>NC_060140.1:862667459-868494503 GCF_021461385.2 Schistocerca piceifrons | reverse complement strand
TCACCTCATACTTACCGATGACATTCATCCATCGTAATGCACACATGCAAAACACAATGTAACACCATTCATCAGTAGTCCATGCTTCCCAATCACAGCACTACTCGAAATGCTGTTGTTTCTTTTATGAGGTTAAAAGCAGCATAACTATGTGTCGGTAATTTCGTTAGCCTGGTAGCTGCTAGTCTCTGACTAGGGGTGCGGGTTGATGCAGAATAATGTGGGTAGTCCATTACTTGTCTCGTATGGCAGTCGCAGAGCTCGAATGTGGTCAGTCAGACCTTGATGAGTGTACCTGCCTCCATATTCCCATGCATTTGAACATTGGACCACAGCCTCATAGATCCAGGTACTGCAGATTTGACAACCTGGCCAAGTGGCAATGCACCATGAGACCCATTTTAAACTCTGACGGAGGCTGATAATGCTGTCAGATGCTGATAATGCTGCCTCTCAAGAGTACATGACAGCTCCATGTCCTTCAGTGATCACTCAAAATCTGACACTGAGCACACCCCTTCCATACTCTATTGGGGCTGGGAACAACGCTAGATGCCTCTGTGACCCTTTTACCTGTTACAGAAAATTGAAACTCTCTAACATTTACATACTTGCCAATGTGTACATGTAAGAAGTTCCATAGGCATCCAACCATGTCTCCTCCATACCTTCTGTTTTCCATATCCTCCTCCCACTCTCTCTCTGTCCATCACCTCCTGCCCCCCCCCCCCTCCTTCTCTCTCTCTCATCTTTCTTTCTCTCTCTCCCCCCCCCCCCCCCCCCCCCCCCCGCCTCTGCCCTCCCTCCATCCATCTTTCCTCACCTTACACTATCCATCTCATTCTCCTCCCCCCCCCCCCCCACTCTTACTGTCCATCTCCTCCCTCCTGCTTCCCTCTCTTTCTGCTCAGCTGTGCCCATCTGCACATATAAGCCCTGAAACACATTCCAATACTACCAACACAGCATGCCAGTTGTGCAGGGCAGCGTAGATGTCAGGCCCTACCAGCCCTTTACCACCCACACTCCTATGAGAGCTAGATGTTAACTTACCCCACAGTACTTCTTTCCAGGCAGTAAGTGTTGTGTGTACCAAATTTGGTTTAAATGATTCAGTATTGGTGGAAATAAGAGTTATATTCTTCTTCGTTGTGAGGGGTAGTTGGCACAATATCTCAATAGTTTCTCTGGGGAGGAGGGCTTTTCCAGGTGCCTTCCAATGTGGTATTTTTTGATTTATGCAAGCTCTGAGGGTTGTTCAGTTTTGAGGAATTGATCAGTTCTTTAATTTGTGAATTGGGACTGGACTTTGCAAGCATAAGTGGCTTCTGGGAGTCACACTTCTGTAATGTTGGACCTTAGTGTCTGTCTGACAAGTATTTCTTATTATACTTGACCAAGTTAGAAATTGAGCATTTATCATTTTGTTGGCTCTATTTATACATGTTCCTTTCTCAATTAAGTTGTACTTGATGATTTCTCAAGGATGTTTTAACTGTGGAACAATGGTAATTTTTTGATTGTTTATGAAGACTTGTACTCGTGGTTCCATGGGCATGATCTCAGTTTACTTGAAGAATCCTTGTAGTTCAATTTTTAAGGTAATTTTTTGGAGGGTGGTGATGAGGGCACAAAGTTCTGCTAAGTTGAGAGCTAAATTACCCACAAACCCCAGGCATTTTGTTCTTAATGAAGATTTTGTTCCAGTTTTAATTTTAGGAAGAGTTTCTTTTTGCCCAATCTCCATTATGTAATTGAGGGATACAATTTTTATCATCATCATCATCATCATGTTGTCTTTCACAGCCACTGTTGTATAATGTATTATGCTGTTTTGCTTTATTGACAATTGGTGTGTATTGCTTCCGTCATCAAAAGGTTAAAAGACACAGTTCATTTAGCACTGTTGATACCTTACCAATTGAGTAAATGCATCTCATTGAAAAACTTATTTTAATTAATCATTATCATAATTATTTTGTAGTTACTTAGGTTCTAAAATTTTGCATTTCAAAATTTTATTTTTATGGTTCTTTTCATCTTAAAAACTTCTAGAATGTCATAAACTATTGTGCCCCTGTCAAAGAGGTCCAGTAGAATTTAAACAAAGTAAGATAAATGAAATATCACTGAAATGTCAGAATGAGTTATAGATAAATTATGCAGCTCCTTTACACATTAAGTTGTTGAGTTAACAAGTTTTGCTATATTTCTTCTCTGTTAATGTTACTAGTTATATTTTTAGAGTTTGGCGTGACTTTATTAATGGTTCAAATGGCTCTGAGCACTATGGGACTTAACTTCTGAGGTCATCAGTCCCATAGACTTAGAACTACTTAAACCTAACTAACCTAAGGACATCACACACATCCATGCCCGAGGCAGGATTCTAACCTGCGACCGTAGCAGTCGCGCGGTTCCAGACTGTAGCGCCTAGAACCGCTCGGCCACTTCGGCTGGCTTTATTAATGGTTTTACTATGTTACAGTAATTGATCTAAGATCAAGATTTTCCAATTTTTCTGCAAAATCTTTCTTCTGACCAGGTTGTAAAAGCAGCTGTGCAGACACTCCGAGGAGGAAACGTTTCTGCAGATGACGTGAACCGTGCGAAGAAGCAGTTGAAAGCTGCTGTCCTGATGAGTGAGGAGAGTGGAGATAACTTGCTGGAGAGCATTGGCTATCAGGCTCTACTCAGGGGGGATGTGCACACTGGCCAGCAGCTGGCTGCCACCATAGACAGCATCTCGCCTGCCGATGTTACAGCTGTAAGTAGGCTAGTTGATAAGAAAGAAGACTCTTCTGCAGTGTACTATCTGCCATCACACAATTTTGAGATCAGTCCTGAGATTTGTTAGTAGATGTAAGGAAAAGACATGTTGATTTCACTAAAAACATTTTCAGCATTTGATCTGAAAGTTGCATTTCACCCAGCACCCCCTCTCCCCCCTTCCCTTTCCCCCATAGCATTTCCTGTCTTCATGCTCCAACTTGTGATACAGTTTTTACCGACAGTCAAGTTGCAAATATAACACATTTCATTACTGTGCATGCACTTTAACGAGACACTCTGTTAAGTGGCTGATGGGAGCTACTGAATTGATAGTTGTATATCATTGACTGATTCCCAGTTGTTACCAGCTTCAGCTAGCTGTGTGTCTAACATTTCAATAAATCAACAAAGAGAGTGTGTTCGAAAATATAATATGGATTGATAAAAAAATCTACTCACAAATTAGCGGCAGGGGAAATCGTACACAACATCTGGAAATGCCCAAGCTCCTTCTGGCAGAAGGGTTGAAGGGAAAGGGAGAGAGACATGAAGGAAGAGGACTGATGAGGTTTAGGAAATGGGAAGAATTGTGGACCACAGGTCAGGGAAGATGTACTGGACGGGCTGAGAAGGAAAGGCTGACTGTTAACGTGTGCACTGGACGTGATTTGAAAACCTGAGAACTTAAAAATGTGGAAGATATGATAACAAGCAACACAGAGATTCCAGAAAAGACATCAAGAAATAGTAAGAGCAGAAAGCTAAGTTTGTTATAACTAGTAGACCTTTGAGGGTCAGACAAACAAACAGATCGGGTGGCATGGATACCAGGATGGCTCCTTCCTGTGTGAACCTCTTCATGGATTGCTGGCATGAGGCTTTCATGGGATCTATAAGCTTTCAGCTCCTGATTTGGTTTAGATACAGTGATGATACCTTTTCCATGTGGACTCAAAGTGATACTGTCCTGTTGAAATTTTTGGAATCTCTAAATGCATTGTCATAATAAAATTTCACATGGTGCATATCTCATGCCAGTTTCCTTGAAGTTGAACTCATCCTTGCTAAGGGTCAGCCACACACTTGTGCTCACATTAAATCTACTAACAGCAGTACTCAAATTTTGACAGTGTAGTGTAACAATCACTTTGTTAAAGTAACATGTTGCACAATGTATTTAGGACCAACAAATGAAGAACATTTATTTAACTTAGATCGGAAAGTGGAACACGTCTGTTGAGTGTGAGGTTTCCACGTTTGTGCATGTTAACTGAAAGGCAATGGAAACAGAATTGCTACTAGACAGGATGATGTGGTGGCAACTTGTGTTTGGCCACACTCGCTGTTCTTAATGGTCCATCAAAGCTGTGGACCCTTGCCTCGGAGTTGGGCCAGCCTCCATGGAAGAAGACTGCGGTGACACTGCATAAAAATGTTGCAGAACAAACGAAATTAGTAGGATCTGCTGTGAACTGTGACTCTGATTGTTGCAAATGTATTTGAGGTACACTTGTCAAGTAGACAGTGTGTTGTTTGAAGTTGTTAACTGTGTGTTGAAGTTTTTTTTAATATACACTCTGAGATAAAAGCAATACACCATGAAGAACTTACCTGAATGGGACAGAATTTGGTCGATGTGATGTAATGCACGGGCAAACAAATGAGTACAGCTTCAGAAAAACTGGATGATTTTTTCAAGAGGAAAAATCTTCACAAATTGAGCAAGTCAGTAATGTGTTGGTCCACCTCTGGCCCTAATGCAAGCAATTATTCAGCTTGACATTGTTTGACAAGAGTTGTTGGATGCCCTTCTGAGGGATATTGTGCCAAATTCTGTCCAATTGACATGCTGGTTTATCAAAATCATGAGCTGGCTGGAGGCCACTGTTCATAATGCCCCAAACATTCTCAGTTGAATTTTTGAGAGATCTGGCAACCTTGCTGATGAAGGTAGGGTTTGGCAGGCATGAAGACAAACAGTAGAAACTCTCATGTGTGGGCGGGGCATTATGTTGCTGAAATGTAAGGCCAGGATAGCTTGCCATGAATGTCAACAAAATGAGGTCATTGAAATACTGCTGTGATGTAGGGGTTTTGCAGATGACAACCAAAGGGGTCCTGCTATGAAATGAAATGGAGCCTCAGACAATCACTCCTGATTGTCGGGCCATAAGGCAGTGACAGACAGGTTGGTATCTCACCACTGTCCATAGTGTCTCCAGATACATATTTGCTGGTCAGCAGGGCTCAGTTCCCAGCGGGACTCATCACTGAAGACAATTCTCCAGTCGGTGAGATTCTATGCCAAATGCGGCAGACACCTGTGCAAAATGGGCTTGTTGGTGTACAGTCAGTGGTAATTTGCAAAAGGGGTGCAGTGAGGTTAGACCCCTTTCTCTGAGCCGCCTATTAAAGTGTGATCGCTGAAAAACCAGTTGCATATTGGGGTGGTGGTGATGAATAATTCAGGGCTCTGAGTGCCTCTCTGAAGATTGCTTGGTCCTCATGTTCTGTCATCTATCTCTAGGTCGGCTGTCACCTTCTTGATGCTCTGTTTGGCTATGGTTCACACATTCCTGCCAATTGCTCCAATTCAAATGTTAAATGATTCACCAATTACTCCAACCAGCTTCATGGAGCCCCACTTCATGTCCTGTCACAAATGCTGATATTTGCATATATTATTCACGTGCCTGCCTTTGAGGCATAGTTACTATACAACTGAGTACACAGAATGAAATTCCCAAAGGCTTTATGCTCTGGTATCAACATGCCCACTGTTGACTAGCCTTGCCATCTGCATGGTGAAATTGTGCTGCAGCATCACACATTCATACATAGGCTGCCAAAGTTTACAATTTTGCAATTTATGTTGATCCCTGTGTGAATACCAATTTGTGACGAATTTGCATAAGTAATTCCTCTGTGATCAGTCATAAATTTTTTTTTTTTATAAAGAAAAAGAATGTATGTTGTTTATGAAAAAGGAAAACTCTCCTGTTTAGTAGTATGTAGAGTAGTAGTCTATTGTCGAGTTTTCACTCAGTACTGTCGTGGTATTGAATGTACAGCGTGGTTATAACTAAACTTTCACTACTTGAGAGGGATTGTAGGACAGGGAAACTTGGTGGAAATATTTGTAAGGACAATTAGATGAGAAATAATGAATAAACCATTGAAAGAAATCTATTGTAATTTCCACATGAAAGGTTAACGTGTGCTAATTGCATACCATGTGTACATTCCAGGCCACAAATGTTGCTCAGTGTGATGGCTGTCTGCATCCATGACAGCCTGGAACTGTACTAGATTGGTCGCAGCAATTTTTGAATGGTGGATCATGTAATGTTCTGCTGTTGTGACAGCTCTTTCTCTGCTCGAAGATAGCACATTGCGTCCAGCATTCTCAGCTATGGAAACAATAACTGCAACAGTTTGTGGCGCAATTGACTATTGGCTTCTCGCAGGAGCAGTTCCAAAATCTCCAGCTAATTTGAATTTCCAAATCATGTTACTCAACCCTGGTGAGGAAAGGGGATCTCTTCTTTTTCCTTTAATGTGGCGTTGCTCTTGAAGAGCAGGAGCACTATTGCTGTTGTTGTGATAAAAACAACTTTACTACGAGTAAAGCCCTGCTCATGTTATTCAGACCCATGTTGACTGTCTGCAGCTGTAATGCACACTGATTCTTGCGTTTCAACAGTAAGTTGCCTTCCAGTACCAGCACCTAACAGCAGGTAATGCCACTAACACTACCAACAATTCAAATCCTGCTGCACGCAGTCGGAACATCATTCCTCTGAAGTTGGGTACCCATAAGGTAAATAGTTTTCTATCTACACTGGCTTAGATGGTGAAAGTTTAATTATAACCACCTTGATTCGACAGGATTATGACTTCCTAAAAACATGACCTGAAGTGAGGTCCATTTTGCCTGATATTTTGTCTATCCCATCACTTATGAGTAGCTTCTAGTTCCCCCTCGCCCCCCTCCCCCTTCCCATCCCCTCCGCAGAGCATCTACTGTGTTGATGTACTTCACAACAAACTATTGTGCACCAATTTGTTTGCTTCACATCACGCATGAAGAAAGTTGACATTCACTTGAATGCAGCTATGAGACCATTAGTGGCACAATCAGATCGATATTTATGTGCTGGCCATCAGTATTATCATGTGCTGGCCATCGGTACTATCGAACATCTGTCCAGCTCACTTTGATTGAAATCTTTGTCAGTAAGTTTCTAAAAATGAATCGATGCTTTTTCTTGAAGATTTACTGTCACTTCCTGAGAAACACCTCAAATACAGAAGACCAGCGTGTGAATGATTCCAAATACTTACTGCTGGGTTCAGCTTGGCCACTGAATGGAATGAGTGACAAACAGTGAGAACACAGAACCATGAATTTATTGACAACTCAACTGTTACAGTTCCAGGCTTACGTCATCCTAGGGAGATGTGAGTACAACTTGGTAAATGATGGACTGGAGAAGTTATATGCAAATACAACATTCACTATGTTTAACATTGTAAATGAGTGTTCTAAAAGACATTTCCCTGGCAGTATGAAGAGCCTACATGAAGAATCAGATGAGGCACTCCATTTGTCTGGTTCCCCAACATTTGTGTGTTGCATGGGCTATTCGATGTTTAGATACTGTAAACAGTAGAACTTATGTATTTTTTGGTTAAATACATAAAATCATTCTCTTGTTGTAATGCATATGATGGTAATGATGGTTATTATTATTTCTTCTTCTTCTATTTCATTTGTTCCCATCAGTGACCTCATTGTTATTCTTCTTAGAATGTGCATATTGTTGTATGCCAGACATCTGGAATGTGTATTTTTTGTACCATAGTAAAGGCAGTATTACACTATCTTTGACAAAGAAATATGATCAAATATTTGTCAAATTTTGTTGATGAAGATATTTGACGTGACACTAAAAAGGGGTATTACACTGTCATCATATTTTCTGTCAAAGTTCAGGATGGTGGACAACAATAACTGGTTATTATGTGCCGCAGTTGCGTGTACCACGATTGCATTGAGTATGCATGTGAAAGAGCAATGGCGGAAAGAAAGGAAACTTACTTGGGTGAACGTCAAGATAATAAAAGCAGTCATCAAAATTTGCTACAAGTGCTGCAAGTGTGGGACGTCAAGTCTTCTATAAATTACTCACAAATGGAAGAATGTGCATTTCAGTATTTTCTCAGTAAAATATTACAAAGCAGAATACTTACCTGAGTAATGCTGTGTGTGCAGAAGACAGGTTCACTATAACACTGATTTCTTGCTATGGGAGAGAGCTACTCTGATTTACTACGCGGAACTTGAATACCACAGTGCACATTAACCAAAATAATTCCACAAATGTGCGAAGTGATTTATAAAGCACTGAAGAAGGAATATCTGAAGATAAATGTTTAGTGCACTAGGTGGATATTAAGAACAATTTTTATTTTTGAATAATTTAATTAACAGAATTAGTGTTTGATCTACTTCAAAATTAATGAGAAGTATGAAAGAGATGAAGTACCTTTTAACTGGTGACATCCAGAGTTCAAACATAGACTAACTAGAATGGAGAACTAAGAATTTTTTTATTTTGTTTTAATATGTGTCAATCTCTATTCCGGCTCGCTGAAAAGCTGCCTTGGTGTTTCCCAATTTAGAGGTTGATGGCTGCAGTTGTGTGGTGGCTTTGAAGTCAACTGCAGCATAACCCACCAGCGCATGATTAATAGCACGCATTGTGTCCCTTGCTCACTCCTCCACCCTGTCGAGAGTCGAAGGATCACATCAACTAAACTTTGCAGCCATGTTTACAAACCCACTAAAAGCGTCAGATAGCTGTAGCGATGCCAGCACTCAAAGCGGTCACATTTCACACTGAACAGAAGACGAATGACTTTCGTGATCAAATCTACAGTGAGATCCTAGATTTGATCATATTTCTGTGGCGAAAGATGAGATTTGACAAAGTTCTGTATTGCACTATCAAATTTCTTTGACGAAAATATTTGACATATCAACTTTGACAAAGAAATATGATGGTGTAATACCAACCTAATATAGTAATGTTCATATTGGAAGGTTAATGGTAGGGAGATGCAGTTTAACAGCCTGGAATGAAATGGCAGCCTGGAGAACCGTTCTGAGGATTCCACTTATTACATGCATTTCCTGATGTAGCTGATCAGTTTGTTGTGTGTTTTGTGCCAGTGCCCATGTGATTGCAGATCTCTAGTTAATGTAATTAAGGGTGACATTATAGAACCACTCCTGGAGTTACACATAGAACATCAACACTGTACCTTGTTTCTGAGTAAATTTTTCAAGACAGTGGCAGAACCAGAAATTTAACACACAGGAGGACTGCCTCCAGCATTGCCAGTCAAAGCATGTGGTGTGGCTGTAACTGAGCAGTGTTTGAGTGCCAACTCTCTCTCTCTCTCTCTCTCTCTCTCTCTCTCTCTCTCTCTCTCTCTCTCTCTCCCCTCCCTCTCCCTCCCCACCTCTAGTTATATTCAGTATGAATGTGTCTAGAATTTGAACGCCTCCGAGACGTTTAATTTATTAGATTCTACACACAATTCTACAGTACTTTACGTTGGCATTGAGCATGCTCACCTGCATGCCGTAGTAGCAGAAGTGCATGCTCACGGGGTAATTTCTTCGATTACATGACTGTAGTTGCCATGCAGAAACTAGAAGTCCAGTTTAACTATGCAGTGTCTCTCACATTGTTGACTCCCATCTCATTCCCACAAACACTGAAGATAAAGCTGCACAGAAATGAAATAGTAACAGTGACTTTTACTTGATTCAATAGAATATGATACTCTTCCAACTCAGAAAATAAAGAAAAACTGTGCTTCAACATGTTCCCTTCAGGTATTTGCTTGGCTGTTTGAATATTTATTTTACTGTGTTTCAGAACACAAAGTTTTTGAAGCAACCAGTTCTGCAGATGAATAATATGATCGAATCCTCCATTTTCTGTGTACTGCATGGTATCGTTAGTTCTGAACCATCTGTCTCATCACTTTTTATCTTTACATTTTAGAGGGTAATACCATAAGAAAGTACTAGAGGAACTGTTGTCTTCTATTTTATGTTAGTTGTTGTGTATACTTTTTAGTCTCTATTTTATATTCCTGAAAGAATTTTATTCTGTTTATTTGTTGTAGTTTGAAAGGACAGTTTTACTGTACTTACATTGTTAGGTATATGGGGTTATTACAGTTTCATGGCACATGCATGTATCTGATAGTGCTGTGATTTGTGGTGTGGAGTGAAACTGCTCATACGCAAACTGTTTAGTGACACACAGTGTTCTAGTTCTAAAATAATCTGTTTATTAATCACATATCTCACTGTCCATGCTTCAACTGGAAAGTAGTTCGTAAGTAGTTAGCCGTATTCTGTTCCTATAATTACACATTTTTTTTCTTTCCAGGTTGCGAAGAAAATTGCAAATGGCAAGTTGTCAATGGGTGCTGCTGGTCAGCTGCATTGTGTTCCATATGTTGATGAGCTGAAGTAAAATATTGTGTAATTTATATCTATGTGTAATTCTATGTACAGAAAATGTAGATACGATAAATGTGTACACCCATCCAGTTCCACCATGTAAGTAAATTATTCACTGAAAAAGGTTCGTGTGGCACGTAAGAATGCTGTGCCATCAACTTTGTCTTTGTCCTTCTGGTCCTTCTATTTCCAACTTTCACCAAATGTAGTAGATAAATTTTCACAACAATAGGAAACTAATGAGAAAATACATTGTAATTTCCATCTGCATGTTGAGAATAGCTGTTTTAAGCTTCATTTAACACTTAGAAGAACCATGTGAACAGTGAATGTAGGATTGGTGAGAAATGTAGGATTGGTGAGAAATGTAGGATTGGTGAGAAATGTAGGATTGGTGAGAAATTGTGTATTTCAGTAATACCAATATGAATGACTTCAAGAAATTGAGGTCTTAAAGGAAAGATATACATATCTTGAAAATTTTCCCTTCCCTTGGTTGAATTTTTGTGCCCTATGCCTTCCTCTCACTCCATGTATTTTTGCACTTTCATCTCTCTTATTTTTTCTTTCTTGCCACGTACCCTCTTCTGTCATTTTGAAACATCTTAATACATTTCTCATTTGTTTGCATAAAATATCAATCCCAAGTTTTATAAATTAATGTATTAATTCATTTTTTTCATTTCTTATGCTTTAAATTATCTAATTTAACTTCATATGTTTGGGGAGGGGCTGAGACTAACTGCAATGAAAGAATATCATAAAGATATTCCAGAATACACAAAGATATGAGGAGAACAGTGTATTTTGGAAAATCTGATCCCTGCTAATGTGATCTGACACATACTTAATAGATTTGAGAATGTGTGCTAAAAAATTTCTTAGGTTTTGAACAGTTGGAAGTGTGAACTACCTGCGACTTGTCATTCCACGTAATGAAATTGTAATTACTATTTTCCAAAACAAGCCACACAGATTGCCAATGTCCAGTGGTAAAAAAATAATTTTGAACATCAATGATAAGAACATCTGTGAAATGGTTGTAACAAGTACTGATCAACTGCTAAATATGGAGTAGTTACACATTTTTTATGCAATTCTGATAGGTAAGAGGAGACTTATGTGTCCAAGAATGAGGTTGTCATTGCTACGGGGCAGGATCAAAGTATTGAAAAGTTGTCATCTTTTTACACTCATAAACTTGGAAAAGTACTAGAGGTATAATACACTTGTGGTGGGAACAGCTGTGTGATACAATGGTAAACGGGTATAAAAACAAAAGTACTTTGTGAAAACCCAGTTGTGACAGAGTTACTCAACACCCTATTTTTTACATTACTTAAACTTTATATCCACATAAAATTCAATAGATAAAAACATTTGAAAAAAATATGAAATCATAAGCCTGGAAACAGGTTCAACTAATGCAGGCAAGTCATGAGAAGAAAACCTGTTACATTGAAAGCTGAAACAAAAGTCCAGTGGAAGCAGATGCAGGGAAAGTCCTAACTAGTAACCAAACACAGCCTAAGCAATTGTCACATAAGAAACGAGGAGAACACTGTAGAATGCTAGCATAGGCAAACACTAAAGGCCATAATGGCTGGCTGCGACCAACCTATTATCAGCCAAGGCAGCTGGCGTGTACAATATGCTGCTTTTGTGTCGATGACCTGTGAGGCTATTGCCCCCCCCCCCCCCCCCCCTCTTCCCCTTTGCCAAGAAAGTGCCTTTGGCCAGTACTAAGGACGACGCATGGTGTGTGACCAGCACTCCTAATGTTGCGGTTTGATGTAGTTTGGTTGCCGGTAGTTGCTGGCTGACTCTCTTCTGCTCCAGATCATCCCCTGTCGCAGGAGAAAAAAATTGGAGGTGTTGGCTGACCTTCTTTAACTAGAGTAGATGTTCTCGGTATGAGGCATCACGAGAACCAGTCAAAAGTTATTGAAGTCCTCAGTGTGATTTTTCTAGGGCTCAGAAGTAACACTAGCCTGGTGGTGTTTGTGATTGGCTGGTGACAGATTGTGTATCTCAACAAAACAGGCTACTCAACAGTTTCAGTGTGATTGACGTTGAGAAAGTGAAGTCTTACAGACTTGTTCCCTTTCTTTAGTTTGACTTTTTGTGCTCCTGGATTGATGACTCATATCATGTGGTGATGTCCTCTTGCTACAGTAGTGAGAACCATAGGTTGGGTTGAGGAGCACCCGATGAAATTGATTTCGAGGCTGCTTTGCTGTACTGTGGGCTTTGATGGGTATTAAACTTTATGTTGCTAGAAAATAGTTTTTTTTCTAGAAGGGATATCACACAATACCATATACCTTTAGTTTTAAAAGTATGACCAGATCTCATCATGGTGCCTTTGGTCGCAGGATGAAACATGGACATAGTTAGATATTTGAAGCCATAATGAGTGTAGATGCACTTCATGGAGGATGCCATAAATAGTGGTCCTTTATTAGTCACAAGGAATGAACACCTTCAATAGAACCATAGTGGTGACTGCTTTTGTTGCATATTGTAGCTTGACCACATACAGAAAATGGGATAATTGATGTATCACAATGAGCACATGGGTCTTAAAAAAAGGTCCAGGAAAATCAGTGTGCAGATGTTCCTGTGATTCAGCCATGAGTCCATGGTCGGTCATTCAGTAAATATGTAGGCATCTTCATTTGTGCTGTCATGTTGCAGCTACAGGCAGAAGGCCTATAAGGCTGGCTGCAGCCAACTTATACTATATGGCCTTCCTTGAAGCAAGTTCAGCATATGGATTCATATGAGGGCGCATTCTGTAAATCAGAGAGTTTAAAACCTGTCAGGAAAATCAGGGAAATTTGAAAAAAAGAAAAAAAAAATGGAAAAATATTTTTTCATCTCAGTAGTCGAAGTGGTTTTGATACTGAGATGTCATCCATTGTCACTGGCTGGACACAGCAGAGTATGTGCACTGCTTCCCTACTCCGTCATTCTTACTGCTTCTGCCCTTCCTACCATTCCCCTCAGCTTGCAGTCTGTGCTGCCACCACTTCTTGCTGCTAGCCTAGCAGCTGCTGACGAGAGACAGGGAGCCGTGAGAAGTGGTTTGTTTGGATCTGATTCTCAGATACTGTAGATGCAGCGGCCGGAGATGGCGGTCCTGCCTGCATGAGTTGTGTCCAAGTGATTGTGTGGAAGTGTGAGTGCTCTCATTTTTTGACAAAGGCTATGGCTGTAAATTAGTTGTGAGAGTGTGATTGTCTTTCCTACATGCTTGTCTGCAGTCAGCAGTAATCTGCTTGGTGAGTCCCTACACATTTTCATCATTATTGATTCTCAGAGTATTCATACAAGTTACCGTATTTACTCGAATCTAAGCCACACTTTTTTCCGGTTTTTGTAATCCAAAAAACTGCCTGCGGCTTAGAATCGTGTGCAAAGTAAGCGGAAGTTCTGAAGAATGTTGGTAGGTGCCGCCACAACTAACTTCTGCCATCAAATATATGTAGCGCTACACAGGCAGGCTTTGCCAGCACAAAGATAAATACTGGCGCCAAAACCTCTGCGTCAGTAAATAAATTAAAAAAAAAAAAAAAAGGTGGAAGACGAGATTTTTTTCCTCCGCCCTGAGTTTTGACCAATGCATTTTCATACATTATCCATCAAAGTAAATACAAATTCCGTATTGTTCATCTTCGAATGTTGCAGCATTTCAATGTACTACGAAAATCTGACTGGCAAGACTTAGGGATGTTTGTCAATATGGCCAGCTCTACGTTCTGAATTTTTTCCTACCTGTGAGAAGAGATGGTTGCTAATAGGAACTTTTATGAATTGTGAATCACATGCAGTATTTTTTTTCTCTTCACCATAAGAATAATACGAATATACACATTTTGCCACGTATTCTTTCGTGTTTGCTGCTATCTCATTTAAATTCTACCTGTCTAATAAACTACGAAACTAGAGTGAGGCAACAGCAAACGCGGAAGAATATACATATCATGTCATGTTTATATTCGTATTATTCTTATGCCTATCAGTGATGCAGTCAGAAATGAAGCACGGCAATTGACTAGATTTTTAAATCTAAGATGACTCGAATTTCTGTGCAGAATGTAACATACTAAAGAGGCATCTGCAAAGATTTTCAAACGGAGAAAAATTTTAGCTAAGCTCTCATTCAGAACAACTTCTATCATATGCAGTCTATTATTTGGTTCTCGTTGATCATTATCAAAGAAAGCAGCAGTGTAAGTAACAACAAATAGCAGTCTCTTGCCATTGTTTCGCTAATGAGACAATTCCCCCCCCCCTCTCTCTCTCTCTCTCTCTCTCTCTCTCTCTCTCTCTCTCTCTCTCTCTCTCTTTTTTTATTTTTTTTTTTTTTAAGCGGCGGTACAAAAGCAAGCCATGCCGCCAGCGGCGACAGGCCGTAAACACTCATTAGTAGAATGTGACAAACAATGCATGACACAGTACAGTAATGCAGTTTCAGCTTATAGTGATGTAAATACCTATAACAAAGAGAATGGCACTTATCAGATCAAAGAAAAATAAGCAATCGAGTCAAACCTGATGAAGCATGTGAAAAAGGAAGGGCACACGTATAAATACGGACGAAGCGCCTGACACATAGCAATGGGTACCTGGTAAAGCTTAGCTGCTAAGCTTACGACTCGAACCAAACTACTGTAGCTGTATCGTCATTCATTCGACCTAAATTGTGTCTCATATTACAATGGACCAACTTTGTTTCGATTTGGAGGTGCGACCTAAAACTTTTCTCCCCCCTTGAATTTCGAGCCTCAAATTTCAAGTGCAGCTTAGATTCGGGAAAATTTTTTTCGCTTGATTTCGAGTCTCATTTTTCAGGTGCGGCTTAATTCGAGTAAATATGGTATCTGTTGCACGAGTTGATCAACGTGTTGTCTGTGGTTCATGAATAACTGGCCACACATTTCTGCGGGTATCTCTAATGGATTGGGCCTGCTGATCTGAAGCCCATTGTTTCCCACTAATGTGCAGGCCCTGCCTGTTGGTTCTAGTCTGACCGATATGCCTGCAGGCCAGACCTGTTTGTGTGTGGTGTAATGCGGTGGATTTTCATCATGGACCCAAGACTAAGGTGCTCCTTGGCAGTAATCAAAACTGTCTCATCGCAAATTCATTGCACAGTGCGCCATTTTATAGACATTTTATTTATTCTAACACATTTTGCCACTTTGAAAGTATGAACAATAAGAAGAAGAAAATTGTGCCTGTCGCTGGCGGTTTGTATGCTGTATACTCGTATATCTCTTGAAAGAAAAATCACACAATACCTGTGAAATGAAATGCTCGTGTGGCTTTGATGGCCAGGAGGCCCCATCCAGGGGCATTTGGCCACCAGGTTGCAACTCTTCATGCAGGTGACACCACATTGGCTAACTTGCATGTTGGTGATCATGAAATGACCATGAGGGCAACACAACATCCAGTCCATGAGTGGAGAAAATCTGCAACTTGGCCTGGGAATAGAACCCAGGCCTGCTGCATGGTAGGCAAACACGTTACCACCCAGCTAAGCAGGCAGACACACAATACTACTAAAATAATAGACATAACACTGCGGGTAATAATTGGCAATAACAAACATAGTGGAATGAACATTTAATTGGTGTTATAGTGTTGGTTTACACAACTCGTGCCTGCTTTATACATTTCTTTCAAGAGGCTTACTTTTCTCTGAGGTTATATCTGAAATCAGTGAAGGTATGTTGAATCTGTCTTGCGATTCAAAGGAAATACATATTTTTATCACCAAATGTGTTTCATTTAATTGAAATAAAATACTGACTGATTTCAATGAAACACACATGCCATTTTGCTTGCTTTCTCCATCTAAATACAGTTCATTACAGATGATAATGATGATAGTACTTCAGATTTTTTCTCACTCGGTGATGTTCGCCTTCTTTGTTTGTTGTTCTTGATGTCGACATACTGGCTGAAAAAATAGGGGGTGGAAGTGCAGTACTGTCTACTGTAAATGATGTAGCCGACAGGTGCACATTTGCATTTTACAGTTGTTTACTTTCACTTTTCACAAACCCCCATATACACATTTAATATGGCTGGTACACTATTGTTTAACTTTCAATAAGCCTCATTAATAGTTTTCAGGTGAACACCTGCATCGAGCAGTAAAAACCTAACCACATAGTTCACATTTCTTGAAGAGTAAGAATGATATGTATGGAATCAGCTAGTCATTGTTTTAACATATGGCTTAATTGTGTTACACTTATTTCACAGTTAAGATGATGCATTGTTGTTGTTCTAATCAACATGGGTTTCTCATCTGAAACTTGGCTGTGGACTGACTGTCTCGGGACAAAAAATCAGGCCCTTATGTATCCTCACAATAATAGGTGCTGACACTACCCAATGTTTGAAGTTTAATTTACAGAAATTAAAATTAAAACCTAAATTAACTGTATACATCGAAAACTTCCTTCTTTTTAACAGTTTCTCCTACTACAAGGGTTAAGCTGAATTATTTGTTTAAATCATGAAATTAGCATATATCGTTGCATAACAATAATTTTGACAAAATTGTTAACTACTTTGGAATTGATTAAGGGCTGGCTTTGCTAACATATTTTTGAACAGAGCCAAATAGATCCTTTAAGAATACAATTAGGTGTTCATCTAATTGTTTATAATTAGTACAGAATTTATATTTGTTTACACATCAACAATAGAATTTAAGTTATGAAACAATTACTGATTTAGCCCTTTAATAATAGATACTAACTAAGAATAGTCAAAATAAATTAGAAAATCAATTACATACGTAACATTAAGCACGAAATTAGATCTGGTGTTATGTTCTTTAAAACTTATGGCCAACCTTTCTCTTATATGAAACTGCAGATTATACTCACGTATGTTAATTCAAAAATGAAGTTTAAGGAGGCGATGGGAAAATGAGAGGGGAAGTAAAAATATCCCAGCTTGCTTCGCCACATCACCCCCCCTCATTGGATTGACCAGATAGATATTGCAAATAGCTAATTGGGCAATTCAGTGACCCCAGAAGTTGGGTTTAAAATCTACACACAAGAAATCTTATCGAAACTACAGTACATATGTTTTTTCAAATTTATATGAAGTGGCCATATGAAAATCCCCATGCAAGAAATTTACATACAGTGTATTGTATATTTGCACAAAATATCAACAAGTTGTATTTTTAACAAAAAAATTAGGCATCTTCATAATAAGTGGTGTCCTTTCTGGATAAGTGAAGATTACATTTAAAGATATATATCATTTGATACAAGTCCTGTCTTGCTTCAAATAATAAATCCTCATGGGTTGGAATACAAAGAAAATTTCGCTTGCTCAATGTTTAGTATTTTTCCAAGCACTTTCACACTTTTAATAAGCTTTTACATACCACCTCACCAAGTTTTCCACGCCTTCAACAGGTCCAAGTGGCAGTTAGTAAGTAAATGCACTGCTATCAATTCCCTCAGAGGTGGTTCTCCTCTGTCACACAACATGAAAATATCAGACAAAATATCCTACTTTACACCACTTACTTTTACTTGTAACTTAGTCTAAGAAAAAATGTTTCACACTAAAATTGATAGTCATTGCTTCATAAATAAATACATTACTTAGTGCTCATACCATTACAATAATTAACACTAAATTTGAATAGTGCCAAAGGTGTGGACTAGGAAAATTTTTTTAAATCAAGTGCACATTACACTACAAAACATTTCTTTTAAGTGATAACTGTCTGAAACTGGTTAAACTTGAAAGACATTTGTTTCTTTGCCATTTGCAAAATATCACCTTAGTGTCTAAAGTGTGTACATTACCACTCGTAAAAACTGAAGATGTGCAGTAGCATAGATTTACTAATCATTACATTTTGAAAGAAAAAAATAGTCATCATCATATAACTTAATTACTATTCAAATCAAAATTAAGGGGATGGAAGTTGTACCAAATTATTGCTCCACTTCTCTACTCCATTCTGAGCACTACTGTCATTCAACCAGAAAATTAAATCATTACAAAATGTTACCAAATGGTTGACCTGTCCGAATATTCACACCACTCTTGCACCACAGTTATCTGTTAATCAGCAAACTTATTGTTCTTCATTCCAGTAATACCACTTTAAGCTCATAATTCCTCAGAAAACAAATAGAAGTTTTCAGATAACCTATAGATCCAGTGATGCAGCATTATACGACTTGTACCTCACTAAAATATTGCTCTTTCGGTTAAGCTCTCATTCCCAGCTGCAGTGTCATGAATTGCAGAATATACACAGTACCCAAGGTTGCTTAGTTCAAAAATAGATCATTAAGATAGTCACACCACATTTGTTAGTATACAGTTATCTTTTGCATTAATCATGTCTGTCAGTGCCATTATTTCACTCACATATCTTACCTTGTTAGTTAGTGGATTGCATTCTCAAAAAATATCCCTACTGCAGAGGCAGGCTCCCTAACCATTAAGACCCTAACATTATTCATTGTTTTATTATTTGATGATTGTTTCATTGTCTAATAACTGAACACCTGCTCTGCTTATCTAATGCAAAATTTATTCTACTAAAAAAACACTCCACAGTAACTGATCCTTATGCTAAGGCAAACTTATCTCTCCTTACTGACCACACAAAATTATCACTCAGAAAATCTATTATCTCCCTGTATTCCATCAAAGTGCTTAAGATCCTAGCCTGAAGGATGATATACATGCAAATCTTGTTTACTCTTTCCACACACATTACTCTAGGTAACTATGTTTGATGTTGTAATTCCTTAATATTAGTATATGGAGATAACTATCTCTCTGTGTCACGGTGCAGCCTTTTCTGATTGCACTGGACACAAAAACTTCTATTATGCCACAATTAATATTAAGATCTACTATTTAAGATGGTTTATACTGCATATTGTCTCTGCTGCTGCATCAAATTCTACTACTTTCACACATGAGCCGTTTACTTCAGATGTTAATTATTCTCCACATATGCGGATACCTTTCATTTTCAGTTTACCTTACTTCTTTGTTTGACAGGAATTCCTTAGGAATCATGGTACCAATTTACTTACTTCCATCCGATTATGACTCCATTACTTATAACTAACACAACATAATATACAGGGTGTTACAAAAAGGTATGGCCAAACTTTCAGGAAACATTCCTCACACACAAATAAAGAAAAGATGTTATGTGGACATGTGTCCGGAAACGCTTAATTTCCGTGTTAGAGCTCATTTTAGTTTCATCAGTATGTACTGTACTTCCTTGATTCACCGCCAGTTGGCCCAATGAAGGAAGGTAATGTTGACTTTGGTGCTTGTGTTGACATGCGACTCATTGCTCTACAGTACTAGCATCAAGCACATCAGTACGTAGCATCAACAGGTTAGTGTTCATCGCAAATGTGGTTTTGCAGTCAGTGCAATGTTTACAAATGCGGAGTTGGCAGATGCCCATTTGATGTATGGATTAGCACGGGGCAATAGCCGTGGCGCGGTATGTTTGTATCGAGACAGATTTCCAGAACAAAGGTGTCCCGACAGGAAGATGTTCGAAGCAATTGATCGACGTTTTAGGGAGCACAGAACATTCCAGCATATGACTCGCGACTGGGGAAGACCTAGAACGACGAGGACACCTGCAATGGACAAGGCAATTCTTCGTGCAGTTGACGATAACCCTAATGTCTGAGTCAGAGAAGTTGCTGCTGTACAAGGTAACGTTGACCACGTCACTGTATGGAGAGTGCTACGGGAGAACCAGTTGTTTCCGTACCATGTACAGCGTGTGCAGGCACTATCAGCAGCTCATTGGCCTCCACAGATAAACTTCTGTGAATGGTTCATCCAACAATGTGTCAATCCTCATTTCGGTGCAGATGTTCTCTTTACGGATGAGGCTTCATTCCAACGTGATCAAATTGTAAATTTTCACAATCAACATGTGTGGGCTGATGAGAATCCGCACGCAATTGTGCAATCACATCATCAACACAGATTTTCTGTGAACGTTTAGGCAGGCATTGTTGGTGATGTCTTGATTGGGCCCCATGTTCTTCCACCTACGCTCAGTGGAGCACGTCATCATGATTTTATACGGGATACTCTACCTGTGCTGCTAGAACATGTGCCTTTACAAGTACGACACAACATGTGGTTCATGCACGATGGAGCTCCTGCACATGTCAGTCGAAGTGTTCGTACGCTTCTCAACAACCGATTCGGTGACCGATGGATTGGTAGAGGCGGACCAATTCCGTGGCCTCCACGCTCTCCTGACCTCAACCCTCTTGACTTTCATTTATGGGGGCATTTGAAAGCTCTTGTCTACGCAACCCCGGTACCAAATGTAGAGACTCTTCGTGCTTGTATTGTGGACGGCTGTGATACAATACGCCATTCTCCAGGGCTGCATCAGGGATTCCATGCGACGGAGGGTGGATGCATGTATCCTTGCTAACGGAGGACATTTTGAACCTTTCCTGTAACAAAGTGTTTGAAGTCACGCAGGTACGTTCTGTTGCTGTGTGTTTCCATTCCATGATTAATGTGATTTGAAGAGAAGTAATAAAATGAGCTCTAACATGGAAAGTAAGCATTTCCGGACACATGTCCACATTTGTGTGTGAGGAATGTTTCCTGAAAGTTTGGCCGTAACTTTTTGGAACACCCTGTATACATAGAAAACTCTGGATAAAACTTTTCTAAAATATTTCTATATGTAAGTATCCTACTGTTCAAAATCACATGAAAGTCGAAGATAGAATGTCTCTGATTGACTTACAAACTACATATAGGATAGGAGAAGAGTTTGATTGCCTCAGGAAACATGAAAAATGAGACAGACAGCTAGGGTAAGCATTATTGCCACATAATGAATCCAGCACAGAATGGTGAACCCCCTACTTGCTATTTGCACAAGAAATTAGTTCCAAATATTACATCAATCCCAAGATTTTGAATCACCAGGAAATTGCACTCCAACAGCTGTCCTGCCAATTAAACTGTTAATAGTACCTCTCGTGTCACACTCGGTGGTGATAACCAGTAGCACCAATAATTTTTATTCCAGAAACATGCATCACTACTATATCCTCTGTGTTCTCAATAGATTAAAAAAATGCCATTTAAATCACTACTACTGTCCAGTGAGCACTTAACATGTATACCTTGTACACTTGCTGTTACTACAGAATGCCCCATTTCCTTTTTACTTACCGTGTGCTCTTGTTCATGCAACAAATCCTCATTAATCTTTTCCCTAGAAAAACTATCATCCTGCGTATGAAAATGAGTATCAGACCACCCACAGTCACTTTCTCCATGCTTTAGATTTTGTACTTATTCCACCTTTTTCTCAATTTCAGCCAGTTTTGAATCTACATTTTTCATTTAATTTTTCCAGTTATTTCTCTTCTACTACTACACACTTGGTTTCTACCTCAGTTTATAAATAAATTTTAATGTGATCGATTTGGTTCTCAAGTTTAACCCTATTTTCAGCACTTTGTTTCTCGGAAACCCCCACCTTCATACTATTGTCATCACAAAGCTTCTTTCGCTCTTCCACACATTTAAGGCTCAATGTTAATTTCTCATTGGTATTATCACAATCTTTAACTACCGCATCAAACTTCTTATTTAATTCTGAAAGACTAGAGCGAACTACCTTAATTTCCTTTTTAATTTCTTTCTTCAGTTCATCTTTTAAGCTAGTCATGCCAGTTTTAATATTACTAATGTCTTCTTTCGTACACATATTACTCATAATGTTCGTCCCTGGTAGCTGAATGGTCGGTATGACAGAATGTCAATCCTAAAGGCTCGGGTTCTATTCCCGGCTGGGTCAGAGATTTTCTCCACTCAGGGACTGGGTGTTGTGTTGTCCAAATCATCACCATTTCATCCCCATCAACACTCAAGTTGCCAAAGTGGCGTCAAATCAAAATACTTGCACTCGGCGAACGGTCTACCTGACGGTGGCCCTAGCCACACGACATTTATTTATTTATTACTCATAATTTAGCTAAACATCGTTTCCAAACTTCCGTCTGCCATAAACTTTTGCCCTTGCTGACTTTTGCTACTAGATTCCTCCTCTTAAACTAACGACCTCATCCACTTCAGTACTGTTTTCATCCATTTCGCTCTTTATAATAGGACTTTCGTCTTCATCATTCAATCTTTCATTCATGTCTGATTTAGAACTGCAATCATGTACAGAACCATTCCCACTTAGGTCTTTCTGTTCACTTAAAATCTTAACCTCTACAGCTTTTTTCTCAGTCACACTCTTGTTCATTAAGGTCACTCACTATGTATCACTTAATACAAAACAGCTTTTGCTATGAAATTACCTTAGTCTCATTCACTCTTCTTCTGCTGCTGTTGTGGTTGTCATCGTGATCCACACGGCTGCAGCAAGTTGTAATTCTCCCGGCAAGGTGTCTTGCTCAGGTCAGCTGTGTCCACCTGCGTACTGATTGGCTGCTCCTTACTCAGTGGGTACTTCCATAGAACCTGCTAGCTGATTGGCTGCTGTCATACTGTGGACATGAAATCCTAGTGCTGTTTGGTTGTATCGTCTCTTCCAGTTAAAACTGTACTGTAAACCACTCGATTCACACTTCACTGTCACAGTTCGTGACTTCTTGTTTATTGTGCCCACATACAACATTCCTCATGTCAGGGCCTCAAATGTGACGACATTCGCTTTCTTTGTTTCTTCATTTATTGTCCTCTGTGTCGATGTACTGGTTGAAAAAATAAGGGGTTGAAGTGCAGTACTGTCTACTCTAAATGATGTAGCCAACAGGTGCACATTTGCATTTCACAGTTGTTTGCTTTCACTTATCACAACCCCCCATATACACATTTAATATGGCCAGTGCACTATTGTTTAACTTTCGCTAAGCATCAGGCGAACATCCACATACTGCTACAATTGTTTACCATTGTACATCTACAAGCAGTAAAAACCTAACCACATAGTTCACATTTCTTGAAGAATAAAAAGGTACATATGGAAACAGATACTGTCATTGTTTTAACACATGGCCTAATTGTGTTACAATTATTTCACAGTTAAGATGATTGTTGTTGATCTAACCAACACAGGTTTCTCATCTGAAACTCGGCCAAGGACTGGCTGTCTCGGGATCAAAAATTGGGTCCTTATATATCCTCGCAATAATAGGTGCTGAAGCTATACATTGTTCGAAGTTTAATTTACAGAAATTACAATTAAAACTTAACTTATTAAATTAACTTTATACATCTAAAACTTACTTGTTTTTAACAGTTTCTCCTACTACAAGGGTGAGGCCAAATTATTTGTTTAAATCATGAAAGTAACATATATAGTTACGCAAACAATACTTTTGGCAGAACTGTTAATTACTTCGGAGTTAATTAAGGGCTGGCTTTGCTAACAAGTTTTCGAATAGAGCCAAATACATCTTTTAAGAATGAACTTAGTTGTTCATCCAAATGTTTATAATTAGTACAGAATTTATTCCTGAAAACAAAGATGATGTGACTTACCAAATGAAAGTGCTGGCAGGTCGACAGACACACAAACAAACACAAACATACACACAAAATTCAAGCTTTCGCAACAAACTGTTGCCTCATCAGGAAAGAGGGAAGGAGAGGGAATGACGAAAGGATGTGGGTTTTAAGGGAGAGGGTAAGGAGTCATTCCAATCCCGGGAGCGGAAAGACTTACCTTAGGGGGAAAAAAGGACGGGTATACACTCGCGCACACACACACACACACACACACACACACACACATCCATCCACACATATACAGACACAAGCCAATAGAATTTTAGTTACGAAACAATTACTGATTTCGCCCTATAATAAAAGATACTAACTAGGAATAGTCAAAATAAATTACAAAATCAATTACATGCCTAAAACCAAGCACAAAATTAGATCTGGTGTTAAATTCTTTAAAACTGAGGGCCAACCTTTCTCTTACATCTGCATGAGTACTCTGCATCTCACATTTAAGAGCCTGCCAGACGGTTCATCGAACCACCTTCACAATTCTCTATTATTCCAATCTCGTATAGCGCGCAGAAAGAATAAACACCTATATCTTTCCGTACGTGCTCTGATTTCCTTTATTTTATCCTCCCTATGTAGGTCGGTGTCAACAAAATATTTTCGCATTCAGAGGAGAAAGTTGGTGATTGGAATTTTTTGAGAAGATTGCGTCGCAATGAGAAACGCCTTTCTTTTAACGATTTCCAGCCCAAATCCTGTATCATTTCTGTGACTCTCTCTCCTATATTTCGCGATAATACAAAACGTGCTGCCTTTCTTTGAACTTTTTGATGTACTCAGTCGGTCCTATATGGTAAGGATCCCACACTGTGCAGCAGTATTCTGAAAGAGGACGGCAAGCGTAGTGTAGGCAGCCTCCTTTTTTTTAGTAGGTCTGTTACATTTTCGAAGTGTCCTGCCAACAAAACGCAGTCTTTGGTTAGCCTTCCCCACAACATTTTCTGTGTGTTCCTTCCAATTTAAGTTGTTCGTAATTATAATACCTAGGTATTTAGTTGAATTTACGACTTTTAGATTAGACTCATTTATCATGTAACCGAAGTTTAACAAGTTCCTTTTAGTACTCATGTGGATGACCTCACCCTTTTCGTTACTCAGGGTTAACTGCCACTTTTCGCACCATTCAGATATTTTTTCTAAACTGTTTTGCAGTTTGTTTTGATCTTCTGATGACTTTATTAGTCGATAAACGACAGCATCATCTGCAAACAACTGAAGACAGCTGCTCAGATTGTCTCGCAAATCGTTTATATAGATAAGGAACAGCAAAGGGCCTATAACACTACCTTGGGGAATGCCAGAAATCACTTCTGTTTTACTTGATGACTTTCCGTCGATTACTACGAACTGTGACCTCTCTGACAGGAAATCACAAATCCAGTCACATAACTGAGATGATATTCCATAAGCACGCAATTTGACTACGAGTAGCTTGTGTGGTACAGTGTCAAAAGCCTTCCGGAAATACAGAAATACGGAATCCATCTGAAATCTCTTGTGAATAGTGCTCAACACTTCATGTGAATAAAGAGCTAGTTGTGTTTCACAGGAACGATGTTTTCTAAACCCATGTTGACTTTGTGTCAATACACACCTTTCTTTGAGGTAATTCATAATGTTCGAACACAATATATGTTCTAAAATCCTGTTACATATCGACGTTAACGATATAGGCCTGTAATTTATTGGGTTACTCATACTACCTTTCTTGAATATTGATGTGACCTGTGCAAATTTCCTGTCTTTGGGTACGGATCTTTCGTCGAGCGAACAGTTGTATATGATTGTTAAGTATGGAGCTAATGCATCAGCATACTCTGAAAGGAACCTAATTGGTATACTGTCTGGACCAGAAGACATGCTTTTATTAAGTGATTTAAGTTGCTACACTACTCTGAGGATATTTACTTCTACATTACTCACGTAGACAGCTGTTCTTGATTCGCATTGTGGAAACTGTTATAGGCATCTCGCAATGAAGTCCGCACTAAATTTCGAGCTTCTGTAAAAGACCGCCTATCTTGTGGATTTTGCGTCTGTTTAAATTTGGCATGTTTGTTTCGTTGTTTCTGCAACAGCGTTCTAACCTGGTTTGCGAACCAAGGAGGGTCAGCTCCATTGTTTGTTAATTTATTTGGTATAAATCTCTCAATTGCTGCCGATACTATTTCTTTGAATTTAAGCCACGTCTGGTCTACACTTATATCATTAATTTGGAATGAGTGGAGATTGTCTCTCAGGAAGGCGTGAAGTGAATTTTTATCTGCTTTTTTGAATAGATATATTTTTCGCTTATTTTTCGGGGATTCAGTTTCGCTACGACAATCCTGCGTTCATTAATCCCTGAACCGATTTTGATGCTCGTTATTAACTCAGGACTATTTGTTCCTTGAAATAATTTTCAGAGAATGTATTTAGCACAATTTCGGATGATATTTTATGCATACCTCCGGAATTAAACATGCATTTCCGCCAACTTACCGAGGGTAAACTAGACACCACCAACTATTATCGTATGAGTGGGGTACGTGTTTGAAATCAAACTCAAGTTTTCTTTGAACCTTTCAGCAACTGTATCATCTGAATTGGGAGGTCGGTAAAAGGATCCAATTATTATTTTATTCCGGTTGCCAACAATGACCTCTGCCCAAACTAACTCACAGGACGTATCTACTTCAATTTCATGATAAGTTAAACAACTTCTGACAGCAACAAACACACCACTACCAACCGTGGTTAGCCTATCCTTTCGGAACACTGTTAGGTTCTTCAAAAAAATGTCAGCTGAGCTTGAGCCAGCTTTCAGTACCTGTAACGATTTGAGCATCAGTGACTGCTATTAGCGCTTGGAGCTCTGGTACTTTCCCAACACAGCTCCGACAATTTACAACTGTTGTGCCAATGATTTCTGTATCTACGTTCTTCCTGTGTTCAGCCTGCTCCTTTTATGACTGAAGCCCATGTTGTGTTTTCCTGAGACCCTCTAACCTAAAAAAACTGCCCAGTCCACACCACACAGCCCCTGCTACCCTTGTAGCCACCCCCTGCGTATAGTGGACACCTGACCTATTCAGTGGAACCCGAAACCCAACCACCCTTTGGCGCAAGTCAAGGAATCTGCAGCCTACACAGTCGCAGAACAGTCTGAGCCTCTGATTCAGACCCTCTCCTCGGATCAGTACCAGAGGTCTGCAATCTGTCCTGTTGACTATACTGCAAATGGTCAGTTCTGCTTTCATCTTGAAAGCAAGACTGTCAGCCTTTACCACTTCTGTTATACACTTGCAACCAGAGAGAATCTCTTCAGATCCATTGGTACCGACGTGAGCAACCACCTGCAGTTGGCTGCACCTGTGCTCTTCATGGCATCCAGGAGGACCCTTTCCACATCTGGAATGATTCCACCCGGTATTCACGTGGAGTGCACATTGGTTTTCTTACCCTTCTTGTCAGTTAAGTCCCTAAGGGACTCCATAACGCACTTAACATTGGAGCTCCCAACTACCAATAATCCCACCGTCTGCGATTGCCAGATCTTGCAGGCTGAGTAGTTTCCTCTGAAACAGGACAGGTGACAGCATCTAGCTTAGCGACAGTGTCTCAGCCACAGACAGCATCCGGAACCTGTTTGTCAGACAAATCGGGGAGGCCTTATGTGCGTCCGACTGGGAAGTCTTTCGCCGCCTGCTTTGCCCTGGGGCGACCTCCCACTCGACCACAGGTGAGGGGTCAGCCTCAGTGCGAGCAGTAACTGGGTTGGCCACTGGTGAGGACCGATCGGAGGACTCTGACACACTGGTCGTCCGTTGGATCCCCACGAACGGCCCACAACAGCGGCGCCCATCCACTGCAGCCTCAAGCTGTGTAACCGAAGCCATCACAGCCTGAAACTTAGAGCAAAGTGTCACCATCTCGGCTCGCATCTGCACACAACAATCGCAGTCCCTGTCCATACCAAAGACCGTGGAAAACTAAACCATGCAGATAAATGGACTATCGGCACCTGCTGCGCAACTCTACTGTAGACCCTGACGAAAATGCATGAACTGTGTCTAGTAATAAGCAAATATTCAAAAATCTAACTACCGAAGCACTCAGGTGAACAAATAATTTGCCCCTGATAAGGTTATCTTATACGAAAATTCAGATTATACTCACATATGTCAATTGTAATTAGTTCAAAAATGAATAAAAAAAAATGAATTTTAAGGAGGCGATGGCAAAACAAGAGGGGAAGTAAAAATATCCCAGCTTATATGTTTATAAATACAGAAGTCCCTACATTTATTTCTTTGTCAACTTATGTCTTTATTCACCCTTGAGATCTCAAAACTTGTCTGGGAAAAATGCTGAAACTTACCTGGAAATCAGGAAAATATCGTGGAATTTTACTTGTGGAAACTTGTGGCAACCTTGTAGATGCTTCACAAAACACTGGGTATATTGGCAGATGACAACGGTTGTGAGAAATACTGTTTTGAAAGACTTGTTGTTGAGCTGAGAGGTGACTTTGAATCCTGGAAGGTTTATGAGAAAGTTTAAAAATCTCAGTCCATTGAGAAATTTTGCTGGACGATACATAAAATCTCAAAAACTGTGGTGATTCCCAGCACTTGTGCTAGAAAAGGATCTGACTTGCATAATGTTTGAGAAGAAATGTCTTAGTTGGGTGGTAAATGGGTCGCAGTGTCTCTAAATAAGGATCATCTGACGATTTGCCACACGCACATTTGAAATTATGGATATAGCAGAATCCTAGTAAATACACAACCTAGGTAGCATAATATTGCATTTCTGTTGTCCTGCAACACAGAAGCTGTCATATAGCAGTGACGACACACATATTTGTTGTTGTGAATGGTCAGATTCTGTCCTGTAAGAGGGGAGATAGCCCTGGTAATGGAAAAATGTGGATTTACTAACAGCAGAAAAGTAGACTGTTACTTTGATAATTTGACATGCGTATAAATGTTTCAGTTGCTTTTGACAATACATTCCCCTTGTGAAACTTCCTGGCAGATTAAAACTGTGTGCCGGACCGAAACTCGAACTCTAAACCTTTGCCTTTCGCGGGCTAGTGCAAGGTTTGCAGGAGAGCTTCTGTAAAGTTTGGAAGGTAGGAGACAAGGTACTGGCAGAAGTGAAACTGTGAGGACGGGGTGTGAGTTGTGCTTGGGTAGCTCAGTTGGTAGAGCACTTGCCTGGGAAAGGCAAAGGTCCCGAGTTCAAGTCCCGGTCCGGCACACAGTTTTAATCTGCCAGGAAGTTTCATATAACTGCACACTCTGCTGCAGAGTGAAAATCTCATTCTGGCATCCCCCTTGTCTTTGCTAAACACTGGAAATGCTCGGTTGGCTAGAGTTGTCACTGCTGTATGGTCAGTAGTGGAGTTCAGAAAGTGTAGTACTAATGCACTGTTGAGCTTGCTGGGGGAGTTAAGCAAATATAGCACTAATGCTGTCTTCTGTTATTAAGACCTCAACAGCAGCAAAGGCGGAGAAGATGGACTTCGGTACGGTGAAACTGGCGGAAGAGGCACCTTTTCTCTTTGGGTACAAAAAGAGTACAAGTAGCGACTGTACCCCAGAGGGGTGGCTACAGATAGTGTCCGACTCTTAGTGAATGGCTGATTTGAGGCTGGGAATCCTACTGCCTATGTGGAAAGTAACGGGAAACTACCACATTATATTCCCAAACAGTACATGGTATGTCTCTCCATGTGAAAGATTCCGGAGTTAAAACTTCCCCTTGTTCGGATCTCTGGGAGGGAAACTTATTGAGTGTAGATATATTTAAAAGGAAGAAAGGGACAGTGAAGGAAGGAAAGATAAGGACTGGAATGTGAGGACACTATTGCAAGCAGGGAAGCTAGAGAATGCAAAACAGGAGATGAAAAGGAACAGATTAGGTGCCCTCGGTTTGTGTGAAATGAGATGGGGAGATAGAGAGTGGAGATTATAAGCTCTTTTACTCAGGGGAAATCAAGAGTGGTGAAAATGGAGGAGGAATATTGATAGGGCAAAAGCTGAAAAATAAGGTAATGAAGGTACAATATATTGATGGAAGACTGATAATGATACGACTGAAGGGTAGTTCAAAATATTTGGTGTTAATGCAGGTATATATGCCAACCAGCCAGCATAAGGACGAGGAAGTGGAAGAATAATATGAGAAAATACAAGAACTTGTCGAGAAATAAAATTGAAATGCCTGCGTTATCATCATGGGGGACTGGAATGCAGTGGTGGGTGAAGGAAGAGATGAAGCTACAGTAGGAATAAGAAATGAGAGAGGTGAATGACTAATTGGTTTCTGTAAAGAAAATTCATTAGCAGTGCGTAACATTATTTAAACACCACAAAAGGAGACGTTATAAATAGATATCAAATTTGAATAGGGAAAGATCAGTTGGACTATATCCTGATACAAAAAAAGGTTTAGGAACTGTTTGAAGAATGCCAAAGCTTATCCAGGATCGGATATAAATTCATACCACCACCTAATGGTGGGAGAAATACAAGTGAAGTTGAAAAAAGTCTGGAGAGGTAAAACAAAGGAAAGACTAAACATAGAAAGACTCAAAGAGGTAGGAAGGACATCAGATTCAGAGAACAGATTATGGAAAAATGGGAAAGAGGTAGTTTTGATGAAAGTGTTAATGAGAAATGGGTAAAATTCAGGGAAGGACTTATGAACTCCGCCAAAGAAGTACTAGGAAATAGAGTATCCCAAAATACCAGGAAAGAATGGATTACAGAAAACATGTTGAAAAAGATTTGATAATTTGCCAGCAGAACTGTTGAAGAGTCTGGGAAACAAGGCAAGAAAAGAAATAAGCTGCGTGGGATTAGCCGAGTGGCCAAAGGCGCTGCAGTCATGGACTGTGCGGCTGGTCCCAGCGGAGGTTCGAGTCCTCCCTCGGGCAAGGGTGTGTGTTTAGGTTAAGTAGTGTGTAGGCTTAGGGACTGATGACCTTAGCAGTAAAGTCCCATAAGATTTCACACACATTTGAACAAAAGAAATAGTCTACCTCTGTTACAAGCTATATGAGGGAAATGGCCTGATGACTTCCTTGCAACAGTTATGATACCAATAGAAAAAAAAAGAGAAACACTAAAACATGTGAAGAGCATAGAGCCATTAGTCTAATTTCTCATGCAGCTAAAGTCTTGCTGAGAATGTTGAATAGAAGGCTGGATAGAGGGATTGCAAAGGAGCATTTTGTATTTAGAAGAGGAAACGAACAAGAGATACTATTGGCCTGTTAAGAACTATAGGGGAAAGATGTATGGAAAAAGGTAGAGAAGTCTTTGCTGTTTTTACAGATTTAGAAAAGGCTTTTGAAGAGTTCAGTGGAACAAGCTGATGGATATTTTGAAGAGGAAAGGAGTAGATTGGAAAGAGAGATGACTGACACAGAATCTGTATTTACACCAGAAAGTAAGGATAAGAATTGGAAATGAAATCTCAGAACGAAGCAGCATTGGACGCAGTGTTAGACGAGGTTGTTGCCTTTCCCCACTGCTGTTTAACACATACCTTGAAGAGATTATTGCAAAAGGCTTAGACGGGAAAAGAGGAGTATGTATTGGTGGAAAGAGAATAGAATGTATAAGATTTGCTGATGACATGGTATTAGTGGCAGAAAGTGAGCGGACAGTGAATAACATGCTGAAAGATCTGAATGAAGCTTGTGTGGAATATAGGATGAAAATAAACACAGCAAAACCAAAGAGTATGGTCATCAGTACAAGACACATACTGTCCAATATTAAAATAGGACAATCTACCATTAGTTATGTAAGTGCATTTAAATATCTTGGAAGCACAATAACTGAAGACTTGAGATGTCACCAGGAGGTGAAAACTCGAATTGCCATAGCAAAGGAGGCATTCAACAGAAAGAGGAGACTTATGTGGCAAATTAGATGCAGGTCTGAGGCAGTGGTCATCAAACTGTGGCCTGTGGGCCGCATGTGGTCCAGATCATGTTTTCATGCGGCCTGCGACCCTCCTGGGCTTTGCACGGGTAGCATTAATTATCTACTTGCCTGGCATAGCGTTGTTTTGTTTACGGAAACTGCGAGGAATTGTGATTAAAGTCGGGAAAGTAATTAGGTAACTGAAAACCATCCACCACTTTCATTTAACGTGCCACTTGCTGGTGTTCCTCAGCACTAAAGGCATGACCGGCCTTCTAGCCAACAATTTGAGCTGTGCATCAAACACGCCGCATGCCCATGCCCGCTCATTTTTCTGCGGCAGGCTTGTCCCGCAGCTGCCTTATTGTTAGCTTTGTCGTGTCACTGTGTCAGTTGTGAACTAAGTTTCGGTGCCCCTGAGCGTTTGTTTCGTATTGAGTGTATTTGTGCTCATATTTGGTGATATAATTATTAGTGGAATGAGTAATGTCTGATGTACCCTCAAGAACAGTGACTAAGAGGAAACTATGTGAAGAGAAAAGAAGTTTCCATGAAATATGGGAAGAAGAATTTTGCTTTATAAGTGGACATAAAGAAGGTACTGCTACTTGCTTAATATGCCAGGGTAGAATTGTGGGACTGAAGAGATACAATTTATTTCGCCACTACACAAGTAAACACAATTCATTTACAGTAGCTTTTCCTTTGAATTCAAATGAAAGAAAGCAAAAAATTGCTCATTTAAAATCTACCATTCGTCATCAACAAAACATTATGTTAGCAGCAGTTGGGCAAAGTGAGGCTGTCACAAGAGCATCATACCAAATGTGTAATATTCTGGCAAAAAGTATTAAAGCTTTCACTTAAGCTGGATTAGTGAAGCAATGTATGATGACTGTTTCTGAAGCTTTGTTTCAAAATTTCTCCAACAGTAAACAAATATCACCTGAAATAAATAAGCTCACATTTTCAGAATCTACCTGTGGACGTTGTATAGAAGATATTTCTAAATATATCTTTGAGGCAGTAATAAATAAAGTCAAACTATGAAAATACTTCAGTCTTGGATGTGATTCCAGTACAGGTTTAGCTTCGATGGCTCAGTTTCCATTATTTGTGCATTACTGCACGAATGATGGGGTAATAGAGGAAGATCTCTTATCAATTTTAACCATGAAAGGTCACACAATAAGATGTGATTTTGTAGATGCAATTAAAGAATTTGTAAAAAAAAAAAAAAAAAAATGGCTTATCTATGAGCAAATTAATATCAGTATGTACAGATGGTTGTCCGTCAATGACGGGCATCAACAATGGTTTGATAGCACTGATGAAGAAGGAATGGAATTTGCCAAATTTACTCTCCATTCAGTGTGTAGTGCATAAAGAAAGTTAAGCATGTCAAATTTCAAATACCAAACTTAAGATTGTTATGCAAACGGTTATAAGCGTTATAAATTTCATTCGTGCCCGTGAACTTAATCACCGAAAATTTAAAGAACTTCTGGAGGAATTGCGAGCTCATTACAGTGATGTTCTCCTACATACTGCTGTCAAATGGCTAAGCAAAGGGAAAGTGCTGGAATGGTTTGTCAATTTGAAATCTGAAATTATTTTATTCTTACAACAAAGGGGCAAAAATTGTCCTGAACTTGATGATGATGAATGGTGGATACCAACAGCTTTTTAGACCGATATTACACAAAAATTCAACACACTTAACTTGGAATTACAAGGAGCAAACAAGGTAATTGGGCAAATGACTAACAAAATATTTACATTTGAAGCCAAACTGCAATTATATATAAATGAACTCAAAGTAAAAGAGCTGTCTAATTTGCCAACTGTTGCTATGCTCTGATCAGACTTAACTATCGCTGAAACTATTTACCAAAACATGAAAGAATATTTGTTTTTTATTTGGAAGAAATAAAAAACAGATTTGCAGATGTTAGAAATATTCAAAGATGTTTCATTCTCGTAGGGAACCCTTGGCGTTTTGGACAGGATGATCTCAATTATTCTGCCAATTTGGATTTCCTAAAACTAATTTGCTAAATGAAATAATCGAACTTCAGCATTACACACAGCTTATAGTTCTGTTTATAGAACATCATGAAACACAACAGTACACTGAATTTTGGAAATGTGTGCCTAACAATTATAAAAATTTATGAGACAGTGCACAGTTCATTTTAACACTATTTCCTTCAACTTACCTTTGTGAAGCTTCATTTTAAAAAATGGAGTACCCGAAAAATAAATATCATAATCATTGTCCAGGCATTTAGAAGATGCAATGAGGATTGCAAGCAGCCCAAACGGCACAGATATAGACGACTTAGCCAAAAAAGTTCAATATCACAAGTCACATTAATGAAGAATTCTATATTTGTATTTATGTTTGTTTTGCAATTGTAATGAATAAAAACCAGATTCAATGAGAGACCTGTTGTTGTTGTTGTTGTTGTTGTCCTGAGACTGGTTTGATGCAGCTCTCCATGCTACTCTATCCTGTGCAAGCTTCTTCATCTCCCAGTACGTACTGCAACCTACATCCTTCTGAATCTGCTTAGTGTATTCATCCCTTGGTCTCCCTCTACGATTTTTACCCTCCACTATGCCCTCCAATACTAAATTGGTGATCCCATGATGCCTCAGAACATGTCCTACCAACCGATCCCTTCTTCTAGTCAAGTTGTGCCACAAACTCCTCTTCTCACCAATCCTATTCAGTACCTCCTCATTAGTTATGTGATCTACCCATCCAATCTTCAGCATTCTTCTGTAGCACCACATTTCGAAAGCTTCTATTCTCTTCTTGTCCAAACTATTTATCGTCCATGTTTCACTTCCATACATGGCTACACTCCATACAAATACTTTCAGAAACGACTTCCTGACACTAAAATCTATACTTGATGTTAACAAATTTCTCTTCTTCAGAAACGCTTTCCTTGCCATTGCCAGTCTACATTTTATATCCTCTCTACTTCGACCATCATCAGTTATTTTGCTCCCCAAATAGCAAAACTCCTTTACTACTTCAAGTGTCTCATTTCCCAATCTAATTCCCTCAGCATCACCCGACTTAGTTCGACTACATTCCACTATCCTCGTTTTGCTTTTGTTGGTGTTCATCTTATATCCTCCTTTCAAGACACTGTCCATTCCGTTCAACTGCTCTTCCAGTTCCTTTGCTGTCTCTGACAGAATTACAATGACGTCGGCGAACCTTAAAGTTTTTATTTCTCCTCCATGGATTTTAATACCTACTCTGAATTTTTCTTTTGTTTCTTTTACTGCTTGCTCATTATACAGACTGAACAACATCGGGGAGAGGCTACAACCCTGTCTCACTCCCTTCCCAACCACTGCTTCACTTTCATGTCCCTCGACTCTTATAACTGCCGTCTGGTTTCTGTACAAATTGTAAATAGCCTTTCGCTCCCTGTATTTTACACCTACCACCTTCAGATTTTGAAAGAGAGTGTTCCAGTCAACACTGTCAAAAGCTTTCTTTAAGTCTACAAATGATAGAAACATAGGTTTACCTTTTCTTAATCTAGCTTTTAAAATAAGTCGTAGGGTCAGTATTGCCTCACGTGTTCCAATATTTCTACGGAATCCAAACTGATCTTCCCCGAGGTCGGCTTCTACCAGTTTTTTCATTCGTCTGTAAAGAATTCGCGTTAGTATTTTGCAGCCGTGACTTATAAAACTGATAGTTCGGTAATTTTCACATCTGTCAATGCCTGCCTTCTTTGGGATTGGAATTATTATATTCTTCTTGAAGTCTGAGGGTATTTCGCCTGTCTCATACATTTTGCTCACCTGATGGTAGAGTTTTGTCAGGACTGGCTCTCCTGTGGCTGTCAGTAGTTCTAATGGAATGTTGTCTACTCCTGGGGCCTTGTTTCGACTTAGGTCTTTCAGTGCTCTATCAAGCTCTTCACCCAGTATGATATCTCCCATTTTGTCTTCATCTACATCCTCTTCCATTTCTGTAATTCAAGTACATCGCCCTTGTATAGACACTCTATATACTCCTTCCACCTTTCTGCTTTCCCTTCTTTGCTTAGAACTGGGTTTCCATCTGAACTCTTGATATTCATACACGTGGTTCTCTTTTCTCCAAAGGTCTCTTTAATTTTCCTGTAAGCAGTATCTATCTTACCCCTAGTGAGATAACCCTCTACATCCTTACATTTGTCCTCTAGCAATGCCTGCTTAGCCATTTTGCACTTATTGTCAATCTCATTTTTGAGACGTTTGTATTACTTTTTGCCTGCTTCATTTACTGCATTTTTATATTTTCTCCTTTCGTCAATCAAATTCAATATTTCTTCTGTCACCCAACGATTTCTACTAGCCGTCGTCTTTTTACCTACTTGATCCTTTGCTGCCTTCACTACTTCATCCCTCAAAGCTACCCATTCTTCTACTGTATTTCTTTCCCCCATTCCTGTCAATTTTTCCCTTATGCTATCCCTGAAACTCTGTACAACCTCTGGTTTAGTCAGTTTATCCAGGTCCCATCTCCTTAGATTCCCACCTTTTTGCAGTTTCTTTAGTTTTAACCTGCAGTTCATAACCAACAGATTGTGGTCAGAGTCCACATCTGCCCCTGGAAATGTCTTACGGTTTAAAACCTGGTTCCTAAATCTCTGTCTTACCATTATATAATCTATCTGAAACTTGTCAGTATCTCCAGGCTTCTTCCATGTATACAACCTTCTTTTATGATTCTTGATCCAAGTGTTAGCTATGATTAAATTGTGCTCTGTGCAAAATTCCACCAGGCGACTTCCTCTTTCATTTCTTAACCCCAATCCTGTAGCTTCTTTATATAGCCTGTTGCATGTGCAGTGCATCTGTCCTTTTCTAACTTTTTAAATTTCTTATTTATTTCTATATTTTTTGAAAGTTTGAGATTAATGCAATCATAATAAAGTTTTTGTGGCCATTTGAATAATTTAATATAATATTTTAATAATAGATCCATCTCATCTTGCATGAAAGTACTTTAAAATAAATTTCAGGAGCAAGATACACTGATCCCAGAATTGTTTATGGTAGTGGCTCAAAATTACTAATGATTCCCTTCCTTCCCTTTACCCTTCATATACTCCTGCCTAGCTACATGAATATTGTAAGATTATGCAAGTCATGTGAATTTTATTTTCACAGAGATAATTAAACTGGAATAAACTAGTCAGATGCACTGTATGTTTTTTCCAGTTTATTGAAATTTGATCAGCAGCATTTTATGCAGTTTTCAAAACTCATAAACATGGTGACAGTCATTCTGTGAAAGTCTGTGAATGGCACATGTCATCATTGACTCATGCTACCACAACAATTATTCCAGTCAGTCTCAACACTTGACTCCTGTGAAGACTGACTAAAAATGTAATTGTTGACAACGTGACAACTACTTGTATGTCTCCTACAAATATATCCCTCATAATCTAATAGTTGTCGAACTGGCAGATGGGTATTTAAAAATCTTTTTTCCTTGTATTGCAGAATTTCGGTGTCATAAACATGGCTTATTGTTGTCAGCAATTGCACAGCAATGTTATTTGGCAAAGGAGTCACATACATCCAACAGTTGCGAGTGGTTTGTTTCTGAAAGTACTATTTCATTTTAACAGGTGCTAATGCTTACAGTTTCTGAAGAACGATAAATGATATATATCCAAATCTGGTGAAGAATAAATGGTTTGCAACTGTTGGCTGTACCTGTCACCTTCGTCAAATGAAAAGTATTCCAAGATATTCCAAGAATTGTAATTAGGAGTGCGTAAAGTTGTTCTATCACCGTCACAGATGCCACTTGGTACAGGGGCAGATAGATTTGTTGTTGCAGTGGGAGGGGACATAATAACATAAATGTTTTCTTGTTTGTTTCCCAGTGCTGACAACAAGTGGGTGCTTGTGCCTTGTACCAATTATCTGCTATTGTTTCAAGTGTGTTGGATTCACGAATAAGCATTATAGAGATGGTCATATGTGGTAAATATTTGTTAAAAGAAATAATTAGTCTTTAGATCTTAAAGATGGTGAGTGAGGGGTAAGTCGAGATGGATGACAGAGAGTGAGGAAAGGAAGAGACAGGATAGCATAAGATTGGAGTAAATACATATCTAGCCAATGCCAAGTACCTCATCTAGTATGAAATAAAATGAAGGCTGTTGTAGTTCAGTCAAGTGAGTTGAAGGAAAATGACTTTCAAAACATATGGAAAACAGTTGTGATCGTGTCTCATGTTACATAATACATTTAAGTATAAGTCCATTTGCTGTTATTAACCATCCGTTCACAAAGACAATGCAGCAAAATTTCGTCGGGCAATTACACTGTTACAATTTGTGGGTCATTGAGGGTGGCAACAACCTGAAACAGAGAACATCCTACTCGTAGTGGTCCGAATGGTATCGACTTTAACGATAAGTGCTAGAAAGTCAGTGGTAAACCTCTCGCTTCTTTACTATAGCTAGTCTATTGAAGGTTCATAACACGTCATTTACATGGTTTGCCAGTTAATAAAAAGACCTGGAAATCTGCGGCCCGATGTGCCACATAATATTGTTATTTTTGGCCCTTGAGCAAAAAAGTTTGACGACCACTGGTCTAAGGAAAAGGCTTGGCAAATTTTTTGTGTGGAGTGTGGCACTATATGGGGCATAAACATGGACGCTGAGGCGAGAGGATGAAAAAGGTTAGAAGCATTTGAGATTTGGATGTGGAGGAGAATGGAGAGAATAAGCTGGATGGAAAGAGTGAGTAATGAAAGAGCATTGGAAAGTGATGGTGAGAGAAGATGTCTGCTGAAAGTTGTAAGAGAAAAGAAAAAGAACTGGTTGGGACACTCATTGAGAAGGGAGTGCTTGCTAGCAGATGCTTTGGAAGGATCAGTTTGTGGGAGAAGACTGAGAGGAAGAAGGAGATACAAGATGACAGGCGACATAAAGGGAAGGGGAAATTATGCAGACCTGAAGAGGATGGTGGAAGACTGGACAGCCTAGAGAACTACCAGGTGAAAACCTGCCTGTTGGCAGAACACTGATGATGGTGATGATGATGATTATGTTATTGTTGTTAAAGTAAATGTTGAATGGCTTCATTGTTCACCAAAGAAAAGTTCATTTGAGTCAATTCGAGGAGTACATCACGACACATCCTAGCATACTGTGTGAAGTCCGCACTCACAAATCTCTCATCACAATCTTTTGTAAATAGTACGCAACATTTATTTCCACAAAAGTCAGTACAAAACATGAATTAAATGTGGCATCAGAAGCCTGGAAATAGGTGAAAACCTGTTGTAGATAAAGGAATTGCACAGTTCACCACTTAAGGTACAAGGAGATCAATGCAGAACATTCGCATAGGCAAGACTGAAGTGGCAGGCTGAGGCTAGATTGGCCTTTTATCGACCATGGTAACCACCCACTTCAAGTGATAGGCAGCTGCAGACCTTATACCAGGTGGTTTGCAGTGTCTCTGATAAATGCTGCAAGACTTTTAGCTATCACCAAGATGGCTCTACCAGCCTTTCCCTAAGGAAGATGGGATGCCATATCCATGGCCATTTGCCAACTACTTCTATTACCAAACACAACAACTGCGACCGGTGGGTTGCCATACTCCAGTTATATGCTGTATCAGCATATGCATCGGTAGTTCCAGCTGGCAAATGTGCTGCATGTATGTAAATGTTCTGCACAACAACCGAAATATGCTGGCTTTTTCTCCACAACATCTTCAGCAGCTGTTACATGAGGCTTTGTAGCTGGCAGAGCATATTCCAGCGACCATGGTGTTGTAAGCAGGTCATGTAGTCGTTCGCACCATACAGGTATTTGTCTGCCTTACTATTTAAACACCATTCAGTGACTAGCAAGTAGCTTTCACTTACACACTGGGCTTTGCAGTGGCTGCACCCAGCAGTCTCTCCTTCAGTACACAAGTGTTTGCTCCAGGCTCATGCTGACCATTCCTGGTGGCTCATCAGTTGGAGCACGTGCTCACCTTCTAAGCTACCCTTGCGCTCTGGGCTGTATGCCAGCTGCTCCTAGTGGCTCATTGTAGTGCCCATCTGATAGCACTGTCCTTGACGTCAGCCAGGAATTGTGGATTCAACAGACAGTTACTTGCCAAGGGTTAGCTCACAATGAACTGTGAAGTGTCGTCGTTTGGTAACCATCAGACAGTAGACCAATTAGGCTGTGTACAGAAGTCTTATGGCTTTCTGCATTACGCTACACCTAATAAAGAGTACATTATTCTTTGTTTACTTGGGAGCCAGTGTTTTCTACGTGCACTGTATACCAATCACAACAAGATGACTATGATAATCAAATTATTTCCTTGCAGCATCCAGTCTTTCCTCAACCCAGCTGCCGCCGTCCTCTGGCCATGCTCGACACTGTACCATTCACTCTACGACATCTGGGGGATGATGCAGCCATGGCTGGCCTTCCAAACATGAACCACCCCAGAATGGTGATGGGATAAAATGTACATTCCCATGACACCTGAACATGTCAGCCACTTTGTTCCTGCACTACTGCTGCCACCCTTCCCCAGTCATGCCTGATGCTGTCCTGCTGGTTCGAAGCACCGACAATGCAGCCATGGCCAGTTTTTCACACTGTGAAAATGCTGCCCAAGATACACCAAGAGGCAATGATGCTCCATTGTTTCCACATTACATTTCTGTCATGAGCAATGAAATTCAATGTTTGGGACATTTTATTTCAATCATTGGTGCCGAGGTTTTTGAAAAATCGCCACAGGATTTTATTGTTAGTCCCCAACTAGACGGTACAGCCATCTTTCCACTCGTTTGGTGCAGTAGCATGTGACTCTTCTTACGTCTGTCATAAACTCTGATGTGCCTATCCACCATGTCTGGAGTGTCTTCAGAACCAGCTGCCTCCATACAGCATCACTGTAACTTCCTGCTCCTGGCACGGCTCCAGACTTTTGGACTTCCCAGCATTTTCCACACTTTGACCTGCATAATTTCACTCATGGCCTACCAGAGTTGCCCAGCAATGGATTTTCTCTGTAATTTCTACAGGAACCACCATTCCTTATCCCTTGTGTGAGGCCACGCCCTAAGCTGCTTCTCTTCCTGCAGCTATGTGGCACACCCTTTCACCTGCCTGGAATCCATCTTCCTTCTTTCCTTCACAGGTGCTTTTGCACACCTGGTGCACTCCTGTTTGCCCTCTGGGCCCAAACCTCAACCTTCCATTCCAAGATGCTCTTATAAGGTGCTCTCGCTCTACTGCTTGCAAGGTGCTTCGCTTGTCCTCCATGCATGTCACATTCCTGTGCTTCTCTGTGAGTCCCAGTCCTGTCCATGAACTTCATCTGCAAGAGGTTGCTCTTTCCCTCCAAGCACTGCTGCCAAGTTTCAGCTACACAGTACCGGCTGGTGCTTGAACTGCATGTATATAAACTTTCCGGACAATGACCAAAACATACTGGCATGTTGCCCATGGTATCCCCTGCAGCCACTGCATGAGGTTCCAGTCTCACCGACAGCAGAGCGTGCTTCAGTGACTGTGACACTACAAGCAAGTCATATGCTCCATGTGAATATCCATCAGCCTGCCTGTTGAAATGCCACTCAGCGACTAGTAGGCAGCATTTGCTTATGCTCCAGGCTTTACGTTGGCCACACTCAGTGATCTTCTCTTTGGAGAACAAGCATTTGCTCCAGGCTCATGCTGGCTGTGCCCAGGAGCTCACCATTCAGAGCCCACGCTCACCTTCCAAGCTAAATTCACACTCTGGGTTCTACGCCGGTTGTGCCCAGTGCCTCATCAGTTGGAGCTGCACCTGGCTCACCATAGCATCCACCTGATAGCAATTCCATCACTGACCTGGACTTCAGCCAATATTAGTGGATTCAAAGGAAAATTACTTACCAAGTGTTAACTATGCTTGTAACTCACAAAGAACTGTGAACTGTGTGAGCATATTGTAGTATCGCTAGCTACCCCACATGTGGATATTGATAGTCGCCTCTCTGGTGAGATGGAGTGTAATTGTACAGAATCATGGCTTACATGGTGTGTGTATCATGCAGTGCTGATGCTGCGGCTGCAGAATGCAAATTACACTGAACTTGTCAAAGTAATTAACCCCTTAACCTAGCAATTTTTCTGTAAATGTTTTTCCAAAAATTTCCAATTTTTTATTGCTGAATTTTAAACTTTATTATGATTATAGGTTATTGCAAACAGTAGTTTGACATATTATTCACTTAAAGGATAATTAGAGAATACTGAGAAAAGGTTATGTTAAAACCCTTGAGTAGAGTTACTGCTACTAAAAAATAACTCCACATACAACAAAAGTCTTAGGACAGAATATTTTAGTTGAACCTCTTTCCAATCTGATTGTAGTGTTTTTGATACACAGTGAGCATTAAATAATACACTTTTGGACAATATTCATCTTCATGTGTTTGTGATTCTGTGAAAGGCTCTGAAGCGTGGTACAATACCCCACAGAGCTACATCACAGTCTTCACACATATATCATAGCTCCCTCCTATTTTTCTTCCCATTTACAACCCGAACTTGGCTGCACATCGGACATATTCTGGTAGGTTTCTGCTTTGCAGTAGCTGGGACAAATGATGGGAAGTGACGGTCAGTTAGACAAATATGATTGGTGCTTATGGATAGTTGACATGCTACTTTCAAAGAAAATTCCTTCCTGTGACATTTGGCTGTCATCTTCTCAATCACTGCCACAGGAAAATTGAGAGCATTCTTTGTTCCTCCCAGTTTCTTGTACAAGTTGAATGAATTCCAGAGAGCTATTGTAAGTGGATGGAAATTTTTTTTTGTAGTATTTTTTCCTCTCTTTTTTCCATGTTAATGGACTGTTTGCTATTTGCTGGTCAACATTACCCACTTCCCCCTTTGTGTTGTTATGTGATATGGCTGTGTTGGTTTTGTTGTTTGTTTGCCCCTTTTATTTACATTTTTCATATCTGCATTGTGGATATTGCTCAAAATAGACACATCACACTCGTCTTTGCATCTAATTGCTGTAACCTTACCCCCCTGAAAAGCAACAATATCTCCCTTGAAGTTCTTACTGTGAAAGATTTTTAAAATGCACAATGCCATATATTTCAGTTTTCTTAGCAATGAGGAGACCTGCCAGTTGCAGAGAGGTGTAGAAATTATCAGCTGTGAGGCAACAAAATGTGTTGAGAAAAGGGAATTCATTAGGGTCAATAGTGACTGGGGCAGATCTTTATATTCATTATCTAATTTTGGGACCTTACTTGTATATCTAACAACATGTAGGTCTTCATTCCAGATCTTGTTCCCTTTTGCATTAGATGCTGCACCCAACCTAATGTCCCTTCATATAACATAAGACTCTCATCTATGGTAACATCCCTCTCTGGAGTACAAAGTCATTTTAATTTATTATTGAGATGTTCTGAAATGGACCAGATTTTGTTCAGCTTTGGCTGTGGATGGATAGCAGGCTCATATCCTGAGAGTTGTCTGTAAAATAAAGGCATTTCTTTAGCATCAAAAATCATTTGTAGCTAAGTAACTGGCATAATATTGGAGTTGAAAGTAGTAGATGTTATACCAATACATCTGGTAGCATTTCTTCTTCATAATACTTTGTAACAGTATTATGCTAAAGAAGATTCATATATCATCACTGTTTGTGTCCTTCCAATCAGTAGTGTTCTTGTATCACGAATACCTATTAGTCTCAGTGACTACAATATTCACCAACTCATCATCAATTATTTTACTTAAATTTTTTATCACATTTGAAAAAAATCTGAAATCTGAATTCTGGTAAAGGGAATTGCCAGAAGTGTGGGAGGCAATTATGTGGTCATGTCTATTTAATACATTTTGTGAGCCTGGAAAAACCAACATCACTTGAATAATTTTTTTGATCTGTTATCGCTTCGCTAACACTGTCAGTGTCGTAAGTGCTACTTTCTGAACTACTAAATTCCATATCAAACTCACCAATCTCCATAACAAAAAAATGAGGGGAAAAGGATTGTGAAGGTACATGAGTATTCTTGGGCTTTTAAGTTTTTATAAAAATTAAAATCCTGAGTGTTCTCAGGCTTTTAAGGTAAGTGGTTAAAATTCTTACCACAGGAGTTGTGTATTGCATATCAGTGTTGATCATTCAGTATTGGTTATTTATATGAGAACGATAATTCTGAGAGCATTTGTTGTGTTGGGAGAACAACAATCCAACTGCGTCAGGGTGGTCGCAGGACAAATATCAAGTACTGAACAATTATCCATGTGAACATTAACAGTGTATGTGTGTGTTTGTTCCACACACATGAAAGCATTTGAACCAAGTGATGTACGTTTTGACAGTAGCCATTCCAATGGATTAAGTGGCAGAAGTGTATGAATGATTACATTGATTATGTAACAATATTAGAGAAGGAAAGTTGTTACTCACCATATAGTGGAGATGCTGACTCATGATAGGCACAACAAAAAGATTCACACAATTATAGCTTTCGGCCATTAAGGCCTTTGTCAGCACTACACACACACACACACACACACACACACACACACACACACACACACAAAAGCAACTTGCACACACATCTGCCATGTTGATTTTGTGATATTAGCTGTGCACAGTGCAGCCCTAAACCTAGAGTTTGATTAGTAGAATATATTTGGATCTTGTCTGATAAACTTGGATCTCATATTAAATGGTACACATTACAGGATTCCACTTCTAGTTGGCAGTGAGAGAAGCAAGAAGACAGCCACAGGAAACCAGGAATGCAGTTGTAAAATATCTACCCTTTGTCCCTGTGTTTATGTTACTTGTGTAGTATTCGAAATGAGAAGAACAGTTGAAATTCAGTGTTAATCCTCCAAGCATTTTGAAAGTTTCATTCTTTAGCAACCATCAGATGTTAGCCTAATTATGCTGCCTGCAGAATTCTTGTGTGTTTTCAGTGTTACGCTACGCCTAATTAGGAGTACATCGTCCTTTAGATAGGAGCCATACAAGGGTACAACAGACATTGTAGCAGTTACACAGATTAATATTATATTTTCCATGGAGATACCATATCCGTAATTTTACCAGTAGCGAAGTTGTTGTTATGTAAGAGTCTAATACATATAGATGCCAGAAAGTGGGGCAGAATTGATATGACAGAAGTCCAAAACGTTGTGAAATGAATGAACAGCAAAAGAAAAGATAGTTGCTACTTACACTGACCTTCAGTACTCTAAAGTTTCCTGAGTGTGTAACAACTGGGGTCATCTGATAAAAATTGGTTAGATCCATCCCTAACTCAGTGCACTGTTTCAATAATTGTCTGCATTATGGAGACACCACCAAAATGTAGAAAATTTCACCAAGTGTGTGAAGGGTAAAATGTTGCTCATATCTTCACTAGTTCGCGTTAATTGCTGAGGCAGTCATGCTGTATGGAGTCACTACTATCAACCACTTATTAATGAAAAACAAATTCAAGAAATAAAATTTAGAAGGAGAATACAGTATTCAAAAGCATTCCCCCCTCCCCCCCTTTCCCTCCCACACACACCATTAGTATGGGGCTTCACACTGCTAGAAGATGTAGAGGTCTTTTGAATATGGGGTTTACCATGTTGTAAGTGCACAGGAATGTGCAGGTGTTCATTGCACCTTCAGTTGGTAAATTCTGCACTGAGCTATGAGCGTCATTCAGTAAGTAATGCAACACTTTTTTTCCAGTGAAGGATGGTTTTATTCATGATTTAAAGACACCATATTATTTCTCAATTCTTTGGCTGTGAAATCCTGTTTTTCAGCATTATCTCCATTCAATTCTGTGGCCTTGGGCCACCATAATCTGGAAGCTCTACTGGTGTGCATCTTGAACAAGTTCTTGCTGCATCAGTAACTTCCCCATCATTACTGCAGTGCTGCCTGCAGAGTCGTTCCTTCAATGGTCTTAACAAGATGGGAGTGTGAGATCTGGGCTGTAAGATGGTTGAGGAAGAACAGTCCATCGAAGTTTTGTGATCTTTTGGGTGCACAGATTTGTGTGTGACCTTGCATTATTGTGGAGAAATGCATTCATTTTTTTGTGGTCACAAAAAGGCTCTAATCATTTCTTCAATTTCCTGAGAGTCTACGGGAGATCTTGGAGTTGATTGATTGAGTCTTGGAACACTGTATCCATGACTTTACCAGTTGAGGATACTACTTCGAGCTTTTTCTTCGAAGGAGATGTGTGGTGCCACACAATGGATTGCTGTTTTGTTTCCGGCTCAAAGTGGTGGATCTATGTTCCATTACCTGTGACAGTGTTTCCCAAGAAACTACCTCTGTCAGCCGCATAATGACCAAGCAGCACATCACAAATGTTCCTGCTTCACTTATTATGCTCTTCAGTTGTGCTTAAGGAACCCAGCAGGCACAAGCCTTTGAATACACTAACAAATGGACAAGTGAGTCAACACTACCAACAGAGAAGTCAAGTTAAGTGCTGAGTTACTCGATTGTTATTCATTGGTCTCCTCAAACAAGTATGTCTGCATATTGCAACATTCCAGAGGTCATAGTTATGAGCGGCTGGCCTGCTCATGAGAGATCAGACGGACTTCCTTCTCTTGTTGTGCTGATGACAGATGCTTCACCCAGCAACTTACCACGCATTTATCCACTGCCTGGTGTCGATAAATATTCTGTAAATGCCTGTGAATATTTGTGATGGTCTCGTTTCCCGCCAAAAAAAATAAATAATAAATATCAGGTTCTCTTCTTTCCTTGGAATGCCTTTCAGTTGCAGACACCATTCAGAAGACTGGTTATAGTTCTGCTGTCTACTGGGAGTTACTGGAAACATATGAGATGACATGAGTATAACTAAGAATGTCGCAAACAAAATTACAATTTTAGGGAACCAAAACTGGCCGAAGAAAAAATGTATTGCATTGCTTATTGAACTCTTATAAGTGATTTGGCTGCAAAAGAAAATGACATTACAAAGATTAAGTGCTTTTTGAGCCATATGTATGGCTCAAACAAATCATTTCTTTCAGAGACCAAAACAGATTGCTAACTGCAAACTTTGCCAACTAGAGGTACCACGAACATCTCCACATATACATGTGCTTGTGGTGGGAGCATTACATGCTTTGTCACACATTCAGAAGATGTAGAGTTTTCTGTCAGCAACAATAGGTGCTTGGAGAGGAGGGACAGATTCAGGGAACATATAGTAACCCTATGATACAGGAGCAGCTGCTACTGGTAAAAGAGGATGGTGTTGGTAGGAAGTGGTATGTATAATTTACAAAGATGGGTTTAACCCTCCAGCTCTCTCTCTCTCTCTCTCTCTCTCTCTCTCTCTCTCTCTCTCTCTCTCTCTCTCTCCTGCTCCCCCTCCCTCCCCCCATGATTTCCTTTCCGTAGCCCCTATAATCCCATAACATATGTGTGTCAAAAAATTTAGTGTGTCTTGTAAACTCGAACACAATTGTCCAACCTATGTTAAGATGTCTGACACTGTCTACAAGTGCCCCAAATCCTTTTATGTTCCACTATGAAATGGGACCTTTCTTATTCGTGGGATTTTGTATTGTCTTTACATCTAGCTTTCCGTTGAGGTGTTCATGTGGTGACACAATGGCATTTTTGTTGTGCCTTTCTGGTCCGCTCCAACATTTCAATGACCATACCTTATGCCTAATCTTCATCAGACACACAAGACTTATATATCATGGAATTGCTACTGAATTGTTCTCTGTTATGTGCTACATCCCATGTGCACTTCTTCAGTGGCCAGTTCCAGATCGGGATACACCTGCTATGTAGAGCAGTGCTCAAAACAAAGCTACCAATGTAGGTGCTTAGCATGGCAAACTGGGCAGTCTACAGGCAATTGTGTTTGAACATACAGACAACATTTCAGTATGGGTTTATCTTGTTACCAACATGATCCATGTCACTGATGCATCCATGTGTCTCAGGACAACTTGGAAGATAGACTCTTCCCTGGTGGACAGATGCACAACACCGCAGAGGTTCAAGCGCATACCACCAGCTGAGATACTATGGAGGAGAGCAAGAAGAGATTGCGACAGAATTTCCTGAAGTCATGATTTGTTTCAGTAATCCATTGATTTTATGAGAGATCGTCAGAAATGTTTCAAGCAGGTGTTGTGTTACTCCTGTAATGGTAAATGATATTCTCCAGATGAACGATGGAGATGTTGTCCACACAGTGATGGACCATTTCACTTGAGTAACCACTGACATCAGCTAGGGTGCAGCTTTCCATTACCATTGTGTGGTCATTGACAGGAGTGATCTGGTCTTCAGGTCTACCAACAGTGAAGTTTAAGAAGTTTCCTTTCTCAATGTGGGCACTGGAATTAACTTTTTTTCTCAGAATGTTAATGTTTACAAAGTCTTGACAGCTTCCATTACAGTATTTTACAGCACCTCACTAGCAGTACTAAAGGAAATACCCCTAATATTTTTGAGTTTGTGGTTTTCTTTGAGGAATAAAAATTCCCTGGTCCATAATAAGAAGTTGTTTCACTTTCCCTCCACAAACTGGGGAAGAACAGAGAAGCTGATCAACTGTGACCTTGTCTAGTTCTTAGAATCCAGGCAGTTCCTTTGTCATTTTCAGTGTGGGTCAAGGAGATAGTGGTAAATAACTGCTAGATGCTGGAGCAATGTGCAGAAAATACTGGTTTTGCATTTTCCTATGTTATTTATATTTTTTGTGAAATTTTGATCTTCCAGAACTTAAACTTGTTGTAGCTGGGATTCACAGTCATAAATTTTTTTTTGAAGGACATCATCTTTATGCCAGTGACTGTTATAAGTTTTTATTACACTATTGCAATTTCAGTGTTAGGCCATTATCAAGTGCTGATATTGTGGGTTAAAGCCATAAATCCATAATATCAGCACTTGATAATGGCCTAAGGCCGAAATTGCAATAGTGTAATAAGAACTTATAACAGTCACTGGCGTAAAGATGATGTTCTTCCAGAACTTAAATTGAGGAACATGATTGTATCTTGGGTTGTCAGGTATCTTGCCAGTTTTTAGGGTTGTACTTTCATAATATTTCGGTAACTTAGCCCATAACCTTGTTTGTTTATTTATTTACACTTCTAGTTCCATAGGACCAAATTGAGGAGCAAATTTCCAAGGTCATGGAACATGTCAGTAAATGAAATTACTAAAATAAAAGGGATAACAGATAATGTAAAATGTTTATTAACCCAAAAAAAGCCATAAGTTTAAGTAAACGCAGTAAACAGTATAACATAAGAATCAGCTTAATTTTTCAAGGAACTCCTCAACAGAACAGAAGGCGTGACCCATGAGGAAACTCTTCAGTTTTGATTTTGCATGGATTACTGCTAAGATTTTTGAATTCTTGTGGTAGATTATTGATAGTATACTGCACACCTTTCTGCACAGGAGTTAAGGAAGTGTGATCCAATGCAGATTGGATTTCTGCTGAGTATTAACTGAGTGAGAGCTGCTAATTCTTGGGAATATGCTGCTATTGTTAACAAGAAATGACAGTAAAGAACATATATGTTGAGAGGCCAATGTCAAAGTACCCAGACTAATGTACAGGTGTCGACAAGAGGTTCACAAACACAAACTTATTGCCCGAACTGCCCATTTCTGAGCCAAAAATATCCTTCTAGAATGGGAAGAGTTACCCCAAAATATCATCAGGTGCGATCGGAGACTGCTCCTCGAGTGGACCTGTGAACAGTGTCATATGAATGGAGGATGAAATAATGGGAACTGATTAATAATTGTTGCTTGAATAATAAAAAAAAAGCTTGACTGGATAGAATAACTGAAAGAAATTGGAAGGTAGTTTATAAATTTGTAGACATATCCTAGGTGAATTTTAACTGGTACTAATATCAACAGACCTTTAATGTCCAATACATTTAAGATCAATATTCAGATTTTTTGTTACATACTGCTTCACATTAGTTCCATTACGGAAATGCTGATACAGGATCGCCCCTCCTCTGGTTGTGCAAATTCCTCTTGTCTGCTTCGAACCTCCTGATGCAGGATTCTCGGCATGGACGAAATGATAAGCAGACGACTGTGATTAATGTAAACTTGGTCTTCCTAATAACAGTCATAACACCTTTTAATATATGGTTCAAATACACATTTTTTAAACAATACTGGTACGATGGAGCTAGTCATATGTCCGCCCGCTACCACTTATAGAAACAAACAGGTGAGAGGTGAGATACAGAAATTAATCAATTGAAGAGCGTGTCTCTTCTCTTTTTTTTGTATCAGAACATTACCTCTGCCACAAAGCTACTAGTTAATTTATGTTTGGCTTTGTTCATGTGTAATAAGAAAAGAATGAAGAAAGGAAAAAAAATGTGACCCATTATACCTGGTCCAGTACATATGTCTGTGGCACTCTCTCTCTGCCGGCAGTTGTAGGCATTCCCTCTGTGGTCCACATCCACTCGGTGCAACCTTCTGGAACGTAGCCATTCCATTTTCCATCTGCTGCAGCCGACCCCAAGTCATCTTTAACACTCCCCACCATTCCCCCGATCTTGGTGGATGGACAGAAAACACACTTGATATTATGTTTACAGAGGACAACCTGGCGTTATGGAAACTAGGGATTTATAATATACCTTGTCAACGTGGCATGTCCTTCATTGGCCAGATGACAACAGTGTATATCAAGTGCAAAGAACATAAGAGGCACACCCGAATAAGACAGGTGATGACATCAGCCATTGATGAACACTGTCTAGAAGTAGATCATGCCATGACTTATGATGAAACCAAGATTCTAGCACAGACACAGAGATTTTGGGACAATGTTATAAGGGAATAGATTGAGATAAAAGTGACTGACAATCTCATGAGCTGTGACATGGGGTACCAGCTAGGTAGAGCCTGGGATCGTGCTGTGGAATTGTTAAAGGAGCAACAGGGCAGCTGCAGCACTCCACAAATAGAAGGACGGAAGGCAGTGATATGGAAAACAATCACCAGACAGAATGCCAGGCACAGCAGACTGAAGATGGAATGTTCAGGAATGGGTCTGGTGGATGTGGACCACAAAAGGAACATCCAGAACCGCAGTGAACTGAAAGTGGAACAGCAACACTACAGCAGATCGCTGTGTGCCGGAGCAGACTGAAGGGGGAACACCTGGTACCTCAGACAGAATTCCAAATGCACCAGACCGAAGATGGAACACCAAGGAGCGAGTCTGGTGGGTGCGGACCAGAGAGGGAACACCCAGAACTGCAGCAGATGGGAAACAGAATGTCAGTGTTCCAGAAGATTGCAGCAAGCATGTGCGGACCATGGAGCCAGTGGAGGGGGAAGGCCACAGACATAAATACTGGACCAGGTCCACTCAAGGAGCTGTCTCAGGTTGCATCTGATGGAGGTTACAAGCTATGTTACAGAAATATTGTCCAAGTACGATGCAGGTATCTGGTGAAACACCCTAAACCCAAAATGTCATTAGATCACTGGGAAGGCTTGAATAGTTACAATATGAATGTAAATTGATAAAGTAGCTGGGTCTCATATTTGATGACAAAATTTGTTGATTGACATAATCTGAAAATGTGGTCTCTCAAATCATTCAGTATTTTAAAGTGTGTGAGCCAGATGACTGCAGAGCAGACAGAATCCATCTGCTGCAATTTAAGAGTGCTGAAATGCCTGGTTAGATCTACAGGACAGAACAGGTAGTTGGAATTGTGGAAAGGAGCCAAAAATGAGCGGCCGTCAGTTACACTCGAACACATATAACTTTATTTAGTTGCCCAAGCATTACAGTGTAAATTTCCAAGCTTAACCATCGACTGAATATGTCACACAATCTTATGGCTTAAGGGCACAACCTCTTTAATTTTTAAAACATCTGAAGGCCCATGATTTAAAACACAACTACAATAAATTTTCAAAATGCAGAAAGTTCAGGGTTTTATCCATAAATAATATTTAAAATGAGGCAGAAGGCACAAACAATGCAAGACTTGACAAATAAGGAACTTTCAATTTTAAAATGGCTGAAGGCCCTTTATTTAAAACCGAACTAAAAGCATACAAATTCAAACCATTGGCTATGAGCCATTACAATACACAATCAAACACCAATAAGAAAAGGCAGTATGTGCTCAGAAGTTTCTGGGGTAAGGTCTACACTTTGAAATATTAAAGTTTGCTTAGGGGAGACAGGTAGTTGGCCCAACTATATCCGATCCGCTGGCAACACAACCAAGAGAGAGTCAATGGGCCCACCGGCAAGACGACCTGACCAGTACACAAGGAACTCCAAAGCCAAAATGTAAAAGGCATAGCCGCCCACAACCAAGTATGCATAAGCTGTCAAAACTACAGGCATGTGTTGGACAGTGACAACATGGTGAGGAAAGTACACTGCCTCAATTTTACGTCAGTGGCCAGGGCAGGTAACTGGAACGCTAATGGCCACAAGGCAAAAAATTCTACTGGTGCACTTGGACATAAAATAACCAAAATACAGTTAAACTCCACTGGATGGTGGCCAAACTTTCGCCAACTCGAACACTCGCTGTTGCTCACTGGAATACCCCCAACAGCCAACCATGAAAACCAGTGGCACAATGTGAACAGACTGGCTTCAGTAATTAAATCACCACTCAACTTTGATGTCCTGGGTTGGTGAGCCATGAACCTTGTAGCAATCGGAACAGCTCCCACACACTCCGACACTGTTAGAGACCGCCAGTGGGCCCGGCCCACTGCACCGCACGGAGATTTCCTGGCTGATCCACACCAACTGACCGACTCGGTACACAACAGCACACCGACAGCATTTGAAATAACTTGTCAGTTGAAACCACACAAACTACACAGTTTCACGAACACTTGCACGAAGAACTAGACAATACTAACGGCAGTGATAATGCAATAACAAGGATGAAACGTGAATCAGCACATGCAGCCAACCCATAAGCGATCACCGGCCAACACACACGTCATCCGACCAGACGACTGACTGACCACCAACCAAGGTGGTCTGCACTCAAGTGATGTGTATCGGCAACCATCAGGCGAGTCATGGCTGTCCGGACCTCACGGCAGCCATGCCCTGCTTGAACTTCTGCCATGTCATAATTCAAACACTGATAGGTTCGAACTCCACTGCTAGCACATTCCAACTGACTGGTAGAGCCGAAGTAACCCACAACACATGACAACTGGGAAGTAATAGCAGTCAGCAAAGATAATACGCCAGAGCTTATATCGATAAACGCTGCTGCTGCCGCTGACGGACCAGCAAGGTGGCAACTCAGTGACATCAGTAATTGAAATTAACATAATGAGGTGGTAGTACAATAAAAACAGGATGTCAAATGAGATATGGCATGAACACAAGCCATGCATGGCTCAAGTGCCTTTGTCCAACTACATTGTGTAAATGTAGCATTTGGCTGCACAATGTACCACCCTGCTCAGGCATTGTAGTTGAAGATCCTTGATGCAGTCCACCATGAGAGAATCAGGCTGGCTGCAGAGGAATTTATGTTTATTCCCATGCACAGCCTCTGTCTTGAAACTGGAATATCATCACTCTTCCATCAGTTTAGCAATTCCTCATTGTGCAACAAGCAAATGAAACCATCCACATACACCCTCAGTGATTTACCTTCCAACACATTCACTGCTTCCAGCACAGAACTGTAGTTGCTGAGTAGGTGAGGCATGTCAGTAAGAAGAGTTTACTCATCTGATTCAGTTTCTCAGTTCCCTCCTGGCATCTTCACAAATGAAACCGACTGTGATGTAGGTAATTATACACATGCTTGTTCTGCTCATATATGTCCACAGAAGTTTATCTGGTGGGGTAGGGGAAGACTCTACAATTGATATTTTTGATAGAAATGAGTTGGTCAATTTCGAGACGTGTCATGTCACAAGCCACATAATGCTACAATTGGCTAAAAGAGAGGTTTAGCAGAATCATGTAAAATCCCTTCTAGAAGGGTTTGATAATTCTGTAGTGAATACCCACTCTATACTCCAGATTCTATGGGGGTGGGGATGGAGATGCCTGCTGTTCTGTGACAAAATGACGGAAACAAACTAGCATGAGTGCTAGGCCATGTTGGAATCCAGGAAAATGTGGAATCTGGTTGCAAAAAATGTATACTGTCACAATGGAAGGTGTTTGTTCACTGTGGAGTCAGAAGATCATAATTCTTAGGGAGAAGAAGTGGCAGGAAGTGGTGGAAAATCAGTTGCAATTGGTAAAACAAACTCTCAGTCTTTGATGTTCCTCTTTACAGTTATAAAGATTGGATGAAGTGACAGTAACCTGTCTGTTTGCAGGACATTTTTTTCGGACTTATAGGTATATATTCCAATGAGAGACTCTCCTGTTTATGCTGCATGTATCAATATGTCAAAATTTAACAGTGTATGTTTTATATGAACAAGCAGACAGCAGTAAATTTGAGTGTGAACCTGCCTTATATTTTGTGAAATTGCAGATTCCAGACTAACCATTTATATTGGAGATTTTAGGGGCTAGCTTATTCATTTTTAGTTTTGTAATCAAGCAGTGAAATCATCTTACTTAGTATTTTACTCTCTTCTCTGTCAATATCTGTACTTCATTTAGGAGCAAAGGAGACCACTCACCAAGTAGCAGAATCATGTAGTAGTTGACAGCTACACACAAAATAGAATGGAAACTGTGTTAGCATTCTGAAGAAGTCCTTTGACAAGGAAGAGCACGTAAAAACACACACACAGAATTATATCATCATCATCATCATCATCATCATCATCATCATCAGTGTTCTGCCAAAAGACAGATTTTCACATGGTAGTTCTCTAGGCTGTCTGGTCTTCTGCCATCCTATTCAGGTCCGCATAATTTCCTCTTCTCTTTTTGTTGTCTATCATCTTGTATCTCCTTCTTCCTCTCAGTCTTCTCCCACAACCAAATCCTTCCAAAGCATCTGCTAGCAAGCACTCCCTTCTCAATGAATGTCCCAACCAGTTCTTTTTCCTTTTTCTTACAACCTTCAGCAGACATCTCTCACCAACACTTTCCAATACTCTTTCATTACTCACTCGTTCCATCCAGCTTATTCTCTCCATTCTCCTCCACATCCACATCTGAAATGCTTCTAACCTTTTTTCATCCTCTCGTCTCAGTGTCCATGTTTCGGCCCCATATAGTGCCACACTCCAGACAAAACATTTGCCAAGCCTTTTCCTTAGACCTTTGGCTCTGAGCACTATGGGACTCAACTTCTGAGGTCATCAGTCCCCTATAACTTAGAACTACTTAAACCTAACTAACCTAAGGACATCACACACATCCATGCCCGAGGCAGGATTCGAACCTGCGACCGTAGCGGTCTCGTGGTTCCAGACTGTAGCACCTAGAACTGCACAGCCACTCTGGCTGGCCCTTAGACCTTTATCTAATTTGCCACATAAGAGTCTCCTGTTCCTGTTGAATGCCTCCTTCACTATGGCAATGTGAGTATTCACCTCCTGGTGACATCTCAAGTCTTTAGCTATTGTGCCAAGATATTTAAATGCACTTACTTGGCTAATGGTAGATTGTCCTATTTTAATATTGGACAGTCTGTGTCTTGTACTGATGACCATACTCTTTGTTTTTGCTGTGTTTATTTGCATCCCATATTCCACACAAGCTTCAGTCAGATCTTTCAGCATGTTATTCACTGTCCACTCACTTTCTGCCACTAAAACCATGTCATCAGCAAATCTTATACATTCTATTCTCTTTCCACCAATACATACTCCTCTTTTCCCATCTAAGCCTTTTGCAATAATCTCTTCAAGGTATGCGTTAAACAACAGTGGGGATAGGCAACAACCTTGTCTAACACCTCGTCCAGTGCTGCTTCCTTCTGACATTTCATTTCCAATCCTTATCCTTACTTTCTGGTGTAAATATAGATTCTGTATCAGTCGTCTTTCTTTCCAATCTACTCCTTTCCTCTTCAAAATATCCGTCAGCTTGTTCCACTGAACTCTGTCAAAAGCCTTTTCTAAATCTATGAAAACAGCAAAGATTTCTCTACCTTTTTCCATATACCTTTCCCCTATAGTTCTTAACAGGCCAATAGTATCTCTTGTTCCTTTTCCTCTTCTAAATCCGAACTGCTCCTCTGCAATTCCTCTACCCAGCTTGCCATACAGCCTTCTATTCAACACTCTCAGCAAGACTTTAGCTGTATGAGAAATTAGACTGATGGTCCTATGCTCTTCACATTTTTTAGTATTTCTCTTTTTTTTCTATTGGTATCATAACTGTTACAAGGAAGTCATCAGGCCATTCCCCTTTGTCACATATCTCGTTACAGAGGTAGACTATTTCTTTTCTTGCCTTGTTTCCCAGACTCTTCAACAGTTCTGCTGGCTAATCATGAATTCCACATGACTTCCTATTCTTTATCTCCTTCAGCACCTTTTCTACTTCTGCTTCAAAGATGGTGAATCCCTTTCCATCTTCCGGCACATATTCCTCCTCTTCAACCTTAATTTCGCTTTGCATTTCATCCCCCTTATACAGACATTCAATATATTCTTGCCATCTGTTCCAAACCTCCTGTGGTTCTTCTGCTAGAGTACCATCTGCTCTTTCTATTTCCACGTTATTTCTCATTCTTTTACGTTCAAAAACTATCTCACTTGCCAGTCTATACATCATTTCATACTTTCCCTCTTTCTCCCTTTTCTCTATTTCATCGCATTTCTATTTCATCCATTTTTCCCTTGCTTCTTCAGTTTCTCTTCTTAACTCATTATTCAGTTTCCTGTACCTCTTTTTGCCTTCTTCAGTTTCTACACCTTTCCACTTTCTCCACTCTTCCATAGCATTCTCACTTCCCATGCCCGGGTTCGATTCCCGGCGGGGTCAGGGCTTTTCCCTGCCTCGTGATGACTGGGTGTTGAGTGATGTCCTTAGGTTAGTTAGGTTTAAGTAGTTCTGAGTTCTAGGGGACTGATGACCATAGATGTTAAGTCCCATAGTCCTTGGAGCCATTCCACTCTTCCACCTTTTTCAATGTGTTTTCTGTTATCCATTATTTCCTGGTGCTTTGGGATACTCTGATTTCTAGTACTTCTTTGGCAGAGTCCATGAGTCCTTCCCTCATTTTTATCCATTTGTCATTAACACTTTCATCAACGCTACCTCTTTGCCATTTTTCCACAAACCTGTTCTCCAAATCTGATGCCTTTCCTACCTCTCTGTGTCTTTCTGTGTTTAGTCTTTCCTTTGCTTTACCTCTCCAGACTTTTTTCAACTTCACTTGTATTTCTCCCATTACTAGGTTGTGGTCTGAATTTATATCTGCTCCTGGATAAGCTTTAGCATTCTTCAAACAGTTCCTAAACCTTTTTTGTACCAGGATATAGCCCAACTGATATCTTTCCCTATTCAAATTTGATATGCTGCCAGATATATGTGCTTATTCCATTTAATATCTTAGTAACTTGTATGCATGCTTGTTTGCACGGGGGAATTCTGTTATTTTTTTGAACGGTACTCCTCTCTTAAATATTCTGATATGACCATTACCAAGATGTTCATTGCCCAAATATATCCAATGCAGTGGGCATGAAAATTTTAGATTTCCATGCAATAGACTGCCAATAAGGGTACCACATTCATGCCAGGTCTTATCACAGGTGAGATGTCTTTTATCTGGCTGAAAGGCACAGTCTAAAGGCTTTTTTTCTTCAGATTGTGCCATTCACTTGAATATAGCAAAACAACTGTCTATCCCATATCCATGTGTGTTTATGAAAGAGAGGCAGCTGAACTTCATGGCTGCCTGGCATTAGTTGTTATCTTCTTTTATTCTTTCGAAACAACACCTCTTCCAATGTAAATTATTGTATTATTTATGTCACTGGCTGAGACAGAAGCACAGATAAATGCTCTGATGCAATGCTTTTGAAAGCATAATGGTCCTCTGGCATTTTGTGTAAATTTCCTCATTTATTATTTCATCAGTCCAACTCATTTTTGTCATGCTTCTATAACACCACATCTCTGATGCTTTGATTCTCTTCTCTTCCAGTTTTCCCACAGTCCATGATCGACTTCCATATGGTGCTGTGCTCCAAATATACATTCTCAGAAATTTCTTCCTAAAATTGAGGCTTATGTTTAGACTTCTTTTTGTGAGGAACCCACTCTTTCAGGAAAATGAACAGCAATTAAACATATGCACTTTTTACAAATGTTCATTGATTTATAGCACTACTCTCCTTTAATAATTGAGATGCTGATAACCATATGGCTCTAAAGCACACCATCATCAATTTTGAGATTGCACCATGTGTGAATAGTTCTGACATCTTATGGTGAACCAGATTTATCTGTATCTGTAGGCCCACGCTGTATATATGAACATTCACAAAAAGCTGTCCACCAATTTCTTGGCTACTCATTTTGATATGAGTCCCAAGAACAAAACATAATTTGGTTACTCTGTGCTGCCCCATTTTTATCTAGGATTGCCAGCATTATTTAGTGTCTATCATGTATGCAGTAGTAGTACTTCATAATCTGAGGTATATCAGCAGTTTTATCTGAAGCAAAAGAATATGCGTAATGGAAATCATCCACTGTGTATGGAAATTTTGTGAATTAACTTTAAGAATAAACATAATCATGAATGAAACTTCATGGCAGATTAAAACTGTGCGCTGGACTGAGACTTGAACTTGGGACTTTTACTTTTCACAGGCAAGTGCTCTACCAGCTGAGCTACCCAGTATGACTCACAATCCATCCTCACAACTTTACTTCTGCCAGGAGCTTGTCTCCTACCTTCCAAACTCCACAGAAGTTCTCCTGTGAAACTTGCGGGAATAGCACTCCTGTGGCTTAGCCACAGACTGGAAGATGTTTCCAGAATTAAATTTCCACCCTGTAATGGAGTGTGCACTGATATTAAACTAACTGACAGATTAAAACTGCATGCTGGATCAAGAATCAAACTTGGGACCTTCGCCTTTTGTGAGCAATTGCTCTACCAACTGAGCTACCCAAACACAGCTCACCACCCATTCTCAAAGCTTTACTTCTGCCAGGACCTTGTCTGCTACTTTCTGTCAAGTTTTGAAGGTAGGAGATGAACTACAGGTGGAATTAAAGCTGTGAGGATGGATCGTGAGTCTTGCTTGGATAGTTCAGTTGGCAGAGCACTTGCTCGCGAAAGGCAAAGGTCTTGAGTTCGAGTCTTGGTTGGAACGCAGTTTTAATGTGGCAGTTTCATATCTGTGCACATTCCACTGCAGAGTGAAAATTTTGTTCTAGTAATCCTGAATGTTAATTAGTATTACATAAGATAAAGTGGGTACATTATATTTTATAGAAAATACAGTAATTGAAATTTGGTTAAAAATAATTCAGACCTGTGAGACTGGTGGTTTGTCTACAGATTTGATTTCACAAAATTTGTTTTTGTCAGAAATTTGTGTCTATGCTTTGGGCCCTTGTAGTTCTCAGTACCACAATTAATGTGATGTTTGATTGTGTAACGCTTTTATACACAGTATTGTTCAAATGTTAACAATTTTCTGATAATTTTTTACAGGTCTTTCTTTTTTGTATTCTGCTTTTCATAAAAGAGTTTTGCTCAGTGCCATGTCTGTATAAGAACTGAATGGTATTGTACAAAGGAATACCTTGCTGTTCGTGTTTATTAGATCCACCACTGTATTGTATGCAGATGATATGACTTTTCTTCATAGCAGTAACAATCTTAATTATCTTAAAACCTGTGCTGAAAATACACTCACTCACGCAGCATATTGGTTCAAAGCAGATGGTTTCCTGCTAAATGAAAATAAAACTCAGCACATTATCTTCACTCTAAGAGAAAAGCCACTATCTGATGACCCTAGTTCTGTTAAATTCCTGGGAGTTTATTAAGACGAAAAGCTATCCTGGGGCCAACATGTAAACTATATTAGTAGTAAGCTATCTAGAGTAATTTATTTATTAAGACAACTCAGAAATTATGTACCTGAAACATACATCAGATCATCTTATTTTGCGTTTTTCCAAAGTGTAATATCCTTTGGCATTATCTTGTGGGGTAACTGTAGTCATATACATGACATCCTATTATTGCAGAAGAAAGCCATTAGGATAATTACAAATTCTTCACATAAGGCTTGCTGCAAACCCTTATTTACTAAACAAAAAATTATGACAGTAATAAGCCTCTATATATACAATGTCTTAATCTTTATGAAGAAGAACCTACAAGATGTGAAACATAGAGAAAATGTACATTGTTACAACACAAGAAGCATCAAACACATATACACACCTTACCACAGATGATCAAAATCAATAAATAGCCATGAAGTCACAGGGCACAAACTATTTAATAAGCTGACACATGCTATACAGGATCTTCCTGGACATACATACAAAGAAAGACTGCATGAATGGTTTATTGCCCACCTGTTCTATGATATCAATGAATTCTTCAACTGTAAAATGCAGTAATCCAACAGATGACCCACTGTACATTTATTGTAATATAAGCTATAATACTTCAGTAGTCAATACCTTATCACACTGTATTATAAACTGTATCTTCATTTGACGTTGTCAATTGCTGTAATGGCCTAAAGACAATAAAATCTTTATTATTATTATTATTATTATTATTATTATTATTATTATTATTATTATACACTTGGCTTTTAAGATTACTGCTGTCCACCTAATGTTTTATTTTCTGTATGTGTGGAATATTACGTACCATAAGAGGCATTGTGAAAATTTGTGCTTCATTAATCGGGACGGGCAGCAGAGACATGTCTGTGAAATGTTACTGAAGATTCTAGAGACGATTATGTTGTGACACTGAAATAACACATTAAAATGTCAAACAGAAAAAAAAAGACCATAAAACCTATCAAAATCATTCAGCATTTTATTAAAAAAAATTGTTTGCATTTAACAAATTTGAATTCCAATAGTTATTATCAATAATTTGAGGAGTAAGTTACCAACCCACCAAATAGTATAGGTACTGAGTTGTTAAAAGGCACATAAACAAGACTGATAACTTTACTATCTTTTTGACAGTTTTGTTCCACCTTGCAAATTTCTCGGTCTTCTTGTTTATGTGCCTTCAGCAACTTAGTGTCTCTACTATTTGAAGACTTGTTAGCTTTACTCCTTAAATTATGGCAGTTATCATTACTTATAGTCATTCATTTGCTCTGGAATGATATTTCTTGTCAAGTTGTGGTGTTAAGACTTTTTTATGTGTTTGTCATTAGTTTTCTTAGTCTATTGTGAATAGAAGTTACTGGAGCCCTGTTGGAGGCTTGGTTAAAAACAAGATTATTTTAATGCCATAAGTACAAGTTATGTTTCTCATTATTGTGTTCTTACAGTAACTTCGTGATTATGTACCCTAGATTATACACACATAGGCTCAGACATTCCTAAATAGAAACTTCAGTTGTAGTCTTACAAAACCACAATTATACAGTAACACACAATAAGTCATGCATTGAAACTGCCAGCTACACATGCACAAAGGCTACTCAGTTTGTTATGTAAAAATGTATTGATAGTTTTTACAGTGATGTGTCCACATATGGATTCATTAATTGCATAAGCTGATTCAGTCCACATGGATTGTGTGGTGCTATCCAGAACTCATAGTTATATGATGTACAGGGTGTCCCAAAAGAATTATTTATTAGGAAGAAGTGCTTAACACAAACAAACTGCATACTAAATTACTCAGAAAAGACGGAAGTTTATAAAAATCCATCATAAATGTTCAATATGTTCTCCATTGTCTACACAGACGACATCTAGGCAGTAGCCAAATTCATCACAAACTGGGCGTAAGGTGTCTTCTGTCACTGAAGCTACAGCAGCTGATATTCTGGTTTTTAGTTCATCAATGTCATGAGGTAAGGAAGGAACATAAGCACATTGCTTAACATATCCCCACAGGAAGAAATCACATGATGTTAAGTCAGGGGACCTAGGAGGCCAAGAGTGTAAAGGCTGATCTCACGGTCCTGTACACACTATCCAATGTTGAGGCACATTGGTATTGATGAAACTGCACACGTTGTTGTGACAGTGCAGTGGTGCTCCATCTTGCTGATAGATGAAATTGTCAGAGTCAAGTTGTGGGACTAACTAGTTCCATAGAATTGCAAGATATAATTGTCCTGCTACGGTTTCTTCCTCAAAAAAGTAGGGTCCATAAACCTTGCTTTGCGAAACAGCACAAAAAACATTCACTTGGTGAACCACGTTCGTGATCAATTGTTTCATGAGGATTTTCGAGCCCCCATATAGGCACATTATGACAGTGAACCTTACCACGAATATGGAAAGTTGCCTCATTGCTGAATATCAACCATGACATAAAAGTGTTATCTTCCATGTCCTCTAGAATAGCATCGCTAAAGTCCACTCACTTCATTTTGTCAGTATCTTGAAGAGCTTGTACCAGTTGTAATCAGTATGGTTTCAGGGCTAAATGGCGTTGTAACAAACGCCACACTGTCATGTGCAGTAATGCAAGTTCTCAGCTAGCATGACACATAGACTTGCGGGGGCTCTGCTCAAACGCTCATTGGATTTGTTCCACTGTTTGTTCAGGAACGTGTGGCTGGCCATGACTTTTGCCTTTACAGAGGCACCCTGCTTTTTCAAACTATTTATACCACCATTGAATGTTCTTTGGTGATGGTGGTTTAGCATGAAATCAAATATGAAAAACCCACTGAACTGCGATCACTGATTGAGTACGACTAAATTCAGTAACACAATATGCCTTCTGTTGCGGAGATGCCATATTGCGCAAGACTGGCTGCACGCTCCAGGTCAACGCTCGTAGTGACATCTAGAAGATTTTTTCTGAAACTCTAGACCATGCTGATTACATCTAGCACTGTTTCAGTTACCTAGTAACATTTGTCTCAATATTATTACGAGTTAAAATTGGGTCATTCTTTTTGGGACACCCTGTATATTCTGGTGCAAAAGTCTTTAATGTTTTGTTGCCTTATGAGATACTGCGCAGATAACAGTTGAATGAAACTACAGCTGGTTCATTGCAAACAGTTTGTCTTAATCTCACAGATGCTTATATTATGCAATTACAAATATGGAAAAAATTATTTGATAGCATCAGAGTTGACAGCAAAGTACCTACACTTAATGGTACTGACCACACATATAAAGAAAAAACACCTTGTTTTTAAGTGTAGACATGAGAAGGAATAAAATGATAATGTGTTCATTAATGTTAACAGGAATCGTGTATATGTATCCTGTAAACTGTCTTGTTCCAGATCATTTCGATAAAACAGTTGTTGAAATGATTTATGGAGCGTGTAACTAACTAACTAAATGTGTAAAACTCTTTGACATATGCTGGATATAAAGATGAAATGGAGTCAACACACAAACCAACCAAGCAGCTACTCCAATTTGAATGGTTTCATACACGGCTTCTCTCACAGGACTTTCCACACCGTCATTGGAGCCATTTCAAGTTCACAGGATGCATGATGCACATATATCTTTGGACTCCTTATCACTGTCTCTCATATGCACACCACATTCACTTCTCTCACACTGGGACATCCGCTTCTCTTTGCTGGGCACAAGCAACCCTTTGTAATGAATTTGTTGTGCCAGTGGTAAATGGCCTTCCTTGTTGGTGGCTTCTTACTGTACTTGGTTCTAAACATCCACTGAACAGCTGTAGCCCACTTGTTTTTGTCAAACTCTAACACACAGAAAGCTCGCTCAACACCTGAACTCACCACGTTTGCGACTAGCGCTGACTATTGCCATATTACCAAACTATGCTGTGGTGGTAGACATGAAAAAAACTTTCACAGTTTCTCTTCAAAATGACATATGTATGATAACTGTACAATGTTTGGTTCTCATGCAATAAATAATTGAAAGTGTTCCCGGACTTTATGTACACCCCGTATTCTGGAGCATTGCACCTAATGTAAGTAAAATATTTACCCAGGAGAAGCAAACTGTAAGAATGTTATGTAAAGGAGAAGCAGTACATATTACAGAGGTTTCTTTAAGGATTTTGAAATTCTTACACTCATTTCATGTTTACTCCTTAATGATAACAAAAATCAATTCCAGCTGAACTATTATTTCCACAATAACAATATGATGCACAAATAATTTTCTTGTAGATTTTCTCTCTTTGCCCAGACACAGAGTGAAGCCATAAACTCTGGTGAGCAGGTCTTTGATGAGCTCCCATAAAGCATAAAGTAAGAAATAATGAATCCTAACTAATACAAGAGAAAGTGGAAGCATACTCCTAAAAATTATCTGTTTTTCTAGATTTAAGGACTGAAAATTTGTACTAAGAGTGTGGCAGGTAGCAGTGTTCATTGTAAAGCTTTAGGCCAACTTATAGTGTTTTGCAAACGGGTTTCTGTTGTTACATTTGTACAGAATTATTTTCTTTGGAAATCAGCAAAGTATGCCTATAAGTATTAGGCTACCAATAGCTAAATAAGCAGCAACTGTTTAATGTAACTGGAGAAGGAACAGCTATCCTGCTAATTTATTACATTTCATTTACTTGGCATAAGAATGATTAGTATTAAGCCGTGTAGTGACAGGTTATTATTTTATTGTGCAATGTTGATGTTTCTAAGAGTTATTTCTACTTTTGTTAATGTTTCCTTGACTTGCTCACATTCCATAAGTTTCTGCTTGTTGATGGGATCTGTGGAACATCGTGGTTGGATGAATGAATAATGCAGGAAATCAGGAATCCCTGACAATAATATGAGAAGAAGAGATTGCTAGTAACCGTTTAGAGTACTTGTTGAGTTGCAGACAGGCATAACAGAAAGACTGCTAAGCACATGAGCTTTCAGCCACAAAGCTCGTATGCTTAGCAGTCTTTTTGTTGTGCCTGTCTGTGACTCAACATCTATTCCATATTGTGAGCAATGGTCTATCCTTGTCATTATTTCATCCTGGATTTTCCATTGTTAAATGAGGAATCCACATATTTTCAATGTAGATCAAATGTAACTCTGTTAGGACCTTGGTCCGATAAATTATGTGATTATTGCATAATTCCACATCATGTTGCAATCTATAATATTACAAATAAAAAGAAACATTTTATAATACCAAAAAATTTTACTCTTCAACATTGTATCTTTGAGCTTGGTACTTTCATTGTATGCGCTGATAGGTCAAACAAAGCTAAATAATGCAACTAATTAATTAATACATGTAGAGTAAATGAAATATCATTTATTTATAATGCATTAGCATTTGTGCTGATGGGTAGTTACTGAAACACAAAGACTGACAATTTTCTCTATTGTGATCAAACACAGAAGATCTGAAAAGTGAATTAGATACAAAAAGCTGCAGACTGTTTGTTTATTTTCATGTATTTGATGCTGATTATCACTCAAGACCGTAGTGTATCATTTGTTTTTATATCTCCATGCCTGAAGAGATTGTATTGGGAATGTAAGCTGAAATTGTCATGGCAACGATTTTGTAACTCTTGAAGATACAGGGTGACAGTTATTGAACTATATGAAATAAAACCTTCATAACTTCTGAATAGTTCAAAATGTTTCACATGGCTCTAAGCACTATGGGACTTAACATCTGAGGTCATTAGTCCCCCAGAATTAGAACTACTTGTACCTAATTAACCTAAGGACATCACACACAGCCATGCCCGAGGCAGGATTTGAACCTGCGACCATAGCAGCAGTGTGATTCCGGACTGAAGGTGCCTAGAACTGCTTGACCACAGTGGCCGGCTTCTGAACAGTTTGCGTTAGGACTTTCAAACTGCATAGTTGGCCGCAGGCCATTATGAGAATTAGTATGTGCTGCATTGTTTGGTTTAGCAATGAAGCCCACTTACATTTGGATGGGTTCATCAATAAGCAAAATTGGGACATTTGGGGGACTGAGTCTCTTCACCCACAATGGGTGACTGTGTGGTGTGCAGTTCCAGTCACAGAATAATCAGTGTGATATTCTTTGATGGCACTGTTATTACCAAACGTTATGTGAAGTTTTGGAAGATGATTTCGTCCCCATTATCCAAAGTAACCCTGATTTCAACAGGATGTGGTTCATGCAAGATGCAGCTTGACCCCATCGAAGCAAGAGTGTTTGATATCCTAGAGGAGCACTCTGGGGACTGCATTCTGGCTCTGGGGTATCCAGAGGCCACTGGCATGAGCCTCGAGTTGCCGCCATATTCTGCAGACCTGAGCACATGCGACTCCTTTCTGTAGAGCTGTATTAAAGACAAGGTGTACAGCAATAAACCCAAAGCCATTGCTGGGCTGAAAACAGCCATTCAGGAGGTCATCGACTGCATTGTTGTTCTGACACTTCAGCGGGTTACGCAGAATTTGCTATTTGTCCGCACCACTTCGTCACCAGTGATGGCAGGCATATTGAACATGTTATAACCTAAATCCGAATATCTGTAGTAATGTTTACATGTTGAATAAAGTGTGTGCATGGTATAGTTTGTAACTAATTTATGTGTTTTTTCACATAGTTCAATAATTGTCTCCCTGTATATTGAGTGAAGTGGTGCTGTGGGCATAATAAATCAAAATTGTTAATATTTTGAACTAAATTTACAGACCTGGGGTTGTTTGGGGAAGGAGACCAGACAGCGAGATCATTGGTCTCATCGGATTAGGGAAGGATGGGGAAGGAAGTCGGCCATGCCCTTTCAAAGGAACCATCCCGGCATTTGCCTGGAGCGATTTAGGGAAATCACAGAAAACCTAAATCAAGATGGCCGGATGCGGGATTAAACCATCGTCCTCCCGAATGCGAGTCCAGTGTCTAACCACTGCGCCACCTCGCTCAGTTTACAGACCTGGAAAAATTGTAAGAGAAAGATAATTTCATAATGTATTGACTAAATTATGTGTTGTGTTAATAGTTTGGGTAATTTTGGGTTTCAGAACTGGATATGCCATACATTGTACTGAATTGGTCATTTGTTTTGCCAAAACAGCTTTAAACAGGATTTGACATCTTATTTTAAGTCTGCATCCTAAAATTAAATTTTCCAAATGAGAAGACTAATAAATATCTGACAGAATTGCTGACCATAAATTACCTTCAGAAGGTGAAATGTATGGTACTGTTCTTAGACACAAATAAGTGTAAAAGTGATGACATTAGCCTGTCTTTTGGAACTGTTAGTTCCTTCCTCAAGGAGAAGAGGAAGATAGAGAGGTGAAGATTAGAAGAAAGACAAATTACTCAAATCTTGGGATGAGAGGGACCCACCTTTGGTGATAACATGGTTAGACAAAGATAAAGGGGCAGGTAAGTACTGCACAGAAGTTCTGTCTTGTATTCATTAAAACTAGAATTCTTGTTTTAAGAATTTATTGTATTCAATAGTAAATTCTTGATTTTACTCTCTTGAATGTAGTCCTCACACCTTGTACGAGGTTGATGCATGGGCTATTCTCAGATCATACAAACTAGCTCCTTTATACCATACTGCAATTCTTTTTATGTAGTAAATTTGTTTTCTGGCACTTTTTATATTGATCAGAACTGTTGATTTGCAAACGACAAACAGTTCCTCACAGTCAGACAATGACAACATTTACTATGCTGTAAATGACTTAGGAAGTTCCACTCTTTATCGCCCACTGTTCAGTATTAACACCTCTTCTTCTGTTTATTGTACATATTTTTTAGTTTCCCTCCATGAACCATGGACCTTGTCGTTGGTGGGGTGGCTTGCGTGCCTCAGCAATACAAATAGCCATACCGTAGGTGCAACCACAATGGAGGGGTATCTGTTGAGAGGCCAGACAAAAGTGTGGTTCCTGAAGAGGGACAGCAGCCTTTTCAGTAGTTGAAGGGGCAACAGTCTGGATGATGGACTGAGCTGGCCTTGTAACACTAACCAAAACGGCCTTGCTGTGCTGGTACTGTGAATGGTTGAAAGCCGTAATTTTTCTCGAGGGCATGCAGCTTTACTGTATGGTTAATGACGATGGCGTCCTGGGCCGGCAGTTGTGGGCGAGTGGTTCTAGGCACTTCAGTCCGGAACCACGCCGCTGCTACGGTCGCAGGTTCGAATCCTGCCTCGGGCATGGATGTGTGTGCTGTCCTTAGGTTAGTTAGGTTTAAGTAGTTCTAAGTCTAGGGGACTGATGACCTCAGATGTTAAGTCCCATAGTGCTTAAAGCCATTTGAACCATTTGATGGCGTCCTCTTGGGTAAAATATTCCGGAGGTAAAATAGTCCCCCATTCGGATCTCCGGGCGGGGACTACTCAGGAGGACGTCATTATCAGGAGAAAGAAACCTGGCATTCTACGAATCGGAGTGTGGAATGTCAGATCCCTTAATTGGGCAGGTAGGTCAGAAAATTTAAAAAGGGAAATGGATAGGTTAAAGTTAGATATAGTGGGAATTAGTGAAGTTCGGTGGCAGGAGGAACAATATTTCTGGTCAGGTGAATAAAGGGTTATAAATACAAAACCAAACAGGGGTAATGCTGGAGTAGGTTTAATAATGAATAAAAAAATAGGAGTGTGAGTAATAGAATTTTGCACGGAGCATAACTTAATCATAGCTAACACTTGGTTCAAGAATCATGAAAGAAGGTTGTATACATGGAAGAAGCCCGGAGACACTGAAAGGTTTCAGATAGATTATATAATGGTAAGATAGAGATTTAGGAACCAGGTTGTAACTGTAAGAGATTTCCAGGGGCAGATGTGGACTCTGACCACAATCTATATTGGTTATGAACTGTAGATTAAAACTGAAGAAACTGCAAAAAGGTGGGAATTTAAGAAGATGGAACCTGGGTAAAGTGACAGAACTAGAGGTTGTAGAGTGTTTCAGGGAGAGCACAAGGGAATGATGGACAGGAATGAGGGAAAGAAATACAGTAGAAGAAGAATGGGTAACTTTGTGGGATGAAATAGTGAAGGCAGCAGAGGATCAAGTAGGTAAAAAGATGAGGGCTAGTAGAAATCCTTGAGTAACAGAACAAATATTGAATTTAATTAATGAAAGGAGAAAATATAAAAATGCAGTAAATGAAGCAGGCAAAAAGGAATACAAATGTCTCATAAATGGGATCGACAGGAAGTGCAAAATGGCTAAGCAGGGATGGCTAGAGTACAAATGCAAGGATGTAGACACATATCTCGCTAGGGGTAAGATAGATAACGCCTACTGGAAAATTAAAGAGACCTTTGGAGAAAAGAGAACCACTTGCATGACTATCAAGAGCTCAGATGGAAACCCAGTTCTAAGCAGAGAAGGGAAAGCAGAAAGGTGGAAGGAGTATATAGAGGGTCTATACAAGGGCGATGTACTTTAGGACAATATTATGGAAATGGAAGAAGGTGTAGATGAAGATGAAATGGGAGATATGATACTGCGTGAAGAGTTTGACAGAGCACTGAGAGACCTAAGTTGAAACAAGGGCCTGGGAATAGACAACATTCCATTAGAACTACTGACAGCCTTGGGGCAGCCAGCCCTGACAAAACTCTACCATCTGGTGAGCAAAATGTATGAGAGAGGCGAAATTCCCTCAGACTTCAAGAAGAATATAATAATTCCAATCCCAAAGAAAGCAGGTGTTGACAGATGTGAAAATTACCAAACTATCAGTGAAATAAGACATGGCTGCAAAATACTAACGTGAATTCTTTACAGGCGAATGGAAGCCGACATCGGGGAAGATCAGTTTGGATTCCATAGAAACATTAGAACATGTGAGGCAATACTGACCCTACTACTTATCTGAGAAAATAGATTTAGGAAAGGTACACCTACATTTCTAGCATTTGTAGACTTAGAGAAAGCTTTTGACAATGTTGACTGGAATACTCTCTTTCAAATTCTGAAGGTGGGAGGGGCAAAATTTAGGGAGCAAAAGGCTATTTACAATTTGTACAGATATCAGATGGCAGTTATAAGAGTCCAGGGGCATGAAAGGAAAGCAATGGTTGGGAAGGAAGTGAGACAGGGCTGTAGACTATCCTCAATGTTATTCAATCTGTATATTGAGCAAGCAGTAAAGGAAACAAAAGAAAAATTCAGAATAGGTATTAAAATCCATGGAGAAGAAATAAAAACTTTGATGTTCGGCGATGACATTGTAATACTGTCAGACACAGAAAAGGACTTGGAAGAGCAGTTGAATGGAATGGACAGTGTCTTGAAAGGAGGATATAAGATGAACATCAACAAAGTCAAAACGAGGATAATGGAATGTAGTCAAATTAAGTCGGGTGATGCTGAGGGAATTAGATTAGAAAATGAGACACTTAAAGTAGTAAATGAGTTTTGCTATTTGGGGAGTAAAATAACTGATGATGAGTGAAGCAAAGAGGATATAAAATGTAGACTGGCAATGGCAAGGAAAGCGTTTCTGAAGAAGAGAAATTTGTTAACATCGAGTATAGATTTAAGTGTCAGGAAGTCTTTTCTCAAAGTATTTGTATGGAGCATAGCCATGTATGGAAGTGAAACATGGACAATAAATTAGAGAATAGAAGCTTTCAAAATGTGGTGCTACAGAAGAATGCTGAAGATTAAATGGGTAGATCTCATAACTAATGAGGAGGTATTGAATAGAATTGGGGAGAAGAGAAATTTGTGGCACAACTTGACTAGAAGTAGGGATCAGTTGGTAGGACGTGTTCTGAGGCATCACCGGATCACCTGTTTGAGGGCAGCATGGAGGGTAAAAATCGTAGAGGGACACAAAGATATGAATACACTAAGCAGATTCTGAAGGATGTAGGTTGCAGTAGGTACTGGGAGATGAAGAAGCTTGCACAGGATAGAGTAGCATGGAGGGCTGCATCAAACCAGTCTCTGGACTGAAGACCGCAACAGAAACAACATTTTTTAGTTGCAGTGGACTACATAGATTGATTGTAGTAGCATTCCATATAGCAAAGGGAAAACATCAGTAGGGCTATCAGCATTTTACAATGTTAAGAGATAATATGGAAAGTGATTAAAATTTTGGCATTTTTTAAAAATCTGCAATTGAGTGCTAATTTTATTGGAAGACAGATATCATTCCACCAGGCTGTATTTTAAAACTGTACTTTATTAAATGCTTAATAAAGTACAGCCTGATGGAACAATGTCTTTCTTCAAATTTATTGAAGCTTTGGTGCCCGTGCAGAAGTTGAATTATGTAGTTTCTCCCTTCATCAGATATTAAAACCCTTTCAAATTCTGCAGTTTTAGTTCAGTTTTGTCAGATGTTCATGTTTCTTAATACCTAACTTGGTTCCCTGTAGGTAACTTGAAAACAATAGAAAATGTCTTCCTTCACCCATCTGTTGTGGTTATAGTTTCGTGCTAACGTTCCATAGTTCTCTGGAAACACACTTGAGCCATATTTCAGTGTAAGACTTATGCATGTTACAATAATATAAATTCTAGAATGGAAACAATAAACAAAAGTGAGAAAATGTTATTACTCACATAGAGCTGGTTGATGCATGGTGCTGAGGCATACACAACAGTTCAGAGACCATACTAGCTTTTGAGCTACTACTCTTTTTCTTATTTGGGTACACACGTAAGAACAACACTGACACTCAAATGCACCGACCTTCTGCTGTGGTGACAGTATCACTCTTGAGTACTGTTATCAGTTTTTATGTGTTTCTATCAACTTTACTGGGAGCTATAACTCATGTGTGTGTTTCAGTTTATTGAGAGCTACAGTTTTTACGTTTTTCTGTCGACTTTACTGGGAGCTACACTTCCTGAAGGTGAGAGGAGGCCAGTCCATCTCTCTTTGTAGAGTTAAGGATTTATTTTGCAGTTTAAATGTATTTTAGTGCAGAACAAACTTTATTTTAATAATTTTGTCATATCTGTGCATAGATGCAGCAGCAATGACATGGAGGAGAGGGGGAAAGAGATGAGATTGTCAGTGCCTTCAGTCAATGTTATGTTCACTGTGAAACACACTCAGAATGTATTTTATAGCAAAGAATTGTGATTAATTGTATTTGGCAGTTATACAGCCAATAGTGTCTCACTGTGAAATTGATGCGGTCACATATTAAAATAGTGTGCACTGCAGGACAGAGTGATGCGAGAGACATTGAAAGAAGAATTTACTCACTGGAAAATGGTAGGCGGTCTGTTGTTGTTGTTGTGGTCTTCAGTCCTGAGACTGGTTTGATGCAGCTCTCCATGCTACTCTGTCCTGTGCAAGCTTCTTCATCTCCCAATACGTACTGCAGCCTACATCCTTCTGAATCTGTTTAGTGTATTCATCTCTTGGTCTCCCTCTACGACTTTTTACCCTCCACACTGCCTTCCAATACTAAATTGGTGATCTGTTGATGCCTCAGAACATGTCATACCAAACGATCCCTTCTTCTAGTCAAGTTGTGCCATTAACTCCTCTTCTCCCCAATCTTATTCAGTACCTCCTCATTAGTTACGTAATCTACTCATCTAATCTTCAGCATTCTTCTGTAGCACCACATTTCAAAAGCTTCTATTCTCTTCTTGTCCAAACTATTTATCGTCCATGTTTCACTTCCATACATGGCTACACTCCATACAAATACTTTCAGAAACAACTTCCTGGCACTTAAATCTATACTCGATGTTAACAAATTTCTCTTCTTCAGAAACGCCATCCTTGCCATTGTCAGTCTACTTTTTATATCCTCTCTACTTCGACCATCATTAGTTATTTTGCTCCCCAAATAGGAAAACTCCTTTACTGCTTGAAGTATCTCATTTCCTAATCTAATTCCCTCAGCATCACCCGACTTAATTTGACTACATTCCATTATCCTCGTTTTGCTTTTGTTGATGTTCATCTTATATCCTCCCTTCAAGACACTGTCCATTCCATTCAACTGCTCTTCCAAGTCCTTTGCTGTCTCTGACAAAATTACAATGTCATCGGCAAACCTCAAAGTTTTTATTTCTTCTCCATGGATTTTAATATCTAATCCGAATTTTTCTTTTGTTTCCTTTACTGCTTGCTCAATATACAGATTGAATAACATCGGGGAGAGGCTACAACCCTGTCTCACTCCCTTCCCAACCACTGCTTCCCTTTCATGCCCCTGGACTCTTATAACTGCCATCTGGTTTCTGTGCAAATTGTAAATAACCTTTCGCTCCCTGTAGTTTACCCCTGCCACCTTCAGAATTTGAAAGAGAGTATTCCAGTCAACATTGTCAAAAGCTTTCTCCAAGTCTACAAATGCTAGAAATGTAGGTTTGCCTTTTCTTAATCTAGCTTCTAAGATAAGTCGTAGGCTCAGTATTGCCTCATGTGTTCCCATATTTCTACAGAATCCAAACTGATCTTCTCTGAGGTCAGCTTCTACCAGTTTTTCCATTTGTCTGTAAAGAATTCACGTTAGTATTTTGCAGCCGTCACTTATTAAACTGATAGTTCGGTAATTTTCACATCTGTCAACGCCTGCTTTCTTTGGGATTGGAATTATTATATTCTTCTGAAGTCTGAGGGTATTTCTCCTGTCTCATACATTTTGCTCACCAGATGGTAGAGTTTTGTCAGGACTGGCCCTCACAAGGCTGTCAGTAGTTCTAATGGAATGTTGTCTACTCCTGGGGCCTTGTTTCGACTTAGGTCTTTCAGTGCTCTATCAAATTCTTCACGCAGTATCATATTTCCCATTTCATCTTCATCTACATCCTCTTCCCTTTCTATAACATATCCCTCAAGTACATCGCCTTTGTATAGTCCCTCTATATACTCCTTCCACCTTTCTGCTTTCCCTTCTTTGCTTATAACTGGGTTTCCATCTGAGCTCTTGATATTCATACAAGTGGTTTTATTTTCTCCAGAGGTCTCCTTAATTTTCCTGTAGGCAGTATCTATCTTACCACTAGTGCGATAAGCCTCTACATCCTTACATTTGTCCTCTAGCCATGCCTGCTTAGCCATTTTGCACTTCCTGTCGATCTCATTTTTCAGACGTTTATATTCCTTTTTGCCTGCTTCATTTACCACATTTTTATATTTCCTCCTTTCATCAATTAAATTCAGTATTTATTCTGTCACCCAAGGATTTCTACTTGCCCTCGTCCTTTTACCTACTTGATCCTCTGCTGCCTTCACTACTTCATTCCTCAAAGCTACCCATTCTTCTTCTACTGTATTTCTTTCCCTCATTTCTGTCCATCATTCCCTTATGCTCTACCTGAAACTCTGTACAACCTCTGGTTTAGTTATTTATCTTGGTCCCATCTCCTTAAATCCCCACCTTTTTGTAGTTTCTTCAATTTTAATCTACATAGATTGTGGTCAGAGTCCACATCTGCCCCCGGAAATGTCTTACAATTTAAAACCTGTTTCCTAAATCTCTGTCTTACCATTATATAATCTATCTGAAACCTATCAGTATCTCCAGGCTTCTTCCACGTATACAACTTCCTTTTATGATTCTTGAACCAAGTGTTAGCTATGATTAAGTTGTGCTCTGTGCAAAATTCTACCAGGCGGCTTCCTCTTTCATTTCTTCCCCCCAATCCATATTCACCTACTAAGTTTTCTTCTCTTCCTTTTCCTACTATTGAATTGCAGTCACCCATGACTATTAAATTTTTGTCTCCTTTCACTATCTGAATAATTTCTTTTATCTCATCATACATTTCTTCAATTTCTTCGTCATCTGCAGAGCTAGTTGACATATAGACTTGTACTACTGTCGTAGGCATGGGCTTCATGTCTATCTTGGCCACAATAATGCGTTCACTATGTTGTTTGTAGTAGCTTACCCGAACTCCAATTTTTTTATTCATTATTAAACCTACTCCAGCATTACCCCTGTTTGATTTTGTATTTATAACCCTGTATTCACCTGACCAAAAGTCTTGTTCCTCCTGCCACCGAACTTCGCTAATTCCCACTATATCTAACTTTAACCTATCCATTACCCTTTTTAAATTTTCTAACCTACCTGCCTGATTAAGGGATCTGACATTCCACTCTCTGATCCGTAGAACGCCAGTTTTCTTTCTCCTGATAACGACGTCCTCATGAGTAGTCCCCGCCCGGATATCCGAATGGGGGACTATTTTACCTCCGGAATATTTTACCCAAGAGGACGCCATCATCATTTATCCATACAGTAAAGCTTCATGCAGGTGGGCTGTATAAGCATATAAATAACTAAAGCGTAACAGCTAGTTGAAGTCAGGATTTTTGGTAACAAGTACAGTATTAAGTTCCTTCAAAAAATTTCATTATAATTCAATATATAACTATTATCCAGATACTTCAAATGTTTTGATCTTGTTTCTAAACTGCTACTTATTAACATAACTAATTTTGTATTATTGCATTATTTTAGAAAGCAAAAATATTTGCACATTTTAGTCAACTTCCTTAAACTTTGAGTTATTGAGATGAACTTGAATTTTTTTAGAGTCTGCTGCAAGTAATATCTTTCAAAAAGTTTAAGAACAGACCTCACTATATTGTGTTATGAGCATCTGATATAGATGTTATTGTTGTCTTGGGGGAATCTGTCTGGTAAGTCTCCCCTGACCTGGGGTTCTCGGTGACTTTTTAAACTGTACACCTTTCCCTAAACCTCTCCAGCCCTTCTCCTTCACCTCTCTTCCTTTCCCTTCAACTCTTCAGCCAGAAGAAGGAGCCACTTTGCTTCCCTGCAAAAACTAATTAGCAACAATTTTGCTAATACGTAAGTGTTTTGGGTATGCTCCTGAGAACAACAGTATTAATGTCCCACATACACACAAGAAGATGGTGTATTCTACAAGCCACAACAGTTTCAAGTATCATTCATCACTTTTGCTCTGTGTAAAGAGTAAGGGGGAACTTGAGGGAGATCTGTAAAAAATCATGAAATTGTTAAAGATTCAAAGGTCCTGTTTAACACACTGAGGACGTTTATGACCCAGTTAATTCATTTTCAAACAGATCATCAGGTACAGAGGCACTCGCCATTGTTTAAGTTTAAGCAAGGGCCCAGCTGCTTGTGAACATCACCAAATGTCATGTAAAAGTGCCCCAACAGAAGACTGGTGAGGGGTCTTTAGGCTCTTTGTCCACACTGTTAACACTACACTGCCATCTCTTGAAACTGCTGTATGATCATGATAGTGTGCCAACAAATATTCTAATTAAAATTTTGATATTTTGTGAATTTATACATTCTTTATGTGGTGCATTCATCAAACAATAAATATTCTTTCTGGTGAAAAAGAGCAACATTTCATATATCTTTTATTAAAAATTTAGAACATTTATTACAATTATACATATACATTATTGATCTCAGTTACATCCGTGGATTAGAAATATCCAGAGACCTGAGAAGTTTTTAGTCTTGCACACATATTGCTGCTGTTGAAAACAAATGTAATGGTGCAGGTTCATTTTTTGGGTATTTTTCCACCTACATACAGAATAAATGTGTATATTCAATGTACAAAAGTTGTTTTAAAAATACAAATTAGGATATTGAAGTGAATTACACCAATGCTACACCCCATTTTTCATATTGTCACATCCATTGAGATGTAGGTGAGACTGCTGCCTTGAGAAACATCAGATGTTACTGAAGTTTCACTAAAGATGAGTAGCTGTTACTCATTTGTCATTGCTTCAGGGAACAGTGATGGCGGGAGTTGCGTACTTGTTCTCATCGTCTGGTCATTTTGCACCATGTGAATACCTGCACACAAAATGCCATCATGTTAATTAAAATAGGAAAAAGCATTTATTCTAGTAAGAACAATACACATTCTGGCAGCTGACATAAAGTTACATTTCTCTAGAATGTAGTGGCTACACACACACACACACACACACACACACACACACACACACACACACACACACAAAATGACCGTTGCATTTCAAGGTGGATAATGGTAGAAAGTGAGGGAGAATGGAAGGTGGGATATATCATATCTCACTGGCTGCAGGTAATAAGTCAACAATTCTCTATATTAATATATCTAGTTTCAGTACTTCACAACTGATTTAGTACTTAGGCAACATGTATCTGCAGATTACTACAGTTTTATTTGAAAACACTTGCTCATAAATAATTACATCATCTGTGTGAAGCCTGTGATTGCAGCTATTATTATTTGTTCAGTATAATTATAGTTATATAATAATATATAAGTATATATAATAACATGGAAGTAGTAAACTAGTACACTATTCTGAAATGGCCCTATTACATGTCCCTTAGACACAGCTGAAATTAGATACTGTACTGTTGTTGTTGATTCTCCATCCTAGATAACATACTGAGCTCAGTGACTTTTTGTCAAAGTTTGGCTTAATGTCTCATTACAAATGTATTTTATTTAGTAAGTGTCAGTCCAGTGATTACAGCATGTTTATAAACCAGTTATTTGTAACGGAACGAGCTTTTTTGGTATGGTGCAGAATGATGACAACTGGGCAGGAGATGTCTGATATTTTGCATATGCTTTCACTCACATCCACCTAAAATATTTGCTTCCTTGCATGTTGCTGGACATCACCAGAGTATGGTTCTTTCCTCTTTCGTGTTTTCTCTGCTAACAAGACTTCCACATAACAGATTACTGAACTAATTCACTATTCTGAAAATTAATCAAATCTGAAAAGTATTTTTTCCATGTATACCACACGTATTGCTGCAGAGATCCTGCAAAATTTCTTCTTTTCCTTTTCCTGCAATGTTGTCAGCTAAGAATGGAACTTTAGATACTGTGCATAGGAGAAAAATGTAGAACTTGCACAGGTTGTTCTGCAGATATTAGTTGAAAATAATTTGCAGGAACTTTTTATCAGAACAATTAAACATGTATAGGCCTAAATAATAGTTGCCATACCACATTTGAGGGGAAATAATCTTTCTGTACCCTGTAGGAGCACTGTTCAGAAAAGCATTATCACTCTGGTGTACATGACAGCATTGGCAGCACTCTCCGTGAAGAGACTGTGGGAAAGGCATTCCTGATTAACCTTGGACATGTAAGCTGCCTATGGTGTATTAGTATGTATGGGCATTAGTGGGAAAAAATGAACAGGACATTGAGAATGCTTTTTTAACTTTTCAGTTCCTTTATTGGATTAGTACACCATTACATAAAAATTAACAAGAGAACATTAACGCAGTGAAATTATATAGCAATAAAAATGGACACAAGGGAAATAATTTCTGCAGAACATGGTACCTCACTGAACTGAAGGTTTCCGAGAGAGGAAAGTAAGAAATTGTAAATTTCAAAAATTATATATGGCAATTCTGTAACTAAACAAATATAGGGAATAAACAGTAAAAAGTTCACAAGTATGCCTTGCACGGAACTGTTTAACCTAAGTGTGCCTCAGACAACTACAGGTGAGATTCTGGGTATAAGCCACTGGGCAGCTCTGTAGGGTCTCACGGCTGGGGTGTGCATGCAGTTCATACACATTTGATCATGACGACGACGACGACGACGATGATGATGATGATGATGATGTAGGAGCCAACAAAAAGAAAAAAAAAATTGTGGGCATATGCGTGATAGTCTATGGCAACCAAGCAACTTGTGGCATGGTATCTGCTAGGATACAGTTGTTACTAAGAGTTCCATGATGCAGAAGTAGTCTACCTATCTCATGAAACTGCCAGGGGTGGTATGAAAACAACAATATCAGAGTGTTCCATATGGGAGGGGGGGAATGCAATGCTCTGCCACCATCACTCAGCAAGGTTTACAGATGTCAGCTATCACTGTTCAGCAGAAGCATGCAGCACAGACTCTCTGCCATCTTCTTCTCTGCAGCCATACATATCCAGAATATTGTTACTGTACATCATGGCAAGTTCCTTATTTAAGTTCACACTGCACCATCGACTTTCACTATAAAACATTATCTCACTTGTCTGAACACGTCAGTCATTCAGCATCAGTGTACACAGTGTCACAAGCTTTATTCTCGTTGTCGAACTGTTCGTGGAAGATGTCATTTGCAAATTAGCAGGAAGTAAGAGAGTAATGTTAAGCATTCAGTATATGGTAAGTAAAGAGTGGAGTGCAGTATATTGCTTTTTTAGAATTAATGTTGTGGTGGCACTGTTGGTCAAATAAAGCAGGGAGTGGACATGGTTCATAGTGACCGACAGGAGGTTTGTATTCAATCATTGTTCAGTTGCAATAATGCAGTGGACACGTGGGGATCACTCATTTTGTGTTGAAGTGTATTTCTCAAATTCCCACTTGATCGTTGTAGTGCAGCATGCTTTTCATTTGCATTTTGCAGTACCCCCACGAGGACGTGTTCCTGGACAACAATCAATTTTAAATTGGTTAAATGTATTGAGAACAACAGAGAATGTGTCATCTGTATGAAGAGGACCTGAGAGAAGTGTTAGAACACCACAAAATGTTGCACGTGTTAGAGTAGCAGTACTTCAATCTTTGAAATGCTTAGCTCAGAAACATGCACTTTCAAGACATTCTCTCTGCCAGATTCTTCACACTGAACTGAATTTTCGCCTGTGTATCATGTGCGTGGTCCATCAGTTGTCAGTACAGGATTATGAAACATAAAGAACATCTTGTGAAGACATGCTTGCAACCATACCCTGTGATGCTAATGAGTTCTTTTCTGATGAGGCACATTTTCACATCAGTGGGTGTGTAAACAAACAGAATATGTGGTAATAGAGTGACATGAACCCCAGGCAAATTCACCAGACCCCTGCACTCAGATCGCCTCACTGTGTGGTGTGTCATATTATGAGTTGGCATCATTGGCCCTTACTTTTTCCAGAAAAATCGTCGTGCTGTAACTGTGAATTTGGATCGTTACTTACCTATGCTGCAAGAGTTTTTCCAGTCGGCTTTCAAGGCAATGGAATTGCAGGATACCTGATTTCAATGAGATGGTGCCAATGCACACACAGCAGGCATTACCATGAATTTTTTGAGGCAAACGGTTCCTGGAAGGCTTATCTCTCAGATGAGGGATCTCAACTGTCCTGCACGATCACCAGATTTAGCCCCATGCGAGTTTTTTCTTCTGAAGTCAAAGGTGTATTGCAATCATCACAACACCCTGGAAGACCTACAGAACAATTCTGAGGCTGAAATTGCAAGAATACCAGAAGACTTGCTTGAAAGAGTGTGTGAGAGTTGCAAGAAATGACTGTGGCAGTGTGTGGACTGTGAAGGAAGACATTTACCAGATATGCTGTTTAAACCATGTAATTAGAAACTTCCATTATTGACCAATATGAGAAAAATAAAAATGTAAGTTTCTAAGTGTTCATTATTTTTTTATTTCATTCCCAAATCAGCAATTTACCGTGCTCCACCCTGTATGTTGCTCACAGTATTCTGTGTATTATTCATTTATAGTTATTGTACATTATGATGCTGAAGACATGAGGTGAGTATGTGCTGCATTCTGCACAGAGTGAGTTAGAAAAACATTTTGGCATCACCTGATTGCTCTCTGTCTCTTTCCTGTTCTGTGCATCATAGATGTTCTCTTTTGTGACAACAGGGAGTGAAAGGGCACACTTGTGAGAGTACTTGGTTACTGCCTCTGATGCATTTATTTAAAATTTTCATACATGCAATGCTTTTACTCATAGTTATTCATATAATATTTCTTTTGTTTATTTTATGTCATGCTTAATGAACACAACAACGGCAAATCACTTGAAAAATGACGCTAAATGTTCTGTGTGAACCCTGAAGAGCCTATGACAGACAGAAGTGATAGAATAATGCCATGTGCTGGTCATCACCTGATGCACTCCCTCTTTCTATTGCCCCACCACCAGTCGTTTTATTTGCTCACCACTAGTTCTTTGTTACCTAGCAGTGCACTTTCACATGAACCACCAGCGGTATTTACTTATTACACAGAAACAAATTCTGCTCTGAACGGAACATATATCTCGATAATACCTTCTCTACCAGTTATCTATGCAGTGCTGTCTGCTTTGGGAAGTGAGCTTACCTGAGCACGAGACTTGTTTCCGAATTCGCGCTGTGGGCGTCTGGCAAGGTGAGTGTCCTGGAGAATTTGATGACTCCCACCAGCGGCACAGTGTGCTCCTCCTGTACACAGGTGGAGATGCATCAGACATGAATTTAATAAACCTGTTCTTGGGAAAAGTGGTATAGTGACAGTGTTCTAGGTTGCATTATTGTCCAATATTTCTTAAAGAGAATTCTGGCTGTAATGAGCTTCAGAAATTGAGCTGTGATACAGCTGCATAAAAGTCATTTCAATAAGATTTCTGGAACAGGTATAATGGTTTCAAGATTGTTAATAATCTGTAAACAGATATTGAAATTAAACTAAGTCAGAGACAGAAATTGCTGGTGCCTCTCCATTCACACAACTATATATACAGTATCTATAGTTTAGAGGCAAACCTCATTGATAAAACTTCAGTAATTGTTCAGACATGATGCCTGACTACTGGATGTAAGATCTGTAAGGTTTCCAGTTATCTGTTGTAGAGTAATTGCATACTGGTGTGAAAAACTTCTTTATCTGTGGAGTGGGTGTGCCTGTGTATAAAGTGCGCCAGTCACAAATAGCATTGTTTTCTACCAGTCCATTTTTGTTTTAAAATAGTGAGCCCATACCTGTTCCTTCATTATTGATTCAGCTAACACAGTAATATGTTGTGTTGTCATAAGTCCAACAGAGCAGCAGTAATATAACAAACAGCAAGAAAAATTCAAGATCAATGCAAGAAAATGATCTACATTTTCAGCTAGCAGGACAGTCCTCTCAATGGGGCAGTTATCTATGACATAATTAGTAATCAAACAAGTGGTTGGCAGGGATCTGACACAATTGTGCTGTTTAATGTGAGTGGGTCATTACTATGGGGTAACAGTTGTGTGTGGCAACAGAGATCCAATGAAGGTTTATTTTATTATTGTTTAATTAAACAGTGTTTTAGCTCTTATATTGCTAGTTTATTTTATCATTATTTAATTAAAATAAGATTAAACCATAGAAGCTTTGTTCACATGTGTTTATCTAGGTAACATAAAGACAGCTATCCTCTACGTGTACAAAGCACATCCAGTCATGTTGTGAGAAATGGCACACCTGCTCAAGGGTTAAAATTATTTTCTTGCAGTTATTGGCAAAGTTGAAGATGTAACAAAATTATGTCACTCTTGTCTGCATTATAAGCTAGCCACCTGTCATTAATATTTTGATAATAGCTTATAGATTGCATCTTTGCATTTGGTCTTGCATGTCTGTGTGCTTAATATCATCAGGTGGGAGCATGCACTACATGCCTTCTTGATTAGCATTTTGGTAGAGCAAAGAATTAGTTGCAGCTCAATATATGCATGATTTCCAAATGTAATTAATAAACCAGCCAGAGCATATGCACAGAATATTTGTTAAGCAGAAGTTATACACAGTAAAATATGTAAAAAATGCCAAAAAACATGGATAAAGTAATGAAGTCAAAATATAAGAGTAAGTTGAACCAGAAGCAAAAGGAATGCAATGAGTGAATAGAGCAGAGCTTAAAATTTAACAAGCATAAGGTCACAAATGCAGAATCAGTAGATTGCTTCAGCACAAATAACCTAAGAAATCATCTGTGAAGATTGAATCAGTGTCAGAAATGGAGATGGGCTTTGCAGGAGTTGGTGGGTGGAAGGGGTAGGTGGGACAGGGATAACACTGTAGTGCTTCCTGAGACCTGACAAAAAAATGTTTGTTCTGTGAGTGACAATCCTTGCTTTTTTATGTGCTATTTGTCAATAATCATCATCAGAAATTGTGACTACACACAAGAAATGCATTGATTTTTAAGAGAGTAATCAGCTATTATAACTTATGTTATCACACTTGTGGTTTGTACTTACTTCAGTCTTCAAACCAGAGTGCATTCAGCCAGGAAATGAAGACTCAATAGTTGTCAAAGTGTGTCAGTCACATTCACAGAATGAGCCTAAACTTGTCTACTTTTTGGATTCAGGTATAGTAAGGTGGTGAAGATATTTTTGTTACAGACATGAATAGTGAGCAGTAGGGATGTGAAATGAGAAAATACATCTTGAGGAACTTGAGAACATATGGATGCATTTCTCATAAGACGTGCCTCGTGAGACTCTCAGGAATTTTAGCACCCTTCTGATCTTACAATTTGGCATCACTGATGGGAGTCCCAGGACAACAAAAGGCTTGGAAATCTTGTGGAAAGGCCAATAGGCTGAATCATAAATGGAGCTTTGGTCTGCTATTCACAGAGTATAGTACATGTGCAATTTGGTAAACCTGCAATGTAATAGAAAAGATGAGAAAAAATCAGTCATTTCATTTGAAGTATGTCATTTGTTTGATATAAAGTATGCATCACTTATAGTGCATGTTGAGGGTGACACAGAGGAAATCTTGGGCATGGGACTATTTCATGTACACTCCTGGAAATTGAAATAAGAACACTGTGAATTCATTGTCCCAGGAAGGGGAAACTTTATTGACACATTCCTGGGGTCAGATACATCACATGATCACACTGACAGAACCACAGGCACATAGACACAGGCAACAGAGCATGCACAATGTCGGCACTAGTACAGTGTATATCCACCTTTCGCAGCAATGCAGGCTGCTATTCTCCCATGGAGACGATCGTAGAGATGCTGGATGTAGTCCTGTGGAATGGCTTGCCATGCCATTTCCACCTGGCGCCTCAGTTGGACCAGCGTTTGTGCTGGACGTGCAGACCGCGTGAGACGACACTTCATCCAGTCCCAAACATGCTCAATGGGGGACAGATCCGGAGATCTTGCTGGCCAGGGTAGTTGACTTACACCTTCTAGAGCACGTTGGGTGGCACGGGATACATGAGGACGTGCATTGTCCTGTTGTAACAGCAAGTTCCCTTGCCGGTCTAGGAATGGTAGAACGATGGGTTCGATGACGGTTTGGATGTACCGTGCACTATTCAGTGTCCCCTCGACGATCACCAGTGGTGTACGGCCAGTGTAGGAGATCGCTCCCCACACCATGATGCCGGGTGTTGGCCCTGTGTGCCTCGGTCGTATGCAGTCCTGATTGTGGCGCTCACCTGCACGGCGCCAAACACGCATACGACCATCATTGGCACCAAGGCAGAAGCGACTCTCATCGCTGAAGACGACACGTCTCCATTCGTCCTTCCATTCACGCCTGTCGCGACACCACTGGAGGCGGGCTGCACTATGTTGGGGCGTGAGCGGAAGACGGCCTAACGGTGTGCGGGACCGTAGCCCAGCTTCATGGAGATGGTTGCGAATGGTCCTCGCCGATACCCCAGGAGCAACAGTGTCCCTAATTTTCTGGGAAGTGACGGTGCGGTCCCCTACGGCACTGCGTAGGATCCTACGGTCTTGACGTGCATCCGTGCGTCGCTGCGGTCCGGTCCCAGGTTGACGGGCACGTGCACCTTCCACCGACCACTGGCGACAACATCGATGTACTGTGGAGACCTCATGCCCCACGTGTTGAGCAATTCGGCAGTACGTCCACCCGGCCTCCCGCATGCCCACTATACGCCCTCGCTCAAAGTCCATCAACTGCACATACGGTTCACATCCACGCTGTCGCGGCATGCTACCAGTGTTAAAGACTGCGATGGAGCTCCGTATGCCACGGCAAACTGGCTGACACTGACGGCGGCGGTGCACAAATGCTGCGCAGCTAGCGCCATTCGACGGCCAACACCGCGGTTCCTGGTGTGTCCGCTGTGCCGTGCGTGTGATCATTGCTTGTACAGCCCTCTCGCAGTGTCCGGAGCAAGTATGGTGGGTCTGACACACCGGTGTCAATGTGTTCTTTTTTCCATTTCCAGGAGTGTATATCCCAGAAAATGAAGTGCAATTTTGTATTTGTTCCTGATACACTAATTTAGATAGCTGAAATACAATCAACATTATTTGTTATTTGAAAAGGCATGAAATATTCGAAGTCAATTTGGCATCAGCTTGTGGCTCATTTTCTTTGTAATTTACTAGTGTATGTATGATTAATAATGACAGTATATCACTCATTTTCCAGGGTAAAATGTATTTGTCTGTGCATTTTTGGGATAATACCATTTTTACTATGCTGCCATAAGTATTGTTTTATGTATTCAGTCAGTTTCCCATGCAGTAATCTGATATGATTACTCACTTAGTTACTGACCTAAATCTGGCCTGTCCTCATATACAGGGTTGTAGTAAGTATTTAAAGATCTAGATATTGTGGCTTTGGAGTTTGTTTAGGAGACAAATCATTGTGTTAACAAGAATATGCACCACATACTCTGTAATATTTATTTTTAAACATGTAGGCAAAATAATTAAAATATTAAACATTGTATCTTATAAAATAAAGCCTCGGAAGCCAGAGACAGTGGCCATGTGTGTATGTGAGCTGCATTTGCATGAATGTGTGTGTGTGTATGTTGTCTATTTCAGAAGACCTTCTGGCTGAAAGCTTTCATGTTTAGCAGTTTTTTTGTTGTGTCTGTCTGCAACTCAACATCCCTGCTATATGGTTAGTAGCAATCTATCATTTTCTAATATTGCCAAAATAAAACTATAAGCAGTCATTCAATTTAGATGTGTAACATGTTTTAGAACACTTCAGACTTTCTCTCTTTTAGGACCTCCTGTGGTCAGATGCTTCTGTTAATATCAGCTAAACATATCAGGAACCTTAGAATAAGTGTTAAGGTACAAAGGCACTTTGACACTGAAGGTTTTGCAATGAGCAATCATTATGACAATGAAACATCCTGGCAGACTGAAACTGTGTGCTGGATGAGGACTTGATCCTGGGACCTTTGTCTTTCATGGGAAAATGCTCTACCAACTGAGCTATCCAAGCATGACTCACGACTTTCCATCACAGTTTTACTTCTGCCAGTGCCTCACCTGGTACTGGCAGAAATAAAGCTGTGAGTGTGGGTCACAAATTGTACATAGATAGCTCAGTCATTACAGCATTTGGCCATGAAAGGCATAGAACCTAAGTTTGAGTCTTGGTCTGGCACACAATTTTAATCTGTCAGGAAGTTTCAAATCAGTATACACTCTGCTGCAGAGTGAAATTTGTTCTGCATACTAAGATGTTACTGACATCTAGTGAAAGTCTGAAAATTTCGAGATTGTGATTTATTCATGAAAATAGACACAGAAAACTGAAAAAAAGAGAAATATTGTTCACAAATACTTTGTTTTTCGCTTGGACATAATTTTGGATGTGTTCATTAACTGAATGTACCAGTTTCGAGGTATCCACTACCAATATTTTGCTCTAGGCCTCTGGAAGAAGCTTTAATGTGTTATTGAGGTGGCTGGCTCATTTTTTTCCATCTGCCATTATATCTAGGAGTTGTTATTTTAGCCGTCTGTTATTTTCTCAACATATGAAGGTGGTTTTAAAACAATGAGCATGTTTACAGCTTGAGTAATAGTATGAATGTGAGGATGAATGTGAGCAACAATGAGATAGAGCAAGTGTGATTTTTAACTGAGTGTGTTTTCTATGCATTGTTATGTGTTACAAATTTCAGTCAGATTTGAGAAAGCAGTGCCTAGTAAAGGTATAGCTTAATCAACAACTACTCATAATTTTTACACTAACTGTGCATTGATAAGAATTACCCAAAGAGAGTGCAGCACAATTCAACACATCCCAAGCTGCTTTGTGAGATTCTTGAGAATTTGCCTATTTCTCAAGAGTCTCCAGTGAGACAAATTACCATCTTTAGTGAACATTTTTTGTAATGCCCCATAAATAAGTACTCCATTTTCTTTTCCTTCAGTTTAGGAATCTACTTGCCTGACTCCTTTTTCAATTCCAAATTTCCCACTATCATCATTGACTCTAAAGGAACCTGTATCATTGATGTATGCAGGATGAGTCTAAGCTGTGTACATCAAGTATGTCTGTAATTATTTAAGATGTAATTCTTTTTTATGTAGACACTGGACATAGTTACTTTAATTACAGAGATATAGGTATTAACTTCACTTTTTGAAAGGGAGCTAGTTAATTTCTGTTGCTAGTATGGTAGATCTCAAAGAGAACACATTGAATTGCAGCAGTCACAACAAAAAGATTGTTATACACTAAGCTTTCAGTCAAACTTTTCACCAGAAAAAGAAAAAACACTCACACAAACAAGCACTCCTCACACACACAACTGCTATCTCTGGACACTCTGACCAGAATGTAACTGAAATGTGTTGCTCTCCAAACTGATGCTCCCATTCAACATGTTTCAGTTGCATTCTGGTTGGACTGGCCAGAGATAGCGATTTTGTGTGTGTGTGTGTGTGTGTGTGTGTGTGTGTGTGTGTGTGTGTGTGTGTGTGTGTGTGTGTGTGTGAGGTGTACTTGCTTGTGTGCTTTTTCCTTTCCTGAGGAAGGCCTTTGGCCAAAAGCTTTGTGTATAACAGTCTTTTTGTTGTGACTGTCAGCATCTCAACATGACATCTTTACAGAGAGTAGCAGTCTAACCTTTTCATCATAGTTCATATTCCACCTTGGACTTTGCTTGATCTTAAAGAGACAAATTCAACACATTTCTCTCTTCAAAATCGAATTAGTGGAGGAGAAATAAATGGCTGGCCAGCCATCCTGTCCTTGTTAAGCACTACTCACATTAAATGCAGTTGCAGTCATGGCCTAGTGGCTGGAGACAATAGCTATGTGTGTGTGAGTTGTTTTTGTGTGAATGTAAGAAACTTCTACTTCTAAGGAAGGACTTAGTCAAAAAGCTTATATTTCTAGTATTCTTTATAAACTAAGGTGACGAAAGTACTGGGATAGTGATATGTGCATATACAGATGGTGATCATATTGCACAGGCAAGGTATAAAAGGCATGGCATTGGTGGATCTATTGTTCGTACTCTGGTGATTCATGTAAGAAGGTTTTCGACAAAATTATGGCTGCACAATGGGAATTAACAGAGTTTGAATGCAGAATGGTAGTTGGAGCTGGAGGCATGGGGCACTCCATTTTGGAAATCATTTGGGAATTTAATATTCGGAGATCCACAGTGTCAAGAATATCAACTTCCAGGCATTACCTCTCACCATGGACAACACAGTGGCTGATGGCCTTCACATAACGACTGAGAGGAGCAGTGTTTGCATAGAGATCTCAGTGCTAACAGACAAGCAACATTGCATGAAATGACCACAGAAATCAAAATGCAAAGTACAATGAACATATCCATTAGGGCAATGCAGTGAAATTTGGCATTCATGGGCTATGTCAGCAGACAGCTCATCTGAGTGCCTTTGCTAACAGCACGAAACGTCTTGCAGCAACTCTCCTGGGCTGGTGACCTCATAAGTTGGACTTTTTTTTAGTCACAAGTCTTCTGACTGGTTTTATGCAGCCTGCCACAAATTCATCTGCTGTGCCAATCTCTTCATCTCAAGTAGCATTTGAAACTTACATCCTCAATTATATGCTGAATGTATTCCAATCTCTTTCTTCCTCTACAGTTTTTACCCTCTACAGCTCCCTCCAGTACCATGGATGTTGTTCCTTGGTTTCTTAACAGATGTCCTATGACCCTGTTCTTTCTTCTTATCAGCGTTTTCTATATGTTTGTTTCCTCTCCAACTCTGCGCGGAACCTCCTCATTCCTTACCTTATCAGTCCACCTAATTTTCAACCTTTGTCTGCAGTACCACATCTCAAATGCTTTGATTCTCTTTTATTCTGGTTTTCCCACAATCCATGTTTCACTACGATACAAAGCTGTGCTCCAAATGTACATTCTCAGAAGTTTCTTCCTCAAATTAAGGCCTAAGTTTGATACTTTATACTAGTAGACTTCTCTTGGCCAGGAATGGCCTTTTTGTCAGTACTAGTCTGCTTTTGATGTCCTCCTTGCTCTGTCCATCATTGGTTATTTTGCTGTCTAGGTAGTAGAATTCCTTAATTTTATCTTCTTCAAGACCATCAATCCTGCTACTTCTCATTACTTTCATTTTTCTTTGATTTAGTCTCAGTCTATATTCTGTACTCGTTAGAATATTCATTTCATTCAGCAGATCATGTAATTCTTCTTCACTGTCACTGAGGATAGCAGTGTCATCAGTGAATCATATCACTGATATCCTTTCACTTTGAATTTTAATTCCACTCCTGAACCTTTCTTTTATTTCCATCATTGCTTCTTCAATGTATAGATTGAACAGTGGGGGTGAAAGACTACATCCCTTTATCACATCCTTTTTAATCCAAGCTACATTCTTTGTTTTCCACTCTTATATTCCCTCTTGGCTCTTGTACATGTTTTATGTTATCCATCTCTCCCTGTAGCTTACCCCTATTTTCCTTAGAATTTCAAACATGTAGCAATATTTGACACTGTTGAATTCTTTTTCCAGGCTGACAAGTCCTATGAACATATCTTGATTTTTCTTTATTCCGTTATCAACAACGTCAGAATTGCCTCTCTGGTAGCTTTACCTTCCCTAAAACCAAACTGATCATCATCTAACACATGATCAGTTTCCTTTTCCATAATTCTGTATATTACTATTGTTAGCAGCTTGGATGCTGTTAAGTTAATTGTGCACTAATTCTCACATTTGTCAGGTCTTGCAGTCTTCAGGATTGTGTGAATGATATTTTTCTGAGAGACAGATGGTATATCACCATACCAATGCATTCTACACATCAACATGAATAGTCATTCTATTGCCATTTTCCCCACTGATTTTAGAAATTCATATGGAATGTTATCTATCTTTTCTGCCTTTTTTGATCTTAAGTCTTCCAAAGCTCTTTCAAATTCTCATTTTAATACTGTATCCCCTATCCCTTCTATATCAACTCCTGTTTCTTCTACCACATCAGAAAAGTCTTCCCCCTCATAGACGCCTTCAGTGTACTCTCTTCACCTATCTGCTCTCTCCTCTGCATTTAACACTGGAATTCCCATTGCACTCTTACTGTTACCACACTTGCTTTTAATTTCAGCAAAGGTTGTTTGACTTTCCTATATGCTGAATCAGTTCTTCTGGAATTCATTTATTTTTAGATTTCTTCACGTTTTACATGAAGCTATTTTGTCTTGGCTTTTCCGCACTTCCTATTTATTTTATTCCTAAGCAGCTTATATTTCTGTATTCCTGAATTTCTCTGAACATTTTTGTGCTTCCTTGATTCATCGATCAGCTTAAGTATTTCTTCTGTTACCCATGGTTTCTATGCAGTTACTTTTTTGTACCTACATTTTTCGTTCCAACTTCTGTGAGTGCCCTTTTTAGAGACATTTATTCTTTTATATTCTGCCTGGATTGGCAGTGTGGGGATCTGATCCTGTGAACTGCATCTGTAATATAGGTCGAGAGTAAAGGAAGCGAGTAGGAGCAGGAGAGGTGAAGTACTTCGGTACTGCATGTAACTTTAACACTTTTAATAGAGTCAAAAACAAAAGTGAATATCAAATGCATACATAACTTTGGCTAGGATGAGGATGTAGGTGTGAAGCCATAGTCCATGTCTAATCCTGTGAAGGTAGGATGACTGTTCTGTATAATCTCAAAACTAACAAATACTTGTTGCTGTCCAAACTTTAACTGAACATAACTAATACAAAGTCTAAATAGCAAGCTAGCCCACTCGGTAGTAGAAGAGATATTTCCAGGCCATCTCGCTTGGTGAAAATGGGCCGAGCTCTACAGTGTCAGCCAGAGGGCACTGTGGTCGGCGTAGTTAGTCTTCTCTCATAGTGCCAACTTATGAGAGCATGCACTTACGATGTGGCATTGTAACTATCTTTGACTGTACTGTCTACTGAGCTATTTCTTATTGCAGTATCTATAGCCTTAAAGAACTTGAAGTGTATCTCATCTTTCCTTAGTACTTCCCTATCCCACTTGTCCATGCATTGACTCTTCCTTATTAGTGTCTTAAACTTGGCCTACTCTTCATCACTACATATTGTGATCTGAGTCTATATCTGTTCATGGGTGTGCCTTACAATCCAGTATTTGATTTTGGAATCTCTGTCTGACCATGATGTAATCTAACTGAAATCTTCCCATATCTCCTGGTCTTTTCCAAGCATACCTCCTCCTCTTGTGATTCTTGAACAGAGTATTCAGTATTAGCAGCTGAAATTTATTACAGAACTCAATTAGACTTTCTCCTCTCTCATTCCTAGTACCAAGCCCATATTCTCCCCTAACCTGTTGTTCTACTTCTTCCCCTACAAGCACATTCCAGTCCCCCATGACTATTAGATTTTCATCTAGCTTTACATACTGCATTATTTGTTCAATATCCTCATACACTTTCCCTATTCCTTCATCTTCAGCTTGCAACATTGGCATGTGCACCTTAACTATTGTTATTGGTGCTGGTTTGCTGTTGATTCTGATGAGAACAGCTCTGTCACTGAACTGCTCATTGCAACATGACCTTCCTATTCACAACGAATCCTAGTCCCATTATACCATTTTCTGCTACTGATGATATTACTCTACACGAATCTGACCAAAAATCAATGTCTTCTTTCTATTTCATTTCACTGATCTCGCACTGTATCTAGAGTCAGCCTTTGCATTTCCCTTTTTAGATTTTCTAGCTTCGTAGCTTCTGATGATCCACACCCCAGCTCATAGAATGTTTTCCTTTAATTGATTATTTGATTTTTTTCTCATCGTCATCTCCCCCTTGGCTGTACCCTCCCAGACATCCAATGGATGCTAGTCTGAAATCTTTTTCCAGTGGAGAGATCATCATGACAATTTCCAGTTATAGGCCATATTTACAGTGGATACGCATTATGTGCCTTTAATGCAGTGGTTTCCATTGTCTTCTGCATTATCATACCATTGATCATTGCTGATTCTTCTGCACACAGGGGCAGTTCCCCATTCTGAGGGCATGAGAGTCTCCTGAACCTCTGTCTGCTCCTCCTCTCTCTTTGGCAAGGCCATTGGCAGAATAAGGGTGATTTCTTATGCTGGAATCTTTGGCCGACAATACTGATTATTATTCAAAATATAAGCTGTGGCAATTTCAAAATTGCTGGAGGGCTGAGGACATGTTTATTACTAATCAAAGATGCTACCCATAGATCACAGGTGTTGGAGCCTAGATGACTGGAAAACCATGGCTGGGTCAGTTAAGTCCTGATTTCAGTTGTTAAGTTCTGATGGTAGTGTTCAAGTGTGGTGCACACTCCATGAAGCTTGTCAACAAGATACCATGCAAGCTGATGGTGGCTATATAATTATGGTTGCTATGCAATTGTGTGGGATGTGTTTACATGGAATGAATTGGGTCCTCTGGTCCAACTGGACTGATCATTGACTGGAAATGCTTATGTCTGGCTACTTGCAGATCATTTGCAGCCAAACAATGGTGGAATTTTTATGGATGACAATGGGCCATGTCAGTGGGTCATAATTGATTGCGACTGGTTTAAAGAACATTCTGGACAATTTGAGCAAATGGTTTGACCACACAGATTGTGTGACATAAAGCCCATCAAACATTTATCGGACATAACTGAGAGGTCAGTTTGTGCACAAAATCCTGCACTGACAACTCTTTCACAATTATGGATGGCTGTGGAGGCAGCATGGCCCAATATTTCTGCAGATGTCTTCCAACAATGTGCTGAGTCCAGGCCACATGAAGTTATTGCACTAAACTGAGCAAATGAGGTCCAACACAATATTAGAAGGTATCTCATGTCTTTTTTTCACCTTAGTGTATGTGTTTGTGTATATCAGGGGGAAAAAAATCTGAAAAAAATATTCACTGCTCCTTCCTTACAGTATTAAGCTACTGTTTTTATCTAATACTTCAAACAAAACATGTCTGTAATTTAATGCAGACTACTATCAGCTGTGTATGCTCTGATAAAGTCAAGATATGTTTAATATACATATCAGAGTTGTGTGGAATCTAAATCCCAAACCTTTATTTTGGGTCTACAAGAAACATGCTCAGAAGTTTTTTTTTAAATATGTTATGGACCGGTAGTTTGACATACATATGCTGACATTATATTATTTAATTCTCTGCCACAACATGGGGCGTTCCTCCTGGTGGCTGAAGATATTAGAGCCAGTTTCCAGCATCTGGTGGAACAAGACTTTTGTCAGTCAGGAGATGTTAGGTCTTTTTTCTCATACACTGTTGAACTGGTTTGTTGTTGGAAACTGATATGATGGCTTAAGGGTTTTCTCATGAATGCAAATGTCCTTCAACATCTGTTGAAATAAACTTCTGAAAAATCTTGAGAGGAATCAGCACTTATAATAGAAGTGTGATTAGCAAGAGCAGGGAATGGCATGTGAGAACATTTGAATTCTGCTCCTGTGGCTGACTGGCTGAAATGCCTGATTGTATTTCATGGAGCTGCTAGGAGACTGCTGGTGCAGAGGTGATGCTTTAAAGTGTTAAGATTTATGAAGTTGGATTGTAGTGATTCTTTGTGATCAACAGAGTTAATTTTCAAATATTGATGGACTACAAGTAATGAAAGCATATTCTCATGTGCGGGCATGGAATACTATTCCATCATTTCTTGTTTTTCTAGGCAAGTTTTGGATTTTAATGAGCATACATGTGCTTGGCATAAAGAGGGCTAATATGAGAGTATTGAGCCATTAGCTGGCCTGAGGTGGTATTAATAAGTGAAGGACTTGGTGAGTTTCAGTTGAAGCCAACAAATTACATTTATTGTTGTGGAAACTTCAAGTGTGTGTGTTTCTTTACTTTTTATTTATTGACTTTGAGTTTCTATCCTGTTTTGTCTTTGTAAGTTGCTGGAAATCAGGCTAGAGATGATGTATTGGCTGTTTCCATTGTACATTTTTCAGTCTAGAGGTTGGATCTCAGAATATTGCTGAATGTAGTTAGATAGCGACAGGGCATTAATCTTTAGTATTGGGATAGAGACAAATTTAATGCTGTCTCATATGTCAAGGTGGGGCTGATGACTCTTCTTTAACCTATTTGCAGTAGCTTAGTAGTGCATATATTAACCATGTCCACCAGTAAGAGTTTTCCAGTTTATCTTCAGAGAAATTTATTATGTAATTTGTCTCGCATTCCAAAAGGATGTCTATTGTGACCACAGCCACTAGTGATACTTTGCCTGGCACCACAACCTCTTTAAGTAACAGATGTAAGGCATGTTTCAACTTCTTTTCAATGACTCAGGAATCTTTTAGATTTTTAGCAGGTTCTCTGTGAAATAAGTAAGTTTTAATTTCGGTTCACCATTTATGATGGAATAGCAATGCTTTTATTAGTTTTACCTATTCAGTATCAACCTGTGTAATGACAAAGAACCATTCTAGTTTGTTAAATAGATACTGGATGAGTACAGTAAAAGAAATTTCATTACACCTAGAGGGTTACTAGGTATACTAATATCATAACAGTTTTAGGTACCTCAGAAAGAAAATAACAGTTAAGTTTCTGGAAGGGGCACAATCTTAATCCATTATGGGAGTGAGTGAAAGAACACACATTACATTTGTGTTTAATGTACTGGCGAAAGGGGCTGAAGAGCATTTAATGGTGAACAAAAGTTTGGGCTAAAAGGGGGAAAGTAAGACCACTCTAATGATTCAGCATTGGCAGAGATGCTGAGTCATAGATAGGCACAACAGAAGACTGTCACAGATAAAGATTTCGGCCATTAAGACCTTCATCAACAATAGATGACAGACGTACTCGCGTGCCCACACACACACATACATGCACCCACACACAAACACAACTCACACATGACTACAGTCTCAGGCAACTGAAACCAGAGAGAGCGTGGTTTCGGTTGCCTGAGATTGCAGTTGAGTGTGTGAGTTGTGTTCACATGAGAGAGAGAGAGAGAAAGAGAGAGAGAGAGTGTGTTGTCTATTGTTAATGAAGGCCTTAATAGCTAAAAGCTTTATTTCTTACTTGTGACACTCTTTTTGTTGTGTCTGTCTGCAGCTCAGCATCTCTGCTATATGGTGAGTAGCAGCTTTCCTTTTCATAATGTTGTTACATTCCATCCTGGGTTTTCCACTGTTTGATTCAGCATTAGATAATATTGTAGGGTTATGTCCAGATTTTGCAGCAAACATCTCCAGTCTCCGTGGAATTAGCCTTATGCCAGATTATTGAAATTAATTTTGGTTTACAAGTAGTGTGATTAGAACCACTAAATTTACGTGTTACCATAGCACTTTCAGAAAATTCATTGTGGGAGGGGGTAGAGTCACTTTTGAATACTTGAAAAGAGCTAAAAACGTGAAATTCAGTGCCTGTGACCAATCCAATTTATTGGTAAAACCTATCTGGTGCTCAAAAGCCAATTAAAGTACCTATGCAGCCAAACAAGCATACCAGAACACTAGGGAACGAAGTTGATGAAGTGTCTTATGTTATTGTAATGTGTCCTGTTGTGTGACTTGATGTTTGTTTTGAGATACATGGTGCCTCAATGCTGCTCATGATTTGCACTGAGACTCTGATGCTCTTGGAATTATTGCTGATGAGTTTGAGACAGTATGTCCTGTCTCTTCTTGCCTAGTGCATGCACAAATTTAATTTGCTCACCTGCGGCGGGGACAGCGAAAAGCACCAAGGAAGGCTGCGCGGAAACGTCGGTTCATGAAGCAGTATGTGATGGGATGGCAGCAGCAGCTCACATATGCCACCAGCTGCACCAGTGAAATGCCTGTGCGGCCCACATAGGCATACACTGCATCCGGATTGAACAGATACCATGTGTTGAGCACGTGCAGTGGTGTCCAGCACACGAAGAACTCTGCCACCACCACGAAGAGCATGCGGATCACCTGCACATTATGAAGTGATGGTCAGATCTCCATAGAGTATGTATTTGTAGGCTACAGATTAAAAAAAAAAAAAAAGAAAAAACCTATTGAAATGTGTCATGGCATCCATGTACAGTCAGCAGCCCTGTTGAACAACTTCAGTGACCTACATAGAATTTTGCCATTTGGTAATCTTGAACTAGAGGTGTAATTAGCATCATACTTTTGGCATAAGAAAGTTTTACAAAAATAATTGTTGTTTGGAAACTGAACAGAGTAAGTTTTAACATTTATCCCAATTAGGCCATACTCCGCTACACAAACAGGCCTTGTTCAGTTGGTATGTGTCAAGTCATCACCTCTCAGCCTTTGGTTAAAAGGGGATTGGGGGAAATCTCCTACCTCAGCTGTAGGGAGAATAACATCTCCCTCGAGAATAATTCCTCATGAAAGAGAATGGCTCACATGTATTGTGCAGCAACTACATGGAGCCAAAATGGAGGCTTAGCTATGTGCTTGGGTACAAGAAGCTGGACTACTCTGGGCAGCCATTCTCAGCTGCTATGAGGACTATGCAGTACCTGAAGTTGTTATGGAGACATGGATCCATGAACTCTGAAGCTTTTTGTGAACAGCAAACAGTTGTTGGTTATAAGCTAAAATGTGTTGTTTTCCTTTTTAAAAGTAATATTTGTGATTTCAAATTACAGATATATTGGGAAATTCATGTGGGAGGACCTAATGTATCAGTGGGGTTAAAAGGAACAAAATGATTTATAGCAGTTTTTTTTTTTTTTTTTTTTTTATTTTTTTTTTGTTTTTTTTTTTTTTGAGTGTTTATGAGACAATCAGTCTAATGAGTAAAAAGGCTGAAAGTGTGTTGTGGTGTGGGAACATGTAGGGAGTGTGGGTGGTTAATACTTGTAGGCAGTCCACGAGTGAATAATGAGTGCAGGGTGTGGCGAGATAATACGAGGCAGTGAGTAAACATAATGAAGGAAGAGGCTGGGAATTCAACTTGGATCAGCAGAAAGCAGAGAGACACAGTCTGAATACTGCAAGATAAAGTGTCAAAGCAAGCACAGTGTAGTTAATTTGCAGGTGAGAGGATTGAATTCTGTTTGGTAGAATAGTGGAGAACATGTAACTTACTGTTACCGAGCCTATACTAAGAAGATAATAATGTTTTCATTATGATCTCTGACCACTGTGAGAGTGAATGTCAGACAGGTGGCATTCTGGGCATGTGACATGGTAAGGAAGGAATATAAGCAGAGCAGAAATGAATGGGGAATCATTCAAGTGATGATATGGCAAGCAAATAGTGAAAACTGCTGACATAAGCGTCTTTGACAAAAAGCAGTTGTTATGACCTGGCACCTGAGAAAGAGCATATTGAAAGATGGATCTGGTTAGATGTTTGCCTTATACTGTAGTGAGCTTCCATGGAAAGTGGTTGAAGGTTCGTGAATCCAAGAGTAAGCAACAAGGTTTTGGACATTTGCAGCTCATCGTAGAATGTGGAAGTCAGAACCTAGCCCACTCTGTATGATAGGACAGGCGGTGATCTGTGACAGATCTAAAGACAGAATGGTATAGGCACAAGTGTTTCAGAACATACCATTCAGCACACATTGCTGAACATGAGGCTCCGCCGCAGATAACTCTTTGTGTTCCCATGTTGACACAATGAGATCATAAATTATGATGCAGTGAGCAAGGGTAATGGAGACTGGAATGTTGATCAACAGAAACACGTTGTCCGGACAGAAGAATCACATCTCTTGTTATACCAGGTCAGTGGTCATGTTTGAATTGCCCTCATCAAGGAAAATGGCAGCTTGAAACATGCACTAACAATATAAATGTCTTGTGACTAGAGCCTCCCACCGGGTAGACCGTTCACTGGGTGCAAGTGTTTCAATTTGACGCCACTTCGGCGACTTGCGCATCGAGTTTCAACGACTTTTCTGAAACATGCACTGCACCAGCAGCACAGCAGATAGGTACAGTGTTACTCTATGTGGGACATTCACTTTGGTTTCCATGGAATTTGTGGTGATAATCAAAGTCACCATGACAGTTGTGTACATGAGCATTATTGTGGTCAGTTGTTTGTGGAGAACGACAGTGAATTAACGGTAATGTCTTGGCCACCAAATTTGCCTGATGTAAACCCAATGGGACTCATTTTGGATGCTATTGGGCCCAATTTAGGGGAGTGTGTGACCTGTGCATAGACATGTGTTGCCATATAAATCAGAAACCTAACAAATACTTGTCAATTCAATGCCGAGCAGAATCACTACTGTTTGCATTCCAAATGTGGACCTACATGCTACACCCCTCTTTTTATTTTTAAAAATCATATGAACATAACGATCTGAAGTATCAGTGTAGCTTCCAGGAGGGATTTAGAGTTTCTAAGAGTGTTTGTTAGTAAGAAGTAGCTAAGACTTCTGATCCAATGTGAGTGAATCTATGCAGCTAGGAATTACAGAAGATTTTAAGGAGTTTCACTTTTACTTTATGCTGGTGTATCCTTCTTAATTGTTAGTTTTTTTCCTCTTTAAGTGTTTTCAGGTATTTTATATTGCCGTTGTATTCCAGTGTGTGTTGTAACCCTTATGTGTGGTATATATAAGTGAATGTTAGAGATGTCTGTTCAATTTTGTGTAATGTTGCAATCTTTCCGCATTCATATCCCCACCATTCTCTGATCCTTCAAAGGATCTGGGTCTTTGAGAAACATGGAGTCTTATGGGCATGATGATACACAGTTTGGAAAATTACACTTGGCTGACAAGATGATAGATATGTTACAGTGATTAATTAATTTCACCTGGCCATACTTCGGGTTAGTGTTGGAGGCAACGGAATTTGAATGTCATTATTTAGGTGGGGATGATAAAGAAAGGCAGAATATGTAATGGATATAGATTGGTAGAATTGTAACTGGAACCATTTGTCATGAAATCTAAATCTCTCTTACCATTCACCGTGAAACTGATATGACTTGTTCTCCCTTCCCCTTTTCAGTTCACATCCTGGGTATGCCCTTGGCCCAAGACGCACATCACAAACAAGCAAACTCAGCAAACAATAAAAACCAAATCATTGTGTACAGATCGGACATGCAGACTGTACCAACTGGAGTACCTCGGGGTAGCATCCTAGGACCTCTCTTATTTCTTATTTATATTAATGATATCAAGACCATGAAATGAGATCAATATCCCAACTGTCGACTTTGACCCGTGACATAAGGCTGTTGTGGTGTGTGACGTTATGACGGCGTGATGTAAGGCTGCTGTGGTGTGTGATGTCATGACGGCGTGGAGTTTGGTTTGTGAGTGTGGCGTGTTTGTAGATGTTGTGTTGTGGTTCATTGAGCCCTCTGGTGGTGTGTTTATGGGTTTCATGTTGTGTGGTGTAATGGGTTCCGTTTGGTCTTACTCATTCTAGTGACTTGTTCATGTTTTGGCTGTGTTTCGAGTGGAATTTGTTTCAGTGAGTTAATGATTTAGTGGTTTTGTGTGAAAGTTATTGTAGTGCTGTTCGCTGTAGGTCATGTGTTAATTTGAGTAAATTAATTGGTTGCTGTTTTTGGTTACATATGGATATGAAGGATAAAATCAAGAGCATTCGCCTGAATACAATGATGGGCGATACTCCGTTGGAGCTCATTACATTTTTGCAGCTTTTTGGTTTATTAGCGGAGGTTGTGAAGTGCTCTATTTGTGGGCATGAAATGAGATTGTCCAAAGTTCCAGCATCTCGGACCAGGGACGGTTATATGTGGTGCTGCTGTAAGGATGGCCTGTGGCGCTCGATACATTGTGTTCCTGGTTCGAGAAGTCTAGGTTGGGCATGCGCGAGATTGTATTGATGACATTATTTTTGTTATAGATCCTCACATAGTTTTCGCGCGCATGAGACTGGCGTGAATGAGAGGAGTGTGCTTGACTGGTTTTTGTTTTGTCATGAAGTATGTTCTAAGTTTATTAAGTGCAGGGGTAAGTTGGGTGGGCCTGGGGTTGTTGTTGAGGTGGACGAGTCGCAGTTTGGGAAAAGGAAGTATGGGAGGGGTAAGTCTGTGGTTGGTCTCTGGGTGTGGGGGCTGTTGTACTGGGGGGTAGGTGTTCTGAATCTGTTTTCAGGGTTGTGGAGGGGTGGTCTAAGGTGGAATTAGTGGGGTTAATTGAGGAGTATATGGAACTGGGTTCCACAGTAGCTTTAGATGCATTTTCTTCTTATAGGGGGTTGGGTGAGAGGGATTACAATCATTTAGTAGTTAACCATAGTTTAGAGTTAAAAAATTATGAGACGGGGGCTTGTACAAATACTATAGAGGGGATGTGGGGGGCCGTTAAGTCAGTTCTTGGGATGGGGAAGAGGCGCTCTTCCAACCTTCAGTCTCATTTAGATGAGTACTGTAGTGGAAGAGCATCTCTGAGGGCTATTGTTTTTTATTAAAGTGCTATTAGTAAAATGTATAGGCCGAAACTGGTTAGTTAGGGTGAATTTGGGTGGGTGGGCCGCTGCTGCTCGAGGGGGGGGGGTTTAGTTGTTGTTAGTGTTTGTGAGGGGGGAGGGAGTGTGTTGGTTTGTGATTTAGTTGTGGAGGATCTATTTTGTTGCAGTTTTTGTTGAGTTATAGTGTGAATGATTGAGATTTTTTTTATTTTTCTTTTGGTTTTTGTTTATGGGTGTTTTATTTTGGGGTGAGGGGGGAGGTTGGGTTGGGGGGTGGGGTGTGGGTGGGTTGGGTCTTGCTTTTGGTTGTGTATTTTTTCGTTGGTTTGTGGTTGTGTGTGTGTGTGTGTGTGTGTGTGTGTGTGTGTGGCTGGGTGTGTGTGTGTGTTTGTGTGTGTGGCTGGGTGTGTGCCTGTGTGTGTGATTATGGTGGCCGACCTAGGTTGCGGTGCCGGAACTTTGTTCTGGTAAGTTTTTATTTTTCTTGTTCTTAGTGTATTTGTTGTTTATTGGGGTCGAGGGAAGTGTTCCATTATAATGTGTGGTTGTGGCTATTAGTGTTCTGGTATCGGGAGTTGCTGTTGAGCAATATAGGTCAAGGGAAGTGTTCGATTCCAATTTATGGAATCGGGAGCTGCATTTTAGCTATACAGGTCAAGAGAAGTGGTAGATTCTAATTCGTGGTTGTGGCTGTTTGTTGCCCATTATTGGGAGTTGCTGTTGAGCTATATAGGCCAAGGGAAGTGTTTGATTCTGATTTGTGGTTGTTGACGTTCCGGTATTGGGAGTTGCTGTTGAGCTGTATAGGTCAAGGGAAGTGTTCGATTCCAATTTGTGGTTGTGGCTGTTTGTTGGCCATTATGGGGAGTTGCTGTTGAGCTATATAGGTCAAGAGAAGTATTCGATTCTGATTTATGGTTGTGGCTGTTCAGGTTTTGGGAGTTGCTGTTGAGCTATATAGGTCAGGGGAAGTGTTCGATTCCAATTTATGGACTCGGGGTCTCCATTTTAGCTATACAGGTCAAGAGAAGTGGTAGATTCTAATTCGTGGTTGTGGCTGTTTGTTGCCCATTATTGGGATTTGCTGTTGAGCTATATAGGACAAGGGAAGTGTTCGATTCTGATTTGTGGCTGTGGCTGTGGCTCTTCTGGTATCGGGAGTTGCTGTTGAGCTGTATAGGTCAAGGGAAGTGTTCGATTCCAATTTGTGGTTGTGGCTGTTTGTTGGCCATTATGGGGAGTTGCTGTTGAGCTATATAGGACAAGGTAAGTGTTCGATTCTGATTTATGGTTGTGGCTGTTCAGGTATCGGCGTTGCTGTTGAGCTATATAGGTCAAGGGAAGTGTTCGATTCCAATTTGTGGGATCGGGAGCTGCTGTTGAGATTTATAGGTCAAGGGAAGTGTTCGATTCCAATTTGTTTGATCGGGAGCTGCTGTTGACCTGCGTAGGTCAAGGGAAGTGTACGATTCCAGAGGATATTGTGTTTAGTGGAATTTGGGGAGTTTTGTGTTGTCAGTTGTTTTCATCATTTTGTGTGGTTTTGTATGGGGGTGTGTGTGTCTAAATTTGTTTAGTTTGTCTCCACCCAAAAACCCCCGATTTGCTGCACTTGTCCCGTTAGTGTCATTAGGTTTTTTGTGGAACGTGTGTGTGTCAGTTTTTCGATGTATTTTCGTGTTTATTCAAGTTTCTGTAATGACGTCATACCCGCCATATTGGATTCATGGTTTATGGTCGTTTCCGCCATATTTGTGACATCATGGGGCAAAAGAGCTGGGTGGAATCGGATGCTTCTGTATTTCCGTGGTACGGACATAGCTTTGTTTGCTGATGACACAAATATTGTTGTAACAGACATAACTAGGGTATTGCCAACATGTGCAACCAGAGTTTTGGAATACATACAAAACTGATTTGAACTGAACAGGCTAACCTTAAATACTTCAAAAACTAATTATATGCATTACAAGAAAACAAAGTCTCATCATGATGTGAATCTCAAAATTCAAAATAAACAAATTGAAAGGGTAGCTGCCACAAAATTCATACGTGTGCAAATTGATGAAAATTTAGACTGGAATGGCCACATTCTCGACCTCACCAACAAGTTAAGCTCTGCTTGCTTTGCGTTACACATAATTAGTACTGTGTGTAGTAGAGAGTGTAGCAGAACTGTCTACTTTGCTTACATCCATTCTGCTATCACCTATGGCCTAACTCTCTGGGCTCATAATGAGGCAAACATGAAAACCACCTTCACATTACAGAAACGAGCAGTTAGAATAATTTCAAACAGTACAAGGCTAACATCTTCCAAACAGTTATTTCAACACCTAAATATTCTACCCTTATCATGCTTCTATATAAAAAAAAGTGTTGTTAATGTAAAAATGCAGATTGATAATTATACAACCAACTCAGATCTTCATTCCTACAATACAAGAATGTGCAATGACATCCACATAAAAAGAGTAAACAAGGCTTTAACATAAAAACAAACCAACATTCAGTGCACTATTTTGTACAACAAACTTTCAACTCAGATAAAAGAATAAAAACATTGTCTACATTCAAGGAAGCAATATTTAGAGTCTTAATGACCAACCGCTATTATAGTATAAATGAATATCTGCAGTAACCTTGCAACAAGTAACTACATTCATTTACTATATACGCATAGTACCTTAAATCAAATGCTTGCCACAGCCTCAATGTTAATTTTTCTATACAAAAGTGTTAAATCAATTATTTACTTGTAATGTATTTCATGTAAAAGATCCTTCTCATTATTACAGTAGTCAAAGTTGTATTGCCCAAAAATATTGTGATGAGTATAATGAACAATTATATTATGTAGGAAACTGTACACCCTCATCTTATTTTTGTTATACTATGTTCTTTGATGAAATACATACAATGTACATTGTTGCTGGATGAATAAACTACTACTAGGACTGTAATCTTCATCTCTGTTGTTGCTGCCACCCCATAAGTTCTTTGAACACTTTATATGCTGGGAGAAACACAAGTTCCACACAGATAAACAGGCTATTATATCAAATATGCTACGTAATGAAATGCATTAATCAGAAAGAAAAATAATAGTAAATTATGGAGAATGTTTAACATTACAAATATGCAAAAATGCAAACAAACAAATAAATGCAATACAACCTACAAAAGTGAAAATGACTGATGTTCAATATCATTTTTTCATAAAAAGTGTTTTAGTGCTATTGTGCTCTTGGTACTCTGCTGCATGTTCCTAGTCTTGTTCCAAGTGTCATATCATGGAGAAAATATTTTAAACATTTGTTACTTAACAGTGCATGGTCTTCGTGCCAAGCTGTGCGTTTCTCTGGAGTTCCCAGTACCATGCATCAAAGTCTCCTTCATTTAGCTGAAGCAAAGTTCGTGTGGTAAGTAGAGTGCATACGAGCTTTTGATTGTATCAATAAAATTTATTTGTAATTGGGTTTTAAAAATAGTAAAAGGAAGTCACAAAATTGAACAGACAAATCAATGTATGTCTGGAAAATGAAAGATAATGAAGGTCTTTGTTCCACGAGATTTACACAAGACTAAACTAGCCAGCTATAGTTATGAACCAATTCCATGTAATTCCAATGCATACAACTGACTTCTTTGATTTTAAAGATGAAGTTGAAATGTCATCAATATAGAAATGTTACATTCGAAACGTAGTGTGATTGATGTGCCTCATACTTGTCTATTTAAAATACCTATTAAAAATTCTTACTCTGATATGGAAGATTCGAAAAATGTCAATGTGTGCAAAAGATGAAAGACCATAGCTGATGTACGCCATGGGGTACATCAACTGAAAGACCAACCATGTTTATCAGTTGCATAACAAAAGGACCAATTGATGAAGTTTCCATTTCTTCTTCAACAGCACAGTGAGTTCTACAATAACATTTACAACATGTGATTCCAAGAATGTAGTTGTGTAAGAAACAGAAGTCAATACTGACTTTTTTCTTGATTTTAATGTTGTTATTGTCCAGCAAAAAATTAAAAAGATTTAAGAAATGCTTTTTCTTGACTACACTTCAACTAAGTAAAACATTACTGCTGTGTTTCTGTACTTGTATTATTATAAATAAGAAGTAGTGCCTCAGTATTAAAGGCATTTCATATTGGCACTTAAACCAGAAGTTCCCTAGAACATTCTTAACAAATCACTTATTTTGTAGTTTGTCTTGTTATTTTTGGCAGTGATGAGATGAACAACATGATTCTGTGGTGTGAGAATACCTTCTCAATCTTTTTAGATACATATGAGTTATGTAGAAAAAGAGATACATTGTAATTTGATTCTCCTGAGAAATGTGGGATTTGGTACTTGGAACGTTTGACATTTACACTCATGCTGTTTCTTGCATATTTTCATCCATTGTGTGAAACTATTACAGACTCTTAGAATATGGTCTGAGCTGGAGCATAATGAGATACCTTAAACAGAATGATCTCCTCCATGCTAACCAGCATGGTTATCAGTATGTGTAACAAAATTGTGCTTTTCTTACGTGACACCCTGAAAGCCATGGAGCAAAGTAATCAGGTGGAAGAAGTTTTTCTGGACTTTCAGAAGATTTGACTAAATAACATGTCAACTTTTATGAACAAAAATACAATATGTCAATCAAAATTTGTGGCTAAATTGAAGATTTTTTTGGTAGGGAAGATGCAGCATGTTATCAGGAATGGATAGTCATCCACAGCAGTTGGAATAACTTCAGGTGTGCACCAGGGAAGTCTGTTGCAACACTTGCTGTTTATATAGTTCTGGTATACTAACGGCCTGACAGACAATATAAATAGAAATTTCAGACTTTTGGTAGATGATATAATCATCTATAATGAATTGTAGAATTTTGGAACACGTATTATGTTCGAGTGTAATGACTTTTCTGGAGACTAGAAATCTACTATGTAGGAATCAGCATGGGTTTCGAAAAAGATGGTCGTGTGAAACCCAGCTCGCGCTGTTCGTCCACGAGACTCAGAGGGCCATAGACACGGGTTCACAGGTAGATGCCGTGTTTCTTGACTTCCGCAAGGGGTTCGATACATTTCCCCACAGTCGTTTAATGAACAAAGTAAGAGCATACAGACTATCAGACCAATTGTGTGATTGGATTGAAGAGGTCCTAGATAACAGAACGCAGCATGTCATTCTCAATGGAGAGAAGTCTTCCGAAGTAAGAGTGATTTCAGGTGTGCCGCAGGGGAGTGTCATAGGACCGTTGCTATTCACAATATACATAAATGACCTGGTGGATGACATCGGAAGTTTACTGAGGCTTTTTGCAGGTGATGCTGTGGTGTATCGAGAGGTTGTAAGAATGGAAAATTGTACTAAAATGCAGGAGGATCTGCAGCGAATTGACGCATGGTGCAGGGAATGGCAATTGAATCTCAGTGTAGACAAGTGTAATGTGCTGTGAATACATAGAAAGATAGATGCCTTATCATTTAGCTACAAAATAGCAGGTCAGCAACTGGAAGCAGTTAATTCCATAAATTATCTAGGAGTATGCATTAGGAGTGATTTAAATGGAATGATCATATAAAGTTGATCGTTGGTATAGCAGATGCCAGACTGAGATTCATTGGAAGAATCCTAAGGAAATGCAATCCGAAAACAAAGGAAGTAGGTTACAGTACGCTTGTTCGCTCAGCAGTGGGGGATCCGTACCAGATAGGGTTGATAGAAGAGATAGAGAAGATCCAACGGAGAGCAGCGCGCTTCGTTACAGGATCATTTAGTAATCGCGAAAGCATTACGGAGATGATAGATAAACTCCAGTGGAAGACTCTGCAGGAGAGACGCTCAGTAGCTCGGTACGGGCTTTTGTTAAAGTTTCGAGAACATACCTTCACCGAAGAGTCAATCAGTATATTGCTCCCTCCTACGTATATCTCGCGAAGAGACCATGAGGATAAAATCAGAGAGATTAGAGCCCACACAGAAGCATACCGACAATCCTTCTTTGCTCGAACAATACGAGACTGGAATGGAAGGGAGAACCGATAGAGGTACTCAGGGTACCCTCTGCCACACACCGTCAGGTAGCTTGCGGAGTATGTATGTAGATGTAGATGTAGATGTAAAATGAAGCACTATCCAAAGAGAGCTGAAGTTCTTGAAAAGATTTCAAAGTGGTGCAAAGTTTGGCAACTTGTTTCAGATGTAAAACTGTGCACAAAATATGGAAAAGTAGTATCCTTTGACTTCATTATCAGTAATTCACATTTGGACTAAGTCAATTCAGACAGCAATGGTTTGTACGGATATAAAATAGCATGATCTTGTAAGCTTGATAGTCTGTAAATCAGGTGGCAGGCTTCAGTTCCTAGGCAGGATATTGGGAAAATGCAATCAGTCTACAACGGAGATTGCTGACCAAACATTCATGCACTCCATCTTAGAACACTGCTCAAATATGTAAGCCCCACACACACAACTAACAGGGTATATGGAACATATTCAAAGAAGGGCTGCAAAAGTGATCACAAGTTTACTTGATTCATCAGACAGTGTCACAGCAACACAGAAAAACCTGAATTGGCATATGTTTGAATATAGACTGCAGTTATTTGGTGAAAGCCTAATTAGAATGTTTCAAGAACAATTATTCAGTGAAGAATTTAGAAATATAGTTCACCCCCTCATGTATCACTCCTTTAGGAACAGTGAATACAAAATTGGACTACTTGTACTACTCACAAGGGCATTTAAGCAATAATTTTTTCTGCATTTCATACACCATTGAAACAGGAAGAAAACCTATCATATTGTACAACGATAATGAGGATATATCCCCAGAGGTGGGATCGACTTTTTGAATTTATCTATATAGTGATGGTGAAAGTCACAAGTTTCACATCCTAAAGCCATTGGCCCTGGTGGCCCCATGTTTGCAAATAACAGAAGGGGGAGGGGAAGGGGAATCAGAATTTCATGTGATGCACTTCAGCTTTAAAAAAGGGACGATCCACAGATGGGTTGCGCAGTATACTGATTAAGGTGCAGGCATCATGTGCATGAGGTTGTTGGTTCAAATCTTATCAGGTGCTTTGAAATATTTTATTTTTAGATCTTTATCAAAATGACTCCGGTCATTGATTTTATTCAATTAATTGGTAAAATTTAATTTTTTAATTTCTGTTACTTAGTCACTTCTTTTTAATCAACATATCAACTTTTTAAAATTGCTCTCATTTTTTCTTCCTGTCATTCTTTTTCATATTGGAGCCTTTGCGCATGAGATTTAATTATTTAAACAATGGAAAATCCAGATAGGAATATCAACAATGTAGGAGAAGATAGATTGCTACTTACCATGAAGAAGACATGTCAAGTTGCAGACAGGCACGATTAAGAGAAACACACACACACACACACACACACACACACACACACACACACACGCACACACACACACATTCCGGCCCAAGATGCTGGAGTTGGCAGTCCTGTGTGTGTGTGTGTGTGTGTATGTGTGTGTGTGTGTGTGTGTGTGTGTACTGACGAAGTGACCACTGTGAAGTGACGAAGGCTATGACTGAAAGCTCGTGTGAGTGTCTTTTAATAGTGCCTGTCAGCAAGTTGACATGTCTTCTTTCCAGTAATTAGCAATCTATCTTTTCCTGCATTGTTGATTTGAATTACTTTTATGCATTAACTTCGATTTAATTCTTCCATTTTATCATCCTGTATTTTTCTCCTTGTTATTGCATTCATTATTTCTATTACTCATTTTGCTTGAATTTCGTTTTATATAGATTCTTCATCTACATCACTTTGTCCAAAGTGGAATAAGAATTACAGTTTTAAATATTGATTTAACGTTAACCATCGAAGAAAAGTACGGCTTTTAATGAAAAATACATTTTTGGCATCATTACACAGTCAGTATAAATAGATTATTTCATATTTTGTTTATGAACAATACATCAGCAGTTTCAAATGTTTAAATATTATGAGAGATAAATTAAAATAATTAAAGTCACATGCCCAAAGATCCCAAATGGAAAATGAAGAAGGAAGAAAAAGTTAGAGAAGTTGAAAAATATGTTGGATTATATTATTATCTTTTTCTTCTTTCATTATCTTCTTTTTATACATCTAAGCTATACGTAAACTGAACGACTTATAGACCGCGACAAAGATAAATTAACGAGTCTTTTGTTGCAAGGATAATGTTTTGATACATCTACATGAAAAAAAGGAAGAAGAAATACGCTCTTCAACTTATTGATTCCTGTATCTTCACCTGTTTGTTTCTATAAGTGGTAGCGGGCGGACGTATGATTAGATCCGTTGTACCAGTATTGTTTAAAAATATGTATTTCAGCTGTACATTAAAAAGTGTTATAAAAAGTTATTAGGAAACCAAAGTTTATTCGAACATTCTCGACGACGACATCTGTCTGTTCATCATTTTGCCCGCCGCCGAGATCCTGCATCGGCAGTATCATCAGGACTATGTACTATGGAGTTAATGTGAAGCGGTACGTAACTCGAATTATGAATATTGATCTTAAATGTATTGACATTGAAGGATAGTTGCTATCGGTAACAGTTGAAGTTCACCCAGGATATGTGTACAAATTTATAAATTACCTTCCAATTTCTTTCAACTATTCTTTTCGGTCATTTTTTTCCATTATTCAAGCAGCAATTATTAATCAGTTCCCATTATTTGCCTGCCCACATATGCCACTATTAACAAAATAGATGGAATTGCTGTAACAAAAGAATAGATATAAAACAAGTACATACATATAATGAACAAAGTCGTTTTGATAAAGACGTAAAAATGTAAAAAAACCAAGCCACCTGACAAGATTCAAACTCATTCAGCTGCAGTCAGGTCCAGATCTGCCCTGGGCGGCAATTTCAGGGGGCACCAAATTCATATACTTGAAGAAAAAAAACTTGTTTCACAAAGTGCCAACACCACACGTTGATCTATCGATTATATGATTTTAAAATGCATGCCTGTTGGTTTTTGAACATTTTTGAACACATTCTAAGCTGATTTTTGAAGACTCTTAAGTTGGTTTTTGAATGCGTGCACAGTGTACGTGATGTCTCTGTCAGGGGAATCCCCATCACATCAGAAAATAAAAAAATTTCCCGCAGACAAAAGGGGATGGGGCTGTACGAGCTGAGCTGAATAAACCTGAGCAGGTGAATGCCAATCGCTGTTTGTTTATGTGGTTATTATACTATTATAATTACTAGCGAAATCCATAGATTCAGACTACCAGAGTGGAAATGAACAACTAACATGAATAACAGGTAAGAAAGATTACGTATTATCTTGTTAATGTATCCAAGAAAATGAAATTTTGACGGGAAATTTTTGCCAGATTCGGAAATATCATACAGCCATAAGCATGGTGGTGGTAGTAAGTTCCTATGGGACCAAACTGCTGAGGTCATCTGTACCTAGATTTACACACAACTTAATTTAACTTAAACTAACTTACACTAAGGACAACACACATACACAGCCATGCCCGAGGGGGGACTCGAACCTCAGCTGGGGGGAGCCATGCGAACGGTGGCAAGGTGCCTCAGACCACACAGCAAATATCGTAGATTTGGAAAAATAATAATCAGATTATTAACATTACAGCTTATATAGCAGAATCTGGCGCATGAGGATTGTTTTTTATTGTGCCTTCAAGGTTGGAATAAGCTTGGTTACTACAACGATCTTATAAAGAATTTCAACAGCATACAGTTCATTGTTGTCACCCATCTGAATTGTTCAGTGTGTCTACTGAGACTGAAAATGGAGAAAACCGAGTTTTGTGCTGTCATTAAACATTTTCATTTAAAGGGTCAGGCTGCCGTAGAAATCAAAAGGGAATGGGATAAGTTCATGCAGACTCTGACCACCCTTGAAGACCATTTGCTTTTGGATTAATGAATTTAAACGTGGTCTGACAAGCACCGAAGATGAAGTGTGCTTCAGCTGTCCAGTTAAGGTCACCAGAAAGGAAACCATTGACAAAATCCATATGGTAATCCAAGAAACCGAATAAAAATTCATGAGATTTCTGAGGCTGTAGACATTTCAACTGAGCGAGTGCATTATATCCTGCATGGACAATTGGCTATGAAGAAGCTGTGTGCTTGATGGGTGCCACGATTGCTCATAGTCGACCAAAAGAGCGTCCGACACAACATTTCAGCATAACGTCTGGCGATGTTTAATCGCAATCCACAAGACTGTTTGTGTCGATTTGTGACTTTTGACGAAACCTGGATATGTCATTATACACAAAAGTCAAAACGGTTGTGAAAACAATGCACAAAAGCTGGTGAAAGTGCACAGAAGGCAAAGACCATTTTGTCAGATGGTAGGGTGATGGCCACTGGTTTTTGGGATTCCCAAGGAATAATCCTCATAGGCTACTTTGAAAACAGGCGTAACCATACCTGCACCCTATAACGCTTCATTATTGGGTCATACAAAACTTGCATTGGCTGAAAAAAGTCCAAGGTTGGCACACAAAAAGTGCTCTTTCACCAGGATAATGCACCATCCTACGCATCAGCGATAATGGCGGAAGTGTATAAATTTGGCTTTGAATTGGTTCCTCATCTACCCTATTCAACAGACTTAGCCGCAAGTGACTTCTTGAAACTTTGGCTTCCTAGGAAGAAGTTTCCATTTTGTGTGGAGGTGATAGCTGCAGTCAACAAGTGTTTCGTAGAGTTTGACACAACCTATTTTACCTGTTGTACAGTCAAATGGCGGCTATATTTTTCAGAAAGTTTTATTTGACTATGGCTCGAAACAAAAGTAAAATCATTATCTATTTTTATGATGGAATTTAAAAGCTGGAGGATCGTTGGACCAAGTATATCCCTCAAAGGAGACGACGTCGAGAAGTACGGTGAACTGTTTATGAAGCAAACATTTTTTGTTGCTTTTCTACCAGTTTTAGCAATACACCCTCGTGTATTTTGTAGATGTTGTAATGAAATGTTGTTAATTTGCATTCAGACCCACTGCAGAAAATTTGATACGCACAACTAAATCTCTGTATCCTTGCGCCATAGACGCTGATCAAGAAAGTGTCTCTGTAAGGGATGAATCATGTAAAACGTAACACCCCTTTTATTTCATGAACGGTTCCAGATATCAAAAAACGTTTTTCCGCAGTTGACGCTTTGCTGAGGGGCACGTGGTATTTTGTATGAATAATGCTCTGAATTCAGGTATCAACCGAGATATTGAATCAAATGTTTATTTTTTTTTTTTTTATGGAACCGTACACTTTTCATAAGACCATTCAGTAGTTCTTGCAAAGCGCTGTTGGCAAGCGGCGTGCACTCAGCACTTGTGAGACAAACTGAGCAGCTACTTGACTGATGGCTCCGGTCTCGTAAACTGACATACGGCCGAGAGAGTGGTGTGCTGATCACACGCCTCTCCATATCCGCATCTAGTGACGCCTGCGGGCGGACGGTCGGTGCCGTTGGGCCTACATGGCGTGTTCGGTCAGAGTATGGTTTAGTTTAGTTTTTTTCAGTATCTCTTGGAAAGACAATTATACTGATATAGCGTTTACTAATGTTGACGTTGAAAATCTTCGCGAAAGAATCCCAGAAAGTTACTAAAATTGGAAAGCAATGCGACCAGAGTGGGCTACTGCGGTGTAAACAACGCGAAGCAGAGCTGTCATGCCAGGCTCCGTCGTTATATGGGGCAAGACAGGCCTACGCTGCTAACAAGGAACCCCTTGCGTGGTAAGTTCAATCTTTAGTATGGCTCATTTGAAAATGTTGTGATAACAGTTATGACAGGAAAAATATTAGCTGCTAATCACTCACCTTGTGTGTCAGGAGGGCGACAGAAAATGAATGTCTGAGAGGTCCAGTGACCAGTCGCTCTGGGATGTATGTATTACCCTTCACGAAATGGACATCGTTGGCATTCAAGAAATGTTCAAAACAAACCTTTAACTTGCGCCATGAGCACCGAATGAAAAATGGCGCGCCACAAATATTACTAGGTTCGCATAATCAAGATTGAAGGCAAACTCTTTCGGATTTACAAACCGTACAGAACGTTAGCTAAGTATCCACTCTTTAAGAATGCGTATAGAATCACATTGGTGTAACGGAGTGACAGAAGTGATGGCATGCAACCGAGTGCAAAAGAGTCTGTCGCGAAACTGGCTACCCTCCAAGGTATAGCTGTAGATAGTGCGATAATATGTTTTATAGGCACAGAATAAAAAAATCCAGAGGCTGAATTTGATCAGTGGTTCCAGGTGTATGAACTGCGATGTCATATACTTTTCAGAAGGAACAGTTTCCTCTGAAAGAGTATGATTTTTATATGCAGACCAGGAATCAAGCAAAAGAAAGTTATTTTGACCAGCTATTGGCTAAAAGCAGTGCTCATAAAATAGTTGCCGTTCTCTTATGCTCATTTTCCCACTCTTGCTTCCTCTGACATAAATATGCCCTTGCAAGATTAAGCACACGGGAAAGAATCATAGAGGGCAGTGCACCTCCAACTTCTCGCAGCACACTAAATGATTTTCGAGCCAATTTACCAACCAGATTAAAGGTCGGCATAATTGTATATGAATGCGTTATGCCACTGATGTTAGCTGATCTTCATACAACTCTCTTGGTACCTCTGATTTCCAGGGTTCCTGTCATATGCATTTCCTCTTCAAATCCCGATTGGTCGGAGTTGAAAACAATTCGTTACTGAACGATGGGATAAGTTTGTTTATCTCATGTAAACATTTTTGGAACGATTTTGCGAAATTTCGTTATCTTACGTCTTCAAAATCTGTAGAACTGTTACAAGTACGCCACCATCCCTGCTTCTTTTGAAATGACTGTAATCCATGTAGAACGGTATTCGATATGCATACCGTAGTAGGTCACCATCACGCACATGCTGTAAGTTGTATCGAACATCCTTGAAACACGCAAACACTACTTTTTGTAATAAGTGCACATTATCTTCCCTAGAATATCCGCATTTTATTATGCACTACACGATGATATTGCTGCAGATTTGTTCGCAATCTGTTCATAATTGTGTTTTCGCTATGCTGCAGATGATCTTCCATGTACGTCATTACGTTTAGTATCCTCTCCTTGGACGACGATTGTCCTTTACTACGTTTCACTGGAGACGGTATTTGCGGTTCCTTGTTTTACAAGGATGATGAGGTAAACGGCTCGACACCTGTTTCAATATCACTTTCACTCATTAAGAACATATCGTCATCATTATATTGCTCAAGTACATTTTTGGCACAGTCGAGCGTATACGACACCACACATTCCACTGATTCACTCTGGAAATCACTTGGGTTCCTTTATGACGAAATGTCAACTTTGGCAACTGTTGTTGCAGATATAATGCAATGTTTACTTTGTTTGTCGTTGCCGTTGCTCTGCTTTGTATCAGCACCACTAGCATTGCAGCAACAGTACGTTGGGCGTCGAATGCCGTGAACATCTTTGACCAAACTCGAGGCGTTGTTTGTGAGATAAAACCTCATTTCCTATACGGCACAGAAACAGGGTCAGCTATGAGTTTTGTATATGGAACTACGCATATGTTAGCTTAATGCGCCTAGATAAACTATTTCAAATGTGTGTTCGTTTCCAGGTTACTGTTGAAACAACTACAGTTACATTAATCAGTGTCGGCAGCTCGTGGTCGTGCGGTAGCGTTCTCGCTTCCCGCGCCCGGGTTCCCGGGTTCGATTCCCGGCGGGGTCAGGGATTTTCTCTGCCTCGTGATGACTGGGTGTTGTGTGATGTCCTTAGGTTAGTTAGGTTTAAGTAGTTCTAAGTTCTAGGGGACTGATGACCCATTTTTCGTTAACGAGTTTTCCGTTTAAACACTCCCTGTTGCTACTTACTTGCCGAAACAGAAACATCGTTCGTTCATACTTCACAATGATAGATAGACCTATTCACGGAAGAAAAGAAACTACTTTACTAGATTTTAAAAACAGAAAAAGAAGAATGCAGGACCTTTTTTGCCTGGAAGAGTGTGAATGATACTGGAAGGTAAAATACCGGCTTTAGGACAAATGTGTCTATGTATATTACATGAAATTGTGATTAGACGGAATATACTAAGGAACTAAACATTTTATTCAGAATGGCTGGTGACAGGTCACCCACAAAATAAATACTTTCATCCTATACAAGGATCAGGACACTTGATTATTTGCGTTGCAGCGCGGAAAGAGTGAACTGAGCAGCCGTTGTGTTGTAACCCACATTACACACACATTGTCGTTTATCCAGTGGTACCTCTTCTAGAAGAACGGGTAGAATGTTCGTAAGAAAGTGTGCAAACGTATTCCCATTTGAAGCACCTGTGACGAAATAAGGTCCCACGATGGAATTTCCGCTAGTGACGCAACGTAAGTTTACGCTCCACAGTCGCTATTACTGTATCTGACGAAGCCAGCGTGGATTTTTCGCTGCCCATAGCGCATGTTCCGCAAATTTACATTACCGTGGTTCGTAAATATTGCTTCGTCGGTAAAGAGCACACGTGGGAGAAACGTAGAATCGTCTCCCAAACGCTGCAGAGCAAGCTGACAAAACAGCGCACACATAGGGAAAGAAATCCATTACTGTACAACTGCACTATTAACCACAAATTGCTGGAAACAGTAACTACCGTAATATATCTAGGAGTATTCAGGCACCTTGAGGCAAAAACAGGTCAGGTATTATTATTATTTTTCTCAAATCTAAGAAAGTTAACCCAGTAGTTTATTTTTTCCGTGAATAGGGCTGTTTATCATTACGAAGTATGAACGACCGATATTTCTGTTTCGGCTTTGACAAGTAAGCGTCACTGGCTAGGATTTAAATGGAAAACTGCCTGATGTTACTGTAGTTCTTTGCACAGAAACCTGTAAAAGTACACACATTTGAAATAGTTTTCCTAAGCCCCACAAGGTCGCATTGCCGTAGTTCCATGCCCAAATCTCATAGCTTTCGATGTACCTACGTCGTATAGGAAATGAGGTTATAGTAATGTAGGCATGTCTTGCTGCATATAACGACGGAGTCTGACATGAGAGCTCTGCTTGGCGGTGTTTACACCGCAATAGCCGACTCTGGCTGCATTGCTTTTCAATTTTGTACATTTCTTGAATTCTTTTGCGAAAGAATTCAACGTCATTATTAACAAGTACTATGTCGCAGTAATTGTGTTTCCAAGACCTACTGAATGCACTTAGGAAAAATATACGGTTTCAGTATCTAGGCAGATAACAGAGTTCAGAGCGTTATTCACGCAAAACATTACATGCCCCTCAGCATACTATCAATTGTGGAAAACCACATTTTGATATTCGGAACCACTCTCTAAATAAAAGCGTTGTTACATCTTATATAACTCACCCTGTATTCTTCTCAGTGACATGTTATCAGATAAGAACATTGCTTTATTTATTTATTAAAAAAACTTATTGCAGATTTTGAACAAGTCAAAGCATTTCTGCAGAACTAAATATGGACCTATTCAGCGAAGCCTGTTTCACTAATTCTTCCAGCGGTACATGTACGGATATGTTCCAGTGCCCTATTCAGTTATCTAGTAACAGTGTGACCAAAAATTTATTGCTGCAGTAATATCGAGACTAAACAGGCATTACTGGGGCAGTGCTCAGGATAAACAGGAATACGTTGCTCTCTGTGTACATGGCACGATATGGGACAATCAGTCAATGATGTATCACAATTGCGACAGATCAAATTTTGCACTTTGGATTGGAAGCGCCGGCCGCTGTGGCCGAGCGGTTCTAGGCACTTCAGTCCGGAACCGCGCTGCTGCTACGGTTGCAGGTTCGACTCCTGCCTCGGGCATGGATGTGTGTGATATTCTTAGGTTAATTAGGTTTACGTAGTTCTAAGTCTAGGGGACTGTTGACCTCAGATGTTAAGTCCCATAGTGCTTAGAGCCATTTGAACCTTTTTTTTAATTGGAAGCAACAGTAATGAAATGCTTTGTAGTCAGAAGTGACGTATTACGAAACTCTGGCACAGAAATTTTCATCCACTATTTTAAATAAATTTACGTTGGTCCTTAGATCTTCAACTCCATGAATGACGAAAAATCTGGGAACGTTAATATTATCCGAATCACTACAAAAGTTTTCTCAGTAACAGCTTTTGCTAATACATTCAGTGTGATAATAATCTTGAAGTTTCTGTATCTGTGCTGGTTTCAGCAAACGTCATAAACCGTAGAAACTGTAGAAATCTGACATGATGTCATTTCTTATAAGAGCATAAAAAAGTTTCACACGTATTATGAAGGGGTCGTCTGAAAACTAAATGCTTCCAGTGAAATTGATGTTTTGTATTCCTGTTCTGCAAAAGCGGTGAACTGAATGAATCACAGTTAAGGGAGCGAGTAACTCACTGAAGAAAACATTAATTTGGCGCTTGTAAAAAGTATGCGCAAAAAGAATAGTAAATGCAATATTCCAAACTTCGTTACACTTTCACTTTTCCCAGTCTTAAAATGATAACGATCCAATTAACGCAGGCAATTTCGAAGAAATTACTTTAATTACAGCATTACATGTGTAGCACTAATACAAGACGCTCATCCATTAAAACAAAACTTCGATTTCAACTCTACTTCGCATAACGCATAATGACAGCAACTTTTTTTTATTCCACCCATCATGTTACTTAGATGCTCGATTTAAATCCGACCGCTGAAGGGAGAGGGGCATGTGTCCAACCAGTACATGTAGTTCTTCTTTTTATAGGTGAAATCGAGGGTTAGCAATTGAGCGACTTCTTATTTTAGTAAATACAGCAGATCCAGTATTATCATTAACGTAATTTAGTAATCTCACCATATTTTCCTAGTGAATGCAGGTAGCTTTCACGATCCGTCTCTCCATGAACAATCCGACTGAATGATAATTGACTTAAATACTAATGTAACTGTCACGCTCAGATTTTTGAATTAATTAACATAAAGGCTTGTTGCGACACTTAAAAAATTTAACAATTTTATCATAAAGTAACTGTACCTGGCAACGCTTTGCTGTGGCTCAGTCTGCTAAAATGGAATGGGTATGGTTCAAATGTCTCTGAGCACTATGGGACTTAACGTCTGAGGTCATCAGTCCCCTAGAACTTAGAACTACTTAAACCTAACTAACCTACGGACATGACACACATCCATGCCCGAGGCAGGATTCGAATCTGCGACCGTAGCGGTCGCGCGGTCCCAGACTGAAGCGCCTAGAACCGCTCGGCCACACCGGCTGGCGGAATGGGTATGGGAATTGGATTTATGTCTCAATCTCCTTCTCTACCTTGTCTCTGTTCATCCCCCTCCCTCCTTCTTTCTCCATCTCCTCCTACTCTGTGCGGCTGGTCCCTGCGGAGGTTCCAGTCCTCCCTCGGGCATGGGTGTGTGTTTTTGTCCTTAGGATAATTTACGTTAAGTAGTGTGTAAGCTTAGGGACTGATGACCTTAGCAGTTAAGTCCCATAAGAGTTCACACACATTTGAACATTTTTTTTCTCCTCCTACTTCCCCCTCACTCTCTCCATCACCTAACCCCTCCCCCCCCCCCCCCCCCCAAATCTCTCTGTCCTCCTCCCTCCTCTCTCCATCTCATCCTGCCTCCTTTCACACCCCTACTCTCAATCCTTTGCCTCCTACCTCCTTTCTCTGTCCATCTTCTCCCCACCCTCTCTATCTCCTCCTGCCCTCTCTCTGTCCATCTCCTCCCCCCCCCTCCCCCCTCTGACCTGGAGACTTGTTTATTGTTATTACAAATGTAAACTCTCAAACTGTGTAGTCCTATTCTAGACATAAACTAATAATCCATAAATACGTCTTTGCTGTTTGCTAACGACGTTTCGCAATATTTATATCGGAGGTTCATTTTAGCCGAAGACATTGAAATATCGCCGGCCGGTGTGGCCGAGCGCTTCTAGGCGCTACAATCTGGAACCGCGTGGCCGCTACGGTCGCAGGTTCGAATCCTGCCTCGGGCATGGATGTGTGTGATGTCCTTAGGTTAGTTAGGTTTAATTAGTTCTAAGTTCTAGGGGACTCATGACCTCAGAAGTTAAGTCCCATAGTGCTCAGAGCCATTTGAGCCACTGAAATATCTCGACACGTCGGATCAAAAAAAGTTGTTTGTCTCGGAGGGAGACATCCAACGATACAACACTTGACCTGCCCTCCGACCCCGTGCGTGGGTGGCAGGGGGCAACTTTGATGTCTTCAATGGGAACCCCCCTTTTTATTCCAGATTACGATTCTACGGCAAAATCGATACATTTTGCCTGAAGCATTTTCTTCGTTTCGCCACAGATGGTGCCGTTATCGGAGGAAAAGAAATAGGTACACATTTGTGATTTACCATGTGCTACTCAATGACACTTGAATATCCAATGGCTCGTGGGATCCCACCTGCATACTGCGAGGGCAGTTACGTGTAAGTGATAAGTTAGACTTTGGGAATGTATTTCAGAAAAAAATTGGCGTCAAATGAGACTACTTTTGTATGGAATTCGTTAAGTATGGACAATGAAAAATTATGGTTCAAATGACTCTGAGCACTATGGGATTCAACTTCTGAGGTCATCAGTCCCCTAGAACTTAGAACTACTTAAACCTAACTAACCTAAGGACATCACACACATCCATGCCCGAGGCAGAATTCGAATCTGCGACCGTAGCGGTCGCGCGGTTCCAGACTGTAGCGTCTAGAACCGCTCGGCCACCCCGGCCGGCCCTGAAAAATTATGCACTCAGTAAATTTTGAAATAAAAATCGCCTGACATGGCCACTTTGTATTAAAGAAATAAACTGTGTATATTTACAACGAATAAATAATATTTCAAATTATTCGTGATTTTTCATAACCCACCCTCAACAAGCACTAGATAATAGTGTTGTAATTTTGGGTTTGTCTTGACTTGATCATACAAATGAAAAGTAATATTTATATGATCAGCTTAACCCAAATGGACTAATGAGTTGTGGTTTCAATACAACAACGTGTCATTTCATAAAATATTACATATTTTGCTTCAAAAAGTCTACACTAAGACTGACGATACACGGAACGACTCAAAAAGCTGGATACTCGTTCCATCTGGCTGGCAATGCAATTTTGAACGGCGCGGCCTTGAAACGAGAACCTGCAGTTGCCATTGCAAGAGTGGAGTGTGAAGATATAGCCATTAGTGATAGGTTATTTTTTTTCTTTTTTCTATAATTTCTTTTGCCTCCTTAGAGTATTCATATCTCGAATGGTGTAGCATAGCTGTGTTTGGTAATAGCGTTAAAATGTAATTGCAATTTACTTCTTTTTCTCCAATAGATAAATATGTTTTCTTATTCTTACTTGAATATGGAAAGACTTTAATTCTTGTTAATTTTTTTCTGCATTTGTAATATTTAATGTTATGTGAAGAACTGCTATGTAAATCGTAGACATGGAAGCACCGACAGCAATATTGGGAGCAGTGGTTGAGCAACGCTATTCAGTGCGGGAGAGTCAATGGGTGTGTGTGCAACAATATGGCGAGACGCGTGTGATTTTGAGATGTAAAAATTTGCCGAGACAGTGAATTGTGAAACCTAGCGACTGACGATAGGCATTACCGTCATAGTGCTTAATGAAAGCTGAGGTGGCTATTATGAACAGAAAGATCGTATGGTTTGAGTATTACTAACTGGGCTGTGCATCAACTACTACTGACAATGATTTCACGAGTAGACATCATAGCTCTTGCTACCATGTGAGTGAAACAGTTTTTACATTTAACCGAATCGCGCGAGCCAAGGCTCCATAAAATTATGTATTGTATTTGCCTTATTAATTAACAGCTGAATGTTTGAAGCTGTAACTGCCAGGGTGAACATACACACACCAAAAAAGTTTTGCATCACCCTGGTTCCCAGAACTCCTGAAGATAGACGTTTACTGTGGATATTGTATCACAGACACAGTCCCTTTGACTGTTCAGAGATGTCATAAATCCGCCCAAAGATGTAAACAACCATGCATGAGCAGCGGCTATTAGACGAAGGGGGTCCGACAGTCGATCAGTTCCAGTCATTCCATCAGGAAGGAGGTACACGGCTCGTGTTGTATGTAGTTCAACCATGCCTAGACGGTCTAATACAGTGGTTCGATCGCGTCCGCATTGTTACTTTGTGCCAGGAAGGGAAGTGCCCAAGCGTCTCAGAGTGAACCAAAGCTATGCTGTTCGGACACGGAGGAGATACAGAGAGACAGGAACTATCGATGACATGCCACGCTCAGGCCGCTCAAGGGCTACTACTGCAGTGGGTGACCGCTACCTACGGATTATGGCTCGGAGGAACCCTGACAGCAACGCAACCATGTTGAATAATGCTTTTCGTGCAGCCACAGGACGTCGTGTTACGATTCAAACTGTGCGCAATAGGCTGCATGATGCGCAACTTCACTCCCGACGTCCATGGCGAGGTCCATCTTTGCAACTACGGCACCATGCAGCGCAGTACAGATGGGCCCAACAAACATGCCGAATGGACCGCAACAGAAACCAAAACATTGCATTAAAACAAGCATTCAGTGCATAGTGCTGTGGAATGCGGAAAAAACAGCAAATTGGCGCTCATAGGAAGAAGAACAACACCAAAAATGCAACAGGAGCGTAATATGTAAGAAACTGTCTACGCAACCTGCCACTGATGATGCCTTGCAGAAAATAAAGACGAAACGCGTATGGCACTAAAATTGTGTTTTATTCAGTTGCTGTCAGACGGTCCATAAGTGAAAATTATCAATATACCGTAGGACCGCTTAGAATTGACATCACGTTCTCTTCACAGATGAGCGTCGCATATGCCTTCAACCAGACAATTGTCGGAGACGAGCGAGTGCAGCAAGATGGTGGTTCCCTGCTGTTTTGGGGTGGCATTATGTGGGGCCGACGTTCGCCGCTGGTGGTCATGGAAGGTGCACGATACGTGAATGCCATCCTCTGACCGATAGTGCAACCATATCGGCAACATATTGGCGAGGCATTCGTTTTTATGGACGACAATTCGCGCTCCCATCGTGCACATCTTGTGAATGACTTCATTCAGGATAACGACGTTGCTCGACTGGAGTGGCCATCATGAACCCTATCTAACATGCCTGGGATAGATTGAAAAGGGGTGTTTATGGGCGACGTGACCCACCAACCACTCTGAGGGATCTACGCCGAATCGCAGTTGAGGAGTGGGACAATCTGGACCAACAGTGCCTTGATGAACTTGTGGATAGTATGCCACGACGAATACAGGCATGCACCAATACAAGAGGACGTGCTTCTGGGTACTAGAGGTACCGGTGTGTACAGCAGTCTGGAACACCACTTCTGAAGATCTCGCTGTATGGTGTTACAACATGCAATATTTGGTTTTCTTGATCAATAAAAAGGGCGGAAATGATGTTTATGTTGATCTCTATTCCAATTTTCTGTACGGGTTCCGGAACTCTCGGAACCGAGGTGATGCAAAACTTTTTTTGATGGATGTAATTACAGTCGCGAATCAAGTCAAGAACGGTTTTACTGACTATGGGTTCGAAATCGCGGTAGTCATATGCAAACGTGACGAACAGTAATATCGCGGTCGGAAATTATCATGAACAGCGTACTGAAACGAGAACTAGGTGATTAATAGACGTGTACATGCTAAAACTCTGGTTTGTCACCGACAATTACGTCTATTCAGCTAGTGGCATGTTAAACGCTACTGCAAATGACCTTGCAACGTAACCGAGAAGAAAACTCATTACCATATTTCGCTGTGGAAATATGACAAATGGAGTTGCTGTAATAGTCTGCAACATCACGAGCCATCGCTGTCAACTCAAGACGTCGCTACGGATCTCCAACAAGGAACAGAAAGCTGCATTGTTGTGCGCTCTCCCCAGTTAAAGACTAACAAAATTTAGCTGTTCAGATTGTAAATTGTTTGTTCCATTATAAAAATATTTTCTTTCTTTTCCTTTTCTTAACTGTCGCTACGTAAATAAAATTGCTTGAAGTGAATTATAAATTTTTAATGTAGCTTTGTTGACCCACCATTAGTCATAACTACTCTTTTACTTAATGTCTTTTTCTGAAATTAATGCTGCTGCAGCTGTATGTGTTGCTGTGCCTTTTGAGGGGATGTGTTACACACGTGTGTGCAGTGTTACCTTCGAAGGGAGTTGGCATATTTTAATGTTTGATACGGTTGCGCGAGTAAATCGCGGCGTCGGCCATTAGTTTCTGGGCTCCGATCTATAGAATTAAAGCTGCTTGTTCCCTATTGGTGTAAGCTACGAGGCCAGGGCAAACTGAATGTGACAGCCGTCAAACTATGCAGGCTATATATTTACGTCGTACTTGGAGTCATGCGACCACACTTTCACGAGTAAAACTCGGTTGTTGATGATTGTAGGGAACAGTGAATAGATGTACAGTCTAATCCCACAGCGCTTAGGAATCAGTAACAGAACTGTGTGTGATTTACAAAATTTAATGAGTAGGTTCAACCAAATTCTTCATATCCACAGAATTCGTAAGTAAAAGGAATTCTTACGGGGTGAAACAATTAGACACAAATTCACTTAGGTTATTTCTTATAAAAATTCGTATAAATACAAGGTCTATAATTACGCGATGTACACCCCATACAACAACTGCAGGTTGTTTGTAAAGCCAAGGGCTACAGAAAAGCAGACTCGAATTTGATTGTTTCGTTACAGAATCGTTCGGATACGATCGTCATTGTGTTTACAATTATCGAGATTTGTGGCTTGTTTGTCATTTTTCCTCTGTTTTCATTGTTCGTTTGTACAAAATAATGTAATTTCACAGAGCGACGTGGGGGACTAGTCACACAAAAGAAAACTGCCAGTATGATTTCATGTTATTATGCATTTGTGTACATCTACATCTACATAGATACTCCGCGAGCCACCGTACGGTGCGTGGCGAAAAGTATCTTGTACCACTACTAGCCTTTTCTTTTCCCGTTCCATTCGCAAACAGAGCAAGCGAAAAACAACTATCTATATGCCTCCGTACGAGCCTTAATTTCTCCTATCTTATCTTCGTGGTCCTTAAGAGCAATGTGTATCTGTATACTGGGGGCAGTAGAATCATTCGACAGTCAGCTTCAAATGCCAGTTCTCTAACTTTCCTCAATAGTGTTCTTCGAAAAGAACGTCACTTTCCCTCCAGAGACACCCGTTTGAGTTCCCGAAGCATCTCCGCAACACGTTTTGTTTGAACCTACCGGTGACAAATCTAGCAGCCCGCTTCTGAATTTCTTCGATGTCCTCCTTCAATCCCACATAGTACGGATCGCAAACAGTCGAGCAGTATTCAAGAATAGGTCGCACCAGCATCCTATTTGCGATCTCCTTTACAGATGAACAACACTTCCCCAAAAATTCTCCCAAGAAATCGAAGTCGACCATTCGCCTTCCCTCATGCCCGTTCCATTTCATATCGCTAAGCAACTTTACCCCCATATATTTAAAAGTCGCGACTGTGTCGAGCAGTACACTAGTAATACTGTATCCGAACCTTACAGAAGTGTTTTTCCTACTCATCTGCATTAACTTGCATTTTCCCCCATTCAGAGCTAGCTGCCATTCATCATACCAACTACAGATTTTGCCTAAGTCATACTGTATACTGGCAACGGCCTTGCCGCAGTGGATATACCGGTTCCCGTCAGATTACCGAAGTTAAGCGCTGTTGGGAGTGGCTGGCACTTGGATGGGTGACCATTCGGGCCGTCATGCGCTATTGCCATTTTCTGGGGTGCACTCAGACTTGTGATGCCAATTGAGGAGCTACTCGACCGAATAGTAGCGGTTCCGGTCAAAGAAAGCCATCATAAAGACTGGGAGAACGGTGTGCTGACCACACGCCCCTCCTATCCGCATCCTCCCCTGACGATGATACGGCGGTCGGATGGTCCCGATGGGCCACTGGTTGGCTGAAGACGGAGTGCTGCTGTATACTGTATCCTCCCACAGTCACTCAACTTCAACACCTTACCGTACACCACAGCGTTATCAGCGAACAACCGCGGATTGCTGCCCACCCCATCCGCCATATCATTTCTGCATGTTGAGAACAACAACGGTCCTATCCCACTTCCCTGGGGCACTCTTGACGATATACCTTTGTCTCTGATCAACATTCGCCATCGAGGACAACATACTGGGTTCTATTACTTAAGAAGTCTTCGATCCATTCACATATCTGTGAACTTACTCCATACGCTCGTACCATCGCCAACAGCCTTCAATGGGGCACCGTGTCAAATGCTTTCCGCAAATCTAGAAATATAGAATCTGCCTGTTGCCCTTCATATAAAGTTCGTCGTATATTATGTGAGAAAAGGGCAAGCTGAGTTACGCACGATCGATGCTTTCCAAAACCATGCTGATTCTTGGATATAAGTTTCTCAATCTAAAGAAAATTTGTTACATTCGAACTGAAAATATGTTCAAGGATTCTGCAGCAAACCGAAGTTAGGGATATTGATCTGTAATTTTGCGGATCCGTTCTTTTACCCTTATTATATACAGGAGTCACCTGCGCTTCTTTCCCATCCAGTGCTGGGCGAGAGATTCGCGGTAAATACAAGCTAGATAAGGAGCCAATGCCCTAGAGTACGCTTTGTACAACGAAATTTGGATTCCATCCGGACCTGGCTACTTATTTGCTTTCAGATCTTTTAGTTGTGTCGCTACGCCAGTGATGCTTATTACTATGTCTTCCATACGGAAATCTGTACGATGGTCAAATGAAGGTATGTTTGTACGATTCTCCTGCGTGAAAGATTTCTTGTACGTGACATTTCATTCTTCGGCTTTCATTTTTCCACCTTCAACTGCCATGCCAAATTAGTCAACAAGGGACTGAATCGTAGCGTTAGACCCGCTTAGCGATTTAACATAGGACCAGAATGTTCTCGGGTTCTCTGCTAGATCTTTTGCTAAGGTATGACGGTGGTAGTTGCTGTCTGCTTCGCGCATAGATCTTTTCACAGACACACGAATCTCTACTAACCTTTGGTTGTCATCATTTGTGCGTTCTCTTTTGATCTGAGACTACAACAGCGTCTGCTTCCTCAGCATCTTCCGAATTTCGTTATTAAACCGTGGTGGGACTTTTCCATCCTTTATCCAGTTACTGCGCACATAACTTTCCAGACCACGATTCACAATATACTTGAACTTAATCCATAATCCCTCTACGCCCATCTTACTGACGTAATTTTCTTCAAACAATAAATATACAGTGTACTACTTCCGATCGTTTTGTTCTCGTTTCCCAATTCACACGATGCTATCTCTGTCAAACCCCTCCTTCAGTAGACTGGGAGCTTATTGTTATATAAAATGGGTTTCCACTTCCCATTCAGCGCTAACTCTCGAAACCTGCTCGTTCATTTTCAAACTAAAACAATACTATATTTCGCCACGGGGAGCCGGCGACAAGAGGGGAAGTAGTCCTGCAGCTAGTAAAAAATGGTTCAAATGGCTCTGAGCACTATGGGACTTAACATCTATGGTCATCAGTCCCCTAGAACTTAGAACTACTGAAACCTAACTAACCTAAGGACAGCACACAACACCCAGCCATCACGAGGCAGAGAAAATCCCTGACCCCGCCGGGAATCGAACCCGGGAACCCGGGCGTGGGAAGCGAGAACGCTACCTGCAGCTAGTACTTTCCCAAAAGCCTGAGAGGTAAATGAATCATTTGCTTCACTTGAAACGGGTAGGCTCGTTTAAAGTCGGAAGGGCAGCAGGAGGAACGCCGTCGAGTAACGAGAACCCGTGAACACTTCAGCAAAGCGCATCATTCCTGTTTGACGTGGGGAGTGATCACAGTGAAGGTCACGGAGATGTCACGTACTCGTGTGAGACAGCGTTATTAGCACCTGACAGAGTGGGAAAGGGGCCTCTCGTGGTCCTCCATTTGGCCAGTTGGTCGACCCCAGCAATATCCAGGTTTTTGGGGCTTTCAGATGTGACAGTGACCAGATGTTGGACTGCATGGGAACTTGAGGGCAGGTATACTCGTCGTCAAGGTGTAGTGTGACCACGTCTGACCACCACAGGAGAAGATCACGGTATTAGGCACCAAGCACGTCGTAACCCTTCCATCCGAGAACAAGTAATGGACTCGCTGCAACACTCTGTGTCATTCCACAGCACTGCTGGGAGACTAACAGCACACAGACTAGGTAATTACTGTCCCATGCGTACGCTGTCATTAACACCAAGAGAGAAAAGGCGGCTTTTGGAGTGGTCCAGTGACCGGGAAGCATGAACTGCTAATAAATGGCATCACATTGTGCCAATGCCAGTATCCAGGATATCAAGCACAAATCACAAAGGCTTTGTGACACCTCTCCCAGTCCTATCAGTGCATACATTCAGAACACAAAGGGCGCAACATTAAACTGGCAAGTAGTCTCGTCACAAAGTGATCATAGACCTCTATATGAAAGCGGGAATCCTATTCAAAGTGCAAAAATTGCGTTGATAATAGATGGAAACTCAGTATCTCTCTCGTCCCGTCCGACTCCTCTTTCTCTCTCTCTCTCTCTCTGCATTGCTAGCTCTTTGACTAACTGCTCATCACTGACTGACACCTCGATAATTATTCGTTGCCTCCTCGATCCATGTGACTGACTGACTATCCTCTGTCTGTCCCTGAATGGCAATTTTCCTATTGGTCTCCCTGATTCTGTCCTCCAAAGCGCTGAATTTTCTATTGTATTGTCTTCGTAATGGATGAGCTTAAGTTGCAATCCCACCCAATGAACGATCGAAATTGCTTAACCATGTCTTGGAGTCTTCATACATGGTGAAAATTTCGGATTTTCTGTTAGGTGTTGTATAACCAGGGAACTCTCGCCCCAGCGATGGCTGCTGTTTCCCCAGCGAGTTGCACATCGCTGGGCATTGCCTCTTCGTTTTCAAGAAGACAACCACCCAACAACAAGCGTGCTTGTTTGCATCTACATCTATATCTACCTGATTACTCTGCAATTCACAACTAAGTGCCTGGCAGAGAGATCATCAAACCACCTTCAAGCTATTTCTAAAAAAATGGTTCAAATGGTTCTGAGAACTATGCGACTTAACTTCTGAGGTCATCAGTCGCCTAGAACTTAGAACTAATTAAACCTAACTAACCTAAGGACATCACACACATCCATGCCCGAGGCAGGATTCGAACCTGCGACCGTACTGGTCACACGGTTCCAGACTGACGCGCCTAGAACCGCACGGCCACACCGGCCGGCTCAAGCTATTTCTCTATTTTTCACTCTCGAACAGCGCGCAAGAAATACGAACACTTAAATATTTCCGTGCGGGCCCTGATGTCTCTTATTTTCTTACGCTGATCGTTTTTCCCGATGTACATGGGCGCCAACAAAATATTTTTGCATTCGGAGGAGAAAGTTGGTGACCGAAATTTCATGAGAAGATCTTGCTACAACGAAGAAAGCCATTGTTTTAATGAGTACCACCCCAATTCGCGTATCATATACGTGGCACTCTCTCCCCTGTTACGCTATAATAAAAAATGAGCTACCTTTCTTTGAACTTTTTCGATGTCCGCCGTCAACCCTATCTGATGTGGATCCTCAATGCCAAGTAGTCTATTGCATAATTTATGAAAGAATTTGAGAAGTTTATAGTGAATCCCATCTTTTTCCAGACCGCAAAATAGCGGAGGAAATTTGTAATCATCAAAATGAGGGCAAGTGAACTAAGATTTTAAATTTAATTAGAAGATATGTTCACATAAGCAATCAACTTATGTATGAGATGTGTTAAAAAGAAAGGTACGAGACGAGACTGTGGGTATAATTGAAGTCCTTATTCATAAGCGATCACCAGAGGCCTGCGCACAGCTATCCCACCGTTTCAAGGGCCAAAGGATTCCCTGTTCCCAGAATTCATGTGGCTGTAACAGGAGCTAGACCTCCACGGTGCCCTTCAGTTGGCCGGCCGAGTTGAAGCGCTTTTCTCTGAGATGCTTTTTTAGTGGACCAAACACAAGGAAGTCCCAGGGTCCCATATCTGGGCTATAGAGCGGATACTCAAGCAAGAACTGGTGAGAATAGTTCAAAAGAAAAAGCCAGGCAGTACATGGAAGAGTCAGTTTTGTAAAATTTTAGTCAGATTAAATTTTATCTAACAACCTCTTGTGAAATAAGGAAAGTTATTAAATCTTTGAAAAATAAATGTTCTGTTGGAGTAGATGACATCTCTAACAAGTTATTAAAACAATGTGAAGCAATTACAGTTGATATTTTGTCACATATGTAATGCATCACTGACTCAGGGTATTTTTCCAGACGGGTTAAAATATACCATTGTCAGGCCTCTCTACAAAAAGGGGGAAACCACAGATGTCAATAATTACCGGCCAGTATCCTTGCTTACAGCATTTTCAAAAATCTTTGAGAAAGTAATGTACTCAAGAGTGGTTAGCCATCTCAGCAGTAATGAGATACTTAGTAAATCACAGTTCGGATTTCAGAAATGCTGTTCCACTGAGACAACAATATACAGTTTCACTGTCCACACAATAGAGTCTTCAAATAGTAAAATGTCACCAGTAGGAATATTCTGTAACTTATCCAAAGCATTTGATTGTGTGAACCATGACATTATGTTAGAGAAATTACAATTCTATGGTATAAATGGAACAGCATATGAGTGGTTTAAGTCATATCTACAGAACAGGAAGCAAAAAGTCTATATGCTTCAAGTGATTCAAAGGAGTTTGCCACTTCATCTAACTGGGGTGAAATTACATTAGGTGTTCCACAAGGTTCGATGATGGGTCCCCTTCTTCTTGATATATATGAATGACCTCCCTTCTTATGTGAAACAAGATGCTGAACTGACACTCTTTGCTGATGATACAAGCATAATTATTAATCTAGCAAAAGAAAGTCTGATAGAAAATGATACAAATAAGGTCTTTGGAAAAGTTATTAATTGGTTTTCTGCGAATGGACTTGCTCTGAACTTTGAAAAAACACAGTACATCCAATTTTCTGCTGCAAAAAGTATAATTTCTTCAATAAACGAAACACATCAAAAGAAGTCAGTAGCCAGGGTAGAACATACTAAGTTTTTGGGTGTACATGTAGATGAGAATGTTCATTGGAAAATTCATATTTTGGATCTCATAAAGCGACTAGGTTCATCAACTTTTGCAATCAGAATAATTGGCAATTTTGAGGATGTAGAAATTAGTAAGTTAACATAATTTGCATACTTCCACTCTCTGATGTCATACAGAATAATATTCTGGGGCAACTCAACACTTACGCAAAAGGTATTCACTACGAAAAAGAAAGTAGTTAGAATAATGTGTGGGGATCATAGTTGCACATCTTGTAGGTATCTGTTTAAAAGGTTAGGAATTCTTACAACTGCTTCACAGTACATTTACTCAGTAATGAAATTTTTTCTCAACAACATGGACCAGTTTAAAATCAACAGCTACATTCATGATTACAATACCAGAAAAAAGAAAGATCTACATTATCCTTTACTTAACCTATCTTTGGCACAGAAAAGAGTAAAATATGCTGCTATAAAACTTTTTGATAAATTACCAGATGAAATAAAATGTCTGACAGACAGCAGTAATAGTTTCAAAAACAAATTGAAATCATACCTCCTTGACAACTCCTTCTATACCATAGACGAATTCTTGAATATGAGCAAATAAATCTGGAGATATAATATATGCATTTTGTGTCAATTAAGGGAATGGGATAGGTAATAGAAATATTTAGGTATAACACTATAATGTAAACAAAAAACCTTGTTTCCTGTGCCCATTTCTTGTGCATTTGACACGTTCCACATCATAACGATTTTTCCGTGCTATTGATCAATGGAACACGTGACTAACTAACTAACTAACTAACTAGCTCCCACTTGAACTTAGCCATTACACTTTGTGCGAGCTTGGAGACGTGTTGACGCGCCTTATTGTGGAGCACAATCATCCCTTCCGTGAGCAGGCCAGGCCGTTTACTGTTGATGGACTTTGTGCACGCTACAGGGTGTCATAGTGGATGTCACTGTGCTTGAGGAGTTCGACGAGCTTCGGACCTCTGACGAAAAAGACGGTGAGCATCACTTTGCCTCTGAGGGCACAGCTTTGGATTTTTTGGGGGGAGGCGACGACACTACATTAACTTTCGTAGACGTGTCACTACGTTCTCCCAAAGCGGCATATGCAAATGTCAACGAGTTTGGTTGTTAAGATGTTTCGCACCTTTTCATTTCAACACTCCTTACAATTTTAACTAATGAGAGAAGTAACCGTCTTGTAAAATCGTTACTAATGTCCTCCATCACAGTATTTTGTTTCACGTAAGTATTTCACTACATAAGATACCATTCTCACACGTTCTTGCTACCAACTTCTGCTTCTTCGTCCTGCAAGCCCTGGTATGTTCAATGCATGTGTAAAAAGTAACATGAAAGAAGACACGAAAATCTCACTAGTTAAAAGACCGACTGCTCTGATTTGGTAGGGCGACATCGAGAGCAAAGTACGAGGTATTGTCGCTCGATAACGTGACACATGACCTCCTGCGACTGTCTGTCGCATACTTACGCATACTAAGCCTAACATAGCTTAACGGATTAAGTCAGCCAACACATAAGAAGGAACGAATTAAGCTCCCTAGAGCGTCGCACAAAGCCGCAGAGCGTGGAAGGTGAAAGCTGCCGGATGTGAACCCGCACCCACACAAACAACGAAAGGAGATCTATGTGCCGCAGCGACTTCATGTCTGCCGCACACGCTTTACTGTAAAACTGACTTACTTGAGTTGTAAAATGAGGCAATTAATTCGCTCCTATTTGCACAATTAGTGAGTCGTGTCTGTGCTCAGCCAAATTGACCCTGCGATTTATACGAGTATTAAATTTTGTATTGATAATCAAGTAATAAAAGTAAGTGGCTTTATGATTCAGTCCTTTAATTATTTGTTTTCACTGCTGTTCAGTTTATTACGTTTTGGCGCCCAATGTGGGGAGCCCTTATCTGTTATTGGAATTTCCTGAATTAAATTTTGAAGTTATTACGTTTTGGCGCTTAGTTTGAAACGATTTTATCATTACCTGTATCATTTTATTGTTATTACATATTGGCACACAGTGTGGGACCAATAGCGTTTCAGTTTCACAGTTCCTTTTGAAATCATTACAATACAGAGCTGTGTTCGAGGAGATAACAGCAACTCAGCTCATTTGAGATCACGGACATAAAGTCACTGGCAACTAGTTGGTAACATGATGCGAACGATTTAATGGCCCGTTTATCTGCAGTCGCGCTATTTGCGGAGCGCTGTTCAACTACACAGTTACCAAATCATGTCGTCAAGTTTCATTTGAGCTGTTTCGTGTTTTCCGTGACTATGTATGTCAAACGTGCTGTAAAATAATGTTTTGTTTATTAATCCACGAGCTACTGACACTGAATATATGAAAAAGAACGTATGCTCCGCTTAAAAAAATTGCTATGTACAGACGTTATGAAACAATGTAGTGTGGAATAGGTTGTAAGAAGCTGATGTCCACCGAGTCGGCCATTTTGAGTAAGTCTTTGGTGTAAGCAAATGTATATGTGAATTTATAGCAAGTGTAGGTGTATTTTAAGTTGACGTTATTGTGTACTAACGAGATTACTGTAGTAAACAGCCAATGTAAAGACTGAAGACTGTGCAGTGATCTGGTTCTTCGGATATCAAACATATAACAAGAAATTTACCGAATCATAAAAAGTCTCGAAAAAATATTTCTCGATAGAGACTGCGCGGCCATCGTGCACTGGAAATAAAAACCGAGTAAATCAGTTTAAAATGGGGTCAGTTTTTCTGCAAAACGAAATTAATAATTATATAAGAAAGGATTTGGAGGGATTACCTGTGTCCAGTCACGAACAAGAAGGGTAGATGACATGGTTCAAATAGCTCTAAGCACTGTGGGACTTAACATCTGAGGTCATCATTCCCCTAGACTTAGAACTACTTAAACCTAACTAAGCTAAGGACATCACACACATCGATGCCCGAGTCAGGATTCGAACTTGCGACGGTAGTAGCAGCGCGGTTCCGGACTGAAGCGCCTAGAAACGCTCGGCCACAGCTGCCGGCTGGTAGATGACATGTATGAGTAGATAGTTACTGGAGTTATTTAACGCAATGTAATGGTCTCCGACATACATTTTAGAATCTTCGTATTGTTGGAATTTTTTACCTGTTGATTCAGTGACTAGTGTTTTCATTCTTATGGCATGACTTTAAATATATAACAAAGAAGTATTCAGAAATTGTAGAACGGAAACTATATTCCTATCAGTTTTAGTAGTATGATGTTACGCATTGGTAGTAACAGCTTTACAGGTGTGTGTGTGTGTGTGTGTGTGTGTCACATATAGAGGAATATGAAGCTCTCAAACGTCTGAACAACAACAATTTTTTTTCTTTTTTTTTTGGATGGGCCCCTTAGTCCAGAAAGGTTGACGTTACTCCTAGCTGTTGCACTTTTCTAGTCTCTGAAGTTGTCCTATACTGCCAGAACATAGTTTAACGCAGCTGCAGAAAAAAATTTCTGAAACAGGACGGATGCAGGCATCACAGTAACAGAATTTTTGTTTGTCCGTGAAAGACTTTGAAGGAATGTTTGTTTTGAAATGCATTTCACCAGGAAGTCTTTAGCCGCGGCACTGATGCAAATGAGTTTCAAGTAATAAATTTAATAATAAAGAATACTTTTTTCAAATAGGAAATGATGTAGCACACAGAACAACGAAAATTATGTCTTCTTGTGAGAGGGAAGCGACCCCCGGTACCTAGGATCATGCCAAAAACAGTAAGGGCTCGAAAAATAGTTCGTGGAAACGAAGAAATATTGAGTAAGTAACTGTTCACAGTTAACAGTGTGTGTATTCAGTGTTACTTATTTATCTAAGGATGTCTGTGACGTTCAAATGAAAATTTATTTTATACCGAAATGAAATAAATACTATGGTCTGTCACGAGATGGCCGCTGCAAGCGTTGAGGGGCATGTTAAGAGGAAAGTGCTCTCATCCGGCCGAAGTGGCCGTGCGGTTAAAGGCGCTGCAGTCTGGAACCGCAAGACCGCTACGGTCGCCGGTTCGAATCCTGCCTCGGGCATGGATGTTTGTGATATCCTTAAGTTAGTTAGGTTTAACTAGTTCTAAGTTCTAGGGGACTACTGACCTCAGCAGTTGAGTCTCATAGTGCTCAGAGCCATTTGAACCATTTTGAACAGTGCTCTCAGTCCATCTGCAGCGCAAGTAGGAATGTCCTAGCGGAAAATGAACTGACGGGAAAAAATTACAACACGAAGAAGGAGTTGTGCGACGTAAACGAAATTCGGTACGCCGTATTTTTACATCTGTAAGATGATGTCTATTAGAATTTCGCACCAGTCCTTAAAAGAGTGGCGCGAGTAGTACCACTATGAGTATGAAAACGAGGTATGCTTTAAATACATACTATGACGCTCGTGAGATTGGAGGTGGTGAGTTGATGTTCGTCAAGTATGTCTTCAAGGCGACAGAGACGCAACTATCAACATCTCTCTGAGTTGGAATAAGGTCAAGTCATAAGACTTCGAGAAGCTGGATGTTCTTATTGCCATGTTGCAGACCACGTGTCGTGTTTGAAGAATATTTTTTAGGTAATGCAGTAAGTTATTTCATTAAACACACTTAACACATAGCGATACACAATTAAAATAAGTATATAAATATATATATATATATATATATATAGGGCGAGTCACCTAACGTTACCGCTGGATATATTTCGTAAACCACATCAAATACTGACGCATCGATTCCACAGACCGAACGTGAGGAGAGGGGCTAGTGTAATTGGTCAATACAAAGCATAAAAAAATGCACGGAAGTATGTTTTTTAACACAAACCTACGTTTTTTTAAATGGAACTCTGTTAGTTTTGTTAGCACATCTGAACATATAAACAAATACGTAATCAGTGCCGTTTGTTGCATTGTAAAATGTTAATTACATCCGGAGATATTGTAACCTAAAGTTGACGCTTGAGTACCACTCCTCCGCTGTTCGATCGTGTGTATCGGAGAGCACCGAATTACGTAGGGATCCAAATGGAACGGTGATGGACCTTAGGTACAGAAGAGACTGGAACAACACATTACGTCCACATGCTAACACCTTTTTATTGGTCTTTTTCACCGACGCACATGTACATTACCATGAGGGCTGAGGTACACGTACACACGTGGTTTCCGTTTTCAATTACGGAGTGGAATAGAGTGTGTCCCGACATGTCAGGCCAATAGATGTTCAATGTGGTGGCCATCATTTGCTGCACACAATTGAAATCTCTGGCGTAATGAATGTCGTACACGCCGCAGTACATCTGGTGTAATGTCGCCGCAGGCTGCTACAATACGTTGTTTCATATCCTCTGGGGTTGTAGGCACATCACGGTACCCCACAGAAAGAAGTCCAGAGGTGTAAGATCAGGAGAACGGGCTGGCCAATTTATGCGTCCTCCACGTCCTATGAAACGCCCGTCGAACGTGTACCTCACCCCTCATGGTAATGTACATGTGCGTCAGTGAAAAAGACCAATAAAAAGGTGTTTTTATGTGGACGTAATGTGCTGTTCCAGTCTCTTCTGTACCTAAGGTCCATCACCGTTCCATTTGGATCCCTACGTAATTCGGTGCTCTCCGATACACACGATCGAACAGCGGAGGAGTGGTACTCAAGCGTCAACTTTAGGTTACAATATCTCCGGATGTAATTAACATTTTACAATGCAACAAACGGCACTGATTACGTATTTGTTTATATGTTCAGATGTGCTAACAAAACTAACGGGGTATTATTTAAAAAACGTAGGTTTGTGTTAAAAAACATACTTCCGTGCATTTTGTTATGGTTTGTATTAACCAATTACACTAGCCCCTCTCCTCACGTTCGGTCTGTGGAATCGATTCGTCAGTATTTGATGTGGTTTACGAAATATATCCAGCGATAATGTTAGGTGACTCACCCTGTATATAAAAGGTGTATAAAAGGTGTTAGTATGTGGAAATTCAAGCTTTCGCAACAAACTGTTGCCTCATCAGGAAAGAGGGAAGGAGAGGGGATGACGAAAGGAAGTGGGTTTTAAGGGAGACATATTGCTTGTGTCTGTATGTGTGGATGGATATGTGCGTGTGTGCGAGTGTATACCTGTCCTTTTTTCCCCCTAAGGTAAGTCTTTCCGCTCCCGGGATTGGAATGACTCCTTACCCTCTCCCTTAAAACCCACTTCCTTTCGTCATCCCCTCTCCTTCCCTCTTTCCTGATGAGGCAACAGTTTGTTGCGAAAGCTTGAATTTTGTGTGTATGTTTGTGTTTGTTTGTGTGCCTATCGACCTGCCAGCGCTTTCGTTCGGTAAGTCACCTCATCTTTGTTTTTATATATAATTTTTCCCACGTGGAATGTTTCCTTCTATTATAATGATATATATATATATATATATATATATATATATATATATATATGTGTGTGTGTGTGTGTGTGTGTGTGTGTGTGTGTGTGCGTGCGCGTATATAGAGTATTAATGCTTTTATTTGGAATTAATTTTTTGGAAGGCATGTACCAAAAAATTTGCGCCCCCCCCTCCCCCCTCCGTCTGAGATCCTCGATCCGCCCCTGGTCTGGTGTATGGTTCTGGTGCAGTGAACTGTGAATGCAGCAGCCATTTGAGCAGCAGTTGGCATCACAGTGACACAAAGAACTGTTACAAATCGATTACTTCAAGGACAACTCCGAGCCAGACGCCGTGTAACGTGCGTTCTACTGACGCCAAACTGCCGCCATTTGCGACATCAGTGGTATCAAGCGAGAGCTCGTTGGCGGACAGAGTGGACGTGTGTTGTGTTTTATGATGAAAACTGGCTCCAGTGATGGCCGTGTGTTTGTCAGAAGGCCATTTGAAGGTCTCCAGCCAACCTGTCCGCGTGCTAGACACACTGGGCCTACGCCTGCAGTTATGGTCTATGGTGCGATTTCGTATGACTGCACAAGCACTCTCGTGGTTACCCCACGCACCCTGACTGCAAAACTGTGCGTCACTCTGGTGATCCGACCTGTAGTGCTGCCATTCATGAACATCATTGGAGGGGGCGTTTTCCAACAAGATAACGCTCGCCCACATGCCGCTATTGTAGCCCAAGAAGTTCTACAGTATGACGACATGTTGCATTGGCCTGCTCTATCACCAGATCTGTCTCCAGTCGAGCACATACGCGACATCATCGGACGACAACTCCAGCGTCATCCACAAACAGCATTAAGTGTCGCTGCACTGACCAACCTATTGCAACAGACGTGGAACTCCATTCCACACACTAACATCCGACATGTATACAACGCAATCCATGCACGTTTGCTTGCTTGCAGTCAACATTCTGGCCGTTACACCGATTATTAATGTACCAGCATTTCACATTGGCAATAGATTACGTCGCGCTGGTATTAACCTGTGATCTTACAGAGTTAATCACTTACATCTTCAACTTTTATAATCCTGTCTTCCTCAGTTGCGTGTAATATTACGGTATATTGATAATTTTTACTTATGGACCGTCTGACAGCAACTGAATAAAACACAATTTTAGTGCCATACTCGTTTCGCCTTTATTTTCTGCAAGGCATCATCAGTGGCAGGTTGCGTGGACAATTTCTTACATATTACGCTCCTGTTGCATTTTTGGTGGTGTTCTTCTTCTTATGAACGCCAATTTGCGGTTTTTTCCACATTCCATAGCACTATGCACTGAACGATTGTTTTAATGCATTAAAACAAGCGTTCAGTGCATAGCGCTGTGGAATGTGGAAAAAACCGCAAATTGACGTTCATAAGAAGAAGAACACCACCAAAAATGCAACAGGAGCGTAATATGTAAGAAATTGTCCACGCAACCTGCCACTGATGATGCCTTGCAGAAAATAAAGGCGAAACGAGTATGGCACTAAAATTGTGTTTTATTCAGTTGCTGTCAGACGGTCCATAAATAAAAATTATCAATATACCGTTAATCACTTACATTTGTTACCTGCACAAATGTAGACCCAAAATTGCGTTGTTGTTGTTGTCTTCAGTCCTGAGACTGGTTTGATGCAGCTCTCCATGCTACTCTATCCTGTACAAGCTTCTTCATCTCCCAGTACTTACTGCAACCTACATACTTCTGAATATGCTTAGTGTATTCATCTCTTGGTCTCCCTCTACGATTTTTACTCTCCACTCTGCACTCCAATGCTAAATTTGTGATCCCATCATGCCTCAGAACATGTCCTACCAACCGGTCCCTTCTTGTCAAGATGTGCCACAAACTCCTCTTCTCCCCAATTCTATTCAATGCCTCCTCATTAGTTATGTGATCTACCCAACTAATCTTCTGCGTTACCCTACAATAAGTATTTTTTGATGTTGCGATTTGTTTTCCGTCAGTGTATGATCAACCGTCTCACTGATAATCAGTGTTGGTAGTTCAGGCTGTATCGTCGGAACCATTTGGTATTCCTACAACGTTCTGCTACTTCCTCTGGCATAACCACAGTAGGCAAAAATGCAAAAAAAAGGAAGTAGTTTATGTAGAACCGACCAGGTGATATTACAGTTGGAATCGCCGTTTAGACTAACTACGAAAGCCACTGTGCAGTTCCAGTCGCAACGTATGGTTTCGAAAATGTTCGCAGTCGCAGCTTTAGGCAAGTTGTCCCGTTCGGACTGAGTCAGACAAATAAGACAGCGTTACGGCAGAGCAGTACGCACCTTGCGCTTGGCCTCGATGCTCTTGCGTGCGTAGTTGGAGCGGATGGCCTGGCGACGCAGGGCGTGTCCCGGCGCCGCCTCGCCGCTGTCGTGGTCGTGGTCGTGAGCGTGAGCGTGAGCGTGCTCCTGGTCGTGCTCCTGGTCGTGGTAATGCTCGCTGTTCTCGGCCGACGCCCGACCTCCCAGCACGGTGCAGACGGTACCCCCGTTCTCCGTTGGCAGCTGCTCACCCTGTGTCCCAAACGGATATGTTGGTCCAGGTTATTTATAACTTCCGTGATGAATGATTCAGTACCAGTTTATTAGCTAATTTCACTTCCTTAAATATTATTAGACTACAGCACAATGAAAACTGTTACCTTTACAGGACGTTGAATTCCACAAAACAAGCTGTGGGGTAAAAGCTATCTATGAGGATGTCTCTTTTGCATAAACACAATAGGTAAGACACAGTCAGCACAAATGTAAGTTCCCTATGCAAATGGGAAAATGTGGAACATATGTCGGGTTCGGTCATGTGCCAGCTTACACAACACGTCAACATTTACGTTAAAGTACTGATGGGCGAAAGCTTCATTGCTAGAGTGTTGGCGTGGATTCGACAAGTGTTTGGTCGGTTTCAGGAGGTACGAGAGGCGTTCAAGTAGGTAATGTAACACTTTTTTCTGAATTCGAGTTGGTTTTATTCAGGATTCCAATATATACACCAAATAGTGGCTGAGTGTGTCAGCACAGTGAGTCACGTCCAGTTGCACAGCGAAGTGTTTGACTGCTGCCCGTCGATCACCTCGAATGAGAGTGTCCACACATTCAAACATTGCAGGAATCACAGCTGTGCGTCGCCGGCCGGTTCGCAGGAGGTTGGACAGGTTTGCGTGACCTTGTTGCGATGATGACAGACGCCTCGCCCAGCGACTTCCCGTGCTTTTGTTCACTGCCAGGTTCCCATAGACATTCTACAAGCACCTACGAATATCTGCGATGCTCTGGTTTTCTGCCGAATCTAATCGACAGCTCCCTGCTCGGAACACCCTCCTTACGGTAACCACTTTGAAGGCTATGTACTCGTATAGCGCCGCCACCTATCGGAACTTCATGAAACTATAGGGCCTACGCGGGAATAATCCACACTGTCCGACAACAAATCCCGAATTTTTTCAACAGAAACAGATCCAGAATAAAAGTGTTGCATTACTTATTTATCGAACGCCCCTCGTATGTGGCATCAGATGTCTACACAGGGGTCTCGTAAGTTCCGTAATCATGAGCTAGTAATTTGTGCGTGCGGAGCTGGCGTCCAATAGTGTCCCAGATGCGTTGAATCCGGAACAGATTTGGGAGCAAAGAAATCAACGTGAGTTCACCATCCCGGCTGGAGTGGCCGTGCGCTTCTAGGCGCTACAGTCTGGAACCGGGCGACCGCTACGGTCGCAGGTTCGAATCCTGCCTCGGGCATGGATGAGTGCGATGTCCTTAGGTTAGTTAGGTTTAAGTAGTTCTAAGTTCTAGGCGACTGATGACCTCAGAAGTTAAGTCGCATAGTGCTCAGAGCCATTTGAACCATTTTTTGAGTTCACCATCACGCTCCGCAGATCACTGTAGCACGTTTCTGCCCTTGTGAGATGGACAGATGCCCTGCTGGAAGAAGCTAATGCCGTTGGGGAAGATATCAACCATGAAGGGATGCAGATGGCCGGCAATGATGTTCCCGTAGCCTACAGCTGTCATGGTTCCTTCGATTACCAGTACAGGTCCCATGGAACCCTACGTAAATTCCCCCAGTAGCTTACTACTGCCCCCCCCCCCCCCACTCCTCGACGGGGTTTTTCGCCCGGACGATGGCATATCTGGGCACGACCACCTACCTAGCATAACAAGGAACATGATTCTCCGACTAGGCGACACGTTTCCATTGGTCTCCGGTCCAATATCGATTACTCCGTGCCAACAGCAGTCGTAATTGACGATGTCGTTGGGGCAACACTGGAACTCAGGAGGATTGCCTGCTATGCAGCACCATGTTCAACAGTGTGTGCACTGAGCAGTGTGCTTGGAAACTCTTGTGCCTGCACCAGCACTGTACTCCGTCTTCAGGTCTGCCACAGGTCGCTGCCTTTACAGCTTTACAGACGGAGTACACTTCAAGTCTATATGTTCTGGGATAAAGTGCAGACATCCAGCAACTTGCCGACCAGTTGTGGTGTCATCGTCCTTCAATCACTTTCCTCAGATGCTCACGACAGTAGATGGCGAACAGCCGACCACCTTCACCATATCCGAGATACGCGTCCCAAGGCGTCGACGTTTCTTTAGGCCAACAAATCCTACGCTGATGCGCCAAAAAGTTACGACTATCTGCTTAAAAGCGTGCCCTTTGTCAAAGTCGCTTAGGTTAGTGTATGTCCTACACTGTAGCCCATCAGCGTTTTGTTAAGTGGGCGAAATTAGCAACTGAGTAATAGTGAAACGAAATGTTTATTTCAAAATGAAAGGAACAGCCAACGCTGGACAATGACTTCCTTTAAGATACTGACAGTGGCTACGAACTCATTCTTTAAAAAATCTATTGGTTCAGTGCAACTGGTTGCAAGGCGCAATGGCAATGCACTTTGTTTCTTTTTGCTGCGTTACAGCTGCTGTGCCACACACTGAACATGGCTGGGCGTCTAACTTGTTCACATCCAATATACGACTTTTTGGTGTCATGAAAAAACTTCGAATTACTAAACGAACTGAAGAGTCCATGTTGCTCATAATATTTCGACTATTGACTTACCTGTCTGCAGCATATGATACGAACACTATTCTCATGTATGCTCGCTACCCGTCTCATTCAACAACAACAACAACAATAACAATAATAATAATAATAATAATAAGAAGAAGAAGAAGAATAAGAAGAAGAACTCTGTCAAAATGCTCATAACATTAGACCATTTGCAACAACTCCGTATCTATAATGTTACTTAAAATCCGTCTTGATTGCAATCAAGACGGATTTTAAGTAACATTATAAAATCACTGATTGCTGTTATCCCATAAGACATTATGTCTGTTTTTGCAAACTCCGTATCTCGTCAGATACAAGGGAACAAGATTTACGAACAACAAGCTATGAATGTGTTGTGGAGTGTTCATGACCCATGTAAGCTCTCATTTCACTTTATCTCCCATGAATACCTGTGGTTTACAGAGTATTGATGTTTAAGTAGAGGATGCGTGACCGTCCAGATCTGCCGAGCGACGTTGGCGAGTGGGGTGCACTCAGTCCTCACGTGGCTAATGGAGGAGTTACTTGACTGAGAAGTGTCAGCTTTGGTCACGAAGCCGACAATGGCCGGGAGAGCACTGTGTTGACCAAATACCCCTCCATATCCGGATCCAGTGACGCGTGCCGTCAGAGGATGACACGGCGGTCGGTCGGTGGTCCACTGGGTGATGCATAAGTAAATACTAAATTTTAAATGCATTTCTTCTCCGCTGTTTTGTGTTAGAGCTATGAAATAATATTCCCAACTCGTTTTGGAAAACAGGCTCTTAGAATTCCGAGGGTAGAGGCCTCCATAAAGCACAGCGCTTGTCTGGTGTATCTGGTGGCATCTCCCACAGCAGTTGCTTGAGCATTTCTGTAACTCTCTCACGCTGACGATGCAAAACCGCAACGAAGCATGCAGCTCGGCATTTTTTGACTCTATACTTTTTCGTGGGTGACACCAGTCTTCTGAATGGTTTCTTGCAGCCGACAACGACTTGCTTTCCAGTGCCAAACGCTTCTTCGCCGAGTAGCACTTACACTCAACGCCCTCAATTATTTGTTGGATATGTCCCAATTCCGTCTTCGCGCACAGTTTTTACCCTCTACAGAACCATGGAAATGTCCTACCATCCTCATCATCTTACTCTCTGTGTTACTTTCTTCGCTCATTTTGTAGAGAACTTCCTAATTCCTTAGCTTACCACTCGACCTAATTTTCAACATGCTTCCGTTGAAGCACACATCACATGCTTCGACTCTCTTCTTTTGCGATTATCTCACAGTCCGTGGTTCCCCACCATACAGTTCTGTGCTCCAGATGTACTCTTTTAGAATAATCTTCCTCAGTTCTAGGGCTATGTTCGATACTAGCAGATTTCTCTTGGCTAGGAATGCCCTCTTTGCCTGTGGTAATCCGCTTGTTATACCCTCCTTGCTTCGCCCATCGTGTGATATTTTGGTACGAAGGTAGAATAATTCTGCGACTTCATCTACCTCGTGGTCAAGAAGTTTGATGTTCAGTTTATAATCAGTCGCATTTCTGCTACTTCTCATTACTTTTGTCTTTCTTTGGATTACTCTCAATCCACAATATCCTCATTAGACTATTCAACAGCTCCTGCAATTCTTTCTCACATTCATTGAAGATAGTAATATCATCAGAGACTCTCTATCATTGATACCCTTTCACCCTGAATTCTAATCCCACTCTTGAACCTAACCTTTATTCCTCACGTTACTTCTTCGGTGTGTAGACTGTACAGTAAGTACTCTCGACTGCATCCCTGCCTTATGCCCAATTTAACCTGAGCACTTCATTTTTATAAATGGAAAACCGAAAGTGAAGTGCTCAGGTTAAAAAGGGCATAAGGCAGGGATGCAGTCGTGAGTACCTACTGTACAGTCTACACACCGAAGAAGTAATGTGTGAAATAAAGGATAGGTTCAAAAGTGGGGTTAGAATTAAGGTTGAAAGGATATCAACGATAACAGTCTCTGATGGTATTACTATCCTCAGTGAAAGTGAGAAAGAATTGTAGTAGCTGCTGAAGAGTCTAATGAGGACATTGTGGATTGAGAGTAATCCAAAGAAAGACAATAGTGATGAGAAGTAGAAGAAATGCGACTGGTTATAAACTGAACATTAAACTTCGTGACCGCGAGGTAGATGAAGTTAAGGTTCTTGTAATTATTGTATATTACCCTAAGATTACACTTGTACCATTTTACATTGTCTAACGCTTTTTCTAGATGGACAACCACTATGATCTTGCGTCTAGAGATGCAGAGATTGGGACGTTAGTTGATATACCACTGTTGCGTAAAATTACCGTTGATTCTCTTTATTTGGAAGTTAATCCCAAACAGCTGCATTTAATGATATTCATTTGTTAGGATCGATTTTGAAGTTCTGATGACTTAATCGTCAGGTACACACCGTGACAAAGTGACGCGCACCCGCAATGCATGTAGTGTGAACCAGAACTCCGCCGACAACTTTCAGATGCATCCCTGCAAAAAGGTGGCTAGTTAACGTGGTCTTTAAAATGCATACCGTCAGAAGTATGAACACTTCTTCATCCTCGACATTGTGAAAAACATCTCTTCTACTGCAAGCCCTTTGGACCCAAATAAAATAAACTGTCCAGGTAACATGGGCTCTAAAATGCATACCTCAAGAGCAATGAGCAGTTGTTCAGTAGAGAAGATGTGTTTTTCAGTAGCAAAGTTGAACAACCACTTTCTTTGCCACATCACTCACTCCGAAATGAGTAGCAGAAAAGAAGTTAAAAATCACTACCCAAACACCTGCAACCCAGCCACATCCTGCTGTAATGAACCTGTTCATCACCATCAACAATTTTATCCGTTAAGTCCCTTCGTCTTGCACCAGAGCAGCTAGCAGCCGTTGTTTACTAGTGTGTATATAAACCCGTTTCTATAATATTTTGATTTGCGCAGTTACATTAGTCTTCTCGGGATGAATGAATCGCTATGTACGGACATGTTAAACCAAAAAATCCATTCTGCAACCTGAGGTGTCTGCTGGCATTGCTTCATTCGCTCCCTTTAAGCTGTTGCGCGACTTGATTTGATGGAGATGGGTGCTGCTGACTACCTGTCCAGGATGTCAGTCAAATGGGACGGCTTTGGGGCCGATCAATGCGCAGCTATGGCTGGCCTTGACTGTAAGGGCGAACGTGGCGCACACGAGCTCTGTCAGCGCTTTCCTGTCACTCACAAACAGAGTGACGAGTCAGCATGTGCGAATCTCAGTGTGATTTCCGATCTGGCTCAATTTCGGCCTGTGTTTTCTATTTTGAATTTCAATCATCAATTGCAAATTAAGGATGTACTCTAATTCAGTGGCACTGTACGATGTTAACTTGTTTATACAATTTTCAGTCACTGTAAACAAAAAATCAAACACTGCGAAGCAAACGAAATCACATATTAGTAGGCTTCCATATTCGTGTTCAAATGTGAGTGTGAAATCCTATGGGACTTAACTGCTAAGGTCAAAAGTCCTTAAGCTGACACACTTCTTAACCTAAATTAGCCTAAGGACAAACACACACACCCATGCCTGAGGGAGGACTCGAACCTCCGCCGGGACCAGCCGCACAGTCCACGACTGCAGCGCCCAAGACCGCACCGCTAATCCCGCGCGGCTTCCATAATTCAAATCAAGAACAATTGCCATCACGAGGAACTTAGAAGAAGATATCCTCGGTGTAACGAAGCAACTTGAAAAACTTAATAAAGGCAAGGCCTCCGGTCAAGACAGTATACTAGTCAGATTCCTTTCAGAAAAAATGGTTCAAATTGCTCTGAGCACTATGGGACTCAACATCTTAGGTCATAAGTCCCCTAGAACTTAGAACTACTTAAACTGAACTAACCTAAGGACGTCACACACACCCATGCCCGAGGCAGGATTCGAACCTGCGACCGTAGCGGTCCCGCGGGTCCGGACTGCAGCGCCAGAACCGCACGGCCACCGCGGCCGGCACGATTCCTTTCAGAGAATGCTGATACAGTAGCCCCATACAAAGCAGTTGTATAAGGCTGCTCGCTTGTGGAAAGATCCGTACCCAATGACTAGAAAGTTGCACAAATCACACCACTACCCACGGAAGGAAAAAGGAGTAATTCGTTGGATTACAGACCCAATTATTAACCGTCTATTTGCAGCTGGATTTTGGAACATATACTGTGTTCCAACATGACGAATTACTTCGAAGAATACGAACTATTGAGAAACAGACTACGGATTCGGTTCTTGTGAAACAAACCTATCTCTTTATTCTCGCGAAGTAATGAGTGCTATCGACAGGGGTTGTCAAATTGATTTCATATTTTTAAATTTCCAGATGGCTTTTATCACCGTTCCTCACAAGCTACTTCTAATGAAATTGCGTGATTACGGAGTATCATCTCAGCAGTGTGACTGGATTCGTGATCTCCTGTCAGAAAAGTCACAGTCGTAATAACTGATGGAAAGTGATCGCGTAAAACTGAAGTAATGTCTGGCGTTCCGCAAAGAAGGGTTGTAGGCCGTCTGCTGCTCCAGATCTACATAAACGATCTAGCAGCCCTCTTAGATTATTTGCAGATTATGCCGTCATTTAACACCTTGTAAAGTCATCAGATGATGAAAACGAATTCAAAAATGATTTAGACAAGACATGTAGATGCGAAAGTGGCAACTGACTCTAATGAGAAGTGTATGGTTATCCATATGAGTACTAGAACAAATCCGCTAAATTGCTGTTACGCAATGAGTCGCACAAATCTAAAGGCTTTCAATTCAATTAAATACCTAAGGATTACAATTACGAATAACTTAAACTGGAACGATCACGTAGATAATGTTGCAGGGAAAATAAACCAAAGATGACGATTTATTGGCAGAACACTTAGAAAATGTGAAGGGCTTATTTCAATAGTGGTACAAGTCCATTTTTGTCCATATTGAGATACAGAGTCCTAAAGTTAAATGAGCGCTGAAAAATCTGCAATTGAGATACCAGAAATATTGAAGCATATGGCTTCTTGCTAGAGATGAACCTTTCTTTCTGTTTGTTTGGCTCATTAATTTCAGAAGCATTATAGACAGCAATGTGGAGGTAATGGACCTGTACCACTATAGAAATAAGCCCTTCATGTAATAGGTCTACTAAAGAGACTGCTTACACTACGCTTGTCCGCCGTCTTGCGGAGTATTGCTGGGCTGTGTGGGATTCGCATCAGATACGATTGACGGGTGACATCGAAAAAGTTAGAAGAAGGGCACCTCGTTTCATGTTATTGCGAAGTAGTGGAGAGAGTGACACAGATATGATTCACAGTTGAGGGTGGCAACCACTAAAACGAAGGCGTTTTTCGCTGTGGCGGGACCTTCTAATGAAATTTCAATCACCAACTTTCTCTTCAGAGTGTGAAAATAATTTTTGGCGTCGAGCCACATCGTGAGAAATGATCATCATGATAAAATAGGAGAAATCAAAGCCCACAGGGAATGATTTAAGTATTCGTTTTTCCTGCGGGTTGTTTGGGAGCCGAATGGTAGAGAAACTACTTGTCAGGCACTTAATTGTGAATTGCAGAGTAATCTGTAGATGTAGATATACTCGTAGTATTACACTTATAATCTGTTCTGGGCGTAGGCATAATGTTTAATTATCACTACAAAAGGTATTTTGTTTATTACTTACTGTGCCTGACCGGATTATGGCCCTGACCAGCAAAACACATACAAAGTGAAGTATTCCTTAGCGGAATACCTCCACAAGATCGCAAGTAGATGTAATTAAATTTTGTTTAGAGAACGAACAAACGTCGAACACTGTCTGCTGTTTCTTGTGCAGTACAACAAAAGAAAATAAACGTTCTCCAGAAACTCTTCTTAGAGATATGAAGGAAAAGTTCTTTACAAGCAACTGTGCTTCAACAAAAAGAAAAAAGATTCTTAAGAGTGTAGATAACATTCTCTTGACCAATAAAAAGTCCTTCTTCGAAACAGAGCACAGACTGGTGGTACATCAGTCGCTGGCTGGCGAAGATGGAATTGCTTCTAGTCGGCCCCGAGCGGGCAGATATATTTTCGGGGTGGATGGTTACAATTTTCCTGTTGGCTATCGAAGTTGCAGCGGATGCAACAAGAGATGCACGTCTGGAGCGATCCCTGTTACTATTTTCTGTGCCATCTCGCTGGTTAACCGGCAGCCCAACCTGGAGGTAATTAGTCCTCTGAGTGGTGAAATGAAATATTCTGAGGAATAAAATCCAAACGATTCGTTCCTGTTTCAATCACGAAACTAAATTATTTTCAAAAGGTTATTACTATTATCATAAATTTTAAATCTATAATATTGATCGTATAAGTTATCGATTATTACTTTTTCTCATTTAGAAACATTAATCCGGTGGTCGTTATAGGTTCCTCACTTAGTCCACCCACTACACACATATGCTGTGCTTCGTCCCGTACACTGTTGATGATGAAAGTAAGACATATACGCAACAAATACTAAATACCTTAAGAAAATGTCTTCTCCAAGTTGTAGGTAGTACCTGCAGTCGTTCAGAAACGCTTCATTACTCGCTTCGAAACAGACAGTACGGCACAGCAGTAACAACATAAGGCTGTACATAGTATTATTATTAGACTTGTTAGATACAAGACATTAAAAGCCTGAAGTCGTCCAATCAAGTGATTCACAAACAGCAAATATAGTGTACACATCTGAACTTGTTTGATTGGGGTTGCAGTGAGAATCACAAACAAGTGCTGCAATAGGGGGGAGTACTGCAGGGAAGTATATCTTGTAGCAAGTGTCTACCCTCATTGTGGATAGTTAGCCTTCTTACCTGAGAAGAAGTTGTGGGTAGCACCTGCGTTGCACCACGAGCTTTTTCCTCATTCACTCTAACACCTACCCTCCCCCCCCCCCCCGCCCTCTTACCACACACCACACACACAAACTAAATGTCATTCATCTTTCATCATCTTAAAAGTTTTCCAAGGAAAGTCTTTGATTCTACAGTTTAGTTAGGTGCTAAAGTTGCTGATAATGTGAGGGAGAGGGGGCAACAGATGGTGGTGGTGGTGGTGGGGGGGGGGGAGGGTGGTGGTACTAGCTAATGTCTAACAGCACTCAGGGGTAATGGTCTAAGAAGGGTTGGAACCACTGCTCTAGAGACTGAGCCAGATACTGTGGGAACCAACATGAATGCAGGGATGGAGCTGACGATAACCCGCTAAGTACATATGCGTTGCGGGTTGGTGGCGTCAAAGGTGAAGCCCAGAGACAGGTCAAAAAAAATTACAAAACTTTCTAATAATAATAATAATAATAGTAACTGACACTAATTACAATACTTATAATCGTAATTGTAATAATAAAGAGAATTTAGGATGACGTAAATTAGCTTAATACATCTGAAGCCATGTTTAATGTAACGAGAAGCGAAATGAATAAAGAAAGAGGGGAGGACTGAAATCACAGTGACAGTAGCTGTTAGAAAAGAACAGGATATAAGCGGAGAAAAAGAAAAGGAGACTGAGTTTAACGTCTTGTCGACATCGAGATCATTAGGGACGGGGCACAAGCTCGGATGGTGTCAGGGATGGGGAAGGAAATCCGCCATGCCCTTTCAAAGGAACCATCCCGAAATTTGCCAGGAGCGATTTCTACATCTACATCTCCATGGATACACCGTAATTCACACTTAAGTGCCTGTCAGAGGGTACGTCGCACCACCTTCACAATAATTCTCTATTAGTCCAATCTCGAACAGCTCGCGGAAAAAACGAACACGTATATCTTTCCGTGCGAGCTCTGATTTCTCTTATTTTATTGTGATGGTCGTTTCTGCCTTTCTAGGATGGCGTCAACAAAATATTTTCGCATGCGGAGGAGAAAGTTGGTGACTGAAATTTCGTGAGAAGATTACATCGCAAAGAAAAACGCCTTTCTTTTAATGATGGCCACCCAAAACATGTATCATGTCAGTGACACTCTCACACCTATTTCGCGATAATACAAAACATGCTGCTCTTCTCTGAACTTTCTCGATGTACTCCGTTAATCTTAGCTGGTAAGGATCACAGCCCTCGTAGCAGTATTCCAAAAGAGGACGGACAAGCGTACTGTAGGCGGTCTCTTTAGTAGATCTGTTATATTTTCTAAGTGTTCTGCCAATAAAACGCAGTCTTTGGTTTGCCTTCCCCACAGCATTTTCTATGCGTTCTTTCCAACTTAAGTTGCTCGTATTTGTCATTCCTAGCTATTTAGTTGAAGTTGCGGCCTTTATATTTGATTAATTTATCGTTCAACCGAAGTTTAAGGGATTCCTTTCAGTACTCATGTAGATTACCTCACACTTTTCATTATTTATGGCCAACTATTTTCGCACAATACAGATATCTTTTCTAAATCGTTTTGTAATCTGTTTTGATCTTTGGATGACTTTACTTGACGACCGTCTGTAACCATCCACATATACCTGAATAGGCCCTCCACGCGACAAAAGATTTTTTCTAACTTTTCTAGTTATGAGAACTTTATGAGAGAGTGTATTGCTGTTAATGAAGCGTAGTTATACTTGGAGTCTTCGTTCTCATTTATCAGCCGTTAAGTCTAGTTACTCATTTTTCGTTCTTTACCTTTATGAATGTGCTCTGTATACTCGCATTGCACATCGCGAGTTGTGTGCTGCAGGTACATTTTTTACGAAAGTAAATCGCAAATACGGCAAATGAAATTTGGTTTTTGACAGTCAGATAAACATTCCTAATAGTAGCAGGTTGTAGAACAGACGATCGTTCCGTGCGCATAGGTGGGCCAACAAATTTAATTATCAGAATTCACGTCTACTGTGAGGTACAGCTATTGTCGGAATGTATTTGTTAAAATATGAGTTCAGAGATTTCACTGAGCAAAAGATTTCAGAAAACTGATGTCTTGTAAGTTTTCAGGCACTTTATAATAAAGTCAGATGCGTTAATTTATACGTTCACTTTCTGGTGTAATGATTGTTTACAAGATAAAGATAAAGATCAAAAATATTCAGGGCCGACATTTTATTTTTCAGTCGAGTAGTATATGTAGAGTTAATTGAAATCGGACTGTTCTGTCGTTGGCGAATTGTTTGATGTACTGGCTGGCCTGGATTTCACATCGTGTAGCTTGAGCTTCACATACTTTCGTTGAAAATTTAACAATAGTGATGCCCTGCACTGCGATTCAAGCATTTCCATATCAAAATACGCTTTACATACATTTATCAAATACCGACCACCAGACGCCAACACGAGTTTATATGAAGGTTTGTACACTAATGTTTCAACGTGTTGTTTCTGGCGACTCCGTACGTCGTTGCGAGGTGAAGGCTAGGTTGAAACGAAGACTAAAAATTCCCTGGTACGACTGCGGTTCCTTTTTAAATTTTTAAAATTTTTTAAGAATCTCATTTGGTTCGTTATAGACCACACGGCCGATATGATTTTAAACAGCTCATCTCTAGGTTTTGATGAGTGAGTTTGCGAGTATAAAAATATGTGAAATGTATGGCCACATTTTTTGACTGCATTTACTAAGCAGCTTTTATTATTTGCACCGCAAAGGGACTGTAGACTTTAGTGTTTGACATACATTTCGACTTTATATCTCGACCCATTTCTGAGACAAAGGGGTCTTAACAGGTGGACAAACAGACAGAGGGCAACAAATGGAAAAAAATTCTTCTATAATTACAAATTAAGGGTTTTCGGATTTTTTACCTTTACTTGTTCTGTGGAAACTAGCTGCTTGTCAGATTTCATGATTCTAGGTCAACAAGAAGTACCTAGTAGGTTTTGGAAAGCGAGTTTGCGAATATCGGCGTATGCGGCATAAACAACAGTATATTTTGACTGCAATGCATTTTGAGTAACAAGTTCTGACTGGGTTGATGCGGTCCGCCACAAATTCCTCTCCTGTGCAAACCTCTTCTTCTCAGAGTAGCACTTGCAACATAGGTCCTCAATTACACTACTGGCCATTAAAATTGCTACACCACGAAGATGACGTGCTACAGACGCGAAATTTAACCGACAGGAAGAAGATGCTGTGATATGCAAACGTTTAGCTTTTCAGAGCATTCACACAAGGTTGGCACCGGTGGTGACACCTACAACGTGCGGACATGAGGAACGTTTCCAACCGAACATTTTCTGTATCCAGAAAGGCCCGTACAGGGCCTGCAACATGCGGTCGTGCATTATCCTGCTGAAATGTGGGGTTTCGCAGGGATCGAATGAAGGGTATAGCCACGGGTCGTAACACATCTGAAATGTAACGTCCACTGTTCAAAGTGCCGCCATTGCGAACAAGAGGTGACCGAGACGTGTAACCAATGGCACCCCATACCATCACGCCGGGTGATACGCCAGTATGGCGATGACGAATACACGCTTCCAATGTGTGTTCACCACGATGTCGCCAAACACGGATGCGACCATCATGATGCTTCAAACAGAACCTGGATTCATCCGAAAAAGTGACGTTTTGCCATTCATGCACCCAGGTTCGTCGTTGAGTATACCATCGCAGGCGCTCCTGTCTGTGATGCAGCATCAAGGGTAACCGCAGCCATGGTCTCCGAGCTGATAGTCCATGCTGCAAACGTTCTCGAACTGTTCGTGCACATGGTTGTTGTCTTGCAAACGTCCCCATCTGTTGACTCAGTGCTCGAGACGTGGCTGCACAATCCGTTACAGCCATGTGGATAAGATGGCTGTCATCTCGACTGCTAGTGATACGAGGGCGTTGGGATCCAGCACGGCGTTCCGTATTACCCTCCTCAACCCACCGATTCCATATTCTGCTAACAGTCATTGGATCTCGATCAACGCGAGCAGCAATGTCGCGATACGATAAACCGCAATCGCGATAGGCTACAATCCGACCTTTATCAAAGTCGGAAACGTGATGGTACGCATTTCTCCTCTTTACACGAGGCATGACAACAACGTTTCACCAGGCAACGCCGGTCAACTGTTGTTTGTGTATGAGAAATCGGTTGGAAACGTTCCTCATGTCTGCACGTTGTAGGTGTCGCCACCGGCGCGAACCTTGTGTGAATGCTCTGAAAAGGTAAACGTTTGCATATCACAGCATCTTCTTCCTGTCGGTTAAATTTCGCGTCTGTAGCACGTCATCTTCGTGGTGTAGCAATTTTAATGGCCAGTAGTGTAACAGCGGAATTACCATTACACTCTTAATGTTACCACCCTTGCTTATAATTTCATCGAAGGTTGTTTTGACTTTCCTAGACGCTGAGGCAGTCCGTCCGACACTGACTGCATTGAGTTAGCTTAAATATGTCAGATCGACAATGGCTCATAGATCTTAGTATTCGACATATATTTCAACTCGATACTTCAATTCTGATCTGACAAAAAGGGGTGTTCACAGTCGGAGAGACAGACAGACGGTCGGACAAAGGAGTGATCCCGCAAGGTTCGGTTTTTACGGAATGAGGTACAGAACCCACAAATCAGCCACGTACTTGAGCGAAAACTGTGGTTCATAATGTGGTGAAGGTTCTTTCTGACGTATCCAAAGGAACAGACCCCATTTCGATCCTGCAGCCACTATGAATCGAGACACAAAGGATTTAATGACATTATCCGCCAGTGGGCACTAATTTAAGTCAGTTGGGAAAGTTGAAAATTTGTGCCGGACAGGTGTTCGAGCCCGGGTCTCCCGTCTACTATGAAGATGCGCTGACCACTGCGCCATCCAGGCACAGTGGTCATCAGAACCTCACGGACTACCCAATCACGCCTACCGTCAGACCCAAATTCTCACCTTATCCACACACTATTGATGTAAAACTTCCTGGCAGATTAAAACTGTGTGCCGGACCGAGACTCGAACTCGGGACCTATGCCTTTCGCGGGAAAGTGCTCTACCATCTGAGCTACCCAAGCACGACTCACGCTCCGTCCTCACAGCTTTAATTCCGCCAGTACCTCGTCTCCTACCTTCCAAACTTCACAGAAACTCTCCTGTGAACCTTGCAGAACTAGCACTTCTGGAAGAAAGGATATTGCGGAGACATGGGTTAGCCATAGCTCGGGAGATGTTTCTAGAATGAAATTTTCACTCTACAGCGGAGTGTGCGCTGATATGAAACTTCCTGGAAGTTTAAAACTGGCTGAGAGTAGTGGCGTACTCCTGCAATCCAAGCTTCCGGGAGGCCGTTGTGTGAGAGAGATCTGGAAACAACTACAGACTCGGCCGTTTCATGAGCTCAGGAACGACCGCGATGCCTTCATCGAGCTCTGCAGATTGACAGATGGCAGTGTGGAATTTTCGGCTAGTAGTGGCTCGGGGTTAAGAAAAGTCGAAAGCAGTTAGCAAAACTACATCCAGTTTTAATCTGCCAGGAAGTTTCATATCAGCGCACAGTCCGCTGTAGTGTGAAAATTTCATTCTAGAAACATCCCCCAGGCCGGGGCTAAGCCATGTCTCCGCAATATCCTTTCTTCCAGGAGTGCTAGTTCTGCAAGGTTCGCAGGAGAGCTTCTGTGAAGTTTGGAAGGTAGGAGACGAGGTACTGGCGGAATTAAAGCTGTGAGGACGGGGCGTGAGTCGTGCTTGGGTAGCTCAGTTGGTAGAGCACTTGCCCGTGGAAGGCAAAGTTCCCGCGTTCGAGCCTCGGTCCGGCACACGGTTTTAATCTGCCAGGAAGTTTCATATTAGGGCACACTCCTCTGTAGAGTGAAAATTTCATTCCACTATTGATGTAGTTCCCCGTGCCCACTGTTCTCATTACTCGCTGCATTTCGCCTAGTCCCGTAAGAGTTGGAGCATAGTGTGCATTCGCACTTAAACAGAAGGAATCACGAGGTGTATGTGTAGTAAGAAACCCCTCCACTGACCAGCTCTCAGTAGCCCGGAACTGCCATCATGTACTATGTTGCAATTGCATTCACGAGCGAGAACAAGGATACTTAATGGAAGTGTGAATTTTTATCAATGACTGGTGATTGAACACAGATTTAGTCAATATTATCTGTGCATTGAGGAATTTTTAGAGTAAGTTTTTAAGTGAAAAATAATGGTTTGTTATGTGTCCTACAAATGGTGAGACGAAAAATAAATGGATAAAAGTTTGTAATCTTGCAGATTTAGTTTTCAGCTGAAAATGCTCTTGTCTGCTTCGTCTTATAAATTATAAAGTGATTTGAAAAAAAAAAAAAAAAACTTTCGACTGCTCATTCGAAATGCAAACTGGAGAGTGATACGGTTCCATCTCTACATCTACCATCCTCCAGTGCTGATTTAAGGCGTAATAGCGAGGCTAATAATGAGACAAATATTCAGACATGAAAACAAAGCTACTGTAAAGAAGTAGAAAATATTTCGCAGAAAAACAGGGGTATATTACAAACTAATGAAGAAATTACTACAAGACAAAACGTTAACCATGAAAAAAAAACACTACCGTGAATGCGTCATTGCGTGCTTACGCTAATAATTAGAAATCGTGGGAACAGAGATAAAAGACCTGAGGCAAAAGATGCAGATTTATAGGACCGTCTCTGTCGATGTAGCGCTGAGTTACTGAAATTAAAACGTGTTCCCGAAAATGACTCAGGGCTCTTTTTCTGACTGTCGACAACAAGTGGTTATGAAAGATATTGCATAGGCTGCGAATTTACGTTGCCTGTCTTATAAAGCGTTACCTTTTGTCAGGACTTTGCTGTAATGTGTTTCGTAAGGTCACGCACTTTCTTGAGGATGAAAGCTAGCAACGAGGAAAATACGTAAAGGTCGTATGCGAACTGAGAGAAGACAAAAACGGAAAAAAATGAAAACACTTGGAACTTAACTTTGAAAACTAGCAGAAGAAAACTTGTTAATGCAGCTGAAGAGTTTAAAAAGACGTTATAAGTTATTTCTCCGTTTCCTCCGTGCTATAGGTGTATGTGGTCTAAGCCTGTGTGAGCCTCTTCCCCGCCGAGATCGTGAAACAGGTTTACGTTCCTCTGATGCTTTAGCTAGCAATTTACAGAGCGTAGAAAAAGGTATTCGATATAAAGGTTCAAATGGCTCTAAGCACTATGGGACTTAACTTCTGAGGTCATCAGTCCCCTAGAACCTAGAACTTCTTAAACCTAACCAACCTAAGGACATCACACACATCCATGCCCGAGGCAGAATTCGAACCTGTGACCGTAGCGATCGCGAGACTGTGGCGCCTAGAACCGCTCGGCCACCCCGGCCGGCATTCCATATAAAGCTTAATAATAATAACAATGATAATAGTAGTACACTAAAACATGGAAAAACTCGATTATATTCATAGCTGCACAGGAGTTAAACATGTGTGCGCCGCCTGCCCTAAGCTTCAGTGCAGTGCGGCGTGGTGAGAGTATTTGAGGTGACGTCACAGCTCACAGCCCGCCTGCGCATGATCATTACCATGTATTCTAGCATCCGTCTGCGCGCTGAAGTGATCATCGATCGTCCTCGCTTTGTTTGTCGTAAAAAAATTAGTGCACCTGAAAAGACGACGTCGATTTTTATGTAATGACGCCATTTGCCGCGTGGGGGATAGTAGATGTACTGGTTTCAACGTCGTCTGCCAAAAGATAGCGTAGTGGCATAGCCACTACAGTGCCATCTGTGACTATCGTTTAATGGTGAATGCCCGCAGCCAGAAGGCTTAGTGTGACGCAAACGTGCGACGCAAGCAGATTGCTTCCGACACGCACTCGTGCTTCCTTCAGCCAACTGAGCGAATTTGAAAGGGGGTCAAATTGTGGCCTTCTGAGTGGCGGATGACCCTTTCAGAGAATTGCCACGCAAGTTGGACATGCTGCGTCAGTTGTGCAACGATCCTAGTATCAGTGGTCACCTGATCATTCTCACACCAGTAAGCGAGGTTCTGGACTTCCACGCACCACAGGTGCCCGCCAGGATCGTCTTATTGTAAGGGCAGCCCTAGCAGTTCGTATAGCTACCACGGAACAGTGTAATATACTGATTATTCCTTGCTACTGTAGTGTTATCTTGAAGCTGTGAGAAAGGAGGACAGGCGCTTCAAGGGGCGGAAGCAGAGACGATGCTGAGGGCAGACGAAACTAGGAGAGATATTGTTACACGAAGTAAACAGTAAGGGGAGGGCCTTGCGAAAATGCAAACGCCTCCAGACGTGGTCCCAGGGCGCTAGTTACTCTTCAAGGAATTAACATGTAACTTCATATTTCGTCTAGACGCGGTGGTAGGTTGCCACCGTAGAACTTTGTAACCAACAGGGCACGTCTTAGCGATAAAGCCAGCTTGATACCAGCCCTGAGAAAAGCAACGTCAGTAGGCTCACAAGGGTTAGAAAGAGAGCGAAAACGCCAAAAAACTGTTGACCTAGCAGTCCCTACTCCGGGGAGCCCGAGGGGCGGGACTAAATGATGTATAACAATAATGTTACAAGCCTTATTTGGCACAGCAGTTACATTTAGATTTCAGCTGAACGATGTTCATACCAAATACGGACTTAGTTAGTGCAACCGCATTAACATCCCCGCCTTAGGAGCAGTAGAGGGGACCTAACTAAACCGTGATTGGTAGGCGCCTGCAAGAGACCTGAGAAATGCCGGACATTTGCCACGCCGGACATTTGCCACGCCGGACATTTGCCGCACTTGCCCCTTCGCCAGGTAGCGATCCCTCAGGTAAGGGACGCCCTTCCTCGTACTGCTTCTGTCCGCTTTCAAACCACCGTCTCCACATCTTACTCGATACCACCAGTACGTAAGGGACCTTCTTCTTCGACATCTTGGCGAAATACAGAGCTTCTTTTCCTAAATCGAAATATTTATGTCTTTTGGGAAACGATAGCAATTCCGACGATTATGTCAGTATGTAATTAGTTCTGCCAAGTATAAATATAGATCTCTCTGTCTGTACGGTAGCTTCCTTTCACGCTTACTGATTGGGTTGGAAACAGTTCATCGCCATGGGAGCAACAAGAAAGGAACACTGTAAACAGAATGCGAATGTACGCTAATCATTTCTTTTTGATCGCTGCATTTGTGCCTACTTTAATTACTACAACTGAATGCCCAAAAACAATAAGGAAAGAAGAAATGGGTATGTGAATGTTTGAAAAGAAGAACGACATACTCCATATTAATTTACTCTCTAAAATCCGATATCTCTCGCGGCGAAACATTAATTAATAAAGTGTAGCGGGACAATGTTCAAAACAGGACTGAAAGTACGTTCATAAATAGAGATAAGAACATCTATGATTGACATGCCATGTAAAGTCGACGTACAATTTTAAAATGTTAGAAATAAGGAAACGAAGTAATACAGAATGCTGTGCTTGTAACGTACGTTGTTGTTCTACATTGTTTAACTGGCATTTACAGGGTCACAGCCAAAGCATCCTAGGTTTTGGAGGGAAAAGCCACAATTGTAATGATCTTCACTACAACAGAAACAAGGAGCACAACCTACGGAAAAATAATGTAATGTGTATTCCAGCTCACAAGCGACATTGAAGCAGGTAGTTCCTGTGACATAGTATGGACAGAGGTTATATTCGACAACCGGAATGAATTAATAACTGGCTCCTTTTACCAACACCCGGTCTCAGATGAAACAGTTGCTGAACATTTCAAAGAAAACTCGAGTCTCATCGCAAATAGGTATCCTACTCATACAATTATAGTTGGCAGTGACTTGAATCTACCTTCCGTATGTTGACAAAAATACATTTTCAGACCCTACTGTTGATAGAAAACAACTTCCATAATTGTTCTAAATGCATTTTATAAAATTATTTTGAACAATTAGTTCATGATGCCATTCAAATTGTAAATGCTTACGAAAACACACTTGACCTCTTAGCCACAAATAATACTGACCATCACGACAGGTACAGGAATTAGTGAACACACAGTCGCAGTGAGGCTCAATTCCGTAACAAAGAAATTCACCAAAACTAAACGCGAAATATACATATTTATAAAAGCAACTAAAAATTCGGATGACGTCTTTCTAAGAGACAGTCTCCAATCCTTCCAAACTATATAAGTGAAGACCATATGTGGCTTAAGTTCAAAGATATAGTATCAACAGCACTCGAGAGATTCATACCAAATAAATTAATATCAGACGGAACTGATCCCCCATGGTACACAAAACACGACAGAAAGCTGCTGCAGGAGCACCGAAAAAGGCACGTATAATTTAGACGGAGCGCAAAATCTCTAAGACTGGCGAAGTTTTACTGTGGCTCGAAATTTTGTGCGGATTTCAGCGCGAGATGCATTTAATAGTTTCCACAACGAAACTCTCTCTAGAAATGTGGCGAAAAATCCATAGAGATTCTGGTTCTGTGTTAAGAAAACCAGCTCAGTAAGTACCTTTACTGCGGGTCGGGCGGCGAGTGAGGAGGAGGAGGGGGAGGAGGAGGAGGAGGAGGAGGGGAGACAAGGGACCCAATCCTTCGGAGCAGGTAAAATCGTGGCAAATGTCCGTCGTGGCAAATGTCCGGCGTGGCAAATGTCCGCACACCGACCTGAGGGGGGCTTTAAGTGGGAAAAGCAGGCCCCTACGCGACTCTTTAAAACCCCTAGATTCCGCATTTTGGCGGAGTTCTCAGTCAGACGATCTGCGCGCCGAATCCGCGTCCGTCGACTCCAGCCTCGGTCCAGCTCCACGTAAGTCTCCCCAAGAGTCTCCACAACGAGTTCCCTACCAAGTCTCACCACCTGCGTTTCTAGTAAATGCCTGTACCAGTGTTGGCTCAGATAGAAGAAAAGAATCAAATGCCTTCACTGTGAATTGTCCTTCTGCCTTCTGCTCTGTATCGCTCGGGAGCGCAGACTTACCAGTAACCCCTTTTCTCCCCCTCCAGGACACGACAACAGATAAGAAGGCTTGTGAGCCCAGATGTGTCAACACGAACTGTTGCGAACTGGTTATTGGCAGTGGGATTAAGGGCACGTGCACCTCTAGCCTGTCTTCCACTCAGGCCACAGCATCGACGTACGCGGCTCGACTGGTACTGTCAAGAGTAGCACTTGGAAGATAGAATGGCTGGCCGTGGTCTTCAGCGATGAAAGCAGATTCCGCCTGCAGGCAAGTGTCGTTGTCTCAGAGGGCATTCGTCCAACTCACTGGCCCCATCCACGCCTTATGGTCTCGGCTGCGAAAAGCTACAGCTCTCGTTCACCTCTGGTGTTTCTGGAGTGGACGCTGACCAGCGCTCAGTACGTGCCAAATGTTGTTACACCCGTTCTTTTGCAGTTATTGTATAGGCAAGTGATGTGATATTCCAGCTGGATAATACTCTCCCGCACACTGCCCGTGAAACTCAACGTCCTGTGCAAGACATGCAGTAACTTCAGTGGTCAGCACGATCTCCAAACTTGTCTCCAGTCGAACTCATGTGGGATGTCGTGGGGCGAGAAGTGATTCGTGCGACTCATCAGCTAACAACTCTTACAGAACTATGTGAGAGGTCGAGCGTCTGTACGATCAACTGGCTGCCAGTCAGCTCCTGCATTGCCGCCTCTGGAGACTACAACACGTACTAATATGGGTGTTTCAACATGGGTTCATACTTGATACCTCAGAACCGCTTGTGTTACTGATTGTAAATGAAATTATTTCTTGAAGTCTATACGCGCTGTTACAACACTAAAGCTTGAGTGAATTGGCAAAGTGTACAAGGATGTACGAATATTTTTTCTGGCAGTATACATGTGATGTCTGTTCTTTCGAACATGTCATAAAGAGAAGACACCACGTATATGATTAAAGCGAGGACAGACAATGATCACTTCAGTGAGGACGCACACCACGCTCGAAATGTTACGGAAACGGCGAAATGTCGCGAGTAATGAGTATAAGGGGCGAGGGGCACTATATCAATAGTGTTTGGATAAGTTGAGAATTTCGGTCTGACGTGAGGCATGATAGAGTAGTTTGTGCAGTTGCGATGACCACTGTGTTCGGAGGGGTCGCAGCAGTCAGCGCATCTGTTTGGTAGGCAGGAAACACGGATTCGAATCCCAGTCTGGCACAAACTTTCAACGTCCACTGACAGATAATGTGTCTTAAACTGTTACCGGTTTGGGAGATTTGCAGTTCTAGGAATCAGTCCCTTACCCCTAATATGGAACACAAGCATCTTTTTTCTAAAACACTTTAAAACTAGGTTGCAGGTTGTTTTATCGACCTGTGATAGACAGTTACCAGAAGAGGACCCGTTTCTTCAGGGTATGTATTAGATATAAAATGTCCAGTACCTTTTCTTGCAAGAGCACTATCATTTGTTTTTCGATTACGAACTCTCCTAGTCCTAAATGTCGTTCAGGAATCAAAAACTGGATCTGTGTCGTGGTATAATTCGATGTAGCAGTTTTCTGCCTGGGATATGTAGATACGACCATGTAGATTACGCCCGTAATACTTCGAAGGTGTTCGCAGACGACATATACTGATGGCCTAAACATTATGACCACTGCCCACCACGAGACTGAATGCCGTCTGAGGGGTTGCGGGCACGTGGAGCGATAAAGAAATAGTATAAGCTGAACAGAGACGAACAGAGAGTCATTCTTGCGAGGATACGGGCCGCAATTGGTGGAATCCACTGACGCGTCTGGCCTGGCACTTGGGAACGAGCATCTCGGAAACGCCGAGGCAGATCGACTGTTCGCCTGGTGCTGTCGCGAGCATCTGTGGAAAGTGGTTGAAGGAACGCGGAGCTACGATTGCGCGACGAGATGTAGGACGTCCACGCCTCATGGCAGAACATGGAGGTCGGAGACTTGCCCGCTCTATAAAGCTAGACAGGCAGCGATCCGTGGCAGATCTGACGACAGAGCACAATACTGGTGCAGGCACAAGTACTGTCTTAGCGCGCATTGTTGAACGTGGAGTTCCCCACTGTGTGTTCCCATGTTGACACGACTCCGGCAGTTACGATTAAAAATTCATCGAGATCTGATTTTCGATCAATGGAAACATGTCGCCCGGTTGGGTGAATCAGGTTTCTAGTCACTCTAGGTCCCAGATACACCGTCATCCCGGCGATCAGTTGCTCAAAACAGGCACTCAAGGACGTAGACCGTTAGGTGCGCCACTAGTCTATGTGACATGTTCACATGGGCTTCCATGAGACATTTGGCAGTAATGAAAGGCACTATGAAAGCGGTGGTTTACGTGAACATTAAGTTTCTTCGTGTTGGGTACCACAGCCGTACGCTAAAGTGACGGAAGTCATGGGATGCCTCCTATTGCCAGGCGTAGTACAGCTAATCGACGTGGTATGAATTCAATAAGCCGTTGGAAGTCCCCTGCAGAAATATCGAGCCATGTTGCCTCTGTAGCCGTTCATAATTGCGAAAGTGTTGCCGGTGGAGAATTTGTGAGCGAACTGTCCTCTCTGCCAATTCATTCGCTCGAACTGTCCAGAAAGTTCTTCAAACCAACCGCAAACTATTCTGTCCAAGGGACATGGCGTATTGTCATCAATAAAAATTCCATCGCCGTTTGGGGGAAAAAAATGGAAATGAGCGTATGGCGTCATGGCCATGAGTTCCCAGTCGGGAAGTTCGGCCGCCAAGTGCAAGACTTATTGAGTGCAATGCCACATTGGGCGACTTGAGTGTTGACAAGGGGGATGAAATGATGATGAGGACAGCACAACACCCAGCCCCTGAGAGGAGAAAATCTCCCTCCCCAGGCGGGAATCGAAGCCGGGCCCCCGTGCGTGACATTCCAACGTGCTGACCATTCAGTATTGGGGCCTACGTTGTTTGGGAATATGAAGTCGATGAATTGCTGCAAATGGTCTCCAGATAGCAAAATATAGCCATTTCCAATCCATGATCGGTTCTGATCAACTATAGGACCCATTCCACTACATGCAAACACAGCCCACACCATTATGGAACCACCACCAGCCTTCTCAGTGGCTTGTTGACAGCTTGGACCCATGGATTCATGGAGTCTGCAACACAGTCGAACGCTACCGTTCAGCTCTGACCAACTGAAATCGGGTCCGTCCCCGGTAGCTGAGTGGTCAGCGCGACAGAATGTCAATCCTAACGGCCCGGGTTCGATTCCCGGATCAGGGACTGGGTGTTGTGTTGTCCTAATCATCATCATATCATCCCCATCGACGCGCAAGTCGCCGAAGTGGCTTCAAATCGAAAGACTTTCACGCGGCGAACGGTCTACCCGACGGGAGGTCCTAGTCACAAGACATTTTTTATAACTGAAATCGGGACTTATCTGATTAGCTCACGGTTTTCCAATCGTGTAGGATGTAACCGATGTGGTCACGAGCCCAGGCGATGCAGGCGATGTGGTGCTGTTAGCAAAGGCACTCGCGTCGGTCGTCTGCTGCCACAGCCCTTTAACTCCAAATCTCACAGCACTGTCCTAACGGATACGTTCAGCGTACGTCCCACATGATTTCTGCGGTCATTTCACGCAGTGTTGCTTGTCTGTTAGCACTGACGTCTCTACACGAACGCCACTGCTCTCGGTCGTTAAATGAAGGTCGTCGGCCGTTGCATTGTCCGTGGCGAGAGGTAATAAATGAAATATGGTATTCTCGGCACACTGTGGATCTCGGAATTTTGAATTTCTAAACGATATACGAAATGGAAAGTCTCATGCGTCTAGCTCCAACAACCATTCCGCATTCAGACTCTGATAATTCCCGTCGTGTGGCCGTAATCACGTCGCATACCTTTTCACGTGGTTCACCTGACTACAAATGACGGAAACGCCTATACACTATCTTTCATACCCTGCTTATATGATACTGCGTCCGAAGCTCGTGGTTTTGCGGTAGCGTTCTCGCTTCCCGCGCACGGTGTACCGGGTTCGATTCCCGGCGGGTCAGGGATTTTTTCCTCACTTGAAATGACTGGGTGTTGTGTTGTCTTCATCATTCATCCCTAGTACGGCGGTGCGGGTCTCCCGCATCGTCCCCTACGCTCCTCGGAGTATGGGACCAAAAATGGTTCAAATGGCTCTGAGCACTATGGGACTTAACTGCTGAGGTCATCAATCCCCTAGTACTTAGAACTACTTAAACCTAACTAACCTAAGGACATCACACCCATCCATGCCCGAGGCACGATTCGAACCTGCGACCGTAGCGGTCGCGCGGTTCCAGACTGTAGCGCCTAGAACCGCTCGGCCACCCTGGTCGGCAGTATAGGACCTCATCATCATCATCATATCATACTACCGCCATCTGTATGTGTGCATGTCGCTGTCCCATGACTTTCGTCACTTCAGTGTACATTTCTTAAAGGCAATTTTGAAGTTTTCTACCTCGACTAACAATTCCTTATACCTGGCACGACTAGCCAGTTTCGGCTTTACAGGCTTTATCGGGATAGTTGTATAACACATCGACGCCTATTGCGTTTGAAAATGGCCTGTAAGTCCTAGACTGGCCAGTCATAAAAGACACAATAAATTGGATTCTTGTCAGAAACAGCCGAGATGGAAAACTTAAAATATCCTTGACGTGAACATTATTGCGTGTCACGTGCATCCCTTCACGCTACCCCGACGCCGCTGCAATCTGTCGGCAGAGTAACTGTCTGTATCACACGGCCAGAATCGTACTGGTGTGGTCCGAGGAGCATAACAGCGAACCCACGTTGATGTCTCGGACATCGAATTCACTTGATCTGAATCCGATAGAACACATCTGAGGCGCTATCGAGCACCAGGACCGCATCCGGAAAATCTTTTGGAAATTTGTGGTAATGTCTTATGGGACCAAGCCGCTGAGATCATCGGTCCCTAAGCTTACACACTATTTAATCTAACTTAAAGTAACTTACGCTAAGGACGACACAAACACCCCATGCCCGAAGGAAGACTCGAACCTCCGACGGGGGGAGCCGCGCGGACCGTGACAAGACGATCTAGACCACGCGGCACCGCATCCGCAAACCATCGACCCGTAGTTTGTGGAAACTGTATGAGCTGAGCTTAGACATTTGGTGTCACATAACTCCGAAAACCTAAAAAGGACTTAGCGGATCCAAGCCATGCAGAATCGTTCTGAATTGCGTTGCAAATGTGGAACAATGCGCTGTTACCAAGGTGGTCATAATGTTTTGGCTCTACAGTGTGAATGGGTACAGGAAGGTGACGTTCTTACAAACTTCTTACGGAATGCAGTATAATTTTTTTCAATTTCTGCGCGGATACAATTCCCGTAACGATCAGAGTGAGTAGATTAGAACTAGTTGCAATTGGCTGCCTGTACACTGAAATTGCTGCTTTACAGGTTGATGCATAACTACTAAGGTCATCACTCCCTAAGCTTATACACTACTTAACCTAAATTATCCTAAGGACAAACACACACACCCATGCCCGAGGGAGGACTCGAACCTCCGCCGGGACTAGCCGCACAGTCCATGACTGCAGCGCCTGAGACCGCTCGGCTAATCCCGCGCGGCGGTGCAAACGTCCTCGAACTGTTCGTGCAGATGGTTGTTGTCTGGCAAACGTCCCCATCTGTTGACTCAGGGATCGAGACGTGGCTGCACGATCCGTTACAGACATGTGGATAAGATGCCTGTCATCTCGACTGCTAGTGATACGAGGCCTTTGGGATCCAGCACGGCGTTCCTTATTACCCTCCTGAACCCACCGATTCCATATTCTGCTAACAGTCATTGGATCTCGACCAACGCGAGCAGAAATGTCGCGATACGATAAACCGCAATCGCGATAGGCTACAATTCGACCTTTATCAAAGTCGGAAACGTGATGGTACGCATTTCTCCTCCTTACACGAGGCATCACAACAACGTTTCACCAAGCAATGCCGGTCAACTGCTGTTTGTGTATGAGAAATCGGTTGGAAACTTTCCTCATGTCAGCATGTTGTAGGTGTCGCCACCGGCGCCAACCTTGTGTGAATGCTCTGAAACGCTTGTCATTTGCATATCACAGCATCTTCTTCCTGTCGGTTAAATTTCGCGTCTGTAGCACGTCATCTTCGTGGTGTAGCAATTTTAATGGCCAGTTGTGTAGTACAACATCGCCTGCAGCATCTCTCCTGGGCCCGGACCACATTGGTTGGACCCTTCACGATTGGAAATTGTGACCTGGTCAGATAAGTCCCAGTTTCAGTTGGCAAGAGCTAATTTAGGGTTCGAGTGTAGCGCAGACCTCATGCAGCCATATACCCAAGCTGTCAACAAGCAACTGTGTAAGCTGGTGGTGGCTCCATAATGGTTTGGGTTGTGTTTGCATGGAGTGAACTGGTTCCTCTGGTCCAACAGAACAGATCATCGACTGGAAATGGTTATGCTCTGCTACTGGAGATCATTTGCAGACATTCATGTACTTCATTTTCCCAAACAACTATGGGAATTTTATGAGTGAGAATGCGCTATGTTACCGGGCCACAATTGTTTGCGATTTGTTTGAAGAACATTCTGTACAGTTCGAGCGAGTGATTCAGCCACCCAGATCGCCCGACGTCAATCCCGTCTAACATTTATGAGGAATAATCGAGAGGTCAGTTCGTTCACAAAATGACCTTGTGGATGACATCGGAAGTTCACTGAGGCTTTTTGCGGATGATGGTGTAGTATATCGAGAGGTTGTAATAATGGAAAATTCTACTGAAATGCAGGAGGATCTTCAACGAATTGAAGCATGGTGCAGGGAATGGCAATTGAATCTCAATGTAGACAAGTGTAATGTGCTGCGAATACATAGAAAGAAAGATCCCTTATCATTTAGCTACAAAATAGGAGGTCAGAAACTGGAAGCAGTTAATTCCCTAAATTATCTGGGAGTAGGCATTAGGAGTGAGCTAAAACGGAATGGCCATATAAAATAAATAGTTGGTAAAGCAGATGCCAGACTGAGATTCATTGAAAGAATCCTAAGGAAATTCAGTCCGAAAACAAAGGAAATAGGTTACAGTACACTTGTTAGCCTACTGCTTGAATACTGCTCACTGGTGTGGGATCCGTACCAGATACGGTTGATAGAAGAGATAGAGAAGATCCAGCGGAGAGCAGCGCGCTTCGTTACAGGATCATGTAGTAATCGCGAAAGCGTTACGGAGATGACAGATAAACTCCAGTGGAAAACTGTGCAAGAGAGACGCTCAGTAGCTCGGTACGGGCTTTCGTTGAAGTTTCGAGAATATACTGGTCATTAAAATTGCTACACCACGAAGATGATGTGCTACAGACGGGAAATTTAACCGACAGGAAGAAGATGCTGTGATATGCAAACGTTTAGCTTTTCAGAGCATTCACACAAGGTTGGCGCCGGTGGCGACACCAGCAACGTGCTGACATGAGGAAAGTATCCAGCCGATTTCTCATACACAAACAGCAGTTTATCGTATTGCGACACTGCTGTTCGCGTTGGTCGAGATCCAATGACTGTTAGCAGAATATGGAATCGGTGGGTTCAGGAGGGTAATACGGAACGCCGTGCTGGATCCCAACGACCTTGTATCACTAGCAGTCGAGATGACAGACATCTTATCCGCACAGCTGTAACAGATCGTGGAGCCACGTATCGATCCCTGAGTCAACACATGGAGACGTTTACAGGACAACAACCATCTGCACGAACAATTCGACGACGTTAGCAGCAGCATGAAGTATCAGCTTGGAGACCATGGCTGCTGTTACCCTTGACGCTGTTTCACAGACAGGAGCGCCTGCGATGGTGTACTCAACGACGAACATGGGTGCACGAATGGCAAAACGTCATTTTCTTGGATGAATCCAGGTTCTGTTTACAGCATCATGATGGTCGCATCCGTGTTTGGCCATCGCGGTGAACGCACATTGGAAGCGTGTATTCGTCATCACCATACTGGCGTATCACCTGGCGCGATGGTATGGGGTGCCATTGGTTACACGTCTCGGTCACCTCTTGTTGGCATTGACGGCACTTTGAACAGTGGACGTTACATTTCAGATGTGTTACGAGCCGTGGCTCTACCCTTCATTCGATCGCTGCGAAACCCTACATTTCAGCAGGATAATGCACGACCGCATGTTGCAGGTCCTGTACGGGCCTTTCTGGATACAGAACATGTTCGAGTGCTGCCCTGGCCAGCACATTCTCCAGATCTATCACCAACTGAAAACGTCTGGTCAATGGTGGCCGAGCAACTGGCTCGTCACAATACGCCAGTCACTACTCTTGATGAACTGTGGTATCGTTTTGAAGCTGCATGGGCAGCTGTACCTGTACACGCCATCCCAGCTCTGTTTGACTCAATGCCCAGGCGTATCAAGACCGTTCTTACGGCCAGAGGTGGTTGTTCTGGGTACTGATTTCTCAGGATCTATGCACCCAAATTGCGTGGAAATTTAATCACATGTCAGTTCTAGCATAATATATTTCTCCAATGAATACCCGTTTATCATCTACATTTCTTCTTGGTGTAGCAATTTTAATGGCCTGTAGTGTACCTTCACCGAGGAGTCAAGCAGTATGTTGCTCCGTCCTACGTATGTCGCGTGAACAGACCATGAGGATAAAATCAGAGAGATTAGAACCCACACAGAAGTATACCGACAATCTTTCTTTCCACGAACAATACGAGACTGGAATGGAAGGGAGAGCCGATAGAGGTACTCAAGGTACCCTCCTCCACACACCCTCAGGTGGCTTGTGGAAATGGATGTAGATGTAGATGTAGAGCAGCATGGCTCAATGTTTCTGCAGGGGACTTCCAAAGACCTGTTCAGTCCATGCCATATCGAGCTGCTGGTCTACGCAGGGAAAAAGGAGGTCCGACACGATATTAGGAGGTGTGCATGAGCTTTGTCATCTGACTGTGTACTATGCCACAAAGGTGATGAAAAAACCATATGATCAACAGTAAATGAACGTCAATAGTGAAAGCATTTCCTCTCTTCTTTGCCTTCCTCCGGCTGCCACTGATGGAGCTAAGTGATGTATTGCATGATAAACGGTAAGGAAACCAAACCTCTGAAAACATTATCGTGCTGTAAACAACCTTTTCGTGTAGCTGTGCAACACATCAAACGTGCTAAAACGCCTTAGGAAGCACGTAGGTGTATCAATGGTTCTGATAATAACCTGTAACATTCATAGCCACACAGTGTATGCGAATGACATCTAGAAATAATTGGCGCCCTTCTGACTGCACAGCGAAGAAAGTACTGGCAGCCGGATTTTGCACTATCCCATACTTTGGGGTACCAATGTCTTCCTCCATCCAATTAAATAAGAATCAGGTTAATCCGCCTCTAACAAGGTTGCGCTTGACGCCCGAGGTAAGCCAGGAGGAAGCAGAAAAACACACAAGATGTCACTGCTGGGTAAAACCAGTGCGGGGCCCGTAGGCCACTGGTTTGCTTTGGGATTCGAAGTTCAGAATATAAAAACGAGATGCACATTTTCTTAGATTGTTATCGTCAGAGAAACATTTAAAACATAAATTCTTTTCGCAACATGAGGAAATATAAACACAACCTTACTGCAATCACATTTTCCTAATAAAAATTCACTTAATTAAATTTTTTCAAAACAATAAAGTTCATATGATGATTGAAATGAGGCAGGCAAGGATCGGAAATAAAATTTTAAGAAAATAATTCTACTTAAAACCAAATTAAGCGAGTCACAATAAAGACCATAATCATGTTGATTGGGATTTAAAAAAATTACCGTTGTGTAAGAATTGAACACACGATTGTATCGGTGGTTGCAAAACGTAAATCCTACCCCTTGTGTCTCAGTGGCTAAGAAGTATACGAATTATAACGATAACGTTTTATTATAAGATGAAACACCATAATTGGTAAATACATTGTTACTTATGTTACACATAAAAGCTACGTTTTTTTAAAAAAAACTCGATAGCACATATGAAGATAACAAGATTACCTTATTCACGTTTTCCTGTCGGCAGATTTCGCAATCACTATATTTTTCAGTCTGTTAATATATTCTACTTTTGTTAAACAGTGGTGTTGTGTTGCACAGGGCGAGGCAAATAAAAGTGGCCCTGGCGAGTGTCAGCGTTAACTGAGGAGGAAAAGACCTATCGTTGCTACCAACAGGATGGAACGACTGCCCATACAGCCGGCCGAACCTTGGAGCACATTTACACAATCTTCAATCCTGACGGAGTTGTCACGCAGGTCACATGATCTGTCGTGTGCGATTACTCTGTGTGGGGAGCCCTCAAGTCTACCACAGCAACCATCATAGCCTTCAAGAACCGCAGCAGAACATTTTGGATGAGACTACAACAGTCCAGCTTCGATCTGCCTTCGGCAACTTGCTGAACAGGGCGCAAAAGTGCCAAGAGATGAATGGCGGTCACTTTTAACATCTGCCATAGTCGGGTTGGTTTTGTGTTTACTCTCCTCTGCTGTGTTTCTTTGTACCCTGGTGTTCTGTTCTCCGGACTACTTCTGTTTATTAATCCACAGCGACCAGCAGGGAAACAACGGCGCAAAAGAAACGCAGGAACCACGAAATTACAACACGTTACACAGCAACAGTCCACCACGAAGAAAGCAGCTTTTACTCTTAGACTCCTTGCATCGAGAGTACTGTAAGTAAAGGAAATACACCGTAGAAGGAGTGAACGTCTATAATAGGAGACTCACAAAAATAAATTTGGTATCCATTAATTACTGTCTTATTGGTAATCGATAGACCCCTATTCTAATTGATCGGGTTACTACGACAAGCTCGGACAACGTTAGGGAATTCTCCTGTAAGCTTCGCAGTATTGTTAGCTTACGACACATAGTATGGTATGACCAGAGCTCACTTTTAGAAATGAAGAGAAACTGTTAGTACTCGTTATAGATTTGGACGCCCCCGCACTTCCATTGCACGGCAGGCAGATTACCATTTATATTTAACTTGATAGATTTTTTTACACATAGGTGCAGGGCCCCCTAATGCGCGGGCACCGTTGTATTTGGCTAATACAGTCTGCACGATGGTAAAATTAACGAACTATCAACATGATTCGTCGTCAGCTTCACCACTTAATTATGTAACAAGTTTGCTGTATGTTTAGCAATTTTTTAAAACCTTTCATTCCGTTGTTTTGATTTTAAATGCAAAGAGGTCCATATAAAAACTCGGGAATTTAAATGAATTTCAGAAAATTTATGTGCAAAGGCAGTACGCCGATTCTATACAAAATAAAGATACCAAAACTAGTTAGTAAGGACACAGCATAGTTAACGCATAACACTGCAGATTAGCGTCTTTTATAAACAGTATATAATAAAACATCATTTAAAAAGAATCATTTAATGGGTGAGGTCTCACGTCTAACTACAGGCCTACATCGATACACTTCCTGGTGCTCATAGCGGATGATACTTTTTATTGCACTTACAGTCGGCGTGTTGTAAGAATGGTTGTTTCTATGTTTCTGTAAGAGATGTCATCTCTTCATTTGAAGTTGGGGGCTGACACATGGGAGCAATAGAGGGGTGTCATATTAGATCTCTCTCGACTGTGACGTAAATTAATCTGTTCGATTTACGGTAACGTTTATTTTTAGTCTTGATGTATTTTCTTTTCAGGAGCTTGCTTGAGCACTTATATCTTTGCTGCCATCTCAGTCTTCAAAAGAGCAAAGAGAGAACATGTAGAAACGATGATAAAATTGAAAGACACTTTGGTTAGTACCTGTACTGGCGATACGTAGGGCACCAAAATTAAACACTATCCTACATTAGTGAGCCTGAGGTACCGTATGGTGTGGAAACAGAAAGGTGGCATAGAGAAAATTATAAAAATAGAGTGAAGACTGGTTAGAAGCATAGTGCAAAAGAAAGAAACAGAATATAGCAGGCCAGGACCTAACAAAGAAATAAATGAATAGTAGAGAACGTAATATACATCAGGCGCGAAAGAATGACGCTCTTTGAGCATTGGATAGAACTGATGATGACAGAAGGAAGAAACAAATCTGAAATAAAATTATGAAGCTGAAAGGACAACTCGAAAATTTGACTTCAAGGGAAGAAATTTTTACCAAATGGTGAGTGTGTTGGTGTCAGAGAGCCTTCTACCAATTTATTTTATTTATTTACAGTATTTTTTTTTGAGGATTGAACAAACATAGCCACAGAAGTAGCCTGTTATAGAAATATTCTTTGCTCTAAGTAATGTTTACGTGTGTTCATACAAAACTTATGAAAAGGCTTGTCTTCCTTCATCTAGTAGATTTCATATATCCACGTAAAAGTGGTTTTTGAGCCGCCGCAATACATTGTCTTTCTGTAATTTTGTTTACGCTCTACAGTAATCAACGTTTGTTCCTGGTATTTAAACACAGTGCCTTAAATCAAATAAGTATAGCCGTAGGGAGTTTACAAGAAGATTTATTTTCTATCGGATATTAATTAGATTCTGTCAATAACATGGTGATGTGTTCAGACTCCACTTCGTCGAAATAATGCGAATCAACACTATCCTAGAAAGAGAATCAAATTTGCTTTAGCGATCGAAGTACGAGAAAGGGAGCCAATTATAAGTAAATTCCTGCGCTGTTATTTCACTCATCTAGCATTGCTGTTCGCCGCAAAACTTCATTTAATTACACGGGAGGAATAAACTTAGGAAGCTATTCATCGCATGAACAATGCTGCAGTAGGCGACGTTCTTGAAATATCAGTCTACAAGGATCTGACGTTATTCTACGCAAACATTGCTGGTATGCGGGAACTTAATCTCACAGTTCTCGTTATTAGCGCTGCCAGCCGGTGAGAATATTGGAATGGCGCAGGACTTCCGTTTGCGCGCATTACAGGCGACGACTAAAGCAGAAGCGCTGAGGCAGGTCATGACCTACGAGGATGAACCTCCTCTGTACGTACAATGGAACCCGTGAAACTCCTCACATGAGATTAAGGTGCCGCTGTAGCTGGAATAGCATCCCTACTTATGTTAGAGGACGCAGAACACGGAAACGCAATTAGACATGATCAAAGTCGTAGTCTTTAAATGAAATTTATGGCACTTGTGGTGATAAACAGCCTGAACTTCGTTCACTCAATATCCAGAATATTTGCCAAACTGTTCGAGATTTCTAAACAAAGTTTTCTGCAAATTACAGTTCGAAAATCAGTAATTAATTTCTTGCATTGCTATCACTTGTATATTTTTTTATCTACCGCATTACTGGAGCAACACTTTTTTAAAATGTGTATATTAAGCTCCAAGCACGCATTATCCTCAATTCCATACAAGCATCTGTTATCAGTAAGGCAGTTTTGTTGAAGAACTATTTTGTAATCTCTAGCTACTTTCTTTTCTTTCACCTTGTATAACATTGCTTCATTGGCAGCGTTATTTTGTTATCTTGTTACACTGAGTCTGGTATTTTCGATGTTAATCGATAATTATTTTTATTTCTGTTACTCACTATCAGTTAAAACTCTTCTGCGTTTATTCCTAACAAATATTCGTTTTCTGCCTGTTTTCAGTATATTCTTTTGCAGTCAACAGGGCCCGTTGGCAAGAGAGCGATTAGGCCAGCGAACTTTAGCACTCTTATCTGAGCCGTTTTCGCTGTTTTCCGTTCCTTTCACTCGTTTAGTAGCTACTTTCACATACAAGTTAAGCTAAAGCGGTAACGGGCCGTAGTTTTGCCTTGCACACTTCTTAAGATGGACCTGCTTTTGCAGAACTTAAATTTTTCCTACCGCCTCTTGGTTTTTGAAGATATTGTAGAATGTATGACCATGTACGGAATGTCGCCGAATTAAAAAGATTGAGAAGATTAAGAAACGACACATTTAAAGTAGTAGATGAGTTTTGCTACACTACTGGCCACTAAAATTGCTACACCACGAAGAAATTTAACCGACAGGAAGAAGATGCTGTGTTATGCAAATGATTAGCTTTTCAGAGCATTCACACAAGGTTGGCGCCGGTGGCGACACCTACAACGTGCTGACATGAGGAACGTTTCCAACCGAGTTCTCATACACAAACAGCAGTTTACCGGCGTTGCCTGCTGAAACGTTGTTGTGATGCCTCGTGTAAGGAGGAGAAATGCGTACCATCACGTTTCCAACTTTGATAAACGTCAGATTGTAGCCTATTGCGATTGCGGTTTATCGTATCGCGACATTGCTGCTCGCGTTGGTTGAGATCCAATGACTGTTAGCAGAATATGGAACCGGTGGGTTCAGGAGGGTAATACGGAATGCCGAGATGGATCCCAACGACCTCGTATCGCTAGCAGTCGAGATGACAGGCATCTCATCCGCATGGCTGTAACGGATCGTGCAGCCACGTCTCGATCCCTGAGTCAACAGATGGGGACGTTTACAAGACAACCATCTGCACGAACAGTTTGACGTCGTTTGCAGCAGCATGGACTATCAGCTCGGTGATCATGGCTGCGGTTACCCTTGACGCTGCATCACACACAGGAGCGCCTGCGATGGTGTACTCAACGACGAACCTGGGTGCACGAATGACAAACAGTAATTTTTTCGGATGAATCCAGGTTCTGTTTACACCATCATGATGTTCGCATCCGTGTTTGGCGACATCGCGGTGAACGCGCATTGGAAGCGTGTATTCGTCATTGCCATACTGGCGTATCACCCGCGTGATGGTATGGGGTGCCATTGGTTACACGTCTCGGTCACCTCTTGTTCGCATTGATGGCACTTTGAACACTGGACGTAACATTTCAGAAGTGTTACGACCCGTGGCTCTACCCTTCATTCGATCGCTGCGAGACCCTACATTTCAGCAGGATAATGCACGACCGCATTTTGCAGGTCCTGCACGAGCCTTTCTGGATACAGAAAACGTTCGACTTCTGCCCTCGCCAGCACATTCTCCAGATCTGTCACCAATTGGAAACGTCTGGTCAATGGTGGCCGAGCAACTGGCTCGTCACAATACGCCAGCCACTACTCTTAATGAACTGTGTTATCGTGTTGAAGCTGCATGGGCAGCTGTACATGTACACGCCATCCAAGCTCTCTTTGACTCAATGCTCAGGCGTATCAAGGCCGTTATTACGGCCAGAGGTGTTTGTTCTGGGTACTGATTTCTCACGATCTATACACCCAAATTGCGTAAAAATGTAGTCACATGTCAGTTCTAGTAAAATATATTTGTCCAATGAATACCCGTTTATCATCTGCATTTCTTCTTGATGTAGCAATTTTAATGGCCAGTAGTGTATTTGGGCAGCAGAATAACTGATGATGGTCGAAGTGGAGAATATATAGAATATAGACTGGAATTGTCGAGAAAAGCCTTTCTGAAGAAAAAAAAAATTGTTAAAACCGAATATAGATTTAAATGTTCCAAAGTCTTTTCTGAAAGTATTTGTATGGAGTGTAACCAAGTATGAAAATGAAACATGGATGATAAACAGTTTAGATAAGAAGCGAATCGAAGCTTTTGAAATGTGGCGTTACAGAAGAATGCTGAAGGTTAGGTGGGTAGATCACCTAAGTAATGAGGAGGTACTGAACAGAATTGGAGAGAAAAACAATTGTGGCACAGCTAGAAGACTAGAAAACGGAATCGGTTGACAGGACACATTCTGATACGTCAGGGGATCACCAATTTAGTGTTATGGGGAAGTGTTTTGGGGACGGGGGGGGGGGGGGGGAGAGGGATAAAAATTATAGAGGGAAACCAAGAGATGTACACAGTAAGCAGATTGAGAAGGATGTAGGTTGCAGTAGTTGCCTCCTCAAACCAGTCTTCGGACTGTGGACGATGACGACAACAACAACAACAACGTAATCCTATACTTTACTCTCTACATCTCTACATAAAAAATTCACAAAACATCCTCTACAACCTATTTTGGATAGCCTAGTCTTGGTGTGTCCCTACTACTTTTCCCCTCTCGTGAAACCTATCCTTTCTTCCGCTAACAGTTTTCTATAGTCTTCTTTCCAACTTCTACAATTAAAAACAAGGTTTTTCTACGCTACCAGATTTTAAAGATGAGTTGGTCCATGGAATAGAACGAATTGTCCAGGAAAAATGAGTTCGCGTTAGATCTACAACTTACTTTGTTACCTGCAAGAATGTTCTCTTACTGGGCAAATTATTGCTGCATGTTCAATTCCTCTCTGAGCCAACGAAAACTTTAATAATGCGTAATGAAGGTCATTTTATATTGTGACAGCGCAGTTAAATTCTTAACTCCTTGAAGATTATTCCATAAGACATTACTGAGTGAAAATACGAAAATCTGTCATGAGGTCGGTCCGTTTGTTTACAAGACTAGCTATTATACAAAGAGCAAAAGTAGTTCAACTTTATTGTTTGACAATCTCAGTAATATTCTTCTTCCAGTTGAAGTTTTCAACAATATGCACATGAAAAAAATATGGAGCATTTCTACCCTGTTTACTGACCATGCCTATTTGTTGTACAGAACTGAATATAATCTGTTTTCTCAAAATCTAGGGAGAGGCCATTTTCAGAGAACCACTTAATAATTATTTGAGAAACATCGTTAACAATTTATTCTCTTGCTATCTTTCAATGATATTCATTATAACACTAGTATCGTCCGCAAATAGTACCGTTTCTGCTTATCGGTTGTTAAGTGGAAGATAAGTCGCATTTATAAGGAATAGGAGTGGACCAAACATTCAACCCTTTGGGACTTTCTTCCTGATTTCTCCCCAATCATTAAAATTTTCTACCTTCCCAACATTTTTTGAATTACTGAGCGCAACTTTTTGCATTCTGATTCAAACTAGTTGTGTGTAAAGATATAAATTCCATAAACCTTTAGTTTTTCTATGATTGTAACATATCTACACATCAAATACCTTGGACAGATCACAAAAAATAACAACTGACGATATTTTATTATTATATATGTTGTTATTTACTCGTGGACACTAGCTGTCTACATTACAATATGGTTTCTCGTCATCAGTCTATGGACTGGTTTGATCTTCTCCTCCATTTTAACTATCTTCAGCTAATCTTTTCAGCTCTACGTAACAAATACACCAAACACCCTCTACAACCTATTTTGGATAGCCTAGTCTTGGATGTCCCTATTACTTTTCCCCTCTGCTGCAACCTATTCCTTCTTCCGGTAATGGTTTTCTATAGTCTTCTTTTCCAACCTCTCTATTTTAGGCATTCTTCAGTTTGAAATAAATGATTGTAGCTCCCTCATAAGTAGCATTAAGAAGTATCTTCTTATTTCTGGGTAGTGACTAGTTTTGGAAAAGTACATCCATTTTCAAACAATCCTGTATTACAGTAGGCATGACAGTTTTATACAAACGGGGCACGCATATTTGTAATACAGTTATAGTACACTAATGTCCTTCTAAGGTATACAAATTTGTCATGGTCATTTACTTTTATGATTCCCTTACTAGTTACATATCGTACAGTAAGTATGACCATACTGGCGATAGCTTATGTGCAGGGGATAGGTTCCCAACATGTTGATGTAGTCACAATCAGAAATGCTTCATCAAGGGGTAATGATAGGTCGGCTTTGCCGCCGAAGCACCATAGCGAAATTAGTCCACACACGTTTATGCTAGAAATAATGACGGGATAGAATACACAGACGGACACGATCTTAGAAGTTTCAAAACAGGAGAAAGATAAGCCAGGAAGAAAGTAAAGAAAAAAGTGAATTTGATAAAGAACTGAAGAAAATCGTGATAGATATCAAATATGAGTTGACAAAAACTAAGAAGATGTCAGCTGAGGAGAAACAAATAGCAATAGACATGAAGAAAGATGAAAGAGTAGCCAGGGCCGAAGCGTTAGGGGGAAGAAAAGAGGCGCTAGTAACAAAGAAACATGCGAAGCAAGTTAAGAAAGTCAAACAAATAAGGTTTTGGCTACGCTATAGGAATAGGACAAGAAGACAGTAAAAGAAACACAGGAAGAAATATAAAAAATTTCGAAGAGTATAAATCAGTTAGAACAACAGCAGGAAGACCTGTCAGACTTGCGGAAGGATCACTTGTGCATTAGTAAACAGCAAACAGAAATAATCAGAGATGTTAAAGAAATGTTTGTTCGTATAAAGCATGTGGAAAACAATGTGCAACGAAACTGAAAGAGGACAATGATTGTCTAAAACGAATCGAGGAGGAAGTGAGGAAGTGAGGCTCGGATTGTGATATTGTGGTGGAGACAGTGCGGGGAAAAGTAGTAGTAACTTGTGTAATGAGGATACCCACCATGTGAAGGAAATATGCATATCAGAAGAAAAAGGCAAAATGATTTGGGATTCGACCTGTAACGCAGCAAGTTATGAGATGACATTCGTTGCAGTAAGACACGCAGTTGTCTAGTATGGTGGCTGCAGGATGGCTGTGTATTTTTTTTTTTTTCGCTCTGCCCACAGCACAGCTGACGCTGCCTGTAGCGAGAACTGCACAGCGTAACATTCATTCAATACGAAGATTCATACGCTCTACGAATCTAAATAATCCATATTAGTTATTATCCCATTTTGTTAAAATTTGGTACACAACCTTTTGTTATTAATGGAATGTTGCTGTCAAAATTTCAGATTTTTATTTATTGTAGTTCCAGAGATAAAGAGAATTACGTAAAAGTCCTAAAACCTACGCCTGTTTTTTTATATTTTTTTATATAAAGTTAGGAACATTAACAGATTGACTTTCATTATCCTTTGAAGCCATTACAAAGTAGTCAGTGCCTAGAAATCAATTAATTAGAATTTTATTTTTAAAACTTTAGTCACTTTGCATTACTTAATACAAAAGTGAAACCATAACTTACAGTCTACACAGAACACTCTCTCTTTCAAATTTCTACGGCAACCGCCACATTTGTCACACTTGGTTTGATAGACAAACTTAACACAAAAGTAGAGAATAAGTTGGCACAAGATCACAGTAGTTTCGTAACCTGCACTAATCCGTAAATAAACACTAATGTAAACAAACTTTGAAACTTGCTTCCGAAAGTTTTAACTACCTAAACTCTGTATGACAGACACGATTTAATTTGGCTTTGAAGCGACAGCTCTAGTCGAAAACGAAAATCTACACTCGCGCGAAATTTACGCCTGAAAACGCAAACAAAACTAGCGACTACCAGCTTTTACGAAATACTTCCTTTTCGATCTAAATACAGTCAGGAAAGCGAAACCTTCAATAGATAGCCTAGAGAAGATGTAAATACACTGCTCTAAAATGTAATATTAACTAAATTAGCTCTTATTTTAAATATTACTTAGCGAGAGCTTCGTATACGCGCGTCTGCCTTGCTGCAGGGCTAACGGCCCGTTCAGTTTGTATCTAGCATTGCAGCCCTCCTATATTTCGAGGCAATACCTACTAGAACTAAAAAACGTATTTACATGTCTGACCTCCATTGAATCTGCCGTGACCTTGAATAATGCAGCATTTTATACGTAAAATTTGAAGCTCTTTTCAATTCTTACACCAAATATATCGGTTTCCATTGAAAAAAAAAAAAAAAAACACTTTAACCTCGAAATCACCTTGAATATCACGTTAAATGTTATGGCCAGTAGCAAAAATGCGTGACGCTCTTTCCCGCCTACAACTTTTATCTAAAACATTTTGCCGCGTGTCATCTCTACCCTAAGTTACTCCCCATTATTGATTAATATGGTCAACCCTGTGTATCAGACAGGCATGTATAAATTTTGGGATAAGTTACACGGAACATTTAAGAGCACTGAAAAACGTAGCACACGCTCCACATTCGCAGACCGCTTTATTAAAAACAACCAACACCCTGGTGGCATAGAAACAGACGTCCGGGTCATAAAACGATGTCATCGTCTGTACCATTTAACAGTAAAAGAAAATTACCTCATCCAAAAAGCTATCAAATAAGGAAAAACGGTCATAATGACCAAACAGTACTCTGCACAAAATCCATAAACGACAAACCACAACAAATAGTTCTCTGTACTGAAGCCTTGCAAATTTTTACCGATGTCCATAGTTAATTCTAAATACATAGTCAAAAGAAAACCCATCCATATCCAGTAAAAGCAAAGCCAAATACAGTAGTGGTAAGCATAAAAAGAGGCAAGTCCCACGATTCTACCGGAATGTACATTTCTAAAGGTTAAATGCTAAACGAAAATTCAATTCAGAGAGTATCCCAACTTTTGCTAATGGGACGGTGTTTTAATTTAGGCCTGTACTGATTTTAGTTGGAAGTCAAAGAACACACACAATGTGAGCAAATGATTAAGTACATATGTAATTTAAACAACAAAATTCGATGTACCATACTTCCTAACCTAAATAAAATCTATTTGTATTACAGGAAAAATAAAAGGAAAAACCTCATTGAGGATGCTGCAACAATAGTGAAACATGTTTGAGCATTAAAACAAAACAATAATTGTGTACTTGCAAAAAAGACGGACCGCCTTTAATTAGTTACTAGCCAATAAACCATATTAGTGTATCCTTTTTAAGAATTTCCGCTGGAACTGTCCTCTGGAAAATGGTCGCTTAGTAGAAAGTACGTTATTTACAGTCTCCTCTTTGGTGAATGTATCTGTGGCCAGGGATGTAGATGACACGTGCTTCACCTAGAAAAACGCAATGTTCACTGACTTCAATACTTTTATTAAACATTTCTCAAAACTACTCGGATTTTACAGCTTTTGTGTTACTTTCCCAGATATTAGTTTATAACGAGAAGCACTTCAATACAATTACATTTCACAGTCCGCAATGTGTATCGAAAACGGTTCACTTCGTAAACACGTTACTCCACTGTTCATACTTCGGAGCTTTCAGATTATTATTTTACGAAACATTAGTCCATAGCATTAAGCAAATTTGTATTTTATATTCACAGTCACCGCTGTGCATTGAACCAATCAGCTTGACATCGTGCCTCTTCGTTATGCCCATTCTGTAGCTTTCACGGTTTAACGTTCTGATATAATAGTTTGCAACGAAAACCAATTAATTCTACAGTCCATTAAGTTTACACTTCCCGCTAGACCTTGAAAACAGTCCACTCAGCAAATATGTTACTCTACTCCTCGAACATCGAACCTTTCAGGTTATTGTTTTCTGAAACAACAGTTTTTAAGAAAATAACTTTGATGTGTACGTCTATTAAGCTCACAATCTACTCTTCCTGCCGAAAACAGGCCACTTGAAAACGAAAACCGTAATTCTTAAGTTTAATTCGTGAGATGATAGTCCACAACAGTAAGCACTTTAATATATTAAACTTTTAACTTCACAGTCGCGCTTTGTATCTAAACGGTCTGCGCTGTACACCAAAAACACATTCTAAAAACTGCTGCTACAAACACGTCATTCCCTCACTCACATACCACAACAATCTGTGGGAATACCTCTCTCGACGCAGTCTCCACAGACCCTGCGACACGAGAAGAGAACGTTCTTTGGACTGTGCATAGAGAGGGTAGTGCGATGAGTCTTGGTGCGAGGGTGTTGCAGCTTTTTATGTTGCCTAATAAAGTTTACGTAGATGTATCCGTTTCATTCTTTGTTTATGGTAGTCGTAGATGTCCAGCATGTACTACGATCTATCCACAAATCATTCTCTGCTACCTTCCCCAAACACTTTTGTTACCGTTTCACCAATGGATCTCAATATACGTTTTAAAGCTGATCTCCGTTGCAGAACGTTACATAGAATACAGTGTTTTATACTTTTAAGCGAAATTACAATTTTACGTTCGTACAAAACTTTATGCATGTAGAAATATTTGAAGCACATAAGAGCATAGAATGAAAAATATCAGTTAAGAGATGGCAGGTACAGAACGTGGTAGAAAGAGACCCAAAACATGCACTACTGCAATTCTCTTTGATGTGAAAGGAAATAAGAAGAAGAAGAAAAAGACTGAATGGGAAAAAAGAAAAAAAAATATGGTACTACAGTTGTATCTTCAAACTGTTCATGTAACTTTCAGCGTCCTTCTTGTTCGAATTTCCGAGTAACAGCTTATCACACCCATATAATGATATGCTTGAGACGAACGCTTTCACAACCTAATTCATTATTTCCACATCTTTGTCTTACACCAGTAGAGTTCTTTTAATGAAGGAAATTTTCCTCACTCCTACCAGTCAGCATCTAATATCTCCCTTGCATCGGCCACCCAATATAATCTTACTTCCGAGATAGGAGAAAATTGTTACTCCATCCACTGCTGTGTCATTCAGAAATTTAATGTTAAGCATTATTCTTCTCTTTATTACTCTTTATCACTTTCGTCTTTGCTTTATCTATACATCGTACACGCCTTTCGTCATATATTCTGAATCTTTCTTGTACATATGAGACAAACAGTCCATTGCACCCGAGAAACAGTCTCAACTAGGGCCCTGTTTCTCTGAGGATTATCTTCTATCTGTCATCGCCAAGAAGTTGGAAAAAGACTCACGCATCTTGATGGGCCGTTTCGTCGGAACATAAAGCTCAGTTGTAGTTTACACCGGGAATATCTGTTTTCTAAACAGAGGTTGACGACAACAGTACCGCCTTTCTTCCAACGATTCCCAAGAGCACCTCTGTTTACAGTTGTCATGGGCTACACCGACCTCTTATGAACCTATCTTTTCATCGTTTTTCCAAATTCTGTGGAGTCTGCTATCGTGAGATGCACTTGATGAGGACCCAAACGAGGAGTAAACTTGAATATGTCGCACTACCGTCCTATATGCTAAACAGATGAAGAGCTAATTACTGGATGACAGTGCCAACAGGCACAATGTTTCTGCAAGCTACCACGTTTCCATAATCAAGTGTGTTGATGAAATGACCGCTTTGGGTTGGCACGGCGCTATTACACTGCTGGAAAGAGAAATAGTAAACCTGAAAAGACAACGTCGATTTTGATCCGACTGCGGCATATGCCACCTTGCGGTGGTAGGTGTACTGATAATTGTTACAACGCCGTCCATCAATAGATAGCGTAGTGGCATAGCTACCGGAGGGCCATCTGCGTTAAACTTTTAATAAGAATGGTCACAACCAGGAGGCTCAGTGTAATGCAAACGTATGAAGCAAGCTGGCAACCATGCCACGGAGACGCACTCATACTTCCTACAGTCAAGTGAGCGAGTTTGAAAGGGGTCAAACTGTGGCCATCTGAGTGTAGGGAGGTCCTTTAGGAGAACCGCCACACAAGTTGGACTTGCTGAGTCAGTTGTGCAGCGATGATGGCATCAGTGGTCACGTGAACATGCTCACACTCGTAGATGAGGTTCTGGACGTCAACGCAACACTGAAGCCCATTAGGATCAAAAATGGCTCTGAGCACTATGGGACTCAACTGTTGAGGTCATTAGTCCCCTAGAACTTAGAACTAGTTAAACCTAACTAACCTAAGGACATCACAAACATCCATGCCCGAGGCAGGATTCGAACCTGCGACCGTAGCGGTCTTGCGGTTCCAGACTGCAGCGCCTTTAACCGCACGGCCACTGCGGCCGGCCCCATTAGGATCGTCTTACTGTAAGAGCAGCAGTGGCACGTCGTAAAGCTACCACAGGACAGATAAGAGGGCTTGTGAGCCAGATGCGTCAACATGAACTGTTGCGAACTGGTTATTAGTAGAGGGACTAGGAGCATGCACACCTCTAGTCCATCTTCCACTCACATCACACTATCGATGTGCACAGCTCGACTGTTGCCGTCAGAGAATCACTTGGAAGATAGATTGGCGCGCCGTTGTCTTCAGCGATGAAAGCTGATTCTGCGTGCACACAAGCGATGGTCGTTTGCGCGTAGGACGTGGTAATGATGAGCGCTGTCTCGTAGAGTGCATTAATCAAAGACGCATGGCTGCACCCTAGTCCTTATGGTCTGGGAAGCGATAATCTGTCACTTTTGTTCACCTTTACTGTTTCAGGAGGGGACGGTATCCAGCGCTCAGTACGTGCAAAATGCTGGAAGACCCCTTCTTTTGCCGTCCTTGCGACAGGAAGGTGATGTGTTGTTCCCTCAGGATAATGTTCACTCACACAATGGCCATGAAACTGAAATTGCTCTGTAAGACATGCAGCGAGTTCCCTGGCCAACATAATCTGCGCACTTGTTCTGATGTAGCATGTGTGGTATATGATGGGGCGAGAAGCGACTCGGAAACCAACAACTCTTACAGAAATACGCGCAGGCGTGGCATAATTTGTCAAATGGTTCAAATGGCTCTGAGCACTATGGGACTTAACATCTGTGGTCATCAGTCCCCTAGAACTTAGAACTACTTAAACCTAACTAACCTAAGGACAACACACACATCCATGCCCGAGGCAGGATTCGAACCTGCGACCGTAGCGGTCACGCTGTTCCAGACTGATGCGCCTAGAACCGCACGGCCACACCGGTCGGCGCATAATTTATCCCAGGACAGTATTCGCCATCTGCACGATCGACTGTATGCCAGAGTCAGCGAGTGCACTGCCACTCGTGGAGGCTAAACAACACACTAATATGTGTGTTTCAACATGGTTTGATGTCGAGTACTTCAGTACCGCTTGTGCTATTCATCTGTAAATGTAATAATTTCACGTACTCCGCATGCACTGTTGCAACTATACATCTTGAGTGAATTGGAACCCTCTAAAAGGGAGTACAATTTTTTTTCCCGCCAGTGTACTTCTTCACCCCCCCCCCCCCTCACCTACGTCCCAGCGACCTTCTTTTCTGTCCGCCGTTCGCTCCAAGAATTCGTCCCCTTCAACTCCCCCCCCCCCCCTCCTCTCCTCCCTGCCGACCCGTTTCTCCATCCTCGGTTTGCGCCCAGGGATAAGTTCTGACGGCACCTTTTCTGTCTCTCGCCCTGCCCTTGAAGTCAGTTCTTTTATCAGATATCTCCTTCCTCATCTTAATCAGACTAAGTGTGGGATCCCAGCTCTTACTAAGAATGCAGCCACTATTACGATTTAGCAGCAGTTATCAATAGATTCTTTAATGCCACAGACCTAGATATCAGGCGTCTGGTCGTAATCTAATACGTATAATTCCGACAGGCAATGTTCTGCACCTGCCGACTTACTAGGCTGCTACAGTCTCGTGTGCGATTGGTGTTCTCCGTGACGATCTTCGACAGCAGATAGTGTCTGACCTAGATATATCTTGTCATATTGGCAGAGTACCTGATAGCAAATTTCCATTATCTGAAGTCGTCTTTGACACTTTCAAGCAGTCCCCAGTCTTAGCAGGTGGGTGGAAGACTGCTTTAACTTGGTGTTTCCGAAGAACTCGTCCTATCTTTCTCGATAATGCGTCACAAACTGGAACAAACGCAATCGGTTTCCACCAATTGTACTGTGGGTGTGGGAAGTAGGGCTGTCCGAATTTGCGACACCATGTAATCATTCCTCCGGGACACCAGAACACAGTCCTCAGATGTTCGAGGTCAACGTTTTAAGCACCCCGTTTCTCTTCGCGTGATTGTGGCAGCTGTTCACATGTAGCTATAGGCTGGTGTGCATCTTAGTCAGGTACAGTCGTGGACAAAACGAGCGAGATCCCTCGCCTTTTCGTTATGCTGACCCGCACGGATTTGAAGTCTGCTACACAGCATAACAGGCAAGGCGACGAAGTGCTACCAACATACTATGCACAGGCGTGAAATTGACAAACTATCTAAACTTTTTTAGACTGTTTTCAATAATTTGTAAGACTATATTAATGCTGATTAGTGTGTTAAATACAACACGTAAATATAAGACAGAACTGAAAGAAGAAACGCTAATTGGTACGAACTGTATCAATAAAAATGAATTTCAGCTTATCGACATAACTGTTTTAGTAAGACAATGAACCCCAGATTGTTACGAATTAGCAAAATATTATCCGCATTCGTCCGCGAAACGGTCTGTGTCAACGTTCAGACCAGTCATACTGGATTACCGTTGCTGACATACCATGAAAGTGTTCAAATTTAGCAATGCGTGAAGATTCGTAACGAAATTCAGTTAAAAATCATTTAGTGCCACACTTATGTCAATTCCATTATTGACAGAAGCGGAAAAAGTAGACAGTAACATGTATGAAATTCTACAAGAGTGTCACACTGACATCCACAGGGCGCCAGTACAGAATAAAGGTAGCGATAAAACGTATTGGGGGCGCGAGAATTTCTTAAAATTGTTTTACTGATATTCTTCCTGCCTCCATCGAGATTAGAACCGAAAACAAACCAGACCTACCTTTCACTACGCTAGCAGACAACCCAGGCAAACAGCCCTCTGTTATTACCCCAGATATGAATAAGCCGGCAATTTCGCAATGAAAATGGCAAAATGATCTGCAGTTTCTGTTGCATAGAGTTTTCTGGACTCAAAAACATGAATTTTCTTCCTTTATGTCACCGCTTATGTGACAATCATTCGGGATGTTTATCGAAATAACAAAATACTGTTATTAGTGAGTAAATTTAGTAGGATAATTCTGCACCACCCCAGGAAATAAACGGCTACATAGCTGTCAAACGTATTCTACACTGTTTCGAATTCTCCACTAGACTCGCCACAACCAGAAAACGTTCATTAGCCGAAGTGTTTGTTAAGCTAGCTAGCAATGGGAACGTTCGCACTTCTAAAACGCGGTGGCATTAATACTGGGATGGGAATTACCACGTCCATAGACAAATGGATTCTATTTGCATTCCTGTAAACGTGATTTAGATCGAAAGCGTAGCTACGATTAATATGGTGATGTATCGACTGCAACTAGAACATTTCGAATAAAGAGTAGGGGGTGTTATTTATGCGGCCCTCATCTTCAATAGCTGTCGTAGCTGTTTTCGTTGTTAGGATTTCGACACCTAAACCGGTAAAAACGGAACCCTACTAGTCTCACTTTCTTGACCGTCTATCGGTCTACCCATCCCTTAAAAGCGGTTTACCTCCAGAACGGGTAGACATAATAAGCGGAAATGTATCGCACTTCTTGCGGTAACCCGTCCCTTGGCGGTGTAAAAAGTGAGCTTCTATGTCAACGCAATCTAAAGATACGGCCGTTTATGTAAAGAAAATTTACGCGAAAGGTCAAAAAATGGGTTCAAGAAGTATGCGACCAAACTGCTTATGTCATCAGCCCCTAGACCTAGAACTACTTAAACCAACCTAACCTAACACACATCGATGCCCGGGGAAGGATTCGAACTGACGGCGCAAGCAGCCGTGCGATCCGCGATATGACGCCGTTGAAAGCACGGCCTACCCGCGCCGGCAAGCTGTTAATATCATCTGATGTTGCTAACAAGTTATTTACTTCTGGTGAATGATTTTCTGCGCAGTTCATTTAAGATAGAATAACTAAAATATATTAGATGTTACGGAAGACGAAGGACGCCTAATTCATTTCCCTCTCTTTATTTATGATGTTAGATTCGCAATCTGAGCATACCTATTATCCATAACCACACTTTAGCGCCACACAGATATGTGAATGAAACACATTGGCGTACAGTTTTAGACATAAAAACTGACCGCCGGCCGGCCGCCACAGAGACTAAGTCCGAGTCGTTCACTTAACGTGGCCAATAAAACACAATCTGGCAACACTGTTAGATGCGGAAGTGTTAGGAGGAAGTGTTGTCTACTTCCGAGATGTTCTCGGATTGTGTGAGCTCGTGGTCTAGTGGTGCCGGCACGGTAGCTCAGTGTGTTCAGTCAGAGGGCTAGCTGCCCTCTGTAATAAGGAAAAAAAAAACCTGAGTTAATGGATCAACAACGAACTGAAACGGGTGTCTTTCGACGTCCGCCCCGAGCAGATACAACGAACGAAAACGAACAAAATGATATAAACGTCGTGCATTCTAAACTTATGGTCGCCTGTTCGCGTCCAACTGTTTTTTTTTTTTTTTTACCACATTTCGGTCTAAAGTTGTGAGTCTGATTGAGCATCGAAGATAATTCACTTAACATTCTACCTACCAGCAATAACAAGTATTCCAGAAACAACTCCGCAGGACAGCTCGTGGCTGCGTCGCGATAATAACAGCTTACGATCGAGCGTTTCCTCGCGCTGCAGCGGCTACCGGCCACCGGCCAGACGCCACCTACCACCTAAAATCCGGCGCCGCCCATGTGAACTCGGCGCCACGCTCTCAGTGTATATATCAACTGTCAGTTTCGAATTTGAAGTTCTAGTTCATCTAAGCATTAGATTTTGCATACTTGAAAATCATGAACTAGAGTTAAGCATTGTAAAATTGAGTCGCAAGTGGAAAAAGGTGTAACATCTGCAACACAACATTACTTTTGGTATAACAGAGGGGTGAATGCAGAGGAGGCAGCTAGAAAGATTTGAACTGTGTTTGGAGGGAGTGCTTTTGGGAAAAATACGCCAGAAAAAGATATTCGTGTTTCAAAAAAGATCGTTCTGGCATGAATGATTTTCCACATTAGGGAAGTCTTGACTACTGATATATGTGATAGATTACCATTTTACCATCATGCGACATTTGCATTCAACAGGCAAAGTTCAGACGTCTGGTGTAGGAGTACTGCATGCTCTAATTCGAAACAACAAAAATCAACGGAGTGACTATTATTGAACGTCATCAGGTCACTCATCGAGCATTCCTATGCAGTACTGTTACTGGTGACGTGTTATGATGCCTTTATCGTTAATTTCCTAAGAAGAAATGAAAGGCTGAGCCCCATCAAAAGACGTAAACTCGAGGAAAGAGTAGAGTGAACATAATATTTTACATCTGATAAATCCAAAAGTGTGTTTTGGGCTACGAATTCTGCCCCCAGGGTGTGTGCACCACAGCTGGAATTTGTTGCCAATATCTGAGACACCTTTCAGTCGCAGTGTAGGAAAATCGAGCAACAAAACTACATCACCTGTGCTACTGCATGATAACGCACTATGTTGATTTGAGAAACAAAACTATCCAGGAGATTGATAGGAAAGTCGTCTCGCAGGCACTTGTATTGATAGGGAAGTCCTCTCTCAAGCACTTGTCCCTCTCGTCATATATTTGTAAAATTTTACCTTCCCCGCTCTTGATCGATCAACCGTCAAGGCAATTCATTTCTAGACGAAAATACTCTTAAAACTACTCTGGTTTAATGACATCGTTAGAACCAATAGGTTTCTACAGGCGTAGAATTTGTAAACAACTTTAGCATTGTCAGATCGTTTTAGATATCATGAAAGAAAATTCTGCTGCTGATTAATTTCTCTTTGATAATTACTGTTGCGTTTAGTAAACTAATGGAAAATGCAATTAAAATATTCACTGTACTAATACAAATTAAATTCAACTTACCACAGAAACATCACGAAGGCAGTCTATCTTAATAAAGCATTAAGTGTCTGTGAGACGATTGAGCCTATTTTAACGCGAATTAGTAGGATATTACCGACTTTTGACTTCGAAAAGATCCGTATTTATTTCATTTCCTGTACCATTCGTAAGTATTATGAAAATGTGACATTTCATAGATAAAATTATGTAATCACAACAACAAAAAATATGTCGGTAGAAAACAAAAGTGGCATTATGAATTTGGCAGTACCGTAAGGTTTTCGCTCTAACACTAAGGGTTACTGAAAGTAGCAAGACGAATTTTGCTCGAGCGTTGTCTTACGATTCCCTTATTGAGTTTTTATCTGCCTGCTTGTAGCTGTGCTACAAAAGAATTAAAAATCTGGCTTTCAGCGAGTCTCGAAAGGCGAACGAAAGCAGCTTGCACCTGGTAGCTAAGCATGTTACCTGGGAACTGGTTTTTTCCTAAAGTGGGAAGACATCCTTTTGTGGTTGAGTTGTTGGCAAATTGTCAGTCAGACGTGTGCCGTTGGTCTAAGCGTTTCGGTGTGTTGAATTTGTACCAATGATTTTTCTACAGGTTTTGTCTGTCCCAAATAGAGAGTTGAAGTCTCCCATAGTATTTTCACGTCATCTTGGTGAATTTTGCTCACAGTATTTTCGAGTGTGTTCCAGAATTTTTCGACGTTTTCGGTGCTTTTCTTATTTTAGATGTTGGTGGGGACACGTGCATTGATGAGTGTATATTTTTTACTGGGGCTCTGAATGAGCATAGTCATAAGTCGCTTGTTGATGGGCCGGCCGCGGTGGCCGAGCGGTTCTAGGCGCTTCAGTCCGGAACCGCGCGACTGCTACGGTCGCAGGTCCGAATCCAGCCTCGGGCATGGATGTGTGTGATGTCCTTAGGTTAGTTAGGTTTAAGTAGTTCTAAGTTCTAGGGGACTGATGACCTCCGCTGTGAAGTCCCATAGTGCTCAGAGCCATTTGAACCTATTGATTGTTGATGGGTGTGATTTCTTTGACAGAGTTGATGATAGATCTGTGTTCGAGAAATGCAATGCCGAAGATTGGTACGCCTTTCGCTACCTTTTGTTGTATTTTGCTCTTGAAGATGCAATGGCTTCCCTAATGCAAGGTTTCATTGTTAGTTAGTCGTGGTTGTTGAAGAGCAAGGATGAGAATTTTTTGTCGGTCGATTTATTTTGTGAGATTATTTAGTTTTCGTGTTTGGATCAATGTATCGATGTTTACTTTTAAATGCATGTTTTTTGCTTGTAGGGAAATTTACCAGAGATCTTTAATATTCTCTGCCGTGCTAACCTGGACTCTCCAGAATCCGAAAATCCAACTGCCGCCTGTCGACAGCCGGGTTGTGTACCACCTGGGGTAAAGTTGACTTTGCTTGCATAGGTCATGTTTGCTTGTGTTTCATTGGTTTGGCTTGGGTGATTACAGGACCGGGCAGGACCAGAGGGTGTTGAAGCCTTTGAAAGCAAATATTTTCAGCCAAGCTCATTGAGCTAACAGGCGGTGACCAGAGTAGCGGTGATTTTCACTCAGACGTGTCTGGATTTTGGGTTCAACGGATTGAGTAGCCGTTCAGGATGGTGTTAGTATTTGGTTCACCCCTAGTATTTGATTTCCTCGGTACCAGCCATATGGGGGAGGGTTTCACTTATCCGCCACACGCGGTTATTATTATTATTATTATTGTCATTATGTCATCAGCAAATCCGATATGGTGTATCCTTCCACCACTGAAATAGATGTGTATTGTTCGATTCAGTATTTCCATCACATAAATGTGGGTTATAATTACGTTACATTGCTGCTAGTAGACATATTTCTCACTTTTTCTTAGACAGTTTCTACCTGTTACTCCATCATAGGAATTTATGTGCGCAGCATTGTTGCAACACAGACGTTCAAATTATCCGATTTCTGTAATTTCATTTCGATACCAGATCGTTCTAATCGGATTCAGCCAGGCAGTCTTAATGTGGATATCCGACTACGACTCTCATCATATGATAGACTGGGTAAACCACATTCTTAATCGGACTGTTGAATATAGATCACTTATCTATGAGCGGGCCTGAATTCTTAAACACTGTAGAATTAATAATCCAATGTGCTTATTACAAATACGTTATTTAAATATAAATATATGAACTAACTAGATAACAGTTTATTTACAGGAGCAGAGCCCCATCCATCATAGCAGAGCAGTGCGAGATTGGTTTCAGGGCCAAGAGAGGATAAAGTTGTTGCCGTTTGTTCCACGATCATCAAACATCAACCAGATAGAGAATATGTGGGCAGAGGTAACAAGGCCATTTCCACGTGGATCTACAAAAGCAAGCGACCTTTGGACAAATATAGAAAACATATGTTGGGAAGTAAACCATCAGGCTACGCTGTCGACGACTTAATGAAATCAGTGCCCCTACGCCTTCGAGAAATCTTACGTAATGATCGTGGGTCGGTTGGTTACTGAAAGTATAAAAAAATGTTCAAATGTGTGTGAAATCTTATGGGACTTAACTGCTAAGGTCATCAGTACCTAAGCTTACACACTACTTAACCTAAATTATCCTAAGGACAAACACACACATCCATGCCCGAGGGGGACTCGAACCTCCGCCGGGATTAGCCACGCAGCCCATGACTGCAGCACCCAGACCGCTCGGCTAATCCCGCGCGGCTACTAAAAGTATACTCGTCCACAAAACCCATGTGGATATTTATCTGATAATCGGTCAAGCTTTGCTTTGTCGCAGCTCTTTAGCATACAAGTCCATTTACTTTCAGGCCCCTCCTTACAATTCTTGCAATGCAAGGTAATTGAAAAAACTCATCCACTCGACGCCAACTGAGGAACTGAATGGTGCATGTGTTGTTCAAGACACAGTAGTTGTCACCCTCACTGGAATCAATGACTGTGTGTGTGTGTGTGTGTGTGTGTGTGTGTGTGTGTGTGTGTGTGCTTTCGTGTTCATGCACAATCTGAATCAATACTATTAACATTAGAGAGACAACCAACAATAAATATTGCATCAAATATGACTCTAAAGTATTTTAATGCGATGGGGAGTTACAAACTGAATTTTCACCCAACCCACATCCTGCATATTACGTTAAGTAAGATGTATTAACTCCATAATATCGTTAGCAGAGACAGTGCGCTCTTGTTGTCGAGGCTCGCGAGAAGCGGAGCGATCAGCAGTGCCCAATGCCACCGCGATTTGTTTATGTTGGCTGAGCGTGGACACTGCAGCAACGCTTCGCCATAAACAGAAAGAAATCACCTAGGCTCTGACTGCAGTGAGCGGATATCACTGCCTGCGTGTTCTTATAGTACCCAACGTAAGACTCTATTCACAGGTGCCATGGAGCAATTGCAACGGGCCTTAGCAAGGTTCCGATGACATTAAGTTTCCGCTCCCAATTGTTCGTGGCCACGTGCTTGAGATTCGCCCTTAATCACAATCCGAGTTGGAGTCTCTCTTCAGTTACATATAACCAGTGCTCACCTATTGCACTATTGTAAGAACCGAGATGCAGTATTTTGGATTTAAAATTTTGTAAATTTGTGATAAGAACTTACGAGACCAAGCCCCCCGGCCATTATTCCACTCGCTCGCCCCCACACTGTATTCCCTTGTGGGTTCGGACGATGTCGTGCGTCTATCACTGAAAACTTTAGATGAGCCCCCGAGACCCAAATAATTGTACAGGATGTTTCAGGAGGAATAGTAAATATTGTAGTAGGTGGTAGTATAGAAAAATTGCAGAAGAAATGCCATATAACACGTGTCCAATTTTTATTTCGTACATACAGCTGGGTTCAATGCATTTCCGTTTCGTATATTGGTTCTTACAGGACCCAGTTGTCTACACTTCCTTGAAAATTACTTCCAACGTTATTGGAAGAGGTTCATTTGGCTACAGGAATGCCTATGTTCCTCCAGCATGACGGGGCTCCTGCAAATTCTAGTGGTCAGGTGACACATTTACTGGAAGATGGATCATTAGATATGGGCACTTTTCTTGGCCTTCATGGTCCCTGGATGTTCTCTCTTTCGATTTTTGCCTGCGGGGATGGTTAAAGGTGAAGTCTACAAAGAAAAAGTAAACCCAAGAGCCGATTTGATCGTTCGGATTATGAATAGTGCAGCCCTCATAAAAGAACGCAAAGTCGACCTCAGAAGAGCTGCATGTGGTGTTATCAAGAGCAGTCAAGTGTACATTGAAGTTGGTGGGGAAATTTTTGAAAATAAACTTTGAACGTCCTCATTTACCTTTGATTTGAGTTTGTTAGGGTTACGTACTAACAGATGTATCTCTGTCCTCAGTAAAATGTGGACGCATTTATATGGAATTTTTTTATACAATTCGTCTGTACTACCACCTGCTAAAATATCTACCATTCCACCTGAAACACCCTGTATATGGCCAGACATCGTCTACACAAACCAATTCCTGTAAATTAACCTACAAAAAACTGGAGGAACGTCTGGAAAAATATCAACAATAAAATTATACCAACTAGAGTCAGTGCCGTATGGTGCGACGTTATAAACGAAACCATACCTCAGCGGAACGATTATGAAAAATCAAATTGAGACCATCTCCATACTGCGACAAATGTGGGCTTGTAGAAACTGTAGGGCACACCTTCTTATGTGAAAATAGAATTTGGAACTGGACTAGGAAGAAATTAGCACTATCAACTGAACCGCAGAAAGTCATATACCGATAACTGAAGCTTTACAACCCGACTGGGAATGTTACCCGTCCGCAAAGAATAACAGTTATTCGTGGCTTCTGGGACAGTTAGTGTTTTACGTCGTAATAAACAAAACTTAGAACTTAGAAGACGGCGGGGTCAGGGATTTTCTCTGCCTCGTGATGGCTGGGTGTTGTGTGCTGTCCTTAGGTTAGTTAGGTTTAAGTAGTTCTAAGTTCTAGGGGACTGATGACCTTAGATGTTAAGTCCCATAGTGCTCAGAGCCATTTGAACCATTTGAACTTAGAAGAGTGCATGTTTTATATTGCAGAAGAACATTTTAAGTTGAAGAAGAATAACAAATATAAGGAATGGTTTAAATTTATTTTTCTATTGCTTTATGTGGGCTACAAAGAGGTGGACAGTTTTATTGATTAGAAGCAGAATACTATTCTTTAATTTTTTTTATTCGTGGAATATTCTTTTACGTTGGTTCTAAAATCAGAACTGTTCTAATTTGGCAAAACCCCTCCGGCTCCGAAACTTCTTCCATTTGTTGAAAAATATATGGCTTCCTTACAGACCTCATATGCATCCAGTGCATAATAACTTAAATTGTGAATATATTTCTGAATGAATGTTTGTTATTTATTTTTCCGTCACCCTGTTCACTGTTATAAGTTAAGTTCCACAAGGAACGCACGCCATTGGAGGCAACAACCTGCAATTTATTTGACCTTAATTACTACTTCAATTTTGTTCAACAATTTAAAGGAATATATGAGTGCAAACATGGAATACATGTGAATAATGCAGCTGCTCAGTGACAGGTATGGGGGAGGCATTGTGGCCAGGCCTCGGATTTTCGACCCCTGCCCTCTTTGCCTCCGCCTACCTGGTGCTGAATATCTTCTCAAACTTTTTAAAAAAATGATAGTGCAGTGGTCAGCACGTCTGTCTAGTAAGCAGGAGGTCTAGGTTCGAAGCTCAGTCGGTCACAATTTTTCATCTGCCGTCGTTACTGTATTTCAATGCGCTGTGACAGTTTGGACGTCGGTCCTTCGATATTTACGATGCAATTGTTTTTTGAGGCAATAGAGATGATTTGCGAACATTTGTCTTGCCATCAAAACAACGGGACTCCAACGGCATCCAATCCTTAGTCATACCTTCGTGCCGGAGCTAACCCATGTCATATACATGCGAATTAGATTGTAGTTCATATTTAGTCAAATAACGAATGCTCAGTATACAAGTATGCCGGCCAGGGTGGCCGAGCGGTTCTAGGCGCTGCAGTCCGAACGAGGGGTCCTTGGTTCAAGTCTTCCCTCGAGTGAAGAGTTTAATTTTTTATTTTCAGACAGTCATCACCACACGTACTGTTTATCAACAAATGTAGGAAATAATCATACAAATGTTCGACAATCGTTCGATCCCTTAAGGAACACTCCGATGCCTTACAGTTCGGAAAATATTCATTGACATTGTTATTGAAGTCGCGAGCTATATTTGCTGGATTCATATTGCGCACGGAATGCATCTCACGTATTTCATGCACTCTCGTCCAAAGTAGCGAACAGTCAACTGCCAGCCAGGGAGCCTCGTTAGCAAGAATACTCTCTCTTCCGTGCGCTGTAGTCGACTTACGTCATGTGTTTCGATGTTTGTTTAGGTGTAGCGTCATCATACTACGGCGCAGTTACCTCGCATCGGACGGACGGACGGACAGATAACAGTTGTCTGAAAATAAAAAATTAAACTTTTCACTCGAGGGAAGACTTGAACCAAGGACCTTTCGTTCCGCAGCTGCTCACGCTAACCACGGGATCAGGGCGCTGCTGAGCTCACCCTATCCTTGTTGTTGCCTATCTTGCGCATGGACTACTCAGTTTGTATAATTTGCTTATTTTTATCATAGTTCCACACAACTTCTTCCTGTTTTCTTGATTGATCTGTGTTCAGTTTTTCAAGGCCTATCCACTGTGGCAACTTATAACTAAATCTGAGGGGGGTGCGATGGGGATGTTCCCTTGTTAGTGGTATTGTGTGTTGGTGGCGTTGCCAGTTTACATACTGTGCATGTAACACACAATAAATGCGTTGGATGGCTCCTGTGATCAGTTTAATTTAAAAACGTTTGTTGTCATCGTTATTTATGTAACTGGCTCTCCGACTTCCAATTTGACAATTTGTGGAAAAATTGTTTACCTTGCTAGTCCTAGTTTAAAACATTGTCTGACAGAAAACGTAGGCATGAAGGAGTCAGTAAAAGCAATTATTCGCTATTACAGCAAACTTTTGAATCCACTGGACACTTGAATTCTCTATATAGATTCTGAGAGTTTTGTTATTTCTCTTGTTATTTACTGTCTCAATGTCATCCGTGAGAATAAAATTAAAGGCAGTTGGATTAGGTTCCTGATCTATAAACTATGATTTAATATTCTGCGTTGCTAAATAAATTTTGAAGGTTATATTCTTTACGTAAAACAGAGTATCGGTTTCAGTCCTAGGATTGACGATAAACTTCAGAAATATAATTACAGAGTAGTGGCATATCGATTATGGCTCCTCACCATTAACAATAGTTGTTACCCATAGTTTCGTATTTGCCATTTTACCGTCGTTACCCTTTAGAGACCAATCTGATCTTTCCACAATGCCATTTTTGACTTGCTTCTTAATATGTCCTGTAACTACAGATTTGTTGAAAATATTAACTGTTAAATACGCTATTCCACAAATTAAAAACTTCCAGTTATTCTTCATATCTTGAAACTTACTACCGTTGACTTTCACTGGAGAAAAGATACATAATAATAAAATGAAATCAAAGATTAGTATATCAAAGCATAATGTGAATGGTTAAAATGAAATGAACTAAAAATCATCTTCTTGTCTAAAACACGTTACTCTTCCAGAGAACTTCGTAACCTCTCAAAATTTTTTACACCTCTGATGTTTAGCCACATGTGGACAAATTGTGGGTCTCATGATGCAGTACTGTTTAGCCGTCACAAAATAAAGCCTCAAAAATCATTAAATAAAACTATTCTTCTACCGTTGCTCCGAATTGCATATACCAACCGCCCTCTGCTGCGACAACGACTCAAAGTCTATTGGGTATTTGATTTTTCTCTTCTTTCTCGGGCCCAACCTTTGTTCTCCAATTACGCCTTCATCGGCGAGCTTCTTCTCAATATTTTTCATTTGCGCTGAATTGTTTTGTACCCTTCTTGCATATACACGTGTGTCATGTATTTTTTAGAGACTGCATGAATATATAAGGTATTTCTTCTGTTATCAAATTAAATATTACATATCTTGTAATTTGTTTGTCCACATTCCACTTACTGCGTAAAAAAAAAGCTGAAACAGCTGTTGCAGCTGATTGGTGAAGGGCTGAAAAAAAACAACACGTCTGCTGATGCTGCTTACAAGGGAACCTCCCCATCGCACCCCCCTCAGATTTAGTTATAAGTTGGCACAGTGGATAGGCCTTGAAAAACTGAACACAGATCAATCGAGAAAACAGGAAGAAGTTGTGCGGAACTATGAAAAAAAGCAAAATATACAAACTGAGTAGTCCATGTGGAAGATAAGCAACATCAAGGATAATCTGAGCTTAGGCGCGCCGTGGTCCCGTGGTTTGCGTGAGCACCTGCGGAACGAGAGGTACTTGGTTCAAGTCTACCCTTGAGTAAAAAGTTTAATTTTCTGTTTTCAGATAATTATCAAAGTTCAGGCACTCACACATAATCAACTTCGCTCTCCAGAATTCCAGGACATGTTCAGATTTGCTTGCACATATGCAGCATTTGACGGTCTACACACGGAAAAATTTGAAAACGTTAAAAACATATGTTTTGACAGAGCACAGGGAAAACTGCGACTGTGAAACTGTTGCATTCATTTGTTGCAGTTTATGTGACAAACTCTTATGTTTTCATCACTTTTTGGGAGTGATTATCACATCCACAAGAAAACCTAAATCGGGCAAGGTAGAAGAATCTTTTTACCCATTCGCCAAGTGTACAAGTTACGTGGGTCGACAACATATTCCTGTCATGTGAAGCACATGCCGCCACCAGTGTCGTATAGAACATATCAGACGTGTTTTCCTGTTGTGGAATCGTTTGACCTATGTCCTTGCGATCAAATGTTTTCGGTTCCCATTGGAGAGGTACGTCCTTTCGTCTACTAATCGCACGGTTTTGCGGTGCGGTCGCGAAAACACAGACACTAAACTTATTACAGTGAACAGAGACGTCAATGAACGAACGGACAGATCATAACTTCACGAAAATAAATAATTAAAATTTTCACTTGAGGGAAGACTTGAACCAAGGATCTCTCGTTCCGCAGGTGCTCTCACTAGCCACGGGACCACGTCGCTCCGGCGCTAAAATTATCCTTGTTGTTGCTTATGTTGGACATGGACTACTCAGTTTGTATATTTTGCTTTTTTTTCATAGTTCCACACAACTTCTTCCTGTTTTCTCGATGGATCTGTGTTCAGTTTTTCAAGGCCTATCCACTGTGCCAACTTGTAACTAAATCTGAGAGGGGTGCGATGGGGAGGTTCCCTTGTTAGTATCGCGTATAGCCTCCTTCGGCTTCCACAACAGCTCGAAGTCTGTTGGGCATTGAGCCCGTAACCCGTGCCACATAACTAGGAGATTAAAGTAACTCATTCCAAGCGTCGTGAATCACACCAGAAAGCTGTCGGCGAGTCGACGGTGACTGCCCCTTTTCTCGTATTACTCTGACCATTTCTGCCCAAATATTCTCAATGGGATTCATGTCAGCTCCTTTAGGTGGCCATTCCATTACACTAATATTACTATGATCGTCGAACCACCTCTTAACCACACGTGCCCTATGAATAGGCGAGCGATCTTGTTGGAACATGATCTGATAATCGCCAAATCCTGCTGTCACAGAAGGAAGCATCACGTTCTCCAGAATTGGTATGTAATTGCGCGCATCGAATCTTCCTTCCACTTCTCACAGGAGCCCACACCCTTCGGCCGATATCCAAGCCCATACCGTTTTCGACTCCCTACCACTACTTCGGCAACTTTAAATATATTTTCGACTGTACCTAGCACCTTTAGGCCGGTAAACAAGTACTTTTCCGGTTGATGCCGTAGGGAAAACTTTATCGTCCGTGAAACTCACTCGCCTCCAAAACTGGAGAGGTTTGTCGACATTTTCAGCAGCAAAAGCAAGGCGAGCTTCTCTGTGGGAAACAGTCAATGTCTCTTTCACAGCAGCTCTTCCTGCTCTCAGTCCACCTTCCCTCAGACGACGAGTGACGGTCTTACTGCTAACATTGAGACCCAAAGTTTGCTGAATTTGTCGTGCGTTGACAAATGGGTGGTTCTCACTGAAACGGCGTATCTGCTGATCCTGAGCTGCTGTTGTTCTGCGGCGACGGCCATGAGGCCTTCCATTCAGGTTACCACCCTCTTCCTTTCGTCTGATCCACCTGGCTACCGTCGACTTGTGAAGACCCATAGTTCTTGCTATATAGCCATTTGAAAATCCCTCTGCATGGAGTGCTATTACAGCGCTCTTGTCTGCCTCAGCTAGATGGACCATTTAGTGTTGACTGAATGATTCGTCGCGGTTTATACCTGCTGCGGAAACAGCGCTAGCAGGAAATAGACTGCCTCCTCCACGATGGCAGCCACAACGCAGTGGCCAAGTATGTGTAACACGGAAATCGATGGCATAAACGAGAGATCGCAAGCCCGTACCCGTGTCATTACATAGTGGAGCAACTTAGAATTTGTAATTTTTCTCAGAAGGGACTGGTCCATTCTTGTCATGTCTTATCCTGATAAATATTACATGAAATGAAATGTTTACGTTTTGCATATGCGGCAGACCTAACGCAAGAAACATTTCTGAAATATCTGAGGCAACCTGAAGAACACTGAATTTTAGCTGTAGAATGTTGCCTAATAAGAAGGAAAACGTGTTGATCCCCGCTCGCCCTGTTTCCAAATGGCGCAGTTTACTCTGGGGCATACACAATTCTCGCCGGGCGTAAGAAGCGACTCGACTAACGAGGGGAACTCACCGGATGTCATAGGCTGATTGTCCGGAAACTTTGCTCAGTGAAGGAGAGGACAAAATAAGCGAACGTGTGTTTCGGCTTATCTGCAGACACTCGACCGTTTCCGAGAAACCGACGGTCTAAGTTATCAACGCGCTGTTGCTGTAGTGTAGATACCTTCTGCAGCCGAGAACGCAATTGAAGCGGTGTCTCAGTGGCTACCGTCGTTCCTTCTTAACTTTGATTCCCGTGTTCGAGACCATATTGTTTTTTTATATTATTATTATTTTCCTGCCTCTCTATCAGAATTATCTACGAATGTTTTTTTTCTAATTTATGTCGAAATAATGTTCTCATTATTCGCCAATTAACTTATGTGTAATTAATGAATTTAAAAAATAATAAACGAATGAGACAAGCTGATCTAAAATCATCTGGTCTGCCTCATGTATCGTTATATCCAAATGGTTTATAAATGTTAATCTACATTCAGATCCGATGAGGGCACCTTTAGTGTGTTGAAACCTGTTATCCAGTAAACAGTATTTAAGCGATCTTGGCTTCTGAATTATTTCTACAACAGAGTGATCGCCCCACTACGCACTGTGTGTTCCCTTTTTAACTTATTTCTTTACACAGTAAATTAACTGACGAATAACGACAACAGTGTTTTCAACATCAATTGGAATAAACATTCGTAGATAATTCAGAGAGTGAGGGGGGAAAAAGGAAAAACCGGGTTTCGAACTCGCAGCGCAAAGTTCTGAAGTCGCTATGGTAGCCGCAGAGCCACCGCTTCAGTTGAATCCTTACCCCTCTAAGAGGTATCTACACTATAGCAACAGCGCATTGAAAACTTTGACCGTCGTTTTCTCAGAAGCGGTAGAGTCTAAGTAGATAAGCCGAGACACCTATACGTTTATTTTGTCCCCTCTTTCACTGAGCGAAGTTTCAGCAAGATCGGGGTATGACATTTGGCGTGTCCCCTCGTAAGTGGCGTGCGTTGGAATTCAGTAGACAGATTGCGACCACTTTCCTCGACTACTCATTGACATGTTTGGAAATTTTCTTTCTTGTAGTGGCACTTTGCATTATGAGGGCTGGTTTTCCTGATAACGATCTACTAATGGACTTTGCTCCTAATTTACGCTCCTGTGTAGTAGACCTACTGCAACTACTTAAACCGGAAATGTTTGTTTATTTGGATACTCCGCTTCTTAGTTGCTACATTTCGCTATAATATTTTCCTTTGTTTCAAAACGGCAAGTTAAGATGACTACTGCAACTTGGTAACATCAGTAACAATTTAATACTTCGAAACATTTATGTGTGGTGTACGAGGAGTGTACTCTGTTGATGAGGAATACATTAAACACGAAAGCTACGTCCAATAACAATAATTAACTTTCGGTTACACGACAAAACACAAGTCGAAGCACTGTCAGTTCATCTCAGTACCCAGTAAAACTTAAACTGGAACGATCGAAAACACACTTTTGTGGGGAAGGCAAACGAATGACTGCGTTTTATTGGCCGCACATAAGAATACGCAACAGGGCAACTGAAAACACTGCCTACACTACGTTTGTCCGTCCACTGCTATACTATCCCCGACAGACGTGATTGACTGTGCACGCAAAAACGTCCAAGGAACGGTAGCACGATTTGTAATGTCACGAAATAGGGGAGAGAGGGTCCCAGATTTGATAATCGAGTTGGGGTAACATTCATGAAAACAAAAGCGTTTTTCGTTGCCGCGAGATCTTTTCACGAAATTTCAATCACCAACATGCCAAAATGCCAAAACACTATTTCCTCGGGAACTTACACAGGAAGAAACCATAGTAATAATGTAATTCAAGGCTCGCAAGAAAATATTTAAGTGGTCCTTTTTCGCACACTGTTAATGAGTGGGACGGTAGAGAAATAGTCCGAACCTTCTGCCAGGTACGTAAGTCTGGATTGCAAAGAAATCCTGTTGATGTAGTCATGTAGATGTAACAACGAAGATATGTTGTAATTGCGACATGTGACTTTCATTTGATTTGAACATCGAAGTTGCTTGCTGTTTATTTACTTTTTGTTCATTAGCTTCAGCCATATACGAACACCTAGGCGCGTTAAATTGATATTGAAACAAAGTGTCATGCATGGACCAATAACAATAAATTCTTACCTACATGTTATGGTACTGCAGTATCTGCCAGCGTCTTCAGAAGTGGATATCGCATACGACGTTCCTAGGGTGTTTATAAATGGATATTGCAGACGACTTCGAAAAAGTTTGAATGTAGCTTCGTAAAAGTTCCGTGATCAAACGGTCTGAGTTGCTGGCGAATACAGTTTATCCTCACTAGACAATATATTTTATCATTATACATGAGGTGAATAGGGTGCGGTGGCCGAGCGGTTCCAGGCGCTTCAGTCGCGAACCGACGGCTGCTTCAGTCGCAGGTTGGAATCCTACCTCGGGGATAGATGTCTGTGAAGTTCTTAGGCTAGCTACGTTTAAGTAGTTCTAGTTCTAGGGTCTGATGACATAAGCAGTTTGGTCGCATAGTTCTTGAACCCATTTTTTGACCTTTCGCGTAAATTTTCTTTACATAAACGGCCGTATCTTTAGATTGCGTTGACATAGAAGCTCACTTTTTTACACCACCAAGGAACCGGTTACCGCAAGAAGTGCGATACACATCCGCTTATTATGTCTACCCGTTCTGGAGGTAAACCGGTTTTAAGGGTTGGGTAGACCGATAGACGGTCAAGAAAGTGAGACTAGTAGGGTTCCGTTTTTACCGGTTTAGGTGTCGAAATCCTAACAACGAAAACAGCTACGACAGCTACTGAAGATGAGGACCGCATAAATAACACCCCCTACTCTTTATTCGAAATGTTCTAGTTGCAGTCGATACATCACCATATTAATCGTAGCTACGCTTTCGATCTAAATCACGTTTACAGGAATGCAAATAGAATCCATTTGCCTATACACATGGTAATTCACATCCCAGTATTAATGCCACCGCGTTTTAGAAGTGCGAACGTTCCCATTGCTAGCTAGCTTAAGAAACACTTCGGCTAATGAACGTTTTCTGGCTGTGGCGAGTCTAGTGGAGAATTCGAAACAGTGTAGAATACGTTTGGCAGCTATGTAGCCGTTTATTTCCTGGGGTGGTGCAGAAGTATCCTACTAAATTTACTCTCTAATAACAGTATTTTGTTATTTCGATAAACATCCCGAATGATTGTCACATAAGCGCTGACATAAAAGAAGAAAATTCATGTTTTTGAGTCCAGAAAGCTCTATGCAATAGAAACTGCAGATCATTTTGCCATTTTCATTGCGAAATTGACGGCTTATTCATGTCTGGGGTAATAATAGAGGGCTGTTTGCCTGGGTTGTCTGCTAGCGTAGTGAAAGGTAGGTCTGGTTTGTTTTCGGTTCTAATCTCGATGGAGGCAGGAAGAATATCAGTAAAGCAATTTTAAGAAATTCTCGCGCCCCCAATACGTTTTATCGCTACCTTTATTCTGTACTGGCGCCCTGTGGATGTCAGTATGACACTCTTGTAGAGTTTCATACATGTTACTGCCTACTTTTTCCGCTTCTGTCAATAATGGAGTTGACTTAGGTGTGGCACTGAATGATTTTTAACTGAATTTAGTTACGAATCTTCACGCATTGCTAAATTTGAACACTTTTATGGTAGGTCAGCAACTGTAATCCAGTATGACTGGTCTGAACGTTGACACAGATCGTTTCGCGGCCGAATGCGGATAATATTTTGCTAATTCGTAACAATCTGGGGTTCGTTGTCTCACTAAAACAGTTATGTTATGTCGATAAGCTGAAATTCATTTTTATTGATACAGTTCATACCAATTAGCGTTTCTTCTTTCAGTTCTGTCTTATATTTACGTGTTGTATTTAACACACTAATCAGCATTAATATAGTCTTACAAATTATTGAAAACAGTCTAAAAAAGTTCAGATAGTTTGTCAATTTCACGCCTGTGCATAGTATGTTGGTAGCACTTCGTCGCCTTGCCTGTTATGCTGTGTAGCAGCCGTGCGGGTCAGCATAACGAAAAGGTGAGGGGTCTCGCTCGTTTTGTCCACGACTGTACATGTCGTGCCCAACATGCCGTCTGCTCTTCTTTCTACCACGACATCTAGAAGGGGAGTAGTTCATCCACTCCGACTTCCATTGTAAAACTGATTTTATGGGGTCTGAAACTGAGATGTACTCGTATAAGGAAGTGATTCAAGCTGTCTTTTCCATGTGGCCATCTGACGAAGGTGTATCTGCATAGCCGACCGCGGTGGCCGAGCGGTTCTAAGCGCTTCAGTCTGGAACCACGTGGCTGCTACGGTCGCATGTTCGAATCCTGCCTCGGACATGGATGTGTGTGATGCCCTTTGGTTAGGTTTACGTAGTTCTAAGTCTAGGGGACTGATGACCTCAAATGTTAAGTCTCATAGTGCTTAGAGACATTTGAACCATTTTTGTATCTACATAATGGAAAAAACAGGTAGGTTACTACTGGGCTTATTCCAGAGCTTCGTTCTCGACATGTTCCACATACATGTTCGTAGTAACTGGTGAAAGTGGACTACCCGTGACTAATCCTTCCATTTGCTGGTAGTAGTCACTGTCAAAAAGAAAGTATGTCGACACCAAGACATGCCTTGCTTCAAAAGGCTGGTCATCTCTATGTCTAATTGTGCCCTTTGGACTCTGTCATCTGGCTGTTCACTCATGAACTGTTTCGCCATGAATTACTTCAAGTGGAAGAATCACGTGCTGTACGAGGTTTCCAATGCAGATGCGTCACACTTTCCAACAATTTTTCGATATACATTCAGTGTTACTGATTTCAGTTGTCTGTCCATTGCATATAGCTTCTGTGATGCGTTCCAGTTACATTACAACTTACCCTTGCCTCAGATGGGTAGCACTAAATATCTAAGGTTGGACTACTTGTCTGGCGTAGTGGTAATTTTGTTGAGGGACCACTGCATAGAGCTATGATAAAAATTCAGAGGACAACATTAGGTAACTGACTGTCATATCTTTCATACAACAAACAATTTAAACCATGCACGACAGGAAAATTAGCATGAGGCATGAATGTAATCTGTTCCGTATTTAATTGGCATTTGGAGTGTAACTCATGACAGTGAGAGGAGCTGCGTGCCACCGTGCAGTTCAATCCGCCCGACTGCAGTGTCAGAATGATGCGGTCCATCTGCCCGCAACAGGGTTCGACACAATCTGTGGTCACCTGCGGGCTGTCCAAATTCAGCGCCAGTATAGCGGGAGCTACATTTTCTATGTGACATTTTCTCGTATTTCCCAAAGTAGCATCGCTCTGCTACACAATAACGGTATGAAGCACCCTCGGCCACAAAACATTGGTACAAAGCACCCTCTGCCACGCAGTAATGTTGCGAAGCACTCTCTGGGATGCATTGTTGGTACAGAACACCCTCTGCCAGCCAACAACAGTACACAGTAACCAGCACTGATACGACGCTTCCTCAGCCATGAAATATGATTATGAAGTACACTCTGATACTTAAAATTAGTAAGAAAGTCTTATAGCGGCGCAGCATTGGTACGAAGCGTCGTCTGCAAGTGCAATATAACATTGCTATGAAGAACCCTCTACTACATTGTACTGGTATGACACACCCTCTGCCGCAAAACACCGGTACAAGGCACCCTCTGCCACGTAACGTTGGTACAAAGCACCCTCTACCACACTACACAGAGGGAATGCACCCTCTGCCACACAAAATTGGTGTGAAGCATCCTCTGCCACGAAAAATCAGCACGAAGCACCCTCTGTTACACAGAATAGGTACAAAGCACTCTGTGCCACCCAAAATTAGTAAGAAGCACCCCCTGACACACAAAATTGAACACAGAACCCTCTGCCACCAAAACTGGTATGGAACACTACGTGAGCTACCACGATTGCAAGGAGATCTGCCATCCGCTGTTAGATTGGATTGGCATCATTTTCACAGTGGCATAAGACTTCAATCCATCATCGTTCAGCTAACCTGCACGATATATTTATGAACTATATACACAAATCTATCTCGTAAATCTGTCTACACTGCGTGAAGGAAGGGAACTCCCCAGAAGGGGGGGGGAGGAAAGGAGATGATAGTTGATGGTTTGAGAAGATATGATGTTATTACAGTGTTTACAATAGCGAGTGAAATTTGAAAGAACTTGACAGTATGAGCCCTCTCATCAGCATGACACTACATCCTCTCTGGCCTGGATGTATGCACTGATTCGATTGGAAGTGGTACCACAAAGCCATTGTATCCTGTCCTTAGGCAAGCTGATCCACGACTGTTGTAAGTGGTTTTGATATCGTGGACGCTGGCGGTACTGGTACTGGGACAGAGTTGTTCAAGCTGGTCCCACATACTCGTATGTTGTACTTGTTCTGTTGGGACAGGTCAGGTGATCTTGCTGGCCACGGGAGTCCTCAGCATCAAGCAGGTAACTCATAGACACACGTGCTATGTGTGGACGAGCATTGTTCTGTTGAAAAATGGCCCCACAATACTGTTATACGAGAGGTAACACATGAGCATGCAGGATGTCCGTAATGTACTTGTGCTGTCAGAGTAACCTCAGTCTCTGGCAGCCGTGGCGGAAATCATACCCAATGCCACCCCCACCCTCAGATCATGATATTATGAGTAAACATGCACTGCCTCTCCAAAACACTGGATGAATGGGTCCTCTCCCCATGCCGCCTCCATATTCGCCAACGATGGTCATTTGGGTGGTGCAGAACCGCGATTCATAGCTTTACACAATGCAGCGCCTTTTGTCAACAATCGATGTTTCTCAGTCACGGCATCACTCCAAATGCAGCCGTTTGTGTTGTGGCTTTAATGGCATCCTAGACATGGGATAGCTATGTCGGTGCTAATCTCGATGCAGGACGTTCAGAACGTTCTAGAGAGTCCATTCCTTGTTTTCGGATGACATGAAGGGATTTAGGGTGGTCAGACGTGGTCGAATGGAACTTTAATGGTGAGCATGCATACCTTCACGTTCCCCAGTGCAGCCCAGCATCATGAAACTGTGACATATGTGAGCCGTGTTGGGCTAATGTTATGCATTGATTTAAACCTTGTTTCCTGTTCTGTGTTTGGTTTCCCACAGTTATTGCGATTATGCCGTTATTCGCTCTCTCAGTGAGAGGCAGCAGCGGCGGGTATTGATATTCGCACCTTGTACTATTTTTGGTCTGGTGCTTATAGTTTCCAGCTGTGCTGTGTCCGAGGAATCGGTCGGTGGGAGTGGAGCAGCGAGGAAATCTCCACTGGGCGTAGTTTGGCCGGGCCCGCTGGCAGACTCTACGCAGTGTCGGAGTGTGTGGGGCTGTTCCCATTGCTACGAGGTCCGTGGCTCACCGAACCTGGACACCAAAGTTGAGTTTGGATTTAATTTATCAGCAAGTCAAGACTGTTCACATTGTGCCATCTGGTTCTCGTTGTTGGCCGTCGGGACATTCCTGCGAGCAACAACGTGTGCGTTCGAGTTGACGAAGGTTTAGCCACTGCCCGGTGGAGTCTAACTGTATTTGGTTATTTTCAATTGAAGTGCACCAGCGGAATTTTCTGTCTTGTGGCAGTTAACGTTCCGGTTACCTGCCCTGGCCGTTGACGCAAATTCAGGCAATGTCCTTTCCTCACCACGTTTCGCTGTCCAGCACAGTGTGTAGTTTGACAGCTTAATGCATGCTTGCTTGTGGGCGTCCATGCCTTTTAGGTTTTGCATTGAACTCCTGGTTGTGTGCTGGTCGAGTGGAGCGCAAGTTACCTTGTTGGTGGGTCCACTGACTGTCTGTTGGTTGGGTTGTCGTCGGATCTAGAATGGCTGGACCGACTGCCTGTCTCACCTAAGCGATCGTTAATATTTCAAGTGCTGTCCGGCCACCGAAACTTCTGAGCGCCGTTAGCTGCACTGTCTTTTCTTATTTTCTGTTGTGCGTATTTGTATGGCTCATAGCCCATGATTTTGAATTAAAGTTGAATTGTTTTTAGTGGTGTTTTAAGTCATGGGCCTTCAGCCGCTTTAAAATTAAAATTCGTTGCTTGTCAAGTGTTAGATTGTTTGGGTCTTCAGCCTGATTAAAATATTGTTTATAGATGAAGCCTTGGGCCTCCTGCCCACTAAAAATTATTTTAGTTGTGTTTTGAGTCGCTGACCGAAGTGACCGAGCGGTTCTAGGCGCTTCAGTCTGGAACCGCCCGACCGCTACGGTCGCAGGTTCGAATCCTGCTTCGGGCATGGATGTGTGTGATGTCCTTAGCTTAGTTAGGTTTAAGTAGTTCTAAGTTCTAGGGGACTCATGACCTCAGATGTTAAGTCCCATAGTGCTCAAAGCCATTTGAACCATTTTTTTGTTTTGAGTCATGAGCCTTCAGCCGTTTTAAAACTAAAAGTTTCTTGCTTGTCAAGTGTTAGATTGTTTGGGCCTTCAGCCTGATTAATATATTATTTAAAGATTAAGCCTTGGACCTTCTGCGTACTAAAAATTATTTAGTTGTGTTTTAAATCATGGACCTTCAGCCGTTTTAAAATTAGGGTTCCTTGCTTTAGTAAGTATTAGATTGTTTGGGGCCTTCAGCCTAATTTAAGATAAGGTTTTGTTGTTTAAATTTATTTTACCTTGAGTTTTAAGTCATGGGGTCTTCAGCCGTTTTTAAATTAAGGATATTTGTCTTTCGAGCATTAAACCGTCTGGGGCCTTCAGCCTAACTGAAGATAAGGCCTTCTGCCCTGTGTTTTTTTATTTAATTTTTCCTTGAGTCTTAAATCATGGGCCTTCAGCCGTCTTTAAATTAAGGTTGTTGCTTTTCAAGTGTTAGATATTGGGCCCTCAGCCAAATTGTAGAACTTACTTAAAGTGAGGCCTTCTGCTCTCTAAATATTCTCTTTGGCGTCTGGATTTTGAGTTAATGGCTTTTAGCCGTTTACTTTTTAATTAAAGTGGTTGTGCCCTTAAGGCATAAGATAGTGTGACGTATTCAGCTGACAACTAAGTTCAAGAATTTGTGCTGTAATGTTTGGTCAAATAAATAAAATTACATGTGTTCGAGTGTAACTGACAGATGCACATTTTGACCCCTTTCCACAATTCCAACTACCTGTCCTGTCTTGCGGGTGTAGCAATATGAATGCCCAAGAAATCTGGATATTGCACGATTCGACGAGCCGACCAAATGGGGACCAAATCAGATATGTCATATGCTGATAACGCTGCCTCACATGAATACACGGCCCCTTCATGTCCTTCACAGTAACCACGCAACATCTGAAGCTGTCTACGCCTCATATACCCTACCTGCGCTGGTAACAGCAGTAAAGTTGAAGAACACTGATTCATTCTGGTGGCTGATATGTCACAGAGTACTGCAACTCTGATTATACACATACTTCCCAACGGGGTGTGTATTTATGAAGTTACACTGACATCCGTCCATGTCTTCTAGGTGGTGCACTTTCTTGTCAGGTAATATATTGGCGAAAACCACATCAAAATTGCTACAGTAGTTACTGAGACTAGTCCAAACGTGCTAACATTGATCTCAGAAAAGATGTCTTAATTCTGAGCAATCGTGGTAATAAAAAGATCGTGGAGTGGCATAAAGTAAAAATGGACGAACATAAAGGAGTATATGCAAGTCTCTGATTTTCTATGTGAAATGTGATTTTTCTGAATAACGTAAATTGACGTGGCGAAATGTACAGATTGTGACCTAGAAGTGATAGTTCAACGTGAGCAGTTTGTGGAATACTGAGCGGGCATTTTATTCACAGACAATTCGAGTGTAATTTTCCCTGCAACAAGTTAGGGCGTATACCACAAGCTGCCTATTGAAAGTAATTGTGAGACGTGTCGGTGTAGCGATGTTAACTCCAAATTAGTTCTGACTTTGTGGTAAAACTGTTTCCAAGGAGTGACAATATATCGAATTATCATTTGATGCATTTCTCTCATTTAATACTTACTCAAACATGGTGCTAGAAAACAATTTATGTACTCTGCCGGTATGTATTGTGTGGCTAGTTCCCGCTACAGATTCTCCAGCTGAGAAAATCTACTCGTTTTCTTTAAGGAAAGTGTAGGTTGCAGAAAAAGATCACCGAAAGGCGAGTGAACATTTTGTATACGGAAACAGACAGCGCCGCCGTCCAACTTTTCTTTACTTGCCGCAGTTTAAAGAAAAAAGGTGCAATACGGTAAAAAATACAAGTACATGCGATAACAGCATGGTTACAACTGGCATACCCAAATAATCAAATACCGGTAAATTATAAAAGTAAAAGAAATGATCGCCAGCCCAATTTCGACTCACGCTATGGTTAACCAAATGATACCTTAGCGTTACCAACGTACTGAAAAAAAATGCAGTGTGAATATAATCACTGATATAATGAACTTCATTAGACAGAATGAATTGCGTCTGACTTCACTGAAATATTTTTAACAGACTTTGCTGAACAGATGCTGTAAAAACTATGTAGGGGACTGATGACCATCGATGTTAAGTCCCATAGTGCTCAGAGCCATTTGAACCAAAACTATGTAACTATATCCTTATAGCAAGTCGTACTTCCTAAAAATATTAAATCCCTAACAATATTAAATCCCTTGTAACGCAGTTTACTGCAGTACTACGGAAGTATAATAGCAATCCCTTCATAGAGCTGGTATATTACATATGACAAGTAACACTAAAACAAAAACTCAGTTATATAACTTTTTTTACGTAGTTCAAGAATATATCGCTTTGTTTTTCACAAAAACTAAGTAAGTCTTATGATTCTATTTGAAATTTAGATACTGACGTGAAAGGATTAAGCATAAAACCTAGTTACAGGCCTACATCTGCTGAAAAGTTTTCATTTTCTGTCATTTTTGCGAAACTATAATACACTAAGGGGACTCGCCTCCCAGGAGACGATAACATTGACACCGCCGGACATAGGTGAGCGGCAAGGATCTGTAATGGTGCATCAAATACCGTCCCAGCAAATCGTCAAAACTAACAATTATAATTAAAGTTTATGAGAAAGAAATAGAGGCTTCAGTTCGTGACATGGCAGACTGACATGAGAAAATGGGAATTTAATATAAGTAAACATTTAAGAATAATATCGAAAATAGGCAGCGTCGGGGGATGGCCGCCTTGTGATATTTTACCCAACGGAATGTCCCATTCGCCCACTATTTGCTCTAGATTCCAGTGGAGATACAGTAAAGTTCGTTTCCCATGTAGGTTTACTGCTGTTCAATTTAGTGGAGAATTGGTGGACAGCGGATAAAACAAATAAGAACAGTAGTATGTCGTTCTAGTAATTGGTAGCGGTATTGGAATTTTTCCTGCACGCGAAGTTTTAATCGGCATTCATATGTCACTTACAGAGGTTAAATTTTTGTGCGTAATCTTACTACGATAGATGTGTGGTGTTGCCAGCAATGTATTAAACACGCTGAAGTATGTAACACTAAAGGTTGTGAAGATATAGGCATTAGTGATAGTTAAATTTTTTCTCTCTTTTCTGTCATTTCTTTCGCTTTCTTAGTCTGGGTGTTTACATCTTTGATAGTGTAGCATAACTGTGTTCTGTAATAATGTTAAAACGTAACTGCAATGTATTTCTTTTTCTCTAACGGACAAAATTGTTTTCTTATTATTACTTGAATATGGAAAGACTTTAAAATCTTTTGTTTATTTAATCTGCATTTGGAGTATTAACTGTGATGTGAAGAACTGCTATGTAAATCGTAGGCATGAAAGCACTGAGACCGATCTCGAGAATGACACTGGAGCAGCGATACACAGTGAGGAAGAGTTAGTGTTTGTGTGTGTGTGTGTGTGTGTGTGTGTGTGTGATCTGAGACGAAAATATTGGCGAGACAATGAATCGTGGCACTTAACAACTGACGATTCGGATTACCGTCGCAATGCGTAACGAAAGTTGAAGTGGTCATTATGAACGGAAAGCTCGTACGGTTGGAGTATTACTAAATTGAGCGTGTCTCAACCAGTACTGACAATGGCTTCGCTAGTAGACATAACTATTGCTGCCGTGTGAGTGAAACTGTTTTTACATCTAACAGCACCGCGAGAGCCAAGAAGGCTACATAAAACTGTGTAATATATTCGTCTTGTTAATGAACAGCCGAATATTTGAAGCCGCAGATGTCGCGGTGAACATAATTACAATTGCAGATGAGGTGTAAGAACTGTTTTACTGACTGAATTTCCGATCGCGGTAGTCGTATGCAAAAGTGACGAACGCTTTCATCGCTGTGTGTGTGTGTGTGTGTGTGTGTGTGTGGTTTGAGGTTTTCGGGCGCTAAACAGCGTGGTCATCAGCGCCCAAACGCATAGAAACAGGAACACATGCGGTGAAGGGACGAAGACGGACAGCGAACAAGGAGAACGGCTAAAAGACACAGACCTGACGCAGTTCTAAATCCTCACATACAGAGGCAAAACAAGAGGAGAAGAAACGCACTAAAAAAGGAAAGGAAACACAAGGAAAAGAGAACAGAAATCGAAGTGGAACAAGTAGGTAATGGTGTCCGGCCGACCTCTTACCTAAAACCTGGGAGAGCCAGTCACCCAGCAGCACATTAAAATCCTCTCCCTAAAATCCGAGGCAACAAATTGGACAGGACACAAAACCATAAGACCTTAACCACGGTCGTTGCGTCGTCTTGCAGAGGGCAAATCCGGTGGCAAGGAAACCATCGTCCTCTGGTCAGAGAGTAAAAGACAGTCAAGTAAAATGTGGCGGACAGTAATCTGCACGCCACAAGCACTGCAGATTGGGGGGTCCTCCCGCCGGAGTAAAAAACCGTGCGTTAAGTGACTGTGCCTGATGCGGAGGCGAGTGAGGAGAACCTCATCCCGCCTGCGTGACTGGTAGGACGTACGCCATGGCCGCGTGGTGGCCTTGACCAGACGCAGCTTATTTTCACCGACTGCCAGCCACTCCTCTTCCCATTGACGCATAGCACGAAAACGCAAAAGGGAGGTAACAGCATGGAGGGGGACGGCACATTCAACAATGTGAGGGAGGGAACATGCATCTTTGGCAGCCACATCCGCCAGTTCGTTTCTCCTAATACCCACGGCACCAGCAGAAAGAAACCTCCTTCCCCTGCCGTTGCAGATGGAGTAGGGCATCTTGGATGTTCTGGGCGACCGTATCCGCTGGGTACAAGTGTTGCATGGTCTGAAGGGCACTCAGGGAGTCAGAACAGATGAGAAACTTAAGACTGGGAACACATCTCATCTGCTCATCGCTGTCGGAAATGATCACGAACAGTGCATAAAGTACGCAAACGAGAACTAGGTGTGTATAACGACGTGCACATGTGAAATCTGAACCCACTGTGTATAGTGATTACTATAGCAAAAATATTTAGAACTGGTAATAGTTCGTTTGTTTGATCTAAAGTAGGGGTTACTACTTCCTCATTGACATATTTTAGGTGATGTATAATAGCTATTATTCTGATGTCTAAACGTTACTGTGTCTGGGATCTCATTACATGGCAGGACCTGGGTTCATGGCCACCGTAAACTTGTCAGAGCTGTCTGCGAGTCCGTAAGTAGTAAGGAGGCTAATATGTTAGAGTTTCTTCGCGTATTTACTGTTGCACCAATGTCTGATGCAGTCATCTGATAACACTTTCTTATTAACTTCGCAACGATGTTTGTCATTACTGCAAGCGCAGTATTACCATTCACTATGAAGCAAATAAAAATCATCCTCTACTGATACTTTACGATCAAGGCATACGTATGCACTCAGCTCTACTCTGTCCTTGAGTCTGCGACCTGCCTATCTCAACCTGGTGGCTGATAAAAAGTCGAAGTATTAGAGTACAGTAAGCTGTCCTGCGCCGCTTACTCTTGTCCACAATAGTTTGCAGTCAGATTCGTTTTGGGCCTCCCTCGACCAAATATATCTGCTTGTCGCTATGAACTCTCTTCTTTCTCCTGGGAAGGATCCTACGATCCAAATGTTAAAGATATCCCTACTTGCTACTTCGTATTTCAATCTACTCTTACGTCTTAATATTACGTGAGGATGACTGCTTTCTTGGACAGCAGTGAGTTTAAGATATTTCAGCGAGCAGCTGGACAAATTGCTACTGAAATTTTAATATTCTCCCTCTCAACACTTGATCTCCACCAATTTTAGTAATTAGTTTATGAGAAGTCGCGTTTTGTTCTACAAATATGATAGACTAAACGGCCTAAGAACATTCTATCAGTGTCATCCGAATGGCCAATTTCTGCTTGACGTGTCCATAGCAACTCGACAAGCCTCAGCCAAGAATGCAGACTTCTCCTTCGGCTCTGGAGGTTAGTGATAAGTATTTTTTTTGAATTTTTTCCCATCATTATCACTAAAATTAACGACATAAAAGGGAAAAAATGGCTCTGAGCACTATGGGACTTAACATCTGAGGTCATCAGTCCCCTAGAACTTAGAACTACTTAAACCGAACTAACTAAGGACATCACACACATCCATGCTCGAGGCAGGATTCGAACCTGCGACCGTAGCAGCAGCGCGGATCCGGACCGAAGCACCTAGAACCGCTCGAAAGGAAAATAGTATATTGTGCTAAAAGTGTTAGTCTCATTCTGAGTAATAAAAAAACGTAATTAATCATATGTTTTAGTGAAGTATTCACTACTGGCTGCCCAGTCATAAGGTATGGATATGGATATATTATTTCGGCAAACTCACTTTTGCACTTGAGAAAAATTGCATAAAGTGACATTACTGAAATAAAATCATACTTGTATATATTTGTGTTTGACTGATCTTTCTTTAAGACTAATGAAAGTAGCGGACAATGGAAATAAAGGTGAGTTGCTCTTATTACAGACAGAAGAGGCAACCTCCAAAGTAGCTGCCCTGCAGATTGGTCTCTGGCCGTTTTCAGTCTGAATAACTCTCTCTTCGTTGGGACTTCTGTGGTGTCACCGCCAGACACCACACATGCTAGGTGGGCTTTAAATCGGCCGCGGTCCTTTAGTATACGTCGGACCCGCGTGTCGCCACTATCAGTGATTGTAGACCGAGCGCCGCCACACGGCAGGTCTAGAGAGACTTCCTAGCTCTCGCCCCAGTTGTACAACCGACTTTGCTAGCGATTGTTCACTGACAAAATACGCTCTCATTTGCGAGACGATAGTTTAACATAGCCTTCAGCTACGTCATTTGCTACGACCTAGCAAGGCGCCATTATCAGTTACTATTGATATTGTGAATCATGTACCGTCCAGACCGACGTTCACCATTAATGGATTAAAGTATTCCACCAGCTACATCCTTTTTTCTAAATTCTAATTTCCTTGTCCTGTTCCAGACCTCACGCCAGCCTGTGTGAGCTAAAATGTGTGCCTTTCGGCCTCCTTCTAGTAACACGGTGTTGGCTCTCCTGCCAACCAAACGATTGGCGACGAGGCAAAACCGCGTTCTTATCGATATTGCCCTGATTTACTTGTGTAATGGCTTCGCCACAATCTCCAGATGTACTGTCCGAATTTTATCGCTTACAGAATCAGCAGACGCAGGCCTTACTGGATGCCCTTGAACAGCTCGTCCAGGGTCAACGGGCCATGCAAAACGATGCGGCAGCCGCCGCTCCACCGCTAATGCAGCCACAACACGCTGTTGCACCAACTTTTCGACCTTTTGATGCTGCACTGGAAAGCTGGACGGAGTGGTCCCGCCAATTTGGATTCCATCTCGCCGCCTACAGAATTCAAGGTAATGAGCGGCAGCCATTTTTGTTGTCCCCGACGCGACGTAGCAACTCTGTCCTATGACGAAATTTTGTCTGCATTAGATTCATATTTCAAAGAATCAGTCAATGTAGTTGCCAAACGGTATACCTTCTTTCGTACAAAACGTATGGCAGGTCAGACTAATAGGGAGTGGGTTGCAACCTTGCAAGGCCTTACTAGGGATTGTGCTTTTGAGTGTCAATGTGAACTCCCTTATTCAGATACTATGGTACGTGATGCAATTGCACAGAACGTTTCTGATGTTTGTATACGGGAACAGATTTTGAAACTAGTCAATCCCTCCCTTCAACAAGTGATGGACATATTGGATCGGCGGGACACACTTGACTTTGCTCAGGAATCATCTGAAACTTCACCAGCCGTGTGTCACGTTAACCAGCCCGCCGGGCGAGCTGCACGGAGCAGTAAACAGCCCTCGCGCCCGGCCGCGCAGCTGCCACCAGGCTCTCAGCCAAGTATGCCGCGCAGGCAAGCAAATGCAGTTCTAAAATCATGCCCGCGGTGTGCTACTCGACTTTCGCGTGAGAATTGCCCATCACGCCAAGCTATTTGCTTTTTCTATAATAAAAAAGGACATGTTCAGAGTGTTTGCCAGAAAAAGCTCAGATCGGACACTCACAACCATTCCAGGCCCTTTGCTTTGCGCCGAATTCGAACCAAGGATACTCAGGCTTGTGAAACTTCGCCCATGGAAATTCATGTAGTTCATTCCACTCCGCCCAGTGCCACTCTCTCTAACAGTGGCTGTGTTCGTCCCACAAATAGTGTGCGTCGACATCGCCGGAAATCCCGTCAAGTCGCAAGTGATTATGTACCAGTGTCTTTTCACGTTGCACGAGACAGTCGCTCTTGTTGTCAGCAGGACAATAAACTTTTTGTAGCCTTGGACATTAACGGCAAAGTGATACCATTCCAGCTCGACACCGGAGCTGCAGTTTCACTGATCAATCAAGACACGTACAAACAGCTGGGCACACCTCCGTTGCTTGCCGCAAATGTTAAGTTAACTAGTTATTCAGGTCAAGATATCCCTGTGTTAGAACAGTGCAGCCTTCTTGCAACATACAAAGGACAAACAAAACTTGTGTCATTTTTCGTCCTTCGTTCTTCTTCTGCAGTGAACTTGTTTGGTTTCGATTTATTTCAGTTGTTTAACTTGTCTATAGTAAATTAGGTGCTATCAGTGAACCAGACTGTGCCTTCAGACAGTGTTTCTCGTCTATGTGAAGAATTTGCAGACATTTTTGCACCGGGTCTTGGTTGCGCTACGAACTATAAAGCACATTTGGAACTGCAAGTAAACGTGCAACCGAAATTTTTCAGAGCGCGCAATGTTCCCCACGCATTCTGTGATGAGGTCGCAAAAACATTACACGATTTGGAATCACAAGGTGTAACTGAACGTATGCAGGCTTCTCTATGGGCATCACCCTTAGTAATTTTGCCAAAACCTTCCGGAAAATTGAGACTTTGTGTGGACTTCAAGGCAACAGTGAATCCACAACTAGTGATTGCAACTTTTCCTTTATGCCGCCCGGAAGATCTTTTTGACGAACTGTGCCCGGGTAAATATTTTTCGAAGTTGGACCTCGCAGATGCGTACTTGCAAATACCAGTAGACGAAGAATCTCAGCATGTTTTGGTGGTTAACACGCATCTGGTTTGTATTGATTCAAACGACTGCCATTCGGGTGTGCATCCGCCCCTGCATTGTTTCAGCAATATCTACTAACTGTTTGTGCATCGGTCCCTACTGCAGCAAACTATTTGGACGATATTGTGATCTCCGGAAAGACGGAAGAAGAACATTTAGCCAATCTCAGAACATTATTTCAGGTCTTGCGACAAAATGGTCTTCGCTTGCGGTAGGACAAATGTGTGTTTTTTGCTCGTGACTTGCCCTACCTGGGACATGTACTCAATGCCCAAGGCATACATCCTAGTCCTGAGCACCTCCGTGCCATACAAGACTTACCTCCGCCTCAGAATTTGAAGCAGCTACAGAGTGTGCTGGGAAAAATTAATTATTATCACCGTTATTTCCCACACGCCTCTTCCATTTCAGCTCCGCTTCACACTTCCGCCGTAAAGGTGTTTCGTTCGTCTGGACGACGGAATGCGAACGCGCCTTTCGCCAGTTGAAATCGGCGTTGCTTTCCAATACTTGCCTTACGCCATTCGATCCCCAGAAGCCCCTTTTGTTGATGGTGGATGCATCGGATTTCGGGATCGGTGCTGTGCTTGCGCACAAAGATGGATCGCACGATCGCCATATTGCCTTTGCGTCCAAATTGCTCTCGTCTGCGCGAAGAAATTATTCACGGATCGAGAAAGAAGCATTGGCTCTCGTATTTGGTGTTACAAAGTTTCATGATTTCTTGTATGTTCGTCACTTCACCATCATCACAGACCACAAACCTTTTGACATCGCTTTTTCATCCGAACAAGCCTGTACCTCCACAAACAGCGCAGAAATTCATTCGCTGGTCTATTTTTCTCTCGCAGTACCGCTACGATATCTTGTATCGGTCCACTGCTAAGCACGGCAACGCCGGTGCGTTGTTCCGTTTGCCTGTTGCTGAAGATAAAGCATTCGATTCCTCCGAACTTGCTTGCATGTTCATTGATTCGGCAACCGATGACGTGGTCGAATCCTTTCCGATTGATTTTCGTCGTGTAGCTACTGCCACAGCTGCCGACCCTGTCCTTGCTACCGTTTTGCGTTTTGTTGCTACGCAATGGCCCTTGCCAAAGTCATGGATCGGGGATCCGTTGGTTCGCCGATTTTTTGCTCACCAGGAGAGACTTTTTGTACGATGTGGTGTTTTGCTGTTGTGTTCTGATAATGATCAGTCCAGGGTCGTGGTACCATGTTCGTTACAGTCCTCTGTCTTACAGCTTCTCCACCAAGGACATTGGGGTATAGCGAGAACGAAACAACTTGCTCGTGGGCACTGTACTTGTTTCGGAATCGATGCCGCGATTACGAATATGTGCTCTTCTTGCATCGTGTCTGCCGAACAACAGTCAGCCCACCGCGGAAATTCTTTGCATGGCCAAAAGCCACTTCCCCTTGGCAACGCATGCACATCGATTTTGCTGGTCCATTCTGGAATGCTCGATGGTTGGTTGTGGTAGATTCATTCAGTAATTTTCCTTTTGTTGTCCGGATGTCTTCCACGACGTCATCTGCCACCATCCAAGCGTTATCTGCTATCTTTTGCATTGAAGGTCTTCCACAGACTATTGTTTCCGACAATGGTCCACAATTCATGTCCACAGAATTTCAGTCATTCTGCAAGGCCAATGGTATTCAACATCTGACGTCCGCGCCGTTTTCGCCACAGTCAAACGGTGCCGCTGAACGATTGGTCAGGACTTTCAAGTCACAGATGTTGAAGTTGAAAGAGTCGCATTCTCGGGAGGACGCGTTATTGCTCTTTTTGTCCTCGTATCGCTCTCAGCCCCGAGATGGTCGCTCGCCGGCTGAGTTGCTCCACGGTCGTCATCATCGAACCTTGATGTCTTTGCTACATCCGCCGCATCAGGTTCCTGTGCAGCGGCAGACACCTGCTTTTGCTCCAGACGACGTTGTCTACTATCGTCACTACCGAGGTTCATGGCGTTGGCTCGAAGGGCGCATTCTTCGCTGCCTCAGCCGTGCTATGTGTCTGGTTTTCGGGGCCTCTGGTGAGGTGCGCCGGCATCTCAACCAGCTGCTCCTCTGTCATCACATGGGATCTGCCGCTCGCCGTCTGCTTTCAGCGACGGTGCCGTCCGGTCAGCGCCCTGGGGACCCATCTACTGGCTCGCCTCAGCCCCAGGTATTACCGACGCTGCCTTCCATTTTGCCCCATGGCGACGCGCCGCCACCGCCGCCGCCGCCTGTTCTCCCGCCGGCGACGCCCGCAGTGGACGCGTCGCTGCAACCGCCGGGCGCCTCCCTGGGTCACGCGCTGCCGATCGCTTCCCGTGACCGGATGTCCTCCGACATGGAACTCTTGCACGCTCCGGACCATATGTCGTCTTCACCCGTCGGGTGCCTCAACCCGATGGAGGTCGACCCTTCGGCCCCTCCTGTCTCTCTGCGGCCGCATACACCGCATGTTGGCGTGCACCCTGGAGCAGGTTTTCAGGCGTTTCCTAGCTCCCTGCGGTCCGAATGGCAGGGTGCGGGTGGCACAGCCTCGCCTGTTGTTAGGCTCCCCACCTCGTCGCATACGTCAACATCGGGTCCTCCCCACGGCGGGCGGAAGCCTTATGCCACAACCGTACGCCGATTTGCGGGGGAGGAATGTGGTGTCACCGCCAGACACCACACTTGCTAGGTGGTAGCCTTTAAATCGGCCGCGGTCCGTTAGTATACGTCGGACCCGCGTGTCGCCACTATCAGTGATTGCAGAACGAGCGCCGCCACACGGCAGGTCTAGAGAGACTTCCTAACACTCGCCCCAGTTGTACAACCGACTTTGCTAGTGATGGTTCACTGACAAAATACGCTCTCATTTGCCGAGACGATAGTTTAACATAGCCTTCAGCTACGTCATTTGCTACGACCTAGCAAGGCGCCATTATCAGTTACTATTGATATTGTGAATCATGTACCGTCCAGACCGACGTTCACCATTAATGGATTAAAGTATTCCACCAGCTACGTCCTTTTTTCTAAATTCTAATTTCCTTGTCCTGTTCCAGACCTCACGCCAGCCTGCGTGAGCTAAAACGCGTGCCTTTCGGCCTCCTTCTAGTAACACGGTGTTGGCTCTCCTGCCAACCAAAACATCTTCCTTACAGACTTTATGAACCTGTCGATAGTATAAAGAAATATTTCTCAGAAAGACATATTCGAAATAAAGAAAAGTCAAAACATACTTCATTGAAACTGAAAGAAGGGCATCAACATGCATAGTGCAAGAAGAGTTCCATCTTTAAACGGCGCTGAGGGAGTGGATAGTGGAAAAAATACACTGATGGCCTCTACTAGTCGGAGGAAGCTTCTGATAAAGTGACAGAAGAAATGAGAATCGATTAGGAAGACGTAGTGGATCCAGTTTTAGAGGTAGAGTCTGACATAAAATTGGAAATGTGCACCCAAGTAAGGCAGTGAGATAGGTATGGTAACATTTCTACAGTATTTGTGAAATCAGTGAACAAAGAACTATTCAAGATTGTCTGTAAATGTACGAGGGCTTTCGGAAAGTAAAGTCTCATCGGTCGCGAAATGGAAACCACGGTGGAAATAAAAAAATGTTTTATTTGCAACAGTTAGCTACACTTTCCAGCTATTTGATTACATAGTCACCGCTCCCACTGAAACATCTGAAACAGCATTGTACCAACTTCCCAATACCCTCATCATAGAAGACAGCCGCCCATGCTTTCTACCAACTCTCTACGCTGAACTACAGCTTTTGTCTGTGCCAAAATGTTGTCTTCGTAACCAGCGGCTGGTGTGTGCAAAGACGAAAATCCGAAGGAGCCAGGACGGGACTGCATGGTGGGTGATCAAACACTTCCCATCGAAAACGCTGCAGGAGCGTCCTCATTGGCCTTGCAGTGTGCAGCCAATAGTTGTCATGAAGACAGTTACGTTGTGTGGGATGCATGAAATCAGGCGAAATCGCTCACATGCAACAGGGACCACCAGGAAATCCGCCTCAGAACATGAGGGGGTCTGGTGGCTGGGGACCATTGGAACCTCCTTCATCTTGGAGGTCTTCTTTTTGTACTTCTTCTCCCGGGATGATTTTGACGTTTGCGGGGGCTTATATAGCATAGTTTCAGGGACAGAGAAGGAATGCGAAGCCCTATGACAAGTAATCTGTGGCTTCTTCTGCCATTGGCTGATATCCAGTTGCAGATCAGCAGAATCCTGGGAGGGAAGTGTCCAGTGGGACCCTTCCTGGTGAGAGGTCACAGAGTAGGATGTTGCTTCTCAATCTGGGGGTTGGGGATCGATGTCCCAGGTGGGGGGGGGGGGGGGAAGGGGAGTCAATGTTCCAAAAGTGGGTGTGGGGGAAACAGCATGAGGAGGGTACCAACCACCAGGCGTGCAGTGCTAGTCGAGCAACCCTAAGGGCCTAATATGTAAGGCATGAAGGATGGGGATACTGTCGCTAGAGAGGTTGACCTTGCTGTAGGTGTAGCAAACGACATCGTCATACATACAGGATAGAAACAATCACATTTATTCTCGACGTTCTGATACGCGAGTCGATCAACAGACTCGTGTTCTTGGATTGTGCAGTTCATTGAATATGGCGAATTTTGTTCCCCTCAGTTGACACAGATGTGGGGAAGAGCACAAAGAGTGAAGGTGTGTAACGGATGTACGCAATACCTACAACCAGAGCTGGCATTGCAATGCCAACACATGTGTCCGACTCTCATTTACTTGCATCAGACAGGGAACACAGGGTTTCACATCCGACTGGAGCATCAAGACCTTGAATTTTCAAGGAACTAGTCACCTTCAAAGGGCAAGATGAAGATTGCAGTATCAACCCTATTGTCCTTTTGTGCCCACTGGACACGGTCTACAAAATGTACACTCCATTGCTTCATATTGGCCCATGAGGAGGAGGTCACGATGATACACTGTGGGGGGATGACAATTACAGGAATGCCAAAACCAGCTTGTCACAGGCGAGCAGCGCCCACAACTGAACAGAGGATGCCGTTTTAATCAAGTGGTTCAAATGGCTCTGAGCACTATGGGACTCAACTTCTGAGGTCATTAGTCCCCTAGAACTTAGAACTAGTTAAACCTAACTAACCTAAGTGCACCACACACATCCATGCCCGAGGCAGGATTCGAACCTGCGACCGTAGCGGTCTCGCGTTTCCAGACTGCAGCGCCTAGAACCGCACGGCCACTTCGGCCGGCCGTTTTAATCAGACATGAACCACTTTTCATTTTAGAAATCCCTTTTACTTACCCAAACCTGTCCTTAAAATGTTCAACAAAGAATAGTGGCTTTGTGGCCAAAAGGAGTGCCTGTCGGTCCTAGAGCAAACTGATTACTGTGGGGAGTACGACTCTATTTGTCTCTTAGCCATACATTACTGCCACAGCATAGCCAGGGAAAGAAAGTTAGGGGGGACATATCTCACTGCCTTGTACTAATCCTGAAACTTAAAATGTTTCTTTTATCTCGCCCAGATAACGACTCTGCAAGAAATATAGGTATTATTGAGAAAGAGGCTGCTGGGCCATGCAACGCAGAATAGACGGTGCTCCTGGCGATTCACCTGGTCTCACCACCTAGAGGCCAGAACGACTTGATAAGCAGTAACAGAGATGTTCGCAGTCATACAGTTAGCCGAGTGAAACCTGTACACATCACATTCTCATGACGTGCTGGGAACGCTTCTGAGATAGACTACGGATTGCTGTACAGACGTAATGGCTTTACTGATGCCGTGTGAGGACTAACGGACTTCCCAGTATTATTCTTCTGTCATACCATTTGTTCACACTCGCCATCCACACCATAACGTTTTCTCACACACGCCATCAAACCTTGTTCACTTTTGTTTACTTTTTGTTCAGTGCTTGTTTAACTGTAAGTTATTGGAGCTGTGCCCGTTGGTACACAGGAAAGCGTACAACAGTTTCCATCATCACGTTTCCAATCACTCCCCTGTAACCAGTCGTGGTCGTAATATCTATGCTAGGATTTACAGAGACTAGGCAAAAATATGGAAACAGCAAAAAGAGAACATACACTACTGGCCATTAAAATTGCTACACCACGGACATGACGTGCTACAGACGCGAAATTTAACCGACAGGAAGAAGATGCCGTGACATGCAAATGATTAGCTTTTCAGAGCATTCACACAATACTGGCGCCGGTGACGACACCTACAACATGCTGACACGAGGAATGTTTCCAGCCGATTTCTCATACACAGACAGCAGTTGTCCGGCGTTGCCTGGTGAAACGTTGTTGTGATGCCTCTTGTAAGGAGGAGAAATGCGTACCATCACGTTTCCGACTTTGATAAAGGTCGGATTGTAGCCCATCGCGATTGCAGTTTATCGTATCGCGACATTGCTGTTCGCGTCGGTCGAGATCCAATGACTGTTAGCAGAATATGGAATTGGTGGATTCAGAAGGGTTATACGGAACGCCGTGCTGGATCCCAACGGCCTCGTATCACTAGCAGTCGAGATGACAGGCATCTTATCTGCATGGCTGTAATGGATCGTGTAGCCACGTCTCGATCCCCGAGTCAACAGATGGGGACGTTTGCAAGACAACAACAGTTCGACGACGTTTCCAGCAGCATGGACTATCAGCTCGTAGACCATGGCTGCGGTTACCCTTGACGCTGCATCACAGACAGGAGCGCCTGCGATGGTGTACTCAACGACGAACCTGGGTGCGCGAATGGCAAAACGTCATTTATTCGGATGAATCCAGGTGATGTTTAGAGGATCATGATGGTCGCATCCGTGTTTGGCGAAATCGCGGTGAACGCACATAGGAAGTGTGTATTCGTCATCGCCATACTGGCGTCTCGGTCACCTCTTGTTCGCACTGACGGCACTTTAAACAGTGGACGTAACATTTCAGATGTGTTACTACCCGTGGCTCTACCCTTCTTTCGATCCCTGCGAAACCCTACATTTCAGCAGGATAATGGACGACCGCATGTTGCAGGTTCTGTACGGGCCTTTCTGGATACAGAAAATGTTCCCCTGCAGCCCTGGCCAGCACGTTTTCCAGATCTCTCACCAATTGAAAACGTCTGGTCAATGGTGGCCGAGCAACTGGCTCGTCACAATACGGCAGTCACTACACTTGATGAACTGTGGTATCGTGTTGAAGCGTCATGAGCAGCTGTACCTGTAAACGCCACCCAAGCTCTGTTTGACTCAATGCCCAGGCGTATCAAGGCCGTTATTATGGCCAGAGGTGGTTGTTCTGGATACTGATTTGTCAGGATCTATGCACCCAAACTGCGTGTAAATGTAATCACATGTCAGTTCTAGTATAATATATTTGTCCAATGAATACCCGTTTATCATTTGCATTTCTTCCTGGTGTAGCAATTTTATTGGCCAGTAGTGTATTATCATATCTAATAATTCGGTGGAAGCCGGTAGCAAACAAAACAGCTTCTAGTCGTCATGGAATGAATAAATACACGTCCTATATGGTTTGAACGGATTTTTTACTTATATTGTCTCAAAACAGTGGCCAGTTCATATAAAAATGATGGTCGATAGCGAACATTCATCTTCGTCCAAAGTAGGCCACAAAGGTTCAATAATATTGATATCAGTTGGCTGTGGTGACCAGGGAGATTCGACATTTCGTTCTTGTGCTGAAAAAACCAGTCCCGCACGATGCGATCTGTGAGAATAGGAGCCTTGTACTCTTGGAACACAGCACAACCATTGGGTTACAAACATTATACCTGATCAGCCAAAATGGTCACTGGGCAATAATGAGACTTCGCAGAGTAACCATGGGGTCCATGGAATACCACAGTATGGCTGCCCAAATCATCGCCGAACACCAACCGTATTTGACTCTTGGGACGTAAACTCTGCTAGAAGTTGGAAACCGTTTGAAACAAGACTCATCTTACCAAATTAGTTTGTTCCATTGCTCCACAGTCCAGGTTTTGTGGCTTCGGCATTTGGAGCATTTACATCACTGAAGAGCGGTTTTGGCATTCCAGGTCGCTCTGCAATTCCGTTTTTCTGGAACTGCCTTCGTGTTGTTTTGGCGCTGGCAGAGTTCGCGGATGCGACATACAGTTCTGCAGTGACTTGTAGCTGTCGCCCTCTTATTTTTCGTGATAATCCTCTTCAATGACCGTTCGTCACGATGCTACACACACTTTTGTCAGCGTTGTGGCTTGGTGGATAGTTTTATGCTATCCCTGTATGTGGGTTAAATATTCGATAGGGTGCCTCTTGAAACACCAAACGCCTCGGCTACCTTAGCACCCACGAACGAGCACCAACAATTTGCCCACGTTCGAATACACTTACTTCCGACAAAACACAGTCATAACTACAGAAAACAATGTTCTGACGACGACTGGCACTTGCAACGAATTCAGGGCATCGCACAGTTGCTGTTCGTACTCAAATACAACAGCGCAACCAGCAGGCTTCACTAGCATCTGCGTTTATGTTCGGGCATGCATTTCTCGCTGTGTTTTTGTATTTATCTTCAACCTCTGTGTATCTTTTTTGTTTACTGCCGCTAAAGGCCCACTAGCAACGTCCAGGATAATTAAAAGCAATTCAGTTCCAAGAGCTATGCGCTGCTACTGTTGCCACTTGTTCTTTGTGGAGTCGACTAGAAGTGTTGATATTTTTAAAAATATCGCGAAATCAGATGTATGGGATATTTTTAAAAAAATCAGTCGTCTATATATCGGAAACTATTTTGTTTTATCGATATATCGAATGAAAAAAGTCGACGTGCCAGACTATAAAAATATCGGGTGCATATTGTAAATATATTGCCGATTTTAGAGGTGTGTACCCCGGCTGGTGTGGCCGAGCGATTCTAGGCGCTTCAGTCTGGAACCGCGCGACCGCTACGGTCGCACGTTCGAATCCTGCCTCAGACATGGATATGTGTGATGTCCTTACGTTAGTTATGTGTAAGTAGTTCTAAGTTCTAGGGGACTGGTGACCTTAGATGTTAAGTCCCATAGTGCTCAGAGCTATTTTTTTAGAGCTGTGTACATTTATATATAGTTTTATTATTAGACATTCTGTACATCAACAAGCTAGCGGCCTGCTTATCGCCCATAGAGCAAGGATTGAAAGTAAAACGATGCACGTTCACGCTCGTCGATAACCAATTTGCTAACAATGGTAACCGCATGTGATAATGGCATCCGTCTATCCTTAAGGGATGATGGTGTAACATGCTCGGTTAAGAGTCTGCAGCGTCTTACGTCGCTGAAGTGTCCTCTCCGGGATGCTACAAGCTTGAGCGATAAATTTGAAGACACGTGAGTTGCCCAATCATCACGGTCTCTCTTTCGACCTAAATGATAATATCCAGAGGAAAGGCAAGCCAATAAGTCTGGTATCACTTCGCTTGCAGGAGCTGCCGAAAGGGGACGTGGTACGCCTTCCAACCGCCTTTGGGGCCCCACTCCATATTTTCTTTTAGGGTTTTCTCCCTTAGCCTTCATCCCTCCCGAGACCAACCCAAAGGCAATGCTGTGTTAAGGTAATTAGAGAAAGAAAAGGAATGGTAACTGAGGAGAGGGTAGGGAATACGATATATAGGATATAAGACGGGTCGTTGTGAGGCACACTTTGTCTGGCTCCTCTCTGCTGAGACCTGCCCGGCTAGGTTGGACCTGCCAGTAGGTAGGCTACCGCCGATATAGCTCTCAGCTTCCTTGGAGCACACAAACTCTCCAGCCCACACGGACAGTGCTACGACAAGGCGGTGCCTCATGTAAGTTGCACAATAAAAGGTGTCCGATGGGTGCGTTGTTAGGTTTCGTCACATACGGGATTAGTCCGGTACACTTCATGTCGACTTCCCTGTTTTTTGATTTTTGCTAGTACCAACGAACAAGCAATCATAGTGTCAAAATTGTGTGATGAGGTTAAGCGTTGCAGTTTCTGTTGGTAGAGCCGAGCGCCGACCGCGTGAGCATTTCCCCTCATATGTCGCCGCCCACCGCAAAGATCAATATTGTCATTTGCAGTTTTGTTCGTCACTTTCAGCAACTGTTTTTCAATAATGCCGATGTGAAGAAATAGCACACTATTGTGATATATCTCCACAATCTTTTTATTCCATTCACCCCCCCCCCCCCCCAGTGTAATCGTACTTTTTTTGTGCCACCTACACTTGCCTCAAAAAGCCAAAGAGAAAGGTTGGACGTGATGAAAGCTCAAAAAGTAGTAAGACTCCTTCACACAGTGAAAGTAAAATTATATTCTGTTTAAAAAGAACAATTGCAAATATTTTCCGAAAGTGACGAAAAAATATAATAGAAAAAAATAAAAATATCGGTTACCAATAGTGTCACAGAAGAACCACAGAAGCACAGAAGAAGCTGTGGTGTAGTGCTTACGATATTAGACTGTTGCATGGAGGGTAGTGAGCTCAAAACTCACCTGAACTGTAAAATTTTTATTTCCTTATTCGGTTCGAGGACATTCTAGAAGTATCCACAAATATGAAGAATAATTGTATTGGAATGTTCTGTAACTGTATATACGGTGTGTGATTCAAAAGTTTCAAGACGTAACTCTGAACTAGAGATTTATTGGACATTTAAATACAGCGGACTAAAATTCTTCAAGATATGATCCTTCAGCATCAACACAGCGCTGCCAGCGCGTCTTCCACTGTTCGTAGCCTTTCTGGAACGCCTCTGTCGTCATACTGTCAAGGGCTTTCGTCGAAACCTGCTGTATGGCGTCGATGGAGTCGAATCGCTTTCCTTTTAGGCCTGTCTTGATTCGGGGGAAGAGGAAAAAGTCACTTGGAGCCATGTCGGGGCTGTAGGGTGGCTGCGGCAGTGTTGTCACGTTGAACATGACCAAAACTTGGTCGGCGGCGCGCGATGTGTGAGCTGGCGCGTTGTCATGGTGGAGAATCCAATCGTCCTTGATCGCCGGGCTGGCGAACTCGATCCCTCAAGCGACAGAACCCTCACACTAAGACGACGGTCATTGTTTAAAAGTTCCCGCACTCTCTCCACATGTTGATCCGTTTGGCTTGGTGATGGCCCCCCAGAGCGGTCGTTATCTTCAACATTCCCGCGGCCATCTTTGAAAAGTTTGTACCACATGAAAACCATTGCACAGGACATGGCTTCTTCTTTAAAGGTCCCTTGAATCATACCGAGAGTCTCTGTGGCGGTTTTGTTCAGTCGCACGTAAAACTTAATCGCATAATGCTGCTCCAAGTGCTGCTCCATTTCCAACTCTCTCACTTATCAATCGAGGTCAATGACACGCATTCACACTACAAGCGATGCGCACTCTCTAGGGTTCCGGATGCAACTGCCGCAGCGTCAGTTCGTTCCCTGAGACCCCCCCCCCCCACCTACTTCCCCCACCAGGAGGAACTGGTCAGCGAGAGCTTCCCTACTCAGAAAGGAATCAGTCTTGAAACTTCTGGATCACACCTTGTATACCGTATTTGCTCTGGCCGGAGGCAGTTCGGTTCGTGCTCCTGTATGTGCAGGTGCTGAATAAACCCTCGTTAAGTGATAGTGTTCGTCGTTCATCTAATTACACCTTCTTCTACGTTACATTATTATTTCGATATCGATATATCACTGAAAATAAAAGCCAGCGTATATAGATGTCTTTTGGAAAGAACAGCGATCTATCGATATTTTATCTGTGGCTCTAGAGTGGAGTACAGAGAGAGGTGCTGACCTTGAGGCAGCGCGCGCGCTCGTGCATGACGAGGGAGACGGCGACGGGCGTCGGCCTGGCCCTCTGCCTGTGGTGCTGGTGCTGGTCGGCGACGCGGCGCAGCGTCCGCAGGCACGAGGCTCGACCGCCCGGGGAAGACGGCGGCGCCACTTCGCTGCTGGCTGCAACACCAGACGGAACGATCTGAAGTGGAATGATCATATAAAATTAATTGTTGGTAAGGCGGGTGCCAGGTTGGGTTTCATTGGGAGGGTCCTTAGAAAACGTAGTCGATCAACAATCCACCTATACTTGAGTATTGATCATCAGTGTGGGATCCGTACCAGGTCGGGTTGACAGAGGAGATAGAGAAGAACCAAAGAAGAGCGGCGCGTCTCGTCACAGGGTTCTTTGGTAAGCGTGATGGCGTTACGGAGATGTTCAGCAAACTCAAGTGGCAGACTCTGCAAGAGAGGCGCTCTGCATCGCGGTGTAGCTTGCTGTCCAGGTTTCGAGAGGGTGCGTTTCTGGATGAGGTGTCGAATATATTGCTTCCCCCTACTTATACCTCCCGAGGAGATCACGAATGTAAAATTAAACAGATTCGAGCGCGCACGGAGGCTTTCTAGCAGTCGTTCTTCCCGCGTACCATACGTGACTGGAACAGGAAAGGGAGGTAATGACAGTTGCACGTAAAGTTCCCTCCGCCACACACCGTTGGGTGGCTTGCGGAGTATAAATGTAGATGTAGATGTAGGTACATACCGTCAATCATGGTTACTTGGACCCTGGCAGGTTACTTGAATCAGTTACGTTAAAGTGATTGAAGCCGTTTCTGGAAGCAGCTTCCTGACTCGACTAGTTCTCAGTTCATCCACGAGGTAGCAGCACTCGGCAGGCAATCGTACACTCCATGTGTTTCCACGACTTGCTGTTAGAGTTTAGTGGAGGCTATGTACATGGTATAACATACACTATGTGATCAAAAGTACCTGGACATCCCCAAAAACATACGTGTTTCATATCAGGTGCATTGTGCTGCCATCCAGCGACCTTAGTAGTCATTAGACATCGTGAGAGAGCAGAATGGGCGGAACTCAAGGACTTCGAACGTGATCAGGTGATTCGGTCTCACTTGTGTCATACGTCCGAAAGTGAGATTTCCACACTCCTAAACATCCCTAGGTCCAGTTTTTCCGACGCGATAGTGAAAAGGAAACGTGAAGGGACACATACAGCACAAAAGCATACAGGGCGACCTCGTCTGTTGACTGACAAAGACCGTCAACAGTTGAAGAGGGTCGTAATGTGTAATAGGCAGACACCTATCCAGACAATCACACAGGAATTACAAACTGCATCAGGATCAACTGCAACAAAATTGCTACACCAAAAAGAAATGCAGATGATAAACGGGTATTCATTGGTCAAATATATTATACAGTACTAGAACTGACAAGTGATTACATTTTCACGCAATTTGGGTGCATAGATCCTGAGAAATCAGTACCCACAACAACCACCTCTGGCCGTAATAACGGCCAGAGGTCAAAAATTGGTCATTGGGTCAAACAGAGCTTGGATGGCGTGTACAGGTACAGCTGCCCATGCAGCTTCAACACGATGCCACAGTTCATCAAGAGTAGTGACTGGCATATTGTGACAAGCCAGTTAGTTGCTCGGCCACCATTGACCAGATGTTTCCAATTGGTGAGAGATCTGGAGAATGTGCTGGCCAGGGCAACAGTCGAACTATTTTCTGTATCCAGAAAGTCCCGTACAGGACCAGAAACATGCGGTCGTGCATTATCCTGCTGAAATGTAGGGTTTCGAAAGGATCGAATGAAGGGTAGAGCCTCGGGTCGTAACACTTCTGAAATGTAACGTCCACTGTTCAAAGTGCCGTCTATGCGAAAAGAGGTGACCGAGACGTGTAACCAATGGCACCCCATACAATCACGCCGGGTGATACGCCAGTATGGCGATGACGAATACACGCTTCCAATGTGCGTTCACCGCGATGTCGTCAAATACGGATGCGACCATCATGATACTGTAAGCAGGAACCCGGATTCATCCAAAAAACTGACGTTTTGCCATTCGTGCACCCAGGTTCGTCGTTGAGTAGACCATTGCAGGCGCTCCTGTCTGTGATGCAGCGTCAAGGGTAACCGCAGCCATGGTATCCGAGCTGATAGTCCATGCTGCTGCAAACGTCGTCGGACTGTTGGTGCAGATGGTTGTTGTCTTGCAAACGACCCCATCTGTGACTCAGGGATCGAGACGTAGCTGCACTATCCGTTACAGCCATGCGGATAAGATGCCTGTCATCTCGACTGCTAGTCATACGAGGCCGTTAGGATCCAGCACGGCGTTCCTATTACTCTCCTGAACCCACCGATTCCATATTCTGCTAACAGTCATTGGATCTCGACCAAAACAAGCAGCAAAGTCGCCATACGATAAACCGCAATCGCGATAGCTTACAATCCGACCTTTATCAAAGTCGGAAACGTGATGGTACGCATTTCTCCTCCTTACACGAGGTATCACAACAACGTTTCACCAGGCAACGCCGGTCAACTGTCGTTTGTGTATGAGAAATCGGTTGGAAACTTTCCTCATGTCAGCACGTTGTAGGTGTCGCCACTGGCGCCAACCTTGTGTGAATGCTCTTGAAAGCTAATCATTTGCATATCACAGCTTCTTCTTCCTGTCGGTTAAATTTCGCGTCTGTAGCACGTCATCTTCATGGTGTAGCAATTTTAATGGCCAGTAGTGTATCTAGTAACTAGAGCACGACCTGTTTGACCGATATAATATTTCAGACAGTCACCGCAGGTAATTTTGTAAACCCCAGACTGAGAAAGTTTATCATCAGCGAATTGTAAAGAGTGGATTAGGTTCTTTTTCAAATTATTATTGGTGGAGAAGGCTGCTCTAAAACCATAGGCCGGCCGGTGTGACCGTGCGGTTCTAGGCGCTTCAGTCTGGAACCACGTGACTGCTACGGTCTCAGGTTCGAATCCTGCCTCGCGCATGGATGTGTGTGATGTCCTTAGGTTGGTTAGGTTTAAGTAGTTCTAAGTTCTAGGGGACTGATCACCACAGATATTAAGTCCCATAGTGCTCAGAGCCATTTGAACCATTTAAAACCATAGGTTTTAAGTAAACGTCCTAATTTGTAACATATTTTGTCATCTGCTACATCACCTAATGTGCAAGCCGTATTTTTATTTTTATTTGAGCTAAGTACAGCTATTGATTGGTACACACGAACCATTTTATGCGAGTCTTTTACCCTTTTGGGTGTTCTGTATTAATGTTGGACCATCTCTCTTTAGGCAATTTGTAGTTTCAGTGATTTCCGAAGAAGGCGTGGTTATCCGCGCCGAAACCTAGGTCAACATCCGTTTTCTGTTTGCAATCGAGACGGATTCCTTTTAATCATGTAATCGTTTAGACTGCAGACTTACACTGCCGGTAAAAAATTTTAACACCGTTTTAGAGGTTTCCAGTTCACTCAAGATTTATTGTTACAACATTGCACGTGGAGTACATGAAATGATTACATTTACAAATCAATAACACAAGCGGTCCTGAGGTGCCCGGTGTCGACTTGTGTTGAAGCTCCCATATTAATGTGTAATATAGCCTCAGTGGGCAGCGATGTAGGTGCTTACTCTGGCGTCCAGTCGATCGTACACATGGCGAATACTGTCGCGGAATACATTATGCCACGCCTGCTGGAACTGTCCATGCAGTTCTGTAAGAGTTGTCGGCTGATGAGTCACATGTGGTCAATTCTCCTCCTGTTGCACCCTACATGTGCTCGATTAGAGAGAAGTTCGGAGATTGTGCCGGCCAGGGAAGTTATTACACGCCTGGCAGAACACGTTGACTTTCACAGGCAGTGTGTGAGGCGAGCGTTATCCTGTTGGAACAACACATCACCTTCCCATAGCCGGCACGGTAGTTCAGCGTGTTCGATCAGAGAGCTGGTTGGCCTCTGTAATAAAAAAAACTGAGCGGAAGGATCAACAAACGAACTTTAAAGGATATCATGTGACGTCCACAACGACCAAACACAACGATCAACAACGAAGAAAAAAAAAGTGGTAAAGTGCTTGCCTATCATGCAGTGGGCCCAGGTTCGATTCCCGGCCGGATTGGAAATTTTCTCCGCCCGTGGACTGGTGTTGTCCTCATGTCATCATCATCGATTCGCAGATCGCCCAATGTGGCGTCACATGAAATAAGACTTACAACACGGCTGCCGAACTTCAACGGACAGGGCCTCCTGGCCGACAGTGCCACACGGTCATTTCATTTGATCACTTTCCCGTTGCAAGAACGACAGAAGAACGGATCTAATAACATACTGCATGTACTGAGCGTCTCCTCCAGAAACAACAAAGGCGAACGAAAATTGTAGCTTACCGCACCCCAGACGATAAGACTTGGGGTGGGACCAGTGTGTTTCAGACGAATGTACTCTACGGGACAGCGACCACCAGGTCTACATCATCCACGCAAATGACCTCTGCACATAGGCAGAGTCTGCTTTCATTGATGAAGACCACTGCACGCCATTCCATTTGCAAGTGATCCTCCGACGACTCCAGTCGAGCCATGTACGTCTATGCTGTGGTGTGGATGGAGGAGGACTATAGAGGTGCATATCTGCAGTTCCACTGGTAATAATCGATTCGCGACAGTTCGTGTTGACATGTCTGGGCTCACAAGCGCTGTTATCTATACTGTGGCAGCTGTACGATCTGCCACTGTTGCCCTTACAATACAATGGTCCTGGTAGGCATCTGTGCTGCTTGGACGTCAGAACCTCGTCTACGGGCGTGAGAAAATTCGTGTGACCATTGATATTAGCACCAATGCACAACAGATGCACCACGTGCAGCCTGTGTGGCAATTCTCCGAAAGGGCCATCCCGCCACTTGGGAAGGCACAGTCTGACGTCTCCCAAACTCGCTCAGCTGGCAGCAGGAAGCATGAGTGCATCTCTGTGACATGGTTTCCTGCTTCCTTCAAAGGTAGCACGCTGAGCTTTCTGGCTGTGAGCATTCCATATAAAAGGATAGGTACAGATTGTGCTCTGGTAGCTATGTCTCTACCTATCTGTTGGACGACGTTGAAACCATTATCAGAATGTATACTATCCTTCACTGTGCCATCATTTGATCAAAATCGATGTCGTCTTTCCAGGTGCACCAAGTTTTTTTCCCGGCAGTGTATGGGCATTTAGGCTTTCGAGGTTGGGTTGGGTTGGGTAGTTTGGAGGAAGCGACCAAACAACGAGGTCATCGGCCTCATCGGATTAGAGAAGGATGGGGAAGGAAGTCGGCCGTGCCCTTTGAAAGAAACCATCCCGGCATTTGCCTGACGATTTAGGAAAATCACGGAAAACCTAAATCAGGATGGCTGGACGCGGGATTGAACCGTCGTCCTCCCGAATGCGAGTCCAGTGTGCTAACCACTGCGCCACATCGCTCGGTTTCAAGGTTGGTTTTAGCGATGTGTACACTACCAAATAAAAAAGTGAAACACCTAGAAGACGTGGTTGGCTGTGAAAGTAAGTACATACACATACGCGCCATTGGCAAGTATGTACCTGTAAATGATTTGAGTTGCGATTCTTTGTGATAGGTAGAGTGACCAGCAGAATGCATTAGTGTTATTCATGTTTATTGTTGTTATCAGACCTATTAAGGTATATAAGGGCCCTGAACAGCAACAGATGTTGAGCACTCAGCACGTTATGATCTGAGACAGCGTTATCAACACCTGACAGTTTTAAAAAGCCTCATTGTGAGTCTCCATTGGGCCACTTGGACGAACAGCGAAATATACAGATTTGTGGTGGATTCAGATGTTATAGTGGCCAGAAGTTGGACGAAACGCGGACATGGAGGGCAGGCATACGTCTAGTAAAGGTTCCAGCTGACCACAAATGAGCCCAACAAAGGAGGATTCCATACTGTGCACAAAGCAGACTGTAACTCCTTCACATCTGCACCTGCCATCTGGGAACAACTAATGGACTCCCTGGAACATCCTGTGTCATTGGCTGGTGAACAGCAGCAGCTAGACTAGGGAATTACCATCCCATGTTACGGTTGCTGTCAACAGTACAGCACAAACAGCATCGTTTGGAGTGGTGGTGTGATGGGAAAGTATGGATTACTGACGAATGGCGTCGCATTATGTGCAGCTATGAATCGTGGTTCTGCATTGCCCCAATAGCCATCGTCGGGAAATATGGCGGTTGCCTGGGGAGATGTCCCATTCTTCCAATGTTTTGGAGAAGCATAGCAGTATTACTCCTGACATCATGACGTGGGTATCCATTGCGTAAGAGGTCACAGCTGGTAGTGATTGAGGGAACTGATGGCGCAATGGTACGGCACAGACGTTCTGCGCCCTCACATGTTACCTTTCATGCCATTTTTCAACAGGACAATGTTCGTCAAAACACAGCACTTGTCTCTATGAACTATCTGTGTGATGCTGAGATACTCCGTGGCGAGCAAATTCTCCAGATCTCTCCTCGATGGACATGAGGCCATCTCTGATGTCAAACGTTTCCCAGCACTAGTAAACAGGATATTAACGACCGTGAAGGTCAAATTGCTTCAGTAGAGGATAGAGTGGCACTCGGACACTACTTAATAACTGAATTAGTGCATATATTCAAGCCCTTGAGGGTGCAACGTCATGGGTGCATACTGCCAGATTTTATAAATTTCGATCAGTATCGTAATCACTGAAATGGCATGGTTTAATTTCGCTTCCTTCTCCCCTTCTGAATGATTCAATTTTTTGTCAAATGGTGTGTATAGAGGTATTACGCTCTGTACAAAATTACAGTCAGTTAGGGAAGTAGTAGGGTGAGACCCACACGGGAGCTGCTGCACCCTTTCAGCCAGTTTCACGAGACCTGTAGCCGCAACAGCCACCCATCATTGCCAATCTTTCCCCCTCTCCTGCCCCTCTTGCCGTATAAACTATAGACTGGAGACAGTCTACAAGAAGATGGTAGAAATGTGCCGAAACCTGTCTAGTCGTGCGCATGAAAGAATATACAGTGTTACAATCACATTATTCAAATATATGGAGTCACTCTGGCTGTGATATTAGGCTATTTTAAATCAAATGAAAATGTTATGACTGTAATCACAGTTCTGAATTTAGATGGAAGTAAAACGAAAAACTTAGTATTAAGAAAACAGTCTTAATAGCGTTTCTTTATGTATTTAGTGCCGATCGGTTTCTGCCCATCGCAAGGGCCATCTTCAGGGTGAACATACCTCTGGTCGACTGCTGGTGGTGTCCAGTCTTCTGCCACACCTTGGTAGACGGGCCAGCAGTCGACCAGAGATATGTTCGCCCTGAAGATGGCCCCTGCGATAGGCTGAAACCGGTCGGTACTAAATAAATAAAGAAAAACGCGATTAAGACTGTTTTCTTAATACTAAGTTAATTTTATATCAATCGCTGTTACTCCACAACCATGTTGTCCAAGTAAAACGAAAACAATAGTAATTCCCATGGTGGAGAACGCTGAGGTGTAGGCAATAAGCATCACATTGAAACAAAAGGAGGTGCATAAATAGCCAGGCGGAACAGGAAATTTAGCTGAAGCGACGTTTCATACGTTTCGGGACAGCAATGTTGGAAAGCATGTTAAGGGTCGAATATTTTTAATTTGGGCTCCTAATTCTTTGTCTCAAAATGTTTAGCGGAGCGTTCACAATATTCTGCTTCCTTTTTTCACTCTTGCACCTGCATGTACAGTACTTGGCTAATAGGGCGTAGTCCAACAGCTCTACATCAAATCCCGAATGGACCACTATTGGGCATCTTCAAAGATGTGGCGTTCCTCTCCTGCCGGATTCAGGCAAACCAACAGGGATGGGATACATCTGTTGGACCATCGCTTTACAGGCTTGTGAGCAAATGAATTAGGGATAGCTGCTGTATGGGATATTAGCACTCATATCATCATGACGAGTCCCATTATTCCGTCACGTGACAGTGGTGTCTGAAGTCTTATACTGTGACATGTCTACTGCAAGATGGTTTAACAGACTGGGGCGTACCTGATCCACATGCCAAGCTCTTAGTCATTATGAAAATGTAGGTTTCAGGCCGGTGTACGATCCTGTTAATGGGTTTAGCTCACCTGGTTAATCACGGGAAGGGGATGATAGCACAGCTTTACTCTGTGACCCAAAAATATAATTGAGGCCTAAGAGAAAGAACGCGGGTGAATTACATTTTGGTCATAATTGAGCTATTCGATGCATAGTGATAAGTAGCTTCTACTGATATGTCGATAAGGGCTCAGAAGGTTTGGGTGGTGAAATTTCTGATGTATTGCGAAGAAATGTATTCGGAACTGCGACTACGATTAGTCTCCTGCTCCACAGTTTATTAGTTACAAATGAAAATTCGTGTCAGCCTAGGAATCAAACCACGATATCCCGCTTTACGCGAGAAGTCGCCTTGAGCGCTGCGGCTATCTAAGAACCCCTCCAGGGCCGACTCAAATCTCCATATGTCACTGAGTGTCTACATCCTCCTCTCGCATAGCTGCTGTGAATCCTGTACAGGGAGAGACTTTGTCACAGCCTGTTTAGGCATGCAATACTATTTCCAGTGTCTGTGTTTTTGACCGTGTGCTGTGCATTGCCTTTGAAACACGGATGAATGTCTGAAGAAATATACACTGCTGCGATAGACAGGTTAATGAAATGAAAAAAAAAGTATTCGGAGTTACGAATACGGTCAGACTGCTTGTGCACAATTTATTAGTGACAAATGAAACTTAGTTTCTGACCAGGACTCGGACCTGGATTTTCCGCTTTAGGCAAGCAGTCGCCTTAGTCGCTTCGGCTATCCGAGCACTCTTCCCGACCGATCCAATGCGTGAATGTATGAAGAACATCGTTAAAAACAGAGACACTGCGAACAGTATTAAACGCCTGTGCAGCATTCTCAGCAATTGGGCGAGTGCAGCATGTAGACACTCAGTGACACAAGAAAATTCGGGTCGCCGCTGGAAGCGTATTCAGATAGCTGCAGCAGTTAAGACGACCGCTTGGGTGAAGTGGAAAATCCGGGTCCGATCCCAGGTCCAGCACAAATTTTCGTTTGTCAAAGCAGTCCAATTGTATTCTGCATTATGAAAACATTTCATCCATTTCATTAATTAGATTCCAGGCCGAAGAGGTGTCTGGAGACGCTCCGGACAGCCCTGAGATACTAACCTGACTGTCGCCCACCATACACTCCGATAACGGGGACTGATGGTCTGGGATGCCACTTCCACCGATAGCAGCCCCCTTTGGTTGTCATCCGCGGCACACTTACAGCACAGCGGTTCGGTAAAGATATTCTACACCCCGTTTCGTTGCCATCCTGGGCTTACAGTTCAACAAGATAATGCCCAACCACACACGGCGAGTTTCTACTGTTTGTCTTCGTGTTTGCCAAACGCTATCTCGTCCACCAAGGTCGCCGGATATCTCTCCAGTTCAGGCCGTGTGGAGCATTATGGGCAGGACCCTCCAACCGGCTCTGGATTTTGACGAAATGACACGCCAATGGGAAAGAATTCGGCACGATGCGCCTCAAAAGGATATCGAATACCTCTATCAATCAATGGCAAGCCGAATAATAGTTTGTATAAGAACCAGAGGTGAACTAAGGCGTTATTGACTTGCTTAATTTGTGAAGGTCTTTCCCTTGAAGAAAACATCCAATTTTTCTGAAATTGTAATCATTTATTTATCTGTAAATGTACGTCACATGTACCGATTTTCGTCCCATTGGTATAGTTCCATCGTGTTATTTCGTCTTTTTTTGTTTTAGGTTGTGTGCTGCAAAATCTAAAACTTTTAGGAAATATGACCGGGCAGACACTGTGGCAAACACACGTCTTAATGTTGAGAGAGTTTGGAACCAACAGTTAACGATTCATTCTGAAGGGCTTCTCATTAAAAAGAGCCGAAACCTATTTTGAGTAAAGTTTCTGTTGGCTGAACACCAACTCGAATGTACATGAATATTTTATAATTTAAAATGGCATCCCTCGCAGAATGTTTTTTAGTTTCTTTTCGATTCACTAACTATGTTTATTAGATGGACCTGCGTTTTTAAGAAGGAAATCGTATGGCTGGGTATTAAAAATAAAAATATCTACTTTTCTCATAAAATATTAAATCTGACACGTGACATGCTGATCCACGCAATTTATTTGAATTTTATGTGTAAAGGTTCTACACCTGTATCTACGTCAGTACCCTGCAGTTCACACGTAAGCGCCTGGCAGAGGGTTCAGAGAATCACTTTCATTCTATTTCTCTACCATTCGACTCTAGAACAGTGTCCGGGAAGAACGAACGTTTAAGTCATTGCGTGCGAGTTGTGATTTCTTTTATTGTATGACGATGATGATTTCTCCATGTGTAGGTTGGTGTCAAAACTAGCGTATCATATCCGTGGTATTCTCTCCCCTTTCTAGCGATAATACAAAACGATCTACTCTTATTTGAACGTTTTCGATGTCATCCATAAGGAACAGCAATACTCTAGCAGAAGACGGACATGGGTAATGTAGGCAGTTGCTTTAGTAGACCTGTTGCATCTTCTAGCAAGGAACCCCTTGAGAGCGAGGTCTCATGTTCAGCATTTAGTAAGACACATTTGAAAGTACTGTGTTAACAATTATGACAGGAAAAACATTAGCTGCTAATGACTAGCTGTGTGCATCAGGAGGGCGGCAGAAAATGAGTGTGTTGGAGGTGCAGAGATCGACCTTCTGTGGGATGTATGTATTACACTTCACAAGATAGGACATCGTCGAAATTCAGGAAATATTCAAGACAAACCATTACCTTGCACCATGAACAACAACCGAATACAAAATAGCACGCCACAATGATCACTAAGGTTTGCACCATCAAGATCGAAAGTGAACTCCTTGTGAGTTACAAACCGTACAGAACATTCATTTAAGTATCCTGTCTTAAAGAGTGCATCTAGAATCGTATTAGTTTAACGCAGTGATAAGATCTGCTGGAATGTGATGGCATGCAACCTGTTGCGAAACAGTCTGTCGAGGAGATTATCATGAAACTCGCTATCCTTTAAGGAGTAAAAGCAGATCTGCGGCAATATCTTTTATAGGGGCGGAAAAAACAAACATCCAGGGCTGAATTCGTCCAGTGGTTCCAGGTGGTATGAATTTCAATGTCACACAATTTTCGGATGGTATAGTCTGATCGAAAGGAGAGTTAATTTTGTACGCAGACCAGGAATCAAGCAAAAGCAAGTTATTTTGACCAGCTATTGGCCAAAAGCAGTGGTCACACCATAGTTATAGTTCTCTTATGCCCATTTTCCCACTCTTGCTTGCTGTGACGCAAATATTCCCTACTGCCCTTGCAAGATCACGCACATGAGAAAGAATCGTAGGGGCAGAACACCTCCAACTTCTCGCAGTGCAATAAAAAACTTTCCAGCCAATTTACTATCCAGATAAGCAAGCGGCATAACTGTATACGAATGCATTAAGGTATTGATGTTAGATGACCTTGATACAACTCTGTTGGTGCCTCTTCAAATGCCTATTGGTCGGAATTGAAAACAAATTCCTTACTGAACGATGGGATAAGCTTGTTTGCAATGAAATGAATACCCCTGGCTCCATACAGGCGTTGATATAAGTCAACGGGGACAGTTGAAAATGTGTGCCCCGCCCGGGACTCGAACCAGGGATCTCCTGTTCAAATGGCTCTGAGTACTATGGGACTTAACATCTATGGTCATCAGTCCCCTAGAACTTAGAACTACTTAAACCTAACTAACCTAAGGACATCACACAATACCCAGTCACCACGAGGCAGAGAAAATCCCTGACCCCGCCGGGAATCGAACCCGGGAACCCGGGCGCGGGAAGCGAGAACGCTACCGCACGACCACGTGCTGCGGACAGGGATCTCCTGCTTACATGGCAGATTCTCTATCCATTTTTTTTTTTTTTGGTTGATCGTTGTGTTTGGTCGTTGCGGACGTCACATGACATCCGGTCAAGTTCGTTTGTTGATCCTTCCACTCAGTTTTTTTTATTACTCTGACCAAACACTGAGCTACCGTGTCGGCTATCCATACGAGCTGCCAAGGGCACAGAGGATAGTGCGACTGCAGGGATTTATCTCTGGCACGCCTCCCGTGAGACCCGCATTCGTAACTTATTGTCCCGCACTATATTCATAGTATCCCTGCCCATTATACTCATTACTCGCGGCTTTACTGCCGATTCCCATAAGAGATCGGGCACTGTTTGTGCATCTGCACAGAAGAAGATGGTCAAATGGCCGGTGAGCCTTAACTATGTATATATGAAGATGGTATCTGTTCTTTCGGACTGAAAGAACAGATACGATCTTCATATACAGGGTGTTACAAAAAGGTACGGCCAAACTTTCAAGAAGCATTCCTCACACACAAATAAAGAAAAGATGTTATGTGGACATGTGTCCGGAAACGCTTAATTTCCATGTTAGAGCTCATTTTAGTTTCATCAGTATGTACTGTACTTCCTCGATTCACCGCCAGGTGGCCCAATTGACGAGAATCCGCACGCAATTGTGCAATCACGCTGCGGACTTATCCGAAATCTGTTGATAATTTCTTTTTACTATGCTGCAGATGATCTTCCATGTATGTAATCATGTTTAGTATCTCTCTTGGACATCGATTGTCCTACTCTTCGTCTCACTGGAGATTGGATTTGTTGCTCCCTATCTGACAATGATGATGAACTGCTTGGCTTGACAATTGTTTCATTATCACTTTCATTTGTTACGTACGTACCGTCGTCATTGTACAACTGTGTTATTCCATTAACTACAGACTTTTTCTATGAACGAATGTAATTTTTAAGGGCCATCGATAGTAGACTAAACGAGAAATGCTGTGGATTTTGGAACAGCATAAGCGAAAACATCAAACATTTGTTTTTGTACAGAGGATGTGCTTTTGTGTAAGCTATTGACCTTACTTTTCTTCAGTTCCTCAATTACCTTAATAAACCATGGTTTCAGAAATCTGTAAATTGCATCTCCACAACATATTATGTGACATTGTGCAAACAAAGCTGCGTTTTGGCAAAAGAAGCAAATTTTAACATGACAACAAGAGAAATGTGGTTTTACTCAAAATTCGTCGCTCAAGACGCTTTTCTGGCAGTTTCAAATGATTAAAAAGCCAGGCGAAAATAAATCGTTGCTTTAGTTGCATTTTCAGCGGAATTCTTTCTAGATACTAAGAAAAGCAGAGGTGACAGAAGATATTTGTCAATGGTCACCACACAAGTGTGGCTGGGGATAGGTTCCACCTAATATTTACAAAAAATGTGAGCATAGACTTCAGCTTAGAACAGCACTTCCTCTCCACCGCTCGGCATTTCCCATACAGCGCCTGCTCACGACGCCCCTCCACTACCACCCTCCCCATACGTGCTCTGCCAATTGCGCATCTATTGGCCACATTATTTTGTGCGCACTCTACTCCACATCTACATTGTCCTAGTAGTTGAGTGTGTACGACACCACACATTCCACTGACTCATCTTGCAGAATCGCTAATATTTCATCTGCCACTTCTTCCTTACTCTGCGAAATTCCTTGTGTTCCTTTCTGACGAAATGTCAACTTTGGCAACTGTTGTCGTAGACACAATGCAATGTTTTCTTTCTTATCGTTGCCGTTGCTCTGCTTTCTGTCAACAGCACTAGGACTGTAGCACTGTTGTAAGCTACTCGTCGAGAAAGCCGTTCGACAACGCTCCTTAGCGTCATGCTCTGCTCGTCATTGGATGCCTCCACTCCCGCTCCCTGTTACCATTAGAAGCCAATATTGTGGTTGCACGATAGAAATATGTAGGGCGTCGAATGTCGTAAACATAATTGGCCTTTTGCGACCTCGCACTCAAAGGGTTCCTCGTAAGCGCTCTGCTAATAAAACCAAGCACCTGTACCTACTGATCATATCATGTAACCACAATACAGGTTTGTATTAGTATACAGGCTGTTTTAAGAATTACGATTACATGGCCATTAAGAGGATACCATTTTATAAACTTTAAGTATTTTTATGTCAGGGAGTGGGCTTATGACATAGGTTATCAGTGCGGCAAATTATATTAGATCTGACTGGAAGAGTGATTTCACACTCCACTAATGAGCAAAAGTCTTGCCTTAGAATATACAATAAAGCGCCAAAGAAACTGGTATAGGCATGTGCATTCAAATACAGAACAGGAATAATACGGCGCTGTGGTCGGCAAAAAGTACCTGGCGCAGTTGTTAGATCTGTTACTGCTGCTAGAATGGCACCATCATCTCAAGATAAGTGAGTTTGAACGTGGTATTATAGTCGGCCCACGAGCGATGGGACACTGCATCTCAGACGTAGCGATGAAGTGGAGATTTTCCAGTATACGACCATTTCACGAGTGTACCGTGAATATCAGGAACAAAGCCTCGACCCGACATTGGACTGCTGATGACTTGAAACATTTTGCCTGGTCGGACGAGTCTCGCTTCAAATTGTATCGGCTATGGTGACAACCTCGTGAATCTGTGGACCCTGCATGTCAGCAAGGGACTGTTCAAGCTGGTGGAGGCTCTGTAATGGTGTGAGGCATGTGCAATGGGAGTGATATGGGACCCTTGAGAAGTCTAGATACGACTCTGAAAGGTGATACGTACGTAAGCATCCTGTATGATCGCATTTATTTACGTCCATTGTGCATCCCGACAGACTTGGGCAATTCCAGCAGGACAATGCGACATCTCACTGCTGTAGGGTGGCTCTAGGAACAGTCTTCTGAATTTAAACACATCCGTTGCCCGCCAGACTCCCCAGAATGAACATTATTGAGCATCCCTGGGATGCTTTCAGAAGAGATCTCCACCTCCTCGTATTCTTACGGATTTACGGACATCCCTGCAGGATTCATGGTTTCAATTCCTCCAGCACTGCTTCAGACATTAATCGAGTTCATGCCACGTCGTGTTGCGGCACTTCTCCACGCTCGCATGGGCCCTACACGCTATTAGGCATGTGTACCAGTTTCTTTGACTCTTCAGTGTACATACAAAAATCTTAAGGCACTTGACGAATTTTAAGATCAAAGTCGACCGAGGGACTTGGAGTACATGAATTCTGACCAGCGCGAACGCGCGGGATCGGTTGCATGTGTCAGTGTACCTTTTGATAACTGGCGAGAACGTGTTTACTTTCAACGCCCCCTGTGGGCAAAAGGCATAACGCCGACTTGAGCGTATCAGTGGAGTGATGGAGTGAGTGGTGGTGCTATCAACGGTGATGGGCCACGCATGGTATGTTGCCACATTACTTTACGTTGTGGCCGAGTGAGGAAGTTCTTCATGGCACCTTTCAACTTCCGGTGCTCTTCCTGCAGTCCAGGCCTGGTAGCTAACCTGGTCAAGCGCCTTCAGAAGGAAGTTAGCCCGAGTGGATTAAGTTCGGCACACGACATAGAAGGCGGACGACCATAGAGGAAAATTATTCGTTGAGAACTTTATGTTAAACTCGTTGCTGTAATTGTTTCAGATCTCACCCTTAAATTGGAACTGAAAATTTACGTTTCCTGCTTGCCACGATTAATGTTTTACCTGTGCGTTTATGAATAGCATTCAAATGTTATTGTGACTGATGACGTTTTACCGATGTTGGCAGCATACTGCTTATCTTCCTGTGGATCGGCTGTTAATGGTTGAGTGCCCTGTTTCTACCTTATTAGCTCACATGGGGGACTTAAATAACCAATTTTTTTTTTCAAATTGCTAATACACGCTGAGGAAGGCGCCTTGCAACAGTAGCCGAAACGTCGGAATTTTACAGATGACAATGCGACCTCAAACCCAGAAGAATTTTATTGACTGTGACAACGGCTGCGGAAGCCTACGTTTACAGTTCTTTAATTGGCTCAACTAGTCATTCGAAGTCCTTCATTGCTAATTAATTTCACAAATATTGTCTAAAAAATGAAAAGAACAAATATTGAGTAGATGTTGAGATCTGTTTTCAAGGCTATCTTCGGCCTAACAAATTCTGTGTTGAGAAATTTTGTTATTTTGCAGAGGGCCAAGCTACTTTCGGTTGATAAAATTGTTTATGTAAACATCCTACTTAAGATATGAACTTATTCAAAGTCTGGCACCTTACCCCTCTAGGCTACCAGTCTGCTCCGTATCAAGGTCATTGAAATATTACTGAATCTAGGCAGTTCCTACTCAGTATTGTAATTATTCTGGCAGGCTGCTGCCATTATTTAACAGTTGTAATTTGGAATGTACTCCATATCGAGCATAGTATGTAGTATACTGGTTTTACATAATTCCGTACTGTGCGTCTAATCCGGTCCACAGCGAGTAACAGGCCAGCTTAATGGCAGTTGGGGCACTAACTACGTAAATTAACTAGCCTCGTCTCAAGTGGTACACAGCCCCAAGGTTCTCGCATAATAGCTAGCCACGATAAGCCCGCAATATTGTGGGAAGCTATCACTTCACGGTAGTTCTGGAATATCGGGTGCCCATTATTCGAGATGGGCGAAGTTCGTTAAGCATCCTTGTATCGCGTCGAGACCTATAACATTGTCTAAAGAGAGTACTGTTGAAAACATCGGCAGTGGCTGCCATGAATCTATTTTGTAACAAGTCTCGGTCATAAACGGTTATCCTCAGCCACAGAAACGATCGTTGAGTGAAAACGATCACTAGGCCGGACATGACAATTGTATGTCCCGTTTCTTACTAAAAAGTGATTTCCACTCACTCCTCACGAACCATAGACCTACAACGGTGGGATGGCTTACTTACCTCAAAGGCACAGATAGCCGTGTCGTACGTGTAATCACACCGGAGAGGTACTTGAGAGAGTCCAGACTGACATATGGTTCATTAAGAGGGGCAGCAGCCTCTTCATTAGCTGGAGGAGCAACAGTTTGGATGATTGACCGATCTGCCCCTGTAATATTAGCCAACATGCCCTAGTTGTATTGATACTGCAGACGATTGAAGGCAAGGGGAAACAATAACCGTTATGAAAATATACTTCTCTAGAACTTGAAGATCTTTTGTGTATTGAAATGATGATGGTATGATCCTGTGAAAAATATACCGAAGGTAAATTAGTTCCCCATTTGGATCTTCGATTGAAAATGTTGCCAGAAAACACAGATCTGGGGCGTTCTGCTAGTGGTCGCGTGGTATATAATCGTGTACGTAGGTTAGATCACTTGTGAAGAATAAGTTAAATGTGGAGAATATAGAGAGCAGACAGAACAGGATTTATGATGAGTAGAGACAGCATTGTCAATACAAAATCAAATGTAGATAAATCAGTAGCGCAAGTGATGAACAAGAAAATAGGGATGCAAGTAAACTACTATGAACAGCATAATGAATGGATTGTCATTGCCAAGATTGAAACATACGACGACGTACCATAGTAGTACAAGTGTGTATGCATGCTAATTCCACATATGGTGAAGAGATTGATAAAATATATGAGGAAATAATTATTCAATTTTTTAGGGGAGACGAAAATTTAAGTGTTATAGGGGACTGAAATTCGATAATACGAGAAACGAAAACAAGGATATATGGTATGGCAACATGGAATGAGGAAATGATACGAAAGAGGAAGAAGTGGAAGACACTTGGAGACACTTGAAAATTTCAGATCTGTTGTATAACGGCAAGACAGATTTAGAAGCCAGATTTTAAACAGAAAAATATTTCCAAAAGTTAACTAGCTATGAAATTCTGATGAAAACTAAAGCAATCACAGAAAAGTAGGAAATTAAGGAGGTGGGCTCTTTAATAAATGAAGCTACCAAGAGGTTTTTGAGACTTTCAAAGATAGCAATAGGCAACAATAGACTGAAACTAGTCAAACAAATACAATAGAAGGTGTTGGGTAGTTTTGAGAGATAAAATAGACAGGCCAGCAGAAGAATTGGGCAAACAAACTTTTGAATAAAAAATAAATATTATATTTAATTGACGAAAGACAAGAATTTACTGAAGGAAAAAAATCGCTACACCAAGAAGGAGTTGTGCGACATAAACGAAAGTTGGTAGGCGTGTTTCTACACTTGAAACATTGTGTCTACTCACTTTTCGCTCTGACAGCGCCACTATGAGGATGCAAACCAGGTTCGTTTTAAACACACGCTGTAACAATCGTGAGCATTAATTACCTGTCAGATTGAACTGGTGAGCTGATGTTAGTGAAGAATGTATTTAAGGCAACAAAGACGCTATTATCCATACCACACTGAGTTTGAACGAGGTCACGTAATAGGGCTACGAGAAGCTGGAAGTTCCTTCTGCAATATTGTAGAAAGCCTTGGCAGGAATGTAGCCATTGTACATGACTGCTGGCACCTGCGGCCCCGTCCCTGTGTTGTCCGACCAAGTGCAAAAGGCATCGAACGCCATCCCACAAACCGACAACCGGCACCTGTACAACTAAATGCATGACTCTATTCCACGTCCTGGAGGTTACCCCGTTTATTAACGCACTAGTATTTCACATTTGCAACGGCTTACCTCCCTCTTATATTAACCTGTGATTTTCCAATGTTAATCACTCACACGTATTACCTAGAAAAAATGTGTTCCCGAATTTTCATTACTCTACACTAATTACTTTTGGTGCTGCGATCTTCTTCCGGCAGTGAACAATAATTCATTAAGAGAGACAGGCAAAAGGAGACAGGCAAATAGCAAAGCAGATGTGTCTAGATGAAACATGCAAAGCTGCAGAAGCATTCATGACTGTGGAAAACGTAGATGTGCCATATAGGGAGACGACTCAAACATTTGGAGAGAAGAGAAGCAGCTGTGTGGACAATAAGTGGCCAAGTGGTATACCAGTACTAAACACAGAAGTATAACTCCCCTACCTCTCCGGCTAATTAGGCTCTTCTATATTACCGTGCACATAAAGTCACTAATATGTGGAGAAAAGGCATCTACTCCGAGGAATAATGCAAAACCGAGAGAGGTAGATGAAGTTATAACCGAATCGCCACTGCTCAGTATTTTAGCAACAAAGTTCAGTTAACTTTATATATTTTTATTACGCAAACTAGTTTTTAATTAACAGTAGTTAGCGGAAAATGAAAAAAAGGGTTTTAAGTATGTTATTATTGAAAATAACCAACGGTCGCCAGTTCCTCAACGGAACTAGAAAAATTAAATTGAAACTGAACTTTATACTCGAAAGTAAACTTACGTCAGAGTAGTTATTACCGTCACGACATAGGAACAGTACTGAACGCACACTTGCAAGTACTTTGCACCACACATGTCACAGTAGTCAAATAATAATCCAATGGCAAACACATAGAATATATTATATTAATTTTTAAAGATCAGTTAAAGTAAGATTGTTTATTGGCTGTGGACAGAAACTTTTTGTTACGTTACACACTGCAATACTGACTGTCGTAATTGTAGCAAGCAGAAAGATTGTTTGTATTTATTCATTGGTAAGGACTGTCATTTACCTAGCAGTTGCTCTGATATTTCTTTGTAATAAAAGTTATAAATTATGCCACAAGCTATAAATTAGAACTGTCCTTTGACAGTCAAATTCAGTGTTCAAGTTACGTGACATTTTACTACGAAATTTTTTATTTTTAGCAAATGAATTAATACTGGCTTTTGCATCTTTCTATTTCTGTCATTATTCATACTACAACCAAAGATTTAATTGTTACGTAATTGTCCAAAGTTCTAAAATTTATGTTTTGATAATCTAATAAATTAATGTTCATTTTCCGATTATTTCGGTTCGTACAAAGGGATAGGATGGATACTACTTGGATAATGACTTTAAAAAATTATTTACGTGACAATATACACGAAAACTATGTTATTTAAGCAATAAAATTCCAACTACGCTAGTCACTCTATTACACCTCTAGTCTCTAGTTACAAAAAGTCAAGATCTTCGTCACTTCATGATGCCCTTGGTTTGTCGAGTGGCTTCATTATGCTGTAAAATAGGGCACAGGTTGATCTTGCCATACCATAGCCAATAAGAAGGGCCCAAATTACTCTTAATGTTACGTGATTTACTTTTCATTGCTCCGCACTTCGGAAACAGACTTTTTATCACCGCACTTTTGCACAGCCACACCGGCGAATACACACAACCAACGACACCAATCGTCTCCTCGCGACTCCGAACTACTCCTTTTTGACGCGCTCGCACGCCCACCGATAATCCATTTACAATTTATTAAACTCTTTGACAATATCTCTCTCCTGACTAGGCCAGTGTGTCTACTTACAAAATGTTAACATTCCATGCGTATTCTCTTTCTTAAATAACAATAGCATTTGTAACTGGACAACATATTTACAAGAATAATACTCAGCACAACCAATGAGACAAACTTCGGAAAACACGTGCATAATGTATGATCATCCACAGAGTTGTGATGTTATAAAAGGAACATTGAAAGGTGAAAGGAACATATAGAAGTGCTGTAGAAAAGAAACATGAAGAGAGTGCAATGAAAGGACAAGAAAGTGGATGAAAATGAGTTAGTGGACACATAGCTGAAGATGAGTTGGTGGACACATTACTGTGACAGAACGCTGAAAGACCTAAGTCGAAACAATGATCCTGAACGATATTCTCTCAGAACTGCAACAGTCTTTAGAAGAATTAACAATGACAAAACGGTTCTAGCCAATACACAGGCCATATGACACAAACGAAACACTCTCGGACTTCAAAGTTCCGAAGAACGAATTTCCCCTACCTCGGTGGAGGTCAACTTGGCTATATTAAAACATAGTTCTAAAAAATGCAAATCCACATTTTTAGGATTTGGAGATTTACAAAAGAATTTGACAAAGCTGACTGAAATAAACTCTTTAAAATCCAGAAGTTAACAGGGCAAAGTATAGTGAGCGAAAGGTTATCTACCACTTTTATAGAAAAAAAGCCAGCAGCCATAAGAAATGTGTGGTGTCACCGCCAGACACCACACTTGCTAGGTGGTAGCCTTTAAATCGGCCGCGGTCCTTTAGTATACGTCGGTCCCGCGTGTCGCCACTGTCAGTGATTGCAGACCGAGCGCCGCCACTCGGCAGGTCTAGAGAGACTTACTAGCACTCGCCCCAGTTGTACAGCCGACTTTGCTAGGAAAGGTTCACTGACAAATACGCTCTCATTTGCCGAGACGATAGTTAGCATAGCCTTCAGCTACGTCATTTGCTACGACCTAGCAAGGCGCCATTACCAGTTTATATTGAGATTGTTATTAATGTATCAACAAGAGCGATGTTCTCCAATTATGGATTAAAGTTAAGTATTACATCAACTACGTACTTTATTTGCTACTATAAATTCCCTTAACTGTTCCAGACCTCACGCCAGTCTGCGTGAGCTTAACGCGTGCCTTTCGGCATCCTCGCATAGTGACTTGGCTGTCTTGCCAAGTCACAACAAAATGGACATGCAAAGGAGGCAGTAAATGAAAAAGGTGTGTGTTAAGACTGGATTGTATCTCCATTTTATTTAATCGATACATCGAGCATGCAATAAAGAAAAATAAGCTCAGATTTGGAAAGGTATTTAAGTTGAGGAAAAAGAAATAGAAATTTTAAGTGTCGTGGACATGATTCTGTCAGAGATGGCAGACGACTTGTGAGATATGAAACGGAATGGATAGTGCCTCGAGAAAAGAGGTTACTAAATGAACATCAACTAAGTATACAGAGGATACTGAAGTGTCTTTGAATTAATCAGGGCATTCTGATTTTGATTAGATGAGATACTGGAACTAGTAGAAAAGGTCTGCTGTTTGGGGAGCAAACTAGCTAACGAGTTAGAAGTAATCCATACATATTATAAAAAAGTGTGTGGGTGTGCGAGTGTGTGTGCGTGTGCGTTTGTGTGTGCGTGTGAGGTCTACATCTCCACTGGACAGATTTCAACCAAACTTTTAACACATGTCCCTTATTGTCAGGCAACGTCGCTGTGGGGTAATAACCTGTCAGTCCAGGAGAAGACGTCATTAACGATTAGGATTAGATGCGTGAAAAACTGTCACATAATGCATGGCGTTTAAATTTATTACGTCTGTGCTACTAACCCTACTCCAAATAAATTTTGCGGACATTACCAAATTAGACCGCTAAATGCAGATAGAAAACTACATAACGGTATGACACATAGATCAGGAGATATGACATCAGATATACTGAGATGCATCGAAAACTGTCGCATTATGCATGTCGTTTAAATTTATTACTTGTTTGCTACTTCGCAACATATTACGTAGACAGTATGCACACATGCCGCTGAATGAACCTACACAAATTTATCATTATACGACTCATAGTTCAAGAGATATGACGCCGTGAACACTGAGATACGTGAAAAAATGCAGCACCGTGCATGGAGTTTTAATACATTTATTCTTTACTACTGAGACACTTCTACAGTCGGGTCAACTTAAGGAAACCCTTGGCACCTGACAGCGCTTTTGCCAGCTTTCAACTGCGAAGTGCAAGCGGCTGTAGACGCAAACAATAGCTGTCTGTGGAGCTATGAGAAGGCCTTACCTTAGAGACTTTTACAAAATCGTGTGGTAGACACGTGAAGCAGCTGCTGCCAGCGTACAGAAACTGTCCAGGATCATCTCACAACGAGTCTACTGCAGGAGAACGTAAACGGATGAGCCAACGAAACTGGTACACCTGTCTAATATCGAGTAGGGCCCCAGCGAGCACGCAGGGGTGCCGCAACACGACGTGCCGTGGGCTCGACTAATGTCTGAAGTAGTGTTGGAGAGAACTCACACCATGAATCTTGTAGGGCTGTCCATAAATTCGTAAGAGAACGAGGGGTTGGAGATCTCTTCTGAACAGTGCGTTGCAAGGCATCCCAGATACGCTCAATAATGTTCACGTCTGGGGAATTTGGTAGGCAGTGGAAGTCTTTAAACTCAGAGGACTTTTGCTGGAGCCACTCAGTAGCAATTGTGGACGTGTGGGGTGTCGGATTGTCCTCCTGGAAGTGCCCAAGTCCGTCGGAATACACAATGAACATGAATGAATGCAGGTGATTAGACAGGATGCATACGTACGTGTCATCCGTCAGAGTCGCACCTAGACGTATCAGAGGTTCCATATGACTCCAACTGCACACGCCCCACAGCAGAGCTTCCACCAGCTTGAACACTCCCCTGTTGACATACTGGGTCCATGGATTCATGAGGTTGTCTCCATACCCATACATGTCCATCCGCTCGATACAATTAGAAACGAGACTCGTCCGACCAGGCGACATGTTTCCAGTCATCAGCAGTCTAATGTCGGTCTTGACGGGCCCAGACGAGGTGTAAAGCTTTGTGTCGTGCAGTCGTCAAGGGTACAGGAGTGGGCTTTCGGCTCCGAAAGCCCATATCGATGCTATTTCGTTGAAAGGTTCACACGTTGACACTTGTTGATGTCTCACAATTGAAATGTGCCGCAATTTGCGGCAGAGTTGCAAATCTGTCACTTTGGCGATTCTCTTCAGTCGTCGTTGGTCCCATTCTTGCTGGATCTTCTTCCGGCCGCAGCGATGTCGGAGATTTGATGTTTTATCGGATTCCTGATATTCACGGTACACTCGTGAAATGGTCATAAGGGAAAATTCCCACTTCATCGCTACCTCGGAGATGTTGTGTCCCATCGCTCGTGCGCCAACTATAACATCACGTTGAAACTCACTTAAATCTTGATAACCTGCCATTGCAGCAGCAGTAACCGATCTAACAAGTGCGCCAGACACTTGTTGTTTTATATACGCGTTGCCGACCGCAGCGCCATATGCGGGTTGTTTACATGTCTGTATTTGAATACGCATGCCGATACCAGTTTATTTGGCGCTTCAGTGTATAACGCTACGTTTCTAATAGAAAATTGGCAATATGGATGCCTGGGCAATGGCGGGTTTGTGAGCTAGTAAGGATATAAAATTCAAACTTGAAATATCAAGGAAGACTTTTCTTAAAAAGAGAAATATGTTAACGTGAGATATATGTTTATATATTTGGAAGTTATTTATGTAAGTGTTTGTCTGGATTGTGAAACGATGAAAGCATGATAAGTAGTAAAAACTAGAAAAGAACGGAAAGTTTTGAAATGTGTTGCTGTACAAGAACGCCGAAGACTGGATGGGCGGACAGAATATCAAATGCATAGGTACTGAACATAATGGGCGCGGGGAGAGGGGGGAGGGAGGGAAGGAAAGATTTATAATTTTGATTATTTTGTGCTCCACAGCTGAAAAATATAAATGAGAACGAAGTCTTTCGCGACAGCGCTATTATATGAAACATCTGGGACTTCTCGCAGCGTCAATTCAGGGTAAAACTTGAGCTTTCGACAATTACCTACATCGACTTCGTCAGGAACAATCGACTGTCAAAACTGCTGCCGTGGTGGCCATATATAGTTCATATACGGCTTCTCGATTTAGAAGAGATAGGGGATCCAGTATTAGAATCGGAATTTAAAAGAGCTTTGGAGGACTTACGGTCAAATAAGACAGAAGGGATAGATGACACTCCATCAGAATTTCTAAAATCATTGAGGGAAGTGGCAACAAAACGACTATTCACGTTGGTGTGTAGAATATATGAGTCTGGCGACATACCATCTGACTTTCGGAAAAGCATCATCCACACAATTCCGAAGACGGCAAGAGCTGACAAGTGCGAGAATTATCGCACAATCAGCTTAACAGCTCATGCATCGAAGCTGCTTACAAGAATAATATACAGAAGAATGGAAAAGAAAATTGAGAATGCGCTAGATGACGATCAGTTTGGCTTTAGGAAAAGTAAAGGGACGAGAGAGGCAATTCTGACGTTACGGCTAATACTGGAAGCAAGGCTAAAGAAAAATCAAGACACGTTCATAGGATTTGTCGACCTGGAAAAAGCGTTCGACAATATAAAATGGTGCAAGCTGTTCGAGATTCTGAAAAAAGTAGGGGTAAGCTATAGGGAGAGACGGGTCATATACAATATGCACAACAACCAAGAGGGAATAATAAGAGTGGACGATCAAGAACGAAGTTCTCGTATTAAGAAGGGTGTAAGACAAGGCTGTAGCCTTTCGCCCCTACTCTTCAATCTGTACATCGAGGAAGCAATGATGGAAATAAAAGAAAGTTTCAGGAGTGGAATTAAAATACAAGGTGAAAGGATATCAATGATACGTTGCGCTGATGACATTGCTATCCTGAGTGAAAGTGAAGAAGAATTAAATGATCTGCTGAACAGAATGAACAGTCTAATGAGTAGACAGTATGGTTTGAGAGTAAATCGGAGAAAGACGAAGGTAATGAGAAGTAGTAGAAATGAGAACAGCGAGAAACTTAACATCAGGATTGATGGTCACGAAGTCAATGAAGTTAAGGAATTCTGCTACCTAGGCGGTAAAATAACCAATGACGGACGGAGCAAGGAGGACATCAAAAGCAGACTCGCTATGGCAAAAAAGGCATTTCTGGCCAAAAGAAGTCTACTAATATCAAATACCGGCCTTAATTTGAGGAAGAAATTTCTGAGGATGTACGTCTGGAGTACAGCATTGTATGGTAGTGAAACATGGACTGTGGGAAAACCGGAACAGAAGAGAATCGAAGCATTTGAGATGTGGTGCTGTAGACGAATGTTGAAAATTAGGTGGACTGATAAGGTAAGGAATGAGGAGGTTCTACGCAGAATCGGAGAGGAAAGGAATATGTGGAAAACACTGATAAGGAGAAGGGACAGGATGATAGGACATCTGCTAAGACATGAGGGAATGAGTTCCATGGTACTAGAGGGAGCTGTAGAGGGCAAAAACTGTAGAGGAAGACAGAGATTGGAATACGCGTAGCAAATAATTGTGGACGTAGGTTGCAAGTGCTACTCTGAGATGAAGAGGTTAGCACAGGAAAGGAATTCGTGGCGGGCAGCATCAAACCAGTCAGTAGACTGATGACCAAAAAAAAAAAAAAAAAAATACGGCTTCTGGTTGGTCAGTAGTTAAGCCGTACCATCGCAGACAGTGTCAACGTCTTCGCTGGTGGCGCCTCGGCTCCCGCCGCAGCATGAACACTGCGACGAATATCTCTGGCTCCTCTCTAATCGTGAGCTCACTTTCATGCATCGCTAAGACTATATCAGCAGTCACAGTTTACGATTTTCTCACACATTCTTACTTCTATAGCCCAAATATTTAGAAGCCTGGGACAAAACTTTTCTTTCGTAAAACAGTATTATATGTCTGTTTACGAGGCTGCGCTCAGCAACTGGAGATTTCTCCAATTCTAGAGTTTTAATATGCCGTTTATGTTCTTCACAGGGTTCAGAAACGGTGCGAATGGATTCAATCATCTGGTTGCTTCCGCACTCAGAAGGCATGTTGTTAATCCCAGGGATCCTGAGGCCGAGACTGTCCTTAACAGGTTGTGTAGCATCTCGTTTATCGTCTTAGGAGATCGGAAAATAGATTTCATACCTCGTCTTCCCAGAACTCTGCCTGTTTTTCTGGATGTAGTGTCGCGGAAAGGAAGGAATGCAATTGGTGCCTCACTGTTGTTGTGGTCTTCAGTCCTGAGACTGGTTTGATGCAGCTCTCCATGCTACTCTATCCTGTGCAAGCCTCTTCATCTCCGAGTAACTACTGCAATCTACATATTTCTGAACCTGTATTCATCTCTTGGTCTCCCTCTACGATTTGTACCCTCTACGCTTCCCTCCAGTACTACATCGGTGCTCCCTTGATGCCTCAGATCGAGTCGTGCCAACCGATCCCCTCTTTTAGTCAAGTTCTGGCACAAATTCCTCTTCTCCCCAGTACTCTTCTGTACCTCCTCATTAGTTATGTGATCTAACCATCTAATCTTCAGCATTATTTTGTATCACCACATTTCAAAATCTTCTATTCTCTTCTTGTCTAAACTATTTATCGTCCATGTTTCACTTCCATACATTGCTACACTCCGTACAAATACTTTCAGAAAAGACTTCCTGGCACTTAAATCTATACTCGATGTTAACTAATTTCTCTTCTTCAGAAAAGCTTTCCTTGCAACCACCATTTCATGTCCACTCTATTTCGAACATCCTCAGTTATTTTGCTGCCCAAATAGCAAAACTCATTACCTAATCTAATTCCCTCAGCCTCACCTGATTTAATTCGACTACATTCCATTATCCTCGTTTTGCTTTTGTTGATGTTCATCTTTACCCCCCTTTCAAGACACTGCCCTTTCCATTCAACTGTTCTTGCAAATCCTTTGCTGTCTCTGAAAGGATTACAATGTAATCGGCAAACCTCAAGGTTTTTCTTTCTTCTTCCTGGATTTTAATTCCTACTCAAAATTTTTCTTTGGTTTCCATTAGCGCTTGTTCAATGTACGGATTGATTAACATCGGGGATAGGCTACAACCCTGTCTCACTCCCTTCCCAACCATTGCTACCGTTTCGTGCCTCTCGACTCTTATAACTGCCTTCTAGTTTCTGTACAAATTGTGAATAGCTTTTCGCTCCAAGTATTTTACCCCTGCCACCTTCAGAATTTGTGCCTCATCACATAAATATTCAACGTCTTCACGTTCCTTTTCTTGGAGAGAGCTGGCATGCTATCACGTGACCCATAGTCTTTCTTTTATAACACATACTTTACATGATTAATTTCGGAATCCACTTGTTCCTCGCCAGAAACATTTTTTACTCTGTGTACCATTGCACTTAAAGCTGATTTCTTCTGGACTGGATGGTGGAAACTTTGAAGCCACCAAGCGTAGACTTTGACACCAACTGCGATGGACGGCTTATCTACTGACCAATCACAAGCCGTCTGGACTATATAAGGCCACCACAGCAGCAGTTTTGACAGTCAGTTGCCCACGACGAAGACGATGGAGGTAATCATGGAAAGCTTCCAGTTCCCCAGCGGAGAAAAAACTCCAACCCGGCCGAGAGTCTAACCCGGACCCCTTTGCTTAGCAATCCGCCGTGCAGGTACTGAGGCGGGCTGATGCAGTTTTACGCGCGGCTGATACAGAAGTCAATGTATACGCTATGGCAGCACAGTGAAATTGCTATGCCCATAGCGGACTCGCTTGGCACGCTGTCGTTCAGGTTAGATCCTACCTATGAATAACTTTTTATTTTCTCTTTTTTTAACCGTTTTAAAAATTGTAACAATTTCTAAGTAAAGTTAATGACCTAAAATATTATCAATTAAATCATAACAAATTTTATTTTATTTATGCAATGACCGTTACACAAGTATAATTGCCGGCCGAAGTGGCCGTGCGGTTAAAGGCGCTGCAGTCTGGAACCGCAAGACCGCTACGGTCGCAGGTTCGAATCCTGCCTCGGGCATGGATGTTTGTGATGTCCTTAGGTTAGTTAGGTTTAACTAGTTCTAAGTTCTAGGGGACTAATGACCTCAGCAGTTGAGTCCCATAGTGCTCAGAGCCATTTGAACAAGTATAATTTACAATTAATATACTCTTTTTAAAGAGATTAATAATTTCAAATGCATTTTTTTATGGAGAAAAATTAAATTAGGTTAGAACCTGAGTCGCCAGCGTGTCAAGTTAGGTCACTACAGGCGCAGCCATTTCGATGTGCTGCCAGAGCGTATAATTGGTTCAAGTAGCTCTGAGCACTAGGGACTTAACATCTGAGGTCATCAGTCCCCTAGAACTCAGAATTACTTAAACCCAACTAACCTAAGGACATCACACACCCATACTCGAGGCAGGATTCGAACCCGCGACCGTAGCGGTCGCGCGGTACCAGACTGAAGCGCCTAGAACCGCTCGGCCACATCGGCCGGGAGCGTATAAACCGATCTGTAGATGAGTTGCACATAAAACTTTAGGGCCCTTTTTCTCAGAATCTTCTAGCTGCTGTGCTTTACAACTATTGTGGACAGACACCCTTGAAGTACACTTATAACCTGCAAAGTCTCATCCTGAACTGAATTTCCCAGACCGTGAGGTACACTTGCTAAAGGCTCAACTGTGCAATATCTTACTATACATTTTGTCGTCTAACGTAGGCTCATATTTACTCTAGCTTGCTATTGTCGTTAGAAAATTTAAGTCTTCTTGTATTCGAATAAATCTCTGTAACATTGTTCTAGAATAGACATTTATGTGAAAACGTGGGCGGCAAGAGGTGGCATCAGTGACGCTATCAATAGTAGTCGGCTTCAAAATGGTTCAAATGGCTCTGAGCACTATGGGACTTAACATCTGAGGTCATCAGTCCCCTAGAACTTAGAGCTACTTAAACCTAACTACCTTAAGGACATCAGACACATCCATGCCCGAGGCAGGATTCGAACCTGCGACCGTAGCGGTCGCGCGGTTCCAAGCTGTAGCGCCTAGTCGGCTTCCTGTTTATGTTGGAGCCATGCATCTTGTCATTTTTATACATTTTTGGATCGAGAATATCAATAGTTTTATTCCTGCTTGATAGCAAAAATTTAATTATCATGCATTTCATTGCACTGCTGGTGTTTGTAAATTTGATGTTTGAATTAATATACATTACGTATATATTTTATGTGCGTATTTTAATGGCTTTTAGTCTAATCTTTGTCTTGTTGAACTTCAGGTCAACTGAATACGTTAATTTAGAACGAAAGCGGTCGTGGGTGTTAAACGTACCTGAAATATAGTTGTGGTGATTTTTATCAACATTTGAAGAAATCTATGACAGATATTGATTAAAAGGAGGGATCAGTTAATAGGACACATTCTGAAGCATCAATGAATCGTTATTTTGTCATATAGTGAACTGTGAGTGATAAAAATTGTCGGAGACCAAGGTTTCACTATACCATGTAGGTTAGCTTACTATACCATGTAGGTTAGCTTACTATACCATGTAGGTTAGTTATACAGAGTTGAAGAAACTTGCATAGAATAAACTACTATGGAGAGCTGCATCAGAATAGTCTTAGAACTGAAGACTGCAAGAATAGCAGCCGCTGATTACGCATATAAAGGTCCTGTATGTGACGGCATTGCGATATGTTTTACCAGGTGGAAAATTAACGTTCGCGTTCTGGACGAACAGTTCACTTGGGCACCCATTGACACACATGGAGGACAAGTACAGTTGGCCACAAGTGTATAAAATTAGTTGCCGAAGTTCTCAGAGTAATTTTTAAGACGGCAAGAGTGTTTCAAGTAAGCTACAAAGAACATCGTAATCTACATTTCAGCCATGCAACACTGGGTGAGCAGTGGAATGCAACCAATCATACTTTAGGGTGAGGCCCAAGACAGTATAAGACATGTAAGACATGTTCGCGTCGTAGATAGAGGCCCAATATTAATGTGTTGTAGGAATGAAGTTTCACCCTGCAGCGGAGTGTGCGCTGATATGAAACTTCCTGGCAGATTAAAACTGTGTGACTCGGACCCAGTAAGGTAGGAGATGAGGTACCGGCGGAAGTAAAGTTGTGAAGACGGGTCGTGAGTCGCCCTCGCGTAGCTACGAGGTGCATTCAAGTTCCAAGGCCTCCGATTTTTTTTCTCCGGACTGGAAAGAGATAGAAACATGCGCATTGTTTTAAAATGAGGCCGCGTTCATTGTCAATACGTCCCAAATTGGCAGCACCTTACGGCAGATGGAATTTTACCGCCAGCGGCGAGAATGAGGACTGTTTTAAATACTTAAAATGCCGACATTTTCCTTACTTGAAGAGCGTGCAATCATTCGTTTTCTGAATTTGCTTGGTCTGAAACCAATTGAAATTCATCGACAGTTGAAGGAGACATGTGGTGATGGAGTTATGGATGTGTCGAAAGTGCGTTAACCGAAACAACCTCGGGCTCGCACAAGCCGGTCTGACGACATGATCGAGAAAGTGGAGAGAATTGTTTTGGGGGATCGCCGAACAGATCGCCTCCAGAGTTGGCATTTCTGTGGGTTCTGTGCACACAATGCTGCATGACGACCTGAAAATGCGAAAACTGTCATCCAGGTGGGTGCCACGAATGCTGACGGACGACCAGACGGCTGTCCGTGTGGCATGTTACCAAGCAATGTTGACGCGCAACGACAGCACGAATGGGACTTTCTTTTCGTCGGTTTTGACAACGGATGAGACGTGGATGCCATTTTTCAATCCAGAAACAAAGCACACAGATTCACCGCCGCCAAAAAAATTTCGGGTAACCGCCAGTGCTGAAAAAGTGATGGTGTCCATGTTCTGGGACAGCGAGGGTGTAATCCTTACCCATTGCGTTCCAAAGGGCACTACGGTAACAGGTGCATCCTACGAAAATGTTTTGAAGAACAAATTCCTTCCTGCACTGCAACAAAAACGTCCGGGAAGGGCTGCGCGTGTGCTGTTTCACCAAGACAACGCACCCGCACATCGAGCTAACGTTACGCAACAGTTTCTTCGTGATAACAACTTTGAAGTGATTCCTCATGATCCCTACTCACCTGACCTGGCTCCTAGTGACTTTTGGCTTTTTCCAACAATGAAAGACACTCTCCGTGGCCGCACATTCATCAGCCGTGCTGCTATTGCCTCAGCGATTTTACAGTGGTCAAAACAGACTCCTAAAGAAGCCTTTGCCGCTGCCATGGAATCATGGCGTCAGCGTTGTGAAAAATGTGTACGTCTGCAGGGCTATTACGTCGAGAAGTAACGCCAGTTTCATCGATTTCGGGTGAGTAGTTAATTAGAAAAAAAATCGGAGGCCTTAGAACTTGAATGCACCTCGTATGTTGAAGGACCTGTAAATCGTTATAGAAAAGGAGAGAAATCCATGAAATTTATTAAATGGAGAAAATGAGTTTAATACAAGGGTTGCCCAGAAAGTAATGCACCGCACTTCTTTTCTCAGCCAACAACAATGCTACGAATGCGAAACGTATTATTTGTAGTCTCCAGAGTGAGCGCGCCAAGTTTCCGTTATTTCAGACAGTTTCAAAATGGCGTCTATAGGTGTAGTACGTTACAAGCAACATGCCGTCATTTAATTTCGCACTGCAGAGAAAGAAACCGTGGGGAATATTCACAAACGCTTGTGCAAAGTCTATGGAGTATCTGCTGTCGACAAAAGTACAGTTAGTCGCTGGGCATGGAGGGTGATGTCATTAGAAGGCGGTTAGCGGAGCTCCACGACTTGCAGCAGTCGGGGACACGACCCACGGCTGTCACAGCTGACACGTTGCAGCGAGCTGATGTTGTTTGAGGTAGTAAAGGATGCCATTCGTGGAAGAAATTTTGAGGACGGTGAGGAGGTGATCTACACAGTGAAGCACTGGCTCCGCCGCCAGGACAAGGATTGGTACCGACAGGGCATGCAAGCCCTGTTTCGCGCAGGAGGAAGGCCATAGAACGCGATGGAGAAGAGGGTGTGTAGATAAAAGAAAACTGAGAATGAGCTAGATAACGATCAGTATGGCTTTAGGAAAGGTAAAGGCACGAGAGAGGGAATTCTGACATTGCGGTTAATAGTGGAAGCAAGACTAAAGAAAAGTCAAGACACGTTCATAGGATTTGTCGACTTGGGAAAAGCGTCCGATAATGTAAAATGGTGCAAGATGTTCGAAATTATGAAAAAAGTAGGGGTAAGCTATGAGGAGAGACGGGCCAAGAGGGAATAGTAAGAGTGGACGACAAAGAACGAAATGCTCGTATTAAAAAGGGTGTAAGACAAGGATGTAGCCTTTCGCCCCAACTGTTCAATCTGTACATCGAGGAAGCAATGATGGAAATAAAAGAAAGTTTCAGGAGTGGAATTAAAATTCAAGGCGAAAGGATATCAATGAGACGATTCGCTGATGACATTGCTATCCTGAGTGAAACTGAAGAAGAATTACATGATCTGCTGAACGGAATGAACAGTCTAATCAGTACAGAGTATTGATTGAAACTGAATCGAAGCAAGACGAAGGTTATGAGAAGTAGTAGAAATGAGAACAGCGAGAAACGTAACATCACGGCTGATCGTCACGACGTAAATGAAGTTATGGAATTCTGCTACCTAGGCAGTAAAATAACCAAATGACGGACGGAGCAAGAATGGCATCAGAAGCAGCCTAGCAATGGCAAAAAGGGCATTCCTGGCCAAGAGAAGTCTACTAGTATCGAATATCGGCCTTAATTTGAGGAAGAAATTTCTGAGAGTGTACGTCTGGAGTAAAACATTGTATGGTAGTGAAACATGGACTGTGGAAAAACCGGAACAGAAGAGAATCGAAGCATTTACGATGTGGTGCTACAGACGGATGTTGAAAATTAGGTTAACTGCTAAGGTAAGGAATGAGGAGCTTCTGTGCAGAATCGCAGAGGAAAGGAATATGTGGAAAACACATGTAAGGATAAGGGACTGGATGATACGACATCTGTTAAGATATGAGGGAATGACATGGTAATAGAGAGAGCTGTAGAGGGCAAAAACTGTAGAGGAAGACAGAGACTGGAATACACACAGCAAAAAATTGAGAACGTGGGTTGCAAGTGCTACTCTGAGATGAAGAGGTTAGGTAGTAGAGGAATTCGTGGTGGGCTGCATCAAACCAGCCAGAGGACTGATGAAAAAAAAGACACTGTTCTTTCGAGTGTGTGTAATTCTCATTATGTTTAATAAATAATTCTTGAAGAAAAAATGCGGTTGATTACTTTCTGGGCAACCATCGTATGATTATTTATTTCCGGCTGTTCGATGATGCCTTATAAATAGGTTGTTCTAACACACTACTGGCCATTAAAATTGCTACACCAAGAAGAAATGCAGATGATAAACGGGCATTCATTGGACAAACATATTATACTAGAACTGACATGTGATTACATTTCCACGCAATTTGGGTGAATAGAACCTGAGAAATCAGTGCCCAGAACAACCAACTTTGGCGATAATAACGGCCTTGATACTCCTGGGCATTGGGTCGAACAGAGATTGGATGGCGTGTACAGGTACAGCAGCCCATGCAGCTTCAACACGATACCACAGTTCATCAAGAGTAGTGACTGCCGTATTGTGACGAGCCACTTGCTCGGCCACCATTGACCAGACGTTTTCAATTGGTGAGAGATCTGGAGAATGTGCTGGCCAGGGCAGCAGTCGAACATTTTCTGTATCCAGAAAGGCCCGTACAAGACCTGCAACATGCGGTCGTGCATTATCCTGCTGAAATGTAGGGTTTCGCAGGGATCGAATGAAGGGTAGAGCCACGGATCGTAACTCATTTGAAATGTAACGTCCACTGTTCAAAGTGCCGTCAATACGAACAAGAGGTGACCGAGACGTGTAACCAATGGCACCCCATACCATCACGCCAGGTGATACGCCAGTATGGCGATGACGAATACACGCTTCCAATGTGCGTTCTTCGTGATGTCGCCAAACACGGAAGCGATCATCATGATGCTGTAAACGGAACCTGAATTCATCAGAAAAAATGACGTTTTGCCATTCGTGCACCCAGGTTCTATGTTGAGTACACCATCGCAGGCGCTCCTGTCTGTGATGCAGCGTCAAGGGTAACCGCAGCGATGGTCTGCGAGCTGATAGTCCATGCTGCTGCAAACGTAGTCGAACTGTTGGTGTAGATGGTTGTCGTCTTGCAAAAGTCCCCTTCTGTTGACTCAGGGATCGAGACGTGGCTGCACGATGTGGTACTTCCATGTGGATAAGATGCCTGTCATCTCGACCGCTAGTGATACGAGGCCGTTGGGATCGAGCACGGCATTCCGTATTACCCTCATGAACCCACCGATTCCATATTATGCTAACAGTAATTGGATCTCGACCAACGCGAGCGGCAATGTCGCGATACGATAAACCGCAATCGCGATAGGCTTCAATCTCACCCTTATCGAAGTCGGAAACGTGATGGTACGCATGTTTCCTCCTTACACGAGGCATCACAACAACGTTTCACCAGGCAACGCCGGTCAACTGGTGTTTGTGTATGAGAAATCGGTTGGAAACTTTCCTCATGTCAGCATGTTGTAGGTGTCGCCACCGGCGCCAACCTAATGTGAATGCTCTGAAAAGCTAATCATTTGCATATCACAGCATCTTCTTCCTGTCGGTTAAATTTCGCGTCTGTAGCACGTCATCTTCGTGGTGTAGCAATGTTAATGGCCAGTAGTGTAGTTATTAGATCAACTAGTAGTGGGCCACGCTTGAAGTATTATACAATGTCGGCATGAACGAATGCTGCCCGTTGGTATGTTCGTTCCACCGTAAATGTGTACGATGTAAAGTATTTTAGCCTGACATATGCCAATACCGACAAGACTGAGATGCGTATGCACCTTGCGAATAGTTAACAACGTACCGTGTACGGTGATTTCATAGTGTTCTAGGACTCCAGTGGTGGAATTTCATGTCATTATATTATTATATTTTAGACTAAAATAGTCGTCTTTACAATCCTACGTTTAAGGAGATCTAGATTCAAGCTGTGTAATCATTGTCATACATTAATTTTTAAGAGCTGTGTACAGTGACCACGAGGGAAGTATAACGCCATTACTCTGTTAGTGTCATCATACAGGTTCTTGGTTCTTCTGTTTGGCGCATGTCATTATTACAAGATAGACGTTTATGCACTTACAGTACGTTAACGTTTCGTTAACGTTGCGCCACATGATGCCATAACCGGATCCGATGGTTCCAGTTTGGGTAACCATTTCTATAATAATCATAAAGAGTTACTGTACATCCAGTACTCATTGAAGAAGAATGATTTTGACGACGCTGTAATACCACTATGTCTGTTTTTACTTGCCGTCCTGCTGATATATGAATTATTGGGTGCTCGTCTACACCTATAAAATAGTAATTTACACACTGACTACAGCTTGACGACCTAAAGGCATGGTACCACACAATACTTTCGTTTGAGAAGGCCAGCCCATTTTTATCCAGTTTGTATTTTAATATGTTCATGGATGCACTAAAACATGTTCCGTCAAGACAGAGTCATTATGTAAGTTTTTTTAAAAAAATATTTTATACTATATTCAAATGCGGTATGTAAGCATAGCCACTACCAAACATGTATGTAAAACTACTTACATTTTAGTATATTGCATCCTCACGAGCCTTAAACTTAAGAGGAATGATGTCACTACGTCTCACCGGCACATTTGACGCAGTACAGATTAATTCCAATGGTATTAATAATCTCTTATAATATAGGTTAATTCTGATTGTATTAATAATACCTTCCAGACGTGATAAGTGTAAATTAATGACCCTAAAAGCGGCAGTTATAATTTAAATTTGCATTTTTACAATGTGTCTTAAATGTGTTTTAATAAATGGTTGCGGATTTCAGTAATATGTGTATTAATGCCATAAAAGCGGTGGTTGTTTGCCACAGTATAATGCTGTAATTGCTTTTTGTATTACATCAGTCTCAAAGAGATAGTTCTCTTCAATATATAAGGCTCTGACTCGATCAACGGAAAATGATACGTCTTGCTGATTTATTTTTGAACCTACTTGACCGTGGAGCATACGGTAATTGTAACACAGTCAAATTACTCCGTTTTATGCCGGACACTGGTGCTGTACTCAATCAGATCAACAGGCAGAACATTAATAAAACCGACAAACAGAATGGATGGATTCCTGACTGCCAACAGAGGAAAAAAGATACTTCCGGAAATGCATGATTGCTACGATAGATGGCACTGACGAATGAAATTGACGATCTGCCTTATGTTCCCGGGTGTGTGATTGACGTAGCGTACTGTAAGCAGCAGGATGGTCCGGTGTTCATTCAGGGAACGAGCCGAGATGGTGTTTGTGTATGGTCAAGCAGATGGAAACGGTCGAGAGGCAGAACATGGTCCTCCAAATCCGGTGCACACAAAGTCCGCGCCTCCCTGCACGTTTGTCTGAAAGGACCCATGATCACACAAACGCCCAAAAACGGCTTGGAATGTTGTGTGATGTAACTGGTGTCTGTGAGGGTACTTGTTTTGTTATAGCCGTGCTGCCTCTCAACTGTTTCCATCTGACTGGCCGTACACAAACACCATTGGGCTTGTTTCCGACACGAATACCGTACCGAAGGAACACACTCCACCTGATCAGAGGAACTTTCATTCGTCAACTCCATCTACCACGGCAACGATGCATTTCCGGATACGTATTCACGGGACATTTTTTCCTTCATTTCCAGCCAGGAACCCATCCCTACAGTTTGTCGGTTTTATTAACGTTCACCTTGTATTCACCGCGTGGCCAGTGGGTACTAGAAATGTGAATTATTGTGTTTCCTTCCTATTTAATTCTATGTTTGTATAATAAATTTTAATTTCCCACAATTCTGAAGGTGTTCGCTTTCGACGAGTGAAACCGACAATAAGGGAAATAGTTTCAGACTTGTGGCTGCTCCACAATTTTGTTTCTTATGGTCGCTGTGCCCCCTGCAGGTGATGCCTGCTCTAGCTATTTTTGGAATGTGTCGTGATTTCAAGTATTAATGATGAACTCATACTGAAGTTTTGCCATATTTTTACGGGTGTTCTTTCTGTGGTCGTGCAACTGATCTTTTGATTACATTAAAAGAGACGCACAAGCAAAACTGCTGGTGACGGGGTCTGGGTGTAGTGTTTTATTTAGGTAGGCGTTCCACTATTTTCTTTCATGTCACAGATAACAGAATAACCGCCAACGTTACATATCGACAGTTACTGGCAAGGGGAGATAAAGTGCTGTTAAACCCTGTATACCCAACGGGCTAATTAGCAATGAGCAAATTGTATTACTGTTATAAGCACTCCGTTATTGCGTTTGCAGAAGATAAATTTCATAACAGAGTTTACAAAGTACCGAAAGTGACAAACAGAACATTTTAATTTCATCGCTGGAATGAGATTAATCAGCATTGGTTCACTGGCCGCTCTAATTGATTGTGCCTTTGAATTTGGTGCGCCATATTGTTTGCGAGTACATTCGAGGCGCCAATAATAACGTCGATTGCAAAGATACTCTTGAATCTACAAACAATTTAACAAAATGCTGTTGGAAACGTGTCCTCGCACCCTGCAGTTAGCCATTACTTATGAGTGCAAAGTGCCGTGTACGATAGCACCTTATTCTTTCATTCAATTTGTCGCTTTAGACTTCGATTCACGATGAGTCAGAGACGTACAGAAGAGTTTTGATAAAGCGGAATAGAGTCTGACTTTGAGATGATTCGTCTATCGATGGTAAAAAAAGCTGCTCACGTGGAACAGGTCAAGGTGTAATTAAAATGCCAATCAGATATCTCAAGTAAGAGAGGTAATGTTTAGTTTTAAGTGCGGGCCGAAGCGGTTCTAGGCGCTTCAGTTTGGAACCGCGCGATCGCTACGGTCGCAGGTTCGAATCCTGTGTGTGATGTCGTTAGGTTAGTTAGATTTAATTAGTTCTAATTTATTGGGGACTGATGACCTCAGATGTTAAGTCCCATAGTGCTCAGAGCCATTTTTAGTTTTCAGTGAAGTATGGTTTTAGTGAAAAACTTACAATAACAGTAAATAGCTATTATCAATTGGAAACGTCGTGAAAGACAAGTACACTACTGACCATTAATATTGCTACACCACGAAGATGACGTGCTACAGACCCGAAATTTAACACAGGAAGAAGATGCTGTGATATGCAAATGATTAGCTTTTCAGAGCATTCACACAAGGTTGGCGCCGGTGGCGACACCTACAACGTGCTGACGTGAGGAACGTTTCCAACCGATTTCTCATACACAAACAACAGTTGACCGGCGTTGCCTGGTGAAACGTTGTTGTGATGCCTCGTGTAAGGAGGAGAAATGCGTTTCTGACTTTGATAAAGGTCGGATTGTAGCCTATCGCGATTGCGGTTTATTGTATCGCGACATTACTGCTCGAGTTGGTCGAGATCCAGTGACTGTTAGCAGAATATGGAATCGGTGGGTTCAGGAGGGTAATATGGAACGCCGTGCTGGATCCCAACGGCCTCGTATCTGTAGCAGTCGAGATGACAGGCATCTTATCTGCATGGTTGTAACGGATCGTGCAGCCACGTCTCGATCCCTGAGTCAACAGATGGGGACGTTTGCAAGACAACAAACATTTGCACGAACAGTTCGACGACGTTTGCAGCAGCATGGACTATCAGCTCGCAGACCATGGCTGCGGTTACCCTTGACGCTGCATCACAGACAGGAGCGCCTGCGATGGTGTACTCTACGACGAATCTGGGTGCACGAATGGCAAAACGTCATTTTTTGGGATGAATCCGGGTTCTGTTTACAGCATCATGATGATCGCATCCGTGTTTGGCGACATCGCGGTGAACCCACATTGGAAGCGTGATTTCGTCATCGCCATACTGGCGTATCACCCGGCATGATGGTATGGGGTTCCATTGGTTACACGTCTCTGTCACCTCTTGTTTGCATTCACGGCACTTTGAACAGTGGACGTTAAATTTCAGATGTGTTACGACCCGTGGCTCTACCATTCATTCGATCGCTGCGAAACCCTACATTTCAGCAGGATAATGCACGACCGCATGTTGCAGGTCCTGTACGGGCCTTTCTGGATACAGAAAATGTTCGACTGCTGCCCTGGCCAGCACATTCTCCAGATCTCTCACCAACTGAAAACGTCTGGTCAATGGTAGCCGAGCAACTGGCTCGTCACAATACGCCAGTCACTACTCTTGATGAACTGTGGTATCGTGTTGAAGCTGCATGTGCAGTTGTACCTGTACACGCCATCCAAGCTCTGTTTGACTCAATGCCCAGGAGTATCAAGGCCGTTATTACGGCCAGAGGTGGTTGTTCTGGGTACTGCTTTCTCAGGATCTATGCACCCAAATTGCGTGAATATGTAATCACCTGTCAGTTCTAGTATAATATATTTCTCCAATGAATACCTGTTTATGATCTGCATTTCTTCTTGATGTAGCAATTTTAATGGCCGGTAGTGTAAATCAATTCCCCAATTCGTATCGAATCCCACCTTAGGACAGAGAGAAGGAAGAGATCTACGAGGGCCCGCATCTCGTGGTCGTGCGGTAGCGTTCTCGCTTCCCACGCCCGGGTCCCCGGGTTCGATTCCCGGCGGGGTCAGGGATTTTCTCTGCCTCGTGATGGCTGGGTGTTATGTGCTGTCCTTAGGTTAGTTAGGTTTAAGTAGTTCTAAGTTCTAGAGGACTGATGACCATAGATGTTAAGTCCCATAGTGCTCAGAGCCATTTGAACCATTTTTTAGATCTACGAGGCAACAAGTAACTAAGGCAAACCGGGAGGGCCATTATAAGAGACGTGATTGTGAATACTCTTGTTACTCCATACGATCGTTCCATTTTGTGGATATTTTCATTTGCGTCAGATTTTTCTAAATCATCTTCTTGATTTTCTCTTCTACGAGGGCTTCAATGAGTAGTGAAACACATTTTTTTCTGAAAGAAATTTGGTTTTATTCAGGGTTGCATCATATTATTCCCCACTCTTCTGGCTACAAAGCCTTGTTTTTCAACGCAGTCTCCGTTCATTGCGATGGCCATACGCTACCTCATTGGGAGGGCCTATGTGCTCGCATGGCAGCATTCTAATGGTCGACGACGGAGCCACCGTCTTGCTGCATCAATAACTTGTTCATCATCCACGTACTGCTTCCCGCGGAGTGCATCCTTCATTGGGCCAAACAGATGGAAGGTGCAAGATCCGGTCTGTAGGGTGGATGAGGAACAACAGTTCAATGTAGTATTGTGAACTACTCTCGGGCCTTGCGTTGTCGTAGAGGAGGGAAAGCTCGTTTGCATTTTTTTGGTGTCGAACACGCTGAAGTCGTTTCTTCAGTTTTCTGAGGATGGTACAATACACTTCAGAGTTGATCGTCGCACCATGATGGGGGGCATCAAACAGAATAACCACTTCAGAGTCCCAGAAGACCGTCTCCATGACTTTACCGGCTGAAGATGCTCCTTTGAACTTTTTCTTCGGAGGAGAGTAGGTGTGACTCCACTCCTTGAAAAGCCGATTTCTTACCGGTGTGGGTGGTGGACCCAAGTTTCATCGCCTGTGAAACTGTTCGACAAAAAATTGTCACGATAAACTTCGTAACGTGCAAACAATATTGCACAGATGGTCCTTCGCTGCCCTTAATGGTCTTCTGTTAAGCGGCGAGGAACCCAGCGCAAACACACCTTTGAGCAGCCCTACAGGTGGACAAGTCTGTCAGCACTACCAGTTGTGCAATGGGGTGTTTGATTGTTAGCCGTCGATAAATATAATTAGTCTGTCCGCACGTTTCAAAACTGCAAGAGTCACACGGCCGGCACGAGGGAGATGGGACAGATCTGTGCGGCCTTGTTGGGATGATGATAGACGCCTCGCTCACCGACTCACCGTGCTTTTGTTCACGGCTAGGTCTCCGTGGACATTCTGCAAGTGCCTGTGAATATCTGCGATGCTCTGGTTCCCCTCCAAAAGGAACTCATTGACAGCTGTCTGCTTGGAACGCATCTCCGTTACAGATGCTGTTTTGGAAGATACGTATATCACTGACACTTATCGGAACTTCATGAAACGATAAGGGCTGAAGCGGGAATTTCCCACGATGGCCCACAGGAAATTCCACATTTTGTCAACCGAAACTGGCCGAGAATATAAATGTGTTGCATTACTTATTGAACGCCTTTGTAGATACTTGCATTATTTGAAATTTTCCATTTGTCTGCTGTCTATTTTCTAAAACGTTTGGTGCATTTTTGATAGTGGTTAAAATTAGTTTTCTCTGAACAGATTCTTAATTCGTTCTAATTGCTGTTTCTGCTAAGACACTGATTTGTAATCCAATACCTGCAAGGTTTTTCAAAAGTACAACACAATAATCCACATATTTACTAAGACACATCAGTTCACTGACTGTTTCTTCCCAGCTATCGTTACCTCTATATCACTATTCCACAAGCCACCCATAGTTGGGTGGCACATGGTACTTGTTTCACTCGCAAATACTGCTCGAAAAGAACGGCTGATTTAACTCTCCAAATGAGCTCGGATCTTTCTGATGAGATGAGGTCCGATAATGTCAACAACACTCAAGAATCACTTTAATAAGGATTCTGTGAGCTTTCTATTTCGTGAATGAATTACATTTTTCAAAGAATTCTTTCAGTAAATCTCTCTCGGGTGTCTGTCTTTCGTTTCTTATGTATACTATATATCTATACTGATATTTAATGTACATGACTGTTTCCAGTGATTGATCGGTGTGATCAACTCCTCAAAATTTTAATGCCTTTTTTGTGACACAGGACTCAAACAGATATACACCAAGCTGCCATGAGTGTAATGGAACAGGCTTCCTTGCCAGTGTAGCTAAGCCGAATGTATATTCTACACAAGTATGTGGTTAATAACTGAGCATATACCAAACGATTCTTGAGGGATCTATGAATTGTTACACTTGGCTGCCAATATATTTACACCCTAACAGCAGTTTTGGTTAGTAGTAAGAGTGAATTTAGGGTGAACTGTGAAAGTCATAATCAAACACCACAATTTAAAAGAATTCCCATCTAAACCATGCATCCCATTGTAGGGTACAGAAAGAAGTGTACCGGCGCACATCACAAAGGAAACTGTAAAGCCACAAATATTCAAAACTATAGTAAACGAGTGTCTCATTGTCGTTCTTCCAATACTTTATCATATTACCATCCTTTACACCATGTGCGCATATGTCACATGTAATACACAGATCTCCTCCCTGTCTATGCCTCACCTCCGCATCCCCATATCTGCTCAGCCCCTCTCACTTCACTCTCTGCGTATCTCCTCTTCACCCCTCTCTGCCAATCACTCCTCCCCCTCTCTGCACATCACCTCCTCCCATCTCACTCTGTCCGCCCCTCCCCTCACCTCTTGTCCATTTCCTTTTCCTTCCCACCTCCTCCTCTTCCCTTTTCCTGTCTCCCCCTCTTTCTTTGCTCCTTTCCTTCTCTCCCCCCCCCCCCCCCCCCACGCTCTCTATTTCGTCCTACTGGCTGCTATCTGTCCAGCTCCTTCACCCCACTCACTCTACATGGCTCCATTTCCCCCTCTCTCTGTCTGTCCCCTCCTGCCCCTATCCATCCCCTCCTTCCCCATCTCTCTGTTCATCCCCTGCACAACACGCCTGTCTTGTAGGGCAGCTTACACATCAGGGGCTGGAAAACATGTTTTTTCCCTTATTTCCGCACCTATTGTAGCTAGGATGTTTTAAACCCCACAGCGCTGATACGCTTCAAGTTTCTGTGTTTGCATCTGTATCTACATCTATACTCCGCAAACCTACGTCAGGTGCATAGCAGAGGGTACGTCCCACTGTACCAGTTACTAGGGTTTCTTCCAGTTCTATTCACATAAGGAGAGTGGGAAGAATGATTGTTTGAATGCCTGTCTGCATGCAGTATTTATTCTGATCTCATCCTCACAATCCCTTTGTGAGAGATTATGTATGGGATTTTTGTATATTCCTAGAGTCATCATTTAAATTCAGTTCACGAAGTTTTGTTAACAGACTTTCTTAGGATAGTTTACATCTACCTCCAAGAGTCTTCCAGTTCAGTGCCTTCAGTATCTCTGTGACACTCTCCCTTGGATCAAACAGACCTGTGATCAATCGTGCTGCCCTTCTTTGTATACGTTCAATAGGCCCTGTTAGTCTATTTTATATGGGTCTCTTCCACCTGAGCAATAATCTAGAACCGGTCGCACGAGTGATTTGTAAGCAATCTCCTTTATAGATTGATTACACTTTCCCAGTATTCTAAAATAAACCGAAGTCTACAACCCACTTTAGCCGCAATTGAACCTATGTGATCACTCCGTTTCATATTCTTACAGGTACGTGTATGAAATGGCCGATTCCAACAGTGACTCATTGACATTACAGTCATAGGATACTATGTTCTTTCGTTTTGTAAATTGCACAGTTTTACGTTTATGACAATTTAAAGCAAGTTGCTAATCTGAGCACCACTTTGAAATCTTATCGAGATCTGTCTGAATATTTATGCAGCTTTTTCCAGATAGTGCTTTATTATAGATAACTGCATCACATGCAAAAAGTTTGAGGTTACTAATAATAATGTCTGCAAGTTCGTTGATATACGACGTGAACAGTATGGGTCCCTATACGCTTCCGGGGCACACCTGGAGTTACTTCTACAACTGACGATGACTCTCCATCAAAGATAACATGGTGCGTTCTCCTGCCAAAAAGTCATCAATCCAGTCACAAATTTCGCTTGACACCCAATATTATCGTTCTTTTGACAACAAGGTAGATCTGGTACTGAATCAAACGTTTTTCGGAAATTAAGAAATACTGAATCAACGTGATTGTCTTGATCCAAAGCATGTTATGTGAGAAAACTGCGAGTTGAGTTTCATATGATCGATGTTAGCGGAATCCATGCTGTTTGGCATATATAGTAGCGTGTATGTGTATGTATGTCCATGACCCAGTTCTAAACCGTGATTTCAATAAAATGTACCACACCAACAGCAAAATTAATGTCCAGACCCTAGCGAATGAGACAGGAACTGAAACTGCGGGTAGAAAAGCAAAAGCTGAAGTGCTTAACTCGTTTTCAAATGTTCCTTTACAAAGTAATCCAGGAGAACTGCCCTAATTTAAACCTCATACCACTGGAAATATGATGAGGCAAGTACCACTGTCACTGGCGTTGAGAAACAGCTTGAAATCGTTGAAATTGAACTGAGTTCCAGGGCCCGATGGAACTCCTATCAGATTCTACACTGAATCTGCAGCTGAGTTAGCCCCTCTTCTAACTATAAACTATCGTAGATCCCTGGAACAAAGAAACGTGCCCAGAATTATATATATATATATATATATATATATATATATATATATATATATATATATATATATATGTTGTGACGTCACTCGTATATGTGTTAGACACGCATATTGCGCACATATATGCAGTCATGTACTAGTTTTCAATATACTGTGCGTCATTTTGAACACGGAAAAAGGCACTGCCAACTCGATTCCACACACATACATCTAAAAAACCCTGCTAAACGACGAGGCAGCAACGGAAATGTTGCTGCTGCGGCTAGTCCACATTTCTTTAATGACCTAACCCTCAGCTCACAACATGTGGCGTCTCAGACCACGTGAAAATTTTCAGACTCCCTCTCCTGCACCAGGTCCGTTGGAATGCCACTGCATTATCCCAACCCTCCTTAAGTAGCAAGGCCTACGATGTTTTGTTGTCGGTTGCATCATCGCCTTATTTGTTTGTTGTTGACACATGCTAGGGTCTCCCAAATGGCGCTACATGAAACACACACCTGTTTTTATCAGTATGGCACAAAATGTGTTCTCAGGAACGTGTCAGTTTCAACGAACATAAGTTTGATTAATTTCTTAGTTGGCTGGTGGAGAAAGACGCCAGTGCTAGATTAAAAAGTAGACGGAAAGTCGAGGTTACAATAGTCAGTGATGACAGTTCTGGTACTGGAGGACCATTCAGACGAAGAACTTCAGTTGCTTTTCGGACTTCTCTGTTCTTCCAATATAATACTTGGGTACTAGTTAAAATTAAATTTGTTCTGTGTAGTGATAAAGAAAAATATAGATCCGAACACTGAATGTCAATTTTGTCGATTTCCTTTTTGTACTTTCCGAAAGCAATTTTTATCTACAAGTTTGACCACTGCAATTAAATTTTATGTGACGGTCTACTTGCTACAGAGAAACTATAATGTTTCGGAATTTAAAAATTCAAGTCTCTAACAGATCGTTTATTTGCACTACTTAAGAAATTGCATAACAGTACGCAATTTTGTGTGATAAAAAGTAAAACAGGTCAGGCTTTATTTAGATCAACAAAATCAACTATGAGTAGTCAAGGAACATTTAAATAATTGTGAAATTAAGTGTTATATGACTGCAATTACAAATTTCAAATGATCTGGGCCTTAAATATCGGTTTAAACATACGGGTCCCAGAGACACCCACCTCATGGCATTCGTAACAGAAAAGTCACCTGATGAGTTAAGATCTAAACGCTAGGCATGAATGTTGGTTAATTCACTATGACACTGCAAAGCAAGCAGTGCAGTCATATATATTCACTGCTGTTAAAAAAGCCGAAGGCGTAATGATCATCGGGAAATGTGATACTGACTTTTTTAGGACTCCCGTGGAGTGGTGGTAACAGCTTATGCTCGAAACGAATGGGATTTGTATTAAACATTCCCGAAAATGATACTGAATGCTTTTCCGAACTGTCATGATTATGCTAGTACGGGCAAATTGTCACAGAAGCACAGTATTGAAATTTCCCAAAGAGTTAATGGGACGTTCCCACGACAAAGCTTTCTAGGAATCTGCCCAAGAAGATTTTTTTGCTTTGCATTCCTCTAATTGGGCTTATTATGCTTGTAAGAAGCTAACAGCCATAGGAGCATACTACTGACATCTCCTGACCTGTTTACCGGAAGCTGTCAAGATGTGGGAAACTGTCCAACGGGGTTTCAGCTCCACATTCCTGAAAGTGATACTGAACACTTTTTGGCACTGTCATGATAATGCTCGTAAGGGCCGAATCGTCACCAGTGCGCAGTATCAAAACTTTCTCAAGAGTTTGCGTGAGATTCCCAAGACGAAGTGTTGTAGGAATCTGTCCAAGAGGATTTTCTGCTCTGCATTCCTCTGTCATGCTAATGTTTTTTGTAATTGTGCTGCTATATGAGCATACTACTGACATCTCCTGGCCAGGTTATCGGAGGCTGTCAAGATAAGGAAAGCTGTCCAACGTGGTTTTGTATACCACATTCCCGAAAACGATACTGAATGCTTTTTGGAACTGTCATGATTACGGTCGTACTGGCCAGGAGCCCACGATCGAAGTTTTCTGATGAGTTTATGGGAGGTTCCCCAGGCAAAGCGTTGTGGGAAAGGATTTTTTGCTTTGCATTCCCATAAGCCACGCTGAGCATTTTTTGTGACTGAAGATTTGGCTCATAAGAAATAAAATGCCACAGGAACATAACTGTCATGATTATACTTGTAAGGGGTAAACCGTCACAGAAGAACGCTAAGAAAATCTCCTGACGCGTATATGAGGGCTGTCAAGACAAATCACTGCAGGAAGCTGACCAAGGTTTTTTTTCTTGCTCTGCAGTCCCTAAAGTGATACTGAGCGTTTTTTTACTATACTGATTATACTCGTATGAAGCAAACTGCCGCAGAAGAATATTACCGACATCTCCTGACCGGGTTATCGGAGGCTGTCAGAATGCGGTACGCTGTCCAAGAGGGTTTTATGCTCCACATTCTCGAAAGCGAAGCTGAACGCTTTTTGGAACTGTCATGTTTAGGACTATATGGACCAAACTGTCGCAGGAGCACACTACTGAAATTTCCTGAAGAGTTTATGGGAGGCTCCCAAGACAAAGATTTGTTGGAATCTGTCGAAGAGGATTTTTTCCCTGCATCTCCAACTGATCCTGAGCGTTTTTTGGGACTGCGCTGATTATGCTCGTAAGAAGCAAACTGCCATAGGAGCATACTACTGATATTTCCTACCATGTTAAGGGTTACTGTCAATATGCAGGAAGCTGTCCAAGAAGGTTTCTTCTCCACATCCCACAAAGTGTTGCTGAGCGTTTTTTGTGATAATGCTGATTATTCTTGTGAGGGGCAAACTGTCATAGGAGCATACTACTCACATTTGCTGAACAGGTTGCCGGAGACTGTCAAGAAGCGCGAAGCTATCTAACGAGGTCTTTTGCTCCATATCCCCAAACTGTTGCAAATCGTTTTATGAGACCATGCTGATTATGTTCGTAAGAAGGAAATTGCCATATGAGCATACTACTGAGATCTCCTGAGCAGGTCGTCATAGACTACCAAGATGGAGAATACAGTCCAAGGGGGTTTTGTGTATCACATTTCTGAAAATGATGCATATCGCGTTTTGGGACTGTATGATTGTGCTCGTAAGGGCCAAACCGGCACAGGAGCACACTATCGAAATTTCCTGAAGAATTTATGGGAGGTTCCCAAGAGTAGGAATCTCTCCAAGAGAATTTTTTGTTCTGCATTCTCCTTAGCGTTTTTGTGATTGTGCTGATTATGCTCATAAGAAGGGAATTGCTATATGAGCATATTCCTTACATCTCATGACCATGTTATTGGAGGTTCTCAAGGTGGTGAATCTGACCGAGGGGTTTTTGTTTTCCACACTCCCGAAAGTGACACTGATCTGACTTTGGAACAGTCCTTATAAAGCTCGTAAGGGACAAACCGCCACAGGAGCACACTCTTGAAGTTTCTGACGAGTGAATGAGGACTGTCGAGACAAAGCGTTGCAGGAAGTTGTCTAACAGGCTATTGTGCTCTGCATTCTCCAAATTGAAGCAAACAGCCATAGAATCATACTTCTGACATCTATGGACTGGGTTACTGGAGGGCGTCAAGTCGTCCGAAGTTATCCAACAGGATTTTTTTGCACCACATTTCCCAAAGTTTTGCAGATCGTGTTATGTGACTGTGCTGATTATGCTCCTGAGAAGCAAGACGCCATATGCGCATTCTGCTGACATCTCATGACTAAGCTGCCGTAGGCGGTCAATATGAGAGCTTTTCAAGGAAATTTTACTGCTCCACTTTCCTGGAATTAATGCTAAATGCTTTTAGGGACTGTTATAATTACGTTCGTAAGGGCTAAACCATTTTAGGAGGTAGCCAAGACAAAGCGTTGCAGGAATCTGTCCAAGGGAACTTATTGCTCTGCGTTCCTCAAGTATTAGAGGTCGTTCTTCCGACTGGGGTGATTATCCACTAAGATGCAAACTGCCGCAGTAGTGACATCTTCCGACCGTGTCATCGGATTCTGTGAAGATGCGGGATGCAGTTGAAATGGGTCTTGTGCTACACATTCCCAAAAGTGATCCTGAACGCTTTTAGACTGTCATGGTTATGCTAGTAAGGGTAAAACCAACACCGGATCACACTACTGAAATTTGCTAAAGAGTTTATGGGATTTTCCCAAGACAAAGCGCTGAAGGAACCTGTCCAAGAGGATACTTTGGTCTTCATTCCTCTAAGTCACACTGTTTTTTGTGACTGTGCTATTTACGACATTAAGGAGCAAATTTCTGTATGAGCATACTGCTGACATCTCCTGACCAGGTTATCGCAGATCTTCAAGATGTGTGAAGCTGTCCAAGGGGGTTTTGTGTTCCACATCCCTGAAAGTGGTACAGATCTTTTTTAGGAAATGTCTTGATTATGCTCGCAAGGGGACACTATCGAAATTTCCTGATGTGTATGAGGGCTGCCGAGATCAAGCCTTACAGGAAAGTTGTACAACACGAAGTTTTGCTCTACATGCCCCAGTCTGATGCAGAGCATTTCTTGTGAGTGTTCTGATGATACTCAGAACAAGCCATAGGAGCATATTACTGACAACTCCTACCATGTTAAGGGAGGCTGTCAAGACGCAGCAAGCTGTCCAATGAGGCTTTTTTCTCCACATTCCTCAAAGTGTTGCTGAGGGTTTTTTGTAACTGTGCTCACTATTCTCGTAAGACGCAAACTGCCTTAGTAACATACTACTGACATCTCATGACCGAGTTCCTGGAGGCCGTGAAGTCGCCCGAAGCTATCCATTGAGATTTATTGCTGCACATTTCCAAAGTTTTGCATATCGTTTTTATGTGGCTATGCTGATTATGCTCCTAAGTAGTAAAATTTCGTATGAGTATTGTACTGACATCTCCTGACCAGGTTATCGTATGATGTGAAGATGAGCTAAGCTGTCTAAGGGAATTTTTGTGCTCCACATTTCCGAAAGTGATGCTAAACTCCCTTAGGGACTCTCATGATTGTGCTCCTAAGGGTCTAACCATCATAGGACAACACTATCGAAATATCATGACATTTTATAGGAGGTTGTCAATACCAAGCTTTGCAGGAATCTGTCGAAGGGAATTTTTAGTTTGGCATTCCTCAAAGTGAAATTTGCTCTACATTTCTGTGTCGTGCGCCCGTGTTTAATTTCGCGTAATTCCGACGGATTTGGAATCTCTCTGGCCGCAAGAGCGCATGGAGCATCAATGTCACTGGTGCAGGGTAGGTCGGAGGAAAAGGTAGTTAAAGGCCGCGGCGACCTGGAGAAAACAAGGAGAGTGTGACACAGGCGGCGGAGAGCGCAGATGAGGCGGCGTGGTTGTGGCCAAGCGTCTGCCGTGGCCCATTGGCAAGAGTTGTGCCTTTGCTCACTGCTGGTTTGGTAGGGCAGAGTGTTGATAGCAGCCGTGAACACCGTTCTTTAAAAGCTACTTCGGCAGGAGGCACAGTGTTCGGCGTGTCCTCTGCTATTGAAGTAGCAAGCAGTTTGTGTCCATTGTGGAACCGGGTTGAAAAACAAAACTTGTGGTAAGGTCTTACGGGTCCAAACTGCTGAGGTCATCGTTCCCTAAGCTTACACACTACTTAAACTAACTTACGCTAAGGACAACACACACACACACACACACACACACACACACATGCCTAAGAGAGTACTCGAACATCCGACAGGGGGGAGCCGCACGAACCGTGACAAGGCTCCTACACCAGTCGGCTACTCCACGCGGCTGCCAGGTTGGAGTCCGGTCTGACATTTGCAAGTAACGGACGCAATGGTGTCTGCTGGATGATACCCGTGAGTTTCCAACTACGAGTAATCTTCGTTACATCCTTCCCTCGGCGCTCTCTAAGCACGCATTTGTCGATGGGTGCTGGATGTTACGAGAAATCACGGTGAGCATCCGATTAATGGGCACGTCACTTGGTGTCGCGTGGTGGTTATTTTGACTCTGTATCCTGGTTGCCCGTTGCTTTATATATATATCTGTGTGTGTGTCTTATTTATGAAGGTTTTGCCTGGTACTACTTGAGTTCAGTTCTGTCAATGTGTGTTGGGTTGCGGCTGTCACTATTCAAAGGTCGCAGGTTCGAATCTTGCCTCGGGCATGGATGTGTGTGATGTTCGTAGGTTAGTTAGGTTTGAGTAGTTCTAAGTTCTAGGGGACTGATGACCTTAGCAGTTAAGCCCCATTGTGCTCATTGCCATTTGAACCAACAAGCTCGGATTAGGGAAGGATTGGGAAGGAAATCGGCCGTGCCCTTTCAAAGGAACGAATCCCGCATTTGCCTGAAAAGATTTAGGGAAGTCATGGAAAACATAAATCAGGATTGCCGGAGACGGGTTGGAACTATCGAATATTCCTCAGACTTGTCAAGAGATAGTGTTGCGAGGTGTTGTCCATGGGGTACTTTCCTTTGCATTCACAAAAATGATAACGATCGTGTTTTCTGACTGTGCTGATTATTCTTTTAAGAAACAAACTCCTATACGAGCAAACTACTGACATCTTCTGACCAGTTTATCGGAGACCGTCGAGTTGCGGGAAACTGTCCAAGGAGGCTTTTTTGCTCCACATTCCCCAAAGTGTTGCTGAGGGTTTTTGTGACTGTGCTCATTATGCTCGTAAGAAGCAACAGCCATAGCAGCGAACTACTGACACTTCCTGAGACCGAGGCTGTAACTGTGCAGGAAGCTACCGAATCATATCTTCTACTCCATATTGCCGAAAGAGCTGCAGACGGTTTTTTTGTGACTGTGCTTATTATTGTAGTAAGAAGTAAACTGCCACAGCAGCTTACTACTGACATCTCCCGACCAGGTTATCGGGGGTTGTCAAAAGGCGGGAAGCTGTCCAAAGGAGTTCTGTGCTCTACATTACTGAATGTAATACTGAACCTTTTTTGGGACTGTCATGGTTATACTCGTAAGTTACAAACCGTCACAGGAGTACACTATCGAAATTGTAAGACCAGGGTACCGAGCTTGGTGGCGCAGTGGTTAGCACACTGGAGTCGCATTCGAGAGGACGACGGTTCAAAACCTCGTCCGGCCATACTGATTTAGGTATTCCGTGATTTCCCTAAATCGCTTCAGGCAGTTGCTGGGATGGTTTCTTTGAAAGGGCACAGGCGACTTCTTTCCCCATCCTGCCACAATCCGAACTTGTGCTCCGTCACTAATGACCTCGATGTCGACGGGACATTAATCACTAATCTCCTCTGCTCAAGACATGACAAGTCGTTGCAGGAATCTGTCTAAAGGGTTTTGTTTGTTCTATATTCCCCAAGGTGATGCTGAGAGGTTTTTTGTGACTGCACTGGCTATGCTCGTAAGAAGCAAACTGCCACAGAAGCATACTAGTGACATTACCTGGCCGGGTTGTCGGAGGCTGTCAGGATGCTGTAAGCTGTCCAAGAGGGCTTTATGCTCCACATTCACGAAAGTTATACCGAATGCGCTGTGGTACTGTCCTAATTATGCTCGCAAGGGGCAAACAGTCATAGAAGCACGCTATCGAAATTTTCAGATGAGGTTATAGTAGACTGCGAAGACAAAGCATTGCAGGGATCTGCCCAGGAGTATCTACTGCTCCGAATTGCTCATTGTTATGCTGAACGTTTTCTTCACTGAAGCAATCCGACATAGGAGAATACTACGATCTTGTGACCATGTTAAGGAGCCTGTCAACACACGGGAAGTTATCCAAGGAGTTATTTTGCTCAACATTCCCCTAAGTGCTGCTGAGCTTTCTTTGTGAATGATAATTCTCGTAACAAGCAAACAGCAACTGAAGCACACTTACTCACCTCTTCTGACCAGTTCATCGGACGATGTCAAGATGTGGAAAGCTTCCCAAGAGTTTTTTTGTGCTCCACAGTCCCGAAAGTGATGCTGAACGCTTTTTGGAACTGTCATGAAAAAAATGGCTCTGAGCACTATGGGACTTAACATCTGTGGTCATCAGTCCCCTAGAACTTAGAACTACTTAAACCTAACTAACCTAAGGACATCACACACATCCATGCCCGAGGCAGGATTCGAACCTGCGACCGCAGCAGTCGCGTGCTTCCGGACTGAGCGCCTAGAACCGCTCGGCCACCGTGGCCGGCGAACTGTCATGATTATGCTCGTAAGGGGCAAACCGTCACAGGAAAATGCTGTCGAAATTTCCTGAGGAAGTTGCTTCCAAGACGAAGCCTCTTGGAAGTTGTCAAAGGGTAGTTTTCCTCCAGTTCACGCCAAACCATTCTACAGAGGACGCATCACACATGCTGCTTCTTTGGCTTATCGAATCTGGCCTCACCCTCCCCCATTCTCCTAAAATGTCACCCAGTGACTTCTTCTTCCCTCAGACGACGAATCTGTTGTCTGGCAGTCCTTTTCAGAATGATAACGACACAATTTTCCTGGTGGAAGTGGAAGTAAGTTTGAGAGACAGAATTCTTCGTCATAATTGGAACCCAAAATATCTTGGTGTCATCCTGGACCGTTCACTACGCTTCAAACAACGCCTTTTTAACTTAGCTCAAAAGTTGAGGACTCGAAACAAAATCCTCCATAAGTTATGCTGAACTACCTGGGGATCTTCAGCATCCACTCAAGTGCTGAGTATTGTGCACCTGCTTGGATGAACAGTCATCATACAAGGCTTGTTGATACCCAGCTGAAGACGACAATGCGCATAATATCTGGCGCAATCAGATCTACTCCAGTTTATTGGCTTACACTGTTAACGGGTATATTGCCTCCTGATCTACACAGATGTACTGCCCTTATGAGGGAATTCCACAAGATCTCCAGGAATACTAACCTACCCGTGCACAGCGACCTCCCACTTTTAAATCGTAAGACACTGAAATCATGCCATCCAACTCTGTGCGATGATGCTGACATGGTTGCTAAGGATTTCAAACCTCTCAAAGAATGGAAAGGTCGGTGGGGAGCGGTGACAGATGTGCGCCTGCATAACATCTTCTCAGGTGCTAAACTTCCAAGTGGATTCGACCTACCACGCAAGACCTGGACTGCTTTCAACAGAATCCGTACCGGCCGTGGCCGATGCAGGGATGCTCTCTTTAAGTGGAAGAAGCTGCCTAATCCAGCCTGTGACTGCGGGGCTCCATTCCATACTGTTCACCACATTGTCAGTGAATGCAGGATTGGAGCCTATCACGGTACTGAAGAGCCTGCTAGCAATTCCAGATGCAGTGCGCTAGATTGAAGGATTGGATATTCAGTTGTAAAGCCAAACTCAAGTTTCTTGTGTGTAAATATGTACATATCTATATGTAATTTAATTTTAGGCTATGTTTGTGTTAGCCATACACTAAATAACAATTCGTGGTGGATCGTTAACTGAACATCCAAAATACGCACTTCTAGAACTGAAGTTCCTGCCGAGTCATCCATCGCTGGAAAAAATGAGTTGCATTATAGGGTGAATATCCTGTATCATTTCTGTAACACTCTCTCCCATATTTCGCGATAATACAAAACGTGCTGACTTTCTTTGAACGTTTTCGATGTACTCCTTCAGTCCTATCTGGTAAGGATCCCACACCGCGTAGCAGTATTCTAAAAGAAGACGAACAAGCGTAGTGTAGGCAGTCTCCTTAATAGGTCTATTACATTTTCTATGTATCCTGCCAATAAAACGCAGTCTTTGATTAGCCTTCCCCACAACATTTTCTGTGTGTCTGTCGCTGATGCATGATACTCGAACCTGGTTTACGTTCATGACATCATCCAGAAAGCGATCCATAACTTAAGCAACACTCCTGCCACTCCCAACTTTTTGAGGAGCATTCCTCAGGCATGAGGGGGCCAGTCTGGCCTTCCAGCTCCTCTGGAAACTGTACTGCTGAGCCGATGTGGGACGCCTGAGAGCCAGAGGCGTGCTTTGACCCAGCTCAGACCAATGTCTGTGAACTCTGTGCGGTATTTCAGCCGTCTTTTTTTCAAAATGAATCCGAAAAACCTCGTGAAGGATACGACATGATTCGTCGTCATTGTCATCAGGACGAAATGGGTAGTATACTTTAAAATATAAGTGTCTGTAATTCAGTTTTGATCTTTGTGCATGCCGTGAGCAATACTAACTCTTTAACACAGTTTTTGATCTTACTTCTTACACTGTTGTTAATAGGTAAGAAACAGAATAATCGTTGTTAAAAACATCTCAGTCCACAGAAGAACATTCTTTATCCTTAACTGCCGCTGGACCATTGGAAAAGGACCTCATAATCTGAGAGCTCATCGTATAAGGTGTAAAAGATAAAAAATATTGTTTCACACTGACATGAGGAAACGCTAACATAGACGTTTTGAACTTTCTTCTTCTACTGGTACTTGAAATTTAATGAGAATCTGTACCTCATTGTGAACAACTGCAAGCGTGTCGCCGAGGGCGGAAATGTGAATCCCCTCCATTGGATAACGGCTCCCCCATCGACCGCCGTCCCCTTTGCATCTTCCAATCCATTAACCACTAGATTCATTGCCAAGTGAACACTGCCCATTCAATCGGGAAAGAAACGTATTCGTCCCGCAGTGATTGATTCCAGAGGAGGCGGAATCTAATGTTCCAGCTTCCACTAGGTCCCCAGAGGCAGATCACTAACTCTAAAGCTAAAACAAGTCCAACAAAAAAAAAATCCACATATGTCCCGCCTTTCCTTTGCTTCCCTTTCACTCTCAGTTGTTACAAGCTTATAGCGCACCACAACTCCAGTGTCGTCTTCGTATCTTTCACAAACCGCTTTATTTTTCCTTTCATAATGTAGTGGCTTTCAATTCCAGAAGCATAAATACTGTATACAGGGCGATTCCTTGATAATGTTACAAATTTTTATGGATGATGGAGAAGTGTAAATGTATCAGTGTGAGGTGAGGAAGGACCATGGTCCGGAAACGACCGAGTCAAACGCTATAATCGAAAATCGTTTTCAAACCTCTGACGGAAGGAAACATGTACGGGTGCTACTGTTGCTAAGACTGTAGGATAGGCAACTCTCAGAGGTTGTAGTATGGACCAAAAAAGAAAAAATTACATGTGCAGGGGCTCTAAAATGCATACATTAGGAGCTATGAAAACTTATTCACCTTCGATGTTGTAAAACACGTCCCATCTACTGTATAAGTGCTTGTAGCTTTTGACGTATACATTTTACAGGCCATGTTCTCAAATACTTCTTTTTCTTGTTTTGATTCATATTACCAACTCTGAAAGTTGCCTATCCTACCATCTTATCAACGGCAGTACCAATACATGTATGGCATCTGTTTGCACCAAATGACGGACAACGTAATCCGTTTTTGTGGTCTGAAGATCTACCAGGAGTTGAAATATATAAAAGCTTTAAGAACAATGCGAGGGCAGCGTTTTACTATGGAAAAATGTCACCTCGATTTCTTATTGGTGCCCAGAGGATTAAATTTTTTTACATGCAAATGAATGTCTGAACTTTTCCCTGAACTCAGTGTCCCTTTAAGTTTTTGGTGATAGAAGCACCGTAAAGGAGTGGAATTGTTCAGAAGATTATTGTGCTCCTCTGGCTATCGCATGAAAGTCACATGTTCTGTTGCTGTCAATCCCAGTGTGTTATTTACGTAATCACAACTTTGAATGTAGGTAGAGACTCCTAGCTGAAATGATGTTATGTCAATGTGAGCCGGATGAGAATAGTGAAAGGACGGCGTGTCATGTGAATGCATGCGAAGAATCATTAAATTAACATTTGGGATATAATGTCGGAGGTGCAAGAAGGACATTTCTTTTACTGGTCAAATAATAAAACAAGTACAGACAGGGCGTGAGTGGTGCTTGGATAGCTCTGTTGGTAGAGCACTTGCCCGCGAAAGGCAAAGGTCCCGAGTTCGAGTCTCGGTCCGGCACACAGTTTTAATCTGCCAGGAAGTTTCATACGAGCGCACACTCCGCTGTAGAGTGAAAATTTCATTCTAGAAACATCCCCCAGGCTGTGGCTAAGCCATGTCTCCGCAATATCCTTTCTTTCAGGAGTGCTAGTTCTGCAAGGTTCGCAGGAGAGCTTCTGTAAAGTTTGGAAGGTAGGAGACAAGGTACTGGCAGAAGTAAAGCTGTGAGGACGGGGCGTGGGTCGTGCTTGGGTAGCTCAGTTGGTAGAGCACTTGCCGGCGAAAGGCAAAGGTCCCGAGTTCGAGTCTCGGTCCGGCACACAGTTTTAATCTGCCAGGAAGTTTCATACGAGCGCACACTCCGCTGTAGAGTGAAAATTTCATTCTAAGTAAAGAAATTATTTCAATATTCGATGAAGTGTTTAACATGATTGATCAAGGTTGTGCCGCTCGTAGTAGTTTTGTGCATCAACTGTTGGAAGTGAGAGGGGAAATTAGTAATAATAACATAAAATAAAACATAAGAGATACGGTCAGAAATTATGAATACCATTAGACATCAGTTGTACAATTTACTGGTGACTATAGCGTTATACATGCTAGCGATGAAATGCATATATACATTGCCCCCACGTAGCTTCATAACCAAGTAAAGGGTGAGATGAAATAAACCAATAGAAACATATTAATGTTCTCACATGCTGTGAATTTCTGTTTCTCAATGTAAGAATAGGTCTTGCAATTAAAATCATACCAAAAACGTTTGGTGAGAGACTTTTGCCAAAGAGGCAAAACGGAAATAATTCTGTATATCTTCTGCTGTAAAAGAATTGTATGGTACTTCACTTATTCTCGCCGTTCCATGGCGTCTTTTTTCGTCTGGCTGTTGCAGAGTAAGCCCACATGTTTCTATGTATCACATCTTTAGATAAAATATAAGTTATTTTTTGGTAACGGATAAGTGGAGTTCAATTATAGTACCAGACCTGATCATATCCCATGACAATACCCGTTACTTTGGAAGAATATTTGTACCTTTATTTTCAGAGGCCGTAAAGAAAGGATTGATGGCATTACGTATTATTTAGTTACCTATTAAATATTGCTAAGCAGGACCCCACACAGGGAGAGACTTCATTATGAGGGGCGTTCAGCAAGAGTAATACAACTTATTTTTTCGGACAAACTTCTGCTGAAAAAATGCGGAACCTGTTGTGGGACATCCCGGAATATTACCACTAAAGTCCCTATAGTTTTATGAATTTCTAATAGGTGGCGGCCCTATACGTAGCCATCAAAATGGTTTCTGTAATGGAGGTGCATTCCGAGCAGAGAGCTAACACTGAGTTTCGTTTGGCGGAAAACCAGAGCATCGCAGACATTCATGGCTCTGAGTACTATGGGACTTAACATCTATGGTCATCAGTCCCCTAGAACTTAGAACTACTTAAACCTAACCAACCTAAGGACATCACACACATCCATGCCGGAGGCAGGATTCGAACCTGCGACCGTAGCAGTCGCGCGGCTCCGGACTGAGCGCCTAGAACAGCTAGACCACCGCGGCCGGCGCAGACATTCATACGCGCTCGTTGAATGTTTGTGGAGACCTGGCAGTGAACAAAGACATGGTGCGTCGTTGGGCGAGGTCGTTTAAACGTGTCATTTCTCCCACGTGACGGCCGGCCGCACACCGCTGCTACTCCTGCAGTCTTGGAACGTGCGGACACCCTCATTCAAGTTAAGCGACGGATCGTAATTCAACAACTCGCTGCTCAAATGTTGGTCTCTTTGTTGGTGCTGATACACCAGTAAGGAGTGCTCAAAGCTGTGTTCCTCCTCATTTACCCTACAGCCTGGATCTCGAACCTTCTGACTTCCATCTGTTTGACACAATGAGGGATGCACTCCACAGGAAGCAGTATGTGGGTGATAGGGAGATTACTGCTGCAGCAAGACGTTGTCTCTGACAACCTCGTGGGCATACAGGCCTTTCACAGTAAGCTGGCGTAAGGCCGTTGCCTCGAGTGGAAATTACGCTGAAAAATAGTGTTTTGTAGCCAAAAGAGTGGGGAATGGTATGAAGTATTGAAATCCTGAACAAAACCAACTTGCTTTCATAAAAGTTGTTGTGTTACTTACTGAACGCCGCTTGAATTACTTTCGGGTCCTGTCTAGGCATATAATATAATTTTAGAGCATCTGTATTTACAATGTCTGTATAGTGCTACGCAATGTGATTCAGACAGCATACACATCTGAAGGAGAAGTTACTACAGACAATCTGTGGCTGTCTGGAATAGAACAGATGTATTTGAAATTTGTGAATATGATGAGACATTAGCTGTACAGTTTATTGATGACAAACCAAATCTTTGTGCATGTTTGTCTGAAGGACATTGAATAATACTGTGCAGACACTGTGAATGTAGACACTGCGAAATTGTATTATATGGATCGACAGAATGCAATAATAATAATAATAACAATAATAATAATAACAATAATAATAATTTTATCATATGTGGCTTTTAGATTTAAAATTGCGTATGTGAATTTTTGTCCCACTGCTACCTTCCTATACTTGTAATTATTAAGTGATTTCAACTTCAGTTCAGGTTCACAATTGTAACTGTTGCTCTCCTATGAGCGGGCGACCGTAATTACATACTCCGCATTCCAAATTTTCTGCTATTTCGATTATTCGTTGCGATTTATTTAACTTCTTATAAAATTTCGATTTTGATCGTCGTCGTACAAGGTAAGTACCCGTGCGATAGCGATCAGTTTATAACTGGGTACAATCTTTCAATTAGCTTTATGATTCGGAATCGATGTATTTTCCTGTTAAATAAGAAACTTTAGGTATACGAGTCATTAAATCACTTATTACCACAGAATGTAGTCAAGATACAGACTGAAAATGCTGCAACCCTATCAGATAAAGAATTTATGTGTACTGAGAACATCAGCGGTGCCTTTATGATTCACTGGTGCACATCTGAGGTCAATTTCGCTTCTGCTGAGCATGCATCGGCTAGTCCTGTCTTCTATCGGTCAAATATTACAAGGGCCAACACATACTTGTAAAAATACTGCGCGTGAACATATTGTATGAAGAGAGGAAATGGCAAAGATTCTAAGTGCCAAATCTCGCATTTGTCTGAGCCTTAAAACAATGTATCTGTTTTTTTACATGAATCATCTATACCCAAAATATCGAAGATATATACTGGTACCACGAAATTATGCTGCCACCTCATCACTGTAAATATGAGACGGATGAGAAAATAATTTATTGATAACTTTTTAAGTACCATACCACGAAACTGTCTGGTTCTATGTGACAGTAAGAAAGTTTTTGTTTCACGTGCCAACAATACAGAGGCACTACGTTTTATCTGTGGTAAACAATTACAGAAATACGGTGGTTACATTTTAACCAATATAACTGTACTTAACAGAAATCATTTCACATTTTCTTTCAAATTTAATTAACTTCAGGAAAAAATTTTTCAGTGTGGACTTTTGTTTCCTACGCAACTCAACTTTCTCTCTTGAAGACACTGACTATTTCCATTATTCTGCTTCCGAGTAAGAATTCTAATACAGCTGTTTGAGATGGATGAACATGAGGCACTTTGATCATACTGAATTTGGAGATACTACGCATCCGCTTTGACAACAATGTTTCAGCAGCATCGTTAAGATAAAAGAAATCAGTTTTATGCATTTGAATTACGTTTAATGGGTTCATAGTTTTAGCTGCCTTAGAAACGTCTTGCGGAAGAATGGTATTGCTTATCTTTCTTCGTTTCTCTATAATTGAAAAATCTCTATCACAGCTCATAATTCTGTGCCGACCGAACAAAAAATTGTGTGTTTCAAACCATCCAAGATTAAATAGAGCAAACCTTGACGCATGTCACTGGAATTCCGCTGGAAAGTACCGCTTGGCACAAAAATGATGTACAATCTAGTAATGAGTATTTCAAGCATTTTCTCCAAGATTTGACACTTGGAACAAGTCTAGGGACATGAAATGGAGTACCGAGAACGTTATAGCACTGAAAACGCTTTTTGTGAAAAAAGTGGGACTTTTCCCCTGTTCACATATTGGTTATCATCCGATTATGTCGTACGTAGTTTTCAAGATCTATAAATCAGTATGGGAGAGTTTTGCGCCTAGAAGACAGCACATTATGTTTTTTATTTGGTGTTTCCGTTCTGTGACCTATATCACGACATGAAGGAATACGCTCTAGAGACATACAGAAGAAGTTTCCGGCATTGTCTATTGTTGTGAGACATGAGGTTGTGTTTTGTGCATCATTTGCACCTGTAAACTCATATGTTTTGAGTTCTATACGTTTAAGAGCTATATAACATATTAAAGCTATTTGGAAGACATTATTAATTCTTTCGTTACAGAGTTTTAAGGCAAGTGGTGTTATATATTGTTAATGTGGGGAAGGCAAACCAAAGACTCCGTTTGACTGGGTCTCGAGGACCGCCTCATCGAGCATGATTGGTACCTTGTCATATCACAGTATCAAGTACCTAAAAAAGCCAAATTAAGAGTTTTTCTAACCGTTTTCTATTTTTGGTACTCAGAAAAAACATTGACATATTCGTTATTGAGAAAATATTGAGCGGCCAAAACAAAAAATCTGTCATCATACGAAATATATTTAATATATTTTTTATTCTAATAGCATCTTGCGGACCCCTCTGGCATAGCTCGCGGACCCCAGGGGGTCCGTGGACCACCTATTGGGAACCACTATGCTAGATTAATCCTGTACGGTATGGGGTCCATACAAGGTAGGACTGACAGAGGACATCGAAAAAGTCCTAAGAATGTCTCATTTTGTATTATCGCGAAATAGGAGAGACGCTGTCACGGATGTGATACGCGAGTTGGGGTGACAGTCGTTAAAACAAAGGCGTTTTGCGTTCCGGCGAGATATTTTCATTAAATTTCCATCACCAGCTTTCTACGATGAAAGTGAAAATAGCTTATTGTCATCAACCTACATAAGGAGAAATGATCATCATAATAAAATAAGAGAAATCAAAGCTCCTAAAGAAATATTTACGTGTTAATTTTTCCCTTGGGCTGTTAGGCAGTGGGACGGTAGAGAAATAGTCTGAACGTGGTTCGAAGAATCCTCTGCCACGCGCTGAAATGTGAATTGCAGAGTAGTGATGGCGATGTAGATATATTTTTAAAAGTATTTCTATAACGTGTGTCGGTTAAGCGATACTCCGTCGATCTTACACCATCCGAACTCTTACCATAGATCGTATGAAATTTGCAAATGAACTGAGTTTCTTTAATCTCTTTAAAATTTTCTCTCTCTCGAAAATGATAATTTCTGTTAGTCTCCAACAGCTTCTATTTCAAATGTATGTAACTTGTATCTGGTTTCTGATAATACTTCTACTCAATTTGCTGTCACTGATAGTTGTTGTGTAATACAGTAATAATGTAATAAACTAAACTTCGTCCGAACAGGGCTTGGAAGGCCCATCGGTACCGACCGGCCGCCGTTTCATCCTCAGCCCACAGGCGTCACTGGGTGCGGATATGGAGGAGCATGTGGTCAGCACATCCCGGCCGTATGTAAGTTTAGGAGACCGGAGCCGCTACTTCTCAGTCAAGTAGTTCCTCAGTTTGCCTCACAAGGGCTGAGTGCACCCAGCTTGCTAACAGCGCTCGGCAGACCGGATGGTCAGCCATCCAAGTGCTAGCCCAGCCCGACAGTGCTTCAGTTCGGTGATCTGATGGGAACCGGAGCTACTACTGCGGCAAGGCCTTAATAATGTAAGAGATAGACTGTTAAATACAGTATGGCAAGATTTTCCAGACTGCAACGCTTTTAAATTTCAACTGAATATTTGTTCCTAGGCACGAGACTCTGTAGTACCTGGGAACAGTTTTTCACATTACTTTTCACGAGTAATATTTGTTATGTCAGAAAAAAATACTGCACACAGAACGTGGATGTCGCCTTTATAAAGCTGAAGTAAGAAAACAAATTAAATTTCAAATTTAAAGGAGGACAGCAGTCAGTCACAAAAATCGAAATTTGTTGCATAGCTGGATTTCGACTTAACATCGGTGCATTACCAGAAGAGTCACCGAGCTAGGTGGCGCAGTGGTTAGCACCCTGGACCCGCATTCGGAAGGACGAAGGTTCAATCACGCATCTCGCCATCCTGATTAAGGTGTTCCGTGATTTCCCTAAATCGCTTCAGGCAAAGGCTGGGATGGTTCCTTTGAAAGGGCACGGCCGGCTTCCTTCCCCATCCTTCCCTAATCCGATGGGACCGATGACCCCGATGTTTGGTCCTTTCCTCTAGCCGGAGTGGCCGAGCGGTTCTAGGCGCTTCAGTCTAGAACCGCGAGACCTCTACGGTCACAGGTTCGAATCCTGCCTCGGGCATGGATGTGTGTGATGTCCTTAGGTTAGTTAGGTTTAAGTAGTTCTAAGTTCTAGGGGACTGATGACCTCAGATGTTAAGTCCCATAGACCCAGTTGAACCATTTTTTTGGTCCTTTCCCCCGAATCAACAAACCAACCAGAAGAGGCACACAGGTATCAAGCTTGTGTGATGATTATAATATAGTCGAAATCTAGATCTGCAATACATTACGGATTTTTGCGACTGACCGCCGCCCTCTTTTAAATTTGAGTATTCAACGGTCGCTGTACACACGTACACCCAATGGACTGAAGTTTAGGTAGAGGCGAAAGTCTGAAAAATGTTACAAGATAGAACACTCTCCCCTTCATAAGGGCCGGTCACTGTGGCCAAGCGGTTCTAGGCGCTTCAGTGCTGAACCGCGCTGCTGCTACGGTCGCAGGTTCGAATCCTGCTTCGGGCATGGCTGTGTGTGATGTCCATAGGATAGTTAGGTTTAAGTAGTTCTACGTCTAGGGGACTGATGACCTCAGATGTTAAGTCCCATACTGCTTAGAGCCTTCATAGGGAATCAAATGTGGAGAAGTACTAGACTGGCCACAGCAAGAGCGAGAAATAACAGGGTAAGGTTAGTAGATCTGGCGGATGGAAAAGACAGGAAGAAATAGGTAAGGAAGAAGAGAGAATGAATGATATGGACAATGTGACAGAGATAAAGGTTGGACTGAAGGAAAACTGCTGAATGAGTGGGAAGCTAGCTGATGATGACGAAGAAAGTACGAAATATGCAAGCAACAAATAGAAATCGATCGTTGACCATATACTGGCTACATTGACTGCACAGGGTGTCGCTCTAATCAGCGCTCTTACAACGCATATGGCTGGAGATGAACTCTGCTCAGCAGCACACTTGCAAAAACCTGACTTGGGGAGGCCCCACTTCTGCAGGTTGGTCTTACATCTTGTGGTAACTAGAACGTAGTCTGTTGAGAGCCATCCATAGTTTCTCTGATTGATCGAGAGGGAGCTCTTCCTTCAGAATCATAAGTTCTCCAAATGTTGGCACTTCTAACGCCACTTTGAAATCCTTGCTTATTCTGGTGTTCTTGTACGAGCTTCAGCAGTGCTCCTTCTTGAGTGCAGCCGAGGATGTGCTGGCTGACGGCAATATAAAGGGTGGGTTTCCGTAGTCATAGCCTTTTTTTCTCGCATCTAGCGGACATTTCGCGTCTAATTTCAGCAGGGGTTATGACAGCAAGGCAGTGGAGGCTACCTACGGATGTACGTCACGTCTCATTAAGCGCCACGTCTATGTTTCTGGCACTGCTGGACTTGTACCACGCCGAACATACATATTCAGCACTGGAGTAACACAGCAACAGCGCGCTAGCTTCCATGTCGTACCTGTCAGATTCCGCACTATATGACACTTGAAACAGGATAGGCATCGTAAAGTTTTTTATTGATTCATCACTATGTTAAGCGGTGTCAGACACAAGTGCGAACCTGTTTTTTTCTTGCGACCACCCGCTACAACTGCTACCAGAGCAAGACGACTGACTAATGCTGTTTGTTTCTCGTTCCGTCGGTAGGGTAGGCATCATAAAGTTTTTTATTGATTCATCACTACGTTAAGCGATATCAGACACAAGAGCGAACCTGCTTTTTTCTTGCGTCCACCCGCTACAACTGCTACCAGAGCAAGACGACTGACTAATGCTGTTTGTTTCTCGTTCCGTCGGTAGGGTAGGCATCATAAAGTTTTTTATTGATTCATCACTACGTTAAGCGATATCAGACACAAGAGCGAACCTGCTTTTTTCTTGCGTCCACCCGCTACAACTGCTACCAGAGCAAGACGACTGACTAATGCTGTTTGTTTCTCGTTCCGTCGCTGACAAATGAAAACAGATGTACACTGTCCAGTCATATTAAGGTGAAAACCGGTCAAAATCCTGAATAACCAATTTTTGCAGTGCGAGTCTTGCCAGAAGAGAGTCAGTGAGGTTCTGTAAGGTACGGACAGGGATGTGGAGCCGTACCGATACCAATGCCGTTGCTAGCTTCGCTAGGTTTCTCGGCTGAGGATTCATGGTGCGAAAAGTCCGATCGAGGTGGTCTCACAGATTCTCGACTGGGTTTGAATCCGGAGAGTTTAGTGGCCAGCTGTGCGAGCACACTGCATTGTCCTGCTGGTAGGTGCCGTCGTGCCGAGGAGAAAAGGAGTTGCAGGTAGGGGTGAACATAGTCCCCAAGGATATATGTGTGATGTCACAAGGCTTAGGCCTGTCCCACCCCTCATTAAATCGACCAAGACTTATACGAATAATTGTAAGAACAGTTATTATTATTATGTTCTTTAAGTTTGTTTTTGGGTTTTCAGAAATACTGTGGGAAGAAAGTTTATTTATGTTGCAGATAATGTGGAAGACGTTGCCCAACGATCACTACGGAAGTTCGACGTAGTGGCAAGTGGGCAAGGAATAAAACGAATGCTGCAAACAAACGCGAGCCATGGAAGAGCCTGGGCCGCGAGGGCGTCGAGCTTCCTAGGTCGCTGTTGGACAACGTCAAAGGAAGAGATATTCTGCTTTCTCTTTGTAAACATATGAAACGTCCCCTTTGAAAAATTATAAATGACTGTGCTTAAACTGACACACAATATTTTTAGCGCAACGCAATCTGACTTTGAAAAATCCCTACAAAAGAATGGCCCTGACTAACAATAACCTATACCTTTCATGAATCATTTACCTCACAAAAATCTCCGTTACTCGAACTACTGCATTACCGCGAGCGCCACTACTGCCAGCTAAATAAAAGATTCTAACTACTGAAGGGACTAACCACTGATAGACGTAGTTAGGCAATGAAAGATTTTGATAAAGAACAAACAATGTATTTCTGCTCTCCAAACTCCGCCATCTCTCTCCCCACATCCACCACTGCTGGCGGCTCACCTCCAACTGCGCAACGCTACGCGCTGTTAACAGCCAACTGTCCAACACTACAGTAGCGAATATTACAACAATGCCACCCAGCCACAGACTGCACATAGCACAGCCCGTGATTTTCATACAGAGCGCTACGTGGCGTTACCAATATAAAAACCTACTTACAAACAGATCGATCGAGTCTTGAAAAGTTCATGTAAAACGTATAGGCGGGTGACACATTAGGTGGGACTCGATGCCTGTAATACTTCCACAGTTATTAAAGAGTTGTTAAACGGCAAAACCAATAGTTCATCATTTATATAGATAAAAAGTAGTAAAGATATAGGAAAGGAAGAGTTGCGGCGTCAGAACGAAAAGTGATACATCGTTCAGCAACGAAGAAGGACGTAAACAGCGGGCGTTACGTGGTGAAAACAAATCAACTGATAAAATAGTAAGTCTGTAATTAAGCATAAAGCCACGTAACACTGCATATGCACATTTTTGTTGATCTATTGTGCCTTCCAGAATGCTGATATCACCCATGATATACCACGAAAACATTCCCCATACTATAACGCTTCCTCTTGGTTGCAGGGTGTTTCCTGTTATACGTTTTGCACCGTACACGCCAACGACCATCTGTGCGATGGAGAATAAAACGTAATTCATCTGAAAAGACCAACTGTCGTCACTCAGTGGACATCCAGTTGCGATACTGGCGTGCAAATTCTAGCGTTCATCGCAAATGAACAGAGGTCGGCATGGCTGTATGAACGAGGCGCCAGCTGCAGAGGCCCATACGCAGCAACATTCGATGATCAGTCGTTGAGAAGGCACTGTTGGTAGCTCCTTGGTTCATGTGGGCGATTTGTTCTCAACAGTTGCATGTCTATTCGTCCGTACAAATCTCTGCAGCAGTCGTTCCCTCCTGTCATCTATGACCAGTCGCGCACCACAGCTGCATAGTGCTATTTTACCATACACAGTATACATTAAACACGGCGGCAGTTGAACAGTTTACAAGCTTAGCTGTTTCGGAAATGCTTCCATTCTTGGCACGAAAACCAATGAACTTCTCTTTTGGACGTGAAATAAATCGTTCCTTTTTCACATTATGACAACGACTGCACTGTTTCGTTGTCCCCCCAGCACACTTTACATACCATCCACTGCTAGTGCTGCAATCTGCCCTCTGTGAGTGATTATTGTACGTTGACGTCCAACACAGGGGGTGGTCACATTAACGTGACTGGAACGTGTATTTGCTCAAGTGAGCGCCTAATCGAAAAGAAAAGACACGTGACCGAAAAAATAATAAAGCAAATCCTACGTCACATCTACGACAGTATACGGGCTACGTTACGCCTCACCGCATGGGAATGTGAGATATTAGAAAGGCGTAGATACTGATGCGCGGCGGCACGCTTTGATCTGCTGGAAGTTACGAGTCTTCGTGCCGAAGCAAATACAAACAGACTGGGCGACGAATTAACTAAACAACAGAGAACGGTAAAGCCATTGTTCTGTCAGTATGTGCGTTTAGATGCGTCAGCTTTGTGACTATGTTAGTTGGTAGCTGTCAGAACATCACGGTGGTTAGCGTCTTATTCGGAGTTAAGCAGGCATCTGCAGCGGTCTCACAAGATGGCCTGCGAAAGCCGTTTGCCTTCTAAATCAAATTTCTGAAAGTTACTGTAAAATCTCGTCGGCAATAACTTGCCGCTTGGAGGAAAACATTCAATCAAAAATCAGAACCGATAATATGAGAACCAGTCACAAACTTAAAAGTACCTTGGGTGTAATGTCACGTTTAACTGTGTCTGAGACACTGAAGATAAGTCGCCATTTATGATTCACTGCCCACGGCTAATGGTTAAAGATCCCAGTTCAGGTTACCTATTTAACGGCTTCCAGCGACAACTAATATTTGATTTGCAATATTTCAGATTTGAAAATTTAAATACTATCATGATCTCCAGAATGAGATTTTCACTCTGCAGCAGAGTGTGCGCTGATATGAAACTTCCTGGCAGATTAAAACTGTGTGCCCGACCGAGACTCGAACTCGGGACCTTTGCCTTTCGCGGGCAAGTGCTCTACCATCTGAGCTACCGAAGCACGAATCAGGCCGGGTACTCACAGCTTTACTTCTGCCGGTACCTCGTCTCCTACCTTCCAAACTTTACAGAAGCTCTCCTGCGAACCTTGCAGAACTAGCACTCCTGAAAGAAAGGATATTGCGGAGACATGGCTTAGCCACAGCCTGGGGGATGTTTCCAGAATGAGATTTTCACTCTGCAGCGGAGTGTGCGCTGATATGAAACTTCCTGGCAGATTAAAACTGTGTCCCGAGTTCGAGTCTCGGTCGGGCACACAGTTTTAATCTGCCAGGATGTTTCATATGAGCGCACACTCCGCTGCAGAGTGAAAATCTCATTCTGGAAACATCCCCCAGGCTGTGGCTAAGCGATGTCTCCGCAATATCCTTTCTTTCAGGAGTGCTAGTTCTGCAAGGTTCGCAGGAGAGCTTCTGTAAAGTTTGGAAGGTAGGAGACGAGGTACCGGCAGAAGTAAAGCTGTGAGTACCCGGCGTGAGTCGTGCTTCGGTAGCTCAGATGGTAGAGCACTTGCCCGCGAAAGGCAAAGGTCCCGAGTTCGAGTCTCGGTCGGGCACACAGTTTTAATCTGCCAGGAAGTTTCATATCAGCGCACACTCCGCTGCAGAGTGAAAATCTCATTCTGGAAACATCCCCCAGGCTGTGTGGCTAAGCCATGTCTCCGCAATATCCTTTCTTTCAGGAGTGCTAGTTCTGCAAGGTTCGCAGGAGAGCTTCTGTAAAGTTTGGAAGGTAGGAGACGAGGTACCGGCAGAAGTAAAGCTGTGAGTACGCGGCGTGAGTCGTGCTTCGGTAGCTCAGATGGTAGAGCACTTGCCCGCGAAAAGCAACGGTCCCGAGTTCGAGTCTCGGTCGGGCACACAGTTTTAATCTGCCAGGAAGTTTCATATCAGCGCACACTCCGCTACAGAGTGAAAATCTCATTCTGGAAACATCCCCCAGGCTGTGGCTAAGCCATGTCTCCGCAATATCCTTTCTTTCAGGAGTGCTAGTTCTGCAAGGTTCGCAGGAGAGCTTCTGTAAAGTTTGGAAGGTAGGAGACGAGGTACTGGCAGAAGTAAAGCTGTGAGTACCCGCCGTGAGTCGTGCTTCGGTAGCTCAGATGGTAGAGCACTTGCCCGCGAAAAGCAAAGGTCCCGAGTTCGAGTCTCGGTCGGGCACACTGTTTTAATCTGCCAGGAAGTTTCACTATCATGATCTGCTCATCAAGAGGTATCATCTAAGGTTAAAGGTTTAACACAGTAAACAAGTACTAGAATTACGAGGGTGAGTCAAATGAAAACTTTAAATTTGTAATAACAAATCGAATTTTCGCGCCGTTATCCTGTAAGTTTGTAAGCGTGCTACAAAAAGCGTGCAGAATGCCTGTAGGTGGCAGCGTAGAGCAGATGCACACATACCGTCGCAGTGTCAGTATAAAGATGGCCGCCCCACTTGCGACTTGCACCAGGGAAGAACAGTTTTCTGTTATTCGGGCCGCGTGGAATTAGCCGAGCGGTCTAAGGCGCTGCAGTCATGGACTGTGCGGCTGGTCCCGGCGGAGGTTCGAGTCCTCCCTCGGGCATGGGTGTGTGTGTTTGTCCTTAGGATAATTAAGGTTAAGTAGTGTGTAAGCTTAGGGACTGATGACCTTAGCAGTTAAGTCCCATAAGATTTCACACATATTTGAACATTTGTTATTCGGTTTTAAGCAGTGAATGTGTGAAACCTATTGAAATTCATCGACGAATGAAGGTTCAGTACGGTGATGCATGTTTGTCACAGCAGCAAAGTGGTTCAAATGGCTCTGAGCACTATGGGACTTAACTTCTGAGGTCATCAGTCCCCTAGAACTTAGAACTACTTAAACCTAACTAACCTAAGGACATCACACAAATCCATGCCCGAGGCAGGATCCGAACCTGCGACCGTAGCGGTCGAGCGGTTCCAGACTGAAGCGCCTAGAACCGCACAGCAGCAAGTTTACGAATGGAGTAGGAAGTTCGCAAATGGTGGGACTTCAGTGGAAGATGCTCCTCGTCCAGGTCAGGCACAACGAGTTGTGACTCCACAGAACATTGCAGCAGTTGGAGCCATAGTGAAGGAAAACCGCCGAGTGACAGTGAATGACATTGCAGCATGTTTACAGATTAGTCATGGGTCAGCACATCACATTGTGCATGACGTGCCCCAGTTTCACAAAGTGTCTGCAAGATGGGTACCACGGCAGCTCACTCCTGAAATGAAAGAACGACGTGTTGATGCTTGTGAAGAACTTCTTCGGCGCTTTGAACTAGAAGGTGATGGCTTCCTTGCAAGAATCGTCACTGGGGACGAAACCTGGCTTCACTTGCACCAACCGGAAACGAAGAGAGCGAGCAACTCAGACCTTGCCTCAAGCGATTTCCATATGTTTGAACCACTCAGGGACGCAATGGGAGGAAAGAAGTTCCGTTGCCGGCCGGTGTGGCCGTGCGGTTCTAGGCGCTTCAGTCTGGAACCGCGTGACCGCTACGGTCGCAGGTTCGAATCCCGCCTCGGGCATGGATGTGTGTGATGTCCTTAGGTTAGTTAGGTTTAATTAGTTCTAAGTTCTAGGCGACTGATGACCTCAGAAGTTAAGTCGCATAGTGCTCAGAGCCATTTTTTTGAAGTTCCGTTCTGATGAAGAGGTACGCCACGCGGTGCATGAGTGGTTGCGCGGACAGCCAAAAGAATTTTTTTCTAAAGGCATTTATGCAGTTTGTAAGCGCTGGAGGACTTGCACTGAGCGTGGGGGAGACTATGTTGAAAAGTGATACAGCTTTGTACCACTTCTGCACAATAAATAATATTTAAAAAAAATATTTAAGGTTTTCATTTGACTCACCCTCGTAGAAACAGGGTATACGTCGTGATGCCACTTTAACTCTCATCGCGCAAATTCCCAGACTATATTCATAAAGGACTGAAGAACGAGAGTAGTTAAGGACCTGTAGAAAAGTTTACACATAATCTTAAAGCTTTTCGAAACTATGTATCGCTTACACCGTCCACAAAATGATGAAAGGAAAAAAGTTTCTTCCTTACCACATTATCGCTGCTCATGTAGTAAGACTGACGCATCTGGCATGACGTTTTAATTTGTTACTACTTTACTACTAACTCTGTTCGCAACACATTTTGCAGACTTTTTACGTATGCTACTCAACATACCTGCAAATTTATATCATTGTACGACCCATGATTCAGTAGTATTACATCATGTGAAAGTAACCTTTAAAATGTTTTAATGTTCGTATAATTGCGAAGTCAGTCGGTAAAACTTGCAAAACCGAGTAACAGAAAAACGTTCACTGAAAACATCTGCAGCTTATTTGGGGTGGAAGTACGTAAAGCTCATGCTACACGAGTTGAAACAGAGTGCGGGCAATCAAACAAAAAACTACGAGAAATAAATCTTTTCTCAATAAAATTAACGTACGCTGTCTGTTCCTGTGACGAAATGACTTTGCCTCAAATGTTGGCTCTGAATGTTGTGAATCTTTGATAGTATAGAAAACAATTTCTGCGCCAGAACCATTATCGTAATTACACAACAAGTGATCACTGAATAAAACCCATCTGACTTCATCTGTTAAATGTGTTTGAAATCTCAATGTAGTACTTTCATAAAACATTTCACTCGCATTAAACCTCTGAACCTGTATTGATATTATTCTCGTAAATGCACTCTGATAATCACTATGCCGAACTCTGAATGTGAACTACACTGACAATGAAATTTACTGTTTACTTGCCCTACAACTTTGTTTTTTGTAAGATAATGATCTGGCTGTCAGAATAAAGTTTCACTCACCGTACTCACGATGTGCAATGCGAGACCGGATTTCAGCACTCAAAAACGTTACTCAACACACAACTCGTGATGTGCAGTGCGAGTGTGTAGTCAAATAACACCATGAATGCAAATAAAAAATCGGGTACTAATCCCGCCGACAAAGAAATAACTGAGCTTCATTAAGAAGTAGCAACAGTACAACTTTCTATATTTCTCATACATAAACTAATTCGAGAAATGACTGTTTAACATTTATCACTGCACTGAAAGGCAGAACCATATAACTTCATTACAAAAACCTTACAGAAAATCTAAACCACAAACACTGTTATAACAATCGGCGCACTACGTAATTACAAGTATAATAAACCACGTTACATTTAAAGGTTACGTTTTCTCATTCATCCACTATTATAATATTTCTTCTTAATAGCTCCCTTTAAACATCACATTACAAAAATTCCTCCAACTGATGCTACCTCCACTACAGGGCAGGCCAGCTTCCGTCTATTTAAAACCAAGTACATTGCTACGCCGTTGCTACCAGCACACACTGATTCTACTTTGACAAAGTACAGCTAAACTTTTAGACAAATATCTGTGGTCTCGAACATAGTTCCAAAGTGTATAATTATTAAGGCTGTGTTGAAGCGATATTGCAAGGCTTGAGAACATTTATCAAATTTTCAAATTAACTCATATTTGTGGCCCATGACAGACTCAGAATTATCATAGCATATAGGGCAGCCACCTTTCACAAAACTTTGAGATACGTGAAAAATTAACCTTTGCTATAAACGAGGAGCAAATTACCCAGACTGTACTCACCTAGTATTTAACGACTTCTGACAAACTTTGCTCATAATTTCAAACCTTTTCTAAACTTTTTACCACTTACGTGCTTAAAGTCAAATATTTAACACATCAACTCGTTTGTATGGTATTCAGAAGTACAAAGCTGTTTTATACACGGGAATTTCACCCTTAAAAATCGGTGATTTACTGCTCTTCTCTAAACTGAGTGACACAGTGCGTATGATGATGGGAAGCTGCAGCAGCAAAGAAGGGGAAATAAAATTTTATGAAAGGATGACTGCCTCAGACATTATGTTACATGGAAGAAGACGTGGATGATGAAACGAAGAGACGATACCCAAATGCAAGCAGCACTAATGAAGGTCCTATCTGCACTTCAGAACTGCTCTGAAAACGACCATATAAGAAACGATACCATTTAAGATCTAGACACATACTCCTCAAAAGCAATTAATGAATATATGAAGAACATAGTTCAATATATTATACACCTCATAAATTATTGTTAATATCAATATGGAGCATCTAGGCGCTGGAAAAACGTTGTTTGATGAGTCACAGAGGAAGTTCAGGTATGTATGTAGAACGTGAGGAGCGGTGTAGGTCGTTAATGATGTGTGTATACCAGACATCGGTGCCAGAAAACGGGAATGTAACGTTAATATAAATGTGCTTCCCCAAATGTAGAGCGCAGCGGCGGATGCGGAGTCAAGGGCGTAATTAAGATATATATGGTGAAGGTACGACCCTCAAACAATACATACGGGAGTAAATGAGAAGAAAACGTAACGGGCAACGTGTTTAATATGTAACTGTCGAAAGCTTCATTGTTGTACGTCTGTTAGTCATTGTTCAGTTGAGTAGAACGTTGTGTCGTACAGTTTGCGAATTTCGAGATGGCAGAGTTAGAGGAGCAACGCGTCTGTATTAAATTTTGCGTGAAACTCAAGAAACCCTTGACAGAGACACATCAATTGACGCAGGAAACCTACGGTGATGAGTGCTTAAGCCGTACTCGGTATTACGAGTGGTACACACGGTTTAAAAATGGCCGGACGGAAGTTAAGGATGACCCTCGTTCAGGACGCTGTTCGACGTCTAACAACGACGCTCATGTCAGGAATGTTGATGAAATTGTGCGTGCCAATCGAAGACTGACTGTCCGAGAGACTGCAGAAGAATGTAACTTTTCAGTTGGGTCATGTCATGAAATCCTGACACAACACCTTGGAATGCATCGTGTTGCCGTCAAGTTCGTTCCACAGCTCACGAGTCAAGACCAGAAAGACCTTCGCCTCGCAATCTGTAAATCTGCAAATGAGACGAAATGTTACTTAAGGGGGGTAGGACGTCAAACGGGCCGACTTCGAGAAGGAGAGGCACCACAGGACATTTTAATTTGCACTGTCTATACTTTTACAAATAAATCCATAAAACTTTGTCAGCATGACCAGGAAGGATTCAGGATTCACACTCATAGCAGTGGAAGTTCAAAAGCACGAAAAAATAATATTTTTTAAATGTGAAATTTCATCATTTTTTCACTTGGTATTGGCTGCATTTGTTGCTGTAGGTACACTTTTCTTCATAAGTAAGAGAGATTATTCGATGAATTTTGCACAGCATACAAACCATACTTACATGTGTATGAAACTCTAAAATTTCCTAAATCTGTTAAAAACTGTGGTAAAAATTAAAATGATTAACTATAAAATTCGAGTTTAAAACGTAACAGCCCATTCATTTTTCCATACAGTAAATAAATTCTAGAGTTTCATACACCTGTAAGTATGTTTTGTGTGCTGTGCAAAATTCATCGAAGAATCTCTCTTACTTATGAAGAAAAGTGTACCTACAGCAACAAATGCAGCCAATACCAAGTGTAAAAATGATGAAATTTCACATGTAAAAAAATTTGTTTTGTTATGTTTTTGAACTTCTTCTGCTATGAGTGTGAATCCTGAATCCTTCCTGGTCATGCTAACAAAGTTTTATGAATTTATTTGTAAAAGTATAGGCAGTGTAAATTAAAACGTCCTATGGTGCCTCTCCTGCTCCAAGTCGGCCCGTTTCACGTCCTACCCCCTTTAAGGGAATCATAATTGGTGGTGAGACGTGGAGCTACTGTTATGATATTGAGACCAAGGTTCAATCTTCACAGATGGGTTGGCAAAGGTTCTCCAAGACCAAGAAAAGCTCGTCAGATGGTCAAATGTAAAGCCATGCTAACAGTTTTCTTTGACTTTGAAGGATTAGTTCGTCATGCATTCATGCCACAGGGAGAAACAGTTCAAATCAAATGGCTCTAAGCACTATGGGACTAGATTTACAACCATTTAAACGTAACTAACCTAAGGACTTCACACACATCCATGCCCGAGGCGGGATTCACACCTGCGACCTTAGTAGCAGTGCGGTTCAGGACAGAAGTGCTTAGAACCGCTCGGCCACAGCCGCCGGTGACAAACAGTTAATCGATGGTACCATCGGTACGTGTTGCGACGACTACAAGAAAATGTCAGAAGGAAACGGCCTGAACTGTGGCGAGACAACTCATGGCTCTTGCATCACAATAACGCACCCGCACGTTAACCCCTGTCGGTGCGTGACTATTGCACAAAAAACGAAATAGCTGGGCTGCCTTATCCTCCTTAATCTCCAGACCTGACCCCTGTGGACTTTCATTTATTTCAAAAGTTGAAAACGCTGTTGAAACGACGAAGATTTGCAACGATAGACGAGATTAAAGAAAATTCGCAGACAGTTCTTCACGCGATCCAGCAAGAGGCGTACCAAGACTGTTTCCGGAAGTGGAAACGGCGTTGGGAGCCATGTATCAATTTTGGAGGAGAATATTTCGAAGGAAACCATTCACAGCAAGTAAAAGGTAAGGGTAGAAAAATTTTGTGGACAAAGTTCCAGAATTTTTGAACAGACCTCGTACACATACACCAATAACCATCTAGCAGTTGTAAGGTGGCTACGTTCTGATTATGTTATTGGATGTGTTGATATGTGTAAATTAAAGTGATATATTTGAAGAACTGTGACCAGAGAATCAGTTGTTAGGCAACAGTATCTGTGTCTGCAATGGCAGCTTTGTGGAGTCGTAGAATCTTTGACAGTCGATACTGGATAGCTGCAATGCTCAACAGGTGCGGATTAGTTGAGTGTACAGCGTAATGCACAGGCGCACTTTTAGAACTATGTGAGTTGCAGATTTATTACATTGAGGAATGGTGACTCAGAACAATGGTTGCATAGCATACAGACATAAAAAAATGTTTTGAAATGAAGAACAAGATATTATTTGATGAAGTAAAAAGTTTATTTTTGTTTTTGTAGACTTGTATTACACACAGTCTCCAGACGACTGAACAGACATAGGTTATTCACTCGGAGATCTGCAAGGTGCATTCCACTGACCCCTGGTCACAGGAGAGCCCGTAAAGCCTGGTGTCAAGAACACAGCACATGGTCATTGGATCAGTGGTCCCAGGTTATGTTCACAGACGACTCCAGGTATAGTCTGAACAGTGATTCTCGCCGGGTTTTCATTTGGCGTGAACGAGGATCCAGATACCAACCCCTTAATGTCCTTGAAAGGGACCTGTATGGAGGTCGTGGTTTGATGGTGTGGGGGGATTATGATTGGTGCACGTACACCTCTGCATGTCTTTGACAGAGGAACTGTAACAGGTCAGATGTATCGGGACGTCGTTTTACACCAGTATCTCCGCCTTTTCAGGGGTGTAGTGGGTCCCACCTTTCGCCTGATGCATGATAACGTACGGCCCTACCGAGCAGCCATCGTGGAGATGTACCTTGAAACAGAAGATATCAGGCCTGCCTATACCCCATCGAGCACGTCTGGGATGCTCTCGGTCGACGTATCGCTGCACGTCTTCAAACTCTTAGGACACTTCAGGAGCTCCGACAGGCACTGGTACAAGAATGAGAGGCTATACCCCGGCAGGTACGCGACCACCTGATCCATAGTATGCCAACCCGTTGTGCGGCCTGTGTACGAGTACGTGGTGATCATATCCCATATTGATGTCGGGATACATGCGTAGGAAACAGTGGCGTTTCGTAGCACATGTGTTTCGGTACGGTTTTCTCAACTTATCACCAATACCGTGGACTTACAGATCTGTGTCGTCTGTGTTCCCTATGTGCCTATGCTACTAGCGCCAGTTTTGTGTGGTGCCACCATGAATTTTTATCGTTTTTTGATACGTTCCTTCCTAACTGAAATTTTACATCCTAAAGGTTGATTCATGTGTTTAATTGGCATTCTGTGTCAAGATTATGAACCCAGTTTCCCTGGATCAGCTGTAGTTAGTTTTTAGCAGTATTTCTTTAGCTGTTACGGAGTTTTGCTGTGTTACTGTTTCTGCCAGTACTTCATGTTGCAGGTGAGATTCATAATACATGATTGTTTAGTTACCTTTGCGCAATGTACGTTCTGTCAGTTTCCTTATATTACCAGGACCATATGCCAGTGCAGAAAATTTCGTGTGTTTCAGGTTACATTCTTATACAGATCGAAATTACAGTTTGGTTTGCTTTTATTATAGAGTTACGTTTTTTTCAAACAGTTCGCACTGACCAATTCTACTGAGAGTGAAATTATTGGTTTGCTTATTTATTTGCTTAAAAATGAGATCGGTTTTCGCACACGCAAGATTCTCTTCAGTTTCATGTAACAGATGTGGTTTTGAGCTCAGTAGCACGTTTAGGTTGTCAGTTCACATTCCCAGGTTTGTATTTACAATAATGAACATACAAGAAAAGGCTACTCACTTACACGGTTGTCAACCGCTCTCGTGGAGGAATGGAACGCTCTACCACAGGAATTCCTTACCAACATTCTGGCCAGCATGGGAGCACTTGCAGAGCATGTGTTGCTGTACATGGCGATTACACACCATTAGAACCATGTCCTGGCTTTTGTAATGCTTAGGGAATCACCATGAGTAGCGGTGATTTCTGTGTAATTATTGTCTTTCAATAAAAGTGTCATTTTTGTTCATCTCTTTGCGTATTTCTTTCATTTACCCTCTGCGCTGTTTTTCCCATGTATGGTACAAGCTTCAATGAGCTATAACACTTGGCAGTGAGACATCAAGAGATAGCTACTTTTGTCCTTTAGTTTTGCACACCATTGTAATTGCCTCTTTCGTCAATGGCTGATGTTGTTGTCGCCTTCATTCCGAAGACCGGCTTGAGGCACGCCTCCATGCTGGTCTATCCTGTAATAGCGTCTTCATCTCTACATAAATACTACAAATTACGTCCATTTAAATCTGTTTGCTGTAGTGAAACCTTAGTCTCCCTCAACAATATCCCTCTACAATGTCAGAATAACAAAGACTTTTCTAAGATGTCGAATTTGTTGTTCAATTTAATCTGCAGAATGAAATCACTCTAAATGTGAATTACAGATGTTTGTCCCTAGGCAGCTCCGCTTGCTGAGTTCCTCAATATAAAAGAAATAGTGAAGCATTTACACAGCTGTAAACGCTTAGAATAACACCATTATCTATTATCATTATATTCCAAGGTTGTCACTCTTTCTATAGTTTCCTTATCATGTGATAATATTTTTACCCTTGCTGGTACATTTTACCAAACATTAACGACACTTCATTTTAAACATTCTAATGTTCGTTCATCACTACAGTTTTAGTTAGGTTTACATATGACAGAGAATCTACGGTACTAAGAAAGAAAGAGGAGACGTACAGACGGTGTTTTGAAATCTCGATGTGGAGAATAATTTTGAAAATTGAGTGATCAGACATAATAAGGAATGATGAACTGTACGAAAGAGTTAAGGAAATAAACTATAAAGAGGGGAGCGAATCCGTCGGATACGTTTTAAAGAAAACAGTTTACAGAAAACTACCTTTGAAGCAAGAAGAAGAAAAGGCTGAAGAAGGTAGATATGGCTTGCTGACGGATTTGGAGGTAGGAACATCCTACCAAGAACAGCGAGGGATAACACATCATGACGGTCAAAGTTCAGTTGGCATTTTCCCTTTGACACATTTATTTATAAGATCCCTTCTCGTATGGAGTATTCTTGGAACTAGCTTTTTACTCTTCCTTCTTATCTTCACCATAGCAGTACAGCATTTTATGAGCGCTGAAGCTTGGTTTCGCATTTCTGGCCACATGAATAGCCAGGCCACCGAAAACATTTCTTCGCTACAAAAAAGTTGGAATCTGGTGGGCGGTTTCGGGCAGTCGAGTTATCGGTACGATCTTGTTTGAAACTACTGGCAATGCAGATGTTTATCTTTTTAATTTCGAGAAGTTTTAATCTCAGTTAAAGGACCATGAAATGCAGTACTACTTTTTCCAGCAAGGTGGCGGACGACAGATACGTATCGTCAGTTTCTGTCTCGTATTCATCAGGTCTTCTCAGAAGGACTCACAGTTAACAAAGGTCTGTGGCCTTCTGGTCTGCGGGATATGTGAGCTTCTGATTTTATCTGTGTGCGCAAAAATAACCTCAAAAGGGTAGACGAACTACAGGAAAACGTACGCTGGAGTATAAAAATAACCGATGCTACAGTTCTGCGCAAAATGAGTATAAATGTGATTTCACTAGCGCAAGAATACGTAGAGGTGCAGGGGGATACTTCCCAGCATATGTTGCAATTTTTAAATTGTTTTACTGTTTAAACGCATTTGTAATTTTAAATAAAATGGTGTTCCGCTATCAATGAATGTTGGTATTACTGACGCAGGGCCGCTTTTACCTTAGACATACTGTACAATTGCCCTATTTTGGTCATATTCCCAAGATTTATGCCATTTTACGAGTGTTGTGTATGTATGCATACATTTGAAAATGGCATCACAGCTTAAACTGTACGTTAATGGAAACAAAATAAACGGGAGTTCTACTTTATTCAACAGCAGCCGTAATGGTAAAATGTTATCATTCGAGGAACGTAACGAAATGCTTCCCAGGCTACTGAACCGAGCGAGCGGGCACAGTGATAAGAAAATGGACTCGCGTTTGGAAGGACAGGGGCTCAAATACGCGTCCAACCATTCAGATTAAGGTTTGGTGTGGTTTACCTCAGTCGCTTAAGGCAAATGCCAGGAGGATTCCACTGAAAGGGACATGACTGATTTCCTTCAATAGACGGAACTTCTGTCCCGCCTCCAGCAGTCCCATCATCGATCGGATATTAACCTTTATTCTTTTTTCTCGGGCTTCTGCGCGCCTCTGTCTACGGGTGGCGGGTAACTGCGTGTAGGACCGTACGCACGAAGCTGGCATAGGCTTAGAAAGCAGCGGACAACCCCAGTATCGCAAGGCACCGCTCACTCACTCACTACTGCACGAGAGGGTAAATCGCTCCTCGGCTCTCGGTGCGTAGAAACTCGAAAGCTATTCCTGCCACGTCTTTGTCGTTAGTTATTTGTCCTATCGTTTGCTTGTCCTGAGACCCGCTTGTACAGCGTAATGCGCAGTGTTTTAGCTTGCGAGATGGGTAAATTCTCCTGACACGGTTCGAATCGGCGCGGCGGATTAACGACCCTGGGCTGGTAGACAGGCCAGCCTGAGCGTGGTTTCTGTGCGGTTTTCCACGTTCGTTTAGGCAAATGCTGGGTTAGTCCCCAAATTCCGCTTCAGAGAAACGTCACATCAACACCTAACGAAGTTTACACGATTCACATGCAGATGGTACACACGAATTCCCTCCCATACGTTATACTGACGGGTGTGGCGTCAGGAAGCGGATAAAGCGATAAAGTTGAATGTTTCCTTAACTTTCTTTTATAATTCTTGCATTTCCTTCCGTGCTGGCATCTACTTAGTGTGGAGTGTGGCCACTTGGTGGATTTTATCTGCTGTTCCCTTCTCACGAGTGCGTTAATGTGTGTGTTTGAGGGCCGTACTGACCGCGAGTAAAACAGCCGCGCCGGCCGGAGTGGCCGAGCGGTTCTAGGAGCTACAGTCTGCCTCGGGCATGGATGTGTGTGATGGCCTTAGGTTAGGTTTAAGTAGTTCTTAAAGTTCTAGGGGACTGATGACCTCAGATGTTAAGTCCCATAGTGCTCAGAGCCATTTGAACTAAAACAGCCGCGTCACCTGTCGGAACCTCCCACGGATAGGAGGCACCTGGGTGATCCTTGGCAGGTAGGCGGAAGGGAAGTCTAGCGGCAGGCGCATCGCGAGACAGGGGGCTTTGTTTTGCAGGCGTCCTGCATGTGTCTCTGCTGCGTTGCCTCACACCACTATGGGAGCAGCAGAGTGAAGTGTATGTTACCCTGAGATGTGCAGGCAGCTTCCTCTGTAGGTTGAGGAATGGGTTAATTTGAAGAAGTCTTCCTCCCGACAGGTGATGTTTGAAATTATCGCTGTCTCAAAAATCTACGGATACCAGTCTTTGAGTAGTGGCCCCTAATTTGACTTTCTATACGTCGGTCTGCGGGCCGGAAGACGGCGTAATATATTGCCGAAACTAACAGCCCAATAAAATAACAATTTGGAAATTTTTATAGCTGAAAAGTGTTTGATTTGACATCCTGTACTGAACAGCCGAGGTCCTGCAACCATCTGCGAAGAGGTGCCCATACAGAGACTTACTGCAGAAGAGACCAGTATCTTCGACATATTTATATCTACATCTACATGGATACTCTGCAAATCACATTTAAGTGCCTGGCAGAGGGTTCATCGAACCACCTTCACAATTCTCTGTTATTCCAATCTCGTACAGCGCGCTTAAAGAATGAACACCTATATCTTTCCGTACGAGCTCCGATTTCTCTTATTTTATCATGGTGATCCTTCCTCCCTATGTAGGTCAGCGTCAACAAAATATTTTCGCATTCGGAGGAGAAGATTGGTGATTGGAATTTCGTGAGAAGATTCCGTCGCAACGAAAAACGCCTTTCTTTTAATGATTTCCAGCCCAAATCCTGTATAATTTCTGTGACACTCTCTCCCATATTTCGCGATAATACAAAACGTACTGCCTCTCTTTGAACTTTTTCGATGTACTCCGTCAGTCCTATCTGGTAAGGATCCCACACCGCGCAGCTGTATTCTAAAAGAGGACGGACAAGCGAAGTGTAGGCAGTCTCCTTCGTAGGCCTGTTACATTTTCTAAGTGTCCTGCCAATAAAACGCAGTCTTTGGTTAGCCTTCCCCACAACACTTTCTATGTGTTCCTTCCAATTTAAGTTGTTCGTAATTGTAATACCTAGGTATTTAGTTGAATTTACGGCTTTTAGGTTAGACTGATTTATCGTGTAACCGAAGTTTAACGAGTTCCTTTTAGCACTCACGTGGATGACCTCACACTTTTCGTTATTTAGGATTAACAGCCCCTTACGCACCATTCAGATATCTTTTCTAAATCGGTTTGCAGTTCGTTTTGATTTTCTGATGACTTCGTTAGTCGATAAAAGACAGCGTCATCTGCAAACAACCTAAAACGGCTGCTCAGATTGTCTCCCAAATCGTTTATATAGATAAAGAACAGCAAGGGGCGTATAACATAACCTTGGGGAACACCGGAAATCACTTCTGTTTCACTCGATGACTTCCCGTCCATTACTACGATCTGTGACCTCTCTGAGAGGAAATTGCAAATCCAGTCACATAACTGAGACGATATTCCATAAGCACTCAATTTCACTACGAGCCGCTTGTGTGTACAATGTCAAAAGCCTTCCGGAAATCCAGAAATACGGAATCGATCTGAAATGCCTTGTCAATAGCACTCGACATTTCATGTGAATAAAGAGCTAGTTATGTTTCAAAGGAGTGAAGTTTTCTAAACCCATGTTGGCTGTGTGTCAATAGACCGTTTTCATACTGTTCGAAAACAATATATGTTCTAAAATCCTGCTGCATATCGACGTTAACGATATGGGGCTGTAATTTAGTGGGTTACTCCTACTACCTTTCTTGAATATTTGTGTGACCTGTGCAACTTTCCAGTCTTTGGTACGGATCTTTCGTCGAGCGAACGGCTGTATATGATTGTTATGCACTGAGTCAATGCATCAGCATACTTCGAAAGGAACCTAATTGGTATACAGTCTGGACCGGAAGACTTGCTTTTATTAAGTGATTTAAGTTGCTTCACTACTCCGAGGTTATTTACTTCTACGTTATTTATGTTAGCAGCTGTTGTCGATTCGAATTCTGGAATATTTACTTCGTCTTCTTTTGTGAAGGCATTTCGGAAGGATGTCTTTAGTAACTCTGCTTTGACAACACTGTCTTCGATAGTATCTCCATTGGTATCGCGCAGAGAAGGCATTGATTGTTTCTTGCCGCTAACATACTTCACGTACGACCAGAATCTCTTTGGATTTTCTGCCAGGTTTCGAGACAAATTTTCGTTGTAGGAACTGTTGTAGGCATCTCGCATTGAAGTCTGCGCTAAATTTCGAGGGTCAAATGCACGCAGTTTGTCCTCGGCACTTCCACGATGTATAAGATGTACAGGAGCAGGCCGTATACAGAACTTTGAAGTACACCTGCTTGGAAGCGACATTTCGTGCAAGTTCCCGCCGTCCTGACGAGAGAGCTTCATCATGTCATGCAAGGCACCGCGATGCTAACCGCGTGGCAGAACGCAACTCATATGATTTAATTTTCTTAGAATTTCGAATTTCTTGCAACATTTTACATTGCAGAACGCTTTTAAAATGTCCACAAATATTATGAAGGTTTCTTTACATTTCTCTACTAATGCTGCACGGAGTGGCCGCGTGGTTTGAGGTGCATTGTCACAGACTGCGCGGCCCCACCCGCCGGAGGTTTCAGTCCTCCCTCGGGCATGGGTGTGTGTGTTGTTCTTAACATAAATTTAAGTAGTGTATAAGTCTAAGGGACCGATGACCTCAGCAGGTTAGTCCCTTACGAATGCACACACATTTGAACTTTTTTTTCTACGAATGGAACTAATTGCATGCTAAGCTCCCAGCGAAATCATTTCCTTACGAGTGTTCCTGGGACGGCATAAAGTTAAACAAAAAATTATATATATATATATATATATATATATATATATATATATATATATATATATTAGTTAGGGCTCACCGGTCATTTGACTATCTTCTTCTGTGCGGATGCACAAACGGTGCACGAACTCTTACGGGAATCGGAAAAAAGCCGCGAGTAATGAGTATAACGGGCAAGGGCACTATAAATATAGTGCAGGACAATAAGCTGGGAATGCGGGTCTTACGGGAGGCGTACCAGAGATAAGTCCCTGCAGTCGCACTATTTTCTGTGCCCTCAGTGGCTCAATTGTCCGCATCTCGTGGTCGTGCGGTAGCGTTCTCGCTTCCCGCGCCCGGGTTCCCGGGTTCGATTCCCGGCGGGGTCAGGGATTTTCTCTGCCTCGTGATGACTGGGTGTTGTGTGATGTCCTTAGGTTAGTTAGATTTAAGTAGTTCTAGGGGACTGATGACCACAGATGTTAAGTCCCATAGTACTCAGAGCCATTTGAACCATAAAAAAAAAATTGCATAGAGTGTCTGCCATCTAAGCAGGAGATCCCAGGTTCGAGTCCCGGTCGGGGCACATATTTTCATCTGTCCCCGTTGACTTACATAAACGCTTGTATGCACCTAGGAGTATTCATTTCATTGTAAATAACTAGATGAGGCGATTAAGCTTATCAAAAGGTCATCATTAGTAAAACGCCGTGAGGCCAACTGAAGAGCTACTTGTTGAGAAGAAGAGGCTCCAGCTTTGGAAACAACTTCTGAGGAACTGGTATGCTAGTTCTATTGTAGCGATCCGGGGCTGGAATAAAAAAATGGTTCAAATGGCTCTGAGCACTATGGGACTTAACATCTCAGGTCATCAGTCCCCTAGAATTTAGAGCTACTTAAACCTAACTAACCTAAGGACATCACACACATCCATTCCCGAGGCAGGATTCGAACCTGTGATAGCAGCGGTCGCGCGGTGCTAGACTGAAGCACCTAGAACCGCTCGGCTGGAGTCGGCTGGAATCATGTTGTAATGAGAAGGTCGAGCGAAATTCGAGGCTGAGTAATCCAGTGCACGCCTGGGGACGTCAGTGATAACAGTGTTATGTTCAAATTGGTTTACTGGTCGAGTAAAGTTTACAAAGGTATAGCTACATCAAAGCTGCAGGCGACGGCCCGGCACGGGTGCATGTGCCTCGAAGGAATGCAGGCGCCTCGTCAGCGAGTCCTCACATCGCTGCTGCAGGTCAGTGCCTCGGCTGCGTGCGCTGCTGGCGAGGGTAGAGCTGCAGCGACCCAGCGGACCAAGTGGATAGCTTCGCCATGCGCTCTCGTGGAGTGTGCCCATCGCGCTACAGGATGCCGGTTGCCGTGCAGGGAGGCCCCGGCTAGCAGCAGAGAATCGACCAAGACTGCAGTAGACGCTCACGAATCGGCCAAGAGGGTGCACTGATGCACCTCGCCTGGTCGGCGCAAAGATAGCGGTTTTCTGATCGACAGCGTTGACCCAGTGGAGGGGGAGGGTTGGCTGCTCACCAGTCTTTTCATCCACGATGATCCAGTAGGCTGCTACGGCAGGCCACGGCTGTGGTTCCTTTCGAGTTGGCTGCCTCGTTGTTGACGTCAGCAAGCAGGCAGCGGACTGGCCATCACCGATGAGATCACCGTGGTTTAAACTGAAAGTCGTTAGACTGTGTTTCTCTGTGGTTCTTCGACACGGAGAGAATGGCAGCACGGCAGAATGTGTTCTTGCTTGAGCTCCGAAAGATCTATTATTTATAGAGGCCGAGGCCCGCCTATGACGCAGTGGCTCTGAGTGCATGAGCCCTCTTTGCCTCGTTGCCGCAAAATCGGTGATGATTATAGACAGTCGAGTTTGGTCTCTCTGTCAACGCCGGACATTTTACTGGTGCTCGGATGCGGATTTACGTACTCGTACCTCACAGTGCCTTACTATGTATAACATCCACGGTATATATATTTTTTATTACGAGTGGAATATGAACGTGTGGAAAATTACGTAACTCAATAATATTCTTTCACTTATGTAATTATTTCTTAAGAAGATGATAATTATGTAAAACAGAGACAATATTTGTTTCACATTCTTTGTTAATCTACGTCATTCTTTTCTTTTGTTTTGTACCCTTTTGTGGTCTTCTTCTGATGTACGTCGCCGACCCAAGACGCGAATCGATTTGAGGTCTATTGAATGAAAAACATTTAATGTAAAATTATTGTACTTTTATGTTCATTTGCTGGTAAAAACAAATAGAGGCAAATGCGTTAAAACTATTTATGATTAATTATTGAAAATTCACTTCCTCTTTTAATTATAATATTCTATTAATTGTTTTATCATAGCTGCAAGAAGCGCAGCCATTGTTAGTTGCGATTAAACTAATTTGCAAAACAATTTAATAATTTTTTTATTGGTGGCATCAATTTAAATGATAAATTATTTACTGAGCAAAGGAAAATCTCAATTAAAGAAGAAATCCTCTATCTTTTGTTGGCCGCCATCTTAACTTTTATCACAGCGGCAAATTTAAATTACTTGAAACTGCAAACAATATTCCGATGTGTAGGAAATAAATGTGCACCGGTGGTACTGAACTCTATTTATAAAAGAAAAAATTAGTCGAATCAGACTTCATTTTCGAAGAACAGTGGTGATGGTATTTATTGTTAAACAAGATTTCATTGCTGATGTATGAGGCCAAAATTAAAAACTACGCACGAATCACGGAGAAAAATGTTTCTGGTAGCATACGTCAGTGTTGTGTGCGGGTGGTATTCTGTGGTTCCTTTTCATGATCACTTTGCTAAGAATAATTAAATCCATCGAAGACAAAAAAAATTATAAATGCTCTGATGTACGATCTGTAATTTTACTGATATGAACACAGCTTACAGTCAACGTTATTACACTACGTCAGGTGGAATTCTTGTGCAATTTGAACAAAATAATTATCCGGGAGAAGTTGTAGTATGAATAACGCATTACACATGTGTATAATATTGTCAGTATCATCTACAAAATCAAATCAATGGAACTGCTAAATAACAGAGTGAATTCAAAGCGCAGAATACCATAGAGTATCGTATCATCCATATTTATTGCATTTGTCCATGTTGTGATACACAAAAAATCCGCCACATATGTACTACAACAGTGCTTGTACTTCTGTCTGCTCCATTACGAGGTCTGTTTTATTGGCGGTACGCCATGTTGCCCTAACCATTGGTACATCAGTTCAGCTCTAACCTACTTCACTCTGAGCATGTCTGATGGAACTTTAACAAAATTTTAAGCCCACACAATAAAATTATTCTGGTGATTAAAATTCTTCTGGGTATAATGCGCGTCATTACTAAAAACTAACAACAACAATAATAAACTAAAACCGACGTTTCGGCCGAATTGCAACGCCCTTCCTCAAGGCACGACTGGTTTTGCATGGTGATGGGTGCTTCTAGTTATTACGTACTATTGATGTCTGACGTCACTGTTGTAAAACTTTTAATTTGCCCTCTAATATGATTGGCTAGTCATGACGTAAGGGAAGATGAAAGGAAAGAGGCTATTCGTGGATGTCCATGTCGTCAACGATTGGTAGCTGTCCGCCAATCAGCGTACGGCTTCTGGTCGGCAAGTTTTTCTCCTGGTGTGCGCGGAAGTGGACTGACTGTTGCTCTACAGCTGTTTGTGCAGATAAGTCCGTGTCCCGTGTAGCTTCTGCCCCGCGACCGCTCGCGGCCCATTGGACTGGGATGGCCGGCAGCCAGGACGCTGGGAGTTTGTAGCCATCTTCTCTGTTTGATGTTGTCAGGCTACTTAATAATTTCGATCGCCTCCCGTATTTTGCGTTCTCGCATCCACGATTCTTTCGCCAGTACTCGGGCTTCCTGGAACCTGATAGGTTGTCCACAGTCACGCTGGTTTTCCGCTGTCGCCGATTTATTATGTTGTTGTAATCGTCCATAGCGTTCGTGTTCTGCTACTCGTAAGCTGACAGGTCTCCCTGTTTCTCCCATGTAGGCAGCTCCGCATTCACACCGTAGTTAGTAAACATAGTTAGTAAACATAGTAAACACCTGCAGGCCGGCCGGAGTGGTCGTGCGGTTCTAGGCGCTACAGTCTGGAACCGAGCAACCGCTACGGTCGCAAGTTCGAATCTTGCCTCGGGCATGGATGTGTGTAATGTCCTTAGGTTAGTTAGCTTTAATTAGTTCTAGGATCTAGGCGACTGATGACCTCAGAAGTTAAGTCGCATAGTGCTCAGAGCCATTTGAACCATTTAAAAACCTGCGGTGTTAAGATTGTTGACTACATCCTTGGTGGAACCTATCATTTCGTGGATCCTGTGACTGCTTCGAAATATCGGTTTGAAACCTCGTCGGCGGAGGACGTTGCCTAGCCGTTCACTGACGCCTTTTACATATGTTAAGTGTACCAATGGAAGCTTCTCTTCTTTGTCTTCTTCTCGTGTTCTGCTCCCTTTGGTTTCAGCTACCTTTCTTATGATGTTGTCATCATAGCCGTTGGCACGAAACGTTTGTTGCAGCTCCTTTAATTCTTGTTTGATGTTATTTCCATCGCTTATCCGGTAGGCTCGGGCAGTTAACGTATGCAGAACAGAATACTTTTGAGCTGGATGGTGGTGACTCTCCGCATGCAGGCACCGATTAGTGTGCGTTGGTTTCCGGTACACTTTGTGTCCCAGTTTACCTTCGGCAGCTGTGTATACTCCCACATCCAGAAATGGCAAGGTACCATTGTTTTTAGTCTCATGTGTGAACTTTATATTTTTGTGCACGCTATTTAAATGCTAGAGGAGGTTTCCCAATTCTGCTTCACCGTGAGGCGAGATAACGAATGTGTTGTGCACATATCGTAGCCAAAAACTGGGACCTAACGGAGCAGGAGCTAGGGCCGTTTGCTCAAAGGCTTCCATGAAGATGTCCGCAGCTACAGGGGAGAGGGGGAACCCATTGCCACTACATCTAACTGTTCGTAATATTTTCCCCGCCAGGTGAAGTACGTAGATGACAGGCATAAGCGCACGAGATCGCAGATATCTGGTGGGATCCGATCCTGTAGAATGCTCATAGTCTCCTCAATAGGTACGTTAGTGAAGAGAGACTTGATGTCAAAACTGACCATAATGTCTGATGGCTTTATTCGCTGTTCCCTAATCAGTTGTACGAAATGGGAAGAATCTTTCACGTAGGAGTCTGTTTGTGCCACAAGACGGCGTAACTTAGGTGCCAGATGTTTCGCGACATAATACGTAGGTGAATCTAACCGTTCACTATGGGCCTCAGCGGATAATCCTCTTCATGGAGCCTAGGTACTCCGTAGATTCTAGGAGGAACAGGCACCTTGGTGATTAGTCTCTTAGCTGTGTCAGAATCAAATCTGAGTCCTTTAAGAGGGCCTTCGTATTTATGCCTATCCTCGCCGCTGGGTCACTCCTTATTACTCTGTAAATGGGATCGCTTAGCAGTTCGTCCATCTTCTTTTCATATTCAGAAGTGTCCATCAGAACCGTAACATTTTCTTTGTCCGTATGTAGGACCACAATATCCTTGTTATTCCTGAGCTCCTTAATGGCCTGTCTCTCTACACGTGTGATATTGGCTCTGAGTGGTTTTGCTGTTTGTAAAATTCCTACAGTTTCCTGCCTTATCTTCTCTGCTTCGACACGTGGTACTCGGTGGAGTGACGCCTCCACAGATTGAATGATCTCTTCTGTGGGAATCTTTGAGGGTGTAACTGCGAAGTTTAACCCTTTGGGCAGAACTGACGTCGCTGCCTCACCGATGGTCTGTGTCGAAATGTTAACCACGGTACGAGCTGTATCCAGACTTAGCTGTGAGTGGTGTTTGTTTCCCGTTAGCTCCTCAAATTTGCACCAACATACTCTTCCATAGCGCATCCTAATGTTGACGTAGGTGGAGAACTAGACGACGGCTGTTCAGCAGCGCGTGGTATTCAGGATTTCATTTCAGAGTTAAGTTTTTTATTTACGTTAATGAAACAAATGCGAATCTGTAATTTTCCGAAAGATCTCAAATGGAAATTTGTGGTAAGGACTATGGAACCAAACTGCTGAGGTCATCGGTCCCTAGGCTTACACCCTAATTAACCTAACGTAACTTACGCGAAGGATAACACACACACTCGTGCCCGAGGGAGGACGCGAACCACCGACGGGAGGAGCCGCGCGATCCGTGACAAGACACCTAAGACCGCGCGGCTACCCCGCGTGGCTGGAATATCTCAAACTCTAACGATTTCAATAGAAGAGTTATCGGTTTCGCTGTACTATACTGAGCTTTTCTGAATCATTCACCATAGGTCAGGCCGTATAGGAATTACAGCCTTTTATGTAATGTTTAAAAAATTAAAATTCCTATCTCACTTTACCTGTGGTGTCTAATTGAGACGAAGACTGAAACTGAAATATCTTTGTGCAGTGGAATATTTCTCTGACTCGGTAGGAAGCTGACGATCGCCTACATAGACCCTAATAGGTTAGTGTTAAGAGAACAAACTCAAGGGTTCGGCGATCAGTTATGAGTCGACTCTGGGTTTATTTTTATGTCACATACAGCTTCTTTTACCAGTGATGTAACTGCGTGTGGCTGAATTGCCGAAGGCAAGTATTTCACTTGGACGCCGTTTCAGCGACGTGTATATCCCTAAGAAAGGGGACCTACCGTTGGAGCCAGGTGTCGTTTCTCGCGACTTCACACATCGAGAGAGGTCAAGATTACAGTATAGGGAGACTGAAAATTTTCGTGGTCCGGAATTCGATTCGCGACCTCTCTTTCTCCAGACACACCCTTTACCACTAGACTACCAGTCCCAACTACTACTCAACAGTTGGTTTATGTGATAAATGCCAGTTGCACCTAAGTGAGGGGTCCACGTTAAACTATAGACCCAAATGAGTAATTCGGTTCACTCGAAGGAGCGTACCTACTAGACTGTGGAACTCAAGCCAGTCTCCAGGTTGAGAACAGATTCAGAGACAACTGTAATGTAATTAGTTGTTTTTAAGAAATTTTATCGTGACCCACATCGCATCGTGACTAATGTTGCGGAGGGTGTTCCACCGAAGTGCGGGGACGGCACAGTCTAATGATGTGGTGCTAATGGCACCTCGCCTCACACGGTGGCAGTCATTAGCGTAGGGGTCGTTTCGATGCTCGAAGTATGAAGTTCATTATGTTGTGATTAACGAGCAACTACCGCACTTAACTAAGTAAACCCTCAAGGAGTGAGATAATTGCTGCATGGGCGTGAGTGTAATATAACCGTTGCTGTTCATGTTAATGAGTATGCGGATAATATTGATTTCAGCGACAGACAATGTAGGTTAGGTTATGTGAGAAAATCTATCCGGTAAAAGCTGCAGTAGGGGACACTATTGTTCATATTTTTTAAAAAATTTTTGTAAATATTTTGTTGCAACTGTTAAACAGAAGTAGAGATATCTTGTTTGAAGCGAAATCGATACTGAAATTCTTTGATAAGATTAAAATGAATGTACATATTAAGAAAAAGGGTGTAATATTTACTTGTAAATATTGCAAAGATATCTATTTGTTATAATTGAATGTTCGAATGTGTGTGAAGTCTTATGGGACTTAACTACTGCGGCCATCAGTCCCTAAGCTTACACACTACTTAACCTAAATTATCCTAAGGGCATACACACACACTCATGCCCGAGGGAGGACTCGAACCTCCGCCGGGACCAGCCGCACGGCCCATGACTGCAGCGCCCCAGACCGATTTGTTATGATTATTAAATGTAGAAAGGTGCTATGATATAATTATGTATGTAATAGTTACTGGCACTCACTTAGGGCTGTATGAGATATGTGTAGTATAAAAGATGGAGTAGTTCCGTCAGGAACGGAAAGCTGTGTAAGCGTAGGAAAAGGTAGGAGCGGAAACGTTTGACGCGCTTTGGCGGGCTCGAACAAAGTCAGTCGGTGGCCAGTGATCTTACAAGGGAACCTTCCCATCGCACCCCCCTCAGATTTAGTTTTAAGTTGGCACAGTGGATAGGCCTTGTAAAACTGAACACAGATCAATCGTGAAAACAGGAAGAAGTTGTGTAGAACTATGAAAAAAATTAGTAAAATGCACAAACTGAGTAGTCCATGCGAAGATAGGCAACATCAAGGACAATGGTAATCTAGGAGCGCCGTGGTCACGTGGTTAGCGAGAGCAGCTACGGAACGACAGGTCCTAGGTTCAAGTCTTCCCTCGAGTGAAAAGTTTAATTTTTTATTTTCAGTTTAAGTGACAAACTCTTATGTTTTCATCACTTTTTTGGGAGTGATTATCACATCCACAAGAAAACCTATATCGGGCAAGGTAGAAGAATCTTTTTACCCATTCGCTAAGTGTACAAGTTAGGTGGGCCGACAACATATTCTTGTCATGTGACGCACATGCCGTCACCAGTGTCGTATAGAATATATCAGACGTGTTTTCCTGTGGAGGAATCGGTTGACCTATGACCTTGCGATCAAATGTTTTCGGTTCCCATTGGAGAGGCACGTCCTTTCGTCTACTAATCACACGGTTTTGCGGTGCGGTCGCAAAACACAGACACTAAACTTATTACAGTGAACAGAGACGTCAATGAACGAACGGACAGATCATAACTTTGCGAAAATAAAGTAAGTAAAATTTTCAGCCGAGGGAAGACTTGAACCATGGACCTCTCGGTCCGCCGATACTCACGCTAACCACAAGACCACGGCGCGCCTCATCTCATACTTATCTTGATGTTGCCTGCCTTCGGCATGGACTACTCAGTTTGTATATTTTGCTTATTTTTTTCATAGTTCCACACAACTTCTTCCTGTTTTCTCGATTGGTCTGTGTTCAGTTTTTCAAGGTCTATCCACTGTGCCAACTTATAACTAAATCTGAGGGGGGTGCGATGGGGAGGTTCCCTTGTTAGAGGCAGCACGTATCGCGCCAGCATAGTGTGGAGTGCGCCATATTGTTGCATCTTGTCTCGGCTGGAAACTGCTGTTTATCACGGCCTGGTATGGGGAGAAAAAAGGGCTATTGATTATAAGATGGATCATCGTTATGAAGAGGAAATAAGTCCGACATGGATAACTGCTCTTGGCCGTTCTGATATTAATGCAGTTGTTGCCACCAACGCCACCGTCACTGATCACAGCTTACAGTGTACGGCATTTTAGCTATGTATTATAATAGTGTGTGCCAGGAAGTTGAAATGTGCTTTAAGAATAATAACCATCATCCAAATTAACAATTGTGTCCACCTGGCAATTTATCCCGCTCATAAAGCAAGCAGGATCCTAACCTGGTAAATGAAAATTACGAGTGATCTGTATTCAGCCAAGACTGGGATATCTTTAATATATTGTTGGCAAATCAGTGATTAATCAGTGAAATAATTAATAGAAAGAATAGCTGAGAATTTCATAATTAACATTGCTATTATTTTCTGTGTTAAAATGTTTGGTTCAAATGCTTCTGAGCACTATGCGACTTAACTTCTGAGGTCATCAGTCGCCTAGAACTTAGAAGTAATTAAACCTAACTAACCTAAGGACATCACACACATCCATGCCCGAGGCTGGATTCGAACCTGCGACCGCAGCGGTCGCTCGGCTCCAGACTGTAGCGCCTAGAACCACATCATTGTTAAAATGATAACGTAAGGTTATGCCAGATTCAGAGATCACATTAGATAAATTGTTTTCTGCTTTCACATTACGTATTAATGAAAGGAGTATATTAAGTTGATGATTAATGGTGATAAATAGTAACGTTAAACAGTTTATAGTGATTCAATGAAATGTTGAGTACCAAATATGTTGATGTAGAAACCCCCCTCCACCCCTGTCCAATTTTTTTTTTGCTTTTTTGAAATCAGTCTGTTTGCTTAAGGAATTGAGTACTGTAGTTTTGTTTCGAGCGGCGAAACTTTTCTTGTATTGCTGAACCATCTTTTATCTAAATCTAAAGTGAAGTCTGCTAGGTAAGTAGGGAGTTGCAATTTTTCTGCTGTCCTACTCAGCTTCATTACGTGTGCATAATTAGACTGGTGAATAATAGTGTACCACCATCCAAATATATTGTTATCGATGCAGAATAGTAGTCTAACTACTGTTATTTGCCATATCTCTGAACTAATGATTCATTTGAAGAAACGGGTTAAAGTTTGATGCTTATTCCTTAGGTTAACACATACGGTTATTACACTTGTTTTTGTGGTTTTGCTGTCCGCATAGGTAACTGTATTCCTGTTTGTTACATTGCTTATTATTAACAGTATAGTATAAAAATATTACAGTTGGCTTTGCATGACAGTATGTTTTGTAAACCAATTCAGAGAATACAAAATACACGCGGGTATTACATCTGGTTCTACATATCAGGACAGTAAATAACACAAACAACGTAAGGAGGAATATTACAAGTAGTATCCATTTACAACACAACCAAATATCACCATGATAAAAAGACTGGTGATTAGCTCCTAATGTAGAGGATTGTGAAGTTGTGGATTCACGAACGCTGAAAGCACGGTGTGCTGTTGTGATGGAGTTTCCTGCAGTTATTATATTTTTTTATTTCATTGAAGCCATCTGTGTTTATGGTGTATGTTATCCATCGTCCAAGGGTAGCGTCTTTGACTACTAATCTGCCGGCACGGTGGCTCAGCGTGTTTGGTCGGAAGGATGGTTGTCCTCTGTAATAAAAAAACGGAGTGAGTAGTTCATTAATGAACTTGAACGGGTGTCATGGGACGTCCACCCCTAACAAATGCAGCGAACAACGACGAACAAACTGAGATAAAAGAAATGGTCGTTAGTTACGGGTTCGAATCTCGCCACTCCTTCAATTTTGAATAAAAATCGTCATAAATGGCAGTCGATGACTTCCGGCATAACAAGTCACCCTCGTTCCGCCAACGGACTCATGAAAGAGGGCAGAGGAGCGGACAGAGATTCAGAGCACTCTCTTGACCTTGGGATGGGAATCTGTCACTAAAAGGCGAATAATCAGAAGTGATCAACGGCATGAGGACTCAGAAGACCATGGAAAACGCTGCATTCACAGGTCATGTAGCCTGTAATTGAAAGAGTCATCATGATACTCCGGTAGAGTATTGCCAATGGGGAGGGGACCACGAGAAAAAGACTGAATAACCAGCGAAAGGGTGACGTTATATAAGTTAAGGTGTGGAATGTCAAAATTTTGAACGCGGTAGGAAAGTCAGAAAACCTGAAAATGGAAATTATAAGACCCAATATAGATACAGTGAGGGTCAGTGAAGTGAAATGCAAAAAGGCAAAGGTTTCTGGTCAAACGAGTGTAGGGTAATATAAACAGCAACAGAAAAAATGTATAACGGGAGTAGGATACGTTATGAATACGAAAGTAGGCCAGAGAGTGAGTTACTGTGAACAGTTTAGCGATAGGGCTGTTCTCATCAGAATCGACATCAAACCAACACCGACAACAATAGTTCAGGTACACATGCCACCGTCGCAGAGCACGTAATGAAGAGACAGAAAGAGTATATGAGAATACTGAAGCGAAGAAGATTTACGGAATGTGTTGAATGGAATGAATAGTCTTATGACTGCAGAATATGGATTAAGAGTAGATAAAAGAAAGACGAAAATAAGGAGAAATAGCAGAAATGAGAACATCGAGATGTAGGACAGAACCCGAGGACGAGTACTCGAAACATTGCCAATGTCACGAGCAACTGTAGAGCTCACTGTCCCCGCTGCGTGTCCACCATCAAGAGGGACATCTGAAGGTGATCCGATCTTCAGACGTATTTTGCATACTACCGGGATGTTTACCTATCTACTGAGAAAAAAAAAAATAAAAATGAAATGATCATATGGCATTGTTGGCTGGGAGGCCCCATGCGGGGAAATTCGGCCGCCGTATTGCAAGTCCTTTTTAGTCGACGCCACTTCGGCGACTTGCGCGTCAATGATGATGAAGAACACACAACACCCCGTCATCACGAGGCAGAGAAAATCCCCGCCGGGAATCGAACCCGGGACCCCGTGCGCGAGAAGCGAGAACGCTACCGCAAGACCACGAGCTGCGGACCCACTTATCTACAAAGTCTGCTCTACAGCCCCTAGGAGCCTGTAACAGGAAATGTGAAATTTCTTGTAAAAAGTGCTGTAGGTGTGTACTTGAGATTGCATGATAAATATTTCCGAGAAATTAACATTAATGCAAAATCAGAGTAACAGGAAATGCAGACAGCTTAAGGAGAGTTGTTGTCGCTACAGATGAGGTAAAAGCGTTCCGTTGGTCTTGTTGATGGCATGATGTGAGATATGCACCTAAGTTTCTAGACATCAATAACACAGGCCAACGAAATTTTTTTTTGGAAAACCTGTTTTACTTTGATAGCTGATCTTTATAGATTTTTATGAGCTGAATCCAAATTTAGTCTTAGATTTTCTGTATCACCCATAGTTTTCGAGCAATATGTTTTTTACTATATAGTATAAAAAATCCTATGCTATACGGTAAACCGGGAAATTAATGAAATGCTTACTTACAACATAAGCATTGTTTGTATTTATAGTAAGCTACTTAAAACAATGATATGCGTTAATAGAGGTTTAACTTGTCAGCTGGAATTGGTTTGTATTTTCTTTCTCTTTTTCACTGAAGCTTCTCGTGTAGCTTTTTCTACGATTAGTCGTTTGGTGAACTTCAAGGTGAAGTGATCATCGTGTTGGTGTTCCAGCGGCCTTCGCAGCGTTTTTCCATCACTTTAATGTCCCGGTGAAAACGCTCTTCTTGCTTCTCACTAACATCTCCCATATTGTCCGGGAAGTAATCAAGGTGACTGTTCAAAAAGTGAACTTTCAGACTCATTAAACATCCTCAAGTTTTAAACTTCTTTAACATTGTTGCTATAATAGAAACATATTCTGGGTCTTTTTCATGTCCTAAGAACTTTGCAGTGACTTGATTGAGTGATAACCATGCTTCTTTCTCATTGAAAGTTATTGTGGATTCAGAGTTAACATCAAACATAAATTTTCTAATGCTACGTTCGACGACGACCCTTCTTTTAGTTCAGCTTCTGAAGGGTGTGAAAAATTTGGGCAGAGATACTTAAAATATGGTCCATCTTTAGGCAAAGCTTTTAAAAGCTGTTTCATTAGGGCTAACTTTATATGTAAGAGATGGTAGGAGTACGTTTTTTGGATCTACAAGGTTTTCACGTGGAATGTTCTTCTCACCAGGTTTTAAAGACTCCGTCACAGGCCAGTTCTTTCTGCACCAGTGTTTATCCCTAGCCCTACTGTCCCATTCACACAAGAAACATGGAAATTTGGTAAAGCCACCTTGCTGACCAAGGAGCATGCATGTCACTTTTAGATCGCCACATATCATCCAACCATGAGCAGAATAGTCTATTTTATTTAGCACTATTTATAGGTTTTCATATCTTTCTTTCACATGCCCAGAATGTCCAACAGGTATAGATGCATACATGTTACCATTCTGTAATAAAACAGCATTTAAACTAGTTTTGGATGAAGCAATAAACAGCCTCCAGTCTTCCTTTTTGTATTCAATATCAAACTATTCATCAGACTGGGAATGCCTGAGCAGTACGCTAAATCACCTTCTTGTTGAAAAAACTTGGAAAATTGTTGCTTTCTCTTTCTATATATGTATATGCTGGTTCCAGCTGCCAATAAGTTCCTTTATTTTAATCGAGAGCCAAGCAATTCAGCTTTTTCTTTCGTTAAGCGTAGATGCCTAAACAAATCGTTAAGCTCGGTCTGAGAAAACAATTTCGGCTCTAGACTGTCTGCATAACAGTGGAATTCATTGTCATCTGGTTCATCTAAATCAGATTGTACATCAGAAAATAGTTCTGTTGGAATAAAATTTAAATCATCTGGTGGTGCAGGAACCGTCAGGAACCGGTCGGATGGCGGACGGAAGGTTAGGGTAGTTTATTATCTTCATGTTTTTCGAATTATGACCAGTAATATCAACACTGCAAAAGTATCAATCATAAGAATTAGTTCTTGGCTCCCTCCATATCATAGGAACAGCAAATCTAAAGGTTCTTTCTCCTTTTTGGACAATTTTCTCAGATCTTCAACACACATATAACTTACGTCATGTGGTACCCAAGAATTATCTTGAACACCAAGTTTAGATCCAAAGTGTGATAGATAAAGCTTTTTCAGAAAGTCTGTTTTTTTAATCACAAATTCACCACAAATATAACAAAAACTGTCAGCAGAGTTTTTACAACTGCGATTAGACATTGTACGGAGCACTTGTACAGGAAACGGGAAAGTGAGGTTAGGTTGACAGTAAAGAAAACACCCTCAAGTTTCAAAACACCCTCCGTTAACACAAAAATAGAATCGACCTTTTTTTGCCAGCAAATGTTTTTCAGCAGTGCTACCAAAGTCATCTACGTTCATTACACCTCCTTTTTAAATTATTTTAACTATATAAAAGCTGTTAAATTATTTAAAAATCGCTTAATTTAATAAATTTAACTGTAAAATGTGAAGAAATGGTGGATGATACAGTTTTTTAAGTATTAAATTTTGATTTACCTAAAAAACATAAGAATAAGGTATTTTCAGCAAAACAGTTTTTCCATCGTTGCCCTGCGTAATTAGTTATCGGTGTGTAAGTGTAAAGCGAGTGGAGACTGTTGAAGATCGAGTTCTAATACAAGTAAACGCAACTTACTTGCGTACATTTGATCACAGAAAGCAAGCCGTAGAAGCAAACAAAATGTAAACCGACCCATGCATGTATTCAGATGTAAGAAGCGTTAGTATTTCGAACCAATAAGTAGATGAACAGCTCCCTGTGCTATTTAATGAAACGAATCGTTCACAAGCATTCTCACGGGCGAAAGTATATGAACAGTTGTTTACTTCCCGATTCTAAACAGTAACCTCAATTATACCATGCAGCAAATATCAGTTCTACTAATAAAGACAATTCAAATTTGGAAAATTTCTACCGGTTAATAACGTCTAATTGAATGTTTATGTGCGTGCTGTGATGAATTCGACCACCGAAGATGAGTAGCAGGGGAACATCTACATCTACATCTATACTCCACAAGCCAACTGACAGTGTGTGGAGGAGGGTACTTTGTGTTCCACTGCCACTTTACTCCTTTAACGTTACAGTGGTCAATTACGTGATGCCATAACGTGATTTAATAAGCTTCAGTGTGAACTCGAATTTCTCCAATTTTCCTTCATTATCTCTCCACGAGGTATACATCGAAGGAATCAGTACAATGTGGTGGCAAAAGTGTATTGCGATGTGCACATATACAGATGGAGGTAGTATCGCGTACACCAGGCATAAAAGGGCAGTGCATTTGCTTTCAGGTGGTTCACATGATAAGGTTCCGACATGATTATGGCCGCACCACTGCAATTAACAGACTTTGAACAAAGAACGGTAGTTGGAGCTAGACACATCGGACATTCCATTTTGCAAACCGTTAGGGAATATGGAGATACGCAGTGTCAAAAGTGTGTCCAGAATACCAAATTTCATGCATTACCTCTCTCCACGGACATCGCAGTGACCGACGGCAGCGGCGTTTGCGCAGAGTTGTCAGTGCTAAGACGAGCAACACTACGTGAAACAACCGTAGAAATCAATGTGAGACGTACGACGAACGTATCCACTGAGACAGTGCGGCGAAATGTGGTGTTAATGGGCTATGGCAACAGACGACGGACGCGAGTGCTTTGCTAAACAGCACATTATCGTCGGCAGCGTATTGGTTGGACACTAGACGACTGGAAAACTGTGGCCTGGTCAGATGAGTCCCGATTTCAGTTGGCACGAGCTGATGGTAGAGTTCGAGTGTGGTTCGAGTGCGGCGCAGACCACACGAAACCGTGGACCCAGGTCGTCAACAAGGCACTGTGTAAGCTGGTGGTGGCTCCATAACGGTGTGGGCTGTGTTTACATGGAATGGACAGGGTCCTCTGGTCCAGTTGAACAGATCATTGACTGGAAATGGTTATGTTCGGCTACTTCGAGATAATTTGAAGCTTTTCATGCACTTCATGTTCCTAGACAACGATGGAATTTTCGTGGATGACTATGTGACGTATGACCAGGCGTCAACATTCGCTAGTGAATATTTAGCAAAATGTAATAAATTCATTTTACAACATTTAATTTTAAAACTTCATCATTATGCTAGATACGTGGGATATAAATATTCAGGAGTGAAATAATTAATTTTGATGTACACAGTTATTATATGAACTTTTGTTGCCGGCCGCTGTTGCCGAGCGATTCTAGGCGCTTCAGTCCGGAACCGCGCGACTACTTCGGTCGCAGGTTCGAATCCTGCCTCGGGCATGGATGTGTGTGATGTCCTTATGTTAGTTAGGTTTAAGTAGTTCTAAGTTGTAGGGGACTGATGACTGAGATGTTAAGTCCCGTAGTGCTCAGAGCCATTTGAACTATTTTTTTTTTGAACTTTTGTTTTTGTAAACCAAGATATCAATACCCCTTGGTGCAGTAGGATTCCGAACGGCTCATGGGGGTGATAACGTTACAATTGTCAGGAAGTAAATGAAATACCGAAAAAAAGCCAAAACATTATGCTTGGACTATAGGATTCATGAGTCACAGTTTTTGTTAGTGCTGTTCTTCAAATATTTGGCAGTAACAATGTGTAGTGATGTGAAACGGGATAAACATGTAGAGTGAGATGTAACTAAATCAAATGGTAAGCTACGGTTCAAAGCTAGGTTTCTGGTGAACTGCTATTTATCTTCAAAAGAGGCTGTATACAAATCACTTGCGTGGCCAATACTAATAAACCACCTATATTATCCACACACGCAGAAATCACGATTGTGATACTACGTCCAGGAGGAACATGTCGTTTCTGGTAACATGCCTGTTAGACTGAGGAGAGAGTGTACATGAGAAGTTAATGCAACAGAAGAGTCGAAAAATCTTAACTGACTGACACTCGAAAGAAGCCGTTCATCTTGCGAGAACCTACTTAGAAAAAATCGAGAATCGTCTTTCAAGGACGAAATTACGTATGTTCTTCTTATCTCTATCAATTTCGTAGGGACGGTGTGGATAAAATTGGAGAAATAAGAGCTGAATGTAGCCATCCTTCGCACAGTCCATCCGTGAAGTACACGTGAAGAAATCTTAACACATGCTACATCATAATATAGCCCGTGCCATGCAATTTGCAGAACATATAAGTGGTGATCAAAAAGTTTGCATTTGAGGTCGTCGCTACAGCGTATATACAACGTTGTTCGACTCCGATGCGGGTGTGTAAGTAACGACATGGAGGCAAAGGACTAGTGTGGCATTCGTGTCTTTCCCACGTGCGTGCAGTTAACGAGGAAACGTGAACTATGGCGACGTCATTACCAAATGCGTTCTAACACGACCAATGTGCTGTTGTTCTTTCCTTGGCTGCCAAAGGACAAACACTGACTGACATTTCATCAGAAAATAAACAATATGAATGGGACACAACGTCTATCGAGAACCACCGTTATGGAATGGTCCACCAAACCCCGCACTGGTCGCGATTCGAGACAAGACGCTGATCGATCTGGGAGTTACGCACAAGTTACGTCAGCTCAAGCAGGAGACTCTTGAGCACCCGCCCTATCGTCCTGAACTCTGCCCATGCGATTATCACAACCCTTAAAAAACACCTTGATGGGTCGACGGTATCTGTTGGACGAGGATGAGCAGCACGCAGTTATGAATTTCTTCACGCAGCAGGACAGGATGTTTTACCAAATGGGTATTTTCAACCTGGTGTGTCGGTGGGACAATTACCTCAATGATCGTGGCGATTTTTCCTGATTGGCATGCCGATTTTTGACTGTACAGCCTTCGAACGGAAACTTTTTGCTAGCCCCTTGTATGTGTAGAGAGATACGATGCGAATAAGACAAAAACAACCATTTTCCTCTATAGTCTACAGAGAGCGTCTCTGCTTTATTGGTGTACTGCGTCACAGTACGTGGTATTCTTATTGGGAAGGCGGTGTCACTGAAGTTCCTTTGTTCTCGCGCCAGTGGACTGTGTACTCTCTCGTGTGCGCGTGTTGCATGTGTCAGCTTCTCCGCATGGAAAGACACTTAGGAAAAACCAGTCGACGTGCATGTCGTGCGTCCGGTGATGCGAGAGACGAAAATTGTTATTGGAAAGCTGACTGCAAGGGTGCGCGTCGCAAGTATCAAATAAAAATTCTTTGCATTCATGTTGCTCATTTGAGAACACAAGCGCAGAAACAAATAAGGGAGTCGCGCCGTCTTCTCTTTTCCGCTGTCTGTGTTTTCGCGTTTTCTGAATTCCCCGGCAGGAATCGATCTGTGTTGCCCCTCTGAGCGCTCCCATTGGGCCACATGGAACAATACGATCCGCTAAATTATATGACTAAGCGCTGAACCCGAAAGTTGCCTCCTCTCCCCTCCCCCCAACCTCTGTACACAGTGTATTTTCGAGAATAGAATCGTCTTCGCTTCAGAGTTGTAAGATGCGAAACTAATTAGATGAAATACATATTTCCTAAGGAGACAGTGGTAACATACTTTGATTAGTAGTAAGAATTTCAGTGCATGTAAGATCAAATTCCTGTTGTAAGAGTGCAAGGTGTGTGTGAACATTCCGTAGACAAGTGAGATGCCATCTACAACTTCACCTACATCTATACTTTGCAAGCGACACTATGGTGCGTGGTGGATGGTGCTTCGTGTATCGTTCCTACCCCTCTTTACTGTTAAAGTCATGAATGGTCCGCGGGAAGAACGATTGTTGTTAAGCCAACGGAGTGAGTTCCAGTCTCTCTAATTTACCCTCACGTTCGTTTCGTAAGACGTACCTAGGAGGAAGCAATATATTGGTTGATTGTTCTACGAACGTACGCTCTCCGCATTTTTATTTATGTACTTACCAAATATCTCTAATTTTATCTTCATGATCTTTCCACGAGATATCTACCTGACCTGCGATTCCTTCCACTTTACACCGCTTCATACGAGGGGCGTTTGAAAAGTCCGTGCAGAAATAAAAACTACTCACTTGTTTGGGGCAAACCTTTTTTATTTTTCGACATAGTCTCCTTTTAGACTTATACACTTCGTCCAACGCTGTTCTAATTTGTTGATCCCTTCCGAATAATAGGAATCTTCTAAGTTTGCAAAATAGCTATTACTCGCTGCAAACACCTCCTCATTTGAATAAAATCTTTGTCCTGCCAGCCATTTCTTCAAATCGGGGAACAAATAGTAGTCCGAGGGAGCCAAGTCTGGAGAATAGGGGGGATGTGAAACTAGTTGGAATTCTGTTTCCATTAATTTTGCGACCACAACTGCTGATGCTGAGGTGTGTGTTGGTGCACTGTCATGATGGAAAAGGACTTTTTGCGGTCCAATCGCCGGCGTTTTTCTTGCAGCTCGTTTTTCAAACGGTCCAAGAGTGATGAACAATTTGCACCTGTAATAGTTTTACCCTTTTCCAGATAGTCCATGAGGATTATCCCTTGCGAATCCCAAGACAGTCACCATAACCTTTCCGGCCGAAGGAATGGTCTTCGCCTTTTTTGGTGCAGATTCTTACTTGGTAACCCGTTGTTTAGATTGTTCTTTGGTCTCAGGAGTATAGTAATGTATCCATGTTTCATCCACAGTGACGAAACGACGCTTAAGTGCTGTGGATTCTTCCTGAACAGCTGCAAACCATCCTTGCAACACTTCACACGATTCCGTTTTTTGTCAAGCTTGAGCAACTGTGGAACCCATCTTGCAGATAGCTTTCTCATGTCCAAATGTTTATTCAAAATATTATGTACCAATTCATTCGAGATGCCCACAGCACTAGTAATCTCACGCACCTTAACTCTTCTGTCATCCATCATCATATCATGGATTTTATCAATGATTTATGGAGTCGTAACCTCCGCAGGGCGTCCAGAACGTTCAGCATCAATTGTGCCCATATGGCCACACCGAAAATTTTGAAAACATTTATCAACTATTCTAATCGAAGGTGCAGAGTCATTGTAATGTTAATCATGCTTCTCTTTAATCTCCTGAGGCGTTTTGCCTTTCATAAAGTAATGTTTAATCACCACACGAAATTCTTGTTCGCCCATTTTTTGACAATCACTCGACTTCCTTCATTCACAACAATGACAAACACAAAGGAATAGACCAATACGGCTGAAACTTGGTGCGCTTTCTTTCCAAAGATGCTACTAACTAAGCATGACCTCAATCCGCGCCGGTAGTGCCATCTCTCTGACTTCCCATGTACTTTTCAGACGCCCTTCGTAGTTCGCGATAGAGGGGATCTGTCTGCTTTAGGGACTGTTCTGCAATAGTGTCGCCATACTCGTACAGTAACGTGTCTTTCTGCCTATTTATGCGAAGTACATTACATTTCCTAATGTTGAGGATCAACTGCTAATCCACGCATTTTGCTGGATTTCACTATAATTTTCTGGTATTAAGACCTCAAAGTATACAACTATATCATCCGTTAACAGCTTCCTGGATCTTCTGAGGTTATCCTTTTGATCATTCGTATACACGGTCCTTTCCTATTATTGTGACCACCTGTCAAAAGGCTTTTGCTGCGCCAACCGCTGCAAGACGTGCAGGAAGAGTCAGTTAGGTTGTGGACGGTATCAACAGTGATGTGGTGCCATGCCGACTCCCGTGCTGTGGTCAACTGCGATAGGTTTCTCATTTGAGGACCCATTGTGTCAACAGCCCGATCGAGGTGGTCCCACAGATTCTCGATTAGATTTAAACCCTGGTGCTCTTCGAACGACGCACATGCACTGAGAACTGTTTGTCGCGCTGCATTGTCTCGTTGGTAGATGCCATAGTGCCGAAGAAAAACAAGTTGCATATAGGTGTGGACATGGTCTCCAAGAATAGATAAATAATCGTGTTGATCCAGCGTACCTCAGAATGACGAGGTCACCCAAGGAATGCGACGAAAACATCCCCCAGCTCATAACGCTCCCACTTCGGATCGGGACCCTTCCGATGATTGTTGCAGGGTGCTTAATTTCAGACGTTTGACGCCAACGGCACGTACCATCTGAAAGCGCAACTTGTCACCACTCAGGGGTTGTCCAGATGCGGTATTGTGGTGCAAATTCCAGGCTTCGTCGCTGATGATCTCTAGTGAACATAGATGGATGAACCAGGCAACTGCTCCGAAGCCCCATACGGAGCAACTTTCACTCAACGGTCGTCGACACTGTTGGTAGTCCCTTAGTTCCTATGGACGGTCCGTTGTTCAACAGTTGCACCTCAGTTTCACAGAAGTTGTTCGCCCCTGTCATCTATGACTCGTGCCGGTCTGTGTGGCCGAGCGGTTCTAGGCGCTTCAGTCCGGAACTGCGCTGCTGCTACGGTTAGAATCCTGCCTCGGGCATGGATGTGTGTTATGTCCTTAGTTAGTTAGGTTTAAGTAGTTCTAAGTCTACGGGACTTACGACCTCAATTGTTAAGTCCCATAGTGCTTAGAGCCATTTGAACCATTTCTATGACTCGTGGTGCACTACAATTGCCTCGGCCCCGTTTTGTATTGCACCATTTTGCCATGCACGGCATACTTCAATCACGGCGGCACGTGAACAGTTTACAAACCTAGGCATTTCGGAAATGCTTCCACCCTTAATCCGAAAGCCGATGATCATGCCCTTTTGGACGTCAGATAAATCGCTCCATTTCCTCATTACGACAACGACAGCACTGTATTCCACCTCCTGCCGACATGCTTCACATACCATCCACTGCTAGTGTTGCCACCTGCAGTCTGTGAGTAGTAGTTGGTCACTGACGTCGAACGTAGGTGGTGGTTACGTTAATGTGACTGGGCCGTGTATATTGTAAAAAGTAATGGTCCTGCAACGCTGACCCTGTGATACGTCTGATATTACTCTTACGTCTGATGATTTCTCTGCTTTATGAGTGACATACTAAGTTTGCTAGGGAATCTTCAGCACAATCAAAAAGCTGATCTTGTATTACGTATGCTCTATTTTCTTTAGGCACCAGTGCAGGAGAAGTCCGAACGCCTTCTGGAAATCAGGGAATACCTCAAGTTTGGCGCCGGTATCTATTGCCTTCTGCGTCTCGTGGACGAACAGGGCGAGCTGAGTTCCACACTATCGTTGTTTTCGGTATTCTTGTTGATTTCTGCAGAGGAAATTACCGGTCTCCAAAAATATCACAATACGTGAGCATAAAACTTGTTCCAAATTTCTGCATCAACGATATTGACGTAGAGGTACCTGTGTCTATTGGAGGACACTTCTTGAAATGGGACAAACCAGTGCATTTTTGGAATAATTGGACACTCTTCTTTCCTCCAGCGACCTACGACAAACTACTGATGGAAAAGGAGCTAGCTCTTTCGTACATTCAACGAAGAATCGTATAAGTATTCCATCAGGCCCTGTCGCCTTTCCTCTATTAACCATTTCCAGTTTATTTTCTATTGCGCCATCACTTACTTCGATATCTCTCACTTGCACGTTCGTGTGGCAGTTTAAAGGAGGAACCGGAGTACGATCTTTCTCAGTGAAACAGTTTTCCAAAAAGGAATTTAGGATTTCAGCCTTCTCTGTTTCATCCTCCTTTTTCCATGCCGTTAGGATCAATAAGTATATGGACATAAAGTTTTGATCAGTTTACTGGTTTAACGTAAGACACCAACTTCGTAAGAAATTGTGGCAGACCTGTAGATAGAATTCTACTGTCGAATTCTTCGAACGCTTCACAAATGACTCTCTTTACTTCAGTTTTGACTTATTTCTGTTTTTGTTTAGCTATGAGGCTTTTGCTACGTTTATAGCTGCAATGAAGCTGTCCTTGCCTTTGGAGAATCTTGGTAAGTTTTTCCCTTCCCCCCACAACTTTCTCGGCACATACCCGTCTTAGGCGTAATGTACGACACTACTGAATTTTGCTACTTATTCTCAAGTTGTAAACTGTAAATCTGTTGAACTTGCTAAGCAGAAACACCCGCCTACCTTTCCTTACATACCTGTTTACAGCCGTAGTCAGTGATGCTGTTATGGTCTTATGATGATTCCCTTTCTCCATTCGTTGAGTCGAAAACTTTGGGCTTGCTTTTAACCAGAGGACCTAAGCTGTTACTTTCATGAGCAGATTCACTGGTTAAATGCTTAAAGCAATTTTCGGATAAGCCATTTAGAATAATTTCACATGATTGTCTGTCGCTACCACCTGCTCTATTTAAGAGACGGCAGTGAAGAGGGTGTCCACACTCCACACGCATTCTACTTCTCGTCCACAACAGTGTAAATTAAAATAATTAAAGAAAACTTGAGCAATTAATAGTGTATCTAGTTGCATACAGAATTTTATTAGGTAAATGGAGGTGAAAACCGCAACGTGATCAGACTCACAGTGCACGAGACATTTGCGTTTTAATTCGGCTGGTTGATCTTAATTCGTGAGTGCTCAAAATTGGTGGGCTCAGTGAGTGCCACAGCGTGGGGCGCTATTGGCTGAGAAACGCGTCATCGGTGCAATGGTGCACGCTTCTGGAACTTTCGAAGGTGGTCAGCTGAATGTGAAATGTATCCTAAACCCAAAAATACTTAGTAGTTTGCAGCACCGGACTCCCCATCTTTCAGAATGGTGGGACGAGTCTAAAGTAACATAAAAAGTAGGGTCTGATAATGTTAATGAATGTAATGGAGCTGGCCGCGGTGGCCGAGCGGTTGTAGGCGCTTCAGTGCAGAACCGCGCGACTGGTACGGTCGCAGGTTCGAATCCTCCCTCAGGGGGTTAGTTAGGTTTAAGTAGTTCTAAGTTCTAGGGGACTGATTGTGGTGTCACCGCCAGACACCACACTTGCTAGGTGGTAGATTAAATCGGCCGCGGTCCATTTAGTACATGTCGGACCCGCGTGTCGCCACTGTGTAATCGCAGACCTAGCGCCACCACAAGGCAGGTCTCGTGATACGAACAAGCACTCGCCCCAGTTGTACGGACGACCTAGCTAGCGACTAGATGTACGAAGCCTTTCTCTCTCATTAGCCGAGAGACAGAATAGCCTTCAGCTAAGTTAATGGCTACGAACTAGCAAGGCGCCATTAGCCTTACAGTGATTGTAATTAAAGTCTCCTGTGTATCGTCAAGAGCGATGTACCACAATGATTGATTAAAGATAAGTATTAATCCAGCTACGTACTTTTCTTCATAGCATTAATTACGTAGCCTGTTCCAGTACTTCACGCCCGTCTGCGTTAGTCTAGCGTGCATTTTCAGCCATCTCGATCTACAAGGTGTTGGCCCAGCTGCCGACACATCACTGATGACCTCAGATATTACGTCCCATAGTGCTCAGAGCCATTTGAACCATTAGAATGTAATGGTTAGGAGGGAGGTAAAATACTGGCTGATGTTGTGCCAGGTTCTCATTTTGAGATATCGACGGAAGGTATTCAAATAGGCAAAAAGGTTCAAAATTATTAAAGTTGTCAGTATGACGTCATTTTCATCGCGGCGGGGAAAGAGAGAAGAGAACACGCCATTGTTCAGTAGAAGGCGGCTGGAGTCAGAAGCGAGCGCAGTTAAGGCAAAATAATCTTTGTGTTTGCGCATACTACATAAATAATGTTGTCGAAGTTCAAGTCGCTTAGCAAGTGAATATATAAATAAACGTTTTTGGCTTGGCGTCACACTCAGAATAATGTCAGGCAATGCACAAAACTTTTGACAGTCGCAATGCCATTGCTGCAATGCAAGTAAGTAAGTTGGTTGTCTTCACTGTTCTGCTGTGTGCTGTCTCAGTGTTGTGTAATCAGATTCGTTGATGACCACTTGGTTGCAACAGGGAAAAATGTTTGTCATTCTGTGTTCGTTGCGAAAGTACTAGCAATTCCAATACTAACCTGGAGGTGCGTCGTATCAAGACACTTATGGCCGGTACAGTTTCAAATAGAATAGAATGGTGGGTTACTATTATAGTGCTTGCTGGCTCAAGTAACTTGTGTTGTGTATCCGTAATTCTGGCTAAGAGGCGGAAGTTACGTTCGCGAGAGAACTGTGAATTCTGACCGAAGCAGCTGCTACTTTATGCCAGCGCTGTACCGAAATTGGACACTGGGCCTCGAAAGTAAATCAAGATTTTAGCAGCTTTGTGTGTGGTTTATTTACGAGTGTAACCACTTCCACTGAGTATTATTAATCTCAGAATTGACAGACGTGTGCAACGTGCAGTTAGCTACCATGTGTGTAAGATAAGTTTGATTGGTGTGGATGGTGCGTTTGGACTTCAAGTATGTCTGCTGAGCACTTGATCCAAAGTATGTCTGCTGATCACTTGATCCACACAGCCCTTTTAGTCTACAGCGTCGTGATACAGGCAGTTGATATGTTATATGTTGCTACTTAGAGTTTGTACCGCCATTATTTCCCCTCATCACATACCGATGCGCATTAATTTGATAGAGACGAAGAAAGGTAATAAGACAAAGTAACTTAAAAATGCGAGCTGGAAGACCGACTATGTTACATATTCACTCGAGTCTCCTAGTCTATGGCTGCTAAGCTGAACAGTAAAATGCCGGTCACAAGCTTTTATTTAGACCTAAAGTCTAAAGAGAAATTGTTACTAACAGTCGCATATTAGGGCTAATGTTCGGAATAGTTTGGGAAGCAAACCGATTCGGTAAGCAGCGCAGGAGAATGGAAGGGGATTAGTAAAAATAAGCAAAACTTCGTAACAGTTAGAGCAGTTACAACCAAACTTGGTACACATAGTACTATCTAAAAAAATTATAAGGGTAGTATATACTAACACAGGCAATCACACCATCCACTGGATCCTCTGGATATCGAACTCCATGATACATCAATCAAATAGCAGAAACAGTGCTTGTCAGACGTGATCAACGAGAAACATTTGACCAATTATTAGGCTCCTTCAAGTTAATGCTGAAAGAGTTAGCGTGGCAAAGGGCGACTACTTGTCAAAACTCTTGCTGGGCAGCGACATTCCAATGAAGAACAATTTCGAAGTAGAGGTAGAATTTCTGGTTACACTGCACTTGAAGTAACGTACCACGAGGTGGATGGGATTGTTACATATGCCTGAAGCAACATAAATGGGGATTCTGGAAATGCGTAGCCGGCCATAATTACTGATGTCACAAAGTAGCATGGCATCACAATCACGAATGTTGACAAGCCACCTACGTTTCAACTACTCGACTTTCTCGTTCAGACTATAGAACACTCTGCAGTCGACGTAGGCGATGTCAATAACAAACACCAATTTTGGCAGTTAGGCGATGTCAATAACAACTACCAATTTTGGTAGTACTCTGATAATGATGAAGCAGGATATATGCTTGCAGAATGGGGTGAAGAGACCAATTTTTTTATAGTTTTTAATACAAAAAATTGAATTCCTTTCAGGTCAGCTACTAGGATCACGGACTCAAACCTTGACTTACGTTTTCTTGGCTGCAATGAGAGTGGTTTTCCCATGAACGGCACACGGCAAATGATTTCGTCACAGCTAGCACCAACCTGTAAAAATGCAAACTGGTGTGACAGTCTCTGTCATCCGATCAACTCTACACTCACGATGGAACTTCAGAAAAGCTGACTGGACGAAATTTCTGTGGAACTTGACAAGCATATTTGGTGGATGCCTCCATTACATAAGAACTACCAACGTTTCATTGGGCAGTCACAGCAACAGCTAAATTGTGTATGCCAAGAGGATATCTAAGAGAATGTTCCGGGATGGAACGATGAAAGTGACTTTATCAACACTTTCAACAAAGCGGAGACCCCAAGATAAATACAGAACTTTCGTCTAGTTTCGCCTTATCTCGGAGGTAAAAACAGAAAATATCGACTCTACCCGCTCGATAGGGAAAGCTTGGAGTCTTCTGTGAAGATTTGGAGGAAGTGGACCGGTCTGCAGAAAACTTTATGAAGTGACACCAAACTAAATTGCTTCTCACATCGTTACTACTTCAACATATCAGGTATATTAGACGTCAGCTTTGTGATTTGAAAAATGTCCGCATCTGCATCAGAATTGCATGTCACTTCACAGGTCCAGACATCGACTTGATACTGAACTGTTAACCTTTTGAGACTCTCTCTTCGTTCGAACAGGCCCAACGGTACCGACCGGCCGCCGTGTCATCCTCAGCCCACAGGCGTCACTGGATGCGGATATGGAGAGGCATGTGGTCAGCACACGGCTCTCCCACCCGTATGTCATATTACGAAATGGCTCTGAGCACTATGGGACTTAACTTCTGAGGTCATCAGTCCCCTAGAACTCAGAACTACTTAAACCTAACTAACCTAAGGACATCACACACATCCATGCCCAAGGCAGGATGCGAACCTGCGACCGGAGCGGTCGCGCTGTTCCAAACTATAGCGCCTAGAACCGCTCGGCCACCCCGGTCGGCTTAGATTACGAGAGCGGAGCCGCTACTTCTTGAGACGTGGTACTTAGGGAAAGGCAGGGTTGAGTGTAGATGGGGCTGTATTCAGTTACCATTGGTTGCCCAGTTTTCTTTTTTAAATCGCGTACACTTTATTTGAAAACAGTTGCAAATAAGGTTGACAATAAGGAATAATTATAAAATTTGACTGTTAAGACACAATGTCTAATAAAAATTTTCTTAAGCAAGTGGCACTCATTGCTGAAGGCCTTATTGACCAGAAATTCAACTCATATTTGGCTGAAAAGCCCCAATAGTAATAACTCAAAAAAACAATTTGACGACTGAAGGCCTAGATAGCAAGTTCTTAAGAACGAATTAACTTCTCGAAGAGATAATAAAATATTATTAAAAAAGGACAAACATCAACTTTTCACTATCAAGAGACATTATCTACTGGTAATTAAAAATTCTTAAGACAAATTGCATTCATGGCTGAAGGCCTTATTGACAAGAAATTAAAATTATTTGTCTGCTGAACGCCCAAATAATAATAACTCAAAAACAATTTGACGTCTGAAGGACTAGATAGCAAATTCTTAAGAAAGAGTTAACTTCTCCCAGAGATACTAAAATATTATAAAAAAGGGCAATCATCAACTTTTCACTATTAAGAGACAATATCTAATTTAAAAATTCTTAAGACAAATTGCATTCACAGCTGAAGGCCTTATTGAGCGTCATCACAATTCGACCAAATCAAGAGAGAAGTGGGCCTCAGACAGGGCTCCTCCAAGGATCGACCTGTGAAAGTGTGGTGTCACCGCTAGACACCACACTTGCTAGGTGGTAGCCTTTAAATCGGCCGCAGTCCGTTAGTATACGTCGGAGCCGCGTGTCGCCACTATCAGTGATTGCAGACCGAGCGCCGCCACACGGCAGGTCTAGAGAGACTTCCTAGCACTCGCCCCAGTTGTATAGCCGACTTTGCTGGCGATGGTTCACTGACAAATTACGCTCTCATTTGCCGAGACGATAGTTAGCATTGGCTTCAGCTACGTTATTTGCTACGACCTAGCAAGGCGCCATTATCATTTGCTATTTATCTTGTGATGCACGTACCGTCAGACCGATGTTCACCAATTATGAATTAAAGTTAAGTATTCCAGAAGCTCCGTACTTTTTTTACTAGACTCAATTCAAAGAGTTCCAGACATCACGCCAGCCTGCGTGAGCTTAAACGCGTGCCTTTCGGCTACCTCATAGTGGCTTGGCTGTCTTGCCAGGCCACAACAGAAAGTCGCTCAACTTCGTAAATGATGAGACAGGCAGCCGAGAGTTATATTCACTTCACCAGATGGCAACTCAAACTAGCGACAATTTAAACGAAGGCCAACACTCTTGCAACATCTACCTAATATGCCCGCATCTCGTGGTCGTGCGGTAGCGTTCTCGCTTCCCACGCCCGGGTTCCCGGGTTCGATTCCCGGCGGGGTCAGGGATTTTCTCTGCCTCGTGATGGCTGGGTGTTGTGTGCTGTCCTTAGGTTAGTTAGGTTTAAGTAGTTCTAAGTTCTAGGGGACTGATGACCATAGATGTTAAGTCCCATAGTGCTCACAGCCATTTGAACCATCTACCTAATGTCTGATAACCAACACAAAGATGGAATAACTCAGGCAAGGCGGAAACGGCGGACAGCGCTGCGTCTTCAGAATCCGATGTTTAGAACATCCAGAAGCAGAAGGACCCACTACGACCAAAGTAGTCCAAAAGAAACAAATATCCGACCCACAGTCAAGGAGGCTGTCGAACTACGTGCCTTACCAAACAGCAACAGCAAGGCGAGGAAAGGTACACTGCCTCGAAAATAAGCTAATCTCCAGGGCAGGTAACTGGGGCGTTAGCGCCCACTAGGCAGCAAAGTACCACTGGTTGAACTTCATCAATAAACTCAAGGAATTCAATGATAAATTACAAAAGGTGGGGAACGGCTAATTAATTTTGCCAACTCCAAACCCTCCACTCATTGCTCTTCGTCTCTGCGACCCTGCAAGGAGCAACGCGTGAACAAACAGCGTCATCTCAAAATAGTGTAGGTTTCACAACTGGGTTAATGTTCATTCAACTCAAATGCACTGGGTCGCCCTCGCAGCTACAGCCCCTCGATCCGGCAGTGCCTGCAACCCGCCAGCGGTCTCGGCATGTCCTAGCACTGCCAGACCTCACTGCCGCTCTGTCCCAACCGAACTACCCAACACACCCGACCCGGAAAACACTTGACGCCCTTCCAAAGATGGTACTAAGGTACTAGATATCGATAACCGCTGCAGCTGCCACTGCGGACAGACGACACTAGCTAACGTAGTGGCGCTAGTAAACACGAGAAGGAAACGAGACGCCATTATCCATATTACACGATGCCAACCTACCAACGGCACCAACGTGAGCCGCAACACGGCTCACTTCTCAATCAAGTAGCTCCTCAGTTTTCCTAACAAGGGCTGAGTGCACCCCGCTTGCCAGCAGCGCTCGGCGGACTGGAGGGTCACACATCCAAATGCTAGCCCGGCACGACAGCGCTTATCTTCGGTGACTTGACGGGAACCGGTGTTACCACTGTGGCAAGGCCGTTGGCCTTTCAGACCATCTGGCTACAATTATATAAATTAAATTTTACTGTAAGGTTGAAAAATCAGCCAAACAGTTGCAAAACAAAGATTTATTAGCCATTGACCTAGGTTACGATAATAACAGAATAAGAATTATACCAAGCCAACCATGGCTTGGGATAATTCTTGTTTTGTCAATTTTATATATGGAAAGAGCCACTCGGCATCATCTGATCTAATGTACCCTCATGTGATGTAACAAGGCCCACTCCTTCTGAAACAGATTTTTTTAGGAATATCGAAACCTAGATCAAGGCCTAATAAATCTTTTTTTCAACTGGTTGGCTGATTTTTCAACCTCTTCTGATTTACGCAGTTGTTGTTTCGCAGCCATGTTGAACTTTTACTGTGTCTTAGCTGCAACAGAAGTATATTTTTAACAATCGAAACCTGAGGTACACATTTGTGAATGTTCAATCTTTTCATCATGCGCAAGTGAAGTGCTGCCAACTGTTGCGCATCATTATGAAAATATCAGCAAGTCAGTGTAGTAGTGCCCAGCAGCTCGTGAGAGTAAGCACACGGATGTGGTTGGTTCGCCGTATTCCACTGTATAGTTCAATATCTTTATTGTTATTTTGCATGGTAATTATTGAAAGGAAGTTTTACTATTTATTACAATAGAGAATATTTCGCAATTGGTTATTTTAGTTCATGAAATGAATTTTGCATCTAAAGTCATTAAAAAATCACATAAGAGCATTACCATATAAATAAATATTTCCTTCCTCCAGAGAATGTTTCAGAGCAGAAAGGGTTAAGGCTCTTGGACGAGATGGCGTTCATCCTAAAATCGTGATTCATACGGAAAGATATGCTAAGAAGTGGTTGACAGATTTCTTTACTGAGATCCTGCTGACTGGCTACCTACCATCGGAGTATAAGAAGGCGAAGATAATGGGAAACCAAGCAACAAGGCAGAAAGCTATTGCCACATATCCATTCTTAGATGCTGCTATTAGCTCTTTGAAAGACTGGTCTAAGAATAAATAGTGGTACCCTAGAGAAATTATAATTGATCAGGCAGGCATCAGACCGGGGCGCAACAGCTGCGGGCAAGTGGTACCACTTACATCCTTCATAGAGGCAGGGTTCGGAAAGCAACTAAAAGCGTCCGCGACATACGTTGATTTCACTGCTACTTGGATGGAAGGTTCCATCTATAAACTTCTTCAAATTATATCTTGCGGAATGACGGCGCGACTTGTTAACAGCAAGATAATTATTGGAAGCAAGATAAGCATGGAGAGAGAGCTCGCCAACAGATTGCCCAAAGAATCAGTTCTTTAACCATTACTGTTCAACATGTGCCTGTCTGACATTACTGATACTCCGTCCAGAAAATTCCGCTATGCCGATGATCTGGTTATTGCCGTACAGCACAAGGAACCGAAGCAGACAGAAGGAATAATCATATAGCGACCGTGAAACAGAATGCAAGACTCATAGGCAGAGTTCTTCATCATAATTTGAACCCAAAATACGCTACTGGCCATTAAAATTGCTACACCAAGAAGAAATGCAGATGATAAATGGGTATTCATTGGACAAATATATTATACTAGTACCGACGTGTGATTATATTTTCACGCAATTTGGGCGCATAGATTCTGAGAAATCAATACCCAGAACAACCACCTCTGGCCGTAACAACGGTCTTGATACGCCTGGGCATTGAGTCAAACAGAGCTTTGATGGCGTGTACAGGTACAGCTGCCTATGCAGCTTCAACACGATACCACAGTTCATCAAGAGTAGTGACTGGCGTATTGTGACGAGCCAGTTGCTCGGCCACCATTGACCAGACGTTTTCAATTGGTGAGAGATCTGGAGAATGTGCTGGCCAGGGCAGCAATCGAACATTTTCTGTATCCAGGAAGGCCCGTACAGGACCTGCAACATTCGTTCGTGCATTATCCTGCTGAAATGTGGGGTTTCGCAGGGATGGAATGAAGGGTAGATCCACGGGTGGTAACACATCTGAAATGTAACGTCCACTGTTCAAAGTGCCGTCAGTGCGAACAAGAGGTGACCGAGACGTGTAACCAATGGCGCCCCATACCATCATGCCGGGTGATACTGCAGTATGGCGATGACGAATACACGCTTCCAATGTGGGTTCACCGCGATGTCGCTAAACACGGATGCGACCATCATGATGTTGTAAACAGAACCTGGATTCATCCGAAAAAAGAAAAGTGCAGCCGGCCGGGTTGGCCGTGCGGTTATAGGCACTACAGTCTGGAACCGCGCGACCGCTCGGTCGCAGGTTCGAATCCTGCCTCGGGCATGGATGTGTGTGATGTCCTTAGGTTAGTTAGGTTTAAGTAGTTCTAGGGGACTGATGACCTCAGAAGTTAAGTCCCATAGCGCTCAGAGCCATTTGAACCATTTGAACCATCCGAAAAAATGACGTTTTGCCATTCGTGCACCCAGGTTCGTCGTTGAGTACACAATAGCAGGGGCTCCTGTCTGTAATGCAGCATCAAGGGTAACCGCAGCCATGGTCTCCGAGCTGATAGTCTATGCTGCTGCAAACGTCGTCGAACTGTTCGTGCAGATGGTTGTTGTCTTGCAAACGTCCCCATCTGTTGACTCAGGCATCCAGACGTGGCTGCACGATCCGTTACAGCCATGCGGATAAGATGCCTGTCATCTCGGCTATGAGAAATAGGTTGGAAACTTTCCCCACGTCAGCACGTTGTAGGTGTCGCCACTGGCGCCAACCTTGTGTGAATGCCCTGAAAAGCTAATCATTTGCATATCACAGTATCTTCTTCCTGTCGGTTAAATTTCATATCTGTAGCACGTTGTCTTCGTGGTGTAGCAATTTTAATGGCCAGTAGTGTATTCAGGCCTTTTCTTGGAAGGAACACTGTCCTTCCATCAACACCTTCTTGAGCCGTACCGTGTCGATAGGTCGCGGCACGTCTTCCGCATGCCATCTTTGCCTCTAGCGGAGGGCGAGCCGTTTTGGAGTGCCGGAAGTGAGTCGGACGGCGACAAGCAGCGGCGCATGAAGGGCTCTTCAAGCACAGTGTATTGTGATTTGAGCCGTGCGATTTCTCTATAGGACGACATGACTTGAGTATTCAGCTTGAGGCCGCGTGTCCGAGACACGGAGGACACGAGGCGGCCGAAGTTATTCCTAATGCTGATGTCCGTAGATGTGACGCTTTGGTTAAGATGGAAGCGTGGCATCTTAGAACTATGGTGAAACTATGGTGAGGTGCTTCAGCGTGAGGTTCTCAAAATGTTCCCCTCTATTGTCTTTCCCCAGTGCGTCACCGTATGATTAAGCGCCTGACGCGCCTTCAAGGCTATTAGAACTCTAAAAATGCCGGCTCATGCTTCCTGCTTGCTTAAGCCCCGGTCGTGTGTACGCTGAGTGCTAGTTCAAGAAGCCTACACGTATTTGTACCAGCTGCTTATTGTAGCACCAGTGAATCCGTCATTTTCTGTAATAAAGACCTTCTTGTATAACTTTGTGGACTTTTGTTTAAGTTACCTCATTTATTGCTGTGAATGGCTTTGATGCTTTCTAGTTAACTTTTTGTGGGAGGAAAGGATTGTTTGGCATTTAAGACAGTGTCTGCTACGGTAATCGCAGCTCGTTTGCAAAACGTGTGCGTCCATTCTAATCTTGTTGATTTTCCCTCCAGCGTGGCGGCCCCTTGCTACCGTTAGGCCATCGGGCGTTGTTTTGAAACTGAACTGAGGTTGTCGGGCGATATTTCTTACCTTCTTGCTGAGATTTTGACATGTGCGGTAATAAAGCCCGACTGTTTTTTTTATGCCCCGTTATTGGTAGGCTGGTATGTAATTACTCTCTTAGCCATATCGTGTTCAGTTTCATGATAGGTTAAAGACCAGTTATGATTTAATTATTTGTTGAACTTAAAGATAATTATTTTGCCATGTAATACTAGCAGTTAGTAGCAACATGCGCAGACATGTCTCGATTATCTGATACAGACTGTTGGATCCTGAGGTCGCATGCGACGTAATCTCTTGATCAATAGTGCTCACATGGACCACAAAAAAAAGCAACATTGTATCTGCCTTAGTGTTACGTATTTCTTGAAAAGTGTGTGGGTTTGTCCTTTTGAGGAACTACATGTAAATTTTAAGGTCATTGTTTCCGTAAGTTTTCATTTCTTTGGTGAGTGGTGTTGTGGAACATTCTGTGATACCAAGCAAATTGTAAATTGGTAAACTGGCATTCAGAAAATGCGATAAGCTGAACTGTCAAATTCTTCTTGTTGTTGCTGCTGTCGTGTTGAAGCCTAGGTACTGCATAAAAATTTTGCATCGTTTATCTGCATATAACCTTATGCTAAAATTTTTTGGTATTCTAATTATTGCATTGTATCTCATTATAGGAACTGACAATTGTTGATAAGCAATTAATTCTCAAGGAACTGCAACAAATTTCCTTGCCTCTGTGATTTGCATTATTAAAAATATTGGCTTCTTTAAGTGTTACTGTTAAGTGCAAAGCTTATTTGTTGTCTTTGAACATCGATATTTTCATAACCATATGCAACATATTGGTTTTCCTATGTTTTTGACAGTATAATGTGGGTCGGTTTGACAGTGTATTAATGTCTTACTTGAAGGCAATGTAAACACTGCAGCACATATTGGCGTAGTAAATATTTATTAAATTCCCTCAAGACTTCTTGTTCTTGTTGTTCTTAACGTGTTAATCTTGATTAATAGTTGAAAGCTTACAAATAAATTTTTAATTCGTTTGATTGATCCTCAAAATGTTAAATAAATATTTTGGTCACGAACGATGTTCAACCCTTACTTGGGCCTAATTCTTCCCCTCCTAGACAACCTTACGTAGTAGCCGTGTACCACTACTGAAACTAGCCCAGCATTTGAAGACTCCTCCATAAATTACAGGAAACTATCTATGGATCCTCAGGAATCACTCTGCGTTCTTATGTGTACTCAAGTTCTGGATGCTGTCCTGTCTGGATGTATAGCCGTCATTCAAATCTTGTCGACACCCAACCGAATATTGACATGTGCATGATGTCTGGCGCTACCAGATATACCCCAGTTCTCGGGCTCCCGTTATTAACTGGTATTATGCCACATGATTTGTGCTGGTCTACTGCACTTGTGAGAGAACTGAACAAAATCTGAAGGAACTCTTATCCATCCACGCGTAGGCACCATCGACTTTTAAAAAGCTACAGCCACGGCATCCTACCCTGCGAGATGCTTCTGACATGATTTCCAGATGTTTTAAACATCTTGAAGAATGGAAAGGTCTGTGGGAAGCACTAACAAATGTGTACGTGCATAACATCTTCTCAGATGCTAAGCTCTACCACACAACACATGGACTGGCCTGTATTGAAACCGAATGGGCCATGACAGTTCAAAGACGCACTCTACAAATGGAACAAGCTGCCCAACCCATACTGCGACTGCAGAGCTCCACACCAGAGTATAGGCTACATCACATTGTCAACAAGTGTAGGATCTGAGTATTCCGTAGTAGTGAAGAAGATTTCCTACAAGAAACTCCAGGCCCTGTACACTGGATTGAGAAACGGACATTCAGTTACGAAACACAAGTAACTTTTTCAGGTTCATTGTTTCTCATTTATAAAAGTATGTACATTTGTATTTGTTAAATGTTGTGTGTATTAACCATACGTTAATTCTATAATAATTACTGCAATCCTACGAGCGGGGGTGGGGAGGGATTAATCTACACTTCGCAACAGGTTGAATGAGCTAATGATTCAAGTAGACGTTAGCGAGGAAATTAATGGTCCTGAAATTGGTTTTATGGTGTTATGTTATTACGACTACTAGCTGTGCTCTGGGATATCTACTTTTAGCGGCGTCTGAAAGAGTTATAGAAGCTATTGTATCAGAAACATAATTCACGAATATTTAGAATTACGATGTCTGTTGTATGTCCCAAGGCTGTTGTAAGATGCCACTGAATTACTCAGAAATAAACTCGATGATCAAGATATCAGTCTTGGAAACGAATAGCCCCGTTTCTATATTTTTGAGAAAATTCCAGGGTGTTACACAACTGGTCATTAAAATTTCTACACCACGAAGATGACGTGCTACAGACGCGAAATTTAACCGACAGGAAGAAGATGCTGTGATATGCAAATGATTGGCTTTTCAGAGCATTCACACAAGGTTGGCGCCGCTGGCGACACCTACAACGTGCTGACATGAGGAAAGTTTCCAACCGATTTCTCATACACAAACAGCACTTGACCGGCGTTGCCTGGTGAAACGTTGATGTGATGCCTCGTGTAAGGAGGAGAAATGCGTACCATCACGTTTCCGACTTTGATAAAGGTCGGATCGTAGCCTAACGCGATTGCGGTTTACCGTATCGAGACATTGCTGCTCGCGTTGGTCGAGATCCAATGACTGTTAGCAGAATATGGAGTCGGTGGGTTCAGGAGGGTAATACGGAACGCCGTGCTGGATCCCAACGGACTCGTATCACTAGCAGTCGAGATGACAGGCATCTTATCCGCATGGCTGTAACGGATCGTGCAGCCACGTCTCGATCCCTGAGTCAACAGACAGGGACGTTTGCAAGACAACAACCATCTGCACTAACAGTTCGACGACGTTTGCAGCAGCAGGGACTATCAGCTTGGAGATCATGGTTGCGGTTATCCTTGACGCTGCATCACAGACAGGAGTGCTTGCGATGGTGTACTCAACGACGAACCTGGGTGCATGAATGGCAAAACGTCATTTTTTCGGATTAATCCAGGTTCTGTTTACAGCATTATGATGGTCGCATCCATGTTTGACGACATCGCGGTGAACGCACATTGGAAGCGTGTATTCGTCATCGCCATACTGGCGTATCATCCGGCGTGATGGAATGGGGTGCCATTGGTTACACGTCTCGGTCACTTCTTGTTCGCATTGACGGCACTTGGAACAGTGGACGCTACATTTCAGATGTGTTACGACCCGTGGCTCTACCCTTCATTCGATTCCTGCGAATCCCTACATTTCAGCAGGATAATGCAGGACCGCATGTTGCAGGTCCTGTACGGGCCTTTCTGGATACAGAAAATGTTCGACTGCTGCCCTGGCCAGCACATTCTCCAGATCTCTCACCTTCTGGAAACGCCTGGTCAATGGTGGCGGAGCAACTGGCTCGTCACCACACGCCAGTCACTACTTTTGATGAACTGTGGTATCGTGTTGAAGCTGCATGGGCAGTTGTACCTGTACACACCATCAAAGCTCTGTTTGACTCAATGTCCAGGCGTATCAAGGCCTTTATTACGGCCAGAAGTGGTTGTTGTGGGTACTGATTTCTCAGGATCTAAGCACCCAAATTGCGTGAAAATGTAATCACATGTCAGTTCTAGCATAATATATTTGTCCAATGAATACCCGTTTATCATCTGCATTTCTTCTTGGTGTAGTAATTGTAATGGCCAGTAGGGTATTTCCACGAAATATGACTGTGGACCGGGCTATAGGGACAACTTTAGTTGTATAGTTGTGTTATTTGAAACGTAAGCTGTTTTATTGTAGGGTATTAGTTGACTTTCTCGTATATTTATAGCTGTAGTTTACCTTGGTCATCAAAAGTGCGCAGAACTCTCACTTCGCGTGTCTATCACAGTGGGATCATAAATCAACTTTAAGGGAATATCTTTTCATGTATATTTTTCATTTGAATTTCGCTTCGCAAGCTGTGTGTTTTTTGGTTCTAAAGAAATGGAAAAAATTTCTCGTAGCTCCTACATGAAATGTAAAGTAAGTAAAATGTTTTTAAAACCATGCAGGAGAAGAACGGAGTAGGAGTTTTTTGTTTCTTCCTTTTTCATGCTGCAACCAAATGTTTTAATATACGCAGGAGAGAGAGAGAGAGAGAGAGAGAGAGAGAGAGAGAGAGAGAGAGAAGGTGAAAGACGCTCCATCACAGATGAGAGTAGTGCCCTCTGTTGGAAACACAGAGAACTTGATAGAGAGATAAAGGTCTGTCGACGAGAGTAACACGTGTGAGAGAAAAAAAAAAAAAAAAAATGTGAAGCTGCATCTATGTGATTTTGGAGATAAAACGACTCTTTGCCTTTATATATGAACAGTAGGACTATTAATTTTCAATTTTCTTGACAGAGAAAGTGTGTTCTGGACTCTTCCAGAACAATGATAGTTTTGTACATTGAAATGATGTCGTAGAAAATGAAATACTACGTGTTTCTCAAATGTTTTCAACTGCGCTGTCTGTCCACATCACTGTTTTTAAACAGTTCATGAAGACAGCAATATATTTTTTATATTCCTTCCATAGCCGTCAGCTTTTACATATGTCTCCGTATGCTTTTGTTTTAGCATCTAAGTGAGCATTAAGTAGTGTACAGGCTGAAGAGCGGGTTGCTTGTACTGCTACCAGCGCCCCCCCCCCCCCCCCCCCTAGCCCCCGCCCGTGTGACGCGGGAGGGGATGAAAAAAAGTAGTAATACACTGTGCTGTCCTCACCTTGTGTCTATCGTTCCTACATTTCATCTCCATAGCTTCCCCGGTGAGGCGTAGCGCCGTGTAGCGATCCTGCCTTGGAGGCGGATAAGTGGGAGATGTGTCTCAGAGCTGGAGAGTGACAGATGGCGACGCGAGGCTGGACGCTCACGTAGTTTATGTATCAGCCGATAGAGGACAATGTTGGATAATGGGACTGTGATTTTAGTTTCGATTGTGCCCACTAGAGTGCACTAACGTAACAATGTTTTTCGTAAACTGTTCTAGTATTTTCATGAAGTGTTATTATTTCTTTTTGTGTATGTAAAATGTTTTAGCAGTATGAATGATGCTTGAGTGTGGGTTAAGGTTAATATGAAGATAATTGTTTAACGAGTTATGTAGTAGGATTTAGTGTGGGAACATTTCGAAAAAGTATGGGTATGGACAAAAGGGATTTTTGTAGAATACATTTGTAAAGTAAGTTGATGATAAAGGGAAAGTTAATTCAGGTGTAAATAACAATAGTAAATAACTTCATGCATAAGCAAAACTTCAGCATATTAGATAATTACGTCGGTAAAAAGTGCCGTCGTTAGGTTTACTATTTTGCGATTGGTTATTGATGAAAAGCGCGGATTGACGAGGGAGAATGTTGTTTTGCTATTGGCTGTTGAGTAAACTGACCAATGGTACAGCAATATTCTTCGCGCGCCTTTCTCTGCTGGTAGAGAAGACTTAGAGTATTCTAGAGAAGAATCGGAGACTAGCCATGAAACAGTTCGTACCCGTGTAGTAGTAGTTCCGATGGAAACGATAAGTTGCTGGATCTAGCAATGTTTCATACATCAAAAGTGTGGTAAAGTAACGGCATAATTATTCCGAAGGGCGTGTAGAAATTTCGGAATTTTTAAGTGAATTTTGTGATGAGAAAAGACAGATATTACGCGTGGCATATTGAGCAGGTCGGTGGCTAAAAAAACTGTGACTGCATTTGGTACCGACAGGCTTAATATTTGGCGAGCATTATCAATCAAAAACAATCAGTATTTTTGTAGCTATTACGTTTTCGGGAAATGCAACACCATACACTTGCTAACGTGAGTGAAAGGGATTATGATTGACTGTGTTGAGACTAGCACGGGCTTGGCAGTGATACTTGTTCACCTAAGTTTCAGAATATATAAATTGAGGACAAAATTTCCAACCTTTCATTTGTGTGAAAACTTTCTCCCGAAACGTAGATTAGTGATTTAAATTGCAGCCTGGTTTACGTGGAAGTACAGTACGTTTCACTCGGCTTTCCTACTGATGATCTGCTGAGACAATGTTCACAGGTAGGTGCAGGTTCGTCGTAAAGGTACGGAAAGAACCGCCCCGCCCCACCCACTTAATAGACTCATATCTCTTTAGCTGCACCCTTCAGCTTCCATTCTCTCCTCCCACAACACTCCTCATACTCAGTGCTGGTCCTTCACTTGTTAAGCGAAAGTACAGTGCTTTTTTATATTAAGAGTATCACCACACTGTTATTGCGTTTTTTACTTTGTATATATTTTTCGTCCTTTCAGCTGTCCTCATTAATTTTTTAAATTTAAAACGAAAAGAGTCTTCATATTCTTCTTATCTCTCTTCTTTGTTAAATCTTCAATAACGCTCTTGGCTAAAGAGTGGAGTATTCTACCGCTGATAGCCCCCCCCCCCCTCCGGCCCCAATCCGTATGGGGCAGTGAGGAGGGGGGGGGGGATGAAATAACAGTAGACAAAAAATGAAATGCTAAAACGTTGATGGAATGCAAGAAAGATCGTTGGAATTTGTAAAGAGAGAAAAATATTTGTAAATGAATATTGTTTCGTTCTAGACGTCAGTACAGCGTAAGTAATAAAAAACGTGTTTCTTTCGTTAATTAGGTTACAGGCCGCTTCTTTCCCTTTAAAATCCAGTGGAAGTCTTAAAGTGAAAGAAAATCAGTACAAGAGAGTTTTACTGTTAATGTAAATAATCTGTTGTGAATCGAATTACATTTCACAAAGGTGGGATCGGTTATGTCTTTATTTGCGGAAAGAAGCACAGCTCGGAGACTGTTCACCGTGTAAGTAAAACAAAAGCCATTTCACGAGAGTAGTTCACACTGTAGCAGTTGGTGTCTGGTTTTCTTGCAATATCACATCAGTGAGAGAGGGTGCCAGCTGGATGATTTTGATTAGACAGGTATCTGCAAGCTTTTGTGTACATATGTAGTAACTCCAGCCTCCCAGCGTATAATACGGTACATATTTATAAAGAATAGGGATACATATTTTTATTAGCTATCTATGGACTGCAGCCTATCACTCTAAGAAGCCGCTGCTGCAAATCTGAAACTACATACCGTCTGTCCTGTGAAATCTAGGTCTTAACTTCACTGCTCATTACATTACTAACAAGAAATTCTCTTTAATTACTTTGGATACAGGTTCGGTGCAGTATCCTGGTGATCGAATTGAAATATTCAATTCTCAAAATATTTCGAATTCCGATACATGTGGATTCTTTTTGTGGGCTAGCAAACTCATTAGACTCTTTCATTAGGGAGGCATGAGGTAAACAGTCAAATTCATTGATCCTCAGCCCCTCCACCCCCCGGTCCCACCTGGACACCAACGGAAAACAGTGATTTCCACGGAATGAATCTGTCACTCAGCAGCTGAGAAAGTGCCATTTTCAAACTCCCTGATGGATTAAAATTGTGTATTGGATCAGAACTCAGTCTTGTACCCGTGATTTTTGCAGACAATGCTCCTTCCTGTGCCACCCCGAACCCCCTGGGACAGAATTAGTGTATCCCAACTGTCTGCATCTAGCGTAAGCCATGGAATAGTGTGAATGTTTTTCAAATGTCTGCGAGTCGTGTAACCGAGGCGGAACGTGGGGAACAGCCCAGTATTCACCTTGTGGGATGCGGAAAACCGCCTAAAAACCACATACAGGCTGGCTGGCGCACCGGCCCTCGTCGTTAGTCCGCCAGGCGGTTTCGATCCGGAGCCGGCGGGCCTACCTGAGTCCAGGAAACAGCATGTTAGCGCTCTCGGCTACCCTGGTGGGGGCCGTAGTTCTGCACTTCTCTGTACGAAATTTAAACAGGCCGGATTTCGCCAAGAAAACAATAATACTTAGGAAAATTTTAATCTTGTACAAAAAATTAATTTCCAGATTTGCGAAAAACGTTAGTACTCACAATTTTGAATAGCTCCCTAAGAGTTGTATAAAAAACTCTAATGACATTTCCTTTCGCAGATAATGGGTTTTGAGATAACTGCAATAATGGGGGATCCATTTCCACTGTCATGTGAAGTTGGCACCAGACTTTCGAGAAATATACTTTTTTTAAGAGCTCTTGATAGGTATACGATAGTTCTGGGGTTCTCTGTAAAAGTTTTTGATATTACTGTGGAATTTTTTGAAACAAAAATGATCACAATCTTGAATAGTTAAATAGCTGTGAAGTTGCCGCCCAACTTTGAAGAGATACAATTTTTTCAGTGTTATTGGTAGGAATGCCACAGTCTTAGGGTTCCCTGTACTAAATCTGAATAGTACTGGGGAATTTCGCGAAGAAAACACTAGTAATCGGCAAAATTTTAATGTCGAAAAAATTGCAGATTTGCGAAAGTAAAATTATGTTCACAATTCTGAAGAGCTCCACAAGAGATCTACAGAAAACCTGTACAACATTTATTGTGCAGTAATTTTTTACGAGAGAACTGCAATAATGAGGGACCCATTTGCATTACGGAAAATATACGACATCGCACTGGAGTTCTGATGACAGTTCTGATCACAACTATGAATAGCACCCGAAGAGTTTTATAGTAAAATCCAATATAATTTCTTGTGCAGATATTTATAATTGCAATAATTTGGGATCGACTTCACGAATGTATAGCTTTTCGGTCGGAATGTGAGCGTCGTTACCCTACTTGTGATCGATGAATGTATGTATAAGTTGGTACACTTCATGTCGATTGTCGTTATGTAACCTCAGAAATCTAACGGTAGATGCCAATTTTTGTCTACTTATCGGGTACTACAACAATTTTAATTTAATTTGATACTCTGCTACAGTTAAGTACCGAATTTGAAGATAGCTGCCTCTCTAATGTGCTTTCACGAACTCCTGTTACTTCAGTGTTCGATACATATTGAGATTTTGTAGAATTTAGCGAGAAATACGCTATTTCTTTCACAGAGGAGTTCAGATGCGTCGTACAATTAAAGCAGCTTTTGTAAATTCATGCATTCATAGTCAGAGTTGGAAAAGAGAGGCACTAACTCGTTCAATTAAAAGAGGTAAAAGAATAACTGGCTCGCTCAGTTAAATCCATTAATTTTCGTCAGTTCAAAAGAGAGAGAGAGAGAGAGAGAGAGAGAGAGAGAGAGAGGGAAAGAGAGAGAGAAAGCTAGGAACGAGATGAACTACTTGCAGATGTTCTTCGCTCTAGAAAATGTTCACTGAGTAATGAACGCCAGAAATAAATTATGTCAGAATTTTTCGAGGACTTCGCTTCATAGTTTGTAGATCCTTATTTCTATTATAGCACATTCCTCAGGAACAGACTTTAGTATTGTTTGTTGAAGTACTCTTTCACATAATAGAATGCATGACTTTGATAGACACTACAGTGCGAAGAATCAGACTACCAAGGAAGAAATGAAGCTTGTATTTGGGTGTAACGTATGGCAAGATTATTGACTTAGAAAAAAAGAGGCCAGAGAAAGACACATTATATTTTATAAAGTAAGTTGCGAAGAGTTAGCGATGACGTAATCGACATGTGAATCTTGCTTAGTGAAATAAAATACATTTCTTTCTGATGGAGAGATACTGCCAATTTAACTGACATAGTATTAACAAAAGAAGAAAGAGAATTACTTGAAAAGGGGCCTAAACACAACGAACACAAACCTGTCACACAAAATCATAGAAAACATGATCACAGAAACAGAATACATATTAAAGGAAGAAGAGAAGTTGAAGAACTCAAATTTCAATGTGTACTTGACACGGGAACTTGTAGCAGAAGAGATAAAACGCATAATAAAGGAGAACAAGACCCACATCATCTCAATAACAAAAACAACAGAGCAGAATATATCTATAAAACTAAATAGAAAACTCCAAAAACATAATGCAATCATCATCAGAGTAGACAAAGGGAGTACACTTGTACTGATGAATGAGGCAGAGTGCATCAAGAAAACAGAAGAATTTATAGAACAGAACAACATCGTCAAGTTAATCAATGATTCTACCATGAGGTACCAAAGAAACATTCAAAAACTCTTAAAAACCCTCAGAGTCACCGTCACAGAAACTCAAGCCAAATACATGACACAAAAGAATCCCAAAATACCCAGCCTCAATGATTTACCAAAGACACATAAAAATAACTGTTCAAACAGGCCTGTAATAAATTTCAAAAATGCATCATGTTACCACCTAGCTAGACACTTACGTATATTACTACAGAAATTATACACTTTCACAGACAACAGAAACAAAAAAAATACCAGTGAACTGATAGAAAAGATAAAAGATATAAATATACCATTAACAGCAACCCTTCTATCTTTTGACATCACATCCTTGTACACAAATGTGCCAGTAGAAGAAACAGCACTGTTAAAAACAGCTGCAGTACGAAGGGGACATAACAAGTACACACATAGATGAAACAGAAGCCACCCTAAAGATTATAACAGGACACAACTACTTCACTTTCAAGGAAGAGTTCTATCTGCAAAAAGATGGCCTTCTAATGGGCTCACCCATCAGTGGTAAACTTGTAAACATATTTCTAAACCACATTGAAATCAAAATATTCAATGAAATCATACATCCAAAATGTTACAAGATTATGTACTGGGACCAATATGTAGATGACATCATTTGGTTGATTGATGAAACAGATACCCGAATTAAACAATTACACAGTGACATAAATGTAGTTCACCCAACAGTAAAGTTAAACATTGAGACAGAAGAGGATATGAAGTTTATTTTCTTAGACATTACAATACACAGAAACAAAAATTTTTGGGAAACCTACAGCCACAAGTACAACCATTCGCATCAACTTCACAGGGTTATTTGGTAACAGTGATAGCGTTTTCGGAGATGTTTAACGAACTCAAGTGGCAGACTCTGCAAGAGAGGCGCTCTGCATTGCGGTGTAGCTTGCTCACCAGGTTTCGGGAGGGTGCGTTTCTGGATGAGGTATCGAATATATTGCTTCCCTCTACTTATACCTCCAGAGGAGATCACGAATGTAAAATTAGAGAGATTAGAGCGCGCACGGAGGCTTTCAGACAGTCGATCTTCCCGCGAACCATACGCGACTGGAACAGGAAAGGGAGGTAATGACAGTGGCACGTAAAGTGCCCTCCGCCACACACCGTTGGGTGGCTTGCGGAGTATAAATGTAGATGTAGATGTAGAACTCCAACCACCCACAAGCACACAAACTCTCAAGCTTCAGACACATGCTACACAGGCTCAACAGAACTCCACTGGAAAAACTCAACTACACACAGGAACTAAATGCAATACAAAAAATAGCCAGAGAGAATGGTTACAACACATAAATGATAAACTGAACAACAAAATTAAAAAGCAAATGAAAAGATTACAAACCATCAACAAATCACCAGCCACAAGAGAGAACCAAGAGCACAAGCTCCAAACACAGGATACCAGGAACACCCTACAAAGAGTACAGCAGGGCACACACTAACATACAGTAACAAAAACGTACACAGGGAGGAAAACATACTGAAGAAACAAGGGCTGCAAATATCATTCCGTACAAATAACATAGTACAGAATAATCTAAGATCTAAGAAAACCTCTACAGACAAATTCTCTAAAGCTGAAATATATCAGTTAACCTGCAGATCATGCCAGTCGGTCTACATAGGCCAAACATGCAGAAATTTTAAAACCAAGTACTACAAACACCTCAGAGCCCTAAGAAGTGATAGTACACACTCCACTTTTGAAGACCATCTAATACAAGAAAACCACAACCCAAGAAACATGGAGACTGATCTTAAGGTCCTCAGAGAGAGCAATGGTCTCTATCAAAAACTCACACTATAGGAGAACTACCACACACAAAAAGCATTAATACAGGGAAGGAGAGTCTTGAGTGAAAATACAACACTGTGCAACTAAACACTGTTTGGAACACTCAATGAACTATAGGAACGTAACTCCCCACAAAAAACATAACATGAAAAAAAGGCTTCTATTTTCTTGGTCCTCACCCCACCCCTCCTCTCTCTCTCCCTCTCTCTCTTTCTCCCCCCCCCCCCCCCAACTCCAAGTTCCAAGCTCTCAGAGCTCCATCCGACACACACACACACACACACACACACACTCTCTCTCTCTCTTTCTCTCTCTCTCTCTCACACACACGCACGCACGCACGCACGCACATACACATTCAAAATCAGCGCCATAACAAACACAAGATCAACGATGAACAAGTGAGCAACGACAATAACATGACAACTTTCACTGAATGTGTTGTCAGAAGTATCTGCTCAGATCACATTTCGCCAAATTTTGTGTAAGTGCATGTGAGGTGAAGTAGTGAGCGGAAATTTGTGAAAAACTTAGTGAAAGCAATGCACTAAATAGCAGCTGCTTGAGACACCAACCAGGTACATGAAATGGAACGGAAAATGTAAGTACATAAACGTACATAACCTCTACCCTCGAAACAGCTCTCCATAAATGCGCAATATTTTCTTCATGGCTAGTTTGCAGATGACATGCTGTAAAAAAAAAAAAAAAGGACGAAATCTAGCACTAAAATAGATGTATAATAATATAGTTCAGTTACCGACGTAATTTTAAGGTGAGTGTCTAAACAAAATGAAGCAAATTGCAAATATTGTATTTCTTAGGTCTACAGTAGTTAAATTACTAAAAATGTGATATTGTACTTTACAGAAATAAGAGTTAGACCCACAGAAGATGACACATTGGTGTCGAAACATGTCTGGGTAAATATAAAAATAAACTAATTGTGTTTGCATAAGGCTGATTTCCAAAACAACCCAGATACTGTTATACTTGGTCTCCAAGTATTTGCACGCGATCTTGATAGGGTTACAGAAACGAATGTGAAAAAAAAGCTGTATCAAGCTACCTAATTACGAGACGAAACGAGGAACTCTTTGAGGATGTATCTGAGCAACTGTACTTTTTTTTCTCTAGCTTCGGATGGATCAACGGATATACGTGATGTTGCCCAGTTAATAATTTCTATAAGTGAAATTTGTTAATTTTAATGCTTGTAAAATAATGCCTACAAAAATTTAAAAAGTAGATTATTGTTAAGTATGAAATGACGGAGAACCGTCAATGATAGGTAGAATCAATGGCACTGCAACGTTGCTCGAAAACTTTTTAAATCATCCTGTAGTAAAATGTTACTGCATTATACAGCATGAGTCATTGTATGGAATAACCTTAAAACCTTATGTAAACACCGCGTTATGTCACCGGTTCTGAAATGTGTGAATAAACCTAGACCTACGGCATTAACTGCACGAGAATTCTGAGGCTATTCTGAATTGTTGGATTTCAAGTATGGTGAACTTGTACAACATTGTGAGACGCAGTATCTCTAAAGAAAAGCTTCAGAACATGTTTTACAACTTTAAAAATTAGTGATTCCACATCTACATCTACATTCTTACTCTCTAAACCACCACGAAGCGCATGGCAGAGGGCACGCCCAACTGTAACAGTCATTAGGGTTTCTTCCTATTCCATTCACATATGGAGCGCGGGAAGAATGAGTCTTTGAATGCCTCTGTGCCTGGTGTGATTATTCTAATCTTGTCCACACGATCTCTATGTGAGCGATACGTAGAGGGTTGTAGTATATTTCTAGTCATCATTTAAAGCCGGGTCTTGAAACTCTTTTAGTAGACATTCTCACGATATTTAACGCCTATCTTCAAGAGTCTGCCAGTTCAGTTTCTTCACCATCACTTTAACATTCTCCCACAGGTCAGACAAACGTAAAACCATTCATGCGGCCCTTCTCTGTATATATTCAATACCTCCTGTCAGTGACATTTGGTACGTGTCCCACACACTTCACCAACATTCTAGAACCAGACGCGCGAATGATTTGTAAGCCATCTCTTTGTAGACTCGTTGCACTTCCCAGTATTCTCCCAATAAGTCAAAGGCTACCGCCTGCTTTACCAATGACTTTAAGAATTTTCGGACGCTTACAAATGTAAATTTTCGGAAGTTACTGGTACGAGTGTTTTGGATACGTAATTTGTTTCGTAGCAAATCAGCATTTGTGGTTTACAGTTCAGGCAAAGAATACATCATCTATGAATTTCATTGTATATCAACGCCAATAAGGGTACGTTTTTGAGACTTTTCGGAAGCTACCATTGTCTTTCCATAATGTACGAGCAATTTATAGAAAATCGGCGTATGCGATTTAGTTACTGTACCAGATTTTGTAACTAACATATTGTGTTTCATCTAATTTTCCCTTAAAGAGAAGTAGCCCTATATATTATCTGCATTTATCGTAAATTAACTTTGTTCTCGAATGTGCTGAACTCTCATTAACATCAAAACGTTTTAGAAAACAGGTTTTTCGTTGCTTTTATAGGAATCTCGTTTTTGTGTATCTGCTTCAGTTACATGGAAATAGCAGTTTTTTTAGCCCAACAGATTAAAAGATAATCAGTGGGCTTAATTTAAAGTTATTTGTTCCCTTCCTTATAATACATAGCAGCAGCCAAACTGCAGCTCCATTATGAATGCTATTTTCAAACACGGGATGAGGTGATTGACGTTCGTAAGCAGCTGGAAATCGCCCTGACTACAGTCACACATTGGCAGCTGCTGAGAATCGGTGTGTTGGAAGAGTTCCCGAGAGTCGTGTACCCGTTATACCTATACTAGAGGAACCTCAGGTACTATCCTCTCCGGTAGATCCTGTCTCCTATGCAGAAACACAAGCTCTGTCTTTACCCGTCCACTTCAGTGCGAGTGGCGTGTCAATTGTAGATCCATGCGTCCAGTGTAAGGTGTACGTGGTCCAGGGAGGATCCAGGGTGTTGTACCGATTCCCCTAAACAACAAGTCTGAGGTGATATCTTTCACTGCAACTGAAACTAACCCAGCGGGACTTTCACCTATTTTGGGAAACCTGTTTTGTCTAGCGTCAGAAGGATGCCAACACAAAATGTTTGAGGCCTGTTAATCGTTAAAAGTACAAACGTACGGTGAATGAGGGTATCCCTTAGGGAAATGTCGGGCAGGAAAGGGGCAGGAAAGGACACCAGGTGCACTCAGTGTGTATGCCTGGTGTCTCATTCAGCATGTTGAGGAGGCTATTCTGACAGCCATTGAGGGAACAGTGTGTCTTCCTATTTTTGCTTTTCGAATTGTTGTTATCGTGTGAAATACTGTGGCAATTATGCCGTGTGACAAGTGTTACACTAGGATGAAAGTAAAGTGAGTAATGACAGTGACGACGAACGTATGTTGTTAGCACCATCTAGTAACAAAGTGATAAATATTCGAGACAGTAATTTGGTAATTGTGTATAGGGACATGGATCAGGCAGTAAATAACGGTGTAGAAATGGAAACAATCAGTCAACAGAGAAGTATTGTCGATCGATCGATCAGTAGCTCTTCGCCTCAGTAATGCGGAATAACAGAACGAAATCGTGCAAATTCCATAGATTTAGGTTTTGCGTGATTACCCGTTTCTCAGTTTACTCAAGACACACTTTCTGTTTTTCGATGTATGAGTATTGCCAGTGTGACCGCATTGCCAAAAAGCGCGTTTGGACATGTTTCTGCCACTCATGCATTGTTATTGCTGTTAATTCAAAAAGCTAATCAAATTGGACAACGGCTCCAAAAAAAAAAAAATTAACACAATAGTACACCCAGTTGAACAAACACGTGAAGATTTAACTGCTGAGACATCCGAAATCGAATAGAAACATCAAAAGGCTTCTGAAGATGTAAAAACAATAATTTGTGAAATTTCAGCCTATCTTTTTGCGACATGAAGACACATTACAGAATCATGAAGCTGATACCCCCCATGAACCATGGACCTTGCCATTGGTGGGAAGGCTTGCGTGCCTCAACGATACAGATAGCCGTACCGTAGGTGCAACCACAACGGAGGGGTATCTGTTGAGAGGCCAGACAAAAATGTCGTTCCTGAAGAGGGGCAGCAGCCTTTTCAGTAGTTGCAGGGGCAACAGTCTGGATGATTGACTGATCTGGCCTTGTAACAGTAACCAAAATGGCCTTGCTGTTCTGGTACTGCGAACGGCTGAAAGCAAGGGAAAACTGCAGCCGTAATTTTTCCCGAGGGCATGCAGCTTTACTGTATGATTAAATGATGATGGCGTCCTCTTGGGTAAAATATTCCGGAGGTAAAATAGTCCCTCATTCGGATATCCGGGCGGGGACTACTCAAGAGGATGTCGTTATCAGGAGAAAGAAAACTAGCGTTCTACGGATCGGAGCATGGAAGGTCAGATCCCTTAATCGGGCAGGTAGGTTAGAAAATGGATAGGTTAAAGTTAGATATAGTGGGAATTAGTGAAGTTCGGTGGCAGGAGGAACAAGACTTTTGGTCAGGTGAATACGGGGTTATAAATACAAAAGCAAATAGGGGTAATGCAGGTGTAGGTTTAATAATGAAAAAAAACAGGAGTACGGGTAAGCTACTACAAACAGCATACTGAACGCATTATTGTGGCCAAGATAGACACAAAGCCCAGGCCTACTACAGTAGTACAAGTTTATATGCCAACTAGCTCCGCAGATGACGAAGAAATTGATGAAATGTATGATGAGATAAAATAGAATATTCAGGTAATGAAGGGAGACGAAAATTTAATAGTCATAGGTGACTGGAATTCGTCAGTAGGAGAAGGGAGAGAAGGAAACATAGTAGGTGAATATGGATTGGGGCTAAGAAATGAAAGAGGAAGCCGTCTGGTAGAATTATGCGCAGAGCATAACTTAATCATAGCTAACACTTGGTTCAATAATCGTGAAAGAAGGTTGTATACATGGAAGAACCCTGGAGATACTAAAGGGTATCACATAGATTATGCAATGGTAAGACAGAGATTTAGGAATCAGGTTTTAAATTGTAAGACATTTACAGGGCCAGATGTGGACTCTGACCACAATCTATTGGTTATGAACTGTAGATTAAAACTGAAGAAACTGCAAAAAGGTGGGAATTTAAGGAGATGGGACCTGGATAAACTGAAAGAACCAGAGGTCGTACAGAATTTCAGGGAGAGCATAGGGGAACAATAGAAAGGAATGGGGGGAAAGAAATACAGTAGAAGAAGAACGGGTCGCTTTGAGGGATGAAATAGTGAAGGCAGCAGAGGATCAAATAGGTAAAAAGACGAGGGCTAGTAGAAACCCTTGGGTAACAGAAGAAATATTGAATGTAACTGATGAAAGGAGAAAATATGAAAATGCAGTAAATGAAGCAGGCAAAAAGGAATACAAACGTCTCAAAAATGAGATCGACAGGAAGTGCAAAATGGCTAAGCAGGGATGGCTAGAGGACAAATGTAAGGATGTAGAGGCTTATCTCACTAGGGGTAAGGTAGATACTGCCTACAGGAAAATTAAAGAGACCTTTGGAGAAAAGAGAACCACTTTTATGAATATCAAGAGCTCAGATGGAAACCCAGTTCTAAGCAAAGAAGGGAAGCCAGAAAGGTGGAAGGAGTATATAGAGGGTTTATACAAGGGCGATGTGCTTGAGGACAATATTATGGAAACGGAAGAGGATGTAGATGAAGATGAAATGAGAGATATGATACTGCGTAGAGAGCTTGACAGAGCACTGGAAGACCTGAGTCGAAACAAGGCCCCAGGAGTAGACAACATTCCATTAGAAGTAACTGACAGCCTTGGGAGAGCCAGTCCTGACAAAACTTTACCATCTGTTGAGCAAGACAGGCGAAATACCCTCAGACTTCAAGAAGAATATAATAATTCCAATCCCAAAGAAAGCAGGTGTTGACAGATGTGGAAATTACCAAACTATCAGTTTAATAAGTCACAGCTGCAAAATACTAACGCGAATTCTTTACAGACGAATGGAAAAACTGATAGAAGCCGACGTCGGGGAAGATAAGTTTGGATTCCGTAGAATTGTAGGAACACGTGAGGCAATACTGACCCTACGACTTATCTTAGAAGAAAGATTAAGGAAAGGCAAACCAACGTTTCTAGCATTTGTAGACTTAGAGGAAGCTTTTGACAATGTTGATTGGAATACTCTCTTTCAAATTCTGAAGGTGGCAGGGTTAAAATACAGGGAGCGAAAGGCTATTTAAAATTTGTACAGAAAGCAGATGGCAGTTATAAGAGTCGAGGGGTATGAAAGGGAAGCAGAGGTTGGGAAGGGAGTGAGACAGGGTTGTAGCCTGTCCCCGATGTTATTCAATCTGTATATTGAGCAAGCAGTAAAGGAAACAAAAGAAAAGTTCGGAGTATGTATTAAAGTCCATGGAGAAGAAATAAAAACGTTGAGGTTCGCCGATGACATTGTAATTCTGTCAGAGACAGTAAAGGACTTGGAAGAGCTGTTGAACGGAATGGACAGTGTCTTGAAAGGAGGGTATAAGATGAACATCAACAAAAGCAAAACGAGGATAATGGAATGTAGTCGAATTAAGTCGGGTGATGCTGAGGGAATTAGATTAGGAAATCAGACACTTAAAGTAGTAAAGGAGTTTTACTATTTGGGGAGCAAAATAACTGATGATGGTCGACGTAGAGAGGATATAAAATGTAGACTGGCAATGGCAAGGAAACCGTTTCTGAAGAAGAAAAATTTGTTAACATCAACTATAGATTTAAATGTCAGGAAGCCGTTTCTGAAAGTATTTGCATGGAGTGTAGCCATGGATGGAAATGAAACGTGGACGATAAATAGTTTAGACAAGAAGAGAATAGAAGCTTTCAAAATGTGGTGCTACAGAAGAATGCTGAAGATTAGTTGGGTAGATCACATAACTAATGATGAAGTATTGAATAGAATTGGGGAGAAGAGGAGTTTGTGGCACAACTTGACCAGAAGAAGGGATCGGTTGGTAGGACATGTTCTGAGGCATCAAGGGATCACCAATTTAGTACTGGAGGGCAGCGTGGAGGGTAAAAGTCGTAGAGGGAGACCAAGAGATGAATACACTAAGCAGATTCAGAAGGATGTAAGCTGCAGTAGGTACTGGGAGACGAAGAAGCTTGCGCAGGATAGAGTAGGATGGAGAGATGCATCAAAACAGTCTCAGGACCGAAGACCACAACAACAACAGCAACAAATATCATTTCGTACATATAACAGAGTGCAGAATAATGTAAGATCTAAGAACACCTCTACAGACAAATTCTCTAAAGCTGAAATATATCAGTTAACATGCAGTTCATGCCAGTCGCTCTACATAGGCCAAACATGCAGACATTTCAAAACGAGATACTACGAACACCTCAGAGCCCTAAGAAGTGATAGTACACATTCCACTTTTGAAGACCATCTAATACAAGAAAACCACAGCCCAAGAAACATGCTCAGATCACATTTCACTAAATTTTGTGTAAGTGCATGTGAGGTGACGTAGTGAGCGGAAATCTGTGAAAAACTGAGTGAAAGCAATGCACTAAATAGCAGCTGATTGAGACACCAACCAGGGACATGAAGTGGAACGGAAAATGTAAGTACAGAACCGTATATAACCTCTACCCTCGAAACGGCTCTCCACAAATACGCAATATTTTCTTCATGGCTAGTTTTCAGGTGACGTGCTGTCAAAAAAAACGACGAAATCGAGCACTAAAATTGATGTATAATAATACAGGTCAGTTAGCGACGTACTTTTAAGGTGAATGTCTAAACAAAATGAGCAAATTGCAAATATTGCATTTCTTAGGCGTACAGTAGTTAAATTATTAAAAATGTGATATTGTGCTTTACATAAATAAATATTAGACCCACAGAACGTGACACATTGATGTCGAAACATGTCTGGGTAAATATGAAAATAACTAATTATGTTGCATAAGGCTGATTTCCAAAACAACCCAGATACTGAAAATTCCTGGCAGATTAAAACTGTGTGTCGGTCCGAGACTCGAACTCGGGACCTTTGCCTCTTGCGGGCAAGTGCTCTACCAACTGAGCTACCCAAGAACGACTCACGCCCCGCCCTCACAGCTTTACTTCTGCCAGGTAGGAGACGAGATACTGGCAGAAGTAAAGCTGTGAGGTCGGGGCGTAAGTCGTGCTTGGGTAGCTCAGTTGGTAGATCCCTTGCCCGCGAAAGGCAAAGGTCCCGAGTTCGAGTCTCGGTCCGGCATACAGTTTTAATCTGCCAGGAAGTTTCATATCAGCACACACTCCGCTGCAGAGTGAGAATCTCAACCCAGATACTGTTATACTTGGTCTTCAAGTATTTGCACGCGATCTTGATAATAAGGGTACAGAAATGAAAGTGAAACAAAAATGCTGTATCAAGCTAGCCAGTTACGAGACGAAACGAGGAATTCTGTGAGGATGTATCTGAGCAACTGTACTTTCTTTTCTCTAGCTTTGGATGGATCAACGGATACACGTGATGTTGCCCAGTTACCAATTTCTATAACTGAAATTTGTTAATTGTAATGCTTGTAAACGAATACCTACAAAAATTTACAAAGTAGATTATTGTTAAGTCATCAAACATGAAATGATGGAGAACCGTCAATGATAGGTAGATTTAATGGCTCTGCAACGGTGCTCGAAAACTTTTTAAATCATCCTGTAGTAAAATATTACTGCATTATACAGCAAGAGTCACTGTGTGGAATGACCTTAAAACCTTATGTAAACACCGCGTTATGTCACCGGTTCTGAAATGTGTGAATAATCCTAGACCTACGGCATTAACTGCACGAGAATTCTGAGGCTACTCTGAATTGTTGGATTTCAAGTATGGTGAACTTGTACAACATTGTGAGACGCAGTATCTCTAAAGGAAAGCTTCAGAACATGTTTTACAACTTTAAAAATTAGTGATTCCACATCTACATCTACATTCTTGCTCTCTAAACCACCACGAAGTGCATGGCAGAGGGCACGCCCAACTGTAACAGTTATTAGGGTTTCTTCCTATTCCATTCACGTATCGAGCGCGGGAAGAATGAGGTTTTGAATGCCTCTGTGCCTGCTGTAATTATTGTAAGCTTGTCCTCACGTTCTTTATGTGAGAGATGGGTAGGGGGTTGTAGTATATTTCTAGTCATCATTTAAAGCCGGGCCTTGAAACTCTTTTAGTAGACATTCTGACGATACTTAACACCTATCTTCAAGAGTCTGCCAGTTCAGTTTCTTCACCATCACCTTAACATTCTCCCACAGGTCAACAAACATAAAACCATTCGTGCTGCCCATCTCTGCATATGTTCAATACCTCCTGTCAGTGCCATTTGATACGTATCCCACACACTTCAGCAACATTCTAGAACCAGACGCGCGAGTGATTTGTAAGCCATCTCCTTTGTAGACTGATTGCACTCCCCAGTATTCTCCCAATAAGTCAAAGGCTACCGCCTGCTTTACCCATGACTTGTTTCGTAGCAAATCAGCATTTGTGGTTTACAGTTCAGGCAAAGAATACATCATCCATGCGTTTCATTGTATATCAACGCAAATAAACGTGCGTTTTTGAGACTTTTCGGAAGCTACCATTGTCCTTTTGCATAATGTACGAGCAATTTATAGCAAATCGGCGTATGCGATTTAGTTACTGTAGCAGATTTTGTAACTAACATATTGTGTTTCATCTAATTTTCCCTTAAACAGAAGTGGCCCTATATATTATCTGCATTTATCGTAAATTAACTTTGTTCTCGAATTTGCTAACAACTATCATTAATATCAAAACGTTTTAGGAAACTAGTAATTTTTACCACAGGATTTTCTGTTGCCTTAATAGAAATCTCGTTTTTATGTAACTGCTTCAGTTATTATATGGAATTAGCAGTTTTTCAGCCCAACAGATTAAAAGATAACCAGTAGACTTAATTTAAAGTTATTTCGTCACTTCCTTGTAATACATAGTAGCAGCCAAAAAGCAGCTCCACTGTGAATGCTGTTCTCAAACACGGGATGAGGTGATTGACTTTCGTAAGCAGCTGGAAATCGCCCTAATTACAGTCACACATTGGCAGCTGCTGAGAATCGGTGTGTTGGAAGAGTTCCCGAGAGTCGTGTACCCGTTATGCCTATACTAGAGGAACCTCAGGTACTATCCTCTCCGGTAGATCCTGTCTCCTATGCAGAAACACAAGCTCTGTCTTTACCAGTCCACTTCACTGCGAGTGGCGTGTCAGTTGTAGATCTAAGCGTCCACTATAGGGTGCACGGGGTCCGGGGAGGATCCAGGGTGTTGTACCGATTCCCCTAAACAACACGTCTGAGGTGATATCTTTCACTGAAACTGAAACTAAGCCAGCGAGATTTTCACCTATTTTGGGGAAACCTGTTTTGCCTATCGTCAGAAGGATGCAAATGCAAAATGGTAGAGGTATGTTAATCGTTATGAGTTCAAATGGTGGTATCCCTTGGGGAAATATCGGAAAGGGGCAGGAAGGACACCAGGTGCACTCAGTGTGTATGCCTGATGTCTCATTCAGCATGCTGAGGACGCTATTCTGACAGCCATTGAAAGAAAAGTGTGTCTTCTTATTTTTGCTTTTCGAATTGTTTTGTGTGCGTTATCGTGTGAAATACTGTGACAATTATGGCGTGTGACAAGTGTAACACTAGGCTGAAAGTAAAGTGAGTAATGACAGTGACGACGAGCGAATGTTATTAGCACCATCTAGTAACAAAGTGATAAATATTCGAGACAGTAATTTGGTAATTGTGTATAGGGACATGGATCAGGCAGTAAATAACGGTGTAGAAATGGAAACAATCAGTCAACAGCGAAGTATTGTCGATCGATCGAGTAATAGCTCTTCGCCTCAGGAATGCGGAATAACAGAACAAAATCTTGCAAATTCCATAGATTTAGCTTTGCCTCATTACCCAATTTACTCAAGACACACTTTCTGTTTTTTGATATGTAAGTATTGCCAGTGTGACTGCATTGCCAAAAAGCGCGTTGGGTCATGTTTCAGTCACTCATGCATTGTAATTGCTGTTAATTCAAAAAGCTAATCAAATGGGAGAATGGCTCCAAAAATTTAACACAATTGAACAACCAGTTGAAAAAACAGGTGAAGATTTAACTGCTGAGACATCCGAAATCGAATCGAAGCATCAAAAGGTTCCTGAATATGAAAAAACACAAATTTGTGAACATTTTCAGCCTATCTTTTTGCGACATGAAGACACATTACAGAATCACTAAACTGATACAAAAGAACTGCAGATTATTGTTCACGAAAATCACAACTTGCAAGCTAAAATTGACTCATTTGCATCTACCGATACGGTTACGCAACCTGTAAAAGATCAGGAAAACTTAAAGGACACAGTAGATACGATTACAACACAAATGGACACACTAAAACATGGTTCAGAAAACCACACGGACGAAATCAGCACATTATCAGAAAAACTAGCCGAACTTTCGGAGCAGTTAAAAAATGTATCTACGAAGGTAAATGATGATCTGAGTGGTACATGCCCCGAACACAGAAGAGTACAAGGAAATTAGGAAAGTTAAACAAAATCAGAATCAAATTAATACGCAACATAAAAGAGAAATGCGGGAAATAGAATATCCGTTGGCACACCTGATACAAGAGCTACACAATTCAAAGGATACTCACGTGAAGAGTGATTTAGAAATACACAAAAGTCACACGGCAATAATGCACTACTGGCCATTAAAATTGCTACACCACGAAGATGACGTGCTACCGACGCGAAATTTAACCGGCAGGAAGAAGATGCTGTGATATGTAAATAATTAGCTATTCAGAGCATTCACACAAGGTTGGCGCCGGTGGCGACACCTACAACGTCCTGACATGAGGAAAGTTTCCAACCGATTTCTCATACACAAACAGCAGTTGACCGGCGTTGCCTGTGATGCCTCGTGCGAGGAGGACAAATGCGTACCATCACGTTTCCGACTTTGATAAAGGTCGGATTGTAGCCTATCGCGATTGCGGTTTATCGTATCGCGACATCGCTCCCCGCGTTGGTCGAGATCCAATGACTGTTAGCAGAATATGGAATCGGTGGGTTCAGGAGGGTAATACGGAACGCCGTGCTGGATCCCAACGGCCTCGTATCACTAGCAGTCGAGATGACAGGCATCTTATACGCATGGGTGTATCGGATTGTGCAGCCACGTCTCGATCCCTGAGTCAACAGATGGGGACGTCTGCAAGACAACCATCTGCACGAACAGTTCGACGACGTTTGCAGCAGCATGGACTATCAGCTCGGAGACCATAGCTGCGGTTACCCTTGACGCTGCATCACAGACAGGAGCGCTTGCGATGGTGTACTCAACAACGAACCTGGGTGCACGAATGGCAAAACGCCATTTTTTCCGATGAATCCAGGTTCTGTTTAGAGCATCATGATGTTCGCATCCGTGTTCGGCGACATCGCGGTGAATGTACATGGAAGCGTGTATTCGTCATCGCCATATTGGCGTATCATCCGGCGTGATGGTATGGGGTACCATTGGTTACACGTTTCGGTCACCTCTTGTTCGAATTGACGGCACTCTGAACAGTGCACGTTACTAATCATAGCGTGTTGGCTTTCACGGCCGGCGTCTTCAGTAATTAAAACTTCCGGGCTAAGAGACCGTGGTCCATTAGTAGAAATACTTCTCCCTGACGTTTCGTTGCCAGCTGCGGGCAACATCATCTGAGGTGAGTCTACGACTGCCTGCTAGGCCTTGGAGGTCCTGTTTATATAGAGCGCGTAGAGGGCGCCACCACTCGTCACGTGTTGTCAACAGTAAAACTATCTCTGGCTGGCGTCATTACTCTCGATCGAAGGTAATCGATTGTCACATCTTTGGTACAAAGTCGATCCCCATATCTTATCTAACTTCAAGCCTTCTTCTTTCCTGTTAAAATTATTGTGGTGTTTAAAAATCTCTACAGCCTCTCTATACATACGTGCACAATAATGCGATGTCTTAGCTAGCACGCTCGTCTCACTAAATTTTATTTCATGGTCACCCGTTTCAAAAACATGTTCCGCTACAGCCGATTTGTCCGTGTGTCCCAGTCGACAGTTCCCTTTGTGTTCAGTTAGGCGAGTATTGATACTTCTTTTTGTGGTTCCAATGTAAGCCTTCCCACAACTACACGGAATTTTATACACACCAGGAGTAGCTAAAGGGTGTCGTGCATCTTTCGCCGATCTTAAGCATTCACTAATCTTCTTGGTGGGTCTGAAGATTGTTTCAACTCTGAACTTGGCCAGCACTTTCCCGATACGGTCCGTAATATTGTGGTTGAATGGAAGAAAAACTTTCCCCACCGATGGTTGTTGTTGTTGCACGTTTTCGGACATTTTTCTTCTGGGATGGAGTGCTCTATCTATCTCCTTGCCAGCGTACCCATTTTTCCGGAAAGCGGTTCGCAAGTGGTTTAGTTCCTCTTGCGAATAAGCTGGCTCACAGATTTTATTAGCCCTGTCCATCAATGTCTTGATAATACCTCTCTTCTGCCTGGGATGATGGTTTGAGTCCTTATGAAGATAACGATCGGTATGCGTATCTTTTCTGTAGACTTTGTGACCCAGAGTCCCATCTGCTCGTTTAATTACTGAGACGTCCAAAAAATTAATCTGTCCATTACTCTCTCTGTCTCCATAGTGAATTGTATTTTTGAATTGGTGGTATTCAAATGCTTCAAAAAACGGTTCAGTTCCTCTTCACCGTGATTGCATATGATAAAAGTGTCGTACACATACCGATACCACTTCAAAGGCCTTTTTCTGGCTGACTGCAGTGCTTGCTGTTCCAAAAATTCCATAAAAATATGAGCAACGGCTGGACTTAGAGGGCTACCCATTGCCACTCCACTAATTTGTTCATAGAACTCATTACTGTACTGAAAATAAGTCGTGGAAAGGCAATGTCTAAACAAAGCTACTATATCAGTAGGAAATATGTCAGATATGCAAGCAAGAGCTTCGTTGACAGGAACCATGGTGAACAGAGACACCACATCAAAGCTGACAAGAATATCACTGGGGCTGACGGTAATCTCCTTAAATTTTTCGATGAAGTGCATAGAGTTTTCAATATGATGATCAGTTTTTCCAATAAACGGTTGTAACAAGGTGGCAAGATGTGTAGCCAGCTCTTGAGTAGGGGATCCAATAGCACTTACTATCGGTCTCAGTGGGACATTAGGTTTATGCACCTTAGGTAGCCCATATAATCTAGGAGGATAAGCTTCCGTTTCGCAAAGATCTTTTTTATCCTCTGAAGGAATAGAAGACTTTTTTATTAATTGATTGGCAACTGTCAACACTTTTGTTGTAGGATCCTTTTTCAACTTTTTATAAGTGGTAAGATCTTCTTGTGGTAGTCTTCGCTCTTCATCACCACGGTAGCATTTCCCTTGTCAGCAGAAAGTACAATAATACTCGTGTCCACATTAATCTCCCGTAATGCTTTCTTTTCTCCTTGAGACAGATTACTGCTAGGCGGCTTAGCTTTACGCAGTATCCTGGCTGTTTCCATCCTAACTTCATCAGCAGCGTGTGATGGTAACAGCCGAATCCCCGCCTCTATATTAGCTACAATATCCTCCGTTGGAATCTTCAGTGGAGTAATTGCAAAATTTCCTCCTTTCGAGAGAACAGAAGTTTCTTCCCTGGATAATTCTTTTCCGGACAAATTTATAACCGTTCGAGAATTGTCTAAAACCGTCTTTTCCTGTCTGCTCTTCTGTAGATTATCAAACTTCTTCTTCTGCCTATTAGAAGACACTTCTGCACTATGTTCCATGGATCTAAATGTTAGCCCATCCACCTTATTCCAGTCGCAAAACTACATTGTATTGCTGATAAATAGACGGAGATTTAATAGTTGACTGCATGTTATCGCCAGTCCTCGACGTGTTTGATGAATCCGTTCTCGTAGCATTGCCAGTTCCATGCGTAAATAGATACGGCTAGCTTGCTCTGAATGAAACAATCTTCTCACCTTCGAAAACTTCGGAACTGTACCGGTGTCACGACAATGTAGCAAGAAAGTGAGCGAACAAAGCTGCTGGGCCTTCTTCTTGCGTAGATGTGTTACGACCCGTGGCTCCACCCTTCATTCGACCCCTGCAAAACCCTACATTTCAGCAGGATAATGCACGACCGAATGTTGCAGGACCTGTACTGGCCTTTCTGGATACAGAAAATATTCGACTGCTGCCCTGGCCAGCACATTCTCCAGATCTCTCACCAACTGAAATCGTCTGGTCAATGGTGGCCAGGCAACTGGCTCGTCACAATACGCCAGCCACTACTCTTGTTGAACTGTGGAATCGTGTTGAAGCTGCATGGGCAGCTGTACCTGTACACGCCATCCAAGCTCTGTTTGACTCATTGCCCAGGCGTAACAAGGCCGTTATTACGGCCAGAGGTGGTTTTTCTTGGTACAGATTTCTCAGAATCTATGCACTCAAATTGCGTGAAAATTATGTAATCACATGTCAGTTCTAGTATAATATATTTCTCCAATGAATACCCGATTATCATCTGCAATTTCTTCTTGGTGTAGCAATTTTAGTGGCCAGTAGTGTACATGGTATTTCGGAGAGCCTTCAGAAGGAACTGCCGCCTACACGACGTAAGAATGACAGATTCACGACTCGGTGTCACAATGACTTTGACTGTAAGCTCTTCATCACTACGCGTAAATTTAGAACATTCAAGAATTCTAGTAATTATATACATCCACAGGCTTGGCTTTATCAGCTTTCTTATTGCTTTCCTCGTAACTAGTTATTAGAGAAAAAAAGGATTACACCACATTTCTCATGTAAAAAACCTTTATTGAGAAGTAATTTGCTTTCTGACTTAGTCGTTGCTATAAAATTTTTCACTTCACGTTACTATTACGCTTTGTCACACTTAGAAACTGTTAACGTGCAGCGATGTTTTGAACCTATGGAACTTATTTAAGACAGTAATTTTACGAGTCCACTTTTATAGGGAACAGACGACACTGTCGTATTGTGTGTAAATTTTTGCTTGTTAGTAGCATGATTACGTAACGACTATAGGGTTTACGTGCTTGGAACATATACCGATAATGAGGTTTTACTGTAACCTTTTGGTGCACTTCAAAAGACATTTTGTAATAATGAAACGTCCCCTTAGAAAAATTATTGAATTACTGTGCTTAAACTGACACACAATATTTTTTTAGCGCAACGCAATCTGACTTTCAGTAATCCCTACAAGAGAATGGCCCTGACTAAATTAACCTATACGTTTCACAAATCACTTACCTCACAAAAATCTTCGTTACTCGAACTACTGCAATGCAGCGAGCGCCATTTCTGCCAGCTAAATAAAACATTGAAACTACAGAAGGCACTAACTACTGATAGGCATAGTTAGCAAATGAAAGATTTTAATAGAGAAGAAACAATGTATTTACTTTAATAGCCATAATATATATAGCAGTTCATGACATCCATTCTTACAAATGTACTGTTTCTGATGGGCACACCTCCAGATTATCCATTCTCAAAAATTCGCCATCTCACTTCCCCACTTCCACCACTGCTGGTGGCTCGCCTCCAACTGCGCAACGCTACGCGCTGTTAACATCCAAAAAAGCTGCCCAACACTACAATGCAGACAACAACGCAAACCAGCCATAGACTGCACACAGCACAGCCAGTGATTTTCATATAGAGCGCTACGTGGCGTTACCAATATAAAAACCTAAACAGCCTACTTACAATTAAAGTACTTTCTGGGGGATCACAGACGTCACAGTATTTGGTTTGACAGCTACACGATTATACGACGCTACTTAGGAGTGACACAATTTTTATTATTGCTTTTAGACTGTATCTGTTTTATTGTCTGCACAGTTTTTCTACATCCTTCTGGAAAGTAAAACATGTTTTAGTTATGATCTTTGTGGGATAGCTACAATGCGATAGGTATTTTCGTAACACAATGCTTTACAGTATAGTATATTCAACGTCACGGCAATGAACGTAATAACTGCGACATTTTTGACGCATAGCACTTTACTTTTGTAAATGACGAGGCAAGTATATTGGCTTCTGGAGAGCTTTGCTTATGAACGACGATAACTACGACACTCGATATATTTTTACCATTAGCCAATGACAGAAATTATCTTACAGTAAGAAGCATCGTTTAGCGCTACAGGACACTCATTTGAGTGATTAATTTTTTTACTTTGAACATTTTTAAGAATGATACAGTCAAGGTTTTCGGCGATACATCTCATTCCGCAGTTAAAATCTGAAACATCTTAGGGTATAATTACATTACACCTCATGGGGGTACGCCTACTTTATGTACCATGCGTGTGGCAAGCGCAAGGAGTCCAAGTTAATATGGTATTTGCTTACACAATTTTACACATCGGTAGCATATTTCTCTAACACAGAATTACACAGCTATCTGATGAGTTAACCGAGATGAATAAACTTTTTTTTACGTCGCTGACACAGGTCTATGTAATTACACCGTTGGATTAGTTTGCATTTATGAAATTGTACCTTGTCTGCATTTTTGTAACTAATCATATATTTCCAGAACTATTGTGATACTGTGAGAGCTTTGAGAGACGTATTTTGTATGGGATCATAATTTTTGAAGTACGTTTGAGGTAGATGACACTTTTGAAATGGGCAGAGAAATTTTTTAGAGGTTTTGAGATTATTGAAAGAAGCTACAATGATTTTGAGATTTGATTGATCTGTTATGATGATGTTAGTACGAGAACAATGTGTGTTATGATATTGAAATATGTTTATGATCAATAAGATGCTATATCCGGAAAACGATTATGCTATATGTTTATGATGATGAAGTATCGAACAAGTATCGACGAATACATATGTCTGTAATGAGGTAATGAATAATGAGTAGGGGTTAGGGACTGTGGTTTGTGAAAAAGAATGTTGGAAACTAAGAAAGTACTTTAAGAGTTATGAAAGGTAGTATAAATGAGAATATGAATACCACGATGCTGACGGTAATTTTTGGACACTGTCATTCATTAGATTTCGTTTCTACGCACTTCTAACGTAAATTTTCAACCTGTGAAATTTTTTATTTGTATGAAACTGTTCTTGTAGTTCAAACTGCTGTCGTAAATATGTCGGTAAAGTGTGTATGTGACCCTGATGTAACGCTGCGCCCAGCTGTGCACTAACCGCTCTGAAATATACCTATTGTTGCGTGGACTTTCAACTTTCCTCGTGCCGCTTCAGCAACTTTGAAGTTTGCCGCACTCCCACAAGCACTCGCACAGCTGCAGAAAGAGAGGTCGTTGAGACCTCGCTATTGACATTTCTTTGCAGAACTCACCACAAACACGACACATTATTGCTTGGAAACCTATGAGTACACTTTGTAGCTCCTACTTTGTGCTACTTACTGAAATGCTTATGAAGTGATGAGAAATATTTTTACGTCTACACACCTGATTATGACAAGTGTCTTTCTACGAGAGTTGAGAGAATTTTTACTTACTTATGAAATGCCATATGGCTGGTCAATGATGTTTTATGCTTTTCTTTGTATATATTTGTTTATTTTATTTGATATTTAGTTTTTATCTGCGCTGTAGCATTGGTTTTATAAAACAAAATTCAATACATATGCTAATGTAAACACTTTCTCTCTACATATCCATTAAATAATAATTTTATGATCCACATTCCTATGAAAAGGAGACCACTTGGAAAGAAAAACAATAATAAGAAAGAGAAGTGACTAGTAAGTGGAACTGCATACACAATTTTCTTTTCAAGGGCGATAATTTTTTAGTAGAATAAGTTGTTGTGGTGCATCACACTCGTGTTAAGATGTGACATAGACATTAAGATGTGAACAGACATTTCCCTTATCTGCATTGCTGTCTTTATTGTAATATTTTTTTTGCTTGTGCTTTCTCATGTTTAGGTATAAGTTACTGCATTTGTTGCTGCTATTTGTTAGGCATTGTTCTACTGAAATTTATGTTGTATTACTGTATTAAGTCAGTTTTACCAATGATTTATTTTTCTTGTTTCCTGCATATTGCCTTATATTAGTTGTAATGTTGGATTTGCTTTGCTAATTTAAATATACTGCTGCTTGCTTTGCCAATTTGAATTTTTTGTCATTGCTGTTTGTGTTAATTGTTTTGTGCTGCTGCATTGCCTCGTTCTCTAGTTTATGTATCTGAGCTCAGTAGAATAAGTTATTTTAAAAGGGGGTATGCTATATAATGAGTTATGATGAGTTGGGAAGAAATGCATTGAGAAGCTATATGAAAAAGGTTTGGCCAAAGAGTGTTATGTAAAGAGTAACAATTATTTTGAAAGAGGAAATGAACAGAGATAAGTAGGATGTAATGACAATAGGTTTAGATAGAATTTTCCTGGAAAAGAATGATGGGGTAAGAAATATATGTGAAAGTATAAATCCATAAAGCATGCTTAGGTAGGACTTTTTTGTGGGAACAAATGTTGAAATAAAGTTTTGATTGCTAATGAAGTTCCACAAGTACTACAGTACTGAATGTTACACTGAAAACAGAACTTGTCCTTTCCTTTTGTGTTATTCCGCTATGTGTTTGTGTACCCTTGTGTGTCTGTGTTCTTCCTGTCTCTGTGTGTTTACCTGATAAGACAAATTGGCAGAATTTTTTTTCTTCTGGTACTAAGCTGTATTCACTATGATTAGGAATACTGTTATCCTCAAATCTAATTTTGTTTTGTAGTATATTCTTTACTATGGAAAGATGTTTGGACATTATTTATTGTTAAGGTTTTTTTTACTGTTCATGTGTCAGGTTAATGTTTAAAAAGATATTCTCATTTTTATTTATTTACTTACGTCACAATTCCTGTAATACTCATGTATATGTTTATTTGTCTTCTTTTTGTAAAGCCTGTATTACTACAAGTGTTATTTGTATTATTATGTTGTTTACTGTAATGATGTTTTCTGCCGGCCGATGTGGCCGAGCGGTTCTAGGCGCTTCAGTCTGGAACCGCGCGACCGCTACTGTCGCAGGTTTGAATCCCGCCTCGGGCATGGATGTGTGTGATGTCCTTAGGTTGGTTAGGTTTAAGTAGTTCTAAGTTCTAGGAGACTGATGACCCCAGATGTTAAGTCCCATAGCGCTCAGAGTCATTTTTGATGTTTTCTGTACCTTAGTAATTGTATTCTTATGCTGTAAAATTGTAATTTTATAGACACCAGTTCTTCAAGTTAAGTAAACAGTAGGGATTCATTTTACTGCACATTTCTGTTGGTCATACTATATGTATAATATGTCAGAGGTTATATGACTGTGTTAGTGCTTGCACATGTGTTGATAATTCAGTAAGAGACTGGTTAGCAACATTGCTGGTTCTAAGGATATTGCAAAAAAAAAAAAGTTGTGAGTGCACAAGTGGTACTTTATGGACTTGCTACACTGTCATCAAGACTCTTCAATTGTGATTGTGCAGCTGAACAGACGCAACAGATGGCTGCTGGCCATCTTTTCAAGGGCTACAGTGGGTTTGCACCTTTTGTGGACCATTACTATCATAATTTCTGCAAGGAATTCTGTGGGTCTGCTCTGTGGTGGCCTACCTACCAATATTCTTCAAGACTTCGACTGACTCTGCTGCGGGTTTGCTCTGTTGTGGCCCATTACCAGTCTTCACTGTGTTTTCGTTGGGAGGACAACTCTACTTCTTCGAGACTGCATGGAGGTCCCCTACTTACATGTGCATTTTCTTTTACTGCTCAGACTTTGTGCATAAAACTGTCATAGAGTACTCATCTGATGAATGATTAGGACTGTCTTTAGGGACTGTGAGGTGAATATTTTGATTTATTGACAAACAGTATATTACTAATTGTGTGCATCTGACATATCTGATATCGTTAATATGAAAAAATTAGTCTTGGCCACTACCCAAACTATTTTGTAAAATTTTTTGAGAGGAGCAGGGGAGTTATGTAAGTAGGCTGTTTATGTGTTTGTATGTTGGCAGCCCTATGTAGTGCTCTGCATTAATAACTCTGACAGCACTGTGTGCACTCTGTAAGAGACTCTGTGGCTGGTCGGACTTGCAGCTGGAGGTGAACAGCCAGCAGTGATGAAAGTTGGGTGTGAGTAGTCAGCAGTGATGGAGGTTAGAAGTTAATAACTAGCAGTGTTGGAGGTTTGCAGTATTAGCGCGAGCGGACGGTCTGAATGTGTTTCCGTCATGGAGATTTATTACTGACGATTATATAATTTTTTTGAACTGGTTGTCACTTGATTAGGGTAAAATCTGGTAAATACATTGTATGCTCTGCAACAAAATCTTTTCTTTGGTAACCACAAGCCTATTAGTAGTTAGAGCCTTCAGTAGTTAGAATCTTTTATTTAGCTGGCAGTATTGGTGTTTGCTGCATTGCTGTAGTTCGTGTAACGAAGATTTTCTGTGAGGTAAGTGACTTCTGATATGTATGGGTTATTGTTAGAATTTCTTCTCATTCAGGGCCATTCTTTTGAGTTAATTTTAAAGCAGTCAGAGCGCGTTACCCTTGAATATTGTTTGTAATTACTGAATAGGAAAAGTTTGAGTTCTATTAGTCAGGGCAGACTCTGAACGTCAGAAATGTATTGTATTAATTATTTGAAGTCAGGTTATCATTTGTGAGCAGTCAGACTGCGTTGCGCCAGGATATTGTGGGTCAGTTTTGAGATGATAAGAATAAGTAAAGAGAAAGTAGGCGGAGTACGTTCAGTTTCACTCAGCAGTTTTAGAATCAAATAATGTAAAAGTTTCACCCTCTCCCTGTTATTGCAATCCAAGTAAAAAACTTTATTAAGAAGTTTCAAATAATCCGGAAAATGACCTTCAGAGTTATTGGGAATTGTAGAATTGTTCATTTGATTTCTAAGGCACTTCACAGTTTTGACACGTGACTTGTTTGATGTCATAAAAATGACTTCAGAACCAATCACCATAAAAGAAGCAATCTTAGCTGATGGCGGGCAGGTGCGTCCATTTCTGGAGAGTGTGCAGTGAGTTAGGCTGCGTTAACTTAGAGTTTGTTTAAGGAAGTAAAGTATATTGATTATTAACATTAGGGAAAAAAGTACAATGTATCAAAATAAAGTAATATACCAAATTCAGAGGCACTTTCTTCCTTCCGTCTTGCCACTTAATATTCATCATAGAAAAAACGGTCTCCGTCAATGCTAAACTGGCAAGAATCGACAACGGAAATGAAATTAATTTGTGCAAATCAATAAAATCATCATTTGTCTTTGTTGCCATTTTTGTGCAGTGGATGATTGTACAAAAGCTACATATATTTGAACATACTTTTTAACAATGCAGTTTGGCCGTTAAGATAATACATATTTTAATGGAGTCTTTGCAGCTTTATGTTTTCAAATACGCTGATAAAATGGTGACTCAAAAGTGCTTTTTAAATTTATTGACAACATTGACATTTGAGGTTAGATTGCTTTCAAAGACGAGTACTTAGTTGCTCGACGTATCTGTCATACGCAAATTACTCTAAAACATTTGGTCTATTAATGACTTATGTAAAATGATCTCTAGAACAACATCAAAATACCTCAAACAAAGTATTTTCACGTACTCCGTTGTTCTCTTAAGGTAGAAAGAACAGTTGCACGAAATGACGTACAATACTTTACACTGAGTTGCCAAAAGTCATGGGATACCTCCTAATATCGTGTCGGACCTCCTTTTGCCCAGCTTAGTACAGCAACTCCACGTAGCATGGACTCAACAAGTCTTGGAAGACCCTGCAGAAATGCCGGGTGTTGCTGCCTCTATAGCCGTCCACAAATGCGAATGTATCGCAGATGCACGATTTTCAGCACGAACTAACCTCTTAATTATGCCCCATAAACGTTCGATGGGACTCATATCGGGCGATCTAAATAGCCAAATCATTCTCCCGAATTGTTCAGAATTTTCTTCAAACCATACTTCAACAATTGTCACCTGGTGATACGGTGCATTGCCATCCATGAGCATTCCATCGTTGTTTGAGAACATGAAATACATGAATGGTTGCAAATGGTATCCAAGTAGCTGAAAAAAACCATTTCCAGTCAGTGACATGTTCAGTTGGACCATAGTATCCAATCCGTTCCATTTAAACAAAGCCCGCACCATTGTGGAGCCAACACCAGCTTGCACAGCGCCTTGTTGACAACTTGAGTTCATGGCTTCATGGGGTCTGAGTCACACAGACTCCACCATCAGTTCTTACCAAATGAAAGAGGGACTTACCTGACCAGGCCAAAGTTTAGCAGTTGTATGTTGTCCGACCGATATGGTCTCCAGCGCAGGAGAGTTGCTGCAAGTGATGTCGTGCTGCTGCCATAGCCCATTACCGCCAACTTTCGCAGCACTATCCTAACGGATACGTTCGTCATACTCCCAGCCCGCCCGTCTAGCCACGTGGTCTAACACGCTGCTTCCTAAGCGGGAAGGTGTGTCGGTTCCCAGCACGAATCTGCCCGGCGGATTAGTGTCGAGGTCTGGTGCGCCGGCCAGCCTGTAGGTGGTTTCTCAGGCGGTTTTCCTTCTATCTCGGCGAATGCGGGCTGGTTCCTCTTATTCCACCTCAGTTACTCTGTGTCGGCGTTTGCTGCCCAAACACTGTTTCCACGTATGCGTACACCGTAATTACTCTACCACGCAAACATTTGGGGTTACACTCGTCTGGTATGAGACGTTCCCGGAAGGGGGGGGGGGGGGTTCTCTGGGGGCTGAACACCACACAATAACTTTGGGTTCGGTGTAGGGCGGTGGTGGGGTGTGTGCTGTGTCCCGTTGTGGGGTTGTGAATCTCTGAGGGCTACGTTAGACTGAAGCCTCTCCTTCGTTTCTAAGTTCTCGATTTAATACATACATACTCCCACATTGATTTTTGATGTTATTTCAGGCTTTCTTGCTTGTTTGTTTGTTAGCATTGACGGATCTAGGCAAATGCCGCTGTTCTCAACCATTAAGTGAATGTCTTTGGCCATTGCGTTGTCCGTGGTGAGAGTTAATGCCTGAAAATTGGTATTCTCAGGACACTTGACGCTGTGGGTAATGGAATTATGAATTCGTTAACGATTTCGGAAGTGGAATTTCTCATGCGTCTAGCCCCAACTACCGTTCTTGGTCGGAAACTTTTTCACATGAATGACCTGAGTACAAAAGACAGCTCTCCCAATGATACTTCCACCATCTAATGTATATCACTATACACTTGTGCCACCTCACTATATTATAATAAAGTAGAGGCGGTGAGGCGTAGCGCCATATAACGATCCTGCCTTGGAGGCGGTTAAGTTGGAGATGTGTCTCAGAGCTGGAGAGTGACAGATGGTGACGAGAGACTGGATGCGCACGTATTTTGTGTATCAACCGATAGAGGACAGTACTGGATAGGGGACTGATTTAGTTTCGATTGTGCCCAGTAGAGTGCACTAAAGTAATAGAATGTTTTTCATAAACTGTTCTAGTATTTTCATGAAGTGTTATTATGTCTTTTTGTGTATGTAAAATGTTATAAATGTGTTTTAGCAGTATGAATGATGCGTGAGTGTGGATTAATGTTAATATGAAGATAATTGTTTAACGAGTTATGTAGTAGGATCTAGTGTGGGAACATTTCGAAGAAGTATGGATATGGACAAAGGGGATTTTTGTAGAATAGATTTGTGAAGTAAGTTTATGGTAAAGAGAAAGTTAATTCAGGCCTTTCTCTGCTGGAAGAGAAGACTTAGAGTATTCTAGAGAAGAGTCGAAGCCTAGCCATGAAACAGATCGGACGTGTGTAGTAGTAGTTCCGATGGAAACGATAAGTTACCGGATCTAGCAGTGTTTCATACATCAAAAGTGTTAGAAAGTGACTGCATAATTATTTCGATGTGTGTGTTTGTAGAAATTTCGGAATTTTTAAGTGAATTTTGTGACGAGAAAAGACATATATTCCGCGTGGCGTATTGAGCAGGTCGGTGGCTAAAAACTGACTACATTTGGTACCGACAGACTTAATATTTGGCGAGCATTATCAATCAAAAACAATCAGTATTTTTGTAGCTACGAGTATTACGTTTTCGGGAAATGCAACACCATAAACTTGCTAACGTCAGTGAAAGGGATTGTGAGTGACTGTGTTAAGACTAGCACGGGCTTGGCAGTGATGCTTGTTCACCTAAGTTTCAGAATATATTAACTGAGGACAAAATTTCCAACCTTTCATTTCGTGTTTCTCCCGAAACGTAGATTAGTGACTTTAATTGCAGCGTGGTTCACGTCGAAGTATAGTAGGTTTCACTCGGCTTTCCTACTGATGATCTGCTGAGACAATGTTCACAGGTAGGTGCAGGTCCGTCTTAAAGGGACGGAAAGAACCGCGCCGCCGCAGTGGTAACCCTATTCACACTGCTGGCAGGGTGGGATGGCAAAAAGCGCGAAATACCACTGCTTCGATTTTCACTTTTTAAAAACTATTACGCCGTCCGCTGTGGACGGTTCTAGGCACTTCAGTCTGGAATCGCGCGACCGCTACGGTCGCAGGTTCGAATCCTGCCTCAGGCGTGGATGTGTGTGACGTCCTTAGGTTAGTTAGGTTTAAGTAGTTCTAAGTTCTAGGGCACTGATGACCTCAGATGTTAAGTCCCATAGTGCTCAGAGCCATTTGACGCATTTGATTCACAAATCTTGTAGTGAAAAAGTTTGATAGTGGGTAGGTTACTATTAGATACGTGATAGACCATACATTGTGCATGTAATATACAGCTAAAAGTACAAAAAAAGTTTTCAAATGTGGCACTGATATCTGTCTCTGTTCACAAGTAAATGTTAGTTACTGAGTGGCGCCAATCCCGTGATCAGAAACTACGGAGTTCGCACGTGTTAAGTGTAGTGTCAAACACTGCAGCATAGAAAAAACGAATTACTGGTGATCAGTGCAGGTTTAGAGTCGGTCTCTCGTGGTATTTTAAAGATCCGTCTCCAGTATATACATATCCCTGAAAATGTGGCTAACACTGTGATACTAATGGGTTCATAAATAAATATTCTTCGTACAGCTGAAGTGGTTGTTTCCATCATGATACATTTCTACAGCTGTGGATGCCCACAGTAAAATACACACAATATAATACCCACCACTAAGGAATTACTCGAATGGGAAGGAAGGTTGATGTGACGTACCTGTCAGACAAGAGAAATGATTACAATTTCAGTAAAATGGGATGATTTATTCAAGAGAAAAAGCTTCACAAATTGAGAAAGCCAATCTAAAATGTTGGCCTACCTCTGGCCCTTATGCAAGCAATTATTCGCTTCGGTGTTTAATGGTAGAGCTGTTGGATGTCTTCCTGAGGGATATCGTGCCTCATTCTATCCACTAGCCCACTGGATCGTCAAAGTCACGAGACGGCTGGATGATTCCTGCCCATAGTGCTCCAAACGTCTAAAATGGGCAGAGATCCGGCAATCTTACTGGACAAGGCAGGTTTTGCCCAGCACGAAACCAAACCATAGAAACTCTCACAGTGTGCGGGTAGGCGTTATCTTGTTGAACTGTAAGCCAAGGACGATTTGCCATGAAGGGCAACGAATCGGGGCGTAGAATGTCATCAGAGTACCGCTGTGCTGTAAGGTTGTAGTGGATTACAACGAAAGTGACCCTGTTATGAAATGGAATGGCACCCCAGACAATCACTCTTGGCTGTCCGGTCGTATGGCGGCTGTCCAGGTCCTCTTCAGTCACGTCCTCGACCTGTAATCTCATTGATGGAGTAGAACAGTGTCCATTGATGAGTCCTGCTTCGAACTGAGCCGCAATGATCAGCGAAGGCGTGTCTGGAGAACCTCGGACGCGGTGCAGTGACTCGTCGAACAGCACTAAATAAACAGATTATGGAATCATCCCAGGTAAAGGAACTCAAGTTGAGGACAGTTTGACTCGTCGAACAGCACTAAATAAACAGATTATGGAATCATCCCAGGTAAAGGAACTCACGTTTGGGACAGTTTTTTACTTTACACAAAAAAGTAAAAGCTTCCCTGAATAATTTTATTCGTTTTGCGGGATGAATCGTAATGCATTTCAGTGTGTGCTGCAAAAAATTCAATGCCTGAGACAGATCAGGAAGTAATGAGCGTAGTAATCTTTGGTAATATCTTGCTTTGCCTGCATCAACGGTATTTTGTCTGTGTAGAGTTGCAAAATTCAGTACTTTTCCCCCTAGTTTTTTTTCTCTTTTCTTAATGACGCGGTAGGTGGCAGTGACGATGGTTCATCGACTGCAATCAATGACGATCTCTCAGGAAGATTTCCTTTGTCTTGTGATACCGACAGATAGCCGAAAATTCTTGAGATAATGTCATTTCTACATCTACATCCACATTTATACTTCGCAAGCCACCCAACGGTGTGTGGCGGAGGGCACTTTACGTGCCACTGTCATTACCTCCCTTTCCTGTTCCAGTCGCGTATGGTTCGCGGGAAGAACGACTTCCGGAAAGCTTCCATGCGCGCTCGAATCTCTCTAATTTTATATTTGTGATCTCCTCGGGAGGTATAAGTAGGGGGAAGCAATACATTCGATACCTCACCCAGAAACGCACCCTCTCGAAACCTGGACAGCAAGCTACACCGCGATGCAGAGCGCCTCTCTTGCAGAGTCTGCCACTTGAGTTTGCTAAACGTCTCCGTAACGCTATCACGCTTACCAAATAACCCTGTGACGAAACGCTCCGCTCTTCTTTGGATCTTCACTATCTCCTCTGTCAATCCGACCTGGTACGGATCCCACACTGATGAGCAATACTCAAGTATAGGTCGAACGAGTGTTTTGTAAGCCACCTCCTTTGTTGATGGACTAAATTTTCTAAGGACTCTCCCAATAAATCTCAACCTGACACCCGCCTTACCAACAATTAATTTTATATGATCATTCCACTTCAAATCGTTCTGTACGCATAGACCCAGATATTTTACAGAAGTAACTGCTACCAATGTTTGTTTCGCTATCATATAATCATACAATAAAGGATCCTTCTTTCTATGTATTCGCAATACTTTTCATCTGTCTATGTTAAGGGTCAGTTGCCACTCTCTGCACCAAGTGCCTATCCGCTGCAGATCTTCCTGCATTTCGCTGCAATTTTATAATGCTGCAACTTCTCTGTATACTACAGCATCATACGCAAAAAGCCGAATGGAACTTCCGACACTATCTACTAGGTCATTGATTGACTCACTTGTTCTGTTTCCACTGACAAGGAACAGAGCACAGCTCTCGGAACTGAAATTATGATGTAACCATGTAGGCCAAGTGGTATTACCTGACCTGATAGTGGCAAGGTTTTCTCGATGAGTGTTTCTGAGCTATAGTGTACGACTTCGTACAAAACGATAAGGAGAGGTGAGGTGCAGAGTGGTGCAGCTACTGTCTTCGTAGGAAAGCTGGACAGGAGGACTAGATGGCGTCACAATTTCAATTTGAATAGTAGTAAAAAAGTGTAAAAAATGTAGCTTTTTAGTTCCCAATCGTTACAGATGTACGAAAGTAGATGGCCTCAGTAAACATTGGACTAGTAACATTGCAAATATCATTTGATTACTAGTAATTTTTCTTCACTGATACATGCAAAGATACCAGTCCATCTGCATTTACTTAGGCGATATATTTTCGTAAATTTGTAACGACAGAGAACTAAAGAGCCACATTTTTACGGCTATTTATTATTATTCAAATTAAAATGTTAACATTGGAAGCATCTTAGGTACAGTACAGGAGAAAAACTTGAAAAACTTCAGCAGTGACACTTCTGATACGTATACTGCAGAAGCTGAAGCGTAGCTGAGGCTTGCGCCGGTCGCCAGCCCGCACTGGAAATATTAAACATTATGGTTGCCGCCGATGCAGCGCGGCTCGGCCTCCAGAGTGAGCTCCGCAAAGCAAAACAATGGGTTTGATATCCCAGTACAGTTCAAATGGCTCTGAGCACTATGGGACTCAACATCTGAGGTCATCAGTCCCCTAGAACTTAAAACTACTTAAACCTGACTAACCTAAGGACATCACACGCAGCCATGCCCGAGGTAGGATTCGAACCTGCGACCGTAGCGGTCGCGCGGTTTCAGACTGAAGCTCCTAGAACCGCTCGGCCACAGCGGCCGGCCCCAGTATAGTGTACGACTTCGTACAAAACGATAAGGAGGGTTGAGGTACAGAGTGATGCAGCTACTGTCGTCGTAGGAAAGCTGGACAGGAGGACTAGATGGCGTCCCATGGCGAAGTGGCTCCAAGTGCAAGTAGGCAGTCGCCTGCTGCCACCTGCATAGAGTAAATATCTCTGGAGTGAGCATTGCGTTCTGCGCATGTTGTCAACATTAAACCAGGGTCCGCAGCTCGTGGTCGTGCGGTAGCGTTCTCGCTTCCCGCGCTCGGGTTCCCGGGTTCGATTCCCGGCGGGGTTAGGGATTTTCTCTGCCTCGTGATGACTGGGTGTTGTGTGATGTCCTTAGGTTAGTCAGGTTTACGTAGTTCTAAGTTCTAGGGGACTGGTGACCGTAGATGTTAAGTCCCATAGTGCTCAGAGCCATTTGAACCATTAAACCAGGATTGTCACGTGTTTTCGGGACCTCGCTGTGCGTGTGTGCTTTCCGCAGAGTTTGAAGCTTACAAACAATCGCTTCCTCACGTAAATTTGCTAGACGAACAGGAAAGGGAATGTTTAGTTGTTTCAGCAAATACTATCGTACATGCATTTATCAGTGACTTGTCGATTATGTATATAGATTTGAAAGACGGGAGACAGACAAATTCAATAGAGTGGAAGTCTGTAATTGTCTTCGTATAATATGTGTGTCCAAACCTTTTTGTTTACTATAATGTTACAGTAGGAGACCATGTGAAGTGTGTTTAGGACATGGGGAATGATTATGTGTGATTTATATTTTAGTTCCCCGAAGGATGAACAACGAGTAAAGATGTGGCTCCAGATAATAAGGAGGAGTAATTCTGTCCCCACAAAATATTCCAAAGTATGTTCAAAAAACTTTGAAGAGTTATGTTTAGACAGAGAAAAATTTGGACGTGTGTGACTGAAGGTAATGTTATACCAACTACTTTTAATTTTCCACAGCATCTACTACCAATTTCTGCATTCAGCATAAATACATTTGCTGCACAAATCAAGTAAAAAACACAGTAGTGTACCTAATCGAAGTACACATTCTTTGGTGTATTTTGCCTTCAATTTACTTTCTTCACCATTTGATTAAGAAGCGTAAAATATTAGTAAACATGACCCCAAACTCTTTCATTTGTGTCACTTTCCACTTCCCTTAATGGTGTTATATGGGTTGACTGTTACATGATCAACTGTATTTACTTTACAGTACATTTATTCTCCGATCGCCTCCCCCCCCCCCCTCCCTTCTTACTCAGTCTACTATTTGTTTAATAAACTGGGAGCAAGTACGTAAAATGCGTTAAATAAACACTTCAAAGTGTCACCAGTAAGAAAAATTGTGCTTTAGGTCGCAAAAACTAGCAAATAAATGAGCAAGAAATAACAGAAAAAAGGACGAATTAGCAGGGATCTAATCGCTAATGGGTGACAAAGTCGGTGTTTTTCGGACACTTACAAAAGTACTAGCGTACTGTCAAGTCGTTTTGCAAGACTATCACCGCAAAAATGTACGTCAGGCTCTGTAATACTTCAAGTGCCGCATCATACCGAAAACTACCAAAAATCGAGTGCATCTGAACTGTGACACCAATCGCAAAGAAGCAGAATGCAATATCACATGCCCTTAAAAGTTACATAGCTGATTTGTTCCCGGTATCAAATGGATACTGTTAAAATGTCTGCGGAACATATATAAATAATCCACGACACGTACGAAAGAATCCGTCTGTACAAGGGATGTAGTGACATTCGAAATATACAGGGCGCTATACGGACAAACACACGACGTCCAGAGAACACGTGACCAGGCCGGAAATGTATGTTGACAACACAAAATCTGTTCTGCGCATGTGAATGCTCACTCGAGAGATATTTACTCTATGGCCACTTGTCGTATAATGCGCCCGCATAGGGCTCTCGTAGTACAGAGCTGCCGGAGATGTGGCTCAATGGACGCACACCATTGGTTCAGCAGGCTCCCGCGAGACCACTATCGGCGTTTAACGGAAACATGTACCGTTGCCAACCTCGCGATACCCGCGGAGTTGTATCAATCTGTGATACCACACCTGGTAAATCATGACCCGGCCCAGCCCATCTCGATCTGGTGAGCAATGTGAACACACACACAGGCCAGGTACTGGCACACTAACAGGAGTGACAGTTCCAGATGAGTTTGTCGTATGAAATACACTCATGCTCATAAATTAAGGGGCCGGCAGCGGTGGCCGTGCGGTTCTAGGCGCTTCTGTCCGGAGGCGCGTGACTGCTGCGGTCGCAGGTTCGAATCCTGCCTCGGACATGGATGTGTGTGATGTGCTTAGGTTAGTTAGGTTTAAGTAGTTCTAAGTTCTAGGGGACTGATGTCCTCCGATGTTAAGTCCCATAGTGCTCAGCCATTTGAACCAGCCAACCATCATAAATTAAGGATAATTGCAGAATGTGGTGCCACACAACGTGGCACTACACAAAACAAGCGCTAATAGCATAGGCACATAGGGAACACACACGACACAGTTCTGTAAGTCCGCGGTATTGGTGATAAGTTGAGAAAACCGTCCCGTAACACTTGTGCTACAAAACGCCACAGTTTCCTGCGCATGTACCCCGACATCAATATGGGATATGATCACCATACACACGTACACAGGCCGCACAACGGGTTGGCATACTCTGTATCAGGTGGTCGACCAGCTGCTGGGGTATAGCCTTCCATTCTTGCACCAGTGCCTGTCGGAGCTCCTGTAGTGTCGTAGGTGTTTGAAGACGTGCAGCGATACGTCGACCGAGAGCATCCTAGGCGTGCTCGATGGGGTTCAGGTCTGGAGAACATCCAGGGCACTCCATTCGCCTGGTATCTTCAGTTTCAAGGTACTCCTCCACGATGGCAGCTCGGTGGGGCCGTGCGTTATCATCCATCAGAAGGAAGGTGGGACCCACTGCACCCCTGAAAAGGCAAACCTGTTGCAAAATGACGTCCCGATACACCTGACTTATTACAGTTCTTCTGTCAAAGACATGCAGGGGTGTACGTGCACCAGTCATAATCCCATCCCACACCATCAAACCACGACCTCTATACAGGTCCCTTTCAAGGACATTAAGGAGTTGGTATCTGGTTGCTAGTTCACGCCAAATGAAAGCCCGGCGAGAATCACTGTTTAGACCATACCTTGACTCGTCCGTGAACATAACCTGGGACCACTGTTCCAATGGCCATGTACTGTGTTCAGGGATCAGTGCAATGCACCTTGCTGGTCTCCAGGCGAATAAACCATGTCTGTTCAGTCGTCTGTAGACTGTGTGTCTGGAGACAACTGTTCCAGTAGCTACGGCAAGACCCCGAGCAAGGCAACCTGCTGTACTCCGTGTCCGTCTGTGGGCACTGATAGTGAGATATCGGTCTTCTTGTGGTGTTTTACACTGTGGATGACCCGTACTGTAGCGTCTGGACACGTTTCCTGTCTGCTGCTATCGTGGTACACGGAGGGCCCGTGTTACGACCTGCTGTGTTTGACCAGCCTCCAGTCGCCCTGCTATTCTACCCCTCATAAAGTCATCAATATGCGTTCTTTGAGCCATTTTCAACACACAGTCACCATTAGCACGTCTGAAAACGTCTGAACACTTACTCGCTGCACCGTACTTTGACATGCACCAACACACCTCTGCGTATGTGGACTATTTGTATATAGGCACTATTTGATCGAACGTATCTGGATGTCCCTACGTAATATGCAAGTGAGCCCTTGATGTCACGAACATGGAACTGCCGTGTAAAAAGCGGGTGGTGAGGATTATTTTGTGAGTAGAAAAGAAGTAATAGCAAAACGGTTTAGTCAGGAACTCAGTGTGGTCTAGTCATTGGATGTCGCCTGAGTAACAAATTACCAAGGAAATTTCAACCCTTCTACAACCGTTCAGGTGGACTGATATGATTATGAAGTGGAAAGACAAAGGGGCAACCAGACAAACCAAAACAAGGCAGACCTCATATACTGGCAGACAAGGACTGTCGACAATTGTTTGGATGGTTGTAAAAAATTACATGAAATCAGCGGAAGAAATTACTCGTGAGTTACAAAGTGTTGGTAGCAGTCCCTCTAGCACAATTACTGGATCGCAGGGAGTTATAAAGAATGGGATACAATGGTCGAACAGCTTCGTACAAGCCACACGTTTGTGTAGTCAGTGCTAAACGAGAATTGAGGTGTTGTGATGCGCAACACCACTGTACACTGGATGACTGCAGATGAGAAATTTGGTGTGACAATCATGGTATACTCTGTGGCAACCTTATGGAGCAGTTTGGGTTGGGCGAATGCCTGGCGAAAGTTACCTAGCACTATATATAGTTCCTACACAGAAGTACGGACGAAATTACTATGTGAAATTTTTTCAGTACGATTCTACTATTGTAACTGAATGACCATGATGCAACTATTACGTTTTACTTGGAAACTGTACAACTTTTAAATTTCAGTTACAGATTCTGATTTACAGTAGCCTTACTTATCCTACTTTTGAGAATGAACTTAGCTGTGCAAATTATTTTTCATGTGTCTGATACCAGTTAATCTAAATTTCTTCTGACTAGCTGAAAATGAGATTGAATATAATGAATGGTTATCAATAATACTGAAAATAGTTTTGTCATGAAACAATCACACACAATGGCTAACTGTTGCCTTTAGAAAATATGCGCTGTTATAAAAACGCATCTACTGAGTAATTGTGACAATTTTGCTAATTAATATTGTTCCTGCATTTCTCTCAAAAGGTTCATTTAAGCCCTACAGTTGTTGCTTGCTTTGAAATGGATAACTCGCCTCTACTCTGTTTGCAGAGTAAGAACGTGAAATTCTGAATTGAACGCTCCTGAAGTAAATCACTGCGCCGAAAGGTGCCTTATCTTATATTAATTACCGGGCTGTATTAGCAAAATATATTTTTGTTCCCTTTCTGAAAATATGCTTCACTGTCCTCGCGGTAGTACACGGCGTGACAGTGCAACAGTGCAAGTTTTACCACAGTTAATTTTCATCTAATAGTGGAGATAAGCTTCTTGAAATATTTGTGAATGAGTTGAAAAGTATTCAGCAACTATACTGAATCCTTTTAACAATACTAAAGTAACTTGAACTAACATGAACAATAACCATCTCTTAGAAGCGTCACATACAACAAAATTTAGTTTTAGACGCAATATTTAAATTGCGAGACACGTTCAGTACGTAATGCAACACTTTTTTTTTCTATCCCTATTACTGTTGAAAAAGTGCGAAATTTGTTTTGGGTCATCGTGGAATATCTTCGCTTCAGCTCCTATAATTTCATGTTCAGACAGGAGGCGGCGCTATATGTAGCTTTCAAAATGGCATCTGTAGCGGAGGTGTGTTCCAAGCAGAGAGTTGCCGTTGACTTTCGCTTTTCGTAAACCGGAACACCGCAGGTATTCATAGACTCTTCCGGAATGTCTACGGAGACCTGGCAGTGAAGCAAAGCACAATGAGTCGCTGTGGATGAATTCTGTCATCGTCGCAACAAGACTGCGCAAACCTGTCCGATCACCGGCGTGCCCACCGTACTCAGCTGTGACTCCCGCAGTGCTGGAACGTGCGGACACTCTCATTCAAGGTGATCGACGGATCGTGGCGACTTGACGACACAAGGCCTCACACAAGTGTGTATACGCGAGAAGAGCTTACAAAACTTCATTCGACTGTTCTTCCTCATACACCATACAACCTGGATATTGCACATTCCGACTTCCATCTGGTTAGCCCAATGAAAAATGTACTGCATGGGAAGCAGTATGTGGATGATGGGGAAATTATTGACGCAGGAAGACGTTGGCTCTGACGTAGACCAGTACAGTGATACCATGCGGGCATGTAGACTCTTCCAGTAGTGGTGTAAGGCTGCCGAAAAATGGGATTTTGTAGGCAAAAGAGTGGGGAATAATACGGTGTATTAGAATGCTGAATAAAACCAACTTGCTTTCAGAAAAAAATGTGTTGCCTTTTTTACTGAATGTCCCTCGTACGTAAAATTTACTCTTTGCCTTACTAATGTGAAACGTCCCCTTTGTAAAATTATGAATGACTGCTGGGAAACTACGTTATTTGATACAAAGACAGTTCTCTCTTTACTTATTCTGATCATCACTAAACTGACACACAATATTTTTTAGCGCAACGCAATCTGACTTTCAATAATCCCTGCAAAAGAATAGTCCAGACTAACAATAACTATAACTTTCATGAATCACTTACCTCACAAAAATCTTCGTTACTCGAACTACTGCAATACAGCGAGCGCCAATACTACTAGCTAAATAAAATATTCTAACTACTGAAGACACTAAATTCTGATAGGCATAGTTAGCACATGAAAGATTTTGATAGAGAACAAACAATGTATTTACCTTAATAGCGTTCAAAAGTCATAATATATATATAATTTTGTGACATCCAATTAAAAAAATTTCATTTTTCTGACGGACACACGTCCAGATATTGTCTGCTGAAAACTCTGGCATCTCTCTCCCCACATCCACCACTGCTGGCGGCTCACCTGCAACTGCCCAGCTCTACGCGCTGTTCACATCCAACTGCCCAACACTGCACAAGGGAATATTCCGACAATGAAGCCAACCAGCCACAGACTGCACACAGCACAGCCAATGATTTTCATACAGAGCGTTACGTGGCGTTACCAACATAAAAACCTAAACAGCCTACTTACAGATGAAATACTTCTAACAATGGAGGGAGTAAGATAATCTGAATACTGAATGCATGACTGATAATTCACCCTGGACACCAACACGTAGATATTGTTAAACAGAATTAAATCATAACACTGCAGTACTTCGCAACTAGTACTTGTATTAAATAAAACTTATTGCATGTTACTTTCTTCCAAAAGTGTCGAATATCTATGAAATCATCTCAAAATCATCCTCTATCCTGAATCACATTAGTGGGCATCTGAAATAAAAATTTATTCTCTGTGCGGCATGTCCACCATCCGAGCTCCTCACTCTGACACGACACAACACTCCTTCTCTGGCCGACAATAGCTTCCTTTGCTCGCCCGAGCCATACTCAATAATGCAGCCCGTGGTAGCCAAAGAATTAATATCACTTATATGTTCACGTATGAAAAGATGCTCATCGTAGCAAAATTTCTAAATAAACTCGGATTTCACATTGTATGTACACCTTTCATAACCATTAATAATGATGTGTACACCTTTCATACTGTATGGGATAATCTTTCGAGGTCTGGGTGTCGTCCCCCTAATGTGTTTAAGAAAACACTAACGCGGAGGGACATGAACACATTTCACAGCGTTGTGTACTGCGTACAGTAGGGGAACTGTTTGGAAATGATGACTGTTTGTATCAGCATGACAACGTACCCTCTGACAAACTAGCATCTGTAAGACAATAGACTGTAGACAGTAACAGTCATGAAATGAACTAGTCTGGCCAGAGCTCCACCCTAAACTTAATGGAACACCTCTGAGACGGAGTTAAAATGTCGACTTTGGTCCAGGACCCAGCAACCAACTTCACTCCTTTTTCTTATTTCAGGTCAGGAAGAATGACTGCGATTCCTCCGCAGACTTTCGGACACCATACTGAAAATGCCCCTAGCAGAGTCCAAGCAGTCATAAAGGCGAAGGGTCGACACATTTTATGTGGGTATCTACTAACACATGTCCAAATACTTTTGATCAGATAGTGTATCTAAAATGTCCTGCAAATGTGACCAAACCAGCGACTACAAGGTAGTATATCGAGTACTGGCAGAGGTTACAGTCTACTGATGGGAGCGGCTCTCTTTTTTATCAACAAAACAACAGAATTAGTTAGCTGGTTAGTTACTTACATGTTCTGTAAATCATTTGAACGATGCTTTTATGCAAATTATGTGGAAAGGGTCAGTTCATGGGATATGTGCACATGATTAGCACTAACATTAATGGACAAACTATCATTTTCAGTCCAACTCATGCAACTAGACTTAGTTTATTAACATTTTTACTGGTTACCAGATTTCAAGGAGATATTCGATAATAGAGCAGAAGAAGTTCTCCAGGAGAAATAATTTTAAATTTGATTTAAAACTTGCTTCGTTACATGTCAGACATTTTATGTTATTGGGCAAATAATAAATAATAATTGCTCCTGCTTGCTGAACTCCTTTCTGAGCCAGTGTCATTTAACAGTGGGTAGTAAATACATTACTGGCCATTAAAATTGCTACACCAAGAAGAAATGCAGATGATAAACGGGTATTCATTGGATAAATATATTATACTATAACTGACATGTGATTACATTTTCACGCAATTTGGGTGCATAGTTCATGAGAAATCAGTACCCATGACAACCATCTCTGGCCATAATAACGGCCTTGACACGTCTGGGCATTGAGTCAAACAGAGCTTGGATGGCGTGTACAGGTACAGTTGCCCATGCAGCTTCAACACGATACCACAGTTCATCAAGAGTAGTGACTGGCGTATTGACCAGTTGCTCGGCCACCATTGACCAGACGTGTTAAATTGGTGAGAGATCTGGTGAATGTGCTGGCCTGGGCAGCAGTCGAACATTTTTCTGTTTGCAGAAGGGATAGGCTAAACCCCAATCGCGATAGGCTACAATCCGACCTTTATCAAAGTTGGAAACGTGATGGAACGCATTTCTCCTCCTTACACGAGGCGTCACAACAACGTTTCACCAGGCAACGCCAGTCAACTGCTGTTTGTGTATGAGGAATCGGTTGGAAACTTTCCTCATGTCAACACGTTGTAGGTGTCGCCACCGGTGCCAAGCTTGTGTGAATGCTCTGAAAAGCTAATCATTTGCACATCACAGCATCTTCTTCCTGTCGGTTAAATTTCGCGTCTGTAGCACGTCATCTTCGTGGTGTAGCAATTTTAATGGCCAGTAGTGTACCATTTTTTCCTCTAGTGGTGTGCGTATGGACATCGCTGTTGTTCTCAAACTGTGATGGATTGTTTATGACTAATATCATTAACGAATATATGAATTGTGACAGCGCAGTTAGACTTTCTAGCTCCTTGAGCAGGTGCCTACATGATGTCTGTGGGTGAACACCATATATTATTCTTACACCTGTCATTCGTGCAGTCAATACTTTCTTTCTAAGTGATGTGTTACCACACAAAATTATTCCATTAAGATACTACTGAATGGAAATATGCAAAAATATGTCAGGAGGTTGATACATTTGTTTCGAAGATTGGAAATTGTACGAAGAACAAAAGTAGATGAACTTAATTGCTTGAGAAGCTCAGTAATATACTTCTTCCAGTTCAAGTTTTCATCGCTGTATACACCTAAAAATTTGCAGCATCTACCCTATTTATTGACTCCTGCTGACGTACTGCATAAAGGGTTTGTATTATTCTATTTGTTGTACAAAACTGAATGTAGTGTGTTTCTCGAAAAATTTAGGTTGAGTTTATTTTCCGAGAACCTCTTAATAATTCTTGGGAAAATATCATTTATCAACTCTTCTGTTGCTTTCTCTCTAATGGCATTTATTGCTTGCAAAAAGTATAAATTTTGCTTTTTGAATGTTAAGTAAATTGATAAATTACATTTTCTCAAGAATTATTAAGTGGTTCTCTGAAAATAAACTCAACCTAAATTTTCGAAATATATATATATATATATATATATATATATATATATATATATATATATATGTGTGTGTGTGTGTAAAGAATAGGGGTGGCTCAAAAACTGAATCCCGTGGGACTCTCGCACTCTCACTCACTCTCTCTCACTCTCTCTCTCTCTCTCTCTCTCTCTCTCTCTCTCTCTCTCTGTGTGTGTGTGTGTGTGTGTGTGTGTGTGTTTTCCTCCAGCTATTAAAATTTTCTACCTTTCCGACACTCTGTCACTTATGCAGCACAACCTTTTCTGTTGTGTTTGTTAACTATTATTCAAACCGTCTGTGTGTAAAACCATCAATTCCATAAAAGTTAATTTATTTAAGAAAATAACATTATATACGCAATAAAACGGCTCGATAAGATCACAAAAAATACGAAATGCCGGTGTATTATTATTTAAGGCTCGTATTATTTGATGGATGAATGTATTAATAGCGCTTTCAGTCGAGCAACCCTTCTGGAATCCAAACTGTGATATGCGTAGTATACTGTTTCCATGTAAGTGTGCGATTACTCTTGAGTACATTACTTTTTCGAATATTTCAGAAAAATGTCAGTAAGGAAATCTTACGATAGTTGTTTATGGCTATCTTGTCATCCTTTTTTAAAGTGGTTAAACAATTGCATATTTTAAGCTGTCTGGAGAAAAACTGTGTGCCAGTGATAGAATGCATGTATCACTAAGGACATTATTTTAAGTTGGAACAACTTTTCAGAATTCTGTTTGAAATTCCATCAATCGCACATGAAATTTTGTTTTTTATAATTTTTAGAATTGTTTTAATTTCAGTAAAGGATGTTGATGCTGCTGCTATTTGCTTACAGATTTGTGTATTATTTTTAACATATTCTCCAGCTTCTTCAACTGAACTATATTTTAATCCTATATTTGCTGCTACGTGTAGAAAGTGATTGCTAAAAGTACTTGCAACTTGTGAATTATTAATCACAAGATTGTTATTTGTCTTAATTGTCATAGAATCTTGTACACGGACTGGCTGTCCTGTCTCCCGTTTGACAATGTTGCATATAGTTTTAATCTTATTATCTGCATTATTTCTTGTTGTCAGGACATGCATACTTCTGGACATTTTAATGACTTTCCTAGAAATATTACAGTATTTTTTGCAGTATGCAAGGTGTAATGTCGGATTTTGACTTTAGACAAATTTCCCTCTTCGTCTTACGCTAACTGGCTAACTTTTTTATGGAGAATTCTGAGGAACGTGCATTAAATTCGGCTCCCCTCGGTCCATCCTTATTTTATCGTTATGTTGACGATACATTTATGATCTGACCACACGACGCAGAAGCTCTCGAACAATTCATGGAACACTTGAACAGCATACATTCGAACATCCAGTTCACTGTCGAGATGGAGAAGGAAGGGAGACCGCCTTTCTTAGACGTTTTACAACGACAGGCGGACGGGCGTCTTGGCCACTCTGTATACTGTAAGCCGACGCATACCGATTTATACCTGAATGCACAGAGTTTCCATCATACTGATCAAAAGAGAGCCGTTTTGAACACGTTGGTATATAGAGCAAAAACTCTTTCTGACGAGGACCTCTTAAGGTCCGAGATGAACCATCTAAAGTACGTGTTCCGAAAGAATGGCTGAGGTGCATGCGATATAAAGACAGCGTTCTCCAAAAAAAGGAAAGGTGAAAATGCTGCACACTCACAGGATGAAACACCGATTGCGGTTCTTCCTTTTTGTGGCGCTATTTCCAGCAAAATAGGAAGAGTCCTGCGTAGACGGGGTATAAGACCGATTTTTCGTCCTCCTAAGAAAATTGAGGAGATGATGCGTCCTGTTAAGGACTATATCGGCCTCAGAGTCCCTGGAGTTTACAGCATCCCCTGTGAGTGTGGAAGCAATTATATAGGTCAGACCATTCGTACCATTTCCGACCACTGTGCAGAACACCAACGCCGTATTAAAAATAGAGAACTGGAGAAATGGGCAATTGCGGAGCACAGCCTCACGAACAAATATAAAATATTGTTCGATGAAACAAAAATTCTGTCCCATGCCTCCACGCACTCGGATTCTGTAATTAAGGAGGCTCTTGAAATAAGAATGAGCCAAAAGAACTTTAACCGCGATAGTGGATACCATCTGAGCTGTGCATAGAAACGAGCGCTCGATGCAGAGAAGCAGCAGAGACGTTCCTTGCAAGGTTTACGTTCCAGCGGAAGCGGTGGCGCCACCGGCGCACACAGTGACACCGTCTGCGACAGCAGTACGTAATCGTTGACCAATCAGAAGCCGTCTTCGGGCTATATAGAGGCTACCACAGCAGCAGTGAAGACAGTCAGCTCCTGACGATGACGATGGAGGTAATTGTCGAAAGCTCGAGATTTTATCCCGAATTGACGCGGCAAGGAAACCGAGAATGTTTTACATATAAGTGCCGTACGAAGGACTTCGTTCCAATACCCAGGTCGTACTTGCGGTTTTTTTAATTTATCTTCTGGATAATTTTGTAGGAAAGCAAGTATCATATAGAATAAACTGAATTTGACATTAGTATATCCAATACCGCACCTTATGTACTCTTAAACATTGTATCCTATTCTCATTAATAAGCTTGACTGCTTTGTATGAACGTCCCTCAGAATTATAAAGTGGCATACTCTTTATTTCCTATAACTGTGCATCATGATCACATTGACCATTAGCAATCGGGTACACATTGTTTCTACCTGAGCAGTGTCTCTAAAAATGTAATGAGTCAGTGTCCTACTATTTTGCTGCAAACGAGCTGGAGAACTGACTGCTGAAATTAGATTGAAATACCCAAATAATCATTCCAGTTCAATTTTCTTGTATGTCAACATCACACACCGTATGTAGGGCTTCGTGCAGTGGGCGTCACAAGTAGTAGACGGGAATGATGCCCTGACGGGCAGGAGCAGCTACGGACCTGCAGGTTTCCGAGAGACAGGCGGTACTCACGCGTGGAGGAGGTGGTGCGGATCTCGCGGCGCAGGCCGCGCCACAGCTTGGAGACGACCAGCGAGTAGGCAGCGGCCATCAGCAGCAGCGGCACCAGCAGCAGCGCCACGTCCAGGAACAGGTTGTAGGCGCGCTCCACGTCCGCGCTCGGCCACTCCTCGCGGCATTTGTGTCGGCCTGCGCACACGACACCACACTGGCCGTCAGCTCCCGCCAACATACGATACGCATATAATGCACAGCAAAAATGTTTTTTGTACTGAGTATTCACTGACACTCGTGCGTAGGTGAAAAGTGCGAATAAAACAGTTTCTGCATCAGCCACTTAATTTGTATTTATCAGCAGTAGCAGCCCTCGTAATGCCGTTCCTTGTTGTTGTTGTGGTCTTCAGTCCAGAGACTGGTTTGATGCAGCTCCCCATGCTACACTATCCTGTGCAAGCTTCTTCATCTGCCAATACCTACTACAACCTACATCCATCCTTCTGAATCTGTTTGATGTATTCATCTCTTGGTCTCCCTCTACGATTCGCCTCGTAACAACGTCCACCTGAGTAGTCCCTGCCCAGAGATCCGAATGGGGGACTATTTTACCTCCGGAATATTTTACCCAAGAGGACGCCATCATCATTTAACCATACAGTAAAGCTGCATGCCCTCGTGAAAAATTACAGCTGTAGTTTCCCTTTGCTTTCAGCCGTTCGCAGTACCAGCACAGCAAGGACGTTTTGGTTAATGTTACAAGGCCATATCAGTCAATCATCCAGACTGTTGCCCCTGCAACTACTGAAAAGGCTGCTGCCCCTCTTCAGGAACTACACGTTTGTCTGGCCTCTCAACAGATACCCCTCCGTCGTGGTTGCACCTACGGTACGGCTATAGTTATGGACGAAATATTCACGTGAAAAGTGTCTATCTTGGGAACAGAAAGGTATCAGCACAGATGGGAAACGTCTCAACCGTCTTTGCTTTGCAGCTGATATCTTCTTTAGCAGCAACAGAAAGGAAATGCCAACTCGAAAACTGAAAGAAGCTTCCCATACTGTAGATCTAAAAATCATTCTTCAAAATACCAATGTCATGAGTCCAGCTTGTATTACGGTCTCCATCGAAAAGCATGTTGTAGTATCTCGGACAATCCAATTTGGAAAAGATAACCAGATAGCAGAGATCTCCCGCAGGACTGACCTCACTCGGATGGTATTACTTGACCTTCGTTACATTCTCCGCAAGCGTATTATCCCCAAAAAATTTAAAAAAAGTACGTTTATAACAGTCGCATCCTGGCAATAACAAAGCACGGAGTCGGAACAGTGATACAACAAACAGAGCAGACTTCGGGTCTGTTAGAGGGAAATAGAATAATGCATGGAGTGAATTTCAGATTCAGGATCAAGAAAGAAGAGATAGGGAGAAGAACATGGTCTTTGACGTCGTAGAACGGAAAGCGAGACTGAAATGACACGTGACCAGAAACAACTTCAAATGGACCGAAACATTGACTCAGTGGCGCCCTACACAGAGAAACAGACGTATCGGATGTCCTCTGGAGACATCCAATGGCATGAGGGAAAAGAAAACTGGATCCAGACTGCCCAGCAAAGGTCTACACGGAAATCGTTGGAAGAGACTTATGTCCAAGAGTGGGTACTTAGAGGTTGGAAAAGAACGAGAAGATGGACATACTTAATTCTCGCTGTACAACGCCCTCATCCCCACATACCATCTGTTATTCGAGATTCCAAAGGCTATTGACTTACTACAATGAAATTTTTCTCTGCAGAGGAGTGTGCGCTGATATGAACCTTCCTGGCAGATTAAAACTGTGAGCCGGAGCGATACTCGAACTCGGGACTTTTGCCTTTCGTGGGCAAGTGCTCTAACAACGGAGCTACCCAAGCACGACTCACGCCCCCGTCCTCACAGCTTCAATTCCGCCAGTGCCTTGTATCCTACCTTCCAGACTTCACAGAAGCTCTCCTGTTATTGACTTAATCCATGATCTGTCAACCAAGGTCGACAGCTCATGCAGATAGTTGCATGGCACCCATATATCTCGCGATGCGTCTCAGATATGGTCTCAAGGATATCGGTAAGCCACCCTGGGGATCAGTTTGACTCTAGGAAAAATAAAGGCCCGAGGAGAAAATTCTCACGTTGCTCTTGATAATGGAGGCTTCAGCGTTCCTTTCGTCTGAGTCTCGGAACTTCTGTGGTGTCGTGCGAGTTTACACGCACTCTTGGCGACGGGCTGTGCGCGAGACTAGTTACGCGGGAACAGCTCTACAGATTTAATCGATAACCTCTATTGGCGGGCATGGAACATTTTCTGCACTACGTAGCGCAGAATGTGGGTGTAGTGGAAACTGGGTGGGGGCTGTCCGCGTGTGTGCTTATTTCTAAATAATTTTTATTTACCACAACATATTCAACAGAAATCTCGTCAACAGTTAAAATGGGAAATAAACAATATTCTTCGCAGGAAAACTTCTTATTAAAAATGGCACAGGAAGACAATAATAAATATTCCTGAACAATAATCTTTCTCGGCCCAGGTGACATTAAAAGCGGGCGCCAACCAAGAAACAATTCTCGCAATATCAGCCTATAATAGCTGTACAAGAGGGCACTCAACATGACATTGTATAACTAAGACGAGCAAATGTCACAGAAAGAAGATACGCTCTAGTAGCATCAGTCTCCACCAACTACTCAACTAGCAGCAAAGGACACAAATGCAGTCAAAGTAAAGCAGGACCACACAGGGAGAAAACTTACTGCCATACACAATGACTGAATCACACTCTCTGATTAAGTGCAGTAATCACAATGGAATAAAATATTCTCTTGTGTACCGTGGCCCCTCCATGCAACGCAGAGTTTCACTTCACACAATTTATATCGGTTTTGCTGTGTTCGAAAAATACCACATCAGGTAACAGCAGACTTCCCCAAGTTCAGCATTTGCTGAACAATAATTTACTGTGTCACTAATAGACAGGGCCACAACAGTGCAAAACTGGGTGCTCTGCACAGTTCCTCATGAACAAAAGCTCTCTACCATTCCGCCCTGGCTGTGGACTGCCGTCTTCTTCTGGATTCAGGAAAAGACACTGTCCGCTCTCAAATTGTATGCTGTTCACTCAAAGCTTGGCCTCGCCCCTGTACACCTTGCCAAATCTGCAAATGCCCAACCCGTCTCCATGGAGCCCAACGTTCTAGCCACTCTTGCTCACTTTCTGGCCGTCAGCGAACTATCTTTTCAATGACCCATACCGGTCTGTGGGTAACTGCAGTCAACCACTTTGCCAACCGCGCTGATACATGACAGATGCGGACGGCTCGCTACAAGAGCCCGTTGACGCCCCATGACTTACTTGTCTGTCGCCACGACAGTGGCTTACAATGCTGGCACAAGATCATGTCCTCTACCAGTCCTTGGCTGCTGCCTGCGTCTGTCGGTGACTCTTTGGCTAGCCACACCGGCACAAACAGGTGTAATCAACACACGATCAAGTCCCTATTACATCTACGTCTACATGGTTACTCTGTAGTTCACGCTAAAGTGTCTGGCAGAGGGTTCATCGAACCATTTTCATACTACTTCTCTACCATTCCACTCTCGAATGGTGCGTGGGAAAAAGGAACACCTAAATCTTTCCGTTAGAGTTCTGATTTCCTTACTTTATTATGATGATCATTTCTCCCTATATAGGTGCGTGTCAACAAAATATTTTCGCATTCGAAAGAAAAAGTTGGCTATTGAAATTTCGTAAATAGATCTCGCCGCAAATAAAACCGCCTTTGTTTCAGTGAGTGCCACCCCAACTGGCGTATCATATCAGTGACACTCTCACCCCTATTGCACGAGAACACGAAACGAGCTGCCCTTCTTTGCACTTTTTCGATGTCCTCCGTCAATCCTACTTGGTAAGGATCCCATAAGGCACAGCAATATTCCAGCAGGGGACGGACAAGTGTAATTTAAAATAAAATATGGCGTTTCAGTCTTCGATCGCTATTCTTTATTTTCAATTACCGGTTTCGGGCTAGCTGCCCATCTTCAGATCATATATTGTAGTTACAGAGTAACTAGTCCATACAGAACACTCGGTTCGCTGTCATAACTTATGACAGCGAACCGAGTGTTCTGTACGGACAAGTTTCTCTGTAACTACAATACAGAGTGTTACAAAAAGGTACGGCCAAACTTTCAGGAAATATTCCTCACACACAAAGAAAGAAAATATGTTATGTGGACATGTGTCCGGAAACGCTTACTTTCCATGTTAGAGCTCATTTTATTACTTCTCTTCAAATCACATTAATCATGGAATGGAAACACACAGCAACAGAACGTACCAGCGTGACTTCAAACGCTTTGTTACAGGAAATGTTCAAACTGTCCTCGTTAGCGAGGATACATGCATCCACCCTCCGTCGCATGGAATCCCTGATGCGCTGATGCAGCCCTGGAGAATGGCGTATTGTATCACAGCCGTCCACAATACGAGCACGAAGAGTCTCTACATTTGGTACCGGGGTTGCGTAGACAAGTGCTTTCAAATGCCCCCATAAATGAAAGTCAAGAGGGTTGAGGTCAGTAGAGCGTGGAGGCCATGGAATTGGTCCGCCTCTACCAATCCATCGGTCTCCGAATCTGTTGTTGAGAAGCGTACGAACACTTCGACTGAAATGTGCAGGAGCTCCATCGTGCATGAACCACATGTTGTGTCGTGCTTGTAAATGCACATGTTCTAGCAGCACAGGTAGAGTATCCCGTATGGAATCATGATAGCGTGCTCCATTGAGCGTAGGTGGAAGAACATGGGGCCCAATCAAGACATCACCAACAATGCCTGCCCAAACGTTCACAGAAAATCTGTGTTGATGACGTGATTGCACAACTGCGTGCGGATTCTCGTCAGCCCACACATGTTGATTGTGAAAATTTACAATTTGATCACGTTGGAATGAAGCCTCATCCGTAAAGAGAACATTTGCACTGAAATGAGGATTGACACATTGTTGGATGAACCATTCGCAGAAGTGTACACGTGGAGGCCAATCAGCTGCTGATAGTGCCTGCCCGCTGTACGTGGTACGGAAACAACTGGTTCTCCCGTAGCACTCTCCATACAGTGACGTGGTCAACGTTACCTTGTACAGCAGCAACTTCTCTGACGCTGACATTAGGGTTATCGTCAACTGCACGAAGAATTGCCTCGTCCATTGTAGGTGTCCTCGTCGTTCTAGATCTTCCCCAGTCGCGAGTCATAGGCTGGAATGTTCCGTGCTCCCTAAGACGCCGATCAATTGCTTCCAAAGTCTTCCTGTCGGGACACCTTGGTTCTGGAAATCTGTCTCGATACAAACGTACCGCACCACGGCTATTGCCCCGTGCTAATCCATACATCAAATGGGCATCTGCCAACTCCGCATTTGTAAACATTGCACTGACTGCAAAACCACGTTCGTGATGAACACTAACCTGTTGATGCTACGTACTGATGTGCTTGATGCTAGTACTGTAGAGCAATGAGTCGTATGTCAACACAAGCACCGAAGTCAACATTACCTTCCTTCAATTGGGCCAACTGGCGGTGAATCGAGGAAGTACAGTACATACTGACGAAACTAAAATGAGCTCTAACATGGAAATTAAGCGTTTCTGGACACATGTCCACATAACATCTTTTCTTTATTTGCGTGTGAGGAATGTTTCCTGAAAGTTTGGCCGTACCTTTTTGTAACACCCTGTATATGATCTGAAGATGGGCAGCTAGCCCGAAACCGGTAACTGAAAATAAAGAATGGCGATCGAAGACTGAAACGCCATATTTTATTTAATGAACGAGCGCGGAATTCCCATTGAGACAATCATGTTTAGTTTTGATAAAAGTGTAATGTAGGCTGTCTCCTTAGTGGGTTTGTCGCATCTTCTAAGTGTTCTGCCAACAAAGCGCAGTCTTTGTTTCGCCTTCCCCACAATATTATCTATGTGGTCTTTACAATTTAAGTTGCTCGTAATTGTAATTCCTAGGTATTTAGTCGAATTGACAGACCTTGGATTTATGCGATTTATCGTATACCCAAAATTTATCGGCTTTCTTTTAGTACCCATGTGGATAATCTCGTACTTTTCTTTGTTTAGTGCCAATTGCCACTTTTTGCACCACACAGAGATTCTCTCTAGGTCATTTTGTAATTGTAATTGGTCTTTTGATGATTTTACTAGACGGTAAATTACAGCGTCATCTGCAAACAATCTAAGGGGGCTGCTCAGATTATCACGTAGATCATTTATGTAAATCAGGAACAGCAGAGGGCCTACGACACTACCTTGCGGAACGCCAGATATCACTTCTGTTCTACTCGATGATTTGCCGTTTATCACTATGAACTGTGACCTCTCAGAGGAAATCACGAATCCAGTCAAACAGCTGAAACGATACTCCATATGCACGCAATTTGATTAATAGTCTCTTGTGAGGAACGGTATCAAGAGCTTTCTGGAAATCTAGGAATATGGAATATATCTGAGATATCTTGTCGACAGCACTCATTACTTCATGGGAATAAAGAGCTCGCTGTGTTGCACAAGAACGATATTTTCTGAATCCGTGTTGGTTATGTATCAGTAACTCATTTTATTCAAGGTGATTCATAATGTTGAGTACAGTATATGCTCCAAAATTCTACTGCAAATTGAGGTCAGTGCTACGGGTTTGTAGTTCAGTGGGGGTTACTCCTATTTCCTTTCTTGAATATGGGTGTGACCTGTGCTACTCTCCAGTCTTTAGGAACAGACCTTTCGTGAAATGAGCTGTTGTATTTGATTGCTAAGAAAGGCACTATTGTGTCTGCATACTCTGAAAGGAACCGGATTGGTGTACCATCAGGACCTGAAGACTTGCCTTTATTAAGTGATTTGAGTTGTTTCTCAACACCTAAGATATCTACTTTTATGCCACTCATGATAACAGCTGTTCTGGTTTCGAATTATGGAATATTTACTTAGTCTTCTTTCGTGAAGGAATTACGGAAAACTGTATTTAGTAACTCCGCGTTAGTGGCACCATCATCGGTAACATTTCCATCGCTATCGCGCAGTGACGGTATTGACTGTTTTTTGCCACGGGTTACTTTACATGCGACCAGAATCTCTTTGGGTTTTCTACCATATTTTGAGACAATGTTTCATTGTGGAAACTATTAAAAGCATCTCGCATTGACGCCCGCACTAAATTTCGAGCTTCCGTGAAACTTAGCCAGTCTTGGAGATTTTGCGTTCTTCTGAATTTGGCATGCTTTTTTCGTTGCTTCTGCAACAGTGTTCTGAGACGTTTTGTGTACCATGGTGGATCAGTCCCGTCTCTTATTAACTTATGTGGTATGAATCTATCTATTGCTGTCGATACTGTATCTTTGAATTTGAGCCATCTCTGGTTTACACTTGGAAGGAATGGAAACTCTCTCTTATGAAGCACTACGTCTTCAGGCCACAAGTGGCCCATCGGGACCATCCGACCGCCGTGTCATCCTCAGTTGAGGATGCGGATAGGAGGGGCGTGGGGTCAGTACACCGCTCACCGGTCGTTATGATGGTTTTCTTTGACCGGAGCCGCTACAATTCGGTAGAGTAGCACCTCAGTTGGCATCACGAGGCTGAGTGCACCCCGAAAAATGGCAACAGCACATGGCGGCCCGGATGGTCACCCATCCAAGTGCCGGCCACGCTCGACATCGCTTAACTTCGGTGATCTCACGGGAACCGGTGTATCCACTGCGGCAAGGCCGTTGCCGTCTCTTAGGAAGGCATCAAGCTAATTTTTATCTGCTGTTTTAAATAGATATATTTTGCGTTTATTTATGGTGGTTTTGGTTGATATGGTTTTTAGCCTCGCTACAATGACCTTGTGTTCACTAATCCTTGTATCCGTCATGACGCTCTCTATTAGATCAGGATTATTTGTGGCTAAGAGGTAATGTGTGTTTTCGGAACCATTTACAATTCGTGTGGGCTCATGAACTAATTGTTCAAAGTAATTCTCAGAGAAAGCAGTTAGTAGAATTTCGGAAGATGTTTTCTGCCTACCACCGGCTTTGAGCACGTATTTGCGCAGGAAATCGAGGGTCCCACGACTTGTCAGTCGGTGCCACAGCGAACTGCGACGTAAGCCCAAGTGTACGCCGCCTGTTTGGCACAGTACCGCAGACTGACTTCTGGTGTGTTGCGCCACCTGGTGCTGGTGCTGTTGCTGCTGACACGCCGCCAGACATGCCTTCTAACTAGACACCGAGTGCCAGACCACCGCTGTCACGACCGGTTGGGCGGGAAGGAAGACAAATGGGCCCCGAAATACAGTTTCACGGAACAACTGCTACACATGCAAAATTGGTTTAAATCGGGATCACCAGTCTTGCTTTTACCCGTGAGACAAGGTTAAGCCTCTCACTATTCCACAGCCGACAATTAATGCCCTCTGGTAATACTACTACTTCTAGGAAAAATTCCGGGGTCCGATCACAAACCTCATCACTAACAATTCAGTAGAAGTAGCGACTTCTGCCAATAATCAGTAAAACAAAAAAATGGAATGCAGCTGAAAGTCAGTAGGGGAAAAGCTGCACAAAAACATCACTCTCAGATTTCAACAGAAACAAATATAATTTATTAGGTTCTACTAAATCTCACAAAGGTAAAGGCACTGGGCAGGCAGTTCTGACATTGTGATTGATAAGGGTAGCAAGACTGAATGCAGATCAAGACACATTCATGGAATTTGCGGATCTGTAACAAGCGTAAACTTTGTAAAATGGTGTAAGGTGTTCGAAAATCTTAGAAAAATAAGGGTAAGAGTAGGGAAAGACGGGTAATATACAATATGGACAAGAGTCAAAAGGAAGCAATAAGACCAAAAACGAAGTGCTCGGATTGAAAAGGGCCTGCTGTTCAATCTATACAAGAAGCAATGACGGAAATAAAAGAAAGTACAAGAGGTTTTAAAATTGCTATCCTGAGAGAAAGTGAAGAAGAATTATAGGACCTGCTGAATGGAATGAACAATCAAGTGAGTACAGGATATGGAATGAGAGTAAATAAAGAAAGAAAAAGAAAATGAGAAGCAACAGGAATTAGAACAGCGAGAAACTAATCATCAGAATTGGGAATCACGAAGTAGACAAACTTAAGGAATTCTACTACCTTGGCAGCAAAATAACCAGTGATGGACATCGCAAGGAGTTAAAAAAAATCGGACTAGCAGTGGAAAAAAGAGCATTTCTGGCCAACCAGTTTCAAACGTAGGCCTTAATTTGAGGAAGAAGCGTACGTTTGGAGCATGGTAGTGAAACATGGACTGTGGGAAAAGTGGAGCAGAAGAGAAACTAAGCATTTGAGATGTGGTGCTTCACAAGAATATTAAAAATTAGGTGGACTGATAAGGTTAGGAATGAGGAGCTTCTCCTGAGAATCGTGGAGGATAAGAATATACGGGAAACGCTTACAAGAAGAAGGGACAGGATGATATGAGATCTGTTAAAGCATCAGGGAAAAACATCCATGGTAGTAGAGTGACCTATAGGGGGTAAAAATTATAGTGGGAGACAAATTTGATTACATCCAGCAATTAACCTAGGACGTAAGTTGTAGTTCCTTCTCCGGCCGTTGTGGCCGAGAGGTTCTAGGCGCTTCAGTCTGGAACCGCGCGACTACTATGGTCGCAGGTTCGAATCCTGCCTCGGGCATGGATGTGTGTGTGATGTCGTTAGGTTAGTTAGGTTTAAGTAGTTGTAAGTTCTAGGGGACTGATGACCTCAGATGTTAAGTCCCATAGTGCCCAAAGCCATTTGAACCATTTTGTAGTTTCTGCTCTGAGATGAAAAGTTTGACACAGGAGCGGAATTCTTGTCAGGCCGTGTCAAACCAGCCAGAAGACATGACTCAGCAAAAAAAAAAGATCACCACATTCGACTTCACTGGAACACAGACCATCCAGTAAGTGTCAGCCGCGCTTATGGCGGAATGGAACGTCCTACTACAAGAATTCGAGGATAGCATGCGAGCACGTTACAGAGCATGCAGTCCTATCTATAGTTATGACACAACCTCTTAAGTACCATGTTTCAGTATTCGAGTACAGCATGCGAGCACGTTACAGAGCATGCAGTCCTTTCTATAGTTATGACACAACCTCTTAAGTACCACGTTTCGGTCTTCGAGTACAGCATGCGAGCACGTTACAGAGCATGCAGTCCTTTCTATAGTTATGACACAACCTCTTAAGTACCATGTTTCGGTCTTTTGTGATGTCCAGGGGATCATCATACATGGCGCTGACTTTGGTGTCGTTATTGTTTTCGAATAAAAGTGTCATTTCTGTTAGTCTCAGTGTATTCTTACCTTCTGCGCTACACTATTGCACTTCTTCCAGGGCATGGTCAAAATTTCATAGAGCTGTGTTCCTTGGCGGTGGGACATCACGCTAAAGTTGATTTCGTCCTTAAGTTTTTCACACCAGTGCGGAGCGGAGACGCGTGGGGAATCATTATAGCGACGGTAATGGTTGCAGACAAGGAAATGCAATGACATAAACAGTTTTGACAAAGAGTGCATTGTTATGGCCTGGCACCTTGGAACGGGCATCTCGGAAGCGGCGAAACTAGGCGGCTATTCGTGTCCTGCTGTCGTAAGCTTCTATAGAAAGGGACTGAAGGCCGGTGAAAAAACGAGTAGCGTCATGTTGTTGGATGCCCACACTTAATGACGAAATGTCGAGGCTTGCCCCCTCTGTGATGCAGGATAACCGCCGATCTATGGCAGATCTAACGACGGAGCACAATGCTGGTGCAGGCACAAGTATTTGCGAGCACACCAGCGCAGATTGTTGAATATGGGGCTCCGTAGCAGACGAAAATATATGTTTACATGTTGATCTAACTACATAATCAGTTACGATTGCAGCAGACAGGTTTCATCGAGACTGGACCGAACGTTATCGCCTGGTTGAATGAATCGCATTTCTTATTACATAGCTTGGCCTGCAATATCACTGACTGGAGTAAAATTGTCTTCAGTGTTGAGGCCCGCTTTGAAATGAGTTACGCCGGTAAACGCACTGCCAGTGAAAGATTCCGGATTCGTGTCCCGATCCTGCACACGGTTTTTCTGTCGGGAAATTCGACGACAGCGCACAATCTGCTGCAGAGTTAGGGATTCACTCTAGGAAGTTTATTATTTACATACAGAGATTAGAGACGGCATAGCACAGGCAGGACAATATTAGAGAAATGGAAGAGAATGTAGATGAAGATGAAATAGGAGATATGATACTGCGTGAAGAGTTTGACAGAGCACTGAAAGACTACAGTCGAAAGAAGGCCCCGGGAGTAGACAACATTCCATTAGAACTACTGACAGCCTTGGGAGAGCCAGGCCTAACAAAACTCCACCATCTTGTGAGCAAGACGTATGAGACAGGCGAAATACACTCAGACTTCAAGAAGAATATAATAATTCCAATCCCAAAGAAAGCAGGTGTTGACAGATGTGAAACTTACCGAACTATCAGTTTAATAAGCCACGGCTGCAAAATACTAACACGAATTCTTTACAGACGAATGGAAAACTGGTAGAAGCCCTCGGGGAAGATCAGTTTGGATTCCGAAGAAATATTGGAACACGGGAGGCAATACTGACCTTACGACTTATCTTAGAAAATACATTAAGGGAAGGCAAAACCTATGTTTCTAGTATTTGTAGACTTAGAGAAGGCTTTTGACACTGTTAACTGGAATACTCTCTTTCACGTTCTGAAGGTGGCAGGGATAAAATACAGGGAGTGAAAGGCTATTTACAATTTGTACAGAAACCAGATGGCAGACATAAGAGTTGAGGGGCATGAAATGGGAAGCAGAGGTTGGGAAGGGATTGAGACAGGGTTGTACCTATCCTCGATGTTATTCAATCTGTATATTGAACAACCAGTGAAGGAAACAAAAGAGAAATTCGGAGAAGGAATTAAAATCCATGGAGAAGAAATAAAAACTTTGAGGTTCTTCGATGACATTGTAATTCTGTCAGAGACAGCAAAGGACCTGGAAGAGCAGTTGAACGGAATGGACAGTGTCTTGAAAGGAGGATATAAGATGAATATCAACAAAAGCAAAACGAGGATAATGGAATGTAGTCGAATTAAATCTGGTGATGCTGCGGGAATAAGATTAGGAAATGAGACGCTGAAAGCAGTAAATGAGTTTTGCTATTTGGGGAGCAAAATAACTGATGATGGTCGAAGTAGAGAGGATATAAAATGTAGACTAGCAATGACAAGGAAAGCGTTCCTGAAGAAGAGAAATTTGTTAACATCGAGTATAGATTTAAGTGTCAGGAAGTCGTTTTTGAAAGTATTTGTATAGAGTGTAGCCATGTATGGAAGTGAAACGTGGACGATAAATAGTTTATACAAGAAGGGAATAGAAGCTTTTGAAATGTGGTGCTACAGAAGAATGCTGAAGATTTGATGGGTAGATCACATAACTAATGAGGAGGTATTAAACAGAATTGGAGAGAAGAGAAATTTGTGGCACAACTTGATTAGAAGAAGGGATCGGTTGGTAGGGCATATTCTGAGGCATCTAGGGACTACCAATTTAGTATTGGAGGGCAGCGTGGAGGGTAAAAATCGTAGAGCGGGACCAAGAGATGAGTACACTAAACAGATTCAGATGTAGGTTGGTGTAGGTACGGGAGATGAAGCTTGCACAGGACAGAGTAGCATGGAGAGCTGCATCAAACCAGTCTCTGGACTGAAGACCACAACAACAACAGCATAGGCAGGCCGCTAGAGGATCCCGTTCGATGTACGGCTGTCGCTGGCAGGCGTAATCGGCTCTTGTCGTCTGGAGGCTGTGGCAGACGGCAGTTATGTATATGAGCGCCGCCCCTCAGCCGCCCGTAGTCAGCCCTCTGCAGCTGGCGACGAGCCATAATGGCTCTGTCGCGTGGCGCCCATTGGTTCCAGTAAACAGCAACGCGAGCACTTTGGCAAAGCAGTGAGGCGGTCGGAACCATTCCCCACCGGGTCGGATTAAAGGAAGGCATTGAAGTTCAGAGCAGCGGTGCTGGATTTGTTACCGGCAGCTACGATCAACACGAAAGTGCTATGGAGGTGCTTCGTGAACTAATATGGGATTTCCTGGTGGAAAGGCGACTTTCCTTTCGCGAAACACTACTAAGAAAATTTAGAGAACCGGCGTTTAGAGAACCATTCTACTGCCGTCAAAGTACTTTTTGACTAAGGACCACGAAGGTAACACAAGAGACGATAGGCCCCTACCCAGTAATACATACAGTCGTTTTTCCCTGCCTCTGTTTGCGAGTGGAACAGAAAGGGAAATGACTCTTAGGCACCCTGCGCCTTGCACCGTACGGTAGCTTGCGGACCATATATCTAAACGTAAAACACGGTGGTCCATTGATACTAACAGGGCCAAATATCTCACGAATAAGCGTCAAACAAAAAAACTACAAAGAACGAAACTCGTCTAGCTTAAAGGCGGAAACCAGATGGCGCTATGGTTGGCCCGCTAGTTGGCGCTGCCATAGGTCAAACGAATTTCAACTTGCTACACCAAGAAGAAATGCAGATGATAAAAGCGTATACATTGGATAAACATATTTGTGGTGTCACCGCCAGACACTACACTTGCTAGATGGTAGCTTTAAATCGGCCGCGGTCCATTAGTATACGTCGGACCCGCGTGTCGCCACTGTCAGTGATCGCAGACCGAGCGCCACCACACGGCAGGTCTCGAGAGACTTACTAGCACTCGCCCCAGTTGTACGGACGACTTAGCTAGCGATGCAACACTGCCGAAACCTCGTTTATTTGCAGAGAAGATAGTTAGAATAGCCTTCAGCTAAGTCAATGGCTACGACCTAGCAAGGCGCCATAGCAATTGATAGTTATCGTATGAAGCATGTCTCATCAAGAACGATGTATACAAATGATGGATTAAAGTTAAGTATTCCAGAACCTACGTACTTTTCTTTATAGCATTCATTACGTATCCTGTTTCAGACCTCATGCCATCCTGCGTGAGCTTATGGCGTGCATTTCGGCCTTCTCTAGCAATATAACAAGTGGCGACGAGGCCTAAAAGAGGATTTCGCGTTCGTATTGCTCTAATTTACTTGTCATGGCTTCGCCACAATCTCCAGATGTACTGTTCGAATTTTATCGCTTGCAGAATCAGCAGACGCAGGCGTTATTGGATGCCCTTGGACAGCTCGTCCAGGGTCAGCGTGCAATGCAAACCGATGCGGCAGCCGCCGCTTCACCGCTACCGCAGCCACAACATGCTGTTGCACCCCAGTTTCGTCCATTCGATGCGGAAATGAAACATGGACGGAGTGGTCACGCCAATTTGGATTTCATCTCGCCGCCTACAGAATTCAAGGTAACGAGCGGCAGCCTCACTTATTGTCTTGTGTCGGCGTGCACACGTACCATGTGATAGTGAAATTGTTTCCCCGACGCGACGTAGCAACTCTGTTCTACGAAGAAATTTTGTCGGCATTAGATGCATATTTCAAGGAATCAGTCAATGTAGTTGCAAAGAGGTATACGTTCTTTCGTTCAAAATGTACGGCCGGTCAAACTAATCGGGAGTGGGTTGCAACTTTGCAAGGCCTTACCAGGGATTGTGCTTTTGAGTGTGAATGTGGATTCCCTTATTCAGATACTATAGTGCGTGATGCCATTGCACAGAACGTTTCTGATGTTCGTATATGGGAGCAAATTTTGAAACTAGTCAATCCCTCCCTTCAACAAGTGATAGACATATTGGATAGGCAAGACACACTTGACTTTGCTCAGGAATCATTTGCAACTTCGCTAGCTGTGTGTCACATTAACCGGCCCGCCGGGCGAGCTGCACGGAACGGTAAACAGCCCTCGCGCACGTCTGTGCAGCCACGTGTGCCGCGCAAGCATGCAAATGCAGTGAAATCATGCCCGCGGTGTGCTATTAGTCATTCGCATGAGAATTGCCCGTCACGCCAAGCTATTTGCTTTTTCTGTAATAAAAAAGGACATGTTCAAAGTGTTTGCCAGAAAAAGCTCAGATCGGACATTCACAACCATTCCAGGCCCTTTGCTTCGCGCCGGAATCGAACCAAGAATGCTCAGGATCGTGAACCTTCGCCCATGGAAATTCATGTAGTTAATTCCCCTCGGCCCAGTGACACTCTCTCTCAAAGTGACTGGGTGCGTCCCACAAAAAGTGTGCATCGACGTCGCCGGAAATCACGTCAATTAGCAAGTGATTCTGTACCAGTGTCTTCAAATTGCACGAGACAGTCGCTCTTGTCATCAGCAGGACAATAAACTTTTTGTAGACTTGGACATTAATAGCAACGTAATACCATTCCAGCTCGATACCGGAGCTGCAGTTTCATTGATCAATAAAGTCACGTACAACCAACTGGGCACTCCTCCGTTGCGTGCCGCGAATGTTAAGCTAACTACATATTCAGGTCACACTATCCCTGTGTTAGGACAGTGCAGCCTTCTTGCAACATACAAGGGACAAACAAAACTTGTGTCATTTTACGTTCTTCGTTCTTCCTCTGCAGTGAACTTGTTTGGTTTGGATTTATTTCAGATGTTTAACTTGTCAAAGTCACGGGTAGAGGATCCGTTGGTTCGCAGATTTTTTGCTCACAAGGAGAGACTTTTTGTTCGACGTGGTGTTTTGTTGTTGCGTTCTGATAATGATCAGTTCAGAGTCGTGGTCCCACGTTCGTTACAGTCCTCTGTATTACGGCTTCTCCACCACGGACATTGGGGTATTGTGCGAACGAAACAACTTGCTCGTCAGCACTGTACTTGGTTCGGAATCGATGCTGCGATTACGAATATGTGCTCTTCTTGCATGGCGTGTGCCGAACAACAATCTGCACCGCCGCAGAACTTCTTTGCATGGCCAAAAGCCATTTCCCCTTGGCAACGCTTGCACATAGATTTTGCTGGTCCATTCTGGAATTCTCGATGGTTGGTTGTGGTCGATTCTTTCAGTAATTTCCCTTTTGTTGTCAGGATGTCTTCCACGACGTCATCTGCCACCATCCAAGCGTTATCCGCTATCTTTTGCACTGAAGGTCTTCCACAGACTATTGTTTCCGACAATGGCCCACAATTTATGTCCGCAGAATTTCAGTCATTCTGCAAGGCTAATGGTATTCAACATCTGACATCCGCGCCGTTTTCGCCTCAGTCAAACGCTGCCGCTGAACGATTGGTCCGGACTTTCAAGTCACAGATGTTGAAGTTGAAAGAGTCGCATTCTCGGGAGGACGCGTTGTTGCTCTTTTTGTCTTCGTATCGCTCTCAGCCCCGAGATGGTCGCTCGCCGGCTGAGTTGCTCCACGGTCGTCCTCATCGAACCTTGATGTCTTTGCTGCATCCGCCGCATCAGGTTCCTGTGCAGCGGCAGACTCCTGCTTTTGCTCCAGGTGACGTTGTATTCTATCGCAACTATCGCGGTTGACGGCGTTGGCTCGCAGGGCGCATTCTTCGCTGCCTCGGCCGCGCGATGTATTTGGTTTTGGGGGCCTCTGGTGAGGTGCGTCGGCATCTCAATCAGCTGCGCCTCTGTCATCGCCTGGGTACTGCCGCTCCCCGTCTGCTTTCAGCGACGGTGCCGTCCGGTCAGCGCCCTGGGGACCCATCTACTGGCTCGCCTCATCCCCAGGTGTTACCGACGCTGCCTTCAATTTTGCCCCATGGCGACGCGCCGCCGCCGCCGCCGCCGCCTGTTCTCCCGCCGAAGCCACCCGCAGTGGACGCGTCGCTGCAGCCACCAAGCGCCTCCCTGGGTCACGCGCCGCCGATCGCTTCCCGTGACCAGCAGTCCTCCGCCATGGAACTCTTGCCCGCTCCGGACCACATGGCGTCTTCGCGCGTCGGGTACCCCGACGCGATGGAGGTCGACCCTTCGGCCACTCCTGTCTCGTTACGGGCGCATACACCGCATGTTGGTGTGCACCCTGGACTAGCTTTTCAGGCGTTTCCTAGCTCCCCTCGGACCGAATGGCCGGGTGCGGGTGGCACAGCCTCGCCTGTTGTTAGGCTCCCCACCTCATCGCATACGCCAACGTGGCGTCCTCCCCACGGCGGGCGGAAGCCTTATAACACGACCGTTCGCCGATTTGCGGGGGAGGAATGTGGTGTCACCGCCAGACACCACACTTGCTAGGTGGTAGCTTTAAATCGGCCGCGGTCCATTAGTACATGTCGGATCCGCGTGTCGCCACTGTCAGTGATCGCAGACCGAGCGCCACCACACGGCAGGTCTCGAGAGACTTACTAGCACTCGCCCCAGTTGTACGGACGACTTAGCTAGCGATGCAACACTGCCTAAACCTCGTTTATTTGCAGAGAAGATAGTTACAAAGGCTACGACCTAGCAAGGCGCCATAGCAATTGATAGTTATCGTATGAAGCATGTCTCATCAAGAACGATGTATACAAATGATGGATTAAAGTTAAGTATTCCAGAAGCTACGTACTTTTCTTTATAGCATTCATTACGTATCCTGTTTCAGACCTCACGCCATCCTGCGTGAGCTTATAGCGTGCATTTCGGCCTTCTCTAGCAATATAACAATATTATACTAGAACTGACATGCGATTACATTGTCACGCAATTTGGGTGCATAGTTCCTGATAAATCAGTACCCAGAACAACTATCCCTGGCCGTAAAAACGGCCTTGATATGCCTGGGCATTGAGTCAAACAGAGCTTGGATGACGTGTACAGGTACAGCTGCCTAAGCAGCTTCAATACGATACCACACTTCATCAAGAGTAGTGACTGGCGTATTGTGACGAGCCAGTTGCTCGGCCATCATTGACCAGGCGTTTTCAATTGGTGAGAGATCTGGAGAATGTGCTGGCCAGGGCAGCAGTCGAACATTTTCTGTATCCCGAAAATCCCGTACAGGACTTGCAACATGCGTCCGTGCATTATTCTGCTGAAATGTAGGGTTTCGCAGGGATCGAATGAAGGGTAGAAAAATGGTTCAAATGGCTCTGAGCACTATGGGACTTAACTTCTGAGGTCATCAGTCCCCTAGAACTTACAACTACTTAAACCTAACTAACCTAAGGACATCACACACATCGATGCCCGAGGCAGGATTCGAACCTGTTACCGTAGCGGTCGCGCGGTTCCAGACTGAAGCGCCTACAACCGCTCGGCCACAGCGGCCGGCTGAAGGATAGAGCCACGGGTCGTAACACATCTGAATGTAACTTCCACTGTTCAAAGTGCCGTCAGTGTGAACAAGAGGTGACCGAGAAGTGTAACCAATGGCACCCCATACCATCACGCTGGGTGATACGCCAGTATGGCGATGACGAATATTCGCTTCCAATGTGCGTTCACCTCGATGTCGCCAAACACGGATGCGACCATCATGATGCTGTAAACAGAACCTGGATTCATCCAAAAAAATGGCGTTTTGCCATTCGTGCACCCAGGTTCGTCGTTGAGTACACCATCGCAGGCGCTCCTGTCTCTGATTCAGCGTCAAGGGTAACAGCAGCCATGGTCTCCGAGCTGAAAGTCCATGCTGCTGCAAACGTCTTCGAACTGTTCGTGCAGATGGTTGTTGTCTTGAAAACGTCCCCATCTGTTGACTCAGGGATCGAGACGTGGCCGCACGATCCGTTACAGCCATGCGGACAAGATGCCTGTCGTCCCGATACGAGGCCGTTGGGATCCAGCACAGCGTTCCGTATTACCCTCCTGAACCCACCGATTCCATATTCTGCTAACAGTCATTGGATCTCGACCAACGCGAGCAGCAGTGTCGTGATACGATAAACTGCAATCGCGGAAGGCTACAATCCAACCTTTATCAAAGTCGGAAACGTGATGGTACGCATTTCTCCTCCTTACACGAGGCATCGCAACAACGTTTCACCAGGCAACGCCGGTCGACTGCTGTTTATGTATGAGAAATCAGTTGGAAAATTTCCTCATGTCAGCACGTTGTAGGTGTCGCCACCAGCGCCAACCTTGTGTCAATGCTCTGAAATCATATCACAGCATGTTCTTCCTGTCGGTTAAATTTCGCATCAGCAGCACGTCATCTTCGTGGTGTTGAAATTTTAATGGCCAGTAGTGTATCAATAACTCATTCAACAGATAAACCACCTCAAGAGCCAACAGTCTCCGATGTTTATCTATTTCGTTTATTTTTATTGATGATTAAGTTTTATGATCGTACTAAAGTGGATGCCTGGTCGGTATTTTTTTCCATTCTCTCATGACATCGTAGTGAAACACGTTGTGCACTACTTCATACTCAACGGTAAGGAGATGGGGGCTACAGATTGTGGCAACTGTCGTGAGAAAGCTGGACAGGAGCAGAAATGGTCAGCGAACATGTTATACAACAAACAGAAGATTTACTTGACTTGTATTTCTCCAAAGGTATGAAGAGTCATTACAAATAATGCAGCAAGAATTAGAATCCAGCCGGCCGCGGTGGCCGAGCGGTTCTAGGCGCTTCAATCTGGAACCGCAAGACCGCTACGGTCGTAGATTCGAATCCTGCCTCGGGCATGGATGTGTGTGATGTCCTTAGGTTAGTTAGGTTTAAGTAGTTCTACGTTCTAGGGGACTGATGACCTCAGAAGTTAAGTCCCATAGTGCTCAGAGCCATTTGAACCATTTGAATTAGAATACAGCTCATACAACAGCAACATGAAGGAGGTTCACTGTTCTATGCACGAAGGATGGTGTCGTAGCGAAGAGGCTGCAAGTGCGAGTGGGCTGTGTGTGTGCTGACGGCCATCCTACGTCGTGGCAGTAGAGGACTCTCGTAGTCCGGAGCCAGTGGATGCATGGCTCAGTGGGTGTACACCACTGGGTCCGCCAGATCCTACATGACCGCTATCAGTGTCAGATGGAAACATGCAATTCCATTGCCAATGTAAAGACGCCCATGGGATGTTATCGATACGTGATACCACAAAACAGAACTAGTGAAAGCCCATCCCCATTTAAAGTTTAGTTTTGATTGTAATAATAATGACCTCCCCCGGTAGCTGAGTGGTCAGCGCGACAGAATGTCAATCCTAAGGGCCCGGCTTCGATTCTCGACTGGTTCGGAGATTTTTCTCCGCTCAGGGACTGGGTGTTGTGTAGTCCTAATCATCATCATTTCATCCCCATCGACGTGCAGGTCGACGAAGTGCCGTCAAATCGAAAGACTTGCACCCGGCGGACGGTCTACCGGACGGGAGGCCCTAGTCACACGACATATACATTTACATTGTAATAACTCAGTTTATCTCTAAGTTTAACCATTGATTCAGTCGAAAAAAGTCATATTTCAACTGCCAAGAGAAACTAAGAAAATAATTCTTTAAATACCCTTGGTTTCGTCCTCAGTCATCTTAAGATTATTTACAACAGCTCACATGGCAACATTAGTAACCATAAGCTAAGTGAGGATCTAAAGCGGTAATAAATAAAGAATTTTTTCTCAGCAGCTCTTGGCGTTTGAAATACGACTTTTTTCAAATACTTAAGAGCTATGAGACACCAGCTGCACAAAATATTGATTTAATATTCTCGAATAAACATTGGTTAAGTTTCTACAGACAAAATTTCTCAAGCGTTTTGAGTAACAACTTCTTATAACTAATGTCATGTGCCTCTTTGAAATTAACAAAAAGGATGACTAGGCGTTTGTGACATGCCTTTACACAATCTGAACAGAAAAATACTGCGAAGTGTCCTTGCCTGGCCACTCCCTGGGAAGGATGAGACAACTCTGTGTGCAGAGACAGTAATACCTATTTCTTTTTATAGCTGCATGACCGTCTTGAAAATCAGGGTCTTATTTGGGTTGTAAAAACATCGCCTCCACTAGGAGTACAATGTGATATGTCATTAAGTGCAGAAAAATCTGATGTTGTAACCTCAGCAGCGGCTACATCCACTCTTCAGGTGAAGAGAAACAAGTTTACGGGGGACGAACGAAGTCTTCATTGTCTGCTTTCAGAAAGGGCGATATACAACACAGCTGGAGTCTGTCACAGCCGCTGACTTCATTAGTAATCACTGAAAAATGGATTTTATTTATTAATTTATTACTAGATTTGCTACTTTCACCAGTAATGACTGGGCAAACTGCGTGTATACATTTGTCCATTCACTTTGGTCACTTCCTATGGAGTATAGTGGGTACTATTTCAGGTCCTTTGCAATTATCCTTTTGAGTGGTCCTGGTGGCAGGGACTGCATTTCTTGGGATATTAAGATCAACATTTTTAAAGCAACCATTGGCCATTGGACATCTTGACGTATCAATGTTCTTCGTGTTGTAGGTATCAAGGCTTAAAACCCCTTGGACTTCTTATACACTGATGAGGCATAAAAACACATACTGGCTGAAGATTGTCATTATTCCTAAGCAGGTGAATATTGCCTTCCAGTGCTCCAGTATTTTACTTGATGAAATGATTCTAACCGCTTCTTTTGTAGCATTAATAGATCCTTGAAACCTGTAGAGTGTTCCCATAACCGTAGCCCCTAATTTATGTGGCTATGAAATAGTGCATAGTATACTGTTATAAAGTACACGTCAGTTAATACACCTTTTACTCTCCTCAGAAGATATATTACATGGGAGAGCTTTGAGCACACATATACTGTGTGATTATTCATTGATAGTTTGCTGCCAATCAGCAGTTTGACAGCCTCCGCATTATCGTGGCATCTAATGCGTTTTTTCACCATTCATTTTCATTTTACCGTCGATGAACCATTGTTTGATGTTTTCAGAGAGCATATTTGCTTGCAGAGCTTGTGCAGCAGCTTTTCCTTTCGCAAAAAGAGTGGTGTCATCAGCAAATTGAATCATGTGTTGTTAACACTCATATCATTGTAGTAAATAAGGAACAGGAGAGGTCCTATGACTATCCCCTGGGATACAACATGCTCTAGTTTTTGTTCTTGGAAGATTGCACCATGAGCTGATACTATCTGATTTTAGTTTGCGAGGAAGGTCTGAAGAATAGCCAGAACAACACTCCAGTGCCATAACACTTTAATTTATCAAGCAATATACTGTGCGAAACGCAATCAGATTCCTTAGTGAGGCCACTACGTGTCAGTGCCCACTATGCCTGTCTTCAAACCTTTGCCTTATCTTCCTAATTAACTCCATTCCTGCCGTAACCGTCGACTTTCTCTTGCGAAAATCATGCTGTGTGTCCTGAAAGAGTTGATTGTCTCGAAGTAATTTTGTACTAGTGTTTCCTTACCGACTTCATAACTTTAGCTAGGATGGGGATTATGGAAATTGGTCTGAAACTGGACAATACGCACGGGTTACCTCTTTTGTGGACTGGTACTAACCGTACTAGTTTCAGGGATTTTGGGAACACAAAAAAGATAAACATTTGTTGATTACTTTGGCTAGAGGTTGAGCAAGCTCTGGAATAATCTTCTTGGACTGTGCAGGACATACCATAGACATCTCCAATCTCTGAAAGTTTATATATATTCACTATTTTTACTAAGGTGCCGTTCTTCCAGTTTTTAATAGTGCAACAGCCAATGTTTTTATACGAGCTGTGGGATGTAAGCCTGAGTTTGGAATTTCATTTACATTATTTCTTACTCTCCTTACGAAATAGTGATTGAAGGCATCAGGACTACAGGAATTTAAGCGGAGGTACGCTTCTTCCTGTGCTGATTTACCAGAGTCCAAGCTGCTTTACATGGATTGTGAGCCTCTTTAATGAATTGTTATCGTATTTCTTCTTTGCATTCTCCATTTCCTTTCTGTAAATCCTCTGGACTCTGAAGTTGTTACAATAAAGCAGGTTTTTAGTTCGAGGACCTAAGCTATCTCCATAGTGGCTGAACATTAATACAATGCCCTTTATCTAGCTCAAGTGTATACCACATCTTCCCTTTAATAGGTTGTCTCCATCCTTGTGATTTGCCTGCAAGATACTTCTTGAGCATTATTGGGAACGTGTCACAAAATTTTATTTTCAGTGTTGGAAACAGAAATTCAAATGAGGCACCGGCCCCCCCTCTCTACAATTTTCTGCTGCCAATTCACGCCAGACAGTGCTGTTTTAATACCATTTACTCTGCCTTCTTTAATAACCTTTCTACTGAATGTGCAGCTTGAGTGCCCTGTTCTTGGTTGGAATTTACTCTTACCCTTCATACTGAGTTCCATTACTAAGACACTGTGGTTTGCAATCTTTGGCTCAACTACACTGATATTGTGATCCCAGATATTGAGGTTGGGTATAACTGTGTCTACACAGCATCACCTTTATTGGGAATTTGTTTCTACAAGCAGCTCATAGATGTTTATGAAATTCATGAATACTCTCTATTTAATACTTCTCACCTATATGCATGTTGAAGTCACCACCCAATGCTACTTTAGATTCAAGGTGTGTAAGGTAAGACAAACAGTTCTCCATTTCTGTGCGATAAAGTTTTCAAAGTTACCATCTGGTGAATAGTGCCGGGAGACAACAATGAGATCAATCTTGTTATCACTAGTGAAGCCAGTTCAAGATCTAGGTCTGTACAAAAATTCTTGTTTGCCACACAGATACGCCACCATGAAATTGTAGTAGCTCGATACCATGCGTTTACCACATCTAAAGTCCGCCTGATTAGCTGCGTGGAAACAAACTCGCCTCCCATGCAAGTGGACCAGGATTCGATTCCCGGCTGGGTTGGGTATTTTCTCCTCTCGTGGACTGGGTGTTGTGTTGTCATCATCATTTCATCCGCATCACCGCCGCGCAAGTCGCCCAATGTGGCGTCGACTGAAATAAGACTTCCACTTGGCAGCCGAACTTCCCCGGATGGGGCCTCCCGGCCATCTTGATTCTTAAACACTCCACATAAAGACTTGCTATAACTGTAGGCATATCACTATCATCAATAATATTCTTTTTGTATGATAATCTGTGGTCCTGGTTTATATTTTCGGACTCTATTTTATTGGGGGCACTGGCTGATCCCCGACATAAAAATCACCTTATTACAATATTTTTTTTCTTAATATCCAATCCTAAACTAAATATTTAATACTCGTGAGAGTAGCTCAGTGAGAGAAAACTCGGATGAAGGTGTGAGAATCTCTCTTTTAGAGTTTTCTGGCGTGGATGCCATTTTCAATACCTTTTTAGCGGCAACTGTTTACCCGCTGTCCACTCTGATGGTATCCGTCAGAACAGTCAAAAGACCAAATCAGGAGAATGTGATAAATTTACGCTTAAGAGCGATGTATTCAGCTGTGTGAAATAAAATGATTGTTTATAAAGAATATCAACTTCTAGAACATTTTCCGCTCATTGTATGAATTCTATTTGGTTAGATTCAAGTGATCTGAAACGCGGTCGCCAAGTATGTCAAGACAAGTAAGCTGAAACCAGCGGCGACACTCAGGGGCGGCAATATACACTACTGGCCATTAAAATTGCTACACCACGAAGATGACGTGCTACAGACGCGAAATATAACCGACAGGAATAAGACGCTGTGATATGCAAATGATTAGCTTTTCAGAGCATTCACACAAGGTTGGAGCCGGTGACGACACCTACAACGTGCTGACATGAGGAAAGTTTCCAACCGATTTCGCATACACAAACAGCAGTTGACCGGCGGTGCCTGGTGAAACGTTGTTGTGATGCCTCGTGCAAGGAGGAGAAATGCGTACCATCACGTTTCCGACTTGGATAAAGGTCGGATTGTAGCTTATCGCGATTGCCGTTTATCGTATCGCGACATTGCTGCTCGCGTTGGTCGAGATCCAATGGCTGTTAGCAGAATATGGAATCGGTGGGTTCAGGAGGGTAATAGGGAACGCCGTGCTGGATCCTAACGGCCTCGTATCACTAGCAGTCGAGACGACAGGCATCTTATCCGCATGGCTGCAACGGATCGTGCAGCCACGTCTCGATCCCTGAGTCAACAGATGGGGACGTTCGCAAGACAACAACCATCTGCACTAACAGTTCGACGACGTTTGCAGTAGCATGGACTTTCAGCTCGGACACCATGGCTGCGGTTACCCTTGACGCTTCATCACTGTCAGGAGCGCCTGCGATGGTGTACTCAACGACGAACCTGGGCGCACGAATGGCAAAACGTCATTTTTTCGGATGAATCCAGGTTCTGTTTACAGCATCATGATGGTCGCATCCGTGTTTGGTGATATCGATGAGAACGCACATTGGAAGCGTGTATTCGTCATTGCCATACCGGCGTATCACTTGGCGTGATGGTATGGGGTGCCATTGGTTACACGTCTCGGTCACCTCTTGTTCGCATTGACAGCACTTTGAACTGTGGACGTTACATTTCAGATGTGTTACGACCCGTGGCTCTACCCTTCATTCGATCCCTGCGAAACCTTACATTTCAGCAGGATAATGCACGACCACATGTAGCAGGTCCTTTCTGGATACAGAAAATGTTCAACTGCTGCCCTGGACAGCACATTCTTCAGATCTCTCACCAAATGAAAACGTCTGTTCAATGGTGGCCGAGCAACTGGCTCGTCACAATACGCCAGTCACTGCTCATGATGAACTGTGGTATTGTGTTGAAGCTGCATGGGCAGCTGTACCTGTACACGCCATCCGAGCTCTGTTTGACTGAATGCTGAGGCGTATCAAAGCCGTTATTACGGCTAGAGGTGGTTGTTCTGGGTACTGATTTCTCAGGATCTATGCACCCAAATTGCGTGAAAATGTAATCACATGTCAGTTCTAGTATAATATATTTGTCCAATGAATACCCGTTTATCATCTGCATTTCTTCTTGGTGTAGCAATTTTAATGGCCAGTAGTGTAACATCTGTGACAGTTTTTCAGTGAAACAGCATCAGCATTACTGGTGTATAGGGTTCAGTAGAGATCAATAAGCGGGTGAGAATGTCGCAGTCCTTATCTGTATCATGGTCATCCAGCTATTTTGCGCCATACTCTAAAGGTACATTAATACACGAACCGTACAGCTCTGGCTATTTGACGTGAATTAAATGAAGTATGCCACAAAATTCACAACAACGCAGTTACTTTGCTCGTAAAAAGAACTGTTAACTCTGTCGCTGTGGTTTTACGAGTGTCGACATTAAAATGGTTTCGTAGCGAGTCTAAGTCCCTCGGCTAGATGGTAGGGGTTATATTAAGATTTAAAACCAGACAACACCTTTATGACGGGTTTAAAATGTCTGAAGCCCTGCGACTGACTAGGAAGACAGGGCTCGTTAAATGTTTCGTATCGTACACGAAGTGTCGTGTTCTGACACAGGATAGACGGAAGACAGGGGTTTTTAGATCAGTCTGCAATATCCGTGAGGTGAGGAGCAAATGCCGAAAGACAAATTCAAAATGGAAACAGGTCGATGACTTGGATGCGTGCCAAATACTGTCACATGACATCTACAAGAGATGTGGATTTTGGGACTCGATAGGATGCTTGCAGCGGGGGACTCATGGAATTCAGGGGTCTGATTAACACTATCAGACTAACTGCTACACTGAAGACTAATTCTGAGAAAAGGCAAAGGAGACAGTTGTTTGCACGACAGAAGTCAGCGCCTAAAGCCCAAGGGCAGGTGCTAACAGAAGTAGCGAACACTAGCAGCACGTTAAGTACAAACTTGAGAGCAGCACTCCAAGTGATAAAAGCTGACTTGTCGGAGCTTACCGAGGCTGGCGAACCCTTTCTCTCTTCCTACAGTCGACCCACCAATCCAGTGTCGCTTAACAAGCTTTGACCAATGTGTCAAGTCGTTCTGGACCTTAAGGGCGCCTCCGGCCAACCACATTTAGATTCCTCCCCTACTCCTACTCGGTAGGTATTCATGCTTCTGCAATTTACATTATCAAACTCCAAGTTTGGTATCAACAGATGCAAGATAAATGTCACTGCCACTCATATTATGGCTAGCAATAACAGTGTTTTACATCACTTGGCCCCGCTCTCCGTCCTTCTGTGAGTGGGGACTTTTGTAGTAGCACTCTAACCTGTGCAACCCACAGACTTGCAAATCTCAGGTGCAAGTATCAAGCTTGCTGCCTCTGTTAAGACGTGCCTTTCCTTGGCCATCTTCTACAGTGACATCTTACGACACTGCCTAGGTGACGGATGCAGTTACCAGTCAATTCTCTGAAGTGAACCTTCTCCCCTGGGACAACTGCCAGAGCGTCTGCAGTTTACACGGCTCTAGTGTTACTATATATCTCCAGTAATCTAAACGCTACCACTTTTGCCTGCTCTCTGTAATGTGTCTCTGATTTCCTACCTTGGGGTGTTCTTGATGTCTCCAAATAGCCTTAAGCATAACAATGTACAAGTCATTATGTCGCCAACATATGACAGAAAGTCACACAGACACTCTTCAGTACCAGAGATGGAATCAGCGACGGATAGTATGGTCCACCTATTGGTAAGAGAGTTTCTGTAAGATGTAAGGTGTCAGGCAAATCCAACTCCTTCCATGAAAACCCTGACATGATAAGCAAATCCAGTAGTATGTCACATAGCTCCGAATAAATCGTGACATTAAATTAACCAAAGTAATACGAGTAACGAGTGAGCAAATGGAATTCCACAGACTAACACAAGAATGCCTAAATGCATGTCATACCTTCCCACCGCGAGACAGACGCAGTTCCGAGGGGAGAAACGAGAACAGAAGCCGAGAGCAGAACCGTGTTAAGCGAGAAGGCCCTACGATAAGGGACGGACACCCACGTCGCCAGATAACCGCTACGACCACACCACCCGCGAGTTTTTAGCGTGAGACTTTTTCGCGTCTCTGTTACGTTAGGACCACCCCGCAGCCCATGTTAAAAGATAGAGCCGTCCAGAAGAACAGTATAGATCTTACGATAACACAAAAAGGACCACACCAGCTGCAAGTTTTAGCATGAGACTTTTTCGCGTCTCTGTTACATCAGGACCACCCCCCAGCCCATGTTAAAAGATAGAGCCCTCCAGAAGAACAGTATAGATCTTACGATAACGCTAAAAGGACCACACCAGCTGCAAGTTTTAGCATGAGACTTTTTCGCATCTCTGTTACGTTGCAAACTTTAAAAACATTGCCCCACCACGAAAAGTATAACGTTTCTCATTGGATGGACAGAATTTTTGTAGGCAGAGCTTAACGTTAACATTTAGACTCTGATTGGTCAGATGAAAACACAGCCAGATAGTTTTTTTAAACCAACTTCGGTAAAGTGTAGTAAGGAGAAGTTAGGAGAGAGTTGCTTAAGAGTTGCTTCCGAGAGGGCGAGCTGGACGGAGCTGCGCCGGCCGCCGCCCCCTGACGAACACCAACAAGGCAATGAACGCACGTGATGCTGCATTTTTGAGCGCATAAGGCTTCACTGAGAACTGCAGAAGTCTCATCTGTTACATCCCCTTTTTGCGTAATACTAGTGTCGATCGTCAATTAAAGCTCATGGTGTTCACATTTGCCACTTGAAGTAAAAACCTGAAACGCGATGATTTTTCTGTTATATAGTTATTGAGAAGCCACATCAGCCACTGTAATTTACGACAAGTTAGATAAGTAATTAAAGTTAATTGAGGGTCACTGTAGACCGTTTTGATAGTTTTCTCTTTTGTGAAACTTAATTTAAACCTAGATTATAGATGTGATATGGCATGTCATCCTTCAATCCATTGTAGAACTTGGAAACCCATTCAGGGAATATTCGTTAACATTTTTGTTGAACGCAGTCGGTTTTTACCATCCTGTATTAAAACATTTCCTTTTATCAATAGTGCAATTTATAAACGATGTTTCGTGAGTAGAATAAAATTTCCAATGGTAAACTTAACTGCTTTTTCGACGTTATTTTACCAGCTAACTAAAAATAGGAAAGCCTTGAACCCCTTCCACTAAATTTAGTTAGTATTAAGATTCTTTTACAGGGAGTGCAGTGGAGCTGACAATGAAATCATTAAGTATTTGGTTATATCATCGCTAGTCTCACTGAACTCTTCTGAATTCTGCGTGTCATGTGTGGTCTGATGTCTCCTTACGAGCAACAGGTCCCATGTTCAAACTAGTCAATTTCCTAAAAAACACGCTCAGAGCGTTGTTACGCGAAAGTGGTAGGGAGACACGATATAGAACAAACAGACACCATGCAGAATGTTTAGAAAATGGCGACTCTGCCAGGATGGTAAAATACCATGATTGAAGGTCGACCACATACCCAACTAGGTCAGAAAATTATCCTGTTGAAAAAATTTCGTAGTAAAAAAAATTTTTTTGAACGTTATAAATAGTCGAAAACAGTAGCTGCAGCGATAGATAGTAATAAAGTATTCAATAGATAGACATTCTTGCAGAAAAAATAGTATAATTAAGTTATGAATTTTAAAAATTGTTAGAATTACGTTTTCTGCTCAATGGAAGCGCACAGGTGGCGGATACATCGTTGACAAATTGGTTCTGACCCAACAAGTAAGTGAATGGATTGTCAGTCTTGGTAGTGTCAAGTCGTGTGAACAAAAAGTTTATGAAACGCGTGAGATCGTATGAGCGCATGTTGACTTGAAGTAGGGCGCGTGAATTGCTTTTAAAACAGAAAATAAGGGATTCGGAAAGATTAGCAACGGCAAATCGAGACCTTGACCGAATTGAGGTAGAGACCCAGCATGAAAATGGACAGAGAATAGAGGACAGTACAACAGACGATGCAGTATCGCGAGAAATAGGATATATAACGCACCGTAACGAGGATAATGTACGTCAAGGCACAGAAAACCTAGCTCAGCATACGACAGAGGAGTAGGAAAGTAGAGAGACAGTCGATGAGGATTCTAACTTGCGTCTTGAATACGTAGAACCCATAGTACAAGTAATCAGAGCTCACTCACCACAGAGTACAAGGAATGCGACCAGAAACGTGTCACAGCACAGTTCAATGCAATCGGTTGCGAACCAACACTTGGGCGAAAACACAGAGCTTAGGACGTCGGAAGAAAACGCAATAGGACCCACCAATCTGGCAGAATTATTACAATTAATGACGGAAACCATGACAAGACAAAATAAAGAAATTGCGAACCAAATTAAAATTCAGAATGCAGAAATGACGAAACAAAATGCAGAAACCACGAGACAAATGCGTGAGATTAAAGAGCAAAACAAAAAAATTCAGTTACACCTAAGTCATATTGAAGACGAGGCAAAAGAATCTCGAAAAGTGATAGGAAACTTAATAACAGGTTACAATCAATTGAGAACAGACACTGACAAGGTACAAGCGGACGTACAAACATTGCGTAATGACATTCAGGACGAGATCAAAACATTACGTAAAAACACCCAGGGAGAAGTCAAGAAACTAGAGAAACAGATAAACGTAATTACTAGACAAGCAGCCGGTACAGCGCGTAAAGTTGTTGAAAACAGTGTGTTACACAAACGTATCACAAAAGCAGCGCTGAAAAGATATGATGACCGCATAGTCAAAATAGAAGCGCAAACGAAGCGACAATTTCAGAAATTGCGAACAGAGTTGTTGCAAACCATTGAAGAGCTTAGTGAACAGGATCGAACAAACACAGAGTCTGCAACCACATCCGTATCTGTAACAGCACCGGAGAAAAAGCAATTAACGAAGATATCACACATTTGCGATTCCAATCACAGGCGGAAAGTAACATACGTGAAATCAGACAGCCTGCACAGCAACAAACACGTTTCGAAATTCTTGATGGACAAACGTCATCACAAACACATGCGGAACCACAAATGCATGTTTCAAGACAGTTTGGATCGTGCAATGAAGCAACAAGGTTTGCCAGACAAGATACCGAACCAATAAGTGACAATGGAAAGCCAGGTCGCGAAGAGTACAGTGCAATGCATTCAGCCAAACGTTCACAACCGATGGAAGAAAATTATTGCGTACCACTACAACGATACTACGCAAGGGTAGGCGAAAGTTACAGCGGACAATATCCAATGGATCTACCACAACCGGAAAGAACGACGGGAGAAATAATCAGAAACAAAAGTGGCGAAGAATCGCGAATTTCATATGGAACTATGACGAAGTACGACAACGATCATTTCCTCACAGTCAGAAAATTTCAACACTTTCGAGAAGGAAACTCATTACATCCACGAACTTTTATTGATCAATTCCGAGTAGGATTACCAGAACACTGGACGCTAGCACACAAATTAGACTTTATATGTGCACACATGTCAGGAACAGTCGCAGAAAGCGTGCAGAATGTTGCAGCGACCTGCCGATCGTACGAAGATTTCAGAGAGAAGTTTCTCTCACGATATTGGTCCAGCGAAGCACAGAACAGAGTAAAGTACGAATTATTACAGAACCCATATTTTGAAAATTCAGGAGAGAAGAGTCCCGCGAAATTTTTCGAATTAATGGCAAAGAAAAATGACTGCTTAGATGTACCATACAGTGACGGAGAGTTGATTAAATTATGCGCGATGAAGCTACCATTGAAATACCAGCAATCATTAGTAGGTCGCGGAGGCAATGACGTCGAAGCATTTAAAGGTATTCCAAGGGAACTAGAGTTCATATTTTCGGAAGATGACGCAAGAAAAAGAAGAAGCGCACGTGAAAACGAAAGCAAAAAGCAGTGGAATCCACAAGACACAGTACGAAGAAACAATAATTACGAACCATGTGATAACTTCGCACCAAGAAACGACAATAGATTTCAACAAAGAACCGGTTATGGATTTAGAAGAGAATATGGCAATAACTATAATTCACCAAGGAACGGCAACAACTATTACAGAGGGACTAACGACAACCGGAACGGGTACTGGAGAACCAATAGACCGACAAATTATCAACAAAGAAGCCACTATCAACAAGCTGAACAAGAAAAGAGAATACAGATAGAAGAGGTGGAGGTAAGACCACCAAACCCCGATAAACGTTCGAATTGACAGCTAAGCGCCCATGCCAAAGAAAATGACGCACCGACCCAGGACAATTGCAGCACCTTGAACAGAGAAGTAAAAATCTTATCACGAGAAGAGAAGAAGGAAGAAACAAATCCCCAGGGACCAGATGAAAACGAAGACAAGAAAATAACAATATCGTGTTGGGACGAAATTAATTGGGAGAATACTGACAAAGAAGATGAATTACCAAAGACATGCACAACGAATGTAGGAGGAAAGGACGAAGTAATGAGTATTGCAGAGCTATTTGAGATGGAAACCAGGGAAAGCGAATTCAATGAGGATAATGCGCAGTCGACAGAAGTTGAAAATAAGTTACGAGTGGACACACAACGCAACGTATATAATGAAGGAAGTTATGAAGCGATAATTACAGCATTTAGATGCGATTATGTGGAAGTAGCGACGAAGAAGGAGAAGATAGACGAGGATGAGGAAAAAGTAGAGGATGTTGAAGAAAGCGTAAATGAAGGAAGAGATAGAGAAGAGGAAATAAAAGAGATAGAAGTAGCAGTCGAAGCTTATTCTACAGAAAGTTCGAATTCACAAGGGAAATTCCTGAAAAGACTCATGTATGATTCAGTGGAGGATTCGTTGACGCAAGAAGAAGAAGAACAGAACCAACTCTTTCAAATTCAACCAGTTGTGAAGGCCATGGTAAAACATATCCCAGTCAATATTGTAATTAACAGTGGAAGTGAACTGACTGCGATCTCAGAAAATTTATTCATGCAGTGTAACGCCAATGAGGAATTGCCAGTTCTGAAAACACGTAAGATTAAAGTAAGAGGTCCTATTAGAAACAATGCTGCGGAAGTTACGAGACAAACAAGGTTAACTCTTTCATGCCAAGGTCAAAAGGTCGAAGCTAACTTCTTGATTATGCCTATACTAACTGTAGATTTGATTATAGGTGCAGATTTTTTAAATGAGAGACGAGTGATAATAGATATGGGGAAAGGTAGCGTAACATTCGGGAATGTCACACTTCTCTTTGAGCAAAAGCTAAAATTAGAAGAAATACCGGTTATAAACAAACAATTAAGAATGACATGAGAGAAAGAGGATGAAGAATTAGAATGGTATGCACAAAAGGGGGAATCGCCTCAACTCATGTTATAAGTTCATAAAGAAATCGACGAAAAATCGCAAGAAGTTCAAGGTATTTCGGAACACAGTAAAAGAGAATTAGAGGGTATTTTACGAGATAAAGCAGAGGTATTTTTACCTAAGACTGGCAGTATTAAACACTTTCAGTACAAGTTTGAAGATTAATTTTATTACTGGTAAATAATCAGCACAATATTTCAAGATTATGTTGCAGATAAGATCGTCAGGAGAAAGAAGAATGAAGAGAGAGGAAGGTGGGAAAAAGAAAGTAGTTTCAATAATAACAGCAACAGTACCATAGATTAAATTGAAGGGATAAAGCGTAGATAGTCTAACAGCATGAAATACTAAAATTCTATACACTATGACACTACACAAAAATAAAAAACGAATTTGAGGTTTCTTGTATAAGTTAAGACTCAAAATATCTTAGAATTGTAACATGGAAAGGGCGCCGAAATTTGTAAAGCTTTTTAAGAAGGCGTAAAACAGCGTAGGTACTAGACATATGTTAGATGATTATAAGTAAAATTTTTTGTAAGAACCATTGTAAAAACTCCAGCAAAGACCAGATGCAACGACCCAGAAGTTGCAACGCGGGAAGTATCAAGAAAGAAAAGGACGTAATTAGCAAGACACGATTCCTATAAGGCAGAAGTGTCGAGAGAAGGGAAAGGACAGGGAGACCAACAGAAGACCCTTGTATCTGAAGTGGGCAATAAATTTAACCGCTAGGCGGAACCCTGCTGGGACGGAACACCCTGCAGTGACACGACGCAATGCTTTCGCCGAAAGCCGGAAGGGTCTCCGAGCGCCCCCACTCAGCAGAGCGAGCAAAAAACGGCCCAACGAGAAGACCGCTTGGGCAAGCCACCACTGGCAAAAAATATGTGTAAAAGTCACACTACCGCTATTAAACAGCACGCTGATGCACGAAACTGAAGAAAACGTCCACAAAGTAAAAATGACACACGCAAACAATTTATCAAACTGTTACTAAGAGGAAAACTTCAAAGTGACTAGTTATCAATAAATATTTCCATATCCTGCCCAGAGAAGAACCATGAAGCAAGTAAGAAGCAGAGAAAAAGCAGGAAGAACAGAAGTTGAAGATTCGCAAGATTGAGACCAAGAAAGAAGATGGGTGAAGAATAGACGACATACCTTCCCAAATACCTATCCTATTGTAAACTAGTCGTCTGCGAAGTATTACAACGAAAAACTACCGCTTTCAGCGACACATAACGATGACTTTCACGCATACAAAGCCAGTAAACCACGAGATTCTGCACTCACAGCTCCATTCCATTATGGGACCTCCACAACAGCAACACACACTTGGAAAGCCAACAAGGAACGACGAACGAAGCTGTTCATCAAATACTTGCCCACATCCATCTCGCTCAAGTCCATCACCTTTGTACAAAAAAGATTCGCCAACCTCATGCTTAAACATTCATAGGATTGTGTGAATGTGTGAAATCAAATTATGTGATGTAGGAATTGTGCAAAAGAAACGTGTGAAAAACTAAATAAGTTAAGCACACCAGACAGCTAGTAAACTACAAAATAACAGTCATTGACTATGGACTTAAATAAAAAATAGACTATCGATAAAAATAAGTCATTATTTCTGAAATGGACAGTATATAAAGAACAAAAGTAAGGCATAATAAACACTGAAACTATATGCCACTTATTTTCTCCTCATACAAATAAAAGAATAACTATATTTTACTTATTTTCTCCTTATAAAAACAAAGAATAAAAAATTATCTCTTTGGATGTTTTCCCTTTTTTTTAACATTTGTACCATTTGTTAGGATAATATCTTAATACTTGTGTATGTATATTTCTTTGTCAAAGCAGTTCTTGGAAATAATTCTTATTTGTTAGTGTAACAATGTTGAAATGAGTGTCTAGAAACAAAAACATTTTACTTGTACATGATATTTAGAAAATGTGTTACGAATAGATTTTACTTAATTACTACATTTATAAAAACAATATTTCTAAGAAAATCGATGTGAAAGACTCCTCACTTTCGATAACAAACTTCTTAAAAAACAAACTTCACAATTAAATAAAGAAAGAAATAATTAAAAATTAATAATAGCATGAAAATATTCTTCTCTTGTCATTTTTAAGAATAATGTGGAAGAATATAAAAATATAAATTAGTAATACAAACTAGCATAGAATCAGAATAACGTGGCTGAACAGTAGGCAACAAAATTTAGATAAAGCAATAATTTTTGACTGACTTAAACAACGATTCAATCATTGCCTAACTTCAGTGCAAAAATTAAGTTCGAAGGGTGGTGATATGTAAGGTGTCAGGCAAATCCAACACCTTCCATGAAAACCCTGACATGATAAGCAAATCCAGTAGTATGTCACATAGCTCCGAATAAATCGTGACATTAAATTAACCAAAGTAATACGAGTAACGAGTGAGCAAATGGAATACCACAGACTAACACAAGAATACCTAAATGCATGTCATACCTTCCCACCGCGAGACAGACGCAGCTCCGAGGGGAGAAACGAGAACAGAAGCCGAGAGCAGAACCGTGTTTGGCGAGAAGGCCCTACGATAAGGGACGGACACCCACGCCGCCAGATAACCGCTACGACCACACCACCCGCGAGTTTTTAGCGTGAGACTTTTTCGCGTCTCTGTTACGTTAGGACCACCCCCCAGCGCATGTTAAAAACTGGAGCTCTCCATAAGAACAGTATAGATCTTACGATAACGCTAAAAGGACCACACCAGCTGCAAGTTTTAGCGTGAGACTTTTTCACGTCTCTGTTACATCAGGACCACCCCCCCAGCCCATGTTAAAAGATAGAGCCCTCCAGAAGAACAGTATAGATCTTACGATAACGCTAAAAGGACCACACCAGCTGCAAGTTTTAGCGTGAGACTTTTTTGCATCTCTGTTACGTTGCAAACTTTAAAAACATTGCCCCACCACGAAAAGTATAACGTTTCTCATTGGAGGGACAGAATTTTTGTAGGCAGAGCTTAACGTTAACATTTAGACTCTGATTGGTCAGATGAAAACACAGCCAGATAGTTTTTTTAAACCAACTTCGGTAAATTGTAGTAAGGAGAAGTTAGGAGAGAGTTGCTTAAGAGTTGCTTCCGAGAGGGCGAGCTGGACGGAGCTGCGCCGGCCGCCGCCCCCTGACGAACACCGACAAGGTAATGAACGCACGTGATGCCGCATTTTTGAGCGCATAAGGCTTCACTGAGAACTGCAGAAGTCTCATCTGTTACATCCCCTTTTTGCGTAATACTAGTGTCGATCGTCAATTAAAGCACATGGTGTTCACATTTGCCACTTGAAGTAAAAATCTGAAACGCGATGATTTTTCTGTTATATAGTTATTGAGAAGCCACATCAGCCACTGTAATTTACGACAAGTTAGATAAGTAATTAAAGATAATTGAGGGTCACTGTAGACCGTTTTGATAGTTTTCTCTTTTGTGAAACTTAATTTAAACCTAGATTATAGATGTGATATGGCATAGGTCATCCTTCGATCCATTGTAGAACTTGGAAACCCATTCAGGGAATATTCGTTCACATTTTTGTTGAACGCAGTCGGTTTTTACCATCCTGTATTAAAACATTTCCTTTTATCAATAATGCAAGTTATAAACGATGTTTTGTGAGTAGAATAAAATTTCCAATGGTAAACTTAACTGCTTTTTCGACATTATTTTAGCAGCTAACTAAAAATAGGAAAGCCTTCAACCCCTTCCACTAAATCTAGCTAGTATTAAGAAGGTAGCTGCAAAGAAACCATGGGTAACAGAAGAAATACTTGAGTTGATTGATGAAAGGAGGAAGTACAAACATGTTCCGGGAAAATCAGGAATACAGAAATACAAGTCGCTGAGGAATGAAATAAATAGGAAGTGCAGGGAAGCCAAGACGAAATGGCTGCAGGAAAAATGTGAAGACATCGAAAAAGATATGATTGTCGGAAGGACAGACTCAGCATACAGGAAAGTCAAAACAACCTTTGGTGACATTAAAAGCAACGGTGGTAACATTAAGAGTGCAACGGGAATTCCACTGTTAAATGCAGAAGAGAGAGCAGATAGGTGGAAAGAATACATTGAAAGCCTCTATGAGGGTGAAGATTTGTCTGATGTGATAGAAGAAGAAACAGGAGTCGATTTAGCAGAGATAGGGGATCCAGTATTAGAATTGGAATTTAAAAGAGCTTTGGAGGACTTACGGTCAAATAAGGCAGAAGGGATAGATAATATTCCACCAGAATTTCTAAAATCATTGGGGGAAGTGGCAACAAAACGACTATTCACGTGGTGTGTAGAATATATGAGTCTGGCGATATACCATCTGACTTTCGGAAAAGCATCATCCACACAATTTCGAAGACGGCAAGAGCTTAAAAGTGCGAGAATTATCGCACAATCAGCTTAACAGCTCATGCATCGAAGCTGTTTACAAGAATAATATACAGAAGAATGGAAAAGAAAATTGAGAATCCGCTAGGTGACGATCAGTTTGGCTTTAGGAAAAGTAAAGGGACGAGAGAGGCAATTCTGACGTTACGGCTAATAATGGAAGCAAGGCTAAAGAAAAATCAAGACCCTTTCATAGGATTTGTCGACCAGGAAAAAGCGTTCGACAATATAAAATGGTGCAAGCTGTTCGAGATTCTGAAAAAAGTAGGGGTAAGCTATAGGGAGAGACGGGTCATATACAATATGTACAACAACCAAGAGGGAATAATAAGAGTGGACGATCAAGAACGAAGTGCTCGTATTAAGAAGGGTGTAAGACAACGCTGTAGCCTTTCGCCCCTACTCTTCAATCTGTACATCGAGGAAGCAATGATGGAAATAAAAGGTTCAGGAGTGGAATTAAAATACAAGTTGAAAGGATATCAATGATACGATTCGCTGATGACATTGCTATCCTGAGTGAAAGTGAAGAAGAATTAAATGATCTGCTGAACGGAATGAACAGTCTAATGAGTACACAGTATGGTCTGAGAGTAAATCGGAGAAAGACGAAGGTAATGAGAACTAGTAGAAATGAGAACAGCGAGAAACTTAACATCAGGATTGATGGTCACGAAGTCAGTGAAGTTAAGGAATTATGCTACCTAGGCAGTAAAATAACCAATGGCGGACGGAGCAAGGAGGACATCAAAAGCAGACTCGTTATGGCAAAAAAGGCATTTCTGGCCAAGAGAAGTCTACTAATATCAAATATCGGCCTTAATTTGAGGAAGAAATTTCTGAGGATGTACGTCTGGAGTACAGCATTGTATGGCAGTGATACATGGACTGTGGGAAAACCGGAACAGAAGAGAATCGAAGCATTTGAGATGTGGTGCTATAGACGAATGTTGAAAATTAGGTGGACTGATAAGGTAAGAAATGAGGAGGTTCTACGCAGAATCGAGAGGAAAGGAATATGTGGAAAACACTGATAAGGAGAAGGGACAGGATGATAGGACATCTGCTAAGACATGAGGGAATGACTTCCATGGTACTAGAGGGAGCTGTAGAGGGCAAAAACTGTAGAAGAAGACAGAGATTGGGATACGTCAAGCAAATAATTGAGAACGTAGGTTGCAAGTGCTACTCTGAGATGAAGAGGTTAGCACAGGAAAGGAATTCGTGGTGGGCCGCATCAAACCAGTCAGTAGACTGATGACAAAAAAAAAAAAGATTCCTTTGCAGGGCGTGCAGCGGAGTTGACGCTGAAATCATTAAGTATTTGGTTATATCATCGCTAGTCTCACTGAACTCTTCTGAATTCTACATGTCCTGTGTGGTCTGACGTCTCCTTACCAGCAACAGGTCCCATGTTCAAACTAGTCAATTCCCTAAAAAACACGCTCAGAGCGTCGTTGCGCGAAAGTGGTAGGGAGACACGATATAGAACAAACAGACACCACGCAGAATGTTTAGAAATAGAGACGAATTTCGGGCTGTTTTCATACCAATTCATATGAATTATAGGATGGTTCCATGCTGTCCCTTATACATACGCTCTAAAAATAGATCCAGAGCCTTAAGCACTGCACTAGCTTCCCAATGCTGTTGAGAGTTCATCACACCAATCCGATATTGTGAGAACTGACCAAGACGACATTTCAACGAAAAAAAAAAGAAAAGGTTCAAATGGCTCTGAGCACTATGGGACTTTACATCTATGGTCATCAGCACCCTAGAACTTAGAACTACTTAAACCTAACTAACCTAAGGACAGCACACAACACCCAGTCATCACGAGGCAGACAAAATCCCTGACCCCACCGGGGATCGAACCCGGGAACCCGGGCGTCGGAAGCGAGTCAACGACACAAATACAGAAACAATTTGTCTTGCACTTGACGAGCTTGAGCATGAGAACTCAGTTGCTCTGAAAGTATTTAGTCTGTGAGACTCAAATACATATTATACTCAGTCACTCCAGTTGGTTGTTTTTGTTGTTGTAGTCTTCAGCCCGAAGAATGAGTTGATGCAGCTCTCCATGTTAATCTATCCTGTGCAAGCATCGTCATCTCCGAATAACTACTGCAACCGACGTCCGTTTGAACATGCTTACTATTTCCTCTCTTGGCCTCCCTCTACAATTTTTATCCCCCTAAACTTCCCTCCAATACTAACTTAGTGATCCCTTGATGCCTCAAAAGTGTCCTATCAACTGATCCCTCCTTTTCGTCGAGTTGTGACACGACGTTCCTTTCTCCCCGGCTCTACTCTGTATCTCCTCCTTATTTATATGATCTGTCCATCTAATCTTCAGGTTTTTCTCTATCTCCACATCTCAAAAGTTTTTATTCTCTTCTTGCCTGAACTGTTTATTACACACGCTCCACTTTGTACAAAGCTACACTCCAGACGAATACCTTTAGAAGAGACTTTGTAACTCTGAAATCTATATTCGACGTTGACAAATTTCTCTTTTTCAGGAACGCTTTATCCTGCCGTTGCCAACCTACGTTTTATAGCTTCTCTACTTTTGCCATCAGTAGTTATTTTTCTTCCAAAATAGCAAAATTCATCTCCTAATTTTACTGTCTAATCTAATTCCCTCAGTATCGACTACATTCCGTTATCCTTGTTTTGCTTTTATTGATATTACCCTTATATAGTCCTTTCAACTACTCTTCCAAGTCCTCCACTGTCTCTGACAGAGTTACAATGTCATCGGTAAAACTCAAACTTTTTATTTCTTCTCCATTAACTTTAACTTCTACTCCAAATTTTTCTTTGATTTCTTTTATTGCTTGCTCAACCACTGCTTCCTTTTCACGCCCGTCTGATTTATACAAAAGTTGTAAACAGCCTTTCACTCCCAGTGTTTTACCCCTGCTACCTTCAGAACTACGAAGAAAGTATTTCAGTCAACGTTGTCAAAAGCTAACCCACATATGCTGTAAACGTAGGTTTTTCTTTCCTTAACTTATCTTCTAGGAGAAATCGCAGGGTCAGTATTGCCTGGCGTGTTCCTACATTTCTCCGAAATCCAAAGTGATCTTCCCCTAGGTTGGATTCTTCCAGTTTCTCCATTCTTCTGTTATGAATTAGCGTTAATACTTCCCAATCCTATCTCATTAAGCTGATAGTTCGGTAATATTCATAGGTGTCAGCACTTGCTTTCTTTGGAAGTCGAATTATATTACTCCAAACATTTTACGATTCTTAATGTTTCAAGTGATTTATCGTCCTGCCGCCTATTTATGTGCCACACGTAATAGTTATTTTCACTGAGGGTCAACTGCCAGTCCTGCAGTAATCGTAGATCCTCTCTAGATCTTCCTCAACTTCATTACGGGTCTCTGGGGCTGAAACTTTGCTATATACAGGGGTATAGTCCGCGGACAGCCTCATACACTTCTGAAGTTATCTATTAGATCATCTATATCATTTATGCATATTGTGAACAGCAACGGTACTGTAACAGCCCTATGGGTGCAGCCGAAGCTACTGTTACATCTGTCGATCCCATTAAGAACACGTATTGAAGTCTGTGTGTTAGGAAGTCTCTAATCCATTCACGAAGCTTGTCCAGTTCTCTGAAAGCACGTATTTTATTCACTCAGAGACAATGGAACTGTAGCAGATACCATCCGCACTTCAAGCGACGCTGCATCAACCTGGGTGCTTTTGTCCCCTTGGTCTGATTGAATGAATAAACCTACTTGATTTTCAAAAGGTCCCTGTTGGCGAAGGCTATACGTAATATTACAGAAGGAAGATTGTAATGCGTGAGCATAAAATGTGGTGCATAATTCCACAACTGACTGACGTCTGCAATATGCATCTATCAAACGACCGTTTTTGAAAACAGCAATGATCGATGCCTTTTTTCCCAATCGCCTGGTACCTTTCGTTGCACCATCGTTCTTCAGTAAACTGCTGCGAGGACAGTGAGCACTGTGATATATTTAGACTATCCATAAGCACGTTAGAGTGTGTTATACTGCCATCCAGCTTCCCTACGTCTCGAATAATGTTTGCAAAACGCATTCAGTACTCGTTACACAGTCGGAAGTAGTGTGCCCAAGACCTCTGTCCACATAGACTGTTGCACGAACACAAATTGCTCTTATAGTGACGTGCATTGGATGCTATGCATTCCCATGTAGTCTCCCCAAAAGTGTTGTCTTCACTGTGACGCCGTGAGTTGTGTTTCCTCGTGGATCGCAAGATTTCCTAACTTATGGGCACTGATGTTCCATGCTCCAAAGTTACCAGCAGTTATTCGTAACATAATGTGTATGAATTAATGTTTTGCCCAAACAATTCTGTAACAGCTTGAAATATATGCTTCAAGCAGTATGCATAACGTTACATATAATTCTCACAATGCGTAATTTCGTTAGGATATTAGCGCTCTTTTCTTGTGGAAACTTGTAAAATCAAAGCCCATACGATAATAATTTTCTTTGTAAGTTTCCTTGCTGGCCTCTGATTCCAGTTCTCTACAACAAAAACTGTGAAGTTTTTGCGTAATTGGTATATCCTTGTATTATTTGTAAGACCACAGGAAGTTCAGGCTAATAACACACTTACTCACGCCATCAAAGGAGTACTTACTGCGCAGGCGTCCGCAAGGGGTGACGGTGGAAGAGCATTCACTTTCCCCCCTGCATAAATCTGGTCTACGACTTTTCAATAACTTCAGAATTCTGACGCTTTTCTAGAAGTGACTGTGACTCTAGAAACCGAAGGTTCAGCACTGTCTAGCGCAAACGGAATTACTGTGGATTTAACAGTCAGCCCACAACTGGGTTGTCACGCTGTGCTCGGGAAATTGTGCAATTTCCTTGGAGAAGAGGCGGTTTCACAGCTGCCCTAATGTCAAGGAGTGTGAGAACACTTTACAGAATATTGCCGGAATCGTCCCCAACCTCTCCTCGCTCGCTTGTTCACGCAACCTTCATCAGGCTGCAGAAAACGATCCGTCTGCCTCCCAGCAAAGAATCCGACGTCAGTTGCCACGAAGTCCCACTCCTCCATCATCTACATGTACGTCGTGCTCCGCAAGTTACGTAATGATGTGTGGTGGAGGGTACTTCTGGTAGCATTAACTGGTCCCTCCTACCCTGTCCCACTCGCGAATTGAGCATGAGAATAAAGATTGTGGTGAGCTTCTGTATTGGCTCTAATTTCTCGAATTTTCTCTTCGTGTTCATTATGCGAGATATATATGGGAGAAAGTAGTATGGTGGTGTCCGTATCTCTATCACTCCTGTCTGGTAAGGATCCAATATTAATGAGCAATACTCAAGAATCGGTCGAGAAAGCGTCTTATAAGCCACTTCCTTTGTAGATGAGTTACATTTCCTTAATATTTCTCCTATGAATCTCAATCTGTCATCTGCTTTTCCTACTATTTGTATTATGTGGTCATTAAACTTATTTATTTATTTATTGATTTATTTAACCTGGCAAGATTAGGGCCATCAGGCCCTCTCTTACATCTAACCAGGCATTCTACTTATTTTACACTCATATGTTTTAGTAGGCATGTTAAACTACATCTAGTACAAAAAGTGAAATAAACAATTAGAAAGGTACACCTGGAAAAATACATACATACAGAGTTTATATTCGTAGATCATAAGTACTGTTATAATTAGACATTATTGAAGAGACAGGTTTTAGATAGGAGTGCTGGCAGCAGGGACTACGAGGGAGACTCATGGTGAAGGGAGGAGAAGAATAGAGAGACATGATGAAACATAATTAAGGAAATATGAAGGAAAAGAAGATTGCATGGCTAATAGAGATAGATGAAGAGGAAGGCATCTCAGGAGCAAGATAGGAGACGGTAGCTTTGCTATTTGACAGATGAGAGGATTGGCCTTGTACATTAATTTTGTGGAGAACTTTATGAGGATAATAGTAGGAAATGCTTCAATTTCTTCTTAAAAGCAGCAGGAGATTGAATTTTGCGCAAGGTAAGGTGCAGTTTGTTCCAGAGGCGGCCAGCTGCAACTGAGAAGGAGTTTGCAAAAGTTTTTGTTTTGTGAGTGGGCACAGTTAGGATACCAAATAAGAGTGACCTCGTGTTTCGATTATGATGGCATGACAGGTTTTTAATCTCTGAAGCAAGGTACTGGAGTGCTTGCGCGACGAGGAGTCGGTGAAGTAGACATAGAGTGTGGTAGTCACGCAATTTGTCCGGCCGCAGCCACCCTAGCTCGGAGTATGAAGCACTAACATGATCATATCGGCGAATGTTGCAGGTGTAGCGCACACAGGCATTCATGGTTAGCTCTAGCCGTCTTTTATTTTCACTACTCATGCCTTGTTGAATCACATCACAATAGTGGAGGTTCGGTAGAACGAGTGCTTGCACGAGCTGGCGTTTCAAGTCCTGTGGAAATATGTTCCGAAACTTTTTGAGAGCATAGAGACAAGCAGACGTCTTGCGGCACACTGCGACTGTATTCTCCGCCCAGTTGAGATGCTCATCCAAAGTTACACCCAAGTTCTTCACTGTTTTCTGATATGGTATTGGAGTACCGTCGAGCAGAATAGGAGGTAGCCGTTCGCGGAAATCTGAACTTATTAATTTCTGATGGGCTATTAAGATTACTTGCGTCTTTTTTGCATTTAGTTTAAGCCCCAGGTTTTTCGCCCATGTCACTACCGAAGACACATCATCATTCATCTGAGCAATTGCAGTGTTTACATCTTCTAGTCTGACGCTTAAGTAGAGCTGGAGGTCGTCGGCATAGAAATGATATTTACAAGAGGACAGAACCGACGAAATATCGTTGACATATAAAGAAAACAAAAGTGGTCCTAAGACTGATCCCTGTGGCACTCCCGAGGAAACATGTTTCCAGGAAGATTTTTCATTTACGCAGACAACACATCGCTGTCTGTCTTTTAAGTAGCTTTCAAACCATCTCATTGCACTATCAGAGAAATTAAGCTGTTGCATTTTTCTGAGCAATATGTCATAGTTAACAGTGTCGAAAGCTTTGCTGAAGTCCAGTAGCGTCAATATTGTTGCCTTTCGATTGTCGATGGCATATTTCAGGTCATCAGTTACTTTAATAAGAGCAGTGTTTCTGCTGTGATGTTTACGGAAACCGGATTGAAATTTGTCATATAGGCTGAATTCATGCAAGTGTTCAGTGATTTGGTCATGAACAATATATTCAAGTGCTTTGGAAACAGCAGGCAGTATGCTAATTGGTCGGTAATCACTAGGCAGTTGCGGGTTTTCGATCTTAGGGATGGGTCGAATTATGCTTCTTTTCCATGCAGTGGGGTATGTTCCGTTCACGAGGGAAAAATTAAATATGTCAGTTAAGACAGGTACTAAGATATCGGCAACATTCTTAATCATGGTTATACCGATACTGTCGTTGCCTATTGCATCAGAAGAGATTCTCATTATTGCTTTTCTTGCCGTATTTGTTGTTACATGTTTTAAATGGAAGGTATCGTTGTTAGTTATCCTGTTTGGGGATTCTTGTGGACGGTAATTATCAGCCGTGCGGGTATTCAGAGGCGCAGAGAAGAATTCATTTAATTCGTTAGCTGACACATGAAAAGTAGTTTCCAATTTTGCCTTTCCGACCCCCAAGCTACGGAGATTCTTCCATAGAGTCGTGGGCGTCAGATCGCTGCATACAAGGGAGCGAGCGTGCCTGATTTTAGCGTTCCGAATGCATTGTTTCACTCTGTTCCGTAGCTTTCTATATTCTTCGAGACGCTCGGGTTTCGGATCTGCCTTGAAACGCCTGTGGGCAGCATCCCTATTAGTCATCATTTGACGTAATTCAGCTGTCAGCCATGGAGCAGGAGATTTTCTTACACGGATTGTGCGCACAGGTGCATGTTTGTCATAGAGGGCAGTGAGTTTATCACCAAGTTCATTAATTTTGCTGTCGATTGTAGGTTCTCTGATTATTTGATGCCATGAGATTTCTGAGCAATCGGCTGTTAGAGCGTCAAGGTCAATACGTTTCATGTTCCTACAAGTTATGTAACGCAATTTGATCCTTGGGGTCTGCACAGAGTAGGACAGGAATATTACATCATGTGCTGAGAGGCCAGGGGCCGATGTTTGGCCAACATCTCTTACTTTGTCAGTCTGTTTCGTTGCGATTACGTCTATAAGAGTATGACTGTGCGCCGTATGGTGTGTAGGTTGTAATGGAAGAATGTTCATGCTATTGCAACTAAACAGTCTTCTTAGGTTTATTGCGGAGGGAGTGTCTCTTAGCAAGTCTATGTTCAAGTCACCCATTACGATGGACGAGGTTTGGTAGCACTTGGTAGTTTTCGTCGCACCCGATGGCTCCTGTCAATGTCTGCCTTGGTCACTTCAACGCCTAATTTTTCACGTGCAACCTGTATAAGCAGGTTGTCTGTGTCTTCTTCCTTATTTTCTGTTACTCCAAACAGTCGTAGACTATTTCGGCTTTGGTACTGTTCTAGCTCGTCTTTGCGGCAGATAGTTTCACTTCCAACTCTCGTGCCTTTTTCTCGTATTCAGACACAGACTTTTTTAGTGCTGTAATTTCGGCAGTACTGGCCTCAACAGTTTCACGCATTTTGGCCAATACTGCTGCCGTTACAGTATCTGATATAGTGCCTGCTATCAGATCGAGATTGTTTTTATCGCGAAGCGCAGCGTTTACCTCAGAGCGGACCAGCTCCGCTGTACCGGGAGCCGCGGCCGCACCTTCCGGCAAGAGCAGGCCCGCCGCACCTGCTGCTTCCCCGCTGCTGGACGCGCTGCTGTTCACTCTTCTGTTTACCATTTTCTCGAAGATATTGGCGGAGCATAGAAAAAAACTAGCACTACTGCACAAAACACTGTTGTTTACACGATTTCCACTTGTACTAGACAACACCACCTACGAGAACACCTTCGAATTCAACTAAATTTCGCGAGCCGAACTTAACACGTGTTACACTGCAGCCGCCATGACACTTATGGTCGCTCTGGATAGTTCCTCCTGGATATTTTACGGTAGATATTTCCAGAAGTTTCTCATCAACAACGTAGTTGTACAGTTGTGTTTTTTTCCCTATGTATGCGCAGTATGTTACATTTATTTACGTTCAGGGTCAACTGCCAGAGTCTGCACCATTCATCAGTCCTCCGCAGGTCATTCTACAAATTGATACTCTTTTCTGTCATTGCTACTTTGTTGTAGACAATGGCGTCATTTACGAACAGTCTTAAAGAACACCCGACGCTTACTGCTAGATCACTACATACATTATAAACAATATCGGTCCCATCACACTTCCTTGGGGTGCTCCGTAAATTACTCTTACCTCTGCCGATTTTGTTCCGTTAACACCGGCGTGCTGAGCTCTGTCTGCAAGGAAGTATTAAATCCAGTCGCAAATCTGCTCAGATACTCTATAACCTCGTCTTTTTTTCAGTAATCTACAGGACAGTGCGGTGTCAAATCGCTTCCTGAAGTCAAAAAAGGCATCAACCAGAGCGCCCTTGTCTACAGCGCCAACATCCACTCCAATCGCACAAGGACCTGCCACTTCTGTGTTGTATAAAAGTAATTTGCCTTTTGGCCGTGGTAAAACAGTTTTATCCACCAAAGGAAGTTTGGTAAACACTGGAAAGAAATTTGCGTGTTGTACCGTAGATTTCCTCATCTATGCTTCATCTGTGGTGCCAAATGCAACAGTCGGAGAGAAAAGATGCCATTTTTGTGGTATCTGGCGCCATCAGGAGGAGATGGACTTCCATAGCCGGTGGAGGGCATCGTGGCGACGCGGCGCTAGCATGGAGAAAGCGCTACCGTTCTACGCGGCCGATACTTAGGCAGCTCCACAGCGCCCAGCAAGACAGCTCAATGTTCTCTGCGCTGCTCTTAATCTTGTTGTCATCGTTGTGGTGACTGCTTTGCATAGCACCTCGCTGTTTGTCATTGTCCTGGTCTCCTGTTGTCTTATCTGTAGTCCGTCTTGCTTTTCGTACTCCGTGCCGTTGGGGTGGGCTACTCTCCACAGGACGTTCGCCCGCCTGGCGGCTCTCTCCGTTTCTGCATTCACCAAGGTGCGCCGGCCGGGGTGTCCGAGCGGTTCTAGGCGCTGCAGTTTCGAACCGCTCGACCGCTACGGTCGCAGGTTGGAATCCTGCCTCGGACATGGATATGTGTGATGTCCTTAGGTTAGTTAAGTTTAAGTAGTTCCACGTTCTAGGGGACTGATGACCTCAGTTGTTAAGTCCTATAGTGCTCAGAGCCATTTTGAACCAACCACAGTGTGCACCGATATATGAACTACGTGGATGTAGCATTGGAGACGAGGAAAATGGAAATGATGCAGCTGTATGGACACTCAACTGGTTCGCTTGATGGAGCAACAGCAGCAGTTAATGCAGCAGCAGCATCTCCAGTTAGATGTATTACAGAAAATGAGCCGTGCTGCGGCTCGCGTTGGAGCTGGTTGTAGGTTTCCGTCCTCTGTTGGAGACTAGACCGTATCGTTGAGCTGACATGGTTGCGGTTGGTTGTCTACATCTTGTGTTGACTAGCACCACTTGGTTTCGCAAGCGTTGCCAGTCCGCTAATGGCAGCAGCAGCGGTTGTCGATATGTTGCCCTATCTTTGGGGCGACGTCGTTGTTCTTCTGGGTCGTGTCAGTCGACAGTTCGGTTGGGGACGCGGGAGGAGCCAGGTAAGCACAGAGCGAGAACACGCCGGGATCGCTGGTAGCGCGCATGGACTGCTGGATCGAAGGGCTGTGGTCACGAGGGTGCATAACCTTGTCGAAACCGGACGCTGCAAGTTTAAGTCGAGTGCTTTTCAATTCGAGAAGAGAAACCTCCACCATTGTGAACTCTCGCGATTCTCCAGTGACTTGGGTTCGTGTTGCTGCTCGTAGTGTCGCCCATACGAAGAGCAGCGAGCGGAGTGCTTGGGGAAGTCGGATCTGATTAGCCTTCCTGGGCTTCTAATTACTATTTACTACCTTCAGCTTGTTGCAGTTTTTAAGTTCAGCCAGCGGTATTTCCCTGTCTGGTGGCCGCTAATGCCCCAGTTACCCACCCTGAGGGTTAGTGTATCTAACGGCAGTCTACGTTTCCTCGCCTTGCCGCCGCTGTCCGGTGAGGATTGCAAATTTGACAGCTTTCTTGATTGTAGGTTGGTTGTTTTCTTCCACTTTGTTGGTAGTGATTCCTTTCTTGTTCCGGGCGCTCTAAGCACAGTATTCTGCTGGCGGAGTCCAGACACCGGTTCCGGCTTTGGCGTATTTTTATATCCTTGCATTTGGTTTATTGGACATCAGGTAGCCTCACCAAGATTATCGTTAGTCACTCGGTAGACTACCACTAGTCTGAGTTACCATCTTGTGATGTGACTGCAACTCTTGGCTGCCTTTCTCATCGCTCGCGAAAGTGGCTTTGGCCTGACCTACTCGAGAGGTCGCTTCCTGGAGCACTGTCTCTGACTGGCCCTTGTGTTTTATTATTGTGTTATTATTTTATTATTGTATTACCAATTTACCATCATTTGCCTCACCTGTTTGGTGATCAGTTGCTTGTCCTTTTGAATTAACCTTTGTTATTATATTTGCTGTTTTATTGTATGTTTTTAAATTTTTTAATGTAATTCCCGTTCTTGGCGTTACACCAAGTTTAAACGGTTGTGCTACCAAGTTTACTATCATTTTGTCTCACCTGTTTGATGACCAGTTGCATGTCTTTCAATTAACTTTTGCTATTGAATTGATAAGAAAAATTATTCAGGTAGTGAAAGGAGACGAAAATTTAATAGTCATGGGTGACTGGAATTCGACAGTAGGAAAAGGGAGAGAAGGAAACACAGTAGGTGAATATGGATTGGGCTACGAAATGAAATAGGAAGCTGCCTGGTAGAGTTCTGCCCAGAGCATAACTTAATCACAGCTAACACTTAGTTCAAGAATCATAAAAAAAGGTTGTATACATGGAAGAATCCTGGAGATACTAGAAGGTATCAGATAGATTATATAATGGTAAGACAGAGACTTAGGAACCAGGTTTTAAATTGTAAGACATTTCCAGGGGCAGATGTGGACTCTGACCACAATCTACTGATTATGAACTGTAGATTAAAACTGAAGAAACTGCAGAAAGGTGGAAATTTAAGGAGATGGGACCTGGATAAACTGACTAAACCAGAGGTTTCACAGAGTTTCAGGGAGAGCATAAGGGAGCAATTGACAGGAATGGGGGAAAGAAACACAGTAAAAGAAGAATGGGTAGCTTTGAGAGATGAAACAGCGAAGACAGCAGAGGATCAAATAGGTAAAAAATCGAGGGCTAGTAGAAATCCTTGGGTAACAGAAGAAATAATGAATTTAATTGATGAAAGGAGAAAATATAAAAATGCAGTAAATGAAGCAGGCAAAAAGGAATATAAACGTCTCAAAAATGAGATCGACAGGAAGGGCAAAATGGCTAAGCAGGGATGGTTAGAGGACAAATGTAAGGATGTAGAGGCTTATCTCACTAGGAGAAAGATGGATACTGCCTACAGGAAAATTAAAGAGACCTTTGGAGAAAAGAGAACGGCTTGTATCAATATCAAGAGCTCAGATGGTAACCCAGTTCTAAGCAAAGAAGGGAAAGCAGAAAGGTGGAAGGAGTATATAGAGGGTCTACAGAAGGGCGATGTACTTGATGACAATATAATGGAAATGGAAGAGGAAGAGGATGTAGATGAAGATGAAATGGGAGGTATGGTACTGAGTGAAGAGTTTAACAGAGCACTGAAAGATCTGAGACGAAACAAGGCTCAGGGAGTAGACAACATTCCATTAGAACCACTGACAGCCTTGGGAGAGCTAGTCCTGACAAAACTCTACCACCTGGTGAGCAAGATGTGTGAGACAGGCGAAATACCCTCAGACTTCAAGAAGAATATAATAATTCCAATCCCAAAGGAAGCAGGTGTTGACAGATGTGAAAATTACCGAACTATCAATTCAGTAAGTCACAGCTGCAAAATACTAACACGAATTCTTTACAAACGAATGGAAAAACTGGTAGAAGCCGACCTCGGGGAAGATCAGTTTGGATTCCGTAGAAATATTGGAATACGTGAGGCAATACTGACCCTACGACTTATATTAGAAGAAAGATTAAGGGAAGGCAAACCTACGTTTCTAGCATTTGTAGACTTAGAGAAAGCTTTTGACAATGTTGACTGGAATACTCTCTTTCAAATTCTGAAGGTAAAGTACAGGAGCGAAAGGCTATTTACAGTTTGTACAGAAAGCAGATGGCCGTTATAAGAGTCGAGGGGCATGAAAGGGAAGCAGTGGTTGGGAAGGGAGTGAGACAGGGTTGTAGCCTCTCCCCGATGTTATTCAATCTGTATATTGAGCAAGCAGTATAGGAAACAAAAGAAAAATTCCGAGTAGGAATTAAAATCCATGGAGGAGAAACAAAAACTTTGAGGTTCGCCGATGACACTGTAATTCTGTCAGAGACAGTAAAGGACTTGGAAGAGCACTTGAACGGAATGGACAGTGTCTTGAAAGGAAGATATAAGATGAACATCAAGAAAAGCAAAACGAGGATAATGGAATGTAGACGAGTTAACTCGAGTGATGCGGAGGGAATTAGATTAGGAAATGAGACACTTAAAGCAGTAAAGGAGTTTTGATATTTGGGGAGCAAATTAACAGATTATAGTCGAAGTAGACAGGATATAAAATGTAGACTAGCAATGGCAAGAAAAGAGTTTCTGAAGAAGGGAAATTTGTCAACATCGAGTATTTCTGAAAGTATCTGTATGGAGTGTAGCCATGTATTGAAGTGAAACGTGGACGATAAATAGTTTGGACAAGAAGAGAACAGAAACTTTCGAAATGTAGAGCTACAGAAGAATGCTGAAGATTAGACGGGTAGATCCCATAACTAATGAGGAGGTACTGAATAGAATTGGGGAGAAGAGGAGTTTGTGGCACAACTTGACTAGAAGAAGGGATCGGTTGTTAGGACATGTTCCGAGGCATCAAGGGATCACCAATTTAGTACTGGAGGGCAGCGTCGAGGGTAAAAATTGTAGAGGGAGACCTAGAGATGAATACACTAAGCAGATTCAGAAGGATGTAGGTTGCAGTAGTTATTCAGAGATGACGAAGCTTGCACAGCATAGAGTAGCATGGAGAGCTTGTAACCTCCCCCTCACTTATCGACCTTAATGACAGTGAAAAATTAAACCGCGTGTACCTCATGGAAATTTGGGAAAAGCAATCGTCACCGAAGTTAATCTGTCGGTAAAGAGGGAGGAAAGGGTTACATCTAAATGAAAGGAAAAATGCAAATGAAACTGGTGGAAATTAATTTTGAAAAGGGGTAAAGTTAATAAAGAAAATAAATGTGCGGCCGTTACGTTAACAATTAACTAGCGGTAATTAGATATTTGAGATTTGGGGGAAATTACGGTCGCCAGTCCTATGGACAATTACTATAGTAACTGAAAAAGAAAGATTATTACACATATAATTAGCACTAGAAGTGTGGCAACTGAAGGTTGACACGTGTAGTGTGAAAACTGAAAGTTTGTCAGAAGAAATAAATTTCGCTACACTCTGACTTAATTTAGCAAAAGAATTAATAAAACCGGAAAATTGAAAGTTAATTTAGTGACTGAAATTAATAGTGAGCTTTGTTTGTGAAGCACATCGAAATTCATTAAAATACGGTTAGTCTTGGGCTACCTCAACAATCATTTCAAAAGCTGCTTGAATCTACGCAATTTAGAAATAAGAGATTTAACTTTGAACTTGAATTAATTGATTCTGAACAATTAACAATAGTAAAATTTAGTACGTATCAAGCTGAGCTGCAGTCACAGGTAAGCTAAAATACGGTAACAAAACTCGCGCTCTTAATTTGTGCTTGTGTAATCTAAATATTGTAGCCGGCTATGAATACCTTAACTGAACTTTGAAATTAAAGCAGTGAAATCGAATGATATTACTTTAATGCTGGCGTTTGAATTTCAACGACACTCGGGTTCAATCCGGGAAAGGAAGGGACCCTGCTTGGTAATGCATTTGGGACAATGAGCAACAAAGGTTCATGCTACGTTGCTGTAATTTAGTGAGAAAAATTTAACAGTTTGAAAAGCTGAGGCCTGCCATACAGTTCTAAAACCTTACGTGCTACCAGTCTTCCTTGTTGGTTGATTGAAGGTTTGAAGTCGTCGATCGAGGAGGTGGCGACAGTCACTCATTGTCGGCCGTCGCTGTTGCAGAAGCTGGACGTTGGCGCGCCTTCTTCTCGACACGGTCTCCAGCCGAAACGGGCTCTTGATGTGTGCCAGCTAACGCTCTCGTCCGCGACATCATGTCAGAAACTAACGTAGCAAGTCGAGCGCATTTACATGCTGCCAAACCCCGAAAGCGTGGCAACTCGCGGGAGCGTCACACAACACACCTGCTCCACTGCCCTCCTCCAGCCAGACTCTCTCTGCTCTGCCCGCGCTCCACGCGGCAGAGTTAACACTACCAAAGATCCTAAACACTTTGGTTCTCCACACGACCTATCGATGTATTCGTTCGACAGCATATATATATATATATATATATATATATATATATATACACACTCCTGGAAATGGAAAAAAGAACACATTGACACCGGTGTGTCAGACCCACCATACTTGCTCCGGACACTGCGAGAGGGCTGTACAAGCAATGATCACACGCACGGCACAGCGGACACACCAGGAACCGCGGTGTTGGCCGTCGAATGGCGCTAGCTGCGCAGCATTTGTGCACCGCCGCCGTCAGTGTCAGCCAGTTTGCCGTGGCATACGGAGCTCCATCGCAGTCTTTAACACTGGTAGCATGCCGTGACAGCGTTTACGTGAACCGTATGTGCAGTTGACGGACTTTGAGCGAGGGCGTATAGTGGGCATGCGGGAGGCCGGGTGGACGTACCACCGAATTGCTCAACACGTGGGGCGTGAGGTCTCCACAGTACATCGCTGTTGTCGCCAGTGGTCGGCGGAAGGTGCACGTGCCCGTCGACCTGGGACCGGACCGCAGCGACGCACGGATGCACGCCAAGACCGTAGGATCCTACATAGTGCCGTAGGGGACCGCACCGCCACTTCCCAGCAAATTAGGGACACTGTTGCTCCTGGGGTATCAGCGAGGACCATTCGCAACCGTCTCCATGAAGCTGGGCTACGGTCCCGCACACCGTTAGGCCGTCTTCCGCTCACGCCCCAACATCGTGCAGCCCGCCTCCAGTGGTGTCGCGACAGGCGTGAATGGAGGGACGAATGGAGACGTGTCGTCTTCAGCGATGAGAGTCGCTTCTGCCTTGGTGCCAATGATGGTCGTATGCGTGTTTGGCGCCGTGCAGGTGAGCGCCACAATCAGGACTGCATACGACCGAGGCACACAGGGCCAACACCCGGCATCATGGTGTGGGGAGCGATCTCCTACACTGGCCGTACACCACTGGTGATCGTCGAGGGGACACTGAATAGTGCACGGTACATCCAAACCGTCATCGAACCCATCGTTCTACCATTCCTAGACCGGCAAGGGAACTTGCTGTTCCAACGGGACAATGCACGTCCGCATGTATCCCTTGCCACCCAATGTGCTCTAGAAGGTGTAAGTCAACTACCCTGGCCAGCAAGATCTCCGGATCTGTCCCCCATTGAGCATGTTTGGGACTGGATTAAGCGTCGTCTCACGCGGTCTGCACGTCCAGCACGAACGCTGGTCCAACTGAGGCGCCAGGTGGAAATGGCATGGCAAGCCGTTCCACAGGACTACATCCAGCATCTCTACGATCGTCTCCATGGGAGAATAGCAGCCTGCATTGCTGCGAAAGGTGGATATACACTGTACTAGTGCCGACATTGTGCATGCTCTGTTGCCTGTGTCTATGTGCCTGTGGTTCTGTCAGTGTGATCATGTGATGTATCTGACCCCAGGAATGTGTCAATAAAGTTTCCCCTTCCCGGGACAATGAATTCACGGTGTTCTTATTTCAATTTCCTGGAGTATATATATATATATATATATATATATATATATATATATATATATATATATATATATATATATATATATACAAATAGTAAAACAATTACAATACATAAAGGCACAGAAATGTCATATATTCAGGGAACAAAATAAAGAAAAAATTTATAGTGCAATAGATGGAAATAGAAGGATATACATTTCCGGCGTTACAAGCTGTATCAGACCAGTCTCAGGACTGAAGACCACAACAACAACATTGAATTTGCTGTTTGACATTACGTTTGTTAAATTTTTTAAAAATAATTACCGTGCTTGGCATTAAAGGCATTCAGCCGTGACTGTGGTTACTTACTGAAAATTCTAATTGCGACCACATTGGGTTGTTTCCAAAAACTATTTGCTGTGTCTGTGTTCTATTCTCATTTGATGAATTGAAGCGTACTGAAGTTGTTTATTGCTGAGTCTGGAATTATCGTCTTAAAATAAACGTGTGAAATTGCAAAAGCAAACCAATGGTAACTGATTCGGGTCCTGTCCACAATGTAACCGAATCCTGCCTTCCTTGACTACCAGGTGTCAAAAACCGCTTCACTTTCAGGCAAGCAAACTCAGAGCACACAAGACCCATTTGCACCAGACCACAGCGCCTCCTGGTACTGACACCTCCATGCGTCCTCCGTCGTTCCCACCTTTCAGTGACGCTACGGAGGGCTTTTCAAGTCACGTATGCTTTACTGCAGCGATCGTTGTATTTGTCTTGGGCTTCGGCGGAATCGTTCTTTCTGCTCGGAAAGTTGTTCCCTCTGTCAGACCCTGTCTCGCTCTCGTTACAGGAGATTTGCGTTCTGTTGACTAATTACTACTCCTAGCGATACCATGTGGTTTCCTCCACGCTCGAGTTCCATCAATACCATAAACCGCCGGGACTGTCATACCGCTCTTGGGTCACTGACTTGCGAGGTCTCAGCCCAAAATGCGATTTCACTTGCGCCTGTCAAGGCAACAAGACTTCTTTGTGGACTCCTTGAGTCGTGATGTGGTGACCCTCGTTACTTCATACCCGGCGTTGAAACTGGGTAACCCCTCACTGGAGGACATTTTGCGCGTCGCACACTCGTTCGAAATCGTACAAGCAGCTAATGAATGACTAATGGCGAGGCCACAAATTGTGGCAGTCTACGCACCTCCGCGCGCTCCACTCTCACGCCGAGTGTGCAGGACAGCTCCCAGACAGATTGATTCGTTCTTGTCTAACGTCTCTATGGAATTTAAGCCTCTGGTCACGCCTCGTCACACATCAGGAGAGCCCACAGTGATTTTTAAGTCAATATCGGGCGGATTGACCAGATCGCTGGGACTCCTGAAAAGAAGAGCATATTTTGATCACTGAGTCGCAGCTATACGACCCACTCCAGTCCTGTCTGATGTGAACATCTGGACACTGTACATGGTCTGCAGTCTTCACTTGACGACCCTTTCATGTTGATGTTTTTTTATCATACTTTGCATTTATGACGAGGAAGTCGATTTTCAGCCTGACACAGGGGTCACCGTTCCTCTGATCAGTCTGGCAACTGGCAACGTATGCATGACTGGGCTCGTTTGGGAAGTTGTTAGTCACGCAGCTTACACTACTCATTAAGCTGTTCATTTTCGACCATTCATCGGCTACTAACATTATTGACATCAACGCCTTTACACTGTTTGGGTATCCACTGCAGTCCTTTTCTAGGAAGTGGATGTTAATTGCTCGGCGTCTGCATCGCTATTTATGCCAGATTTCGGGTGCACTGAGGGTTTTCAGGGACACAATCACCCTTCAGCCGGACGCTACGCCTCGTTTTCACCCTGACAGGTCTGTGGGTGTAGAGGAGCTAGATCGTCTCCAGGCTGCTGGAATTATCGAATCTCTGAAACTAGCGCATGGGCCATCCCCTCGTCGTACTCAAGAAGCCCAATGGGGATTTCAAGGCTGCCATCATTGCTCAATCACTGATTGAAACTTATCCTATAATGCGGACAGAAGACTTCATTATCAAACTTGCTGGTGGGGAATACTACTAATGATCTGCCTAATCATTATCTTCAGTTGACTTTAGATGGGGAATCCCAGAACGCTGCTATCGTCAACAGGCCCTTTGGATTGACAGAGCTATTTTCCAAACATATCTCGAACACCTGCAGTATCACGTTTATCTTCCGAAACCGGGCAAGCGACGTCATATGTATTTCCTATACGGGAATATACATGACAGACGTGCAGGTTGTAGACATATGGTTGGAAGTTTGGGTCTGGTCATGAGCCGTGGTCAGACAGCCTAATAGCAAAGCGACCGCTCGCGATAGGCGGAAACCCGGGTGCGAATACCGGTCCGACAAAAATTTTCACTGTCGTCTTTCCGCTACACAGGCGATGGTTGTCCATATTCGCAAGTGCGAATACGTTTCATCCCTCTTCTCCCTCATCACCGAAAATATGATGGCGATAAGAGGAAGTCATCACAACTGTTCGTAAAAACATTTTCCGCCACCATTGGCCGTATGAAATATCGTTACCAGCAACTGGAACTAACTGCCTGAGATGGAAAGCAATGAGAAGTAGGCGCAGCACGCTTACTCTTATAAGTGGTAGATACATTCTGTTCTTGTGCACTACATAACATCTACTACATCTTTGTCTTAGACCATAGCCAAATATGATTAGTAGAAGAGATAGAAAAGAACCAACGAAGAGCGGCACATTCCGTCATGGAACCGTTTACTCTACCACAGAGCGTTTGGTGATGCTCAACAAACTATGATGGCGATCTCTGCAAGAGCGCCGTTGTGGATCACCGAGAGGTTTTCTGTAGAATTTCGAGAGCGCACGTACCACGAAGAGTTGGGGAAAATATTACTTCCTCCTACATACGTCTCGCGAAATGATCTCGACGAGAAAACTAGAGAAATTAGAATTGATACGGGACTTTACCGACAGTCATTCTACCCGCGCGCCACTCGCGAATGGAACAGGTAAGTATAGAAAAGATAGTTCTACCATAAGTACCATCCGCCGCACACTCTAAGATGGTTTGTAGAGTACAGATGTAAATGTAGACAAGTAGAAAGGAGACGCCTACCAAAAAATTCTCTACTAGTGGTAAAGAGTAGAAATAGAATTATAAAGAGCAAATGAAATTAATATTACGAATTATGTTACGTGGTTGCAGGAACGAAATATGTCAGATACTCCATATTATGTAATGTTGCATTTGACAGTACTCTATAACATACAATTCAAGGCAACATGGGCCCCCAACTTTTCTTCGGAAAACACACCGTTGTGGTTAAAAAAACAAATATTCAGGTTATATAAGACATGACCAAATAACAAGGATCGGAATTTCTGAAGCCTCTGACTGTATGTCATGGACGGGTTTTAAGAGAGAGAGTACACGCACACGGTTACCGCCCTGTTACTACGACTTGTATACAGTCATACTTATTGGAACATAATCAAACGAAATATATCAGCAAGTAACGTATAACTACACATGTCTTCCACCGGAAACCTAGAATCACCTGATATAGAGCTTCATAAATGAGTATAAGACAGGGCAGAAGTGTTTATGCTTGTAAGAAGTACAACAGCATATCTCTGTTGGTCCATCATGGACAAGGGACATCAGCTGGTCGAGTAATTATCAATGAAATTCACTAACAGCCACTTAATTGAGATGTTGTTTTATATTATTTTGACTAGCAGTTTCGACATTCCACTACGCCACCTTCAGGTCCCATATTCATTCATTTTCTCGAAAATAAATGATATTGTCATAGAATGCCATATATTCCAGGATTGAATGCAATCAAGTTCTCGAATGGAGCGCTTGGAATACTGTTTGAATTCACGACATCCAGGAATATATAGCACTATAAGACAATATCGTTTATTTTTGGGAAACACATACGGGGCCTGAAGATGGCATAGTCGAATGTCGAAACTGGTAGCCAAAAACAGTATAACATCTCAATTACACGGCTGTTGGCGAATTCCATTGATAATAGCAGTATATTGTTGTCATGATGCTTTACTGCACGAAGAACTAGGAAAGACGGTAATAGCGGTTGGACTTTAAAGTAGCGAAGAGTAAAATATTCAGAGCCGGCCGGTGTGGCCGTGCGGTTCTAAGCGCTTCAGTTTGGAACCGCGTGACCGCTACGGTCGCAGGTTCGAATCCTGCCTCGGGCATGGATGTGTGTGATGTCCTTAGGTTAGTTAGGTTTAAGTAGTTCTTAGTTCTAGGGGACTGATGACCACAGATGTTAAGTCCCATAGTGCTCAGAGCCAAAATATTCAGAACACTGATTTCCCACCCAGATGATTCTACGGATCCAACATTATTTTGGACTCTCTGCAATTTTGACTTTACTGCCACATATCACTAGGTGATAGTGTTTATTTTCTGCCTCAATTCGGGGTTTATTATTGACGGTGTTGGATATGTGGGGGTGTGAGGAAAGTTTTGCCTTTTACGGAGTGCGAAAATGCACTTCTAAAGTTGTTTTAGGGCGCTATTCTAGGCTGAAGGTAGTCAGTGAATTTCGTCAGGAGAGGTGAGCCTCCTCAGTGAGATATTTTCACAGAGGTGATGCTGCGGCCTGTTTCGTGCTCTTGTGGACAGAGCTGTTGCCTGGCCTTGCTGACTGCAGGGCACGCACGCTGCCACTGCTGTGCTCAGAATAATTAAGTGAGACGTTTTTATCTTTTCTGCACTAACAATAAGGTCAGGACACCGCCACACTTACCGTACAGAGTGAGAAAGACGAGTGCTTTCGCTCCAAAATTATGGCCAGCCAATCGAATTGAGCTGCCTTCCCACGATGCTTGGCGCGAAGATGCCGACCAATCGAGAAGACACTGCTCCGAGTGAATACCAACCTATTGTTTCTTATTCTGCGTTTTTAATGCCAAGAGTGGGAAGCTTCTGCTGCATTACTCCGTTTTCTCATGAAACAAACGAAATTCCCGTTTTTCACATTGACAATAGCGTTCAGTAGTCCCTTCGATGTAGAGTTCTTTGAAAGTATAGAACTGAAGAGAGTGTTGCAGCCGCCATGCAATTGGTCTCCACACCATTGTGTGACTGGTGTCCTGGATTATGTGTGGTGCTGATGGTACACGTTTTCTTGATTCTGGTGGAATGTAAGTTTCGCATTCTGCAGCAGCTCTGTCCGTACTCAGAGCGCCATTTTGTTTTGACACTCAACTTGTATAGTCCATTTGATTATACACTGAAGAGACTAAGGTAATGGGACAGCGATATGCACATATTGCGAACACAAGGTATTAAAAGGGCCGTCTACTGGTGGAGCTGTCATTTGTAGTATGGTGCAGTTTTTTGAAGTCATTATATCCGCACGACGGGAATTAGCAGACTTTGAACGCGGAATGGTAGTGGAACTAGACGAATGGCACATTCCATTTCGGAAATCTTTAGAAAATTCAATATTCCGAGATCTACAGCGTCAAGAGTGTGCCGAGAATACCAAATTTCAGGCATTACCTCTCACCACGGAGAACATAGTGGCCGACGGCCTTCACTTAATGACAGAGAACAGCGGCATTTGCGTAGAGTTATCAGTCCAAACAAACAAGCAACACTGCATGATACAACCGCAGAAACCAATGTGGGACGTACTACGAACGTATTCGTAAGGACAGTGCGGCGAAATGTGGTGTTAATGGGCTAGGGCAGCAGATGACTGACACGAAAGCCTTTGCTATCAGTACGACATCGCCTGAAGCGCCTCACCTGGTCTCGTTACAAATATCGGTCGCACCCTAGGCAGCTGTAAATGGACTGGGTCATCTAGTGGAAATGGTTATGTCCGGATACTTGGAGACAATCTGCATCCATTCATAGACATGTTCCCAAACAACGAAGAAATTTTGATGCACAACAATGCGTCACGTCACCAGGCTTCAGTTGTTCACGATTGGTTTGAAGAACATGCTGAACAATTTGAGCGAATGATTTGGCTACCCAGATCGCCAGACATGAATCTCATCGAACTTGCCAAAGAGAGCGGAGGAGTGGACAGAGGTTCAGGGCACTCTCTTGTCCTTGGGGTGTGAAACTGCTTCTAAAGGCGGAAGATCAACGGAATGAGGATGCAGAAGCCAACGGAAACCACCGCGTTATACGGGGTGTCCCAGCTATCTTGTCCACCCAAAATATCTCTGGAACAATAACAGCTATTGGAAAACGACTTTCACCGGTATCAATGCAGCGCTGGGGCCCATGAATGTACATATTTGGAAACATTCTAAAACGAAAGCATATGTAACTTCCTGGCAGATTAAAACTGTGTGCCCGACCGAGACTCGAACTCGGGACCTTTGCCTTCCGCGGGCAAGTGCTCTACTGGCAGAAGTAAAGCTGTGAGTACCGGGCGTGAGTCGTGCTTCGGTAGCTCAGTTGGTAGAGCACTTGCCCGCGAAAGGCAAAGGTCCCGAGTTCGAGTCTCGGTCAGGCACACAGTTTTATCTGCCAGGAAGTTTCATAACAGCGCACACTCCGCTGCAGAGTGGAAATCTCATTCTGAAAGCATATGTGTTTTTTAACACAAACTTATGTTTTTTTTAAATGGACCTATATTTTTTCTTCAGCAATCCATAGCATGACAAAGCACATACACAATGGCGTTGATTGCATCGCAAGATTCCCATTACATCCCGAGATATTGAGACGCGAAGTTGACGCTTGAAACACACGACATGCGCTGCTAGCGCACGTCCTGAGGCTCAGGCGTGAACCCCCAAAAAAATGGCTCTGAGCACTATGGGACTCAACATTTGAGGTCATCAGTCCCCTAGAATTACTTTTGAATGCATTATGGGAACAGCAGTGATCAATGTCTTGTAAATAATTACTATTAAAAACAGTCTTGATCACAATTTATTTTATAAGGTGACCGGTTTCGACCACTGCTGTGGTCATCTTCAGACCATTGAGTGGAAACCCCTTTCTGTTGGAGAATTCTCCAACAGAAAGGGGTTTCCACTCAATGGTCTGAAGATGACCACAGCAGTGGTCGAAACCGGTCACCTTATAAAATAAATTGTGATCAAGACTGTTTTTAATAGTAATTATTTAGTCCCCTAGAACTTAGAACTACTTAAACCTAACTAAACTAAGGACAGCACACACATCCATGCCCGAGGCAGGATTCGAACCTGCGACCGTAGCGGTCACGCGGTTCCAGACTGAAGCGCCTAGAACCGCTCGGCCACACCGGCCGGCCGTGAACCCCATGCTGCCCGTAATCGCAGCAGGGTGGCAGCAGACCGTACTATTCGTTTCGGACCTCTTGATAAGTATGGAAGTGTGATTACGCATGTCAATCACATCGCGATTACGGGCAGCATGGGGTTCACGCCTAAGCCTCAAGACGTGCGCTAGCAGCGCATGTCGGGTGTTTCAAGCGTCAACTTCGCGTCTTAATATCTCGGGATGTAATGAGAATATTGCGATGCAATCAACGCCATTGTGTATGTGCTTTGTCATGCTATGGATTGCTGAAGAAAAAATATAGGAGGTCCATTTAAAAAAAAAACATTAGTTTGTGTTAAAAAACACATATGCTTTCGTTTTAGAATGTTTCCAAATATGTACATTCATGGGCCTCAACCGTACATTGATACCGGTGAAAGTCGTTTTCCAATACCTGTTATTGTTGCAGAGATATTTTGGGTGGACAAGATAGTTGGGACACCCTGTAGACACATAACTTACATCCACAGGACATGTGGTCTGTAATTGAGAAAGTGTCATGATGAGCTCTCCATTGGCAAGATATACCGGGGTATTCCCCCATTCGGATCTCTGGGAGGGGACTGCCAAAGGGAATTTGACGTGGAGAAAAGGATTGAACAACCAAGGAAAGGTAAAGTTCTACTAGTCGGGCCTTGGATTGTCAGTAGCATGAACATGGTAGGGAAACGAGAAGATCTGAAAAGGGAAATGCAAAGGCTCAATGTAGATCAGTGAAGTGAAATGGAAAGAAGACAAAGGTTACTGGTCAGACAAGGTAATATCAGCAGCAGCAGAAAATGGTGTAACGGAAGCAGGATTCGTTATGAATAGGAAGTTCGGTCAGGGAGTATGTTACTATGAACAGTTCAATGACAGTTGTTCTCATCAGAATCGACAGGAAACCAACGCCGACAACAATAGTTTAGGTACACATGCCGATGTCGCAAGCTGAAGATGAATAGGCAGAGCAAGTGTATGAGGATATTGAAAGGATAATACAGTAAGTAAAGGGAGATGAAAATCTAATAGTTATGGGCGTTATGGGCAGTTGTAGGGGAAGGAGTAGAAGAAAAGGTTACAGGAGAATATGGGCTTGGGACAAGGAATGAAAGAGGAGAACGAATAACTGAGTTCTGTTATAAAATTCAGCTACTGATAATGAATACTCTGTTGAAGAATCACAAGAGGAGGAGGTACATTTGGATGCGTGAAGATTTAAGTTAGATTACATCATAATCAGACAGAGATTCCGAAATCGGTTACTGGTTTGTAAGGCGTACACAGCAGATACAGACTCAGATCACAATCTACTAGTGATGAAGAGTAGGCCCAAGTGTAAGAGATTAGTCGGGAAGAATCAATACGCAAAGAAATGGGATACAGAAGTGCTAAGGAATGACGAGATACGCTTGAAGTTCTCTGGGGCTATAGATACAGCAATAAGGAATAACGCAGTAGGCAGTACAGTCTAAGAGGAATGGACATATCTAAAAAGCGCAATCACGGAAGTCCGAATTAAAAACATAGGTACAAAGAAGATAACTACGAAGAAACCATGGGTAACAGAAGAAATACTTCAGTTGATCCATGAAAGAAAGGAGTGCAAAATTGTTCAGGGAAATTCAGGAATACAAAAATACTACAAGTCACTGTGAATGAAATAAATAGGAAGTGCAGGGAAGCTAAGACGAAATGGGTACATAAAAAAGGCGAAGAAATCAAAAAAGGAATGATTGTCGGAAGGACTGATTCAGCATACACGTAGGTTAAAGCAACCTTCGGTGAAATTAAAGCAGTGGTGATAACATTAAGAGTGCACGGGAATTCGACTGTTAAATGCAGATGAGAGAGCGACAGGTGGAAAGAGTACAATGGATGCCTCTGTGATGGGGAAGATTTGTTTCATGTGATAGAAGAAGAACAGGAGTCGATATAGAAGAGATCAGTATTTAAAAGATCTCTCGACGACTTAAGTTCAAATAAGGCAGAAGGGATAGATAACGTTCCATCAATATTTAAAAAATCATTGGGGGAAGTGACAAGAGAACGACTATTCACTTTGGTGAGTAGTATGTCAGTCTGGCAACATACCATCTGACTTTCGAAAAAATATTATCCACATAATTCCAAATATTGCAAGAGCTGACAAGTGCGAGAATTATCACACAATCCAGCTCATGCATTCAAGTTGCTGATATGAATGATATACAGAAGAATGGTAAAGAAAATTGAGAGAGTGTTAGATGACAAGCAGTTTGGCTTCAGGAAAGGTAAAGTCACCAGAGAGGCAATTCTGACGTTGCAGTTGATAATGGAAGCAAGACTAAAGAAAATTCAAGACGCGTTCTTAGGATCTGTCGACCTGGAAAAAGCGTTCGACAATGTAAAATGGTGCAAGATGTTCGAAATTCTGAGAAAAATACGGGTAAACTGTGGGGAGAGACGGATAATACACAATATGTACTAGAGTAAAGAGGGAATAATAAGTGTGGACGACCAGTCTTTCGCCCCTGCTGTTCAATCTGTACACCATAAGCAATGATAAAAATAAAAGGATCCTTCAGGAGTGGGTTTAAAATTCAAGGGGAAAGGATACCAATGATACTATCCGCTGATGACGCTGCAACCCCCAGTGAAAGTGAAGAAGAATTACATGATCTGCTGAATGGAATGAACACTCTAATGAGTACAGAATATGCACTGAGAGTGAATCGAAAAAGGACAAAAGTAAAGACAAGTAGTAGAAATGAAAACAGCGAGAAACTTAACATCTAAACTGATGGTCCCGAAGTAGATGAAATTAAGGAATTCTGATACGTAGCAAAATAACCACTGACGGATGGAGCAAAGAGGACGTCAATGGAGACTAGCAATGGAAAAAAGATCATTCCTGGCCAAGAGAAGTGTATTACTATCAAACAAGGTCCTTAATTTGAAAAGCATATTTTTGAGAAAGTACGTCTGAAGTACAGCATTGTGTGGTAGTGAAACAGGGGAAGCCGGAACAGGAGAGAATCGAAGCACTTGAGATGTGGTGCTACAGACGAACGCTGAAAACTAGGTAAGGAATGAGGATGTTCTGCACAGAATCGGAGAGGAAATGAATATGTGGAAAACCCTGACAAGAAAAAGGGACAGGGTGATAGGGCAGCTACAACGACATGAGGGAATGACTTCCATGGTAGTAGAAGGAGCTGTAGAGGGCAAAAACTGTAGAGGAAGATAGAGATTAGAATACATCCTGCAAATAACTGGGGAGGTAGGTTCCCAGTGCTACACTGAGATGAAGGGATTGGCACAGGAGAGGAATTCGTGGTGGACATATTCAAACCAGTTAGAAGACTGATTACTCAAAAATTAAAAGAAATCAGGAGTTCAGTAATGTGTCAGCAGAGCATGTAATTCAACTTTACACGAGCTCAGCACAATAGGCTGTGGGGTGGTAGGACTGGAGCAAGTGACATCAGGCAATCACCATCGACAGTTGCGCTGAACATTTATTTGGCACATTTAAACAAGACAACAAATAAAACCATCAACACATTTTTAAAATTACCATTTAAATGAGAGCAAGTTACTTCAAAATTAAAACATTCATAAACCACGGCAGTTATGGCCTATTGAACATTTATTGAAATGAGTTAAAAATTATTTACTCAAAAACTATGATCAACCTGAAGAACAATTTACTAAAGTTTAACGAGGAAATGTAGTCTTTCGTTACTGCAGTGACTGGTATTACCAAAAGTAATTCAGAGTACAGGCAACAACAAACCAGATACCATGGCACACAACCATGTTACTTAAATGGCAGGCACCCTACAATGTAAAATATAAAATACAAAATTTCATGTGACCAAGCAACCTCGTGGGATTCAACAAACTACGCCCAGAAGCGGACGCCCGCCCACTCAGCTGTTTCCGATACAGGCTCGGCATGGACCCCCTAAACGAATAGGCACGAAAAATCCGAGTACGAGTGGGTATGTACAACACGCTGACATCTGCCTTAAGAAACTAGAAACACAATAATTCATGACAGCACATCATCAAATGGCTCTGAGCACTATGGAACTTAACATCTGAGGTCATCAGTTCCCTAGAACTTCGAACAACTTACCCCTAACTAACCTAAGGCCATCACACACATCCATGCCCGAGGCAGGATTCGAACCTGCGACCGTAGCAGTCGCGCGATTCCGGACTGAAGCGCCTAGAACCGCACAGCCACCGCGGCCGGCAGCACATCATCTGTAGAATTAATCAACCTAATAATGAACATCAGCTGAGCAGTACAAATCTGTTATCTTATGTGTGTAAGACCAATTATACATTAAGCCGCGAGCGAACTACATACACGGCCAGCCGGCACGCGCGTGCAAAAGGGGCGGAAAATACACAGCAGCACAAGTAGGACGCAACCTAGGACTCCGCACCCGCTACGAAGACAAACAGCAAAAGTCCCGATAAAACGAAATCAAATGCAAGTAACTAGCGTGCAGGCTAACGGTATATTGGAAACCGCCCGCCCCCCTCCCGACGCAAAACACAAGACGACCTACAGCAAATAGCCACCCTTAAATTTATGATTAAATCAGAATTGATTACCATATACACATACTGTCATTGAGGAATCTTGTACTTTCATTAATAGAATCAGTTTCAAACTATTAACCGGCCGGAGTGGCCGTGCGGTTCTGGGCGCTACAGTCTGGAACCGAGCGGCCGCTACGGTCGCAGGTTCGAATCCTGCCTCGGGCATGGATGTGTGTGAAGTCCTTAGGTTAGTTAGGTTTAATTAGTTCTAAGTTCTAGGCGACTGATGACCTCAGAAGTTAAGTCGCATAGTGCTCAGAACCATTTTTTTCAAACTATTTAAACACACAATAACAACTGACCTCTCAGTAACCTTTAAGAATTTATGATACTACTCACTTAGAGTTTGACACGGATCTCTCAGACACACTATCACTTCAGATAGAAACGTAACAGTAATGTTATTGCAATTTGCAGCAAAATACATCCAGGAAAAAATTTATCCGTGTATATCTAGGAATCGGTCAGCTTAACTCCGTCGTGTGATGTAAATACAATACTCAGGCGGTACTTAGACAAGGACCAGCCAAACTGTTTTCAATGGCGGTTAACACTGACAGTAGCAATCTACAAACAGAACGTATCAGCACTCCGTGCCCTCGTAAATATTAATCGCCACATCTCACTAGAACCTTGCGTACTAAGCAAGTTAAAATAAACACATTCGAGGACAGACTCCGTAGGAGTAGCAACGGCCGGCCAAGAAAATGGGTCAACAGCACTGAACCCAGTAGTCGATTCCGGCCGCAATTTACAGCACAAACAAGGCCCTTACCCTGTTGCTTGTTCGACGAAGCCAGCCGCCGCAGATCCCGATGCCAGGAGACATGGAGGAAGGCAAATACACCAACGGCTTCCCAGTAACGTGACTGCCTCCACGCCGGCGATATTTGCTACGGCGCCGTCACCCGGGTAAACAGCCCCTTTTAGATGTGCTCTTCCTGCTGCCTCGCACGGCACCTGTACTGTCCGCCAGACTTCCCAAACGACGTTACTGCTCGGCTCAAATGGTTCAAATGGCTGTGAGCACTATGGGACTTAACTTGTAAGGTCATCAGTCCCCTTGAACTTAGAACTACTTAAACCTGACTGTCCTAAGGACACCACACACATCCATGCCCGAGGCAGGATTCGAACCTGCGACCGTAGTGGTCGCGCGGTTGCAGACTGTAGCGCCTAGAACCGCTCGGCCACACCATACTGCTAGGCGTCCCAAAGCAAAATCCCCGCTACTTACTAGAGGTTACCCCTCACTCCCCAATCGGCCCGGCAAGCGGCGCCACCGCGCGCTCTGCTCACACCACCGGAAAGATGAGCCACTGATCCAGCCACACGGCTCTCTAAGTTCGCGCACAAAATCCTGCGCCGGCAACACTTCCGCAATTATGGACGGCTTTAGAGGCAGCATGGCTCAGTATTTCTGCAGGGGACTTGCAACAACTTGTCGAGTCCATGCCACATTGCGTTGCTGCAATACGCCGGGCAACACGAGGCCCTACACGTAATTGTGAAGTATCCCACGATGGCCGAGCGGTTCTAGGCGCTTCAGTCCGGAACCGCGCGACTGCTACGGTCGCAGGTTCGAATCCTGCCTGGGGCTTGGATGTGTGTGACGTCCTTAGGTTAGTTAGGTTTAAGTAGTTCTAAGTTCTAGGGGACTAATGACCTCAGATGTTAAGTCCCATAGTGCTCAGAGCCATTTGAACCACTTTTGAAGTATCCCACGACTTTCTTCCCCCGATGAAATTTGTAATTTGGTCTCATCAACGTCGATTTCTGGAGCTGCCCAGATAAGGATAATTTGTTGCGTTTTCTCCATGCAGTCTTCCATATAATTTGCAATCTCCCCACAGTGTTAGATATATTTTATGTGCATTCAATCCAGATTTTTTAGAAAAGTTTGCTCTCTGTTAACTACTTGTGTATTACGTCCAATAATTAGTGCTAATACAAATCTATACGCATCAAAAAAAGTTATGCATCACCTGGTTCCTAGAAATCCTGAAGATAGACGTCGACTGTGGATGTTGTCTGACAGACACAGTCCCTTTGACTGATCATAGCTGCCACCAAACCCGCCCAAAGATGTAAACAATCTTGCATCAGCAACGCCTATTAGACCGAGGGGGTACGACAGCCGATCAGTTCCAGTTAGTCCACTAGCAAGGAGGTTGTTGTTGTTGTGGTCTTCAGTCCTGAGACTGGTTTGATGCAGCTCTCCATGCTACTCTATCCTGTGCAAGCTTCTTCATCTCCCAGTACCTACTGCAACCTACAGCCTTCTGAATCTGCTTAGTGTATTCATCTCTTGGTCTCCCTCTACGATTTTTACCCTCCATGCTGCCCTCCAATGCTAAATTTGTAATCCCTTGATGCCTCAAAACATCTCCTACCGACCGATCCCTTCTTCTAGTCAAGTTGTGCCACAAACTTCTCTTCTCCCCAATTCTATTCAATACCTCCTCATTAGTTATGTGATCTACCCACCTTATCTTCAGCATTCTTCTGTAGCACCACATTTCGAAAGCTTCTATTCTCTTCTTGTCCAAACTAGTTATCGTCCATGTTTCACTTCCATACATGGCTACACTCCATACAAATACTTTCAGAAACGACTTCCTGACACTTAAATCTATACTCGATGTTAACAAATTTCTCTTCTTCAGAAACGATATCCTTACCATTGCCAGTCTACATTTTATATCCTCTCTACTTCGACCATCATCAGTTATTTTACTCCCTAAATAGCAAAACTCCTTTACTAGTTTAAGTGTCTCATTTCCTAATCTAATTCCCTCAGCATCACCCGATTTAATTTGACTACATTCCATCATCCTCGTTTTGCTTTTGTTGATGTTCATCTTATATCCTCCTTTCAAGACACTGTCCTTTGCTGTCTCTGACAGAATTACAATGTCATCGGCGAACTTCAAAGTTTTTACTTCTTCTCCATGAATTTTAATACCTACTCCGAATTTTTCTTTTGTTTCCTTTACTGCTTGCTCAATATACAGATTGAATAACATCGGGGAGAGGCTACAACGCTGTCTCACTCCTTTCCCAACCACTGCTTCCCTTTCATGCCCCTCGACTCTTATAACTGCCATCTGGTTTCTGTACAAATTGTAAATAGCCTTTCGCTCCCTGTATTTTATACCTGCCACCTTCAGAATTTGAAAGAGAGTATTCCAGTTAAGCAAGGACGTACACGGTTCGTTTGTCTGTACTTCAATCACGCCTAGACGGTAATTACCGCGGTTCGATCGCGTCCGCATTGTTACTTTGTCCCAGGAAGGGCTCTCAACAAGCGAAGTGTCCAGGCGCCCTGGAGTGAACCAAAGCCATGTTGTTCGGACATGGAGGAGATACAGAGAGGCAGGAACTGTCGATATGCATCGCTCACGTCGCCCAAGGGCTACTACTGCAGTGGGTGACCACTACCTACGGATTATGGCTCGGAGGAACCCTGACAGCAACGCCACCATGTTGAATAATGCTTTTCATGCAGCCACAGGATGTCGTGTAAGACTCAAACTGTGCGGAATAGGCTGCATGATGCGCAACTTCACTCCCGACGTCCATGGCGAGGTCCATTTTGCATCCACAACACCATGCAGCGCTGTAAAGATGGGACCAACAACATGGCGAATGGGCCGCTCAGGATTGGCATCACGTTCTCTTCACCCATCTGTGTCGCATATTTCTTCAACCAGACAATCGTCGGCGACGTGTTTGGAGGCAACCCGGCCAGGCTGAACGCCTTAGACACACTGGCCAGCGAGTGCAGCTACGTGGAGGTTCCCTGCTGTTTTGGGGTGGCATTACGTACGCCGCTGGTGGTCATGGAAGGCGGCGCAACTGCTGTACGATACGTGCCATCCTCCGACCGATAGTGCAACCATATCGGCATCATATTGGCGAAGCATTCGTCTTCATGGACGACAATTCGCGCCCCCATCGTGCACATCTTGTGAATGATTTCCTTCAGGATAACGACACCGCTCGACTAGATTGGGCAACATGTTCTCCCGACATTAACCCTATCGAACATGCCTGAGAGAGATTGAAAAGGGCTGTTTATGGACGACGTGACCCACCAACCAGTCAGAGATCTACGCCGAATTGCCGTTGAGGAGTGGGACAATCTGGACCAACAGTACCTTGATGAACTTGTGGATAATATGCCACGACCAATACTGGCATGCATCAATACAAGAGGACGTGCTACTGGGTATTAGAGATATCGGTGTGTACAGCAATCTGTACCACCACCTCTGAACGTCTCGCTGTATGGTGGTACAACATGCAATGCGTGGTTTCCATGATCAATAAAAAGGGCAGAAGTGCTGTTTATGTTGTTCTCTATTCCAATTTTCTGTACACCTTCCGGAACTCTCGGAACCGAGGTGGTGCAAAACTTTTTTTGAAGTGTGTATTACCCTCGGATATGATTAATTACAAGTTCTTTCATATTGCCATACAACTTTTTCGTTGTTATGCGACCTCCTAATAATAAATATAGCCTGTTGCACGCCTAAGCTTGTTCTTACAACGGTGACGACGTTATCGTGGTGTACAGTGGCCAAATTCAACGGTCATTTTCTTAGTATTCAGTGAAGGTAACGAGCATTGTACCCGCTCTTCTTATTTCATTAAAAATCTGTTTATTGATTAGTGGGAACTGCGTTGATTTCCCATGGTATTATAGGTTTGCTATGTATTCTTTCATGACTACCTGGCTAACGGCCTTGGCGTATTCCGGCCGCTAATAAACAACAAAATTTTATAGGAACGTCTTGCCATAATAAGGGACTTCGGTTACATACCCACACAAGAAAACAGCTTAAATCCTCACAGAACTCAATCAGAAGCCTTATCGGTAAGTAATACATTGGTTCTCACGACCTACAAGCAGGTGACGTTACTCCAGTCTCAGTTATATTTTAAACAGTGTGTTTTTTCAGTCCTCTGCCACCCTCCTCCTCCCACCCCCCTCCCCACCCCCGTCCTCGGAGGGATGGCGCGGAAAATGTATAGGCATTCACTGTCGGCCTTGACGCCCAGCGGTAAAGTTGTGGCTCACAAGTTAGAACAATGCGCACTAATTTGCACTGGAAGTAACTTTTCTCTATGGCCAGCAATACAGTTTGCTTTGTCTAGTAACTGTAAAAGAATGGTCAGTTGCGTACGAAATGAAGTAGACTCTGCTGTGAGAATAGTATACTTGCAACTTGCAATAAATGATGATTTGAATTCTACTCATGGTCATGTTTCAGTTATGAACTGGAAAGTGTACTTGCAAATAACCAGTCCAGAATGTACTGGGACCAAAGAATATTATTGACATAGTACTCATTAATAAATAAAGCCACGGCACAACCGATACTTGAAGCACATGCAGAAAACGAAATAAGTGTGTTGTCTTCCCGGGACTATTACAAGGATATACATTACGCAAAACAGTCATGCATCACACAGTACAGGAGACGCTTGAGAAGTGGGCATCTCAGAACTCAACGGCGAGTGTTCATGGGAGGCAGCGGTAACATCAGGAGTGACCCAAGGAAGTGTGATACTACGATGCAATTTTCTATATACATAAATGACCTGGCAGACAGAGTGGGTAACAATCGGTGGTTGTTCGCTGATGATGCTTTGGTGTACAGAAAGGTGTCGAGGATAATTGAGTGTAAGTTGATACAAGATGACCTAGACAAAATTTCTAGTTGGGGTGATGAATAGCGACTGGCTCTTAATGTAGAAAAGTGCAAGTTAATGGGAATGCGTAAGAAAAACAAGTCCTTAATGTTCGGATATAGCATTAGTAGTGTGCTGCTAGACACAATCACGTCGTTCAAATATCTTAGCATAACGTTGGGCAGCGATGTGAAATGGAACAAGCATGTGAGGATCGTCGTAGGAAAGGTGAATGGTAGACTGCTGTTTATTGAGAGAATTTTAGCAAAGTGTAGTTCATCTGTAAAGGAGACCGCATATACGACGCTAGTATCACCTGGTCTTGAATACTGCAGAAGGATCCCATTGCCGCCAACATACATTTCGCGTAGAGACCACGAAGGTATGATACAAGAAATAAGGACTCATACGGAGGCATATACAGGCGTTTTCCCCTCATTCTGTCCGTGTGTGGAACAGGAAAGGAAAGGACTAGTTCTGGTAAACGGTACCCTTCTCCACGCACCGTACGGTGGCTTGCTGAGTATGTACAGGGTGTTTCAAAAATGACCGGTATATTTGAAACGGCAATAAAAACTAAACGAGCAGCGATAGAAATACACCGTTTGTTGCAATATGCTTGGGACAACAGTACATTTTCAGGCAGACACACTTTCGAAATTACAGTAGTTACAATTTTCAACAACAGATGGCGCTGCGGTCTGGGAAACTCTATAGTACGATATTTTCCACATATCCACCATGCGTAGCAATAATATGGCGTAGTCTCTGAATGAAATTACCCGAAACCTTTGACAACGTGTCTGGCGGAATGGCTTCACATGCAGATGAGATGTACTGCTTCAGCTGTTCAATTGTTTCTGGATTCTGGCGGTACACCTGGTCTTTCAAGTGTCCCCACAGAAAGAAGCCACAGGGGTTCATGTCTGGCGAATAGGGAGGCCAATCCACGCCGCCTCCTCTATGTTTCGGATAGCCCAAAGCAATCACACGATCACCGAAATATTCATTCAGGAAATTAAAGACGTCGGCCGTGCGATGTGGCCGGGCACCATCTTGCATAAACCACGAGGTGTTCGCAGTGTCGTCTAAGGCAGTTTGTACCGCCACAAATTCACGAAGAATGTCCAGATAGCGTGATGCAGTAATCGTTTCGGATCTGAAAAATGGGCCAATGATTCCTTTGGAAGAAATGGCGGCCCAGACCAGTACTTTTTGAGGATGCAGGGACGATGGGACTGCAACGTGGGGCTTTTCGGTTCCCCATATGCGCCAGTTCTGTTTATTGACGAAGCCGTCCAGCTAAAAGTAAGCTTCGTCAGTAAACCAAATGCTGCCCACATGCATATCGCCATCATCAATCCTGTGCACTATATCGTTAGCGAATGTCTCTCGTGAAGCAATGGTAGCGGCGCTGAGGGGTTGCCGCGTTTGAATTTTGTATGGATAGAGGTGTAAACTCTGGCGCATGAGACGATACGTGGACGTTGGCGTCATTTGACCGCAGCTGCAACACGGCGAACGGAAACCCGAGGCCGCTGTTGGATCACCTGCTGCACTAGCTGCGCGTTGCCCTCTGTGGTTGCCGTACGCGGTCGCCCTACCTTTCCAGCACGTTCATCCGTCACGTTCCCAGTCCGTTGAAATTTTTCAAACAGATCCTTTATTGTATCGCTTTTCGGTCCTTTGGTTACATTAAACCTCCGTTGAAAACTTCATCTTGTTGCAACAACACTGTGTTCTAGGCAGTGGAATTCCAACACCAGAAAAATCCTCTGTTCTAAGGAATAAACCATGTTGTCTACAGCACACTTGCACGTTGTGAACAGCACACGCTTACAGCAGAAAGACGACGTACAGAATGGCGCACCCACAGACTGCGTTGTCTTCTATATCTTTCACATCACTTGCAGCGCCATCTGTTGTTGAAAATCGTAACTACTGTAATTTCGAAAGTTTGTCCGCCTGAAAATGTACTGTTGTCCCAAGCATATTGCAACAAACGGTGTATTTCTATCGCTGCTCGTTTAGTTTTTATTGCCGTTTCAAATATACCGGTCATTTTTGAAACACCCTGTAGATGCAGATGTAGATTCACAAGGCTGTGGAAATTCCCATCATGACTGTCAGGAAATGAATGGGAAGCAGAGACTAGATGTGCCTTGGATTTAAGTACGTTGTTTTTCAGTCGAAATTTCCTATCGTCGGAACAAAACCGTCTGACATTCCATTTCTGAGAGAAACAGCTAACGACTGTTGTGGTCACGGAACCCTTCCTTGAAAGGCGCACACAAGGCCTAGTAAAGGCCCGTAACGGGCAATTCCCAGCTTCATGGTCTACCATTCCGGAAGTTCCCTCGCAAGAAGCCGGAACAATCTGCTATAATGATGCCATGTATTTCTGGGAGCTTAACAGCTTTACCCCGTCCGTTGTGTTGTTAATTACGAGAACGGAGTCCATTCTCTCACCTAAGCTGATTCATAATGGAGAATGAACGTGGAACTGCTTCTGTAACGATTTTTCTTAGGAGTCTTCATGACACGCACGTTTATAAAGATTACAGTCTGAAGTAGGAATTGTCAAAGAATCGAATCCTTTATTTTACGTCTGACAAATAGTAAAAATAAATTTCAGGCCACAGGTGAGCTCACAGTAATCACAACGTACGGAGATGACGAAATATGACAGTGGTACTGGCAAGCCTGACAGGTCAGAAGTCGTTCAGGAGGATCTCGTCGTAAGAGCTCTGCTTTTAGTGATCTCTCATATTTTCTCGGACTGATTTATTAATGCTGTGCATTCGGGTTTTCTGCTGATTTGCTTTCCTACACGATGTTTCGACGACCGACGCAATCGTCTTCTTTAGTCGTCGTCGCTGAGTGACTGTAGGAGGATACAAGATGACTTGGACAGGATTTGTGATTGGTGTAAAGAATGGCAGCTAACTCTAAATATAGATAAATGTAAATTAATGCAGATGAATAGGAAAAAGAATCCTGTAATGCTTGAATATTCCATGAGTAGTGTAGCGCTCGACACAGTCACGCCGATTAAATATTTGGGCGTAACATTGCAGAGCGATATGAAGTGGGACAAGCATGTAATGGCAGTTGTGGGGAAGGCGGATAGTCGTCTTCGGTTCATTGGTAGAATTTTGGGAAGATGTGGTTCATCTGTAAAGGAGACCGCTTATAAAACACTAATACGACCTATTCTTGAGTACTGCTCGAGCGTTTGGGATCCCTATCAGGTCGGATTGAGGGAGGACATAGAAGCAATTCAGAGGCGGGCTGCTAGATTTGTTACTGGTAGGTTTGATCATCACGCGAATGTTACGGAAATGCTTCAGGAATTCGGGTGGGAGTCTCTGGTGGAAAGGAGGCGTTCTTTTCGTGAATCGCTACTGAGGAAAGTTAGAGATCCAGCATTTGAGGCTGACTGCCGTACAATTTTACTGCCGCCAACTTACATTTCGTGAAAAGACTACAAAGATAAGATAAGAGAGATTAGAGCTCGTACAGAGGCATATAGGCAGTCATTTTTCCCTCGTTCTGTTTGGGAGTGGAACAGGGAGAGAAGATGCTAGTTGTGGTACGAGGTACTCTCCGCCACGCACCGTATGGTGGATTGCGGAGTATTTATGTATGTAGATGTAGATGTAGATGTAGTTGGTGCGAGCTGTATTGTTGTGCGTAGGGGAGAGCCTGGCAAAACGGCCATTGCGGACAAAGTGGCTATTCAGGTCCTTGGGGCTTTAACTTATTCTCCTTGGACGACCCAGTCATCCCATGAAGTCTTACCTGTCTGCCTCCTCTGAGTTACTATAATTGTTGTGGAATGTAAGTATTTCGGTGTGAGGTAAGTAGTTAGTTTGTGTATTTATAATGGAAACGGGATGTAACTTATGTTCGTTAATTAAAATTCTAGTGAAACTGTGATATCTTGACTCCATAATGCTACTTTAATTAGTGAAATTACGGTCATGCTGTTACAGGGTATACTGCTTTTGTGTAAGGCGTAAACGTGTGCAAAGTGGCCATCTGGCGATGGCGTCTGGCCACTTTCTTACAGGAAAAATGTAAAAGCACCAGTCGAAAGAAGGGCTCCTTAGCAACACTTAATTATAAGAGAGACCTATAAGCGGCAAATAATGAGGAGAAAAACGGAACGCTGCCGAAGAGAAGAAAGGCAGTTAAAAGAAAAGTGCGAAGAGCAGGAAACCCACCCCTAGAAGAGCTCTTCTTCACTACGACGATGAAGACAGGGAGTGCATGTACTGCGAAAAAAAACTTTCAAATTCAAGACAGAAGAGCAGTGCCAGTTGTGATTCTCATGGGCCCAGAAACTGTGCAGGAATTGAGGAATCCAGTGTGACTTTTATTAGTGAAAAATGTAAATAATTTAATTCGAAGATGTTTTACTATAAAATATACTTAATTCTTTGTTAAAACAATTCTTTATCCCTTACTTTTTAGTTTACAATTAACTGGCCACTTTATCCATTCATGTTGGCCACTTTATGAGAAATGAATTGTATACAGTACTTAATTTGATCTGAAGGTAATTAAACTATGCGGTATTATACTTCAGTAGTTGCAGATTGTAATCACTCACTTCTATGCACATCCGTCTACTGCTACTTAGCTTAAAATAGGAATACCATAGACTGGCTACTTTGCCCGGCTCTATCCTACTTCCTAACTGGGCTCTAACTACACTACAAGGTCTTATTGGTGTCGTGCCGCTATTTATAGCACATAAACAACATTATTTGCACATATGGTCCTCCTCTCTCTCTCTTTCTCTCTCTCTATCGCTATCTCCATCTCTATCTGTCTCTCTATTTTATATACAGAAATAATGTAGTTTATCTGCTACATGAAAGCTGCGTGACACCATCAACGCAAAGCTACCGACACCCGCTTTCCATGCTAATTTGTTTTTCCGGATCTGTACTACTTCGGTGAAACGCACATTCTATCAGTGTTTCTCATTTCAGAGGGAAGACATGGCCGGTAAGACCTTAATGAATTGAACGTCAGTCCCAAGACTTGCTTAAACTGATGTCACCGTCCTATTGTGTCAGGTGTTCTGACGTCTTTATTTCGATAAACTCTTCGAAACGCAGATGCGCGAATGGGAATTTGGACTGAGGAGCGAAGTGCGCTGCGGTAGTCCGTGCAGATGTGCACCGCCACTGTGTCAGGGTGGCGAAGTAGTTAGTGCATCTGCCTAGTGAGCAGGCGACCTGGGTTCGTATTCCGGCCTCACTTCAAATTTTAATTCGTCGCTTTAGTCTGCATGTATACTTTTAATTTCATGTTTATGCTCGAGGCAGTGCTCAGCGACATCCGGTTTGCTTCATTCTTTTAGTCTGGCGTGTCACTGACGTTCCTTGCAACCTCTCGATTGTTTCTAGTATTCTAACAGCCTGTCCCGCATAAGACATGCCACATTTGCAATGGAATGAGGTACACACGCATCTTTCGTAGACTTATTTTGTGTTTAGCAAGACTTTATATTTTAATCTCTGTGTCGTTGTTGAGAACGGCATCTTGGAGGTTTGCAGCCACACTCTGAAAGATTACTGACTTCGTGATTACGAACGCTGACTTCCTGTGGGTACACACCACTGATATTTACCTTTTTTCAGTTCAGATGGAATAAATGGCCGATAAGATGTCAATAAATTGAACATCAGTTCCAAGACTTGCTTAACTTGATGTAGGAGCATTTTCTCTGGTCCTTCGACACACATTTGCAATTTCGTTTTCGCGATGTTTAGCTGGACTCACCCCGAACAAGTACAACTCGTCACGCCTTTAATGCGACGCCCTTTGTCGACCGAGAGCGTCTGTTTGTTTCCTGCTACGAAGAAAATGATTTTTAAGTGGGAATTTTAAGTGCTCATTCTATAGAGCGGTCCCCGGTTCGTATATTGCGACGTTTGTTTTATTGATTTGCATTAGGAGCGACAGTAAAACACCAGGAATAACGAGTGCTCCAACAGCAACTGAGCAGCGGTGCTGCATGGCGGTAGCAGACAGGGTGGGCCAGGATGCTGACGCTGCTAGAGTACTGTCCACGTTAACATACACTACTGGACATTAAAATCGCTACACCACGAGATGACGTGCTACAGACGCGAAATTTAACCGTCAGGAAGAAGATGCTGTGATATGAAAATGATTAGCTTCTCAGAGCATTCACACTAGGTTGGCGCCGGTGGCGACACCTACAACGTGCTGACATGAGGTAAGTTTCCAACCGATTTCTCATACACAAACAGGAGTTGACCGGCGTTGCCTGGTGAAACGTTGCTGTGATGCCTCGTGTAAGGATTAGAAATGCGTACCATCATGTTTCCGACTTTGATAAAGGTCGGATTGTAGCCTACCGCGATTGCGGTTTATCGTATCGCGACATTGCTGCTCGCGTTGGTCGAGATCCAATGATTGTTAGCAGAATATAGAATAGGTGGGTTCAGGAGGGTAATACGGAACGCCGTGCTGGATCCCAACGGCCTCGTATCATTAGCAGTCGAGATGACAGGCATCTTATCCACATGGCTATGACGGATCGTGCAGCCACGTCTCGATCACTGAGTCAACAGATGAGGACGTTTGTGAGACAACTACCTGCATGAACAGTTCGACGACGTTTGCAGCAGCATGGACTATTAGCTCGGAGACCGTGGCTGCGGTTACCCTTGACGCTGCATCACAGAGAGGAGCGCCTGCGATGGTGTACTCAACGACGAACCTGGGTGCACGAATGGCAAAACGTCATTTTATCGGATGAATACAGGTTCTGTATACAACATCATTATGGTCGCATCAGTGTTTGGCGACATCGCGGTGAACCCACATTGGAAGCGTATATTCGTCATCACCATACTGGCGTATCACCCGGCGTGATGCTATGGGGTGCCATTGGTTACACGTCTCGGTCTCCTCTTGTTCTCATTGACGGCCCCTTGAACAGTGGACGTTACATTTCAGATGTGTTACGACCCGTGGCTCTATCCTTCAGGCGGCCGAGGTGGCCGAGCGGTTTTAGGCGCTACAGACTGGAACCGCACGACCGCTACGGCCGCAGGTTCGAATCCTGCCTCGGGCAGAGATGTGTGTGATGTCCTTAGGTTAGTTAGGTTTAAGTAGTGCTAACTTCTAGGGGACTGATGACCTCAGAAGTTAAGTCCCATAGTGCTCAGAGCCATTTGAACCATACTACCCTTCATTCGATCCCTGCGAAACCCTACATCAGCAGGATAATGCACGACCGCATGTTGCAGGTCCTGTACGGGCCTTTCTGGATACAGAAAATGTTCGACTGCTGCTCGGGCCAGCACATTCTCCAGATCTCTCACCAACTGAAACATCTGGTCAATGGTGGCCGAGCAACTCGCTCGTCAAATACGCCAATCACTACTCTTGATGAACTGTGGTACCGTGTTGAAGCTGCATGGGCAGCTGTAACTGTGACACGCCATCCAAGCTCTGTTTGACTCAATGCCCAGGGGCATCAACGCCGTTATTACGGCCAGAGGTGGTTGTTCTGGGTACTGATTTCTCAGGATCTATGCACCCAAATTGCGTGAAAATGTTATCACATGTCAGTTCCAGTATAATATATGTGTCCAATGAATTCCTGTTTATCATCTGCATTTCTTCTTAGTGTAGCAATTTTAAGGACCAGTTGTTGTTGTTGTTGTGGTCCTCAGTCCCGAGACTGGTTTGATGCAGCTCTCCATGCTACTCTATCCTGTGCAAGCTTCTTCATCTCCCAGTACCTATTGCAGCCTACATCCTTCTGAATCTGCTTAGTGTATTCATCTATTGGTCTCCCTCTACGCTTTTTACCCTCCACGCTGCCCTCCAATACTAAATTGATGATACCTCGACGTCTCAGAACATGTCCTACCAACCGATCCCTTCTTCTAGTCAAGTTGTGCCACAAGCTACTTTTCTCCCCAATTCTATTCAATACCTCCTCATTAGTTATGTGATCTACCCATCTAATCTTCAGCATTCTTCTGTAGCACCACATTTCGAAAGCTACCATTCTCTTCTTGTCTAAACTATTTATCGTCCACGTTTCACTTCCATACATGGCTACACTCCATACAAATACTTTCAGAAACGACTTCCTGACATTTAAATCTATACTCGATGTTAACAAATTTTTCTTCTTCAGAAACGCTTTCCTTGCCATTGCCAGTCTACATTTTATATCCTCTCTACTTCGACCATCGTCAGTTATTTTGCTCCCCAAATAGCAGAACTCCTTTACTACTTTAAGTGTCTCATTTCCTAATCTAATACCCTCAGCATCTCCCGACTTAATTCGACTACATTCCATTATCCTCGTTTTGCTTTTGTTGATGTTCATCTTGTACCCTCCTTTCAAGACACTGTCCATTCCGTTCAGCTGCTTTTCCAAGTCCTTTGCTGTCTCTGACAGAATTACAATGTCATCGGCGATCCTCAAAGTTTTTATTTCTTCTCCATGGATTTTAATACCTACTCCGAACTTTTCTTTTGTTTCTTTTATTGCTTGCTCAATATACAGATTGAATAACATCGGGGATAGGCTACAACCCTGTCTCAATCCCTTCCGAACCACTGCTTCCCTTTCATACCCCTCGACTCTTATAACTGCCATCTGCTTTCTGTACAAATTGTAAATAGCCTTTCGCTCCCTGTATTTTGCCCCTGCCACCTTCAGAATTTGAAAGAGAGTATTCCAATCAACATTGTCAAAAGCTTTCTCTAAGTCTACAAATGCTAGAAACGTAGGTTTGCCTTTCCTTAATCTTTCTTCTAATATAAGTCGTAGGGTCAATATTGCCTCACGTGTTCCAACATTTCTACGGAATCCAAACTGATATTCCACGAGGTCGGCTTCTATCAGCTTTTCGATTCGTCTGTGAAGAATTCGCGTTAGTATTTTGCAGCTGTGACTTATTAAACTGATAGTTCAGTAATTTTCACATCTGTCAACACCTGCTTTCTTTGGGATTGGAATTATTATATTCTTCTTGAAGTCTGAGGGTATTTCGCCTGTCTCACACATCTTGCTCACCAGGTGGTAGAGTTTTGTCAGGACTGGCTCTCCCAAGGCTGTCAGTAGTTCTAATGGAATGTTGTCTACTCCTGGGGTCTTGTTTCGACTCAGGTCTTTCAGTGCTCTGTCAAACTCTTTACGCAGTGTCATATCTCCCATTTCATCGTCATCTACATCCTCTTCCATTCCCATAATATTGTCCTCAAGCACGTCGCCCTTGTATAGACCCTCTATGTACTCCTTCCACCTTTCTGCTTTCCCTTCTTTTCTTAGAACTGGGTTTCCATCAAAGCTCTTGATATTCATGCAAGTGGTTCTCCTTTCTCTAAAGGTCTCTTTAATTTTCCTGTAAGCAGTATTTATCTTACCCCTAGTGAGACAAGCCTCTACATCCTTACATTTGTCCTCTAGCCGTCCCTGCTGGCCAGTAGTGTATATCAATAAAAAGATTGTCGTCCAAGACTAATTTGGGGTGGTTCTATCGAATGAGATGGGAAATTACACGTTAAAAATCATTTTGTTTGCCGTGGGAAATAAACCTATGCTCTCCATCGACATTGGGTGTCTCACGAAAGAAGTGATGAGCATTATTTATCTGATTCCAGCTGCACACTGCGGAAACGAAGCTGCAAATACGTCTCGAAACACCGGAGAAAATGCGCCTGACGACTCTTAAAGAGTGATATCTTGCGTATTGTACGAGGTATTAGGAGTATAGTGCAGATATTATGATCATTGACATCTAAATATGTACCCACTTGAGGGCGGTAGTTATTTTCTCTCTTGCCTAACAGTCTTCCCGCAAACACATTACGTAATTTATTTACCTGATATTTTCCGCACGGTCGTAACTGCACCACTACGTAGGTTATGCCTCTCAGTATGGACTAACCGCTTTGCGCCCACGTGTCCATACTTCAGCACCTGACCTACTGGCTTGGGAAAATAAGCATTAATGGCTTGCTGTTGACACATGTATGTCGAGGATTTAACCAACCTAAAAACATACTACTCCTAATAGCTGTTATCATTAGTCTGCAAAAAGTAAATATTGATTTAATGTTGCTGAGGTATACCGTCCTCAGTCACCAATAAAAATGTCCACGCTTATACCCCTAACACCGTATATTGGCTTTCAAACTATCGATGTAGTTTCTACTACACAGGGTGATTTCACTAAATGAGGAGAAACTGAAGGAAATGATCACAATAGATTACGAAGCAAAAGAAGTAATATAGACGTATGAATTAAACTGTGTACACACACTCGAAGGTTGAGATAAACGATCTTAGACAGTCTAGGCTTCAATGACTGAAAGTACACATGAGAACAAAACACGCAAGTGCGAGTGTTCTGTTTGTATTACAGTAATTAGCTCCCCACTCAAGAGGACAGAATGATGGAACACCGTTATGCAATACATTTACATCTATATCTACATGACTGATCTGAAAATCACACTTCAGTGCCTGGCAGACGCTTCATCGAACCACTACTTCTCTACCGTTGCACAGTCGAGCAGTGCGCCGGGAAAACGAACAATTAAATCTCTCCGTGCAAGCTCTTATTTCTCTTTTTTTATTACGATGGTCATTTCTTCCTGTGTAGGTGAGAATCAGGAAAACCTTTTCAAATTCTGAGGACAAATTTGGTGATTCAAATTTCGTGAAATGGTCTTACCGCAACGAAAATCTCCTTTATTTTAATGACTGACACCCCAACTCACATACCACATTCTTGATACTCTCTCACTTGTTTCGCTATAGAACATAGCGAGCTGCCTTTCTTTGAACTTTTTCGATGTCCTTCGTCAATCCTATGCTGTAAGGATCGCATATCGCACAGCAGTACTCCAGGATAGGACGGACAAGCGTTTTGTAGGCTGTCTTTGGTGGATTTATTGCATGTTCTGAATGTTCTGGTAGTAAAACGGTGTCTTTGTTTCGACTTCCCCACAACATTATGTATGTGATGGATCGAATTTAAATTGTTCGTTATTATAATAATTAGGTACTTAGTTGAGCTGACAGCCTTTAGATTAGTGTCCAATAATGGTCAGACAGTGTGTGCCGTCGAAAATCGTTGAGACACACTCGACTGATGTATCCTAAGTCAGCGTCGCAGAGCATTGTTTGTCCGAGAATCCAGCGATGAAGTACGAGGATCTTTGCACAGACTTCCAAATTCTGGGACAGTGTCGTCACAGAGCCCATTAAATTCGTACCAGAGACGATTTCATCGACAGAGATTGCGTTATAACCCTAGTAAGGCTTGGGAACCAGCACAGAGTTTAATTAAGAAGACTCTCAGCAAACAAAACAATCTGGCGACCAGGGCGGGGAGAGAACTCTACATCAACGCCATCACAGAAGCCGACGCTAGCATCTCCGCGATCGCCGACGCACGCCCACGGACAGCGGACTGAGCGCCTCAGTTAGTCAGCGCACCTGACGATGGCAGCATGTCTGATCGCCGAAACGTTGTGCACGTCGGACGCTATGAACCGGCAGTACACAGCTGTTCAATCAACAAATACGCCGGGAGAAACTAAAGACTCGCATCAATTTGTTAAACTCGCTGTAAGTGTGTTTTATAATTTTATAAAGTAATGCTACTTTCCTACTTTATAAATGACTAGTACTGTGGAACCGGTGGGCTGTTACAAAATTTTACTACCAACAGAGATACAAAAGTGGTCGGTAGGTAACATAGGTTAAGTACCCCTAGTGTAAAGTATAATGTTATTTAGATATCCTTTGACAAGGAATTTATCTCGTGTTAAGAAAACTTCATGTATCATCCAGGAATTGTAATAAAACAGAAATACAGATGGAAGGTTTTACAGTAATATAAACATCCACTAATTCTGCCTCCTATTTCCGTTCCCCACCGTGTATAGCATACAAGATGTGATCAAAAAGTAACGGGAATTTTTGTTTTTCTTAAAGAATCTTTGCTTATACATCGACTTTTTCCTCTTCAAAGTATCCTCCTCAATTGTAATACACTTGTGCCAGCGCTTTTTTCAATCTTGGAAGCACTTCTAGAACTCACTTTTCGTTACGGTGTTCAGCTCCTTCCGATAGTCTGTTTTTATCTCATCAGTGGTGGCAAAACTGCGTCCATTCATGGTACTCTTCGCCTCTGGAATAGTAAGAAGTCGCAGGGAGCCGTGTCCTGCGAATAATGTGGCTGAGGCAACGTAACGATTTTGTTTTTTGTCAAAAAACCAGGATCAAGTATTCAGGTGCGCGCGAGAGCATTGTCGTGATGCAATTTCCACGAGTGGTTTTGCCACAACTCAGGTCGCTCTTCGGACTATTTCACGCAAAAGGGCATAACTCCCTGGTAGTATTCCTTATTGATCGTACGAACATAAGGCAGGAACTCATGATGTACTATTACAATGTAATCGTAGAAAACAGTAAGAAGAACCTTCACATGTGATCGAACTTGTCGATTTTTTCCGGTCTTGGCTTTTCAAACAGTTTCCATTGGAATGATTGCGTCTTGGGTTTGACGTCACAACCGCAAACTTATGTTTCGTCACTTGTTATAACCTCCTTTAGAAGTTCTAGATCGCTGTCGACTTCATTCAGCAATTCCTGAGAGATATCTACGCGAAGTCGGTTTTGGTCGAATTTAAGCATGGCCAAAACATCCGAAAAAATTGCCTGTCGGGAGCCAAAGGAAATTCAGACACTATCAGAAATCTCTCTAATGATGATTCCGCGGTTTTCCAGACCCTTTCTCCTTACTTCTTCCACATTGTCGTCAGTAACTGATGTGCTATGGTGTCCAGGGCGATCGATGTCTTCAGCGTCTTCTCGACCGTCTTTGAAACGTTTATACCACACGTAAAACCTTGTCTTACTCATAGTAGATTCGCCAACAGTCACAGTCAACATTTCGAATGCGGTGATGTAGTTTATTCCACTTTATAAGCAAAATTTAATGCAAAATTTTTGATCAATCTTTTTCGAGAGAAAATAGTCTAGCCCCTTCCACAATTATTAAATTAACGGCTTTGCACTGTTCACGTAGCTAACTTGTGAGATTCACTAGCATCCCGATCATATAAGTTACTTGCATTTAAAAGACGTTATCAGTTGTGTGACATTTATTTTGTTGATTAATTCTCGAACCATCGCTGATAGATTCGAATATGAATAACCGAACGACATACGGACATTCCAAGTGCTCACGTGGGCCGATCGGACTATAGAGTATAACAAAACTGATATTCATCATTTGGATTAGCAGCTCCTTGTGTTGACCGTGTTTGCAGTTAAAATTGTAGGATGTGAGGTCCGCCAGTTATGAAAAATATCGTTTTTTCTCAGTACCCAAACATGTTTCAGCACCACTTTGCCATCATCAGTGGGTTTCCGTTTTAATTGTTGCCAGCAAAATTTTCTCATCAACATCGTTTGGTTACAGATGACAAGCTACCTGTAGTAAATAATACACAATTCATCCGGAAAATTCATGCATACCAAGTGTAAAGGTATTAACAAAAAGAAACGAACTATTTTTTGAAGTAAACATCCACATAATTTTGTAATCATTTAACAAAAATGTTCACATTACAGAATATATAAAACGGAAACCCACTGATGATGGCACAGTGGTGGTGAAACATGTTTGGATACTGAGAAAAAACGGTGTTTTTCATAACTGGCGGACCTCACATACCCTCAGTTATAACAAAACGGGTTGATGCTGTAAGCAATGATCACTGTGATTAAGCGCACATAGATCCCAAGATTTCGTGACAGATCACAGAAAATACCAAACAAGATACAAGATGGAAGGTGAGAGGTGGGACAGCTGTTTAGCAGTATACAACTAATGAATTAGAATCGTTTCACAAATTCTCTGTAATGTAATTTTAACACAAAATTGGACTACATAAATATATTTACGAGGGACGTTTAGTGAGCAACGCAACTCATTTCTTTTCTAAAAGCTGGTTTATTTTTATTCACGATTCCTATACACCATATTATTTTATACTCTTTTTGGCTACAAAACCCTATTTCTCAACATAATCTCAATTCAAAGCGACTGCCTAACGTTATCTTACTGGGAGGGCCTGTATGCCCGCATGGTACCACTCTACTGGTCGACGTCGGAACCAACGTCTTGCTGCATCAACAATCTCCTCACCATCCAAGTACTGCTTCCCGTGAGGTCCATCCTTCTTGGAGCAAACAAGGTCAGGGCTGTAGGGTGGACGAGAAAGAGCAGTCCAATGAAGTTTTGCCAGCTCCTCTCGGGACCGCAGACTTACGTCAGGCCTGGCATTGTCATGGAGACAAACGCGCTGACGTCGTTTCTTCAGTTTCCTGAGTGCAGCACTACATTCTTCAGAGCTGATCGTTGCATCAAAACAGAATAACCCCTACAGAGTCCCAGAAGACCGTCGCCATGGCTTTACCGGCGTGGATGTGGCTTTAAAATTTTCTTCGGAGGGAAGGTGGTGTGGCACCATCCTCGGAATTTCTTGAACGTTATGAGACTGATCGTGACGATTCTTTTGTCGAATATGGTCGTAGGTGATAAAACAAGGGTTCATCACTTCGAGCCACAAACAAAACGGCGTTTCTATCCCTGAGTCAACAGATGGGGGACGTTTTCAAGACAACAACCATCTGCACGAACAGTGCGACGACGTTTGCAGCAGCATCGACTATCAGTTCGGAGACCATGGCTGCGGTTACCCTTGACGCTGCATCACAGACAGGAGTGCCTGCGGTGGTGTACTCAACGACGAACCTGGGTGCACGAATGGCAAAACGTCATTTTTTCGGATGAATCCAGGTTCTGTTTGCAGCATCATGATAGTCGCATCCGTGTTTGGCGTCATCGCGGTGAACGCACATTGTTGTTGTTGTGGTCTTCAGTCCTGAGACTGGTTTGATGCAGCTCTCCATGCTACTCTATCCTGTGCAAGCTTCTTCGTCTCCCAGTACTTACTGCAACCTACATCCTTCTGAATCTGCTTAATGTATTCATCTCTTAGTCTCCCTCTACAATTTTTACCCTCCACGCTGCCCTCCAATGCTAAATTTGTGATCCCTTAATGCCTCAGAACATGTCCTACCAACCGGTCCCTTCTTCTTGTCAGGTTGTGCCACAAACTCCTCCCCATACATGGCTACATTGGAAGCGTGTATTCGTCATCGCCATACTGGCGTATCACCCGGCGTGATGGTATGGGGTGCCATTGGTCACACGTCCCGGTCACCTCTTGTTCGCGTTGACGGAACTTTGAACAGTGGACGTTACATTTCAGTAGTGTTACGACCTGTGGCTCTACCCTTCATTCAATCCCTACATTTGAGCAGGATAATGCACGACCGCATCTTGCTGGTCCTGTACGAGCCTTTCTGGATACAGAAAATGTTCGACTGCTGCCCTGGCCAGCACATTCTCCAGATCTCTCACCAACTGATAACGTCTGGTCGATGGTGGTCGATCAACTGGCTCGTCACAACACGCCAGTCACTACTCTTGATGAACTTTGGTATCTTGTTGACGCTGCATAGGCAGCTATACCTGTACACGCCATCCAAGCTCTGTTTGACTCAATTACCAGGCGTACCAAGGCCGTTATTACGGCCAGAGGTGGTTGTTTTGGGTACTGACTTCTCAGGATCTATGCACCCAAATTGCGTGAAAATGTAATCACATGTCAGTTCTAGAATAATATATTTATCCAATGAATACCTATTTATCATCTGCATTTCTTCTTGGTGTAGCAATTTTAATGCCCAGTGGTGTATATTGTGATCTGAGTCTGTATCTGCTTCTGGTACGCCTTACAATCCAGTATCTGATTTCGGAATATCTTTCTCACCATGACGTAATCTAACTTCAATCTTCCTGTATCACCTGGCCTTTTCCAAGCATACTTCCTCCTCTTGTGATTCTTTCGCCTTTACAGGCAGTTTCCCACTTATGGACGAGGGAGCCCCCTGAACCTGTGTCTCCTCCTCCGCCCTCTTTGACAAGGCCCTTGGCATAATGAGGCGTGACTTCTTATGCCAGAAGTCTTCGTCCGCCAATGCTGATTATTAATCAAGATTTAAGCAGCGGTGGGATTCGAACCCGGGATCGAAGGCAGTTTGATTGTGAATCAAAGACGCTAACACAAGACCACGGTTGCCTCTGAAATATTTTGTGTTATATCTTGCATAAATTATTCTCGACTGATTGGTCGTCATCATCATCAAACAATGACGTCAGTCAACGCAGTGACTAGCTTGTTACAGTCGCACATCAAATTATATTGATGTTGACCACTGTAAGTTAATTAAATGTCTAAACTTCATTCTAGTTAACTGATTTGCACTTCTCAGTGCTGCTAAAAAGAGAAATTTACGTTCCCGTCGTTGGAACATGAATTATCGTCGTGTTTACTGCATTGCGCGAAGTTGTATACTTTTCACATTGGTCTGTAATGTTGCTTATTGAGAAACTTTTCTTGAAGTATCTCAATATACGAGAAACGTCTGTTTTAGTTTCTGACTAATCTAACTTTAAATTAATCGAAATCAGGAATTTTATTTGTCAAGTTGTTATAATTTCAGTACTGTCTCGTTGAGAACGATACAATTTAATTTTTGATTTGAAATACCATGCTTAAAAAATAAAAAAAAACTGAAAGCCATCTTACTTACTGTAACAGATTCCTTATCGCTTTGCGTTTGCTCTATTCGGCGGTGTGATGTCTTAAATTTGCAGAGGGGTGAAGTGCAACAGATCTTATACGAATGTCTACCGTTAGTTACAGCCTCCTTTACCACGACATCTTGCAGCGTTGCAGAGTACATCATTTCCAAAATGGCGCCGATAGTTGAGGGGTCGGATTATTATAATTTTCCATATGTTTGTTTGTCTGCATTTCATCAAGAAGTGCCCTTGTGTTAATTTGGGGTAATTTTGAGGGTAATTCTTTCTAAATGAGATTATAATCAAGTGCTGTATAAATTCCAATCGGTTTGTTAATTAAGCGCGCCTGAGTAGTGTACAGCATCGAAATTGTCGTGTTAAATTCTTGCATAAATTGCGTTGGTCGTAGAACGTGTTATATATACGCGTTCGGAATGGGGACGACTCTGGTTACCACCATTTGTTGCGAGTGTCTTCTTGTTTGCCCTTCAATGTTAGTGACAGTTGGTGGTCGGATGCCCTTCCTGAGTCCACCGTTCCCCTCGGGATGGAAGTTATTTACCTGATCTGTCAGCATCAGAGTAAATCTGTGTTCAAGTGTGATAATGTTTTCGTTAATGTTTGCATAGGGCGTATCTGAATCTGGACTTGAGTACCGGCTCGCTATTTACGAGGAGCTTCCAGTACGTAAAGCAACACATTTTTTTTCTTGACCAATTTCGGTTTAAAGGAGCGAAATTTGTTGTGGAATATTGTGGAATATTCCCGTTTCAACCCCTATTGCTTCATTATGTTCCGATAGGCGGGGGCGCTATGCGTAGCCTTCAAAATGATGTATGTAATAGAGGTACGCCCCAAGTACAGAGCTGTCATTGAGTCTTTGGAGGGAAACCAGAGCATCGGAGTTGTTCACAGGCGCTTGCTGAAAGTCTACGGAGACCTGACAGTAAACAAAAGCACGGTGAGTTGTTGGGCGAGGCCTCTACCATCATCGAGAAGGTCCGGGAAACCTGTCCGATCTCCCACGTGCCGGCCGGCGTCATGCTGCTTGACTCTTGCAATGTTTGAACGTGCAGACACTCTCTCTCAGGGTGATAGACAGGCCGCAATCAAACACTTCGGTGCTCAACTCGACGTCTCTGCTGGTAGTACTGACACTCTCATCCACCAGCCGGGGTCCGCAAAGGTGTGTGCCCGATGGATCCGTTAATGATTGGTTGATTCGGGGGAGGGTAGCAAACAGCGAGGTCATCGGTCCCATCGGATTAGGGAAGGAAGTCGACCGTCCCCTTTCAAAGGAACCATCCCAGCATTTGGCTGAAGCGATTTAGGGAAATCACGGGAAACCGTGGGTTTGAGCCGTCGTCCTCCCGAACGCGACACCAGTGTGCTAACTACTGCGCCACCTCGCTCGGTGTCCGTCACGGCCTAATCCCTCACCGCCTAACAAAAGACCACCAAGAACAACGATGGACTATCTGTGCGGAATTGCTTGCACGTTATGAGGCTGATAATTTTTTGTGGAGCATCGTCAAGGCGATGAAACATGGGTTCATCACTTCGAACTGGAAACAAAATGGCAATATATGGAGTGGGGTTACACTACCTCTCCAGCGAAGAAAAAGTTCAAAAGCCACACCCTCAGCCGGTAAAGTCATGGCGACGGTCTTCTGTTTGATATACTCCCTCATTATGCAACGATCAGTTCGGGAGTATATTGTGCTACGTTCAGGAAATTGAAGAAACAACTGCAGAGTGTTCGTCTCCACAAAAGTGCAAATGAACTTCTCCTTTTCCACGACAATGGCCCTTACACAAGTCTGTGCACACGAAAGGACTGTTCTTTCTCATCCACTCTACAGCCCGCATATCGCACGTTCTGACTTTCATCTGTTTGGCCCAATGAAGAATCCATTCCACCGGAAGCAGTAAGTTGACCGTGGGATGGTTACTGATGCAGCGAGACGTTGGTTCCGATGTCGGTACAATGCAAGCATACAGGTCCTCTCAGTAAGGCATCGTAAGGGCGTGTCCTTGGAGACAGATGACGTCGAAAAACAGAGTTTTGTAGCCAAAAGAAAGGGGGATAATATTGTGCAATGGAATCCCGAATCAAACCAAACTGCTTTCAGAAAAAAAAGGGTTGCATTACTTATCGCACGCCGCTCGTACATATGTGGATGTGGGAAACTGCCTGAAACTGCGTCCAGGTTGGTCGGCTCACCAGCCATCGTCTTTAACCCGCGAGGCTGATTCGATCCAGGGCAGGCGCAGTCATTGAATCCAACAAATGGCTCTGGGTGGGTCAACATTTGTTGCGTGCGTTTGTGTCCTTTAAAATCAACAGTTACAAATACGACGACTCCAACTAGGCAACACGTATAGCAAACAGTGAAGCGCAGGCTTTGTCAGTAACCCGCATGACTTACAAAGGCTCGCTCAAACAGGAAGCGGCCTGCCCGCTCAGGCTGGATTTGCTGACTCCCGCTGCGGTCTGTGACAGTCAAAACATAACGCTTAGGACCCTCAGAGCTAAATGCCGGACCCCGAAAAGAAATCTGAGAAGCCAAAAAAGGCAATTTATAGATCATGTTACTGAAAAATACGTGTGAATTCTTCCATGCTCACGAGAAAGTTACATCTCCATCTCGCTATTTATCCAGGACAATTGTGTGAGTTTTACTTTAGGCTACTTCATGATTCGACACGGAAAAAACAGTGTCGCTTCTGCATTGCCGCTTACAGATAGCATTGGACATTCAAAGAGAACGGCATATGAGTTGTGAAACTTTTCACATACCCCTAATGTAAGTTGACCGAATTTTTTAATAACAGTGAATATTACAGTGTCTGTGTTTATAAAATGTCCGTATCTTACATTACGATGTCCTTCAGACATGGGTACATGTTTTGTATGTCTGAAGGAACAGACATTGTTTTGACACTATAACTGCTGTGAGTACTGCGAAAATTATTGCGTTTAGGCAAACAAACAAAAAATGGATATTTATACTGTGAAGAAAGTTCATATTGTACGCTTTTTCCTTCCGGAAAGTATTGCTGCATTATATAAACCCATTTATGATTCGACGTTCCCATAAACTGTGTTCTTTAAATTGTAGCTAACTGAGTTTCTTATTAAATTGTAATAATTAGAAATTACAATTTGCGTTTTGTATTTTTTAACAATTTTTCTTAATTCTAGCTTAAGTATATAATTTTGACTAATGAATGTTCAAATGTCGTATTATGTTACTGAATACAATTTAAGATGGCAGAATAAATGGTCATATTCGCACCTTACATGAGACCTTTACAAATCGCAGTTAGAAGGTGAAGATGACACCTAACATAAATCGGCAGTTATGAGAACATTTGCCTATCAACATGTAACGCAAAAAGGGACGACGATCAGTCCAAGGTAATTAACACACCATTCCCATACAATGCAATTCTTTGGGCGGAAGGTAGAATAGGGAGAAAGAAACAAAAAAAAAAAAAAAAAAAAAAACCTAATGGCTTCGCTAAGCAGACGACATAAGACCAGAGAGGAACAGGGCTCATATTTAGGCAGAATTACGAGAGCTCCAGGATTACATTAATAACACCGATGTCATAACTTCCAAAAGGGCCTAATTGGCGCCAAATATTTGGCCGTTAAGGAGAGACAAATCTTTGTCTTCCATAAGCCTAAATATTTCAATTTCTTCCAAGATGTTTAACTACTTACCCTTTTGCGCAAAATGCAAAATCGTAAGATTTTGAACTTGCGGAGGACTGTGACCACTGGCTGTAAGGTGCTGGGCAAAGGCAGAGCTCTGTTTTACCTGTACCCATCTATTAAGAAGATGTTCTTGCAAACTAATTTTGAAGGTTCTGCCTGTTTGTCCAACATATCCTGCATTACAATCGCGACACTCCAGCAGATAGCCGGCCGAAGTGGCCGCGCGGTTCTGGCGCTGCAGTCTGGAACCGCGAGACCGCTACGGTCGCAGGTTCGAATCCTGCCTCGGGCATGGATGTGTGTGATGTCCTTAGGTTAGTTAGGTTTAACTAGTTCTAAGTTCTAGGGGACTAATGACCTCAGCAGTTGAGTCCCATAGTGCTCAGAGCCATTTGAACCATTTGGAACCAGCAGATATACCCCCGATGCCAAAAGGTTGTTCGTCTTAGGTGATTCATTATGTATGTACAGTCATGCTCAAAAGTATCCGAACGACCTGAATTGAATTTCGCCTGATTCGCATACAACCCACATAACGCAGCTGTCTAGCAGGTCCTCTAATCGCTCCTTGGTACAGTCGTTTGACTATTGAAAATGGTTCCACCAAGTCACCACTAGAAAACACTACTCTGTATCGCAATAACTCTAGATGTAAAGTAATACTACGATACTACAAATATCAGGGAACACCTTATCAAACATTATGAATCACCTCGAAGGGAACGATCTATTGATACGTAATCAGCATGGTTTCAGAAAACATCGTTCTTGTGCAACGCAGCTAGCTCTTTACTCGCACGAAGTAATGGCCGCTATCGACAGGACATCTCAAGTTGATTCCGTATTTCTAGATTTCCGGAAGGCTTTTGACACCGTTCCTCACAAGCGACTTCTAATCAAGCTGCGGGCCTATGGGGTATCGTCTCAGTTGTGCGACTGGATTCGTGATGTCCTGTCAGGAAGGTCGCAGTTCGCAGTAATAGACGGCAAATCATCGAGTAAAACTGAAGTGATATCAGATGTTCCCCAGGGAAGCGTCCTGGGACCTCTGCTGTTCCTGATCTATATAAATGACCTGGGTGACAATCTGAGCAGTTCTCTTAGGTTGTTCGCAGATGATGCTGTAATTTACCGTCTAGTAAGGTCATCCGAAGACCAGTATCAGTTGCAAAGCGATTTAGAAAAGATTGCTGTATGGTGTGGCAGGTGGCAGTTAATGCTAAATAACGAAAAGTGTGAGGTGATCCACATGAGTTCCAAATGAAATCCGTTGGAATTCGATTACTCGATAAATAGTACAATTCTCAAGGCTTTCAATTCAACTAAGTACCTGGGTGTTAAAATTACGAACAACTTCAATTGGAAAGACCACATGGATAATATTGTGGGGAAGGCGAGCCAAAGGTTGCGTTTCATTGGCAGGGCACTTAGAAGATGCAACAAGTCCACTAAAGAGACAGCTTACACTACACTCGTTCGTCCTCTGTTAGAATATTGCTGCGCGGTGTGGGAGCCTTACCAGGTGGGATTGACGGAGGACATCGAAAGGGTGCAAAAAAGGGCAGCTCGTTTTGTATTATCACGCAGTAGGTGAGAGAGTGTGGCAGATCTTATACGCGAATTGGGATGGAAGTCATTACAGCAAAGACGTTTTTCGTCACGGTGAGATCTATTTACGAAATTTCAGTCACCAACTTTCTCTTCCGAATGCGAAAATATTTTGTAGAGCCCAACCTACATAGGTAAGAATGATCATCTAAATAAAATAAGAGAAATCAGAGCTCGAACAGAAAGGTTTAGGAGTTCGTTTTTCCCGCGCGCTGTTCGGGAGTGGAATGGTAGAGAGATAGTATGATTGTGGTTCTATGAACCCTCTGCCAAGCACTTAAATGTGAATTGCAGAGTAGTCATGTAGATGTAGATGTAGACGTTAAATATTGCTTCTTAAAAAGTAACTTATTTGAAATGCCGTGAGGTAAAGCTTTGTGTTGGACAGGTATTCGAACCCAGAACCTAATCGGATAGATATCGAAGCACAATCAACTGTGACATATCGCATTTTCTCGGCAGTAGCTAGATGTTTTAACTGAAATAACGAGATGAAACATTAATTTTTTCCTTCCCAGGACTCCAACCCGGCACCTATCGCTGTTATATTCTAGAGAAAACGAACGTTAAATATGGGTTTGTTGCACCATCAGCGACATGTGAGCATGTTTGAACTAGAAATAATATGACGAAGAGTTCAGTGCTGACTGGTTGGTTCAAATGGCTCTGAGCACTATGGGACTCAACTGCTGTGGTCATAAGTCCCCTAGAACTTAGAACTTAAACCTAACTAACCTAAGGACATCACACACATCCATGCCCGAAGCAGGATTCGAACCTGCGACCGTAGCGGTCGTACGGTTCCAGACTGTAGCGACTTTAACCACTCGGCCACTCCGGCCGGCTGTGTTGACTGGGAAAAGAGCCCCATACATATCGTTGTTGACTACACGCAAAGAGACGTCAGCTACCGAATTTTTCTCCACCAGCAGCTCAGAATAACATTTTGTTGAACTTATAGTGATTTCGCAAATAGTTCTGTGTCTCACTGGGAGTCAAAAACGTCAAATATCGTAAGTGTTGACAACGGATGACAAAACATTGAACATCGAAATTATTATCCACCAGCAGATAGGTGTTCTCATGCTAGATCTTGATAATACATAATGAAATCTTTAGCGCCGGGCCAGGATTCGAACCAATTCATGCGCTATATGTGGAGATATTGAGGAATCTGCAGTTTTGAGCAAACAACAAATTGTAGCCGAGCTGTATTGTCACGAAGGGAACAAATTCCGCGTTAAGGGCGGTCTGAGTTGCATTCCCAGTTCAGAACCAATTTCATCGACATACAGAAGCACAGATAAAAGATGGATTAAGTGTCCTGTGAGCCCCCATAGCGTTTGTTTCGTCACTAGGAATAAATAACTAGTATAAGAAAGGTTACTGGTGACAGAGTTTCTACATGTCGCCACTCCAGACTTTATTGTGGCTCAACCTAACGTCTACTTGGTAGAGAAGTAATATCATTTTTAATGTGAATTTCAGACCACAATGCCATTACATCTTCTTCACTTGGTGTAGCCAGAAGAGAATGGAATCTGTCTCTCCCTATCTAAAACCACTGACCGAAGTTGGAATCGAACCCAGACCATAAATATATGAACCTCTCCTCAACCCAACAGACCACCAAGTCTCTTCTGAGTGGCTCATTTTTTTTGTCATAACGCCGTTGTGCCACACTGGCTGAGAATTATGACACACAGGCTCCCTGTATCAATTTGCAGCATGTTCAGTAAATTCATTTACTTGGTTGACCGAATCACCATGAACTAGCTCCCTCGGCTACCCAGTGCATACATTCAACATTATTTTGTAATCACCAAAATAAAATCACGCAACTGCCACCAACACAGAACTGCCAACAGTGTAGGATGCAGAAATTTAAATAGGAAGTGTTCCTTTCCACTTGAGCTACTATATTGCACTATCTGTTTGTTGAAAACGTCGTGCAGTGCAAAAGAAAAGGTATAACTGTTTGTCTCTCATAAGTATTGACCTGGCGATATGCATTATCCCACAGGGCTGTGTAATGCAGAAGTTCTGGAGGAATTGTTTTTGACTTTTGGAGCTGTTACAGCTATGTGTCGCCTAGTAGCGTAATGGTAAGTGTTGCGCACGGTAGGTAACATGTCGCGAGTTCGAGTACATTCACTGCTATATGTTTTTAAAACGCAATTCTGCTGTCTGCTAACGTTATCAATCTAATGGAACTGGTAACATAATTCTCGTCACTTCCTAACCCAAAAGAGTTGTATGTGGAAAAAGGGCTTACTTCTGCGACCATATGTTCATTTCAGGCTTAACAGACAGCCAGACAGTAGATGCATCTCGAAACTGTTGTGTTATGTATGGGTAGTGCGCATCGTGCCAAAATACGTCGGAAAAGTATTTTCTACATTAGCTGTCGTCTAGTATTGGCATTTTATTCTTCTTCAAACCTTGTTTGAGAGCTTTTATTCAGAACAATTTTTTTAGATGCATGTAATCAATAAACGGCATGTGCATTTTCAGACTGTTAAAGATAACATCAGAGAATTCGCATATATCGTTGATGATTAATTTCTATCTCATGTGTACTATTGTTTTAACAATACTAAAGGAAACCTTACGCAAATTGTGAACTGTGTTATAAGAAATGTAATAAAACTACCCACAATAACCTTACGACGAAAGTCTGTTTTAATAAAACTGTGTATCTGTACACAAGTGTGCCTCTATCGACACGAATTGGTAAAATACTACTCCCTTAGATTTTGATTGCGTTTGTGTTTAATTGGTATGCCGTGTCATACTTAAGATGTATGCAAATGTGGCATTTTATATATAAAGTTATGTATTCCTAAAAACCCAAAATTTGCTTGTCAGCAGCGGAAGGAGGTGTTACCTGTTGTGCAGCATTGTAAGTTTTTCACCATTGCACTATGAGCCGAAAGTATTTTCTTGCGATTTCCTTATCGATGTTTGATCTGACTGTTTATAGCTCTTTCATAGAAGGGATTACAGCGCTACACTCAGTGAGACTGGAACTGTGAACCATAACAGATGCTGTTTCATAGGTCAGTACGTTACCACAGAGCTGGCGAAGAAATATGTGTCTCAGTTTCCTCTTACGAGACCAATAGTGGCTAGAACTCGTAAACAGCTATTTGAAGGACGAGATTAGTTGCGATTTCCACGTGCAACGACTTTCCTGGGCTGAAAACCGTAAATTTACAATCTTTTGTTACACCTCAAGCGATAAAAACTCAGATTATTCAATGGAAATGACAGGTAACATCAAGTGTACTTTGAGGCTTAATTCCGTGCACACCAGGAAGTAACTCGTCGATCACAGAGTTGCCAAACATACATTGCCTTATAAATAATTACTATTAAAAACAGTCTTGACCACAATTTATTTAACAAGGTGACCGGTTTCGACCACTACTGTGGTCATCTTCAGACCATTGAGTAGGAACCTCTTTCTGTTGGAGAATCACTAGTAGTGATCACTGAGTAGTGATTCTCCAACAGAAAGAGGTTCCTACTCAATGGTCTGAAGATGACCACAGTAGTGGTCGAAACCGGTCACCTTGTTAAATAAATTGTGGTCAAGACTGTTTTTAATAGTAATTATTTATAAGACATTGATCACTGCTGTTCCCATAATGCATTCAAAAGTAATACATTGCCTTGTTGCCAAATCTCAGTTACAATACCAGCAGGAAGGAGACGGTGATCTTACAGCGGGCTGGGAAGTGACTATAGCTGGTGTCTCCAAGTCGCGGCTGCAACGGCTTGGAATACGTAATGCGTCTGATTCGCATTTCTGTAGCTAGGTTTTTGGGGTGGAGCGTAGTTACTAATAATGCTAAGAAATTCATTCACAGACGTTTTTGTGCCTAACCGATAGTCGAGCACAACAAACAAATAAAAAAAATGAATGTGTGTGTGTGTGTGTGTGTGTGTGTGTGACAGAGAGAGAGAGAGAGAGAGAGAGAGAGAGAGAGAGAGAGAGAGAGAGAGAGAGACAAAAATCAAAAAGATTGAGAGAGAGAGAGAAAGAGAGTAAAAAATTGTATAGAAATTGAATCATGGTATGTAAAGAACTCTTTCATTAAAATGACACATTCCACATCATTACGATAATCGTGTTCATGATCTATGAAACAAGAATCAATCTAATGTAATCTAATCTAATATCATATTGATGACTAGCCATGAAGAGTCATGAATTACCGAAATTTTTGCTAATACCAGTAACCAAATCTAAACTTGAAAATAAAAGACGAGAGTTTTTGTAATAAACCGGGACTTTTATCAAGACCATTTCGTCCCTGTTAACTAACCACGAAAGATGTCTGATATACCTCTATTCTGAAGTAACAAAGTGTGCATGGATTTATAGATGAAGTGTATCATGTGAATGAAGTTCTGTGACGGAGATACGAACCAAATACGTAATCAGATTGTTAACTAAGTAAAATCAAATGTTTCGTATCGGTTTTTCTTACCAGCTGCTAGGTGTTTGAATCTAAAATAAGGATACAAACTTTTGTGCCTAACCGACAATCGAACTGCACACCTACCGTGCATCCACGAATATAGCTTAAGTATCAGTTGCTTACTAATCAATAGTAAGATGTGTGCGTGTTTGACCAGAAATAACGACACCTATTGCGATTGTTGGCAACACATGAATAGACACTAAAAATGTACGTTAATTTTCACTAACAGGCCGGTGTGCACGTGATAAAGCTTGAAATGAAATTATGAATTTTTTGTACTGAGTCAGGGTTAGGACCCACATACTTACCTTTGGAGGTGACTTAGAGAAGATTGCAGTCTTGGGAAAAGGAACGAAATGATTTAACTATACTGTTCCGAGACATTCAGATCCTCGAGAGAGGAGATACGAATTCGAATCACAGTCCAGCACCAAATTTTTCAACGTCTCTAGTTGAATCAGGTACAAGTAAAGTTAGAGACCTGTTCCTTTAAATGGCTATCGGTTCATCAATTAAAATAAAATTTTCTAATGTAAGTAAGTTTACTGGCGACTATATTTGTGTTTACCGTGACTTCCGATATGTCATTTCCCAACGTAAACCGGCTCTGCCCAGTTGGTAATGAAGGAACGTGATGCTTAATGCGGGTTCTAGATTATAACGTTTTTCTCTTGATGTTACCAGGGGTAAAGTAAATCTGATTGTGCCTCTTAAAAGTAAATGCCTGAACCCACGCATTGCACCTGTGATAGTTCGTTCCGCCAGACCATTGTGGCCACATTTCCCAGCCCCAGGAGTGTGCTGTAACAGAGGATGTGCTTAGTTTACAAAATTAGTCACGATGGAAGAAACGCGAGTCTATTAAATGGTTAAAGAGAAGCAAGCTTCCGAAGCAGAGATTATGCTATTCTCATGTCAGCAGGATGTAAAGACTCTTCTAGGCATTTTGAAATTTTTACAAATTCAGCAAATTTCTTAGTTCGAGAAAATCCACTGGGAAGTGTGAAGTTACCGGATAATTCGATTATTACCGTCATTATTACTATCATTTTCTTCATACCGCTGCTGGAACACTGTACTTGAAAGTCTTGTGATGCCTTTTGGTCACTATAGAAGTAGTTTCCCAAGAGCAGGTTCTTTCCCTGTCTACGGAATCCTTTTCCTGTTAATATCAAACATCAGTAATTACTCGTAGATTACGTTAAAACTAAAGTAATTGATGAAGACGTTACTTGATAATAAAAACGCGGTGCCTTTCTTCATTTACTTGCGCCTAGAAATGGTTATGGAGTACCGCCAAACCAAAAGGCAAGAGATCTTACTGCCTTCCGATATACGTCGCTGTCAGTTCTTCCATATGATTTGGTCGACATGACCTGTTTCAAGTTGTGTATGACAGACAATGTTTTAGAAAATCAATTGTTTTCCATTGCAATAAACAGAATGATTTTCATTCTGAGTATCCAAGTACAAAATTTTCGCAATATTAGTTCTAATTTAATATTCGCTTCTATAATGTAGTGAAGTATTACACAGGTGCAAAACTCGCATCCGACTCATTGCCCTTACACTTAGTCGCTGACCATAAATTCTAGCTCAGAGCGACACCAGATTAAGTAACCTAATGTAGCGAAGACTGTTTGCCAGTGCTCTTTCTCACCGGAAAATACGCAATTCACTCATTGAGCTCCATAAGTACACTGTAACAGTAATTTCTGTGTGTATGCAATGCATACGGATTAGAATTTAGTGGTGCTCTCTCTTCCACTTCTGTATACAATATGCCTGACCTAAACGAGCCCTTTATCATTACAGGTCCTGGGCAGTGCAACATCATACTGACAACAGTAATGTGCTTATACTGACAACCTGACTGTTCGTTTTACCTGATTTTGTAATAATTTAAATAAAACAACATGACCTTCCAGTGGGAGACATTTCGTCCCTCTTTTCCTTCTGTGAAATTTGTCAGTAAGCTTTTTACCTTCCAGCCAGTGAAATGCGGCAGAGTTCGGCCGGTAAACGATTCACAAACCACGATTTAGTGCCGTTAAGAAGATTTATTTAAACGTCACAAGACTGCACATAGGTGCAATCGATTTTGAGGAGCAAAGTGTTTGTTATCTTACTTTTGTGTCAGGTGGGCATAAGTGATTTCCAAAGAGTTTTTATTGTACTGAAATAATATTTTGTCACAAAGTTACTAGGTAAGTGTTTTATCCGTATATATTTTGTAGGAAACTATAATCGTGATGAAAGATTATACACTTGAATGTTTGACACAACTGGTAGGAGAAAACTCTGCATATTAACCAAACCCCGCGCCTCCCCTCCATATCCTCCTATGACACGAGCACGGAATTCTCCTCGCATACGACTACAGAGGTGTTCGTAGCACAGCTGAGAATTGGCAACATCGTCACAAACATTAGGCAACACTGTGACAGTGCAATCACTTCCACGTATGGTACTGAATTGACTCGCTAAATTCATTTGATATTCCCTTTCCATTTGAATGACTCGTGCTGTATAATCCTCATGTAAACTAAGCCACTGAGACAGAAAATTCAATTTTTTGCGTAAAGAAATGCTATTCTTCACCTAAGTGACAACTTTTATCATCTTTCATGATGCGTTATGAGGCTGAGCGACAAATGTCACGATGAGAGTGGCGTACAGGCAGCAGTGAGTCCGTAGCCCGGTGGTACCGCCCGTGTCTTGGGTCAGAACGGCTCAATCAGTCGTCAGTTGTAACCGTAGTAGGGACCAGCGTATGCGAGCTTTTTTTTTTCGATATATTTCATGGAGCTGCGAATTTCCAGAAAAAATTCTGTATCGAAATCTGAAGAAAACTTTTAGACATCAAATCCTCTTGGTAGCTCGACTCAGTAAGTTGTGTTAATGGTCACAGATCTTGGCTTTCTGGTTGCCAAGCTGCTTCGCAATACCAGCGTCTCTGAAGAAATTCGAATCAACCATCAGCGATACGAATATCAATATTGCTCTTCACTTAAGACTCACATGCCAGGGTGATAAGTGTGAAGGAAATGAACCTCTTGATTACTGTAGGGCCTCTATGCTAAATTTCCACAGAAGCAATTAGGAACTCCCTGCAGACATTTGCTAACAGCGGCTCTAGCAACTTACTTTTTCTCTGGGTAGCTTCAAATATGGGTAATTTTGTCGCCTTAAATCCAATTGAATATTTTAAATATCACTTGTGAACAGCGTTCACTTCTTCATTAATTAAGGTATAGACCTCAAAACAAGCAATTTGCCTGAGTAGCTATAGAGCAGGTTCTGATAAGTATTGACACAATCTTTTGCATCCATTTACCATAGAGAATCAAAGAAAGAAATCAAACACATTAGATTGCATTTACTCTCTGTGCCTTGACTAACACATATGAATCCATGACAATGATAAATTATTTGAGGAACCTCCCGTGAAAGGAAAAAGAACAGAATGTGACGCTTTAATTGTAGTGCACTGGATCAGAAACAACGAAATTAATTCTGTGCCACATTGATGTATTGCATTCTAGTGTAATAAAATAATCATCAAATAAAAACGGTTTTGTGGCTCCTTTGCTATCAAGAGTGAAACACAAATCGTAGGCGCTTCAGTGTGGAACCACGTGACCGCTACGGTCGCAGGTGCGAATCCTGCCTTGGGCATGGATGTGTGTGATGTCCCTTGGATAGTTACGTTTAAGTAGTCCTAAGTTCTAGGGGACTGGTGACCACAGATGTTAAGTCCCATAGTGCTCAGAGCCATTTGAACAAATCGTAGACAGATTTTATGGGTCACCACTCAACAACATTAAAGCATTTTACATGGTCGAGAGTGCGGAGTGGAGCAGACGTTGTCGGCAGAAGGCGAGACAATGTAGTGCCTCAGCCTCCGCCGGTAGGCAGCAGACGGATCCCAGAGAACTCAGACGCATGCGGTGTTCAGAGGCAGATGGTCGGCAAAGAAATCTTTCGCTAAAACATTGTTGGATCAAACTGTTATTACCAGTGTGACAGAAAGCGAAATCTATTGTAGATTCGCTTGAATTCCACTCATAGCTTCAGCACAGAGAGGAAAGGGGCGGTAAAAACTTTGTCGATGTGTGCTTTTAGTTACCAGACGTGGTATTAGCTAGTCTCGCGTTTTAACTCAAGACTACGATCGTAGTCAAGAATAAAGTACTAAGACTGAAGTCAAGACTTCCTCTGGGAAGTGCCGCAGTCTACAATGTTGCCAGATCGAGCATATTGCCGGACATAGGATTCCGAGAGGAGCACGGCTGTATTGCCCACCTTACGTGAACGACTCGGCGGTCAATTTTTTGCTCTAAGACTGTATCTACGGCACATATTGCACGCTGAAGACCCAGAAGAATTAAAAAACAAAAGTAGTTTATGAGAGCAACGTTAACTATAGCGTTCGAAGTATTCATATTATTGTATACGTGTGTGTAAACGACTTCCAATGCCCACTCAAGGAAGACAAGGATACACGGTCTAGCTTCAATATTATAAATTCGCCTCAGTTTGTGGATGAACTCAGACTTGGGTGGATAATCATTTAGAATATTTAGCAGTACTGTACCCATTGGTGTTAAACTCATTTTCAACCAATGATTCCCACAGCTACAGGAACACTACTTGTGATACCTCATAGACCAAATACTTACGCAGTGAAAAGACGCAGACGAAAAGATCAACCTGACACAAACTGTGGGAAGTTTTTTTACAACCTTCGTACCTGGATAATGAGCTTTTTCCTATTTGAGATGACTGTGAACATTGCTGATTGAGACGATTTAAAACGAAACTAAATTCCTTTTGCTACGACAATGTTTCAAGAAATCGTCTTAATGGCACTAAATCGTGGTTTGTGAATCGTTTACCGGCCGAACTCTGCCACATTTCGCTGGCTGGAAGGCAAAAAGCTTAATGACAAATTTCACAGGAGGAAAAGAGGGACGAAATGTCTCCCACTGGAAGGTCATGTTGTTTTATTTAAATGATTACAATATCAGGTAAAATGAACAGTCAGGTTGTCAGTATAAGCACATTACTGTTGTCAGTATGATGTTGTACTGCCCAGGACCTGTAGTGATAAAGGGCTCGTTTAGGTCAGGCATATTGTATACAGAAGTGGAAGAGAGAGCACCACTAAATTCTAATCCGTATACATTGCATACACACAGAAATTACTGTTACAGTGTACTTATGGAGCTCAATGAGTGAATTGCGTATTTTCCGGTGAGAAAGAGCACTGGCAAACAGTCTTCGCTACATTAGGTTACTTAATCTGGTGTCACTCTGCGCTAGAATTTATGGTCAGCGACTAAGTGTAAGGGCAATGAGTCGGATGCGAGTTTTGCAACTGTGAAATACTTTCCTACATTATAGAAGCGAATATTAAATTTGAGCTAATATTGCGAAAACTTTGTACTTGGATACCTAGAACGAAAATCTTTCTGTTTATTGCAATGGAAAACAATTGATTTTCTAAAACATTGTCTGTCATACACAACTTGAAACAGGTCATGCCGACCAAATCATATGGAAGAACTGACAGCGACCTATATCGGAAGTCAGTAAGACCTCTTGTCTTTGGGTTTGGCAGTACTCGATAGCCATTTCTAGGCACAAGTAAATGAAGAAAGGCACCGCGTTTTTGTTATCAAGTAACGTCTTCATCAACTACTTTAGTTTAAATGTAATTTACGAGTAATTGCTGATGTTTAATATTAACCTGAAAAGGATTCCGTAGACAGGGAAGGAACCGTGATGGGTTCGTATCTCTGTCACAGGACTTCACATCATGCACTTCATCTTTAAATGCATGTACACTTTATTACTTCAGAATAGAGGTATATCAGACATCTTTCGTGGTTAGTTAACAGGGACGAAATGGTCTTGATTAAAGTCCCGGTTTATTACAAAAACTCTCGTCTTTTATTCTCAAGTTTAGATGTGGTTACTGGTATTAGCAAAAATTTCGGTAATTCATGACTCTTCATGGATAGTCATCAATATGATATTAGATTAGACTACATTAGATTGATTCTTGTTTCATAGATCATGAACACGATTATCGTAATGATGTGGAACTTGTCATTTTAATGAAAGCGTTCTTTACATACCATGATTCAATTTCTTTACAATTTTTTACTCTCTCTCTCTCATTCTTTTTGATTTTTATCTCTCTCTCTCTCTCTCTCTCTCTGTCACACACACACACACACACACACACACACACACATTCTTTTTTTTATTTGTTTGTTGTGCTCGACTATCGGCTAGGCACGAAAACGTCTGTGGATGAATTTCTTAGTTTTGAGTACACTTACGAAAGAAATATAAGAACAACTATGAGTGTTACTGATTTATGATGCTTAGTTTGCAGTCAGTTCTGAGTATTATTAGTAACTACGCTCCAGTCCACAAAGCTAGCTACAGAAATGCGAATCAGACGCATTACGTATTCCAAGCCGTTGCAGCCGCGACTTGGAGACACCAGCTATAGTCACTTCCCAGCCCACTGTAAGATCACCGTCTTCTTCCTGCTGGTATTGTAACTGAGATTTGGCAACAAGGCAATGTATGTTTGGCAACTCTGTGATCGACGAGTTACTTCCTGGTGAGCACGGAATTAAGCCTCAAAGTTCACTTGACGTTACCTGACATTTCCATTGAGTAATCTGAGTTTTTATCGCTTGAGGTGTAACAAAAGATTGTAAATTTACGGTTTTCAGCCCAGGAAAGTCGTTGCACGTGGAAATTGCAACTAATCTCGTCCTTCAAATAGCGGTTTACGAGTTCTACCCACAATTGGTCTCGTAAGAGGAAACTGAGACACATACTTCTTCGCCAGCTCTGTGGTAACGTACTGACCTATGAAACAGCATCTGATATGGATCACAGTTCCAGTTTCACTGAGTGTAGCACTTTAATCCCTTCTATGAAAGAGCTAGAAACAGTCAGATCAAACATCGATAAGGAAATCGCAAGAAAATACTTTCGGCTCATAGTGCAATGGTGAAAAGCTTACAATGCTGCACAACAGGTAACGCCTCTTTTCGCTGCTGACATGCAAATTTTGGGTTTCTAGGAATACATAACTTTATATATGAAATGTCACATTTGCATACATCTTAAGTATGACACAGCATACCAATTAAACACAAACCCAATCAAAATCTAAGTGAGTAGTATTTTACCAATTCGTGTCGATAGAGGCACGATTGTGTACAGATACTCAGTTTTATTAAAACAGACTTTCGCCGTAAGGTTATCGTGGGTAGTGTTATTTCATTTTTTATAATACAGTTCACAATTTTCGTAAGGTTTCCTTTAATGTTAGCCCTTTTTCCACATACGACTACTTTGGGTTAAGAAGTGAAGGGCATTATGTTACAAATTCCATTAGATTGATAACTTTAGCTGACAGCAGAATTGCGTTTTAAAAAATATAGCAGTGAATGTACTCGAACTCGCGACATCTTACCTACCGTGCGCGACACTTACCATTACGCTACTAGACGACACGTAGCTGTAACAGCTCCGCCGGCCGGTGTGGCCGTGCGGTTCTAAGCGCTTTAGTGTGGAACCGCGTGACCGCTACGGTCGCAGGTTCGAATCCTGCCTCGGGCATGGATGTGTGTGATGTCCTTAGGTTAGTTAGGTTTAAGTAGTTCTAAGTTCTAGGGGACTGATGACCTCAGATGTTGAGTCCCATAGTGCTCAGAGCCATTTGAACCATTTGTAACAGCTCCAGAAGTCAAAAACAATTCCTCCAGAACTTCTGCATTCCACAGCGCTGTGGGATAATGCATATGGCCAAGTCAATACTTATGAGAGACAAACAGTTATACCTTTTCTTTTTCCGGCCGCGGTGGGTTCGCGGTTCTAGGCGCTCAGTACGGAACTGCGCGACTGCTACGGTCGCAGGTTCGAATCCCGCCTCGGGCACGGATGTGTGTGCTGTCCTTAGGTTAGTTAGGTTTAAGTAGTTCTAAGTTCTAGGGGACTGATGACCTCAGATGTTAAGTCCCATAGTGCTCAGAGCCATTTGCACCATTTGAACCTTTTCTTTTGCACTGCACGACCTTTTCAACAAACAGATAGTGCAATATAGTAGCTCAAGTGGAAAGGAACACTTCCTATTTAAATTTCTGCATCCTACACTGTTGGCAGTTCTGTGTTGGTGGCAGTTGCGTGATTTTATTTTGGTGATTACAAAATAATCTTGAATGTATGCACTGGGTAGCCGAGGGAGCTAGTTCATGGTGATTCGGTCAACCAAGTAAATGAATTTACTGAACATGCTACAAATTGATACAGGGAGCCTGTGTGTCATAATTCTCAGCCAGTGTGGCACAACGGCGTTATGATAAAAAAATGAGCCACACAGAAGAGGTTTGGTGGTCTGTTGGGCTGAGGAGAGGTTCATATATCTATGGTCTGGGTTCGATTCCAACTTCGGTCAGTGGTTTTAGATAGGGAGAGACAGATTCCATTCTCTTCTGGCTACACCAAGTGAAGAAGATGTAATGGCATTGTGGTCTGAAATTCACATTAAAAATGATATTACTTCTCTACCAAGTAGACGTTAGGTTGAGGCACAATAAAGTCTGGAGTGGCGACATGTAGAAACTCTGTCACCAGTAACCTTTCTTATACTAGTTATTTATTCCTAGTGAGGAAACAAACGCTATGTGGGCTCACAGGACACTTATTCCATCTATTACCTGAGCTTCTGTATGTCGATGAAATTGGTTCTGAACTGGGAATGCAACTCAGACCGCCCTTAACGCGGAATTTGTTCCCTTCGTGACAATATAGCTCGGCTATAATTTGTTGTTTGTTCAAAACTGCAGATTCCTCAACATCTCCACATATTGCGCGTGAAGGGTTCGAATCCTGGCCCGGCACTAAAGATTTCATTATGTATTATCAAGATCTAGGGATGAGAACACCTATCTGCTGGTGGATAATAATTTACATGTTTAATGTATTGTCATCCGTTGTCAACACTAACGATATTTGACGTTTTTGACTCCCAATGACACACAGACCTAGTTGCGAGATCACTATAAGTTCAACAAGATGTTATTCTGAGCTGCTGGTGGAGAAAAATTCGGTAGCTGACGTCTCTTTGCGTGTAGTCAACAACGATATGTGTGGGGCTCTATTCCTAGTCAGCACTGAACTCTTCGTCATATTATTTCTAGTTCAAACATGCTCACATGTCGCTGCTGGTGCAACAGACCCATATTTAACGTTCGTTTTCTCTAGAATATAACAGCGATAGGTGCCGGATTGGAGTCCTGGGAAGGAAAAAATTAATGTTTCGTCTCGTAATTTCAGTTAAAACGTCTAGCTACTGCCGAGAAAATGCGATATGTCACAGTTGATTGTGTTTCGATATCAATCCGATTAGGTTCTGGGTTCGAATCCCTGTCCAACACAAAGCTTTACCTCACGGCATTTCAAATAAGTTAACTTGTTAAGAAGCAATATTTAACATCTCGCGTAGTTCGTTAACAGGGAGAATAGAAGCTGGGTATGAATTGGGGTCAATTAAAAATATTTGCGTTATGTAATTTAAAGTTGGTATTTGCTAATTGATACTGTCTAAAATCGAGGTATATCACTCTCTGTATGCCTAATCAGGAATGGCTGTTAGTTTCCGTCAGTCACGAAATCTTTGCTTAGTCTGCATGACCTAGGTTTGAATCCATATGCAGAAGGAGACGGTTCGTCGTGTCATTTCAAGTTCGTACATATTCTCAACTAACAGCTCGTGAATAACTTAAATATTTGATGTCGTTTTGTGTTAAATAATAAGTACGGTATGTTACTTTGAAGAGAAAATCATGAATACGGCGAACGTACTACGTGCATTACCTATCTGAGGTAATAATGAGAGTGGTGACATTTCAGGTATGTCTTTTATTGTAATAAATGTGAGCTTACAAGCCTTAAGGATAGTCTTAGCTGTGATAAGGTGTTCCCTGATATTTGTAGTATCGTAGTATTACTTTAGATCTAGAGTTATTGCGATACAGAGTAGTGTTTTCTAGTGGTGACTTGTTGGAACCATTTTCAATAGTCAAACGACTGTACCAAGGAGCGATTAGAGGACCTGCTAGACAGCTGCGTTATTTGGGTTGTATGCGAATCAGGCGAAATGCAATTCAGGTCGTTCGGATACTTTTGAGAACGACTGTACATAAACTGGAGATCGGTAGCCGCGGAAAATACTATACGAGAGCCCATTTCCCGGAAAAGTTTTGTCAGTTCATAACTAAAATTGCCCATAAACGGCAAAGAAATATAATAGTGCTCCGCGACAGAAGGTGCATTGAGTGAACTCCGAAGAGGCATCGTTGTTTTGTCTTGGTATATCTTATCAACGAGCGCAACACTGTAGCCATTATAACGGACGATATACTTTAGACTGTCAAGTTCTCTATTAACTACGACTTCAGATAATGGCAATTCGCATAGACGCGTGATCATACCTCTAAGAAAACTCATCTTATGCTGGCGAGGATGGCAGGAAGAAGCGTGAATAATAGCTTCTGTCGTCGTGGGTTTCCTAAAAATATCTATGGATACTTTGTTATCACGTATCTGTAACCGCAGATCTAGGTAATTGAGGACTCCGTCAGTATTCATATCCTCTTGTGTGAAAATCATCTTTGGGTGAAGGGCATTAAATTCATTAACCAAACCCGAAATTTCTGATTCATTGCCATTGAACACAACCAGAATGTCGTCAACATAATGCCAATAAAATAATTTTTTTTGACAAAAGTAGGAATTGCGCTTTAACACCTGGAGCTCAATGTAGTTAACGAAGACATTAGCTAAAAAACCAGCCAAAACGCTGCCCATAGCCAGGCCATCTCTCTGACTGTACATGTTGTCATTGAACGGGAAATAATTATATGCCATAAGAACTCGAAGAAGAGAGATAACCTCGACAATTTCATCTGTTATCAATCGCTTATTATGAAAGAGATTCTCCTGGATATTCATAATGGCTTTTTCTATCGGCACATTTGTGTACAAATTCCTTATGTCAAGGGATAACAGACGACAGCCTGTCGGGAAGACCTGGTCCTGTAACAACGTAACCAGTTCTTTCCGACTCATTGACGTCAAAGTCTACTCAAAAACAACTTTTTTTTTTTTTTTTTTTTTTACAAATCTGCAAGAGAAATCCTGGCGGAGGTTCATATATATTCCCTCTTGCATTAATTAACGGACGGATATGGAAACCTTCCTCATGAGCCTTAATATGGGCCTTCAATGCAGGAATTTTAGGATTCATAACACGCAATCTTGACAAACTGAAGGGGGATGATAAATAAACGTCCTTCAAAGCAATCTTTAAATTCCCTCGCATAAGTCTCCGATGGATCATGGTCTAACCGGTGGATGTTATTCTCTTTGAAGAATGAAAGAACCTAATCCACGTATACTCGTCGATATATAATAACGGCTGAGTTTCCTCTCTGTGCGCGAGTAACAAGGGCTTCCTCATCCTCGTGTTTTTTGTTTATACATCTCAGAACTGACATCTCATCATTATGGGCTTGCCTTTTTACTGCCTTAGTTATTATATCACTCTTCCTACAGGCCAATTTGACATTTTCTACTTTAGTACACTTCGAAGCTTCTATGGCCATCTTTACATCTGCTACTGAAGTGGTGATCTTTCTACCATCAAGCTTAGCCTGAATACTATATTTTAAACCTTTGTCCAGAAGTCGAGACCTTTTTTTCATCGAATGTAAGTTGGGTGAGATTAATCACTCTTTTAGCGAAAGTAAGGCATGTCTAGGAGTAATATTGGGCTGTGAAATAGCAGCTGCACATCGCAACCTAAGTATTTCAAATTTACGAGCATGCTTCTGAAGGGTGATTTGCTTCTCTTCCCATATACGAGATTTGTTAGTTGCATACACAAATCAATAGTGAACGGCTCAAATATTGCCGTCTCAGAAAAATACAAATCGTATGCCAACACATTCAATCTATCTTTTATAGCGTACCAGCGTCTATATTTCTCCTGACATAACACAGTGTGCACACTTGAGCATAATACTACTTGGATAACCACCTTTTGCTATTCTAAGAAACTTATACACGTAAGCAGGAATCATCTTATACGCTAAACGCTCCTTGTTAAATGTAATGTTCATAGAGGCTTTCATAATCTTGTTTTTGATGTTACGCAGAGATGAAGCCACACGTTTTTCTGCCCAACTAGACAGAATACTATAGAAATTCTTCCACTCCATATGTGACATACATGAAACGAGTGCTTAACGGTATTGGTTAAAAACAGACTTATTGCCATTTTAGTGTTTTATTTTTCAACGACGCGTTTCGCCTTATTTAGGCATCTGCAGGTTATCTACATAGAAAACAGAGAACAAACACATCTATTTAAGAATCGCGATCGCGTTGTGCAGACTTGTATAATCTACAAGCATGTATAAACAGATCAAATATCGAAAGAGCAAATACCTTAATTTGGTATTTCTTAAATGAATCCTTTAGTCAGAGTAGGCAAGAGGGCATCGTGTGCTAGTACTGAAGCCTAATACCGAATCATCCCAATAGGTGGCGCTGCGACGCAGCAGTGATAAGAATTAGAGATCGTAAACTGGATATACATACCCACTAAAACTTTATAAATGTAATGCACATAAAAAGTTGATAAGATGGAATTACTAGGGGCAACACCAGTGCAATAACTTATCCTAAAATTTTGACGAAGTAAAATATAAATGAAGGCGGTAAATTTAAAATGAGAAAAATAAAGTGTATAATAAAACAAACAGATGCAGAACATAAACAGATTTTTCGTATCATGTACCACTAGAACGAGAACATTAAAAACACAGGACCGTAATTTCAGATAAAGAGGCCGCCCATATAACACTCAATACTGCGTCATGCGGAGCTAGAACTTCTAGCAAGAAAACTTGTTTTACAAAATACAAGTAAAATTATTAGGCTTAAAAAATATACACCAACGTGGAAGACGGACGTTATGCGGGTAAACTTTCCCCCCTTTTTTATAGCTACATTGAAATGTGTAAAATGCGTCATCATTTAAAGCGACGAACTCACGTTTTATGAATCCCAAAATTCCTGCATTGAGGACCCAATTAAGACTCATAAATAAGGTTTCCCTATCCGCCCATTAATTACTGCAAGAGGGAATATAGGTGAACCTGCGCAAAGATTTCTCTTGCAGATTTGGTAAAAAAAAAAAAAAGAATTTGTTTTTGAGCAGACTTTGACGTCAACGAGTCGGAAAGAACTGGTTACGTTGTTACAGGACCAGGTCTTCCCGACAGGCTGTCGTCTGTTATCCCTTGACATAAGGAATTTGTACACAAATGTGCCGATAGAAGAAGCCATTATGAGTATCCAGGAGAATCTCTTTCATAATAAGCGATTGATAACAGAATAAAGTGTCGAGGTTATCTCTCTTCTTCGAATTCTTATGGCATATAATTATTTCTCGTTCAATGACAACATGTACAGTCAGAGAGATGGCCTGGCTATGGGCAGCGTTTTGGCTGTTTTGTTAGCTAATGTCTTCGATAACTACATTGAGCTCCAGGTGTTAAAACGCAATTCCTACTTTTGTCAAAAAAGTTTATTTTATCGGCGTTATGGCTGAAATCACTATGGAACTTAACAGCTATGGTCATCAGTCTCCTAGAACTTAGAACTACTTTAACCTAACTAACCTAAGGACAGCACACAACACCCAGTCATCACCAGGCAGAGAAAATCCCCGACCCCACCGGGAATCGAACCCGGGAACCCGGGCGCAAGAAGAGAGAACGTTACCGCACGACCACGAGCTACGGACTATCAGCGTTATGTTGACGACATTCTGGTTGCGTTTAATGGAGATGAATCAGAAATTTCGGGTCTGGTTGATGAATTTAATGCTCTTCACCCATGAGGATATGAATACTGACGGAGTCCTCAATTACCTAGATCTGCGGATACAGTTACGTGATATCGAAGTATCCATAGATATTTTTAGGAAACCCACGACCACAGAAGCTATTATTCACGCTTCCTCCTGCCATCCTCGCCAGCATAAGATTAGTTTTTTTAGAGCCATGATCACGCGTCTATGCGAATTGCCATTATCTCAAGACGCAGTTAATAGAGAACTTGACAATCTAAAGTATATCGCCCGTAATAATGGCTACAGTTTTGCGCTCGTTGATAAAATATACCAAGACAAAACAACGATGCCCCTTCGGAGTTCACCGAATGCACGTTCTGTCGCGAAGCACAACTGCATTTCTTAGCCATTTATGGGCAATTTTAGTTAAGAACTGACAAAACTTTTCCGGAGAGTGGGCTCTCGTATAGATTTTCCGCGGCTACCGATCTCCAGTTTATGTACATACATAATGAATCACCTAAAAAGAACAACCTTTTGGCATCGGGGGTATATCTGCTGGAGTGTCGCGATTTTAGTGCAGGATACGTTGGACAATCAGGCAGAACCGTCAAAATAAGATTGCAAAAACACCTACTTAATAGATGGGGACAAGTAAAACAGAGCTGTGCCTTTGCCCAACACCTTACAGCCAGTGTCCATAGTCCTCCGCAAGTACAAAATCTTAAGATATTGCATTTTGCGCAAAAGGGTAAGTAGTTAAACATTTTGGAAGAAATTGAAATATTTAGGCTTATGGAAGACAAAGATTTGTCTCTTCTTAACGGCCAAATATTTGGCGCCAATCAAGCCTTTTTAGAAGTTATGAAATCGGTGTTATTAATGTAATCCTGGAGCTCTCGTAATTCTGCCTAAATATGAGCCCTGTTCCTCTCTGGTCTTATGTCATCTTCTTGGCCAAGCCATTAGGGTTTTTTTTTTTTTTTTACTCAATAGGGATATTTGCGATTTTGTCGCTTTAAATGATGACGCAATTTACGCATTACAATGTAGCTATAAAAAGGGCGGGAAAAGTTTACCCGCGTAACGTCCGTCTTCCACGTTGGTGTATATTTTTCCATCCTAATAATTTTACTTGTATTTTGTAAAAAAAGTTTTCTTGTTAGAAGTTCTAGCTCCGAATGACGCAATATTGAGTGTTACATGGGCGGCCTCTTTATATGAAATTACCGTCCTGTGTTTTTAATGTTTTTGTTCTAGTGGTATGTGATACGAAAAATTTGTTTATTTTTAGCAATTGTGTGTTGTATTATACACTTTGTTTTCTCATTTTAAATTTACCGCCTTCATTTATATTTTACTTCGTCAAAATTTTAGGTTAAGTTATTGCACGCGTGTTGCCCCTAGTAATTCCATCTTATCAACGTTTTATGTGCATTACACTTATAAACTTTTAGTGGGTATGTATATCCAGTTTACGATCTCTAATTCTTATCACTGCTGCGTCGCAGCGCCGCCTATTGAGGTGATTCTGTATTAGCCTTCAGTACTAGCACAAGTGCGGTTCTAGGCGCTACAGTCTGGTGCCGAGCGACCGGTACGGTCGCAGGTTCGAATTCTGCCGCGGGCATGGATGTGTGTGATGTCCTTAGGTTAGTTAGGTTTAATTAGTTCTAAGTTCTAGGCGACTGATGACCTGAGAAGTTAAGTCGCATAGTGCTCAGAGCCATACTAGCACGCTGTGCTGCATTATGCTTACTACCTGAGCCCCCATCTTACTCTGTTACTCGCTCCTGTGAACGGGAACGCGTTATGCAGAGCTTGGTGCCTCTCGCGTCCATCTAGAAAAGGTAATTATTTGTACTATTTTCTATTTCTAGTTTTTACTGAGTTTAACGAAGGCGATGTTGACCTGATATATTCGACGATACCCTTTGGCTACACTGACTAAGGGATTCATCTAAGCCGGCCGGGGTGGCCGAGCGGTTCTAGGCGCTACAGTCTGGAACCGCGCGACCGCTACGATCGCAGGTTTGAATCCTGCCTCGGGCATGGATGTATTGATGTCCTTAGGTTAGTTTGGTTTAAGTAGTTCTGAGTTCTAGGGGACTGATGACCTCGGAAGTTAAGTCCCATATTGCTCAGAATCATTTGAACCATTTTTTGATTCTTCTAAGAAATACCAAACTGTTCTTTCAATATTTGATCTGTTTATACATGCTTATAGGTTACACAACTCTGCACAACGCGATCGCGATTCTTAAATAGATGTTTTTGTTCTCTGTTTTCTATGTAGATAACCTGAAGATGCCTAAATAGGGCGAAACGCGTCGTTGTAAAATAAAAAACTAAAACTGCAACCAAGACTGTTTTTAACAAAGAAATTGTTCTTGCGTGGTCTGAGAGAGCACTATAATATGACGCTGCTCCAGCCATGCACGTGTTATCGCCGCATAATAAGACTAGCGCTAAGTACATGTTTTTTCGCATAATGAGAAACATAGGGAAAGTTTGCGCTGCAAAGTTCAGCAAAGGCCAGATTAGTTTTGTAGGAATTTCAGTGGGAGAGTGCGGCCTTGCAGACAGCGGTACGTCTCAGCGTAAAGTCAATATCGTGTGGAGAGGCGTAAACTTTGTTGGTTCACCAGCTTGCGTCCACTGTAAACTCGAGCGACCTTGGGTAATCTTGAGGTCAAATTTGTCACTTGATTAACCATATACCGTAGACTTGATTGTCATCCTAAATAGTACCGAACTTTGAACCGGAATTGGACGATTTGCGTAGTGCTGACCAACATCATAACGTATGTGTAGGAGCAGTTTTGTAAAGAAACGTCCAATTAAACTTTCATATTATTGTGTTTAGGATTAATGTAAAGAAACTTCCAAATAAACTTTCATAATATTGTGTTTAGGATTAATGTGCTTTCATAGAGTTAATATTTAACATTGTTGTGTATAAACTCATTTCACTGTTTGATGTTGGCAAGATGCATTATTCATTGCGCTGTTTTTATGTTGGCGAGTTGGAAACTGTGTGGAAAGCTGTAATTTGGAGAGAAATATTGCGACATCAAACTTGTCATTTCACATCACACAGTTGTTCTCAATCCAAGAATAAGGAAAAAAACCGCACCACTACAAATGGTGACCCTGCCAGGCTGGCAGTTGGTCTGCCTGGATGACATTTAGTCAAATTAGGAATAAAAACAAATTTTTTGAATTTTGAAAAAGAATTTTTTTTCATGTTACCCAGTGTATGTAAATGTATAGTGGACAAATACAGTAAATGTATGCTCCAAAGTGTAGAAAGGTTGTACTGGCACGTAGAATCAAAGTATCACTGAGTAGAAGTGGATTGTGCATGATCTCGCGGGCGCGCGCGACGTTATTCTCGGCGTTGTTGAGTTGGGTTGAAATTCAACAAACAGTGTTTTCGGATGCGTGCAAGGTCCTACAACTTGATGTTGACGAGAGCGATTCGAGAAAGACAGAGGTTAGCTAAACGATCAGAAATGGCGGAAGAACGGAGAGTATCGCAGATAGGTCAAATTCATGGTCTCGACAGGATAGAAATTGATGTAGAACAAAAGGTATCGAGTACAGGCCACGAAACGGGATGTAGTAATAGTTCAGAGACAATGGTAGCAGTTTCAAGATTGGTATCACAGTCAGCGAATGCACAAAAACAAGCTAATGACGGATCTAGTGGGTCACAAATAGAGTGAGAGGACGAACAACTTCGGTATGTTGAACCGAATATAGTAATTTTGAACCAAACGGGACAGTTTCCAACAGAAAGAATGTGTATGTAAGTGCGTCCGCACTATGGGCGGATGTCGGTGAAACGCCACGTGAAAGACGCGAACAGCAAAATTTTCATCGAATAGTGGCAGGTGACGAGGGCCAAGAATCGGATAGTCTGTTCGCATTATTGAAGCAACTCACTATTGTCGTAAAACAAACGAGTGAAACAACAAATGCAAGCCTAGAAGATTTGAGATTTGAAACAAATACAGGGTTAAAGAATTTAAAGATAGCAACAGATGCGGAATTAGCAGACTTGAAAACGGAAACGGCGAATTTAAAGACCGAAACGGCAAAGCTAAAAACAGTGACAAATGCTGCCTTAAGTAGTCTCCAATTTGAAACTTATGCTGGGTTCGAAAAAGTCCGCGAAAATCAGCAAGAATTACGAACAGAAATCAATGAACCGTTTACTGAAATCCGGAGAGGGGCGAGAGACTCAAGCGAGCTGGTACAAGCGCTAATGGCTGACCAGAAAAAGATGCGTTCTGACGTTGACCAGGTGCAGGATGCAGTGTCTAACGTTAATCAAAGAGTGGATAAGTTAGCACGTAAGACGTCTGGTAAGGCGCAACAAATCGTGGAAGAGCTCAATGTCAGAAAACGTGTCACGCGAGCCGCATTAAAAAGATCTGACACACGCATTGAAAACAATAGTCTTGAAAAAAAAATAAAAAAAAATGGTTCAAATTGTTCTGAGCACTATGCGACTTAACTTCCGAGGTCATCAGTCGCCTAGAACTTAGAACTAATTAAACCTAACTAACCTAAGGACATCACACACATCCATGCCCGAGGCAGGATTCGAACCTGCGACCGTAGCGATCGCTCGGCTCCAGACTGTATGGCCCAGAACCGCACGGCCACTCCGGCCGGCCTCGAAAAATCAGAAACAGTTTGAAGAACTCCGCAAAAAGTTGAAACAGTGTATCGAGAATCGTACGGAAAGTAATAGCGAGCCACCGGACTCGGCAGTATCATCCGACATAGTAATGGACAGTAATCCAGCAAGAAAAAAGTCAGTTGTGCAATCTTCCGTAGCAGTAGCGGGAACACAAAAACGTCATGAAATTCCAGTCGTTTATTCACAGGAGGCTGCGTCTATAATTACGGAAGCAAAACAAAAACAAATAGCGAAGGAACAGTTAACACAGGCGAGCGAAGTAGGTGATGTGCAGTCACACCAGACGAGGGAGCGAGATACGGTAGAAACGCGCAATGCGGCAGAGTGGCAGCCGACCCTCCGAAACTACGCGGATGACGCATGTACCAGTTCCACAATTGCCGAGTCGCAGCACAACAGATTACAGACCGCAAGCTAATATTAATCTAATAGAAATCCAAAACACGGAACCAGTAACGGAAAATGTAAAAGAATCCTTCAATCCGATACACTAGGAACGGTACGATGCAGACAACTGCACACCAATGCGTAGATACGATGCTAAATGGGACATAAATTTGTCAGCTCAAGACCCAAATGTGGTAGAACGAGTACAAGAAAATATGACAAAAATAAAAGAAATGGGTCATGTTGTGAAAACACGAACGCCGTATGGTGGAAGAGAAAAATTCGACAATGATCACTTTTTGACAGTTAGAAAATTCCAACATTACAAAGAAAGCGGGAACGGCTTACATCCACGCACGTTCATAAATCAATTTCAGATCAGTTTACCAGAGCGTTGGCCGCTTAGCCATAAACTTGAATTCATTTGTGGGCATATGGACGGAGCAATAGCGGAAACCATGCAAAGAGTAGCGGCGAACTGTCATTCATATGAACAATTTAAAACTGAATTCTTGGAGCGCTACTGGTGGACAAAAACACAAAACAGAATGAAGTATGAGTTGTTGCAGAAAGAATTGTTCGAAATTTCCGGAGAAAAGAAACCCGTTAGACTTTTCGAAGATATGAGAAAGAAAAATCAGTGTTGAGAGAATCCATACAGTGATGGGGAACTGATACGGATGTGCACAATGAAGTTACCGTTACGTTATAAGCAGTCATTGGTTGGTAGGGCAGGAGATAACATACAAGCATTTACAGGAATGTTAAGGGAACCTGAATTCATCTTCAGTGAACAAGACTCAAGAAAACAACGTACAAGCAGAGAAGACAATAGTAGGGGTAGTAACAGCAACAGATCAGATTTTTATAATAATTTCAACGGTAATAATAACATAGGAATAGGTAATGGTTTTGGAAGGAGTGGTAATCGGCCATGGGAGAACAATAACAACTATGGTTTTGGTAGCGCATAGAGGGAAAATAACAATTATTACTGTTTCGGGGGACCGAGGAATTATACTGGGGGATTTGGTCCTAGAAACTAAGGTGGTAACTATGATCCGAGATGCAATCCCCGTGCAAACGAAGGCGGAAGGTTTAGAGGTTTTCAGCAGCAAAATCCAGGTTATTCAGGTGGAAGTGGAATGGCCAGAACGCAGAAAGGTTGGGAAAATCAAGCTTCAGCGGGACAAAACATGCGAAATGAACCGATAGAGGAAGTCGAAGCGAGGCCACTAAACCCAGGTAAAAGACAAAAGTGACGGGATCGGTACGAAGACCAGTCACTAGTAATTCTTTCGAACAATGAATTCAATTGTATAATCAAACATCTAAATAGACTTAGTTTTGATAGCCACATTTTGAAGTAGGTTTAAGGGGAGATCGAATAAAGACATCAGCATGCTGGGATTTAATTGACTGGGAATCGACCGACGATGATAAGGAACATAAATCAGAAACAGTGAATTTAGGCAGTAGGACAAAAATTGATGATGATGATGACCAAACTGTAGAAGATGTAGCACGTTTATAAGAAACGGACTAAGTAAGAGTATGCCATGAGGATAAAGCACCACGGATAATATCAATAGTGATACCTAGTTAGAAGTGAATTCCCACCCTCACTAAGGTAAAACATAGACATTTTGTAATTTAGCACCAAACGATGGGAAGGTTACAGCGTTGAAAGTAAAATTCTTTTCTATATACAAAGGTTAGACAAAAGAAAATGAGTCCACTCGATAATTTAGTTGTACTGAATGTCCTGAATTCAAAGAATAGGAAAGAGAGCAAAATGCACACAAGTAAAACTTTTAACTTGTTCTTATCTCGACTAATTAAATAAAATAAAATTCGTATGATGCTAAGAAAATAATGATGATGAAAAGACAGGAAAGTAACAACTAATATAACTCTTCTGCAAACAAAACGTGTTCTGGGGAAAGAATTCAACGTTGAAGAAAAATAGAAATCAGTATGTGGATAGTTTAACTAAATAGTAGATTCTCTCTTAAAGACGTAGTGTGAAGAAGGAGCAAGTTGAATTTTGTAGAAGAAAAGAAGTGAAGAAGTAGGTAGTAAATAGATGATTAAGGGGGAAGGAGATAGGCATTTTAATTTTTGTTCCGTCGAGGACGGTGAACAAATAATTAAAGAGATATTTTGGGGAATATGTGAAGCATATAGGATTTGTGGAAGATACCACAATCTGATATTGAAATAGAAATATGAGGGAAATAAGTATAAGAAGTCGTTAGGAAGTAATTATTAGGAAAGAGAATTGAAATATTAAGCTAAACAAGAAACACGCTATTTCGAGGAAGGAGGTAGGACAGTAGACTCTTACGTTCACCAGAAAAGGATTCTATATGGAAGAGTACAATGAAAGAAAATAGGAATGTAAAAGTTTGCGATCGAAAAATTAGGAGGAAGGGATAAGTAGGAAGTTAAACACAATACAACAGATCAATAGAGATGGTTTTTGAAGAGCAAAAAAAAAATGTATTTTGAGGTTCTGTTACAGCTAAGGACAAAAAAGAAGGGATTGCAGAGAAAAAGACGCTGGAGTCAGAGTCAAGGTGCGAAGTTTTCAAAACAACATAATATACCTGTAGTTAAAAGAAAGAAGGTGACTAACATACTAACCGTCTCACCATCAATGTCACTCTTACTATCCATCGTGATGAAGATGAGGAAAGCATGACCTTTATCTTATTGTAGAATTAAGTTAAATGAAGAAAAGGGGAAGCTAACTTTTGATAGAATTAATAATACTTTTTATAAAGTCATATACGAAATTTAGTTAATGCTTGTAAAAGCGTAATCTAAGGATGTAGGGAAAGTAAGACTGTCACATATTGAAGATGAAGTCGGCAGCCAAGGTGCAGCATCATGTCGGCCAGATCGACGACGAGACCGACGAGAGCAGTTGGGCGTGAGAGGAAGGAACACTAAGTGTGAGTGCCCGATACATCAGCTTACGAGATAACAAAAGAAGAGGCCTTGGTGGAAACGACATTCCTAGAGAATAACTCCTATGCGGAAACGTTTCGAGAGATACAACGCGGCCTGAGTGCAGGCAACTTGTACTCTGAAGTGAACTTTATTCCTGCGAAAGCCGCCCAAAAGCGTAACAACAATGGTTTTTGCGCAAGATTTCGTCACTTGGCACTTCTATCCCAAGCTATTCAAAGCTGCATATGAAGGGATAAAGAATGTCCACCGAAAAGGAACGGAGGCTGACATATTACGGCGAAAACGAGCGGAAGCTTAGAGTCACCACAGGAAGAAGAAGAAGAAACGCGTTTCTGTAATTCAGTGTGCAGAATAGTGGAAACTGTCATCTGACCATACGAAATTCAACATCTGCTTGACAATCCGTGACATGGGACAAAGCAGGTAAAGGATGGAAGGCTGTTCAGCTTATCTAGATGAACAACCGATTACAATGAAGAATAGTCAACAACTGTGGAGAAGAATCCATAAGAACGGAGAAAAGATAACAATGTTAAACAAGTTATCAATCATAACTTCCGGTCAAGAAGCACCAAGAACAGAAGACACAATGCAGAAGATTTTGAAGAAAGAAGAGCCTGGACCAGAATAGTCAAGAAATCTTTTCAAATCCCTTCCTATAAAAGACCATTATTACATTTAACTACCAGCGAGAATCTAATTTAACTGTTCTAATAGCATAAATATTCGATGTTCTTTATGTCAGATTGCAACGCTTTCAGATGGCATACCAGAAAGATACAGATAATATGACGTATGGTGAACTGGCATAATTCAACAGCACTACAGGCATATGCATAAAGGAACAAGGGTTACCACGCATTCACGACACACTCAGACCTTCAGACCTTTCTCTCTGCCGACCGTCATTCCGTTCTCGATGGGAACACGGCGAGGCACGGGCGACCGTCATGCCACACTAAATGGAAACGCGGCGAGACGCATACCAAGCATCATACCATACTCAAAGGAGACACGGTGAGGCACACAGCCGACCGTCATTCCATGTTAGAAGGAAACACGTCGAAACTTGAAGAAAAAAGTGAACCATGGTACAGATAGGAGAAAGAACTATCTGTGACAGACTACTACCTAGAAAAAAAAGGACAACGATTCAAATTCTGATTGTATTTAAAAATATGTTACTGTGAATTTTTCATGTGTTAGTGATAAATCTTTATTAACAATGCTTTTGCTTTTGCTCATTTTGACATGTAAGTAATAATTTCTTATATTGCAGTTTTTTCTACATGTTTAAGTTAATGAAAACCTACTATTAACAATTTTGAGTGTAATGTGTTCGTAAAAATATATAGGATAGATAAACATGAATGGATTTAGCTATTCCAGGATGTCAATGTAAAGTAAAATTAGGTTTAGAAATTCAATGTTTCTGAAAGTCAATGTTGATAATTTTTGCAAAGTCACGATGCATAGAATTAAGATTTCTGGAAAATGTAAATAATCTCATAAATAGGATATTAGCTGTAAAATCATAAGATAGGTTCAGACATAGCTTATACAGTTTAATTGTAAGAATTAAACATGTTTTTGATTATGAGTAATCTAAAAGAAAAAAAGGAGCATTTTTTATAAAATGGGGAAGATAATATTGCAGGAAGGTTTCCACAACTTCAATACATATCCATAACCATTTAACATAAATTGATAAATTAGAACAGTTCCAAAAAATAAAAAGGAAAATTTTCGAATGATACAAATTTATAAAGATACACACATTGTTTGAATTTCAATAACAATCTATTGTAGCCAACTATACCAGAAACAAACTTCCTTAGATTAGTTCAATAGAATTGTACAAAAGATCAGAAAAATCTACCCGATGTAAAGGAAGGAGACTGAATAGAACCACTGTTTAAGTTATACTAAATTTTAAGATAGGAAGTTGGTCAGTAAAAATCTCAACTACTACAGTCAGCAGTTGAACCAATTTTGTACTGTCTTCAATCATTTTCTCAACCATAGATTGACCACGTACAAAATTGAAGATGGAAGAGGAGGATATGTAAGGTGGTAGAATAAATGGTCATATTCACACCTTACATGAGACCTTTACAAATCGCAATGAGAAGATGAAGATGACACCTAACGTAAATCGGCAGTTATGAGAACATTTGCCTATCAATATGATATGCAAAATGCGATGATAGCCAATTGTTGGTAATTAACACACCATTCCTATAGAATTCATGTCTTTAAGCAGAAGGTAGAACAGGGAATGCTAATCGAGTCACTTGTAGTTTTGAAAAGCCAGCTCCACAATGGTGTAGCGAAACCACGCTGTGGGAGTTACGCCAGAAACCACTTAAAGGGGTGGCAGGAAGGAGAACAGCGACCCCGGCACAGGTGATTCAAGCTGGGGGGCCGCCTGTAGCGGGGCATCTGCACAAGAGCAGAAAAGAAGCTTTAGAAAATTGGTTTTCGAATTCCAATGGGATACGGACAAAAGAGTGACACATTTTGGTCCAGCGAGTGCGACACATGGAAAGGTCAATCTACTTTAGGCGTCTCGAACGGGCACACAACGTCCGATTGGCGGAAACGCACTGGGAAGGAGAAAATGCTGAAGTTTCGATGCAGTTTGATAGAAGGAACACTGCGATTGGTTGAGAGAGTTTCTACAAAATAAGAGGAACACTCCTATTGGTAGAAAAAAGTCGTGATGTGAAAAATGACCCCAAGTGGAGGGAGGCAGTTCTGCCATGAGTAGGACAAGAGAGACTCCGAACTGGCGTCGAGTGCAGAATGAAGTACTTAATGCTCCGTACGACGCAGAGAAGAAATTTGTGTGGACACTGTGCTCACAACGGCTGCACTCCAGCTAAAAAATTAGCTGTACCAACGTTTAGCTCCAATTGTGGAGAAACGAATCAGCCAAATTGGTTAACTGTTCTTGCGAGAACTGAGAGGGCACTATAATATGCACGCTGTGTATATCGCCACATAATAAGACTAGGGCTGAGTACATGTTTTCTCGCATAATGTGAAACATAGGAAAAGTTTCTACTGGAAATTTCAGCAAAGACCAGATTAGTTTTGTAGGAATTTCAGTGGGAGGGAACGGCCTTGCAGACTACGGCATGTCACAGCGTAAGGTCAATACCGCGTGCACAGGCTTAAACTTTGTTGGTTCACCAGCTTGTGTCCACTGTAAACTCGAGCAGCCTTGGGTACTCTTATGCTCAAATTTGTCACTTGGTTAACCATCCACTGTAGACTTGATGGTCACCCTAAATAGTACCGAACTTTGAATCGGAATTGGACGATTTTCGTAGTACTGACCAACATCATAACGTATGTGTAGGAGCAGTTTTGTAAAGAAACGTAGAATTAAACTTTCATATTATTGTGCTTAGGATTAATGTAAAGAAACTTCCAAATAAACTTTCATAATATTGTGTTTAGGATTAATGTGCTTTCAGAGAATTAATATTTAACATTGTTGTGTATAAACTTATTTCACTTTTTGATGTTGGCAAGATGCATTATCCATTGCGCTGTTTTTATGTTGGTGAGTTGAAAACTGTGTGAAAAGCTGTAATTTGGTGAGAAATATTGCGACATTAAACTTGTCATTTCACCTCACACTGTTGTTCTCACAAAAAAAACCCTCACCCCTACAACAGTGAAGAGCTAAGAAAACTGGTACACGTGCCTAATATCACATAGGGGCCCACGAGCACGCAGAAGTGCCGCAACGTGATGTGGCATGGGCTCGACTAATGTCTGAAGGAAATTTGGAGGGAATTGACACCATGAATCCTGCAGAGCTGTTCAAAAATCCGTAAGAGTACGAAGGGGTGGAAATCTCTTCTGAACAGCACATCGCAAGGCATCCCAGATATGGTCAATAATTTTTATGTCTATGGAGCTTAGTGCCTAGTGGAAGTGTTTAAAGTCAGAAAAGTGTTCCTGAAGCCACTCTGTACCAGTTTTGGACGTATGGGGTGTCGCATTGTCTTGCTGGAATTGCCCAAGTCCATCGGAATGCACAATGGACATGAATGGATGCAGGTCATCAGACAGGGTCAGAGTCGTATCTAGACGTATCAGGGGTCCGATATCACTCCAACTGCACACGCCCCACACCATTACAGGGCTTCCCCCAGCTTGAAAAGTCTCCTGCTGACATGCAGGGTCCATGGATTCATAAGGTTGTCTCCATACCCGTAAACGTCCATCGACCCCAATTTGAAACGAGACTCGTCCGACCAGGCAATATGTCTGCAGTCATCAGCAGTCCAATAGTGTTGCCGGGCCCAGGAGAGGCATAAAGATTTGTGTCGTGCAGTCATCAAGACTACACGAGAGGGCCTTCGGCTCCGAAAGCTCGTATCCATGATTTTTCTTTGTATGGTTCGCACGGTAACACTTGTTGGTGGCCCAGCACTGAAATCTGCAGCAATTTGCGGAAAGGTTGCACTTCTGTCACGTTGAACGTTTCTCTTCAGTCGTCGTTGGTCCCGATCTTGCAGGATCTTTTTCCGGTCGCAGCAATGTCGGAGATTTGATATTCAAAGTACACTCGTGAAATGGTCGTACGGGAAAATCTCCACTCCATTGCTACTATAACACCATGTTCAAACTCCGATAAATCTTGATAATCTGCCATTGTATTATCAGTAACCGATCTAACAACTGCGCTAGACACTTGTCTTATACAGGCGTTGCCGACCGCAGCACCTACTCTGCCTGTTTACATGCCTCTGTATTTGAATGCGCATGCCTATACCAGTTTCTTTGGGGCTTCAGTGTATATACCAGATGGCTCATGCAAGCTGTCCTTTGTAGTAGTCTGTTTCCCGCACATTTTAGTGCTAGAAGAGTTGCCTCGTCGCTGCTGTCCAAAGTTAAGTGCATATACAAGCGAACATCCACCGCGCTGTGCCCGCATCTCCTGCGTTTTCCTCCTGGTTGTGCTCTCATAAAGTCTCGCTTCCGTCTGTTTGTAATTCGAGTCGGGCCTTACAGTTACACAGATAACAACAGCAGTGTACTCCAGCGAACACTACACCGATATGATACTGATCTATGGCGAGATACACCGCAATGCAGCTAAGGCTAGAAGACTGTGTTCACAACGTTTTCCAACGCGACGTCTACTTCTACGCATGTTTTTAGACGTACAAAGATGCGTTAAAGAGTCGAGAGAACATGTGGAAAAACCACTCTGCGACGCACCCGATGTTGCCAGGAACGTTTTTATTTCGGAGCACATCAACCCACGGTAAGCATAGCTTAAATGAAAATAGCACGGTTGTAAAATGTAGTATACACGAAAGTGTTATCTTGCTGTTGCTTTTAGGTTCCAGTAATGTTTGTACCTATAATAATAATAATAATAATAATAATAATAATATGGTCCTTACTATTACTATTATGAGCATCATTAGATCTCGTCTAATAATACATATTTATCATCGTAATTAGGGCAAAAAAGAGCCGTAGCGGACCTGGGGCTATCGAGATCTTGAGTACAAAGGATTTTGGAGGAAAGAAAATGACATCCCTTTTGGCTGTACTTCACCAACAGCTATAAGGAAACGATTTACAAAATTGCGTATCATTCTGCAGACGTCTCGTAAATAAGGTAGACGTAATTCCGGATTTCATCAGGCAGATATTTATGGGGAGATGATAGCTGTTTCGCCAATGACGCCACTGTCAACAGACACAGTCAACTTTACTGGGCTCCTGCAAATCCTCAGTAGTTACCATCACATCATATGCAAGCGCGCTGGGGTGTTAACGTATGGTACGCCATTGTAGGAGGCCACATCATTGGAGCAGTTTATTTGCCTCCCATACTAACTGGTTGGCTGTATTTGCAATTCCTATAGAATCATCTGAATCTTGGGTATCTCCTAGAAGACATCCCAGTCCATTTAGCTGTGAGGTACTGGTTTCAGCACAATGGTGAACCACCACATTATTGTACAAGGGTTAGGGAATATCTCAAAAATGCGAACCCCGAACGGTGGATAGGTCGTTGGGGTTGAATTCGTTGGTCAGCGAGATTGCCTGAATTAACGCCCTTAGATTTTTTCTTAACGCCAGGGCTTACGAAACGGGACCGGAAAGTTCACATGTGTTGAAAGGTGTCGAAGCTAATACCGAGAGGCGCTTACATCAAACCACCTAACAAGGCGGGCATGCATTCGAAAATTTGTATTGTGAGTAATGCAATTATAAAGATCTCTCAGTCTACAACATTGGTTTAAAGGAACAACATTTATGGTATTCATTATATTCATTGTTCTTTACTGAAATCGAAGATATGATAGCATTTATATAATACTGCCAACTGTGAAGTACGAATTGGTGCATTATGTGTTGTTAATAAATTAGCTGTCATCTGTCGATATGCCTTGAAACAGATAATTAATATACATTGGGGCTTGTGCTTATTGTTTTTTTGGTCAGAGACTGTCATTCTTCTACACATTCACCTTTCTTAAGGTCAGGAATCAGGAATTGAAGCCAGGATCCCTCCTACAGCATGCAAGTATAGCTCGTAGCTATAGGACCATTTATAGCTGTAAAGCATTTGTTTTCAAGCGCTGGTCTTACGTTTAGAAGAGTCTCCTCTCTGTTGGTGTGGAGTGGCCTTTACGGTTTTGCTTAGGCAAACCTTTCAGCGACTGTGGTATCCGGGATTAACTAACGTCAACGGAGGGTGGCGTGTGTGGAAAATTGGCAAAAATATTACATGAAGGGTTATAACAAAAACAAAAAAGTGACATAACACAAAGAACTAATTAATAGCTACCTGACAACACCTCAGATCCGACGAGAACAGAAATACATGTCCACATTTCTATTGTATAGTATATTACCGTTATATAGCATATATTGGAGCTTTGTATATAATGGGGTTTACTGCCAAAGACACTTACTTGAAAGTTAGAGGAAGCTTATACCTTTTGAGTATAAGTGTCATACAATGTTTTAAGACGATTTTTCTCAAGCATTTGCATTTTTGAATTGTGCCACTGTTCTTGCCAGTGTGCGATGTATCGAATAATGCTTTTACTGAGTGAGTAACACCTATTTTTGACCTATTTTGTATCTGTATCGATACTTTTATGTCAGTCTGCGGTGTTGCTTATGTAGAGTGGTGTCTCTATCATGGAAATTCTTTGACTAAGTATACATGATCCAGTTATGTGAACTTTTGAACGATGTTGTTTAAATTATGCTTGTGACTTTAAATAACTACTGGGATGATTGTTATATTATGTACTGCAAATGACTGGGTCCATAGTTACGGAATGTTTAGTTGAATGTAAAAGATGTGGGGAAGCCCCGCAGCTACGAAAGTAGTCTGACGGAGAGGAAAAGGTGCGGTTGGCGCGCAAGTGGCAACTCGTCACGCGTAAGGAGTCCGGGCTGAGCAGTGCTTTGGTTGTCATCTCGCTAGCAGTAGCGGACCATTGTCGTTCATATTCTTGGAGTTTTGGGGACAGAGGAGCTGTATTTGGTGATACTATAGTCATGCCATGGTTTTTGACCCTATAAAAATATAATTTCGACGCCAAGAAGATATGTAACAGGGCGAGGCCAACAGTATTGCTATGACTGCATCGCCGCCAGGGTAACAGCCACTGCAAATTGCGCTACCAGGGCCACCAGCCTTCCACTAAATTTTTTATATTTGGCACTCTGTAAATGGACCAGGTATTTGTGAAATTTGGTTGATTTTTAAAATAATCGTTGTGTTGCTAAAAATTCTATCTTATACACGTGATTATCCCAAATCGCAAACTTGGACAGGAAGCCTATTCTAGTGAATTTAATTCCGAGTGTCCTAATTTATTATGAGAAAGTAGTTGAATTTGAATTTAATGTTATGTTGTCATTTGCACAGTCAATTATATTTTTTGAGTAGTTCAAAAGACTGCTTATCAATGCACATTTGTTATTTAAAGAGTTATAGCTTATTGTACTTTACTTAGTTAATAATTAATGATAAGAATACTTACCATTTCTCATACACACTATAAATGAGCATAGTTCTTCAAACCATGAAAGGGCCCTCATGTACTAGAATAGTTAGTTAATGAAGCAAAACAGAGGTTCCTTCAGAGCTAATGTAGTTAGATTTGCATTTTGTTTAATTGCTTCAAACTGAAATTAAGAAAGACATATTTACTATGTTAGTTATTCCAATGCAAGTTGGTTAATGCACAGGCATAGAGATCCTACACTAAGCAATTATGTTATAGAGTATGATCATTAACAGACTCCCTGATTTAAATCAGAATCATTTCACGCTCTTCCCAGTTTAGTATTAATACTTGTTTAATGTGTGTTGATAGCTGGTTATATAAACTGTTGCACCTATTTCAGTTAAGGTATGTGTTGTTGAGAGGTATATGTTGTTGTTTACTATCTCATTGGACATTTGTTTGTCTGCCTTACTAGTTCGTAGCACATATGTCTGCAAGGTTTGATTACTGTGTTGTAGTGTGAACAGATATAAGAAAAGAGTTTAATGTTTGTGTGTCAAGGAAGGTTAGGTAAGCCTTAGCACCGGCTTCTGTTTTATTATATTGCTTGATGCAGGAATGCCTAATTAGGCTGGAGACCGATATTAATATGTAGTGTTACGACATGCTTTTGTACTGGAGAACGTGTGTTTCTGCTGCACCAGTTTACTGTTGGTTATACTCTGCTGGAGTGTTTCGGGAACGAATCCTTGTTTGATTGTTCTGTTTTCATTAGGTTATCTCACGGTCACAACTTCTCAATAATTTCTCGCTGATTTATGATGTTAGCATCGATTGTCGTTCAATGTACTCGGTGTTACCGTCACAAATGCATCAGTTTCTGTGCGGTAAACATGTGCAGCAGTCAGCGGTTTATCAACGGTGTTTGGCAGTTATTTAGAGCATTCGTGGATGTAAAATTATAAACTGAATTATCATGGTTTTCATCTTTGTATTTATCTTCCAAATTTTGCAGATCTTTTCTTTTCTAGATGCGAAGGTCAAAAATTTTGCTGCAGATGTTGAGATTTGTTTATTTGACATGCTAATGAATTAATGATAAGCTTTGTGAGTTATGTTAGGTCTTTGTACTTCCAAACGTAATCTAAGGCACTGACATAGAATCACAGTTGTAATATGACTGACACCAGTGTTGCCGAAAGACTGGCAGCTACACACGCACTGCCGGCCATTAGTTGCAACAGTTAGTTTTCTTCTTGTAACTCGTTTAGTTAATTTTCAAGCGTGAAGCGAGCATTATATCAGAATTAAACATTTGTTAATGGAGTTACTGATTTCATCGATTGCGCCTCTCTAGTTATCAATTCTTCACCCAAGTGCATGGTTTGTCAACGGGGACGTGGTAGACGGGTGTTGGCGCGTTCTGGCGGCAATTTGAGGAAGCTGAAGGTTAGGCCCCGTCGAGATGAAGAGATGAGGTGGCAGTCTGCACGGAGGGGAAGGGGGTCACCCCGTGTTTGAGAGAGAGAGAGAGAGAGAGGGAGAGAGAGAGAGAGAAGGGGAGCTGCTTGTTTGCCTTCTTGAGTGCAGCAGGGTAGCTTGTGAGATTGATACCTGACGTAACTTAAGGACTGCTGTTGATTTCTGTAATTGTGCCAGATGCTGAGTCAAAGTCACATGTTCAGGTGATACTGAGTTCTTCTGTTCCTAATGACATACGTTCTCTCCTCCGCAGTTTACTTGTCTGTAACATAATAGTAACATTTTGGATAGATCGCTAGTTGTATTTTGCCTGTTCCAGAGCAGTGGCGTCAAGTGATTTGCCACGCTATTACATTTCTACCTGTCATATGCTGCCATTTATATGTTACATTTTAGTAATTTGTTTGTTAGAGTGTTTTTTCCCCATAAAGTCTTGATTTAGCCAGTTGTAAGCTATTGTGTGTAACGGTAAGCAGGCGATATAGTTGGTGATCTGGTTCTCCTGCTCATAAGCTTAAAATATTTGACTATTGTCTCTCCCCTTGTGGACAATTATCGTATGTAACATTTAATATAACAGATTAAGAGCTGTATACACTCAATTTCTCCAAGTTCATAAATCTTGGCATTCTTGTGGTTCTTCAGTAAGGCAGGAAAGTAATCGAATCTGGTCATTTAAGCGATTTTAAAGTTTGGCTGTAAATTAATGTTTGTGTTTTTAAATGATTATTAATTTGTACTATGCTAGGTCAAGCAGTCTCATTTGGGGTTATATTTAATGTTTTATTCCGTTCGCCTTAGCGCAGAAGTGGGTTTTGTTATTAATTAGGTGTTCATATGTAAGCACGTGTTGTTTCTCAGGTTTCGGTTTGAATTTGTGATCGGTTATAAACTACTGGGCCAGGACAGCCGAAAATGTTAAACCCTATTGTAAATTTTCTAATGGATTCTTGTTGTTACACGCGATCCTTGTTCGCTATCTCTAAGCTTGTTACTTCAGTGTACTGGTCTGTGGTTTGTGTGCCATATGGTTGCGTTACGATTACGTTTGTGCTATCTCGGACTGGTGGTTCCGCATCACGTGACCAACTTTTCCTTTCCTATTTGGTCCTCCGTGGCCGACCGAACGGAATTCGACTACGACGCAGATGAGTTCTGTCCCCGCTAGAGGTTCCGTGGTCCTGTGTTCGGTCGCGCAACTTGGGACTAAGCCCCGCCATAACGTCCAGCATATCCGAGACAGAAGTTAAGTTACTTACCAAATCTTTTTCAGACATTTTGGCATCAGACACTAGATTCCCAGCGCCACAACAGTCTGTTAGTCCTGATGTATCAAGAGAGCAATTAATAACTTGGCCATTAGTTTGTATAGCTTTATTGCGGCCACTAGTCATGTTACTCTTCTTGTGTGTTAAGATTCCCTTTATGGGAGTTGTATTGGCGATCTCATTATCCTGATCATTAATGACAATGTAATATTCATGTACTCCTTGGTGTTTGTATACCGGAAAGAGCTCCGCCTTGCTGCTTATACTATCGTAAGTTTTGATCATGCTTTTTTCTGTGATGGGGATGAAGCCTTAAGGTCTGTTTATATGATAAAATTCTGTTCCAGGTTCTTGCCGAAGATTACATTAAAACTGCAATTATAATTAACTAATTGGGTTAATTTTCATTGGATTTTAAGGCCTTCCGTGTTAACTGATTGTTTCTTAACTTGTGACACACAAAACCTCTCTTCGTTTTTATTATTATAAAATTATTTGGTGACCATTGTGGTAAAGATATTTCATCAATGAGTAAAGTGTTAAATTTATTCGTCAATAACTATGTGAAATAAAAAGGTGAATGAAGGTTTGTAAACCCCTGGTCCAATCCTTCCCGAAAACCTTGTAGTCACCATTCGTAATTAATACATTATTAATGTGTGCTGAAGGCCAGTTTTGTGTATATTTCAGAGATTTATAATATAAATGAGAGTCAACAGAGCGCCAGTTCTGTGCGCATGCAAATCATGTTTATACAATATTAATTTTACAGGTTAACATGAGAACAGAAGTGCTGAAAATATAAAAAATTACCATAAATCAGATTTTACTATCCAATGTGTACGACAAATATTCCATATTTTTGTACTCCCATTTTAATTTATTCGCAGTAATTGAAATATAGCTTGTGTGGGAATCTGCACATGTGAATCGAGGTATTTTTATCTCTTGTTTATATTCCATCACATCGCTGACAAGCCTGCAACCAGATGGCGCAAACATAGAAACTGCTGAAGATATCCTTACGAGTGATCTAGGGATTCTCAGTGATAGAAAATGGAGGCTACAACCTAGTGCTACAAAGACGGACGTATCTGCATTCCATTTGAACAACAAAATGGCCAACAGAGAACTACATGTATATCTAAACGGGAAAATACTAAATCACAACAAACACCCAAAGTACTCTGGGGTTACCCTAGATAGGACATTAACATTCAAAGAATATGTAAGGTGTCAAGCAAATCCAACACCTTCCATGAAAACCCTGACATGATAAGCAAATCCAGTAGTATGTCACATAGCTCCGAATAAATCATGACATTAAATTAACCAAAGTAATACGAGTAACTAGTGAGCAAATGGAATCCCACAGACTAACACAAGAATGACTAAATGCATGTCATACCTTCCCACCATGAGACAGGCGCAGTTCCGAGGGGAGAAACGAGAACAGAAGCCGAGAGCAGAACAGTGTTAAGCGAGAAGGCCCTACGATAAGGGACGGACACCCACGTCGCCAGCTAACCGCTACGACCACACCACCCGCAAGTTTTTAGCGTGAGACTTTTTCGCGTCTCTGTTACGTTAGGACCAACCCCCCACCCCATGTTAAAAGATAGAGCCCTCCACAAGAACAGTGTAGATCTTACGATAACACTAAAGGACCACACCAGCTGCAAGTTTTAGCGTGAAACTTTTTCGCGTCTCTGTTACGTTGCAAACTTTAAAAACATTGCCCCACCACGAAAAGTATAACGTTTCTCATTGGATGGACAGAATTTTTGTAGGCAGAGCTTAATGTTAACATTGAGACCCTGATTGGTCAGATGAAAACACAGCCAGATAGTTTTTTTTAAACCAATTTCGGTAAATTGTAGTAAGGAGAAGTTAGGAGAGAGTTGCTTCTGAGAGGGTTTGCTGGACTGAGCTGCGCCGGCTGCCGCCCCCTGACGAACACCGACAAGGTAATGAACGCACGTGATACCGCATTCTTTAGCGCATAAGGCTTCACTCAGAACTGCAGAAGTCTCATCTGTTACATTCCCTTTTTGCGTAATGCTAGTGTCGATCGTCAATTAAAGCTTATGGTGTTCACATTTGCCACTTGAAGTAAAAATCTGAAACGCGATGATTTTTCTGTTATATAGTTATTGAGAAGCCACATCAGTCACTGTAATTTACGACAAGTTAGATTAGTAATTAAAGATAATTGAGGGTCACTGTAGACCATTTTGATAGTTTTCTCTTTTGTGAAACTTAATTTAAACATAGATTATAGATGTGATATGGCTTAGGTCATCCTTCGATCCATTGTAGAACTTGGAAACCCATTCAGGGAATATTCGTTCACATTTTTGTTGAACGCAGTTGGTTTTTACCATCCCGTATTAAAACATTTCCTTTTATCAATAGTGCAATTTATAAGCGATGTTTTGTGAGTAGAATAAAATTTCCAATGGTAAACTTAACTGCTTTTTCGACGTTATTTTACCAGCTAACTAAAAATAGGAAAGCCTTGAACCCCTTCCACTAAATTTAGTTAGTGTTAAGATTCCTTTACAGGGAGTGCAGTGGAGCAGACGCTGAAATCATTAAGTATTTGGTTATATCATCGCTAGTCTCATTGAACTCTTCTGAATTCTACATGTTGTGTGTGGTCTAACGTCTCCTTACCAGCAACAGGTCCCAGGTTCAAGTAGTCAATTCCCTAAAAAACACGCTCAGAGCGTCGTTGCGCGAAAATGGTAGGGAGACACGATATAGAACAAACAGACACCATGCAGAATGTTTAGAAAATGGCGACCCTCCCAGGATGGTAAAATACCATGATTGAAGGTCGACCACATGCCTAACTAGGTCAGAAAATTATCCTGTTGAAAAATTTTCGTAATAAAAAAAATATTTTTTTAACGTCATAAATAGTTGAAAACAGTAGCTGCAGCGATAGATAGTAAGAAAATATTCAATAGATAGACATTCTAGCAGAGAAAATAGCATAATTAAGTTATGAATTTTAAAAATTGTTAGAATTAAGTCTTCTCTCCAATGCAAGCGCACAGGTGGCGGATACATCGTTGACAAGTTGGTTCTGACCCAACAAGTAAGTGAATGGATTGTCAGTCTTGGTAGTGTCAAGTCGTGTGAACAAAATTGTTTATGAATCGAGTGAGATCGTATGAGCGCATGTTGACGCGAATTAAGGCGCGTGAATTGCTTTTAAAACAGAAAATAAGGGATTCTGAAAGATTAGCAATGGCAGTTCGACACCTTGACCGAATTGAGGTAGAGACCCAGCATGAAAATGGACAGAGAATAGAGGACAGTACAACAGACGATGCAGTATCGCAAGAAATAGGACATATAACGCACCATAACGAGGATAATGTACGTCAAGACACAGAAAACCTAGGTCAGCATACGACAGAGGAGCAGGAAAGTAGAGAGACAGTCGATGAGGATTCTAACTTGCGTCTTGAATACATAGAACCCATAGTACAAGTAATTAGAGCTCCCTCACCACAGAGTACAAGGAATGCGAATTTTAATTTGGTTCACTATGTCTTTATTTTGCCTTGACATGGTTTCCGTAATTTGGTGTAATAATTCTGCCAGATTGGTGGGTCCTATTGCGCTTTCTTCCGACGTCCTACGCTCTGTGTTTTCGCCCAAGTGTTGGTTCGCAACCGATTGCACTGAACTCTGCTGTGACAGAAGAGTAATTTTTCGAATTAATGGCAAAGAAAAATCAATGCTTAGAAGTGCCATACAGTGACGGAGAGTTGATTAAATTATGTGCGATGAAGCTACCATTGAAATACCAGCAATCATTAGTAGGTCACGGAGGCAATGACGTCGAAGCACTTAAAGGTATTCTAAGGGAACTAGAGTTCATATTTTCGGAAAATGACGCAAGAAAAAGAAGAACCGCACGTGAAAACGAAAGCAAAAAGCAGTGGAATCCACAAGGCACAGTACGAAGAAACGATAATTACGAACCATGTGATAACTTCGCACCAAGAAACGACAATAGATTTCAACAAAGAACCGGTTATGGATTTAGAAGAGAATATGGCAATAAACACACTCCTGGAAATTGAAATAAGAACACCGTGAATTCATTGTCCCAGGAAGGGGAAACTTTATTGACACATTCCTGGGGTCAGATACATCACCTGATCACACTGACAGAACCACAGGCACATAGACACAGGCAACAGAGCATGCACAATGTCGGCACTAGTACAGTGTATATCCACCTTTCGCAGCAATGCAGGCTGCTATTCTCCCATGGAGACGATCGTAGAGATGCTGGATGTAGTCCTGTGGAACGGCTTGCCATGCCATTTCCACCTGGCGCCTCAGTTGGACCAGCGTTCGTGCTGGACGTGCAGACCGCGTGAGACGACGCTTCATCCAGTCCCAAACATGCTCAAAGGGGGACAGATCCGGAGATCTTGCTGGCCAGGGTAGTTGACTTACACCTTCTAGAGCACGTTGGGTGGCACGGGATACATGCGGACGTGCATTGTCCTGTTGGAACAGCAAGTTCCCTTGCCGGTCTAGGAATGGTAGAACGATGGGTTCGATGACGGTTTGGATGTACCGTGCACTATTCAGTGTCCCCTCGACGATCACCAGTGGTGTACGGCCAGTGTAGGAAATCGCTCCCCACACCATGATGCCGGGTGTTGGCCCTGTGTGCCTCGGTCGTATGCAGTCCTGATTGTGGCGCTCACCTGCACGGCGCCAAACACGCATACGACCATCATTGGCACCAAGGCAGAAGCGACTCTCATCGCTGAAGACGACACGTCTCCATTCGTCCCTCCATTCACGCCTGTCGCGACACCACTGGAGGCGGGCTGCACGATGTTGGGGCGTGCGCGGAAGACGGCCTAACGGTGTGCGGGACCGTAGCCCAGCTTCATGGAGACGGTTGCGAATGGTCCTCGCCGATACCCCAGGAGCAACAGTGTCCCTAATTTGCTGGGAAGTGGCGGTGCGGTCCCCTACGGCACTGCGTAGGATCCTACGGTCTTGGCGTGCATCCGTGCGTCGCTGCGGTCCGGTCCCAGGTCGACGGGCACGTGCACCTTCCGCCGACCACTGGCGACAACATCGATGTACTGTGGAGGCCTCACGCCCCACGTGTTGAGCAATTCGGCGGTACGTCCACCCGGCCTCCCGCATGCCCACTATACGCCCTCGCTCAAAGTCCGTCAACTGCACATACGGTTCACGTCCACGCTATCGCGGCATGCTACCAGTGTTAAAGACTGCGATGGAGCTCCGTATGCCACGGCCAACACCGCGGTTCCTGGTGTGTCCGCTGTGCCGTGCGTGTGATCATTGCTTGTACAGCCCTCTCGCAGTGTCCGTAGCAAGTATGGTGGGTCTGACACACCGGTGTCAATGTGTTCTTTTTTCCATTTCCAGGAGTGTATAATTCACCCAGGAACGGCAACAAGTATTACAGAGGGAAAAACGACAACCGGAGAACTACTGGAGAACAAATAGACCGACAAATTATCAAAAAAGAAACCACTATCAACAAGCTGAACAAGAAAAGAGAATAAAGATAGAAGAGGTGTAGGTAAGACCACCAAACCCCGATAAACGTTCGAATTGACAGCTAAGCGCCCATGCCAAAAAGAATGACGCACCGACACAGGACAATTGCAGCACCTTGAACAGAGAAGTAAAAATCTTATCACGAGAAGAGAAGAAGGAAGAAACAAATCCGCAGGGACCAGATGAAAACGAAGACAAGAAAATAACAATATCGTGTTGGGACGAAATTAATTGGGAAAATACTGACGAGGAAGATGAATTACCAGAGGCATGCACAACGAATGTAGGAGGAAAGGACGAAGTAATGAGTATTGCAGAGCTATTTGAGATGGAAACCAGGGAAAGCGAATTCAATGAGAATAATGCGCAGTCGACAGAAGTTGAAAATAAGTTATGAGTGGGCACACAACCCAACGTATATAATGAAGGAAGTTATGAAGCGATAATTAGAGCATTTAGATGCGGAAGTAGAGACGAAGAAAGAGAAGATAGACGAGGATGAGAAAAAAGTAGAGGATGTTGAAGAAAGTGTAAATGAGGGAAGAAATAGAGAAGAGGAAATAAAGGAGAGAGAAGTAGCAGTCGAAGCTTATCCTACAGAAAGTTCGAATTCACAAGGGAAATTCCTGAAAAGACTCATGTATGATTCTGTGGAGGATTCGTTGATGCAAGAAGAAGAAGATCAGAACCAACCCTTTCAAATTCAACCAATTGTGAAGGCCATTCCTGAAAAGACTTATGTATGATTCTGTGGAGGATTCGTTGATGCAAGAAGAAGAAGATCAGAACCAACCCTTTCAAATTCAACCAATTATGAAGGCCATGGTAAAGCATATCCCAGTCAATATTGTAAATGATAGCGGAAGTGAACTGACTGCGATCTCAGAACATTTACTCATGCAGTGTAATGCCAATGAGGAATTGCCAGTTCTGAAAACACGTAAGATTAAAGTAAGAGGTCCTATTAGAAACAATGCTGCGGAAGTTACTAGCTAAACAAGGTTAACTCTTTCGTGCCAAGGTCAAAAGATCGAAGCCAACTTCGTGATGATACCTAAACTAACTGTAGATTTGATTATAAGTGCAGATTTTTTAAATGAGAGACAAGCGATAATAGATATGGGAAAGGTAGCGTAACATTCGGGAATGTCACACTTTTCTTTGAGCAAAAGCTAAAATTAGAAGAAGTTTTAGCGTGAGACATTTTCGCGTCTCTGTTACGTTGCAAACTTTAAAAATATTCCCCCACCATGAAAAGTATAACGTTTCTCATTGGATAGACAGAATTTTTGTAGGCGGAGCTTAATGTTAACATTGAGACCATGATTGGTCAGATGAAAACACAGCCAGATAGTTTTTTTAAAACCAATTTCGGTAAATTGTAGTAAGGAGAAGTTAGGAGAGAGTTGCTTCCGAGAGGGTGTGCTGGACGGAGCTGCGCCGGCTGCCGCCCCCTGACGAACACCGACAAGGTAATGAACGCACGCGATGCCGCATTTTTGAGCGCATAAGGCTTCACTCAGAACTGCAGAAGTCTCATCTGTTACATCCCCTTTTTGCGTAATGCTAGTGTTGATCGTCAATTAAAGCTCATGGTGTTCACATTTGCCACTTGAAGTAAAAATCTGAAACGCGATGATTTTTCTGTTATATAGTTATTGAGAAGCCACATCAGCCACTGTAATTTACGACAAGTTAGATTAGTAATTAAAGATAATTGAGGGTCACTGTAGACCATTTTGATAGTTTTCTCTTTTGTGAAACTTAATTTAAACCTAGATTATAGATGTGATATGGCATAGGTCATCCTTGGAAACCCATTCAGGGAATATTCGTTCACATTTTTGTTGAACGCAGTTGGTTTTTACCATCCTGTATTAAAACATTTCCTTTTATCAATAGTGCAATTTATAAGCGATGTTTTGTGAGTAGAATAAAATTTCCAATGGTAAACTTAACTGCTTTTTCGACGTTATTTTACCAGCTAACTAAAAATAGGAAAGCCTTGAACCCCTTCCATTAAATTTAGTTAGTGTTAAGATTCCTTTACAGGGAGTGCAGTGGAGCTGACGCGGAAATCATTAAGTATTTGGTTATATCATCGCTAGTCTCACTGAACTCTTCTGAATTCTACATGTCATGTGTGGTCTGACGTCTCCTTACCAGCAACAGGTCCCAGGTTCAAGTAGTCAATTCCCTAAAAAACTCGCTCAGAGCGTCGTTGCGCGAAAATGGTAGGGAGACACGATATAGAACAAACAGACACCATGCAGAATGTTTAGAAACACCTGCCGAAAACTGTAGCGAAACTTAAAACACGCAACAACAATTGCAGAAGCTCTGTGGCACCACTTGGGGCTCCACAGCATCTGCCTTAAGAACATCCGCACTTGGCTTGGTGTATCCAGTGGCAGAATACTGTGCCCCAGTGTGGTTCAACAGCAAACACACACACACAGTAGATAGCCAACTTAATGCAACAATTCATATTATATCAGGCACCATCAGGCCAACTCCTACATTGTGGCTGCCCGTTCTCAGTAACATAGCCCCTCCTAACCTGCGCCGAGAACACACTCTGGTTAGAGAATTTCAAAAAATCATGACCAACCCTCAATTACAAATCCACAAAGATACTCACGACATCCAAGGAAACCGACTCCGGTGCGGCTGGTCCCCGCAGAGGTTCGAGTCCTCCCTCGGGCATGGGTGTGTGTGTGTTTGTCCTTAGGATAATTTAGGCTAATTAGCGTGTAAGCTTAGGGACTGATGACCTCAGTAGTTAAGTCCCATAAGATTTTACAAAAAAAAAAAAAGAAAAAAAGAAAAAAAACGACTCCGGTCGAGGCATCCACCAGTAAAGACCGCAGAGGTGCTGCACCAAACCAACTTTAAAATAAATGACCGATGGAAAGAGGAATGGGAGAGCAGAACAGCAGTAAACTGCCACAGTATGCCATGCATCTTTAGTAAACCAAAAGGATTTGATTGCCCTCGCAAAGTTTGGTCAACTCTTAATCGCATCAGAACCAACTGTGGGAGAAGCGCGGACTCCTTATACAGATGGGGTAAACTTCCTTCGGCCGCTTGCGACTGTGGCGCTGAGAGACAGACGATCAAACACATCGTGCAGGAATGCCCACTAAGTGCATATGAGGGTGACCCACAGGATTTCCTAATGGCGACCCAAGAGGTAATCGACTATATATTATCCAAGCTGGACGTTTGTTTGTGATTGCTCTTCTGTGAGTGTAAATTTACAATTGGTGGTGTCCTTATATACAAACTGTTATTTATTGCTCTGTTTATACATATGTGATGCTTTTTTTTAAACGTGTTGTTTCTGTAATTTTTACTGTGATGTTATGAGCCATACGCTAAATAAATAAAATAAATTCGATTAGTTTAATTACTTCAAAAGGCTCCTTCTAAATCGCATCTGAAAGCAAACCCGTATAGTAGGTATCCTGGAATAAGCTCATGGAAGCTGTTTCCCACAAAAAAGTATTATCTTAATTACGAACTTCCAGCAAGCTGGAGTAACTTGGGTCAGCAACTTCTGTTTATCAATAGAACGAAAATCCAGTCCAAGTTGAAAATATTTTATTTTTCATTCTATGACGAGTTTCCGGCCGAGACCCATTTTCAAATCACCATAACAAAGTCGAAAATGGCATTTCCGAAGATGTCAACAAAATGTGTAGTATACATTCCTCCTCTATGAGGAAGAAGATTTGTCTGAGATGGTGGAAGAAGAAATTGGTGTCAATTTAGATGAAGTAGGAGATCCAGTATTAGAATCAGAATTTAAAAGAGCTTTAGAGGAGTTCAGATTAAATAAGGCAGAAGGGATAGATAACATGCCATCAGAATTTCTAAAACCATAGAGGGAAGTGGCAACGAAACGACTATTTACGTTGGTGTGTAGAATGCATGAGTCTGGCGACATACCATCTGACTTTCGGAAAAATATCATCCGCAAGCCTGCAAGAGCTGAAAAGTGCGAGAATTATCGCATAATCAGCTTAACAGCTCACGCATCCAAGTTGCTGACAAGAATAATATACAGAAGAATGGAAAAGAAAATTGAGGCTGCGCTAGACGACGATCAGTTTGGCTTCAGGAAAAGTAGAGGCACGAGAGAGGCAATTCTGGCATTGCGGTTGATAATGGAAGCAAGACTAAAGAAAAATCAAGACATGTTCATAGTATTTGTTGATCTCGAAAAAGCGTGCGACATAGTAAAGTGGTGCAAAATGTTCGAAATTCTGAGAAAAATAAAGGTAAGCTATCGGGAGAGATACACAATATTTACAAGAGCCGAGAGGGTATAATAAGAGTAGACGACCAAGAACAAAGTACTAGGATTAAAAAGGGTGTAAGACAGGGATGTAGTTTTTCGTTCGATCTGTGCATCGAAGAAGCAATGATGGACGTAAAAGACAGGTTCAGGGGTGGGATTAAAATTCAAGATGAATGGGTATCAATGATGCGATTCGCTATCTTGAGTGAAAGTGAAGAAAAATTACATGATCTGTTGAATGGAATGAACGGTGTAATGAGTATGGAATATGGATTTAGAATAAATCTTAGATAGACGATAGTAATGAGGAGTAGCAGAAATGAAAACAGCGAGAAACTTAACATCAGGATTGATGGTCACGAATTAGATACAGTTAAGGAATTATGCTACCTGGGCAGTAAAATTACCAATGACGCACGGAGCAAGGTGAACATCAAAAGCAGACTGGCAATGGAGAAAAGGGCATTCCTGGCCAAGAGAAGTCTACTAGTATCAAACATAGGCCTTAATTTGAGGAAGAAATCGGTGAGAATGTACGTCTGGAGTACGGAACTGTATGGTAGTGAAACATAGATTGTGGGAAAACCGGAACAGAAGAGAATCGAAGCATTTGAGATGTTGAAAATTAGGAGGACGGTAAGATAAAGGAGGAGGAGTGTCTGCGCATAATCGGAGAGGAAAGGAATATGTCGGAAACACTGATAAGGAGAAGGGACGGGATGATAAGACATCTGTTAAGACATGAGGGATTGACTTTCATCCGACTAGAGGGAGCTGTAGAGGGCAAAAGCTGTAGAGGAACACAGTGATCGGAATACATCTAGCAAATAACTGAGGACGTAGGTTCCAAGTGCTACTCTGAGATGAAGAGGTTGGTACAGTAGAGGAATTTCGTTGGCGGGCCGCATCAGACCAGTCAGAAGACAGACGAGACAAAAAAAAAAAAAGAACCCTTAGTGTTGCGTTTGTTCACACAGTACCTTACACTGCTGACAATTTTGTTTTTGAAATTTGATCAAGTCGTACACAATATGTTGATGTAATCGAAAGTGAACGAGGTCCATTTCTCCAGAAGAACGTTACTTTTTTCGCGTAAAATGTGGTACAGAGAGCGCGTCTAACAGTGTACTGATTCTATTATTTATGGACTGAGTTATTTCATTATCGATAGTGATGGGTAATGTACTTAATTGAAGTTTTTACGCTTTAGGTAGTGAACAGCATGTTGAAATTCCAATTAGTACCGTAGCTGTAAAGTAACTCTGCAACAACGCACACCTATGTTTTCTTTTCTTTTACTTCAGTAAAAAATTGCTCCGCACGGATATCGCAGCCCGTACTGTGGCTAAAAGTCGTGCGTATAAGCTCTCAAAAGTTAGAAACAATAATGCCGAGCCGAAAAACTAAGCGTCGGCGCCGATTGTTTATATAGCAGGCGAAAGTGTGTAAGCAACAGACTCATGTTTCTAACATCAAATAGCTAGCTGAGACGCACGGAAGCAGGTGTATCCCAGGGATTAGTTCTGGGTCGAACTTTCCACACCGTCTGCACTAATGACGTTCCGCAACAAGCGGAGGGCCAGCTTTCTACAGGAACCATCCGAAGCTGGTTTATGTCGCCCGCAGAGTAGAAGAACCTGTCCAGCGCATTCAGAAATGGGACCGCCTTTGGAAAAGCACGGTGAACCTCAATAAAACTCAAACCACCCTATTCGCGAATAAACGAATAAATCAAGATACGGAACTCGTTACAAACGATACTCCCCAACTATGGAAACCTAGAAATATTTTTGGGTTAAGTGTTGTTTCAAATTGACATTCAGGAAACACGTTGAATACATTAGCAACAACAGAAAAGCGCTACTATCACCGACCTGCAGTGACAAGAAACGTGGTTCATGAGCTGTGCCTCGACCATCGACAGTCGTCTTTCACCTTAAGTAACATACTTGTTTAAGCGGGGCGGAAGTGGTCTGGCGCAGCGACTAGAGGTGTTGGCCCATAATACACTCCTGGAAATTGAAATAAGGACACCGTGAATTCATTGTCCCAGGAAGGGGAAACTTTATTGACACATTCCTGGGGTCAGATACATCACATGATCACACTGACAGAACCACAGGCACATAGACACAGGCAACAGAGCATGCACAATGTCGGCACTAGTACAGTGTATATCCACCTTTCGCAGCAATGCAGGCTGCTATTCTCCCATGGAGACGATCGTAGAGATGCTGGATGTAGTCCTGTGGAACGGCTTGCCATGCCATTTCCACCTGGCGCCTCAGTTGGACCAGCGTTCGTGCTGGACGTGCAGACCGCGTGAGACGACGCTTCATCCAGTCCCAAACATGCTCAATGGGGGACAGATCCGGAGATCTTGCTGGCCAGGGTAGTTGACTTACACCTTCTAGAGCACGTTGGGTGGCACGGGATACATGCGGACGTGCATTGTCCTGTTGGAACAGCAAGTTCCCTTGCCGGTCTAGGAATGGTAGAACAATGGGTTCGATGACGGTTTGGATGTACCGTGCACTATTCAGTGTACCCTCGTCTCCATTCGTCCCTCCATTCACGCCTGTCGCGACACCACTGGAGGCGGGCTGCACGATGTTGGGGCGTGAGCGGAAGACGGCCCAGCTTCATGGAGACGGTTGCGAATGGTCCTCGCCGATACCCCAGGAGCAACAGTGTCCCTAATTTGCTGGGAAGTGGCGGTGCGGTCCCCTACGGCACTGCGTAGGATCCTACGGTCTTGGCGTGCATCCGTGCGTCGCTGCGGTCCGGTCCCAGGTCGAGGGCACGTGCACCTTCCGCCGACCACTGGCGACAACATCGATGTACTGTGGAGACCTCACGCCCCACGTGTTGAGCAATTCGGCGGTACGTCCACCCGGCCTCCCGCATGCCCACTATACGCCCTCGCTCAAAGTCCGTCAACTGCACATACGGTTCACGTCCAAGCTGTCGCGGCATGCTACCAGTGTTAAAGACTGCGATGGAGCTCCGTATGCCACGGCAAACTGGCTGACACTGACGGCGGCGGTGCACAAATGCTGGGCAGCTAGCGCCATTCGACGGCCAACAACGCGGTTCCTGGTGTGTCCGCTGTGCCGTGCGTGTGATCATTGCTTGTACAGCCCTCTCGCAGTGTCCGTAGCAAGTATGGTGGGTCTGACACACCGGTGTCAATGTGTTCTTTTTTCCATTTCCAGGAGTGTAGCTTCCTAGTGGGCTTGGAGGAAGGAGTACGGAGGGGGGATTGCGTGCGGCGTGTTTGCTTATTTGGCTGTACGGCGCCGGCAGTGGCGCATCCGGAATCCGTTACTGAGTTGAGGCGCGCGGGCCATGCGTTGGGTACGCGAGGAAAACTACCTCGCCCCGACTTGGATTACTGGCGCCTCCTAAGTGGCGTTTTCAGCCGTCTTCTGCCGTGGCTTCTTGCTGTCAGTTGTGCCTTCCTAGCGCCTGTTACGGTTGCTGCACGCTTCTGTACTTTGAGTCTCAGCATCCCACAGCCTCTGATTATTTTGTGAGCCGACTTTGATGTACTGCTTGGTGATTTTTCAGGCTGCTTAGAGTTCTCAAATTTTTAGAGAACACGCAATATTACCCTGACCGTTAATGCGTTACCGTTTGGAGTAGTTTTAGTGTCGGGTTATCTTGCGTACTTTTGTCCGATGTTACATTGTGTTGTGTTGAAATTAGCTATCGAAGACTGGTACTCTGTTTCGCTACTCGTTCGATAAGCCTGCACAATTTGGCCCTGAGGAACCTTTAAATATTAAAAGGTGCTAATATTTGTAGGTTGTCCTAGCTGATTAAACTGTATCTGGTAACTGCTGAATTGTTTTCTCTTGGCGTGGCTCGATTGATATTTTGCTCCAACAGGTTATTTTCATTAATGGTTCTTGATATACTTTGTAAGGTGGTTATAATTTCGCACCTTCCAAGCACTCATCTACATACTTTGCCGTGATTTACAACCGCAATTAGGTATCATTTGATAGGTTGTACATCGTATATATGAATATTTAAAAAAGACTGACATTGTCACGTATACCTTGTTAACGCTTATTGCATGAAAGGCGATGGATCGTCTTTATTATCAAAATGGCGTAATGAATGATTGGCTATATTAGCAGAGGTTGGAACGCCAGCGGAAATGAAAAGACGGATGGTCGGCGCACCTGAGCGCTGAAGCACAATAGAGTGGCGGCCGGCCGGTTTTGTACCTAGGCCAGAAGGATAACGGGAAACTCCGAAAATCTTGGACGCAGCAGAGAGGAACAAGGAAGCATTACTTCGGAAATCACGCAGGCTGCGTTATTTCCGAGGATTTTTACTCTAAGAAGCGTGCTATTGTATGAATTCCTAATTAACGGGGATAGGTATTTCCTCGCAAACTTTCCTCGCTGGACGACAAAAGACTAAAATATGGTTGGTCGGCGTTCAGAAGAATCTGTAGAGAGGGAAAATATTCCGTCGTTTCAAGAATATGATTCGCCTTCTGCAGTTACGAGGGAGGGGAGCTGAGCTTTGCTGGGAAGCCAGCAGTGGAGAGAAAAAGGTTTTCCCTTTTGAGCGCCCGTGTTTGACGTTGCTTAGTATCAACTTTTGTTGGTACAGACGGATTTGCTGTCTTTGCTCTCTGGAGATTTTATAGTTAGAACGGTTAGGCACCGTACTGTTGCTAATTTATACGATTCTGGACTTCGCCTTTGGGTAACGAGTCGTCGTTCAGTACGCAGCGTTCAATTGGCTCAAACGGCTCTGAGTACTATGCGACTTAACTTCTGAGGTCATCAGTCGCCTAGAACTTAGAACTACTTAAATCTAACTAACCTCAAGACATCACACACATCCATGCCCGAGGCTGGGTTCGAACCTGCGACCGTAGCGGTCGCGCGGTTCCAGACTGTAGCGCCTAGAACCACTCGGCCACTCCGGCCAGCGCAGCGTTCAGTGATTGAGAGCACTTCCTCTGTCTGTACTACGTAGAAACGTTATCTGAATTCCGTCCTTGTCGCTGGCAGTTAGCGTTTCTTGTCTGTAGAACACAGAGAGGAGGAGACAGTATTAGATCGTACTAGTCAGAGGACCGCCTTCTGCCGTCCTAGTCTTTGAAAGAGTTTATTTCGTCGCAGACATATACGAGAACCATCACTCTGACGCACCGGACGCAATACATACGGCGATATAGATAATTGCTTTGGCTTATTAGGACTATAAAGCTAAACAGCTGTGATCCCGTAAGTTTTATTTCCACTGAGGTTGCACACCACTGCAGATCATCTTTGAAAGTATTGTCTTCTAGTGCTTGGTATGTAGATGCTGTCAGTCAAATGGCTCAAATGGCTCTGAGCTCTATGGGACTTAACAGCTGTGGTCATCAGACCCCTAGAACTTAGAACTACTTAAACCTAACTAACCTAAGGACATCACACACATCCATGCCCGAGGCAGGATTCGAACCTGCGACCGTTGCGGTCGTGCGGTTCCAGACTGAAGCGCCTTTAAACGCGCGGCCACTCCGGCCGGCCTGCTGTCAGTCATCTCGCGTTATTTATATTAGATCGCGTAGCCATAAAAAGGGGCACATTTGGGCAACTGATCAGTGGTATTAGTCAGGAAATCAATTTGTGTCTCTTTCTGTCCATTAGACATTGATATATAAACAATTGTAATATATAAAAGTGGTTTTAATCTACAAAAAATTTATAAGCAGAATCAACATTTATAATTTTGTTGTTACTAGTTCCGTTAATCATTCATTTATGTAATTTATATGTTAAAGAGCAACAAAGAGGAAATAATATCACCATTAAGAGATCCTAAGATCTGCTTCAAGGGGTAGTCAGACAGGGCAAAATCTTCATTTTCGTGTTCAGTATTTCCCGTTGCACTCATTCATTTTTACACCCGCGTGGAGTAGCATCTTGCAACTTCTTTCGTGTGTTATGGATTAAAAGACTGTTATCATTTTGGGGGAAATAGTTTGGTTCTTTAGGCTCACCGTAAAGCAAATTTAAAAGAAGCTATTCACTTGTGTCATTTATCTTAAGCTGTAGTCGTGTGGTTTAAATTTAAGTGGAAGCTAAAGAAATCCTTCAGCCTTGTAATTAATATGTGCCTTGTTCTTCTTACATTTTCACTGGCCTTTTGTATTAAGACACATGTGGCTTAAAGGATAATTCACTGTGTGTTCTAGAAGCGGAAACTCCCAATTCTTCCAGGTTGACGGTGTTGTGAGGCGTCCCAAAATTTTCCGGTGACGTCGGGCTGGTACGTCTAGTCCCGTGGTTCGAATATTCGTGTTTGTTCTAAATTTTATGATGAATTAATTTGATTAGGTCAATTAATCTGTCTAAGGTTGCAAAATTTCTGTTTAACTTGTGAAATTTTTAAATGGTTAGAAAATTTCTGTTCGAGTTGCGATATTTGAAGAAGTGCAAAATTTTCTGTTTAACTTCACTTCCTTTTATTTTATGTGTTTTTCTTTGTAAGAAAAGAAAAGAAGGGACAGAAAGAAAGCTAGTCATTTGGTTGGGTTTTAAAGTAGCTTCTTTAAATGGTCGAAGGTAGTATTCAGATTTCATTTAATCATTTTCTTAATGAAGTCAACTGTAAGAAAATAAGAAAATTGTTTTACTAATAAATGCTTAGATGTATGATCGTTACCAATGAGGTTCAAACCTTTAAGGTCCCGTTCTTCCTTTGAAATCAACCAAAACGCAAGTAGCGCATTACAGTCCACATGACCAGGTGATGCGTTTCAAGCCACCGTCCAATCAGGATGAACCCGCGCCCACTGCAAATGTAAGTGACGATGTCGTTGCGACAACATGGAGCCCGAAGTGTTAACAATGTACGCTGGACAGTGTGTGTAAGTGACGATGTCGTTGCGACAACATGGAGCCACAAGTGTCAACGATGTACGCTGGACAGTGTGTGTAAGTGACGATGTCGTTGCGACAACATGGAGCCCAAAGTGTTAACAATGTACGCTGAACGCTGTGCACCGACACACTTGCACCTGCACCAGCAACGTAATCTGTCGTCAGATGTGCTACAAATCGCCGCCTATCTTGCTTTACGGAGAGGCCAAACCTCCTTGGTTACACTGTCCTTCAACCAATAGTAGGACGCGAACAGCCGACCAGCTTCCGCTGGGCCACAACAGTGTGCCTTTTGTCATTAAAGTCGCTTATGCCAGAGGATTTTTGCATTTTTGCCACGTATCGTTGGCTAGAATAATTCCTCTTTAGTCTCTGTTTCGTTCATGTACTTTGCCCACTGCGTCGCGTATCCGCACTCACGAGGAGAACATAGCGAGTGCCATAACTCGATTTCCCAGGAACTTCGCTCAGTTGAAGAGGAGTAAAAATAACCGTACACGTGTCCCAGCTTATCAATAGATACTCGATTGTTTCTGAGAAAATGACGGTCAAAGTTTCCGACGTGTTTTTGAGGTACTTTATGTGCCTTTTACCGCGCGACGTCATCAGATGAAATGGTGGCTCAGTGCGTGTGTTCATCGACGGCAACGGTGGTGGTGAGCGGTTGTCTGCGGTGTACACGAGCTTATCTCGGTCGCGGCTTGGTGAATTTGTGCGATTTGCAACTTACACCTGTCAGTATTTGGAACCGTTTGAATGGTAGAAAAAGTCGTGATGCCTCGGGCAAGTAGAAAAGACACTTTGAAGCTCACTTTCGATGGAATTTACATTAGATCTACTTCCTTTGAGGTTGAAAAGTTCCTAGAAAAATAATTGAAACTGAATTTCGACGTTCTTATTAGAATACATTTGTCGATTGTCAGTAGTGTGTGTTTTGTCAAACTGAGGAATGTATAACTTTGTGAGAAAGTAGTAGAGTAGTGTGAAGGTAGTTTGAAATTTAAACATTGTGATGGGATTATTGGTTACGTTAGTGTCAGAATTGTCAGAATTTTTGAGTTGCCGTTCGAAGTGCCTGCCGAATATGTTAATACAGTAGTCTCGAGTGATGGGATAATTCTAAGAACAATGCCGGGAAATGGTCCAATTCCCACAGGTTCCCTATCGTGAGGCAACTTAAGGTGGATTTGCAAAGACATATTTAGCCCTACATTAATGGGTGCGGATATGGGCCATAGTTAAGTATGATGGGCAACTCAGAACTTAACGCTGGATGCGGTGTAACAGATCTCGTGCGCGCACAGTGTACACACAGGTGCGTGACCCAGCTGCCCGCCGGCGAAGCAGTAACGCCTGCGGCTACCTCCACCTTACCGCTAACTTCCGCAATGATATTCACCCCGATTACGGCAATGATCCCGAATGACGATGTTAGTGGAAGAGTCGTTCCGAAGTACTCCACAGATACTACGCAGGAGCCCATGACAACATCGCAACCGATGGAACCTGTGACGAATGCTCCAATCGCTAACGTACCAGGAAACACTACGATAGCGGTTGTCACTGAGCAAGAACCACTCATCCTGATATCGACAACACTCACGAATGACAATGTCAATGCAAGTGACTTTCCAATGGAGACCACCGAAAGTACGGAGCGTCCTTGACCAAACCACAACTCACAGAATCTGTGACGAAAACCCCAATTACCAGCATATTGAATGATTAGAAAGTTTCTGAAGCAGCAGCTGCTGACGATAACATTTCTGATCAGGACAAGGAAACTACAGCCGACTCTCCAGGGATACACCAAAACGTCGTTCCCCCTATAAAAAAACAAAAAGCCAAGGCATGCCCAACAAGCAGCTGAGAAAATCGTTCCGCTAAGGCTTGCAAAGGCTAAACAAGTAGCTGATAAAACCAGTGAAGGATCTGTGGAAACCTCTGTCCACAATCCACCAGTATCATCATCAAAAGTGTCTCTACACCTGCTAAATTGAGCAATAGTGCAGGTGCAACAGATAACCACGAGACAGAACAGACCCCTCGTGGCAGGCCGCTGTGGCCGAACGGTGCTAGGCCGCTTCAGTCCGGAACCGCGTGACCGCTATGGTCGCAGTTTCGAATCCTGCCTCGGGTATGGATATGTGTGATGTCCTTAGGTTAGTTAGGTATAAGTAGTTCTAGGTTCTAAGGGACTGATGACTTTAGATGTTAAGTCTTGTAGTGCTCAGAGCCATTTGAACACCAATTTGAAGACCCCTAGGGGCTTTGGACAAAATGCAAACAATCCTATCACGCAAGAAAACTGGGCAGACGGACCAATCGAGGATGCAGTGATGAACGAAATACCGGCACCTAATGACGAGGCTGACTCTACGAAGGATGTGTTAGGTAGTGAAAGTGTGACTAACAGATCAGATAACGGGAATTTGTTATGTGTCAGATACATAATAAAACTGCCAAATCATGGGTGGCAGTGATGAGAGCTCTTCAATCAACACTGCTCAAAAATTGTGACTCCCTTCGTGTCTACCGAATTGTGATCTTGAATATAAACGGTATTCGAAGTTCACGTCAGTTGAATAGCCTGAACGATGTTTTTATATGCTGCGAATATCGACTTTGCCTTACTTCAAGATGCAGAAGACATTGAGTTAAATGACATAAATTCCACGCAGTAGAGCAGAGTTTTTCAAACACGAAATTGCTTCCCTGTTCGCCGTGCGCCATGACAATATCATAATTGCGGGCGACTTTAACTGTATTTTAAATTCCAAAGATCAAGTCCTCAATTTTAACACGTCCATAGAATTAACATATATAGTGAAAGAGTTTAGACTGACTGGTACGTGGGAGCTTAAAAACGATGACGCACCTGGTCTTACTTTCATTACGAACACTTCAGTGACCCGTTTAGACAGGACCTACGCCTCTAGCAACTTGAAAAACAGAGTATTGCAGAATGAATTGTGGCATACAAATCTTCCCGACCATGCTGCATACATAACCACATTAAATACGGAACGCCAAAAATCGCATCGAACTCGGAATGTGGAAATTAAATGTCGCGCACCTGCAAGATGCCGCATGGTGCGAGCGTATTAGCAACACATGGAAGCAATGTGAGAGGAAGTATACTTCTTACAACTCTACTTTGACATGATGGCTTCCGTACGCCAAACCAAGACTACGGAAAGCGTTAACGGATTATTCGCGCGAAAAAAGTTTCTGGTGTAAGAAAACGGCTGAATTTTATTGCTAGTGTATGAGGGATCTCAATAAACCAGATGCATCGGCAGTGGGAACCATATCCAGCTGAAGAAAATAAAATAAAAGTTTTTGGCTGCAAAGCGCAAACAATTCGGACTTAAAGTTCGGTTGAGAAGGGGGGGGGGGGGGGGGGGGAGGCAAAGTTTTCCGCGAAGAAACATCAGTTTGTCATGTTGCACGCGATGGGAAGAGGGGGCAAGCGAAAATTTTGACAGAAGTCTAAATGATGGACGGAACGGTTTCAGCCATTCAACAGGAAATTAAAGAAGGAATATGATGTGTCGCTCACACTGACACAAGAAAAACAATAATCAAAGTTTACAAATGTTTATTGACCGAGGAAAGAAACTCTGTTTCGACGATAATAGCATAGTCACCTTCATAGTGTCTCGCAGGTATGAAGACTTGACAGTATGGTGATTGCAGAGTCTGACTAAGTATCATAATTAAGATCGTCATAGACAAATACTCATGTATGCAAAATATAAGTACGATGAAGCTGTCCTGAATAACATCAGCATAGGAACAGAAAAGTGTATCCTGGATAGTCAGATTGCACCAAGTGAAAAAACGACGAAAGCTGAATACAACGGCGTCGGTCCCTATGATGGGCTTCGAGAGCCTCCTAAGATAATGAGTTGAATAGCACTGGCCCGGAGACGAGGAGAGGCTCCGGAAGCCGGAAAAACTCACCTGTGTAACTCTGCCGCCGACCTTTACAGCGGTCAGCGGCGGAATACTAGAGGCACTGTTTTCTGGTCACGTGTGTGGCAGACGCGAGTAGGTCGCTTGGAAGTGGTGGGCTCTGCTACCTGTGGTACTGCCGCCTGGTGTACGTCCATTACTGTGAATTCGTGAAGCTGATGTGTGCAGGGGCAATGTAGGCCGCATGTGTGCCTGACGTGCGCGAAGGGTAGCCGGTCACTTTTGCATAGATCTCCGGTATACCAGAATATACAAACTTTTGCACAACTTATGTCCCGCAGTGCTGTTGATAACGACGCACGTGCGGAACTGTTAAGTAATCTTCGAGGAAAACGTAGTATTATACCGTCTCACAGTATTACAGAAGAGATCGACGAAGATGATACACATGCTGCAGTAGTATTTAGTTCGAAAAACGAATCGCCTGAAGTAGAAATGGTTCAAATGGCTCTGAGCACTATGGGACTTAACTTCTGAGGTCATCAGTCCTCTAGAACTTAGAACTACTTAAACCTAACTAACCTAAGGACATCACACACATCAATGCCCAAGGCAGGATTCGAACCTGCGACCGTAGCGGTCGCGCGGCTCCAGACTGTAGCGCCTAGAACCGCTCGGCCACTCTGGCCGGCACCTGGAGTAGATGGCATACTTGCAGAGTTTTACCAGGACTTGGAGGCGCAAATGACACCTAAATTATTAAAATTCTATAGCGAACTTATGACCCCTGACTTCAAAATCCCGAAATATTTCTTGGAACGAATGGTCTTGCCCATGCCGAAAAACCAACACAGTGTGCCTCTGTGCAGCCTACGACCCATCACACTGGTTTCAACTTCACACTAGTTACTGCCTGCTATCCATGTGGAGCGCGTGTTGGTCTCACCGCGGACTTCTAGACTGAACCACACACAACTAATTTCATCAAAGTGTACGGGCCTGAAGATAGTGTCAACGCAAAGTCGAAACTAGTAGCTAAGTAAATATAAAATCTTAAGTACAACTGCAGGAATTTCATTTTTAATACAAATTATACCAGCTGTGCCCCACCTTCATCCAGTTTAAATACAGATGTACGAAGATAATAAATGAGGTCACCGGAGCTGTCAAACTAGTACAGCCTAGGACAGATCAATCCTCCTCACCGTGATTGTTTACAGAGACATTATAGCTGCAGCAGACGTTCTTGAACTTAGAAGTGTCATAATGTCACTATATTTCGAAAAGGCATGTTCAGCCATCAGTACCTCCTAGACACAGAGAACACCATGGGATTTCCACTACGGTTTCTCAACATTATACATAGAATAGTAAAAAACGGCTCATCAAGAATTGTGATCAACAGTCAGTTATCGAGGAGTTTTGATTTTAGTAATTGAATTGGGCAGGACTGCCCAATGTCTATGGCGTTGTTTTCCATTGCTATTGACTCTCTGTTCATCTTTACGCAACAAACACTTCGAGGATTACACATACATGGCCAAAATCTTATCTGTAAGAGGAGAATCAAGTATAACGAATGTAGGACGAGAACTTCCACCGCAAATACTGGCGAAATAAAAGTGGTCTTCCCATAAAGCGTGGGCGTGGCATAAAGCACACCACCACTGCCAACTACAAGAAAATCTTAGCGAACATACGTGCTGCAGTTCAAGCACACCACACGAGGAAGCTGGACGAATTTCAGAGAGTAGGATACATACCCACATTATACCCAAGTTGAACTATGTGGCCCACGTGTTACCAATGCCTAAGGACATAGCCACGAGATTGATGTAGGCATTACGATACTACGTAAGCCGAGGAAATATTTTCAAAGTGTAATTTAACAGCCTCTCTCTTTCCGCAGAAAATGGAGGATTAAATCACACTGGCGTCACTTTTGAATCGCAAGCTTTGTACGTGTGCAACAACTTCAAGCTGCGAACAAGGTCGCCCAATATTTTAACGGTCAATTTACTGAATGAGATCATTTCTGTTAGTCTGAACTCGTCCATAAATGTGCAGGACATTCCAAACAGTTTTTATCATTTTAAGCAATTTCTAACAGATATTAGTTGCATCACCGCTAAATGTATGCCAACGTGAAAGATATGTTTCACAGATTAAGAAAAGATAAGACCATAAATGCTATGATAATACTGAAATACCCACATTACGACTGGAAGAAGACTTGGAGAAACATTAGCCACCGGAACCTACCTTCGGATGTGAAAGGACTTGGTACGAGGCTCTCAACAGAAAAATACCGACCAACTCCGAACTTCACCCCATCCATCTAAAAGAGTCGCTGCTGTGAACATCTTGCGGCTTAATGGATACTGAGAAGCACAGATTAGAGTGCGTTAAAGTACAGACCTGGCAAACGATTATGCAGAAATTAGCTTGCATATGCAGGATACCACCAAACAGTATCACACCAGCTGACCGCAGATTTTTTATAGCCATATGGAGTTGCATATCGGAACACGAGAAGAGATACCATCAGTTGGCTCAGGGAACACTCAGCCCATTACATCGTGACGGCAGATACCAAATATATGGAAGACTTCTGGCTATATCTTAGGATGCAGCATCACAAGTTATTCAAGACCAAAAATATAAGGAGACTTACACAATTTTTTTGAAATATGCTATTATTTAAGGCTGAATCACAATTTGTGTTGCATTATGGAACAGTATTTTTCGTTTATTTATTTTTCTCAATAATTTGGACGATAATAATGCTCATAAAGAACATAGATAAATTAACAGTGAAAGTAATTGAGTTTAGTAGTACATCATACGCAAGAAAAGTTGGCGGTATAAAGAAATGCAGTCCTATTTATTTTATAATGTGTACTCCTTTTTTAGCACCAGAAATGCATATCCTCCTATTTCCATCTATTGTAGTATAATTTTTTTCCTTATTTTGTTACCTGAAGATATGACATTTCTGTGCCTTTATACATCGTAAGTATAATTGGTTTGTTTTGTAAATATTATTTGTATTTTTACGCTGGGTCCTGCCTAGGGAAAACTATGCTATCGAACGATTACATCGATAGGTCGTGTGGAGAACCAAAGTGTTTACGGTCTTCGGTAGTGTTAACTCTGCTGCGTGGAGCGCGGGCAGAGCGGAGTGTGGCGGGAGTAGTGCGGTTGAGCAGGTGTGTTGTGTGACGCTCCCGCGAGTTGCCGACCTTTCGGGGTTTGGCAGCATGTAATTGCGCTCGACTTGCTATGATAGTTTCTGGCATGGTGTCGCGGACGGCAAACATTAGCAGGCACACATCAAGAGCCCGTTTCGCCTGGTGACCGTGTCGAGAAGAAGGCGCGCCAACATCCAGCTTCTGCAACAGCTACGGCCGACAATGAGTGACTGTCGCCACCTCCTCGATCGACGACTTCAAACCTTCAATCAACCAACAAGGAAGACTGGAAGCACGTAAAGTTTTAGAACTGTATGGCAGACCTCAGCTTTTCAAACTATTCCATTAGCATCACTAAAATACAGCAATTTAGCGTGAGTCTTTGTTGCTCATTGTCCCAATTGCATTACCAAGCAGAGTCCCTTCCTTTTCCAAATGAACCCGAGTGTCGTTGAAATTCAAACGCCAGCATTAAGGTAACATCATTCGATTTCACTGCTTCAATTTCAAAGTTCAGTCAAGATATTCATAGCTGTCTACAATATTTAGATTACACAAGCACAAATTAAGAGTGTGAGTTTTGTTAACATATTTTAGCTTACCTGTGACTGCAGCTCAGCCTGGTACATACTAAATTTTTCTATTGTTAATTGTTCAGAATCATTTAATTCAAGTTCGAAGTTAAATCTCTTATTTCTAAATTGTGTAGATTCAAGTAGCTTTTGAAATGGTAGCAGAAGACTAACCTCATTTTATTGAATTTCGTAGTACTTCGGAAACAAAGCTCACTATTAATTTCAGTCACTAAATTAACTTTCAATTTTCCGGTTTTATTAATTCTTTTGCTAAATTAAGTCAGAGTGTAGCGAAATTTATTACTTCTGACAAACATTCAGTTTTCACACAACACGTGTCAACCTTCAGTTGCCACGCTTTTAGTGCTAATTATATGGGCATTAACCTTTCTTTTTCAGTTATTATAGTAGTTGTCCATAGGACTGTCGACCATAATTTTCCCCAAATCTCAAATATCTAATTAACGCCAGTTAATTGTTAATGTAATGACACATTTACTTTCTTTATTAACTGTATCCTTCTTCAAAATTAATTTCCGCCAATTGCATTTGCATTTTTCCTTTCATTTAGATGTAACCTTTACTCCCTCTTTTCCGACAGATTAACTTCGGTGACGATTGCTGTTCCCAAATTTCCATTAGGTACACGAGGTTTAATTTTTCACTGTCATCAAGGTAGATAAGTGAGCGGGAGGTAACACTTCTCACAAATTTTTAAGTCATGTTGACATTTATTTCTTTTATGTGAAGAGTTGTCAGTTATAATGTATGTGTCTCTTAACAATCGTTTTGAACTTCCTAATGTGAAGATTACAGGATGAACAATAGAAAACACGCAGTTTCATTGAAGGCGATGAAAACATTATGTGACAAGGAATGTGAAAGAAGTTATTTTCATTTCAAAGGCAGTTAAAATCGACGCCGAAGAAGTCGAATTTGGAGGGTGCAAGGCGGGGCTGAAAGGGAGAAAGGAGGCAAAAGAAGAAAAAAGTGGTTAACGTTGCGGCTTCATAATTTGGCGTCCCGTTTTTGAAACCCGAGCATTACTTTTATTTATTTTACTTAATTTATTATTTCCATTTATCCACCCATGTCCATTGAAAGTTAATACATGAATGCTTCTTATCAAATTAATGGATACTGTTGTGTACATAGTTCCGTGTAGTCAGCGCGTACACATCTTTCCCACTGGAGCGCGCTCTGCTAAGCACAACAGCGCAGGCGCAGCGCTCGTCCGTCTCCGCACTACGAGATGGCGCTGCCTGAGAGACGGACCAATCTGCGTATTAATATGTAATGCAGCCAATGAGATTGCTGCTAACGTAGAACCTTTTCACCACGTGGATCACATTCGCGCAGTGATACCTGAACGCGTGAGGTGTTATAATGATTGTACAGATCTCCAATTAGTCAGTCTGCATTTGTCTGCACCAGTCTGTACCAGTCTATAGTCAAGTTTCAGTCTGCGCCTAATAAGATTACCATATTCCTGTACATAGCCATGAAGAGAAATGTATAGACACTTTGTCAAGTATTAGAGATATATGAGAATAAGATTAACTTCAGATTGTCAATTGTAAACAGCATCCAGAATCAAATTACGTAATGTCTATGCTTTTTATTATTTTAATAAATGTGTGTGAAAATTAATCAAGTTCGGTTTAAAGTTGGTCACCGTCAATCTGCTACTCTAAGCGTGCAAGTGGCACTTCTATCGTCTGACCTAACGACAGAAGATAAACACGCCATGACAAGACCACGAGACATATTGCCGACACTCGCCTACTTTGTCAGAGCGGCAAGCCAAATAATCTGATGGTGTGTGTACCGAAGGTCTTACAGTATGCACACCACAGATAGAAAGGCATTAAATTATAAAATTACGACTAGGTCTCACGATAAGTGTGACACATTTATTTCACAGTATATGTGTATGGAATATTGAGGGGTTACAATCTTTTCAAATTCTCTTAAAAAGTGGTTTAAATGGCTCTGAGCACTATGCGACTTAACTTCTGAGGTCATCAGTGCCCTAGAACTTAGAACTACTTAAACCTAACTAACCTAAGGACATCACACACATCCATGCCCGAGGCAGGATTCGAACCCGCGACCGTAGCAGCAGCGCGGTTCCAGTCTGTAGCGCCTAGAACCGCTCGGCCACTCTGGCCGGCTAAATTCTCTTATTCTGGTCCTTCATTGTAACTTAAATTCTTACAGTTTATTCATACGTTCATTCTTCAGGAAGATTTGATGCATTCCCTTACTTAATACCGTTCGTAGAAGTATTCGGAACAGAGATATTCCGAACACCACGAGCATCGCTCGAAGGCAGGTTTGCCACACTAATATTTCTTCGTACGTATCTCACTCGAGAAAGAAATGTCATTAACACTGGTGAAGATTTATCGTGTCGGCAATAATTTCGTGACAAACCATGCATAGTGGAGCACTTTTCAGTAAACTGCTGCTCGCAATAGATTACGAATCACACTACATGAATTTCACCGAAAACTGTTTCAGATAATTCTCTCACTCTTTCTCGTTTTTTGGTACATTTATCCGATGCACAATTGGTCGACTAATATGAACAACTTTTTATCAATATACACTGGAAAACATTCGTGTAGTAATCTTGTACAGACACAGTGGCTATATAAATGAAAAGCAAAAGTGAAAGTAATAATCGGTTTAGAACAACAGGCGCAATATTAAGAAGCCACGACGCTAACCGCTCTGCCACCATTTCGTCTGAGAATATCGCGCGGTAAAAGACACGTAAAGTACCTTGAAAATACCTCCAAAACTCTGACAGTCGTTTTTTTTCAGGAACGGTCAGGTATCTGCAGATAAGCAGTGACACGTGTTCACTTATTTTGATTCCTCTTCCACTGAGCGAAGTTTCTGGTAAATCGGGTGAGGGTACTTGCCGTGTTCTCCTCCGATGGACAGGGTTCATAATGTTATGGCGCCACCAGTGTTCATAAACTTAGCCACTGATTAAAGGTAATCCACTCATCATCAAGACCAAATTAAAAATCTTCATAGTATTTTTCTTCCCTCGAGCTTCTATGGGCATGAAATATGGTCTGTAGCTACAAGACCAACGCCTAGAAAATGCAAGTTGTCCAGAATGAATTCTTACATATTGCTACTGACGCATCGTATTGCCTGAGAGGCTCTTTAATATACACAGAATTCGGAATTCGTAAACATATTGGAACCGTACAACAGCTAGCCAATAACTGCGACACTAAGACTGAATCTTCGTGTCATCTCATTCGAGCCATAGGTAGCATTCTACCTGACACAAGATACAATTTTCCCCACCTGATTCTCAGTCGCCAATTCGATAGGGCGAGTTCGATACCCAAGTTATTTCAACCATAATTACTACAGCACAATGCATAATACACAACCGAAACGCTGCACCACAGCCCAGATACAAGGAATGAGACGTATGCTGTCACGGACGCTCAACACCTCATACTGTTCCGTCGGCCGCTGACCTTTGGAATGACGCAGCGTTCTGGCAAGAACAAGGCTGTCACGCTCCGGCATTTGACACTGCTGTCAACTGTTCGGTTGACTAAAGGGCGCTCCCGACGGGCGATTTGACGCTCTTGTGAATAGGGCCCTTGGTAGTTGGGGCTCCCTTTGTCATCAGTGGTTGAGCAGCAACGCCTGCTAACCGCCGCGCCTCTGTGTCCCGTGTGACAGCTGCATGGCGTTCGGAAACGTCTAAAGGAATAAGATGCAGAACCCGGTGTTAACGGCCGAGGACGAGGAAACGATGTGGACCACTCAAGTTTTCCTTCTTTCTTGTGTGGCGCCCCCGGTACAGTTCAGTATTTGTAAAGACACAGTAAATTGGTTTGTGAATAAAAGCCTTTATATCGCTTAATAAATGTCTTTATTCAATACGCTGCTTCGGTGACAGCCACCTTCACATGTCAAAAACCTTAGAACTCGCGAAACAAGGTTCAGCATCAGTATTAAAAACCTACATCAAATTACAGTGTCAACCCCGTCAATTCTCATCATAGCACATGAATTATTTTTATTTCTTAATTTATTATACATTTAGCTTTAAACTACCAGTGTGAGTAAAATTAACAATCAAGTGCGTGTAAAACTATGCACCTTTGTCTGTATTCCGTCCAAAAAGTATAGTTTCCTGTTCTTTCTGCACGGTATGTATAGATGAAAAGAAACCTGTTTCATTTAATATTTTATAATGTTATCAGTAGAAAAATTAGAGTGAACAGAAAAACAGCTTGAAAAATTCTATAGCAGTTTAGAGAGTTAAACTTAAGTTGGTGCGTACCCCAAAGATGAATTCTGTCTTGCAAGCTGGCGAGGGCAGAGAGTGGCAACAGGTGAACAGCTGTGACAGGAGGCAGAAGTGTGGAGTGCTGGTTTCTCGACGATGGTGTGATAAGGGGACACAGATCAGCGATATCACATTTCTTTGGAGGTGGTTTTGTCCATATACACTCCTGGAAATGGAAAAAAGAACACATTGACACCGGTGTGTCAGACCCACCATACTTGCTCCAGACACTGCGAGAGGGCTGTACAAGCAATGATCACACGCACGGCACAGCGGACACACCAGGAACCGCGGTGTTGGCCGTCGAATGGCGCTAGCTGCGTAGCATTTGTGCACCGCCGCCGTCAGTGTCAGCCAGTTTGCCGTAGCATACGGAGCTCCATCGCAGTCTTTAACACTGGTAGCATGCCGCGACAGCGTGGACGTGAACCGTATGTGCAGTTGACGGACTTTGAGCGAGGGCGTATAGTGGGCATGCGGGAGGCCGGGTGGACGTACCGCCGAATTGCTCAACACGTGGGGCGTGAGGTCTCCACAGTACATCGATGTTGTCGCCAGTGGTCGGCGGAAGGTGCACGTACCCGTCGGCCTGGGACCGGACCGCAGCGACGCACGGATGCACGCCAAGACCGTAGGATCCTACGCAGTGCCGTAGGGGACCGCACCGCCACTTCCCAGCAAATTAGGGACACTGTTGCTCCTGGGGTATCGGCGAGGACCATTCGCAACCGTCTCCATGAAGCTGGGCTACGGTACCGCACACCATTAGGCCGTCTTCCGCTCACGCCCCAACATCGTGCAGCCCGCCTCCAGTGGTGTCGCGACAGGCGTGAATGGAGGGACGAATGGAGACGTGTCGTCTTCAGCGATGAGAGTCGCTTCTGCCTTGGTGCCAATGATGGTAGTATGCGTGTTTGGCGCCGTGCAGGTAAGCGCCACAATCAGGACTGCATACGACCGAGGCACACAGGGCCAACACCCGGCATCATGGTGTGGGGAGCGATCTCCTACACTGGCCGTACACCACTGGTGATCGTCGAGGGGACACTGAATAGTGCACGGTACATCCAAACCGTCATCGAACCCATCGTTCTACCATTCCTAGACCGGCAAGGGAACTTGCTATTCCAACAGGACAATGCACGTCCGCATGTATCCCGTGCCACCCAACGTGCTCTAGAAGGTGTAAGTCAACTACCCTGGCCAGCAAGATCTCTGGATCTGTCCCCCATTGAGCATGTTTGGGACTGGATGAAGCGTCGTCTCACGCGGTCTGCACGTCCAGCACAAACGCTGGTCCAACTGAGGCGCCAGGTGGAAATGGCATGGCAAGCCGTTCCACAGGACTACATCCAGCATCTCTACGATCGTCTCCATGGGAGAATAGCAGCCTGCATTGCTGCGAAAGGTGGATATACACTGTACTAGTGCCGACATTGTGCATGCTCTGTTGCCTGTGTCTATGTGCCTGTGGTTCTGTCAGTGTGATCATGTGATGTATCTGACCCCAGGAATGTGTCAATAAAGTTTCCCCTTCCTGGGACAATGAATTCACGGTGTTCTTATTTCAATTTCCAGGAGTGTACTTTTCGTTCTGTAGTGGGGCAAAGCGATTCCCGATAGGCAATGTTTGTGGAGGATCTGCAGCTCCAGCTTTCGCCTGGTAACTTATGGAGGCCTCTTGAAAACCCTTGGCTGGAATTGGGGACTGGAAATATTTTAATTTATATGTGGGACAAAGTTGTGCAAAAAATTGAAGTTTGAGGGTATGTACACATGTGTGTTTCTGTGTGTGTATGAATACATGTATATACGTATGCATGTGTGTTGGAGTGGCTCTGTGTGTGGCATCTAATTAAATGTGATGTCAATAGCTATGTCCTTTTGCTAGTAATGCAATAGAGTTACTTATGAGCATACCAGCATAAACTACATTGAGAAAGTCGACAATGCACATAATTTCACTACAGCTTAATAACATTTTCCAAAGACAGCTCTTTCTCTGAATTTCAATTTACGTACAAGTGAATTAATTACTTCCTTTCAAGTTGATGACTCCTGTTTCAATTAATTTTATAGAAAAAGAGTGTGGGTGTAATGTCTACCAAGAAAAGGATTTTATCATCCCAGACTGAATCATAAAAACAGCCTTGTTACGGACGAACAGGTAACAAGATTAAACACTGTTGTTTCTAATAGCAACCAACGCAATCAGAGAAAATTATTTGGTGTCGCCTACAGTTGCAGTTTTTATTTTGGTTACTGGCTACTGAATTTAGTACCAAGTACTATCATCAGGCTATCCCTAGCACGCAGTGTTCATGCTCAGTATGTGTGTCGTGTAAAGCTTATTATAGGGTATAAAGAAGGTCGCATCGGTCATAATGTCATCTGTCTTATTTCTTGCAGTGTAGTTCTAGATTTCAGATGGCAGTTGAACTAATGCTTGTACTTACCTGAGTTAGATTGGAATATCTGTTGTATAATTACATTGAGGGTACATGACTACTATACCATAATGATGACAGCTGTAGTTCAGTTGAAACCTACATCTGCAATGGAATAAAAAAAGACAAATGACATTACAACCACGGCTGACCTTCTTTCTGTCTTGTATTGTACCACAGTGGTGGGGCAGAATCATTCCCATGAAATAAAACACGATGATGATTATGTTATCGAAAGGAATACTCTAGCAGCAGAGGTTGCTAAAAGTGGTCATAATTTTTAGTGAAGTCACTTTAATTAAGACACAGGTCTGTAGAAATTCAGCAACTAAAGAACTTAAATAATGAGAGTTTTGAATAGGTTGCATATGCATTTTGCAAAAAGAATAAATAAAAAGTTCCAAGTGAGACAATGGTGTTAGTTACCACATTACAATTATTGACACTAAAATTTATTTTAAAGATACTATAGTGACTGGAGTGCTCAGTCACTATGGTGGGTAATGCAACAGGGTAGTTGGATGTCAGCATGCCACTCAAGTGGGGATGTGGTGAGGGGGTGAGAGGATACCTTACATGTGTCTGATGTATCATCAATAAAACAGCGTTGATAAAACTCACATTTGTTACTCAGTATGACCTTGGTTGTGCCAATACACAGGGGTATCAGCATCCACGCTACATAACCTGTACACAGCTGATGGGGAAGACAGTGTGGTCAGCATGTGAGTTCAAAAATGGTTCAAATGGCTCTGAGCACTATGGGACTTAACGTCTGAGGTCATCAGTCCCCTAGAACTACTCAAACCTAACTAACCCAAGGATATCACACACATCCATGCCCGAGGCAGGATTCGGACCTGCGACCGTTGCGGTCGTGCAGTTCCAGCCTGTAGCGCCTAGAACCGCTCGGTCACCGCAGCCGGCTGACATGTGGGTCTCTGGGTGTCATGCAAGTGAGGATACAATGATGCAAAGGGTGGTGGCCAAGTAGCCCCTTGGTGTGCGATATCTCGATGTGGAACCAATGTAAGAGAGGCAGGTCACCACAGGAATGACTACACAAGCGAAAGGTAGGCAGCCAGAGTTTGCCTACTCAAGTGACAGTGGGTGAGAGGCTGCACAGTCCCAATCCTGGACGAGAGTCAGAGATCTCTAGGATGGAAGGCTGGCAGCAACTGGAGGAGTCCTCCCAAGTGGCCTGCCAGTTAGAGGGCACTAAGTCTACAGCCACATAGACTCCTAGGCTCGTAGGTTTGTAGACTCATGGACGGCAGAATCAGTGGCTGATATAGATCCATTCTAGGGACTGATGGCTGGCAGGATGGGACACCTTCGACTAAAAATGATGAGTATTTATACAATCTTGGGCTGTCCTTGTTTTGTTACTGCATTCGTTTTTATCATGTAATCCACAGCAAATCTGTGGTTGAGATCTGAAATAACTGGGTCACCGACACAGCAAATGCTCTGCCTTGCTGCTTCATCATTGATATTTCCACTGTGAATGTGCCCTGCTAGGTAGTATGCACCTGTCGTTGTATCACAATTCTTGTGATGTCAGTAGCAGTTCCCAATGGAATAATGTATGGTAAGCTGTGGACTAACCCACTTTGTATTAGCTGTGGCAGGTGTCTTATGTTTTACTTGGCTGGACCCAATTATTTGTGACTCAACAACCCTCTGTTTTTGTTTGACATGACAGATACGTTGTCGATTTGAATCTAGAGGCCACTGACAATAATTATCTCCAATGTTACATTAATTTTTGTGCTTTTGATGCATATGTGTTGATGATGTAATATGCATGTGTATGTATGCAGTTCTGTACAACTGACAAGTTATTTGTTATGCAATATATTTTGCAAAAAAGCAGTTTTGACAGGACTGACTAAATTATTGACCCCACCTCTGTCAATCTTCGTCGAATTATTTTTTTCAATCTTGAGCGACTTATTTTCAAAACTATGCAAGTCAAAGTTGCAGCAGTATGTTCATTGTTCGATTCGATTATGGACAACATTCCATAAGCAAAGGTATTGCGAAAGCTAGTGGCTGTGTTACACAATCCATCGATTTCTTGAACTACATAGTACTATCACATTTCTCTCAAAAACAGTAAAGTAAAATTAAAGAAAAAAAAAACCGTGTGACGGCTTTTCGTGGCGTACATTCAAGAGGGGTTTAGTAGGTTTTACTACCTCTTTCCACCTGATGAAGGCGGCAACGAGTCATAGCACGGATTCCATGTGACGGCAAACGTATCAGAGGGCCACTCTTGACTGTATTCACTCAAACTCTACCCAAAGCTGAGGGAGATTGGTTGCAGCTGTGTCCACGACAAGCGCGTTTCGCTTGGTGGAATCCCGAATGTAGTTAATAGCATTGCGATCAGATGATGGTGGCTGGGGGTGGATGGGTATGGGAGAGGGTGTGGTACGCACAAGCATCCTCAAGCCTGTGGAGAGCTTCTCAAAACATCCTGACATAATTCAGGTACGACAGCTTATCTCGATGAAGGGACAACTCGCTATTGAGGGGAAGAAAAGTGCTACAGACGAACTGACGGATAAATATGACAGGAAAGTAGATAATGAAATGTCAGACAGCATAGCTGAACAGGCAGTTCGGTTTGCAGGAAGTCCAACACACATAAGAGCACCGCTCTGGGGGAAGTACCGAGTGGAGCTGGCAGTTTGACCAGCAGGTGACACCTGAGCCCCTGTTATTGGCAGAATATGTAGACCACGAAGTAACCCGGTTACCAATGGGCGCCAGGGTGAAGGATTATTGCGAGTGGTGTTGTGTAGGTGAGTGGCCTTGGCAGGACCCCACATGACGTGATAGTGCAGCCATGGCGAAAACTCAAAGACGGTAGCAAAACATATTATTTCAGTCATCCTTTCTGACTGAACTAGATATTTCGATATTAGATATAAGATTACGTTTCAGAAAATCAACCTCTAGTATCCCAATTATTTGTAAAAGACGTTTTCGATTCTTTCTTTATTAAACTAATATTCCTTTCATCTTCTTCAACCAATGGTGATACAAGGTTGTATCATACATGCAACTTGTACTATCTATTAAATAATAATACTGTTTGAATTATTTCCTCTTTTTTTCGGTGGCATAATGCGAAACCCTGTGTTCACGTACTAATGAAATTGGTTTTGTATAGTTATTGGGCTGTAAATTAGTTGGTAACAGTAAATCTGGTGAAGCGTCGATCGCGCCCCATAAACGTACTATCGCCTTCCCATTTCATCATTTGTAAGTCTAACCTGCAGCCTATGTTTTTAATGAAGACAGATTGTGCTAAACTAACTTTTCGCGTTGACGATTAACAATAACATGATTTCGCGTCAGCAAGCTCGCTGCTTTCCAACGACGCCTGCTTGGCCTGAAGTTAATTCTTGCTCGAGAATAAATGTAAATTTCTACGGATGAGAATCATTTCTGCCGTAAGAATAAGAAAACCAATACCTCCTTGCCAATTTTATGATTACATTTTTTATTTTGTGACCGGCAATGTGATTTATCATTTCTTCGAAACATTTTTACACTCATGAACAAATTTGAAAGAACAAAATCCATGCTGGGGAAGAAAGCTGATACATTACAAGACTGAAAATTGTTTCATGGGTCCCGCGTAAGTAATATCCATACTAATAAAAATAGAGAATAATCAATGGCAACAGATGAAAGAGACAAAGCACGTCTAAAAACTCACAGTGCATATGTAATAGCTCCTTGGATATTGACGATGGAAGATATAAATGTGCCTCCTACCTTAAAAAATTAATAAGTTCTCAACGCCATAAGCGATCTTAACGAGCAATGTGTAAATTTGGTTCAAAATGGTTCAATTGGCTCTAAGCACTATGGGACTTAACAGCTGAGGTCATCAGTCCCCTAGAACTTAGAACTACTTAAACCTAAATAACCTAAGGACATCACACACATCCATGCCCGAGGCAGGATTCGAACCTGCGACCGTAGCAGTCGTGCGGTTCCGGTGTAAATTTGCAATTGCAATTTGTGGTAAGGTCTTATGGGACCAAACTGGTGAGGTCATAGCTCCCTAAGTCTACACACTATTTAATCTAACTTAAACTAACTTACGCTATGGACAACACACGCACCCATGCCCGAGGGAGGACTCGAACCTCCGATGGGGGGAGCCGCACGGACCGTGACAAGGCGCCTCAGACAGCGCGGCTACTCCGGGCGGCCAGTGTGTAAATGATAGCGCTTGAACAGCATTACCAGAAATCAGCTTCAGAATTTATTTTCAAGCAGTACAGTTTGAGTTGATTCAAAGATTTAAAAAATGAATTTCAGTACAAAATATACCGCAAAGCGATAAGTATAGCGGCAGCATCGTTAATAGACTACAATAGGTTCTTGCAGAGGTGTTATTCTCCCATAGATTTCAAATAGGTGGCAGCAATTAGTGATAATTTTGATTGTTTCACTGAATAAGGTGCAAATAAACGTAAAACAAAACATCCCAGCAAAATAAATAATATGAACACGGAGAAGATAGTAAGGTTCTAGTCCCCACTCCCATGTATTACAGTAGCGATGAGGTTAATGTAATTTTTATTCGTCACGAAGTTAACATCCAATCAATGAAAGACGTTATGTTAGATTTTGTGAGAAGAAGACAAACTGGATTTTTTTAAAGTAATCAGCTGACAACTGCAAGTAAGTAAAATGATTGGTTGTATAGTATTAGTGGTAATATGAGCAATCCGTGTAATTTTATAAGTTCTTGCACAGATCGAGGCTATTTAAGGGCAGCGACTATTCTAGGCTAGGTCAGTTGATGACCGGGGTGTCAGTCGCGGTTAAAGTGTTTGAAATTTTTCGGGTGACGAGTCTAGGCACACATAGAATTTTTTCGGCAGTTTAGAAACTTACAGAAGCCTTCGAGAGTCGTGTTCTTGACCTCTGAAAATTAACTTGTTGCTAAATAATCGTAAAATGTGTACATCAGCGTGTGCAGTTTAACTCTGAATGGTAGCATGGAATTAAATACATGTCAAATTTCTGCATAGAGTCGTGGACTTCGAAAAATTATCCGCCACAAATTTTTTTTGGCTTGGAACAGCAACGTTTAGTGACGCACTCACTGAATTCTTGAGCGAGCACACGGATCAGTCTGTCGTTGAATTTACAGCATTATGCAAAGGTTAAAGAAACATTTTAATTACTGAACAGTACCACACCTTGTGGTTAAAGACATTTCTTCATTTCGCCAGCTATAATCTTGTTTACACTTTAGCACATTTGTGGTGGGCTAACAGAACAGTAACAAGGAAATACGAGACGTTTATGTACGATCCCTATGGACCTACGAGGTCAACAGACTTTAATCGCTCACGCGAGTTTGAAACCCTTTTACACGAATTGACAGCTTTCACTATGTTCCCACGAGAGGACCGCTCCCATACGTATGTGCACATTAGTCTGGAACACGCATCTCTGAGTAGGGAATGGCGGTAGAAGTTAGAGTTTTAGGTCCAGCTGACACCGAAACGGAGCATCTGCTCGGATTAGTTTGTATGTCCATTCTTTTGACAGGTGGTCTTAGAGACGACGGCCGTTCACTAGCGTGCGAAAATGAAACGCCTACAGCCGTCCTTATGATCTTATTTTGTAGCTACCAGGATTAGGGATGGATGCACAAGGAAATCGGTCGTTTCGATTTTGTGGAATAATCCTGATCTTTGTCTCTAACCACTGAGGGAAGTCACAGCAAACCTAAACCTACAGCTCCCGACTGAGAATGGAGCCGGCAGTCTTCAAAATGTCGGAAATGTGTCGCACACTGAGCCACGTCGCTCGGTCGTCAGTTGATGTGTCCCTTCTTCTAGTTATTGTAATTAATATGTTATGTAAATCAATAGCTTCATCAGTTCTGAGGAGGTTGTTGTATTCACTAAAGCAGAATCGGCCACGGTATGCAAACTTTACCGGTGCACAATGTGCTGCTCTCTTGCTGGCTGAGGCTCGGCCTGCCTCGACACGGTATATCTCGGCTTTGTTTGGTCCTTCTTTATGCAGAGCGACATTAATTTTCATTTTGCAGTGCGATGCGACACTTCTCTCCAGAACTTCGCGCGGCCTATTTTAGTCGGCACAAATTTCTTAAGTTCAGCAGAATCGTGGTGTATGCGGTGTTTATTCTTTACTGTTTGTTTGTGGTACAAAGGAAGTTCATAGGTCCAGTGGCTGTCTGCGTAAAAAGAGGCAGTTTATCGGTCTATCGTCGCAGTCGTTTAAAAGTGAATGGGAATCACAGAGGAGATGGATGAGAACATGCAATATCAAGTTTGTCGTACACCTGCCTAATATCGTTTAGGGCCTCCATGAGCGCGCAGAAGTGCCGCAGTACGACGTGACATGGAGACGACTAATGTCTGAAGTAGTGCTGGAGAGAACTAACACCATGAATCCTGCAGGGCTGTCCACAAATCCATAAGAGTACGAAGGGGTACAAGGCACCCCAAATATGCTCAATAATGTTCATATCTGGGAAGTCAGGTGGGCAGCGGAAGTGTTTAAACTCTTGAGAGTGTTCCTGGATCCACTCTGTAGCAATTCTGGACGTGTGTAGTGTCGCATTGTCCTGCTAGCCCAAGTCCGTCGGAATGCACAAGGACATGAATGGATTCAGGTGATCTGACAGGATCCTTACGTACGTGTCACATGTCAGACGTATCAGGGGTCCCACGCCACCCCCACCTCACCCCACCCTCCCTACTCCATTGCGTTCTCCACCAGCTTGAACATGCTGACATGCAGGGTCCATGGACTCATGAGGTTGTCTCCATACCCGTTCACGTCGATCCGCTCGATATAATTTGAAACGATACCCTTCCGACCAGGCAACATGTTTCCAGTCATCAACAGTCCAATGTCGGTATTGGCGGGTCTAGGCGAGGCGCAAAGTTTTGTGTCACGCAGTCATCAAGAGTAGACGAGTAGGCCCTCAGCTCCGAAAGCACGTATCGATAATGTTTCGTTAAATGGTTCACACGCTGACACATGCTGATGGCCCAGCACTGAAATCTGTTACAGTTTGCGGAAGGGTTGCACTTATCTTACGCTGGACTATTCTCTTCAGTCGTCGTTGGTCCCGTTCTTGCAGGACCTTTTTCCGGTCGCAGTGATGTCGGAAATTGGATGTTTTACCGGATTTGTGATATTCACGGTACAATCCTGAAATGGTCGTACGGGAAAATCCCCACTTCATCGCTCAAGCACCGAATATAGCACCACGTTGAAACTCACTTAAATCTTGATAACGTGCCATTGTAACAGCTGTAATCCATCTAACAACTGCGTCAGACAATTGTTGTCGTATATAGGCGTTGCCGACCGCAGCAACGTATTCTGCCTGTTTACATACCTTTGTATTTGAATACGCATGTCTATACTAGTTTCATTGGCAATTCAGTGTACAATCGATATGTATTGCAAATTTGCTATGAAATGACATTACGGCACCATGCAGAAAGAATTTCAAGATGTAATTAACGATGAAATAGCTAAAAATTATAACGATCGACGTACGGTTCGTACGGGGATCATTGTTCTGTACATCAAGAAGCAGTTTGCGTTAAATATGCAGGCATGGAACACTTGATGGAAATGGTGGTGCGAATAGTAAATTTTATGAACTCGCAGACAATGTTACATCATCAGTTGCAACAGATTTCGGTGGAATTGAACGTTAGAGTATGAAAACATATACACTGATCAGTGAGCCGTGGTAAAATTTGCTGTTTTGAAGAGCGCGCCGCAGCGCGTAGTGTAAAGCAGTCGCCGTCCCATTCTGGTGACGGCGCAGCTGTAGCAATCGCAGCTTTGGTGTCTCCCTCTGGTGGGAAAGGGGAAAAGGTGCCTGTTCACGTGCATTTAAGGGGTGCTATGAGCTCGCTTGACGGCGAATCTGTCAGTTGGTCAGCCGGGTCAGTGTGGAGCAGTCAGTATCTGTCTGTCGTCCGGAGTGCTAGTATGTGTTAGGCCGCCAGTCGGCTTGAGTTTGTTCAGGCAACGGTCATTGGCGGTTGGATCGATCGGTTGGTCGGTCGCGGACTAAGACACAAGATGACTTGTCCGTCTTGAGCGTCGGCGCATGTGAGGTCGCCACGTCAGTCCAGTGGGCCGCGCCGTATAGCGAGGGGTAGTGGCTCCGCGGCCGACACGAGAGCAACAGGAGTCAACCCACGACATCGGTCTGGCCGGGACGAGCTGCGACGCCGTGAGACGGGAGATCGGCGCACCTTCCTGCGTCCGTTGAAGCGGCTGGTAGCGGACGGTTCGGGAGAGCGTTTTGGGGGTGCTGCACCAGGTCTTCGCCAGAAATCGCAATTTATTAGAATTTAAGTGATTGGAGATATGTTGTTTCATTTACTTGTTAAATTATACGTGTTTTCTTGGTCAGTCTCTCGTCCCCAGCTTGCTCGTCTCTCTCCCATCCGTATTTGTTAGGCAGTTAGTGTCTGTCTGTCTGTCTGTCTGTCGGTATGCTGGTCTATCGTACGTTAATAGGTGCCTCTGTCATGTTTGTCAGATTCGGTGTTAACGAATTTATTGCTTAAGGTGTAAAGGCCGAATTCCTGAAATATGTTTTTATCTTGCCTATCATCTTGAGAGGCGGTATATGTGTAATGTAGAGCATGTTTGTACATTTTACGTAAGATTGCATTTCATGTGTTTTTATTTAAATGGTGATTTTAGTATATAAAGTTGCCAACCTTCCACCGTAAGAGTTTTCTTTTACAAAACAAGTTGCACTTTCGGTGGCAAGTAACTTTTTTTTATGTGAGTCTTTTGTACCATTTGCATCCCTCCTACGGGGTGCATAGTTTATGTGTTTGTTACAATTTTTAGTTTAAAGTAATCTGGTGTGTTGCAGATTTGCACCAGTGTAGTCTTTCAGAGGTTGTTGTGAGCGGTCGTGACTATGGCCGTGTTAAAAGGAAGTGGCAAGCATCTCAGCCCGAAAGCTCATACTGGCAAGAAAAAAAAAAAAAAGTTGATATTTACAGGGTGCTTCCCGATTATAATTTTTAAATCTTTTTTCTTTTTTTTAATAAAAGGGTTTCCAGGAATAAAATTTCCATTTCTTGAAAGAAATTGGTTTTCATCAGTTACCCACTGGCAACTACTTCCACGCTCACATAGTGTGATTAAATGTGTTAATGTTCTTGATGAATCGCTAGTAAATAAAGTAAATTCTTTAAGAAAAGATTTTGAAGGTAAATCTACGGTTCAATCAGCTAGAACAATATCACCACATATGAAACAGTCGGTATGTCCACCTCTGACACGGTTAACACCGGCGATACGTCATGGAATGGAGGCAGTGAGGCGTTGGTGGGTCACTGGAGAGATTTGACACCACATCTGCACGAACAAGTCACCTAATTCCCGTAAGTTCCGGGGAGGAGGGTGATGAGCTCTGACGTCACGTCCAGTCCCATCTCAGACGTGTTCGATCAGTTTCAGATCTGGCGAGTTGGGGGCCAGCACAGCAACTGGAACTCGTCACTGTGTTCCTCGAACCACTCCATCACATCCCTGGCCTTGTGACATGGTGCATTATCTTGTTGGAAACATGATCGTCATGAAGGAGTGAACGTGTTCTGCAACCGGTGTATGATACTCCTTGGCTGTGATGGTGCCTTACACGAAATCCACTGGACCCATGGACGCTCACTTGAATGTTCCCCAGAGTATAATGGGGCCGCTATCAGCTTGTCTCTGTCCCGCAGTACGGGTGTCAAGGAGCTGTCCAACTGGGAGACGATACCCTCCCATCGGCATGGTGAAGAAGGTATCGAGATTCATCAGAGCACGCAACGCTCTGACACTGCGCCAAGGTGCAGTGCCGATGGTCACGTGACCATTTCACTCGCAGTTGCCTTTCTGAAGGAAAATGGAAAACTACAACGAAAATCAGAAGATCCGGAATGGACTGCAAACCCTGAATTTTAAATAGCGTTGACTGTCTTCAGTAAGACATTGCAAGGTGAGAAGCAACTTATTGCTGATTTATTGAACAAAAGCTTTCAAGAAAAAACACTTTTACTGCCTAGACCGCAATTTATGTATGTATTGAACTGGGGACCTAGAAACGACGCCCCTGCTGTAGCCCTCAGTGGTACACAACCCCACAACAGGCTACAGCAGTCCACTCACCCCACCGCCGCCCCACACCGAACCCAAGGTTATTGTGCGGTTCGGCCTCCAGTGGACCCTCCCGGGAACATTTCTTTCCAGACGAGTGTAACCCCAATGTTTGCGTGGTAGAGTAATGATGGTGTACACATACGTGGAGACAGTGCGCAGCAATAGCCGACATCGTGTAACTGAGGCGTAGTGAGGGGAACCAGCCCGCATTTGCCGAGGCAGATGGAAAACCGCCTTAAAAATCATCCACAGGCTGGCCGGCACACCGGACCTCGTCACTAATCCTCCGGGCGAATTCATGCCGGCGACCGGCACGCCTTCCCGCTCGGGAAGCAGTGCTTTAGATCGCTCGGCTAGCCGGGCGGGCATAGACCGCAATTTAAGTTATACGTTTAAAACAAGATGAGTAGTTTCAGTTGCATTCAACAACCATCTTTAGATCATTCATATCGAAAAACGAGTTGGATGTGCACTGAAAAACATCGTCAGTAGCAACAGTCATTCAGTGACACACATCCTTAGTATATTCCAATAACATTAGGACAGTATGCTGTTAAAAACATCATCGAGAGCGAGCCAGGTTGTAAACCATAATCTTGCAAGATGCAGGCAATAAAGAAGGAAATTGGCCAGTTGCATAGGTAAAAGTTACACGGTCTAACCAATAAAAGTTTTTTTATATTAAAAATTTTTATTCAGTAAATCACGTTAACACCGCTATCTCCGTCCTGAGAATGTCAGGCTTCACTATCTCTAATTTCATGGCAAAAGTGGATGTGTTAAAAAAATCGCGTTGTGGAAGTTGGCGGTAAGGAAAAAAGGAATTTCAAACGATCCATTATGGCGTTGAGAGAATTACAGGAATAGCTTTCTAAACGTATGAGGGCACTGGCAGTCTTACATTTGTTTTTGAGCTGTTTTTGATACCGTGTGCCTTTTCAGTTGAAGGCACATCTGTGAACCTGCAGATGGAACTGCAGTGTAATTCCCGCATAAGAGAGAAATTCTTTTGCTTTGTAACTGTCCAGAAATTCTACGTTGCTTTCTTTGGGAAGAGTTTCCACATCGTTTGGATGTTTCGTATCATTTTGTCATTGTCATTACCTTCCACATTCTCTGATCATTATAAGTGATTTTGAAAAACGTTTCAAGCACGGGTGTTCGAACTGTAATACTGCAAACTTCCGGGTGGCTAAAATTTAAGTGCGGCTAATCACAGAGGTCCACTGTGGGCTGTAATTAACGTATGGTATCAAAACGTGTTAGATATTCTAATGCGTTAATGCGGAACCCATTAACGCAGGAAAAAAATAGTTCCAATTTTGGCCACCAAATGCAAATCTGGCGCTATGAATGCAAGGAAGACTTACAGAAATGTTTCCATGTGTAATGGATTAGGAAGCGGACATGGGCAGACAAGGTCAAACAAATGAGAAAGGAATGATGTTCATTTTATTATTAACCGCCTCTTATACAATTTGTTCTGTATGAGCACCAGATGCATCGACGACATGTTGCATCCCTGAAACAACGTGATCTCACCAACGTCTTCCTGTGCTATGGCCTTCAGATCAGGCTGAGACTGAACGTGTCCGTTTGTAAACGAGTTCTGTTAGATATCCCCAGAGCCAAAAGTCACATGGATTGAGTTCAGGTGATCTTGCAGGCCTAGAATCTGGAAAACCCCTGAAGATCACGCTCGTGGAAGATTGCATTAAGCAGATCGTTCACTGGACTAGCGAGATGAGGCGTTGCCCCAACTTGAATGAAAACAGTTGTTTCCACACAGCTGGGCTCTTCCAGAGCAGGAAGCACACGCTGTACGAAACGTGCAGATATCACGCTGCATCTGACAGGTCCTCTGCGTGTATTCTCTTCAAGGAAGAATGACCGAGAATAAAGATGCTTGTGAATCCACGTCACACACACATACGGCGAGTGCAATGGCTCTTCGTGCGCGGTTTAATAGTACCCCTAATTAAGCAGTTTTGTGCATTCACTGACCCTGTAGTGTAAAATGTGCCTCTTCACTCCATAGAATATTGCCTGGCCACATGTCATCAACTTTTATCCATGCCAGAAACGTAAGAGCAAGTTAAGAAAGTTGTTGCAAATCTTGAGGTTTCTACTTCTCCACCGCCTGGATCTCGCACGGGTACCAACGTAGAAACAGACAGCAAAAAGTTTCCGTAGTATTGACCAAGGCATGGACAATGCTCGTGACACTGTACGAGCATTACCACTGCTCAGGGCAAGTGCTTAATCGTCAGTTACAGCAACGGCAACCTCGTCAATGACATCTACCGGCGTGGGACGCCTTCCTCTTCCAGTTGCCACACCACGCTCATCTGTGCTTTTGAATTTCTTTATCATTGTCTTTAAACCATTTAGCGACATCGGGCCTCTCCTCACACCTTTCAGTCGGCGATACTCCCTCAATACATCACTGTAACCGCTGCCGATCACATAAAACAGTTTCGCCAACGGCGTAAGGTCTCCCTTCTCTATAGCCACACTGTTCACTCACTTCATGCCGTATGAAATGACAGCGTGGATGTCATACCATCATAGAAACAGTGTACAGCGCCAGATTTACACCTGGTGGTCACACTTGGAACTAACTTGTTTTCCAGCACATACCTGTTCCGCATTAATCGATTAGCACATTTACCAAGCTTCGCTGCCATACGATAGTAACAGCCCACACTGGATTTCCCTTAGTAGTTGCACTGTAATTATTGTCACCCGGTATTTTTCCGCAACGCATGCAAAACAGATGCATGCTTCAGTGCAGACACCGGGATTGTGTATAACACGATGCCAGCTACGTGGAAGTCATAGACGAATATCTGCAACACTTATGCAGCGAAAGCCATGAACTGCTTCTTTCACTTTAGCAATGCAGCTGACGTCCAGGGAGTTTGGTGGGTGCTTCCTTCAGTTTAGGAATCAAGTTGAAGTCCAGTGAGTGTGGTGGGTGGTACAGCACTTCCCAGCCCCATCGATCGAACAAGTCAATCACAACTTGCGCCATGTGCGGCCGAACTTTGACCTGCAAAAGGATGCGCCGCTTCGTTCTCTAAGCCGTTGGTCGTCAGACTTTTCTGTTTAAGAGCTAATATTGACTTCGTAGGGCGATACATCGAGTAGCAAAGAATTCAATTTTCACAAGACTATGGTTATTAATGGAAGCCTACCACTTACAGAATAGAATATGCGTGTTATAAGATATCATACCAAATAATTTAAAGTTGAAAGGAAAATAATGTATTTGAACTACATGCATTTTTCTACAGGCTTACATAGTGACCAATACTCTGTACTTAAGTGGTTACTTTGGCCAATGCCATCGAAAGATGATTATATGTTCATTTTTCTGATTTGCGGGCATATTTTCTAACCATCTTGATGCTCTAGTATCTGAAACTATATATAGGAGCTGCAGTAGGCCGTTTTCAACTAGAGACCAAATAGAACAGAACAGAGTCGGCTTAATTAACTGAAAATTTTCACAAAGGAATACAGTGACCTACCATCTCGTGAATATTGCAGATCTTCTGACTCCCGTGATTCCTAAGAAAACTGTAGAGGAATTCCGCCTTTTGCAAGACACCTTTGTAGTTTTCTTTTCACCCAGAAATGATTCAGCCCCTTTTTGTGCATAGCAGTAAATCGTATAAAATAAATGTGTAACCACAAAAACGAATGAAAGAAATGTGTTATCTCGACACAAAGAAATAAAAATACCACAGCATCAAATAAAGTTGTAGACTGCGTAGAGACCTAAAGCTATTAGCATAAATACTCAACAGCTCCAAGTGAGTAGGAAACTAAACAAGCCCATTGAAGCTAATACAAGAAGTCCTGAAAAATGTCTGCGTGGAAACAAAATTACAAAGATATCTTGCATAAAGCGGAATTCCTCGAAAAAACAATGAATACAGTGGTACACACTAGATTTGTATATAAAATTAGGTAGAAGCTAGTTTTATGTGACGTACCGTGCGTGTTTTTGTTTGGAAGTACCTAATTCTTACTCAAATGAACACCTTGGCCACTTTTCCCGACGAGTACTGTGACCACTTTCCCGATAGGACGTCATATCGGCATTAGTAGTTGACAGAAGACACTATGAAACTGAGATAAATAACTAGGTACTAAATTTGTAGGTCAAATTGGTTCAAATGGCTCTAAGCACTATTGGACTGAACATCCGAGGTTATCAGTCCCCTAGACTTAGAAACTACTTAAACCTAACTAACCTAAGGACATCACACACATCCTTGCCCGAGGCAGGATTCGAACCTGCGACCGTAGCAGCAGCGCGGTTCCGGACTGAAGCGCCTAGAACCGCTCGGCCATATCGGCCGGCCGTAGGTCAAAAAACATTGTTGAAACATTGATAATGTAAAACGTTATTAGTCTTCCTACAAGTGAGGTAATAAGAATGATATAGATGACTTATCTTACATTAGACGACGCAAAAACAAAAAGGCTTTTGCGTACTAAAACGTAAAGCAACAAGCACCCTCTGTCAATCTCAGTGACAGCAATGACGATGTAATTTACAGTGTGTGTATTAGAACTAGTCTGAACACTTCTCGGCGGGCAGCAGCGCTGCCCAGGGGAAACAGTATGCGATGCCCACTTTTCCCGTCCTGGCCTTCTTACCACACCTTCACCCAGCGATCTTACTATCAACTTGTAACGAACATAAATCAGTATTTTACATTAATTAGTAACAGAAATTGCAATACGAGACACAATCATAAACGTTTACTAAAATTTTTGACTGTAATTTTTCTGTTACTCATTGCATGGTATTACAACAGCCTTAATGTAATTTCGTGTTACGTTCGTATTACGTTCTACGAACGTGTACCTCATTTGGAGATGACTGTCTCTATAATACGCATTCACGAGGATATATTACTCATGTTTGACATTCACACCATAGCAAATGACCGGCGCTACTTGCACACGTTCGTGAATCTTCAGCACTGAAAGACAACCAATAACGTATACCCTTTCTCACTTCTATCAACCCCGAAGTGGCCGCAGTGCATACCACACTGCTTATTACGTAAGCGGCACACTTTTCTTAGCTCACGGACGAAATGATCAACACCAGTTAAAACTAAGGCCATCTTAAAATACACACCAAAAAAGGTTTTGCGTCACCTCGGTTCCGAGAGTTCCGGAACCTGTACAGATTATTGGAATAGAGATCAACATAAACTGTGAGGACCGGGCGTGAGTCGTGCTTCGGTAGCTCAGATGGTAGAGCACTTGCCCGCGAAAGGCAAAGGTCCCGAGTTCGAGTCTCGGTCGGGCACACAGTTTTAATCTGCCAGGAAGTTTCATAAACATCATTTCCGCCTGTTTTATTGCTCATGAAACAACCACACATTCCATGTTGTACCACCATACAGCGAGACCTTCAGAGGTGGTGGTCCAGACTGCTGTACACTCCGGTACCTCTAATACCCAGTAGCACGTCCTCTTGCATTGATGCATGCCTGTATTCGGCGTGGCACACTATCCACGAGTTCATTAAGGCACTGTTGGTCCGTATTGCACCACTCCTCAACGGCGATTCGGCGTAGATCCCTCAGAGTGGTTGGTGGGTCATACGGTCCATAAACAGTCCTTTTCAATCTAACCCAGGCATGTTCGATAGGGTTCATGTCTGCAGAACATGCTGGCCACTCTAGTCGAGCGATGTCCTTATCCTGAAGGAAGTCATTCACAAGAAGTGAACGATGGGGGCGCGAATTGTCGTCCATGAAGACGAATGCCTCACCAATATGCTGCCGATATAGTTGCATATCGGTCGGAGGATGGCATTCTCGTACCGCACAGCCGTTACGGCGCCTTCTACATCTACATCTACATCCATACTCCGCCAGCCACCTGACGGTGTGTGGCGGAGGGTACCCTGAGTACCTCTATCGGTTCTCCCTTCTATTCCAGTCTCGTATTGTTCGTGGAAAGAAGGATTGTCGGTATGCTTCTGTGTGGGCTCTAATCTCTCTGATTTTATCCTCATGGTCTCTTCGCGAGATATACGTAGGAGGGAGCAATATACTGCTTGACTCATCGGTGAAGGTATGTTCTCGAAACTTCAACAAAAGCCCGTACCGAGCTACTGAGCGTCTCTCCTGCAGAGTCTTCCACTGGAGTTTACCTGTCATCTCCGTAACGATTTCGCGATTACTAAATGATCCTGTAACGAATCGCGCTGCTCTCCGTTGGATCTTCTCTATCTATTCTATCAACCCTGTCTGGTACGGATCCCACACTGCTGAGCAGTATTCAAGCAGCGGGCGAACAAGCGTACTGTAACCTACTTCCGTTGTTTTCGGATTGCATTTCCTTAGGATTCTTCCAATGAATCTCAGTCTGGCATCTGCTTTACCGACGATCAACTTTATATGATCATTGCATTTTAAATCACTCCTAATGCGTACTCCCAGATAATTTATAGAATTAACTGCTTCCAGCTGCTGACCTGCTGTTTTGTAGCTAAATGATAAAGGATCTATCTTTCTATGTATTCGCAGCACATTACACTTGTCTACATTGAGATTCAATTGCCATTCCCTGCACCATGCATCAGTTCGCTGCAGATCCTCCTGCATTTCAGTACAATTTTCCATTGTTACAACCTCTCGAGACACCACAGCATCATCTGCAGAAAGCCTCAGTGAACTTCCGATGTCATCCACCAGGTCATTTATGTATATTGCGAATAGCAATGGTCCTATGACACTCCTCTGCCGCACACCTGAAATCACTCTTACTTCGGAAGACTCCTCTCCATTGAGAATGACACGCTGCGTTCTGTTATCTAGGAACTCCTCAATCCAATCACACAATTGGTCTGATAGTCCATATGCTCTTACTTTGTTCATTAAACGACTGCGGGGAACTGTATCGAACCCCTTGCGGAAGTCAAGAAACACGGCATCTACCTGTGAACTCATGTCTATGGCCCTCTGAGTCTCGTGGACGAATAGCGCGAGCTGGGTTTCACACGACCGTCTTTTTCGAAACCCATGCTGATTCCTACAGAGTAGATTTCTAGTCTCCAGAAAAGTCATTATACTCGAACATAATACGTGTTCCAAAATTCTACAACTGATCGACGTTAGAGATAAAGGTCTATAGTTCTCCACATCTGTTCGACGTCCCTTCTTGAAAACGGAGATGACCTGTGTCCTTTTCCAATCGTTTGGAACGCTACGCTCTTCTAGAGACCTACGGTACACTGCTGCAAGAAGGGGGGCAAGTTCCTTCGCGTACTCTGTGTAAAATCGAACTGGTATCCCATCAGGTCCAGCGGCCTTTCCTCTTTTGAGCGATTTTAATTGTTTCTCTATCCCTCTGTCGTCTATTTCGATATCTATCATTTTGTCATCTGTGCGACAATCTAGAGAAGGAACTACAGTGCAGTCTTCCTCTGTGAAACAGCTTTGGAAAAAGACATTTCGTATTTCGGCCTTTAGTCTGTCATCCTCTGTTTCGGTACCATTTTGGTCACAGAGTGTCTGGACATTTTGTTTTGATCCACCTACCGCTTTGACATAAGACCAAAATTTCTTAGGATTTTCTGCCAAGTCAGTACATAGAACTTTACTTTCGAATTCATTGAACGCCTCTCGCATAGCCCTCCTCACACTACATTTCGCTTCGCGTAATTTTTATTTGTCTGCAAGGCTTTGGCTATGTTTATGTTTGCTGTGAAGCTCCCTTTGCTTCCGCATCAGTTTTCTAACTCGGTTGTTGTACCACGGTGGCTCTTTCCCATCTCTTACGATCTTGCTTGGCACATACTCATCTAACGCATATTGTACGATGGTTTTGAACTTTGTCCACTGATCCTTCCATGACAGCCAGTGGCGTACGTCGGCCACACATAATGCCACCCCAAAACAGCAGGAAACCTCCACGTTGCTGCACTCGCTGCAGGCGTACAGCCTGACCTGGTTGTCTCCGAACACGTTTCCAACGATTGTCTGGTTGAAGGTATATGCGACACCCATCGGTGAAGAGAACGTGATGCCAATCCTGAGTCGTCCATTCGGTATGTTGTTGGGCCCATCTGTATCGCGCTGCATGGTGTCGTGATTTCAAAGACGGACCTCACCAAGGACGTCGGGAGTGAAGTTGCGCTTCATGCAGCCCATTGCGCACTGTTTGAGTCGTAACACGACGTCCTGTGGCTGCACGAAATGCATTATTCAAGATGCTGGCGTTGCTGTCAGGATTCCTCCGAGCCATAATCCGTACCTGAGCGAGGCATGTCACCGACAGTTCCTGTGTCTCTGTATATCCTCCATGTCCGAACAACATAGCTTTGGTTCACTCATTGACCGTCTAGGAATGGTTGAACTACAGACAACAAGAGTCGTGTGCCTCCTTCCTGGTGGAATGACTGGATCTGATCGGCTGTCGGACCGCCTCCGTCTAATAAGTGCTGCTCATGCATGGTTGTTTACATCTCCGGGCGGGTTTAGTGACATCTTTGAATAGTCTGCGATACAATATACACAGTCAATGTCTATCTTCAGGAGCTCTGGGAACCGGGGTGATGGAAATTTTTTTTTAATGTGTGTATTACTGTCTCTATAAGTATTTCTGTATCTTACAAAGGAAAATACACCCTTAAGAAGCTCTTGGCGTTAGCTGATGTTTTTGGATTTCAGGTGTTAGTTGCTGGAAGCATATTATTATAAAATGTGGCTCTAAGGTATTAATTTTCGTAACACAGTCAGCGACCAGCTTGTACCAAGGAGCGGCGAAACTTTCTGCAGGATCCGTCCTTCATATCGCTCACAGTGCTCTGGCCCATATGCCGCAAATTTGCCATTGATTTGTTCGACCGACGGGCGTAGGTAGTGCTGTACCACTGGACTTGTGATTTCGACTTGATTGCTAAATAGCAGGAAGCACTTCATGGCATTCGCTTCAGGCCTATTGCACAGGTTTATCGGGCAACAGACCGGTCCACTCGAACTATCAATTCAACTGGCGCTGCTACTGGTATCCTGCGACTTCGTCATCGCTGGCAACGAGTTACATACAATGCTGGTGACCCTTGAATGACCGCTAAACTTTGAAACACTTGTCTATTTTGCGTAGGTTGTAACTAAATAGTTTCCAACATTAAACTTTTAATCCTCGTATAAATGATGTAAAGAAGAATTCCGCTGACAGATGGTAAAATTGTTGCTTTATTGACACAACCGGTTTCACGACCTAAAGCCGCATCATCAGGTGCAGCCTACATGATAAAGATTACGATTAAGTATTAGTACGTAATAAAATTCAATGTTATTCTGGCTTGTAAAGGGAATGACCCAGCGCCCCTCGTTACGGCGTTACTCCGCCCACAAGGTAGTCTTTATTCCGCCGGTGTGTTAGTCCGTCTTAGTCGCGTATACGGGCCGCTTCTCCGTTTCCCTACACTGGGTTGCCCTACCTTCACACTGGTAGGTCAGTGCCACTTTGTACCAATCTGAACAATAATTTTTGTTGTTCCCCGACTAATCACTTTAGTAGTGACTATTTTTTTATTACCAGCCGGCCGCTGTGGACGAGCGGTTCTAGGCGCTTCGGTCCAGAACCGGGCTGCTGCTACGGTCGCAGGTTCGAATCCTGCCTCGGGCATGGATGTGTGTGATTTCCTTAGGTTAGTTAGGTTTACGTAGTTCTAATTCTAGGGGACTGATCTCAGATGTTAAGACCCATAGTGCTTAGAGCCATTTGAACCATTTTTTTATTGCCAGTTCGGTCTCTTAAACATTTGTTAGCGTCCACTCACTATAAAATACTTTTTCTTCCTTTAGATGCATGTAAAGCTTAAAACACGGTTCTATAACTACGTCATCCATCTACCAGCAACTTTACGGAATTAGCGGGGAACGTCTCTGTCACCCCTCGTTCGCCAGTGTAATGTAGATAGTATTCATTGACTAATGTCTCCGCCCCCGGTAGCTGAGTGGTCGGCGCGACAGAACGTTAATCCCAAGGGCCCGGGTTCGATTCCTTGCTGGGTCGGAGATTTTCTCTGCTCAGGGACTGGGTGTTGTGTTGTCTTAATCATTATCATTTCATCCCCATCGACGCGCAAGTCGCCGAAGTGGCGTCAAATCGAAAGACTTGCACCCGGCGAACGGTCTACCCGACGGGAGGCCCTAGTCACACTGATTAATGTATCTTGAGAAGGAGCGATAGGTAAATTTAAGACCATTTAACACTGTGAATATTTTTTAGGTATTACCTTTATTAACTTTAATATCTGCAAAGTTGAGACACTCTACGATAATTTTTAGCGGGTAGGTTGCACCCGATGATGCGGCTTTAGGCCGGGAAAAAGGTTGGCTATCAATAAAACAACGACTTTATCAGCTGTCAGCAGAATTCTTCTTCACATCATGCCTTTCAATAGCTGCGGATACCCAGTATAGAAAATATTTCGTAACCTCGCATACATGTAAATACCTTACTTGTAATGCACATAACTGGCTACTTTCATATAACTGTACTATTTGTCAACAGATGTTAACGTTAAAGCGTTTGCACTGAATGAAAAGTAAAACAAGGAAAGTCTAGGATTCGTCTGACCAGATTCGGATAAACGCTGAAAATGAAATGAGGATAACCATAAGAGGTTTTGATGTTACAAGACTTGTGTCTTTCAAAAGAGTTCTTGTAAGCGCTAGTGAGCTACAACGAAACGGACAACGACCCTTAATCGTAGGATTTAAAGCTCCTCTGAGAGCGTCCAAAGTTTGACGAAGCTTTTTGGCGCTGCGGTGCATATCAGGCATAACTCCTTGGCTAATTTCTCTCTGAGCGAACCTTGCTCTCTGGCTGTAATTGGATAAAGCGGCCACTTTTCACGTTTGGATAATTAATATCGTAATTTCCGACCGCCACAACCGCTACGCCAGCAGGGCAAATTCCTCTTCTCCCTGTTGTTGGCAGTTTCGTGGCCTGGCAACTAAATTGCAGAGCCTGGCCTCTCCTTCAGTGCGGGAGTGGAACGAACGAGCACGTTGGTAAGGAACAAGGTTGCCCTCCCCATGTGGCAACGATACACGGACGACAAAACTAACACCTGTCTGAAAGCGGCAAGATGTACTACTACAACCCACTAAGAATGAGTGCTGGCACGTTTGCAAAATAATTTCAGTACACGCTCTTACACGCAACGAGCATCAGTGGGAAACACGTTATCAGTGAATAATGTATTTAGGCAGTGCTGTTTTTCTGGGGGAACGCTGGGAGATGCTTACCCCTAAACTTTTTCGTCGACAATGTAATTTTTTTACGATGTTGAGAACTTGGAAGAGTGCCAAAGATTTATTTCATGGACGTAAATTTTTTATTTCATTTTTTCGTATTGGTAATTGTAATACGAACGGTACCAGTGCAGTTTTTGGTGGGAAAAGCGATGTCATTGACTCTTTCAAGCATTTCGAAGCTGCGGCAACCGTTCTCGACAACTGAAGCGCTGGCAGCCAGTTCGACAAGCATGTAGTGCCCTCGCCCGCTAATAGTGGCCGATGGTAGTGCCAAACGGATATGCGTACGCTCAAACGCCGAGCAACCGTTAGAAGTCGCTCCTTCGCGATTCATTGCCATCTTTCTTTTGTTATTCTTTATTCGTATGCTTCAGTGATGGTGTAATTAGAAAATTGGATGTTTTGGAATTATTGGGCATACAATCTAGTGGTGCAAAATCCTTGGTGCAAATAGATAAAGAGGGAATCCGCAAACCAGATATTGCTAATTTAAAATGCACAAAAGAAGCTAGACACAAACGAAGAGGGGACAAGAGAAGAAAAGATCAGTATGATTCAGATGATGCTCAATAAGCTGCAGGAAAATATTAGTGGTAAGTAATTCTCATCAATCACTATTCTAGAACTGCAATATTAAATTTTAAATGGATTTTTCTGAAAACTACATTTTCTTACTTTCAGGTACCATTATTTGATAAACTGATGGGGTTAGAAACATGAAATTTGGTCAATTCGTACTGCAGATGGTAATAAGTTATCATAAGTAAATTGAGAACCATCAAAGAATCAGAAACTGTTTTATAATAATTAATATACAAAAAGGTTAAATTTTACTAGTGAAAGAATAAATTTTTTTCTTCAAAACCATAAGAGGTATTATGTTCATTTTACTTGTATATTGAGGCATATACGTTATATATATGCAGTAAAAATTTCATTGGTTTATCACGTACAGTTCCTTTGAAAAGTGTACCTAATCAAAGGGTAAAATAGCATTGGCAGAATAGGGATAAAAATAGCCTACTGTCTCCCCTTAATGTATACATTTCAGAGCCCATATTTATTGGTCTTCTTTCCTATCATATCGTTGACTATCGACTATTCCTCCGGGCGGTACTGTAGAATCGTTGGTACCAGTAAGGGCTATTACGAGCGCTCGCGAAAAATGTTGCTTGATGAGACTCATGGGATCTCCCAGTAGATATGTGGAGAGCAGTAACGGTGTTAGGGGCGCGTGTGAGGCACACCCATTTGTTACAGAGGATGATTTAGCTGCCCCAATCGATTTCTATCTTCACATCTACATACACACTCTGCAAGCCACCGTACGGTACCACAACGAGTCGCTTCCTTTCCTAACTACCTATATGCCTCCGTATGAGCCCTAATTTCTCGTATCTTACCTTCGTGGTCCCGATGCGAATTATGTGTTGGTGGCACTAGGATAGCTCTGCAGTCAGCTTCAAATACCGTTTCTCTAAACTTTCTCAGTAGTGTTCTTCGAAATGAATGTCTCCTTCCATCCAGGGATTCCTAGTTGTTCCTCCCCAAGCATATCTGTAACAATTGCGTGCTAATCGAACCTAAAGGCAACAACTCTGGCAGCTCACCTTCAATTGTTTCGATGTCTTCTTTCTGTCCGACTTTGTGCGGATCCCAAACACTTGAGCAGTACTCAAGAATGGGTTGCACTAGCGTCCTATTTGCTGTTTCCTTTACAGATGAACTACTCTTCCTAAAATTTTCCCAATAAACCGAAGTGTACCATTCGCCTTCCCTACCACAATCCTCTTATGCTCGTTCCATTTCATATCGCTTCGCAACGTTACGCCCAGATATTTAAACGACGTGACTGTGTCAAGGAGGACACTACTAATTGTGTATCCGAACATTACGGGTTTGGTTTTCGTTCTCATCCGCATTAACTTACATTTTTCTACATTAAGATCCAGCTACTATTCATCACACCAGCCAGAAATCTTGTCCAGGTCATCCTGTATCAACCTACAGTCACTTATCTTCAACACCTTTCTGTACATCACAGCATCGTCAGCGAACAACTGCAGATTGCTAGCCACCATGTCTGTCATATCATTTGTGGATACAGAAAATAGCAATGGTCCTATCACACTTTCCTGAGGCATTCCTGATTTTACCCCTGACTCTGGTGAACACTCGCTGTCGAGGACAACATAGTGGGTTACATTACGTAAGAAGTCTTAGAGCCAGTCACATATTTGGGAGCCTATTCAGTATGCATTTACCTTCGTTAACAGTCTGCAATGGCGTAAGGTGTCGAATACGAAATCTAGAAATTGGTGGTGATATATTTATTGCTGTCAGAAGTAGTTGAAGCAGATAGTCCCTGCGAAATAGTATGGGTAGAGGCTATACTTGACAGTTGGACTAAAGTATTAATTGGGTTTTGCCGATATCTTCCCCCCCCCCCCCCCCCCTCCGCCGACTCAGAATATGTGGTGTCTCATTTTAAATAGGTACCCCATTCTTACAATTATGGTGGTGACTTCAATCTACCCTCGATATACGTTTAAAGCCGGCGACAGGCATAAAACGTCATCCGGAATTGTACTGAATGCTTTTTCAGAAAATTATTTTGAACAAGTAGTTCATGAGCCCACTCGAAGCGTAAATGGTTGCAAAAGCATACTTGACCTCTTAGCGACAAATAATCCTGGACAAATAGTATCGTGACCAATACAGGCATTAACGACCACAAGGCAGTAGCTGCTAGGCTGAATACTGTAACTCCTACAGCCATTAAAAGGAAACGGAAAGTATATCTGTTTACAAAAGCTGATAAAAATGCTCTTAGCGCCTTTTTAAGAGACAGTCTGCACTCCTTCCGATGTGATCATGTAAGCGTAAAAAGGTTGTGGAATGATTCCAAGGAGATAGTATTGACAGCACTTGAGAGATATATACCACATAAATTAATAAGGGATGGTACTCATCCCCCATGGTACACAAAACCGGTCAGATTGCTATTGCAGAAGCAGCGAAAAAAAGCTTGCGAAACTCGAAAGAGCGTAAAACCCCCAAGATCGGCAAAGTTTTTCAGAAGTTCGAAATATTGCACGTACCCTGAATGCAAGATGCTTTTAATAATTCCACAATGAAACTTTGTCTCGAAATGTGGCTGAAAACTCAAAGAGATTCTGGTCATACATAAAGCACGCCAGTGGCAAGACGCAGTCAATACCTTCACTGCGCGATAGCAAAGGTGAAGTCACTGATGACGAGCCACTAAAGCAGAGCTGTTAAATACGGTTTTCTGAAACTCTTTCACCAAAGAAGACGAAGTAAATACTCCTGAATTCGAATCAAGAACAACTGCTAAGATGAGAAACATAGAAGTGAATATCCTCGGTGTACCGAAGCAGGTTGCTTAATAAATGCAAGGCCTCCGGTCCAGATTGTATAACAGTCAGGTTCCTTCCAGAGTATGCTGATACAATAGCTCCATATTTAGCAATTATATACAACCGCTCGCTTACAGAAAGATCCGTAGCTAAAGACTGGAAAATTGCTCAAGTCACACCAATACCCTAATAGGTAAATAAGAGTAATCCGCTGAATTGCATGCCCATATCACTAACGTCGATTTGCAGTAGGTTTTTGGAACATATACTGAGTTCGAACATTATAAATTACCACGAAGAAAACGATTTTTTTGCACACAGTCAGCAACGATTCAGTAAATATCGTTCTTGTGAAACACAACTAGCTCTTTATACTCATGAAGTAATGAGTGCTATCGACAGGGGATGTCAAATTGATTCCAATTTTTAGATTTGCAGAAGGCCTTCGACGCCTTTCCTCACAAGCGTCTTCTATCGAAACTGCGTGTCTGTGGAATATCGCCTCACTTGTGCGACTGGATTCGTGATTTCCTGTCAGAAAGGTCACAGTTCGTAGTAATAGACGGAAAGTGGAACTTACAGTACCTTTTATAACGATATGTTTACGTACTGCGTATACATATACATACAGTTATAAATGTCCCCGTTCGTAGACGCTAATTATAACAATATGTTTACTTTTGTGCTGTAACATATAGCTATAATCAGCGGTGGAAATATATTTGCGAATGCCGACCGTGTGCGGCTGTTTCTTGTTGGATCGTCTGATCAGTCGGAAGTTGCATTGCAGATGAGAGTATTTGCCTATTCAAAATATAATTATTTTTGGATAACTCAACATGAATTTCCTAAGGGACCGTAGTTTATCGTGCATTTACCAGTAGAATATGGCGCGGAGAAAATATTTCGCAGCATGAAACTTCCGTCCGATTTCGACGAAAGACTTCGTGACTGTGAACTCTCTATTTGGCAGAAACATAAAGAAAATTAAATAACTTCATGAAGGAGTGAGACATAGATACTATACTAAATAAATAGTCCATACACCAGTTCCATTTAACTCTGCATTTATGGCAATTTATAGATGAACTTACACTGCAATGAAGGATTTAACATGGATGCCGTTTTGACTGGCACTTCTCTTCTCGTAATGAAAATAATGCCTTTGACGTTTTCACATACACGCCGCACAATAAATCTACTGCTGTGTAGTATTGCACTTTTAGTATTGCACTTTTACTTTACACTAAAATAATATTATCTTTAACAATTATAATACGGCGGCAAGACATGCGCGTCCGACACAAGTTACAAGAGAAAATGAGAATATCTCGTACATCAAAAGAATGTGTAAAAGTGTTCTTCTTCTGTTCGTTTTTCGAGCCGCGGTTTTCAATGTCAGTAACTCACTGCATCTCTGATGGCGCTTCGACAATAAACACATTACGTCACAGGACCTTCACCTTTTACATTCTCGCAACATTATTTGCTAACTGTAGCTGTTGCCGAGCGACTGCTCGATTAGTGAATGATTTAAAATGATAAGGCAATCACATAATGTTACACTTTACGCGGATTTCCTGGGAAGCATGGTAGACACCATGGCGCGGCCTAACGCTGCGACCAAAAGAGAGACACAACAAACACTGATAGACGAACGACGATGTGACGCGCACAGAGCCACACACAGAAATAAAGGAAAACAGGCACGGCGACACGGTCTCAGCACGGAGAGCCAAACCTTAGGTAGTGACCACGATGCAGTGTGCTACAACTTGCTCGTGAAACAGAACTGACCGAAGAGCGCTCAGATGCGGAGGCGGGCACATGATTCATTCAGTAGACGAAAATTTACCTTACATTGCCGGCAACATGTGACGCTTTTGTGGAAGTAGCTGTTAATGGAACTGAACATGAAGTCGCTTTACGACGTGTATGCAAAGCTGTGTGCATTGTATCTGACTTTTCCTATTTTTCGTTTATTTCTTTAGTAGAGTAAAACAACGCCTAGCTTCTACAGACATTACAAAGGTATCCACATTCTAATGCATCAGAAGTAACATTGTTTGACTGTAGAAGAGTTGTTTGCAGTGAAACTCAAATAACGTGGCTCCACATTCGTTCTCTCTCCCTCTCTCTCTGTCTCTCTCTCTCTCTCTCTCTCTATCTATCTATCTCTCTCTCTCTCTCTTTGGGTAGCTTCCTCCATAAACACGCATAACAGTCTAGTAGTACCATAAAGTTCAGCAAATCACCCAATTTACATTCTTTCCAGTTTAGAGAATCTGTACTCTTTACGCACTAGGCAGTGATTTGCACGATGAAGACGCTTACAGCTTTCTGTGTTCTTGAAGCACGTTCACCCGAAAGCATCAAAAAGTTATAAAAACGATTGTCTTCATCGTAAGGTCTTCTGCTGGTCGTTAATGCAACTTAATGGTACAACAGTAAAGCTAACAATAAAATCGGGATTTTTCTTATTGTAACTGCTCAGTTTTCCAAGTCTGTTGCTTTGCAACCGGGACACTACCTAGGACGTCAGTCCACATGTCACGCATGGCAGCAGTGCGGGTTCCTGACTTCCAGGCAACCACCTATTTCCTTTCCGTCAAACATTGTGGCCTCCAAGTATTCTGTTACAAAGCTCTAAGCAATTTAAGGGAGCGAACCATCGTTTAACACATGAAGCAGTGTAGTCTAGTTTGAGGGTGCGGAGATGGCTCCCGATAGTGTCCCACATGTATTAACCTTTGGTTAATTACTGGCGGGAGAGTGGCTGGTTGTAACTGCCTAACAGTTCACGCGAGAGTTGCGAGAGAACAACTACAATGTCAGCTGGAAGTCGTCAAAGTTCTGACAACTCATGTTGCGTCTTCTGAAGTTGGCTCTCTCTCGCAGATCACTCATGGTTGTGGCCGGTTGATGATTTGTCTCCGTGAAACTGTTACAGCTCTGCTTTACGGTAATTAGGACGTAAATTTTGAAGATGTGACAGGAATTTATTCCACAATTGGAATACTTAACGCTAAACTTTCCACAGTTACTGTTACACTCATTATTACATTCTGCTACACATTCCCCAAATGACTGCATAACGTCATCTATTCACATAAACGACTGCTTCTCTCGACATTACCGTCCGAACTCAAGCCACGATCTCGTCTCTAATGTCGAATCGAAAACTGTTAAAATCAATAATCTCAGCAGTGAAAACACTTCTGCCCAGGCCTTGAACAGTGGCGCTTGAATCACGCCAACTTTCAGCTACAGGAGCCAGACAACTCGTTGTGAAGAAGCAGTGGAGTCTCCGTCCCTTGATTCTGGCCAATCAGGTGCCAGAAAGAGCAATGCTACCATACGAGGCCGTGCTACTAACAAGCAATGAGACGCGGCGATACTGTCCCAGCGTGAAGAGCCAAGCCTTAGGTCGTGATCACGATGCAGTGTGCTGCACAATAGTATGATATATTGATTTAAGCCTCAGTGCACAATATTACTGTGTACACCAGGGCAATAAGCCATAAATGTTACAACATATAGAACATTTGGTGGCCAGGATTCCAACGTCAGCTCACTATCATGTTCCTCAAAACACTACGTCACGATTCAGGCGTTGTGACACTGACAGTTATCCTGCTGGAAGCTGCCATCATCCTCGGGGAAGACATCAAGCATGAAGTGATTCACGTGGTTTGCAACAACGATCTCCAAATTCAACGACGGTGTAGGTGGCTATGACTACTCTCAAAGGCCTCATGGAAGGCTACAGATTTTCGACTATCCTGCTTTACAGAGTGGCAAAGCCTCTAAATCTACGTGAATACTCTGCTATTCACAATAAAATGCCTGGCAGAGGGTTCAATGAACCACCTTCATGCTGTCTCTGTTCCACTCTCGAACGGCACGCTGGAAAAACGAGCACTTAAATTTTTCTGTGCGAGCCCTGATTTCTCTTATTTTATCGTGGTGATCATTTCTCCCTATGTAGGTGGGTGCCAACAGAATGTTGTCACAATCGGAGGAGAAAATTGGTGATTGAAATTTCATGAGAAGATCCCGTCGCAACGAAAAACAACTTTGTTTTAATGATTGTCACTCCAATTCACGTATCATGTCTCTGACACTATCTGCCCTATTTCGTGATAATACAAAACGAGCTGCCCTTCTTTGTACTTTTCCGATGTCATCCGTCAGTCCCACCTGATGCGAATCCCATACCGTACAGCAATACTCCAAAATAGGGCGGACAAGCGTAGTGTAAGCAGTCTCTTTGGTAGACCTGTTGCAACTTCTAAGTGTTCCGCCAATGAATCGCATTCTTTGCTTTGCTCTACCCACAATATTATCTATGTGATCGTTTCAATTTAGGGTAATTGTAATCCCTAAGTATTTAGTTGAATTTACAGCCCTCAGATTTGTGTGACTTATCGCGTAATCGAAATTTAGCTGATTTCTTTTAGTACTCATGTGAATAACTTCACACTTTTCTTTATTCAGGGTCAATTGCCACTTTTCGCACCATACAGATATGTTATCTAAATCATTTTGCAAGTCGTTTTGATCGTCTGATGACTACACAAGACGGTAAATGACAGCGTCATCTACAAACAATCTAAGACGGCTACTCAGATTGTCTCATATGTCGTTAATATAGATCAGTAACAATAGAGGGACTATAACACTTCCTTGGGGTACGCCGGATATTACTTCTGTTTTACTCGATGACTTCCTGGCTATTACTACGAACTGTGACCTTTCTAACAGAAAATCACGAATCAAGTCGCACAACTGAGGCGATACTCCGTAAACACGCACTTTGGTTAGAAGACGCTTGTAAGGAACGGTGTCGAAAGCCTTCTGGAATTGTCTACGTGGTGTGATAAGCTGTGGACATCCATCACTCTGCCACCCGTTCGTGATTTCACTGTTCTTCAACCACTTTCCGTAGATAATCACGAGAGCAGCCCGCTGACAAGCTTCGCCATTCCTAAGTTGCTGATTCCCGGCATAGGTCTGTAACAACCTGCCGTTTATCAAAGCATCTCAGGTTAGTGAAGCTCCCCACTTGCGACCCATAGTGTCGCTAGAATGATTACCTACTCGTATCTACCCCTCATATACTTCTCCCTTACCGCTTTACATGCCCTAAACACTCCCAGCTAACACACAGTGTCACAGTGTCGGACGGTCATAAAATTTTGGTCCACCAGTGTATGCGGCTAAGAGGCAATGTGTCTTGAGGCAGCAACAATTCAGAAACTGTGGGTTGCACAGCGATCAGTGGAGTGAAGTTTGTTGTGAATTAGTGGGAGAGTCAGAAGAGTAAAGAAACATATCACACAAAAAGGAGGGATAATGTATTGCTTCTTATCTACGACCTGAGTGTCGTTGCAGTGTTGCAAAGCTGAATGACGTATTTTGGAGGAGTGTGGGTACGGAACACGTCTGTATCAGAAATATAACAGAAAATGGTTTTAATAGTTAACTTTTACAAACCTAGACGTATGAGTGTGGGCTCTTTATCAGTAGAATCTCGATGGATGTGTTTCGCGAGTTATACGTTTATGTCGAGCAGTACGAGTAAGAAAAAGCTTAAAAATCAGCCGAGCCACAAACGGGTGTACGCCTAGTAATAATGAACATTAATAGTGCAAACGATGTAGAGAAAATGCGGTTGATGTCTACCACATCAGTATTCAGAAATCTGTGTAACAGCGTTCAGTCCGATCTAAACGTAATAATATTGGTGAACTGTGCAGTATCACAACAAGAGTGCAAAGAAACTTATAACGTCTGAATGTAATGCTTGAGGAAAAAGTGTGTCTTATCAATAGAAGATGCGAACAGTTTACGGGAATTCAACGACTATTTGTGAGTAAGTGTGAACCATGTCTAGCAGTAAGCAAGGTGTGAGTGAACATTGTGGAAGGCACAGATTAGGAGAAAGTATAGCACGATGACAGATCGCGCCGTGAACGGATACTCAGATATTCTCCTAAAATTGACGCTAAAATGTAATTTTGACTATATGGTGATAGCTCAGTATTAAGAGATTCGCCCTTATTATTATAAACAAAAGGTGAATTAAATAATGAATGAAAATCTGCTATTTCACGCGATGGCGCTTGAGTAATCTCTCCAACTTCTACTACAGCAGCCAATTATAGTACAAGACTATTCAGTTGGCGCAGTTTCTGACAGAAGGTGTATTTGTAGTACCATCTGTTGTTTATATCTCACTCCATTTTATGACATCATGCGTTAACTTCCGCATCTTCCCTCAACTGAGATGTAAAGCGTGAGAATAAGCTTACGGATGTTACCATCAGTATAATTGACGACAGTAGTAATTCGGTTTTAAATGAAAATTTTGCCGTGAAAAGGTCTGTTCACGATGGGGTCAACAGCATTTGACCGACGCTCAAAGCAGGCTCGTGTCAACTGGTGTAAGGAAATCCTCACCAGATTGATCGAGAAAATACTAAATAAAAGTGCAACATCTTAACAGGATATGAAACTTGGATATGTACGTAAGAGATGATAACTAAGCAACTATCAATTGTTTGGGTGTTCCAAGTACGATTGAAAACGACGAAAGTGTTTCTTCGCGAGGGCCTTCCAAGAAAATTATCCATTATTGATTTGGCTACATTTGACATGTCATGGCCATTACTTTAGAGGATCAAAGAACAGTTCATGCTTTTATTTTTTGCTAAAAGTCTTGCTTGAAAACAGAAAAATGAAGGGAAAACGTAACATCATTCTCCATCATGAGGATGCCAGCTCCCACACAACACATCAAACTTATTCGATGAAGAAAATCATCGAAGAAATGACTTATTGACCATTTTCATCTCGTTTATCGTCTAATGACTTATTTTTGTTGCCTTATGTAAAAAGAAATAAACGTGTTTAAAACGTCAAATCAACGAGCTGTTTAATCATTTAAAAGCCATGTTCCTTAGATACAAGCATCAGAGTGGAGAAAATATTTTGCAGAACTGGTTCAACCGCATGCAAAACTCAATAAATTTCAGATGCGAACAGTCTGAGAAAGGAAATAACGATTTGTACCAAAAGATCTTTTTCTTGTGTGCGTGTGCGTGTGTGTGGTTTATGGGCGATCGACGTGGAGGTTATCAGCGCCCTTGCAAAAATTAGAACGGACAAATGCGGTTAAAGGGACATAAAATAAGTAAGAGAAGGTCTTAAACAAATACATGCACTCTCTGCAAACCTCACTCACGACCATCCGCGTAATCACACTATGTCATAACCTTTACGATGGCGCAAAATAGGTCAAATTGTCTAAAACTAACAGTTAAACACAAGTACAAAAGAAACTAGTTTGTCCACCATAGAAGGAACCGGAAGCAGTCTGGATTACGGAAAATTGGATAATCCAGATTTTTCTACTAAATGCTAAAATGCATTGAAATACACAATCCTTTAGTTTTTGCACTAACAAGAAACCCTCCTTTTGGCACTTATCTCTATAGTTACTGTAGTTTACTCACGTTTATTAACTGAAATAATTTTTTTTCGTTTCAAACTTGTGTGCCGTTTGAGAATAACACGATTGTGTAGATAAAATGGTTCAAAAGGCTCTAAGCACTATGGGTCTTAACATCAGAGGTCATCAGTCCCCTAGACTTAGAACTACTTAAACCTAACTCACCTAAGGACATCACACACATCCATGCCCGAGGCAGGATTCGAACCTGCGACCGTAGCGGTCGCGCGGTTCCAGACTGTAGCGCCTAGAACCGCTCGGTCACTTCGGCCGGCAATGGACGGTATTGGTATAGCTTCTTAGCTCTATAAGGAACAGGTCCACAGTGACCGTAGTAACTGTAGGTAGAGAAGTGGGACCGGCGATGTCTGTACTGCCCACTGTCAACATAACAATCGTACATGTATCGTTCCGTACCAATTGTATACCTGACTTTCTTGTATAAAAAAAAAGAAAAAGAAGCAAAAAAGGAATCCGGTATATTAAGGCCGGATAAACTACAGTCTAGTGTAATACAAAAGGAAAGCTAAAATATTACGGAAGAAAATGGGACTGTGTGATCAAATAGCATGGATGTGCCAGACATCCTCTTGACACATTAAAAAATTTTAGTGAGCGGGTCGTACATTGCACAAAACTTAAAAGGTCGTACTATATTCGTTTGATTGTCAGTTAATATTGAGTGTAAATCCGTCTGCAAGTGATCTGCTGCCCTCTGGTCTGAATATAAAACACAGTCTACTAAAATGTGGCCCACCGTGATCTGTACACGAGAAGCACACCACACTGGAGGGTCCTCTCGCTGAAGGATTAAGCGATGCGTCACTATTCTGTGTCCTACGCGAAGACGGGTGAAAAGAGCCTCATCCCGCATGCGTGGATGAAAGGGCGTACACCACGGCAAGACGCAGTTTATTGAATGACACTTCCAGCCACTCTTTTTTCCTGTTTTTCAGTAACTATTTTTGTAAAAATGTAAAAGAAGGCCCTCGTATTTATCATTTATGTTTTGTAAAGGGACTCCCACATGCTCTGGGAGTCAAGTCCCGCCATGGTAATCAACACTGAGGCACTTCTTGCGCTTACTTAATCTGCCGCCGTAGGCCGCGCGGCTGTTTGCAGACAGACTGGAGTGAAATACGTGACTCTACTGCAATGGAAGAAAATGAAGGCGTTCAATACAGCTTCGCACTGTCACCCAGTGAACAAAATATGTGCGTACGGAATACCAGACCGGCTCTGTGATTGGCTTGAAGAGTTCCTAGCAAACAGAAAACCGTGCGTCGCCATTAACGGAGAGAAATCTTCAAACGTAGAAGTAAAGACAAGCGTAGAGTGCTATAAGTCCAGTTATGTTATATATATATATATATATATATATATATATATATATATATATATATATATATATATATATATGACCTAGTGGATAACATCGAAAGCTCCACGAGACTGTTCACACATGACAGAGGGAAGTTGCACCGCTAGAAAAGTGTATCGATATGCAAGAAGACATGCAAGCTCTCGATATTTGGTTCAGGGATATTAGTTGACCGTTGACATAAACAAATGTAAAGTGCTGAGCAAGATTTCGTGGGACGGACCTTTATTTTATGACCACGCGATTGCCGATCAAGTAGTCACATTCATTAAGTACCTGGGAGTATGTGTACGGAGTAATTTAAAGTGGAATGACTGCATAAAAACATAATCATAGGATAGACTGATATCGGACTGAGATTCATTACGAAAATCCTCAAGATATGGAGTCCGCCCACCACGGAGGTGCTCAACAAAACCATTGTTCCAACGGTTATTGAATATTGCTCGTCTACCAGCGTGCTTTATCACGAGTGGTTGATAGAAAGAACAGAAAAAATTGGAAGAGGAGGCAACGAATTTAATCAGTTTCGTTTGTTGTTGTGGTCTTCAGTCCTGAGACTGGTTTGATGCAGCTCTCCATGCTGCTCTATCCTGTGCAAGCTTCTTCATGTCCCAGTACCTACTGCAACCTACATCCTTCTGAATCTGCTTAGTGTATTCATCTCTTGGTCTCCCTCTACGATTTTTGCCCTCCACGGTGCCCTCCAATGCTAAATTTGTGATCCCTCGATGCCTCAAAACATGTCCTACCAACCGATCCCTTCTTCTGGTCAAGTTGTGCCACAAACTCCTCTTCTCCCCAATCCTACTCAATACCTCCTCATTAGTTACGTGATCTACCCACCTTATCTTCAGCATTCTTCTGTAGCCACACATTTCGAAAGCTTCTATTCTCTTCTTGTCCAAACTAGTTATCGTCCATGTTTCACTTCCATACGTGGCTACACTCCATACAAATACTTTAAGAAACGACTTCCTGACACTTAAATCTCCTGCCCACATCGACAGCCTTGTCACTATCCCTTGATTTTTATCTTCGTGGCATATTGAAGAGTCAGTCGTACTTGGCTAATTTTCACACACTAACAGAATTACAGTAGACAACTGAAAACGGTATCGCTGACATCCCTCAGGCAGAACTGCTACACGTGTCTCACAGTTCGATAAATCGAACACAGCGCTATATCGACGTCAACGCTGGCCGTTACTATTATCTTCTGTGATGTTCGTTAACAAGCCCCAATCCCGCTTCAGTTCTATTGTAAATATTTTCCGGGACACTTTTATTTTGCCAACTCTCCAGTAGATTTCTTTTGGCCAGGAATGCCCTCTTTGCCTGTGATAATCTTCCGTTTTTGTCCTCCCTGTTTGGTCCTCATACGTTATTTTCCTTCCAAGGCAGCAGAACTCCTTCACTTCTTCAACTTCGTGGTCCTCAAGTTTGATGGTAAGTTTCTCACTAACCTTATTTCTGCTATCCCTCATTACTTTCGTCTTTCTTCTGTTTACTCTCAATTCATATTCTGTACTCAGTGGAATATTCACTCCATTCAACAGGTGAGGTAATTCTTCTTAGCTTGCACTGAGGGTAGTAACGTCATAAGCGAAACTTGTTATTCATATTCATTCACCCTGAACTTTACTCTTATTCTTGAACCTTTCTTTTATTTCCATCATTGCTTCTTCGTTGTATGGACTGAACAGTAGGGACGAAACACTGTAGCCCTGTTTTACACACGTTTTAATCCGAGCTCTTCGTTCTTGGTCTTCCAATCTTACTGTTCCTTCTTGAGCCTTGTATGTATGGTATATTACCCGCCTTTCTCTGTAGCTTCCTTCTATTTTCCTCACAAGTCATACATATTACACCACTGTATATTGTCGAACGCGTTTTCTGTGTCGACAAATCCTATGAACTTGCCTTGATTTTTCAGAACAACGTTTCTGCTTTCTTTACCCTTCTTGAAGCCCAACTCTTTTTTGTTTTGTTTTAATAATTGGTTTTCTGGTCGTGCCCTCACAGCCATCTCAACAGTGGAAGATATGACAGTGTGTTTCGACAGTTCAGAACAATCATTACGACCAAGCCTTTACAGAGATTTAGTCTTGTCATTATCGTCATGCAGGCGATTGTCGTGTCAGGTATAATGGTAAGAAGATAAAGACGACACAACACGTAGTCCCAGAACGGAGAAAATCTCCGATGCTGCCGGAAATCGAACCCAGGCCCTTTCGGTTAGCAATCTGCCGCGCTGATCCCACAGGTAACGAAGCGGGCAACAAAGCTCAACTCATCGTCATCTGTGAGATAATCTGAGAAGTGTTTTTAGGAAATAACAGGGCTAAAATTCAGAGTGAAACTTTATTAACGATAAGATTGTCTGCAGTAATGTCCTACTTGAAACTGAGGAAAAATTACAGGGCCAGTTAGTTGTAAAGAACATTCTGTTGAACGTGCAGTGTGGACTGAAATTAAAAAAAAAAAAAAAAAAAAAACAGCAGGGTTAAGGGTCATGAGTATCGCATCGGATACGGATTTGACGTCTGGCCTTCGATGCGGCTGTTGTGGACGAAAATTAACTCTTTTGTGTGGCATGATGTGTGTTGTGTTTCACTAATAGTTAGCGATATTATGGTTTCAAATGCACTATTCACTCGCAATTAAAATAAGACGCGCGCCCTGTGTGGTAGATATTAACGGTTCATTAACATTTCATTGCTCATTGCTACATTACGTCGTCTCTGGCACTAATTTTTCAACTGCAAACTTATCATGATATGAACACTATGATGTGGTCGATTCGGCGCTGGTTAACATCAGATTGATATGATCGGAGAAGGACAAAGGAATCAAGCCATTGTAAGGAATGATACATGTCATCAATCGATGATAAACTGTAGGTATCACTCATGAAGTATTTGTGAAGAAATAATCAGTTGTAAAATAGAAGGTTTATTTAAACCCCTTGATCATGGTTTCAACGGTTTTAACGTTTATAGAAACGTTTTCTTTAGAAGTACACTAGTGACAGCCGGGTTACATGTTGTAACGGACGCGCGTTGAAATACCGCCGAACAGCTCTCGGCCATATTTCAACGTACCTCCGCTACAGTATGTAAGCCTGTTGTCACTATTTACCTCCCGTAGAAGTTTTACAAGCTTTGAAACCACGGTCAAGAGGTTTAAATCAACATTCAATTTTGTAGCTGAGTGGGATTTATTATTTCTTCACAAAGATTTCATCGTACAGTTACTGTTCCAGCCAAGCACAAAATTTTAAAAATCCTCGAACTATTTATTTTTGGTTCCTTTGATTCAATATAAACGTACTAGAGCTGTAAAACAAATGAAACACATTCTAGGGCTGACCAAACAGTTATTTAAGTGACAATGGTTTCCCCAAGGAGCGGTGAATATGAGTACTTATAAAGCACTATAAATGGCGGTGTTGTTCTGTCATTTGTTGTCAAGCACAATTGGCAGCACCAACTTCGTAGCACGATATTTTGTTACCAGGTGGCCGGTATACGGTGGGTTACACGACAGTTGTGAGATGCTGCACGGCACACTCACATTTTTTTGTTTTTTTGTTTTTTGTGTTATCATAAATGAGGGAAGAACTTGTTACAAGACGTGTCAGTTTTCTTTCATGTAACGTATACAACTGTATTACGTAGATTTACATAAAAATGAAATGTATCACATTTTGTATTTTTCAAAAGAAATAGTTTCTTCGTCACATCCTGAGCCCACACTTACTTAAAGAAGTAATTTTTTCTCAAAATTGTAGAACATCGTCAAATAATGGGTGTATACAGCGACGTTTTCACCAGCAGTAACACATTTTGCACGAAATGTCCGAACTTCCTCTAAGACTGGAAGTTAGGAATTTCAGAGGGGTGCTAACCGGGCACCGAACCCCGCTGCTACTGTTTCATACCATCTACTGGCTACGGTATTCTGGGGTGAGAGCCCTCTTACAATAACGTAACATTGTTTGTAAAAATTTAGCTGGAATCGCTATTCCGGTCGAGATGATCGTCATAGACTCAATACGCGCGATACATCATTACAATTTTCTTGTAAAAAAATCAAGTACTGGACTGATACTACACAGTGAACTTCAGATTCATCTGTCTGGGCGAGTGAAACACTTCTTGTATGTCCCACATACGGACACAGCCTACCGTCTGAGCAGTGTACTGCAGCACATATAACATGCTCTCCGTGAGGTGACTTGAGAAATATAATTGTGGATGTAGAAGTACCGCCTACGTTGAGTCTATTGATTTAAATTATTGAAATAACTCTGATGCAAGCCAAAGGTGAATAACTGATGCTAATGTGTCTAAATAAACTCAGAGCCGAGAAACCAATTTATCAAGCGAAAACATGGGAAGAGCTCGAAATCACCGAAATGAACGATGATGTATTTGGACACTCCAGTAATTAATCATCCGCTGCATTAAAAAACATTTCATTGGGTGACTTGCATCTCTCGCCGGAGCGCAGGCAAATGAGATATCGGTAACACAACAGTGCTTAAGCACTTTTATGTATAAATTTCTAAAATAACAAGCATAGTGTTTCTCATCTAAAACAGTATTTGAAGTGAATTAAACAATAATCTCATGTGTGGATTCTTCTCCATGCTCCATTAGTTCATCCATATAGCCACTGTAAATAAATACATTTCCAGGCACACATTATTATCATCGTCATCGTCATCATCTGTACTTGCTCTATACTGTTGGACAGAGGCTTCCTATAGACTTCTCTATGCATTACTGTTTTCATATTGTTGTTGCATTTTTTATAATGTCGCCTACCCACACCCGTCATGTCGCCGTCCTATCTTTCCTTATCTTTACAGCAGCTCCTTGAATAATCTATCAACCACCCAACTATCTATAAGGGCGAGGCATTTAAAACTGTTTTTGGAAATATCTGGAAACCTACAATTCAGATTAAGAAAGAGTCGCAACAAAAGTTGTGATTCTCGAAGGGGGAAATCGAATGACAACAAACTCGACCAACTTTCCCCATCCACAGGGGTTAGGAGGGAATTAAACTTTGAAAGCTTAAAAAGGAACCCCCATTTTTTTATTGCGGATTCGGATTCTTCGGGAAAAATATGTAACTTTTGTATTTTATATTTTTTTCATTGTGCGATAGATGGAGCTGATGACGATGATAATATTGCAAGAAGTACACATTAAGCTTAGGATCCAAGGAGGTCAGAAACGGAGATATACTAAAATTCTTAATGAGAAACCGGTTTTTGTAGTAAAAATGAACATGATTATCCAGACAATAATACATTAATTTACCCACATTATTGGTATAATTTCCTTCACAGATGATGCTCGTCTTGCATTAATTGAATGGGATTCTCCACTGACCAGTAATGTATATTACTCTCTTTCAGTTGACCACGGTTAGTAAAATGTGATTTAATAGAGAAAAGTATCTATGAAATAAAAGCATCGTAGGCTGATAGTTGTTGCATCCAACTGCACAAGTTCCAGTGGTTTTAAAAATCGTCCCCATGTAGTTCTTTATGGATGGAATTTGTGTTCGTGCAGTATAGGCAGCACATTTATTTGCGAAATTCCCGAACGTCGTGAGATTTGCTGAGATCTAATGTATCTTTGGTATAAAAAAAGCTGTTTCTCATTAAAGATTTTAACATAACTGCCTTAATAGTCGCAAGGAAACCTAATCTGATGTGGGTTTCTTGAGATATTATAATTTTTCAATGATTTTCAAACCATTTTGATTCTCGTCAATTACAGAGCTGTCTACTACGGAACGAAAAAAATTCTTAAATACAAAAGTAGCATATTCTTCCACAGAAAATCCAAATCCGCAATAAGAATGGGTTTCCTATTTAAGGTTCCAAAGTTGACTCCCTCCATCCTCCGGGGACTGAGTCCAGAGAGTCGAATCTGGTGTCATTAGATGTCCCCCTTCCAGACGAAGAACCTTTATTACAATCTTTTTTAACACGGTTTCTAGTTTTTCAGATATTTCCAAAAACTGTATTAAATACCTCATCCTGCATGTCCCGTCTCATTTCATTTTGTGATAATTACCTCTTCCATTCCACTCTGTTCCCGTATCCTTTTTGAATGTTTCCCTGTGTTTCCTGGTAATTCCCTTCATACATCTTTCTGTTGCTCTCTAAGTAACACCCATTTTTAAATAGTTTGGCTTTAAGAGTAAGAAAGAAATTAGTGCCTTAGTATCTAGTCAACAGCTCAGTGTGAACATATTACAACTGTGTGAAATAAAACCCATAATATTTTTGCAGCCACGGATATTTCCTTAATTACCGAAGCAGCATACCACCAAGGAAGTCTTAAAGCGCAATAATATAATGAACATCAAGCCGAAGCGTTTGCTCTCTTTACCACAGCCCTCTCCATAGTGGATCTATTTGCTGACTCCCGTGGCACAGTCTAGCAGCACACTGGTCGTACTAAAGAGTTTGAGTTGCATCTCCATGAATGTAAATCGTGTCATGGTTGCATACCATCATAAAATAATATGATCTCCACGGGTAACATGACTGGAATCAAAAACATAACACCGACGAATTTATGGCACATCTATCGTCAGCAGGAATTTTACCCCTTGTGGTCTCAGATAACCTTCCTCCAACGTAAATTAAGTCTGTGAATCCAAATAATATGAATACGTATGAATACGAAGGATTAATGGTCCCGAATACATAGCAAAGACATGATCAATCACCAGCGTATCATAAGCTCAGTTGAGCTACAAGGGTACTGCGTGAAAATAAATATATCGATCAGACAAAACCAGGAAAGGAGCATGCCAGGTGGAGTATACTAATACAAGTCCTGCTACTGTCTAACCTACAGCTGCAGGGCGAGTGAAGAGATGATCGAATATTTCTTCAGAAAATATACTTACTTAGTTACTAGGTTGGCCAAACAGACTCTCAATCGGTCTTTGGTCTCATCAGACAGCTTCCTTCATCGCCTTTGATTCACGTATTCTTCTCCAGCTATTCCGACTCTACTCATATCGTCTCTCAACCTGTCAGTCCATGCCAACCTTGATCTTCCCCTTGGTCTGTCAGCTCTGAAGTCTTCTTCTACCAGCCACCGTTTCCAGCGGTTTGTGCAACTCTTGCAGTTCACGATTTCCCCCTTTTCTCTATTCGTCTCCATCCTATACGGACACACCCAAGGATGCTCAAAAACCTTTTATATGTGCAAGACGGAACTCAGCTTGATGCAGCTGATATAGCTACGAGGTGCCTTCAAAAACAATGCCTCAGAAGTTTTTGTGTGAAAACTCTTAAAGCTTTTTAAACCAAACAAACGTTATTAACATTTTACATGTTTATTAGTCGTGTCTAAATATTTGCAGCCCTCTGCCCTCTGCCGCTATAGGGCTCCGAATTGTAGGGTTTAATATGTACTTTGTAACGTAACTGCGTCGGTGAGTGAGAAACAGCGTGTTAAAACTTAGTTCCGAATTCCAAGAGTTTGCCCACACGTGGAGCACCCTTTCCTTCTACACAAAAATACTACACTACACAGGAGCGCTGTGACATCTGCAAAAAATTGGATGCCTTCTGTTCACTAGCATCGATATTCATCCCCCGACCATCATCCCCCGCGTTCATCTGTTTCCATGTGAGCTTGTGCCTCCATCAACGAAATCAAACATTCTACAATGACAGTATCAACAAACAGGTCTCTCGTTGGTAGAAATGCGTTAGTCGCCAGGGTAACTATCTACGTCTACATCTGTATACATGTTCTGCAAGCCACCGAACGGTGCGCTGTTGAGGCTACGTTGGAACAATTCTAGTCTTTTCATTTCCTGTTCCATTCGCAAATAGAGCGAGAGAAAAACGACTATCTATATGCATCCGAACGAGCCCTAATTTCTATTATCTTCATGGTCCTTACGCGAAATGTACATTGGCGGCAGTAGAACTGTTCTACAGTCAGCTTCAAATGGCGGTTCTCTAAATTTTCTCAATAGTACGAGGCTTGACTGAAAAGTAATGCCTCCATCTTCGTAGCTCTTCAACAGTTCGCAGAATTGGTATGCAGCAGGTACTGGATTGTTCCGTAGCCTCTTTTCCATAGCTCCAATTGGCGGGAAGCCTTAGCATTCAACAGTTGTGTTCTTACAGTGGAAAGTATGGAACCCTACGCAGACGGTCGGTCAATGCGATCTGAGCAACGTGTAGTCATTGAATTCTTGACAGCAGAAGGTGTCACCCCAAAGGAGATTCATCAGAGAATGAATGCAGTTTATCGTGATTGTGTTGATGTGAATACTGTGCGTCGATGGAGGAGTAAGTTTAAAAATGTTGAAGTTGGAGCATCTGACCTACGTGACAAACAAAGAGTTGGTCGTCCTGTGAAAGCAACCACCGAGTTTCACAAGCAAAATGTTGACAGATTGATTCAAGATGACCGTTGTATCACTCAGAGAGAAAGTGCAAGCACAATCGGAATTTCACGAGAACGTGTAGGTCACATTATTGCTTTGCTTGGCTATCTAAAATATTCATATTTAAGTGAAAATAATTTGCTCAGCATGTCACAGTTCGGATTCCAGAAGGGTTATGCGACTGAGAATGCTATTTACACATTTACCCATCAAACAGTACAAGGCCTAAATAACAAATTATCGCCAGTTGGTATTTTTTGTGATCTCTCCAAGGCATTTGACTGTGTGGATCATGTTGCACTCTTAGAAAAACTCAGGTTTTATAGAATTGAAGGCTGCACACACAGCTGGTTTCAATCATACTTCATGAACAGAAAGCAAAAAGTTGTGCTGAACAGCACAAATAATGTTGGCAGGGTGGTAAATTCTAGTGAATGGGTAGTTATCACAAAGGGAGTCCCACAGGGTTCAATTTTAGGTTCTCTGCTGTTCCTTATTCATGTGAATGACCTCTCACTTAACGTTCAGCAAGCGGAACTAGTACTTTTTGCAGATGACATGAGTGTTATAATAAACCCCATTCCAGAAAAACCAGCTGAAGATATTGTTAAGGATGTCTTTCAAAGAATTATTAAGTGGTTCTCAGAAAACGGACTCTCCCTTCATTTTGAAAAAACTCACTATATCCAGTTCTGTACACCAAATAGAGTCATACCTATAATTGATGTAGAATATGAACAGGGCTCAGTTAACAGGGTAGATTTCTCCAAATTTTTGTGTGTTCACATGACAACTTGAACTGGAAGAAGCATATTAGCCGGCCGCGGTGGTCTCGCGGTTCTAGGCGCGCAGTCCGGAACCGCGCGACTGCTACGGTCTCAGGTTCGAATCCTGCCTCGGGCATGGATGTGTGTGATGTCCTTAGGTTAGTTAGGTTTAAGTAGTTCTAAGTTCTAGGGGACTGATGAACACAGCTGTTAAGTCCCATAGTGCTCAGAGCCATTTGAACCATTTTTGAAGCATATTACTGAGCTTCTCAAACAATTAAGTTCAGCCTCTTTTGCTCTTCGTATAATCGCTAGTCTTGGTAATAAACAGATCAGCCTCCTAACGTATTTCGTATATTTCCACTCAATAATGTTTTATGTAATAGTTTTCTGTAGCAACTCACCACTCAGACACAAAGTATTGATTGCACAAAAGAGAGAAGTGAGAATAATTAGTGGTGTTCACCCAAGGACGTCATGTAGGAACCTATTCAAGGAGTTAGGTATTTTAACTGCACCGTCAGAGTACATATATTCGCTACTGAAATTCATTACAAATAATCCATCTCAATTCGCGAAGAACAGTGATGTTCATACGTACAACACTAGAGGGAAAAATGACCTTTCCTTTCCGTTATTGAAGCTGTCATTTGCTCAAAAAGGAGTGCATTATTCAGCAACAAAAATCTTTGATCATTTGCCCAACAATATAAAGTGCCTGGCAGGTAGCAGATCAAGTGTTAAATCTAGCTTAAAATCATTTCTTTTGGACAACTCTCTCTATCCCATGGACGAGATTCTGTTTCAGAACTGGTAAAAAAAATTGTACCTGTAAACGTAGTTGCATGTGTGGAATTAAAAATTACAGTAATATTAATATTAGCACTATTCATGTGTGTATAATTATCTTGTAAGCGGGGACTGATGACCATTGATGTTAAGTCCCATAGTGCTCAGAGCCAGCCATCTTGTAAGCTGATTTGTTCCACATAATATCGATAAAATAATCGGGAAATTGATCTACGGAACATGACATAATTAAAACTAAACTAAAACTATCGGAATATCTGTGCACGATGGGTATCCCAGATGTGGACTCCTGAAATGAAAGCTCACCGACTTGAAATTTGTCAGGACCTCCTCTCACGTTACGAGAAGAAGGTGATGCCTTTCTCCATTCAGTTACGACAGGAGACGAAACGTGGGTACACCATTACGACCCGGAGACGAAACGTCGGTCTATGTAATATCGACACAAAGAATCGCCCCAGAAAAAGAAATTCAAGACGCAGCCCTCAGTTGGAAAAATCACGGCCACAGTGTTCTGGGACGCAGATGGTGTCATTCATGTAGATTTCCTTGATCGTGGAACAACAATAAATTCAGAGCGTTACATACAACGCTGCGAACTCTGAAACGATGGCTAACAATGATTCGAAAGGAAAAGGGAAATGTTTTCCTGGAGCATGACAATGCCAAACCACACACTTCATGTGCCACCACAGCAGAAGTTCAGAGACTGAATCTCACCAAAGTACGGCATCGCCCATACAGTCCAGATTTAGCACCGTCTGACTTCCATCTGTTCCCGATAATGACAGACGATTTGCTGGGACATTGTTGTAACGACAGGAAAAAGCCAAGTATAAGTAAAGTCTTTATCAGGCAGCATGATAGAAATAGTACGTAAACAGTTTGTGAGTTAAAATGTAAAGCTGGACGCAGGGCGTGCCGGAGCGGTCACAAAGAAACAGGACGCAGCTGGATAGCCGAGGCGGAAGCCCAAACTGTGGGGCAGCTGCGCGTGATAAGAAAAGAGCTGTAAGCTATAAAGAGACAAAAGAAGCCCTGTGTAGGGGACCCTTGATAGGTAGTCGATTAAAAATAACAACAGAGAACACTTCTAGTTAGAGAGAGAAGTCTGAGAGCGGAGAGAGAAAGAAAGAGGGCCCTTGGTGGGGACAGCAGTACGTCATGAGGAGCCAATTGATACAGTGCGTGACCATGTAGGGGGATGCATCTCTATCCCTCCACCCAGCTTCTGAAAAAAAGAATGAAATTAATACACAAACAGAACCAAATGAGGACAAGTTGCCTTCGACATTACGTCATGCCAAGCGTTGGCGGGGTCGAAGGGGGAAAGCTAACAAAACCCGGGAGCGCGCCGCTCCGGAGATCCCGAGGTGAGGCTTCCGGTAGGAACAGTGGTCAGTGTAGACAGCAGCAGCCGACTTGGGCTGTGCAATGGGCTGTTAACAGGCAACAGGAGACAGTCGCTGATGGGCGTTTAGGCGGTAGCCGCGGGACTCTGTCGTTGATAGCGAGGGCACCAGTTTTACTGACAGGCTTCTATAAGGCAGTCGGAACGGTGGTAGTTAGTCACCGTCTCTGTGGATGACTTGGCCATTCCATGGGGACATTGACCAACGCAGTTAGGCTGATTGTACTTTCATTGAATAAACTAGAACTTGTATAGCGTTCAGAAGAGTTGATTTCAACCCACCTCCTAGTCTTGTACCTTCACACCAGGGATTGTAGCATTTTAGCCAGCTCAAAAAATCTCCCTCTCACTAGGGTCAACCAGCTAAATCCCTTTCACGAACCGTGTCGCTCATGCTAGGCAAAACCCACGCTTGGGACGCGATAACATCGTTATGCTTCTGATGAAGACGTCCAGAGAACTGTGAGACTGTGATTGCGGAAACACAGTGTCGACTACTTCCGTGACGGCTTCAGAAAACTTATTCATCGTTGGCAGAAATGTATCCAATTGGCTGGTGATTACGAGGAAAAGTGAATGTTGTTGTTGTTGTGGTCTTCAGTCCTGAGACTGGTTTGATGCAGCACTCCATGCTACTCTATCCTGTGCAAGCTTCTTCATCTCCCAGTACGTACTGCAGCCTACATCCTTCTGAATCTGCTTAGTGTATTCATCTCTTGGTCTCCCTCTACGATTTTTACCCTCTACGCTGCCCTCCAATACTAAATTGGTGATCGCTTGACGCCTCAGAACATGTCCTACCAACTGGTCCCTTCTTCTAGTCAAGTTGTGCCACAAACTCCTCTTCTCCCCAATCCTATTCAGTACCTCCTCATTAGTTACGTGATCTACCCTTCTAATCTTCAGCATTCTTCTGTAGCACCACATTTAGAAAGCTTCTATTCTCTTCTTGTCCAAACTATCTATCGTCCATGTTTCACTTCCATAGATGGCTACACTCCATACAAATACTTTCAGAAACGATATCCTGACACTTAAATCTATACTCGATTTTAACGAATTCCTATTCTTCAGAAACGCTTTCCTTGCCATTACCAGTCTGCATTTTATATCCTCCCTACTCCGACCATCATCAGTTATTTTGCTCCCCAAATAGCAAAACTCCTTTACTACTTCAAGTGTCTCATTTCCTAATCTAATTCCCTCAGCATCACCCGACTTAATTCGACTACATTCCATTATCCTCGTTATGCTTTTTTTGATGTTCATCTTATATCTTCCTTTCAAGACACTGTCCTTTCCGTTCAGCTGCTCTTCCAAGTCCTTTGCTGTCTCTAACAGAATTACAATGTCATCGGTGAACCTCAAAGATTTTATTTATTTCGCCATGGATTTTAATACCTACTCCGAAGTTTTCTTTGGTTTCCTTTACTGTTTGCTCAGTATACAGATTGAATAACATCGGGGAGAGGCTACAGCCCTGCATCACTCCCTTCCCAACCACTACTTCCCTTTCATGCCCCTCGACTCTTATATCTGCCATCTAGTTTCTGTACAAATTGTAAATAGCCTATCGCTCCCTGTATTTTACCCCTGCCACCTTCAGAATTTGAAAGAGCGTATTCCTGTCAACGTTGTCAAAAGCTTTCTCTAAGTCTACAAATGCTAGAAACGTAGGATTGCCTTTTCTTAATCTAGCTTCTAAAATAAGTCGTAGGGTCAGTATTGCCTCACGTGTTCCAACATTTCTACGGAATCCAAACTGATCTTCCCGAGGTCGGCTTCTACCAGTTTTTTCATTCGTCTGTAAAGAATTCGTGTTAGTATTTTGCAACCGTGACTTCTTAAACTGATAGATCGATAATTTTCACATCTGTCAACACCTGCTTTCTTTGGGATTGGAATTATTATATTCTTTGTGAAGTCTAAGGGTATTTCGCCTGTCTCATACATTTTGATCACCAGATGGTAGAGTTTTGTCAGGCTGACACTCCCAAGGCTGTCAGTAGTTCTAATGGAATGTTATCTACTCCCGAGGCCCTGTTTTGACTTAGCTCTTTTAGTGCTCTGTCAAACTCTTCACGCAGTATCATATCTCCCATTTCATCTTCACCTACATTCTCTTCCATTTCCATAATATTGTGCTCAAGTACATCGCCCTACAGTTCATAACCAATAGATTGTGGTCAGAGTCCACATCTGCCCCTGGAAATGTCTTACAATTTAAAACCTGGTTCCTAAATCTCTGTCTTACCATTATATAATCTATATGAAACTTGTCAGTATCTCCAGGATTCTTCCATGTATACAACCTTCTTTTATGATTCTCGAACCAAGTGTTAGCTATGATTAAGTTATGCTCTACCAGGCGGCTTCCTCTTTCATTTATTCCCCCCCCCCACCCCCCACCCCCCCAATCCATATCGAATTCCAGTCACCCATGACTATTAAATTTTCGTCTCCCTTCACTATCTGAGTAATTTCTTTTATCTCATCATACATTTCTTGAATTTCTTCGTCATCTGCAGAGCTAGTTGACATATAGACTTCTACTACTATCGTAGGCGTGGGCTTCGTGTCTATCTTGGCCACAACAATGCGTTCGCTGTGCTGTTTGTAGTAGCTTACCCGCATTCCTATTGCTTTATTCATTATTAAACCTACTCCTGCATTACCCCTTTTTCATTTTGTATTTATAACCCTGTATTCACCTGACCAAAAATCTTGTTCCTCCTGCCACCGAACTTCACTAATTTCCACTATATCCAACTTTAACCTATCCATTTCCCTTTTTAAATTTTCTAACCTACCTGCCCGATTAAGGGATCAGACATTCCACGCTCCGATCCGTAGAACGCCAGTTTTCCTTCTCCTGATAACGACGTCCTCCTGAGTAGTCCCCACCTGGAGATCCGGATGGGGGACTATTTTACCTCCAGAATATTTTACCCAAGAGGACGCCATCATCATTTATCCATAAAGCTGCATGCCCTCGGAAAAAATTACGGCCGTAGTTTCCCCTTGCTTTCAGCCGTTCGCAGTACCAGCACAGCAAGGCCGTTTTGGTTAGTGTTACAAGGCCAGATCAGTCAATCATCCAGACTGTTACCCCTGCGACTACTGGAAAGGCTGCTGCCCCTCTTCAGGAACCATACGTTTGTCTGGCCTCCGTTGTGGTTGCACGTATGGTACAGCTATCTGTATCGCTGAGGCACGCAAGCCTGCCCACCAACGGCAAGGTCTATGGTTCATGGGGGGGAAGTGAATATTGGAAATTAAAGATAACATTCTGCGTTTGGTTTGTTAAAATATTCCCATCCAAACCCAATTAGCGAAGGTGGAGGCATTACTTTTCATTCCGCCCTCTTATTCTTCGAAAAGAGCGTCATCTTCCTACCAGAGACTCCCATTTGAGTTCGCGAAGCATCTCCATAATACTTGCATGTTGATCGATCGTTCTGGTAACAAATCTAACTGACTGCCTCTGAATTTCTTCGATGTCTTCCTTCAATCGGATCCCAATTACTCCAGTAGTACTCAGAAATGGGTCATACTAGTTTCCGTCTCTTATCGCTTTGCAACGTTACGTCTAGATATTTAATCGATTTGATTCTGTCATGCAGCACACCACTAATGCTGTATTCCAACATTATGGGTTTGTTTTTGCTACTCATCTACATTAACTTTACACTTTTCTACATTTAGAACTAGCTGCCATTCATCACACCGACTAGAAATTTTGTGTAAGTCGTCTTGTATTATTCTACGGTCACTCGACGATGACAATTTGCCACACAGTGAGCATCACGAGCAAATAGCTGCTGATTGCTACTCATCCTGTCCGCCAGATAATTTATTTATATAGAAAATAATAGTAGTCCTGAATCGTGTTGTGGCTTTCGTTGGTGCCATTGGTAGGTTGGTATCGTGTAATGGGATAGTGGCGTCTCGTTTTCTTCTTGTGTTTAGTACCACTATGTTTGCTAGCATTGTCTGTGAGTGGGAGCAGCAGCGATTATCGATATATAGTACCGTGGTACTATCTTTGGGAGCATGTCAGATGTTTTTCCGGGTCGGAGTGTGTCGTGGAGTTCAGTTGGGATGCAGCAGCAGTAAGGTGTGGCAGTGCTAGGACATGCCGGGACCGCTGGCGGCATGCAGGCACTGCCGGACCGAGGGGATGTAGTTGCGAGGGCCACAACTTCTTTCTCCGCCGGACGTTTGAGTTGGCTCTGAGCACTATGCGACTCAACTGCTGAGGTCATTAGTCCCCTAGAACTTAGAACTAGTTAAACCTAACCAACCTAAGGACATCACACACATCCATGCCCGAGGCAGGATTCGAACCTGCGACCGTAGCGGTCTTGCGGTTCCAGACTGCAGCGCCTTTAACCGCACGGCGGACGTTTGAGTTGAGTGAACATTAACCCAGTAGTGAAACCTTCAGTATTTTGAGATCACGCCGTTTGTTCGCGTGTTACTGCTTGCAGGGCCTCTGAGACAAAGAGGAATGAGTGGGGTGTTTGGAGTTGGCGAAATTAACTAGCCATCCTGCACCTTTTATTATTAATCATTGAATTCCCTGTGTTTATTGATGAAGTTCGACTAACAGTATTTTTCTGCTTAGTGGCCGCTAACTCCCCAGTTATCTGCTCTGGAGGTTAGCGTATTTTCGCGGCAGTGTACCTTTCCTCGCCTTGCCGCTGCTGTTCGGTAAGGCGTGTAGTTCGACAGCCTCCTTGATTGTGGTTCGGATATTTGTTTCTCTTGGGCTACTTTGGTCATAGTGGTTCTTTCTGCTTGTGGATGTTCCAAACACCAGATTTTGAAGACGCAGTGCTGTCCGCCTGGCCTGGATTATTCCATCGTTTTATTGGTTATCAGACGTCAGGTATAATTTGCAAGAGTGTTGGCTTGCGTTTAAACTGTCACTAGTTTGAGTTGCGATCCAGTTAAGTGAATACAGCTCTTGGCTGCCTGTCTCATCGTTTACGAAGTTGAGCGACTTTCCCAGGTCGATCCCGGGAACACTATCTGAGACCCACTTCTCTCTTGGTTTGATCAGGTTGTGATGATTGTTTCTTAAAAAAAAAAAGAAAGATTTTAATTTTGAGTTATTACTATTGGGGCCTCCAACCGACAAGTAATTTGAATTTCTTTTCAATAAGGCCTTCAGCTGTAAATGGAATTTGTCTTAAGAATTTTTAATTAGATGTTGCCTCTTAACAGTGAAATTTTCATGATTTTTTTGAAAAAGTATTTTAGTATCTTTTGGAGAAGTTTGATGATTGCGTTCTTTTTTTAAAAAAACGTTGTAGTATTTCTTGGAGAAGTTTAACTGTTCTTAAGAATTTGCCATCCGGGGCTTCAACTGTCAAATTGTTTTTTGAGTTATTACTATTGGGGCCTACAGCCGACGAATTATTTGAATTTCTGGTCAATAAGGCGTTCCGCCGTGATTGCAACTTGGTTAAGAATTTTATTATACATTGTGACTTAACCGTCATATTTGATAATTGTTCTTTATTGTCAACCTTATTGCAGTTGGTTCGACATAAAGTGTACGTGATTTTTAAAAAAATAATAAAAAAAGAGCAACCAACGGTAGCTGAGTAAGGCCCAATCCATACTGAATCCTGCCTTTCCCTAATCCCATGTTTCAAGTCTTATCACACTTTCCTGGGGCACTCCTGACGATACTATGTTGAGAAGTAAATATGTAAACATGAAGAAAAAAGATGCAAAATGTTAATAATGTTTGTTTCGTTAGATAAAGGTTTCAGGATTTTCACATAAAAAATTCAGAGTTATTTCTTTCCAATACGCCTCCACAGATATATATTCTTGACACAAGTGCATTCACTTAACCAGTGCACAACAACAACGCCAACTGCTGGCCATTCTCAGACAACAGATGCACGGGCGGTTGCTGGCGTGCAGACTCACCTGGCTCCCTCATCTGCTGGAGGCGGGAGGCGAGCAGCACGGGGGCGGAGGCGGCCAGGCTGAGCAGCCAGACGGCACACATCACCTTGCACGCGTGCCACCGCGTCTGCCAGCGCCGCGACGACAGCGGCCGGCAGATGGCGAAGTAGCGCTCCAGAGAGATGGCCACCAGCGTCCACACCGCCACCGACACCGACACCGCTGCAACACACCGACACCTCCTCACTGCACTACCTAGGAGGTGGGGCATCCGCAGTAACCTACAGAATCTACACTGAGCAGTAGCTGGGACGGTCTGGTGGCGTTGACACCATCACACCGATACCATTGATGCCTCCTCATAAAACTATACAGGAGACCGGGCACCAGTATACAGGATCTACACTCTGAAAACTACCTGGGATGACATAGTGCTCCAGCATCATGGCCACAGGCGTTGACATTGCCAAGGAGACTAATTCCATTGCAACAGATGAGCACCTCCTCGTACCACTGCACAGAAGATGAGACACCAGCAGTCAGCCACAGGATGTATGCCGTGCATTAGCTGCGGCGACGTAGTGGGATGGCCACCAACACTGATGCAGCCACAGACACCAATAATGCAGCGATGGACAGGCACTTTCTCATAATCCTATACAGAAAATGGGACATCAGCAGTCACCTACGGGATCTTCATTCTACACAGTAGCCGGTGCACTATAGTGCTCTAGTGGGAGGACCACAGGCGTCGACACTGCCAAAGACACTGATATCGTTGCTAACACAGGGACCTGCTCAGAATATTACACAACAGATGGGCGAAGAGCATTTGGCTGCGTCATTTAGACTGTGCAGTAGCTGGGGCAGCATAGGGCAGCGGGACGGCAACCTGCGTCGCCACCAACACTGATGCAGCCAAAGACACCAATAATGCAGCCATGTAGAGGCACTATCTCATAATACTATTTTGAAAATGGGGCATCAGCATTTACCTACGGGATCTAAATTCTACACATTAGCCGGTGCAATATAATGCTTCAATGGGATGACCACAGGCGTCGACACTGCCAAAGACACGGATATCGCTGCTACTCTGGCACCGTGCGCCGCGGAATTTGAATTCGCGCCAGACGTCATGGACGTCGAAGACCCATAGAGGTCTCTGCACCATCGCGCCGTAAGCTGTGGCGGCGCGCGCCTCCTGGCCCGCTTTTAGTGTGAGGGTGCCACAGTGGAACACGTGGTCCCAGCGGCCAACAGCGGCGCCCCCGATAGCATACTTAAGCACCTGCCTCGCGCTCAGCCAGCAGTCTGACATCGCGTTGCGTCTCAGGATATTTCGTCTCAGATAGCGTATTGACTTTCATGTTTTCTTTACGAGTGGACGTGGTAGTCTTGTTTGGTTCGTTACTCTGTTGTCTGTTCTTGTTGTGTGGTACAGTCCTCCGTTGGTCGTGTCCGTCCTCTCCCGTTGTGTTGTTGTTCGCGGGCTGCTCCGCGGGTCCCGCAGCGTTTCCGTCACTACTACACCGCGACCGTTCTGGTCGCCGTTACAACAGCTACACAGAGGGACCTCCTCACAATACTACACAGCAGATGAGTGACGCGCATTTGGCTGCACCATTTAGACTGTGCACTAGCTGGGGCAGCATAGGGCAGCGGGACGGCAACCTGCGTCGCCACCAACACTGATGCAACCAAAGACACTAATAATGCAGTCATGTACAGGCACTCTCTCATAATACTATTTAGAAAATGGGGCATCAGCATTTACCTACGGGATCTACATTCTACACATTAGCCGGTGCAATATAATGCTCCAATGGGATGACCACAGGCTTCGACACTGCCAAAGACACGGATATCGCTGCTACACAGAGGGACCTCCTCACAATACTACAGCATTTGGCTGCATCATTTAGACTGTGCACTAGCTGGGGCAGCATAGGGCAGCGGTGCGGGAACCTGCGTTGACGCTTGTAAGACAATCGCTGCAACGTATAGGCGCCTCTTCAGAGCACTTTATAGGATGCATGTTCAAACCTATGTGTTTGTTATGAACGTTTTTCAATTATGTATCATCGCGAATCATTCACATGTCTCAAAGGCTCTGTACTCCATGTTCTCGTGTGCTAGAGAAGTCTTTTTGGCTGAGAAGTGAGAGAGAATGTATTCGAGCGGTACTTTGAATCGGATATCTTTCAAGTTCTACAGGGCCCTCTACACTGGCAGACACGCTTCCCGTAGTCACCACCTCAAGCTGTTAAAATCGCACTGCCTGCTGACGATTTGTTAAGTTCAGACATTTGTCTTGTGTATTACTGAGATAAGAATTTCCAAGCTGCAGATTCCAGGATTATTGGTGAACTACTTGTACTGCAATGGTCTGATGTAACATCACATTATTTTTCATGTGCAACTGCTTGAAATCCTTTTGCGATTGCGTATCCCTGTGAGTAAGGTTAACTCTTTGATGTGACTGCTTCTTTGTTTCAATATACGAGTATCAATAACTACTTTACGTTGCGTCATTTGATTATAAAAGTCGTCAGCCACCATTAATTTTCACTCGATAAATAGTATAACCTATGTTGTCAAGCATATGTCAATATTTTTCTGCCTTTTGTGAAAGTGTGGTATTGTAAAGACATGTGGTCCTTTTAAGGACAAATCACTGTAATTAATTTAAAATTATGCAGACAGAAAAGTCGAATGAAAATGCGAGTATGTACCAAGGCTGGCATTTGAACCCATGTCTCCTGCTCACTAGGCAGATACGCTAACCGCTACACCACCCTGACACAGTGCCTTTGGACAACTGCGTGGACTATCATAGCACGCCTCCCTCCTCAACCCAAATTCTCATTCACATCTCAGCCCACTTGATATTCGCTGTAAAGGCAACTGTACTATGGTGGTATAATGGTTAGCGCATCTGCCTCGTAACTGGGAGACCTGGGTTCGAATTCTCACATTGATGGAAATTTTCATTCATAGCTTCACTCTGCATATATACAGGGTGATTCAAAAAGAATACCACAACTTTAGGAATTTAAAACTCTGCAACGACAAAAGGCAGAGCTAAGCACTATCTGTCGGCGAATTAAGGGAGCTATAAAGTTTCATTTAGTTGTACTTTTGTTCGCCATTTCAGCCAATAAAGTTTTTGGTCCCTTTTTCTTCGAAGGTGCTACTGTAACTGGACTACAGTATGTGGAGATGTTAGAGAATTGGCTGTTCCCTCAGCTCGAACAAGAAGCACAACAATTCATATTTCAGCAGGATGGAGCGCCACCACATTGGCACTTATCTGTCCGTAACTACCTGAACGTCAACTACCCGAGGCGATGGATCGGCCTCCAGGCAGCCCGTGACAGAGCACTTCATCACTGGCCTCCAAGAAGCCCTGATCTTACCCCCTGCGATTTTTTCTTACGGGGGTATGTTAAGGATATGGTGTTTCGGCCACCTCTCCCAGCCACCATTGATGATTTGAAACGAGAAATAACAGCAGCTATCCAAACTGTTACGCCTGATATGCTACAGAGAGTGTGGAACGAGTTGGAGTATCGGATTGATATTGCTCGTGTGTCTGGAGGGGGCCATATTGAACATCTCTGAACTTGTTTTTGAGTGAAAAAAAAAACCTTTTTAAATACTCTTTGTAATGATGTATAACAGAAGGTTATATTATGTTTCTTTCATTAAATACACATTTTTAAAGTTGTGGTATTCTTTTTGAATCACCCTGTACATCATAGACGTTTGAGACCTGAAAAGATCTCTGGAGCCATATAGTTTCATTTCATATAAAATTTCTCGCGAATTATTTACACCCGGAATTATTTTTCAATCCTATGAACTTTCTCCTTTGTTCGTACCAGCAACGCGAGTGAGAACAACATAATTAAAATCAGTTGCCTACAACAGAAATAATATTTAGATAAACTGTTCAATTTTATGTACAATTTTCTGCTTAATAAGGTAAGTTAAGGTAAGAGCGAGATGGAGAAAACTTCAAGAAACGTGCTGAACCAACGAATGCTTCGAGACTTCGCATTTCAATGAATGATTTACTTTTTCGTTAGGTTGCAGCGGTTCCTTTATCCCAGTGCCTAACTAATTATCGAATTACGACGAGGTATGGAATGATGCCACCGCGACACATTACTATGATGAACATGCTAAAAGTGCAAGTTGTTCTTTGCGAATTGTTGGATGTGGAAGACTAAGTTGACTAATGCGCAATGGAAAAAGTCTAGCAAGTGCCTGTCTTACCTAGCTGGACAGAAGGGTAAGTTTGCTTACCTCGTGTCTTCTAGAGCTGTCTCGTTGTTGATTTCCGTCTTCGCCAGCCGCGAACTCTAACATTCGGGCAACGAACAGTGAATAACAAATGGTAAGAGGGAATGTCTCTAGGCTGCTACAATAAAAATCTCAAAATTAAGGGATTCCACCAGATTTGTATTGCTCTCAATCTGAAAATCGGGAAAACTAATTATTATGATAAATAACTTGCGAGCCGAACTAAAAGAAATGTGTACATCAAAGTTGGCGGATTGTCATTTATCTTCACATAATTTTCATAGCAGTACAAGAACGATCGCACAAAATTGTTTTCTGAGGCTGGTTTAAACTTTAATTCACTTTTGATATTACGAAAAAGTCACTCGTAAGAATAACATGTTACCCCTTGACTACAAACGCTAGACTGCCTGAAGAAGAAGCCTAAGTGTTTAGTGCCTGCCTTCTCGGACAAAATTAGAAAACCGTCAGCATAGTTGCAACTCTGCCGAGCCAACTAAAAGAACGGCCGCTCTCTCTGTACACTACAGTTCGATATTGCTTCTACTCATCCCACCGTCCCCAAGCTTCATGACCATAGGAGATGGGTAGGTTTACCGCTCTTTACTGCTTGCTACCTTACAGCAGCATAAGCTTTCAAGTACTGTATCATAAAATATGATTTCGACCTCGAAATGAGGCACAAATGTCACAAGGTAGTAGGGCGTATATTGGGGAGTTACATTTGCAGGGAGAGATGCATATACACTGACAAGTTTCATTATGACTCTTGGATATCTTGGTTGCAGTTTAGTTTTATTTAATTTATGTTAAAGACCCATTTATATGTTCCGTTGGGCTGTGAAAGTTTTCTTACCACGTCACATTTCATTAACAATAGTCGGATGCGTTGTTGTTCTTTTATGGGTCACTTTCCGTGATAAGGAGAATATCTTCAGGGCATTATTACTCGAGTCATAGCCTACTGTGCTCCTCTACAAATAACATTGCTAAATCCGAATAACATACTGAAACCACGGGATAGGACCAGGAAACAGAAGGAATAGAAGAAGACGGTGGGAGGCTTTTACAGTGTGCTGAGTGCTCGCTCACTTGTGACTGAGTGGCTTTTTATTGTCCATCGGCAGTCTTCTTTGGGCGGTCGTACAACCGGCGAGAGTCCGACAAATTGTCATTCAGAGAATGGCAATGTAGCTTTTCGAGGTATTGGGGGGGGGGGGGGGGGGGTTGGTGGAGTCAGGAATGTGGGTTCGTACGATATGGTCGGCGTACAGAACATGTGCATTGCAAGCCGACCCTCTTGTTCAGGAAATAATCGCGACTATTGGTGGCAGTGTTCTCAATGGGTGCTGTGATTTGTAGGCTCCCTTCCAGTGAACGAACCAGATGACAGAGTGTGGCTCTGCAGTCGTAGGGGTGGATCATCCACCGTTGCCCTAATAATGACCCTGGTGTCTATAATAGATTATTTCAGTCAAGTGCCTACTAAACACATGCCTATTAAACATATGAAGTCTGGCACACGTTGCAATCATTAATAAAGAATAAAGCAGATTAAATACGATTAAAATGAGAAATTCAGTAGAAACAAATAATGTTGTGAAAATGTAGCGAAGTTAAACTGAATACCGAATATTGTACTGTCAATAATAACATAAAAAGAAATGTGATGACCTTACATAAAATTATTAAAGACGTTTCGATTTCCAACTTAATGAATTAAAATTGTAGCTAAGCGCAATTTAAATAGCGTAAAAGGCGAATTACTGAATTAAATCGCCTATCTTAACTGAAGACAATGTCGAACCCCGACTACGCGTTACTGTAAAGCTTCGTCCTCTGCCTTCTAAGTGCTGATGATAGCCGAGAGGTGTTTGAGGGGCTGGCGAGCTACGGCGAGACGCCGGGCAGCTGCCTCAGTGACTATAAATTTCGAGCTATGTGTATTGGTGCAGGCCTGCCTGAGGGGAGCGTGACCGTTACCTTAAGCTGCTTGACATCCATTTTAAGGCTGATCTACATCTACATCTACATCATTACTCTGCAATTCACATTTAAGTGCTTGGCAGAGGGTTCATCGAACCGCAATCATACTATCTCCCTACCATTCCACTCCCGAACAGCGCGCGGGAAAAACGAACACCTAAACCTTTCTGTTGGAGCTCTGATTTCTCTTATTTTATTTTGATGATCATTCCTACCTATGTAGGTTGGGCTCAACAAAATATTTTCGCTTTCGTAAGAGAAAGTTGGTGACTGAAATTTCGTAAATAGATTTCGCCGCGACGAAAAACGTCTTTGCTTTAATGACTTCCATCCCAACTCGCGTATCATATCTGCCACACTCTCTCCCCTATTACGTGATAACACAAAACGAGCTGCCCTTTTTTTCACCCTTTCGATGTCCTCCGTCAATCCCACCTGGTAAGGATCCCACACCGCGCAGCAATATTCTAACAGAGGACGAACGAGTGTAGTGTAAGCTGTCTCTTTAGTGGACTTGTTCCATCTTCTAAGTGTCCTGCCAATGAAACGCAACCTTTGGCTCGCCTTCCCCACAGTATTATTTATGTGGTCTTTCCAACTGAAGTTGTTCGTAATGTTAACACCCAGGTACTTAGTTGAATTGACAGCCTGGTCTTCGGTTGACCAAATTACAGCATCATCTGCGAACAACCTAAGAGAACTGCTCAGATTGTCACCCAGGTCATTTATATTGATCAGGAACAGCAGAGGTCCCAGGACGCTTCCCTGGGGATCACCTGATATCACCTCAGTTTTACTCGATGATTTGACGTCTATTATTACGAACTGCGACCTTCCTGACAGGAAATCACGAATCCAGTCGCACAACTGAGACGATACCTCATAGGCTGGCAGCTTGATTAGAAGCCGCTGGTGAGGAACGGTGTTAAAAACTTTCCGGAAATCTAGAAATACGGAATCAACTTGAGATCCTCTGTCGATAGCGGCCATTACTTCGTGCGAATAAAGAGCTAGCTGCGTTGCACAAGAACGATGTTTTCTGAAACCATGCATTTCATGTCACTGCTGCCGTTCCGGGGAGGTGTGACGGCGTACGCCACGGTCTGTTCGCTGGGTTGCCTATCTAAAGTCTATAACACAGCAAGATTTATTGTAACTTCTGGAGTTAACCGAAACTTGCGATCCCACCTGCTCTCTTTTTTTTCAATAATGTTACAACTAAATTTCAGCTACAAATTAAGTGATTCATATTTTCCAGATTTTTTCGCTACGTGTTGATGCATTTGCTAAAATTTCCCATCTTTCCAAAATGGTACATAACATAATAATAATAACAATAATAATAATAATGATAATAATACATCAATAAATTGCCATACAACATAAACTAATAAAACAACACGTTCCTACACACAAGTATGCACCACAAAATATACTGGAGAATGATGAATACAAATTATACTGGAACAGAACCATTATAACAGATAAAACAACACCAAATAACAAACCTGACATCATACTCACCAATAAAAAGAATAAATTAACACAACTAATCGAAATATCTATACCCAATACAACAAATATACAGAAGAAAACAGGAGAAAAAATTAAAAAATACATCCAACTGGCTGAGGAAATCAAGGACATGTGGCATCAGGATAAAGTTGACATTATACTAATTATACTATCAACTACAGGAGTCATACCACACAATATCTACCAGTATATCAACGCAATACAGCTACAACCAAACGTATATATACAACTACAGAAATCTGTAATTATTGATACATGTTCAATTACCCGAAAGTTCCAAAATGCAATGTAACATATACCGTACAGTTAAAAGGAAGTCACGCTTGATCAATGTCCGCGTCACTTTCCATTTTTAACCAGACATAACGTCTGAGAAAGGAAAGAAATAATAATAATAATAATTGGTATTTCTGTGAATTAAGCGTGTGCTAACAAAATTATTTATCCTACAGATTCCACTTTACATGAGTAACCAAAAAGAACATGTATTTCATATAATTCCCGACAGATCAGTTACTAATTTCCCACGAAAGCTATCGATTCAGTAAATGGAAAATCGTTATTGTATGCCTACATAAAAAATAAGCCTAAATTTTCTTAAATACGATCACACGGTGGAAAAATCCGAATGTTCTTTCTCTGAAACATGTGGCATGTTTAGAAATCTTAAAAGTTATGTTTTTCAGTTATTTAAAGCAAACTAAGCTTCTAAATTCATCCTTCAATTTTCTTAAACATTAAATAATATAACTCCGCTTAAATTATTCACTACTAAGAAACAGGAATTGAGTACAAGCTGTAATTTGAATCATTACCGTTTATGGAACAAAGCTATGCTCTAACACATGAAACAAAATTGCTCGACACAGTCGAGAATCGATGTATACTCATTGCCAAAGCAACAACTACTGTGTAACTCTTCCTCAAATAGAAATAGGCAACTTCTATGTGAAAAAATTACGCCTGTGTTTATAATAGTGCACTGTGAATTGTGGGTAACATGAAAAAGCAGTAACTATAAAGAAGCTCTCTTTAGTAAGAAAAGAATTTTCTTTGACAACGGCTGTATGCTGACAAGAATCATAATATTGTGATTGAAGAACGATTTCTTTACTACGAATTAGAAAAACCCAAACCTCTTATTCACGCCTAGACAATGAAGAAAAAGAGCCTGGAACCAGGAACCATTATGCAGACGAGTACAATATCCTACTCACACAATAACTTTAGTATGAACTTTATGTAATGTCCATTTTTCCGATAATATCACAAATTATCCAGTGCTAGAAGAGTATATATTTTAATTTCAAATCTGCAGAAGTGTATCTCGTAGAAGGTAAAGGAAAGGGAGACATTATCAGTCACGGAATAATGCGATACGACAATAAGAAACGCCTGATTTCTCTACATGTTTTTAAATGCTTCTTCCGTAGTTACCTATTCGGCATCTACGCCACGGTCAGTATCACGAATCGAAACTTGGAGATTTGCTATGCCCACTGACATATGTAGTTTTTCTGTGTGTCTTATCGTTTTTGCGCAGTGGTTCTCTGAAATTCTGGAGGCTGTAATGTAATACATCGTGTTACGAAACCTCCCAAGAACGCCACCTGCTGTAGCGAGCCTGTGGACGGCGGTGCAAGGCCAGAAACAAAGCATGAGTAGAAGTAATTAATGAATATGAAATCAGGTGACTGATTCGGACCTTTTGACGAGGAATAAGTCACTGCTCTATCCATAATTTGCATACCGATTTTATTTCGAAGAGTCTAAAGATTGAACCGCAAATTAAAGCATCTAAACAATTACAGAAACGAATACGTATAAAGTAACCGAAATCTGTGAACAGCCCTTGGTTGCCGTCCTTTTGAAAGGAATTAATGAATTGTTTAAACTGGCGGAGGCCCTTAAAAACATTCAAGTTTAAACGAAGCGTCTTCTTCGCCTTGAGGCGCGCACGAACACAGAACAATCCGCCGTCCCAACGGCTGGTTAGGAAACTTCTGAGGCAGCTACCCGCTTGACCTCCTAGCAAGATGGCACCGGAACTACTTTTCCAGTCATAGACACGCTAGCGTGAGGTGCCGACCAGGTAACGAGAGCCGTGGAAGATCCACCAGTCGCCGTCTCGCCTGCGACCGCCTTTTGTCCATAGGAACACTCCGCCATGCGACGGTACTGAGACGTGGAACTTAGGGAAAGGCAGGATTCGGTGTGGACGAGGCTGTAATCAGTTACCGTTGGTTGCTCAGTTTTTTTATATCACGTACACTTTATTTGAAAACAATTGCAAATAAAGTTGACAATAAGGAACAATTATCAAATTTGACTGTTAAGTCACAATGTCTAATCAAAAAAATTCTTAAGTAAGTTGCACTCAGGGCTGAAGGCTTTATTAACAAGAAATTTAAACTCTTTATCAGCTGAAGGCCCAAACAGTAATAATTCAAATTTAAAATATTTTTTTTTAAACAATCATCACAATCTGACCCAATCAAGAGAGAAGTGGGCGTCAGACAGTGCTCCAAGGATCGACATAGCAAAGTCGCTCAACTTTGCAAACGATAAGACAGACAGCCAAGAGTTGTATTCACTTAACCGGATGGCAACTCAAACTAGTGACAGTTTAAACACAGACCAACACTGTTGGAAATCTACCTAACGTCTGATAACCAATACAACGATGGAATAACCCAGGCAAGGTGGAACCGGAGGACAGCACTGCATGCTCAGAATCCGGTGTTTAGAACATCTAGAAGCAGAAGGAATCACAACAAACAAAGTAGTCCAAAAGAAACGAAATATCCCAACCACAATCAAGGAGGCTGTCGAACTACCGACCTTAGCAGACAGCAGTGGCAAGGCGAGGAAAGGTACACTTTCGCGAAAATACGCTAACCTCCAGGGCAGGTAACTGGGGCATTAGCGGCCACTAGGCAGAAAAATACCGCTGGTTGAACTTCACATAATAACATAAGAAATTCAGTGATTAATAATAAGAAGTGGAAGACGGCTAATTACTTTCGCCAACTCCAAACACTCCGCTCGTTGCTCTTCGTCTCAGCGACCCTGCAAGCAGCAACGCATGAAGAAATTGCGTGATCTCAAAATAGTGGAGGTTTCACTACTGGGTTAATGTTCAGTCAGCCCAAACGTCCTGGGTCCGATGGACAACGAGGTTGTGGCCCTCGCAACTACAGCGCCTCTATCGGGCAGTGTCTGCGTGCCCCCACCAGTCCCAGCATGTCCCCCAGCTACCGGACCTGACTGCTACTCTGTCCCAACTGAACTCCCCGACACACTACGACCCAGAAAACACTTGACATCCCTCCAAATCCCTATTACATCATGCCAACCTACCAACGGCACCAACGTGAGCCGCAACTCGGCTCAGGTACAGGTTAACGGTTCGTGACTTTGGGTGCAGTCCAATAATGATGCACGCATTCGATCGTTGTTTCCGTCGTTTGGCTATCTCTAGTACTTCGCGTTACTACGAGAGATCAGCAGCGCAGTTATGCACTGAGGTTCAACTCATTATGCCACCCCCGTTTTGCTGCCGAATCCTAGTTCTCATGTTCAGGACTCTCACTCCGAAGTGTTCTCTAACTCATGCAACTATAGCTGTATGCTATCTCTACATGTCATGCTGTGAATGTGTCTACACTACTGGCCATTAAAATTGCTACACCACAAAGATGACGTGCTACAGACGCGAAATTTAACCGACAGGAAGAAGATACTGTGATATGCAAATGATTAGCTTCTCAAGAGCATTCACACAAGGTTGGCGCCTATGGCGACACCTACAACGTGCTGACTTGAGCAATGTTTCCAACCGATTTCTCATACACAAACAGCAGTTGACCGGCGTTTCCTCGTGAAACGTTGTTGTGATGCCTCCTGTTAGGAGGACAAATGCGTGCCATCACGTTTCCGACGTTTATAAAGGTCGGATTATAGACTATCGGGATTGTGGTTTATCGTATCGCGACATTGCTGCTCGCGTTGGTCGCAATCCAATGACTGTTAGCAGAATATGGAATCAGTGGGTTGAGGAGGGTAATACGGAACGCCGTGCTGGATCCCAATGGCCTCGTATCACTAGCAGTCGAGATGACAGGCATCTTATCCGCATGGCTGTAACGGATTGTGCAGCCACGTTTCGATCCTTGAGTCAACAGATGGGGACGTTTGCAAGACAACAACCATCTGCACGAACAGTTCGACGACGTTTGCAGCAGCATGGACTATCAGGTCGGAGACCATGGCTGCAGTTACCCTTGACGGTGCATCACAGACAGGAGCGCTTGCAATGGTGTGCTCATCCACGAACCTGGGTGCACGAATGTCAAAACGTCATTATTTCGGATGAATCCAAGTTCTGTGTACAGCATCATGATGGTCGCATCCGTGTTTGGCGACATCGCGGTGAACGCACATTGGAAGCGTGTATTCGTCATCGCCATACTGGCGTATCACCAGGCGTGATGGTATGGGGTGCCATTGTTTACACGTCTCGGTCACCCCTTGTTCGCATTGATGGCAATTTGAACAGTGGACGTTACATTTTAGACGTGTTACGACCCGTGGCTCTACCCTTCACTCGATCCCTGCGAAACCCTACATTTCAACAGGATAATGCACGACCGCGAGTTGCAGGTCCAGTACTGGCCTTTCTCGACACAGAAAATGTTCGACTGCTGCTCTGGCCGGCACATTCTCCAAATCTCTCACCAACTGAAAACGTCTGGTCAATGGTGGGCGAGCAACTGGCTCTTCACAATACGCCAGTCACTACTCTTGATGAACTGTGGTATCGTGTTGAAGCTGCATGAGCAGCTGTACGTGTACACGCCATCCATGCTCTGTTTCACTCAATGCCCAGGTGTATCAAGGTCGTTATTACGGCCAGAGGTTGTTTTTCTGGGTACTGATTTCTCAGGATCTATGCACCCAAATTGCGTGAAAATATAATCACATGTCAGTTCTAGTATAATATATTTGTCCAATTGTAACACTCCGGTTTGATATTACTGATTTATCCTGCTCGATCGGGATCTGATAGCAGCCCAAATAGATAATAACTAATGTGACCGTGTACCTAATGGGCTGTCAATCGGATTGGACTGCTACGGAGATGTTACATTCCATTTTGTCCTTCTCAAATGCTGTAATAAAGAAATGTCCGGTGCCAAGAAGAACGACAACACAGCTTCATTAATCAACAACTTATATTCATCACAAAAACACAAAGTAAGGAGACAGCCACTGCCTTCGTCGTACAGAATTAATAATGGCTAATCTCAGCACAGGCCCTTTCGTTATTCATTATCGTCACACGCAATTTCAATCATTGTAATTCACCACTACAATCCAACACTGCAATCCAACACTGCAATACAAATGATGCCGGCGCGGTAGACGCGTAATTACAATATCGGCACAAAAATGTCACTGAATCACACTAGTAATTATACTTTTTCACTTTCCCGTATATTTTTAACACAAAGGGGTTAAACCACGGCGATGGCCACTTCCTTTGTCGGTACGGTCTTGCATTCCAGCAACAGACCTCCACCCAGCTCGGCCCGCAGCGCGTACCACACTCTTGTCTCAACACTCACTCTCGCTCTCGCAACCCAACACACACTATCGATTGTTTGTCCTGTCGACCTGTGCTGTCGCAAAACTTATAGTAAGGGCCCACGGACCCCTTACATCCCCGCCCTCGAAAACTTCTTTGAAGCACAGGCGTAAAAGAATCGGCTAGGGAATTAGACATCACTACATATGAACAAAACACACAGTGCAAATAAGTAATGAAATTACAATCACCAAGAAAATCCTTGACTCCGGTAGTGGGCTGCCTCTACAATAATATTCTACAAGAAGTTATTACATCTCAAAAATATGGCATTGTCCAAATAACACACAACATCAATCCTACTTACTTAACATAGCATGGTAAATATTTTTTTATAACTTATCTTACCAAAAATTTCCAAAAACTTTTCACTTTCAACGGTTTGTACGAGTCATTAACTACATATCTGTTATAACTTGCTATAGCATAGACAAGAAAAGAAACTAGTTGAATGCCAGCTACCCCTTTGGTATGCCGTCCTTTCAGCGGGGTTCGTGCCGTCCATACTACTATCACTCTAATTTATAACTCACTTGGCCAACACTCATAAAAGTTAAGGAAGAAATTCACAACTTATTGCTACAGCAAAGACAAGAAAACAAACTAGGTGAATGCCAGCTACCCCTCTGGTATGCCGTCCCTTCAGCGGGGTTCGTGCCGTCCATACTACTACCACACTAACTTATAACTCCCTTCCCAATGCATATAAAAGTTAAGGAAGAAAAAATCACAACTTATTTAAATCTTTAACACAAGCAAATTGAAATTGAGGCAAAATATGACATTGATACATTGAATGCCAGCTACCCCTTTGGTATGCCGTCCTTTCAGCAGGGTTCGTGCCGTCCATACTACAATCATTCTAATTTATAACTCACTTGGCCAACACTTATAAAAATTAAGGAAGAAATTCACAACTTGTTCATTACAGATTCCATAAATTTAAATGCTACATTGTACCGCTAAGCATGTCTTACATAATTATTTGCAACACTACAACTAATGTGGTCACCCAATGAAAAATTTTAAACTACTGATCATTTCATTTTGCCAAAGATTACTTCCATATGTGAATTGTTATCAAGAAAGCTTAGATGAGAGGTACAATATCTCCTGTTATATTCACACTAATTCAAATCCACTATATGGATATTTGTCATTCATTACTCAGTGCCAGAATCCTGCTTCTAAAGCTTGACCTACGTATAACCATAATTGACTCTGATAGCTAATTGGATACATGAATTACTAATTATTCATTAGTTACACTTTGTTTTATCAGCATACTTCAGATAAACATGTATACCTACAAATAACCTGCAAACAGATGCTGCTCATGTGCTAAATGACATACTTCAATATTTCAAACATCTCATACTCCATACTCTTCATTACACATAACTTAACACCAACTTCAACTGCAAATACATATATATCTTCAACCTAATCAATCCTCCATATACTTCAATACTTCAAACATCTCATACTCAATATACATCATTACACATAACTCCCTCAACTTAATAGCAACTTCTACTGATATATATCTCTTCAACCTACATCAACCCTCCATATTTGCTGCAATAACCACATAAAAATACTACTTCAGGCTCCTTAGCCTCTCTGTGCATCAATACTTCACATCATTTATTCGAACAACTGTCTCCTCATGTATTTGTTTCTTTATATGTTCATCTACTTACAAGCTGATACACTACTTCACTTTTCTTACCACAGTTGACCTTTTCATGTCTCATAAAACAACTCTATAAGATTACACAAAATCTTGTTTGACCAATTAGCTTCCCACGACATTTTGTATACATTAGCTTTCTTATCTGATTCTCATTTTATTATTTCTGGCACTATTCATTTTGTAATGTACTCACACTAAACTGAGCTTTCAAATTATTGATTATTTGACACCTCACACACTACATCAACAGTAACTACTTATCCTTATTTTAAGTCAACTATAAATTTACTACATGGTTCCTGACTGAATTACTTGGATGACCACTACCAATCCTAACTAGTACTCACTAACTTTCTTAACCTAAGGATAGAGAAAGATGGTAGAGGAGTGACACTTGAAATTAGAAATAAAGTCTCACCCAGCTGGGAGTGTACCAGTCGCCACTTGGTATACCAGCAAAAGAGTTGCTAGCTCCCTTCACCTTAACTACTTCTCCATATATGAGTGAACTATAAATTTGCTACAAGATTCCTAACTATCATTTGTACAACCACTACCTATTCTAACTACTACACACTAACTTTCTTAACCTAAGGATAGAGAAAGATGGTAGAGGAGTGAAACTTGAAATTAGAAATAACGTCTCACCCAGCTGGGAGTGTACCAGTCGCCACTTGGTATACCAGCAAAAGAGTTGCTAGCTCCCTACACCTTAACTTTCTTCAATTCGTACCTCTTCCTCATCTGGGTTATCCCTGTTCTCACGTGAGTAGTACCTTTTTATGTTTTCCACATGTTCCTTACCATGCACTCTCTTTGTCCGTGCATACTCCAACTCCACAGTGTTAGGATGACCAACTTCTATAATCCTGTATGGTCCCTTATAAACGTCGTTAAATTTATGTATTCCAGAGTTTATTTTCTTTGATTTTGCATGAACCTTAGTCCCTTCCTTCTTCTTGATTCCCCACGTGAACGCCTCGCCTTCCATTGCAACCCTCTGATTATCCTCTTCTCGTCGCATGGCTATAGCATTTCTCAGATTGACAGCCAATTGGTTTTGCCTATCTCCTATCCCCTTAACCGCATCATTACATTGTTTCTGCATCTGCGTTATCTCGGCGATTCCATGATTGCAATTTGTTTCCACTTCGGTGATCCTTTCTCCCAGTTTGGCTTTAGTTTCTTCAATATCGTCTTCTATCTTTTTTGTTAGCTTCCCTTCTATCTTCTCCATGTCTCCCTGGACTTGGGCTATATTCTCCTGTAGCTTCCTTTCTCTCTCGTCGATGTTCACCTTCAGTTGTTCGGGTAACTCCTGCATTTCCTCCTTCAGATTGCATTCCATCTTCGTGTAGGATGTTTCGCTATTTTGTGAATCTTTCTTTAATGATTCTCTAAATTCTCGTAATGATGCGTTAAATTCTTGTAAACCTTTCTCTAGTAATTCTCGTAAATCTTCCTTTAGTGATGCGTTATTTTCTTTTAGCAAGGCTGCCAACATCGACCGTATATCTGCACCCTCTGAAACTGGCTTATTTCTCATTGTTTGTCCCGGTGTCTCTGGATAATTGGTTGAATGTGCTAATGGGCTATCTAATGACACTCCATAATCACTGATTCCTGAATCATCTCTGTCTTCCTGTCCTATCCCTTTCCTTTCAACTACTGCCTCACAAACCTGCTTATCTTCAGTAGACATGTTTGTTTATTTTTAATGCACAGATAAGTAATATAGAATAACCTCTAGTAACCCAAAACACTCCTAATTACCATGAAATTAATCAAACAGTACCTGAAGTATTTTTCAATTAATCCCTAAATTGATGCAATATGCAGGAGCATCGAACATAACAACTCTCAAAACCTAATCACTTCAAATATCAATTTTCACATACACAGCTTATGTAAAATGTTTTAAATAAGATAAATCATACCATTCATAAAATCTATACATATAAAATCCCCCAAAAACAATAAGCATATCTGTATAATTATCATTTAGACAGCGCGGTAAGCATAAATAAGTATGCTCAATTCAGAGTACTTTTCGCAAACTTTTTGGAAATTACTGCAATTGGGCACTTTTCCTAACAGGCAATTCAGTTTACAAACGTTTATTTACCACGAAAACTGCACATTGCAATTTAATGTTATGTCAACCAGTTGTCTCCACTCACCAACCGACGTTACCACTAGTCGCGATGTTTTGACGTTTGAAGTGGGCGTGGCGCTGTGCTGCCGCCGGAACCGCGTGAAGTCGCGCTGCTTGCTGTGGTTGGACGTCGTAGTTCTCCGTCGGCCGCTCCGTGGCGCTGCGGGCGGGCGTAGTTTGTCGTTCAGCTGCTAGATGTCGGGACGGCGCTTGGTGTAGTGCGTCTGTGCTTGAACTACTCTTTGCACAGGTAGTTGGGATGACGTGTGAAATCACCTCACAGATTGAAGCTCTTTGGCGCAACTGCTACACGTGTCTGTGTGACGTCACTCAACAATTGCGTCGCTACACGAATTGTCGTCCACATAACAGTTTATGGGTCCGCATGAAGCTGTCTGAATTTTACTATTAAAAAAAAAAAAACAATTTCAGTCACAATATTACTATTAAACACTTCTGTAAATCTTTCGTGACGAATTCTTGGCTCGTTTTGCTATTTTAATGTTCACACGTGTCTTTCTTTGGTGTTCACTTTTCACAGTTTTTCGTGCGGATTTACGCGTTTGCACATTATAACACAGTTTATTGACACTATTATTCTCATCTAAAATGGTAAGAAAAAGTTTAGTCACAATCGTAAGGTGCTATTACTTCATATTGTTCACAATGCACTGTTTCTCGTCGCAGTATTAAAGTTTATGCTCTGTCTCGATCCAACATTGGAAAATTTTTCTCTCACGTTAAATAAGATAATATTACTTATTGTTCTTTATGATTAGTCCGAAAATTGCACTTGTCCTTTCACGGTAAGCCAAGGGTGTAACACTCCGGTTTGATCTTACTGATTTATCCCGCGCAATCGGGATCCGATAGCAGCCCAAATAGATAATAACTAATGTGACCGTGTACCTAATGGGCTGTCAATCGGATTGGACTGCTACGGAGATGTTACATTCCGTTTTGTCCTTCTCAAATGCTGTAATAAAGAAATGTCTGGTGCCAAGAAGAACGACAACACAGCTTCATTAATCAACAACTCATATTCATCACAAAAACACAAAGTAAGGAGACAGCCACTGCCTTCGTCGTACAGAATTAATAATGGCTAATCTCAGCACAGGCCCTTTCGTTATTCATTATCGTCACACGCAATTTCAATCATTGTAATTCACCACTACAATCCAACACTGCAATCCAACACTGCAATCCAAATGATGCCGGCGCGGTAGACGCGCAATTACAATATCGGCACAAAAATGTCACTGAATCACACTAGTAATTATACTTTTTCACTTTCCCGTATATTTTTAACACAAAGGGGTTAAACAACGGCGATGGCCACTTCCTTTGTCGGTACGGTCTTGCATTCCAGCAACAGACCTCCACCCAGCTCGGCCCGCAGCGCGTACCACACTCTTGTCTCAACACTCGCTCTCGCTCTCGCAACCCGACATACACTATCGATTGTTTGTCCTGTCGACCTGTGCTGTCGCAAAACTTATAGTAAGGGCCTACGGACCCCTTACACAATGAATACCCTTTTATCATCTGCATTTCTTCTTGGTGCAGCAATTTTAATGGTCAGTAGTGTATGTTAGTGGATACTATCATCGGTTAGGAGTACCTTGTTCTGTGCTAATTGCAGAATATATCTCTTTTCGCTAGTTTCTAAATATTTTATTTGTATTGCGATTTCTTCCCCCTTCTCCCAGCATCCATTGAAACCAGTGGCTCCCTGCAAGTAGGACCGTAGTCCATGCCTTCCCAAAGTCTGATGCTGGGCAGAATAATGAGATGCAGATGGCCTATTAGTATTTATCTTGCTCGCTATCTGGGGAAAACTCTTTTCATTCAGGCCGCCTAGGATATGAAAACTCTGGTACCCCCGTTTAGGTTTGCTAGGACAAGGTACTTAACAATAATTAATATATTTTCAAGTAATATGCTGTTGCAGCAAAGCGACACTTCCGACAGTCGGCCATATATTCGGAACGGCTGCGAGCTTCAGAACTCGTTCGGCAAATCCCATCCTTACCTGCGGCCGGCCGCCTTTGTGCTCAGCGCTGGACACACTAATTACAGAGAGATCCACCTTGTCACTGTGCTATGCTCCGCTCCGCTTTCAGGCCAAGCCGGGAGTCGCCTGAGTTGTAAACTTACAATGATAACGACCACTGTTGAGTTAAGATTTTGAATTTTGTTGGGGATTTAGTTTTCCGATGACGCAAAATAGTCTACGTTGAAAAGTGTGAAGCGTAGCGATCTAACGTGGAGACACTAATTTTATTGAAATTATTTCAGGCTTCGTCCAGAAACGTGCTTGTAATAGTAATAAACGTGAGCAGTTGTTGAGCATAGTTTTAAGACTTACTACAGAACATTGTGAACGCTGACACTTTTCTTAGTATACAGAAAGGCCCACTTAAACGTTTCAATGCAAATATCTCTGGAACATCTCATATAGATATCGGAAAATGACGTTCATGGGTAAATGTAAGGCAGGGGCTCCTGAAAGTAAATTCTAGGAGACATTCTAAAACTTAAGCAAATATTAGTTTCCACACGAGCTCACTTTTGTTTAAGTGGGCAGCCATATTATTTCTTACGCAATCAATAACATGAAAAATCACAAAAATAACTGCGCTGCATGCATTGTAAAACGTCAGCCTTGAGAAATTGCACCGCTATGGTGACGCTTGAAATAAAGGATACAAGCCGCTATTGCACATCCCTGGATGCAAGCGTGAACTCCACGTTGCTCGTAGTCGCTATGTGGTTGAGATACCGGTACCACAATGCAACAAACGCTGTATTTACCTGCACTGTTGTTAACTGGACTGGAAACAATACTGCTGTTCAGTCACACACTGTGATAAATAAGGAAAGAGCTCATTCGTTCGACTTTATTGATCTTTACTACAGCACTAGAAAGGACGTAAGGGTAACGAAAAACCGAATCTCACTGGTCAGGGTAAAAATAATTAATCGCTAACCAAGGATCTAACGGAGGGGTAAATGATAGTTGTGCGTAATTGTATGACTGGGCAGCTGTATTGTTTCCAGTTCACTTAATAACAGTGTAAATAGCAACAAATACATCGTTTGTTGTATCGTAATACGTCAGCTACATCACGATTACGAGGAACGTGGGGTTCACGATTGCATTGCGATGCAACAAACGCCATGATTCCTATGATTTTTCATGTTATTGATTGCGTAAGAAATAATACCGGGTGTCCATAAAAAAAATGCAACGTAAGTTTGTGCTGAAAATAATATTTACTTAAGTTTTAGAATGTTTCGTGCTATTTCCTTTCACGAGCCCCTGCCTTACATTCTACCCGTGAAAGTCGTTTTTCGGCACCTATAGTTGCTCTAGAGATATTTGTGCTGAAACCTTTACGTGGAACACCCTGTATATTACACATTCGAACTAACAGCTAAAATTATACAGTCAGTAATGGACTAAATTGATAATAAATGTTCGATTACGAGTTATAAAGCGAGTGTGTGGACGTCTTAGGAATATTAACTTCGTTCTTGAAGTGTGAACATGAAATTTAGTTCACAAGTTTTTCGAGTGATGTAGTGCATATCATAATTGTATTTGTCTGGGGTACAGGGGCATTGTTAGAACATATATATTTAACGAATGTAAGCTTCTTTATCAGTGAATAGTGTGATGTATAAATTTGTTTAAGTCTGTCGTTACTGGGAGTGAGCTTACTAGGAAAAAGCTCTCTGCCGCAGCGTATCACCTAGTAGTCGGCGCCTGGCTGTACATTCGCAACTTTGGGCTATGGTAGGCTAATCTGCGAGGACAGGTCCCTTCTCAGACTGCTCTGAGTCCCACTATCAACTTCCGCTGCAAACCACTCACAAGGAAACATTCACAAGTGTTAATAAACTATTCTTATTGTACTTGGCAGGGGACAAAATAGTGTAGCACGTATTTTTTTTTGTTAGTGCCCAATTTCACACTCCGAAAGGTAATTTGACATTTCAGCTTTGGGGGAATATTTTCGAAACGATGATAAAAAAAATATTTTCACATAAGAGTAGACATGTAATAAATATTCTTGAAAACTTCACAACCGACTTTTGTAATAATTTAAAATTTTTCAGAATACTCCACCACCATTATTTAATTTTGAAAAGTGAAAAATTTTGTTACAACTAAATGAAAGAAGCTTCCAAGCCACATACATCCCTGTGCAATAAAGCTGGTTTCTGAAATGCCATTTTTAGATAATACTCTGTACAGAATGTGCTGTCGGAGTATTTTGATCAAAGCATTCTAATTATATATTTCACTTATGCTTGTGTTATGTTTTAAACTGTTATCACACGTTTTAAATTCATGTTTTTTGTTTTTATTTGATTAACTGAAAATAATAACTAACTCATTATTATGACAGAAAATAATTACAGCAAGGTATAATCTGTAAGGAAACATAACTTTTTTGACAAAGTGCATATAAAATGCACGGAATTTCTTTACGTAATATACACGACGAAGAAAACAATACAAAACAAAATTCGGTATGATTTCAAATTGTCGCAGGTGATCCTCTAAATACCCTGATTTGTGTCAGACATATTTCAGTACATTGGTAAGCTTGACGAAGAGAATTGTGTATGTACTAATGACTTCAGTTTCACTATATTGTTTCTCAAATGGAGACTGACATCATAATCATTAAACAGAACTAGAGCTGAAAATCTTCTCACGAACTCATTTTAATATCGTAAGCTGTATACAACCCACGGCTGTACCTGTGCCGTCGAACCCTTTGGGTCCAACAGAAAAAATGTTCCTTGTCCTCAGGTATGATGCTCTGAACAGTTCTTTCACACTGACCACCACATGAACCTAACAATAAGAAAGAAAACATTCTTCAAATAGCTTTTGACCTGGTCACATGTTCGTTTACTAATTTCGATGCTGTCACAAGGACATTTGGGGCCTCAAAAAGAGATTCTTGATATCTCGGCCCAAACTCACCGTTAGTTTCATTCAAAATTATGAAAAGGCGGACGCCCAGTGTGTAAAAAAAAAGACGTTCTGAGCGTCGTATCCGAGAATAAGAAGCATCTGGTGATTCCAAAGGGCTCGAGGGTACAAGTACATTCGTGGAACTTCATTATTAAGTGGTTTATATTGCTGCATTCCTGAATTTTCCTGAACATTTTTGTACTTCCTTCTTTCGTCGATCGCCATTTCTCGTTACCTTAGGTTCCTCCTCAGTTACCTTGTTAGTAGACATATTTATCTGTCAAACAACTGTGATAGCCATTTTTATAGATCTTCATTTCTCTTCATCTTCTTCTTAGAAAACTTCAGACTCGTATCAACGTTCCTCAGTACTTAAGAAATCCACATTCTTCCCACACTAATTCTTCAGGACGAGTCTCTTGAAGTTCAGTCTAATTTTCATCATTACTAAATTGTGATCTGCGTCTATACCTGCTCCTAAGTACACCTTACAATCCAATATCTGATTTCTAAGTCTCTGTCTGATTCTGTTGCAAAACAGCTGGAATGTTCCCGTGTCTCCAAGTCTGTTCCAACTATGCCTCCTCCTCTTGTGATTCTTGAAAAGAGTATTAGACATCTGAAGTTTATTGCAGAAGCTAGCATTACTCTTCTCTCATTTCTACTACCGAGCTCATATTTCTCTGTAGCTCTTCTCTCATTACTTCCTCTACAACCACCTTCCATCCACTCATAATTATTAGTCTCCCTTTGCATACTGAATTACCTGTTTAATATCCTGGAATACATTTTCAGATTCTTCATTCTCTGCTTGTGACGTCGGCATGTATACCTTCAGTATTGTTGTTGGCGTTAGTTTACTGCCTTCAATATTGTTGTTGGCGTTAGTTTACTGTTTACTGCCTACGACTGAATCGTTCACAGTAACTCACTCTCTGCTTATCTTCCTATTCAGTTCTAGTCCTACACCCATCATATCGCCTTCTGCTGCTGTTGGTACTATACTCTTATCTTCTTTCCATTTCACTTCAGTGACCCTACTGCATCTAGACTGTGCCTTTGACTTCCTATTTTCGGATTACCTTTCAGTGTAAAAGATTTCTTTTTCATCTGCACGTGCCCGTGTCTAAGTGTATACAAAGTCACGTGGATACATACACCCCTGCAGACGCCACTTCGGTGCTCACACGTTTGTGCGTGCTATACTTCAGTGTCCTCATATTTGTGCCTTGTATGTCCCGAAACCTTGCAGTGCTCACAAGCTGCACCCCGAGTATGCCAGACATCGGAACCCCAGGGCGTTGCTAAAGCATCCACTCTGCCGGTGTCTATTTGGCGCCAGGTTCCTGTTGGTGCCTTTAGACAACTCAAGCTGCTGGCTTACCACAACAATTACAGATCTCCGGGAACTTCCGTCAGCCGTAGTTAGCGTCTCCGTGGTTTGTTAACTTCTCACGAAGCCTATCAGCACCACCTCTTGGCGATCATTAGCGTTTCTGTAAACCTCCTAGTAGAGTTTGCCGTTGAGGCCTCCCTTAGGTATAGGTCCTATTGCAACTTACACTGAGCTTTGTTTCACAAGTTCTAAATTTGCGATACTGTGTCTTACTTTTTTTACTCTTGCGACTGATAATGTGTACACAACACCATTAATTCTTTGTTACTTTAATCTTAATTATCAATATGAGGCTGGCGGTACTGAAACGTCGTCGGAAATGTAAATATGTGCATTAAGCGGTTTAGACGGCTCGCTCTTTTCATTGACGACCGGGTGGATGTGTTTCTTGGCAGCAATAAAGGCTTCGATAAATTTTGTACTCTCATTATGTAAACAAAATACGTAATTTACGAAAGCATTTTCTCTCCGCGGTTTGAATTAATAGAAGTTTTTTGGGTTTCTAACCACGTCCGAATGCTTGAAATCCCACAAACTTTCCGCTTAGGTCTCTTTGGTCATTTTAAACGGTAACTGAAGCCATGGCCTTTCCTTGTCTGACGGTTCAGCCACAAGAAGAGGTGTTATACTCCTGATGTAAAAAAGAAAACAAGTAAATCTAAGCATATGAATGACCAATGACAGTACGTCATCCATTATTAAGTGTATGAAGTGATAAAATCTACAAATTATTTTTAAAACTTCGTTACTTATTGAGTCAGGAAATTGGAGTATTAATTTGATGTATGTTCGTGAGAGATGACGATAACACAATGGTGTTCCATAAATGCAGAGTTACTTTTTCCTAATTTCTATTGATCATCAGATATAAACATTAATAAACTATAAATCCTCGCCAAGGTGGCGATTATCGTTAAAACGGAGCGTTCATGAACAAGAGCCCACACTGACGCATCGATACTTCTTCAGTCACCTAATCCTGGGAACCTAGTATAACAGAGTGGTTACTTGTGAACTTGCTGCGACAGGATCAAGGTTAACTGCAAGAAGTAGCTCCACTCTGATCAGTCACTGAGTCTTTAGGCAGCACCACTACTGTTGAAAAGTACCCCCACAGAACACGGTGGGACTGGGTATATAGCAGCCCCTGTCCTTTGTTAAATTCTTTCCCTGCTGACAGGTGAAATGAAGCACAGTCTTTTTGCACAGTCACGTCTGAAATTATTGAGGCTACATATGAATTATAGGACAGAAGGGACACACCTGCAGTAAGAGCCCTGGGGAGTGCCAAAGAAGCTCTCGCTCTTATTCTCAGGTCACGCCAGCTGTTTGACTAAATAAAGATTGTTACGAGAATGCATGATGCTGGCTGACAAGTTGCTATACAGATAATACCAAAACATTCTAGCGTCACTTTATCACTAACAGTCTACAGGGTGAGTCACCTAACGTTACTGCTGAATATATTTCGTAATCCACATCAAATACTGACGAACCGATTCCACAGACCGAACGTGAGGAGAGGGGCTAGTGTAACTGTTTAATACAAACCATACAAAAATGCACGGAAGTATGTTTTTTAACACAAACCTACGTTTTTTTAAAATGGAACCACGTTAGTTTTGTTAGCACATCTGAAAATATAAACAAATACGTAATCAGTGCCGTTTGTTGCATTGTAAAATGTTAATTACATCCGGAGATATTGTAACCTAAAGTTGACGCATGAAACTTCCGACGTTCAGTTGCGTGTTGTAACAAACACGGGCCACGGTCGGCGAGCAGCTGCAACATACATAGCGTTTCTACAGAATGATCTGGCAACGTTGCTCGAAAATGTCCCACTGGAAACGCGTCGACGTATGTGGTATCAGCATGATGGTGCACCTACACATGCCGCAATTAACACTAGGCTGACCCTTGACAGGATGTTCGTCGGGCGTTTCATAGGACATGGAGGACGCATAAATTGGCCAGCCCGTTCTCCTGATCTTACACCTCTGGACTTCTTTCTGTGGGGTACGTTAAAGGAGAATGTGTACCGTGATGTGCCTACAACCCCAGAGGATATGAAACAACGTATTGTGGCAGCCTGCGGCGACATTACACCAGATGTACTGTGGCATGTACGACATTCATTACGCCAGATATTGCAATTGTGTGCAGCAAATGATGGCCACCACATTGAACATCTATTGGCCTGACATGTCGGGACACACTCTATTCCACTCCGTAATTGAAAACGGAGACCACGCGTGTACGTGTACCTCATCCCTCATGGTAATGTACATGTGCGTCAGTGAAAAAGACCAATGAAAAGGTGTTAGCATGTGGACGTAATGTGCTGTTCCAGTCTCTTCTGTACCTAACGTCCATCACCGTTCCCTTTGGATCCCTACGTAATTCGGTGCTCTCCGATACACACGATCGAACAGCGGAGGAGTGGTACTCAAGCGTCAACCTTAGGTTACAATATCTCCGGATGTAATTAACATTTTACAATGCAACAAATGGCACTGATTACGTATTTGTTTATATGTTCAGATGTGCTAACAAAACTAACGGGGTTCTATTTAAAAAAAACGTAGGTTTGTGTTAAAAAACATACTTCCGTGCATTTTTTTATGGTTTATATTAACGAATTACACTAGCCCTTCTCCTCACGTTCGGTCTGTGGAATCGATTCGTCAGTATTTGATGTGGTTTACAAAATATATCCAGCGGAAATGTTAGGTGACTCACCCTGTATATCTCTCACACTCATGTAAATAGCTGATGCTTTTTATTACTTTTGACTTCTTTTTCTATATTCAATGATCCAAGCAATGGCTGCCGGATTTGTTCTTATTATCTTGTTTAAAGATTTAAACACAATTTGACACCTTTCACGGGTATTAACAAAGGTGTGCCCCTTCTGTCCTAAAATTCAAATGTAGCTTTAATCATGTCAGGCGTGACTGTGCTTCATTTCACCCTGTCAGCAGGAAAAGAACTTAACCAAGGAAATGGACTACTATATACACAGTCTCACCGTGTGTAGAGGAACTAATTTTTCACTTCAATAGCGGTGCTAATTGCTGTGATGACAGTGGTGCTAATGCATTACTGCAGTAAGGCTGTAATGACAAACTGAAATCACAATGTCTTAAAACACTTTCAGTGAATACTGCAGTCAGCAACATAGTACAGAGTGGGATTTAGCCACTGTAGGTTGAATCAGGCGCAAAGGACGCAGGACGTAAATATTTTTTGGCATTAAACAACGCTCCACTGACGTTACAGCTGACAGCTATGTAAGTATCAATGAGAAGTTCTTCGCCGAACGCTAGTCAGATTTAAATACCTGACGCCGCTGACAGCCTGAGAAGCTTTTATTAAAAAGTATTAGAGGAATACGCTACTTTCTAGGGGACGAATATGTCTCAAGTGGAAGCAATATCAGATGTATATTTAGGAAGTCTGTAAGGTGGCATGGTCTCCTGACCTTCATTTCTTATATATTCCGTCCTCACAATCGTACTCTGCACATCAAGGCGCTTCATTCGAACTCAAACTCGATAAGGTAGAGTCAATTTTGTATGAATTCATGTAAGCGATATGCAAATCTAATAAGTAAATAGCAAGTGCGCACCGAGGTTGAAATAGTCGAGGCTGGCGTACACAAATTGACGGCCACAGGAATTTTCATTCTAAAGAGGAAACCCGCCCACTGGGAAGACCGTCCCTTCTGGGTCAACAACATACCCACTTTGGCCAAAGCGACCGCCCAGAGAGAAGGCAGCTTTTGCCAGAGTGAAGGGATAACGACCCCCATGTTTGACTTAAAAACAAATTCCACTACATTGTGTGGGAGCGCCCAGAAGACGCATTTTTTCATGGACCAACTGCGTAGTTACGGAGTTCTCACAGGAGGACAGTATACGCCTAATGGAGATGCTACAGATTTCTGCATTGGTCGACTCAAATGAAACGTCATTCTCCCGTTTAAAAGAGCAACGCTGATTGGCGCAATATTTCTGACACAAAGAACCAGAGGACTGAGGGCAGATAGCGAATAATATACCCTTGCAATTTTTCCAGAAAAAGGAGCCGTTCCGTTGTTGCTCTTGGAGCGGGAGTGCGTAACGAGGGCGAATGCTCTCGTATGTGTATGCTAAGAGTGAGGAACAAAGTCTCTCCTCAGTACTTCACTGGGGGAGCACCTCTATCGTTAGTGAATTGGTGTGACACACTATACTGAGTCACTCGTGATTAAGCATTATTACTGTCTTGGCCGTCACACTTATAGTGCGGTGTGAACATGGACAGAGTTATAGTTAAATGCCTGCGAGCGAGTATTGAGTGGCATCGCAGTGGACTGGTTATGTGACCGGTGTACCACGCCAATAGTTAGACTAGGGGTGGATAGAAGTCGTTGACTTCATCAAGGCGGAGGGAGAGTTTGATTGGCGGAGGTCAATTCAGATAGAAAGAGACAGTTTTGTTATTTGTCAACAACGAGAGATGCATGTAGCAGTCATCGCAGCTCACGGTATTGTGCGCTACAGCATATGCGAGCCTTATCTGTCCACCATAACAGTACACTCCATTACATTTCTCAAACGACAGCCTTGACTATATCTAGAAAAGTTATTCAAGTTGTGTAGGCGTGGCCCTCGGCCATTCTGCCGAGTAAATAACATACTTAAAGAAAAGGGAGAAAAGAACCTTTCCATACTTTGTAAAATATTAGCATTTCTATCCATAAGAGGTAATCTACTGTTCCGAAAAGAACCCAGAAATTTGTTATTATTTTATAAGAAAAAGTTTCACTTGATTTCTCAAAATTTTTTTAATTAATGTTTTTCTTACGCTAACTAGCAATACTCCCGTACCCAAGTATCCCACTAGTTACGTAAGAATGTATAGAATATTTTTGTGTCTTTTTCTTACAGCGGACGACTCAAGAAGATATTTGTTGCTCAATGTTTTACAAGTAGTTCTTGTTGGTACATTAGGAGCGTCTGTCTGACTTCTATAGTAGTGTGGGATGGAAATTGTTTCTTGCAGGAGCCAAAGGGTACTTGTTGGATCAATCCATTGCACAACTTGACAGAATAAAACCCACACACTCAGAAGTCTGATAGGACTATTTGCCACAAATAATTTCCAACAACGCTCTGAGACTGATCTACACAGGACAACAGCATCGTTAGAAAATTGTTGCGAAACTACGATAAAGCTCTGGATGACACGCTATGTGAAAAGACTGAGACAGGGTGACAACTATTGAACCATATGAAAAAGAAACCGTGAAGTACTTACAAACTATGACGTGCACACACTTTATTCAACATGTAAACGTCGCTACAGATATTCTAATGTAGGAAATGACGTGTTCGATACGCTTGCCATCATTGGCTATGATGTGGCGCAGACGAATAGCGAAATTCTGCATGACCCGATGCTATCAATCGGAACATCGATGTTATCAATGACCTCTTGAATGGCTGTTTCCAGCTCAGCCACGGTTTTGGGGTTATTGCAGTACACCTTGTCTTTAATATAGCCCCAAAAGAAGGGGTCGCATTTGCTCGGATCCGGAGAATACGGCAGCCAACCGAGTCCCATGCCAGTGGCCTCTGGGTACCCTAGAGCCATCCCCAGTGCTCCTTCAGGACATCAAACATTCTCCTGCTTGCACGGGATCGACGTCCGTCTTGCATGAACCATATCTTGTCGAAATCAGGGTCACTTTGGATAATGGGGATAAAATCACCTTCCAAAACTTTCAGGTATCGTTCGGTAGTCTCAAGGAATACCGCACCGATTATTCCCTGACTGGACACTGCACACCACACAGTCACCCGTTGAGGGTGAAGAGACTTGTCGATCGCGAAATGCGGATTCTCAGTGCCTCAAATATGCCAGTTTTGCAGATTGACGAAACCATCCAAATGGAAGTGGGCTTCGTCAACAAGGCGCGTGCACATGCGCATACTAATTCCCATCATGCCACGCGGCCGACCGTGCAATTTGAACGTCGTAACGCAAACCTTCAGAAGTTATGACGATTTAATTTCATATAGTTCAATGACTGTCACCCTGTTTTTGAACACCACAGTCAAAGGTAACGCATGTAGGCGGAAAGCCCAAATATTATTTGACTTCACCATCACCTATTAGCCATTTCAATCAGTTGGAGCTCTCATACAGTTAGGGGTTTCCATCAGGAGAAATTTATAATAGAAAGTTCATTTAAATATAGTTGTGAAGAACCAAGATTCCAAATTGACACACTTTGGACGTATCTTAATAGGATCATCTACAAATGCAATCAATTTTAAATTATATTCCGAGTGCTAACTCGTTCATATCGGAACCAAAGTTGAGTTGTAAGAAAATATAGCAGTATCTAGAAAGGCGTTGCGCGGTTCATAGTATGAGTACGTTCCTTTAGTGAATGGAAGAGCTTGAGACAAATTTCATTGTGAGAGAAAGAAAACGGTGTCCATTTCGGAAAGACCTGCTCTAAATATTCGAAATACTGTGCAAAAACCGAAGCGACATAGTACTTCCTTCTGCGTACATCTCACGTAATGGCAAAAATGGTAAAATTACAGATACTCGAAGTAATATAGTTGTTATTACTGTAATCGCTAAGCAGATATAATAGGAAATGGCTGTTCAGCCCCGTCGTAATTAGGAGAAAATAATGTGGCTGCATATGTGCGTATAGTGTACACCAGGGCTATTTCGCTCATTTCAGTAATAAGCTCTATATAATATGATATGAAACTTTTTTTAAAAAAATCTGCCAGTGTGATACAATTACGGTATGATACTTGATGAACACATTCCAGTACACAAAATGTCGAAATTCCTTTACAGGAACAAAGTATTAAACAAACATCTGAAGAAGGCAAAATCACAATATATAAAAATGGCGAGACTCTTAGAAACGTTAAGAGATTATTCTGCACAGTGCATTTGAGTGTCAAAATCACAAGCATTTACCACAGGTAAACATGTTGCGTCCTTTCGTACCCATACACACTTCATGAAACTATGAAGCATTGGCACTTTACCCAGAGGAGCTACATATAGCACTTGTTACTGCTTGCTTGATACCTTCCTCGGACCATGAAGCACATTGCTGGCACTTTACCCAGAGGAGCTACATAAAACACTTATTACTGCTTGCTTCATATCTTCCTCAGGTCATGAAGTACTTGAATTTTCCTTTTTCACGTACGGACGATCTGAAAAGAAACCAAGAAATCGTTTTCTCTAGAATTTCGCAGTAAAACATAAATTTAGGTAATAATTTGGCTGAGTGGAAATGGACCCACGTGGTGGGGGGCGGAATAGCCCCATGTCCAGACATTTACAAATTAGCCCTTTGTGGTAAAAGCCAGCAATACTTGATGATATACACACTGCATGATCTCTGTTCTTATACAAATAACAAAAAGCGCTTAAAATTTCACTTTGTTGTACATGGTATACCTTAATTTGTTGGATTGTATTCTTTAACTGTGGCAATAATCCATCATAATTCACTTAACCTCTAGAGTAGTTCCTTCTGTCCCCTCAATAGTGCAACAGATAACACCCTTACTATAAACAATTGCAGCGATACAGAGATACCGTTACACACTGAAGGCAAAATGACCTTGACCCTACTAGTGCCATGTTGCAACATTTCTTGTTTCAGGTGGATTAGCCTCATGAGCGGAACAGTCCCGCTGTACTCTGATTGTATTCAGCAGATTGTCGACGAGAGCTGCGAAGCATATGTTCGCAGACTGAATTTGTTTTATCGGATCTGTATGCAAAGAGGCAAACAGCCTAGACTGGAATAGCTTGGGTTGTGATTACTGAAGTGGAAACCATTGGTTCATGTGAGACCATGCGTCGACTGCCTACAGTCCTAATTACAGGTCGTCTATGTATCGGGTGGATGTGTTTCGAATATCAGAGGGGGAAACCTGCTTCATCATCCAGTGCCAGATCTTTCGATAGCAGACGTTAGGTTGATTGGTATTAAATCGAACTTAGGAAGAAACGTAGATCAATATCACAGGGACTCTGAATTTGTCTGTGAAGGTTTTTATTATATCTCGTACTTTGATTTACGGAAAACCAAAAGCATCCACCTATAAAAACATCTCTATACCTGTTGATGAATGGCTGAATGTTCTCGTGGTATACCTGCGAAGGCACAGTACAGTTTTCATATCACACTCCTGAAGATGGAGTCTTGCAGCTTTGAAAACGATTGTAGTTACTATGAAACTAATAAATACAGATTTTTTTGAAATTAGAATTAAAAAAGAAATAAACAGCATTTATTTTGCGCTTGGAGTTAAACCATTTCTTCACAGAGTTGAAAAATTATTGCTGTGAAGGCATCAAATGTGTAGCAAAGTTCAGAGCAATCTATTCGACAACCTGATTCTTTTTTTTTCTTCATTGAAAGCTTCCTCTAATAAAATGTAATTTGTGTAAATTGTTGTTATCCCTCTTCAGAAAGTTATGGACATCCCAGTAGCACAAAATGTGAACTAAGTGTTATAGACAAGTGCCTGACCTATTGTTTCCAAATTTATCCCCCTTCTCCTTCTTAAATAGTTAATGAGTCATAGATTGTTGCCAGATTTCTATCCTCACTTCTTCCTTACTCATGTAACATCGCAGTCGATAGAGGACAACTGCCTATGTGCAAATGGTTGGAAATTGAAAATGTCACTGGAAATCAAAGTAGTCCAATTCTACTAAGCGTAAAATGGCGTGAAAGGAAAAATCCAAAATGGTGGACCTGGCCCAATTGTCCTGATTCAAAATCCAAAATGGCGATCCAATATAGAACACCTTGGAATATGAGGACAGCCTGCACGGTCGCCAGATCACTTGCTCTAAGTGTAGAACTGAAGACCGCCCACCTGAGGACAACTTACAGGGTTGCCAAGCAACTTGTTCTAGTTGTATAAAGGGCGATCAAAAAGCTTCTGTTCAACGTCCTTACAGTCCAAACTGAGTATGCCATTAAGGCAAAGTAGCTGTGAGCATTGAGACAAACGTCCCACCACTGCACCAGGTTGTACATAGCCATTTGGCAAATCCTGTGTCTCGTTGCCTGCTGCCTGTCTTCGTGTAACAGGAATTGCCAACTATGCGAGGCCTTTTTACGGAACCGAAGACGTGATAATCACGTGAGGAGAGATCAGGACTACAGGGAGGTGCTCGAGTGTGTCCCACTTGAGTTGGCATAACCTCTGCGCTACGACATTTGTAGAATGGGGACGTGCGTTATCATGAAGTATCAACACCTACTGTCGCAGTTTTCCCACCTAGTGGTCTCCGACAGGCGTGCTGCCACATACACATTCTTTATTCTCCAATGGACGTCTACCAGGGCTTGTCCTTCAGCAGGCAAGAAAAGAATGACAGCACGCTGGTTCTATTTGGACACATTCAGTAATAAAGTCGCCATAGTTGTTTCCGCATTTACCGCAAGCATGTCGGAAAGACACGAACGTCACACTAATCCCTTGCCTACATGTGGGTGTTTGTAAACAGCATCGAAATCGCGCTAGGTTGGATATATGCTGAAACAACGCTATCAGAAACTTTTTGATGGCTCTCTACAGAATCCTGTCCTGAGTATAAAATTGTGAGAATTTAAAAAATATTCACTCGGCCTAAACTTCAAAGTACTTAGCTCCCTGCTACAGCTTACGTGTTTAAAACTGCTTTCCTCACTGATGGAACTACCCTAACACATATGTTCTGCAGCACAACATTATTTCAGTTGTCCAGATCGAAATTTCAAAAATCACATATGCACACTCTTCCTCCTGTGAGAACTTATGCTATGGATGAGGAGCCAAAAGGTTCCTATTCAAAATTCACCAGCTAAATAATGCATGCGATGGGTATTTTGGAGACGAACTGAACAGATGGTTAATGATATCATAAAACTCCCATTCAGCAAGAGAACGCGAGCTTCAGCGCGGAAAGGGATAAGGCCAGAACAATACACTATTCCTTTTAAAACCGCGCGACTGCTACGGTCGCAGGTTCGAATCCTGCCTCGGGCATGGATGTGTGTGATGTCCTTAGGTTAGTTAGGTTTAAGTAGTTCTAAGTTCTAGGGGACTGATGACCACAGCTGTTAAGTCCCATAGTGCTCAGAGCCATTTGAACCATTTGAACCATTCCTTTTAAAGTAAATAAGGCCGGGAGTGAGGGTAAGTGGCTGCACGTCATTAACAGGGCTAGGCTGCGACGCAGCAAGAAAAATGAAAATGTTTATTCACCTCTAGCGAGACGGTGATTACGCAGACGCGACACAGTGGGGAGGTCCCCATTATATAAAAGCATTTTGAGACCTAAAATTCCTATCTCTCTCTCTCGTCTCTCAGTGAACTGCACAAGTGTGTGGAAATAAGTGAGGGCATTGAGAGCTTTGCTTTCTGCGAAGTGAGGACGATACGCTTCATCTACCACGGCGACAGATAGCAAAGCAGTAGTTACTTATTCCTGCAGGAATTTTGTGTGCAAAGAAATTGTGCACATCGCTGCAACCCTTAGCGAGTGTGCAATAGCCATTATTTCGACTAAGAAAATATTAACGTTCTATGGAATGCAGGAAAGTTGTGACTGAGTGAATTCAGTCAAGGCCAGAATAGGGAATTAGCATTTCAGATCCAGCATGGAGACAACACCACTGCAGATGCCGCTTGGTAAAGTACCATCGCACATTAGGCCACAGTAAATGTTGAGTCTAGATTTTGCTCATTGCAACTTGCGTAAGCTTTGATAATTGAATATCAAAAGCTAGGCTACTAACCTACCCTCACATTGACTACATCAGAGTTTTTTCATTGGTTCAAATGTAAATTTATTCTCCACCAACTCAGTGCACTGACCAGCTACAACAACATAGATTTACATGATCTGATGAGGATTTTTAATAATCATTCTTCCCTGTGATAAAAACATTTTCATGTGTAGAGCTAACGATTTTAATAATCGTCATCAATATGTCCAAGAATTAAATATTCTCTTATTGAGTGTCTAAAGTAATTGAACATGATTGTTGTTTATCACTTGACCCCTGAAAGAAACAGTTGATAAATTACATGTAGATTAAAAAGTGAATAGCTGTTTTGTCTTTCTAGAATAGACCCCAAACTTTCACTTTTATTAACTCATGCATCCCAAGTACGTGACAGCACCATTTCTAATGATTTTGTTACCATCCTTACGTGATATTATATGCCTTACAGGGCCAGCGTCGTATTTATTTAGAATGTCTTTTTGACACCCTGGCCCGCATCTCGTGGTCGTGCGGTAGCGTTCTCGCTTCCCACGCCCAGGTTCCCGGTTTCGATTCCCGGCGGGGTCAGGGATTTTCTCTGCCTCGTGATGGCTGGGTGTTGTGTGCTGTCCTTAGGTTAGTTAGGTTTAAGGAGTTCTAAGTTCTAGGGGACTTATGACCACAGCAGATGAGTCCCATAGTGCTCAGAGCCATTTGAACCATTTTTTGACACCCTGGGCTTGAGAAGACAGTTCAGATGTTTTGCCAATTTGTGCACTAAGTGGTAAGCTAAGTTTGCACACATTTGTACACTCACTGTGCAGATAAAAAAGTCGGACATGAAGCAATCTGTAGTCAGGCCACGAGTGGCCTACCGGTACAATTCGATCGCCGTGTCATCCTCAGTGGAGGATGCCGATAGGAGGGGCGTGTGGTCAGCACACCGCTCTCCCGGTCGTTATGATGGTTTTCTTTGACCGAAGCCGCTACTATTCGGTCGAGTAGCTCCTCAATTGGCATCACGAGGCTGAGTGCACCCCGAAATGTGGAAACAGCGCATGGCGGCCTGGATGGTCACCCATCCCAGCCGACCACGCCCGACAGCGCTTAACTTCGGTTATCTCACGGGAACCGGTGTATCCACTGCGGCAAGGCTGTTGCCATACAAAAGTCTGACATATGCAATAATAATAATAACAATGGTGGGATATAAAATACCACCCATGTATAAAAATTACAACCGAAATCTATGCTGCGTCTGACTTGGAGCAAGCGGCAGTATGGTCAGTGTCTGTTCACCAGGAGGTACGGCTGCAACATGTGCTCCAGAAACGGACAATCCCTGGTTCTAACAAACCTAGTGGGCAACCACTGGACACCATTGCTTTCAAGCAACCGTGGCTGGTGCAAGTAATAACAGCAATACTCCAGGTGGTAACCAATCTATCCGCCAACAGGCAGGAACTGGGTCTTTGGATTGTGGGGGACCTGGGCTTCCAGGAATACAGAGAAAATCGGAGTTCTCTGGCAAACTCCCACTCAAGACGACAACATAAGTAGGGACTCTCCACATTAACACTCTCATACAGCCTGGAAACCTGCACAACCTAGTGACAGAATTCGATAGACAGAAAATTCTAATCTTTGCGCTCCAGGAGACAAGTATCACAGACGAAGACACCACAGACTACGGCAAATACCGCATCTTCAAAAGCAAAACTGGCAGGCACGTTGACAAAGGCGCTCCACTACTGGGGATGGCCTTCATGGATCATAAGACCCTAGTCGAATCCATAAAAGAAGTTACACCAGTAAATAACTGACTGATGACTACACAGTTTCAGTGTGCCAACAAAAAATATACACTATCAATACGCCCCCACTAACAACAGTAACAAGAAAGTTCCACAGGCTACAGAAAAATTCTGGTCGAACCTCGAGAAAGTGTTGTCCAAAGTCACCAGAGATGACGACAAAACTCCTCTTGGGCGACTTTAATGCACAGATCGGCAGAGAAAAACGACATAGGGAAACAGTCGGAAATTATCCAGCGCATAAATTTACTAACAGAAATGGCACATAGTTCATAGAACTCTGCCAACAGAACTACCTCAAGCTCATGTCGACATCCCTCAGAAAAGACTCCAGCAAACAGAAAACCAGGCACTCACCAGTCAGCAGTTAGGTGAGTTCCAAATCGACCATATGGAAATCTCGTACCCAGTACAAGAGAGATCCACAATGTGCAGGTACGCACTGGAGCCAACATCGACTCGGATCTTTACGTCACACGTGTCAAAATCACCCCAAAGAGAACTTTCAGTAAGAAAACCCCCTCACCAAAATTTGACTCGAAGAAGATCGCAGAATGTGGACTGAAAGAAGCCTGGGGAAAAGAACATGTAAATGACTAGCAGAATTTTGACCGAAAAATCACAGAAAAAGCACAAGCCCTCATTCCTTTGAAGAAGAACACCAAATACCCTTGGTGGGACAAAGACAGCGAGAATACACTCGTCACTAGGAAAGTTCCATACCAGTAATACAATAACAAAAAATCCCTAGAAAATTTGCAGGCTTTCAACGAAACACGCAAAACAAACGCAAAAATTATCAGGCAAGACAAGTGAAAATTCGTGAAAGAACAGTTGGACTCCATAGAGGACAACTTCTGTAACTACAACACAAGAGATTTCTACAGGACGTTTGTAGGGCAAATCCGAGGATACACACCACCGAACCTCTGCTTCAGGAAAAGTGATGAGAAATTAGCACTGACAAATAAGGATAACTGCAAGGGTACTGGCACAGTATTTCTCATAACTTCTGAATTGCCCAGAACCCACAGAGAGATTCATAGAGGAAGAACCGACAGAGAAGCACTCAGACTCACTATCCCCGACACAAGAGGAGATCCACAGACACATCCTCAAACTCAAAAACAACAGAACATCTGGTGAAGACGGTACATAGCCCAACTACTGAAAAACCTCGAACCAAATTCACTTAGAGAACTCACACAGATTATCACAGACATCTGGACATCAGAAAATCTTCCAGATGACTGCAGATGCGCCGTGATTAATCCATTACATAAAAAGGCGACCGCACAGACGTAAACAATTACAGGGGAATATCGCTACTACAAGTCACATAAAAGATACTTTCAGCATGGCTACTCAAAAGGGCATAGGACCAGCTGGAACACAAGATCGGGGAGTACCTGGCGGGATTCCGACCTGGTCGCTCCTGAGCAGAACAAATCTTCAATTTGAAAACTACGCTGAAAATTAAAGCCCTCAGAAATACGTCACTCCTATGCACTTTCGTTGACTTAAAGAAAGCGTGTGACTCCACTGACCGCCAGTCATTGTTCAGCATCTGATACGAACAAGATCTGGACAACAAGACATTGCAACTGGTCAAACAGACACTGACAAACATGACATCAAAAGTGAAATTAAGGGTGAAATCTCTGAATCCTTTGAGATTAGGAGAGGCGTGCGCCAAGGTGTTGGTCTCTCACCACTCCTCCCAGTGTTGGACAAATCATTAAGGAATGGGGGAAAGAGCTGAAATTACAAGAACACTGGAAACCAGTGCGACTAGGACGAAACGAGTATGAACTGGAAGTTGGCTGTTTAACCTTCGCAGACGACCTGGCACTACTTGCAGACAATGAAGTTACAGAAATCAGGCAGGTGAAAGTGCTTAAAGAGCGCGCAGAAAAAGTAGGGCTACAGATCACCTTCCAAAAACAGGGTTCTTCTGCATGAAATTCAACATACTGAATTTAAACACAAAATATGGCAAGATCAACAGAATAACACTTTTAAATATCTAGGGGAAGAGCTGGAACCGACAGGAAAGACAGGGTATCTACATTAAAAAATGTCTGTCCACCTCAATCAATATTCGTCGCCACAATAGTGTAATGAAATCCGAGGTGCTATACGCTTGCGAGACACTGACAATACACATAAAGGGAGACCCAGAGAAGATCCTCACACAGGAAACAAAAATTATCAGGAAAATTATTGGACCAAAACTCACAGACGAAGCATACAGGCATCACTCCAGAGAAGTTGTCCAACCTCGCAGCGGTCATCAGAAAAAGGCGACTAAAATTTTACGACCACATCAACACCCTCCAGCCTGCAGTTGTGGCCGAGAGGTTCTAGGCGCTTCATTCCGGAACCGCGTTGCTGCTACGGTCGCAGGGTCGAATCCTCCCTTGGGCATGGATGTGTATGATGTCCTTAGGTTAGTTAGATTTAAGTAGCTCGAGGTCTAGGGGACTGATGACCTCACATGTTAAGTCCCATAGTGCTTAGAGCCATTTGAACCATCAGCAGACTCCCACAGACTAAACTCACCAACAGACTACTCAGATACATATAGAGGCTCAAAACCACTACACCTTGGATGGCACAAGTCAAAATTGATCTGGAAATTCAGGTAGATTCAGCGGACATCATAGAAAAAAGTGTCTACAGACAGAAAATACACAAGTGGGAAGAAATGTCAGAGAAGACAGCATCTGAAGCCCAGAGACCAAAGTGGACCGAAGAAAGGGAAGGGGCCTTTAGCGAACGAATGAAAGAGTATGGAAGAACACGAATTCCCGTGGTCTGATGAAGGCCTGTAATGTGTGTAATAATAATAATAAACACTGAGATCGAAGATCCCTACATTCAGCTGTGTTAGCCCATATTTTCATCCAGCGTGAGGGTTTGGATCTCTGCTTCACGACGATCAACCTTTCAGCAGGGTGTACTGAACACTTCTGCTGAGTTCACCAAATGAGTGGATAGCGCAGAAGATTTGTGTGGGTAGGCGACTGCAGTGCCATGGAAGTTGGAGCAACTATTTTGTCTGGGAATGTTGATGGGATGTGGATATCACATCAGCTATAAATAAATACCACGTCAGTTGACATCATGGGACAACTTAGTAGGACAAGTTTTCTTCTTCACTACTCAAGGTTAAATCTAACTTTGGCTCAGAAGAGGGTAAATTATGCTACCATAAAAGTCTTTGGTCACTTACCTAATAGCATCGAAAGTCTGACAGATAGCCATATAGAATTTAAAAGGAAATTAAAAGAATTTCTTCTACTCATTAGATGAATTTTTGGATATAGTAAGTGGGGAATTTCCCCACCCCCACCCAAAAAAATATAAGTGTCATGTAACATTTTGTGTAATGTAATATTTTGTATAGACACCTTTTATTAAGCTGACACGTTACACATCATTACGAAGTGTCGTATTCGTGATCTATGGAACAAGTACTAATCTAATCTAATCTAATCATCCTGGATTTTATACTTAAAACAAGTACCCATATTGGATTTTACAAGTGGCCATCTTAGGTTCTATACTTAGCACTTGCAGCATGGCATCAGGAAAAAAACCAGTAGAACAAGTGAGCTGGATCTGTTATCTTGGATTTTCTATTTCCACCATCTCCGATATTATGTTTAACAAATAAGTCCATCTTGGATTTTACAAGTCTGCGCCTTGGATTGTAGATTTAGTGCAACTGGCCTGATTGCATCATGAGCTGAGGGAAAAACCCAATAGGTCAAGTCAAATCTGGCAAGCAAGCCTGCTGCACCATCTAGGGACTTCTTGTGTACTATAGATAGATCCCACAACTGTTGCACTTCATGGAGCTGGAACTAACAGGTCTTTGGTAGCAGCACTGAACACTTGTGAAAGCTATGATGATGTGTCTATAAATTGTCCCATATAAGCATGATTGATATGTGAGTGATGTAGAACTTCTACAGACCTGTGGTGGTTGGCCTGTGGTCTGACCTGCAGTTCTTTTAGAATTGGCAGCCTGCAGATGTTCAGCAAATTTTGTGGTGATAGCAACGTATTGCTTAATTTGTTGCAGTTTCTCGTATAACATGATTATGTGTAGTAATATTATGCAAAAACGAGCATTTAGCCCCAGTTTTACTGTTAAATGGGCAATTTATTAAAGTTTTGCAGTAAGATAGTGATCTATAATGCAATTTGTCACAATTTTTCTGTAATGTAACGATGTATAGAGCATTTTTGCTATAATATGTATAATGCCCACTGTCCAGACCCATCATGCACGGAGACCACAGGAGGTACTGGAGCCATGGAAACAGCTCCCATAAACCCTACATTACATTCCTGCGTTGGTGTGGGGCAGTTTGCGTCAAACTATTGACGTTACAGTCTGCCACACGAAGAAGCGAACTACGTCATTTTTCTGTTGCATCTCAGACGTTTCCTTGATGTGGTTGACTAATCGCATGCTTTTGGATTTCTGCAGAAACAATTCCACGTCGTTCACAGTGTTCTTACAACTGGCTTAGTTGTCTTCTTAAAATGCTTTGACCAGTGGTATTAATGTTGTACATCCTTGTATCGTCATACGTTTCTCTCAGTATCACATTCCTCTATACAACTCTCTCTTCTGCTACCAGCTTCATTGACCTATTGACGTTCCCCTTCATTTTTCTCAGATATGTATTGACCTGTCAGGATCCTAACACCCTATCTCTAACATTGTTCCATAAATTTTATCAGGCCTATTCGCTAATGACACCAAACCAGTGGATGAGTGCTCTAGAACTGCTGGTATTGACTTTCCTTTACAAATGAATTGCACTTTGTAAACCATGCCTATCGCTTCAACTGTAACATTTCTGTTAAACATTCGTGTGGGTCTGGATCGCCCCAGCAAGGCGTCAATGAATTCAATGTCTGTTGTCATGCCTTCTTGGTAAGGTTAGGTTGTTGGGGAAGAGACCAAACAGCGTGGTTATTGGTCTCATTGGATTAGGGAAGGACGGGGAAGGAAGTCGGCCGTGCCCTTTCAAAGGAACCATCTCGGCATTTTCCTGGAGCGATTTAGGGAAATCACGGTAAACCTAAATCAGGATGGCCGGACGCGGTATTGAACCGTCGTCCTCCCGAATGCGAGTCCAGTGTCTCCTTGATAAGGGTTGAGAACACTGGAAAAATACTCCAGAACTGGCGGTACTAGCGCCTTGTATGCGATTTCCTATAATATTGCAGTGCATTTTTCCAGAACCCTTCCATATGCCCTCCATGATATAGATTTTGTGTGATTGTTCCATTTAATAGTATATTCCATAAATACTTGTATGAAGTTCACCGCTACTCTTTCTCTGTGTTACAGCCCCTATCATACATATGAAGTGAGCTTCGTTCATTATACTCAGAGCAAATTTTGTACTCAGATGGCTACAATTCCTTACAATTGTTCAATGATGATACCTCCCTCTACGCAACCACAATGTCATTAAATAATCTTATAGTTCTGCTGATCTATCTCTTAAATCGTTTTTGTATACTAAGATGTGAGACATTTGCTGTCCAGTATAATGCACTGAGTTCTATTTCTTACATATTTTTCGACTAAAGAGTTCAAATTTTTCATATATACACTCCTGGAAATGGAAAAAAGAACACATTGACACCGGTGTGTCAGACCCACCATACTTGCTCCGGACACTACGAGAGGGCTGTACAAGCAATGATCACACGCACGGCACAGCGGACACACCAGGAACCGCGGTGTTGGCCGTCGAATGGCGCTAGCTGTGCAGCATTTGTGCACCGCCGCCGTCAGTGTCAGCCAGTTTGCCGTGGCATACGGAGCTCCATCGCAGTCTTTAACACTGGTAGCATGCCGCGACAGCGTGGACGTGAACCGTATGTGCAGTTGACGGACTTTGAGCGAGGGCGTATAGTGGGCATGCGGGAGGCTGGGTGGACGTACCGCCGAATTGCTCAACACGTGGGGCGTGAGGTCTCCACAGTACATCGATGTTGTCGCCAGTGGTCTGCGGAAGGTGCACGTGCCCGTCGACCTGGGACCGGACCGCAGCGACGCACGGATGCACGCCAAGACCGTAGGATCCTACGCAGTGCCGTAGGGGACCGCACCGCCACTTCCCAGCAAATTAGGGACACTGTTGCTCCTGGGGTATCGGCGAGGACCACTCGCAACCGTCTCCATGAAGCTGGGCTACGGTCCCGCACACCGTTAGGCCGTCTTCCGCTCACGCCCCAACATCGTGCAGCCCGCCTCCAGTGGTGTCGCGACAGGCGTGAATAGAGGGACGAATGGAGACGTGTCGTCTTCAGCGATGAGAGTCGCTTCTGCCTTGGTGCCAATGATGGTCGTATGAGTGTTTGGCGCCGTACAGGTGAGCGCCACAATCAGGACTGCATACGACCGAGGCACACAGGGCCAACACCCGGCATCATGGTGTGGGGAGCGGTCTCCTACACTGGCCGTACACCACTGATGATCGTCGAGGGGACACTGAATAGTGCACGGTACATCCAAACCGTCATCGAACCCATCGTTCTACCATTCCTAGACCGGCAAGGGAACTTGCTGTTCCAACAGGACAATGCACGTCCGCATGTATCCCGTGCCACCCAACGTGCTCTAGAAGGTGTAAGTCAACTACCCTGGCCAGCAAGATCTCCGGATCTGTCCCCCATTGAGCATGTTTGGGACTGGATGAAGCGTCGTCTCACGCGGTCTGCACGTCCAGCACGAACGCTGGTCCAACTGAGGCGCCAGGTGGAAATGGCATGGCAAGCCGTTCCACAGGACTACATCCAGCATCTCTACGATCGTCTCCATGGGAGAATAGCAGCCTGCATTGCTGCGAAAGGTGGATATACACTGTACTAGTGCCGACAGTGTGCATGCTCTGTTGCCTGTGTCTATGTGCCTGTGGTTCTGTCAGTGTGATCATGTGATGTATCTGACCCCAGGAATGTGTCAATAAAGTTTCCCCTTCCTGGGACAATGAATTCACGGTGTTCTTATTTCAATTTCCAGGAGTGTAGTTGTTTTAGAATGTCTCACACTCATAGTGTATGCTGCACAGAAAAGGACTATTGCATTTGTATGCTTCAGACACACAGTAAGATTTTTTCTGCCTTATTTAAGATTTAGTCACTCAAGATTCTATTTCTGAGACTTGAGATTTGAACCACACAATACCACAATGTAGCTCAGATGAAATGTTATTAAACATGTAAAATTATCGTATCATTTTCGGCTACACTAATAAATATTTAGTTCTTCCACACATCCTCATGTCTCGACCCTCACAGCACACTTGAAGTCTGATGTCACTGCGCCAATAGACTGTGTAAAACATGTCATTCCACAAACCTCTGGAAACCTGGAAGAATCCGCTGTATCACCATGTCACTAGTATGCTCGATTAGCTGACAATCCTATGGCATCAGGTGGTGATGGCATAGGATCACCATGTCACTAGCATGCTCGATTAGCTGACAATCCTATGCCATCACGTGGTAATTGCATAGGAACAGCCGAAGTTCAACACACTGATTGGGCTTTTCCATAAAAGTGGCTGCGTTTTCATTGATAGTGAATGTGACTCTTACAGTTAATTAATCTTACGACGGCACTTCACAATGTTGTCTAGAAAGAACTGTGCATTTTGTAACATGAATCAGACTTGACATTATTATAGGGAATTATGGTGTGTTCCCTGTGTGTAGCTACATCTATATTGTGTGGAAAACGTCAGATGTCTATACTTGCAACTGCATCTCCAGCGGACGAATGCAGCACTGTAAGGGTGACTTTCCATTAAAATATGATCCTAAGAATTTTGCTGTTAAATCAAATCATTGCCTCGTTCAGATTGTGTGATCCAACACACGTTCAGTAACGCTACCAAATGATCTCTTAGCTTGCGTGCCATGTAATGCGTAAGTGTTCTCTCCAATGTTAAATGCCCTGTCGGATCGATGAACAATCGCAAATGCCGAACTGGAATCAGACGGGAATTTCGGAAACATTTGGTGCCACATATCTATGGAAATCTAGAAGAATTCTGTCTTTCACATTGTGAGCTATGACATGTGTTCAGTACTGCTGTCAGATAGTCTATCAGCTTCCACACCATCCACCATGTTATATGTAAATGGCGAAGATGAAAAACCTGCTGTATGTATCTACACGTTTTGTCATTTTATCCGTCTCTTTTTCTAAAAACTTCCATTGCAAAAATATTACTAAGCTGTTATATTACTGCACCCTTTTCAAATTTCACTGTGGCCATAGGTACTATACAGTCTTAGGTAAACATGAAACAGGAGTAGAGTGTCTGGGCATCTTAATGTGCATTATTGCATTGACAGATCACGAGCTATGGAGTATCAACGCCACTAATGGTCTCGTCTCGTGGTATCAACTAGAAGAGGTAGGCATGCCTCTCCGGGTCGGGCCACGGTGATTCACACCATCTGTCTGCGTCAGTTACTGTTATCCCCTCAGTAGCTCACCAGTTGGCAAACTGAAGGTCCTGTGCTTCTCAAAATGTATAACTCATCTAGGCATCTGACTTCTACGCTTATACCTTGCCGTTCTTTTCCTCATCTGTATTTGTGACGTCATAATTCGACTTGTAAATTATTATAATCTCAACTGTAGAGGGAATTTGCTGGAAACATGTCTTGATGGATCTGTTGGGTCTGCCTGTCGCTGAGACTGACAACTGCTCGTTTAATAGCTGGAACTCAAGCTACACATAGGTTTTTTGTGGTGAATTTTAAAAACATGGTATGAAACTTCTGGCTCCTCATCCATAGGGTAAATTGTCACCAGAGGACAAGACTGCATAGGTGATTTTTGAAATTCACTCCTGGACAACTGCTATAATGTTGTGCTGCAGAACATAAGTCTGAGCCAGTGTACAACAGACATCATTTTAAACTTAAGGCAATTGACCTTAGACAAGTCTCGTTGAGTTTTTTAATTTCCCGCCTTTTATTTTGAACTTAGCATAAGTAAGCTCTTGGATTCTAAACTTGGGACTTGATGCCTGTGGTCTGCATGGCAGCGAAGGTGGTGAAGGGGTGACATCGAGGATTGGGATAACAGCGCTAGTTCCATCGATCTTGGATTTTGAATTTCTCACAATTTTTAATTTTGAACGTGTGGGTTCTTGGGTTCTAAGCATGGGACTCGGTGTCTGCAGTGTGTGGCTATGCAGGGACAGCTTAGGCATCTTCGGCAGCACTCTCTATGTGGCACATAAATGCGTCTTTTAAACAAAGACCCATTAGTTCCCATCCTATCCTACTACACACACACACACACAGGGTAGCTGTGGGTGGGGGAAATCTGTTTAAACATACAAGCTGTGTTAATGACTTACACGGATTTAAGCTTAGGGAGGGTAGATTTTTGAATTCTTCACTATATTGTACTCTAGACAGTATTCTGTACCCAGGACGAGTGACCTAGAAACCATGTAAGGTGTCTTCAGGTTTGCCATCTTGGATTCTACATTTAGAACAAGTGGTCTGGCAACTATGCATTCTGTCCTCAGTTCCAAGGTCTTGGAATCTATCATTAGAACCGTTGACCTGGTAACTGTGCAGGGTGTTCTCATATGCCCATGCCCACTATCTTGGATCGCCATCTTGGATTCTGACTTCATAGAGGCTGCCTTCTGTTTCACCATCTTGGATTTTATACTGAAGACAATTGAGCCATATCCACTATCTCTGATTTTTACTTTCATCCCATTTTATACTTAATATTTTGAATTTCCCGCGAATTTTTGAATTTCCCGCCATTTTACACTTAGGCAATTGGCCATGTGCACTGTGATTTTATGAGAGCGGGGGAGGAGGGGAGGGAGAAACCTGACAACAACGTGTGGTTTGTTGATGAAGTCAGTGGGGTAGGGGCAGGCGGGAAAGGTGAAATGTGACAACAATGCAGACAATCCTCAGACTCTCTTAGGCCACTATTTTCGTGGCCACTTATTCCCCTATTGCTCGATGGCTTTCGTCTCTTGAATTTCGGCTGACAGTTGCTTGATGATTTTTATAGCGTATTGCCTGTACGATTGGCTGTCATTTTGAGTCAGTTGTGCTGGCAAACTGTAAGGAAAGTCGTTAAGCAAACATTGGCTAAAGATTCCGAATCGAAAACCAACAGGCAGGACGTCGTAGTATTATTTATTAAAAGCCAGGACAGAACACAGCCATAATTTGCACAAGAATGTTTCTTCTGTTAGACGTCTATGTGTAAAAGTACAGAGATATTGAACAAGATGCTTGGAATAATTTCGGTTGCCATTCAGTTCACACAACAGGTTTATACTGTAATTCACTTCGTTATAATATCTCAATTACCTGTCAAGAGACTGGATAGAACAATGCATAATGTATATAATCAGTTAGCAGGCTCTGAAAATGTTAGATAGGTGGAAGTGTATTTTTATATTCTTTAATTCTTGCAACTCGTTAGATGGTGCCCTTCGTCTTTCCCTATTTTACACTAATTTATAACCTTCACGTAAGTACTAGGATGCACATGATTACAATCTGTTTTGCATGTTCTAGTGTTTTTCTGCCTTTTATTTTTCCCCATCAAAGTTCCTCCCAGCGCTAGGTTAACTATTCCTGATGTTGTATCAGATATCGCACTAATCTGTAACTCTTCTGGTAACGGCCTTCTACAAACTTCTTTCCTCACATTTATCTTTTCGATTAATTTTTAACGTTCTCCGATAGCACTATATTTGAAACGCTTCCAGTTTCTTCTTCTTTGCATTTCCGATGGTCTGCGTTTCATTGCTACGCAAGATGTGCTCCAGGAGTATACGTTAGGAACTTGTTCCTCAGTTTCATATCAACAATTGGTACTGGGGTTCAAAACAGGAACAAAATTGGTTCAAATGGCTCTGAGCACTATGGGACTTAACATCTACGGTCATCAGTCCCCTAGACCTTAGAACTACTTAAACCTAACTAACCTAAGGACAGCACACAACACCCAGCCATCACGAGGCAGAGAAATTCCCTGACCCCGCCGGGAATCGAACCCGGGAACCCGGGCGTGGGAAGCGAGAACGCTACCGCACGACCACGAGATGCGGGCAAAACAGGAACAATCACGTTAGTTGTACAAGAGCAAAATTCAGTTTTTTAAGGTTTTGTGATTTATTGAAGATAAATCTGGCTGGAATTTATATAGAGATATAAGCGCAGTTTTCAAATATTTATACCGTGTGGGAAGTGACAGGAAGTAAAAGAGCCGTTCAGTTCCTTCAGGTGATTATAGCACACTGTTCAGGGGAGGTAATTGGTTACAGAAGCATGACGGTCGCCTTTGTTTCGATTATAGGGGCACCTGTAAAAATGTGTGAAGTTTTGCAGGTACGAAAACTGGAGAACATTTAGTGAGATCGTCCGGATGTTAAAAAGTATGTTCACTAGACAGGCGCGTACTGAAAATGCGAGCTCTCAGCTTTAATGGCAAGTGTTGCGGTCTTATCAGTGCAGTTCAGAGCAACAGAAAACGTTTGCGACAACTACCTGACCTCCTGGGCTTATGCTGCCACGCGGGACGTACAAAATCCTAAACTGGCGAAGGGAATGGGGGCAGTGGATGTTTTCTCGCTGGATGCGGTGTTCTGGATGGTGTCATTGCGGCTTAGCCTGCAAGCTTTAGAATGTGAAATCTGCCAGTGCTCTTCGCAGAAAGCAGTGGAGAGCTTTCCTCGTTCTGCAGAAGCACGTCAGTGGAATCACTTCCAGTTGTACTTTTAAGATTAGGGCTTATGTTGTCGCTGCCGACGAGGCCTTTACAGACGGAAGGCTCACAAAATCGAATGACGAAAAATTGGGAACGAAATAAATTGTGTCCTTTTGAAGGAGCCTTTCTAAAATTCTCTTTACTAGATACAAGGGAACGATGAACATTGAAAGCTGGATAGCCGTTGGAGATTGGAATATTAGTACTTCTGGGTACGAGGCCAGTGGGATAATCAGAACACAACCTCGCTCGGTCTGCATACATGAGTTTCCTTTCGGGGCCGACGAGGAGACGCAACAGATGTGGCACATGATAAATAATGGCAGGAAGTTTAGGCAGTAATCTATTATGACGCAAATGATGCAGCTAGCAATAATAAAATCCTGTCTGTAAAAAGGTGTTCAGATATCTGGTCAGCTCTTGATTGATAGTGCAAATATTGACAATACATTTCAATGATCAGACTTATGAAATTATACACCTCACCAGTCTGAAAAACGTATTATTCTATGAGTGTGGAATCAATGAGTCACAATTGGAATCGATCAACTCATACAAATAACTAGGTGTAAAAAGATGTAGGGCCGTGAAACGGAACGATCATATGGGTTCACTGGCAGGATACAGTAAAAGTAAAATCACTCTGCAAAGGAAATTGCTCGCAAAACGCTCGGGCTACCCATCCTATAGTATTTCTCCAGTGTATGGGGCCCATACCAAATGGGAATAAGAGGGAGTATTGAACGTATGCAAAGAAGGGCAGCGCGAATGGTCTCAGGTTTATTGTAGATAGGGAGAACTTACAGAAATGCTGAAAGACCTGAATTGGGAAACGCTTTTAGTTGTACGTCAGTTACCACGCGAAAGCCTACTTACAAAGTTTCAAGAACCAGTTTTAAACTGAGAATAAAGAAATATAATACAGCCCCACACCCAATGCTCTCAAAGAGACTGCGAAGAAGTTTAGTCTGATTGAAGAGGGCACACAGCCGTTTAAGCTACAATGATTCCATCGCCCCATGCGCTAATGAAATGGAAAGAAACCTATGTGGGACAATGGGAAGTTCAATCTGCCAAGCACTTCACAGAGGTTAGCAGAGTATGGATGTAGATAGACCAGTTATAGAACAAGAATTATTAAAACCAATCAGAGTTGGAAAAATGTTTAGAGTTGCAAGTTCGTAAACAGAATCGTCCCTCCACTAAATGAAAAACTGTCGCATCTTCTGCTACACGATCTCTCAATTACACTCCTGGAAATGGAAAAAAGAACACATTGACACCGGTGTGTCAGACCCACCATACTTGCTCCGGACACTGCGAGAGGGCTGTACAAGCAATGATCACACGCACGGCACAGCGGACACACCAGGAACCGCGGTGTTGGCCGTCGAATGGCGCTAGCTGTGCAGCATTTGTGCACCGCCGCCGTCAGTGTCAGCCAGTTTGCCGTGGCATACGGAGCTCCATCGCAGTCTTTAACACTGGTAGCATGCCGCGACAGCGTGGACGTGAACCGTATGTGCAGTTGACGGACTTTGAGCGAGGGCGTATAGTGGGCATGCGGGAGGCCGGGTGGACGTACCGTCGAATTGCTCAACACGTGGGGCGTGAGGTCTCCACAGTACATCGATGTTGTCGCCAGTGGTCGGCGGAAGGTGCACGTGCCCGTCGACCTGGGACCGGACCGCAGCGACGCACGGATGCACGCCAAGACCGTAGGATCCTACGCAGTGCCGTAGGGGACCGCACCGCCACTTCCCAGCAAATTAGGGACACTGTTGCTCCTGGGGTATCGGCGAGGACCATTCGCAACCGTCTCCATGAAGCTGGGCTACGGTCCCGCACACCGTTAGGCCGTCTTCCGCTCACGCCCCAACATCGTGCAGCCCGCCTCCAGTGGTGTCGCGACAGGCGTGAATAGAGGGACGAATGGAGACGTGTCGTCTTCAGCGATGAGAGTCGCTTCTGCCTTGGTGCCAATGATGGTCGTATGCGTGTTTGGCGCCGTGCAGGTGAGCGCCACAATCAGGACTGCATACGACCGAGGCACACAGGGCCAACACCCGGCATCATGGTGTGGGGAGCGATCTCCTACACTGGCCGTACACCACTGGTGATCGTCGAGGGGACACTGAATAGTGCACGGTACATCCAAACCGTCATCGAACCCATCGTTCTACCATTCCTAGACCGGCAAGGGAACTTGCTGTTCCAACAGGACAATGCACGTCCGCATGTATCCCGTGCCACCCAACGTGCTCTAGAAGGTGTAAGTCAACTACCCTGGCCAGCAAGATCTCCGGATCTGTCCCCCATTGAGCATGTTTGGGACTGGATGAAGCGTCGTCTCACGCGGTCTGCACGTCCAGCACGAACGCTGGTCCAACTGAGGCGCCAGGTGGAAATGGCATGGCAAGCCGTTCCACAGGACTACATCCAGCATCTCTACGATCGTCTCCATGGGAGAATAGCAGCCTGCATTGCTGCGAAAGGTGGATATACACTGTACTAGTGCCGACATTGTGCATGCTCTGTTGCCTGTGTCTATGTGCCTGTGGTTCTGTCAGTGTGATCATGTGATGTATCTGACCCCAGGAATGTGTCAATAAAGTTTCCCCTTCCTGGGACAATGAATTCACGGTGTTCTTATTTCAATTTCCAGGAGTGTATTATTGGAGTCACTTATATTATACAAGAGCTTAAGACCGATAGTGCAAGAATATACAAGGTAGAACGAAGAGAGAGGCTCATTTGTAGGGGAAGAAATTAAGGTCTGGATTTATTGTAGGAATAGTCGTAAACTGAGCCTAGTCGACGAAGGAAATGGCTGAGAAGAAACATGTGCTGCCTACACTAGAATAGATTTTGTCTAACAGGGTATGTGTAACATACGTAAAGGACAATCCGAATGGTCACAGAATTTTCTGCAACGTGAGAAAGTATAACGGAATTACTGAAAATCTCAATCAGAATACTCTGAAGAGTGAGCCTAATCTCTCACCATAACCAGTTCAGGAAATACGAAATAAGAATGTGCAATGTGTAACAAGCGAAACCAACAAAAGGGAGATAACATCTTGTAAAGTAATGACTACATACTCACAACTACAGCTTAAAATTTTAAAATCTTTCTGCTAAAATTGTATCTAATAGAGAGTCTATATTGTTAAGATCGATACGAACTTAAAAAGAAAGATTGTACCACTGTTGTGCTGTCTCTCAATTTAAAGAACTGAATGCTCTATTCATACGTATGGATTATTGATTGTAATACACGGTAAAATTGATTATGTTCATTTCATTTAAAGCGCAAGAGAAATATATTGTATTGAATTCATGTCTGTAATCATCATCAACTTAGGCCTGAAAACCACTACGCTCCATTGGCTTAGTAGCCGAGAGGTGAACTGGGCTGGCAACAGTATGAGGCTGGTTTCTGGCAGTGAAGCAGTACAGTGGATGATCTGAAGTCCACAATTAAACTGTTCGTTACAGCGCGACGAAACTTTGACAAACCGTCAAGGAAGTGGCTGGCCATATTTATCTACGTTAATAGAGACGTGAAGTTATGTAACAGTATTCGACACCACAAATCACAATTGCCCGCTTTCTCCAAGACAAGAATTTCAGGTGCTGTCATACTTAGGATGGTACTGGGAGTGGCAGTCATACTTCTGAATGTATCTGAACACTGATTTTTGCGACAATATAGTTCATCAGTCCTCAGTAGCTCTGTTCTAATATCACGCAGAAAAATTTGCTTGTTATATACCCTGTGTCTCTTTAAAAAGAATTCATTTGTTGAGTAACCGCAACATCAGTAAATACCTTTCCACATCTACACCTACATCCATACCCCACAAACCACCTGACGGTGTGTGGTGGAGGGTACTTTGAGTACCTCTATCGGTTCTCCCTTCTATTCCACTCTCGTATTGTTCGTGGAAAGAAAGATTGTCGGTTTGCCTCTGTGTGGGCTCTAATCTCTGATTTTATCCTCATGGTCTCTTCGCGAGATATACGTAGGAGGGAGCAATATACAGCTTGACTCCCGGGTGAAGGTATGTTCTCGAAACTTCAACAAAAGCTCGTACCGAGCTACTGAGCGTCTCTCTTGCAGAGTCTTCCACTGGAGTTTATCTATCATCTCCGTAAAGCTTTCGCGATTACTAAATGATCCTGTAACTAAGCGTGTTGCTCTCCGTTGGATCTTCTCTATCTCTTCTATCAACCCTATCTGGTACAGATCCCACACCGGTGTGCAGTATTCAAGCAGTGGGCGAACATGTGTACTGTAACCTACTTCCTTTGTTTTCAGACTGCATTTCCTTAGGATTCTTCCAATGAATCTCAGTCTGCCAGCTGCTTTACCGACGATTAATTTTTTATGGTTATTCCATTTTAAATCACTCCTAATGCCTACTCCCAGATAATTTATCGAATTAACTGCTTCCAGTTGCTGACCTGCTATATTGTAGCTAAATGATAAAGGATCTTTCTTTCTACGTATTCGCAGCACATTTCACTTGTCCACATTGAGATTCAATTGCCATTCCCTGCACCATGCGTCAATTCGTTGCGGATCCTCATACATTTCAGTACAATTTTCCGTTCTTACAACCTCTCGATGTACTACAGCATCATCCACAAAAAGCCTCGATGAACTGCCGATGTTATTCACAAGGTCATTTATACAGGGTTTTACAAAAAGGTACGGCCAAACTTTCAGGAAACATTCCTCACACACAATGAAAGAAAATATATTACGTGGACATGTGTCCGGAAACGCTTACTTTCCATGTTAGAGCTCATTTTATTACTTCTCTTCAAATCACATTAATCATGGAATGGAAACACACAGCAACAAAACGTACCAGCGTGACTTCAAAGACTTTGTTACAGGAAATGTTCAAAACGTCCTCCGTTAGCGAGGATGGAGATCCTGCACATTTCAGTCGAAGTGTTCGTACGCTTCTCAACAACAGATTCGGTGACCGATGGATTGGTAGAGGTGGACCAATTCCATGGCCTCCACGCTCTCCTGACCTCAACCCTCTTGACTTTCATTTATGGGGGCTTTTGAAAGCTCTTGTCTACGCAACCCCGGTACCAAATGTAGAGATTCTTCGTGCTCGTACTGTGGACGGCTGTGATACAATATGCCATTCTCCAGGGCTGCATCAGCACATCAGGGATTCTATTCGACGGAGGTGGATGCATGTATCCTCGCTAACGGAGGACATTTTGAACATTTCCTGTAACAAAGTCTTTGAAATCACGCTGGTACGTTCTGTTGCTGTGTGTTTCCATTCCATGATTAATGTGATTTGAAGAGAAGTAATAAAATGAGCTCTAACACGGAAGTTAAGCGTTTCCGGACACATGTCCACATAACATATTTTCTTCCTTTGTGTGTGAGGAATGTTTCCTGAAAGTTTGGCCGTACCTTTTTGTAACACCCTGTATATTGTGAACAGCAACGGTCCTACAACACTCCCCTGTGGCACACCTGAAATCACTCTTACTTCGGGAAACTTCTCTCCATTGAGAATGACATGCTGCGTTCTGTTATCTAGGAACTCTTCAATCCAATCCCACAATTAGTCTGATATTCCATATGCTCTTACTTTGTTCATTAAACGGGAACTGTATCAAATGCCTTGCGGAAGTCAAGAAACACGGCATTTACCTGGGAACCCGTGTCTACGGCTCTCTAAGTCTGGTGGACGAATAGCGCGAGCTGGGTTTCACACGTTCGTCTTTTTCGAAACCCATGCTGATTCCTACACAGTAGATTTCTAGTCTCCAGAAAAGTCATTATAGTCGAACACAACACGTGTTCCAAAATTCTACTACTGATCGACGGTACAGATATAGGTCTATACTTCTGCACATCTGTTCGACGTCCCTTCTTATAAACGGGGATGACCTGTGCCCTTCTCCAATCTTTTAGAACGCTACGCTGTTCTATAGACCTATGGTACACCGCTGCAAGAAGGGGGGCAAGTTCCTTCGCGTACTCTGTGTAAAATCGAACTAGTATCCCATCAGGTCCAGCGGCCTTTCTTCTTTTGTTTTTATGTCCCTTTGTCATCTATTTCGATATCTACCACTTTGTCATGTGTGCAACAATCTAGAGAAGGAACAACAGTGCAGTCTTCCTCTGTGAAAAAGCTTTGGAAAAAGACATTTAGTATTTCGGCCTTTAGTCTGTCATCTTCTGTTTCAGTACCATTTTGGTCACAGAGTGTCTGGTCATTTTGTTTTGATCCACTTACCTCTTTTGACATAAGACCAAAATTTCTTAGGATTTTCTGCCAAGTCAGTTTATAGAACTTTACATTCGAATTCATTGAACGCCTCTCGCATAGCCCTGGACTCGCATTGTTGGTCGCCATGATCTCAGCCACGCCGGAAAGGAAAAGGATGCAGTTGGCCACCAGTGGCTCAAAATGAGCAGCAGTGAGTCAGCTGCTGGTGCAGCCATCCTGACGTCATCGGAACACAGTGGGCTGGCCAATGCCGGCACGACACAGCGTTGTGTTGCACAGGCCACTGGGGTGCTCCCTCAGCATTGCGGGGCCCTGTGACACAGACCGAGGTGAACAGAACACTGCAGGGGAAGCAAATAAATCATTTCCATTGTCCTCGACGAGTTTTAGTACGGCACCCCCTGGCACCCGACCCACAACAGAAGATTCAATATGTGCATTTGAAAGAAAGGTACTTCGAAAGATCTATGGACCCATCTACAATACCATGCAAGTTAAAAGGGAAAGAAGAAAGAAAGAAGACTGTATCAGAGATTTGGAAAGCCACACATTAGACGAACATTGGGACAGAGGCGACTACAATAGTTTGGTCACATCTTAGGAGTGGGCAGATCCCACACTGACAGAGTCTTCCACTCTCAACCCACGGGAAAACGCCCGAGAGGACGCCCACGAACGTGATGTAAGGTTCGAGTGACGATGATCCTTCAAGAAGTGTAACCGGTGGCCGTGGAAGATGATGCTAGAGACCAGAAAAGGTTGAGTGCCATCTGCAACAAATACCTCCTCTCATGTGATTGACAGACATCCCTTTTATTGGGGTTTTTGTGTTTGTATTGTTCTTTTTACTATTGTTATTCTGCTGTAGGCCTCAAAGGCCGGTGCAATAAATGATGATGATGATGAGTATTAAAAAGATACATCTCTTAAATTTTAAATTTCGAACAGTGTACTATTTACACCTGTAAATCCCCGGCACGTGGTAAAATTCACAAACAATTCATGCGTATGTAACCTGTAAAACGACTCGTTTCGCATCATTTCGGACAGACAGAAGTACGAGTAATATCTGAAGAGCCGTCGGAAATGATATTGCCATTGCTATTATTTTTGTGTACATATTACTAATTCATCAGCCAGTGTTAGTTGCAGTTTCAGAAATTATGCAGTGTGAGTGGTTACGTAAATAGGTAACGCTAATTAAAAAAAAAGAAACTATGATCTCGGGAGGATATTATTTTTGAGGAACGAGCTATAAACAGCCTTAAATGTGAAATCGTACACTCATCGAATCGTAACAACAATGTATGACTATTCGTGAACATCATTGTGTGAAGGGGTGGGTGCTGGAAAAGCGCAAATCGTCTTCGAAAAAGATAACAAATGAACCACTTGTTCACTTGCGCTTGAAAAAAAATCTAGTGACTGGAGTCTATATCAGTGACATTGCGTTTATAAGTAGTGTAGGACGAGGCATAGCGAAACGTTAGTCTGCACGGCGACAGAAACGCTGAAAATTCTAAACCTGCAATGTCTGGAATAAAGACACCTATCATTCCACCCACAGTTACTTAAAAGATTTCAAGGAATGGCTTACAAGGAGAAATGTCGACATACTTTGTAAGTACGCAAATAATGCTCCGGAAGGTATTGTCGCGCCTAGTCCATCGACGGCTGTTCGTGATGCCTGCCAGCAATAATTTTTCCAACGTTCCATTCGAGTATACCGCGCGGAGAAAAGACGATACATGGAACAATTACAACGCGTCCACTGCCACTCCACTGCAAGGCAAAACTTCCTTTTGGTCCTTTTTCCGCGAGTTACGGAAAATTCTATTGCAATATGTGTATATATTAATTCAGTAGCCACACTCGAGAAACTAGACTAAAAAGAAATTTTCGTCATGCAGGCTCTGCTGAAGTTAAGAAAGGGGAAATTAAAATCCGCGTTTGTTTTCCATTGAAACTCAGCACTTCTGGTTACGGTGGAGAAAAGAAATATAACGATGACATCTAGCCGTGTCTGTCAGAACTCTTGGAAAGGCCTTCAATGAAGCTAAACTATTCTCAATCTATGAGGCGGAGAGAACGCTTGTACGAACTAAAGATTCAGTGCCAGTTTAATTCTGCGGAACTGAGGAAATGTCATTACTGTTTCGTATGTACGGCGGTGTGATTAATAGTTTTATTAGTGGAAACATATGAAAGTGCTGCAGGAATTAAATTCGTCTTTCTGTTTGGTCAGATGTTGTGTAGGTAAAGTCTGTGATTATGTTTTGCTGTTGTTATGAAAATTGTATTTCGTGTACTTATTGCGTTGGTATTATGCATACAATTTTAATTTTTAACCACATGTGTGATGTTAAAATAATTTTAAGGGTTCGACAACTGTAAAATTTGTGATGTTTGTGTACGAATGTAATTGTGAAACTAAAAGGCACACAGTGTGAGATACTATTTGAAAGGAAAGATGGAAGATTAGGATTTAACGTCCCCTTCGACATCGAGGTCAATAGGGACGGAGCACAAGCTCAGAATGTGTCGAGGATGGGGAAGGAAATCGGCCGTGCCCTTCCAAAGGAACTATCCCGGCATTCGCCTGGAGCGATTTAGGGAAATCACGGAAAACCTAAATCTGTATGGCCGGACGCGGGTTTGAACCGTCGTCCTCCGAATGCGAGACCAGTGTGCTAAACACTTTGCCACCTCGCTCGGTGGTACTATTTGAAGTAAGCGGAACCACACTGATACTGTAGCAAGACGACAGTGCGCATAAACACATACTGAACACTGGTGGCATTTCCAAGTACACTCAAGCACATTTACTAGTTGTCCTATTTTATGGAAGTAATATCTGTATTGTGCAAAAAGTGGCAACTGACTCTAAATAATGAAAAGCGTACAATCATCCACACGAGTACTAAAAGATATCCTCTAAATTTCGGTTACAGGATAAATCACACAACTCTAAAGACTGTGAATTCAACTAAATATTTTGGGTTTACAATTGTGAACTTGGACGACCACATAGATGATGATGTAGGGAAAGCAAGACAAAGACTGCGATTGGCAGAACACTTAGGAAGTGCAACAGGTCTACTAAAGAGACTAGTCTTATACGTCCCCTGCTATAGTATTTCTACGCGGTGTGAGATCCATGTGAGATAAGATTGACGGGGGACATCGGAAAAGTTGAATGAGAGACCGTTTTGTATTATGGCGAAATAGGGCAGAGTGTGCCACGGATATGATACACGAACTGGACTTGCAGTCATTAAAACGAAGGCATTTTTCGTTGAAGCAGGATCATCTCATGAAATTTCGCTCCTTACTTCTTCCTGCGCTAGGAACTTAATTGCGAATTGCAGGATACTCACGTAGGTGGAGATGTACTGTAGAATTGTGCCAAGGATAGACAGTTCGAATGTATACAGTAAGAACAGAACAATAGTATTATATATTACACAGGAACTACGAGGGATATCCACAAAATACATTACGTTTTGGAATTAAATATAAATAAAGTATTGGATTTTTTTATTATATACAGATGAAAGCCACACTTAAATACTACTTTTCTACACAGTTGCCATTTAAATTAAGGCACTTATCGTAGCGATGGACGAGCTTGGAAATTCCTTCGTCGTAAAATTCGGTCGCCTGCTCCTTCAACCACGTGGTTACCTCTTCTTGAAGCTGTGTGTCGTCATCAAAACGTTGCATAGCCAACCACTTATTCATTGCTGGGAATAAGTGGAAGTCGCTCGGTCCCAGGTCGGGACTGTACGGCGGATGAGGAAACAACTCCCACTTAAAAGATTCGAGAACTTCACGAGTGGCATTTGCCGTGTGGGCCCGGGCGTTGTCGTGAATCAGCAAGATCTTTGAGCCCAACTTTCCCCTGCGCTTGTTTTCTATTGCTCTTCTGAGGTTGTGCAGAGTTTGGCAATACCTTTGAGAGTTTATTGTAGTGCCTCTTTCCAGGAAATCCACAAAAATCACACCTTTTCGGTCCCAAAAGAGGTAACCACGTGGTTGAAGGCGCAGGCGGCCGAATTTTACGACGAAGGAATTTCCAAGCTCGTCCATCGCTACGATAAGTGCCTTAATTTAAATGGCAACTATGTAGAAAAGTAGTATTTAAGAGTGGCTTTCATCTGTATATAATAAAAAAATTCCAATACTTTATTTATTTTTAGTTCCAAAACGTAATGTACTTTGTGGTTAGCCCTCGTATTTCACAATCACATTATAAAGACTTGGGTATGTCATAAGCGTTGAACGAACTTTTGTGATCTGTACATAGGGATGCTTGAGAAATTGTATATATTTTAAAGTGTCGTATTATATTTTCGCTAATAATGATCTTTTTGGCAGTGACAGTAGTTCGAAAATGAACGGACTCATTCGAAACTAGTCAACATTAATGTACACATATGCGATTGTCGCAGGAAAGTACATACGTGATTATTTTTCTGTAGGTATAAAAGCTTGGAAATGCTTTCATGGGAGGCTCTTCGTTCTCTTAATAAGAGGACGTAGGTGACCAACTGAAACTATTAGTTTAACTTTAAGCATGTAGAATATTTGTTAGTTTTGACCATCTTGTAATTCAGAGGAAAGGGCGTAATAATTTTGTTTTTCAGTAGGGAAGGAATTGCTGTGGGTACAATTGTATTATTATCGAGATCAGTATCCGAAATAAATTTATATTCCACATAGCATTGTAATATTTCACACGATTTGCCTTTTCCAATCTGCTTTTTACAAAGTTGCTATTTTCGTTGAATAACTGGTAATACTTCAGCAATTAAATTTGGATTCTGCCTGACGTGGCTGAAAGTTGCGTTGATGGAGATTGAAAAGCTGTTTTTCTGTATAATGAATCTGAATAGTAGTGATTCAGCGAGGTTGCTATACTGATACAGCTGGGGCTGAAACTGCGGAAGCATATACTCAACCAGAATATATGCGTGTGGTTACAACTGATTTCAAATTACGGGACATTTTATTATGCCATGGTCGTATAAGATACTGCAACAGTTGAGAGTGTGCTTATTAGATATTTCTTGTCAAAACAGAATCTGGAAATTTATGGCCGTGGTTGCCCCGTCGTTCTGATGCTGGAGGAGCATCTGATTTGAAAACAGAGGTCCATTGTGAATGTTGTGAAGAGAAAATTGTTCCTCTACTAAGCCACCACAACGGTTTTTTTGGCAAAACTATCTCTCAGAAAATGCGCAACCGATTTTGTTTCTCCATTTGTTCATTTTTTCACTATCCGCTTTAAGGACTATTATTATTTTTCTTCAATCTGAATTCCATTAACAGGGGCAGAGCATTGATTTCGGAAACGGGTCCGTTGGCTATCTGTATCCCGACAATCGTACTGTTTATTTTTAATTACTTTACCACATCTGAGCAGTACCTCATTCGCTTCGCGGACTAAGTCGAAGTTATGAAATAAGTAACCCAATAGCACCTTATAGTATGTCCGTATTTTAGGAGCAGCAGATATGAAGTTCGGGAAAATACAACAAGTTACAAAAGGGCAAAGGTATTTTACAAGTCTGTTTGTGATCTGATTAGATATGTGTGTGTGTGTGTGTGTGTGTGTGTGTGTGTGTGGGTGTGTGGGTGGGTGTGTATGTGTGTGTGTGTGTGTGTGTGTGTGTGAGAGAGAGAGAGAGAGAGAGAGAGAGAGAGAGAGAGAGAGAGAGAGAGAGAGAGAGAGAGAGAGGGGGGGGGGCGGGAGGGGAGAGGGGGAGAGAGGGAGAGAGAGAGAGAGAGAGAGAGAGAGAGAGACAACATGGTCACCACCGAGTTGGGAGTTAGTTACGGCTTACATCTGGTGTCGCTTCCGTCCTTAGTTCGAGTTCCGTATCCAGCAAAGCTGTGGGACCTCTCTGGCTGGCATGACAGTCATTGTTCTCCAGCAGTCAACTTGCTGGAGGGTTGCAGACACAGCTTACAATTGCCCTGCTGAACACCGGCAGTGGCTGCAGTACTGCAAACGAAGCTCGTGAGACCGTATTTGCCAGGGCCTCCGCTACCGAGGTCTGCGCGTGGACTGCTTTTGACGCGACGCGCCGTGTCCAGCGTGGGTGTGGCCAAAGCCAGCCGACAGTGTTTGCAGCTAGAGGAAGTCGATGCCGGAGGTACAGGGAGAGCAGACATAGAGACAGTCGCATAGTGAGCACAGGATTGTCATGGTCCGATAGTAGCCGTGATCACACTAGTAGCGTCCCACAGTGGTCACTGCTGATGGTGGAGTGTGGAAAAGTTTAGAATTACATTGATTCATTACTATCAGATTCAATTTAACTACAACAAAACAATATAAATAATTGGGAAAGCGATTTAAAGCAGGAATTTCTCGTGGAAAAGGATAGTTGACCCACAGGAGATTTTTTTTTTTTTTGTAATATACGATTACAAAAACAATATCCCTTAAGTAAAAGGTCATACAGAAGTCAGTGAGATGTCAATGGCTGACGCTTCTCAAGATCTGCCAAAGGGTGTAGAGATATCTGCTGTACATCAGTTTAATTAGGCGTTAGACGTGCTAATGAAGTTTAGTTATTAGAAATTACCATGAAATCCACGCCTTTAGCTTCTTACAGGCGTTGATAAATATTGTCGGGGACAGTTGAAAATGGGTGCTCCGCACTGAAGAAGATAATTGGCCTGTTAGCCTTATCTATATGAAGATGGTCAGACTTGTCCGAAAGAACAGATACCATTGGTGATCTTGTAGCCCTCGAAGAATGAAATTACAGCGAAATCCAGACCTTTAGCTGCTTACAGGCACTGTTAAATATCTACGGGGGCAGTCGAAAATGTGTGCCCCGACCGGGACTCGAACCCGTGATCTCTCGCTTACAGGGTAGACGCTCTATCCGTCTAAGCCACCGAGCACACAGAGGAGAGTGCAACTGCAGGGACTTATCTCTGTCACTCTCCCCGTGAGACCCACATTCCCAAGTTTCTGTCCACATTACATTTTTAGTGTCTACATCTACATCAACATCTACATTTATACTCCGCAAGCCACCCAACGGTGTGTGGCGGAGGGCACTTTACGTGCCACTGTATTACCTCCCTTTCCTGTTCCAGTTGCGTATGGTTCGCGGGAAGAACGACTGCCGGAAAGCCCCCGTGCGCGCTCGAATCTCTCTAATTTTACATTCGTGATCTCCTCGGGAGGTATAAGTAGGGGGAAGGAATATATTCGGTACCTCATCCAGAAACGCACTCTCTCGAAACCTGGACAGCAAGCTACACCGCGATGCAGAGCGCCTCTCTTCCAGAGTCTGCCACTTGAGTTTGCTAAACATCTCCGTAACGCTATCACTCTTACCAAATAACCTTGTGACAAATCGCGCCGCTCTTCTTTGGATCTTCTCTATCTCCTCTGTCAACCCGACATGGTACGGATCCCACACTGATAAGCAATACTCAAGTATAGGTCGAACGAGTGTTTTGTAAGCCACCTCCTTTGTTGATGGACTACATTTTCTTAGGACTCTCCCAAGGAATCTCAACCTGGCACCCACCTTACCAACAATTAATTTTATATGATCATTCCACTTCAAATCGTTCCGCACGCATACTCCCAGATATTTTACAGAAGTAACTGCTACCAGTGTTTGTTCCGCTTTCATATTATCATACAATAAAGGATCCTTCTTTATATGTGTTCACCCACTATCCTCATTACTCGCAGCAGTCCATCTACCGATTCCCGTAAGAGTTCGGTCAATGTGAGTGCATCCGCACTGAAGAAGATCATTGGTCGGTAAGCCTTATCTATATAAAGATGGTAACATATGTCATTTTCATTTAGTTATTAGGCCTACAACTTTGCTTCTGTCGTTTTCTGACAGATGGCAGCAGCAACAAGTGGTGTTGCAGGTGGTAGGTCGCAAGTGTCATACAATAAACTTATGCATTTGTAAACATAACGCTATCGAAGTATTAGTCGATTTGTGATTGGATCATGAAGTTATCCTCGATTGAACTTGTCAATTTCCTCGTAATTTGCTTCAACATGAAGAACTCTGCGGCTGAGGCTCATAAAATGTTGGGTAAGCATGCCTTGAAGAACCTATTAGTGAAAGAACTTGGAGAGCATGGTTTCAACACTTCAAAAACGGTGATTTTGACTTCGATGACCGGCAAGCCGGTAAAAGAGAGAAGGTTTTCAAAGCTACTGAAACCGATGGAAACAAACATAGCAGATCGTTGTGGAATACAGTTGATGCTTTTGAGCCGAGCACTGAAAGAAAATCGACCACAATCACGATTGACTTGAAGAGATGATTTTTCAGTATGACAATCCTCGAACCAAAATCGCTAAACCCGTCAAAACAAACCTGGAAACTTCGAAATGGGGAGTTCTACCCCAGCCGCCATATTCTCCAGACATTGCTTGCTGTACTGCCACATTTTTCGGTCGATGACACATGGCCTGTCTGACCAGCTCCTCCTGTAACACGAACAAGTCCAAAATGGGGTACCCTCATGGATCTCTTCGAAAGATGCCCAGTTCTTCGCCGTGTACCACTTGTATGCGCCCGAAAGGTGGGAGAAAGTAGTGGGCAGCGATGGTCAATACTTTGATTCGCATATTTTTTGTAGCTTTTTACAATACAGCCTCGAACTTCGAGTAGAAACGGTGGAAGCAAAGTTGTACACCTGATATTAATTTTGGGTGAGTGAGAACATAGGGTCAACGGCCTTGTTCTTCGGAAGTAGACGTGTAAATAAAATAAAATAAAGTATACGCGCTAGAGACTACCGTAAGGAGTTACCGCAATTTGTTCAGTTTTTGTCTTGTTGTTGCACGTTTGTAAATATCTCGAGCTCCACACATTGAACTGCTGTATACTATAGTAAATCTATTTGGAATACATTTCAGTTATTCAGCAGAAGAAGGCCCTCGCGTCGACATTACGAAGAAGGTATCGGGATTCATCAGACAGTGCAAGTCTCTGCCTTTGCGCCAACGTTCACTGCCGATAGTCAAGTCCCCATTTCAATTGTAGTTGCCGACGTCGTGGTGTTAACAATGGCACATCCATCGGTCGTTGGCAGCGTGGACCCATCGTTAGGAGTGTTCGGTGCACAGTGTATTCAGACACACTTGCGCTTTCCCCAGCATTGAAGTCTGACATTATTTCCGCCATAGTTCGCTGCCTGTCCTGTTTTACCAGTCTTCCCAACCTACGACGTTCGACATCTGTAATGAGGGAAGGCGGCCAAATGCCACGGTGTCTGGACGTGGTTTCACATTCGTTCCTTCACTTGTTGAAGTCACTCACCACTGTTGCCGAAATACTCTTGGCGAGCCTCTGGGCCATCACAATCTGCTTTCGGTCAGCCCCAGATAGGTCGCCCGCTTTCCCCTCCACACACGGACAGCACGCTCACTATTACCATGTGTAGCGTACGTGTGTCTGGATAGCAGCCATTCCTCTCCATGTGACGCTGCTGCCGCCTGCACAAGCTTCTATCGATAATAGATCGGTGGTCATAATGCTGTGGCTGATCATTTCGACGAACATTACTATAGCACACAGAAAACAGAATACAGGGCTATTACAAATGATTGAAGCGATTTCATAAATTCACTGTAGCTCCATTCATTGACATATGGTCACGACACACTACAGATACGTAGAAAGACTCATAAAGTTTTGTTCGGCTGAAGCCGCACTTCAGGTTTCTGCCGTCAAAGCGCTCGTGAGCGCAGTGAGACAAAATGGCGACAGGAGCCGAGAAAGCGTATGTCGTGCTTGAAATGCACTCACATCAGTCAGTCATTACAGTGCAACGACACTTCAGGACGAAGTTCAACAAAGATCCACCAACTGCTAACTCCATTCGGCGATGGTATGCGCAGTTTAAAGCTTCTGGATGCTTCTGTAAGGGGAAATCAACGGGTCGGCCTGCAGTGAGCGAAGAAACGGTTGAACGCGTGCGGGCAAGTTTCACGCGTAGCCCGCGGAAAATTGGCTCGTGTCAGAACTGGAGACCGACAGCGCCGACTTCATCTTTCAACAGGATGGTGCTCCACCGCACTTCCATCATGATGTTCGGCATTTCTTAAACAGGAGATTGGAAAACCGATGAATCAGTCGTGGTGGAGATCATTATCAGCAATTCATGTCATGGCCTCCACGCTCTCCCGACTTAAGCCCATGCGATTTCTTTCTGTGGGGTTATGTGAAAGATTCAGTGTTTAAACCTCCTCTACCAAGAAACGTGCCAGAACTGCGAGCTCGCATCAACGATGCTTTCGAACTCATTGATGGGGACATGCTGCGCCGAGTGTGGGAGGAACTTGATTATCGGCTTGATGTCTGCCGAATCACTAAAGGGGTACATATCGAACATTTGTGAATGCCTAAAAAAACTTTTCGAGTTTTTGTATCTGTGTGCAAAGCATTGTGAAAATATCTCAAATAATAAAGTTATTGTAGAGCTGTGAAATCGCTTCAATCATTTGTAATAACCCTGTACATAGAAACATATCCATATGCACCTTGCAAGTTATCTCGACTGGCCAATTATATTTCTGACAACGTTCATAAAACTGCCAGAAATTTTTTATCCAGCTCTTGTCTTTAAATAAGTCGAAGCTATGACGTCAATGTTCCTGTGACTAAAAACTGTATGTTACAGGATTACCTTGATGAGAGAGAACAGAAACAAGTCTGTAGATGCCAGATGTGAAACGTTCGGGATCAGTCGGGTGCACAGGGCCAAGAAATTGTACACAAAGCTCTGACTGTATTTCCACTCGATAGCTGTTTACTAGTGTGATTGTCAAACGCCCGGAAACAAAAGTGTATACCACAAAATTGTACGAATACATGCACCGAAAGCATATACGAGTATTTAACGGAACCACCCTCATTCTAAGAAAAATGATTGTATAAATAAAAGACTTGAGTTAGCATATCAAAATGTGTTACTGAAAATAGTACACTGTAAAATATTTGATGTTGGCGGGAGGCCTGTCTAGCCATTGCCGAAAGTAAATTTAACTTGTTATCCAGTGTTAATTCTGAAGAGGGCTGGAGGTAATTTGTGTAATAGGTATTTCGTAGCACAGAGTTGTTATTGTCAGTTGAACCTTTCTGTGAATTTTCGTTAGGCAAAGCGATGGGTTTCGCGAATATATCTGAGAAGTTAAAATCTGTATGTGCCTCTGTAAGCATGCTGAGGTCAACAGATGTAGTTTGTCAAATCAGTTCGTCTTGAAATTAATGTTTTAAATGGAAAAAACGGTTCAAATGGCTTTGAGCTCTATGGGACTTAACATCTGTGGTCATCAGTCCCCTAGAACTTAGAACTACTTAAACCTAAGTAACCTAAGGACATCACACACATCCATACCCGAGGCAGGATTCGAACCGGCGACCGTAGCGGTCACGCGGTTCCAGACTGAAGCGCCTAGAACCGCACGGCCACACCGGCCGGCTTTTAAATAACGTTCTGCATTTATTATTGACTTCCCTTTAAATTACTTTTAAAAAATTCTTAGTACTTATCATAACATTAAATTGAAATTTATATAAAGAAAAGCACGATAAAAGGAAGACATCATATTTTTAACAGATTATTAGTGAGCAAACTGCGGTAACTTATGTGGCTGAAACTAAGAGAGTCAGTCAGTTTAACTCATGAAAGGAAAAGCATTAACCCGATAAAAAATTCTGTATGCACGCTTCAGGTCGGCGCTGTAGATTTTTCGTGAATACGTTGGCGTCGCGACAAAATTATAACAAGTGTTTCTTATTAGTACGTAATTTAATGACCGATCTCTTTAATAAATGTAATGGATACAGAATAGGCAAATCACAAGTTTGGACAATCGCTGGCCGCTTTATACCGATGGAACAGCTACGTAAACGCTTTGCCCTTTCCCTTTCGACGCTGTGGTAGACATCACATTCTCCCGGCACTGGACATTTTATGCTTTTTCGATCCCTTTCGATGCGATTTTTCCTCCAACTTGAATTTGCTGTAATTTCAGAGCGTATTTACGTGTTTTGTGAGACGACATCTTTCGTTACTCAACTCCACATAACCGCAGAAATATGCTGCATACATCTACTTATTACTAACGCTCGCAAGTAGATGTAGATATAAAATTTCTTTCGTGGGTCTGGTTGCTAATTATCTCAACAAACAGAAATATAGTTGCTGAAGATGGATAAAATACTAAATATTTAAATATCATGCTGAAACGACGATAACAGGCAAATAACTGTTCCATCTAAGAATTCGCTGACAGCAGCTGTGATTTTATTTATCTCAACATTTTGTACGGCCTATTGCTACAAAACCGACGCTGTACATTCCGATTAATGTCATTATTTTTCTTTTTGTGCGTGCGCCAATCTGGTGACAGAGTTGACTATGAACTATTCACAAATCATTGCCACAATAGAATTATGTTTTCTTTTAATCAGTGACATCTCTTTGATTTACAAGAGTGTGAGTGAAAGGCTTTACTACAGCTATTAAGAGGATTCCGCCATCGCTGCATTAGTGGTAGAAAACAAAATAACAAATAGCAGTCCACTTTGTTGCATTTTGCCGGCCGGTGTGGACGAGCGGTTCTAGGCGCTTCAGTCTGGAACCGCGCGACCGCTGCGGTCGCAGGTTCGAATCCTGCCCTGGGTATGGATGTGTGGGATGTCCTTAGGTTAGTTAGGTTTAAGCAGTTCTAAGTCCTTGGGGACTGATGACCTCAGATGTTAAGTCCCATAGTCCTCAGAGCCATTTGAAGCATTTTTTTTGTTGCATTTTCGAAAACAAAAGACGCGTGCAGAAGGTGTAAGACCTCCCTGTGCAACGGAAAATGTCAAATGCATGCCGAAAGTTGAAACGGTATCGCGTTGACGCACGTTAACCATGGGAACGGGTTTGTTATGTAGCAGAATCCTCTTTCCAGTTCTGCGAGACTATGGCCGAACACCTGCCTATTAGCAACGCTCAGCATTCTGTACATCATACTTAATCGTACGACTTCTCTATCCCAGAAAATTACTTTATCTTGATCCTAAGTCTGCCTCCGTAGCGCGGCTTCGAAAGAATGACGTAGATGGTTGTACGTTGATGGAAAATTGTTAGAAGACATAACGCGAGGGGCAGAACTTCTTGTTATTGCGGTTGTTGGGGCAGTCCTGGAGACGTATACGTATTAATAAAGAAAGAGGGAGGTGATCTATGAAAATCGCAGCACAGACTCTGGAAGTATGCACCTAGCTGTTCGTGGACACACCCAGAAACAGGGCAGAAAGGGAAAAGAAAGATCCTTAACGGAACTGCAGTGTGCAGGCAGTGGACTCAAACTCTACTACCTGTAGAAAACTGCGTTGTGGCCACATACTTCATTATAAGTGATTGTTAAACTGGTTTAAGGAGAAAAGATAGTGCCCTTTATGCAGGAAATCAGCATCTCTGCTGTACTTCCATGATTCGAGGCGTTAACAGTTTTGATATTAAGTAAATTAAAGGGAATGTTATGTTATATGGTGCACAACGTCCGTATCTTGTTGTATATTTTTACTGTAAGTTTCTAAAAGAGCGTTATCGGACCAGTGAAGGTTCTAATTAACATAGTTAAATAATTTAACAGTATATATGACAGTTCACATTCAATAAACTGTCATTCATTTAATTATGTCCCAGAAAGAAGGAAGAATCTCACAGTAGCAGTTGAAGAATAAAGTATTTAAATGGACAATAGTGCTTTTATTTGTGATTTCAGTACTCTGACTCATTTGGTACGCACGTTTTCCATTTTTAAAGATTTCTGAAGTTTTGTCACAACACTGAGACTAATAAGCCTATCTGTTTTATTTATTTATTTTATTTATGCATTTATTTTACCAGACAAGATTAGGGCCTTCAGGCCCTCTCTTACACCTAACCAGGCATACTCAGATTGAACGGATTTCAGTTTCTACAGAACATTAAGGACATATAACGTGTTATACAGTATTAATGTTAAAGAAAAAAATTGAGATTATAACAGTAGTACGATGATAATTATAACAATCAAAAAATAATTATAACAATCAATAATAATAATAATAATAATAATAGTAATGACCATGTATATGAAAGTAAACATATTGTTCTTTTATGACTGTCAGTCCTATTGCTAGTTGGGAATTTTCTCGTTGTGTTCTTGCAGCTTGTGAGTTATTCTCATCGAGCAGAGACATAAGACGATAGAATGGGGTGAAAGAGATATAGAAGAGGTAGAAAGGTTAGAGGAAGAGAAATAGAATGGTAAAATTCGAAGCTATGATGGCGAGGAGAAAGAAAGAGATGAGAGGGGCACAACAATGGTGGCTATACCGTCCCTAATATGTAAGTTTTGAGTTTCCTCTTCAATGTTGAGTGGTTCTGGATAAGACGCAGATCACAGGAGAGCGCGTTCCGTAGTCGTATGGCTGAGATGGAGAATGACACGGAGAAACATTTTGTGTTATGTGAAGGTACAGACAAGATGCTAGACATATCCGATCTGGTATTGCGATTGTGGAATGATGATAGATGTTTAATGTGAGAAGATAAGTATTGGGGGCACCAGTGGCTAAGAAATCGATGAAGTAAGCACATCGTGTTGAGATCGCGTACCTTATGTGGGCGTATCCAACCTAGCTGAGAGTATGGACTGATATGATCATACAACCGTATATTGCACATGTATCTAACGCAAGCATTCGTCACTAGCTCGAGGCATCTCGAATTTTCACTATTTGTGCCGTGTTAACTACATTACAGTAGTAAAGATTAGGCAAGACTAGTGTTTATGCGATAGAACGTTGTAACTGACCTGTAACATCTTTGCAGCAATCTGATTGTTACTTAAATTTGAAACTTATGATAATTCTCTATATTTTACGTGACTCCACGTGTTGATGGTAGCAAATTTTGTGTAATATGGACAAGAAGCAAACCGTTGACAAGGGACCTGAATATGTTAATACAGAAGCTATGTACACAATAGCAGTAGAAATGAATATTTTGTCATGAACTGTAACACAACAGGACTCAATAAAGTATTGATTTCACTTGGAAAAAAAAGTAGATAAACGGCCAGCGCGCTCAAGTGCCAAGTGAAGTATCCGATTTCTATTCCCGGTACCGTTAAGAACTTTTCCTTGGCGGGAGGAAGGCTGGAATGGGGTGCACTGCCTTGCGAGGCCAGTTGAGAAGCTTCTTGAATGAGAAGGAGCAGCCACAAGGTCTGGATAGCTGTTCGCTTGTCCTTCCAGATAGCAGACAAAGATTATGACAAGGCGGGGTCGGTCGGCATCGCGCGACCTTCTGGGCGTGTACCCGAACTTTCGTACGTGGCCATTTTTAAGATATTGCGAAGTCAATGAATACCGTTACACTGGATGTCTGAATGTCGCTTGAACTTTGGATCGAATGAGGGGCACCCAACCTTATCTCGTGAAAAATTATCTAAAACAGCCTCAATACTCAGACAGTCGCTGGAACGGTAATCTCCTCCCTCTCTTACCAACTGGCAACCGCTTTGCCCCGTTCCCAGCCCATTGGGATTTGGATGAAGAGAACTGAGAAACCAGCTGGATAGGGAATCGAAGGAGGAGAAAATACTAGTAGGAAACTTAATGCAACGCGAAAGAGAATTTTGCTACAACATTCTCAGCGTCCGTTAATCGAACACTTCAACCGGACATTGTAAAAACATCGTGTGCTACAGGTCATCAAAGATAACTACTTGTTTACCCAGTTTAATATTGCACTAATTTTCATTAATGACATGCTGCTGGCACCTCAGGACAATAGCACAAGGTGTGTCAAGAAAATAAGTTTGCTTGTTGCACTATACAGATTCACGCTATTTTTTCGTTGTCGTTTTAGTAAACATGCCTATAAAGTAACTTTATTGCGTTACCCATATGAGATATTTAATCTGTTGTCAGCTGTCAAAAAAGCTACCTGTCTTTAGGTAGCATCGTCAAGGGTTTATCTATACGTCTTATAAATTGGGAAGTACACCTGCAGAGTTTCTTTGTCGGTATGTGAAGGCTGATCTCAGGAACTACAGCAGGGACTATATCACTGATTGACAGACTGATTCACGAAGAAGGTTCCTGTGTATAACGTGATTCCGTGATGTCACAAGCTTTCAGGAATGACGGAGACGGGCAAATGGATCAATCTGAGTTAAGGGACCCAGTTCCGTAGACGACCGTGTAGGAAGGTACAAGCGAAAATCGTTCTGATGCCTCTAACAGTCGAATACATGGAGCGATACTGTTTGTAGCGGTAGGGAGCTAGGTTTGGAGCGGAAAGGTGCTGGTTAACTAGTCCAAGTTACTGTTTCAGAAAAAAAAGAAATTCTTTCCGGGGTCCACAAATTTTTACCCATAAAAAGGGTACCCAAAACAAATCTCAGTTTAACTTTTATCGCGCGTCCACACTTCAATAAAATTTTTTGCAAGTTGTCTGAAACAGAAAAATTTAAATCGTGTAGCCGCACTACGATCATTAATGGCTATACAAATGTAGACACAACAATAATTACCATAGAAGGTACAACGCAAAAGGACGACCCCTTTGCGGGGCTCAATAGCAGTTAACGCAGGTCCGAAATATTTCTAATCTGAAATACAAGGCAACAATTCTCCAATAATGGTAAGAGAGAAAAATCTTTACATTGTTATTGTAGTGTGTGTTGGCCATATTAGACCGCAATTCCAGAGGTGTAAAGTTTTACTAACGCCTAAAAGATTATTCTTTTAATAATAACTTTGAAGTTTGTATGTCAGGTTGATGACAGCTTAACCAGTAATCAGTAAGAGCAAATTACAACTTGCTGTATTTGACTCTGGCACCGCAACGTGTAACGAAAATTTCAGTGAAACTACCTTTGAAGTAACCATGTGACCAGCACAGACCTCCAACTTACAAAATTCATGGTCGAATTTCCTTTCACCAAGGTGCTTATAAGAAACTGCTCTTGATTATACGCGTAAAGTGTATTTCGAATGACCACACAAGACTGGAATTCTGAAATAAGAAAATGCTAGAAGAATGTATATAGGTGCCAAGACTAATGCGTAGCCATAACACGGCGCATAAGAGAACAACCCTAAGAACGCAAAAAAGAACATACACGGGAAAGTACAAGGCACGTCAACAGCAGTAAAGCAAGAGCAGCGAATATACACAAAGCCAGTGAACAAACAAGAAAAGTACAGGCACACAGTCGCTTGCTGTTCAGCTTCGAACATTCGGCAGAATAAAGGATGACTTCCCAAACAATTTACTCAAGAGATACGCGCGTAACCAACCACTAATAAGATGCTGACACAAGTACAGTAGAATCACATGCATAACCAATAAAGTACGTGGAAACTACGACACAGTCACTCGCTGTTTAATTGTGAACACTCAGATGTACACAGTTTGCTCAAGGCACACGACCACAAAGCAATATAAATAAAGTACACCAGAATTACCAACTAAGCGGAAATAGGCCACTGACAGCGTAGTTCTAAAAGTTCAGCCCACACAGAGTCAGCAAAAATTTAAGAAATGACCAAGATTTAACACTTCCTAACCACTAGCAAAATAATAAATCCAGCTCTTCCTTGTAACTCCGTTATACGAGGCGTGTTTTTTAAGTAAGTACCCTTTTGAAATTAAAAAAAGACGTGCTAAGATATCTAAATAATTTAATTTTTACATGAAAGCCTGTACCTTAATCTACTTTTCTACACAATTTTCGTCATAACATTGTTCCAGTTTTTGAATACCCTCCTCATAGAAGTCTGCCACCTGACTTGTTAACCACTGTATCACCACTGTTTTGACTTTGTCATCGTCTTGAAGACGCTGACAGCCCAGGTGTTTCTTCAAGTGCAGGAACAGATGGTACTCACTGGGCGCAAGATCGGGGCTGTACCGAGGATGATCTAGAGTTTCAAATCGAAAAGATATGATGAGATCTTTGATCTGATTCGCCACATGAGGACGGGCATTGTCTTACAGCAAAACGATGCCCTTGCTCAACTTCCGTGGACTGTTGCTTTGATTCTGGTGTGACGTAGGCCACCCACGTTTCATCGCCCGTAATAATTTGGCTTAAGAAATCATCACCGTCGTTGTGGTACCGCTCAAGGAAAGTCAGTGCAATGTCGAAACGTTTGGTTTTGTGCACATCCCTCAAGCCGGCCAGAGTGGCCGTGCGGTTCTAGGCGCTACAGTCTGGAGCCGAGCGACCACTACGGTCGCAGGTTCGAATCCTGCCTCGGGCATGGATGTGTGTGATGTCCTTAGGTTCGTTAGGTTTAATTAGTTCTAAGTTCTAGGCGACTGATGACCTCAGAAGTTAAGTCGCATAGTGCTCAGAGCCATTTGAACCATTTTGAACATCCCTCAACATTTTCGGCACTCTACGTGCGCACAATTTTCGGTAATTCAAATGTTCGGTCACAACGGCATACAAAACACTACGAGAAACATTCGGAAAGTCATCTCGCAAGGAGGAAATAGTAGAGCGTCTGTTTTCTCTCACCTTATTGTCCACTTCCCGCACCAAACTTTCATTAAGGACCGTAGGACGCCCACTTCGTTGCTCACCATGCACATTTGTGCGGTCATCTTTAAATGCTCTCACCCACTTTCTTACCATTTCTTCACTCATAATGTTTTCTCCGTAAACTGCACAGATCTCACGATAAACATCGATCGCTTTTAGGCCTTTAGCACTAAGAAATCTTATAACAGCCCGTACTTCACAGTCGGCGGAAATCACGATTATCGGAGGGATCTTAAACACTCAGTACACAACGTAAACAAGGAAGAATCAGACTGTAATGGCGTCAATACGTAGATGAAGGTACAGGCTTTCATGTAAAGATAAAATTATTGAGATATCTTAGCACGTCTTTTTTAAATTTCAAAACGGTACTTACTTTAAAAAAACACGCCTCGTATATAGCCACACGGCATAACTGCTTCGATGCCCAGGAGCTCCTGCTTCCAGCGGTTGCCGATTACGGCAGTATTCAACCTTCTACAGCAGATTGGCATCATGCCCACCGATACCGGGCACGAATAGGCGTCCTCTTGGCGTTAACAGTTCGCTAACAAGGGAAAAGTTTCTCTACCCACGCGTTCTCGCGTCTTAAGTACACTTTCCCAACGACTTTCCTGCCTTCAGCAAGCGCCGCGGCTCCGCCAAAGACAAGCTGACGCGCAAAGCGGAGTCGATAACGCCCACCCGCCAGTTGCATTGGGGTGCTCGGAACACTATTGTTGATAAGACTGTAGGAGAGACAGCTTTCATATATGGTCGTATGGACCACAACAAGAAAAAGCATGTCGATTACACAAGGGCTCTAAAGTGCGTACTCTAAGCGCGAAGTACGCTTGCACATCTTCGCTATAGCGTGTCTCCTCTCATCTACTGAAAAAGTCATCGTAGTCCTTAAAAGTATGCACTTTAGGACACTTTTTTACTCGACTTTTTTCTTTTTTTGGTCCATTACCACCTCCTTCAAAGGTATGGAAACCAAAGAGCTTTTAGTAGAAAGACGTGTTCCACAGCGTCGAAGGTGAGCAAATGCTCGTATCTTTTAAGATACGATTTTACAGCCCATGTTTACTAGACATTTTTTCTTGTGGTGGACCATACTACAACATCTAAAAGTCGCCGCTACAATCTTAACAACAACAGTACCGGTATGTGTATTCCATTCCGTTACGTATCAGAATGATTTTCGCTTGTAACTTTCAACTAGGTCGTTTCCGGACCAGGTTCCCTTACTTGAAATTGACACATTTACCCTCCTCCATCATCACTGAAAATTTTCACCATCACACACGACTCACCCTATATAAATTATTACTGCTAGGCCAGACAAGTCATCCGGCCGTAGATGAAGCCGATAGTATTCTATAAAAATTGATCAGAAGGTTTGTATTAAATTTTGCTATAAGAACAGAGTAAATTCCACCAATGCATTAAAATGTTAACTGTGCTTTTGGTGCGCCACTTTAGTAACATAGGTGGTTACTAGTGGTATATGATTTTCATAGAAGACCGTGAGAACATTGAAGGTGAGGAACGCCCGTCCAAGTGCACTCACAGTGTCCGTGGTTGTTGCGTTGCGCGCTGATGAGTCCAATTCGTTGACGTTGCGCGTATCCACTCAGGACACAGCCTGTGAGAATAATGGTTCAAATGGTCCAAATGGCTCTGAGCACTATGGGACTTAACATCTATGGTCATCAGTCCCCTAGAACTTAGAACTACTTAAACCTAACTAACCTAAGGACATCACACAACACCCAGCCATCACGAGGCAGAGAAAATGCCTGACCCCGCCGGGAATCGAACCCGGGAACCCGGGCGTGGGAAGCGAGAACGCTACCGCACGACCACGAGCTGCGGGCGTGAGAATAATGGTTGGTTGGATGTTTTGGGGAAAGAGACCAAACTACGAGGTCATCGGTCTCATCGGATTAGGGAAGAACGGGGAAGGAAGTCGGCCGTGCCCTTTCAAAGGAACCATCCGGGCATTTGCCTGGAGAGATTTAGGGAAATCACGGAAAACCTAAATCAGGATGGCCGGACGCGGGATTGAACCGTCGTCCTCCCGAATGCGAGTCCAGTGTGCTGAGAATAATGCACTTGCTCTCTCTTCGCTGCTTGTTCGCGAGTTTTTGACCAAAAATTATTCTATAATGATGTCCTAACATCCATACTCGTCACACATGTCCCTATGTGACTTTTTCTTCTCCCAGAAATACAGACAACTTTAAAGGGCCATTGCCTTACAACCACAGACGAGATTACGAGCCTCGCTGAGAGAGCCAAGAGTTATCCGAAAGAATGAGCTCCAGAAGCTTTCCGCGGATTGGGAGAAGTGCTGGCATAAATGTATAGATCTGAACACTTAAAGCCGGCCGGAGTGGCGGTTCTAGGCGCTAGGCGCTACAGTCTGGAGCCGAGCGACCGCTACGGTCGCAGGTTCGAATCCTGCCTCGGGCATGGATGTGTGTGATGTCCTTAGGTTAGTTAGGTTTAATTAGTTCTATGTCCTAGGCGACTGATGACCTCAGAAGTTAAGTCGCTTAGTGCTCAGAGCCATTTGAACCATTTTTGAATACTTAAACTAGAACTCACTTCTAATTCCGGGACCAAAATAATTTTGTTCTCAGTGGCTTCAGATAATTTACGGTATATGATGTAAAATAGTGCGCCCATGAACATACATTTTCGTCCTGGCATTATAGTGCTATATTTAGTATTTAAAGAGGTTTTTTCTTGCCGTCCGAACTGAGAACTGATTTCCACAGCCAAGGAGAGAGAAACCTTCAATTCATCATGCAATCAGAGGCAAAAAGCAACAAGACGTTTTTCAGCTGCATGATATACTGTCATGTCAACTGCAAGTAGAAGTCGAGGAACGGACAGGCGACTGAATTCGACATTTTCATTTTGATATTGTTTTTCACTAAACCACCACACCAACACCCAATAGCAAGTCTCTTAACACTCTTACCTCGAAATAAATATTTGCGTCCATTCTTCTGAAGGGCTGCAGCAGAGCATTTCCAAGATTCTCACGTCACGTACATGCCGCTCCAATTTGTTCCGCGATCTTCTTTAAGAGGAGCCATCATCGGTTAGAATGAATTCAGTTGTACATTAACAGACAGAAGAGGTCATTGCAGGATGTTCCCGTGAAATACAACAACAACAAATAATGAGTAGTGCTAATTTACTTACATTGCTAATAACGGTATTTCTTCTAAATAAGGTTTTTTCACTACATGTCTGTAAGTTTTTACTTTACTCTTTAACACACACACACACACACACATATATATATATATATATATATATATATATATATATATATATATATATATATATATATATATATATAAAAACCAACACGAAAACTTACCACATGGAAATTCCCCAGCGGAAAGCAAGAACTACAAATCGACCACGTAATAGTCCAGAAAGACTCAGAAAAAGAAATTTTGAACATAGGCACCCGCAAAGGCTACTTCGACTCAGGCCACCACCTACTACAGATCAGGATTCGTCTTTTGCCCGAGAAAAAGCTCCAGAAGAACAAAATTGTTAGACCAGATCCAGAATACGTTACTTTAAACCAGACACAAATATTACACAAAATTAAAATGGAGAAAACGAGAGACTGGACACAACTTTCACGAAGAATCCGAGAGGCCATGAAACTAGCACAAGCACCACGCACACGGAAACACCGATGGTGGAACCACACATGTGACCAAGCTATTGACCAACGAATCAGTGCATGGAAAAAATTTAGTAGCCATAAGTCCCAAGAGAATTGGATGAACTTCTTGAAAACACAGAAGCAATCAAGCAAAATCATTCGCAGTGAAAAACGACAGTATGACAAACGGCGACTGACAGAGATCGAATCGGATTTCATGAAGAACAATACAAGAAACTTCTACAGAACGTTCAGAGAAAATATGACTGGATATCAACCACCCAACTTGTGCTTCAGAAGGCCGGATAGAACCCTAGAAACCAATACCAAAAACAATTGTGACATTCTGGCAAAGTACTTTGAAAAACTGCTCAACACGGACCCCCCTATGGAAGAAATTATGACAGAAACGAGCACATACAATCCAGATAGTGAACCTCCAACTCTAGAAGAAGTTAAAGAAATAATTAAGTCACTCAAGAATCGTAGAGCACCAGGAGAAGCTGGCATCATCGCGGAAATCTGGAAGTTACAAGACCCAGAACTCACCAAAGACATCCACAGGATCTTGGAAGACATCTGGAAGACCATGAAAATTCCTGACGACTGGAAAACTGCCCTGATACACCCACCACACAAAAAAGGTGACAAAACTGACCCGAACAACTACAGAGGAATATCCCTACTACCGGTCACATACAAGATCCTCTCTAAAGCTTTACTGAACAGACTAGAATGCCAGATCGACCACTTGATTGGGGAATACCAAGCTGGTTTCCGTAAAGGGCGGTCTTGTGCGGAACAAATTTGGAACCTGAAAATGATTTTACAACACAAACAGAACCTGATCATTACCTTTGTTGACTTCAAAAAGGCGTACGACTCTATCGACCGGAAAACTCTCTTCAAAATTCTAGCAGAATACAAAGTAGACAACAGAACACGGGCTATCATAGAGCAGAATTTAACTAACACGACCTCCAAAGTAAAGTTCTGTGGGGATGGCCTCTCACCTCTCCTTTTCAATCTGGTGTTAGATAAGGTCATAAAAGAATGGGAAACATCACAACAGGGGATAGCCTTAGGAAACCTACAGATTAAATGCCTGGCTTTTGCAGACGATTTGGCGATTGTCACGAAAGGTATAAAGGAAACAAAAGACGCTATTAAAAAACTGCACGAAATCGCTTCCAAAACTGGACTACAGATCTCTTACGAAAAGACACAGTTTATGAGCACAAAGAAACTCTCATCTCTGAACACAAAGTATGGCACGATTTACAAAATGGCAAACTTCAAATACCTCGGTGAAACACTACAAATGAGTGGACATAACAGAGACTCAAACGAAGAAAGAAAGACTAAACTGGACAAGGCATACAAAGTAGTGTGGAATCATTACAACAAGAAGTCTATCTCACAAAAAGCCAAATTACGCCATTACGACACGGTGGTGCTCCCCGAGACACTATGTGCAGCAGAGCCCACACTAATCCTAGGGCATTCACGTATCAGAGAATTAGAAAAAGTAGAACGGAAAATACTTAGGAAAATACTTGGCGCAACTAACAACAATGGAATATGGATCAAGAAACCTACAGAGGAACTGTACAAACATACGGAGACAATCACAGAAAAGATTAGAAAACGCAGACTACAATTCTATGGACACCTATACAGAATGCCATCACACAGGCTGACCACTAGAAACAACAAATGGGTGGCAGAGATAGAAAACGACCTGAACCAACTCAACATAACAGCAGACACAATAAACGACAGAATAAAATTCAGAAACATCATTAAGAAAAGTAAACTACATGAGATACAATGTGACAAACGAACAGGCATAAAATGGACCGAAGAACGCAAGCAAGATCACAGCCAGAAGATGAAAGAAATATGGGCAACGAAAAAGGCAATCAAGATGAAGCCGAAGACACAAAGCCGACAAAAAGCATGGACAGAGGACCGGAAACAGAAACACAGCGAGCGAATGAGGGAAGTTTGGGCAGCAAGGAAGGCAGCAAAAGGAACTGGCCATGTAGTTTAGTCCAAATGCACTCTTTAAGGGCAAAACACCAATTATATATATATATATATATACTTTTTTTCTAGAATAGTATAGTTCGAGCAACGATTTCAAATACCAGTCTTCAGAATTTGCTAATTTGAGCTAATGCATGGAAGTCAATTGTGCCAAGAACAGACAATTCAAATCTATGGTGTAAGAACCGGACAAAACTTTAATACACTGAAGAGCCAATAAAACTGTTACACCTGCCTAATATCGTGTAGAGCCCCCGTGCGCACTCAGAAGTGCCGCAAGATGACGTGGCATGGACTCGACTAATGTCTGATGTAGTGAATCCTGCAAAGCTGTCCATAAATCTGTGAAAGTAAGAGGGGCTGGAGATCTCTTCTGAACAACACATTGCAAGGTATCCCTGATATCCTCCCCATGTCCATGTCGGGGAATTTGGAGGCCAGCGGAAGTGTTTAAACTCAGAAGAGTGTTCCTGGAACCACTCTGTAGCAGTAATGGACGCGTGGGGTGACGCATTGTCCTGCTGGTATTGCCTAAGTCCGTCTGAATGGATGCTGGTGATCAGACAGGGTGCTTACGTACGTGTCATCTGTCAGAGTCGTATCTGGACGTATCAGGGGTCCCATATCATTCCAACTGCACACGCCCCTTACCATTACTGAGCCTCCACCAGCTTGAACAGTCTCCTGGTGCCATGCAGGGTCCATGGATTCATGAGGCTGTCTCCATACCCGTACACGTCCATCCGCTCGATACGGTTTGAAACGAGACTCGTCCGACCAGGCAACAAGTTTCTAGTCATCAACATTCTATTGCCAGTTTTGAATGACCCAGGTGAAGCGTAAAGTTTTTGTGTCATGCAGTCATCAAGGGTAGGCGAGTAGGCCTCCGCCTCCGAAAGCTCTTATCGATGATGCTTCGTCGAATGGTTCACATGCTGTCACCTGTTGATGGCTCAACATTGAAATCTGCAGCAATTTGCAGAACCGTTGCACTTCTGTCATGGTGAACGATTCTCTTCAGTCTTCGTTGGTCCCGTTCTTGCAGGATCTTTTTCCGGCCGCAGCGATGTCTGAGATTTGATGTGTTTCCGGACTCCTTATATTCACGGTACACTCATGAATAGGTCATATGGGAAAATCCCCACTTCATCGCTACCTCGGTGGTGCTGTGTCCCATCGCTCTTGCTCTGACTATAACGCCACGTTCAGACACTTAAATCTTGATAACCTGACGTTGTAGCAGCAGTAAGCGATCTAACAACTGCGCCAGACACTTGTCTTATATAGGTTTACCGACCGCAGCACCGTATTCTGCCTGTTTACATGTTTACACATCTCCAAATTTGAATATGCATGCCTATACCAGTTACTCTGGCGCTTCAGTATATATAATTTTACAATCACGAAATATAGAAGCAGGCAGTGGTTCGAAAATGAACGGACTCGTTCTAAACCAGTCATCTTTAAGGAATATGTATGCAACTGTGACAGGAAACTAAAGAAATGAATAATTTTTAGAACTGTGTATTAGAACCTGTAACTTAGAACTTGGAATTAAATAAATAATTAACATACTTAGTGTATGACTCCACATCGCATTTTTTGAGATACGTGTTCAGGGACATATGGTGATGGCACAATACAAAGCGAAGTGAAAGAAGATAATAAATCTAGTACAGTCTAAGAACCAATAAAGTCAGTCAATATGGTGAATTCCTGAAAACCGTCGGTAACGATGTAAAGCCTAAAGGCTTCTGAACGAGTTTCCTGGAGGTAATCGCAGTACTACGATTAGTAATCCACTCCCAAATATTCTTCATTGGAAAGAGCTTTGTCCTATTCTTAATTTACAGCAAAGTGAATCACCCAAGTCAGCTTGGCGAAGTAGTTGAGGAACTAGACACAGAGATGTCCAGGTTCAAATTCCTAGTCAAGGATCCTGATTAATTTTTTTGCTGTTTCCTTGAGTAACTTCATGTGATTGACACAAAGATTTTCAAGGGACGTCTGATCTCGTCACCTAACCTTTTCCAGCTGTAATAGCGCTCCAATTCATTTCGAGCAAGTAGCCTTTTTTTTCACATACAAGGTCTGATAAAAACGATAGGGCACTAATCATCCTACTAAGTGTGTGTTTGGCTTACATGGGGACCACACGAACTTTCCCTGACCCATCTGATTGATGATGACAGCGTTCTTTGGGTACGACTAGGACTTCAACATATGCAAACAAGAAGTGGCATCTCTCTATCGTTTTCAAGAGAATAGTGTGTTAGGGGCGGATGTGGTATACAATTTCCGCAGTAGGTGAGTAGGTTCGTAGTTTCGTAAGATGGAGGTCTGTGATTTTTTTAAAATTTTTAATTGCGCATTTCTAACGAAAGATGGATTAGAAACGTCACGAAATTGTGTGATTAATGAGAACCGTTAGAAATGTAAACCGTGTTAAAAAAACTGTGCACATGTTTGTGCGAAAATTCTGCGTTGATTACAAATGCTGTATGCCGCAATAATCATTGTTTTCCAGGTTTTTGTGATCAGTGTCATCATAATTCGTGTATTGTTCTGTTGGTTACGCATTGTACTTGCCACCAATGTAGGTACAATAGCATAAATAGAATAACTATACTGATTTAATTGAAACTTCTTGTGTATCATTTTTATTTACAGTCTCCTTTCAGAATCTTTCCTCCTTTTTTCAGGATAAAGATTATGAAAATAATAAATGAATCGTTAAACACTGATAGTGTGCACAGTCTTAATAAATCTGTTGTTAGAATAAATCTGTTGAATTTAGAAGATCTTGCTCTGTTTGACATTGTCGAACGCTTGTTACGGATTGACAAATCCTATGAACGTGTCTCATTCTTCTTTAGTCCAGTATCCATTATAAGCCGCAAATGGCGGGCCATTATCAGCCAAACTGGTCGTTGTCTAACAGATCCTCAGTTTTCTCTCCCATTCTTCTGTATATTATTCTTGTCAGCAGCTTGGATGCATGAGCTGTTCAGTTGATTGTGTGATAATTCTCGCACTTGTCGGCTCTTGCAATCTTCGGAATTCTGTGGATGATGTTTTTCTGAACGTCAGATGGCATATCGCCAGACACCAACATGAGTAGTCATTTTGTTGCCTCTTCCCTCAACGATTTTAGAAATTGTGATAGAATGTTATGTACCCCTTCTGCCTTGTTCGATCTTAATTCTTCCAAAGCGCTGCTAAGTTCCGATTCTAATACTGAATCTTCTTATAGAGGCCTTAAGTGTGCTCTTTCCACCTAACCGCTCTCTCCTCTGCATTTAACAGTGGAATTCTCACTGTTCCCTTTATGTTACCACAATTGCTTTCTGTTTCACCGAAAGTTGTTTTGAATTTTATATACGCTGAGTCAGTTCTTCAGACAGTAATTTTTTTTCTCGATGTCTTCACATTTCTCTTGCAGCCATTTCGCCTTAGTTTCCCTGTACTTCCTATTTATTTCATTCCTCAGCAACGTCTGTACTCCTGAATTTTCCTGAACATTTCTGTACTTCTTTCTTTCATCCATCAACTGAAGTATTTCTTCGCAGTTATCTTACAGGTTAATATGTTTTCCTTTCCAACTTCTGTGACTGCCCTTTTTTAGAGATGTCCATTACTCTTCAACTGCACTCTGAGCTATTCCTTATCGTAGTATCTACAGCCTTAGAGAACTTTAAGCGTATTTCTTCATTCCTTAGTACTTCCTTATCCCACTTCTTTGTGTATTGATTCTTCCTGACGAATCTTTTAAACTTCAGCCTACTCTTGATCAGTAATAAATTGTGATTTGAGTCTATATCTACTTCTGGGTACGTCTTACAATCCAGTATCTGATTTCGGAATCTCTGCCTGATCGTGATGTAATCTTACTGAAATCCTTCCCGTACTTTTCGAAGTATACCTCTTCTGATTCTTGAACAGGGTTTTCGCTATTACTAGTTGAAATTTATTGCTGAATTCAACTGGTCTTTCGCCTCTCCCATTCCTTTTACTATGCCTATATTTTCTTGTAACCCTTTCGTATACTCCTTTACGTACAACCTCATTCCAACGCCCCATGAGTATTTGATTTACATCTGCCTTTACCTAATGAATTACCCGTTAAATATTCTCATATACTTCCTCTATCTGTACGTCTCCGGCTTACGCCGTCGCCATATATATTTGAACTATCGTTGTCGGTGTTGGTTTGCTGTCAATTCTGATAATAACAACCGTATCACTGGACTATTCACAGCAACTCACTCTCTGCCCTACCTTACTGTTGATAACGAATCCTATTCCCATTATGCCATTTTCTGCCCTACACTCATTTGACGAGAAATACTTGTCTCTTTTCCATCCCACTTACTGGCCCCCACTACAGACTGAGCCTCTGCATTTCTGTTTTCAGATTTTATAGCTTCCCTACTACGATCAAACTTCTGCCATTCTACTCCTCCATTCGTAGAACGTTATAGTTTAGTTGATTATTCAGTCTTTTTCTCATGATCACTCCCCCACCCCCTTGGCAATCCCCTCCCGGAGATCTGAATGGGGCCCTCTTCCAGAAACTTTTGCTAGTGGGGAGATCATCATGACACTTTTTAAATCACAGGCCACATTTCCTGTGGATACTCATTATGTGTCGTTAATGCAGTGGTTTCCGCTGCCATCTGCCTTTGATTATTGCTGATTCGTCCGCCTTCAGGGGCGGTTTCCCACAGCGAGAGTAACCATTCAAATTATAGAAGCACGCGTAAAATTTTCAAAATCGAAAATCTTCTGTGTCATGCTAGCAAGGGCAACATGCGGTCTTGTCATTCAATGATCACTTCAAAGAGTGCGCGAAGACAGGGCATAGACACGGGACGTTACAAGTCAGAAGTCTAACAGCTGATGTCCAAGTTATCGGCTATGCGGACCAGACCCAACGGCACCCCATCGTATTACGCCTGGTGCATGGCCCTTATGATGGTGTTGAGTGCAGTCTGGCAACGTTTGTTCTCCTCAGAGCAATCACACACTGACACGTCCAACGTGTTGTGCAGAGAAGCGGGAACAGGTACGCCTTCTCTCTGCTGCACGTCAAGAGAAGTCGCAACAACGGTCGCCATGTTGCCAGTCTGTTGTGATCCAGATGTCGTAGTTTTCTTGCTGCAAACAATCCGATTTCCAGCCTCAAAGCACGTTATATGGCTGTACGATTTTACAAGGCCAAGCGGGCGGTATTTCTGTCCTTTCGGGCACCAGTCACTTGGAGCCGCAGCGGTCTTGCTTTTCGTTGAGTATGGCGCTCCTGAATCCATCAATTCTGTATTCAGGTGACAGTCGTGGGATCCCGACCAACGCGAACAGCAAGATCGCGGGACGAAAAACTGTAGTCTGAATAGGCCGCGATCTACCACTGTCTAATTCCGACACACACTGTTTGACGTTTGTCCTAATTAGACGAGGCATAACATGACCATATCACAAAGAAACAACATTCCAAAGCGATTTCTGAATGAGAAACCTGCTGTGTAATTTTTCCTTGTATACTGAATGTAGATGGCGTTACTCAAAGCCGACCGCTGTGGTGGAGCGGCTCTAGGCGCTTCAGTCTGGAACCGCGCTGCTGCTACGGTCGCAGGTTCGAATCTTGCCTGGGGCATGGATGTGTGTGATGTCCTTAGGTTAGTTAGGTTTAACTAGTTCTAAGTTCTAGGGGACTGATGACCTTGAACCATTTCGTAACTCCTAACTGCTTGGTGCGACTGCGCTGAAATGGGAATCGTTTGCGTATTGAAGCGTGCGGTACTCTTAAGAAATGCCGACATTTTTGTTTATAGCCTTCATAGTATTAAAATTTTAATGGTCAGCAACATATCCTCTCAGAGGCAGTAGACGAGCAATAGGAGCATTTTTTCAAAACTGAATAAATTCAAAATAGGAAGTTTTTCAGGAAACGTATTTTTTTAAAATTCAGACAGAGATACGTATTACAAAAACGAGATAATTTAACGTTTACTCAGCTTTTTAGGCACGACTGGCACTGTGTGTTTGACTTCCCTAAAATTTGCAATGTTTATTTCAGAATAGACGGACAAATTTTTCAACTCTTATAAAAACTTGAAATGTTAACATGAAAGTTAAAAGTTTCAGTCATATAAACATTCAAATTATTTTTTTTCATTTCTTTTTATCTTTAATATTAATTACAAATACAGCTAGTACAAGGTGTACAACTTTCCTTCCGCAGTTTTTTCCCCAATATTTGAGGCTTTAATGAAACAAATTGGTTACACATGTATCATTCAAAGTATTTTCCATCGCTGGGCACTACTTTCTCCCATCTTTCGAGCACTGGACGAATCCCGCGTCGAAAAAATTGTTCATCTTTTGAAGCGACCCACGAATCGATCCAACTTGTGACTTTTTCATGAGATCGGAAATGTTGGTCAGCCAGGCCATGCCCATGCTCCAGTAATCTAAACAGGCGATAGACAGAGGAAGCAATGTCTGGAGAATATGGCAGGTGGAGTAGGACTTCCCATTTCAACGTTTCCAAGTACGTTTTGACAGTCGTGTGAAGTTAGCACCCCTTTTTCGAGAAATATACATTTTTTTCATAGTTCTGGATAGATGTGACATAGTTCTAGAGTTCTTTGTACAAAATTTCAATAGTTCTACAGAATTTAGCGAAAAAAACAACAATATTCGAAAAAATTATCATATCGAAAATTTTTTTTGTCAATTTTCGCAAAATATAAATAAGTACAAGAGTTCTGAGCACAGTTCTGAACAGAGCTCCAAGAGTTCTATCGAAAATCTCAGTAACATTTTTTTATGCAGCTAATAGTTTACGAGATAATTGCGTTTTAATGAGAAAATCTTTACACTTACTGTGAAGTTGGCACCCTTTTTTTCAGAAATAGTAATTTTTTTCAGAGTTCTTGATAGATATGCCATAGTTCTAGAGTTCTTTGTACAAAATTTCAGTAGTTCTGCAGAATTTAGCAAAGAAAACATCAATACTCGAAAAAAATTTCGTATCGAAAACATTCTTTGTCAATTTTCGCAAAAATTAAATTCGTAGAACAGTTCTGAGGACAGTTCTGAACAGAACCCCAAGAGCTCTATCGAAAATCCCAACAATATTTCTCTATGGCGATAACAGTTTATGAGATAAATTGATTTAATGTGGAACACACTTTCTCTACAGAAAATATAAATATATTCGTAAAACAGTTCTGATGACAGTTCTGGACAACACGTGAAGAGTTCTATCGAAAATCCTAGTAGCATTTGTTTGTGCTGGTAATAGCTTAAGAGGTAATTGCAACTTAATTAAGAACTCCATAAGAGCTCGTACTGTGAAGCTGGCACCCTTTTCTTCAGAAATATATATTTTTTCAGGGTTCTTGATAGATAAGTCATAGTTCTAGAGTTCTTTGTACAAAATTTCAATAGTTCTGCAGAATTTAGCGAATAAAACAACAGTACTCGTAAAAATTGTGGTGTAGAAACCATTTTGGCGATTTTCGCGAAAAGTAAATTCATACAACAGTTCTAAGGACAGTTCTGAACAGAGCCCCGATAGTTCTATCGAAAATCCCAATAACATTTTTTTGTGCAGCTAATAGTTTGCGAGATAATTGCAATTTAAGGAGAAAATCTTTTCACTTACTTTTTTTCAGAAATGATATTTTTTTCAGACTTCTTGATAGATATGGCATAGTTCTAGAGTTCTTTGTACAAAATTTGAATAGTTCTGCAGAATTTAAAGAAGAAAACAACAATACTCGAGAAAAATTTCGTACAGCAAACATTCTTTATTCATTCTTCCAAAAACTAAATTCGTACAACAGTTCCGAGGGCAGTTCTGAACAGAACCCCAATGATTCTATCGAATATCCTAATAACAGTTTTTTGTGCATCTAATAGCTTACGAGATAATTGAAATTTAAGGAGGAAACCTCTTCACTTACTGTGGAGCTGGCACCCTTTTTTCTCAGAAATATATATTTTTTCAGAGCTCTTGCTAGAAATGTCATAGTTCTAGAGTTCTTTGCACAAAATTTTAATTGTCCTGCTGAATTTAGCGAAGAAAACAACAATACTCGAAAAAATTTTCGTATCGAACACATTCTTTGTCAATGTTGGCAAAAAGTAAATTCGTACAACAGTTCTGAACAGAACACCAAGAGCTCTATCGAAAATTCTAATGACATCTTTTTGTGGCGATGATAGTTTATATGGTAACTGCTTTGATGTTAGACCCACTGTCTCCACAGAAAAAAATAAATTCGTAGAACAGTTTTGATGAACAGTTCTGGATAACACCCCAAGACTTCTATCGATAATCATGATAACAATTTTTGTGGTTATAATAGTTTGTAAGATAAATGATTAATTGTGGGGCTCACTTACTCTACAAAAAAATTATGTCTATTCGTACGTTCTGGTGACAGCTCTGGATAGCATTGTAAGAGTTCTATCGAAAATACTAGTAACATATTCTGTGCAGGTAATCGTTTACGCAGTAATTGCATTTAATAAGGAATGCTTATGAGCCTTTCCCGTGAAGTTTGCACCCCTTTTACGAGAAATATACATTTTTTTCATAGTTCTTGATACGTATGCAATAGTTCTAGATTTCCCTGCTCAAAACACGAATAGTTCTCTAGAATTTCGGGAAGAAAACAATAATTCGGCAAAATTTTGGTATGGTAAAAAATTATTTGTCAGTTTGGGAAAAATAAATTTGTGTAACTGTTCTGTTAGCAGTTCTGGATAGCACCCAAAGAGTTGTATTGAACATGATAAGAACATTTTTGTGGCGATAATAGTTTATACGATAATTGTTTTAATCTGATACTCACTTTCTCTACGAAAGCAAAATTCGTAGAATAGTTCTGATGACAGTTCTGAATAGCACCCACAGAGTTCTACCAAAAACTATAATATCATTTTTTGTGACGATGACATTATATGAGATAATTAATGTGGGACTTACTTTTGTCATGTACAAGTAATAAATTCGTACAAAAGGTCTGATGGCATTTCTGAATAGGACCCTAAGAGTTCTACCGAAAACTGTAATAACATTTTTTGTGGGGATAACAGTTAATGAGATAATATCATTTACGAGAGACCCACTTGGTCTACATTATACCTCATAACATTTTTATGGTGCCAATAGATTATGAAATAGACTGTGTGTTCACTCTGCAGTGGGTGTGCGCCGATGTGAAACTTACTGGCAGATAAGAACTGTGTGCCGGACCGGGTCTCTAACCCCAGGCTGTGACGAAGGAATATTGTCACAACATCCTTTTTTCCAGGAGTGGTACTTCTGCAATTTTCGTAGGACAACTTCTGCGAAATTGGGAACGCAGGAGATGAGGTACTGCTGGAAGTACAGCTGTGAGGACGAAATCGTAAATTCTCACTTTTATTTTCGAAAACCGAAAACCGAAAATACGGATTTATATTCTACTAAATACAAAAAGTCTAAATGTTCAGCACTGTACAAACGCCAGTAAACCTTCTTAAGACTGAATGTAGTAACTGTAGGTGGAAGTGTGGGATGTGCACGCTTAGATGATTCAAAGTAAGAAGGCTCGTCAGTGCAAAACAAACAGATGGTTAAGAGAGCAGATACATTCACGCGCGCCACTAACCAGATGGTGTCACACCTGTCGAGAAGCGCACCAGAGGTACAATGAGCTGTGGTGGAGTGCTGTTGGCGTGGTTACTATGCAACTTACTTGATGGACACCAATACACCGTTATATTAAGGTACAATACTTGAGAAACAATGTCATTCAGGCACACTGAGCTCCGTATCACTCAGTACTAGACTAAATTACCGGCCTAGTGATAAACAGCCTATGTACCTCACCGACTACATATCTTCGTGTTATAAGAAAAAAAGAAAAATACCAAGGGACACAAAATATGAATCCGGATAAACCGGAAATCCGGATTAGTGAGGACCAAATAAACGATATTCTCGTTTACAAATTTCGAACTCCTTATTAACGTTAATAGTGTATCCCCTCAACATAATAACACCTCTATCAGTCATGTACTGAATTAGGATTTAAACATACTACTTAGTTCGTTTGTACAATATATTCATTTAAATATACTTACATTTCTATATATTGTAAAGACTTTTGACTCTCGCTGTAGTGTAACTCATCAAACTTCCACACTTCCTTTCTAACTAGAACAAATGTTTGCAACAATATTAACGACAGAAATTTTAAATTTATTCGTTACACACAGCACATGTTTTTATGTATCCTAGCGTCTGGTGATGTTGCCACCTAACTTTCATCCATGAGGGTCCTGGGCAATTTTTAGCTGTTAATGGATCCTGGATGTGATGAGAGCTCAAAACAATTACTGTTTTACGTAATAAAATTCATCTGGTTCTTCCTGATTCTAAAAATATACACTTCATGTACAGTACCTCGTCATTCTCGTGCATAAATGTCACTTTGTTTAATTTGGGCGCGCCGCGCGGGATTAGCCGAGCGGTCTTAGGCGCTGCAGTCATGGACGGTGCGGCTGGTCCCGGCGGAGGTTCGAGTCCTCCCTCGGGCATGGGTGTGTGTTTGTCCTTAGGATAATTTAGGTTAAGTAGTGTGTAAGCTTAGGGACTGATGACCTTAGCAGATTTCACACACTTTTGAACATTTGAACATTTAATTTGGGCGCCGCAGTTTCCGTAGAACCTCGTTTATGTAATATCTTTGAAGAACCTGTCGACTGTCGTATGTGCAGGAAAAAATGTTTACATGGCATAAAACAAAATCAGGATGCGTTTCAACAGTTGCAATATGTTTTGATGGTGGAGTAAAAATGGTTCAAATGCATCTGAGTACTATGGGACTTAATTTCTGAGGCCATCAGTTCCCAAGAACTAAGAACTACTTAAACCTAACTAACCTAAGGTCTAGGGGTAGCGTCTTTGATTCATAATCAAAACGTCTTCGGTCCCGGGTTCGATCCCTGCCACTGCCTAAATTTGGATAAATAAACAGCATTGGCGGCCGAAGACTTCCGGCATAAGAAGTCAGCCTCATTCTGCCAACGGCCTTTTCAAAGAGGGCGGAGGAGCGGATAGAGGTTCAGGGCACTCTCTTGTCCTAGGGGTGGGAAATTGCCCCTAAAGGTGGAAGAATCAGCAATGACCAACGACATGAGGATGCAGAAGGCAATGGAAACCACTCCAATAAAGACACGTAACGTGTATCCACAGGACATGTGGCCTGTATTTGAAGAAGTGTCATGATGATCTCTCCATTGGCAAAAGATTCCGGAATAGTCCCCCTATCGGATCTCTGGGAGGGGACTGCCAAGGGGGAGGTTACCATGGGAAAAAGATTGAATAATCAACGAAAGGATAACGTTCTACGAGTCGGGGCGTGGAATGTCAGAAGCTTGAACGTGGTAGGGAAACTAGAAAATCTGAAAAGGGAAATGCAAAGGCTCAATCTAGATATAGTAGGGGTCAGTGAAGAGAAGTGGAAGGAAGACAAGGATTTCTGGTCAGATGAGTATCGGGTAATATCAACAGCAGCAGAAAATGGTATAACAGGTGTAGGATTCGTTATGAATAGGAAGGTAGGGCAGAGGGTGTGTTACTGTGAACAGTTCAGTGAGCGGGTTGTTCTAATCAGAATCGACAGCAGACCAACACCAACAACGATATTTCAGGTATACATGCCGACGTCGCAAGCTGACGATGAACAGATAGAGAAAGTGTATGAGGATATTGAAAGGATAATGCAGTATGTAAAGGGGGACGAAAATCTAATAGTCATGGGCGACTGGAATGCAGTTGTAGGGGAAGGAGTAGAAGAAAAGGTTACAGGAGAATATGGGCTTGGGACAAGGAATGAAAGAGGGGAAAGACTAATTGAGTTCTGTAACAAGTTTCAGCTAGTAATAGCGAATACCCTGTTCAAGAATTACAAGACGAGGAGGTATACTTGGAAAAGGCCGGGAGATACGGGAAGATTTCAATTAGATTACATCATGGTCAGACAGAGATTCCGTAATCAGATACTGGATTGTAAGGCGTACCCAGGAGCAGATATACACTCAGATCACAATATAGTAGTGATGAAGAGTAGGCTGAAGTTCAAGACATTAGTCAGGAAGAATCAATACGCAAAGAAGTGGGATACGGAAGTACTAAGGAATGACGAGATACGTTTGAAGTTCTCTAACGCTATAGATACAGCAATAAGGAATAGCGCAGTAGGCAGTACAGTTGAAGAGGAATGGACATCTCTAAAAAGGGCCATCACAGAAGTTGGGAAGGAAAACATAGGTACAAAGAAGGTAGCTGCGAAGAAACCATGGGTAACAGAAGAAATACTTCAGTTGATTGATGAAAGGAGGAAGTACAATTATGTTCCGGGAAAATCAGGAATACAGAAATACAAGTCGCTGAGGAATGAAATAAATAGGAAGTGCAGGGAAGCTAAGACGAAATGGCTGCAGGAAAAATGTGAAGACACCGAAAAAGATATGACTGTCGGAATGACAGACTCAGCATACAGGAAAGTCAAAACAACCTTTGGTGACATTAAAAGCAACGGTGCTCACATTAAGAGTGCAACGGGAATTCCACTGTTAAATGCAGAGGAGAGAGCAGATAGGTGGAAAGAATACATTGAAAGCCTCTATGAGGGTGAAGATTTGTCTGATGTGATAGAAGACGAAACAGGAGTCGATTTAGAAGAAATAGGGGATCCAGTATTAGAATCGGAATTTAAAAGAGCTTTGGAGGACTTACGGTCAAATAAGGCAGAAGGGATAGATAACATTCCATCAGAATTTCTAAAATCATTGGGGGAAGTGGCAACAAAACGACTATTCACGTTGGTGTGTAGAATATATGAGTCTGGCGATATACCATCTGACTTTCGGAAAAGCATCATCCACACAATTCCGAAGACGGCAAGAGCTGACAAGTGCGAGAATTATCGCACAATCAGCTTAACAGCTCATGCATCGAAGCTGCTTATAAGAATAATATACAGAAGAATGGAAAAGAAAATTAAGAATGCGCTAGGTGACGATCATTTTGGCTTTAGGAAAAGTAAAGGGACGAGAGAGGCAATTCTGACGTTACGACTAATAATGGAAGCAAGGCTAATGAAAAATCAAGACACTTTCATAGGATTTGTCGACCTGGAAAAAGCGTTCGACAATATAAAATGGTGCAAGCTATTCGAGATTCTGAAAAAAGTAGGGGTAAGCTATAGGGAGAGACGGGTCATATACAATATGTACAACAACCAAGAGGGAATAATAAGAGTGGACGATCAAGAACGAAGTGCTCGTATTAAGAAGGGTGTAAGACAAGGCTGTAGCCTTTCGCCCCTACTCTTCAATCCGTACATCGAGGAAGCAATGATGGAAATAAAAGAAAGGTTCAGGAGTGGAATTAAAATACAAGGTGAAAGGATATCAATGACATTGCTATCCTGAGTGAAAGTGAAGAAGAATTAAATGATCTGCTGAACAGAATGAACAGTCTAATGAGATGAGTACACAGTATGGTTTGAGAGTAAATCGGAGAAAGACGAAGGTAATGAGAAGTAGTAGAAATGAGAACAGCGAGAAACTTAACATCAGGATTGATGGTCACGAAGTCAATGAAGTTAAGGAATTGTGCTACCTAGGCAGTAAAATAACCAATGACGGACGGAGCAAGGAGGACATCAAAAGCAGACTCGCTATGGCAAAAAAGGCATTTCTGGCCAAGAGAAGTCTACTAATATCAAATACCGGCCTTAATTTGAGGAAGAAATTTCTGAGGATGTACGTCTGGAGTACAGCATTGTACGGTAGTGAAACATGGACTGTGGGAAAACCGAAACAGAAGAGAATCGAAGCATTTGAGATGTGGTGCTATAGACGAATGTTGAAAATTAGGTGGACTGATAAGGAATAAGGAGGTTCTACGCAGAATCGGAGAGGAAAGGAATATGTGGAAAACACTGATAAGGAGAGGGGACAAGATGATAGGACATCTGCTAAGACATGAGGGAATGATTTCCATGGTACTAGAGGGAGCTGCAGAGGGCAAAAACTGTAGAGGAAGGCAGAGATTGGAATACGTCAAGCAAATAATTGAGGACGTAGGTTGCAAGTGGTACTCTGAGATGAAGAGGTTAGCACAGGAAAGGAATTCGTGGCGGGCCGCATCAAACCATTCGAACCTGCGACCGAAGCGGTCGCGTGGTTCCAGACTGTAGCGCCTAGAATCGCTCGGCCACTCCGGCCGGTCTGATGGAGTAAAGATTAAAAACAATGAGCAGAAGAGGCATCAAAACTAGGAACAACATGAAAATTGTGCTGGTATGGGCGGACAGGCAACATGTCACATAAACTAAAAAAGCTGCTGAAAGCATTAAAAAGGAGGCCATAATAACAAAGAAAAGAAGCAAAACTAAGAAAATGAAAAGGACTTGAAAGATAACAACAAGATTATGGAGCAGGAATGGTTTGCAATGTCGTCATTGAGAAGAAAATGACATACAAATCTTTAGTTTCAATTTTCTGTAACCAATGTGTTTGCACACAGAGATACTGTTACCAGTATCTCATCCACTATTAAAGCTACATAAACAAAGCTATGGATGAATAATAATAAAGTGCTTGCCTACACACTGAACCACATTATTCAACAATGGATTAAATATTTTAAGCTGCAATATGTCATATTATGTTCTTAAATTATTAGGAGAAAAAATTGACTCTTAAAATACATTGTTTTTAAAATAATCAAAACATGAAATTGGTAAATATTACTAGTTAGCTGTTTCCACAAGGTAATAATTCAAAGAATAAAATTTGTTTTTATCTTTTATTTGAAATAGTGTGTAAGTACATTGAACCTAAAATAACAATTACGTGTAATTCAGTATGTAAGAAAAACATCAATATTCACTGCACAATGTATTCCACAGATTTACAATGTATTTCACCTAGAGCTCACTATGTACCTATTCTTTGATAAAAGTTTCATTCCTGAATCTACTGACAGTCTTGCATTATTAAATTTCAGAGTACCAGTAAAAACTACAGGCCGTGATGTACAGGTCCCCTTAACAGCTCTTCTTCAGAATACACTAGAACCCAGAAGGAAATACATATGTAGGGAATTCAGTAATAAATAGGCATAGAATTTATGAGGTGTGAAACAACTAAGAAAAATAAGTACAGAAAAATATATACGTGAAATTTAGGGCATAAAATGCTCTTATTCTAGTAACTAAAATAGGAGGGCTGTGGTTCCAGAAACAAAGATACTGAGAATTAACATAAGAGCTGTATTTGTAATATTTAGATATCAACTTTTAGCAATTGCTTACCTTATAAAGCAAAGTTCCTATGTAGGAACTACTTGTTTCGTCTCGTCGGTCTTGTAGCTGCCATTTGAAAACTTTCCTGTCTTGACATACATGAACAGGTGTGGAGAAATTATCGTTTCTTTTGAAACTCTCTGTACATCTTTATACAAGTCATCTTACTGCTTCCAGTAGGTTCCATCAACGACATATGCCGTGTAGTGTTTGATGGAGCTTTTATAATGAATGGCACCAACAAGATTTCTTTCGTGATCGTTTGCAACAGACATTTCTTCCTTTGATTTGGAGGAAACTGATCTTCAGTTAGTGGGCAAGTTGTTGTACTAGTATCCATCATCAAGTAGCATCCAAATCTCTTTTCTTCGACTGCTTCTCATTTACATTTCCTGCATTTTATGATAGTATTTAGACCTCCATTTGTTGCCTCATGCATGAAATTATAACCAAGTCAAAGCCCATTGTCTTTAATTTTGAAAATTATCCTTCAGTCGCTGCTGACGAACGAATAGATAGAGGAATATGGAAAGAAGGATAGATCACAGCTGTTCACAGTGGTATATAGTACATCAACTCTTTCAGCATCTCTGCAGCATTAGGAATGTTGTACAGATTCACATCAAAGAGATTGTCATCCTTAGTCTGATTCACGATGACTTCAGCTTTATTGTAGATACGTTTTGCCCTATCAATCCACGCGTTTGCAGTAGATTCCTTAGAGTTCAAAATTGATTCCAAAAGACAGTCATCATTGTTTTCAACATCATCAGGTTTCTTGTCATCATCTTTCTTTCCTTCAATATATGAATGACGTGGACCACCTCTGATAATGTTATCAAGGTGATTGATGAATATTCTTGACTGCACTCATCAGTACCAAGATGTTCACTCAACGCAACAGCCAAAAGTGAGCGCAAAGCACTTTCAGTATCACGAAAATCTGTCATCATGTAAATATGGGCCAAAACTCAAAGTTGTTTGACTTGTGATTTACCTCTTGAGAAGCATTTCCACCTCGAAATCATGACCATAAAATGGTTTAAATCTATCCTCAAACAACAGGAGGGTAGAATTACTCTTTTATGCAAAACAATATGACTATAACACCTATTCAAATAATCTGTTAAGTCCGAGCAATTGGCTATTGGTCTAGAAATGGCAACCAACAAAGCCTTACCAAAATCAGTTACCATGATTTTTGGTCTGGGAGCTCCAGATTTGACGATTTGCATAAAGAAAAATGACAAGAATGATGTGTCATGCCTAGAGGATATCATCTGATAAGTTGGGCCACTGATTGATGAACCATTGACGATATTTGGATCTTTACTAGCGACGTTTACTTCGCGGATGCACATGTACTGATACAGGTATATGTAGTTTGACTTAATTTCCACACAGTCAGCCCTGTTTGACAGATCCTCAAATCGTGAAATAACTCGAAATGCAACGCCATCTGTAGCATCTACTGAATCGTATACACTGCTATTGATTTGATGACAGTATTTGTGCAACTGACTTTTATCTTTCAGCCAATATATACAGAAGAATGGGTCCAATCCGATTGCGTAAATTTCGTCCCGATGGGTTGAATGTTTTGCGATTTGCAGGTTTTCAACAGGCATACTACACTCCTGGAAATTGAAATAAGAACACCGTGAATTCATTGTCCCAGGAAGGGGAAACTTTATTGACACATTCCTGGGGTCAGATACATCACATGATCACACTGGCAGAACCACAGGCACATAGACACAGGCAACAGAGCACGCACAATGTCGGCACTAGTACAGTGTATATCCACCTTTCGCAGCAATGCAGGCTGCTATTCTCCCATGGAGACGATCGTAGAGATGCTGGATGTAGTCCTGTGGAACGGCTTGCCATGCCATTTCCACCTGGCGCCTCAGTTGGACCAGCGTTCGTGCTGGACGTGCAGACCGCGTGAGACGACGCTTCATCCAGTCCCAAACATGCTCAATGGGGGACAGATCCGGAGATCTTGCAGGCCAGGATAGTTGACTTACACCTTCTAGAGCACGTTGGGTGGCACAGGATACATGCGGACGTGCATTGTCCTGTTGGAACAGCAAGTTCCCTTGCCGGTCTAGGAATGGTAGAACGATGGGTTCGATGACGGTTTGGATGTACCGTGCACTATTCAGTGTCCCCTCGACGATCACCAGTGGTGTACGGCCAGTGTAGGTGATCGCCCCCCACACCATGATGCCGGGTGTTGGCCCTGTGTGCCTCGGTCGTATGCAGTCCTGATTGTGGCGCTCACCTGCACGGCGCCAAACACGCATACGACCATCATTGGCACCAAGGCAGAAGCGACTCTCATCGCTGAAGACGACACGTCTCCATTCGTCCCTCCATTCACGCCTGTCGCGACACCACTGGAGGCGGGCTGCACGATGTTGGGGCGTGAGCGGAAGACGGCCTAACGGTGTGCGGGACCGTAGCCCAGCTTCATGGAGACGGTTGCGAATGGTCCTCGCCGATACCCCAGGAGCAACAGTGTTCCTAATTTGCTGGGAAGTGGCGGTGCGGTCCCCTACGGCACTGCGTAGGATCCTACGGTCTTGGCGTGCATCCGTGCGTCCCTGCGGTCCGGTCCCAGGTCGACGGGCACGTGCACCTTCCGCCGACCACTGGCGACAACATCGATGTACTGTGGAGACCTCACGCCCCACGTGTTGAGCAATTCGGCGGTACGTCCACCCAGCCTCCCGCATGCCCACTATACGCCCTCGCTCAAAGTCCGTCAACTGCACATACGGCTCACGTCCACGCTGTCGCGGCATGCTACCAGTGTTAAAGACTGCGATGGAGCTCCGTATGCCACGGCAAACTGGCTGACACTGACGGCGGCGGTGCACAAATGCTGCGCAGCTAGCGCCATTCGACGGCCAACACCGCGGTTCCTGGTGTGTCCGCTGTGCCGTGCGTGTGATCATTGCTTGTACAGCCCTCTCGCAGTGTCCGGAGCAAGTATGGTGGGTCTGACACACCGGTGTCAATGTGTTCTTTTTTCCATTTCCAGGAGTGTAGTCATTATACCAAATCGTTTGTCCCTTTCCTCTTCTATAGCCTTTCTCAAGACATCAGCATTTGGTAAATTTGGAGGAATCATGTCTCCGAAAGACATATTTTTCACTTCATAATTTCGCCAAAGAGCTGCTGGAATCCTGTTATCAACCAATTTAGCAGCTACCTGTTGTCTTCTCGTGCCACGTAGTTGTCTTCTTTTCAGATGATTTCTATCGTCTGAAAAGTTTGAAAGTCTGCAGTTCAGAATAATGTCGTTGTCCTTTTTTTTGCATCTTCAGAGCAATCCCTTCGAAAGTGGCTCCGCATTCTGTACATCTTCCTTTGATCTTCAAGAAGCACTTTGAACATGAACTTTCACACACTTTCGCATATTTGAAAGAAAAGGCACATGGAATTGTGATGTTCATAAATTTTATCAGCCATCAAATCGGTCCATTTCCCTATTTCCAGTTTTGAAGGCTTTCCAAGTTTCCTCTTTGTTGGTTTTATGGTAGACCATTTTTCTGCTGACATTAGTAAGTCGAATTGCTTTGTCATGTCCGTGTAGCACGAAAAACCAAAAACATTCCACGACTCATCTTTGCTGTCATCGTCTTTTTCTTCAACGAAACATTCCAGCCTCAAAGTGTTTCTAACAAAAGTAAGCAGATCATGACGATCTTCTTTAATTGTTGTGTAAATATGTTTGAAGACATTTTCGAGCCGATGTCGACCATGGCATCAGACAGTTTTTGGAAGACCGGATGAGACGGAGTTAACTGAATGCCTCTATCATCGATTACTTTAAATTCCTCCATGCTGTGAAGACGTTTCAATTCTGGTAGATTGTACATTTTTATGGGTATTACAGTTCATGAATATCACTTACACAAGAGCACCGACTCCACAACAAGCACCGACTGCACAAGAGCTCTGACTGAACGAGCATAATTATTATTCCCATGAGTGTGAGTAGTATTGTCACGTTTAGTCATTACGGGCAGATCAAGGAGCTTAATGCAGCGCCGGCGGGCGGCTTCACACGACGCAGCGCGTGCCACCCAAAAAGTGCAGCTGTTGTCATTAGGTTTGATGCTACCTCTATTGTAACTGCTACGCTGACGTCACTTGCCGATTGCTTAAAAGACGCAGTTCAAGTGTTCATTGTTTCCAGATGTAGTGCCACGACTTTTGCATTGTTGCTGTGCTTTGTTTATTATTTTTTGGTCTTGAGAGGTCTCAGGGACGTATCATAGTTTTCATTATCCTTCAAATTGATACATGTCGAAATTTTCCGTAAATTACTTTTCAACAATTTGCAGTAGTGGCGCCTCCTCGTTAATAGCTTCCCTTCTCCGTATGCTTTTCATTGTTGTGTGATTCTGTAAATTACTTGTCAACAACTGGTAGCACTGGCGCCCTCTCGTTATAGCTTCCTTTCTCTGTATGCCTTTCATTGTTGTATGATTCAGTATCGACGCTAATCCTCCCATGATGAGATATGAGCCGATTGCTCGTTTTTATGCACTGTGCCCTTTCGTATTTCATTTCAGCAATTAATTTATTTGTTTGTCAACGTAGTAAGTGGTACAAAGCTAATGCAGAATGTAAAATGCAATTAAATTCTGTTTGAACTGTTTAACCGTCAGCGTCCGCTGTCTGAACGTCAAATATCAAATTAATACACTGTGCCTGGTTGCGTTATTTTATAGGAATTTTATTAATTTAAGTGGAGTGTACTTGATCATGCTGAAGAAATCCAAAGCATATAGTTCGAAGAGGATAATATTATTCGAAATTTACCTGGACCGATAGGTGCAGCCAAAGTAGCCTTTGTGATGCTGTTATTGTCTCATAGATGATATTTGTCTCTTGTAGTTTTGTATTTCAGTCAGCATTTTGAGAGCATTAAAGCTTCATTTCAGCGTAAGAGACGGGTAAAATCATTAGATGTTATTGAACTGAAAGCCTTAATCAGCCTCTTGTATTTAATTGTTGTTAACAAAAGCAACAGATAAAGCCTGGAAGATCTGTGTGGAACTGATGGGGATGGCACTGAAAAATTTCATCTTGCAAATGAACATAAAACGTTTCTAGTTTATTGTGGAGTGCCTTAGATTTTACAGTCGCGCTATTCGTGATGAAAGGAGACAATTAGACAAGCTAACAGCAATTCGGGAAATATTTACTGTGTTTGTACGCAACTACCAGAAATATTATACCCTTGGAGAAAATGTTACAGTAGACAAGAAGCTGGAAGGATTCTGCGGAAGGTACAGTTTTTGCCAATATATACCTATCAAAACAAACAAGTATGGATTTAAAATCTATGCTTTTGTGGATTCTTAAGACTTTTACCTGTACAATTCGGAAATATACGCTGTGTTGCAACCAGAAGGATTTACCAACTGAGCAATAAACATTTTGATTTTGTTCTGTGACTGTGAAAACCTACATATCAGTCAGGTCGAAATGTGATAGCGGACAACTGGTTTACTAGTACTGGAATGGTAATAGAAGTACGAAGGGAGAATTTTTCTTTTGTTGGCACGATGAAGAAAAACAACCGTGAGATTTCTCTAGAGTTTGCTATCAGTAAAAGAAGGGCTGCCCACAGTTCCTTTTTTGGTTTCCATAAGACTGAGCTCTAGTTTCCTCCGTACCTAAAAAGGGGAAGTGTGTGATCCTGGCATCACGTTTGCATGAAGATAATTCGATGGATGCTGACACTATAGATAAATGGAAGCCATCCACCGAAAATGTTACAATAGCGTTAAGTGTCGTAATTTCACAGTGGATAAGCTGAATGCTTTGTACAATGCTGCAAGAAATGTGCACCCCTGGTCAATGGTTATATTTTTGTAATCATCAATACGGTTGGAATCTATGCACAAGTCATTTTTTGTGGCAACAGTAAGAATTGTATCAGAAGGAAAGGGTTCCTGAATCAGCTATGTTATACATTGTTGTTTTCTACGCTATATTCTGCAGAACTATTCAAATTTTGTGCAAAGAACTCTAGAACTATGACTTATCTATCAAGAACCCTGAAAAAATATATATATTTCTGAAAAAAGGGTGCCAGCTTCACAGTAGGAGCTCTGATGGAGTTCTTAATTAAGTTGCAATTACCTCTTAATCTATTACCTGCACAAAAAAATGCTACTAGGATTTTCGATAGAACTCTTCACGTGTTGTCCAGAACTGGCATCAGAACTGTTGTACGTATATATTTATATTTTCTGTATTGTTGTTCCAGTATTGTAGTTTTCTTTGCTAAATTCTGCAGAACTATTGTAATTTTGTACAAAGATCTCTAGATCTAAGGCATATCTATCAAGAACTCTGAGAAAAATTACTATTTCTGAAAAAAAGAGTGCCAACTTCACAGTAAGTGAAATGATTTTCTCCTTAAATTGCAATTTTGTCGTAAACTATTGGCTGCACAAAAAAATGTTATTTGGATTTTCGATAGAACTCTTGGAGTTCTGTTCAGAACTGTGTCCAGAGCTGTTGTACTTATTTACAATTTGCGAAAATTGACAAAGAATATTTTCGATACGAAATTTTTTTCGAATATTGTTGTTTTCTTCGCTAAATTCTGCAGAACTATTCAAATTTTGTACAAAGAACTCTAGAACTATTTCATATCTATCAAGAACTCTGAAAAAAATATGTTGTTGTTGTTGTTGTGGTCTTCAGTCCTGAGACTGGTTTGATGCAGCTCTCCATGCTACTCTATCCTGTGCAAGCTTCTTCATCTCCCAGTACTTACTGCAACCCACATCCTTCTGAATCTGCTTATTGTATTCATTTCTTGGTCTCCCTCTACGATTTTTACCCTCCACACTGCCCTCCAATGCTAAATTTGTGATCCCTTGATGCCTCAAAACATGTCCTACCAACCGATCCCTTCTTCTAGTCAAGTTGTGCCACAAACGTCTCTTCTCCCCAATCCTATTCAATACCTCCTCATTAGTTACGTGATCTACCCACCTTATCTTCAGCATTCTTCTGTAGCACCACATTTCGAAAGTTTCTATTCTCTTCTTGTCCAAACTATTTATCGTCCATGTTTCACTTCCATACATGGCTACACTCCATACAAATACTTTCAGAAACGACTTCCTGACACTTAAATCTATACTCGATGTTAACAGATTTCTCTTCTTCAGAAACGATTTCCTCGCCATTGCCAGTCTACATTTTCTATCCTCTCTACCTCGACCATCATCAGTTATTTTACTCCCTAAATAGCAAAACTCCTTTACTACTTTAAGTGTCTCATTTCCTAATCTAATCCCCTCAGCATCACCCGATTTAATTTGACTACATTCCATTATCCTCGATTTGCTTTTGTTGATGTTCATCTTATATCCTCCTTTCAAGACACTGTCCATTCCGTTCAACTGCTCTTCCAAGTCCTTTGCTGTCTCTGACAGAATTACAATGTCATCGGCAAACCTCAAAGTTTTTACTTCTTCTCAATGAATTTTAATACCTACTCCGAATTTTTCTTTTGTTTCCTTTACTGCTTGCTCAATATACAGATTGAATAACATCGGGGAGAGGCTACAACCCTGTCTCACTCCCTTCCCAACCACTGCTTCCCTTTCATGCCCCTTGACTCTTACAACTGCCATCTGGTTTCTGTACAAATTGTAAATAGCCTTTCGCTCCTTGTATTTTACCCCTGCCACCTTTAGAATTTGAAAGAGAGTATTCCAGTTAACGTTGTCAAATGCTTTCTCTAAGTCTACAAATGCTAGAAACGTAGGTTTGCCTTTTCTTAATCTTTCTTCTAAGACAAGTCGTAAGGTTAGTATTGTCTCACGTGTTCCAACATTTCTACGGATTCCAAACTGATCTTCCCCGAGGTCCGCTTCTACCAGTTTTTCCATTCGTCTGTAAAGAATTCGCGTTAGTATTTTGCAGCTGTGACTTATTAAACTGATAGTTCGGTAATTTTCACATCTGTCAACACATGCTTTCTTTGGGATTGGAATTATCATATTCTTCTTGAAGTCTGAGGGTATTTCGCCTCTCTCATACATCTTGCTCACCAGATGGTAGAGTTTTGTCATGACTGGCTCTCCCAAGGCCATCAGTAGTTCTAATGGAATGTTGTCTACTCCCGGGGCCTTGTTTCGACTCAGGTCTTTCAGTGCTCTGTCAAACTCTTCACGCGGTATCTTATCTCCCATTTCATCTTCATCTACATCTCTTCCATTTCCATAATATTGTCCTCAAGTACATCGCCCTTGTATAAACCCTCTGTATACTCCTTCCACCTTTCTGCCTTTCCTTCTTTGCTTAGAACTGGATTTCCATCTGAGCTCTTGATATTCATACAAGTGGTTCTCTTTTCTCCAAAGGTCTCTTTAATTTTCTGTGGGCAGTATCTATCTTACCCCTTGTGAGACAAGCCTCTACATCCTTACATTTGTCCTCTAGCCATCCCTGCTTAGCCATTTTGCACTTCCTGTCGATCTCATTTTTGAGACGTCTGTATTACTTTTTGCCTGCTTCATTTACTGCATTTTTATATTTTCTCCTTTCGTCAATGAAGTTCAATATTTCTTCTGCTACCGAAGGAGTTCTACTAGCCCTCGTCTTTTTACCTACTTGATCCTCTGCTGCCTTCACTACTTCATCCCTCAGAGCTACCCATCCTTCTTCTACTGTATTTCTTTCCCTCATTCCTGTCAATTGTTCCCTTATGCTCTCCCTGAAACTCTCTACAACCTCTGGTTCTTTCAGTTTATCCAGGTCCCATCTCCTTAAATTCCCACCTTTTTGCAGTTTCTTCAGTTTCAATCTGCAGTTTGTAACCAATAGATTGTGGTCAGAATCCACATCTGCCCCTGGAAATGTCTTACAATTTAAAACCATTATATAATCTATCTAATACCTTTTAGTATCTCCAGGATTCTTCCAGGTATACAACCTTCTTTTATGATTCTTGAACCGAGTGTTGGCTATGATTAAGTTGTGCTCTGTGCAAAATTCTATCAGGCGGCTTCCTCTTTCATTTCCTCCCCCCAATCCATACTGACCTATTACATTTCCTTCTCTCCCTTTTCCTACTATCGAATTCCAGTCGCCCATGACTATTAAATTTTCGTCTCCCTTCACTACGTGAATAATTTCTTTTATCTCGTCATACATTTCATCAATTTCTTCATCATCTGCAGAGCTTGTTGGCATATAAACTTGTACTACTGTAGTAGGCATGGGCTTTGTGTCTATCTTGGCCACAATAGTGCGTTCACTATGCTGTTTGTAGTAGCTAACCTGCACCCCTTTTTGATTTTGTATTTATAGCCCCTTAATCACCTGACAAAAAAAAAAAAAAAAAAAAAATGGTTCAAATGGCTCTGAGCACTATGGGACTCAACTGCTGTGGTCATAAGTCCCCTAGAACTTAGAACTACTTAAACCTAACTAACCTAAGGACAGCACACAACACCCTGCCATCACGAGGTAGAGAAAATCCCTGACCCCGCCGGGAATCGAACCCGGGAACCCGGGCGTGGGAAGCGAGAACGCTACCGCACGACCACGAGGTGCGGTCACCTGACCAAAAGTCTTGTTCCTCCTGCCACCGAACTTCACTAATTCCCACTATATCTAACTTTAACCTATCCATTTCCCTTTTTTAAATTTTCTAACCTACCTGCCCGATTAAGGGATCTGACATTCCACACTCCGATCCGTGGAATACCGGTTTTCTTTCTCCTGATAACGACGTCCTCTTGAGTAGTCCCCGCCCGGAGATCCGAATGGGGGACTATTTTACCTCCGGAATATTTTACCCAAGAGGACGCCATCATGATTTAATCATACAGTAAAGCTGCATGTCCTTGGGAAAAATTACGACTGTAGTTTCCCCTTGCTTTCAGCCGTTCGCAGTACCAGCACAGCAAGGCCGTTTTGGTTAATGTTACAAGGCCAGATCAGTCAATCATCCAGACTGTTGCCCCTGCAACTACTGAAAGGCTGCTGCCCCTCTTCAGGAACCACATGTTTGTCTGGCCTCTCAACAGATACCCCTCCATTGTGGTTGCACCTACGGTACGGCCATCTGTATCACTGAGGCACGCAAGCCTCCCCACCATCGGTAAAGTCCATGGTTCATGGGGGAAGGAAAAAATATAGATTTCTGAAAAAAGGGTGCCAAATTCACAGTAAGTGAAAAGATTTTCTCCTTAAATTGCAATTATACCTTACATTGAAAATTACTTAATCTTTAACGAAAAATCTAAAATTCCCTGATATGGATGTCTCATTCAACAAGTGTTCCAAACTATGCGCAACTGGAGTGTAACTACATAAATTCCTCTTCGTACGCTTTTATAATCTCATTACACGTCGTTCAATCACTAATTGAATCTTTCTCCTCTGCTTCACAATATTCAGACACAAATCATTTCACTTAAACACAGATGCACTTAACTTTATGTCTTCGTTGCCACGAGTCCTCTGCTTGGCATCTGTCTCACTACTACTCTAACGACAGAATTTCTACACTCCTCCCCGCCAAGCAGCGATGACAAAACAGGCAGATCTTCCAGCGATACAGCTACTCTGACCAAAGACTGCACGCTAATAACAACAAATTCAAAACTGTCGCCTAGCATTTGAAACATCCAAAGTACGTATAAATTCCAGAAATGAAAATAACAAACTCCCAACAGACCTGTTTCAGCACCGGCAGAATAACATGGCTTTTGTGTACCAGACCTACTTGACGTGATTCTCTTGGTTTAATAAGGTACTTCTGTGTCGTAACTGTCGGAGTCAAGGTAGGTGATTGGAGCTGTATGCAGACAGAACACAGTTAATAATAATCTTGTTGATCTGAACACCAGTGGACAAACTGGAAAGCGTTGTTAACCATCGCACAGCAGCTGTTCTGTAAGGTATTCGTCATCTGATGAGAGCACACTGCAAACTCCGTTTATTAGCGTTTAAAACATTTATACGTTCTAGGACAGAATCAAACACAGGCCTGTCGATAACTTCGTTCACTCCTGGGCTTTTTATCTGACATATAAATTTATTAGGTGGTTTTACTCTGCAATTGGAGGTCATCCATGTTAAATATTGTATAGTAAAACTCTATGAATCTCTTTATACGTGAGATGACACCTCCAAGGGAATATTACACTCCACTTACGAAACTATATAGAACCAGCTCTGTCGAATAGGTGACTGCTAAAAGAATCGTTAAATACACTTACAAACTCTCAGCTTGTCAGAACGAAAATTCTGTCTACTCGAATTGAATGTCGTGTGTAAATCAACGCCTATTCCACTATAAAAGTGATATATTAACCCAACAGGAGAAACATAAGAGCGTTGGAACTTTAATAGTGGCAACTATTTATTTACAGCTCTTACAAAGTTAGATACGTGTTACAAAGTTTTACTGACCTTCAAAGTAGTCACCATCATTGTGCATAACCAACACCGACTCAAAGGAAGGCCTCGGCTCTTGTTCGTGACGTCACGTCAGCTAGGCACAGCGAGCGCCAGGTCTGTTGCAGGCATACTCATAATGGTGGTGTCTCCCTCTTTGACACAGGAAAATGTGGAACTATTGGCGGTAGTTGACCAACACACATTGTTCTGAGAGATTTCTGCAATCAATTAATTGTGCAGTTCATTACACTTCTTAACAAATAGTGTACTCCTGAACTTAAATTTCCACCTGTTTTAAGGATTTACATACAAAAAAAACTTCGTGGTCCAGCAGCAACAGAATTCGTACTTCTTTACCTTATTTGTAAATCTGAGGAAGTTACGTTTGTACTGGGTTGCTTTTACAAGAAACTGTGAACATATTGGTGCTGCTCTTTAGGTATCTTAGTTGACTATGGGGTGAGGAGCACTGAATGTTAATGAAATCTCTTGCGATTGTACACGTTGGGAGAGGGGGTGGGGGACAGAAGAAGAGGCAATAGAGAGATACTTGTTTATTCAATAAAAATTTGTTATCTTATAAAGTTTCTCCTTTCAGTTGCAAGAGGGGAATATTTATCTTTTATAATGTGCATGTTTAAAAAAGTTTAAGCTCAGCAGTATTTTCGATGTATGAAGCTATTTTGTTTCCTTTCGTTGAAAACGACTGTAATCTAATGATTGGCAACAGTTGGAAATTTGCACATGTAAATTAGTTCACATTTCCAGTGACGATGTCAAACGAAAATAAATAAATAAGTAAAAGAAACGAGTTAATTGTAAGGGGGTTGGGGTAAGTTTCGATAACAAAATGGATCAAGTAAATATAGTTACTTGAATGTAAAATTTCCGAAGCTTGCAATGGGGCAAAGCATCTTCTCATATTGAACTACGTTTGTTTCGACAGGATTCAGTAACACAGAACTATGATCTTCATTTGTAGCTGTACGATAGTAAGAAAATCTTTCATCTAAATAAAACTGCAGAATCCAAAACAATACCAAACATTTTGTCCTAAAATAAGAGATTTACAGTGATAAGCACGCCCGGGCGTTTCTGCCTGCAATAGACCTGGCGTTCGCCGTGCCTAGCTGACGTGACGTCACCACCAAGCGCCGAGGCCTTCCTTTGAGTCGGTGTTGGTATAACCCGTTGAATCGGGCGGCCACTCCTGCCGGAGGTTCGAGTCCTCCCTTGGGCATGGGCATGTGTGTTGTCTTTAGCGTAAGTTAGTTTAAGTAGTGTGTAAGTCTAGGGACCGATGACCTCAGCAGTTTGGTCCCATAGAAATTCACACACATTTGGACATTTCATAACCCCTTGCCAGCTATGTGGAAGTCGTAGGATACTCTTAGCAGTGCCAGTTGTGTTGACAGTTCGAGCGGCGCGGTCTATTGCCCGACTAATTCGTAGCAGTTCTGAAGCGAATGCCATGAAGTGTTTCCTTTAGTGTAGAAATCGAATTGAGCTCACGAGTGTTTAAGACTGGCGAGTACAGTAGGTGGTTTAGCAGCCCCATCAGTCAAACAAATCAGTAACAGCTTGCACTGTACGTGCTTGAGCACTGGCCTGCAAAATGATGGTCAGGTCCAGCAGAAAGTGCCATTACTTCAGTCTCTATGCTGTTCATTTCTGGAACACAACCAACGACCAGCTTAGAGACAATAGTGATGACACTTTCTGCACGACCTGACCATCATTTTGCAGGACAATGCTCAAGCACATACAGCACAAGCTGTTACTGATTTGTTTGACTGATGGGGCTGCTAAGTGCTATACCACCTACTGCATTCCCCACTCGCTCTCAGCGACATGTTTAGTGCGGACTGGGCCACAGCCGCATGCTCCAACAGGAGGACTTGCTTGGCATCAGGTGACCTCAGCAGCAACTGCTGTGATGTGATTGAGTTCTCGAAAAATGGTTCAAATGGCTCTAAGCACTATGGGACTAAACGTCTGAGGTCATCAGTCCCCTAGACTTAGAACTACTTACACCTAACTAACCTAAGGACAAAACACACATCCATGCCCGAGGCAGGATTCGAACCTGCGACCGTAGCAGCCGCGCGGTTCCGGACTAAAGCGTTTAGAACCACTCGGCCACCACGGCCGGCTGAGTTCTCGAAATTGCACGTATGCGAATCGGTAACAGGCTGGTTGCTTCTGTACTACAAATTATCATCATTTAGTCGTACTTCTTCGCACTAATTATCGGTAGGCGCGCGTTTTACTCTGTGCTAGAATGTGTGATTCAAATGGTTCAAATGGCTCTGAGCACTATGGGACTTAACATCTATTGTACTCAGTCCCCTAGAACTTAGACCTACTTAAACCTAACTAACCTAAGGACATCACACAACACCCAGTCATCACGAGGCAGAGAAAATCCCTGACCCCGCCGGGAAGCGAACCCGGGAACCCGGGCACGGGAAGCGAGAACGCTACCGCGCGACCACGAGCTGCGGACTAGAATGTCTGAGTCAGAGCTGATCACGCCATGCCAAACTGCACGCGTGCGTCGTGTGTGCACCACGTGCGGTCTGAGGCTCAGTCTGTCTTGGCTTCTCTGGGGTAGCACTGATTATTCCGGCATACGGTGCAGCATCTTTCGAAGTGTCAGCGCTGTGTATGCTTCGCTATAGAGGTATATAAGAACAGTGGTTGTTCCAATGACATACACACTCAAAAAAAGGCAGCCTAGCGACGTATAGTCATGACCATTTTAATATGAGTGAAGATTACAGTAGTTTTTCGAAGAAAAGGATAAAAATTCCCAGAGTCTGTTATCCAGTCACATAATCGCCAGGGACGACATATATACTATGAAATGGTATTAAACCACAATACTAAATGTATTCAAAAGATTTAGTTAACGATGAAAGAGAAAACAAATTTTGCAAAAACGGACATAATGTCTGATAGGATAGCCGCAATCAGTGATTTTAAAATGTTACTTATAATCCGTCTTGATTGCAAGATGTTTATTCATATGACCGGTTTCGGTTCATCTAGAACCATCAGATCTGATATTTCGGTTACTGGACGGGTTATTCCTGTAATCAGATCTGGTGATGGTTCCAGATGAACTGAAACCGGTCATATGAATAAACGTCTTGCAACCAAGACGGATTATAAGTGACATTAGAAAACAAGTTGGTGGGACTATAATGGTGCAGTGGATCACAGCGAGTCGATTATAATGTGAGTAACCCATGAAAATCATTTTCTGTGCTGTTTGTATTTGTACTTTTTTTAAATATAAAAATAGGGGTAAGGGAACAATAGCTACGATCAAATGTACTGGAGAAATAAAAAGGTGAGTAAAATCGGTAGGAATCACACACAAGGATCTTCAGAAGACGGAAATTTTCCAGAAAAAAGGAAGTGAGATTAATGTTTAACATCCCGTCAACAAAATGAGGCCATTAAAGACGGAGCACAAGATCGGAGTAGGAAAGGACGGGGAAGGAAATCCGCCGTGTCCTTCTAAAGGATTTAGGGAAATCGTGGAAAACATAAATCTGGACGGCCAGACCGGAGTGTATTTGAACCATCGTCCTGCCGAATGCTAGTCGAGTGTGCTAACCACCGTGCCATCTAGCTCGGTGAAATTTTTCAATTTGTAGTTCAATAATGAAATCTTATCCGATGAAATGAATAAATGTTCGAATAAAATGAATTCCTAAATTCGCAGAGCATCTATTGTACTGTATTTCTCGACGCGAATAGGAGCGTTTAGACGTGTCGAACGATTAAAACTATCCATTAGCTAGAAGAGAGAATAGAATATCTCTAAATAACGTAAGAACTAGTTCACCATTCATTTCTTCGTGATAACCCTCAGTTTTCTTAGATCCAAAATTTAAATCGTCACCTATTACAAAACCACAGATGCTAACTGAATGTACAGTAATCAACCTATTTCTCCATAGAGGAACTAAAGCTAGAAAACTAACATTACTCGTAAATGTGGCCATTAATAAACACCAAACAAGGAATCCTGACTGGTCCTTAACGACCAAACACAGTTCCATTACTCACGCTTACTAAAGTAGCAGCAATCAGTTATTATTTCTCTCACCATTAGATAATAAGCTTATTATAATGGTTCCACACCAGTTTTTCATAGACTTCTTTCTTCGTATTCGGCCTGTTCATCACATTCACCAATTTGTCGATTTGACATAGTAGCCTGTGCCATTCTGCATCGGAATTAATTAGTTCTAATAATTCCTCGCAAATGTTGAAATCCTTGTCACAAGTATGAAAAACACGGATATGTGAGGCACGCCTCTAGTGTTCTTAGTCTTATCACGGGCAACGGAAAGAACTTAGAAACTAGGCGATTTTGCTTTGATGCGAACGCTTAAACTGTCGCCCAAATGAGTAATCCTATCCGCAGCCGTACAGCGACACTAAGGGACTACTTGAAAAGCTTTCACATTTTCTGGAAAAACAATTTGTGCACTTTTTGCTAAACATTCTTTCATGAAATCATATCTTTCTTGTCTCACTAATCCTTTGCAATAATCATACGGATATTTATTTATATTTTTCGTAATAACCTCTAAAGTTGTGTAATTGTGGTACCCTAATTGGTTATGAACTGTAGATTAAAACTGAAGAAACTGCAAAAAGGTGAGAATTTAAGGAGATGGGACCTGGATAAACTGAAAGAACCAGAGGTTGTACAGAATTTCAGGGAGAGCATAAGGGAACAATTGACAGGAATGGGGGAAAGAAGTACAGTAGAAGAAGAATGGGTAGCTCTGAGGGATGAAGTAGTGAAGGCAGCAGAGGATCAAGTAGGTAAAAAGACGAGGGCTAGTAGAACTCCTTCGGTAGCAGAAGAAATATTGAACTTCATTGACGAAAGGAGAAAATATAAAAATGCAGTAAATGAAGCAGGCAAAAAGGAATACAGACGTCTCAAAAATGAGATCGACAGGAAGTGCAAAATGACTAAGCAGGGATGGCTAGAGGACAAATGCAAGGATGTAGAGGCTTATCTCACTAGGGATAAGATAGATACTGCCTACAGGAAAATTAAAGATACCTTTGGAGAAAAGAGAACCACTTGTATGAATATCAAGAGCTCAGATGGAAACCCAGTTCTAAGAAAAGAAGGGAAAGCAGAAATATGGAAGGAGTATATAGAGGGTCTATACAAGGGCGATGTACTTGAGGACAATATTATCGAAATGGAAGAGGATGTAGATGGAGATGAAATGGGAGATACGATACTGTGGGAAGAGTTTGACAGAGCACTGAAAGACCTGAGTCGTAACAAGGCCCCGGGAGTAGACAACATTCCATTAGAACTACCGACGGCCTTGGGAGAGCCAGTCTTGACAAAACTCTACCATCTGGTGAGCAAGATGTATCAGAGAGGCGAAATACCCTCAGACTTCAAGAATAATATAATAATTCCAATCCCAAAGAAAGCAGGTGTTGACAGATGTGAAAATTACCGAACTATCAGTTTAATAAGTCATGCCTGCAAAATACTAACGCGAATTCTTTACAGACGAATGGAAAAACTGGTAGAAGCGGACCTCGGGGAAGATCAGTTTGGATTCCGTAGAAATGTTGGAACACGTGAGGCAATACTAACCTTACGACTTATCTTAGAAGAAAGATTAAGAAAAGGCAAACCTACGTTTCTAGCATTTGTAGACTTAGAGAAAGCTTTTGACAATGTTGACTGGAATACTCTCTTTCAAATTCTGAAGGTGGCAGGGGTAAAATACAAGGAGCGAAAGGCTATTTACAATTTGTACAGAAAGCGGATGGCAGTTATAAGAGTCGAGGGGCATGAAAGGGAAGCAGTGGTTGGGAAGGGAGTGAGACAGGGTTGTAGCCTCTCCCCGATGTTATTCAATCAGTATATCGAGCAAGCAGTAAAGGAAACAAAAGAAAAATTCGGAGTAGGTATTAAAATCCATAGAGAAGAAATAAAAACTTTGAGGTTCGCCGATGACATTGTAATTCTTTCAGAGACAGCAAAGGACTTGGAAGAGCAGTTGAATGGAATGGACAGTGTCTTGAAAGGAGGATATAAGATGAACATCAACAAAAGCAAAACGAGAATAATGGAATGTCGTCGAATTAAGTCGGGTGATGCTGAGGGAATTAGATTAGGAAATGAGGCACTTACAGTAGTAAAGGAGTTTTGCTATTTGGGGAGCAAAATAACTGATGATGGTCGAAGTAGAGAAGATATAAAATGTAGACTGGCAATGGCAAGGAAAGCGTTTCTGAAGAAGAGAAAATTGTTAACATCCAGTATAGATTTAAGTGTCAGGAAGTCGTTTCTGAAAGTATTTGTATGGAGTGTAGCCATGTATGGAAGTGAAACCGGGACGATAAATAGTTTGGACAAGAAGAGAATAGAAGCTTTCGAAATGTGGTGCTACAGAAGAATAATGAAGAGTAGATGGTAGATCACATAACTAATGATGAAGTATTGAATACTATTGGGGATTAGAGGAGTATGTCGCACAACTTGAGAAAAAGAAGGGACCGGTTAGTAGGACATGTTCTGAGGCATCAAGGGATCGCAAATTTAGCATTGGAGGGCAGCGTGGAGGGTAAAAATCGTAGAAAGAGACCAAGAGATGAATACAATAAGCAGATTCAGAAGGATGTGGGTTGCAGTAAGTACTGGGAGATGAAGAAGCTTGCACAGGATAGAGTAGCATGGAGAGCTGCATCAAACCAGTCTCAGGACTGAAGACCACAACAACAACAACAATAGCATGAATGCATGTAAAACAGATTATTTTATTATCATCTTGTAGGAGATAAGCCCCAGTCCCCACTTTTCTTGGAAATATCAATGTTTATCTGCAATTGTTTTCGCTATCACCAGCTTTCGATAGAAAGATGCTGAACACAAACTGCTGAAATAAATGAATAATCGTTTAACTTCTTTAAACAACGGAGCATTTTAATAATCAATAATATTTTCCTTGGACATAATCTTAGGAGACAACGAATTACTGCACAAAAGCAATAATTGTTTTCCGAAAGCGTAATGTAACCTCTTTTAACCGGCCAAAGAAATCAATTTGCGCAGGACTAAAGTCGTTCTACGAAGCTGTGTCGCATGAGGTGTGTGAGGAGGAAGAAAATATCGGCCGCTGTGAGGTGTAGGAAGATGAGAGAAGGGAATATTTTTGTCTTTATTCTGCACTGCTATCAACTTAAGCGCCAATTGTACACAGAGGCTATGGCGAAAACAGTTCCGTCAGAGCGTACTATAGGGACGTTCTTGTTCAAATATTTTACTTATTTGTTAGTAACGAGTATGACCCCGATGGACCACGCGTAGCTTCATTGCTAATTGCATTATTCATTAAGACTGGGCACCCGTTCACCGAGCTGCTACAATACCACAACAGTTTTATAGTACCACAACTGTTTGAACGCTGCAGTTGGTATGAGTGGAAAACATCTTGACTTCATAGCCACGAAGACAACCGACCGGTACTGCTATGTGTCGAGCAGACCTAGCGAGCAAAGCGGCAAAGCTACTACGGTAGACTGCACTGTCAAATACTTTGGTCGAAGGCTTTTGACACTGTACCATACAAGTGGCTCGTAGTGAAATTGCGTGGTTATGGAATATCGTCTCAGTTATGTGACTGGATTTGTGATTTCCTGTCAGAGAGGTCACAGTTCGTAGTAATTGACGGAAAGTCATCGAGTAAAACAGAAGTGATTTCTGGCGTTCCCCGAGGTAGTGTTATAGGCTCTTTACTGTTCCTTAGCTATGTAAAAGATTTTGGCGACAATCTGAGCAGCCGTCTTCAGTTGTTTGCAGATGACGCTGTCGTTTATCGACTAATAAAGCCATCAGAAGATCAAAACAAATTGGAAATATACCTGAATGATACGAAAAGTGGCAGTTGAACGTAAATAACGAAAAGTGTGAGGTCATCCACATGAGTGATAAAAGGAACTCGTTAAATTTCGGTTACACGATAAATCAGTCTAACCTAAAAGCCGTTAATTCAACTGAATACCTAGGTATTACAATTACGAGCAACTTAAATTGGAAGGAACACATAGAAAATACTGTGGGGAAGGCTAACCAAAGACTGCGTTTTATTGGCAGGACACTTAGAGAATGTAACAGACCTACTAAGGAGACTGCCTACACTACACTTGTCCGTCCTCTTTTAGAATATTGGTGCGCGGTGTGGGATCCTTACCAAATGGGACTGACGGAGTACATCGAAAAAGTTCACAGAAAGGCAGCATGTTCTGTAATATCGCGAAATATGGGAGAGAGTGTCCCAGAAATGATACAGGATTTGGGCTGGAAATCATTAAAAGAAAGGCGTTTTTCGTTGCGACGGAATATTCTCACGAAATTCCAATCACCAACTTTCTCCTCCGAATGTTAAAATGTTTTGTTGGCACCGAACTACATAGGGAGGAACGATCACCACGATAAAATAAGGGAAATCAGAGCTCGTACGGAAAGATATAGGTGGTCATTCTTTCCGCGGACTATAAGAGATTGGAATAATAGAGAATTGTGAAGGTGATTTGCAGAGCATCCATGTAGATGTAGATGTAGATGAAGCGGATCTGTTTGCTCTTGAATGTTCGACAGTGCCCTCTTCTGTTTTTCACACACTGTTGCTCAACTAGCCAAACGACAGCGTATTCTGAAGGGAGGGGTCCACAAAACACCCGACTAGAATATCTTTTTATACCTTTTGGGCCTTTTGTGTGACAGTCACCAGCAAAATATTCGCTGCTAGCTGGGTTTCATGTGCGTGCATGTGAGGTGACACGATATTTGCATACCGTTATATTGGCAAGGCTGGCTCCACAAGTAATTTTTAGGGGCCGCATACGGCCCGCGAGTTTTACACCAAACTGTCAGATACTGAATAGGTAATCGTTACTAAAATCCTCCGGCCCTGTTGATCTTTACCACCTCTGTAAACTGAAGCATGCTGATCTCACGTTAACCACCGGCAATGGAAGACCTGCTAACAGCCACCGAGGGGGAGCAGTGCATGTTCAGTCACCCTCGTCGAATGAACGATTGCGTGTGCGGTACTATCACTATTTTATTACATTATTATTATTATTATTATTATTTCTTTCTTGTCTCAGACGTTATGTCTGTTTAAAAATGGAAGGTGACGCGGACCTTGATCAAGCGTGACTTCCTTTTAACTGTACGGTATAAGTTACACTGCATTTAGGAACTTTCGGGTAATTGAACAAGTGTCAATAATTACAGATTTCTGTAGTTGTATATGTAAGTTTGGATGTAGCTGTATTGCATTGATGTACTGGTGGATATTGTGTGGTATGACTCCTGTAGTTGATAGTATAATTGGTATAATGTCAACTTTATCCTGATGCCACATGTCCTTGACTTCCTCAGCCAGTTGGATGTATTTTTCAATTTTTTCTCCTGTTTTCTTTTGTATATTTGTTGTATTGGGTATGGATATTTCGATTAGTTGTGTTAATTTCTTCTTTTTATTGGTGAGTATGATGTCAGGTTTGTTATGTGTTGTTGTTTTATCTGTTATAATGGTTCTGTTCCAGTATAATTTGTATTCATCATTCTCCAGCACATTTTGTGGTGCATACGTGTATGTGGGAACATGTTTTATAAGTTTATGTTGTAAGGCAAGCTGTTGATGTATTATTTTTGCTACATTGTCATGTCTTCTGGAGTATTCTGTATTTGCTAGTATTGTACATCCGCTTATGATGTGATCTACTGTCTCTATTTGTTGTTTGCAAAGTCTGCATTTATCCGTTGTGGTATTGGGATCTTTAATAATATGCTTGCTGTAATATCTGGTGTTTATTGTTTGATCCTGTATTGCAATCATGAATCCTTCCGTCTCACTGTATATATTGCCTTTTCTTAGCCATGTGTTGGATGCGTCTTGATCGATGTGTGGCTGTGTTAGGTGATACGGGTGCTTGCCATGTACTGTTTTCTTTTTCCAATTTACTTTCTTCGTATCTGTTGATGTTATGTGATCTAAAGGGTTATAGATGTGTTTATGAAATTGCAGTGGTGTAGCCGATGTATTTATATGAGTGATTGCTTTGTGTATTTTGCTAGTTTCTGCTCGTTCTATAAAGAATTTTCTTAAATTGTCTACCTGTCCATAATGTAGGTTTTTTATGTCGATAAATCCCCTTCCTCCTTCCTTTCTGCTTAATGTGAATCTTTCAGTTGCTGAATGTATGTGATGTATTCTATATTTGTTGCATTGTGATCGTGTAAGTGTATTGAGTACTTCTAGGTCTGTGTTATTATTATTATTATTATTATTATCACTATTATTACTAGCACCCACTATATAGTTTGACATGTTATTAAGATTCTAGTAGGTTGGTGCATACGTTCGTAGGGTTCTACCATAAGTTTAATAAACACAACATAACAGAACCTTCAGTCACTAATAATATACTCTCCTTCAGTATTTACGACAGTCTGTTAACACTGGGGTAACTTGAAGTTAGGAGACGAGATACTGGCTGAATTAAAGCTGTGAGGAAGGTCGTGAGTTGCGCTTGGCTAGCTCAGTTGGTACGTCACGTGCTCGTGAAAGGCAAAGGTCCCAAGTTCGCGTCTCGGTCCGGTACACAGTTTAAATCTGCCAGGAAGTTTCGCCGGGGCAACTTTTACATTCCGCCATTGCGGAAATCACGTGGTTTTCGAGGCGAAGAAGTCGTCGAGCCGTGTTCGGAGCGTATTTTCATCCGGAAAGGAAGTTCCTTGAAAGTTGTTCGATACTGAACGGAAGATATGAAAACCTGAGCGCTCAAGAGCAGGCTAATAAGGTGGGTGCGGAATGGCTTCCCAGCCCATCTCCTGTATAGCGTTTTTTATCAGTATAGAAGCATGCGAAGGCGACGGAAATATATATTGTGGTAGGTCACCATAAGAAACGTTACACTGTCTGCGGAGCTATTAACATAGTTTATAGTGTTATTATCCAAAGAGTTACAGCAAAGAGATACATTCTTTTTAAATGTAACAATAGTCGTTTCTATCATGCACTGGAATCAGTAACACCAGGTGTGTATACAGCAATTTAAATTACATTCCTACCACTTTTAGTCTGGGAGCTACAACCCCTAAAAGTTTCTGGGGCATACCACACGCCGTAGATAATACATGGCTGTGTGGTGGGTGATGTAGAATCAAGACTGCCTTAAATTGCAATTGATTTGCTCAATGTAGGATGACAGCATGTACTAGGGGTCGATAGTTATGTGCTTGACAGCATAATCGAAGCACAATTAAAATGTGTTGATAGGAAAGCTGTCGCATTGTCTGAAACAAGGGCCTTGGGAGGACCAAAACTGTAAAAGAAACTAGTAAGATGGTGGACTGTGATCACCGCTATAACCGATCCGCTCGGAATAAGCCACGCAAACCGGCTGAACGCGTCAATGGCCACAAAAATGTTGTGATACCTCCTTATTGCATGGAAACTGCCCGACATAATCAATGAAGATTTATCCATTGGACTGTCCTCATGCGAGGAACACAACAGACGACGAGTATTCAAGTTAGGTTTCGCTGCCTTGCACAACTCACATAGTACCATCAACCTTCTAAAATCTTCTACTAAACCATTATACTTAAGATACTGTTTAATAATTGTCTACAGAGTTTTAGCTAAACCCAGGTACCTTCCACAGAGGGATGCACGAAAAGAACTGAAGATTGCCAGGATCAAAGTTTTAGGAAGACAAATATTCAACCTATGATCCTAACGAAACTCGTAACAAAGAGACCCTGAGGCATCGCGTATGGGTCCACCATTTCAGCCCGATCGATCCTCTGCCGGATCTGAGCTAGTTCAGAACTGATCCTACTGCTCCTTTAAATTACTAAATATGGAGGGAACCTCCATCAAAGCAGCAGAATGACCTGCATTTCTTAAAGACCTCAAGAATTTCGTCTTCGTCTTCCTGAAACATCGTACTTAACACGTCATCAACTTGATTTTCCGTGTTGTGTATATGCTTGACAAGGAGCTTAAAAGCAGAATGCCCAATGGACAATACTCACGGTCTTCAGGAGCCTAGCAAGCACCCAGCCGAGTGCTTGATTGTCCGTCTCCAGACAGTAAGGCTTGTGTTCCAGATAGAAGCGCCACTTTTACAGCGCAAACAGCATCGCTAACGCTTCCAACACATTCACTGAGTACTCGCTTTCGGCCTTGGAAAATAGAGTGCCTCATAGGCGACAGGTGTCTGCTCGCCCTCTTTGCCCTGAAGCAGGACTGCAGCTATGCCCGGATGAGAGGTATCGGTCTGGACAATAAAGACATGATTAAAATCAAGGATCCCCAGGACTGCCGCGCTAGTGAGAGCCTTCTTTACGTACTAAAGGCCCGCGGATAAAAATCGCTCGTTCGATGCCGATTAAGGGAGGCAGCTATTTGGGCAAAACTGAGAATATGCTTTCGAAAAAAAATTAACCATCTGACACCTAAAGCCTTCCTTGTCTCTCAGAGGACTGACAGCATAAATGGCATGACACTGTGTATCCCAAAAAGAAATTCAAACAAGATTCATTTTCTATGGCTTACAGTAAGTTCGAAAGAACAAGCACCACGCATTCTTATGATTGATTCGCCCCGGTGGGCAATGAATCGACCACCCTCAGTGCTGATGCACAAATGCGGTCCGACACACATCTTTACTCGTCGCCACTGATTCCGCGCAAAGTACCTATGCAGTTGACAAAAATAGCTCCTTCCCTTTCTTTTCCGTCCCCCACCATCTTCAGTTTACATAAAAGGTGAAGAGACTGTGGAAAGTATCGTTAAGTTTCAACACAAGTATGGCAATATTAGAGCTGTACAGAAACGAGAGAGATGAATCAAAAGTACGAGCTCTCGGTAACTTTAAAAAGTACCCGCTGCATGAGACTGGCGCAAATAAATATACAAAGACTACAGACCCGTATATGCAATAAGTTTCCTTTACTTTATGTCTATGGTCACAAACTTTTAGTTAACTGATTACTGGTTTCGGTCTATCATGACCATCATCAGGTCTGCAGCAAAAATGGGAAAAACATAAATACACTCGCAGATTGTCTACAGCTTAAAAACAATACATGGACCATAATGAAAAGTACTACTGACGATATATGCATGTGTGCGCTTTAAGTATGATGAGGCATACCTGTTTCATAAAAACACAGTCCTAATGTATTGCAGCCATAGTGGCACCGTCAAATGTTAAATGCAGAATCAGCACAAGCATCGTCAAATGTATATAAATAACATAATATGCACGAGTCATGTTGACAGTAGCACTACTATTCAAAACAAGCTGCTGTACAGTAGTCACAAGATGTTTGTGTTATAAGTTCACCAGATGTCGCTAATGTCGGCATATACCAGTTTTCAATAATTAACTGAACGGCGAAAATAAAGGGGGATAAAACAGTTGAAGTCTGTAATGAGCTTATAGCGTATAAAAGGCATTACAGTAATAAAAAGCCATAAAAAGATCACGACAAAAGTAAGATTGTTAAAAAGAGGAAGAGTTACGAAACAGTAGTTGACGTATGCTCTAGTGCCAATATTCTAGATAATGACATAAATATTAAAAACCTTTGATTGTGCACCGGATAATATTAAACAACCATAAAACAGAACTATTCTATTTCATTTGTAGAATGGACCTTGTCAGATTGCGTAGGTGTTTTAGAAGAGAATGCTGTAGAAACTTGCAGCTGGATGTAGCATTTGTACGCAACCCGAGACTAATAGTCCCATTCTGCGAGCACGGATAATCCTCTGGCGAGGACAGGGGTTAAGCCCTGCCTCGAAAAGAACCGCAGGCCGCTAAGTAGCCACGAACTCCAAGGCGGGGTGCTGCTTGTGGCTAAGTGGCAAGTTGCGCGCAGGGGTGCCAACTCCGCATCTTAACTCAGCTGCCTCGGCGTCCTACGCAAAGCTCTCGAACCGGGTGACCACATGCACTTATCACTGGCGTCAGACTTCTGCTGGTGTACAGTGACGGAAAATAAAATCGCATCATCAAAAAATAGTTAATGTAGAGTAATGAAATTTCGGGAATACATCGGTCTAGATAACAGACGGTGATTAACGTTACAAGCTCACAGGTTAATGTGTCAGATAAGCCATTCCAAATGTGAATTGCTGGTGCATTAATAACCAGTATAATCACCAGAATGTTGAATGCAAGCGTGCAAACGTGCATGCATTGTGACGCAAAGGTGATGGATGTTAGTTTTTCGGACGGAATTCAATGTCCATCGCACTTGGTTGGTCAATTCAGTGACGGTTAATGCCGTTTGTGGATGACGGTGGAGTTGTCGTCCCATGATGCCCCATTTGTGCTCGATAAGAGACAGTTCTGGTGATGGAACAGGCCAAGGCACCCTGTAGAGCACGTTACAATAGCGGTAAGTCGGCGAGCGTTATCATATTGGAAACACCCCCCGGAATGTTGCTCACGAATAGCAGCGCAATAGGTCGAATCACTAGATTCATATACAGGTTTACTGTCAGAGTGTGTGGGATAACCACGAGGGGGCTCCCACTGCCACACGAAATCGTACCCCACACCGTAACTCCAGCTGCAGGTCGAGTGAGTCTAGCACGCAGACAGGTTGGTTACAGCCTCCGTCTAACAAATACGCGACTATCATTGCCACCGAGGCAGAACCAGCTTACATCAGGAAACACAAAGGACCTCCACCCTGCCCTGCAATGTACAATGCGCCAGAGGCATATGCCGAATACAATGGTCTTCGCTCTTCGTAGTGCCATATGGCCATCCAGAGCCTGCTCTTTTTGCGCAGTCTCGTGACCACCACTGCCAGCAATCATGTACAGTGGCTAAGTTCTACAAAGTCTTTTTGTAGTATTGCAGAAGGAACATCCAGCTTCTCGAGGCCCTATTTCACAACCTCGTACAGACTCAGTGAGACGTTAATAATGGCGTCTTTGTCTGCTTAGAAGCACTCTGGACTAAAATCAGTTTGATGCAGCTTTTCGTGCTTCTCTATCCTGTACAAGCGTCTTCATCTCGGAGTAACTGCTGCAAGCTACATCCTTCTGAATTTGCTTAGTATATTCATCTCTTGGTCTCCCTCTTAGCTTTTTGCCCTCCACGCTTCCCTCCATTACTAAGTTGATGAACCTTTGATACCTCAGAACGTGTCCTATCAACCGATCCCTTAATCTAGTCAAGTTGTGCCACAAATTCCTCTTCTTCCCAGTTCTATTCAGTATCTCCTCATTAGTTACGTGATATACCCATCTTATCTTCAGAATTCTTCTGTAGCACCACATTTCAAAAGCTTGTATTTCTTATTGTTTCACTTCAGTACATGGCTACGCTCCATACAAATACTTTCACCAAGGACTTCCTGATACTTAAATCTATACTGCATGTTAACAAATTTCTCTTCTTCAGAAACGCTTCCCTCGCCATCGCCAGTCTACATTTTACTCGTATATCCTCTCTACTTCGTCCATCATCAGTTATTTTGCTGCCCAAATAGCAAAACTCACCTACTACTTTAAGTGTCTCATTTCCTAACCTAATTTCCTCAGCATGACCAGATTTAATTCGACTAAATTCCATACCCTTGTTTTGGTTTTATTTGTCTTATATCTTCCTTTCAAGACACTGTCCATTCCGTTCAACTGCTATTCCAAGTCCTGTGGTGTCTGTGACAGAATCACAATGTCATCGGCATCGGCAAACCTCAACATTTTTATTTCTTCTCCTGGATTTTAATTCCCACTCCAAATTTTTCTTTGTTTGCTTTACTCCTTGCTCAATATATAGATCGGATGACATCGGGGATAGGCTGAAACCCTGTCTCACTTCTTTCTTAACCAATGCTTGCCTTTTCGCTTCCTGTGTTTTACCCCTGCCACCTTCAGAACTTGAAAGAGACTTTCCAGTGAACATTGTCAAAATATTTCTTCAAATCTACAAATACTTAACACATCTTCTAAGTGAAGTCGTAGGGTCAGTATTGCCTCGCGTGTTCCTACATTTCTACGGAATCCAAACTGATCTTGATCGAGATCAGCTTATACCAGTTTTTCCATTCATCTGTAAAGAATTCGAGTTAATATTTTGCAAGCGTGACTTATTAAACTGATAGTTCGGTAATTTTCATGCCTGTCAGCATCTGCTTTCTATGGAATTCGAATTATTATGTTCTTCTTGAAGTCTGAGGGTGTTTCGCGAGTCTGATACATCTTACCCACCAGACGGAAGAGTTTGGTCATGGCTGGCTCTCCTAAGGCTATCAATATACGGAATGTTGTCTACTCTCATTTAAGATCAAGAGCTCATCTACCATGGTCAGTTTCTTTGGTAACCTGGAAAAGGAGCGTTAGGTACGGTAGTGTTGACAATCCTTAATTTTTTATTATTGCTTATCGATTACAGCACCATCTACCACGGATGGAAAACAATGGGTTGATTAAAGCGTACGAAGTTTTGGCACAGAATCCAAACATGCAGTAAAAATTGGCGGTCCCCGTTTGAAAATACATAGTTCATAACGCCCGCGGTGGAGGGGTGGTTAAGTAGTGACAGTTGTAGCAAAGATAGATGTCCCCTTTACTATTTACTAACATTAATTTTTCACCTGCAACACTTTTTTCGTACGATGCGTCGTTTGCGATATATATAGCTGTCTCAAGTTGAAACAAACACCTTGTACAGTAAATATGTCATAACTATGTTACTGTAAATAAAACCTTTAAGATATTCTAATGTATTAACAGCCATCGAAGTTTCCCTTAATCGTACTTAGTTTTTATTTAAAAAATCGTTTGCAGTGACAGTCTGTAGCTGTGCTCTGATCGTCGTGTTGTTAATGCGGACTGTGAAAACGGCTGACGCTACTTTCTGATCCGTAGTGAAACCCGCGTCTGGAACGCCGTTAAATTGTGGAGAGGAACAGGTTGTTCGTAATGATTTCACAAATTTACAGAGGAATATCCATCGCTAGCAATTTGGCAGATTGCACAAAAGACATATGCATTAACTGGTATTTCTGTGTCGAGTGCTTGTGTGCACGGAAAGAAAAACAAGATACTGGAAAACTTCTTACTCCCCTAAGGACGCGAGAACGTCAGTCACGTGTCTTAGGAAAATGCGACAATTTTGTGAAAAGTGCTGTGCGGTCAAAGCTGTACTCGTTTCTCTTCATAAACGAAGCGCCTGCAACAAATAAGGAACTTAATACAGTAAATGGCAATGACGACTTGACACTCTCAAAAGTAAAGTATTTTACAAACTGATAAAACATTTGGTTTCCAGTTCGAAAATAGAAAACGAAATACCACAATAACGGGCAGAGATGATATTTCTACGTGGAGGAGGCGTTATCTTCGTCAGATTCCAGAGTTTAGACATGAAAAACGTAGTATAGTGGAAACTGCCTGTAACGAAGTTAAAGGGACCGACGGTTTCCGGTCGTTTTAATCGCAGAAACTGATTTTTGCTTTGTTTTTTGATAAAAATTTCGTACCTATTAAGTTTAGGCTCAAATACAGTTAAAAGTTCAAAAAGCAGCGCTTTATTACGAACTTTTTCTTCAGTATCTTTGTGTTCAGATGATTTCGCCCACCTGATATTTAAAGAACTGTATTCGAAAAGAAACTGTATTTTCTTTCGCTCCTTCCAAACTGGAGAAATAGTTGAGTTTGAGAAACTCAATTCTTTCGCGATGCTGACGTTTTGTTTCATCATTTTGCAATCGCCATGTTATATGTGTCTTTTCTGCAGTATTTAATATTTTCCTATTTTTTTGTGACATCTTTAAAGTGATGCTAGCACGGGCTGTTTAACACACATACTGATTTGAATCCAACATCTACAGAAAACAAGAGACCGAAAACGAGCGTTACATTGTATTTACTGATATCCAAATACGTAACAAACAAAAATGAACGTTGGAAGTTATAGCTGGTATATTTTTCCGAACATTAGAAAAAAAAAGAAAGTAGTGTTTATACAATACGTCGCAATAAGCGATGTCGTATTAAGCAGTTTTTTTTAAATGTAGCGTTTACATGGGATTTAGAAGAGACTATTAAATTTTGCTGTTATGTCAATACGTCGTTGAAAGAAATGACGCTATAAACAGTATCCATTGTATTTATCACCTTGATGGGACACGGATTATAATGTGGAACGTATCACACATAAAAAGTATAGACTGCCGCAACAGTTATTGGTAAGAGACAACCTTTGTCGCAAATATATCACGGGGGAGATAAAATTACCCGACGGGAAAAGGGAATAGATTATATTTACGGAAAATTCCGTTGTTCTTAGAGGAACATAGCCATATTAAAAACTTGAATACACATTATTACTCTTACACAATAATATTTATTTAATAGTTCGTTATGAACTGGCTTTCGGCTTCTTAGGCCATTGTCAGATAAGTTAATACCAAACAGATAGTCCATACAACTTCAGCGTGAATTCATATCTGTATATAGATTGTTGTACAAAGATATGTGACACTTTATGACTATATCGATACAAAGCACAAGCACAATGTAACACCCAAAGAGACACTGCACAAATAAATCTCATATTACAGTATATTCAAACATTGAAACTATACAAATGTGTAAGCCAATATGCTGTACAAGTGAGTAATGGAACCGGTTACTATGTCATATGGACAAATTGGTGAATGTGATGAACAGGCCGAATAAGAAGAAAGAAGTCTATGGAAAATTTGTGTAGAACAATTATAATAAGCTTATTATCTAATGGAGAGAGAAATAACAACTGATTGCTGCTACTTTAGCAAGCGTGAGTGTTGGATCTGTGTTTGGTCGTTAAGGACCAGGTCAGGATGCTTTGCTTGGTGTTTATTAATGGCCAGAACTTCGAATAATCTTAGTTTTCAGCTTTAGTTCCTCTATGGAGAAATAGGTTGATTACTGTACATACAATTAGCATCTGTGGTTTTGTAGTAGATAACGATTTAAATTTTGGATCTAAGAAAAGTGAAGTTCATCACGAAGAAATGAATGGTGAACTGGTTCTAACGTTATTTGGAGATATTCTATTACCTTTCCCAGCTAATGGATACTTCGACTCGTTCGACGTTTCTAAACACTCCTATTCGCGTCGATAAATACTGTAGACGCTCTGGGAATTTAGGAATTCATTTTATTCAAATATTTATTCAGTTCCTCCGATAAGATTTAATTTCTTCTTCGGACTGTAGCTTTACGCACACAACTCTCTTTGCATCACAGTTTAAAAAACAGCAACAACAAAAGTGGAGGAATCGTCTGTGTTGACCTCTCATGTAACGTGCACGTAGCCTAGGCAAGTGCATATAAGCTGACGAAACATAGGCAAAATGATAAAAGTCTTCGATATATTATACGTAGCTGTAGTATTTTATCCATCCTTAGTAGTTGTGTATAACCAGTTGCATAAAAATTTTGTGCAGCTGGTTGTTTATTATTTCGTTATATCTGTAGATGTCATGACCGGCTGCAAACACCGTGAGATTCTCTGAGAAAGACCTCAAGAGAAAACATCGCTGTAATCAATAATAGGAACTGTGAGCGTTAGTGCAAGATTGTTTTTCACGTCTAAAAAGAACACTTTTCTTTCTTTTAGTAGGGTGTGCACAGGGGCTGACGCTTTGTTGGACGTTGTAACTCTTTGACCAATCCAATTTAGGTTTTCACTTAATTTTATTCCTACACTCTTCTCTGAAGGAGAGGAATTTCTTTTTGTCCCTTTTAGAACTAGGGATGGGAGATATTCCTGAAATTTCGTGCTAATAAACCGAGAACTATCTTCTAGGGCTGCTTTGGTTTCTGGAAGTTCGCGTTTCAACCCAATATTCTGTGCCCATCGTGATGATACACGCAGATCAGCATCGACAATCTCCATAGCTGTCGTCAAGCTGTAACGTCGCGAGTCAATACGCAATAGTATTTTATTGCAGTAAGCTACTTTGCAGTACGGCTCGGAGCTTTGGAGCCGTTGGCGATGATAGAAACAGTCACTTGTATCTTAGCGTGACTCATTCGCACCTGTCGCTAGCCTAGCCTTGGGAAGCGGTACCTGTGTCAATTTGAGCGACAATATATTCAAGCCCCTAAGAATTTAAATAAACTATATTAAATATTATTCAGTTTAGTTTAAAGTCAATATACTGTCCTTTGTTATTAAAAAGAAGATAGTGTTAAAAATATCAGCTTTCTAGCTAGCATATTTTCATAGTTAGAGAAAATTACCTAAAACACCCCAAACCGACACTTGTAAGATTAAAGTCATTAAGGATTCATAACAGTTTGTCTTTTAGTATCATTTGAAATCATTACTGAAGTTCAAAAAATGTTAAGTCAATTTGTTTGAATTTTCATAATTAAAAACGTTAACTATTTTTCATTTTCGTAATATAAAATTGAGAAAAGATCAGTATTTATTTAATGTGTTGTTATGTGAGTAGATGAGAATGAGTTAGAGTGTGTATGTGGGACATACGTTAAATTTCAAGATTAATTTTATATAAAACATTACGTAATCATAGCGTGGGAAAGATATTTGTACCCACATTGCTGATGACATACATCAAAGTGTACTTGTTTTTATTTATTTATTTTTTTTTAAAGTAGGCAGTCTGAAAAAACAGTTGAAAGTATTATCATTTTCTAAAGTTATTCCAAGATTAGTTATCTTTTCGTTTGGTTTTGTTAAACATTTTATTAATATTTGCATGATCAAGTGACGTAAATGCATATGTGAATGTTGATTGGTGTAAGACAGTTTTAACGCAAAAAGAACTCGAAAGATTGTTTTGATTGGCTGGTCGTTTTGAACAACCAATCAGAGTTAAGCATTTCCCGCGCATTGCAAGTAATTATAGCTCCGGAAGGAACGGCAGTGAGTGAGTCGCTAGTCATCTATCGGACGTGCAGGTCATGTTGAACGATTCCGACTTTATTATGTGTAAAATGAAGAAATAATTGGCTTCTCGCGTCCAGGTTGTGGGGCCGTAATAGCAGTTTCATTTACGGACTGTTTTGTGATGTCTGGAAGTTTTTGTATTGTATTGTTGGAAAGAGAACGGCGTGTGAACTTTCGGCCTTTGTAAAATTCCGCGTGGCATTTTTCATATTCGTCTATGGAATATTTGGCGAGCAATTTCGTTATTAGATATCAACTGAAAAAGGACCGAAAGTGAAACTCGTATATTGTAGCAGAGTAATGACTGTAAATTGCGTGATAATTTGGGTTGGAATTAAGTACATTCCAGGCTGCCTTGTGTGTGTACTGGGTTGTCTGAACTGTTAGCTGAGGTCAGTGATATTATTCGTTAATTAAATTCGGGCTGATGGCAAGTTTTATTTTGAACCTAAAGAAATAAAAGAAATTGTTGCAGAATTTTGACATTTTTCTAAAGAGATGAAGCAATTGCAATTGGAGATCGTAAAATGAAAGCAGTGCTTTTTGCCGATGACCTGATGTTATGGGGAAATTGCGAGAAGGAGGTGCAAGAGCAGTTAGATGCATGGGAGGCAACGGCAGCACAATATGGAATGCATTTCTCTGCAAAGAAAAGTGAAATAATCGTCACAACAAGGAAGAAGAATAGGCCAAATGTGGATATAACTTGTGGAGGGGAAAAACTACAAGTGGTAGAGAACTTCAAGTACCTGGGAAGCGTGATTGAAAGTAAGGGGGGAAACGCAATGGAAATAAATGAAAGGTGCAGAAAAGCAGGGCAGTTCTACAAATGCATTAGGGGGTTTATTTGGAGCAAGGAGGTGCCACAGAAATCCAAGGGAATTATATACCGAACCTACTTTGTCCCCATATTGGCATACGGAAGTGAGACATGGGTAATGCACAAAAGCGACAAAAGTAGAATACAGGGTAGTGAAATGAAGTTCCAGAGGAGCAGGTTGGGTGTAACAAGACGAGACAGATTGCGAAATGTGTATGTTAGGGAAAGACTAAAGGAGGAACCAGTACAGGACAGGATAGAAAAATCAAGACTGCAGTGGTATGGACACATGAAGAGAATGGATGAGGGAAGAATTCCAAAGAGGATGTTTGATCTGCAACTGGAGGGGAAGAGGCCCAGAGGAAGACCAAGAGATAGATGGGTGAAGGGAGTGAAGGAATGTGTGATGAGAAGAGGAGAGAACTGGACGAAGGTGGAAGAGAGGGAATGGTGGAAAGACAGAACACGATGGAGAGGCTTGTGTTCCCGACAGACCCTGCCAGTGGCTGGAAACTGTCCAAGATGATGATGATGAAGCAATTGCACTCCACCCGAAAACTATTATATTATAGGATAGTTTACTACCAGAGTTTAGGCGGACTTTGCAGACGTAAGTATTGACGGTGTTTTTCTTCAACGCTGCTTTTAACATCGTCTGGACAGTATCTACGCATGCAAATAAACGGGCTGGTGATCAGACGCCATACTGAGGTAGGTGGAACTTTCATAGTTACAGTACGACGAGAGAGAGTGAACAAATACTACGCACCGATTTGTAACCCGCTCCGCCGCAAAGTCAATTCATTTTGCATTTAAGTGTTACCGCATGTCATCAGCATACATGGTGTATTTGCAGTAGCACACAATTTCACTGACGTACACTGAAGACATTATTGATCCTGATAGTGAACTCTGCGGGGAGGTTGATTCTATGTTTCTACGTTGTGACTCAGTAGTCTCACACATCAAAAATCGTTAGTGGGACGTGAGGTACGGGCGAAACCACGGCGCTGCACTTTGAGAAAAATTAGGCTACTTAATTCGGCAAGTAGTTTTTCGAAGTTAATAATATGGAAAGATTTGCTAAAATCCTGAAAGCACTTGTTTGTCAAGGGCTAGTTACGTATCGCCTGATACTTTTACTACAGCAAATTTTTCCTTATGCTGTGTCAGGAAGCTTAATAATGAACGTTAATTTCATGTGACTTTCTGCACGCCGTGTGGCCGGCAAACATTGGTTCCTTTCCTCACACCGCCGGAAGCTAATGGAAGGACCGCCGACCATTGTGTGGTGGTGGCGTGTTGTGTTCCGGCATTAGCTGAGACCACACCCTGCGCCATACAAAGCCCGCCTTTGTCGCTTTGTCTGTTGTCAGCTTCTTTTTCTGCACGTCCCCGTAGCTCATTTCTTAAATCATCTGGCGGGTCACGCTACCGAAGTACGTATTGCTATTGTCAGTCTCTGTCCGTCTTTGTCTTTCATTACAGAGTTCTTACCACGTAACACGCCGTTCATATTCCGAGAGAATATATTCCCACTAATAAATTTTAATTCAGCAGGCTTTTCCACTTTCTGCTGAAGACGTTTATAAAAATACAGGGTCAAGATTATCGCATTGCAATAGATTATATCTGCAACACGACTTGTAAATTTTAATTTTTAAGCTAGAAATAATAGTTCCTCTTGCTGACAACTGTAAGGTAGTGTGGTTGTCGCTGGTGCAGCTCTCTCGATCTCTCGTTAATTGCTCAGTCTGTGTCGAGCCTACATCGCGGTAACACAGCAACAAACAATGTTATGTGTTCTCCTGTTCAGCATGTACAATTCAGTTACAGCCGTACTATTCAGTTACGGATGTGAGGCGTGATTGTCATAGGAAGTGCGACTCTCCAACTTTGAACGTGCTCGAAGCAGAGATTTAATTCGTCTAGAGTGTTTAGCGGCGACGTTTGAGTTAGAAACAATACAGGATAACACTGCTACACGCGCTGCATGATACTGATAAAAAACAATGCGTTGCGAATTCGTGATGCACATGGAGATGGAATTTAATAATTTCCTTTCACATGTAGTGTTCTGTGAACAGGTTATATTCCTTTAAAGTGCAAAAGAGAACCACCACATCGTAAGAATATGTGGAACGCTCAAGACATATACCATAGTAGAGCAAGACTCTCCATAGCTTCATACGTTTTTGTGCCGTTCCCCGAGAAATTATTTACAGTCCTTTACCATTTAATGCCCCCCGCCCCCATGAACCATGGACCTTGCCGTTGGTGGGGAGGCTTCCGTGCCTTAGCGATACAGATAGCCGTACCGTAGGTGCAACCACAACGGAGGGGTATCTGTTGAGAGGCCAGACAAACGTGTGGTCCCTGAAGAGGGGCAGCAGCCTTTTCAGTAGTTGCAGGGGCAAAAGTCTGGATGAGTGACTGATCTGGCCTTGTAACACAAACCAAAACGGCCTTGCTGTGCTGGTACTGCGAACGGCTGAAAGCAAGGGGAAACTACAGCCATAATTTTTCCCGAGGGCATGCAGCTTTACTGTATGGTTAAATGATGATGGCGTCCACTTGGGTAAAATATTTCGGAGGGGACTACTCAGGAGGACATTGTTATTAGGAGAAAGAAAACTGGCGTTCGACGGATCGGAACGTGGAATGTCAGATCCCTTAATCGGGCAGGTAGGTTAGAAAATTTGATAAGGGAAATGGATAGGTTAAAGTTAGATATAGTGGGAATTAGTGAAGTTCGGTGGCAGGAGGAACAAGACTTCTGGTCAGGTGACTACAGGGTTATAAATATAAAATCAAATAGGGGTAATGCAGGAGTAGGTTTAATAATGAATAGGAAAATAGGAATGCGGGTAAGCTACTACAAACAGCATAGTGAACGCATTATTGTGGCCAAGATAGATACGAAGCCCACACCTACCACAGTAGTACAAGTTTATATGACAACTAGCTCCGCAGATGACGATGAGATTGATGAAATGTATGATGAGACAAAAGGAATTATTCAGATAGTGAAGGGAGACGAAAATTTAATAGTCATGGGCGACTGGAATTCGATAGTAGGAAAAGGGGAGAAGGAAATGTAATAGGTCAGTATGGATTGGGGGAAGGAACTGAAAGAGGAAGCCGCCTGGCAGAATTTTGCGCAAAGCACAACTTAATCATAGCTAACACTTGGTTCAAGAATCATAAAAGAAGGTTGTGTACATGGAAGAATCCTGGAGACACTGGAAGGTGTCAGATACATTATATAATGGTAAGATAGAGATTTAGGAACCAGTTTTTAAACAGTAAGACATTTCCAGGGGCAGATGTGGACTCTGACCACAATATATTGGTTATGAACTGTAGATTAAAACTGAAGAAACTGCAAAAAAGTGGGAAATTGAGGAGATGGTACCTGGATAAACTGAAAGAACCACAGGTTGTAGAGAGCTTCAGGGAGAGCATTAGGGAGCGATTCACAAGAATGTACTGACTTGGCAGAAAATCCTAAGAAATTTTGGTCTTATGTCAAAGCGGTAAGTGGATCAAAACAAAATGTTCAGACACTCTGTGACCAAAATGGTACTGAAACAGAGGATGACAGACTAAAGGCCAAAATACTAAATGTCTTTTTCCAAAGCTGTTTCACAGAGGAAGACTGCACTGTAGTTCCTTCTCTAGATTGTCGCAGAGATGACAAAATGGTAGATATCGAAATAGACGACAGAGGGATAGAGAAACAATTAAAATCGCTCAAAAGAGGAAAGGCGGCTGTACCTGATGGGATACCTGTTCGATTTTACACAGAGTACGCGAAGGAACTTGTCCCCCTTCTTGCAGCGGTGTACCGGAGGTCTCAAGAAGAGCGTAGCGTTCCAAAAGATTGGAAAAGGGCACAGGTCATCCCCGTTTTCAAGAAGGGACGTCGAACAGATGTGCAGAACTATAGACCTATATCTCTAACGTCGATCAGTTGTAGAATTTTGGAACCATAATGACTTTTCTGGAGACTAGAAATCTACTCTGTAGGAATCAGCATGGGTTTCGAAAAAGACGGTCGTGTGAAACACAGCTCGCGCTATTGTCCACGAGACTCAGAGGGCCATAGACACGGGTTCACAGGTAGATTCAGTGTTTCTTGACTTCAGCAAGGCGTTCGATACAGTTCCCCACACTGTCGTTTGATGAACAAAGTAAGAGCATATGGACTATCAGACCAATTGTGTGATTGGGTTGAAGAGTTCTAGATAACAGAACGCAGCATGTCATTCTCAATGGAGAGAAGTCTTCCGAAGTAAGAGTGATTTCAGGTGTGCCGCAGGGGATGTCATAGGACCGTTGCTATTCACAATATCGGAAGTTCACTGAGGCTTTTTGCAGATGATGCTGTGGTGTATCGAGAGGTTGTACAATGGAAAATTGTACTGAATTGCAGGAGGATCTGCAGCGAATTGACGCATGGTGCAGCGAATGGCAATTGAATCTCAATGTAGGCAAGTGTAATGTGCTGCGAATGCACAGAAAGATAGATCCCTTATCATTTAGCTACAAAATAGCAGGTCAGCAACTGGAAGCAGTTAATTCCATAAATTATCTGAGAGTACACATTAGGAGTGATTTAAAATGGAATGATCATATAAAGTTGATCGTGGGTAAAGCAGATGCCAGACTGAGATCCATTGGAAGAATCCTAAGGAAATGCAATCCGAAAACAAAGGAAGTAGGTTACAGTACGCTTGTTCGCCCACTGCTTGAATACTGCTCAGCAGTGTGGGATTCGTACCAGAGAGGGTTGATAAAAGAGAGAGAGAAGATCCAACGGAGAGCAGCGCGCTTCGTTACAGGATCATTTAGTAATCGCGAAAGCGTTACGGAGATGATAGATAAACTCCAGTGGAAGACTCTGCAGGAGAGACGCTCAGTAGCTCGGTACGGGCTTTCGTTAAAGTTTCGAGAACATACCTTCACCGAAGAGTCAAGCAGTATATTGCTGCCTACTACGTATATCTCGCGAAGAGACCATGAGGATAAAATCAGAGAGATCAGAGCCCACACAGAAGCATACCGACAATCCTTCTTTCCACGAACAATACGAGACTGGAATAGAAGGGAGAACCGATCGAGGTACTCAAGGTACCCTCCGCCACACACCGTCAGGTGGCTTGAGGAGTATGGATGTAGATGTAGATGTAGAATGGGGGAAAGAAATACAGTAGAAGAAGAAAGGGTAGCTTTGAGAGACGAAATAGTGAAGGTAGCAGAGGATCAAGTAGGTATAAAGACTAGGGATAATAGAAATCCTAGGGTAACAGAAGAGGTATTGAATTTAATTGATAAAAGGAGAAAATATAAAAATGCAATAAATGAAGCAGTCAAAAAGAAATAAAAACGTCTCAAAAATGAGATCGACTGGAAGTGCAAAATGCCTAAGCAGGGAAGGCTAGAGGACAAATGTAAGGATGTAGAGGCACATATCACTAGGGGTTAAGATAGATACTGCCTACAGGAAAATTAAAGAGACTTTTGAAGAAAAAAGAACGATTTGTATGAAAATCAAGAGCACAGATGGAAACCCAGTTCTAAGCAAAGAAGGGAAAGCAGAAAGGTGGAAGGAGTATATAGAAGGTCTATACAAGGGCAATGTACTTGAGACAATATTATGAAAATGGAAGAGGAAGTAGATGAAGATAGAATAGGAGATATGATACTGCGTGAAGAGTTTGACAGAGCCCTGAAAGATCTAAGTCGAAACAAGGCCCCGGGAGTAGACAACATTCCATTAGAACTACTGATGGCCTTAGGAGAGCCAGACCTCACAAAACTCTACCATCTGGTGAGAAAGATGTATGAGACAGGCAAAATACCCTCAGACCTCAAGAAGAATATAATAATTCCAATCCCTAAGAAAGCAGGTGTTGACAGATGTGAAAATTACTGAATCATCAGTTTAATAAGGCACTGCTGCAAAGTACTAACACGAATTCTTTACAGACGAATGGAAAAACTGGTAGAAGCCGACCTCAGGGAAGATCAGTTTGGATTCCGTAGAAATATTGGAACACGTGAGGCAATACTGACCCTACGACGTATCTTAGAAAATAGATTAAGGAAAGGCAAACCTACGTTTCTATCATTTGCAGACTTACAGAAAGCTTTTGACAATGTTGACTGGAATACTCTCTTTCAAATTCTGAAGGTGGCAGGGGTAAAATACAGGGAACGAAAGGCTATTTACAATTTGTACAGAAACCAGATGGCAGTTATAAGAGTCGAGGGGCATGAAAGGGAAGCAGTGGTTGGGAAGGGAGTGAAACAGGGTTGTAGCCTCTCCCCGATGTTATTTAATCTGTATATTGAGCAGGCAGTAAAGGAAACGAAAGAAAAATTTGGAGTAGGAATTAAAATCCATGGTTGAGGTTCGCCGATGACATTGTAATTCTGTCAGAGACAGCAAAGGACTTGGAATAGAAACTAAACGGAATGGACAGGGTCCTGAAAGAAGGATATAATATGAACATCAACAAAAGCAAAATGAGAATAATGGAATGCAGTCGAATTAAATCGGGTGATGCTGCAGGAATTAGATTAGGAGATGAGACGCTTAAAGTAGTTAATGAGTTTTGCTATTTGGGGAGCAAAATAACATGATGGTCGAAGTAGAGAGGATATAAAATGTAGACTGTCAATGACAAGGAAAGCATTTCTGAAGAAGAGAAATTTGTTAACATCGAGTATAGATTTAAGTGTCAGGAAGTCGTTTCTGAAAGTATTTGTATGGAATTTAGCGATGTATAGAAGTGAAACATGGCCGATAAATAGTTCAGACAAGAAGAGAATAGAATCTTTCGAAATGTGGTGCCACAGAAGAATGCTGAAGATTAGATGGATAGATTATATAACTAATGAGGAGGTACTGAATACAATTGGATAGAAGAGAAATTTGTGGCACAACTTGACTAAAAGAAGCGATCGGTTGGTAGGGCATATTCTGAGGCATCAAGGGATCACCAATTTAGTATTGGAGGGCAGCGTGGAGGGTAAAAATCGTAGAGGGAGACCAAGAGATGAATACACTAAGCAGATTCAGAAGGATGTAGGTTGCAGTAGGTACTGGGAGATGAAGAACCTTGCACAGGATAGAGTAGCATGGAGAGCTGCATCAAACCACTCTGGACTGAAGATGAAGAATTATGTCAAGTTTCACTTGTAGTGTATAGACCCCAACCCGCATTCGCCTAGGCAGATGTAAAACCGCCTTAAAACCGTCCACAGACTGACCGGCACACCGGACCTCCACACTAGTCCGCCTGGCGGATTCGTGCTGGGGGCCGGCACGCCTTACCGACCGGAAAGGAGAGCATTAGATCGTACGGCTAACCGGGCGGGCTAAGTTTCACTTAAATTTGTAAATCTTCTTCCGAGGTATTTCACTTTATTCGTAAATATTTAATTTCCTTCGTAAATTCTAGGACCACCTGGAACATTTGTATTTCTTCATGAAAACGTCATAATGTCATTTACGAATACTTTAATTATTTTTTGACTCACAGTTGAAGTAATTCCATAAATCTAAGGCGAAAAATGTGTATTTTGTAAAGGAAATGTCGTTGTGTAAAAAGGTATGAATCAATACAGAATTCTTCTTTATTTACATGTAACATTGTAATTGTCGAAGAGTCTCTTTCAGATTTTTACTTTCGAAGTTACACAAAAACTAGTTACTTTCCTGCAATGTATCTGAGATGTGAACAAGTGTACAGCATGATGATAGTAATAACAATAATAATTTCGGAAAGTCTTCACAGCTTAACACGGCTCTGGCATAAAGAAGGTCAAATAACGCAGCTATAAAAATGGTCCACTTCCTCTGCATTATGGTCTGCAAAGCCGACAACGGCCAGGGGAGCCGTGTGCTGACCCCTCCCCCCCCCCCCCCCCCCCCCCCACATATCCACACAAATGACGCCACGTCACAGAGGTCGACACGGCGTTCGGTCGATCCAGAGTGCAATAGATCGTATAAAAACTGCCAACTGCAATCATACACATATTAATTAAATCACCACAAATATTTACACTTGCTTAGTGATAAATAATTTTATGACACATACTCAACCATATGGCCGGTAACTGCATTGCACAGTATCCATTTTAGAAATAAACAAATATTAAATATGTGTTGTTACATACTCTATAATATTAAGTTTTTATGTCTAAGGGTGTCGAATCAGATCGTTTTTACAAATACACTGATAAAATGAAGCAGTGTGCAGTTATAAATGGATCGATTTATAAATCTATTCTCAATGCGGTTTATAATATGAAAGAGGGTGCGCTAGAAGCACAAATGGGTCGATTTTATTAACATATCTAATTCAAATATTTTTATTCCAGTCTTTGATGACAATATAAAGTCCTTCGACGATGACCGGTTTCAGACACTAATGACTATCTTCAAATCTGTTCTACACCATGTCCTAATGTGATAAAGCCACAATTGCATCGTCAAAACATCTACATACACTCAGCGAAGCGTCGTCACCTATAACTAAAATATGGTGCAAAATAGGCCAGACCATATGGTGTATTTATACGTTTGCGATTGCTGAAGTAATGTAAAATTACATAACTACTATTGAATCTAAGAAACATGATGTCAACATGCTAAAAAGGAAAAAGGATACTAGGAGAAAAAAATACGTTGAATACGATGCATGAGCTCTTTTTTTTTATTATCAAAACCATTATTATACAAATTAACCCACTACCTTACTACATTATTGGGTCCTAACATTTATACATTTGTATTGAAATGTTGCAGCTAATTTAGTATTAGTTGGTGAGCTACAGTTTATATTATTATTAATAACAATAGGCATCTAATACCTACATATACTATTTATTTCCTATTCCTATGACTAATTTAATTTGTATGTGTATCCTGCAGCGTCACATGTGTGCCAGTAAAGATATAAACCTACTTGCGTTTGCCTTGCTCTTCGAGCTAACCCCGAAGAGCAAGCCCCTGGCACTGGGCAGGCCTCGATGTTAATTCGCTGCAGTCCCTATCTTAATTTCCTATAACTAGGTCCTACAAAACTAACTTATCCTACGCCAAATCCGGTGTGTGTCACGATCGGTGGTTGTTCCCTACTCCCCCTAGTCCTGCACGTGGCGGATTCCAACTTAGATGTAGTCGGCCAGTCCACGCACAGGCGGCATGAGAATAGGGCTTCTGGACGCAATTGGTGGTTATTGTATCTCACCTAAATAGTCAATGAGAACTTTTCGAGATACCTCGTTAGCCAAGGTGTTTAAGGTCTGAAATGTTCCCTCTTGTCTGAGTAGTTGGTATGTGTCGCGGTTGGGTAGTCTGTCTCGTAGTGTGTTGGCAACATCATTGAAGAGGGGACATTCGTAAACTACATGCTCGGGTGTACCCTCCGGATCACCACAGTCACACGCTGGTGTTGCCCTTTTCCCAAATCGACATAAATAAGTCGGGTAGGGTACATGGCCAGTGAGAAAGTGGATCAACCCATGCGTAGGCTCGAAGTACTTCAGTCCAAGTCGTTCCCTGACATCAGGTAGGAACTGGAAGGTTCTTCGTCCCGTCTCTTCTGCCTCCCAAGTCTCCTGCCAGAGCTCCTCCCCTCTTTTCCTTATCTCTCTCTTATCCCCCACTCTAATACCCATAATATCAACAATCTTTTCATAATTTCCCTTCTTGGCCCAGTACCACGCCGCCTGCTCTCTTATCTTTATGTCTAGGGGGCAGAGCCCCATTATGGCTAATAGGGCCCCCCCCCCCCCCCCGGAGATGTTCTATAGGCACCTACTGCTCTTAGTACCATGCTTCTCTGGACCCTTCTCACGGCCATGGCGGGCACAACCCTCGGAGCCTGTGCGCCCAGACTCCCGAGCCATAGCCCACAACTGAGGTTAAAATACTATTGTGATAGAGTCTGATTAAGTGTGGAGGAAGATGGAATCTTTTGTTACCTATTGAAATGAGATTATTTAGTACCTGAAGGGCTCTTTGGGTGACAGTATCAATGTGTTTTCCGAAGTTCCACCTCTCATCAATGATAACTCCCAGGTAGCGTGTCTCTCGTCGTCGGAGAACTGGTGAACCGTCTATTCTTACTATCGGGTTTCTGATGAGTTGTCCTTTTAGTAGTAAGTAGGTGGATTTACTGGGTGAAATCGTCATTTTAGTCGTGTGGCACCACTGTTGGAGTTTGTCTAATGCTGTCTCTATTTTCGGTTCAATGTCTTCGCGGCTACGGCCACCAACCAACAGAAGGAGGTCATCCGCGTAGGCTATCACCTCTAGCACCTCATTACTTTGTTGCAATCTATCTAGTAAAGGCTCCATATGAATGACCCAAAAAAGGGGTCCTAAGACAGAACCTTGGGGACATCCTTTGGTAATTACCTTCCCAACTCTTTCGCTAGACGATGATAACCAGACCTCCCGATCCTTACAATAGCTCCTCAGGCAACCATATAGCGGCCCTGGACACTCTTTCTCCCGCAAGCAGGAGAAGAGCGAAGGCCACCACAGGTTGTCAAAGGCGCCACTGATATCCACCATGATGCCAACCACGTATTTGTGCGGGGTCGAGTCAAAGACCTCGGCCGCCAGGGCAATTGCATCAGATGCCGATCGCCCCGGTCTGAACCCGAACTGCCTGTCACTCATCCCACACAACACTCGGTGTGCTGTCAATCTGTCAGCCAGTAATTTCTCTAATATTTTGCCAAATACGTCCAACAGGCAAATCGGCCTGTAGGATTTTACTCCTGCAGGGTCCTTGTCTAGTCCTTTCTTTATAATAACTACGTTCGCCATTTTCCATTTCTTCGGGAATCTTCTCTGTCTAAGGCATTCGTTATATACAGGGTGTTTCAAAAATGACCGGTATATTTGAAACGGCAATAAAAACTAAACGAGCAGCGATAGAAATACACCGTTTGTTGCAATATGCTTGGGAAACAGTACATTTTCAGGCAGACAAACTTTCGAAATTACAGTAGTTACAATTTTCAACAACAGATGGCGCTGCGGTCTGGGAAACTCTATAGTACGATATTTTCCACATATCCACCATGCGTAGCAATAATATGGCGTAGTCTCTGAATGAAATTACCCGAAACCTTTGACAACGTGTCTGGCGGAATGGCTTCACATGCAGATGAGATGTACTGCTTCAGCTGTTCAATTGTTTCTGGATTCTGGCGGTACACCTGGTCTTTCAAGTGTCCCCACAGAAAGAAGTCACAGGGGTTCATGTCTGGCGAATAGGGAGGCCAATCCACGCCGCCTCCTGTATGTTTCGGATAGCCCAAAGCAATCACACGATCATCGAAATATTCATTCAGGAAATTAAAGACGTCGGCCGTGCGATGTGGCCGGGCACCATCTTGCATAAACCACGAGGTATTCGTAGTGTCGTCTAAGGCAGTTTGTACCGCCACAAATTCACGAAGAATGTCCAGATAGCGTTATGCAGTAATCGTTACGGATCTGAAAAATGGGCCAATGATTCCTTTGGAAGAAATGGCGGCCCAGACCAGTACTTTTTGAGGATGCAGGGACGATGGGACTGCAACATGGGGCTTTCCGGTTCCCCATATGCGCCAGTTCTGTTTATTGACGAAGCCGTCCAGGTAAAAATAAGCTTCGTCAGTAAACCAAATGCTGCCCACATGCATATCGCCGTCATCAATCCAGTGCACTATATCGTTAGCGAATGTCTCTCGTGCAGCAATGGTAGTGGCACTGAGGGGTTGCCGCGTTTGAATTTTGTATGGATAGAGGTGTAAACTCTGGCGCATGAGACGATATGTGGACGTTGGCGTCATTTGGATCGCAGCTGCAACATGGCGAACGGAAACCCGAGGCCGCTGTTGGATCACCTGCGGCACTAGCTGCGCGTTGCCCTCTGTGGTTGCCGTACGCGGTCGCCCTACCTTTCCAGCACGTTCATCCGTCACGTTCCCAGTCCGTTGAAATTTTTCAAACAGATCCTTTATTGTATCGCATTTCGGTCCTTTGGTTACATTAAACCTCCGTTGAAAACTTCGTCTTGTTGCAACAACACTGTGTTCTATGCGGTGGAATTCCAACACCAGAAAAATCCTCTGTTCTAAGGAATATACCATGTTGTCCACAGCACACTTGCACGTTGTGAACAGCACACGCTTACAGCAGAAAGACGACGTACAGAATGGCGCACCCACAGACTGCGTTGTCTTCTATATCTTCCACATCACTTGCAGCGCCATCTGTTGCTGAAAATTGTAACAACTGTAATTCCGAAAGTTTGTCCGCCTGAAAATGTACTGTTGTCCCAAGCATATTGCAACAAACGGTGTATTTCTATCGCTGCTCTTTTAGTTTTTATTGCCGTTTCAAATATACCGGTCATTTTTGAAACACCCTGTAGATGTGTTAGTGGCGCAATTAGCTGAGGCGCCAGAAACTGCACTACCTCCGCCACAATGCCGTCTGGCGCAGGTGCTTTTCCTTTTTTCAGTGTTCTTATATGGGTTGCCACCTCCTCCTCTGAGAAGGGGTAGACAACCGTTTCATTAACATATTCTTCTTGATCTTCGTCTCTAAGTTGCTTCTGCCCCTCTGTCTCCCTATCCGCATTATCGTCAGGCAACAGGGACTTGAGGAGGACCCCTGCAGTCTCCTGCCAGGACTCCGTCATCCCGTCCCCGTGTCTGACTGTTGATAGTTCCAGAGGAGAGCGGATTTTTTCCCTTACCAATTTGTAGGGAAGCCCCCATGGGTCAGTGACTAGCTGGTTAAGCACAAAGTTTTCCCAGCTTCTCATCCTGACTTCGCGCAGTTCCTTTTGGAACTTCCGCTTTTTCTCTCTATATAGCATCAGCCACCTTTGTCGTTCCTGCCAGACGACACTGCGCTGGTAGTGCTTACTCAGCCTTCTGACAGATTGACGCAGCTCTCCCAGTTCAGCAGTCCATGGTGACGGAGAGGCCGCTCTGGCCCTCCTCCTTGTCGGTACGGCTGCCTTCACCGCTCTTGTCACTGCATTCACCAGTTCCTCTGCTCTCTGGTCTACGTCTATGTCCAGTTGCATGTCACCTTCTGGTAATGGAGCAATGTCACACTCCCTCGCTAGACGTTCCCAGTTTGCTCTCCGGTAGTCCAGTTGCACCTCCCACCCCGTGGCCCAGCGGCACTCTCTTTCTCCCAAGGTGAAACATATTAGATTGTGGTCACTTGTGGTGACGTTCTCTATGACTTTCCAATTTTGGATAATGTTTGCCATATTTGGAGTTGTAAGGGTGACATCAATATTTGTGCCCTGTCCTCCCCCTGCAGCGTAGGTAGGAGGATTGCCGGCCCTATTTGCTACCACAAGTTGTGATGCCATTATGAATTCTTCAACTTTTTCGCCGTTAGCGTCTCTTGTGCCACTGTACCACAGGGGGGATTTGGCATTGATATCAGCTGTTATCACGATCTTTCTTCCCTGTAACGCCGTGGTAACTCTCGCTAGGTGGTCTATGTGATGTTCTATGCTATCCCCGTACTGGAAGTACATGTTTATAAGAGTTATGGTCCCCATAGGGGTTTGAAGCTCCACGACGTTACAGTGGCTCGTTGTGAATTGTGAGAGCGTGGTGACTCTCAAGAGTCTATTTGCAATTATAATTGCTGCCTTCGGGTCGTCCCCTCTGCGGACTATTTGCCAGCTCGCAGCAGTAAAAGCTATTTTTCCGGCCAGGGAGTATGGCTCCTGTAGACAGAGTACATCTAGTCTCCTCTCCTCCACCTCCCTTCGGAGCTCTTGCATAACGAGTCTGCTGTTGTGAGTGTTAAGCTGTCCAATAGTTATTTTCGTCATTAGGGGAAGTACGTATATATTCGGTCATGTGGCCAAGTCTTACTCCAGTCGAATGCAATCCGTCCGTGTGCTATTACTGATTGTTCGTATATGTCGTTAAGATCAAATTTCTCACCCCGTCTTTCAAAAACTTTCTCGAGTAGATCTCGCAAGGCTCCGAAGTCGGTGGGAAGATTCATTGATTTTAGCTGGATTCTGTCAACAGCCTCCATAACCGAGAAGGTTATCTTTCTGCCGTCTTCATGTCCTACGCGGACCACATGTCGTAAGGCAGTGGTCAGGGTAGCCGGCTGCTCCAATCTGGATAGTTGCATGGTGTACTCCAAGTTGGGGTACACCCTGACTGGATCAACTGGTGGCAGTCTGACTATTGGTGAACTTTGTACAGTGGGGCTCGTACTTGAGCTTGTTACTGTATTTTCTTGTATGGGTTGTTGATTTGTTTGGTTGATATGATTGTCTTTAAGCGTTGCCACAGCCACAGGATGCCCTTGCCGTTGTTGGTGTAGTTCCGGCTTTGTTCCCCGGCTTCCAGAGGAGAGAGTTTCGGCCATGAGGGGGAGATCGGTTTGTGTGCCAATGTCCATGGTTGGAAATTCGGTTTGTATTGCTTTATCTTTTGTTTCAGTTTTAGTGGCGCCCGAGAGCGACCTCAAGAACTCTTTGAATCTGTTTGCCCTCATGGCGTCCCTCCTCCTTTTGCTCGGGGACTTTCGCTTTGGCATCCTGTTCGGTATGCCGGGCTCAGCCATAATCGGCTCTAGAAATTAACCTTTGCTCCAACATTTTGTATGTCGGGCAACTGCTGCCTGTGGCTCCGCAAGACTTCTTCCCGCGATTCTTACATGGTATGCAGACTGCCGCCGCCTTGCAGTCTTTGCGGCCGTGACCGTGCTCCCCACACCTGGTGCATGCCGGCTCCCTGGTGCACAGCCTTAAGACGTGATCCAAGTCACCACAGTTGTGGCAACGAGGTACCACGACATAATCTCTTGTGTTTATGGCGTGAAAGCCAACATATATTCTGCCCATTGTTATTATTTTTCTCCACATCTGCGCTGATACCTCGGCGACGTGATGTACAACATCACGACCCCTTGGCCCAGTCTTGAATTTTAATTTGAAACAGTTCTTGAATTCCTCTTCGTCTATTTCGTCAAAGTTTTGCATTCTAATTGTATTTAAGAGTTCGTCATTGGTCATTACTGTTGGAACGTCATATAGGATTTCTTTTCCTCGGTGGTTCGCATTTGACCACCGAGTTCAGTTTTTGGTTGTTCAGCAATTTATTTTTATCTTCCTCAGAGGCTACTTCTACGATAACAGAGTTTCTACTCGGTTTTACTTTTTTGATTCTGATTTTGTCTTTTACAGGGTCTATGCTTTTTTTAAATAGTTCTTGAATCTTTTTCACACTTGTGTCTTGCCCAGGCAGTGTCCTGAGGAAGACTGCTGTGTCTGTTCTCTTTGTCATTCTTTCAATAGTGTCTCTGGTCGTGTTTTGTGGGCGCTTAGTGGGCGCTTGCGCGGCCACGGCCGCCCACGTCTTTGTCGGTTGACTCCTTAATCTATTGTTCTCCTTTTCAAGTTCCTCTACCCTACCTTCTAATTTAGCGTGGGCAATAGCCCAAGCTGCCAGCTCGCTCTTGATAATGGCAAGTCCTGCTTGGCTTATCTTTCCGTTTTTGATTTGCTGCTCCATGAGCGACATGATTCTCGTATACCTTTCCATGACTGTTTCATTCTCTGCCTGTCCCTGCTCGTCCTGGGGAGAGGGATCAGGCGCAATGGAAGCTCATTGAGGCGCACACGAATCACTCGTTTCGTTTGTAACCATGATTAACGAGTGATAAAAAGGGGGGTGGGAGCCCGACCGGCTCCTCTGGCATGGGGGGGGGGGGGGGGGGGGGACTTCTGCAGCTCGCCCACCGACCTCGCCCCTAGGTCAAGGGCACTTCCGAGCTGCCAGGTTCAGCGCACCGTCACCAGTGCACTGGTCCTCCTCGGTGTCCCCGTCATCGACGATTTCACGCGACGCTCCTCGGCAACTGCACCCCGCACTCCGGAGAGGCGGATGCACCTCTCGCCCTTCGCCGCCTACTTGCCCGAGTTTCCACCTCCTGGCCAAGGACCCACTCCTACTCAGGTGGCGGGCCGGTCCCCCAGACGTTCGGCGGTCTGGACCCATCTAACCTGGCCCAGGCGATGTCACCACCTCCTGGGTTTGGCAGAACACGCCCCGGTTACCCAGGGGCGCGGCGAAGCACCCTTGCCGACTCGCGCCGCGATCCCACGCCGACAAACGAGATCGCCGGCGTGCAGGGCACCTGCTGGTCTATGCCCTGCGAACAGAAAGGGACTGGTGTTCGGTCCCTGGACACAGCTCCCCCTGTGCCACGCACCCTTCGCTTTCGCATCGGGTTGGGTCGCAGCTCTCCCTTTTGTCGCAAGGCAGAATGCCGAGCTTAACGTCTGGCACCACGGGAAGGCGGAAAGAGCCACTTGGGAAGGAGAGGCTGTAGGAGACGCTTCACTTCCCCTGTGAGGACTGTCGCGGCACACCCGACTGGGAAGCGATATGCCCCAGTGCGAGCTTCCGTGCCCTACGGCGCGCCGGCAACGGGCGGGCCCGCGCCGAAACGCGCCGTCAAGCGACTGACCTCACGCCAGAGCTCTTACGCAAAGATCACAAGTGCTGCTTAAAGTAATTTGGAAGGACTTGAAAGCGAAAGCTAAATGTAATCGAGAATAATTTCAAACTGGCGGTGGACTAGGTGAGATGAAGATCGACGATATAAGCCAATAGTTGTTGATAAGACCCCACAAGTTTTCGAGGGGATAGCTGGATAGGACAATGACATATCTAAAGATAACATGGTACTTTCAACCAACTTCGATGATGATTATTGCTCTGAAGGTAGCAGTGAAACTGCTGAAGGTGGAACTTCATCCCATAGTCATGAACCTCGACCTGCATTTTCTGGTGGGAGCTAATCAGAAGAGGCGTCCAGGAAAAAGAGGGAGAGAACACGCGGTTATACTGAAAAACCGAGAGTTGCTGAAAACAGCAGAAGAGCTTCATCCCTTAAAAATGCGTTTAATAGGAGAGGAATATAATGCAAAAATGTCATTAATAGAAAGACAAAGAGAAATTATGAATAAGTTCAAGAACGTTATGGAGCAAACTTCACGTTCCAGCTCTTCAGCCAGGGTGCTCGAGAAATCTGTGTTTTTGTGAATGAATAAGAAAATATTTATATGTATAAAACATTTTTTATTTTCTAGATGTTTTTTCAAATGTTTAATATGTTCTTGTCTCTTGTATGGCATATTATTTGCGTTTAGCACGTCAGCATCGGTACTAATTTTTGTTAATACCACATTCTAATATTTATCTGAATTTCCAGTACTATAAAATCAGTCTTTTTTTTTTAGAAAAAATCGAAACATTGTATTATTTTGTATATAAAATTAAGAAATAGAATGAGAATGTTAATCTGCTAGCAAAAAAGAAAAAATAAGAAAGAAAGAAAAAGAAACAACATATCTATAAAACTACACATAAATAAAATGAGTCACTTTTCACTGCGTAGTGACAATATGGTGGCTTATTTATTCATTTAAGAAGGAAAAGTCTTTTAACTACTAATTTTACTAGCAAATTAGGTACAATTTTAATTAAAATAATTAACTATAGTAGACCTGCTGACAGCTTGGCTTGCAGCTTCTGGCTGTAATGCATATTGTTCGATGTCATTCACCTCCACAGCGTCAGGGTGAAACACATCTCTAACTTGTGTTGCAAAGTTGTGCAGAACTGCAGCAGTCACAATAACATTCCCACATTTGTATTGTTTCAATCGCATACCGAACGCTCGCTCTATTACACATCTGGTAGCAATATGTTCTCTATTGTAGCGCCGTTCGGCTCCTGTGTGGGCTCCGAACACAGGGGTCATAGGATGCCTGGAGAGAGCATGTCCACTATCTCCAACAGGCAACCCATCGTATTGTCCATTTTCAAATTCTGCAGCAACACCACTATTGTCCCAAATGCGTGCATCATGCGTGGAATCCGGACAACGGCTTAACACGTTCAAAATCTTCATATTGGCATCACAGATGATTTGTGTATTAATAGAAAAGAAATTCTCTCAGTTTCTGTACAGTTCTGCTTGTGCTCCAGAAGAACAAAGTCTGGGTATAAATGTACACAATCTATGGCCTCTATGACGTTTGGGAATCCACCAGTTCCATAGAATTCCTTTTTCTCCTTTCATATATTTTCTTGGCTTTGTGGCATGGAAACATACAGTGACTTTATGGCAATTAAACTGTTTATCACACTGTTAAAAGCTCCTCCAGCAGGAGTACGGTGGATGTTAATGAGATACCCTGCTGCGATTTGGTAAGTAACTGTGTGAAAGATTCGCAGTACATAAGGAAGTTACAGCCTAGGAGACAAAGCACGCTTCCTATAAGAATTTTGCTGCAATAACAGCACTAGCATAACAAGCAACAAGTGAAATGATTACTTATGAAACTCAAACCGCTCTTTGAAATCACTGTCGCCATACATCACAAATGGGTCTATTTTCCATTACAACCCTCATCCTTTGGATGTTCACCTTTTCCTCCATCTACATATAATCTTCGTAGTACAGGTCATCCATAGAATTCGACACTTACTACACAGATCTCAAAGATCGCGCCTTGCTCTCTTACTTTACTCCTACTACTGTCTAGGAGTAAATTTTGGCCTTATTTCCTCCTTAAGTTACTGACGTAGTAGCGTACTCTTCAATGGTGCTCTTTGCCAGTAATGGACTAAATAAATTCAGTTCTGAAGAAAATGAAAAATTTACTCCTGGAGTAATTTACTCCTTTAGCTCCGTACTATCGACTGGAAGTCTCCGATTTCCTTCTCTCTTAGTAACTTACGACTTTAGTTGCAGTTACTGCTGGTTAGTGCTCGCCGCAGTAAGACTGCCGAGAAATTCCTCTGTTCAACATAGAGGAGAGCGCTGAAGGGTGGAAAGAGTATAATGAAAGCCTCTACGATGGGGACATGTAATGGGATAAAGAAAGAAATAAGAGTCAATAAGGGGAACATAGGTTATCCAGTATTAAAACTTAACGGTGCTTGGGAAGATATAGAATCAAATACGGCGTAAGGCGTGCATGACATTTCCTCCGAATTTCTGAAGCCATTGTGGGACGTGGCAACCAAACCACTATTAAGACGGTGTATATAATCCGTGAAATACAGACACTCTATCAGTCTTTTGAAAAAAAAAATCACGCACTCAATACCGAAGAGAACAAAGGCAGATAAGTACGAAAACTATCGTACAGTCAGTTTAACAACTCACGCATCAAAGCTGTTAAGAAGCCTAATGTACAGAAGACTGGAGCATAAAACTGAGAATCTATTAGATTACGTTCTGTTTGGCTTTCGGGTAGATAAACGTACCAGAGAGGCAGTTGCGATGTTGTTCTTCATAATGAAGGCAAGATTAAGAAAAATCAACGTACATTAATAGGATTTTTCGACCCATCAAAAGCGTAAAAGGGGACAAGAATTCTCAGGAAATAGGTGTAAGCTACAATATGTCAAATAACCAAGAGGGAACAACAGGAATGGATGACCAAGTAAGAAGTGCTCTGATTAAAAGGGAATAAGACAGATGTAGTGTTCGGCCCTACTGTTTATCTATACGTCATACAAACAAAGACGGAAATAAAAGAAAGATTCAGGAGTGGGAGTCAAATTCATCATGGAATTAAGCTGATGTAATCAAACACACGATGAATGTATTTGGGGAATTCCCCAAAGTGAGATTTGAAGATGACGCCATTACAGAAGCCGTCCTTTGGATATTACATTCAACTTCCAACTATCTTTACCGTTTATCAGGTGGTGTGCCCAAGTGTGCGTTTTGCTAGGTTTGACCATAAGGAGGTTCACACCTCATAAATTTTCCAGGCAGTTACCAACTACATTTTCACGTACTTAGATGCAGAAACTGATGTGACGTTATACAAAGGAAACCGCTTTTATTCATACCCACAGCTGAACTAGCTTAGAAATTTACTCAGCTTGCGTCACTTAACCGTCCAGAGATCCAAATAGACAGGACCAAAACTTCTTGTACACCGAACGTGTGTGATTTCGTTTTCTACTAGCTAATACGACAGACAGTGTCCTGTCAAAATTAAGCGGTTTTGTTTGTGATCGTTCTTTGAATGTATAAAAAGCTACTGAAAATGAGTAAACAAAGTATAAATGAGAAAAAACGTATTTTTGAGTCATGATAGTGTCTACTGGTGATTGTGATCACGGATATTCAGTTTGAGGAGAAGTACATTCAGAAGTTTGCCAATGTGCAATTTTGTATGAGATGAATTTTATCCGGATTACAACGCTGAAATGCTGGAAATGTATGATGGACGTAGAATCCAGTCGACTTGGAGCCATGCGGTTTTGTTCCAAAATTTAATTCTCAATAGAATTATGCCAGAATTTTATGTGGATCAAGTGTTTTTTCTTCTTCCATTATATTTGAAATCAAAATGAATCTCAAGATATTTCTATTAACATTTCGATTTCTGCGTCTGTCAACATCTACATGATTATTCTGCGATTCACAGTTAAGTGCCTAACAGGAGGTTCATCGAACTACCTCCAAGCTATTTTTCCGCCGTTCCACTCTCGAAAGGCGTGCGGGAAAAACGAGGACTTAAAACGTTCTGTGCGAATTCTGATTTTTCTTATTATTTTCATGGCTTCGATTGCAGTATCGCTGTTCAAGTAAACAGTCAAAATAAAGAAATGATAGCTTACTACGTACCATGAAGATGACAGACAGTTGCAGAAAGGCACAACGAAACGACAGCCTTCTTCAGAAAGGCATTGGCTGGAAACTAAATGCGCAACTGTCTTTTCATTGTGCCTGTCACCTTTACGGTGAGAAGAAATCTATCTTTTCCTTGTATTATTGATATTTAAATCTGCAGTTTCCATTGTTTGAAAACAAATAAATGATTTGTTTAGTTTGGTTTCATGTTACATCATCATTTCGTTCACTGAACTGCTTTATGATACATGACATGTTTTTGTTTTGTTTTCGGGCGCGCAAACAAAGCTGATGGTTTTCCCAGACGGGAACAGGTAACATACAACTGACCACACGAGAAGCATGGAATTTCAAGGTAAATGCCGCAAACACTCAGTGACTGGCCTTGGGTTTTTTTTTTTTTTTTTTTTTTTTTTTTTAATGTACGTCGCATCGGAAACTGCAAGCGTTTAAAGTCGAATGGCATGTCGGTTCGAATAATTGAGATGCCTGATATCAAAACATCTTCTCCTTTGTACTTTTCTTTAAGATTTGTTGCTTCGATGCTGCTTCTCATTAGAATCTTCACCGCAGTTTGGATACCATCAAAGACGTGTTGGTTGATATTTCGCAGTATTATGACTACCGATCCGACTTTCAGTTGCAGTTTGTAAGGCTACATTTCTGAGCAATTCCTGTGAGTTTAAAAATTCGGTTTTATAGTTAATGACATCATCTCGGCTAGGAACGAAATCCTCCGATTTGTATGTCATCAGTTCGCTAGCAATTTCATTTTGAATCTTGAAATTCATTTCGTCGACTCAGAGTTTTTCGCAGGCAATATGGGACGTTTGCTCAATCACACATGATTTTCTGTAGTTACGAGCAATTTGGGGAAACCTTTCGGATGAGATCGATCTTTAATTTGGCGAACTGGCAAAAACCAACGGGAACGTAACCCAGCGAGTCGAAAGGTCTGCAGATATTTTGCCATAGTCAATGTGTAGCAATTCTTTGTAAAAGACTTCTCCAAATTGGCAGTTCCCCAAATCGACGGATATGTTTTGAGGTTGCACGTTGGATTTTCATCGATATGCATGTTCAACGACAGCGCGCGTGCTGACTAGGCTGTTCGGTTGTCTTCCAGTAACGTAGCTGCAATTTCTGATGAAGCAAGAGCAAGTGCAGTTTCATTCTGCGGACGAATCGTTGCCAAAATCAATGCGATGAAAACAGTTTTTCCCAGTTCTACTGTGAGAATCCAAGAAGAAAATCCCTCTACTTCCATCGTTCACGGCTTCCGTGGGAGTGTCGTACGCATATTTTTGTTGCCGATTCAACAGCGGAACTTTCGTTCGCATTGGTTCTCGCAATGCATCGCAGTCGTATTGTTTTTCTCAACTTTTGCTTAAATGCGTCGTGCATCGGACGATTGGGATCTGTTAAGAGGTAACGCCTTGTTCGATATCATTAAGCAAGCATATGTACTCGTTGTGAATTTCCTTCTTCAACTGTTAGTCTGGATTTGATGTTCCAATACGCTACTGATGCAAAATGTCGTGATGTATCGTCTTTGTATTTGGTCCATAAACAAATCGGTTCCAATGGGAAGCTTGATGGGATAATTATTGAAAAGAATGTTCGTATACTGTATGATCGTTTTTCACTTCAGATCTTACAGGATTTCGTAGATAAATCTGTAAATTGGTCTGCGATAAAACGACGAAACCTAGTTCAACGACTGCAATGAACTCACAACACAATCACAATATGTAGAAAGGTTTCTTCAGATATGTTTGATGATCTCTATTCGGCAGCCGGCTGTAAAAGCGTTTCATTAACCTCCACTTATGACTTCACAGTTAAAAAAATTAAAAATTACCAATTAAAAAACTCTAATTCGTTATCCAGCCTGCAGTAAAAAAATGTAGAATAGAGTACAGACGTTTGCACATTTATTAGCGGAATAAACTGAAATTAGAACAGAAATAAGATAACTATATTTACTGGACAGATCGCGAAACAAAACGAAAATAACAAGAAATGTAATTTTATTCTAATATAGGCTCGAATGCGTTTTCTAAATTTTTCTCCAGATCTTATTTTTATTCAGGTGAGAACATTCAATTGAGTAATTTTCATCCCGGGAGCATAACGAACAGAACAAAAAAAGAATCAACCAAACATATCTTTCATACCCTGAGGTATGTTCTAGGGTGCGTTCAAAAATTATGATTTTTGCAGTTTGTACAATTTTTTTTGACTTTCGTATATAATAGCCCAGAAATATTTTTTCCTGAAAACGTTCCAGGACAATAACGAGCAAAACGCATATCCATCTTCGGAATCGTGACGGCACACAAAAATCCCAAACAAAGCATTTTCAGTTTTTCCCGAATTTTCCAGTTCTCCGTGCAACTTTTGCAATTTTTCTTTCCCTAAAAACCTTAGTTACATTACTTCAAGCATTTTCTATTGGTCCAGTTGTCACAGCATTTTTATTTATGTAGATAATTTTCAACCCCCGTATCTCATGGGAACCGTCGATCTCATAGGATATAGTTCCGGGAATAAGCGAATGAGATATGTTCCACATACTTGCATGCATGAAAGTCGTTTAAAATAACGAAATGTAACCCATTACATTTTTTGATCTTTCCGTGAGTTGTTTAAGAGTCTGTTACAAAAAAAACTTCAGTTTCATGGAATAAGTGGTGTTATACGCAACAGAAACGGAATGCACAAAGTAGTGCTGAATAATTCAATCAGTGCTACAAGGACAGAAAATGTTAATTACTAGACCGAAACTGATCAGTTTTGGGTTAAGATCTGACCTTTATGTGTACGTGAATTGCGTTTTACTCAACATACATGCTGTCTTGGCACTTTCCAAAATGACAAAGTGTTGTTTTTAAACGGGGTAGAGTGTAGCAACAGAAGAAGTTTTAATAATGTTATTCAGAGATTTAATGACTATTTATCTGCAAATGAGCTCTCCCTTTATTTCGGAGAAGCAGAGTACAGAATATCACCAACAGCTAAAATAGTACTTTGTTATGAATTGGTGGGCAGGGTCGAAGCCTTTCCTTTTTGGGAGTACATACTGATGAAGAGTTAAACTGGGAGGAACGGTACATTGATATTCTCAGACAGACAAATTCTGAAATTTTTGCTTTTAGTATAGTTTCAGGTTTCGGAGAGCAACAAATGAACTTATTTACATAATCTAAATTTTTCATAATTTTTTTTAATATGTGTGAGTTACCCGCATCTATCTTGCTGGCGTTTCTTCGAGCAGTTAGACACCATTACTGCACTTTTGCAAGGTCTTCGACATAAATAACCAACAACAATTTAAGAGGACTAATAACGTACACATTCAGTGGCTTAAAAAAAACGTACAATATGCAACCACAAAAATTTAAAATCTTTGATCATTTTCTGAATAACAAAAAGTGTGTGACATACATCAAATAAAATTTTAAATCAAATATGAAATCAATTTCTCTATAAATTCCTTCTATTCTACAGTAGAAGATTCAATTTACATATCTCTTGTAACATTAGTAGTATATAAAAGTATACATCTTTTTACTAAATTTAAACCACCTTCTGTTTACAGAATCGAATAATGTATACATAGACTGTGAAGTGAGTCATTCTGCATAATTTGGGTGCACATGACCTATGGAACATTTAACTAGGTAGCCAGCTAACTAACAAACATTATCTATTGATACCTGTTGTGTCAACACTACCAGACATGGCGGCACCACATGACTAACAACCTCGTGAATAAGCATAATGAGGATTGTCTCATAGTACTGCTGCGAGGCAGTTGCCTGAACTCTGGAAAGCAATAACTGTTTCATCCACAAAAGAGTGACACTGATGTGCACGGTATTGTTATTTGACAGCAGCAGCTCTGAGTAGAATTCAGTGCGGTTTTCTTACATTACATAATAAGTCTTATGCACCATATGCAGGAAAGATTTTCTCCATGCAGAGCACTTCTGTCGATTATGATGCAACATTCGCATAATACTGCTGGATGAATTTAGAGAAGCTGTGAACGTTCAAAATGACAAGACAGCAATATCAAGATTTTGTAGGATTTTACATCTTTTCTTGTCCTGCTTAACTAACAAAATAATATAAGCTTCAGTTGAGGGGAGCATGCCGAAACAAATTACTGATTACAATTCCGCCTCCACACTGGTGTGAAAGTAGTATGAAAAATAATTTGGCACGGGCTCATTTAACTTTCGATTGATCCGTCGATTGTAACTGAGATTTCTGGGTATGATCTCGAACGAGTCAGTTTAAATATGACAACATGTTAAGCATTTAGATGATTATCTTAGGCTACTTTTTTTTTTAAACTCAGTGTATCATACTTCACTACTTTGAATCTCATACACAGCACACACGACTTTATACATTTACAAATTTACAAATTCAAAATTTACAAATATACAAATTTGAAATTTACAAATTTATTAATTGCGGTGGAAAGATAGAGACCTAGAAGACACCATTTCAGTTTATGTTTGAAGTTACTTTTATTATCTATATGATCATCGGGTAAGAGGCCAAAGATTTTTGTCATCAACCACCTCACTACTTTCTGTCCCTTTCTGAGGATGACTGAGAATACCAAATCATCTAGTACTATATTTATGAATGTTGTTATTGTTATCGATTGCCGGTAGCGGTGGCCGAGTGGTTCTAGGCGCTTCAGTCCGGAACCATGCGGCTGCTACGGGCAGGTTCGAATCCTGCCTCGGGCATGGATGTGTGTGATGTCCTTAGGTTAGTTAGGTTTAAGTAGTTCTAAGTTCTAGGGGACTGATGACCTCAGATGTTAAGTCCCATAGTGCTCAGAGCCATTTGAGCCCTTTTATTATCGATTTGTCATTGACTATTGACAATACCCTTCAAAATGGAGTAAATATTTTGTGAGGCTGTTATCAGTGCTACCCACAAGTGGTTCTAGGGTACTATGATTAGTAAATACTTATTTGCAACAAGCACTTTCTTCGTGAATAGAGGCGAACCAGAATATGATGCCATTAGTCATTAGTGAGTGACAATCCCCAAAGTCTGATATTACTCATACACAAAGATTGCAGGGCTTAGATACGAGTATATGTGAGTTCCAGATCAGGGTCTTATTAATAATAATATCAAAGAAGTTAAAATATTCTTAGCGATTTATGTAGGTACAATTCACAGCCAATCGTCTTTTAAAATTGATTTATTGTGTCATTTGCTAGTTTTAGAGCCACTGCCGGCTCATCACCAGGTGAAAGTGTTAGAAGTACAGGATATTACGTACCATGTGCAGCTAGACACTAGTGAGGTACTGATGGTGGAAATGACGGAAATTTAGGTATCAATTAACGGAATGTTTACGAAACGAAAATATGGTTGTGTTTCAGGATACTTACACTCCCTCGTGGTGTCCATGATCAATTCTTTCTGATAACGTATGCCTATACGCACACACAAACACCCGCCCATCCTTCCACCAACCCGCCCACACTCTCACACACAAACACACAAACACACACACACACACACACACACACACACACACACACACACACACACACAAACAGTATTTAGCTGCATTTTGTTTCGTGTTAAAGGAACACATAAAGCAAGTGGAAAAGGCATAAAGGCTGTAGAAACCATACTTTACAACAACCGCCAAGGTTGTCTTCTGAATTAGGTATAATGCAATAAATATTGCGTTTCCTTTACTGACTAACCCTCATGAATTATTTCTGATCACGTTATCAGGCCATGTGTAAAGCAGAACTGTGATTTTTGAGAATTTAGTGAGAGTCCATTTGCAGACAGTCAGTTATTAATTTTCAAGAACACTTTAACTATCTGTAAATTTACATCACAGCTACAGATTTCCGTCCCATTCCGATGATTCCTTCGGGGTGCGTCATTTCATTGTTTTAGAATGTAATTCAGATTCCACTTGGAACAACCAAAGGTACTCTCGGTAAAGAATTTTTTTCGGCTATGTAAAGTATTTTTGTGGAAACTGACGGGCAATATAATTTCTGATACTCCGTCTCATTTCACGTTTATCAGGAGAACAGTATTCTTAAACTTCTGTCATTTGTGAATCATCATTTGCCTCCTCGACACATTTTACGAATTACTTTAAGTATGTTCGGTATACAATTCGCAAAGCAGCGGCCAGGACAGTCTTTTAGTTCACCCCAATTTATCTAATTGAACCTCGTAATTACTTTGACCTATCTGAAAGCATTCATATTTCTTTCGCCAGGAGTTCCGGTGTTGGGAAAATGTTTGTTCGCGTCATTCAGATGACGCTTTGTTTTATTGCGATAGCTATGGGGTAAACAAGGAAGTGTTTCTTTGTTTCTAAAATAAACATGATTGAATATTAGTATAAGATCTGTGCTAAAGGAATTGTTATAAAGTGATATCTGTGTAAGAAATATTTCATTTCAATAAATTAAAGTCCTGATTGATGGAGGTCATCTGTAATGTGACATCAAACATTTCCTGGAATTATTTTTGACTTTTAATCACATTCGTACCATACGAACTATGTTTTGTTCAGATCGGTAATGACACATGCCAGCTTTGTGCTGTTTAGATGCTTCAGATTCGCTTCTTTCACTCTATGCATTAGCACTAGGGGGCACTACGCTCTTCCATCATGTCCGATCGTGCTCTAGGCAGGAAGGGCTTCATATGACAAAAACAAATAACTTCAACAAGTACCATACGAACTACCTTTTGTTCAAAACAGTAACGATACATGCCAGTTTTATACGGTTTAGGCGCTTCAGATTCGCTTTTTTCACTCTGTAGATTACCACCAAGGGGCACTACGCTCTTTTGTCACGTCCGATCGTGCTCTGGGCAGGAAGGACTTAGTATGACAAAAACAAGTAACTTCAACAATTTTTTTAAAAAAATACTTGCAGTAAGTCTTAGTAGCTAAAGTTTTGAAAGTGCATTTCTGCGGTTATATTCTTCCTGCCAAAAAATTCAGGGTGGGTTTCGAAATGTCGGACTGGACTATTCCCTCGTTAGTTAAATAGAATGGAAACCAGTTTACTAGTAAGATCTCTGACGTAATATTTGAGCTTCTGTAAGAGAATGCTGTTAACTACACAAGATCTAACACATTTAGAAAAAAAGCGTTCTCCCTGTGAGCACGTTCTAGAAGCAAGGTTTTGTATATTTTGTTTTACATAGTAATTAGATAAGCATTTCTGATCATATTGCAGTACAGTGGACTACAGAACTGAAAGACGTCATGATAAGGCTCTTAACGCGTGCGGCGTGTAGTTGCTGTGATGTTGCTGCTGCTACAGCAAAAAATAAAGCTAGATGTGTTCTGCTCAGTTTGTGTGCCACAACGATCTTCTTACTCTCTTTGTCTGCAGCACGTCCCTACACAAATGGCGACCTCCTCTTTCCCTCCGTCCCCCGGAAGGCTTTGTAAATACGGCTAACGAACAAAACCCTAATGGTCGGAACAAACTCACCCCAAATTGCCAAAGCAAACACAACAAAGCGAATCTCGACCCGCCAGATGCGTTCCATCCGGTTCTGAAAACGCATTTCATTTCCTCCAGCGACTCCACATACACTACGATGAGACAAAACTTGGTAATTAACATACAGTCGACTGAGAACTCGAGCAGCCTCAGTTAGTCAGGCGGTCAGCGCCCGAGTCCTGCTCGTGCTGTGCAATCATTGCGTCTCCTGCCCGTGCTACCTATTTCTTTCTTTGCTTTCTGTTCGTGCTATACATACTTCTGGCATTGAGAATTTCGGTGACAGCGATGTTTTCAATCGCACGGAAGAAGAAAGCGATGATTCCAGTTCAGAAGCGAAGCTGATGATTCTGATATTAATCCAGATTTCTGCGTTGCTGAATGCTCAGGTAAGTAATAAACAAAAGAAAATAATGTAGTAAAGCGTTCGAAATATTCTGTCACCTAAATGGGATTCGTGAAACACCTCTTCTTGTAAAGACAATCACAAAAAACCGAACGCAGCAAGTGTCTGCAAAGTTTCGGTATCCGCAAGAGATGTTATATTCACAGTTTCAAAGTAATGATTTTCGAAGAATGTGTTAAAATGATCTCCCTCCAAGGTGACTAAGGGACGTCTGATAGTATTAAAATTTTAGGAATTTTATTTGGGTTTACATTTACAAGTGCACTCTAGAAATGACTATACAGTGGCAAAGGGTACATTCGCGTCAGATTTTCAAGATTCTTTCCCATTTCCTCACTTATGTAGGCTACAGATGTAGTTGTCTTTATTAATCAAATTTATGCGCACGTCCACTGGGGAGGCGATACGGGGAAAGCTGAGGAATGTTCATAGTTTCCTTCCCGGTTACAAGATTCGTCGAATTCTCGAATTATATTTTCTCGGTATATTGGGTGAGCTGTCTTTGAGTGTCTGTCATTTCTTCTCTCATCATTTTTCTCTTCGGGCTGACACACAAGTACGTGACAACAACTATATACTGATGTGAACCGCTCCCGATAGAGAGCCCGAGATGTCTTATAGTTCTACTTTTAGTGCTTCCGCGCTGAAAATATAGCCAAAGAATTTCACGCCTTTTCGAGTCCCTTTTGTTTAATTATTTATGCATTTGGTCCACTTGGTAACTCTAGGCTGACGAGGTTCTGTCTGGGTCTTGACTAGGCAGCTGCAAGAAACTCTATTGAACATGAAATGTGACAACACCAGATAACGATTGACAGAAATCAAAGTGAAAGTTAGTCTCCTATTCTGTTGGAGTATTGTTGCCAATAAAATGAGTAGCAATTATAATAACACAACATGGACAATATATAGACGCAAAATGAGAGAACAGAATAAATTTACTGTACTGCACCCTACTGATAATGTAGGAGATAATTCGAAAATAAAACTGAATTATTTTGTGCATTTTTGCAATGTAAGTGAGGACAAATTAACCGAATAAATATTCCTGTATCACATGGAAAAAAACTGCACTGAAATAAAATTAAAATTTGAAATAAACTATTTTATCTTCAAGAACAAAGGAATCAACTGAGTAGGATAAATATCAATAAAGAGTGCAGAAAGAATTCGAGAAGTAGCTAGAGGTCGCTATTGTTCAAGATATGTGTGAACTGGAGATTGGTTAACTCGTACCCGACAACATACTCAAGTAATGAGTTTTCGGTTAACTGGAGAGTGGCGGATGCTCGCATGTCGGGTCCGCGCGTATGGAAGCGACGAGTTCGTAGATGACGTCATACGACTCTTTAGCGAGTGTAAAGTGGGTACACGGAGCTTAGTGTGTGTGTGTGTGTGTGTGTGTGTGTGTGTGTGTGTGTGTGTGAGCGAGTGTGTGTGTGTGTGTGTGTGTGTGTGTGTGTGTGTGTGTGTGTGTATGTTTGCATTTATGTAGACATACAGAGACAGCTGTAAATTTATTTTAGTATATAATCTCTACTCAGAGAATATCTAACAATTGAGTTAACATACACACACTTTCGACTTTCGACACGTTACCAAGTATGCGACCACAACAATGGGACACAAGGATGAAATGTAATCTGTAAATGACGATTAATTATTAAAATATTTTTACAGCAGTCTTCGAAAAAGCTACAGAAATGAAAGATAAGTTACACTACTCAGCCCATAAACGCAGGTTGTCATGACCAAAAGAATAGACAAATATCGTGCTTTTTGCTGTTGTCATGACGAAAAGAATAGACAAAGAGCGCGCTTTTTGGTCGCAGGACATAACAGTGACGGTGCTTTGTGCCCAGTTTTGCTTTAACGCAGCACTTTTTTTTTCATGGTAAAGATAGAATAAATAGGAATACCACCTTTTTTTCCTTTCAATGAACTTTTTCCAGACATTACCCTTCCTCTGACGGAGCACATTTGCAATTGTACACACTTCATCACCTAATTTTCTTCTAAAGCTCTCCACAGTCTCAAAAAACAAAGCTTCGTTAGAGTGCATCTAATCCCGACGATCGGCCATTACACCCCATCCGCGCTGCCTTAAAGCAGCACGACAGTGCACTCAGCTGCCGTACACGTGTCAGTAACGGGTAGACTGGTAGGAAGCGACCGCGGCGCTACCGTCACAGTGACGGATCTACGCTGGGAAGAGAGGAAGTCGGTGTACCACTGATGGAGCAGCGGCATTTTGATTTCTATTGCAACCGATCAACAACATCTTTGGACCCCAACTCTCTTCGCTTCTAATCTCTAGTATGAATCATCTGGTACATGTCTACAATCATCTGATGCTGTTCGATAATGATGTAGTTGCGTATAAGGAAAGAATTAATGGAAAACGCAGACTAGCAAATCGCAAATGGTTGGTATAAACAGTGGCAACTGACCAGCCACACACGCAAACACACACATGTAAGATCTTTATGTTCCAAGATCGAGAAAATTCCCATGTCATTACCATTATTTTCCTCCTTCCCCCCCCTCCCCCCCCCCACTCCCCTACCACGCTGCTTTTCTCTTTTTAGGTAATTAACCTTACTCTGCTAATACTGTCTCATCTCAGACAACAAAGTATATTTTATTCCGGAGGTTAATGAACGAAGCGTTTTCTCTCTGTTTCTCGCCCAAGTATTTCCGTCCAATACGACTTCGGAGGTATTGTGCCAGTACTATTGAGTCCGCTCTTGAAGAATGATATATCATACGAGGCGCTGATTCGGTGACACAAGCAATTTTGGAAACTAAACAATTTTTTTCTTTACTATAATCTTTTAGTTAGTTTATAAAGGAGGAACTAATATGCAATAACTAAAAACGCTAATACTCCAGTATTTTATGTTTCTTTTCTAACTATAATAACCAGCGTGGAATGTAAACACCGTAAGGCTATAAAAATTACAGCGACCATACTATCCAACGGACATACACATGATTTGGCAACGGAAAAAAACTGAACGTAGTGGTCATCAGTCGTATACAAGCACTGCAGATGCGGTACTGAGACCCATTATTCAGATGTCTTTTAATTTATGTAGCTGTTATCCAGTCATTTTGCACAGTCAGTGTATTATGTTTTTAGTTTTCGCTTTATCTTTTTTGACACAAATGTGACCAATTTGACAATCGTTTAGTATGATTTCAGTTTACCAACTCGATTAAGGACGTGCTTTGATAAGTGGTTCACCTGTCGGTAGTATAGTAAGTGCGGCTGGGAACAGCGTTCGCTGCAATGGACGCTACACTTCTGTCATAAATATTTGATGTTTTTAGTGCATTTAACTTTCGGAAGATAGTTCAAATGGCTCTGAGCACTATGGGACTTAGCATCTGAGGTCATCAGTCCCCTAGAACTTAGAACTACATAAACCTAACTAACCTAAGAACATCACACACATCAATGCCCGAGGCAGGATTCGAACCTGCGACCGTAGCGGTCACGGGGTTCCAGACTGAAGCGCCTAGAACCGCTCGGCCACACCGGCCGGCCTTTCGGAAGACGTGTTCGACTATATGTTGTGCTGAAAAATGCTGAACATGTAGCAATACCGAACACGTAATGATGCTGATTTAGTGTATTTGTAAAAGGTAAGGTGGAATTAACACGGTTTTGGGCGCCCAAAGCCAACAAGCGAACAAACAAACAACAACAACAGCATATAACTGATATTTGTTTTACTTTTGTACCGGAGCTCTACAGGACCAAAATATGGTCGGCAGCCTTTCGTGATATTATTTTTGTGATACGTAAAATGTAGTGTGGAATACAAGACGTAAGAATTGCTTGTATTATTTGCGCTTTTACTTCATTCCTGATTTTTGTACTATTTTTTAATATGGGCAATGATATAACTCGGCTGCTTGTTCCAAATGAATCTGTGCTACAGAAAACAAAAAATGTTTGGTAGATTGAATCTGTTTGCCTAATAGCGTACCAGTTTAACAGCAGTCTGAGCTGGTATTACGAAAGTGTTTAAATTTTCTTCGAACACAGCCGGAGAGAAGAAGCATCAAGAGCCCAGTAAATAACATAACTGACATTCAAGTTGTCTCTAGAGAAAATAAATTGCAATTGTAACTGACGCTATGACTGCACAGAGATTAGCGCATTGAGTTCGAATGCATAGCTGAAGTTAACAATATCGAAATCTTTTAGGACGAGGCCGGCCGGAGTGGCCGAGCGGTTGTAGGCGCTTCAGTCTGGAACCGCGCGACCGCTACGGTCGCAGGTTCGAATCCTGCCTCGTTCATGGATGTGTGTGGTGTCCTTAGCTTAGTTAGGTTTAAGTAGTTCTAAGTTATAGGGGACTGATGACCGCAGATGTTAAGTCCCATAGCGCTCAGAGCCATTTTTTTTAGGACGTCACTGCCTCTTGTCCATTTAACCATTCCGCTAAACAGACGGAATAGTAAAGCTTCACCTTGACAGGATAGGAACAACATACGATATGGAGTAGTGCATTCTGAAACGTTGAAATACGTACTTTGTTTCTCTTCCGTCTAAACCAGTTATATAACAAATGGTAAATTTATACGGGATGACCTCTCTTCCTTATGCTTCCAGTGGCCACAGGGGCATAAAAGAATTGTCATTTTCCGTGTTCTGTGTATACAGTTACAGAAGCATGCGAGTTTGGGCAGTAACGAACAGGAAACAAAGCGTTGCATTATCCTTTTTCATCGGTAACGAAATTCTGCCTTCAAATACACAATGTGACAATACAATACACAGAAAATGTAGGAAGTGTATTTACTGTTAACAAATACATGGCATTTGCAATCACAGATAAAGTGTTGCAAAGAGGTATGAAAATTCCAATGAAACCTGGAATACGATGCTTTTAAATAGGTTTTACGCTTTTGTCACAACCACTGATAGCGTTAATAAGACATTTTTGTAAACTGTTCACAAAAACTCTGCACCACTCGCATAACTAAGAACGCGTATGAGCTTAGATTCGAGGGCAGCGGGTATGAAAGATTATGTTATGAAACTACATTTTTAGATGAAAAACCGACAAGGTGAAAATAAACAAGAGCATGGGCTGCAGTCCAAATACATCAGTTGATGCTCAGGAATTTACATTAGAAAATGGAAAATTAAACTTAATAAACTATATTTGTTATTTGGACAGCGAAAAAACTGATAGTGGGATAAGTAAAGAGTACACAAAATGATAGTTCGTGCTAGTAGGTTATGGTTTTGTGAAAAGGAGAAATAAGTTATCATCTAATACAAATTTAAGTGTTAGAAACGCTTCTGAAAGTATATTTCCGGAGTATAGCTACAGGCTGCAAGAACCGAAACCTGGATGATAAACACTACCGACTAGAAGAGAAGAGAAGACCCTGAAATGTGGTTTTGAGAAGCTCTGAGGGAGGGCCCTGCGTTAAGCTTGGGTAACGCAGTCGACAGAGCGCTTGCCCCTGAAAGAAAACTTTCGAGGTTTGAGCCTCTGTCTCGCACATAGTTTTAATCTGCCAGGAAGTTTCACACTTCGTTGCAGACAGAAAATTCATTTTGGAGATTGAACTGAGAATAAAAATCACGTTACGCCATTCACGACTGGGGAGCCAACGCACGCGTCTGAACTGCAGTAAGAATGTGGGTTTAACTTCTCCTCTGTTTAGATCTACATCTACTTTCGTGCTCCGCATGCAGCTGTACGTAGATTGGGGTAGGGTACGTTGTATCATAACTAATAATTCCCCTTCCTGTTCCACTCGCAAATAGAGGGAGGGAAAAACGACTGTTTATATGTCTCCGCAAGAGCCCTAATTTCCCTTACCTTATCTTCGTGATTCTAATGCGAAATTTACATTAGCGACAGTACGATTGTTCTCCAGTCAGCTTCAAATGTCGGTTGTCTAAATTTCCTCAGTACCGAAAAGAACGTCGCCTTGTCTCCAGGGATTCCCATATGAATTCCCTAAGCATCTGCGTAATACTTGCGTGTTGATTGAACCTGCTGATAACAAATCTAGCAGCCCGTCTGTGAACTGCTTTGTGGTCTTCCTTTAATCTGACTTGGTGGTGATCCCAGTCTCTCGAACAGTATTCAAAAATGGGTCACACTAGGGTTATATACTCTGTCCGCTTTATAGATGAGCCACACATTCGTGCAACTCTACCAGTAAGCAGAATTCGACCATTCGCCTTCCCCATTTAGAATCCTCACATGCTTGTTCCATTCCATATCGCTCTGAAATGTAACGCCTGTGTCAAGTAGCCCACTAATAATGCTGTATTCGAATTTTACGGGATTGGTTTTCCTACTCATCTCCATTAACTAACATTTTTCTATGCTTAGAGCCATCTGCAATTCATCACACCAACTTGAAGTTTGATCCAATTCATATTGTATCCTTCTAAAATCAGTCAACAACCACACCTTCGTCCGCAGCTCGAGGTCTAGTGGCTAGCATTGCTGCCTCTGGATCACGAGGTCCCGGGTTCGATTCCCGACCGGGCTGGATTTTCTCTGCCAGAGGACTGGTTGTTTGTGTTGTCCTCATCATTTCATCATCATCATCATCATCATTCGTGACAGTGGCTCGATTGAATTGTGTAAAAATTGGGCTGTGTAAAAATTGGGACTTTGTACGGGCGCTGATGACCGCACAGCTGAGCGCCCCGCAAATCAAACATCATCATCATCATCATCACCACACCTTCCAGTACACCACAGTACCATCGGCAAACAGCCGTAGATTGCTGATCACCCTGTTCCTCTGATCATTTGCATATATAGACAATAATAGCGGTTCTATTACACTTCCCTGGGGCTCTTTTGTCAATACCAGTGTCTCCGATAAAACTCGTAGTCGAGGACAACGTACTGATTCCTGTTATTTAAGAAGTCTTCGAGCTATTCACATATATGTGAATTTGTTACGTATGCTCGTATTTTCGTTAACAATCTTCAGTGGGGTGCCATGTCATAGACTTTCACAAATCTAGCAGTATGGAATCTGTTTGTTGCACTTCATCCATAGTGACGTCTATGTAGTATTACAGCTCGTGGGTGATAGTAGTTAAGTGACTTTACTTAACAGAACCAATAAACTAAATTGGACGACCCTATAAGCTGAGTTTTTGCTATCCCCACGTACCGGAAGAGATTCTCTAACCAAGTTTATGGAAGTCTTATTAGTTTTAAAATATTCAAGTATGATTAATAGGTTCTAGATATCTTTGAGATCACTCACACGTTTATAATCAACGTGTAAGTAACAGTACCGCACTGGGATGGTTACACAACTCAGGGTTACACTTGCTCGTATTTAAACCCAGCACTGTCCAGGTATTTATAGTAAGTCTTTAGGACTATTCCAAAAAAATGGTTCAAATGGCTCTGAGAACTATGGGACTCAACATCTTAGGTCATAAGTCCCCTAGAACTTAGAACTACTTAAACCTAACTAACCTAAGGACATCACACACACCCATGCCCGAGGCAGGATTCGAACCTGCGACCGTAGCAGTCCCGCGGTTCCGGACTGCAGCGCCAGAACCGCTAGACCACCGCGGCCGGCTTTAGGACTACTACTTTGAATGCTATAGTAATAACACGTTACTATAAAGGCGTTAAAAGAAAGTGATTTTTGTACTATTTATCTATGATATGCTATTCGAAAGACTTATTTATCTACTTTATTTTCAATAACTGATCTCTGATGTTGCTACCAGAGTTAAAAATCTCTTTCTGCAATGTGGCCTACCAAAGGGATATGATTAAGGGCACGATCTTTTAAAATAAATCTCCGACTTTGATAGTTCACAGTAACCAAATGTTTTATTCTTGCGATGAACTACAAAATTTCGATCGTCTCTACGATTCCACATCTGATAAAATTAAATACGCAAGATCGTGTAATATAGCCAATAACCTACGTAGAATCGACAGCGCAAAAATAGCGGCCCTGCTTTGTGTATAATTCAGTGATAAACGCTAGTAATGATTGTTCTCACGATAAAGTCAGCGATGGTAATTACACTGAGATGACAAAAGTCATGGGCTGGCTATATGCAAATATACAGATGGCGGCCATATGCCCGTATACAGATTGCGGTAGTATCGCATACACAAGATATAAAAGGGTAGTGCGTTGTCGGAGCTGTCATTTACGGGCACCAGTCGCTGAGATGTGCAGCGGCGAGAAGGACGTACCTGCGCTTGCCAGCGACGCGAAGGGTGTGGCAGATCGCCGTCCGGCCGCGCTTGCGCCGTCGGCGGCCCCATCTGGCCCCCCACTTACGACGACCAGTGCTATGGCTGTGGATTTGATGGACACAGCTCCGGAAACCTTGAAGACAGCGCTGTCTGCTCCGCTCCCCGATTCTGAAGATGAGAGCTCCGCCGCGCCTCAGCCACGCGGACGAAGCGGGAAGAAGAAGAGGAGGACAACAGCCGCGACGTCCGCTGTTCGCAGCTCGCCGATCGAGAAGAGGGCCAAGCAAGATTTCGCCCCTGACGCCGACGGTTTTGTTCCGGCCCGGCGAACTACAAGACGCATGCAGTCATCGACGACGCTTCCAACTGCTGTTGCCAACTCATTCGACGCGCTCGCTGACGCGCTGGAACAGCTGCCGCGCGATCCTGCGCCGAAGAAAGACTCCCATCTTCCGCCGGTGGTTCTCCAGTTTCGACCGCCCTATGGGGAACTGCAGAAGTTGTTGCGCAGCTGGACAACGGCCGTGTACACCGTGAAGCCTGCCGGGCGTGACCCGTACAGGGTCACACTCCGCACTGCTGACGACTATCGCCGGGTCACTCAGGAGGCGTCTGAGCGTGGTATACCATTCTATACCCGCGCTTCCGCACAGGGTCTTGAAGATTGTAATACGCGACCTCCCGTTCAACATGGAAGCCGATCACCTGCATCGTGAACTCGCTGACCTGGGCTTCTACATTCGGGCAGTCGTGAAGACGAAGTCGCCTAAATCACGCGATGATATGCCGCTTTTCCTGGTCGTCTGCTCCGACACCGTGGAGAACCGCAAGCTCTACCAATTGACGCGGGTCGCCGACGTTCCGGTTCGGACCGAACATCTTCGCTCCCGGCGAGGCCCTGTGCAGTGCTTTCGCTGCCAGGGAATAAATCACGTCGCGCGCCACTGCTCTATGCCGGACAGATGTGTTAAATGCGCCGGGGCCCACGCTGGACGTGCGTGCCCCCTTCCGCCCACCGAGAAGCCGACATGTGCACTCTGTGGCGGTGCACACGTGGCCAGTTATCGTGGGTGTGAGGTGTGGAAGCGTGCCATCGCCCGCCAACGTGGCCAAACACCCGCGCCACGTCCGAAGAAGCCAACAACGAGACGGCCCGGCGTGTCATTCGCGGCGGCAGCATCAGGGGCGCCCCCCGCCGTCCCGACAGCGTCGGCCGCTCCTGCTCCTGCTCCCGCGCCAACGGCGTCCGCACTCGAGCCGGTGAACTTCGCCAATTTCTTCGAGACGAAGCCGTCGACGTCTGCCTTATCAACGAAACCCACCTGAAGCCTGGAGTCGACGTCAGGGCGGCAAACTACTCCAGCTATCGCACCGATCGCCTGACGGCTGGTGGTGGGACAGCCGTTTACGTCCGCAATGACATTCGTCATCACGTGATACAACTTCCACCACTGGCAAAGCTGGAGGCCACTGGTGTCGTCGTCCATACCTCGGCGGGCGCCGTCACGTTCGTTGCTGCATATCGACCGCCGTCTCGTCCAGTGGACCCTGCTGACATCGATGCTCTGCTCTCCTTGAGGGGGCAGGTGTTCGTCGCCGGGGACTTTAATAGTGAACATGTCTCCTGGAACTCCAGGATCACCAATGCCACTGGACGCTGCCTGCTCCGGGTACCGGAACGTCACCATGCGCTTGTGGTGGGGCCGTACGACCCGACGATCTTCCCTGCCTGTGGCCTCCCAGATATAATCGACATCGCGGTCGTCAAGGGCATCCCTCATCAGATCACCGCCACGACGAGGACGGCACTGTCTTCTGATCAAGTCCCAGTGGTTTTTGATACAGACCTAGACGCCCTACAACAGCCCAGGAGAGGCATCTCACTTGGTGGCATCGACTGGGACAGGTTTCAAGCAGCCGTGACGGACTCACTCGCCGCCGCGCCGCCCCTTGCGGAAGCTGGAGCGGACGCAGCACTTCTGCACTTCGCGGCAACCACGATCGACGCCGCCACAATGGCAACGCCGCCCCGACCACGTACTCCGCCTGACTACTCCCGACAGCTGCCGCCGGACATCCTTGCGGCCATCACTGAGAAGAACCGGGTCTACCGGGAATGGAAGAGGACAAGAAATGCCGACACCAAGCGCCTCCTCAACAGAATGCGTCGGGATATCCGGGCCGCCATTGACAACTATCGCCATCGCGACTGGAATAACAAGGTCGCCCCCCTCTGCCTTGACGACGGCACGGCCTGGCGGACGACGAAGCGATTCCTACGCCGCACGCAACGTACGACTCCGCTGATGGTCCACGGTCAGGCTGTCTGCGAACCAGCTGCAAAGGCTGATGCCCTCGCAGACGTCTTTGAGGCTGCGTTTACGCCGATCGAAGACCCGACCGACGCTGTCCACGACGACCTGGTTGCTGACCGGCTCCCACGCTACTTGGAGGCACGCGACGACGATGACGTCATTGAAGAGACGACGGAGGAGGAGGTGTCGTCCATCCTGCGTGCCCTGAACCCCAGGAAAGCTGCGGGCCCAGACGAAGTTTCCAACGCCCTTCTACAGAGGTTGCCGCCGGTGGCTGTTACTCATCTCGCCGACGTCTTTAATGAAATCCTCCGGTCCTGCAGTCTTCCTCAGTCCTTGAAGCATGCAGAGATCGTGGCGATTCCGAAGATGGGGAAGGATCTGCGCCAGCCCGCGAACTACAGACCTATTAGATTACTGCCAGCCGTCTCTAAGGTCTTTGAAAGGGTGTACATCAGGCGGCTGCAGCGCCACGTTGACGAGGAAGCCCTCCTGCCCAAAGAGCAGTTCGGTTTTCGCAGGGGCCACTCGGCAGTTCACCAGCTCCTTCGGCTAGTGGAAGATGCGTTCGTCGCCCTCGAGCAGCACGAATTCTTCGGCGCGGTGTTCCGGGACGTGTCGCGTGCTTTCGACAGTGTGTGGCACTGCGGCCTCTTATTCCAACTTTTTGAACTTGGGTTACCGACGTTTCACGTCCGTCTCATCCGTTCCTATCTTGCCGATAGGACGTTCCATGTGCGGGCCGCGCATGGCTTGTCCTCCGTCCGCCGCATAAACGCCAGTGTGCCGCGGGGCTCGGTCTTGGGGCCACTCCTGTACTCGCTGCACACTTCTGATGCGCCGAAGATCGACCGTGTGCGGCTCGCCCTGTACGCGGACGACACGGCTCTCTACACGAGGAGCCTCAATGCCGCCGTCATGCGCCGCCGTTTGCAGCTCACCGTTGACACCGTGGCAGCCTGGGCAGTCAAGTGGCGTCTACAATTCAGTGGGGCCAAGACGCAGTTCCTGATCGTCACCAGGCGACTCGTTCCTGCAGGTCTGCAACCGCTCACCGACGGCAGTGTCCCGTGGCGTCCAACGGCGCATTACCTCGGCGTCACCATCGACCGCTGACTCTCGTGGGTTCCGCACATCCGCGAAGTGAAGAACAAAGTGCGGAACAGGCTCCGCATACTCTACCCGGTGCTGAACCCCGGCTCCCAACTACCACCGCGGGTGGGCATCACTCTGTACAAGGCGCTGCTCCACCCTGTACTCCAAAACGCCGCTGTCGTCTGGGGGAACGCCGCCGACACGAACCTGAAGAGGCTGGAGACACTGCAGAATCGCATCCTTCGGCTGGCCTTACACCTGCCTTACGATTTCCCCACCACTCATCTTCACGACGTCGTGGAAGTACCTCTGCTCCGTGACCTCTTCCAGACGGCCGCCCGCACCTTTTACGAACGTGCTGGCCGGCCACACAACGCCCAAATCCGGACGCTGGGCCGAAAACTGACGCGCAGCGTCACCACCCGATGGCCACACCTGCTCGCTGCCTAGCACTGCAGAACTGTGCTGAGGAGACACCCAAGAAGACAACCTACACGTGCAGACGCATTACATCGGCATGCATGGGAGGCAAAGCAATAACTGCTGCGAACTCCATCACACCTCGGAGGACAAGTTATCTCCGTGCAGAACCAGGCGAGGAGCTGTCATTTGCACTCAGGTGACTCAGGTGAACAGGTTTCCGACGTGATTATGGCCGGACGGCGGAAACTAACAGACTCTGAACGGGAAATGGTAGTTGGAGCTACACACATGGGACATCCCATTTCGGGAATCGTTAGGGGTTTTAATATTACGAGATCCTCAATGTCAAGAGTATGCCGAGAATACCAAATTTCAGTCATTACCTCTCACCACGGACAACGCAGACTACAAAGAGCTCCGGTGTTTGCCTAAAGTTGTCAGTGCTAACAGACAAGCAACAGTGCGTGAAATAACCGCGGAAATCAATGTGAGACGTACGCCATATGTATACTTTAGGACAGTGCGGCGCAATTTGGGACTAGTGGTTATGGCAGCAGACGACCGATACGAGTGCCTTTGCGTGACAGCACGACAGCAGCGCATCTCCTGCGGTCCTGACCATATTGGTTTCAAGAATTTTTTTAGTTTATTGTAGCCCGGTCAGCAACTGTGATAGACTAATATATTGAAAAATCCGCCTCAGTTGCGAAAATTTTCTGGTCCTCACCCAGGTTTCGGCTAGAATAGTCTAGTCTTCCTCAGAAGCATAAAATTTACTATAACATGCCAGAGTAAGGATAGGCGCAATTTGAGACGCATATAGCACGTATGACGTGACACGAGAATATAGCGCGACACGCACGTGCCGCAAGAGTCGCGCGGGCCCAGCGCATATCGCGGCGCGTACACCATACTTCGCACGCGTTGACTGGCGACGCTCTGCGCTGACAAAACCGAAGCGCGCGCAACCTGTTATCTTCCTCAAACGATTTTACGGAAACTATTCAATGAAAATGTTTGATTTTTGCCTTACTTGTAGCGTTATATGTCAGCTTCGTGGCGAAGTGACCAACATCTCGCTAACGACCACTCTTATTGTGATGTACACATTTTAGTAAGACACTACGCAAAACTCAAAAAGTTTGCAACGAAAATTAGGGGTCGCTAAGATTTTATGTTTGGTGCGTATTACACCATATGTTGCTCAGTATTAAATTTAGCTAAGGCGTTGAATTTTTGTTTAGACTTGGGAGGAGGTCTCTATCTGCCTCCGATCTCGAGAAAATTGATCCCACGTAGCGCGCTCACTTCCGATCTCACGCCCGTGAGAATGAAATACTGGCAACATCTCTCATATCTCCTAAACCGCTAGAGATATCGAAACGAAAGTTTGGCGAATGATGGCACACAAGGAGGAGAGTGTTTTGCCAATTCTTAAACACATGGAACTTTCTTATCTATGGCGATATATCAGTACTTCACTTTTTATTTATTTCACTCCAGTGACTGTAATTTTCTAAGAGATCGACAGCTAGCGAAACAAGGGCTTCCTAGTATGAAAATGAAAATATGAAATTTCTTCTTTTATGTTACTGCAAACCGACACTATGAGGTTTTTCGTAAGCTATTGAGCTCTGTGATTGTAAATTGCTTGTTTAGTGAGGCACTCCGTTTCGGAATTCTGTCTCAATAACTGCTGTGAGATGAGTTGGCAAATTACACTGTGACAAACGAAGTACAATTAAACCAGTCACCAAGAGAAATGTGGCCGTTACTCATAAACGGTGATGCTTCTACGAATGAGAAAAGGTTAACAACTCACACAAAAATATATTGCCAATTCTGTTGGAATTTTGGTGGAATCCCCATAACCCATCGTATTTTTAACACTGAACGACTGGAATGTAAACTTACCAAAGGATTTTATTCCTTCTCTTGATATGATCAGTATTAAAATAATGGCGAGCGTTCCTTCAGGCGGAATGAAAAGCACATGCCAGATACTGTTCACTCACCTGCGGCTTGCCAAACTGACAATGTGTAATCGCGAATAAAATAGTTTTTATTGAGAAATATAAACAATTCATCTGTCACACAACCCAATGGTCAGTGTATTGTCAGCAGCGGAGGATAATGAGCGCGACAGGAATGCACAAATAGCCATGTGTGCCTTGTGAGTTGGTTCAAAATGGCTCTGAGCACTATGGGACTCAACATCTATAGTCATGAGTCCCCTAGAACTTAGAACTACTTAAACCTAACTAACCTAAGGACATCACACAACACCCAGTCATCACGATGCAGAGAAAATCCCTGACCCCGCCGGGAATCGAACCCGGGAACCCGGGCGCGGGAAGCGAGAACGCTACCGCACGACCACGAGCTGCGGACCCTTGTGAGTTGGAGTTCTAAAAACATTGTCATGAAAGTAGATCTGCCTTTGTCAGCAGTACATTTCGACAAATTAAATATATCTAATCATAACACTCTTTTAGGATATTCCTACTTTCGTAATAATACCGACCATTTTCCTCATTTGTGTAGCCTGTTGTATAATTAGTTTATTAATGTTGATAATATGCATGCAACAATTGATATGCTTTTTCTCATCACGACGAACCAATTAAAACATTATTATTTGTGACTGCTTTTCGACTGTTTCTAGCTTGCAGTGGAAATGTGATGTTCACATGCATGTAGTACAATGTGTCTTATTACATTATTACATCCATATCCAAGTAATCACAGTGAGACATCTATACTTTAGATCTTGGACGCTTTTTACCAGGAGCACAAAGGGATCACACCTGTGGAGAGTATCCCTTCCTAAATTTTTGTAACAGATCGTACAGATACGCCAGAATACTAGGCAGCGAGAAGATAACTTTGTTTTACTTTCCTGCCTTGCTTCTTAACCACATGATTTTATAATATTCCTTGCTTTCTTATTCACTACCCTCTGTCCCTTCTTGCGATCTGAAAACAGCACAGACGCATATGATACAATTCCAGCGGCCAATGGCTCATCAGTTACTGAAGTATGCATTTTTCTTGACAGAAGAAAAACAAAACAAAACAAAACCATACAAATATAAATGACAGAAAAGTATAATGTACTAACGAAGAAAGCTGGAGCGTTTAAATGGCGTAAACGAAACACTACCCAAAGGCAATAAAATTTAGTACACAGTAAAGCAGAATTTATCGTATGGGCAATACTACCACTACTCATACCCGACGTTCCGATGTGAGCATATGGCCGGGCTACTTTCCCGATCCCCGCCTCAAATTTCCCACGCGCGGCGCGAGAAACTGTGCCACAACCACAACGCCGCGCGACCTGGCGCAGGCGCGTGTCGCGTCCCAGTCCCGTCGCGTCGCAATTTGCGCGGTCTCATTCGAAGCTGTGAAGTTACAAAAATGCGCGCTGCGCTGCGTCTTGCCACACGCACTATACGTGTCTCAATTTGCGCCTAGCATAAGGCACAGCCAACATTAAAAATTAAAGCCTATAGTACCGTGGTACGATGTCTAACTAAAACAACTTAACTGACCACGCGGTCGGTTGGCGGCGGCAACTGCGTTGGCACTGACCGTTGCACGCGGAATTGCACTGAGCATATAGAAACTTCTGTGCGTACGCATACGGAGAGTCGAAGCTGTATATCGTTGGCTGTCTGTATATCACACGTTGGGAGCTGTAAACGTAATTGCAAGCAAACTAACCATTATGTAGATGAAGTCCCTATGCGTATTAACTATACGCAAATTGTATTAATTGTTAGGAAATTTACTTGGTTGGGTATATAAAGTTTAAGGAAGAACTTTACGACTTTATGCACATACGGTCATCGTGTAAAGTATCCCCACCGAACAAAACTAATAGCGAGCACCTTACTTGTCTTACTTATTTCAAAACCTTAATCATTAACTATAATTTAATTTGTGTGTAACTGGGCGTACAACGCCCCTATCATCACACTTAACTACTATTGACCGACATAGGTCAAGTATATTAATTAAAGTGTGGCGAAAGGTACAAAGTCTCCGTCATCGCGCTTACGTGCTATTGACCGACATAGGTCAAGTGTACTAACATATAATCTACAATGTTCCTTTGAAGGGAATAATCTTCCACGGGTAACATTGCACGTAACGCGATATTGGACGTGGTACCACGGTAATATAGGTTCTAATTTTTAATGTTGACTGTTCCTTACTCTGGCATGTTACAGATAATTTTATGCTTCTGAGGAAGGCTAAATTATTCAAGCCGAAACCTGGGTAAAGTACAGAAAATTTTCGCAACTAAGACGGATTTTTCAATATATTATATTGAAATTCCTGGCAGATTAAACCTGTGTGCCCGACCGAGACTCGAACTCGGGACCTTTGCCTTTCGCGGGCAAGTGCTGTACCATTTTTTTTTTTTTTTGATCGTTGCGTTTGGTCGTTGCGGACGTCGCAAGACATCCTGTTCAAGTTCGGTGGTGGATCCTTCCACTCAGTTTTTTTATTACAGAGGCCAACCGGCTCTCTGACCGAACACGCTGAGCTACCGTGCCGGCACCATCTGAGCTACCGAAGCACGACTCACGCCCGGTCCTCACAGCTTTACTTCTGCCAGTATCTCGTCTCCTACCTTCCAAACTTTACAGAAGCTCTCCTGCGAAACTTGCAGAACTAGCACTCCTGAAAGAAAGGATACTGCGGAGACATGGCTTTGGAAGGTAGGAGACGAGGTACTGGCAGAAGTAAAGCTGTGAGGAGGGGGCGTGAGTCGTGCTTCGGTAGCTCAGCTGGACAATCTGCGTTCGGCAGGGCAGCAGTGCGCACCGCGCTCGGCCGTCCACGCCGCTGCGCGCGCGGAGTGTTTTGTTTACTTCCTCGTCACAGCGCTTCTCAGTCGAACACGCTCTGATGGCCAACTCTTACAGGAAGAACACTCTTAAGTTCACGTTCTCAAATGAATAGGCACGACCCAAAGCACTGGCCGTCGAATGCTTCCTACGCGAAGACGTGAAGATCCCGCGTGACGAACTCATCGGCATACACCTATCGATCATTAGCAGCGTCGTTTATGTTAAGATGACTTCCGACGATGCGTGCAACGAGGTTATTCAAAGGACGCGACATGGACTAAAATTTCGGCACTCCGACGGAAACGTCGGGCCTGTGGATGTCGACCATGCAGGACTTGGCCTTCGGACGATCCGTGTATTCGAACTGCCTTTCGAGGTGAATGAAGATGAAGTCATCGCGGCGCTAAGCCCGTTCGGAAAAGTCCAGAGCCACGTAGCCGAGACATGGGCACAGTTTACGACGTATCCGGTGCTTAATGGTGTGAGACAAGTCCGAATCGATCTCAAACGGCACGTTCCATCGTACATTTCTATCGGCGGCTCCCGTGTTGTGGTAATTTACGACGGACAACCTCGAACCTGTTCCGGTTGTGGCAAAGAAGGCCACGTCCGTAAGCAATGCTTGCAACGCCACATCACACAACTAAGGCCCGACGATACGAACACCGACAGAACCACGACCACCCTTCCAGTCACCTATGCGGCGACACTGCACGTCCAGCCCTCACAAGACGCCGTTCACGAGCGTCTCTCTGGTCCGATACACCCGGAGGCGTCCCAGCGCCTTGACACCGGCGATGCCGCCCGTGAACATGTCCAACAGCCGGACACACCCACGCTAGAAGATCACAAGGATACCAATGAGAGTGTTCTGGAGAATGACGACCGCATCATAGCACCCATAGCTTTTGTACCGGAACGACATGAATGTCTTCCTTCCTCAGACACCGAAACTCACTGCCGAAAGCGTAAGTCGCCCAAACGACGAAAAAAACGCCGCAAGACATCAGAATCGACCATTGAGCCACATCACTCTGACGGAGAACACGATAACACTTTCTCCTCTGCCACGGAGGCGCGTCATCCACAAGACGGTGAACCGTCCAACAGAGATCGTGCGCAAGCCCAGCGCCCAGAAGCCATGGAACATAGCACGCCTGTGGTCACCGACGCAATTGAGCCGACTCGGCCAGCGCTGCCACCTCTCGCCGATGTCAAACCTGTCGGACACCTTTCATGGGCGGATGACACGGATTTCCCACCTCCATCTGATGCGGAAATGAGATCTCTTTCTCCGTTAGACCAACACTAAAATGGGGGAAGTTTCTACGGCGACTCCTGCGACCTCTATGGACTTCCAACATCCACCACAACAATCTTCACCAGCTACGAACCTATCGGCAGCACGGAACTCCCATCAGGCGTACCGAATAGCTACTATCAATACTAATAATATAGGCTCCCACGCTAAACTTCAACTGCTCCGTGACACGCTAAGAGCAGCGGATATCGACATCGCCCTGTTACAAGAACTGAGGACAGCTACTTGGACTGGGTGTTATGGATATGAGAGGTACGCCGCCCCTGCAGCTATGGAACACACAGGTGCAGCCATCCTCCTCCGAGAAGGAATTGCAGTTTCCGATGTCGCATACCTCCCAACAGCGCGAGGGGTGGCCATAACAGTTGAAGGACTCAAAATCATAAATCTCTACGCCCCATCGGGCACTGATAAACGGAGGGATCGCTCCCAGTTCTACGCAGAAGATATCACGCCTTTATTCCTCGGCCGATACGATCATCTCATCGTAGGTGGAGATTTCAACTGTGTTCTCGAGCGCACAGACCAATATCCCCATTTCACCACATGTCCCGAACTTCGCTTCCTCGTCCGTCGCCTTCGTCTCCTCGACACTTGGCGAGTGGTACACGGCGACCGCCCGGGGTATACACACATCACGAGCCACTCCGCCAGCCGACTTGATAGAATATACATCTTTAACGCTCTAAAATCAGTTCTCCTCGACGCGGAACATTGGCCGTCTGCCTTTTCGGATCATGACATCTACATCTGTACCATGAACCTACGTCGACAATCTATATGGCGCGGTGCAGGACCTTGGAAACTCAATGTTGCCTACTGCGGGATCCTGAATGTCGACAACAGGTCACCGACACGTGGCACACCTGTGTTCAACGCATTATGCGTTACGACACCACACTGGAGTGGTGGTTGCTGTGCGCCAAACCGGCCATCCGACGCACATTGACACACTATGGCAGAGCCAAAGCCAGGTGGAATCACCATACAACTGATTTCTACTATAGCGCTCTGCGTGAACTCATGGATCATCCTCCATCCCCGGATCGTCTAAAAGAAGCTCAACGCATCAAGGCAATGATTTTATCCTTGACCGGATGCCGTCTAGAGGGAGCCATTGTATGAGCACGCAGCCAAGGTAGGATTAACAGTGAAGAACCTTCTATGCATCATATTGTTCAAAATGTTCGTCGACGCCAACAGGCTTTAATGACAACTTTAGACTTACATGATGGACGACGGCTGACTTCGCAAGCTACCATTGCTAATGCATTCACAACGCACTATAGACTTTTCTATCAAGAAGTACCTGCCGGTGCAGAGGCCATTGCTGAGGTTGCCCAGGAGACACTTGGTACTCTAAACGCAGCAGCTGCAACCCTCCTGACGGCTGAAGTGACCACCGACGACGTCCAAGGCGCTGTGGCCAAAGGGTCTCTGAATCGATCTCCCGGCCCGGATGGTTTACCTCTCGAATTTTACAGAACCTTCCAAGATTTGATGATGCCACGATGGAGGGACATGTACTGGGAACTTTTGTCCGGCGCGGCGAACCCGCCACCAATGTTCATGGAAGGCTTACTTGTACCAGTCCGGAAACTCGCAGGAGGAACACGACTCGACAGTTATCGGCCGATCACGTTACTCAATTCCGACTTCAAGATTTTCACACGCCTTCTAACAGTGCGACTCAAACGTGTCTTACGGGACATTGTTTCCCACGAACAAACATCCTTAGGCGGCGATCGTAATATACAGACAGCCCTCAGTGAATATCGAGATATGATCGCTGTGGCAACACACTCAACACACTCGCGACTGCCGGGCGCTTTAATCTCCATCGACTTCAAACAAGCGTTTGACCGCGTCAATCATGCATTCCTCAACGCAGTGATGGACCGAATGGCAATTCCCCCGACGTTCACGCAAGTGATTATGCGGCTCCTTCGTGGAGCAACGTCCAGACTTCTCGTCAACGGCAGACTTACAGAACCTATACGGATTGATCGCTCAGTACGGCAGGGTTGCCCTTTGTCGACGGTGCTTTATGCCATTGCGATGGAACCACTCATTTGCGGATTACGGCGACGTTTGACAGGTATTCCACTCCAGGATCATATGTTCCGCTGCCGAGCTTATGCGGACGACTTGGCCCTCGTCGTACGTTCAGCGGCCGACGTAGCGGCCTTCCCGCAGACAGCGTAGTCCCATTTCAACTGGTGGACACCCTTCGTTATCTCGGATTAGTGTACACGCGAGACATTCGCCGCACCTCGGCGATCAATTTTCGGGCGCTGCTGCAACGCATCCGGGCCAACATACAAAATCACATACTACGCCCGCTGAATATGTGCCAGAGAGTCACCTTCGTCAATACCCATCTGGCAGCCCGGATACCCCATATAGCGCAGATTCTGCCCATCACTGCGACAATGGCGGCCAGATTACAGGCGGCTTTCGGCTATTTCATTTGTTCTGGACACATCTTCAAAGTCCAGTATGAAGCTCTCACCTTACCGAAGCAGGATGGTGGCCTCGATCTGATTAATGTGAGAGCCTCTACCGCAAGCACAGGTGCAATGAGAACTATACTACACTCCAGCAAGGTGCAGGCAAAGAGTTTTCTGGAGTGCTCTTTCTTAACAATGTCTCAAATCAGCTTAGACAGTTTTCGAAAGGAATCAAGACAAGGAACAATCTACGGTGGTACGCGAGTTTGTATTGTGTGGTCTCTGCTGGGTATTATTTATATTTCTTGTTACTTTACATTGTGAAAATTAATTTGTCCTCGTTTCTTTATTTTCACATTCATGTATACAGCTTCTACATAGACTTCGTTAAAACAGCAGTAACTTACCTCTGCCCTAGCATGTATATTTCAGTATAGATGAAATAGGTACACATCTTGGCAACAGCAAATACACACACGCCAGCAACTGGTAGGATCGCGAAACGACCAGAAAGACTTTGAAGAGATGAAGTTGTGTCGTGGAGAGGCACATTTACACATGGCCAAAAATAATCTAAATCTGCTACCAGCGTGCTCAAATTAATACTATGCTCCGGTTATGGAAAAGCCAAAATGCTAGTTTTACTGGAATGTTGACCACCGAGCTCGCACCTGTTTCGAGACGCCCACCGACGTCTTTGGCACACATCCCACCTCCGATGTCACACATCGGCCGTTTCTTTTTGGAGTATAGCTACATATGCACCGAGCTCCCCAGGACCAGGAAGACGACCACCCGCGACATCTACCGCCTTCTCCGAAAGTCTCCACCCCGCAACCCCGTCGAAACACGTCACCCCCAGGTTTCATGGCCTACAGTTTGGTAAACGATCCACAAACCATATCACACCACTGACACCACCTCTATGTGGTACCTTCTCGTCAACGGCAAGTATACTACAAGACAGAAACTGCATCGCATCGTACTGGTGGACTCACCCCTGTGCCTCAAGTGCAATGTCGAAGATACAGATTTACATCGTTTTGAGTGTGGGCCAGCAGCAGCTGTCTGGACCCTCGTACAGAAGATTGTGGCTTTCTACCTCCGAGTACCACCACGTTTCTCCCACCATGATGATATATCCCGACTCGACCTACTTTCTATCGGCTAAGTGGCACGCCATCACATGGATCAGTGGCATGGCTGTCAACTACCTCTTCCGGGACGACATCGTCGATCCGGCGGACTTTTGGACACGCCTCCAAGTACATCACCACACCCTTCGCCGGCATCGACACTATCGGGCCACTTTCGCGAACTATTTACAGAGTGTTTTCACCAACCCGCCTCAAAGCTGGAATCTCAACGAACCGTGCCAGCCAAGACTGGACGATCCCACGTTCCCCTTCAATGGTCAATGATAGAATGCATTTTGTTCTGATGGCGCGCCAAAGTGGAGCATGGCGCGGAAAGTATTCCTATTTTATTTCACTTCTCTTTTCTCCTCCTCTTCTAAGTTTTTTTTTCTTCTTACACATGTTTATCCTTTTCACACATAGCTCTCTATCTGCAGCCTATTTGTTTTCTTTCTCCTGTGCCCCCCCCCCCCCAAAAAAAAATGCTGCTGATGGTGAGGCTGTATACTCACTTATGTTAAAAAAAATAAAAAATAAAAAAAAGCTATTAAGGCGACCGCTCGCGCAAAGCTGGTTCGAGCCCCGGTCTGGTAAAAAATTTTCACTTGACGCTGTTAATTTATTTCAATGCCCGATTGCGGCTAATGTAGGAATTTGAATTTCGTCATGAGAATCATACTTCGGTGTCACGATAACAAAACATTGTAAAGTGATGTGATTCCTGCATTAGAGGTACAATTGCGTTCGCCAAAGTTCACAGAAAAGATGCAGCTGTTTTTCATACCAGCTAGGCATTAGTGAATTAAAAGAAATAACAAAAAAGGATGGTAGAGCACTTGCCCGCGAAAGGCAAAGGTCCCGAGATCGAGTCTCAGTTGGGCATAGTTTTAATCTGCCAGGAAGTTTCATATCAGCGCACACTCCGCTGCAGAGTGAAAATCTCATTCAGGAAACATCCCCCAGGCTGTGGCTAAGCCATGTCTCTGCAGTATCCTTTCTTTCAGGAGTGCTAGTTCTGCAAGTTTCGCAGGAGAGCTTCTGTAAAGTTTGGAAGGTAGGAGACGAGATACTGGCAGAAGTAAAGCTGTGAGGACCGGGCGTGAGTCATGCTTCGGTAGCTCAGATGGTAGCCGGCACGGTAGCTCAGCGTGTTCGGTCAGAAGGCCGGTTGGCCTCTGCAATAAAAAAACTGAGTGGAGGGATCAACAAACGAACTTGAACGGATGTCATTGTGACGTCCGCAACGACCAAACAGAACGATCAACAACGAACAAAATGAAAAAAAAAAATGGTAGAGCACTTGCCCGCGAAAGGCAAAGGTCCCGAGTTCGAGTCTCGGTCGGGCACACAGTTTTAATCTGCCAGGAAGTTTCATATCAGCGCACACTCCGCTGCAGAGTGAAAATCTCATTCTGGAAATATATTATATTGGTTTCACCCTATACGATTGTGAAATCGTGGCCTTATCAGATGAGTACCGATTTCAGTTAGTAAGAGGTCACTTAGTAAGAGCTGATAGTACGGGTCGAGTGTGGCGCAGACCTCACAAACCTGCGCAATGCGAAAGCTGGAGGTGGCTCTGTAACGGTGTGGACTGCGTTCACAAGTAATGGACTGGGTCCTCTGATCCAATTGAACCGATCACTGACTGGAAATGGTTATTTTCGGCTACTTGGAGAGCATTTGCAGCAATTCTAAAATGGAATTTTTGTGGATCACAATGCGCCATGTCACCGGGCCACGGTTTGATGAAAATTCTGGACGATTCGAGCGAATTATTTGGCCACCCAGATCGCCCGACATGAATCCCATCGAACATTTGTACGACATAATCGAGAGGTTAGTTCTTGCACAAAATCCTGCAACCGGCAAAAATTGCACAGCTATGGACGGTCGTGGAAGCAGCATGGCTTAATACTCGTATTTCTGCAGGAGACTTCCGACGACTTATTGAGCCCATGACACGTCTAGCCCATGCCACGCCAGCCAAAAGAAGGTCCGACACGATATTAGGAGATATCCCATGACCTTTGTCACCTCAGTGTACTTCTTAAGAGTTGTTAAGATTTTTGAACTATCTAACACAGGGTGGTCCATTGATAGTGACCAGGCCAAATATCTCACGAAATAAGCATCAAACGAAAAAACTACAAAGAACGAAACTCGTCTAGCTTGAAGGGGAAAACCATATGGCGCTATGGTTGGCCCGCTAGATGGCGCTACCATAGGTCATACGGATATCAAGTGCGTTTTTTTTAAATAGGAACCCCCATTTTTTATTACAGATTCGTGTAGTGCGTAAAGAAATATGAACGTTTTAGTTGAACCACTTTTCTCGCTTTGTGATAGATGGCGCTGTAATAGCCACAAACGTATAAGTACGTGGTACCACGTAACATTCCGTCAGTGCGGACGATATTTGCTTCGTGATACATTACCCGGGTTAAAATGGACCGTTTACCAATTCCGAAAAAGGTCGATATCGTGTTGATGTATGGCTATTGTGATCAAAATACCCAACGGGCGTGTGCTATGTATGCTGCTCGGTATCCTGTGCGACATCATCCAAGTGTCCGGACCGTTCGCCGGACAGTTATGTTATTTAAGGAAACAAGAAGTGTACAGCAACATGTGAAACGTCAACCACGACCTGATGATGCCCAAGTAGGTGTTTTAACTGCTGTCGCGGCCAATCCGCACGTCAGTAGCAAACAAATTGCGCGATAATCGGGAATCTCAAAAACATCGGTGTTGAGAATGCTACATCAACATCGGTTGCACCCGTACCATATTTCTATGCACCAGGAACTGCATGGCGACGACTTTGAACATCGTGTACAGTTCTGCCATTGGGCGCATGAGAAATTACGGGACGATGACAGATTTTTTGTACGCCTTCTATTCAGCGACGAAGCGTCATTCACCAACAGCGGTAACGTAAACCGGCCTAATATGCACTATTGGGCAACGGAAAATCCACGATGACTGCGACAAGTGGAACATGAGCGACCTTGGCGGGTTAATGTATGGTGCGTCATTATGGGAGGAAGGGTAATAGGCCCCCATTTTATCGATGGCAATCTAAATGGTGCAATGTGTGCAGATTTCCTACGTAATGCTCTACCGATGTTACTACAAGATGTTTCACTGCATGACAGAATGGCGATGTCCGCACATAGCTCGCGTGCGATTGAAGCGGTATTGAGTAGCATATTTCATGACAGATTGAATGGTTGTCGAAGGACCATATCATGGCTCGCACGTTCGCCGGATCTGACGTCCCCGGATTTCTTTCTGTGAGAAAGTGATCCACAGACAACGCCTGAGAACATGCGTCAGCGCACTGTCAGTGCATGTGCGAACATTACGGAAGGCGAACTACTCTCTGTTGAGAGGAATTTCGTTATACGTATTGCCAAATGCATTGAGGCTGACGGATTTCATTTTGAGCATTTATTGCATTAATGTGGTATTTACAGGTACTCATGCTGTAACAGCGTGCGTTCTCAGAAATGATAAGTTCAAAAAGGTACATGTATCACATTGGAACAGCCGAAATAAAATGTTCAAACGTACCTACGTTCCGTATTTTAATTTAAAAAAACCTACCTGTTACCAACAGTTCGTCTAAAATTGTGAGCCGTATGTTTGTGACTATTACAGCGCCATCTATCACAAAGCGAAAAAAGTGGTCCAACTAAAACATTGATATTTCCTTACGTACTACACGAATATGTAATATAAAATGGGGGTTCCTATTTGAAAAAACGCAGTTGATATCCGTTTGACATATGGCAGCGCTATCTAGCGGGCCAACCATAGCGCCATCTGGTTTCCCCCTTCAAGCTAGACAAGTTTCGTTCTTTGTAGTTTTTTCTTTTGAAGCTTATTTCGTGAGATATTTGGCCCGGTCACGATCAATGGAACACCCTCTATAATATTAAATCTCTAGCTGGAAATTAGCAATCTTTCCTTTCGTATTACCCATCAGCTTATATAAAATCCTGCTGATTCGTGGACAGAAGCTTTCCGTCTCAAGGAATTTCAATATATTCGAGCCGTGCGGTCTAAGGCACCTTGTCACGGTCTCTGCGGCTCTCCCCGTCGGAGGTTCGAGTCGTCCCTCGGGCATGGGTATGTGTGTTGCCCTCAGCGTAATTTAGTTTAAGTTAGATTAAGTAGTGTGTAGGCTTAGGGACCGATGACTTCAGAAGTTTTGTCCCATAAGATCTTACCACAAATTTCCAAATTTCCAGTATATTCGAACTGAAAATATGTTCAATAATTCTGAAGCAAATCGTTGTTAAGTGTGTTGGTCTGTAATTTTGTGTGGCAGTTCTTTTACTCACACAAAGTATTCACCTCCTCCTTTCCCAGTCGCTTGGGACTTTGTGCTGGGCGAGAGAGTTGCTATAAATGGAAGCCCAGTAAGGGCCATTGCAGATGATTAGTCTTTAAAAAATCCGGACCTGGCGAATTATTTGTTTTCATCTCTTTCAGTCGCTTTCCTACGCGAGACATACGTATTACTGTGACTATCCTACGGGAGTCCGAGCGTGGGCAAACGACGGGATGCTTGTGCGATCCTCCAACGTGGACGATGACAATGGTATATAGCGATATCCCGAGGTCAAAAAAGCTTTAAGGAAAGGATTTCCGATAGTTTTTTAAAAGAAAAAAACTAACTGCAAATTCCGAGAGTTGTGCAGAACTTTATTTGACTAGTGTAGATGATGCTTTTTGCAAGTTTCTGTTATATGTGTCTTTCTTTGCGTCCACATCCACCAAAGATCGTGCACAAACTGGGCAGAACTTACTGCACTTGAATTCTAGAGCACAGCTGTGCAAATTTCCAGTCGTCCAATTAGATTAAGGTTTTCCATGGCCCCTAAAAAGAAACATAAGTACCATTTCTGTAGAAACTACACAACCGATTTCGTTTCCTTCCTTCTCCAGTCCGAGCTTTTCTTCCGTTTCTGATGACCACGATGTCGACGGAACCGTAAATTCCAGTTTTCCTTACTTTGAGCAGAACTTCATTGCTCAGATTGGTTATGGTTCGTGCTGCTCCTGCACTAGTTTAGACATGTAATGATCCAGAGTGTAAGAAATAGCGTCGGAGCGGTTCATTGGTTGTAGAATCAACAGAGGTCGCAGTTGAGAAAAGGATAGTGCAGACTGACGCGAATGTCATAGAAGATCTTCAAGATCGTTCCTCGAATTTTTGGGTTGCTCTGCTGTGCCCAGGCCATCTGTAAGCGAAAAAGTGGACAGATATAGTAGAAAGAATCGAAATTACAGCCGTATTCTGTTGAATATCTACACTACTGGCCATTAAAATTGCTACACCAAGAAGAAATGCAGATGATAAACGGATATTCATTGGACAAATATATTATACTAGAAATGACATGTGAATACATTTTCACGCAATTTGGGTGCATAGGTCCTGAGAAATCAGTACCCAGAACAACCACCTCTGTTTCGTAATAACGGCCTTGATACGCCTGGGCATTGAGTCAAATAGAGCTTGAATGGTGTGTAAAGGTACAGCTGCGCTTGCAGCTTCAACACGATACCACAGTTCATCAAGAGTAGTGATTGGCGTATTGTGACGAGCCAGTTGGTCGGCCACCATTGACCAGACGCTTTCAATTGGTGTGAGATCTGGAGAATGTGCTGGCCGGGGCACCAGTCGAACATTTTCTGTATCCAGAAAGGCCCGTACAGAACCTGCAACATGCGGTCGTGCATTATCCTGCTGAAATGTAGGGTTTCGCAGGAATCGAATGAAGGGTAGAGTCACGGGTCGCAACACATCTGAAATGTAACGACCACTGTTCAAAGTGCTGTCAATGCGAACAAGAGGTGACCGAGACGTGAAACCAGTGGCACCCAATACCATCACGACGGGTGATACGCCAGTATGGCGATGACGAATACACGGTTCCAATGTGCGTTCACTGCGATGTCGCCAAACACGGATGCCACCATCATGACGCAGTAAACAGAACCAGGATTCTTCCGAAAAAATTACGTTTTGCCATTCGTGCACCCAGGTTCGTCGTTGAGTACACCATCGCAGGCGCTCCTGACTGTGATACAGCGTCAAGGGTAACCGCAGCCATGGTCTCCGAGCTGATAGTCCATACTGCTGCAAACGTCGTCGAACTGTGCATGCAGATGGTTATTGTCTTGCAAATGTCCCTATCTGTTGACTCAGGGATCGAAACGTGGCTGCACAATCCGTTACAGCCATGCGGATAAGATGCCTGTCATCTCGACTGCTGGTGATACGAGGCCGTTGGGATCCAGCACGGCGTTCCGTATTACTCTCCTGAGCGCACCGATTCCATATTCTGCTAACAGTCATTCGATTTCGACCAACGCGAGCAGCAATGTCACGATACGATAAACCGCGATAGCGATAGGCTACAATCTGAACTTTATCAAAGTCGGAAACGTGATGGTACGCATTTCTTCTCCTTACACGAGGCATCACAGCAGCGTTTCACCAGGCAACGCCGGTCAACTACCGTCTGTGTATGAGAAATCGGTTGGAATCTTTCCTCATGTCAGCACGTTGTAGGTGTCGCCACCGCCGCCAGTCTTGTGTGAATAATCTGCATCTTCTTCCTGTCGGTTAAATTTTGCGTCTGTAGTATGTCATCTTCGTGGTGTAGCAATTTTAATGGCCAGTAGTGTAGAACGGTTTTGATGCAGAGGAATGGCGAGGTATTGTACAGTGTGCAGAAAAGCAATCTGTCAATGTCAGACGAGGGTAGGGGACGTCGCATATTGCGAAATTATGCAAATAGGCTTAGCCTGAGATGGGCCATTGAATGGTAATACACTTATCTTGGTCACTAATACAACATTTATTTATCACCTCATTACGCGTTTCGGGCTAACCCTATAATGATATCTATGATATGGAACATACAGTATAAGGCAAGATGTTAAAAAGCATGCAGTGCAACAACGCAGTGAAACTGTCATATAACAGTTTATGTAAATTGAAGGTGGAGAGGGGATGAAAGGACAGAAAAGAGGAAGGTCCACTGCTGTTAGCTGCGTTGGGACATTGCGCGGAATCGGCGGGACGAATAAAAATGTATACCGGACCGGGATTCGAACCCGGGACCTCCTGCTTACTAGGCACGTGAGGTAACCATTGCGCCTTCCGGGGCACAGCGTTATCGCAACTGCACGGACTATCTCGACTTGCCTCACTGCCGATCCACACTCCCATCGAGTGCCGTCTATCCCCAGCCCCTGTCCAGTTCCTCCATATTCGCTCTTCCGTGATTCCCTCAGGACGTCGGACGTATTCGTGCATCGACACTGCCCAGATGGTGGATTCATTGACCAGCGAGGCCTATCAGATTATATGAATGTATGGTGTCTGTTCTTTTGGACATGTCACTATCGCCACTGACTCCATCTATTCGCAAAATTGTTTACTTCGTGCTATGTTGAACTGTGTCAGCTTGGGCAGTGATGGAGTACGAGGTGGCAGAGTACCCTGTATTGATTTTGACAAGTATGTTTCTCAGTTCACTGCCTCGTTGCGATGTATGCTTTTTAGTATCTTGTCTTACGTTGTTTGTTTCTTACCACAGGTCTAGTGGTGGGATTATCTCAAAACACGTAATGAGACGTAACTGTATTGATGGCCAAGACAATTTTTTATTATTGTGCGCTAAAGATGGCTCAATATTTTCTAAGAGTGAACAACGGTCATCAAACTACAATCAACCAGCGACGAGTGCGTTGAAGTACGTGCATTTAAAGCTGGCCGGTGTGGCCGTGCGGTTAAAGGCGCTTCAGTCTGGAACCGCGTGACCGCTGCGGTCGCAGGTTCGAATCCTGCCTCGGGCATGGATGTGTGTGATGTCCTTAGGTTAGTTAGGTTTAATTAGTTCTAAGTTCTAGGCGACTGATGACCTCAGAAGTTAATTCGCATAGTGCTCAGAGCCATTTGAACCATTTTTACGTGCATTTAAACAAACGTGTCCTGCCAATACCCGTTATGCTAAATGGAACAAATGGGTTCAGCTCAACCATCGAAGCCAGGCAAACTTTAAGTCTCTGTCCATCGTTGATTGCGTTGGACAGGTATGTTTTTAGATGATTACTGAGTGAAGCGTGGTTATTGGGTGAAACTTTGTCATTACATAAACTACTCTGAAAGGACCGTAATACAACTAATTTATTACGACAATAAGCTGTGCTGCAGAAATAGCACAGCAGTAGAATCGTCGACATATGTTACTGCAAGGTACAATGTTATCAATAATGAAATCTAAAGGCCATTTCTTTTAATTTTGGTTGATGTACATTAGCAGCTTAGTCGAACAAAGCCGCAGTGCTAAATGGGCCAAAAACGTTCGCTTAGCATAGAAACTTCCTCCCGCTCGTTGTCGATTGGCCTCTAGTTTTATTCCTTGAGCTTCACAACAGTATGTTTCCAACCTGTAGTTATTTGGTCAATGTTTCTCGGTTCGACGTCAACTACCTTGCTTTGACCTACCAGGTAAATACAATATATTTAAATATCGATCAGTGTTCTGTTAGCTTCTAGGCGCTTCAGTCTCAACCCGCGCGAGCGCTACGTCACAGGTCCGAATCCCGCCTCGGGCATGGATGTATGTGCTGTCCTCAGGTTAGTTAGGTTTTAAGTACTTCTAAGTCTAGGGGACTGATGACCTCAGAAGTTAAGTCCCATAGTGCTCAGAGCCATTTGAAGTGTTCTGCTAATATTAAGGATTTAACAAACATCAGTACAAACATGTATACTCCGCTGGCGGCTGTACGGCCTGCGGTGGAGGGTACATATTGTAGGAGATTCCTTCTCCCCTCCCCCCCCCCCTCCAATACCCGTCCCCTTTCCTACGTCCTATCCTGTTCCATTCGCCAACAGGAAGCTGGAAGAAAGATTATGTTACTTCTCTAAATACGCCCGAATTTCTGTAACGTTTATCTTCATCTTAATCACGTGTTGTGCAACTTGCGAGAAGTACCATGCTTTCTGTCTCGCAGTGGAAAGTATGTTCTCGGAACTGTGAGAGTGACGCTTTCTGTAATATACAGCTCCATTCCAGCAGTGTCTCCGATTGGAGGACGTGAGCATTGCTGTGACGTTCCTCCCTTACCAACTGAGGCCATGACGAACTGTTTCTTCCAATAGCCCAATTTGGTAAGAGCCCAACACTGGAGGACGACAATCAAGTACTAATTGATCGATGTTTTTATAAGCATCGTATTTCGTAGGTAAATAAGACTTCTTTAGGATTATTCTAGTAAATCTGTTTCGGTATTTGGCATCTCCTGTGCTAGATTACGATGTTCCACCTCACATCACTGCAGAAAGGTGTTACTGGATGTCTGGGGGCTACTTTCGATTCTAGAGGCTGGCGCTGATCGGTTTAGTCAAACGACACGTATTTTTTGCGTCTGGTATCAAATTTACTGAAGTTTACCGACCAGTATTTTAATCAAGATAGTAGATAAATCAAAAAACAGAAAAAACTGCTAAATGATATGTGATAAACAGAATACTTTGGAAAAACGTGTGACATGCCTTAGAATGATGGTTCAAATCGCGTATAGCTAATGAGGAGAGTAAAATGTTTCTTTGCTTTAATTAATTTCTTACTTTTAGACAAATGATTTCACAAATTATTTGACTATTTCCTATCAAAAATTTTTTAGACGCCAATGTGAAATATATTTAAGTGACCATCGCTACTTTATTATTATTAAGAGCAGAGGAACCATAGAGGTTTTAATTTATGCTTTAACTGGAAATTTATTTTATTTTTTCAGTATAAAAGAACGAATACCACGATATCTACATATATGTAACTTTTTATGTAGAAAATATCCATGCCCTGAAGATGTGAACATTCTGACACTTCCTTTACATAGTTATCAGCAGCTGTTGTTGAAATAGCTTTTCATTCACATCAGTAATTAAGTTTTTCTTAATTAGCCTTGTTACATTCAAAAGTTTTTTTAACAAACCTAACCTCATGCTGATCAGTTTGGTACCCAATTTGTCGATTTCCCGCTATACGTTGGACTGTGAAAATTTGGATAAAAATGTCCCCCAAATCACTGATTAAATTTTTTCTTATTACACTTATTACTTTCAATGAATTAAAACTTCTTATTTCAAAACTAGACCCCACGAGGGGTCAAATTGATACACCATTTATCCATTTCCGGACCTCTGTTCGGCTATGAATTTTCCCTCGAATCAATAATTACATTTTTCTTAATTATCCAGCGTTGTTTAAAGAAAACTTAAATCTCACCCCATCTTCTTGTCCCCCACTTCTAGTTAGGCTGCGAAAATTCTAACAAAATCCATCATGTACGTTCTAGTGAGTCTTGATTTCGCTATGCTCACACATTTAAGCGAACTGTGGTACCAGCCTACATTTCCCAATTTCCTAGATTTTAGTTATGAAGTTATATTTTTTGTTAGAAAACGTAAGAAGTGTGTAACGTACTGCAGTGACCCAATTTTAGAATTTATTTCTTATGTCTCTGGTAATCCATCATGGAAAGTGGAATAGTAGGCGGACATGAAACACTTGAATAATGACAGAAAAACCAACAGCTCTATTGGAATGCAGCTTCGTTTACTCAACAAATGCTACCAGTTTCGACGCCAAATGGTGTCATCTTCTGGTCCCAAGCGTAACCTACCATCCGCAATCGCAGTGACAAAGACCAACGGAGGCTTAAGGTGGGAACAGTTATCAAGCATGTACGCCAGCTTGTGTAACGACCAGAGTCATATGCAGCAGGGCCAAAATTAACTGGATTTCGTATCTTGATAGCAGTAAAAAGCCCAGCATGGTCAGGCAACAATTGCAATTGTGCTTAGTAACTGTTCCCATTTGAACACCCCATTAGTCTTCGCCATTGTGAATGGCAGGTTACTCTTGAAGCCTGAAGATGATGTTGAAACTGATAAGGTGCGTTGAATAAACGACGTTGCATTTCAATACAACTGTTGGTTTGTAAGAGGTATGCGCTGCCTGCAATACGCAAGGCATAGGAGAGTCTCTGACCAGAGAGCAGTATGTAGTTAGTTGTCGCTTGTCGCTAGTCTGCGTGTGTCGGCAGTAGTCTGCAGTAGTCTGCGGGAGTCTGCGCGTGTCTGCGCTTGTCCGCAGTCTGCTCTGGTCGGGACTCTGGAGGATGAGTATTATTGTATAAGGTAAAAAAGCAGCCTCGCGCATATCTAGTAATGTATGTGAACTGTCATCCAATTTTTTTTTAAAATGATCTAATAATAATTTTTATAATATAAAGTAATTTTTTTTTAAAAACCTTTCATTTCAATTTAAAGATTTTATCCAATACATGATCATTCCTTTCACGAATCACAAAAGTAAAAGCATTGCACGGAGCTGTACCAAAATTTTTTTAGGTAAGAGCAGATATATTCGCCGCTTTGCCATTTCTTTATTCAGAATACAGGGCCGTGGCGCAGCGCTGCTGTCGTCCTAAAATTTACCAGGTTACTGAATTTTTTGTTATTATTTTTGGGTTTAGGAATTTTTCTGTTTCGAGCTTACATTCAATGAGAAAAGAATTTTGTGGGTACATCAAATGTGAATGCATTTCTGCACAGAGATTATAAATGGGAACCAATTTTGTTCAGAGGTTACATTCAATTATTAATATTTAAATTCATTTTATTATTTTTGTGGGGAAGTTACACTTGGCGACATCCGGCCAGGAACGTATTTCTTTGTGAATCTCTGAAAAATAGTCATATATCTGCTCTTATTTACTTAAATGTAGTTTGCATCTGGCGCAACGCATTTACTAATTTGTTACTCTTTCTTTCACAGATCATCAGCAATTTATTGCTCTTTGTTGTAATTGTTTGTTCCATTTTTTTGCTTAATTTTGATTAGTGAAAATGCCGGGGAAAATTGTTAACAGTATATCGCGATGTACAATGAGTGAAAAAGCTGACTCGAATAATTTGACCGATCATACTAGCGACAGTTTGTGTAATAATGATAGTCCTCCATTTACAGACAATCAGTGCGTACCGACCACTAATAATGATTTTTATGCTAATAATGAGCAAACAAATTCAATTGTGTCCTCTGTTAATTTAACGACAATTGATGACGCGGGACATTCTGTTACAATGAACGCTGCCCAGTTTAACACACCCGATTTGCAAAATATGAATTGTGAACAGATAAATTTTTATAACGAAAATGAACAGTGTACTCAGAATACGTCAGATTTATTTGATTGCGCTGTAGTGACCAACAGTGCACATCCGATTGGCAAACCTTTTTGTGAATCGGAGAATGACCTAATGGTTACACAAAGCGTGACAAGTGCACATACACCATCACACAGCACAGACAATACAGCGGCTAATATTGGCATGGATCAAGTTATGGTATTATTGCTTCAATTTGGTGAAAATGTTAAACAACTACTTAATGAAAATTCCAAACAACAGAATGAAAGACAAGACAACAATCACAAACAACTTAGTGAAAAATCTCAAACAACAAATTAATGAAATTAATGAAAACAAGACAACAACCTTAAACACCTTAATGATAATAATGAAAATCTCAAGCAACAACTTAATGAAAAACTCGATAACAATTCCAAACAGCTTAGTGAACAGATTACAGCCGTTGCCGTGCAATATCATGATACTACGGAACAATTACGTGAGGAAATTAAGGCTTGTGCTAGGAACAGTAGTGAAGAAATTAGATCTGTGGCACAAGAATTAAGTAATACACCTGCAGCCACAACTAAATTATTTAGAGACGAAATTAGTGCAGTCGCTAAACAATGCTCTGAAAACGCAACACAGTTACGCGACGAGTTTATATTAATATCAGCAGAACTTTCACGCACACTGGATGCAAAAGTAGACGCGAAATTTGAACAACAGAACAGCCAAATTGACGAACGTTTTAATCACCACCTACAAAACAGTGAAATGCGTTACCGTAAATTTATACAGGAACAGAATAAAGTAAAACGATAAGTCATGGAAACAATTACTGCACAGAGACAGGAAGATAAACGTAAATTGTTTACGAAAGCAAAAAAATACGTAGACAACAATATTGCTACAGTATCATACGAAATAAATACTATCAAACAGTTTAACACCGAATTGCGTGATGAGATTTCCAATCTTAAAGCAAAAACAGACACACATACACAGTAGACTTTCAGACAATGACCAACAGATTTTAAAAGTTGGAGCTAATATAGGATCCCGATGCCATCAAAGCAGACTTTAAAAAATTGAACGAAACCACACGTAAAATACAAAAACAAATTAATGCTTGTGACACTAAAAACAATGATCAGGTAAAAATACTGACCGAAAAATATGATGAATTGGCCAGTTGTATTGACATTATTGAAAGTAATAATGACAGCAAATCAGACGATACTTCACTGATTTCGTTTAATCAAACACCTGAATTCCAAAATTTACAGCAGACAATCAGTGAGATAGGTTCGTCCAACAATACATTACATAGAAAATTGTCAACTTTACAGCAAGAGGTAACAGAGATGAAAAATGTTTCAACCTTCAACACATCACAGCAGACGCCACTTTGCGAACATTTGTCAGACTCACACAGCCAGTATAATTTAGGTAATTTACAGAGAGTACGTGAATTAGACTCCGAACAGTCACAGACAAATAGATTCTCATACAATCCAGAACCTGTTCAGACATACAGACACGACAATTTTGATTACAAACATTTTCTATCAGTGAGAAAATTTAAAGTATTTAAAAATGACAGAACACAGATCCACCCCTTGGATTGGATACAACAATTTAGCTTTGCTTTTCCACCGATTTGGCCCATAACACATAAACTTGAATTTATTTGCAGTTTTTTGGAAGGTGAACCGGCAACTCGTATGAGACCGATCGTGAGACAATGCTACTCTGTAGAAGAATTTCAGAATGCTTTTCTGTCAGCGTATTGGTCAAAGACGACACAGTGCAGAATCAAGGGTCAATTAATTAGTTTACCGAATTATGAGAACTCAAACTTTTCCACTGTCACGCAACTTTTTGAACACATGGTCCAACAAAACCAGTACTTAAGTGAACCATACAGTGAATCTGCACTTATTCAATTACGTATTTCTAAATTACCATGATCATTAAGAGTGTCACTTTTAACGGGTCAGCAGAAAGAAAATATTTCGGCATTCAGAGATCTGTTACAGCTTTTGGAAGTGCAGCAATCGGATTATTCCTTCATAAACAAAATTTTTTCGTATAATAACCAAGGTCAACAAACATATAGCAATTACGATCAGCCACGCAATTTCAGTAGCAAAGGTAATAGACGGTTCAGGAACGACAACCACCAGAACTTTAATAACAGACAAAATTTTAATTATCAGTATCGTCAAAATTATCAGCAACAGGAACCACATTTCGGTAACAATAGAAGTTTTTCCCAACAACAGCAACAAAACCAACCGGTTAGCATACCTAACCAACAATGTAATGCACAAAGTCAACCAAGCTTTAATGTTTCGCCGCGTACGCGTATGGCGTCGTCCCCAACAAATAGTAACGCACAGAAACAAGGAAATCCGTACGTACAGAAGAAACACTACTTCAATTCCTATCGCAATGCACCATATAGAAATGATTATCACGACAGACGTAAAAATAATGAGCACAATTTTCAGCGTACATTTAATAACAGTCGATCTTATCAGCAGCTAGATCAGCAACAACATATTATCATGAATGAACCAGACAGTAGGTATCATCCAGAACGTAATACGTCTGGAAGAAATAACAGAACAGTTCAAATAGTCGAAATGCCACAGCATCCTCCTGAAAATAATAACACGTCAGATAGAATTTGACTAGATACAGTACAGGTTGCATCTTCCAGCAACGTAAGAAATACTTTTGACACAGAGAATCTTGTTCACGAAAATGTTATTACTTTTGACGACATCCGAGACACTCTTTTGCAGGAAAGACCAGTTATTCAAAAAACCATTTCACACCCTGTCATCGAAGTAAAAATTGGATCATCCAAATTTTCAGCAGTAATCGATTCTGGATCTCCTATGTCAGTCATAAATGAGGAAACTTTCAACGAATGTAACAAAGAGAATACCTATCCTACGTTACAATTAGGCAAAACTAAAGTAAAAGGAGCAGTATCTGGTAACGGAGTAGATGTAAAATTACCGACACATTTATCATTTTGTATTGCAGGTCATACATTTCACTCAAATTTTTGGATTGTTCCCTAATTGACGACAGACGTTATTTTAGGTACGAATTTTCTGGTACAACACGACGCAATTATTGACTTTCAAAACTCATATTTAATGTTAAAGGATGAAAATGTACAACTGGCTTTAGAATTTCACCACTCTTTATCTGCAGAAGAACAAACAATTAATCGTACAGAGGTCATTTCCGCATCACGTAACATAGACTGTCATTCCACATTGTTCACAGATACGTACGTACACAACTATAATACTCCAGATGAAGCCGACTATGACGTTATACAGATGATTTATGATAAAGTTAAACAGAGCAGTGCAAATACAGACGACGAACGCACGCAACTACGCAAAATTCTTTTACAGCAAGCTCCAGTTTTTGACAACGTGCCTGGTACTATGTCCGGTTTTATGTATGAATTTCAAGTTAAACAGCACGACACATTTAAAGCCAAACATTATCCCATTCCGTATATTCACAGAGAACAAGTTAAGAAAGAATTGCAAGCTATGCTTGACCAAGGAATTATTGAACCGTCAGTTAGTCCGTACATAAACCAGCTCCATATTGTTAAGAAAAAGGATGGTTCACTTCGCCTCGTACTTGATTCCCGGCACATCAATGACATTATTATTAATTAAACGGATCGCCCTCAAACACTAGAAGAACTTCTACAGAAATTTCATGGTACTGCTATTTATTCCACATTAGATTTGAAATCGGGATTTTGGCAAATTCAACTCCATCCGGACTGCAGAAAGTACATGGCTTATTTCTCTGTTTTGGTAACTGTTATAAATTTTGTAAATTACTGTTCGGTTTAACTATTTCTTCAGCAGCATTTATTCGCGGTTTGAATACAATACTTCCGACAGAACTTAAAGACAGAATCACAACATATGTAGACGACATTCTTATTGCAGAAGCTACCTGGTCTGAACACAATCTGATTCTTGAACAACTGTTACGAACTTTTCGTGCGCAAGGACTCACAGTTAATCTCAGTAAATCGCACTTTGGCAAAACTTCTACAAAATTTCTTGGACATGTAATTTCAGCAGAGGGCATTGCGCCTGACCCGGAAAAACTTCAAGCTTTCCGTGACATTACTGTTCCTACGACGAAGAAACAACTACGCAGCTTTTTGAGTTTAATTAACTTTTTTCGTAAACTTATTCATTACTCTGCTTTAGACACCCCTAGATTATGTCAATTGACAGCTAAAAACACTATTTGGTCCTGGGATAGCCAAGAACATTCTGAATTTGTGAACCTGAAACAAGCTTTGTTGAATGCATCACTTTTATCACATCCAGATCTTACTAGAAATCTTTCCATTGCCACCGACAGTTCTAACACCGCTTTAGGTGTACACATTTTTCAGGAAATTGAAGAAGATGGCACTACAGTAATTAAAAACATCGCCTTTGCAAGTCGCATTCTGTCACCTACTGAACGCAATTATTCTGTTAAAGAACTTGAAACATTATATGTTGTATGGGCATTTACGAGATTTCGGCATTTTCTTTATGGAAGACATACGGCCGTTTACACAGTTCATAGAGCTATACAGTTTTTACTTTCCGCTAAATTTACACACGACAGATTAAGCAGATGGAAACTTTATTTGCAGGAATTTAATTTTACAATTGTTCACATCCCCGGTACATAAAATATTGTAGCAGACGCACTATCCCGTTCTCTCAGCAACAATCAGCAAGACATCGCAACCAACTTCTGCAAAACAAATTTCAGCGTCATGTACATTCAACAAGTTGCATTTGAAAATTTCATTTCGTCGTCATTACAAGACATAGCACAAGAGCAGAGTAAAGACAACGTGTGGAAAGAAATTAAACACCTTTGGCAAGATAGGAAAAATGTTACCATTATAAACCATTACACTGTACGCAACAACATTCTGTTTCGCCGCTCTCACCCTGACAGCAACAATTTGTTATTATGCATTCCTGACGAAGTTGTTAACAAATTAATTTGGTATACTCGTTTAAGTTACGCACATTACGGAGCCAGAAAATGTTTTCTTATACTGAGACAGAACTGTTATTTTACCAACATGGAAAAACGTATTCGACGAGTTTTAGCGTCATGTAAAATCTGCCAGAAAGCTAAGTCAGATACGACTTCACATATTCCTCCATTACATCCCATTGTACCTGTTAAATTGAGACACATGGCCGCTGTAGACATTTTTGGTCCAATTCCCAGAACTAATAGAGGTTTTTGCTACATCTTTGTCGCAGTTGAACTCACTTAGAAATTTGTTACCTTCACTCCGTTACGCAAAGCTACTGCTAAAACTGTTTCGAAAGCATTTGTAAAACATTTTCTATTTCATGTAGGGCATGTATTGAAAGTAATTTCCAACAATGGACCACAGTTTCGATCTGCTATATGGACACGTATGTTGCGAGCTAGAAACATTTCTTCGACCTATATATCCAGGTATCATGCTTCTTCGAACCCTTGCGAACGACTAATGAAAGAAATTGGTAAACTGTGCAGAATATACTGCCATAAAACACATATTGATTGGGACAAACATATATTCTTATTCCAAGATGTAATTAATTCCATACCAAATGAATCTACTATGCTATCTCCGACTGTTATACTGAAAAATGTTGAACCACCTAACAAAATTAAAGAATTAGTAACCTTTCCTACATCTCGTCGACTACGACACCATGAAATAATTGACATTACGCTGAACAACAGCAAACGTGCCGCAGAGCGCCGGAGAAGACAGCAAAAACAGGTTTGTACACGCCGAGACTTTCACATTGGACAGAAGATATTAGTACGCACACATTATTTATCTAATAGAGGAAAAAGTAGATGTAGTAAATTTGAGCTTCTATATGCAGGTCCATATCGATTTCGCAGCATTCCTCACCCCAATGTAGTACACGTCGAAACTCTGAGAACCAGAAAAACCAAAGACAGTCACCATGTCTCCAATATCAAACCCTTTATTGAATGAACATACTTCATGATTTATCACACTGTAATGCCATTCCCTGATTTTTTTTTATGACCACTTATGCAATTATATTCACATGAACACTTACTTATGATTATTGTATTTTTTCTTGGCAAGTGCCCGGCAAGGTAACGTTAGCAGGTCGCTCTTCTTCTCGTTACACATCAGGCCGTGCACATTTTTCCAGATGAACTTACACATTTTATGACCACTTATGCAATTATATTTATGTGATTACTTACTGATGATTATCGTATTTTTTCTTGGCAAGTGCCCGGCAAGGTAAGGTTAGCAGGTCGCTCTTCTTGTCGTTACACATCAGGCCGTGCCCATTTTCCATTCTTCATGTATGTATGATTGTTTTACTGTTTTGTTTGTATGTACTATGAAATATTTAAGATATAACACCAGTTGACTTTGACATTTTGCCTTATGATATCTCAACATCGTGACTATTTTACATTTTTTTTTTTTTTTGCTGCTACATTGTGATACTCTGTGTACATTTTTGCATCTGAACACTGTCTATGTTTTTGACATATTACGTTTTCTGTCATGCTATGTTGTAAGCTCAATTATATCACTAGAAACAAGTTTTTATTTAATGGGTATATGATTTAAATGCAAGACATTAATCATTGTTCATCATTTTCAGAAAGAAATAACGTGTCAAAGAAATAAATTAAACAAACCACAGTGGATTACTGTGAAATGGGAATTTCACCTTCGCAATGAACGAAAGAAGATGCAATACCTCGTCACGAAGAGTAAATGGATCATAATTAACAAGCATTAACAAGAATATACTATACACATCGTATGATAGCAGTCTTAACTAATTTTTTCTTTCAGAATACGAGGCGATTGATGCAGGCTGTCAGACAGAACTACACATCTTAGTTTTAGTGATGAAATATGCTAGAAATAAGGAACTATATACTATGAATAGTTGTATGATGAAGTGTCTTTTTGCAGATGATAATGAATAGTGATGCAGAATATGCTAATATGGATAGTGAAGTTTTTCTTTACGGGTGATGATAATAATGGAGTTATGGTGATATGAATAATGAAGTTTTTGTTTACAGATGTTGATAGTGATAAACTTTATATGGCCACTAAACACACCACTTTTAAGTTTTTCTTTGCAGATGAGGATAATGTTGAAGTTTATGTATTTATGCTATGTAGTTATTTCAGTATTTGTTGCAGTTCGTCTTGACAGTATGTCTTATGTCGCATGGTATGATGACTGAAGGTTTTGGAAAGGACAGCTAGAGAACATATACATTTAATACACATTTCATTACCTGTTAATTCGAAGTTCACTACTTTTCAGCATAATATGCGTTTCTTCTTTCAGCTTAGTAGTCCATTTTGTGTTTTTTTTCCAGGAGAAGCTATTCATGAAATTAATGTGCTATAAGCAGTTAGTCATTAAACCTGTTCTAGTACTTGCATTTTTTTTTACCCATTTGTGTGTGTCATTCATGAATGTGATCACATATACTCTATTTGTTTCATAACCTTGCTACAGCTGACTCATTACGATTGATGTTACCCATCTTCATTTGTAGCAATAAGTCAAAAGCAAATATTGTTATGCCCCAGCAATTAATTATCAATCCCAACGCAATGCATTGCTAGCACAAAAAAAATGTATTACCAGTCAAAAATAATGCTACCAGTTTAAGAGAGCTATGAGTAATACTGAATGATGTTTTCTAATCACAGACTTTGAGTAATAGTTACAGAGTGTTACATTTTTAAATATGTCATATGTCACTTGAATGATGAGTTCTGAGTAACAGTGAATGCTATTTTGTAATAATGCATGAATTACACTCTTTAACTCCTGTTTTGACTGATGATTTCTGATGATTTGTAACTGGCCAGTGAGGGCCAATAATTATTTTTAAATATTCACATGTCACTTGAATGATGAGTTCTGAGTAATAGTGAATGATATTTTGTAATAATGCACGCATGCTCTACACTCTTTAACTCCTGTTTTGACTGATGACTTCTGAAGATTTGTAACTGGCCAATGAGTGCCAATAATTATTTTTAAATATGTCATATGTCAGTTGAATGATGAAAAATGTTTTGTAATATTCAATACTTGCTGACCAATGAATGCCACTGTTTCTTATTTTTAAATTTATATTATGTCACTTACATGTTATATATATGAATACTAGTAGCTTGATGCTACACTCATTAACTCCTGTTTTGACTGATGACTTCTGATGGTTTGTAACTGATCAGTGAGTGCCAATAATTATTTTAAATATGTCATATGTCACTTGAATGATGAAAAATGTTTTGTAATATTCAATACCTGCTGGCCAACAAATGCCACTGTTTCTTATATTTTAAATTTATATTATGTCACTTACATGATATATATATGAATACCAGTAGCCTGATGCTACACTCATTAGCTCCTGTTTTGAATAATGACTTCTGATGGTTTGTAACTGGTCAATGAGTGCCAATGTTCTCTGTAAACAGATGACTTATGAACAGTATTCTGTAATACTTCATACATGGTACAGAAATGTTCAGTAACTGGGCGATGAGTGCCACGAATTACTCAAATCAGTTGATAGACTAGTGTAATTATCAATGATGACTGGCATAAGACTTAATGTCCTTCACCTTCTGACCTAATTACCAGAAATTACAGCAATATCCGTTTGTCCTGTCTATCCTCATGATCATGGAGCACTATATTTGGTTTTTGCACTAATTCTACGTTGGTGTACCTTACAAGAACGTGGTGTTGACATGACATGCTGTCCACCACCTTGAGCGATGGAGATGTTATTATGGTCCCACTGTTTGGTGTACCTAATGTACTACCAATATGATAACATGGAATATTAATACGACATTTCAGTGTCTTGGCTACACTGATTAATACTTCAGGGAAAAGAACTTCAGATTGTCTTACTTGGTGTTGTGCTTCTGTAAAAAGATATGGACTTTCAGTGCAGCTGCGTGCAACCTAATGTGCTACAACCATGATGCAATCCTTCCCTTTCCTATCCTAGTTCTTGCAAAATAGTAAAAGAACTACAGTGCGTGTGCACTTTTGTCATTTGTTAATATGTTTTGTCTCATTGCGTATACATTTTGTGATTTCCTGATATGTTCTGTACTACAGTGCGTGTGCACTATATTTTATTTCATGTTCTGCACTTATATATATATATGTATATATTCTGTGATTGTAAACTTAGTTAATTCAGAAAAATTTGTTGCTCATGGCAAGTCCAATTGACTCACCATCGCTGCCAAATTTTTGCCCCCCCAGTGGAGGGTTATGTAAGAGGTATGCGCTGCCTGCAATAGGCAAGGCATAGGAGAGTCTCTGACCAGAGAGCAGTATGTAGTTAGTTGTCGCTTGTCGCTAGTCTGCGTGTGTCGGCAGTAGTCTGCGGGAGTCTGCACGTGTCTGCGATTGTCTGCAGTCTGCTCTGGTTGGGACTCTGGAGGATTAGTATTATTGTATAAGGTAAAGAAACAGCCTCGCGCATATCTAGTAATGTATGTGAACTGTCATCCATTTTTTTTAAAAATGCTCTAATATAATTTTTATAATATAAAGTAATTTAAAAAAAAAGCATTCATTTCAATTTAAAGAATTTATCCAATGCATGATCATTCCTTTCACGAATCACAAAAGTATAGGCCAGCATTGCACGGAGCTGTGCCAAAAATTTTTTAGGTAAGAGCAGATATATTCACCGTTTTTATTGAGGTAAGAATTTTTGCCTTTTTTTATATTCAGAATACAGGGCCGTGGCGCAGCGCTGTTGTCGTCCTAAAATTTACCAGGTTACTGAATTTTTTGTTATTATTTTTGGGTTTAGGAATTTTTCTGTTTCGAGCTTACATTCAATGAGAAAAGAATTTTGTGGGTACATCAAATGTGAATGCATTTCTGCACAGAGATTATAAATGGGAACCAATTTTGTTCAGAGGTTACATTCAATTATTAATATTTAAATTCATTTTATTATTTTTGTGGGGAAGTTACACTTGGCGACATCCGGCCAGGAACGTATTTCTTTGTGAATCTCTGAAAAATAGTCATATATCTGCTCTTATTTACTTAAATGTAGTTTGCATCTGGCGCAACGCATTTACTAATTTGTTACTCTTTCTTTCACAGATCATCAGCAATTTATTGCTCTTTGTTGTAATTGTTTGTTCCATTTTTTTGCTTAATTTTGATTAGTGAAAATGCCGGGGAAAATTGTTAACAGTATATCGCGATGTACAATGAGTGAAAAAGCTGACTCGAATAATTTGACCGATCATACTAGCGACAGTTTGTGTAATAATGACAGTCCTCCATTTACAGACAATCAGTGCGTACCGACCACTAATAATGATTTTTATGCTAATAATAAGCAAACAAATTCAATTGTGTCCTCTGTTAATTTAACGACAATTGATGACGCGGGACGTTCTGTTACAATGAACGCTGCCCAGTTTAACACACCCGATTTGCAAAATATGAATTGTGAACAGATAAATTTTTATAACGAAAATGAACAGTGTACTCAGAATACGTCAGATTTATTTGATTGCGCTGTAGTGACCAACAGTGCACATCCGATTGGCAAACCTTTTTGTGGATCGGAGAATGACCTAATGGTTACACAAAGCGTGACAAGTGCACATACACCATCACACAGCACAGACAATACAGCGGCTAATATTGGCATGGATCAAGTTATGGTATTATTGCTACAATTTGGTGAAAATGTTAAACAACTACTTAATGAAAATTCCAAACAACAGAATGAAAGACAAGACAACAATCACAAACAACTTAGTGAAAAATCTCAAACAACAAATTAATGAAATTAATGAAAACAAGACAACAACCTTAAACACCTTAATGATAATAATGAAAATCTCAAGCAACAACTTAATGAAAAACTCGATAACAATTCCAAACAGCTTAGTGAACAGATTACAGCCGTTGCCGTGCAATATCATGATACTACGGAACAATTACGTGAGGAAATTAAGGCTTGTGCTAGGAACAGTAGTGAAGAAATTAGATCTGTGGCACAAGAATTAAGTAATACACCTGCAGCCACAACTAAATTATTTAGAGACGAAATTAGTGCAGTCGCTAAACAATGCTCTGAAAACGCAACACAGTTACGCGACGAGTTTATATTAATATCAGCAGAACTTTCACGCACACTGGATGCAAAAGTAGACGCGAAATTTGAACAACAGAACAGCCAAATTGACGAACGTTTTAATCACCACCTACAAAACAGTGAAATGCGTTACCGTAAATTTATACAGGAACAGAATAAAGTAAAACGATAAGTCATGGAAACAATTACTGCACAGAGACAGGAAGATAAACGTAAATTGTTTACGAAAGCAAAAAAATACGTAGACAACAATATTGCTACAGTATCATACGAAATAAATACTATCAAACAGTTTAACACCGAATTGCGTGATGAGATTTCCAATCTTAAAGCAAAAACAGACACACATACACAGTAGACTTTCAGACAATGACCAACAGATTTTAAAAGTTGGAGCTAATATAGGATCCCGATGCCATCAAAGCAGACTTTAAAAAATTGAACGAAACCACACGTAAAATACAAAAACAAATTAATGCTTGTGACACTAAAAACAATGATCAGGTAAAAATACTGACCGAAAAATATGATGAATTGGCCAGTTGTATTGACATTATTGAAAGTAATAATGACAGCAAATCAGACGATACTTCACTGATTTCGTTTAATCAAACACCTGAATTCCAAAATTTACAGCAGACAATCAGTGAGATAGGTTCGTCCAACAATACATTACATAGAAAATTGTCAACTTTACAGCAAGAGGTAACAGAGATGAAAAATGTTTCAACCTTCAACACATCACAGCAGACGCCACTTTGCGAACATTTGTCAGACTCACACAGCCAGTATAATTTAGGTAATTTACAGAGAGTATGTGAATTAGACTCCGAACAGTCACAGACAAATAGATTCTCATACAATCCAGAACCTGTTCAGACATACAGACACGACAATTTTGATTACAAACATTTTCTATCAGTGAGAAAATTTAAAGTATTTAAAAATGACAGAACACAGATCCACCCCTTGGATTGGATACAACAATTTAGCTTTGCTTTTCCACCGATTTGGCCCATAACACATAAACTTGAATTTATTTGCAGTTTTTTGGAAGGTGAACCGGCAACTCGTATGAGACCGATCGTGAGACAATGCTACTCGGTAGAAGAATTTCAGAATGCTTTTCTGTCAGCGTATTGGTCAAAGACGACACAGTGCGGAATCAAGGGTCAATTAATTAGTTTACCGAATTATGAGAACTCAAACTTTTCCACTGTCACGCAACTTTTTGAACACATGGTCCAACAAAACCAGTACTTAAGTGAACCATACAGTGAATCTGCACTTATTCCATTACGTATTTCTAAATTACCATGATCATTAAGAGTGTCACTTTTAACGGGTCAGCAGAAAGAAAATATTTCGGCATTCAGAGATCTGTTACAGCTTTTGGAAGTGCAGCAATCGGATTATTCCTTCATAAACAAAATTTTTTCGTATAATAACCAAGGTCAACAAACATATAGCAATTACGATCAGCCACGCAATTTCAGTAGCAAAGGTAATAGACGGTTCAGGAACGACAACCACCAGAACTTTAATAACAGACAAAATTTTAATTATCAGTATCGTCAAAATTATCAGCAACAGGAACCACATTTCGGTAACAATAGAAGTTTTTCCCAACAACAGCAACAAAACCAACCGGTTAGCATACCTAACCAACAATGTAATGCACAAAGTCAACCAAGCTTTAATGTCTCGCCGCGTACGCGTATGGCGTCGTCCCCAACAAATAGTAACGCACAGAAACAAGGAAATCCGTACGTACAGAAGAAACACTACTTCAATTGCTATCGCAATGCACCGTATAGAAATGATTATCACGACAGACGTAAAAATAATGAGCACAATTTTCAGCGTACATTTAATAACAGTCGATCTTATCAGCAGCTAGATCAGCAACAACATATTATCATGAATGAACCAGACAGTAGGTATCATCCAGAACGTAATACGTCTGGAAGAAGTAACAGAACAGTTCAAATAGTCGAAATGCCACAGCATCCTCCTGAAAATAATAACACGTCAGATAGAACTTGACTAGATACAGTACAGGTTGCATCTTCCAGCAACGTAAGAAATACTTTTGACACAGAGAATCTTGTTCACGAAAATGTTATTACTTTTGACGACATCCGAGACACTCTTTTGCAGGAAAGACCAGTTATTCAAAAAACCATTTCACACCCTGTCATCGAAGTAAAAATTGGATCATCCAAATTTTCAGCAGTAATCGATTCTGGATCTCCTATGTCAGTCATAAATGAGGAAACTTTCAACGAATGTAACAAAGAGAATACCTATCCTACGTTACAATTAGGCAAAACTAAAGTAAAAGGAGCAGTATCTGGTAACGGAGTAGATGTAAAATTACCGACACATTTATCATTTTGTATTGCAGGTCATACATTTCACTCAAATTTTTGGATTGTTCCCTAATTGACGACAGACGTTATTTTAGGTACGAATTTTCTGGTACAACACGACGCAATTATTGACTTTCAAAACTCATATTTAATGTTAAAGGATGAAAATGTACAACTGGCTTTAGAATTTCACCACTCTTTATCTGCAGAAGAACAAACAATTAATCGTACAGAGGTCATTTCCGCATCACGTAACATAGACTGTCATTCCACATTGTTCACAGATACGTACGTACACAACTATAATACTCCAGATGAAGCCGACTATGACGTTATACAGATGATTTATGATAAAGTTAAACAGAGCAGTGCAAATACAGACGACGAACGCACGTAACTACGCAAAATTCTTTTACAGCAAGCTCCAGTTTTTGACAACGTGCCTGGTACTATGTCCGGTTTTATGTATGAATTTCAAGTTAAACAGCACGACACATTTAAAGCCAAACATTATCCCATTCCGTATATTCACAGAGAACAAGTTAAGAAAGAATTGCAAGCTATCCTTGACCAAGGAATTATTGAACCGTCAGTTAGTCCGTACATAAACCCGCTCCATATTGTTAAGAAAAAGGATGGTTCACTTCGCCTCGTACTTGATTCCCGGCACATCAATGACATTATTATTAATTAAACGGATCGCCCTCAAACACTAGAAGAACTTCTACAGAAATTTCATGGTACTGCTATTTATTCCACATTAGATTTGAAATCGGGATTTTGGCAAATTCAACTCCATCCAGACTGCAGAAAGTACACGGCTTATTTTTCTGTTTTGGTGACTGTTATAAATTTTGTAAATTACCGTTCGGTTTAACTATTTCTTCAGCAGCATTTATTCGCGGTTTGAATACAATACTTCCGACAGAACTTAAAGACAGAATCACAACGTATGTAGACGACATTCTTATTGCAGAAGCTAACTGGTCTGAACACAATCTGATTCTTGAACAACTGTTACGAACTTTTCGTGCGCAAGGACTCACAGTTAATCTCAGTAAATCGCACTTTGGCAAAACTTCTACAAAATTTCTTGGACATGTAATTTCAGCAGAGGGCATTGCGCCTGACCCGGAAAAACTTCAAGCTTTCCGTGACATTACTGTTCCTACGACGAAGAAACAACTACGCAGCTTTTTGAGTTTAATTAACTTTTTTCGTAAACTTATTCATTACTCTGCTTTAGACACCCCTAGATTATGTCAATTGACAGCTAAAAACACTATTTGGTCCTGGGATAGCCAAGAACATTCTGAATTTGTGAACCTGAAACAAGCTTTGTTGAATGCATCACTTTTATCACATCCAGATCTTACTAGAAATCTTTCCATTGCCACCGACAGTTCTAACACCGCTTTAGGTGTACACATTTTTCAGGAAATTGAAGAAGATGGCACTACAGTAATTAAAAACATCGCCTTTGCAAGTCGCATTCTGTCACCTACTGAACGCAATTATTCTGTTAAAGAACTTGAAACATTATATGTTGTATGGGCATTTACGAGATTTCGGCATTTTCTTTATTGAAGACATACGGCCGTTTACACAGTTCATAGAGCTATACAGTTTTTACTTTCCGCTAAATTTACACACGACAGATTAAGCAGATGGAAACTTTATTTGCAGGAATTTAATTTTACAATTGTTCACATCCCCGGTACACAAAATATTGTAGCAGACGCACTATCCCGTTCTCTCAGCAACAATCAGCAAGACATCGCAACCAACTTCTGCAAAACAAATTTCAGCGTCATGTACATTCAACAAGTTGCATTTGAAAATTTCATTTCGTCGTCATTACAAGACATAGCACAAGAGCAGAGTAAAGACAACGTGTGGAAAGAAATTAAACACCTTTGGCAAGATAGGAAAAATGTTACCATTATAAACCATTACACTGTACGCAACAACATTCTGTTTCGCCGCTCTCACCCTGACAGCAACAATTTGTTATTATGCATTCCTGACGAAGTTGTTAACAAATTAATTTGGTATACTCATTTAAGTTACGCACATTACGGAGCCAGAAAATGTTTTCTTATACTGAGACAGAACTGTTATTTTACCAACATGGAAAAACGTATTCGACGAGTTTTAGCGTCATGTAAAATCTGCCAGAAAGCTAAGTCAGATACGACTTCACATATTCCTCCATTACATCCCATTGTACCTGTTAAATTGAGACACATGGCCGCTGTAGACATTTTTGGTCCGATTCCCAGAACTAATAGAGGTTTTTGCTACATCTTTGTCGCAGTTGAACTCACTTAGAAATTTGTTACCTTCACTCCGTTACGCAAAGCTACTGCTAAAACTGTTTCGAAAGCATTTGTAAAACATTTTCTATTTCATGTAGGGCATGTATTGAAAGTAATTTCCAACAATGGACCACAGTTTCGATCTGCTATATGGACACGTATGTTGCGAGCTAGAAACATTTCCCCGACCTATATATCCAGGTATCATGCTTCTTCGAACCCTTGCGAACGACTAATGAAAGAAATTGGTAAACTGTGCAGAATATACTGCCATAAAACACATATTGATTGGGACACACATATATTCTTATTCCAAGATGTAATTAATTCCATACCAAATGAATCTACTATGCTATCTCCGACTGTTATACTGAAAAATGTTGAACCACCTAACAAAATTAAAGAATTAGTAACCTTTCCTACATCTCGTCGACTACGACACCATGAAATAATTGACATTACGCTGAACAACAGCAAACGTGCCGCAGAGCGCCGGAGAAGACAGCAAAAACAGGTTTGTACACGCCGAGACTTTCACATTGGACAGAAGATATTAGTACGCACACATTATTTATCTAATAGAGGAAAAAGTAGATGTAGTAAATTTGAGCTTCTATATGCAGGTCCATATCGAATTCGCAGCATTCCTCACCCCAATGTAGTACACGTCGAAACTCTGAGAACCAGAAAAACCAAAGACAGTCACCATGTCTCCAATATCAAACCCTTTATTGAATGAACATACTTCATGATTTATCACACTGAAATGCCATTTCCTGATTTTTTTTTTTATGACCACTTATGTAATTATATTCACATGAACACTTACTTATGATTATCGTATTTTTTCTTGGCAAGTGCCCGGCAAGGTAAGGTTAGGAGGTCGCTCTTCTTGTCGTTACACATCAGGCCGTGCCCATTTTCCATTCTTCATGTATGTATGATTGTTTTACTGTTTTGTTTGTATGTACTATGAAATATTTAAGATATAACACCAGTTGACTTTGACATTTTGCCTTATGATATCTCAACATCGTGACTATTTTACATTTTTTTTTTTTGCTGCTACATTGTGATACTCTGTGTACATTTTTGCATCTGAACACTGTCTATGTTTTTGACATATTACGTTTTCTGTCATGCTATGTTGTAAGCTCAATTATATCACTAGAAACAAGTTTTTATTTAATGGGTATATGATTTAAATGCAAGACATTAATCATTGTTCATCATTTTCAGAAAGAAATAACGTGTCAAAGAAATAAATTGAACAAACCACAGTGGATTACTGTGAAATGGGAATTTCACCTTCGCAATGAACGAAAGAAGACGCAATACCTCGTCACGAAGAGTAAATGGATCATAATTAACAAGCATTAACAAGAATATACTATACACATCGTATCATAGCAGTCTTAACTAATTTTTTCTTTCAGAATACGAGGCGATTGATGCAGGCTGTCAGACAGAACTACACATCTTAGTTTTAGTGATGAAATATGCTAGAAATAAGGAACTATATACTATGAATAGTTGTATGATGAAGTGTCTTTTTGCAGATGATAATGAATAGTGATGCAGAATATGCTAATATGGATAGTGAAGTTTTTCTTTACGGGTGATGATAATAATGGAGTTATGGTGATATGAATAATGAAGTTTTTGTTTACAGATGTTGATAGTGATAAACTTTATATGGCCACTAAACACACCACTTTTAAGTTTTTCTTTGCGGATGAGGATAATGTTGAAGTTTATGTATTTATGCTATGTAGTTATTTCAGTATTTGTTGCAGTTCGTCTTGACAGTATGTCTTATGTCGCATGGTATGATGACTGAAGGTTTTGGAAAGGACAGCTAGAGAACATATACATTTAATACACATTTCATTACCTGTTAATTCGAAGTTCACTACTTTTCAGCATAATATGCGTTTCTTCTTTCAGCTTAGTAGTCCATTTTGTGTTTTTTTTCCAGGAGAAGCTATTCATGAAATTAATGTGCTATAAGCAGTTAGTCATTAAACCTGTTCTAGTACTTGCATTTTTTTTACCCATTTGTGTGTGTCATTCATGAATGTGATCACATATACTCTATTTGTTTCATAACCTTGCTACAGCTGACTCATGACGAATGATGTTACCCATCTTCATTTGTAGCAATAAGTCAAAAGCAAATATTGTTATGCCCCAGCAATTAATTATCGATCCCAACGCAATGCATTGCTAGCACAAAAAAAATGTATTACCAGTCAAAAATAATGCTACCAGTTTAAGAGAGCTATGAGTAATACTGAATGATGTTTTCTAATCACAGACTTTGAGTAATAGTTACAGAGTGTTACATTTTTAAATCTGTCATATGTCACTTGAATGATGAGTTCTGAGTAACAGTGAATGATATTTTGTAATAATGCATGCATTACACTCTTTAACTCCTGTTTTGACTGATGATTTCTGATGATTTGTAACTGGCCAGTGAGGGCCAATAATTATTTTTAAATATTCACATGTCACTTGAATGATGAGTTCTGAGTAATAGTGAATGATATTTTGTAATAATGCACGCATGCTCTACACTCTTTAACTCCTGTTTTGACTGATGACTTCTGAAGATTTGTAACTGGCCAATGAGTGCCAATAATTATTTTTAAATATGTCATATGTCAGTTGAATGATGAAAAATGTTTTGTAATATTCAATACTTGCTGACCAATGAATGCCACTGTTTCTTATATTATAAATTTATATTATGTCACTTACATGTTATATATATGAATACTAGTAGCTTGATGCTACACTCATTAACTCCTGTTTTGACTGATGACTTCTGATGGTTTGTAACTGATCAATGAGTGCCAATAATTACTTTAAATATGTCATATGTCACTTGAATGATGAAAAATGTTTTGTAATATTCAATACCTGCTGGCCAACAAATGCCACTGTTTCTTATATTTTAAATTTATATTATGTCACTTACATGATATATATATGAATACCAGTAGCCTGATGCTACACTCATTAGCTCCTGTTTTGAATAATGACTTCTGATGGTTTGTAACTGGTCAATGAGTGCCAATGTTCTCTGTAAACAGATGACTTATGAACAGTATTCTGTAATACTTCATACATGGTACAGAAATGTTCAGTAACTGGGCGATGAGTGCCACGAATTACTCAAATCAGTTGATAGACTAGTGTAATTATCAATGATGACTGGCATAAGACTTAATGTCCTTCACCTTCTGACCTAATTACCAGAAATTACAGCAATATCCGTTTGTCCTGTCTATCCTCATGATCATGGAGCACTATATTTGGTTTTTGCACTAATTCTACGTTGGTGTACCTTACAAGAACGTGGCGTTGACATGACATGCTGTCCACCACCTTGAGCGATGGAGATGTTATTATGGTCCCACTGTTTGGTGTACCTAATGTACTACCAATATGATAACATGGAATATTAATACGACATTTCAGTGTCTTGGCTACACTGATTAATACTTCAGGGAAAAGAACTTCAGATTGTCTTACTTGGTGTTGTGCTTCTGTAAAAAGATATGGACTTTCAGTGCAGCTGCGTGCAACCTAATGTGCTACAACCATGATGCAATCCTTCCCTTTCCTATCCTAGTTCTTGCAAAATAGTAAAAGAACTACAGTGCGTGTGCACTTTTGTCATTTGTTAATATGTTTTGTCTCATTGCGTATACATTTTGTGATTTCCTGATATGTTCTGTACTACAGTGCGTGTGCACTATATTTTATTTCATGTTCTGCACTTATATATATATATGTATATATTCTGTGATTGTAAACTTAGTTAATTCAGAAAAATTTGTTGCTCATGGCAAGTCCAATTGACTCACCATCGCTGCCAAATTTTTGCCCCCCCAGTGGAGGGTTATGTAAGAGGTATGCGCTGCCTGCAATAGGCAAGGCATAGGAGAGTCTCTGACCAGAGAGCAGTATGTAGTTAGTTGTCGCTTGTCGCTAGTCTGCGTGTGTCGGCAGTAGTCTGCGGGAGTCTGCACGTGTCTGCGATTGTCTGCAGTCTGCTCTGGTTGGGACTCTGGAGGATTAGTATTATTGTATAAGGTAAAGAAACAGCCTCGCGCATATCTAGTAATGTATGTGAACTGTCATCCATTTTTTTTAAAAATGCTCTAATATAATTTTTATAATATAAAGTAATTTAAAAAAAAAGCATTCATTTCAATTTAAAGAATTTATCCAGGAGCAGATATATTCACCGTTTTTATTGAGGTAAGAATTTTTGCCTTTTTTTATATTCAGAATACAGGGCCGTGGCGCAGCGCTGCTGTCGTCCTAAAATTTACCAGGTTACTGAATTTTTTGTTATTATTTTTGGGTTTAGGAATTTTTCTGTTTCGAGCTTACATTCAATGAGAAAAGAATTTTGTGGGTACATCAAATGTGAATGCATTTCTGCACAGAGATTATAAATGGGAACCAATTTTGTTCAGAGGTTACATTCAATTATTAATATTTAAATTCATTTTATTATTTTTGTGGGGAAGTTACACTTGGCGACATCCGGCCAGGAACGTATTTCTTTGTGAATCTCTGAAAAATAGTCATATATCTGCTCTTATTTACTTAAATGTAGTTTGCATCTGGCGCAACGCATTTACTAATTTGTTACTCTTTCTTTCACAGATCATCAGCAATTTATTGCTCTTTGTTGTAATTGTTTGTTCCATTTTTTTGCTTAATTTTGATTAGTGAAAATGCCGGGGAAAATTGTTAACAGTATATCGCGATGTACAATGAGTGAAAAAGCTGACTCGAATAATTTGACCGATCATACTAGCGACAGTTTGTGTAATAATGATAGTCCTCCATTTACAGACAATCAGTGCGTACCGACCACTAATAATGATATTTATGCTAATAATAAGCAAACAAATTCAATTGTGTCCTCTGTTAATTTAACGACAATTGATGACGCGGGACGTTCTGTTACAATGAACGCTGCCCAGTTTAACACACCCGATTTGCAAAATATGAATTGTGAACAGATAAATTTTTATAACGAAAATGAACAGTGTACTCAGAATACGTCAGATTTATTTGATTGCGCTGTAGTGACCAACAGTGCACATCCGATTGGCAAACCTTTTTGTGGATCGGAGAATGACCTAATGGTTACACAAAGCGTGACAAGTGCACATACACCATCACACAGCACAGACAATACAGCGGCTAATATTGGCATGGATCAAGTTATGGTATTATTGCTACAATTTGGTGAAAATGTTAAACAACTACTTAATGAAAATTCCAAACAACAGAATGAAAGACAAGACAACAATCACAAACAACTTAGTGAAAAATCTCAAACAACAAATTAATGAAATTAATGAAAACAAGACAACAACCTTAAACACCTTAATGATAATAATGAAAATCTCAAACAACAACTTAATGAAAAACTCGATAACAATTCCAAACAGCTTAGTGAACAGATTACAGCCGTTGCCGTGCAATGTCATGATACTACGGAACAATTACGTGAGGAAATTAAGGCTTGTGCTAGGAACAGTAGTGAAGAAATTAGATCTGTGGCACAAGAATTAAGTAATACACCTGCAGCCACAACTAAATTATTTAGAGACGAAATTAGTGCAGTCGCTAAACAATGCTCTGAAAACGCAACACAGTTACGCGACGAGTTTATATTAATATCAGCAGAACTTTCACGCACACTGGATGCAAAAGTAGACGCGAAATTTGAACAACAGAACAGCCAAATTGACGAACGTTTTAATCGCCACCTACAAAACAGTGAAATGCGTTACCGTAAATTTATACAGGAACAGAATAAAGTAAAACGATAAGTCATGGAAACAATTACTGCACAGAGACAGGAAGATAAACGTAAATTGTTTACGAAAGCAAAAAAATACGTAGACAACAATATTGCTACAGTATCATACGAAATAAATACTATCAAACAGTTTAACACCGAATTGCGTGATGAGATTTCCAATCTTAAAGCAAAAACAGACACACATACACAGTAGACTTTCAGACAATGACCAACAGATTTTAAAAGTTGGAGCTAATATAGGATCCCGATGCCATCAAAGCAGACTTTAAAAAATTGAACGAAACCACACGTAAAATACAAAAACAAATTAATGCTTGTGACACTAAAAACAATGATCAGGTAAAAATACTGACTGAAAAATATGATGAATTGGCCAGTTGTATTGACGTTATTGAAAGTAATAATGACAGCAAATCAGACGATACTTCACTGATTTCGTTTAATCAAACACCTGAATTCCAAAATTTACAGCAGACAATCAGTGAGATAGGTTCGTCCAACAATACATTACGTAGAAAATTGTCCACTTTACAGCAAGAGGTAACAGAGATGAAAAATGTTTCAACCTTCAACACATCACAGCAGACGCCACTTTGCGAACATTTGTCAGACTCACACAGCCAGTATAATTTAGGTAATTTACAGAGAGTACGTGAATTAGACTCCGAACAGTCACAGACAAATAGATTCTCATACAATCCAGAACCTGTTCAGACATACAGAGACGACAATTTTGATTACAAACATTTTCTATCAGTGAGAAAATTTAAAGTATTTAAAAATGACAGAACACAGATCCACCCCTTGGATTGGATACAACAATTTAACTTTGCTTTTCCACCGATTTGGCCCATAACACATAAACTTGAATTTATTTGCAGTTTTTTGGAAGGCGAACCGGCAACTCGTATGAGACCGATCGTGAGACAATGCTACTCGGTAGAAGAATTTCAGAATGCTTTTCTGTCAGCGTATTGGTCAAAGACGACACAGTGCGGAATCAAGGGTCAATTAATTAGTTTACCGAATTATGAGAACTCAAACTTTTCCACTGTCACGCAACTTTTTGAACACATGGTCCAACAAAACCAGTACTTAAGTGAACCATACAGTGAATCTGCACTTATTCAATTACGTATTTCTAAATTACCATGATCATTAAGAGTGTCACTTTTAACGGGTCAGCAGAAAGAAAATATTTCGGCATTCAGAGATCTGTTACAGCTTTTGGAAGTGCAGCAATCGGATTATTCCTTCACAAACAAAATTTTTTCGTATAATAACCAAGGTCAACAAACATATAGCAATTACGATCAGCCACGCAATTTCAATAGCAAAGGTAACAGACGGTTCAGGAACGACAACCACCAGAACTTTAATAACAGACAAAATTTTAATTATCAGTATCGTCAAAATTATCAGCAACAGGAACCACATTTCGGTAACAATAGAAGTTTTTCCCAACAACAGCAACAAAACCAACCGGTTAGCATACCTAACCAACAATGTAATGTACAAGGTCAACCAAGCTTTAATGTTTCCCCGCATACGCGTATGGCGTCGGCCCCAACAAATAGTAACGCACAGAAACAAGGAAATCCGTACGTACAGAAGAAACACTACTTCAATTCCTATCGCAATGCACCGTATAGAAATGATTATCACGACAGACGTAAAAATAATGAGCACAATTTTCAGCGTACATTTAATAACGGTCGATCTTATCAGCAGCTAGATCAGCAACAACATATTATCATGAATGAACCAGACAGTAGGTATCATTCAGAACGTAATACGTCTGGAAGAAATAACAGAACAGTTCAAATAGTCGAAATGCCACAGCATCCTCCTGAAAATAATAACACGTCAGATAGAATTTGACTAGATACAGTACAGGTTGCATCTTCCAGCAACGTAAGAAATACTTTTGACACAGAGAATCTTGTTCACGAAAATGTTATTACTTTTGACGACATCCGAGACACTCTTTTGCAGGAAAGACCAGTTATTCAAAAAACCATTTCACACCCTGTCATCGAAGTAAAAATTGGATCATCCAAATTTTCAGCAGTAATCGATTCTGGATCTCCTATGTCAGTCATAAATGAGGAAACTTTCAACGAATGTAACAAAGAGAATACCTATCTTACGTTACAATTAGGCAAAACTAAAGTAAATGGAACAGTATCTGGTAACGGAGTAGATGTAAAATTACCGACACATTTATCATTTTGTATTGCAGGTCATACATTTCACTCAAATTTTTGGATTGTTCCCTAATTGACGACAGACGTTATTTTAGGTACGAATTTTCTGGTACAACACGACGCAATTATTGACTTTCAAAACTCATATTTAATGTTAAAGGATGAAAATGTACAACTGGCTTTAGAATTTCACCACTCTTTATCTGCAGAAGAACAAACAATTAATCGTACAGAGGTCATTTCCGCATCACGTAACATAGACTGTCATTCCACATTGTTCACAGATACGTACGTACACAACTATAATACTCCAGATGAAGCCGACTATGACGTTATACAGATGATTTATGATAAAGTTAAACAGAGCAGTGCAAATACAGACGACGAACGCACGCAACTACGCAAAATTCTTTTACAGCAAGCTCCAGTTTTTGACAACGTGCCTGGTACTATGTCCGGTTTTATGTATGAATTTCAAGTTAAACAGCACGACACATTTAAAGCCAAACATTATCCCATTCCGTATATTCACAGAGAACAAGTTAAGAAAGAATTGCAAGCTATGCTTGACCAAGGAATTATTGAACCGTCAGTTAGTCCGTACATAAACCCGCTCCATATTGTTAAGAAAAAGGATGGTTCACTTCGCCTCGTACTTGATTCCCGGCACATCAATGACATTATTATTAATTAAACGGATCGCCCTCAAACACTAGAAGAACTTCTACAGAAATTTCATGGTACTGCTATTTATTCCACATTAGATTTGAAATCGGGATTTTGGCAAATTCAACTCCATCCAGACTGCAGAAAGTACACGGCTTATTTTTCTGTTTTGGTGACTGTTATAAATTTTGTAAATTACCGTTCGGTTTAACTATTTCTTCAGCAGCATTTATTCGCGGTTTGAATACAATACTTCCGACAGAACTTAAAGACAGAATCACAACGTATGTAGACGACATTCTTATTGCAGAAGCTAACTGGTCTGAACACAATCTGATTCTTGAACAACTGTTACGAACTTTTCGTGCGCAAGGACTCACAGTTAATCTCAGTAAATCGCACTTTGGCAAAACTTCTACAAAATTTCTTGGACATGTAATTTCAGCAGAGGGCATTGCGCCTGACCCGGAAAAACTTCAAGCTTTCCGTGACATTACTGTTCCTACGACGAAGAAACAACTACGCAGCTTTTTGAGTTTAATTAACTTTTTTCGTAAACTTATTCATTACTCTGCTTTAGACACCCCTAGATTATGTCAATTGACAGCTAAAAACACTATTTGGTCCTGGGATAGCCAAGAACATTCTGAATTTGTGAACCTGAAACAAGCTTTGTTGAATGCATCACTTTTATCACATCCAGATCTTACTAGAAATCTTTCCATTGCCACCGACAGTTCTAACACCGCTTTAGGTGTACACATTTTTCAGGAAATTGAAGAAGATGGCACTACAGTAATTAAAAACATCGCCTTTGCAAGTCGCATTCTGTCACCTACTGAACGCAATTATTCTGTTAAAGAACTTGAAACATTATATGTTGTATGGGCATTTACGAGATTTCAGGTCTTTCTTTATGGAAGACATACGGCCGTTTACACAGTTCATAGAGCTATACAGTTTTTACTTTCCGCTAAATTTACACACGACAGATTAAGCAGATGGAAACTTTATTTGCAGGAATTTAATTTTGCAATTGTTCACATCCCCGGTACACAAAATATTGTAGCAGACGCACTATCCCGTTCTCTCAGCAACAATCAGCAAGACATCGCAACCAACTTCTGCAAAACAAATTTCAGCGTCATGTACATTCAACAAGTTGCATTTGAAAATTTCATTTCGTCGTCATTACAAGACATAGCACAAGAGCAGAGTAAAGACAACGTGTGGAAAGAAATTAAACACCTTTGGCAAGATAGGAAAAATGTTACCATTATAAACCATTACACTGTACGCAACAACATTCTGTTTCGCCGCTCTCACCCTGACAGCAACAATTTGTTATTATGCATTCCTGACGAAGTTGTTAACAAATTAATTTGGTATACTCATTTAAGTTACGCACATTACGGAGCCAGAAAATGTTTTCTTATACTGAGACAGAACTGTTATTTTACCAACATGGAAAAACGTATTCGACGAGTTTTAGCGTCATGTAAAATCTGCCAGAAAGCTAAGTCAGATACGACTTCACATATTCCTCCATTACATCCCATTGTACCTGTTAAATTGAGACACATGGCCGCTGTAGACATTTTTGGTCCGATTCCCAGAACTAATAGAGGTTTTTGCTACATCTTTGTCGCAGTTGAACTCACTTAGAAATTTGTTACCTTCACTCCGTTACGCAAAGCTACTGCTAAAACTGTTTCGAAAGCATTTGTAAAACATTTTCTATTTCATGTAGGGCATGTATTGAAAGTAATTTCCAACAATGGACCACAGTTTCGATCTGCTATATGGACATGTATGTTGCGAGCTAGAAACATTTCTTCGACCTATATATCCAGGTATCATGCTTCTTCGAACCCTTGCGAACGACTAATGAAAGAAATTGGTAAACTGTGCAGAATATACTGCCATAAAACACATATTGATTGGGACACACATATATTCTTATTCCAAGATGTAATTAATTCCATACCAAATGAATCTACTATGCTATCTCCGACTGTTATACTGAAAAATGTTGAACCACCTAACAAAATTAAAGAATTAGTAACCTTTCCTACATCTCGTCGACTACGACACCATGAAATAATTGACATTACGCTGAACAACAGCAAACGTGCCGCAGAGCGCCGGAGAAGACAGCAAAAACAGGTTTGTACACGCCGAGACTTTCACATTGGACAGAAGATATTAGTACGCACACATTATTTATCTAATAGAGGAAAAAGTAGATGTAGTAAATTTGAGCTTCTATATGCAGGTCCATATCGAATTCGCAGCATTCCTCACCCCAATGTAGTACACGTCGAAACTCTGAGAACCAGAAAAACCAAAGACAATCACCATGTCTCCAATATCAAACCCTTTATTGAATGAACATACTTCATGATTTATCACACTGTAATGCCATTTACTGATTTTTTTTATGACCACTTATGCAATTATATTCACATGAACACTTACTTATGATTATCGTATTTTTTCTTGTCAAGTGCCCGGCAAGGTAAGGTTAGCAGGTCGCTCTTCTTCTCGTTACACATCAGACCGTGCACATTTTTCCAGATGAACTTACACATTTTATGACCACTTATGCAATTATATTTATGTGATTACTTACTGATGATTATCGTATTTTTTCTTGGCAAGTGCCCGGCAAGGTAAGGTTAGCAGGTCGCTCTTCTTGTCGTTACACATCAGGCCGTGCCCATTTTCCATTCTTCATGTATGTATGATTGTTTTACTGTTTTGTTTGTATGTACTATGAAATATTTAAGATATAACACCAGTTGACTTTGACATTTTGCCTTATGATATCTCAATATCGTGACTATTTTACATTTTTTTTTTTTTGCTGCTACATTGTGATACTCTGTGTACATTTTTGCATCTGATCACTGTCTATGTTTTTGACATATTACGTTTTCTGTCATGCTATGTTGTAAGCTCAATTATATCACTAGAAACAAGTTTTTATTTAATGGGTATATGATTTAAATGCAAGACATTAATCATTGTTCATCATTTTCAGAAAGAAATAACGTGTCAAAGAAATAAATTAAACAAACCACAGTGGATTACTGTGAAATGGGAATTTCACCTTCGCAATGAACGAAAGAAGATGCAATACCTCGTCACGAAGAGTAAATGGATCATAATTAACAAGCATTAACAAAAATATACTATACACATCGTATGATAGCAGTCTTAACTAATTTTTTCTTTCAGAATACGAGGCGATTGATGCAGGCTGTCAGACAGAACTACACATCTTAGTTTTAGTGATGAAATATGCTAGAAATAAGGAACTATATACTATGAATAGTTGTATGATGAAGTGTCTTTTTGCAGATGATAATGAATAGTGATGCAGAATATGCTAATATGGATAGTGAAGTTTTTCTTTACGGGTGATGATAATAATGGAGTTATGGTGATATGAATAATGAAGTTTTTGTTTACAGATGTTGATAGTGATAAACTTTATATGGCCACTAAACACACCACTTTTAAGTTTTTCTTTGCAGATGAGGATAATGTTGAAGTTTATGTATTTATGCTATGTAGTTATTTCAGTATTTGTTGCAGTTCGTCTTGACAGTATGTCTTATGTCGCATGGTATGATGACTGAAGGTTTTGGAAAGGACAGCTAGAGAACATATACATTTAATACACATTTCATTACCTGTTAATTCGAAGTTCACTACTTTTCAGCATAATATGCGTTTCTTCTTTCAGCTTAGTAGTCCATTTTGTGTTTTTTTTCCAGGAGAAGCTATTCATGAAATTAATGTGCTATAAGCAGTTAGTCATTAAACCTGTTCTAGTACTTGCATTTTTTTTACCCATTTGTGTGTGTCATTCATGAATGTGATCACATATACTCTATTTGTTTCATAACCTTGCTACAGCTGACTCATGACGAATGATGTTACCCATCTTCATTTGTAGCAATAAGTCAAAAGCAAATATTGTTATGCCCCAGCAATTAATTATCGATCCCAACGCAATGCATTGCTAGCACAAAAAAAATGTATTACCAGTCAAAAATAATGCTACCAGTTTAAGAGAGCTATGAGTAATATTGAATGATGTTTTCTAATCACAGACTTTGAGTAATAGTTACAGAGTGTTACATTTTTAAATCTGTCATATGTCACTTGAATGATGAGTTCTGAGTAACAGTGAATGATATTTTGTAATAATGCATGCATTACACTCTTTAACTCCTGTTTTGACTGATGATTTCTGATGATTTGTAACTGGCCAGTGAGGGCCAATAATTATTTTTAAATATTCACATGTCACTTGAATGATGAGTTCTGAGTAATAGTGAATGATATTTTGTAATAATGCACGCATGCTCTACACTCTTTAACTCCTGTTTTGACTGATGACTTCTGAAGATTTGTAACTGGCCAATGAGTGCCAATAATTATTTTTAAATATGTCATATGTCAGTTGAATGATGAAAAATGTTTTGTAATATTCAATACTTGCTGACCAATGAATGCCACTGTTTCTTATATTTTAAATTTATATTATGTCACTTACATGTTATATATATGAATACTAGTAGCTTGATGCTACACTCATTAACTCCTGTTTTGACTGATGACTTCTGATGGTTTGTAACTGATCAATGAGTGCCAATAATTACTTTAAATATGTCATATGTCACTTGAATGATGAAAAATGTTTTGTAATATTCAATACCTGCTGGCCAACAAATGCCACTGTTTCTTATATTTTAAATTTATATTATGTCACTTACATGATATATATATGAATACCAGTAGCCTGATGCTACACTCATTAGCTCCTGTTTTGAATAATGACTTCTGATGGTTTGTAACTGGTCAATGAGTGCCAATGTTCTCTGTAAACAGATGACTTATGAACAGTATTCTGTAATACTTCATACATGGTACAGAAATGTTCAGTAACTGGGCGATGAGTGCCACGAATTACTCAAATCAGTTGATAGACTAGTGTAATTATCAATGATGACTGGCATAAGACTTAATGTCCTTCACCTTCTGACCTAATTACCAGAAATTACAGCAATATCCGTTTGTCCTGTCTATCCTCATGATCATGGAGCACTATATTTGGTTTTTGCACTAATTCTACGTTGGTGTACCTTACAAGAACGTGGTGTTGACATGACATGCTGTCCACCACCTTGAGCGATGGAAATGTTATTATGGTCCCACTGTTTGGTGTACCTAATGTACTACCAATATGATAACATGGAATATTAATACGACATTTCAGTGTCTTGGCTACACTGATTAATACTTCAGGGAAAAGAACTTCAGATTGTCTTACTTGGTGTTGTGCTTCTGTAAAAAGATATGGACTTTCAGTGCAGCTGCGTGCAACCTAATGTGCTACAACCATGATGCAATCCTTCCCTTTCCTATCCTAGTTCTTGCAAAATAGTAAAAGAACTACAGTGCGTGTGCACTTTTGTCATTTGTTAATATGTTTTGTCTCATTGCGTATACATTTTGTGATTTCCTGATATGTTCTGTACTACAGTGCGTGTGCACTTTTGTCATTTGTTAATATGATTTGTACTCATTGCGTATACATTTTCTGATTTCCTGATATGTTCTGTACTTCAGTGCATGTGCACTATATTTTATTTCATGTTCTGCACTTATATATATATATATATATATATATATATATGTATATATTCTGTGATTGTAAACTTAGTTAATTCAGAAAAATTTGTTGCTCATGGCAAGTCCAATTGACTCACCATCGCTGCCAAATTTTTGCCCCCCCAGTGGAGGGTTATGTAAGAGGTATGCGCTGCTTGCAATAGGCAAGGCATAGGAGAGTCTCTGACCAGAGAGCAGTATGTAGTTAGTTGTCGCTTGTCGCTAGTCTGCGTGTGTCGGCAGTAGTCTGCGGGAGTCTGCGCGTGTCTGCAATTGTCTGCAGTCTGCTCTGGTTGGGACTCTGGAGGATGAGTATTATTGTATAAGGTAAAGAAACAGCCTCGCGCATATCTAGTAATGTATGTGAACTGTCATCCAATTTTTTTAAAAATGCTCTAATATAATTTTTATAATATAAAGTAATTTAAAAAAAAAGCATTCATTTCAATTTAAAGAATTTATCCAATGCATGATCATTCCTTGGCCAGCATTGCACGGAGCTGAGCCAAAAATTTTTTAGGTAAGAGCAGATATATTCACCGTTTTTATTGAGGTAAGAATTTTTGCCTTTTTTTATATTCAGAATACAGGGCCGTGGCGCAGCGCTGCTGTCGTCCTAAAATTTGCCAGTTACTGAATTTTTTGTTATTATTTTTGGGTTTAGGAATTTTTCTGTTTCGAGCTTACATTCAATGAGGAAAGAATTTTGTGGGTACATCAAATGTGAATGCATTTCTGCACGGAGATTATAAATGGGAACCAATTTTGATCAGAGGTTACATTCAATTATTAATATTTAAAATTCATTTTATTATTTTTGTGGGGAGGTTACAGGTTTTATTACAATTATTCACGGATACTTTTTATACGCACTGTGCAATATAGTTAAATGGTCACTGTTTGAAACGCTGTAATTTTCTTCCATCGCGACTCAGAGGTTAAAAAATTTCAAACATTGGCTCAAAAGTACCTACAACACTCCTCTGTTGCCTGGTGGCAGGCAACCCCTTCCACACTGCTTAGATTCCATATATCCGTAAGCAGGCGCTATAGTGGTAGAGGAGCACCACTCAACTGAATAGGTGTTGAAGTCTGTACGGGTACATGTTTTAAAGTGCTCAACAAAGGTGCGCGGGTAGCACCGACGTTGATAGCGGACTAGGGGGTCATGGAGGGACCCATTCCAGTTTTATTCAGGCACGTGTTACATACCCCCCCCCCCTCCCCCCTCCCTTCATAACGCCGCCGAAGGTCTCAAGTAGACTAGCAAAAGCAACCATTGCTGCTTCGGATCACGTTCAACTTTCATAGAATGGTTCTGAACGGCCCCTGGTGGTTCCGACCTGTACACCAAATAAAAATTTGCTGCGGTAGGTTCACGTTCAGTGGGGTTGGAGCCCCACGATGTTCTTAGAGAAGGGTTGTGTCGTCTGGGAGGCGGAGTCAACAGTGCCGAATGTTGTCACGAACATCGAGCTGTCGCTCACCGCACTGCGAACTGTCGTTTCGGCCAGGGAATATGCGGGGATCAACGCCCCAAGGGAAGGGATGGTTTCATTGATGCCTTTTATGACACCTCGTGGGGCCTTTTAGTTTCAATTCTGAGCAACGACGTGTCTTAAATATTCTTTCCTCTCGTCCAGCCACACGAAAACCGCTTGATTTCAACGCTGGGTGTCGCGGTTGTGACCTATATCACATAAGCTTGAAAAAAAGCGGTGAAATGTATGCCAAAAGAGATGTGACAGCCCTACCATGGTGGCGTTAGACAGAACCGGTGATATTTTCTGTAAATGTTACATTACTATCTTACCGACCACCTCACATCAAATTTTGAACCCTGGCCTTTTTTTTTCGTGTCTTGCCGATTTAAGATCGCTGAATCCAAGAGTACAGTCGCAGTGCGCCGTGCTTTTACACAATCATATAGAAAGGATGTAGGCATCTTTGAGCCAAACCTCTGCATCGCAACTGGAGACAATTAAGAGGTTTCCAAAAAGTGATCCTTTAATTATGTTGACCAATCTACACTACTGGCCATTAAAATTGCTAAACCACGAAGATGACGTGTTACAGACGCGAAATTTAACCGACAAGAAGATGCTGTGATATGCAAAATATTAGCTTTTCAGAGCATTCAAACAAGGTTGGCGCCGGTGGCGACACCTACAACTTGCTGACATGAGGAAAGTTTCCAACCTATATCTCATACAGAAACAGCAGTTGACCGGCGTTGCCTGGTGAAACGTTGTTGTGACGCCTCGTGTAAGGTGGAGAAATGCGTACCATCACGTTTCTGACATTGATAAAGGTCGGATTGTAGCCTATCGCGATTTCGGTTTATTGTATCGCGACATGGCTCCCTGCGTTGGTCGAGATCCAATGACTGTTAGCAGAATATGGAATCGGTGGGTTCAGGAGGGTAATACGGGACGCCGTGCTGGATCCCAACGGCCTCGTATCACTAGCAGTCGACATGACAGGTATCTTATCCGCATGGCTGTAACGGATCGTGCAGCCATGTCTCGATCCCTGAGTCAACAGATGGGGACGTTTGCAAGACAACTACCATCTGCACGAACAGTTCGACGACGTTTGCAGCAGTATGGACTATCAGCTCGGAGACCATGGCTGCGGTTACCCTTGACGCTGCATCACAGTCAGGTACGCCTGCGATGGTGTACTCAACGACGAACCTGGGTGCACGAATGGCAAAACGTAATTTTTTCGGATGAATCCAGGTTCTGTTTACAGCATCATGATGGTCGCATCAGTGTTTGGCGACATCGCGGTGAACGCACATTGGAAGCGTGTATTCGTCATAGCCATAGTGGCGTATCATCCGGCGTGATGTTATGGGGTGCCATTGGTTACACGTCTCGGTCACCTCTTGTTCGCATTGACAGCACTTTGAACAGTGGTCGTTGTAGTGTTGGCAGAAGAGCCAACACTTTTTCTAGAGGAGGCCGAAATGCACGTGTTTAATTACACGCTGACTGGCGTGAGGTCTGGAACAGGACAATATCTTGAGAATTGCAAATAAAGTAAGTAGTTGATATAATACTTAACTTTAATCCACAATTGTAGAACATCGCTCTTGATGATACATGCTTCACATAATAAATATCAATTGAATACGGCGCCTTGCTAGGTCGTAGCAAATGTAGCTGAAGGCTATGCTAACTATCGTCTCGGCAAATGAGAGCGTATTTGACAGTGAACCTTTCCTAGCAAAGTCGGCTGTACAACTGGGGCGAGTGCCGGTATGTCTCTCTAGACCTGCCGTGTGGTGGTGCTCGGTCTGCTATCACTGACAGTGGCGACACGCGGGTCCGGCGTATACTAATGGAGCGCGGCCGATTTAAAGGCTACCACCTAGCAAGTGTGGTGTCTGGCGGTGACACCACAGTCGTTACATTTCAGATGTGTTACGACCCGTGGCTCTTCCCTTCATTCGATCCCTGCGAAACCCTACATTTCGGCAGGATAATGCACTGAAAGACCTGAGTCGAAACAAGGCCCCCGGAGTAGACAATATTCCATTGGAACTACTGACGGCCATGGGAGAGCCAGTCCTGACAAAACTCTACCATCTGGTGAGCAAGATGTATGAAACAGGCGAAATACCCGCAGACTTCAAGAAGAATATAATAATTCCAATCCCAAAGAAAGCAGGTGTTGACAGATGTGAAAATTACCGAACTATCAGCTTAATAAGTCACAGCTGCAAAATACTAACACGAATTCTTTACAGACGAATGGAAAAACTAGTAGAAGCCAACCTCGGGGAAGATCAGTTTGGATTCCGTAGAAACACTGGAACACGTGAGGCAATACTGACCTTACGACTTATCTTAGAAGTAAGATTAAGGAAAGGCAAACCTACGTTTCTAGCATTTGTAGACTTAGAGAAAGCTTTTGACAATGTTGACTGGAATACTCTCTTTCAAATTCTAAAGGTGGCAGGGGTAAAATACAGGGAGCGAAAGGCTATTTACAATTTGTACAGAAACCAGATGGCAGTTATAAGAGTCGAGGGACATGAAAGGGAAGCAGTGGTTGGGAAGGGAGTAAGACAGGGTTGTAGCCTCTCCCCGATGTTGTTCAATCTGTATATTGAGCGAGCAATAAAGGAAACAAAAGAAAAATTAGGAGTAGGTATTAAAATTCATGGAGAAGAAATAAAAACTTTGAGGTTCGCCGATGACATTGTAATTCTGTCAGAGACAGCAAAGGACTTGGAAGAGCAGTTGAATGGAATGGACAGTGTCTTGAAAGGAGGATATAAGATGAACATCAACAAAAGCAAAACAAGGATAATGGAATGTAGTCTAATTAAGTCGGGTGATGCTGAGGGAATTAGATTAGGAAATGAGGCACTTAAAGTAGTAAAGGAGTTTTGCTATTTGGGGAGCAAAATAACTGATGATGGTCGAAGTAGAGAGGATATAAAATGTAGGCTGGCAATGGCAAGGAAAGCGTTTCTGAAGAAGAGAAATTTGTTAACATCCAGTATTGATTTAAGTGTCAGGAAGTCATTTCTGAAAGTATTCGTATGGAGTGTAGCCATGTATGGAAGTGAAACATGGACGATAAATAGTTTGGACAAGAAGAGAATAGAAGCTTTCGAAATGTGGTGCTACAGAAGAATGCTTAAGGTTTAGATGGGTAGATCACATAACTAATGAGGAAGTACTGAATACGATTGGGGAGAAGAGAAGTTTGTGGCACAACTTGACCAGAAGAAGGGATCGGTTGGTAGGACATGTTCTGAGGCATCAAGGGATCACCAATTTAGTATTGGAGGGCAGCGTGGAGGGTAAAAATCGTAGAGGGAGACCAAGAGATGAATACACTAAGCAGATTCAGAAGGATGTAGGTTGCAGTAGGTACTGGGAGATGAAAAAGCTTGCACAGGATAGAGTAGCATGGAGAGCTGCATCAAACCAGTCTCAGGACTGAAGACCACAACAACAACAATGCACGACCGCATGTTGCAGGTCCTGTACGGGATTTTCTGGATACAGAAAATGTTCGACTGCTGCCCTGGCCAGCACATTCTCCAGATCTCTCACCAATTGAAAACGTTTGGTCAATGGTGGCCGAGCAACTGGCTCGTCACAATACGCCAGTCACTACTCTTGATGAACTGTGGTATCGTGTTGAAGCTGAATGGGCAGCTGTACCTGTACACACCATCCAAGCTCTGTTTGACTCAATGCCCAGGCGTATCAAGGCCGTTATTACGGCCAGAGGTGGTTGTTCTGGGTACTGATTTCTCAGGATCTATGCACCTAAACTGCGTGAAAATGTAATCACATGTCAGTTCTAGTATAATATATTTGTCCAAGGTATACCCGTTTATCATGTGCATTTCTTCTTGGTGTAGAAATTTTAATGGCCAGTAGTGCATATACAGGGTGTTAATTATTGATCTATATGAAATAAAATCGTCATAACTTTTGAACGGTTTGTGTTAGGACATTCTAACTGCACGGTTGGCCGCGGGGGATGGTTTGGTTTAGTCCACTTGCATTTGGATGGGTTCGTCAATAGTCAAAATTGGCGCATTCGGGGGACTGAGAATCCGCATTTCGTGATCGAGGACTCTCTTCAGCCTCAACTGGTTACTGTATGGTGTTTAATGTCCAGTCGCGGAATAATCGACATTCCTTGATGGCACGGTGACTACCAAACGGTACGTGAAGGGTTTGGAAGATGATATCATCCTCGTTATCCAAAGTGACGCTGATTTCGACAATATGTGGTTCATGCAAGACGGAGCACGACCCAACAGAAGCAGGAGAGTGTCTGATGTCCTGGAGGAGCACTTTGGGGACTGCATTCTGGCTCTGGGGTACCCTGAGGCCACTGGCATGGGCCTCGAGTGGCCGCTGTGTTCCCGGATCTGGCCACATGCAACTCCTTTCTGCGGGGCTATATTAAAGACAAAGTGTGCAACAATGACTCCAAAACCATTGCTGAGCTGAAATCAGCAATTCAGGAGATCAGCGACAGCGTCGATGTTCCGACGCTTCACCAGACCAAGCAGAATTTCTACGCCACAGTATCGCCAATGAGGGCAGGCATATCGAAAGTGTCATAACCCAAATCCGAATATCTATACTGATATTTACATGTTGAATAAAGTGAGTGTACGCCGCAATTTATAACTAATTTACGTTTTTTACGTATAGTTCAATAATTGTCACTATGTACTAACTAAAACTGAACTAAATAAGATACCGCACTCAAAAATATTATTTCACTTATTTTCACTCATTATTTTCATATAAAACTGCGTAGTGAGGTAACTCATCTTAAAGAACTGAAATTTTTACTATGCACAGTAATAAGAATAATCTTTCTCACGCAGGGTAGTCTTTCATAAAAGTGAGTTCATTATTTCACGTACAGCTTCATAGTATATACTTTCTATCATGACGTTTGTTGAAATTAATGCATTAGAGCTTAGACGGAATAATGTTGCCTGCAAACCTAACAGAACACTGTAACTCAGAATATTCTTCAATCTCGTAAGTCGCGCAGGAAAAGAATTAAGTAAATACCAGCTCACACACCTGTCAGAAACCTAAATAACCACCTTTTGCACGAAGAGAATCAACGAGGTTTGTAAGGTACCGGCAAGGCTGTGGAGCCACGCCCACTCCAGTGGCGTGGCCGGCCGCACGAGGGGTCTCGCTTGTAGGATGCATGGCGCAAGCAGTCCGATCGAGGTGATCCCACAGGTGCCACAGTGCCCAGGAAAGACTGATTGTAGGGGTGGGCATGGTGCCCGAGGATAGATGCATACGTTTGTTGATTCATTGCGCCTTTCAGAATGACGAATTCAGCCAGGGAACGTCCTCCATCCTGGACCCTTCCGACGATTATTGCAGGATGTTTGCTTTCAGACATTTTTCGCCGTTCATCCAACTGCCATCTGTCCGATGGAACATAGAACGTGACTCATCTGAAGCATGGGCGCCTGAACCAGGTCGCTGGTGTGGAGGCCCATATGCAGCAACTTTCGCTTAACAGTCGTTGAGGAGACACAGTTGCTTCCTCTGGGTGGTGAACTGCTCAACAGCTGCATGTCTATTCGCCTGTACCCATTTCCTGACACCTGTTATCTACGTCCTGTGGTGTACCACAGTTGCTTCGGGACCAGTATTGGATTCCGCCATTTATCATGCACGCTATACTTTACCCGTGGTGGAACGCGAACGGTCCACAAACTTTTCCACCTTTGGGTAGTAAGCCAGTAATCATGCCCTTTTGGTCCTACCCCCACCCCCCAAGCCCCCACCCCCCACCCCGACACGCTTTATATACCTTCTACTGCTAGTACTTCCACTTACGATCTGTGAGTTCATTTCGAACATAGCGATGGTTACATTAATGTAAAGAGGACCTTGTAGTATAGACGCGGATGTAAATCTGAGCCTCAAGGAACCGAGCTAGTGTTGCTTGGACTCTGCTACTGACTCCAACTGCCATCTAGTGGCAGCTGCAAACTGGGCAGGTCAGACTGTCCAATATAGTGTGCTCGCTGTAAGGAGACCTTGCAGTCTACGTGGAGAAGTGGATCCCCAAGGTCCTTTATGCGCGCAAGCAAGATTAGCGGTTGAACGGCCGAGCAGGTAGCTTCGAGACCCCGTAGCGGACGGGCGTGTATGTCTCCTAGCTAAGCCATGAGCCGCAGTTGGCTCGCTGCCTGTGCAAGTTGTAAAGTTTATTCTAATAAACACTTATACCAGACAACTTGTTCCGTCCAATTATTGTGGTTTGAAATAAGGGGAGGACAGTGAGTCTTCTCGCACTATACACTCACACTCCTATGTGCCACCACGGGAGGAAGAGCCTGTGCGTACAAGTGTTGTTGCCATGATGCATACTTACAACTTGAGGGACAACTGTTTTTAGTTCTCTAACTGTTCTGACGATGCTGTCGTAACGAAGAAGTCACGTAGGTAAACTAGCATTAGAGAAGGTAGGAAGACTTGAAGCCAAGAACACACTTTTGTGCAAATTGCACAACTTTACTTTTTTCTGTAAAAGGTCTCATTTCCTGCCTTTTAATCAGGCTGACAAGCTAGTGACATCTAACAAGATATCGCTGGTGTATGGGTAAATTCTCGTAGGAATTTATATTGTTCTGGATGTCTGATATTGTGCTCGTATTGTATGAGCTGTCTAGACGTGGGAGGGAAGCCTTGCAGAGAAGCTGCGCTGCACAGCGATAAGTTAGAGGTGATGTTTGCCCTGCGAAGATGCGCGCTAGATTTATCTATCGATCGCGAGGAAAGGAGAGGAGACAGATAGTTGAGCTTTGGTGTTAGATGTGAACAGTTGAGTTTTGGTTCAGTAACAGTAAGCAGCAAACAATGGAAATTTTTGAGAATTATATAATGGATTAAAGTTGTAAGTAGGCTGTTTCGGTTTTCTTATTGTAACGCCACCTAGCGCTCTGTATGAAAATCACTGGCTGTGCTGTGTGCAGTCTGTGGCTAGTTTGCATTGTTGTCTGCCGTTGTAGTGTTGGGCAGCTGGGTGTTAACAGCGCGTAGCGTTGCGCAGTTGGAGGTGAGCCGCCAGCAGTGGTGGATGTGGGGGAGTGCGATGGCGGATTTTTGAGAATGGATAATCTGGAGGTGTGTCCATCAGAAACAGTACATTTGTAAGAATGGATGTCATGAACTGTTATATATGTTACGACTATTAAGGTAAATACATTGTTTGTTCTCTATTAAAATCTTTCATTTGCTAACTATGCCTATCAGTAGTTAGTGCCTTCCGTAGTTTGAATCTTTTATTAAGCTGGCAGTAGTGGCGCTCGCTGTATTGCAGTTGTTCGAGTAACGAAGATTTTTGTGAGGTAAGTGATTTGTGAAAGGTATAGGTTAATGTTAGTCAGGGCCATTCTTTTGTAGGGATTATTGAAAGTCAGATTGCGTTCCGCTAAAAAAATATTGCGTGTCAGTTTAAGCACAGTCTTGTAAAATTTTTCTAAGGGGACGTTTCAAAGTAAGATTTATTGTGGAAGAAAAAGAATTTATTTTTACTTTGGTACAATTATACTCTTTATTAAGAAATGATTACAAATAATGATTAAGTTTGTTTTATTTACGGCAGCGGTTTGATAATGCAGCGTTCTTCTATCGCAGATATTTTGCTTTTCATATTTTGGTTAGGATTGTAAGAGAAATGGATTTAAGACTTAGATTTTGAAATTTTGTTTAAGGAAAAATTATAAATGTGAAGTTTAATTTTTATAATTCTTGGATTGTAATTATGTGATTTCAGAGAAAACTTAACTATCACGGAAGGTTCATCAAAAAAAAGTCAAACGATATGAGATTGCTACACATTTAATTTAAGCCAGAGTCTTTATCCACATCCCAGGAGTCAATTAATTTTCAATTTATTTGAAACCATTATAAAAAATTATGAACCAAGAATGATAGCAATGTGTTTAGAGAACGGATTGCACCGTTGTGTGCCGCAGTAGTTACAGCTGCTTCTCCGTTATCGAGACGCGCTGCAGCTACGAGATAAATTTGCATGGCGTTCGTTATCCAGTGAGCCAAACACTGTAGGAAAACAAGTTCTTTCTTTAATTAAATTACCTAGGGACCAAGTTTAATTTCAAAGTAATCAATTTTTAATTATAGTTCATAGTCATATTTTGTGATAACATTAAGTTTCCGACAGGACATGATTTTCTTAGAATACTCGCATTTACATTTTTCTGCGCATTCTCGCAATTGAATTTTGCCACTCGGAGCTCAGTTCGCCAAGAAACCTTCAGTCCAGTGAAAGAGGTGTTATAATACTGTATTTTGTCACCATGTATTACATTGACTGGGCGATGGCTTAGAGTCGTGTCAAAGGCTTTCTGGAATTAAAGAAACAAGACATTAACCTGGCACCCAAGATCTGATCGGATTTTATGACTGGTCATAGCAAGCTGAGTTTCACGCTTTTCATGCTTGACGATACATTGTTGATACGAGAGTTGGAACTTCAATGGTGGCAACAATTTATTTACAGCTCGTACAAAACAGATACGTGTTTCGAAGTTTTACTGACCTTCAAAGTAGTCACCAGTATTGTGTGTAACCCGTTGCCAGCGATGTGGAAGTCGTAGGATACTGTTAGCAGTGCCAGTTGTGTTGACAGTTCCAGCGGCGCGGTCTATTGCCCGACGAATTTGTAGCAGTTCTGAAGCGAATGCCTTGAAGTGTTTCCTTCAGTTTAGAAATCGAGTTGAACTCACGAGGGCTTAAGTTAGAGGAGTGCAGTAGGTGGTATAGCACTTAGCAGCTCCATCAGTCAAACAAATCAGTAACAGCTTGCACTGTACGTGCTTGAGCATTGTCCTGCAAAATGGTGGTCAGGTCCTGCATAATGTGTCATCACTTCTGCCTCTAGGCTGATCGTAGGTTGTGTTCCAAACATGAACAGCATTTATGGACATAACATGTGCTCAGGTTTCGCATCTGTCGACATCGTACGAAAAAATAATGCCCAAATTGCCTTTCTCATATCACTCACACGTTTCATATTCTGCCTTATATAAAACCCAAAATATCTCTGCAATCTGTCTATGACATCATCTGTTCCTACCTCCAATAGCCTTTCCATCAGAAATGTTGCTTTCTTCCTAATTTTGTTTTAAGCTGCCTCAGTCTTGACCCCCATTCTCTTCTGAATGTGACCAACACATTCCAACTATTTTACTTGAATGTCATTACCATAGTGTTTCAATTCTTCAAATGTTCTGAAACTTTTACAGTCACCATCACCTAGGAAATAGACATATCTAGCGTTGTGCCATGAGATAGACTTCTCAAAAAATTTTTACTCCTTCAACTTCCATACCACCACTGCTTCCACTATAATTAGCTTTTACAGCTTTCAGAATGTCCATTTTCAATTCTATCAAGGCATCTTGCAATATTTTGAAAAAAATACATCAGTCACATTTGCAGTGTATCCACTAGTGGCCACTGAGTGACTGATACCCTCTCTTTTACTGGGAACCGTCTAAGCCCACTTTAAGGTTCCTTTTGTTGACGCTGTCAATGACAATAACAGCTTCTTCAACTGTTTCCTGCATGGTTTCTTGTGCAATATCTTCCACTACAGACCCTAATGCTTTGTTGTAAATACTTAATTTTGTGGGAGACTTTGGTAAGTTCATACGTCCACGCATCATTTGTCCTGCGGCTGCACCTTTTCCAACAGAGCGAAGTGCATAAACCACTCTCAAATCAAATTTAAATATCTTACCTGATTCACTTTGCACAGAGTGACAATTAAAAATGATACTCTGTAATCACACATATCACATGATAGCAATATTTCATATCCAAGGCCAACATGTCGGTTGACTTGAAGCTTAAGACCTTCCTAATTGCAATTCTTACACTTGATATAATTTTTAAAGATATCTGACAGTATACTTCTGTCAAATATTTCATTTGCATTGTTTTGATCTGTTTCTTGTGACATTTTATTGTAGCTGTCTTCACTACTAATCAGTTTCCTCTTGGGTGCACTGCACTGGGAGGAAGAAGCCTCACTATCTGCTTCAGACATAACCTCTACATTTGCACAAACGTTCTTCCAAACATGCTTCTTCCCTTTGCCTCTCGCTTTTTGAATGTTTTATTACTCACTCGCGGCATTTTAACCAAAATAAATGATATTCAAACAAGAATGCACCCACTCTGTGTTCCTGCTCAACAGACGCCAGAACAACACACTCAAAACAACGCTCAAAAACCACACAACAACCAACTTGCATGTACAACTGTCTTATTTTCTGCCAGAGCTGCCAACCTATGCACAAAATCCACACAATGCAGAATCCTTATCCCTGCCGCCGAAGAAAACGCAAGGAATTTAAAAAAATATAAAAATCTTTCTCCAACAAACAAACAAAAACAACCTGTCAAACGGGTCAGGAAACGCCAACGAAGAGCAGCGCAGGCTCTTTAACTTTTTATTTATTTTTAAATACTTAGAATAAAGATAGATACGTGATTCTTGAAGCAAATTAATCAGAAAACTCGGTAAAATGCTAATATGCAAAAAACAAAAATTCCGTATACTTCACATTTTTTACCTTCTCGTGTCCTTAACTGGAAAAAGAGATTATTCAAGATCTTGAATGATATTCTCGTAAGTTCTAAAGAAAGATGAGCAATAATGGTTGTGTGAATATGTGAAGCGTGAAGACAAAGAAAATAAACAGATTGTAGAAAATGCTAAACTCAATAAACGGATAGTATGAAATTGCTCTCTGTCATTATATTTGTTTAAACTTAGTAAAAGGATAGTACGAAGTTGCATCCTGTCATTACATGTGTTTAAACTCTTCACTGAAAATACAATGAACAGCTTCAGAGCAAAACTACGCTGAATGTGCAGCTAAGCTTCGTGATGAGGATTCAGAATGATGAAGATACCACACAGCAATAAGGAAATTTATAATGCTCCTTACACACAAATTTAGAATATGGTGATAATCTTCATGTATTCTGAATTTCAAACTAATCGCATGTATACTACGACGTAATTTTGAATAGATTTCAGTTCTTAATTTTCTGAAAGACATGACATTTCGTGCTGCATTATTTAATTTGAATACAGCCTGTAAAGGAAACGCCAGTACAGATTGTAGCCTAAGACAGCCACTGCAGACAAGCTTCCTACACGCTATGAGAAGCACAAAAGCTAGTTCTCCGCTCTTTCTCATTTCCTTCTTACATAAAAGTTAAATGTAATTTCCTGACTACCGCTAGAGTACGAACAGATTCTTTATTACGTCACATAAGCGCAGTTTAATAGCTTTTCGTCGACCACAGCGCCATTCAAATTACCGGAGCAATTTCCTGCCAACTGTTTGACTATGGATCTGTCCTTTTGCGGTGCTCAATTTACGTGGAACATTATCCCTTATTACTCTGCATACTCGAAACGTTTAAGCAGTGTCAAAGCAACTCTTTCGCTGTTTGTGTTAGGTACTATGAACAGAAGTATGACAGGAATCATTAACCACGTTTTTAATAATTTCATTGCGTATCGTTGGTAACGTAAAGAGTCAAACAGATGACATTTTGTCGTGACAATAACAACCAGGCTGACTATTTTCGTATATAAATACAGAAAAGGATTTTATTTAACACAACAAACCACCTAGTGGGATGTGCTACTGATTTCACGCAAGTCTAAGAAGTACGGCACAGCCGGACGATCCATCATTACAGCAAACCTCTTCTATGCCCCGGGCCGTATGCGATTCACGATACACAGGTAGAATGCTGCATGCAAAACGATGGAGGCGAGTACCATATGAATACATATGGAGAGCTAAGCTATGACCAGGATTCTGAAAGTTTTTCACCTGACGACGGGAGATTTATGTTTTGAAGACAATATGGGGGTTGCGCTGTTTTTTGCGATATCGATTTTTTGTAAAACCGGTGACTGCAGAAGGGAAGCCACAAAAACAAAAAGCCAGCATGTATTTTGTATATTTCCTGATTACGTAAAATAAGCCACGGTCCTCCATCGTTTCATGATTATTTGATAATGAAGAGAACTAAAAAATTAATATTTTTAAATAGTCCGTTCCCATTTGTCCAATTTTTCCAATATCTCTCAGTAAGAACTGCATTTTTTAATAGTAGCCACTGTAAATAAATTTGATTCATTTATTATGAGGCAAAACACTCTACAAAAATGGCCGTTTGTGGTTGTTACTGTGGACTACAATAATTTCCGCAGGTAACTTACCGATCCAGATTTTTATAGGAGTCAGACAAAGAAGGGACCTACCTTCAACAAATATATGAGTACTTTAATAGATAAGATTACGAATGAAGAGGTTCAGATTCACCGCAGAGGCGACGAAGAAAGGAACGTATGAAAAACACTGACAGGAAGAAGAAAGAGGGTGATAGCACATGTGTTAGGGCATCAGGGAATAACTTCTATTGTTCTAGAAGTAACTGTAGGGGGTAAAAACTGTAGGGGAAGACAGAGACTGGAATACATCCTGGAAATGACTGGGGACAGAGAGTGTAAGTGCTACTCTGAGTTGAAGAGGTTCGCATAGGTGGTGGCATGCGGCATCAAACCGCTCAGAAGACTGGTGACTCCAAAAAAGGACCACAGTCTGGGATTACGCAAGGGTGGAGTAGGAAACCCGCCTTGTCCTTTTCGAAGGAACTATTCCAGCATTTACCTTAAGTGGTTCAGGGAAATAATGAAAATCCTGAATATGTATGACCAGAAGGGGATTTGAATCATCGCTCTCTCGAATGGTAGCACACTGTACAAACCACTTCGCCACCTCGCTCTGTCGATAAATATCGCCGAAAATAAATATTTTACGGAATTATAGACAACAGCGGCCTGCGTCATAGAATCTATGGCAACCTAACTTCTACAGGTTACAAAAGTTTTGAAAGGGTGAAACAAGTTAAATATCTTGCATGTGGAAGATCTCAGAAAAATATGTGACATTTAATAAGTTTGTTGGAATAATAAACAAAACTGTGAAAACAGATCGTATACAAAAACACACCTCCATCAAAGTACACAAAACTTCGGCGAGAACCCTGCTTTATTACGGCAGCGAGGCGGGAAGGAGAAGAGAGAAAAAAAAAACCAAAAAAAGATACGGAGTTCATCCGACAAACTGCAGGCTATGCAACATAAATGGGATGAAAATGAAAATGAATAGATCCTTCACGAAATTGGACTGCAACCAATATTGAAGTACGTACATCAGTACTAAGAAAACTGCCTATGAAGTGCCGAAGACAAAGCCGACCGGTGTGGCCGAGCGTTTCTAGGCGCTTCAGTCTGGAACCGCGCGACCACTACTGTCGCAGGTTCGAATTATGCATCGGGCATGGATGTGTGTGCTGTCCTTAAGTTAGTTAGGTTTAAGCAGTTCTAAGTTCTAGGGGAGTGATGACCTCAGATGTTAAGTCCCATAGTGCTCTGAGCCATTTGATTTTGCCGAAGACAAGAATCCGAAATGCAGTCCTCAGTGCAGAAGGCCTCTTAGACGTCACATAAAAAAGAAGAAAGGAAAACCGTAATATTAGGCCGTAAGAATATTCGCAGGATATATCAGGATTACGATAGTTTCCAAAAAGCAGGAGAAAATTAAAAAAAATATCAGCAATAAAAGACATGAAAATAAAAGTTTCACGTCATTGTCACAGTAGCAACTGCACAGAACTGTCATATGTAAATCATCCAACATCAAGGTCATTATAGAATGAGATTTTCACTCTGCAGCGGAGTGTGCGCTGATATGAAACTTCCTGGCAGATTAAAACTGTGTGCCCGACCGAGACTCGAACTCGGGACCTTTACCTTTCGCGGGCAGGTGCTCTACCATCTGAGCTACCGATGCACGACTCACGCCCGGTACTCACAGCTGTCACGAGGTACTGGCAGAAGTAAAGCGTGAGTCGTGCTTCGGTAGCTCAGATGGTAGAGCACCTGCCCGCGAAAGGTAAAGGCCCCGAGTTCGAGTCTCGGTAGGGCACACAGTTTTAATCTGCCAGGAAGTTTTAAGATCATTATAGTTTTCACAGAACGGGAGAAAATGACCGAAACAGCGGGCTACTGGATTGTGGGCACGAAGCTAGCGTCCGACACTGTCGTAGGCGTTTCGCGTCATATTATGATCGGGTGAATTTGGTGGCCGACGATCCGCAAACCACTGTAGTATGATTCTGGCGTTGTAACACAAGCCGTTATCCTGCTGGAAGATGTTATCATCGTTGAGGATGACGTCAAGCACTAAGTGATGCAGGCAGTCCTCAAAAACGTTCATTTAGTCCACAGTCTTCGATTAGTGCCGGAGGTCCCTCAGAAGCCACGTGGCTGTCTCCTACAGCATAACACCGCTCCCACCATCCTACGAACCTGGCGCGCTACACGTTGGGTGGCCAAAGGGTATCTACACACGACCGTTGGCCTAATGTAACAAAAAAAGTCATTCATCCGACCAGGGTACGCATTTCCATCTTTCCACGGTCCAACCGCACGGTTCCAAAAGAAATCCGTTGGAATTCGATTACTCGATAAATAGTACAATTCTCAAGACTGTCAATAAAACTAAGTTCAAAAAAATGGTTCACATGGCTCTGAGCAATATGGGACTCAACTTCTCAGGTCATTAGTCCCCTAGAACTTAGGACTAGTTAAATCTAGCTAACCTAAGGACATCACACACATCCATGCTCGAGGCAGGATTCGAATCTGCGACCGTAGCAGTCTCGCGGTTCCAGACTGGAGCGCTTAGAACCGCACGGCCACTTCAGCCGGCCAATTCAACTAAGTACCTGGGTGTTTAAATTACGAACAACTTCAGTTGGAAAGACCACATAGATAATATTGTGGGGAAGGCGAGCCAAAGGTTGCGTTTCATTGGCAGGACACTAAGAAGATGCAACAAGTCCACTAAAGAGACAGCTTACACTAGACTCGTTCGTCCTCTGTTAGAATATTGCTGCGCGGTGTGGGATCCTTACCAGGTGGGATTGACGGAGGACATCGAAAGGGTGCAAAAAAGGGCAGCTCATTTTGTATAATATCACGTAATAGGGGAGAGAGTGTGGCAGATATGATACGCGAGTTGGGATGGAAGTCATTAAAGCAAAGACGTTTATCGTCGCGGCGAGATATATTTACGAAGTTTCAGTCACCAGCTTTCTCTTCCGAATGCGAAAATATTTTGTTGAGTCCAACCTACATAGGTAGGAATGAGCATCAAAATAAAATAAGAGAAATCAGAGCTCGAACAGAAAGGTTTAGGTGTTCGTTTTTCCCGCGCGCTGTTCGGGAGTGGAATGGTAGAGGGATAGTATGATTGTGGTTCGATGAACCCTCCGCCAAGCACTTAAATGTGAATTGCAGAGTAATCATGTAGCCCATGCTCAATGCAGTCGTAATTGACGATGTACTTGCGGTGACATGCGATCACGTCTCATGTCTCACGTCTCATGCTGTACAGTGTGCACCGAACAGTGTGCTCCGATACACTTGTGCCTTCACCAGCATTGTACTCTGCCACAGAGAGCCACCTGTCCTGCTTTGCACAGTGAGTAAGCCTCAATGTAGCTCTGTGATGAAGTGTGGACGTCCAGCACCATGTCAGCTACTCACGGTTTCACTGTCCTCTGCTTTCCATGGACACTCGCGGCAGTAGCACGCGAACGATCAACCACCTCCGTCGTTTCCGGCATGTTCGTCCCCAAGCGCCTGGCCGTAACATTGTAAGACGTATGCTTTGCCGGCGATGGGCGAGGCATGACAGAATCTCTAACCAGAGAGTAGTTTATCGTTAGTTGTTGCTTGTCGCTAGTCTGCGCGTGACTGCGCGAGTCGACAGTAGTAGTCGGTCGGCTTTAGTAGTAGTCAGTAGTGAGTCTGCGTGAGTCGGCGGAGTCGGCATGCGTCGGCTGGGTGCTCTGCTCGCGACTCTGGTCAGGATTCTGGAGGATGAGTATTGTTGTAGAAGGTAAAGAAGCAGCCTTGCGCATATTTAATAATGTATGTTAGTTGTAATTTAATTTGTTCAAAAATGCCCCAATAATAATTTTTATAATATAAAGCAACTCTTTTAAAGAAAAACATTCATTTCAATTTAAAGAATTTCCAATGCATTATCATTGCTTCCAAGAATCAAAAAAAATATACGCCAGCATTGCACGAAGCTGTGTCGAAAAATGACTAATTAAGAGCAGATATAATTGCAGTTTTATTGAGGTAAGAATTTTTGCTTTTGTTATTCAGAATACATGGCTGAAGGTCAGCGCCGCTGTCCTTATAAATTCAACAGGTTACAAAACTTTTTTTTTTATTCTTTTGATGTTTAGGAATTTTTCTGTTTCGAACTTGACATTAAATGAGAAAAGAATTTTTGTTGGAACATTAAATGTGAATGCATTTCTGCACACAGACAATAAATCGGAGCCAATTTTGTTCAGAGGTTACAATATTAAAAAATTCATTTAATTATTATTTTTTGTGGCGAGGCTACGCTTGGCGCATTTCCATTTAACAATATTTTGTGGGGAGTTTACATTTGGCTCCACTTTCATTTTTATTTAACAAATTTGTGGGGAGGTTACACTTCGCTCCATTTTTGCATTATCATATTTTCGTGGGGAGGTTACAACATTGCGCCGTTTACCAAAGTCGCTTATGTTAGTGATTTGCCCATTTGAATCCCATGTTGTCGCTAGAATTATTCGCTAGCGTCTTATTCCGCTTATATACTTTGTAATATCCACGCATATGTTTTATTCATAATCATATTCGCGAAAGCGTTGTGTATCTATCTACATCTACATCCATACTCCGCAAGCCACCTGACGGTGTGTGGCGGAGGGTACCTTGAGCACCTCTATCGGTTCTCCCTTCTATTCCAGTCTCTTATTGTTCGTGGAAAGAAGGATTGTCGGTATGCTTCTGTGTGGGCTCTAATTTCTCTGATTTTATCCTCTGGTCTCTTCGCGAGATAGACGTAGGAGGGAGCAATATACTGCTTGACTCTTCGGTGAAGGTATGTTCTCGAAACTTTAACAAAAGCCCGTACCGAGCTACTGAGCGTCTCTCCTGCAGAGTCCTCCACTGGAGTTTATCTATCATCTCCGTAAGGCTTTCGCGATTACTAAATGATCCTGTAACGAAGCGCGTTATTCTCCGTTGGATCTTCTCTATCTCTTCTAGCAACCCTATCTGGTACGGATCCCACACCGGTGAGCAGTATTCAAGCAGTGGGCGAACAAGCGTACTGTAACCTACTTCCTTTGTTTTCGGATTGCATTCCCTTAGCATTCTTCCAATGAATCTCAGTCTGGCATCTGCTTTACCAACGATCAACTTTACATGACCATTCCATTTTAAATCACTCCTAATGCGTACTCCCAGATAATTTATGGCATTAACTGCTTCCAGTTGCTGACCTGCTATTTTGTAGCTAAATGATAAGGGATCTATATTTCTATGTATTCGCAGCACATTACACTTGTCTACATTGAGATTCAATTGCTGTTCCCTTCACCATGCGTCAATTCGCTGCAGATCCTCCTGCATTTCAGTATAATTTTCCATTGTTACAACCTCTCGACACACCACAGCATCATCCGCAAAAAGCCTCAGTGAACTTCCCATGTCATCCACAAGGTCATTTATGTATATTGTGAATAGCAACGGTCCTATGACGCTCCCCTGCGGCACACCTGAAATCACTCTTACTTCGGAAGACTTCTCTCCATTGAGAATGACATGCTGCGTTCTGTTACCTAGGAACTCTTCAATCCAATCACACAATTGGTCTGATAGTCCATATGTATATTGTGAATAGCAACGGCCCTATGACGCTCCCCTGCGGCACACCTGAAATCACTCTTACTTCGGAAGACTTCTCTCCATTGAGAATGACATGCTGCGTTCTGTTACCTTGGAACTCTTCAACCCAATCCCACAATTGGTCTGATAGTCCATATGCCCTTACTTTATTCATTAAACGACTGTGGGGAACTGTATCGAACGCCTTGCGGAAGTCAAGAAACACGGCATCTACCTGTGAACCCGTGTCTATGGCCCTCTGAGTCTCGTGGACGAATGGCGCGAGCTGGGTTTCACACTACCGTCTTTTTCGAAACCCATGCTGATTCCCACAGAGTAGATTTCTAGTCTCCAGAAAAGTCATTATACTCGAACATAATACGTGTTCAAAAATGGAATGCGAATGAACATACTCTTGATATTAACACTAAGGACTTCATCGATACTAAAATAATAAATAATTATTGTCAATGGCATAATTTAATATTCAGTAAGAAATTATATCTCAGACAATACCCACGAGAAATGATAATGAAAATCTCTCAATCTTTTGTTATCTATGATTCTTCTAGAATAATCCTTCTGCTTGTTGAACTGTTGTACTGATGCGATATGGCCGGCCGCGGTGGTCTCGCGGTTAAGGCGCTCAGTCCGGAACCGCGCGACTGCTACGGTCGCAGGTTCGAATCCTGCCTCGGGTATGGATGTGTGTGATGTCCTTAGGTTAGTTAGGTTTAAGTAGTTCTAAGTTCTAGGGGACTGATGACCACAGAAGTTAAGTCCCATAGTGCTCAGAGCCATTTTGATGCGATATGATTGGTGTCTCGTAACACAGAGGTCTGTAAAAAAACTGTATTATGTGAGCCGCGTCGGCTTGTATCGATTGATCGATCGGGTCGACATTTTTGGGCTCGGCCGTTTGACGTGGCTTTGGACCGTGACGGGCGTGGGGGATAGAAAGGGGACAGACGGAGAGCCGCGCGGCGCGTGAGAATCGGAGGCGAGCGTGGTTGAGCAGGCCGGGGCACGACGCAGAGGTTGTGGTGTGTTTGACACGTTTGCAAGACCGAACCTGGCTTGTAGTGTGGGAATTGGACTCTGCCACATTACCCGAATCGAGTCGTGCGGCCCCGATTTGGACCTGTAAAGGATTTTATAAAAGATTTGTGTGTTACAGTGTACTGTGTGCGGCACCCTGTCCAGCTCGCCCGCTTGCTGCGGGTTCTGGGTCTAGCTGCCTCTGCTCTGGGGCCAGTGGGCCCCCCTTCTGCTACCTGAATTTGCCTGCGACTATGTGAGGTCACCTGTTTTGAAAATGTGTCACAAAGGGGTGTATCTGTTGGTATTTTCTTTCGTGTTAAAAAAATGTGATATCCATTATTGGTTAAACTTTATCTACATCTACATTTATAATCCGCAAGCCACCTAACGGTGCATGGCGGAGGGCACTTTACGTGCCACTGTCATTACCTCCCTTTTCTGTTCCAATCGCGTATGGTTCGCGGGAAGAACGACTGCCGGAAAGCCTCCGTGCGCGCTCGAATCTCTCTAATTTTACGTTCGTGATCTCCTCTGGAGGTCTAGGTAGGGGGAAGCAATATATTCGATACCTCATCCAGAAACGCACCCTCTCGAAACCTGGACAGCAAGCTACACCGCGATGCAGAGCGCCTCTCTTGCAGAGTCTGCCACTTGAGTTTGCTAAACATCTCCGTAACGCTATCATGGTTACCAAATAACCCTGTGACGAAACGCGCCACTCTTCTTTGGATCTTCTCCGTGAATCCGATCTGGTACGGATCCCACACTGATGAGCAATACTCAAGTATAGGTCGAACGAGTGTTTTGTACGCCACCTCCTTCGTTGATGGACTGCATTTCCTAAGGACTCTCCCAATGAATCTCAATCTGGTACCCGCCTTACCAACAATTAATTATATATGATCATTCCACTTCAAATCGTTCCGCACGCATACTCCCAGATATTTTACAGAAGTAACTGCTACCACTGTTTGTTCCGCTATCATAGAATCATACAATAAAGGATCCATCTTTCTATGTATTAGTAATACATTACATTTGTCTATGTTAAGGGTCAGTTGCCACTCCCTGCACCAAGTGCCTATCCGCTGCAGATCTTCCTGCATTTCGCTACAATTTTCTAATGCTGCAACTTCTCTGTAGAGTACAGCATCACCCGCGAAAAGCCGCATGGAACTCCCGACACTATCTACTAGGTCATTCACTATCCCATTATTATAGTCTCCTCTGGGGAGCTTTACTGTGTATAGAATTTAATTAACTTGCAAGTCACTTAATGCTTGGTTAAAGATTAATGTTATTGGTTGAATAGGGTGGTTGCCCATGCTTGTAACGATTTTGAATTTTAAAGATAAAATTTTATTTGGCCAAAGAAAAGTTAATAACAGTGATGTTGTTATAAACTGTGAATGTTGCTTATGTGGTCCGGCCCTCCCGTTCAACAGCAATTGGCTGATTAGGATTGAATAACCACCACATTATGTTGTTAATTTAATATTTGCAAAATAGAGTTGATGTGGTATTGAAATGATTCTTCTTTGTTTGGACTTTTATTTCATTATGATTCTCGTCCTATATAAATACTAAATTTTCTGGTCAGCTACAATGGAGCTCAGCCATTAGCGCTATTGGTCTACAGCGCGGTTTATTGGTAAATGATGACTAATAAGCGATTAACACTGAGAAATATTTTTAAATATTAATACATATAGTAGAGGTACAAAAAATATTTAATATACAGGATGCTCCATTGATAGTGACCGGGCCAAATATCTCACGAAATATGCATCAAACGAAAAAACTACAAAGATCGAAACTCGTCTAGCTTAAATTGGAAAACCAGATGGTGCTATGGTTGGTCCACTAGATGCCGCTGCCATACCTCAAACGGATATCAACTGCGTTTTTTTAAAATAGGAACCCCCATTTTTTATTACACAGTCGTGTAGTACGTAAAGAAATATGAATGTTTTAGTTGGACCACTTTTTTCGCTTTGTGATAGATGGCGCTGTAATAGTCACAAACGTACAAGTACGTGGTGTCACGTAACACTCCGCCAATGGGACGGTATTTGGGTCGTGATACATTACCCGTGTTAAAATGGACCATTTACCAATTACGAAAAAGGTCGATATCGTGTTGATGTATGGCTATTGTGATCAAAATACCCAACGGGCGTGTGCTTTGTATAGTGCTCGGTATCCTGGACGACCTCATCCAAGTGTCCGGACCGTTCGCGGGATAGTTACGTTCTTTAAGGAAATAGGAAGTGTTCAGCCACATGTGAAACGTCAACCACCACCTGCAACAAATGATGATGCCCAAGTAGGTGTTCTAGCTGCTGTCGCGGCTAATCCGCAGATCAGTAGCAGACAAATTGCGCGAGAATCGGGAATCTCCAAAACGTCGGTGTTGAGAATGCTACATCAACATCGATTGCACCCATACCATATTTCTATGCATGAGGAATATCATGGTGGCGACTTTGAACGTCGTGTACAGTTCTGCCACTGGGCACAAGAGAAATTACGGGAAGGTTACAGATTTTTTGCACGCATTCTATTTAGCGACGAAGCGTCATTCACCAACAGCGGTAACGTAAACCGGCATAACATGCACTATTGGGCAACGGTAAATCCACGATTGCTCCGACAAGTGGAACACCAGTGACCTCTGTGGGTTAATGTATGGTGCGGCATTATGGGAGGAAGGATAATTGGTCCCCATTTTATCGGTGGCAATCTAAATGGTGCAATGTATGCTGATTTCCTACGTAATGCTCTACCGATGTTACTACAAGATGTTTCACTGCATAACAGAATGGCGATGTACTTCCAACATGGTGGATGTCCGGCACATAGCTCGCGTGCGGTTGAAGCGGTATTGAAAAGCATATTTCATGACAGGTGGATTGGTCGTCGAAGCTCCATACCATGGCCCACACGTTCACCGGATCTGACATTCCAGGATTTCTCTCTGTGCGGAAAGTTGAAGGCTATTTGCTATGGTGATCCACCGACAACGCCTGACAACATGCGTCAGCGCATTTTCAATGCATGTGTGAACATTACGGAAGGCGAACTACTCGCTGTCGAGAGGAATTGCCAAATGCATTGAGGTTGACGGACATCAATTTGAGCATTTATTGCATTAATGTGGTATTTACAGGTAATCACGCTGTAACAGCGTGCGTTCTCAGAAATGTTAAGTTCACAAAGGTACATGTATCACATTGGAACAACCGAAATAAAATGTTCAAACTTACGTAATTTCTGTATTTTTAATTTAAAAAACCTACCTGTTACCAACTGTCCGTCTAAAATTTTGAGCCATATGTTAGTGACTATTACAGCGCCATCTATCACAAAGCGAAATAAGTGGTCCATCTAAAACATTGATATTTGTTTACGTACTACACGAAAATGTAATAAAAAATGGGGGGTCCTATTTAAAAAAACGCAGTTGATATCCGTTTGACCTATGACAGCGCCATCTAGCGGGCCAACCATAGCGCCATCTGGTCTCCCCCTTCAAGCTAGAAAAGTTTCGTTCTTTGTAGTTTTTTCATTTGACGCTTATTTCGTGAGATATTTGGCCCGATCACGATCAATGGACGACCCTGTATATTATTTGTTAGTGCTAAAACAGTGCCTGAAGGAGACTCGATAAGTGATTGTTTTATGTTAGCCATCATCTTAGTGAAATATTGCAGCGGCAGTTTTAAATTGAATTTAAAAAAAAAATGTCTGTGAAATCTTATGGGACTTAACTGGTAAGGTCATCAGTCCATTAGCTTACACACCACTTAACCTAAATTATCCTAAGGACAAATACACACACACCCATGCCCGAGGGTGGACTCGAACCTCCGCCAGGACCAGCCGCACAGTCCATGACTGCAGCGCCTTAGACCGCTCGGCTATGAATTTTGAAACAGACATAAATGTTGTTGGTCATTATTGCGATAGTAATTGTGTATTGGTGGCCCAGAACCCACACTGAGGTAATAAATTCCACTTACATTGTGAATAATCTCTAAATATGGTGAACTTATGTCAATGCAAACAGCATCTTAGGTGATACCAATTATTATATGCTGATATATGAAGCCCTGTATTTCGTAACAACATTTATGAAATATTTTGACAGGAAAAAATACTTTAGTGTTGTGTGCGTGTGGTACTGAGTGACAAAACTGTTCATTTCGCTTAAAGAAAAGTGTTGCCACATCGAGAAACAGTAGCGGCAAATTCGATAGACTTACCACAACTAGTAGTGAAACTATTATGGAACAGGACTGAAGATTGCTAAAAATCATTAATCTTGTACAGTTGACATCACTTATCATACATTTAGCTTGTTTGCTGGTTATATATGGTCACTTTTGTCCATGAACTTAGTGTCATTTACAGTGATCGACAGATAACATTGGTGCACGTTACCTGTGGTGTCACCGCCAGACACCACACTTGCTAGGTGGTAGCCTTTAAATCGGCCGCGGTCCGTTAGTATACGTCGGATCCGCGTGTCGCCACTATCAGTGATTGCAGACCGAGCGCCGCCACACGGTAGGTCTAGTCTAGAGACACTCCCTAGCGCTCGCCCCAGTTGTACAGCCCACTTTGCTAGCGATGGTTCACTGCCTACATACGCTCCCATTTGCAGAGACGACAGTTTAGCATAGCCTTCAGCTACGTCATTTGCTACGACCTAGCAAGGCGCCATATTCTTCAAGAATGTATTCTGAACAGATAATATTGTGTACCGTCAAGAGCGAAGTTCATCATTAATGGATTAAAGTTAAGTATCAAACTAATTACGTTCGCTTTCTGAATTCTCATTCCTTGTCATGCTCCAGACCTCACGTCAGTATAGTTCTTCCCTCCTCACACCAGCCTGCGTGAGCTAAAACGCGTGCATTTCGGCCTCCACTCGTAACACGGTGTTGGCTCTTCTGCTCATACAACATTACCATTTGGAGATTTCTTTAATAAAATAACGATCACTAGCGCGGGAAAAGCAGTGATTTAATAAAACTGTGGTATCTACGTTCGATACCACACTTGTTAGGGGTTGCAGATATCAACCGCGGTCCGTAATAGATATCGCTGGACCCGCGAGTCGTGACTAGCGCCGCTCCGCGGCTTGCGACAAGTATCCAGCGAGCTCTCGTCCACTTGTAACGTCCCCCTCATTTACCGACCTTAATGACAGTGAAAAATTAAACCGCGTGTACCTAATGCGAATTTGGGAAAAAGCAATCGTCACCGAAGTTAATCTGTTGGTAAAGAGGGAGGAAAGGGTTACATCTAAATGAAAGGAAAAATGCAAATGAAATTGGTGGAAATTAATTCTGAGAAAAGGGTAAAATTAATAAAGAAAGTAAATGTGCGGCCGTTACGTTAACAATTAACTAGCGGTAATTAGATACTTGAGATTTGGGGTAAATTACGGTCGCCAGTCCTATGGACAGTTACTACAGTAAGTGAAAAAGAAAGTTTATTACACATATAATTAGCACTAGAAGCGTGGCAACTGAAGGTTGACACGTGTAGTGTGAAAACTGAAAGTTTGTCAGAAGTAATAAATTTCGCTACACTCTGACTTAATTTAGCAAAAGAATTAATAAAACCGGAAAATTGAAAGTTAATTTAGTGACTGAAATTAATAGTGAGCTTTTTTTCTGAAGCACATCGAAATTCAGTAAAATAGGGTTAGTCTTGGGCTACCTCAACAATCATTTCAAAAGTTACTTGAATCTACGCAATTTAGAGATAAGAGATTTAACTTTGAACTTTAATTAAATGATTCTGAACAATTAACAATAGTAAAATTTAGTACGTACCAAGCTGAGCTGCAGTCACAGGTAAGCTAAAATATGGTAACAAAACTCGCACTCTTAATTTGTGCTTGCGTAATCTAAATACTGTAGCTAGCTATGAATACTTTAACTGAACATTGAAATTAAATCAGTGAAATGGAATAATATTACTTTAATGCTGGCGTTTGAATTTCAATGACACTCTTGTTCATTCCGGAAAAGAAAGGGGCGCTGCTTGGTAATGCAATTGGGACATTGAGCAACAAAGGTTAATGCTAAGTTGCTGTAATTTTGTGATGCAACAATTTTAAAAGATGAGGTCTGCCGTACAGTTCTAAAACTTTACGTGCTTCCAGTCTTCCTTGTTGGTTGATTGAAGGTTTGAAGTTGTCGCTCGAGCAGGTGGCGACAGTCACTCATTGTCGGCCGTCGCTGTTGCAGAAGCTGGATGTTGGCGCGCCTTCTTCTCGACACGGTCACCAGGCGAAACGGGCTCTTGATGTGCACAAGCTAATGCTTCCCATCCGCGACACCGTGTCAGAAACTATCATAGCAAGTCGAGCGCAATTACATGCTGCCAAACCCTGAAAGCGCGGCAACTCGTGGGAGCGTCACACAACACACCTGCTCCACTGCACTACCCCAGCCAGACTCCCCTCTCCTCAGCTCGCGCTCCACGCGGCAGAGTTAACACTACCAAAGATCCTAAACACTTTGGTTCTCCACACGACCTATCGATGTAGTCGTTCGATAGCATAGTTTTCCCTAGGCCAGACCCAGTGAATAAATACAAATAATATTCACAAAACAAACCAATTATACATCGACATAAATGCATATATATACAATTAGTAAAACAATTACAATATACAAAGACACAGAAAAGTCATATCTTCAGGAAACAAAATAAGGAAAAAAGTTTGCAGTGAAATAGATGGAAATGGAGGATATGCATTTCCGGCGTTACACACTCTTGCTCGGGACGTCAACTAGGAATGTAGCATAGCCTTCAGCTGATAGGCAGCAACCTCTAACAGTCCGCTTAGTCAAGTATGGCATAAGTAATGCCTCTCTAGATATCTGTTTGTAATTCTTTGTATGCAGCATATGAAGAAGCCTGTAACATGCCTTAAGTACAATATATATTATTTTTTATCAAGGACAACTAATTATTTCAGTCGTTGCAGATACAAAATATGCAGCCAGCTCCTTACCGACTTCACTGCCAAACCTACAATATATGTTTCTATTTAGCATTGGCCACCTGTCATCATAACAACTGATGACGAGAATCATAACAAAAACCTCATGTTACATTAATAATAAGTAACTGGTTTTGTTGCAGTCTTGCTGAAACAGCAAAATACTGTACGACACACCAAAACTTTTCTTTTTCCACCGTCACATGCCTGCGATGTCAGCAGGCGGCTATCAATCTCATGGTGGGCAGTTGAAATGACATAGGGATTCATTGAAACCAAAAAGAGTGCAAAAACCGGCCAACAGATGCCGCCGGAGAGCAACAGACCAGTGAAACCGCATGAGAATCGCATATTAAAAGAGCTGTAGTGAGGGAGGGAGTCAGGTGCGCCAACAATCGCGGCATGCTGACTTTACCAGAAAAGGCACTGCTAGTGAAGCGTTACTATCTGAACGGAGAATCTGCTCCCGCAGTTTTACGATCCTGTCACCATAAGAAGGAGACTCGAATGGGTAAAGGTCCTGCGATAAGTGTCGCTGTGACGAAATTGTCACAAAGGCGTGGGTTGTTTAGACGATCGGCCCCGTAGTGTGGGACAAGACGCAAGTGCTGCTGCTGCTCGAGAAGGAAGGGAGAGTTTATCGCATTCATCTCCTCATAATGAAGTCGGCGCTCGTGAGTCGCAGGTCCCACCGGCAGTTCACGCAACTACTGTTTGGTGAGCGCTAAAACGTACCCCACAGTGATATGCGTACAAAATCCAGCGTCGTCACGATTTGTTAGTCACGGATTTTGTGACGCGAAGTCCATTTTTGGAGGGGGCACTTCAAAAATTGTGGGAATACGAAGGTTGGTTGTCGAACGTTTTATGGCCCGACGAAGTTCATTTCACACTCCGAGTGCCTGTCAACATCAGCAGCATCTGGGCTACCGAAAATCGTAGAACTGTTATGCAAACCCCACTGCATGACGACAAAGTCACGGTCTGGTATGGGTTTACGACATCAGTCGTGATCGGACCAATTTTTTCCGAGGAAATCCGTGTTGCTGATTTTCAAACTGTCAGCGAAAGGGCACGAGGTACGTTGATATATTACAGTGTTGCAGCATCCTTAGCCTGGCTGATAATGACCTGCTGGAAAGTGTACCTTTTATGCAAGATGGCGCTCCACCTCATATTTCTACACGAGAGGAAGATCTCTTGCGCACATCGTTTGGTGAGGATTGCGTGCTGAGCGGCCATTTCGTCATGCTTGTCCTCCCAAAACCCCAGACCTCAATCCGTGTGATTATTGGTTGTGTGGTTACCTGACGTAGCTAGCATGCCAAGTTCGTCAGACTTCATTAGGGATGTTAAAAGACAACATTCGACGTCGATATCTCACCATACCTACAATGTGCTATGCAGTGCTATTCACATCACTGTGAGCAGAGGAAGTCGAGGTATTGTTAATTAATGAGGCCGACGTTTGAGCATTTATTTTCCTAAAACTCAATTTTTAGCTAATGATAGCTTTTGTATCATATGAAATGCTGTCTGTCGGTCATTTTGTGCACTTTTTTGGCCTCAATAAAACCGCAAGTCAGTGCAAGGGTTTGTGACAATTTTTAACTCTCTACCTACATTTTTTCGAGAAACATTGAATTGGGTCACGCTTATTTGAACTCTTACCTCCCGAGTGTGTCTGAAATGCTTTCGGTTGCGGTCACAGAGCCACCGACATTTGACAATTCTACCGGCAACAGACATAACACTTCTTTTCAAACCTGTAAGGCAGCACGTTTGCAGTCCGAATGTAGCCGACTTCACAGACCGACATAGCCGATAAAGGACGGTGGCTGGTAGAATTCAAATCGGTTCCTTTTCTTCAGCTGATTCTGGTATCGTTCCCTTGCGACAGCAGATGGGTTACATAAAATATGCAGCTGCAAAAGCATTTTTGTTTGGTACAGACTATGCATCAAGTGTCTTGAGCGTTAGTTTTTAATAAATCGCTTAATTTTCATGTAAAAAAATACATTACCTTATTAAGATTTTGCCTGCGATATCATTTCTCAGTTTATTTACCAGAAGCGTATGCTATAATAATATCTAATTATTTCATGTGACTGAAGGTCAACTCTTAACTTCGTCTAGAAATTTAACTTTTCGTTATTTATCACTGTCACTGTAATAACCTCGCCAGTTTGCACATCCTGCGAACTATATTATCTAATTCTGAGAATCATCAACTGCTATTTTACATTTGATAAGTTTGAGGACACACATTACACCATACGTTGCTTAATTCGGTGTATATAAAAGTTTTGAATATCATATGAGGATAATGCGTTTACGAACACCAAGTACGTCTTTAGTACGTCTTACAACAATTATCTCGTCATTTTCATAGTGATTCGCGTTTTAAGTTTCCGTGTGATGTCCGACAGTTTCAATAGTGTCGTAATCAGAATATGTCAACGTGTTGCCAACGAGATTGCTTCATCTTCATTTTTTTCCAGTACCATTATTCACATTATTTCAGCTGTTTTGTGTAGTTGTAGTCTGTGTTTTTCAACTATGAAATGAGACATACGTCTTTTGGTCTCCTGCGAAAAAGTATGAGTGGTAGTGGGGGAGAGTGTAGCAGGTTGGCTGATAATTACTTTCGCCGCATAATTTTCACAAAACGTTACCACATTCGTCTCCTACTAGTTTGGTAAGGGCGCTAAACATACCACCACCACACTATTCGTAAAATTTGGACAATTGATAGAATAACTGAGTAGAAGGAATACGATGTGTGTCTCGTTTGTTTTCTAGTAAAACCTAAATGTCATTTATATGAATTTGTCGCATCTTTAGTAACAAAACCCACGATGTTGGACATCTGTAGAGAAGAGAATCTCGGATACCCATTTCGCTGAAAACTGACATGACGTTTGGGGCATTTGTAGTGGCATTTATGGTATGCCAACGATTGGTGATTGGTTCTGTCGAATAATATCGATATTACTGTTGCCTGCGTAGTTTGTGGTGATAACATACTTGAAGATGACAATGTATGACGTTACTCGCCTAATGGACGGATATCTAGCATCTGTCAAATGTGGCCAGGTCATGTATTGATGTGACTGCACAGAACACGTTTAGAATGCTTTCAAGAGACGCTGTTCATACTCGTTTGTAGAGAGGAAAGCGGCTTTCCAGTGAGAGGAGGATTGATATACTGTGGAGCAATCATAAACGCCTATGAACTGTTCGTCATGTTAATCACTCACCGTGTTCACATTTCGTATGCTACACCAAAGCGACATGTTTATTTTGTAAATCTGAAACATATTTCGATTTGTAACATAAATTTATTCCAGTAAATTACGTTTTATTATGTGTCGTGATTATTTTTACTTAAGCTACATGTCATCAGAATTAAGTGACTGTTATTTTTATGAGTTTTGTTTGAGGTGTGGAAAGCAGTGTATTTAAAGAAATAATACCTGCACCATAGTTGACTGAAGATGAGATTTAGATACGAATCAAGAGGATGTCGTTATCAGGAGAAAGAAAACTGGCGTTCTACGGACCGGAGCGTGGAATGTCAGATCCCTTAATCGGGCAGGTAGGTTAGAAAATTTAAAAAGGGAAATGGATAGGTTGAAGTTAGATATAGTGGGAATTAGTGAAGTTCGGTGGCAGGAGGAACAAGACTTCTGGTCAGGTAACTACAGGGTTATAAACACAAAATCAAATAGGGGTAATGCAGGAGTAGGTTTAATAATGAATAGGAAAATAGGAATGCGGGTAAGCTACTACAAACAGCATAGTGAACGCATTATTGTGGCCAAGATAGATACGAAGCCCACGCCTACTACAGTAGTACAAGTTTATATGCCAACTAGCTCTGCAGATGACGAAGAAATTGAAGAAATGTATGATGAAATAAAAGAAATTATTCAGATTGTGAAGGGAGACGAAAATTTAATAGTCATGGGTGACTGGAATTCGAGTGTAGGAAAAGGGAGAGAAGGAATCGTAGTAGGTGAATATGGATTGGGGGACAGAAATGAAAGAGGAAGCCTCCTGGTCGAATTTTGCACAGAGCACAACATAATCATAACTAACACTTGGTTTAAGAATCATGAAAGAAGGTTGTATACATGGAAGAACCCTGGAGATACTAAAAGGTATCAGATAGATTATATAATGGTAAGACAGAGATTTAGGAACCAGGTTTTAAATTGTAAGACATTTCCAGGGGCAGATGTGGACTCTGACCACAATCTATTGGTTATGACCTGTAGATTAAAACTGAAGAAACTGCAAAAAGGTGGGAATTTAAGGAGATGGGACCTGGATAAACTAAAAGAACCAGAGGTTGTACAGAGATTCAGGGAGAGCATAAGGGAGCAATTGACAGGAATGGGGGAAATAAATACAGTAGAAGAAGAATGGGTAGCTTTGAGGGATGAAGTAGTGAAGGCAGCAGAGGATCAAGTAGGTAAAAAGACGAGGGCTAGTAGAAATCCTTGGGTAACAGAAGAAATATTGAATTTAATTGATGAAAGGAGAAAATATAAAAATGCAGTAAGTGAAACAGGCAAAAAGGAATACAAACGTCTCAAAAATGAGATCGACAGGAAGTGCAAAATGGCTAAGCAGGGATGGCTAGAGGACAAATGTAAGGATGAAGAGGCCTATCTCACTAGGGGTAAGATAGATACCGCCTACAGGAAAATTAAAGAGACCTTTGGAGATAAGAGAACGACTTGTATGAATATCAAGAGCTCAGATGGAAACCCAGTTCTAAGCAAAGAAGGGAAAGCAGAAAGGTGGAAGGAGTATATAGAGGGTCTATACAAGGGCGATGTACTTGAGGACAATATTATGGAAATGGAAGAGGATGTAGATGAAGATGAAATGGGAGATATGATACTGCGTGAAGAGTTTGACAGAGCACTGAAAGACCTGAGTCGAAACAAGGCCCCCGGAGTAGACAATATTCCATTGGAACTACTGACGGCCGTGGGAGAGCCAGTCCTGACAAAACTCTACCATCTGGTGAGCAAGATGTATGAAACAGGCGAAATACCCTCAGACTTCAAGAAGAATATAATAATTCCAATCCCAAAGAAAGCAGGTGTTGACAGATGTGAAAATTACCGAACAATCAGTTTAATAAGCCACAGCTGCAAAGAACTAACACGAATTCTTTACAGACGAATGGAAAAACTAGTAGAAGCCAACCTCGGGGAAGATCAGTTTGGATTCCGTAGAAACACTGGAACACGTGAGGCAATACTGACCTTACGACTTATCTTAGAAGAAAGATTAAGGAAAGGCAAACCTACGTTTCTAGCATTTGTAGACTTAGAGAAAGCTTTTGACAATGTTGACTGGAATATTCTCTTTCAAATTCTAAAGGTGGCAGGGGTAAAATACAGGGAACGAAAGGCTATTTACAATTTGTACAGAAACCAGATGGCAGTTATAAGAGTCGAGGGACATGAAAGGGAAGCAGTGGTTGGGAAGGGAGTAAGACAGGGTTGTAGCCTCTCCCCGATGTTGTTCAATCTGTATATTGAGCAAGCAGTAAAGGAAACAAAAGAAAAATTCGGAGTAGGTATTAAAATTCATGGAGAAGAAGTAAAAACTTTGAGGTTCGCCGATGACATTGTAATTCTGTCAGAGACAGCAAAGGACTTGGAAGAGCAGTTGAATGGAATGGGCAGTGTCTTGAAAGGAGGATATAAGATTAACATCAACAAAAGCAAAACAAGGATAATGGAATGTAGTCTAATTAAGTCAGGTGATGCTGAAGGAATTAGATTAGGAAATGAGGCACTTAAAGTAGTAAAGGAGTTTTGCTATTTGGGGAGCAAAATAACTGATGATGGTCGAAGTAGAGAGGATATAAAATGTAGGCTGGCAATGGCAAGGAAAGCGTTTCTGAAGAAGAGAAATTTGTTAACATCCAGTATTGATTTAAATGTCAGGAAGTCATTTCTGAAAGTATTTGTATGGAGTGTAGCCATGTACGGAAGTGAAACATGGACGATAAATAGTTTGGACAAGAAGAGAATAGAAGCTTTCGAAATGTGGTGCTACAGAAGAATGCTGAAGATTAGATGGGTAGATCACATAACTAATGAGGAAGTATTGAATAGGATTGGGGAGAAGAGAAGTTTGTGGCACAACTTGACCAGAAGAAGGGATCGGTTGGTAGGACATGTTCTGAGGCATCAAGGGATCACCAATTTAGTATTGGAGGGCAGCATGGAGGGTAAAAATCGTAGAAGGAGACCAAGAGATGAATACACTAAGCAGATTCAGAAGGATGTAGGTTGCAGTAGGTACTGGGAGATGAAAAAGCTTGCACAGGATAGAGTAGCATGGAGAGCTGCATCAAACCAGTCTCAGGACTGAAGACCACAACAACAACAAATAATAAAGTTAAATTGATTGGCGACTCCATGGAGTGTTCTGTGCACCACGACCAAATAGTGGATAGAATTGGAAGGAGAATCAGCATTGGTCGTATTTTTTTGTTTTATTGTCCGCAAAATCGATTTTCGGTAACTTAGATTTTGCGGATAATAAAACAAAAAAATACGACCAATGCTGATTCTCCTCCCAATTCTAATAAAGTTAAATCCAGAATACTGTCTGCTATGAGCTGGTTCCCCTTACTGCCATTTCCTTTTTGCAGTACCCAAACACTGAACATGGTACGGTAGAAACGTGTCTGATTTAAGTAAATCCTCACTTCTCTGGTGCGATGCGAGCACCCCGTGCTCCCAAAATGTTGGTATTACTGTGACCGCAACCTCGACAACCGTCGCACACTGAACACAGTTTGGATTGAGTCGAATGACATCAGATCATCTTTTACACGATGAGCTGCCGGGGAGGTCTGTTGCAAGGCTGGAAATAAGTGAGACAGAAACAGGTCAACAGCTGGTTAAATCCTTGTCCTACATTTCATTGTCTGCGGTTGCATCTATACCTTACGATGCATGCCATAGTGTACTTTTTGGAACACTATATCATTTGATCCCTTTCAAAATCCTCTTGCAAATGCTTCATGGACAGAGTACTTACCGGTAACGCTCCGTATGAATTCCATTTAGGCTGGTTTCACAGACATCGTGATTTTGTAACATGCAGATGAGAAGAAGCAATTTGTTGATTTGCTACAGTCTCTTTAAATCGCTGCTGGATCTACATCTGTACCAACAGAGACAGCTTGTGGCAGAATTGCTATCAGTGTGCCCCTCTCTTCTGTTTCATTCCCGAGTGACGTTCCCCATGGATTTCTCTGAATTTACCTTCGGTGTGTATTGGTGAGATGTGTTTGGGAAGACGTAAGTGTGTTTGCTGACTCTTCCTGAAGCTGCACTTTCCTGATTCAACAGTAAACCTCTCCGTGGTGTACAACGCCTCTCTTGTAGCGTCTGCCGCTGGAATTGAATAAACACTGCTGTGACCCTCTCACACTAAACTAATCCGTGACGAAAACCGTTGCTCTTATTGGATCTTGTCTATTAATCGCATCTGCTAATGGTTTCAGTCTGACAAACAATAGCCAAGAATCTGCTAGGATTCCTTACCGTTTGAAACACATACAGGTATACTCCGTTACGCTCTCTAATCAATAGTGACGCAACATCATGCCATCAAAATGCCTTATTTGTATGTAAAAGTCTACCAGCAAGTGCTGCGTGATCTAGGTGTCCAGTGCTGTGTTCATCTCTGCTCATTTCTGCCGATGAATAAGCATAATAGGCTTGGGTTCAGAAAACGTTCTCGACGAGAAATGTTCTCAAAAATTCCGGGTGCAAAGTCCTATCGATAACGGGTAAGCCGAGCTTGGGGAGAGAGAAGGAAATAAATCAGCATTGCTCTGGTTAGTGGAATCACACAGGATTTTGTTTTGAGTGGTTTAGAAAGACTATGGAAAACCTAAAACCTAAAAAGACGGGGAATTGAACAAAGCGTACTTCAAAATGAGGTTCCCACTCTTACCATTGCCCCTTTTCGCTCGGTCTCTGTCCATTATAGGGACAGATCTCCAGGAGTACCCCAACATTTACACTGGACTGCAGACAACCGAAGAGCTATTCTCATCGGTACTGAAAGTGATTGCAGACATGTTTTATTTGGCAAGAAGTTGGAACTGTTTTCACCCAGCGGACATCCGTGAAGGATATGCATTCAGCAGAGACAGTGCCTCTGTGTATGTTAGTTCACGTTTAGATGTACACAGAACGGTCTTCATCTTTACGTCCCACGGTCGCATATATCTTATTACAGTGGATGTCGCTGGTTCTTACGTAAACGCTTGCAACTGTACAGTACCTGTTAGTATCATCGTATAAGGCGTCAATGGTAGCCTTGATGCAGGCGTATGTCATTTTGGCTGTGTAACTGATGATGATAACATACTTCAAGATGAGAATGTATGACAATAAAGAACTCCTGTAATGGTTGGATATCTAGCGTTACTCAAGTATGTCCATGTCTTTTAGTCGGAAAGGGACCACACAACACCTTCGGCTTGTCTTAAGGGGACGCTGTTGGTATTTTCAGTCATTTCCAATGAGGAAAGCACTTTCCAATGAGATTAGCATTAATTTACTATGGCGCTTATAGACACAATCATAAACGCCTAAGAATTGTTGTTCGAGTTAATTAAACGCCGTGTTGACATATCATACATTACACCAAAGAGACATGTTTACTTTTCACGTTTGAAACATATTTCTCATTTGGGAACATAAATTCTTTCTGGTCACGTATGTTTTCGAATTTCATTTATAATGTGTAGTGCTTCTTTTTACCTGAGATACGTTTGATCAAAATTTGATACATAAGATATTTAATTACTGTTATTTTTTAATATTGCTTGAGGTACACAAAGCAGTGTGTGGCGACTTAGCGGCGATCGAGCGTTCCAACCAGGAAATTCTTTGAACAGCCCTGCAGCCGCACTATATCAACAGTCTCTCGTTTCTAGACTTGTGTATGCACGTGTTTTGTATGTATCTCCTCCTATTAATTAAGTATACATGTTTGGCCATTTGCGGTGTCCATCATTCCACCTGGAGTATCGCTACCTAAGTCTACACTGCAAGTGCATTTAAAGGAGTAGAAATGAATGTACCACAGCTGCCTCCAACCTGTCAGTGAGGCTCGAATAAGCAATAAAATTAAATATACCATACTCAGACTTCCTGCCAGATTAAAACTGCTTATCGGACAGGAACTCAAACTCGGGACCTTTGCCTTTCGCGGGCAAGTGCTCCACCGGCTGAGCTACTCAAGCACGCCTCACGACTCGACCTCGCAGCTTTAATTCTGCCAGTACCTCGTCTCCTACCTTCCAAACTTGACAGAGGCTCTCCTGCGAACCTTGCAGAACTAGCACTCCAGGACTAAAGGATACTGCTAAGACATGGCTTAGCCACAGCCTAGGGCATGTTTCCAGAATGAGGTACGGGCAGAATTAAAGCTGTGTAGACGGGTCGGTAGTCATGCCTGGGGAGCCCAGTCGGCAGAGCAGTTTCCCACAAAAGGCGCAGGCCCCGAGTTCGAGTCTCGGTCCGGCACACAGTTTTAATCTTCCAGGAAGCTTCATATCAGCGCACACTCTGCTGCAGAGAGAAAATTTCATTCTGGATGTAAAATTCTGTTTGCTACCAGCTGGCTCCAACTACCGACAGTTTCGTTTTGCAATCCTGAAAGATTTTGATTGAGATGAGCCGAACTGGTGATAAATAATTTTTACCGGAGTCATGACCGGTTTGGCGTCAATTGAGGATACAGCCTCAGGCCATCTGTACAAAATTAAGAAGGACTTTTTCAAAAAGAATCCTAAACAATAAGAAGGGATACTGAAGTATTACGCTAAACGCGGTAGTGCATAGTCAAACGAAGAGGACAGCAGAACCTATAAAAATAAAACCTGGATAAAAACCAAACGGGCCAAACAAAGCTTTTTTTTTGTTATCAGTACTGGTTTGATGCGGCCGGCCCGCCACGAATTCCTTTCCTGTGCTAACCTCTTCATCTCAGAGTAGCACTTGGAACCTACGTCCTCAATTATTTGCTTGACGTATTCCAATCTCTGTCTTCCTCTACAGTTTTTGCCCTCTACAGCTCCCTCTAGTACCATAGAAGTCATTCCCTCATGTATTAGCAGGTGTCCTATCATCCTGTCCCTTTTCCTTATCAGTGTTTTCCACATATTCCTTTCCTCTCCGATTCTGCGTAGAACCTCCTCATTCCTTACCTTATCAGTCCACCTAATTTTCAACATTCGTCTATAGCACCACACCTCAAATGCTTCGATTCTCTTCTGTTCCGGTTTTCCCACAGTCCATGTTTCACTACCGTACAATGCTGTACTCCAGACGTGCATCCTCAGAAATTTCTTCCTCAAATTAAGGCCGGTATTTGATATTAGTAGACTTCTCTTGGCCAGAAATGAATTTTTTGCCATAGCGAGTCTGCTTTTGATGTCCTCCTTGCTCCGTCCGTCATTGGTTATTTTACTGCCTAGGTAGCAGAATTCCTTAACTTCATTGACTTCGTGACCATCAATCCTGATCTTACGTTTCTCGTTGTTCTCGCCGCGTGGGATTAGCCGAGCGGTCTAGGGCGCTGCAGTCATGGACTGTGCGGCTGGTCCCGGCGGAGGTTCGAATCCTCCCTCGGGCATGGGTGTGTGTGTGTTTGTCCTTAGGATAATTTAGGTTAAGCAGTGTGTAAGCTTAGGGACTGATGACATTAGCAGTTAAGTCCCATAAGATTTCACACACATTTGAACATTTTTTTCGCTGTTCTCATTTCTACTACTTCTCATTACCTTCGTCTTTCTCCGATTTACTCTCAAACCATACTGTGTACTCATTAGACTGTTCATTCCGTTCAGCAGATCATTTAATTCTTCTTCACTTTCACTCAGGATAGCAACGTCATCAGCGAATCGTATCATTGATATCGTTTCACCTTGTATTTTAATTCCACTCCTGAACCTTTCTTTTATTTCCATCATTGCTTCCTCGATGTACAGATTGAAGAGTAGGGGCGAAAGGCTACAGCCTTGTCTTACACCCTTCTTAATACGAGCACTTCGTTCTTGATTGTCCACTCTTATTATTCCCTCTTGGTTGTTGTACATATTGTATATGACCCGTCTCTCCCTATAGCTTACCCCTACTTTTTTCAGAATCTCGAACAGCTTGCACCATTTTATATTGTCGAACGCTTTTTCCAGGTCGACAAATCCTATGAAAGTGTTTTGATTTTTCTTTAGCCTTGCTTCCATTATTAGCCGTAACGTCAGAATTGCCTCTCCCGTCCCTTTACTTTTCCTAAAGCGAAACTGATCGTCACCTAGCGCATTCTCAATTTTCTATTCCATTCTTCTGTATATTATTCCTGTAAGCAGCTTCGATGTATTCGCTGTTAAGCTGATTGTGCGATAATTCTCGCACTTGTCAGCTCTTGCCGTCTTCGGAATTGTGTGGATGATGATTTTCCGAAAGTCAGATGGTATATCGCCAGACTCATACATTCTACACACCAACGTAATAGTCGTTTTGTTGCCACTTCCCCCAATGGTTTTAGAAATTCTGATGGAATGTTATCTATCCCTTCTGCCTTATTTGACCGTAAGTCCTCCAAAGCTCTTTTAAATTCCGATTCTAATACTGGATCCCCTATCTCTTCTAAATCGACTCCTGTTTATTCTTCTATCACATAAGACAAATCTTCACCCTCATAGAGGCTTTCAATGTATTCTTTCCACCTATCTACTCTCTCCTCTGCATTTAACAGTGGAATTCCCGTTGCACTCTTAATGTTACCACCGTTGCTTCTAATGTCACCAAAGGTTGTTTTGACTTTCCTGTATGCTGAGTCTGTCCTTCCGACAATCATATCTTTTTCGATGTCTTCACATTTTTCCTGCAGCCATTTCGTCTTAGCTTCCCTGCACTTCCTATTTATTTCATTCCTCAGCGACTTGTATTTCTGTATTCCTGATTTTCCCGGAACATGTTTGTACTTCCTCCTTTCATCAATCAACTGAAGTATTTCTTCTGTTACCCATGGTTTCTTCGCAGCTACCTTCTTTGTACCTATGTTTTCCTTCCCAACTTCTGTGATGGCCCTTTTTAGAGATGTCCATTCCTCTTCAACTGTACTGCCTACTGCGCTGTTCCTTATTGCTGTATCTATAGCGTTAGAGAACTTCAAACGTCTCTCGTCATTCCTTAGTACTTCCGTATCCCACTTCTTTGCGTATTGATCCTTCCTGACTAATGTCTTGAACTTCAGCCTACTCTTCATCACTACTATATTGTGATCTGAGTATATATCTGCTCCTGGGTACGCCTTACAATCCACTATCTGATTTCGGAATCTCTGTCTGACCATGATGTAATCTAATTGAAATCTTCCCGTATCTCCCGGCCTTTTCCAAGTATACCTCCTCCTCTTATGATTCTTGAACAGGATATTCGCTATTACTAGCTGAAACTTGTTACAGAACTCAATTAGTCTTTCTCCTCTTTCATTCCTTGTCTCAAGCCCATATTCTCCTGTAACCTTTTCTACTCCTTCCCCTACAACTGCATTCCAGTCGCCCATGACTATTAGATTTTCGTCCCCCTTTACATACTGCATTACCCCTTCAATATCCTCATACACTTTCTCTATCTGTTCATCTTTAGCTTGCGACGTCGGCATGTATACCTGAACTATCGTTGTCGGTGTAGGTCTGCTGTCGATTCAGATTAGAACAACCCGGTCACTGAACTGTTCACAGTAACACACCCTCTGCCCTACCTTCCAATTCATAACGAATCCTACACCTGTTATACCATTTTCTGCTGCTGTTGATATTACCCGATACTCATCTGCCCATAAATCCTTGTCTTCCTTCCACTTCACTTCACTGACCCCTACTGTATCTAGATTGAGCCTTTGCATTTCCCTTTTCAGATTTTCTAGTTTCCCTACCACGTTCAAGCTTCTGACATTCCACGCCCCGACTCGTAGAACGTTATCCTTTCGTTGATTATTCAATCTTTTTCTCATGGTAACCTCCCCCTTGGCAGTCCCCTCCCGGAGATCCGAATGGGGGACTATTCCGGAATCTTTTGCCAATGGAGAGATCATCATGACACTTCTTCAATTACAGGCCACATGTCCTGTGGATACACGTTACGTGTCTTTAATGCAGTGGTTTCCATTGCCTTCTGCATCCTCATGTCGTTGATCATTGCTGATTCTTCCGCCTTTAGGGGCAATTTCCCACCCCTAGGACAAGAGAGTGCCCTGAACCTCTATCCGCTCCTCCGCCCTCTTTGACAAGACCGTTGGCAGAATGAGGCTAACTTCTTATGCCGGAAGTCTTCGGCCGCCAATGCTGACTATTTATCAAAATTTAGGCAGTGGTGGGAATCGAATCCGGGACCGAAGACGTTTTGATTATGAATCAAAGACGCTACCCCCTTTTTTTTTCTGTCAGCATTGGTTTTTTGTTGAACCTTTTGCATATGAAGGCCAGTTTACGAATAGTACGCTAAAGGATTGTTTCATTCGTATCGGGAAAGTTTTGATTTTTATTAAGGCAAAATTATTAATCAGAAGCCAACGAAAATCTGCCTGTAAGTATAGATGGTTGTTTCTTTAAACTATGCATACGAAATTTTTCTTCAAAACTTTTTGGCAGATTAAAATTGTATGCCAAACCGAGACTCGAACTCGGGACCTTTTCCTTTCAGAGGCAAGTGCTCTACTGACTTTTTTTTTTTTTAATTTAGGCAGTGGCGGGGATCGAACCCGGGACCGAAGACGTTTTAATTATGAAACAAAGACGCTACCCCTTTTTTTTTAATAAAAAAATAAAAATCCGTATTTCAAGCGGATGTTTTTATCTGTTTTTTGTTTGGGAGCAGGAAGGCAGGGTAAACAAACAATCTTTATTCGTACAATTGTACTATCTCAGGGATAAGAAAAGGATCGAGACAGCAAAAACAAAGCAAAAACAATTTGGAAACCAGAAAATCAACGTAAAGGCCGCCCTTTTTTTTGTGTGTAGCATGAAGAAAGTAAATGACAATCCTAGTCACGGGCGGGAGTGAAAATGAAGTTATCATCTGCATCACAATCCCTGCAGCACGCGGTGTCGCATCATAAATCTGGCAGACAGCCATATAATCTTGACCATTTCTGCCTTTGTGGGCGGCATATATTCATGTATTTCTCCTGAGGCGACCATGTAGGGGCCCGTTGTCTTCTCAGTGTGCTGTATGCTAATATAACTGAACCGCGCAGTATTGTCTCTAGTCGTTCTGCTGCAGGAGTCTTCTCAGTTCTGGGACACCCCAGCTGTCGGGCGGATTGTGAAAAACACTTCCTAAAAAATTGGAAAAGTAAGTCCTGTATTTCGTATGACTCCATATGAGCTCGTGTTGTTCTTGTAAATACATCCAATAATCCATCACGGACTTAATATCGTACGAATACAAATATTTCGTCGCATGTCCAGCGATCCAATTGACCGCATACGTCTTTTGTTTGGGAAAAAAGGTCTTGTCCGGTAGAAAAAGTACATCCGATGTGATTTCTGTGTAGTTAGTGCGCCGATGGAAGGCCAATATTTGACGCATCCAGACGTCCCTCGCTGCGCCACACACTAAACCATGTTCTTCCGTTGCTAACAGGCCACAGTTTGTGCAAAGAGGAGAATCGACCATATGAATTGTATGTAATCGACTCCTGGTCACAAGTTTACGGTTTATAAGAATGTACCACATCGATCTCGCTGCTGTTGACAGTAATGGAGTATGCACTGCACACCAAATGTGGTTCCACTTTCTCGACGGGTATTTGAATTCCATTACGTTGCGGGCATGGTGATCCATCAAGCACCTATAGATCTCCCGAGTCGTGGGTAGTCTCGTCGAAGGTACTTTCAGACGAACATAACTGTAATCAACCAGAAATGAGGCAATGTGTGCAAGAGAAGGCGAAATATTGCCCACCGCAATAGGGGGTTCGTACGAAGGCGGAACAAGTACTTCTATCAGAGCTGACGTAATGGTGTGCTTTCGTTGTTGCCAATTTTGTATCGTCGATCGCATGTAAAGCGCCAGAGCTTTGTTTCGCACGTTTGTGAGGTTGAGGCCACCGTTCCGGAAGTGTAGCGTTAACGTGTCATATGTGATCTTAAACAACATCCCAGTACTAACATAGTAACCAAAGGCAGCCATGAGGCGGTCTGCAATACCCTTCGGTATTGGTAGGATCTGCGCTAAATGGGGCAGACGTGACGCTATGTGAACGTTAGTGTATGCCACACGCTGGATCATGTCAAAGGCTCTCAGTGAGTTGTTCCGTATCGCCAGACGAACATTTTGCAGAAGCCGCCGAGAACTCGCCGCCGCTGACCGCCGTAGTGAGCGGGTAAATGTGATCCCCAGACATCTCAGCGATTCCACCGTCTGAAACGGTCCCGGTATGTCTTCCAGACCACGTCCAATGTGCATAATTTTGGATTTCGTCATGTTAATGACACTGCCTGCTGCCGTCCCGTAAGAGTCTAGATATTCAACAGCCTGATGCACTTCATGACCTGATCTGACAAGAAGGATCAGGTCGTCCGCATATGCGCGACAAACAAAAGAGTTCTCATTAAGCGCTATCCCAGTAAGTGAGCGCCTCATAACACACATCAGCGGCTCAAGCGCTATCGCAAACATCATCATGGAGAGTGGGCACCCTTGTCGGACGGAGCTGTTAATAGGAACCGAGCCCGCTTCCCGACCGTTTACAATCACCTTCGATGTAGCCCCTCTTATTAGCCTCATAATGATGGAAATGAAAACAGGTGGAATCTCCATTCGGCTCATGACTGACGCCAAGAAGTCATGGTTTATCCTGTCGAACGCACGGTCGAAGTCCACAGATATCATCGCTGCTCGCAAGGGCGATAACGTCACGGTATTCACTTAACGCCGAGGAGATGTTGCTTCGCACCCCTAGGCAAGCCTGATCAGGGGATATTGTCCTGGATATCGCCAGCTTGAGACGAGACGCTAGTAGCCGTGCAAAAATTTTATAATCGGTGTTTAGCATAGTGAGAGGCCGATATTGAGTAACACTACGACTCCTCTCCATCTTCGGTATGGGAAGAAGAAAGCCCGTCACAAAATCCGACGGTAGGCTCATGTTCGGACTCATCGCCTCATTGTACATCGACACCAACTGTGGCATCATCATGTCCACGAATTCTCGATAAAACTCTAGCGTAATCCCATCTGGCCCCGGTGATTTATGGGCCGCTCCTTTCGTGAGTGCCACCTTTATATCGCCTTCTGTGAGTGGCTCCATAAGCGCTGCCTTATCCGTCTCTGTCAGTGTCGTTTGCAGATGTTGCAGTATCTCTTCCCCTACCTGACGGTCCGTCGGTGTACCGGCATAGAGATGGCGGAAATGCTCTAAAAATTCATTTGCAATGTCCTGTTGTGTTGTCAGTTGACGACCATCTAAACCGTGGAGCACTGTTACCAATGCCCGGCGGTAACGCTTATGTTCCCGCGACACATGGTGCATCGAGGTACGTTCCCCAGTGATGGTGTCAAGACATCTTGCCCGTATTGGGATGCCACCCAGTCGTCGTCGCGTGATCGATAGGATTTGTGCCTTGACACGATGAACTTCCGCATGATGTTCTGCAGACGGCACCTGGAAGGACAGCTCACGAAGCATGGTGTAATAATAATCAAGAGTGTCTCTCTGCCATCTCGCCTTATCCCGACCATACTGTATTAGAGCTCTTCTTATTGCCGGCTTAGTGCACTCGAGCCACCATTGAAGCACGGAGGTATACGTTGGTAGACGGCGTTGACATGTGGCCCATACCTCCTCGTCTCTCTGACGACATTCGGGGTCCGCCAAAAGGGACGAATTGAGCTTCTATGTCCCGCGGCTTCTCCACACACTTTGCCTAGGGAGTGACATGGTACAAATGTAAGCCAGATGATCAGTAAATGCCGCAGGCCATCGTTCCGCGTCGACCACCTTATCCTGTAGGCCAACCGAAACATATATTCGATCGAGTCGGCTCGCCGAGTGACTCGTAAAAAAAGTATATCCCTCACGGTTCCTATGAATCATGTCCCAGGTGTCGCTTAACTCCAGATCCCGGCATAGCACATGCAATTCACGACAGGTATTGTAATGTGGTGTCTGGTCTTTTTGGGCTAAAACACAATTGAAGTCACCACCTACAATGAAATGATCGAATCTGCCGGTAAATAAGGGCAAAATCTCTTCCGAATAATATCTCGCTCGCGCCCGTCTGTTGTCTGTGCCGGAAGGGGCATAAACATTGAGAATGCGAATTCCATTAACAGTTATCGCCAGTCCTCGTGCCGAAGGTAGATAAGCCAGGTCTCGGACCGGAATCCCGTCCCGGACCAATATCGCCGTTCCACTGTCGTTGTTCGAGTGCGGCGAGGTGTAGGAGATGTATCCATGTACGTCCTGGAACTCAGGAATGTAAATTTCCTGCACCATCAGTATATCCACATCCGACGCGTATATCATGTCCCTAAACAACTGCTGTTTCACGGGCGATCTAATGGTATTTACGTTCACTGTCCCTATTCTGTAAGCCTGGGGTCGAGTAGCTGTCATCTCCACATGATGTTAAAATGACAAAGTTTCACCGTGTCGATAGTCCCGTTGCACATCCGCCGAGGGTCGCCCGAGGAACGTGTCCCTGCGGCATTAGGTTTCTTGAGATGCGGACGGATGCAAGGCCCCACCAATAGAATGGTCCGCATCGGTGATGTCGTCGTCCTGCTCATACCAGCTGATACTATTGGTGTGCTCCAAATTTTCCTGTGCGGCATTGATGTGTGACATCTGTTGTTCTTTCGCAGCTGTAGACTCCACCGCCGAAGGGGTAGCAGGCCCCTGAGCGGATGCGTCGTCTGAACGATATGACATCATTTCACTGTCCGAATTCATATGATCTGCGACATCCGAAGCTTGTGGTTCCATGTCAGACAGGTCCATAGTGTTAGACTCGTCTGGGCTCCCTAGAAGAGAAGGGAGCGTCTCCGCAGAGTTTAGTCGGCGCTTCGTGCGGCGCTTTGGCGAGCGTTGTTTGCGGGCCCTAAACTCGGCCTCTGGTGTTGGCGCATCTTGCATCTCCTGCGTTCCCGCCGCCGCCACAATCCCCTGGGGCCGTTCCACGTCAGCTTCCATGCCTATTGTGATGCTCTCATCCTCTTTCTGCGCCACCTGTAGTGTCTGAGATTGGAGGTTGGTCGGAGCCATTCCTTCTTCAGTGGCGTCCGAAGGCGCCTCAATCAACTGCGGCGTCGGTTCGATGGTGCGCTCCGACCTCGGCGTCACCTCCCCGCGAAGTGCCGTCACGTAAGTCATCGGCAGTGACGTTGGTGTGGTCGGATTCTGGAAGTCTCCGCTGGGGAGTTGCACGAGTCTCCTCTGCATACACGCTGATCGAAGATGTCCTTCACCACCACACCCGGAGCATGTCCTGGGCTGTCCATCATAGATGACAATAGCTCGACAGCCGCCGATGTTTATGTACGATGGCACATGTTTTGTAAGGGCAATTCGCACCTGTCGGACACCATTGAGCACTGGATACGTGCTAAAACTTGCCCAACGTTCGGCCGTATGACTAATAACTCTGCCATATGGCTGGAGTGAGTCAGTGACCAATGATTCGGGTACCTCGAAAGGCAGCTCGAAGATTCGAATCGCACGCACGCCCAGGCCCGAATGAGCGACTAAAACTTCGCCAATATGACCATCGGAGTGTCGGAACTGGAATCCTCGTTTGGCGGCTTCAATGATCCTATCACATGCTGCGTCGTCAATCATCTTTACGTAAAGAGTGCTGCTCACGATTGATAAATGAATTCCAATAATCTCCGTGTAATTAAGATGCACTTCGTCCCTCAAGAAACGTTCGATTTCGAAAGCCTTCGGTCTTGCATATTCGTTACAGAACGTGAACTGTATCGTGCTTTTTCGGAAATTGTGTGCCATTGCGTTCGATTTAAACAGTAACACACGCGAGTGACGACGGTGTAAATACCGCTTCTTCCGCGACCGTTCGCAGCCGAGACGTAAACAAGTCCGAGCTGCTCCGCGGCGAAAGGCGGACTGCCCCTAGACCACGGGTACAAAGCTACATACTCGTAACACACTTAATAGTAACGAGTAGCAGTAGCAGCACGACAGTTCAGTGCACGAACCCAATAAACGAAATAGCCGTACGTGCCAGGAAGTGGTTTGAGCGGCAGCAGGCAAGGGCGTACTGACAGCTCTGAATTACGAAAGATGGTCGCATGTGGCATCACAGGAGACGGAAACAAAACTGTCGCTATAGAAGCGTAAACATCTGAGGTCATCATTCCCCTAGAACTTAGAACTACTTAAACCTAACTAACCTTAGGACACCACACACATCATGCCCGAGGCAGGATTCGACCCTTCGACCGAAGCGGTCGCGCGGTTCCAGGCTGAAGCCCCTAGAACCGCTCGGCCACTCCGGCCGGCGAAGCGTGGGGAAAGACTGTACAAGTGCTACTGAAAAAAAAAGTAACACAGTACAGAAAAGACTGTCCCGTTTATAAAATACTGCAATCGGACGTATGGAAGAAGCCTGAGTGGTAATACAAATTCCCTCTTTCAAAAATATAGTTTACAAAAATACTGAAAGTGGATAGTCAAAATGTAAATTATTAATAACGCCCGAGTGGTACTACAGATTCCCTCTTTCACAAATGCAGTACCACATTAGTGAACAAACGGAAAAGGCGTAAGGCCAGTATTGAATAAAATAGTGGGTATAGGAGTAAAGCCTGTCTGTTTAGACAGGAAAAATTTGTCAAAAGATAATTGTGTCGCAGATCTATACACGCATTCAAGGAAGAATCAGGGAATCCTTTTAGAAAACGGTAAATCTCGATTTCTTTTAAAATATTGAGTGTATTGTCTTTGTTTTCGAAATGTAATAGCTGCATATTCATTTGGGTGTCGGTAGTAAGGTAACCATTTTCGCGCAAATGTGCGCTTAGTGGCGACTTTCAGCTGGAATCGTTAATGTGCTCTCTAAAGCGGGTTCCGAAATTTCTTCCCATCTGACCTAAACATTCAGCATTACAATCACAAATGATACTTTATATCCCTGATGACTTAAATTTATCCTGTGGCCGGCTGCGGTGGCCGAGCGGTTTTAGGCGCTTCAGTCCGGAACCGCGTGACTGCTACGGTCTCAGCTACATTCTTAGCGCGATGGAATAGTTCCAACCATTTTTAGAGTGAAACTTACACTACTCTTTACTAGTTCAGGTGTAATTTTCACAGGTTCGAATCCTGCCTCGGGCATGGATGTGTGTGATGTCCTTAGGTTAGTTAGGTTTAAGTAGTTCTAAGTTCTAGGGGACTGATGACCTCAGATGTTAGGTCCCATAGTGCTCTGAGCCATTTGAACCATTTTATCGCGTGTTGCAGTCTTCCTATGCCTGAATTTTTGGCCATTATTCTTTCCGATGCAAAAAGTCAAACATCTGCCGATTCTGCTTGTACAGATCACCAGAGGGTGCGACTTCAATTACCGTGAAACCGGTCGTGACTTCCAATAAAAATATTGTTTTGCGGCCAGTGTGCATCATTTCATTCAAAACGTGGAAATTTTGCTATGGTTTCCGCAACTCAGAATAAAATCATCGACGATTGAACAAGGTATAACGCAAACTCTCTGAATTTAACACTTAGCTAATACCCGGGCAGTTACCTACCTCACTGGTGGGTCAACGCGGCTAATGCACGCTTCAAAAAAATGGTTCAAATGGCTCTGAGCACTATGGGACTCAACTGCTGAGGTCATTAGTCCCCTAGAACTTAGAACTAGTTAAACCTAACTAACCTAAGAACATCACAAACATCCATGCCCGAGGCAGGATTCGAACCTGCGACCGTAGTGGTCTTGCGGTTCCAGACTGCAGCGCCTTTAACCGCACGGCCACGGCAATGCACGCTTCAACCGGCTCCCAAAATATACGGGGTGATCAAAAAGTCAGTATAAATTTGAAAACTTAATAAACCACGGAATAATGTAGATAGAGAGGTAAAAATTGACGCGCGCAAGAGATCTTTCACGCGCCTTCTGTAGGACATTTTGTGAACTTTTTTTTTTGGTTCTAATAAAACCTCATGTCATTCCAAGCATGTGTGTCAATTTGTACCTCTCTATCTACATTATTCCGTGATTTATTCAGTTTTCAAATTTATACTGAGTTTTTGATCACCCGGTATAAGGCGAGCTGTATCTAGGGAAGCTATGGGTATGTGGTACTGAGAACACTGGGGATAATGCTCTTGCAAATCAATTTTCATAACAATGCGGTAAATTGAGTAAAATGAAATGTTACTCCCAGCACACAGAGAGAACCTCCGCATTTCACGCCAGGCAGCACGCGAGTCTATCCTAGATGCGTAGCTGCCGTGATGGTTACGCCATGAAAAGCCTTCATAGCTGTGAGCAGCCGTAATTAAACGCAGTAATTACGACTTAAAGCCGGCCGCCCTTGCTCAGCGAAACGTGTGAAATTGCTGCAGGCAGAAACCAGTGGTCTGTCAGAGTAAAACGGAGCGAACAATTTTGTTTTCTATTGTGTCCGAAGTAAACAACCGTGAATAATGTTCACAGAAGGCAGTTCTACTAAGCCCTGTTCCATACACGTACGATGTTCTGTCGAAAGAATGAAGTCATGTAACTCAGTGAGAAAACACAACTGCTAATTTGCTTTGATTTTTACAATCAAACAGTCATAAACAATAAATGACAACAATCTGTTTACCTACAGTCTCTCTCTTACTTTCTCTCTCTCTCCCTCCATAACTCTATTTAATCGCGTCTTCTAAGTACCACGAATCAGCTTACTGATGGGGCACCATAATCCATTTACTAGCTCTTTTCACACCTACATAGATTAGCGCCTTTCTGGTTCTTCCCTACATCGAAGTAAATAGTACGTCTGGTCCAGACTGTATACAAACTAGGTCCATTTCGGATATATTTGTTAAATAACTCCATTTTTAGGAACCATATGCAACCTCTCACTCGAAGAAGTACCCGCTCCTACAGAGTGGTAATTTACACCCGTCACATCACTGTACAAGAAAAGATACATACACAATCCGCTGGATTATAAGCCTGTATAACTGGCATAGATTTGTTGCAAGATTTTGGAACATTTACTGCGTTCTAAAATTATGAAATACCTTGAAGAAAGCGATCTATTGATGTAACAATCATGGATTCAGAAGATGTAGTTCTTGTGAAACACAACTTGCTTTTTCTCCACGGGAATTAATGGCTAATACTGGCAAGGTATCTCCCCTTGATTCCCATATTTCTAGATTTCCAGAAGGCTAAGCTCCTAATCAAAGTGCGAGGAAATATAAATCTGATATAACTGTGTAGGTTTCCGCGCCCAGAGTCAATTGACATAAAGGTCAGTAATCTAAAAAAACTTATACTGGAGAAACTAATATTCCGGCCACTGCTGCAGCGGCCTTCTTCTACTGAATCTGACCAGCAGACACAGAAGAAGGCCACTTTATTAGTGGCCGAAGTGTTGGTTTCTCCAGTATAGTTTTTTACTTTTCGGCGAAGTACGATACCCAGAAAAACTCCAAGTCAATAACTCTGATAGTTTACCAGTTGCAGTTAGCCCAACGTAGAATGTAGACTTTATTCATAACAGGTACAGGTCATCTCCAGGACGGTCGGGACTTAAGTCAATGGGAAATCTATCGTCTTTTACAGCTCAGGAACGACCTTTAAGGCTAATATCATCTCTGGACTGCTGGTCACCGCAGTTATTTCCTGTCCTTGTTACATAATGCATCGTCGTTTTTTCTAGTCTCCCCCTACCTCCTCTGCCCTCTTAGACCAACCCTTTCAGGCTCGGCTCCATCTGTGTTCCTAGAGCAGTAACCCCTTCCTCTCAACCCCCTTCCCCCCCTCCCGCCTTTCATTTCTTGCAGGTGTTCAAACGTGACAGGCTAAAATTCGCCGCGTCACCCTGTATTACATCAAGATGTCTTAATAGTAAGAAGGGAATTGGTATTTCGTAGAAGGTTGTGAGATCTCTTCCAACGTATTGTGTTTCAGCCTTTGGAGATCTTTTTACGAAGATCCCAGTTTAACATATCACAAGTGCAAAATATTAATACGATTTATCGACAGAACAATGTAATGATGAAAGAAGTCGGCCTGGGGGAAACTTATCTTGCATTCCAGAGAAGGATAGGAACACGTAAGCCAATACTAGTTCTATAACTTATTTTAGAGCATAAATAAACGGAGATAAACCTTTGTTCTTAGGATTTCTAGATTTGGAGAAATCGTTCCTCGATTAACTGGAACACACTCTTTGAAATTCCGAAGATAACAAGACTAAAATAAAGAGGGAGAAGAGCTGCCTACACCCTGTACAGAAAACAGACTGTCGTTGTAAGAGTCGCCTGATATGAAAGAGAGACAGTAATGGAGAACGCAATGAGATGTGCTTGCAGCCCATTCCCAGTGTAGTGCTACCTAAATTATTCAATGTGTAGATAGAATTAGCAATAAAGGAAACCAAGGAGTAAACTGGAAAAAGAAATTAAACTTGAAGGATAAGACATAAAACTTTTCTTCTTTGTCGATTATATTGATTTCGTGAGGGGTGGAAAAATACTTGGATGATTTGTTGAAAGGTATGTATAGCGTCTTGATAAGCGATTGCTAACATGAAAGTAAATGTCCATGTATTCGTAACAAAGTTCCCGAAATTACCGCCATCCAGGTAAGTTCTCATACTCACATTATCGATGGAACAGAAAGCTGGCTAAAATCCGAAGCAGAAAGCTCTGAGACATTTATCGAGTCAAGGAACGTTTATCGGAAGGACAGATTAGACACCATAGAAGGGGAGAGCGGGGGGGGGGGGGGGGGGGGGGCTGGTCTCTATTGAGGTTGAAATTCAGTGTGACAGTGAGGTTACCTGATTGCGTATAACATACCTAGGTGAAACCAAATTAATTTTTGGATGTTTTTACTAGCCACACGACTCCGCTAAGACAGTTCTAAAGTCATTCAAAGAAAGTCTATGGCCGGTAGTGCGTAAATACAGAGGCGTTCCCCAAGGTAGTGTTATAGGCCCTTTGCTGTTCCTTATCTCTATAAACGATTTGGGAGACAATCTGTGCAGCCGTCTTTAGTTGTTTGCAGATGGCGCTGTCGTTTCTCGACTAATAAAGTCATCAGAAGATCTAAACAAACTGCAAAACGATTTAGAAAAAATATCTGAATGGTGCTAAAAGTGTCAGTTGACCCTAAATAAAGAAAAGTGTGAGGTCATCCACATGAGTGTTAAAAGGAACTCGTTAAACTTCGATTACACGACAAATCAGTCTAATCTACAAGCCGTAAATTCAACTAAGTACCCAGGTATTACAATTACGGACAACTTAAATTGGAAACAACACACAGAAAATGTTGTGGGGAACGCTAACCAAAGGCTGAGTTTTATTGGCAGGACACTTAGAAAATGTAACAGACCTACTAAGGAGACTGCCCACACTACGCTTGTCCGTCCTCTTTTAGAATACTGCTGCGCAATGTGGGATCCTTACCAGGTAGGACTGGCGGAGTACATCGAAGAAGTTCAAAGAAAGGCAGCACGTTTTGTATTATCGCGAAATATGGGAGATATTGTCACAGAAATGATACAGGATTTGGGCTGGAAGTCATTAAAAGAAAGGCGTTTTCGTTGCGACGGGATATTCTCACGAAATTCCAATCACCAGCTTTCTCCTCCGAATGCGAAAATATTTTGTTGACAGCGGCCTACTTAGGGAGGAACGATCAACACATTAAAACAAGGGAAATCAGAGCTCGTACGGGAAGATATAGGTGTTCATTCTTTCCGCGCGCTATACGAGATTGGAATAATAGAGAATTGTGAAGGTGGTTCGATGAAACCTCTGCCAGGCGCTTAAATGTGATTTGCAGAGTATCCATGTAGATGTAGATAGATGCTTGTTGGAGGCGACTTCAACCTACCGAGTATAGACTAGGACGTCTATGGATTCATTGCAGGGGGTACAGACAGACAGTCTTGTGAAGTACGTAGTTCTCGTAGTCTTGAGCAGCTGATTCGGTGGCCCACACGCAATGGAAACATCTTAGACCTTGTAGTTACAAAAAGTTCGAACCTTATCGATGGCATCGCTACAGAGACGGGGATTACTTATCATTATATCATCAAAGCAGCTATGGCTAAGAAAGTTCACAGATCAGTCAAGAAGGCTAACAGAGTGTCTCTGTTACAAAGAGAAGTTAAGTAGTTGTTGGCATCTCACTTAGACAATGAATTGCAGTAATTTAGTTCCAGTATGATGGATATGCAGGAAATATGGGCATAGTTTAAACAGATTGTAAATCGTGCTTTCAACCAGTATGTGCCCAGTAAGTGGGGTAAGGGCAAAGTAGACCCATCGTGGTTTAGCAACGAAATTGGGAAAACGCTGAGAAAGCAAAGGCTGTTGCGCTAGCGGTTCAAAAGAGACCGCATAAATCACGGCAGGCAACGGCTAGAAGAGATTCACTGGTCGATGTTTTAGGTTCTGCGTTTAAAGAACCGTTCCCGAAGGAAATTAGCATACGTACCACCGTTTGACCGTCGCACAGAGTTCCATATGCATGACATTGTAGTAAGTATTCCTGACGTATGGAAACAACTATAAGAGCTGAAAGCAAATAAGTCGACAGGTCCGAATGCAGTCCCAATTCGATTTTACAAAGATTGCTCTACGCCATTGGCCATTACTTAGCATGTAATTATCGCGAATCTCTCGTCCATCGCAAAGTGCTAAATGATTGGATAAAAACATAGGTGACTCCTGTATATGAGAAACGTAAAAGAACGGACCCACAAAATTGCAGACCAATTCTGGAACATATTCTGAGTTCGAATACAATAAATTCCCGAGAATCCGAAAAGCGACGCATGGTGATCCGTAGACACGAATCACCAAGCGTCACTCGTATGAAACTCATCTACATCTACATATACATCTACATGGATACTCTGCAGATCATATTTAAGTGCCTGGCAGAGGGTTCATCGAACCACCCTCACAATTCTCTATTATTCCAATCTCGTTAGCGCGCGGAAATAATGAACACCTATATCTTTCCGTACGAGCTCTGATTTCCCTTATTTTATCGTGTTGATCGTTCCTCCCTAAGTAGGTCGCTGTCAAAAAAATATTTTCGCATTCGGAGGAGAAAGCTGGTGATTGGAATTTCGTGAGAAGATTCCGTCGCAACGAAAAACGCCTTTCTTTTACTGATGTCCAGCCCAAATCCTGCAACATTTCTGTGACACTCTATACCATACTTCGCGATAATACAAAACGTGCTGCCTTTCTTTGAACTTTTTCGATGTACTCCGTCAGTCCTATCTGGTAAGGATCCCACAACGCGCAGCAGTATTCTAAAAGAGGGCGGACGAGTTTAGTGTAGGCAGTCTGCAGTCTCCTTATTTGGTCTGGTACATTTTCTAAGTATCCTGTCAATAAAACGCAGTCTTTGGTTAGCCTTCCTCACAACATTTTCAATGTGTTCCTTCCAATTTAAGTTGTTCGTAATTGTAATACCTAGGTATTTAGTTTAATTTACTGCTTTTAGATTAGAGTGATTTATCGTTTAACCGAAGTTTAACGAGTTCCTTTTAGCACTCATGTGGATGACTTCACACTTTTCTTTATTTAGGGTCAACTGCCACTTTTCGAACCATTCAGATATCTTTTCCAAATCGTTTTGGAATTTGTTTTGATCTTCTGATGACTTTATTAGTCGATAAATGACAGCGTCATTTACAAACAAGCGAAGACGACTGCTCAGATTGTCTCCCAAATCGTTTATATATAAGGAACATAAAGGGCCTATAACACTACCTTGGGAAACTCCAGAAGTCATTTCTGTTTTACTCGATGACTTTCCGTCAATTTCTACGACCTGTGACCTCTCTGACAGGAAATCACAAATCCACATAACTGAGACGATATTCCATAAGCACGCAGTTTCACTACGAGCCGATTGTATGGTACAGTGTCAAAAGCCTTCCGGAAATACAGATTGCCTTCTTCTCAAATGATACGCTGGGAACTATGGATGAAGGACAACAAGCAGATTCCATACTTATAGATTTCCGAAAAGCTTTTGATACGATACCTCACTGCATATCGTATAGGTTCCCATACACAGGGTGTTACAAAAAGGTACCGCCAAACTTCCAGGAAACATTCCTCACACACAAAGAAAGAAAATATGTTATGTGGACGTGTGTCCGGAAACGCTTACTTTCCATGTTAGAGCTCATTTTATTACTTCTCTTCAAATCACATTAATCATGGAATGGAAACACACAGCAACAGAACGTACCAGCGTCACTTCAAACACTTTGTTACAGGAAATGTTCAAAACGTCCTCCGTTAGCGGAGGATACATGCATCCACCCTCCGTCGCATGGAATCCCTGATGCGCTGATGCAGCCCTGGAGAATGGCGTATTGTATCACAGCCGTCCACAATACGAGCACGAAGAGTCTCTACATTTGGTACCGGGGTTGCGTAGACAAGAGCTTTCAAATGCCCCCATAAATGAAAGTCAAGAGGGTTGAGGTCAGGAGAGCGTGGAGGCCATGGAATTGGTCCGCCTCTACCGATCCATCGGTTACCGAATCCGTTGTTGAGAAGCGTACGAACACTGCGACTGAAATGTGCAGGAGCTCCATCGTGCACGAACCACATGTTGTGTCGTACTTGTAAAGGCACATGTTCTAGTAGCACAGGTAGAGTATCCCGTATGAAATCATGATAACGTGCTCCATTGAGCGTAGGTGGCCGAAACTAAAATGAGCTCTAACATGAAAATTAAGCGTTTCCGGACACATGTCCACAAAACATCTTTTCTTTGTTTTGTGTGTGAGGAATGTTTCGTGAAAGTTTGGCCGTACCTTTTTGTAGCACCCTGTATGTGAGTGGCTCGAACACTTATTAAATAATAGTACCCAGTATGTTGCTCTCGACGGTGGCTGTTCAGTATCATAAGTAGTGGTCCAGGGAAGCGTGATCTGGTGGAAAAGGTGGGCTGCGTTCTAGGGTTGTTTTCTGATGATACTGTGGTGTAAAGGAAGATATCGAAGACAAGTGACTGAAGGATGGCACAGGATTGGTGTAATGAATGGCAGCTAGCTCTAAATGTAAAAAAAAAAAAGTTCAAATGGCTCTAAGCACTATGGTACTTAACATCTGAGGTCATCAGTCCCCTGCCGTTCGGGGTGGCCGAGCGGTTCTAGGCGCTACAGTTTGGGTCCGCGCGACGGCTACGACCGCAGGTTCGAATCCTGCCTCGGGCATGGATGTGTTGATGTCCTTACGTTAGTTAGGTTTAAGTAGTTCTAAGTTCTATGGAACTGATGACCTCAGAAGTTAAGTCCCTTAGTGTTCAGAGCCATTTGAACCATTTTTTTCATTAGTCCCCTAGACTTAGAACTACTTAACCCTAACTATCCTAAAGACATCAAACACATCCATGCCTTAGGCAGGATTAGAACCTGCGACCGTAGCAGCAGCGCGGTTCCGGACTGCAGCGCCTAGAACCGCTCGACCACAGCGGCCGGCGCTCTAAATGTAGAAAAATGTGAGCAAATGCGGATGAGTGGGAAAAACAAACCGGTAATGTTATGATACAACATTGTTAGTGTCCCGTTTGATACAAACGCGTAAATATCTGGGCGTAAGGTTAAAAATCGATATGTAATGGAAGGAGCATGTGAGGATTGTGGTAGTGAAGGCGAATGGTCGACTTGGGTTAATTTTTACAATTTTAGGGAGGCATGGTTAGTCTGTATAGGAGACTGCATATGGAACACTAGTGCGACCTATTCTTGAGTGTTTGGGATTCGCACCAAGTCGGGTTAAAGGAAGGCATGGAAGCAATTCAGAGGCGGGCTGCTAGATTTGGTCCGGAAGTTTCGAACGAAACGCAAGTGTTGCGGAGATGCAGGAACTGAAATGGGAATTCCTGGTGGGAACGCGACGTTGTTTCCGAGAAGCACTATTGAGAATATTTAGAGAACCAGAAGATTTTACTGCCGCCAACGCAAAGAAGAGATACGAGAAACTGGGGGTTAAACGGAGGCATATAGATAGTCCTTTTTCACTCTGTCTGTCTGCGAGGGGAACAGGAAATGAAACGAAGTGGTAGAGGATACCCCCCTCCACGCACCGTATGGTGGATTGAGAAGTATATATGTAGATGCAGAAGTATGATAAAAGCAACAGATGAACTTTCCTATTACTCAAGAAAATGTGAACTTTCCTATTACTTAGGAAAATGACTGAATTCGCCTGAATGAAAGAGTGAACACTGAGTAAATATCAATTGAAAAGATCACTAAAATCATTTATTCGGATAGATGACCGATTTTGGCGATTCTCTATTGCCATCTTTCTTTGTGACGATGTAAACGCAACTCCGAAGACAGCAACAGAGAATTTCCGATCCGGTCATCTGTATTCACAATACTAGAGATCTTCCTTACGCTGGTGATATCGAAATTGCAGACGACTTAAAGAAGATAGAAAATGCAGACTGGCAGTCGAAAGAACAGCATTTCTGAAAAAGAGAAATTTGTTAAGATTGGAAATTTAAGTGCTATGAAATCATATGGAAGTATTCGTCTGAAGGGTAGCTTCTATTGCACAGTATGACCAATAGAAGGGACAGGTCACATGTTGGTGCATCAAGGAAAAGTTAGGCAGACATGGAGGGTTGGAGACTTACAAATGACGGAATACTGTATAGAGCTGCATCAAACCACACTTAAATTTGAAAACCACAACAACAATATCAAGTAGAATGAACATGAAACATCGAAGGATTAAGTAGGTGTTTGTAAGTGGGCTGCTTCTGTGTTGGCAGCACTGTGTAGTGCTTTGCGTTGGATCTCTGACTGCTCTTTTTTTGTAAGAGACGCTGTGGCTGGTCGGACTCGTTGCTGGAAGTTAATCGCCAGTACTGTTGGGCAGTTGGAAGTTAGTTGCTAGCAGTGATGGAAGTACTGTTGGGCAGTTGGAGGTGAAGAGCCAGCAGTGATGGATGTTGGATATGAGAAGTTAGCATTGATGGAGGGTAGAGGTCTGAAGTGTTAGCGTAGGCTAACGATCTGTACATGTTCGATTTGGAGACTGAATATTATTCACGATTATATACCTTTGTACTAGATGTCAATGACGACTTATATTCGTGTTTGAACTGGATGTCACATTATTTGGTTTGCAACAAAATCTTTCCTTTGCTAACCACGTGCCTATTAGTTGTTAGTGGCTTTAGTAGTTAGAATCTTTTATATCTTTTATTTAGCTGGCAGTAATGACGCTAGCTGTATTGCAGTAGTTCACGAAATGAAGATTTTTGTGAGGTAAGTGCTTAATGACATGTATAGGTTATTGTTGAGATTTCTTTTTAGTCAGGGCCATTGTTTTGAATTAATTGTTGGAAGTCAGGTTGTAACTTTTTTTGAGCAGTCAGATTGCGTTGCGCTAGAATATTGTGGGTCAGTGTTGACATGATAAGAAAAAGTAAAGAGAAAGTAGGTTCAGTACGTTCAGTTTTACTCAGCTGTTTCAGAATCAAATAACGTAGAAGCTTCTCTTCTCATTCATTATGCAATTTAAGTACAGACACACTCATTTCAATAAAGAAGTTTCAGTTTCTATGACAGTAACGAATTGGATTAGCCCGCAAGAAAGTGTCACAGAGATGCTTGGGGAACTTATAGTGAACTATTTGGCAGAAAACCCTGTTGGATTAATCTAGAGAACTTATGCTTAATAAAATTGTGTTACGATATTCTTGTCATATAACTCGCATAGATATCTCGAAGGTGAGATAAAAGAGATTAGAGCTCTTACAGAAACAGACAGTTATTCTGCCCTCGCTGTGTTCGTGTATAGGTTAGGGCAGAAGGTAGCTAATAGTGGTGCAAAGTAACGTTCACCATGGACTATAAAGCGTTACATATGGAGATGCTTGGTTACGTTATAACGCTGTGGTTTCTATACACTCAGGCAAACAAAAGACAGCAGCAAAGGGCGAGACTAAGAAGGGAAGTGACAATTAACATGCTTTGTATGGCTATGAAACGCAGCCCCTTCCAATAAGATCAGGAAAAGATTTTTTGCGAACGACGTAGCGTATTCCATCATCTCCTTGGTAATACCGATTGCAGCTCCCATCGGTCAACCCGAGGAGTTCAAGGAAGAACTGTTGATGTCCTGAGTTCCTCTATTGAGCGTGGAAGGCACTGAACTGGCTAAAGACTGGGTAGATGGAATGCAAAATGAAGTTGAAATATGTTTCAGACAACAGCGGAGTCCCAATCTGTGAGTATGATGAGTCATAAGTCAAACAACCACTACCTGTCTTTGAGAATCAACAAGAAACCCGATACCCTGCACAGTTTCCTCGAATCGAATTAAGCAGCTATAGACATTTTACCTGGAAAATTAATTTCACGCTATTTCTTTACCTTTCCTATGTTTGCCTTCATATATTACTAATTTGCATAATTGTCCAGTATAAACGATCAGTCAAATGAAAACATTAGAGACGAATATAAAGTAAGTAACTTGTTTATTATTTCGGAAGTAACCGCCGTAACTGTTACTACATTCCTCCCACTGTGAGAGAAGATTGTCACTGCCTTCATGGAAAATGTTTGCGAGTGCGTACTGAAACATGACTGTATCGAGGAGTGCACCTCTTCGTCGTTGGCGACCACGAATGTCTTTCTTCATGGCCCAAAAACATGGAAGTCGCATGGGGAGAGAGTGAGGATGTGTAAGGGCTTCCCAGAGAAACTTCTGCTGCGTAGTCGTTTTGATTCCCAACTTTGACCTGAAGCCATACCTGGTGGCTATCTATCCAATTTCACCGACAGTAACTTCACTGTGCCTCTCCAACTCACTGGAAGAATGAGACCTCTTCCCAGGTCGCAGTCATATTCACTGACAGTGACAGTGCTGAGCACAACGCGACGACATTCATCAGCAGTTCGTGCGTCCCAGTCATGGAACCATTCCAGACACAGGTTTTTTTATTGTGGTGTTAACAGCAGCCTACACGTGGAACACTAATTCCTTAGTCCGACTGCTGCAAGTCTCCAACCAGCGGTGAGGGATGACACATAGCGTTGCAGGGATTCCATCACTTGTTCTCAGATGGCAGGCGCAGTAGCTGAACGATTACCATGTGCTTGGCGCACAATATGGCGATCCCACCTTGTGGTGCTTAGATGTGGTCGGCCGTAACCTAGTCGAGGATTGTGCCAGCCCACATGTTCTCATGCCGTCCAACGTTAGGCCACTGTCCAATCTGAGTGCCGCACAACGGTGGATACTGCATATTTCGACATCCGTCCAAATGGAGACCCACAATGAGGCCCCTTCCAAACTCTTTTAGGTGCTGATAATGCTGAACATGCCCTCCACAGTTATCACTTAACATGTGATGGTGTTGACGCCCGTTATATACCCTACAACGCCTGGTAACAATACTAAACACCAAGAACACTTATGCACTCTGGTGGCTGTTCTGCCTGTCACAGAGAATTCGAACTCTAATATTTTACACACCCGACTCCGGTGTTCGTGTACGAAGCTGTATGCTGCATTGAAATCCGGCCCATTCTTATTAATGCTTCATCTTTCATCAGCCAGTGTATTTATGCACAGGTGTGCTATCGGTATTTACGATATACGCTTGCGGAAAAAAAAATCGCGGCACCAAGAAAGAGCTGTGCGACATAAATGAAATGTGGTAGGTATATTCTTACATCTGAAAGATGACGTCTATTAGAATTCTGCGCCAGTCGCATTACAGTGAGGATCAAAATCAGGTATGCTTTAAATACACGTTGTGACGGTCGTGAGCCGTAGTTACCTGTGAGATCGCACATGATGAGTTGATATTAGTCAAGAATGCCTTTAAGCCGATAGAGAAGCCTTTATTGACACCTCACTGAGTTTGGACGAGGTCATGTAATAGGGATACAAGAAGCTGGATGTTCGTTCCGCGGTACTGCAGAAGGGCTTGGTAGGAATGTAGCCAGTACACGTGTTCGCTGGCAGCCTTGGTCGCGACAATGATCGGACTCCAGATGGTCACATGGCACTACTTAGAGGGAAGATCATCGTGTTCGGTAGTTGGCACCACAGTGATACAACGAACTGTTACAAACTGGTAACTTCAAGAACATCTCAGCTAGTCATCCACTGATCCCAAACCACAATCGACTGGGACTTCAGTGGTGTCATACATGTCCTTATTGGAGGGTAGGGTGGAGGTCTGTTGCGTTTTCTGATGAAAGTTCTTTCTGCTTCACTGCCAGAGATGGCCGTGTGTTGTTTAGGAAGAGGGCATTTGAGGGTCTGCAACCAACCTGTCTGCGTGTGAGACACACAGTACCTACACCTGGAGTTATGGACTGGGGTGCGATTTATGACAGCTGGAGCACTCTCGAGGTTATCCGTAGCACTCTGAATGTGGAATTATACTTCCGTCTGGTGGTACGCCCTGTTGTCCTGTCATTCATGAACAGCATCCTAAGGCTGATTTACAACAGGATAACGCTCGCCCACATGTCGCTGTTGTTACCAGACATGCTCTACAGGGTGTCGACAGGTTGTCTAGACCTGCCCGAGCGCAAGATCTATGTCCAATCTTGCACGTATGGGTCATTATCAGGGGACAACTCCAGCGTCATCCACAAACAACTTTAACCGCCCCTGTATTGACCGACCCAGTGCAACAGGCATGGGACTCCATTCCACAAACTGACATCCAGCACCTGTACAATGCAATACATGCTTGTCTGCGTCCTTGTATTCAACATTCTGGCGATTACATCGGTTGTTAATGCATTTGCAATAGATTATCTCGCACTTGCAATATCCTATCATCTTGCAGTATTAATAACATAAAATTTTACCTGGACAAATGTACTCCCGAAATTTTCATTGCTCTACGTTTATCATTTTTGTTGAGGTTCCTTATCCATCTGTGTATGTCAAACGAGGTAAAGAGTTTAGAATACGGGAGGGGGAGGAGAGGGGGGGTATCAGCTGGCAAAGCAGAGCAACGCATGGGGCCGCTGGCTCTGGGAGGGCCGTGGCCAGGTGAAAGCAGAGGTGGTAACAAAGCCTTCAGAGAGAGAGAGATCTGAACGGGCGGTGCCGCCCGCTCCACCGCTCGCTGATCGCCACACGGGAGCCGCTCGAGTAATAAACCGCGATTAGGGCGACGCGCAAATAACGGGCGCGCCGCCCACAGAGCCATCGCCTGGGAAATCTGCGCTCAGCGCGTGGGCGGCTGGACGGGTAATTACGCCGGAGGGTAATGAGAGACGGCCGCGGAAGGCGTCCCGTCCTGGTGGGCTTTTATTGTTTTCTGCTGTGGCCAGCCTGCTTAATGCGGTGTGGGTGGGTACGCACGAGTTTCAGAATATGATGCGTAACATTATTTACACCATAGGGCTAGTGTACTGGTATCCCGACTCTCACTGCTTAAAAATAATGATAATGGAAGGAAGACTGGAAAAAAATATCAAGACACTGTAAGTAGGCTGTTTAGGTTTTTATGTTGGTAACGCCACGTAGCGCTCTGTATGAAAATCACTGACTGTACTGTGTGCAATCTGTGACTAGTTGGCGTTGTTGGAATATTCGCTACTGTAGTGTTGGGCAGTTGGATGTGAACAGCGCGTAGCGTTGCGCAGTTGGAGGTGTGCCGCCAGCAGTGGTGGGTGTGGGAAGAGAGATGGCAGATTGTTGAGAGCGGACGGTCTGGACGTGTGTCCGTCAGAAAAAGGAAATTTGTAAGACTGGATGTCATGAACTGATATATATGACTTTTGAACACTCTTAAGGTAAATACATTGTTTGTTCTCTATCAAAATCTTTCATTTGCTAACTATGCCTAGTGCCTTCAGTAGTTAGAATCTTTTATTTAGCTGGCAGTATTGGCGCTCGCTGTATTGCAGTAGATCGAGTAACGCCGCGCGGGATTAGCCGAGCGGTCTTGGGCGCTGCAGTCGTGGACTGTGCGGCTGGTCCGGGCGGAGGTTCGAGTCCTCCCTCGGGTATGGGTGTGTGTGTTTGTACTTAGGATAATTTAGGTTAAGTAGTGTGTAACCTTAGGGACTGATGACCTTAGCAGTTACAGGGTGTTTCAAAAATGACTGGTATATTTGAAACGGCAATAAAAACTAAACGAGCAGCGATAGAAATACACCGTTTGTTGCAATATGCGTGGGACAACAGTACATTTTCAGGCGGACAAACTTTCGAAATTACATTAATTACAATTTTCAACAACAGATGGCGCTGCAAGTGATGTGAAAGATATAGAAGACAACGCAGTCTGTGGGTGCGCCATTCTGTACGTCGTCTTTCTGCTGTAAGCGTGTGTTGTTCACAACGTGCAAGTGTGCTGTAGACAACATGGTTTATTCCTTAGAACAGAGGATTTTTCTGGTGTTGGAATTCCACCGCCTAGAACACAGTGTTGTTCCAACATGACGAAGTTTTCAACGGAGGTTTAATGTAACCAAAGGACCGAAAAGCGATACAATAAAGTATCTGTTTGAAAAATTTCAGCGGACTGGGAACGTGATGGATGAACGTGCTGGAAAGGTAGGGCGACCGCGTACGGCAACCACAGAGGGCAACGCGCAGCTAGTGCAGCAGGTGATCCAACAGCGGCCTCGGGTTTCCGTTCGCCGTGTTGCAGCTGCGGTCCAAATGACGCCAACGTCCACGTATCGTCTCATGCGCCAGAGTTTACACCTCTATCCATACAAAATTCAAATGCGGCAACCCCTCAGCGCCGCTACCATTGCTGTACGAGAGACATTCGCTAACGATATAGTGCACAGGATTGATGACGGCGATATCCATGTGGGCAGCATTTGGTTTACTGACGAAGCTTACTTTTACCTGGACGGCTTTGTCAATAAACAGAACTGGCGCATATGGGGAACCGAAAAGCCCCATGTTGCAGTCCCATCGTCCCTGCATCCTCAAAAAGTACTGGTCTGGGCCGCCATTTCTTCCAAAGGAATCATTGGCCCATTTTTCAGATCCGAAACGATTACTGCATCACGCTATCTGGACATTCTTCGTGAATTTGTGCCTTAGACGACACTGCGAACACCTCGTGGTTTATGCAAGATGGTGCCCGGCCACATCGCAGGGCCGACGTCTTTAATTTCCTGAATGAATATTTCGATGATCGTGTGATTGCTTTGGGCTATCCGAAACATACAGGAGGCGGCGTGGATTGGCCTCCCTATTCGCCAGACATGAACCCCTGTGACGTCTTTCTGTGGGGACACTTGAAAGATCAGGTGTACCGCCAGAATCCAGAAAAAATTGAACAGCTGAAGCAGTACATCTCATCTGCATGTGAAGCCATTCCGCCAGACACGTTGTCAAAGGTATCGGGTAATTTCATTCAGAGACTACGCCATATTATTGCTACGCATGGTGGATATGTGGAAAATATCGTACTATAGTGTTTCCCAGACCGCAGTGCCATCTGTTGTTGAAAATTGTAACTACTGTAATTTCGAAAGTTTGTCTGCCTGAAAATGTACTGTTGTCCCAAGCATATTGCAACAAACGGTGTATTTCTATCGCTGCTCGTTTAGTTTTTATTGCCGTTTCAAATATACCGGTCATTTTTGAAACACCCTGTAAGTCCCATAAGATTTAACACATATTTGAACATTTTTTAGTTCGAGTAACGAAGATTTTTGTGAGGTAAGTGATTCATGAAGGGTAAAGGTTATTGTTAGTCAGGGCCATTCTTCTGTAGGGATTATTGAAAGTCAGATTGCGTTGCGCTAAAAATATTGTGTGTCAGTTTGGTGATGATCAGAATAAGTAAAGAGAGAAATGTCTGAGTACGTTCAGTTTTGCTCAGCTGTTTGAAAATCAAATAACGTAAAGGTTTACCAGCACAGTCATACATAATTTTACAAAGGGGACGTTTCATAACACGTTCATAGGATCTGTCGACCTGGGAAAATCGTTCGACATAGTAAAATAGTGCAACTTGTTAGAAATTCTGAGGAAAATAGTAGTAAGTTGTGTTGCTTGAGGCTTTCTCCACGGAGTATGTTGCGAAAATTCCATAACATTTCGTTGGCGCAACTGACCATCTTCAGACGCGGCGAGCACACTGCCGAGGCTATGGCCCAAGCCTCCTGTTAATGATAATAAGACAAGAAACGGCGCAGGCGTGAACGCATCAAACTTCGGTGATCAGTATCACTGATACGCAGATCAGCAGCGAGAGAGACAGCTACGCCACATGACGGACGATAAATGCAGGCGCACAAACATACTGTGCCGTGGCGTCGATCCCCCCTAGTGCCCTTTGTCGGGAGCTGCCCATCCCGCCGTTGTCAACCGAATATCTACGTCGCCAGCGCAGCGTCATCCCTTGTACGACCATCAGTTTTCCTTTGTGTTCGCTGTGATTTTAACATGGCCGGCCCTGGATCACGCGTCGCGTTTAATCGGTACCCCGTGTCCTTGTCAAGTAAATTAATCGAGCTGCGAATTTCCACTGGTTCTTTAATAACGCTGTCCCAATACGAAGACATAGACGACAGAATTTTGATGTTTTTGTATTCCATTCGGAAGCAATGCTCGGGCACTACGGATTTCTCTGGCTGGTCCAAACGTGTGTGTCGTCGATGTTCGACACATCTGTTATCCGCGGTGCTACACGTTAGTTCAGTGTATGACTTCTCGCAGCTACAGCGAAACTTCTAAACACCAGGCCTTCTTGAACAAAGATCATCTTTCACTGAGCCCTAAATGAGATCTGAGTTTCGTTGACGGACGAAAGGCGAATTTACTTTTGTTCCTCCATTTATCTTTTCGAAGAAACACCGCCGACATATGCCAAGACGACCAATCCCCTTTGTTCTTAACTTTCTTCCAGTTCTCTACTTTGTACAGCACGCGTCGGACGTAAGACACGGCGAATCTCGAATTCAGAACATCTATTCTCTAAAAATAAGATACGGAGGTCGAGTACCCAACCAGATAAGCTGTTTGAATCCGATATGGCTAGTGCTCTGTGGGCCAACGTTCTAAGTAAGCTGTAGGGGAATACGGATAATACACAATAAGAACCAAGAGGGAACAATAAGTCTAAAAGACGAACAACGAGTTGTAAAACAGGGATGCAGTCTTTCGCCCCTACTGGTCAATTTATGCATCGAAGAAGCAACGACGGAAATGAAATAAAGTGGCATTCAAATTGAAAGTGAACGGACATCCATGAGAACATTCGCTGTTGACGTTGCTACCCTCAGTGAAAATGAAGGAGAATTACAGGATGTATTTAATGGAACGGACAGCCTAATGAGTACAGAACATGGATTGAGGGTAAATCTAAGAAAGACGAAAGTAATGAGACCTAGCAGAAACGAGAATGCGAGAAACGTAACATCAAAATTGATGGTCACGAAGTAGACAAAGTTAAGAAATTCTGCTTCTTTGAAAGAAAAATAACCTATGACAAATGAAGCAAGGAGGATATAAAGAGCAGACTAGTACAGTCAAAGAGGACGTTCGCGGTAAAGAGAAGTCTACTGGTATCAAACATGAGTCTTAATTTGAGGAAGAAAATCTTGAGAATGTACAGAAATGTACGGTAGTGAAAAGTGGACTGTGGGAAAACCGGAACAGTTGAAAAATGAAAGAATTTGGGTTGTGGTGCTGTAGAAGAATGTTGAAAATTAGGTGGGCAGGAAAGATAAGAAATGGTTCTCCCTAGAATCGGCGAATAGAGGAACAAATGGAAAACCCTGACAAGAAGAAGGGACACGATGGTAGTACATGGGTTATGACGTCAGGGAATAGCTACCACGGTGCTAGAGGGAGCTGTAAATTGTAAAAACTGTAGAAATAGACAGGGATGAGAATATACGACTATACAACAAGTAAATGAAGATATAGATTGCAAGTGTTACTCCGAGATGAAGTTACCGCAGGAAAGGAATTCATGACGGGCAGCATCAAACCAGTCAGATGGTTCATTTTCAAGTTAATCTATAGCAACAAATGTGGACAGATGGTTGTCAGTTTGTTAAAAAGCATATGCCATCTATACAGCGTAAAAAAAGAAATAGGCAGTCGCTCGTCAAACAGAATTACCACGATAGATTACGAAAAATTTTCGGACGTCTGGCAAACTAAAAAAAATCCAGTATCAAAAAACTGTTATGACACCGAATGTTTCTTAAAATATGTACCATGGATTTCACCGTTCAGACAATTACTTCATTTAAACAAACATGCGCGATTATTAACATTGCATACTGCCTATAGCGGCCTAAAAAGCATTCAAATCTACATTATGCTTGAAATAAAATATTGATGTTTGGTAACTGTGTAATCTTTCCAGAAAAAAGCATGAAATGAAGGAGTTTAAAATGTTATTCGTTGATCGTTTATCGAAGAACTCTCCCCTTGTATCAGACAATTACGTAATAAAAATTTTATTTTAAGAATATCAATTGTAAATAATTACTAGTTTCATCACTTAATGATTTGTAAATATAAATAATAAAAAAGTTAATGTAAGGGGCAATCAGAAAGTTTCTGTTGCTTCGTTGAATATGCAACATATTGCGCCTCCGATGTGGGTATATAAATACAGACATGTCGGTAAGGGATTAGTGTGGTATTTCTGTCTTTCGGACGCGGTGCTGTAAATGTCGAAATATCAACTATAGCTACGTTATTTCTAAATGCGTCTAAACAGGACCAACGCGCTGTTTTTCTTTGCTTGGATACAGAAGGAGAAATACCGGTACATGCCCGTGGGAGAGTTAAGAAATTGTATGTGGCGCCAAGTCTGTCGAAAATCATCGTTATGGAAGAGGCGCCAAATTCCGTGCTGGCGGCGTTTTGACACTAGCGGCTGGTCGATCTGGGATTCGAGCCTCAGCCAACCGAAATGGGCGACAGTCGAACACCCGCCCTGTAGTCGTGATCTCTCCCCATATGACATCACCCTTTGGTCTCTTGAAAATGGAATTGAAGGGTGGACGATTTATATCGGACGAGAATATGAAGCGGACAGTTGTGGACGTTTTTACGCAGCAGGACACATTGATTTGCCAAACGGGAATCTTCAACCAGCTGCGTAAATGGGATGACTGTTACAGCTTTCACGGCGATTTTGCCTGCTTGGCATACCAATTCTGGACTGGGCGCCTTCGAATAGTAACCTTGGGGTCACCCCTTATATGTATTTATTTGAGCAGATGAAACAGATTGAAAACGACATTTAAAATTGTTTCTGCTTAATAATGAGTTGTGTAAAGTTAAAAAGTCTGCTAAAAGAAGTCAGTCGTAAGCTGTAAAATACCTTGAACAGCATCATATCAGACATGTAAAGGTAGTTCCAACATATCATTAATCTATTCCGTACAGGTCGCACAGGTGAGGGTAAGAGGGAAAATGGAAATAGCTGATAAATGCGAATTGATGATGATCGTGTGTATTACTGTTGATGACAATAGGCACATTTCTAATATAAAAGACCTGCTACAAAGGCGATCTAGACCTCATTTCAGGACTGATATTATCCACACAGCCACACAAAACAAGCAGGGGAAAATACGGCACTGTATGTGTCCACAAGAACTGACTGCGCGAATTTTCTTAATTTTCTGTAGGAATATGACGTGGAATCTGTAGCGAAACAGGATTCACCCCCCCCCCCCCCCCCCCCACACACACACACAGTACTATCCTTTTCACGACGTCTTCCAAATACTTCCTCCTCGGTCGTCCTCTTGCTTTCCTTTCTTTCCCAGTATTTTCGTTCGAGGATGTTAGTCGTGAAACTGCTATGTTTGATGATATGTACTACATTTTTTTATTTTTCTCTTTTCGATTTCCTCTAATGATATCATTCTTGGCTTTCTTATTACTTCCAGGTTGTTTTTCTTCCCGTCCAGCTCGTTCTTGTCATTTTCCTCCATATCAACATTTCGGCATCCTCAGGTCTATTCAATTCCATAGAGCGGTATACTAAGTACAATATGATTTTGCAAATGATTTTCTGGCGTTTGTATTCATGTGTTTGTTAATCAGAATATTTATCTTCGGCGAAATATCTGTTTTACCATTAGAGTCCTTCTCTTCACATCTATTAAGGATCTGTTGTTCTCTGTGTGTATACTACTGAGATAAAAAAATGTTTCACCTGATCAACTTTTATATCTACCATATTTTTCGACACTACCACTATTTTCGTTTTCTGTTTGTTCGTTTTAACCTTCATATTTTGTGTCCGATAGTGTTCGCAGCATTCTACCCATTTCTGATTTTGAGTTTGCAACTATGACGATGTCATCATCAAATCTGACAGATTTATATTTGTCCTGTTACGTTACTGTCTTTGTCTTCTCCTTCATCGTCTGAATAGCTTCTTCGATGAACACATTAAATAAATACGGAGAAAGAGGACATCCTTGTCTGTCTCCCGTTCTTGTTCTGGCATTTACCTTTACGCGTGGTCTAGGGGTAGCGTCTTAGATTCATAACCAAAACGTCTTCGGTCCCGGGTTCGATCCCCGCCACTACCTAAATTTTCATAAATAGTCAGCATTGGCGGCCGAAGACTTCCGGCATAAGAAGTCAGCCTCATTCTGCCAACGGCCTTGTCAAAGAGGGCGGAGGAGCGGATAGAGGTTCAGGGCACTCTGTTGTCCTAGGGGTGGGAAATTGCCCCTAAAGGCGGAAGAATCAGCAATGATCAAGGACATGAGGATGCAGAAGGCAATGGAAACCACTGCATTAAAGACACGTAACGTGTATCCACAGGACATGTGGCCTGTAATTGAAGAAGTGTCTCTCCATCGGCAAAAGATTCCGGAGTAGTCCCCCATTCGGATCTCCGGGAGGGGACTGCCAAGGGGCAGGTTACCATGAGAAAAAGATTGAATAATCAACGAAAGGATAACGTTCTACGAGTCGGGGCGTGGAATGTCAGAAGCTTGAACGTGGTAGGGAAACTAGAAAATCTGAAAAGGAAAATGCAAAGGCTCAATCTAGATATAGTAGGGGTCAGTGAAGTGAAGTGGAAGGAAGACAAGGATTTATGGGCAGATGAGTATCGGGTAATATCAACAGCAGCAGAAAATGGTATAACAGGTGTAGGATTCGTTATGAATTGGAAGGTAGGGCAGAGGGTGTGTTCCTGGAACAGTTCAGTGACCGGGTTGTTCTAATCAGAATCGACAGCAGACCAACACCGACAACGATAATTCAGGTATACATGCCGACGTCGCAAGCTGAAGATGAACAGATAGAGAAAGTGTATGAGGATATTGAAAGGGTAATGCAGTATGTAAAGGGGGACGAAAATCTAATAGTCATGGGCGACTGGAATGCAGTTGTAGGGGAAGGAGTAGTAGAAAAGGTTACAGGAGAATATGGACAAGGAATGAAAGAGGAGAAAGACTAATTGAGTTCTGTAACAAGTGTCAGCTAGTAATAGCGAATACCCTGTTCAAGAATCACAAGAGGAGGAGGTATACTTGGAAAAGGCCGGGAGATATGGGAATATTTCAATTAGATTACATCATGGTCAGAGAGAGATTCCGAAATCAGATAGTGGATTGTAAGGGGTACCCAGGAGCAGATATAGACTCAGATCACAATATAGTGGTGATGAACAGTAGGCTGAAGTTCAAGACATTAGTAAGGAAGAATCAATACGCAAAGAAATGGGATACGGAAGTACTAAGGAATGACGAGATACGTTTGAAGTTCTCTAACGCTATAGATACAGCAATAAGGCATAGCGCAGTAGGCAGTACAGTTGAAGAGGAATGGACATCTCTAAAAAGAGCCATCACAGAAGTTGGGAAGGAAAACATAGGTAGAAAGAAGGTAGCTGCGAAGAAACCATGGGTAACAGAAGAAATACTTCAGTTGATTGATGAAAGGAGGAAGTACAAACGTGTTCCGGGAAAATCAGGAATACAGAAATACAAGTCGCTGAGGAATGAAATAAATAGGAAGTGCAGGAAAGCTAAGACGAAATGGCTGCAGGAAAAATGTGAAGACATCGAAAAAGATATGATTGTCGGAAGGACAGACTCAGCATACAGGAAAGTCAAAACAACCTTTGGTGACATTAAAAGCAACGGTGGTAATATTAAGAGTGCAACGGGAATTCCACTGTTAAATGCAGAGGAGAGAGCAGATAGGTGGAAAGAATACATTGAAAGCCTGTATGAGGGTGAAGATTTGTCTGATGTGATAGAAGAAGAAACAGGAGTCGATTTAGAAGGGATAGGGGATCCAGTATTAGAATCGGAATTTAAAAGAGCTTTGGAGGACTTACGGTCAAATAAGGCAGAAGGGATAGATAACATTCCATCAGAATTTCTAAAATCATTGGGGGAAGTGGCAACAAAACGACTATTCACGTTGGTGTGTAGAATATATGAGTCTGGCGATATACCATCTGACTTTCGGAAAAGCATCATCCACACAATTCCGAAGACGGCAAGAGCTGACAAGTGCGAGAATTATCGTACAATCAGCTTGACAGCTAATGAATCGATGCTGCTTACAAGAATAATATACAGAAGAATCGAAAAGAAAATTGAGAATGCGCTAGGTGACGATCAGTTTGGCTTTAGGAAAAGTAAAGGGACGATTGAGGCAATTCTGACGTTACGGCTAATAATGGAAGCAAGGGTAAAGAAAAATCAAGACACTTTCATAGGATTTGTCAACCTGGAAAAAGCGTTCGACAATATAAAATGGTGCAAGGTGTTCGAGATTCTGAAAAAAGTAGGGGTAGGCTATAGGGAGAGACGGGTCATATACAATATGTACAACAACCAAGAGGGAATAATAAGAGTGGACGATCAAGAACGAAGTGCTCGTATTAAGAAGGGTGTAAGACAAGGCTGAAGCCTTTCGCCCCTACTCTTCAATCTGTACATCGAGGAAGCAATGATGGAAATAAAAGAAAGGTTCAGGAGTGGAATTAAAATACAAGGTGAAAGGATATCAATGACACGATTCGCTGATGACATTGCTATCCTGAGTGAAAGTGAAGAAGAATTAAATGATCTGCTGAACGGAATCAACAATCTAATGAGTACACAGTATGGTTTGAGAGTAAATCGGAGAAAGACGAAGGTAATGAGAAGTAGTAGAAATGAGAACAGCGAGAAACAACATCAGGATTGATGGTCACGAAGTCAATGAAGTTAAGGAATTCTGCTACCTAGGCGGTAAAATAACCAATGACGGACGGAGCAAGGAGGACATCAAAAGCAGACTCGCTACGGCAGAAAAGGCATTTCTGGCCAAGAGAAGTCTACTTAGATCAAATACCGGCCTTAATTTGAGGATGAAATTTCTGAGGATGTACGTCTGGAGTACAGACTTGTGTGGTAGTGAAACATGGACTGTGGGAAAACCGGAACAGAAGAGAATCGAAGCATTTGAGATGTAGTGCTATGGACGAATGTTGAAAATTAGGTGGACTGATAAGGTAAGGAATGAGGAGGTTCTACGCAGAATCGGAGAGGAAAGGAATATGTGGAAAACACTGATAAGGAGAAGGGACAGGATGATAGGACATCTGATAAGACATGAGGGAATGACTTCCATTGTACTAGAGGGAGCTGTAGAGGGCAAAAACTGTAGAGGAATACAGAGATTGGAATACGTCAAACAAATAACTGAGGACGTAGATGAAGAGGTTAGCACAGGAAAGGAATTCGTGGCGGGCCGTATCAAACCAGTCAGTAGACTGATGATCAAAAAAAAAAAAAAAAAAAAAAAACCTCTACCTAACTGATATTTAATTTTGTACTTAGCTTCTTTTAGTGTTAATTAGTATCCTTCCTGTGCTGTTCTATTTTCTTCATAGTTCTAAAGAGTAGCTCCCAGTAGTCAAAAGATTTTTCTGTGTCAGTGAAGGTAGCTTACCTTCTGCCTAATAGCAAAAATAGGATTGCTTCCCTAGTTCCTCTGCCTTCTCTCTATTTCCAAATTGATTTACCTTTCCTTTTATCCTATTCTTAACTATCTTAATGTGCATTTTGGAAATGCGCGATAACATTGATAGTTTTCCACAATTGAAACGGTTCCTGTTTATGTATGGTAATGGCTCTACATCGTCTGAAGTCTTCTTGCGTGATTCCTCTTTCGTTGCAGTAATTTATTACTCTGAATAATTGGTGATTCATACTGTTTAGTAATTTTTTTCAGTAATTCTGCTGTGATATCATCTACACCAGTTACTGTTGCTTCCTTAAGACTCCAAAGGGCATGTTCAAGTTCATGTCTCGTGATTCCGGGACCTTCCATTTCTCTTTCACAGTCATTTAATTTACAATTATAATGGTGTGCAAAATTTGAGGAAGAAAGTAAATTTCGCATGATGTGTTAGTGCCAAATAACAAAGCCCAATGAAACTTTGACATACGTACAACGACCTGTTACGGTATAATACTGAATCTAGTTGGAAGAAATACACACTGAGAAGAACAGAAGTGACACTTTTATTCACAGATAATAAATAACTGCACTGAAGTCAGCAAGATTCACGATGGTTCGCTGGACATTAATAACAGCGGGAGATGGTCCATAGGGCGTGTGCCCACGACGGACGGCATTGCATGCTTTGCAACATGCTTACATGTTGGCTTCAAGGTTGGTAAGAAGTTCTTGTGATACGGCACTCCACTTCTCCACCAGAGCTGTTGATAACTGCTGGACCTTCGTTGGTGTTTGTGAACGGGCCGCAATATATCCCTCCAATGCATTTTACACGCGTTCGATAGGATTTAAGTTCGGGGAATGAGCAGGTCAGTCCTCTCACCGAATATCCTTTTATTCCAAGAGCTCTTCCAACTTCGCTGTTAGATTCAGTCGCGCATAGTCATCCATAAAAATGAAGTATGAAGTCTGGTCCGAATGCGCCCCTTATAAGACTTACACGGGGAAGGAGTACAATGTCACAATAGCTTTGACTGGTGAGTCTACCCCGTTCAAAGATTTTAAGTCAGTACACATCATAATGTCTCCCAACACCATTACACCTGGATCTCCAAAACAATTACGTTCAACAATGTTCCTGGATGGATTATGTGTTCCCATTTCTCGCCGTATTAGGGTGCGTACAGCACTGTCGAACATGACCATTTTTGGTCCACGTTTTATGGTGTGGGAGTGCATAATGTTACATGGGCGCACTGACTCCCACAGTACTCTCCGTGATCAACATTGTTGTACTGGAATAGTGGGAATGCTGGTGCAGTTCATGTTATAATCAAGCAAATGAGCTGTTACATATAGTTCTGCCCGCATCCCCTACAAGATCATGTTCACCCACACGCCCTCTCTCACCTATCCCTGCTAACTTTTCAACATGGCTGGGAAAAGCTGGCGGAGTCTAAACTTACATCACTACAGATGAGTATGACATCACTATCATCCTGCACCTCGCTCCATTTCTCTAGACCAGTTAGGTAAATTAAAATGGTGGGAAAGCTACAGTCTCTAGCTATCCATAATAGCAGAAGGTACAGACGGAACAGTAACAAAAAAGTGAGTTGAGGTGCTATTACTACCCAATTATTGTGGCTAATAATTGTGATCAGTCTACCTGACGGATTATACTAGCACAATATTTAACAATTGTACTACAGATGTGTATCTTTAAACAGTTGGCCACAATTTTACTATTCCGGTGGGATTTTACTAGTCCGGTGGGAAGCTGAATAATTGACATACGCACAACATCACGCCAGTATCACATTGATTCATATGTCATGAATATTCGTGCAATGTGTGTGCTGTCTGAGATCGAACAAATTGCATGGAATGTTGATCAAATTTACTACACCAAAATTACCCTGACTGAATAGTGTGGAAATTCCGATTTATGTGAGAATTCAGTTAAATGTCATAGTAACGAGCTGCAGTAATTCTTCTGGTCAGATGACTACAGGGTTATAAATACAAAATCAAATAACGGTAATGCAGGAGTAATTTTAATAATGAATAAAAATATAGGAACGTGTGTAAGTTACTACGAACAGCATAGTGAACAGATTTTTGTAGCCAAAATAGACCACATTAGTATAAAAGTTTATATGCCAACTAGCTCCGCAAATGATGAAGAGATTGAAGAAATCTATGATACGATGAAAGAAATTATTCAGATAGACGAAAATTTAATAGTCATGGGGGGCTGGAATTCGATTGTAGGATAAGGAAGAGATGGAAAAGTTGTAGGTTTATATGGACTGGGGGTGAGGAATGACAGAGGAAGCCGCCTGGTAGAATTTTGCATAGAGCATAACTTAATCATAGCTAACAACTGGTTTAAGAATCATGAAAGAAGGTTGTATACATGGAAGAGGCCTGGAAACGCAGAAAACATTTCAGATAGATTATATAATGGTAAGACAGAGATTTAGGAACCAGGTTTTAGTTTGTAAGACATTATCAGAAGCAGATGTGGACTCTGATCACAATTTATTGGTTATCAACTATAGATTAAAACTGAAGGAACTGCAAAAAGGTAGGAATTTAAGGAGATGGGACCTGGATAAACCGAAAGAACCAGAGGCTGTAGAGAGTTTCAGAGAGAGCATTAGAGAACGGTTGGCAGGAACAGGGGAAAGGAATACAGTAGAAGGAGAATGGGTAGCTTTGAGAGATGAATTAGTGATGGTAGCAGAGGAGCAATTAGGTAAAAATACGTGGGATAGTAGAAATCCTTGGATGACAGAAGAGATATTGAATTTAATTGATGAAGGAAGAAAATATAAAAATGAAGCAGGCGAAAACGAACACAAACGTTTCCAAAAATGAGATTGACAGGAAATGCAAAATGTTTAAGCAGGGATGGCTAGAGGACAAATGTATGTAGAAGCGTATATCACTAGCGGTATGATAGATACTGCCTACAGGAAAATTAAGGAGGCTTTGGAGAAAAGAGAAGTACTTACAGGAATATCAAGAACTCAGAAAACCAGTCCTAAGCAAAGAAGGGAAAGCGGAAAGGTGGAAGAGCAATGTACTTGAGGGCAATATTAGGGAATGGAAGAGGAGGTAGATGAAGATAAAATGGGAGATATGATACTGCGTGAACAGTTTGACAGAGCACTGAAAGGCCTAAGTCGAAACAAGGCCCCGGGAGTAGACAACATTCCATTAGAACTACTGATAGCCTTGGGAGAGCCAGCCCTGACAAAACTCTACGATCTGGTGAGCAAGATGTATGAGACATGCGAAATACCCTCAGACTTGAAGAATATAATAATTCCAATCCCAAAGAAAACAGGTGTTGACATACGTGAAAATTACTGAACTATCAGTCTAATAAGTCACGGCTGCAAAATACTAATGCGAATTCTTTACACATGAATGGAAAATCTGGTAGAAGCCGACCTCGGGGAAGATCAGTTTAAATTTCGTAGAAATGTTGGAACACACGAGGCAATACTGACTCTACGACTCATCTTAGAAGATAGGTTAAGGAAGGCAAACCTATGTTTCTAGCATTTGTAGACTCAGAAAAAGCTTTTGACAATGTTGACTGGAATAGTCTTTTTCAAATTCTGAAGGTGACAGAGGTAAAATACAGGGCGAAAGGCTATTTACAATTTGTACAGAAACCAGATGGCAGTTAGAAGATTCGAGGGGCTTGAAAGGGAAGCAGTGCCTGAGAAGGGAGTGCGACAGTGTTGTAGCCTATCACCAATGTTATTCAATCTGTGTACTGAGCGAGCAGTGAATGAAAGAAAAGAGAAATTCGGAGTTAGAATTAAAATCCGTGGAGAAGAATTATAAAGTTTGAGGTTTGCCGACGACATTGCAAATCTGTCAGAGACAGCAAAGGACCTGCAAGAGCAACTTAACGGAATGGACAGTGTCTTGAAAGGAGGGTATAAGATGAACATCAACAAAAGCAAAACGAGGGTGATGGAATGTAGTCCAATTAAATCATGTGATACTGAGGGAATTAGATTAGGAAATGAAACACTTAAAGTGGTAATCGAATTTTGCTATTTGGGGAGAAAAGTAACTAATGATTGTCGAAGCAGAGAGGATATAAAAAGTAGACTGCCTATGTCAAGCAAAGCGTTAGTGAAGAAGAGGAATTTGTTAACATCGAATATAGATTTAAATGTCAGGAAGTCCTTTCTGAAAGTATTTGTATGGAGTATAGCCATGTATGGAAGTGAAACATGGACGATAAACAGTGTAGAGAAGAAGAAAGTAGAAGCGTTCGAAATGTGGTGCTACAAAAGCATGCTGAAGGTTAGATAGGTCATTCATGTAACTAATAAGGAAGTACTGAATAGAACTCGGGAGAACAGGAATTCGTGGCACAACTTGACTAGAAGAAGGGATCGGTTGGTAGGACACATATTGAGGCATCAAGAGATCACCAATTTAGTATTGGAGGGAAGCGTGGAGGGCAAAAATCGTAAAGAGAAAGACCCAGAGATGAATATGCTAAGCATATTCAGAAGGAGGGAGGTTGCAGTCGTTATTCGGAGATGAAGAGGCTAACACACGACAGAGTAGCATGGAGAGCTGCACCAAACCAGTCTCTGTACTGAAGACCACAACAACAACAATGAGATGCCGTTAGACAGAAAAGCGGGAACTCCACATAGCAACCACTCTCTTTTAACGCGGAAGTTGTGCAGTGTAGTACACATTGCACGCAACTTGAAGCACCAGTAACCGTGACACATACCTGTTTTATTCCACAATTCGATTGAATATGGTGCTCACTTCATCACTGAACACTTGTCTGATTTCAGCTTAAGGAATGTCAAGGTTAATATTCTTCCTGAGATGCTGAGAAATACAATTCAATTTCCAAGCAAATAACGACGTGAACTAAGCTCCGCTTCCTAGACTCACTTCGGTTTAGCCATGCTCCATTTCAGACACTTACTGAAACAGCGTGTCAGCAGGACGTGGACATCACTCGAGATGCACATCCCAGTGATGCAAACATTCAGCTTGTGACGAAGAAGGTGATCTTCTCATAGAAATATGTTGGTTCTATGTCGAGACTCAGGGAAACCACATTGCCTGACAAAGGCACTTTCACAAGTACCCTTACGGGCAGTTTCATGACGGATGTGATGTATGGGCATGCGATGATCTTTTCGTCAGAATTCAACATCAATAATTTACAGGATTATGGAAGATCTTAATCGAGATGGACATGTGGTTGCTAGCATATATTTTTGAGAAACACCAGAGTGTATGGACGGCGACATACACTTCGGACCTTGCCTTCTATTGCACCATGCTAATGCTTTCGTAGAATGTCACGATGGGAAAGAAAAATGTCAACATTTAGGCACTAAATGATATTGATTTGCTGCTCTTTTCTAAGTGCCGGATCGGCGGGGGACTTCACCAGTGTGTCACAGCCCGTGGATAGGTGAGAAGTACAGCTCATCCAACGAGTCGAGCTACATCTTGAACCTGGATGCAAACAACTTAAGGGGAATGCCTCGCAACAGTCGCAGCTGACTGGAGGGTTTCAATGTCTCTCTGATAAATAAATCATCGGACTGGATAAATTCAAGCGAGTGGCTTCAGATTCAGGTGATTCTGGTATAGGATGTGTCATGGAGGCAGAACTGGCATATCCTAATGGTTTGAAAGGTGTGCACAGTGATTTACCGCTATTTCCAAAGTAACTAGTTTCGCGAGACAGTACCCTCCCCAAGGTGATGGCGACACTGGAGGATAAGCAGAGATATATCCCGCATTATGGAAACCTTCAGCAACGTCTCAGTTGGGACTGGAGCAGACTAGTCACCTCCGCTATTTCCTTCGCTCAGCATCTCTGGCTGAAGGACTATATAGATTTAAATACTGAAATGAGGGCTTCTGCAATGTTTGATTTTGAAAGAGATTGTTTTAAACTGATGAACAATGCAATTTTTGGCAAGACAATGGAGATTTTGAGAAAGCAGCGCAAATTTCGTATAGTTTATTGCTGGAAGGGCTGTTATGGAGCAAGGGATTATATATCACCAGGCCAAATTTTCGTTGGGACACTACCTTCAAAAAAGAATTTTTCGCTTGGAGACATCTAAAGTTTTGGTAGTGTTCATAAATCCTATTTATGTTGGTATGTGTATATTGGACCTACCAAACTCCACAATTACCAGTTTCATTATGGGTTTATGAATACCCATTTCACATACCAAAAATTACTTTAAATGAATATGGACAGCTTAATCTACTGGTTGAAGGGTTGAGACCAACATGAATTAATAAGGAGCCACGCTGATGCATTCAGCACGTCTGTATATGTGACCAATAATCCTTACAGCATAACACTGCCAACAACGTTGTTAATGGCCTCATGAAAGACGGGGGAAATCGGTCGCAGATTGAGGAATTTGTGGGTCCGGGATCGAATACGTATGCTTTCTGTTCCGTGACAGGTGGCAACCAAAGGTGTGCATCAGGTGGTATCAGTGGCTCTCAAGTCTACTTCGAGCACTTGCGTGGTGGCATTGGTGGAGCTCTACCTCCCACTCTGTATGTAGTGCAGCAAGTTGGTATTTGTATGCAGGACCATCTGATGCACACTGTATTGCAGCTGAAAATTAGCCTGTCGCCTCATGATAATAAGGGGCTGATTTTTGAGGATGGTATTGGGAGACTCCTCTAGTCATACTATTTACGCTAGTTGATATAGTGAGGGTGAATCTATTTATTTGTAAATACCATTTGTTTGCGTGTTTGTATGTTTTTATCATAGAGTAAATAGTTGTGTGTATAAATGTTTGTGTGTGCGTCTGAGTTTATTGTGCAACGTATGTGTGCTAAAGAAATGAGTATTGTGTATTCTTGCATGTGTGCATATGTGTATTGGTACTCGACTGCGAGGCTGTGTGTATATTTTATAGTATCTTTTTACTTTCTGGTAGTCGTCAAAGTCTCTATGGCGTAAACTAGTTCTCATGCTAAGTCTGCCTTTTTCAACAATGAAAAAAAGTATATCAAATCATATTGTAAATTTTGCCATTTCAGCAACTGTATATGTGAAATTACATTACAATAGTTTGACTCGAATGGACGACAACTGTAAGGATCTCCATGGGCAACATATTGAACTGTATACTTTATATTTTGTTTTCATCCTACTAATCATTATTATTAGTGTAAAAAGGTATCTCTGTGCAAAACGTATTACAACGGAGGAATTTTAAAGAGCTCATGCTATTAGTCATTATTGTAAGAAAACGCTGCCAAAGAAAATTTGATTTTAAAGAAGATATTGTACAAAAAATCTACAAAAGAAAATGCTCTGAATAAAAGGAAAGAAAGGTTGTTACCTATATTTCTGTTATTTACAGAACCATTCTCTCAGTACTAAAAACCGAATGCAGTTGACTGTTTTACTGTATATAACTGTATAAAAAGTGTCTGCATTGGATACACTTCTGACATCGTCAGCGTGGGGGCGATCTGTAGCATTATGGACACTAAATAAACACCGCCAAGATCGCTGAAATCATTTGTTCATATATATGACTGGTTTCGGCATTTCACTGTTGCCATTTTCGGATCTGCAGAGGATGAGAGCGCAAATGCTACGACGCAGCAACTAACGTATCAGCAGACATAGTTATATCAAAGATTTGCAATACGTGGAATAGCAACATACTTTTGTTTGCATCGTTACACAATCTTCTCTTTCAGTACAGTAAGTGGTGCTGTACTATGTATCTCCAAGTTACGCTAAAGGTGAAAGTTGTGTAATGATGTAAACGTAGGTATGTTGCTCGTCCATGTATTGAAAGTCTTGGGTATAGTTGTGTGTGCTGTTATATTAGTTTCTGTATCCTAGCATTTTTTGTCCCATCTCTTACAGACCCGAAGATGACAACAGAGAATTGCCGAAACCTGTCATCTATATGAATAAATGATTTAGCAATCTTCACGGCTGAAATTTTATTCAGTGAATGTATAGGAGTTGTTAGTTCTCAAAGCCGCTTCGTCAAAGTTGTGTAGAACATATAATGAGTGTGAGGCACACTATCAGACATTTATTTTGAATATGAGTGCCACACGGAAGGGGAACTTTAAGGATGACGATAACACTCTTTACAGTCTGATCACTTGGGATCCTGCATACCGAAGAGCGCGTTTAGGGCTCTCGGAAGAGGATGTGTGCGATCATTCCCATTTTCAGGTGTACAGAAGCATCGTCTAGTATTACATCGTCTGTGCTTGCAGAAATCAGTAAATGTCGAATCAGTACGAAATTGTATACTAAAGAAAATTTCAGTCGCCATATATAGCCTGATAAAGTTACCTGAATCTTTCGAGGGTGGCTGAAAAAAAGTAGAATCAGGATGAACTGATTTGAAACACAGTGATTTGTTTTACATTCATTTATTTGCCACCCGGCTTAAAAGTAGTATTACATTTTCTGAAGCTTGAGCTGAGGGAGAGCTGGACACCTATAAGATTCCAGGTTTCAAATAGCTGCATCATTGTAAATTGTCCACATAGACGACAGTGTCTGTGTGGTGAAAAGCTTGAAGAAATGTCGCCGTATCTTCGTAAGATATACCAGGATCATTCCAGTGAATTTCGTGGAAAAAATGTGTTAAACATGATTGTGATGTTTCCAGAATGAGATTTTCACTCTGCAGCGGAGTGCGCGCTGATATGAAACTTCCTGGCAGATTAAAACTGTGTGCCCGAACGAGACTCGAACTCGGGACCTTTGCCTTTCGCGGGCAAGTGCTCTACCAACTGAGCTACCGAAGCACGACTCACGCCCGCTACTCACAGCCTTACTTCTGTCAGTACCTCGTCTCCTACCTTCCAAACTTTACAGAAGCTCTCCTGCGAACCTTGCAGAAATAGCACTCCTGAAAGAAAGGATATTGCGGAGACATGGCTTAGCCACAGCCTGGGGGATGTTTCCAGAATGAGATTTTCACTCTGCAGCGGAGTGTGCGCTGATATGAAACTTCCTGGCAGATTAAAACTGTGTGCCCGAACGAGACTCGAACTCGGGACCTTTGCCTTTCGCGGGCAAGTGCTCTACCAACTGAGCTACCGAAGCACGACTCACGCCCGCTACTCACAGCTTTACTTCTGCCAGTACCTCGTCTCCTACCTTCCAACCAGTCTTCACAAAACGGAAATCACAAAATGATTTGTCATTGTTAAGAATAACTCGTTATCTTTACAGAAGCTCTCCTGCGAACCTTGCCCGCGAAAGGCAAAGGTCCCGAGTTCGAGTCTCGGTCGGACACACAGTTTTAATCTGCCAGGAAGTTTCATGATTGTGATGGTTCATTTCCGTCACTAGTAGCCGCGGACTTGAGTTTCCGCTCAGCGAGGCCAGCGCTGGAGTAATCCACATACGGAGACCGCAGGTGCTGGGAGGGCGCTTCGTGGACTGGACGAGCAGCACTGAACTCCTGGTGGCAGAAGAATTTTTCCTGTGGATCGATCATCTTCACCATAACGTTCGAAGGAGCACGTCTTTGCCACCACATCTGGCCGCGCGTCGGGTTCCGATGCTGAATGCGTCCGTGTTCAAATGGCTCTGAGCACTATGGGACTCAACTTCTAAGGTCATCAGTCCCCTAGAACTCAGAACTACTTAAACCTAACTAACCTAAGGACATCACACACATCCATGCCCGAGGCAGGATTCGAACCTGCGACCGTAGCGGTCACGCAGTTCCAGACTGTAGCGCCTTTAACCGCTTGGCCACACCGGCCGGCAATGCGTCCGTGTGTTGATTTCTCAGGGCACTTGCTATTGAGAAGCTACTATATCATATATCGAGAGAAAGTTGTTCTTGCATAGCTTGGAAGAAGTTTCACTATAACATTCATACTTACAGACATTATAATGAATCAGAAGGTTAATGTATTGCTTTCGAAGTTTTGTGATTTATGAGAAAATGAAGTTAGAACGTTTTGTAAACCAACGCGTCAGGCCGATGCCAGTGGGTGATACTTAATGCTTAGTCTATCTATCTGTCCTTTAAAGCGTCTCTTCCTGTTTTCGGATATCATAACCTTCTAGGGCAAACTGTTTCCTGACTTCATTTCTTGTTTGGCTGTGTTCAATTAATAGTCTTCAGGATCAGTCCAGGGGTAATGGTTATTTATTTGTAATAAGATTTATCGGTGTAAGTCTATATTGTTTCCAATTAGAAGGTTCTTTAAGTGCCTGTCACCGCTGGCCAACTTTGAAGGGAATTTTTTTGCTACCATTTTAATGATTCTGGCTTTTTGGTTTCTTGAGCATTAATGAAGTGAAGGATTAATTTGGAGGTCACTCCACGTGGTAGAGAGCTTGTGTTTAAGATTGTTTTAAGGAAATAAAGAAATGTTAAATTATGATCAAACTATTGCGCACACCTCAAAATCGATAAACTTTAGTAGCCTGGATCTGGGTGCGGTAAGGGGTGTGAGTAATAGCAAGATAGTAGGGATGGGAGTATTGAATTTTAGATAACTAGATATTCTTAACAATGACAAATCATTTTGTGATTTCCGTTAGTTTTATGAAAACTGGTTGTTCTTTTTGTTCGTGTTTCAGAGGCTGTGCCTGATGTCGCGGAGTTACGCAAAGAGGAGATTATTTACGAACGGCAGTTAGAGGATGTTACATTTCTGGAAGAGTGGCCGAGCTGTCGCGCTGGTTCAGGGAAGCAGCTGACCGACCTGTAACCCTCCACCCTGCGCTACGAGATATATCTGTTTCTCTGAAGTAACAGAGGCGTCACACCTGCAGTTCATTAGAATCAAAGCACATCTGGTGCATTACGCTAACAGCTCGGGATTTGCGTGGCGTCGGCATCGAGGATACGCTTTGCAAATAGTTGAAGGAATCAATTGAAGCGTTAATTGTGAGAATGCTGGGAAGTAGCTGTTCCAGTGACTTCGGAGCGGAGGGGGGAAACTGTCGGCGCTACCGGTGTGTTGCGCGCATAATAGTCAAGACTGGGGTGTGCGGTTTTCTGGATTGTTTACTAAATTGCCTAACAATTTAGCACCTTTATTGAGAGATGGTAGAGGATTGGCAATGATGTGTTAAGGACATTGGAAGGTCTCTTTATTTCCTGCCGGAATTACGGGATCTGGGACAGGTGACTGGCCTGAGTGATGAGCAGCTTTATCAAGTGTTGCACCCCATGGTTCAGGGACGTTTACAGCAGTTATTGAGGGGGGAAATGAGTAAAAGACGATACTTTATTGAACTTAGGAGATCAGTATGTGACAGATACTTCTCTGTACGGTGTCGACACCAGTTAGTAGTAAGAAATTACTTTCGTGTGGAACTTAATGACGAACTGCTGGAGGATTATGTGAAGAGAGTTAAAGACACAGTTAAATGTCTGTTTTTCGATTGCCCAGAGCACAAAATCTTTATTTTGGAGGGGATTCTTCACGACGAGATGTAGAGTGGCTTTTCGGAGTGTCAAAAATTTTTTCGGGGTTTACAGAAATTAATTTCCGAAGTGGTGGCTGTGCGCTTCGCTGATAGCACTCGTGTAGGGAGTTGGGTAAAGAACCAGCAGCCGGACAAGTAGTGTCAGTCGATAATGTTTACTTGACCTTTTTTTTTGTTATCAGTCTTCTAGCTGGTCTGATGCGGCCGGCAACGAATTATTCTCCTATGCCAACGTCTTCATCTCAGAATAGCACTTGCAACATCCTCTATTATTTGGTGCATTTATTCCAATCTGTGTACCTCTCGAGTCCGTCCCCTCTGATATATTTGTATATCCAAATGTCTGTCATTTTTTTGTCCAGTCTCACTGAAATTTTGCACACTTATGTATAGGGATCTAATATGCCTCAAGTAATTTTTACAGACTTGTTAATAAAATTTTAATGCTGTGGGAGAATTTTGAATTTTTTGTTACGTGCTTATTTTAAGATACACTTTTTCATTATTTCCTGGCAGATTTGGCTAATTTTTTCTATTGAAAAGTGATCTACACTAATAAATGTTTATTTAGGTGTAGCAACTTTTTGGTAAAGTATTTCTGTTATTTTCTGCGATGTTTTGGATTAGAACATCTTTTACGGACAGATTTTGTGTATATTATCAACCGTAGAATTGTTTATAATGTCTAGGTTAAAATTTTATTCCACTTAAATATTACTTCCACGTAAAAGGTGCTCCAAATTTCATAGAAAACATTCCAATAGTTTCGGTATATGTGTTCCTATAAGTAAAAAACCTTAAGTTGCAGAAAAATCGTTTTAAAGTTTGAATGAAATGTTCTAATAATTTTTGAATCTTACCTTAGCTAAAACAGCCCATATCCATATTCCGCTTCCTCCTCCTCATCCTCTGCAGCTCTTTTACCTCCTCTGCTCCTTTACTGAAGTCTCCGACTTCGCGATTTGTTGCTCATCTATGATCCGTAGTATCTGCTCAGTGAAGACTCATTTCCGTCATTAAACATTGCTGCAACTTCCAAAACAGAAATCTTTACTAATAGATTAGAAACTAACACACTCTTTGGACATCTCATCCCAATAACAGCATTGAAACTTTCATTTGTGTCCTGTGTTTTACTGCGCATATATTATCCTAGTGGTTCCGGTGAAGCCAGTGCTTGAAAAGTTGGTTTAATGGCCATTGAAACCTCACAAGGAAGGTTATTTTTATGGCTGCAAGCTTCTCCACTTGCCTTGCTTTTCAGAAATTTGCACCATTAATTAGAATACAGGCCATGTTGAGATGTAGTGTGTGACGACAAGTAATGAAACCAAATGTCCCCTACCGCCTTCCTCATACTATCCAAATCTGTGATGTTATTTCTAATTGCAGCACCATAATAGACCTGCAGGCTATCAGTTCTCTTCATTGTTAGTTTATTTTTACCTCTCAGTGGCTTCTTGTCCTCTAGCAGCTTGCACCGAGCGAGATGGCGCAGTGGTTAGCACACTGGACTCGGGAGGTCGACGGTTCAATCCCACGTCCGGCCATCCTGATTTAGGTTTTCCGTGATTTCCCTAAATCGTTGCAGGCAAATGCCGGGATGGTTCCTTTCAAAGGGCACGGCCGACTTCCTTCCCCATCCTTCCATAATCCGATGAGACCGATGACCTCGCTGTCTTGTCTCCTCTCCCAAAACAATCCCCCTCTAGTAGCTTGCTTTTATCGTCTGCAACAACTTTTATGAGTCGTCCACCCACTCTCTTCTGAATATGGCCTAAGAACTCCAGTTTTTTAATAGTGCAGACTTTTCCATAGAATTGACTTTCAATTACACTCTTGAAAGCAGTAGAGTCTCAATCTCCTGAATACTGTCTATATCTTACTCCACTCTTTCACAAAGACCCATGGAAAATTAGTTTCATACCAGCGGCTTCCATCCCATCCCTGGAGCCTACATAATTCCTGCTACAAACAGATTTGTGAGCTTCTTACCATTCTATTTCTTTACCTGCATCATTTTATTTCTTGTGCAAGGAACATGCAGAACAATATTTAGACATCAGCTGTAAGTCTACTACTTTTCCAGTGTCGACACTAATGACTGTTGAAACTTCATGCAGTGAAGTATGCCCCCTCTTCATCCATGAAACTGTCACAGGAAACTGCTATATGTTTTATATCTTTAATATTAGTGTCATCACAATTTTCTTGAATTTCCCCCTGGACTGCCATTTTCATGTTCTCTTCGGCTACTTCTGCAACTGCATTGAGGAGAGAAGTGTTCATTGCAGTAAATTTCAGGGGAGGACCAGGCATGTTCATAATACTACATAAAAGTTTTCCACCAGTTCTTCCAAACCCTATACATCTTCATCTGTAACCAAATCTCATATTGGCTTCATACATTGTATTAATGGCCTTCGATGCCTTGAATGGTGTGTCAGCATAACAGTTTTGACATAAAATGTGCAATGTGCAAACCAGACCATCTCCTTCCATCATTCACCAAATTCACATTACCTCCACAAAAAGAGCACTTTCAGGCTTTTCTGAGCGGCTCTGTCTTCTGTTCCAGATCCACAATTCTGAAACCTATATTTCTGTCACGATTTGTTTCTTCTGACACAATACGTTTCCCAAGTTTTAGTTTAGATGCTCTTGGAAACAGGCTAATTTTTGCATCTTGAGGCCCAACCCTAAACTCAAGTTTTTCGCTTTATATCGGAAATATGGGACTTACTATGTTTGTTAAATGCTTTACAAGGCCTAGGCATTGTAAGAAACGATGAGTATATTCAACCTTGCACAAGGACCGTCACAATAAATCCAACTTCGCTTAGATTTCACTAAACAGTGCAAAACCTGTTTACAAAGCTCTGTAGTCAACCGCTCGGACCACAAGATGGCTCCACAGCCTTCTATACAACACTGCTGTGTTGTATATAAGAAATCACAGCCTTCTAAAGCTACATTTTCCAGCAAGCAAGAAAAATTTTCCTCCACTGGGTATCTTAAAGTGTGCATGGCGCATTACACTGCTTACGGTCTTAATTTTTTATGCAATTAATAGTTCGAATCTGAAAGAAAAGAATTGGGGATAACGAGCTCAGGTACATTTACTTTCAAATAAGCAAATAAAAAAATTGTGATTTTTTTCATGATTTCTGCCACCATCTCCCCTTATCAGGTGTCCTACCACCCTCTTCTTCTTGTCAGTGTTTTCCATATTTTTCCTCACTGATTCTCTGAAGAAACCCCTCATTCCTTACCTTATCGTTCCATCTAATTTTCAACATTCTTCTGTAGCTTCCAGTACTAACCAAAACTTCAAAACTGTCTCTATGGTGCCTTTACCTTTCCTAAAGCGAAACTAATAATCAACTAAGACAGCCTCAGTTTTCTTTTATATTCTTCTGTATATTATTCTTGTCAGCAACTTCGATGCATGAGCTGTTAAGCTGATTGTATGGTAGTTCTCACACTTGTCGGCTCTTGCACTCACCAGAATTGTGTGAATGAGACTTTTCCGAAACTCAGATGGTATATGGCCAGAGTCATACATTCTACACACCAACGTGAATATTCCTTCTGTTTCCAGTTCCCCCAATGATTTCTGAAATTCTGGTGGTAAGCTATGTATCGCTTCTGCAGTATTCGATTTAAGTCTTCCGAAGCTCTACTAAATTCCAATTTTAATATTGGATCACGTATCTCTTCTATATTGCCTTCTGATTTTCCTTCTATGATGTCATCAGACCAGTATACCCCCTAATAGTGGTCTTCAGTGTAATCTTTCCACCCATCTGTTCTCCCCTCTGTATTTAAATAGAATTCCTACTGCAGTCTTCATGCTACCACCCTTGCTTTTAATTCCCCGAAGGCTGTTTTGACTTTCCTATATGCTGAATCAGTCCTTGTGTCCTTGTGACCACCACTTCTTTTTCGATTTCTTCACATTTTTCATGCAGCCATTTGACATTAACTTTCATGCCTAAGTGACTTGTACTTCTGTATTCCCGAATTTTCCTGAACATTTTCGAACTTCCTTCTTTCATTGAGCAACTGAAGTATTTCATCTGTTAACCATGGTTTCTTCGCAGTTACCTTCTTTGTACCTATGATTCTCTTCCTAACCTCTGTGCCTACCCTTTTTAAAGATGTCTACTGAACTATTCCTTATTGCAGTATGTATAGCCACAGAGAACTTAAAGCGTATCTCTTCATTCCTTAGTACTTCCGTATTTTATTTCTTTGTGTGTTGATTCTTCCTGACTAGTCTCTTAAGCTTCAGCCTACTCTTTAGATATGAGGTGTTATGGGTGCCAAAGGGAAGTATCCTGACAATGTACATCTCAAAAACAGAGAGACAATTTTGTATCTGACAGAGGGGGGGGGGGGGGAGGGGTGTTTCGCTGCGAGGACTATTTAGTAAAAGAAATCATAGCAATGATCAGAACAGACTGTCCGTATGTGGTAGTTTAAATAACGAACCAATACGTCATTTTGAATTCTGAAAGGTCATGGAGCGTCCTTAATGAAAGGTGGTATTTGGCCCACTGTGCTATATCCAAGCTTACTGATCTGCTGGGGCTTGTTCTGCTTACACACAGCTGTTGGGCGAAGTTCACTTTAATGCACACGTTAAAAATTTCAAAAAGGTCAATGAGATTTAGATGGCACGCAATTTATTAGGTCCACCATTAGATCCCAGATCAGAGAAGAGGGATATTTTCTTTCAGATTTAATAAAACTCGTAATTAAAAGTTCTGTAAGCACCACACAGAAATGCGTACCAAAGGGCCAACCATAGTCCTTCCAGCGTGTGCAGGAAGCAGGCGAGGTCATTCTAGTCACTTACTGCCCACCCTATTTTTCGATTTTTTGTGGTAGTCAAGGAGCAAGGCGTCGTACGTTTTGTGATGGACTACTACACCTCTCCAGTCGAACCGCAACACGATCTGAGCACCTGTTTTGGGTGGTTTCAGGAGACAAAGATTTTAACTACTCTCGACCTTTGACGGGCTTCTAGTCATATTCCTCTAGCTGAAGAATCGAAACCTTAAACAGCTTTTACCACCAACTGGAACCTCTATGAATACAACAGGGTTCCATATTGGCTGTCGATAGAGCTGCAGTGCTGCCCAGGAGTAGGTTTTGTAGTGTTCATCACTACCTGACACTTTTCAGCGAAAGTTTCGATGAACGTTTGGAACATATTAGGGAAGTACTAGAACTAATTCACAAGGTGGGGTTCAGTGTCAGACCATCGAAGGTGAAGTTCACATAACTCTACATTTCATTCTTGGGGCACTTAATTTCCACTCATGGTGTCGGGGTAGGTCAGAGCTATACGAAACTATTCAGTCATTCCCATCTCAAAGAATAAAAGCAACAGCACGATTTGTTGGCATGATAAATTTTTTAGAGAATTTATTTGTAATTTTGCTCTAATGGCAATTCCGCTAAATGATCTCAGTAAAGACGGGACAAAATTCCAAGTAGGCTGCTTCACAAAAAGTGCCATTTCAGAGTCCAAAAATTGCGTTAGTCAATGTGCCAGTGCTGGCAATGCCAGACTTCAGTAATGAGTTCATCGTTCAGATGCTTTGCTGGCAGCGGTCACAGACACGCTTTTGCAGGAGAATACTAATGTAAGGTGTCCTACTGCTTATGCATCACGAGCCCTCTCGCCCCTTGAAGCGAAGTAGTCTGTGTACGAATTAGAGCCTACAACTACTTCATTCGCTGTTGAAAAGTTCAAGTTTGGAACATACCCATTTCAGCTGCAGTGCTGGGTTCTGGCTAGATCAACGCATACCAGACGTACTAGAAGCAGGACAATTAGAATTTCAGCCTTTCAGTTTGAAGTTAAACATATTCGAAGCAGTGAAAAACTTAAGGCTGATGAATTAATTAGGATGTCCCAGAAGGAATATCACCTACTAGATGAAGAGTCGTGTGAAACTAAGGAGCTGGAAATATCAGATCACATGGCTTGTCCTATTGAGTGGACTTTTTAAAGATACTGGGGTGCAGCAGGATGTGGATCCGGATTTGGTTCACCTTACAACACTACCGCCTGCTACTGTTTCGCCATAACCTCAAAGCTGGAGGCAGTTCTTATAATGAAATTAATTTTATTAAAGCAACTGCAGTATAAAGAAGCAGAGCAGTGTTACCCTCTGAAAGGAATTTAGTTTTGTTGACTGTGATATACCTAACGGAGGTGGCTTATCGGAAGTGAAAGTTAGAATTACGTAAATATTTAAAAAGTAGCAAACAATAATTTACCTGTCCACATTGTCCAAATGATAATAACAACGGTTGCCAGCCTAATTAGGCATAAGAATGAATAACATTCTTGTTCAAGAAACTAAAAATAAGTAACTTCAATGGGCAAACACAACCTATACTTTGTCACACGGGAGTGCAATGAACTCTGGCACCTGAATATGTTCACGTTAAGATTGGAGCTGACAAAGCAGAACGAACTATTTGCATAAATATATAACAGATAACGAAACACACTATTACCTTGAGTACTTAGTCAAACTGAATGGTCTCAAAAACGTTACTGTTAATATTCACTGTAGAATTGTAAGTTGGACATAGGTTCAATGTTACTTTTCAAACATATTCCTATCTGACATGAGATATGGATATGGTTCACAGCAAAATTAGTTATTGTGCATAGATTAAGTCTCTCACTACTGAACACCTTTCTAGTTAGAACGGAAATTAAATGGAGTTCACTAATAAATTATTCTCATTGTCTTTTGAATAAAGAAGTTACTGTTTTCATAGACAGTGGTCTTTCTATTAATTGTTATCTAGCATGTGCACTGTAGACAAACTGTGGATCCTGTTACACCATTAATATGCACTTTTAATACACAAGAGGAACCCAGTATTGTACAGAATTTGACTTGAATAGCAAGAGTAATTGAAACTTTCTATAATTAAGTAACTTTGTGAATTTGAACTACCTTCAATGGAGGGGTCCCTTAATTTTGACCACTTTAACAGAGCAAACGAAACACACTTTCAATACATTAGAGAAATAAGGCCTTAACAAGCATGAACATGTAACTTTCAACAGTAATAGTTCTCAACTTTTACTGCAGTAGAACACAACTTGACGTGGTTATAAGACAATAGCTCACCTTTGGGTGATTTTCAACAGGCTGCACTGTGATCATTTAATTTGTAAAACTCTATAATCCACAGTTTTGAGAACATTCACTTTTGAAATTGGCAACTAAATATTAATAAGCAGTTTTAATATAAAAATTATTTTCAGCAAGCATCATTTACTATATAACTCAGTTCTGCTACATTAACTTTAACTTAGTGGCATTATTGAATTAATAACTGGGCTTTCCTATTTTCACAGTATGGACACTCAGTAAGAATTTTTTACATGGGAAAGACCCTAAGTGTTTGTGTGACTGGGGATAAAAAATCAAGGTAGGTATAAGGGTTCGAGTATAAGTTACCTTATATTTGAACACGCACAATGAGCTGATCCTTCACTGTACATTACTATAATTCTTCTGTTTCGTTACAGTGATTGCGCAGTGTGGTGGCGAGTACATCTTGGCTGGTGGATTTACAGTTGGTAATGAAAAAGCTCTGTCATTTCTTGGTGGCGATAATAGATACCATTTCCAAAACAGAGCTAGCTTACAAATCCATCCATCCGAGGCTTTGGCACATTGGAAAACGGCAAGAAAAGCCTCTCTCGGCACCAGCACAATACACGACTTTTACATAAGCTTTTGGCAGTTTGGTAGCTCGTCCCCGACTGACTCATTGTTCCACGTTTCTATCCATGCCAACCACATTTTGCGCGCGCTGCATGCTTCCGTTCCCGAGGGGAACCACAACACCTTTTACATGCAAAATAAATAAGAACCCTAAGTGAGGATCAGTCTTTACATAACAGCAAGTAGTTACTTTAAACAAAACATATCGTTTGCCCATGTTGGTATTTCTATAAAAAATTGTTTAAACAAAATTGCAATTATATTCATCATGTTTTGTTCCCTCCAAATGAGGCAAAGAATTTAAGTATTTATTTATTTAGCGTATGGCTCATAACATCACAATAAAAATTACAGAAACAACACGATTTAAGAAAAATCACATATGTATAAACAGAGCAATAAATAACAGTTTGTATGTAAGAACCCCGCCAATTGTAAATTTACACTCACAGAAGAGCAATCACAAGCAGACGTCCAAAAAAATGGTTCAAATGGCTCTGAGCACTATGGGACTCAACTGCTGAGGTCATTAGTCCCCTAGAACTTAGAACTAGTTAAACCTAACTAACCTATGGACATCACAAACATCCATGCCCAAGGCAGGATTCGAACCTGCGACCGTAGCGGTCTTGCGGTTCCAGACTGCAGCGCCTTTAACCGCACGGCCACTTCGGCCGGTGCAGACGTCCAGCTTAGATAATAAATAGTCGATTGCCTCTTGGGTCTCCATTAGGAAATCCTGTGGGTCACCCTCGTATACCCTTAGTGGGCACTCCTGCACCATGTGTTTGACCGTCTGCCTCTCAGCGCCACAGTCGCAAGCGGCCGAAGGAAGTTAACCCCATCTGCGTAAGGAGTCGGCACATCTCCCACAGTTGGTTCTGATGCTATTAAGAGTTGACCAAACTTTGCGAGGGCAATCAAATCCTTTTGCTTTACTAAAGATGCATGGCATATTGTGGCAGTTTACTGCTGTTCTGCTCTCCCATTCCTCTTTCCATCGGTCATTTATTTTAAAGTTGGTTTGGTGCAGAGCCTGTGCGGTCTTTAGTGGAGGATGCCTGGACCGGAGTCGGTTTCCTTGGATGTCGTGAGTATCTTCATGGATTTTTAATTGAGGGTTAGTCATGATTTTTTGTAATTTTCTAACCAGAGCGTGTTGACGGCGCAGGTTAGGAGGGGCTATGTTACTGAGAACGGGCAGCCACACTGTAGGAGTTGGCCTGATTGTGCCTGATATAATACGCATTGTTGCATTAAGTTGGCTATCTACCATGTGTGTGTGTTTGCTGTTGAACCACACTGGGGCACAGTATTCTGCCACTGGATGCACCAAGCCAAGTGCGGATGTTCTTAAGGTAGATGCTGTGGAGCCCCAAGTGGTGCCACAGAGCTTCTGCAGTATGTTGTTGCGTGTTTTAAGTTTCGCTGCAGTTTTCGTCAGGTGTTCTTTGAATGTTAGTGTCCTATCTAGGGTAACCCCAAGGTACTTTGGGTGTTTGTTGTGATTTAGTAATTTCCCGTCTAGATAGACTTGTAGTTCTCTGTTGGCCATTTTGTTGTTCAGATGGAAGGCAGATACTTCCGTCTTTGTAGCACTAGGTTGTAGCCTCCATTTTCTAAAGTACTCGCTGAGAATCCCTAGGTCACTCGTAAGCATATCTTCGGCAGTTTCTATATTTCTGTTGGGTGTAAAGTTAGTTCGCCTCCACGTGGTGCACCCTGGGTAACGCTAAATGAACTAACACAACTGGCGGCAGACCGAACAAAGAATTCCCGCCCCACATCACAGTGAAACAGAACGACAGACAAAGCGCTATGCAAGAATTTAAGTAATAAAGACAATACGTTGCACAGTATTTTAACGAGACATCAAAGTTTTTACAAATAAAGAAGTATACAATTTTGTGTTATCGATTCAAACCAACAACATTTACAGAAACTCTACGATATAATATTGAATAAACATAAAGCAAAGAAAAAAGGAAATCAGTAAACAGTTAGGTAGGGCCTGAGTTGTGGTGTTACAACCTGAACGAGAAAATCAAGAAAGGGGGAGTGTAATGCCATATGTTCTAAAAGGTAACGTCCTACGTTGCACCGCAAGGGATAGTCGAGAGGATAAAATAATTTTACCTGAAGGCCTGGCACCTCTGGTGAAGACCAGAATGAAAATGAGGGAACACTGCATAGTGGAGGATGTGGACAAAAAATTAAGGAGTCAGTTCTGAGCTATAAGATGTGTACTGTACACAAACGAGTGATTAATACTCGGTAGGGAATTTTGTCGCCTGAGATACATAATAATCATTCAGTGGAAATAATGTATATTGACTACGTGTAACCTTTTCTTCATTTGTGAGAGGGGAATTGGTACACTATTCTGTGCATGGACACATTTACGTATTCTTATTGGTTAACCGTGATATGAGGCACTACCTCCAGTATTACCATCAAATGTTTCCAGCCAATATTCGGCACGTTTGGCTCCTGTAGGGTATAGGCTACAGATAGTGCCGCGACTTCATCTCAGCATGCTTCTGTAACTTCTGTTTCAATGTGGCTGTTATCCATACCACAACTGTCGTATATTGTCCTAATCCGACTTTCGCTGAACGAGTGAACAGGAACCAGTACTTCGCGCTCATTGCCTTCGATAATGTGGACCATATACATTGGGACAGCCCATTATCCTGGTTGGGAAACGCTTTTTACACCACCACACACAAAGCTCAAAAACGAACTCCGGCTGCTTTAATAGTTGCCTTTAGATCTAATTCTACATTGTCTAGTTCATGGACGGTGAATGATTTGGTTCCTGAGAAAGCTGATGCCATGTGAATTCAGGATAACTGTTAGTGCACGTGGAGCAATCTCAAACAAGTTCATGAGAAGTTGGAACGCCGCTACAGTGCTGGGAGGATGCCGGTCTCGTTAAAGCCAGGTGATAGTGTGTGGGCTAAAAATATTACAGCAGTAAGCTTCGGTCAGAATGAGTTAATGCGGGAACTATTGGCCAGATCTGTCGGCCCAGTATAGATAATGCGTTATGTCACTCTCGTCACCTCGCTCGTCAGGAATCTGCAGAACATGCGAATATTTGGGGTACACATTTCACAAACTAACTCTTTCAGGAGTGGGGTACTTCCCAGTTGACATAATTGTTCAGATCTGTTAAGTACTTACTTAAGAAGTGTCTTGTGTAAAGATGAACAAGCTGGTCTCTTTAGTATTTGTAATCTTGTATTTACCCTTGTAATCAGGATAGGGTGTCCTAAGCACCAGATTTATTAAAAAAAGAAAACTTCATTTAGAGGTGGATTGTGATTGTCTTCATAGGACAGCACGGTGTTCTAACCAAAAGACTGATGCACCTAGTGTGAGCTCAGCGTTGCTTCCCTTGTTCCTGGGGCTTCTGGTCTAAGTGAGGTGAAGGTTTGATGTTTCATTTCCATCACTGGTGCCCGCGTATTTGAATTCACGTTCTGCGAGCCCAGTGGGAATGTGCGCGTTGCTGCAGTCATGCAAATGGCGGCCGCACGGATGGGAGAGCAGCACTGCACACCCAGCGGAACAAGAATTTTTCCTATGGATCGATCAGCTTCGCCATATCGCTCGAACGAGGACGATGTTTCCACCACATCTGATTATGTACTGGGTTCCGATAGAAAGTGGGCTCGTTTATTAAATGTACAGGGCATTTGTTATTGAGAAGCTACTATATCGTATATCGAGCGGAAGATGTTCTTGCTTGGTTTGGAAGCAGTTTCACTGTAATTCTGTAACTTAATGAGATCCTGTTGAATTAGAAGGTGAGTGTATTGTTTTCATGTTTGGTGATTAATGAGCAAGTAATGTTAGAAAAATTTGTAAACGAATTAGTAGGGCAGTGGTTCTTCTAAGGAAGCCTTATCTGGTCTTCAGAGCACCTCATGATGTTTTCGAATATTGTCACTTACTGTGGCATATTGTTCCCTTAGTTTATTTCTTTTATGGTTGTGTTCAATTAATATTCTTCAGGCACAGCCCTTCGTAAAGGTTACTTATTTTCAACAAGATTTATTGGTGTAAAAGACTTTATTATTAGAAAGTTCTATACATGTCTGTCATGGTTGGCCAACTTTTAAGAGAGTACTTTGATATCGTTTTAATGATTCTGGCTTGTTGGCCTGTTAATTATTAATACAGTACAAGATTAATCTGGTGGTAGAGAACTAGTTCCATTTTTTTTGAGGAAATAAAGAAATATTAAATTATGATTCAACTTTTACACAAACCTCTCGATTCTAGTACCACCACTCCTAAAATAGTCGAAATAATGCTATCAACCATATTTTGGTACACTTCATGTCCCTGAACGGTTTTTGATCATATTTTGTTGAGAATGTTATTACACTCTCATGACTTGTAAATTCGATGAAGGAGATATTCTTGAATAAAAATTGCCTGCATTTATCATAATTCCTTGAGCGTTGACAATGATATCCTCACTTCGAGGTTCCATCGTGATGTTCTTTATGTTGGACCCAACACTTGTTTATTTATACAACTGATTGCACAATTTCTGTGAGTAGTGAGTAGTCAATCAAACGGTCATGCAAAACTACATCATACACTGAGGCGCCTGCTGGGAAGACCGCAGAAGAGGCGGTCAGAGCGGTAACACACCACGTTTAATCTGGCCACATGGCAATGAGGCGCTGCAGCAGTTTGTTGATCATTTGAATGGTATACACCAGAACATAAGATTTACAGTGGAGGCGGAGAAGAATGGGAAGTTACCCTTCTTAGACGTGCTGGTGGAGCGAAAATAAGATGGACGTCTCGGACATTCTGTGTACAGAAAAGCGACGCATACAGATTTATATATAAACCCAAGTAGTTTTCACCACCCAGCTCAGAAGAGAGCTATATTGAATACCTCGGTACACAGAGCAAGGACTATTTCGGACAAGGATTATGCCGGCTCCGAGATTAACTATTTGACGACGGTATTCAAAGAAAAAATGGATATTCTGATCGTGATATCAGATCTACTCTGGCGAAGAAACCTAGGAAGGACGCTGTTCGAACAGATCAAGAGGACCAACATGTCGCGCTTCTACCATTGTGTGGTGCAACGACCACCAAGATCGGCAGGGTCCTGAGCCGGCAGGGAATCAGACCAGTCTTCTGGCCACCCAGGAAGATTAAGGAAATGTTGCGACCCGTGAAAGATAATCTTGGCCTGAGAGTACTGGGAATTTACAGCACTCCTTGCGAGTGTGGCCAGAATTATGTCGGCCAGTCTATAAGAACTGTTGCCGATAGCTGTGTGGAACATCAGCGTCAGCTGAAATACAGGTATCTAGAAAAATCAGCGGTGGCTGAGCACAGTTTGTTAAATAAACATAAAATTTTGTTTGATGAAACAAGACTACTTGCTCACGCTTCAAACTATTGGGACTCCGTCATCAGGGAAGCAGGTGCAATTAGACTATGTGAAAACAATTTCAACAGGACTCCGGATATGCACTCAGCAATGCATGGAAGCGTGCAGTTGATAAAGAAAATGGCTCTGAGCACTATGGGACTAAACTTCTGAGGTCATCAGTCCCCTAGAACTTAGAACTAGTTAAACCTAACTAACCTAAGGACATCACACACATCCATGCCCGAGGCAGGATTCGAACCTGTGACCGTAGCGGTCGCGCGGTTCCAGACCGTAGCGCCTAGAACCGCTCGGCCACTCCGGCCGGTGCAGTTGATAAAGAAAGAGCGCAGAGGGAGACTTCTTACATTCCTCGCAGTTTTCCGCCTGTTGCGATGGATGGCGCTGCAAGCAACGCTGGACAAAGTGGGTAAACAAAATCTATGGACATAGAGGCCGCCACCTCCGTACGCGCCGTTTGCACCGTGACGTCATCCAGCCAATGAGAAGCCGTCCAATGCTTATAACAGCGGAAGCCTCACCGGTCCACGACAGTCAGTTTTACCCCTGACGAAGATGACAGAGGTAGTCATCGAAAGTTCGGGATTTTATCCATATTTGACGCGGCAAGTAAACCGAAAACTTTTTATGCATATACATTTCTTCCCTGCCTCCCTCATGTGTCCAATTTATCTCACTGTCCTTATGATGGCTGATGAAATCAGTAATACTATACTTTTCTTCTTCTTATCTGCCTCCACTGTCTTATAAATCCCTGGTGTAGCAGGACAGAGCGGAATAGGTTATATTTTTGGAAAGGGGGCAAGGTAAGTTACTGCCAGTTGCACTCAACATATAAACTTTATTTCTTAAAACACAGAATCACATAAACAAGAATCAAAAACGAAAGACCTACTTTGATTCAATTTATATCAGGTGAAGGCCACATCGAAAATCCAAAGCACAAAGCCTAAGCAAGGAATTTAGGTACAAGAGTTCTTCTGGAGGCTTCACTTCTTTAGAAGAAAATTTTTTATCTTCAATACAAATATGATTAAAGCCTTAGCTTAAATTTCCCATATAACACGGCTGAAAGCCTCACATTAATCAAGAACAGTGTTATGGCTTAAGGCTGAGACAAAAATTTTCAATGTTTAATCTAAATAGGCTGGAAACTCGGCTGAAGGCCGCGTATCATCAAAACAATTTAACGGCTTAAGGCCGAGGAAGGAGAGCTTTCAATTTGAAAGACTGAAGGCCTTATCTTAAAATATTTCTTGTAAAACTCGGTTGAAGTCCTCATACTAAAGAATATCAATCTTATGACTTAAGGGCCAGACAAGGATTTGAATTTTTAATTTAAGAGGAAAAACTCGGCTGATGGCCACACACCATGCCGAAAACAATTTTACGGCTAAAGGCTTAAAGGGAAGAGCTTCTATATTCAACTAAAATAGGCTAAAGGCTTTATCCTAAAATGATTCACATAAAACTCGGCTGACGGCCACATAAAAAACCCAAACAATCTCACGGCTTAAAGCCAAGACAAAGAAATTTCCAATTTTTAATTGAAGCCGAAAAACTGGGCTGAAGGCCACATGCAAACTAGACAGTTTTTTTTAACCTTTAATTTGAAAAGGCTGAAACTCGGCTGAAGGCCACACAGAGTACTTAAGACTAAAAAGGAAATACTATGTAAAACACAAGGAGCGGCGCTCAGAAGGTTTCTTCAAGGGTCTGCCTGGGAAGGTAACACTTACGCACGTTTTGGTGAGACAGGCAGCCAGACCGACAACCTCTTAATCGGAAGGCAACCCAACCGAACGCCAGCCAACGAACCAACCAACAACATCAGTTCTGCTCCACACGAGCGGGAAAATGACAACAAGATGTCAATACGACAATGTTCTGGATCCAGAATGAGATTTTCACTCTGCAGTGGAGTGTGCGCTGATATGAAACTTCCTGGCAGATTAAAACTGTGTGCCGGACCGAGAGTTCGAGTCTCGGTCTGGCACACAGTTTTAATCTGCCAGGAAGTTTAATGTTCTGGATACTGGTTCCCAATCCAGCCAAGTCAGAATAAACGCCCAAAACTACCAACACCTCAGCTGTCGAACTACACGCCATGCTGGACAGCATCAACAAGACGAGGAAAATACACTGTCGAAAACTATGTCAACGGCCAGGACAGGTCACCGGAACGTCAACGGCCACAAGGCAGAAGATACCGCTGGTACTCTTCGTTGATGAAGGAATGAATTAAATTAAGTTAAACACCACACAGGTAGACGGCTGCAATTCTAGCCGACTTCAATGCACACAAGTTGTTGCTCGTGGGAAAATCCCAGAAAGTGACAACGAGGATCAAATGAAGAGATGTGATAGCAGTTGAGGCTTGATAGTAGGTTAAGTGAGCACTCAACTTTAGAGTCCAGTCTCGGTGAGCGACGAACTTCGGAACCCTCGTAAGAAGCGCCTCAGGGCTCCAACCGCACGTGCACGCCGCCAGCAGCTCCAGCCTGACCAAGTGCCATGGAGACTTCCTCGCTGCTCTACCCCAAGCGACCGACTGCCTCACTCAGTGAAATGGTCATATGACCAAATACACGTCGGCCGATGGGACGACCAACCAACGGTCGTTCCCGCTCCAGTGTCTTTCCGTCAGACAGTACATGTGTGTCTCCAGTGGTCAGCAAGTACTGTCTGTCAGCACGTCACTGGTGCTCCTTCCCCGGCGCTGCTCCGTGCCCGACTGCACTCCTGGTCCATCTCCAACTGACTTCCAGACATGACGACCCGGAAACACTATCAATCGCTCCAGGGATGGTACGACAGTGCACTTATCGAAAAGTGCTGCTGCTGCCATTCATGGGCAAGTAAGGAAGAAGTTAGTGACGCCAGTAAATGGAATAACTAAACGAGGCGGCAATGCCATAAAAGAAGATGACAAACAATAAATGGCATGAACACGAGCCGCGCACTGCTCAGTCTTATTGGGTGTGTGTGAGCCGTTAGAGAGATTCAGTAGCTGGTTTAAAAGTTTCTCTGAGAGACTGATCTCGTTTCAAATGCCCTTTACTTATCAGTTATAATTTACGTCAAATGGCCTTCGGTGCCTTGATGACTTTACGTTCTGTTGGCATATTGTAACATTCTAAACTGACTTTGAGATGTCATCCAACTTATACGGCTTTTCTGACATATCTGAAACATGTTCAGTATCTTTAACCCACTCTTAAGCGATGACCACTTCATCTTTGATACTTTTAAACAAATCACTTTTGCAAACTCTTTACTTTCTATATTTAGGGAGGTGTTAGTATGGACGAAAACAAGAAAAAATCTGTCGTAAACATGGGCTCTAAAATGTGCAACGTAGCACATATGAGCACCGTACATCTTCGTGACACACATTTCTTCTACTGAACAATCAATTGTAGGTCTTGGGGTATTCATTTTAGAGTCCGTTTACTAGGCTTTTATTCTTTCTTTGGTTTCCTTGGTAATAGTCTTCCCAAAATATGGAAAGCAAAGAGCTTGTAGGATGAGAGATTTGTTTCACAGCATCTAAGATGAAGTGCTCATAGCTCTTAAGGTAAAGAAGTTGCGTATATTACGGCCCTTTCTGCTAGTTTTTCTTGCTTCAAGTGAATGTTGCTGTCATATCTGTGAATGTCCGCGGCCCGTGGTCTTGCAGTAGCGTTCTCGCTTCCCGCGCACGGTGTCCCGGGTTCGATTTCCGGCGGGGTCAGAGATTTTCTCTGCCTCGAGATGACTGGGTGTTGTGTGTCTTTCATCATCATTTCATCCTCATTCACTTGCAAGTCGCCGTAGTGGCGTTAAAGAACTTGTGGAGTGGCGGCCGAACCGCCCCGCGAGTGGTCTCCCGGCCACCAATGCCATAAGATCATTATTATTATTATCTGTGAATACTGACCATTCCTTCTGCGACGAAGTGTATATTAATAGAAACTTCTGGATGTTGAGTCTGTATCATATGATTCAATATCCTTTCTTTTCCTCGATACTCAGAAACTTGTGCTGCATGTAATTCCAGCAATCTGCACATATCTTTATAAATTCATTCACTATCATGCCAGTTCATACATGCCCTTGATAAATGTTTTAAATTCATATTGTCTTGTTTGAAACCGATAATAAGGTTTGTGTTATTCTCACCAAACCTCTCGGAAGCCTTGAATATGTCTGACTCAAATAAAAGCTGTCAACCCCCGCATGGTGGTCGAAATAAATATTTCCGTATTTGATACTGGTTTACTAGTGCAACGTCATTAAATATAAATGTAGTGTCTAGCTTTACTCTTTTTGGTGATGGGATATCACCGTTTTCACTGAATGTTGTGTGTGTTACACCATCGGCGCTGCACAGTACCTGGTGTAATACCTGGTATTTGAACTCGATGTTTTTGAAAATATATGTAGATGCTCGAAGCAGATTCCATCTCTGTTAGCAGTGACATAACATTCGTCATGCAGCAGTCAGGGGAACCTACAATCATCGCTTATGTATTATAGGAAAAAGTGTTCCATTCATCTTCTTCTGGTCTTTGGAAATATTGCAGGTCCAGATGGTTAATACAAGTCCTTGTGATGAGTGTGTTTTACATAGTTGGCTATGACGATGACTATATGATAACATTAGCACACAGGTTATTTTATAGAGAAATAACAAGTATGCTCCTTAAACTTTTTTATTTATGAACTCTTAAAGATTGTTGGGTACGTGTACACGCTTAAATAAGAATATAGTCCTGAGCTTTCACCTGGCATGGGAGTGTATTGTGTACTGAACCGGGGACCTAGAAACGACGGAGAGGCTTCGTCCCGCCGTAGCCCTCAGTGGTTCACAACCCCACAACAGGCTACAGCAGTCCACTCACCCCACCGCCGCCCCACACTGAACCCAGGGTTATTGCTCGGTTTGGCTTCCAGTGGAGGCCACAGCTAATCCAACTCGGTATCCCTGCACCGCTCTCTAACACTGTGTTTGCGTTCGCGATCTCCATTGCTACATGACTGTGACTTTCGGCGTGTGTAATTATATTTACGCGCTTTGATCCGCTGGCAGTCAAATTATTTGTGCTGGTGAACAGTAGTACTCTGGGACCACTCGATGAGCAGTTGTGTGGAAATACCTGTGCTGCTGCTGGCTCGATGATCAGTGCTTTGTCCTGATCAGATAAATTTGCTAGGACGTAGGTGCGCTGGTGTGTCTCGACGGGTTGTGCGTACAATTGACGCTCGAACGGTTCTGTGTCCTTCTCTAACATATTAGCTTTACATCAGGGGCTATTACGCCGCTGAAAAAAGGAATAAATAAACAAATATTTATGAAATTACGCACATACATGCAATGAACAATGAAAATGGATAGTAACAACACTTACATTCGAATGTGATGGTGTTGTTCGTCTTTTTATTCTGCCATTGTTTGATGGCTGATCTCAGAAGCCTTTTGGTGTTGAACATTTCACCACGACGAATAGAACATGAATATCGGTTGGCTGCTACGTCCAGACGCTGGGGGTGAGTGGTGGTGATAAGCGATTGCAGCGATACCATCGAACGATAATATAGATATATGTGACTTCGATAAATATCCAGCATTTATTCCTGATCAGAAATGCATGTCAAAAGATGTTACTAACTGGGTAAATGTGTATATTTCGTTAAGCAAGTAAGCAATATTAAGCCGCATCGCTTACTATAGTCCACGTGAATTAACGTGGCATTGCGACGTCAGGCATTCCGTAAGATTTTTGACGTGCTGTAGTAAGTTGCTTGCATTGGTTTCTTATACAGCATTGTATACAGCTATAACCATAACTAGAAAATCATTCTACAAAGTCAGTCATGTACTTACTTGCTTCCACACATTATTCCTGTATTTACATACCTTACTCGTATAAAGATGTCTTTCTACTTGGCGTAACTACTCGCGTTAAGATGTTAACGAGTACGTATCGCAGACATTCAATAAATATATTTTACTTTTGTTGGTGAAACTGTTCTGACATAGGTGGGCGATGTCGCGGTTTACAATTTTTATAGGTCTTGAGGACCATCACAGATATGCCTTCTTCCGAAGATTACCCAGGTCCTGACATTCTGCAAGAAGATATACTTGTTGCAAATTATCAGCGGAACCGACACAGGTCAGAAGAAGGTAAAACATCTAGGTATCCAGGAGGACATAAAGAAAATGAGGATTATAAAACATAGAGGGACAAATGGAATGTTGACTGAAGAAATATAGGCTCTCCATGTGAATGCTCTAGAAAATGTTTACTGTGTATAAGTGAAGAAGAGAAAAGGTACATATTCAGGAATTTCTGGCAGCTGAATTGCTATGATACCAAAATGGGTATCTACAAGATTGTTTACGGTAAAAAAAAGTGTCATACGTTAAACGACCTTTTAAGTATGCATGTATGTATCTGGAGAGGTTTCACAGTAATATTTCGTTAACTAGCTCGGCAAGTAAACAGTGGTAAGTCAAATGGTAACTGGTGTAAAGTGCACTCCGTTTGCAAGTAAAAATGTTACATATACATATGTTGTGGGTAGAACTTGGTATTTTAAAGATATCTCATTAGGGGTAGACAGAGTGAAAACAATCTCGCATCTAGATTAAAAAGTCACTCAGGATGTACATGAAATATCTTATGTATGATAATATATCGAAACTTTAATGACGATCTGTCTAAACAACTAAAATGTCGCTTACTACCGACGTCTTAAATTGCTGTACTTTTGGGCATTGTGTCACCGTAGATTATGTATGTTTCCCACGTTGTTTGCCCGTGTCCGATTGAGATGTTCGTTGTAGATGACAGTACTTGTGCTACACTGTTGACAAGAGTGTGTTGTTGTAGACTATATTGTTTGTCCCTCTCGTTAAATTAATCTCAGTGGGATGAAGTAACTGTTTTCGATGATATATATGTGTATTACATGAAGATTTTTTGATTGTACATTCGTTGGTGCCCCCATAAGGCTTTATTATTATTGTGGGAGAACAGTCTATTTTCCTGAATTTTTATGTTGTTATATCAGGCGTTAAGCCATATGGAAAATTGGGCACGAACTCCTGGTTTGTTTGATCTTATGCATCTGCTCTGGTAGCTGTACGTTTAATAAAATTATAATTGGTTGAGAGTTCACGCTGGCACAACCCCGCACCAAACTCGACTCCCACTGAAACCCTGCGCCACATATGTAAGACAGAGAAGTAGTCCTTTTCCCTTACTATTGAAACTGTTCATTGAAAAAACAATGGAAATAACAGAAAGGTTAAATAGAGGAATTATAAGGCAGGGTGAAAGAATATCAATGAAAGTGAGACTACAAAACCTGTTGAGGGAAATGAACTACGTAACGAGTACGGAATATAAATTGAGAATAAATCAAAGTTATGAAGAGAGTGGCATGAAATTAGAGATAAACTTAACATCACACTTGTAGACCACACAATACGCGAACTTAGTCACAAAGAATAGGATGGCTACTTACAGTGGTGGGCTCTGTCCGCGATACGGAGTTCTTTCTTTCATTTTTCCAACCGTTTCTTCCTGTGGACAGCAGTTTGTGATTGTGGTATTTGCGGGAGTCTTTCTTGCTTAGGAAACATCTTCCACTTTGTGTCTATTGGGTGACACGGATCCGATTCCATCTTCATACCTTCCAAGTCTGAGGCAATGTATGAACACTGCACGTCAGATGTTTCTTTGCTGGTAAGCAGACAGAACTGCTTTAGTCTTAGGCATAAGAACCAAAGAAATTTTTTGTAAATATACCATCGAGGACAACCTGCAAGTCAGCGGCTAACCATTCTACAATCAGCGATCATTAAAGAATGTATACGATGTTGTTATTTAATATCATCGAGCTGGGAGTGGACGTTAACGCAGTGGTTATGGGAATCACAATGTCTTGGATCAGTTATTAGTCTTAAATTGGCACCATGGTTTAATACCTTAGATTAAATTCCCATGTTGCTAATATGTCACCGTAGGTCTTAAGAGATTAGAAATTTGATAAAACTGTAATGAAAGACTGCAGGTACACTGGTCCAGTTGATCTTTAGATATACGTAAGCTCATTTTACATATGCGGTTTATCAGACAGTATCAGCTGTACTCCACGATTTTTTGCTGATGATGTTGTTCTCCACAGAAGGAAATCATCTCTGGGTGGTTATGATAAAATGCAGAATGACAACTTGATGTATTGAATATACAAAACTTTAAGTTGATGGCAAAACAAGGAGAATAACCGAAAGGTATGTCGTTAAAATCATGTCACATTAGTCAGATATATGGGGAGATACTAACAAGTGATAGGAATTGGTACACATAAGTGAAATTAGAAGCATAAAAGAGTAACGTAGGAGTACAATTTGTTCGGTGAATTTCAGGTAAGTGCGGTCATCTGTAAAAGAAATAGTTTACAAGACGATAATGCGAGCTGTTATACGCAGCTGCTAGTGAGATATCATTTCTATACCATGTTTTTGTGTGTAAAAACTATGCAGCAAGAGTGGGAGGCAAAGAAGTTACTCAGTGACTGCGTTCACAGTGGTGGACAATGCTTAAATGTTATCACTGAGAGAGCATGATCTCTGTGCGTAGTAATTAACGCACTCCGTCCTCAGGCCACAAGTGGCCCATCGGGATCATGCGACCGCCGTGTCATCCTCAGATGAGGATGCGGATAGGAGGGGCGTGTGGTCAGCACACCGCTCTCCCGGTCGTTATGATGGTTTTCTCTGACCGGAGCCGCTATTATTCGGTCGAGTAGCTCTTCAGTTGGTACCACGAGGCTAAGAGCACCCCGAAAAATGGAAACAGCGTATGGCAGCCCGGACTGTCACCCATCCAAGTGCCGGCCACGCCCGACAGCGCTTAACTTCGGAGATCTGACGGGAACCGGTGTATCTACGGCGGCAAGGTCGTTGCCACGTAGCAGACAAGACTAAGATTATTAAGTCTTCTGATGTTCTGAGCTTGACGTGGTAGAAAACAAACGGTTGGATGGGCTGTTAACTAAAGGATGTGTCCATCATTATTGTATTAGTATGAAAGTGCTATCATCATAGAACTAAAAGTAAATGGATTTTCACCGAAGAATATTTACTAGATGAGACTTAATTTAAGCCATTATATCTGTTCATCATTAAAACATATGAGTGAGGTTCCGATTTTAAGTAAGGTTGGCGCGACGCTGAGAGAGGATTCCACGAATCTGCAACCAATGAGATGGGGACAACTTCAGTCAAAAAGTAAAAACAGGTTATTCTTTTCGGATCACGCTGAATCTAAAAATACACTGATCAGCCATGACGTTATAACTATCTGCCTAATAACCGGTACGTCCACCTTTGGCACGGATAACAGCGGCGTAGCGTCGTAGCATGGACGCAATGAGTCCTTGGTAGGTCGCTGGAGAGAGCTGGAGCCACATCTGCACACACACACACACACATACACACACACACACACACATACACACACACAAACACACACACACGTAACCTCAATCCCATTTATTATAAATTCCGAGGCGGGGGCGATGAGCTCTTACGCCATGTATAGTCACATCAAGATGTGTGCGATCGGATCCAGATCTGGCGAGTTGGGAGGCCAGCACAAGAACTGGAACTCGCCACTGTGTTTCTCGAATCACTCCATCACATTACGGACCTTGTGACACGGCGCAATATCTTGCTGAAAAATGCCACTGTCGTCGGAAAACATGATCGTCACGAAACGGTGTACTTAGTCTGCAATCAGTGTACAATACACCTCGGCCGTCATGGTATCTTTCCCGAGCTCCACTGGAGCCACAGATGCCCACGTAAATGTTTCCCAGACCATAATGGAGCCGCCGCCAGATTTTCTGCGCCTCGCAGTACACATATCAAGGAGCTGTTTCCCTAGAAGACGACGGATTCGCGCCTTCCCATCGGTACCGGTAGCGGAATTCATCACACTATGCAACGCTCTGCCACTGTACCAGCGTCCAGTGCCGATGATCACGTGCCTATTTGCTGATATCATAATGTTGACATTAGCATATGCGTGGGTCGTCGGCAGCGGAGCCTATCGTCAGGAGTGTTCGGTGTACTGTGTGTTCAGACACATTCGTACTCTGCCCATTATTAAAGCATGATGCTCCACCACAGTTCGCCGCCTGTCCTGTTCTACCAGTCATCTGTAATGAGTGGTGGCCGCCCAACCTCACGATGTCTGGTATAAATTGTATGTCTCTTTGGAAGTCATATCTCGAAGCTGGAGAGGTCGTTCTTCCCACCGACTTGCCTGCTTTTAAAGTTGTGTCTTCAGTGCAGAAGACACCTCGCCGGTCGTGGGATCTTCTTAAGAAGAGGCTGCTACGCTGTCAATTCGAACCTGTGATTGTGCTTTTTGTAGGAAGCCACTTGCCCAGGTTAGTCTCTGTATCTGTGGTGCATTCAAGTTCTAAGGCCTCCGATGTTTTTTCTCCGGACTGGAAAGAGATAGAAACATGCGCATTGTTTTAAAATCAGGCCGCGTTCATTGTCAATACGTCCCAGAGATAATGCTCTGAGCACTATGGGACTTAACATCTATGGTCATCAGTCCCCTAGAACTTAGAACTACTTAAACCTAACTAACCTAAGGACATCACACAACACCCAGCCATCACGAGGCAGAGAAAATCCCTGACCCCGCCGGGAATCGAACCCGGGAACCCGGGCATGGGAAGCGAGAACGCTACCGCACGACCACGAGATGCGGGCGTCCCAGAGATGACAGCACCGTACGGCAGATGGAATTTTACCGCCAGCGGCGAGAATGAGAACTGTTTTAAATACTTAAAATGGCGACGTTTTCCTTACTTGAACAGCGTGCAATCATTCGTTTTCTGAATTTGCGTGGCGTGAAAGTAATTGAAATTCATCGACAGTTGTTGGAGACATGTGGTGATGGAGTTACGGATGTGTCGAAAGTGCGTTTGTGGGTGCGACAGTTTAATGAAGGCAGAACATCGTGTGACAACAAACTGAAACAACCTCGGGCTCGCACAAGCCGGTCTGACGAAATGATCGAGACAGTGGAGAGAATTGTTTTGGGGGATCGCCGAATGACTGTTGAACAGAGGGCCTCCAGAGTTGGCATTTCTGTGGGTTCTGTTCACACAATCCTGCATGACGACCTGAAAATACGAAAAGTGTCATCCAGGTGGGTGCCACGAATGCTGACGGACGACCACACGGCTGCCAGTGTGGCATGTTGCCAAGCAATGTTGACGCGCAACGACAGCATGAATGGGACTTTCTTTTCGTCGGTTGTGACAATGGATGAGACGTGGATGCCATTTTTCAATCCAGAAACAAAGCGCCAGTCAGCTCAATGGAAGCACACAGATTCACCGGCACCAAAAAAATTTCAGGTAACCGCCAGTGCTGAAAAAATGATGGTGTCCATGTTCTGGGACAGCGAGGGCGTAATCCTTACCCATTGCGTTCCAAAGGACACTACGGTAACAGGTGCATCCTACGAAAATGTTTTGAAGAACAAATTCCTTCCTGCACTGCAACAAAAACGTCTGGGAAGGGCTGCGCGTGTGCTGTTTCACCAAGACAAGTGCTTTGAAGTGATTCCTCATGCTCCCTACTCACCTGACCTGGCTCCTAGTGACTTTTGGCTTTTTCCAACAATGAAAGACACTCTCCGTGGCCGCACATTCACCAGCCGTGCTGCTATTGCCTCAGCGATTTTCCAGTGGTCAAAACAGACTCCTAAAGAAGCCTTCGCCGCTGCCATGGAATCATGGCGTCAGCGTTGTGAAAAATGTGTACGTCTGCAGGACGATTACGTCGAGAAGTAACGCCAGTTTCATCGATTTCGGGTGAGTAGTTAATCAGAAAAAAAATCGAAGGCATTAGAACTTGAATGCACCTCGTACAGAGGGCAAGCAAGATCTGTAGTACTGACAATGATGGTAGGCGACACTTCTCATTAATGTATCCTTTTTGGTTATTATTCAAATGTTCACACATTTACACCGTCCTTTACAACACTCGACATAGCTTTTTCCATCCAACATCCGAAACATGATACACATGTCCGGCTCTCTGGTACGCACTAGACAGAGTGAGTATTGCTACTAGACAGAGTGAGTATTGCATATTCAGATTTAAGTAACGCACGATACTGAGATAAGTGTCCGACCCTCCAGGGAGCCCGAAACAGAGTGGCTAGCGCAGCCGAAGTACTTCTTCTCGCAGGCGCGCCAAAGCGGCCCGAAAATGTCCAAAGCACTTAGATTGTAGTACCGTTACTCTTATGTTTCTCTAAACTAGTGAAATTTAATAAACAAAAGCGATACACTCATAGGGTGACCATGAGAGATTGTATACTAAAAACTGGGTTAATTACAATGGACAGTATATAAATAATTAATAAGAGAAGGTAGGTGTATTGGCGCCTAGCATCCGAACGTGCCGACCAATCAGAAACAAGTTCAGTGCAACTGACGGACTCTCCCATGGGACTGATACATACTGAACCATCTGTCGCTTGTACCTCACTCTAGTGTTGTACCATACGCTACTTCACGTGTATCAACCTGCATCAAGGCGAGCTTCTAGCAATATAAAATACTGGCGGCCACAGCCAGGAATATTACACTGGACATGGTTTCACCACGTGTTGAAGACACCTACCACACCAATCCTCGAACACCCAACAAGTCGTGTAGTTTCCGAAATGATCGTGCCGAACCTCCGGGCCATCGCAACCTACCCTCAGTCAAACAGGCAGATCGCGCGCCTTTTCCATTCTACGTACGGAGAGCACCTCAATGATATCACATGCACAGTGCGTATCTGAGTAGCAGTCATTCTTCGTCAGGTGACGCTGCTATCGCTCAAACGGTTTGTATCGATAGTAGGTCAGTAGTCATAATGCTCTGGCTGATCAGCGTATGCGACATGACGAAATTAGTCTCTTTGTGATCGATGCAGCCCGTAGGAAATTGAACAGCGATTCACGGGGAACGTAAATGGGAGTGTTTGGGAGAACGTTGTTTTCACTAAATCCAGTTCGGCAAATGTAGAGAACCAGTACGCGAGGAAGACTGTCCAAAAATTTGTCTCTTTAGTAAGCCACGCTCACGGACTCTGAGAATAAAAAAATTAAACCGCGTACCGAGGCGTAAAGGCCACGACTCCTTTCTCGCTGCGTACGCCTCTGGAACGCGACAGAAAGTGACTGATACTCTTGACAGTGCAGCAGCTTGCGAAGTACACGTGTAGACGTAGCCGGTCTTGTAGGCCATTCTTTCCGAACACGCACCGTCGCTTCCCTTACTCACTATCTAGTGTCGTTGTGGCGTCTGTGACTGTGCGTCTTTCTCGATGGAGCTTCGCACGCCCGTGTACGAGGCCCTGTATCTGTCACACACCGTTCGATACCGTCCTTACTGTGTGGCAGGCTTTCGTGTGACTTGCAGCAGACAGGTATACGGCAGGAGATTCCTATTTCGAGTGGGCAGTAGCTGTTAGATGTTGCCGCTGCAGGCTTCTTGCAACGCCCTTTCACTGCTTTCCCCTAGAATCTCGTCTCCCCCTGGGCTTGGTAATAAGAAGCTTCGGCTGAACCGTGGAGTGGTGCACAGGGAACAAAGAAGATACGGCCAAACTCTGAGGACACATTTCTCTCCTACAGGGCAATAAAATACGTTATATGGACAAGGTCTCAGAAACTCTGCACTTCCATTTTACGAGATGAGATTACGCCTACTTCCCCGCTTTGCTGATTATTACTTCCTTTATCGATGATGGATCGTCCCATCATTAGTGTTATTTGATGTGTTTGATGAAGTTCATTAAGAACATGGATTGAGATGGAACTATTAGCTTAATATGTCCTTTGTCGAAAGATTTTATTGGATTTATAGTAACAAAATCACCCCACGAGATTGGATTAAAACTTCCACTGTCATGAATATTGCTCTTTTGGATCACATTCACTACTTGCAAAACACTGTTCAACATTTCTCCGACACACGACCATGAAGTTCAATACACTACTTGGCTTTGTTTCAATTATTTCCTCTGACCCAGTATTGCTACCAGAACAGATCTGTAGATTCCACTTAAAGGTCTGCCGCACTTATAAACAAGCAACTGTAAAACTCACTGTCGAATCCAGCGACGCGTAACCAGGCGTTGTCGCACCGTACGGAAGTTGTTTGTTCTCGCATCGACCGAGACGGAACAACGGTGACTTCGCTTACTCCCTACAAATGGAACGATCGTGCCCCGTTATTGGCCGGGAAACCCAATCTGACTCCATCCGCTGTTCGGCCGCATGGTGCAAGTCGATCTATTTGACAACACTTTACTGTGTTTGTGATGAAGGTGAAATAAAACGAGTAACATAACACAGAGTCCGCGAACAAAGGAAATCTTCGAAACTGCCGGGACCGCATGATCTATAGCACCAGTCATCAGACGGCGGACTGAGGGCCGCACACGGAGCCATTAAAGTACTTGTACGGCCAGCGGTTCTCAGCCGTGTCTTATAACATGCGTCCAGCAACTGACAGTCGAATCCAGACACGTCACCTAATGATGAGAGCCTCTTATGAGAGTAGATTTCCAGCTCAGTAGTAAGCAAAAGTACTTGCACAGTCTGTAGTTTTTAAGATGTGCCGAGTTTTAACCGATGTTGGTGAATTCGGCCACGGACTAAGTTAAGTTCGCAGCTTACCTCAGGGACAGCGGGGTAAGTGGTGCGGCCACTGCAGGGTTACAGGATGTGCGAAGAGGAATATTTTTGTTTGTCGTCCAGTCTCTCACGGGGGTCTGCAACTATTACCTTTGGCGTACCACAGGGGAGTGTTACGGGACCATTCCTTTTCACAATATATGTATAAATGACCTAGTAGATAGTGTCGGAAGTTCCATGGGGCTTTTCGCGGTTGATGCTGTAGTATACAGAGAAGTTGCAGCATTAGAAAATTGCAGCGAAATGCAGGAAGATCTGCAGCGGATAGGCACTTGGTGCAGGGAGTGGCAACTGACCCTTAACATAGACAAATGTAATGTATTACTAATACATAGAAAGAAGGATCCTTTATTTTATGATTATATGATAGCGGAACAAACTCTGGTAGCAGTTACTTCTGTAAAATATCTGGGAGTATGCATACGGAACGATTTGAAGTGAAATGGTCATATAAAATTAATTGTTGGTAAGGTGGGTGCCAGGATGAGATTCATTGCGAAGGTCCTTAGAAAATGTAGTCCATCAACAAAGGAGGTGGCTTACAAAACACTCATTCGACCTATACTTGAGTATTGCTCATCAGTGTGGGATCCGTACCAGGTCGGGTTGACAGAGGAGATAGAGAAGATCCAAAGAAGAGCGGCGCGTTTCGTCACTGGGTTCTTTGGTAAGCGTGATAGCGTTACGGAGATGTTTTGCAAACTCAAGTGGCAGACTCTGCAAGAGAGGCGCTCTGCATCGCGGTGTAGCTTGCTCGCCAGGTTTCGAGAGGGTGCGTTTCTGGATGAGGTATCGAATATATTGCTTCCCCCTACTTATTCCTCCCGAGGAGATCACGAGTGTAAAATTAGAGAGATTAGAGCGCGCACAGAGGCTTCCGGCAGTCGTTCTTCCCGCGAACCATACGCAACTAGAACAGGAAAGGGAGGTAATGACAGTGGCACGTAAAGTGCCCTCCGCCACACACCGTTGGGTGGTTTGCGGAGTATAAATATAGATATAGATATAGATGTAGAAGCTGTTGTGATATAAATTTTGACACGAAGCAACTTGGATTGGTGAATGCGCCTCGCAGGGACGGTCCTCTTCCAATGCGGTACATATTTGTAGCAAGAAATACGAAATTATGTTAAGGTTGTTGTAATTCAACGCAGTGAGCAGAAGAAAAACGGCATTCAAAACACTTGCGATCATACCTCATATATCACAATAACTGCAGTCACTGTTGTTTACTGATTATTGATCCGCTCACACATTACAACAAGACGTCGTCAGGCAATTACAGTCTCACGACTTTGGGTCCCCTGACGGCGGAAGCTATCTGAAACAGAGAACAGCCGAAACCAAGTGTTCCGAATGGTACCAGCAGTTAATAACTACCACTTGGGGCCACTCACCAACTTACCTTCCCGTTACTATAGTTCGTCTATTGGCGGTCATAAAACACTAATTTATGTAAGTTGCCAGTTAATAATAATATGGGTACATACCCAGCCTCAAGTGCCGCCTTAAAATGTCAGCAATCGCTCTTGAGCAAGAGGTTTGACGGCCACTGACCTAGGGTCGCGACGTTCCAAGAATTCTTCAGACACACGAACACAGCTTACAAGCATATCTTATTAACACTCTTGCACAAAGCGTCAAAAATAGCCTTCTAGTTGCGTACAGTTATGTCGTAATCCTTACGTCAACCGTTAGTGTTTTGCTTTTCACTTCATCAACAGTACAAGTGATTTGCGACTCACGTTGTTAAAAGTGTTGATATACGGTTCTCGTCGTTGGCATGTTTATACGTAGCATCAAATGTTTTTGTGATTATTACGGAGTCAGAGAATAGATGACAGTTCACTACTATCTAGTACAGTTGAATGGAGGTATATACAAATGTGGACGTTGCCTTTGTCCATTTCATTTACTGATTAGCATACAGACCTGGCCGTGGCACTAATACTTTATCAGGAGGGACTTATTGAACGAAGGAGTGACGACAAGAGCACTTTTAAAATAATTGACTGTCGCATTAAGAAACAAGCTAAGCTGAAGTGTACTACTTGTGATTGGTAGGGGCATTGAAGGACGAGCACGCAGCAACTGAGGGGGCAATTACTCATGCAGCTGGTGGCGATCCACGTTTCAATGTAAGCCAAATACGCTGGTGGCCATTGAAATTGCAACTCCACGAAGACGACCATGATGGTTGGAGTGCTGACACCATATCTGCGTATCCACTAATGCTGGCAACTGATGCGTTATGCATAGGGATCATATTAACCTATACCGCATCAAAACAGCCTTAAGATGACACAATGAAGCGTTGAAGCTTGTAGTGACAAAATAAAATAAAATAATAAGGGCGGCTGTAGGTGTTTTTATTTTTTGTCACGATAGTAAACGGCACTCGTCCCAGAGATCTCCTGCTAAAAGGATGGACATACAAAATCATTTACTATAGCCTATTCACCTATGGCCATAGGCGCCCAGCCCAAATATATAAATTAATATTACATATTGGTATTTGTGCATCCGCATCTATATGACTACTCTGAAATTCACACTGAACTGCCCGACAGAGCGTTCAACGAACCACCTTCAGATATTTCTCTACCGTTCCACTATAGAACTGCACCTAGGGGAAAATGAAGACTTCAATATTTCTGTACGAGCTCTGGTTTCTCCTCACATAGGTTGGCTTCAGTAAAATATTTTCGCATTAAGAGCAGAAATTTGGTGACTGAACATTCTCAAAACATCTCACCATAACGAAAAACGCCTTTGTTTTAATGACTGCAATCACAACTCGATTACCATATCCTTGACATTGCCTCCCCTATTTCGCAATAATAGAAAACGAGCTATCCTTCATCGAACTTTTTTCGATGCCCTCAGTGCTATCTGGCAAGGATCTCATACTGCACAGCAGTACTCTAACAGACGTCGGACAGGCTTAATGTAGGCAATCTTTTTAGTAGAGCTGTTGCATCTTCTAAGTGTTCTAGCGGTAAAACGGAGTCTTTGGTTTGACTTCCCCACATCATCATCTATTTGATCTTTCCAATATAAGTTGTTCGTAATTGCAATTTTTAGGGCTTTAGCTGATTTGACAGCCTGTACATTTGTATGGTACGTCGTATAACCGAAATGTAAAGGATTTCTTTTAGTACACATGTGCATGACCACACACTTCTCACACATAAAGATATCGTGTCTGAGTCATTTTGCATTTGATTTTGATCTTCTGATGACGTTACTAGACGATAAATGACAGCATCATCTACAACTAAGAGGGCTGTTCCTGTAACTCGTTTGTATAGTTAGAAACTGCAGAGGACCTGTAACAGTATCTTGAGGAGTGCCAGGTATCATTTCTCTTTTACTCGATGATTTTCCGTCGATTGCCATAAAGTATGATCCCCCCTCCCTTTTTTTGACTGGTTTGATGCGGTCCACCACGAAATCCTACTATGACCTATCTGATCTGACCGGAGATAACGAATCCAGACGCACAACTGAAACGATTAGAAAACAACTTGATCAGAAGTCTCTTTACGAGACTATATATCATTTGTAGTAGAACTGATATTTTGCTACAGGTTCTCTTCTGAAGTTAATGAGAATTTGTCAGTAGAAAATTACATATATTTATTGAACGCTTAATCTTAAAAAGAAGCTATTATTTGCTACATCTTATGAATGTCGACTTGTACTATTTCCACTATTTACATTCTGCTGCCAACACGGATTGAGAGTAAATAAGTACACAGATAAACATAAGTAGCTGATGGTATTCTACAAAAAAAGGAAGGAGTGCCTGAAAAGCAAAGAAATTTTAGGATTACAGTCTTATGACAATAATAATTTTGTACTCTTCTGTAAGAGCTTAATTATCAAATGTAATGTAGGAAAGAAAAAGACATGAGTGGTACTGACCTTGGAAGTATGGGATGAGCTTGCACATGACGCTGCCGAAGATGAAGTTCCTAAGTAGCTGGCCCACCAGGGTGAAGGGCATACAGAACACCCCCAGAAGCAGGTCCGACACCGCCTGAGAACACACATAACACAACAAGCGTCACATCCTGCTGACGGAGGCTTGAATTAAGTCCTCAAATGTTCCCTCGCAAGGAAAATCAGAGACTGGTGCCATTATTACATATACCACGACGTACGGATCACGAATTTACTTCAAACTTCTTACGCTTTTAGGAGTCCATTAGCACAATATAATGCGCAAGCAGTCGGGACTGCTACTTAGGCGATTTCGGGAAAATCGCACGAGAAGTTTTAGGCGTCAGTGATGTGCCGGTGCGTTGTGGCCCTAAGCACGAGCTGGCAGCGGCGTTAAAGCTGGCGTTAAGGCTCCGTGATCGGTGGATCGAGTGTCGCTCGTTTCTTTTTTCATTTATGTTATTCATATTACCGCGTATATATTGCATTTGAAAGGTAATATGATGAAAAGAGACGTGTATTTACACAAGCTTATATTGAATTTGAGCTGCTATTTGGCTGTTTACCAATTTTTATTATTACATCTAATTTTGTGAGAATTTTATTTCCATAGGAAAGTTAAAAACTTTATCAGTAGCCTTCAGATTTATTCACATTTGACAACAAACGAGAAATTTCTTCTCGTGAAGATGCTATTAAGACATTCAATCGTACATCACCAATTTTCGGCAACGATATTTACGGAAATATTGCGTTACGCATGGTTTGCATCCAAACTGTCGGTAGTAAGAGAAATGTCAAAGAGCTTTGCGTTTTCTTAGATCTCTGAAGATTCATTGTGCATGCGGGAAAATTTCGTTCGTTCGATATGGTAGATGCCTGTTTTAATTTTGTTTCTCCTGTATGTTTGAAAAATATCATCCTCCAACTTGTAATATCGTAAGCACATCCATCGATTAATCGTGCATTACCCTCATATTCTGACTTATTGTATTACTGAATATTCTCGATGTTTGACTTGGGCTTTCAAAGCCTGTCCCCCCTCCTTCAAACCTGTGTCTGCAGATCGAAGAGCCATGTGCAAAGCAGCTCTCGCTACTTTACCTGGTTAGAGGTATAAGGGGTTTCGGAAAGCACGACAGGCACACGTTTTTAGCATTACTTTTTCTATGTAGTCGTTTACTTGTCGATAGTTGTAATAATAAAAATTAGTAAACAACCAAAGAGCGTTGGAAATTCAGTAACAGTTTATGCAAATACACATCTCTTCATCATATTACCTTTCAAGTGTAATATTTTGAAATATTATGACTGGTGTAGAAGAGAAAAATAATTAAAATGAAAAACATGACCGGGGCTCCATCCAGCAATCCACCGACTGCGGCGCTTGAACGATAACCATTTGACCGCCTTACTACTTGCACATTATGTTATCCCAATGGACCACTAAACGTACACAAAGTTTATGAGATAGTAATAAGTAATAGTGGTGTTGAAAAGTCAATAAGACCCCGTGATTCGATGCAGTCCCTGCCAAATTCTATACAAGGTTTGAGAGGGACTAAGTTCCGTTCTTTTTACTACAAATCCCTTGGGCAGATATATGTCCTCCATGACTGTAAAAGGGCAAAGGTGATATGCCATCAGTCAACAAGCAATGAAATATTAGTAGTCCATTGGAGTACTGACCTCATCAATCATCTAATAGCAGAAGAATATTACGACGTAAACTGATGAGCCAAAATGTTATTACCGCACTTGGTAACGTTGCAGCTAAGGAAGGTACATAAGAAAACCACAAAGGAACGCCGTATCATTCTAGCAGCGATACGGGTAGCGAATAGTAAAATACATTGACATAACAACATCGACGAGGGTACGCCGTTAAGGCGAGGCGTCTCAGAACGAGTATTTCGCAGACGGTGAAGCTGATCGGCTTTTTGAGTGCTAGTGCTGTGTCCATCTTTGGAATATCCAACAGTGAAATCACGAGCAGACGACAAGGTGTTGGGAATTCACGTGTCATCACACATTTTCGAGGTCGGTGGCTTGCCCGCATGGTTTGCATCCAAACTGTCGGTAGTAAGAGAAAAGTCAAAGAGCTTTGTGTTTTCTTAGAACCTCTGAAGATTCCTTGTGCAAGCGGAAAAATTGCGTTCATTCGATACGGTAGATGCCTGCAAGCGTTTCGGAACTGACCGTTCAGGACGCATTGTTAAACACCGGATTCTGTAACAGACGACCCCTACATGTCCCGTGTTGTCCTGCACAACATCGTTAACTACTGTTTCAGTAGGTATGTGATCAGTGAGATTGAGTAATGAATCAGTGGAAGCGTTTGGCATGGTCGGGTGAATCACGTTTCTTCTTTTTCAAGGTCGATCTGCGTGACATTTTGTTGACATCTGGTACCACGCACCTTCGGAAAACTACCAAGGACTTGAGGAATCCATGTTACGCAGGATTTCTGCTGCATTGCTTTCCAAAGGTGGACCAACAAGCTATCAAGCAGGTGAGGACAATTTTTTGGCATATCGGTTTATGGTGCAGTAGTAAAGAGCTAAAAGTTGGAATGTAATGCTAATCAAGTGGTTTTCTACTTCTCGTTCATTATTATGTAAATGATAATCAAGTAAGTAAATCAACGGTATTCGTGAGTGCCTCAAGGTTCTCGACCTTATGTAAACAGTACCGACTAGCACAAACTATAGATGTACCGAAAACACCTGGCATATCCGTGGGAGCTGTATTGTTCGATAAGATAGACGGGCATGGAGGATCTTTATTATTCAAAATGGTTCAAATGGCTCTGAGCACTATGGGACTTAACATCGCAGGTCATCAGTCCCCTAGAACTTAGAATTACTTAAACCTAACTTACCTAAGGGCATCACACACATCCATGCCCGAGGCAGGACTCGAACCTGCGACCGTAGCAGTCTCGCGGGATCTTTATTATTACCTATAGAAGGGTGCATGCTAAAAGCTGAGTTATTTGGTGTCTTACTGTAGATGTTATAAAATATATGAAACGGAGCAACAAGTCCACAGAGTGCTCATTCCGTGAGTTCTCTATTGTGGCTTAAAGCTTCGGGGAAAACTGTTATTTGTCTGCTGCGGGATACGGAAGTTCCCCATGAATTTCTCCGTTTGCAATGGAGGCTGGACTATATCGGACAAGAGACCATGAACAATGTTAACAGCTTAGCAAAATGTACAACATTTCGCCTCCATTCTAATATTCCTTCCTTTCTGTGACTAATATCGACTGCTAACACAGAATGGTCATCACCTTGTAATGTCTAAGGAATTTATTACTGGGCTACCGATTACCACATACGTCGTAGCCAATGGTTTCTTATTTCTGGTTTCAAAGGAATGGCAATCAAAACATGGCTCTGAGCACTATGGGACTTAACTACGACTTAACTACTGAGGTCATCAGTCCCCTAGAACTTAGAACTACTTAAACCTAACTAACTTAAGGACATCACACACATCCATGCCAGAGGCAGGATTCGAACCAGCGACCGTAGCGGTCGCGCGGCTCTAGACTGAAGCCCCTAGAACCGCTCGGCCACTCCGGCCGGCGAATAGCAATCATTAGTAGGTTAAGAACAGCCCACATGGCTTTTAGCAAAACGAAAGACATGCTATAGTTCATACCGTCTCCGAATTTTGATTCCTGTACAGTCATCAGCCACAAAATTCCGGAGACAGCAAGAGCCGACAAGTGCGAGAATTGTCGTACAGTCAGCTTGACAGCTCCTGCGTTCAAATTGCTGGCAACAGTAATACGTAGGAAAATGGAAAAGAAAATTGAGGATGTGCTAGATGACGATCAGTTTGGCTTTAGCAACGGTAAAGGCGACAGAGAAGCATTCCTGACGTTGCGGAAGCAGGAGTAAAGAAAAACTGACACGGGTTCATAAGATTTGTCCACCTGTAAAAAGCGTTCCACATTGTCAAATGGTACAAGATGTTAGAAATTCTGAGAAAATTAGAGATAAACTATAGAGAATGGTGGGTTGTATACAAATATGTACAAGAACCAAGAGGGACTAACAAGAGTGGAAGACCAAGAACGAAGAGTTCGAATTAAAAAGGATGTAAGACAGAGATGTAGTTTTTCGCCCCTCCTGTTCTATCTACACATCGAAGAAGCAATGAGGGAAATAAAGAAAACTTTCAAGAGTGGAATTAAAATTCAAGGTGAAACGGAATCAGTAATAAGATTACCTGATGACAATGCAATCCTCAGTGAAAGTGAAGAAGAATTGCAGGGTGTGTTGAATGGAATGAACTGTCTATCGAGTTCAGAATATGAACTGAGAGCAAATCGACGGTAGACGAAGGAAATGGGAAGTAGCAGGAATGAGTTAACGAGAAACTTTACATTACAATTGGGGATCACAAAGTAGAATTCTACTACCTAGGCAGTAAGGTAAACTATGACGGACGGTGTAAGGAGGAGATAAAAAGCAGACTAGCACTGGCGAACAAAGCATTCCTGGTCAAAGGAAGTCTGCTAGTATCAAATGTAGGTCTTAAACTTTACGAGGAAATTTCTGATAATGTACATTCGGAGGACAGTATTAGATGCTCGTGAGGCATGGACTGTGGGAAAAGCAGAACAAAAGAGAATCGAAGCATTTGCGATTTGGTGTTAGAAAAGAATTTTGAGAATTAGGGGGTTGAAGACGTAAGGAATGAGGAGGTTCTCCGCAGAATTGGGGGGAATGAGCATACGAAAAACACTAACAAGAAGAAGGGACAGAGTGATATGACGTTAAGGCATCAGGGGATAATGTCCTTGGTGCTAGAGGGGGCTGTAGGGGGCAAAAAGTGTAGAGCGCATCAAATTAGTCAGAAGACTGATGAGTGAAAGATAGAGTTCAAAGGTCACCATTCATTTTAGTAGAATGTGTAAGGTATAATAAATGAAGAACAATAACAAAACACAAACTTTTGAAAATTGTTAATTTTTTCCTCATTTCAGTTGTTTCTACGTACACTACTTGCCATTACAATTGCTACACCAAGAAGAAATGCAGATGATTAACGGGTATTCATTGGACTAGAACTGACATGTGATTACATTTTCATTCAATTTGGGTGCATAGATCCTGAGAAATCAGTACCCAGAACAACCACCTCCGGCCGTAATAACGGCCTTGTACGCCTGTGTATTGAGTCAATCAGAGCTTGGATAGCGTGTACAGGTACAGCTGCGCATGCAGCTTCAACACGATACCACAGTTCATCAAGAGTAGCGAGTGGCGTATTGTGACGAGCCAGTTGCTCGGCCACCATTGACCAGTTTTCAGTTGGTGAGAGATGTGGAGGATGTGTTGGCCAGGGCAGCAGTCGAACATTTTCTGCATCCAGAAAGGTCCGTACAGGACCTGCAACACGCGGTCGTGCAGTATCCTGCTGAAATATATGGTTTCGCAGGGATCGAATGAAGAGTAGAGCCACGGGTCGTAACACATCTGGAATGTAGCGTCCACTGTTCAAAGTGCCGTCAATACCAACAGGAGGTGACCGAGACGTGCAACCAATGGCACCCCATACCATCACGCCGGGTGATACGCCAGTATGGCGATGACGAATACACGCTTTCAATGTGCGTTCACCGCGATGTCGCCAAACACGGATGTGACCATCATGATGCTGTAAACAGAACCTAGATTCATCCGAAGAAATGACGTTTTGCCATTCATGCACGCAGGTTCGTCGTTGAGTACACCATCGCAGGCGCTCCTGATTGTGATACAGCGTCAAGGGTAGACGCAGCCATGGTCTCCGAGCTGATAGTCCATGCTGATGTAAACGTCGTCTAACTGTTCGTGTAGATGGTTGTTGTCTTGCAAACGTCCCCATATGTTGACTCAAGTATCGAGACGTGGCTGCACGATCCGTTACAGCCATGCAGATAAGATGCCTGTCATCTCGACTGCTAGTGATACGAGGCCGAAGGGATCCAGCACGGCGTTCCGCATTACCCTCCTGAACACACCGATTCCATATTCTGCTAACAGTCATTGGATCTCGACCAACGCGAGCAGCAATGTCGCGATACGATAAACCGCAATTGCGATAAGCTATAATCCGACCTTTATCAAAGTCGGAAACGTGATGTACGCATTTCTCCTCCTTACACGAGGCATCACAACAACGTTTTACCAGGCAACGCCGGTCAACTGCTGTTTGTGTATGAGAAATCGGTTGGAAACGTTCCTCATGTCAGCACGTTGTAGGTGTCGCCACCGGCGCCAACCTTGTGTGGATGCTCTGAAAAGCTAATCATTTGCATGTCACAGCATCTTCATCCTGTCGGTTAAATTTCGCGTCTGTAGCACGTCATCTTCGTGGTGTAGCTATTTTAATGGCCAGTAGTGTACTTTCAGCAACAAAGCGTTTATCTGTAAGCTGATTACACTTCGTAAAACAGAGCTGTAATTTTTATTAAAGTTTAATTCATATCTGCTTTGTTCTTTAGTCTGATTAGTTTATTTTCAAACTTTAATTTAGAATGGCACAATGTTCAATGTCTCTAAGACCTTCAAATTAATCTTGTCTCGTGTGTTCTTTTTTTATTTAGTTGTACGTATCGCTGTCTGGATCCATTTAAAACTAAATAAGCTATTTTGTGCACTGTTAAAAGAATTAGTAAATCTTAACGCTGTAAAGTGAAGAGGACGCGGGCTGGTGTTGGTTGTGTAGTAACAGACGGCCATAGAAAGTTTGCACTGTAAAGCGTAACGCAAAGCGGTTCGGGCTGTAGTGTTTGGCGGTGAATATTTCCAGGCTAACAGGCTGCGCGTTACCAGTGGAGCAGTTAACAGTAATGGTGCGGCCTGGCCACAGCTGAGACCGCGGGTGACCGCTGTTCTGTTCCGTTCTGGCGGAGTTCCGGCGACAACGTTCCTCTCTGCCTGTAAGTTCCCAGGCGCCAATAAAAACCTATGATTTCTGCCAAGAAGTTTCAGTTACTCGTTCTGTCCTCAACAGATACTGGATAAAGCGAAAAATTAACTTACCTAACTACAGTGTCTATAGCTTTACAGTACAACAAACCACATTCAAAAATTTTTGTCTTCGTCGCTCACAACGCGGCAGACGAATCGCCCAAATTTCTAGAAAATCATTTGTTGCTGACACAGAACTGTACACGTATATTTCTCTGCTTACACGTCTTATATCGCGCTTGAGAGGTTTCTTGCGTGTCAGTGCGCAGTGCGCCGAGTGTAGACAAACTAGCTCGCTCCTGCGTCGATAAGAGGAATACGTGCCTGTGCGCTCCTCAAACGTATCAGAGGTAGAAAAGAAATGTAATGGCAGAGGCCACGGTGTGATTGTTTACCTTTTTATTTTAGGAGAAAATAAATAATTTATTTGCTAAAGTGCTATCAGCCGCAGCCGTACTCGTATGTAACTGGTGCTCTTCCCCTAACCGGATGAAAAGGATCCTTTTACAACCTGGAATACATTAATTCTTAACTGTGCTACAGCGAAGAACTAACGACAAGACAGCAGCACCTTGTAAAGGGTGTAAGTTCCTACCACTGAGATAACAGATGCATTATTGCCATGTGTTTCTAAAAATTTATGTGTCACTCACTGATATGATTGTCCGGCTAAAGCCAAACTGTCCGGCAAGCGTGATATCACTTACTCCATAATCTTCCAATAATGCTAAAGTTTCCAAATACATTAACAATAATGCTACAATTTCGTCATACATTAACATACTTTTTGTTTATTTGTCTGCTAATTTCTCGATCTCTCTTTCATCAATGTGTCGTGCTAATTTCTTGCTGTATAAGACGATCGAGGTCCTTAAGAAATTATTTTATGTTGAAACACGTATGTAACGCAGCAGCGATGGCGAGGCATTGTAGCATCTGTGACCAGAGAGTATGCGCTTGACCGCGCGAGTGTTGCGAGCGGTTCTTAGTCTGTCAGTCAGTCGTTGCGAGTCAGTCAGTTGTCGTTGCGAGTCTGTAGCTCTGTCTAGTTGAGAGCAGTACTCAGTCAGTAGTCGTCGCGTGCAGTACGCTAGTAGCCGTCATGCAGAGCGGTCGGTCAGTGATAGCAGTCCAGTGCGGGTGATGTAGGCGGTCGGCAACACTGGTCAAGATGGTGAATAAGGTATACTGTTAATTAATATAATCATTAGATAATGAAAAATTTTATTTATTGTAATTATTCTCCAACAAGTTCCCCAATAATAATTTTTATTTCAAAAGCATTTTTTCAAAAATTTAATTTTTATTGAACTAAAGATTTCGTTGCACTTCCCATTTCATTCCACTTCTTTTGAAGAAAAATTTCAGTAAAATCACCAAAAAAAAGAAATATTATTATTTGCAATGCAGTTCCTCCAAGCCGTGCGCACAAAAAAAGAGCAGAAATTTGACATCCAGTTATTCTGAGGTAAGACTTTAATTCTGATTGTTTTACACAGGGCCAGAGACCGATATTTCGGTTTAATTGTATTTTCTTGTCACTGAACGGACTTTAAATTTTGTGAAGAATTTATATTTGAGTCAGATTGCGTATTTCACATTTTTGTTGCCATTGTCAGTACATTTCATTGTGGGCAGGTTACGCTTAGCGCAATGTCCATTAGGATTCATAATTAAATATTGTCATATTTCTTTCTTTCAAATTTTTGTGGGGAGGTTACACTCGGCTCCCATTTGTATTAAGTATTGTCATTTCATTTCTTTTAAAAATTACGGTGGGGAGGTTACAATGTCCTATTCTGATATCATAAAGAAAATAAGTTTTGCCTGTGTACTCTCAACCGTACTGAGTAATATTTTTATTTATCATAAATGAAAAGCACCAGTTTGCTTTTGTTATACATTTATCAGTACAAGTCTGTGATGCTAGGAGAAAATAAATAATTTATTTGCTAAGGAGCTGTCAGTCACAGCCGTACTCGTATGTTACTGGTGTGTTTCCGTAAGAGCGTGAAAAAATGAAGCAAGACGTAGATAATGCTCCACTGAATAATTTGAGGTAGGGAAACGGGGGTCGGATGAGCCAGCTTAAGGAGATATGGAAGTAAACTTGTCCACCGCTTTGTCTGGTATTACTCTATTACAGCTTATTTACAACTAACAAGCGTACAAGTTGACATGCACTGCGCTGTTTATTTACATGTACGTTCTTTATTTGTAGCAAGGAAGCAAAGAAGACGAGCCGGATTACTAAGAAGACATGAAACGCGTTTTGTTTACTTTACTCGTCCATAAGGTGGCTCTGTTGTATCTTATTTACATTATCCCATGACAGAACGTGCTATGAATAAACGACAGTCCCATTCATTACTCGGTGCTATTCAGAGACTATGACGGAGCAGTACCGTTACAGTTTCGCAGAACTCACCGACATTTGTACGGGGAAGTACAGCACGCTGCAATGCTCTCGCTGCTGAAAGGCTGTAATGGGGATGATTTCCTAACAGGCATCATCCGTCACGATGAGTGTTTATTTCTCTCGATCGACGTATGCGGGAAACTGGTTCATTGGAAAGGAGAAACAAGGGACCTCGCAGCATGAGGACCATACTAGGGATATTTGTCAGGGTGCGTCAGAATCTCGCTCGCCGATGTTATACTTCCATTGACGTTGATGGCCGTTAGGTTCAGCATACTTTGTAAGATACAGTACAAGTGGTACGCTCATTGTGTCAGTGATGGTATTTGCCGTTGATTGTAACTAATGTAAATAAAAAAGTATGCAGTAATGATCTTTTTATTCCTCTTATCTGCTTAAGCCGGATTCTCTAACCCCAGGTTCTCTACCTTAAATTGTTCAATCCATATAGTGGTTATATGATTTCATGATTACATGTTGCCACATGTCAAGTATGTAACGTTCACTTCTTACACTCTATGTGTTAACAAACAGGGTGTGTGTGTTTGTGTGCGTGTGCGTGTGTGTGTGTGTGTGTGTGTGTGTGTGTGTGTGTGTGTGAGCGAGTTCAGACGTCAGCATAGAACAGAAGGGACGACGGTTGGCAAGGAGAGGGAAATCGCCGAAATGGCCAGTGTAGCTCCAGCGGAACTTCCATTTGGCGCGTGCGAATTTGCATCTTCCGACTAGAACGCTTTCGACTGACGTATCGGTTGATTCATATACGTGTAATCGACGATCTACTGTATATTAGCGCGACGCGTTTCTTCAGCAAGTTCCTATCCGGCGGCCCGTTGCCTTTACATTACATTAACGTATCACCTTGGATAACAGACTATGGGTAACAGAAGTAATACTTCAGTTCATCGATGAAAGAAGGAAGTACAAAACCGTCCAGGAAAATATAGGAATACAGAAATGGAATAAATAGGAAGTGTTGGGAGCCTAAGGCGAAATGGTTGCATGGAAAATGTGAAGAAATCAAAAAAGAAATGATGGTTAGAAGGACTATCTTGGTGTATAAAAAAATCGAAACTATTTCCGGTGGAATTAAAAGCAATAGTGGTAACATTAAGAATGCAACTGGAATTCCACTGTTAAATGCAGAGGGGAGAGAGGATAGAGGGAAAGGGTACGCTGAAGTCCTCTGAGGGGAAAGCTTTGTTTGATGACGTGATAGAAGAAGAAACAGGAGTCGACATAGGGGATCCAGTATTAGAATCAGAATTTAAAAGAGCTTTGGAGGACTTAAGATCAAGTAAAGCAGAAAGGATAGATAATATTCCATCAGAATCTCTATAATCACGTGGGGGGGGGGGGGGGAGTCGGGTAGAGTGGCAATAAAGCAATAAAACGACTATTCAAGTTGGTGTGCGGAATGCATAAGTCTGGCGATATACCATCTGAGAATCGGAACAACATCATTCACACAATTCCGATGACTGCAAGAGCTGACAAGTCCAAGAGTTATCGCACAATTACACTGAAGAGGCAAAGAAACTCGTACACCTGCTTAATATCGTGTAGGGCCCCCGCGAAGCACGCAGAAGTGCCGCAAGACGACTAATTTTTGAAGTTGTGCTTGAGGGAATTGACACCATGAACCTGCAGAGCTGTCCCATAAATCCGTAAGAGTACGAGAAGGTGGAGATCTCTTCTGAACAGCACGTTGCAGGGCATCCCAGATACGGTCAATAATGTTCGTACCTGGGGAGGTTGGTGGTCAGCGGAAGCCCAAAACTCATAAGAGTGTTTCTGGAGCCACTCTGCGGCAATTCTGAACGTGTGGGGTGTTGCATTGTCCTACTGGAATTGCCCAAGTCTGTCGGAATGGACAATGGGCATGAATGGATAAGGTGATCAGACACGATGCTTACGTACGTTTCACATGTCAGAATCGTTCCTAGACGTACCAGTAGTCCCATATCACTCCCACTGCTCACGCCCCACACCATTACAGAGCGTCTACCAGCTTGAACAGTTTCCTGCTGACATGCAGGGTCCATGGATTCATGATGTCGTCTCCGTACCCGTACACGTCCATCCGCTCGATACAATTTGAAACGAGACTCGTCCGACCAGGCAACATGTTTTCAGTTATCAACAGTCCAATGTCGGTGTTGATGGGCCCAGGAGAGGCTTAAAGTTTTGTGTTGTTCAGTCATCAAGGGTACATGAGTGGGTCGTCGGCCCCGAAAGCCCATACTGATGATGTTTCGTTGAATGTTTCGCACGCTGGCACTTATAGATGGCCCAACATTGAAATCTGCAGCAATTTGCGGATGGGTAGCACTTCTATTACTTTAAACGATTCTCTTCAGTCGTCGTTGGTCCGTGTACAGACTATAACACCACGTTCAAACTCACTTAAATCTTGATAACTTGCCATTGTAGCAACAGTAGGCGATCTAACAACTGCGCCGACACTTGTTGTCTCATATAGGCGTTGCCGAACGCAGCGCCGTAGTCTGCCTTTTTACATATCTCTGTATTTGAATACGGATGCCTATACGTTTCTTCGGCGCTTCACTGTAGCTTAACAGCTCATGCACCCAAGTTGCTGACAACAATAATGTACAGAAGAATGGAAAAGAAAATTTAGCATGTGTTAGCCGCACGTGTGGCCGCTTGGTTTCAGGCGCCATGTCACGAATTGCGCGGCCCCTCCTGCCGGAAGTTCGAGTCCTCCCTCGGACACGGGTGAGTGTGTTGCTCTTAGCATAAGTTACTTTAAGTTAATTTAAGCAGTATGTAAGTCTAGGGACCGATGAACTCAGCAGTTTGGTCCCTTAGGAATTCACACACATTTGAATATTGAGCATGTGCTAAATGATGGTCACTTTGGCTTTAGGAAAGGTAAAGGTCCCAGAGAGGCAGTTCTGACGTTGCTCTTGATAATGGAGGAAGACTAAAGAAAAATCAAGGCATGATCACAAGATTTGTTAACCTGGAGAAAGCATTCGAGGATGTAACATACAGTAAAATGTTCTAAATTCTGAGAAATATATGGGTAAGCTGTGTGGGTAATATACAGTATGTAGGAGAATCAAGAGGGAAGATTAAGTATGGAAGACCAAGAACGGTGGGCTCGAATTAAAAAGGGTGTAAGACAGGGTTGTAGTCTTTAACTGCTACTGTTCAATCCGTAAATCGAAGAAGCAATGGGGGAAGTAAGAGAGGTTCACGATTGGAATCAAAATTTAAGCTGAAAGGATATCAATTATAAGATTCTTCGACGACACTGATGTCGTATATGAACGTGAGGAATAGTTATGGGATCCGTTGAATGGAATGGATAGTCTACTGTACAGTAGCGAGCCAGTGGGTGTGTTGGACCTTCCATTGAGCTACGGACCCCCTTGAAGATGTCTCCCGCAGTCGAAGACGAAACGTTGGGAATCGACACAGAATTCATCAACCGACCACGGCATAACAGCCCGGGTAATTATAATGGACATGATACACTCCTGGAAATTGAAATAAGAACACCGTGAATTCATTGTCCCAGGAAGGGGAAACTTTATTGACACATTCCTGGGGTCAGATACATCACATGATCACACTGACAGAACCACAGGCACATAGACACAGGCAACAGAGCATGCACAATGTCGGCACTAGTACAGTATATATCCACCTTTCGCAGCAATGCAGGCTGCTATTCTCCCATGGAGACGATCGTAGAGATGCTGGATGTAGTCCTGTGGAACGGCTTGCCATGCCATTTCCACCTGGCGCCTCAGTTGGACCAGCGTTCGTGCTGGACGTGCAGACCGCGTGAGACGACGCTTCATCCAGTCCCAAACATGCTCAATGGGGGACAGATCCGGAGATCTTGCTGGCCAGGGTAGTTGACTTACACCTTCTAGAGCACGTTGGGTGGCACGGGATACATGCGGACGTGCACTGTCCTGTTGGAACAGCAAGTTCCCTTGCCGGTCTAGGAATGGTAGAACGATGGGTTCGATGACGGTTTGGATGTACCGTGCACTATTCAGTGTCCCCTCGACGATCACCAGTGGTGTACGGCCAGTGTAGGAGATCGCTCCCCACACCATGATGCCGGGTGTTGGCCCTGTGTGCCTTGGTCGTATGCAGTCCTGATTGTGGCGCTCACCTGCACGGCGCCAAACACGCATACGACCATCATTGGCACCAAGGCAGATGCGACTCTCATCGCTGAAGAGGACACGTCTCCATTAGTCCCTCCATTCACGCCTGTCGCCACACCACTGGAGGCGGGCTGCACGATGTTGGGGCGTGAGCGGAAGACGGCCTAACGGTGTGCAGGACCGTAGCCCAGCTTCATGGAGACGGTTGCGAATGGTCCTCGCCGATACCCCAGGAGCAACAGTGTCCCTAATTTGCTGGGAAGTGGCGGTGCGGTCCCCTACGGCACTGCGTAGGATCCTACGGTCTTGGCGTGCATCCGTGCGTCGCTGCGGTCCGGTCCCAGGTCGACGGGCCCGTGCACCTTCCGCCGACCACTGGCGACAACATCGATGTACTGTGGAGACCTCACGCCCCACGTGTTGAGCAATTCGGCGGTACGTCCACCCGGCCTCCCGCATGCCCACTATACGCCCTCGCTCAAAGTCCGTCAACTGCACATACGGTTCACGTCCACGCTGTCGCGGCATGCTACCAGTGTTAAAGACTGCGATGGAGCTCCGTATGCCACGGCAAACTGGCTGACACTGACGGCGGCGGTGCACAAATGCTGCGCAGCTAGCGCCATTCGACGGCCAACACCGCGGTTCCTGGTGTGTCCGCTGTGCCGTGCGTGTGATCATTGCTTGTACAGCCCTCTCGCAGTGTCCGGAGCAAGTATGGTGGGTCTGACACACTGGTGTCAATGTGTTCTTTTTTCCATTTCCAGGAGTGTTTTTCCGGCCGTGAAAGTCTACATTTTTGTATAAATATGGAATGATATCAGACCAATGAAAGACAAGCGTTGACGAGTGGCAGCAACTGATTAACACCAAAATTAGAAACACGATAGTAAACGAAGTAAAGGATTTGCTCTTTCTCAGAAGGCAAATAACGCATGACGGACGAAACCCTGAGGACATAAGAATCAGCCTATCAAAGATGTGTTGTTCGAGGAAGTAGCTGAAAACTTAGTGGATTGATAAGATTGGAAATGAGAAGGTTATCCACAGAATCGGCGAGGAAAGCAGCGTGTCGAAAACGGTGACAGGTAGAACGGACTTGATGGTACGTTTGGTAAGCCATCAGGAAATAACTTGCACGTTACGACAGGGTGCACTAATGGGCAAGAATATGTAGGGGAACTCAGAGGTTGGAATAATGAAACAACTGCCAGAGGGACAGAGTTAATGCTACGTCACCCGTTGATTAGTAATTTTCGCCATCGACAACGTCTGGCGCAGGTCATGTTTGATTGTGTGGTGGCGCTATTTTTTACTGTGTGTGTGTGTGTGTGTGTGTGTGTGTGTGTGTGTGTGTGTGTGTGTGAGAGTGTGTGTGTGAGTGAGTTCGTATGACTCCGCACTTGCGTTACTTTTCCGGAATTTCTCTGCATACCGAAATTTCAAATTGACTTGCACAGTGTTTATTGCTGCAGTTGTGTCTTGAAAGTGATAGAGTGTGTGTCTATCGAAATGTCGGCGGTTGACAACGACGTCACCCGGCTGCATGCCCGTAAATTATCAGGACATTAGAAAGAATGGTTGAGGACGTTGACTATAAGTGCTCCTCTGCGAGGGAGAAGTTGGCAAAGAAGACACCGAGGCGATCTGATCCAAACAGTTTGGAAGATTCTTCATAAACATACAGTTAACAGAGCAGTGTCTCCACCTAAGGGAAAATGGGTAAAAATAAATTACTTTTTATTGACTGTAAGAAATATCGGCGTAGTGTGAATAAACATTTATGATATGCCAGTTAGGTCTGTGACTGGATTCAAGCCTTCCTTGCAGATAGACCTCAAAACGTCGCTCTTAACGGAACAAAATCAACAGATGTAAAGGTAAAATTCAGAGTATCCCAAGTAAGTGTGACAGAACCGTTACTGTTAACAGTATATATATATATATAAATGATCTAGCTGAAAGTGTCGGATGCTCTTTAAGGCTGTTTGCCTATAGCAAAGTAGCAATGCCAGAAGGTAGTAAAGATATGCAAAATGACTTCCAGAGTATTGATGAATGGTGCAAGCTCTGACCCTTACTGTAAATAAATGTAACATACTGTGCATACATAGGAAAGAAATCCATTGGTGTACAGCTACACTATTGATGACAAACCGCTGGAAACAGCATCTACCGTTCAATATCTAGGGGAAACTGCCCAGTGCTATCTTAAAAGACTCAGAGTCATAGGAATAATCTTACGGAAATGTAACGAAGGAAGGCGGTTGTTCGCCCGATTCTTGAGTATTGTTTATCTATCTGGGATCCCTACTAGGTAGGACTGAGACAAAAGCTCCAACGAAGAGCGGCGCGTTTCGTCACGAGTTCGCTTAGGCGGCGCGAGAGGGATACGGAGATGCTCAACGAACTCCATTGGCAGACGTTACAAGAGAGGCATTGTTCATCACGGAGAGATTTACTGTGGGAATTTCGAGAGGGCACTTACCGGGAAGAGTCGGGTAACATATTCCTTCCCTCTACATACGTATCGCGAATGACCACGAGGAGACAAATCGAGAAATTAGAGCCAATACAGAGGCTTACCGACAGTAATTTTTCCCACGCGCTAATCGCGAGTAGAACAGGGTTGGATGACTCAGTTAATGGTATAAAAAGTACCCTTCACCAGAAGGTATTAGGTGGCTTGCGGACTGTGATGCAGATGTAGGTGTGTCAGCAAGAACATTCAATTAATATAGTTGGCAAACAGATGATTCTCTGGAAGTATTGTAAACGAATGTCATTGGTAATTTAATTGGAGAAAGAGGACAAAGACCAGATGTATAGAGTGTAGGAATCCTACTCCATAATATTTATGGAAAGTAATAGTGAATCTTGCCGCGCGGGATTAGCAGAGCGGTCTAAGGCGCTGCAGTCATGGATTGTGCGGCTGGTCCTGGCGGAGATTCAAGTCCTCCCTCGGGTATGGGTGTGTGAGTTTGTCCTTAGGATAATTTAGGTTAAGTAGTGTGCAAGCTTAGGGGCTGATGACCTTAGCAGTTAAGTCCCATAAGATTTCACACACATTTGAACAGTAAATCGTGGTAAATATTTTCATTTTGTGTAACTGAAAATTTTTCAATGAAGGAAATTTTGATTGATATTCAACGTAGTAGATAATCAGCTACAAAAGCTGAAATCACTTACCTTCCTTTACGAAAAAAGAAAAAAAAATAGTCACCGAAATTCACAAAAATAGCTGTGTACACGGAAACAGTAATCAGAAAAAATTTAATGTTAGAATACCATCTTCTCTAAGGTTACTATCAGACAGTTACGTTCTTCTTATCGACAAACGCATCAATTAAGACGGCATGTTGTTCGATTCACAGATGTCGGATACTAGGCCCCGTTTGCAGAGCCTCCTTTAGTTTGCTGATGATTGTAAGCCCCCAGCTGTTATTATCGTTCAAGAAGGAAGGAAGGAATAAAGAGAGAAAGCAAGGAAGGCTGCAAGAAAGGCAAGAAGGAAGTTAGAGTTTAACGTCTCTTCGACATCGAGGTCATCAGAGATGTAGTGCAAGTCTACCCGTAAGTTTTACCAACACAGAAGTATTACGGAGATGCTTTGGCAACTGAAATGGGAATCCTGGAGCGAAGGCGACGTCTTTTCGAGAAAAACTATTGAGAAAATTTAGAGAACTGGCATTTGAAGCTCGTTGCAGAACGATTCTACTGCCGCCGATGTACATTCCGCGTAAAGGCGCCGAAGATAAGAGAAATAAGGGCTCGTATGGAGACACAGAGATAGCCGTCTTTCCCTCGCTCCATTTGCGAGTGGAAAGGGAAGGTAAATGACTAATAGTGGTAACGAAGACGGTCCGACTTTTGTTCTCTTTCGAATATTAGTACATTCATTCTCGCTCTCCTGTAACGTAGAGCTGTCGACGTCTAGGGGTTTCTCTTCCCTTATTACGAATCTGTTCATGATGGAAGCAGCGCACTAGTGTGTAGCATTGTGCGACACAATCGAAAGTAGTATAAAAGGTACCGAGCAGCAAAGCGACACTGGATGACTGACTACCAAAAAAATAAAACGACTGACAAAGATGAATAACCCAGAATTTACAGAAATCCACTTTTATTCACACAACCGACAATGCTGATAAATAGTCAAAGAAAAGGGCCCTGGCACCAAAGGATCAAAAACGATGCTGCCAGCTGGAAACAATGAGAGTTTTTTAGTGAAGATCTTTCATGGAATGACGGATCGTTTGTTTTAGATTTGAATACAGCAAATACACGAGGTGTCTCTCCTAAGAGTCGTCAGGCACATTAGTCTATTGTTTTTGCAGATATTTACAGTTTTGGTTTGGCATTGTGTAGCTGGACTCAGTCCAAACAATTCCTCCTCGTCAGTTCTTTCAGGCGATGCCCAGTGTCAAAAAAGAGCGTCGGTCTGTTTCACATTACAAAGAAAAATATTTTTAGATCGATATTTTACGAGCCCATTCGACAGAACACTACCAAATTACTCTATTCCGAAACTTCTAAAACACGAACAATAATCGCCAATACAACAGAGATTGAGTAGCGCTGCATTGTTAACGGTAGCAGCCAGTGCGCGCCCGGGCGGTGCTGCCGCTGCTGCAGTACTGGATGCAGTGTTGCCAATTTAGCGACTTTGTCGCTAGAAATGGCGACTTTTGCCTTCGTCTTAGCGACAAAAAAAACTTTTTAGCGACAAAAATTATTTAGCAACTTATCTGGCGATTTTTGGAGTACTAATGACTTTTGAAGTACAAATCAAAATTATTTTCGGCCAGTATTTTTATTAACAAAACTAAGATTTTAACTATACAATGGATACTACACTGACTTTGTTCTAGATTTACTAAGTTGTATTAAGTTCTTAGGAGATCATGTAGCACTGTTCAGCATTTAGTAAAACTGACTGTGGGAATTGCCTACAGAGTAAGAAAACCTTGACTATTGAACAATTCATTATTCATTACTAACTAGCCTGTTATCGTCGATAGCGTATCGATACGCTATCGATCTATAATTCTTCAACTTTTGAACCCCCTTTATTTTTCGAATTGACAAAAAACATACGTAATATTAAGTATAACAAAATACATTTCTGTCCAGCAACCTCTAATTTTTCGAAATGTTAACTCGCAGTCAATTTATTACCACATGCACAGTGGTAACGCAAGAACAATTCGGTGGGTGTATCTCAGACATTATTACGTTTTAAACAATGAACAATAGGATTGATATCGAGTTACCGAGTGAGTAGATTGTTTCATGACCTCCAGTTTCCCTGAGTTTTTTTTCAGTGATTATAAATTGGTGAAACTTACGTTGTGGTGGCTTACATAATGGATTTACCGCAGAAGAAGAAGCTGCACGCTCAAAAATATCGGGATGCGTGGGAAGCAGAACCTGAATTCAATGGGTGGCTGAAACCAGTCGTTGGAGACTTATCCAAGGCAAGATGTCAAGTATGTGCAACAGAGCTTCATGCTGAATTGTGTGATATTAGAAAGCATTCGAAAACTGTTAAGCATAAACAAAAAATTGATTAAAAAAAAACAGAAACCACCTTACCTGTGAAAATTGTTCCGAAAACTACAGTTAGAATAGTAAGCAGAGCGGAAGGCGCCCTTTCCTTATGTATTGCTGAACATTGTTCTATTTTAGCTGTAGATCATCTAGGAATACTGTGCAAGAAGGTGTTTTCCGGTTATGAGGGCGCTAAAAACACGCAATTACATCGTACAAAGTGCGCTAACATTATAACTGAAGTTTTGGCTCCATATTTTACACAATCATTGGTTGAAGATATAGGTAACCAGAAATACAGTGTATTAATAAATGAATCCACAGACGTACCAATACCTAAAATGCTAGGTATTGTTATACGGTACTATAGTGTAAACAACCAAACCATTAGATCAGCATTTCTCAAACTCGCTGTAGTAGAAACTGCTGATGCAAGAAATCTGGTTGCTGTTCTTGTGAATTCTTTGAAAGATCTCAAACTTCCAGTCGCACATATGGTAGGAATTGGCACAGATAATGCTTCTGCAATGGTTGGAATAAACAATGGGTTTTTCGAGCAACTCAAGAGAGAATATGGCTTGAAGCATTTGGTATTGATCCGTTGCATTTGTCACTCTCTTCAGCTTGCAGTTTCGCACGCCTCAGTGGATACCATACCGAGAAACATAGAGTTTCTTGTATGGGAAACCTACAATTGGTTCTCCATTTCACCCAAAATACAAGAGGAATATAAAAAGGTTTATGAGACAATAAATTGTGGAAAACACCCACTAAAAATTTTGAAGGTCTGTGCAACACGTTGGCTTTCAATTGAACCAGCAATACGAAGAATTCTGGAGGAGTGGGAAGAACTAAAGCTACATTTTCCACTAGCCATGGTTCAAGACAATTGTTACACTTCCGATCTTTTGCACGAGATGTATTGTGACGACTCAAATCATCTTTACATGTTTTACCTTAAACATGCTTTAAAAGACGTACAAATAGCAATAAAAGATTTTGAAGGAGAAGACAATGACCCGACTAAATTACTAGATACGCTTTTATTTCTCATGCAATCACTCGGACAAAACATAGTTTTTCCAACTGTTGATTTGTTGGCAACACCAGTTCCAAGCTAATGTATGTACACAAATCCGAACCTTGGCTTTATGTTTGAACAGAAATTGTCTGAGTCAAGTATGTCTGAAGAAAATAAAGTTTATTTGAAGAAGAAATGCATTCAGTTTAGTCTGAAACTCATAAAAGAAATCCAACAAAGCCTGCCAAGTAACGTTACGATCGTGAAAAAAATGTCAATGCTGAATGTTGAAGAAACACTAAAAGTGAATAAAAATAATGTTGTAGCGGATGTAGCCAAAGAATTGTGTTTTAGTGGCGATTTCATAGACGGTATGCTGCAAGAATGGCATAATATCAACTTCATTAGGTGGAATAACACTACTAACACTGTTCGATTTTGGAGTGACGTTTTGCAGCATAAAAATGCCGCAGGGGAGAATCCTTTTTCTTTGATTTCACAGCTAGCAATGACTGTTCTGTGCCTACCGCATTCAAATGCAGAAGTGGAAAGAATATGCAGTTCTATGAACATTATAAAAACTAAACAACGTAACAGATTATCGTTAAAGACAATTAATGCTTTGATCATATCGAGAGACCAGCTGAAGAAACAAATTAAAGATTGTGCATCTTTTGACATACCGTCAGACGTATTGGAGCTTATTGGAACGAACAAAAGTTACTCTTTTGCGAGAAAACCAGCCGAAGTGCAACATCATCTTTTGAGCGACGTTCAACCCTCTACATCAACTACAGTTCTGTCAGAGACTGAAACAGAAGAGTTATTCGATCTTCTGAGTGACGACGATGAATACCTCGCATACCGGTATGTATTTATTTATTTATTTATTTATTTATTTATTGTTCCGTGGGACCACATTTAGGAGAAGTCTCCATGGTCATGGAACGAGTCAATACATGAAATTATAACACGATTGTAGAAACACATAAAATGAAACAAGTCGTTAGTTTAAATAAAGAAAATCAAGAATGTAACACTGAAATTTGCTTAATTTTTTATCTCTTCCAGGAGCTCCTCGACAGAATAGAAGGAGTGAGCCATGAGGAAACTCTTCAGTTTAGACTTAAAAGTGTTTGGGCTACTGCTAAGATTTTTGAGTTCTTGTGGTAGCTTATTGAAAATGGATGCAGCAGAATACTGCACTCCTTTCTGCACAAGAGTCAAGGAAGTGCATTCCACATGCAGATTTGATTTCTGCCTAGTATTAACTGAGTGAAAGCTGCTAACTCTTGGGAATAAGCTAATATTGCTAACAACAAACGACATTAAAGAAAATACATACTGTGAGGGCAATGTCAAAATTCCCAGACTATTGAATAGGGGTCGACAAGAGGTTTTCGAACTTACACCATACATAGCTCGAACAGCCCGTTTTTGAGCCAAAAATACCCTTTTTGAATCAGAAGAATTACCCCAAAAAATAATACCATATGACATAAGCGTATGAAAATATGCGAAGTATACTACTTTTCGTGTTGAAATGTCACTTATTTCAGATACTGTTCTAATGGTAAATAAAGCGGCATTTAGTTTCTGAACAAGATCCTGAACATGGGCTTTCCACAACAGCTTACTATCTATCCGTACGCCTAGGAACTTGAACTGTTCCGTCTCGCTTATAACATGCCCATTCTGTCTGATTAAAATGTCAGTTCTTGTTGAATTGTGGGTTAGAAACTGTAAAAACTGAGTCTTACTGTGATTTAGCATCAAATTATTTTCCACAAGCCACGAACTTACTTCATGAACTACATTATTTGATAATGTTTCAATATTACACACAAGATCCTTCACTACCAAGGTGGTGTCATCAGCAAACAGAAATATTTTTGAATCACCTGTAATACTAGAAGGCATATCATTTACATAAATAAGGAACAGCAGTGGCCCCAGCACCGACCCTTGGGGAACGCCCCATTTAACAGTGCCCCATTGGGACTGAACATCATTACCACTCTCAATATTGCGGAGGATTACCTTCTGCTTTCTGTTCTTAAAGTAGGAGGCGAACCAATTGTAAGCTACTCCCCTTACTCCATAATGTTCCAACTTCTGCAGTAATATTTTGTGGTCAACACAGTCAAAAGCCTTCGTTAAATCAAAGAAAACACCTAACGTTCTCAACCTTTTATTTAATCCGTCCAAAACCTCACAGAGAAAAGAGAATATAGCATTTTCAGTTGTTAAGCCATTTCTAAAACCAAACTGTACATTTGACAGCAAATTATGTGAATTTAAATGCTGCAGTAACCTTGTATATACAAGCCTCTCGATAACTTTAGCAAACACCGATGGCATAGAAATAGGTCTATAATTGTCAACATTATCCCTGTCTCCCTTTTTATAAAGTGGCTTCACTACCGAGTACTTTAATCGGTCAGGAAACCGACCACTGCTAAAGGAAAAGTTACAGATATGGCTAAGTACTGAGCTAATATACGTGGAACAATACTTCAGTATTCTGCTAGATACCCCGTCATATCCATGAGAGTTCTTGGTCTTTAGTGATTTAATTATTAACTCAATCTCCCTCTTGTCAGTATCATGGAGGAGCATTTCAGGTAACAGTCTCGGAACACTTTTTTCTAAGAGCGCTATATGATTCCCTGTTGGGACTAGGTTTCTATTTAGTTCACCTGCTATATTCAGAAAGTGATTATTAAGTACTGTACATATATGCGACTTATCAGCAACACGGACATCCCCACTACGCACTGATTCTATATCCTCGACCTGTCTCTGCAGACCAGCCACTTCCTTTACGACTGACCATATGGTTTTAATTTTATCCTGAGACTTAGCTATTCTATCTGCATACCACATACTTTTTGCCTTCCTAATAACTTTTTTAAGCACCTTACAATACTGTTTGTAATGGGCTGCTGCATTTAGATTTTGACTGTTTCTAACGTTTTGATATAATTGCCACTTTGTTCTACAAGATATTCTTATCCCTTTAGTCAGCCACCCAGGCTGCCTGTTTGTGCTAGTACCCTGTTTTAAACGTTCTAACGGAAAGCAACTTTCAAAGAGCACGAGAAAAGTCTTGAGGAAAGCATTATATTTATCGTCTACTGTATCAGCACTATAAACATCTTGCCAATCTTGTTCCTTGATAAGGTTTACAAAAGTCTGTACAGCAACTGGATCAGCTTTCCTAAAAAGTTGGTAACTATATTTAACATGTGTTGAAGCACAAAAATCTTTTAGACTTAAAATTTGTGCATCATGATCTGAAAGGCCATTCACCTTTTTGCTAACAGAATGCCCTTCTAATAATGACGAATGAACAAAAATATTGTCTATGGTTGTTCTACTGTTCCCTTGCACTCTCGTTGGAAAGAATACGGTTTGCATAAGATTATATGAATTAAGGAGGTCTACCAGCATCCTTTTCCTTGCACATTTTGCATATTTTGTAACCTAATTTGAGTTCTTGCTTTCTTTTGTTACAAAATTAGTCGTATATTTCTAGTATATCTGGCTACTGTGATTGAAACAACAATTTATGTGTTGCGTCAATTATGATAACATGTTTAATTAAACGTTAGCGTATTTTATATGTATGTTTTTGCAAGCGATGCGTCATTTAATTAAGACAATATAGCAATTACGTATGAGACAGTTTTATTAGTATTTTATTACCCCCCCCCCCCCAACTCACACACACACACACACACTGGCTTATTGCACGATTCACAGCGCGAAATTTTCAGTACATCCCTAGTAAAATCAGTTTTAGCGACTTTCTAGCGACTTTTGATATTGAATCTAGCGACTCGGGTTTTTTAGAGTTGGCAACACTGACTGGATGTTCTGGAGTAACCTCAAGCGCCGGAACGAAGAGGAAGAACGCGAGACCAGATCAGATGGTGGGGCGACGTCGGCCAGTAGCGCGCTGACCAGGACGTCACCACGATAGGAGCGGCATCTAGCTGAAGTGAATATAAGCGCCGCTCCTGTCAGCCTCGGGCGGATATTAATGGACGGTATTCGCAGAGTATAAGCACGGCCTAGCAGAGAGTGCTACGAGAACAGTTAGTAGTGATCCACAAACTGTGTGTCACACTTACAGGAACAATGCGTAGCCAAGGGCTCTGAATTATATTACCTGTCGCCCATCGCTTGCGACAACATGTAGCCCATTCAAGTTAAGTACTGTCAAAATTGCTTTACTGAACTCCCCCTCCCGGATGATGCCCTCTCTCCCTCCATTTATCCCTACTATCAACTCCGATCCTCATCTCCCCCTGCCTTTCCTCTGTCCTTTCCCTAGGCTCCCTCTTGCCCCCTACCCTTCCATCCTGTTTTTTCGCTGCCTACCCTCTCTCTTCCTCCCTTCTGTCCCCTGTGTCCTTTCTGCTCTCCCCTCCACTGCCTTTCGCACTCCTTCTCGCGTCCGCCCAGCCCCCCCCCCCCTTTTCTATGTCCCATCCCTCCATCGGTTCCCCCCTTTCTCTTTTCCTCTCCTCCCCCTTTTTCCCCGTCATGGGTCCGGGTTCTCTCCCCCCCCCCCCCCTTCTGCCGCTGTGTCACCTGTCTAGTGCTGTTATAAGTCACGTGTTCCGTGTTGTGTGTCTCCTGTCAGTGTTGCGAACAGCCGCCATACTGTCGCTAGTTGTGTTGTTTTTTTTTATCTTGTGCGAACAGAAACCAGACTGTGGCCGTGTTTTTTAATTGTGCCTGTCTGCTTCTTCGTCCGCATCGCCACCGCAGTCTTTTGTATTTTAAATTCCAAAACTTACCGCCATGTTACAGATATTTTACAATTTCACCGCTTTATCGCCTGTTTTTCTTGTTTGTTTCTATTCTAATTATGTTTTTAACTTTTCTAACTTTTCTGTAGACTGTAGAGAAACATCATATTACGCTGCTGCCAGCCGCCCCCCCCCCCCCCCCCCCTGGTCTGTGAGTGTGTGCGGGGGGGGGGGGTGGAGGGGGAAATTACAATCCAATAAAGGAAAAAAAAACTTTACTGAAATAAACCTATTAATGTTGTTTGCTTGAACTGTTGTATAGCTTTCGGAGAACGCAGCATCTTTTAGGCACCCTATACGAGACGAGTGGTCAAGACCCCACACTGGATATTGCTGGATTTTTACGGTCTCTACTAAAACATATCGATGAGACGAATATCGCACTAGAATATCGGACTAGTCTCATCTGTGACCGCTCTATCTAAAGGGTACATAGAATTAGCCATAAAAATCATTTTGCTTGCAATGGGAAACAAACCGACGCTTTCCGTCGCAATTAGGCGTCGAATGAAAGACATGATGAGCACTATTTATCTGGGCTAAATGCAGCTACTCAACGCAAAAATGAAACTGGAAAGGTCTGCTGAAACGAAAGAGTGAATGTGCCTCACGACTATTATGGGAGAACCCTGAATAATAGTTCTGATAACGAGTTTGTGGCACAACTTGACTAGAAGAAAGGATCGGTTGGTAGGACATGTTCTGAGGTATCAAGGGATCACCAACTTAGTATTGGAGGGCAGCGTGGAGGATAAAAATCGTAGAGGGAGACCAAGAAATGAATACACTAAGCAGATTAAGAAGGATGTAGGTTGCAGTAGGTACTGGGAGATGAAGAAGCTTGCACAGGATAGACTAGCATCAAACCAGTCTCAGGACTGAACCAGAACAACAACAACGAGACATGTCTAAATGTCTATAGTAACGTATAACTACAAATTGGGCTACTCCAAGAAACGGCTTAGCAATAAGTTTTTTATGATTTAGATAGTTTATCTGCAGAAGATTAGAACACATTAAAAATCTAGTGATACACCTGACGTGTGCTAACGACATGTTAATGACTCGTGACACGGGCCTTGAGAAACGGTCGTATACTGCACACAGACAGCGACTTTTGTTGTTTTGCACAATGAGTGGTATCGGTTCTGCCGTTTAGTATACGCCTGGGTGCTGTAGCTCGATCTCTGCTAAGCTGCAGAGACGGAAAGTGCCCCATAAGCTCATGCAAATAAATTTAAAGGAAATTATATATTGTAACATAAACAATTGATCACTATAACAAACATGTAAGAGGTCCGAGCAGATGTAATTTCGATGTATTGCTCACGCGCTGCCTGCGATATGTAAGGTATAAGAGAATCTCAGACCAGAGAGCAGTGTTGACTGCAGTAGGAACTGTGTACCTGTAGCAGTAAGTTGTTGCTAGCGAGCAGTCTGGTCTGGTGTATCGTGTTGGCTGGGCCGGTCGTGGTGCAGCGATGCCGGAGTCTGAGCATTATTGTATAAGGTAAAAAGCAACCTCGCGCATATGTAGTATTGTTATCTCAAGTCCCATGTAAATGTTTTAAAAATCTCCTAATAATAATGTTTCTCATAAAAAGAACTTTTAACAACCATTCATTTCAATGTAAAGAATTTACTAATTTCTCCAATCTATCATCATCCCGATTATTGGAAAAGAAAAATCAGTTGTTTCCTTTCATAAATGACAAATCTATCGGCCAGCATTGCACAGGGCTGTGCCAGAAAAATTTATTGTAAGAGCAGATATATATGCGTTATCCAGCGACTTCATTGAGGTAAGAATTTTTCTTTTTTTATTCAGGATGATCTTTCAGGGCCATGACGCAGCACTGCTGACGTCCAAAATTTACCAGGTTAAATTCATAGTCAATTATTGAAAAAGTTATAAGTGAGCGACAATTTAATTGAGAGGTTAGTTACATTGTATTATCACCAGGTTACTGAATTTATTTTTTGTTGGGACGTTATACTGAATGTGAACGACATAATTATAATTTTTACTGTTGAGAAGTTTAGCAATTTTTCTGTTTTGAGGTTACACTAAATGTGAAAGAATTTTTTGGGGAGGTTACAATGTCTATTGTTATAAACATCAACATGTGAGTTAGCGACTGATATAACGAACTGAACGTTTAGTAACCAGACAAGGGATTATAATTGTATGATCTAACCTTGGTGCAGAAGGGTTGGCACGACAAATTACGAAAGTTACGAAAGTAAACCGCGGATGCAACCAATGACTACAAATATTGTTCGCGAATTACAGAAAGAACACTGAGAAATAAGTACAACCACCAGAAATCCCACCAGAGTCAATAGTGAGAGCAACTATCTGGCTGCGAAACATTAAAACTGTACAGCTGACTGCTCAAGGGAGTGAGCTATCTTTGCGTTGCTACCACATCGACCTTTGCAAAGCTGGACTATCTTACCAAACTCGCGGAGCATAAATCTAGGAGGCAACAGCGCTAGCAGCTTTAAATTCTCTCTCTCTCTACTCAGTGTTCAAACGGTGACATCCACCCACATGAAGCTCGTCTCATCAGTCGTTCGATGCCAAGAGTCTTCATTCCATGATGTGTCAGCGGCAAGTGTCTCCTCTTCCATCTGCTAGCACAGAGTCCTTACTCTTCCGTCGTCTAGCAACAATATTTCTCCATCTGCTAGCAGCAAGTCTTTTCTCTCTTAATGCTCCTAATCTTCACTGTTTTTGTCAGAGCAGAAATTTCGCCAGAGAATAGAAGCACATATTGTGAGTTCCGTCGCGAGATTGAAGACACGCCTAATCTCGCGGATTTCGTTATTGTTAACCAACAGCTTTGTGGCATAAGGAGGAAGCCGGAGACTTCACTCGTTTCATGATACGATTCTGAAGCTGACAGACAGGAGAGCCCCGATGTACCCAAGCACAAAAGAAGCACTTTCTACTGAAAATAACGTTCTGAACCAATACGAACTCTTTTTTTAGATGTTTAAGCACAATATTATTTCATAGCGTGGCCTCTGACGCAAAGGTGGTTTCGCACTGGCCTCTGGAAACCAAAAAGTGGCTAGATCTTTTTATCTTGCTAAAGAGATTCTTCAGACAGTTCTGGGTTTTCTTCTGTCAGCGAGCAGTCTTTGTTAACTACCCAGTGTGCATGGGATGGGAGAACTGAATCCTGTGTTAGTCAGTCCTGGCCTGCTCGTTCCTTTTAAGAAAACTCTGACTTTTGCAGGCAGCTCGTAGACTTTCAATTCTGCCGTCCCTTACCGTAATAAAAGAGAGGTAAACAGAAGGCAAGAAATAAGACGATCATTGATGGTATTCAACATAGTCTGCAGTTCCGAAGTAGCACAAGAAAACGACTACAGTGATCAAGGGAATGAGAGTACAATATTCTGAAATACGTTGCATGACAGTGTAACAGGAAACCTGCCACGTAACATTGTATCCCAGTTGCGCATAAAACAGCTGCCGAAGTAGTTGGCCTAATACTCATCTGTAGTACAAATTCATCAAGGACATTTTGACTGGGTAAGGATACTGCTTTTTTTTCCACACATTAATCGTCTGGTGAGGATGGTGGCATTGGCATCTCACTTATACACAAACAGCCAAGATTTACTCATGTGTCTCAGTGCAATGGGATATTTGAGAAAACTGTAACGAATCACTGTGTTCGTACCGTTAGCAATAGGATCATTGTGGGTTTACATCACAACTTATATTCGTGAAATTAAACATACGTTTGCTTAATTTTCGTTCTTCTTATCTTTTGTAAAAGCAATCTAGTGAGCTAAGTCTTCCTCGTGCTACCCTTTAGCTACCAGATCGTCAGCCGGAAAGGTTCTGTACGATTTACTCTCTATGAATTGGTTTTAATAATACGCTTTTTCACTTTTTAACAAATAACACCAGTCACTTATAAAAAGTTAATGTCTCAGGGCCCCGTCAAAGTTTTCTCATGTTTGCTCTCGACTATACTCAGATGGGGGGACAAGTATTGTTCTAAGTAGATCTGAGTGCAATTAAAATTCCAGACGTTAACATTGCGACCTGGTACTTAATATGCTGTTCTTCAGCATTAAATGATTCATGACTTACTTAAGATAAAAAAGCGCTTAAAGATGTGAGCAAATTGCAGCAAACGGAAACTCCTTAAAAATGCATAAAGAACCCTTTCGTCAAACATGAAATATGTCAGAACTACCTTGTCAGAAAGCCTGTCCAGATGATAATGTCCTCCTGTTGTATTTAATATTAAATCAACGTGTATATGCTCCATCAGGTTTCTAATCCTAAGATAAATGGAATACTCAGCCCCTTATATGAACTACAGTTGAATGGCGAATAGAAATTATTGTAGACATGACTTGTACACATGACTTGATGCTACTCTTTTGTCTCCAGAACGCCAGCAGGATACATGGATTTATTCTCTATGGATTGGTTTTAATATGAAGCATAATGAACGTAAATTTATTTTCATTTATTCTAAAAGTAATGTATTCCTTCTACTAATATTATTGGACGTTTGTGTTTCTATGTTCCAACTAATTAAGCCGTTGAAACTGGCCGGTTTGGTGATGTGACTATTGGGAGCCATCAAAGCGCTGTTGGATGTATATTTACGTCTTTCGCAAGTCGCAGTTGCAGACTGTTTTTTTTTGTTTTAATTAGTATGATTATTATTGCTTTTATCAAAGTAAATCAATTACTGCATTGCTATTTAATGTGATTGCGGTTCTATGTCACCAGATTCAGGCGAAAGAGATGTTAGTGGACGTAACAGAATTTTAATATGAAAATTAATGCAAAAATTCTACTTATGACCTTATTGTACTCCTTCTATTGTCAATGTCATGACATTTAAAATTTCACTTTATTATTTTCTTTATCCTCTCCTTATTTTGTGGGGTACATTACGAAACATATAATAATGAGGATACCAGTAATTACAATATTACACATTGATCCTAATTACTCTTATAATCTTCATGTATGAGGACAATGTTATGACACTCACACACACGTAGATGACTTATCGTCGAGGTCCACATGCGCTCAATTAAATTCACGGTTAATAACTATATCCACATTTACGACGTTACAACGCCAAGTAATTTAATCCATTTTAACTACAGGCTAATAAGAATATTATGTTGAACAATAAAAATCGCATTTATCGAAACACATGTGCAGTAAATGAGATAGAATAACGAAGGAATGACAAGTGCTGAAACGCATGTTCACATTAACAGAAACAAATCGAAATACGCTGGCGTTATTGTACAGTTGTGTACCAGTGCAAGTTCGTAATTTCTTTAAAGCGCGTATACAAAAAAATTGAAAGGGAAATGACTACTGAAGATTTTGCCAATTTTTCATATGCCTGTAATTGATTTACTGTGTAGATAGCGTGAAGTACATATCGATAAATAAGTATCGTGATTGTGACATGATTTCCGACAATCTCGAGCACAAATGCTACAAATATAACATTTTTTCATCGAAAGTATGATAATTTCCAACTACTGACAAACTGCGACACCACCCATGATGTGCGTTGAAATTACTGCATGAGTAACGAAATAAAACATGGCCTCTGAAAGACAAACAAATTTACAGCACCGCTGACGGTGTGCGTTTAAACTACGGAACAGATTTTGGTTTTGCCTAATGGCCAGTCTTTGCAACAATGTCCCTGAAAAGCACAGAGAAAAATTACAAAACTCAAAACAGCCACTTCACTGATCTCGGGGAATTCGCTGTTCGTCATATGGATTGTTTCCACACACGAGAATCGCTGAAACGTAATATCTGGTGTTTACATTTCAATCAGAGCCTCTCACGGAAAGGCATACGATTCACAAGTATAAATTAAAATCATGATAAAGTGATACACCTTGACTATAGTTAGTGTGTCAACTAGCATAACGTTTATGTCCCTAGTCTGCTGCAGTGTAATATTCATGAACTGATACGACGTTGACCTTGAGTGTCTACATCTCCATCTACATCTGCATAGATACTCCGGAAGCCAACGTACGGCGCATGCAGGAGTGTACCCTGTACCACTACTAGTCGTTTCCCTTCCTGTTTCACTCTCAAATAGAGCGACGGAAGAAAGACTGTCTGTGTACTTCCAGATGAGCCGTAATTTCTCGTATCCTTTCTTTGTGGTCCTTGCGCGGAATGTATGTTGGTGGTGAGTAGAATCGTTCAGCAATCAGATTCAAATGCTTGTCCTCTAAATTTTCTGAATAGTGCTCCTGGGAAAGAACATCACCTTTCCTCCAGGGATTTCCATTTCACTTTCCGATGCACCTGTGTCTTTTTAAACACACTACTGTTGGACCAAGGACTATATGTGACTACCTTGTAGTTTGATATGCACTCCATACATTAGGTGTTTGTCCCTTATTGAATTAGTTCTGGAGGGAAGTATGACTTCGGCTGCTTTTTTGAGAGAGTAAAGACGTGATCTAGTTGAGTCTCTATACCAACAGATGGTTAATGAATTATTAATTATGAGGAAGATTAAAAAAAATGGTTCAAATGGGGCTGAGGACTGTGGGACTTAACATCTGAGGTCATCAGTCCACTAGAACTTAGAACTACTTAAACCTAACTAACCTAAGGACATCACACACATCCATGCCCGAGGAAGGATTCGAACCTGCGACCGTAGCGGTGGCGCGGTTCCACACTGAAGCGCTTAGAACCGCTCGGCCACACCGGCCGGCAGGAAGAATCATCATCTTTATGCGGTGTAACAAGTAATATCTGGAATACTGAGAAAATTAGAACAAAAGCCAGAGCCATGAAACAAACTGTGGGGCAGCTTCAATTCTCCGACTCTTTATTGCGCTAATTGTCTATAAGAGACTGTAGTAGATTGGGACGGAGTGATATGGAAGTTGATCGCTGCGTCGGAGCCTGTTGTACACGGTCTTTGCAACGAGCTACAAGTTTCGGTAGCTGGCCTGCATAACGCTACACGCACCCACCGACTGATTAACAACCTTTCTAGTTTTCAGGCGACTGTGAATATCTGCAATTAACTATTGAATACTGAATATATTGTCTTCATCATAGATTTTTCTTAAAATAATTACAATTGAAGATAAGGAGATGGTTTACGCTATTTACAATAATGAGTCTTTCTCCACATCACTAACAGTGTTGAATGTCGTAAATTTCGAGCGTATCTAGCTCCAATATTTGATCAGTTTCCAATAAATTCATGAGGAATCTCAAAAGTGTTAACGACAAATGGAATGTGATAGTGGCGAGTGCCATTCAAAAGTTCATTTTACCATACAAGCAATTGTGCAAGATGGCGTCGTGCGTATCTGAACATCTTGACTCAGGACTGAATTGGAAAGTCATAGAAAGGGTTCATGTTCCGTGGCGGATGTAGCGTGACCTGCTGGGCGTCTCACTATCTGTTGCGATTTCCTTGTACCGATATCCCACACAGGTTTTCTAATTGTTGCCAACTATCAGCCTGCCTGATTGCTTACAGAGTCGATGCGAATTCGATGACCTCCACAGCATCGCCTCGTGCTCTACAGGACATATGAGTTCGTGACTGTAGTATATAGGTCAGTCGCGACGCTATCTTTTGTAGCGGCGAACCAGAGCGGCAGCAATGAATAGGCGGCTGCTCCGAAAAACCATTCGCTTAGGTTTCCCTGGAGGAAGCGCTCCGTGTGCTGACGCGTATGTGCCCCCTTACAGCTCACTGCAACTGGGTACCCGACAGGACTCGCTCAGTTTGGCAATCGGCCAAGGCCGTGTCGCTTTCACTGGGTCATCTGTGTCTGATCCGGACCACTTGTGGTTGTGTATCTCACGTTGCCCATAAATGCTCTCTAGCAGTGGAATATCATGTCATTGCGCATACAATAATGAAATTATTGTTGTGCCCTACAGTCAATTACTGTGATGGTACTGAAACTGAAAATGTTTGTCTTTTAATTTAAAGTAGCAATTTATTTACTTTGCCTAATAACTACCGATTTTGTTACACAGTGCCGTACCCTGGCAGGCAGTCGTCATGTTTATAATTCTTTTTCAGTATTGTATTGGTCGCTGTTCCATTGACTGTATATCAGAGATATGTATTGGGACTGCGAACTTCCAGCACCCTGGTTTAGCTATTGGTCAGCAACTTCTGTTAATCAGTACAACGAAAAACCATTCCAAAGCTGCATTTATATATAGCTCGGTGACTGGTTTCGGGCCGAGACCCATTTGCAAATCATCGTAATATAGTTAAAATGGTATTTCCGAATATGTGAAAACCAGAATGAGATTTTCACTCTGCAGCGGAGTGTGCGCTGATTTGAAACTTCCTGGCAGATTAAATCTGTGTTTGGGACCGAGATCGAACTCGGGACCTTTGCCTTTCAAGGGCAAGTGCTCTATCATCTGAGCTACCAAAGCACGATTCGTACCCGTCCTCACGTCTTTAAGTCCGCTAGTAGCTCGTCTCTTACCTTCCAAATTTCACAGAAGCTCTCCTGCGAATCTTGCAGAACTAGTACTCCTGGAAGAAAGGATATTGCGGAGACATGGCTTAGCCAAAGCCTGGGGGATGTTTTCAGAATGAGATTTTCACTTTGCAGCAGAGTGTGTGCTGATGTGAAACTTCTTTTCGTGGGCAAGTGCTGCACCAACGACCTACACAAGCACGACTCACGCCCCCTCATAACAGCTTTAATTCCACCAGTAGAGCACTTCCCCGCGAAAGGCAACGGTCCCGAGTTCGAGCCTTGGTCCAGCACACAGTTTTAATCTGCCAGGAAGTTTCATATCAGCGCACACTCCGCTGCCGAGTGAAAATCTAATTCTGGTTTTCACATCTTCGGAAATACCATTTTCAACTATGTTACGATGATTTGAAAATGAGGTCTCGGCCCGAAACTAGCCATCGACTGAATAAAAGAAAAGAAAATTTGCAACTTCGGACTGATTTTTCGTTGTACTGACGCATTGGAACTGATTGTACTCACTGAATCTCAAGATGGATCTCTCTCTCTCTCTCTGTCTCTCTCTCTCTCTCTCTGATATCCTCTATATTTAATCATCCTTCAATCCTTCAGTTAAAATAACCCGTAATTTACATTTCTTAGGACAGTCCTGAAACCCACAAGCTACACGACCATAACATAAGGTTGATGACTTCACAAAGTATGAATTTTATTAATTTATTTATCATAAACATAAAACTTTTATATAACTACACAGTGCAACAGAATTAAAGGACCCCTTTGTAGAAACCCCACAATTATCTTCCCTTCCTGTGCAATGCTGGGAAAGCACGGCGCCCTAAGACGTTAGCCTCCGGCTCAGGGACACTTCAGAGAGCAAGGTGTCGACACATGAGAAAAACTGGCCACAACTCGGGAGATCATATGGGCGGTAAGATGGGTTAACGGCGTCACATTGGCACCAAATTTCACCAAGTCCTGTCTAACGTCACCATGGGCGTATCGCGCGATGGGAACGTCGTCACACCCTCCCTTACCCCTCTCTGACCCCTGTGGCAGCGTTGAAATCAGGCGGTTTTCTTTTGGATGTCCGAGGGAAAGATTTCAAACACACTACCGCTCAGAATAGAGACGAATAGGCCTGAGGTGTTAGCACCAGTCAACATTGATTACGATTTTTAAAAATGACTGATGCAAGTGTAATTGTGTAAGTGGCAATGAGGGTATAACTAAAGTGACGGGGTGAGGTGTCTCAAAGATGCGCTTTAGCGTTGTATTCACTGGTGTGTCACTGTCTCATCCCTCTGTGATTACGTCACAGAAGGATGTGAAACCGGAGAGCTGAAAAAACATAAGCACTCTTTGCTGCATCCAATCACGCTCAAATTCCGTCGAATCGTTTTGGACGATTCTGGTGGTACCAACTTGTACGCGAGAGCAAAAATTGTGGTCGCGCTGTGCCCCAAACGGATGTGATCACTTTCAATGGGGATGCAGGCCCGCAACGTCCATGGAGAGGGGTTGAAACTTCCAGCGGTGTCAACAGCGTCAAAGATTGCCAAGAAAGTCGCCATTCCAGATGAGTGTAGCTCCATTGCTTGCGTGGTAGAGTAATTATGGTGTACGCGTACGTGGAGACAGTGTTTGCGAAGCAATTGCCGAAATAGTGTGACTGAGGGAAAGCAGCCCGTATTCGCCGAGACAGATGGGAAACCACCTTAAAAACCATCCACAGGCTGGCTGGCACACCGGACCTCGACACTAATCCGCCGGGCGGATTCTTGCCGGGAAGCGGCACGCCTTCCCGCTCAAGAAGCAGTGCGTTAGACCGCACGGCTAGCCGGGCGGGCTCACTACACCTGTGAATATCCCTGTATTTTATTATTTCTGTTGCGCAATGCAGTTGACATACCTGTACGTATTTACATATTCTACCTCTCTTTTTTACGTTAAAACTTCCTTTACCAAGCTCTAGGATACATGGGCGGTATTCGTATTGCTGTAAAACTCTCATAATAAGCAGACTTCCACCAAAATACGGCAAGCAAAAATACACAGACAAGTCCTACGTTATCAGTTGCTTGCAATCATGAACCTTTACGTGAAGTGGTGTGTTAATAAAATAACCGTAGTTGGACAGTCACATAGGGCATAATGCTTCTGGCGAATTCAATCTCAATTACAACAAAATACTCATGAGCTCGGCACTCCGTCGTGTCCCGCAAAACGTAATAACCTCGGCGCCTGATGCCTCCGCGTAATAATCGCACAGCGGCTCTCGCTACTGGTGCACGTAGCCGCAAACACAACAAAAATCCTTATGAGCTTGGCACTCTATCACGTCCAGCAAAACGTAATAACCTCGGCGCCCCATGGCTGCCCGAAATATTTGCACAGTGCCTCTCGGTGCTGGCCTCGAATATCACTTATAAAACGCAAAAAAGTCCTCGAAGGAAAATTTATACCAAGTCTCGACAAATGAACGTATTTTTGTAATGAAATTAGAATTAATACCTTCAGCTGGTGATAGGCGATGATATACATCAATGGGGACAGGTGAAAATCTGTGCCCCGACCCGGACTCGAACCTGGGATCTCCTGCTTACATGGCAGACGATCTGTCCATCTTTTTTTATTTTTATTTTATTTTTTATTTTTTTTATCGTTGTGTTTGGTCGTTGCGAACGTCACATGACATCCGTTCAAGTTCGTTATTGATACTTTCGCTCTGTTTTTTATTACAGAGGCCAACCAGCTCTCTGAGCGAACACACTGAGCTACCGTGCTGGCTGATCCAGCTGAGCTACCGAGGGCACAGAGGATATCGCGACTGCAGGGACTATCTCGCGCACGCTTTCAGCGAGTCCCACATTCTCATCTTGTATGTCCACACACTACATTCATAGTGTCATCCCAACACACTCATTACTCGTGCAAGACATTCTTACCAAGGCCTGTAAGAGTTCGGGGAATATGTGTGCATCTGCTCTGAAGGAGAAGATCATAGCCGGTATTGCCATAACCATACACTTGTCTTGTTATTTCTATACTATCTCAAAAGCTTCGTCACAGGAAAGTCGTCCACGTACTAATTATCTCTTTCATTCTTTGTTGTCCCTCGCCCATGGCTATGAAAGTGGTTACTACCTATTCAACGAATCTCTTGAGGTGTGAAATTCGTCGCCTACGTTTCAATTTGCGATTCATGAGGATCTCAATCTCCACAGCTTTATTATGAATATTTTCGCGATTCGTGTGGCACACAGAATAAGTAGAAAACATTTATGGCTAATTGTTGTGTACACAGTTCCGCGTAGTCAGCGCGCACACAACTTTCCCACTAGAGCGCGCCCCGCTAAGCACAACAGCGCAGGCACAGCGCTCGTCCGTCTCCGCACTACGAGATGGCGCTGTCTTAGAGACGGACCAAATCCTGCTTCCGCCGATCCGCGTATTAATATGTAATGCAGCCAATGAGATTGCTGCAAACGTAGAACTTTTTCTCCTTGCGGATCACACCAGCGCAGTGATACCTGAACACGCGAGGTATTATAACGAATGTACAGACCTCCGACTGGTCAGTCTGCATTAGTCTGCACCCGTCTGTACCAGTCTGCACCTGTCTGTACCAGTCTATAGTCAAGTTTCAGTCTGCGCCTAATAAGATTATCATATTCCTGTACATAGCCACAAAGATAAATGTATAGACACTTTATCAAGTATCAGAGATATGTGAGAATAAGATTAACGTACCAAGACCGAAGGAACTTCAGATTGTCAATTGTAAACAGCATCCAGAATCAAATTACGTAATATCTATGCTTTTTATTATTTTAATAAATGTGTGTGAAAATTAATCAAGTTCTGTTTAAAGTTGGTCACCGTCAATCTGCTACTCTAAGCGTGCAAGTGGCATTTCTATCGTCTGACCTAACGGCAGAAGATAAACACGCCACAATAAGACCACGAGACATATTGCTGAAACTCGCCTACTTCGTTAGAGCGACAAGTCAAATAATCTGATGGTGTGTGTACCGGAAGTCTTACAGTACGCACACCACACTAATAAATATGCTTTCGCGTGATCTCTTACTCGTTTATAGTAACACTTTACCCTCCCCAAACTTTTTGCAGTTATTTTATGGCGTCTCGTTGTTCATATGAAATCAAATTATCTTCTTCAGATACTTATCGTACTACTGCCTACTTACCTAATTTCTATACGTACACTACCAATAAATAATAAATTTGCAAAGAATAATGTTGGGCCGATTCCGTATCCTCTAACGCCAAAGTCGGACACTCGGCCGTCGGCTAATCTCGCTTCATCAATCTACAATTTCATTCTGAGACTCACAAGTTGCTCACTGTTAAGGGAGAATACATTGAAAGCCTCTATGAGGGTGAAGATTTGTCTGATGTGATAGAAGAAGAAACAGGAGTCGATTTAGAAGAGATAGGGGATCCAGTATTAGAATCGGAATTTAAAAGAGCTTTGGAGGACTTACGGTCAAATAAGGCAGAAGGGATAGTTAACATTCCATCAGAATTTCTAAAATCATTGGGGGAAGTGGCAACAAAACGACTATTCACGTTGGTGTGTAGAATATATGAGTGTGGCGATATACCATATGACTTTCGGAAAATCATCACCCACACAATTCCGAAGACGGCAAGAGCTGACAACTGCGAGAATTATCGCACAATCAGCTTAACAGCTCATTCATCGATGCTGCTTACAAGAATAATATACAGAAGAATGGAAAAGAAAATTGAGAATGCGCTAGGTGACGATCAGTTTGGCTTTAGGAAAAGTAAAGGGACGAGAGAGGCAATTCTGACGTTACGGCTAATAAGGGAAGCAAGGCTAAAGAAAAATCAAGACACTTTCACAGGATTTGTCGACCCGGAAAAAGCGTTCGACAATATAAAATGGTGCAAGCTGTTCGAGATTCTGAAAAAAGTAGGGGTAAGCTATAGGGAGAGACGGGTCATATACAATATGTACAACAACCAAGAGGGAATAATAAGAGTGAACGATCAAGAACGAAGTGCTCGTATTAAGAAGGTTGTACGACAAGGCTGTAGCCTTTCGCCCCTACTCTTCAATCTGTACATCGAGGAAGCAAAGATGGAAATAAAAGAAAGGTTCAGGAGTGGAATTAAAATACAAGGTGAAAGGATGTCAATGATACGATTCGCTGATGACATTGCTATCCTGAGTGAAAGTGAAGAAGAATTAAATGATCTGCATTACACCGAGAAAAAGGGGGTCCGACACGATATTAGGAGGTATCAAATGACTTTTGTCATCTCAGAGAATACGCAAGACACAGAATGCTTCAGACTAGGTTCAGTGATCATTTTTTAACTACAAAAGGTGTCTTAAGTTATGCAGACACCAGTCTCACGCAATGGAAAACTTGAGAGTATTACATCTTGCTCAGAAGGTGAAAAAACTGAATCTGCCCGAGGAGTTAGAAATTATTAAACACCTGAGTGTCGATAGCATAATTTGCTGTATGGTCATCTCCTGTAAAAATCGAGTGTACTACGCTAGTATGCTACCTATAGCTACAATGATGGTGCAATGATACTTTGTTTCTGTTTTAGGTCGTCTCACACGACACCATTATTTCAGTGTTGCCCTTTTGGTATGAAAGAAGGTAGTGAGAGGAATGTTATGGGTTTTAAGGGACTTATCCTATTGTATGACACATATTTTCTTTTCTACATTTGTATATTTCTTTATTATAAAATTACGGGCTTATGGAATATCCTCTCAGTTATGTGACTGGATTTGTGATTTCCTCACAGAGAGGTCACAGTTCGTAGTAATTGGCGGAAAGTCATCGAGTAAAACAGAACAGATTTCTGGCGTTCCCCAAGGTAGTGTTATAGGCCCTTTGCTGTTCCTTATCTATATAAACGATTTGGGAGACAATCTGAGCAGCCGTCTTCGGTTGTTTGCAGATGCCGCAGTCGTTTATCGACTAATAAAGTCATCAGAAGTTAAAAACAAACTGCAAAATGATTTACAAAAAATATTTGAATAGTGCGAAAAGTGGCAGTTGACCCTAAATAACGAAAAGTGTGAGGTCATCCACATGAGTGCTAAAAGGAACCCGTTAAACTTCGGTTACACGATAAATCAGTCTTATCTATAAGCTGTAAATTCAACTAAATACCTAGGTATTACAATTACGAACAACATAAATTGGAAGTAACACACAGAAAATGTTATGGGGAAGGCTAAAGAAAGACTGCGTTTTATTGGCAGGACACGTAGAAAATGTAAGAGGCCTACTAAGGAGACTGCCTACACTACGCTTGTCCGTCCTCTTTTTAGAATATTGCTGCGCGGTGTGGGATCCTTACCAGATGGGACTGACAGGGTACATCGAAAAAGTTCAAAGAGAGGCAGCATGTTTTGTATTATTGCGATATATGGGAGAGAATGTCACAGAAATGATACAGGATTTGGGCTGAAAATCATTAAAAGAAAGGGATCATTTTTCGTTGTGACGGAATCTTCTCACGAAATTCCAATCACCAACTTTCTCCTCCGAATGCGAAAATGTTTTGTTGGCACCGACCTACATATGGAGGAACGATCACCACGATAAAATAAGGGAAATCAGAGCTCGTAGGGAAAGATATAGGTGTTCATTCTTTCCGCGCGCTATACGAGATTGGAATAATAGAGAATTGTGTAGGTGGTTCGATGAACCCCCTGCCAGGCACTTAAATGTGATTTGCAGAGTATCCATGTAGATGTAGATGTATTTTTGATGTCTAAATTTAGGTCTTTCCTTCTTCAAACGCTTGATGCTAGTGCCTTCATGTTTGGATTAGTTGGTATTAGCCAGTTTATTGTGCATTACTCGGCCATTATGACATATATGAATCGCTATGTATCATGTTATCGTCCCTTTACCTTTTTCTTTTGCTCGTATATGGGCCTTTCAGTACACATTTTGTTGTATGCAATTTATATATCTTTTGTTTTCTATATATGCATTTTAGTCTATTTGCTTTTTATAGTTTTGTACAATGTACGCGACTTATGGCTATTTTTGCGCAACATTTGGTTATCTTTTGCCACAGTTGAACTGTGTATGCTTTCCAGTCTTTCATATTCATATCTGTGTGAACGCTAAACGGACTAATTGTGCTGTGCACAGCTGATACCGCATTTATACATTTGTAAGCTTGGTCGTATCTTATACTGCTATGGAGCTCTCTGCCGCCGTGCTTAAGGTAACATACAGTTTTCTGAAAATTTTGAAAATTTTCCCCCTCCTTTGTAAATAGTGTGGATTATTGTAGTAATTTTTTGTAATTAGGTCCACCTCTCATTCTTTATGATTCTGACGGATGGGTTTTATATCCAATTATTTCTGTGTAAGTTTAAATATATGGTTCAGTTTATTTATTCATATAGTTGTACGATGTAGGACCATGCCCTTCCTGCTATTTGTTCTTTGTGGATTGTTATATTATACTGTAGAAAATCTGGCGATGACCAAAAAGGGCGAAACGCGTCACTGAAATTAAATAACTTTGCATCCCAGACTATTTTTCAGTCTGAAATCGTACTCCATGATCTCCCGGCAGTAAGTCCTAGCACCTCCATCTCCTAGCAGCAAGTTTTTTCACTGGAAACGATCTGAAACTTCACTGTTTCTCTCAGAGCAGCAATCTTGCTGGTCGGCGGTAGCAGACATCGTGAGAACTGTAAAATAAAATTTTAGTAATTAGGTTAAGCAAACTCCTAGTACTGCAGATCTCGTTATTTTTAACCGGTAGTGTTGTGGTGTGAGGAAGAAGCCAGGAGACACCTCCCACTCCACGTTACGCTTCTGGAACGGACAAATAGGAGAGCTCCTATGTTACCATGCACGAGAAAATGTGCGCTCTACTGAACCAAAGGAAACTCTCATTTTGAAATTTAAACAGAATGTTATTCTTTAGCATGGCCACTGAGGCAATGGCGGTTCTCACATTGGCCTATGGAAAGCGACAGATTTCTGTATTTTTTCTCTTTCCAAATAATTCTTCGAACAGTTTTTTGTTTTTTCTCTTGCAGATACTTGTCCCTGTGAACTGTCTGGATTGTTTGGCATGAGGAAAAAGAATGTTGTGTTTGTTATCTGAGGCTGAAACTCAATACTGGCTTAACGAGTATATGATTCTGCTCGTTCCTTTTAAGAAAGCATATCTTTTGCCCGCCAGCTTGAAGGGTCTCAGTTCTGGAGTCCCTTACTACAATAAAAGGAAAAGAAAGTAATAAACAGGACAGTTACTGATGGTAATGAATGTGGTCGGCAGTTACAAAGCATGGTAAGAGCACGACTACACTGATCAGGGGAATGAGCATACGTTATTCTGAAATACGATTCATGGCAGTTTAAGCCCCTACCGTGCAACGATATCTACTTAAAGTGGTGTTATAGATAGTTTCAAGAATTCGCAGCACTGGCTGTTATAAATATGCATCCCACTGGCCGAAGCGATGAATGTGAGCACATTTGCAGAAGTAGACATACCCAGGCAATGGCGTTTGAGGTTCGAACTTCACAGTACATTCAACTTACTGTACTGCAGTTGCGAACTAGAGCAGCTCATTCGTTGATCCTGATTTCTCACAATAACTTTCCAGCGAGTGGTTAAAGAAATTTGCATATAGGTATGATAGAATCTCACTATTTATGTCACGGACTCAAGGCAGCAACAATTAGGGAGCTGAAAGTTACAAGTATAATTATATTTAAGTTGGGGAAAGTGAGAAGTTATGTAGGAATACTACCTCCTCTCAGGACTTTAATTAATGTGTTACTCTTAGGAATGAATTGGTCATGTAGCCTTCAGCGCATTTCCTGCCATAATAAGGTGTTAATAATCCATAAATTTGGATCTAACAGACTTTGAACTTGGAAAATAGTAGGCAACTATCAAAAACGTATTAGAAGAATACAGAGATACGGTATCTAGCGTTATGACAGCATACATAGTTCACCCGAAAAACTTCATCTGTTAAATGTAATCTAGGAAAAATAATTAAATTCAGTTGAAGAAGATTGTGGTCTATCCATGCTATGAAGGCGATAGCTTGCCTTAGTATGCAACCAGACAAAGTTATTAAAGATAACTGAAGGACAGAAACTGCAGAAAGCATATAGTATTGTATGTTTATTAAAATTGTGTTGCAGCACTAGGTAATTTGTTACAATTTAGCTGTAACATATACCATTTTCATACAGTTTTGCTGTAATTTTAGGGAAAATTCGCTACAATAGTACTGTAACATGAAACATTTTGCTAGAATTTTGCTGTAACATGAGCTATTTTGTTACAGTTTCACTGTAAAATTATGTGGCTCACAATTTTCCTGTAACATTGATGATATATGGGGAAATTTTTTTTAGAATTTCTCATGATACATACCCACTCTGGAATCCGACATTCTGACAGCATAGAAATGTAAACGTAAACTGGCCAAATTGCTGTTATATATCTTTACATCTAATTTATATTCTGAGAGATACCTTGCGGTGTGTGTGTGAGGGCCTTTCCTGTTCCAGTGGCATATGGTTCGATAGAAGAACAACTACTTAAAAGCCCCTGTGTGGGTTCAAACTTCTCTCATTTTATCGTCATGGCCGTTTCGTGAGAAATATGTAGGAGGAAGCAGTATATTGACTCTTTTTAGTTTTGTGCAATAGACCATACGACCATGCAGAATGCCTCCCTTGCAGAGTCTGCCACTTAGGCTGGTAAGAATCTTCATGACGCTTTTTTAAGGATATTTCTGTCTACGTGTTTGCAATATGTTACATTTGCTTATGTTGAGGGGAGACAGCAGTGTTCAGGACCACCAAGGGACCCAACCTCACAGTTCAGTGCTCGATACCGCGCAGCGTGGCAGTATCTCTGAAGGTAGCCTAGGACTAGCTGGGATGACGGAGGGTTACGTCTTGGTTTCAGATGCTGTTTCAGAATGTGGCGCTGTGAAGCTGACTGTGTTGAAGACGGCCGGAAGAGGAAGCAGCAGTGTTACACACCTTTGTAGTTTTTAAAAGCCGTCCTCTACTCAGGCACCTCTAAGGTGGGCTGTGTGTCTCAAAACACACCGCAAGAATGAACATTTTCTCTATCTTATAGCCAGAGGGGTCGTGCTTTAGGAGTGGACCGAGCTAAAAGAATCGTAGTAATATTCACTTCATATATTGTAAAGACAAAACCGACAGAAATGGAACCTGCATCTTGTATGCATTGCAAAAGGACATTGTACTCGTATCTTGGCTTAGGCAGGTGATGATCACTTGCTTTCTAACTCAAGGGTTCAGGAAAATGGCAGCACTATTAGATAACAGTTAGTTGCTTTCCAAAGAAATTGACCAGAAATTCTTAGACAATGCAGGCTGGTGAGAGCCTTTCAAAGCATGTGTATTGAAAGGGTTTTCCCGTGGATATCGTCTCCTTATATACTCCAGACGCTCGAACGATTCTTCCACTCCTGCGTGGAAAGCTGGCCTTGTACAAAGGGCGTTCAAAAAGTTTTGCACAGTTGTCTCTAATTTATTTTTTGCCGGAGAAGAATGAAATTTTTTTGTGAACATACTTCGAAAATTTAGCTATACATTGAGCCTATTCAATGTAGCCTCCGTCAGCTGTGACGCATCAGGCCTCACGTTCTTTCCATAATGTAAATGCACTTTGGTAAAATTCTGGGGATTGACTTTTACGCCATCACTTGACACAGGAAATACGATCTTTCTCACTATCAAATGTTTTACTCCGAAGATGGCCCTTCAGACGACCAAAGAGGTAAAAATCAGACGGAGCCAAGTCTGGACTGTAGGGAGGATGAGGAACAGCTTTCCAACCGATTTGCCTGATTTTCTCCTGCGTCATAAGGGCAGTATGGGATTTGGCATTTTAATGATGTAGTCTGATGAGCTGAACCTGAAGCTGTGGTCTGTGGGTCTTGATGGCACGTCGCAGCTCGTCCAATGACAAACAGTAACGGTCCCGGTTAAATTGACCAATGGTCTCCTTATTCACATCACTAACTGCCGTCGATGGTCTACCACATCGTGGATTGTCCAGTAGAGAGAAATAACCTTCTTTAAACCTATGCAACCACCGCTGGATACTGCTGCGATCAACTATGTCCTCTACGTAAACAGTGAGCAACTTGCTGTGAATCGATGTGGCAGAATCATTGCCGGTCTTGAAGAGAACTCCATCACCGACCGTTGTCACAACCTGACATCTACTTCACGGTCCATTATGGCTCAACTGTAAATAAAAGAAAATACTTTTATATACCAGCATATAGCTAAATGTTCTAAGTATGTTCACAGAAAACTTAATTCTTCTCCTGCAAAAAAAAAAAAAAAAAAAAAGAAAAAAAAAAAAATAGAGACGACTGTGCAAAACTTTTTGAGGCCCTTTGTATATTAGTCATCTTTGCTACTGGCTGCGTATTTGTTACGTGCCACATAAGGGACAGTTGTCAGAGATCCGGTCTGTATTGCATCGTTTTCAGATGGCCCACTGTGTGTTTTGTTATCTCTGGTCAAACGGATCAGCCATGTAAGGTTAAGGAAACTCGCCATAACCAGCATTATACAAGCTGTTAACTTTTTTGTATCCAATCAACTGTCTTATTAGATGAAAACATGAACGGCAGTGTCTCTCAATGAAATATGGAGGATACTTCTTTGTGGAATTCTACTACAGAATTAATATACGCCAGTGAAATAATTCAAATTAACATACAGTTTATGAGACATTAGAATCAAAGAATATAGTGTTTGGTGTCAATTAAAATCAGCATTTAAGTGTGTTTTAGAATATAATGTTTGTTTAATTATACACTCCTGGAAATTGAAATAAGAACACCGTGAATTCATTGTCCCAGGAAGGGGAAACTTTATTGACACATTCCTGGGGTCAGATACATCACATGATCACACTGACAGAACCACAGGCACATAGACACAGGCAACAGAGCATGCACAATGTCGGCACTAGTACAGTGTATATCCACCTTTCGTAGCAATGCAGGCTGCTATTCTCCCATGGAGACGATCGTAGAGATGCTGGATGTAGTCCTGTGGAACGGCTTGCCATGCCATTTCCACCTGGCGCCTCAGTTGGACCAGCGTTCGTGCTGGACGTGCAGACCGCGTGAGACGACGCTTCATCCAGTCCCAAACATGCTCAATGGGGGACAGATCCGGAGATCTTGCTGGCCAGGGTAGTTGACTTACACCTTCTAGAGCACGTTGGGTGGCACGGGATACATGCGGACGTGCATTGTCCTGTTGGAACAGCAAGTTCCCTTGCCGGTCTAGGAATGGTAGAACGATGGGTTCGATGACGATCACCAGTGGTGTACGGCCAGTGTAGGAGATCGCTCCCCACACCATGATGCCGGGTGTTGGCCCTGTGTGCCTCGGTCGTATGCAGTCCTGATTGTGGCGCTCATCTGCACGGCGCCAGACACGCATACGACCATCATTGGCACCAAGGCAGAAGCGACTCTCATCGCTGAAGACGACACGTCTCCATTCGTCCCTCCATTCACGCCTGTCGCGACACCACTGGAGGCGGGCTGCACGATGTTGGGGCGTGAGCGGAAGACGGCCTAACGGTGTGCAGGACCGTAGCCCAGCTTCATGGAGACGGTTGCGAATGGTCCTCGCCGATACCCCAGGAGCAACAGTGTCCCTAATTTGCTGGGAAGTGGCGGTGCGGTCCCCTACGGCACTGCGTAGGATCCTGCGGTCTTGGCGTGCATCCGTGCGTCGCTGCGGTCCGGTCCCAGGTCGACGGGCACGTGCACCTTCCGCCGACCACTGGCGACAACATCGATGTACTGTGGAGACCTCACGCCCCACGTGTTGAGCAATTCGGCGGTACGTCCACCCGGCCTCCCGCATGCCCACTATACGCCCTCGCTCAAAGTCTGTCAACTGCACATACGGTTCACGTCCACGCTGTCGCGGCATGCTACCAGTGTTAAAGACTGCGATGGAGCTCCGTATGCCACGGCAAACTGGCTGACACTGACGGCGGCGGTGCACAAATGCTGCGCAGCTAGCGCCATTCGACGGCCAACACCGCGGTTCCTGGTGTGTCCGCTGTGCCGTGCGTGTGATCATTGCTTGTACAGTCCTCTCGCAGTGTCCGGAGCAAGTATGGTGGGTCTGACACACCGGTGTCAATGTGTTCTTTTTTCCATTTCCAGGAGTGTATTTTTTAGGGGTGGTCAATCTGGTCATAGTTGTACAACTCTGTATCTTACTGTATGACATGACGACGAAACTGAATGGTGGAAGATGCACAGAGGATACAAAGTGGAGTTTATGGAGGGGACATTACAAATTTAGATGGGAATTGATGATGAAAGGATTGGGGGACTTGAGTCTCGGGCTCCAGAGAGTCAATTTCGGATTATTAGTGGACTTCAGGTGTCCAGAACATCAGTCTGGGATCGAGAATGTCCAGGTAGTTTGTCGTGTGTGTTTCCACTAGAGAGAATTGGGGATTTTGCTCAGGGGCTAAAGAGTCCAGATGTAACCGTTTGGAAAGGGCTGCATTTGCTGTACTGTCTAATTTCCAAGTTTTGTTTGTATTGAGAGTGTGCTATAGTTGCGAAGATTTCCGTGTGGCTGTTGTGTCAGACCTTTGAGGGTTCACTGAGCATAACTCAACTTCAAATACTTAGGCCAGTGGCATTATATCCAAACAATACAGTTGTGCAGGGAGGTGTGGTCAAACTCAGGAACAAGTTTTCTGCTATAGTGAGAGGGAATTTATGTCTGTCCGCTAAACAGGCTAACTGCTGAAGTGACTGAGATAATTAGCGCAATTGATAAAACGTTGATATTAAATGAATAAGAGCAATTTAAGCAAGTTTTTTTCATGGTGCCTAATTTCAAGGGTGAATTGAAACTTCAGCTATAAATTTAATTAGAGTACAGCTGGCTGGTCTGCTAGGACATTAGGGACTTGAAATAATTGGGAAGGCAAATGCCTTGCGGTGTGTGTGTTTCGTCTCTAGCAAAATCTAAAGAGCCAAATTTCAGATATAATGCAACGAGATATTTAAGATCCCGTTTCAAGGAACGATAACAGTTCTCTACTCCGTGTCTTAACTCCCAGGGTCCATTGCTACTCCCTGCACCACGAACTGATCCTTTGGAGGTCTTCCTTCATTTCACTACAATTTACTAGCGTTGCAACTTCTCTCTGCACAGAAGCATCATCCATGGAACTTCCGAAGTTATCTGCTGTGTCACTTGTATATACTGTGAAAAGTAACACTTCCTTGGGGCACGCCCAAAGTTACTTAGACTTCTGAAGACTCTCTCCATTAAGAATGACATGCAGTGTTGTGTTTGCTAGAAACTCTTCAGTCCAGTCACATAATTGGTCGATATTCCACTATCTCGTATTTTGTTCATTAGGTGGCAATGTCGAACTGTACCGAATGCCTTCCCGAAGTCAAGGAACATGGCATCTAGCTGGGCCCCTGTATCTACTGATTTCTGGTTCTCGTGTGTAACATGGGTCTCGAATTGCTATCCCCTCAGATACAGTATCCTTTCTTCTGTTGAGCAGTTTCAGTTGCTTTTCTGTTCCGTGGTCACTTATTTCGATGTCCGTCATTTTGTCGTTCTTGTGACGATTTAAAGAAGAACCTACAATGTATTCTCGGAAAAGAATGTTTAGTATTTCGGTCTTTTCTGTGCCATCCTCTGTTTCGATGCCTTTATGGTCAAAGTGTCTACATAGATGGCTTCTACCTGTTTGCTGATTTACCATATCGCCAAAACTTCTTAGCACTTTCTGTCAAGTTGGTAGATAGAATCTTAGTTTCGAATTCATGGAACGCTTCACGCGTAGTTCTCTCTAAACTTATTTTGGCTTGATTTAGTTTTTGTTGGTCTGTGAGGCATTGGTTACGTTTAAATTCGGAGTTGTACCTTCCTTATTTGGTTGTCGAACTATGATGGGTTCTTCCATATCTCACAGTTTTTCCAGTCTGAAAGATACTGTACGGTGCTCTTGACCTTTGTCCATTGATGTTCAGCGTTGTCGGTTCTGGAGATGACATTCTGGTGTTGCAAATATGTGTAATCTGTTGTAACCATATCCACAGGATAGCTAACTCTTAGTCATACGATATCATGGTTATTTCGATCATCAGGAACGCGACTTTATAAAAATGCACTCCTTCAGGAATTCAGTGACATCGCTGTACAGGTTGTGGGGGTTATTTATGGCTCATAAGCATTCCTTAGCTTATGCAGATTGCTTGGTGGTCCGATTGCATACATACCACTGGGTTTTCCTTGATGTCACAGTGGAAGTAGATCACTTGTGCTAACATCCAAGATGTTACTCTTATGATAAGTACAAATTCAAACCCTATTGGGTTTTCTACTGATATCACAGCTCATTAGAATAGTCTGTGTGGTTGTAAGATTTCCTGGGTTTGCACGGACTTCATGCGATGTAACAGTTGTGGGAGCTATTTATAGGTGGCCTACTTTCGCAGCGCAATGTGGTCAGCTCAGAACATTTGTTCCTATGCTGCTGCACTCTAACACTCTTCCCCACTCCTCCGTCGTTTCGAGCTCCCATCACCATTCAAAGGCACCATTGGTGGGGTTTGCTGTCTGTAAAACTCAGATGCCCATTCATCAGCTTGCTTCAAAATGCTGCTGGTCAACTCTACTTATCAGTTGACAACCAACACACAAACATGTGTTAATGTTGGTACAGTAACTCATAGAGACTTCGAAGTTACAGTAAATGTATAGTCATATGAAAGCTTTCACGACCGGATGACATATCTTCTGGTAAACCTTCCGGGATGTAAGGTCGTGGTCCATGAGTCGGCAAGACTCACCGGAGGAGAAACACCCCTCTGAAGATGTCCAGCGCAGCTCTGGACGAAACGTTAGGAGCTGAAGAGTTTCATGGACCACGACCTTACATCCCGGAAGGTTTACCAGAAGAAATGTATAGTAAATTTTAGACTAAATGTAGATACGACACTGCAGTTCGCTGATAAGGTGTGGTATAAACTGTGCAGGAAGCTAAAATTCACTGAAGGTTGCATGTCAACCTGTAACGCCGGAAATGCATATCCTCCTATTTCCATCTATTGTATTGTAAATTTTTTTCCTTATTTTGTTACCTGAAGATATAACATTTCTGTGTCTTTGTATATTGTAATTGTTTTACTATTTGTATATTTATGCATTTATGTCGATGTATAATTGGGTTGTTTTGTAAATATTATTTGTATTTTTACGCTGGGTTTGGCTTAGGGAAAACTATGCTATCGAACGACTACAACGATAGGTCGTGTGGAGAAGCAAAGCGTTTAGGATCTTTGGTAGTGTGAACTCGGCCGCGTGGAGCGCGGGCAGAGCAGAGTCTGGCTCGAGTAGTGCAGGGGAGCAGGTGTCTTGTGTGACGCTCCCGCGAGTTGGCGCGCTTTCGGGGTTTGGCAGCATGTAATTGCGCTCGACTTGCTATGATAGTTTATGACACGGTGTCGCGGACGGGAAGCATTAGCTGGCGCACATCAAGAGCCCGTTTCGCCTGGTGACCGTGTCGAGAAGAAGGCGCGCCAACGTCCAGCTTCTGCAACAGCGACGGCCGACAATGAGCGACTGTCGCCACCTCCCCGATCGACGACTTCAAACCTTCAATCAACCAACAAGGAAGACTGGAAGCACGTAAAGTTTTAGAACTGTATGGCAGACCTCAGCTTTTCAAACTGTTCAAATCACAAAATTACAGCAACGTAGCATGAATCTTTGTTGCTCATTGTCCCAATTGCATTACCAAGCAGGGTCCCTTCCTTTTCTGGAATGAACCCGAGAGTCGTTGAAATTCAAACGCCAGCATTAAAGTAATACCATTCGATTTCACTGCTTTAATTCCAACGATCAGTTCAGGTATTCATAGATGGCTACAATATTTAGATTACACAAGTACAAATTAAGAGTGCGAGTTCTGTTACCGTATTTTAGCTTACCTGTGACTGCAGCTCAGCTTGGTACGTACTAAATTTTACTATTGTTAATTGTTCAGAGTCATTTAATTCAAGTTCAAAGTTAAATCTCTTATTTCAAAATTGCGTAGATTCAAGTAGCTTTTTAAATGATTGTTGAGGTAGCCCAAGACTAACCTTATTTTATTGAATTTCGTAGTGCTTCAGAGACAAAATTCACTATTAATTTCAGTCACTAAATTAACTTTTAATTTTCCGGTTATATTAATTCTTTTGCTAAATTAAGTCAGAGTGTAGCGAAATTTATTACTTCTGACAAACTTTCAGTTTTCACACAACACGTGTCAACCTTCAGTTGCCACGCTTTTAGTCTAATTATATGTGTAATAACCTTTCTTTGTCAGTTACTATAGTAATTGTCGATGGGACTGGCGACCGTAATTTCCCCCAAATCTCAAATATCCAATTACCGCTAGTTAACTGTTAACGTAACGGCCGCACATTTACTTTCTTTATTAACCTTACCCCTTTTCAAAATTAATTTCCACCAATTTCATTTGCATTTTTCCTTTCATTTAGATGTAACCCTTTCCTCCCTCTTTACCGACAGATTAACTTCGGTGATGATTGCTTTTCCCAAATTTCCATTAGGTACACACGGTTTAATTTTTCACTGTCATTAAGGTCGATAAGTGAGGGGGAGTTTACAAACCACCTACAACCCATTTTCTTGAGTCAGGCCGCAGCTGTCGGCTGATATACATCTACAGACCGGAAAGTTAAGTGGTTATCTTTTTCTGTCTTTTGGTATAAATATATGTATTAAAATTCGTGCATGTTTTTTTTTTAAGAGGTTTAATCTCCCGTTTTTGTAAGGGTACTTCCGTTCAGTCTGTAGCGCACCAGCTACATAGCTCATTAACGCATCAGCCTCCATTGGTGACATCTCAAGAGGATAGCGAGTTGCATGTCTAGGATTCTGCCTGCTTTTATAATTTTCTTCCTCACTTAGTCTTGTTACGACGGTTAGGATGCGTGCATACTGTGTGCGGACGCAGGAAGTACTGGCCACAGTTTGAGAGCAGCTGAATTCCCTTTTGGCTGCGGTCATTCATCTTCAGCCTGCTGCCTCGGGTGTATCGACGGCAGAGAATCTGGCACGTCGTAAGGGACAACTTAGGTGTGGCTTGTTTGGCCAGAGTCTCTGTTGCCGGGGCACCTCCTAGCGTACTTGATGTAGTGGATCTACCCTCACTGTAGAGTGAATACGGATGGTAATGGGTTCGCACTGCTCGAGGCAGAGGGCAATGTGGAGACCAACCGTCTGGCTTTACCCGTTCACCATGTGACTGGACATGTGGCCACTGCTTCACTGGAGTCCAAGCAGGCACGGGGCAGATGGGAGGGGTTTACTAGTTATTGGGAGCTCCCATGTTAGGAGCGACATGGAGCCCCTTAGGCAGATAGCATTCAGGGCTGGAAAGAAATCGAATGTACACTACGTAACTCTGGTGGGGGCCCTCATAAGAGACGTGGAAGCTGCCCTACTTGCGGCTATCGAGCGTGCATGGCGCAGTCGTCTGCAAGTTGTGGCTCATCGGCACCAAAGACGTCCGTCGCGTGGATTCTGACGCCATCTCCACAAATGCGGCTGGCGGAGGTGGTGAAAACTGCTGGCTCTGCATGTGGGGTACAAGCAGAGCTCGCAATTCGCAGCATTGTTCCCAGAGTTGATCAGGGTCCTTTGATTTGGAGCCGAGTGCAGGGTCTCGCCCAGAGGCTTCGTCGACCCAGTGAAGGTGTGGCTGCAGAGTTCTAAGCCTGCGTTATCGGGTGGCGATTTATAGGTCTCCCCTTGACAGATCACGGTGCACTATACGAAGGAAGAAGCTACTAGGGTAGCGGAGTAGGTACTTGTGCAGTGCACATGAGGTTTTTTTTTAGGCTAGACGGCAGTTTGAGGTACTCTGATGAAAACTCGCCAGTCGACACGCAGTAAGGAAAGTCAGACTGTGTTCAGAGCAAAGACACCTCGACTGTCACAATTTTACCAGCAAAATGTCGAAGTATTCGTAACGAAGTTCCTTAATTTATGCCCTCCAGGAAAGCTCTCTGGCTCAAATTATTCTTGGGGCCGAGAGCTAGCTAAAACCCAAAGGGAAAGTTCTGAGATATTTAATGAGTTGTGGAACGTATATCGGAAAGACATATTAGAGCCATAGGAGAGAGAGTGTTCATTGCAGTTGACGAAAATATTGTCTCTATTGAGGTCGAGTGGACTGCAACAGTGAACTAATCTGGTTGCGTATAACAAGTACAGGTGAAACCGAGTTAATTTTTGGGCGCTTTTACTGGCTACCCGACTCCACTGTGATAGTTCTAGAGTCTATGGTCAGTATCGCGTAAATACCCAGATCAAGCAATACTAGTTGGAGGCACCTTAACCTACCAAATATACTTGGGGGAGCCGGAAAATAAGTTTCCTCTCTCGACTGTGGTCAGAATTTTGTGTGAAAGGAAAAAAAAGAGAATGAGATATTAAAGAAGAGACATATCTTTATTTTTCGACATAATTTCCAAGTACATTGAGACATTTGTCACACCGCTTTCTAAGCTTCAAAAAGCCTTCCAGGAAAAAAAAAATCAGGGCGTTGCATACGGAAGAAGCGTTGAACGGCTTGTTTGACGTCAGAATTGCTGCCAAAGCGCCTTCCGCCGAGAGTTGAAGTTCGCTTTAATTATCTCATCCACCTTCCTGACATTTGCATCGGTAGTGGCCGTGCGCGTCCGTCCAGGTCTTGGTATGCCCTGCACGTGCTGACGTCCACCACTGAATTGCTGGCACCATCTCCGCAACATTTGCCTCGACATCACAGTTGACCCAATCACCTCAACAAGGCGGTTATGAATTTCTGTGCCTGGTACTCCGCGTGCCCATTCATAGCGGATAACAGCTCTCACTTTGGCCTTTGACCACGACTCCAAAACGCACCTTCTCTCCATAGCTCCGGCAAAACACTGAGCGGCTGGCCTCCGCTTTGCGCAGGCACTGCGACAGCGCCATCTGCTTGATCGCGGTCGACCTCCACGCAATGGTGTATCGGTGTCTTGCCGTGCCGTCTTTCGCCCATATCACACAACTCGTAGACTGGGATGTCTATGAATTTATTGCAGGGGACACAGACAGATAGTCGTGGGAAATGCTTTTGAGCACGTTTCCTGAAATCTCTCTTGAGCAACTAGAGGTCAGCCGACACGTAAAGGAAATATCTTAGACCTTGTAGCTGCAAATAGGCCGGATCTTAGCGACAAACAGTATAGAAACGAGGATCAGCGATCATATCATTGTAGCAACTATGGTCACGAAAGTCAAGGAGGCTAGGAGAGTGTTTCTGCTAGATGGAACAGATAAGCAGTCTTTAGCTAGTGAATTGACGTCACACAGTTCCAGTAAGATTGACGTAGACGGATTATGGGAAAATTTAAGCGGATTGTAAATCGTGGTCTGGAGAGTTATGTGCCTAGTAAGTGGATAAAGGACGGAAAAGACCCACCACGGTTTCATAACGAAATTTGGAAGATGCTGATGAAGCAGAGGCTGTTAGACTCTCGGTTTAAAAGAGAACGCACCAATGACGACAAGCAAAGATTACCACAGATTCGTGCGTCTGTGAAAAGATCTATGTGCGAAGCAAACAACTACCACCATCATACCTTAGCAAAAGATCTATCAGAGAAACCGAGAAAATTTTGGTCCTATGTAAAGTCGCCATGCTGGTCTGAGACTTCCATTGAGTCCCTTGTTGACCAGTCTGGTGTGGCAGTTGACAATGAGAAATCGTTCACACAGGAAATTCGTACAAACATACCGTCATTTGGTCATCGGACAGACTCCCATATAGATCACTTAGTCACAGACATCCCTGGAGTAGAGAAAGGACTGAAAGACTTGAAAGCAAATAAGTCACCAGGTACGGATGGAGTCCCAATTCTGTTTTATAAAAGGTACTCTACGTCGTTGCCCCCTAACCTAGTTCGCAATTATTGCGAACCTCTTGCCCAGCACAGTTCCAAGCGATTAGAAAAAGCGCAGGTGACTCCTGTATATAATAAGGGTAAAAGAACGGACCCTCAAAGTTAAAGACGAACACCCCTAACTTCGGTTTGCTGCAAAATCCTTGAACATATTCTCAGTTCGAATATAATAAATTTTCATTAGACTGAGAAGCTGATGTCCACGAATCAGCATAGTTTTGGAAAACATCGCTCGTGCGAAACTGAGCTTAACCTTTCCTCACTTGATGTACTAGTAGTGCAAACTGTGGATGAAGGGCAACAGGCAGATCCCATATTTCTAGATTTCCGGAAATCATGTGACGTGATGCCCATTAGAGGCTGTTAACGAGCCTATGGAATTTCACAGATAGGTGAGTGACTTGTAGACATCTTAAGTGGAATCCAACGTGTTGCCCTGGACGGCGAGTGTTTATGAGGTACAAGGGTATCGTCAGGAGTGGTCCAGAGTAGTGTGTTAGGACGGTTGTTGTTCTTTATGTAAACAAATGATTTGGCGGATGGAGCGGGCAGCAATCTGCGGTTGTTTGCTGCTGTGTTCGGTAAGGTGTCGAAGTTGTGTGATTGTAGGCAGAGCAAGATGACTTAGACAAAATTTCTAGTTGGTGTGACGAATGGCATATAACTGTAAAAGCGGGAAAAAGTAAGTTAATACAGATGAGTAGGAAAAACAAACCTGCAATGTTCCGATACAGCGTTAATAGAGTACTGCTTAACAGAGCCAAGTCGTTTAAATATCTGGGCGTAACGTTGCAAAGGGATATTAAATGGAACGAGCATATGAGGACTGTGGTAGGCAAGGCGAATGGTCGACCTCGATTAATTAGGAAAATTTTAAGGAAGTGTGGTTCATCTGTAAAGGAGGCCGCATATAGTTCGATGTTGCCACCTATTCTTGAGTACTGTGTAACGTATTACTATGTTGACGACGTTTCTCATCGAGCCATATTCGTTATCTCGCATTTCTAGCTGCTTCTCTCACACAAATAATGATAGAAATTCAGAAATTCAGGGTCGCCACCAGCCCAAGCCCTTCCTAACCATTTAGAAAAAACGGAGCTGGAAAGTTATTAGTTTAATTACTTTAATAATTTAATTACAAGTACGCAAATTTCTTTAAGCAGCCAGATAAATAGCACTCCATGTCGTGCATGAAGCAACTTGATTAATTCAGGAATGGAAATCAGAGTACGGGGGTAAGATCGACACCAAAGGATTTATCTTCCACGTAAATTATTTATTGTAACTAAATATTTGGATGCACATCCTAACTACACATAACTGGTGCCTGACTCGAAATATTTAAGTAAGAATTGCGTGAGAAAGAAACAGAGCACAATTTAACTACAGCAAGAAGAAACACAGAAGACGGGGGTGGGAGACAATTATACTATCATCTCCTTTGCATTAATACCATAAAAATATCATATGAGATTTGCATTACGATTCTACGCATGCTCTATTCTGGACAGAGGTTTAACCAATACACAATGCTGCGCGATAATTATTTAACATACTGACTGCGTCTGCTGCTTGCAAACGGCCGAACTAGATCACGTGGTGCATTCTGACTCAAACTGTTGTGCTGTTTTATAGAAAGCTCACGAAAGAACAGATATTCTTGCAGAAATTGTAGCTCATTAAACAAGCAAACTGTTAAAATAAAGCCTATTGCGGTGCCGTGGTGAACCAGAAGGGTCAAACACGTGGTACAAAATCGACAAACAAAGATAAAAGCAATTTCCACAAAATTTAAGATTAAAAATCATTAAAAAAAATAACTCGCTTCACACGCTTCAGTTAAGCTGAAGTTCTTAAATGTTTCAACCGTTAAACATAACGAAGTCCTAACTCAACCTGCTTCCTATCACCTGAAACCCCCCTTAAGAGCTACGATCCGTAATCACCAAGCGTTCACCGAACAGTGCCCCTTTCTCTTTCCAGCTCCTCGTGCAGCGGAAGCTATCAGAGGGCTAGCCCTCCGTCACCAACCTCACACACAAAAACAGCCTTCGACACAGCCCTCGACTAAGATGGGTAAACCTCTCTGTTCAGGTATTGGAAACCTAAGTTTGTCATCCTGTGCTCTCCTTTGAACGAGAAGCAACATCGTCTGCTCCCAGAAGACGATGAACATTTCAGCGATTCCCACAAAACAAAACGGAAACCCACATTAAAACACACATGTAACAATCAAGTCCTTATTTGAGTGCTCAGTCTTTCTGGAAGAGCTCATGAATTGAGCTAAAATCAGGTAGTAAAATGAATAGGTTGTACCGAATTCGACAAGCGTCTTATGAAACGACTTCACAGAGACGTTTCAACTGCTCCAGGTCGGATTGAAGGAGGACGTAGAAGCCTTCCAGAGGCAAGATGCTTAGATTCGAGCAATACGCAAGTATTACGGAGATACTTCGGGAATTCATATGGGAATCACTGGAGGGAGGAACACTATTGAGGAAATTTAGAGAACCAGCATTTTAACCTGACTGCTGAATGATTCTACTGCCACCAACATTGATTGCGCATAACGACCACGAAGATAAGATACGAGCAATAAGGACCCATACGAAGGGATATAGATACTCGTTTTATTTGCAAGTGAGACAGGAAAGGAAATGACGAGTAGTGGTTCATTGTACCCTCCGCCACGCTTAGTACGGTGGCCTGCGTAGTACCAATGCAGATGTAGACATCTGTACCTTCAATAGTTCAAACATTGTTTTCATTTTTGGGGACAACATATTAAAGTTAGCATCTCAAGACCCAGCACAGTACATACACACTATGTCATCAAAAGTATCAGGACACCTGGCTGAAAATGACTTACAAGTTCGTGGCACTCTCCATTGGGAATGCTGGAATTGGCCCACCATTAGTCTCGATGACAGCTTCCATTCTCGCGGGCATACGTTCAATCAGGTGCTGGAAGGTTTCTTGGGGAATGGCACCCCATTCCTCACGGAGTGATGCATTGACGAGAGGTATCGATGTCTGTCGGTGAGGCCTGGCATGAAGACGGTGTTCCAAAACATGCCATACGTGTTCTATAGAATTCAGGTCAGGACTCTGTGCAGGCCAGTCTATTACAGGGATGTTATTGTCGTGGAACCACTCCGTCACAGGCCGTTCATTATGAACAGGTGCTCGATTGTGTTGAAAGATGCAGTGACGATCCCAGAACTACTCTTCAACAGTAGGAAGCAAGAAGGTGCTTAAAACATCAATGTAGGCCCGTGCTGTGATAGTGCCACGCAAAACATAAGGGGTCCAAGCCCCCTCCATGGAAAACACGACCACACCATCACACCATCGCCTCCGGATTTTACTGAAGGCACTACACACGCTGGCTGATGACGTTCACCGGGCATTTGCCATACCCACACCCTGCCATCGAACCGCCACATTGTGTACCGTGACTCGTCACTCCACACAAAGTTTTCCCACTGTTCATTCGTCCAATGTTTACGCTCCTTACATCAAGCGAGGCGTCGTTTGGCATTTACCGGCGTGGTGTGTGGCTTATGAGTAGCCACTCGACCATGAAATCCAAGATTTCTTACCTCTCGTCTGTCATAGTACTTGCAGTCGATCCTGATGCAGTGCGGAATTCCTGTGTGATGGTCTGGATAGATGTCTGGCTATTACACATTACGATCCTCTTCAACTGTCGGCGGTCTCTGTCGGTCAACAAACGAGGTCGGCTTGTACGCCTTTGTGCTCTACATGTCCCTTCACGTTCCCACTTTACCATCATATCGGAAACCGTGGACCTAGGAATGTTTAGGAGTATGGAAATCACGCGTACAGATGTATGATACAAGAGACAGACAATCACCTGACCACGTTCGAAGTCCGTGAGTTCCGCGGAGCGTCCCATTCTTCTCTCTCACGATGTCTAATGCCTACTGAGGTCACTGATATGGAGTACCTGGCAGTATATGGCAGCACAATGCAACTAATATGAAAAACGTATGTTTTGGGGGTGTCTGGATACTTTTGATCATATAGTTTGTTGTGAATGGGACCAGGTTAGATGCTGTGATATCTATAGCCATGGACAGACCCAGTCTGTGGTGAACACATGTTGAAGTGCTATTTAATGAGGCCGTTGAGAATGTTTTGGATCATAAAGATCATTAGCAGGAGGAGAAGTGTACAAGTGCATGTATGTATGTTATACCTACATCTGCTAGTATTACTTCTATACACAGCTATTCTATACAGGCAGAGTTTACAGACGATATACTCATGTCTATTATTGCTCCACTGGATTTGAATGCAATACAAGCTGAATGTAAAGAATAAAAAAATTGTTTAGAATGTATTGTAGAGTGATGTCTGAGGTCGACGTAGAACAAAATGAATGACAATTTTTATCAGTAGCGATTCTTTCCACACTGAAAAAAATTGTATGTTAACAATGTATAAAAACTGAATCGATACTTTTACAAGTTGCAAAATGTTTTAATCAGTCATACATATTCCCCATGAGACCTAACACTTCAGCTGTTGGAGAGAGGCTTAGCAGTTCGTAAAGCTGTAGTCCGAGAGAGGAACTTCACAGTAATGTTCTTGCTATATGAAAAGGGTTTAGAACATTGTACATGAGGTAAAACAGCAGTTTAGCTGTTGTGTCAAAGAGAGAGAAAACAGCTCATACATTTACAGTTGTTGTTGGATATAACAGAATAGACAGAATGTGTGAGGTCCATTATGGCCAGTTAAGAGGAATAGTAACCCAAGCTTTTTTATGACTCCATTTCAATCAGTTACCCAAGTTGTGTGGGCTGTAATTTGGGTAGTCTATTTTTCACTTTTCTGGCTGATTTATAAATTGTAACAAAACGCCACTTGATACAGCAAAATTGTAACAAAATGCTTCATATTACAGTACAACTGTAAGAAAACGCCCATGTTACAGGAAAAATTATAAGAAAATTCCTAATGTTACCTCACAGTTGGTATGAAATGTTTTATAAATCACTGTATACCTTCTGCAGTTCCTCTGTTTCCGTTTATGGTGTCATCGAGCAAATTATTAGGCCTAGCCACCATCTTCATGTCACAGATAGATGGTAGTTTCCTTTAGAAAAATTTAGTTATTCTTCCTGTATTACATTGTTATATTTAGCAGATGAAGGTTTCCCATGAACTAAGTACGTTGCTGTAACTCTAAATACAGTATCCCAATACACCTCTAATAGATGTGAGATGATTGTCTCCTATTTGTCCTATTAAAAATCTATCAGTTTTGATCCTAAGGTTCATTAACACCATTGTAACGGTAGTATATTTCCTGCCAGCTCCACGATAAATTCTGTGGCTAAGAAGCAACTAGAAACTAGGTTCCAGAGAACATGTATTATCCATACCACCTCATATTTTACCCAACCTATATAGCTAGACATGGAACTTGCAGCTTCCTAGTTGTTGAGATTTTGAGTTCATGAAACAAATCGTGATACTCTTTGGATATTATCTACAAATTTCGCTAGCCACAAGTTTCATAGATGCTGTGAGAGATCATGATGAACGAGTGTTCTGTGCATGTTTGGGATGTTATTCCACTATCTGCTATGTGCTATTGAGTTATTACCCGTGTACGTCTATTTCTGCCAATAAACTCGCTTCTATCGTGTTGCCCAGAGAGATGTATAACAGCTAGTTTTGAAAGTTCTTGAGGTTAAACTGTGCAATACCACTGCAACACATATGAAAAACAATAAGATTCGCTGTATCTATGCACCATACCGTGTACAGTTGTTTCGTTTTGAGTAGCTGCAGCTCTTGTGGGCGACCTCTATCGTCCACTTCAATTTTTTCTCTCCTTTATCCAGCCTGGTTTTACAGGAACTACTCAGGCATTCTACCAGCGAATCTCTTTAGTAAGCATACCGCGTCTTGTACACGTCCAACGCGGCGCTCGTGATCACAGCACCAAGTGTAAGTGTCCTGTATAGTTTGCATATTTCTTTGCCCGGGCAGTCGTCCGAGGTGCTCTCTGGTGCTACTTTGGCATAGTCTTAGGTTTCACAGCATCTAGCCCGAATGGCAGATTTTAAACGTTTTAAAATTTTTATGGATTTTTTTTGTGTGTCTTGCTGCGTGAAAAATTATCTCACGTTTCTTGCTGTTTTCAGTACGACACCTGAAGATGGGCCTATAAGAGCTTGAAAGCGGTCGTGTGTTAAATAAAGGAACCTTACAGCTGTAGCGGTATTTTCAACATCTGGTATAATGATCAGTTGCGGACGTTCCTCCGACAGGGCTGTTTGTACAAGCTAATAGTCGCAGAAATTGTTGTCTTGAATGTCACATTATCTCATTTTCCGTCTTTTTCCGAGAAATTCCGTTGCAAAAACATTAACAGTCCGATATATCACTGTCCTTCAAGGGTGAGTCCAACAAAGGTTGCAAGTCCCACTAGAAAACGGCTCACCGTACCCTGAGCCCCGTTCGCTGATAGCGAACTGCTCTACATTTGCGTGCGATCGTTTGGCTGTTGATCCACGTGGTTGTATGGCTGGTCCCAGTGGTGGACTATGGTAATATAACACCATGAATTCCCATACAAGCATGCAGCGGAGACAGCTGACACACGATCAAATGAATTACTGGACCCTTCACCTTTTCCACCTGCAGCGTTTTTACCTCGTCTGCTAGATGACACCGTAGTCTGGCGTCTACCACTGCTGTCAGTTTTCTCGTCCCACATTCCTGCCCACAACTAGGTTACATAACCACTTCTCTCGCAACATGCCGCTCTTTTTGTCGAGTGTATTTGCCAGTTGTCGATGGTTATGACTCTGCTTAAAAATAAATACAATCATATTTTATTCTCAGATATGATGGATAGTTTGTGTCGAAGGGCATGAAAGGGAAGCAGTGGTTGGGAATGGCGTAAGACAGGGTTATATCCTATCCCCTACGTTATTCAAACTGTATATTGAGCAAGCAGTAAAGGAAACAAAAGAAAAATTCGGAATAAGAATTAAAATCCATGGAGAAGAAATAAAAACTTTGAAGTTCGCCGTTGACATTGTAATTCTGTCAGAGACAGCAAAGGACCTGGAAGAGCAGTTAAACGGAATGGACAGTGTCTAGAGAGGCGGATATAAGATGAACATCAACAAAAGTAAAACGAGGATAATGGAATGCATTAGAATTAGGTCGGGTGATGCTGAGGGAATTAGATTAGGAAATGAGACACTTAAAGTAGTGAATGAGTTTCACTATTTGGGGAGCAAAATAACTGATGATAGTCGAAGTAGAGAGGATATAAAATGTAGACTGGCAATGGCAAGGAAAGCGTTTCTGAAGAAGAGAAATTTGTTAACATCGAGTATTGATTTAAGTGTCAGGAAGTCGTTTCTGAAAGTATTTGTAGGGAGTGTAGCCATGTATGGAAGTGAAACATGGACGATAAATAGTTTGGACAAGAAGAGAATAGAAGCTTTCGAAATGTGGTGCTACAGAAGAATGGTGAACATTAGATGGGTAGATCACATAACTTATGGGGAGGTATTGAATAGAATTGGGGAGAAGAGAAATTTGTGGCACAACTTGACTAGAAGAAGGGATCGGTTGGTAGGACATGTTCTGAGGCATCAAGGATCACCAATTTAGTATTGGAGGACAGCGTGGAGGGTAAAAATCGTAGAGGGAGTCCAAGAGATGAATACACTATGCAGATTCAGAAGGATGTAGGTTGCAGTAGGTACTGGGAGATGAAGAACCCTGCACAGGATGGAGTAGCATGGCGAGCTGCATCAAACCAGTCTCTGGACTGAAGACTACAACAACAACAACAACAACAACAACAAACAACTTTGTGTTTGCTGATCAGCCAAATAGCATAATAGCTTGTTTGTGGGTGTTTGGTACGAAATACTCACTGATTCTGTGTATCAGGTATCCGACAGTTTGTTGGTAGGTATGTGGAGGTATGTGATATTTGACATATACGCACAGTCACCAATTTGCGTAAATAACGGGCCGCTGATTTGTGTACGTGGTGATGCTAGCAGATAGCGACCCAGATGGGTAGGATTTACATCAGGCGAATTCGGCGGCCGAGACGTCATCTTGAGTTGACTATAGTGCTCCTCAGACCACTGTAGCACGTTTAGAGTCCGAGACATAGATAATTATACTGCTGAAAGATGACACCGCAGTCGGGGAAGATGTCCAGCATGAAGGGATGCACGTGGTTCGCAGCTCCCAGCTTGTCTTCCATCACAACCACAGGTTCCATGCAAGCGCAGCAGAATGTCTCTAATAGCATGATACTGCTCCCAACAGCTCGTGTCCATGGAGCGCTGCACGTTTGGAGCCGGCGTTCACCTCGATGACCGCTTTTCTAAAGACTACCATCGAACTAGTGTAGCAAAAATGTGATTCACCAGAAGATCCGACATGTTTCCGTTGACCGACCGTCGAATCCCTGTGGTCCCGTGCCCACTGCAATCGTAACGGACGGTTTAGTTGGGTCAACATGTGAACACGTAGGGGTGGTCTGCAGCGGAGCTCCACGTTCAACAATGATCGACGAACGGTGTGCTCCGAAACACTTGTGGCGTGCACCAGAATTGTTTTCTTTCGGCAGAGACGCCACCGATCAATATCTGTCCTACTCTGTAGAGTAGATTAGCCTCCGACCGCCACTTTCTGTGAAGAATCCTGGATGTCCAACCATTGTTGTTCAGCTCCTAGTGGTAATTTCACTATCCTTCTACCTCTTTCTGTAGATGTTTATGACATTAGCACGTGAACATTCGACCAGTTTCATCATTTTAGATACTCCCTCACAGGCTCTGCGTAATAAAAATGTGGCCTTCGACAATGTCGCTTGTCCTAATGTATTTCTCCATTTTCAGCCCATATCTTCGCTATCGTGATCTGCTCCGATTACATACTTTTGTTACCACGTCACGTGCTTTGCAATGCCAGCAGGCGACATCCAACGTCGCGGTGGGCAGTGGTCATAATGTTTTGGATCATCAGCGTATAACGTACACGTTTGGATGGATTAGGAAGGCTGACTCAGCATAAGGCCGATTTTTTTTTTGGTCATCAGTCTAGTGACTGGTTTGATGCGGCCCGCCACGAATTCCTTTCCTGTGCTAACCTCTTCATCTCAGAGTAGCACTTGCAACCTACGTCCTCAATTATTTGCTTGACGTATTCCAATCTCTGTCTTCCTCTACAGTTTTTGCCCTTTACAGCTCCCTCTAGTACCATGGAAGTCATTCCCTCATGCCTTAGCAGATGTCCTATCATCCTGTCCCTTCTCCTTATCAGTGTTTTCCACATATTCCTTTCCTCTCCGATTCTGCGTAGAACCTCCTCATTCCTTACGTTATCAGTCCACCTAATTTTCAACATTCGTCTATAGCACCACATCTCAAATGCTTCGATTCTCTTCTGTTCCGGTTTTCCCACAGTCCATATTTCACTACCATACAATGCTGTACTCCAGACGTACATCCTCAGAAATTTCTTCCTCAAATTAAGGCCGGTATTTGATATTAGTAGACTTCTCTTGGCCAGAAATGCCTTTTTTGCCATAGCGAGTCTGCTTTTGATGTCCTCCTTGCTCCGTCCGTCATTGGTTATTTTACTGCCTAGGTAGCAGAATTCCTTAACTTCATTGACTTCGTGACCATCAATCTTGATGTTAAGTTTCTCGCTGCTCTCATTTCTACTACTTCTCATTACCCTCGTCTTTCTCCGATTTACTCTCAAACCATACTGTGTACTCATTAGAATGTTCATTCCGTTCAGCAGATCATTTAATTCTTCTTCACTTTCACTCAGGATAGCAATGTCATCAGCGAATCGTATCATTGATATCCTTTGACCTTGTATTTTAATTCCACTCCTGAACCTCTCTTTTGTTTCCATCATTGCTTCCTCGATGTACAGATTGAAGAGTAAGGACGAAAGGCTACGGCCTTGTCTTACACCCTTCTTAATACGAGCACTTCGTTCTTGCTCGTCCACTCTTATTATTCCCTCTTGGTTGTTGTACATATAGTATATGATCCGTCTCTTCCTATAGCTTACCCCTACTTTTTTCAGAATCTCGAACAGCTTGCACCATTTTATATTGTCGAACGCTTTTTCCAGGTCGACAAATCCTATGAAAGTGTCTTGATTTTTCTTTAGCTTGCTTCCCTTATTAGCCGTAACGTCAGAATTGCCTCTCTCGTCCCTTTACTTTTCCTAAAGCCAAACTGATCGTCACCTAGCGCATTCTCAATTTAGTGTTTGTTTAATGGCTCACACCCATAGCACACATTAATTTTTAGTTGTAAATTTTATGAATAAAAGGTGCCTGAACCTTTCGCCTCCATAGCCACTGTATATGTTCTTATCAGAGGATGAGGACACATCTATGAGTTTCGAATTTCTTACGTGGGCAACTGCAGTAACATTGTGTTGTAGGAGGTATGTGTGGGTCACTGCAGAAATTTTCCACAACTTTTAACTTGGGCTTACGGGCTCATGGGGTCTAAATTAAAACAGTGTTCTCCATGGTCTGAAGGGGAGGTGGCGGCAATACTGGAGGCAGTGTGGAGGAGGCAGACAACCCCACTAGTTCCACAATCTTGGACTTTGAATTTCCAATAGTTTAACTTAGAACGTGTAGGCACTTGGATTCTAAACTTCGGACTCAGTGACTGCATTCTAAGCTATGTGAAAGCAGCTGAGGCATATACAAGGCGAAAAGTATTTAAACCGACAAACTCTGGAAGGTTTAGGGGACATCAAAACAAATATTTTTCCCTAATGTCATTTTTTCCTATGGGGATTATTTAAACCGGTGGAGGCCGTATTACGATCTTCAGTAGTTAGAGTGCGTATTACGCTCTTCAGTTGTAGGCAACTGCTGTCCACAAGTGTAGTAGTGCATTGTCTCTGTTTACTAATGGAGCGATACACCTGGAGTGAGTACACAGACATGGTTGGTGCGTACTACGTAGCGCAACACAACGGACGAGCTGGACAGAGGGTTTATCAACAACAATATCCTAATCGCCGTATCCCGCATCATACGACCATAGCTGCTGTGTACCAACGTCTGCGTGAGACCGGATCAATTAGCAGATTATCTGGACAGTGACGCCGTCGCACGGTAAGAACGCTGCAATTTGAGGAAGCTGTCTTGCAGCATGTGGAGCGGGATCCTTCAATCAGCACTCGTGCAATTGGACGTAACTTGTGGAAGAAACAGACGAATGTAAGAATAGCCCTTCGAGAGCAATTGTTACGTCCATTTCGCTTACAGCGTGTCCGCAAACTGGAATCAGTTGATTATCCGTCCAGAGTACAGTTTTCAAATGACTCTGAGCACTATGGGACTTAACTTCTGAGGTCATTAGTCCCCTAGAACCTAGTACTACTTAAACCTAACTAACCTACAGACATCACACCATCCATGCCCGAGGCAGGATTCGAACCTGCTACCGTAGCGGTCTCGCGGTTCCAGACTGAAGCACCTAGAACCGCTCGGCCACACCGGCCTGCAGCACAGTTTTCATAGTGGTACCTGGAACAGTGTGAAATGCATTCTATATTTCCATCCTCTGTGTTGTTTACCGATGAAACAACGTTCGGGCGTGATGGAGTCTTCAACGTGCACAATTCGCATGTTTGGAGTGAGGGTAACCCACATACCACAGTTACCAGCGCTCATCAAGTGCGGTTCTTCGTTAACGTGTGGATCGGTGTTGTTGGAGACTGTTTAGTTGGGCCGTATCTGCTACCTAGGCCATCAAATGGCAGGCACTATTACAATTTTCTCGCCAGAGCATTGCTAGAATAGCTGAAAGACGTCCCGCTCCCTACAAGACAACGCATGTGGTTCCGACATGACGGGGCGGCTGCATATTTCAGTCGTCGTGTGCGTCGATTTCTGGACCGACGGTTCCCAGAAACGTGGACTGGCAGAGGTGGTCCTGTACCATGGCCTGCTCGATACCCTGATATGTCCCTTCTGGACTTTTTTGTGTGGGGAGAGATGCGCAACCTTGTTTACCCATCTCCCGTTATATCAGAAGAGGATCTGGTTGTCCGGATAGTAGCAGCAGCAGGAAGAATTCAGGATACTCCTTGTCAGACAGAACATGATCCGACGGTGTAACCTATGTTTACGTGTCAATGGAGGCATTTTTGAAAATCTACTGTAATTGAAATTGGGTTGTGTTAATGTGTTGTCTCTTGGTCATAACAAATGGAAAAGTGTTTGTTGGTTTAATTAATTTGCCGCCAGAGAAATCTTCCTCTACCGGTTTAAATACTCCTCATAGGAAAAAAATTACATTGGGAAAAATATTTGTTTTGATGTCCCCTACAACCTCCCAGAGTTTGTCGGTTTAAATACTTTTCACCCTGTATATGCCTGCAAAGGGGCGGTTGAGGTGATGTGACTCTGGTGCTTTCCTAGCTTGCTCGGCCGGCCGGAGTGGCAGAGCGGTTCTAGGCCCATCAGTCTGGAACAGTGCGAACGCTACAGTCGCAGGTTAGAATCCTGCCTCGGGCATGGATATGTGTAATGGCCTTAGGTTAGTTAGGTTTAAGTAGTTCTAAGTTCTAGGGGACTGATGACCTCAGATGTTAAGTCCCATAGTGCTCAGAGACATTTGAACCAATTAGCTTGATCGGCAGCGGCTGCGGCAGCAGTGGTGTATGTAGCACAACTGACCTGGCGACCATGAAGCCTCGTCCTGTATCCCCAGATTCGCCAACTTGGATTTTGGCATTATATGACTCGGGAAAACACAGTGAACATCTTAGATTCTGACGTTACCTCTGAGGAAGCCCATTAGGACAAGTGATGTGGCAACGATGCACCGAGTGAGGTGGCGCAGTGGCTAGCACACTAGACTCGCATTCGGGAGGACAGAGGTTCAATCCCGTGTCCGGCCATCCTGATTTAGGTTTTCCGTGATTTCCCTAAATCGCTCCAGGCAAATGCCGGGATGGTTCCTTCGAAAGGGCACGGCTGACTTCCTTTCCTAGTCCGATGAGACCGATGACCTCGCTGTCTGGTCTCCTCCCCCAAAACATCCCAACCCAACCCAACAATGCAATCTCGACCCAGGCCAACCATCTTGGGTTCTACACCCGCCATCTTGGATTTTGACATCATAGAGCTCTGCTCATGTCAGCGGTGTTGGATTTAATGCTTACGACAATTGGGTTTGATCTGTTATCTTGGATCTACAAATTTCTCGCCATTCTACACTTGGAGTGATTGAGTTTTTGGAATTTTCCACGATCTTTTGTCTTTTCCGCCCTTTTATAATAGGCCAACTGAACTGTGACCTCAGAGGGGTGGATTGAGAAATCTGGAAACATTGCACTGTGATGTCATCGTTGATGTCATCAGCAACGCAGCCTAGACTCAAGCATTATCAGCCTCCTGCTCTGAGAAATTATTGATCTTCCTCTAAATTATATATGTTTAAATGGAGGTTAATAGGGTCGAAGGAAAGGGGAATGTTGTTGCCTGGACAAGGGAGAATAATCAACTTTTTAAGAGAGTTAAAAAAGAAAGACATTATACATCACTTTATATTATTACGAAGATGCAAAACATGCTACTGAAGTGCGTGTGTTGTTCAGAAGTTAGGTGCAAAATTCGTTCGAATATGCATGCATGCCCGCATCTCGTGGTCGTGCGGTAGCGTTCTCGCTTCCCACGCCCGGGTTCCCGGGTTCGATTCCCGGCGGGGTCAGGGATTTTCTCTGCCTCGTGATGGCTGGGTGTTGTGTGCTGTCCTTAGGTTAGTTAGGTTTAAGTAGTTCTAAGTTCTAGGGGACTTATGACCACAGCAGTTGAGTCCCATAGTGCTCAGAGCCATTTGAACCATTTTATGCATGCATGTCCAAAACAGCCTTTCATCGGATTTCTGAACAACTTAGGTCCAGCAATATCGTATTTATCCGACGATATCGGGCAAGCGACTTTGAATTATTATGTCTCCCCTACAGGGGAATATACATAATGTATGTACGAGTGCAGGTTGCAGACATATGGTTAACGACGTACGGTAATTTAGATGTGGCTGTGGGTCGTACTCAGACAGCGTTATGGTAACAATATCGCTCGCGATAAGAGGGAAATGGGGATTTGAGTCCCGATCCGGCTCAAATTTTCACTACCTTCATTCCGTTATACAGCTGATGGCTGTCCGTATTCGCAAATGAGAATACATTTCATAACTATGCTAAAGGTAATGAGGTAACTCATCTTTCCACGTATTTTCAAAAGAACATTTCACAGAAATTGACAACAAGTGGCTTTGGTATCCAGATTAAAATGTTATGCATCACTGTAAGAACATATTCACTGTTTGGAGTAAAAGGAATTTCTCATTTTCGTAAGTTTATATTTGCTGTAAGAGTTCATTTGTAATAAACATTCAGGAAATCGGAAAGTCAGTGTCTTAAGAATAATAATTTGATCACATTTGTACTAACAAGCAGAATATGTGTTACGGGTGGAGAAGGCGACAGCATTGCCGGCCAATCGTAATGGATAGGTGCTGCAATATGCCGTTAATTGTTTTACTGACCGCGAGTGCACCTGAACCGCGTTAAAGTATTTGTGAAAAAGGATATTTCCCTCTAATTAAAACAAATGGGCCTCTGTTCCAGTTGGAAAATTCTCACTGTTACACTAATTATTTGACACAGTGGCGTATGTACAGTATAATCATATGAGCACTACAATTACGTAACTTTACATTATGCGTAATGACACAATCATTTTGCTAATGGTAATGAATTTCGATTACACTGTATCCCATTGCCTAAAAATACTCAGTAATAAGAGTACGTACTTAATTACTGGACTTTTATGGACTGGTACATGATGACCAATTACTTTTTTACAAAGAAACTTTTACGTCCCAGGTTTAGTCCAACTTAATCCAAAAATAAATTTTATAAATAATTTATCTATAGCAGAAGTAACGTAATAACTGTTAATGGACGCTATATTCTTTAGTAAGGCAAATTCTATTGTAATTTCGCACTCTGGCAAAGAAGTTATAACAGTTTATTAACGATTTGAAGTATTACAATTTTTGCATCAGAACCGGTTAGTTTTTTTTTGTATATTCCAAAAGCATTCTTCGCATTCACATTGCTTATTGTTATTTTAAGGAAATCAGTGAGGTTATTCGTCTCTACTTTTCCTGTAAACATTACTCGGTTGTCGTATACTGTATATTCTAGCCATGGCATGGACTTCCTGTGTGTTACATTTGAACAGCAGAAACGGATCATTGGCATATCTTTAATAATAAATTATTTTGCCCGTAATGTTTCGATTGTCTTGAAAAACTTTTGTTCTTGACCATTAATAAAAATATCTGTCGAAACGTAATATTATTGGAAAGTAGAACTGATTCCCAAAGTCAATTAATTCATCTACACTTTTATTCTTAGTGCAGAGGAAGTTCTTTCCGTTCAACGATTACAAAATGCTTTAAAAATATGAACAAACAATAATTTTCAAATAGATTTCTACAAATACGAGTGTAATAGACAGAATGAAATTATGTTAAAAATTTTGGCGAAATGATAAGTAAAACTTAAAAGAGAATTTAAAGCTTTGTTGGAGCATTACCAAAAAGCCGTATGGGAAGGTCTGTGGCATATTTAAATAGAGCTCCATCTGAAGAAAGAGAAAGAAAAGACATATACTGCAGCAATTCATAAAACAACAATCTCTCAGCTTCAGTAACTTATATCTGTTGACATGATGTGTTTCTCCAGCATTGTCCAATCATCAGGCGCCTAAATTTTATTTATATATCAATCATTAATTACCAGTGCATCCATACGTAGTAAGAGAGGACTGTTTTTTGGATATGCCAGTAAGATTTATCGACAAAAATCTAATTGTAACTTCACATGAATTGGAAACTAACAGTTGATGTACAAATAGCATTCAGGCACTTGATGATGACAGGGCACTGCTGAAACGACTAGTGTCAGTAAATACTGGATGATAAAAGTGTCTAAAGCTCATATAGTGTTATTTAACAAATTCAGTAACACAGTCAAGACCTCAGCGAATTCCATGTAATATAGACGAATTTAAATTTTATCTGTTTTCATCATATCGATCTTCGTTGCAATGCAATAAGGACTCAAATTAATGAACAGCAAAAAATTTACCTCTGTGTCGTTTTTTGTGTGCACGCAATCAACCAAATAAGAAACTGTGGCTCGTTTTCTCCAGTGAGGATTATTGAGAGACAGAATTTAATAATTAGGGTTTATACATTTCCTTTCCAGTAATTCAACGAGGCACTGTTTGGATAATTCTGAACCTTTGACTGCATTTACAAAGGACAAAAACTTCGGATAAAGTTTAAAAAAGGCCTTCTACGCGTTGCTCTTGTTTCGCAATATAGAGCAGATGTTGCCAACGAGTCTCCACGTAGAGCTGGTGAGCTGGAGGCAGCCAGGAGAGGAATAATATGTGATAGCTAGTGAACAGTTTTTAAGTAGCTATGTACCGCTATTATACGAATTAATCGCATTTTGCGGAAAGCCTTTACTTATAATTCTGTTATTGATAAATTCAACGTTATTGAACAATAAGTCTTTAAATATTATAATAATCAAAGGTTTCGTCACAAGTAGAGAATCTCAAATGCGGTGACAGAATTTTAGCCTAACCATAGGTTTTGTTAAGTTGGAAGTGTCTGGCTGTGAGTTAGTGAAGTCGTTTGCTAATGTAGAATAAAGCTTGTGATCATAGACTGAACCGCATCGGTGGCTGAAGTCCACGTTAGCTTGGCAGCTGATAACTTTATTCTTCTCTATCTTCTAATTAGGTGTGTCCACAGAAATGCCAGCATATGGGGAAAGTAGAAAATCAAAACTCAGTCTTAAATTATTTATTACTTGCTTGCATGTTTTTGCCCATGTAAACAATGATATTTTTTCTGAGCCTTCAAACCGTATACTAGCACCTGGTATGTTAACATTGTTGTTGCGTCAAGTATATGATATTTCCCCCGCAATCGACACTAAAGCATTTCGTTACACCATTGGCTATACAAATCAGCTCTTCCACCGTCACAAGTTCCCATGATTGCTTGCGACGGGCATAGCCCACAAACATTTCTATTAATAAATCAGGTCGTGGGCCACATCTCCTAAAGTTTTCCGATGTTTATTAGGTGATTTTATTATTTAGCAGATAATTCGTCCTATCGTATTTATTAGACGCTTCTCGCAATCCTGCCTCGAAAATTGTTTAGCTTGGTAGTCTGAGCACGCTTATGTTTCATTTCGGTAAGTTAGTTTTATGTTCCATGGAACGTTTGTACTATTAATAACACGATGTTTAATGAGTCTTTTTACATTGGTTTACACACTGGTCATTTGCAAGTCTCTTTAATTTCACTTTAATACAGCTATTAATTTAAAATTTCCAGCCACAACCATTTACGTATTACATAAATAGAAATTCTTCTACAGAATACAAGGAATTATCAAAAATAAACTTTTTCAAATTTGCTTTCACTGTCTGTCAGATGTTTCATATACTTGGTAAATGATCAAAAATGTTGGTGGCACTATTTTACACCCTTCTTTGTTCGTTAGATAATTTTGATGTCCAGTAATAAGTGTTAGTTTTTCTGTTCGTATTGTAATTATGTACACCATCTACCCTTTTGAACCGTTGAGATGTAGCTCTACGCACTTTTGCAGTAGCTTCTTGACTTTACTATTAAATCACGGAAAGAGGTTTCCAGTCCTCAGTATTCTTGACATCACATTAGCACGTAGACCTGCGACCGTAGCATTCCTGCATTCGAGGCACAGACAGTTCACGTTTTCCTCCAGTGAACTCATTGTTAACTGGTGTTTTCTCATTTAATTGTCAATGCACATCACTCCCTTCAAATGTTGCTTATTGTTCAAGTACGATAAACGCTATCGGTCTTTTTTGATATTTAATTCCTAAAATCTAGAACATGTACGGGAGTTAACCTTGTGGTTCCGTGTAGAGGAAGAACAACATTATTTTGCCTGCCGGCCATATAGCCATCTCTAAGTGCTTTAGGAACTTTGCAGGATACTATAGGGTAAGATTACATTAACTCAAAAATTTCACAATTATTTTAAAATTAATTTATTATTTCGTGAAGATTTCTTATTAGTGGGCAATGGTTTATGACATCTGATTACATCATGTAAGATGTTTTCTGGTTTGCATATAGCGTAAATATGAAGAAAATATGACTTACATTTCATATTATTACTCCGTCACGTTCACAATGAAAGCTACAACTGCAACTTCCGTGGTTCGGTTATTATGAGTATTGTTTACCTCAGTTTTTTTTCAAAGATAAGTTTATGTACCCAGATATCGATTGCTGTCAAAGTAGTTTGTCTTGTTAACAGTCTATAAGGCGTTTACAAAGAACATTTTGAACTCTAGTCTTCCCCCATGCCACCTCGTGACGAACGGCGGATAGCGTGTCTGAAGAAAGAATAGTTGTAGCGAGTCTAGCGTGTGGTGTGGCTTTGCTGGTCTGATGGAGAGGTTGGCTACTGGGGACACGACGGTGTCGCAGACTGTAGTTTGGCTGTGTGCAGGATGACGACATCTGGAGTACGAGTATCTTAATAGTTTACAGAGGTCATGTAGTTCACGCATAATTCATTTCCTTTGAAGGTCAAGAATTTCATGACTTTAAAGCATGTCTTTCATGTGAAGGCGTTGTCTTCGTGCCTTTATGAGGAGAGCAGTTTTCGATGCTCGCTACAGAATCTGTTTCATAATAATCCATCCGAATGGCAGAACATTTAAATTCGCCGCACTTCATACCAACGAGGTTTGCTCAACGTTTTCCACTACATACAGGTTTTGCTTTGTGCAATTTTCTCACATTCTGAAAAACTTGGTGTACTGCGTGTTTTCTGAACAGTAAAGTTGCACGTAATATCGTGGCTTATCTAGTTTTGGAGACAATTATTTGGTGTTATACTTAAGTATCATATGATTTTCATAGATTTACGAAAAGCATTTGATGCAGGCTCATTAGAAAATCTGTTTTGGTATCTCGATGACAGCACAATGAATAGGATATATGCTGATGCAGTTAAAAAAGTTTACGAGAGATTAGAGACAAGGATTCAAAAAAGAAAAGAAATCTCCCAAGTAATACGATCAACCAAAGGCCTTAGACAAGAGTGCCGAATACCACCTACTCTGTTTGAATTTTATCTGAACAAAGTTCTTAAAGAACAGATGAAAAAAGTGTGGAGGAATTGACGTCGACGTAGGTGGGGATAACTTATCGAGTTTCATATTTGCCAGCGACTATTATATAGAGTACATTATGAAGAAAATCGTAGAAAAATACAATAAAGCTGGACTAAAATAAATTTTTCAAAAATAAAAATCTCTCTATAGGAGGTAAACTTCATTAAATCATAGATAAAAATATTGTCGAGTCAGGTCAAAACTATTAAAGTAATTAGTAAACAAGAAATAATACAATAAGCAGAATCTCATACTTTGGTCAGATAAAATTAAGAAACAGACAAAAACGAGGTTATATAAATCAACAGTTAAAAGCATTTGTTTATATGGAGAAAACTCCTGGGTACTGACAAAGCCAGACAGAAGAAACTTGTAGCAGCGCAAATGAATTTTCTAAGTAGAAGTTGAAGAATTTCAAGGCGAGTGAAGATCCCAAACCAGCGAGCAAATGAAAACTCCCACATGCATCACCAAAGAGGTGGAAAAACGATGTTTCATAGGGTACAGGCATGTAATGAGAGGAGGGGTTGAAGCTTACCCGAAAAAAGTACTTTGTTGTAACCTCCACACGAGAGGGAAAGAGGAAGGTCCTGTGCGGAATGAAAAAAAAAGAGGAAGTAAAGGAAAATCTTAAGGAAGATTTGTACTAGGATCGAGAGGCTTTGCTATGAGATTACGAGAGACGTTGCATTCTTCCTTGTGAGCATTTTCCTTCTTAGACGAGTTAACGCTGAATCGCACTCAGGAGTTACGAAAGTTTCTCTTACTATAGGGTGTACTACTTGCCTTCAGCATTGGTGATAACTTTCGCCAATTCTTATGATGCTAGTCTCAACATTAGAACCAAGCACTGTGAAAATTACGTTACGCTTTTGTGTGTATGATATTTCCAAACAAACGACAGGTGACGGAGTTTGACGCCGGTCGCAGAGTCGTGGCTTCTTCATTCGATGTGTCGTCTTATTATTTGACGTCTTACGTTTGTGTGCTGTAATTATAACATGGCTCAACATGCACATTGCACGCCACATTGCCGTTGCCCCATTGCTATCACGCTTTTCATTCAAAGTCAGATGTTTGTTACTAGTATTCTGATTTGCAGAAATTCAGTATTACTTTGCTATGTCTATTGCAACTCGTTGCATAGAATAATCCTTCCCTGTCAAGGAGACGTTCTATAAATTTTTCAGTCAAATCGCATTAGTAGTTAATTCATGGGGCCAAACATTGTTCGCGAAAGACCGTGTTTAGGAGAGGATAGAAACAACAGGGGAGTCACGCTGATATCACACTGTGCCAAGGTACATGAAAAGATCCTAGAGATCAGAATCCGAACAATGGGCGAGAACAAGTTGAGAGAGGAACAGCATGGGTTCAGACAGATCTGGGAGGTCAAATGTTGACCTCATATTTGCAATGAGGCAGCTCCAGGACCACTATGAATTCGGCACAGATCTCGTGAAAAGGCATTTGATAGCATCCGCAGAAGAAAGGTCAGGGAAGCAGTGGAAAAGGAGATAAAAAGCAGAGTGGATGAGATGCAGTGTGGAGCTCTGAGTTGTGTGAAAGTCGGAAACGAAAGGACGGACTGGTTTCAGTTAACAAGTGGTGTGAAACAGGGCAGGACGCTGTCACCCCTCTTTAGTGTGGTCTTCAATAACATAATGACTAAGGCAGAAGAAACTGGGGAAGATAAAATGAAAAAAAAATGGCTCTGAGCACTATGGGACTTAACATCTGAGGTCATCAGTCCCCTAGAACTTAGAACCACTTAAACCTAACTAACCTAAGGACATCACACAGATCCATGCCCGAGGCAGGATTCGAACCTGCGACCGTAGCGGTCGCGCGGTTCCGGACTGAAGCGCCTAGAACCACTCGGCCACGCCGGCCGGCGATAAAATGAAACAATGAATTTCGCAGATGACTTGATGATCTGGGAAAACGGGGGTGAGGCGATTCAAGAATAGCTGGATGCTTGCGAAGGAACTATGAGACAGTATGGTACTAAACCTAACACAGAAAAACGTGAGATTCTGTTCACAACTAGAAAGAAAGATATACCAAATAGCGGAATAAGGACTGGTGGTGAACAACTGTAGAAGGTACAAGGTGTCAAGTGTGATAGAGGAAAATGAGAGAAATAAGAACGAGATCAATGAAACAGACACAGCCTAGACTGGAAACTGTTAAAGATAATGATGATTTTTATAGGTAATCTAAAACCTGGCAGGGAGCTCACAACAGTAGGGTGTGTTTCTTACGATGCACAGCTAGGGAATGACTCGTAATTAAATCTCATAGAAATTAGGCAGTTCGTAAGTTTTTTATTCGCATTAAGTGTATGGAGCTAGAACTTTGAGAGAATGGTCGTTTATAGTTGTCCGTAATGTTTCCTCTTCCCGTGGTTCAATAGTTCATGTGTGTCTTCGCAATGGCGTCTTCCTCTTCTGTCTGATTTAGTCTTCATGTCATATGGCAGTAGTTTGATATTTTGAAATGTGCAGTCTTCACTGTTATCTATGATACATTGTATTTAATATTAGCGTATCCCTTGATCCACATAACTTCCAACTTCTTCCCGACGTTTTCGGTTTGGTTTAGCGGCTTTCATAACTGCCACTACCAGTAGATTAGTTTTTCTTGTGTCTGCCTAAATCTGTGTGAAACACAATCTGTTAAAATTAAAATGTTTTCATCTGTGATGTTCTATGTGTAACGTAAGGCTGAAAATATAGGCGGAACTTGGATGGGAACACTAAAACTCTAACTTGGAGACGAAGTAATTTCAGTGTAAGCATGGCTTGGACGCAGGAATGTACTCTTCAATAGTTGGTGAATATTTTGGGTTACGTCGTCGCTGTCCAGAAAACATTTTCGTTCTTTAGGTTTCGTCCAGAGCTGCGCTGGTCATCTTCAGAGGTGGGTCTTGCTAACTGAAGGGTCCAAAATTGGCGAGTGGCATAAATGGCATAATACGGGATAAAATACAACATTCAAAAACGAACAATGGGGACAGAAACTCACTGGGCTAGATACCACACGTCCTGGCGTGTGGAAGCTACACTTCACCAGGGACAAACATTACATTTCCACGTTACAAGGACCAGACGGCCCAGCTTAGTCTGCGACGGAGAAGGCAGAGCTTATGGCCACAACACTTACAGCGTCTTTCATGCCGAATCTGGTTCCCTCAGATCCAGTATTCACACTTGAAACGGACCAGGAGGTTACACGACTTGTAGCCCAGCCCACGCGCAACGAAATTAGACGCACTAGCACAAACAAAATCACATGGGCTATCATCAAGCACACCAACGCTAGGTAAGCCCCTGGGCCTGATGGCATTCAAAATCGTGTCCTCCAGGAGTTCACGGATAAAGCCGTAGATTACCTTACACAATTAACGAATGCCATCCTAAACACTTCCCTGACTTTTGGAAGGCGGCCGAGGTCCTGATGTTCAGGAAGCCAGGGAAAGACCACTCCCTTCCACAAAATTACCGACCCATCAGTCTGCTGTGCTCGCTCAGCAAGATTGTTGCGAAGGTAATACTAAAACGTACCATTAGGCACTGCATCGCCAATGGCACCCTAAGAGCGGAGCAATTCGGGTCTAGGAATCACCACTCGACAACACAACAACTCCTCCGCGTAGTCGAATATATAACACACGGCTACAACATGAACAAAGCCACAGGGGCCGTGTTCCGGGACATCGAAAAAGCTTTCGACCGTCTCTGGAGCAACGACCTCATACACAAACTAAGCGAAGCTGGTTCCCCGGACGGACTCGTACGTCTCATGCGCTCATATCTCACGAACAGGTGTTTCACCACTAACGTGCAGGACAAATAATCAACACAACATGACATCCAAGCTGCAGTACCCGAAGGAAGCATCCTAGGGCCCATCTTGTTCAATCTGTACATTAACGACTTCCCAGCAACACGAAACACGACGTTAGCCATCTACGCGGATGACATCGCCATCCTTGCGCAAAATTGGAAACCGTCTCGAACATTAATTCACGAATACAGACAGCACTCAGAACAGCCGAGTCTTGGTTGGAGCGATGGCGTATTAAAGTAAACGTCGACAAGTGCGAAGCAGTTCTGTTTACACGCAGACCGAAACTACTGCGCAAGCAACACAGTAGATAGATGACACTACTTTCCGAGAGAAAGTCAGATACCTAGGTGTCTGGCTGGACCGGAAACTTACATGGGGGGACCACATCGAGTACGTTGTAAACAGAGCGCACGCGAGGCTCAAACAGCTCTACCCAATGCTCAACAGGGAAAGTACACTGAATAGGAGGGTGTCGAGGTCCATATACATGACACTGATTAGACCTCTGATGGCATACGCAGCTCCCGTCTGGGGATATGCAGCTCCTACACGACTGCGCCGCCTGCAGATCATACAGAACAAAGTGCTGTGAATCATTAGCAACGCACCACCCTACACACGCATCGTGGATCTTCGCAATGAATACCGCCTGGAAACCCTCAAGGAAGTATTCCAAAAACACGCCACACGACTATACAGGAACTCGAGACACTCGAACAATCCTTTCATCCTCACTCAGGGAAACTACGATCACAACCATAGGTGGAAGCACAAGCGGCCAAAAACACTACTAGTAGGGCATAACCACCTATGGAAAGGTAACACACACCGACAAGCGACAAACGTCGGCAAGCCCCTGCATATCAGCAACACTGACTGGAAATTACCAGCTGCTATTAGAACTGACCAACAGGCAACAGCAGGGACACCGACGAGCTCACCCACTGACGCACAAACAATTCGCCAAGATCACCCTACACTGTGCATCCGATGTATGACCTATCGGACACAAAAACGTTGATAAACCTAACTGTTGCAGGTTGCTGACACTGAACGAGAGATCAACACCGGCACCCAGCGGCAGCCGCCGAGCAACACCACCGCACAACGTCAAAGGTATCGACATTCATGATACCCGCTACTAACAAAGCCAACCCTTGCACGACCTATCGCAGGTAGCAAGACATCCGAAACTGCTCTTACCACCCGACCTAACTATCGCAGAGGTTTTTTTCCCTTGGCTCTTGCCTTGGCACTTTTTTCCTCTGTCCTTCAAACTGCTACCCTTCGTTCGACTTCGACCCAATCTATCTCCAGATGAACGCGTATTAATGGTTAACCTTAACCAGACGTACGCAAACATCGCAGTTCCCACATCCTACGACACCTCACTTAAGTGAAAACTAACCTTTAAGCAGAGATGGCAGCAGACCTTTTGAGTTGGCCATCATGCATCATGCCGGTGTGGGCATGGAGGGCTCCACCGTTTTCTTCCTTTCTTTCTTATTTTTTCTTTTTTTTAGGAGCTGGGAATAAATTAAAAAAAAGTGGTCGAAGTTCACACATAATCGGTAGAAGTAATCCTTGTGAGACATAAGACTTAAACTATTGATGGTCGTCTTTCAATGATAACACTTGTATATCGGTTCTGTGGAACAGCTGCCCATATGTCATTGTTTCATGATTTCTTCTTTTTTGTCAACATTAGCCCCCCTGTTTCTACATTTTGATGGCTTCTCTACACAGAATAAACTGTTGTGTTTCCCTAGTTTCAAAAGAGATTTTTAGTTTCCTCCAGAGAACAACATGCAGCTATATAGATGACCCACAGTTTGTAGGTTAGGGGTATGTCTCCGTAATATAGTGAAAATTTGCAGCCGGGTTTTGTAACGTAGGACGCACTTGAAATTAAACACTAACACTTTCACGTCACGCAATCCATTTGGATAATTTGCTTTAGCAGGATAGCAGGCGGAGGATCTCGTAGATGGGTAGGGCGATTTCTTTGCTGCTAGTTCTTCGTGCCAGCGAGTACAATGGACGCTAATTAGTAATAAAAAGTTTCCCGCAGTCAGCGGAAGTCCGTTGCAAAATTATTTAATTAAAGCCGGGACAAAAGTACCGTCTGCAGATTATCTAACTTTGTTCCACCCTTCATCCATTCTGCTGTCTGTCACAAATTTTCTGGGGCGTCCATTTGTTAGGATCAGATTCCGTGACGTAGTAAGCTGGTTATCTGATGTCCTTCTAGACGGCTGTTGTTGCTGCCCATCCAGATACAATAATAATGGAATGCACGAACGTCATGAACAACTCATTATTGAAGAAAATAACGATGTTTTCCGAGAAGTTGTGAAACTATAAGCTTCTTACCCTTTTCGTTAAGATTAATCGCAACTGAAAACACAGTTTGTTTTGTTTTATTCTTCTGCTCAAATTTGTTGACAGAACACTCTGAAATAGTGGAACTGAAGGCTCAACCTTTGTCGTCACGAACATATCCTTTTCTTATAAACTAACGAAAAAATTGAAACGGGAAAAAGTGTTAAGTGTTCATTCGTCTTTGGTGTGAGAGCAATTTACTCTGCTTCCTCTGTATTTCCAGGTCGTTGTTAGGCATTAGATAGAATTTCTTCGAATTTTTTTTGGATTAGTGAACAATATGTCGTAAAACTCTCTTCTTCGATGTTTAACGCTTCTCTTGAATTTTTGTCTTAATGTCTGTGTCTCACTATTCGGGAGGAGATATTTTTAAATTCTGTACCCTCTCTAATAACCGGCAGCGACGTTGCATTAAAGGTCAATCATTCTTCGCTCCACTCTAAATCGGAACGGAGGAATGTGTGACGGTTCTGGCTGATCGTCACCTATCGTGTATTAAGATGAAATTGGATACATCCGTCTGATATTATGAAGTACGATACGTTTATTAAAGTTGAGGGCGAGGACCCAGTCTATGCACAAATGATGATCATCTTAAAGGCTTCCTAAATGTATTGCAACAATTTTCTGTCAACTTGAATTTACTTTATACAACTTTGTCGTCAGCGAAGAGTCGAACCATTTGATGCATGAGGAGATGGACTCTCAAAAATGCATGAGAGACCCCCTAATACCCGTAGCTGAGAACAAATACAAAAAACTATTTATTAAAACAGTGTTATCAAATTACAATTTTGCTGACGCAGAATAAACAAAGTATTTGTTATAATATTTTGACTTCAATTTAGTAGATGAAATACAGTATCATAAATAAGTTTTTGTGAGGTTAAACACCAAACTTTCAGTTTTACAGGGCTTTCACCAGAAGTGCTGCTCCTGAGAAATATCCACTTTACAAATAATTTCGCTATGTTTTTGCATTTTTTGTGCATTTGCTAGTGGTTTAATCACTTTTTCTGTTTGACCTATGTGGGTACACGGAATATCTTCTCTTTAGTGATCTTCCAGCTCATGCAATCTTCGGTTGTTGGCGAGTAACTCCACGATGGTCCATAATTTGCAGAACATTCTTTTGGAGGTGTGGATTTTAGAATCACTTTTGCATATGAGAATGTATCGTGCCTATGGGTACTACATCATTAGTTTTATGCTTAGATCAAAAGGTATGTTCTAGATTGTCCCTTGAATTTATGCTTTCTGATCAAGAAAACAACTCCTGTTTTAGTTTTGTTATCGAATAAGACTATCTCTAGTTTCCTTTTACGTCCTTCATCTACTGTGGCACTGTGATGCAGAGAACTGAGCAGTATGATACTTACGTTCTTTCTGGGTACATAAACTACAGTTGTCATACGATGAGGATAAAACTTCTACAGACTTAGTAACCTGCTTTTCTTTTGACATTTTCTTGCTATTTTGCATCAAAGTTTCCATTTCTGTAACCTTTTCTCGCTATAGTTATTCAAATAACCAAAAACTTGTGAAAAATTTATCCATTGTAGTACTGAGGTTCCTCTCAATGTCTTTATTATTGTCTTTACTGTACTAGAAACAACAGGTTTTGTCTGTTGAGGACCAAAAAATACATTCATTTCCTCAGATGCAATGTTCTGGTATCTGTTTTCTCGATACTATCAATGTGCCTACCTTCTAAATGAGTAGAATGCAAGACCTCCTGTAACATTCTTAGCGATATGAAATAGTTCCACGCATTTTTAGAGCGGAAGTTACACTACTCTTTACCAGTTCAGGTGTAATTTTCACAGGTTCGAATCCTGCCTCGGGCATGGATGTGTGTGATGTCCTTAGGTTAGTTAGGTTTAAGTAGTTCTAAGTTCTAGTGGACTGATGACCTCAGATGTTAAGTCCCATAGTGCTCAGAGCCATTTGAACCATTTTTTTTTTGTAATTTTCATGATATTGTGTACTCGAATTCTCTGCATGTTGGAGGCGTTTCACTCCAATGAATTCTACTATGACCAATAAAGAAATCAGCCCTTTGGTATCTGTCTTCACTTGAATGCTGGAAGATGCGGATTTATTATCCTGGGGACCATCAGTGTCTAAATCACTGTCATTTACCTGAGAGCGTGATTTTCAACCCATTCAGTAATTGTTTATTCAAAATTCTGGTCACTTGTGCTGACAAAAACAGCGTTTATTTCCCTAAGCTCTCGTTCTTTTACTTTTAACACGCAATATGAAAACAATGTTGTAAGTAAAGGATAAGGGTATCTTGTACAATTATTTGTTACGAAACTGGTGCTAACCTGAAACAATGTTAGCACAAAGAGACAGTTACCTCTCAAAAGAATACTCTATTGCAGCTTGTACAGTACTTCTTACTTTTCAGTGATGAATGTAGGTGTGTCAAATTGTTAATTACTGTCAGTAGCCTTGCCAACATAAAGTGCCATTCACATCAAAGACGAACTATACGACAGGTCGCTTGCTCACTGAGGCGTCTTCAAGACACCTGTAACATTAGACGTGTGAGATTAGAAAATTGGAAAGGGAAATGAAGTCCTATGCTTCTTGACAGGCTGTAGGGGAACGATGCGGGAGATCAGCACCGCCGTACTAGGCAAGGTCCTAATAGAGGTGGTTTGCGTTGTCTTCCTCCGACCGTACTAGGGACGAATGATGATGAAGAAGACGACACAACAACACCCAGTCATCCCGGGGCAGGTGAAAATCCTTGGCGCCGAAGGAATCGAGCTCGGAAACCCGGGCTCGGGAAGCGAGAACGCCACCGCGAGGCCACGAATTGCAGACATTAGAAAATCAGTGAAGATAAAAATAATTAATTTGACTCGCACTAAATAAAGTTTCTCCTGAAGAAAGTTACTTGTATTTCCAAGAATTATACAGTGCACAAAATAAAATAAACAATTTTTAAGACAGTTTATCGACAAATAGAAAAGTTGCCAGATCCAAACGACCTGTATGATGTATTCAAGGATTAATATCCACGTGGGCATCTGAACGTTCCAGTGCAATTTACAGTATGTAGCGGTGGGTACGTCCGCTGCTACATTCATTTAGCACCCCATTACTCTTCGCTCCAAGAAAGGACCACGTGTAGCAATATAAAATTTACCATCTGTAGAAATTAACACAAAAAATGTTCCATAGTTCTACAGAAATTGCAGTTACTGAAACAAGCCTACAGTTACGTGACGTCTTTCCCTGAAAACGGAACTGGCGGGTGCATTTTTCCAATCGCAGGGAACATCCAATTACTCTAGCGACGTACGATAAATTGCTGACACCAGTAGAGCAAGTTCGTTCGAGTAATCTATTTACATGTCTATCACCAAATGCAATCACCTTTCCACTGTTGACTGGTTTGATGTTTTTCTGTTCAGCGAAAATTTATTTCAATATTTCCACATGTAATTGGTTCGATATTGATATATTATTCTGCGAAAATCTCAGTATCTGTGATCATGCATTTGTGTGACGATTGAAGGGAGAAGCTATAGAAAAAGTTTACTAATGTGTGACAGTTGTGGGAGTATTTAGGCCAGGGTCGGCCACGGAATGCAAACCTGCACGCGAGCACTGTGTGCCGCACGTATAGGGGCCGAGGGCCGACCAGTCTCACCTATACTCAGTCCTTTTGGAAGCTCTCGGCCAAGCACGACATTTCATTTAGCGTTGTGGCAGCAGCATTTTTCGATCGGTACGGCGTTCTTCATTTCGGCGAACTCGTCGTGTCTGTTAAGTTCACCCTTGGATATTTACTCGTGGCACAAAGGAAGTTCACACAAAAAACTTAATGGGAATCGTAGGAGAGAAGGACGGGAATGCCCAGTATCTACACAACTGGCCATTAAAATTGCTACACCAAGAAGAAACGCAGATGATAAACGGGTATTCATTGGACAAATATATTATACTAGAACTGACATGTGATTACGTTTTCACGCAACTTGGGTGCATAGACCTGAGAAATCAGTACCCAGAACAACCACCTCTGGCCGTAATAACGGCCTTGATACGCCTGGGCATTGAATCAAACAGAGCTTGGATGGCGTGTACAGGTACAGCTGCCCATGCAGCTTCAACACGATACCACAGTTCATTAAGAGCAGTGACTGGCGTATTGTGACGAGCCAGTTGCTCGGCCACCATTGGCCAGACGTTTTCAATTGGTGAGAGATCTGGAGAATGTGCTGCCAGGCCAGCAGTCGAACATTTTCTGTATCCAGAAAGGCCCGTACGGGACTTGCAACATGCGGCCGTGCATTATCTTGCTGAAATGTAGGGTTTCGCAGGGATCAAATTAAGGGTAGAGCCAAGGGTCGTAACACATCTCAAATGTAACGTCCACTGTTCAAAGTGCCCTCAATGCGAACAAGAGGTGACCGAGACGTGCAACCAATGGCACCCCGTACCATCACGCCGGGTGATACGCCAGTATGGCGATGACGAATACAGGCTTCCAATGTGCTTTCACCACGATGTCGCCAAACACGGATGCGACCATCATGATGCTGTAAACAGAACCTGGATTCGTCCGAAAAAAATTACATTTTGCCATTCGTCCACCCAGGTTCGTCGTTGAGTACACCATCGCAGGCGCTCCTGTCTGTGATGCAGCGTCAAGGGTAACCGCAGCCATGGTCTCCTAGCTGATAGTCCATGCTGCTGCAAACGTCGTCGAACTGTTCGTGCAGATGGTTGTTGTCTTGCAAACGTCCCCATATGTTGACTCCGGGATCGAGACGTGGCTGCACGATCCGTTACAGCCATGTGGATAAGATGCCTGTCATCTCGACTGCTAGTGATACGAGGCCGTTGGGATCCAGCACGGCGTTCCGTATTACCCTCCTGAACCCCCCGATTCCATATTCTGCTAACATGTCATTGGATCTCTACCAACGTTAGCAGCAATGTCGCGATACGATAAACCGCAATTTCGATAGGCTACAATCCGACCTTTATCAAAGTCGGAAACGTGATGGTACGCATTTCTCCTCCTTACACGAGGCATCACAACAACGTTTCACCAGACAACGCCGGGCAACTGCTGTTTGTGTATGAGAAATCGGTTGGAAACTTACTCATGTCAGCAGGTTGTCGCCAATCTTGTGTGAACGCTCTGAAAAGCTAGTCATTTGCATATCACAGCATCTTCTTCCTGTCGGTTAAATTTCGCGTCTGTAGCGCGTCATATTCGTGGTGTAGCCATTTTAATGGCCAGTAGTGTATTACTATATATGGATGTTAGTCTACGCCTGCTAACTCATTTCCTTTCCACGGCGATTTTTTTTAATATTGTAAACTGTTCTGAGCATATCTTTCAGGAATGGCCGAATCGAAACGCGTCCTTGACTCCTTGCTCAGCTTAACTGCAACAACAGTCAGCTACATAGGAACTGATGTAGGTACACCTGACCCGACTTGAAGGAAGCAAGGGCAAAGGCCATACACAATCACAGCAATTTAGAATGCTGCCGCCACCCTTTCCGGCATTAGATCGAGAAGTGGAGTCGTAGAACAAGTACACTCAGCGCCTGGAGCAGCACCAGGCTGCGCATCGGATAGCAGGTGATGTGGAACAAAATTTATTTTTACTAGCATATGCAGGCTCCACTTAATTTCAGTTTCTTCAGAAACTGCCACCTACTTGTGAAGCTATGACTCTCTCATATACCGAGATTAAAGAAATGTTTGTGAAATATTTTGACTTACAAGTTCACATTGTTACAGCCGAACATAGATTTTTTCATTCTTTCAAGAAATTAGATCAATCCTATAAATAATGCAGTAGCCAGTTATAGAGCCTGGCGAAGAATGTAAATTTCGTTTTGGAAATGATCAGTGGAAGAAATTTTAAGCAGATTCACTAAATATGAGTATGATTATCATGCACTCCCTTGACAATAAATTAAAGAAGGACCTGTTTAGCCTAATGAACCCATCTGTACAATGCTATCTGCACTGATTTGGACATAAGAACAGAAGTACGTGTCTGCAGAAACAATATAATGCCAGGACGCTGACGTATACGTTACACATAAACAGGCAGCATGGCCAAGGAATCACAATGCCAGAACCAGAAAACAAAGGGCTTGACGGAAATAATTAACTTGTATAGAAATTCTATGTCGCCAGAACAATCAGACACTCAAACGTACTGCAGTGATTAATTCTAAAGAGTCAAGTGATGTCAAGAAATGTTCACCAGAAAAATGTGGAAATGAAAAGAGACTTTCACAGACGAAATGTCAAATGACTGTTATAAAACTCATTATATGTAACTCCTCGAGTTAACAGCGTGCCTGTCACTTTTCAAGCTGACAAACGGTTTTCACTTTCATTCAATAACCTGTAGGTTCACTGAATGTTAGCACTGCCAAAGTTAAGAGACTGTCAAACTACTCTGTTCAGTTACAGCAATCAAGAGATTCCAGTAAAAGGACAATTTTTAACAGATGTGACTTTACAAACAATTTATACTTCAGTCTTCTGGGCTTCACCATTCACAAGGGAGTGAATTTTTGCTTCAATGCTTTAGCCTTCATTATTCACGAGTGATCGAATCAAATTCAGACTAGCATTCCGAATGGAAATTTAAATCAGCTGCTGCAAATAGATGAGGATATTATTTCTTCAGCAAAAAACAGTATCAAAGGTTACACGACATGTCACGTATTACACTGAAGCTGAATGCAGTACCAAAATTTTAGCAAAGCACGCAACATTCGTTTCGCATTAAAAGACAAAGTAAAGCAGGAGCTCTACCATAGTAAAGCAGGAGTTCTATCATCTTCATCAGAATAAGGTTTTAGAGGTCATAATCAGCAGCCAATGGGCAACGCCAGCTATAGATGTACAGATACTGAACGGCCCACTTCGCATCTGCGGAGATTTCAAAGCGACGTTTAATTCTATATTGAAAGGAGGCGGTGAATCGACCTTTCATGTAATTTTGTGCATTTATCAAACTCTGCGTGCGTTTTCACCTAAATGCGAGCGACGAAGATCACGCAGTGAACCGAAACTAAATGTGATTTATTTAAATTTTTATTACAGTTGACATTCAGCACACCACGCACCTATAATCACCTGTCGCAAACATGGATCATCGTTGGATTCAATGAATATGGGTGTTAGTACAAATACGTGCAACTGGTTAAATTCAGATGGCCTTTCTTGGTTTAGCTTGGCGACAGGAGCCTGGGAACAGAAGCACAAATTTCAAAGCTGGCTTGAGTCAACAATCAGACAGGGTGTGAGAGCGTTATGTGCGTGTGGGTTTTCATAACGGACGTTCGTGCGATTGGGTCTATTAGAACCACGGGTGAGAGATACGTTAATTCAAATGTCAGACGTTGACCCGATCGAAAATTTCGATGACGCATAAACTGGAGTCGTTTCCGGAGGAGGACTTGACTGGCACCGCTACAAAAGTCCTGTCGCTCATTGTTGTTGACCGGTCACTTCGCCTCTTCTATGTTTTTCGGCTTCTGTACACGGAGGCGAATCGGGCGGGAAGGGATTTGGAGTAGAAGTTAACCGGGTTGTTGAAGAGGCGAGTCGTCTGCTGTGCTGGCGGTGAGTATGGGAGCCAGCTCAGGCTTTTCGAGATGGGAACTTCCTGCAACTTTAAAGTCATTCGTTTGCCTGCCACCATCCTGCTCGTGGCACGGTTCTGCTATCCTCTCCATTTTAACTACGGGCTACCGCCCTTAGCGGGCTATTTATTTATAACCCGACGTGAATGATGAAGAGTGCCTCTAAAGCAGTTACGTTTCCGTTATGAGTTGTTAAAAAGAATCTGTCTCACCAGAGGATTCGTTTTCGATTGACGTGAAACCGGTCGTGGCTTTTAATGAAACAGCCAGTGTGGATCATTTCACTCAAAATTTGGAAATTTTGTTGCGGCTGCCCGCAATTTAAAGTAACATGCTATGACGCGGCCGATGTGTGTTTACGTAATGATAAATTATTCTTATTCTTTCATTGTAGTGGGTTCACATCTAATAAATGCAAATAAAGAAATCTTAAATCAATTCACTGTAAATTATTCAGAGCAAAGTTTCATTAATGTTGCTTTTGATATATTTTTATAAATTATTCGTAATGGAATGTTGTTGTTGTTGTTGTTGTGGTCTTCAGTCCTGAGACTGGTTTGATGCAGCTCTCCATGCTACTCTATCCTGTGCAAGCTTTTTCATCTCCCAGTACCTACTGCAACCTAAATCCTTCTGAATCTGCTTAGTGTATTCATCTCTTGGTCTCCCCCTACGATTTTTACCCTCCACGCTGCCCTCCAATACTAAATTGGTGATCCCTTGATGCCTCAGAACATGTCCTACCAACCGATCCCTTCTTCTGGTCAGGTTGTGCCACAAACTTCTCTTCTCCCCAATCCTATTCAATACTTCCTCATTAGTTATGTGATCTACCCATCTAATCTTCAGCATTCTTCTGTAGCACCACATTTCGAAAGCTTCTATTCTCTTCTTGTCCAAACTATTTATCGTCCATGTTTCACTTCCATACATGGCTACACTCCATACGAATACTTTCAGAAATGACTTCCTGACACTTAAATCAATACTGGATGTTAACAAATTTCTCTTCTTCAGAAACGCTTTCCTTGCCATTACCAGCCTACATTTTATATCCTCTCTACTTCGACCATCATCAGTTATTTTGCTCCCCAAATAGCAAAACTCCTTTACTACTTTAAGTGCCTCATTTCCTAATCTAATTCCCTCAGCATCACCCGACTTAATTAGACTACATTCCATTATCCTTGTTTTGCTTTTGTTGATGTTCATCTTATATCCTCCTTTCAAGACACTGTCCATTCCATTCAACTGCTCTTCCAAGTCCTTTGCTGTCTCTGACAGAATTACAATGTCATCGGCGAACCTCAAAGTTTTTATTTCTTCTCCATGAATTTTAATACCTACTCCGAATTTTTCTTTTGTTTCCTTTACTGCTTGCTCAATATACAGATTGAACAACATCGGGGAGAGGCTACAACCCTGTCTTACTCCCTTCCCAACCACTGCTTCCCTTTCATGTCCCTCGACTCTTGTAACTGCCATCTGGTTTCTGTACAAATTGTAAATAGCCTTTCGCTCCCTGTATTTTACCCCTGCCACCTTCAGAATTTGAAAGAGAGTATTCCAGTCAACATTGTCAAAAGCTTTCTCTAAGTCCACAAATGCTAGAAACGTAGGTTTGCCTTTCCTTAATCTTTCTTCTAAGATACGTCGTAAGGTCAGTATTGCCTCACGTGTTCCAGTGTTTCTACGGAATCCAAACTGATCTTCCCCGAGGTTGGCTTCTACTAGTTTTTCCATTCGTCTGTAAAGAATTCGTGTTAGTATTTTGCAGCTGTGACTTATTAAGCTGATAGTTCGGTAATTTTCACATCTGTCAACACCTGCTTTCTTTGGGATTGGAATTATTATATTCTTCTTGAAGTCTGAGGGTATTTCGCCTGTTTCATACATCTTGCTCACCAGATGGTAGAGTTTTGTCAGCACTGGCTCTCCCACGGCCGTCAGTAGTTCCAATGGAATATTGTCTACTCCGGGGGCCTTGTTTCGACTCAGGTCTTTCAGTGCTCTGTCAAACTCTTCACGCAGTATCATATCTCCCATTTCATCTTCATCTACATCCTCTTCCATTTCCATAATATTGTCCTCAAGTACATCGCCCTTGTATAGACCCTCTATATACTCCTTCCACCTTTCTGCTTTCCCTTCTTTGCTTAGAACACGGTTTCCATCTGAGCTCTTGATATTCATACAAGTGGTTCTCTTATCTCCAAAGGTCTCTTTAATTTTCCTGTAGGCGGTATCTATCTTATGTTTGTAGTCGAATGTAGTCGAATTAAATCGGGTGATGCTGAGCGTATTAGATTAGGAAATGAGACGCTAAAGTAGTAAACGAGTTTTGCTATTTGGGGAGCAAAATATCTAATGATGGTCGAAGTAGAGAGGATATAAAATGTGAACTGGGAATGGCAAGGAAAGCGTTTCTGAAGAAGAGAAATTTGTTAACACCGAGTATAGATTTAAGTGTCAGGAAGTCTTTTCTGAAAGTATTTGTATGGTTTGTAGCCATGTATGGAAGTGAAACGTGGACGATAAATAGTTTAGACAGAAAGAGAATAGAAGCTTTCGAAATGTGGTGCTACAGAAGAATGCTGAAGATTAGATGGGTAGATCACATAACTAATGAGGAGGTATTGAATAGAACTGGGGAGAAGAGAAATTTGTGGCACAACTTGACTAGAAGAAGGTATCGGTTGGTAGTACATGTTCTGAGGCATCAAGGGATCTCCAATTTAGTGTTGAAGGACAGCGTGGAGGGTAAAAATCGTAGAGGGAGACCAAGAGATGAATGCGCTAAACAGATTCAGAAGGATGTAGGTTGCAGTAGGTACTGGGAGATGAAGTTTGTACAGGATAGAGTAGCATGGTGAGCTGCATCAAACCAGTCTCTGGTCTGAAGACCACGACAACAACAACAGGGCACGAACTGTTTCTACATCGGCGGTCACAAATCTACAGCATAATCTCATAAACGTTTATCGGTCAGGGACCGTTAAAGTATGTGATACAAAAGAAAGCACTATTGCACTTATTCCGCCTAAAATCTTTCTGTAGTAACAAAATAGAGTTTGCTACGTAATAACGTACTCGGCTTCTGCGCCCCGGTATAACACACTTAATGAAAATTATTAAAATCTTTGCAATACATGTTCAGAGTTATACCATATTTAGAAAATCCACTACCAATCTGTAGATGAACTCAGCTCTCCTGGCCACATTTAATAAAAATCGTATTATTCAGCGTAAGATAGACAATAATGAAATTAATTTATACGTTCTTATTACGCTGATGTCGGTTTTAGGATACTATTTCTACATAAGTGAAAGGCTTTCATAATTAACACTACTTAATGTATTTTCAAACTTATCACTATAATACATTACCGACCTTAGGGCGCAATTGAGAGCAATTAGACACTGTGTGTACTCAGTCAATAAGAAAATCAAACTCATGATATTTTTTACATATAAGAAAAGACAACACGATTCATTTTTGATAGTCTTTGTAATTTGTGAGAGACTATTCGTCCGCTGCTTATCTGTAGCTCTTTGACCTCGCAGCACCGTACATTCAACACATTTATGAGGTTATTTTATTTATTATAATCCAGAAGACGATACAATGTTCATACGTTAGAAACGTAACTGGGTTCTCGCGAGTGTAATTTTGATATCATTTTACTAAATTCACATAAGGCAGAACTTATTATTTATCCTGTCATGATCCTTATAATGTTTGTGTTTCTTTTCCGTTATGAGGCACAAGCCAGTTTAACAAGAATATGGTGAATATTATTTTCGGTAGTATGTGTGACAGCATGCACGCACATGTTGCGCGCCCAACTGCCCCTAATTCCCGCTGAATACACTCCTGGAAATGGAATAAAGAACACATTGACACCGGTGTGTCAGACCCACCAAACTTGCTCCGGACACTGCGAGAGGGCTGTACAAGCAATGATCACACGCACGGCACAGCGGACACACCAGGAACCGCGGTGTTGGCCGTCGAATGGCGCTAGCTGCGCAGCATTTGTGCACCGCCGCCGTCAGTGTCAGCCAGTCTGCCGTGGCATACGGAGCTCCATCGCAGTCTTTAACACTGGTAGCATGCCGCGACAGCGTGGACGTGAACCGTACGTGCAGTTGACGGACTTTGAGCGAGGGCGTATAGTGGGCATGCGGGAGGCCGGGTGGACGTACCGCCGAATTGCTCAACACGTGGGGCGTGAGGTCTCCACAGTACATCGATGTTGTCGCCAGTGGTCGGCGAAAGGTGCACGTGCCCGTCGACCTGGGACCGGACCGCAGCGACGCACGGATGCACGCCAAGACCGTAGGATCCTACGCAGTGCCGTAGGGGACCGCACCGCCACTTCCCAGCAAATTAGGGACACTGTTGCTCCTGGGGTATCGGCGAGGACCATTCGCAACCGTCTCCATGAAGCTGGGCTACGGTCCCGCACACCGTTAGGCCGTCTTCCGCTCACGCACCAACATCGTGCAGCCCGCCTCCAGTGGTGTCGCGACAGGCGTGAATGGAGGGACGAATGGAGACGTGTCGTCTTCAGCGATGAGAGTCGCTTCTGCCTTGGTGCCAATGATGGTCGTATGCGTGTTTGGCGCCGTGCAGGTGAGCGCCACAATCAGGACTGCATACGACCGAGGCACACAGGGCCAACACCCGGCATCATGGTGTGGGGAGCGATCTCCCACACTGGCCGTACACCACTGGTGATCGTCGAGGGGACACTGAATAGTGCACGGTACATCCAAACCGTCATCGAGCCCATCGTTCTACCATTCCTAGACCGGCAAGGGAACTTGCTGTTCCAACAGGACAATGCACGTCCGCATGTATCCCGTGCCACCCAACGTGCTCTAGAAGGTGTAAGTCAACTACCCTGGCCAGCAAGATCTCCGGATCTGTCCCCCATTGAGCATGTTTGGGACTGGATGAAGCGTCGTCTCACGCGGTCTGCACGTCCAGCACGAACGCTGGTCCAACTGAGGCGCCAGGTGGAAATGGCATGGCAAGCCGTTCCACAGGACTACATCCAGCATCTCTACGATCGTCTCCATGGGAGAATAGCAGCCTGCATTGCTGCGAAAGGTGGATATACACTGTACTAGTGCCGACATTGTGCATGCTCTGTTGCCTGTGTCTATGTGCCTGTGGTTCTGTCAGTGTGATCATGTGATGTATCTGACCCCAGGAATGTGTCAATAAAGTTTCCCCTTCCTGGGACAATGAATTCACGGTGTTCTTATTTCAATTTCCAGGAGTGTAATTGTGATTAACACGATTTGTCATTACGGAACCACAGTGTTAGAATTTTTATAAGTGTTACATGTTGAAGTTCAGCAGTTTGCTCCCTTTATAAGTAAATGTGTCCTGTTCATCTATTTAGTTAGTAAAACTCTCTCTCAGTGTAGGGGCCACCCGGCGAATGATTCCGAACGTTGATTTCCATTTTTCTCTCAGTGTGGATACCAGCACGACACCCTTCCTCCTGTGATCACCAACAACACGCACCTTGTAAGGAAAAGTTCCTTAGAGACAGTTAATGAAGTCCAATCCCTGATCAGTAGAGGTTAACTATCTGTTGCGGAATTTTTCTGGTCGCAGAAACTAGGACGAAATTTACTTAATGTTTCTGGGAATTCAGATGACTTGATACACAGGAGATGGCAGAAAAGTTAGGCACTATATTTGTTCTGTACGAAACTCACAACTACGATAAATCCCTGTCATTAGCCTAAAGATCGTCCCACCAAGAATCAGACATCAATATTTAGACTTTTGCGAAGTCCATAAACAATGGACGTTCTATTACCATCTATTATTGCTCATGTCCTGAACCAAGCCGGAAAAACGTCAAAATTAGCTGGTGATATGTTCTTCGGCTGCTTGAATGTTAAAGAAGCGTTTTTGCCAATCCCTTTGGGCGAAGACACGTAGAGATTTCTATTTGATAAATAATCTATTTGATCTCTACTGTTACAAAAGGTTATTCCTCAGAAAAGCGACCACACCGTATTTGTTCCATTCGTATTTATAATTATTACTTCAGAAAGACCGGAACAGTGAGATCTACCTTCGCGACTTTATTGTCCCCGGCACAATACCAGAGGAACTTTTACAGAATTAGGAAACTATTTTCAAAATTCTACAAGCGAAAAACTGAATTGCAACAAAGATTAAGTGTAATAGTTGGGTCACATAATGTCCACACACGACATCAAGCCGATGTGGTAACATACTGATGTCATTATAAACTTTCCGGTTCCCCAGGACGTCAAGCAATGAAGTTCCACATTAGGACAAACCATTATTATGGGAAGTTTCTCCCTCATGGAGCTTCATTCAGTGAACCAATGCATAAGTTGTTAGGAAAAGGCACCAAATGAAACTCGAGCAGTGTATCCAACGCGCGTTTAACAAACTGAAAAGATGTTTGTTTTACGCCAAATGTCTTACGACGTATAATCTGAGCAAACTGCTAACACCTGCTGCGCCTGATCCAGGCCACGGTATAGAAGCCGTTTGGTCGTATCGACATCATGGATCTGAAAGACCAATTACGTTCGCTTCAAAGACTTTCACAGTGGCACAAAGAAATTACAGTCAGATCGAAAATTAGGCTCTCGCCATTGTATTTGCAGGCAAGTAATTTCATTATTACAGTTTTGCTATTAAATTTGCCTTCCTCACAGACCAGAAACCTTTAGTTGCTATCTTTAAATCGAACAATACTGTTACTACCCGGACAGCTCAACGTTTGCAACGCTGCGCGTTTTTCTGCCGAATTACAACTATGAAGTTATAGTCAGGTCAACGTGCGCACGCAGAATTGCTTTCATGCCTGATACTAGGACAAAACCATAAGTTCAACTCACCTGCGGATGTTTGTTTTGCAGTAGATATCAGTAGTCACTTTGGAAAATATCCCAGTAAACTCAAATTTAGTTGCCAGACGTGTGCCCAAAGATCGCATTTTGTATGTTCAAACGGAGTAGCCTAAAGATAGAACATGACTTTATCAACCAGAGATTATATTTTATTGAAATATGAGACATGCAGTTACAGTGTACAAAGGTGTCATCCTGGTTCATTCAGAATTGGTCAAGACTCGAGTGGTTATTCCTGCAGTGCTTCAACCAAAGGTACAACAAATGCTGCACCACTACGGTTGGCGCATAGTTCGTACTAAATGCACTGCCAGAGAGCATTGCTATTGGAAGATTATCGATAAAGACGTTGAAATGATGCTGGATAAATGCTGCTTATGTAAAAAATAACAGACATCTCCGCCTCGACGTATTTTCCATGGCCGCAGGCAGCAAAACCCTCCTCACACCTGATAATGATTTTGAAAGACCGTTTCTCGGAAATTTTTTCCAAATTTTCGTTTGTGGCAGAGATGTCATCGATGCCTTCAATAAAGGCTATTCAGGCTTTGTCAAAGATTTTCTCTCCCGAACTTTTGCCGAAATATGTTTTGCAGGACATCTCCTTCTATTCTACGGACGAATTTCTGTTTAAAAACGGGTAGCATGAAAGAAGACCCTTGTTTTTAAATGTAGCTGCAAGAATGGGGCTAAAATAATTGGTTTATTAACGTTGACAAAAAATCATATATACGTATCCTATAAAGTGACTTATTCCACGTCATTTTTATAAAAGAATCGCTCGAATGGTCTATGGAACATGTAATCAACTACCTGACTAGCTAACAAAGGCACGCAATTGTCTTCTCGGGAATTTAAACCAACTGCATTTCACACTCTGAACAGCACAGTTTCATCCTGCGGTCTGTTGACTCACTGAAAGATACACAGGGATTTTCAAGCCGCACATGACGAAGCTGGTTTAGCCGTAAAATAAAGACAGTGCCGTGATCTTCCTCTTCCAGTACAGAGCCACTCAATGCGATGTCCATCCTCCTGCAGAGAAACTCCATGGGGTTCATTGTTCATTTCAGTGTACAAGTATGAGTAAACGACACGAGTACCAGATATGATTACTGTGGCATCGGTAGTTACGATGCCACAACGGAGGTGCACGCTCTCGTAAGTTGGCACTAAGAGAGAAGACTAACTACGCCGACCACAGCGCCCTCTGGCCGACGCTGTGGAGCTCAGGGAGTGCCGTCTGGATTTCCAGCCCATTTCATCAAGAACAGACGCCCTGGAAATATCGCTTCTACTACCGAGTGGGCTAGCTTGCTATTGACACTTTGTATTAGTTACGTTCAGTTAAAGTTTGGACAGCAACGAGTATTTGTCAGTTTTGAGATTATACAGAGCAGTCATCCTAACTCCACAGGATTAGACATGGACTTCGACTTCACACCTACGTGCTCATCCTAGCCAAAGTTATGTATGTATTTGATATGTATTTGTTACCTACATTACGGAAGTGCTTCACCTCTCCTGCTCCTACTAGCTTCCTTCACTCTCGGCCTGTATTACAGAAGCAGTTCACAGGAGCAGACACACGCACCGCCTGTCCAGGCAGGATACAAAAATTACAGCGCAATGTCACATATAAATTTCAATATTTACATGGTTTCTCGTTTCTCGCTTATGTGGCGAACATTCACTGCTCAGCAAGTGTAAGGTTAGACATTAAAATGTTATTTCTGCTGAAGCCTTTTATGTAGTGTCATGGTTACCTGACTTGCTGGATTGGCCTCGGACGTTGTGGAGGTGCTTACGTCCTCAAGCAACTGCGGAGAAAAATTCTCGCACATGACGTCTCGACGCACCTTACAAGTCAAATAAGGCCACACTGTGTGCACCGACATACAGGCAAAACTCCTAGGCTGTTATGTTTTACAGAATTAGAAGACCTGTATGCAGTCGGCCGTCTGAGCAAAGCAGACGGCACCCACCCCCACCAGTACCTCCAACAGCGGTCCCCAGCTGCATCCTGACTATGACCAATGGATGGAAGTGGACGTCTCAGAACAGTCTACAGAGATCAAAATGGCGTACGCTCGACCGGTGGCCGCTTCACCGTGATTTTGCGTTTCCCATAATGCTGTGGACAATTGCTGGGGGTGCAACATATACGCACATACCAGAAAGACACGCAGGGAAGCAAGGAAGCAGGACGCTAATGAAACCAGATGGCATTCTTAGTTTCCTCTCCGACGGAATGGGCTGTTATGTGACAGCGTCGAGGTGTACACGTGGAGATATCGCGAGAGGTCGCCACCACTCTGCTGCCGCCTCTCAGCTCCTAGTAGCAACCGCCAGACGGCCCTCACAAATTCGGAGCATTTTCTGCTTCCGCGCAACTTGTATCTGCACGTTGTACTCAACCACCGATAATGTGGACTGTTGCCACAGAGTATGCTGCCTGCATAGACTATTTTGCTTCCGTCTCGAACTGGCGGACATGGAAATTCTTCCACCGACGGGCGCAAAAGTCGACATGCCACAGACACTCAGACATTTTGGATCCAGTAGTTGGACAGTTCTGTTCAGTGCCTGCAACGAGCACAGTATAATTCTTTGCAACATTACCTTCAGACTTAGCAGTCGCTAATTGCAGCGTATTACTACAACCAAGATATTCTGCATTATTACTATCAGTGATAGCGATACCATAGACTGCTTAGAGACAGCAAAGTAATTTCGATTTCATTGTATTAGGTCTAGGACATCAAGTGCCACGCGTCAAACTGTACCATATTTAAGTACTATATAACGTGCTCTTCGGAAATGGTTATTTCACATCGTATTGCCACATGTCCGTAAGAGTGCCACCTTGTTGGAGCTACTGATTACCTAATAATCTTAGCGTACAGTTGCCAACTTTAATGAACAATACCGATTTTCTGCTATCGTGGCTGTCTGGGCTGAATTAATAGTAACATTCGCATATAACATTCTCAACACAACGAATGCATGAGAGATTTTTTCGATAATGAAACTACATAAGTGATGATTACGTGGCGACCTGAGTGCGAAAATCTGTGAAATTATCCCGGTCTGTCCAAATGCCGCGAGTTTGTACCAGATAAACATTATTTATGTCTTCACCATGGAAAAAAATAATCAAATAATACTGAAAATTTGTTTTGATTGTGTTCTATGTTGTTGAGAAATATGAAGTAGGAAATAATGTCGTATGCAGAGCGACTGCATTGAGCCATGCACGGCTCGTGTTCATGCCATTTATTGTTTGTCATCTTCTATTACGGTACTGCCACCTCGTTTCCTTATTCCATTTACTGGCATCTTCCTGCCTTACTTGCCCGTGAGTGGTACCAGCAGCGTGTATCGATAGTGCAATGTCGTACCATCTCTCGAACGACCGATAGTATTTCCGGGCCGTCGAGTGTCTGGAAGTTAGTTGGAGACGGACCAGCAGTGCAGTCGGAGACGGAGCAGCGGTCGGCGACGAAGGAACGTCGTCCACGGAGCACCAGTGCGGTGCGGACAGCCAGTACTTGCCGACCGCTGGCGACACACATGTACTGTCCAACTGATGAAGAATGGAGCAGGAACGGCCGTTGGTTGGTCGTTCGGTCGGTCGTCTCATCAGCTGACGTCTGTTTGGTCCTCTGACCGTTTCTGGGTGGTGGCAGTCGGTCGGTGGGGGCAGAGCAGCGAGGAAGTCTCCGTGGTGCGTGGTAAGGCCGGAGCCGCTGTCGGCGTGCATGTGTGGTTTGAGTTGTGAGACGCTTCTTGCGAGGGTTACGAAGTTCGTCGCCCACCGATCCTGGACACTAAAGTTGAGTGCTCACTTAACCTACTATGAAGCTTCAACTGCTATCACATCTCTTCATTTGATCCTGGTTGTCGCTTTCTGGGAGCTTCCTGAGAGCAACAATGTGTGTGCATGAAGTTAGCTAGAATTGCAGCCGTCTTCCTGTGTGGTGTTTAACTTAATTTGTATCTTCTGCAACGTAGCTGTTGACATTCCTGTGACGTGCCCTGGTCATTGACATAGTTTTCGGCAGCGTATTTTCCCCGTCCTATTGATACTGTCCAGCACGGCGTGTAGTTCGACAGATGAGGTATTGTTCGTGGGTCTGGGCGTTATCCTGACTTGGCTGGATTGGGCACCAGTATCCAGAACGTTGTTCTATTGACATCTTGCTATCGTTTTGCTGGTTGGATGGAGCAGAACTGATCTTGCTGGTTGGTTCGTCAGCTGGCTTTCCGTTGAGTTGCCTTCCGGTTAAGAGGTTGTCGGTCTGGCTGCCTGGGTTAGTGTTACTTTCCCAGGCTGACCCTTGGAACCTTCTGAGCGCCGCTCCTTGTGTTTTACATACTGATTTCCTTTTTAGTCTTAAGTACTCTGTGTGGCCTTTAGCCGAGTTTTAGCTTATTAATATTGCAAGGCTTCTTCTTAGGCCTTAAGCCATAAAAAAAACTTTCGTGTTTGGTATGTACCCTCAGCCGAGTTTCAGCAATTCAAGATTAAAATTGAAAATTTCTTGTGTCTAGGCCTTAAGCTGTAAATTTGTTTCAAGCTGATATGCGGCCTTCAGCCAGGTTTTGAAAACAATGGCTCTGAGCACTATGGGACTTAACATCTGAGGTCATCAGTCCGTTGGAACTTAGAACTACTTAGACCTAACTAACCTAAGGACATCACACACACCAATGCCCGTGGCAGGATTCGAACCGTAGAAGACGCGCGGTTCCGGACTGAAGTGCCTAGAACCGCTCGGCCACGGCGGCCGGCCCGAGTTTTCAGCCTATTTAGATTGAACATTGAAAATCTTTGTCTCGGCCTTAAGCCGTAACACTGTTCTTGATTAATGTGAGGCCTTCAGCCGTGTTCTATGGGAAAAATTTAAGCTAAGGCTTTCAGCCTGTTTATATTGAAGAAGAAAAATTTTTAATAAAGAAGTGAAACTTCTAGAAGAACTCCTGTACCTCAATTCCTTGCTTAGGCCTTGTGCCATGAATTTTCGATGTGGCCTTCAGCCGATCTAAATTAAAACAAATGAGGTATTTGACCCACGAGACAGGGTTAAAATACTCACTTTTCTATATCACCACTGCATGCAGTGTAGCCATCTGATTACGTTCAGAAGACTCCTGAATCCAATCACTGGATTGGACAACAAACATAGTAATCTGTCTCTGCGCCGTCACCGTCCACTATTACCTCTGTGCACCGTACAGGATCACAGTCTAAGGTTAAAGAGCATAAGGACACATATGAGAACTCCACAGTTTAAATTTCCATTGAAACAAGACGCAGTTAATTATCTTCTTATAACCCTCGACAAGTCCGGTCCATCCGTTAGACAACGCCTTCAGCTAGCCAGTAGTTCCACGCTCTGCTGGACGGCCTCTTCCTGAACAGTCTGCGCACGCTCGGTTATCAGTAACGTCCATTTCTGACACAGGTGATGGACTGAGACGTTTCCAGTGCGTGTGAAAGGGAACGCGCTTCCGACACTTTCTGGATTCTGCACACGTAGAGAACAACCTTACCGATTCTTGAAGAGAGCCTTATTTTGTGTATACCACCAACTGCGTTCGTTTTTTCCCTTATGCTATAACGGGCGTCGAATGTTCGTCAGATTCTCCAAATCCGTTTGGTCGGTGTTAATCCGTAATCACGATTAACCGGTAATAAGTGACGCTGTCTGCGTGCTGAAAAGTGCTGCCAATTTCCATACATCTTCGATATGTTCTACCTCCTTGTGTGAGACGTATTTTGTGACGTGCCGTTGACGAACATTATGTTCCGATTTGTAATTTTTTGGGCAAGATAATGATACTACAGACGTAGAACCCTTGATGGTCTGATAATGAAGAGCTGTAGGTGCAGGCCACTGCTAGAGTATCCTCTTTGTCACGTTCTCGTCACGGCGACGAGATTCAACAGATCGATTGAATCTCCATTTATTTATCGACTGGTGTATGTCGTATCTTTCCTTCCTTTGGATGTATATTTTTCCACAATGTCAAATCCTTCTTCCTTTTCAGGGCCTTTAGCTGCATTGTTTTACAATGTCTGCTCATACCATTTTGGATGCTTCACGGCTAACGCTATCGCTTTTACCTCAAGTGGTATAGGTTTGTAGTTCGATCCTTTAGTTACCGATTCATTATACTTACTTCGAGCTGATGAAGAATGGCTTGACTGCAAGGTGGAATTTTCCAAAATTTTACGACAGAGTTCAGATTGACGAGTCTCGACATCTTCCACTGAATCACCTTTTGCTTCCTCTCCATGATACAGATGATACAGTTCTTCGACAACAACAAAAGCTATTTCGTTCTTCATCTCCAAAAATCGCTCGACGATAGCCACTCTTATCAATATGTATTGTCAAAAAAAAACAAAAAAAAAAAAAACCTGCCTACTTCGGATAATGCGTCGATAAATAATACATCTGTTTTGAAACAGTTACACAAATCACAAGTCAGCTTCGGTCGTTTCCCGCCGGCCGTCGTATCTCACAGGCACGCAACTAAAAAATTGTAAGACAAACAAATAGATATTACTGTATAACAGAAAGAGATTTGCTGTAAATTAATTACTGCTCAAGGCATATACTGCTTACGGAAGACCACCGCATTATTTCAGAAACCTGTTTTATCCTACTCATATTCCATAAGAATTCACTACAAGTACGCTCGAAGTTCGGGATAGATTAATGATGGAGAACAACTCCTTTCGACTGACATACGTTTCTTCTGGAAACCCCCAATCCTCGAAGTTCAGAACTACGGTAAGACGAACAGATAACGAGGATAACATAATTGTCCATGGATGCATACGTACCGTTACCGCTTAGAAGTTCAGAACTACGACATGCTGAACAGATAACGAGGGTAACTGTCCCTGCTAGCATTCTGTCCCGCGCCGCGCGGTAAACAAGCATAGTGCGGTCAGCTGACTGGTGACGAATCCGCAGCAGTCTTTGTCCGAAGGACTTCCATACAATGAGGCCTAAAATTTGAATTCTTTAGTAACCCAGGTAGTTTGTGGATTTTTTTTGCCCACCTTGTTATTATTCCTTATTGAATTACTTCTCTTATTAACCCTCGTATTTCTATCAATTTAAAGACGAAAAAACCTCAGAAATAAACTGATAATGTTACTCCTGTGAAAAAGTTTTTATTTGACAGCGACTGTGTGTGATGGTTAAGGTGTCAGACCATTTTTCGTTTCTTTAAGGATATTTGCTGGAAAAAATAATAGCAGAACAAACAGGAATCGAACCAAGGTTCTATTAGTACTAAAGTAAACTGCAATTGCGTAAAAGGAAACGGTCACCAACCTAATCAGACAAAGTACTAGCACCGTTCACAAGCAAAGTTAATTGTTGGGATTGACTTTACTTGATACTGAATTTCTGGTTTGCAAATAAGTACAACGAAGTAGTGCAATTTAACAAGCAATGTAAGAATGTTTTGGTACGAACGACACAGAAGTGATATTAAACATATTGGCGACAACTGGTTTTCAACAACATTTTATGTCTGTACATCAAAGTAGGACGGTAAAAATCATTACAAGTAAATCATTAATGGTGGATCACTACAAACCTGCACAAGACGTTTTATTATCAGCTTAATCATTGGAAAGCACTGTCATTGAAATGGTTTTCAGGTAATTATATTCTCTGTTCTGCTTACTATTTGTTTTCTCGAGGAGCATTCACCTCTATATACTATGTAGCTCAAATGAAACAGGCGATCCCTGTTTGTACAGTGGTACCATTTACTTACTGTAGCACACACGAGTATTAAGAATGAAAAAAAAATGGTTGAAATGGCTCTGAGCACTTTGGGACTTAACTGCTGAGGTCATCAGTCCCATAGACTTAGAACTACTTAAACCTAACTAACCTAAGGACATCACACACATCCATGCCCGTAGCGGGATTCGAACCTGCGACCGTAGCAGCAGCGCAGTTCCAGACTGAAGCGCCTAGAACCGCTTGGCCACAGCGGCCGGCATTAATAATGAAATATGCAATTCTTTAATGCTGTTATTGTCATCTATACGGCAAAACTGGCTCAACAGTTACCATGGGGAACCAGAAACTATTCTGTAAAAACACTGTTACTTACAGAACTAAAACATCCTGAGTGATGTCACCTTTATTCACGTAACTTTAACATTCTGCTGGGGTCTCAATAAGTACATTTAAACAAAACACTGTAGATCCTCTTCCTGATTGTGCTTTGGTGAAACTTTAACAATCCCTTTAAATAAAAAAAAATACGTGGAGTACTTAAAAAAGAATGCTTCCTGAAAAATAATGAAATTTACCAGTCCAAAAAGTTTAATAAATGTAATTAAAGAAACAATTACTTTTCAGGTGAATAAAATAGCATATTCGGAAACACTGCAGCACATGGGAAATAACCCTGCTCATGCAAATGGCTAGGATTTAATTTTGGATCTTCGAGACAACGTTTAAACAAAACAGCATTACAATTTGGATATGAAACCAAATAACTGGACCATGCAGTTATACAGTACCCAACTGATTAATTAAGAAGTAGGTGGTGACTGGTGATTTCCTGTGGCTACTGATAAAGGTGGCAAAAGTGTCCACGGGCAAAAGTTTCCATGGCGCTTGCTGTCTAACAGGCTTTGAAAATTCTCTTCCTGGCGTCAGATCGTATTTCACAGCTAAACAATGACTGGCATGAATAATGACACCAATTTACTTCCACGTCCGAGGCTATGTTATCTAATCTTGCTGCTATTGTTGCCTCGTCCAGCACATTAGATGCGAACACTTTGCATGACAGTCACCGACTGACTCTTGCCACATAGGAGGCTTGTAGTCTGACGGTCAAAAACCTTGTCTACGTTTATTCATTATTTATGTCAACTTGTAATTGATCTATGGATATAATTTTAAAAATAATGTTCTGTAAAAGAATGGAAATGTTAAAACTTTACCTGTAATACTAGGTCATGCCTAGGGATCTTAGGATTGTAATCATGCAAAATCTGGACAGAACGAATCAGTTGCACGGCCACCATTGACCAGACGTTTTCAACTGGTGAGAGATCTGGAGAATGTGTTGGCCAGGGCAGCTGTCGAACATTTTCTGTATCCAGAAAGGCCCGTACGGGACCTGCAACATACGGTCGTGCATTATCCTGCTGAGAAGTAGGGCTTCGCAGGGATCGAATGAAGGGTAGAGCCACGGGTCGTAACACATATGAAATGTAACCTCCACTGTTCAAAGTGCCGTCAATGCGAACAATGGCACCCCATACCATCACGCCGGGAGATACGCCAGTATGGCGATGACGAATACACGCTTCCAATGTGCGTTCACCGCGATGTCGCCGAACACGGATGCGACCATCATGATGCTGTAAACAGAACCTGGATTCATCCGAAAAATGACGTTTTGCCTTTCGTGCACCCAGGTTCGCCGTTGAGTACACCATCGCAGGCGCTCCTGTCTGCGATGCAGCGTCAAGGGTAACTGGAGCCATTGTCTCCGAGCTGATAGTCCATGCTGCTGCAAACGTCGTAGAACTGTTCGTGCAGATGGTTGTTGTATTGCAAACGTCCCCATCTGTTGACTCAGGGATCGAGACGTGGTTGCACGATCCGTTACAGCCAGACGTGGCTGCACCATCCGTTACAGCCATGCGGATAAGATGCCTGTCATCTCGCTGCTAGTGATACGAGGCCGTTGGGATCCAGCACGGCGTTCCGTATTACACTCGTGAACCCACCGATTCCATATTTTGCTAACAGTCATTGGATCTCGACCAACGCGAGCAGCAATGTCGCGATACGATAAACCGTAATTGCGATAGGCTACAATCCGCCCTTTATCAAAGTCGGAAACGTGATGGTACGCATTTCTCCTCCTTACACGAGGCATCACAACAACGGTTCACCAGGTATAGCCGGCCAACTGCTGTTTTGTGTATGAGCAATCGGTTGGAAACTTTCCTTATGTCAGCATGTTTTAGGTGGCGCCAGCGACGCCACCCTTGTGTGAATGGTCTGAAAAGGTAATCATTTGCATATCGTAGCATCTTCTTCCTGTCGGTTAAATTTCGCGTCTGTAGCACGTTATTTTCGTGGTGTAGCAATTTTAATGGCCTTAATGGCCAGTAGTGTGTGTTCTTGTTGTTGTTGTGGTCTTCAGTCTTGAGACTGGTTTGATGCAGCTCTCCATGCTACTCTATCCTGTGCAAGCTTCTTCATCTCCCAGTACTACTGGGAGAGTATACTGTTTTATAATGCTTCACTCATTTTTGATTCTTGAAAGAAGACATATTACACCATGTACGCGGCTGTAAGTCTAATGACAGTAAATTACTCGTATGTTGCAATCAGATAGGTTTTTTTTTCCTTGCCCCGAGAATTAATGCCGTCTACGTACTGGTGCAAGTAATTATGCCGCGCACGGTCGTAAATAGCAAAACCGATTCTTCTGAAGCCAGACGTAACGGCGTACGCACCAGTCGTACATCGCATGTCTCTTAAATACTTTGCCGTCACATTTCGGTAAACAGTTGGAGGTAGAGAGGTCTAATCTTATAACGGGAGTCTTGTTCTCTGCGCTCACACGTTTCCCCTTCCCTGAAGTTCGCGACGGACTCTGAGCGTATTATTTCGTCCGCACTTGGTGGCATGCCGTACCTCGCTGGTACGCACAGGCACGGCGTGGGGTGCAACCTGATCTGTTGACGTTGCCTGCTGCAGACAGGATGAGTTACCGTCCGCGTCGGTTGTAACTTCTAATTGCCTGTCACGTTTCCTGGAAGCACCATGAGATCACCTCAGCCATGTGTGCTGAAACGGTAACACACTCTCTTACGTAACACTACACAAGTGTGTTTGGTTAATCTACGGAAAAGTTATCCCTTATAATCATTATAATGTCACTAACGGTTAATTTAGGCTATCGGACACAAACAACATTATTCTCCTCCAAAACATTCCATAATCAGTGTACAAAGCAATGTAGAATGCAAATCGTATCTGTTAGGTCACACAAATCTTTAATTGCGCGTTTCAGTAAGATAATACTACGATCTTCGGTTGCCATCAGTGGGAAAACATATTGCAATAATTTAAAACAAAATTTCCATTTTTCAATTGTCGTACAGCAAGATAGCAGAACCAAGACTGGTAATATTTACATAGGCAGTGCTGAGACTGGAACAATTAATGTGTACCCACGTGTTAATGGATTATCTGATTATAATGCACAGTTAATGGAAATAAATATTGTAGCATTCACAGCTATGAGGCATGTTCTCACAAACCGGGGAGGCTTATTAATGGAGGAGGGTAGAGTGCTTTAACAATAAGTTAAACAGGTGGTGTGTGACGAAGGACGTATAGAAAGAGAATGTGAAATTCCTCACGCTACCGTCAGATTCAAAATATTCACAGTAAATTTGTGTCATCATTTGGATGTTTTTTTCCTGAAAAGTAAGCCACAAAACGGATTTAAAAAAAGTAATCCATAGACAATTAAGACAATTAAAATCTCGTGTAAGGGGAAGAGGGAAATATCTAGACAAATCAAACTAAGACAAGATCTTATGTTACTTGTGTATCACAAAAGTACAGTAATATTTTAAAAGAAGTCACTAAAATCTCAAGAAGTATGAACATCCTGAAAGAAATTAATAATGCACGTAATAAGATTAAAGCCGGCCGGAGTAGCCGAGCGGTTCTAGGTGCTATAGTCTGGAACCGAGCGACCGCTACGGTCGCAGGTTCGAATACTGCTTTTAGGAAGCTTTAATTGTCGAGTGCTAGTAATAGTGTTCCATAGATTTCGTGTTTGTTTTGAATACAGTCAGAGAGAGTCCCTTTGTCAGCCATAGTGCCAGTAGTGCTAGTGTTTGTTTTCAATACAGTCCAGAGACAGGTAGTGCTATTTTCATTGTTTTCTACAAGAAGCGTCTAGCAACCACAGTTTAGTCAACAATCAGCCGCCTTTAGTGAATTAGCAGTCTAGTTAAAAGTTGATTAACTCTCTACAGTAAATTGATTTCTTAGGATGGATATGATGTGTGACTGCTGTGTACGGACGCAGGAGGAGCTGGCCACTGTTCGCGAACAGCTGAACGTGTTGATGACTGCGGTCAGCCGTCTTCAGGCTGCTGCCTCGGAGTGTAGCGGCAGTGGGGAGTCTGGTGCGTCGCATGGTATATCCCAGGTGTTACATGCTTCACCCACTGTCCCTGCTGTCGAGACATCTTCGCGGGTACCGGGCGCGGTTGGGCCACCCTCTCCCCAAGGGGAGTAACGGGTTCAGCGGCGTTCGCGGCGCACGAGGCGGAGGGTCAATGTGGAGGCTGGCCGTGTGGCATCGCCCGCTCTGCCTGTGAGTGGACATGTGGCCGCTCCTTCAGCAAGGTCCGAGCAGGGGCACGGGGGGAGGGGTTTATTAGTTATTGGGAGCTCCAACGTTAGGCAGGTGATAGAGCACCTTAGGGAAATAGCGGAAAGGTCGGGGAAGAAGGCCAGTGTTCACTCTGTCTGCTTGCCGGGGGGTGGGGGGGTGTCTCATCCGAGATGTGGAGGAGGCCCTGGTGGCGGCGATACAGAGCACTGGGTGCACCCGACTGCAAATTGTTGCTCATGTCGGCACCAATGACTCCTGCCGTCTGGATTCAGAGGTCATCCTCAGTTCGTACAGGCGGTTGGCGGATTTGTTGAAGGCGGAAAGCCTCGCTCGCGGGGTGGAATCTGAGCTAACTATTTGTAGTATCGTTCCCAGAACCGATCGCGGTCCTCTGGTTTGGAGCCGAGTAGATGGCTTAAACCAGAGGCTCAGACGATTCTGCGGAGATCTGGGATGCAAATTTCTCGACCTCTGCTATCGGGTGGAGAAATGTAGGGTCCCCCCTGAATAGGTCAGGCGTGCACTACACGCCGGAAGCGGATACAAGGGTAGCGGAGTACGTGTGGAGTGCATATGTGGGTTTTTTAGGTAAGAGAATTCCCTCCCTAGGCCCGACAAGACGCCTCCTGAGACGCGGCAAGGTAGGAGTAGGCAAAATGCAACAGGGCATAACAGTATTAATGTGCTAATAGTAAACTGCAGGAGCGTCTATAGAAAGGTCCCAGAACTGCTCTCATTAATAAACGGTCACAATTCCCATATAGTACTAGGGACAGAAAGATGGCTGAAACCAGACGTAAGCAGTAATGAAATCCTAAACTCAGATTGGAATGTATACCGCAGAGACAGGCTGGACAGTGAAGGGGGAGGCGTGTTTATAGCGATAATAAGTGCAATAGTATCGAAGGAAATTGACGGAGATCCGAAATGTGAAATGATATGGGTGAAGCTCACGGTTAAAGCAGGCTCAGACATGGTAATTGGATGTCTCTATAGGCCCCTGGCTCAGCAGCTGCTGTGGCTAACCACCTGATGGATAATTTGGAAAATATTTCGATTAGATTTCCCCACCATGTTATAGTTCTGGGTGGAGATTTTTATTTGCCGGATATAGACTGGGAGACTCAAACGTTCATAACGAGTGGCAGGGACAAAGAATCCAGTGAAATTTTTTAAAGTGCTTTATCTGAAAACTACCTTGAGCAGTTAAACAGAGAACCGACTCGCGGCGATAACGTATTAGACCTTCTGGTGACAAACAGACCGGAACTATTTGAAACAATTAACGCTGAACAGGGAATCAGCGATCATAAAGCGGTTACTGCATCGATGATTGCAGTCGTAAATAGAAATATTAAAAAAGGTATGAAGATTTTTCTGTTTAGCAAAAGTGACAAAAAGCAGATTACAGAGTACCTGACGGCTCAACACAAAAGTTTTGTCTCAAGTACAGATAGTGTTGAGGATCAGCGGACAAAGTTCAAAACCATCGTACAATATGCGTTAGATGAGTATGTGCCAAGCAAGATCGTAAGAGATGGAAAAGAGCCACCGTGGGACAACAGCCGAGTTAGAAAACTGCTGCGGAAGCAAAGGGAACTTCACAGCAAACATAAACATAGCCAAAGCCTTGCAGACAAACAAAAATTACGTGAAGCGAAATGTAGTGTGAGGAGGGCTATGCGAGAGGCGTTCAATGAATTCTAAAGTAAAGTTCTATGTACTGACTTGGCAGAAAATCTTAAGAAATTTTGGTCTTATGTCAAAGCGGTACGTGGATCAAAACAAAATGTCCAGACCCTTTGTGACCAAAATGGTACTGAAACAGAGGATGACAGACTAAAGGCCGAAATACTAAATGTCTTTTTCCAAAGCTGTTTCACAGAGGAAGACTGCACTGTAGTTCCTTCTCTAGATTGTCGCACAGATGACAAAATGGTAGATTTCGAAATAGACGACAGAGGGATAGAGAAACAATTAAAATCGCTCAAAAGAGGAAAGGCCGCTGTACCTGATGGGATACCTGTTCGATTTTACACAGAGTACGCGAAGCAACTTGCCCCCCTTCTTGCAGCGGTGTACCGGAGGTCTCTAGAAGAGCGTAGCGTTTCAAAGGATTGGAAAAGGGCACAGGTCATCCCCGTTTTCAAGAACGGACGTCGAACAGATGTGCCTAACTATAGACCTATATCTCTAATGTCGATCAGTTGTAGAATTTGGAACTATAATGACTTTTCTGGAGACTAGAAATCTACTCTGTAGGAATCAGCATGGGTTTCGAAAAAGACGGTCGTGTGAAACACAGCTCGCGCTATTCGTCCACGAGACTCAGAGGGCCATAGACACGGGTTCACAGGTAGAGGCCGTGTTTCTTGACTTCCGCAAGGCGTTCGATACAGTTCCCCACAGTCGTTTAATGAACAAAGTAAGAGCATATGGACTATCAGACCAATTGTGTGATTGGATTGAAGAGTTCCTAGATAACAGACCGCAGCACGTCATTCTCAATGGAGAGAAGTCTTCCGAAGTAAGAGTGATTTCAGGTGTGCCGCAGGGGAGTGTCATAGGACCGTTGCTATTCACAATATACATAAATGACCTTGTGGATGACATCGGAATTCCACTGAGGCTTTTTGCGGATGATGCTCTGGTGTATCGAGAAGTTGTAACAATGGAAAATTGTACTGAAATGCAGGAGGATCTGCAGCCAATTGACGCATAGTGCAGGGAATGGCAATTGAATCTCAATGTAGACAAGTGTAATGTGCTGCGAATACATACAAAGATAGATCTCTTATCATTTAGCTACAAAATAACAGGTCAGCAACTGGAAGCAGTTAATTCCATAAATTATCTGGAAGTACACATTAGAAGTGATTTAAAATGGAATGATCATATAAAGTTGATCGTTGGTAAAGCAGATGCCAGGCTGAGATTCACTGGAAGAATCCTAAGGAAATGCAATCCTAAAACAAAGGAAGTAGGTTACAGTACGCTTGTTCGCCCACTGCTTGAATACTGGTCAGCAGTGTGGGATCCGTACCAGGTAGGGTTGATAGAAGAGATAGAGAAGATCCAACGGAGAACAGCGCGCTTCGTTACAGGATCATTTAGTAATCGCGAAAGCGTTGCGGAGATGATAGATAAACTCCAGTGGAAGACTCTGCAGGAGAGACGCTCAGTAGCTCGGTACGGGCTTTTGTTAAAGTTTCGAGAACATACCTTCACCGAAGAGTCAAGCAGTATATTGCTCCCTCCTACGTACATCTCGCGAAGAGACCATGAGGATAAAATCAGAGAGATTAGAGCCCACACAGAAGCATACCGACAATCCTTCTTTCCACGAACAATACGAGACTGGAATGGAAGGGAGAACCGATATAGGTACTCAAGGTATCCTCCGCCACTCACCGTCAGGTGGCTTGCGGAGTATGGATGTAGATGTAGATTTAGATACTGCCTTGGGCATGGATGTATGTGATGTCCTTAGGTTAGTTAGGTTTTAGTAGTTCTAAGTTCTAGGGGACTGATGATCTCCGAAGTTAAGTCCTATAGTGCTCAGAGCCATTTGAACCATTTGAATAAAATTAAAACTATAATATGGAATATTGTCAATAGCGAGACAGGACAGCCAGTCAGTGTGCAAATGTAGTTGCATCGGCAAAAGATGTAGTTGTAAGAGAAAATATATTAAAAATGTCATTCCACAAAAGTTTAAGCGACTAGAAGTAGCACCAGCATCATTCAATGAAATTAATGGAATTACGGAAATTTTATAAAAGTTTAAGCTCATGTGGTGTCGATGGAATTTCAAACAGAATTATGGTAAGTTGTTCTAACATAACAAGTAATATCGTTAGTGAGATATGTAATGCATCAATGGCACAAAGAATTTTTCGAGGCAGTTTAAAATACGTAGTTGTTAAACCCTTGTATAGCAAGGGCGACAGGAAACAGTTAAACAGTTGTCTAGTTCTGTTATTGACGTCTTTTTCCAAAATGTTGGAAATAGTAATGTACTGAAGAGTACATTTAAGTAGAAACAATTTGCTTCGTACATCACAGTTTTATCTCCAACTGGGTTCCTCCACAGAGAATGCTATTTATGCATTCACTCACAAAACATTATTAACCTTAAATAATGAAAACGCTTGCAACACGTTTAACTGTGTAGATCATATGATGTCTTAGAAAAACAGAAGTTATATTGAACTGATGACTTAATGCTTGACTAGTTCCATTCATAGCAAACAGAATGTAAAATTGTGCTGAATAGTTCAAACAATGTCGGAAGGGGAGAAAATTGTACTCAACGGGGGGAAAAAAAAATCACTAAGGGAGTCCCACAAGATTCAATGTTGTGTCTAGTCCTATTCCTTGTGTATGTGCATTACCTTCCACTTAATGTTCATCACACAGGATTGTTAAATTTTGCAGATGATACTATTGTCGAAATATCCTGGCAATCTAAAACTGCATGCCGGACTTGGAGTCGATTTGTGAGCTCTGCTTTTTCCAGGCAAGTGCTCTATCCACTGAATTATCCACGCGCGACTCACGACTTGCCCTGACAAGTTTACTTCCGCCAGTATCTCACTTCCTAAATTAGCTCACTTCCTACCTCCCAAGCTTTACAGAAGTTCTGCTACATACCATGCGGGACTAGCACTCCTGGAAGAAAGCATATTGCGGAGACATGGCTTACCACTGCCTGGCGGATTGTCTCCAGAACGAATTTTCGCTCTACAGCAGTGTACAGTGCTTAAGCCTTTCAGTTCTAGCCCCGCAACATATACAGGATGAATTCTGTGATGTTTGTAAGGTAGGAAGAGAGGTACTTGTTGAACCAAAAGCTGTGAGGACGGGTCGTCAGTCGTGCTTAAATAGCTGAGTCTGTAGACCACGTGTCCGTGAACGGGGAAGACCGCAGGTTCAATATAGCTCCGACAGACAGCTTCAATCTATCAGAAAGTTACAAAGAATTATTAAGTGGTTCTCTGAAAATGGATGCTCCCTAAATTTTGAGAAAACACCCTATATTTAGTTCTGTATAACAAATAGTTATACCAACAATTGATGTAGAACATGAACAGGAGTCAGTAAACAGGGTAGAATGCTCCAAATTTTTGAATGTCCATACTGATGGAAAACTTGAACTGGAAGACGCATATTATTGAGCTGCTGAAACAATTAAGTTGAGGTACTTTCGCTCTTCATATAACTGCTGGACTTACAAAGAAACTAATCTGCCTCCTGACATACTTTCATATTTTCACCCAACATCGTTTCATGTAATAATTCTCTGGGTAACTCATCAGTTAAAAGAAAAGTTCTGAATGCGTAAAAACGAGCACTAAGAAAATATATGTAGGCAGCTGTTCAAGGCGTTAGGCATTTTAACTCCACCATCACAACACAGGGTGTTTCAAAATGAATATACGGATTTAAAAGTTTTGTAGCATTTATTACGTTCAGCATACAATCATAAATAATAAATCAAACGAAAGAGCAACACAAAGACTTTTTTTTGTATACCAGTGCGCAAAGGGAAGAGTATGGAAGGACCAAGAGTGACTGAAGAACGTATTAAACGAATGAGCGTTTCTCACGCATAGTCACATCAGAAGACTAATTCACAATTAGCAGTTCCATTGGCGTCCATGCGGAGATTTCTAAGGAGACACAAGTACGTCCTTATAGTAGTTACGATTTCTAAAGCCAACAAACTACTGTTTACGTGCCAGCTTTTCAAACGGAATGTTGTCGTATGATGATGAGGTTTTTCTGGACCGTATCGTCTTCAGTGATGACTCGACATTTTAACTAAGTCGAAATGTGAGCACACATAACGTGCGCCTCTGTGGGTCAGCAAGTTCCCATGACTTGGTACAATTGCAACGAGGCTCCCCTAAGTTGAATTTTTTTTTTGTGCCGTACCTGGGAGGAAAATTTATGGTACTTTCTTTTTCGGTGAGGCAACTGTAACTGGTGTTTTTTATCTTGATGCGCTAGAACTATGGCTCTTTCTTCAATTGGAAAAGCTGAACCATAGAACTTAATACGTCAGCAAGATGTGATAGCCCAGTATGCGACTGGTTGAACGACGTTGCACCCGACTGTTAGATTGGTCAGGAAGTCGTTTCTGAAAGTATTTGCATGGAGTGTAGCCATGTATGGAAGTGAAACATGGACGATAAATAGTTTGGACAAGAAGAGAATAGACGCTTTCGAAATGTGGTGCTACAGAAGAATGATGAAGATGGGTAGGTCACATAACTAATGAGGAGGAATTGAACAGAATTGGGGAGAAGAGAAATTTGTGGCACAACTTGACTAGAAGAAGGTATCGGTTGGTAGTACATGTTCTGAGGCATCAAGGGATCTCCAATTTAGTGTTGAAGGACAGCGTGGAGGGTAAAAATCGTAGAGGGAGACCAAGAGATGAATGCGCTAAACAGATTCAGAAGGATGTAGGTTGCAGTAGGTACTGGGAGATGAAGTTTGTACAGGATAGAGTAGCATGGTGAGCTGCATCAAACCAGTCTCTGGTCTGAAGACCACGACAACAACAACAGGGCACGAACTGTTTCTACATCGGCGGTCACAAATCTACAGCATAATCTCATAAACGTTTATCGGTCAGGGACCGTTAAAGTATGTGATACAAAAGAAAGCACTATTGCACTTATTCCGCTTAAAATCTTTCTGTAGTAACAAAATAGAGTTTGCTACGTAATAACGTACTCGGCTTCTGCGCCCCGGCATAACACACTTAACGAAAATTATTAAAATCTTTGCAATACATGTTCAGAGTTTTACCATATTTAGAAAATCCACTACCAATCTGTAGATGAACTCAGCTCTCCTGGCCACTTTTAATAAAAATCGTATTATTCAGCGTAATGATAGACAATAATGAAATTAATTTATACGTTCTTATTACGCTGATGTCGGTTTTAGGATACTATTTCTACATAAGTGAAAGGCTTTCATAATAAAGAGTAATTAATGTATTTTCAAACTTATCACTATAATACATTACCGACCTTAGGGCGCAATTGAGAGCAATTAGACACTGTGTGTACTCAGTCAATAAGAAAATCAAACTCATGATATTTTTTACATATAAGAAAAGACAACACGATTCATTTTTGATAGTCTTTGTAATTTGTGAGAGACTATTCGTCCGCTGCTTATCTGTAGCTCTTTGACCTCGCAGCACCGTACATTCAACACATTTATGAGGTTATTTTATTTACTATAATCCAGAAGACGATACAATGTTCATACGTTAGAAGCGTAACTGGGTCCTCGCGAGTGTAATTTTGATATCATTTTACTAAATTCACATAAGGCAGAACTTATTATTTATCCTGTCATGATCCTTATAATGTTTGTGTTTCCGTTATGAGGCACAAGCCAGTTTAACAAGAATATGGTGAATATTATTTTCGGTAGTATGTGTGACACCATGCACGCACATGTTGCGCGCCCAACTGCCCCTAATCCCCGCTGAATAATTGTGATTAACACGATTTGTCATTACGGAACCACAGTGTTAGAATTTTTATAAGTGTTACATGTTGAAGTTCAGCAGTTTGCTCCCTTTATAAGTAAATGTGTCCTGTTCATCTAGTTCGTAAAACTCTCTCTCAGTGTAGGGGCCACCCGGCGAATGAGGCTGAACGTTCATTTCCATTTTTCTCTCAGTGTGGATACCAGCACGATACCCTTCCTCCTGTGATCACCAACAACACGCACCTTGTAAGGAAAAGTTCCTTAGAGACAGTTAATGAAGTTCAATCCCTGATCAGTAGAGGTTAACTATCTGTTGCGGAATTTTTCTTGTCGCAGAAACTAGGACGAAATTTACTTAATGTTTCTGGGAATTCAGATGACTTGATACACAGGAGATGGCAGAAAAGTTAGGCACTATATTTGTTCTGTACGAAACTCACAACTACGATAAATCCCTATCATTAGCCTAAAGATCGTCCCACCTAGGAATCAGACATCAATATCTAGACTTTTGCGAAGTCCATAAACAATGGACGTTCTTTTACCATCTATTATTGCTCATGTCCTGAACCAAGCCGGAAAAACGTCAAAATTAGCTGGTGATATGTTCTTCGGCTGCTTGAATGTTAAAGAAGCGTTTTTGCCAATCCCTTTGGGCGAAGACACGTAGAGATTTCTATTTGATAAATACTCTATTTGATCTCTACTGTTACAAAAGGTTATTCCTCAGAAAAGCGACCACACCGTATTTGTTACATTCGTATTTATAATTATTACTTCAGAAAGACCGGAACAGTGAGAACTACCTTCGCGACTTTATTGTCCCCGGCACAATACCAGAGGAACTTTTACAGAATTAGGAGACTATTTTCAAAATTCTACAAGCGAAAAACTGAATTGCAACAAAGATTAAGTGTAATAGTTGGGTCACATAATGTCCACACACGACATCAAGCCGATGTGGTAACATACTAATGTCATTATAAACTTTCCGGTTCCCCAGGACGTCAAGCAATGAAGCTCCACATTAGGACAAACCATTATTATGGGAAGTTTCTCCCTCATGGAGCTTCATTCAGTGAACCAATGCATAGGTTGTTAGGAAAAGGCACCAAATGAAACTCGAGCAGTGTATCCAACGCGCGTTTAACAAACTGAAAAGATGTTTGTTTTACGCCAAATGTCTTACGACGTATAATCTGAGCAAACTGCTAACACCTGCTGCGCCTGATCCAGGCCACGGTATAGAAGCCGTTTGGTCGTATCGACATCATGGATCTGAAAGACCAATTACGTTCGCTTCAAAGACTTTCACAGTGGCACAAAGAAATTACAGTCAGATCGAAAAGGAGGCTCTCGCCATTGTATTTGCAGGCAAGTAATTTCATTATTACAGTTTTGCTATTAAATTTGCCTTTCTCACAGACCAGAAACCTTTAGTTGCTATCTTTAAATCGAACAATACTGTTACTACCCGGACAGCTCAACGTTTGCAACGCTGCGCGTTTTTCTGCCGAATTACAACTTGAAGTTATAGTAAGGTCAACGTGCGCACGCAGAATTGCTTTCATGCCTGATACTAGGACTTGACTTGTTCTGAGGCATCAAGGGATCACCAACTTAGTATTGGAGGGTGAAAATAGTAGAGGGAGACCAAGAGATGAATACACTAAACAGATTCAGAAGGATGTAGGTTGCAGTAATTACTGGGAGATGAAGAAGCTTGCACAGGGTAGAGTAGCATGGAGAGCTGCATTAAACCAGTCTCTGGACTGAAGACCGCAACAACAGCATCATCTGATATACCGGACTTTAGAAACAGCATTGTTGCAACAATTACTCCAGACATGGTGATCGGGGTCTGGGAAGAACTCGCGTATCGACTCGATGTCTGACGAATGGTGCTGACATTGAACGCTTCTAAGAAAAACAGTTTTTGTTGATTTTTCATTTGATACGTTTATACTTGTAAGCTGAATGTAGCCTTAAAAGCCTTAAAACCGGCATGACTATTTTGAAACATCCTGTGCGTGTATTCGCTAATGAAATTTGTCATAAACAGTCCGTTACAGTTAAAAAAAACAGCGATAGCCACGCCTAGAACACTTGCAGAAAAAATTACATTTATTACCTATTAATAAAGAGGAGTTCAGTAAGCAGGAACAAAAAAATTTTGATCATTAGCCCAGTAACAGAAAACTCTGATCGGTAGCAGAGCCGGTTTGAATCTAACCCAAAATCATTTCTACTGGGCAACTCCTTTTATTCAACGGAAGAAATTTTAGTTAAAGAGCCAGTAAGAAGAACCGAGTGTTTTTAAGTGTAGTTAATCGAAGGACGAGGACTAGAAAAATAAAATGTTCATTAATGTTAACAGTAATTACGCGCACTCACCGTGTAAACTGACTCGTTTTACATCCATTTCGATAAGAGTGTCGTTAAGACACTCTATGGAACATGTTGTTAACCAACTAACAGAACCAACTTTTATGTACAATATCGACTATGTACTTACCGAGCTGTACACTCCCTCTAATTAACAGTTATGGAAATGTCCTGTTCATTCCGCATTAATCAAAATCTCACCGAGGATTTTAATCTGCAGCCCTACTTTGTGTCGCATAAACACAAGTATACCTAAAAGAACATACACTTGCGAGACTTTTCAAGCAAGGAAATGCTAAAAAAAAGTCGTTGGTCTTGGATGTTGATTGAATAGTATGGTCAGAATAAAGTTACTTTTAGGTGAAGCTACTTTTCGGTTATTGGGTAACAAGTCTTTGCTACATCTACATCTACATCTACATTTATACTCCGCATGCCACCCAACGGTGTGTGGTGGAGGGCACTTTACGTGCCACAGCCATTACCTCCCTTTCCTGTTCCAGTCGCGTATGGTTCGCGGGAAGAACGACTGTCTGAAAGCCTCCGTGCGCGCTCTAATCTCTCTAATTTTACATTCGTTATCTCCTCGGGAGGTATAAGTAGGGGGAAGCAATATATTCGATACCTCATCCAGAAACGCACCCTCTCGAAACCTGGCGAGCAAGCTACACCGCGATGCAGAGCGCCTCTCTTGCAGAGTCTGCCACTTGAGTTTGTGAAACATCTCCGTAACGCTATCACGGTTGCCAAATAACCCTGTGACGAAACGCGCCGCTCTTCTTTGGATCTTCTCTATCTCCTCCGTCAACCCGATCTGGTACGGATCTCACACTGATGAGCAATACTCAAGTATAGGTCGAACGAGTGTTTTGTAAGCCACCTCCTTTGCTGATGGACTACATTTCCTAAGGACTCTCCCAATGAATCTCAACCTGGTACCCGCCTTACCAACAATTAATTTTATATGATCATTCCACTTCAAATCGTTCCGCACGCATACTCCCAGATCTTTTACAGAAGTAACTGCTACCAGTGTTTGTTCCGCTATCATATAATCATACAATAAAGGATCCTTCTTTCTATGTATTCGCAATACATTACATTTGTCTATGTTAAGGGTCAGTTGCCACTCCCTGCACCAAGTGCCTATCCGCTGCAGATCTTCCTGCATTTCGCTACAATTTTCTAATGCTGCAACTTCTCTGTATACTACAGCATCATCCGCGAAAAGCCGCATGGAACTTCCGACTATCGGAGCCAGTGGCTATACGGGGCAGTGGTTAGTTTCAAGAAGTTGTATAAAATTTTAGCCGCGTCTATGAACCGAGATGTGCTCAATATGGTTAGCAGTGGGACAGCTGAGTAGTTATAGAAACTGATGCAGTCGATTGACTGTGATTTTCGTTCAGTCGCTGTTTTCAATCGAATGAAACAACCGAATGGAATGCGGCTACGTCAACTACATGTTTCCACTCAACTGTCCAGGTTTGAATGGTGGGACAGGCGACTGACGTTAAACCTGTTATACTAGTGTTTTATACTCAGTCTAGGTTTGTCGCAGTGGCTGGCTTATTTTCTTCAGTCCTTTTCCGTCCGGGAGCGACGTCCACGGGGATGGGGCGTGGCGCAGCTTTCGGCACTCAGCCAGCCAGGAGGTCAGCCGTTGCCAGGAGGTGGCTTACGGTGCCACGACTAAGCAGGCCACCTGCTCGCGCCGGCTGACCTCCCAGCGGCACGCGAAACTCTTGCGGAGTCTGAGAGTAGCCCGGTAGAACGAGGGCTTCCTGAAAAAGTGCATCCGAAATTGTTATGTGAAGGCCGGCCGAAGTGGCCGTGCGGTTAAAGGCGCTGCAGTCTGGAACCGCAAGACCGCTACGGTCGCGGGTTCGAATCCTGCCTCGGGCATGGATGTTTGTGATGTCCTTAGGTTAGTTAGGTTTAACTAGTTCTAAGTTCTAGGGGACTAATGACCTCAGCAGTTGAGTCCCATAGTGCTCAGAGCCATTTGAACCATTTTTTTGTTATGTGAAAACTCTTAAAGCTTTTTAAATGAAACTAACGTTACTATACACCTTTATTTCAATGTCTGCCGTTAGCCGGTAGAGGGCTACGAATTGTAGAGTGTAACATGCTGATGTGCGTGACAAACAGTGTGCAGGAGTCGAGTTCGAATTCGACCAGTTGTCTACAAATGGAGCACACTCTCCTTCAGCGCGACAATTGCCATGCCACAGACGAGCACTGCGATATCTCCAACAATCAGAGGCTTCAGCTCACTGTGATCCTCCATATCATCCCGACTTAGGCCTCATCCGGTTCTCGCCTTTTTTCAAAACTTACACCTACTACGACTTCACTCTGATAGTGGTGACACGGTGCCAGCAGACATGAGGTTGTGGTTCTGTCAACGAAGTCAAACATTCTACAGTGACGGTATCGATAAACTAGTCTCTCGTTACGAAAAAAGTGGTCATCCCCAGGATGAATGGTTCAAATGGCTCTGAGCGAGAACGCTTCCCACTCACGGGTTCCCGGGTTCGATTCCCGGCGGTGTCAGGGATTTTCTCTGCCTCGTGATGACTGGGTCTTGTGTGATGTCTTTAGGTTAGTTAGGTTTAAGTAGTTCTAAGTTCTAGGGGACTGATGACCATAGATGTTAAGTCCCATAGTGCTCAGAGCCATTTGAGCCAGGATGAATATATTGAGAAATAGATATGCAGACACGAAGAATAAAGACGCAGAATGTTAACGAATTTTGACTTATTTAAAAAGTTTTAAGAGTTTCTACATTCACTGTTGCTTTAGTTGAAGCAATGAATATACTACAGACTGGTTTCACTGAAGAATGAATGAGCAGCTCGGTCAACTGAAGCACCTACATGTGCTCCGCCCGGGGGCTGGGTGTTTGTCTAGTACCCATAATTGCATCATCATTCGTGCAAGTGGCGAGATTGGACTGTGAATAGATTGGGACGTTGTACGGGTGCTGATAACCGCGCAGTTGAGCGCCCCACAAACCATACATCATCATCATCATCATCATCATCGCCAAAATGTGTTTTCGTCTGAAAGAACGAATAAAATGTTTCCGCTACAAACTTTTTTATTTGAAAAGAAAGAATTAAAAATTCAGTCAGTGTGCAAAATTGCGCAGGACTCCATAAAAAATAAATAAATAAAAAGAGCATATATATATATATATATATATATATATATATATATATATATATATATAACCGATACGTAAAAATACGACCGTATGAATCTATTGTTTTCATTCGGTTGTGGCCGTCACTAACTACGTAACTATGGAAGCTGATTATTTACAGGTGCTTTGCGCTGAGCTACGACGCTGTCTCTGTGCATTCCACCTTTTCCATCCGTGCGTTTTGTCTCCTAAACAAAGAGGGATTTCCCTCCGGAAATTCCTATCCTATTATTACAATGTTATCGTCCTTCTACATTGATCACTAACCCATGTGATATTTTCGCACATTACGTTACGTACATGAAAAAGTGAATATAAATCGTGACAGAACTACATAAATGACGAAAAATTATGACTGACAAAAAGTGTTGGTGTTAAAACGCGTTGTCACAGCAATTACAGTACCATAATGAGGAATGGTAATACCCTTACACGTGCAGTCCCCGAAAGGCATTTTTTCGTACTCCACCGTGGCATGTAGAATAATTTAACTCGCCACCAGCAGATTGCTGCGTTTCTGGCCCTCCAGCAAGACTCTGATACCGTCGTGTAGTAAATAAATGTGTGTCCACAGAACATCCAGGAAGATGTGGGATTAGGCATGCAGAGTTCCCTGCAAACAGAATGGTGTCGCATCTTTGGCAGCGAAGGCAGTGTACTGCGTATCTGAACGAACTTTGACAGCACCATTGCTGTTCAAGATATAAAGGGTAAACCAGAATGCTACTGACGGACGTTTAGAGGTTGTTCAGGGACACCTTCTGGGTGTTTTGATATGATGGACTAAGTCTGAGGCGGCTCGTTACAGGGTAATAATGTAATTGTAATTATTTTCGGTTTGTTATATCAGTCACTATTGTTTCTGTAGAAAAATCCTCATACAAATGAACTTGGCTGTTATATGCAGTCACTATAACACGTAAAAAACCGGTTTTTCGTAGGTACGTACGTACAGATTAAAAAATAATATGGTAAATCCTTTAAAGTCAGTACCGCCATTAGACTGTTGTTTATTTGCAGTGTTACATTTACAATTAAAAATAATGATTTCGACTTCAAAGTGCCATTATCAAGTGTTTTTAAAAAATTGCCTAGGATGGAATACTGTCGTATTAAAATACACTATTAGACACATTGTCTAAGAGTCGATATTTCTGGCAGAGTCTGCTGCTTTGTTTCATTACTGAGTACGCCGTCTCGACTGAGTGACCAAGATGGTGTACTCAGTAATGAAACAAAGCAGTAGACTCTGCCAGAAATATCGACTCTTAGACAATGTGTCTTATAGTGTATATTATTACGACAGTATGCCATCTTAGGCAATTTATAACACTTAAAACACTTGGTAATGGCACTTTGAAGCCGAAATCATGATTGTGTAAGTGCAAATGTAACACTGTAAATAAACACCAGTCTAATGGCGATACTGAATTTAAATAAAGATGACTGTGGCCCCGCATTATGGAAACCTTATTTAATGTGATAAGGTTGCTCTCTTTGCAGGAAGAGCTCAGCATACTGTCGATGTGTTGCTCTTGCGTTGCATTCAGTGAAAGGCTACTCTTCATCACTAAATCTATCGCTGTTACTGGGTATGACTGTTAAAATATAACTAACATTGCCAGAAAACTAACCCCAGACAGGACTCGAGCTGTACTGAATGCAAGCTTGAGAACATAGAGTAAAGTGGACATTATCGTTATTACTTATCAACAGCAAGTGCCGTGTGTGGACAGAACGACATTGTTTGCAAACAAGATAGGGGGAACGTACCGTCGACATTTACAATATTGTCTGCAATTTCCAGTGCAACACAGATAAAAAGCTAACTAGGGCAAGTACCCAAACGCACTAACTCTGTAACGAGCACCACGCGACCGCGAGTCAATTTGAATTACTTACATACACTCCTGGAAATGGAAAAAAGAACACATTGACACCGGTGTGTCAGACCCACCACACTTGCTCCGGGCACTGCGAGAGGGCTGTACAAGCAATGATCACACGCACGGCACAGCGGACACACCAGGAACCGCGGTGTCGGCCGTCGAATGGCGCTAGCTGCCCAGCATTTGTGCACCGCCGCCGTCAGTGTCAGCCAGTTTGCCGTGGCATACGGAGCTCCATCGCAGTCTTTAACACTGGTAGCATGCCGCGACAGCGTGGACGTGAACCGTATGTGCAGTTGACGGACTTTGAGCGAGGGCGTATAGTGGGCATGCGCCGAATTGCTCAACACGTGGGGCGTGAGGTCTCCACAGTACATCGATGTTGTCGCCAGTGGTCGGCGGAAGGTGCACGTGCCCGTCGACCTGGGACCGGACCGCAGCGACGCACGGATGCACGCCAAGACCGTAGGATCCTACGCAGTGCCGTAGGGGACCGCACCGCCACTTCCCAGCAAATTAGGGACACTGTTGCTCCTGGGCTATCGGCGAGGACCATTCGCAACCGTCTCCATGAAGCTGGGCTACGGTCCCGCACACCGTTAGGCCGTCTTCCGCTCACGCCCCAACATCGTGCAGCCCGCCTCCAGTGGTGTCGCGACAGGCGTGAATGGAGGGACGAATGGAGACGTGTCGTCTTCAGCGATGAGAGTCGCTTCTGCCTTGGTGCCAATGATGGTCGTATGCGTGTTTGGCGCCGTGCAGGTGAGCGCCACAATCAGGACTGCATACGACCGAGGCACACAGGGCCAACACCCGGCATCATGGTGTGGGGAGCGATCTCCTACACTGGCCGTACACCACTGGTGATCGTCGAGGGGACACTGAATAGTGCACGGTACATCCAAACCGTCATCGAACCCATCGTTCTACCATTCCTAGACCGGCAAGGGAACTTGCTGTTCCAACAGGACAATGCACGTCCGCATGTATCCCGTGCCACCCAACGTGCTCTAGAAGGTGTAAGTCAACTACCCTGGCCAGCAAGATCTCCGGATCTGTCCCCCATTGAGCATGTTTGGGACTGGATGAAGCGTCGTCTCACGCGGTCTGCACGTCCAGCACGAACGCTGGTCCAACTGAGGCGCCAGGTGGAAATGGCATGGCAAGCCGTTCCACAGGACTACATCCAGCATCTCTACGATCGTCTCCATGGGAGAATAGCAGCCTGCATTGCTGCGAAAGGTGGATATACACTGTACTAGTGCCGACATTGTGCATGCTCTGTTGCCTGTGTCTATGTGCCTGTGGTTCTGTCAGTGTGATCATGTGATGTATCTGACCCCAGGAATGTGTCAATAAAGTTTCCCCTTCCTGGGACAATGAATTCACGGTGTTCTTATTTCAATTTCCAGGAGTGTATATAGTCAGAGAAGGATGGGTAGCTCATTCAGTTTCTAATCATTATGTAACCCAAAAAATTGAAAAAATTCAGCTATCTCTACAGTTATTCATCTGCTGCGTTATTGCTGGTATTATTCTGTTCGGTACATGGAAATGAACGAACAATTTGCTACCTGTAGTTCTTTCAAAAACATTTTACCGGAAAATATTTACGATGAGACTGGCGCGGGATTAGCCCTTGTTAATGAACAACCGTCATTTCAAATAGCCTGACAAGTTGAAACATTTGCATATTGCATTTGCATATTGCATTTTACATGTTTCAAGACTCTGGTGACTTTTGGAGTCCGGGAGTGATGTCCGTTTTTTCGGATTTATTTCGGTTTCTTTTACCCTTTTGCCACAGGATCTTGGTTCCATGACAAAACATTGGGGCGAGAATGACCTCAGATCGTTGAATGATTTTATAAGTAATGTCCTGTTCTCTCTTTTACCTTATTGTAATTAATTTTAGAAATTTTAGCTCGGTGGTTCCTTATCAGACATTCCAGACTTGAGGATCCCCTACCATTGTCTTGTAATACAAAACTTTCATTATTAAATTTTACATCAGATGATGGAACTTTTAAGTGTTCCGAAACCGTTCTTGTACACAGTAAAAGATAATGGATTAAGCAACTGTTGCATAGTCTCGTTATGTTACAAAATGAAACAGATCTCACTTGAAGCCGGCTGGAATGACCGAGCGGTTCTAGGCGCTAAAGCCTGGGGCCGCGCGACTGCTACAGTCGCAGGTTCGTATCCTGCCTCGGGCATGGATGTGTGTGATGTCCTTAAGTTAGATAGGTTTAAGTAGTTCTAAGTTCTAGGGGACTGATGACCTCAGAAGTTAAGTCCCATAGTGCTCAGAGCCATTTGAACCATTTGAATCTCATTTGAAGGAATGAAAAAAGTGAGGATGCAAACGTCCTGATTCCCTTTCTCTAGAAAATGTCAGCAGAACTCAACACGGGAGAATTCGTTTGGACAGTTTAACACAGTAAATATGCAAGAGTATGGACAAACGGCGTTGAGATTTCGTCGGACCTTATCCCGAACTTCACTCGAGCGATTTTTTTGATGTTCGTAATCTTTTCGGACATTTAAGGCTTTTATTCACCACACAGTGCATTTAGCGCCATTTCGCCACCGCATTTTGCTTTGCAGGCTTTGTTGGCGGTTTTGCCAAAATACTCCCAGTTGAAACTCTTATGGAGATAGTCCGGAATACGTTTTCCACCAATTTTGCTTCGCTTAACACTCGATGGCGGACCTTTTTTTTTTTGTATTCTGAGCGTCATGTTGTGTTGCATTGAACTGGTTCCCATACACGTTTCCATCTCTCACTCACTCAAGCGTAATGACACAGAGTACTAATCAGGACACAGAATACGGCAGATGCTCATGCGCGTACAAATGACAACAACTGATTACTGTATCGAAATCGCAGTTTAGCATTTTCTGTGATGGCCTGCTCTACTGTTCATTAACGAGGGCCTGCCCTGCATCACTCTTATATATATTTTCCGGAACAGTTTTATTTTGTCCATCCTGTTATGGAACTGGAGTTCACAACTATCGCATCCCCTCCAAATTCCAAGATACTACGGCGCAGTGGTTGTGCGGTCATGGTGTTGGAATGTGAATTATGAGCTCCTTGTTCAAATCTCCCTCGCCTCCCTACCCCCTTTTTTTCTTTTCTTTTTTTTCCCACAAAATTATGAACTTTCCGTCCGGTCACTGATCTCCTTCTGTAGTCTTGGCAAATATAATACTATATATTGTTTATAGAATATAACTCATGTTGCAAGAATACATCACCGTGGCAAGCAAATGTGATGAATAGTGAGAGCAGGCGAGATACCTCATAGAACTCTCACAGAAACGAAAACAAGTAAACGGGTGTGAACTACATTACAACAAAGGAACTAAAGGGTCCAAACTTTCAAAACAGAACACAAGAGTCATAAGATGTGGGACTTTGTAGAACAAATAGGAGGTACGTACGGCTGGACGTTCCTTCCTTACACTTCGGTGTTGCAAACAGAAATCAGATACGTCAATGGCTGGACGGAGAGACCATAATTTTGCAAAAAAAAAAAAAGACAATAAGAGGCATAAGGGGCGTGACCGCAAGACCAGGATAGCCTAACTATTCAAATTCGCTCGATGTTACACACCCTGAGCTTGGACCGTTCATTGTTTCTATGTTGCTTCTTTTTTCGCAGTTCTGTACACCTTCTTCCAGTTTTCGTGCTAGATCTGCGTACAGTTTTTGGCGGACTATCGAATGTCCCAAATTACCACTAAATCTGAGAGGATTGTGATGGGGAGCTTCACTTGTCAGTCACTAAAGTATTCTCTCCTTTCCACGCTGACTTACTTGTCGGCGCAACTTTTCGGTAAGTTTTTTTGTAAACCGAACACTACCATGAACCACAAGCTTTTCTAAGATGGTATCTTAGTTCACACAATCTAACGTCTTATAGCAACATTTCGGCTTCCATTGAGGTGCTAAGTAAATTGTTTTTTGCTTAAGTGTGACACAGCAGTTGAGTTTGTTGGTTTATACGCTGAAAGACATGGAATGAGAGCAAGCTAGCATTAGCGAAGGATGGAAAAGAAATCAGTCCTTTCCAAAGGAATCATCCTGGCATTCGGCTCAAGCGATTTACATAGGGACGCATTTCCTGATTACAGGAGAGAGATTTGACTTCTTGCCCTTCCAAATGCTGAGCCAATGTCTTTGCCGCTCTGTACCGCCTCATTTGATTGTACAGTGCGAACCAGAACGCCAACGACAAACTTCCAGAGGTTCTTCAGGGATACTTTCTGAGTATTTCTGTATAACGGACTCATGGCCTCTGGTGGCTCGTTTCAGGGTTATTACATTTCCTTTGATTTCTCGCCCAAATTAACTTCTTATCTGTATTGCACTGAAAATAGCGCACCGCAGAGTAAGCGTCGCTGGTATGCACCGGGTGCTTTGTTTGTGAACAAATTTGTTCGTTTCACACATGGCGCTTTCTGTTGACCACAGTCTCGGCCAATTTACTCATCTTGCATTTACTAGTACCCGTTTTTGTTCTTCGGACAGTTTCCACTGCACAAGGACACTGATACACAGCGTAAAGTATTACTTTGTGTACAAGTCTGATTTTTCTTGCGATATACGGTAGGAACCTGTGTTTCCCGTATATGTGTGCTTTATTTTCCTGTAACTCAAGAACCGTATAACGTAAAAGTAGTCTGAAAGAAAATCAGTGACACAAAACTACCCGGGGCTGAAAACAAAAATTGAAAATTATCTTTCGTAGGCCTGCACATTTTTCTTAGGTCTTCTTTCTCAGCCTGCCTCAGCGAACAGACGCACATTATAAGTGCAATCCACGTTTTATGGTGTTATTCTTAGAATTAATTGTGTATCATATGTAAGAGGTCATTTGCTATTATTCCCATCATCATTTCATTCAGTGTGTATATTTACATATTTCCGTGCAAATTATCTCTGTTCCAGATCGGTTTTGGCTGAAATACCAGAGTCGGGAGGCCACTGTGAAGAATGGCGGAAAGCGCATTTCGCCCTGTCATTAATTTGTTAGTGCTCTTACCAAATCACGGTCCTGAGATTAGACACCGATCATTTTAGTGTGTCTTGGGCTCATTACGTGAAAGAAATTATCGGGAAAGATTCGGTGATTCGTCTCTGATCAGTGAATCCGTAGGGCTTCGATCACGGCAGATACCGGCTCCACTAAACAGTATTAATAGATGGTAACTGACGGAAGTTGGCTCAGGTATTTGTTACTGACACATCTACAAATTTACCGAGCATACTACGAAGTCATACCACACACTGTAGCGGTGCGTTAATAAAATCACATTCCCACCATAAATGATCCGCTGCTTTCCTTCATTCTGGTAATAGTTGCATGATTGTTGAAGAATTTATTTTTTGTTAGCTACTATTCGTTTCAACTGATCGCCACATTTACGAACTTTGCTTTCAGTCTAAGTTATAATTAACTTCTGTAGCTCCATACTTAACTATGATATACAACCGTTCGCTCGACGAAAGATCCGTACCCAAAGACTGGAAAGTTGCACAGGTCACACCAATATTCAAGAAAGGTAGTAGGAGTAATCCACTAAATTACAGGCCAATATCGTTAATGTCGATATGCAGCAGGATTTTCGAACATATATTGTGTTCGAACATTATGAATTACCTCGAAGAAAACGGTCTATTGACGCACAGTCAACATGGGTTTAGAAAACATCGTTCTCGTGAAACGCAACTAACTCTGTACTCGCATGAAGTGCTGAGTGCTATTGACAAGGCATTTCAGATCGATTCCGTATTCCTGGATTTCCGGAAGGCTTTTGACACTGTACCACACAAGCGGCTCGTAGTAAAATTGCGTGCTTATGGAATATCGTCTCAGTTATGTGACTGGATTTTCGATTTCCGGTCAGAGAGATCACAGTTGGCAGTAATTGACGGAAAGTCGTCGAGTAAAACAGAAGCGATTTCAGGCGTTCCCCAAGGTAGTGCCGGCCGGGTTGGCCGAGCGGTTCTAGGCGCTACAGTCTGGAACCGCGCGACCGCTACGGTCGCAGGTTCGAATCCTGCCTCGGGCATGGATGTGTGTGATGTCCTTAGGTTAGTTAAGTAGTTCTAAGTTCTAGGGGACTGATGACCTTAGAAGTTGATTCCCATAGTGCTCAGAACCATTTGAACCCTAGGTAGTGTTATAGGCCCTTTGCTATTCCTTATCTATATAAACGATTTCGGAGACAATCTGCGCAGCCGTCTTCGGTTGTTTGCAGATGACGCTGTCGTTTATCGACTAATAAAGTCATCAGGGGATCAAAACAAACTGCAAAACGATTTAGAAAAAAATATCTGAATGGTGCGAAAAGTGGCAGTTGACCTTAAATAACGAAAAGTGTGAGGTCATCCACATGAGTGCTAAAAGGAACTCAAACTTCGGTTACACGATAAATCAGTCTAATCTAAAAGCCGTAAATTCAACTAAATACCTATGTATTACAATTACGAACAACTTAAATTGGAAGGAACACATAGAAAATGTTGTGGGGAAGGCTAACCAAAGACTGCGTTTTATTGGCAGGACACTTAGAAAATGTAACAGACCTACTAAGGAGACTGCCTACACTACGCTTGTCCGTCCTCTTTTAGAATACTGCTGCACGGTGTGGGATCCTTACCAGATAGGACTGACGGAGTACATCGAAAAAGTTCAAAGAAAGGCAGCATGTGTTGTATTATCGCGAAATACGGGTCACAGAAATGATAGTGGATTTGGGCTGGAAATCATTAAAAGAAAGCCGTTTTTCGTTGCGACGGAATCTTCTCACGAAATTCCAATCACCAACTTTCTCCTCCGAATGCGAAAATATTTTTTTGACACCGACCTACATAGGGAGGAACGATCACCAAGATAAAATAAGGGAAATCAGTGCTCGGACGGAAAGATATAGGTTCATTCTTTCCCCGTGCTATACGAGATTGGAATAATAGATAATTGTGAAGGTGGTTCGAAGAACCCTCTGCCAGGCACTTAAACGTGATTTTCAGTGTGTCCATGTAGATGTAGATGTAGGCAAAGCGTCAATGGAATTTGTCCCACTTGTATCCTCAAATTTTAGGGAGATGTTCTTAATGTCTTACCAGCGTGATTAACTCACCCACGTTTCAGTCAGTCACATTTTCTTCTGCCTTTATTTTAGTTCCTCTATCTTTTCACTGCTGTTTTAATCTGTGTTATAGCAACTTTCATCCTTTCTACGTCGTCTTGTGACTTGTGAGATAGTGTGTTTGTGTTGGTTGGCGCGAGTGAGGTGGAAGTGGGTTCATTAGTGGCATTTTATGGGTTTCTTCCTCAATATGTGACAACAATTTTAGTAATTTTATCGATATTCGTTTCTTTTAATGTGTGAGCGCCCATAAGCTCCAAACATACACAGAGCAACGTGTCAAGCGGCTGCGAATGTTTTACTGATGTTGGCCGATACGAACTGAAAGTGTGGGTTCACTGAATGCAATGGAAGAGTGACGCAACGAGGCTGTGTTGAACTGCGGTGAAAGTGTATGTGTTCCGTCGTATGTTTGTTGAATTACTTTGTGTTGCGTTTTGTATATCGTACTTTTTGGTTATTGCATATTACAGGCTTGTCCGCTGTTCAGGAGGTATTTTCACAGAAAAAAAGGTGATTTCGGTAACAAACCGAAGAAATCATACGGACATTGTTAATGATGCGCCATAGACCGTGGGTGTCATATACCACAGTAGTCAGAAGAGATCCTTAAAGAACCTCTTAGAGTTTTTAGATGGAGATCTGGTTCTTCCTCCACATGTGATAGCGTTAAGCGAAATGCGCGTCGGCCGCCTGTCTGTGCAGTACAGTCATGAGTTACAGTAGGTGGACATAATAGAGTGCCTTCACAGTGTGTATTGTGCAAATATTGCTGTTGCTGGTGACAGTTGATGTGCGAGGCTCCTGGGAGCAGTGCGAGTACTTACAAAACATCCTTTGTCGCCTGCATCTCTGATGAATGTCGCTCTCCGGCAGTGGGTTGTGCTCATGACGCGGAGAATTTATATCACTATCCATCACTGTCTTGTGTACTGTACATCGGACGAATCCCCCTCTCCCCGTCCCCCTCTCTCTCTCACGCACACAGACGCCCACACTCACTCGCACACACACACACACACACACACACACAGACGTGGTTCTTCACGTGTTTCTCAGCCTCTAAGCGCACCAACACTTTCGGCTGCCGGAAGGCCCGCAGTTTCCCCGTCGCCCCGGCAGAACTTTTTAATTAAATATAAAGGCGAAGACGCAACAGGGAGGACAGCAGAACTAGAAAAACCCGGCCAGAAGACTTCTTGTCTGCTTCTCAGCAGTCTAAGCTTAGCTCTCGGCTAAGGCAAGAGTAGATCCTCTAGCAGAATCGTTACGTCGGAAGCGCAGGAAACTAAGGGAACTGTTTTGTCAGGTGCCCACTAGTGACGCAGCTCCATTAATCCTCGATTACGTGGCGCCACTGGAAATTCACTTTGCTGCAGAAACGTTGGGTCCGTGGCCAACTGTGTGAGCACCAGTATCCGAGGGCCGGAGATCGATCCAGCTCGGCCCTAGCATCTATCATCAAAATGGCTCTGAGCACTATGGGACTTAACATCTGAGGTCATCAGTCCCCTAGAACTTAGAACTACTTAAACCTAACTAACCTAAGGACATGATACACATCCATGCCCAAGGCAGGATTCGAACCTGCGACCGTAGTAGTCGTGCTGTTCCGGACTGAGCGCCTACAACCGCTCGGCTACCGCGGCCGGCATCTATCATCGCTTTCACCTCTGGCAACGACACGTAGTACGCGTTCAACTATAGGCCACCGAGTTACTGGCCGCGGAAGTGATTTTAAACGATAGATGAAGACAAGGGCGTACCTCCTCGAAGAAGATTATGCCTACTAAATTAGTTTTGTGTTCGAACTAAACTGAACTAAACTCCTCCCGAACAGGCATGAAAGCCCAACGGTGCCGACCGGCCGCCATGTCATCCTCACCCACAGGCGTCACTGGATGCGGATATGGAGGGGCATGTGGTCAGCACACCGCACTCCCGGCTGTATATCAGTTTCCGAGGCCGGAGCCACTACTTCGCAATCAAGTAGCTCCCCAGTTTGCCTCACAAAGTCTGAGTGCACCCCGCTTGCCAACAGCGCTCGGCAGACCTGACGGTCACCCATCCAAGTGCTAGCCCAACCCGACAGCGCTTAACTTCGGTGATCTGACGGGAACCGGTGTTACTACTGTGGCAAGGCCATTGGCTTTGTTCGAACCTACCTCCGAAGTCAGTTGAGACGGAGCCCACTATCGGATAAACAGGGAGGGAAAAGGAAATATTTTGTATTTATTTTTAAAGGAAACATCTCGGCATTTGACTTTATTGGTTAAGGGAGCCCACAGAAAAACTATATCTGGCCAATGGAACGTGAAACCTGAGTCCCATCGCAATTTCAAATGCGAGTCCATTGTTCTAACTATTACGTCTCCTAGCTCTGTAATACGAATTTCTGCCTTCGTTGCCTGTATGGACGACGTACGGCCGAGTAGTTGTTCTACAAGAAAACTGCCAATGGCGTCAAATACCTAGGCTTGCATAAATGAAGAAAGTGTAAAAAAATAAAAGAACCACAAAAAGTTGTTTCAAGAACATGATGAAATGTAAGTGAAGCGTAGATCAGAAGATATGGAATAAATGAAATGCAATTAGAACATGTCTGAACAGTTTCATTTTGGTGTAGAACGAGAAAAATCAATACAGAATGTTATGAAATGAAGCAGAAACATAGAAAATTCAACCACGTGTGGTGGTGTCAATTTCGGTATCCATCAGCTCCATTGGATGATGTCAGTCAGTGGTACGTAAACAGAGTTGTACGCCATAAATCAACTTTTAAATCTACGTTGTTAGTCTTTCCATAATTGTCAGCCGGCCGTTGTGAAGGAGCGGTTCTAGGCGCGTCAGTCTGGCACCCCGCGACCGCTACGGTCGCAGGTTCGAATCCTGCCTCGGTCATGGATGTGTGTGCTGTCCTTAGATTAGTGAGGTTTCAGTAGTTCTAAGTTCTAGGGGACTGATGACCAGAGATGTTATGACCCACAGTGCTCAGAGCCATCTGAACCATAAGCGTCACTTCCTTCGCTTCTTGTAGATAAATAATGCCGTATCTTCAGAGAATTTCTTCTGTCGTCATGGCAGCGTCGCTCTTTCCATCTTACTGCTGACGTTTCTGCATATACGTGCAATATGAGCAAACTTCGACAGGTGAAACGTTTACAGACAAAAACAGTTCGTGGACTTTTAACTTGATTCACTAAATTATGAGGTTTGTAGCAGCCTTTACAGTTTGCGAGGCAAATTCACAATTTAGGATTATCGGTAGTAACAGACCTGTCACAAAAGATAAATTTTTTGAACGGAAAAAATATGAAAAAGGTAGAAACGTTCGCTTAGTCCAGCCGAAACGGAACTACTAGATGACAGCAGACCAATCGATTGACATACTTGCGCCAAAAACAAAGACAATCGTTGAAATTCCAAGCCAACTTGTGGGTATACTATGCTGAGTTATTAACTAGGCACAAGAGCCCTAGGGATTCGTTGGTAGTTGCGACATAGACCATAGCGCTTTACCTCGGTAGTGTGCCTCCATGGCTCTGCTGTCAGCCTGCCTTGTTAACTGCACACACCTACTCCTGTTACATCTTTATGGTGGGGCGAGGACATTTTTAGCTCCACGGTTGCCCTCTCATCGTGGCACCAACGCGAAGACACGGAGATATGTCTCCTTCCACGACCGCATTGGCCTCACATAAAATTTGAATGTGGGTGGCTTTTTCTAACCTCCACCGCCATACAGGGATATTTTTATCGAAAGTGATTTTATGCTAACCGCATAAAGGTTCTGACATCACTGTTTGATAGTCCAATCCTTCCACAACACGTTGGTAGTATCAGAACTTCGTGCATAATTGATTTTGTTCAAATGGCTCTGAGCACTATCGGACTTAACATCTCAGGTCATTAGTCTCCTAGAACTTAGAACTACTTAAACCTAATTAACCTAAGGACACCACACCCATCCATGCCCGAGGCAGGATTCGAACCTGCGACCGTAGCGGTCACGCGGTTCCAGACTGAAGCGCCTAGAACCGCTCGGCCACAACGGCCAGCAATTGATTTTGTAGGAGAGATTGCATATTACGTTTATGTCCTTGATTCAGATACCTCATTTAATCGACCGTGATTTGTAATTTCATCAGCTGTCAGAATCTGTAATCTGAATCTAATTGTATGGATTTATGCAAGGATCTTTCCTTGTGTGTGCTGGGTGTATTGGTTATCTTGAACTTGACAACGTGAGCGTGAATCGCCCTGGGAAGGTCTATTATCTGCAAATTCTACATGGACAGAATATCGTTTGTTCCACGTATGTATTAGCAACAAAGTTGTGAAAGAGTAGACTTTTCTCACGTGACATAGAAACGGACTGTTCTCGGAAAGGTTTACAGTATTGAAATCAACTGAATATCAAAATAAGTGATCTGACAGAGAAGTTTATTCTAGTGAAACTATCGCTTTTGATACAGCTAAATGGAATCGGTTCAGAAGGCCGTAGATAATGAAACATCCCCTTAGAAAAATGTATGAATTACTGTGCTGGTAAACCTCTTACTTTATTTGATTTTCAAACAGCTGAGCAAAACTCAACGTACTGCGACATTTCTCTCTTTACTTATTCTGATCAACAGTAAACTAAGACACAATATTTTTAGCGCAACGCAGTCTGACTTTCAATAATCACTACAAAAGAATGGCCCTGACTAACAATAACCTATATCTTTCATGAATCACTTACCTCACAAAAATCTTCGTTACTCGAACTACTGCAATACAGTGAGCGCCAATACTGCCAGCTAAATAAAAGATTCTAACTACTGAAGGCACTAACTACTGATAGGCATAGTTAACAAATGAAAGATTTTGATAGAGAACAAACAATGTATTTACCTTAATAATGTACGAAAGTCATCATATATATATATATATCAGTTCATGATATCCAGTATTACAAATTTACTCTTTCTGATGGACACGCGTCCAGATCGTCCGCTCTCAAAATTCTGCCATCTCTCTCCCCACGTCCACCACTGGTGGCGGTTCACCTCCAACTGCACAACGCTACGCGCTGTTCACATCCAACTGCCCAACACTACAATAGCGAATATTGCAAAAATGCCAACCAGTCACAGATTGCACACAGCACAGTCAGTGATTTTCATACAGAGTGCTACGTGGCGTTACCAACATGACAACCTAAAAAGCCGACTTACAATAACTGAACTCAGGTTGATGATATTTTTCTTGTCTTACACAAAGCCTTCGACACAGTTCCGCATATCGACTACCCGAACAGACATGGGACTGCATTGAAGACATCCTACCAAACTCCATACGGCTTTCTGAATCGAGAGGCAACGCTAGAAGTGAAGGCGGCGTTCGTCGAATATAAAAATAGTGCGACAGGACCCTTACCGATCACGATATATGTATTTCACCCGGGGAAGGCTGTATGCAAGAGTTGCTGCTGTGTAAGTGGAGGTGGCATCGTTGGAAAACTGGGGTCAATTGTAGTGTGCAATTCCAACTCTCGGCTTTGAGTCACAATGCCATATCTGACGTCATGAGCTTACAGCGTGAAGGATGTTTCGGGCTGTTACTAAATGTTATCTTTTGTTGTCTTACTAACTGGAGTAAATTATGCTTTTTTCTGAATACGTCGCGATTTATGAGGGTGTAGTTACGCAGAAACCAAAGAGCTTAGCCTAAATTGCCTTGAGTAAAGCGAGTAATGATCGTATTTATAATCTTAGATTTCACAAATATTTGGCTTTTTTGGTGTCGAACGTAGCACGATTTACACGTGTGTGGTTAGCTAGGAACCTAAGAGCACAGCTTACATAACTGCGAATGACACGATCAGCAATACTTATAATCATGGTTGTCACAAATGTAATATTTAGATGTTTTTCCGAATATTGCACGATTTTTCTAGCATTACGTTTTGGTGTCATTCTGTCTACTTGAGCTATAAAGCTGTATAGATCAGTTCTCGTCGATTACAAGCTCATTTATTTTTCATGATTTTCTCTTAGATGTGTAAAGTGATTTCTTACAAGATATAATTTTTTTGTATCGCTCTGCGAACTTGAGCTACATAGTTCAATGCTACTTGTCGATTGCACGTTTCGTTATTTTTCGTTAATTTTTATTAGGTGTGTAGTGTGATTTCTTTCTCGATTTAGTATTTTATGTGTCACTTTCTGTAATTGATATACATAGCTCAATTCTAGTTGTCTATTCTTCATTTAGTTATTTTTCGTGTTTTATCTTTAGGTGAGTAATAAGATTTCCTTTAGGTTTTATTTTTTGGCATCGCTCTGCATCAATAATTCAAAAACGGTCTTAATCGCATTTATTATTTTTATTATACCGCCAACCGGTTTCAACCCGACGTAGGGGTCATCTTCTGGGCGTTTACACCATTGGTCGACTGCCGTTATGTAGACAGGAGTGACACCACCAGCAGTCGACCAATGGTGTAAACGCCCAGAAGATGACCCCTACGTCGGGTTGAAACCGGTTGGCGGTATAATAATAATAAATGCGATTAAGACTGTTTTTGAATTATTGATTAATCATACTAATCGCTGCTTCATCTCCACAACCATGTTGTCCAAAAATCGCTCTGCATATTTGAGCTGTTGTTGTGGTCTTCAGTCCGAAGACTGGTTTGCTGCAGCTGTCCACGATACTATATACTGTGTAAGTCTCTTCATTTCCCAATAAGTATTGCAGCCTGCATCCGCCTGAGTCTGATTACTGATTTCATCTCTTCGTCTACCTCTATGACTTTTACCCCACACATTCTCCTTCCACACTAAATTGGTGCTCCCTTTATGTCTCGGAATGTGTCCTATCAACAGAGGTCTATTGTTGTCAGGTTGTACCATTAATTTCACTTATCCCCAATCCTATTCAGTGCCTAACCATTAGTCACGTGATTACTCATCTAACCTTCAACATTCTTCTGTAGCACCACATTTCAGAAGCTTCTATTGCCTTCTTGTCTAAACCGTTTGTCGTCCATATTTCACTACCATTCACGGCTACAGTCCATACAAATATTTTCGGAAAGTATTTCCTGACTTTAAGGGTGTATTCGATGTTAACAAATTTCTCTTCTTCGGAAACACTTTTCTGGCTATTGCTAGTCACCATTTTGCGTCCTTCCTGCTTGGTCCATTATCCGTTAATATTCTGCTTAAGTAGCAAAACTCATCTACAACTTTAAAGTCTTCTTTCAAATTCTCATTCGCTCAGAATCACGTGATTCAGTTCGACTGCATTCTGTTTATTCGTAAATAGTTACAGAATTCAAATGTTTGCGGATGAACAACGCCTGTTGCAAATATTGGCAACTGACTCTAAACAAAAATAAATGCCATTTAATAGACGAAAAGAGTCTACATCTAAAAAGTTTTCACTTTTTTTGACACAATCACAACTATCTTACAGACAACTAATTGTTTTAGATCGTCTGTAACCGTTATCTATAACGTTAATTGTGACTGTGTCGGAAAATAAAAATAAAAGTTTTAATTTCCCTAGCGGACGTCATGGTCTCCAAATCATATAAAAATGTTGTATGTTGTGTAAGTGATCCCGTATCGTTTGGTTATCCGATCGACGATTAGCCGCTGGAATCGCACACAAACAACTAATTTTTGGTTATTTTTCGTCGGTCTGGAACCCTTAACAAGTTGGAATAACGGAAAATATAGAAAAGACTCAAAGAATACCTGCACGGTTCGTCACTCGGTTGCGTAATCAGTGTGCGAATGTAGCAGAGATGCTTATCGAACTGCAGTGGGAGACGTCACAAGAGAGAGCGGGGGGCATTACAAAGTTCCGAGAGTCCATGGAACAAAACGAGCCAACAGACACGTTACTTCCTCCAACATATATCTCGCATAATGAGCACGCGCCAAAGTTGAAATTTGTTCTTCCTAGCTACCTTCCGTGAACGGAAGGGGGAGGCCAGTCCCCGACCTTCGAATTGTGCGATGAGGCGTGTCCGCCCAGCACGCACCTCACTTACCTTCCTTCAACCACTAAAGTAGCTCGCCAACAGGCAGCCAGCTTCAAACTTTCCGAGATGATCGTTCCCAGGCGCCGGATCGTAACAATCTGCCCTTTGTCAAAATCGTTTACGTCAGTGCATTTCCCAAGCCATGTCAGGGTGGGTGCTCGTCAACAGTGGTAAGTGCCGAACTCATAGCTTCCAGTAGTACTAACATGTGCAGTGTTGGTGCCAGGAAAATACTTTCCAGGGACGATTTGTGTAAATCTGAGGATGATATGGATAACGACGACTCAGATAAAGATCCTGAATATGGTCTTAGCTTTCAAAACCTTTTGGTAATCAGGTAAATGTGAATAATTATTTAAACAAGTGATTACTGATAAGCTTTGTCCGTGACCTACTTCGTGAATTTATGTGACAATGTGATGGAAGAGATGTCAAGGGCTATCCTTAACATTATTTGCGCGCTGCAGTAAGGCGACAACAAAATTAATTTTATGTTGTGCTGATTCATAGATTAATTTATCAGTTTACTGTGCTTTATTAATACAGAAATTGCTAATGTCAATGTTGGTCTCATAAGTGAAACAAGAAGCAGAAAGATGGAAGGAGTATATAGAGTGTCTATACAAGGGCGATGTACTTCAGGGCAATATTATGGAAATGGAAGTGGATGTAGATGAAGATGAAATGGGGGGTATGATACTGCTTGAAGAGTTTGACAGAGCACTGAAAGACCTAAGTCGAAACAAGGCCCCAGCAGTAGACAAAACTCCATTAGTACTACTGACAGCCTTGGGAGAGCCAGTCATGACAAAACTCTACCATCTGGTGAGCAAAATGTATGAGACAGGCAAAATACCCTCAGATTTCAAGAAGAATATAATAATTCCAATCCCAAAGAAAGCAGGTGTTGACAGATGTGAAAATTACCGAACTATCAGTTTAATAAGTCACAGCTGCAAAATACTAACGCGAATTTTTTACAGCCGAATGGAAAAAGTGGTAGAAGCCGACCTCGGGGAAGATTAGTTTGGATTTCGTAGAAATATTGGAACACGTGAGGCAATACTGTCCCAACGACTTATCGTAGAAGCTAGACTAAGAAAAGACAAACCTACGTTTCTAGCATTTGTAGACTTAGAGAAAGCTTTTGACAATGTTGACTGGAATACTCTCTTTCAAATTCTGAAGGTGGCAGGGGTAAAATACAGGGAGCGAAAGGCTATTTACAATTTGTACAGAAACCAGATGGCAGTTATAAGAGTCAAGGGACATGAAAGGGAAGCAGTGGTTGGGAAGGAAGTGAGACAGGGTTGTAGCCTCTCCTCAATGTTCAAGCACTAAAGGAAACAAAAGAAAAATTCGGAGTAGATATTAAAATCCATGGTTAAGAAATAAAAACTTTGAGGTTCGTCGATGACATTGTAATTCTGTCAGAGACAGCAAAAGACTTGGAAGAGCAGCTGAACGGAATGGACAGTGTCTTGAAAGGAGGGTACAAGATGAACATCAACAAAAGCAAAACGAGGATAATGGAATGTAATCAAACGGGTGATGCTGAGGGAATTAGATTAGGGAATGAGACACTGATGATGGTCGAAGTAGAGAGGATATAAAATATAGACTGGCAATGGGAAGGAAAGCGTTTCTGAAGAAGAGAAATTTGTTAACATCGAGTATAGATTTAAGTGTGAAGAAGTCGTTTCTGAAAGTATTTGCATGGAGTGTAACCATGTATGGAAGTGAAACATGGACGATAAATAGTTTGGACAAGAAGAGAATAGAAGCTTTCGAAATGTGGTGCTACAGAAGAATGCTGAAGATTAGATGGGTAGATCACATAACTAATGAGGAGGTATTGAACAGAATTGGGGGAAGAGGAGTTTTAATGGCACAACTTGACTATAAGAAGGGATCGGTTGGTAGGACATGTTCTGAGGTATCAAGGGATCACCAATTTAGTACTGGAGGGCAGCGTGGAGGGTAAAAATTGTAGAGGGAGAACAAGAGATGAATACACTAAGGGGATTCAGAAGGATGTAGGCTGAAGTACGTACTGGTAGATGAAGCAGCTTGCACAGGAAAGAGTACCATGGAAAGGTGCAACAAACCAGTCTCAGGACTAAAGACCACAACAACAACAAAGTGAAACAATTTAGATATTTCAAGTGTATATTTTGTGAACATTTACGTATTACTTCATTATTCCACCCAGGAAGTAAACAGTGGTAAGTCAATACTGACCCATATTAAGTGCACCAAGTTTGTAGGTAAACAATGTTAAGTAGCGCACTGAAGTATTTTAAGAAAATTTATGATTTTAAAAATGTCTTTGCTGTAGAAACACATGAAAACAATGGCTTATCTGAATGTATTTGAAATACCTAGTTTATGAGATTTTATTGAAACTTTACAGCGCAGTTTCTCAAAATAACCAGCTTTTTCCTTTCCATTATTTACGGCTGAGATCTTCATACGTTTCACTAACTGGAAAAAAGCTGTGGTACTAGGACACCCTCAATCGTCCCAGGAGAGAATGAAGGTGATGCATGAGCATAACTCTCAAACTTCAGGAGGAATTTTCACCAAACGTATTGTGTATATGACTTTATGACTCCCTTTTACACATTTGCATACCACATAGGAAAAATATATGTGGGGATAAGACACCCATTGCACTACTGGGAGTGGTAGTCGAATGGGAATGATTTTACATGTAAAGTGTTTAATGTTGTTCTTACAATACAGACAGATTTCACTCTTATTCCTATCTCACTATGTACAGTCAGATAAAAAGATTTTCCGTATCCTCTATTAGCTCAGAGAATGTGACTCAGCCATTAGCAATGCATTCTGTGATACACCAAAAGCAAAGATGTATATGAACGTTTACATTGCACTTGAATGGCTTATCTGACCTGATGAAGGGGTCTAAGAATCTGCATATCTGAGTGTACACGAAGAAAAAGAGGACTTAAATATAACTGGCGAACATTGTGTATCCATCTCGTACACTCGCTTATTCAAATGAAAGGGTCGGCGATTCCCTTGTGTCAAGAAATGTCTTTTTTATCTTTTACGCTTAATAGCTAGGATCTGGTCAAGCTAGTACACAATCATACTAGCTCCTCGGTTACGAAAGCTGCCCGCTGAATGTTTGGCTGCTGTGTGGTGTATTCTACGTTTGTTAATCTTGTTGCACTTCCTGTTCCCAGCTGGCTGCTTGCATTCGAAAGTGCTTGGCACGGCCTGCAAAATACCCCAGTTCATCGCTGTATGTTTGTTATCGTAGCTGTCGCCTCTCAGGCGGTAATTCGTATGGTAACATTTAATACGTAACGCGTTCTGGTGCTGAAAGGCTCCTAACCTTTAACGACCTCTTTGACAGCAGATGGAAATAAGCAATAAAATACTGTTCATTTTACCACACATCTCCAGATCAGCAGCAGTTGTCATGAGCAAACACAATGATGTCAACAATCAAATGTAAACTGAACTTTAACAAAAAGAGAGTTTTAAATTGGTTTCATTCGTTTTCGAACTGATGTTTATCATTCCGTCAAATATATCGTTCATACCTCGAAATTAATCGTATTTGTAAGCTCTTTCATCTCCGCATTGAAAGTTTTGTAAACATTGAATTAAATTTTGTGTCCAAATTTAGCGTGTTATTATTCAAATTTGTTTCAGTTCTGATGCCCTTTATATTCTCACTCTTTTCTTGGCCGTTTCCCAACGAAGAACGAAGAACTGTCAGTTTCGTTGTAAAACGTTGAATACAATGCATAAATCTTCATCACCCATTGAATCATCATATATAAGTTGTGTGTACCGTCTTTCTTTATCCGCAGACAAGTACGAGGTCAAACATTCTTTTCTTTTAACGTATGTAACTAATTATGAGAACGTAGGGCTGCACACTAATATGCCACGTAGTATTCTGTGTTCTCTGGATAGTCAGTTTCTAACTGTTCATTGCAAGATGTTGGTGAGAAACTCATGTATTGAAAAGTATCACGAATAAAAGAAAAATGGTGAATCCTATGAGACTACCGGCCACTACCAACTTAGCAATACACCGATAATGTTACTCCTGTGAAATGATACTTATTTGACCGTGATCATACTTAAAGGAAAACTTCGGACTGTTTTTGTTTCTCTAAGGATTTCTGTAGCAAGGAAGCAACAGCAGAAAAGATGGGAATCGAACCAAGGTTTTACTACAGCAAAATAAACGGTAATTACGTAGCAGGAAAATGTTGACAGCCTAATTAGGCAATGCTGTAGCAAGAACTAGCATGGTTCAATAACTTGATACTGAAATTCTGTTTTGCTGATAACAACAAGGCCGTTGGTCAGTTTAGCAAGTAATGTGCCAGTGTTTTGACATGAACTTCACAGGAGGAATATTAATATGTTTAGGCAGCAAAAGGTTTTCAACAACATTTACTATCTATACGTTACATTAGGAAGCTAATGATCATTATGGGTAAATTATTACTAACGGTGGAGGACTACTAACTTGGCCCATGTACTCTTTTATCAGTTTAATTAATGGAAATTACTACTGTTGAAATAGTCATCATGTATTTGTATCTTTTGTACTGATAATTATTTCTGTTCTGATGGAACATTTGGTTCCTTATATTATTTAACTCAGATGGGACATGTGATGCCTGAGAATAGTTGCAGCTATTTGCTTACTGTAGTACACACCAGTTGTAAGAATGAAAGTTGAACTTCTTGAGTACTGTTAATGTAACATGAAATTTAAGTCTGGCTCAGCTATTAGCATGCAGACCCAGTAATTAGTCTATCATTAAATTACAATCTAGGCTGAACACTTTAGTCACAACACAATATTAGAAACACTCAACTATAGAACACATGAAATAATAAACACTGTTATCTCAATAAGAAGAATCTTTGGACTGAATACTTTAAGCCTTCTGTTAGAACACATGAAATAATAAACACTGTTATCTCAATAAGAAGAATCTTTGGACTGAATACTTTAAGCCTTCTGTTAGTAATTCTGCTTTGATTGAACTTTAATCATCATTTTATGAAAATTATGTGGTGTATTTAAAAAGTTATGTTCACTAAATAATTATGTACTTAACAACTCCACAAATTTTATTAACCTTTGTCAAGGAAGATAATTGCTTTTCAGTTCAGTAAAATAGGATACTCCAAAATACCGTAGCATTTGGGATAGGCCTCCGTTCAGGTAAAGACAAGGGATAAGGGTGACTCAACACAAAGTTTACTGAACACAAACGTCTTACTGAAAAAGAAATCACGTAACTGGTCCATGCAGTTATACAGTACTCAAGTGATAATTTGAGATGAAGGTGGCGGCAGTGTCGATCTCCTTTACTATTTAAAAAAAGGCGGCAAACATGTCAATGGCTCTTCCTGTGTAAGAAGTTCTGAAAATTCTCTTCTTAGTCTCGAATTTTCGTAACCAAATTACTTCCGCATCTGAGGCTGTATTATAAAATCTAGCCGTTCTTGTCGCTTCATTCAGTTCACAAGATGAGCACACTTTGTCTGCTGGCCATCGACTGCTTAATGTCACAATGAAGCTTTGCAGCTTGACTGCCAGGTCCATTATTTTAATACCGCCAAGCCAGCTTCGTTGCACCCTCCATGTTTTACATGATCACACACCTACGTGCCCTACGTGTGAACCAGCACTACAAGTAAAGTTTCTACTTTTCCATTCATTTACAGCACATTATTTTTGAAATTACATGCATCAATTAATTATAATTACATAAATTATCATAAATAATGTGTAAAACGTTATATGGATGTCACATTAAAGGATACAGTTATACAGAAGTCACATTAGCAAAAACAGACAAAAAGGTAGATAAGGACATTATAGATAATATCGATAATAGTGTTACAACCTGTTTACTGGTATTATTTAAACAATAATATTAACTGGATACACGACTTTTGTTAAAAATCACAGATTAACGTGTAACAGGATATAATTTGAATGAGTATTTGGTACAAAGCGTAGCTTTATGTGCGAAGTAACTGAATTTCATTCTACAGGATTAGAAAATATTTCTGGTCGGAAAACAATATATCTGGAGCATTTTATGGGATGAGAAAGCAATCGATTGCACATATCAAGAATAAAATCGAAAGGAAAATAGAATATAATCATTTATGCCTATACCAAGAGATATTAGAGCATAAAAGAACTATAATGAAGTCAATTCTTTATGTGAATCTGTTGAATATTAGATAATTATTTTAGATGAACCCATATTATCATGCCTGAAAAATCCCAAATTATGAATATCCTACATATAACACTGGATGATTGTTCTCCATTTTACATTATGTGAAGACTATACCTGATATTGAATGTGCCCAAGATTTTTCCTTAATTCACTGTTCAAAATCATGAAAAATTTTCAGCGGCAAACCTGACTGTGCAGACTGAAATTCCAGATGCACAAAACAGTTTACTGTTTCGTAAACTGTAAATGACCTACTACACATCGTAAACAGTTACTGATAGTACAGCTTTAACGAATTAATGTTGACAATGTATTAAACTCAAGTTATGAAAACATTGATGACACGAGGAAACAAAATTTTGTGTGAATATTGAGCTCATCAGAGATTACACATTTTGATAGTCTTGATTGTAATATAGAATAATTACAGCTACATGATAACCGGTTTTAGATAACCAGCAATAATCTTCAGGTAGCGCTTGTGTTATGATTAGTACCTAAGTACAGCATTAATTGCAGCATCGTTAGTCAGAATAACTTGTCCGTGTTAAAAGGCTGTTCAAGGCATGATTGTTGAAATGTAAAACCAGGCTCCTGGTTAGTACAATTCAGAATATATAATACCGATCGCTCTGTGTTGTCGTTCCTTACAAACTGTTCAAAGAATGAAAAAAATATGAATATTAGTTTTGAATAGTAGAACTGCAGGTAATTCATGTCTATAAATAACATTCTATGCTCTACAATAATAAATTGTTTGGGTTGATCATTTTATAAAGTGTCTACTGAATTGAGAATTCTTTTTTACAGACCCCATAAAACAAAAGGAAATTTTACAAACTTAGTCTTAAAATGACATATTCAAGCGCATAGAGAAGGATTTAGTAAAAGTAGAATAGCTAGATGTTGAGAGAGAAATATGAGAAATTACGAGAGTGTATCATGTAATTAACGAATCACTGAATAAAAAGCCTTTGCGTGTCAAATTTTAACTGTGAAGAAAAATGTATTTATCAAGTTACAGTGTTGCATATTTTTATATGATTCTGAATGATAGACATGTGTGATAGATATCTGCATACATCATGTATCGCATAACATTTTGAAAATACTACTATTTATGACAGCTTCATGCAACAGTGAAACGAATGTCCCTGCGGTGTCAACGAGATTAGGTGTGTGGTGGAATAGTTAACGACTTGCACTCAATTGACATTAACGAGGGCAGTAAAACATGAGTGGAATGCGGGCCATCAAGAATGTCAGCCGCGGAGTGACGTATGTGTTGCCATTACATTGATAATCGTGTTACTTACGCCAGTTTTTAGCTTTGACAATTTTTTTTTTTTACTGTTGATGAAAGATTATGGCTCTTTTACTACAGTTTTAGCTTTGTCAGGAGATAGTATACACAATTTTGTAAATTCTATGACCAAGATGTACCATTCTAATATAACTGGAAAATCTTTGTAAAAGTTGTGCTACCTTATTCACACACATATATTTTAGATATGAACAATTTATTGATTATAAGAGAAGAAATTGTAAAATGACTATCAATAAAAGTAAAAGAAGGACAGTGGAACGTAGTCGAATTACATGAGGCGATGACGATGGAATTAAACTGGGAAATGAGACACTGGAAGTACTAGACGTGTTTTTGTACTTGGCCTCCACATTGCCTAACATAGCCGAAGCAGCGAGCACATAAAATACACAATGGAAACAGCAAGAAACTCACTTCTGAGAACGAGGAATTCGTTAACATCTAATATGAATTAAAATATTAGGAATTAGTTTCGGAAAATATTTGCCAACCCTGTGTGTCATTACAAACAGCAGATTTATTGAGACGGCTGAAGAAGGTAAGGAGAGGTCTGTAGCGATCTGTATCGGGGATTAGGGTACCAGTCGGCAGTACACCCCGTCTGAAATTCCCAAGTCATTAATTAGCACCTCTGTCTGACTGCTTGCAATCAACACCGACATGGCGAGAGATTTAGTGGCTCGTCAGCTAACATACTGTTTTTTTTTTTTGTGCAGTGTAGAACTATGCCCTTGATAAAATATGTAAATAGTAAAGATTCAACACTGGAAGAGAGAAATAAATCGAAATTTTGCGTAAATATGATGAAGTGGAAATAGTTACGACGAGGATGAACCCTTACAGCTGAATTATGTTCGGTACCAATTTCATTTAAGTCAAGGGAACAAGTTATCTTGAATGGTGGCATTACAAAAGCTGGTAATATGAACAATAACTAAATAGGATTTTGAACAGCAGTTCAGTTAAAGCAAGCAGTGATTACACAGGCAACTTTTACTTTTTACCAACGACATTCTCCAGTGCACTGATTCGTTAATCTAAGCAAATTTCCCTCGTGTAATCAGGTCGCCGAATTCTATTGAATAACTGATTCTCAGATATCGATATCGATACACGACTACTTAAAATATTTACCAAGAGCAGTAAAATTAGTTCTGGACTAGCTGCAATAATTCCGATTACATCACTGAGCTTGCAATAAAAGGACGACTACAACAAAACTCTCGCCTGCCACGTAATAGCAATATTAGCAATTTGTCAATATTTATATATCAACTGTTTATAGCAAAAGTATTCATGATTACACACACATTTCATGGGTAATGACATGGTATCTGAAAGAAAATGAAGTCAGCTATAGACTGAGCTTATGACATGTAATGTTAAAAAAGAAGGATTTATTATAAACAAGAAAATCGTATTGTTACGGTTATGTGACAAAACAAAAAATTCTCCACAGCTACATTCAAAGTTTTGCCTCTTTATAAATTGTTTATTCTATCGTCTCTTATCATTATGTGCATTAGTAAGAAAATTTGATAATACAGTACAGTATCATAAGAACGTCATTTGAAATCAGCTGTAGTGCAGGAACATGACGAAATAAGTTGTGAGCTTGACTAATTTCTTGCAGTTCCGAATTGTAACGTAAAAATAATTATCTAAAAGACATAATTTCAGCTATGTATAAAATTAATCTGTATTGTAATAAGATGTAATTCCACAAAAAAGACATCTTGTTTGTTTAACATGAAATATATTTAACATCTGTAAATAATTTCGAAAGGTGGCCTAGCACTTAAGAGTTGACATGATTCTAGTGATAGTGACGGAGTTGAGGAAGAAGCGGTCGTAATATGTTTAGGGGACATTCGTTGCTATCATTGGTCTGTGTTAGAGCCTGTGCTACCTATGAATTACTTATGACAACATGATGTGCAGATAGTTTGAACTTAGTTATTTGGTGCAAAAGATCGTATTTCTGGAAATGCTTTTTCGCTGTTTGTTTATATGAACAGTTGCACTGAACTTTATTTGGGACTCTGTTATTCAATAGACTTCGGTGAACTGGTTACTTGTGGGAAATTTGCTTAGATTAACGAATCAGTGCACTGCATAATGTCACTGTTACAAATAAAACTTTGCCTATGTAGTTTCTACTTGCTTTAACTGAACTGCTGTTAAAAATCCCATTTATTTACTGTGTAAATTGTCAACTTCTGTGAGGCTACCATTCTAGGTAACTTGTTTCTAGACTTAAATAAAATTGGTACCGAACGTAATTCAGGTGTAAGGGTACAACCTTGTCTTAACTGACTATTGTCACCTCTTTTTGTTTACGCTAAATTTTAATCTATTTCCCTCTTCCAGTATATTCATTGACTGTTATTTAGGCTGGTTATTACTATTTAAAGAATTTCTTAAGCTCACAGTGCTACACTGCACAAACAGTCCACTATTTTAGCCGACGAGCCATTAAATATGTTAAATGGTTGTGTGCTTCCCCACTGGTTGTTAGGTAATAGCAAACTGGCCCTCCTAATGACTAATTTTACTTTATTTCGTTGCTCTAAGTCAGCTGGGACGCTGTAATTGGTTAGCTTTCTTCAAAAAAATACATCAGCAATAACACCTGTGACGTTGCCAGTGTAGCCTGGTACGACATTGTTCAGAAAAGAAGAGAATAAAATCTCTTTAACTGTGGTGCTACGGAAGGGTGCAGATTACGTATTTAGATCGAGTAACTAATGAGAAGGCGCTGAAACGAAATGAATAGAAATGAAATTCATAGCGCAAGTTGAATAAAAGAAGGAATCGGTCAATAGGACACATCCTGACACACCACGGAATCGCCAGTTTGGTACTGGACGGAGGGATGTCATCTGCAGATGACTCTCTGGAGAATATTTGGCATCAGTCAAAAGATAAGCAAACAGAAATTGCACATTCTGTGCAAGTTTGCTGATACCCCAAGATTGGTACAAGAAAAACAAGAGGATGTAGAAAGGAAGGAAAATCAACTGCCGTTACCAGTGTACCACTTAAACAACAGTTAAGAGACAGCAGTAGAAGACAGAAGATCATAACAGTTGCCACAGAGATATAAATTATACGAGATAAAGCCTACAGGTAAACACCAAATACGGTACTGGAAGAGAGCAGCGACAACTCTGAAGATTCTGATCATTTCCGGTACACTGACTCCTCTCATAATCGTTTGTAGACAGGTGGCGATGAAAGAGTCGAAACGGTGAAGAAAGGGGACTTCATTTTAGTTAAAGTAGAAGGGAGAGATTTCATGAATGGGCGCAGTTATATTGCTCAAGTCTTTAAATTATATGGCGTTGGCTGTGAAGTAATTTTTTTAAAGAGAGTGGTTTCTACTATAAAATTTGAAGTTGCAGAAGACACTGTGGAGAATATTGGACATCAGTCACAAGATAAGCAAACAGAAATTACACATCTTGCACAAGTTTCCTTATCTCCTAAGATTGGTTGGAAAAAAGTGGCAGTTTCGCATGCGAATAGCGCATACGTTCTACAAAGATCCAGATATCGTTTAAATGTTGTATGTACCTCTTTGACTTTCTAGTACTAAACAGCTAATTTCTTTGTTGCTTCAAATGAAATAATTACCAGACTGTTATAGTTATTATTACAGGATTAATGAATACAAAGATTAATTAATAACAACATCTTGTTGTATTCCTGTTATCCTCCGTCAAGCCTCTTTATCCAGCGCATCTTCCTTGTCGATGCTGGGATGTTCCATTACTCGATTTATGTGGTCTGTCCAAGAACGTCGTGGTCTTCCGGGCTTACGTCTGTCGGATGGTTTCCATTCATATACCTTCTTTGGCCATCGATGATCTGTCATTCTCATCATATGTCCGTACAATTTTAATAATTTTCTTTCAATTCTATCACTGTATCATTTGCTTCATTACAGTTCTTACCTCATCATCAGTTTTTCTTTCGATTTTTGATATTCTGACACTTCCACGCAAATAATCCATTTACACAGCTCTCAGTCTTTTGAGATCCGCATTTAAGATCCATTGTCCTGACCCATAGCATAGCACTGATTCAACCAATATTGGCAAAGTACCTGGCCCAATACATGGCAATAGCGCTCGATATGAAAATGACTCGGTTCCAGACTGATATCACTAAATTCAGCGTGCATTAGTTTACTCATTTTAACAATATTTTACATTATATATTCGTCAAGGTGTGTTTAGCGTTGTTACTGATCTTACTGCAAAATATTCTTATATTTAGGGTTGTTAATTCAAGAGTCAAACTTCTTCTCCAGTTGTATAACATTTGTGCGAGATACTGCAAAAATGAAGGGCCCCGCTATATGGACTATGGGTAAAACAAATCCTGAGCGCGATCAGCATTCACGAACTGCTCTTGCTTATGTTACTGTCGGCTGTACTTCTGTAAATAATCAACGATACTTGCGCAAGAGGTGATTAAGAGCCTTGTTAGTCTCGATCTTATATCTCTCGCTGTAGTACACGTTCTGATTATGAACGTGCATGCAGTCTTACGCAAATTCACATGTTAATGAAACTTAACTAGTATAAAGATTCGACTATTGTTTGAAAGTTGCATGTAGCTGTTCGAATTTCTAATATTAAATAGCGAATTTCTTCCAACGCAGAGTGTAGTACGACAAAAGAATACTTTCCCTTTACATTTATTGTCACAACGATAACATATCTATCTGTTCTTATTAAAATAAAATCATGAGAAGAACTTCAGGTCCAACCTAATTATTCGCAGTACTTTAGAAACCTTAGTGTAGTCTTTTGACGTCAAAAAGAACTCAGAGTATAGACCAGTGGCGCTTTAGCTAACAAAAATCGTTAAGCGCGTGTTGCTAGAGCTTAGGCCAGATACTAACTTGTTAGCGCAGATCCATTTTACTTCTTATGAGACACCAATAATATGCAACATGTCACGTAATAATTGATATATAGTTATTTACAGTTCAGACCCGCCAGGGTAGCCGAGAGCGCAAATGCGCTGCTTCCTGGACACGGGTAGGCGCGCCGACTTCCGGATCGAGTCCGCCCGGCGGATTAACGACGAGAACCGGTATGCCAGCCAGCTTGAATGTGGTTTTCAGGGGGTTTTACACATCCCGCTAGGTGAGTACCGGGCTGATCCCCACGTTCCGACTCAATTACATGACTCGTAGGCATTTGAAACTCGTTACCACTAGTCCATGGCTTACACTCGACACAGGCAGTTGGGGTACACTAATTCCGTCCCGGGGGGTTCGGGGTGGCGGCAGGAAGGGCATCCGGCCACCCTCTGCAACTAACACTGCCAAGTGATTTATTTACAGTTTATTTGTGCAACATGTAAAAGTACGCAGCTGAACTGTAATCGCTGACTTGCGCTAATAATATAATCAACTTTCAGTAACACTCGCGATATAATCCATCTCACCTGTCTAAATGCTAAATATTTAAGAAAGCCTAACAACTGCGGAAGTAGATTTCACTTACAGTAATTCGAAATAGGCGTAATAGTTGCAGATCTTCCTTCTTTAGTCGTGTTATATGCTTCGAGCAAAGTTCAAATTTACCGCCCAGTCAGTGATACAATTTCAGTCTCCTCTCTGTTGTTTATCAATTGCGAACGTACATTTTTCTTTGTTTCTGTTCGTGTTATAAAATTGTTATCAAATATTTTTCTATCTATCGCCTATTTTTGAGTCATCAGTCTTGTGATTGATTTCATGAGGCTCGCCACAAATTCCTCTCCTGTGCCAAACTTTTTCAGCTCAGAGTAGCCCTTGCACCCTACTTCCTCGATTATTTTGTGGATATATTCTAACTTCTGTCTTCCTCTACAGTTTTTACCCCCTATAGCAGCAGCATGGAAATTATTTTTGTTGTTTTAACAGCTATCCCATAATCCAGTCCCTTTTTTGTCCGTCTTCTCCATATACTTATTTCCTTGCCGATTATGTGAAGGATCACTTCATTCTTTACCTTATCACTCTACCAAAATTTCAACGTTCTTCCATAGCACCACATCTCAAATGCTTAGATTTTCTTCTGTTCCTGTTTTCCCCACACTTAATTTTCGCTACCATATAACACTGTGCTCCAATCGTACACTGTCAGAAATTTCTTCTTCAAATGAAGGCCTATGTTTGATACTAAAAGATTTCTCTTGGCCAGAAGTGCCTCTTTCCGGTACTAATCTCCTTTTTATCTCCTCATTGCGGAATCCGTCATGGGTTATTTTGCTACATAGGTAGCAGAATTTCTTAATTTCATCGACTTTGATCACGATTTTTGATGTTAAGATTCTCGCTGCTCTCATTTCTACTGCTTCTCTTCACTTTCGTCTTTCTTCGATTTACTTTCAATCGGTATCCTATACTCAATAGAATGTTCATTCCATTCAACAGATCTAATTCTTCTCCACTTTCACTGAAGATAGCAATGTCGCAGCGTCTCGTATCATTGATATCCTTCAATTTTACTCCCACTCTTGAACCTTACTTTTATTTCCGCCATTATTTCTTCGATACATAGAGTGAACAGTATGGGGGAAAAGTAAATCCCTTCTTACAACCTTTTTAATCCGTTCTTTTTCTTCCAGTCTTACTGTTACCTGTTTGTTCTTGTACATGTTGCATATCATCCGCCTTTCCCTAAACGTTACCCCTATTTTTCTCAGAATTTCGACTATCTGGCACCATTTACATTGTCGGATCCTTTTTCCAGGTCCAGCAAATACTATGAATTGGAGTTTATTTTCTTTCAGTTTTGCTTCCATTATCAATGGCAACGTATGAACTGGCTCTTTGGTGATTTACCTTTCCTAAATCCAAGTGATTGTCATCTAACAGATCCTCAGTTTTCTTTTCCATTCTTCTGTATACTATTCTCGTCAGCAACTTGGATATGTGGGTGATGTTTTGCCAAAGCTGATGGTGTATCGCCTTTACCAAACATGCTACACATTAATGTGAATAACCTTTATATTGCCGCTTCCCCCATTTGTGCTGGCCTAAGCTGTCGCCAGCGCATTGGTCGGAAAAGGTGTAGCAAGAAAATAGATATCAGACGCTGAATCAAGCGCACCTATCAGGAGAGAGGCCGAAGACAGACTCGCAAGCAACACCCCACAACGCCCTGTCGACCGCAGCTATTTAGATCGCCGCCGCTCAGACCCTATCTCAGTCTCAGTCTCTAGCGCAATAACTCGCATCCTAGTTTGGCGTCTGTCAATCTCCGCTTAGCGGCACTTGTACTTCACCAGCAGTGCTGCTAACGTGGACTGTTACGGAAGAGCTTGTACCACAACACATGGACTCTCTTAAGTTAAGTAGCTTGTAAACAAAGAATCCTGTTAATACATGGGTGCAGTTGCGTTGTAGAAAGAGGATTTCGACCACCAAACAACAGCCTCTCCCTTGTTTCCTATGGCACAAGACTCTACAGTGGCAATGAGGACGCGACACCAATGATTTTAGAAATTCCGATTCAATGTTATCTATACCTTCTGCCGTATCTGATATTGTGCTTTTCAAAGCGCTTTTAATTTCTGATTCTAATACTGTGTCCCCTCTCTCTTCCCTCCCTATCGACTCCTGTTTGTTCTTCTGTCACGTCATCAGACAAGCCCTCCCCCTCATAGAGACCTGTACACTCTGTCCTCTGCATTTAAGATGGAATTACCATTGCACTCTTGATGTTATCACTCTTTGTTTGATCTTTCTGCATGCTGAATCAGTCCTTCCGACAATAATTTCCTTTTCGATTTCTTCACACTTTTTCTGCAGCCATTTCATCTTAATTTCCTTGTACTACCTATTTATTTAACTGCTAAGTGACTTTCTGTAGTTCCTTATTTTGTCGATCACCTGAAGTATTGCTTCTGTTATCCACGGTTTCCTCGTAGCTAGCTTCCTTGTACCTACCTACGATTTTCTTCTCAACTTCCGTGACTGCCTTTGTTAGAGATGAAAATTACTCTTCTACTGAACTGCCTACTGAGCTAGTTATTATCGCGGTACATATAGCCCTAGAGAACTTAGAGGGTGCCTCCTCATTCCTTAGAATTTCCGTATCTCACTTCTTTGCGCACTGATTCTTCCTGATTATTGTAAACTTCAGCCTACTCTTCATCGTTACTAAATTATTATGTGAGTCTCCTGCGTGCGCTTTACAATGTAGTTTCTGATTTCGGAATCTCTGTCTGACCGTGATGTAGTCTAACTGATATCTTCCCGTATCTCCTGGCCTTTTCCAAGTGTACCTCTTACTATTGTGATTGTCGAACAGAGCATTCGCTATTATTAACTGATATTTATTGCAGAACTAGGTCTTTCTCTTATTCAAAAATGTTCAAATGTGTGTGAAATCTTATGGGACTTAACTGCTATGTTCATCAGTCCCTAAGCTTACACACTACTTTAACCTAAATTATCCTAAGGACAAACAGACACACCCATGCCCCAGGGGGGACTCGAACATCCGCCGGGACCTGCCGCACTGTCCATGACTGCAGCGTCCTAGACCGCTCGGCTAATCCCGCGCGGCTCTTTCTCTTGTTCCTGCTACCAAGCCCATATTCTCCCGTAACCGTTTCTTATATTCGTTGCCCTATCACGGCATTCCAGTGCACCATGACCATTAAATTTTTGTCTCCCCTTACGTACTGAATTACCCATTCAGTAGCCTCATATACACTCTCTGTATCTTCATCTTCAGCCTGCAACGGCGTCTTGTATACCTGAACTAGTGTTGTCGGTATTGGCTTGGTGTCTATTCTGATAAGAAGAACGATATCACTGATCTGTTGACAATAACTCACTCTTTGTCCTACCGTCTTGTTTATAACGAATCATTCTCCTGTTATACCACTTTCTGCTGCTGTTTTAAGTACCCTATACTCATCTGACCAGAAATCTTTGCTGCGGCTATTGTTGTTAATCATTTTTCTGTTATCTCTTTTAATCAGATAGAGTTTAACGGATTATACCCATCTAGATAGACATATCACAAGTAAATTGCATCTATGAACTATTATCCTCAAAAATAACTAACGGAAATATTTTAACGTCTTCGCCTTCTCTTTTCAGTGCGTAATTCAAAATTAGGTTTTTTTATTCTTTTCTTCACCGGGGCTCAAGATTAACAAGTAGCAGATTCTATTTTCTTCAAAATAAACAGTCTGGATCTCTGTTTTAAATTTTCAACAGTCAAAATTTTATTTGAGATTTATATTCTTATAACAACTTATAGTCGTCAGTGCACGGCTGTCAGCAAACTAATCCCCAAACAACAACGATAATGAATGATAATAAAATACAAACAAAAACCAACGCGCCAACATCAGTTTATGGTCTGAAGTTAAGAAATTACAGCAAAATTTTGCCTCTTAAATCATGGGCAAACGCAACCCACTGAAGTTTCCTAAACTAATGATAGCTCATAACAACAATTCTGCAAGTAATGACAATTCTGCGCCACGCTCGCCTTAATGGTTTCTACAGAGTGTAGGTATTAAATAATCCTAGGGAAGATTTTTGTGTATTTTCGGGCAACACACACTGTATGACCAAAGTGTAGTTCCGTTTTAAAATTTTTAGTGCCCGTTAAAAAAGTATATTGCCATTAAGACAATGCCTAGCTCAAAGCAAATCATTTAACCACTTTAGAGAGTGCCACATCAGAAGGAAAGTACTGCAACCATTCAGTTACATAAGAGGGCGCCAAATTCCAACATAATGCTGCAACCACTCAATTACGTTAGAGGGTGCCCAACAGGAACACCATCCAGACAATGCGAAAGAAATCAGATTACTGGCCGATCACAACCAATCTTCACACGAAAAATTGTTGTGTACGACTTCATACACAACGGTAAGGAGAGTTGGGGTACGCAGTGGTGTGGCAACTGTCGTCTTAGGAAAGCTGGACAGGAGCAGAAGCGATTACCGAATATAATACGACAGTAAACGCAAGATTTACTTAACTCGTATTTCTCCAGGCGTATGAAGACTCATTGCTTCAGTAGTATGGTTGTTCTTATTAGAATAGACACCAATCCAACAACAACAACAACAACATTGGTTCAGGTATACATGCCGACGTCGCTAGCAGAAGATGAAAAGATAGAGAATGTATGTCAGGATTTTGTAAGGGTAATGGTAATTCAGTCCATAGATGGAGACGGAAAGTAATAGATATGGGGAACTGGAAATCGATTGTAGGTGACGGAGCAGAAAGGGTTACGGGAGAATATGGGCTTGGTAGTAGGAACAAGAGAGGAAAAAGACTGACTGAGTTCTGCAATAAACGTCAGCTAGTAATAGGGAATGGTCTGTTCAAGACTCACAAGAGTAGGAGATGTTCTTGGAAAAGTCCAGGATATACGCGAAGATACCAGTTACATTACATTTAGGGCAGAAATCACGATTATTATTTTTGTCTTCTGAGTACTCATCTTCCCGTGTCCGGGAAACAACGCGTAAAGTCTCTTCTTCTGCAACTCTAGTAGCCATATCACTGCGTAAAAATAGATCTTTCGCTGAGTACTCAACTTTCCGTGTCCTGGAAAGAACGAGTAAAGCCTCTTCTTCGAAAACTCTGCACCTCTAATAGCGTTATCATTGCATAAAAATAGATCTTCCGCTGTGTAAGCGAGCTCCATTCTTTGGCACATTCTCTGTTCCGTAGAGATTGTGCACAAGAAACCAGAGAAATAACAGCTCGCACAGATGAGCACAGGCATTCGTTTTTCTCATGCTTCAACTATGAACGGAACGAGTGAAAATCCTAATACAGGGAGCATCAGAGAGATCCGTCAACCAAATACTTTACAGTGATTCGCCAAGTATAGATTTACTGCAGAATGGGGCATTCAGGTAGAACACACGTGCCTTTGAGCGCTGCCACGGTAGGACACATACGCTAGCTACAGGAAAATCATGAAATCTGCTGCTGAGAATTCTTCCGGGTTGTATGGCCATGGTCCATGGAACTCTTAAACCCCTGACGTTTCGTCCAAGACTACGTTGGACATCTTCGGAGGTGCTCCTGGTTGTGCTAAGGTTGCAGTCGGCAAGACTCAGCACAACCAGGAGCACCTCCGAAGATGTCCAACGTAGCTTTGGACGAAATGTCAGGGACTGAAGAGTTCCATGGACCACGGCCATACAACCCGGAAGAATTCTGAGCAGCTGAAACACCCGGTCGTGAAAGCCTTTATTGTATAATCATGAAATCTATCTCTGCAGTTCCAACAGAAGAACCAGTTTCGCCATTTACAGCTAATAGTTGTGTTTGTGAGAAGAACCACTTGATTTTATATACATTAACCAGCGCATTGTCCAAATATTAAATGGCTCTGAGCACTATGCGACTTAACTTCTGAGGTCATCAGTAGCCTAGAACTGAGAACCAATTAAACCTAACTAACCTAAGGACATCACACACATCCATGCCCGAGGCAGGATTCGAACCTGCGACCGTAGCGGTAGCTCGGTTCCAGACTGTAGCGTCTAGAACCGCACGGCCACTCCAGCCGGCTCCAAATATTAAGCTATGTAGATTATGGAAGATAAAATTCTTTGACAAGATCGCTAACAGCGTTGATTACCGAAAGCGGTTATCGCGAAAAGTTTATTATTAGCGATCTAGGCAAAGAAGTTTATCTTCTCTAATGTGTTAAGACAGATCGCCCCTTACAGCTACAAATGACTAAATTAAGTTAAGCCGTGTTCTTCCATCTTACACCAAATATTTCAACATTTCACTATTGTTTTATATGGTAACATTAGAACTGAAGAGCAATAATTTCCATTCGTGGCGAACTAAAAACATATACAGTGGACTACTATGAAGTCTTTAATAACACAGAGAGCAGTAATTGTTGTTTGCGTAAGTGAAGGGCTGTATGCGTAATGACTTTATGCAAATCTGGTACTGTACACGTTAATCACGCCACTGTCCCGCGGTAGATATCGAAAGTCTGCTGTTCCGTTATCGATGCATTGCAGAGCTTTAATATCATTGCATTTTTATAGTATATACCAGGAATGTTAATCGGGCGGATCCTGCTGTTAAAGGAGATCACAACGAATAACTACGCAGAAGAGTGTCATGAAACAACACTCAGTTATGGCAAAGATAATTTTACAAAAGTCCGTAAGTGATGAGAACACGTCATTAGAAACATCAAAGAGGATTTTTTAGCCATGGAATATTCAAATTTAATGAGCCTGCTGCACAGCGAAAATGAGCTATATCATTTCACCAGCATCGATTGTCAGGAAATCCTCGTCACTGTTATCTGAAATTGTCCTCAGTCTTCTTTTAAAATTTATTTATAATCAAGCAGCGCTACAAAGGCTGATGGGCACTATGGTTGTTCAATAATAATTATTTTTATGAGTTTTATGTGCTTTGACTCACACAACAGCCACTCAGCATGAGACTAATTACAGAAACGCTAACATCAGTGTAGATTCACTCTTTTAAATAAGTTCGTTAACGTCGTAAATATTGGAGCATGATAACAGCAGATAAGACATGAAAGAGAAAAGATACTGTTATTTTCATAGAGCCATAGGGAAGGTATTCATAAAGATGAGGAAGGTATCAGAAAAACAAAAATACAAATCAGAAGAAGCGATAGAGGATCCTAAACCTCCTTCCACATATCGTATGTAAAATGGTTCTGAAAGCTGTGCATTAAGTGAAATCTTTTTAAACATCTTTTCCTGTTAAAAGTTTTTCTATATTTTTCACAACATGTACATGTACTAAAACACACAAGATAATTCCTAGGTTGTTGTAGCCAATCACCGTTAAAAGAAAATAATTAATGATACATAGTACCACAGACAGCATTACTGCGCTGTAGATGTACGGAACTCATATGTTAGATATAACTGACAAGGTGTGATATGTACATCAGCTGGTTCACTAACATATTCGCAGTGGAGAGGGCAGAGCTGGCCACTGATGCGTGTTTTAGTCTTCTTATAAACTGTACTTTATTCGAAGCCGAACTTTTTGGCATTGATCGAAAGTTGTTGAAATCGTGTCCCCTGAGGGATGGACTCGTTTTTCGATCAAAGTAACTGAAAGTAAGGCATTAAATGGACTTTTGCGATTTCTGTAATAGATTCTGTGAACCGAGTTCTGGGAGTGGAAGCGAAGTATGCAATGTGATTCTTATTAATGTTTAAAAAACCCCTAGGCGACGTAGATGACGCTGAGACATGCAATTTAGTATGAGACTCATAGCGGCGCAAATGTCAGGAAATACCCCAAAAGTGGATGAGTCATGTTGAACATGACATCTGACGTCAGCAAACGTTGTATGTCACCATATGTGCAGCCCTTGGACTTTTCGATCCTGTCCTCGCTAGTAGGGGACAGTGGTACAAATCGATCCACTAGGGCATTCTGTTTTCGTTCTCGCATTACCCGATTTGATTCTTTGGTGTTCGTGGTAGTGGCAATACAAGACGTCGGCAAATCGGCTTCCGTTCAACGAGCTTGCAGACAAGTGTCTCTGCTATGGTGCTGCTAATTCACATGCGCTTGTAGCAAGACGTACACTGACGAAAAAAAAAAAAAAACCGCAACACCAAAAAATAATTAATGTAGAATAACGAAATTTCGAGAATACATTTGTCTAGGTAACATATTTTATCACCATTGCAAGATCACACGTTAATGTAAGGACGAGATAAGCCATTGCAAATGTGAAATGACGGTACATCAGTAACGGGCGTAGTCGCCAGAATGGTGAATGTAAGTATGAAAACGTGCATTCATTGTGTTGTCCAGGTGCCGGATGCCAGTTTATGGGAGTTAAATGCCTATTGCACTTGGTTGGTCATTACAGGGATGGTTAATGTTGTCTGTGGATGACGTTGGAGCTGTCGTCCAATGGCGTCCCATATGCGTTCGATTGGAGACATATCTGGTGGTCGAGCAGGCCCAGACAACATGTCGACACTCTGTAGGCGTGTTGGGTTACAACAGCGGTATGTGGGCGAGCGTTATCCTATCGGAAAACACCTTTGCCTCTCGCGTCTCTTTTACGAAGTTTGAGAAATACATTTGTACCTCATATCAAGGAATATGTATCTTCGTAAAACGATCTTCGACAGAGCAAAGACTCATGAGGCAAATGACAGAAGCTACGACGTATTCACGAAGAGATATTTACAAAATTGAATGTAACTGGAACTTATATCCAGAGTCTAAGATAATACTGATACAATATTCATGTGTAAGAAAGAGTAGTTCAAGATACAAATGGCGACGTTACAAGCAGGGGATGAAGAGATACAGAAAGTAAACGAGAATACTGAACGGGTAATTCAGTATGTAAAGGGACCAGCAAATCTAATAGTCACGGGGGATTAGAATGCGGTTGTAGGGGAGAGAGTAGAAGAAAGGGTTATGGGAGAGTATGGGCCTATTAGTAGGAACAAGAGAAGGGAAAGAGTAATTCAGTTCTGCAATAAATATCAGTTAGTATCATAACAACGAATATCATGTTCAAGAATCACAAGAGAAGGAGGCATGCTTGAAAAAAAAAAAAAAGAAAAAAAAGGCAGGCATGGGAACATTTCAGTTAAATGGGGTTGTAAGGCGCACCCAAGAGCAGATATAGACTCGGATCACAATTTAGTAACGATGAAGAGACTAGAAAGCAAGAAACAATATGCAAAGAAGTGGTATATGGAAATACTAAAGAATGAAAAAAAACGAGCTTGTATTTCTGTTAGGCTATAGATACTGCGATGGTGAATAGCTCAGTAGCTTGTTCAGTTGAAGATTAATGAACATCTGTAAAAGGGGCGATCACATAAGATGGAAACAAAATCGTAGGTACAAGGAAAGCGATTGTGAAGAATCCATGGTTAAGAGATAAAATAAGGAACTACAAAAATTTTCAGGGAAATTCAGGAATACAAGAATACAAGTCATCTGGGAACGAAATAAATAAGAAATGCGGAGAAGCTAAGGCAAAATGGCTGCATGAAAAATGTAAAGAAGTTGAAAAAGTAATGATCCTCGGAAGGGTGGACTCGGCATACAGAAAAGTCAAAATAGCCTTCGCTGAAATTAAAAGCAAGTGTGGTAATATTAAGAGTGCAACGGGAATTGCACTGTTAAGTGTAGAGGAGATAATAGATAGGTGGAAAGAGTACATTGAAGGCCTCTATGAGGAGGAAAATTTGTCTTGTGTGATAAAGAAGAAACAGAAGTCGGTTTAGAAAAGATAGGAGATCTAGTACTAGAATCAGAATTTAAAAGAGCTTTAGAGGACTGAAGATCAAATAAGGCATAAGGGGCAGTTAACATTCCATCCGAATTTCTAGAATCATTGGGAAGATTGGCAACAAAATTACTACACACGTTGGTGTGCAGAGTGTATGAGACTGATGATACATCATCTGACTTCCGCAAAAACATCATCCACACAATTTAAAAAAAATGTTCAAATGTGTGTGAAATCTTATGGGACTTAACTGCTAAGGTTATCAGTCCCTAAGCTTACACACTACTTAACCTAAATTATCCTAAGGAAAAACACACACACCTATGCCCGAGGGAGGACTCGAACCTCCGCCGAAACCAACCGCACAGTCCATGACTGCACATCCACACAATTCGGAAGACAGCAAGTGCAGAGAAGTGCGAATTATCGCAAACAACCAGCTTAACATCTCATGTATCCAAGCTGCTGAGAAGAATAATAAGCAAAAGAAAGGAAAAGAAAATTGAGAATGAGTTCGATAACGATTAGTTTGTCTTTAGGAAAGGTAAAGTCACCAGACTGGTAGTTCTGACATTGGGCTTGATAATGGAAGCAAGACTGAAAAAAAAATTTAGATATATTCACTGGATTTTTCGGATTGGATAAAGCTTTCGATAATGTAAAATGGTGCAATATGTTCGAAATTCTGACAATAATAGGGATAAGTTATAGGGAAAGATGGGTAATATATGATGCGTACAAGAAGCGAAGGGAAACAATAAGAGCCGGCCTCTGTAGCCCAGCGGTTCTAGGCGCTTCAGTCGCGAACCGTGCGACTGCTACGGTCGCAGGTTCGAATCCTGCCTCGGGCATGGATGTGTGTGATGTCCTTAGGTTAGTTAGATTTAAGTAGTTCTAAGTTCTAAGGGACTGATGACCTCAGATGTTAAGTCCCATAGTGCTCAGAGCTATTTGAACCATTTTTGAAACAATAAGACTGGAAGACCAAGAATGAAGTCCCCAGATTAACTGTTGGACAGGGATGTAGTCTTTCGCCCCTACTGTTCAGTCTCTACATCGAGGAAGCAACGACGAAAATAAAAGAAAGGTTCGAGAATGGGATTAAAATTCAGGGTGAAAGTATAGTAACCGGAATCGGACACGACTAGAAGATACTGGCCGACCGACCGAGGGCGTCGACGGTGAGTCGCCGAAAACCACGGAAATGAACATCGAATACTACACGGTAGAACGAGAAGTGAGAGTGAATGGAATCGAGAGGATGGATGTAGCAGCATCAAGAAATAAGCAAAGTTGAGTGCAACTATGCGGGATGTACCAAAATCATCCGATTAAAAAATCAATCATAACTATTATGTTATTGGAGGTACATGCGTGAACAATGTACTGTTGGAAAGCGCAAACTCTGGAGTTTTACATGGTTCCCGTTAGGTGGCAGCAGTGTGCGCCCACTTCTGTTCTGAAATAGCGAAAATGGTATCGGGACAACAGAAAGCGTTTTGTGTTCTACGTTTTGTGCAGTACGGGTCAGTACTTTCGTACTATATATACTAGGTATAGTGTGGATCCTCCTACAGCACACAGCATAAGAGGATAGCATGAACAATTCTGAGAAACAGGTTGCTTGTGTAAAGGCAAATCGCCGGGCCGTCCCCGAGTGTTTGACACGGCCGTCGAACGCTTCCGCCGTAGTTACAAAAGGAGTCCGCAGAAATCCGTTCACCGTGCAGCTAGACAGCTCAACATGCCCCCGATGTCCGTCTGGAGTGTGTTGCGTTGACTTCTAGGCATGAAACCATACAAAATTAAGCTACTGCAAGCTCTTCGAGAAAGTGAGAAGCAATTTCGTTGTAGGCAATACGGAGGATGACAGTTTTGTTGCACACTTAGTGTTCAATGAGGAGGCAACATTCCATTTAAATGGAAAGGTGAACCGTCATAATGTGGAATATGGGGTACGGGACAGCCGCATTAAGTTGTATAGTATGAGAGGGACTCTGCAAAATTTAATGAGTTTTGTGCAGTTTCACGGGAAAAAGTGTATGGTCAGTTTTTCTTTGCCGAGAACACTGTTACAGTACGAATATGCTTGAGAACTTTCTTTTCCCACCATTGGAGATTGATTCGAACGACTTCATTTACCAACAGGATCGGTCACAGCCACGCTTGCAATTGTAAATGCGGGAATTTTTAAATCAAAGGATTACTGAACGATGAATCGGTCTCACTGGACCAAATGACTCAGGCTTGCATTACTGGCCTCCAAGTTTACCAGATCTTACTGCATGTGATTTTTCCTTGTGGGGGTTTATGAAAGGAAATTTGTGGTAAGGACTATGGGACCAGATTGCTGAGGTCCTCGGTCCCTAGGCTTACGCACTACTTAGTCTAACTAATTTACGCTAAGGACAACTCACACACCCGTGCCCGAGGGAGGACTCGAACCTCCGACGGAGGAAGCCGCATGAACCGTGACAAGGCGCCTCAGACCGCAGTTTATAAAAGACTTTATGTGCTTCCATTACCAACTGCAGTGAATGAACTGAGACATCGCATAACAGCAGCTGTGCAAGCTGTAACTCAAAGCATGTTCGCTGCAGGATGTGAACGATTTGAATACCCATTGACATTGCCGTGTATCTCAAGGGGGCATATTGAACACCTATGAAAAGGCATGAAAAGGATCTTTTTGAGCTTCTTGTTCATTCAAAAACAAAATTCGTGGTATATGTATATTAGTTTCAGAAATATCGTCGTGCCGAATCGGGTGATTCTTTCTTATACAACCTGTATTTAAAGGTGATTAAAATATATAGGTAGAAGATATTGACAATTTTTACGCAATAACAGGCGCAAATAAATGAGGATTTTGTAAAAAGACATGTAGAGTTAAAATATTGATGGTTTTCTAAACTCGTTTGATAAAAAAAAAAGGTCGTGTGACTAGGGCCTCGGCCTGAATAAGTGTTTAACGCTCCGTGGATGACAGAGTTTTGCAACCGACCTATATCAGACACTTATTTAGGGTAGCCAGCTTCTAGAGCTAAACTCGGCAGTTGAATTATATATATCATGTTAAAAAAACAATGTCTTGTGACTAGGGCCTCCCGTCGGGCAGACCGTTCGCCGGGTGCAAGTCTTTCGATTTGGCGCCACTTCGGCGACTTGCGCGTCGTTGGATATGAAATGATGATGATTAGGACAACACAACACCCAATCCCCGTGCTGAGAAAATCTCCGACCCAGCCAGGAATCGAACCCGGGACCTTAAGATTGACAGTCTGTCGCGCTGACCATTTTTTTTTTTTTTTAACAGTAGGAACTGAAAACTAGTAAGTGCACTCGTTGCGTCGAGTTGGGGACGCACATAACTAAAAACATACTAATAGTTGTAGAAAAAGGCATAAAGAAAGAGGGCAAAGTGCGGGGCGGAGGAAACCTTGAAACAAAACTGAAGGGTGGAATCTATACCACCATTAACCAGTGCTACATCTTGTGTAAGTAGGCTGTTCATGTTTTCTTATTGGCAACGTTACGTAGCGCTCTGTATGAAAATCACTGGCTGTGCTGAGTGCAGTCTGTGGCTAGTTTTCATTGTTGTCTGCCATTGTAATGCTGGGCAGCTGGATGTGAACAGCGCGTAGCGCTGCGCAGTTGGAGGTGAGGTGCCAGCAGTGGTGGATGTGGAGAGAGAAATGGCGGAATTTTGAAATTTGTAAGACTGGATGTCATGAGCTGCTATATATATTATGACTTTTTATGACTATTAAGGTAAATACATTGTTTGCTCTCTATTAAAGTCTTTCATTTGCTAACTATGCCTATCAGTAGTTAGTGCCTTCCGTAGTTTGAATCTTTTATTTAGCTGGCAGTACTGGCGCTCTCTGTATTGCAGTAGTTCGAGTAACCAAGATTTTTGTGTGGTAAGTGATTTGTGAAACGTATAGGTTAATGTTAGTCAGGGCCATTCTTTTGTAGGGATTTTTGAAAGTCAGATTGCGTTGCGCCAAAAAATATTGTGTGTCAGGAATTTTTCTCAGGGGACGTTTTACTTGCACCGGATGGGAAACAAAAACTGCGAAGACCTTTTCGCACTGGGGACGAAAAGAGGAAATGGGGCAAATACTGCTACAGAGTGTGAGGGTTCACAACGAAACTCTCCATCTGCTGTATCATCCAGGTATGACTTCCCGTAACGATCAAGGTAGATCCCACGTTGTACCGTGTAGTGTTCTATCATCGTCTTGTAATTTTAGCTCCTCTTACCCGTGATGTTCCAGCTACGTGGAGGGTCGTGGAACGCACTCCACAAATAATTGGAAAAATATTGTCGATACTTTGGGTGTTCCTGCAAATAGTTCCAAAAGTCTAAAGTGTCCTTAGTGCCGCCTTGAAACAAATAATGCACTGCATGTCCACGAAGCCACGTCATTGCATTACTTTTAGTGCGTGGGTAATACGTCTCATCCGGGAATAAGATAGTCTTGGGGTCGATATGATTCGGCGTTACTCGAAGGAAGTATGCTGACATTTGCCTCACTAAGTGCCACACTGCCGTAGACCCGCCACAGCTAAGACGGTGTTCATCGTTGTCTTGAACGCCACAGCTCGTGCACGTGGGTGAGTCTACCATGTGGATCGCATGTAGCCGTGATCTGGTCACCTGCTTACCGTTGACAGTGATATACCACATCACCGTGACGTCAGTGTCCAGTGTTATGTGGTGAGTTGTCCTCCACACTACTCGCCAGTTGACGTTGGGGTGCTTCCTCTCCACGACGTTATCGGGTCGTCCACGTTGCAGGACCCGATAAACTGTCTTTGATGTCGCCAGTTGAGTCGCTGGTAAGGCAAGTCGAACGTAACTGAGTTCGAGGTAAAAGACACCGATGTAGAAGAGCGAGGAGGGGACGTGGTGTATCGGCACAGGTGGCAACAGGGAGGGGGGTGCTGGTTCTTCTATTAACAAACTGGTCACACTGTCCGGACGGCGGTGCAATAGTTTAGTCAAACTATGGCACCGCCGTCCGGACAGTCTGACGGATGTGCTCACAAATAGGGCGACCGCTCTGTCATGACCGTGATAAAGGCCAAGCCCTCCCCGATTCAGGGGAAGGGTGAGAGTCTCATATTTGATCTTGAAAAGCATTCCTGAACTCACGAAGGACCCAAAAGCCGCAATTATACGGCGAGCTAACATCACCGGTATAGGTAATATCTGGGCGATGTGCGGAATGCGTGACGCTAAATGTGTGTTACCATACTGGGTTCTTTGGACGATGTCCAGGGCTCGTAGGCGGTTGTTGGCAATTCCAGTCCGAACATTTCGTAAAAGCCGTCGAAAGTTGTGAGCAGCGGTCCGTCGTATATCGTCTGTAAAATCAATGCCGAGACATTTCAAACTATCTCTGAGCTGTAAGGGGGTGACACTGTTCTCAGACAATCCGACCCCGATGTTCATCGCCACCGATTTTGCGACGTTGATACGACTACCAGTGGCCATGCCATATTTCGCTATCCAATTCAGTGCGCTAGCGGTGTCGTCACCATTGCGGATGACAATCACCAGGTCGTCAGCGTACGCTTTACATCGGAAAGTGTGGCCTCGTAACGTCATACCCGTTAGTCGTTGGCGCAGGCCGCAGAGGAGAGGTTCCATGGCCACAGCGTAAAGTAAAGTGGACAGAGGGCAGCCTTGGCGTGTCGATCGAGAAATGGTGAGGGGCTGCGAAGGTCGGCCGTTGACGATCACCTTGGACGTCGCGCCACGGAGTAGTCGCATGACGACAGTGACGAATGGCTGTGGGTACCGCATATGTTGGAGGACCGCTTCCAAATAATCGTGGTCCACTCGGTCGAAAGCTTGACTAAAATCGATTGCCGCCAGTGCACCCTTCAGACGACATGCCCTCGCCACGATATTCACTGAGTGCTGTTTGAATATTATTGTCGCCTCCTAATGACGTTTGATCGGCTGAGATAACATTTCCTAAGGTCTGGCGTATCCGCGCCGCCAACAGTCGAGAATAGATCTTAAAGTCGCAGTTCAATAGCGTCAACGGGTGGTAGTCCTGCAGTCGTGAGCCACTGGACGGTTTGTGAATAGGAATAACCATCCCTTCCACAAGGGCCGCAGGGAGCGGCACGTCCGGAGATAGTAGTTCGCGACAAATGTCCGTCCATCGGGAGGCTAATAAATATTGAAAAGTCCGGTAAAATTCCAAGGGGAGGCCATCAGGACCCGGAGACTTGTTGACAGCTCCTTTTCTAATGGCGTCGATCACTTCTTCTTCTGTAATTTCTTCCATCAGGACCACTTCCATTGCCGGTGTGACGGTGCCGTAAATCGTCTGAGAGACGTCCTCCAGTGCTGTCGGATCAGGGGTCTGAGCGGAATAGAGTTGGCAATAAGGATTGTAGAACGCTGTGTTTATGTCTTGTTGCGTGGTGAGGCGACGACCGTCCTCCGTGTCGATGAAGCGTATCAGCGCTCGTTGGCGTTGTTTACGTTCACGAAAGACGTGGATCATTGACGGGCGTTCGCCCGGTATCCGATCCTGCGTCCTCGAGCGGATGACTACCCCCTCTAGGTGGCATCGCATATGAGCGAGGATCTGAGCCTTAGCACGGCGGACCGCCGTATGTCGTTCGGGAGATGGCGCCATAGCATCGCAGTCGCGCAGGACCCTGAAGTAAAAGTCGAGTGTATGTTTACGCCAAGCAGCGTGGTCGCGACCGTAGTTTATCAACGTTCGCCTCAGTGCCGGTTTGGCGCAGTCCAACCACCAGCGGATCGTTGTGGGATATGCACGGAGGCGATTTTCACACGAATGTCACGTATCCTCAACGGCATGGCGGCAATCCGGGTACGACAGGTGAGCGATGTTTAATTTCCACGGGCTGCGGCTTCTCCACACGTGTTGTCGCCGCAGGGTGACGGCACAAATGTAAGCTGAGCGGTCTGAGAAGGTTGCAGGCCACACTTCCGCATCCTGTGTTCCAGCGGCGAGAGAGCGTGAGACATAAATCCGATCGATACGACTGGAAGAGTGACTCGTGAAGTGCTTGAATCCCGGTCGGTGGCCGTGAAGATGTCCCCAAGTGTCCACCATCTGCAGGTCTCGAATTAGCGTCTCGAGCTCCCGGCACGGATTATGTCGTGGGAGTTGGTCTCTGGGCGCCAGTACGCAATTGTAGTCACCTCCAAACACCAGATGGTCGTGGCGGCCTGAGAAGAGCGGGGCGAAGTCTTCCGCAAAGAATCGTGAACGTTCGCGACGTTTGTCCGTCCTGGAAGGTGCGTAGATATTGATAAGGCGGACACCCAGTACTGTGAGTGCCATTCCTCTTGCCCCAGGCAGAAACAGGATATCGTCCGCCACTGTCCCTTCCCGAAGAAGTACAGCGACACCGCTGCCTGTAGGGGAAGCTGGAGAGACGCAAGCATCGTAACCGTACATGCCCGGGAAGTCGTCGACGTACACTTTCTGGAGAAGGGCTATATCGATGGAAGCAGAGTTCAACATATCCTGAAGGAAGGATAACTTAGCGCGCGTCCGTATAGTGTTGATGTTTATAGTTGCAACGCGATAAGTTTGAGGTCTATCCATAGCACCCGTGTTGGCCATCAATACCCTTGTAAGGCTGTCTCGTCACTGTATCTGATGGCGGGAAAGGATCAACACTGGTGGGGTAAATTTCCCCGCGTGTCGTCCGACACGATGGGCAATGAGTTTTCCTCACAGTCGTCCGCCCAGTCGCCATGAAATACCATCGGCTGTTGGTGGCTGTTAGTGGCTGCTGAGGCACTCGGCGCTGACTCCATCGGCTCTGCTGGCTGGGAATCGGCAGCGGCTGTCTGCTTGTGATCCTGCTGTTCTGTGGGGTCGGAGGGGCTGAAGCCGTCACCACGGCGAACTGTTGAGTTTGATGTTACAGCGGCCTCTGTACCGCCGGTACCGTGGTCGGGGTGTCCACAGTCGATGTCAGACGATAGCTGCAAACACTCGTCCGATGGAGCACGCCGCCGTCTTTTGTGTTTTCGCGGGGAACGCTGTTTACGGACGTGTGTTTCAGTATCTGAATGTTGGTTGATTTCTTCAGCTGCTCCCGTGTCTGGAAGAAAAGCCGCTGTCGGCACAACCCGTGGGTCAATATCCATCCTGGCATCCAGCCTTCTTGCAAGGTCGGTCGCTGATTATCTTCAGGTGAAGGCGCCGTTGTAGAGGCCGGATCCTGTACTGCAGAAGCCATTATGGTCTCGCTATCGGGGGCGGCTATCGGACTAATGTGATCAGCATCGCAAAGGGTTGCTGCCCGTGTAACTTCGGTGTAACTGAGAGGAAGGGTCGTCACCGTAGAAGGAGTCATAGATTCACCTGTCGGGATTTGAGTAAGCCGTCGTCGGAGACAATCCGACCGGACGTGCCCTTCTTGGCCACAACCAGAGCAAGTGCGTGGCTGACCGTCATACATAATGATCGTCCTACATCCGCCGATGACAAGATATGACGGTACATGTTTGGTCATTTCAATTTTGATCTGTCGTACCCCGTTAAGAGCGGGGTACGTTGTAAAGGTGGTCCATTTTTCGGCCATATGGCTGATCACTCTGCCGTAGGGCTGGAAGGCCGCGGTGACTACGTCCGGTGGTTCTTCGAAATGGAGTTCGAAGACGCGTATCGTACGGAGGCCAAGCCCCGCGTGATCGATAGAGACCGCCCCAATGTGGCCATCAGAATGTTTGAATTTAAGATCGTTCGCATGTGCGCGCACGATTCTGTTACACACCTCGTCACTTACTAGCTTGACGTAGACAACACTACTCGTGATAGAGAGATGGATACCAATTATGTCTCGCGGTTCAATTTTAACGTCGTCACGTAGAAAACGTTCCACTTCAAAAGCTCGCGGTCGGGCATGATCGGGTTGAAAACTGACCTTGCTGGTGGTTTGTCTGTATGAATGTGCCATGTTGCGTCGGTAGTGGTGGACTCTAAACTAGCGACAACGCAGTAGTAAACAACTACGGGCACTCGCGACCGCGCGGGCGGGACGTAAACAAGACGTCCTCGCCGCAGCGCTGCGGGAAGCAGACTGATCACTCAGCTACCGGGGGCGGACATGAAGGCGGACACTCGTTTGATGATATTGTATGGTCCGGGCCCCTGCAGCGCTAGCTTTTATAGCGTGGTCCGTGCCGTGCGCTGAGGCGACGACAGCAGCGCTCGCAAATACGCTATTAGGAGCGCCACCTAGCGGCTGTCGTCTGGGCCCATGCATTGTGGCGGGCTTTCGTCCTCCTCGGGCTGGGATACCACAGAAGGTATACCAGTGATAAGATTCACTGATGACATTGCAGTTCCAGCGAAAGTGAAGAAGAATTACAGGATCTGTTGTATGTGATGAGTACAGAGTATGAACTGGGAGCAAATCGACAACAGGTGGAAGCAATAAAACGTAGCAGAAATGAGAAGAGCGGTGAACTTAAATCAGAATTGGGGATCAGGAAGAAGACGAAGTTAAGGAATTCTGCTATGTGGCAGCTATGTTCGCCATGGAGGACGGAGCAAGGACGTAAAAAGCAGACTAGCACTGACAAAACGGGCATTCCTGCCCAAGAGAAGTTTAATAGTATCTAACTCAATTTGAGGAAGAAATTTCTGAGATTGTACGTTTGGAGCACAGCTTTGGCACTGAGACATGGACTGTGGGAAAACAGGAACAGAAAAGAGTCAAAGCATTTGAGCTGTGGTGCTACAGAAGAATGTTGAAAATTAGGTGGACTGAAAGGGAGGAAATGAGTAATTCTCCGCAGAATTTGCGAGGAAAGGAACAAACGGAAAATAATGACAAGAAGAAGGGACAGGAAAATAAGACATCCGTTAAGACAGCAGGGACAGCTTCCACGGTACCAGATGGAATTGCAGAGGGTAAAAACTCAAGAGGATAAAATACATTGGAATACGTGCTGCAAATGTGAGGATGTGGGTTGCAATTGTTACTCTGAGATGAAAGTGGAGGCACAGGAGATGAATTCGTGGCCGCATTAAACCAGTCAGATGACTAATGGCTAAAAAAAAGTCAGATAAGTAACTGAGAGCCTTAATAATGTTATGCACATTGCTATTACATGAGAGCACTGTAGAAATTACTTTTGGGTGACAAAAAAATGTGTATCCAAACGCTAAAACGCAGTAAAATTCTGTAAAATGAACATCTACGTTTATGAAGTAGTAGTAATGGCAGGATGTAATGACATTAATAACCGAAGGAAATTCAATTAGAAAAACGTCTGAACCCAGTGGCACGAAACCTCGCATCAGGCTTCATTGACGAATCTTATTAATGACGTTTCTGTTTATACACTTTTTATATACCTTGTTAGCTGTGATTTTAGTTTTATTTCATTACAGTTCATGACAACCGAGTATCATGGGTAGTCATAAAATTTGAATAATAACCACGTAAAAGTAAAGTTTTTCTTTATTAGCAGGTACACATCTGCAGTCTTGGTATACACGGAAGTCCCTGTACCATAGTACCGTAATACGAAGCTACAGGGAAAGAAAAAATATGGCGCAATCCATCCCCGCTTTACGAACTTGCTGTACCATTTTGTTCACGTTTGTCTAGCGGCAAGTTGCAGTACTGTGGCGAGGGGATTTTAACATGTACTGGGACAACAGATATGGTGTAACGGTAAACAACCAAAACAAAAAATAAATAAATTAATTACATGACTTCATTCTTGTCACAGTGTGACTAATCCTCATAATTAACGCGCCTACAACTCACTAAAGATCCAGACTCTAAGAAAATTACGTGATAATCGCTTTCACTCTTATGGAGCAACGTCTCGACATCCACTGCACGGTAAACAGTCCCCTGGTACCTTGCGTAACCTTGTTACTTTTGTCTTGATCCACTACCTACTAAAGTGTGCCGAACGCCTCTGCTACGATGTGCTATTAGCATTAATTCGTATTAATCTTCTTTACATCACTTTAGTTCCTACAGGCAAATAATTTTCGAGATTTTTAAAGCTATTCGCATTCATATTGTTATTGTATAAGTAATTTAAGAGTGTAATGCTTGTATTTATTTTGATCGCAAGTTATGCATCTCTTAATGTTGCATATTAAACTACTCCTTCTTGCAGATGAATATTGGAAGTCAACAGATAAAATGTTACGGGAATACACTTTTCGTATGAGAGTGTAAACAATGTCTCATCCACTCTGACTGTTCGTTGTTATTTCATGGTAAGGGATAGTTCACTTAGTCATCATCATATGGAACATACATAATTCTGATATGAAACTTGTTGAAGACTGTGATCGACTATCAACACGAGCGTCAAACGCGTTGCAGGGGCACCACGAAGAGAAGCCGAATTGCTACTACCAGACACGCTGTATACAGTTAACATTCCGAAGCCTCGATAGTGTAATTATACGCATACCGACATCACGCCCCAATATGTGAGAGAGTTAACGAGCACCCCAACGATTATACGAGGGCTGGAACTTAAATAGTGGCAACTATTTATTCATAACCGATACAAAGGAGTTACATGTTTGCACCTGTTACTGTCTTTCAAAGTAGTCACCAGCGTTGTGTAGATGTGTGAGACATTCGAAATAACCACAGACTTCAAGAAGAGTATCTGCACGCTCTCAGCCACCACCATCCGGCACATAAACGTGGCGTTCTGAATCGTGCTAAAGTCGTCTCAGACGCTGAAAGTCTGCAGCTAGAACTGAGACACCTTCGAAAAGTCTTTCCGGGAAAACGGGTAGAGCCACCGACAGGTGTCACAGGATATATCTGGCGTGACACGCAAGAAACACACCAACAGAGATGAGAACACCACCGAAGAAGAACGCAAGAAACTTGTGTTTTTGCCTTTCTGTGGTACAGTGTCGGGAAAGATTAGCCGGCTCCTGAAGAGATAACATTTCATCGGTGTTCAAGCCCCCAACAGAAATTCGACAGCTCATGAGGCCTGTGAAGGACGATTAGGGCTCAGAACGCCTGGAGTGTACAGGATACCATGTCAGTGTTGCTGTTACTACGTCGGTCAAACAGTACGCACTGTGCAGCAACGCCGGACGGAACACGAGAGGTGCTTACGCCTATGCTATCCAGAACAAGATTTAGAAGATGGACACCGAATTCTATTTGACGAAACGTCTGTCGTTATGAGGACGAAGGGATTTTGAGATGGCGTCATAAAATAAGCTGTTGAAAAAAAAAACCTCTGAAAACACCATCATCGAGGACGGCCGTTTGCAGCTCAGCACAGCCTTGGACCCGGCCATTGCGAGGTTAAAACGGGCGCGACGGACGCGGGATGAAAACATTACCAAATATGGCGAGGAACAGGGCACTAGTGACGTCACAACCAGGAATGCGGCTATATAACGACGCGGCCACGGCAACACAGCAGTCAGTCTTACCACTTGACAATGACTGAGGAGAGAACGGTCGAAAGCTCGTGGGATTTTAACCACCTGACGCCGCTGGAAGCCCGAGATAATTTTATTAATTCTCAACCACTGCTTCCCTATCGTGCTCCACGACTCTTTATAACTGCCATCTGGTTTCAGTACAAATTATAAATAGCCTTTTCTCCCCCTATTTGACCCCTGCCACCTTCAGAATTTGAAAGAGAGTATTGCAGTCAACACTGTCAAAAGTTTTGTTTAAGTCTACAAATGATAAAACGTAGGTTTGCCTTTCCTTAATCTATCTTCTAAGATAAGTCATAGGGTCAGTACTGACTCACGTGTTCCAAACTGATCTTCCCCGAGATCGGCTTCTACCAGTTTTCCATTCGTCTGTAAGGAATCCATGTTAATATTTTGCAGCCGTGACTTATTAAACTAATAGTTCAGTGATTTTCACACCTGCCAACAGTTGCTTTCTTTGTGATTTGAATTCATATATTCTTCTTGAAGTCTGAGGGTATTTCGCCTGCCTCATACATCTTGCTCACCAGATGGTAGAGTTTTGTCAGGGCTGGCTCTCCCAAGCCTTTCAGTAGTTCTAATGGCATGACGTCTACTCCCGAGGCCTTGTCTTTCAGTGCTCTGTCAAATTCTTCACACAGTATCGTATCTCCCATTTCATCTTCATCTACGTTCTCTTCCGTTTTAATAATATTTTCCTCAAGTACATCGCCCTGGTATAGACCCTCTATATACGCCTTCCACTTTTCTGCATCCCTTCTTTACTTAGAACTGGTTTTCCATCTGAGCTCTTGATATTCATACAACTGGTTCTCTTTTCTCCAAAGGCCTCTTTAATTTTTCCGTGGGCAGTATCTATCTTACCCTAGTGATGTATGCCTTTACATCCTTACATTTGTCCTCTAGTCTTCCCTGCTTAGCCATTTTACACTTCCCGTCGATCTTCATTTTTGGGACGTTTTCATTCCTTTTTGCCTGCTTCATTTACTGCATTTTATATTTTCTCCTTTCATCAGTTAAATTCAACATCTCTTCCGTTACCCAAAGATTTCTACTAGCCTTCGTCTCTTTACCTACCTGATCCTCTGCTGCTTTCACTATTTCATCTCTCAAAGCTACCCATTCTTCTTCTAATGTATTTCTTTTCCCCATTCTTGCGAATCGTTCACTAATGCGCTCTTTGAAACTCTCTACAACCTCTGGTTCTTTTAGTTTATCGAGGTTCCATCTCCTTCAATTTCCACCTTCCTGCAGTTTCTTCAGTTTTAATCTACTGTTTATAACCAATAAATTGTGGTCATAGTCCACATCTGCCCCTGGAAATGTCTAACAATTTAAAATCAGGCACAGTATTTGTCTTTAATGCAGTGGTTTCCACTGCCTTCTGCACCCTCATGCCGGTGATCATTGCTGATTTTTCCACCTTTAGGGCAGTTTCCTACCCCAAGGGCAAGGGAGTGCTTCGAACCTCCGTCCTCTTTTACAGAGCCGATGGCTGAATGAGGGAAACTTCTTATGCCTTGCGTCTTCGGCCGCCATTGCTGACGATTTTTATTCAATATTTAAGTGATGGTGGTTGTCGAAACCAGGATCGAGAACGTTCTGATTATAAATCAAAGACGCTGTCCCGAGATCACGGGTTCTTAAGAGGCTAATAAGATATTGTAGGTTGAAGTGTTAGTGTGGACTAAATTATTTTGATGTTATGTTACGTAATGAAATCACGCACAGTGAGTCCGAAGCTTGCATATGCGCTCCTATCCTAAAATTTTTATATCCGGATCTGGAATCAGTTTCGTCTACTGTAGTGCTTGAAGTGCTGCGGACACAACTGAAGTTGATTTTGAGGCTCCATCTGTTTCTCTTGGTCATAGTACACAAGGCACTCACTCTAAGATTAATGTCAAAGCGAAGAAAAGCAGGACTCAGATTAACTGCAAATGTAGAGGAAAAACATTTCAGTCACTTGGCGCACGAGATGTACTTCTGAATAAGAGATGGGAGTCTTCTCCTTAATATTTGCCAAATTATGACGTAAAAGCTTTTCCTTTTCACAATGCAAAGTATTGCAAGTGTGGTAAACAAGGTCATATCGAAACCGGCCGTTTACAAACCAGCCTGGGTTGGCACTGGGGTACCGCGAGACTAGATCATGGCTTTCTACAAGTGAATGCTACGTCAGCACTGCCATTACGGCCAGCACCAACGAAGGCTCGTTATCCTTCTTCGCATGAACATTCTGCTGTAGTCCACGGACAGAAGAACAAACTTAAAGTCCAATTAAGAGCGCTGTCGAAAGATAATTAAATTTCAGCTCGACAAACCCTAATCAATAAAGACACCTGCTAACTGGTCGACAGACCATGGCTACAGAAGCGTACTTCTGTTTTGTCTACTTACAATGGAAATGAAATTCCAGAACTTGGCACTTTCATTTAGCCAGTTACTTTTTATTGCTTTACAAAGAGTGTTTTCTTTTGTGAACTATGTTCTAGAAGCCATGCAGAGATTTCTAGTTTAGACTTGTTTGATTTGTTCAACCTGTGAATACAAGACAACGTGTTACAAATCAGTACCTTATACTATCGCTTCTGACTTGTGTAATGGGTACATTTAACATTTTTAACCACGATTGGGATGAGATAAAGAATTTGAGTCGCACATTACTGTTAAAGGCAATGTGCAACCATGGTTTTATTATACCAGGCCTGTCCCCCACGCTATACGTTAGCTGATTGCTCAGGAACTACAACGATGGAAAGAAAATGGGGTAATATAACAGATTTCTTCAAGTTAGTGGGCATCCTCGTTGGTTGTACTAAAAAATCCATCATGAGGTTTATATCTGTGTGCTGATTTCAAAGCCATGAAAGGCCCACAAACTGTCTTGGATTCATTTCCTCTCCCAAGACTAGATGAATTAATGGACAGATTAAGAAAGGGCAGATTCTTTCCCAACACTATTTTATGCGAGGCCTACATGCAGTCACCTCTGGGCGAGCATTACAAACAATATTTTGTGATCAACACGCGCCTGCACTTGTTACAGTTTCGAAGACTACTGTTCTGAAGTGTTTCCACTCCCGGTATTTTTTAATGTTTCCTAGAAGAATCAATAGCAACAGTACCTTCATTTATACACCATCTGGAAGACACTGTTGTCATGGGTCGTATGCCTGCCGAGCATTTGGCAAATTTAGAATGTTTGTTTAACATGTTTGCTGCAGCTGGTTGAAAGTGTGACAAGGGAAAGTTCTCCTTTTTCTTTACGTACTACACGAATATATAATAAAAATGGGGGTTTCTATTAAAAAAAAACGCAGTTGATATCCGTTTGACCTATGGCAGCGCCACCTAGCGGGCCAACCATAGTGCCATCTGGTTTCCCCCTTCAAGCTAGACTAGTTTCGTTCTTTGTAGTTTTTCCGTTTGACACTTATTTGGTGAGATATTTGGCCTGGTCACGATCAATGGACCACCCTGTAGAATCAGATCACAATGCAGTTGCGATGAAGAGCTGGCTGAAGTTTAGGATATCATCCAGGAAGAATCAATACGCAAAGAATTGGGATACGGAAGTGCAAAGGAATCACGAGATACGCTTGAAGTTCTATAAGGATATAGATACAGCAGTAAGGAATAACTCAGTAGGCAAAACAGTTGAAGAGGAAGTATGTAAAAAGGAGGGTCACAGAAGTTAGAAGGAAAAACATTGGTACAAAGAAGGTAACTGCGAAGAAAGCATGGGTACCAGCAGAAATGTTTCAGCTGATCAAAAAAATTGGAAGCAGAAAAATGTTCAGGAATACAGAACTACAAGGCGCTGAGGCATGAAATAAATAAGAAGTTCTGGGAAGCCAAGATGAAATGGTTGCATGAAATATGTGAAGGAATCTAAAAAGAAATGGTTGTCGGAAGGACTGATTCAGCATATAGGAAAGTCAATACAACCTTCAGTGAAATTAAAAGCAAGGGTAGGAGCATTAAGAGTGCAACGGGAATTGCACTGTTAAATGCACAGGTGAGAGAGGATACACAGAAAGAGTAAATTGGAGGAGATTTGTCTCATGTGATAGAACAAGAAACAGAAGAGATACGGGATCCAGTATAGAATCAGAATTTAAGAGAGCTTTGCGGAACATAAGATCAAATAAGGCAGAAGGGAATTATAACATTCCATTAGAGTTTCTAAAATCATTGAGTTAAGTGGCAACAAAACGACTGTTCACGTTGGAGTGTAGAATGTATGTGTCTGGCGACATACCATCTGACTTTCGGAAAAATATCATCTACACAATTCCGAAGACCGCCCCAACTGACAGGCGCGAAAATTATCGCACAGTCGGCTTAATAGCACATGAATCCAAGTTGCTGACAAGAATAATGCACAGAAGAATGGAAAAGAAAATTGAGGATGTGTTGTATGACGTTCAGTTTGGCTTTAGGAAAGCTAAAGCCACCAGAGAGGCAATTCGGATGTTGCGATTGATAATGGAAGCGAGACCAAAGAAAAATCAAAACACATTCATAGGATTTGTTGACCTGGAAAAAGCGTTCGACAATGTGAAATGGAGGTGTTCGAAATTCTGAAGAAAACAGGGGTAAGCTATATGGAGAGAAGGAGAAGGGTAATATACAATGTGTACAAGAGCCAAAAGCAAATAATAAGAGTGGACGACCAAGAACGAAATGCTCAGATTGAAAAGGGTGTAAGACAGGGATGTAGCCTTTCTCCCCCACTGTTCAGTCTGTACATCGAAGAAGCAATGACGAAAAGGTTCAGGAGTGGAATTAAAATTAACGGAGAGATTGCTACCCTGAGTGAATTTGAAGAAGAATTACAATATATGTTGAATGGAATGAGCAGTCTAATGAGTACAGAACACGGATTGAGAGTAAATGTCCGCAGCTCGTGGTCGTGCGGTAGCGTTCTCGCTCCCCACGCCCGGGTTCCCGGGTTCGATTCCCGGTGGGGTCAGGTATTTTCTCTGCCTCGTGATGACTGGGTGTTGTGTGATGTCGTTAGGTTAGTTAGGTTTAAGTAGTTCTAAGTTCTAGGGGACTGATGACCATAGATGTTAAGTCCCATAGTGCTCAGAGCCATTTGAACCATTTGAGAGTAAATCGAAGAAAGACGAGAGTAATGATAAGCAGCAGAAATGAGAACAGCAAGAAATTTAACATAAGGACTGATGGTCACGAAGTAGATGAAGTTAATCAATTCTACTACCTAGGCAGCAAAATAAACTATGACGGACGGAGCAAGTAGGATATCAAAAGCAGACTAGCACTGACAAAAAGAGCATTCCTGGCCAAGGGAAGTCTACTGGTATCAAACATAGACCGTAGTTTGAGGAAGAAAATTCTGAGAATGTACGTTTGGAGCATTGCATTTTATGGTAGTGAAACATGGACTGTGAGGAAACCGGAACAGAAGAGAATCGTAGCATTTGAGATATGGTACTATAGACAAATATTGAAAATTAGGTGGGCTGATAAGGTAAAGACTGAGGGCGTTCTGAGCAGAATCTGAGAGGAAATGAATATGTGAAAAACACTGACGACTAGAAGGGGCAGGATGACAGGACATCTGTTAAGACAATCATATGACAAATTTGCATTAAGCTTACCTCGCCAGGTAATGAGAAATATACATGCTTTCAAGAAACATAAAATTAACCTAATGAAAACGTCTCTTAACATTAAATTCAACAAAGAGTGTATGTCACTTAAAATAGTCCCAAAATATGTCAAAGTCAAAATTAACTGCAAAACTAAAGCTGCCAGATTTGCTAAGCAAAAATGTGAAAATATATGGTTAAAAACAGAGATTAAAATGCAATACAAGAAAAAAGAACACTTAAACAATGTCATGTACAACTTGCATCTGCAGCTAGGACACAGCCTCTCACCTTTACAATTCTCACACATCCTACAGTACATAGACGATAAAGTAGACAAAGAACAAAAGATAATCCTATCCAAACACAAAAAGAAAATTGAAGCCTTAAAATCTATGAACAATCCAGAGTTTGATAATAACAAACAGCTAAGCCAACACAAATTTTTTGATAGAGTCATTAATACAACTGATATCCAATTTAGCAGCAGTGAACTCACTTTGTTAAATAAAGGTCTGAAACATAATATTGGAACAAAACTCAATAATCACAGTGTCAAAAACCTCATAGCCTGCACAAAACTTGCTTGTGACACAGCAAAACTAGACACATGTGAGAAAAATGCAGTTGCATACAAGACAAATAAACTGATAATGAAACAACTTCAAACAAATAATACCCGCAAAAACACTGAACTTAAAGATTTGAAAAATATTAATAGCAAACTGCCTGAAAGTAAAGCACTCATAGTAAAAACTGACAAAGGAAATTCTTTAATCATAATGCATGAAAGGGAATATGTAGAGAAAACCTTGCAATTATTCCATATCAACAATATTACTGAAATAAAGACGGATCCTACAGTAAAATTCCAAACTAAACTCCGAAAGCTACTACAAAACTGTAACTTTTTACTGAACAAATATGAAATACGTAACTGCATAACAATGAATCCCTCGGCACCAAAACTGCGTGCACAGCCAAAGGTTCATAAAGAAAATTGTCCCATTCGCCCGATTGTTAACTCAAGAAACAGCCCTGCATACTTCATAAGCCGTAAATTAAAAGACCTCATTACCAAATACTATACATTTGAAAATAACTACACCATACATAACACACATGAACTCATAAGCTTAATTAAAGACATCCACATCCCACCAACAGCTAAATTAGCATCACTAGACATAGTCAACCTGTACACGAACATCCCTGTAAAAGAGACTATTAACATTATAAGAAACAATCTGCTTAAATATAAGAAAATTAGTGTTGCAGAGATCTGTGAACTCATAGAAATACTTTCACTTATTCTAGACCATAATTACTTTAGCTTCAACAACAAACTGTACCAACAACATGATGGTTTGGCAATGGGAAGTAGCTTAGCTGGGATATTGGCTGACATTTACATCAACCATATAGAACAAAAATTCTTTTCTGCCAACCAGCACATCTCAAACAAAATAATATACTACAGAAGATATGTTGATGATACAATACTGCTTTTTGATGGTACAAGCAATGAAATAGATACATTAGCAGCAGATCTTAGCAAAATGCACAAAAATATTAAATTCACAGTTGAACATGAAACTAATAAAAGCATTAACTTTCTTGACCTGAAAATTTGCAATAGTAACAATAAACATCAATTCAGTATTTACAGAAAACCTACCACCACAGATGTCAGTATTAGCAACTCATTTTGCCACCCCCGCCAACAAAAAATGGCATATTTCAGAACGATGCTACACCGAATTAAAAAAGTACCAATGAGTGACACAGACCAACAAAATGAGATCAATATAATTAAAACAGTTGCTCAGAATAATGAATATAAACCCACAATAATAGAAAAACTCCACAACAAAATGCAGACAAAACTCACAGATCCACTTCACAGCAGTCACTTCAAGCCAAATCAGTGTGCCACTGAAGCCAAACCTAAATATGCTACTCTCCCATACATAGGCCCACTTTCATACCAAATAGCAAACTTATTTAAAAAGAAGAAAAATATCAGAATCAGCTTTTCCACAAAAAATAAATTACAACAAAAAGTGATACATGATGTAAACACCTCCAAGAGTCCCTACCGTAAATCAGGAATATACAAACTCAAGTGTGATACATGCCCAAAATTCTACATTGGACAGAAAGGCAGAAGTTTTGAAATTAGATATAAAGAACATATTGACGCCCTAAGACTTGGTAACTTGAACAAATCAGCATTTGCAGCCCATTTGCTGAAGAAAACCATTCAGTGGGTAACATTGAGGACAACTTAAAGATTTTACATCTAACAGAAAAAGGGGCCACTATGAATATATTAGAAGAATTAGAAATACACACACACAAAAACAGCACCCCAGACTATATCCTTAACGAACAAACAGAGTTGGCTAACGCCCCTTTCCTGAAAAATTTCCAAAAATTACTTTCCAGCCTCCAAAGCAAATAATATTAATACACCTATCTGCAGATCAAGTAGAAAATTTGTATGTTACTATAATTCTCATGCTGCCAAATGTAATTAAATAATGTACTATTTTACCTATACAGCTCTATATATATATATATATATATATATATATATATATATATATATATATATATATATATATAAAACTTCATAATTAAATTAGCAATAACAGATTTATATATATACATAAAGAAAATTCAATCTCTCTACACTAATGTAAAAGACATTACAGTTTTGTAAAAGAATATATGATCCTTTCCAAACATCATCGTCAAATGTTACGATGTATCATAGTATCTGTGACACCCATAGGTTTGTAAGCTCTTTGTATGTACCAAAACATGTGGTGCGTGGTTGGAATGAACTCAGTGACAAATCTAAAGTGTACAGTGAGAACTATTTCGTGTGCAACAACGAGGATGCAGTGGGAATGCATTTACATAGATTGGATGAACGTTATAGAAACAATCACTCGAAACCGACGTTTCACGTAAGTCACATGCAACGAAAATCTGCAACGCAACCATCTGTGTGTGGCGTGTTTGTAATTGTGTTTTATTTATATTTTAGGACAATTAATCTGTAAAAAACGCACCAAATGTAGAAAGAAAGCGTGTAAACCGTCTGATGATGAATCGCAACGATTCGAAACCGGTAACGGTTTCCTTTGAATAAAGGAACTCAAAGTAAATTTGTGGCTGGTTGCTGTCCTAACACGATCAACATTTGTCTTCAAAAACAGCCACGGTCTCCAACATGTCATCATATGACAAATTTGCAACGGGGAATGACTTCCATGGTACTAGGGGGAGCTATAGAGAGCAAAAACTGTGGAGGAAGACAGAGACTGGGATACATCCAGCAAATAATTGAGGACGTAGGTTGCAAGTGCTACTCTGAAATGACGAGGTTAGCGCAGAATAGAAATTCGTGGCGTGCCGCATCAAATCAGTCAGAAGACTGATGACTCAAAAAACAACAAATAGCTACAGGCCGTCATGGGAAGCTTAACGTATTTCTTTAAGTTTATTGCAACCGCTGCACAAGCGGCTACTCAGCTGAACCGGCTGGGCTAGAAAAGTGTTCCCTTATCGTAGTCCCAAGAATGTCAGGACGCGCCGCTGCAGTTAAAGGACACATTGTTAAGTCGTTGTTGTCAGATACATTTTGATCCAGCTAAGCCAGTTGTCTTTGCTGTGACTGCATCTTCCTGCAAGATTCTGGCTGTGCTCTCCCATAAGACTCATCTGAGAAGCCCATTTGTTTTGCCTCGAAAACTCTCAACAAAGGCCAGTGAAATTACAGTCAATTTGAAGAAGACGCACTCTCTACTATCTATGGTGGTACCAAGTGCAACCAAAAACTGTACTGTCGAAAGTATTTCCTTGAGTACAGATCATCAAACTTTACAGCTTTGTTCAATCCATCGAAGTCTGTCCCAACACGGACGGTTCAAAAATTGTCTTGTTGGACTCCATCATTGCCTGATTATTAATACGAGTTGTTGTACAGGCCCGCTACACAACATTCGAACACTGAGTTCTTGGCTTAGTTGTAGGTTGTACCGACACAGCATTTGGTTTGTATGAAGAATTTTGTTATCAGAACGATACTCAATATTTTGAAATTCTTCCTCTTGACTTTTGGCATATTGCTGGAACAGCTGCTTCTGACTCAGCTCTTCAGGTAGTTCTGCAATACAAGTCGAATGGGTGAGCAGGTATTTCGAAAGAAATGCCTCACACAGTGGCTCATTGCTACGTTTCGCATCGTCACGCTCTATGAACATGCTCTAGTGTTCTACTGATCTGTACAGAAAATGACGATGCACTGATTGTGATTCCTCATTACCTTTCGTCTTTGTGGCAATAAGGTCATTGGTACCTTGGGGCATAGTCCCCATGACATCCACCACTACTGTTAGTACCCTATCAGCTTTAGATTATATGTTTTGTTTCTTAGGTCTTCCCAATGTCCATGTCTCAGACAATGGACCACAGTTTATATCACCTAATATTCAACAGTTTTGTGTCGAAAATGCTGTACACCGTGTAACTATTGCTCCTTTCCATCACCAGTCTAACGGTGAAGCTGAATGATTCATTCGAACGTTCCAAACGTTCACAAATGGGAACAAGGCTTAAAAATTCTTCTTTCCTCCTATCAGTCCTTGCCACTTGATGGGAAGTCACCAGCAGAATTATTACACAGTCGTCGTCATCATACTCTGTTACATCTTCCACGGCCAAAGTAGAAACAGTTCATTCTGCACTGTCAGTCAAAACTTCAGCCGCACTATGAACTTTTGTTGGGAGGAAACAGCTTTTCGATCATCAGTCATTGCACAAGTATTGGGTCGTTCGTCTTACGTCGTTCAGGGTTCCTCCGGACAGCATCGGCATTGTCAGAATAAAGTGAGGTGCTCTGGTTTTGGTGCAGAATTTGTGCCTATAGACGAGACGCAGCACGCCGCTGGAGTCTGCAACAACACTCACCTTCGCATCTCCGCTCGTCGTTGTCGACGCCATCCAGAGTGGTGCTTATAACACTGCAACTGGATTTGCGTAGCTTGTGCAATCAAATACCAAATTTGGTTTATTACATACTATGCCCCAACGGAACAAATAGTCCTGTCATGGAAAAGCCACGTATAACACTGCAGTGTGCTACTGATAAACTATAACCTTAAAGTTGAAGGAAGGTCATGAAATAAAACTATCTTATTGGAGCAATTATGGTATAAAGCAACAGAGCAGTGTTACCCTCTGAAAGGAATTTTGTTACGTTGACCGTGTTGTACCTAACGGATGTGGCCTATCGGAAGTGAAAGTCAGAATTACGTAAATATTCAAACAGTAAGAAACAATAATTTTCTTATCGACAGCGTCCAAATCATAATAAAAACGGTCGCCAGCCTATTTAGGCGTAAGAATAAGCAACTTTCTTGTTCAAGAAAATAGATGTGAGTAACTTTAATGGACAGACACAACCTATACTTTATCATATGAAAGCGCAATGAACTCTGTCATTAGCAGATGTTGACATTAAAGAAAGTGCTAGCAGTTATAGGAGGGACACAGGATTAATATTACTTTTCAAACATATTCCTATCAGACATGACATGTGGATATAGTTCATAGCAAAATTAGATATTGTGCATAGATTAAGTCTCTCAATAGTAAACACCTTTCTACTTAGAATGAAAATTAAATGGAGTTCAGAGTTCACTAACAGATTACTTCTCACTTGTTGTCTAGATAGTGGTCTTCCTATGAATCGTTATCTAGCTTGAGCACAATGCACAAATTGTAGATCCTGTTACACCACTAATATGCACTTCCAATACACAAGAGAGACCCAATATTGTACAGAATTTGACTTGAATAGCAAGAGTAATTGAAACTTTCTATAATTAAGTAACTTTGTGCATTTTAACTACTTTCAATGAATGGGGGCCCTTTTTCTTGACCACTGTAGCAGAGCAAACTAAACACACTTTCAGTACACTAGGGAAACAAGCCCTTAACAAGCATGAACATATAACATACAACAGTAATAGTTTTACTTTTACTGGAGTAGAACACAACTTGATGTGGTTATAAGACAATAGCACACCTTTGGGTGATTTTCAACAGACTGCACTGTGATCCTTTAATTTGCAAAACTCTGTAAGCCACAGTTTTGTGAACATTCACTTTATAAGTTGGCAACAAAATATTAATAAGCAGTTTTAATAGAAAATATTATTTTCAACAAGCACCATTTACTATATTACTCAGTTCTGCTACATAAACTTTAACTTTCTTTTTACTATGTTCAAGTGGCATTAATTAGTAAAACACTGGGCTTTCCTATTTTCACAATATGGACACTCTGTAAGCATTTTTGACATGGGAAGGACCCTAAGTGGTTTTGTGACTAGGGATAAAAAATCAAGGTAGGTATAAGAGTTCGAGTATGTTACCTTATATTTACGCACAATAAAACATCCAATGAGCTGATCCCTCACTTTACGTATTTACAATTCCTTGGTTCTTTTTTCAGCGATGGCGCAACGTGGTGGCGAGTGCATGGCAGCGGTTGGATTTGCAGGCGGAAATGCCGGACTCTGTCGTTTCTTGGTGGTGATGACAGATACCAATTCCAGAACAGTTCCAGCTCTTTATCCATCCGTCCGAGGCATTGACAAGTGGCACGAAAACCCTCTCTCGGCCCCAGCACAATACACAACTTTTACATGAGCAGCTGACAGTTTGGTAGCTCGTCCCCAACTGACTCTTAATCCACCTCTTCTACCTATGCCAACCACAATTTGCGCGCGCTACAAAGTTCCGTTCCATAGGGGAACCACAACGCCTTTTGCATACAAAATAACTAAGAACCGTAAGTGAAGGTCAGCAGTTTACATAACAGTAACCAAACATATTTTAAAAAAACAGAACATTTGCACATACATTTTTACAAAAAATTATGTAAACAAAATTACAATTATATACATTAAATTTTGTTCCCCCCCAAATGAGGCAAAGAATTCAAATAATAGATACACTACATTGCATAGAATGAAACCATGACATCAAAGTTTTTTTACAGAGAAAAGAATAACCACTCTCATGGTATCGATTCAGTCCAACAACATTTACAGAAACTCAACTATATAACACTGAACAAAACAAAAGGTAAAATAAATCAGTACAGCATTAGAGCTATGGTTTTACATGCTGGCGGATATCGACTCTGCTCCGCACCGCCGTTGGAGTTTCTGAAGCCGTCACCGGTCCTGCAGCCTGAGCCGATGTTTCCTCGTGGCACTGCCCCTGGAGATCCATCATGACGCCCCTAGAGTTCTACGTCCTGTAAGCCGGCCAGCAGCATCTGTTTCCCTGTAAGTGGGCGTGTACCTTGTGGCCGGTTTATCGGCTGGTATTCCTGGTCATTCTCGAGGTGGATACCGTGGTGCAGGCAGGATGCTGCTATTAGCCATCAATCCCTGTCTCCTCATCTGCGGCCACAGCCAGGCGTCCCGTCCTGCCATTTTTACGTGGCCCAGCACTTTTTTTTTTTTTGGTCATCAGTCTACTGACTGGTTTAATGCGGCCCGCCACGAATTCCTTTCCTGTGCTAACCTCTTCATCTCAGAGTAGCACTTGCAACCTACGTCCTCAATTATTTGCTTGACGTATTCCAATCTCTGTCTTCCTCTACAGTTTTTGTCCTCTACAGCTCCCTCTAGTACCATGGAAGTCATTCCCTCATGTCTTAGCAGATGTCCTATCATCCTGTCCCTCCTTCTTATCAGTGTTTTCCGCATATTCCTTTCCTCTCCGATTCTGCGTAGAACCTCCTCATTCCCTACCTTATCAGTCCACCTAATTTTCAACATTCGTCTATAGCACCACATCTCAAATGCTTCGAGTCTCTTCTGTTCCGGTTTTCCCACAGTCCATGTTTCACTACCATACAATGCTGTACTCCAGACGTACATCTTCAGAAATTTCTTCCTCAAATTAAGGCCGGTATTTGATATTAGTAGACTTCTCTTGGCCAGAAATGCCTTTTTTGCCATAGCGAGTCTGCTTTTGATGTCCTCCTTTCTCCGTCCGTCATTGGTTATTTTACTGCCTAGGTAGCAGAATTCCTTAACTTCATTGACTTCATGACCATCACTCCTGATGTTAAGTTCCTCGCTGTTCTCATTTCTACTACTTCTCATTACCTTCGTCTTTCTCCGATTTACTCTCAAACCAGCACTATACAGCGAAAATGGGGAGTTCTGAGAGGGAAAGAATGTGGTGTCATAGGTCTCAGACGCAGCAGCGGATGACAGCGTTCCGCTTAGACACGATCTCAAAGTCTTTTCGTACGCTGGCACTACCGGAAGTTTGTCAACGCCAGAGCATAACGCGCTCAGCCTACTCTATATTCATGGCCTATGACGTCAGCATTGCCTTAGCTCTAATGTGGCTGTGACCTAACGGAACTATTCGTTAGAACTATTTAACAAAGTCGGTAATCAAATGTAAACTGTGATGGGACTACCTTTCTGTATTGTATCTACTGATAACAGTTATAGTGTTCAGCGGTAGTATCAAATACACTACTGGCCATTAAAATTGCTACACCAAGAAGAAATGCAGATGAAAAACGGGTTTTCGTTGGAAAAATATATTATACTAGAATAACAAATATATTATACTAACATGTGATTACATTTTCACCCAATTTGGGTGTAAAGATCCTGAGAAATCAGTACCCAGAACAACCAACTCTGGCCGTAATAACGGCCTTGATACGCCTGGGCATTGAGTGTACAGGTGCAGCTGCCCATGCAGCTTCAACACGATACCACAGTTCATCAAGAGTAGTGAGTGGCGTATTGTGACGAACCAGTTGCTCGGCCACCATTGACCAGACGCTTTCAATTGGTGAGAGATGTGGAGAATGCGCTGGCCAGGCCAGCAGTCGAACATTTTCTGTATCCATAAAGGCCCGTACAGGGCCTGCAACATCCGGTCATCATTATCCTGCTGAAATGTAGGGTTTCACAGGGATCAAATGAAGGGTACAGCCACGGGTCATAACACATCTGAAATGTAACGTCCACGGTTCAAAGTACCGTCAAGGCGAACAAGAAGTGACCGAGACGTGTAACCAACTGCACCCCATACCATCACGCCGGGTGATACGCCAGTATGGCGATGACGAATACACGCTTCCAATGTGCGTTCATCGTGATGTCGCCAAACATGGATGCGACCATCAAGATGCTGTAAACAGAACCAGGATTCATCCGAAAAAATGACGTTTTGCCATTCGTGCACCCAGGTTCGTCGTTGAGTACACCATCACAGGCACTCCTGTCTGTGATGCAGTGTCAAGGGTAACCGCAGCCATGGTCTCCGAGCTGATAGTCCATGCTGCTGCAAACGTCGTCGAACTGTTCGTGCAGATGGTTGTTGTCTTGCAAACGTCCCCATCTGTTGACTCAGGGATTTAGACGTGGCTGCACGATCCGTTACAGCCATGCGGATAAGATAGGTAGGCCAACCTAACCAAAATAATTCATTTGTTCGTCTGCATTTGGAGTCAGAGTACCAAAGTCCATCGTGAACTGGCTATCTGTACCGAGGCATCATAGAAGTTGTCGATGACTGTGAGTCACAGTTTACTCAGATGCATTCTCAATAACACTCCTTCCTCCACTGATAGTTCGCATAGGTTGGTTGTGTTTCAACAACGACGACTTCCGATATGTACCGACAAGCACCGTACTGACAAACTGCCGCGGCGAACAATATTCACCTCTTCCTCTTTTTTTTTTTTTTTTTTTGGTGTTAGCGTGCTTACGTCATGTGTTACAAGTATATATAGTTAGTACCATTTTTAAACTTGTGAGCATTATTCAACATAGCCTGTTTGACAAAGAACCAAAAAATACATGATAAATGTAACAGAGAATATCAAACTGGGTGGACTGAGAAATATGGCAAGATCAACAAAAGCAATACAGAGGTGTGTGATTTATTTTCCGGGACAGTGGTATATAGAACATCGTCTGTAAAATTGCACTATGAAAGAGTACACAAATACCTTTGTCGAAAAAGCGAACTGGACCAAAAAGGATTCATTGAATGTGCTATTAAAGAGACGAATAGACAGTCGACATCTATGATTATGTATGTTAGGAGAATTGTTCTAAGAGTGCTACAACTTTCTTGGCTGCAGATGTCATTATCCGGCACCGTGAACGTTTGTGACGGTGAATTTTTGAAGGATACCTACTCAGCTCGTGCCCATTCACTTTTTTAAGATTTCGAAAATAAAGGTAAGATAATTGAGCGCGTCAAGTATAATAATATAGACAGACAATAAAAGCCAGGCTCCTGAAACTGGGGGAATGTGTAAGGAAACAACAAAAAAGGCATCAAATCTTCCCTTTATACAGGGTGAACGTTAATAAAATCGACAGACTGTAGGCACGGAATCCTGACTGCAAATGGAGAAAAAAATGTCATACTGTCCTTCAAGCATGTGTCCCGAATTGGACTCTGTGCGTGCAACAACAAATCGTCGCGGAGCACAGTACACAGCTGCATGGCACTCACGTCACAACAGATGTTCAAAATGGTTTCCATCGAGGTAATGCACGTGTTCCGCACTCTTTTTCCCACGTGCAGGACTCTTTCCGCACAGCGTCACTGGCGCCGTGAACACGTGATTCAAGGGTGTGCACATCAGTAATTGGCTCAGCATACACAAGGCTTTTCGTATTGACTTAGACGTACAAATTCAGGGGGTTTAAGTCCGTTGGCTACGACGTCTCCGCGTCTTATCTAACGACCAGGGAAGATGTTGTTGAGGTGTCGGCGAGGTGCACTGCGGAAGTGGATTGGATCTCCGTCATGTAGAAACAAATAGTTGAAATGGCTCTGAGCACTATGGGACTTAACAGCTGTGGTCATCAGTCCCCTAGACTTAGAACTACTTAAACCTAACTAACCTAAGGACATCACACACATCCATGCCCGAGGCAGGATTCGAACCTGCGACCGTAGCAGTCGCGCGGTTCCAGACTACGCGCCTAGAACCGCGAGACCACCGCGGCCGGAAACAAATAGTTCAAATGGCTCTGAGCACTATGGGACTTAACTTCTGAGGTCATCAGTCCCCTAGAACTTAGAACTACTTCAACCTAACTGACCTAAGGACATCACACACATCCATGCCCGAGGCATGCCACCGTAGCAGCAGCGCAGTTCCGGACTGAAGTGCCTTGAACCGCTCGGGCACAGTGGCCGGCCATGTAGAAACCACATAACCTTTCGTGCTGCCGAAGGCACATTCTCAAGTAGACCGGGCAGGGTATTACACAGGAAGTCCAGGTACGTTTCTCCATCGAGAGGTTGTGGAATAATAACCAGTCCAAACATGTTAAAAAATATATCGGCTCAAGCACTTGTTTATAGTGTAAAACACTAAGATTGACGCGTTTCGGAAGTCAAGCTTCCATCATCAGAATAATAAAAAGTAAAAGAACCTGTTGAAACTCTCTAAAATGGAACATGCACCAGGCACAATAAAATTGGTAATAAAATTAAAACATCGTGACTACTTCCCTTGTTGCAGCCGTGTCTTCCAAGGTGCATCTCCACATAGTCCTCAAAATATAAAAAACTCTAAAATGGTGTCGCCTATGGTGTTCAACGTCTAACCACATGGTTCTCTCCTCTATCGTCGTAAACCGCCCGTGCGTCTTCGTTGATACCACACACCACGTAGCCAAACACGACACTGAAACGCGAGTGAGCTCACGTGCAAGTAAACAAGGAAGTCACAGAGATGTCTATACAAACAGATAACGTACACATGTTCCAAGGACCTCATGAAATGATGGTATCCTGCCAATTGCTAAAAATGTAGCTACTAAAAGAAACCAGTGAAATGTTTGAAAAAGTTATTTGTATCACCAGTTAGCTGTTCATTAAGTGTGATCTGATTATCCACGCTATGTATCGTAATTTCCAGCTGTTCTAGTAGATCCAGCTTTTTGCCTTTGTCCTGTCTATGTAAAATAACGAGATCCTGATCTATTCTCATCATGGGGTGTCCCGTTTCAGACACATATACTCGTTGCTAGCTAAATAAGCTGGCGTTTGCTGTCTTGATAATATTTTAATCTATCTTTGTCTCTGAGTCATTGTTTTCTTAAATGAATGATATTAAACACTCGCTAAGAAACCGTTTGTCGGATGACTCGACCTCATCTTGCATTTTGCTAGAAGTTGAAAGTATGCACCTAATATAAATGATTTAGCAAAGAATATGCAACAGCAAAAATCAAATTAACTTTTCTTTTATTCAAATAAACTAAAGATACGTATTTTGCAATTGCTATATGAAGGGTTATTACTGTTTGCAAACCAAGATTAATAGTAAGGAAGTATTTAGTTTTTTCGTTAGTGAAAAAGCCCAAATTTCTGTGCACTATCAAATCTTAAAATATGTATGCACTCATGAACTGTCATGTATAGCAACATGCACGAAATAAGACGTGTGTGAGAAAAGTGATGAGACTTATTTTTTATCTACCAGAGTTTTTATGTTTTCAAACAATGATACTATATCCCTCAAAACAGTTCCTTTCGGCAGCTGTACATCGGCGGAGTCGTTGTTTCAGTTTCTCTTAACAGCGCTGAAGGGCCTCGACTGATAGGGCATTTTTAATATTAGTCCTATTTCAGGTGAATAAGGCGGCTGTGGAACAACACGAATGCCTTTTCGTAGGTCAAAAACCTGTGATGGATGTGGCCACGTGACATGGGCCTTAGCCATGATGCAGCATTCACTTGTCTAGAATGTCCTGTCCCACTCGATTCACCCTTTTCCTATGCCTTTCAAGGACATTTTTGTAAAACTCCTGATTGACAGTTTATCCTGGAGGAACAAATTCTTTATGCATGATACTTCTCCTGTCAAAAAAAAAAAAAAAAAAAAAAAAATCAGCGTTGTTTTGATCTTTGATCTGCTCATTAGAGTTTTTTTTCGGTCGAGGAGTGTCTCAGTGTGCCACTCCTCACTTTGCATCTTTGTCTCGAGGTCATACCCAAAAATCCAGGATTCACAAACTGTGCTCACACAACTGAACCACTCATGATCATTGGCAATCTTCTGAAGAAGATAATCGCATACGTTTCTTCGATTGTCGTTCTGCTTGGTTGTGAGATCTTTTGGCACAATTTTGGAACAAACCTTTCGCATGTGCAAACTGCAGACCAAAATTTGTTGTATAAAATATGGCATTTCAGTCTTTTATCGCTATTTTTAATTTTCAATTACCGGTTTCAGGCTAGCTGCCCATCTTCAGATCATATATCGCAGTTACAGAGTAACTTGTCACTACAGAGCTATCGGTCCGTTGTCATAACTAAATTTACTTTAGTTACTCTGTAACTGCAATATATGATCTGATGATGGGCAGCTAGCCTGAAACCGGTAACTGAAAATAAAAAATAACGATCAAAGTCTGAAATGCCATATTTTTATTTAATGAACGATCGCGGAAATCCCATTAAGACAATCATGTCTAGTTTTGATAAAATTTGATGTAATGTGAAAGTGTTAAACAGGTCACCCATCATCCTTATTGTTAAATGTCGGTCTGATCTCACAAGAGCACTCACGCTTTCGACGGTTTCATCGGTTTTTGAAATTAAAGGTCTCCATGAGCATGGTTCATCTCCAGAGTATTCTTAGCCTTCCAAATATGATTTGTGCCACTGAAAAACGTGAGCTCTTGATAAGGATGTCTCCCGTGGCCTGTTTTAACTTTTAAAAGGTCACACTCACGAATTCCCTAAGCTTAAGACAGTACGTTATATGACTAAAAACATTACACACTGTATAACAACATTTTAATGCCTTGTTGGAGGTACCTCATATCAACTTTTACTTTTTAAATTAATGATGATCTTTCTTATTACCGATGGCGAGCGAGACATTTTCAGTGTACTGTTTTGCTTTTTCTTCTGAAAAACTTGCACCAGTTTTCTTTCTATTGTTACAAAGTGATTATTAAAATATCTGCTACGCATGAACAGGATCCCATTCTCTTTAACAGAAATGGTACCATCTCTTGTGTCCTCTTTCTCCCTATCTCTCTTTCAACAATATTCCATACTGATTTTATGTGCTATCTGATCTGTTAGTTTTAGACAAGCTGTGGAAAATCTTAATTTTCTTACAACTTTCGTTAATGAGTTACAGTACTGATTATAATAAGAAAGTATTTATGGGTCATTACTTGCTCTGGTTATTTCGTGCAAGTGTGTTTTTCGTTGTGAACCGTGTCTCATCCCTGCAGTGATCCAAGGTTTCTTTAATGACTGGCCATTATTACATTTAATTATAATTTTAGGAAACGACTTCCAAAAACGAATACGAAGTTTTTAAGAAATATATTGAATTTACAATTAGCATTAGGCCCATTAAGCCTTTTTTTAGGTCTTCAGCAGTTTTGTCATCCTGACTATTTAGACTGCTTCTGAACTGTAGATGGAGCTAGAGCATATAATGTGACGAACAGTCCATCGTTATCTGACAATACATGTACTACTGGATTGCCAGGTGTCTCATTAACTTGTGTTTGTTGAATAACTACATTAGCTAAACGGTACCACTGCCTTACCCAATACAGGTATAGTATTTACGTTTATAGTATAAAATAAAGTCAGGTGATCATACATATAGCTGTGGAGAACGGATTTGACACAAAGAACATCGAAAAACTGCATCACAAAATCAAAACAAAAATTAAAGGGACACCTAGAACACGTAAATCATCATCAACACAGACACTCAGAACAAACACACAGAACACAAAGAAGAAAGACCCACAATAACAAGCAAATAGCTCACTCTCACTTATAACAACTAAGCAACCCACAGGAAAGCCAACATACACAAAAACTAGGAGTAGAAATAAATCGAAACTAAGGACAATCAATACAAACACAGGCAAACACATCTGGTATTTACCAACTAACATGTCAGGACTGTAAATAAATTTATGTTGATAGAAAATCAGAAATTTCAAAATTAAGTACACAGATCACAAGCTGGCCCTAAAATGTAACAGCTGCCATTTTACATTCCTTCTGGACACGAAAAAAGTACCAATACACTTCTGAGCCGTGCACGGCTCGTGTTCATGCCATTTATGGCTTGTAATCTTCAATTACGGTACTGCCGCCTCGTTTTCTTATTCCATTTACTGGCGTCACTAACTTCCTGCCTTGCTTGCGCGTGAGCGGCAGCAACAGCTCGTATCGATAAGTGCACTGTCGTACCATCTCTGTAGCAACCGATAGTATTTCTGGGTCGTCGTGTGTCTGGCAGTCGGTTGGAGGCGAACCAGCAGTGCAGTAGGGACGCAGTAGCAGTGCAGTCGGGGAGGCGCGGACAGCCAGTGCTCGCCGACCGCTGGCGACACACGTGAATTGTCCGACGGAGGGAGATTAGAGCAGGACGACCGTTGGTTGGTCGTTCGGTTGGTCGTCTCATTGGCCTTTCACCTTTTCCGGACCTGGCAGTTGGTCGGTTTGCGTGGAGCATCGAGGAAATCTCCGCGGCCCGAAGTTTGGTTGAGGCCGCTGCCGGCGTCCACGCGCGGTCGGAGCGTGTGGTGCTGTTCCCATTGCTACGAGGTCCGTGGCTCACCGATCCTGGACACGAAAGTTGAGGTTTGATTTACTCTACCAGCAAGTCACGACTGTTCACATTGTGTCGTTTGGATTTCGTTGTCGGCTGTTGGGAAATTCCCGCGAGCAACAGCGTGTGTTTTCAAGTTGGCAAATTTTAGCCACCCTCCGGTGGAGTTTAACTGTACTTGGTTTTTTTGAATTGAAGTGCCTTGTGGTCCTTAGTGCTCCGGTTACCTGCCCTGGCCGTTGACGTAAATTCAGGCAGTGTATTTTCCTCATCATGTTGTCGCTGTCCGGCACGGTGTTTAGTTTTACAGCTCAATGTATAATTGGTTGTGGGCGCCAATACCTTCTAGAATGTTCCATTGAACTCCCTATTGTGTGCTGGTCGGGTGAAGCGGAAGTTATCTTGTCGGTGGGTCCGTTGACTGTCTGCCGGTTGGGTTGTCGTCAGATCGAGAATGGTTGGGCCGACTGCCTGTCTCGCCTAAGCGAGCGTTAGTGTTTGAATTCCAGGCCGACCCTCGGAAACTTCTGAACGCCGTTGGGTGTACTGCCTTTTCTTATTTGTCCTTGTTGTTTGTATTTATATGGCTTCTAGCCGATTTTTAAATTAACACTGTTTTTCCCTTAAGACGTAAGATTGTTTGGGCCTTCAGCATAATTTAAAGAACTGTTTTAAGTATGGCCTTTGGCCTTTTAAAAAATTTAATTTTGTTGAGTCTTAAGTGATGGGACTTCAGCCGATTTTTTTAAAATTAAAGTTGTTTTGAGCTTAAGGTGTGAGATCGTTTGGACCTTCAGCCTAATTGAACAAACTGATTTAAGATAAGGCCTTCTGCCTTTTGAATTTGTGAATTTGGTTGGAGTTTTAAGTTATTGGTTTTCAGCCGATTTTAAATTAAAGTGGTATTGCCCTTAAGTCATGAGAGTGTACGGCGTATTCAGCCGCTTATTAAGTTCCAAAAGTTAATGCTGTGGTTTTTTCTAAATTTCTTGGCTCTTGTAATGTTTGGTCAAATAAATAAAGTTGTATGTTCGGGTGTAACTGACAGCCGCTTATTTTGGCCCTATTCCATAATTTAAACTACCTGTCCTGCGGATTTAGCAGGGCGTCTGAACATCAACAGTAACTTAAAAATTTCCACCGTCCGGAGTGTCCGAGCTGTTCTAGGCTCTTCAGTCACGAACCGCGCTGGTGCTATGGTCGCTGGTTCGAATCCTGCCTCGGGCATGGAGGTGCGTGATGTCCTTAGGTTAGTTAGGTTTAAGTAGTTCTAAGGGACTGATGACCTCAGAAGTTAAGTCCCATAGTGCTCAGAGCCATTTTTAAAAATTCCCAAGCTCAGCAACAACCACCGAAAAACAATAGAGGAAAACCATCAAATGCAGAAAGTCGTAGTCGAAGGAAAAGAAGTAACAAACCGTCACAGAGCTCTCTGCAACAGAACTGAACTGTCAAACAACACAAATCCAGAAACAGACACACACACGTCACAACGATTCAAAACACTCATCCAAAACACTTTAAACTGTTGAACTGTCTACTGTCTTGTTTTCGTAGTTATGTAAACAATAACGGTAAAAGCCTAAACAGTGCAGTTTTTCACAGAAAAGGTGTGTGAGATGTAAAAATTATAGAGGAGACTAAGGCCGGACCGAGCGAGGTGGCGCAGTGGTTAGACACTGGACTCGCATTCGGGAGGACGGCGGTTCAATCCCGCGTCCGGCCATCCTGATTTAGGTTTTCCGTGATTTCCCTAAATCACTCCAGGCAAATGCCGGGATGGTTCCTCTGAAAGAGCACGGCCGACTTCCTTCCCCATCCTTCCATAATCCGATGAGACCGATGACCACGCTGTCTGGTCTCCTTCCCCAAACCAACCAACCAACCAACTAAGGCCGGAATATAGTGTGTAGGTTTCAAATGGATATAGTTTACAATAGTCATGCAGAGATGAAGAGGCGTGAACACGACAGATCAGCGAGGAGTGCTGCATTAAACCACAACAATAGGACACTGGAGAAAAGAAGACATTTTGTGGTATATGTGCTGCAGCATCAGGGGGATTAAATGATATCTTTTGGGAAGTTGTAAGACATTCGGGGGTGTTCTAGGTATTTATAGATATGTGATAAATTTATTACCTGATGCAAGAAGCTGGAGGAAGAAGGTAATGGTATACGTAATACTAGATAAAACGCATGTCGTTCTATGAAGAGAATGGAGTCATGAACCTTAGAAGCACACACGCAATAAAAGGAAAAAGGGTTTGCGTATGTGAAGATAACTCAGACGAGGATCTCGTGTTTGTAGATGACTGCCGTGTGGATTAATTCCAACGTCGTCACGTTAGTAGTTTCAGTCTACTGTAGGATTATCCTTTTGAAGTTTCGTAGTCAGGGATCCTAAGTTAATTTTTGATTGAGGTGGGAGGAATGGTTATTATCAAATATGGTCGAGGTCACAAGGACACAAACCCTGGATGATTTTTCCAGTAGTTACTGCCTGGGTTTTTGAAGGGTGGATGGAAAGGTAGTGCTGATTACATCATCTGAGAAGTAGTTCAGATGGAGCTGATTACTGGGATGAATGTATGGTGGAATGGACGACAAAATGTGTGGCGGCACAGAGCACTGGAGAAGGTACATGGAAGGGGATGGGTTTGTGACAAGAGGATTTTGTAGCATCCCTGTAGTAGGCCCAGAGCTGAGTGGAAAATTTGGGGGCGGGTGTTGTAGAGAATGGACGGACACGCATTTCGGCTGCTGTGGTTGATTGCAAGAGTGGAGTCTGAGCCGAAGATCAAAATATCATACACGCCCATAGACTGCTTCTACGTGGCGAGTGAACAAAGGGGAAGCTCTGCTCTTGTTACGCTGTTGGCACAAGAAGTGGACTAAGAACTGTAGGAGAACTGGGGTTTAATTGAATTTTCTCATTTTGTGGAGACAGATGGAGCGATCTGTTTTACTTGTTGAAAACATTCTTGATGGCTCTCGATCTTCCACCACAACCGAGTCCATCAACATGAGGTAGCAAATGTGAGGTTGCCAACGAGGTGGAAACGTGGGTTCTACTATGCCAAGACTGCTTGGTAGCTACAACAGGAAAACACAATCAATTAGCAGAAGTACAAAATAAGAAAGTATTTATTAATTAACTTTGTTGTAGTCCATGATCTGTTGGTTGACAATTACAGCAGAAGCGACTAGACTAAGCGTCTTTAGAATGACACAAATATTGCAGTGACGAATTACTCTCTTATAATCTTGAATGTCGAATACGGTGAATTTGAAGACTAATTTCGAACTGAGCAACAAGGACTCGATGGCAGCAATGATTGAGCTGCAGCCGATGAGTGACTAACATCGGCGCTGGCTGACCATGACCGCGGCTACGAACTGTAGACTGGCGCAACTGCACTACAGTCCTACTACACATGAAGTGGCCTAGCGGCGCCTCGCGGCGAGCATAAGTACTGCGACTGGCTGTGTACTCTTTGGCTAGCACAGCCGTTCTTCTGTTTCGTTTATCGAGAGAATCGCATCCGGCGGATCGCTCTCTCAGGTGGCGGCGTGGTCGTATGACTGACGACATCACACTTGGTTCAAATGGCTCTGAGCACTATGGGACTTAAAATCTTAGGTCATCAGTCCCCTAGAACTTAGAACTACTTAAACCTAACTAACCTAAGGACATCACACACATCCATGCCCGAGGCAGGATTCGAACCTGCGACGGTAACAGTCCCGCGTTTCCGGACTGAAGTGCCTAGAACCGCACGGCCACCGAGGCCGGCATCACAATTCTAAAGCTAAGATCTCACAAATATTTCTTCATCTAGAACAACCGGTTTCGACAGACCTCGCTGTTATCTTCAGGCCTCAAAAAATCATTTTTTTATGAAAAGTTTTCATTTTAAACTGGACAGCACGCCAAGTTGTCATGAAGATAAAAAATATTCTCTGATATGAAACGTAGAACGTGCTTTTTTTTTTATTATCCACTTGACAACTTGGCGTGAGGTCCAAATTAAAATGAAAAAGTTTCATAACAAAACATTTTTTAGGACCTAAAGATGACAGCAAAGGTTGTTAAAACCGGTCGTTTTAAATGAAGAAACATTTACGCGCTCTAGTCGTGTTGTTGTTGTTGTCTTCAGTCCAGAGACTGGTTTGATGCAGCTCTCCATGCTATTCTATCCTATGTAAGCTTCTTCATCTCCCAGTACCTACTGCAACCTACATCCTTTTGAATCTGTTTAGTGTATTCATCTCTTGGTCTCCCTCTACGATTTTTACCCTCCACGCTGCCATGCAATACTACATTGGTGATCCCTTTATGCCTCAGAATATGTCCTACAAACCGATCCGTTCTTCTAGTCAAGTTGTGTCACAAATTTCTCTTCTCTCCAATTCTATTCAATACCTCCTCATTAGTTATGTGATCTACCCATCTAATCTTCAGCATTCTTCTGTAGCACCACACTTCGAGAGCTTCTATTTACTTCTTGTCCAAACTATTTGTCGTCCACGTTTCACTTCCATACATGGTCACACTCCATACAAATACTTTCAGAAACGACTTCCTGACACTTAAATCTATACTCGACGTTAACAAATTTCTCTTCTTCACAAACGCTTTCATTGTCATTGCCACTCTACATTTTATATCCTCTCTACTTCGACCATCATCAGTTATTTTTCTCCCCAAATAGTAAATTTTAAGCGTCTCATTTCCTAATCTAATACCCGCAGCATCACCCGATTTAATTCGACTACATTCCATTATCCTCGTTTTGCTTTTGTTGATGTTCGTCTTATATTCTCCTTTCAAGACACTGTCAATTCCGTTCAGCTGCTCTTCCAGGTCCTTTGCTGTCTCTGGCAGAATTACAATGTCATTGACAAACCTCAAAGTTTTTATTTCTTCTGCATGGATTTTAATTCTTACTCCGAATTTTTCTTTTGTTTCTTTTACTGCTTGCTCAATATACTGATTGAATAACATCGGGGATAGGCTACAACCATGTCTCACTCTCTCTGTAGGCTTAAGAATGTTTTAAACTAAGTTCAAAAAATGGCTCTGAGCACTATGGGACTTATCTTCTGAGGTCATCAGTCCACTAGAACTTAGAACTACTTAAACCTAACTAACCTAAGGACATCATACACATCCATGCCCGAGGCAGGATTCGAACCTGTGACCGTAGCGGTCGCGCGGTTCCAGACTGTAGCGCCTAGAACCGCTCGGCCACCACGGCCGGCTTTTAAACAAGGGTTTAACGATATGCCGACGAACAGGTCGTTAGAGGTAGAGGGAGGGAAACCGGCTGGCGCCTTACGAAACAACCATCCCAACATTCACCTTGATCTGGATGGCCACACTGGGATTTGAATGCCGTCCTCCAGAAAACGAGTCCAGTGTGTGACCACTGCGCCACCCTATTTGGTGAGAAGTCGACTGGGTGCAGAGTTTGATCATCTGCATAAAAATCAGGAAGGAGGGGTGCAAATAAGCTTTCCCGGAAATTTCGTGAGTAGAGACGAGTAGGTAGTAGAGTATCAGCGTCTGTGGGTGAACTCTCGCGGTGGTGAGCATTTTAACGCCCACGGTGAGGCACGCCGCTGTTCTAGCCAGAGCAGCTTTTCTGTACCAGATGGGAAGGCGGACCTCCATTTGCACAAGTGGCCACTCGACGCCTGCGGGCTACTGTGTAAGGCGCCCTGAATAGGCCGAGCGCGTTTAGCCGTACTCCACCTGCGGCCGTGCCACTTTGTGTGTCGCAACGAACGGCAGTTCCCGCACTGCCCAGAACATTATGAGAAGTAGTCTGCCGCTTTGAACAGCAAGTGTGGCCATATGTGACCCTTCCTGCACGAGTAACTTTCTAATTAAAACCGACTGCTTGCAGGGCGTGTTCCTGTCTCGCCTGCGCGGAAATCAGCCGCCAACAATTTCGCGAGTGTGTCTGGGTCGTCGATGGTCTGTAGATTTTGCCTTTTGTGGCGTTCTAAGCGCCAGAGAGTGCTGCACACTGAGGATACTAAAAAAAAAGAAGACTGGCGGCCTCTTCTAGCAACGAGAGTTAAGCTACTCAGGCCGAATTCAATCATATTTTAGAAATGGATTTTGTGCTTTCATGTCTTCGTAATCTTTAGCGTACTGAAATTTCCTGGCAAATTAAAACTACCTGCCGGACACAGATTCGATCGCGGGACCTCTGCCTTTTGCGGGCAAGTTCTCTGCCGACTGAGTTACCCAAGGACGACTCAGGACCCGTCCCTCGCAGGTTTAATTCTGCCAGTACCTCGTCTCCTAGCTTCCGAACCTCACAGAAGCTCTACTGGTTCGGTACAGTACTTTCCCGGGAAAGGCAAAGGTCCCGAGCTCCAGCCTCGGTCCGGTACAAAGTTTTAATGTGCCAGGAAGTTTCACATCAGCGCAAACTCCGCTGCAGAGTGAAAATTTCATTCTTTATTGTATTGTTTACTTTGTATCGTTACGTATCAAAAAGGCCTGATATTTTTCTTGCTAATGTTCTCTTGAAAGAGAGACGAAATATCTTAAAGCAAAACTGTATTAATGTTTTACAGAAAAATGCCTTTCCAATGTATAAATAAGAACGCAAATAGATTAACGTCTTTTTAATAAAAAATATTCGAGAATTATTTAACGAGAAAAATAATTTTCGACGACAGTTTTCCAGTTCTACTATTCCTTCACTTCTTATGACTGTTACCTCACGATCTTTGAGAAGAACTTCAATTTTGTTTGGTCATTAACAAACTCCATTATTACTGCTTGTTCCGACATTTTGCTATATTTTCATTTTCTTGCGTAAAAAGGATAGTTTATCATAATCTCACTTTTGCTGTTCAGGTGGTAAACTGTACAGTAGACAGCCCACAAAAACACAATTTTGGCACTGGTGTGTAAACGAAAATTATCACTCGAGGCAGACGAGTCTCAGTACAAGGATAACACTCCAGGGGCACTGTAGTGGAATCACTAGTCTCTGATACAAGGATGTCGAAGTGTGAAAGGGACAAACTGCTATCTTGCGTCAAACTGCTTCCAAGTTGCAGAATTCCGTGACAACATACGCAGATCCTATGCAGCAGTGTATAACAAACTATGATCTACAGCCGTGCACTCGTTTTAATGAAGTAGTTTCGCTAGTACGGAGTAGCTGCATATAGGAACCCCAGAGGTTTCAGTAACACGATTTATACTCATTTCTAAAGCCCTTTACCTTTGGGAGTTGTAGGATGGATTACGATAATACAGGGAGTTTCACATATGACACAACTGATGCGTCTTGCGTTTCACTGGCACCAATACCCATAGGCAATAGAAATCATAAAAGGATGAAGTGCGAGCGTAATGTTGAGGGTTGCATACCTTGCAAATCAAGGCACAGCTTTTACCTAAGCGCATTATAGGCTTCCTTCCTCCCCTCTACGATTACGTGAATATGAGAAGTCTGAGAACGGCTGCTCTCTAGTTGATTCCTACTCATCAACGCGTTGGTGAAGCCCTCAGGAGTCTAGTCATGACTTAGTACGGAACCAGTGAGCACGATCTTGCTGTTGTAAAGTACTACTGACAGGACGGACACGACCGATTGTCGGGCTCAGATGGGCTCAAATGGACTCAGATGGGCTCGAATAATATCTAATGTACCCCACAAAAGGGAGAGTGATGTCTAGAGATAGTCGAAGCCATACACCACGTTTGGCACAAACGCATTCAAAGTTCGTCCAGTGCAAACAAAATGGTTACATTTTTGTGTAATCCGTCTCAACCATGAGGAAAAGTATGTGCTCCATCAAACGAAAATAGTGGAAAGGGCAACGGAACTGTTATGTCCTTGCTGTCAGAAAGTACGCTGATTGTGTTGTCTTTTAGTCACACACGAAATAACAAACATTTTCAAAATACAATGCATAGACATACCATTCAAAACAAACAGTTCAGTCCAAAAGTACATTCCAAAAATAACAAAAGACAGATATCTATCAGAAAGCAGGAATATACCAACTACAATGCCACACATGTGATGGAAGACATGTAGGACAAACCAGCAAACCTTCGACACATGGTGCAAACAACGTGCCACAGCATGGAATCGTGGGCCATACGACTCAGCTTTTGAGGAATATGTAAGAGAAAATAATCATCAACCTACTACAAGATAGAAAGATATAGAATAAATAATGAAAGAGACCTTCTGACCTTACAATAAAATTACCACTTATACAAAACAAACGCTGGAAAGAAGCTACTAATAAATGACCAATTGAATATGACTAACCACTCACTGTTCACTCTGACTGACTATACTCCTACAAAAGACAGGAACACCAACAGATGATCACAAACCCCATTTCTCTCCCAAGCCTATAAATGAAAAATGAAAAAGAAAAGAAATAATAATAGCTATAAAATATAATAAAATGCGAAAAAATGAATTATAAAATACGAAAGTACACACACACACACACACACACACACACACACGCACACACAAAATTCACATCCTATACACACAGTCACAGAAAAAACAACTGACAGCAAAACCTGGGAGAGCTTGCAACACTTACAGAAACGAATGACACACTAGACACAGAAAATGACAGTTACACTGCTATATTTCTAAAACAGTGACCACAACGAGAACTGCGGACTGTTAACCAGTTTGTCAAGAGATTTGGCTTAAAAATAATGAATTAGTCGCTCATCTGTAAGCACTTTTTCATTTTATTATAAAAACTTAACGAACTGCTTTAAATCTATAAGCTTGTATCACAATGATAACCTAAATGTGCAAATGAGAAATCGTGTAATATTTTAAGGATTCTCACTGAAACAACTGAGGCGAAACGCGTATGGGTGCATAAGATAATGAAAAGAAACTTAATATGCCACATTTCGTTTTAACTACTGCAACTTGTATACAGGTGGTGGGAACATGGCACCCCAAGAAACTTGTTATTCATTTTAACACGTACTGTTTTCTTGCAGTGTCGTCACAGACCCGGTGACGTGTCGAAAATTTGTTTGCATCTGAAGAGAGAACAAGTATTAAAACAAATTTTAAGTACATTGTATGGGCTGCAGAGATCTGTTTCGATTTTATTTAATCGAATTTCACGCTAATTCAGGCCATATAAGCACGGTCTTTTCCGAAAGCTATTCTGGTAGCTGAAGTCGAAAGTTTTTCTTAATCATGCCTTTTGCGTTCTCCTGGAGATATTTCCACAGGAACGTTCATCCCCTAAAAAATATTTCTTTATATCTAAACGAGAAGCGAAATACTAATTTTCATAAATTTAGCTTCAAATTTCCTTTTTGAAACGAAATATTTTCCTAAGACTTCTCATCACATATAGCACTCCCTTTGGGTTGGGATTGGCAGGAGCAGTGAAACACGTATTTTTTTAAAATTTGTAACTGAGAAGTCAAATTACGATTGTCATAGATGTAGCCTTATAAATCCTTTAGTAGTCCTTTAGTAATCATTCATTTTCAAAAAACTTTCACCAACTATTTTACCCAGTTATGGTTGAAACACTTATTTTTTATTTTGTTACTGAGAAACCAAACACCAGTTTTCTTAGTTCTAGTTTCAAAATTCCCTTAACAGCGACATAGTTTCAAAAAGCCTTTGCTTCTCTATTTCACCCACTTTGGAGAGGAATTTCGGACAATCCCTTCTTAAACGATGCCTACAATGTAAGATCTACACCCTCTCCAAACTTCAAGTTGGGCTGAGCAATGATGAGTCAGTGAATCAGTCTGACCTACACTATGTGATCAAAAGTATCCGGACAACCCCCAAAAGGCCGGCCGAAGAGGCCGAGCGGTTTTAGGCGCTTCAGTTTGGAACCGCGCGAGCGCTACGGTCGCAGGTTCGAATGCTGCCTCGGGCATGGATGTGTGTTATGTCCCTAGGGTAGGTTTAAGCAGTTCTAAGTTCTAGGGGACTGATGACCTCAGCTGTTAAGTCCCAGAGAGCCATTTGAACCAACACCCCCAAAACCAAACGTTTTTCGTATGAGGTGCGTTGTGCTGCCACCTACTGCCAGGTACTCCATATCAGTGACCTCAGTAGTAATTAGACATCGTGAGAGAGAGCAGAATGGGGCGCTCCGCCTAACTCACGGAATCGAACGTGGTCAGGTGATTGGGTGTCATTTGTGTCATACGTCTGTACGCGAGATTTCCACCATCCTAAACAGCCCTAGGTCCACTGTTTCCGACGTGATATTGAAGTGGAATCGTGAAGGGACACGTACAGCACGAATGCCGACGCCTCGCTTGGTGTAAGGAGCGTAAACATTGGACGATTGAACAGTGGAAAAACGTTGTATGGAGTGACGAATCACGGTACACAATGTGGCGATCCAATGGCAGGGTGTGGGTATGGCGAATGCCCGGTGAATGTCATCTGCCAGTGTGTGCAGTGCCAACAGTAAAATTCGGAGGCGGGGGTGTTATGGTGTGGTCGTGCTTTTCGTGGGTGGTGTTTGCACCCCTTGTTTTGCGTGGCACTATCACAGCACAGGCCGACGCTCATGTTCTAAGTACCTTCTTGCTTTCCACCGTTAAATAGCAATTCGAGGATGGCGATTGCATCTTTCAACACGATCGAGCACCTGTTCATAACGCCCGGCGTGTGGCGAAGTGGTTACACGACAATAACATGCCTGAAATGGACTGGTCTGCACAGAGTCCGGACCTAAAACCTACAATCCCGAGTCCCACCGTCCTGATTTAGGTTTTCCGTGATTTGCCTAAATCGCTCCAGGCAAATGCCGGGATACTTCCTTCGAAAGGGCGCTTCCATTCCTAATCCGATAAGACCGATGACCTCGCTATCTGGTCTCCTCCCCCAAAACAACCCAACCCAAAATCCTATAGAACACCTTTTGTATGTTTTGGAACGCCGACTTCGTGCCAGGCCTCACCGATCTACATGAATACCTCTCCTCACTGCAGCACTCCTTGGGGTATGGGCTGCCATTCCCCAAGAAACCTTCCAGCAACTGATTGGACGTATGTCTGAGAGAGTGGAAGTTGTCATCAAGGCTAAGGGTGCACCAACATGATATTGAATTCCAGCATTACCGATGGAGGGCGCCACGGCATTCTAAGTCATATTCAGCCGGGTGTCTGGATACTATTGATCACATAGTGTATTTCACACTCCTTAGTGGATGAACTTCCAAAAACAGTGAAACACGTTTTTTTTCTCGTGCTTGCACCCTACGACAGACGCAAGAGAAGAGTTTCAGTTAAATGGGCAGCGGTGGTGACTAGCGACTCCAGTCTCGGAGCATAAGAAGAGTTGGGAGATGAAGTCACAAGATCCACTGGAGAGCCGAAAGTGAGTGTACAGAACTCATTCCGAGCTGTAAATCTACATATATACTCCGAAAACCATTGCACAGTGCATGGCGGAGGGTACATCATACCAGTGCTATCAGTTTTCTGTCCTATTCCATTCGTGTATTGAGCGACGAAAATATTACTGTCTAAATGTTGCTCTGTGCTCCCTATATCTTTTTCTGGTAATTTCTACGTTGGATGTATATTGGTTGCAGATTAGTGGTGCCACAATATTCGTCACGCACTGGATCTCTAAATATACCCAACAGACTTTTATGATAACTTCGTTGTCTTTCGTTCAAGAAATCCCATTTAAGTTCACCGAGTAGTTCGTACGGGCTACTAACCAACTTTTTACGATCCTAGTAGCTGGTATCCAGGTTCGTTCGAAGTCTATTGTCTTGTCTATTCGATAAAAACTCCAAACACTGGAACAATATAATTAGCTGCGTCACTGTCTTGTATGAGATTTTCCTTTCCAGCCACATGGCACTTTCCCAGGGCCTTTCTAACAAATCTAAGTCGTCCATTCGCCTTTCCTGATACAGGTTTTAGGTGATCGCCCCATTTCATATTGCCAATTAGTAACAGCCCTAAATACTTCTACCATGTCCCGTGCTCAAATTGTTCATCAGTCATCCTGTAATCAGGTGCTATCGGGTTCTGTCTCTTTTATAGACATTGTCTTATTTTCAGCAACTTTTAAAAACTTTTAAACTGCTATTATTTACACTAAGTGGAAACTTTGTGCAGTGCCTTAGAGCGTCCTGCGAATGAATGTGAATGTCGTGTAACTAGGCCCTCCCGTCGGGTAGACAGTTCGCCGGGTGCAAGTCTTTCGATTTGACACCATTTCGGTGACTTGCGAGTCGGTGGGAATGAAATGATGATAATGATTAGGACAACACAACACTCAGTCCCCGAGCGGCGAAAATCTCCGACTCAGCCGGGAATCGAACCCGGGCCCTTAGGATTGACATTCTGTCGCGCTGACCACTCAGCTACCGGGGACGTGAAGGTACTTCCTTCTATACAACATCATAACACCATCGTCAACGAGCAGACATCTTGTGCTCTTCCTTGGGGCACACCTTAATTTATTTTCGTTGCTGTAGAAGATTCGCCGTACAGATTGACTTATTGGGTTATATTAGTCAAATATTTATCGAGCTAATTACATATTTGAAGAAATTGTATGCTCAAATCTTGGCTATAGTCGATGTTGTGGTACAGTGATACATGGCGACAGATTGTGCCAGTTCACCTGCGCCCACTACTCGCAGGATGTTGTGTGTGAGTAAAACAAGCATTTCACGAGAGTGGGTTTTATTTAAGCTGTGCAGATTCTTTCAAGCAAGTTTGTTTTCCTGCTGGAACGTTATAAAGTTTGAGATTAGAGTGCGCTGTACGTCAGTGATACTTAACTCTGACTCTTGTTCTTCCGGTCTTTTATCCCCGGTGCATACAGCAGAGCCCTACACTCAGTTCCAGCCCCACGAAACTACTCGCTGTACAGGAGATTCTCGATAAACATGAGCTTGTTTAAGGGAACAATTTCTCAGTGTATTAAGTGTAAAATCTAACTGGAGTTAAGTTTCTAAGTTAATTCTTTCGTTATACGTGAACTGGTAAAAGGAAGTATTCGATTATTTTTCCTAGAAAGGTGCTTGTGGTGAAGCATGCTCCAACCTGAAGCGACGATAAAGAAGTTGTTCGATTAGCTAGTCCATGTTTGTGCTTCGTTAGGATGCCAAGCGAAAGCGGATACGTCCGCCAATTACGGGTCTGGCAGTTGCAGGACGCTTTAAGAAGAGCGCCACGACCACCGCAGCCTTCCACTGACGGAGCAGTCCTTCCTGCTGGGCGCACCCCACCCACAGGATGCATAAATTATCAACACACCGCGTGCCACTCTTTTTTTTTAATCGAACGGTGAGAGTTTTTCTGTTCACAACTGTTCTAACGAGGCTGGAGTTTCACACGTTGCCGCGTTTGTCTTGCTAACGAGCTCATCACAGAATAAATTGCTCGTTACCAGCAATCCACACGCTAAAACGTCCCCGCACAGTAGCCTCACTTTTTCCTGTGCTTGCTGCATCCACGATTAAACACGATCCTTCGTAATCAAATGGCTCCACATCTACACCGTCTGGTGTATGGCGGATGGTACATTGTACCACTATCAGTCCTTCCCTTTCCTGTTCCACCCCCAAACAGGGAAAAACGACTGTACTATATGCCCCAGTAAGAGCCCTAATTTCTCATATCTTCGTTGTCCTCCAGCGAAATGTACGTTGTCGGCAGAGGAAATGATCTACAGTCAACTTCTAACGCCAATTCTCTAAATTTTCTGCAGCGAAGAGTGGCCGCGAGGTTTAGGGCGCCATGACACGGATTGCGCGGCCCCTCCCGCCGGAGGTTCGAGTCCTTCCTCGGGCATGAGTATGTGTGTTGCTCTTAGCATAAGTTAGTTTAAATAGCGTGTAAATCTAGGGACCTATGACCTCAGCAGTTTGGTCCCTTAGGAATTCACACACATTTGAACATTTATAAATTTTCTCAGTAGCGTTTCGCGAAAACAACATCGTCTTCCCTCTTGTCTCCAGCGGTTCCCACTTCAGTTCCCTTGCGTGTTGATCGAACCTACCGGAACAAATCTAGCGGCTCGCCTTTGAACTGGTCGTTATTTTACTTTAATCTACCTGGTGGGAGGCCCCGACACTCAATCAGTACTCAAAAACTGGTCGCGGTAGTGTTGTATAGGCGGTCCCATTTGTAGATGAATGCACTTTTCTTAAATTCTCACAATAAACCGAAGTCGGCTATTCGCTTTCTCTGCTGCCGTTCTTACGCGCTCATACAATTTTATATCGCTTTGCATTGTTACGCCTGAACATTTAATCGACCTTGCGGGCTTTCAAATAAAATGAAATGGTGTGGTGGCCGTAAACTACGCACCCACAGACTCAGAGATGAAATATTAAAAGTTTAGGCTGGTTTGGTTGTCTAGGGGCTGGGACACGTAGTTGCCACATTACAAGCCAAATTCTGCTGAGTCTACAGTATATAATATGAATATACACATGAATCGGTCAAAAGTTCCTTTAACTCGGCAGTTGCGAATGTAACGTAGAAATTTATAAATAAAAGATTCCAATTAAATAAAATCTGCAGGTACTATTGTTAACAACTTTAAATGGATCAAATGGCTCTGAGCACTATGGGACTTAACATCTAAGGTCATCAGTCCCCTAGAACTTAGAACAACTTAAACCTAATTAACCTATGGACATCACACACATCCATGCCGGAGGCAGGATTCGAACCTGCGACCGTAGCGGTCGAGCGGTTCCGGACTGAAGCGCCTAGAACCGCTCGGCCTCCGCGCCCGGCTCCCATTGGTTTCCAGTAAAAATAAACAAGGCTCAAGATCAGAGAATGGCTAGAAGAGGGGAGGGACAGAGTGAGGGGGGGGAGAAGGAAATGGATATAAAGAGGGCAAGAAAGAGCGGATAGAAAGAGAAAAGGAGGAGAAATATAAGTTCAATAACAGGGAAACAATAGATTCCTACTTCACGTAATTAGTTATGAACAACAACATAGCTCGCAAGATATTCACGTCCAAACGCATACTACGTCTTCACTGCAGAAGCCACGAAAATCACACAAGAGCACAAGTCGGCACTCCAAAATATTTCCATCACCCGCGTCCACGTGAAAACTGCTCCACACTCTCCAAGTCTCTCCCGCGACTGTGCGTCCATGTCGCGTCTCCGCATCCAGCACTCACTCCCGTCTCCTCTCGCGTATTCTTCAGAGCTCCCCCTCCACTCACTTTGGTAGTCGCCTTCCTTAGTAACGAGCACTTCGGTTGGAGGTGGCGTTTCCGTCATATCTCCAAGCCAATGCACACTCACAAACATTTTGAAGCACATTCGAAATACTCGATTCACATTTAAATAACTTGAAATTAAATAAATATTCCTATGGCTGGACCATAAACACGATCTAAAACACATTATTAGAAACATAAACAAATCAAATAAACAATATCAAAGGAATAGAACAAAAGGTAGGCCAGTAGCCTAATGTCTCTGTGCTGTCTAAAACACAGTAATTACACTACTGGCCATTAAAATTTCTACACCACGAAGATGACGTGCTACAGACGCGAAATTTAACCGACTGGAAGAAGATGCTGTGATATGCAAATGATTAGCTTTTCAGAGCATTCACACAAGGTTGGCAACTGTGGCGACACCTACAACGTGCTGACATGAGAAAAGTTTCCAACCGATTTCTCATACACAAACAGCAGTTGACCGGTGTTGCCTAGTGAAACGTTGTTGTGATGCCTCGTGTAAGGAGGAGAAATGCGTACCATCACGTTTCCGACTTTGATAATGGTGGGATTATAGCCTATCGCGATTGCGGTTTATCGTATAGTGACATTGCTGCTCGCGTTGGTCGAGATCCAATGACTGTTAGCAGAATATGGAATCGGTGGGTTCAAGAGGGTAACACAGAACGCCGTGCTGGGTCCCAAAGGCCTCGTATCACTAGCAGTCGAGATGACACGCATCTTATCCGCATGGCTGTAACGGATCTTGCAGCCACGTTTCGATCCCTGAGTCAACAGTTGGGGACGTTTGCAAGACAACAATCATCTACACGAACAGTTCGACGACGTTTGCAGTAGCATGGACTATCAGCTCGGAGACCATGGCTGCATCACAGACAGGAGCGCCTGCAATGGTGTACTCAATGAATAACTTGGGTGTACGAATTGCAAAACGTCATGTTTTCGGATGAATCCAGGTTCTGTTTACAGCATCATGATGGTCGCATCCGTGTTTGTCGACATCGTGGTGAACGCCCATTCGAAGAGTGTATTCGTCATCACCATACTGGCGTATCACCCGGCATGATGGTATGAGGTACCATTAGTTACACGTCTCGGTCACCTCTTGTTCGCATTGACGGCACTTTCAACGGTGGACGTTACATTTCTGATGTGTTACGATCCGTGGCTCTACCCTTCATTCGATCCCTGCGAAACCCTGCATTTCAGCAGGATAATGCACGACCACATGTTGCAGGTCCTGTACGGGTCTTTCTGGATACAGAAAATGTTCGACTGCTGCCCTGGCCAGCACATTCTCCAGATCTCTCACCAATTGGAAACGTCTAGTCAATGGTGGCCGAGCAACTGGCTGGTCACAATACGCCAGTCACTACTCTTGATGAACTGTGGTATCGTGTTGAAGCTGCATGGGCAGCAGTACCCGTACACACCATCCAAGCTCTGTTTGACTCAATGCCCAGACGTATCAAGGCCGTTATTACGGCCAGAGTTGGTTGTTCTGGGTGCTTATTTCTCAGGATCTATGCAACCAAATTGTGTGAAAATGTAATCTCACGTCAGTTCTAGTATAATATATTTGTCCAATGAATACCCGTTTATCATCTGCATTTCTTCTTGGTGTAGCAATTTTAATGGCCAGTAGTGTATTTAACCAATTTCTTCATGAATAGTATATATCGGATATAAACAAAGACATAGGCGAATATTTATAAGCATGCTGCTACCGTTTTTTCGTGTCACTGTGGAGTACTTATGGCCTGACGCGATTAGTAGTAATCGGCCACTTTGACCTCCAATAACTCATGTACTATTCACGTTACATGCCTGTAATTCATACCAATCTATGTTTAAACCAATAGCTTTCTAAAGACACGTGGATCGATGAAATCGGATGAATCGTTTAGATTTTGGAAATTCGTTGCTGGGTGTTACTTGTATAATTTACAGTCAGATACTACTAAACTTTAAACTAATAAAGATACTGAAGATCTGATTACACCATCAGAATTGTCATGCAGATAATGGTAATGTACATGTTTTTTTAAGGTGTCATGATTACCCTGGCTATCATTAATATCTATACGAACTGTGTAATGTCTGCCATGATGGTTTCACAAAGTCCACCGTCTTTGTCACTCTCGGCATACAAGTCTCTTTCATCGACACAGCGTCGCCAAGGAATTCCCAGCCACGTGCTCGGCCTGGGCCACGTGCTGGGGTTATACTCCTCTTGTCAGGCTGACGTTCGGCATCACGTGTTTGCTGGTGGGCCCCGGCTTGCAGAGCGGCCAGTGCGGCCACGCCAACTCCGAACTTGAATATTTCCAGGGCGCCACAACTCGCTTGGTACCTCACAACCTGACTGTGCCAAGGCAGCACACTAGTAAACCCGTATTTGAACATTATAGGATTATTTTCCTTACTCATCTGCATTAACTTACATTTTCCTACTTTTCGAGCAGGCTGCCATTCATCATTCCAAGTGAAATTTTGTCTATGTCACCTTGTATCCGCCTAAACTCAACTACGACGCCTTCTCGTATACCACAGCGTCATCAGCAAGAACAGCTGACGACTGCTCACCTTGTCCACAAGATTATTTATATGTATAGAGAATAAGTACGGTTCTGTCCCACTCCCTGGGGCATTTCCCACGATACCCTTGTCTTTCATGAGCACTCTCTGTCGACGACAACGTACTGGGTCCAACTACTTAGGAAAACTTCGAGCCATTCACATATCTGGGAACCTATCCCTTGTGTTCTACCTTCGTTAACAGTCTATGGTGGGGCAACGTGTCAAGCGCTTTTAGGAAACTTAGGAGGCAGGCTGTCATCGCTGTACGACGCCTTATCTCGTTGCCTGGAAAATATGGTCGTTTAGGTATCAGTTTTAACGAAGAATAACCTTGACGAGTTAGCAGTAGCCTTGGGGAGAAGTCAGAGGAAATTGTTGCGTCATTTAGAACTTCACAATGGTATGTCGGTAGCCTCTTCTCAGAGACCTGAGCAGAAATTAAAACCTTACAGCGTCAAACATGCGCGTTGATTGACAAATCTAGTCACAAATCCCGTCACAATGATGGACATACAGACTCTAGATACTGTTTTCCGGTGCCTGTACTGTACGCGCAAACTAACAAGGGGTCCGCGACTACTCCTCATGACCGATTTCGCCCAAATTTTTGGCGTATGAAGGGCTTGACGAGACATGAACGAAACGGAAGTGAGAGCTCCAGACGGCAAGTATTTAAAAAAGCAGCATTTTTGTCGCAGGTGGGGCGCGCGTTAACCATTTACGTTAGAATGTCTTCCAGTCAGAGAGGTTGCCGCAGCGGAAAGACTGCAGAATGATAATACGAGGGTCGTGCGCTCGAGTCACTTTGCGGAAACATTTTTTTTATTTTCAGTTCTTGCGTCACTTACACCAATGTTCAGTATAATTTCACAAAAGGCATGAAAAGGAAAGGCAAAGCAAAGTCTACTATTATAAATAAATTTCCAGGAACGGAGGATTGAATAGCGTATGCGAGATCTTTGTGCATGAAACGATTTTACGTTTGATCATTTACACGTGATTGTGTGATATAAAGGAAGAAGTTGTAATTTTCTTGGCTTTTTGCACACTTTGTAAACGCCAGTTTTTCAACAATTAGTCTACATGGTTTCTTAAAAGTTTCTATAGAAAAAAAGTGGTTTACATTCATTAAATGTTGTCTCTCACTGGACAGTTATGGCACGAACCACGCGTAACGAAGTCTTTTACGCATGAGTTACTGTTACATGTTGGCAATCTCAAATTTTCATTTGGCTGTTCTTTTCTTACCTTTAATGTAAATATTAATAAAAAATATACTGAGGATTATTTTGGTTTATATGCAGCATAAGGAACGTAAAAACTGAAAATAAATAAAAGAAGCAAAAAGTCACAGAACAGCAGACAGCAGCACGAAAGTTCTGGGGGGGGGGGGGGGGGAGGGGGAGATACTATATCCCAGAGTCTTTCCGATGCGCCACCCGCTGCCTGGAACTATGCTAAATTTCTCATTTATATACCGGGTGATCAAAAAGTCAGTATAAATTTGAAAACTTAATAAATCACGGAATAATGTAGATAGAGAGGTACAAATTGACACATATGCTTGGAATGACATGGGGTTGTATTAGAACCAAGAAAATACAAACGTTCAAAAAATGTCCGACTGATGGCGCTTCATCTGATCAGAATAGCAATAATTAGCATAACAAAGTAAGACAAAGCAAAAATGATGTTCTTTACAGGAAATGCTCAATATGTCCACCATCATTCCTCAACAATAACTATATTCGGGGAATAATGTTGTTGTGTGATGTCCCTATGTTAGTTAGGTTTAAGTAGTTCTAAGTTCTAGGGGACTGATGACCATAGATGTTAAGTCCCATAGTGCTCAGAGCCATTTGAACCATTTTTTTGAATAATGTTGTGAACAGCACTGTAAAGCATGTCCGGAGTTACGGTGAGGCATTGGCGTCAGATGTTGTCTTTCAGCATCCCTAGAGATGTCGGTCGATCACGATACACTTGCGACTTCAGGTAACCCCAAAGCCAATAACCGAACGGACTGAGGTCTGGGGACCTGGGAGGCCAAGCATGACGAAAGTGGCGGCTGAGCACTCGATCATCACCAGACGACGCGCGCAAGAGATCTTTCGGGCGTCTAGCAATACGGGGTGTTCTTTTTTTTTGCTCTAATAGAACCCCATGTCATTTCAAGCATGTGTGTCAATTTTTATCTCTCTATCTACATTATTCCGTGGTTTATTAAGTTTTCAAATTTATATTGACTTTTTGATCACCAGGTAAATGCGTGGTGTCTGTTATTTCGGACATTAGAAGAACAGACAGACAGACAGGCATTCATTTAATTGATTCTCCTCGATGGGTAATGAATCCACCACCTTCAGTGTGGATGTACAGTTATGTCCGATCTCCTACGCGAATCTCAAAGTAGCGAGCATAGAGGACATCGGCGGGGATTGCGAATAGGTGCCGCTAGGTGGGAACGTCGGTCGGCCTAGATGCGCGTCGACATAGTTCGGGTGTCCGGGTAGCGAAGTGGTTACCGCAGCTGCTTAATACGCTGGAGGTCCCATGTTCAAATCCCTGTCTGTCATGCATTTTCTATTGTCGTTGCGGATTCCGCCATGAACTTCCGATGAAGCTAAAACCAATAGTTCTTTTCCTTTCTCCACTTCTAGTTTACATAGCAAGTGTCATATTTCGAGCAATTCACACCAAAAATACTATTTTTTTTAACGCTTAACCATCTGGCGCTCCCACAACTGCCATTCTTATTTCTGGCGAAGCCCTGCACACACCGTAAATTTGGACGAAACCACTGATGACGAATAGGCGCGGTCTCCTTGCAAGTTGGTCCGCAGCTCGTGGTCGTGCGGTAGCGTTCTCGCTTCACGCGTCCGGGTTCCCGGGTTCGATTCCCGGCGGGGTCAGGGATTTTCTCTGCCTCGTGATGACTGGGTGTTGTGTGATGTCCTTAGGTTAGTTAGGTTTAAGTAGTTCTAAGTTCTAGGGGACTGATGACCATAGATGTTAAGTCCCATAGTGCTCAGAGCCATTTGAACCATCCTTGCAAGTTGACACTTGGCGCGTTGGCGATGGGAAAGACCGTAAATGGGAAGTGCCTGAACAGTTACTCGCATCAGCCACCGCGAAAATGTCAACCGGTCTGCGTGGTCAGTACTACAGTCTGTGTATGACCCAGAAGCTGTTTTTGGAATGCTTTTTTTCTCTCACGAAGCGTGGCTGCAATTAGTGGGGAAAGCGATTTTACGGAAAAACTACATTATAGTACTCAACATCATCGTCAGATGGATCAGAGCCTCTTTATTAATTGTGGAAAGAGTAATGTGGGCTGCAACTGGGCAACATGAATTACTGAACTGATTTTTTTACATCAAACCAAAACTCCTGATAGTTATGAGGACAATATACTGCAACTTTATTTTTCAGATAACAAGCAGCTACCGAAAAGATCCAATGAGCATGTATCACGCAACTGCATTGCACGGTGTTTCTGATAGCGTCCACAATATTCATTGCCTTCGCCTTAAAAACTATTTAGCTTTAATGAGGTCTGTTGACTAACGGTACCGACGCTCCTACCTAGATTACACCCACACACTACCGCATTTACGTACGAGTGTGTATTGCATATAGTGTCATAGCAAAATGAAAATTAAGATCTTCAACACTCCGAACGTTATCTTGTAGAACTCAACCTCGAAACTGTCACGGATGTGCTAGGTAATGCAAGAAAAAATTTCTAAACCGGCCCTGGCACTAGAGGGATTGGATTTATAGCTTCTCGATAAATAAGGAAAAGGTGCATAGAAAGTACTCATCATGAGAAGAATTCTCAACAGCACATTGTTAAGGAGTGATACAGCTGATACCATAGTAGAAGGCTGCATACTGGGTTCATCGACAGTCTTGCTGAAAATCCCGTTAGTGCACTTAATGTAATAGATGTATGGCGCTATCTGACGGCTCCTTTATTAGTCAGCGCTGCAGCACTTCACGTGATAACAGTATCTCTGTTTATTCTGCTGGTGGAGGGACGCTACAGTGTCAGCTGAACAGCCGTAAACGGACCGCGAGTTGGGATCGATTGCGCCAAGTGGCGGGTGGCGGCCACAAAGCCGACAGCTACCCGAGGCCGGAGCACGCCGGCAGCGTTCCAGGTGTGCCAACAGCAGCAGCTCGAAACAGCCTCACCTGCGCTGCCAATATTACAAATAATGAGGACAAACTACGAGATGTGGCACGGAGTTCTGAGTGGTAAAAACCTATACAATTATTTCTGTATTTATTGAAAATAATAATTACATACTACAAAAAATGTAACAAAATTGTGAAGAAAAAATAGAAAAGTCACTCTTACTATGAACAGACTTCATTCCATTGGTGATGAGCACCATCCTTAGGTTATCATTTGTAAAATAACAGTTGCCCCGAAACAATGTTTATAACGTGAAAAAGTGCTTCCGGTCCTCGTGGACAGTCTATATATCCTTAAATGTCACTAAAAATTTCCGCACTTACATCAGACATTTGGGGCACACACAGGGAAACTAGAGATAAATTGTCCTTACACCATTATCTCATTTCTTACAATCTCGTTTGTTTTGGTTTCCTGGTTGTAAGTAGGCTGTTTACGTTTTTATGTTGGTAACGCCACATAGCGCTCTGTATGAAAATCACTGACTGTGCTGTGTGCAGTCTGTGGCTGGTTGGTATTGTTGGAATATTTGCTATTGTAGCGTTGCGCAGTTTGATGTGAGCCACCAGCAGTGGTGGATGTGGGGAGTGAGATGGCAGAGTTTTGGGAGCGGACGATCTGGACGTGTGTCCGTCAGAAAAACGAAATTTGTAAGACTGGATGTCATGAACTAATATATTATGACTTTTGAACACTATTAAGGTAAATACAGTATTTTTTCTCTATCAAAATCTTTCATTTGCTAACTATGCCTATCAGTAGTTAGTTCTTCAGTAGTTAGAATCTTTTATTTAGCTGCAGTATTGGCGCTCGCTGTATTGCAGTAGTTCGAGTAACGAAGATTTTTGCGAGGTGAGTGATTCATGAAAGATCTAGGTTATTGTTAGTCAGGGCCATTCTTTTGTAGGGACTATTGACCGTCAGATTGCGTTGCGCTAAAAATAAGTAAAGAATAAGTAAAGAGAGAAATGTCTGAGTACGTTCAGTTTTGCTCAGCTGTTTGAAAATCAAACAACGTAGAGCTTATCCAGCACTGACATTCTTAATTGTTCTAAGGGGACATTTCATGGTATAAATGCAACTGTTTGACGTAAATACCAAAACAGCTGTAGTTAGGAGTAACCTTTTTTTATAGAACAGCAATTATGAAATAATGACCTCTTTCACAATTATTTTATTTTACGTGAAAACAATAAAAAAACTATGCTTTATATACTACAAGTTTCTATTATATGATTCCAAAAGTGTCTCCAGTTAGCAGAAACACTCTAGTAAAATAACACAAAATCAGTCTAAACGAAAAGTGAAGATGGGAATAACAGCAACTAATAAAAAACAACACACTTTATGTGGGCCATCGACCAGAATTCTTGCGTCACACCCGAAATACCAGTGTTGGAATTTAAGCAAAGTACATTCATAAAAACAGCAGCGGTACAACAAAAAAATTTCATAATTCAAGAAACAATATGCACTACCTAGAAATGCAAGAATCATATTTCGGTACAGAAGCTAGGAATATTCTTTAATCCCACCGTCCCTATTCCCCAGAGAGCATGCAGATAAAACCAAACAACTAACTAAGAACTTTTCCTGAGGAGTACAAGCTCGTCATGAATGTAACACCAACAAATCTTAATTCCCACACTAACGTACTTCACAATGATTCTAAGAGAACAGACATAGAAAGGGAGACTGGTATCGAAACTAATGAAATTACAGTTCTGTCCAAAGCGGATAGGTATCCGGAGAAGCCGCGCGGAGTGGCCGTGCGGTTAGAGGCGCCCTGTCACGGACTGCGCGGGCCCTCCCCCCGGGGTATCGAGTCCTCCCTCGGGCATAGGTGTGTGTGTTGTCCTTAGCGTAAATTAGTTTGAGTAGTGCATAAGTCTATGGACCGATGACCTCAACAGTTGGTCCCTTAGGAATTCACACACATATGAACATTTGAGCTATCCGGAGAGATGAAACCGCGTTCTGTAATACCTCTGTTTGGTTTGTGAATGGTGAACATATAACGTCTGTCAGTTACCTGATCGGTACTTCTTCAGCGCCTATGGAATAAAGAATTTAAATTAAAAAATGTTCAAATGTGTGTGAAATCTTATGGGATTTAACTGCTAAGGTTGTCAGTCCCTAAGATTACACACTACTTAACCTAAATTATCCTAAGGACAAACACACACACTCATGCCCGAGGGAGGACTCGAACCTCCGCCGGGATTAGCCGCACAGTCCATGACTGCAGCGCCTGAAACCGCTCGGCTAATCCCGTGCGGCAAAAGAATTTAAATGTCACGAAAGATTTTGTATAGGATCTTCACCAGAAAAGAAAGTTGGGATTTTAATACACCGAAAACCTGAGATTTCCCATTGACCGTAGTTGGTTGCTGAATATAAGATTTTCTTCCATTTACGTTATACTCAAACTTAGTAATCACCCGTACATCGGCGAGCTCGAGGAGATGACTTCTGGGTGATTAGACGACAGAAAGTCTGCAGAATCCATCAGTCAGTCGCCCTGAAGACGACCGCTTCAAGGAATGTCGAAACTTCCGTATTTTAGCTGTCTCAATGTTTCATAAAGACTTGGTCCAATAACAAAATGATTATATTCAGATTGACACTAATCGTGGAACACTACGAACTTGTACAACGAAGCCTGTTTCTAGGCTGCTCACATCTTGGGTTGTTTGTCTTAAATGCTATCGTAGATGAATTTTGAAAACTCGTTTACACGTTTCTGCAGATCATTATTCCTGCTCTTAGGAGTCAATGTATATTCTTTTGCTGTGGCCTACCCGTAGCGTATTTTGCCGTAGCCATTTTCCAACGAGTACGAACTTCCGCTAGTCTCTTCAGCTCCGCCTAACTTCTGCAGTCTTTTGCTTTTGTTATCCGGTGAAGACATTTCGACTGCAGCCACCCTAAGCTATTCTTTTCTTCTGATGTCCCTAGCCATTCTAGCAAACTGAAATGGGTACTTTCCCGTGACCGGTAAACATGTGTACGCCGCGCGGGATTAGCCGAGCGGTCTAAGAGGCTGCAATCATGGACTATGCGGCTGGTCCCTGCGGAGGTTCGAGTCCTCCCTCGGGCATGGATGTGTGTGTTTGTCCTTAGGATAATTTAGTTTAAGTAGTGTGTAAGCTTAGGGACTGATGACCTTAGCAGTTAGGTCCCATTAAGATTACACACACATTTTTTTAAGCTTGTGTGCTAAAATCCCTCGGCCTGAAACATTCCGTCATGTCGATCGATGAAGCGGAATAACGCCGAACGACAATTTATAATAGTATATCTTTCACAGGTGTATTTCCCTAACTACTTTATCTTCTGAACCTGTATCGATTCCGCAAAGTTTAGCGGAATTTTTGGACAGATGTGTACAGTGTGTAAACTTTTAGATGGCAGACCTCTCCCTAGTCCTGAATCGGTAGAAGTCGGTAAACGTCGGGAGGCTTCGGTAGGCACGCAGTTGCGACTGCTGCCAACATTACGTAGCTTACTGTGTTGTACAAGGTAGCCATTGTCGTCTGCTTCGTTATTGTTTTGCGCTGTACTGTTGTGTGTGTTTTTATCGTCCAGTTGTGCTAAACATTATCAAAATGAGTGAAGAGGCAGTTGCTGGCCCATCTCGATAGTCGCCAACAACCCCTACCGGTAGGGCTACGGTTAGAAGGAAACCAGTATTACGTAGCGATGCTCGCAAAATTATATTGCGTGTGACTGAATGCCGCGAAAGGGAAAGGGAGCAGAAAAAATTGCTTCCATTACTCTTTTCGGGCGTCCAGAGAACAACTCACCAAAGTTTCATTACAATCGGATGAATGGTTTGTGAGCGCATAGTAGACAAACATACATACATTCGTTTTTATATACAGGGTGTTTCAAAAATGACCGGTATATTTGAAACGGCAATAAAAACTAAACGAGCAGCGATAGAAATACACCGTTTGTTGCAATATGCTTGGGACAACAGTACATTTTCAGGCGGACAAACATTCGAAATTACAGTAGTTACAATTTTCAACAACAGATGGCGCTGCAAGTGATGTGAAAGATATAGAAGACAACGCAGTCTGTGGGTGCGCCATTCTGTACGTCGTCCTTCTGCTGTAAGCGTGTGCTGTTCACAACGTGCAAGTGTGCTGTAGACAACATGGTTTATTCCTTAGAACAGAGGATTTTTCTGGTGTTGAAATTCCACCGCCTAGAACACAGTGTTGTTGCAACAAGACGAAGTTTTCAACGGAGGTTTAATGTAGCCAAAGAACCGAAAAGCGATACAATAAAGGATCTGTTTGAAAAATTTCAACGGACTGGGAACGTGACGGATGAACGTGCTGGAAAGGTAGGGCGACCGCGTACGGCAACCACAGAGGGCAACGCGCAGCTAGTGCAGCAGGTGATCCAACAGCGGCCTCGGGTTTCCGTTCGCCGAGTTGCAGCTGCGGTCCAAATGACGCCAACGTCCACGTATCGTCTCATGCACCAGAGTTTACACCTCTATCCATACAAAATTCAAACGCGGCAACCCTTCAGCGCCGCTACCATTGCTGCACGAGAGACATTCGCTAACGATATAGTGCACAGGATTGATGACGGCGATGTGCATGTGGGCAGCATTTGGTTTACTGACGAAGCTTATTTTTACCTGGACGGCTTCGTCAATAAACAGAACTGGCGCATATGGGGAACCGAAAAGCCCCATGTTGCAGTCCCATCGTCCCTGCATCCTCAAAAAGTACTGGCCTGGGCCGCCATTTCTTCCAAAGGAATCATTGGCCTATTTTTCAGATCCGAAACGATTACTGCATCACGCTATCTGGACATTCTTCGTGAATTTGTGGCGGTACAAACTGCCTTAGACGACACTGCGAACACCTCGTGGTTTACGCAAGATGGTTCCCGGCCACATCGCACAGCTGACGTCTTTAATTTCCTGAATGAATATTTCGATGATCGTGTGATTGCTTTGGGCTATCCGAAACATACAGGAGGCGGCGTGGATTGGCCTCCCTATTCGCCAGACATGAACCCCTGTGACTTCTTTCTGTGGGGACACTTGAAAGACCAGGTGTACCGCCAGAATCCAGAAACAATTGAACAGCTGAAGCAGTACATCTCATCTGCATGTGAAGCCATTCCGCCAGACACGTTGTCAAAGGTTTCGGGTAATTTCATTCAGAGACTACGCCATATTATTGCTACGCATGGTGGATATGTGGAAAATATCGTACTATAGAGTTTCCCAGACCGCAGCGCCATCTGTTGTTGAAAATTGTAACTACTGTAATTTCGAAAGTTTGTCTGCCTGAAAATGTACTGTTGTCCCAAGAATATTGCAACAAACGGTGATTTCTATCGCTGCTCGTTTAGTTTTTATTGCCGTTTCAAATATACCGGTCATTTTTGAAACACCCTGTATATAAATTTTAATATACATGACGATTTCAGTTTCGTTTACGAACAACATTTAAAGCGAGTTTTACTTCCAAGTCTTTCGTCTGCTTTCGTGTAAGCATGCCGCGCAATTTGTAGTGCCAGCACTGCAACTGGTAGGCGTGCCTTGTGCCCCCCCCTCCCCCCCCCCCCCCCCCCAACGGCTCCTCACCCCTCGCCAGCCAATGCTTGCTTCCTCCTCTCCCCGCACTCCCCTCACAACTCTGCCGTCTTACTGTTAGCACACTGTACGTTACTTGCTCTTGATAGCTATCGCTCATAGAGACTATGACAGTGAATACCTTTTTTTTACTTGCTTAGAGCCTCATGTTAATAATGTAACCGTTATAAGAAGTAACAGCAAAAGTTAATACACGACTTATCAATGAAACTAGGAGGGCACTCAGTGAGCAAATGAAATGACTAGCACACCAATACACCACAAGCGTGGAGCGAAGGAAATGGAAGAATTAAAATAAAATCCTAAGGCTAGGTCGAGGCGGAACGTACTCCTCATACAAGTTTGCTTGAGTAGCCATCAACCACAACATGCACAGAAATATTCGTTTTGTAAATAAAACAGCCTTTTCTTGCTGAAATGTATTTTATTTCTACTCCTAGTATGTTCACAGTAACATATGTATGAGCAATGAAACCTCTGACCACGGACGTAACACTTACACCTTGAACAGTTCGTAAGACGAAAATAACGGAATTTTAAATACGGAGCAGGAATGGTAATGCGTTACATAATAGACTAAGGAAGATTCAGACAGTGCCTGATGTGTTTTTATGGAAACATACATCTCGATCAGTTGACCGGTTGATGACGATTGCTGGTAGTTAATGTAGTAAATATAGTGTCTCTTTATGGTTGTGTTTTTACAAATCGTTTTTGATAATGATCTTATAGTCTTATGCACTGTTTGGCTGCGTAGAGAAATATTTGGAATGAAAGTAACTCTTCGTTGCAAAACTGAGGTTCTCGAAAAGACAAAAGTTTGTTGTTGTTGTTGTGGTCTTCAGTCCTGAGACTGGTTTGATGCAGCTCTCCATGCTACTCTATCCTGTGCAAGCTTTTTCATCTCCCAGTACCTACTGCAACCTACATCCTTCTGAATCTGCTTAGTGTATTCATCTCTTGGTCTCCCTCTACGATTTTTACCCTCCACGCTGCCCTCCAATACTAAATTGGTGATCCCTTGATGCCTCAGAACATGTCCTACCTACCGATCCCTTCTTCTGGTCAAGTTGTGCCACAAACTTCTCTTCTCCCCAATCCTATTCAATACTTCCTCATTAGTTACGTGATCTACCCATCTAATCTTCAGCATTCTTCTGTAGCACCACATTTCAAAAGCTTCTATTCTCTTCTTGTCGAAACTATTTACCGTCCATGTTTCACTTCCATACATGGCTACACTCCATACAAATACTTTCAGAAATAACTCACCCTATACGTCGTACATTTAAATATTTGTATGATAAATCGAGAACAACTGGATCTTTAACGCATAGGAAACATATCCGGCAAAGGAAAGTTACTAACGAGGAAACGGAAATTGGTACTGTTGCCACTGCCGTTCGAAATCCTTGTGTTAGTTCGCGTCAAATCGCAAGGGAATTTGGCGTGAGCCAGAGCAGTGTTGTTCGTGTTCTGCACCGCCGTAGACGTCATCCTTACCATATTAGTCGCCTCCAAGAATTAACTGGTACGGATTATATGCATCGCATTGAATTCTGCCGATGGGCTCAACTTCAGATTCAGAGGGATGACACATTTATTAATTTGGTTTTATGTACTGACGAGCCTACATTCACGAACCATGGAAATGTTAATTTGCATAACATGGATTACTGGGCAACTGAAAATCTATGTTGGTCGCGGCAAGCTGCACACGAGAAACCGTGGTCGGTGAATGTATGGTGTGAGGTTCTTGAGGATAGCATTGTAGGCCCCTATGTTATAGAGGAAAATCTTAATTACATTCCTAAAAGACACGTTAGGTCTGTTATTGGAAGAAATACCTTTTGGAACGAGGAACAAAATGTAGTATCAACACAATGGGTGTCCGGCACATTTTTCGTTGATGGCCAGAAATGAGTTGCAGAGACATTTCCCAAATCGTTGGATTGGACGCGGAGGAGATGTGTCGTCGCTGGCTCGTTCGCCAGACTTGACGCCTCTGGATTTTTTCTTGTGGGGATTCGTAAAAGACATTGTTTATAAAGACGTTCCAATCACACCTGAAGATATGCGAGAGAGAATTGTTAGAACATGTGCTTCGATAAGTACCGATGTGATAAGGAATACAACTCAATCCATGATAAGAAGATGGCAGCACTGCATTGATACCAATGGTCATCACTTCGAACACCTTCTGTAAATGGACGTTCATACCACCTTTGTCACTTTCGTTGACCTTCAAAGACCTTACTGTTACACATCATTGGATTCGTCTCGATAGCCGCTATCAGAAAATAAGTACCAAATTACAGCATCCCATTTAAAAAAACAAGTTGACCTTCATATCTCTGAAGCAACCCCACCTAGTACCATAAAACCAACGTCATATTATGGCCCCCGTTATCCCATGCAACTTTTGTCCTACAAACTTTTCAGCTACTATCATACTTTCGGAGTTATTCTAGATGGCAACAGTTAATAACTCACCCTGTATATTCATTGATATACGTCATTATATATCAGTCCCGTAAATGCGCATTTGGATATTTATCAACTGTTGATTTCGTTGTCTTTCTTCTCTTTGTTATTTGTTTTACGTAATGAAAAATAACAGTAACAGATTCTTTGCTTATCAAGTGTGAATCGGCGTTTCGACCATTGCACAGACTTATAAATGAGAGACATTGAAATCAGCTGGCCAGTACGAAAAAAATTAAGACTGAAACGAACAAGCACCAGACCCATACGGAATTAAAGTTAGATTTTCCATTTAATACGCCATGGACTTAGCTCATTTCCTAGCAAATGCATCGACAGAGAAAAATCGCTAAGCCAATAAGGAGTTGCGGGACGTCAATTGAAGCTGCTACGTGTGTTTCTACATCCGAAAGATGGTGCCTATTCACATTACCCCCCCATGAACCATGGACCTTGCCGTTGGTGGGGAGGCTTGCGTGCCTCAGCGATACAGATAGCCGTACCGTAGGTACAACCACAACGGAGGGGTATCTGTTGAGAGGCCAGACAAACGTGTGGTTCCTGAAGAGGGGCAGCAGCCTTTTCAGTAGTTGCAAGGGCAACAGTCTGGATGATTGACTGATCTGGCCTTGTAACAATAACCAAAACGGCCTTGCTGTGCTGGTACTGCGAACGGCTGAAAGCAAGGGGAAACTACGGCCGTAATTTTTCCCGAGGGCATGCAGCTTAACTGTATGATTAAATGATGATGGCGTCCTCTTGGGTAAAATATTCCGGAGGTAAAATAGTCCCCCATTCGGATCTCCGGGCGGGGACTACTCAAGAGGATGTCGTTATCAGGAGAAAGAAAACTGGCGTTCTACGGATCGGAGCGTGGAATGTCAGATCCCTTAATCGGGCAGGTAGGTTAGAAAATTTAAAAAGGGAAATGGATAGGTTAAAGTTAGATATTGTGGGAATTGGTGAAGTTCGGTGGCAGGAGGAACAAGACTTCTGGTCAGGTGACTACAGGGTTATAAACACAAAGTCAAAGAGGGGTAATGCAGGAGTAGGTTTAATAATGAATAGGAAAATAGGAATGCGGGTAAGCTACTACAAACAGCATAGTGAACGCATTATTGTGGCCAAGATAGATACGAAGCCCACACCTACTACAGTAGTACAAGTTTATGCCAACTAGCTCTGCAGATGACGAAGAAATTGAAGAAATGTATGATGAAATAAAAGAAATTATTCAGATAGTGAAGGGAGACGAAAATTTAATAGTCATGGGTGACTGGAATTCGAGTGTAGGAAAAGGGAGAGAAGGAAACGTAGTAGATGAATATGGATTGGGGCTAAGAAATGAAAGAGGAAGCCGCCTGATAGAATTTTGCACAGAGCACAACTTAATCATAGCTAACACTTGGTTTAAGAATCATGATAGAAGGTTGTATACATGGAAGAACCCTGGAGATACTAAAAGGTATCAGATTATATAATGGTAAGACAGAGATTTAGGAACCAGGTTTTAATTGTAAGACATTTCCAGGGGCAGATGTGGACTCTGACCACAATCTATTGGTTATGACCTGTAAATTAAAACTGAAGAAACTGCAAAAAGGTGGGAATTTAAGGAGATGGGACCTGGATAAACTGAAAGAACCAGAGGTTGTACAGACTTTCAGGGAGAGCATAAGGGAACAATTGAAAGGAATGGGGGAAAGAAATACAGTAGAAGAAGAATGGGTAGCTCTGAGGGATGAAGTAGTGAAGGCAGCAGACGATCAAGTAGGTAAAAAGAAGAGGGTTAGTAGAAATCCTTGGGTAACTGAAGAAATATTGAATTTAATTGATGAAAGGAGAAAATATAAAAATGCAGTAAATGAAGCAGGCAAAAAGGAATACTAACGTCTCAAAAATGAGATCGACAGGAAGTGCAAAATGGCTAAGCAGGGATGGCTAGAGGACAAATGTAAGGATGTAGAGGCTTATCTCATTAGGGGTAAGATAGATACTGCCTACAGGAAAATTAAGGAGACCTTTGGAGATAAGAGAACCACATGTATGAACATCAAGAGCTCAGATGGAAACCCAGTTCTAAGCAAAGAAGGGAAAGCAGAAAGGTGGAAGGAGTATATAGAGGGTCTATACAAGGGCGATGCACTTGAGGACAATATTATGGAAATGGAAGAGGATGTAGATGAAGATGAAATGGGAGATACGATACTGCGTGAAGAGTTTGACAGAGCACTGAAGGACCTGAGTCGAAACAAGGCCCCCGGAGTAGACAACATTCCATTGGAACTACTGACGGCCTTGGGAGAGCCAGTGCTGACAAAACTCTACCATCTGGTGAGCAAGATGTATGAAACAGGCGAAATACCCTCAGACTTCAAGAAGAATATAATAATTGCAATCCCAAAGAAAGCAGGTGTTGACAGATGTGAAAATTACCGAACTATCAGTTTAATAAGCCACAGCTGCAAAGTACTAACACGAATTCTTTACAGACGAATGGAAAAACTAGTAGAAGCCGACCTCGGGGAAGATCAGTTTGGATTCCGTAGAAATACTGGAACACGTGAGGCAATACTGACCTTACGACTTATCTTAGAAGAAAGATTAAGGAAAGGCAAACCTACGTTTCTAGCATTTGTAGACTTAGAGAAAGCTTTTGACAATGTTGACTGGAATACTCTCTTTCAAATTCTAAAGGTGGCAGGGGTAAAATACAGGGAGCGAAAGACTATTTACAACTTGTACAGAAACCAGATGGCAGTTATAAGAGTTGAGGGACATGAAAGGGAAGCAGTGGTTGGGAAGGGAGTAAGACAGGGTTGTAGCCTCTCCCCAATGTTCAAGCAGTAAAGGAGAGAGAGTGAGACAGGGTTGTAGCCTCTCCCCGATGTTATTCAATCTCTATATTGAGCAAGCAGTAAAGGAAACAAAAGAAAAATTCGGAGTAGGTATTAAAATCCATGGAGAAGAAATAAAAACTTTGAGGTTCGCTGATGACATTTTAATTCTGTCAGAGACAGCAAAGGACTTGGAAGAGCAGTTGAACGGAATGGATGGTGTCTTGAAGGGAGGATATAAGATGAACATCAACAAAAGCAAAACGAGGGTAATGGAATGTAGTCGAGTTAAGTCGGGTGATGCTGAGGGTATTAGATTACGAAATGAGACACTTAAAGTAGTAAAGGAGTTTTGCTATTTGGGGAACAAAATAACTGATGATGGACGAAGTAGAGAGGATATAAAATGTAGACTGGCAATGGCAAGGAAAGCGTTTCTGAAGAAGAGAAATTTGTTAACATCGAGTATAGATTTAAGTGTCAGGAAGTTATTTCTGAAAGTATTTGTATGGAGTGTAGCCATGTATGGAAGTGAAACATGGACGGTAAATAGTTTCGACATGAAGAGAATAGAAGCTTTTGAAATGTGGTGCTACAGAAGAATGCTGAAGATTAGATGGGTAGATCACGTAACTAATGAGGAAGTATTGAATAGGATTGGGGAGAAATTTGTGGCACAACTTGACCAGAAGAAGGGATCGGTTGGTAGGACATGTTCTGAGGCATCAAGGGATCACCAATTTAGTATTGGAGGGCAGCGTGGAGGGTAAAAATCATAGGGGGAGACCAAGAGATAAATACACTAAGCAGATTCAGAAGGATGTAGGTTGCAGTAGGTACTGGGAGATGAAGAAGCTTGCACAGGATAGAGTAGCATGGAGAGATGCATCAAACCAGTCTCAGGACTGAAGATCACAACAACAACAACATTCACATTACGGGCCAGTCTCATGAGAATGGCACTAGTAGCACAACTATGAGGATGCAAATCAGGTTTCCTTTAAATATACGCTGTGACTGCCCTGATCATTAGTTACCTTTGAAACTGGATATGGTGAGCTGATGTTAGTCAAGAATGCCTTTAAGGCGACTAAGAAGCTATTATCAGCACGTCAATGAGTTTGAACGAAGTCGTGTAATAGGGCTACGAGAAGTTTCGGTGTTCCTTCTGCGATACTGCAAAAATACTTGGCAGCAATGTAGCCACTGTACTGCCAGCGGCGGTAACGAGAATGTACTGTGGCAAGAAGACTGGGTTCTCGGCTGTCATGTGGCAGCAGCAAGAGGGAAGACCACAGTGTTCCACGTATGGCCCTATCACATCGTCCTGCATCTGCAACACCAATTGGAGCAGCAGTTGGCTCCAGAGGCACACAATGAACTGTTACGAATCGGTTACTTGAAGGACGACTATGAGCCAGACGCGCTGTAGCGTGCTTTCCACGACCCCAAACCACCACCATTTGCTACTTCAGTGATGTCAAACTGATTGGAGGGCAGGGTGGAGGTCTTACGGTTCCTGATATAAGCTGTGAACTTGCAATGTTAATCTCTTAAATATGTTATCTAGAAAAAAATATTCCCGAAATTTCATTACGTAGATTAATTATTCTTTGGTGTTGTGATTTTTTCTGTCAGTCTATTTATCGAGAACCGGATGGATCGAGAATAGTCCCATGTGACTGGAGAACAGTGTCAGTGTCTCACGTTTCCACAAAGGTAATGTATCAGGTGCACAGGATCACAGACCGATACTGCTAATGTCTGTCCGTTGCAGGATCCTAGAGCTTATTCTACCATAAGCTGATTACGGTGTTCCCGGACGGAAGCAAACTTTTGTTAAAGAATTGCCATAGACTCGGATAAAAACAACACGTGTGAAACACCCTTTGCTTTATTCCTACACCTCATTTTGGAAACAAGAGGTGCAGACTAGCAAATAGCTTCCGCGTTTATAAAGTTTCGAAGGGCATTCGATACTGTACTACATCATAGACTACTAAGCAAGATACTGCCAACTGGTGTATTTTATATATGAAAATTTCACTAATAGAACGGACTTCGTTATAGTGGACGCCAAAGGTTCTACAGAGACGAAAGTAATTCTGGTGAGGCGTAATAGGACCTCTAACCCTTAAGAGGTTACAGGTGAGTATACATCCTTTATACGTAGAATTTTAACGAACTCTGGTAGCAGTACTTACAATTTTTTGAATTCGCACCTCACTGCCTTCTAGACATGTAACAAGGAATGAAAATGGTAATCATTCTTACCGTTGAATGTTTCTGGATGTAGTATTGTTTAGATAAGTAGAAAATGAACAGTAACTTGTTCTGCAAGTCTGAAGCGACTGAAATCAGTGCATTCCAAAGTAAGGCAGTAATTCTATGCTCAGTTCCACGTTTATTTTGGTATGCATTATTCATTTTCTGTGCGTACTGAAGTATTTCGACAATTAGCGTGTGCTTTGCATACGCCGTAAAGAGGAGCGGACAATTGTTCAGTTTTGAACTAAAAGTTCTCATCTTTCTAATGAAATTGTTGACTGTAATAATGTTTTAATAATTCATTAAAGAGTGTTTTCTTAAGTGGTGGGTACAATTTCGTTCTCAAAATATCGGCTAAGATGTTAAACTGCTATAATCATAGGTGAGTCACCAAGAGTTACGTTACAAACTATATCAGTGACGAATGCGAACGCCCGTCTTAAATTTACTAGTTGAAACACCATCGAAAATTTATTAGTTTAATCCCAGTGTTTATTGAAGGGATTATTTCTTTCCTAACGGATCCATTTTGCTGTAGGAGTAATCACGGCTCTCAACAGGTCTGACGGAGAAGCAAATTTTAGAGAAACTAAATAAAATTACTGACGAGGTGGCTGATGAGGATGCAATGGATTGTCTGCCATTTCGGCTGCACCCATCCACTTCATCGTCCAGTGGAGTGCAATTGTCATCTGGCAACAATGGAACCATACTGAACTCTTCAGATGTCGAAGACTCAGACATAAAACTGAAGCTCTTGCAAGTGAAGTATTCTCATGGTGCATAGTTTTAGACTATATTGAAGCAATGACAGAAACTTTTATAACATTAGAGTTGCAAATGTGATCCCTGTAAAACTTTTCTTGAAAATTTTGAGATATTTAGATCTAAATGATAATTTAGTAACTCCTAAAAAGGTGATACTGGTTTTCACTGATTGTACAAGATTATACCTATGTTCGATCATGCCAACACTGTTCTCAAGAAAATGTTCCATTATGCCTGGTATTCGACAGTTGATGAATTTATGGTGGGATTCAAAGGTAAAAGTTCTTTCAAACAGTATATGCCAACTAAACCAATTAAAAGAGGTTTTAAGATATAGGTGACTTCACGTGCAGGTACATGTAACTGTCTAGGAATGTCAGTGTACGAGGCAAAGACGAAGGAGGTAACAGTAACAGGTCCTTAGGTGAACGTCTCACAAAAAACTTCCAATTCCTTATGAAGGACTAGGGTGCTGCTTGTTCTTTGATAATTTTTTTCGAATGTTGTGATGATGAAATGTTTGCTAAGAAAAAACGTGTTTACTTGTGCCACAGTGAAACACGAAAGTTCTTTCCGCAGATAAATTAGCTGCTGAGAAAACTCTGAAAATGGGAGAATTTGATACAGTTATTCTTGGAGATATAGCAGTAGCGAAATGGAATGACAGGGGAATGAAGCGTGCTACTCTAACGAGCATCATTCATAATAGTAAATCTAAATGCTTTGTTCTGAGAACTAATAACGAGGGTGTGAGGGTAAGCTTTCCTTGTCCAGAATCGATCAGGGATTGCAACTTACATACGGGAAGGGTGTACCGTTTTTATCAGCTACTGTCTACCTACAACATTTCATGGAAATCCGAACGATGGTGGCTAAAGTTATATTATTATTGTATTGAAGGGAACATACATTTGTATGAAGTGGGTAAATGTATATCTGGCACAAAATGTCTGAGTCACTTGAAATACAGATCTCAGTTAGCAACTGAAATGATTGGTTCCTTCTCTGCACGAATCAAAAAAGGCCCAGTATTTCAGATTGGAAAAGGAAAGAAAGCATACAGTCCTGGCGGCCGGTCAATTGTAACCAATCCAATTCGTCTAGCGAATGTAGGGCAGCATCAGTAGGCAAAGGGTGCTGTTTCTCGAATATGTGCCCATTGCAGTGCTTCCAAGAAACAAAAACATTCCCCAACAGATTGCATAAAATAGAATATAGATCTGTGTTTGCAATGCTTCATACCTTTGCACACACCAAATCATAATTATGAGCAGAACTCCGCTTAGTTGGTTTCTTCTATTTTTTTTCTTACAGAAATTTTATAACATTTAACAAACAGTTATCCTCACAATACAACGAATGTTGTAATGTAGATTTCTCAACCATTTATTTTCATTCAAATTTAGTTGTATTACGGTATATATATGTGAATAAAATTTTGTAAAATTTAAGAAATAAAACAAGTGCTATATTATTAACCCTAATTTATTTCATAATATTTGTATAACATGTGGTAAGAATACTTACATTAGAATATTATATGAAATCCAGTATCACCAATGTTCTCTGGTAAGTATACTTACGACCCTAGAGGACGACATGCATTTAGAAAATCAAGAAAATGTAAACCTAACGTCTTGTCATGGATGTGAAATAAAAGTATTTCAAGTTAATCATAACACTGTAGTGGTGAACATTGTCAGTACGTCACATCGTACAAATGCACTCTAAAGGGAAAAAAAGTATCACCAAAGAATAATCATCCGAATGGGACGGAAATCGGTAAATGTGATGTATAGGTGTAGAAAAATAGATGATTACAATTTTAGAAAAAATTGGATGATTTATTCACGAGTAAGAGCTTCACAAATTGAGCACGTCTATAGCGCTTTGATCCACCTTTAGCCCTTATGCAAACAGTTATTCACCTTGGCATTGATTGATAGAGTTTTTGTAAGTCCTCCTGACGGATATCGTGCCAAATTATGTCCAATTGGTGAGTTACAACGTCAAAATCACGAACTGGTTGCAGGGCCCTGCCCAAAATGTCCCAAACATTCTCAATTGGGAAGAGATCCGGTGACCTTTCTGGCCAAGGTAGTGTTTGGCAAGCACAAAAACAAGCAGTAGAAACTCCCTCTGTGTGCGGATAGTCAATATCTTTCTTAAATGTAAGCCCTGGACGGCACGTCATGAAGGGCAACAAAACTGGACGCAGAATGTCGTTGAAGTATCGTTGTGCTGTAAGGATGCTGCGGATGGTATCCAAAGGTGTTGTGTTTTGAAATGAAATGCCACCCCAGACCATCACTCATGGTCGTTGCGCCATATGGCCGGCGAGAGTCAGGTTGGTAGCCCCCCCCTCCCCCTCCCTCCTGGTCCTGGTCCTGAAACCTCTCCGGGCACATCTTCGATGGTTGTAGGGGATCAGTTCGAAGCGGGACTCATCACTGTCATCAGTGAAGACAGTTCTGATCCAGTGAGTGGGTTTCCAAGAAGAATGTGCCCGACGCCACTGCAAACGGGGCGTTTGTGTACAGAGGTGGAGGGGCGCCGTGAGCTCAGCCTGTTTTCCTGTGAGTCGCCTATTAATGGCCCTTGTCGCTACTGAAACACCAGATGCACGCCGCACAGATGATAATGATGACTCTGGCGCTCTGAGCGCGTGACGATTGTTCAGTTCTCACGTTCTCTCTCCTCTCTACGACACCGCTTCCTTCTTGACGCTGTGTTCTTCCATCGTTCACTCATTCCTGACGACATCTTCGAATTGTGACATCGCTCCTATTCAAATGTCGAACGATTCGTCGATTACTCCAACCGATTTCTTTGAGCCCAACTACACTTCGTCTCTCAAATACGAATTTGTGCGTGTAGTGTTCACACGCCTGCCTGCGAGGCACTTTTACTGTTCGGCTGAGTACATGGAATGAAATTCGTAAAGATTTTATGCTCATATCTCGTGCTTAGTATACTCCCCAGCTGCGCGGTGAAACTGCGTTGAAACGTGACACATTCACCTATCGGGTCCCAGAGTTGACAATTTTACGTTTTCCTTCAGTTCTTGAACAATTGGCTTAGCTTCTTCGTGATGCGCAGTTTTTTTTTCTTAGAGTATATTTAGGAGTAATACTAAGAAGCGATATGAAATGGACTACGGCGCTAAATCAGCATTAGACAAGGTGAATGGAGTACTCTGATTTGTTTTTGGGAAAATCAATTACATGTGTAAAAGAAATCGCATTCAAGACGCTAATGCGACCAATTGTACTGTTGCAGGGTCATTATCGAGTAGATGTGACGTCAGATATCAAACTAATTCAAAGACTCGCTACTAGGATCGTAAGAGGTCGGTATAGCCTAAGTGAAAGCGTAATAAAGATGCTCGGGGCACATAAATAGATAATCCTGGAAGAAAATCGACCTAGTTCCCACGAAACTCTGTTGGGTAAATTTAGAGAACTTGTATTCCAAAAGGCAGTGCGTGTTGGTCATAAGAGTGAAATAGGCACCACGGTGCTACGCAGGCATACAGATAGTCATTTCTCCCTCCATCAGTACACGAATGCAATAGGAAATCAAACTATATTCCTGGTATGATGCTCCGCCCCTCCTCCCCCCCCCTCCCACCTCACCGTCGCAACTATGGACTATACAGTAGCTTGCGGACTACACGGGGTGAACCGCAACTCCAAAGAAAAAAAATCAGAACTGGTAGTACGGACCAAAACAAGAGATAAATATCTGGCTTAAAAGCTATGAGCACTTGCACATGTTCGATACTGTGAAATACGAATATCTCTTCTACTACAAGTTCTTTACTTTCCATGCTTCGGGAGGAAGTACTATGGATGAAACAAGGAAAGCGTGTCGAGAAAACATAGACTCTCCATTCCATACCTTAAGACTATCTTCGTTAACGTGAAAAACATGCTTTCTACTGAACAAGTGCTCATAGCTCTTAATTTATACATTTTAGAGTCCATGTTTATGGAATTTTTTTTCTTGTGTTGGTCCATACTACTTCCTCCCCAAATTTGGAAAGCAAAGATAGTGGTGTAGAAGATATACGTTCGCTCACAGCTCTAACGGTATGCATTTTAGAGGTCATGTTTACTGAAGAGTTTTTTCAGATTTTCGTCCATTCTACCATCTCTGGAAGTTTGTCGGGGGTGTTCTGGTTCGCACTGTATATGTGGTTGCGTGAAATGAATTTTTTTTTTTTAATCAGACCATACTGTGCAATGCTTTTACTTTGAGGCGTCTGGTGCCAGACCATTTCTACTCACGACAAAAAGTCGTCGGAGTGTGTTTGAACTTATAGCAAAATGGCAGTAAAGACAATAGTTATCCACAAGTCTGAATCATTTACTCGTGTACTTTCATTACATCTTACTCTACAAATAGCTGAAGTATGGTTTATTCGGAACAAACATCTATGAGAAGTACCACGACTAGAACTATCCTATAAGAGCAGCTCTTATCAGAGGATTAATAATTACGACAATGAGAGGAAGCCTCTGGTACAAGGTTGTTGTGCATATAGTAGTGGATGTTAGTAAAAATTTATTATCAATTTGTACCGTGAATGGTCGCAGGAAGCAAGGATTTATGTTGATCGTCACGTACAAGGCTCAATGAATGACGAAGATTTTGAGCTGACCAGATGTTACCAGTATATTCCATTTTTCTTTTAACGTTGTTTCAGTATCTGTACTGCTTGTAACAACAGTCACAAAACGCAAAATTTGTTTTGTATACAAAAACCATGTCAGACAGAAGCATGTGCAATTTTTGATAACAGCATGAAGACATCATTGGGAAGTCGTCTGAAAAGTAAGTGGTTCCTACCAAATTCTTGCGTTATCTTACATTATTCTGAAAACGGCGAATCATACTGAGGACTGAAGTAAAGGTAACTCTGATGGTTTGTAAACGGTATATATAGAAATAGTAGCAAAAACAATGTTTCAAATTTGGTTTATTGTCCTTTAATCTGGTCGAATGTAAAACGACAACCAGTGCATTAATTTTGGACATTTCTCTGTAATTACGTTACCAGTAGGTTGCATACGTAATGCCATTAAGTAGGTTGCTCAGTTATTAAAAGCAGTGCTCGTTTTCAGTTAGAAATGAACAGCGACTGTGAGCTTTACGTTGTATAGCACGTAATGACATGGACTCGATCATATTTCATCCATCACGTGACTTCGATACTGATTTGAAAGTGCAGCTTGGCGAGGTAGGGGCGTGCTCGGTCTATATGTATCTATGGTCTAACATTAAATCTGCTGCGTTGATAAATGTATAATGATGGGAAAAGCAAGCAGGATATAACGCAGGGTGAATGCTTTTCACAAAAAACCGTAATGCAAAAACATAATTTTGTCGTTAACATAGAAATACGCTGTTAGTCTGCAACTGCTGCGTGTAAGTGTCGTGGAATATAGAAATGCGATCTCGATGAATTTTTGACAAACGGAGCCCAGTGCGTTATTCTGAACGGGAAATTCTCTGCACAAATGAAACGAACATTGAGTACGACCTAAGAACAACTGGCAGTACTTTTAATGTTCTCGATATATGTAAACGGTTTTTGAAATAGTCAGCAGCCCTATTAGTGCGTTCGTTGACGATGTTGTTTTGTATGCAGAAAAGTATCACTATCATATGGAAATGTAGAAAGACTTGGACCAGGTTGCCACTGTACTGAAGTATGGTTAAATGAAAGATAATGTCGAATATAATGAGAATGAGTCCTGTAGTATCTGATTACTGGTTTAGTGCTGAACATCTGGAGCACACCCCATTGTACAAAGGCCGCCCAAAAAGTTTTACACAGTCGTGTCTAATTTTTTTATGTTTTGCAGGAGGAGAATGAAATTTTTTGTGAACGTACTTGGAACATTTAGATATATATTGGTATTTAAAGTATTTTCTTTTATTTACAGGTGAGCCATAATGGATTGTGAAGTAGATGTCAGGTTGCGACAACGGTCGGTGATTGAGTTCCTCTTCAAGACCGTCGATGACTCTGCCACTTCGATTCACAGGAAGTTACTCCTTGTTTATGGGGAGGACACAGTGGATCGCAGCAGTATCCAGCGGTAGTTGCGGAGATTTAAAGAAGGTGATTTCTCTCTACTCGAGAATCCACGATGCGGTAGACCATCGATGGTAATGGGTGATGTGAATAAGAAGACCATTGATCAAATCATCCAAAATGACAGATGTGTGACGACACGACAGCTTGCCGAAGTGACTCGTTTGTCATTGGGTAGTGTGGTATCACCGGTACAGTCACTAGGGTACATAAAAATCTGTGCAAGTTGGATGTCTAGATTATTGACAAGAGACATGAAAACGATGACGAAGAATGTGTGCAAGAGTCCCGTGAAGACCTTTACTGAAGAGTGGAAACAGTGTTTTGACGGCGTCATTACACAGGCAGACTACACGATGACAATGGCAAACCCCATACAGCCGTTCTGACGCAGGAGAAAATCGGGAAAATGGGTGGGAAAATTGGTCCTCATCCTCCCTACAGTCCGGACTTAGCTCCGTCCAATCTTTACCTCTTTGGTCGTCTGGAGGTCCACCTGCGCGGTAAAACATTTGATAGTGAGAAAGACCTTATTTTCTGTGACAAGCGATGGTGTAAAAGTGAATCATCAGAATTTTACCAAAGCGCATTTAAATCATGGATAGAACGTTGGTCCAAATGCGTCACAACTGATGGAGTATGCATTGAATAGGCTCAATGTACAGCTAAATCTTTCAAGTATGTTCACAAAAAATTTCATTCCCCTAAAAAAAAAAAAAGAATTAGACACGACTGCGCAAAACTTTCTGGAGCTAATACGAAGAACATTTCACCTGGGGCCGAAAATTGTCCTGAAACTGGAAACCATCCCCTATCTCCGAGAAGCTATCGCATTATCACGAAATCTATACGAAAGGCTTTTGATGGAATCATCAATAGTCTTTTGGTCCCTCCTAGTGAGCTTTCAAAAGAATTTTCATTTAAGAATTATTGATGGAGAAAGCAACCAGCCACGAATACTTACGAAAAAAGCTTCACTTTGTTTCTATCAGTGGCCTCGGGCTGTCAACCTATATATCATTATATCCGTCAGCGGCATTACATAAGAGAATTTGCTTCGTTAGCCCCAGTTTATGCCCTGTGCGGATGATTTTCATAACGCAGAAAAATGTGCTAATGTGCAACAGTTGTAACATATACAGTGAAGAGTTTTATATGGACCTAACATTTGTTTTAGCCAATGTTATCTCGTTTCTTTTCCCTCTTTTGCGTTCCTTAGAGGGTGCTCACATACATCTCACAAATAACTGTGACACGTTAACACTTCTCCGTATCAGTTGCACCTGTAGATATTTTCTTTACATGTAATGTTTTTCTTCACAATGCACAGATAATCATCCAAGAAAAGCTGTCACTCATTTCTCAAAAAGCAATGATCTCAGCTACCAAATGTAAGCAAAATATGTGTAGAAGGTGCAACAAGTTATTAACACAAAGAATACTTAATCAATAAGGGTGAACATAGTATTTAAGAAATACAAGACAAGTTGTCTTACAGAGCACAGATTTTATTACTGGTGAGAGTTTGTGTGCTCCTTCCGATAGAAGAAAAGCCCGTCCATGACAACATGTTCGACTTACTCCAGCGGATGGTACATTCCTCGAATGCCTTTAACACTGCTCCTAAAGAAGCGAAGAGCATTGTCAGTCTCAAGAATGGAAACAATCTTATTTTCTACTCTGGAAGGAAGACTCCCGTCCACAGGATGAAGTTGAAGGAAAACTCTTCAGGATGAACCTCCAGGAATACAGCTCTGAGTGTGACTGCGCTGTTGAAGGACGCTAAACTTTCATTTGTGAGGGTGGCGGTTCAGTCCCCGTCCAGTCATCCAGTTTCCTTAATCACATGAGGAAAATGCTTCAATGGTTCCTTTGAAAAGAACGCCTCCAATTCCACACATCTCCTCCTTCAATTCGAGGTCGTGCTGTATTTCTGACGTCTTTTTCGTCGACGGGTCACCGAACATTGATCTTGCTTTCTAGGAATGCTGGAAAACGTTGCGCAGTCTATGCGAAGTCCACCAAATCGGAAGAGTATGTAACGCCGAAAATGCATATCCTCCTATTTCCATCTATTGTATTATAAATTTTTTCCTTATTTTGTTACCTGAAGATTAATTGGTTTGTTTTGTAAATATTATTTGTATTTTTACGCTGGGTCTTGCCTAGGGAAAACTATGCTATCGAACGATTACATCGATAGGTCGTGTGGAGAACCGAAGTGTTTAGGATCTTTGGTAGTGTTAACTTTGCCGCGTGGAGCGCGGGCAGAGCAGAGTCTGGCTGGAGTAGGGCGGTGGAGAGGTGTGTTGAGTGACGCTCCCGCGATTTGCCGCGCTTTCGGGGTTTGGCAGCATGTAATTCTACTCGACTTGCTATGATAGTTTCTGGCACGGTGTCGCGGACGGGAAAAATTAGCTACCACACATCAAGAGGCCGTTTCGACTGGTGGCCGTGTCGAGACGAAGGCGCGCCAACATCCAGCTTCTGCAACAGCTACGGCCGACAATAAGTGACTGTCGCCACCTTCTCGATCGACGACTTCAAACCTTCAATCAACCGACAAGAAAGACTTAAAGCACCTTAAGTTGTAGAACTGTATGGCAGACCTCAGCTTTTCAAACTGTCCCATTTGCATCACTAAAATACAGCAACTTAGCATAAACCTTTGTTGCTCATTGTCCCAATTGCACTACCAAGCAGGGTCCCTTCCTTTTCCTGAAATTCAAACGCCAGCATTAAAGTAATATCATTCCATTTCACTGCTTTAATTTCAGAGTTCAGTTAAAGTATTCATAGCTGGCTACAATATTGAGATTACGCAAGCACAAATTAAGAGTGCGAGTTTGGTTACCATATTTTAGCTTAGCTGTGACTGCAGCTCAGCTTGGTACGCACTAAATTTTACTATTGTTAATTGTTCAAAATCATTTAATTCAAGTTCAAAGTTAAATCTCTTATTTATAAATTGCGTAGATTCAAGTAGCTTTTGAGATGATTGTTGAGGTAGCCCAAGACTAACCTTATTTTATTGAATTTCGTAGTGCTTCAGAAGCAAAGTTCACTATTAATTTCAGTCACTAAATTTACTTTCAATTTTCCGGATTTATTAATTCTTCTGCTAAATTAAGTCAGAGTGTAGAGAAATTTATTACTTCTGACAAACACTCGGTTTTCACACAGCACGTGTCAACCTTCAGTTGCCACACTTTTGGTGCTAATTATATGTGCAATAACCTGTCTTTTTCAGTTATTGCTGTAGTTGTCCGTAGGACTGGCGACCGTAATTTTGCCCAAACGTAACGACCGCACATTTACTTTCTTCATTAACTTTACCCTTTTACAAAATTAATTTCCTCCAATTTCATTTGCATTTTCCTTTCATTTAGATGTAACCCTTTCCTCCCTCTTTACCGATAGATTAACTTCGGTGACGATTGCTTTTCCCAAATTTCCATTAGATGCACGCGGCTTAATTTTTCACAGTCATTAAGGTCGACAAGTGAGAGGGAGGTTACAGGTCGTGGACCAATACGAAATTCATTGAAAAACATGTCAGTATTATGTACTTCAGCACCTGGTCAGGTGAAAGGAGCGTAAAAGTCGAGCGATCCGCTGGGCGCGAATCGTAAAAGCCTTAGTTTCTTTCTGGTCTGTCTAAGTGGTCGTCAAGCAAAAGTGATGTAACTTAGACGTCCGTTAGTGGATTCCTTACCGGCACCACTTGGAGAACAATGCCTTAGGGCTGTCCCATGAAGTAAGAAGTGATGTCTCTTACTTCGAACAAACAGGTGTGCTGTATGGACGACTGTTAAACAGGGGTGTTCTACGATGCTTTAACTCGTTTAATAAATCACTCTGTTCTTTTATGTTTAGTAGTAACCTCTAAGACTGCTATTTAGCAGTTGAGTGTTAATATTTAGAATGGTGAGGAAGTTCCCTGCTCTGGTGGTACCTACAACGAGAAAAACGAAGTTCACTTTTCTGTGTTGATCCATTGTGGACCTGGGGGAGCGGCTGGTCAAGTATTTATCAAGGAAGATCGCCAAACAGCCTTACGTATTAGAGAAGCTACATTATTTTTATTATTCGGCATTTCAGTATGCCACCTTCAGGCCCCATATACACTTGATATATAGATATGCAGATGTCTGGATATCGCGAATTCATTATTTGAGTGGTTCCTTCTGAGACTTGACAAAAACTGAGAAAACCTGCAGTTTGAGAAGGTGGTCGGGACCCGTCCCCTCAAAGCCACACGTCTCCTTCGATCTGTCTCACTACTACTGTCACCCCTCACTCTCACCCTCTTGTTCTGTGTAACCTGTACCATCTCTTTCATTCCTTCCCATTGCTGTTGTCTCTTCGCACTGTTATTATCTCTCTCGTACTTGTTGTCATTGTCAAAGATGGTTCAAATGGCTCTAAGCACATCTGAGGTCATCAGTTCCCTAGACTGAGAACAACTTAAACCTAACTAAGTTAAGGACATCACATACATCCATACCCGAGGTAGGATTCGAACCTGCGACCGTAGCAGCCGCATGGTTCCGGACTGAAGGGCCTAGAATCACTCGACCACAGCGGCCGGCCATTTTCAAAGACTCTGTCTCTTGTTATCGCTGACTCTCAGCCAGTTTCTCCGTCTCATTATTCCCTCTCCCCCTGCCACAGCCTCCATCACTCTTTTCCTATCACCGTTCTGTCACTGTCAACCGTTTTCCACTGCTACAATGTTCCTCTCTTTCTCTCACACTGCCACTGTCTGTTTCTCTCTTTCTATGACACAACCACTATCCACACTCTTGCCCATAAATTAAGAATAATTGCAGAATGTGGTTCCACACAACGTGGCACTACACAAAACTGGCGCTAATGACATAGGCACATAGGGAACACACACGACACTGATCTGCAAGTCCACGGTATTGATGATAAGTTGAGAAAACCGTCCAGAAACACATGTGCTACAAAACGCCACTGTTTCCTGCGTATGAACCCCGACATCAATATGGGATTTGATCAGCATGCACACGTACACAGGCCACACAACGGATTGGCATACTCTGGATCAGGTGGTCGAGCAGCTGCTGGGGTATAGCCTCCCATTCTTGCACCAGTGCCTGTCGGAGCTCCTGAAGTGTCCTAGGGGATTGAAGACGTGCAGCGATACGTCGACAGAGAGCATCCCAGACGTGCTAGATGGGGTTTAGGTCTCGAGAACAGGCAGGCCACTCCATTCGCCTGATATCTTCAGTTTCAAGGTACTCCTCCACGATGGCAGCTCGGTGGGGCCGTGCATTATCATCTTTCAGGAGGAAGTTGGGACCCACTGCACCCCTGAAAAAGGGTGCAAAATGACGTCCCAATACACCTGACCTGTTACAGTTCCTCTGTCAAAGACATGCAGGGGTGTACGTGCACCAATCATAATCCCTACCCACACCATCGAACCACGACCTCCAAACAGGTCCCTTTCAAGGACATTAAAGGGCTGGTATCTGGTTCCTGGTTCACCCCAGATGAAAACCCGGCGAGAATCACTGTTCAGACTATTCCTGGACTCGTCCGTGAACATAACCGGGACCACTGTTCCAATGACCATGACAGCAGGTTTTATGGGCTCCCCTGTGATCAGGGGTCAGTGAAATACACCTTTCAGGTCTCCGTGCGAACAAAGCATGTCTGTTCAGTCGCCTGTAGACTGTGTGTCTGGAGACAACTGTTCCATTGGCTGCGGTAAGTTCCCGACCAAGACTACCTGCAGTTCTCCGTGGCCGTCAGCGGGCACTGATGGTGAGATATCGGTCTTCTTGTGGTGTTGTACAATGTGGACGTCCCGTACTGTAGCGGCTGGACACGTTTCCTGTCTGCTGGAGTCGTTGCCATGATCTTGACATCACACTTTGTCGCACGCGGAGGGCCCGTGCTACGACCTGCTGTGCTTGACCAGCCTCCAGTCACCATAGTATTCTACCCCTCATAACGCCATCAATATGTGTTCTATGAGCCATTTTCAACACACAGTCACCATTAGCACGTCTGAAAACGTCTGCACACTTACTCGCTGCACCGTACTCTGACATGCACCAACACATCTCCGCGTATGTGGACTGCTGCCAGCGCCACCGTGCGACGACCGCAGGTCAAATGCACCGCATGGTCACACCCCGAGTTGATTTAAACCCGCAAACCGCAAACTAGAGCCTTGTTTCACCATGTATCAGCGTTATCCTTAATTTATCAGCATGAGTGTAGTATCTTCCAATATTTATCACTTTTCCGACTCTTCCCCACCGTCATCGTCTCCTCTCTTAGCATGAAAAAGCGCGAATAAGTAGAAAGAGACAGAACGAAGCAGATGGTAGCCCGCTTTTAGTCAGTCTTTCAAACGGGAACATATTCACCTTTTTGTGTTCTGAAAGGAGCATTTTTCCGCTTCTTCCATTCTTTTCCGTGCTACAGTAGGGCACGTATCTCTTATGAGAAGATCGTTACTGTCAGCAAAATTTTGATACTGTGCTTAAGTGAAACTGAAATAACGCAAAACTAATTTTGCACCAGAGACTGGATTTTACACGAACAAAAATTTTGCATTTGTTTCAGTACTACAACATGGAGTTCCCAGAACTATTGTGATGCTCACAGAGACATTTTACAGCATATTTCTCCGTGTTACGTTACTTTGTGAAAAACGTTTTCGCGTCACACCGGATTTTACGCGTGCAAGTAGGGTTACTGTGAAACTCTGTGAAAAGGGTTTTACTAGTGGGATGGTAAAGACTGGCACAAGGACTGTGGTGTAGAAGAGAAACCCAAATGTAAGAACAGCAACACCATTTACAGTTAAAAAATTTTAACAGAAAATTTATTTAACGATTGGCAAACTTAATTTGGTGTAGCATGTATTTACGATTATGAAATCTTAAGTGTTTTTTGGTCTCACTCAGCTTGGACAATCTCAGGTATGATATCTTGAAAAAGGATAAACATATTCTTAATAATACTGTATCACAAATAACTGTATCATAAATAAATTGTATTTTAAGTAAGACGTTTGCTTTACATACTTAGCCATTATTAAGGCAATCAGTATCTTGAAGTACAAGCAACTCCCTGAATTCGTGCAAAAACTTGAGGCTAACAAACAGTGACGTTAAGAAAGAGACTGGTTAAATTTTTATAATCAAGAATGCTAACACAAATAAGACCGTTTTACATTTCATTTCAGAAACAATCATTTCTCAATATACAACACGGGCTAAAATCGAAAAAGAAACCACATTAGTTAAGAGGTTAGTAATAATTTACAGGGATTAAGACGTGATTAAAAGGATTTCATGTACTCGCAGAGAATGTAAGAAAATACTGCTAGGCACACACTTAAACACTGTTCAATTGCTAACTGGCAAGCAAATTAATCGAGGGATTTTAACAAACCTTTAAACATAATTGTGGTGTCACCGCCAGACACCACACTTGCTAGGTGGTAGATTAAATCGGCCGCGGTCCATTTAGTACATGTCGGACCCGCGTGTCGCCACTGTGTGATCGCAGACCTAGCGCCACCACCAAGGCAGGTCTCGAGATACGGACGAGCACTCGCCCCAGTTGTAGGACGACATTGCTAGCGACAATATGGACGAAGCCTTCCTCTCATTTGCCGAGAGACAGTTAGAATAGCCTTCTGCTAAGTCCATGGCTACGACCTAGCAAGGCGCCATTAGCCTTACCTACTTTGAGAGTTATCGTATAAATGTCTCAAGAAGAAGAACGATGTATACAACAATAATTAAAAGTTAAGTATAAAGCAGCTACGTACTTTTCTTGCTACCATTCAATAGTTATCCTGTTCCATAATTCACGCCCGTCTGCGTTAGATCGCGTGCCTATCGGCCCCCTCAAAATAACACTGTGTCGGCACTTCTGTCAACACATCAATAATAACTTTAACACAACTGTTACGTACAAAGTCCGTAAAAATCCTGGGCCAGGGCGCCGACCCGTTCTCCTTTGTTACAGCAATATTACCAATACTGTTACTGAATTGTGCAGTTTACTTCCCCCACAACTGATCGGTCCAGACCATTTGGATAGCTTTAGGCAACTGGAATTGCTTTCCCAATAACATGGAGAGAAAGGTGACCAATTAAGGGACCCGACGAGTACTGATATAAAACGAAGTTTATTACGAATAAACATGTTGTAGCTGGGATTAACAGTCATAAAAATTTTTTTGAAGGACATCATCTTAACGCCAGTGACTATTACAAGTTTTTATTACACTATTGCGATTTCGGCCTTTGGCCATTTCTTGTGTTTCTGAAAAATACAGAATGTTTGAAAAATTAATTAGAGATTCATTATGTATCTCGACGTTGTGCCGATTATACAAGACATTTTAACTATGTAGCCATATCACGTACATATTATCTTCTACATGACCAAACCGACTTGAGAAACAAACGATTCTTACATAATTTTTATTCGATCTTACGATGCACACGCTAATAGTAGCTCAGACGTAGGCTCAGGCTAACGTAATAATTCAGTGTATTATGAATTTTATAGAAAGATGAATATAAATGCAGTGTAGTATGAATTTTATAAAATGACAAACTCCTGTCAAAACGATATTGTACATATTTTTACGATTTATATTTTACTCTTCGATGCCGCTAGCGCGTTTTATAAGATTGACATAGAGAAGACGTACTTTATTGTATTTTCGTATTACTTTCGTTTGCTATGTCGATGATCAATTTATGTACTGAAAATGCAAGTAAAACTGACAAAATGTTACGCCAGCTGTGTTGGATTTGAGCGAGGGGGTTCCATGGGATCGTGCTACTGATTTTGTAGTAGATGAGTTACTGCGTGACATCTCACTGTCTCTGTCAGTTTGGTTATATAGTGTTAATACAATAAACCTATGACGTAATAATATACATCGTGTACAGATTTAACACCAAGAGTGGGCGTAAAAGAATACCTACAGTTATGTATAACGATGTTTAACTCTTATGTGTGCAATTCGACTTATACTCCCCACGTTTATTCATGATGTTTTAAAAATAAGTCACATAAGATTATATGTATAACGATGTATAACCCTTGTGTATGTAATCGATGTGTAATTCTCACGTTTACATATGACGGTTTCAGTATAAGTCATGTAAGATTTTATAGCACACTTCATAACTGTGCAACGAGTTCATACTCTTTGCTTCTTAGTACAGCCGTTGGACTGCAATGGTACTCCACACATAGCAAACTAATATCTGTAATGCACTGACGGGCCAAAACGGTTATTAAAAGATTGCATACGGTAGTCTGCAGCTGCGATCTAATGCATTTGTGACTAGTGATGGTTTAATGAGCATGTGAACTTACAGATTACGTTGTTTTACGATGTTTGAATATGTGTGCTCGCACTGTGTAACAACGTCACGAGTGTATTTAACAGTACTGTCAACGACATACAAATTCCCCTCCCTCACCATTATTTGCGCCACCAACTATGTCTGATCCTCTGCTCCTCTTCCCTGTGACTTCATCTCCCACATTGACCACACCTTCTCCACCTATGTGATTGCCGCCAACATAAACATCCATAGCCGCTCCCGTGTGGCCCTTCGGCGGTGGTATCAGTTCCTTTCCACAATCCAAGGTGACCTTGTTCCACTTCCACAGCGCACCCATTCCGAAAGCGACACCACCCCTGATGTTGTCATTGCCTCTGCCAGCCCCCTTGGCCGTTATCACCATCGACATCCTTGACCCCACAGGTAGTGACCACCTCCCCATCCACCTATCCACCTCACCATAACGTCTGCTCACCCCCCCCCCCGTCCGGCTCCCCACCCTCTACTCCCTCCCAAGGTCGTCCATGATTACCGTCGTGCCAACTGGGATGTCTACCGGGGGATCCGTCGCTACCCAGGTTGAAAGCCGCCCTCATACCTATCACCATCCTGATGACATCATAAACGACTTGTCCTTCCTTCAGAAGGTAATTACTGATGCTGTGGAGGCCCGTGTTCCTACTAAAACCACCCACCCCCAAAGTCCCACTCTCCCTCCATGGGCTGTCCTCCTCCTCCTCCGCAAATTCCGCCGTCTCTATCGCTCCTTCCTGTGCCCTTGTGACAGGGATACACTCCAACACCACTGGCAAATATAGCAACATGTACTGAACCTTATTACAGCAAAGAAACGCCGGGACTGGCACCACCCTCCCTATCAACTCCTCCAAGTACTGGTACTCCTTCCATCGCCTTACTGGTTCCCATCCGCACCCCATTATCCCCTTCTCCATAACGAACACCCCCTTCTCGACAACCTCAGAAAGGCCAACCACTTCGCTTCCCACCTTTCCTAGGTCTTCTGCATCCCTGATGATCCCCACTTTGATTATTCTCTTTTCCCCACCGTCATGGAACGTGCTGATACCTTGGTCGCTCCGCTTGCTCCTAGTCTCCAGTACTTGGGGCAGTTTGCCCCCTCCGTCATCAACACTCCAATCACAGCACAAGACACTAAACTTATCCTCCAGTCAAAACACAACACAGCCCCTGGTCATGACTGTGTCACCTACCGCCACCTTAGAGAAAGCCCCTTCTCCTTTCTGACTGTCCTTGCCCATCTCTATAACGTCATCCCCTCTACTGGCTTCTACCCTGACCTGTGGAAGACATCCTGTGTGCTCTTATTCCTCAAACCCAACAAAACCCCTTCCGTCACCTCTTCCTATCGTCCCATCTGCCTCACCTCCATCTTCAGTAAGATCTTCGAATCCATCATCCACCGTCGTATCCATTAGCACCTTAATCAACACCACCTCCTCCCCCTTACCCAGTGTGGCTTCCGACCCTCCTTCTCCACTGAAGACCAACTCGTTAACCTAATTCACCTTCTTTCCCTCCAGCTTAACTCCTGTTTCCCCACCATTTTTGTTTCCCTCGCCCTCCAAAATGCCTAAGCTGGAGGAAGTGTGTAATATTCAAAAACTGACCCTGTGCTGTATGATAGTTACAGTAAGATGATCCGTTTCTTCTATATGGAAATTGTCCCTAGACCAATTGCTGTCCAGACCACTTGACCTTCCTGTCAGCAATAGAATCCGCGTTAAGAACCCCAGAACAAGACCGTTTAAATGCGCGGCGTTTTGGAACAAATTAGGTAGCGGATCCTGTCGCATGCGTACTGGTCATTATTAGATAGCAATTTTCATTATCAACATTTGCTTACAGCAAGTTCAATAAGCAATTAAATCTCATAGTGCTGTGATTCTGTACTTGTTTCAAGGATTTTTTGGATCTTCATAATTATTTAGTAGATAAATGGAAATGCCGTGTGGCTAGGGCCTCCAGACGGGTAGACCGTTCGCCTGGTGCAAGTCTTTCGAGTTGACTTGTGTGCCGATGGGGATGAAATGATGAAGATAAGGACAACACAACATCCAGTCCCTGAACGGAGAAAATCTCCTACGCAGCCGGGAATCGAACCCGGGCCGTTAGGTATGACATTCGGTCGCGCTGACCACTCAACTACCGGGGGCGGACATATACTGAGGTGTCGTAAGTCATCGGATAGCGATATGTCGATGTACAGGTGGCGGTAGTATCGCTTACACAGCGTACAAAAGAGCAGTGCATTGGAGAGCTGTCAGTTGTATTTAGGTGATTCATTTGAAATGGTAGCCGACGTCATTATGGCCGCACGACGGCAATTAACAGACTCTGAACGCAGAGTGGTAGTTGGAGCTAGACGCAGGGGACATTCCATTTCGGAAGTCGTTAGGAAATTCGAAATTCCGAGATCAACAATGTCAAGAGTGTGTTGATAGTGCCAGATTTCAGGCATTACCTCTCACCACAGACAAAGCAGTGGCTGAGGGCTTTCACTTAACGACCGAAAGAAGACGCGTCTGTGTACGTTTGTCAGTGCTACCAGACAAGCAACATTGCGTGATATAACCGCAGAAATCAATGTTGGTTGCACGACGAACGTATCCCGTAAGGCAGCGCGGCGATAATTTCTCGTCAATGGGCTATGGCGCAGACAACCGATGCCAGAGCCTCCAGCGTGACATCACCTGCTGCATATCTCCTGGGCTTGTGATCACATGAAAAAAAAGTGGCTCTGAGCACTATGGGACTTAACATCGGCGGTCATCAGTCCCCTAGAACTCAGAACTACTTAAACGTAACTAACCTAAGGACGTCACACACATCCATGCCCGAGGCAGGTTTCGAACCTGCGACCGTAGCGGTCGCGCGGTTCCAGACTGGAGCGGCTAGAACCGCTTGGCCACTCCGGCCGGCGTGATTACATCGGTTGGTCCCTAGACGACTGGAAAAAAACGTGGTCTGGTCGGATGAGTCCCGATTTCAGTTGGTAAGAGCTAATAATAGAACTCGACTACTGTGCAGACCTCACGGTGGTACGGTCCCAAGTTGTCAACAATGCACTGTGCGAGCTCCATAATGGTGTGGACTGTGTTTACGTGGAATGGACTGGGTCCTAAGGTCCAGCTGAAATAATCATTGACTGGAAATGATTAAGTTAGGCTACTTGGAGATCATTTTCAGCAATTCATACACTTCACGTACCGAAACGATGATCGAATCTTTATGGATGGAAACGTGCCTGGCCACAAGGCCAAACTTGTGTACTGTTGGTTTGGAGAATATTCTGGACAATTCGACCGAATGATTTGGTCGTCCAGATCGCCCGACACGAATCCCGTCGAACACTGATCAGACGTGTGCATCGATCTTGCGCAGCCCGCCCGCGACTGCAGCCATAACTACCGGGCGAGGCTCGACACGCGCTGCCCGGTGAGCCGGCAGAGCCGAATGGCTGCCCGCCGGGCTGCGCGCTGACCCGCCAGCACCTGAATCCGCCCGGGCGTTCATGCGGCTCGGCGCCCGACAGGTAGCGCATTGTTGCGGGCGCAGAAGGATTTCCCCGCGGCCCGTATGCGAGCAGTTTTTTACTTCGCACAATATTTCCCGACACAGGACTGAACCTCCGGTGTTAAATTAAAATAAGCGATAACTGTAACGTCAGGAACAAGATGGAAACTTAAATGGCCACCGTGGCCTGTAACTGTTAAATTAAGTTATTGTTACGTACCTCTAAAAAGATCTGTACCTTACGATGCAGTTAATTTTATTAAAGAAACCTCCCATAATTACCTACTTTTTGCACTAATGAACGAGGTAATGGCAAACACTGGGTGATCAAAAAGTCAGTATCAATTTGAAAACTGAATAAATCACGGAATAATGTAGATAGAGAGGTAAAAATTGACACACGTGCTTGGAATGACATGGGTTTTTATTAGAACCACAAAAATACGAACGATCAAAAAATGTCCGACAGATGGCGCTTCATCTGATGAAAATAGCAATAATTAGCATAACAAAGTAAGACAAAGCAAAGATGATGTTCTTTACACGAAAAGCTCAATATGTCCACCATCATTCCTCAACAATAGCTGTAGTCGAGGACTAATGTTGTGAACAGCACTGTAAAGCATGTCTGGAGTTATGGTGAGACATTGGAGTCGGATGTTGTCTTTCAGCATCCCTAGATATGTCGGTCGATAACGATACACTTGCGACGTCAGGTAACCCCGAAGCCAATAATCGCACGGACTGAGGTCTGGGGACCTGGGAGGCGAAGCATGGCGAAAGTGGCGGCTGAGCACACGATCATCACCAAACGACGCGCGCAAGAGATCTTTCACGCGTCTAGCAATATGGGGTGTTTTTTTTGTTCTAATAAACCCCCATGTCATTCCAAGCATGTGTGTCAATTTCTACCTCTCTGTCTACATTATTCCCTGGTTTATTAAGTTTTCAAATTTATACTGATTTTTTTATCACCCGGTATTTGGAAACTATTGTTTATACACACTGTAGTTAGAAGTTTACATCACGGCAGAACTGTTCTCACACTGCACACTCTTTCCACTTTTTGAGGGCGTCGATACTGAAGCTCCTTTCTGTGTATAACATTCTGCAAATACGAGGGTTGTCCAGAAAGGAAGTTCTTATCGGTCGCGAAAAGAAACCACAGTGAAAACCAGTAACGTCTTATTTGCAACAGATAGGTACACCTTCCACCCACTTCTTATACATAGTCGCAGCTCCAACTTCGAGTTTTGTCGTATTGTTGTATCAACTTTTCAATATTCTCGTCATAGAAAGCAGCGACCTGTGGTTTTGGCCAACTTTCTGCATAGGTGAGAAATTATAAGTTATACAAAGTTTCAGTTAAAAAGCTTGTTATCATTTAAGTGTACGCAGCTTTCATTTCTCAGGCTGACTGTTCTCAACTTTGGCAGGCAACGGACTCCACAGGGACTAACAACAATGAAGCTAAATGATTAGTTCTACTTTTTGAACGACCAGGAGACTCGCAATGAAGAGTTTCATTGGCAGCCTGTGCTGTATTGTTAATGAGTTCTGCTTGTATTAGATCGATTCCTGGGCCTTATTATTCTTCATCTTCTTGATGGCTACTTCCACTGCCTCAGCAGTTGACGCTGGTTCCTCTGTTTCCTACTTGTTTGTATCTACAGAGGGTAAGAGTCCTTGGTTCATAGCTATACCACCATTCAAAAGTTCATCAAAGTGTGGAGCCCATCTTTCAATATTGCTTCATCAGTACTCAAAATTGAACCATATGTATTTCTACATAAATTCGACCTTTACTGGAAACCCTTCCGTCTCTTATTTAATTTCTGACAAAAAACTCTCACTTCATTGATGCCTCTCAGCTGTTCCATCTGTTCCAGTTGCTTCTTTAAGAAAAATGTATCCCAGTAAGAAATTTAACTCCATTAAATTTCGTACGAAAAGGTTCTGTTTATTATTTTTCTGTAAGAGTAATAGTTTGCCCATAGCGAACTAGAGAATATGGAAATCTCACACAGTGTTTTTGAAGGCTTTTTGGGTTGCATAAAACTCATAAGTAGTGGCAGGTGAATAACCCCATATACATTTATTATACCTGTGAACACATCAAACAATATCTAACAGTAAACAGCGCCTTTTTAATGTATCCTTTCTATCTTGTTTTCTTGCTATGTGTCAAATAAAGATGAAAAAACTTATCTCGTGAAAAAATTCTGACATTTTTATTGTTGAAATAATTTTCACTAAACTGCTTATCTATTCATGTTCTCATTTATGCACAGTGTATCCTTTTTCTCTGTAAAATGTAAGTACGTATTTTCTTTCAGATATTTCGTCTCACTTGTAGAAGAACAATAGTAGCAAAAATATCAGGACGTTGTGTAACTTTTTAGTGTGTTACGAAAAAGAAACGAACAACACATTAAGGATTAAGAAGACACGAAAGCACGAAATTCATTTTTGTGATAGGAATGAGCTCGGCCACGATAGGTTACCTCCCAATGTTAGCAGACACCGCCGCAATCCGTAGGCATGCGCAATGTGCAGCGTACTCGGAAATTTAACAGTCCACAATCGACACAAATGGAAGTGATTGTATGGCATCGACACAATCTCCAAGTCACTGACGTCATAGACAAACTTGCGCTGTTGTTTGTTGCTGATTTATACGCAGACGCGAAAGGCTCACGCAGTTCGAGTAGCCGACTTTGACCAGAAAGCCGCTCTTGTGAAACGGGCTTGAAGTTTTACAGCAATTGGTTTTCTCCAAGCGAGTGGCCGTTGATGGCCCGCACGTGGTGTGAGGGGGCCGCCATAGCACAAACTCGGAGGCAGAAAATTATTTCGTTGCTGATGCATAAGTAATGGCGCCACATCAAAGAGAAAGGAGGCTGGAAACCGCCTCTTTACGAATCTCTGTAGATATAAAAGTACTTTAGACACTGACGGTGAAAGATATGAATGTACCTACTACTTTAAGAAACTGATAACTTCTAAATGCCATACGGACCTAAACAACGAATTGACAAAAACTATCACTACAGCAAAACTATTGACAAACAGCTTCATAAATGTAATAGTAGTAGTAGAGTAGTAGTAGTAGCAGCAGCTTTATTCATCTGTAGATCTCTTTTTCAAGGATATAGGATATGTCAAAGCATCTACAAGTTTAGATCAATTTAAAATAAGCTAATTCGTACACACATATATTTACAGACTTCTAGTTAGAGGCAATCATAAGATTTACTCCTGGTATACAATACGTCTTTTACAAATAACTTATTCAATAATGTAATGCCACACTGTTCACTCATATCTCACAATCAGTCGCTGCACACAGTGTTCACACATTGTTTCATAACACTTCACTCAATACACACACACACACACACACACACACACACACACACACACACACTAGTGATCTCTGGGCCATTTTCTGTACCGCAACTTCCCATTTGCTATCCTGAGAAATTGAGGCAGCATCCCCCCATAATGAGTGAGATGTTGAGCTCAGAAAGAGGAAGAGGTGTTAGTATTGTGTTATGCATAGCTTGGGGTAAGTATTTCTAGAAAGGAAAAAAGAAGGAAAAAAAAAACATAAAGTGAAGGTGTTATGTGGAAGTTTTATAATCATCATTATTATTATTGATTTGTATAACATTTTTATCAAACCCTTACTCTGTTTTATCTAAATAATCGTTCAATGTATAAAATGTATTGCATGACAGGTACTTTTTAGCTGCCTTTTTAATAAGTATATTTTTATATTTCTTAAATCTCTTTTGGTAATTTATTGTACAGTTCTTTCCTTGGTAGAAAATGCTCTTTTGAGTTTTATGTTTATTTTTTCTTGGTAAATGTAAATTGAGTCTATCTTTTGTTGCATGGTCATAGACAGAGCTGTTTGTGCACTAATCACTAATGTTATTTTTGATGTGGACAACTGACTGGTAAATGTATTCACATGGAGCAGTTATGTAAAATCCCCAGTGATTTGAACAGATCTTTACAATGAGCTCGACTAGTATTTTTGGTTTTTATTCTTATGGCTCTTTTCTGGAGTTTGAAAATTCTGTTCATATTTTGTGCATTTGTTCCCCAACAAAGAATGCCACAGCTAAGAGTTGAGTGTACATACGAATAATATGTAACTAAAAGATACTGCATGTTACACGCTGATGATAGGATTCTAAGTGCATAACATGCTGATGATATTGTGTTTGCAAGTACCTTTGTGTGTTCACACCATTTCAGCTGAGAATCAATACACATTCCTAGAAATTTTGCATTTGTTACACAGTCTATAGAGAAGCCATCTAAATTTAATTTAACTTTGTCATTTTTCCTCTTCAAACTGAAATTCATAGCATTAGTTTTCTTTATGTTCAATGTCAGTTTATTGCTTATTGACCAATCATAAACTTCCTTGAGTGTTTCATTTGCTTTCTCGGCAAGGAGTTCTCTTGTTTTCTCAGTGACTATAATATCGCTGTTATCAACAAAGAGGATTTTTTCACCATGAGTAACACTACCGGGAAAGTCATTGATGTATATCAGGAACAGTATTGGTCCTAATATGCTACCTTCAAGAACCCCTATATTAATGTATTTTGATTCCGGTAAGTGTTTTACTAAATGTTTTGGATCTATTTGAAGGTATGTGTTATCTCTACTCTTTGTACCCCATCTGTTAGGTATGATCGAAACCAGTCATTAGCTGCACCTCTTATTCCTAATGCTTCTAATTTATTTAAGAGAATCTTGTGATCGACTGTATCAAACGCCTTAGAAAAATCCAAAAATATGCCTGTGATACACTCATCTTTATCAAGAGCATCAAATACAACTTTTGTGAATTCTACTATGGCCGACTCTGTATTTTTGCCACATTGGCAACCAAACTGTGATTCCCTTAAAAGATTGTATTTATTCAGGTAATTCATTAATCTGTCTTTCATAATTGCTTCTATTATTTTTGAGAAGGCTGACAGCAGGGAAATGGGCCGGTAATATTCTATGTCTGCTGCATTAACTTTCTTAAGCAAGGTACAACAATTGCCTGTTTTAACTGCTCCAGAAATGTCGCTGATGTGAAGGATTCATTTATTATATTTGTTAGGGGCCTTGTATAATCCCTATGCAGTGTTTCAGTACACACACTGGTACTTCATCTAAGCCTACCGACTATTTATTTTTTAGTTTTTGCACAGTTTTATTGACTTCATTCTCTGTGGTTGAAAGTAACATAATTGTATTTAGTGCAACATTATTTACAGGTGTTATATTTATTTTGGGTAATTTTTGCTGTGACTTCTCTGCAATACTTGAAAAATGCTCGTTTACGTAGTTTGCTAAGTGTTGTGGATCATTTATTACCTTATCCCCCTCCCTTAGCAGAATGTTATTCTGCGTTTGTTTGCCTCTCCCTATTTCCTTTTCTATAACAGCACAGATTGCTTTCCTTTTATTCTCTGCATTATGTATTATTTTGTCACTAAATGACTTATTTCCAGCAATCAGTACCTTCCTTTAGATCTTTTTGTATCCATGATATAAATTTAATAATTCTGGACCACTGCGAATTTTTTTCACGTAACTGAGGTGTTTAAGTGTTTGGGAGGACTTCCTGTTATCCACCTGTTTTTGTGAGATGTTGATACATACATCATAATTTTGGAAATGCCTTTTCAAAGTTCATTTTAAACAATGTGGAGAATTTAGAGAATTTCATATTCACATTGGTTTCATATACACTTCATCCCAACTTTGTTTTTCTAGCTCTTTTGAAAAATCTTTTATTTTGATTTCTGATAGATGCCGTTTGTAGGCTTGTAGTTTAGGGATTGATTCATTGCCTGATTTTACTGTTGTTGATTGACAGAGATGGTCTGATAATCTGAGGTCTTTTACAGCTACATCACATTTTTCCCTATCCATATTTGTGGCCACATGGTCAGTTACTGATGCAATCGTTGTAGTAACCCTTGTTGCACTATTGACCAATAGGGAGATGCCAAAACTTTGAAGGATGTTTATGAAGGTGGTGCTTCATTCATTCATGATATTAGTGTTGATATTAATGCCCCCACACAGAATTATGTTGACCTTCGTACTTGTGACTTTGTCTAGAACCTCTGTTAACTTATTGAAAAAAGTGTCCACACTACCATTGGGTGATCTATACACACACAAAATGATTAATTTCTTGGTGATATCAAGCCCTGTTAATTCAACAGCTGATATTTCCAAGTGTTTGTCTTCATTCACTGTACCGTGGTCATGTCTTGATTTGACCTTTGTTCCTTTTCTGAATATAAATGCATGATCCTATAGCTATTAAAGCAATACAGTTTGAGTTATGAGTCGGGAAGCTGACTCCGAAGGTTAAAAAACGCATTTTAATGCGATATAATCGCAAAACAATAAATATAATGGCTTAGTAAGATGCTAGTAACCCAAGAACCAAAAATCCCATTAAGAAACTGGTGTCACCATACAAAAGCCTATAGCATTCTACCCATAATTTATGGGTAATATTAATGGTAGTGGTAATAGGAACGTAATTTTATTCCTAATTTTGTAAGCAACTAACGAAAGACATTGAGCTACAGTTTCTTATAAGAAGATGAGGAAACTGATACTTTTAAGAACTCAAAAGAATCATCACCTAGGTGCAAGTCATATAGAGTGTAGAGTGCAGTTTATACAGTAATATATGAAGTATGTGTAATTTTGTGAGTTTTAGAGCAATAGATCGTGTCTATATGGGCAGCTTCCATGTTGGCAGGGGGACAGTTCGCTTTGAGGGGTTGGCGAGTACAGACGTGTACTGATGAGTGACGTGTCCGTCGAGACTAAATTTTTTTGGTTACGTCTAGAGTCTTGTACGATTTCTGCAAGAGTTTGGAAGCTTAGAGAAGTTTTACACAGTTGCAGTCGTGGACTTAAGCTCGGAACAACAGAACAGGAGACTTATGAAATTTCTGAAGGGGTTCGCGGGCTTTGTAAACTTATACATAGCCGATTTTCAAACTTAAATTTCGCGACAGTAACGTGGTGTGCCAAACATGATGCATTCTTAAATCAATATGTCATTGCTCTCAAGGTTATTAATCAACGGCTGAATTAACATTTTCATTGCTAAACGGTAGCTAGATTGTGTTAAGGACATTTATTCATTTCACCAACCATAATCCCGCCTGCAATTTAATCACGTTGTATGAAGATAAATGAACAATAATAGTGTAACGCGACACGTGGATGTTCCCTAGACACGTAAGAAACCAGATAACTTTAAAAAGCGGTCACGCAATTCGTTAAACCCTCTGATACGAAGAGATATTTTGAGGGAAGACATTAGTGCATAGAAATCCGTACAGAAAAGATTTTAGAACGTTCACGGACGGTTCCAAAACGACCGGTAATGGCGGGATAAGCTACGAATACCTATGTAAAAACTCTGCTTGAAAAAAAAAAATTATTTGCTTCCCCAATAAGACTTACGCTTTTTTCTGTGGAAGCTACGTCTCTACTTGCGGTTTTACAGTGCAGACGAAATCACATCGCAAAATATCGTCGTAAGACACACCAGAACTTATCAAGACATGGAATCTGCTGGCAATGCGAGCATATAGGTGAATGGACAGTGGACGCTACTGGCGTATGACAAGTTGAAAATTTGGGTCGGCTGTTTAGTCCGGCACTAGCAGCCGAACAGAGCGGACGTGCTGTGCTTTTCCGCGTGCAGTGCTAGGAAGCTCATCCGGCCGACACTAACGTGACGCTGTAGCGCGTTAAGGTAATGGCTAATTAATATCGAAAATCAACACTGAACTTCGCTTTTAGAAAACACTTTTTCAGAGCGAAACCACTCAATATCGAGCGGTTTTGAAAGGAAGAGTCCAAGATTCCGGTTGCTGACATCATCGGCATCCATTTCTCAAAAATCGTTCAAGTGGCTCTAAGCACTATGGGACTTAACATCTGAGGTCATCAGTCCCCTAGACTTAGAACTACTTAAACCTGACTGACCTAAGGACATCACACACATCCATGCCCGCGGTACGATTCGTACCTGCGATCGCAGCAGCCACGTGGTTCCAGACTGAAGCGCCTAGAACCGCTCGCTCACAGCGACCAGCATCCATTTTTCCATCGTAAGCAACACGGTCTGTGTGAAACTTATTAGCGACGCTACATGGTGTTGGGATTTTCGAGAGACAAAGCAAGGACTGCTTCTGACACGCAGACGGAAATGTTGGAAATGTCGAGGGTGACTGCGGGCTGTATTCGAACTACCCTTCGAACTCCTGGCAGCAGACGTCGTGGTGGCGCTCCACCCCTACACGAACTCGTGGCAAGAAAGTGAACTCAATTTAAGACGTATCCAGTCCTCAACAGAGTACATCATGTGGACATGAGACACAGACGACACGTACCATCATCCCTCAAAACAGTAGGTTGCCGGGTCACAGTTACTTATGACTGCCTGCCCAAAACATGTTCCCGATGTGGCGAATGCCTCCAACGTCGGATGACACAACTCCCACCGTAGGACGTGTCACTTCCACCGACTCCGACAATCCGTTCAGTAACTTATGCTTCGGCGCTCACGACATCTCCATCTGTCCAGACACAGCACACCGACGTTGCTGTAACGGAACAACCCTCTGCAGACCAACGCCTAGGCAATCATTCAGTCTGGCCAGTGGCAGAACTTCGTACAACACCATCGATACCACCGAACACTGCAGGCATCGTCGACAGCAAGATGGCAGTCAATACTGTTATCATGCCAACAGAAGCCTTTGTGTCTGCGAGGCGTGAATCAATGTTGTCTTCCGACACGAAAGGCCATACACGAACGCACTCACCGAAACACCGAAAATGATGCCGTCGGTCCATGTCCCAACATGGCAGCTCATATTTGCAGGATTAAGAAGAACTGACCCTGCAGGACACCTACCATGACACTGACACCATTGCCACTGACCACACCCATGCAGAACGGACGGTGAGGCGGGCGGAATCCGTCTGCCAGTCCTCTGCATTGAACAGCGATCAGCAGAAAGGTTCCAGTGGAGACTGCGAAGCTTCTCGTTCCCTTCCTACCAACCACCACAACCTTATGGAACATGAACAGACTCTCACCTCCAAATAATGGGCCGAGGCAGGGCTCCAATCCCCCCGCCCCCCCCCCCCCCCTTGGGGTCTGAACAACAAGGGAGGGACGTGATCGGTGGAGTGTGACGTCACCTGCTTTGTCAGCTTCTCTCCGCCATCACCATGGATAACCCTGCTCAACCACCACGCCACGAATGTCAACATTTTTAGCTCCAATTTCAAGATCCAACTCCTGAGTGAAACAGTGCAAGCCACAGAAGCCGACTTTCCATTCATGTGTGAACTAATGCACTCCCAGACTTTAAGATTATGCAAATGGTTACGCAACGTAGTGACACCTAGTGATCCCACAGACACTGGTGCGACGATTCTAGTGCACTATGGTATCGAAGCCACCGGCACCACATACCTTTCTCCGCTCCAGGTTTAGCGCTCACGGCACTCGACTTCTGGTTCATTAAAATTTATGCATCGTCGGGCACCACCAAACGTCGTGACTGAGCCAGGTACTACTTAGCTGACAACCCCAAGGACGGTGTGAACACAGCGTCCTCGTCGGTGATTTCAATTGCGACCTTTATCCCAAGGGCCAAATTTCCGCTCTAAATGCCTTGGCCAGAACTAAGAATAACGATTCACGATCTCCAATTGTGCAACACGTGGAAAGAGATACACAGTGACAGTGCTGGACACATGCATCTTACCAGTCATTCGGCGAGCCGACTGGATCGTATATATTACGTGTCATAAGGTCTTACACAGGAGGTGGTGGCCGCCGAAGAATGGCCTCTGGCCTTCTTTGATCACAATGGCGATATATGCGCGGTACATCTCCACCCTCAACAAGTCTGGCACAGTAACGGCCGTTGGAAGATGAATGTAACTCACCTCCATGGCCCAGACTGCCAGTGGCAAGTCGCCGCACCATGGGCCATCTGTGAACGACTTCATTCCCAATACCACTCGACTTCACGTAATGGTGCCTCTTCGCCAAAGCGGCAATCAGCAAGACACTTAAGCAGTTCTGCAAGGACACGGCTGCGTGGCATCGGCGGACCCTGGACTTTAACTATAGCGCTCAAGGACCTGAACGCTGTACCACTCACCATCGCCAGACCGACAAGGAGAACGACATAGAATTAACGCTCGCATACTATCGTAACGGGGCACCGATTAGAAGGCGCCGCAATCGGATCGTGACGGTACGATCAAACGGGCACAGACGTACCCACCATGCACCACATCGTGGCGCATATGCGCAGACACAGCCAACAGTTAATGAACGCCTTACGCCACTCCTGTACGACCCAAGCAACAATAGCGGAAGTTATGGAAGATCATTTTGTCATCTTTACTAGGTAAGCACCGTAAATGACGAGGCCACTGCGGAAGCGACATGGCGACAGTGACGGCATTAATGTCTAAGTTGTTGGGCGACGCCTTGTACAAATGTATGGTCAATAAGTCTCCATGGCCCGATGGATTACCAGTCGAGTTTTACCCGATTTTCGCTGACATCATGATGGATTAAGATGTTCAGAGAACTCATGTCGCCAGACTACACTGTACCGTGTTGGTACACAAACGAGTGGGAGGGAAATCAGTCAATGAATATCGACCGCTTGCTACGCTGAACGCCGACTTCAAGATCTCCGCCAGCCTTACGGTAGGACGCATTAAGGAGACTTTGCAATGATTCTCGATCCAGAACAGACGTTGCAGGGGGGAGATGCCACATTACAAATGGCCACTGGCGACTGCAGGGTATTAATAGAGATCGCCTCGGCAGGCCGCCTGAGAACGGCGATCGTCTCCATCTCTTTCAAACGGGACTTCGATAGAGTGCACCATAACTTCCTCCTGTAGATGATCGGCCGTATGGGTTTCCCTCTCCTCCCACCCCCACCACCCGCCAGCAAGGCTAATCGACACCCCGTGTCGCCTTCTGGCGGCAACCACCTCTTAGGTCCAGGTCATTGGACAGATGGTGGGACCAATACCCGTTAGCAGGTCTCTTAGACAAGGTTGCCCCATTTCTATCTACCTATATAAAATCGTTCTGGAGCCACTCCTCAGAGTCTCAACCACAGACTATCTCGCATCACCGTGTGGAACACCACCTTCTACTGTGAGGCGTATGCAGACGACCTTCTTCTGCTGGTTCATCCCACCGATGAAGACTTAGGGTACTAAACTGGGTCGAGCAATATGGGCAGGCTGAGGCTGGATATCCGGCCCGCTCTCGGGCCGAGCGCTGTCGCCCAACTCTCGCCAATTACTGAATTGTCTTACCTGCGAGTCATGTTTATGAAGAATGTGACCAGAGCTGTCGCGTCAAACTATCGACGGTTACTACACACCGTACGTGTGCCAGAATATGCTCCAGACCTTGAACCAGCTACAACGTATGGAGTACCTGAACCTCCACGTGACGCAAAAAGTGTCACGTGGGACAGGTTCTGCCCCTACGGAAGTGATAGTTTACAGACTTCAGGTGGGCTTCGGTTCTTTCCTATCCACAGTATATTTATACAGAGTACGTCATGAAACTCATTAAAGACACATAAGGTGCATCCACAGGATATGTGGCCTGTAATTGAAAAAGTGTCATGATCTCTCCGTTGGCACAAGATTTCGGAATAGTACCCCGTTCGGATCTCTGAGAGGGGACTGACAAGGGGGAGGTGACCACGAGAAATAGATTGAATAACCAACGGTAGGATAACGTTTTACGAGTCGGAGCGTGGAATTGCATAAGCTTAAACGCAGTAGGGAAGCTAGAAAATCTGAAAAGGAAAATAAAAAGGCCCAAACCAGATATAGTTGGGTTCAGTGAGGTGAAATGGAAAGCAGACAATGATTTTGTATCAGATGAGTGTAGTGTAGTATCAACAGCAGCAGAAAATGGTATAACAGCAGTAGGATTCATCATGAATAGGAAGGTAGGGCAGAGAGTGTGATTCTGTGAACAGTTCAGTGATAGAGTTGTGCTTAACAAACATCGACAACGATTGTTCAGGTACACATGCCGGCGTCGCAAGCTGAAGAAGAAGACATAGAGAAAGTATACAAGTATATTGAAAGAATAATACAGTACATAAAGGAAGACGAAAATCTAACAGTCATGGGGGACTGGGACGCAGTTGTAGGAGAAGGAGTAGAAGAAAAGGTTACAGGAGAATATGGGCTTGGGACAAAGAATGAGAGAGGAGAAAGACTACTTAAGTTCTGTAACAAATTTCAGTTAGTAACAGCGAAAACTCTGTTCAAGAATCACAAGAGCAGGAGGTATACTTGGAAAAGGCCCAGTGATACGGGAACATCAGGCACAGATTCCGAAATCAGATACTAGATTGTAAAGGCATGCCCAGGAGGAGATATAGACTCAGATCACAATGTAGTAGTGATGAAGAGTAGGCTGAGGTGTAAGAGATTAGTCAGGAAGAATCAATACGCAAGGAAGTGGGATACGAAAGTATTGAGGATTGACGAGAAACGCTTGAAATTCTCTAAGGCTGTAGATACAGCAATAAGGAGTAGCTTAGTAGCCAGTACAGTTGAAGAGCAATGGATATCTCTAAAAAGGGTAATCACTGAAGTGGGAAAGAAAAACATGGGTACAAAGAAGATAACTCCGAAGATACCATCGATAATAGAATAAATACCTCAGTTGATCTATGAAAGAAGGAAGTACAACAATGTTTAGGGAAATTCAGGAGTACCGAAATGCAAGTCGCTAAGGAATGAAATAAACAGGAAGTGCAGAAAAGCTAAGACGAAATGGGTGTATGCAAATGTGAAGAAATCGAAAAAAGAAGGATTGAGTCAGCACTTCGGAAAGTCAAAAACCTTCGATGACATTAAAACCAAGAGTGGTAACATTAAGAGTGCAATATGGGAATTCCACTGATAACTACAGAGGAGAGAACGGATAGGTGGAAAGAGTATACTAAAGCCCCTATAAGGGGAAAGATTTGTCTGATGTCATAGAAGAAGAAACGGGAGTCGATTTAGAAGAAAATGTTTTGGAAGTTTGTGGTAAATTCCTATGGGACCAAACTGCTGAAGTCATCCGTCCCTAGGCTTACACACTATCTAATCTAACTTACTCTGAGGGCAGCACACACCCATGCCCGAGGGAGGACTCGAACCTCCGACGGGGGGAGCCGCCCGAACCGTGGCAAGGTGCCTGAGACCACGCGGCTACCCCGCGCGGTGATTTAGAAGAGATAGAGGATCCAATATTAGTATCAAAACATAAGAGAGCTTTCGAGAAGATCAAGTTAGGTAGAAGGGATAGATAACACTGCACCAGAATTTCTGAAGTTATTGGGGGAGTGACAACAAAACGAATATTCTCGGTGGTGTGCAGAATGTCAGTCAGGCGACATATCGTCCGACTTTCGTAAAAAATATCATCCACACAATTCCGAAGACAGCAAGAGCTGACAAGTGCGCGAATTAGCCCACAATCAGCTTAACAGCTCACGTATCCATTTCTGACTACAGAAGAATGGAGGAGAAAGTTGAGGATGTGACAGATGACGATCATTTTGGCTTTAGGAAAGGTAAAGGCACTAGAGAGGCAATTCTGACGTTTCGGTTCATAATGGAAGCAAGACTAAAGAAAAATCAAGACACATTCATAGGATTTGTGAATCTGGAAAAAGCGTTCGACAATGTAAAGTGGAACTAGATGTTCGAAATTCTGAGATAAATAGGAGAGATGGGTGATATACAATATGTACAAGGGCGAAGAGGGAATAATAAGAGTGGAAGACCATGAATAAAGTGCTCGTATTAAAATTGGTATAAGGCAAGGCTATGATGGAAGTAAAAGAAACGTACATGAATGGAATTACAATTCAAGGTGAAAGGATATCAATGATACGATTCGCTGATGACATTGCTATCTTAAGTGAAAAGGAAGGAGAATTACATGCTGTGCTGAATGGAATGAAAAATCTAAACAGTACATAATATGGATTGAGAGTAAATCGAACAAAGAAAGTAACGAGGAGTAGCAGAAATGAGATCAGCGAGAAATGTAACATCAGGATTGATGGTCAAGAAGTAGGTGAAGTTAAGGAATTCTGCCACCTAGGCAGCAAAATTACCAATGGCGGTGGACCAAGGAGGATAGCAAAAGCAGATTAGAATTGGCAAAAAGGGCTTTCCTGGCCAAGAAAAGCCTACTAGTATCAAAAGTAGGCTTTAATTTGAGGAAGAAATTTCTGAGAATGTATGTTTGGAGCACAGCATTGTACGGTAGTGAAGCATGGACTATGGGAAAACCGGAATAAAAGAGAATCGAAGCATTTGAGACGTAATGCTACAAGTGAATGTTGAAAATTAAATGGACTGATAGGGTAAGGAATGAGGATATTTTGGGCGGTATTGGAGAGGAAAGGAATATGTGGAAAAGAAGGAGAAGGGGCAGGATGACAAGACGTCTGTTGAGACTTCCATGGTACTAGTGGAAGCTGTAGACAGAGATTGGAATACATGGATCAAATAGTTGAGGACGTAGGACCTGCTACTCTGAGATGAAGAAGTTGGCGCAGGGGGAATGCATGGCGGGCCGCTTCAAACCAATTAGAAGACTGATGACTCAAAAAATTTAAAGTCTCAGCCCTCCCTTGCGCGATGAGGTTCGTGCAATATATACGACTGTCCAGTCAGCCTCACTGGTCGTCAACTGAAGGTCCTAATGCCGGTTTCTCAAGTCCTGCATGTGTAGGTGGCGCGCATCGTGACACAACTTCTCCAGTAACGGCATTCGTTATCGAATACAGCTGTGTGATCTCGGATCTTCCCGCAACGTGCGCGCTAAAGAGCAAAAGATTTTTATACCACGTTTCTTCGGAAGTTCCGTGTAACGTGGAAAAAACCAAGTACTGAACTCCCAATTGGCCATAGGTGTGGAAAAGAGGTACCACCTCTTTTTACTAACCACTATGGCACTTCATTGTATCAAGTCACCAATAAAAAATATGCGACGCGACGTCCGATCCACGCTATCGGATTAACTTTACCCTGACTGTCCCCTCCTGGACACCGATGAATATCACTTCATGTGCTTGTGTCATACTGCACTGTGACTGATAAAGAAGATCTTAGCTTATTAATCACGTTTTGCACCTGACGTGACTGAACGTTGGACTGTCATGTATCCAGAAGACTATTAATTTTCATTTGCAAAGTATCATCTATCTTCATAGTTCAAGGGAGTTGCCATCGACTAAGTCTTCGGTGAAGGGAGGCAGTGGAGCTAGATTACTGGTTGTACCTGTAACACGCTCACAACGCTCCTGAACGCACACTGAGGTGCCGTATTCTCTTGGGAAATTGTTTACGTGGACTATGGTGCCTTCTAATCGGCGCTCCGTCAACGGTAGTTGGGAAGTGGCAGGCTCAGTGTGATATTCCGCACAGCATCATATTGAAAACAGAATACCCTGAATTGGCTCTGAGCACTATGGGACTTAACATCTATGGTCATCAGTCCCCTTACCCTGAATTGTAAGCACTGAGGAAGGAAAGAGATTCATGAGGATCTGCATTCATTTAGGCATTGGCAAAGCAGCATGAGTCTGTTGTAGACATTTTATGCACAAAAATTTTAAAAAAATAGTTTAAAAAGAAAGCTTATAGATGCGTGGATCCTATCACGTTGGGAGAATTTTTTGGAATAATTAAGGGGGACTCCTGAAGAGGGTTAGTTCATTTTTTATGGTAAGGTAAAAGTGGAGGTGCCAAGCAGGGGTAGATTGATTTCGGTGTTCTTTATTTTAGATTTAAATTAGTTAGATAGTGAGATAGGTACACACACGCACTCGCCGAAGCTCGCGTTCGCATTAGGCGGGAGATCCGGGTTCAAGACCCAATCCGGTGCAAATTTTCAACTTTCTCCATGAATTGTTTTGATGACCGATTGCGGCTGGTGTCAGTCTTTCTTTCGAAATTTAATCGCTAACGTGACATTTAATGTGCTACTCGCCTGGATATGGAAATGATCAGCATTTCACACAATTGCAAAACGTAGGTATAAATCCTGTATACGATAAAAGCTCATGCAGCGTGTTACTTATTCAGAAATCTCATTTGAATGTTGGCCGGTTGTCAGCTGTTCTTATTATGCCTTGTGTTAGAAGGAAAAAACTTTAACAGCACTGTGTAAATTCGATAGCATTACGATCATGTCTTTCTGGACTATCATTCCATGATGATAGTGCTTGATTTTCTTGGGCCCCATGAGCATACACATGCGAATATGCAGTATCGGTAGGTTTATGAGAGCCACACTGAACACCACGGACGGCGTCAGCCCGAGAGGACAGACATACACTACTGGCCATTAAAATTGCTACACCTAGAAGAAATGCAGATGATAAACGGGTATTCATTGGGCAAATATATTATACAAGAAATGACATGTGATTACATTTTCACGCAATTTGGGTGCATAGATCCTGAGAAATCAGTAACCAGAACAACCACCTCTGGTCGTAATAACAGCCTTGATTGGGCATTGAGTCAAACGGAGCTTGGATGGCGTGTACAGGTACAGCTGCCCATGCAGCGTCAACACGGTACCACAGTTCCTCAAGAGTAGTGACTGGCGTATTGTGACGAACCAGTTGCTCGGCCACCATTGACCAGACGTTTTCAGTTGGTTAGAGATCTGGAGAATGTGCTGGCCAGGGCATCAGTCGAACATTTTCTGTGTTCAGAAAGCCCCGTACAGGACCTGTAACATGCGGTCGTGCATTATCCTGCTGAAATGTAGGGTTTCGCAGGGATCGAATGAAGGGTAGAGCCACGGGTCGTAACACACATGAAATGTAACGTCCACTGTTCAGAGTGCCGTCAATGCACACAAGAGGTGACCGAGACGTGTAACCAATGGCACCCCATACCATCACGCAGGGTGATATGCCAGTATGGCGATGGCGAATACAAGCTTCCAATGTGCGTTCACCGCGATGTCGCCAAACACGGTAGCGACCATCATGATGCTGTAAACAGAACCTGGATTCATCCGAAAAAATTACGTTTGGCCATTCGTGCACCCAGGTTCGTCGTTGAGTACATCATCGCAGGCGCTCCTGTCTGTGACGCAGCATCAAGGGAAACCGCAGCCACGGTCTCTGTTCTGTTAGTCCATGCTGCTGCAAACGTCATCGAACTGTTGGTGCAGATGGTTGTTGTCTTGCAAACGTCCCCGTCTGTTGACTCAGGGATGGAGACTTGGCTGCACGATCCGCTATAGCCATGCGGATAAGATGCCTGTCATCTCGAGTGCTAGTGATACGAGGCCGTTGGGATCCAGAACGGCGTTCCGTATTACCCTGCCGAACCCACCGATTCCATATTCTGCTAACAGTCATTGGATCTCGACCAACGCGAGCAGCAATGTCGCGATACGATAAAACGGAATCGCAATAGGCTACAATCCGACCTTTATCAAAGTTGTGATGGTACGCATTTCTCCTCCTTACACGAGGCATTACAACAACGTTTCACCAGGCAACGCCGGTCAACTGCTGTTTGTGTATGAGAAATCGGTTGGAAACTTTCCTCGTGCCAGCACGTTGTAGGTGTCGCCACCGGCGCCAACGTTGTGTGAATGCTCTGAAAAGCTAATCATTTGCATATCACAGCATCTCCTTTCTGTCGGTTAAATTTCGCGTCTGTCGCACGTCATCTTCATGGTGTAGCAATTTTAATGGCCAGTAGTGTATTTTTCTCTCGATCGTGTAGAACTGCAACTCCACATTCCACGTCACGTATCAGGAAATGAGCTGATTTACAGCAAAAAAATAAATAAAAATAAAAAAGAAAATAAATAAATAAATAAATAATGTCCACCTGCGCCGTGTGATGACGCCTGGAACACTGCAGACTGTTGTCAGCCCTCGCCGCGGCAGCAAAGGTACACGCATTGACAGTTGTGCACTCAATGGCAACGCTGGACACGTTAGCTGCACAACACTGTCTTTTTAGACGAATCTCGGTTATGGGTGCAGCATCCCGGTGAACATAATGACGAACCAATTCATGAGTCAAACGCATGTGGAGGCTGAAAGGATAACGAACGTTGCCAGATTGCATGATGATATGAGCAGTCAGTGGGCATACCTACGGTCGCAGGTTCGAATCCTGCCTCGGGCGTGGATGTGTGTGATGTCCTTAGGTTAGTTAGGTTTAATTACTTCTAAGTTCTAGGCGACTGATGACCTCGAAGTCAAGTCGCATAGTGCTCAGAGCCATTTGAACCATTTGAAGTGGGTATACACCGAGATCATTTGTGGTTCGCAGAGCCAGTAATTTTAATATAAGGCATTCCCTGTCGTTGAGGTTCACAACACGTCATGTTTCAACAAGGTAACGCAGCACAGCGTGTTGCCCTTTCTGTCCTGACCAATCTCGATACAGAGCGTGTTCCGCAGTTGACCGGCCAGCATGTTTCACAGCTCTCTCACCAACTGAAAACATCTGGTTACGGGCCGCCCAGAGATTGAAACGCCTCCTCTTGCCAGCCATCACGATCGACAAACTCTGCCGTAGAGTGGAAGCAACACGGAATGACGTACTTGTATCGGTCACCAGAGCTCAGTTCGACCTGACGTCCAGGCGGGCTAAAGCCGCTGTTGCTGCCGTAAGAGGCAGCCCTGTGTGTTCTAAATTTCATACCATATACAAATCCAAATCCATTATAAATTTAATTATTTATTCTTATTACTCTTAACACATTGGGTGCGCACAATATGTAAAATTAAGGCACCTACTTCATTCGCTGGGGTCGCCGATTTAGCATACACTTGAAAATATTACACTGTCATCATCAGACCGAGAGGCTACTGTAAATGAAAAACAAAGAAGTAAAGGGGAAAACGGATATCAAATACTAATCGCAGAGATGGAAACTTTTACTGTCAAATACATCCAACGTTTTTTTGAGGTTCCACGAACTTAAAGCGAAAAAGGGTTTAAATTCCAAAAAAGACGTCGTACTTAATCACTGACCATTTCTCAGTTATCTCCACCAAAGTCAACGTGACTGCATAACAGGAGGAAATAAATAATTTTACTTTCCATTTTAGTCTGAATACAAACCAAAGGAATTCTTACAATTGTTAATCAGCAAATACTCAATTATATGGTTAGCGTCCTTAATCAGATTGCTGTTGTTATCATTTTATTATTAGTATTATTATTATCTTTGAGTAAGCCAGTTATAACTGTCCAAAGTGTTGTAGCGGACGAAAATACAGCAGTCAGTACAATGATGAATTCAATGTACCATCACTGTAGCACCGAAGAAAATTAATCCGGTGAATGATACCTACCCAGCTCTGTTACACATCCTATCTGAATGGTCAGAGTGAAAGCAAGCCTAGTGCTCTTCTGGATGGAGTAAGTCTCGATCTGTTAACTTCATTACTTTATTGGTAATTAAATCAATTTAGATGCCACTGAATCGCTAGGATAATATCTCTTCTACTCGCATATAATTAGATTGAGCATAAAACTTTAATATTAACACCAAATAAAATATCAAGAAACCAAACAGTCAAATCAGATGGCTCTGTGGGAACCAGGCTAAACGTTAGATCGGCTCCACAAGTAACATTAAGAACACAATTTAAAAACCATTTAACAAATTTTCTCAGATAAAATCAGAAGTAACTTGAATCATCATCAAAAGAGAGAGTAATCCAGAATGAGATTTTCACTCTGCAGCGGAGTGTGCGCTGATATGAAACTTCCTGGCAGATTAAAACTGTGTGCCGGACCGAGACTCGAACTCGAGACCTTTGCCTTTCGCGAGCAAGTTTTCTGCCAACTGAGCTACCCAAGCACGACTCACGACTCCTCCTCACAGCTTTACCTCTTCCAGTACCTCGCCTCCTACCTTCCAAAATTTACAGTAGCTCTCCTGTGAACCTTCGCCATGAAAAAACCTGCGTGAGTGGCAATAATAACAGCCAATACATTCGCGACTGACAGGCGTTTTGATCTCCATCAACTTCAACTAAGCGTGTGAGCGCTTCTGTCATGAATTCCTCAGTGCAGTGATGGGCTGGACGGCGATTACGCCGATGTTCACGCAGGTGATCATATGCCTCCTTCGAAGGGCCACGTCCAGGGTTCTCGTCAATGGAAGACTTACAGGATTTACGGATCGAAAGCTTAGTATAGCAGGGTTGCCTATTGCGATGGAACAAATCATGTGCAGATTACGGCGAGGCTTGACGGATATTCCACTCCAGTAGCACGTGTTCCACTGCCGTGACTACGCGCGTCGCTCGGCATACGTTCAGCGGCCGAAATACAAACCACGATGCAATGCATTACCTGTTACAGCACAAGGGCCGGGAGTGCTGTGAACGTCACAAAATTATGAGCCATGAGGATCGGCCATGGCCTTCCCCCGAATTGCGTAGCCCTCTTTCAACCAATGGAGACCCTCTGCTGTCTCGGAGTGGTGTGCACACGAGACATTCGCCTCAGCTGGGCCACCAATTTTTGGGAAGTCTGCACCACAACCGAGCAATTACACAGGACCATCTACTACGCCCCTTGAATATGTTCCAGAGGGTCACCTTTGTCAACACACACTTGGCAGCCCGGATACCTCACATCGTGCAGATTCTGACCATAACTGTGACAGTGGCTATCAGACGTATCTTCAAAGTCAAGTTTAAGGGCCTCACCATACTGGAGCGTGGTAGTGGCCTCAATATGGTTAAAGTGAGAGATAGGGTCACGACACTTCACACCAATACTACGTTCAGGCTACGGAAAAGCCAGGATTTTGGTTTCACTGGAATGTTGCCCTACGAGTTCGCACCTATTTCGAGAAGTCCCATCTCCAGTGTCACACATCGGCCGATTCTTTTTGAAAAACAGCTACATATTCACTGAGCTCCTCAGGACCACGAAGATGACCACTCATGACATCTACTGTCTTCTCCGACTGTCCCCACCCAGAAACCCCCTTGAAGCACGTCACCCACCCATGGCCAACATTTCGGTAAACGATCCGTCAAATGTACCACACTACTGACACCACTGCGACGTGGTACTTACTCCTCAACGTCAAATATACTAAAAGACAGGAACTACTCCACAATGAGGTGGTGGACTCACGTGTGCCTCAAGGCCAATGTCGAAGATGCCAATTACACCATTTTGAGTGTGGGGCAACAGCAGCCGTCTGGACCCTTGTATTGAAGATTGTGACTTTCTACCTCCGAGTACCATCACATTACGTCTGTTCTACCATGTTGATATACCGTGACCTGCTTTCCATCATCTAAGTGAGACGCCATCACATAGATCGGTGACATGGATTTCAATTACTTCTTCCGGAACGACACTGTTGACCTGACGGACTTCTGGACATGTCTCCAAGTATAAAGCCACACCTTTCGCCGACATCAACATCATCTGGACACTTTCATGAACTATTTACGGAGTGTGAATCTTCAGGTTTTGGTGGCGCAAAGAGTGTTCCATTAAGTTTCGCGTGTGCAGCCGCAAGAAATCTCCTTCTTCTTCTAATATTTCGGCTGTATAACGTTCAGCCATCTTCAGAGTGAGCCGGAAGACTGCCGCTCCAGTGCTCGCTTCGTCCCTTTATACTGTTGTACCGCGCGACTGCGCATGCGGCCACAGATGCAAATGCGCCAGAGACGTTGGTCGGCGGCACAGACGTGCATAATGCGCGAGTTGTATCTATGATTCCGCAGTTGATCTTTGTTGGCATATCGATATATCATTGTGAGATGCACTGTGACGACGTCTTTGCGAGTTTATTACAGCAAGTGCCGGATTCCAGGATGTATCAAGATTGAAACCACTGTCTCTATTAATTAAGTTCGTCGTCAAGCGAATTTCAATTGCCTCCTTTACTATCGAGTCCCAAAATGACGATGTAGTTGCCAAAATTTCGACGTTGTCATACAACATACTGTGACAGTTATCAATACAGTGCTCTGCCACGGCCGACTTGTTAGGTTGTAAAAGTCGTGTGTACCTCTGGTGTTCTGCACATCTTTCTTGGACAGTACGAGTTGTTTGTCCGATGTAAGAAAGGCCACATTCACAGTGAATTTTGTAAACTCCAGATTTTCGGAGCAGCAAATCATCTTTGACGGAGCCCACGAGTGCAGCTGTCTTAGGTGGAGGACGAAAAATCACTTTTATTTTGTGTCTGCCGAGAACAGACGGACGGAGTCGCCATGGGTAGTCCCTTATCCCCTCTGGTGGCCAATTTATTTATGGAGGATTTCGAGGAGAAGGCGCTTGAATCTGCTGACTTGAAACCCACGGTATTCTGGAGATATGTTGATGACACCTTTGTAGTTTGGCCCCATGGTGAAGACAACTTGCAAGACTTTTTAAGACATCTGAACTCCCTCCACGATCAAATAAAGTTCACAATGGAAATTGAAAAGGAGGGATGCCTTCCATTCTTGGATGTTCTCGTTCGCCGCAGAGAGGATGGCACTTTGGGACATGAAATGTATAGGAAGCCGACACACACCGATCTGTATTTACGTGCAAATAGCTGCCACCATCCTGCCCAGACAATGAGTGTTCTCCGAACTTTGACTCACAGAGCGCATATTATTTCTGACGAAAACAGTCTGCAAGATGAACTTTCCCATTTACAAAGAGTGTTTGAAGACAGTGGGTACTCTCCACAACAAATACAGAGGGCACTGAAAATGAAACCGAAATAGGCCACAAAGAAAGCAGAAGAAGATGGAGAAACCTTTAAATCGATGGCTTTCCTGCCATAGGTGGGTAGCCTCCCATCAAAAATAGGACGCATTCTCGGCAGACACAAAATAAAAGTGATTTTTCGTCCTCCACCTAAGACAGCTGCACTCGTGGGCTCCGTCAAAGACGATTTGCAGCTCCGAATATCTGGAGTTTACAAAATTCACTGTGAATGTGGCCTTTCTTACATCGGACCTAACAACTCGTACTGTCCAAGAAAGATGTACAGAACACCAGAGGTACACACGACTTTTACAACCTAACAAGTCGGCCGTGGCAGAGCATTGTATTGATAATTGTCACAGTATGTTGTATGAAAACGTCGAAATTTTGGCAACTACATCGTCATTTTGGGACTCGATAGTAAAGGAGGCAATTGAAATTCGCTTGACGACGAACTTAATTAATAGAGACAGTGGTTTCAATCTTGATACATCCTGGAATCCGGCACTTGCTGTAATAAAGTCGCAAAGACGTCGTCACAGTGCAGCTCACAATGATATATCGATTCGCCAACACAGATCAACTGCGGAGTCATAGATACAACTCGCGCATTATGCACGTCTGTGCCGCCGACCAACGTCTCTGGCGCATTTGCATCTGTGGCCGCACGCGCAGTCGCGCGGTACAACAGTATAAAGGGACGAAGCGAGCACTGGAGCGGCAGTCTTGCGGCTCACTCTGAAGATGGCTGAACGCTTTACAGCCGAAATATTAGAAGAAGAAGGAGATGTCTTGCGGCTGCACACCCGAAACTTAATGGAACAACTATTTACGGAGTACTTGCACGCAGGAGCTGGAATTTCGACGAAACGCGCTAGCAAAAACATGGCGATCTCCACCCTCCAACGATACAACGGACGTTGTTCTGACGGCGAGACAACGTGGAACAAGGCGCAGCAGATCTTTCTAGTTTCCTTAATATCCTTTCTTCTGTTCACCTAGTAAACATTTTTTCTGAGCCGTGTATCGACTCGTGCTACACCTTGTGTTTAAATTGCATTGGTTTTCCTTTTCTTCCCCTGACATGTTTGTTGATATGTTGTCTGTCATTAAGTGGCTGCTTGGTTGTCTTTTCTATCTGCTATAAATATCTGCGTTTTGCTTCCGGGAAACTGCTATGGAGGAAGTGAGATCTTTGACTGATGGTAACTTCGTGTGGTGGCGCGGAAGTAGTGCTGTGCGCTCAGGGAGTCTGGTGGACACGGGACGGCAGTGTGGCTCACCAGCGCGGACCAGGCGTGGTCGGTTTTACCGAGTCGCCACGTGATACGTGATGTATGTCGGTTGTGTGTAACGAGCGTGTCGAGTTGACAGAAGATCTCCCTGCGGGTTGGTTGAATACAGAATCGCCCCACGAGTAGTTGCTGTTCATTTCACCTTGGTGGGACGTTAACAAGCTTCTTTAAGTCCTCCGTTTCAACACTGGAGTTTAAAAAGGAAACAACTGACATGAAGGAGCGGTCACTACCCGTCAACGTTGCAGAGAAGACGTGAACTCCGGTGACAGAGCGTGTTGTCCTGTGGCCGTGGCGTGTTGGGTACACTGGCGACGCGTGCGCGGTCGGATGTGTGGATCCTTGCCATTTGACGTCGTGTACTGCCTGTTTGAGCATAACTGCAAGTTAAGTTATCGGAAGGTTTAATCATTAATTAATAAGTTTGCGTAACCAGTGTCTCTTCTGTCTTGTGGCCTCCGGCGATCGGGTTTCCCGTCCCCAGCACCGGTGTAATTGAAGACAGTGATCTTTCCTCCTCCTCTCGTTACTGTCCGATGGGAGGTGTAGTTTTGGCAGTTTAATTGTTTCTGTCGTGTGTTATGAGTAAATTCATGCTTCTTGTTGGTAGATCATGTGGTCGCTCATTCAGGACTGTATGGTGTAATGTTTCCTCGCACGAGGTTAGCTCTAATTCTGTTAGCAAGTTAAACCGTCTTATTACAAGTAACCAGCCTGAGAGTGGCAATTGTGTTTAGGGGCGTATTTAAATTGGTCAGTATTCTGTCTAGCCTGAGCATCCCTGAGTGGGTGATTTGTGGCCGCCTTACACGGGTCCGTCATATCTGTTATGTTCTAATGATATTCCAGGACACTTTTGTTTAAAAACTTTTAAATTCCTCCATCCCTTTATTGCCATTAATCGTGTGTTTGCTGAGGCCTTTTTTATTTTTATTTTTTTAATGGCGGTGTTGGTAGCTTCACTACCTCACCGTATTTTACTAACAAAGTTCTGTATTTACTTTACTAGCCTGTTTAGTAATGTTCTTTAAAATTTTTAAACTGTAGTATTGCTATAAATTACTTGATTACCGTTAGCGGCGTGTTTTGAAAGGCTGTAATTGCCGTACTGCTAGCTTCTATTTTTTTAAAAGAGAATTTTTTTAAAATTGTTGTGTTTCTATAAATTACTTGATTGCCGTTAGCGGCGTATTTTAAAAGGCTGTTTATTGCCATACTGCTAGTTTCTGTAAGATATGAATAAAACATTTGTGTGTGAAAATCTCAACTCGACAGTAAGCTACTAAGAATTTGGCGCCGTTTTCCAACTCGTGGTGTGGCTTGTAGTAGCCGAAACCACTGTGTGTGCCATTTTCTTATACATGTTTATGCACCACTGATGGCTTTGCATGTTCTGCAGCATTATTTTTTTTCATGTGCATTGCCATTGTAACCATTTGCTAATAACGTAAAAATATAAAATATAAAAAAGGCTCAGGGACGAAGATAATATACTATGTATAACGTCTCCTTAGTTTTAATTTTTTTATTTGTTTCTAAAATATGAGAATCCAAAGGCAAAACAAAAAAAAGCGGTTAAGGCAGCCGTTATGGAGCAGCAGAACATCCAGGTTCGAGTCCTGGTATGGCACAAATTTTCAACTCTCGCAGCTGCATTACCGCAATGCCCTGTGCGGCTGGAAGTGATTATTTCATTCCTATCTCTTTTCCTTCCTGTTCCCTTTCCATTTCTTTTACCCCAATTATTCATCAAAAGAATGCTTCATACTGCCTGTATGACACAGTAGCTATTTCAACGACTATTTTTTAACACCTTGGTTAGGTATAGGGAAGGATTCGTCTCGTCTATATGTACACGCCCATTCATCTCACAACACATACACATAAAGAAAAGTTCATAAGGATAAAATTTCTACGTTTGATTGAAACACGATGGGCTAGAGAAACGTTAGCTTTACTGATCAACCAACTGGTCGGTAGCTTGCGTGGAAATTCTCCAAGCTGAAAGCACATACTTTGTCGAACGTTCAAGGAAACATCCTAAAGTAGTACTGATAGCCTCTGGTATGTCTGATTCCATTCAAAGTGTCTTTAATAATATAAGGACGAATGAGTTTGTTCCTCAAGATTCCAGAAAAAATGCTGCACCGGCAAGACTTTCGCAATTACAGACTGCTGTACGGGCAGCATGGCTCAATGTTTCTTCATGGGACTTGCAACGACTTGCTGAGTCTGGTGCACTATGCCGCGCAAACGGAGGTTCGACGAGATATGAGGAGCTCTCCCATGATTTTTGTCACCTCAGTGAACTTTCTTTAAGTGGCAATGTGAAGCGTGATTAATTCTTATATACTTGTTGTTAAGCCTCGAGGCAATAAATTTTTGTAGATTTTATTGATTAGGTTCAGCACTGATCTTAAAATAAAGTAATTCGTTTTTGTGGGTAATTTTTTTTTTTTTTTGGTCTAGCAACTCCCAGTTGTACCTCCACGCTCTCTTCCTTCTCACAAACCGCTGAAGGCAGACAGCAGTTATCCCGCGATATGCTTATCACGATAGTTGTAGCCGGAGAGTGTAGACATACATTTCAGCGTCTGTAGGGACCACTGACGCAGCATCAGACTAATAGCAATTCGGAAAGAGGCATTTAAGCATTCTCTCCACTCTCCATACGCGACGTTAACGAAAAGAAACCCTAACATGCGCTATCAGGCACTACACATTGGTTCACGGGGTATGTAGGCAAATACTGACAGGTGGAGCAGTCCTTCACTGCCGTCTCTGTGTGGGTTACAGCAATAAAATCACGAGGCAATACCATAATTCAGCTCAGTATAGCACAATGATCCATAACTGGAACTACATCAAGTGGCTACGTAACTTAAATTTCGTTCGTTTCAAGGTAAAGCCGATCGGTGGGAGTAGTCCTTCTGCTAGTATTCCAGATCTACTCGCTCTGACACACTGAGAAGACATACGCCCCAACCTGTTAACGACACTGAACTGTTGTATGAAGAAGCAAAAGGTATGAAATTAGATTTATTGGAGGAGGTGCAGATATACAAGCACAAAAAGTTTTACAGTAGGAATTTACTGAATGATCAGTGTTATTTGAAAAGTTCCAGCTTCCTTGACGGTTTTCAGCCCGTATTGGGCTTAGCAGATAGGCACTAGTAGTTATTAGACTGTACCATATGATTGTATGATTATCTTTTGAGATAAACTAATGTTTTAGGACAATGCTCCAGTATGAATTTAACAGTGGTTTATGTGCAGACATATGTTAATGTGCCCTTTGTCATCTTGTACCATGTCACCGCACTCACGCACTAGGGTGCTAGTGGTAGAAGTAATGTCAATCATTGGTAGTGTGGCTATGTAAAACGACTACGGTCGGCTGGTAGAATTAGCACTATAAGCTATTAGAGTGTATAATGTAAGCTGAAGCTATGTTTGCACATGGTAGTCTCGTTTCCGAATCATGCATCAAATAGTGATACGACAAACTTTGTTATATGAAATTGTTAATGTTCTACCACTCTAATGATCGTATGCAACATCTGTTGAACATTCGTATTAATAGTGTATGGTTCTCAGTTGCAGCTGGCCGCAGTGGACGAGCGGTTCTAGGCGCTTCAGTCTGGAACCACCCGACCGCTACGGTCGCAGGTTCGAATCCTGCCTCGGGCATGGATGTGTGTGATGTCCTTAGGTTAGTTAGCTTTAAGTCGATCTAAGTTCTAGGGGATTAATGACGTCAGATCTTAAGTCGTATAGTGCTCAGAGCTATTTGAACCATTTATAACCTCATTTGCACATGTAGGCTTGTTATTAATTTATTGTCGTACTTATTGACTAGTTGCCTGATAAACAGTGCGACGTAGCCCACTGCGGTGAGGGCCACCTATAGTGCACGGGGTGCAGCACATTTGACGACCGTGCGACTAGTATAATAGAGGTAGTGGCGGAGGACATACGTTGCCGTATGTAATTTTACTTATGTTCGAAACAGAATTATGTCGAAGTTTTTTATTGGTCTTGACGCAGCCGCTGGGGTCCAAAAAAAGTATCCACTGTTTAAAAGTCCGTAACTTGCAAAGTAATTGACGGAGTTGTCTCATTTTTGGTGAAAGTGTAGCTTAAAGTCCGACTTAAAGATATCACTGTAGGTGCTGGAAATGGTCCCCGTTAACATCCACACACAAACGATGACGCCGATCTGCAGCACGAACTACTGACTGGAACGTGTTCAGTTGGATATCTGCGCATGAATGTACGATGGATTCTCGAAGTTCATCCAATGTGCGTGGCTTTTGTCGATAAACGACGTCCATTAGTGTTCCCCACAGGTAAAAGTCCAGAGGAGTTAGGTCTGGGGAACGTGGTGGATACTCCACAGCATCTCTACGGCCTATCCATCTTCCTGCTAGATTTTCATCCAGATACGCCCCAACACGAGTTTGGTAGGGGGCTGGAGCACCATCTTGTTGAAAGTAAACTTTCCCGTCTCCATACAAGTCTCGGATGTCAGGTAAAATGGATGTCTGAAGCTTCTGAAGGTACACCTCACCGGTAACTGTGCCGTCGAAGAAGAATAGCCCAATGAAGCCCCGGTAAGACAACCCACACCACACATTTACTCCTGGCAAATTCACGGCTTTGTCTATATGAACGTTCGGATTTTCGGCGGCCCAGTAGATGGAATTGTGGCGATTTACTGTACCACTGAGTTTCAACTATGCCTCATCAGACCACACAATCATCTCTGCAAACTCTTCATCGTTGCGCACCATGTTAGTAATCCACTCGCAGTACTCCATGCTACGATATGGGTCGTCCTCGTTCACTGCGTGTAGCGATCGTGGGACGTAGCACTTCTACCTAGCTGTCTTCAAAATTCGCCGAACAGTTGAGTGAGTCACTCCAGTTTCACGGGCACACTGTCTCACAGACCTCTGTGGTGAGCGAGTGAATTTTTGTAACACACGAAGGGAGTTGGCTGGAATTATTACTGTTACAGGTCGTCCAAATCGTTGTTTGTGTACATCTTTAACACAGCCCGCGGCTTCAAATTTGTCTCGAGTGCGGTGAATCGTTAAACGTGTCGGTGGCTCTGTTTGATACTCATTTCGCATTGCCGTTGAACCTCATTAATGTTTCGTACTTAAAATACCACTTCAAAACTGACTTCCTTTCATCGAATGTAAGCCTTGCCCCAGCCATGTTTACTCGAGTAACTAGGGGCAACTAAGAACAAAACACTGACTATCTGGCGACTGTCATCTGACAAAACAAAACAACACAATAAACGTTTGTGTGGCGATTGACGGAACTACAAACTATTACACTACCAAAGATGAGACAACTCCGTCAATTAGTTTGCCAGTTATGGACTTCTAAACAGTGGATACGCCTCTGTATGTCACCACTTACCTAATTTTGAAGTTTATGTGTAGATTATCACTGCTGTAGATGTTATTTTGATTATTTTTTAGGACTTCTGAAGGAGGCTATATTATTATGCAGAAACAATGGTCAAGGTTTAAAATAAACAGCATTTAGTGCAACCGTGGGCTGTTTATCATCCGAGACACTGAGAAGAGACACAGAAACGTTTTCGGCACTGGAAGCTTTTTGCGCGCCGCTATACAATCAGGCTCAAACAGCAGGGAACTGTTTGCGCGTTCAGACGTGACAGATCGCGGTGCTGACGTCCGTGTGTCCGCCGGTGCGCAATTCACGCGCCTGGCCGCGCCACAGCACGCAGCGCGCCGGAGTAATTAATTTATGAGCCGGCGGCGCTCGTGGCGGGACAATGGGCAGACGACCACCCGCGTTCCACGTGTCGCTTACACGCCTTGCGCCCGTCCCGTCCTGTCAAAGGAGAGGCTCATTCTAATTACTCTCGACACTCCATGCCTCGCGAGTCCGTCCCCGAAGCAAAATATCCGCTCGCCATTAACCGCAGCCTCGAGCACCGTACTGCGAAGTGCTAAACCAAACAGCTGCGCGCGGCGTGTGGACGCTGCAAGCGGTTGAACAATAGGTTCTCCACAAGGGACGACTGCACAGTTTACGAAAGTCTTAATAAATACGGGGGTCACTCCAAAAAAAAAATGGACGCTATTTTAGTAAAAATACAGTTTTCATTCAGCATGTGTGAAAGTTTTACAGTGTGTAGATACATCCTTCCCGCTTGTTTTCAAACTTAGTTCAAACTGTTCCCATGAGTGGCGCTGTCACAGCATGTCTTCAAGATGGCTGCTACATTTGATGTTCGTCAGGAGCAACGTGCTCTCATAGAATTCCTGTCCAGTGAAAACGAAACAGTGGGAAACATCCACAAGAGGTTGAAAAAAGTGTATGGAGGTGCTGCTGTCGATCGCAGTACAGTTAAGTCGGTGAGCAAGCAGGTTACATGATGAAAGCGGGCACAGCAATATTGAGGATTGTCCTCGCAGCGGCAGGCCTCGTACTGCACACACTCCACACAATATGCAGAGCGTTAACGAATTTTTGACTGCTGACAGACGCATCACAGTGAACGAATTGTCACGCTACGTTGGGATAGGGGAAGGAAGTGATTGCAGAATACTGAAAGTTTTGGGGTTAAAAAAGGTTTGTGCCATTTTGGTTCCCGGGATATTGACAGTGGCTCACAAAGAAACAAGAAAAACGGTATGCAGCGAACTTATCGAACAGTACGAGAATGGTGGAGATGAATTTCTTGGAAGAATGGCTCCATCATTTTTCACCGGAGACGAAGAGGCAATCAATGGAGTGGCATCATGCAAACTCACCCAACAAAAAAAATTCAAAACCACACCTTCTGCTGGAAAAGTTATGGCTAAGGTGATTTTCGATTCCGAAAGACTCTTTCTTGTGGACATTATGCCAAGTGGAACCACCATAAATTCTGATGCATGTTTGACGACACTGAAGAAACTTAAGTCTCGACTGAGTCGTATTCGACATCATCGGCAAAAGCAGGACGTTTTGCTGTTGCACGACAATGCACAGCCGCATGCAAAACCATGGAAGCGATCACAAAACTCGGATGGACAACACTGAAACACCCACCTTACAGTGCTGATCTGGATCCATGTGACTATCATCTCTTTGGGAAACTGAAAGGCTCTCTTCGTGCAACAAGATTTGAAGATGATGACTCCCTTGTGCACGCTGCCAATATAGTGGCTTCAATAGGTTGGTCCACAATTTTACCGTCCGGGTATACAGGCGCTAGTTCCAAGATGGCGTAAGGCAGTTGAGAGGGGTAGAAATTATATGGAGAAATGAAAATATCGTTCCTAAAAGATGTATCTACACACTGTAAAACTTTCAAACATGTAGAATAAAAGATGGATTAACAAAAATAGTGTGCGCTACTTTTGGAGTGACCCTCCTACTTGCGTACTAATAATCAGTAAGGTGTGTAATGTCGGCTGTAGTTTAGAATTTCATTAAAAGGTAAACTTTTTCACTCGGCCGCGGTGGCCGAGCGGTTCTAGGCGCTTCAGTCCGGAACCGCGCGACTACTACGGTCGCAGGTTCTAATCCTGCCTCGGGCATGGATGTGTGTGTGATGTCTTTAGGTTACTTAGGTTTAAGCAGTTCTAAGTTCTAGGGGACTGATGACCTCAGATGTTAAGTACCATAGTGCTCAGAGCCGTTTCAACCATTTTGAAACTTTTTCAACTTTTTTGATGCATGATATTGCAAAACTTTCACTACGTATTCATTCGTACAGCTTGTTCGGTATGCTCGGTGTACCATAACAAAGAGTGAAAACGTATTTTTTTATTATTCACTTACGGCTGTTAAAGCTGAGTTCGACGTCTTTTGATTTGAATGCAGGTTGTCATAGTCAGCGCATTCTGTATGCCATTCAATATGACATTTAATATGTGATGTTAAACACCTACGGATAATTTTTGCAGGCAGGCCGAAGTGGCCGAGCGGTTCTAGGCGCTACAGTCTGGAACCGCGCAACCGCTACGGTCGCAAGTTCGAATCCTGCCTCAGGCATGGATGTGTGTGATGTCCTTAGGTTAGTTAGGTTTAAGTAGTTCTAAGTTCTAGGGGACTGATGACCACAGATGTTAAGTCCCATAGTGCTCAGAGCCATTTGATAATTTTTGCAGCCTTATTAACAGTAAAATGTAGAGCTGAAAGAAGGCAAGAAGAGTGAATAAGAAACGAAAGAGAAACACACCACCACAGGACCTCCGTCCCTATATAACATCCACGATATACATATATATATTTATTACGAGTGGAATATGAACGTGTGGAAAATTACCTAACTCAGTTATTCAATTATGTAATTATTCTTTGTTAACCTATGTCATTCTTTTCTTTTATTTTGTAGCCTTTTGTCGTCTTCTTCTGATGTACGTCGCCCACGCAAGACTTGAATCGATTTGAGGTCTGTTGAATGAAAAACATTTAACATAAAATTATTGTTCTTTTATGTTCATTTGCTGGTAAAAAACAAATAGAGCCAAATGCGTCAAAACTATTTATGATTAATTATTGAAAAATCACTTCCTCTTTTAATTGTAATTTTGTATTAATTGTTTAACATAGCTGCAAGAAGCGCAGCCATTGTTAGTTGCGATTATATAGTAACTTCGTCTGTAATTCTGGTCGAAGTATCAACGGTTTGTGTTAAACTAATTTGCAAAACAGTATTAATAATTTTTTTGGTGGCATCAATTTAAATGGATAATTATTTATAGAGCAAAGGAAAATCTTAATTAAAAAAGATATCTTCTATCTTTTGTTGGCCGCCATCTAAACTTTTATCTCAGCGGCAAATTTCAATTACTTGAAACTGCAAACAATATTCCAATGTGTAAGAAATAAATATGCACCGGTGGTACTGAACTCTATTAATAAAAGAAAAAATTAATCGAATCAGACTGCATTTTCTAAGAACAGTGCTGATTGTATTTATTGTTGAACAAAATTTATATTGCTGATGTGTGAGGCCAAAATTAAACTACGCACGAATCACGGAGAAAAACATTTCGGTAGTATACGTCAGTGTTGTGTGCGGGTGGTACTCTGTGGTTCCTTTTCATGATAAATTTGCTAAGAATAATTAAATCCACCGAAGACAAAAATTATAAAAGCTCTGATGTACGATCCATAATTTTAGTGATATGAACACAACTTACAGTCAACATTATTACACTATGTCAGGTGGAATTCTTGTGAAATTTGAACAAAACAATTATTCAGGAGAAGTTGTAGTATGAATATTGCATTATACATGTCTATAATATTGTCAGTATCATTTACAAAATCAAATCAATGCCATTGATAAACAACAGACTGAATTGAAACCGCAGAATTTCATAGAGTATCATATGATCCATAGTCACTGCATTTGTCCATGTTGATGATACACAAAACCGCCACACCTGTTCTGCTGCAGTGGAAATTACCAGTCTTGGAATTACTCAGCATTGCTGGCCATACAGTTCTCTCCACCTATGTTCATCTCTATACTAAACTAAACTTTTTAATAAGCTCAAAACTCCGGCGTATCTACCATCCAAAACAACAGAGATGAGTTCAGGGTTAATCTAGATGTCCAGCTATTCAAACCGGAGGAACTGACGGTAAAATTGGTGGGCGACAGCTTGGTGGAAGAACTAGAACATGAAGAGCATAAAGATGAGCACGGATAAATATTGCGCCACGTGCAGCATCGTTGTTTGCTGCCAAAGGACGGAGTGACTGAACAGGTGCAGACGCAACTACTGTCGTCGGACGGTGTCCAAAGAAAGCTCTCCCTCCAGCAGAGGGCGGTGTGCGAGTAGTACAAGTTGTGTAGCCGGGTGTTCCAGCAGTTACCAACCAGCAACAGCAGGGAGGAGAGAAGGTGGAGCAGTGAATAATCCACTGCTGGTGTACAAACTAAGTTTTCTATTGATGATTGACAATTTTTTGTTTTGTCATTATACTTTCGTTCAAGAAATTGAACACTTTATTTTTCTGCTTCTGATCATGGGGGAGTTGTGTATGTAAAAGACTGGGTTTAATGATTTTTGAATCACTTTCGTTTTCTGTAAGTCTAAAATAATGTTTCATGCACAGCTGTTTGCAGAACGCAATTTTGTGTACTGTTTGTTGCGTTGAAGAATCATCACATTGTAAGACCAACAGTGCTTGTATTGATGTTCAATAAACACTTTAAATGAAGAAAAGAACACATTAACAGAAGCAAAAACATTCCAGCGAATGTGGGTAGAAAATAGAGGATTTTATGAGATAATTTAAAATGTTTGTCAGGTTTGCCCAGCGATTCTATTCATTTCAGGTAACAAGTTGAAACGTCCCCTCAGAAAAATTATACATGAGTGTGCTTAAACTGACACACAATATTTTTTAGCGCAACGCAATCTGACTTTCAGTAATCCCTACAAAAGAATGGCCCAGACTAACATTAACCTATACCTTTCATGAATCACTTACCTCACAAAAATCTTCATTACTCGAACTACTGCAATACAGCGAGCGCCACTACTGCCAGCTAAATAAAAGATTCTAACTACTGAAGGCACTAACTACTGATAGGCATAGTTACCAAATGAAAGATTTTGATAGAGAACAAACAATGTGTTTAACTTAATAGTGTTCAAAAGTCATAATATCTATATATCAGTTCATGATATCCAGTATTACAAATTTACTGTCTCTGATGGACACACGTCCAGATCCGCTCTCAACAGTCCGCCGTCTCTCTCCCCCACATCCACCACTGCTGGCGGCTCACCTGCACCTGCGCAACGTTACGCGCTGTTAACAGCCAACTGCCCAACACTACAATAGCAAATTCCAACAACGCCACCCAGCCACAGACTGCACACAGCACGGCCAGTGATTTTCATACAGAGCGCTAGGTGGCGGTGGCGTTACCAATATAAGAACCTAAACAGCCTACTTACAAAGTGTACAGCTATCCCTCGCAGGTTATGTTTGTTGCACATCTAGAGTCCGGTTACTGTGTGGCAATCCTCAGCTGTAGAAAACATGCGATGAACGCATGCCTTATTAAATGTACAGTTACATAAGCCTTAAATATAACACAGTCATAAAATACATACTAGTAAATGTAAGACAAAACATTAAAAACATTTGTGTACGCCCTAGGCCACTATCTACAATAACAACACAATTGGCTTCAGTGTACTTCATGTCAATTTACAGCGCTCACTTTACATGTATGATGCATTGACAACACCTATTAACTTTATTTCACCTTCACAATTCATAAGATTAGTATTTTATTCATTATTTTATACTTTTGAAAAGTATAAACTAAGGTTAATTCATGTTGTAAATACATTATACGTGTAAAGAAGCTGATGATGATGATTTTTGAGGCGCTCAACTGCGCGGTTGTCAGCGCCCGTACCAATTCCCAACCTTTGCTCAGTCCCACCTCGCCACTTACATGAGTCATGACGAAATGATGTGGACAACACAAACACCGAGTCATCTCGAGGCAGGTGAAAATCTCTGACCCCGTCGGGAATTGAACCAGGGACCCAGCGCTCGGGAAGCGAGAACGCGACCGCGAGACCACGAGCTGTGGACGACTGCATGCCAAGAGGACGTTGTAGATTGTTATCAAGTACACTGAAGTCAGCTGTGTTGTAACCGTAAACGGCGGCGTCCGTGTGAGCATAACCTCTGACATGAATACATAAATGCATTCACAGTTGCGATTATGGATAACGATCAGCTGTATAATGCAATGACGACAGTGACAATTTGTGTCGAACCAGGACTCGAACGCGGATTTCCCGCTTTTTGAGAGCAGTCGCTTTACCATCTCGCTACCCTGGCACGATTTCCAGCTACACCCAGGCTTCCATATACCGTCAGCCATGTGTCTACAACCTGAACACGAACATCCGTTATGTATATTCCCACACAAGGGAGGCATTTTAGTTGAAAGTCGCTTGACCGGTGTCCGAAGGAACATTGCATCGTAATTCGGAATAACACACGCACAGCAATATCGTATGTGACATTAATAGCCCAGTTGGGACTGTGTGCATCTATGTTTTCAACGTTTTAACTTACACTTACTTGTACACATTGTATGACTGACTTACATTTCAAGGGCCGGCCGCGGTGGCCGAGCGGTTCTAGGCGCTTCAGTCCGGAACCGCGCGACTGCTACGGTCGCAGGTTCGAATCCTGGCTCGGGCATGGATGTGTGTGATGCCCTTAGGTTAGTTAGGTTTAAGTAGTTCAAAGTTCTAGGGGACTGATGACCTCCGCTGTTAAGTCCCATAGTGCTCGGAGCCATTTTGACTGGATAATATCGGGGGTAGACAAGCCTGTTTCACTCTATTCCAAACCACTGCATCCCTTTCATGTTCTTCAATTAATTGTAGTCACGTTTATGCATAACCTTTCGCTCCCTGTATTTTATCTCTGCTACCTTCAAAAATGTCCCCCTCCGTAGCTGAGTGGTCAGAGTAAATGGCTGTCATGTAGAGGATCCGAGTTCGATTGCTGGTACTGACAAGGATCTTTCCTCGGTGGAAGGACTGGTAATGGGCGCACTCAGCCTCGGGACACAAACCGAAGATGTTACTGGTCGAGTAGTGGCAGCTCAACGATCAGGAAAGTTTGCTAGTCGCCAAGAGAGCGATGTGCGTGAAGTCGCAAGGCAGGGGATGATACAGGACGGTAGACTCCCTTGGGCCTTAAAAATTAAAAAAGCTCAGTCCAGTCAACTTTATCAAAACCTTTCTGTAAATCTACAACGTCTGCTTGCTCGACATCAGTTGGCTCATGAACAACGCCGACCATCCTCTCCTGTACCGTTACTGGAGACGAGAAGCGGTGTCTTTCTGCTGACGGGTGGAAAAGAGAGGAATGATTGAGCCCAAACAAAGCAGCAACTTTCCGTGCAAAGATCCGCTAGCATCCGCAAATGATAATGTTATTCATCTGGTGGAACAGTAATAATCTGGTATACAACTAATTGCTTCCCTGAGGTGTAACCATCGCTGCTGACATATATTGTCAACAAGTAGACGTCTTGCAGTCCAAGAACAACGAAGAGTATGACGGCTGCTCCACCGTGAAATCAGGTTTCGCAGGACAGAGCGGATCAGGTTGTGGAAAGGGGCCAAGATCAATTACTATTAGTTATACAAGAACAAATACAACTTTATTGCTCAAACCAATGCACAATTTTCTCTTTAAAACAACAAAGATCAATTCACGGCTGAAGGCCCAAGTAACTTCTCCAGAATAAGTTTGATTGATTGCTTCTAAAACACCAGGATTTAAAGTAAAGACTGAAAGCCTTACTTAAGCAAAATTACAATATCTTCTGGGCTAAAGGCCGAATAATATTTCAGATCTGCTAAGGAATTCTTTAAAAGCCAAGCATTTATAAATTCCTGCTAAAGGCCATATTAAGGAAAATTCAAGTTAATTCTTCGCCTGAGAGCTTAATAAAAAAATTTCTTTACATAATAAAAGAGAGGATTTAAAGATAAGCTTTTACACAGTACAACATAAAAACATCTTAAGAAAACTTCAACTATCTTGTCGACTGAAGGCCGAAGGAATTACTTAAGAATAATTAAAGACAAGCTTAAGATAAACATTTACAGAACACTGCTGAAGGCCGTTTCAAGAATTCAAGATAACTAAAGGGAAACCTCACAGACAAGGATTTACACATTAAAGCCACAGATTCTGAAACAAACGCGGCTGAAGGCCTAAATACAGAGCAACAAGAATTTTAAATGAAACACGGCTGAAGGCCTAATCGTAAAGTTGTTATGAAGTTCGGCTGAAGCCGATATACTAAACATAAAATAGAAAATATTAAAACACGGCTAAAGGCCCGGCACAGTACTTGCGTCCAAATGACAATCACAAACAATTAACAACTAGCGGTCGCTCCCGAGATGGTACGACAGTGCACTTATCGATAAGCGCTGCTGCTGCCACTGACGGGCAAGCAAATTAGCAACCTAGTGACGCCAGTAAATCGAATTAAAGAAAAAAGGAGGCGACAGAACCACAAAAACAAGATGACTAGCAATAAACGGCATGTGCGCGAGCCGCTCACGGCTCACACCGCAATGCCCGATCGACCGCATTTTGCTAGACTGCCAAAATAGCTGTAAGGAGTTGGGTTGGGAAGTCACTCTGCACCCACCTTATTCACTTGATCTTGCGCTCTCTATAGAACAGCCTTCAAGGAACCTTCTTTCCGGATGGAAATGCGCTTCGAACATGACTCAACCAGTTCTTCGCCTCAAGACCCCGACGATTCTACAGTTGTCGAATCTAAAAGTTAATCCAGCCTGATGGACTGTTGTAAATAACGAATGATAATATACACTTCTGGCCATTAAAATTGCTACACCACGAAGATGACGTGTTACAGACGCGAAATTTAACCGACAAGAAGAAGATGCTGTGATATGCAAATGATTAGCTTTTCAGAGGGTTCACACAAGGTTGGCGCCGGTGACGACACCTACAACGTGCTGACATGAGGAAAGTTTCCAACCGATTTCTCATACACAAACAGCAGTTGACCGGCGTTGCCCGGTGAAACGTTGTTGTGATGCCTCATGTAAGGAGGAGAAAGGCGTACCATCACGTTTCAGACTTTAATAAAGGTGGGATTGTAGCCTATCGCCATTGCGGTTTATCGTATCGCGACATTGCTGCTCGCGTTGGTCTAGATCCAATCACTATTAGCAGAATATGGACTCGGTGGGTACAGGAGGGTAATACGGAACGCCGTGCTGGATCCCAATGGCCTCGTATCACTAGCAGTCGAGATGAGAGGCATGTTATCCTCACGGCTCTAACGGATCGTGCAGTCCCGTCTTGATCCCTGAGTCAACGCATGGGGACGTTTGCAAGACAACAATCATCTGCACGAACAGTTCGACGACGTTTGCAGCAGCATGGACTATCAGCTCGGAGACCATGCGTGCGGTTACCCTTGACGCTGCATCATAGACAGGAGCGCCTGCGATGGTGTACTCAACGACGAACCTGGGTGCACGAATGGCAAAACGCCATTTTTTCGGATAATTCCAGGTTTTGTTTACAGCATCATGATGGTCGCGTCCGTGTTTGGCGACATCGCGGTGAACACACATTGGAAGCGTGTATTCGTCATCGCCATACTGCCGTATCACCCGGCGTGATGGTATGGGGTGCCATTGGTTACACGTCTCGATCACCTCTTGCTCGCATTGACAGCACTTTGAACAGTGGACGTTACATTTCAGATGTGTTGCGACCCGTGGCTCTACGCTACATTCGATCCCTGCGAAACCCTACATTTCAGCAGGATAATGCGTGACCGCATGTTGCAGGTCCTGTACGGGCCTTTCTGGATACAGAAAATGTTCGACTGCTGCCCTGGCCAGCACATTCTCCAGATCTCTCACCAATTGATAACGTCTGGTCAATGGCGGCCGAGCACCTGGTTCGTCACAATACGCCAGTCACTACTCTTGATGAACTGTGGTACCGTGTTGACGCTGCATGGGCAGCTGTACCTGTGCACTCCATCCAAGCTCTGTTTGACTCAATGCCCAGGCGTATCAAGGCCGTTATTACGGCCAGAGGTGGTTGTTCTGGGTACTGATTTCTCAGGATCTATGCACCCAAATTGCGTGAAAATGTAATCACATGTCAGTTCTAATATAATATATTTGTCCAATGAATACCCGTTTACCATCTGCATTTCTTCTTGGTGTAGCAATTTTAATGGCCAGTAGTGTAGTAGTGACGATTAAAGTCCTGTTACGTGCATTCGTTGCATTTATTAAACTTATGGAGAAGCACTGCGAACTTACACACCAACCTAACATGTCGTAAAGGGGTCAAAATCATATGAAAATATATTCCATAAAAAATCGCAAAGGACTTTCGTACTCGGCATACTGCAGCAGACAGAGCTGCAGAAGCTGCGTCTATCGCTGTAGGGCCTCCACAGTGCAGCGCGCCGTATTCTTTTGCAGTGGGTGCCGACTCCCCGTGTGTACAGGCGAGATTGGGAACTGCAGGAGGCCTGCAGGTGGCGGGCGCTCTCGTGCGCCGGGGATGGGCAGGGGTGAGGTGAGAGGCCTGGGACGTGGGGCGGCAGTTGCTCGACCTCTGCCCCCACTCCGGCCTCCGCCCCCGCCGGAGGCGGCAAAGAGGCGGATAACGGCCGCGTTAGGGGCGCTCCGCTGCCTCCGCGCGCTCAACCGGCTTCCAGCCCGCTCCCTGAGGGGCCGTCAATGCTCCGGCTATCCCTTCTGCTCCCCACATGCCGAAAAGATGGGAAAAAAATCTGCATCTACATAAAAACTTAGCAAGCGACTGCAAGGTGCGTCACATACTCTACACTTTTATGGTCAGTTACTCTCTATTTTACCTTAACCTTGTGTTTCGATTTCTCAACAGTTTCCTAAAGGTAACGCCAGCATAATTTTGAGTGTAACTGTTCCACAAACATTTGTAGTTCAAAGTAATCGTTCACGTTTTTTCAACAAATTTGACAGTCCAATGGCGTTTTGAGTTTGCAGATGAAACAGCATTTTCTCCTTATGCGACGTTGCAACAACTTCCCAGCTTTACATATAGGTGACAGAGCTGTACCTGGAGAATAGCGTACCTAGCAACATACGATTATTACTGTTTGCTACTTCAGTCTATTGACTACTTATAGAGTTACATGAAGGAATGCGCGCTAGAGACCACCATAAGTAGTAACCGTCATTTTGTGCAGCTTTTACTGTTGTCAGATAGCAGATTGTGTTTTGACGCAGTATTTGTAAATATTTCGCATTCTACGCATTTAAACTCTTTAAAAATGTTCTAGCTACTTGGGATACACTGTTGGCCGCGTGGTTTGAGGCGCCATGTAACGGATTGAGCGGCCCCACCCGTCGGAGGTTCGAGTCTTCCCTCAGGCGTGGGTGTGTGTGTGTTGTTCTTAGATAAGTTAGTTTAAGTAGCGTGTAAGTCTAGGGACCGATGACCTCAGCAGTTTGGTCCCTTACGAATTCACACACATTTGAAGGAGACACTGTTCGTGCTTTAGGTACAGAAATTTATGTTGTGTTAAAGCTTGTATAATAGTAGAATTAGAACTAAATTTTCACTCCCTCAGCGGAGAGCGTGTCGGTATGAAACTTCCTGGCATATTAAAACTGTGTGCCTGACCGAGACGCTAACTTGGCACCTTTGTCTGGCGCGGCAAATGCTCTGCCGACCGAGCTACCCAAGTATGACGCACTACCCCTCCTGACAGCTTTACTTCCCTCCGTACCTCATCTCTTACCTTCCAAACTTCACAGAAGCTCTTCTGCGAGGACTCAGGCTGTGGCTAAGCCGTGTCTTCCTAGTATCCTTTCTTCAAGCAGTGCTATCCGTACAAGTTTCGTAGCAGAACGTCCGTGATGTTTTGAAGGCATGAAATGTACTGGCTGGAGGAGGGGTCTTGAGTCATGCTTGGGTAGCTTACCCGGTAGAGCACTTTTCCGCGAAAGGCCAAGATCTCGAGTCTTGTTCAAAATGGTTCAAATGGCTCTGTGCACTATGGGACTTAACTTCTGAGGTCATCAGTCTCCTAGAACTTAGAATTACTTAAACCTAACTAACCTAAGGACATCAAACACATCCATGCCCGAGGCAGGATTCGAACCTGCGACCGTAGCGGCCGCGCGGTTCCAGACTGTAGCGCCTAGAACCGTTTGGCCACTCCGGCCGGCTCGACTCTTGTTTTGGCACGGAGTTTTAATCTGCCAGGGAGCTTCATATTATATCTGCTTGTATAACATATTGACAATTGGGGCATTCTTGTCAGTAGCACACTATCTTGTATCTTGAAACAAAAGGAGGTCGTTTAACATGGAACATATAATATTTGCGAATGAACTGAGTGTCTCTTTAAAGTCTTAACAAATTTACATGTCTTGAAAATAGAAATTTGTATAAAATTTGAACAGCTCCTATTTCAAGTTGAATCTAACATGTAATTTGTTTCTGAAAATTTTTATGGTGTCTGGTAGTGTAATAATGTAATAGACTATTTATATACTGTTGACGAAATTTTCTGGATTGCAGTTCTCTTAAATCTCAGTGAAATATTTGTTCCTGCGTACATGATAATGTTGGTCCTCGAAACGTTGGGAAAACTTTAAATTTCCTTAGTAATTTTAGTAATTTTAGGAAAAGACTGGAGCACAGCAAAAGTGACTAGCATCAATTAAAAATGGAATAAGAAACTCGTCAAACCAGTTATACTACAGGGCTGGCTAGAGGCTAAGATCTGAAACGTGTAGCGAGGAACGAAACAGATCTCTTCGATAAACTTAAGAGGATATGAAGAAGATAATCTATTGCTCCGAAAAACGCTTCTGGACCACGTACCGAGCGAATGAGGCGTATCATGCGCTGGAGAGACTGTAGGAGATGTTGAAAAAAAATGTAAGGGATTGAAGCGTTTCACGTGACTCAGCTAGCCAACTAAATCAGCAGTCGCAAAAGACTGCCTCACTTGAGGACGTGAAATGAAATACGAAGATGCCAAAATCCTGTTAAAGGCGACGAATTGCTGGAACGGTTTAATGTAGGATAGCTTGGGAAACGGTACCCACCACACCTGAATCACACTGGAAAACACCTTACACTCTCTCATACCTATTAAGACTTTTGCATTGAGGGGTTTTGTCTTATGAATTTTTTGTTATTTAAACTTCGTCGTTTTGGCATAGCCTTGTAATTACTTTTGAATTTCTGTTGACAGTTTCTGTTTAAGGTGGCCATGAAACAATCGCTAGGACAGCTCTAAGCGTGCAAAGTTCACAGCGAGAGACGAATTATGCTCTCAACGAGGGTAAGTGAAGATAAAATGGGAGCTAGGCTACAAACCCAAAAGTTAAACGTTTAAAATTAATTTCTCACAACGTTCTATCGTTTGACATAGAATTTTTTTCAAATATTGATACTATGCACAAAAGAATCTCCTTATAACTGAGTGTAGAATATTGCAGCTACTTACAGCTCCTTAATACATGGACCAGTTTCATCTCTATAACGAAGTAGCAGACAACTTTATAGACAGGGGAGCCACAGGAGTATTAATAAAACATTTCAGCTGTGTTTAATCCCTGATTTGTAGATGACTACGCGTTTCATGGTACATCTTTAGGTGAACATCAAGAAAGACAAGAACACCCTGAGTTATTCACTAGTATAATTTTCTAAAACTGTTTTAAAATTTTTCTCCTCAGTTTAAAAAAAAAGAGAAAAAGAAAAAGCTTTTACGTAAGGGTGCTTAAATATTTGTACTCACACAACTAAAGTATTAGAACTAAAAACCTCCGAACTTGTTATGCGAAGTTCGTTGTCCATCAAAATAAAGCACCAACAAAAAAAGTTTTGAAGCTTTGAATTTTTAAGTTTTATTTAGGGGACACATTCGACAGACCTGTTCCTTTGCTGTAATGTATGCAAACCTGTAGTCCTATTTTAAGTCATTAAATACCCAGTTCCTTTTCGGTTAGCATAACTAACGGGCTTACTAACGAAAGTAAATGTCAACTGTGAAAATTACATTGTACATTCTACTTTTTGAAGGGTTTTTGTACTTGTATTTGGATTCATGTGTTCCCCCACAAGACCGCCGATCATTCGGTTACGCCCACGCATCATCTGTGCATTCACGAGCTCTCTGTAGGCCAACTGTTTACATTCATGGTGGGAGCAGAGACAAAATGTATCAACGAGAGAAGGTTGAAACTAATTTTTTAGTAACATAAACATATAGGATACACGTAATGGGACTAAATCGTAGTACTTCATGTACTTTTCATCTTGTGATGTTCAAAAGAATGAAAAGGAATACTATTTTCATCTTTAAAATTTGTTACATCGTTACCGGTCCACAGTATTACAAAAGTGGTTCGTCGTTCAATACTGATCAGTATGTTGTGTGAAAAGGTCCATATTTTTGGAAATGGATGTTCTGAACGGAAGATTGGCCATGCCTTACATCCTATACAAGCTAGAGAAAGTAAGGAAATTGAAGATAGTGATGAGCAAAGAGGAATGGTCACTTTGCCATACGACGTCGGCAGTGTTTCTTCGAAAATAGGAAGGTTCCTGGAGAAACATAAAGTTCAATGCGTCTTTCGTATGCCAACGAAACTCAGAGCTCTTTTAGCTCAGTGAGTGGTGATCTTAGTTTAAGAAGGCTATAAGATTCCCTGTAGCTGTGGGATGTCATACACTGGACAAACTTGCTGCATCATGGAGGATGGATGTGGCGAACATCGACGACACACAGGTCTCGAGTAGCCAGAGAAATCTCAGCAGCCGTGCATTGCCTCAGTACAGGATTACAAAAACATGGAAATTCTGTCGTCGACGTCTTCGTACTGGGACAGCATTATTAAAGAATCAGTGGACATTCGAAGCTCGGTTAATTTGCTTAACAGGGTACAGGATACCAACTCAGTAATGCATGGCATCCAGAGCTCGTCATGTTAAAACCACAGTGAACTAGTGGGATACTTGGGTACTCACTGAGAGCCGTACCTACTAACCTTGAATAATTATCCGATTAAATTTTTCTAAGTACAGTCGAGGCTCTTTGGTGAGAAAGTAATGGAGTGACGTGAGGGAAGTATGTTATATGTAATGGAGGGTAGATGGGGCTCGCCTACGCTGTAGTGCACAATACCATGAGATGCGACGACTGCTACCTGCGTTGTTTTCCACTGAAAAATAACAAAACTATCTCTTTCTATCTGGATTGACCTTCACCAATCGAACTCTCACTACGCCTTGATGAAGTCAAGGACTCCTATCTGTCCTTAGTCTAAGTATTAGCATGGTACACTGGTCACATAACCAGTCCATTGCGATGCCACTCAATGTTCTCTCGCAGGCGCTAACTGATACTCTGTGTTCACAGTGCACATTAAGTGTCGCGGCCAATGCAGTGAACAAACGCTTAATCGCGAGCTACTCGATATAGAGTATCACTCCAGTTCGCTAGCGACAGAGGTGCTCTCTCAGTGCAGTACTGAGTAGAGACTTTGTTCCTCGCTCTCTCCATACACTCACGAGCGCACTCACTGCCACTGTGTGTTCCCACTTGAAGAGGGTCACTGGAACTGCCCCTCTCCATGCAAAAAGCTAAATGGTGTATGAACCACTGTCTTTCCATCACTCCTCCGGCTCATTGTGTCAGAAATAGTCCGCCAATCAGTGTTACTGTTGCAAATGGGAGAATGGCGCTCCATTTAAGTCCACCAATTCGGAAATATATAGCATCTGCATTAGGCGTTTTCTGTGCACCTGTGAGGACTGTGAAACTGTGCACTAGGTCTGTCAAAAAATGGGTATGCTGAGGCTCTCCCAAACAATACAGTGAGCTTTACTGTTAAGGTAAACACACAGGCCATTATCCTTTTCCTCTAGCAAAAACACTGTTTTGGTCCCTGGGCGGTGGGCTGGCCAGCACATCTGCGTACTAATTCATCCTACAGATAAAGGATGACAGCCAAAAACAGTTGCAGGATAAAAATTTATTAAAATTCTCGACCAAGGTTTCGGTACATATAAATATACCTTCATCAGCAGTCAAAAATCTAAAATTACATCATGCAATGGAGATTAATAAAACAATTGTGCCAAAGGCGTCGTCAATAATTAAGACATCTTCTCCATTTGTAGAAGAATTTCAACAGTTGCTGTTGCAGCCATGTTTAAAATCTTGTCATCCTACAGACTTTCCAGTGGGCTGGTTGCCTCTGCTGAACAAAGACCCCTGTGGGACTTTATTATTTATTCACTATTAAGATTAATTATGGTCTTATTATTTAAGCAAATAAATCTATTTTTTATAAACCAGATTTATTCAGCCAGAAATATAAAAACTGAAATTAAATTCATAATATTTTTAAAAATAGAACATTTAGTTTAACAAAACTTACATATAATACAAAGAAGAAGTGAATAAATAAGCAAGAATAAAACTTTTGGAAACAAAATAAGAAATTTAAAAATTTATAAAAACAAGAAAAAATAAAATATTCAAATATTTAAAGAAAAAAATTGTTTGTGTATGCCAGCCTCAACTTTTTAATCTCGGTGCGCACTTGCGATTTATTTAGTAGATTTGCATATCGATTACATGTGAATATGTAAAATTGACTCTACCGTATCGAGTTTGGGCTCGAACGGAACGTCTTGATACGCAGAATACGATGGTGAGGTCGGAATATCTAACAAATGAAGGTCAGGAGACCACGCCACTCTACACAGGAAACAATAAACGATATGGAAGATTGGTGAGTCAAACATGACGTCGAAATAAATGTGGCAAAAGCAGAAATGATGGTCTTCCAAAGTGGGGGAAAAATATTTGCATCAGAAGAGGGAGAAAACTGAATATTGTACCAGAGATTAAATATGAAACCTTCACGAAATTCAAAATTGTAAAAAGTTTCATAAATCATGCAGAGAAAGCAACAAAAAACAATGGCCATTCAGCCAAAATATCGACAATACTGATGCACGGCGTAGAAATCATTGGGTCACATCTCACAGTGAAAAACCTAAGACCACTGGAGAGAGTAAAGGCAAACCTCGTACGAAGAACGCGATCGTCGGACTGCTGAGAATAACGACTTGTACACCTGTTCGCTACTGAATCTTTCCTCACTGAAGACCTTTGAACAAACCTGCTGCCATCCAGCAACAGTAAATCGCAAAGATTACTAAAGCATTGAAGGAAGAAAAGGATGACATACTTCCAGAATTTTATGGTACAGGGACTGCGATTGACCGAACATGAACAAAAGAAAACTGTAAAATGAGACTGTTGATTACTAGAACGGCATTCCGTCGTTTCTACCACCGTAACTGCCACAACACAACACATCATGAACCAAGCGCCACGTGTGAGCATAAACTGCGTTCCTTGAATCATCTGAAGGCTTTTCGAAATCGTTACAACTGATTTCCTTTCATTCCCAGGTTCATCTCGGGAAATGCCCTGCCTATAATGGTAACGATATCGACCAGATGTTCATTTCCATGACGCGTTTGATTCACGTATACTTAAGCAAGAGATACACCTACACTAACATACGTGAATCACTGTGAATTAAATGGCATAGGGTGCGTCCACGTATTAGGATTCCTTTCGATTCCGTTCGCTTATGGAACTGCTTAAATGAGCCGTAATTGGTGTTGTCTTTGCGGTGCCGGCCGCAGCGACACGTAGGGGGCTTAGTAAATCCCTCGATTCCTCCTTTGATACTGGTTCTTAAAAGCGTAAGAAACCTTTCGCTGGGTAGCTGACGTATACTTTCAATCGTCTGCTTGTTCAGGATTTTCAGCATTTCTCTGAAGCTTTCCCATGGGTCAAACAAACCTGTGATCATTATTGCTACCTTTCTCTGTATAGGTCAATACTCTCTTTTCGTCCTATTTGGTTGAATCCTCGAAGCCTGTGTAATATCCTAGGATGCATCACACAATGTATTTAACCAGTCCCTTTTGTAGAGTGGTTGCACCACTTTGAAATTCTATCAACATCTGAGGATAATATTAATTTTTTCTGCCAATTCGTTAATATACAACATGTTCAGCAAAGGTCGTAATACACTTCCCTGCGGTACGCCTGAAGTTACTTCTGCTTTTGTCGAGGACACTCCAGCCAAGGTAACATGCTGCATCTTCACCACCTATAAATGCTCAGTGTTTCTGCTGGGTAATGTCGCAAATCTGGTACCGTGTGGTTGAGAGGAAAAGAGTCCAGTACTTGTTGGTCAGTATTGCAGTTTCCTCCTCTCCGTCTATCGTGACCGCAAGTAGCTGTGTTCCTTGGATCGATCTGGATCGGCCGCGAGAACGTGTGCTGGAGACCTGGGCAGACCGCGCACGATAAACGCCTCCCTGCCACCCTCCCCACCCCATTTCCAGGGCTCTCCCCCTGCCAGACTGCCGTCTCCATTCCAGCCGCCTGTTTCTGCCGCAGTTACTTAGAAGCCAGCGCTGACGATAGCGTAACTCCAGGAAAAAATAAAATAAAACGAGAAGTAACAGAGCGGGTCAGAAAATGTTTTCCTTCTGAAAATACCGAACTGTAAACAGAGACTGAAAATTTTCATGCTTAACTAAAGGACACAACGTCAGCTTTAGGTGGCAAAATAGCAATGACACGGTGAAAATGAAATGAAATGAATACCCAGGTACGATCTTCAGTTGAGATCATTATGTAGCAGAGACAAACGATAGCCGGCCTCTGTGGCCGAGCGGTTCTAGGCGCTTCACTCCGGAACCGCGCGATTGCTACTGTCGCAGGTTCGAAACCTGCCTCGGGCACGGATGTGTGTGATGTCCTTAGGTTAGTTAGGTTTAAGTAGTTCTAAGTCTAGGGGACTGATGACCTCAGATGTTAAGTACCTTAGTGGTTAGAGCCATTTGAACCATATTTGAACAAACGATAAACAAAATCAGAAAGAGATAAGTATCGCAAAGAACCTATTTAAAGATACACTCAAAACCAATAGTGCAATGAAAATCATTTCCATAGACCCCTGGGTAAAGAAAACAAAATACGAGTGGCGAAAGAAATAGACGGGTGGAATCGAGACGGTACTCTGACAGGAGACTTGATTGGCTGCGTGAGAACCAATACTGAAGTTCGTTGTTAACGTAACAGTCAAGACTCAAGAAACTAGTGCTCCACCACTGCGCCTCCTCGCTCGGTAAACGCAGATAGTTCTTCAGTCGTCGTAGAGCAGTAAAATTGTGTTCTGCTTCAGAGCCTGCAGCTGGTCACACCAGCGTCAGTTATACCAACGCGTCGACATTAGCAAATAATATGTACAGAACATAATATGCTATATGTAGTATTTACATCAATTTAAAAAACAGTCGATAAATTCGTATAAACTAGACGTTCTTCTACATTGTAGAACTGGCTAAATTGGAATATTTTTATTAATAAATATTTGCTGACCATCATTCTTTGTCTTTAAGAAAAAGAGGATATTGATGGATTGTCTTTAATTCTCTTCGTAGCAATTCCTATTGACACACGCACTTACCATAACTATACTATAACAAACACAGGACCATAAGCGATGTCGCAGGGCGTTCATTGTTACCCATCTATCTCCTGGCCACCCGTCCTACAAACTTAATGCAAAACTAAGAAAATTGATGCTTATCCGCCCTGCTCCTTTAACACCCATACTCGTACAATTCAATCCTCGAGTGGGCGCGCCTATGTATGAAGTGCGCCAACCACATGTAAAACTGTTTTGCACTGTTCCATTGTTTCACGAATGCGAGCCCATACATGCTCCTTCAGTTTTGCTTCAGCTAGCACAGTTACAAATTGTGTTGTGAAACGTGCAACTGAGTAGATGAAATATAAAGTAAACAGAGAGTTAGGTAACAAAATAATATACGATCACTGCAAGGAAATGACCCAGATTAAGAGCTAGCAACACAAATCCACAATGAGGCCGCTGTCTACAGGTTAATAGTAATAGAAATAGGGATTGAATGGGATCTGATGCAGCACTGTTTAATGGTTCAAATGACTCTGAGCACTATGGGGCTTAACATCTGAGGTAATCAGTCCCCTAGAACTTAGAACTATTTAAATCTAACTAACCTAAGGACATCACACACATCCATGCCCGAGGCAGGATTCGAACCTACGACCGTAGCGGTCGCGCGGTTCCAGACTGAAGCATCTAGAACCTCTCGCCCAGACTGGCCGGCAGAGCTGCATCAAACCAGTCTCAGGACTGAAGACCACAACAACAATAACAATACAGTGCCCAAGATAGTGTATTTTAAATACGAGAGTATGCCATCTTAGGCACTGTATAACACTTAAACCAGTTGATAATGTCACTTTGAAGCCGAAATCACGATGGTGTTACTGTAAATGTGACACTGGAAATAAACAACAGTCTAATGGCGGTATTGATTTTAATGAAATATATTACGACTGTGGCCCCGCATTACGAAAAAATTATCTTAGAATTATATTTTTCCCGAGACATTTAAGTCTCTTCTTTATCTACAATAATGCGAAACAATGTTAACCATAGTGCCGTGATGGGAGAATGGTTATCACCGTTATCACTTCTGCCTTGCATTGATTGGACTGAGATTTGGAAAAAAAAACATTAGTTCTAATGTGTTCACGTCTAATATAAAAACGTCATAGTACAAGACAGTTAACAACATAGGTAGCACCAATTAACGACTGTACACAATCGGACTCTGTGAAACAAATGTATGTCAACAATGCCATCTAGTTGACACAGTAATTCATAGATACACTTGCAGCGGTCACAAGAATAGTTGGAAGTGGATCCGAGAGCTAATAGCTCTGATTACAAGGACACCCCCTGAGACTATATTGCTATCATTCATAAAAAGGACCGAAGCACGCTATTTCCCAGAGGCTAAAAATGACGCTGTGTACTGGTTGCTGGGAAATTTTGTTAATTACGTCATTAACAAACTAGGATCCGACAGCACCATTTTTGTGGCAATAATTACAAGGTGTCTGAAGTTTTAGGTGGTATCCTGTGAATCTACTTATAGGATTTTTCTCTCTTACGATATTTGGTCTTATCACAAAATTAGAAGGTATTCGAATCATAAGAGAAAGTTCGGTAATATGTTAAAAATTATATTTGAAAGTATGGGCACTGGTTAATATAAAAAAAGAAGGCTGTGTCGACAGTGATGTTTTGTAGTTACCTTAAAATATTATTTAAGTTTTTACTATAAATTTTTGGTGTGTCCTTTTTCTGCTTCAGGGAGTAGTTTTTAAAATTTTATAAGCTAATGTACAGAACTTATGAGACAGTCAAATTGTGTGTCTAATAGTGTCAAAACACAAAACATTAAAGCTGCATTGTTGGTTTATAGTATAAATATGAGAATTGACAGTTTTTAAGGAAATGTCTTTATGGATTTGTTAAAACCATAAGATGTAATCTGATGTAATGTAATATTCAATGGCTGGCAAATTGCCCTCTTCATTTTTGCACTGTGATGTGTAAGTCAGTTTTCCAGTGAAAGATCTATTATATAGGTCTCAGCACTTCAGATAATCAACATTGCATTAATGTTCAGAAAGTGTAGTTAACTTCTTCTGCTTCAATCGTCATCGTTGTTGTTGTTGTGGTCTTCAGTCCTGAGACTGGTTTGATGCAGCTCTCCATGCCACTCTATCCTGTGCAAGCTTTTTCATCTCCCAGTACCTACTGCAACCTATATCCTTCTGAATCTGCTTAGTGTATTCATCTCTTGGTCTCCCCCTACGGTTTTTACCCTCCACGCTGCCCTCCAATACTAAATTGGTGATCCCTTGATGCCTCAGAACATGTCCTACCAACCGGTCCCTTCTTCTGGTCAAGTTGTGCCACAAACTTCTCTTCTCCCCAATCCTATTCAATACTTCCTCATTAATTATGTGATCTACCCATCTAATCTTCAGCATTCTTCTGTAGCACCACATTTCGAAAGCTTCTATTCTCTTCTTGTCCAAACTATTTATCGTCCATGTTTCACTTCCATACATGGCTACACTCCATACGAATACTTTCAGAAATGACTTCCTGACACTTAAATCAATACTGGATGTTAACAAATTTCTCTTCTTCAGAAACGCTTTCCTTGCCATTGCCAGCCTACATTTTATATCCTCTCTACTTCTACCATCATCAGTTATTTTGATCCCCAAATAGCAAAACTCCTTTACTACTTTAAGTGCCTCATTTCCTAATCTAATTCCCGCAGCATCACCCGACTTAATTAGACTACATTCCATTATCCTTGTTTTGCTTTTGTTGATGTTCATCTTATATCCTCCTTTCAAGACACTGTCCATTCCATTCAACTGCTCTTCCAAGTCCTTTGCTGTCTCTGACAGAATTACAATGTCATCGGCGAACCTCAAAGTTTTTATTTCTTCTCCATGAATTTTAATACCTACTCCGAATTTTTCTTTTGTTTCCTTCACTGCTTGCTCAATATACAGATTGAACAACATCGGGGACAGGCTACAACCCTGTCTTACTCCCTTCTCAACCACTGCTTCCCTTTCATGTCCCTCGACTCTTATAACTGCCATCTGGTTTCTGTACAAATTGTAAATAGTCTTTCGCTCCCTGTATTTTACCCCTTCCACCTTTAGAATTTGAAAGAGAGTATTCCAGTCAACATTGTCAAAAGCTTTCTCTAAGTCTACAAATGCTAGAAACGTGGGTTTGCCTTTCCTTAATCTTTCTTCTAAGATAAGTCGTAAGGTCAGTATTGCCTCGTGTGTTCCAGTGTTTCTACGGAATCCAAACTGATCTTCCCCGAGGTTGGCTTCTACTAGTTTTTCCATTCGTCTGTAAAGAATTCGTGTTAGTATTTTGCAGCTGTGACTTATTAAGCTGATAGTTCGGTAATTTTCACATCTGTCAACACCTGCTTTCTTTGGGACTGGAATTATTATATTCTTCTTGAAGTCTGAAGGTATTTCGCCTGTTTCGTACATCTTGCTCACTAGATGGTATAGTTTTGTCAGGACTGGCTCTCCCACGGCCGTCAGTAGTTCCAATGGAATATTGTCTACTCTGGGGGCCTTGTTTCGACTCAGGTCTTTCAGTGCTCTGTCAAACTCTTCACGCAGTATCGTATCTCCCATTTCATCTTCATCTACATCCTCTTCCATTTCCATAATATTTTCCTCAAGTACATCGCCCTTGTATAGACCCTCTATATACTCCTTCCACCTTTCTGCTTTCCCTTCTTTGCTTAGAACTGGGTTTCCATCTGAGCTCTTGATATTCATACAGGTCGTTCTCTTATCTCCAAAGGTCTCTTTAATTTTCCTGTAGGAGGTATCTATCTCACCCCTAGTGAGATAGGCCTCTACATCCTTACATTTGTCCTCTAGCCATCCCTGCTTAGCCATTTTGCACTTCCTGTCGATCTCATTTTTGAGACGTTTGTATTCCTTTTTGCCTGTTTCACTTTCTGCATTTTTATATTTTCTCCTTTCATCAATTAAATTCAATATTTCTTCTGTTACCCAAGGATTTCTACTAGCCCTCGTCTTTTTACCTACTTGATCCTCTGCTGCCTTCACTACTTCATCCCTCAAAGCTACCCATTCTTCTTCTACTGTATTTATTTCCCCCATTCCTGTCAATTGCTCCCTTATGCTCTCCCTGAATCTCTGTACAACCTCTGGTTCTTTTAGTTTATCCAGGTCCCATCTCCTTAAATTTCCACATTTTTGCAGTTTCTTCAGTTTTAATCTACAGGTCATAACCAATAGATTGTGGTCAGAGTCTACATCTGCCCCTGGAAATGTCTTACAATTTAAAACCTGGTTCCTAAATCTCTGTCTTACCATTATATAATCTATCTGATACCTTTTAGTATCTCCAGGGTTCTTCCATGTATACAACCTTCTTTCATGATTCTTAAACCAAGTGTTAGTTATGATTATGTTGTGCTCTGTGCAAAATTCTACCAGGCGGCTTCCTCTTTCATTTCTGTCCCCCAATCCATATTCACCTACTATGTTTCCTTCTCTCCCTTTTCCTACACTCGAATTCCAGTCACCCATGACTATTAAATTTTCGTCTCCCTTCTCAATCTGAATAATTTCTTTTATTTCATCATACATTTCTTCAATTTCTTCGTCATCTGCAGAGCTAGTTGGCATATAAACTTGAACTACTGTAGTAGGTGTGGGCTTCGTATCTATCTTGGCCACAATAATGCGTTCACTATGCTGTTTGTAGTAGCTTACCCGCAGTCCTATTTTCCTATTCATTATTAAACCTACTCCTGGTCATCGTAGATGTCACAATTCTCTTCAATGACCATCTGTCACAATCATACAGCACTCACTATCGTCCGTGTTGTAACTTAGCGGACATGTATTCGTAACTTACGTTCATCAACTCAAGGACGATGTTTTTCTCCTTTTCCTCTATGGCTGTATACGGTATAAATATTCGATACGGTACCTCTTGAAGCACCAAACACTTCACTTACCCTGGTCACGTAAGCACCCACCATAGGAGCACCAATAATTTGGCGATGTCCACATTCATTTAGATTGTTTGTAGTAGCTTACCCGCAGTCCTATTTTCCTATTCATTATTAAACCTACTCCTGGTCATCGTAGATGTCACAATTCTCTTCAATGACCATCTGTCACAATCATACAGCACTCACTATCGTCCGTGTTGTAACTTAGCGGACATGTATTCGTAACTTACGTTCATCAACTCAAGGACGACGTTTTTCTCCTTTTCCTCTATGGCTGTATACGGTATAAATATTCGATACGGTACCTCTTGAAGCACCAAACACTTCACTTACCCTGGTCACGTAAGCACCCACCATAGGAGCACCAATAATTTGGCGATGTCCACATTCATTTAGATTCGACATTATGGACTAACAACTACAGAGAACTCTGTTCTGACCAAGATTGACACTTACAACGTAAAGAGGATATTACACAGGTGCCATTCGTGGCCAAATACAGTAGCGTTACTTGCGGACTTGGCTAACATCTGTATTAATGTACAAGAAGGCATTTCTCACCGTATTTCCATATTTTTGTCGAATGGCTCTACACGGACCTCAGGCGTCAACGTTACTTTCAACATCAACGTCTGAATTGCGGCCGACACGCTCGAACTTGCATGTGAATTTATTCCTCTCACTCTATTAAACTCGGCGCGTGAGGTATTGCAAAGGTAATCTGAAATCAATGTCGTTGTACTATGAGCATAGGGTAAACTTGATGAGGCGTTCATAGAGTAGCGTGGTTGTTGGATGTGAAGATAACAAGTTATGAAAGAGAGAGGTGGCGCAATGGTTAGCATACTAGACTTGTGTTAGGGAGGACGACGGTTCAAACTTGCTTTCGGCCATCCTGTTGTAGGATTTCCATGGTATTCCTAAGTCGCTTCAGGAAAATGACGGTAGAGTTTCTTTGAAAGGTACGCCCAACTTCCTCCCCATTCTCCCCAACCTTAATGAGACCGACGACCTCCCTATTCGGTCCGATGCCGCCAAATCAACCAACCAAAACTATGACGAATAGGAAAGCTGTTTCTAAATAAGTATGAAGTTACGATTTTTGTTTAAGACAATGAAGAACATTATTACGGAAATAAGTTAAAATACTGGTAATTCCCGTGGTTCCGACCAAGGTTCTAGACAGGTTTCTCTTGGTTATAAAGCAAGAAAACTGGATTCCTGACACTTCGCCATGCTGAGGAGGTTGGTGTTTTTGCGTGGGGGGGGGGGGGGGGGGAATGGCGGCAAGCCATCTAGTTCGAAGCGATGTAACTAGACGATGAACAAGCCACAAACAGTCCCCTGAAGGCTTCAGATTGGTTCAGATTGGGTGGCTTTCAGGAAGCCTCAGACATAGGGCAGGAAGGATTATTAGACATGGTGGAGTCAACCTACTTATGGGAAGTAATCCTCCAAGAAAAATTAAGCGGCTGCTGCCTTGCAGTTTGGTGATTTGCTTACCAAAGACTAGAGCTCAACAGTGAGACTTTGAGTGTGAGGCCGGACGATGTGGCCGAGCGTTTCTAGGCGCTTCAGTTTGGAACCGTGGGACCGCTACGGTCGCAGGTTCGAATCCTGCCTCGGGCATGGATGTGTGTGATGTCCTTAAGTTAGTTAGGTTTAAGTAGTTCTAAGTTCTAGGGGACTGATGATCTCTGATGGAAGTCCCATAGCGCGCAGAGCCATCTGAACCGTTTTGAGTGTGACAAGCCTACACTAAACGAAACAGAGTTGTCTAAAGACCTGAAACAAAGAAACATTAATATTGCAACAATAACAGAAAGAAAGAAAACGCAAACTGGAGATTTTGATCGCTGCTTCATTATTTACAGCGGCGTGGGAAATGACAAAACAGCTAGTAGTGGAGTTGCTGTATTAGTAAATAATACAAAGAAATCCAAAATCGAAGATTACGCTTAGTAAATGTTAGAATCGTAATACCGAGATTCAGAATATATCTAACAGCGACAGGGATGCACGCTCTGGAAGAGGGAAAAAGGAACAGAGACTGAAGCGTTTTATGGAACACTACAGAGGAAAGTAGACAAGTAGTAACAAAACGGACCCCCTATTAATCTGCGAAGAATTCAGTACCAGAATTGGAAACATCTCAGTGCTTCCAACAGTTCTAAATTTTGGACGTACTTTTATAGATTTTGCCTCAAGTAATGGAACGAAATGTTCTAACTCTTTTCTAAGGAAGCGAGATATAAATAAATGCACTTGGAACTCGGGGGACCAGAGGTCAATAATAGATTATCTGCCAATAATAAAATATGCCGCAAACTCAGGATGTTCGTGTTTTCAGAACTGTGCTCGTTAGATGAAAAAAAGTGTAGAGACAAGAAGGGAAGAAGGTTTTAAGGTCTACATATTACAGGACGAGAGCTTAAAAATATGAAGTTCTTTCCGAATCAGACAGATACAGATGAATGGTTCAAAACAGAACGGAAAAATATAAAGCTAGGCATTGAACAGGCTGCAAATAAGGCAGTGGTAAAAAAGAAAAAAAAGAAGGGATTAAGAGTATGAAACGAAGGGATAGCGAAAGCAGTTCAGGAATAGAGATGAGCACTCCAGATTGCTTTACAGGTGAAAACAGAACCTGTGAAACAGAATACAAAGAGAAACGAAATAAAATAAAAACCACTGCCGGGAAAACGAATGAGACATCGTAGAATGATTTTGTGAGTAAAACTAAACACAATAACTAAGGAAGACTGCGGAAGAGTGTTTACTGTTTGAAAGACGATAAACAATTTAAGTTAAATTGAAGAATTGTGAATAAGCCTAAAAATAATACCTCACGATAATATGCTTATTATAAACAGCTGTTGTGTAATGAGAACCAAGCACGAAATGAGAACCTTCCCTGAAATAGATAAGCCAAATGGCAAAGATCTCATAACGATCCAGGGACTTAACGAGGCCCTGAATAAAACAACATAGTCGAAAGCCAATAGGACGCTGAGTCACTTGAAGATGGATGATTATTTTTAAAGATTGGACTTATTCATTTTACAGTATGTGTTGGAAAAGACGGCAAATCACACAACCATGGTTAGTGCAGATGTGATGTCCGCGTTTAAGAATGTTAAACGAAATGATACAACAATTACAGTCGAGTCCTCCCTCGGGCATGGGCGTGTGTCTTGTTCTTAGCATAAGTTAGCTTAAGATAGTTTAAGTAGTGTGTAAGACTAGCGACCGATGACCACAGCAGTTTGGCCTCTTAGGAATTCACACACATTTGAACATTTGAAACTACAAGGTAACAAAAAGTAAAACGAGTTGTTATTATTCCCACAATGTTCCAAGTGGAAATCTGATGGACAGTCTCTTCAGTACGTTATCAGTATCATTCAACTCTTGATGAAGTCGAAGGAACAAATCTTATAATTCCGTTCGCAAAAATTATTGTCCATATGGTGTATATTCGCGGCAGCGACCTTCGACAGTTACTGAGGTTTTAACCTTTTTGTGCAATTGAGTTAAATTAGACTGTGAGCGAAAGAAACGCATCAGTTTTTAAAGTTTGTGGTGTGCACGGTCAACGCCCTGGCTATCTTGTGGCGATCATGTAAGTAAACTGCGCGTCCTACTCGTAAAACACAGCGCAGGCTGTAAATTGTGTCGTGTTGTCGTAATGAAACGCACCAGATAACGAAACGTTGCGCTACACATCACAATATTATTAGTCCATTAGAGCAGAAGTCACTTTAGAACATTTAGACTTTAATAGCTAGAGGCTTTCATTCAGTGGAACTGATTGTTTTTCAATAACCTGCGTATTCAGCAAAGAGTGTCGCTAAGTAATTCAATTTATTTGACAGCAAGATAATTTAAATCATGTGAAGTGTGGTAATGGTAATGACACACCAAAATCACGATAGTAAGCCGTTGTAGTTGCTACATATTTTATTACAAACTAAAGCATTATAAAATCACAATCACAGTAATACAGGAGGCTGTATTACAAGGCCAGATGACTTGAACAAATAACAAATAAATTTCTTTAACCGGAACAAGACCCATAAAACTTGAAATTTGAATATGACTTCGTAAATATACTCAGGTAAAGCTTTACTTAAATAGTACAAATGTCCATACAATTCCCATCATAACTCTCATTACTTCCAATGAGCTGAGGAACAAATTAAGGGTAAGAACACAGATCTTTTAAGGTTTGGCTAGCCAACTTTCTTAAATAAAACTGTATACAAATGACTAAAACAATTAAGTAGGTGCTTTCATTTGGACCAAGCCATTCTTCAAATTTACTTAGTTGATTAATCAACAATATTCTTAGAATGATTACAACTAGAACATGACCATATGACAGTACCACTAAAATGAGGTTGCTTCAATATTGCGTGTGAATTAGCGATAGACGCGAGCAGACCAAGAATTCAAATCAATACGAGAGATCCACGAGATAGGAGATTACGTAGAAATGTACTCAACTTTGTACTGCAATTGATCTTCGGATGCTATAATTCTCCACCGGAAAGATGGAATCACGCAACAGTGACAACATAACCCAAGATGTAAAGGAGAGGACAGGGCCTTAAATATCTGTTCACAGTATGCTCGCGTCGACCGCTGCCAATTATCTGTAACACAACACACATCCACAGCAGACAATATTCTGAGACATAAACAACACAATCTTGTCTCGAGAACAGGTGATCAATGCAACTGAATATAAATAAATTAGCCTCCGTGAGTTACTTGGCCAGACCTTAAATTTGGATTAATAAGTCCGCTAAAAACTATGCACTGAAGTTAAGATGACAATAATTATCTCGGCGCACATTTACACGCCAAACTACCAAATAAACTACAAGGCAGAATTGAGGACGTATCTCGGCGTGTTTTGAAACGCCAGAGCTGGACTTACTACTCGTTGCACTTCTAGCTACGTCTTTAACCACACTTCATGTCGGTTGGTTGGGCGTAGCCACACTTCCCCAACTGCCGGCTAGATAGTTAGCCACGACACCGAGGTAGGTGATAAACAACTGAAATAATTCCAAAGGATTTTTAGTATACTTGCATATTCAATTATGTTGTGACTTGGCAAGACAGCCAAGTCACTTTGAGAGGAAGCCGAAAGGCACGCGCTTAAGCTCACGCAGGCTGGCGCGAGGTCTGGAACAGTTAAGGGAATTAATAGTAGCAAATAAAGTACGTAGTTGATGTAATACTTAACTTTAATCCGTAAGTGGTGTACATCGGTCTGACGATACAGGCATCACAAGTTAAATATCTATTGATAATGGCGCCTTGCTAGGTCGTAGCAAATGACGTAGCTGAAGGCTATGCTAACTATCGTCTCGGCAAATGAGAGCGTATTTGTCAGTGAACCTTTCCTAGCAAAGTCGGCTGTACAACTGGGACGAGTGCTAGGAAGTCTCTCTAGACCTGCCGTGTGGCGGCGCTCGGTCTGCAATCACTGACAGTGGCTACACGCGGGTCCGACGTATACTACCGGACCGCGGCCGATTTAAAGGCTACCACCTAGCAAGTGTGGTGTCTGGCGGTGACACCACAAATTAAGCCTCACGCAACCCACCGAAGCAACTCGGCGACTCCAATTCAATCGACCAGCGTAGCTTACAACAGATTCGTAGGAGCTTGTCCTTCCGACCTCTAGGATAACCAAATCACCATGGGCGATGGATCCGCCCTCACGACTCAACACGCCGTAGCCGCTGACCCCGCTCCTCCGTTGTCCGACTCGTCCTCTTGTCATCCTGCCTACGTACACAGTCCCACGTGACTCTCGCTCACCTCCGACCCCGGCACACCTCCCCAGCAGAGCGCGCGCTCTGCCGTTAAATCCACGCCGCCAAACGTGAGCAGAAGACAAATAAGCATCGAAGTCAACTCAAAGATCAAAATGACGATCGATGGAAACTATCGCCAGAAAACGCACCAGCTCACCATGCATTCAAAATATCTCGTAGACACATTTATTTCCACTATTAACTGAAGTTCGTACCTTTCCTACGAAGTCTTAAACAGGCGAAACGAACACTAGAAGTAAGTACGAGATCAAGTGAAATTTAGGATTACTAGCTTTTTCGGTCAACAAGTGGAAGCAATTAACAGGAGAAATAAAAAACTTTTAACTCAGCATAGTGTCTTTGGTTTACTTACAAAGCATATCTGTTATGAGCCCGAAGTCCGCATTCGTAATAATATTCGCAAATAAACTGAACACTCTAATGACACACTGCAAGCTTCAACCCGTTACTTTCCAGAAAGTAAAAGCGATACCGGTACGAAAATAAATCTTGATCAGTCTTGTTTGATATGACTGTAACAGCAGACGCCAGGAAAATGGGATAAGATTATCGTGTGCACGTAGTTCATCTAACATGAAATGACTCAAATTCGTAATAAAATTAAACTAGTACTTTGAACTTATACCTGCATGAACTACCCTGGCTTGTTCCGAGTGTGTAGAGCAGAACGTACGTCCGTCTGCTAACATTCGCAGAATGTCCTCTTTCGTCATCATAGCTGTGTAAGACACGGCACTGGAGTGTCTACGAGTCTCACGACTGCATTTGAAACTCTTGGCAGGGCTAGCCGCGGCAGGCCCTCCCGGGCTCATTGCCTGTCGTGGCTGCGAGTACGACTCATGGTGGTAACGTGCTCGGGCAGGGTACGGTGTCCGAGGTGCAGTGACCAGTTTTCGTCCAAACCACTGGGCGAGTTCATTCGCTTGTTCGGAACCGGAGGCCGACAAGTGTTTTCCATCTTTGGCCGGTCAGCGATGACAAAATCGAGGCGCGCGGACTCATATCTTTCTAAAACGTTTTTACAGAAACTGTTCGGTAAAAAAATTTCATTTGTGCTTCACTTACAGCTTTATATGTCAGGTTCATGAAGATGTACCAATCGTTTCCTTAACAGTCACAAGTTATTTTATATTTACGTGAAAGTAAGACACTCGCGAAATTCGGAAAAGTGTGCAAAGAAAAATAGGGGTCGCTATGGTTTTTACGTTTGTGCATATTACATGATATGTTGTTGCGTATGAAATTGAGCTAACATATTAAAGTTTTCTTTAGACCCAGGTAGAGGTATCGATCTGTCACCAATCTGGGGAAAATTTATCTGCTGTAGCACACTTATTTGCGATCGCTCTGTGTCAGCGATAAAGCCAGAGTGAAATATCCTCAACATTCCTCGTATTTCATAAACGGTTCAGATATCGAAATGAAATTTTGGCAAATGATAGCATGCAAAGATAAGAGCATTTTACCATATCGTTGTTATGTAACATTTCATTATCTACTGTGTTATTCCAGTAGCTACAGACCTTTTTGGTGAAAGTTTGAAATTTTTAAGGGCCATCGGTAGCTGGTGAAACGAGAAATGCTTTGGATTTTGGAACAACATACTTGAAGACATAACACATTTTTTGTACCAAGGATGTGCGTCTTGATAAGCTACTGACTTTACTTTTCCTCAGCTCCTCGCTTAATAAACGTAACAAACCACTGTTCCAGAATCCTCTTCCAGTTGTGTCTGCACAGCATGTCACTGAGGTGAGACAGTGTAAACTCCGCTGTGTTTTGGCAAAAGAGGCAAATTTTGACATGGCAACCAGAGAAATGTGCGGGCTTTACTCAGCTTCGCCACTCATGACACTTCTCTGGAAATTGCAAATGGTTAAAAAGCCAGACGAAAATAAATTGCATCATTTCCGACGTAATTCTTTTTAGATAGTAATGAAAGCAGAGGAGATAGTAGATCTATTTGAATGGTCACCATGCAGGTGTGGGCGTTATGGGGCCCCACTTAATATTTACAAAAAAATGTGAGTATAGGCTTCAGTTTAGAACAGCACTTCCCCTCTAGCGCTCGGCATTTCCCCTACAGAACTTTGAGCGACTCCCCACCACTGCCGCTCTCCCAATGCTTCCGCAGCCAACTGTGCATCTAGCGGTCAGGGCATTTTGCGCACAATATACGAGCAAGCCTGAAGGCTCAGGTGACCTACTCTAACATGCTCAGTATTTTTACCCCGTATATTAATATTCTGCAATACTCTGACGACATCTGCATTTATACAATACATTCTTGGTAAAACATGGATATGGATATAACATCAAAAGGTTTCAGCAACTAGTCAAGAATAAACGGTTTGAACATGTCAACAAGCAAACTGTCTGTTGTCGCCATCTAAACAAGACACTAACAACAAGAAACCTAAGAAATGAAGATTGGTGATTATCAGTCAGCTAAGAAAGTTGTGAAACCTCTTTGTCTCTACATTGACAGTAGATGGTGCTGGTTGTTGGGATGTTTAAGGGGGACTAAACAGCGAAGGTCATCAGTCCCCCATTCCAAAAACAGGAGAGACGAAAATTTGCAGAGCACACAGGTGGAAGGAGACTCCCCCCCCCCCCCCCAGGCACTGAAAGAACACAAATGCGGCAACAAACACTACAGACAAGAAGAGTACAGATGAACACCAGACAGAAAGAAACAGAAGAAAAGAAGATGGCCAGACACTGGTTGACTGACCACGAGAACAAGAAAAAAGGGAAAGAATCAACCATCCGACTACACACCAAAACAACAACCAATTTTGAGAGACTCGAGGACAAAAGACACAGAAAGGGAAAGGTGCAGGACCTCCCTAAATGGAACCACAAATTTAACATATTCACAAGTACCTTTCCCTTTAATCCATATAAAAACAGTTTCATTAACAGATATCTTACGTCTATTACGTGTATACAAGGAAAAGGGTGAGGGTGACATATATGTTGATTTGCCAAAGTCTTTATTTGCATTTTCAGTAATATGATATGTTCGGTATGCTATGATGTCACGATCAACGAAGCTTTCCAGTCCAGATACATTGGGTACACCTGTTCCACCACGTACAACAGCGACTGTCAGCCATCCATTTCCGTGGGTAAAGGAATCATTGATGTCGATGCTGAAATTCAGTCTGCATCCACAAAAGACTGCAGGTCCGTCCAGTAGAGAGTGTGCAGCAACAGATTTGATTGTATTCTTTTTCTTGTCGGCGGCGGATGTGGTCATTTCAACGTCTTCAATTGTTTTATATATAGTTTGTCTTGCACGACGACTGCGCCTGTATCTTCAAGCGAATCATTCGCGCTGCTGCTGCTGCACAGGCAACTGCATTGAACGCTGCCAAGATGCCATACAGAAGATACAGGCGCAGTCGTCGTGCAAGACAAACTATATATAAAACAATTGAAGACGTTGAAATGACCACATCCGCCGCCGACAAGAAAAAGAATACAATCAAATCTGTTGCTGCACACTCTCTACTGGACGGACCTGCAGTCTTTTGTGGATGCAGACTGAATTTCAGCATCGACATCAATGATTCCTTTACCCACGGAAATGGATGGCTGACAGTCGCTGTTGTACGTGGTGGAACAGGTGTACCCAATGTATCTGGACTGGAAAGCTTCGTTGATCGTGACATCATAGCATACCGAAATGTGAAATATTCTAAGTCCCTTATCTGTGACGCGCCACAGCGCGGCCATAAAAGCGAGCGCTGACCGCGGAGCGGATCATTCGCGCTGCTGCTGCTGCACAGGCAACTGCATTGAACGCTGCCAAGATGCCATACAGAAGATACAGGCGCAGTCGTCGTGCAAGACAAACTATATATAAAACAATTGAAGACGTTGAAATGACCACATCCGCCGCCGACAAGAAAAAGAATACAATCAAATCTGTTGCTGCACACTCTCTACTGGACGGACCTGCAGTCTTTTGTGGATGCAGACTGAATTTCAGCATCGACATCAATGATTCCTTTACCCACGGAAATGGATGGCTGACAGTCGCTGTTGTACGTGGTGGAACAGGTGTACCCAATGTATCTGGACTGGAAAGCTTCGTTGATCGTGACATCATAGCATACCGAACATATCATATTACTGAAAATGCAAATAAAGACTTTGGCAAATCAACATATATGTCACCCTCACCCTTTTCCTTGTATACACGTAATAGACGTAATAGACGGATAAAATTTAAAACGTCGTCTGCCATCGAGGCATCGTCGCATAAAACCAAAGGCAAAGTGCCCGGGAGATTAAAAGACTGCCGGAGGTTGCGCAGTTGGGGACACTCCAACAAAATGTGGGCGACCGTCAGCCGGGACCCACACCGACACAGGGGGGGATCCTCCAAACGCTAAAGATGGCCGTGCGTCAGGTAGGTATGGCCGATGCGGAGCCGACACAGGACGACAGAGTCCCTGCGAGAAGCCCGCAGGGAGGACCGCCACACATCGTTCATCTCCTTAACAGCCCGCAGTTTATTCGGGGATGTCAGGCCATGCCACTCATCAGTCCACATCCCAAGCACCTTATGGCGCAACACCAACTGCAGATCACGAGCCGGGAGGCCGATCTCCAAAGTTGGGGCGTCGATTGCCCCTTTGGCCAGCCTGTCGACACGTTCATTCCCCGGGATGCCAACGTGACCTGGCGTCCAAACAAAGTTCAGCCAACGACCAGAGCGGGTAATGGCAGAAACAGACTCCTGAATAGATGATACCAGAGGAGAAGAGGTATAGCAGTGGTCGATAGCCTGGAGGCTGCTCAGGGAGTCACTGCAGATGACGATGGATGTGAGCAGGAACGCATATGCTCAAGAGCGCGCAAGATGGCCACCAGCTCTGCAGTAAAAATACTGCAGCCAGCTGGCAAGGAGCGCTGTTCAACATGGGCAGCGTGAGCAAAAGCGTAGGCAGTATGACCATCAACCAGGGAACCAACAGTGTAGACAGTCTCATAGTCCGAAAATGAGGCGAGGAACGCAAGAAAACGGCGACGAAGGACCACAGGCAGAACCGAGTCCTTGGGTACCCGTGCCAAGTCCAGATGGACGGATGGCCAGGGTAGACACCAGGGAGGCGTAGGTGCACGGACCCGGAAGGGAGGCAGAAGAGGGAATGTCCCCAGTTGCGACAGCAGGGACTGGACGCGGACAGCAATGGAAAGCCCAGACCTAGGTCGCCGTTCGGGCAGATGGAGGACCATGGCAGGGAAAAGCAGGCGATGATTGGGATGACCCAGCGAGCAATGCATGTGGACAGCATAGTCGGCGAGCAGTCGATGGCGGCGAATCCGCAGCGGAGGAACCCCGGCCTCCACCAGTAGACTATCCCCGGGGCTCGTACGAAAAGCGCCAGTTGCAAGCCGAACCCCACAGTGGTGTATGGGGTCCAACAACGTCAACAATGAGGGGGATGCAGACCCATAGGCCAGGCTCCCATAATCAAGCCTGGACTGCACAAGGGCTCTGTACAATCTCAACAGCATGCAGTGATCTGCACCCCAAGACGTGTGGCTCAGGCAGTGGAGGGCGTTGAGGTGCCGCCAGCACTTTTGCTTCAGCTGAGTAATATGAGGAACCCATGTGAGCCAGGCATCAAAGACGAGTCCTAAGAAGTGGCAAGTGTCCACCACTTCAAGTGGGTGGCCGTCGAGGTGAAGTTCAGCATGAGGGTGGACCGTCCAACGCCTGCAGAAGTGCATAACTTGAGTCTTGGCTGCAGCGAACTGAAAACCATGAGTCATAGCCCATGATGCTGCCTTGCGAACGGCAACTTGCAGCCTGCGTTCGGCGACTCCTGTAGTCGTTGAGCTAAATGAGATGCAGAAGTCGTCGGCATACAAAGAAGGAGACACCGACGACCCCACAGCTGCAGCCAGACCTTTAATGGCCACTATAAATAAGGAGACGCTCAACACCGAGCCCTGCGGGACCCCATTTTCCTGTATATAAGTGGAACTAGAGGCAGCACCAACTTGCACCAGGAAAGAGCGGCGCAATAAAAAGGTTTGAAGAAAAACCGGGAGCTGACCACGAAGACCCTACTCATGCAACATAGCAAGAATGTTATGCCTCCATGTGGTGTCATACACCTTCCGCAGATCACGAAATACAGCAACGAGATGCTGACGTTAGGCAAAGGCCGTACGGATAGCAGATTCCAACCACACCAAATTGTCCGCAGCAGACCGGCCCCGACGGAAGCCACCCTGGGAGGGAGCGAGGAGACCGCGCGACTCAAGGACACAACACAAACGCCGCCTCACCATACGTTCGAGCAATTTGCACAAAACGTTGGTGAGGGTAATGGGACAGTAGCTGTCCACCGCCAGTGGGTCCGCACTGAGCTTCAAGATGGGGACAATGACACTCTGTCGCCATTGCGACGGGAACACGCCCTCGCTCCAAATGCGGTTAAAGATGGTGAGAATGTGCCTCTGGCAGTCCCTGGAGAGATGCTTCAGCATCTGCGCGTGGATGCAGTCTGGTCCTGGTGCTGTATCAGGGCAATCGGCGAGGGCAGCGAGGAATTCCCTCTCGCTGAAAGGAGCATTGTATTTTTCAGAACGACGCGTGTGAAATGAGAACGGCGTCTGCTCGGCTCGCTCCTTTAGAGAGCGAAAGGCGGGGAGATAACTTGCAGTCGCAGAGCTCGAAGCAAAGTGCGTGGCAAGGTGTTTAGCAATGGCGGCAGCGTCCGTGCAAACAGCGCCGTCCAGGGAGATCCCAGGGACACCCATAGGAGTCCGGTATCCATAAATCCGCCGGATCCGGGACCACACGAGCGAGGGAGAGACACGGGAGCCCAAGGATGAGACATACCTCTCCCAGCACTCCTGCTTACGCCGTGCAATAAGACAACGGGACAAGGCATGGAGCCTCTTAAAGGCGATGAGAGTCTCCAGAGACGGGTGCCGCCTATGACGCTGGAGAGCCCGCCTACGGTCGCGAATAGCCTCATCAATCTCCGGCGACCACCAGGGTACAGCCTTCCTCCGAGGGAGGCCAGAAGAGCGGGGAATGGCAGCCTCGGTCGCAGAAATGATTGACGTGGTCAAGACACGGACCACCTCGTCAATGTCACCCTGTGGGGGAGACGCAATGGTGGCAGCGGAAGTAAAAGTCGGCCAGTCAGCCCTGTTGAGAGCCCAGCGGGGCAGGCGCCCAGGAGAATGACACTGGGGCAGTCACAAATAGATGGGAAAATGGTCACTGCCACACAAGTCGTCATGGACTCTCCAGACTCTCCAGTGGACCGATGGTACAAGCCCTGGGCTGCATAACGACAGATCTATGGCCGAGAACGTGCCATGCGCCACACTGAAATATGTGGCGGCGCCAGTGTTTAAGAGGCAGAGGTCGAGTTTGGAGAGGAGATTCTCGACCTCTCTGCCTCGGCCAGTAACCTTCGTTCCACCCCACAGGGGATTGTGGGCATTAAAATCCCCCAGGAGAAGAAAAGGCGTGGGGAGTTGGGCGACAAGTGCAGTCAGTTCTGTCAGGGAGACTGTACCACCTGGAGGGAGATAGACACTGCAGACGGTTATGTCCTGGGTAGTCCTTATGCGGACCGCCACAGCTTCCAATGATGTTTGAAGGGGCACAGGGGCACTATATACAGAGGTAAGGATATACACGCAGGCTCCACCTGACACACTATTGTAAGTGCTACAGTTGCAGTAATAACCCCTGTATCCACGAAGGACCGGCCTCCGCATTGCCGGGAACCAGGTTTCCTGGAGGGCAATGCAGAAAGCAGGTGTCATGCTTAGAAGCTGTCGTAGCTCAGGGAGATGGCTAAAATAACCACCACAATTCCACTGGAGGATTGTACAAAGCGTGTCCTGTAGGGGCATTAAGGCATAGAAAAAGCGAATTACTTCACAGAGTCACATGCTGCCACCAACTGAGTGACTGACGCCGCAACTGCCACCGATTCTGAGATGGCGAGATCGAGGTCATCAGGGGAGGCAAAGAGCTCAACCTCATCCTCAGAGGCTGAGCTGACAGCAGGAAGCGGTGGCGTGGGAACCACTGGGTCCTTATGCTTCTTGGAGAGCTTCCTCTTCTCTCTCTTGTCTTTGGGAGGAGGGTTTGCATGCTGGGAGGGCTTTCCTGACACATTATCAGGAACAGAGGACGAGCGTGAAGACCTTCGACCAGCAGCTGGTGGCTTCTTCAGCCACTGGCTAGTGTCTTGTGAGGCACTGGGGAAGTCCTTGGAAGGGACTCCCCCAAGGGATCCCTTCCGAACAAGTGAGGCCGGAGGAGGCTTTTGCGTCTCTGGCTGAGCAGCCGGAGGAGGCTGTTGCCCCTCCGGCTGAGGAGCAGGAGGGGGCTGTTGCCTCTCCGGCTGAGCAGCCAGAGGAGGCTGTTGCCTCTCCGGCTGAGAGGTGGGGATGGATGTCCCCAGCTGGTCGGGGTCCACTGTTCCCAAACTGGGTGTTTTGGGAGCAGTGGAAGAGAGTGTGGCCACTACCAGCAGTGGGGCAGGCGTAACTGGACCGTTGTGTGGACCAACTGAGAAGGGAGTCTTTGCAGGAACTGTTGGCGGCAGAGTTGCAGCAACATAACTCCTCAACATAGATGTGGGGTTAAGCCGTTCTAGCTTCTTCCTTGCCTCTTGGTAAGTTAAACGGTCCAGGGTCTTAATTTCTTGTATCTTCCACTCTCTTTGGTAGACTGCACAGTCTGGCGAGCAGGGAGAATGATGCTCCCCACAGTTAACGCAGGTGGGAGGCGGAGCACAAGGAGCATTAGGATGTGAAGGTCGGCCACAATCACGACACGTGGGGCTGGCAGTGCATCTGGAGGACATATGTCCGAACTTCCAGCACTGGAAGCATCGCATAGGGGGCGGGACATAGGGCTTGACATCGCACCGGTAGATCATGACCTTGACCTTCTCAGGCAAGCAGTCACCCTCAAAGGCCAGGATTAAGGCACCGGTAGCGACCCTTTTATCCTTGGGTCCCCTAAAGACACGACGGACAAAGTGCACACCTCGTCGTTCCAGGTTCTCCCGTAGCTCGTCATCAGACTGTAGCAGAAGATCTCTATGAAAGATAATCCCCTGGACCGAATTTAAGGACTTATTGGGAGTGACATGAACAGGGATGTCACCGAGCTTCTCACAGGCGAGTAACGCCCGTGACTGTGCAGATGAAACTGCTTGTATCAAAATAGCCCCGCTCCTCATTTTGGAAAGAGATGCCACTTCCCCAAACCTATCTTCAAGATGGTGAACAAAGAAGAAAGGCTTAGTCCCCAAAAATGAATCCCCATCGGTTCTGCTGCACACAAGACATCGCGGTGAATACGACTCCTGTCTGTCCGCAGCCCTACGTTCCTCCCATGGTGTGGCTAGGGGAGGGAACGATTTGGGGTTGTATGTCACAGCATTAAATTCTGTCTTACCGCGCTTAGAGACGGTGGTGGTCGTGCGGCCACCGGATTGAGACTTCACCCGCTTCATTGCGGGGCATCGCCCCAATGCCACCCACTCCGACCAGGGGCTCTCCCCATGGGCGCCACCCAGCCACAGCAAAGGCCACCTGGCAGGATGGCCGTTGCCGGGAGTCCTGATGCCCGAGAGAGACGAGCATCTACTCCTTGGCTTACGTGGGGAGGTGTCAGCTCAGGCATCGGCAGTACGATCCCTGTGTTGTCAGGGGGCTACAACCTAGAGGGTACATGACGACCCCGCCACAACGGGCTGGCTACCGTGCTGGATTTTGTGTGCCATGGGAAGTCCAGAGGTATCGTGGGTGCAGATGGTGACGCACTAATGGTGTAACTGACACAAACCGTCAGGTGTGTATGCCCAAAAAGAGGGATGGAGGGTGCAGTTATGACCCCAAGACGATAAAAAGTGCCAAGGTCTTAGGGCACAGAAGACTGATGGTGCACCATCTAAGGCGTCCTTCCCCAAAAGGATCGTATTTCAGTAGACTTTGGAAAAATGGAGGTCAAATCCCAATGGGGACCATCACATTAATAGCCAAAACAGGTGAGACTCCTTTTAGTCGCCTCTTACGACAGGCAGGAATACCGCGGGCCTATTTTAACCCCCAAAACTGCAGGTGGATTGACAGTAGACTAAGTCGATTCAGTATATTAGACACATATTCAATAGATGTTATAAAATGATCGACGTAATATGGGCAATGATCGACATTAAACAGGGCACAGTTGTGTTCGAATAGTATTGTGCAAGATTACGTCCTCACTTCGATTATGCAAGCCCTTAGCTATGGCTGACGAGAATTCTTCCAGGTTGTATGGCCGTGGTCCATGGAACTCTGCTATCCCTGACGTTTCGTCCAAGGCTACGTTGGACATCTTCGGAGGTGCTCCTGGTTGTGCTGAGTCTTTCCAACTGACCAGTCGGACGTCGAAGAGCGGCCTAAATACGGTGGAAAGTGGGCGTGGTCTGGATTTCACGTGATAGCAGAGATAAGCTTTGTCAAAGATAATACTACATAACTATCTATCATAGTACGTCAAAGATAAAAACTTCCCATCGATTCTGAGCGCCACTGTCCATATATCGCGGATTTTAATGGCTTCTTCTTTTCTGTTAAAAAAATCCCTATGTTTATATATTTCGATGGATTCTCTATATTGCCGTGGATAATACTTGGTCACATTACATAAAACTTCAGTTTCCGAAACTTTTACTACGTGATCACCCGACTGAAGAGCATGTTCCGCCACGGCTGACTTATCTGTTTTCCCTAGTCGGCAAAGACTTTTATATTTCTTCAACCGTTCTTCGACGTCCGACTCGTCAGTCGGCAAGATTCAGCACAACCAGGAGCACCTCCGAAGATGTCCAACGTAGAATTGGACGAAACGTCAGGGATAGGAGAGTTCCATGGACCACGGCCATACAACCTGGAAGAATTCTCGGTAGCTGAAACATCTGGTTGTGAAAGCCTTCGTTACCTTAGTTTTGATTGCATGGCAGACAGCCTATTATAAAAACTAGGTAAGCGCCAATAAAAATGTACAAGAACTCGCATTCACGTTATGATATCTAGAATAAGTGGCGCATTCCCCGAAGAAGCGAACAAATCTTCATTACACTTGAGAAAGAAATATCTTACTCAAATATTCCTAATAACACATGCGCAATTTTCTCAGAGTAGACTGATGGAAGACTTACATGACACCCATGTTTCGGTGCGTGACACAAGGATTTTGGATTAACAACAAAATGACGTCCGTTGTGTCCATACAGCTAGAGGCAACGAACGATATAGTCTATGTTCTCATCAAAACGCTATTGTGAATGCCGATACAAAAAATCGATCATGGAATCCAGCAATGACAAATGGATATAAACACTTACTACATACGAGAACTTATGATTTTCACAATTTCAGTGTTTATTCAGTGTCCTTTAGATACGCATGATTGTCTGAAGGATACTGTAATATAATATACGGACACACTATAAACACAGGCATTGTGAACCGTCGGTGTACGACGATGAGTCAGAATTCCATTACGTGATCCAACTGAAATGTTACGTTCTTCTGTAATCTCTTAGACAGTCAGTCTTCGATTGACATGCACAATTTAGTTGACGTTTCAGACACGAGTGTCTTCGGTAGACGTTGAACGGCGTCCCGAATGAGGATCATCTTTAACCACCATCCGATCATTTTTAAACCGTGTGAACCATTCGTAATGCAACATACGTCTTGAGCACTTATCACCGTAGGCTTCCTACATCATTTAATGTGTTGAGCTCTGTGTGGCTCGCGTTCATACCGTTTGTTCTTTGGCATTTTGTCACATCGAGTGGCGTCTTGTTTCTTCCTTACTTACTGTCATAACGAAGTTCCTGGCTTGCCTCCTTGAGTGGCATCAGCATCGATACTAGTACTGTCGTACTATCTTTGGTGTGACCGCTAGTATATCCAGGTGGTGGTGGTGTGTGTGGTGGTCAGTCGGTTGGGACGGAGCAGCGAGGTAGTCTCCACGGCGTGAGGCCGACCCGGGACCGCTAGCGGCGTGCACGTACTGTCAGATTGTGAGGAGCTAGCTGCGAGAGCGACGAAGTTCGTTGCCCACCGAACCTGGTCGCTGAAGTTGAGTGATCAGTTGACCCGTAATGAAACCTCAAACTATTGTGACATCTCTTCGTTCATTTGTGGGTTGTTGCTCCCTGGGCTGTTCAGGCTAGCAGCAACGTATAATGTGTTGGAGTCGGCGAAATCTTGCTCTCGTCTTCCTATATTGTGATTAATTATTAAATTGACTGTTACTTGCCACTGAAGTGCACCAGTGGTATTTCCTGCCCTGTGGCCGTTAACGCTCCAGTTACCTGGCCTGGTCGTTAGCATGGTTTTCCGGCAGTGTGCCTTTTCTTATCGCGTTGATGCTGTCTGGCACGGCGTGTAGATCGACAGCGTTTAAGTTGTTTGGTTTATATTTTGCTTAGACTGGTTATTGTTCCCCTGGCTGTTTATAGACGCCAATTTCTGAAGAAGTAGTGCTGTTCGTATCCTCGTCCTCAGCCGATATTCTCCATCGTTGTGCCGTTGGTCGGGTGGACGCGAATTGGTTAAATTGTTGGTCGGTCCTTGGGTCGACCCTACTTTGGGTTGCCATCCAGTTATTAACTTCAACTCTTGGCTGCCTGTATCACCTCACCTTACGTTTGAGCTACCTTCTCAGGCCGACCCTTGGAACACTTCTGAGCACCACTTGCTCTGTTTGTTTTAGATTGTGATTTTCATTTTAGTTTGAAGTATTGTGCGAGGTCTTCAACCGTGTATTACTTCAGTTCTTTTTAAATTTTACATAAAGGCCTTCAGCGTTGTTAAATTAAAATTGTGAAGATCGATTTTATTTAAAAAAACTATTTTTTCCCTTAGAATTTGTTCTATCTGAAATTTTTTGTAATCCAGGCCCTAAGCCGTTAGTTGTTCGATGTGTTATGTGTGGATTCCAGCCGAGGATTTACGTGAACCCCTTTTAATAAGCCCTTCAGCTTTGTGTATTCTTTAAAGGAAAATTATTTTATAACAAGGAAGCGGTTTATTTTAAATTGTTTGTCTGACTTGTTGTTCAGGCCTTCAGCCGTTGTTTCAAATTTATTTGTGGCCTTCATCCGTGCAGAAAGTTAATATTTCGTTAATTAGCCTTTCGACCATTCTGTTGTAAGTTTAAAAGAAATTTCTTGGTTAGAAAAAATTCTTTATTAATGCGTTTTCATTACAGTTGTCCTTCAGAAGTGTAGTGTAGGCCTTCAGCCGCTAATTGTTTCCAATTGCACGTTTTTTTAAAAAATTTTCCTTCTATTTTTTAATGCTTTGATTTCTAAGCAAGGCTTTCAGCCGTTCTTGTTTTTGTTGTGGTTTTGGGCCTTGAGTCCAGAAACAATGTCAAGTTTTCTTTAACTAGGTCTTCAGCCGTATAGTCTAATCGTGATCTTTTAAAGCAAAGTGTAAATAAGTGGTTATTAGAAAAATAAAGTTGTGTGTTTGATTGTGCAGCTCACAGTAACTATTTACGGCCCCTCCACAATCGTAAACTTATCCTGTGCGCTCTCAGAATACCTACCAACCAGGTTTCTTGTGTCTCTGCTAAAAGATTTTATTGAGTTTCACCCAAAATTTAATGTAGACGTGTTGCTCCTCTAACTCTGCCATCTCCAAATTCACAAACTATGCGACACAATATTCTGCTCAATACAGCGCTGAACAATATGTAAGTGAAACACAATGAAACTTCTGCCAGTTACACATCAAACAAAGGCGTGTGTAAGGACGCCAACCGCATTCCGCTCTAACACACCATTGGCGCAAAATTACGAATGTTCCGGAAGTTTTTTTAAATAGACCTCGTGTACGTCTCAGCGAGCTAAAGTCACGATAGTAAAAATTTCTCTCTCTCTGTGCGGAAATCGTAAATGCGAGCATAGGGCATATGGAAAACGTCACATATAGATATTAGGTTTGGTCCGGGCCGGCCGCTGTGGCCGAGCGGTTCTAGGTGCTTCAGTCCGGAACCGCGCTGCTGCTATGGTCGCAGGTTCGAATCCTCTCTCGGGCATGGATGTGTGCGATGTCCTTCGGTTAGTTAGGTTTATGTAGTTCTAAGTTCTAGGAGACTGATGACCTCAGATGTTAAGTCCCATAGTGCTTAGAGCCATTTGAACCATTTGTTCGGTCCGGGAGGCTTGCACGGATAGCCGAAGTGGCTAAGGCGACCGCTCTTGACAAGCGGTAAATCCGGGTTCGAGTCCTGGTCAAGCACAAGTTTTCATGTGTCACTAATAAAATGTACAACTGACGTCAGACGTATATGCAGTATGCGAATCCATTTTCGTAATAGTACGAGATCTTGTGTTTGTTTCATCTACTGCAACGAATATAGAGTATACAGGACAGCGTGATCGAAACTAATGCCTCAGAGTTTTCTTATTCTGTAAAAATATTACATGTGATGTATATTATTTTTCTGTTTCGCCGCTGCAAGTTGCACCCATCTGCCGCTAGAGGGCTCCGAACTGCAGCGTGTAAAATTGCTACGTGTAACGTAACTATGTTGGTGCGTAGTGTTCTGCAAGCAAATTTCTAACCGCAGAAAACGTGCCTCCAACTGAAATCCTCAGAGTGATGAAAGCTGGTACTGTGTTTATTATTGCATGGACAGCAGTAATGTCCGACCTTGGGTTGTTCGAGCTCGTAATGAAGAAAACGGTTGTGCTCACCTCAATACATGTGGTAGAGCTTGGGATGAACGACCGCGTAAGCCACCGACGGGACTAATCGGGATCGGGTTTATAAACTGATGAGAGATAATCGTCGGACAGCACAGACAAAGCTCTCAGTTAAGTGTGGCATATGCCGAGAGAGCGTACAGGCTATTACTGGAGAACTGTAGTACAGAAAACTGTAAGTATGGTAGGTGCCTGGAATGCTCACTCATGACACGAAAAAAGAGGAGACTGGACGTCCATCAACAATGTCTTTTGTATTTTGAGCGTGAGTGTGATGAGTTCGTTAATAACGCTGTGACTGGTGGTGAAAGTTTTGTCCACAGTTTTGACCCGAAAAACAAGAGAGCGTCAGTGGAGTTCGGCCACGAAGGATCACCGACGCCAAAAAAATTCAAAACGATGCCGTCAGCAGGAAAGCCATGGTGACAGTGTTCCGAGATATTTAAGGTGCAGTGTATTTGGAATTAATGCACCATAAACTCTGCAAGCTACTGAGAAACCTTCAGAAAATTGCAAGCACGAATTCGAAGAGTTCTTGTGCACATGGGGCACCCTCTCTTTTAGCCTGGCACATGGAAATCCCAGGCACGAACGCTCGACATCTGCAACAATCCGACGCCTTGGGTCCAGTATCACTGATCAACCTCCATACACTGCCATCCGATTTTCAAGTGTTTCATAAATTTAAAGAACATTTTCGAGAATTTCAGTTTGATAGTGGTTCAAATGGTTCAAATGTCTCTGAGCACTATGGGACTTAACATCTGAGGTCATCAGTTCCCTAGACTTAGAACTACGTAAACATAACTAACGTAAGGACATCACACACATCCATGCCCGAGGCAGGATTCGAACCTACGACCGTAACAGCAGCGCGGTTTCAGACTGAAGCGCCTAGAACCGCTCGGCCACATCGGCCGGGTAGTTTGATAGTGGTGAAGCGGAGCAAACAGCGGTGAGGTTGTGGCTCCGTCAACAATGTAAAACATTGTACAATGGTATCAACACACTGGTCTCTCAATCCAGAAATGTGTTCGTCGCCAGTGTGACTGTGTTGAGAAATTAATATGTAGAAATGAAGAATAAGGATGTAAAATGCTAATAAAGTTTGTTTTATTTCAAAAGCCTTAACAGTTTTCGTGTGAAAATTTCAGAGGTATTATTTTTCAGGGCGCTCTTTTACATCTGAGTGTAAAAATAAAGGTGAGACAGGCAGTGCGTATAGGGACAGTTCCAGGCATGATGTAAAAAATTTATACTTAGAAAGGAAAGCATTATTCTGATAGCTGAATTAATCGCAATTCTAGTAGCTCTTCTTTGCGTTCAGTATACTACCTGATGCGTAACAAACCAAATATTTTCATTCTATTAACGCTTTAGTAAAGGGCGAAACTATTGCACCGTTCCCGACGCAAGGTCACAGGGATTTGAATTGTCTGATGTAACTACTTCAAGTGTAACGACAAAAGTAGGGTGGAAATTGATGTAATGTCAATGTAAGAAACAATATAATGCAAGGAGATGCGAAGGGAGCCTATTCTGTATTCATCTCAATATGCGCGACAGAATACAGAGTACGATGTAAGTGGTGCACACTTGGAAGAAGGACGCACTAGCAGTCAGAGCACGACCAGAAAATAGCCTTGAGGTGGGCTTTAAGGGCTTCGAGATTTACTAGAATGTTCTGACTAGATGGCCTTCCAGTCTACAGAAGTTTAAAGGAAGCAGTAAACCAAGTGAAAGGATTAGTCCCTCCGATTTGGGTGTGGGTGGAAGGAAAAATAGTTTGGTTAATAAATCCTATTTTTCCGACCACTAAAATGAGAATAAATCTGAATTTCTTATGGAAAGCTGAAAAACATTTTAGGAATATCTGAAGTGGTATCAGATGCGGTAATGAAGATGTATTACAGGCGTAACACGTGGATTGCCTGAGTATGACGTGGAGAGGGTGAGGACACTCTCGGGGAGGAATTCTTGGCGGCGGGGGGGGGGGGGGGGGCGGTGAAGATGGACGTCTTGCGAGCAAGGTCCGCGCAATTTACGCGCAATAATTTTTTAGCGTGTGCGTGTGCGTCCTGTAGATGACGAAGTAAAAGACCGAATAACTGTTAGCTTCCGGATTTATTTTAGGTGATCAGTTTTGTTGAAAGTCTAGTTTGAGTTTTCGAATAAGAGCGTCAAAACCCTTCTGTAAATCTACGAACATTATAAACGTAGGTTAGCATTTCTTCAACCTATCTTCTAATTTAAATCGTTGGGTCAGTATTGCTTTGCGTGTTCCTACATTTCACCGGAACCCAAAGTGAACATGCCCAAGGTCGGATCAACCTGTTTTTCCATTCTTCTGCAAATAATATGCATCGGTATTTTGCAATAATGATTTATTAAACACGGCTTGGTATTATTTACATGCATGAACACCTGCATTCTTCGGAATTATTTATTATTTTTGATGTCAGAGGGTGTTTCGCCTGTATCATATATCTGGCACGCCTTGTAGAAGTTCTGTCAAGAAGGCTCTCTCAGGGATCTCAGTAAATCTAAGGGAATGTCGTCTGCTACAGCGGCCTTTTTTTTACTTAGGTTTTTCCATGCTTTGTCAAATTCTTCTCGCAGTCTAATATTGCCCATCTCATCTTCAACTACTTCCTTTCCCTGTCTGACGCTAACAGTTTCAGTTCACTTGTACAGTCCAACTTATTTCTTCGTCATCTTTGGCTTTTTTCTTATCACTGACTTGCCCACTGAACTCTTGAATTTCTGCTTGCCTTTTTTTTCAAACGTTTCTTCAGTTCTCTAGCACAGTCCAACTTATTTCTTCGTCAACTTTGGCTTTCTTCTTATCACTGACTTGCCCACTGAACTCTTGAAATTCTGCTTGTCTTTTTTTTTTTCAAACGTTTCTTCAGTTTTCGTAGTTACGCATGTATCTTCTAGCATTTCTTGTCGGGTCATTTTGCACTTACTGTCAGTCTCATTGTTTAGATATGTGTTCCCTGCAGCTGCTTTGTTTTCTGCATTTTTATATTTTCCACTGTCTCCAATCGCATTCAATATACGTTGTGTTATTCAGGGATTTCTATTAGGATTTGTCTTTGTATGAATGTGGTATTCTGCTGCCTTCCCTATTTTATCTCTTAAAGCTATCCACTCGTCTTCTATTATATTTCTTTCGCTTGCTTCAGTTCTACGTTACATAATGCTCACTTTGAAACTCTCAGCAACAACTGGTACTTTTAATTTACGAAAATTTCATCTCGATAATTTTGCTACCTTGCTGCTGCTCACGTAGTCCCACGTTGAAGTCCATAACCAACAAATGTCAGAGACCACATCTGCCTCTGGAACTGTCTTGCAGTTTAACATCGCTATCAAGTTAAAAATTGTTCCCTTCCTACATTTTTTTAAGGAATTGCAAGAAATTGTGACCTACATGCTGCAATAAAATTGTTTTAATGTTTTTAGTGTTCAGTACAGAAATAACAAACAGGTATGGTTAAATCTTTCAGGCTATTTTCCCTAGACAACAAGAATCAAAATATGTTGTAGATGGACATTTACCTGGAGACTTTATTCCGATGTTGGAAGTCATTTTCTGAAGCTATTCGTGATAGAACTATCGTGGGAAAGTCTTATAAATAGAATATACTAGCATAACACTAGAAGTTATTTGTTTATATGAAGTTCTGAAATGGACATCTTTGTTAAGTGTTTGTTATAAGATACAGAGCCTTCATGCTGTATTGTGGAATATAGCGAAATCACGTGCATTTCTCTAGAGATATCTCAACGATGCGACGGTGTTGACGCATGTACCAGTGCTGACAGAAAGTATTTTGATCACTTCATATAATACATATTTTCGCCTAATGTGCTCGTACTTCATGTTCTCATTTATTTTCCGTGGTTAAATCATTACGAAGAGTTGTACACAACGAGTTCTACTGTGGAAATAAGTTTTTTTCTTGACCTATCTTCATACTGTTTCTTCTTTTATGATTAATGAATGTGTTCTGAAAGTTTAGCGGCAGCCTTTTTCGGTACGCCTTGCTCTGCTCCATTAACGTTGAAATCCTCCAATTTTAGGCGATGAGTGCATTTTAGGGCAGAAAACTGGAACACGTTCTAATTACGTATCCCGGTATTGTTTTCGTAAGAGCCGAAAATGCGAACGCAGATGCTGAAGTCACCAAATTTCTACTAGGTGATTGGATTACGAACAGGCAATTAAGGAAATGTTTTAAGTCAGCTGTATTAAGATAATTGCTCTTGCGGAGCGGCCTGCGCAGACAAGAGGCCAGAGATTACGAGCGATTTCTTTAGAGAGCTCGCCGTCTGCCCCCAAGGAAATCAGCCGGGCCTTTCCATTCAGAGGGTTCCACCAGACTCCCTTCTTTCTGCCAAAGCTCATTTCTGTGATGGGAGACGGTCTGCAACACATGTCGGGAGGTGAGGAACCACAATGATGATAAGTGCCGAGGGTACGCCCACATTATATCTCGAACGCACTCTCCGTTTTCATTTTGCATGGGAAATAGTGGTTAGTAGGATGGAGTGTGTGGGATGGGGTGAGGACAGAACAGTCGCTTCATCGATTCTCGCAGTAACTCTCTATGCTTAGAGGTGCGACAACGAGAAAGCCGCATTGTTTCTCGTTCGCCTGCAGTAAGCGTTCAAAACGGGCGCTGCAACTGGAATGCCACCAAACCTTCCGTTCCGTTACACGATTTTCAGCAGCAAAAGTTCTTATTGTCGGTGACACTAACTCGAGTTGTATATGGACACAATGTGATGAATGAGGCGGTTTTACGTCTGTCTATTTATTTAAGGCTGGAAACACGACTGTTCGAGACGTATGAAGTCGTCATCGTTCTGTTATCAGAAACGAACTGTAACAGAAAACTGACGAACAAATTCGCGAAAATCGGCGTGTAAGATATCTCGGCAATTCGACAACTTTCCGCTAATGTTTTTAGTGAGAAGCACAATAAGGAAGTAAGGTGCAACAAATGATAATTAGGTTACGAAATTTCTTTCCAAGAACTCTTCTGAATTCTGCTGTAGAGGATCGTGATGGGTGATGGTAAGAACACCACAAAACGACAATCAATAGTGTGGGTTGCAGCCGGCCGCGGTGGCCAAGCGGTTCTAGGCGCTTCAGTCCGGAACCCCGCGACTGCTACGGTCGCAGGTTCGAATCCTGCCTCGGGCATGGATGTGTGTGATGTCCTTAGTTAGGTTTAAGTAGTTCTAAGTTCTAGGGGACTGATGACCTCAGATGTTAAGTCCCATAGTGCTCAGAGCCATTTGAACCATTTTTTGTGGGTTGTAGAACCTTTTTTTTAATGTAAGTTTGCATGCAAAAATTTTATGTGTACTTTTGTAAGCATAACATAGTATGATACGATCAATAAAATAACTATTACTGCCGAGAGATTATACTGAATTAAGATGAAACGAAGGTCATTCTGCAACCAATGCTAATTCCTAGTAACAGTAGGACACCTTTTGTATGCAAGAATTTTATGTGAATTTCAAAACGAACCCAGAAAGAAACTGCTGTAGTAAACAGACTACTGAATCTGGAATATTAGAAAAGAATCCGACTGAAACCCATTACCAGGAGAAAAAAATGACATCTGCACGTGGCTGACTGGGGCAGTGTGTATATTACACAACCATATACCAATAATTCACACTAGAGTACTACTTGGTGTACACTACCACATAAAAAAAGTGAAATAGCCAGAAGAGAAGGAGAAAATGAAAAACAATGAGATGAGGTGGCTTGTGATGTTATTTCAGGGATTACAAAGTCGAGTCAAATTTACATAGAGCTTGGCAGTACGATCCCACTTACCAATGTAAAGTTGCAGCCCCTCTGGACTGGATGTATGCACTGATGCGGTTGTGGATGGTGTCATAAAGACGTGCCTCGTGACTATTGTACATTACGCTTTCGCCTGCGACCTCGGCTACCCGCTACACGCACCTGGTCTCCAAGCTGCTCTTACTCTGGCACTGCAGAAGGATACTACCTTGGAGAACCAGACGTTAACAATACGGCATGCAAGGCGTACCCACCATTAACAAGTTGGGTTGTGTCCAAATGGCACCTGCCTGTTTTGATGTGGTACTCCAGAAACTAAGAAATAATTTACAGCAGGAAAGCGATAAATATGAGAGAGCTGGGGTCTATAAAATTCAGTGTAACACGTGCACGGCAAGCTATGTAGGCCAAACTGGTAGGTCCTTTAAAGTACGTTACAAAGAACGTAGCGATGATTTCCGGCTTAATAATTTCGAAAAGTCAGCTGTAGCCACGCATATTTGGGGAACGGGACACCCCATGTTGGGAATAGATCAGGATCTCGTTATTTCACATAGACAGGACAAAGACAAAAAGCTGGATCTACTAGAACAGCTGGAAATTACGATACATAGCGTGGATAATCAGAACACACTGAATGAACAGCTAACTGGTGATACAAATAACTTTTTCAAACATTTCACTGGTTTCTTTTAGTAGCTACATTTTTAGCATGTATACGTTATCTGTTTGTATAGACATCTCTGTGACTTCCTTGTTTACTTGCGCGTGAGCTCACTCGCGTTTCAGTGTCGTGTTTGGCTACGTGGTGTGTGGTATCAACGAAGACGCACGGGCGGTTTACGACGATAGAGGAGAGAGCCATGTGGTTAGATGTTGAATACCATAGGCGACACCATTTTAGAGTTTTTTATATTTTGACGACTATGTGGAGATGCACCTTGGAAGACACGGCTGCAACCAGGGAAGTAGCCACGATGTTTTAATTTTATTATCAATTTTATTGTGCCTGGTGCATGTACCATTTTAGCGAGTTTTAACAGGCTCTTTTACTTTTTATTATTCTGATGATGGAAGCTTGACTTCCGAAACGCGTCAATCTTAGTGTTTTACACTATAAACAAGTGGTTGAGCCGATTTATTTTTTAACATAGACATTCACAACCACGACCTCTCATCCAGTATGGATAAAATCAAAATTGTTAGAAGTAGTTTTTCTTTCAGTGGGTCTCATCCAAGGTGTGAAATTTGTGTGGCTGAAAATAGAGCCGCTTCATCCACTTTCGTGTCTAATGTGGTATGCTATGGCGGTGTGGATGGATCTGAGGCCAGGTAGGGCTTACTGAGTGTGAAATTTGTGTGGCTGAAAATATAGCCGCTTCATCCACTTTGCGCTTTGGAAAGAAGCCCAAAGAAAAAGATAGCCTTGCGATTAAAATTCCGTTACGTAACACCGGTCAAGAGTTAGTTATTTATTGTGGTTTAATTTCAATAACAACATTAATAGTGACGGACAGTGTAAAATCTATACTCTAGTGAGTACGTCAGCGACAGTATTTTGTGCTAGAGAAGCGAACAGTAGCGTGGCCAGGGAGTTAACCTCATTTTTTTTCTTTATGTCATTCCCGTGTGGCTACGGCCGTACGCTGGCCGCTTCCACCCCAAAGTAAATTTCGCTTACGTTGGCACCGCGTCAGCCGTAACTTTCATCTCTCAGAAGAATACGAGCGTCATTCTTGATACTGCAAATTCATTTATTTAAACAAACTCTGTTGTTTTAAGGCTATAGGGAGAAATGGCTCTGAGCACTATGGGACTTAACTTCTGAGGTCATCAGTCGCCTAGAACTTAGAACTAATTAAACCTAACTAACCTAAGGACATCACACACATCCATGCCCGAGGCAGGATTCGAACCTGCGACGGTAGCGGTCGCTCGGCTCCAGACTGGGCTATAGGGAGAAGCGTACGTACTTAGAAACAATTTTCTTCCCCAACTTCGCTGCGGAAAACAGTAAGATTCCGCGTGGTTCGTACACTCTGTGAGTGTGTGGTTTTATTTTGTCAAGTTGCGCAGTGGATTGATCCAACAAGTTTCTTGGCTCCTGCAAGAAACAATGTCTACCTCACACTACTACAGAAGTCAGACAGACGCTCCTAAAGTACCAAGAAGAACCGCTTGAAAAACATACAGCAACAAGTATCTTCTGGAGTCGTCCGCTGTAAGGAAAACACATAAAAATATTCTGTATATTCTTACGTAACTAGTGGGATGTTTGGGTACGGGAGTATTGCTAGTTAGTGTAAGAAAAACATTAAACGAACGAAAAATATTATTTATTGCAAAAAATCTGAGAAATCAACTAAAACTTTTTCTTATAAAACAATAATAAATTTCCGGATTCTTTTCGGAACATTAGATTGCCTCTTATGGGTAGAAATCTTATTATTTTACGAAGTATGGAAAGGTTCTTTTCTCCCTTTTCTTTAAGAATGTTATTTACTCGACAGAAATGGCTGAGAGCCGCGCCTACACAAATTGAATAACTTTTCTAGATACGGTCAAGGCTGTCGCGTGAGGAATGTAGTGGAGTGTACTCTTAGGGAGGACAGATGGGACTCGCATACGCTGTAGCGCACAGTACCGTGAGCTGCGACGACTGCTGCCTGCGTCGCCCGCTGCTGACAAATAACACAACTATCTATTTCTATCTGGATTGACTTTCGCCAATCAAACTCTCCCTACGCCTTGCTGAATTCAAGGACTCCTATCCGCCCCTAGTCTAACTATTGGCGTGGTACACCGGTCAGATTACCAGTCCACCGCGATGCCATTCAATGCTCGCTCGCAGACGTTTAACTAGTACTCTGTCCGTGTTCACACCGCACAATAAGTGTGGCGGCCAACACAGTGAACAACACTTAATCGCGAGCGACTTAATATAGAGTGTCACTCCTATTCTCTAACGACAGAGGTGCTCTCCCAGTGAAGTACATCTACATCTACATGTACATTTATACTCCGCAAGCCACCCAACGGCGTGTGGCGGAGGGCACTTTACGTGCCACTGTCATTACCTCCATTTCCTGTTCGAGTCGCGTATGGTTCTCGGGAGGAACGACTGTCTGAAAGCCTCCGTGCGCGCTCTAATCTCTCTAATTTTACATTCGTGATCTCCTCGGGAGGTATAAGTAGGGGGAAGCAATATATTCGATACCTCATCCAGAAACGCACCCTCTCGAAACCTGGACAGCAAGCTACACCGCGATGCAGAGCGCCTCTCTTGCAGAGTCTGCCACTTGAGTTTGTTAAACATCTCCGTAACGCTATCACGGTTACCAAATAACCCTGTGACGAAACGCGCCGCTCTTCTTTGGATCTTCTCTGTCTCCTCCGTCAACCCGATCTGGTACGGATCCCACACTGATGAGCAATACTCAAGTATAGGTCGAACGAGTGTTTTGTAAGCCACCTCCTTTGTTGATGGACTACATTTTCTAAGGACTCTCCCAATCAATCTCAACCTGGTACCCGCCTTACCAACAATTAATTTTATATGATCATTCCACTTCAAATCGTTCCGCACGCATACTTCCAGATATTTTACAGAAGTAACTGCTACCAATGTTTGTTCCGCTATCATATAATCATACAATAAAGGATCCTTCTTTCTATGTGTGGTGTCACCGCCAGACACCACACTTGCTAGGTGGTAGTTTAAATCGGCCGCGGTCCATGTAGTACATGTCGGACCCGCGTGTCGCCACTGTGATCGCAGACCTAGCGCCACCACCAAGGCAGGTCTCGTGATACGAGAGTGGACTCGACCCCAGTTGTACGAGGACCAAGCTACCGCCCAGTTGTACGCGAACCTAGCTATCGCCCAGTTGTACGAAGCCTTTCTCTCTCATTAGCCGAGAGACAGAATAGCCATCAGCTAAGTTAATGGCAACGAACTAGCAAGGCGCCAGTGGTATCAGTGCCTATAGCTTACAAGAATTCAAGAGAGATGTATTCCAAGGAATAAAGAAAAGATAAGTAAAAAGCATCTACATACTTTTCTTCTTATTCATTCATAAGTTTTTATGTTCCAGACTTCACGCCCGTCTGCTTATTGCCGTTCGTGCACTATCGGCCACAGCGTTAGTTTAGCGTGCCTTTCTTTTGGCTACTACCGTGTGGCGTAACAGTCTTGTTACGTCACTACAGATTGGCGACGAGGATGGGATGGCCGGGTGCGGGTGGCACAGCCTCGCCTGTTGTTAGGCTTCCCACCTCATCGCATACGTCAACATGTGGTCCTCCCCACGGCGGGCGGACGCCTTATCTCACGACCGTTCGCCGATTTGCGGGGGAGGAATGTGGTGTCACCGCCAGACACCACACTTGCTAGGTGGTAGTTTAAATCGGCCGCGGTCCATGTAGTACATGTCGGACCCGCGTGTCGCCACTGTGATCGCAGACCTAGCGCCACCACCAAGGCAGGTCTCGTGATACGAGAGTGGACTCGACCCCAGTTGTACGAGGACCAAGCTACCGCCCAGTTGTACGCGAACCTAGCTATCGCCCAGTTGTACGAAGCCTTTCTCTCTCATTAGCCGAGAGACAGAATAGCCATCAGCTAAGTTAATGGCAACGAACTAGCAAGGCGCCAGTGGTATCAGTGCCTATAGCTTACAAGAATTCAAGAGAGATGTATTCCAAGGAATAAAGAAAAGATAAGTAAAAAGCATCTACATACTTTTCTTCTTATTCATTCATAAGTTTTTATGTTCCAGACTTCACGCCCGTCTGCTTATTGCCGTTCGTGCACTATCGGCCACAGCGTTAGTTTAGCGTGCCTTTCTTTTGGCTACTACCGTGTGGCGTAACAGTCTTGTTACGTCACTACACTATGTATTCGCAATACATTACATTTGTCTATGTTAAGGGTCAGTTGGCACTCCCTGCACCAAGTGCCTATCCGCTGCAGATCTTCCTGCATTTCGCTACAATTTTCTAATGCTGCAACTTCTCTGTGTACTACAGCATCATCCGCCAAAAGCCGCATGGAACTTCCGACACTATCTGCTAGGTCATTTATATATATTGTGAAAAGCAATGGTCCCATAACACTCCTATGTGGCACGCCAGAGGTTACTTTAACGTGTGTAGACGTCTCTCCATTGATAACAACATGCTGTGTTCTGTTTGCTAAAAACTCTTCAATCCAGCCACACAGCTGGTCTGATATTCCGTAGGCTCTTACTTTGTTTATCAGGCGACAGTGCGGAACTGTATCGAACGCCTTCCGGAAGTCAAGAAAAATAGCATCTACCTGGGAGCCTGTATCTAATATTTTCTGGGTCTCATGAACAAATAAAGTGAGTTGGGTCTCACACGATCGCTGTTTCCGGAATCCATGTTGATTCCTACATAGTGGATTCTGGGTTTCCAAAAACGACATGATACTCGAGCAAAAAACATGTTCTAAAATTCTACAACAGATCGACGTCAGAGATATAGGTCTATAGTTTTGCGCATCTGCTCGACGATCCTGCTTGAAGACTGGGACTACCTGTGCTCTTTTCCAATCATTTGGAACCTTCCGTTCCTCTAGAGACTTGCGGTACACGGCTGTTAGAAGGGGGGCAAGTTCTTTCGCGTACTCTGTGTCGAATCGAATTGGTATCCCGTCAGGTCCAGTGGACTTTCCTTTGTTGAGTGATTCCAGTTGCTTTTCTATTCCTTGGACACTTACTTCGATGTCAGCCATTTTTTCGTTTGTGCGAGGATTTAGAGAAGGAACTGCAGTGCGGTCTTCCTCTGTGAAACAGCTTTGGAAAAAGGTGTTTAGTATTTCAGCTTAACGCGTGTCATCCTCTGTTTTAGTGCCATCATCATCCCGGAGTGTCTTGATATGCTGTTTCGAGCCACTTACTGATTTAACGTAAGACCAGAACTTCCTAGGATTTTCTGTCAAGTCGGTACCTAGAATTTTACTTTCGAATTCACTGAACGCTTAACGCATAGCCCTCCTTACGCTAACTTTGACATCGTTTAGCTTCCGTTTGTCTGAGAGGTTTTGGCTGTGTTTAAACTTGGACTGAAGCTCTCTTTGCTTTCGCAGTAGTTTCCTAACTTTGTTGTTGAACCACGGTGGGTTTTTCCCGTCCCTCACAGTTTTACTCGGCACGTACCTGTCCAAAACGCATTTTAAGATTGCCTTGAACTTTTTCCATAAACACTGAACATTGTCAGTGTCGGAACAGAAGTTTTCGTTTTGATCTGTTAGGTAGTCTGAAATCTGCCTTCTATTACTCTTGCTAAACAGATAAACCTTCCTCCCTTTTTTTATATTCCTACTAACTTCCATATTCAGGGATGCTGCAACGGCCTTATGATCACTGATTCCCTGTTCTGTACATACAGAGTCGAAAAGTTCGGGTCTGTTTGTTATCAGTAGGTCCAAGATGTTATCTCCACGAGTCGGTTCTCTGTTTAATTGCTCGAGGTAATTTCCGGATAGTGCACTCAGTATAATGTCACTCGATGCTGTGTCCCTACCACCCGTCCTAAACATCTGAGTGTCCCAGTCTATATCTGGTAAATTGAAATCTCCACCTAAGACTATAACATGCTGAGAAAATTTATGTGAAATGTATTCCAAATTTTCTCTCGGTTGTTCTGCCACTAATACTGCTGAGTCGGGAGGTCGGTAAAAGGAGCCAACTATTAACCTAGCTCGGTTGTTGAGTGTAACCTCCACCCATAATAATTCACAGGAACTATACACTTCTCTACTGAGAAGAGACTTTGTTCCTCGATCTTTGTGTACACATATGAGCGCCCTCGCTCTCGTTACGTGTTCCCGCTCCATGAGCAACAACGGAACGGCCCCTCTTTCTGGAAAAGTTGCAAGGATATATCATTCGCTACCTTCCATCACTCCTCTGATTCTTTGCGTTAGAAATATTCCGCCAATCAGCGTTGCTCTTTTAAACGGGAGAATTACTATTACGAATGAGTCGCACGTGGAATCAGCGGGTTCGGTTGCACGTCGCGACCGTAACAGGACTTACGAGAATTCGATTACGAAAATCTATGACAACGAATTGCAAGGTAGCACAGCAAAGACCGATTTTCACAGTGAGACAGCGCCTGTTCGATTGCGTTAGAGTTGTTGTAAGACAAGAAAAACATTTGACAAACATGTCGGGTTCTAATGGCAATCAGGGAACAGTGAAAATAAAGATGGATCAAAACAGCTTCGGCTGTGAGGCACCGCTGGCTGGAGTAGCGGGTGCTCCAGGGACCAATGACTTGGCTGGCTAAGTTGTCATTACTGGTGGCTAGCGACAGCGGAATGGAAATGACGGGACCATTCGCTTTTTGAACAGCTATATGTTGAGACGAAACAAACAATAATGAAAAATGTTCAACCATCCATATCTGACTTAATGGAAATGTTGCAAAACATGTTGACAGTAAATTCTAATATGGGGGTGATACAGTCCAATATTACTACTCTAATCCAATCGGATATTGTGAAAGGGAGCCGGAACTTGGATACCCAAATTAAGACAATTACAAATAAAAAGACTACTCAAAACAAAGAATAAGAGACTAGAATAACTAGTCAGTTTACTACTCAAAACAAGGAGTTGGAAACTAGGGTAACAAATAAAACGTTGGATGCTAATCTAACGGGGAAAATAGAAGCGAATTTGGAAATTGTAAATCTGCAAAGCCAAAAAATTATTGAACTCAGTCCTTCGATTTCGTCAGTGAAAGGCGGACTGACAAAAGTGGAAAACGAGGAAACGGATATCAACGAACGGCTTGATACTGAATCATTACGCATAAAAGAGAGTCTAGAACCAGTATTGGAGGTCAAATTACAGGAAATTGTACCATTAACGAAAACCGAGATTGCTGATGGAGTAGAAGCTAATTTCGTAGCACTTGATGTCAGTTTCATGAAGGTACGAAGCCGTATTACACAAGTGCGAAGCAACGTAGTTGATGTATGACAAATACATAATGAAGCCCATGCATTACGTATTGATTTGCAGAGCAAAGCAGATTTGTTATGAGTGGAACTGCAAAGGAAAGCTAGCAGTACTCCTTTGTTCGTACAGAAAGCTGAATTACTGAGCAAAGAGAATAAGTTCAATCCTCTGGCGAAACAGGGAGGTTGGCATCCGCGCGATTCCATAAAGAACTTCGGACAGAGAGAAAATAAAGTTAACAACTGATGCTATGATGAGCACCCCAAAGATGCGGGGTTTGAACCTGGATACGCCAAATATGACGTTCTCCCAGTTTAGTTTTTAGAGGAGTTTTGGTCCATACAAAAGCAGGACAAGTTGTGGAGAGAATTTGTCTTCGCAAAAATGCCAGACAATCATGGACGAAGCACCATGAAAGAACACTGTAAAAATTGACTTAAACGATCAGAATATCTGAAAGATAGAGGGTTGGAGTCTGAAATCGTATGGGAGTTGTGCAAGAAACTACACAACGATTCGAAACGTTATGTGGGTAGTAATCATAAGAAATTTGACTATTTCTTGGAAAAAGTGGAAGAGGGAGATAGCTGGCGCGAAACACGCAATAATTGACATTCCAGGAACCAAAAAATGCATCGAAAAGAGGATGCCGAAATGGGCACCAAATAAATGTCATAAGAGGTCGTGGTAGAGGTAACTTCAATAATAATGGGTGTAGAGATGAGGAAAACTAAATTCCGCTAAGATGTCGGGTCTATCGGGCGCGGAGAAGCGAAATCGGCCCAACAAAAGAGTACAGCGACCACAGTATCGGTATGGGGACAGATGATGACAGGTCGAGGGTGGTTCTGTTGGAAATACGTTTTCCAACAGAGTAAAGGTGACTGTCTGTGTACAGACACAAGGTGTGGCAAAACAGACTATTAGCAAACAAGTAGGTAAAGTAAATGGGTAAAGTAAGAGGAAGAGAAGTAAGGAAGGTGGATCAAAGAGAAGGTGTTCTGAAATTACCGAAGGAAGGTCATGTTGTTGCTAAGTGTAACAATCATGGCCAAGCAGAGGACAGTTCTGATAAGGTTGCGTTTTTGGGGAACTTTGTCAAGTCTATGACGGGTTGAAAAATGGAAAGTCAAGAAAAATACGAGAGGTAATGACTTGGAAGAGGTTCTGTCCTCACAAAGAAGGAAGGCAGGGAGAAAGCATTGCACAAATAGATTCTGACTAGATGATTCGATTCTCCGAATATGAACAACGATTAACGCAGACTGTCACAAAGAAGGCGAAACACATAATGATTCACGATTAGAAGTACCCCGAAACACATTCCTATATCAAACAATTGTCAATCGAAGTGGAAATTCACTACGCAGCTAGTGATTGCGAAAGTGAGAATGGTCCGGTTGAGTGTCGAACCGATGACCTAAACGCTCGAGAAACTAATAGTGGTTTCTCTGGAGTCAACAACGGTGTTCAACAACCAATTACTGATACACAGGAGGAGGAAGATTGTATGTACGATTCCGACAGCAATTTGCTAGAGGAAGATGAAGTAGACGAAGAGATATGTAGGTGGACTGCGGAATTTCTAGTCATGTAGTGAGAAAGAAAGTAAAAACGAGCTCCATCCAGAGACTGGTGAAGCCGAAAGCAGCAGTGATGACGAGTTTATCTTTCCTGCAAGAGTAATTGATACTGGAATCAGTATTAAACTGTGTAAAGCCAATGTAAATACGATAGGATTGGATGAGGAAACTGAAGAGGACCACAGGGTCCAGACGAAGAACTTCTCTTAGGAGAAAGCGACGAAGACGAAGAAGTGGAAGGAGACGCACAGAGAAGGTAAGAATAAATTAAAGATGTAGAGGACAGGAGAGGGAAAAAACCTCCAGATAAACGAACGGAAGTAGAGACAGACTAGATGTCTTGACAGGACCTGGCTATAGAAGGGATTTGCTGTGGGAAACTGAAGAGGATTGCCAGTAGGACAATCGAACACAAGCCAAAATATCTATGGAAGTTCATTACCATGACTTGCATGTACTTTTGCATACTGGGGTGCAATTGAATTCTATATCCAACGCGTTCTTTATTGATCAAAGAACATGCAGGCGTGGAATTGATGCCTATGCAAGGTTAAAGGTGAAAGGAGCCACCGGAAAAAGTGAAAAAATCAGTGAAGTATCAAATATCGATAGATTTTAAAATAATGATTTCCTGATTTTGCATGATCTGAGTACTGAGTAGATACTGTGGATAGATTGGTTGATTAAGCAGAAAATGATAATCGATTGTGGATTACCTGTCAAGTAGAAGGGAAATCCTTACGAATTGCGCCGACCGCGGTGACCACGCGGTTCTAAGCGCTGCAATCCGGAACCGCGCGACCACTATGGTCGCAGGTTCGAATCCTGCCTCGGGCATGGATGTATGTGATGTCCTTAGGTTAGTTAGGTTTGAGTAGTTCTAAGTTCTAGGGGACTGATGACCTCAGATGTTAAGTCCCATAGTCAGAGCCATTTTTTGTACCTTACGAATTCCTTTCGAAGCGGCAAGTACTTTAGAGGAGTGTCAACTAACACAATTATCAATAAATCAAGTTACAAAGAATGATGGATTTGGAACCCAGCTGGAGGGTTACCATGTAAAAGCTGGAAGTGAAGATACTACGAAAGAGCAAAGTTTTAGAAAAGTAATAGAGATGACAGAAGACGTAACAGCAGATCAAATGGAGGAGTTATTTGATTTGCTGAATCGGCGTGTTTGGTTACAGGTCTACATTTATTTGGGCCAAACGACAAAATTCGTCCACTAGGTGACACATGGCCTCCCCCAAGTTCGCCATGTCTTCCTCGGGTTGGTAACTGCTGTTTATAAAGGGAATGGATGGTTGGTCTGTCCTGTAAATGTACACATAAATAGATAATCTTCTCAGCAGCAAAGATCCATCATCGACGGCGATAAGCCTGTTCAAAACGAAGACCTTATATTCTTTTTCTTTCAAAATTTGTTCCAGATGGTTCCCGTCCAAGCGAGCTCCAGTTTTTACAGCCGCAAGTGGGACGTCCTTATTAGTGTTCGTAAGGTCCTTCAGGTCCACGGGTCTATGGTTCGAGAGACATGGACTCAGCTACAAAAGGCACCGACAGGAACAGACAGCGACTACAACACTGAAGTGCCTTTTCCACTGGGACAACCCGTTGACTCCAGGACCTCAGTATGCGAAATGGCACCGGCGTCTCTTCCCTCACAGAGCAGGGACCAAGAATTTCTGACTGACATGTAAGTTCCTGTGCTGTCTTTCCCTGCGGTGGGGAAGGGGGGGGGGGGAGGGGGAGGTGCAGGATGTACAGTAGGCTTTCGCCTGCAATGTCAGCTACCCGCTACCCAGACCTTGTCTGCAAGTTTCTCATACTTTGGCTCTGCAGGAGACACTCCCTTGGCACACTCAGATGCAAATAGTATGGCTGGCACGACATACCCAGTTAACAAGCTGGCTTGTGTAAAAACCCGCTGTCTGTTTTGAAGGGGAACTCCAGCTGGTACCACTGAAACATTGGATGCTGGATGCGCCACGAGACGCGGCGGCCTTGAGACCAGTGGCGTTCGCGTCCTGCACAAGAGCATCACAAACGAAGATGCTAGTTTACCTCCGCAAATCATGTACCAACACCTGGCGTGTATTTTGAATGGCACCCAGTCACTCTCTGCCAGTTGAGTTCCTTGAGCCATTGCAAGCAGTTCTGACGCAGAGTGAACACCATGATTTACACCAGTAATCTGGAAGACGCCATTCTAAGCAGCCAGACATCGGCCAGGGACCTCACCTTCCCCGTCTTGGCCTCCCAAGTGTCCAATGCTCCAAGACTGGTATTCCTAGGAGGAAGTTAGACTGTCAGCTGCGCACAGTAGAGCTAACTGATTGCAAGACATACTCTGTGACTCCCATCATTAGGATTTCCTCTGTGAAACTGATAATCCTTTGGTTTGTCCAAGTTAAGTTTGGTTTGCACAGAAGTCAACGTGTGACAAAGTATGTAATTGAAGATAGAGAGGGTAGAAAGGAAAGTGAAGGTACTAATGATGTCAGCTGTATTTTGACGTTGTGTCGAATCAGTGGCGACCAGTGCAAATGTGTGCTGAACCGGATCTCAAACCCGAGGTCTCCAGCTTACTGGGCAGTATCGTTAACCATTGCGCCATCCGGACACAGTGCTCATCAGAAATGCTTGTAATACCTCGGAGCGCTCTACGGCCTACTTAAGTGCCTCCATGCTTGCTAGATTTAGATTCCCTATGGAAGTCTCAAAAATGTGCATCCCCACTGAAGGTTGTGGATTTATTATCCGTCGAGGCGAATTAGTTATGTGAATTGTGGGGTCTGTTCCTCCAGACACCACACGGAATCCTCAACTGTGATACATATTGTTGATGTCCAAAATTAAAGCAGAAATTGCTCTTTCACCATCCTGTGTCTAATTCACGATATAATCATACAAGATATCAACAGTTGTCCGTACGATCATGCTCTGCACGGAGGATGGAATTCTGGTCAATGGAAAACCACCCCAACGATGAAGTCAGGGCAACTGTCAAAACGGGGAGTGTTTACTGCGTAGTCCCACATCCACAATCGGTGTGTACAGTCATACTCGGTGTAGTATGGCACACAGGAGATGTCTACCAGACTCTCTATGGTGGAGGGCCATAGGAAGAATGGAAGCAGGACAGTCATAAACTGGTCTGATGGCTTAATGTGAATCGTTCTATTGTTTCTCGGATTTGGCGACGATTTATAGAGATCGAAGCTGTACCCTGAAACCAGGGCAGGGCCGACCACGTGTGACATCAGAAAGAGAGGACCGTTATTTGGCCGTAGGCACGACGGTACCACCATAGTACTCCACAGAAACTGTCATCTGACACCGCAACATCTACTCGACGTGTTGCATCGAGGCAAACGGTATACTGAAGGCTTCGGAAGAGTGGCCTTTATTGTCAGAGACCTGCTGTGTGTGTACCTCTGACGTGCCTTCACAGAGGAAAATGTCTAGAGTGGAATCGTCAACATGCTACCTAGATGGTCGAACAGTGGGCCAATTTTCTTTTCACAGATGAGTCCCAATTTACGCTGGAGAGTGATTCTCGACGGATTCGCATCTGGAGGGAACGTGGAATAGGATTTCACGAACCAAACATTGTGGAAAGAGACAGATATGGAGGACGAACCTTAATGATGTGAGCAGGGATTATGTTGACCACTCGAACACCTCTTCATGAAATTGTAGTTTTGAATCAGCAAGGTTGTCAGATATCGTGACGAGATCTTGGGACCTCATGTGCGATTGTTTCGAGGTGTTGCAGGCCCAGACTCAATACTGATGGATGATAATGCTCGACCTCATAGAGCGTAAGTCGTTGATTTTTCTTGGAAATGGCGTGACCTGTTTGCTCTCTCGATTTCATAGAACATGTCTGAGATGCGCTAGAGACAGGTTGTATCACATCAGCATCCACTAACCACTCTCCAAGAGTAACGAGCAGCTCTGCAGTAAGAATAGGCGTTCTGGCCTCAACATGAGATAGATGACATAACTCATAACATGTTTATTTATTTATATATGTCTTGTTCCGTGGGACCAAATTAAGAAGAAGTCTCCATGGTCATGGAACGAGTCAATACATGAAATTATAACTCGATAGTAGAAACAGATAAAATGAAATATAAGAAACATATTCAGGCGACAAGTCGTAATTTTAAATAAAGAAAATCAACAATGTAACACTGGAATTTGCTTAATTTTTCAGCTCTTCCAGGAGCTCCTCGACAGAATAGGAGTGAGCCATGAGGAAACTCTTCAGTTCAGACTTAAAAGTGTTTGGGCTACTGCTAAGATTTTTGAGTTCTTGTGGTAGCTTATTGAAAATGGATGCAGCAGAATAATGCACTCCTTTCTGCACAAAAGTCAAGGAAGTGCATTCCACATGCAGATTTGATTTCCGCCTAGTATTAACCGAGTGAAAGCTGCTAACTCTTGAGAATAAGGTAATATTGCTAAAAACAAACGACATTAAAGAAAATATATACTGTGAGGGCTATGTCAGAATTCCCAGACTATTGAATAGGGGTCGACAAGAGGTTCTCGAACTTACACCACATATGGCTCGAACAGCCCGTATTTGAGTCAAAAATACCGTTTTTGAATCAGAAGAATTACCCCAAAAAATAATCCATACGATGTAAGCGTATGAAAATATTCGAAGTAGACTACTTTTCGTGTTGAACTGTCACTTATTTCAGATACTGTTCTAATGGTAAATAAAGCAGCATTAGTTTCTGAATAAGATCCTGAACATGGGCTTTCCACAACAGTTTACTATCTATCCGAACGACTAGGAACTTGAACCGTTCCGTCTCGCTTATAATATGCCCATTCTGTCTGATCAAAATATCAGTTCTTATTGAATTGTGAGTTAGAAACTATAAAAACTGAGTCTTAATGCGATTTAGCATCAAATTATTTTCCACAAGCCACGAACTTATTTCATGAACAACATTATTTGATACTGTTTCAATGTTACACGCAAAATCCTTCACTACCAAGCTGGTGTCATCAGCAAACAGAAATATGTTTGAATGACCTGTAATACTAGAAGGCATATCATTTATATAAATAAGAAACAGCAGTGGTCCCAGCACTGACCCATTGGGACTGAACATCACCACCACTCTAAATATTGCGGAGAAATACCTTGTGCTTTCTGTTCTTAAAGTAAGACGCGTACCAATTGTAAACTACTCCCCTTACTCCATACTTCTGCAGTAATATAGCATTTTCAGTTGTTGAAGCATTTCTAAAACCAAACTGTACATTTGACAGCAAATTAACTGAATTTAAATGCTCCAGTAACCTTGTATATACAAGCTTCTCGATAACTTTAGCAAACACCGATGGCAAAGAAATAGGTCTAGAATTGTCAACATTATGCCTGTATCCCTTTTTATAAAGTGGCTTCACTACTGAGTACTATAATCGGTCAGGAAACCGATCACTCCTAAACGAAAAGTTACAGATATAGCTAAGTACTGGGCTAACATACATAGAACAATACTTCAGTATTCTGCTAGATACCCCGTCATATCCGTGAGAGCTCTTGGTCTTTAGTGATTTAATTATTAACTCAATCTCCCTCTTGTCAGTATCATGGCGGACCATTTCAGGTAACAGTCTCGGAACACTTTTTTCTAAGAGCGCTATATGATTCCCTGTTGGGACTAGGTTTCTATTTAGTTGGTCTCGTTGCAGTCAGGCCTGTATTGCTGCAGAAGGAGCCAGCACCCCATACGGAACACATTGAACAGTTGTGTGAATGTGTGTGCAAATCCATTAAACTGGAAAGAACGAAAAACGTTTTTGTCTGCCGTTATGCGTGTTACAGTAATTTACATTCAGTATTCATTACATTGTTTCTAGTTTACTATCGCCTGTTTATACTGTTTCGCGGCAAAATAAACGCTACCTTGGAAAATTTCCATTTGTTGTTTTCACTTTGGACACCAGTGTACGTAATTGAAAGTAGAGGGGAAAGAAAGGAAAGTAAAGGCAACGAACTAATTACAGAATCCTAAAACTGGCGGGAAATGTAAAAATAAACGACAACAAAATGTCATCAGTACCTCTCCTTATATTTCGTTGCGCCTTGACGACACTACAGTTTTAACTAATTCTGCCCGTTTAGCTGTGTTTGTTCGATATTGTGTTGTAAATTACATGAAAGAAGAATCGATTTCGAAATATCATTGCTAGTATGTTCCAATGACACAACAATTTGTGTAGCCATGTGTACAATGGTTTACATCTACATCTACATCTATACTCCGCGAGCCACCTTACGGTGTGTGGCGGAGGGTACTTATTGTACCACTATCTGATCCCCCCTTGCCTGTTCCATTCACGAATTGTGCGTGGGAAGAACGACTGCTTGTAAGTCTCCGTATTTGCTCTAATTTCTCGGATCTTTTCGTTGTGATCATTACGCGAGATATATGTTGGCGGTAGTAATATGTTGCCCATCTCTTCCCGGAATGTGCTCTCTCGTAATTTCGATAATAAACCTCTCCGTATTGCGTAACGCCTTTCTTGAAGTGACCGCCACTGGAGCTTGTTCAGCATCTCCGTAACGCTCTCGCGCTGACTAAATGTCCCCATGACGAATCGCGCTGCTTTTCGCTGGATCATGTCTATCTCTTCTATTAATCCAACCTGGTAAGGGTCCCATACTGATGAGCAATACTCAAGAATCGGACGAACAAGCGTTTTGTAAGCTACTTCTTTCGTCGATGAGTCACATTTTCTTAGAATTCTTCCTATGAATCTCAACCTGGCGCCTGCTTTTCCCACTATTTGTTTTATGTGATCATTCCACTTCAGATCGCTCCGGATAGTAACTCCTAAGTATTTTACGGTCGTTACCGCTTCCAATGATTTACCACCTATGGCATAATCGTACTGGAGTGGATTTCTGCCCCTATGTATGCGCATTATATTACATTTATCTACGTTTAGGGAAAGCTGCCAGCTGTCGCACCATGCATTAATCCTCTGCAGGTCCTCCTGGAGTACGTACGAGTCTTCTGATGTTGCTACTTTCTTGTAGACAACCGTGTCATCTGCAAATAGCCTCACGGAGCTACCGATGTTGTCAACTAAGTCATTTATGTATATTGTAAACAATAAAGTTCCTATCACGCTTCCCTGCGGTACTCCCGAAATTACCTCTACATCTGCAGATTTTGAACCGTTAAGAATGACATGTTGTGTTCTTTCTTCTAGGAAATCCTGAATCCAATCACAAACCTGGTCCGATATTCCGTAAGCTCGTATTTTTTTCACTAAACGTAAGTGCGGAACCGTATCAAATGCCTTCCTGAAGTCCAGGAATACGGCATCAATCTGCTCGCCAGTGTCTACGGCACTGTGAATTTCTTGGGCAAATAGGGCGAGCTGAGTTTCACATGATCTCTGTTTGCGGAATCCATGTTGGTTATGATGAAGGAGATTTGTATTATCTAAGAACGTCATAATACGAGAACACAAAACATGTTCCATTATTCTACAACAGATTGACGTAAGCGAAATAGGCCTATAATTATTCGCATCTGATTTATGACCCTTCTTGAAAATGGGAACGACCTGCGCTTTCTTCCAGTCGCTAGGTACTTTACGTTCTTCCAGCGATCTACGATAAATTGCTGATAGAAAGGGGGCAAGTTCTTTAGCATAATCACTGTAGAATCTTAAGGGTATCTCGTCTGGTCCGGATGCTTTTCCGCTACTAAGTGATAGCAGTTGTTTTTCAATTCCGATATCGTTTATTTCAATATTTTCCATTTTGGCGTCCGTGCGACGGCTGAAGTCAGGGACCGTGTTACGATTTTCCGCAGTGAAACAGTTTCGGAACACTGAATTCAGTATTTCTGCCTTTCTTCGGTCGTCCTCTGTTTCGGTGCCATCGTGGTCAACGAGTGACTGAATAGGGGATTTAGATCCGCTTACCGATTTTACATATGACCAAAACTTTTTAGGGTTCTTGTTTAGATTGTTTGCCAATGTTTTATGTTCGAATTCGTTGAATGCTTCTCTCATTGCTCTCTTTACGCTCTTTTTCGCTTCGTTCAGCTTTTCCTTATCAGCTATGATTCGACTACTCTTAAACCTATGATGAAGCTTTCTTTGTTTCCGTAGTACCTTTCGTACATGATTGTTATACCACGGTGGATCTTTCCCCTCGCTTTGGACCTTAGTCGGTACGAACTTATCTAAGGCGTACTGGACGATGTTTCTGAATTTTTTCCATTTTTGTTCCACATCCTCTTCCTCAGAAATGAACGTTTGATGGTGGTCACTCAGATATTCTGCGATTTGTGCCCTATCACTCTTGTTAAGCAAATATATTTTCCTTCCTTTCTTGGCATTTCTTATTACACTTGTAGTCATTGATGCAACCACTGACTTATGATCACTGATACCCTCTTCTACATTCACGGAGTCGAAAAGTTCCGGTCTATTTGTTGCTATGAGGTCTAAAACGTTAGCTTCGCGAGTTGGTTCTCTAACTATCTGCTCGAAGTAATTCTCGGACAAGGCAGTCAGGATAATGTCACAAGAGTCTCTGTCCCTGGCTCCAGTTCTGATTGTGTGACTATCCCATTCTATACCTGGTAGATTGAAGTCTCCCCCTATTACAATAGTATGATCACGAAACTTCTTCACGACGTTCTGCAGGTTCTCTCTGAGGCGCTCAACTACTACGGTTGCTGATGCAGGTGGTCTATAGAAGCATCCGACTATCATATCTGACCCACCTTTGATACTTAACTTAACCCAGATTATTTCACATTCGTATTCGCTAATAACTTCACTGGATATTATTGAATTCTTTACTGCTATAAATACTCCTCCACCATTGGCGTTTATCCTATCCTTGCGGTATATATTCCATTCTGTGTCTAGGATTTCGTTACTGTTCACTTCCGGTTTTAACCAACTTTCCGTTCCTAATACTATATGCGCACTATTTCCTTCAATAAGAGATACTAATTCAGGAACCTTGCCCTGGATACTCCTGCAGTTTACCAATATTACGTTAACTTTTCCTGTTTTTGGTCTCTGAGGACGGACGTTCTTTATCAACGATGATAATGTCCTCTCTGGTAAGCCGTCAGGTATTTTATCGTTTCGCCCAAGGGGGGGTCCCTCTAACCTAAAAAACCCCCGTGTGCACGCCACACGTACTCTGCTACCCTAGTAGCTGCTTCCGGTGTGTAGTGCACGCCTGACCTGTCTAGGGGGGCCCTACAGTTCTCCACCCAATAACGGAGGTCGATGAATTTGCAACCATTATAGTCGCAGAGTCGTCTGAGCCTCTGGTTTAGACCCTCCACACGGCTCCAAACCAGAGGACCGCGATCGACTCTGGGCACTATGCTGCAGATATTAAGCTCAGCTTGCACTCCGCGTGCGATGCTGGTTGTCTTCACCAAATCAGCCAGCCGCCGGAAGGAACCAAGGATGGCCTCAGAACCCAAGCGGCAGGCGTCATTCGTTCCGACATGTGCTACTATCTGCAGCCGGTCACACCCAGTGCGTTCAATAGCTGCCGGAAGGGCCTCCTCCACATTACGGACGAGACCCCCCGGCAAGCACACCGAGTGCACACTGGCATTCTTCCCCGACCTACCCGCTATTTTCCTGAGGGGCTCCATAACCCGCCTAACGTTGGAGCTCCCTATAGCTAACAGGCCCGCCCTCTGTGACTGTCGGGACCTTGCCGGGGAATCGGCCACTGGCCCAACAGGCGAGGCATCCTGTGGTGGCTCGGAAACGATGTCATCACCACTAGGAAGCACCCCGTACCTGTTGGAAAGGGGTAAGGCAGCTGCCACGCGGCCAGATCCCACCTTCGCCTTTCGGCCAGGCACGCGCGAGCCCACCACTGTCCGCCATTCACCCTGGAGTGATGGCTGACCGGTAAGATGCTCACTGCCGGAAGACGCAGCGACATCAGGGGTTCCATGTGATTCCAAGGCCACCGAAGTAGGCATAGGTCTCACCACAGTTGCCCCAACGCCACTACGAGCCGACGCCTGCGCCTCGAGCTCGATGAGCCTAACAGACAAAGCCTCCACCTGCCCCCGAAGAGTGGCCAATTCTCCTTGCGTCCGCTCACAACAACCACAGTCCCTACACATGACTATGTTTACCCTACTCTATACGGTGACAAATTCCCAAGATAATCTTCTGATGAGCTACTCTGATAATCAAGAAACACTCACTGAAATACGAGACGCGAAAACTACGCTAGGTTTTCCCAGAAAAAGTATTTAAAAGCTAAGCGCAGCAAATAAGTACAAAAACGCTTTATACAAACAGTACTCGCTGCTGCTGGTGCTCTCGCTCTGGCTGTCACAAGACAACTGCTGATTCAAGTGACTAGTGGCTAGCGGCCGCGAAACAAACAAAAGACGGTTTTAGGGCGCTTTCTGTTCTAAACGATCAAGAAAACACTAAGAAATCGAACACGAAAACTACGTAAAGTTTTATCAAGAACTGTTAGTTACTATGCAGAGCAGATAAACACAAATAGAATCCCTTCCTTAGTGGAAGGTCGTAAACAAAATGCAAAATAAACGCTTTATACAAACAGTACTCGCTGCTGCTGGTGCTCTCGCTCTGGCTGTCACAAGACAAGTTTTTACTAGTGTATAACAATGTTCGCTGCTTGAGCTGCAGCACCGTACTTCAAATATTTGTGGATTATTGGAAAGAAATCAGACTGTTTTCCCAAAATGAGGGAAAAACTGTGCAATATTCACCATGATGGAAGTTATATGTTTTTTTGCCGACATGTGTCAGCATGATTTGAATGTAAAGCATTAAGGCACAACCAAAACAGTTATTGTTATAAAAGATCTTACTCTCGGTTCTGAGGCTCAACTTCCAGTTTGGAATCGTACAGTATGCTGCATTCGCCTGGTTCCAAAGTTCATCCGTGGTGATCGGCACTGGGTCACACTGCTGCACCCGTCACACATTTTCGATTGGCGACATGTCTGGTGATATGGCGGGCCAGGGCAAAAGGCTGACATTCTGTGACACCAGGAAGACACATGTTCGTGCAGCAACATGTGGTCGTCCATTGTCTTGCTGAAAAATGGAGTTTGGGCTGTTGTGCAGGAAGGCAACGAGTCACAGGATGTCGTTCACGTAGGTCACACTGGTTACAACGCCCTGGATATGTACTAACTGCGATTTGTGGAAGCACCCGATACCACCCCACACCATATGGCCTTGAGCCTTAAGTTGGCGCTGTATGTCTTGTGCGAAAGCAGTCACTATGATACAGCTCTCCCTGTCTTCAGCGAACCAAAGTGCGGCCATCATTTTCAAACAAACACAAGCTGGATTCACCCGAAAACACAATCTGATACCATTCCTGTACTCAGTGATGATGTTCTGTACACCGTTGCCGGCTAGCATGTGTCTGCACATCCGTCAAAGGTAGGTGGAGATGTGAAGACGCGCACGTGACCCATGCCATAATGAACAGCGTCAGACTATCATACCTGATAATGTGTGATGTGTTGCTCTATTCCAATGTTGCCCCAGAGCCGAAGAGGATGCAGATCTGTCTTGCAGTGTCATTCGGATGAGGTATGAGTCTTCTTAGGGAGTGGTAGTGGTGGTCGACCTGACCCGTATCGTCGTGTCTACGGCCTTCCGTGAACCATTGTGTAGACACCTCTGACGAGACACTTCTTCCCACAAGAGCAGCAATTTCCCGGATGGATGCGTCACATACTCTCATGCCAATAATGCGCCCTCTTTCAACTCACTGATTTGACGTTGTGGTTCGTGCATGCGTCTGAAGTATCCTGCACGTCTGCTCAACTCACATTGATCCATTACCTTCGGTCTGTAGCGACAACGAGAGTCACAGGCACATTTTACTGGTAGGTACTGTTGAGCCAGGATATCCATGTTGACCTCTAACCTGCGGACCGACATGGTTCAACTGCTAATCATTTCTGCAGAACATGCTAAAGTATGTGTCCTGTGAATGTGAACTTCTTAACTGTATTCGTTCAAGGAGTTCTGCTTTTACTGTACACGAGTACCTTTGCATATTCGAAAAAAATTACAATTGATTTGGAGTTATAAGAAAAGCCAGACCAAGAATAAGTCACTAAAGAATTTTCTACAGTAATACATTTTTCAATCAAAGGCTTTTCATTGAGATATTCTCAGTTCAAAGAGTTCACTAAAATTTATTATACATTCAGATGTGACTTCACTGGATAAACTGAAAGCGTCTCAGTTTGATTTGTTGGACATTAAAGAATTTGAAATGCAGCTCATTGATTTCTTGTCTCGTTCAATATGAACTCAAAAATTTATCGAAACAGGAAATTAATTGGGAATAAATGAGTTAGAAAGGCAATGTGAGCAAGAATACCGACATTAAAATTATGCAAACGTGGAATTCAATTCCAGATACGTCCAGCCTGCTAAAGAACGTAGTGTTTGCTACCTTGACAGTATTTCCATCTGCCTATGCCCGTGCTTGCATATTTTCGGAAATGGATCACGTAAAAGACTCAATGAAGAACCATGTGTCAAATGAGTCGAGTTCAACTTGCGTTCTGCTAAAAGTTGAAAAGTATGCTCTTATTATAAATTATTTGGGATCGAATTTGCAATAGGACAAATCACACATATTTTTGTTTCATTTAGATAAACTAAAATGTTAATTTCGTGATTGCTGTATGAAAGATCTGTTTCTAGTTAGAAACAAAGAATGTTAATGTGGAAGCATGTTGTTTTTTCTTTCATTAATCAGTAGAGCCCAAATTTCTATCCACTATCAAATCTTAAAATATGCATGCTCTATCATTTGTCTAAATACGCCCAAAATAAGCACAAAGAAGAGTAACATGCAATATCAAGAGTCAGTTCTATTATTAATTTGACATTACGCCATTTACGTATTAAACAATTCTAAGAAAGATAACACATAGTTATCAAAAGATTGAGCATCCATGCTCTAGGTCGTTTCCAAAATTATTTACAAACATCGTATCATAGTGTAGATTTCATGTGTGAGAGATGAAATTAAAGACAGCTGTAAGACAGAGAAGTGAGACAGACTCAACTCGATTCTGCACGCCAGATTATCATCCCTCGCCTGACTCACTGACCATCGTGAATCGCTTTTTAGGCGGTATACCAAACTTTCTGAAGCCAATGCGAAATTGGTACCAATGTCAACTTCTGAAAATTCTACACATAGTGAAATTAAAACATACAGAACAAAGTCTACGTGATTCACATGTAGATAGCGTATGCAATATTTCTCCTTTAGGTTGATGTGCTATTATAGTGGGAGTAGGGGCGTCTACTTACAAAAATAAATAATTTAGCAACTATCCTTTTTAATACTGACACGGGAACTTCATTTATAAGTTCTAAGTTCTTTGGTAGTTAATGATTTCAGTAGCCGAAGTTTAGTACCAAATAAAGCAATTTTAATAAGCGATCTAGACTGTTTTATATGCAGCATATCCACAATGACCGCAGACTAATAGAGGAAACCAGTTTCCTATATAAATAAACAATCTGTAAGTGTTGTTAGTTTATATTTTAGTAAGACTTTGAAACATCAATTTCATTTGAAACTTTTTGTATCCATAGCTTACGAACAATAGGTGCTGGAAAATGGTCTCTGATGGAGAATGATCGCAAAATAAAGAATAAATTGAGCAGCAGCTTATAGTACATAACGCCATTTCAGCAACGAATAAAGAGTGGTTAAATCTTGTTACGATTGAATCAGAATTTAAATACAGGGAACAGACTCATAAAATCAATATTAAAAATGTTTGGTGATTTATGGAGCACATCAACAAGAGGGTTTCAAGGAACTCCCGGGCAGAGTACAAGGAGTGTCCATGGGGGCACTTTTCAGCTTTGATTTCAAAGCGCGTTGATTACTGGTAATATTTTTGAATTCTTATGGTGGCTTATTGAAAACGGACGCTGCAGAATACTGCACGCCTTTCTGCACAAATGTCAAGGAAGTGCGATCGAAATGCAGATTGGATTTCTGCTTAGTATTAACTGAATGAAAGCTGCTAAATCTTGGGAATAAGCTGTTATTATTAACAAGAAACGATGGTCCATTGATCGTGACCGGTCCAAATATCTCACGAAATAAGCGTCAAACGAAAAAACTACAAACAACGAAACTTGTCTAGCTTGAAGGGACAAACCAGATGGTGCAATGGTTGGCCCGCTAGATGGCGCTGCCATAGGTCAAACGGATATCAACTGTGTTTTTTTCAAATACGAACCCCCATTTTTATTACATATTCGTGTATTAGGTGAAGAAATAAGAATGTTTTAGTTGGACCACTTTTTTCGCTTTGTGATAGTCACCAACATATGGCTCACAATTTTAGACGAACAGTTGGTAACAGGTAGATTTTTCAAAATTAAAGTACAGAACGTGGGTACGTTTGAACATTTTATTTCGGTTGTTTCAGTGTGGTACATATACCTTCGTGAACTTATCATTTCTGAGAACGCGTGATGTTACAGCGTGATTACCTGTAAATACTACATTAACGCAATAAATGCTCAAAATCATGTGCGTCAACCCTAATGCATTTGGCAATACGTGTAACGACATTCTTCTCAATAGCAAGTAGTTCGCCTTCCGTAATGTTCGCACATGAATTGGCAATGCGCTGACGCATGTTGTCAGGCGTTGTCGGTGGATCACGATGGCAAATATCCTTCAACTTTCTCCGCAGAAAGAAATCCGGGGACGTCAGATCCGGTGAAAGTGCGGGCCATGGTATGGTGCTTCGACGACCAATCCACTTGTCATGAAATATGCTGTTCAATACCGCTTCAACCGCACGCGAGCTACGTGTCAGACGTTCATCATGTTGGAAGTACATCGCCATTCTGTCATGCAGTGAAACATTTTATAGTAACATCGGTAGAACATTACGTAGGAAATCAGCATACACTGCACCATTTAGATTGCCATCGATAAAATGGGGGCCAATTATCCTTCCTCCCATAATGCCGCACCATACATTAACCCGCCAAGGTCGCTGATGTTCCACTTGCCGCAGTCATCGTGGATTTTCCGTTACCCAATAGTGCATATTTTGCCGGTTTATGATACCGCTGTTGGTGAATGACGCTTCGTCGCTAAATAGAACGCGTGCAAAAAATCTGTAATCGTCCCGTAATTTCTCTTGTGCCCAGTGGCAGAACTGTACACGACGTTCAAAGTCGTCGCCATGCAATTCCTGGTGCATAGAAATATGGTACAGGTGCAGTCGATGTTGGTGGAGCATTTTCATCACCGACGTTTTTGAGATTCCTGATTCTCGCGCAATTTGTCTGCTACTGATGTGCGGATTAGCCGCGACAGCAGCTAAAACACCTACTTGGGCATCTTCATTTGTTGCAGGTCGTGGTTGAGGTTTCACACGTGGCTAAACACTTCCTGTTTCCTTAAATAACGTAACTATCCGTCGAACGGTCCTGACACTTGGATGATGTCGTCCAGGATATCGAACAGCATACATACCACAAGCCCGTTGTGCATTTTGATCACAATAGCCATACATCAACACGATATCGACCTTTTCCGCAATTAGTAAACGGTCCATTTTAACACGGGTAATGTATCACGAAGCAAATACCGTCCCCACTGGCGAAATGTTACGTGATACCACGTACTTATACGTTTGTAACTATTACAACGCCATCCATCACAAAGAAAAAAAAAGTGATCCAACTAAAACATTCATATTTCTCTACGTACTACACAAATATGTAATAAAAATGGGGGTTCCAATTTAAAAAAAAACGCAGTTGATATCCGTTTGACCTATGGCAGCGCCATCTAGCGGGCTAACCATAGCGCCATCTGGTTTCCCCCTTCAAGCTAGACGAGTTTCGTTCTTTGTAGTTTTTTGGTTTAAATTTTGAGGAAAATACATGGACCAGTGTTTCGGGAAGGTATTTGGATGAAGAAGCCAACTAGAGAGATATACGAAAACATAGAATCAGTAACAGACACCATTAGAAAGAGAAGGACGAAATGTTATGGACATATCGGCAGGATGAATAAAAGCAGGCTCACAAGACGAATCTTTGAGATAGTAAACAAGAGCAAAAACAAGACAAAGCGGATCACTGAAGCAGAAGAAAATATTAAAGAACTGGGGATCACATAAGACAACATAAAAAATAGAGAACAATTTAGAAACATCATACAGAAACACACACTTAAAGAAGAACATACGGAGAACAGAACGGGAAAAAGATGGTCGGAAGAACTCAAGGGAGAACACAGTGAACGTATAAAAATAATTTGGGAAGAACGAAGAAAGAAGAAGAAATCATGACTACTCAAGTTCAATCGCTCTCTCAAAAGGGAATAATCGTAAATAATATATATATATATATATATATATATATATATATATATATATATATATATATATATATATATATATATAGAGGCCAATGTCAGAATACCCTAACGAACAGGGGTCGGCAAGAGCTTCGTGAACTTACACCGCTTATTGCCCGAACCGCCCATTTCTGAGAATTTACTTCAGATACTATTCTAATAGTAAAAACGGCAGCATTAAGTATTTGAACAAGGTGCTGAACATGGGATTTCGATGACAGTTTACTATCTAACTGGACACCTAGAAATTTGAACTGTTCAGTCTCAGTAATCATATGCCTATTCTGCGTACTTTATAGAACGTCAGATTTTGTTGAATAGTGTACTGGAAACTATAAAACCTGAGTCTTCCTGTGATTTAGCGTCAATTTATTTTCTACAACCCATGAACTTACGCTCTGAACGGCACTATTTGAAATAGTGCCAGTGTTGCACACAACATCCTTTACCGCCAAGCTAATGTCATCAGCAAAAAAATATTTTAGAATCACCTGTAATACTAGACGGCATATTATTTATATAAATAAGGAACAGGAGCGGCCCCAGCACTGATCCCTGGGTCATCCCCCCTTCCTACTTAACCATCCACCACTATGAACTATCTTTACATCCACGGCCCTGTCAATAAGTCAAGCAAACACTGATGCATAGAAATATGTTCAAAATTGTTCCATTAAGTTTCGGGTGTGCAGCCGCAAGAAATCTCCTTCTTCTAATATTTCGGCTGTATAACGTTCAGCCATATTCAGAGTGAGCCGCAAGACTGCCGCTCCAGTGCTCGCTTCGTCCCTTTATACTGTTGTACCGCGCGACTGCGAATGCGGCCAGAGATGCAAATGCGCCAGAGACGTTGGTCGGCGGCAGAGACGTGCATAATGCGCGATTTGTATCTATGACTCCGCAGTTGATCTGTGTTGGCGAATCGATATATCATTGTGAGTTGCACTGTGACGACGTCTTTGCGAGTTTATTACAGCAAGTGCCGGATTCCATGATTTATCAAGATTGAAACCACTATCTCTATTAATTAAATTCGTCGTCAAGAGAATTTCAAGTGCCTCCTTCACTATCGAGTCCCAAAAGGATGATGTAGTTGCCAAAATTTTGACGTTGTCATACAACATACTGTGACCATTATCAATACAGTGCTCTGCTACTGCCGACTTGTTAGGTTCTAAAAGTCGTGTGTACCTCCGGTGTTCTGTACATCTTTCTTGGTCAGTACGAGTTGTTTGTCCGTTGTAAGAAAGGCCACATTCACATGGAATTTTGTAAACTCTAGATTTTCGGAGCAGCAAATCATCTTTGACGGAGCCCACGAGTGCAGCTGTCTTGAGAGGAGGACGAAAAATCACTTTTAGTTTGTGTCTGCCGAGAATGCGTCCTATTTTTGATGAGAGGCTACCCACATATGGTAGGAAGGCCATCGATTTAAAGGTTTTTTCATCTTCATCTGCTTTCTTTGTGGCCTCTTTCGGTTTCATTTTCAGTGCCCTCTGTATTTGTTGTGGAGAGTACCCATTGTCTTCAAACACTCTATGTAAGTGGGAAAGTTCATCTTGCAGACTGTTTTCGTCAGAAATAATGCGCGCTCTCACGACTTTTAGAACCTAACAAGTCGGCAGTGGCAGAGCACTGTATTGATAATGGTCACAGTATGTTGTATGACAACGTCGAAATTTTGGCAACTACATCATCCTTTTGGGACTCGATAGTGAAGGAGGCACTTGAAATTCTCTTGACGACGAATTTAATTAATAGAGATAGTGGTATCAATCTTGATAAATCATGGAATCCGGCACTTGCTGTAATAAACTCGCAAAGACGTCGTCACAGTGCAGCTCACAATGATATATCGACTCGCCAACACAGATCAACTGCGGAGTCATAGATACAACTCGCGCATTATGCACCTCTCTGCCGCCGACCAACGTCTCTGGCGCATTTGCATCTGTGGCCGCATTCGCAGTCGCGCGGTACAACAGTATAAAGGGACGAAGCGAGCACTGGAGCGGCAGTCTTGCGGCTCACTCTGAATATGGCTGAACGTTATACAGCCGAAATATTAGAAGAAGAACGAATTTTTCTTGCGGCTGCCCACCCGAAACGTAATGGAACAGTCTTTGCGCCGCCAAAACCTGAAGATTCACATGTTTAAAATTGTCTACATTTTCCCTTCCTCCCTTTTTATAATGCGGCTTTATTACTGAGTATGCTAATTGCCTTCCCGAGCGGGCCGCGCAGGTATGATGCGTGCCTCTGGTTTACATATTACGTACTCACATTACTTATGTTTCGCCTAGAATAACATGCTTTCGCGAACAAGATTGCAAAACACGATGGGTAGACGAGATACCGTTCCCCTCCTCTTCCCTCGGCTTCAACATCCCGCCGTCTCTAATGACCTCGTTGTAGACGGGACGTTAAACAATAACCTCCTCCTCCCCCTCCTTAACATCCCGCGAATAGAACGGCTGTGGTTCTACGAGTATCTCTGCTGTACAATACTTCGCTCGGGCATTAGACGGCTGCAGTGAGGCGGCGCGAATCACGTGCAAAAGTTTAAAAGCAGTACATTCTGTAGGTTACAACTTGTGCTTTTATCTCCATAACATACGAGGGCAGATTTCGTGTCTACATCTACGTCTACATAATTACTCTGCAATTCGCACTTAAGTGCCTGGCAGAGGGTTCATCGAACCATTTTCATACTACTTCTCTACCATTCCACTCTCGAATGGCGCGTGGGAAAAAGGAACACCTACGACTTTCCATTCGAGCTCTGATTTCTCGTATTATATTATGAAGATCATTTCTACTTAGTAGGTGCGTGTCACCAAAATATTTTCGCATTCGGAAGAGAAAGTTGGTGATTGAAATTTCGTAAATACATCTCGCCGCAAACCGCCTTTGCTTCAGTGACTGCCACCCCAACTCGCGTATAGTATCAGTCACACTTTCACCCCTATTTCGCCATAACACGAAACAAGCTGCCCTTTTTGCACTTTTTCGATGTCCTCCGTCAATCCTACCTGGTAAGGGTCCCACACCGCGCAACAACACTCCAGTAGAGGACGGACAAGTGTAATGTAGGCTGTCTCTTTAGTAGGTTTGTCGCATCTTCTAAGTGTTCTGCCAACAAAGCGCAGTCTTTATTTCGCCTTCCCCACAATATTATCTACGTAGTCTTTCCAATTTAAGTTGCTCGTAATTGTAATTCCTAGCTATTTACTCGAATTACAGCCCTTAAATTTGTGCGATTTATCTTATACCCAAAATTGATCGGATTTCTTTTAGTGCCCATGTGGATGACCTCGCACTTTTCTTAGTTTAGTGCCAATTGCCACTTTTCGCACCATACAGAAATACTCTCTAGATCATTTTGTAATTCGAATTGATCGTGTGATGATTTTACTAGACGGTAAATACAGCATCATCTGCAAACAACCTAAGGAGGCTGCTCAGATTATCACCTAGATCATTTATGTAAATCAGGAACAGCATTGGGCCTATGACATTACTTTCTGGAACGCCAGATATCACTTCTGTTCTACTCGATGATTTACCGTCCATCACTACGAACTATGACCTCTCTGAGAATAAATTACGAATCCAGTCACACAACTGAGACGATACTCCATATGCACGCAATTTGATTAACAGTCGCTTGTGAGGAACGGTATCAAAAGCCTTGTGGAAATCTAGGAATATGGAATCGATCTGAGATCCCTTGTCGACACCACTCATTACTTCATGTGAATAAAGAACTAGCTGTGTTGCACAAAAACGATATTTTCTGAATCCGTGTTGGTTATGTATCAATAAGTCATTTTCTTAAAGGTGATTCATAATGTTCGAGTACAGTATATGCTCCAAAATCCTACTGAAAATTGAAGTCAGTGATATGGGTCTGTAATTCAATGGGTTACTCCTATATCCTTTCTTGAATATTGGTGTGACCTGTGCTACTTTCCAGTCTTTAAGAACAGACCTTTCGTCAAGTGATCGGTTGTACATGATTGCTAAGAAAGGCGCTATTGTGTCTGCAGAGTCTGAAAGGAACCTGATTGGTATATCATATGGACCGGAAGACTTGCCTTTCTTAAGTGATTTGAGTTGTTTCGCAACACCTAAGATATCTACTTTTATGTCACTCATGCTAACAGCTATTCTGGTTTCGAAATATAGAATATTTACTTCGTCTTCTTTCGTGAAGGAATTACGGGTAACTGTACTTAGTATCGCCACTTTAGTGGCACCATCATCGGTAACATTTCCGTCGTTGACTGTTTTTCGCCTCTGGTGCACTTTACATACGACCAGAATCTCTTTGGGTTTTCTACCATACTTTGAGACAATGTTTCATTGTGGAAACTATTAAAAGCATCTCGCATTGTCGTCCACAATGAATTTCAGGCTTCCGTGAAACTTAGCCAGTGTTGGGGATTTTGCGTTCTTCTGAATTTGGCATGCTGCTTTTTTCGTTGGTTCTGCAACAGTGTTCTAACGTGTTTTGTGTACCATGGTGGATAAGTCCTGTCTCTTATTAACTTATGCGGTATGAATCTATCTATTGCTGTCGATACCGTATCTTCGAATTTGAGCCATATCTGGTCCACACTTACATAATTGGCTTGGAAGTAATGGAGACTCTCTTAGGAAGGCATCAAGCGAATTTTTATCTGCTGTTTTAAATAGATATATTTTGCTTTTATTTTTAGTGGTTTTGGTTGATATGGTTTTGAGCCTCGCTACAATGACCTTGTGTTAACTAATCCCTGTATCCGCCATGACGCTCTCTATTAGATCAGGATTATTTGTGGCTAAGTGGTCCAGTGTGTTTTCGTAACCATTTACATTTCGTGTGGGCTCATGAACTAATTGTTCAAAGTAATTCTCAGAGAAAGCATTTAGTACAATTTCGGGAGATGTTTTCTGTCTACCACTGGCTTTGAACATGTATTTCGCCAACAAATCGAGGGTAGATTGAAGTCTCCACCAATTATAACTGTATGCGCGGGCGCTGAGCACTATGGGACTTAACTGCTAAGGTCATCAGTCCCCTAGAACTTAGAACTACTTAAACCTAACATCACACACATCCACGCCAGAGGCCGGATTCGAACCTGCGACCGTAGCGGTGGCGCGGTTCCAGACTGTAGCGTCTAGAACCGCTCGGCCACTCAGGCCGGCGTATGAGTGAGGTACTTATTTGTAATGAAAGTTTTCTTTGAATCTTTCAGTTATCATATCATCTGAGTCGGGGGGGTCTGTAGAAGGAGCCAGTTATTATTTTGGTACGGTTGTTGAGTATAGCCTCTACCCACAGTAATTCGCAGGAACTATCTACTTCAGCTTCACTATAAGATAAACTACTACCAACAGACATAAACACACAACCACCTATTTTTTTTAATCTATCCTTTCTGAACACACACGTTGCACCAATGTAAAAATTTCGGCAGAATTTATCTCCGGCTTTAGCCAGTTTTCTGTTCCTAAAACGATTTCAGCTTCGGTGTTTTCTATCAGCGCTTGGAGCTCTGGTACTTTTCCAACAAAGCTACGGCAATTTACAACTACAATACCGACTGTTGCTTTGTCGATTCTTGTCGTTTGTTTGCCATGTACCCTTTGAGACTGGAGCCCTTTTTGATCTTTTCCGAGACTGTATAACCTAAAAAAAACCGCTCAGTCCACGCCACACAGCCCCTGCTACCCGTGCAGCCGCCTCCTGTGTGTAGTGGACACCCGACCTATTTAGCGAAACTCGAAACCCCACCACCCTATGGCGCAAGTCGAGGAATCTGGAGCCTACACTGTCGCAGAACCGTCTTAGCCTCTGATTCAGACCCTCCACTCGGCTCTGTACCTAAGGTGCACAATCTGTCCTGTCGACGATGCTACAGATGGTGAGCTCTGCCTTCCTCTCGCTAGCAAGACTGACAGTCTTCACCAGCTCAGATACCCGCCGGAAACAAGAGAATCTCTTCCGATCCATAGCGACACACGTCATTAGTGCTGACATGAGCCACTACCTGCAGTTGGCTCAACCCTGTACCCTTCATGGCATGCGGAAGGACCCTCTCCACATCTTGGATGACTCCCGCCCGCCCCCCCCCCCCCCCTCCCCACGGTATGCACACAGAGTGCACATTGGCTTTCTTCCCGTCCATAGCTGCCATATCCCTAAAGGGCTCCATCACCCGCCTAACACTGGAACTCCCAATGACAACCAATCCCACCCTCTGCGCATGTCCGGACCTCTCAGGAAGACCGGCCACTGCCGCAACAGGCGAGGCCGCCCTTGCTGGCTCAGAAGTGCTTTCAACAGTGGACAATACCTCAAACCGGTTACGGAGGCTTAAGGGTACAGCCTTGAGGCCAGCACCAACTTTCGCCCTCCGCCCATGGATTCGCGACGCCGCCACGGTTCGCCGATCACCGTCAGGCAAGTGTCGACCGGCAGGGACGTCCAAATCCGAGGGCGCAGTGGCATCAGAGATCCCAGGCGATGCTGCAGGTTCCAGAGGCGCCAAAGCGCTCGCCTCGGGTGTCCCAATGTCACCGCGGCCCAGGGCAACAGCCTGGAGCATGTCGACCACGGCCAACACAACTTCCACCTGTTTACGGACGGTGGCCAATTCCCCCTGAATCCGTACACAATAGGCGCAGTCCCTATCCATCCCTACCAATTTTTTCCTCTCTTTTATCTCACAAGCCGTTCAAAACAAACAGATGACTGACGACTACGCGAATTTACACTATACGGGTACTAAAACGTGATGCTACAACTCTCAAATACTATAATACGCCCGAAATTTGTGAATTGAACTATGCATGTACCCAAAAACACGCAAAGAAATTAAGAATTAAACTATGAAACAAATATGTGAGCTAAGAGTACGACTTGCTGCTGGCTGCTCGCAGGTTCGAATCCTGCTTCGGGCATGGATATGTGTGATGTCCTTAGGTTAGTTAGGTTTAAGTAGTTCTAAGTTCTAGGGGACTGATGACCTTATAAGTTAAGTTCCATAGTGCTCAGATCCATTTGAACCATTTGATTTGCTGGCTGCTGCCTATCCAACGGCGGCAGGGAGCTCACTGGTAATGGGGAGTGAATCTTGTAAAACGTTGTAAAGTTCTATGAGCAGACAAAGAACATGTGTAAGCAAGTGCATGATATTACGTCATGTTGAGAGTCTAAAATTCTGATATTTTAATGACTAGTTTAATATAGGTTAGAAACAGTAACAATAAAAGGGGTCAGTTAGTACAAAATAAATTCGATCATGCTGTATCGACCACTTGCTGTGTTCAAAAACTACATATATCTCTAACCATTAAATAAGTTTAATTTTGGTCGTTTTTTCTGGAAAAATGCTGAACAAAAATTGAAGAAGCAAGAAAAACGACGACGAGCAGGAAAGATAGAGAGGAGAAAAGTTCTGAAATACAAGCAGCACATTTAAAAGTCTAACGCAGGGAGGCCTTTTGGTACAATCAGGCACAGATGGGTCTCTGTCAGTATTTGAGTTATGCGTGTTTAATTTGAGATTAAATTAAAAACCAAGGCAATTACGTATCGTTCTAGTTGCACGTGCCTCATTTAAATATCGTAAATGCTTTCCAATGTGCTTTTCCTGGCGTGGGGGCTATATTGTAAATGCACCGTTTGAATTATTGCCGGCTATTTCGCTTCGCTCTGTCTGTTTTATCTGAGCGTATTTTTACAGTATTCACGTTAAATTTCATACACAGCATCTGCTCTCAAAGCAAAAATATTGTATAAGCTACATTCAACAAACGGTATCGCCTATATATGACGTAACATTGTAAACTAAATTATACCTAATTCGGATGTAGTGACGCAATGAGTCTATTAACTTTTTATACAAATACCACTTCGGCATTCGACATTTGAGCTAATTGAATGCTTCTGCAGCTAACTACCTTATAGCCAGCTAATACAGTTCGTGGACAACATTTCAGCAACGTGTTGCATTGAAGTTTACATGTGTGTATTTAGTTTTTCATATGCAAAAGCTTCAAAGGATCGCAGTGAGGAGTAAACAAACGTTTCGCTGCTATATTTGCGAACAACAGCTATCAGGTGTCTGTTAGTTTAGTTACTTAATCGTTTCCACAAATTGTTTTAAGTGTAAAGAAATCCATATCAGTTCTGCAGTTAGTGTAGGGTGAACACTAAAATTAGAGTGAAAAATGTACTTACATCTGCAAAAGAATACGCAGAGAAAAGAAATGCTATCCGTGTATCCAAACTGGAAGACGGATTCATCTGATATCTTAGAGAAAATTCCTCAGAGAAACCGGTCAGCGGAATCGGAAAAGAATTGTTCGCGTAGTAAAATTTAAGGACATCGAAATGGATAGTGTGAGAGACGATTTAACAATAACCAACCGTCAACTTGCCCGAGAAATTGACACTGCAGGGAATGTAGTACACAGTGGTGCAGCAGTTAGATCTCAGTTGTAAACAAAGCAAATGAAAAACTGGGGAATCTGTCAACATGCGGTCATCAGTTAACAACAGCACCTGTCTACTTGCCTGAATTATGCACACTCCAAGAAATACAGCACACAGAGTTGTATTACAGCAGCAGTTACATCTCAGTCATAAACAACTCCTGTAGAAAATGGGGAAAAATGATTTTAACTCCACACCCGTATTCTTCAACGGGTTATGATGTAATGCGTGCGTTGAGACACGTGGTCATGGCTGAACAACAATTGATATGAGCTCCAGTCACTTCAGAAGCACAAAAGGTATTTCCATAGCCGTGTACAGGTAAATGTTCCGTGGATTGGCCTTCTTATTTTTTGGTTACTCTGAGGTCCCGCAACAATATTCAGACTGTAACTAGTTTGCCACAATATTCAAACTAGTTTTGATGCATCGACGTTGTCCTTAATTACTGAATGAGATACATCGATGTGCCAAAACTTTCACCGCGAAACTTAAAGCCGCCTTGTGGTGTTTAGGACACGTGGCGCGGTGAGCAAAATATACAGGTGAAAGAGAGATGAATGGGGAAACATTCAGGCGACGATACGTGCTGCAAATAGGGAAATTCAAATGGTTCAAATGGCTCTAAGCACTATAGGACTTTACATTTGAGGTCATCAGTCCCCTAGATTTAGAACTACTTAAACCTAACTAACCTAAGGACATCACACACATGTTTACCCGAGGCACGATTCGAACCTGCGACAGTAGCAGCAGCGCGGTTCCAGACTGAAGCGCCTAGAACCGCTCGGTCACAGTGGCTGGCTAGGGAAATTCACTGACATAGCGTCGAAGCCGTGGCTGCTCTATAAAGCAGGACAGGCGGCGGTCATTGAGGATGGGACTTCGCAACGGAGATCCCTCCGTTTTCCCGCATTAACCCAACAACAACACCAATTATGACTACAGTGGTCACGGGATCACCGAGTTTGCACCGTGGATCAATGGATACGTGTCGTGTGGTTGGATCATTCACGTTTCTTGTTACAGGCTTTCGATGACCGAGTCTTAAATCCTGATAAGCAGTCACCCGGGGCAACAGCTGCTCGAAACACGGACCGCGCCACAGACGGGAACCAGTGGGGGCATTCACGAGGGCTTCCATGGGACTTGTGGTAGTAGCCGAAAGCACGATTAAAGCCGGGGATTGTACAAACATCATAGTCGACCACTTGCGCTAACTTACGCTTCATATTTTCTCCGTTTACGACGGCATCTTTCAGCAGGAGCCTGAGAATGTTACCCACCAGTTGTCAAACATGTGGTATATGTACCACTAAATACACTCTAACACTAAAAAAGAAAAATAGATGCACCATTAAAGAATTATCCGTAAGGAACGGAAGTCAGTAGATGTGATGTACATGTGCAAAATAATGATTACAATATCAGAAACATTGGGCGACTCATTCAAGAGAAAGAACATGGTAAATTGAGCAAGTCAATAACGCGTTGATCCGCTTCTGGTCCATATGCAAACAGTTATTTGGCTTGGCACTGGTTGATAGGATTGTTGGATGTGCTCCTGAGGGATATCGTGCCAAATTCTGTCCAACTGGCGCATTAGCTCGTCAAAATCCCGAAATGGTTGGAGAGCCCTGCCAATAATGCTCCGAAAGTTCTCAGTTGGGGAGAGATCCGACGACTAAATGCAGTAAAGAAAAAGTAGAAGTGCTGAACCCAGTTTTCAAATGTTCGTTTACCACTGGAAAGACGAACGATAAAGTCATCAGTTCAATGATACAGAAAAATGTCTGAAATCGTGAAAATTAAACAAGGCACAAGACCCGGTGGAATCCGTATCAAATGCCATACAAAATTTGCGACTGTTTGGCTTCTATTTTAACTATAATATACCGTAGATCGCTCGAATAAAGAAAATTGAAACGAGCTGTTTGGGGAAAGGACAGGTCAAAGCCGCCTACAAGGAAGACAGCAGTAGTGATCCATAAAATTAACAGCCAGCGTCACTGACAGCCGTCTGTTGCAGAAACTTACATTCAGAGCTCCTCGAAGAGAATATTAGGCTTGGATGTCAAATTCATTGATCATGCGATTTGCGGCTACTCCGCATTTTTAATTTCTCAAATGTGGGGAGTCTTCATCAGGTAGGCCTAAGGTACATACGAATGATCAGTGCAAATGATCACAGATACGTTTAATTTGAAGGAGGGCGACATGGAAACTCTGTGCGACCCGAGCTGGCATATACTTGGTAGACGTCAGCTGTCCCGTGAAAGCTTACTTACAAAATGTCAAGAACCTCTAATTAGTTAAGAATTAAGGAATATTCTACAACACATGTACGTATCCCTCCTGTTACTGCTGTGAAGATGAAAATAAAGTAATTACACCTCGCACAGAGATGTTTTTGCGGCCATATTTCACGCATTCCATAAGCGAATGGAAAGACAACTAATCCAAATACATGGTACAATAGGACGTACGCTCTGTTACGCAGAGACAGAGGTTTGCAGGGTACAGGTAGTCGCGGTGATTCCGTGATGATACAAAATTTCAGGGATGATGGAAGAGGGTAAATGTATCAATCTGAGGTTCGAGACTCTGGTCCGGAAGCGACCGACTCGAAAGTTATAAGCGATGATCGCTCTGTTGTCTCTGACAAGGTGACACATGCACCTGTACCGTTGTTGCTAACACTGCAGGGTAGGAAACTTTCAGAGGTTATAGGATGGACCAAAACACGAAAAAAGTCTAGTAAACATGGACTTCAAAATCCATACCTTAGGAGGCATAACCACTTGTTCATATTCAATACTGTGTAACAAATCTCTTGTACTACCAACTTTTTGCTTTACTTATTTTGAGAGATGTTTAGTATGAGTAAAAATAAAAAAGTCCAGTAAATATGGGCTCTAAAGTGCGTACATTAAGAGTTATGAGCACTTGTTCGTCTTCCCTACGGTGAAACACGTCTCTTCTGCTGAATCGGTGCTCATAGCTCTTAAGCTATGCATTTTGGAGACAATATTTACTGCATATTTTTTACTTGTTTTGACATATTGAGACCTCTGGAAGGTGCCTATCCTACAATCCTAGTAAAAATAATACCGTACATATACTCCAGTATCAGAGAGATCAGAAGAATTTTCGCTTATTACTTTCGAATCGATCATTTGCGGAACCGGGTCCGTTACCTCATATTGATACATCTACCCTTCTCCACTATCCCTGAACGATTGTAACGTCATAACGGAATAACTCTGTATGTGCAGATGTAGGCTGTTCTTCATATAACAGACAAAATTCAACACCACTGTTAACTGAGCACCTCCTTTAGCTCAGCATCACTTCAAAGACAAAGTAAACTCGCAACATTCCATCTGTATTTCGCAAGACGTGGACCTGCGAAATTATAAAATCTGTTAATATGATTGCTACATGTTAAATGCATAAAGACGTTCATTTACCCTGAATCATTGTACCCATTATTTGATACACGAACGTACTCCATAAGTGAAATACATTTCGTATTGTATGAAAGTAAATAAGAAACAATTATTTAATGTTCTCAAGAGTTTGCATTATTTTATTTCTGAAAACATAATTTAAATCTAGTACTATTGTAGATCGTAATTCGTTTCAAAATGAAAATTTAGCTTTCAAATGAAATGTGTCACAGTAATTATATGGACATATAACTACTTCTGCCGGGCGGGGCAGCAATAACATCTCTATCAAAAACAATATGTGCAGACAGAGGAAATATATTGTTTTGAACCTACAGTTCAATTTTGCCAGTGTATCATGTCGTAATGCAAACCTAGATACGAATGCGTGTCACTTTGATGCAACTTATGGCAACAGCAGCAGCAGCACTCTGTCCTGAGGCCACAAGTGGCCCATCGGGACCATCCGACCGCCGTGTCATCCTCAGATGAGGATTCGGATAGGAGGGGGGTGTGGTTAGCACGTCGCTCTCCCAGTCGGTATGATGGTTTTCTTTGACCGGAGCCGCTGCTATTCGCTCGAGTAGCTCCTCAATTGGCATCACGAGGCTGAGTGCACCCCGAAAAATGGCAACAGTGCAAGGCGGTCCGGATGGTCACCCATCCAAGTGCCGACCACGCCAGACAGCGCTTAACTTCGGTGATCTGACGGGAACCGGTGTATTCACTACGGCAAGGCCGTTGTCCTAACTCATGGCAACGAAAAACTAAATTGTTTTTTACCAACCACAGTATTTATCACAGCACACTGAATTTAATATCACATATTATTTGGATAATTTTGAAACTGTTTAAACAACTGTCGCTGCGCGCTGTTAATAAGTCGCCAACGTAAGTAAAAAACGAAATACTCATTTTCAAGAATTACTTCCTAATCTCAAATTAATCATTAAAAAAAAGTTCAAATGTGTGTGAAATTTTATGGGACTCAACTGCTAAGGTCATCAGTCCCTAAGCTTACACACTACTTAACCTAAATTATCCTAAAAAAATAATAAGCCTTCACGTAGCGTTCACAGCAACCGTCATGCTGTTGAACAGTAGTACAAGATTATGTCTTTACAACTGGTTTTAAACAGACAGACAGAAGAGAAGGCGAGCTGAGCGCTTCTAGCGAGGAATTAGATCCTGATTTTTTCTCGTAACCACCCCTCCCGGCCACGCTTACAGACTGAAGAAAAAAGCGGTTGACAGCAGTCTGAAGCCGTAACTGCAGAGCGGCTCTCTTCATCCTGTCGCAGTTGAAGTTGGTTTCATTTGCCCAAAGTAACCAGCGTGTCTAGCTGCACCGTACACCTTGTTCAACGTAAAGTGGACGCCGCGGGTATTTGACATACAGCTCTAAAACTGAGAGAAGATTATCGCCTTTGTGATTAATATACTTCTTAATATTATCCGTAATAATATCCACAGCGTTCTATTAATTAATTTTTTAACCTTTCTAAATGGTCTTTAATATTCGATAAGAATAATTTCACAAATGAGTATGTAAAAAGGTTATATCTGAAATAGTCTTTTTCTGCTGTAAACAACTTCATTTGTACATAGTTAGGAAACAAAAATAGAAGAAAATTTAAAATAGAACGAACTCATAGCTACAACTTACAAGAAGACACTACTACTGCAACTACGAAAAAAAAAGCTCGTCTCAGGAACTTTTACGGAATTCATAGCTGGTGATCACTGCTTACGATATCTCTGTGACATAAGTAATTCTGATCAAGTTTTCCCTGTTCTGCGCAGCCATCCCTGCTACGTTTAGGTAAATGCAGAGACTTCCGAACACCCTGTTCGCTTTATCATTCGATCTCACATCTCTGCTCAACCTTAACAATTTTTACTTAAAGAGCATATCAGAAACAATCGTTGTTACCAAAACAACGTCGTGTCCTGTGCTTCCACCTTTGGCACAGCCACCTAATCTAGAACATCTTCGGTAGCAGGAACCGATTTTGTGAATGATGACCCTCGCAATGTCAGAAACCCGAAGCACATCTCCGGCACCAAAAGAAAACCTTTGCTCCAGTGCCTAAAATATTATCTGATATTATTTGAGCGCCCGTTCACCTTTCTTTCCACCAGACCTTCCTCATATCTTCGATTAATTTCTGTATCACCAGTATTTACTATGGCACAATATATCGCTTCTGTACATCTACGAATACATTTGTATCTTCCACTAACACTATTATTGTTATTATTATCATTATTATTGATATTAATATTAATATTAGAAATAGCAGTAGTAGAATTGATATTATTACCGATATTAGTTCCTTGTCGGCACTGTTGTCACAAATTATATTACTCGTAAATGTACGCAAATCCAGTTTCAAATCACAATCTCAATTTTGTTAGTGGCAATGCGAAAGCTGTTTACGTCATAATAATTATCAATTTTTCAGTAAACTGTTTGTTGGTTTGGTTGTTTGGGGGAAAAGACCAAACTGAGAGGTTATCAGTCTGATCGGATTAGGGAAGAACGGGGAAGAAAGTCGGCCGTGCCGTTTCAAAGGAACCATCCCGGATTTTGCGTGGAGTGATTTAGGGAAATCACGGAAAATCTAAATCAGAATGGCCGGACGCGGGATTGAACCGTCGTCCTCCCGAATGCGAGTTCGGTGTGGTAACCACTGCGCCACCTCGCTCGGTCAGTAAACTGTTATTCAATGTTTTGGATGTGTAAAATCCAAGTCCGTTTTAAGAGAGGGCATAAATATATTAATGTGATATGGTTAAATGAATAAAGATAAGCAATTACCTTTCTAAACTCTCATTCCACAAACGCGTAGACATTCACATATTTGAAATAAAAACCAGTATAAACGGTTCTTCCTCTCTCCATGTTTTTCTCTCCTTCCTTCTTAATTCATTCCCCTTATGGCCTGTCTTTTGCTCACCACACAAACACTCCCAACCACCACATGAGTCAATGAAGAAGCTACAGTTGGGAAAGAACACAACACCAAACGAACAATCACGCATGAAAAAGCGACACGGGACTTTACAGAAATCCTGCTACTTTAGTTCACTTTCTTCCCACAAGCAAATTCACCACAGAATATATAAGGGGCGATCAAAAAGTTTCTGTTCGAATGCCATACTGTCCGCAATCGGTATGCCAATGTAAAATCGCTGTGAGCATTGAGCTAATTATCCTCGGACGCACCAGGTTGAAGATTCTCATTAGATAAAACGCGGTGTACTGCTGTGTGAAGACGTCCGTAACTGCTTGCTGCACATCCACGCGTGACAGGAATCGTCGGCTCTTCGAGGGATCGAAGGTGTGATAATCGCATGGTGAGGGATCAGGACTATAAGACGGATGCCCGAATGTCTCCAACTTGACTAGGCGTAACATCTGCTCCTCGACATTCGCGACATGGGGGCATCCCGTGTCGAATCGTGACCAGCACGGAACTTGTCGCACCATTCCACAATGGTAGTATTCGATAGACGTGCTGCCCCCATAGACGTTCTTCTTTCTCCGATGGATGTCCATCGGTGCTTGTTCCTCGGCAGCCAAGAAAAGAGTAACAGGATGTTGGTCGTGCTTGGATCCATTTGGTAAGAACGTCGCCGTAGTTCACATTTTCACACTTATCGTACGCAAGTCGGAAAGACGTGAATGCCACAATAATAGCTTGCCTACAAGTCGGTGCTTATCTGTCGGCATCGCAGTCCCGCTGAGTTGCATATATGCTGCAGAAACGCCCTGAAAAAGAAGCTTATTTGGAAGAAATGATGTGCAAATTAAGAAAAAGACATGTACAGGAAAAAAAGTAAAAGCAATGTTTCAGAGTATCCTCTGCATCCCTTAAAGCCAGTAATGAAAATGCGTCGTAAATGACGCAGATCCAGAGTATACAAAGAGGAAAAGTACTTTACTTGCTGCTAAAGATGGACGTTACATGAAGAATAATATTTTTGATGTACCGCTAATATTTAACTTCTTTATCTTCAGAGATGTAGGGTGTCAATATCCTACCAGTGAAACTTTCCATTAAACCAGAAAATATGAGGTCAGTTTCTCTGTTCGCACCTCTCGTTGGCTGCCACAAACTACAGGCTACTGAGCATTATCATCCATGCGTTGCATAAATATGCATCACTGTTTTTAGAGGAACCGGTAGTCGTATAACATCATGAACAATGTTACGTTCACTAGCTTATGACGCGCACCGATAAAATTTTTCTGTCGTCATCGATTTGAAATTCTCAACTGCTACATTTGGCTGCTGCCACATGGTATGTAGCATTTCGACCAGTATATACGTACTGAAAGGAATGTTAGTCATTCGTATTGGTAGACTGGAACGAACATGTATTCGCCCCAACGCTGAAAAAGAGATTATTCTGCAACATTGTCAGAGATTAGTCTAAGTTTATTTTTAAAGTTCAATAAAACGGCAAACAAGGACATCGAGTAGGTTTTAGCTATGCAGAGCCACATCACGCAAAACTTTGCTTACCTAGATTTTCATGCTTAATTCTAGTGTCTCTTTGTGCAGGCTGAAACCCGAAGTGGAAAGCTCTGAGACATTTAGCGAGTCGTAGGACGTATATCGGAAAGACAGGTCAGGGGCCATAGGAGGGGGAGTTTTCATTGCAGTTAACAAAAATATTGTCTCTATTGAGGTCGAAATTGAGGTGCAGATAAAACTAAATCACTTGCTGGATGTTTTTAGCGGCCACCCGATTCGGCTGTGGCAGTTCTAGAGTTATTCAAAGAAAGTCTGCGTTCAATAGCGCGTAAATACTCAGATTATGAAATACTATTTGGAGGCGACCTGCCTAGTATAGACTGGAATGTCTATGGATTCATAGCGGGGTGCGGACAGAGAGTCATGTGAAATACTTTTGAATTCGTTTTCCATAAGTTGTCTTGAGCAGCTAACTCGGCAGACCACAAGCAGAAGAAACGTGTTAGACCTTCTAGCTACAAATAGGCCGGACCTTAGCGACAGTGTCAGTATAGAAACGGGGACTAGCGATCATGATGTTATTACAGCAACTATGATTATAGAAGTCAATAAATCATTCAAGAAGGCTAGGAGAGTGTTTCTGCTAGACTGAGCGGACAAGCAGTTATTAACAACTTATGTAGAGAGTGAATTGGCATCACTTAGTACGAGTAAGATGGATGTAGAGGAATTATGAGCAAAACTTAAGCAGACTTTAATTCTTGGCCTGGAAGTTATGTGTCTAGTAAGTGGATAAAGGAACGAAAAGACATACCATGGTTCAATAACGAAATTCATAAGATGCTGAGGAAGCAGAGGCTGTTGCACTCTAGGTTCAAAAAGGGACGCACAAACTACCACAAGCCAAGGTTAGTAGAGATTCGTGCATCTGTGGAAAGATCTATGCGCGAAACATACAACAACTACCACCGCCACACCGTAGCAAAAGATCTGGCAGAGAACTCGAGAAAATTCTGATCGCATGTTGAATCGCTAAGCGGGTCTAAGGCTCCATTCAGTGCCTTGTTGGCCAGTCTGGCGTGGCAGCTGAAGATAGCAAAAACAAAGCCAAAGTTTTAAATTTCACATTCAAGAAATTGTTCACGCAGAAGAACAGTACAAACTTACCGTCATTTGAACATCGGACAGACTCCTGTAGGGACGAAATAGAATGAGCATACCTGGCGCAGAGAAGCAACAAGATTTGAAAACAAATTAATCATCAGGTCCGGATGGAATCCTAGTTCGATTTTACCGAGAGTACTCTACGGCATTGGCCATTGCATTTGTCGTGAATCTCTCGCCCAGCAAGATGTCCCAAGCGACTGGAGAAAAGAATAGGTGACTCCGGTACATAAGAAAGGTGAAAGAACGAACGCACAAAATTACAGTCCAATATGCCTATCTTCTGTTTGTTACAGAATCTTCAAAGATATTCTCAGTTCGAATATAATAAACTTTCTTGAGTCTAAGCAGCTTGTGTTCACGAATCAGCATGGATTTAGAAAGCACCGCTCGTGTGAAACTCAGCTTGCCCTTTTCTCACACGATATGTAGAGAAATTTGGATGAAGGGCAACAGGCAGAGACCATATTTCTAGGTTTCCGGAAAGCATTTGACACTGTGCCCCAATGCAGGCTGTTAACGACGATAGGAGCGTATAAAATAAGTCCACAGATATATGGGTGGTTGGACGTTTTCTTAAATAATAGGACCCAGTACGCTGTTTTCGACGGCGAGTGTTCGTTTGAGACAAGGGTATCGTCACGAGTGCCTCAGGGAAATGTGATAGGACCGCTGTGGTTCTCTATACATAAATGATTTGGCAGACAGAGTGGGCAGCGTCCTACTGTTGTTTTCTAATAAAGCTGTGGTGTATGGTAAGGCTCAAATGGTTCAAATGGCTCTGAGCACTATGGGACTTAACATCGGTGGTCATCAGTCCCCTAGAACTTAGAACTACTTAAACCTAACTAACCTAAGGACATCACACACATCCATGCCCGAGGCAGGATTCGAACCTGCGACCGTAGCAGTCGCGCGGTTCCGGACTAAGCGCCTAGAACCGCTAGACAACCGCGGCCGGCTGTATGGTAAGGGGTCGAAGTTGAGTGACTCTAGGAAGATACAAGACAGCTTAGAGAAAATTTCTAGTTGGTGTGATGGATGGCAACTAGACCTAAATGTGGAAAAATGTAAGTTAATCTGGATAAGTAGGGAGATCAAACCTGTAATGTTCGAATACAGTATAACTAGTGCCCTGTTTGAAACAGTCAATTCGTTTCAATATCTGGGCGTAGCGTTGTAAAGCAATATGTGGTGGAACGAGCATACGAAAACTGAGGTGGACAAGGCGAATGATAGACTTAGATTTATTGGGAAAATTTTAAGAAAGAGTGGTTCTCTTGTAAAGAGACCGCATGTAGAACTCTGGCGCGACCCATTCTTGAGTACTCCTCAAGTGTTTGGTATCCGTACCAGATCGGATTGAAGGAACACATTGAAGCAGTTCAGAGGAGGGCTGCTAGATTTTTTGCCGGTAGGTTCGAGCAAAACGTGAGTGTTACGGAGATACTTCGGGAACTCAAATGGGAATCCCTGGAGGGAAGACGGCGTTCTTTTCGGGAAATAGTATTAAGAAAATTTAGAGAACCGGTATTTGGAGCTAATTACCGAACGATTCTGCTCCCGCTAACATACAATACGCGTAGAGACCACGAAGATAAGATACTAGAAATTAGGGCTCATACGGAGGCATATAGGCAGTCGTTTATGCTTCGCTATATTTGCGAGTGGAACAGGAGTTGAAACGACAGTTACTTCGTCTCTAATTACTTCATCATAAATGGAATGATATATCCTAATCTTCGTTCTTCCTCAACATGTATAGCAATGTACTTTAATAATTATTGGAAGGAGAAGATAAGAATACAGTGTGCAGAAGACTTTAGTGCGAACATGAAAAATGTACCATTTCACACAAACACACAAACACACACACACACACACACACACACACACACACACACACACAGAAACCCATGAACTATACATGGAGGACTCTAACTCCGCCGACAACATTTCCATGCGACATCTATAACATTCACCGCTACTGATGAATTATAATGCTAATTTAATCAGTGTGACCCCTTTTAACAGACCATAATCGTCTGTCTAAAGGTTTAAAGCAACTGGACTGTGAACATAGTTTCCTGACATAGCTTTCTATTAGAGATAGAGAATGAACCAGGGACGGGACTCGAACCAAGGTACTCAGGAAATAGTAGTAGTATGTGGCTACATAAATGAAAACGGTCGCCAGTCCAAATAGGATAAGTAATTTCAGAATAAGTGTTAATAAATTTCTAAGTTCAGAAACAAAATCTGAAGTTTTAAATTTCTTTACTTTCAGAATGCAAAATAAAATTATAATGCTAGCAGCATCAAACGTTTACTACCAACATAAAGTTGGCTGTCATTGTTCATAACCGAAGCAACAAACGTGGCCAGACTACAGCGTTTACTTGCTAATCAGCTTGATAAAAACAATGCCCATCAATGAAAATTAGTTGATCAGTGACCAACACAGCGGTTGGCATATTGACACCCTAAAACTGTTATGGTAGTCAAATAATGATTTTTAAAGCATTTTTTAGACCCAAAACAAAATAGCGCAAAAAATACACGTTGTAACAATTATTTAAACAAAAGTAGGCAAATTTTTTGATCACGTATAATAAGTTAAATTACTGCAGTATCACTCATACTTAAAGAATAATTTCACGTAAGATTTTAAACACTGCAGGAAAAGAAGCAATCATTTGTTCAAAGAAAGATTTTCAATTTTTGGGCACTCGAAAATATTCAAGGATTAGGAACAGAGCACTAATACAAGTAACAAATCATAGGTGACTGATGTTCTATTGACACGTATTTTGAATTAACACTTCTATCTAACAAGTGCAGTGAAACCAATGATTCATGCATTAATATAGTTCTGAAAATGTTTAAATTACCTGGAGATTTTGAAGAGATGAGCTGCTGTGCTTATAGCGCTGGACGGTATTACACAACCGTGGTTATTTATACAATCTGCTTTATTAAAATCTTTTCTTGACTGCACCAAAAGAAATACAGAGCATTCCACAACACACCACGTTGCTATATTTAAACGTAACTTCCATCCGACGCTCATTTAAGATGACTGGCAGGAAATTTAGCCTCGCTTTCCACTCCAGGTTGTGGGTACTTCAGTTGCTGGCCACAGAATATTGACTACTGCCTGTCCTCCGCTGGTGCGCTTCCTCCACGCCCTTCCACCTTTTCTACTGGTGCGTTTACACCTTCCAGACAAAGAGAGCATTCCCTTCACGTTTTTCCTAACATTGACTCTTCTGAGATTACCTATACATGAACCAGCGTAATTATCTCTTACATATAACATAAAAAACGAAATAAATCTGTTAATAACATTCAGTAAAATAAATATAAATTATGAACGCATACAAAAAAGATAATGCATTAACATTTACATAAGTAGCATAATGTGGTGGTTTAGTATCATCTGTGGTATAAAGCACTGGCGTTAAAAAGAGACTCCTTGCCTCCGGGGATGGTTGCAAAGTAACAGTGTAATTATGATTTATTACCCGAATTATCTTTCTTTCTGCTAAAATCACAAGAAGGAAAAATCCTGTAATATGCACCCATCAAAACGTACAACAAAAAACACAGAGTAATGGAACTGTCAACACAATCTAAAATACAGTGATGTGTCGGCACTCGTATGGTGGGTGCTTACGTGGCCAAGCTAGCCGAAGAGGCTGGTGTTTGAAGAGGCGCCGTGCCAAAGACTTATACCGCACACAGCGAAAGCTAAAAAACATCATCCGCTAAGTTACAAAGAGGACGAAAGTGTGTGTATAGTGATCGTAACCGTTTGTCATTGAAGAGGGTTGTGACGAAAACTGAGAAGGCGACAGCTGCAAGTGTCACTACAAAACAATGTCGCATTCGCGAAACCCTATCAGCACCAAAACACTACGAAGGGAGTTCCATGTGCAAGGAACTGCTGTGCTAGCGGAAATTCCAAAACAACTAGTTACTAATGGAAATACCGGTTACAATGAAACGTGGTGTCGAACTATGAAGCACTGGAAGAAAGCCATTTGGTTCGACGAATCTAGTTTCACACTGTTTCCAACTTTTGACCGAGTGTCCGTCTCAAACCTGAAACATGCCGAGGATTCGGTGATGATTTGGGCGCCTATGTAGTGGTATTCCATGGCCACCGAGGTTACTTTGCATGGTCGCATTACTGCCCAGCATTATGTGACCATTTTGGCTTATCACGTTCCTCTCAAGGTGCATTGTTTCTCGATGGTCATACAGTGTTCCAAGGTGGCAGGGCTCCTGTTCAGACAGTTCGCATCGTCCAGCACTGACTTAATTGTCCGATGTCTCCTTATCTTAGAAGATATATTAAGGAAAGGCAAACTTACGTGTATAGCATTTGTAGGCTAAGAGAAAGCTTTTGACAATGTTGACTGGAATACGCTCTTTCTGATTCTGAAGGTGGCAGGCGTCAAATATCGGGAGCGAAAGGCTACTAACAAAAAAAAAAAAAAAGGTTCAAATGGCTCTGACCACTATGGGACTCAACTTCTGAGGTCATTAGTCCCCTAGAACTTAGAACTAGTTAAACTTAACTAACCTGAGGACATCACATACATCCATGCCCGGGACAGGATTCGAACCTGCGACCGTAGCGGTCTCGCGGTTCCAGACTGCAACGCCTAGAACCGCTCGGCCACTTTGGCCGGCGGGTACTAACAATTTGTACAGATACCAGACGGCAGTTATATGAGTCGAGGGGCATGAATGGGAAGCAGTGGTTGAGAAGGGAGTGAGATAGGGTTGTACCCTATCCCTGATGTTATTCAATCTGTGTATTGAGCAAGCAGTAAAGGAATCAAAAGAAAAATTTGCAGTAGGAATTAAAATCCATGGAGAAGAAATAAAAACTTTCAGGTTTGCCGTTGACATTGTAGTTCTGTCAGAGACATTGTAATTCTGTCAGAGACAGCAAAGGACTTGGAAGAGCAATTGAACGGAATGGACAGTGTCTTGAAAGGAGGATATAAGATGAACATCAACAAAAGCAAAACGAGGATAATGGAATGTAGTCGAATTAAGTCGGGTGATGCTGAGGGAATTAGATTAGGAAATGAGACACTTAAAGTAGTAGATGAGTTTTGCTATTTGGGGAGCAAAATAATTGATGATGGTCGAAGTAGAGAGGATGGAAAATGTAAACTGGCAATGGCAAGAAAGCGTTTCTGAATAAGAGAAATTTGTTAACATCGAGAATAGATTTGTCAGGAATTCGTTCCTGAAAGTATTTCTATGGAGTGTAGCCATGTATGAAAGTTAAACATGGACGATAAATAGTTTGGACAAGAAGAGAATAGAAGTTTTCGAAATTTGGTGCTACAGAAGGATACTGAAGATTAGATGGGTAGATTACGTAACTAATGAGGAGGTACAGAATAGATTTGTGGAGAAGACGAATTTGTGCACAACTTGACTAGAAGAAGGGATCGGTTGGTAGGACATGTTCTGAGGCATCAAGGGATCACCAATTTAGTACTGCAGGGCAGCGTGGAGGGTAAAAATCGTAGAGGGAGACCAGGAGATGAATACACTAAGCAGATTCAGAAGGATGTAGGTTGCAGTAGGTACTGGGAGATGAAGGAGCTTGCACAGGATAGAGTAGCATGGAGAGCTGCATCAAACCAGTCTCCGGACTGAAGACCACAACAACAACAACAACAGCAACGTCTCTCCCGGCGACCACAGTCACCAGATCTCAATATTATTAAACCTTTACCGTCTACTTTGTATAGAAGGGTGCGTGATCGCTAATCGCCTCTATAATCGTTACCCGTGCTTGCCGCTATTTGACCGGAGTAACGGTATAAGATTGCATTGAAAACCTTACGGGACCTGCATTTATCCATTTCGTGACGACACGACGCAGCTCTTTAGAATGCCGACTCTTATCTGACACCATTGTGGTTTTGGTGTTTCTATTTCATTGTCTACCTCGTGTATGTCGGTCAAATCTTCGTCGGTAAACTTATGCGTACTAATTTGTATCACTGTCAACGTTCAGCTAACGCTGCCGGAGTTAAAAACACGAAACAACACAGATCAGTAGTGAATGCCAGCGTACTGCTGTCAACGGCAAGTACCGTGAGCGATTGGATAAAGTTCGTTCCCGAACATGACACATGGCGCCTACCGCCGATATATGCACCGTTATGAACATGCTTTCAGTGTAATGGAGATGCAAAGGTAAGTGGGGTTAAGAGATCAAACGAAATGCAATTACTTTGTAACGAGCCACAGGAGGCCCTCGGTCACTCATTATCGAAGTACTTAGAAAATGTCCCTGACCAACCTCGGAAATTTTTTCACTGGAATGCTCTGTATTTCAATAATGGGGGGTGGTTGGGATCACATGAAATCTTATAGCCGGCTTAATGATACGGATTACAGCTGTGACAAATCGTATTAGAAACAGTTGCTGCACTGAAGAGAGGGAGGGAGGGAGAGAGAGAGAAAGAGAGATAGAGAGAGAGAGAAAGAGAGAGAGAGAGAGAGAGAGCCGGCCGGTGTGGCCGAGCGGTTCTAGGCGCTTCAGTCTGGAACCGCGCGACTGCTACGGTCGCAGGTTCGAATCCTGCCTCGGACATGGATGTGTGTGATGTCCTAAGGTTAGTTAGGTTTAAGTAGTTCTAAGTTCTAGAGGACTGATGACTTTAGATGTTAAGTCCCATAGTGGTGGTGGTGGGTAGTGTTTAACGTCCCGTCGACAACGAGGTCATTAGAGACGGAGCGCAAGCTCGGGTTAGGGAAGGAGTGGGAAGGAAATCGGCCGTGCCCTTTCAAAGGAACCATCCCGGCATTTGCCTGAAACGATTTAGGGACATCACGGAAAACGTAAATCAGGATGGCTGGAGACGGGATTGAACCGTCGTCCTCCCGAATGCGAGTCCAGTGTGCTAACCACTGCGCCACCTCGCTCGGTAAGTCCCATAGTGCTCAGAGCCATTTGAACCATTTTTTGAGAGAGAGAGAGGGAGAGAGAGAGAGAGAGAGAGAGAGAGAGAGAGAGAGAGAGGGCGGGGGGGGGGGGGGGGCGTTACTGTGGCATCAGTGAAAGGAACAGTTTGGCTTTTCACGTTGCTCGGATGTCGTCTGATATCATCTGGATGTCCGAGTGATAGCTGAGCGCAAGACTGAGAAGACGCCCAGTACCGATTCGTCTGATTGCGGTCAAAGACGGCTGCCTGACGCACGGAACACTTCATTTCCTGGCTCTTATACGAGGATACATGTAATTGCCTCAAGAGTTTTCCGTCCTACTGTCGGTTTGTCGGTTCTAAGAATCCCATCAGAGGCTTTTGCCTTGGGCAACAAAGTGTTGATGGCACCGGTTGCAGTCGACTATCAGGATTGCAGTAGCGTAAATGCGGACGCAGAGGAGCATCTAAGACGCAGTCTCAATGCTAGGCAACAACAGCGTGCAGTTGAAAAAGCCAGAACTACAGCCTGGCTATGGCACTCAAGTGCCACCGCTGCCAACGTGTACCACTACTCGCTGTGTGTCACGAGCCCCATATACTGTTCACCGGAAACATTATGACCACACGCGTAAAATTTAGTTGATGCACGTCTGGAACACAGTACAGCAGCGATTGTGTATGGCTTGGATTCCACACGTGCTTGGTATGTTTTCAGAGGTGTGTGGCTCCATGCACAGGTCACGCAGTTTCCGTAAACAACGGACAGGCGATTTATGATCAGTTCAGTTCGATTTACATTTCACTTCGTTGCAACGAATTTTTGAACTGTTATCTGGAAGCTCTAGAGAGGTCGCACATATTCAATAATCACTGTGACATACAGTGATTTATATTTTATATATAGTATTTAATTATGTTATGAGAAATGACTACGAATTTAATTAATGCAGAAATGAAACAGAAAATTGAAAATTAGAATCAATTAAACAACATAAAATAAAACGAATTAACTCAACTTCCAGCTTACTTAACAAGATATGTTAACGTCGAATATCACGAAATTTACCGATTAACTACAACTATATCTACTTCCAAACCTATTTTTGCAACAGTATTCTACTTTGCCAACTCTGTTACGTGCGTGACTCGGCAATCCTCTAGTCTACGCATACCCGTGTGGGTATGCTTCTTTCTGTTTTTCTTTGCTTGCTCTTTTTAAAAAAATGTTTCTTGGTAATTCATATACACTCCTGGAAATGGAAAAAAGAACACACTGACACCGGTGTGTCAGACCCACCATACTTGCTCCGGACACTGCGAGAGGGCTGTACAAGCAATGATCACACGCACGGCACAGCGGACACACCAGGAACCGCGGTGTTGGCCGTCGAATGGCGCTAGCTGCGCAGCATTTGTGCACCGCCGCCGTCAGTGTCAGCCAGTTTGCCGTGGCATACGGAGCTCCATCGCAGTCTTTAACACTGGTAGCATGCCGCGACAGCGTGGACGTGAACCGTATGTGCAGTTGACGGACTTTGAGCGAGGGCGTATAGTGGGCATGCGGGAGGCCGGGTGGACGTACCGCCGAATTACTCAACACGTGGGGCGTGAGGTCTCCACAGTACATCGATGTTGTCGCCAGTGGTCGGCGGAAGGTGCACGTGCCCGTCGACCTGGGACCGGACCGCAGCGACGCACGGATGCACGCCAAGACCGTAGGCTCCTACGCAGTGCCGTAGGGGACCGCACCGCCACTTCCCAGCAAATTAGGGACACTGTTGCTCCTGGGGTATCGGCGAGGACCATTCGCAACCGTCTCCATGAAGCTGGGCTACGGTCCCGCTCACCGTTAGGCCGTCTTCCGCTCACGCCCCAACATCGTGCAGCCCGCCTCCAGTGGTGTCACGACAGGCGTGAATGGAGGGACGAATGGAGACGTGTCGTCTGCAGCGATGAGAGTCGCTTCTGCCTTGGTGCCAATGATGGTCGTATGCGTGTTTGGCGCCGTGCAGGTGAGCGCCACAATCAGGACTGCATACGACCGAGGCACACAGGGCCAACACCTGGCATCATGGTGTGGGGAGCGATCTCCTACACTGGCCGTACACCACTGGTGATCGTCGAGGGACACTGAATAGTGCACGGTACATCCAAACCGTCATCGAACCCATCGTTCTACCATTCCTAGACCGGCAAGGGAACTTGCTGTTCCAACAGGACAATGCACGTCCGCATGTATCCCGTGCCATCCAACGTGCTCTAGAAGGTGTAAGTCAACTACCCTGGCCAGCAAGATCTCCGGATCTGTCCCCCATTGAGCATGTTTGGGACTGGATGAAGCGTCGTCTCACGCGGTCTGCACGTCCAGCACGAACGCTGGTCCAACTGAGGCGCCAGGTGGAAATGGCATGGCAAGCCGTTCCACAGGACTACATCCAGCATCTCTACGATCGTCTCCATGGGAGAATAGCAGCCTGCATTGCTGCGAAAGGTGGATATACACTGTACTAGTGCCGACATTGTGCATGCTCTGTTGCCTGTGTCTATGTGCCTGTGGTTCTGTCAGTGTGATCATGTGATGTATCTGACCCCAGGAATGTGTCAATAAAGTTTCCCCTTCCTGGGACAATGAATTCACGGTGTTCTTATTTCAATATCCAGGAGTGTGTTTCTGTAGTTTAAAGTTTTATTTAATTAATTTTATACTTACCTATCGTTATAAGTAATGGAGGAAACACTTCTTGTGATCTGTTGGCGTTATTTTAATATTCAGAACGTCCACTTGATCTAATAGAATCAAACTTAAGCAGATACCTCTTATGTAGTCTATGTGCAATCATATTAACTGTAGTCCACAAGTTGCCGTCACTTACAATTGTTTTCAGTTAGCAGTTTAACTGTCTGCAGTCTGTCTCTACCTGAAAAATGGCGCAACTGAAATGGACATTAATTGCGGAGATTTTCTTTCCACATTCATAAATTGATGTTTTACTACATCTACGTCTACATATATACTCCGCTAGCCACCATCGGTATGTGGCGGAGGGCACAATTCCCGCCAAAGTCATATTCCCCCCCCCCTTCCCCCCTCGGCGAATATCGGATTTCGGAATTTAGTGAGCTCCCCCTTCCGTTTAGCGCCTCGTCTATCTGCAAGAGTGTCCGACTTCAAACTCTCTATGAGATTTGTAGCGCTCTAGCGATGGCTAAATATACAAGTCACGAATCTTGCCACTCTTCTTTGGACCTTCTCAATCTTTTGAATGAGACCCAACTGGTAAGGGTCCCACACAGACGAACAATACTTTAAGACTGGAAGAACTAACGTATTGTAAGCAATTTACTTTGTTGAAGGATTGTATCGCTTCAGGATTCTACCAATAAACCGCAATCTGGAGTTTGCCTTGCCCGTTACTTGTGTAATCTGATCATTCCATTTGAGATCATTTCGAATTCACACCCAGATACTTGACGGATGTTACCGCTTCGAAAGACTGGGCATTTATTTCGTACTCTTACATTAACGGGGATTTTCGCCTTGTTATACGCAGTAGGTTACACTTACTAATATTGAGAGATAACTGCTAGTCATTACACTAAGCATTTATTTTCTGCAAATCTTCATTGATTTGTTCACAATTTTCGTGTGATACTACTTTCCTGTAGACTACTGCATCATCGGCAAACAGTCTAATGCCGCTGTCAATACCAGCAACCAGATCGTTTATGTAAATCGTAAAAAGCAGAGGACGTGTTAGCTTGTTTCTGTTGAAGTCACCCCATTCAGGACGACAGACTGCTCTCTGTCTGTTAGAAAACTTTCTATCCAACAGCGTATGTCATCGGATAGATCGTAAGCGTGCACTTTTTGGAGCAAGTGGCAGTGCGGAACCGAGTCGAACGCCTTTCGAAAGTCGAGAAATATGGCATCAACCTGGGAGCCGGTATCTAGAGCCTGTTGTGTATCACGCACAAAGAGGGCCAGTATTGTCTCGCATGGCCGCTGTTTCCTAAAACCGTGTTGGTTTCTGCAGATGAGCTTCTCAGAGTCTAGAAAGGTCATTATGTCTGAAAGCAAAATATGACTCTACAACAAATCGATGCCAGTGAAATTGGCATCCGATTTTCTACCCTTTTTATAGACTGCTATGACCTGGGCCTTCTTCCAGTCCCGTGGAACTTTCGACTGTTCCAATGATCTCTGATAGATGATGGACAAGAATGGTGTTATATCTGTAGCATAGGCAACATATAATCTTACGGGGATACCGTCTGGGCCAGATGCCTTCCTGGCGTCTAAGGAACTTAACTGTTTTACAGTCCCAGATACACTAAACACTATTCAGCAATCCTTGCGTTTGTTCGATAGTTGAAAGGGGAAATGGTGCTGCAGTTTTTGAAAGCTAGGTTTAGAATTTCGGCCTTCTGTTTATCATCATCCGTTACATTACCCGTACTGTCAGCAAAAGAAGGTATTGAATTATTTGTAGCGTTCATAGATTTTACGTACGACCAAGATTTTTTGGGGTTATTTTTAGAATCTGCAGATAAAATATTGCTTTCAAATTCGTTAAAAGAATTTCTCATTGTCCTTCTGACAGCTGACTTCATTTCGCATAATTTCTGTTTGTCAGCTGGGCAGTGACTACGTTTAAGACGACTGTGCAAAATTCTCTGCGTTCTTTGTTGTACCAAGGTGGATCCTTTCCCTCTCCTATATTTTTACTAGGCACTTATATCTCTAGCACGTGGTGGACAATACCTTTAAATTCCGACCATAGATGCTCAATATCTTTGTGTCCCGCGATAAATGCTTGGAGCAGACTATGAATAATAACACTTTCATTTGCTTTCCCAAACAAGAAAACTCTATGCTTTTTTTTTCAACTTCCAGTGACATAGAAGCCACAGCGACATTGTGGTCGCTAATACTTTCCTCTAGATTCACGTCCTCAAAAACACCAGGTGTGTTTATCGCCAAGATATCTAATATGTTCCCGGAAAATATTGTAAACCCGCCTTGCAGTGCTTCTGGTCAGACTGCCATTCCTCTAACTTCCAGGCTCTTTAGTGCCTTTTATCACTGACATGAGTTCCTGTGATCTCGTACACAAGATCATATTGTCCACTCCCCATTCAATACAGCGCTACCCTGTAAAGTGCCACGATATTCATCGGACATACCCAGAGAACCACCAGTAATCCGTCGACAGGTGCAGTGCGAAAGGCACCGGTGTGCCACTGAAATACGCTCAGCTGAAGTCGTCGCAGTATTGTTTTGTAGCTGTCCTCGAAGGCAATGCGCCCAGACGCTGGCAGCGAAGCCTACAATGGCGTTGAAGGTAGCCTCGTGATATCACCGCACCACATGAAACGCCCTTATTAGGTTTCGAGAGGTGTGTGTGTTTCGCGATGTGTACGCATAGGTCACTCAATTTCCGTAAACAACAGTCCGATGGTTTATGGCCACGTTTCCATCACTACAAGTTTGGGAGATCGCCGAGGATGCACACACGCAAAATAAGAGAGGCAGCTGAAGTCCAGAAGCAGCGAATAACAGACGGTAGGGCTACAGGCTCCCGACAGCCCGGTTGACTGCGTTCCCGTTGCGGCGGGCCAAATACGATCGCAGGGCAACGGCCTCACTGGAAGCTGCCGCTACCGGCTGAACAAACACCGCAGGCACAACTCGCCTTGTGTTTTCGCCACTAAAAGTAGGAAAACACGGACCACAACTAGATTGTTGTCGATTCGCGGCGCGCCACCAGTTACCAGCAAACCGGGTAACGTGCAAGTCGTTTGCTGTACATCCCCTCCTCCTCTCGCTACATCGACTAGTGGTATTTTAGAGCCAATAAAATCATACAATTTGACATCGAAGTTCCTATTATATTGTTAATAACGCCATATTAGCATCCACTCTCCGCCTGATTTACGCCCTGAGACTAGCAGCAGCAACATGACGAAACGTTGGATATTTTAGTAATTCAGTAATTTAATTACACTCATGCACATAAATTAAGGATAATTGCAGAGTGTAGTGCCACACAACGTGGCATTACACAAAACTGGCGCTAACAGCATAGGCATATAGCAAACACACTCGAGACAGATCAGTAAGTCCACAGTACTGATGATAAGTTGAGAAAACCGTCCCGAAACACATGTACTACAAAACGCCACTGTCTCCTGCGCATGTACCCCGACACCAATATGGGATGATCACCAAGCACACGTACACAGGCCGCATAACGGCTTGGCATACTCTGGATCAGGTGGTTGAGCAGCTGCTGGGGTACAGCTACTCATTCTTGCACCAGTGCTTGTTGGAGCTCCTGAAGTGTCTTAGCGGTTTGAAGGTGTGCAGCGATACGTCGACCGAGAGCATCCCAGACGTGCTCTATGGGGTTTAGGTATGGAGAACAGGCAGGCCACTCCATTCGCCTGAAATCTTCTGTTTCAAGGTACTCCTCCATGATGGCAGCTCGGTGGGGCTGTGCTTTCTCATCCATCAGGAGGAAGGTGGGACCCACTGCACCCCTGAAAAGGCGGACATACTGGTGCAAAATGACGTCCCGATACACCTGACGTGTTACAGTTCCTCTGTCAAAGACATGCAGGGGTGTACGTGCACCAATCATAATCCTACACCACACCATCAAACAACGATCTCCAAAGAGGTCCTTTTCAAGTGTTGACTGGTACCTAACACAGGTAAATAAATTAATGAAATCAATGTGAAGTGAAGTAGAAATTAGAAAATAGATGAAAAACTTAGTTTAGTTTAGAAGAATTACACACTAGCAAACAGCGGGCAGAGCAGCAGTTACAGAAGAGCCAATGACCATGAAGCGGAAGCTGTCGATTCAGCCATCAGGGCATCGCCTGACCGGCTCACGTGTTTCTCAATTGTCACTTGTGATCAAAGGCCCTCGTTTACTTCCCAAGAGCCAATGACCAAGCTTTTCAATGTGACAGAAGAGGCAATGACTGTGAAGTCGTTCTCCTCCAGTGAACAGAGTGAAATAAATACGCGAGATGCAGTGGGCCCGAGAGCAGTAGTTTTCAGTTCAGTTCCAGTACAGTTCAGCCGGTGCTGAAGACCATCATGCAGGAAGAGACTACATCGTACACAGAAGCACCAAGTCCGCCGCTGTAATGGACTAGCAAGCAGCAGCCTCGCCGCCTGAAGACAGAAGTTAGAAGGCATTTGAAGACTGATTTTTACGTACCCAGGTGACTCGTGAGGACGGGAAGGAGACGAAGCTGGAGTCCGTTGTTCGAGTCCGGGACACTGGCCTTCCCCCGCCGCGCAGCTCCGCTGGCCGACGCACAACACTGTCACAAGCGGCCTCACAGAGAAGAGAAACACTGGGACACCACATCCAAGGTATCACCATCTGATTCAGACTTCGTCCTCAATAATTAAACTGGCCACCTCGCGATTCGCGTCTCCAGTCACCTGGGTGAGACGGCGACACGAGGTACACACCGCCAGGCGTAATCAGACGCCGCCGCTCACGCAAGCAGAAGGGATCGTAAACGACACAGCTGCCGCCCTCCCAGCCAGAACAATCCAGTAAGGAAACCATTGTACAACTCTTCAATAAAAGTTATCTTATGTAAAAATGCTGTTTCATTCTACCTCATACCCGAGCCAAGGAAGAACCCACCCTGCCCACATGTTGTTAAGAGAGAAAAAGTAATTTATTTAGTGTTTTCACCCTGACATAATGCTTTAGAATCAAATGCCCTTTGCAGTACTGCTCATCCTGACAATTGACTAGCATCAAAAGAGGTTATCCAGTTACACAAGAACATTAAGGGGCTGGTTCACGCCAGATGAAAATCTGGCGAGAATCACTGTTCAGACTATACCTGGACTCGTCCGTGAACATAACCTGGGACCACTGTTCCAATGACCATGTACTGTGTTCTTGACACCAGGCTTTACGGGCTCTATTGTGACTAGGGGTGAGCGGAATGCATCTTGCAGGTCTCCGGGCGAATAAACCATGTCTGTTCAGTCGTCTGTAGACTGTGCGCCTGGAGACAACTGTTCCAGTGGCTGCGGTAAGGTCCCGAGTTATGATACCTGCAGTAGTCCGTGGCCGTATGCGGGCACTGATGGTGTTATATCGATCTTCTTGCGGTGTTGTACACTGTGGACGTCCCGTACTGTAGCGCCTGGACACGTTTCCTTTCTGCCGGAACCGTTGCCATAATCTTGAGATCACACTTTGTGGCACACGGAGGGCCCGTGCTACGACCTGCTGTGTTTGGCCAGCCTCCAGTCGCCCTAGTATTCTTCCCCTCCTAACGTCATCAACACACAGTCACTATTAGCACGTCTGAAAACGTCTGCACACTTACTCTCTACACCGTACTCTGACATGCACCAACTCACCTCTGTGTATGTGAACTGCTGCCAGCGCCACCGTGCGACGACCGCAGGTCAGATGCACCTCATGGTCATACAACGAGGTGATTTAAACCCGCAAACCGTCCACCAGAGCGTTGTTTCACCATGTCTCAGCATTATCCTTAATTTATGAGCATGAGTGTATATTGTAAAATCTCGCACAAATATGAGTAGAGTCCAGAGGTCGTGGCCCGCGTGCCGCAAGCTGCCCGGTCCAAGCATTCGTGCGACTCGCACTTGAACTCTGCTGTGTTTCATATTAATATGCATATAGCACATCAGAATCCAAAATCTTGAAGCAGCGCTAAGAGCATCACGAGCGTGCAGTGTTTCTGCTTAGTAGCAAACAAAACTAGGTACAGAGATAATACTTTTTTAAGATGCGCTTAGTTTTGGTACTGACACTGCTGAAATCGACTATGAGCTAAGTAAAGCTGGCCGCTTACTGCAGGGATAGAGAAGTAAGCAGCACAGCCACTTCAGGGTTAAAGTGTGTAAGAGTCTGACTGTTTTATTTTTTGTCTTACAGTACTGACGGGCTTGTGCGCCTCGCATAAATTTCAAATGGAAGTAACATGGACTCTTGAAGGCGCGTTATTGAGATGGTCGTCTTCAAATGCCGTACGGTACAAATTTTTAGCAAAAATAATGAAATTAAATGAAGGCTGCTCTGGTACAACGGAATGAGTACAAGGAAAATAATATTAAAAAAAATTAGCAAACATTTGCGATCGTGTCTTATATCGCATAATGCGTTTAAATGTAAGTGCCGTTTATCAATTATATAGGTAACACAACACATTTCGTCAGCACTTGCAGTGTCACAACTTTGTGAAGGCTGAGTGTGGCAGCAGTCTGAAATACAGAATAGTGGACACAAAGGATTCCGAATGGTGCCGACTTTCAACGATCAGTACGCGTGAGCTGGTTTTCTGCTTATGGCGCACTTACAATAAGTAGAGCATTTGGACATCTTAACATACTAATATATATATAGTTAGCAATTACTAATAAGATCAGTAAATGTGAAGTCCGAGGTGCCGTTCTATAATGTCAGTATCGGCTCTTAACCAGAAAAAATTGCGACCACTGACCTAGACTGTCTTAATTAGAGCAAACAAACGCTTTTCTGTGGAAAATTACAACCGCTGCTGTAATGATTTTCTGTGCTTGTTTTTTTTTTGGCCAGTACCGTAGGTGTACAACCCACGTCAACATATATACTCTGCCTGCCACCTTAAGGTGTTCGGCGGAGAGTACCTTGTGTACCAGTGTCAATTCCCATTTTTTTCCTTTCCTGTCGCGAATGATTCCCGGGAAGAACGATTGCTGGTAAGCCTCCATGTGGAATCGAATCTTTCTAATACTGTCTTCACGGTCTTTTCGCGAGATACACGAAGGAAGGAGAAGTACAAGCGTTGACTCTTCTACGGGGGCAGCCCTCGGAAATGGAAATGAGCTTACGGCATTGTGGGCCGGGAGTCACCCATTCGAGGAAGTTCGGCCGTCGAGGGCATTTACATATTGAATTCGACGCACATCGGTCGACTTGCGCGTCGGAGATGGGGATGAAATAATGATGAGGAGAAAAATCTCCTGCCCCAGCCGGGAATGGAGCCCGGGCCCCTTGGCGTGGCATTCCGCCGCGCTGACCACTCAGCTGACGGGGGCGGACGCAGCCCTCGGAACTGTGACAGTAAGCCGCGCCATGATGCAGGACGTCCCTCTTGCAGCGTCTGCGACTGGAGCCTAAGTATCTCAGTGAATGAAACTGTAACTAAACGTGCTGTTCTTCTTAGGATCTTCTCTATTTCCTCTATCAATCCTGTCTGGTACGGCTGCCACACCGCCGACCAATATTGAAGTACTGGTCAAACGAGCGTTTTTCAAACTACCTCCTTCGTTGATGAATTACGTCGCCTATCGATTTTTCCAATGAGTCTCAGTCTGACATCTGATTACCCAAGATTAATTTCATGTGGTAATTCTATTTTAAATCGCTCCATACACATACTCCCAGATATCGTTTGGAAGTAACTGTTTCCAGTGGTTATTCTGCAATCGTGTAATCATGTAATAATGGGTCTTCTGTCTATGTACAAGTTACATTTGTTTATGCTGAGGGTGAATTACTACTCTTTCCGCCAAGCGTCAATCCTCCACAGGTCTTCCTGCATTTCGCTACAATTTTCTAGTGTGGCGACTTTCCTTTGTAAGCCTCATAGATTTTCCGACGTTTTTCACTAAGTCATTTATACATATAGTGCGAAAGATAATGATCTTATAACACTCCCTTTGGGTACGCTCTGTGTTGCAGGTATTCGGTTATCTACCGAACTGTTCGGTATTTCAGCCCCGTGTTCCCCGTTCGGTACTGAAATACGAGTGGTTCTGTAGTTTTAGAATTCCATTCATATCACTAATTTATCGACTGATTTCCAAAATCAAGTCATTAACACGTGGTACTTAGTTCTCCACATTCGGCTGTCGCAGGACCGCGCTCTACGTCTCACGCCACGCACCGATCAGTTAGTTGAACCCTAGAGCTGAACACAGTTCCGGCTCGGCATTATTCTGTGCAGTACTTCTTATCATAACTAACCAGTCTGCGAACTAATAAAACATAACGGAAAGAAAGATTCCTACTGATATGATAAGTTAACATTAGTGCACCACAGGATCATTTTAATCGTACGTATTCCTTGCTTTATGGCAAGTTACAGTTACCTCCTTTAAGACCTAGTGTTGTAATGTATTATTATTTTTATTGTTAGAGAAGCACTGGAAAGAATATTACGTACTCACCCTAAGATGTGGATTCTCCGCCCAGAAAACATAACATCGTCATGGTTCTTACGCGTTTAAAAAAGGGGTGGCTACGAGATGAAAGATTTCCCAGTCGGATTAGTCAAGCAGACGACAAACACCAGGCCAGATCTTCAGTTTTTTCACCCTCTTTTAATGTGTAGAATGATTTGGAGGACGTCCTTCTTCAACACCAAAACGGCTCAGAACACCTTTTGCGATCAAAAAACTGATTCAGTCTGCATCAGTAAATTTCTTTTTCCTCCTACCGGATGTTTAAAAGAAAAAATAGCGGCAGTTGAACTCACTAAAACCTGTCATGCGGTAAAGCATGGCTACAAATACAATTCCTCTGACTGTTGCGATAAATTAGTTTCTGTACTCTACAATGCCTTTGAGTTGGCTTCAGATTTTCAGTTAGAGCAATGGAGGCTCTCATGACTACTGTTTTGGTGTGATATTCTATAGATGCAGTAGAAACGAAAAAAAGAAAAATGTCAAAACATTTCATTTTCATTATCTATTGACACCTCCAATATAACCAATAGAATTCTTTTCCACTTATAGTAATATCTTTGATGACAAAGACGGAACAGTATATTACCTATTAGATTTTTACGAATAACCAGCTTAAACAACAGTTTTCTATGAGTACGATTATCAAAGCACTAGAAAAGCTTTATTTAGAACTTACAGATGTTGCTGCATACAGGGAGTCCCAGAAACGTTGCTACAAACATCGAAGGTTTGTAGAGTGTGTCTTGAGGAACGAATCAGGGGTAGGAACCGGTGTCCGGAAACGCTATAATACGAGGCTATAGAGCGTCGAAGTTACAGGTGCTGGCGCCTGCTACTGGACACCCTTTCGGCAGCTAACGCGAGTTTGTACGCTGACGGACCGTAGGCGGAGCGTTTCGCAATGCTGTTTGTTATTCAGTGATCACAACTGACTGCGACAATCGACCGTGGAGAAGATGGAGCTAACTGCTGCGTAGAAAGGCTTTGTCTCCTATGGATGCGATGCTCTGTTGCTTTGCTGGATGACGCTTCCCCTCACGATTTCATATCCTCGACTTGTTACTCAGGACAACCTCTACACCCCATCGAAATTTGTCGCTACACTTCTGGAACGCCCTGTATAGTGCTGAAAATTATCCGGTCAATTATGTTCGTACTTGATCAGTGTTTAAGAAGTTACAAAATCTGAATCCAAATACCGTTAAAGCTAACAGCAATACTATGCGTAGCATGATGCAGCAAAACGGTGCACTAAATTATTATCTTTTCACATTGAATGTATTGTGCTAGAAGTTTTTGGTGATGTTCTGTCAGGTGATCAGAGAATGCTTTTCTTTTGATAGTGAATATCCTGCCGTGACTCTCCTTATAAGGGTGGCCAACCACGCTGCCAGCTGTGAAAAGGGTTTTACTTGTCTGGAAAAGCGACTAAAATGTACTTCCACCAAGCAGACAAGAATAAGTGCAATAAGCTTCTTTGGTCTTTCAGCGGGGCTGAGTCGTTCTTTCATCTCCTTACACTCTATTAGTCATTTTCGCCAAATAGTTCACCTGCCTCTATATTTCTTCCTCCCGACGTCCCTTCACTCTGCAGTAGTAGATGCACGCTAGGCAGTGTAAATCAGCGTTGAAACCACTATCTAATACCTACCACACAGAGGCCGCGTAACTCAAGTTGCAAATCAGTTCCTGTAAGTTCATTTTCTCAAATTTCGGGCGGTAGGAGAAGGCAGTTTAATTGTAGTAAGCACTTGAAAATTCTACTACCGTCTTTTTCTTCATAAGGAGACACATAGGATGGCTATCAAATCCGTATTTACTATGGCAATGCTCTATCATTCAAAGTTCACTGTCTATTCAACATATTTCAGACCTATAAACAGCCAGAATTCCTGCAAGTCCGACCCTGTTAAATTTGCGACCTAACAGTCACTGACCCACCACTATTAGCGAGTTGAAAATTCGGTCGTTTCAGTGGTCTTCTAGGTCAGAATTGCTCACCAGAGTATTCCATCAAGGACACGGAATATGCCACGAGGAATTTCTCTATGACCAAAAGATCTCACGCTTATAAAACTTCAACTAGTTAATTCCGAAACATCACACTTCCTCAAAGTGTTCGTAACTTAAAACGCTTTAGTCACGACACGTTCCATTTTAAATGATCTCACTAGCTCTTCATTTAATGTACTATTTTCGCGGAGACATCTAGCATAGTGTTGCTCGGAAGCAGGTTAGCGAGCGGCTCCCTCGAAGCTCCTCTCGTCTCTGACTATCTAACTACTGTATCTGCACACGGGAAGTGCTTAATTCTGACTGGCTATTGATATGAATGACCAATCAGAATGATCCTTCCAGATCATTCTCGCGGCAAAACTTGCCTTAGCCAACCACTAATCAGATAGTCATTTACGTCATTACAATTTCAATTTAAAATACAGGGTGTTACAAAAAGGTACGGCCAAACTTTCAGGAAACATTCTTCACACACAGATAAAGAAAAGACGTTATGTGGACATGTGTCCGGAAACGCTTAATTTCCATGTTAGAGCTCATTTTAGTTTCGTCAGTATGTACTGTACTTCCTCGATTCACCGCCAGTTGGCCTAATTGAAAGGAGGTAATGTTGCAATCGTGCAATCACGTCATCAACACAGATTTTATGTGAACGTTAGGACAGGCATTGTTGGTGATGTCTTGATTGGGCCGCATGTTCTTCCACCTACGCCCAATGGAGCATGTTATCATGATTTCATACGGGATACTCTACCTGTGCTGCTAGAACATGTGCCTTTACAAGCACGGCACAATATGTGGTTCATGCACGATGGAGCTCCTGCACATTTCAGTCGAAGTGGTCGTACGCTTCTCAACAACAGATTCGGTGACCGATGGATTGGTAGAGGCGGACCAATTGCATGGCCTCCACGCTCTCCTGACCTCAACCCTCTTGACTTTCATTTATGCGGACTTTGAAAGCTCTTGTCTACGCAACCCTGGTACCAAATGTAGAGACTCTTCGTGCTCGTATTGTGGACGGCTGTGATACAACACGCCATTCTCCAGTACTGCATCAGCGCATCAGGGATTCCATGCGACGGAGGGTGGATGCATGTATCCTCGCTAACGGAGGACATTTTGAACATTTCCTGTAACAAAGTATTTGAAGTCACGCTGGTACGTTCTGTGGCTGTGTGTTTCGATTCCATGATTAATGTGATTTGAAGAGAAGTAATAAAATGAGCTCTAACATGGAAAGTAAGCGTTTCCGGACACATGTCCACATAACATATTTTCTTTCTTTGTGTGTGAGAAATGTTTCCTGAAAGTTTGGCCGTACCTTTTTGTAACACCCTGTATATTGTTTAATAAAGTAGAACGAAATGCAAAATATTCTTTAAATTAATATAGAAACTTTTTCCGCTTCGGACTTTTATTCTGGCTGCTCTCCTGCAAAAGCAAGCACACATCGATATAAGTCATCAGCATCGTGGTTGCAAACACAATTTTCCCACCGTTCAGTTTTATAAGGTTTTACATAAAATGACATTAAGTTTTAACGTATGTCCCGCATAAACTCTCTCATTCATTCCCATGTATTTCACACAAAAAATAATAACCAAATAATAATTCTGAATGATTTTTATACTACATAATGAAGAGTAATTAAAGTTTTGAAAAGAAAATTCCAATTAAGTGATTTTATATACTGTGAGCTTTGTTATGACTTCAGATGATAATAAAAGACATTTGGTTATTGTTCCTAACTGAGTTTTGAAACATAAGTGTCGGTTTTAGGATATACAAGTAATTTACTCAATCTCCGTAACTATAATAGATAAAATTCTGAAATTTTGACAGGATCCCTTCCTTAATGACAAAAGATTGCGTAACAAGTTTGAAAAAATCAGATGATAATTATTATGGTTTATTTAGATTCGTAGGGGGTATGAATTTGCGTACCGACTGAATGTTACTTGAGACCGTTCTCACGGCTGGTAGAGTCAGCTATGCTGAGAATCAGAGCGAAGAAAAAACGTAGCCAACCTGAATTCAGCGTGCTACACGGTTGCGTGCCTTACTGCATCGAATGTTATTTCGTAATAATTTGCTACCCTACAGTCTTTTGCCGCTAATGAAGAAAGGGAATTGCCGGAGTGCTACATTTACTTTGTACATATTTTATTAAGTTTATTTCACAAACGTATAAAACTTCTGGAATCCGAATACATATATTCTGTAGTATTGTATAATATTATGGTCACATTAGACAAGGCTATTGAATCAATTAGGAAAGATTGCTTGTTCGCAGCAAAAGCTAACGAAGGAATGTTAAGATAAAATTTTTCACTTACATAGATAAGGAAAAGTAGCTCATACATACGCAAAATATGTACACGTTCCAAAGGTGGTGGGTACTGAAGATGACATTTATAAAAATAGTTTATACGAAGAGATCTGTATACTAAAATATTATCTAAAGTATAATCGCGGTTCCATGCAACAATTCCTACGTGCAAACAGTCTTCAGTCACTTGAATCATTTATGGTGTGCGCTAGAAACAAATTGAGTGTCGATATGATAAAGCAGAATATTATGCATTCATTGTAATTGGAAGTTTACAACATGCAACGTCTTTTACCAAAAGAGAAAAGTTAACGAAAACCTGTTGAATGCTCTACCTTTTCTTTCTCAGTCATCTGTCTTCTGACTGGTTTGAAGTGGCCCGTCCTGAGTTTCTCTCCTGTGCAAAACCTCTTCACCTCAGAGTACCACCTGTAACCTACGTCCTCAATTATCTGCTGGTCGGGTTCCATTCTCTGCCTTCCTCTTCAGCTTTTGGCTTTTGCCCTCTACAGCTCCCTCTAGTAACACGGAATTCAGTCCCTGACGTCTTAACAGATGTCTTAACATCCTGTCCCTTCTCCTTGTCGGTGTTTTCCTCATATTCCTTTCCTCTCCAATTCTGCACAGAAACTCCTCATTCATTACCTTATCAGTACACGTAATTTTCAACATTCGTCTGTAGCACCACATCTTAAATGCTTTCCTTTCCTTCTGTTCCGGGTTTCCCACACTCCATGCTTCACTTCCATACAATGCTGTACTCCAGACGTATATTCCCAGAAATTTCTTCCTCAAATTAAAGCCTACGTTTGATATTAGTAGACTTTTCTTGGCCAGGAATGCCTTTCTTGCCATTGCTAGTCTGCTTTTGGAGTCCTCCTTGCCCCGTCCGTCATTGGCTGCCTAGGTTGTAGAATTCTGGCTGTTCTCATTTCTGCTACTACTCATTACTGCCGGCCGGGGTGGCCGAGCGGTTCTAGGCGCTACAGTCTGGAACCGCGCGACCGCTACGGTCGTAGGTTCGAATCCTGCCTCGGGTATGGGTGTGTGATGTCCTTAGGTTAGTTAGGTTTAAGTAGTTCTAAGTTCTAGGGGACTGATGACCTCAGAAGTTAAGTCCCATAGTGCTCAGAGCCATTTGAACCTCCTTACTTTCGTCTTTCTTCGATTTATTCTCAATGCGTATTTTGTACTCGTTAGACTGCTCGTTCTATTCAGCATATCATGTAATTCTTCTTCACTTTCATTCAGGATAGCAATGTCGTCAGCGAATCATATCACTGATACCCTTTCACTTTGAATTTTAATTCCATTCCTGAACCTTTCTTTTATTTCCATCATTGCTTGTTCGATGTACAGATTGGACAGTAAGTGCGAAAGACTACATTCTTTTTAATCCGAGCATTTCTTTCTTGGTCGTGGACTCTTATTATTCCCTTTTGGTTCTTGTACACATTGTATACTACCCGTCTCTCCCTATAGCTTACCCCTATTTTTCTCAGAATTTCGAACATCTTGCACTATATTACATCGTCAAACGCTTTTTCTAGGTCGACAGATCCTGTGAACGTGTATTGGTTTCTCTTCAGTCTTGCTCCCATTATCAATCTCAACGTCAGAATTCCTCTCTGGTGCCTGTTTTAAAGCAAAGCTGAGCATCTTGTAACACATCCTCAATTTTCTTGTCCATTCTTCTGTGTTTTATTCTTCTCAGCAACTTGGATGTATGAGCTGTTAAGCTGATTGTGTGATAATTGTCGCACGTGTCAGCTCTTGCAATCTTCGGAATTGTGTGGATGATGTTTTTCCGAAAGTCAGACGGTATATTGCCAGACTCATACATTCTGCACACCAACGTGAATAGTCGTTTTGTTGCCACTTCCCTTAATGATTTTAGAAATTCTGATGGAAGATTATCGATCTTAAGTCCTGCAAAGCTCTTTTAAATCCTGATTATAACACAGGATCCCCTAGCTCTTCTAAATCAGCTTCTGTTTCTTCTTCTATCACATCAGAGAAATCTTCCCCCTCATAGAGGCTGTCAATGTGTTCTTTCCACATATCCTCTCTCTCCTCTGCATTTAACAATGGACTTCCGGTTCCACTCTTAATGTCCCCACCCTAGCTTATAATTTCACCGAAGGTTAATTTTCCTATATGCCGAGTCAGTCCTTCCGACTGTCATTTCTTTTCGATTTCTTCATATTTTTCATGCAGCCATTTCGTCTTAGCTTCGGTGCACTTCCTATTTATTTCATTCCTCAGCGACTTCTATTTCTATATTTCTGAATTTCCCTGAACATTTTTGTACTTCCTTCTTTCATCGATAAGCTGAACTATTTCTTCTGTTACGCATGGTTTCTGCATTTTTACCTTCTTTGTACCTATGTGTTTCTTTCCAGTTTCTGCGAGTGCCCTTTTTAGAGATGTCCATTCCTCTTCAACTTTACTGCCTACTGGACTATTCTTTATTGTTGTCTCTACAACCTAAAAGAACTTCAAGTGTCTCTCCTCATTCCTTAGTAGTTAAGTATTCCATTTCTTTGCGTATTGATTCTTCCTGACTAATATGTTAAACTTCAGCCTACTCTTCATCACTACTACATTGTGTCTGAGTCTAGATGTGCTCCGGGATACGCCTTACAATCCAGTATCTGATTTCGTACTCTCTGTCCAGCCATGATGGAATCTAACTGAAATATTCTTGTATCACCAGGCGTTTTCGAAGTATACCTCCTCCTCTCGTGATTCTTGAACAGCTATTACTAGCTGAAATTTATTGTAGAACTAAATCAGTCTTTCTCCTCTCTCATTCCTTGTCCCAAGGCCATATTCTCCTGTACCTTTCCCTTCTACTCCTTCCCCTACAACTGCATTCCAATTCCCCATGACCATTAGCTTTACATCTACCCTTGCGTATTGTACTACCCTCTCAACATCCTCATATACTTTCTCTATCCCTTCATCTTCAGCTTCCGACGTCGGCATGTACACCTGACCTATCGTTGTCGGTGTTGGTTTGTTGTCGATTCTGATAAGAATAACCCTATCACTGAACTGTTCTCAGTAACACACTCTCTGCCTTAATCAACGGTATGAGGGTGCAGAAGGCAATGGAAACCATTGCATTAAAGACAAATAACATGTATCCACAGGACATGTGGCCTGTAACTGAAAAGTATAATGATGATCTCTCCATTGGCAAAAGTTTCCGGAATCGTCCCCAACTCGAATCTCCGGGAAGGAAATGAGAGGAGACAAGTGATTATGAGAAAGGATAACGTTCTACGAGTCGGGACGCGGAATGTCAGCATCTTGAATGTGATAGGGAAGCTAGAAAATCTGAAAATAGAAATGCAAACGCTCAATCTAGACATAGTAGGGGACTGTGAAATGAAATGGAAATAAGACAAGGATTTCTGGTCACATGAGTATGGGGTATACCAACAGCAGCAGAAAATGCTGTAACAGGAGTAGGATTCGTTATGAATAGGAAGGTAAGGCAGAGAGTGTGTTACTGAGAACAGTTCAGTGATAGGGTTATTCTTATAATGTGTCTTCGTCCGCCAAACTGATTATTAATCAAAATTTAAACAATGGTGGGTTTCGAACGCAGGAGCAGAGACGTTTTGATTATGAATCAAAGACGCTATCCCTAGACCACGGGTACTAGATAGCTTTACCTCGTAATGTTAAATATAATTTGCAATGTTTCCTATGCGTTCCCATTCGTTTAATTGTGTTCATCCCCAGCCCTCTCACCAAGCAGTGCTCGGTAATTTTGTCAGTTTGATCTGGCAACCCTGGGCACGTCTGAAGCTACTTCTCTCCGTTAAGAATGAGAAACTGTGTTCTGCTTGCTAGAAATTCTTCAATCCAATCACACGGTAGATTTGATACTCGCTATGCTCGTATTTACTTCATTAGGCATCTGTGCGGAATTCGAGGAACACGGCATCTACCTGGGCACCTGTGTCTACTGCTTTCTGGCTCTCGTGGACGAACAGAACGAGCTGGGTTTCACAATATCGTTGTTTCCGGAATCTATGTTGATTCAGAGGAGATTTTCGGTCTCCAGAAACGTCGTCATACGCGAGCATCAAACATGTTCCAAATCTAACTGTAGATTGATGTCATAGATACCGGCTTATAGTTTTGTGCGACTGTTCTAGGCCCCTTGAAAAATATTTCCAATGATTAGGAATGCTTTGCTCCTCCAGAGGTCTACAGTACACTGCTGATAGAAGAAGGGCAAGTTCTTTCGCATACTCTGTGTAGAATCGAGCTGATATCCCGTCAGGTCCTGCGGCCTTTCCTTCGCTTCAGTTGCTTTTATATCTGTTGGTAACTGATTTCGGTACTATCATTTTGTCATTCGTATTCTTCTTCTTCTTCTTCGTCTGCCCTTTACCTAGCATCAGATCAACCTGAGTCATTTACACCACTTCTCCTGTTCTCCCAAATTTTTTACATATTTCTTCTACAACTGCTTTGTTTCAATCCAGATTATTTCTTCGTAAATTGGTGGTTATTGAGTCAACCTATTTTGTTCTAGGTGTCCCTTCTGCCCTCAGACTTGGAGTGCATCATTCGTTTTGGTATTCCGTCGCCTTCCATTCCACATGTATAAACTATTTTAACCCGTTCACCTCGTTTCTCTCATTCAGTTTTTCTCCTCCAATTTCATTCCGAACGTGTTCATTTATCACTCTGTCTCTTCTCGTTTTCCCGAATATACTACTTGGGAATTTTGTTTCCCTGGCTTGGATTCTAGTTTCCCGTCTTCATGTCACTGTCAAGGTCTCTGATGCATATGCCAACATGGGTGTAGAGTACGTCTTGTGCACGACTCCTCATACTTCACTGCCACATCTCTTCCCCAGACTATAAGCCCGTCACACTTGTAAAATGCATTACTCTGTTGCTCCCTTTTGCTAACTTGTGCCTGCATTCCGGCATTCTCCATTATCAAATTTCATAGATAATTAATGTTATCCACAACTTCGTTATCCTATTCTTTGAAATAAATTTGTTCACTGCATTCTCTGTCTCCTGTGGTTAGTACCATAGTTTTGCTTTCCTCTACTCAACATTTCATTCCTCATTTCTCGATATTTTTTCATTTAACATGTCGATTTTTTCTTGCACATACCTACTATTTGTTCCCAGACCACAATAACATCATAGCAATAACTTTATCTCTCTTCCTCTATCAGCTTCTTTTGTCTCTTCGTCCATATAATAATGGTGAAGCCACACTTCCTTGTCTGAAACCTGTAAAAATCATAAACCAATTAGTTCTTCCAAATTGGGTGTGAACACAGATGAAGCTTTTGTCGTACAGTTTTTGAAGGATTCTAGTTGTTTGCTTTCCAACTCCATTTCTCTCCTATGTTTCGCGTACCTCATCTCTGAAGACTTCATTAAACCAAGAGAAATCATCACTAGATTTGTTGTTCGTACAACGGTTTAAAGGTGAATGTACAGTGCGAGGTTCTGCCGTGTCATCCTCTGTTTCAGTGTCTGGTCTCTCTATCCAAGATAGACTGTAAAAATAAAATAACCATCACAAATGCAGGCTGCACCAGGTATTTTATTTCCACTTTACGTCTGAGAACGCTGCGTGGATTAACTGCACTATATGACACTAAAGCCCATTCTGCCGAGTGCAGGTCTAGTTATGGACTACGCCCTAAGTCCTTTCTGCTTGTCCTAATCCTTCAGATTAAGCAGATGGCAGTAACACGCAGCAACCAGAACCCATCTGTCAGTCTCTTAGATCCTCTTGCTGAGGATTACAGGCAGGGCGATGGCGCATACACTGTTATCCGCTCAGGCGTTTGGTAAAGTGACCGGCGCTCAGCAAATTGGAAGCTGAAACAATGCCCCATTACTCTGTGCAGGGGTCGACAGAGGTATTCGATTAACGCTATCGGCTATCTGGCACGTGCGAGATGGAAGGGGCGCTCTACGTGGTAATGGCCGCCCAGTGCGGAAGCCTTTAATACTCCGCCAGTGAGTCGGGAACGCCACGCCAGCTTCCGGCTCAGCAGCAACGCAGCCGCTCCAGACGGGTCGTCAGCAGTTACATATCGCACGCTGTGGAAAAACCTTTCAGCGCAAAATTAAGTTTTGTTTGTGCAGCCTTCGCGCGAATGACGTAGCAATTAAGCTTTCTGCACGCAGTTTCACAGCTACAAGCAGCACAATGCTTCGGTGTTTACCTATGTGGCTGGTGTAGTTAAATCCAGTTCGTCGCCCTGAAAAGGATGTTGGCATCAGAAACGAAAGGCAGTGCGTAGTATCTTGTAAAAGAAGCGATTGAGATCGTTTCTCGTTGTGTGTACGTTATAACTGAGGAAAAATCCTCGCTGGCATAGGGTTATCAACATTTAATTTTTTCTGTTTTATCTCTACGTGTAGGATATGTTATTTTTCCAATACTGTCCGTGTCACGCTGTTCGGTATTATTTGAAGCTCCACTTAGCGTCACGTGGTCCATTAATAATTCTGTTTCCCCACGATACGTATCTTAATGCGAGAATCAGTCACTAATTAAATTGGTAAACATTGAAAATTCTTTATTTATTTCTGAAACTGCTGAGTGAAATTGAATGCAAGTGAACCTTCTTAAACTGCTGAGTAAAACTGAACGTGCTGTCACTTTGCTTGCTTTTATAGCCGGCCAGTTTGGCCGAGCGGTTCTAGGCGCTTCAGCCGGAACCATGCGACCGCTACGGTCGCAGGTTCGAATCCTGCCTCGGGCTTGGATGTGTGTGATGTCCTTAGGTTAGTTAGGTCTAAGTAGTTCTAAGTTCTCTAGGGCCTAATGTCCTCAGATGTTAAGTGCCATTGTGCTCATAGCCATTTGAACCACTTTTTTGTCTTTATCGTTTCAACACTGACCTGCAGAATATTCCCTGACAAATACAGCTCAAACTTATTCTATTCATTAATGACACGCAATATACAAGAATAACGTAATCTGACTAACTGACACAAAAGAATGGCCCTGCATTAGAAGAAATACTAACAATAGCCCATACATTTCCTAAGTCACTTACCTCACAGAAAATCTTCATGACATGAACTACAGCCAGCTAGATAAAAAGATTCTACTGTAGGCTCTAACAACTAATAGGCATATGGTTAGCAAGGGAAAGACTTTGTTGCAGAGCAAACAATGTATTTAGCATATTTTACCTCAAGCATGTGACATCCAGTTCCAATAATTATAGAATCGTCAATAGCTCCATTACCCACGTTTAACAATCCATGTACAACTAATATATTAAATTTCCATTATGGACACACGTCTAGACCATCCGCTTGCGCTAACTCCGCCGAGCAACTGTTAGTTAACTTCTAACTGCGAGTCCAACCAGCCACAGAGTCTCTTAAAGGCGTACAGGCGCTGTCAGTGTGAAACTTTTGTAAGTGTTAGTTGCCAACCTCATTTTTTCGATTAACTTCCACCTAAAGATAATGTCGAGGGTCTTAGTTACAACGGCGTGTCCACTCGAGAAAAAGTACTTCTGAAAAACATCATTCTGGGTTTCAATTTTTACTTTCGGAAACTTTACAGTGATCAAAAGTATTCTCATAGATGAACAAACAACGCGTCAGCGGTATGTGTGAACCACACGAGTTCTTACGCTCGTATGAAAAAGTTTTGAAGTGGCCGCAAAAGTGTAAACGAAACATCGCTCCGGGCATCAGGCGGCAGTATCGACGGTAAAGTTGTAAGCTCGTGCTGATTCATTTATCCAAGAAGACAGACGACTTACGGTTGAAGAAATTGCTAAAAGCTGTCGAGTGTTGACACAACTCATGTAGTAATTCAAAACCAACTGAAACTGCCGCAGCACTAGAAGAAGATGGGTTCCCAGAGGGCTTACCGTTCACTGCAGAGAACAGAGATTTCGAATTTTCAACGAGCTCAAACATGGTTGCACTACTGGAGGTAATAAATTTTAGGACATTATTTTAATTTGCGAAAAAATTTGCGTACTTTATTTTCAGCCGGAATTCAAATGTCGAAGCGTGCTGTGGAAATACCATGAGTAACCTTTCCGTGGGAAATTCTAAGCGGAACCATCGGTTGATAAGGTCACAATTATCTTTTGGTGTTGTCATGATCCAATTTTCTGTGATTTTTTTGGAGAAATGCACTATCAACTCTGTGTACCACTCAGGCACGACTGAGAACGATGTCATGGTAATGGTGAAGCGGAAATGTTCCGGATGGCAGAGGGAAAGCGTGTTTCTTCTTCATAACTCCCGACGTCATACGGCACAACTGACGCTGGAAAGTACTGGTGAATTTCACCTTAAAGTGCTGTCTTACCACTTAGGATTTTATTTGGTCCGATAAAAGAAGCTTTGCGTAACATCGGGTTCAACGGCAACCAAGAGGCAAAGAAATAAGTACAAAACTGTCTTCGATATCAAGGTAACGATTCTTCGTTGAGATGATAATAAAAGTTTTACGAAGAGAGGACAAGTGCATAGAAGGTGGTGGAAATAAAAGTTTTACGAAGATAGGACAAATGCATAGAAGGTGGTGGACATTACGTGGAAAAATAGACAAAATATTGTATTCATTTAATGTACCATTTATGTTGCACAGCTATTAGTTTAATTAATGAATGACCCTCGTAAATACCCACTACACATATTTCTGTTACACAGAATAAAAGTTTTGCCTTTTTGCTAAATTTTGCTTCACACGACCTAGGATTCGTGTTCCAACCTTATGACTGGATTCAATACTATGCTCTGACAGTTTCAGAAAGACAGGCTAAGAAAACTTTATTTATTTGCAACGTCAGTCGTCTGATTGGTTTGCTACAGCTCGCTGCGCATTCCTCTCACGTGACAGCCTCTTCATATCACAGAATGTCCTCAATTATTTGCTTTCGCTCCAGAATTTATCCTTTTCAGCTGCCTAAAGTGCTACGCAAGTTGTTCTCTGAAGTCGTGTAACAGATGTCCTACCCGTCCCTTCTTGTTGTCAGTGTTTTATACACGTTCCGTTCCCCGCCGATTCTGCTCATTTCTTACCTTATCAGTCCACCTAATTTTTAGTATTCTCCTGTAGCACCACATGTCAGACTCTTCGATTCTCTTCCGTCCTGGTCTTCCCACAGCCCATATTTCACTACCATACAGTTTGATACTATTACACTTATCTTGGCCAGGAATTTGCTATCTGCCAGTATTAGTTTACTGTTTATGTCCTCCTTTCTCTGTCAGCCATGGGTTATTTCGCTGCCTAGGTAGACGAAATCCTTAACTTCATCTACTTCGTGATCACCAATTCTGATGCTAAGTTCCTCGATGTTCTCACTTCTGCCACTTCGCATTACTTTTGTCTTCTTTCGATTTTCATTCAGCACACATTTTGTGCTCATTAGACTTCATTCCGTTTAACAGCTCCTGGAATTCTTCTTCACTTTAACTGCTTAACTGACAAGGAAGCATTACCAATGCGACCTCATATTTTAAGGAGACAAAAGCGCACTTGCAAGCTATCAGCCATAGCAATCGATCCCGCGCTGAAATTTCGGTCGTAATTCTGATAGTACGCTGTTATAGCCTTTAAAACACACTGCTTTTAAAAAACTTGCGCGTTGTAGTTAGCACTCACTCCGTCCTACTGCAGTCGCCTCATGCCCGTGCGCCAAGTGCTGTTCAGCAAAGTTAAGAGGTTTGTGAAATAATGTTTTGGCATTGGTAACAACTCTGTTCATTGTATCAAGGTGTGGGTTTCTAATCTGTAACAGCTGGCGCATATCTGTTTGTTTTCAACATTTGTATGTTTCGATTCACAAACGGAATATAAATGAATGATACGAATGAGTGGGGCTTTAAAGAAGTACCATAGTACTGTATCATTACTAACTTCGCTGTTGTTTCTTTTTTTGGAATTTAAGGCAGGAACTATTAAAACGTTAAGTACGGTGTATCTGTAGGAGACGAGCTGCTGCTCAGCATGACTGACATTATTAGTTTCCATCTTCATTTAATAATAATTCTTCAGTCTATTAAGTTTATTTATTTTGATTTTGAACCCTATGTATAGCTGCAGACTATCAGTATGAAAAGATTGTAATAATTATACTGAACGTATATACTGAGGTACCAAATAAACTGGTAAAGATATGCGTATTCAAAGACAGAAACAGGCACAATACGACGCTGCGGCCGGCAACGCCTATACAAGACAACAAGCGTCTGGCGCAGTTGTTAGATCGGTTACTGTTGATACAATCGCAGGCTATCAAGATTTAAGTGAGTCTGAACGTGGTGTTACAGTCGGCGCACGAGCGATGGGGCACAGCACCACTGATGTAGCTATGAAGTGGGGATTTTCCCGTACGACAATTTCACATGTGTACCGTGAATATCAGGAATGCGGTAAAACATCAAATCTCCGACATCGTTACCGCCGGAAAAAGATCCTTCAAGAACTGGATCAACGACGACTGAAGAGAATCGTTCGGCTTGACAGAAGTGCAACACTTCCGCAAATTTCTGCAGATTTCAATGCTGGGCCATCAACAAGTGCCAGCGTGCGAACCATACAATGAAACATCATCGATATGGGTTTTCGGAGCCGAAGGCCAGCTCGTGTACCCTTGATGACTGCACGACACAAAGTTTTACGCCTCGCCTGGTCCCGTCAAGTCCGACATTGGACTGTTGATGACTGGAAACATGTTGCCTGGTCGGGCGAATCTCGTTTAAAATTCTATCGAAAGGATGAACTTGTACGGGTATGGAGACAACCTCATGAATCCGTAGACCCTGCATGTCAGCAGGGGACTATTCAAGCTGGTGGCGGCTCAGTAATGCTATGGGGCGCGAACAGTTGGAGTGGTATGGGATCCCTGATAGGTCTAGATACGTATCTGACAGATGTCTATTATGCATTCCGACGGACTTGGACAATTACAGCAGGACAATGCGACAACACACACGTCCAGAAACGCTACAGAGTCGCTCCAGGAACACTCTTCTGAGTTTAAACACTTCCGCCGTCCACCAAACTCCCCAGACATGAAGACTGAGCATACCTGGGATGCCTTGCAATGTGCTGTTCAGAAGAGATCTCCAGCCCCCTCGTACTCTTACGGATTTATAGACGGCCCCGTAGGATTCATGGTGTCAGTTCCATCCAGTACTACTTCAGACATTAGTAGAGTCGTTACAAATTCGTGCTGCGACATTTCTGCGTGCTCGTGGGGACCCAACACAATATTGCGCAGATGTACCAGTTTCTTTGGTTCTTCATTGTATGTGCTCGAGGTTGACATATTACATTCTCATATTGCTTACTATTTCTTTCGTACAATGAGATGTGTTCTGGAATAAGATTTCAAAACACTGTTCTCTCTCTTTCAGTATTCCGAGAGTAGGAGGGCTCTGGTCGTTACTCTGTTCTAGAGTACTCAAAGCTCGCCCATTAGGCTGCTTCTGTGGAACAGAGCAAGACACGAACAACCGGCGCTCGAGAAAGTTGAAAAGCTGTACTTTCAGAGGGTCGTAACTACCTCCCATCAGAATTATGGCCGAAGTTTTCGCTATGGATCAAGTTGTGGGGCTGATATCCAGCAAGTGTGCGTTTCTCTCTTTGAGATATGACGCCAAGCTACTGCTGTTTCCGTGTGAAAATAGCAGTGTCATCAGCGAATCTTATTATCTCATTGACATCCTTTCACCCTTAATTTTAATCACACGATTGAAACAATCTTTTATTTCCGTTATTGCTTCTTCGATGTACAGATTGAAAAGTAGGCGTGAAAGACTGCTTCCTTGTCTTACACCCTTTTCAATCCGAGCATTTCGTTGTTGGCCTTCTGCTTTAAAGTTCCGTTTGGTTCTTGTACTTATTGTACACTACCCGTCTTTCCCTATAGCTTACTCGTATTCCTCTCAGAATTTCGGATATCTTGCACCATTTACCATTGTCTGAAGCTTTTTCCATGTTGACGAATCCTATGAACGTATCTTCAGTTTTCATCAGTCTTGCTTCCGTTATCAATCGCAACGTCAGAACTGCCTCTTTGGTGCCTTTACTTTTCCTAAACGTAAACCTGTCGTCATCTAGCAAATCCTCATTATCCTTTTTCTTTTTTGTGTATGTTATTTTTGTCAGCAACTTCGATGCATGAGCTATTTAACAAACGAGGTGGGGCATTGCATAGCACAGTGGACTTGCATTTCTGAGGACGACAGTTAAAATACGTCTCCGGCCATACTGATTTAGGTTTTCCGTTATTTCCCTAAATTGGTTCAGGCAAATGCCGGTACGGTTCCTTTAAAACGGCACGTGAAACTCCGTTCCCCATCCTTACCTTATCCGGTGGGACCGATGACCTCGCTGTTTGGTCTCCTCTCCCATATCAACCAACCAGCCGTGAGCTTTTAAGCTGATTGTGCGCTAATTCTCGCAGATGCTGGTTCACCGAAAGTCTGATGGTATATCGCCAGTCTCATACATTCTGCACTGCGACGTGAATAATCCTTTTGCTGCCACTTCCCCCGATTATTTTAGAAATTTTAATGGAATATTATCTATCTCTTCTGATTTATTTGATCTTATGACTCCAGTGCCTCACCAGAGTGCAATTTGATCTGTTAGCAGCATACGGCGTGTATGTGTGTGATGGTTATCAATGTTATGTTTGCAATAGACTGGTCATGTCTAAGAGTCAATTGAATTAGTCTTGCCATTGACAGCCTGAAACCGGAATAAAATATGAATTATTTCCTCAAGCTGAGATGATACTCTAACTTAATCAGGAACGGTATTTGGAATCTAGTACTATGAAAAGTAAAACAACAGGGAACTGACAAGATATTTATTGTAGAAACAAGACTCAAAGAGAAGTACACAACTGAACAAGTATTTACCTAAAAATTTAATTCCTATTCAATAATCTAAATATATGATCTGAAATCATCAATCACTTCAATCAAAATCGCAAACCCTGTCATTCGATGGTAACAGTTAATGGTTGATACTGATTAGCATCGAAGTTACGAAAGCAGTCAACCCGCCTAGAACTGACTATAAAGAGGTCTGTGCTATCGGTGGAACATAATATATTTCCCCTCTAAAAGATAACACATTTACTGCTAAAGATTCCCTATCTGCCAAAGCGTGGTGCGTTTATCACAGAATTCAGTGCTGGGTTGGCAATTCTGCAACACAGATCTGCGTAGTGCTCCCGGCCGTCACCCAGACGAAGTGCATTCCACAGACGTAAATTCTGACTACACAGAGGACGTCAAATGGCGTCCGCAAACTCCTAGGGTCGAAACTACTTCAGTACAATATCGGACACGAACCAAGAGCTCTGCTTGCTAATAACCCAGGAGCAGTCGTAAAGAAGTGTTTGGTATTGCCTTAATCTCCACAAAGAAACACAGATTCGTTTCTCTGCTGACAGAGAAACGAATGATGCCATTCCTACAGGTGAAATCAGCACTTTATCGAATCTAATAGTGAGACTGTTCACTCTGGCCTTGCCAGCACTGGCTCCAAACTCTATGCAGCGATGTGTCAGAGATAGAATGTGACCGCGCAGGGCCCTGTTTAGAGGAAACATCATCCGTTGTCGTGCACTCTGCACGCAGTCAGTCACAGAACCTCCCACTCTCCGAGACATCAAGCGATCAGCCAAATGTCTTCCGTTAAAACTCAGTTAGCAACAAACTCTAAGTCTGTCTACAAATTCACCCAAGAAAATTTGTTTCACTACCTTGTAGCAGGTATTCGCCTTGGTTTCTGGCGTGAAAATTTAGGTGACCATTAACTCGAGTCTGCGGGAGGTCTTCCTCACACATACCTCCGTACTAAAAAGGATGGTGATGGAGCTTGCAAGCTGCTATCTCTGCGATCTTAAGCTTCCAGCATCGCCTCGGCCCTGACTCTTCTTTTGCAACGACACGTCCGGCACGAAAAGACCGTTTCATCGGCTTCTCGACGGCGCAGCGGTCGTAGGCAGTAAACGGCCTCCTCGTTCCATTCGTTACGTAGGCATGTAAACTGTCCGCCCCCAACCCTCGGCCCATGTCGCTTTCGAAGACTGCAGAAACCCTCGTTCTCCTTGCTGTTACGGCCAGTGCGAAATTATCGTCAAAACATGCAACTGTACAGAAATGTTGCAATGAAACTACCCAGTATCAACCAATAAATGATTAATACGAGGGTAATCCCAAACGTAAGGTCTCCTATTTTTTTATAAGTACATAGACCTGTTTATTTCTACAAGGTTTACATCACTTTACAGCTTGAACATTTAGCTATTTTTCGACATAATCACCATTTCTGTCGATGCACTTTTGTAGACGCTATGGCAGCTTTTGTATGCCCATGTCATACCAGCTCGCCGCCATGCTGTTCAGAAAGTTAGGAACTACTTCTTTCACCTGGTCGTCGGAGCTGAATCGCCGGCCAAATGTTCTTTTAACCTAGGGAACAGGTGACAGTCACTGAGCGCCAAGTCAGGACTATAGGGTGGGTGGGTGATTATGTTCCACTGAGACTGTTGCAGGAGAGCAACGGTTTCAAATGGTTCAAATGGCTCTGAGCACTATGGGAGTTAACATCTGAGGTCATCAGTACCCTATAACTTAGAACTACTTAAACCTAACTAACCTAAGGACATCACACACATCCATGTCCGAGGCAGGATTCGGACCTTCGAACCTGCGACCGTAGCTGTCGTGCGGTTCAAGACTGAAGCGCCTAGAACCGCTCGGCCACTCCGGCCGGCAGCAACGGTTTGCCGAGCGATGTGTGGGCGAGCGTTGTCATGGAGAATGTGTACCCCCTTCATACAATAAAGTTTTTCAGAGTCTCACAGTACCTTTTAGCGTTAATTGTGGTCCCAGCGATTCATCTCCGACGACGAGGTGAAAGAAGAGGTTCATAACTTTCTGAACAGCATGGCGGCGAGCTGGTATGACATGGGCATACAAAAGATGCCACAGCGTCTACAAAAATGCATCGACAGAAACGGTGATATGTGGAAAAATAGCTAAATGTTCAAGCTGTAAACTGATGTAAACCATTCTAGGAATAAACATGTCTATGTACTTATAAAAAAATAGGAGATCTTACTTTTGGGATTACCCTCGTAATTCGAAAAACCTACCAAAAAATGCGATCCCATATAACCTAAACATGACACGTCGGAGCTATACATGTTTGGTGGCAAAATCCTGCTGCTTACAAGTCTCCCACAGCTGTTTTTAATTCTGATTCTGATATTGGATCCCCATCTCTTTCCCGGCGACTGTTGTTTCAACTTCCATAATGCAATTAGACAAGTCTTGCCCTCATCCAGGCCTTCAGTGTACTCCTACTTATCCGCTTTCTCCGCTGCACTGAACAGTGGAGTTCGCATTGCATTCTTACTATTATCGCGCATGCTATTAATTTCACCAAATGTTGTTTAGACTTTTCTGTATGCTGAGTGAGTCCTTTCAACAGTCATTTATTTTTCGATTTCTTCACATTTTTCATGCAGCCATTTTGCCTTATGTTCCCTACTCTTCCTGTTTTTTTGTTCCTAAGTGATTTGTATTCCTGTATTCCTGAACTTCCCTTAACATTTTTGCACTTCCTTCCTTCGTCGATCATCTAAGTATTTCTTCAGTTACACATAGTTTCCTGGCAGTTACATTCCTTGTACGCATGCTTTTCTTACCACCGTCTGTGATTGCCAATTATGGAGATGTCCATTCCTCTTCAACTGATCTGCCTACTGAGATACTCATTATCGCGTATGTATACCCTCAGAGAACAAGTGTATCTCTTCATTCCTTAGTACTTCCGAATCCCACTTCTTTGTGTTCTGAATCATTCTGAATACTCTCTGAAACATCAGCCTGGTCTTCATCATTACTGCATTGTGATCTGAGTCTACATCTGTTCCTGTGTATGCCTTACACTCCTATGTCTGATTTTTTACACTCCCTCCTCTTGTCATTCTTGAACAGAGTACTAGCTGTTACAAGCCGCAATTTATTTCAGAGTCAGTTAATCTTTCCTCTCTCCCATTCCCAGTACCAAACCCATTTTCTCCCGTAACCATTTCTTCTGCTCCTTCCCCTACAACCGCATTTCAGTCTCTCATGAGATTTATACTGAATTACCTGTCCAGCATCTTCATATACTGTGTCTATCCATCTTCTGCTTACGATGTTACCATGTACTGTTGTCAGTGTTAGTTTGCCGTCGATTCTGATAAGTAAAACCCTGTCACTGAACTGTTCACAGTGACTCACTCTCTGCTCTACGTTCTTAGTCATGACGAATCCTACTCCCATTATAGCACTTTCTGCTGCTATTGATATACTCTTCTGACCACAACTCCTTGTCTTCCTCTCATTTCACTTCACTAACCCCAACTGCATCTAGATTAAGCCTCAGCATTTCAGTTTTCAGACTTTGTAGATTCCCTACCACATTCAAACACTTGGCATTCCGCTCCATTCCTCGTAGAACGTTATCCTTTCGTTGGTTATTCATTTTCTTATGGTCACCTGCGCCTTGGCAATGTCCTTTTCGATATCCAAACGAGGGTCTTCGGAATCTTTTGGCGATAGAGAGATGATGTTAGCATCCCACTTAGTGAATGAATCGACTTCATTTACTACCGGTACGATGAACGTGCAAGAATTATGGGCAAATTTTAAACACATTGTAAATCACGCATTGGACAAGTATGTGCCGAAAAAGCGGGTTACGGACGGAAATGACTCACCGTGGTTTAACAGCACAATTCGGAGAATGCTCAGGAAGAAAAGGCAGTTGCACTCGCGGTACAAGAAAGATCGGGAGAACGAGGATAGGCAAAAGTTAGTAGAGATTCGTGCTGCTGTAAAAAGAGCGATGCGCGAAGCATTCAACCACTACCACCGTCGTACCTTAGCAAATGATCTTGCTGAAAACCCAAGGAAATTCTGGTCTTACGTAAAATCCGTAAGCGGGTCGAAGGCTTCCATCCAGTCACTCACTGATCAGTCTGGCCTGGCAACGAAAGGCAGCAAAACGAAAACTAAAATTTTAAATTTAGCATTTGAGAACTCTTTCACGCAGGAGGATCGTACAAGCGTACTGCCGTTTGAGTCTCGTACAGATTCCGGTATAGAGGACATAGTGATAGACATCCCTGGGGTTGTGAAGCAGCTGAATGGGTTGAAAATAAATAAATAGCCAGGTCCTGATGGGATTCCAATTCAGTTTTATAGAGAGTACTCTGCTGCATTGGCTCCTTACTTAGCTTGCATTTATCGCGAATCTCTTGCCCAAGTAAAGTCCCGAGCGACTGGAAAAAAGCGCAGGTGACGCCTGTATATAAGAAGGGTAGAAGGACGGATCCTCAAAATTACAGACCAATATCCTTGCATCTTGTTTCCAGCAGCATTTGCTCTAGACAAAAATATGAATGCTTTGTGTGTGAGTGTCTGTATCTGTTATTTTGTTTAACAGAGTGTAGTTGATGATTTCTCGGTTTATAATCTAGTTCATTTCTATCGTAGCTACATTTCAGTATTTGCTGAACACGATTTTTTTGGATGCAATATGTACAATAGTACATTGTTAACACAGCTATATATTATACATTTCGTTTGAGAGTGTCTTGAACACTTGCTTTTGATTCAACAAACAATTTAAAAGCATAATAACGAAATAAACACCACTGAAATGCCTGGGCTAGCAGGCCAGAGCGGGTTAGGTTGTGGAAAGGGGCCAAAATGAGATTGCTGTCAGTTGCACTCAACATACAAACTATGTTTGTCCACACACAATATTACACAAGAATGCAAGATCTCCTTTGAGTAACCTTAGATCGTCTGAAGGCGACACTCAAAATCCAAGACGCAAGGCCTAAGTAAGAAACTGACATAGAAGGTTCTTCTGGAAGTGTCACCCAAAAATATTTTCTAAATCTTCATTCTAAACAGATTGAAGGCCTTAGCACTTTAATTTTAATGGAACTTGGCTGGAGGCCGCATATTAACCAATAAGAAGTGTTTCAATCCAACGGCAGAAAGCCTAATCTTAAAACAATTGAAGAAAATTCGGATGAAGGCCCCATACAAAACATCACAACCGTATTCCTTAAGGGCAAGTCAAGAACATTAATTTAAGAGATATTAAAACTCGGCTGCAGGCCACACATCAAACAAATAACTAAAACCCAAACAGGTAAACTGCTATGTAACAGACACGGAACGGCGCTCAGAAGTCGAACTACATGCCGCGCTGGACAGCAACGACACGACGAGGAAAACAGACCGACGAAAATTACGTCAACGACCAGGGCACGTAACCAGAACGTCAATGGCCACAAAACAGAAGATACCGCTGGTGAACTTCAATAACAGGGAATAAATTAAGTTAAATTCCCCTGGAAGACGGCTGGAATCTTAGCCGACCTAAATACACACATGTTGTTGCTCGCGAAAATGTCCCAGAAATACTATCGGTCGCCCCAGAGATGGTACGACAGTGCTCTTATCGATACGCGCTGCTGCTGCCGCTCACGGGAAAGTAAGGCAGGAAGTTAGTGGCACCAGTAAACGGAATTTAAGAAAACGAGGCGGCACTACCGTAATTGAAGATGACAAACAATAAATGGCATGAACACGAGCCGTGCGTGGCTCAAACATTTAAATGTTAAGATGTATGACACTTCGAACAACATTACGTGGATGTGGAATACGGATACGGACACTTGTAATGTCAACGAAAACACAATTATGACACTAGGAAAGAAACTGAAGGCGGAGTACAAGCTAAGACTGAGGAGAACCGTCCTAGAATTTGACTTGTCGTTACAAGCTACAGCATAATACGATAGCACCACAAGTATTAGTTGCCCAGGTGCTGATTAACGCGCTGACGTTTTTGGAATTATATTAACTATTTTGGATAATCTAACCACTGTAACGGGAAATGGTTAGAGGACCTGCATGCCCAAAGTATTTGGGTTATTTGGAATACTACCTCCAAGCAGGATAGTATGTATCGAGTAACTGGAGGATAGACTATAATCCTTCCTCACTACATTCTCAATATAGCCTCCCTTTTAACTCCGTTGGTTCTTGTGACTTGTTTCTGTACAGAATTCGTTATAGGATCGTGGTATGCTGAATGTTTCCATTTAACAGCTAATTGTTTGAAATTACGCAAGAACACGTTACTTACCTGTAGAAAATGCAGGGTTACATGGTTCGTTGCCCTGGCATTGCAGAAGATGAACTACACGACAGAAGACGGAAATTTTTGCTTGGACGATTCTGCAGGCAAATGTGGAGGAAAGAGGTCAGCGAGTGGGAGTGACAGCTAATGGAGCGGAAAACCGTGCCACACGGACAGGAGGCCCGGCCGTGCGTGCTCCAGCTGCCGGCTGCACCGGACTGGAGGAAAAGGCCGTCGCAGTGTTCGCCCAGGGACATATTCACATGGTTCAGCAAATGTGGACCACCACTAAATTTTAACAAATCACCTCACATAGAACTCCTCTACCTAAACAATGAAATACAAGAAGGAGACATTGTTAAGTATCTGCACCTAGAGATAGAGCACAATGTGAACTGCAAAAGCTAAATTATAGAATCAATTTCGGCGACATTGACAGGAAGTAAATTTGTGGGATTTGTGCGTACTTACGCAAAAGTTACCATTTTGCGATCTCCATAAAAAGAAACCTCAGGGCAATAAAGTTTAACTGCTATTGCGTACGATTCGAGACGGGAGGCTTAACATTGGATACACATGAGTGAAAGTGATGGGAACTTGAATTTTCTGCCACTTTTTTAAAGTATTCAAACAGTAACATGGCATGTGTAATCACTCCGTTTGTCATATTTCTAAGGCAACTTAAGCCCCCCTCTCTCTTTCGGCGAATAACATGAGTATTATAAGCTGTGGTCGTATTAGAGTAGATGAGGCTCAGGTACTTGTGTTACCTTGTAGAAACTTTTGCTGTAACACGTTTCTAAGAGGTGGTTACACATCCCACTATTTATTACACTTTGGCCAACTTGGTTTTAAATTCGTTAGATTTTTTTTTCCGAATTGCCTACCAACTGATAAGAATTGCGAAGTATGGCAACATTTGCAAATAAAATTAATAAAATAGGATAAATAAGTACTTCGAGGAGACAAGGGTTTATGAGTGAAACTGGACAAAGCTTATTTTGTTAGATATAATTGAATTCACTAGCGAATGACAACAACAATTGGTCAACGAAGATCATATGTGTGTGTAGCAAAGACAGTAGTATGTAACATCTGAATAAAGCGAACTCCCATAGCAAACATCCATCACAAGCGAGCGCTGAATTTTTCAATGGCTGAACGCACCTTAACTTCATTAAAGTCGGAAATTAAAGTTATTTAATTAATTCTCTATTCATTGAACAGATGCAATAAATTTACAGTACCTTTTATGTAAACTGTCTTAAGCTACATAGGAAGACTATTTATTTACTGATGACCGTTTACGGACTGCTTGTCCATTATCAAGTCAGCCATCAATGTAAGTATTGCGTTGCATTTGTCATACAAGTGGAAATTGGTACTAAATTCAGTAAGTGTGATAATTAATAACGTGGTCTTCACATGTGCTCTTCACTGTCAGAGCAAAAACTGTATTTAAGAGTTGCTTTCTTAGAGGCAGTTTTTGTTCTGGCAGTGATGATTGGGATTACCAACAGCAACAATCGTCCTCCTCGATCATCATTCACGATTGGGTCCGCAAAAAGGTGGGGAAGTAACAAAGGTACACAAAGTACCGTTCGCCACACACCAACGCGAATGAGAGACTTCCCTGTCTGCGAATAGTGTAAGCTCTGCTTTGTGTTTTCAGAGTAAACTGTCTACATCAAATAACATGTTTCCATACATATATCTTTGTCTCGGCTACTGTAATTATTAGATCACAGCTCAACATTCTTTACTAGCTTTTGGATTGTTGATGGCAGTAGCCGAAACGATGTTATACACTGGGCGTAAGTTTTCTGAGTAACTACATGCAGCCAGTTGGGGCACATACGTTAACACAAAAAAGGGACGGACCACGAAGGAATTATCGAAATTGGTCGAAAATTGATAGATGTGATGTACACTATATGATCAAAAGTATTCGGACACCTGACTGGAAATGACTTACAAGTTCGTGGCGCCCTCCATCGGTAATGCTGGAACTCAATATGGTGTTGGCCCCCCTTAGCCTTGATGGCAATCTCTCAGGTATACGTTCAGTCAGGTGCTGGAAGGTTTCTTGGGGAATGGCAGCCCATTCTTCACGGAGTGCTGCACTGAGGAGAGGTTCGATGTCGGTCCGTGAGGCCTGGCACGAAGTCGGCGTTCCAAAACATCCCAAAGGTGTTCTATATGATGCAGGTCAGGACTCTGTGAAGGTCAGTCCATTACAGGGATGTTATTGTCGTGTAAGCACTTCGCCAAAGGTCGTGCATTATGAACAGGTGCTCGATCGTGTTGAATGATGCAATAGGCATCCCCGAATTGCTCTTCAAAAAGTGAGAAGCAAGAAGGTGCTTAATACATCAATGTAGGCCTGTGCTGTGATAGTGCCACACAAAACAACAAGGGGTGAAGCCCCTTCCATGAAAAACACGATCACATCATAACACCACCGCTTCCGAATTTTACTGTTGTTACTACACACGCCGGTAGATGACGTTCACCGGGCATTCGCCATACCCACACCCTGTCATCGGATCGCCACATTATGTACCGTGATTCGTCACTCCACACAACGTTTTTCCTTTGTTCAATCGTTCAATGTTTACGCTCCTTAGACCAAGTGAGTCGTATTTTGGCATTTACCGGCGTGATGTGTGGCTTATGAGCAGCCACTCGACCATTAAATCCAAGTTTCCTCACCTACCACCTAACTCTCATAGTACTTGCAGTGGATCCTAATGCAGTTTGGAATTCCTGTGTGATGGTCTGGATAGATGTCAGCATATTACACATTACGATCTTCTTCAACTGTTGACGGTCTCCGTCAGTCTTCAGACGAGTCGACCTGTCCGTTTTTGTGCTCTACGTGCCCCTTCACCTTTCCACTTCACTGTCACATCGGAAGCAGTGGACCTAGGGATGTTTAGAAGTGTATAAATCTCGCGTTCAGACGTATGACACAAGTGACACCCAATTACCTGACGACGTTCGATTCCGTGAGTTAGGCGTAGCGCCCCAATCTGCTCTCTCACGATGTCTAATGCCTACTAAGGTAGCTGATATGGAGTACCTGGCAGTACGTAGCAGCACAATGCACCTAATATGAAAAATGGGTCCGGATACTTTTGATCACGTAGTGTACATGTACAGACAAACAAATGATTTCAATATCAGAAAAATTGGATGATTGATTTAAGAGAATGGGTTCCGCAAAGTGTAGATGTCAATAAAGTGTTGGTCCACCCCTGGCCGTTATGCATGCTGTTATTCGGCTTGGCATTGATTGAGAGAGTTGTTGGATATTCTCCTGAGGGACATGGTGCCACATTCTGCTGTCCAACTGGCGCGTTAGATCGTCAAAATCTCGAAAGGGTTGGAGATCCTTGCCCATAATGCTCTAAAAATTTCTCAGTTGGAGAGAGATTTGCCAACCTTGTTGACCAGGGTAGGGTTTGACAAGCACCAATTTCCGATGAGCAGTAGAAACTCTCACTGTGTGCTTGCAGGCTTTATCTTGCTGAAATTTCAGCCTAGGATGGCGCGCCATGAAGGGCAACGGAACGGTGCGTAGAATATCGCCGACGTACTTCCATGCTGTAACGGTGTCGCTGATGACAACTAAAGAGGTCCTGATGGGAAAATAAATGGCACCCCAGACCATCACTCCAGGTTGTCGCTCATATGACGGGTGGCAGTTAGTTTAGTATTCTCCAGACACGTCAGCGCTGTTCATAGGGGCTCGGTTCGAAGCAAGACAGTTCTACTTCGGTTAACAATAGGCCGAAGACGTTTATTATGCAGTATTGTGCCACCCGGTAAATTAACCATGGGAAATCTGTTAACAATCAAGCCGACCCTGCGCCGATGCGGAAGAAAGGCACAACAAAAATAAGATGAAGAAGATTTCCTGAGGTCAATATTGGAGATAAGCCAGATCTCATCTAACGGTGAGTGGTAAATTGCCTAAATATAACATACATCCTTCGCGGTGTACCAGATCTACAGTCGTTCCTACTCAACCCTGTATCGCAAGCTATACAGTTTATTTATGCAACGCGGTGGCTTGCATATATAAACTGTACTACGAGGCTGTACCGTCATATATGTCAACATTAAATTGTATAAGGACTTTTTCCTTCCATTTTTCTATTTAGGTCAGAAGATGACCTTTTGATATGATTAAAACCGGTCTATGTGCGCAAAGAAGGAGATTCTATGTGACACAAATACTTTTAGAAACGTGGGAATCACGTTTCCAATGCCACTAGAGTCCTGGTAACCTTAGAGACAAGTAGGGATAATTTTACACACAGTTTTTGTGAAAATGTAGCTACAAACCCAAGCATACTCTGCTATAAATCGTGCAAAATATGCAGGATGATGCATGTAAAACATACAATTTCAATATCACGGGAGTTGTTTCCTTGTTCGTGAGCTGTGATAACATTGCAGATTTGTCGGCCGTATAGCTTTCACCACAGCAGCTGAGCCGCTGTGGCCGAGTGGGCACCCTAACCAGTTATTGACAATCCTGCGTGCTCCTAAGCGTGCCCCAAGAGACGGCACTGCGTCAGTTAACAGCGGCGCTACCAAGAGGGCAATTAGCAATTCTGCGCACGAAGCAGTTTGCCTAGCTTCTACACGCAGCAATCTATATAGCTTCTTGTTTACCGTTGCAGATTGGATAGCTTATGATAATGACGTCGGCTCGCCTTTCCAAAGCGTGGAACCGCCTTGCCTGTAGCACGGTGTTCCATCTGGCTCCAACGATTCTGATAGTTGCTAGACAAATAAATAACATATTTTTACCCAAACGGCAAAAATATTTTTAGTGGCATAGAATATGTTTCAGACCAAAGTTGCCGGAGTGAAAGAGCACAAGATGGTGTTAAATAGTCTGCCCGGTGGTGGATGATGGAGGGGTTGGGAGACCGATCTTTATCATTTTTCATGAAAATGTGCTCCAGTTTGGCTTAAAAAAAGGTTTCTTGATACGATAAATTCCACCATCTAACTACATTGTCTGACAGGAAATTACGAGTGTATTTAAGACAGTGGGACTTCTGTTGTCCTAAGAATGAGTAAAATGGTGCATTACACCATAGTTTACGACCCAGTCATTGGGAATTTGCGTCACCGAAGAAGAAAGATTTGATCAGTCATTTATTTCGCTATCGAGGAATTGCATAAAGTGATTTACTTTTCGTAAGTTCCCTTGTATGTCGATATATATGTTATGAAGTATCTAACGAAGTTACCAGTCCTAGAGTCCATTTCCTATAACACATTCTAAATTTTCTGCAGTCGTATAACCTGAAACATGTTGATGTGAGCTGCACTCCAAGACTGTTTTCATGCAGCTCTTCACGCTAGACTAAGTCATTATAGTATCCCTTTTAAATGTTCAAGCCAATATATTTGAAGTAAATAATAAAAGGACTCTGGATAATATCATATGGACATAAACGAGAAATTAATTATGAAAATGTATTAAATTAACTTCAAAGAAAGGCTACACCCATTGCAATGTAATAAAAAGACATTATTTATATTAAATGAGATGGTAGTACATAATGTCCTCGAAACTAACATTATTATCTTTGTCATTATATATAAGAGAAAAAAGACATTTAAAATCACTTCGAGTCATTTCTTCTGCTGTATGTAAGGAACGCTTGCTATTGTAAAGCGAAAGCTTTTGTTCTATTTGTTCTCTTACGTAGCGAATAATTCAAGTGTGTATTCAGTGCTTAATGGAAATATGTTTACATAAAGTGAGTGCATTGTGCTGCTTAAAGAACCCATGAAAACAATTCTTCCTGAATTAATAATTACAAGAAGTTATTTAGCATTATTTCAGTCTCTGCGAAGCGAGCAGCGGTGATCTTTGACTGGCAACAATTGGCCGCCATTATGCAGCGTATTTAAATTTATTTTTTTGTGTAACATATCATCACAGCCGGAGCAGAAAGAATTATTTCAAGTTATTCAATTAACTAAAGTGCAAAGCTTCACTAATTTTATTTGGCCAAAAAATGCATACTTTCAATGATACGATTTATTCTAGGTCAGTGAACTTAGCCTATATCACATTTCGCCGAAAGCATTTGAAATAATTTGTAGGGAACCTGGCGCTCATTTGAAACATACATTAATATTTTTCTTTGGCCACCTATATATATATATATGATCCCTTTCTTGTGCTTCACTTAATAATAATAATAATTAATAACCACAGAAAGGAAGGGATAATATACCATGTCCTGTAAGAATATAAGATACGTCTTTAAATAGTAACCTGCTAAGATCAATCACACTGTATAGTGACACTATTTGCACTAAATTCGACTGAAACGTCTATATCTGTGCATTTCAGAAATATTATGTGTTAAAAGAAGGCCCTTTCGAGGAACTTGTATTTTCATGTTTAATTTCTTCATATTCCTTCTTCATCATCTTCTTTAGCAGCTATTTAACTTCCACTTATGAGTCATGTGCTTCTCTTGACTCTTACTTGCATTACGACTTTCAGCTTGAAAGTTTTGTGTTGTTGCTCTTGTTGTGGTCTTCAGTTATAAGACTGTTTTTATGCAAATTATCCTAAGGACAAACCCGTACACCCATGCCCGAGGGAGGACTCGAACCTCCGCTGGGACCAGCCCCACAGTCCACGACTGCAGCGCTCGGTATAAGAGAAGTGTCTGGCGCAGTTGTTGGATCCGTTACAGCTGTTACAATGGCAGGTCATCAAGATTTAAGTGAGCTAGAACGTGTTCTTACAGTCGGCGCAGCAGCGATGGGACACAGCATCTCCGAGGTAGCGATGAAGTGGCGATTTTCCCCTACTACTTCTTCACGAGTGTACCGTGAATATCTGAAATCCAGTAAAACGTCAAACCTCCGCCTCGCTGAGGTCGGAAAAAGACCCTGCAAGAACGGAACCAACGACGATTGAAAAAAATCGTTCAACGTGACAGAAGTACAACCCTTCCTCAAATTGCTGAAGATTTCAATACTGGGCCATCAACAAGTTCGAACCATTCAAAGAAATATCATCGACATGGGCTTTCAGAGCCGGAGGTCCACTAGAGTACCCTTGATAACTGCACGACTCGAAGCTTTACGCTTCGCCCGGGCCGACCAACATCGACATTGGACTGTTGATGATTGGAATGGATGGTCGGACGAGTCTTATTTCAAATTGTATCGACCGGATGGACCTGTACGGGTACGGAGACAACCTCATGAATCCAAGCATCCTGCATGTCAGCAGGGGACTGTTCAAGCTGGTGGAGGCTCAGTAATGGTGTGAGACGTGTGCAGTTGGAGAGATAATGGGCCCCTGATACATCCAGATACTAGTGTGACAGGTGACACGCACGTAAACATCCTGTCTGATCACCTGCATCCATTTATGTACATTGTGCATTGTGGGCAATTTCAACAGGACAATGCGATCCCCCACACGTCCAGAATTGCTACAGAGCTAGCCACTAAGCTCCCCAGACATAACATTATTGAGCATATCGGGGGTGCCTTGGAACGTGCTGTTCAGAAGAGATCTCCACCCCCTCCTACTCTTACGGGCTTATGGACAGCCCTGCTGGATTCATGGAGTCAGTTCAGTGCACCACTACTTCAGACATCAGTCGAGTCCTTGCCATATCGTGTTGCGGCACCTCTGCGTGCTCGCGGTGGCCCTACAAGATATTAGGCAGGTGTACCAGCTTCTTTGGCCCTTGAGTGTATAATAGGAAGAAATGAAAATGCGGAATTGACTAGCGACGTTCAAGTTTGACACGTCCATGTTGCTGCTGCATGTCTGATGACATCACCTACCGACCTTTCATTAGGTCGTCGTCTCGACCTTTTATCTCTTCGAGTCCAGCTGAGAACCTATACACTATCATGGCTACTGGTTCCACGTACTTTCATTTCTTTTAACAGCAGTCTGTTTTCTGATCCATTTATTAGTTTTCGTATCGCTTCTGGTAATTCCCTTTCCATGGTTTGATGAAAAACCTGCAGATTATGCATCGTTTGTGCATTACATTCAGTTTTACACTGTCACGACGCAAAATGTAAATTCTCTGCTTGAAAGAGAGAAAAAACATTGTTCTTCTCACTGCTTCTTTCTCTATCTATTCAGTTACCGACAAGTGTCCTGTCTTATTGTACGATTGTTGATACATCCAAGCCCACACCCACCACAGTAGTACACGTTTACATGCCAACTAGCTCCGCAGATGAGGAAGAGAGTGATAAAATGTATGACGAGATAAAAGAAATTATTCAAATAGTGAAGGGAGACGAAAATTTAATAGTTATGGGTGACTGGAATTCGATAGCAGGAAAAGGAAGAGAAGGAAAGGAATAGGTGAATATGGAATGGGAGTAAGGAATGAAAGAGGAAGCCGTCTGGTGGAAATCTGCACAGTGCATAACTGAATTATAGCTAACACTTGTTTCGAGAATCATGAAAGAAGGTTGTCTACTTGGAAAAGGCCTGTAGACACTGGAAGGTTTCAGATAGATTATATAATGGTAAGACAGTGATTTAGGAACCAGGTTTAAAATTGTCAGACATATCCAGGGGCAGATGTAGTCCCTGACCACAATCTATTGGTTATGAACTGTAGATTAAAACTGAAGCAAATGCGAAAAGGTGGGAATTTAAGGAGATGAGACCTGGATAAACTGAAAGAACCAGAGGTATTAGAGAATTTCAGAGAGAGCATTAGGGAACGACTGACTAGAACGGGGGAAAGAAATACAGTCAAAGAAGAATGGGTAGCTTTGAGAGATGAAATAGTGAAGGCAGAAGAGGATGAAGTAGGTAAAATGACGAGGGCTACTAGAAATGCTTGGGTAACAGAAGAAATATTTAATTTAATTGATGAAAGGAGAAAATATATAAGTGCCGTAAATGAAGCAGGCAAAAGGCAATACAAACGTATCAAAAATTAGATCGACAGGAAGTGCAAAATGGCTAAGCAGGGATGGCTAGAGGACCAATGTAAGGATCTAGAGATATATCTCACTAGGGGTAAGGTAGATACGGCCTACAGGGAAATTAAAGAGACCTTTGGCGAAAAGAGGACCACTTATATGAATATCAACAACTCAGATGGAAATCCAGTTCTAAGCAAAGAAGGGAAAGCAGAAAGGTGGAAGGAGTATGTAGAGGGTCTATGCAAGGGCGATGTACCTGAGGAAAATACGATGGGAATGTAAGAGGACGTAGATTAAGATGAAATGGGAGATATGACGCTGCGTGAAGAGTGGCACTGAAAGACCTAAGTCGAAACAAGGACCCGGGAGTAGACAACATTCCATTAGAACTACTGATCGCCTTGGGAGAGCCAGACCTGACGGAACTCTACCATCTGCTGAGCAAGATGTATGTTGTTGTTGTTGTTGTTGTCTTCAGATCTGAGACTGGTTTGTTGCAGCTCTCATTGCTACTCTATACTGTGCAAGCTTCTTCATCTTCCAGTACCTACTGCAACCTACATTCTTCTGAATCTGCTTAGTGTATTCATCTCTTGGTCTCCCTCTACGATTTTTACCCTCCACGCTGCCCTCCAATACTAAATTTGTGTTCCCTTGATGCCTCAGAACATGTCCTACCAACCGATCCCTTCTTCTGGTCAAGCTGTGCCACAAACTTCTCTTCTCCCCAATCCTATTCAATACTTCCTCATTAGTTATGTGATCTACCCATCTAATCTTCAGCATTCTTCTTGTAGCATCACATTTCGAAATCTTCTATTCTCTTCTTGTCCAAACTATGTATCGTCCATGTTTCACTTCCATACATGGCTATACCCCATACAAATACTTTCAGAAATGACTTCCTGACACATAAATCTATACTCGATGTTAACAAATTTCTCTTCTTCAGAAACGCATTCCTTGCCATTGCCAGCCTACATTTTATATCCTCTCTGCTTCGACCATCATCAGTTATTTTGCTCCCCAAATAGCAAAACTCCTTTACTACTTTAAGTGTCTCATTTCCTAATCTAATTCCCTCGGCATCACCCGACTTATTTCGACTACATTCCATTATCCTCGTTTTGCTTTTCTTGATGCTCTTTCAAGTCCTTTGCTGTCTCTGACAGAATTACAATGTCATCGGCGAACCTCAAAGTTTTTATTTCTTCTTCATGGATTTTAATACCTACTCCGAATTTTTCTTTTGTTTCCTTTACTGCTTGCTCAATATACAGATTGAATAATATCGGGGAGAGGCTACAACCCTGCTTACTCCCTTCCCAACAACTGCTCCCTTTCATGTCCCTCGACTCTATAACTGCCATCTGGTTTCCGTACAAATTGTAAATAGCCTTTCGCTCCCTGTATTTTACCCCTGCCACCTTTAGAATTTGAAAGAGAGTATTCCAGTCAACATCGTCAAAAGCTTTCTCTAAGTCTACAAATGCTTCATCTTTCGTCTAAGATAAGTCGTAAGGTCAGTATTGCCTCACGTGTTCCAGTATTTCTACGGAATCCAAACTGATCTTCTCCGAGGTCGGCTTCTACCAGTTTTTCCATTCGTCTGTAAAGAATTCGTGTTAGTATTTTGCAGCTGTGGCTTATTAAACTGATTGTTCGGTAATTTTCACATCTGTCAACACCTGCTTTCTTTGCGATTGGAATTATTATATTCTTCTTGGCGTCTGAGGGTAATTCGCCTGTTTCATACATCTTGTTCACCAGATGGTAGAGTTTTGCCAGGACTGGCTCTCCCAAGGCCGTCAGTAGTTCTAATGGAATGTTGTCTACTCCTGGAGCCTTGTTTCGACTCAGGTCTTTCAGTGCTCTGTCAAACTCTTCACGCATAATCGTATCTCCCATTTCATCTTCATCTACATCCTCTTCCATTTCTATAATATTGTCCTCAAGTACATCGCCGTTGTATAGAGCCTCTATATACTCCTTCCACCTTTCTGCTTTCCCTTCTTTGCTTAGAACTGGGTTTCCATCTGAGCTCTTGATGTTCATACATGTGGTTCTCTTATCTCCAAAGGTCTCTTACATTTTCCTGTAGGCAGCATCTATCTTACCTCTAGTGAGATAAGCCTCTACATCTTTACATTTGTCCTCTAGCCATCCCTGCTTAGCCATTTTGCCTGTCGACCTCATTTTTGAGACGTTTGTATTCCTTTTTGCCTTCTTCATTTACTGCATTTTTATATTTTCTCCTTTCATCAATTAAATTCTATATTTCTTCTGTTACCCAAGGATTTCTACTAGCCCTCGTCTTTTTACCTACTTGATCCTCTGCTGCCTTCACTACTTCATCCCTCAAAGCTACCCATTCTTCTTCTACTGTATTTCTTTCCCCCATTCCTGTCTATTGTTCCCTTATGCTCTCCCTGAAACTCTGTACAACCTCTGGTTCTTTCAGTTTATCCAGGTCCTATCTCCTTAAATTCCCACCTTTTTGCAGTTTCTTCAGTTTTAATCCACAGGTCATAACCAATAGATTGTGGTCAGAGTCCACATCTGCCCCTGGAAATGTCTTACAATTTGAAACCTGGTTCCTAAATCTCTGTCTTACCATTATATAATCTATCTGATACCTTTTAGTATCTCCAGGGTTCTTCCATGTATACAACCTTCTTTCATGATTCTGAAACGAAGTGTTAGCTATGATTAAGTTGTGCTCTGTGCAAAATTCTACCAGGCGGCTTCCTGTTTCATTTCTTAGCCCCAATCCATATTCACCTACTACGTTTGCTTCTCTCCCTTTTCCTACTACCGAATTCCAGTCACCCATGACTATTAAATTTTCGTCACCCTTCACTATCTGAATAATTTCTTTTATTTCATCATACATTTCTTCAACTTCTTCGTCATCTGCAGAGCTAGTTGGCATATAAACTTGTACTACTGTAGTAGGTGTGGGCTTCGTATCTATCTTGGCCACAATAATGCGTTCACTATGCTGTTTGTACTAGCTTACCCGCACTCATATTTTTTTATTCATTATTAAACAGACTCCTGCATTACCCCTATCTGATTTTGTATTTAGAACCCAGTATTCGCCCGACCAGAAGTCTTGTTCCTCCTGCCACCGAACTTCATTAATTCCCACTATATCCAACTTTAACCTGTCCATTTCCCTTTTTAAATTTTCTAACCTACCTGCCCTATTAAGGGATCTGACATTCCACGCTCCGATCCGTAGAACGCCAGTTTTCTTTCTCCTGATGACGACGTCCCCCTGAGTTGTCCCCACCCGATCCGAATGGGGGACTATTTTACCTCCGGAATATTTTACCCAAGAGGACGCCATCTTCATTTAAGCATACAGTAAAGCTGCATGTCCTCGGGAAAAATTACGGCCGTAGTTTCCCCTTGCCTTCAGCCGTTCGCAGTAGCAGCACAGCAAGGCCGTTTTGGTTAGTGTTACAAGGCCAGATCAGTCAGTCATCCAGCTGTTGCCCCTGCAACTACTGAAAAGGCTGCTGCCCCTCTTCAGGAACCACACGATTGTCTGGCCTCTCAACAGATACCCCTCCGTTGTGGCTGCACCTACGGTACGGCTATCTGTATCGCTGAGGCACGCAAGCCTCCCCACCAACGGCAAGGTCCATGGTTCATGGGTATGAGACAGGCGAAATACCCTTAGACTTCAAGAAGGATATAATAATTCCAGTCCCAAAAAAACGGGTGTTGACAGATGTGAAAATTACCGAAATATCAGTTTAATAAGTCAGGGCTGCAAAATAGCAACAGAAATTCTTTACAGACGAAAGGAAAAACTGGTAGAAGCCGACCTCGGGGAAGATCAGTTTGGATTCGGTAGAAATGTTGAAACACGTGAGGCAATACTGATCCTACGACTTATCTTAGAAGACAGATTAAGGAAAGGCAAACCTACGTTTCTTGCATTTGTAGACTATGAGAAAGCTTTAGGCAATGTTGACTGGAATACTCGCTTTCAAATTCTGAAGGTGGCATGAGTCAAATACAGGGAGCGAGCCGGCCGGTGTGGCCCAGCGGTTGTAGGCTCTACAGTCTGGAGCCGTGCGACCGCTACGGTCGCAGATTCGATTCCTGCCTCGGGCAAGGGTGTCTGTGATGTTCTTAGGGTAGTTATGTTTAAATAGTTTTAAGTTCTAGGGGACTGATGACCTCAGAAGTAAAGTCCCAAAGTGCTCAGAGCCATTGGAACCATTTGAACACGGAGCGAAAGGCTATTTGCAATTTGTAAAGAAACCAGATGGCAGTTATAAGAGTCGGAGGGTATGAGAGGGAAGCAATGCTTGGGAAGGGAGTGAGACAGTGTTGTAGCCTATCCCAGATGTTATTCAATATGTATATTGAGCAGGCAGTAAAGGAAACAAAAGAAAAATTCGGAATAGGAATTAAAATCCGTGGAGTAGAAATAAAATTTTTAACGTTTGCCGATGACACCGTAACTCTTGTCAGAGACAGAAAAGGACCTGGAAGAGAAGTTGAACGGAATGGACAGTGTCTTGAAAGGAGGATATAAGATGAACATCAACAAAATGAAAATGAGGATGAATGTAGTCGAATTATAAATCGGGTCATGCTGGGGGAATTTGATTAGGAAATGAGACACTTAGGGTGGTAAACGAGTTTTGCTATTTGGGGGGCCAAATAGCTGATGATGGTCGAAGTAGAGAGGATATAAAATGTAGACTGGCAATGGCAAGGAAAGCATTTCCAAAGAAGAGAAATTTGTTAATATCGAGTATAGATTTAAGTGTCAGAAAGTCGTTTCTGGAAGTATTTGTATGGAGTGTAGACATGTATGGAAGTGAAATATGGACGATAAATAGCTTAGACAAGAATGTGGTGCTACAGATGAATGCTGAAGATTAGATGGATAGATCACATAACTAATGAGGAGGTACTGAATAGAATTGGGGAGAAGAGGAGTTTGTGGCACAACTTGACTAGAAGAAGGGATCGGTTGGTAGGATATATTCTGAGGCACCAAGTGATCACCAATTTAGTATTGGAGGGCAGCGTGGAGGATAAAAATCGTAGAGGGAGACCAATAGACGAATACACTGATCAGATTCAGAAGGATGTAGGTTGCAGTAGGTACTCTTTCTGGTAGAGTTTTTATCTAATTGATCTCTAAATTTCGTTCAGTTAAATTTCTTCGCTTAACTGTTTGTCAACACTAGAGGCTAGCAGTTTAGTGACTTCAGCAAACCGAATGTGGTTCAAATAATTTTCTTTAACATACGAGTATATGCTTTATTCTTTTTCTCACAGGGGAACCTCCCCATCGCACCCTCCTCAGATTTAGTTATAAGTTGGCGCAGTGGATAGGCCTTGAAAAACTGAACACAGATCAATCGAGAAAACAGGAAGAAGTTGTGTGGAACTATGAAAAAAATAAGCAAAATATACAAACTGAGTAGTCTGTGCACAAGATATGCAACATCAGGGAGAACATGAGCTCAGGAGCGCCGTGGTCCCGTGGTTAGCGTGGGCAGTTGCGGAACGAGAGGTCTTTGGTTCAAGTCTTCCCTCGAGTGAAAATTCAATTTTTTTTGTTTTCAGGCAATTATTATCTGTCCGTCCATCCGTCCGATGCGACAACTTGTTTGGGAGTGATTATCACATCCACAAGAAAACCTAAATCGGGCATGGTAGAAGAATCCTTTTACCCATTCGCTTAGTGTACAAGTTAAGTGGGTCGACAACATATTCCTGTCATGTGACCCACATGCCGTCACCAGTGTCGTATAGAATATATCAGACGTGTTTTCCTGTGGAGGAATCGGTTGACCTATGACCTTGCGATCAAATGTTTTCGGTTCCCATTGGAGAGGCACGTCCTTTCGTCTATTAATCGCACGGTTTTGCGGTGCGGTCGCAAAACACAGACACTAAACTTATTACAGTGAACAGAGACGTCAATGAACGAACGGACAGATCATAACTTTGGGAAATAAAGAAAAATTTTCACTCGAGGGAAGACTTGAACCGAGGACCTTTCATTCCGCAATTGCTGACGCTAACCATGGGACCACGGCGCATCTGAGCTTACACTGTCCTTGATGTTGCCTATCTTGCACATGGAATACTCAGTTTGTGTATTTTGCTTATTTTTTCATAGTTCCATACAACTTCTTCCTGTTTTCTCGATTGATCTGTGTTCAGTTTTTCAAGGCCTATCCACTGTGCCAACTTATAACAAAATCTGAGGGGGATGCGATGGGGAGGTTCCCTTGTCAGTTTATTTGCCGGAATTGTCTTATAAGATATAACTCCCAGGACAAACATTTTTATTGTTAAAACATAAGCAATAAATTCATACTAGTAACATTAAAAGTTTATGCGCTCACTAGCCACATTATCTGAGTTAATGTGACTGCAGAAATGCGAACTCTGCCATCGACAAGATTCTGGTAGCTTCGGCCTCCGTCACCAACCTAGCATTTCCTTAGCTTTTTTATTATTAACCGTTCTTCTACAATATTTATAAAAAAAATTAATGTCAGTTGTAACAAGGAACATTTCAGTATATACTTATAAAGTTTGTGAACTGTATTTGCATGTGTATTTACGCGTTGGCACTGCGTTCGCTTCAGTTCCCACCCCTGCATCACAATGTTTAGTTGTTGGCATATGGAAATAGCTTGTAGCATATGCGTCTCCAATCCTACCAGCCCGCACTTGCAGCAGATATTTTCTACGTCTGAGAAACACCTTCAAGACCGGTAGCGAACCGCTCGTAGCGGTCTAGCACCTAACATAGCTTTGTGCTGCACACACACACACACACACACACACACACACACACACACAGAACATGCCTCCGACAATAGGATCTGTCAAGGTTTATAGAGCACCTCTGGTGCAGCAAGAAAGACAATAGCACGTAGCATAGAGCCTGGTTGCTATAAAAGAAATGCATTTATTTTGGAACGCTATTCTTCAGACTAAAGCACGCAGCTGCTCATTCTTTCCTCTGTGTATAGGAGATGAAAGATGAAGTGTGCGCCCATAGTCCAGGCGTATTGTTCGATATGATGCAAGCAGATGCGATTAAGGTCACATTTCTATGGATTTGTGGGTCCGCTCTAAACCTTTGTGGCGCTTGTCAGATAGAGCACGCTGGCGCGTGTGTGAAGCTCTTCCTTCAAAGATAGATAGATAGAGAGATAGACAGACAGAGAGAGTGAGAGAGAGAGAGAGTGAGAGAGAGAGAGAGGGAGAGAGAGAAAGGGAGGCCATTTGGATTTTCTGACCCATAAATAGTGACATCGACACGTTTCCGGATTAATGTATTTGCAGCTTTGTTCGTGACCGAAACTCTGGGACAACTGTTGATCTATGATGTAATGTTCTTTGAAAATATATTTATCCTATCAAAATTTACTGTGTTGTGTGGTTGGGTAAATGGTGTGCTTAATCAGTTTTACTGTAATCCGAAGAGAAACTAAACAACTTAATCTGGAAAACCAGTATGTAACGCCTATAATGAAATCAATCCCTCTGAAATTTTCTCGGTCTCGTGAGCACCGAGTTCTAAGGACCTGTGCAGTGAACCGATCAAAATCCCTATGTAAATAACCAATGAAATAGGCCTGTATTTTTTAGCTCTTGAATCGCAACGGACGTAATCTTGGTATTCTGTTCTCTCCGTAGTAGCCATACTAAATATTCAATCTTGGCTCAGTGAAGTGCAATGCCGGCCATAGAATAGCTTCATACGAATAATATCAGTAGATGAATAACCTTGCAAATGTTGAGTGATAATTTTGTATACTGGCTCAGCGCTGTGCAGTGCTGTCCGCATTGAAACTGTTACAAACATTAACACTTTTCTGTTCATGGTACGTTAATATTTTTCTGACTCTTATTGAACAATCATTTCTTTTAAAAAATACTCATTGAATCTAAACAAACACGATGTGGAAGAGGATGAGATACCGATAACGGGATATGCTAGGACCGCATGCTTCAGTTCAAAAACTGTAAAAAAAAAAAAAAAAAAAAGGGTCTCCGTCTTCAGGCCACGAGTGGCCTACCGGGACCATCCGACCGCCGTGTCATCCTCAGTGGTGGATGTGTATAGGAGGGGCGTTGGGTCAGCACACCACTCTCCCGGCTGTTATGATGTTATTCTTGACCGAAGCCGCTACTATGCGGTCGAGTAGCTCGTCAATTGGCATCACGAGGCTGGGGGCACCCCGAAGTTCAAAAATTGTAATTTTGGAAATTTTTGGTAAGGTGTTACGGGACCAAACTGCTGAGGCCATCGGTCCCTAAGCTTACACACTGCTTAATCTAACTTAAACTAACTTTCGCTAAGGACTACACACACACACCCATGCCCGAGGGAGGACTCGAACCTCCGACGGGGGTTGCCGCGCGGACCGTGACAAGACGCCCCTAGACCGTTCGGCTACCCCGTGCGACCGAAAATTGTATTCAAAATAAAAGTTTTCCCTTCACAAAATCTAATATGAAACATTTTACGTTAACTTCAAAATCAGTGAAATTCTCAACTGTTCTACAACTCTCACTTCCTAACGTAGTTAACAACACTTGGATAGTTACATGACAAAAGGTTTTACATAGTTTGACAAAATAGATTCCAAAATTTAACTTGTCTGCATCAGGAATATAAAACACACAAAAATTACAAATCGGATATACCTAATCAACCTCTACGTTAAATCTGATGGAAAATACTTGGTTCCTACATTGAAGGGTCAGTACTGTAAAATTAGCAAAAAGCACCTGCGTTGCTGCATACTTAAAACTAGATACACAAAATTTCATTACCTTACAAAACTGTATTATGCTGCGTCCATAGGCCAACAACTTAATTCTCACAGCTAGCCACTAGCTTAAAGTCTTACGTCCTACCTTTAACAGAGTGCAATGGTAACTGCCACACTTACGCACAAACGATTCTGCCACTCAGGCAACATCTTTGGTTCACTGATGCTCAAGATAAACCTCTTCTACATGTGATAAGCATTTCATGTCATTTTTCATTAAATATATTGCAAAATCGGGCTTAACGTACCAGTGAACCCCTCACAATGTATCCTGTACATTTCTGACTACTGTGTCGTATGATGACGCATTGTTTTCCTTCAGTTCTACCAACTCAGCATTGTTCCCCTTCAAATATATAAATCCAGTTTCCACACGATACACCACTTTAGCGATGGGCTCCGCCATCTTCTTTTTGTAGTTCCAGCGGCGTGCTACGGCAGGCTTACTGTGGCGCTGGGATTTCACTGCGTATCAGGACTGAAGACATGTTTCGTGTTAGCAGAAGAGCCAACACCGAATTACGAGTGGAGGCCGAAATGCACGCGCTTTAGCTCACGCAGGCTGGCGTGAGGAGGGAAGAACTATACTGACGTGAGGTCTTGAACATGACAAGGAATGGGAATTCAGAAAGCAGACGTAATTAGTTTGATACTTAACTTTAATCCATTAATGATGAACGTCGCTCTTGACGGTACATGATTCACAATATTATCTGTTCAGAATACATTCTTGAAGATAGTAACTATTGTAACTGAATATGGCGCCTTGCTAGGTCGTTTCAAATGACGTAGCTGAAGGCTATGCTAAACTGTCGCCTCTGCAAATGAGAGCGTATGTAAACAGTGAACCATCGCTAGCAAAGTCGGCTGTACAACTGGGGCGAGTGCTAGGGAGTCTCTCTAGACTAGCCCTGCCGTGTGGCGGCGCTCAGTCTGCAGTCACTGATAGTGGCGACACGCGGGTCCGACGTATACTAACGGACTGGGGCCGATTTAAAGGCTACCACCTACAAGTGTGGTGTCTGGCGGTGACACCACAACATGTACCTCCAAACACCAAACATACAAATACTAATTACGTGAAGGTTTTTTCGAGGTGATGATTAATACTCGTACATTCGGGGTGTGGACGAGAAGAACGAACGGTGAGAACCACTCCAGTTTTACTGAAAATTGGATTATAGTTACAAAGACATTTGAAGGAAATCGGGAAGTGTTCCAAAAATCAGCTCGATCATCTTCCAGGCGGGCAACATGATTCATGATACCGCTTTTTTGTTGTTACGTGCGCCGACAGCACCGACCATGCTATGATACATACAAAAGGAAATATGACTGTTGACAATAAACAAAATTTAAACATTTAGCTACAGATCATTTAATTCTTCTCAGCGTTATTGCAGAATACGTCTACGCGAATGAAAATAAAAAAAGGACTGTATTCACTTGCCACATTGTCACAGTGTGCACTTTCACTACACTAATAGCTTGCATCCTGTTGTAAAATACGAGTATGAGTTAACATCTGGCATTGTTGCCTTTCAGATTTTTGTTTCATGGATACGAGAATTATACTGGGTGATCAAAAAGGCAGTATAAATTTGAAAACTTAATAAACCACGGAATAATGTAGATAGAGAGGTAAAAACTGACAAACATGCTGGAATGACATGGGGTTTTATTAGAACCACGCCATATTGCTAGACGCGTGAAAGATCTCTTGCGCGCGTCGTTTGGTGATGATCGTGTGCTCAGCCTCCACTTTCGTCATGCTTGGCCTCCCAGGTCCCCAGACGTCAGTCCGTGCGATTATTGGCTTTGGGTTTACATGAAGTCGCAAGTGTATCGTGATCGACCGACATCTCTAGGGATGCTGAAAGACAACATCTGACGCCAATGCCTCACCATAACTCCGGACATGCTATACAGTGCTGTTCACAACATTATTCCTCGACTACAGCTATTGTTGAGGACTGATGGTGGACATATTGAGCATTTCCTGTAAAGAACATCACTTTTGCTTTGTCTTACTTTGTTATGCTAATTATTGCTATTCTGATCAGATGAAGCGCTATCTGTGGGACATTTTTTGAACTTTCGTATTTTTTTGGTTTTAATAAAACGCCACGTCATTCCAAGCATGTGTGTAAATTTGTACCTCTCTATCTACATTATTCCGTGATTTATTCAGTTTTCAAATTTATACTGATTTTTTGATCACCCGGTAAACACGGGAAGAATTTTGAATGGGGCTAACAAAGAGCGAAGTTTCGAACAGAGATGTCTGATGGTTACCACTACTCCCTTATGCGAAGCAGGTTTCCAAAGAAGCAAAACTGTGGCTTCGCAAGCTTTCCCGTGAGCCGCGCGAAGCGGCCGCGCGGTACGAGGCGCCATGTCACGGAATGCGCGGCCCCTCCCGCCGAACATTCGAGTCCTCCCTCGGGCATGGGTGTGTGTGTGTCGTTCTTAGCATAAGTTAGTTTAAGTAGTATGTAAGTCTAGTGACCGATGACCTCAGCAGTTTGGTCCTTTAGGACTTCACACATTTATTTCCCTTGAAATAACTTACGATAATCTTGCCTGGTTTGCAATCTGATCATCAAGCCGAGGTGACACAATATTTCGGCGGAGCAACATTCAGTGAGACGGTGCTGCTGGTGAGTCTCTGAGAAGTGATACCAAGATGGAGCCGGCACCCCTTTGTGGGAGAAGCTATTCCACGTTCGGCGTATCCGGAAGTGAAGTGAAAATGACGTCTGCGTCTGCAGTACCAGGTTTAGAGTAAGCTGAACGTCACGCTGACACCAGATTATCGCCTGAGAGCGCGGATCATCGGAAATCGCAGGAACAACAGCTAAATATTCCACTGGCAGCAGTTTGAGCTGTCCTATTAAGTTCCTGTCTAACTATACCCTCGTTTCACACACAGCAATTTCATCCTTCATTTACAATTGAGACGGATGTCAAAAAATCGAAGAAACTCATTCCTGAGAGAGTGCGCTCCTATATAGTATTCAGTCACATTAATGTAACCGCCTGTGAAAAGGCTGATAGTTTGCCTTTTGCCGCGGGGACCGCTGCAAGCCGTCCAGGAAGAGACTCAGTGAGGTTCTGGAAGGTGCAGACGGTAATGTGGAGCCATGCCGACTCCAATGCTGAGGCCATCTGCGCTCTATCTCTCGCTCGATGATCAGTGGCGCGAACAGCGCGACCGAGGTGGTCCCACAGATTCTCTACTGAGTTTAAATCTGGGGAGTTTAACGGCCTGGGGAGTATGACAACGCATCCTGATGCTCTTCGAATCAGACACGTACACTGAGAACTCTGCTTTTTCCTGCTGGTAGATGCCATTGTACCGAGGAAAAACAAACAGCACGTAGGGGTGGACATGTTACCTAAGGATTGGCGCATACTTCTGTTGGTTCATTGTGGCTTCCAGAATGACGAGATCACTCACGGAATGTCTCGAAAACATTTTCCCGGCCATAACGCTCCCTCCAGCGGCCTGGACACTTCCGATGATTACTGCAAGGCGTTTGTTTGCAGACGTTTCACACTGTACACACCAAAGGCAGTCTGTCCGATGGAGCTTAACACGTGGACACCTGTCGCCATTGAGTGGTCACCAAGCTTGTGGTACCGGCGTGCACATTCCGGCCTTCGTCGCTCGTGAACAGCGGTCAGGGCGCGTGTATGGGCCAGGCGCCCGCTGCACGCTCGCCTGAACAGTAGTTGAGGACACTTGGTTTATGTGGGCAGTCGGTGCACAGAACTTGCACGTCTGTTCGCCCGTACAGACATCCGTAGCCGTCGTTCACCCGTGTCATCTCTGGCCGTGGTGCACCACAGTTGCCACGGTGTTGGTTTTGGATAGCGCCATTTTCCAGGTGCGGTGTACTTTAACCACGGGGGCAAGAGAACAGTTTGCACGCATAGCAGTTTCAGACTTGCTTCCACCCCTTCCCTCGGAAGTCAATATTCATGCTCTTTCGGACATTAGAGAAATCGCTTCGTTTCCGCATTACATAATTTTTTCACTGTTTACTGCATCCCCCGACAAGCTTTACATACCCTCCGCTCCTAGTACTGCCACCTGCCCTCTGTGGGTGGTTATTGCACGTTGACATCGAACATAGACTGTGGTCACGTTAATGTGACTGGACAGTGTATATACAGGGTGTTACAAACAGGTACGGCCAAACTTTCAGAAAACATTCCTCACACACAAAGAAAGAAAATATGTTATGTGGACATGTGTCCGGAAACGCTTACTTTCCATGTTAGAGCTCATTTTATTACTTCTCTTCTAATCACATTAATCATGGAATGGAAACACACAGCAGCAGAACGTACCAGCGTAACTTCACTTTGTTACAGGAAATGTTCAAAATGTCCTCCGTTAGCGAGGATACATACATCCACCCTCCGTCGCATGGAATCCCTGATACGCTGATGCAGCCCTGGAGAATGGCGTATTGTATCACAGCCGTACTCAATACGAGCACGAAGAGTCTCTAAATTTGGTACCGGGGTTGCGTAGACAAGAGCTTTCAAATGCCCCCATAAATGAAAGTCAAGAGGGTTGAGGTCAGGAGAGCGTGGAGGCCATGGAATTGGTCCTCCTCTACCAACCCATCGGTCACCGCATCTGTTGTTGAGAAGCGTACCAACACTTCGACTGAAACGTGCAGGAGCTCCATCGGGCATGAACCACATGTTGTGTCGTACTTGTAATGGCACATGTTCTAGCAGCACAGGTAGAGTATCCCGTTTGAAATCATTATAACGTGCTCCATTGAGCGTAGGTGGAAGAACATGGGGCCCAATGAAGACATCACCAACAATGCCTGCCCAAACGTTCACAGAAAATCTGTGTTGATGACGTGATTGCACAATTGCGTGCGGATTCTCGTCAGCCCACACATGCTGATTGCGAAAATTTACAATTTGATCACGTTGGAATGAAGCCTCATCCGTAAAGAGAACATTTGCACTGAAATGAGGATTGACACATTGTTGGATGAACCATTCGCAGAAGTGTACCCGTGGAGGCCAATCAGCTGCTGATAGTGCCTCCACACGCTGTACATGGTACGGAAACAACTGGTTCTCCCTTAGCACTCTCCATACAGTGACGTGGTCAACGTTACCTTGTACAGCAGCAACTTCTCTGACGCTGACATTAGGGTTATCGTCAACTGCACGAAGAATTGCCTCGTCCATCGCAGGTGTCCTCGTTGTTCTAGATCTTCCCCAGTCGCGAGTCATAGGCTGGAATGTTCCGTGCTCCCTAAGACGCCGATCAATTGCTTCGAACGTCTTCGTGTCGGGACACCTTCGTTCTGGAAATCTGTCTCGATACAAACGTACCGCGCCACGGCTATTGCCCCGTGCTAATCCATACATCAAATGGGCATCTGCCAACTCCGCATTTGTAAACATTGCACTGACTGCAAAACCACGTTCGTGATGAACACTAACCTGTTGATGCTACGTACTGATGTGCTTGATGCTAGTACTGTGGAGCAATGAGTCGCATGTCAACACAAGCACCGAAGTCAACATTACCTTCCTTCAATTGGGCCAACTGGCGGTGAATCGAGGAAGTACAGTACATACTGACGAAAGTAAAATGAGCTCTAACATGGGAATTAAGCGTTGCCGGACATATGTCCACATAACATCTTTTCTTTATTTGTGTGTGAGGAATGTTTCCTGAATGATTGGCCGTAAATTTTTGTAATACCCTGTATACAGCATCGAATATTGCGGAACAGAGTTACACTACGTTGTCTGGAATGTATTAATAAAGTTAAATGGAAAAAAGAGAAAAAAAGTTGGCACTTAGCACAATAGAACCTTCTTTCTTAGTCTTTGTATTCCACAGCCTTAAACGCTACGTGATGCTGAACAAATGCAACTTTTGACTTCACTATCATTCATCTTAATATCTCTTGAAGCCCTCTACAGCAGTGGTCGTCAAATGTTTTGCTGGAAAACTAATACTGACATGGTAGCATCTCGAGCCGCATGTGTACCGATCTTATTATTAGTTGGTAAACTGCATAATTTAGTACATTTCAGCTCTCAACAGAACAGCTGTAGTAAGGGAGCGATTAGTTGACACCCGAGCCCGTAGTGATGATCATTAAAAGTCGACATCGTTTTGGGACACATCGTGTCGATTGTTCTCTATTTCAGAATGCCGCCTACCTCTGCAAACCTAAAGTTTTGACACTTTAACTGTCCGACGAAGTGTTGTTGCGCTGTCGGTGTTAGCGGGTAATTAATTAATTAATAATGGCATTTATACTTTTATTCAACCGCGCTATTGAATTTGAGACATAACTAGAGAAGTTTGATAAATGATTCAAATCTTCTACTTACTGCGTTGTGTTACAACAGCCTTAATTAATTTAATGCTCCCAACTACAAATAAGGACCGTCTGTATATTCACGAATGCATGTTACTTCCGTGTCAAAATTTATATCATAGCAGCTGACCGGTACGACTCACGCACGACCGTGAGTTGTCAATACTGCTACACGAACAATAAAACGGTCTCCCTCCCAATTTAACAGCGAAGCCCGCAGTGGTCGCACTATTTACATGTCTGCCCCTGGGGTAAGCGGCCAGCTTGATAGAGCTCACCGCCGAATTCACCAACGTCAATTAAAATGTGGCGCATCGTAAGATATTAGTGTCTCTTTAAGCATTTTTGTTTGTTATTGAGCAGAAAAAGTATACTCATAAGAGGCTGGTAATATCACTTGACATTTTTGGATGTGGCTGTTATCTGCTAGACACACATTATTATAAAATATGCCTGAATACCGCAGGCCGCACGAATACTTGATTCGGGTCGAATGCGGCCCGCGCGCCGTAGTTTGACGACCACTGTTCTACAAGGTCGTTACCTGACACCTAACTATAAGAAATCGTATCAAGGGTGACGTGTTTGAGACAAATCTGCAATGCACCGTCGTCTTTAAAAATAATACAGCCAATTATAATACGTAAACAGAGACTTTCGACGAAATAAATATTGTGTCTGTCGCGTCGAATGGCACATCCTTTTCACGTCACTTCCCAGTCATCCGAGAGTGAACCTATTACACATATTTTGATGCATCAGCCGGTGGGACCTCACACCACAGTTGTTAAGGAATGCTGTATGCAAGAAATATCAGTTACCAATATCTGTTTCAACATTATCGGCAACCGTAGACTTTGCAGCACATTAAGAACTTACTTCCTTCTAACGAAAATGAAAAGAAAGTTTCGAACTTATTTACATAAACTAAATAGCTCAGCGTAATGTCTGTGTCTTATTCCAAGCTACTTTCGCCTTTGCTTTGTGTCATCATCATCAGTGTTTTTTTTTATCAGTTCGCTTCTGTATTTATACATGCTGCATGTTGATATGATTTACTTACGTAGATGGCTGCGTGGGGAATCCTCAAATGTCAATAATAATAATAATAATAATAAAATTTCCGGCAGAAGAGGTAACGAAGACAGCTTAGGCCTTGAGCAAGCAGGAATCTTTCATCCACTGCTGCGGTGTTTTGGGGTGGCTGGCACATTACGCTCCTCAAAGTGACTCCGAGTCCAGCATTTGTGATAACTCAGTTTTATTTTCCTGTTTGTATTACTGTGGTAGTAAACTGTTTCATCTTTTGTTATCTGAATGTATGATTACTGCCCCCATTCATCATTTTCCGGCGCCATTAATCCAAATAAGACTTTGGCAACTTCACAGTACAGCGAAGTAATACAAGAACACCTACAGATTAATTTCACCGCGAGTGAAAACACAACAGAAGTGTAGCCGTAACGCCTTTGACTTGTTCCACGTCGGATCCAGATGGATGAGAAGCTCAGGCAAGGTAACCAAGTAGATAAAGTAATCAAGAAAACGAGTTGCTCTTAGAAGTATCCCTCACTGTGTTGACCTGAAGACAAGATGTTTTATTTTTGCATATTTTCACTCTCTTTTACTGAGTTATCTGTTGGGGCAACACCTCTAAAGTAAATAAAGTATGTGTCCGGCAGGAACGAGCAGTAAGATTATTCTGTAAAACAGAAAATCGGAGATTTTCCTGGATTTATCAGATAATAGGTGCGTGCAACGCCACGAAACATTATGAAGACAGTATAGCCAGTGGAGTTATATGAAAACTTTATGAAGCTCTTAAATATAAATACATCATTTTATGTGTAACAAACTGTGAAACAGCATTGGACATAGATAAGTGTATTAAATATGCAGTGTATAATCGGAAAATAAGAACAAAAAGGCTTGATGTCGTAGCCAGGTATTGGCGTGGGTGATAAGTAATATACAGTATTAGATTTAACGGTTTAATAAGCAATACATAGGGGAGTACCACGCCACAAGTAATTATAAAGGCACTTACAACAAGTCATGTTGCGTGCAATCTTTACTAAGCTCACAATTAGAGATACACCACTTGACGTGCATCAAATTGTGAAACAGCCTTAAACTTACAGAAAATAACGACGATTACGTGAAATGCTTATGTAAACAAAAAGATAAAAGGGCAATGACATCGGGTGACATAGAAAGTCCCGCATCATCATGGTAGAAAAGCAAGGGCTGACATCCTTCGAAGAAATTCTTATTTTTTAACTGCAATTGGTCATTACGCAAGTTATCATTATCATAAAGAAGGTGTTTGAAACATTTGCATTTCTTCGAATATATCCAGCCTGCAGCCTTTATCTTCTTGGTTTCAGAGCTCTGTGTTTGTAAGTGGGTTAAGGGCATGGGCCATTTGGAATAGATTTTCTGCAAATGTCGAGCCATGGGTGCCATCTTCACTTTTTGTGGTAAATGCTCTTTGTATCTAACCGATAAAGCTCTTCCTGTCTGACCTATCTAATAACGAGGGCAATCGCTACAAGTAATGTCGTAAAAACCTTATCGTAACAATTTATCGTTGGTGTTACTTAGAGAGTGGATTAGGTTTTTAAGGCTATTATTAGCGGAATAGGCGACTTTAAAACCCCGACTCTTTAAGATGAGCCCTATTATGTAAGAAGCTTTGCCTGTAAACGGGATGAAAATGAAATTAATGGAGTAATGTTTGTAAGCGGTACCTAGTGTAGAAAAGGTCGCAATGTTTCAATGTGTTTTCTTGTCATAGGTCTGTTTCACGACATTTGGATTGTAAGCATTATTTTGGGCAATATATTCAAGTGTCCTCAATTCATTCTGTAAATTGTCTAAAGAAAGCGGAATAGATAGTGCTCGCTGTATACTTGAGTGGAAAAAGGCCATTTTGTGGGCTTGTGGGTGTGTGGTATCAGCAGGAATAATATTATGGGAGAACGTGTCTTCACGGAAAATGTTAAAACTTATTTTATTGTCAGCTACTGTCAAAGTTAGGTCAAGATAATTCAAAGTTCTATTAGCTGTTTCAGTTTCTTGGCTGAAGCTTATTTTCTTATGAAGATTGTTAAACGCAGCGAAAATCTGATGCATATCAACGTGGATACCTTCAGTTACAAAAAGTAAATCATCTACGTACCTTGCATAAAAACTTATTCTGTTCACTGAATCAGGGTAATTTTAAGAAAAAGGGTGCTCCATGGAATTTATTGAGATTTCTGACAAAATACCTGCGAACGGGGTACCCTTGGCTAGACCAAATGGTTGTGAATACAGTCTGCCATTAAATGAGAAATAGTTATACTTAAGAGTGATGCGTATAAGGGTCATTAATTCGTCTATTTCGATAATGGATAATTTTCTATGAAAACGAAAATTGGCTCCTAATACATCCAAGGTTTGGTCTACAGGGATGTTAGTGTATAAACTTGTGATACCAAAAGACACGAGTTTAGACAAATGGAAACAGGTTAAAATTTTCCATTTATTAGCTAAGTCCACCGAGCTTTTAACAGTGTAATTTTCCCTAAATACAAAATTCTCTGTTTTATTTATGATGTAAGAACCGGGCTGATTTACGATACGCACTGTTGGTACTATCCACAACAGGACGGATAGGGTGACGAATCTTGTGAATCTTAAATTGACTCGTCAAAATAGGCGGTTTAGGGTTCATGTTTATAAGCCATTTTTTACGAAATTCACCGATTACTTCTTTAGTGTTATGGAGTCCTGATCTAATCTCTTTTTGCAACGCGGGAGTGGGGTCTATCTCAATCGGCACGATGCCATTGTCTTCGAAAAATTTCTCCACGTATTCAGTTTTACTAGCAATAATTAAAGAGTTTCTCTTGTCGTTGCTTCCCGCACCATCGCCTACAAGCCTCAGCAATAGCCGATGGGTGGGCCTGCTCTCAATCTGATCTGGTTCCTTCGACAGCGTGGATCTACAACCGAATGTTTATTTACGTGAACAATTAGCCTCATACTAGAATAATACTCTTACTCTTCAACTACGTAGATAAGTACTTTCTAAAGTGGCAAATTATTCATAAGCAGTGCGACATAACATCTTTCTAGCATTCAGGAACTCTTTGTAATCACTTATTTGTAGTGAGTTACACAACATCGTTAGAAGAGACAAAATGGATTACAAGTTATTGTAAATGAGAGTGTGACCTTGCTGAGATTCATATTACTGCAGAATAGTCCACATTGTGCAGGCAGTTTTTATTAATGTATAATGAAAATTTTTTTTTTTTTGCTTTAGTCACTAAGTGTAAATATTACGGTGAACTGGTAATTTATTTGTGGCCTTAGAGATTTAAAAATACTCGATCCTCATTAAAATACAATGTAAGTATAAAAGTGTTTGTAATGGTGCTAATATTGAGTAGAGACTGTTCTGCACAGTAGCACAAACTTTGTTTCCAAAATGAAGTACTTATCCCGAATAAAACGTATATTTGCAGAACCTGTGACCAATCAGAAGCTTGACTGACACTGAAAATAAAAACAAAACTGAGCTGTTGTGACGACGACACTACTTTCCGATGAATCTTCGGCGTGTTGTAGATAATATAAAAATTTAGAAACAATCATCTTCGGAATGTAATACATGTATTGGAATGACACCGGTTGACAGATATTTCAATTTTACTTGTAATTTAATGTGAACTGATAGGGCATCTTACATACGTGGATTAGACTTCAGTACAAAACCAGAAATATAGCTCAAAAAATTTAAAAATTGATTTTACTCATCTAAAAGTGACTTTCGAACGAAACGTTATCCTCGAAGATAACACTCTTTCTAGCGTATTGCATGCTCCAAACAATTTCTTCGAGATGCCCATTTTTATACCCAACATTTGGGTCTCATGTTTCTTCATCAACGTCACTATAAGTTCCTCGGGGAAAAGCTGCTAAGCTTCCGTATGGATAATTTAATTTGTCGCCATCTTGAAAATGCATAAGTAGCATTTCCAACTTCGACATGTGGAAACGCTAACGTGCATGTAAGTGTAGTGGTGGGGAGGCACATATGTAAGAAATTCATGCTTGTGGGAACCAGGCTTAATCTGTTTGCAGTGTACGACGTCGCTCGGTTTTCATGGTATATGAACCCAGAAAAACTGTGTCACAGGGGTGTTAACGCAATACCTACTATGAAAAATTCATGTAAAGCCAGTAGTAAAATTACAGCTTATATACGCCAGTTCAAACAGCCTAGCAAATACGCTGGTCTAGGAAGAACAGATCTCTGGTACTTCTACCTCGATCGGCAAACAGGTGTTACGAACATTGTTGATCCCATAGATACGAACTGACTTCCTCTTCCCGCACATGGATGTTATTAAGCCCCGGCCTGTTAGTAAACTTACAAACATAACAAATATCTGTGTGAACAATTTGAGCAATGGTTATTCATTACAGGAATTATACACTGAAACGCAAAGGAAACTTGTATAGGCATGCTTATTCAAATACAGAGAGATGCAAGGAGGCAGAATGCAATCCTGGGGTCGGCAACGCCTACGTAAGACAACAACTGTCTGGCGCAGTTGTCAGATCGTTTACTGCTGCTGCAATGGCAGGTTATCAAGATTTAAGTGGATTGAACGCGGTGTTGCAGTCGGAGCACGAGCGGTAGGACACAACATCTCCGAGGCAGCGATGAAATGGGGATTTTACCGTAAGACCATTTCACGAGTGTACCGTGAACATTAGGAATCCGGTGAAACATCAAATCTCAGACATCGCTGCGGCCGGAAAAAGATCCTGCAAGAACGGAATCAATCACGGCTGAAGAGAACTGTTCAACGTACAGAAGAGTAACCCTTCAACAGATTGCTGCAGATTTTGATACTGGGCCATCGACAAGTGTTAGCGTGCGAACCATTCAACGAAACAACATCGATATGGGCTTTCGGAGCCGAAGGCTCACTCGCGTACCTTTGATGACTGCACGACACAAAGCTTTCGGCCTCACCTGGGCCCGTCTACACCAACATTGGACTGTTGATGACTGGAAACATGTTGCATGGTCGGATAAGTCTCGTTTCAAATTTTATCGAGCGGATGGACGTGTACGGGTGTTGAGACAACCTCATGAATGCATGAACCCTGCATGTCAGCTGGGGACTTTTCAAGCTGGTGGAGGCTCTGTAATGGTTTGGGGCGTGTGCAGTTGGAGTGATATTGGCCCCTTGATACATCCAGATACTAATCTGACAGGTGACACGCACGTAAGCATCCTGTCTGTTGACCTGCATCCATTCATGTCCGTTGTGCATTACGACAGACTTGGGCAATTCCAGCATGGCCATGCGACACCCCACAAGTCCAGAATTGCTACAGAGTAGCTCCAGGAACACTCTTCTGAATTTAAACACTTCCGATGGCCACCAAACTCCCCAGACATGAAGATTATTGAGCATATCTGGGATGCCTTGCAATGTGCTGTCCAGAAGAGATCTCCACGCCCTCGTACTCTTATGAATGCAGGATTCATGATGGCAATTCCCTGCAGTACTACTTCAGACATCAGTCGAGTCCATGCTATGTGGTGTTACGACACTTCTGCGTGATCGCGGGGGCGCTCCACGTTGTTAGGCTGGTGTATCAGTTTCTTTGGTTCTTTAGTGTATGTGTCCCTCAGTATATACACCATCACGAAGTGCACCAGAATTGCACCTTCTATCTGCGTAAGAATGACGTATTCGACACATAAAATGCTTTCCACAATGCAAAATGATGCAATATATTCGAAATTCAGAGAAATATAAGAGTAGCCTATAGCGACTGACGTGCTAATATACAAAATGTACACGAACGGAGGGAAGGAAGTAAGAATGGAAAATCAAGAACCAAGTGCTTGGATTGAAAAGTCTGTAAGATGAGGATGTTGTCTTTCGCACCTGTACAGCGCAATCTAGACATCGAAGAAGCAGTGATGCAGATACGAGGAAGTTTCAAGAGTGGAATTAAAATTCAGGGTGAAAGGATATCAATTGTAAGGTTCGCTAATGGCACTGATATCCTCAGTGAAAGTGAAGAAGAATTACAGGACCAAATGAATTCAAAGAACAGTGTAATGAATACAGAATATGAAGTGAGATTCAAGCGAAGGAAGATGACAGCAGGGATGAGTAGCACAAATGAGATTAGTAGTAAGGTTAACATTATATTTTATGAGGACAAAGTAGACGATGTGGAGGAATTGTGCTACCTTGGAAGCAAAAAGAAAACAAGGCGGACGAAGCAGTGAGGATATAAAAATGAGAAGCAAGATAACTCAGGCAAAGAGATCATACAGGACCGAAAGAAGTCTACCAGCATCAAACGCAGCCTTAATTTGAAGAATAAATATCTAAGAACAAAATTTTGGAGCTCAAAATTGTGTGGTGGTGAATCACAGACTGCGGAAAACCGGGAAAGAAGAGAAGAAGCGTTTGAGATGAGGTGATACAGATTTATGTTGAAAACTGAAAGGACTAATAAGAGGAGGAATGACAATTTTCTCTGAAGACTCGCTCAAGAAAGAAACGTATGGAAAACACTGACAAGAAGAAGGGACAGGAAGATAGGACATGTGTTACCACACCATTGAATAACTTCCATGAAGCTAAAGGGAGCTGTAGAGGGCAAAAACTGTAGAGGAAGACAGAGATTTAAATACATCCAACAATTAATTTAGGTCGTAGTGTGAACACCACCCTAAGAACAAATGTTTGTCACAAGAGAGGATTTCGTAACGTCGGTATGGTATAGTCTACATCTACCATTACATGATTTACAGTTGACAATGAAATGCCTGGTACAAGGTTCCTCGAACCACCTTCAAGTATTTCTCTACCACTCTCGAAAAGCGCGCGGGAGAAGAACACTTAAATGTTTCCCTGCGAACTCTGATTTCTCTTATTCTATTATGATTACCATTCACCCTTTACAGGAGGGAGCCAATAACATATCTTCTCTCTAGGAGGAAAAAGTTTGTGACTGAATTTTCTCGAGAGGATCCTACCGCTATTGTTTTAATGCTTGCCACCGAAATTTGCTTATTATATCTGTGCCCCCTACCCCTCCCCCCCCCCCCCCGGCCACCCCATGAACCATGGACCTTGCCGTTGGTGGGGACGCTTGCGTGCCTCAGCGATACAGATAGCCGTACCGTAGGTGCAACCACAACGGAGGGGTATCTGTTGAGAGGCCAGACAAACGTGTGGTTCCTGAAGAGGGGCAGCAGCCTTTTCAGTAGTTTCAAGGGCAACAGTCTGATTGATTGACTGATCTGGCCTTGTAACACTAACCAAAACGGCCTTGCTGTGGTGGTACTGCGAACGGCTGCAAGCAAGGGGAAACTAAGGCCGTAATTTTTCCCGAGGGCATGCAGCTTTACTGTATGGTTAAATGAAGATGGCGTCCTCTTGGGTAAAATATTCCGGAGGTAAAATAGTCCCCCATTCGGATCTCCGGGCGGGGACTACTCAGGGGGCGTCGTTATCAGGAGAAAGAAAACTGGCGTTCTACGGATCGGAGCGTGGAATGTCAGATCCCTTAACAGGGCAGGTAGGTTAGAAAATTTAAAAAGGGAAATGGATAGGTTAAAGTTAGATATAGTGGGAATTAATGAAATTCGGTGGCAGGAGGAACAAGACTTCTGGTCAGGTGACTACAGGGATATAAACACAAAATCAAATAGGGGTAGTGCAGGAGTAGGTTTAATAATGAATAGGAAAATAAGACTGCGGGTAAGCTACTACAAACAGCATAGTGAATGCATTATTGTGGCAAAGATAGATACGAAGCCCACGCCTACTACAGAAGTACAAGTTTATATGCCAACTAGCTCTGCAGATGGCGAAGAAATTGAAGAAATGTATGATGAAATAAAAAAAAATTATTCAGATAGTGAAGGGTGACTAAAATTTAATAGTCATGGGTGACTGGGATTCGGTAGTAGGAAAAGGGAGAGCAGAAAACGTACTAGGTGAATATGGATAGGGGGTAAGAAATGAAAGAGGAAGCCGCCTTGTAGAATTTTGCACAGAGCACAACTTAATCATAGCTTACACTTGGTTCAAGAATCATAACAGCAGGCTGTATACATGGAAGGAAGCTGGAGATACTGACAGATTATATATTGGTAAGACAGAGATTTAGGAAGCAGGTTTTAAATTATAAGATATTTCCAGTGGCAGTTGTGGACGCTGACCACAATCTATTGGTTATGAACTGTAGATTAAAACTGCAAAAAGGTGGGAATTTAAGGAGGTGGGACCTGGATAAACTGACTAAACCAGAGGTTGTACAGAGTTTCAGGGAGAGCATAAGGGAACAACTGACAGGAATGGGGGAAAAATGCAGTAGAAGAAGAATGGGTAGCTTTGAGGAATGAAATAGTGAAGGCAGCACAGGATCAAGCAGGTAAAAAGACGAGGGCTAGTAGAAATCCTTGGGTAACAGAAGAAATATTGAATTTAATTGATGAAAGGAGAAAATATAAAAATGCAGTAAATGAAGCAGGCAAAAAGGAATACAAACGTCTCAAAAATGAGATCGACAGAAAGCGCAAAATGGCTAAGCAGGAATGATTAGAGGACAAATGTAAGGATATAGAGGCTTATCTCACTAGGGGTAAGATAGATACTGCCTACAGGAAAATTAAAGAGACCTTTGGAGATAAGAGAACCACTTGCATGAACATCAAGAGCTCAGATGGAAACCCAGTTCTAAGCAAAGAAGGGAAAGCAGAAAGGTGGTAGGAGTATATAGAGGGTCTATACAAGGGCGATGTACTTGAGGACAATATTATGGAAATGGAAGAGGATGTAGATGAAGATGAAATGGGAGATACAATACTACGTGAAGAGTTTGACAGAACACTGAGAGACCTAAGTCGAAACAAGGCCTCCGGAGTAGACAACATTCCATTAGAACTACTGACGGCCTTGGGAGAGCCATTCCTTCCAAAATTCTACCATCTGGTGAGCAAGATGTGTGAAACAGGTGAAATACCCTCAGACTTCAAGAAGAATATAATAATTCCGATCCCAAAGAAAGCAGGTGTTGACAGATGTGAAAATTACCGAACTATCAGATTAATAAGTCACAGCTGCAAAATACTAAAGCGAATTCTTTACAGACGAATGGAAAAACTAGTAGAAGCCGACCTCGGGGAAGATCAGTTTGGATTCCGTAGAAATGTTGGAACACGTGAGGCAATACTGACCCTACGACTTATCTTAGAAGCTACATTAAGGAAGGGCAAACCAACGTTTCTTGCATTTGTAGACTTAGAGAAAGCTTTTGACAATGTTGACTGGAATATTCTCTTTCAAATTCTGAAGGTAGCAGGGAGCGAAAGGCTATTTACAATTTGTACAGAAACCAGATGGCAGTTATAAGAGTCGAGGGACATGAAAGGGAAGCAGTGGTTGGGAAGGGAGTGCGACGGGGTTGTAGTCTCTCCCCGATGTTATTCAATCTGTATGTTGAGCAAGCTGTGAAGGAAACAGAAGAAAAATTCGGAGTAGGTGTTAAAATCCATGGAGAAGAAATAAAAACTTTGAGGTTCGCCGATGACATTGTAATTATGTCAGAGATAGCAAAGGACTTGGATAGTGTCTTGAAAGGAGGATATAAGATGAACATCAACAAAAGCAAAACGATGATAATGGAATGTAGTAGAATTAAGTCGGGTGATGCTGAGGGAATTAGATTAGGAAATGAGACACTTACAGTAGTAGAGGAGTTTTGCTATTTGGGGTACAAAATAACTGATGATGGTCGAAGTAGAGAGGATATAAAACGTAGACTGGCAATGGCAAGAAAAGCGTTTCTGAAGAAGAGAAATTTGTTAACATCGAGTATAGATTTAAGTGTCAGGAAGTCGTTTCTGAAAGTATTTGTATGGAGTGTAGCCATGTATGGAAGTGAAACATGGACAAACATAGTTTGGACAAGAAGAGAATAGAAGCTTTAGAAATGTGGTGCTACAGAAGAATGCTGAAGATTAGATGGGTAGATCACATAACTAATGAGGAATTTTTGAAAAGGATTGGGGAGAAGAGAAGTTTGTGGCACAACTTGACTAGAAGAAGGGATCGGTTGGTAGGACGTTTTGAGGGATCAAGGGATCACCAATTTGGTATTGGAGGGCAGCGTGGAGGGTAAAAATCGTAAAGGGATACCAAGAGATGAATACACTAAGTAGATTCAGAAGGATGCATGTTGCGGTAGGTACTGGGGGATGAAGAAGCTTGCACAAGATAGAGTAGCATGGAGAGCTGCATCAAACCAGTCTCAGGACTGAAGGCCAAACAACAACAACAACAACAACAACAACATATCTGTGGCACACTCTCCTCTATTTCACAGTGGTGCAAAACGAGCGGCCCTCCTCTGAACATTTTCACTGTCCTCCCTGAATCATGTCTTTTGTGGATCCCATACCGCGACGCGTTACTCCAGAAGAGGACGAACAAGCTTAGTGTAGGCAGTTTCTTTAATAGTCGTGCTGAATTTTTTTCTGCCAATAAACCGCAGTCTTTGGTTTGCTTGCCTCACTACATGACCTACGTGATGGTTCCAATTAATTTAGTCGTAATTGTAATCCCTAAGTATTTAGTTGCATTTACAGCCTTTGTCTGTTTTCTCGCGTATCACGTATAGGACTCTCAAGAGCGAGTTTATCAACACCCATAGTCAACTGCTGGGAGATGAAGGTGGTTTTCTTGCGAGAAAAGAACGCAGCATACATTAAAATCAAACCATTCTGAGGACTGACCTTTTTTTTTTTAAGAAGATCGTGTAAATTTATAGCTCAACAGTACAACAGATATAATTACTTTCTATTACCTTCAAAGAACAACGAGGAGGAGAAGAAAAAGTCCCTATAACATCATACAGATCAGGTATTAATCGATATCTGTACGCTGATCACCGCGAGGACGCCGCCGGACACAGAAGAGGTTCACACCTGACACCGTATGCCTGCCGGCAGTCAAACTCTCCAATATACTCACATCAAAAAAAGTTTTTCATCGCCCCGGTTCCCGGAACTGCTGAAGATAGACCTTGACTGTGGATACTGTATCACAGACACAGTCCCTTCGACTGTTCAGAGTTGTCACTAAACCCGCCCAAAGATGTAAACAACCATGCATGAGCAGCGCCTATTAGTCGGAGGGGGTCCGACAGCCGATCAGTTCCAGTTATTCCACCATGAAGGAGGTACACGGCTCGTGTTGTCTGTAGTTCAACCATTCCTAGAAGATCAATACCGCGCTTAGATCACGCCCGCATTGTCACTTTGTGACAGGAAAGGCTCTCAACAAGGGAAGTGTCCAGGCGTCTTGGAGTGAACCAAAGCGACAAAATGAAATGAACATATGTCATCGTTGGCCGGGAGGCCCCTATTCGGGGAATTTCGACCGCCAAGTGCAAGTCTTATTTCATTCGACATCACATTGGGCGGCTTGTGCGCCGCTGATAAGGATGAAATGGTGACGAGGACAACACAACACCACCCCAAACCGGCCAGGAATTGAACCCGGGCCCGCTTGCATGGGAGGCGAACACGTTAGCACCCAGCTAAGGTGACGGACACGAAAGCGATGTTGTTCGCACATAGAGGAGATCCAGATAGACAGGAACTGTCGATGACATGCCTCGCTCAGGCGGCCCAAGGGCTACTACTGCAGTGGAAGGCCGCTACCTACAGATTATGGCTCGGAGGAACCCTGACAGCAACGCCATCATGTTGAATAACGCTTTTCGTGCAGCCACAGGACGTCGTGTTACGACTCAAACTGTGCGAAATAGGCTGCATAATGCGCAACTTTACTCCCGATGTCCGTAGCGAGGTCCATCTTTGCAACTACGGCACCATATACCTCGGTACAGATGGGCCCAACAAAATGCCGAATGGACCGCTCAGAATTGGCATCACGTTCTCTTGACCGATGAGTGTTGCATATGCCTTCAACCAGACAATCGTCGGAGACGTGTTTGGATGCAACCCGATCAGGCTGAACGCCTTAGACACACTGTCCAGCGAGTGCAGCAAGTACGATACGATTCAAGGGCAGAGCCGCGGATGCTAACACATCTGTACGATACGTGAATGCCATCCTCCGACCGATAGTGCTACCATATAGTGCTACCATATCGGCAGCATATTGGCGAGGCATTCGTCTTCGTGGACGACAATTCGCGCCCCCATCGTTACATCTTGTGAATGACTTACTTCAGGATAACGACTTCACTCGACTTGAGTCGCCAGCAAGTTCTCCAGACATGAACCCTATTGAACATGCCTGAGATAGATTGAAAAGGGCTGTTTATGGACGACGTGATCCACCAACAACGCGGAGGGATCTACGCCGAATCGCCGTTGAGGAGTTGGACCAACAGTGCCTTGATGAACTTGTGGATAGTATGCCACGACGAATACAGGGTTGCGTCAATGCAGGAACACGTGCTACTGGGTATTAGAGGTACCGGTGTGTACAGCAATCTTGACTACCACCTCTGAAGGTCCCGCTTTATGGTGGTACAGCATGTAGTTTGTGGTTTTCATGTGCAATAAAAAGGGCGGAAATGATGTTTATGTTCATCTCAATTCAAAGTATCTGTACAGGTAGCGGAACTCTCGGAACTGAGGTGATGCAAAACTTTTTTTGATGTGTGTATATTAACGCCAGAGTCCTTGGCGCAGCGGTGGCACCGGTTCCCGTCAGACCACACACGTTCACTGCTGTCTGGCTTTGACTATCACTTGGGTGGGTGACCGTGCAGTCTGTCGAGCACTGTTGGCAAGTGGGGTGCACTCAGCCCTTGCAGACAGTCGCTCGCTTTAATCATAAATATTGGTCCAAGTGATGAGCAAAATGTTATTATCCTTACATGAAGAAAATTATTATCTTTTCGACAATCTTCAAATCGTGAGGTACACCCTTAAGTTTTATATATGAAATTACTGAATCCAGCATGGCGCTTTTGTTGCCTGTATCTGTGGTCACTTTCAGAACTCAAATTAATAGTCAAATTAACTAATTTAATACGATTCAGTTTTGAATTGGAGGTGCATCCCTGTATCACCACAATAAAATAAAGAGAGTGATTAGTTGAGGTAATATGAATGAGAACAGTGGCGTATTTAAGTTTACAAAAATAATGAAAAGTTTTTGTTAAGTCTTTCATACTTACAATGAGCTGATAAACCTTAAAAAAATGACATCAAAAATCAGAAAAGGGATGGTGTTTGATTGGCAAAGCATTAATTTGGGTGGAAACTACACAAATTCTTCCCTGAATTAATCACTTTTACAACGCAAACCGACTTCGTCTACATGTATACACTGTGAGGCCCAATTCTATTCAAATGGAGTCAATTACGACCAAGTACACCATAAACTAAGGCTCACCAGAGAACAGGGAACAGTGAATATCATTTAACCTGCCTACACCAGTGTAGCAATACTTTACCCTTTCACCTTGATTCAGGCGGCAGCAGAAAACGTCGCGCTGTACAGCCATAATGTTCTGACGCGTCCACGAAATCTTTCAAACTACACGGACTGGCATTCTGATTACTAGAACGCGGAAAACTTCCGTATCAGACCCCTGAAATCCCCGCAGATTTGTGAGGTGCAGCCATTCGCTGGTCTGGCCCACAAATTTGAGTCACATGCACGACGGCGCGTACTGGAATCGTCAAACGTCAGGCAGCCGACTCAGGACGAATAAGTTCACGCTCGTGAAACACGATATGTCTGAGAAGATACGCAGTTCCACTGTCAGTGTAGTTGGAAACTGCCACTGAATCTTGGTCCACCACAAATCGCAGACCACAAGTCTCACCCGCTGGGGAAAGACCTTAAGTTCCACCAAGGGAGGATCAAGACGAAGCTCCTAAAGAATCACAATCACTTTCAACCAAGCCTCAGTACGGGAGCCATATCAGCAGAAAAAAGCCGTCTCCACGTTGTACAAACCAACAGAACTATCCTTTACTCATTGAATCTTCCCTCTTGACTGTTCTGTTAGCCTTGGAGGCAATCCAGACACAGTACCGGTGTTCCACAATGGGGGAGCAAGCCTCTGCTTTGTACGTCCTGAGAGGAGCCAATCAGAAACTTAAAATCAGTCTTGTCTGTAAAAAGAAGATTTTAGACCTGGGAGGCGTCGTTCTCACGGTAAGGACGGTCATGTTTCGGAAAAAAAGTCTACGTAGACAGGACCACAGTATCTCATTCACAAAGATATCTAATGTTTCCTGGCCGATCACTTCCAATTTCTGTAAAAGTTGTGCCTATGAAATATATATTTTTGCTAAAAGATCCTGGCCGCTTCCTGGCGTCGGGGGAGTTACAGTCTTGCCTCCACTAAACACATGCACCAGCCACTCTGTGTCGTCCCAGCTTCTAACATGAGAATGCTGTCCCGCCATTTGCACAAAAGCTCAGATTACACCAGTCTCTCTTAAATTGCTTCCTCCATTCACTTTCTGCCAAATGGCCGCCTTCGAGACAGTCTGTCACATGGCTCAGATAAAATGTGTTTCGAACTGGCGCCCTCCTGCTCCATCCTTAAGTGGGAAGTCTCTCTGCTGGTACAGTTCACAAAGTGCTGCTTCGCCGAATCATTCGCAAAACCACGTCGCTGGACACAGCAGTTATGGCCCACAATTCATCCTTTTCCCTGTTCCCTGTCACCTCCACTATGGCACCTCGGGTGAAAGCTATCTACAGGCTGCACATGCAGTTATGCGAACATTCTGCCCACAATTTCCTCATGTAGAAAACTCGTAAATCACACATACCAAATGTAGTACTTGGAAACACAGAGATCATAACCTAAAGTATGAATGTTAATCAGAGCACAGTGTAGCTAAAGTGAGAGAGTGGTGTGCCACCTCTCAACCTGTGAGGCGAACTGCACTTGATGGAGAAGCAGCAGCTCCGGTCACAGAAATTTACAACGGCTATGAGAGCGGGCGGTGTGCTGACAGCATGACCCTTCGCACCCGCATCCAGTGATGCTCAAGGCTGCGGATGACATGCTGTTGGTCAGTAGCGTTGGGTTCTTCGTAGACCTTTTCGGACAGAGTTTAGAGAATGTATATTAACTTCTGTAGGTATAGAATTCCATAATAAATATGACCTTTCCCAACGCTGCCGGGGAGTTTCCTTGCTGGGAGGACTAGACCAGGGAGCACTCAGCCTCGTGATGCTGACTGAGGAGTTACTTGAATGATGCACAGCGGCAACAATCTGGGAAGTTGACAAAGGCCGCTAGAATGTTGCGTTGACTTCATGCCTGGCCATAATGCACCCAACTGACAAAATTATCAGTGGGACATGGCGGCCGTCTGGTGCCAAATGGCCCGGCATATCCAGTAGACGGTGCACCAGCTCTAATTTATCTACATCTACGTACATACTCTGCAAGACACCCATTCATACAAACGCTCGCATGTACAGAAGTATATGCAAAGCTTTGTGTTCCACGAATTACAATTTACAAAAGATATAAAGGCATAGTTTATTCTAAGGAAAATCCGCCGGAGAAAAGCAAAGATTATACAAAATTACCGCATTACTAAATACACTACTGGCCATTAAAGTTGCTACACCAAGGAGAAATGCAGATGATAAACGGGTATTCATTGGACAAATATATTATACTAGAACCGACATGTGATTACATTTTCACGCAATTTCGGTGAATAGATCCTGAGAAATCAGTACCCAGAACAACAATCTCTGGCCGCAATAACGGCCTTGATACGCCTGGGCATTGAGTCAAACAGAGCTTGGGTGGCGTGTACAGGTACAGCTGCCCATGCATCTTCAACACGATACCACAGTTCATCAACAGTAGTGACTGGCGTATTCTGACGAGCCAGTTGCTCAGCCACCATTGACCAGACTTTTTTTTCAATTGGTGAGAGATCTGGAGAATGTGCTGGCCAGGGCAGCAGTCGAACATTTTCTGTATCCAGAAAGGCTCGTAAAGGACCTGCAACATGCGGTCGTGCAATATCCTGCTGAAATGTAGGGTTTCGCAGGGATCGATTCAAGGGCAGAGCCGCGGATCCTAACACATCTGCATTGTAACGTCCACTGTTCAAAGTGCCGTCAATGCGAACAAGAGATGACCGAGTCGTGTAACCAATGGCACTCCATACCATCACGCCGGGTGATACGCCAGTATGGCGACGACGAATACACGCTTCCAATGTGCCTTCACCGCGATGTCGCCAAACACGGATCCGACCATCATGGTGTTGTAAACAGAACCTAGATTCATCCGAAAAAATACCGTTCTGCCATTAGTGCACCCAGGTTCGTCGTTGAGTACACCATCGCAGGTGCTCCTGTCTGTGATGCAGCGCCAAGGGTAACCGCAGCCACGGTCTCCGAGCTGATAGTCCATGCTACCACAAATGTCGTCGAACTGTTCGTGCAGATGGTGGTTGTCTTGCAAACGTCCCCATCTGTTGGCTCAGGGATCGAGACGTGGCTGCACGATCCGTTACAGCCATGCGAATAAGATACCTGTCATCTCGACTGCTAGTGATACGAGACCGTTTGGATCCAGCACGGCGTTCCGTATTATCCTCCTGAACCCACCCGTTCCATATTCTGCTAACAGTCATCGGCTCTCGACCAACGCGAGCAGGAATGTCGCGATACGATAAACCGCAATCCTGATAGGCTACAATCCGACCTTTATCAAAGTCGTAAACGTGATGGTACACATTTCTCCTCCTTACACGGGGCATCATAACGACGTTTCGTCAGGCAACGCCGGTCAACTGCTGTTTCTGTTTGAGAAATTCGTTGGAAACTACCCTCACGTCAGCACGCTGTAGGTGCCGCCACCGGCGCCAACCTTTTATGAATGCTCTGAAAAGCTAATCATTTGGATATCACAACATCTTCTTCCAGTCGGTTAAATTTCGCGTCTGTAGCACATCATCTTCGTGGTGTAGCAATTTTAATGGCCAGTAGTGTAATTACTTGGTTAAAGGTGTGTGTAGGGGAGGGAAGATTCTTTGTTACACTGGGCACGAATGATAAGCACAGGTGTTCACTTTGAACCCCTGATTTGATATCAATATTTTACAGGGAACTGATTAATAAAGACAATTGTAAAAGAAATAACAAGTACGAGCTGCGCTTTTTTTGTCTTAGGCGGATATGAATGTGACGGCCAGTGCGTTACAGATGTAGGGCCCCCAGTGGAACAAGGCGTGTTGCGGCGTCTACGGCCACCTGTTTTATTCATGTGGGCGGACGGCGCTGAGGCGGCGGCTCGGCTGGCCCTCCAGGGACTCCCAGAGACCAGGCCACGCGAGGGCACGGCAGAACGGAGCAGGCAAGCTGCTCCAGGCGGAAGGCGAGCCGACGGCCTCACAGAGCTGATTAAACTAAGGGAGGCGGCGAGCGCCTACCCAATTAGTCTGAGGCTCTGCTGTCCCCTTCGCTGCCTTCCTTCAAAGTCTTCGCACGACACCGCGATCACGCCACGATAGCTCGCATCGTATCGCTCTTGATCACTGGGCTATACCCTACACCACTCCCGTACAAACTGATGAGATAATTATGTTCATATTAAGAGGTTTCTCCAGCTATTAACACGGGTAATAATTAACACTACGACAATTACCTACATTCCCGCTAGTGCGAGGGATTTTTCTTGGTGGGAAGACTGGAACGGGGTGTACTTAGTCTCGTGAAACCAACTGAGGAGCTACGTCAATCAGAAGTAGCAGCTCCAAGTTCTGGAAGTTCACAACACCGAGAGAGAGAGGTGTGCGTATACCATGTCGGTCCATACCGCAACCGAATGGCGCAATTTGCGAGAATGACACGGCGACTGGACGGTACTGAATGACCCGACAGGGCCAGTAAACGAAGCACAATCGCCACTTCACATACGCTGCCGGAAAAAATGCAACGTTCTCGAGGACAAAATTATTTTATTGAGAAGTGGGGTTACAGGTAGTTCATCACTGCAGGAGGACAATTACAACAAATTCAAATTAAATGAAACACGCATGTCACAGTAAACGGCGCCCAAGGAGTCGCATCAATACAAAATGTATCCCCTCTGACGACAACGCAGGTGTATCTTCTCGCATGCAAACAATCATGAAAGTGTCGAATGTCATCCTGCGATAGATTGTCATAAGCATCTTGCGCCTTTTATTGCGATTCAGCGATGGGTCTTGCACGCCCCGCGGAATGAAAAAATTCCCGCTTCATCACGTTCAATGTCGTTCAATTGGCGAGAGATCCGGTGATCTTGATAGCTAGGACAGTTTTGAACACCTCGAAGAGCACGGTGCGTCGCAGTAGCCGTATACGGATGTCCATTGTCCTGCTGTAACAGCACGTCACCTTCCTGTCGAAGCAATGGCAGCAGCACGGAATTAACAGCTTCTGAAACGTAGCGGGCACAGCTTCCTTTCACAATGGACTCGCATTCGGGAGGACGACGGTTCAATCCCGCGTCCGGCCATCCTGATTTAGGTTTTCCGTGATTTCCATAAATCGCTTCAGGCAAATGCTGGGATGGTTCCTTTGAAAGGGCACGGCCGACTTCCTTCCTCATCCTTCCCTAATGCAATGAGACTGATGACCTCGCTGTTTGGTCCACGGAACACTGTTGAAAGCAGGGACACACCACCGATACATTGTGCCCAACACGTTAAGCAGTTCGTTGATACGTCCATCAAGCTCCGAGCAGGCCTCCAGTATGACCTCTTTCAAATGACTGAAGTTGTTCAACAGGAGTAAGTACTCGTCGGTGAGTCGTGGTTGTACCCGAGAATGAATGTTCCAAGCATTGTTCCCCTGTAAACTCAGGACAGTTACTGCCTGCAGATTCGGACCAGAGGGTGCACAGACAGGACTCCTCAGCGCAATTTGATCGCTGATGACCGTCACAGACGAATCACTAACACTCTAACCCCTCAAAATGCACATATTACACTTTGGTGCCACTGAACGCAGTCCTTACAGTGTTCCGGCAGTGTACGTCTACATCTACACAAGGCAATAAATCGTATGGTGTCTAGCGGAGGGCACTTTGTATTCCATTGTAATTTACCGCTTTAATCTTCCAGTCCCGGATGATTCGCCGGAAGAATGATCGTTGGTATGCTTCTGTGTTTGCTCCTAACTCTGTAAGTTTACCTGCATGGTGTTTTCACAAGATATACGTAGGAGAAAGCACTAGATATGTTGTCTCTTCTAGGACCGTGAGCTCTCGGTAGTTTAACAGTAAACTGTACCGTGATGCACAATGTCTCTCTTGCAGCGCCTGCCAGAGGAGTTGGGTGAACATGTACGAGGTAAATGATGCCTTAGTGCTTACTAAATCGGCCTATGACGAAACGTGCTGTCCTTCTTTATATCTTCTTTGTTTCTTCTAGCATGCCATCTGGTACGGATCCCAGCTAACGAACAGTATTGAAGCACTGGCAGGAGGAGGATTTTGTAAGGTGCCTCCTTTGTTGATGGACTACATCTCCTGAGAATTTCTCCAATGAATCTCACTCTCGTATCAGCCTTATCACGATTAATTTTATCTGATCGTTGCACTTCAAATCGTTCCGTACGCATTCTCCTAGATTTTAATGGAAGTAACTGTGTCCAGTGACTGACCTACCATCGTGTAACCATACAATAATGGGTCTTTCTGCTTATGTATGCACTATACGATACAATTGTTTATGATGAGAGTTAGTTGTCACACCTGCACCTTATGCCGATACCCTATCAATCTTCCAGCATTTCGCTGTAATTTTCTAACGTTGCGACATTCCTACATGCAAGAAAATCGTCTACGGAAAGCCTCATGCGACTCCCGGCATTACCTTCGAGGCATTTTATAGATATTGTGAAATGTAATGGTCCTATACAAAATTCATCTGCAGTACCCCAGAAATTACTTTTACGTCTGAAGACTTCTCTCTGTTGGAAATGAAATGCTGTGTTCAGTTTGCTAGAACTCTTCAGTTCAGTCAACCAGTTAGTATAAATTCCGTACGCTTGTGTTTTGTTCATTACGTGGCAGACTGCAAACTGTATCGAACGCCTCCCGGCATCTACCTGGCCGCCTGTATCTAATTCTTGTAACGTCTGCTACACGCGATTTCAGCAAAGAAGCAAATACGAAAAATCTTTCAGATGAAATACTGTCCAAAGTCCGACCAATTCGTTAACGAATCGTTGTTTCAAGTCACATAAAAGGTCCGTCACACCGATGAGAGAGAAAATATTTAAGTTTCTCATAACGAATGTTTTACGATAATATATCTTTGTCTCAAGTTGTAACTAAGTAATGAGAACACGAAATATTACCTTTGGAATTAACTCGTTTGGTTAAAAAATTCTATGACCGTAAAATTTAAAGTTACAAGTGCGCCGATTTTTGTTTTCTCTCGCAAATCGGAATTCGTCAAGAGAAAACAAGCAAGTTCAGTGTAATAAATATAAATAGTAATTACCTCAGTGAGATGGTTCAAAAAATGTTTCAAATGGCTCTGAGCTCTATAGAACTTAATAGCTGAGGTCATCAGTCCCCTAGAACTTAGAACTACTTAAACCTAACCAACCTAAGGGCATCACACACATCCATGTCCGAGACAGGATTCGAACCTGCGACCGTAGCGGTCGCGCGGTTCCAGATTGAAGCGCCTAGAACCGCTCGGCCACCCCCGCCGGCGGTGAGATGGCCACAGTGGCAACTGAACAGATCGCGACCAAGCCGATTAATTCTGATCGCAAGAACTCACTACTTTATCCGTGAAATGGGATACTCAAACTCAATGTTAACATTAAAGTGAAGACGCGCAATACAATGATTTCGTTTGTCATTACCTGTTGGTAAAGAATTGTATGGACAATATGTCTGTACAGATAGTCTACAAGTAAGAAGAAGACCTGGAGAATAGCTAACAAAAGAAAAATGAATAGCACGAGACAAAACATTGTAAATATTATCCTTTTCACTCATGGAGATAAAAATTAAATCAGTGATATTACGATTCAAGCCATAATGTTACAAGAGTTCTTTTCTCGTCATAAAAATATTGTTTTATGCACAGTAAAATTTATCTGTCTATTCAAGATAAATTATACAGGCTAAGAAAGAAAAAACAAATCATTGTGACGTTTCATGCTTTCTGGGTCTCGTTGACGAACTGAGTGGACTGGGATCCCACGATAATTGTTTTCGGAACCCCTGTTAATCCTTTCAGAAGACATTTTCATTAGAGTTTTCATTCCATTCAACAGATCATATAATTCTTCTGAAATTTCACTCAGGATAGCAATGTCATCAGCGAATCGTATCATTGATATCCTTTCACGTTTAATTTTAATTCTACAACTGAACCTTTCGTTTATTTCCATCATTGCTTTTTCGATGTACAGAGTGATCTGTAGGGGCGAAAGACTACATCGCTGTCTTCACCCTTTTTAATCAGAGCACAGCATTCTTGGCCATCCACTGTTATTATTCCCTCTTCACTCTTGAACACATTGTATATTACCCCACCCTCCCTATAGCTTACCCCTATTTTTCTCAGAATTTCGAACATATTGCACCATTTTACACTGTCGAACGCTTTTCCTAGGACGACAAATCCGATGAACGTATCTTGATTATTCTTTAGTGTTGCTTCTATTATCAACCTTAACGTTAGAGTTGCTTCACTGGTGCCTTTACCTTTTTTTAAAGCCAACTGATCGTCATCTAACACATCCTCAGTTTCCTATTCCATTCATCTGTATATTACTTTTGTCAGCAACTTGGATGCATGAGCTGTTAAACTGACTGTGCGATAATTCTAGCACTTGTCAGCTCTTTCCGTCTTGGGAATTGAGTAGATGATATATTTCCTAAAGTCAGATGGTATGTCGCCAGACTCATACATTCTACACCCCAACGCGAATAGTCGTTTCGTCGCCACTTCCCCAAATTATTTTAGAAATTCTGATGGAATGTTATCTATCCCTGGTGCCTTATTTGATCTTAAGTCCTCCAAAGCTCTTTTAAATTCTGATTCTAATATTGGATCCCCCATCTCTTCTAAATCGACTCCTGTTTCTTCTTCCATCACATCAGACAATTCTTCCCCCTCATAGAGGCTTTCAATCTATTCTTTCCACCTATTCGCTCTCTCCTCTGCATTTAACAGTGGAATTATCGTTGCACTCTTAATGTTACCACCCTTGCTTTTAATGTCACCGAAGGTTGTTTTTGACTTTCGTATATGCTCAGTCTGTCCTTCCGTCAATTATTTTTTATTCAACCATTTCTCCTTAGCCTCCTTGGCATCCTGTTTGTTCTTTAGTGACTTTTATTTCTAAAATTCCGAATTTCCCTGAACATTTTTGAGCCTCCTTCTGTCGTCTATCAGCTGAACTATTTCTTATGATACCCATGGCTTCTTCGCAGTTATCTTCTTTGTACCTATGTTTTACTTTCCATATTCTGTAATATCCCTTTTTAGAGATGTCTATTACTCTTCAATTGTACTGCGTTCTGAGCTATTTATTTTCGCAGTATCTATAGCCTGAAAGCACTTAAAGCTTATCTCTTTGTTTCTTTGTACTGCCGTGTCCCACTTCTTTGTGCACTGATTCTTCCTGACTATTCTCTTAAACTTCAGCCTATTCTTCATCACTACCACATTGCGATCTGAGTCTATATCTGAAAGTGGCTACGCCTTACAATCCAGTATCTGATTTCGGAATCTATGTCTGACCATGTTGTAATTTAACTTAAATCTTCCCGTATCACCCTGTCTTTTCTTCTTCATATTCTTTTTCTCTTGCGTTACGGCCTCTGTAGGAACACAGGTAGCAGCTTCGTGGACTGTGTTTCCCCCTTCTTCTCCCAGAACTCTCTTCTTCTTCCGAGATCTTAAGTGTCCTTTTCTCCTGTCGGCTTCACTGGTGACACTCTAATCTTTTCCCGTATTCTTCTCTGGCATTGATCTCCGGCATATTGGTCGGTGTGTATGTGGTCCTCCAGTTTTCCTTTCCTTCGACCTTGATCCTCGATTCCAACCAGTCCTTCGAAAGTTCAACAACCCACTTGGTTCCTGTCTATCCCTTTGTTCAAATGCGTGTGAAATCTTATGGGACTTAACTGCTAAGGTCATCAGTACCTAAGCTTACACTCTACTTGAACCTAAATTATCCTAAGGACAAACACACACACCCATGCCCGAGGCTTTCCCCTTGTCTTCCTTGTTGTTTCCTACACTCTCTTCGTCATTCTGTCCATACTCATCCTAATTACATCTCCAGCAAGCCTTGCCGTTTTGAGTCTGATTCCCCCGGATATTGTTCTCATGTTTCGGTACAGTTCTTCCCTAGGTCTTTGCATCCATCTCTCTCCACCTCTTTTGGGACCTAGTTCTTATTTCTCTAATTGTTCTGCCCCATTTCTTCCTAGTGTCATCGTCTCAGGAGCATATAATACTGCATTTCTCACCGTTGCCTTGTAGTGGCTTATCTTTGCGTCTGTGGATATATTCTTTTTCTCTCGTCATACAGAAGGCTGACTTCATCTTCTTTATTCTCTCTGTTATTCCCTCCTTGCTCCTATTCCTTCGTGTTATGAATTCTCCCAGGTCCACCACTTGCACAGTGCCTTTCGTTGTTTCCTAGTCTGCAGGGGTATTTAATGCCTTTGTCAGTCCCACTTTTCTGACTACCTTACTTAAGTTGTCGAGTTGTGTCCTTGCGTCTTCTTCCGTCTCATTTACTATTGCTATGTCGTATGCAAAGGCTAGGCAGTCCACTTGAGCCCTGTTGTCATTTTTGTCTCACACAGTGGTCTTTGGTATTCCCATTTACTCGTTTATTGATCTCCACCTCCTGATCACTTCGTCCAGTGCCATATTGAATAACAATGGTGACAGTCCATCTCCCTGTTTGACACCAGGCTTGCTCACAAATTCTCCTAACAGTGCTCCTCTGAATCTCACCCTTGGTTTTGTGTCTGTCAGAATTTCTTTTATGAGTTCTTGTGTGGTTCCATAAAGTCCTCTGTTCTTCAGGATCCTAAGAAGAGTCTGTCCGTCGATGGAGTCATATGCCTTTGTGAAGTCCACGAAGGTTACTACAGTCTTTTGGTCTTTTAATGCCCTATGTTCTATCAGTTGCTTCAGGATAAATATCTGTTCTATACATCATCTTCCTTTCCTGAATCCCGCTTGGTAATCGCCAACTGTACTTCCTACCTATTCTTCTACTCTCTTGAGCAATAGTTTTGACAGCACCTTGTATCCGACCTCTAGTAGCGATATTACTCTGTAGTTGTTTGTGTTGTGTCGGTCGCTGGGCCGACACTGTGAAGTTGAAGGCTGAAAAGGAATGCTAGACTAACGCTGTAGCCGATAGGGCACGCAAGGCTAAAGCAGACGGGCGTGAAGTCTGGAACATGAGAACTTATAAATGAATAAGAAGAAAAGTATGTAGATGCTTATTACTTATCTTTTTATTAGTCCTTGGAATACATCTCTCTTGAATACTCGTAAGCTATAGGCACTGATACAAATGGCTCCTTGCTAGTTCGTAGCCATTAACTTAGCTGATGGCTATTCTGTCTCTCGGCTAATGAGAGAGAAAGGCTTCGTACAACTGGGCGGTAGCTAGGTTCTCGTACAACTGGGCGGTAGCTAGGTTCTCGTACAACTGGGCGGTAGCTTGGTTCTCGTACAACTGGGCTCGAGTCCTCTCTCGTATCACGAGACCTGCCTTGGTGGTGGCGCTAGGTCTGCGATCACAGTGGCGACACGCGGGTCCGACATGTACTACATGGACCGCGGCCGATTTAAGCTACCACCTAGCAAGTGTGGTGTCTGGCGGTGACACCACAGTTTGCATCTCTCTGGTCCCCCTTCTTATGTATTGGTACTACAATTGCATTCTTCCATCCTTCTGGCAACTTCTTTGTTCACCAGATCTGGTGAATTATGTTGGTGACGTTGACTATTGCTTTGTTGTCTCCCCACATTATCATCTTGGCTGCTATACCATCTTCTCCAGTTGCCTTATTATTCTTCAGATCGCTTATGGCATGTGCGACTTCATCCCTGGTTGGAGGGCGTGGCTCTCTCTCTTCTGTGTCAGTCCCCAGTTCCAGCTCTTCTTCAGGTGGTTCACAGCTCAGCAGGTCGTGAAAGTGCTCTGCAAAAATCTGACAGTTGTCCTTCGCACTGACAGCGAGCTCCCCTTTCTTATCTCTTATAAACAGTTCTCTACCCTTGTATGCAATCAGACTCTTTTTGAATTTCCCGAAAAAGTGTCTGCTATTGTTTTTCTTGAAGTTGGTCTTAATTTCGTACAGTTCCTGGTTCATCTTGTGTCTTCTGTCTTTTGCAAGTATACCTCCTCCTTTTGTGATTCTGGAAGAGAGTATTCGTTACTACTAGCTGAAATTTACAGAACTCAGTTAGTCTTTCTCCTCTCTCATTCCTGTAACCTTTTCTTCTATTCGCTCCCCTGCAACTGCATTACAGTCCTCTATGACTATTAGACAAAATGACACAGTAACCTGCTCGAGACAGAGCATGCCAGAGATACGCATCCACAGACATGTGACAACAGCCGACTGGTACATCGAAATCAAGGTTCCGAACGTTTTATATGAGTCAGTTGCGTGGCACTCTTACAAATATTTCACCCACTTTGTGGCGTACAGCTGCGTTAGTCGTACCACTTTCTAAATCTTACTTCAGTTTATAAAAATCGACAGTTGTAAAATGCGACATGAAGTGGTGCAAAATTGAACTAAGCAATCGTACGAGTAAGCAAAAACAAGTGAGCAGACGGCTGGTTGTCGTGACAGTAAAAATTTCAAAAATGTTCAAATGTGTGTGAAATCTTATGGGACTTAACTGCTAAGGTCATCAGTCCCTAAGCTTACACACTACTTAATGTAAATTATCCTAAGGTCAAACACACACATCTATGCCTGAGGGAGGACTCGAACCTCCGCCGGGATCAGCCGCACAGTCCATGACTGCAGCGCCTTAGACCGCTCGAGTAAATAATTAACAAGTACGTTTCTTCCGCTATTTTTATTACATTCTCTTATTCAATTGTGAGCAATTTCAGAGAAGAATATGATGATAAAGTAATTGTTCTGTATTATATCTATTTTAGTGTTACTCTGCCATTCATTTAAACATAATCAACAGTAGAAAATTTGACGGTATGTCTGTAGTTCTGGTTTGAAACGTCGTTCGTGTGGAGAATTTGTAAATCGTACGGGTAAAACTTACGCGTTGATGAAGATTACAGACGAACTAAAAACTATTTGTTTCAGTTGATCAATGTGACGAAGACAGTGTACAATAAGAGGAAACTGTAAAGAAACTTTGTTTTTCATTTCGAGAAAAGATTTTCTTATTTTTGTGGAAGCTGGTTGATAGCATAAGAAATAAAGCTTTTGTGTTCGAAAAAAAATTGTGTTGTGTAAACTACTGTACAAAATACAATAATTCTTCCTTAAACAGTACGACTTGAGCAACGCTACCCGACAGTTTATCTTAGCATGAAAGTGGAGACAGTTCCAATCATCTGGAGAGTTCACTAGGAATTAGAAAGAAGGAAGTTTTGACGACCACTACAGAAAAGGAAATAACAATATCAAGATGTAGGCTTTCAAACTATTCAAGTAGTCGAGTCTGTGGAAAAATGGAGACAAATAACAGACAATAGAGGGAGATTTTTGTGAGTCTGACTGAGGGGGAAGGCTGGAGGCAAGATTTGAAGGTTTTATCTAAACAGAGTCGAGATTTCTTACAAACCTGACGCTTCTAAACAGAACAAAATAGGGATATCTTCGAAACTACCCAGCTAAAGGTATAAATAATACATACAGAACTAAAATAATCCAACTCTACATCCTACAAGTAGTAAACCTTACACAATCCACAATTAAACTTCAGTTACAACTCTTTTTTCCACTGATAATCGCATTCGTTTCATTGCAGGTTGGATATGTCGTGTCGTACCTATGAGACACTCAGAGGTTGTGGCATCAGGTATGTGATAACAAGAACACTGATGACACAGTGGGCACTACGAAAATGCTCGAATGTTAAGGAATTTTTTCGAATGTTGTAGAATATTCCCTTGCAAGGGGACCACGCCTGGTCGTCACCAAATCTATGGCACATGCAGGACTCGGTCAGAAATGAAATTGACAGAAATGGGAACTCCAGATGGTCGAGGGGTTAGAAAGAAGTAGCATTTCTGGTGCGGCACAAGTGAGGAATGAACCACTTATATCAGCGTGCTTTCCAGTCAGCGGAAAGCTTATCCGAGGGTTGTGAGATCGAGTGTCATGGCGAAAATTTTATTTTCGTTTTTTACTTTACTTATATTGCAAATAAGCAGAAGTAAAACTGAATATGTTGTAATTTAACGATTAAAGACAGCCTTGATCGCAAGTTTTTATTGTTACTGGAGTGACCGGTTTCGATTCTATTTAAGAACCATCTTCAGACTCTGAAAAATCATATTGTCAGATAGAGGAATCGTCAAAATAGTAAGTATACATAGCAAAATGTAGAACTAATGAATAAATATACCCAAAATGGTGGGTGGACTCCGTGGAGCAAGTTGCGCCGACCTTCGGCGCTGGAATAACTGCTAATCGGACATGGTTTTTTTTTTCTTTATTGTGGTTTCATTCCTCTGCCCCATATGGGCAGGGAAGGGCTGTCAGCGGCACAATCCGCCGCTCTTCAGCCGAGTGACATGGCAACTAAAATAAGAATGTTACATACATACATAAGGCGATAAAAAGGGGGACATGAAACAGAGTAAAGGGAGAAAATGGAGGTAAACATAGACTGACATGGAGATGTTAATGGGGGACATTTGAAGAAAAAAAGTCACCAGAAACTTAAGAAACAAATTTGGCGATTCTTAAAACACAGAAAACACTGAATGGACATGCACAGGTTAAAAGTCGGCCACAGTATTAAAAACACTGCAGAACAACACACTTAAAACCCACTTGTAGCACACACGATGAAGAATAAAACTGCCAGGTGGGACCTGCTGAGGGAAAAGTCAGAGGATGGAAAAGGAGGGGAGAGCAAGGGGCAGCAGAGGAAGCGGCGGGATGAAGAGAGGAGGGGCATCAGTGGGTACACAAAGAGGCAGGAGACACATGGGGTGGGAGACGAAGAGTGAAGACAGGGCAGGAGGGAGTGCAGAGACACTGAAAGGGGGCACAAGAGAGGGTGGGGGAGTAGGAGGGGGAAGCCGCTCTGGAGGAGAGCTAATTGGACAAGGAGGGAACGGTTATTAAATAGGCTTGGTCACGCCCACCGTCCTGAGTGTGACATCATTGCTAGCCAATCAGAAAGACGTCTATGTTTCGGTAAACACAAGAAGTAGATTAAAAAGTGCATTATAATTAAATTACATCGTAACATTATTATAAGTGATTATTCGTCATGAAATATAAAGTATAAAGGTTCCATGGCTTAAAATCAGCTAAAAGTATGCTGCCCTGTAACGTCTATTCTGCGAAGATGCACCAAAGGTTGCTAAATCGACAGGAAGACGCTACTAGCAAAGATACATCGAAGGTTGCAGTGGAAACTGCGTCCTATTCCGGTGTGGCAATCTACAGTGCTGTCAAAGATTACCTAATAGCATCATGCTTCTACTTTTTAACTTTTTTGTAATCTATACTAGATAGAATAGAACCTTCATATACTTACTTTATGCTACGCTATGATATCTATGTCTTTCGCTATGCACTAATGTGAAGAGTGCCTTTGCTGCATCTTCGCAGAATAGACGTTAGAGGGCAGCATACTTTTAGCTGATTTTAAACCATGGAAACTTTATAGTTTATATTTTAAGACGAATAATCACTTATAATGATGTTTCGATGTAATTTAATTATAATGCACTTCTTAATCAACTTCTTGTGTTTACCTAATCATAGACGTCTTTCTGATTGGCTAGCAATGATGTCACACTTAGGATGGTGGGCGTGACCAAGCCTATTTAATAACCGTTCCCTCCTTGGCCGAATAGCAGTTATTCCAGCGTCGAAGGTCGGCGCAACTTGCTCTACGGAGTCCACCCATCGTTCTGGGTATATATACATATTATTTACCGATACCTCTATCTGGTAATATGACTTTTCAGAGTCTGAAGATGGTTCTTAAATAGAATCGAAACCGGTCACTCCAATAAAAGTAAAAAGTTGCGATCAAGACTGTTTTTAATCTTTAAATTTTAATATTAAAAGATCGCTGATATTGGTTTCAAAAATTTTATAAATGTTTGTAGTTATAAATATTTTTTATTACATATGATCCCTTTAACACACACCTACATAAATAAGCACTGAATACAAACACAGCCGGCCGGTGTGGCCGTGCGGCTCTAAGCGCTTCAGTGTGGAACCGCGTGACCGCTATGGTCGCAGGTTCGAATCCTGCCTCGGGCATGGATGTGTGTGATGTCCTTAGGTTAGTTAGGTTTAAGTAGTTCTAAGTTCTAGGGGACTGATGACCTGAGATGTTGAGTCCCATAGTGCTCCGAGCCATTTGAACCATTTTTTTGAATACAAACACAATTTTCATTTAAAAGAGCCTGAAGCTAGATTCTCGAATGAAATATTTTTGTACTGTATTACACGTGCAAACTGCATCTTAAGTTTTCTTTATGTGAAAGTTTTTTTGTATGTGAACACACATATGCGCTGAATGCAAATAAGTTAACACTTTACAAGAACTAAGTACAGGGCTCACCAAAGTTATTTTTACTCTGTGTCCAACAGTTTTTTGTTTAAACATGGAATGAACAGGAGTCGAGAGCTAGCAAGTGAATGAGCTCCTAGTCGTAGCCAATGTTGTACGCTACGGCCGCTGGGCCAATCTCACCCGTACCGGAAACCAATTGTCCGCGTGCAGTTGCCGACGGCTGCTCAACGGTCAATATGAGAATAACGGAATACGAAGTCCAGTGGCGTTTCATTAAACTATCTTCTCGGAAAGTTGTTTATGGAGTCGTTGTGAACGCTGTAGGTACAATACTTTCTTGGAAATTCATTTGCAACCACGATTTTTCTGTTCCTTTCCTTCTCATGTATTTAATTAGAGTATTACTACTTTCATTATACCGAGTATTGCTTCGGTTTACTTGCAGGGTAGCTAACGAAAAATTGAAAATAACAAAAGAAGGTCTTCACCTATTGACTCGGTGCCACGATCCTCCGATTACCGTCCTAAAGTCTTTCAGCTGCGCTAACCGATGCCTTGGGACTATCCTCACGAATTTGTAACCGTTGCATGAAGCGACACTTGTACGGACAGGGAATGTGTTGACATTTGTGCCGAGCCCAGGATACTGTAGGTAGTGGATAGGGCGTTTCAGAAGCAGGATACACTGGCCTGTTCGCCGCTAGAAGCTACGTGTACTGGGGAGGCCAAAGCCTATTTCTTGCACAAAGTTCCCTGTCCCCGCACCAGTTCCTGCTGTGGGTGGCTTTCTCCCAGAGTTCAGAGCTACAGTTGATCTCTGGCTCGCAACTAGTGTTCCATGTTTCTGTGCTGAGGAAATGTAGTTCATCGAGACCACTAACGGGAAGCCTTTACTGATCTACAACAGCCGTCAGTATATAGTAAACTGTACTAAGAAACAGGAAGTGACTTACTGCCTTTGAGTAACCTTAAAAAATAATAAATGCAAAGAATGAAAGACTATCTACAAAAAATAACTCTGTTTTAGGGGATGATAACCGTATTTATATTCCAGATGACGCAGCAAACGAAATACGAAAACACTTTGTCAGCGCAAAGAAGTGGGAAAAAGAAACAGACGTTAGTTACATCAGTCACGTTGAAGAAAGAGGGCAGCTCTTCAGTCCAGATCACGACTTAGTAACATTGTTGCCATCACACGGAAGTGCAGAACAACCCTTACATCGCATTAGGCGAAAATGTATGGCAAATACATAAGATCCCACCGATTTTGGAGGAATGTGGGCGGGCCGGTGTGGCCGAGCGGTTCTAGGCGCTTTAGTCTGGAACCGCGCGACCGTTACGGTCGCAGGTTCGAATCCTGCCTCGGGCACTGATGTGCGTGTTGTCCTTAGGTTGGTTAGGTGTAAGTAGTTCTAAGTTCTAGAGGACTGATGACCTCAGATGTTAAGTCTCATAGTGCTCAGATCCATTTAAACCATTTAGGAATGTTCTTCCAAGAAACTAATTTACTTATGAATGATGGTAGCCGTTTTTTACACAGCAGAGGACCGAATGCCAGAATACTGGTGTTTGCGAACGAATAGGGAAATGTGTGCTTATCAAACTACGCTTCGTTCTTAGTGAATGGAACGTTCAAGAGCTCGAGCAAGCAGTTTGGACTCTAGTTTATATTCCACGCCCACCTTTATGGCTGTGGGAAGAAAACAAACAGTGTTCCAATTGTTTACGCTTCGCTGCTAAATAAAAATCGAGAAACATACCAACGGTTTTCTAAAGCTGCAATTCCGATGACGGACTTTGAGTTTGCCATCGCCTAAGCAGCTAACAGTTTGTTTCCTGTTTCCTGCAACAGAGATTACTGGTTGCAGTTATCATTTTAACCAATGTTTGTGGAAACAAGTTCATTGCTGCGTCCTCGTTCCAACCTCCAAGTAAAACGAGGAAATACGCCGCTTCATAAGAATGTGTTCTGCTCCAGCACATGTTCCGGTGGAAATGCTGGATGGTGGTTGGCTGTGTATTCAGGACAGAACGAATGAAACGAAAATCTTCAGGACTTTTGTGACTACTTTGAGGGCCAGTGACTCGGTAATGAACATATTCCAAGAGATATGAGGAACAGTAGTGGAAAGAGCCATCACACTAATAACTCTCAGAAGGTTGGAACCGAAAATAAATGTATTAATATCAAAACCACATTTCAATGTTTACTCATTAGTGAAAGATCTTCGAGAAGATGGAATACCAAGGCACCAGATTGATCGACTAATTTTAAACTTAGAAGAAAATGGGAAACGTGTCAGCAATGAAGACTGACGAAAGATTGTAAAGCCTTTAACAAAATTCCAAACTAATGCGAATTTAACATCATTTCTGAATTGTGTGGTCTAGACACAGAAGTTGCAATGACGAAGAGAACGTCAGAAACATGGAAAAAAATCTTAAATGTTGAGAAGTAGTTTAATTTAATAATTGAAAATCCTGTAAATATTGTAAATAAATGTAATGTGGGACGAAAAGAGATTTCCTCTGGTGGTGTTCCCTAGAAATGACACAATGTCTACTAAATGTCTCTTGAAATTAGTAAAACGTTTCCTAATCAAGACTGACAAGACTGTCTGAGTGGCCAACATTTTTCCAGGAATAAACGCAGCATTCGCATTTAGACGTTCTTAGAATCAAAATCTGTGTGGGTGTACACCGACTATCAGGCAAATGACATGAGTTAAATCCTTACTTTCTCCCTCCATTAGAAGATAAGCAAACCAGCATGAAACTGGTAAATACCAAATAAATTGTCATATAAAGATTACTAGTAGCAATTTTGCAACCTTTCAACACATGTTGTAACTAATTTCTAGTAACCCTCGTCGTTGACCATACCAGGCCTTTCGAGGATGCGGCTAGGTGAGCAAGAGCGCCCACTCTCGCTCGCAACCTGGGTTGTGTGCGCTCGCCGTAAAATGAGACATGGTTAGGAAGCGCGGCACGGGCGACTGGCAAGGCAGGAGGAATGCAAACGCTGCGCTACCTTCAGAGCAATCGCCTTAATTAGGTTCGGCGCATTATTAGACACGGCGTGCACTCAGTGCCTGTGAGGCGGGTTGAGAAGCTACTTGTCTGAAAAGTAGTGGCTGCGGTCACGAAAACCGACAACGGCTGGGATAGCGGCTCACCGACCACAAGCCCTCCATATCTGCATCTAGTGACGCCTATCACGAGAGAATGGCACGGTGGTCGGTCGGCACCGTCGTGCCCTTCAGGACCCGTTTGGTAGGAGATTTCATAGACCACATGCCCTCCATATCTGCATCTAGTGACGCCTATCATCTGAGAATGACACGGCGATCGGTGGGCAGCGTCGTGCCCTTCAGCACCCGCTTGGTAGATACGAACATACGGTATATATATATACGCTGCAGTACTTAAGGGAAGACTCCACCCAAAAATTTAACTTTTCTTCTACTTTGCCAATAGCAACCAGAATTTAAAATCGTGTCTGTTATGTAAAGACGTGCCAATACCCATGTTCTGAAGCTGATAACTTCTCCGGTTTTCGGGTTTTCAGTTTTTAGTATGATTTTAATGGTATTCTTGAAAACCAACTTTTGGTACTCACACCTCAATTTTGACATGCCAGATTTTATAGGTACATTCACAAGACATAGCTCAACGGCTCTGTGTATTCATTATATGAGAAAAGTTAATAAATCGTTTTCGGTGTTTGTATCAAATTTCAGTCTTAAATTTTCTTTAATTATAGGTACACAAATGCGATGGTAAAATAAAAAAAAATTACACTTTCGATAATATTAATGCACAGAAGTATGCAAACACATCAAGACTACTTCCTGTAAAAATTTTATTCAGCTTAGGAAACCAAACTGACAGTGAAATGCATTTTAACATTTTCTCAAAAAATGAATGTTACCACAAGACACACGCCCATTAAAATTCACAGGCTCCATAAATTTTTCGCTTACTGCCTAAATGAGGCTTCTTCTCGTAATTTTAACGTCAGGGTAGCATTGTTCTCGAATTTTGTGAATAAAAATCTACTCTTGAGTAGGTGTAGTGGTAGGGATATCCGATTGCAAGCAAAGGCCTATTGCCCTGGAGCTAGTTGATTGTACTGAACAGGATGTCACTGTATTCCCTAAATTTGTATTTACACAACCAACAGGAAAGTAATTGATTTCCAGCGACTGGCTAGTAACAGTTTAGCTTTTCTTTTCCTGGAAATCTTTCTACTTTTTTTGCCAGTTTGAATTTATGGCAAGTTCGGAATAAAAGTGATGGAAATCAAAAATTATATTTGACATCCTTCGGTGTTCCACAGCCTCTTACGCAGTCCGTATGTCAAACATTTCTTAGACGTACTTGTAATTCGAATGTATGCAAATCGTTTTGGGATAAAAGAGTAAACAGTCCAAAGATATGAAATAGCCTTTAATTTTTTTTTCGAAAAACTTGAAGCTTTAGGTTGGAGTTTGCCCTTAAAATGCAGAGCACCCGCTTTTAAAGGGATTAAAGGTAGCGTGATGGTTAGTTTAGGATCTCGAAAACGGTCATACACATCAACATCAACGTATCAGTGCCGCCTGTCTAATTTATAGGTCTATTGTGTGAGATGGTGAGATGGTGTCTTCATACGCTTAGTGTTCTATTAATGTGATTCAAAACTTCGAACACCACGAAAAAATTCAGTTTACAAAAGCATTCCAACAGATTCGATGCAAAAGATTATGGACACTTGGAAGACACACAACGAGAAGCCTATCTCATGGAGAGAGAGAGAGAGAAAGAACGCTTTTATGTGATATGACTGAAGAAAGTATTCATCGTATGGAAGCAGAGAAATAAACGTCACAATAATAGTTCCAACGTTTTCACTGTGAAAATACAGTTTTGTTTTCAGGAGGAACACTCAGGTAATGAATTTGCAGTTACATCAAGTTACCACACTACATTTCAGTTTTGTAAAGGGTTGCACAGTTTCACTGATTTTTGGGTTACCTTGACAACTCGGCTACAGCTAGAGCTTATAAACGTACAGTGTAACGTTTGCGTGATTAACTTCATAGCAAAACTAGTCTTGTAGACGTGTGTTCCCACAATGTAAATTTTCACTACTTTATAAATCTGCAGCTACTGTTTTCTCGACGTTTAAAATTGCATGTACAGGCTGCTTTTCATGCAATGAAGAGAACAAAATCCACCCCCAGAAGCTCACTGGAAGACGTCAACTTAAGAGCTTGCCTTCGAAGTAGCATTACTCGAAAAGTGGTACCAGACGTTGATCCTTTAGTGAAAGATAAAATAAGTAATACTCGTTGACATTCCATGTTTTTATGTTTAACGTTTGAATAAAATTGCAACGAAGTATAAATTTGTCAGTTCAAATTTCCTCGCAAAACGGCAGTCATCATAAGGGTGCAACAGTCGTAAGAAATACCATGTTTCTTACTTACCTGGCACCCATTCTTAGCATCGTCAAAATATTAAAAGAGAAGGCGAATTTCATTGTCAGTTCTCATTAGGCTGAATTTCATTGACATTTCTCATTAATACAACAGGCCTAAAAATAAATTTACCACGAAACGTGTTAAGGAGCTCTGCTGAAGTGATACGTGGTTGCTCACTGCTATCGTGTGAGTGCGAGCCAGCTTCCACGAGCAGCTGTGCTGAGCTGCTAGACTGTACCTGTGAAAGCTCGTTATTCCGACAAGAGCCCCAGGATCCGTGCAAATGTCACCCTGTGCAAGTGTTTCAAACCCGTCCCCATATAAATGGCTCATTCGTCGCCCGATCTGCGCCAAAAATGCTATCTCTTCGAAACACTTGGACATCTGGAGCTCCCACTTCTGTCAGTTCAACTCCTGGCTGAGCCCTGCATATGCACTACTGGCCATTAAAATTGCTACACCATGACGATGACGTGCAACAGACGCGAAATTTAACCGACAGGAATAAGATGCTGTGATATGCAAATTATTAGCTTTTCAGAGCATTCACACGAGATTGACGCCGGTGGCGATACCTACAACGTGCTGACATGAGGATAGTTTCCAGCCGATTTCTCATACACAAACAGCAGTTGACCGATGTTGCCTGGTGAAACGTTGTTCTGATGCCTCGTGTAAGGAGGAGAAATGCGTACCATCACGTTTCCCACTTGATAAAGGTCGGATTGTAGCCTATCGCGTATGCGGTTTATCGTATCGCGACATTGGTGCTCGCGTTGTCGAGATCCAATGACTGTTAGCAAAATATCGAATCGGTGGGTTCAGGAGGGTAATACGGAACTCCGTGCTGGTTCCCAACGGCCTCGTATCACTAGCAGTCGAGATGAGAGGCATCTTATCCGCATGGATGTAACGGATCGTGCAGCCACGTCTCGATCCCTGAGTCAACACATGGGGACGTTTGCAAGACAACAACCATCTGCACGAACAGTTGGACGACGTAGGCAGCAGCATGGACTATCAGCACGGAGACCATGGCTGCGGTTACCCTTGACGCTGCATCACAGACAGGAGCGCCTGCGATGGTGTACTCAACGACGAACCTAGGTGCACGAATGGCAAAACGTCATTTTTTCGGATGAATCCAGGTTCTGTTTACAGCATCATATTGGTCGCATCCGTGTTTTCCGACATCGCGATGAATGCACTTTGGAAGCGTGTAGTCGTCATCGCCATACTGGCGTTTCACCCGGCGTGATGGTATGGGGTGCCATTGGTTACATGTCTCGGTCACCTCTTGTTCGCATTGACGACACTTTGAACAGTGGACGTTACATTTTACGATCCGTGGCTCTACCCTTCATTCGATCCCTGCGAAACCCTACATTTCAGCAGGATAATGCACGGCCGCATGTTGCAGGTCCTGTATGGGCCTTTCTGGATACTGGAAATGTTCGACTGCTGCTCTGGCCAGCACATTCTCCAGATCTCTCACCAATTTAAAACGTCTGGTCAGTGGTGGCCGAGCAACTGGCTCGTCACAATACGCCAGTCACTACTCTTGATGAACTGTGGTATCGTGTTGAAGCTGCATGGGTAGCTGTACTTGTATACGCCATCCAAGCTCTGTTTGACTCAATGCCCAGGCGTATCAAGGCCGTTATTACGGCCAGAGGTGGTTGTTCTGGGTACTGATTTCTCAGTATCTATGCACCCAAATTGCGTGAAACTGTAATCACATGTCAGTTCTAGAATAATATATTTGTCTAATGAATACCCGTCTATCATGTGCATTTCTTCTTGGTGTAGTAATTTTACTGGCCAATAGTGTAGAATAAATTTGGAGGAAATCATTGATAACGAGTAGACACGATCCCCTTGTTAGAGAGTGGGTAATATAACATGTAACAGAGACATTTGAAGTAGCTCTAGTGCCGTAATGTACTCGTCAAGTGCAGCCATGCTTTGTTATCTTTGACCAGTACAGTATAGACCCCGAGTATCGGAGTACCTGTAGTTCCAACAACAGCTAATAGTTCCTGTGCAACATGGCAAATCCAATTTAAGTAAATGCATCAAGCTCATCTTTGATTTTAAAGAGTTACATTACTTGTTCTTAAGATAGATTATTCCACCTGTATTACTGAGACTTAGAATTTGCTAATGATTTTATGAGGTTATTTTTTTCAGTTATCGCTACAACTGCATATATATATTATTCACTCTACGTTACGCAAACAGAGTAGTGGTTAAATTGACTACAGCAATCCTTTCTCCCTTTCTTCGGGCCTTTGTTCCGCGTGAGCGCGGGGTCGGCCGTGTTACGATTGATTTGGCAGTGTTAGGTGGTGGCCGGTTGCCCTTCCTGCCACCACCCCGAACGCCTCCAGGACGGAATTGTTGTACCCCAGCTGTCTGGGTCTAGTGTAAACCATGTAATAGTGCGAACGTTTTTCAAATGTCTGCGAGTCGTCTAACTGAGGCGGAACGTGGGGACTAGCCCGGTATTTACCTAGCGGGATGTGGAAAACCGCCTAAAAACGACATCAAACCCAGCCAGCATACCGGCCCTATTCGTTAATCCGCTTGGTGGATTCGATCCAGGGCCGGCGCTCCTAAACGAGTCCAGAAAGCAGCGCATTAGCGCTATCGGCTGCCCTGGTGAGTTAATTCGCAATTGCAATAAAGAATTAAATACCCATCAGCGGTGATGATTCCATATTTATGTGTGAAAGTGCAGTGTCAGTAAAGACTGTCGGCTGAAAATACACCTTCTCGTAATCACGCCGAGAGAGCTTTAGAAAACACAAGGAGAAGTAAATGTATGGTCATTTCAGTTTCGATAAACAGCTGGAATCAAAAGCCTGCAAACAATCAAAAGGAACTAGACCCTGTAGCTGCAGATACGCTTGTCTTTATCGATCACATCGGTATAGAGGCACCATAGCGATGATAATTACTAGCCGCAAAAAGACTGACGTGCACTAGATCGGCTCGCAAATTTATCTGAAATTCGGAGGTGTTACTATTTAATTACGATGCTCTATACATCTGAGATTCGTGAGGTGATTGTCTAGTGTTACATGAGCAATTCATTTTGAGTGTATCTCACGTGAATCTGGCCTTTAAATGTAAAATTTTCGAACAAAGGGCAGCATCGCCAACAGTCGTGTCCCCGAGACCACTGGGCTCGAGCGGAGAACGGGAATTGCGACCGACCGCATCGCCCGCCCTCGCTGATTTCAGCGCACTCGACAAAGGCTGAGATTAGTGCCAGCCCTGCTTGTTGCCCAGACCGTCACTGATGCTGTTCACCGCAGCAGTGAAGGACAAAATACAGGAAGCTCTGGAGGCGAATGATAGTGAGGTCCATGCTCTGAACAAATCATTAGAAGAAACTAAGGATAGGGCGCGGTTGCTCCAACAGAAACTAGTTGAGACGTCTGACGAGATTGAACGCTATCAGAGACCCAATAATCTCAGGCTGTAAGGTTTTCCAGAGAATAGCAGAGAGAATACCGACAAATTACTAACGAATCCTGCCTGCGGTAAGCTAGGCCTGCGGGAAACTCTGAATGACATTGCATGTACTGTTGTCGGGTGTCCCGCTGGGTGCAGTCATTTTCGTAACACGATATTTCGACAACTTACCTTGCCTTCATCTTCAGGTGATACCTGTACAACGAGCCTCGTCACTAGATCTCGCCTCCGTTATACTCTGTTCACTCATGAAATTTTTCAAATCCACGTGGTCACACCACAAACGTGTCATTTAGGTTTAGGTGCAGATGTTCCCAGAGCTTTCTCTTCGAAATCCGCCATAAACAAGTTTGCCTCAACTGCTGATGCAGGGCTCTCCGTGGCGATGGCATCCCCTGTTCATAACGGTCGCCACTGAAGAGAAAAAATTTGCAAAATGATTAGCAATTACTTCCATAAAAGAAATTTATTTTCTTAGATTTATTTTCTTCACCCGTAATGCGATAGGTATAACCTTCTGAAGAAGGTCACTAAGTGCCCGAACCGGTAAAGACATTAAATTTCGTTTATGTGACTGGCTTCTTATCATTACCTTACATACAACTACAGTTACTGAGGATGGATAAAATACTAAACGTAGAAAAAAATTTTGGTGTGAGGGCAAATTCGAAGAAATTAACCATTTTTATGTCGAATTTCTCCCTGATCAACTTGAGGGACTCAGTAAACGACACTGTGGCAAAGAGGTATACATCAAAGCTCACTATAAAGTCCTCATTATGGAGGCGTAGTTCTTACATCTATTGAATGAAATGAACACAGTTCCACATGTGGTGCTAACATTTACCGACGTAGGGGCTTAATACTACTGATAGACGTTTGGCCAGCTGGAAAGTTGGCGTGCGTTTGTTGTTTACCTAGGACGTACGGGAACATCCCGTTTCTGAACCTTTGGTAAGCTCGTGGCCGAAGCTCTTTCATGATTTCCTTCAGCAGGGACTGGTGAACAATTTTAGTACTCATCTTCTTCACTCTGATGGTCAGGCCTTCCTGCAATTTTCTGTATGATGGATCTTCGAGACGGTCATACATTTGGCGATTGTACTCTGACAGCGGTAGTAGTACAGTGGCATTTCCTTTGTCCGCAGTTGGGATGACTATTTCAGAATCGTTCCGTAGTTTTCGAATGGTTCTCTTTCCACTTTCGTGAGGTTCGTCCCCGGTCGGATGGTTCTTGCGAGCACACGGCATCTGTCCCGATGTATCTCATTGATATACACACTAGAATGTCCGAGAAACATTTGACTACATACCGAAACTTCAAACTCATTAACTTATCTGAACTTGCAACTGAGGTGCAGTTAATGGTTATGGGGGCACCTTCGATTCCCTTCTCGGCCATCAATTTAGTCAACAATGTGACAAATATGTTCCCCTGAAGAGAGGAAAAGTAAGAAAGAAACCTGCTCCTTGGCTAGTTGAAGAATTAAATCAAATCAGGGATCTCAGAGATGCTGCCCATCGGCATACAAGCTATGCCCTAACCATGAAAAATCATATTGTGTATAATCATAAGGGGAATAGTGTCAGTCAAGCTGTGAGAAATGCTAAACTCATGTATGCCCATACATTAAACGACAACAAAAATAGACTAGCTGTCCCATGGGAAAACCTGCGTAACAGCTGAAGCCTATGCCACCGTCCCAGGCAACGAACTGGACCGATACTTCACAGTACCTACAACTACAACTGAAACTCAAAGAAAAAGAGACTCGTTGATTGCTTTATGAGGGTGAACGATTGTAGCCATGAAAAAATCTCTCTGAAGCATGATACTTGCAATACCGCCAAACAAGCCATCATGCGGATCTGATCAGCGTCTACTGGACACAGTCGCATCACAGTCCAAAAGATGAAGTCTACTATTGACCAACTACTGCGGACTGTAACAGATATCTTCAACCACCCCTTTACCACAAGTGTTTCCCTGAAGCCTGAAACAAGGGACCAGTTAACCCCCTACCTATAAACATTGCCACAGCACCCTATGGTTACCGATCTATTTGCGCTGTTCTTGCAGTGTCCAAGGCTTTAGAATATATAGTTCACGACCAACAAACAAACCACCTAACTTCCGTAAACATAACAGCGAAACATCTGCGTTAATAAAGTTAACAGATGAAATGAAGCCTGTCATCGATGCACAGGAAGCGACTGTCATGTAACTGTTATGCACAGGACGCGACAATCACGAGACTCTCATGCACAAGAAGCGACTACCGTGTGCTTCTTAGAATTGTCACTGTCGATTACTCGCCAAACTTTGCATCCAACGTTTTTCTCCAAGTACAGTGCAATGGTTTCGCTCATACCATTCACCTGGCCAGTAATGCATCATATCTGGCACCATAAAGTCACAACGGAGTCAAATAATATCAAGCGTCCCCCAGTGTTCGGTGAAGGTCCTATACTCTTTTCATTGTACGTAAACGATGTGTCATCAGTTTTGTCCTATTACAAATATCATACGTATGTACATGACCATCGATTGTATAGTGCAAAAGCAAAAACGCTGAAGGCAGCTATCGGGGGGAATCTCAGTACCAACCTGTGTGCATTATAAAAGTGGGCGCAGCGTACAGGGTTAGAGCTCAATCTATCCTAAACCCAAGTGGTACTGTTGGTCATTCTAGGCTAATTAGCCATAAATATCGGGAATCCTTAACATCATTAACCCCAAATTGAGCAAATATCAACATCTCTCAATCAGTAAAGAGTCTAGGCGTAATAACACCTGAATATCTGAACTGAATGCAGCATGTAACTGCAGTGTGGAAGAAGGATTCAGCATCGTTCCATGTCTTCCAAACATATAAAAGTCTCTCCCCTCTTTACCTGAAAAGGAAATTTGTACAAACAATCAGTTGTTGATTACAGCGATTTTATGCTGCAAGATCTATCTCAGGGACGCTCACGGTACCTAGAATTGTACGAATGTCTGCGTTCGTTACGTGTGTGATAGTCTACTCTGATCATATTTCACCATCATATGCGGACCTATCCTCGCCGAGTGCAGACAAGCCCAGAGATTTCCATGATTTCTGTCTTCTCTGGTGTCTTATCAACGTACACTGTCCCTCGTATCTCTACCCGGCGTTAACAATCTTTTCCGAACAACATGGCAGAAACACCCGATCCCATCAGAGCAAAATCCTTTCTTTCCCCTCTATCGTTCATCCACTTTCTCGAAGGCCTTGTCGGTAGCAGGAATCTGACTCTGTAGTAAGCCCCTGTAACATACTAGAGAACTAAATAATATCACAGGCTTCAGAAGACAGTTAACGACATATCTATTGAAGCAAAAATAATATCATTGTCCCTGTCCGCACTCGTTACCCTTGTACAGCCTATTTTACAGCTAGGTCTTCCTCATTTCCCAGCATTTTTAGCTGATGCAGTCTCCTTAAATGTCCTTTCCCTAGAAGTAGCTCTATTAGCAAACATCTATTTTGTACACCTGTAAATTCTTTTTATACCTGCTACTATCATTACTGTTATAATTGACATTATTGTTATTAATGTTTTGATTTTCATCATTAGTTGTAGCAGCAGCAGTAGTAGAAGTACTGGCAGTAGAAACTTTATTAGTTGATAGTCAGTATTATTTACTCACATTGTTTCCATAGACACAAGGATAATTGTAAAATTACTTGTCATATTTATTTCTGAGGTAACTATAATGTAAAAAAGTACTTTTGTATGAAACCTTGGTCCGGTGTAAGCAAGGCCATGATGGAACATCAGTTTCAATAAATAAATAAATAAAGTTAAAAGACCAATCAAGAAGACTAGGAGGGTATTTTTGCTAGAAAGATCATACAAGTAGTTGCTAGCATCCCATTTAGTCAGTGAATGAACAGCACTGAGTTCTAGTACGACTGAAGTTGGAGACGTATGGGCAAAATTTAAACGGACTGTAAATCGCGCTCTGGAGAATAATGTGACCAGTAAGTGGATTATAGACGGAAAAGACCGCCGCGGTTTAATGACAAAATTCTGAAAACCTTGAGAAGATGAGACTGTGTGCGAATGACGACAGGGAGAAGTTAGTAGAAATTCCTGCTTCTGCGGTGCGTGCAGCATACAGCAACTTCTACCGTCCTACATTAGCAAAAGGCCGTGCTGAGAACCCGAGAAAATACTGGTCTCACATACAATCGTCTATCCACTCATTCACTGAACTCTCTGGTATAGCAATAGAAGACAGTAAAAGGAAAGCCGAATTTTTAATTTCTCATTTACAGATTATTCTCGCAGCGGGATCGTTCAACCATATCATGTGACCGTCGCGCGCACTCCACTGAAGGACTTAATGATTGGCATCCTTTGCGTAGAGAAGCAACTGAAAGATAAGAAAACAAACAAATCGTCGGTTCGAATGGAATCTCAGTTAGGTATTAAAATTAGTACTGCATGGCCCCAGCACCGCACTTACCGTGCATATGCCGTGAATCTGTCTCCCAGCGTAGGGTCCCAACCGACTAGGAAAAAGCACATACTGTGACTCCTATTTATAAGAAGCGTAAAGGAACTGAACCACAAAATTACAGGCCAATGTAATCAATATCGGTTTACTTGAGGATTCTTGAATATATTCTCAATTAAAGCTCCTTGACACGGAAAAGCTTAGAAACCATCGCTCGTGGGAACTCTGCTTGTTCCTTTATCATATAATATCCTCTAACTATAGATGAACGACAACGGGCAGATTCTGTATTCTTAAAATTATGAAAAACGTTTGACACGGTGCCCCACTGCAGAATGTTAATGAAGACGAGCATACGGAATAGGTTTCCATATTTGTGAGAGGGTCGAAGACTGCTGAAGTCATAGTACCCAGTGCAAGCTGTTCGAGATTCTGAAAAAAGTAGGGGTAAGCTGTAGGGAGAGACAGGTCATATACAATATGTACAACAACCAAGAGGGAATAATAAGAGTGGTCAATCAAGAACGAAGTGCTCATATTAAGAAGAGTGTAAGTCAAGGCTGTAGCCTTTCGCCCCTATTCTTCAATCTGTACATCGAGGAAGCAATGATGGAAATAAGAGAAAGGTTCACTAGTGGAATTGAAATACAAGGTGAAAGGATATCAATGATACGATTCGCTGATGACATTGCTATCCTGAGTGAAAGTGAAGAAGAATTAAATGATCTGCTGAACAGAATGAACAGTCTAATGAGTACACAGTATGGTTTGAGAGTAAATCGGAGAAAGACGAAGGTAATGAGAAGTAGTAGAAATGAGAACAGCGAGGAACTTAACATCAGGAGTGATGGTCACGAAGTCAATGAAGTTAAGGAATTCTGCTACCTAGGCAGTAAAATAACCAATGACGGACGGAGCAAGGAGGACATCAAAAGCAGACTCGCTATGGCAAAAAAGGCATTTCTGGCCAAGATAAGTCTACTAATATCAAATACCGGCCTTAATTTGAGGAAGAAATTTCTGAGGATGTACGTCTGGAGTACAGCATTGTATGGTAGTGAAACATGGACTGTGGGAAAACCGGAACAGAAGAGAATCGAAGCATTTGAGATGTGGTGCTATAGACGAATGTTGAAAGTTAGGTGGACTGATAAGGTAAGGAATGAGGAGGTTCTACGCAGAATCGGAGAGGAAAGGAATATGTGGAAAACACTGATAAGGAGAAGGGACAGGATGATAGGACATCTGCTAAGACATGAGGGAATGACTTCCTTGACAGGGCAAAAACTGTAGAGGAAGCAGAGATTGGAACTGTTGTGTCTAGACAAGACAGCCTAGACACAATGAGAGGAAGCAGAAAGGCACGCGCTACGCTCACGCAGATGGGCGTGAGGTCTGAAACAGGATACGTAATGAATGCTATAAAGAAAAGTAGGTAGCTTCTGGAATACTTAACTTTAATCCATCCTTTTGGTACATCTGGAGATTGTGGCGATACAAGTGAGACTCTTTAGATACATGCAATGTTACTAATGGCGCCTTGCTAGGTCGTAGCCATTGACTTAGCTGAAGGCTATTCTAACTATTGGCTCGGCTAATGAGCAATGCTTCGTCCATGTAGTCGCTAGCAAAGTCGTCCGTACAACTGGGGCGAGTGCTAGTCCGTATCTCGAGACCTGCCTTGTGGTGGCGCTCGGTCTGCGATCACACAGTGGCGACACGCGGGTCTGACATGTACTAATGGACCGCGGCCGATTTAAAACTACCACCTAGCAAGTGTGGTTTCTGGCGGTGACACCACATTCCTCCCCCGCAAATCGGCGAACGGTCGTGTTATAAGGCTTCCGCCCGCCGTGGGGAGGACCCCATGATGACGTATGCGATGAGGTGGGGAGCCTAACAACAGGCGAGGCTGTGCCACCCGCACCCGGCCATTCGGTCCGAGGGGATCTAGGAAACGCCTGAAAACCTAGTCCAGGGTGCACGTCAACATGCGGTGTATGCGCCCGTAAAGAGACAGGAGGGGCCGAAGGGTCGACCTCCATTGCGTCGGGGTACCCGACGCGCGAAGACGTCATGTGGTCCGGAGCGGGCAAGAGTTCCACGGCGGAGGATAGCTGGTCACGGGAAGCGATCGGCGGCGCGTGACCCAGGGATGCGCTTAGCGGCTGCAGCGAGGCGTCCACTGCGGGCGGCGCCGGCTGGAGGACAGGCGGCGGCGGCGGAAGCGGCCGCGGCGCGTCGCCATGGGGCAAAATGGAAGGCATCGTCGGTAACACCTGGGGATGAGGCGAGCCAGTAGATGGGTCCCCAGGGCGCTGACCGGACGGCATCGTCGCTGAAAGCAGACGGGGAGCGGCAGAACCCGTGCGACGACACAGGCGCAGCTGATTGAGATGCCCACGCATCTCACCAGAGGCCCCAAAACCAAATACATCGCGCGGCCGAGGCAGCGAAGAATGCGCCCTGCGAGCCAAGCCGTGAACCTCGATAGTTGCGATAGAATACAACGTCGCCTGGAGCAAAAGCAGAAGTCTGCTGCTGCACAGGAACCTGATGCGGCGGATGCAGCAAAGACATCAAGGTTCGATGAGGACGACCGTGGAGCAATTCAGCCGGCGAGCGACCATCTCGGGGCTGAGAGCGATACGAAGACAAAAAGAGCAACAACGCGTCCTCCCGAGAATGCGACTCTTTCAACTTCAATATCTGTGACTTGAAAGTCCAGACCAATCGTTCAGCAGCACCGTTTGACTGAGGCAAAAACGGCGCGGATGTCAGATGTTGAATACCATTGGCCTGGCAGAATGATTGAAATTCTGCGGACATGAATTGCGGGCCATTGTCGGAAACAATAGTGTGTGGAAGACCTTCAATGCAAAAGATAGCAGACAACGCTTGGATGCTGGCAGTTGACGTCGTGGAAGACATCCGGACAACAAAAGGAAAATTACTGAAGGCATCTACCAGAACCAACCATCGAGCATTCCAGAATGGACCAGCAAAATCGATGTGCAAGCGTTGCCAAGGGGAAGTGGCTTTTGGCCATGCAAAGACTTTCTGCGGCGGTGCGGATTGTTGCTCGGCACACGTCATGCAAGAAGAACACATATTCGTAATCGCAGCATCGATTCCGAACCAAGTACAGTGCTGACGAGCAAGTTGTTTCGTTCGCACTATACCCCAATGTCCTTGGTGAAGAAGCCGTAAAACAGAGGACTGTAACGAACGTGGGACCACGACTCTGGACTGATCATTATCAGAACGCAACAACAAAACACCACGTCGAACAAAAAGTCTCTCCTTGTGAGCAAAAAATCTGCGAACCAACGGATCCTCGATCAGAGACTTTGACAAAGGCCATTGCGTAGCAACAAAACGCAAAACGGTAGCAAGGACCGGGTCAGCAGCTGTGGCTGTAGCTACACGACGAAAATCAATCGGAACGATTCGAACACGTCAGCGGTTTCCGAATCAATGAACATGCAAGCAAGTTCGGAAGAATCGAAAGCTCTATCCTCAGCAACAGGCAAACGGGACAACGCATCGGTGTTTCCGTGCTGAGCAGTGGACCGATACAAGATATCGTAGCGGTACTGCGAGAGGAAAATAGACCAGCGAATGAATTTCTGCGCTGTACGGGGAGGTACAGGCTTGTTCGGATGAAAAAGCGATGTCAAAGGTTTGTGGTCTGTGACGATAGTGAAGTGACGACCATACAAGAAATCATGAAACTTAGTAACACCAAATACGAGAGCCAAAGCTTCTTTCTCTATCTGTGAATAATTTCGTTGCGCAGACGAGAGCAATTTGGACGCAAAGGCAATAGGGCGATCATGCGATCCATCTTTGTGCACAAGCACAGCACCGATCCCGAAATCCGATGCATCTACCATCAACAAAAGGGGTTTCCGGGAATCGAATGGCGTAAGGCAAGTATTTGAAAGCAACGCCGATTTCAACTGGCGAAAAGCGCGTTCGCAGTCCGTCGTCCAGACGAACGGAACACCTTTACGGCATAAGCGATGAAGCGAAACTGAAATGGAAGAGGCATTGCGCAGAAAGCGATGATAATAGTTAATTTTTCCCAACACACTCTGTAGCTACTTCAAATTCTGCGGCGAAGGCAAGTCTTGTATGGCACGGAGGTGCTCTGGACTCGGATGTATGCCCTGTGCATTTATGACATGTCCCAGATATGGTAAGTCACAAGCAAAAAAAACACATTTGTCCTGCTGACGACAAGAGCGACTGTCTTGTGCAATTTGAACTGATACAGGTACAGCATCACTCGCTAATTGACGTGACTTCCGGCGACGTAGACGCACAATATTTGTGGGACGAACACAGTCACTGTTAGAGACAATGGCACTGGACGAAGTGGAATTAACTACCTGAATGTCCATGGGCGAAGGGTCACGAGCCTGAGTAGTCTTGGTTCGATTCCGGCGCGAAGCAAAGGGCCTGGAATGGTTGTGATTGATCTGAGCTTTTTCTCGCAAACACTTTGAACATGTCCTTTCTTATTACAGAAAAAACAAATAGCTTGGCATGACGGGCAATTTTCACGCTAATGTCTAGTAGCACACCGCGGGCATGATTTCACTGCATTTGTATGCTGGCGCGGCACCCCTGGTTTAAAGCGTGGCGGAAGCTGCGTGGACGTGCGCGAGGGCAGTTTACCAGTCCGCGCAGCGCGCCCGGCAGGCCGGTTAATGGTACACATGGCTGGCGAAGTTGCAAATGATTCCTGAGCAAAGTCAAGCGTGTCTTGTCTATCCAATACGTCTATCACTTGTTGAAGGGAGGGATTGAATAGTTTCAAAATCTGTTCCCGTATGCGAACATCAGAAACGTTCTGTGCTATTGCATCACGTACCATAGTATCTGAATAAGGGAGTCCACATTCACACTCAAAAGCACAATCCCTTGTAAGGCCTTGCGATGTTGCAACCCACTCCCTATTAGTTTGACCGGCCATACGTTTTGTACGAAAGAAAGTATACCTTTTTGCAACTACATTAACTGTTTCTTTGAAATAGGCATCTAAAGCAGACAAAATTTCTTCATAGGACAGAGTTGCTACGTCGCGTTGGGGAAATAATTTCACTATCACACGGTACGTTTGCACCCCTACACACGACAATAAATGAGGCTGCCACTCGTTACCTTGAATTCTGTAGGCGGCGAGATGAAATCCAAACTGGCGTGACCACTCCGTCCATGTTTCCGTAGCTGGGTCAAATGGCCTAAAAGGCGGTGCAACTGCGAGTTGTGGCTGCGGTAGCGGCGGAGCGGCGGCTGCCGCATCGTTTTGCAGTGCACGTTGACCCTGGACGAGCTGTCCAAGGGCATCCAATAACGCCTGCGTCTGCTGATTCTGCAAGCGATAAAATTCGGACAGTACATCTGGCGAAGCCATGACACAAGTAAATGGAAGCAATTAGAAAGAACAAGACCCTTTCCGTTGACTCGTCGCCAAAAAAAATGTTGTGTCTAGACAAGACAGCCTAGACACAATGAGAGGAAGCAGAAAGGCACGCGCTACGCTCACGCAGATGGGCGTGAGGTCTGAAACAGGATACGTAATGAATGCTATAAAGAAAAGTACGTAGCTTCTGGAATACTTAACTTTAATCCATCCTTTTGGTACATCTGGAGATTGTGGCGATACAAGTGAGACTCTTTAGATACATGCAATGTTACTAATGGCGCCTTGCTAGGTCGTAGCCATTGACTTAGCTGAAGGCTATTCTAACTATTGGCTCGGCTAATGAGCAATGCTTCGTCCATGTAGTCGCTAGCAAAGTCGTCCGTACAACTGGGGCGAGTGCTAGTCCGTATCTCGAGACCTGCCTTGTGGTGGCGCTCGGTCTGCGATCACACAGTGGCGACACGCGGGTCCGACATGTACTAATGGACCGCGGCCGATTTAAAATTACCACCTAGCAAGTGTGGTTTCTGGCGGTGACACCACAGGAATACGTCAAGCAAATAATTGAGGACGTAGGTTGCAAGTGCTACTCTGAGATGCTGGGGTACACGGGAAGGGATCGGTTAATGACAACACGACAATAGAAGATGACTTAAATCAAATTTCTAGTTTGTGTAGTGAAGGTAGCTAGCTCTAAATGTATATATATGTATGTTAATGCAGATGGGTAGGAAGAACAATCGCGTTACATTAGTAGTGTGCTACTTGACACCTTCAGATCGATTAAATATCTAGGCGTAACGATGCAAAGTGATATGAAATGGAGCGAGACCGCATACAGAGCGCTAGTGCAACCTATTCTTGGGTACTGCTCGAGTGTTAGGATCCCCACCAAGACGGATTAAAGAAAGACATAGAAGCAACTGAGAGACTCGCTGCTAGATTTGTTAGCGATAGGTTCTATCGATTCGCAAGTACTACGGAGATAGTTCAGGAACACAAACGGGAATCCCAGGTGGGAGGGAAATGTTCTTTTCGATGAACGCCACTGACAAAGTTTGGAGAACCGACATTTGAAGCTGTCTGGAGAACGACCCTACAGCCGCCAACGTACATTTCGCGTAAGGACGACAAATGTAAGATGAGAGAAAATAGGGCTCGTACCGAGGCATACAGACAGCCGTTTTTCACGCGCTCTATTTGCGAGTGGAACAGGAAGGAAATGGCGAGTAGTGGTATAACATACCCTACGCCATGCACCGTACGGTGGCTTGCGATGTATGTAAGTAGAAGCAGATGTATAATCACCTTATCGTGTGTCCACCCTCAGTTTTTTCCATCACAGTCATGTACCGTTTCGTGAAGAGAGGTGTCGGGCAGGGAAGGTTTTGAACGTAGTCACATTTTCCCCTCATCTGTATGTATACATAAAGAACGAAATTCATAGGTGCAGAAAGAAAAGGGGACCAAAGTGGCAGGCATAGGCCTAGTAACCAAACTCGTTAGGTGTTGGTACCTTGTAGTCGACATATTGTAATAATAATTATTAGTTGCCCATGCACAATTACTTTCCATCTGAACAAGTGCTGAAGGGAAAATTTATATGTACCGAAATAAACAGTATTTGTGCAAAATGCTATTCAAAAGTGAAACATATTAAATGTCAAGTACGTAGCAGATTGTAGCTGCATTTTTAATGAGAACAACAGAGGTGTTTCAAAAATGTTTCAAATGGCTCTGAGCACTCTGGGACTTAACATCTATGGTCATCAGTCCCCTAGAACTACTTAAACCTAACTAACCGGAGGACAGCACACAACACCCAGTCATCACTAGGCAGAGAAAATCCCTGACCCCGCCGGGAATCGAACCCGGGAACCCGCGCGTGGGAAGCGAGAACGCTACCGCACGACCACGAGCTGCGGACAAAACAGAGGTGTCAAAAGTGTGGAGTAGAACGACGAACCCGTGAAAAATTTAACCGATGAAAGTATCTCTTAAACAGAACTTTGAAAACTGTATCAGCTCTTCAACAAACATCAGGAATTCCAAGAAAATGATACACTTCCAAAACTAAAACGTCTCACATATTCACAACCCCAGCAGAATTTTGGTTACATTGTTTGTTGTTGTTGTGGTCTTCAGTCCTGAGACTGGTTTGATGCAGCTCTCCATGCTACTCTATCCCGTGCAAGCTTTTTCATCTCCCAGTACCTACTGCAACCTACATCCTTCTGAATCTGCTTAGTGTATTCATCTCTTGGTCTCCCTCTACGATTTTTACCCTCCACGCTGCCCTCCAATACTAAATTGGTGATCCCTTGATGCCTCAGAACATGTCCTACCAACCGATCCCTTCTTCTGGTCAAGTTGTGCCACAAACTTCTCTCCTCCCCAATCCTATTCAATACCTCCTCATTAGTTATGTGATCTACCCATCTAATCTTCAGCATTCTTCTGTAGCACCACATTTCGAAAGCTTCTATTCTCTTCTTGTCCAAACTATTTATCGTCCATGTTTCACTTCTATACATGGCTACACTCCATACGAATACTTTCAGAAATGACTTCCTGACACTTAAATCAATACTGGATGTTAACAAATTTCTCTTCTTCAGAAACGCTTTCCTTGCCATTGCCAGCCTACATTTTATATCCTCTCTACTTCGACCATCATCAGTTATTTTGCTCCCCAAATAGCAAAACTCCTTTACTACTTTAAGTGCCTCATTTCCTAATCTAATTCCCTCAGCATCACCCGACTTAATTAGACTACATTCCATTATCCTTGTTTTGCTTTTGTTGATGTTCATCTTATATCCTCCTTTCAAGACACTGTCCATTCCATTCAACTGCTCTTCCAACTCCTTTGCTGTCTCTGACAGAATTACAATGTCATCGGCGAACCTCAAAGTTTTTATTTCTTCTCCATGAATTTTAATACCTACCCCGAATTTTTCCTTTACTGCTTGCTCAATATACAGATTGAACAACATCGGGGAGAGGCTACAACCCTGTCTTACTCCCATCCCAACCACTGCTTCCCTTTCATGTCCCTCGACTCTTATAACTGCCATCTGCTTTCTGTACAAATTGTAAATAGCCTTTCGCTCCCTGTATTTTACCCCTGCCACCTGTAGAATTTGAAAGAGAGTATTCCAGTCAACATTGTCAAAAGCTTTCTCTAAGTCTACAAATGCTAGAAACGTAGGTTTGCCTTTCCTTAATCTTTCTTCTAAGGTAAGTCAGTCGTAATGTCAGTATTGCCTCACGTGTTCCAGTGTTTCTACGGAATCCAAACTGATCTTCCCCGAGGTTGGCTTCTACTAGTTTTTCCATTCGTCTGTAAAGAATTCGTGTTAGTATTTTGCAGCTGTGACTTAGTAAACTGATAGTTCGGTAATTTTCACATCTGTCAACACCTGCTTTCTTTGGGATTGGAATTATTATATTCTTCTTGAAGTCTGAGGGTATTTCACCTGTTTCATACATCTTGCTCACCAGATGGTAGAGTTTTGTCAGGACTGGCTCTCCCACGGCCGTCAGTAGTTCCAATGGAATATTGTCTACTCCGGGGGCCTTGTTTCGACTCAGGTCTTTCAGTGCTCTGTCAAACTCTTCACGCAGTATCGTATCTCCCATTTCATCTTCATCTACATCCTCTTCGATTTCCATAATATTGTCCTCAAGTACATCGCCCTTGTATAGACCCTCTGTATACTCCTTCCACCTTTCTGCTTTCCCTTCTTTGCTTAGAACTGGGTTTCCATCTGAGCTCTTGATATTCATACAAGTCGTTCTCTTATCTCCAAAGGTCTCTTTAATTTTCCTGCAGGCGGTATCTATCTTACCCCTAGTGAGATAGGCCTCTACATCCTTACATTTGTCCTCTAGCCATCCCTGCTTAGCCATTTTGCACTTCCTGTCGATCTCATTTTTGAGACGTTTGTATTCCTTTTTGCCTGTTTCACTTACTGCATTTTTATATTTTCTCCTTTCATCAATTAAATTCAATATTTCTTCTGTTACCCAAGGATTTCTACTAGCCCTCGTCTTTTTACCTACTTGATCCTCTGCTGCCTTCACTACTTCATCCCTCAAAGCTACCCATTCTTCTTCTACTGTATTTATTTCCCCCATTCCTGTCAATTGCTCCCTTATGCTCTCCTTGAATCTCTGTACAACCTCTGGTTCTTTTAGTTTATCCAGGTCCCATCTCCTTAAATTCCCACCTTTTTGCAGTTTCATCAGTTTTAATCTACAGGTCATAACCAATAGATTGTGGTCAGAGTCCACATCTGCCCCTGGAAATGTCTTACAATTTAAAACCTGGTTCCTAAATCTCTGCCTTACCATTATATAATCTATCTGATACCTTTTAGTATCTCCAGGGTTCTTCCACGTATACAACCTTCTTTCATGATTCTTAAACCAGGTGTTAGTTATGATTATGTTGTGCTCTGTGCAAAATTGTACCAGGCGGCTTCCTCTTTCATTTCTGTCCCCCAATCCATATTCACCTACTATGTTTCCTTCTCTCCCTTTTCCTACACTCGAATTCCAGTCACCCATGACTATTAAATTTTCGTCTCCCTTCACAATCTGAATAATTTCTTTTATTTCATCATACATTTCTTCAACTTCTTCGCCATCTGCAGAGCTAGTTGGCATATAAACTTGTACTACTGTAGTAGGTGTGGGCTTCGTGTCTATCTTGGCCACAATAATGCGTTCACTATGCTGTTTGTAGTAGCTTACCCGCATTCCTATTTTCCTATTCATTATTAAACCTACTCCTGCATTACCCCTATTTGATTTTGTGTTTATAACCCTGTAGTCACCTGACCAGAAGTCTTGTTCCTCCTGCCACCGAACTTCACTAATTCCCACTATATCTAACTTCAACCTATCCATTTCCCTTTTTAAATTTTCTAACCTACCTGCCCGATTAAGGGATCTGACATTCCACGCTCCGATCCGTAGAACGCCAGTTTTCTTTCTCTTGGTTCCATTATCAGACTTAACTTCTGAGGTCATCAGGCCCCTAGAACTTAGAACTACTTAAGCCTAACCAACGTAAGGACATCACAGTCATCCATGCCCGAGGTAGGATTCGAACCTGCGACCGTAGCGGTCACGCGGTTCCGGACTGAAGCGCGTAGAACCGCTCTGTCACCAGGGCCGGCGACGTGATTATCATACGTACATATTGCCTTGTGATGTATTATAGACCTGGAATAAGGAGATATCTTCTGTACGTTGTTGCAAAATCTTTTCTTACGTAGCGCAAACGTTATGGTACAGGTGCTCCGCGCTCTAAGTTTCACACAAAAGTTACTTTGTTACATAAGGATGAAAGTTATTACATGGAACTAACTTTGTTGCATTTCATGGTAGCTGTTAATTATTTCTCGAATCATATAACAGAGGGTATTACGTGAAAAAAATACAGTGGCTGCCTTTTTATTGTTATTTTAAGCTGTTATCATTTTGCGCGTTGGTGGCTGAAAACTGCATGTGGTGTACGCCCTTGTGCAACAGCGTGAAACGGGGGTCAAGTGTGTCTGATGATTTGTGTCGGTCGGAGCTAATGGGGTGCGGTCGGCAACTAACAAACAAGCTGCAATTTACTGCTGGCTTGGAGAACTGGAGCTGGCGCCGCTAGAATCACATTGGGACGGATCAGGGTTCGAATCCCTTTCCGTCCATCCAGATTTAGATTTTTCATGGTTAACTCTTATTGCTAACATCGGGATAACTCCTCAGGGGTAGGTCAATGTTAGTTTCCTGCCTCATGCTTATTTAATTCGAACTTGTGTTCCGGCTGTAATAATCTCGTCGTCGTTGAGACAGTAAACCTAAACTCTGCTCCCTTTTACTATGCCGAATGGGAATAATAATTTTGAAATGCTAGAGTTTTGCTCATGTTTCTGTAATGTTATGAAACTCATATTGGGGTACAGTTATGTGATAAAGTATGAGGCTTCCCATACGATGTCCGTCCCCTTATGTGATCATGCTTAAGAAGAATTTATACTATGGTATAATGAACTGTTTATGTTACGCAAGTAGTTTACTTGATTTTGTATGTTAATTTATTTACGCTGATGAACGAAAACATTATGACCATTGCACCCTGAGACTGACTACTGTCTGGAAAAGTACAAAGGTGGAACAGACGCGAATGGGGAATCATTCTAGCCACAGTATGGGCCCGAGATGGGGAAATACACTGACATAAGTGCAACGACAAAGCGCAGATTGTTCTGGCCCTGTTCCTGGGAATGAGGCTCTCAGAAACGACAAAGCTGGGGATTTATTGAAAGTGGTTGGTGACCTTTGAAACCACAATTAGCCGACAAGGTGTTGCAAGTAGCATACTGGGAGGATGTGGGAAACTTGTTCACTTATTAAAGCAAGTCTGTCACAGATACAATGCTGATGTAGGCACTATTGCTGACCCAACAGCAACATCAATTACGGTTTTTGTTGCATGGGATCATCAAGATTCGACCGTGGAACAATGGAAACGTGTCATCAGATTGGATAAATCACGTTTGTTGTTACGCCAGGTCGATGGCCGCACACCCAAAATTTTACCTGCTCTTGATGCAGTCAACTGCGCGGGCCTTCCCATTTCGAAATAGGTCAACTGTGCTAGTGGTTATGAGTAAAATCAACTACGTGAGGAGGAAAACACAATTTACGTTTGCACTACAGCATTTTGCTTCCTATTTTCAGAGACTTAGAGCTCCCTATGCCTGCTAAGCTAGACCATTTATTGGTATGGCTAGAAACGCTTAATAAAATACTCACGCCCATAATGGGCCACATGTCAATGTATTTAAAGAGAGGCGGAAACTATTTTCTTTCGTTGTGTTTAATCATTTATTTACTCATATGGCTTACAGTCTTATTTAAGGACTTCATGTATAAAAGGGTTAAATACACACAAAAATATAAGTAATATAAACAAGCAAACAAACAAATCCAAAGAAAATATTATTACTGGATATGTAGGTACCTGAACCATTCTGTAGCTCTTTGTGTCACTAAATGCAGCTCGCTGAATCCACCGGGAAATTTTAGTAGCATACACTCTTCAATCAGGTGCTGCATAGTTTGGACTGGGTCACCGCAGTCACACGCTGGGGCGTCTTTGAAGCCCCGTTCATAGAACAGGCACCACATCTTCCATGTCCTGTATGAAATCTTTTCCGGGGTGTCCACAGTTTTCTGGGAACACCAAATCTATTCACACGTCTGATAGAGTGAGTTATAAGATGAGAATTAGTCGGAGGAAACTCCTGTCAAACTTCTTCCAGTTCTTGGCAAACATCATATACAAGAGGCGCATCTTCTGTTGGTCAGCGTGGTATCCTAGATTTGAGTCTTCTGGCAGTTGTATTCTGTAATTGATTATGTAAAAGAGAGTGAAACACTTTTGGAACACTCTTATAGGTGCTGCTTCTCATCTTATTGATGGAGGTGCAATATTACATAATACATGTAGCCATGGAAGTGGTGTAGATTTGGTAGTGCCACTGATTATTTTTATAGCTTGATGCAATTTGACGTCACGCAATATTTTTTCATACTGGAACACAATATACTGCCGTGGAGTAAAGTAATACCAATGTAACATTACGAAGAATATCTGCATTTACACTCGATTCTGACCCAGCCTGTTTTCAGACAATATTAATTCTGGTATCGTTGGTATAAATAAAAAGGGTTGGTGATAACAAAGAGCGCTGCGGTAAGCCGTCATTCAGCCTTCGCCATCAGCTCCCTGTGTCTCCAACGAATACTTGAAATCGAATGTTGCTATCAATTAAATTACCGTATTTTTATTTCGTATGTTTTCTGCGTTGGCATTTAAGTAACAGGCCATTGCGCCATACGGTGTCAAATGCCGCCGTAAGATCAAGAAATGCTACTGCAGTCTTTAATTTTCGTTGGTATCCTGCTTAGATGAAAGATACACTATGTGATCAAAAGTATCCGGACACCTGCCTGAAAATGACTTACAAGTTTATGGCGCCCACCATCGGTAATGCTGGAATTCAATACAATGTTGGCCCACCCTTAGCCATGATGACAACCTCCACTCTCGCAGGCATACGTTCAGTCAGGTGCTGGAAGGTTTCTTGGGGAATGGCGCCCCATTATTCAGGGAGTGCTGCACCGAGAAGAGGTATCGATGTCGGTCGGTGAGGCCTGGCACGAAATCGGCGTTCCAAAACATCCCAAAGGTGTTCTGTAGGATTCAGGTCAGAACTCTGTGTAGGCCAGTCCATTACAGTCATGTTATTGTCGTGCAACCACGCTGCCACAGGCTGGGCATTATGAACAAGAAAGATGCAATCGCCATCCGCGAGTTGCTCTTCAACAGTGGATTAAAATATCAGTGTAGGCCTGCGCTGTGATAGTGCCACGCAAAACAACAAGGGGTGCAAGCTCTCTCCATCAAAAAGACGTCCACACCATAACACCACCGCCTCCGAATTTTACTGTTGGTACTACACACTCTGGTAGGTGACGTTCACCGGGCATTTGCCATTACCCACACCCTACCATCGGATCGCCACATAGTGTAACGTGATTCGTCACTCCACACAAAGTTCTTCCACTATTCAATCGTCCAATGTTTAGGCTCCTTACACCACGCAAGGCGTCGTTTGGCGTTTACTGGCATGATGTGTGGCTTATGAGCAGCCGCGCGACCATGAAATCCAAGTTTTCTCACCTCCTGCCTAACTGTCATAGTACTTGCAGTGGATCCTGATGGAGTTTGAAATTCCTGTATGATGGTCTCTTCAACTGTCGGCTGTCTCTGCCAATCAACAGACGAGTTCGGCCTGTACGATTTTGTGCTGTACGTGTCCCTTCACGTTTCCACTTCACTATCACATGGAAAACAGTGGATCTACGGTTGTTTAGGAGTGTGGAAATCTCGTGTACAGACGTATGATGCAAGTGATACCCTATCACCTGACCACATTAGAAGTCAGTGAGTTCTGCGGAGCGTCTCATTCTGCTCTCTCACGATGTCTAATGACTACTAAGGTCGCTGATACGGAGTACCTGTCAGTAGGTGTCAGCACAATGCACCTAATATGAAAAACGTATGTTTTTGGCGGTGTCGGCATACTTTTGATCACATAGTGTATTAGTGCCAATACCTGATAACAACAATTGCGATTCTTTCGAAAACCGGATTGATACAATCTAGTTACTTTGTCGATTAATGGTTGAATTCGGTTTAGCAACATATTTTCTAATAGTTTGTATCGATTTGGAGTAGGCTTTATTATGTAACTGTGTATCTGCAATTATGGAATGTGTATTCTGATTTATTTGAGCTCTTTGACATGAGGCTAGCCGAAGCACAGTAAACTTCTACGGTGCCAAGAGAGGCAACTGGAAGCTGCTTTACAAATGGTTCAAATGGCTCTGAGGACTATGGGTCAGCAGTCCCCTAGAACATAGAACTACTTAAACCTAACTAACCTAAGGACATCACACACATCCATGCCCGAAGCAGGATTCGAACCTGCAACCGTAGCGATCGCGCGGTTCCAGACTGTAGCGCCTAGAAACGCTCGGCCACTCCGGCCGGCGCTACTTTACAAAGTATTTGCCTCGGATGTGGATCTGGCTATTATTTGGTATTCTCGGCATAAAGGAATGGCTCTAATATGTTGAAAATCCGACGCCAAGAAGAGATTTTATAGAGCTTCGAACATCAAGAGCCGTGAGTAATGTTAGCCGCCACGTCGCTTGCCGCCAAAACTTCGCCACTGCTTCACTAGCTTCATACATTCAGTAATGTGTATGCGCATGGACCAGTTAACTTGTGTGTGGTTTTAATGATACTCACAACATTATAAATCCGTGTCCGGAACCATATTTTCTATCCTGATCACGTACAGAACCTCAGTACTACTAAAACCGAGTATCCTGATGTAAATGAACAATTCTTGCATTCAAGTGTTTAAAAGTGATTTTTTGTCTAATATAAAAGGAGTAGTTAAAGTTAAAACCACAAAAGTAAAGTTGGATACGCTTTTGCTAAAGTATCCTCAGTTTATTACAAAATATCGTTTTGTAGGCTTACAGTGCAAGATTGTGTAAATATTATTGTCTAGAATACCTGATATAAACGCAAATAAGTTAAGCTCATTTTAAAAATAGTGTGATTTCTATCATGAATGGTTCCTTTTTGAAGTTAATTAAACCCAGTGTTGTATTTTATTGTCTTGCAAAATAAATTACGAACTTCTCCAAGTGAAGTGAATGATTTGATTTTTGAATTAGTCTTTTCTACTGTAATAATCAGAGAGCTTGACTAGTGAAACTATGCTAGTTTATGGGTGACCACCATATTACCCACCTATTAGAAAATAAAATGAACTATTACTGTTGCTAAGCAAAACTGATGCATGTTGAGGAGTATAAACAGTGTATTTATGATGTTATTCATTTTTATTTGTTTTTTCATGTCAGTTAAGATAAAAGCCCCATATGTCCAAACTTAGTTCTGCACTTCATGCAGTAACATTTCAGTAGTTGATTAAGTGTGTGTGTGTGTGTGTGTGTGTGTGTGTGTGTGTGTGTGTGTGTGTGTGAATTCCTATGGGACCAAACTGCTGAGGTCACCGGTCCCTAGACTTACACACTACTTAAATTATCTTTTCCTAAGAACAACACACACACCCATGCCCGAGGGAGGACTCGAACCTCCGCCGGGAGGGGCCGCGAAATCCGTGCAAGGCGCCTCAAACCGCGCGGCCACTGTTCGCGGCCACTGGCTTTGATTAAGTAAAGCTTTTGAGTGTAGCAGTCGTTAGTTTGAGCTTGGTGCATATTTGCTTCCTGCAGTTCACTTGTGTGTATGTTATTCGTAACTGATGCTACACACAGTGCAGAGTGCACTGTTCAGTTTGTATCCTGTTTGCTATTCAAAGGGAAATCTCAACGAAGGCAACTTCAATAACCAATATTCAACTTTCTCAAATATATATTTCCTAATTAATGTGCCCTACTGTGCTGCAACCAGTCATTTTTTTCATGCACTTACGATGTTACCTTTCACTAACTCCCAAGGTTAAAGTCCGTTTAGTTTTTCTGTTAATTTCATCATATTCAAAATTATAGTCCGATACCTTTGTCCATTAGACACACGCGCGGTCAAAATTCGAAATCCTCTCACAGGGTAATATTAGCGTGTTTCACTGCACGTTAGTGTTATATGTGGCTTTTCCCGTGACAGGACTTACGGTTCGGTTGTTAGTGAAGAGTGACACACAAGCTAGTGTTGTAAGTTTATAAACTACACTAAGTAGTAGTACTTGTCTTTAATGTGATTCTTCGCTGCCATCTTTACCAGATTTTTTGTCTGCTATTACCTTTGCAGCCCTAAATTGTGATGTCAATTTTCCAGTGAACAGTGTCACGTTACATAGCTGTAACAGCCACGGTTTATTTTTCGGACCCGCATTTTTCAGGAACTCTGGATACATTTCATCGAAACCAGTCGCCTTATTTGTACGTAAACTTGTCAAAATGTCCGTCAGCTCATCGGTTGTGAACTTGTGTGAGAACTTTGCACGGGGGACTCGCTGAGAGCGCTTAGATCGTAACTGTGTCTTCCCAAGTCTAATGCTGCTCTTGTTCATACCTGATTTAGAGTTCTGGAACAAGCGTGTCGCGACTTCGTTTGGTGTGATGTTGTGTTGGGATCTCTCAGGGCTACAATGTGCATCCAGTTTCTTCATTAGCTACCACACTTTACGACTCTAATGGGCGGAGTCGAGGCTCCCTGCAGCTTCTTGCCATTTCCCTCTTCTGCGGTCATTCAGAGCTTGAAGAAGTTAGTCTGCTGTTTTATTTGAAAGTGTAAGTTGATATTACTACAGCTCATCACATTCATAGGAACAACCTGGGATGTAGTGTTTCCTGTGTCCTTTGGGTATCGTTGTTTTTGTTACCTCTTTGACAGCTTAAGAAACCCGTCATAGTTCTTAGTCTGCAGAGGAATGAAATCAACAATCTCGTCGAGTTTTTCAGCATTTTGTTGCCAAGAATCCACGAGAATCTGAATCTGACTTCGTGAAACTGGCAAAAGTAAACCATTTCGCGCACAGAAACCATTTCACGCACAGTCGGTACCTATCCGATTGGTGGTGTCCGGGTACGCCGTCATCGAGGCGAATGACTTATCTGAATATGGTCAAATGTCTGTGTTATAAACTCTGAATTCTGCCACAGTGGTTTGAGAAGCATGGTAGTGAAGTCGCGTTGATATCTTAGGTTACAGATTCATCTCATCTGAACCCGAGGAAACCATTCTCGGTCTCCAACTGAAACCAGCTCCACGCCCGCATACCAATGGCTCGTAATTTACGATAATTGCGTGACCTGTGGGTAATAATCTGGTGCAACACACAACCGGAAACTGACCGAAGTCTTGTCGACACCAAGTCACGTAGAGCAGCTGCTGTATTTCGTTCCAAAAGTGAAACAACGTGCTGTTAAGCAACTGGCCCTAAGGGGTTTCGGCTTGTCCGTATAGACCACACGAACTACTCCCTCTGTAAGAGATAACCAAAATGGTGGCAGGGGGCCGTAGATAATTTCATCGGCGTTTCTCTAGTACATGAATGTCTCGAACACGTAAGCGCCTTTGTACTGTTTGAAATTACAGGCGCGCAGTGTCAACAGATGCCGTGTCGCCTGGAGGCTTGCCTGGACGCTCTTTGCTTTGCAAGATGCGCGGGAGATCAGAGATCATGTGCACTGTTTATCGTAAGATGAGGGGACACAGTGGTCGAAGTTGAAATACGGCATACGGCTGCAGTTATATTCTGAGGAAGTGGAATGTGTTGATTTACCTATCCATCATTTTAGACGAGTAAAGAGATTGAAGTACTTTGAGAATAATATTTCATTACGATTATTTTGATGAGTAACAGAAGAGCAGAACCAAGTATGCTTCGGTTTTTATTTTTATTTTTTATTTTTTTAAAGAGAGCTCATTGCACCAGGCTCATCTCAATAGGCAAATGCAAGAGCCAGTTCATCAGTTTAAAAGTTTAATGATTCTCAGTGTTGAATTCATACAGTATTCTTGCCATGATGAATGTTCAAACAGACGGGGAACCAGTTAGGCACTTTCAGTTTAATTTCTCGCAGTCTGATTTCTAGCGTTCGAATTCTTATATCAATGTTTACGAAATACTGTGTTGAAAGTTCTCGTTAGCTTGGAAGTAACTGATGTTAGCAAGAAGTATATCTAAGTTTCATTTGACAACCATTCTGCAAGGGTATGTCGTCAGGGAGCTGTTGTTTCAATTCAATTAAGTGCACTGCTCTTCTACTACCTTATTCATAGTTGTGTTATATCGCTGCGCTAGTGACTAAAAAATTGTATTTCTCGCCAACTATTAGAGAGGACAACTGTTATAATTTTGATCTGATCAATGTATTGATGTGTTTGCTAAAATGCCACGCGATACTGGAAATACTAGAGCGTGAACCATAATCAACTATCATAAAGATGATGTGCAAAAGTCAGCAGACAACATTAACCTTATTTCGGCTCATATAGTTGGTAATAAGAGGAAACTTTGTTTAGATGCAATGATATAGGACACTTACGTCCATACCGACAGTCAGAGAACAATTATGCCGACACTCATGAATCAGACACGACATGATGTTATGGAGACTTTACTTTGATAAAGTTAAATTATTTTTTTTTTCTTTTCCTGAGAAAGGGATTTCGTATGCAATGAGAAAGTAGTTGTTGACAAGGCTGCGGAGAGGATACATCAGATTTGTCTTCATGTTCCAAACGAATTTTTTTGCCTGCAGATAATTGGTCGTTCACTCTAGTTACGGGGGATTCAAATTGTGTTCATGTTCCTAACTCTACAGTTGCTTTTCTCAGCAGGTCAACACCACTTTGTTCACTTATTTCTGTTTATTCTATGATGTTTAGCAGTAATCTTCGTACACCACCTGCTTATTGTTTACCCTCTACCTGACTTATAATTGAAGTACATTAAGCAAATGCTGCTTAGATAAGATTTCTTAGTCAGTATTATGTAGCAGCCACAAATATAACTTAGGTTATGTTTGTCAGACTGACTACTGACTCTGTAACAACATATTTCTTTCAACAGAGACAGCATGCTGTGCACAACTGCACAAACCCTTTTTCTTCTTTCTCACCTACTTTCCTTCCCAGTAGTTAGACGAGCTCGTTAAATTTTCAGGAAGTAGAATTTCTTAGATACAACTATTGTAGATGTGTTTCGAAGTACGAGGGGCGTTCAGAAAGTAAGCTCCGATCGGTCGCGAAATGGAAACGACTATGAAAATCCGATAAAGCTTTGCACAGATGTGTTGGGTAGTGTCTCTAGTATAACCCCAGTTAGCATCACGTCGCTCTTCTCATTTCTGAGCTCGCAGTGAGTGCGTAAAGATGTCTAGAAAATAGTGTCTGCCGCCAAGTACGAGGGCCTGGGGAGAAATTTCGCCTGAAGCTATGCAGCTAACATTACATAACTGTCGTGCTGTTTCGTCTTCACGACAATTCTCAGCCGCATTCTGCAGGGGCAATGAAGATGCTCCTGCATCGTTTTCAAATGGAAATGTTAGATTACCCACAATACAGTCCGCAATTGTCTCCCCCTGAGTTTCATCTCTGGTCACATGAACCGCTGTCTTTGAAGACAACATTTTGACACAGACAACGAGGTGTAGGTCAGCGTGGAGAATTGGCGGAAAGCACTGGCGGCTGCCTTCTATGATGAGGCTATTGAAAAGTTGGTACAACGCTATGACAAAAGTCTAAGTCAGAACGGCGACTACGTAGAGAAGTAGCTGAAAGGTGTAGCTAATTGTTACAAGTAAAACATTTCTGATGTTCACTGTGCTTTCAATTTGGCAATCAATCGGAGCTTACTTTCTGAACAGGCCTCGTATGTAAGATAGTTTTAAGCAGAAAAACATTAATTCATGACTGTATAAGGCAGATACATTCTTTTGTAACTGATATCTGTCACATGGATTTTCACCGATGATGTCATTCTATGTTAATGCTGATTCATTGACAGTATTTTGTTTTATAGACAAGGGACGAACTTCCATTTTTTATTGTATGTTACATATAAGATTGTGTCATTTGTTTAAAATGAGGATTTGTAAAACTCTGAGTAAGCACTGTTGACTGATTCTGTAGCTTTTATGCCGCAGGGCGCCTTGTGACAGTCAGATTTGCTGCCCCTTCGGAGGTAGGGGTCCTCCCTCGGGCATGGGTGTGTGTGTGTTGTCTGTAGCGTAAGTTACATTAAGTAGTGCGTAAGCTTAGGGACCGATGACCTCAGCAGTTTGGTCCCATAAGACCTTACCACAAATTTCCAGAGTAAATGTAGCGTTTGTGTTTGCTCACGTATGAAATATGTTACAACATTTACCTCTATGTAATTCTTTGGTTGCACGTATAATTAAGATTTATGCTTGGGCACTTGCACTGTGATGGGACTAAGCAAAAAAACCTACGACTTCACAACAGTGAAAGCACAGTTCTCTTTAGTTGCACTGAAAAAAAAACACTTTTGTGTCAAATATGCAACTTTACGCTGAGCACCATGGTTGTGACATATCTTTGGCTTTGAATTGGGAGCGAAGAATTTAACAGACTGATACAGTTTCCTCGGAGTCTGCTACTGGTCTACTCACACACGATCTAATCTGCTTGAGCTATAGTTGTCGACGTCAGTGGAATGAAAGAAATTTGTTTCTTACACCGAGTCTTCGACAACGGTCACTCCAAAAAACGAACCTACAAGACTTCGGTACTGTACTGTGTACAGTCATGATATTGCCAAATTCTATTGCAGATATTTTACCGCTGACAGTGCTATTTACCCAAGACAGTGCAAAAACTAGTGGAGTGAAAATCTAACATATGTGGCGAAACGAATTTTTTAGCAAGAAATTTTACAGACTGGATGCAGTGCACTTTTCTTGCAGCAACTATTGTTGTGAAAACAAATTAGTAAGAACTATATAACAAGAACAGATAAAAGATTAAATCTGGCAATTTTTTTCTCATAAAGAGTTTCACATTTGTTAACTTGTGTAGCATGGGCACTGATATTTACGACTATGTTTGTGCGCCTGTGCATAACGATTTATTCCTTTCTAATCAATATTGTTATTGAATTATGTATGTTTTCATCATCGTTGTAGTACTTAGCAATAAAATTTTAACTTAGGTAAAGAATTTGTAGATTAATCTTAGTCAATTACAAATCTCACTCTGCAAAATTCTGGTCGGGGAGGCCGTGGGGTTGTGATAGGCGGCTGATAACATGAACGCGTAACAAACTTTGTAGTGTTTGAAATTATAAGCGTGCAGTATCATCAGAGATACTGTGTCCCCTGCAATCTTCTCAGGATCATTTCTCCTGTGCAAGTCGCGCGGGAGACGATCCGCATTGTTAATCGTGAGATGATGAAACACAGTGGTCGGAGTTGGTGTACGATATAGCCCAAGTGGTACAGTTACAATTATATTCTAAGGAGGTGGAACCTGTTGATTTACTGATTAATTGTTTAGGACGAGGAAAGAGATTGAAGCATTTTGAAAAGAATACTTTATTATGATTATTTTGATGAGTAATAGAAGATGACTTAATTTAAGGTAATTGGTTTAAGAAACTGCAACGCACAACATTGAATTTGAATTTGGGGGTAAGAATAACTCTTGAATATTTAATGTAATTTCTAAGAAGATCTCATTTGATGTTACAGATTACTTACGTTTGTCCATTTAAGAAATATAATTTTTTTGTATTAATGTTTGTGAAGCAAAGAAGAGATAATTTTTCAATACAGAACTTTTTTAACCAGAAAATTAATTACGTTTGACGTTATAATTTATCCCAAGTCATTGTCCGCATCCAAAGCCCATGCGAAAATATGAGTTACCATTTTTAATTATTCAGTTTCGTTATGAAGGAAGTATGATTTTCTTTTTTAAAAAAAAGAGCTCATTGCACCAGGCTTGTCTGAGTAGTTATTTGGAGCTCAGAAAATGCGACACGCTTACAGGATAAGAGCAAGGTCATGGCGTTCCTATTGTGCAACACGTACACCAAAATAAAAATAAAAAAATAAAAAATAAAAGAAAGGGAACACTTAGTTTCTCCAAGGGAATGTCACCAGTCTTAAAGTTTGATGACTCACAGCTCTGAATTCAGACAGTACGTTTGAGCAGACAGGGAACCAGATAGGCACTTTCAAGTTACTTTCTCATAATCCGGTTTTGCGACACATTCTCGCAGTCCAATTCTTATGTTCAGAGCTTACGAATTCCTATGTTGAAAGTTTACGTAACTTATACATACAGTGACAGCAAGCAAAACTTTTAGAGAACAAGAATAATAATATTACTTTTGTTACGATAGCATTCAGTGGAAAGAAAGAACAATGCATTTATCGAACCCACATCTTGTATTCACGGTCCCGATTGCTAGCGAGAGCTAGGACGTGCCGTGTACACACCCAAACACCTGACTCAAGGGGGAACCAGGCTTCTCCGGTCAGCAGGCGTTGCGCGTAGCGGCGGATTAGGGGCTTACGCGTGATTGAATTTGTGAGAGCGTTTGTTGGTGTGGGGGGGAGGGGATTTCGGAAGCTGAGTAGGCAACGGTGGCGTGTTGGTGTGGGGGAGTGGGGGCGGGGCGAGTTAGGGAGCTGAGGGGCAGCGGGGGCCCGCGGCGGAGACGACCGTTGCCTGCTGCTGCCGAATTCTGGCCTCATACAAGAGGCAAACAGTTCCCAAGCAATGGCCAGCTTCTTGACCAGCTTCTGCATTGGTCAGGGTCATGATTAGATAAGATTAGATGTATTTTTCATTCCAATTGATCCATAGTGGGGAGATCCTCTGGGATGTGGAACATGTGAGAAAACCAGGATACACAATAAATATTTGCAAGAAAAGAAGAACAGGTATGCTTCCATAGGTGTCAAATGAAATTGCCCGTGTCGATGTAAAAAAAAAAAAAACATTTAAAATGTATATAAAACTTGTCACAGAATATTACATGCACTTATTTGTATATGATAGTTCTTAGACTATTGCAGCCACTTGTCATCAAATAAAAACAAAATAAAATGTAAATCATTTTACAGAACCGCATTCCTGCACAAAATTTGTACAGAAGTCAGGTTGCACGCAGTATTCAGATTAAATGATACTGTTAATAGCATACACACATCAGTCGGTTCTGCTAAGGAATTCACCAATGGAGTAGATGGAGCTGGCCACCAATAAATCGTTTAGACTCTTCTCAAACTTTATTATTAGTTACACTTTTTATGGCTGCTAGCATGTTACTGAAAATTGATCTAAAGTAAGTGACTTTAAATGTTTCTAAAACTTGTTCTTATTTATTGTATTGTTTCCATAAACTGACCTATTAGTTTGGAAAAAATATTTATTTTTAATGACAAATTTCATTAAGGAATAAATATATTGGCAGGTAGTAGTTAGTATCCCAGGTCCTTAAACAGCCCTAAGTAGGACGTTCTTGAGTTCACACCTCATATAATTCGTACCGCACGCTTCTAGGTTTCGAAAACTTTATCTTGGCTTGATGGTTTACCCCAGAAAATAATCCCGTATGACTTTACAGAATGAAAGTGAGCATAGTACGCTAGCTTTTTTAATTTTATGTCTTGCAAGATCTGCATAGCAATTCTGTAGTGTGCTCCTACCAGTTAAATTTATTATCAAGCTTTAACCCCAAGAATTTAACACTGTCAACTGCTTCTATCTGTTTGTCGGCACAATGTGGGCGTATACTGCCAGGAAATCTTTTAAATGTTCTGAACTGCATATAGTATGTTTTTTCAAGGTTTAGTTATTAAGAATTGGTTAGAAACCATTTATTAACGTGCATGAAAATTTCATCCTAAGACTAAACTTCATACCCTATTTTAGAGTGATTATTTGACGTGCAAACAAAACATATTTGGCATCAAGGTAATGTTACTGACGAAAGGTCATTGATGTACACAAGGAAAAGAAAGAGTCGTAATATGGAACGTTGGGGAGCACCACATGTCACAGGTTCCCAGCTGGGTGATGCCTTATAGCTTCATACATCTCTCTTTCCCACTGACATCCTTTCTTTTCTGTCAAGGATATACTATTTGAACCATTTTTCAGAATGTCCTGTTACAATACAATATTCTAATTTACTTAAAAGGATATTGTGATTTACACAGTCAAATGCCTTTATGCCTTTGACAGATCATAAAATATACCAGTAGCCAGTAATTTATTGTTTAATGAATTAAGTACATTATCATTGTATGTGTAGATAGCCTTCTCAATATCAGAATGTAGATGACCTTCTCAATACCAGAACGCTTTAGAAATCCGAATTGTAACTTGGATAACATTTTATTTGCAGTCAGATGGTTAAGAAGACGACTGTATATTATCTCCTATAAAATTTTTGAGGATGCAGGTAAAAGTGAAATTGGATGTAAGTGTGAATGAATATCTTTGTCTCCTTTCTTATACAAAGGCTTAACTTCACGATATTTCAACTATTCAGGAACGTTCCACTGATAAAAGACTGGTTACATTAATAACTTAAAATTTCACTAAACTCTAAGGCACATTTTTAATCAACTTTGTTGATATATCATCACGGCCACTAGAAATCTATGATTTTAAGGATTCTATAGTGAACATTACTTCTACTGGTGTTGTTAGTTTCGTACTCGTATTCTTCTAGTTATTTGCAGCGATTGGTCTGTGACACTCTGTGGCAGCGTGTACTGAATCTGACAACCCCATCTTTGCTTACTGGAAAGTTCTACAACAGTGCACACGTTTGTTACTCTTAGTCTATGGTTCTGTCTGTCTCTTCCTTCACTGTATCCCATACTGTTTTTATTTTGTTATCTAGTGTGAGTATCCTGTTCTAAAAACACATTTGCTTTGATGTTCATATTACTGTGTTCGATATTTGGTAGTTTGACTTGTAATGATCTACAGCATTTACATCAGATCTGTTTCTGACAGACAGATATAGTTCTCAGAATGAGATTTTCACTCTGCAGCGGAGTGTGCGCTGATATGAAACTTCCTGGTAGATTAAAACTGTGTGCCCGACCGAGACTCGAACTCGGGACCTTTGTCTTTCGCGGGCAAGTGCTCTACCATCTGAGCTACCGAAGCACGACTCACGCCCGGTACTCACAGCTTTACTTCTGCCAGTATCTCGTCTCCTACCTTCCAAACTTTACAGAAGCTCTCCTGCGAGCCTTGCAGAACTAGCACTCCTGAAAGAAAGAATATAGCGGAGACATGGCTTAGCCACAGCCTGGGGGATGTTTCCAGAATGAGATTTTCACTCTGCAGCGGAGTGTGCGCTGATATGAAACTTCCTGGCAGATTAAAACTGTGTGCCCGACCGAGACTCGAACTCGGGACCTTTGCCTTTCGCGGGCAAGTGCCCTACCATCTGAGCTACCGAAGCACGACTCACGGCCGGTACTCACAGCTTTACTTCCGCCAGTATCTCGTCTCACACCTTCCAAACTTTACAGAAGTTTTCCTGCGAACCTTGCAGACGAGATACTGGCAGAAGTAAAGCTGTGAGTACCGGCCGTGAGCCGTGCTTCGGTAGCTCAGATGGTAGGGCACTTGCCCGTGAAAGGCAAAGGTCCCGAGTTCGAGTCTCGGTCGGGCACACAGTTTTAATCTGCCAGGAAGTTAGATATGGTTCTCTTTTTGTCTTACAGGATATCCTTATTACCTGAGCAAACCACAGCTTTTTTGCAGACTTTGATCTAATCTGGGTTAGTTTGAAACAGGTTTCAAGTAAGTTAAGGACACACCACTCCAACATGTCTTTGAGGAGTTTCCTAAAACAATCAATTTTAGCCTTACTGAGTACTCACTTGAACTCATATACAGCAGATTTTATATCCAGATCAGTATTAACAGTTAGAAAAAGGGACTGCATTTCATGGTCTGATAGGCTACTTATTGTTTGTTTCATAATGTAACGTTGTTCGTTACGCATTTCCATGAAGATGGTATCAATAGCAGTCTTTCAGCCCTTGCCTATTCTATTTGGGAAGTTAACAATATGAATTATGTTGAATAACAATTATTCTGACTGAAATATTTTCTTACTGGAATAGTCTTCAAAAACATCTGCATTAAAATCACCAGCAACCAATAATTCCTTTTTTTCTGCTGTTAAATAGATCAATAGAGCTTCAAAGTGATGAACAGATTAAAATTTCTTGCTGGTACTCTGTGTACATTTCTTATTACAAATGATATATTATGAAATTCATCTTCTGTTGCATTAGCTTCCATATGCTACTCTAGGAAAAATTTTATGAATGTCTGTGTTTTTAAATTTATGGCAACTCCTCCGTTCTCGATTTCTGTCCTACAAACGTGAGAAGCTAAACTAAATCCTGCAGTGCTTAACGTATCTGTACCAGTAGTCACATAATGTTCAGAGAGACCGATTGTTTCAACTGGTTGGATAATTGTAACTCATCACTGCAGATAAGCAGTTCATTAATTTTACTTCTTAGCCCTCGAATACTGTGATGTACTGAAGGTAGCTGGAATTTAACTCTGATTGAAATAAAACTGGATGAAAATAACATTTCTGCTGATTGATGAATATTTTTAACCAATAGTTGTGTTTGTTAATTCAATGTGGCGGAATTACGCTGTAAAATTTCTTTCTTAAAGTAAAGGTACATTTCAATCATGATGTCTCTTAGAATTTGACTTCTTTCTGGCCTATCTACCTTATAATACTGTCACCAATGATATTTAGCACACATGACATTCCTCCGTCCCCCCCCCCCCCCCCCCCATAGAATTTATTTCATGCTATTCGACAGCCTGTTTACCTTTCCGTCTCCACTTGACGTGCCATATCATGCCTAGTATAGTCCCACCTACTGAGAGAATGAACAGGGATCACATTATTATGTGATACCGCACCTGATCCAAACAGCCGTTCCAACTCGAAATTAACCCTGACAGAAGAGTTCAAATGAGGTCATGAGGTCAGTCATGGTATCTCAGAACAGATGGAAACCCCACACCAGTATGTATCAATGCTGATACAGTCTATAACAGGTCACACTCCGTATCGCACCCAAGATCTCTGCCAATACTATTGCCAGAACGCCTACAATAACCACAATGTCTTCGTTGGTGAAGTTTTTATAGAATGAACCTAAATCCTCTGTCGCTTGACCCAGACCTTCATTATGTTTAAGAAAATTGGTGACCTGGTATCCTGATTCTAATTATTTATGCAGATGTTGATCTACACCACTGGCATGAGACCTAGAGGCGAAATAAGCGCTGTATCATTGTAAGAAGTACAGAGGTGAGCGAGTGGGCCGGCTCTTACCCCAGTTCACTAATGCCAGCGCCAAGTCAGCATAACGTGCCTGTGCTTAACATACAAAGGATTTCACCTTTACTTAACAGTGAAGTTAAAAATAAAAATAACTCTTCCAAACTTCATCCGTGTATAATTCCATACATTGATGTTAGCATTGTAAGGTCTCAGAAATGATCAAATGAACATAAGATAAAAATAAGAGGCGCTAAATAATAAAATTAGGAAGCTATATATTCGTCAGAATATGTCAAAATTAATACTTAACAATCCTCAACTAGATCAGAGCAATATTTTGGTTACAATAGGTGTTCTTATGAAAAATTGAAGGCGCTAAATGTTGTACTTAGGAAGATGAAAATTCGTATGTAACCTCAGATGGATGTAAAAAACTTATGTATGTAGCACCAACAAGCTACCTCAATTAGTTTTCAGGTTATTTGTTAAAAACAAGATTTTGAACTAAAAATTCCTTATTCATGGTAGATTAAGTTTCATTTGCATTTCTTATAGAAAGTTCTAGTTACAGCAACAGACTCCATTCACGAAATAATACGTGTGTACCAAGTTTCAAGACTGTATTTTACATAATAATAATTACAAGTAATCTTAAAGTGGCACTTCAGAGGTCATGTTCTACTGTCTGTTCAATTCTAAATATTCTAGTCAGCAAAGTTTAAATGAAGTCGAGTTAAGACTTTTTCAGTAACCAAAGCAAACTTAACTGCAGTTGTATAAAAATTAAGAAGACTGTAAATTGTTAAATGACAGAGAATTAATACATGACGAAGAGGGCCATTCAGATGCCATTACCTGTGACTAGGGCGGTTGATAGCAGATGTTCCGTTCTGCGGTTCGCTGTGCCCATACATAAACACAGCTATAGAGGAAGGAGATACAACATTTCGCACCGAGATATCAATCCATCCGCGTCAATGAAACGCCTGCGTACGCTCTGCCTTATGTGGCGTTAGAGCTGGGCAGCCACCAAAAGTATTTTCGTTAAAAGCAGGAAGTGAACTCGCGAAGATAGTATACCATCCAGTATCACTTAGATTTCACGGGAGTAACTGTTTGTGTATGGCCTGTAATGCTGACAAAACCGCGTGGCAAGCGGTGAGATTACTTTCCTCTTTTATGACGAGCAATTAACTTTTTGTGATTAGAAGTCAGGGCGATAGACCACTTTGATTGAAGCTTCCTGTAGGGGTCTCTTGTGAACTTTTAACAGTGCTGTTCCCGATAGGTATGTTAAATATGCATGTGAACTTTTACTAAATAGATCAATCAGTTAACACCCAAAACTTTTATTTATAGTCATGGTTCCTGATCCCGCTAGGTAAAGAGCAAGTAGGATCATTTTCATGCAGTGCAAACAAAGAGTAATGTGGACTTGCAGACTCTAAATTATGCTCAGTATGTTCTCCATCGTATCCTGGCCGAAGGCAAAAATTGTTTTATGGCTGTTGTAAACGGCGAAGATAGGTATAAAGCACACACAGACGTCATAACAAAAGTAACGACAATTATGATTATTTACCAGCTGCGACACAATCTGCTAACTACAAAATTATCTTTCTCTCTGCTTACTTACCTAATTCTTAGTTTTCTATTGAAAGTTTATTATGCTGTGTCTTCACCAACCCCTGCCTTAATCTCATTATTTCCAATTGAGGGACCAGGTTATGCCGTGGTGGCTTTCATTTTGGTGGGAATACCATTCCGCTGGCGCCACTGACTACTTGCACAGCAAATATACAGGGTGTTACAAAAAGGTACTGTTGTGACTTGGCAAGATAGCCAAGCCACTAGGAGGTGAAGCCGAAAGGCACGCGTTTAAGCTCACGCAGGCTGGCGTGAAGTCTGGAACAGGTAAAGTAATTGAGACTAGCAAATAAAGTAGGAAGCTACTGGAATACTTAACTTTAATCCATAAGTGGTGAACATAGCTCTTGACGGTACATGCATCACAAGATAAATAGCAAATGATAATGGCGCCTTGCTAGGTCGTAGCTGACGTAGCTGAAGGCTATGTTAACTACCGTCGCGGCAAATGAGAGCGTAACTTGTCAGTGAACCATCGCTAGCAAAGTCGGCTGTACAACTGGGGCGAGTGCTAGGAAGTCTCTCTAGACCTGCCATGTGGCGGCGCTCGGTCTGCCATCACTGATAGTGGCGACACGCGGGTCCGATGTATACTAACGGACCGCGGCCGATTTACAGCCTACCACCTAGCAAGTGTGGTGTCTGGCGGTGACACCACAGGTACGGCCAAACTTTCAGGAAACATTCCTCACACACAAAGAAAGAAAATATGTTATATGGACATGTGTCCGGAAACGCTTACTTTCCATGTTAGAGCTCATGAAAGGGAAACACACAGCAACAGAACGTACCAGCGTGACTTCAAACACTTTATTACAGGAAATGTTCAAAATGTCCTCCGTTAGCGAGGATATATGCATCCACCCTCCGTCGCATGGAATCCCTGATAGCTGATGCAGCCCTGGAGAATGGCGTATTGTATCACATCCCTCCACAATACGAGCACGAAGAGTCACTACATTTGGTACTGGGGTTGCGTAGACAAGAGCTTTCAAATGCCCCCATAAATGGAAGTCAAGAGGGTTGAGGTCAGGAGAGCGTGGAGGCCATGGAATTGGTCCGCCTCTACCAATCCATCATTCACCGAATCTGTTGTTGAGAAGCGTACGAACACTACGACTGAAATGTGCAGGAGCTCCATCGTGCATGAACCACATGTTGTGTCGTACTTGTAAAGGCACATGTTCTAGCAGCACAGGTAGAGTATCCCGTATGAAATCATGATAACGAGCTCCACTGAGCGTAGGTGGAAGAACATGGGGCCCAATGAAGACATCACCAACAATGCCTGCCCAAACGTTCACCGAAAATCTGTGTTGATGACGTGATTTCACAATTGCGTGCGGATTCTCGTCAGCCCACACATGTTGACTGTGAAAATTTACAATTTGATCCGTTGGAATGAAGCCTCATTCGTAAAGAGAACATTTGCACTGAAATGAGGATTGACACATTGATGGATGAACCATTCGCAGAAGTGTACCCGTGGAGGCCAATCAGCTGCTGATAGTGCCGGCACACGCTATACATGGTACGGAAACAACTGGTTCTCTCGTAGCACTCTCCATACAGTGACGTGGTCAACGTTACTTTGTACAGTAGCAACTTCTCTGGCGCTGACATTAGGGTTACCGTCAACTGCACGAAGAATTGCCTCGTCCATTGCAGGTGTCCTCGTCATTCTAGGTCTTCCCCAGTCGCGAGTCATAGGCTGGAATGATCCGTGCTCCCTAAGACGCCGATCAATTGCTTCGAACGTCTTCCTATCGGGGCACCTTCGTTCTGGAAATCTGTCTCGGTACAAGCATACCGCGCCACGGCTATTGCTAATCCATACATCAAATGGGCATCTGCCAACTCCGCATTTGTAAACATTGCACTGACTGCAAAACCACGTTCGTGATGAACACTAACCTGTTGATGCTAAGTACTGATGGGCTTGATGCTACTAGTACTGTAGAGCAATGAGTCGCATGTCAACACAGCACCGAAGTCAACATTACCCTCCTTCAATTGGGCCAACTGGTGGTGAATCGAGGAAGTACAGTACATACTGACGAAAGTAAAATGAGCTCTAACATGGAAATTAAGCTTTTACGGACACGTGTCCACATAACATCTTTTCTTTATTTGTGTGTGAGGAATGTTTCTTGAAAGTTTGGCCGTACCTTTTTGTAACACCCTGTAGACCCTGATCGTATGCCAGGGCTACGGTCTTTGGTCGGGGAGTGTGTTGTTTGGTTTGGCGGTCCGTGGTACTGTCAGTTAGCTAGAGGCCCCGTGGCTGGCAGGTGGATCTGCGGGTCTCCTGCTGTCCATTACAGGCCTCGAGAAGCCACGAGTGATTAACGCAGGTTGGGGGCAAGCTTTGCCGGCTGGATTAAGGATTGATAGCGGCGAGTTGCGGGAAGGGCAGCGCATGCTGCATGCAAAGTGATTGTCAAGTTGTGGGCCAACTCTGCAAGCTCAAATTTTACGGTACCTCGATAGCACCCTGTAGGGAGTGGAGGCAATAATAGCTTTGCTTGGGATCCTGAGAGTCACAGGTGCTTCATAACTGAATGGAGTTGAGTGTTCTTTTCTTATTGGTACTTGTTATGCTAAGGCCACATATGTTTTAATGTGGAATTAGACCTGTCAAGCGCCTCCGTGTGATTGTGTGGATGGTCATCTGCTAGTGTAACTGATATTAATTTATTGTTCTAGGTCGTAACCCATGCAACCGTATGAGCATTATCTGTTTAAATTGAACTGATGAAACTGAAATTGCAACACAGTCTGTGTCAAAGGCAAGGCACATTCTATAGATGGGTATGCTCTGGTGATTGGGTTTGCAGCCGCTGATATTTCACCTTGTTAGTTTTCGAGTAGTTTTAAAGAGTGTTAAGCTGGTAATTTGTTTATGTAGTCACTTCCGGAATACGTTAATATTGCCTACATCCTAGACTTTGTAGCCTTATTTGGATAGATAACTGTTCTCTTCTGATGTGTGTTGACTGTGTTGTTCCGGCAGCAAGCGACGCGTTCCTGTTTCCTAGGTCCGGTGTAGAGAAACGTTTTCGTCCTGCTGCAGAGACGCTTCCGTCGTCGCACGACGTCGACGTTAGCCCGCCATCAGGGGCCTCAACCAGCCGCCACCGTATTGGCTCAACTTAAGTGAAATTGATTGTTTGATACGTGAAACGCTGGGGTGTTGCAAGTTAATTCCCGAAGTCTTGATCTATTCAAGATTGTGAATTCAAGTTCATAACCTTTAAAGCGTGTTCTGCAACTCCAAAGTTCCTTGTCACTGTGTTTGCTTGTTCAAACCTTGCCCCCTTATTGCTAGTTCAGGAGCTTCTTCAGTTTCAAAGCCCTTTATTTTTGAGTATGGATTGTGAGGTTTTCCTGTTTCATCCACAGTCATTAGCTAACTAGATTCACTGTGAAACTTTATTGCTTGTTGGCTGTGTTAGCCGTTTGCCATAATTTGGCACTTCTGCTTGTATTGTGCGGGGTTGTATATTTATTTAAGAATCATTGTCAATGTTTCTGTTGCTGTGTACCAGCTGGGAAACACGTTTTAACTGTATGCCTTCGCAGCTTTTCTTGTATATTTGGGGATTGTGTATTGCTTAAGGGATTTATTAATATCGTCAAGGGCTTTCCAGCAGCCACAATCAGTGGTCCGACTTGTTAGCCTTACTGTTATGGATGGGCATTTTCTATGGATTTGTTAGAACTTTTAGTGGCAGTCATTTGTAATTCATTTTACTGGTAAAGCTCAGTTTGTTGAACCACTTTGTAGTCACACATAGTTGGTGTGACTGCATACTTGTATCTGGGCACTTGTGTATATTCCTGGTTTTAAGCTCTGTTTTTAAAGGTATAAATTGTTGAAGTTTTTAATTAATGAAGTGAACCCGTTCAGGTTCTTAAATTATTGTGACGTTGTTATTCATTTTTTGACAAGGATTGCAGTTTGTGATCATAATAATTGTTGTTAAGCAATAAAGTTTATTTCATGAAATGACAAATAACGAAATATGTGGTTTCACTTTTCGTGTGTTTTTCCTTAAAATCACCTCAACCCCTCTTGTGAGGTTCCACAGGTCAGATTATTTTTTTACATTTACCACAAATTTGTCTGACGAAGTTCTACGACCTTTCCTACTGTTACCTGTAGCCACTACCCACCCCTCTTTACCTTTTTCCTTCTTTATCCTGCCGAGGTCTTTCCTAGGCTGATTTGACTCAGCCTCAAGGGCAGCAATTTTCCCCTTCTGTTCCACTATCTTTTTTTCTCTACTACGTATTCCACATACCGCTAATGTGTCTGATTCGCTTCCCCAATTACCACGCCACTACAGTCACCCAAGTGGAAAGAACTGCTGCATCCATCACACCAAATTTCGGAGCTAACAGTTCTACGGAAAGTCTGGCAATTTTCACTCATGATAAAAATAATACTCAGTGAGAATAACTCAATAAAATTACCGAAAAACAAGAGAAACCTTTATGTAGACCTACTCGCAACTGTATGTAAACAAAGCTACTGTATGCAAAGTTTATAGGTCCAGGAAATTAAAGTTTGCGCTGCGTTTTGCAAATAGGAGTTAAATATTGAAGGGATCCACCGTAAATAACCTGTTGACGCGAAAAAGAGCAATTACATGAGATTCTTTAAGTTTGCTGCTCCAAAAACATGAACAAAAACGCGTCTGCAACCCTACTTAATGGTTTTTTCGCGTTTTCGGGAATGATGCGCAAAAAGTGACACCTTTAATGGTAAGCTTGAAAGACACACTAATACACATATTTAAATAGTAATCGGTTTTAAACTAAGTTTTATTTCAGTCTAAAGCACTTATCTGTATCAGAGTTCAAAACCTGCGTATCCTGCCTTGCGCAGGGATACGAAATCTGCGTAGTTGGTGGGGATCAAAGACATTGTGTGGTATTTTACTCTTCAGTGATATTAGACAGCTTTTTAGAAAGTTCTCCAAAAATGTTCGTAACTCCGCATTTTTTTCTGTTCTTCGTCAGTCTTCTGACTGGTACACAAACTTCCACCCGAGGTTTTCTAGGGTGCCTAACAGGAACGTGTATATGTATTCCTATTGAAAGCCTGCCGCATCTAGGAAATTTTAGAGAGAATGTTAAAATGAATATCACTCTGCAAAATCTTTACTGACACGGTAGAACCTTTACAAGTGCAATAGGCGTTTCTGTGTAATATTTCTGAAAGAGGCGTGTAAATATACGTGTAATGAACATTCTCTTGTAGGCTAACGGAAATGTGCTTGGAATCGGTTCTGTCTATCACTTCAAAAACTAAAAAACAATGAGCTATGGTGATGGAATTGAAATTAGTCATACTACCCCAAGCAGCATCTCCAGAATTGCATCATGATGCCTTAGCTGATCTCTGCAAAATAATAAGTACGACACAGGGGTTGTAAATTTATGAAAATGCTAACCACGCCTGTAGGTTGCGCTGTTGTATTTTATTTCAAACAACTATGCAATGTTCCAGACACACTGCATATGTCAGTTACGGTCAGAAAAATGTTCTGTGTAGTTGTAAGTGTGCTATGTCGTAGCTAAGTGAATTCGGAAGTGGGGAAATTATGTGTGCTCTAATAGTGGGTGCTTCCATAACCTTGCTAGCCGAAGTGTTTGGTGTTGCAAAGGCATCGTATCAAAGCTTCATAACGAGTACAGGGAGAGCGATAAAATGTCATCCGCTAAGTCACAACGCGGACGAAAGTGCGTGTTGAGTGCTCTTGACAGTCACTGAAGAGGACTGTGACGAAAAATAAAGGATGAAAGCTGAAAAATTGACCCCAAAACTGAATGTTGCACTCGAGAATCCTGTCAGCAAGATAACAAAACGAAGTATCTCCATGTATTGGGAACTGCAGGCGAGCAGGAATTCCAAAACGACACAGCAGTGATGAAAATGCCCATAACGGGAAAACGTGCTACCGAAGACATAAAACGTGGACTATGGATCAGTGGAAGAATGTCATTCGGTCAGATGAGTCTCGTTTCACACTGTTTCCAACTTCTGCTGGCTTTACGTTCCAAGAGTGAAACATGGCAGGTTTTCGATGATGATTTGGGCAGCCATATCGTGATATCCCATAGACCTCATGGGTACTCGACAAGGTCACACTACTGCCCAGGATTATGTAACCATTTTGGTTGATCAGGTCCAACGATGTTTGTTCCCCAGTGGCGATTCTTGTTCCAAGGCGCCAGAAGCTTTCTGCACACAGCATCGTCCAGGACTGGTTTTGTGAGCACGAGCATTATTTGTCGTATCTCACCTGTGCACCAAAGTCACCAGAGCTTAATATTACTAAGTCTTTGTGGTTTATTTTGGATAGAAGGGTACGTGGTCACTGTTGAGCTCTAACATTGTTACTTGAGTTTGCCATTATTTTGCAAAAAGTATGTTATACGATTCCTTTGAAAACCATAGAGGGCCGGTATTTATCCATCGAGTCGACTGGTATGTTGTTTTGAATCCAAACGGGTTTCCTGCACCCTACTAGGCGTAGTAATTTGAGTTTTCCTGGTGTTTCAATATTTTGGCCAACCCAGATCTCACTAGGGGACCTAGTATTTATGTAAATGGACACAGCCTCTTGGAACTAAGGACAAACGGAGTTCTCTAATGTAATGACTATGCGTATGCAATATGTCATAATTGAGTATTATAGTGTTCAAAGCAATTGTACAGACGGCTTTCCTACACCCTATTAGGCGTAGTAATGTGTGTTTTTCTGGTGTTTCAATATTTTGGCCGACCCAGATCCCACGAGGCAACCTAGTATTTACGTAAATGGACATAGCCATTTCGTTAGTAGTAATAAAAATGGCTATGTGTATGCAATATGTGTAAGTGAGTATCTAAATGATCAAAGCAGTCGTACAGACTATGTACTGGACAAATGAAATTCGTCAACACAAATTTTAAACGCACGTCACCCCGTGATAATATGACGGTACCCAAAATAAGAGATATAATATTTTCCAGTACTTTTAAGAGAGAGAGAGAGAGAGAGAGAGAGAGAGAGAGAGAGAGAGAGAGAGAGATGTTGCAAGTTATTGATATTTACAGATGAATTAACTCTACCACCCACGTGTATTGGGACGCACGACAACAGGATACGGAAGTCTACATCTACATATACACTCCTCAAGCCACTGTGGAGGATACACTCTGTCACTATTAGCACTTTCCTTCCCCGCTCCATTCGCAAATAGAGCGAGGGAAAATCTACTGTCTATGCCTCTGTAAGAGCCCTAATTTCTCATATCTTCGCAGTCCTGCCTCGAAATTTATGTTGGAAGCAATAGAATCGTTCTTTAGGTGCATAAACAGGTAGTACGATAGATTATTTTGTCTAACCATGACCTGAAAATTCAACTTAAAATGTAAGAACGTATGTGAAACAAGGATTAAATGTGTGGATGAATCCTACAACAGGCCGCAATAGCACACAGTAATACCAAACAGCATGCCGAGACTCCAGGACAGCCATCTTCGTTCACATTGCGCCACAGACACTGTCACAATTAAGCATACTACATTAATGCCTGACTCAGTCTTTCCCTGTTTCAGAGCACCCGACACAACTGAATTTTGGCGCTCTGCATTTCAACTGGCTCCCACATGTAAAAGTCTATGGGGTGATTAATATAGGCTACGCCAGGATACACAAAGGTAACTCGCACTGAGCAGTTAAACGCACGGCCCGTCGAACATGTCTGCCTCTTGATGTTTTGAAAATAATTATTTATATAAAAATAAATTTTCAATATAACATGTTTTTAAACCAGACTGGAAAGTGTGGAACAATTCCTCCCAGCCCAGTACCTATTCTTAACCCCATTAGAATAGTCCTGGAAAGAAGTGAGTGAGAATTTTTAATTGCTATAAAAATACTTGTAAGATTTATACTGAAAAACGAGGGAATCAAGCATTTCTTAGCAGTTAGAAGGTGAACTATTCATGCATCAATTATGCACAGCTTGTTCGCAAACATTTTCGTTATAAATCTTATAAGTATTTTTATGTCTGTTAATAAATAACATACTTTACGACTGTTTTTTTCTGTATGGGGCTAGGAGAAATTGACACTTTTTGGATCAATTTATAAAATTTAAATAATTATTTTATACTTTTAGTCCATTTTAAATATACTTTTAATTCTTTACATATTTCTGACTCCTCTCCCTCGTTCCTCTCTTCATCTCCTCTGCCTCTCTCTGTCCATCTAGCCATCTAAGCATCTGCTCCTCCCCCTGTCTGTGTTCATCTCCTGCTCCACCTCTCTGTTCATCTCCTCCTTAACCTCTCTCTCTATCCATGACTTCCTTTCCCATTTCACTATCCACCTCCTCCTGCCACCGTTCTCTGCTCAAGCATGCTGTCGTCTTGAATACCACCTGGATTGCATTCTAATACTACCTGCATGGCTTGCCAATACTGCAGAACAGCCGAGGCATCAGGCATTATCAACCCTTTTGACCGTCAGCTCTGTGGGAGCAAGGACGGTTAAACAAACAATAAAGCGCAAAGTATTAAGTCTCTAGCTCATCAGGAAGTTAAATTAAGATCAACTGAAGAATTTGTACTGAACAGACAGATGGTAAAAACAAATGGCTCATGTGTGATGTGCTCGCGTGCAATTTGGAATAGTATGGTGCTGTCTGTACCAGTGTGTTTCACTTTGAATAAGGCTGCTATCGCCTTGGAATTTTAGTATGCTGCACGTATCTTCTGTAGCTGGTTATACAGAAAAGTTCTGAGGAGCAGTACAATTTTGGAACTTTCCAATAGTTGCTGTGTCTCATCTAATTGATGATGGTGCAATAGTACGTAATACAGGCAGCCATTAAATGCTGTTGATTTAGATGTGGCGCTAATTATTCTAATTGCTTGATTTAGTTTAGCATCAACTTTATGAGCATGCATGCTCTTTTCTCACACTAATGAAAATACTCTGCTGTAAAGTAAAGCATTGCCGATATAGCAGTATGAAGAGAATCTACGTTGACACCATATCCTGACCTGGCTAGTTTTCTAATAACAGCAATTCTGATGTTCACTTTTGTGTAGTTTCTAAGCAGTTCTTAAAAGGACCTAGTCCATAACGACCACCAAGTATATTTGGTGCGGGTTATGTTCTACACATTTTCAAAGACAACATTTAATTTGTGATTTGCCTCGTAGTTATTATGAGGTAATTATTTACCTCTACTTTTGAAATAATCACCCATTGTCTGTAAATCTGTGGTCAAAGTTCATTCAGACTGTTCCAGGATTCCTGCTTGGTAAGCCAGTGCTAGGTCGTCAGAAAATTGGATCTTCCTAGCATTAACGTTGAACGCATAGCTGGTATAAAGGTTAAAAGGGGTTGATGAAAACACAAGGCCCTGCCCAAGCCTGTGATTAATGATTCACCACCTACAGCACTTCTCTCCAAGAAGTAGTTGGAAACGCTGCTGCTAAACATGCTGTCCATTGGATTAACCACTATTCTGGATTGTACGATTTCTGCAAAGTTGAGCAACAGGCTGTGATCCCATACGGTATCAAACGCGGCCATAAGATCAACAAATGCTGCCGCAGTTTTTATCTTGCGCTAGTAAACTGCTTCGATAAAAGATCTTAACGTCAATACCTGACCGCAGCAACTGTGATTATTTCGAAATAATGTAAGGAGGGTATGACACCGATGGCCGGGAGACCCCATCTGGGGAAGTTCGGCCGCCGAGTGCGTGTCTTATTTCAGTCAACGCCACATTAGGCCACTCGAGTGCCGGTGATGAGCATGAAATGATCTACATCTACACATCTACATTTATACTCCGCAAGCCACCCAACGGTGTGTGGCGGAGGGCACTTTACGTGCCACTGTCATTACCTCCCTTTCCTGGTCCAGTCGCGTATGGTTCGCGGGAAGAACGACTGCCGGAAAGCCTCCGTGCGTGCTCGAATCTCTAATTTTACATTCATGATCTCCCCGGAAGGTATAAGTAGGGGGAAGCAATATATTCGATGCCTCATCCAGAAACGCACCCTCTCGAAACCTGGACAGCAAGCTACACCGCGATGCAGAGCGCCTCTCTTGCAGAGTCTGCCACTTGAGTTTGCTAAACATCTTCTCTATCTCTTCCGTCAACCCGATCTGGTACGGATCTCACACTGATGAGCAATACTCAAGTATAGGTCGAACGAGTGTTTTGTAAGCCACCTCCTTTGTTAATGGACTACATTTTCTAAGGACTCTCCCAATGAATCTCAACCTGGTACCCGCCTTACCAACAATTAATTTTATATGATCATTCCACTTCAAATCGTTCCGCACTCATACTCTCAGATATTGTACAGAAGTAACTGCTACCAGTGATGATGAGGACAACACAACACCCAGCCCACGAGCGGAGAAAATCTCCAACCCGGCCGGGAATCGAACCCGGGCCTGCTGCATGGGAAGCAAGGACGTTACCACCCAGCTAAGCAGGCCGACGATTTCTAAAACTATCTTGTTGGATTGGAGTTACTTTGTCAATTAATGCTTAAATTTGACTTATCTACCTTTCTTCTGGTAATTTATGAACTACAGTAAGTAGTGTAGTGACGGCTTCATTCCTATCTTTGGGGACTATAACTTCTGCAGCAGTTCTCTGGTAAGCAAAATCATGTGACACAGCTCTAACACACACAACTTCGTTTGATGCCCGCTTTTTTCAGAGGTGCTGGGCATACTATTGTCGCCTACTGTGTGAGTCAGCCCCGACACAAACAGGGAAGGAGAGAAGTTGCAATAGCCAGTGGCAGGAATCCAAAATTATCTTTGTATAAACCTTCAAATTAGTAGAACACTTTAATGATAAAAAGAAATGAAGCAAAACTTTTCTTCTCCTTGTGAGGTGGCTTGATGTGCTTCTTGTGCCTCCTAAGTGCATTTACTTTCTCACACTATTACTACTCGCAGAACGCAGCCTAAGTACCATCTTCCTATTAGTACTGATGCTCTCTGAGTCTGCGACCGAGCTGGCGAGCTGGACCATGCCAGCGATGGGCGGCTGGGTAAGTCAGCGTTGACAGGTGGCACTGAACTCTCTCTTCCTACAGGTGTGGCGCTGACAGCTCTTTCTATTGCCGCGCAGGTCGTCGCCTTTTTGTTGCCGTTCCAACGGCGCTTTCTTCATACGCATACTTGCCAAGCTTCCGCCCTCTCACCACTGGCGAACTCGCATGAGAGCACTCGATGGGGAATCAGCTGAGAGTGTTCGAGTCGTCACTGTGTCCTCACAAGTCTAATGCGGTTATTGTTCAGAGTCACTTTACAGATCCGCAGTAAGCGCGTCACGACTTCCTTTGGAGTGATGTGTTGGCATCTCTCAGGCTTAAGTTCAAAAATTGTTCAAATGGCTCTGAGCACTATGGGACTCAACTTCTAAGATCATTAGTACCCAGAACATAACTAACCTAAGGACATCAGACACATCCATGCCCGAGGTAGGATTCGAAGCTGCGACCGCAGCGGTCTCGCGGTTCCAGACTGCAGCGCCTAGAACCGCACGGCCACTTCGGCCAGCTCAGGCTTAGGGTCTGCACCTAGTTTCTTCATTAGCTGCCGATCTTCGCCACAAGTTTCCTCCAGAGCATCCTCACCTTATTACTGATCCTACTAAAGGTGTGAATGTGTCTGGTTATTCCAGGAAACTGGACAGTTCCAAATTGATTCGGTACAGGGCGGGGAAGGTGTGTGGTGCCTGTTTGTCAAAATGGAGGGTCTAAGATGCCCCGACGTGCGAATGTGAGGCTGCTGTGCAAACCACGCAGCAACTGATTGAAGAGTGGTTACTCCGAAAATTTCCAGGCAGGCTCGAGGAACTGCATTTTCTGACTCCGAGATCTGTGGACTCGTTAAGAGCCCTGTGAGGTTGTGCTGAAAAGTAATGCCTCCGATTTTTTATGAGACAACTCTTGAAATTTTTTAAAACGAAACAACCTAATCAACGTTCTACAGCCTTATTCTCCATGCCTACATATTTATTTCTCAACATAGTCAGCCTGGCGACCAACGTATTTCCGCCAACGAGAGATCAGTTTGTGGATACCGTCACTGTAGAGCGTTTGACTTCACTAACGGCAAGACGTTCTTTAAAGGTTTGGAAACAGAGGAAAATCGGATGGGACGAAGTCGAGACTGTATAGAGGATGATCGCTGACAGTGAACCCAAGGCGTCGGATTGTTGCACGTGTTGGTGCACTGGTGTGTGGTCTGGCGTTTGTCATACTGAAAGAGAAGATGTTCGATGTGTGGCCGAACTATTCGAATTCGATACTCGATTACGGCCGCTGTTTCTAACGCACCGACATAGTTACGTTACGCACTGTCACGTTACACGCTGCAATTCAGAGCCCCTAATGGCAGAGGATTGCAAATATGCAGACTTGTAGAATGAAGATGTAGAATGTTAATAACGTTAGTTTTATTTGCAAAGCTTCAAGAGTTTACACATATAAAAATCGGAGGTAATACTCTTCAGCAGGCGCTCGTTAATATTCATTTGTAAAATGCGTGTGTTTGTTTATATTATGTACTTTTAATGTATATTTAACCATTCATGTACGAAGTCCTGAAATAAGAATGTAAAATGATCATGTAAGCCACATGAAAAATAACCTTCTAGGAAGTCAGGTGTGTCCATAATATGTTCGTCATGAAAATATACACTGCCGGAAAAATTTCATACCCACTTTCACTGGTTTACAATTCTAAATCTACATCTACATCTATGTGATTACTCCGCTATTCACAATAAAGTGCGTGGCAGAGGGTTCAATGAACCTTCAAGCTGTCTCTCTACCGTTCCACTCTCGAACGGCACGCGGGAAAACGAGCACTTAAATTTTTCTGTGTGAGCCCTGATTTCTCTTATTTTATTGTGATGATCATTTCTCCCTATGTAGGTAGGTACCAACACAATATTTTCGCAATCGAAGGAGAAAACTGGTACTTGAAATTTCATGAGAAAATCCCGTCGCAATGTAAAACGCCTTTGTTTTAATGATTGCCACTCCTATTCACGTATCATGTCTATGACACTATCTCCCCTACTTCGCGATAATACAAAACGAGCTCTACTTTTTTGTACTTTTTCGATGTCATCCGTCAGTCCCACCTGATGCAGGTCCCACACCGCCCAGCAATACTCCAGAATAGGGCGGACAACCGTGGTGTAAGCAGTCTCTGTAGTAGACCTGTTGCACCTTCTAAGTGTTCTGCCAATGAATCGCAGTCTTCGGTTTGCTCTACCCACAATATTATCTATGTTATCGATTCAATTTAGGTTATTTGTAATTGTAATTCCTAAGTACTTAGTTGAATTTACATCCCTCAGATTTGTGTGGCTCATCGCGTAATCTAAATGTAGCTGATTTCTTTTAGTATTCATGTGAATAACTTCACACTTTTCTTTATTCAGGGTCAACTGCCACTTTTCGCGCCGTACCGATATCTTATCTAAATTATTCTGCAAGTCGTTTTGGTCATCTGATGACTTTACAAGACGGTAAATTACAGCATCATCTGCAAACGGTCTAATACGACTACTCATAATGTCTCCTATGTTGTTAATATAGATCAGGAACAATAGAGGCCCTATAACACTTCCTTGGGGAACGCCGGATATTACTTCTGTTTTACTCGATGACTTTCAGTCTATTACTACGAACCGTGACCTTTCTGACAGGAAATCACGAATCCGTAGGCACGCAGTGTGGTTAGAAGACGCTTGTGAAGAACGGTGTCGAAAGCCTTCTGGAAATCTAAAAATATGGAATCAATTTGACATCCCCTTTCGATAGCAATTATTACTTCATGAGTATAAACAGCTAGTTGTGTTTCAAAAGAACGATATTTTCTATGCGTCAATAAATCGTTTTCTTCGAGGTACTTCATAATGTTCGAATACAGTATATGTTCCAAAACCCTACTCAAAATCTACGTTAGTGATATAGGCCTGTAATTCAGCGGATTACTCCTACTTCCTTTTTTGGGTATTGGTATGACTTCAGAAATTTTCCAGTCTTTAGGTACTGATCTTTCTGTGAGCGAATGGTTATATATAACTGCTAAATATGGAGCTATTTTATCAGCATACTCTGAGAGGAAACTGACTTGTATACAACCTGAACCGGAGACCTTGCCTTTATTAAGCTGTTTCGTTACTCCGAGGGTATCTACTTCTATGTTTCTCATTTTGGCAGTTGTTCTTGATTAGAATTCAGGGATATTTACTTCGTCTTCTTTGGTGAAGGGGGGTTCGAAAAATCGTGTTTAATAACTCTGCTTTAGTGGCACTGTCATCAGTGACTTCACCGTTGTTATTGCGCAGTGAAGGTATTGATTGCGTCTTGCCACAGGTGTGCTTTATGTATGACCAAAATCTCTTTGGGTTTTCTGCCAGATTTCGAGACAGAATTTCGTTGTGGAAATTATTAAAAGCATTTCGCATTGAAGTACGTGCTATATTTCGAACTTCTGAATTTTGCCAATCTTGGGGATTTTGTGTTCTTTTAAATTTGGCAAGCTTCTTTCGTTGCTTCTGCAACAACAATCTGACCCGTTTTGTGTACCATGGGGGCTCAGTACCACCCCTTACTAATCTATGTGGTACATATATCTCAACTGCTGTCGATACTATCTCTTTGAAAACATTCCACAACTTTTCTACACTTACATGATCAGATCGGAAGGAGTGAAGACTGTCTCTTAAAAAGGCGTTAAGAGCATTCTTATCAGCTTTTTTAAATAGATATACTTTTATTTTATTTTTGATGGTTGTAGGTGTTACGTTATTCAGCCTAGCAGCAACTGCCTTGTGGTCGCTAATCCCTATATTCGTCACAACACTCACTATTTGTCCAGGATTATTTGTTGCTAAAAGGTCAAGTATACTTTCACAACCATTTGCGCTTCGAGTGGGCTCATAAACTAATTATTCAAAATAATTTTCTGAGAAAGCATTCAGTACAATTTCGGATGATGTTTTATGCCTGCCGCCGGCTTTAAACGTGTAATTTTTCCAGCATATCGAGGGTATATCAACGTCACCATCGACTATAATTATATGAGCGGGGTACTTATTTGAAATGAGACTCAAGGTTTTTTTTTTTTTAACCATTCAGCAGCTACATCTTCTGAGTCGGGTGTCGGTAAAACGATCCAATTAATAGTTTAGTCCGATTGTCAGGTATAACCTCTACCCATACTATTTCACACGAACTATCTACTTCAACTTCGCCACAAGGGAAACTACCTCTGACAGCAATAAGTACTCCACCACCAACTGTATATAATCTATCCTTTCTGAACACTTAGATCGTTTGAAAAAATTTCGGCTGAACTTATTTCCGGCTTTAGCCAGCTCTCTGTACCTACAACTATTTGAGCTTCACTGCTTTCTATTAGGGCTTGGAGCTTTGGTTCTTTCCCAACACAGCTATGACAATTTACAACTACAACACCAATCGTTTCTACAACTACCTTATTGTGTTCTACCCACCCACTTTTAGACGAACGTCCCTTCTGTGGTTCCCTGAGACCCTCTAACCTAAAAACCGCCCAGTCCCTTCCACATAGCACCCGCTACCCGTGTAGCCGCCTCCTGTGTGTAGTGGACTCCTGACCTATTAAGCGGAACCCGGAAACCCACCACCCGATGGCGCAAGTCAAGGAATCTGCAGCCCACACGGTCAGAGAACCGCCTGAGCCTCTGATTCAGACCCTCCAATCGGCTCTACACCAAAGGACCACAGTCGGATCTATTGACGATGCTGCAGATGGTGAGCTCCGCCTTAATCTCGGAAGCAAGAGTGGCAGTCTTTACAATTTCCGCTAGCCGCCGGAAACCAGACAGAATGTGCTCCGATCCAAAGCGACACACGTCATTGGTAACGACATGAGCCATCACCTGCAGTTGGCTGCACCCTGCACTCTTCATGGCGTCCGGAAGCAGCCTTTCCATATCCGGAATGACTTCCCCCGGAATGCACACGGAGTACACTCTGGCTTCTCTCCCCTCCTTGGCAGCCATGTTCCTAAGGGTCCCCATTACGCGCCTAACGTTGGAGCTCCCAAGAACCAGCAAACCCACCCTCTGTGAATGCCCACACCTTGTGGGCCGAGAAGCTTATTCTGGAACAGGGTGGACGACGGCATCCGGCTCGGAGACATCGTCAGCCAAAGATAACTTGTGTGGCAACTCTCCGAAAGGACCATCCCGTCACTCGGGAGGCAACAATTTGATCCCTTTCAAACTCGCTCCATTTGTCTGTATGAAACACGAGTGCATCTCCGTGGGGCTGCCTGCTTGATTCACACGGTTGTACCACACTGAGCCTTATGGCTGTGACCGCAGATGGCGCCTGGTCGTTATGCCACTAGTCTATCTGTACGTGGGCGACGATGAAACCATAATCGGTACATGTTCTATGCCCCATGTGGCATATGTCATCATCATATCAAAATCGACTTCTCATTTTCACGTGTCCTAATAATTTTCCGGTAATGTAGTGGAAAAAGCAGTTCTTTATTACCCAAAATATTGAAACAAACATCCAGGATCATGTTCATGGTAATGTGAATGTGTGGCCCCAAGTCATGATATTAAAAGGCACTCAAAATATCACAAATCACCTCCCACTTCAGCTACACCCTCTACCCACAGCTGGTAAAACGCCTCACCAAGTTGTCTGCGTTGCCTTCTCCTTGCATCATTTTAAAACAGGCAAAATCGCTACTCGTCAGATCAATTGGTGTCCTTGGATTCCTGCTAAGGTACTTACTGTGTGATTTATTTGCATATCGTTATAATACATCAGTCAAAATTATCGTAACCAACCCTGAGAAGAACTATATACTGTCCAGTCACATTAAAGTGGCCACGGCCTCCGTTCGACATCAACGTGAAATGACCACTCACAGACAAGTGGCAGCATCAGAATTGGAGGTCGTTGTCCTAAAGCGGAAATATAGTGATTTATCTGACGTCAGAAGGACATGATTATTTGCTTTCGAACCAAGGATAGGAGTATTTTCGAAATGACTAATTCTGTAAACTGTTCGTGTACCGCCGTGGTTACAATATACCGAGCATGGCAGCTGTGATGGATCGCAAACCGTAGATGACAGGGATGAATGAAGGCTGCGGAGAACTGTACAGACGACTAGACGTGCAACCTTTGAGAAACTAACAGCAAAGATGAACCAAGGGGCTAGCAACAGTCTCTCCTCAACGATTGTTCAGCGAAATTGGCTGCATATAGGCCACCGTTGCAGGCGGCTGGTTCATGCACCCATGCTGACTGCTGTTAATTGGCGACGAAGGCTGTAGTTTTCACGTCGGTACCGCAACTACCGTCCACTGAGTGACGACAGGTGACCTTCTCAGAGGAAACATGTTTTACGCTCATCGGACAACTGGCGGTTGGGTTGTCAGAAGGGTCAAGGCCAGAGGAGGGAGCATAATAGTCTGGGAAACGTTTTCGTGGCTTTTTCTGGGTGACCACTGGAAGGCACAATGGATCAACACAAGTATGCGTCTATCACTGGGGACCATGTGCACTACTACAGGGCCGGCCGGTGTGCCCGTGCGGTTCTAAGCGCTTCAGTTTGGAACCGCGTGACCGCTACGGCCGCAGGTTCGAATCCTGCCTCAGGCATGGATGTGTGTGACGTCCTTAGGTTAGTTAGGTTTAAGTAGTTCTAAGTTCTAGGGGACTGATGACCACAGATGTTAAGTCCCATAGTGCTCAGAGCCATTTGAACCACTACTACAGGCATTTGTTCTCCCTCAGCATTATGGCATCAACCAGTAGGACGCAAAGTGTTTCACAGCTCTCAGCGTACGTGCGTAGTTCGAAGTGTACCATGATGAGTTTATCGTACTCCACAGGCCACCAAACTCCCAGGATTTAAACCCACTCGAGAATTTGCGGGACCATCTCGATCGGGCTGTTCGAGCCCTAGACCCTCAACCGAGAAACCCATTGCAAATGGCCACAGTACTGATGTCGACATGACTCCACATCCCTGTCAGAACTTTCCAGAACCTTGTCGATTCTCTGCCTGCCCATTTTGCAGTGCCCTCGCTGCAAATGGTGGTTATACCCACTTTTACCTTTTAACAGGTGAAAACGTTAACGTGACAGGACAGCGTATATCTACAACTGATACTCCGATTTCGTATTCCGTATTGCCCCTATACGTAATGTTTTTAAAATTATTTTCTTTAATCTTCAACATCAACATCCTGGCCTAGTATCAAAATTGTAATTATTTAATAAAAACCCTGCTGGTGACAACTGATGGTGGCATTGCCTGTTATGCAGCTTTATTAGAATTATATTTATTCGTTCCGGTGGCGTAAAATAATCTGAAGCATTTTCATTTTCGCCATCTATGCTCTTCGTGCCAACACTGCAGCGGAAGGGCAGCTCACATGTATATTCTTCCACATAAAAGCATTCCGTCTTCAGGTGATAAGTGGCTCGTCAGGACCATCCGACCGCCGTGTCATCTTCAGCTGAGGATGATTTTTTGTGACCGAAGCGGCTACTATTCGGTCGAGTAACTCCTCAAGTGGCATCGTGAGACTGAGTGCAGCCCGAAAAACGGCAACAGCGCATGGCGCCCAGGATGGTCACCCATCCAAATGCCGCCCACGCCCGACAGCGCTTAACTTCGGTTATCTGATGGGAACCGGCGTATCCACCGCAGCAAGGCCGTTGCCGCATTCTTCCACACGGAGTAACTTATCTGTTTATCTACTGCCTCATGTAAGCCACAGCGTACTTCGTGGTCGCCATAGCAAGGGCTCAGGTGTCTTCCCCAATACATCTCAGAGATGCAACGCGCTGCCTTCTCTTCTGTCTGGAGTTGCCCCGAACCGCGCCGTGTGTTAAACCTGCTGCCATTAGTTGCGCCAAAATACACTCCTGGAAATTGAAATAAGAACACCGTGAATTCATTGTCCCAGGAAGGGGAAACTTTATTGACACATTCCTGGGGTCAGATACATCACATGATCACACTGACAGAACCACAGGCACATAGACACAGGCAACAGAGCATGCACAATGTCGGCACTAGTACAGTGTATATCCACCTTTCGCAGCAATGCAGGCTGCTATTCTCCCATGGAGACGATCGTAGAGATGCTGGATGTAGTCCTGTGGAACGGCTTGCCATGCCATTTCCACCTGGCGCCTCAGTTGGACCAGCGTTCGTGCTGGACGTGCAGACCGCGTGAGACGACGCTTCATCCAGTCCCAAACATGCTCAATGGGGGACAGATCCGGAGATCTTGCTGGCCAGGGTAGTTGACTTACACCTTCTAGAGCACGTTGGGTGGCACGGGATACATGCGGACGTGCATTGTCCTGTTGGAACAGCAAGTTCCCTTGCCGGTCTAGGAATGGTAGAACGATGGGTTCGATGACGGTTTGGATGTACCGTGCACTATTCAGTGTCCCCTCGACGATCACCAGTGGTGTACGGCCAGTGTAGGAGATCGCTCCCCACACCATGATGCCCGGTGTTGGCCCTGTGTGCCTCGGTCATATGCAGTCCTGATTGTGGCGCTCACCTGCACGGCGCCAAACATGCATACGACCATCATTGGCACCAAGGCAGAAGCGACTCTCATCGCTGAAGACGACACGTCTCCATTCGTCCCTCCATTCACGCCTGTCGCGACACCACTGGAGGCGGGCTGCACGATGTTGGGGCGTGAGCGGAAGACGGCCTAACGGTGTGCGGGACCGTAGCCCAGCTTCATGGAGACGGTTGCGAATGGTCCTCGCCGATACCCCAGGAGCAACAGTGTCCCTAATTTGCTGGGAAGTGGCGGTGTGGTCCCCTACGGCACTGCGTAGGATCCTACGGTCTTGGCGTGCATCCGTGCGTCGCTGCGGTCCGGTCCCATACTTCTGTGGCCTTAATTAGAGTGAAAAATTTAGGTGTCGTAGTTTGTGACTAAATCAAGGAAATTTATTTAACAGTCACCATAACAAATCAGTTTTGTCACAACAGCGTAAGAAAAGAAAGATCTTTAATACATTAATTTTTTGGTGGGCATATGTGTGTTTAAAAATTAGTTTAGTTGTATTTACTACACAAATTAGTCACGCTGATGACAACATAGATACCAAGTTTAAATATGATTCCGTGTATAGTATGATCTGTTTCAGTTGACTAGGTGCACTGTTTCTTTATTGTTGATTTGTACATGAACAATGTGTGTAAGAATATATAAATTTAATTAAAATTTTTAGCTAGTGTGCAATCCTGATACGATGAATTTGTTTATGAAATATTAATACCCTTTCTGCAGTTTAGTTTGCGTACCGTCGATTTACATATGAGCAGTGCGTGTAACCATATACAAATTCTATTAAAAGAAAACAAAACAAATCTCTGGAGACCATACAATCAGCGTGAGCGAAGGAGCGGCCTCTAAGCTATTACATTACTGTATATATGCAAAAGCCCTCCTCGTGTATCAGTATATCTGTTAGTGAAAATCGTATTAAAATGGTTGTACTAGATCCCGAAAGTAGCCTCCACATCAGACAGAAGCGTGTCTGTAACAACGTAATATATACCTACTACGTTCCACTTATACGTGTTCTAGGCTACAATGGAAAAATGCTTCACAGTCGACGCTGTACAGCGATGGAAACAATATAACGGGAATTTTTTTTTTTTCGGCAGGTGAAAGCCAGTGTGGTAAATTGGTATCACTCTGAGAATTATATTTTCTCATTTTCCCTTAATACGGAACGAACAGGCAAAGATCACGGCGAAATCGCTGTTTACGTCCTATGCTAACGCGTACCGGTAACAGAAAGATTTATGATGTTATTACGTAAAGCATTACAGTCCACTGTCAGATCAACGTGTTGACACGAGCAGAGATCAGTGAAGAGCAGATTAGAGAGGCCACGTGTGCCATATTTCACCCGCCTGATGCTAAGTAGCTCTGTTCACGGACGACTTTTAACGGCAGGCGGTTCCCGTAGCGAGTTATCGCGGAGGTGGGGGTGCATCGCTGTGGCTCGGGGGCGGCCACGGCGCCGTTAAAACCCGCGTTGCCAGGCAACGGGCGACGGCCGATAGTATCTGCTGCGGCCCATTTCTGGGAGACCTGTTTGCGGAAAACGGTGCGCAGGCAGCGTTAACGGCAGTCCGCGGTTATCACAGTCCGCAAGACGTCACCTCGTCTTCATGTTTCGTTTACCCCAGATCACAAAGACACTTTCAGAGGTAATTGTTTATGTCCACCTACCAGCTTATAACGGTACAACTCTACCGTGCATTTACAAGAACAAGAGATTTACTGTCAAACTAGGACGTGAATTCTTTAGAGGTTGGTTTTCAGGCTGGGTAGGCCTTGTTGTAATGAGCTGTCTTTCGTGCAAATGGAAATGTTATCTCGGGGGTAGCTAAATTTTCATTATTTTAGTAGTCGATACGAATATTCATAACATCTCCCAATGCTAATGTACATCCGAATTATGCGTTACGTATGACCACTTAGAAGTAAATATTTCGTTCAGCAGGTGTTGTAAATAATAAAAGCATTTACTTTCAGCACAGTCAGGTGCAGCGTATAGGTTTTCATAACAACGGTTCATCTTCATATATTTTATTTCAAAGTAAAACAAATAATTAAAAACACAAGTGGGAACTAATGATCCAGATAACATCTGATTATTAAATACGTAATATGTGATCAATATGTTCCAGAAAACTTCGAAATTATTTTAAAACATTTTCACATTAAACTTTATTATTCAATATATAGTTGTCAGTCTCCTGATTGTTATAGTATAATTAATTTTCCAAAAAATATTTTATTGAAAGAAATCTGGTAGAATTAGGATACCTATAAAGTACGTATTACGAAAAAATTTTACTCAGGTGAAAGTTAGTTGTATTAGCCGACAACTTCCTGTTTTGAAAAAAAATTCTTCTATTTCCCAAACTAATTCGTTTCAAAAACTATTAGTGATAACATACAGTGTGCCACTGCAAATTATTAACAACGTTTCCAGCGCACCGAATAAGGTTCCACATATGTGAGTGGCTGGATGCGCTGTAGTGTTTGGGAGAGTGTAGTCACTAGCTGATTGTAGGAGGAAACTGACAGAATACCTAATTAGTGTATTAAATGTCAGCTTGGTCAAAATGGAGGAAAACATGAGTCATTGTGTATGAATAGGGAAAATAACAGGGTAATTTTCCAATATGTATTAGTGGCATGCTGCCTGATACAACGATTAAATATCTAGGCGTAAAGTTCCAAAGCGATGCGAAATGCAACGAGCAACTAAGCAGGGAAGGCGAATGGTCGACCAGATTTTTGGGAGAATATCGGGAAAGTGTAGCTCATCTATAAAAGAGAGCCTGTATAACACACTGGTAAGAAACGTTCTTGAGTACTGCTTGAGTATTTGGGATCCCCAGTAAGTCGATTGAAGAAGCGATTCAGAGAGGTGCTGCTACATTTATTTTGGTGGGTTGAGTCGTGGCGCGAGAAATACGGAGAAGATCCGTACACTCAACTGGATATCCCTGGAGGAATGACGAATGTCGTTTTGCGAAACGTTATCGAAGGGGCGTCCCACATTGACTTACAACATACCTATTCATTTAGCAGATAAAAATTCACTTGACGCCTTTCTGAGAGACAATCTCCACTCCTTCCAAATTAACAAGGGTAGACCAGATGTGGCTTGAATTCAAAGAAATAGTATCGGCAGCAATTGAGAGATTTATACCAAATAAATTAACAAACGACGGAGATGATCCCCAATGACACACAAAACGGGTCAGAGCACTGTTGCAGAAACAACGAAACAAACATGCCAAATTTAAACAGACGCAAAATCCCCAAGATTGGCGATCTTTTACAGAAGGTCGAAATTTAGCGTAGACGTCAATGCGAGATGCTTATAACATAACAAATAAACTTTGTCTCGAAACTTGGCAGACAGTCCAAACAGATTCTAGTCGCAGGTAAAGTATGCTGGCGGCAAGACACATTCAGCGCCGTCTCTGCGCGATAGCAATGGAGATGCTTTCGAAAAGAGTGCTGTCAAAGGAGATTTACTAAACATAGCCTTCTGAAATGCCTTCACCAAAGAAGACGAAGGAAATGTTCCAGAATTCGAGTCAAGAACAGCTGCCTACCATAGAAGTAGATAATCTCAGATTAGTGAAACAACTTAAATCACTTAATAAAAACAAGTCTTCTGGTCCAGATCGTATGAAAATTAGGTTCCTCTCAGAGTGTGCTGATGTATTAGCTCTATACTTAACAACCATATCCAACTGTTCGCTCGACTAAAGATCCGTACCCCAAGACTGGAAAGTTGCACAGGTCACACCAGTATTCAAGAAAGGTAGTAGGAGTAATCCACTAAATTAGAGGCCCATATCATTAACGTTGATATGGAGCAGGAATTTGGAACATTATGAATTACCTAGAAGAAAACTGTCTGTTGACACACACTCAACAAGGATTTAGAAAACATCGTTCTTGTGAAACACAACTAGCTCTTACTCGTACGATGTGTTGAGTGCTATTGACAGGGGATTTCAAATGGACTCCGTATTTTTGGGTTTCCGGAAGGTTTTTGACACTGTACCACACAAGCGGCTAGTAGTATATTGTGTGCTAAAGGGGTTATCGTCTGTTATGTGACTGGATTCGTGATTTCCTGCTAGACAGGTCTCAGTTCGTAGTAACTGAAGGAATGTCAGTGAGTAAAACGGAAGTGATTTCTGGCGTTCTCCAAGCTAGTGTTATAGGCCCTTTGCTGTTGCTTATCTACACTCCTGGAAATGGAAAAAAGAACACATTGACACCTGTGTGTCAGACCCACCATAGTTGCTCCGGACACTGCGAGAGGGCTGTACAAGCAATGATCACACGCACGGCGCAGCGGACACACCAGGAACCGCGGTGTTGGCCGTCAAATGGCGCTAGCTGCGCAGCATTTGTGCACCGCCGCCGTCAGTGTCAGCCAGTTTGCCGTGGCATACGGAGCTCCATCGCAGTCTTGAACATGATAGCATGCCGCGACAGCGTGAACGTGAACCGTATGTGCAGTTGACGGACTTTGAGCGAGGGCGTATAGTGGGCATGCGGGAGGCCGGGTGGACGTACCGCCGAATTGCTCAACACGTGGGGCGTGAGGTCTCCACAGTACATCGATGTTGTCGCCAGTGGTCGGCGGAAGGTGCACGTGCCCGTCGACCTGGGACCGGACCGCAGCGACGCACGGATGCACGCCAAGACCGTAGGATCCTACGCAGTGCCGTAGGGGACCGCGCCGCCACTTCCCAGCAAATTAGGGACACTGTTGCTCCTGGGGTATCGGCGAGGACCATTCGCAACCGTCTCCATGAAGCTGGGCTACGGTCCCGCACACCGTTAGGCCGTCTTCCGCTCACGCCCCAACATCGTGCAGCCCGCCTCCAGTGGTGTCGCGACAGGCGTGAATGGAGGGACGAATGGAGACGTGTCGTCTTCAGCGATGAGAGTCGCTTCTGCCTTGGTGCCAATGATGGTCGTATGCGTGTTTGGCGCCGTGCAGGTGAGCGCCACAATCAGGACTGCATACGACCGAGACACACAGGGCCAACACCCGGCATCATGGTGTGGGGAGCGATCTCCTACACTGGCCGTACACCACTGGTGATCGTCGAGGGGACACTGAAAAGTGCACGGTACATCCAAACCGTCATCGAACCCATCGTTCTACCATTCCTAGACCGGCAAGGGAACTTGCTGTTCCAACAGGACAATGCACGTCCGCATGTATCCCGTGCCACCCAACGTGCTCTAGAAGGTGTAAGTCAACTACCCTGGCCAGCAAGATCTCCGGATCTGTCCCCCATTGAGCATGTTTGGGACTGGATGAAGCGTCGTCTCACGCGGTCTGCACGTCCAGCACGAACGCTGGTCCAACTGAGGCGCCAGGTGGAAATGGCATGGCAAGCCGTTCCACAGGACTACATCCAGCATCTCTACGATCGTCTCCATGGGAGAATAGCAGCCTGCATTGCTGCGAAAGGTGGATATACACTGTACTAGTGCCGACATTGTGCATGCTCTGTTGCCTGTGTCTATGTGCCTGTGGTTCTGTCAGTGTGATCATGTGATGTATCTGACCCCAGGAATGTGTCAATAAAGTTTCCCCTTCCTGGGACAATGAATTCACGGTGTTCTTATTTCAATTTCCAGGAGTGTATATAACCGATTTGGGAGACCATCTGAGCAGTCGTCTTAGGCTGTTTGCAGATGACTCTGTCGTTTATCGACTAGTAAAGTCATTATAAGTTTTAAAAAATTGGAAAACGATTTAGAAAAGATATCTGTATGGTGCCAAAATTGGCAATTGACCGTAAATAACGAAAAGTGTGATGTCATTGACATGAGTGCTAAAAGGAATCCGTTAAATTTCGGTTACATGATAAAATCTAAAGTCCCTAAATTCAACTAAATACCTAGGACTTACAATTACGAACTACTAAAATTGGATGGGACACATAGAAAATCTTGTGGGGAAGGCTAACCAAATACTGCGTTTTATTAGAATACTGCTGCGCGGTGTGGGATCCTTACCAGGCAGGACTGGCGGAGTACATCGAAAAAGTTTAAAGAAGGGCTGGACATAATTAAAACAAAGGCTTATTTCGTTGCGGGGGATTCTTCTCACGAAATTCCTATCACCATCTTTCTCCTCTGAATGAAAAAATATCTATTTTGACGCCGACCTACATAGTGAGAATCGATCACCATCATAAAGTAAGGGAAATCAGAGCTCGCACAGTAATACATATATGTTCGTTCTTTCTGCGCTGTATACGAGATTGGAATAATAGAGAATTGTGAAGGTGGTTCTATAAACCCTCTGTCAGGCACTTGAATGTAGATGTAGATGTGCGTAGTTTGACTCATCATTACAGCTGCAAGTATGTAGCACTTTGGTGTAACCGCAGTAGACAGGACTAACCATGGAATTGTAATCCGTGGACAGTACAGCCTATTTTCCCCAACTCCTGTCATTACGTAGGCGGACAACTTAGAGTGTGTTCATCAATGACAGCCCTGAACAACGTTATTTCTGTGGAATGAGACTGGAAACACTGCGGATATTCACAACCAATTGATGACAGTCGGAGAGTGTGCACCTTTATGAAAAGTGCATTCGCAACACAACAACGGTCGTCCTCATACTAGTCGGAAAGCGACGGCTCCCATCGCTGAAATGCGATTCCATGTACTGGTACACCCACCTTATTTTCTGACTTTACTCCTTCTGATTACCAATTACTCAGAACCACGAAGAAAACTCCTCGCTGATATCCGGTAACTGCGAACAACTGTCCTGCAGTGGATGCGACAGACTCCAGGCAAGTGGTTCCAGACGGACCTTCAGATTATAAGTGGCCAAGTCAGAAAATACAGCGATTTTGTCAGTACCGTATACCCCATTTCAGTAATGGTTACCGTCGTTTTCCGACTAGTATGAGGACGAGCGTTGTCGTGTTACAATAGCACTTTTCGTGACGGTGCAAACTCTCACAGTGTCATTAATTGCCTGTGAACATATGTAGTGTTTCCAGCCTCCTTCCACAGAAATAACGTTCTCCAGCGCTGTAATTGATGAACATACTCTACGTTGAAACTTCCTGGCAGATTAAAACTGTGAGCCCGACCGAGACTCGAACTCGGGACCTTTCGCGGACAAGTGCTCTACCATCTGAGCTACCGAAGCACGACTTGTTGTGAATGGGCAGGAGCCAATTCACGGGGTTTGGAGGAAGCCGAAAGGCACGCGTTAAGCTCACGCAGACTGGCGTGAGGTCTGGAACAGTTAAGGGAATTTTTAGTAGCAAATAAAGTACGTAGTTGATGTAATACTTAACTTTAATCCATAATTGTAGAACATCGGTCTGACGGTACAAGCATCCCAAGATAAATAACAATCTCAATATAAACTGTTAATGGCGCCTTGCTAGGTCGTAGCAAATGACGTAGCTGAAGGCTATGCTAACTATCGTCTCGGCAAGTGACAGCGTATTTGTCAGTGAACCATGGCTAGCAACGTCGGCTGTACAACTGGGGCGAGTGCTAGGAAGTGTCTCAAGACCTGCCGTGTGGCAGCGCTCGGTCTGCTATCACTGACAGTGGCGACACGCGGGTCCGACGTATACTAATGGACCGCGGCCGATTTAAAGGCTACCACCTAGCAAGTGTGGTGTCTGGCGGTGACACCATACGACTCACGCCCGGTACTCACAGCTTTACTTCTGCCAGTATCTCGTCTCCAGTTTTAATCTGCCAGGAAGTTTCATATCAGCGCACACTCCGCTGCAGTGTGAAAATCTCATTCTGGATACTCTACGTTGTCCGCGTACGCAATGACAGCAGTTTGTAAAATGGGCTCTAGTGTGCAGGGATCACAATTCTAGGGTTAGTCCTAACAATTACAGTTAGATCAAAGTACTGCATACTTTCAGCTGTAATGATAAGTCTAATGGCGCATCATGAATGAGGAGAAAAGAAACTGTAAATCAATATGGAACATCCTTCGTGCATACGTATATTTGGATGTAGACGAAGATATAAACTTTTATGTGACTGAATAAGATTAGGATAAACAGTAGTATATTTGCTATGCTACATGAAAAACCCCTAAAATTATCAAAATTATTGTGATAATTTTAAAATGATTGAAATTAAAAAGTTTGTATTTCATGAAAATTCTCGCGAGAAATGTAAAAGTATAAACATGGGCATTGCTGCCTAATTCTGCGAGCCTGTGTTCAGCTTTAGACTTGTAATGATATTGTGCCACACAGTTTGTAATTAACTAACTACATACTAGAATCTATGAAACTTATCTGAAGATGTTTACCATTTGTGTCAATGGTGTGTAGAAGCTTTTGTGAACTGCTAATCTGGTTTTTATAAATGATGGAAAAGACGAAGCAATGTGTTTCTGTAATCACACAGCTAACCTGAACTTGGACAACAGCTGGAAAGCCAGCGAGAAAGATAAAGGAAACATATGTTCATCGTAATTATCTCTTCCCAGTGATAACTAAGTAGTGCAAGAATGATGAACATATATATTTAAAAAGCACTCACGAAATATTACAGACGCGGGATGAGCCTTCTGTGCAGTTGAAAATGTATTTTCATTTGTTTTTGTCTAGCTAACTGCTTGGTCAGTGATTAACGTCAAATTTTGTTTGTTTATAGGATGAACTATCGAAATCCGGCTGTGACCGGTATGAGGAGCCGTGCGTGAAAGTCGGAATAAGCGGCTGGACCTCAGGGTTGCCGGTCTGTGTTGACGGTACGTGCTGCGTATTTATCCTCGTAGATCCAGAAGATAGTGGTCCCTCTTGCACTCCTTATACCAATGATCCCCACAGATTTACCCACTCATCTTAAGGGGCTCCGGAAAGGCTCAAAATCATGATAAGTTCAATTTTTACTTTTTTGCGTTTTCTGAATCTACAGACTATTACCTTTTAGTAGATATATAATTTATTCAATTCCGAAGACTACAACTATTTTTAAATTTTTTTTGAAATGTGTTCTACATGGGCGTGACCCACTGTGGCGCTGTTAAACTGCTGTCAAATGGTGTTATTATTAACGTCCGTGTTCATCAGGTACATTTTAGTGATGTGAGATAAAGTATGTGTTGTGGCTAACCTGTGATGGTTCAATATATATCGCTGGTGTGATTATCGATTGTTTCATGTTTATTTACTCTGTCATTATCTCGAAAATATTCGTAATTAATTCTGTTTCTTGAGTCTCTGTTTTGTTGAAGTATAATAATGAGTAAAAGTAAAGTTATTAGAAATCCTCTGAAGGCTTTTAAGAAAAGGAGAAATGTTGGAAAGCCAAAGGTATGTGTTATTACTGTAAACAATAAAGACGATAACCAAGTGAGTGAACCTAACCTCTCAAGTACACCTGCCCATAGCAGTCAAAGTGGGAAAGATAATACTTCACAGAAGAAGCTTGGTTCAATGAGTGAAAACTATGAATGTTTTATGGGCGAATCGGATGTGAATGAAATATTTGATATGTCGGTTCTCAAAGGAATTTTTTCAAACTGTGTAAGATGTATTCATTGTAGTGAAGTTGGTCTGGAACTCTCCATAATAAAGCACGTAGGACTTGCTAGTGAAATACAACTGAAAAGTGATAAGTGTTCATACATGACCACCTTTTGGAACAGTGTTGCAGTAACTGCAACTGAAGAAAATGGTAGCAAAATCTACGAACACAACAACGAGCGATGCTTGCTTTAGACAAGGAACGCCTTCGGGCTGCAGACAGGGCTGTAAAGAGTCTAGAAATACAAGCAAGAATAAACAGGAGGAGGAACAAGAGGAAGCTGGAGGAGGAGTTTGCAGAGGATGAAGATAATCCATCCTATGGACCTGGAATGCACTAAAAAGTTAATCCAATCTTTGTCGCTCGATTCCCAAAACTTTTATTTTCTCATACTAATTACATGTTTTCTAAGGATCTTCCAAACATATTTGTTTCAAACTTTCAGTAAATGTTACACAGTACCTTCTGCATAATTTAACACAGCCTTTTTCCAAAAAAACTGTATATTTTTGAATATATAAATAAAAAATTGCAAAAAATGTTGTGAATTTTCATTATAATTGAAAAAAATCATCTTTAATAACTGAACAAAAATTTTGTAAAATCCCTGTGTTAAGTTGTAGCCCATATTCCAATAAATAATCTGTAAAAAGTTCAACTTCCTACTTCAAATACTTTGTGAGGAAAGATGTCATTTATAAGCGTTATTTTAACATTGCAAGTATAGGGCATTCCGGAGCCCCTTAAGTGACTTCATTTCCCAATCGAACTTTCCTTCGAAATAACAATAAATAAGGCTCAATCTCAGAGACTGAGTGAGTGATGAGATGACAGACAAAGGGGAGGGGAGAAAACGAACAGAGCGAGGGGGGGAAGGAGGAGATGGACAGAGAGGGGGTGAGGAGGAGACGAAGAGAGATTTGCGGGGGGAAGGGTGGGATGGGGATGGACAGTGCAAGTGATGAGGAGGGGTAGTTGGACAAAGAGAGGGGCAAGAAGGAAGTGCGCGCGCACACACACACACACACACACACACACACACACACACACACACAGAGAGAGAGAGAGAGAGAGAGAGAGAGAGAGAGAGAGAGGGAGAGGGAGAGAGAGTACAGAAGGAGATTAGGGCATATATATTATTCCCATACGTATTCTAGGTTCGCTAGTTAATCTATAAAGAATGAAGCGTGTTCCTTCTTAGTAGCAGGCATAATAAAGAACCGTAAGTAGTTTGATCTTGATTACTTACACATGGCAGCTTAGCAACGAGTAGGTCATTACAGATTAGAAGATGAGGTATTCGGGCGCCAATATTAGATTCCCACAAAGCATTTATTTAGTAAAGAGGCAATAAGTACAGTGAGTTGGAGAGCCAGAAAAGAGACGTCGCACGTTCGACTAAATGGAAGCATAATAGTAGATTATTACAGTAGAGGAAAGATAAATGATGCAATGATAACAAATTATTATTCACAACATAACTGAAAAACTGACTATCCACAACTTAAGTGCTTTTACAGTTAATGGTGACATACTGGTGACTTGGTGTTTGAGGCGTTGCGTGGTTTCACCTGTGAATTAAGCGTGGTCACTTGTAAATAACTTCCTGAAGGGAAGTTTACGAGTGCTGTGTCTGTGTTTATGACACGTGGGCGTGCGACAACGTGTGTTGCGTGAGAGAGGTAAAGTTCCGCGTCCTGACCCTATAGGCGCAGTCGGGACCGACCAACCACTGTGTCATCCTCTGCCAGTGGCGTCACTGGACAGAGGGGCATGTGGTCACCATTCCGCTGTCCCGGTCGTTGTCTGGTTTCATGTCCTTAGAACCGCTACTAATCGGTCCACCACGTGGCAAGTAGCGCAGAAGAACATTCAGCTATGGAGGAGGATGTGTTGTGTGAGAAAGCACGCCTGATTTGTCAGTACACGACGTGGGTGCGAACAAGCATATCATATAAAGCTATATTGTTTTTTTTGTGATGACTTTCAACATATTGCTGCCAGTAATTTTAAGAACTGGTTTTGTATTAGTTTCTCAAAGTTTTATTGTGTTTGTCTTTTTAATTGATGGTGAATGACGTATTGTCAGGGTTTTCAAAATTGATTCTGTGTTAGTTTCTTGTGTTAAGCAGAAATTCATTTATGTGCTGCGGTTTGTGTTGTAGTGCAAGAGAATAACGATTTATTTTGTAAATAATTGTCGGTAAATGATGTCCTAGTTATTGTTGTTGTTGATAGTTACTGTAGAACAAAGTGTAATTAGAGGTTATAGAAAAGTTAACTGTTACCTGGCTTCGTATGTTTTCAGTTATCTTATATAATGAGGGCAGAATGCGAAATGTTTTAAGTTGTTGTGTTGTTACCTCGTCGCCCGTTGTAGTGCCAGATTGAAATTGTTATGGTTTTGTTAAGAATATTTTGTGTTTGAACAGTCTAGCCCTATCTAAACCTGTTGGGCTACAGAGAATTACATTGTTTTATTGTCAATGGTTTCGATTCTGTTACTTAAAACTTGTATAGTAAATAAATTATTTTTAAAACTAAGCCCTACGTCTGCACAATCCTCAAACCGAACCTCACCCTACCTAAATCCCTCGCAACAAGGGCATATTCCTGTCCTTCACGTTAAACCCGATTTATTTTCTTATCTCTCCTGTAAGTATAACACTTTAAAATTTTATCAAAAAATGTATGTTTATTAATGTATGTTACATTAGTTTCATTTAAAGCATCAAGCTATCTGCATTAAAGGTACGCACATTCTGGGTTTGCTCTTTTCATTGTGATATCCTGAAGGAATGCCACTACTTGTTGAATTCCAATGGGGTCTCTAGCTGTATACAGCCAATTCGTCGCATCCACCGTCGCCAGTATTGAAAGAATTCGCCGCAGGGTATCGGACTGCTGGCGATGACAAATAATTGAGCCTGAAAAGACTAGAGGACTCTAGAGGAATGATAGGGAGAGGGAGATGGAGAGGGAGACAGAGAGAGAGAGACAGAGAGAGAGAGAGAGAGAGAGAGAGAGAGAGAGAGAGAGGGGGGGGGGGGGTGATACCGTCCAGAGACAGCAGTGCCACACCAAACTCGGCAACGCGAATCGATACCGCAGTTTATTAAGTCTATTAGCGTGGTCTCGCAGCAATCCGCAACAACGAAGGGGGGACACTCTAGAAGACACACCCTCTCTCTCAATATGGCGCCCTCTGGCTCAGGTCAATATAGTATTCAGCGTGCAAAAACTCTCACCCAGTTCGACACTTCAGTTACAGCAATTAACATCATCTTGCAAAATGAGATTTTCACTCTGCAGCGGAGTGTGCGCTGATATGAAACTTCCTGGCAGATTAAAACTGTGTGCCCGACCGAGACTCGAACTCGGGACCTTTGCCTTTCGCGGGCTGTGGCTAAGCCAAGTCTCCGCAATATCCTTTCTATCAGGAGTGCTAGTTCTGCAAGGTTCGCAGGAGAGCTTCTGTAAAGTTTGGAAGGTAGGAGACGAGGTACTGGCAGAAGTAAAGCTCTGAGCACCGGGCGTGAGTCGTGCTTCGGTAGCTCAGTTGGTAGAGCACTTGCCCGCGAAAGGCAAAGGTCCCGAGTTCGAGTCTCGGTCGGGCACACAGTTTTAATCTGCCAGGAAGTTTCATCATCTTGCAAAGTTGCAGATGAACATGTACTGTTGTAAATGTCGAACATTGTACCTCAAAGGATTCAAGACGGTTTCAAGTTCAATGACAACAGTGAATTATCAAGCACTCCTGTGGACAAGAAGTATGTCAAAGCTAAGTAAATCTGTCATACATTTATGTAATGAAGTGGACTATTATTTCAAGAGTTCTGATTGATGAGCCTTCTCTCAGAACAGAACAATCAAACAACCTACAAATATGGCCGGACGAAAATAGTAGTGAGAGAGAGAGAGGGAGAGAGAGAAGGGGGTGGGGGTGTTGGGGGGGGGGGGGGGGGCAGGTCAGGTCAGCACACCTAAACCATAGTAACTCGACGAGCGGATTGGAATTGATGTAAATAAGACTCAATTATAATTGGTAATAATACTCACTCTCCTGAATGATGTGTGAAAATACACTTCTGAACCACAACGTTAGTACCTCCTGCTAATAGTATGTTGGTCCGTTTTTGGAACTCAGTACAGCAGCAGTTGTGTGTCGCATGATTTCGACATGGCATTTATCGGTTTCCGGAGGCGTGGTGTAACAGATGTCTACCCACAGGTCAAGCAATACCCTTAAATTACGGAGTCAGTGTCTTCGGATACAAAGCTATCGACCAATAGTGTCCGAGATACGGTTCAGTCAGGCGAATCTGGCGGTCAAGACATCAACACGAGTTCAGCTTACATGCTCCTCAAACCACTGCGGCAAGATCCTGGCCCTGCGACAAGGACTTATCCTGCTGGAAGATGCCATCTCAAGCGGGGAACGAGCTCTGCAGTGATGTTCATGTAGTTCACAGCGCCCGTGGAAGCCAGTGTGTACGTCCCCAATTGCATAATACTACCCCCGATGCCCTGCATCACTGGCGCAGTGCCGGCCGGTGTGGCCGTGCGGTTATAGGTGCTTCAGTCTTGAACTGCGTGACCGCTACGGTCGCAGGTTCGAATCTTGCCTCGGGCATGGATGTGTGTGATGTCCTTAGGTTGGTTAGCTTTAAGTGGTTCTAAGTTCTAGGGGACTGATGACCACAGATGTTAAGTCCCATAGTGCTCAGAGCCATTTGAACCATTTAACACTAACTTCAGCCCACGCTTTCAGCCCATTTTCCCCTTCTTAAATTGTCATTAGGAGCGACGCTGAGGTTCCGACAGGCTTTCCATATAACATACAAAGCTGGGGTGCTATTCCAGTATGAGAGAGCCTTGGCCAATACTAACGAAGGACAATGGGCTGAAAGTTTGAACTGAAGTTTATTTTAGGGAGGACAGTGGACCAGGGCTGTCCCTGCAGTTGCGGCAGCCACAGTGTCGTATTGGTGTAGTGATTTGCACATCTGCCAAGTAAGCAGGACGTCCAGGTTCAAGTCCTGGCCTCGACACAAACTTTATTTCACTACTTCAACTTATATCGTTATCAAAGAAAAAGCTGAGACTCTTATGTCTCCAGCAAAATGTATCTCCATCAGACCAGTTTTAGCCGGCCGGGGTGGACGTGCGGTTCTACGCGCTACAGTCTGGAACCGCGCGACCGCTACGGTCGCAAGTTCGAATCCTGCCTCGGGCTTGGATGTGTGCGATGTCCTTAGGTTAGTTAAGTTTAAGTAGTTCTAATTTCTAGGAGACTGATGACCTCAGAAGTTAAGTCCCACAGTTTAACTGCGTACCTCAACACTTGTGCTGACACAAGCATAGACTCTGTTCTCAGATCTGTCTCAGGTCGTGCTGCTTTACAGAGCTGGCAGGCCTCCAATCTCCACAACCTGTGGTGACGCGTGAACGTTCAACAACTTATCGCGTACTCGTGGCTTCTCTGTCAGTCAACCATTTTCCATAGATGCCCAGGACAGTAGCACACGAAGTGCCGATCAGCCTCGCCGATTCAGAGATGCCTGTTCGCAGGCGCTGAGCTACAGTAATCGGTTCTTCGTCAAAGTCGCTTATGCCAGTCGATTTCCCCACTTGCGGCCCGTATCATCGCTAGAATGATAGCCCACTTGTCTTATACTGGCTGATTCAGCTGCCCTTAGCGCTGTCATTTTATGCAATCCGCAATGCTGTATTGGCCTTCACAAACCACGTGCCAGATTTTCATACTCTCTCTCTCTCGCTACTCCTAAACTATGAGTCCTACAGAATAATGGACAGGATCTATTTTTAGGCAATTTAATGTGGTTAAATTTTGTACTGGAATTGTTTTCGATGGAGGCAACGGGTTTCGACTTATTCAAGAAAAAATGCAAAAGTGACTTTCAAATCCACGTCCAACCTCACACTCATCCCTCATCAGTCAGAATTTGTAGTATGTTGTTCTTTTCAGTCCCTCCTACCAATGTGCATAAACTATATGAACTATTCTCGGAATTCGACCTTTTATGGTCTCTGTTGACTGGACTATCATGCCACCATAATTGTCAGCTATTTCTGAAACATTATTAATTTAAAAATGTCTGTCAGGGCAATGAATGGAAAAAAACAACTTTTTTGAACGTTAGGCTAAAACTAATTACGTTGACTATTCTGTCCTAGGTTAGCCCTGACAAGAACAGTGGTTTCATAGTCAGAAGGCCTGACAAATTCAACGATCGAATTGTTTATTCTATGCTGTTAAAATTGACAAAATTGTTTGTAAAATTTGCACAAACGTCATGTTTACAATTTTGAAATGCACGACTAAGCAGTTGAAGTAATAAGGCCAATCAATGAAGAACAAAAATGTCACATGTGGGAAATAATTCGTGGAGTCTCAAGTTTTTGTACAGTGATGCGAGAAGTGCTACGAACTACACACTAGAATTCCTGACCAGCGGGAGCTAAGTGTGGGAGTGTGTGTGTGTGGGGGGGGGGGGGGGGGCATTTTTAGATTACTTATCTAGGTTTTTCTTGAATAACTCGAAACCTACGGCCTCTATCGGAAACAATCTAGTACAAAATTTAACTACATTAAATTTCCTACAAAAAGACCACCAATTTTTTTCTGTAGACTAACAGTTTGTGGGTAGCGGGTGAGAGGAAACGAAAATCACGCAAACGGTATTTCAGGGCATTGCAGGTTGCATAAAATCTACAGTTAGGGGCAGCTGAGTTACACTGTATACGTCCCCTGCGTGCCACATGGGTGCAACGCCAACAAGCGGAAAACATTCGTGCAGTGCTCTGAGGTCCTAATGTCTTGCCTCGTTAGTGTAGGTTATTACAAAACAGCTATCAAATTTAAGTAGCTCGGTGACAGACACTCTGCTTCGCTGTGGAGTGGTACCCTAGCAGGGCAGTTTTCCTGCCTGAGAGCATGTTCGTTACAGACATGATCGGATACTGTTTTTCTTGGAGGAGCTACATAGCTCAGACGGTGTAGCGGACTGTTTTGGTAACTGCACAGAGAATACAGAAGGTGATAATAATCACAATAACTAATCCTATTCTTACTTCACTCTTATTTGTTAGATGAGATAATGTTTTTCTTACGTCGCTCCTCGGCATTTTTCACTAATTACTATGTGAGAAAAGGTGTTGTAATATTTAACTTCGCAAAACTGCTGTGAATACACGCGCTACTCTGAAGTGGTGACGACTGAATGCGTTGATGTACCTAAATTAATAAGCAGCACATTTCATTATCCAGTCTTTTTATTAGAGTGACAACGTGCCTTTATTTCCTATGTGGTTGGCTGTTTCTGGGTGAAGGGACCAAACAGCAAGGTCATCGGACCCATCGGATTAGGGAAGGATGGGGAAGGAAGGCGGCTGTGCCCTTTCAAAGGAACCATCCCGGTGTTTGCTGAAGCGATTTAGGGAAATCACGGAAAACCTAATTCAGGACGCCCGGACGTTCTCCTGAATGCGAGTATAGTGTGCTAACCACTGCGGCAGCTCTCTCGGTATTTCTTATGTGAATAAACTATGCAGATATGATACTGTCAGTTGAATACATCCCGTCTGTTGCCAATAAAAGCCAAAAAGAGCATTTGAAGGAGAAGTGCGATTTAATATCTCATGAAGGCTACATATGGTTCGCGTCTGCCGAGATTGGCGAATGATTTTGCGACTGCCCTGATACTCTTTTTTAAATATACATGTGCATGCGTTGTTTATTCTCTGGGTGCCTGAGTCATTGCACTTGATGTCTTGTCAGTGATAAAATGGTGTATGAGAATGTAATCTTGGTGCCTGAACAACTCATTTTATTATACGTTTTGCAGTTGTACAGATATATAAACGACTACAAGCTATAAAAAATGTGTGTTGCTCCACAAGGACAAGTATAAAAAATTCCGTTAAATTTTGGTTACTCAACAAAACTTACAAATTTAAATGTTGTAGACTGAACTAGATTCCCTGGAATTACAGTTATGGGCAAGTTAAATTGGGACCATCCCATAGAAAACATCGGGAAAATCGCTGGTTGGTAACAATGTGACAATAACGCCATTCAATAAGTACAAACCAACAGTTCAGCGATGGTGGCTATTGTATTTCGCGACACTGTGGAAACGGAATGGTGACGAATAAACTATCATAATTTCGGCAAATAAAAAATTCCTTTTGGCGCTTTGAGGCTCGAGCTGGTCTTTCTTTCAGCAGGATTATTTAGATTCAAAATAAAGAACACGCTTATCTACATTCAGGAGCGAAACAACAAGGCATATAATAAATATGAATATGGTTGTTTCTATAAAACTGATGAAAAACCAAAATAAAGCCACAACCTCATATGCAGGTAGGAGGAGCCCACGTATTTCATCAAAGGAAGTGGCACAGTGATTAATACTGAGCTCGCATCCGGGAGGATTGCCTTCAAATCCCCTACAGCCATCCACACTTCTGTTTGGTGTGGTTCCTCTCAACCGCACGAGGTATATCGCTTGTTGATTCACTTGAAAAGGATCCAGTTTATTTGCTTCATCAACCATCCCCACTCCGAGCTTTAATGACGTTGTCGTGGACTAAACTTTAAAAACTTATCTTCCGTCATTTAAAATCTTTATTGTAAATTAGATACTGTTTCTCAAGTGCGTTTTTACTAATCTATTGGTTTCAGATAACGTATGCCGTGAACTATTTTAGTTCGTGGTTGTCAGTGCTTAAAAATGAATGGGGATGTGTTCGTTACATTGCAACTATATCTTAAGGTATTCGTCTCTGTAGGAAGAAAATTTTCAAATAAACATTATTTGTCTATGGCGCACAGAACTGGTAGAGGTCTACGGGTGGATTACATAATTTACAAAATAATTCTTCAGCCTCAGTCACCTTAATTTTACAATGTTTAATAGGACGACGCGTTTCGGCAGCATGTTGTCATCATTAGGTGCTTAACAATACACAGAAACAAGTTTTTTACTGGGATGTTAGAAAGTAACATTACAAATTTCTTTAAAAGGTTCTTTACTGCTAAATGCTACATTAATAGTAAAGATATTTAGTGTGTTTTTGAGCAATTAAAAATAATGACTGATTAAATAAGTATTGAATATTGTATGGTTTAACATTTACCTTGACGTAAGTATACTTGGACAAAACATCTGTCTCATAGTGTAAGTATTATATCGAGAGTTAAATTATATATTACCTTAGGTATTGAGGAGAATTTGGCGTGTTCTAACCACTCCATTGCAAATTAAGCTGCATCAAAAATAAAGGTTTGTGCCTATTCTCATGATATATGTGCCAGATAAGGATATATTCCTATTACATGTAAGGAAGAATATCTTTGAGATTATTTAAATAATAACACACAAACATAACCTCACTGGGTCACACAGAAAAATATTCTTTCGCACTTTATGAGTATATATAATATAACAATTGATGTCTAAAAGAAAGTCAGGCATCTCGTCATGGCAGCATGCTTCAAAAATACATCCTGCCAATAAATATTGGAAAATAAAGGCGAGTGAACTTTAGAAAAGGTTTTTTTCAATAAATAACTTTCATGTCTTCCTCGTCGGCCGTCCGGTGTTTCCTCTAATTTTTAAACCAAACGTAAGCACATTAAGATAAAAATACATAGTTTAAAAACAGACTCAGAGTTTACATTCTTCAAATCTTCATTTGTACAGGTACTATATACGCTCTAATATCAGCGATGTCTACAGATAAGAGGAAACACAGCATAATTACTTTTTGCCCCGCGGCTTTCAGAGTCTTTAGAAGGTTATTATCCTTTTGCAAGGGGGACATGAAGAGGAAGACGGATTAAGAGGCTTTGACGTTAGTCGTTTAGTCAGCTCTTCCATTAAAAGCTTTTCACGCTACGACCCTTAGTTAACAAGGTACTTTGTACGTAAATATTACCCCTTTTAAATTTTCGTAATATTCTCGTGGCACCTGTTTGCATCTTGTCGACTCCATTTTTAGATATGTGGGCTTTGTAGCTGATCTAATGAGAAACATTCATGAAATCCCGAAACTACCGCAAACAAGTGGCAGATTAGATTAGCTAGCTCTTATTTTATTTCATTCTTTTCCACCCTAAATAAGACTGCATCGCTAAGACTGTACTAGCGACTTTCGGTGAATGCTCAAGTTCTTATATATATATATATATATATATATATATATATATATATATATATATATATATATATATATATATAAAGATGTAGATGTGGGCAGTGATAAAGCTAGTGCTTACTGAAAGTTGGCACAGGAAGACATAATATATGCGCAGTCTGGTACGTCATTGGCCCCAACCAAACTTCGGCTAATAATTATTTGAAATACAACTTTTATTTATCCTAATCAAACGTAAACGTCTTTATTCTGTTACACGAGTTTATTAGAACTGGTGTTAGAGCGCAAACGACCCACTCGCAACATGCTACCCAGAATCAATGGTTCGATGTTTCTCCGTCTATTCCAGCATTTAGTCGATGCAGCAAATGTTTACAAACATACATGGCAGTATTGCAAGAGATGATACCATACGCTTCTGAAAGGTCCCGTTATTAGGTTGGTTTACATTGGAGTTATTTCCATACAAGCTCATACAACGTTTAATCATGGCTAAATATTTTCAGTATCAAAGTTCACCACTTAATCAGCTTATGACTCTACAGCAATTATATAGAGATTTACTTGCAACCGTAAGTCAGTGTAGGTTTATATCCGACGTTCCTTGTTCTGTTCAAATGACAACAAATTAGTAGCAATGAAGGTGGCATCAGTGCAACGATGAAATGAAATCATAGAGAAAACTGTAAATAATGCAAAACTTATAGTAAAGAAAAACATTAATGTATCCGTATTAGGTTCAGCTACGTGGCTACGAAATACCGGGTGATCAAAAAGTCAGTATAAATTTTAAAAGTGAATAAATCACGGAATAATGTAGATAGAGAGGTACAAATTGACACACATGCTTGGAATGACATAGGGTTTTACTAGAACCAAAAAAATACAAAAGTTCAAAAAATGTCCGACAGATGGCGCTTCATCTGATCAGAATAGCAATAATTAGCATAACAAAGTAGGACAAAGCAAAGATGATGTTCTTTACAGGAAATGCTCAATATGTCCACCATCATTCCTCAACAATAGCTGTAGTCGAGGAACAATGTTATGAACAGCACTGTAAAGCATGTCTGGAGTTATGATGAGGCATTGGCGTCGGATGTTGTCTTTCAGCATCCCTAGAGATGTCAGTCGATGACGATACGCTTGTGACTCAGGTAACCCCAAGGCCATTAAACGCACGGACTGAGGTCTGAGGACCTGGGAGGCCAAGCATTACGAAAGTGGCGGCTGAGCACACGATCATCACCAAACGACGCGCGCAGGAGATCTTTCACCCGTCTAGCAATATGGGGTGGAGCGCCATCCTGTATGAACATCGTACGTTCCAGCAGGTGTTTATCAGCCAGGCTGGAGATGATGCGATTCTGTAACACATCGGCGTACTTCTCACCCGTCACGGTAGAAGTTACAAAACCAGAATCACGCATTTCCTTGAAGAAAAAAGGCCCGATAATGGTAGATGTTGTAAATCCAACCCATACCGTGACTTTCTCGTCGTGCAATGGAGTTTCCACGACAGTTCTAGGATTTTCGGTAGCCCAAATTCTGCAGTTGTGGGCGTTGACAGACCCTCGGAGCGTGAAATGAGCTTCGTCGGTCCACATCACGTTACTCAACCAGTCGTCATCTTCCACCATCTTTTGAAACGGCCACACCGCAAATGCCCTCCGCTTCACTAAATCGCCAGGTAACAGTTCATGATGCCGATGGATTTTGCACGGATAGCATCGGAGGGTACGCCTGAGTGCCAACGAAACAGTAGTGTATGGAATGCCGGTGCGACATGCGACTGCACGAGCGCTGACTTCCCCGTGCATAGACGAACCCGCTACAGTCTCCATTTGTTCCTGAACTGTCTCAGCGGCATTACGCCTTGTGCTCGGTCGACCACTACGGGGTCTATCGTCTAAACAACCCGTGGCTTCGAACTTCGAAATCATTCTCGCCGTAGCTGCATTTGTCAACGGACCTTTACCCGTTCGAATCCCCTTCCTATGGCGATAAGATCGTAACGCTGAACTAGCACATTCCCCATTCTCATAATACAGCTTCGCTAAAAGCGCCTTTTAAGTTAACGTCAACATGCTGCGACTGCAGGCGCATCTGATTCTCTCTCTCATTACTGCTCCTTTTATACACGATTGTCATGCGCAGTCACTGACGTTTTGCTCTCCAGCGCCATCTGTCGGACATTTTGTGAACTTTGTTTTTTTTGGTTCTAATAAAACCCCATGTCATTCCAAGTATTTGTCTCAATTTTTACCTCTCTATATACATTATTCCGTGGTTTATTAAGTTTTCAAATTTATACTGACATTTTAATCACCCGGTACACACACACACACACACACACACACACACACACACACACACACACACACATATTATTGTACAAAAACGACACACCACATAGGAATTATCCGAATGGGACGGAAATTGGTGGAGGATTATTTATTACAGTTTCAGAAAAATTGGATGATTTATTCAACAGAAAAGCTTCACAAATTGAGAAAGTCAATAATGCGTTAGTCCACTTGTCGACCTTATGCTGGCAGTTATTCGGATTGGCACTGGTGGTAGCTAATGGCTGACCTCCTTAGGCTTATCGCGCCAAATTCTGTCCAACTGGCGCTTTGGACCGTCCAAATTCCAGGATCGTTGGAGGGTCCTACCGGTAAAGCTCCAAACTTTCTGAATTGGGGGTTGCTGGCCAACGTAGGGTTGGACAAGCACGAAGACAGGCGGTAGAAACTTTCGCTTTCAGCGAGCTGACATTATCTTTCTGAAACGCAAGCCCTAGTTGGCGTGCCATGACGGGCAACGAACCGGGCGTAGGATGTAGTCGACATATCACTATGCTGTAAGGGTGCCGCAGAAGCCAACCGAAATGCTCTGGCCATGAAACGAAATTGCATCCCAGAACATCACTCTGGATGGTATCATACTGGTGTCCGGGTCGTCTACAGACATGACTTTGGCCTAGAATCTCATTGACTGGAGTAGGATTGTCTTCAGTGATGAGTTCCGCTTCGAGTTAAGCCCTGATGATCAGCGAAGACGTATATGGAGATGCCTCTGACAACAGTTGGATGCCATCTGAATGTCGGCCGCCATATGGCCCAACCAACAGGCATGATGATCTGAGGTGTCATATGTTTTCATAGGAGGCCCACACTGGTTGTCATCCATGGCACCCTTACAGCACATCGGAACGTCAATGACAATCTACGACCCGTTTGGTTGGGCTCCATGGCAATCCATCTCGGGCTTGCGTTTCGGAAACAGTTTCTGTTGCGTGTCTTCGTGCTTGACAAACCTTACCTCGCCCAACAAGCTCGTCGGATATCTCCCCATTTGAGAACATTTGGAGCATTATGAGATTTTGTCGATCTAACGTGCCAGTTGGACAGAAATTGCCATGTTATCCCTCAGAGGGACGTCCACCAACTCTATGAATTATACCAAGCCGAATAACTGCTTGCGTAAGGGCCAGAGGTGGACCAAGGCGTTACTGAGTTGCTCAATTTGTAAAGCTCTTCTTCTTTAAGAAATCATCAAATTTTTATGATTGTAATCACTTGTTTATCTTTATATGCCTATCATATCTAGCGATTTTCGTCTCATTCGGATAAGTCCTTCGTAGTGCGTAGTTGTTTTTGTCTTAGATTGTACTTGAAGAATAACACCAAACGAACACTGTTTTGTATAGCTATGAAACCTTTCGCGACTGAGTCCTTGTATAAAAACTTTTCAGTTCACTTGCCGCGTCAAATTCGGATGACGTAATCCGTGTAATCAGATACCGTCCTCTGAACATAAAAATGGGAGGCCTCTTCAGTTTCAAACTACTTAGTCCCTGGCGGCTATACATCTACATCTACGTTAATACTCCGCAAGCCTCCCCATGATGTGTAGCGGAGTGCACTTATTGCCACTGTCATTACCTCCCTTTCCTGTTCCAGTCGAATATGGTTCGCGGGAAGAAGGACTGCCGGAAAACCTCCGTGCGCGCTCGAATCTCACTAATTTTACATTCGTGATCTCCTCGGGAGGTATAAGTAGGGGGAAGCAATATATTCGATACCTCATCCATAAACACACCCTCTAGAAACCTGGACAGCAAGCTATACCGCGATGCAGAGCGCCTCTCTTGCAGAGTCTGCCATTTGAGTTTGCTAAAATCTCCATAACGCTATCACGGTTACCAAATAACCCTGTGACGAAACGCACCGCTCTTCTTTGGATCTTCTCTATCTCCTCTGTCAACCCGACCTGGTACGGATCCCACACTGATGAGCAATATTCAAGTATACGTGGAACGAGTGTTCTGTAAGCCACCTCCTTTGTTGATGGTCTACATTTTCTAAAGACTCTCACAATGAATCTCAACTGGTACTCGCCTTACTAACAATTAATTTTATATGATCATTCCACTTCAAACCGTTCCGCACGCTTATTCACAGATATTTTACAGAAGTAACTGGTACCAGTGTTTGTTCTGATATCATGTAATCATACAATAAAGGATCCTTCTTTCTATGTATTCGCAATACATGGCATTTGTCTATGTTAAGGGTCAGTTGGCACTCCCTGCACCAAGTGCCTATCCACTGCAGATCTTCCTGCATTTCCCTGCAATTTTCTAATGCTGCAACTTCTCTGTATAGTACAGCATCATCCGCGAAAAGCCGCATGGAACTTCCGACACTATCTACTAGGTCATTTATATATATTGTGAAAAGCAATGGTTCCATAAAACTCCTCTGTGGCACGCCAGCGGTTACTTTAACGTCTGTAGACGTCTCTCCATTGAGAACAACATGCTGTGTTCTGTTTGCTAAAAACTCTTCAATCCAGCCACACAGCTGGTTTGATATTCCGTAGGCTCTTACTTTGTGTATCTGGCGACAGTGTGGAACTGTATCGAACGCCTTCCGGAAGTCAAGGAAAACTGCATCTACCTGGGAGCCTGTATCTAATATTTTCTGGGTCTCATGACCAAATAAAGCGAGTTGGGTCTCACACGATCGCTGTTTCCGGAATCCATGTTGATTCCTACAGAGTAGTTTCCGGATTTCCAGAAATGACATGATACACGAGCAAAAAACATGTTCTAAAATTCTACAACAGATCGATGTCAGAGATATAAGCCTATAGTTTTGCGCATCTGCTCGACGACCCTTCTTGAAAACTGTAACTAGCTGTGCTCTTTTCCAATCATTTGGAACCTTCCGTTCCTCTAGAGACTTGCAGTACAAGGCTGTTAGAAGGGGGGGGGGGGGGGGGCGCAAGTTCTTTCGCGTCCTCTGTGTACAATCGAATTGGTATCCCGTAAGGTCGAGTGGACTTTCCTCTGTTGAGTGATTTCAGTTGCTTTTCTATTCCGTGGACACTTATTACGATGTCAGCCATTTTTCTGAATGGTGGGCTCCATATGGTTCCCAAGTTGTGCAGCGACCGTAAACCAAAAAATTACCAAACAAGCAGCAACCAGTCGTAAAATCATGCTTTCTTTATTTACTTTTGCAAATCGATTTCAACTGATTAACAGCCATCATCGATGCTTTCAACGAATATGTTCCTGAGTAGTAACACTGTCTTAAGCAGAGGTCCTGAGTAGTAACACTGTCTTAAGCAGAGGTCCTGAGTAGTAACACTGTCTTAAGCAGAGGTCCTGAGTAGTAACACTGTCTTAAGCAGAGGTCCTGAGTAGTAACACTGTCTTAAGCAGAGGTCCTGAGTAGTAACACTGTCTTAAGCAGAGGTCCTGAGTAGTAACACTGTCTTAAGCAGAGGTCCTGAGTAGTAACACTGTCTTAAGCAGAGGTTCTGAGTAGTAACACTGTCTTAAGCAGAGGTCCTGAGTAGTAACACTGTCTTAAGCAGAGGTCCTGAGTAGTAACATTGTCTTAAGCAGAGGTCCTGAGTAGTAACACTGTCTTAAGCAGTTGTGTGGTCTTAAAATGTTTGCTATTTTGTAACAGAGTTTGCTTGTGAAAGGGATGCAAGCAGTGAGTTTTTTTTTTCATTTTCTGTGTTTAATATAGCTTATGTTTTCGTTTAATGTAGCTTTTTGTATGAGGCTGTTAGTTAGTATGCCGTCTTAGCGATTTTTGTAGCTGTTTGATTATACTGGAAATAAACGTTTATATCACACTGAATGGAGACGTGTTACTAAATGATAAACTTGAAAGTAATGTCAGTAACTTCTTTAAAAACTACTCCATTGTTGAATGCTTATCCACTGAGAAGAAGTAATTGACTTTACCAACTATTTACCTTACATAAATACATGACATAAATATACACATATACAAACGTTTCATCATCACTGTATACTACAGTTTAGCAACAGAAACTTATTTATCTTAGCTTTTGAGAGCCATGGATTGATGTCAACAAATGACTGCTGAAGTGTTAATTTATGATATAATTGTTACTGTGCCCTGTGTGCCATGCAACGAAATTACTAACAAAAATGCAAGTAAATACTCAAGTAAAATGCTAATCATGCTTTTCAAATGATGTACACACTATTACATTTTTATCTTCCTGAACAGGCGTCTATTTTGACATACAACGTTACTGGCACACACACAGAACATGAAACTAACCTCACTTCATATTAATTAAAATGTAACAGTAACTATGAATGCTCCTGATGATGGCAGCATGCTGTCGAAACACGTCATGCTAATAAAATGTTAGTAACAAGTGACTGCTGTAGTATATATTATTTGGTGAAAATCTTACAGTACACTCACAGCTCTCAGATAACATCCATATAACGTAGATAAATTTAAGTTCAAATTCTCTGACTCGTTTCTAGACAAAATAAAAATTAAGGAAACTATCAAAATACATGCAACCTTTTTGACAGCAGACAATGGAGTAAATATCGGATAAGGTGACATTGTACTAGCATGGCTGCATAACCTACGACAGGAGTAATATGGAAAGACGAGGTAAACAGGTCGTCAGCCGAGCAGCTGTCTATACAATTAAAATGCTATCCTTACAGGTTCGTTGCCCACAAGAGAAACATTTCAGGACACGCGGTACAATTACCAGCAGTAATATGGTAACAAGGCCATAGGAAACGTCCGAGATGCCATATGGTAGCGTGGTAATGATATAAAAGCCGACATTATCAGAGAGAATTTAGTCTAGAGTCAGCAGTCACTAGTGATTTTGGAAGCCAAGGAAAATGACAGTCGGATAGTGACTAAGTAACAGTCCTTGAGTGATAGTTGTGAAGTCACGGAAGAATGACTTCATGGAGGATTAACTATCGAGAAGGTGGTTTTACCTTCAAGAAGCCGGCCATCTGAATACATAAGTAATCAGCAAGGTACTACTGGCTGCCCTGCAGATGTCAGATCGCGCACGTAGAACGAGAGAACTCAGTGGTCTTGTCTCTAAGCCAACTAGATTCCGTTAGAAGTAGAACAAAGGCAAACTGTCTGGGTAACAAGTCTGCCAATTATGAGACATCTCTTCTAACAAGGGAAAATATTTCAAGAAATAAATGCCATCAGACTCTGTTAACAAACGATTTATCCCGAGAAAACTTCTACTACCGTAACAGGTCTGTTGTGGGTGGCAGTTCCATTAACCTACCTTTAAGTAACGTGGTTATTTTGTTGACAATGCAAAAGAAACTCCTGTAACCATTTCATTTTCGCTTATGTCTTGTTACAACTAAAGGAGATGCAACGGTACAGATAATCTTCAGACACATTTACCACTACAAAAACGAAAAATCCCCACAAACTGGAGTAATGCGACGTGAAATTACTCGATTGCCGTATCTTTTTGAATATACTTCGTATTCGTTTACCACTTATTTCCCTTAGTTTTTTATGCAACGACTAGCTGAGTACTTGTCGCTAGCCAGTTCTATTAGCCTATCTCTTCCTTTCCCCTCTCTAAGTCCATCTCGTCCACGCTCCTGTCTGTCTGTCTCCTTCTCCCCTATCTTTCTGTCCATCTCCACACTCCCTTGTTATCTGTCTCCTCCTTTCTCCCTCTCTGTCCTTATGCTACCCCTCCCAATTCTCTCTGTCCATCTGCTTTTCCCCATCTGTCTAGCCCTGTCGCATTTGTCCATCTCCTCCACACCTCCATTCTGAATCCACATCCTGCTACCTCTCTACCTCCTTCTCACTTCCTTTGTTTCCTCCTTGCCCCCACTCTGTCCATCCTTCCTTCCCCTCTCTCTCTACATCTCATTTTTACCATCTCTTCTGTATCCTCCTCCCCTCTCTGTCCATTACCTCTTCCCTTTCTATATTTGTTTCCTCCTGCCCAACTCCTCCATCACTCTCTCTGAGTCCATCACTTGCTTCCCGTCTCTCTGCCCATCTCCCCCTCTTTTCTTCCTCTGTCGATTTCCTCATCTGCCTCCTCTTTGTCCACCTTCCCCTTTTCCCTTTTTCTCTCAATTTCCTCTACCCCCTGACTGTGTCCATCTCCTCTTCCCTCATATCCATGTTCTTGTCTTCCTTCCCCCTCTCTGTCTGTCCTCCCCTTCTGTCCAATCTTTTTCCACATTATCACTTCCACACCCAATAGGAGGTTGCCGATTCGGAGCACCACAGTATTTCTTTCCACATAGCAATATGTGTACTATGTTTGGCTTATATGACGCCGTGGCTTAAGGAGGGGCTTTCTATCCCCGGCTTTGCCAGAGTACGCCCGAATTACATATATTATACGTGCTTCGCTTGTATGTTCAGCGAAATTCGTCCTGCAGTTTCGATTTCACTCAGCTCAATCTTTATGACGTCATATCTCCGGAAAATGTGTCATACAATGGCACGACTTTGCAGCTACTTTAAGTTTTTACATTTACATTACTTTTTAATACTCTCTGAGAAATATGTTACTAACAGACTTAGCTGTAAAAACGTAATAATTTAAAACATCGTACATGATGATGCAATTTTTCAAGAATCTCTCTGTTCATAACTTCATATTTCCTTAACTGTGTGTCGTACAATGATATAATTTTTCAGGTGCTTTCTGCGTTGTATGTTAATACGCCTGAAAAATATGTTGCGAACATAAATAATACTAAAGGAACAGTAAATTAAAAAGTCATCCCTGATGTAAAGCCTTTACTGCATGAACGGCGAAATGTAGTAAGCGATTTACTTTTCATCATTTGGTAAGGATTGTCGGAGAGCAAAAGTTTTGGAAATCGTATGAAATTGTGTGTGAAGTTTGAATCAAGTCACTAAGTGTTCTCATTCTCAATTGCTGGACGAATAGTCTACGAATTGACGCATCTACTACACTACTGTTTTCATCCCCACCACTGCCCCTTTAATAGGCAGATGGTTCTTACCCCACAGCGATTCTCTTCAGTAAGTGATATGTGTACCAAGTTTGGTTGAAATCATTGCCGCGCGGGATTAGCCGAGCGGTCTCAGGCGCAGCAGTCATGGACTGTGTGGCTGGCCCCGGCGGAGGTTAGACTCCTCCCTCGGGCATGGGTGTGTGTGTTTGCCCTTCGGATAATTTAGGTTAAGTAGTGTGAAAGCTTATGGACTGCTGACAGCAGTCCCATAAGATTTCACACACATTTGAACATTTGAACTTTTGGTTGAAATCGATCCAGTGATTTCGGAGGAAATATGGAACATACACACATAAATAAAAATATATTTACATCCTTGGATACCAAAGTAAGACATTCGTTCCCACGTTCTCGTTACGTTGTCCTCACGGGCATCCGCCACGGCGAGACTTTCGCCGCCCTCCTTTGGCTGCACGCACGGGTCCACGGGGCAGCATGGCGGCTCTCCTGGGTACCTGGGTTCAGCGCCGCTGACCCCTGGGCTGCAAATCCCGGCCGGCCGCAGCGCACAGCGGATAGCGGCTGCTGATTTATGCTGACTGCGCTGCCGATAGCCGCCCCGCTGGGACTCCACAGGGCGCCGCGGACCGGCGCTGCGTCACGCGTAACGAACTGACAGATACGCGTGACTAATCTGTGCCAAAGGCTTTCTTGTTCTGTTTTCCGGAGTCCCTTCCAGGACAGTGCAGACGAAGCGAAGAGGGAATATTCACATGTGTAAACCGAAATAAACTGACGTTCTGTTGCTGTACGGATCTGCAGAACTCTGTAATACTGCCACCTATTTTCCTTTGCTAAGCAGATTATTCTACACTGAGGCGACAGAAGTCATGGGATACCTCCGAATATTGTGTCTGAAATCCAGCTGTCCGGCGTACTGCAGTAACTCGGCGTAGCGTGGGCTCAAAAAGTCGTCGTAAGTCCCCTACAGAAATACTGAGACATTCTGCCTCTATAGCCGCCCATAACTGCGAAAGTTGACCATGAACTGACCTCTCGATTATGTCTCATAAATGTTCGATGGGACTCACGTCGGGCGATCTAGGTGGCCTACTTATTTGCTCGAACTGTGCAGAAAGTTCTTCAAAGCACTCGTGAACGACTGTGGCACGTTCACATATTTGGAAACATGAAGTCCACGAATGGCTGAAATGGTGCTCAAGTAGCCGAACATAGACATTTCCAGTCAATGCCCGGTTCAGTTGCACCAGTGGACTCAGTCTATCCCATGTAAACAGAGACCATCATCATCAGCTTGCACAGAGCCTTGTTGACTACTTCGTTCCATGGCTTTAGGGGATCTGTGCCACGCTGATCCCTGCCATCAGCTCTTAGCAACTGAAGCTGGTTTTCCAATCGCCCAGGATCCAACCGATATGATTACGGGCTCAGAAGAAGCGCTACATGCGATGTCGTGCTCCTAGCAAAGGCGCCTGCGTCGACCGTCTGCTGCCACAGTTTATTTACGCCAAATTTCGCCGGACTGTCCTGACGGATACGTTCGTCGCATGTCCCACAGTGATTTCTGCGTTTATTTCACGTAGTGTTGTTTGTCTATTAGCACTGACAACTCTAGACCACTGCTCTCGGTCGTTAACTGAACGCCATCGGACACTGCGTTGTAAATGGTTAGAGGTAAGATCTAAACTTTGGTATTCTCGACACACTCTTGACACTGTGGATCTCAAAATATTGTATTTTCTAACGATTTCCGAAATGAAATGTCCCATGCACTAGCTCCAATTACCATTCCGCTTTAAAAAAATGTTAATTCCTGTCGTGCGGCCGTAATCACGTCAGAAACCTTTTCACACGAATCACGTGAATAAAAATGAAAGCTTCGCCAATGCACTGTCTTTCTATAACTTGTGAATATAATACTTCTGCCATCTGTATACATGCATATCACTTTCCCACGACATTAGCCACCTCAGTGTACTAGCAAAAAAGGGTTTCGGACTTTGATTTGCTTGCAGACTCAATCAATCCAAGTTATTACTGTACAGGAGAGTTAATACTACAGCAGCTATTATAGGTGGGAGGCAAAAAATAATAATAATAATAGAAAGATACAGAGCCTTAATTACGCTCTGCACCACATGTGCGTACCTGAATGTGTGTGGACTTAGATACACTGAGAGCAGGGAATGGAAGAGTAAGTCTATGAATATATATCACTCCGTCTTCAGGCAACAAGTAGCCCATCCGTGCCATCCGACCGCCGTGCCATCCTCAGGTGAGGATGCAGATAGGAGGGACGTGTGATCAGCACACCGCTCTTATGATGGTTTTCTGTGACCGGAACCGCTACTATTCGGTCGAGTAGCTCCTCAATTGACATCACGAGACTGAGTGCACCCCGAAAAAATGCCAACAGCGCATGGCGGCCCGAATGGTTACCCATCCAAGTACCGGCCACGCCCAACAGCGGTTATCTTCGGTGCTCTGACGGGAACCGGTGTATCCACTGCGGCAAAGCCGTTGCCAAGTCTATGAAGCTAATTGATAAATTTCTTGTAATTAATCCACTGAAATAAACGCAGTCTGTTCGGAAGGGCGACCTGCTACTGCAGGGAACAGAAACCAGAACTCTGTCCTCGACGGTGAGTGTTTGCACATACAAGGCTATCTTCAGGAGTGGTCCAGGGAAGTGTGATAGGACCGCGATTATTTGGAAATTTGTGGTAAGGCCTTATGGGACCAAATTGCTGAGGTAATCGGTCCCTAAGCTTATGCACTAATTAATCTAACTTTAACTTACGCTAAGGACAATATACACACCCATGACCGAGGGAGGACTCGAACCTCTTACGGGGGGGAGCCGCGCGGACCGCGACAAGACCCCCGAGACCGCGCGGCTAACCCGCGTGGCCCTGTTATTTTCTATATAATGGATCTGGCTAGACAGAGGCTGGACAGAGGCTGGACAGCAGTCTGGGATTGTCTGCTGGTGATGATTCTGTGGTGTACACGAAGATGTCGAAGTTGAGTAACTGTAGGAGGATACAAGACAACGTAGACAGAATTTCTAGTTGGTTTTGTGGAAAAATGTTAGTTAGTCCTGATGAATGGGAAAAACAAACGTGTAAGGTTCGGATACAGCAATAGTAGCGACCTGCATGACACAGTCACGTCGTTTAAATATCTGGCTGTAACGCTGCATAGCGATGTGAAATGGAACGAGTATGTGAGGACTGTGTTAGGGAAGGCGAATAGTCGAGTGGGAAAGTGTGGTTCATTTGTAAAAGAGACGGCATACAGGATGCTAGTGTGACCTGTTATTGAGTGTTTGGGATTCTCACGAGGTCAGTTAAAGCAAGTCAACGAAGCAATTCCGAGGCAGGTTGCTAGATTTGTTAACAGTATTTTCGATCACCTAGCAAGTATTACAGAGACGGTTTGGGAACTCAAATGGGAATTCCTGGAGGGAAGACGACGTTCTTTTCACTAACACTGTTGAGAAAGTTTAGAGAACCAGCATTTGAAGCTGACTGCAGAACGATTCTACTGCCGCCAACATACACTTCGTGTAGGGGCCACGAAGATAAGATTCGAAAAATTAGGGCTCATATGGAGTCATATCGGTAGTTCCCTCGCTCTAGTTGCGAGTGGCAATGACCAGTAGTGGCACAGGGTACTCCCAGCCATGTACTGTACAGTGGCCTGTAGACTATGTATGCAGATGTGGATAGTGATGTGACAATACCGTGTTGGGCCACTCCACAGTAATATGCTTTGACCCTCCTTGCCTGTGTGTGTGTGTGTGTGTGTGTGTGTGTGGTGTGTGTGGTGTGTGTGTTTGGGGGGGGGAGGTGGGGGAGGGGGTTCATGTTATCAGATATCACAGGCAATTCCATTGAGTTGATTGCTACTCCGGAGAAGGTCTCCGCAAGATGTGCTTGTGTACCGTCGCCTTGAAAGACGAAACTACTGCCGATATGTTGGGACTATTTAAGAGGGGCCTGACACATTACATTGCAGTAAAAAAATCGCCCTCGATAGGATTTTTCGACCTAGGAAAAGCGAACGAAATAAAAAAAAATCATTTAAAGTAGACTATGTGATCAAAAGTATCCGAACACTTATTACTGGACATTAAATGGGATACGTTCACATTGCGCCTTTATGACTGCTTGAACTCCGTTGACAACGCTTTGAAAGACATCTCTGAATGCCTGTGGACGAATGACAACGCATTCTTCCTCGAGAGCCGAAATCAGAGAAAGAAGTGATGTTGGGGTCTTGAGCAGGGTTCTTGAGCGAAACCTACGTTCTAATTCATCTCAAAAGTGTTCCAGTGGCTTCAGGTCGGGACTCTCGGCAGGCCAGACCATGTTATGTGTTAGTCTCCACAAACCATTGACTCACAATCCTACTTTATGACGCGACACATTGTCATTCTCATAGAAACACCCACTGTCTCCCAACTATTCCCCCACTGTAGGTAGGACTCAATGCTGTATAGCCTGTTCATGTCCTTCCGCATTTAGCTTTTCCTTAAGCGCAATAAGGGCACAATGAAAAACACCCCTGTACTCTCCCATCATCTCCTCCATACTTCACTGTTGGCACTACAGATTATGACAGATAATGCTCTCCAGGGCAAACACAAGCCAATCCAAAACATTGCTACGGGGGATGGCGTGATTAATCAATCCAAATTACTCGTTTCCACTGTCCATTGGCGTCCTTATTTACATCACTTTACATCACCTCAAGTGACCTTTGCATTAACTATAGAAATATGTGGCTTGTAAGGAGCTACTCGACCATAGTAACTTATTCTCTTTAACTCTCTAAGCCCACTCAATGTGTTAGCAGGAATTCTGGAAGCACTTAAGAACTTACGAGCGATTCCTTCCATTGATTTCATGCGATTTTGAACATCCACCCTCCGCAATGTTCTATGGGCACAGTCCGTCAGAACATGAGGTCTATCTGTTCCTCTTTACAATCACATCAAAAACAGTCTACTTGAGCAGTTTAGAAGGGTTGCAATGCCTTTCATGGAATACTTACTTACGGATACTTTTGATCAGATAGTGTACGGGGAACAGCGGGTATCATATGATTTGTACAGGAATGGAAGACATAGGAGTAACCATTCGTATCAGAATAAATACAATACATTGATGCAGGCTTTCACGCGCCCTATTAAGTCTGTACATCAAAGAAACAATGACAGATATAAAAGTCAGGTTGAGGATTCGAAATAAAATTCGCGCAGAAAGGATATAAATGAAAACACTAGCTGTTAACACTGATACGTTCAGTTAAAGTTGGGAAGAACTGCAGAATTCGTTGAACGGAATCAACAGTCTAATGAGCGCACTCTATGGATTGACAGTAAACCGACGGGGACGAAAGTAATGCGGAGTAGCAGAAATGAGATTAGCTGTAAACCTAACCTAAGGATTAGGAACAATCAAACAGACGAACTTAAGGGGTTTGCTAGACATGGCAGAGGAGATAAGGAAGACATAAAAAGCTGACTAAAACAAGCAAAGAGGACTGTCCAGCCCGAAAGAAGGCTATTATAACCAAACAGCGGCCCTAATTTGACGAAGTAGTTTCTGGTAATGAGCATTCAGAGCACAGCATTTTTTGAAAGTGGATCACAGACTGTCGAAAAATCGTGAAAGAAGAGAATCAAAGCATCTGACATGTGTTGTTATAGGAGGACGACGAAAATAAAGGTCGTATGGACACCTTTTAATGGTAACTATATATGCAAAATTAGTTTACCATAGGAACAACATACATCGAACGCAACACAAGTGTTTGCTACACCAAAATCACATCGATTCACAGTTAATACTGAGACACATGTTTCCAAGTTTTCCTGTGCATGGAATCACACAGTAACCATGCCTTTAGAATAAAATCATCAATTACGGTAGAACAAACAACAAATGTCCTTGGATAACTTTAGTGCTGCCTACGCACTTTAGTTATGAACAGGTCCCATTTTCCCAGAATTAGTCGAATAAAAATTATTCGTAAATTTAGTTGAAAGCTACGAGCAATCCATCCCCACTATGGAAAAGTTTCACCTTTTTCTCGATGTTACATAACTGTACGCTTTTATACACATAATATTGTGAGACAAAGGACTCATTAGATTGTTCAATAATGACCACATGGTACTCGTGACTATGAATTATGAATGCAATTTACCTTGACAGACAATGTAGTCTTTTACGCAACGCATGGCAGTAGCACAGCCGCAGTAACGCTACATGGAACAACTCAAATTAACAAAGAAAGAAATCCCAATCATTGACATGGTACATCTATTCAAAACTAATTATATCTCGTGCAACTACTTTTAAATAATTCTGCAGTAAAAAATGTAAGTATAATGAAGAGCAGGAGAATGTGAAAATGATGACGTGGCGGAGGCCACGTGGAGTCTGAGATGACATTACCAAGGAAAAGAATTTTTAATTTTGTAAATATGAAAGTAAACACTGCTCAAGTTATTTATCCTAGTGTAGATTACTAAATGCAATACATGAAATAACACGTTAATTCTTCTGTCACACACAAGTATCGAAAGGCAATAACAATTTCAAAACACTATCTCCCTTGAGAAGACGCCTGGCCGCTCTCTGCTGCATTTCCGACACAAGAGGCAGACTTTTTGCTCGACTTCCAATTGCTGACGCTACCTGCCTAAACTCCCAGATCTTTTACTCGACCTATTGTCAGAGAACATTCTAAATCGCCCTTTTCTTGTTTAAGTCGGCGGCTGAGGGTATCAATTAATTATCATTTATTCTAGAGAAGCTGCACAGTCATCAGTGGTATCTGTTCTTTCGAGAACAGTTAGTATCATCATATATAGTTAAAGGCTACCCGGCCATTGACCTTCGCCTGTGCGAATGTGCACAGGTTGCCCGAACTCTTACGGGAATCGTCACCTTAGTTGGCGCGAGTAATGAGTGGATGGGCAAACATCTATTAGGAACATTACGTATGTAGATTGTGGACAGTTGAGAATGTAGGTCTCGCGGGAACCGTGCAAGGGATAAGTCCCTGCAGTCGGGCTATTCATCTGTGTCCTCGGTGGCTCAGATGGATAGAGGGTCTGCCATGTAAGCAGGGCACACATTTTCAGCTGTCCCCATGGAGGTATATCAACAACACCTGTCGGCAGCTGAAGGTTTCGGTTACTGCATGGTCTATTTAGATAACTTAATAGTATATTCGAAAGACATCCATGAGCATGTAGTTAATATTGGCGAAGTTTCGATCATTTGCTCGCTGAATGGTTAATCCTAATCCTGGAAATGTTCCATTTCGTTTTCAAGAAATGTATTTGGGCCATACTATTGGCCGAAACGCGATTCACACCGATCTACGATTTGTTGATGCTGCACAAATTTTCTAACACCCACTACAATAAAGGAATTGCTATCACATTTAGGTCTCACAAATACTTCCAAAATGCATTGAAATTGCATGACATCCTAAGTCCCCTTAACAACTGTTAAAGGAAAGGGATTAAGTTCCACTGACCCCAGACCGTGAAACAGCATTTTCACAACAAAAAGATTAGTTAACAAATGTTCCAAATCTTGCCTTTTCAGATTTCCAGAAACAGTACATGCTGTCCTGAGACTGCAGCACTTTTGCCTCAGATACTGTCTTGAGCCGAGAAATAGATGGACAGGAAAATCCTGTAGCATATCCATCCAGACATCCTAATCAATCAGAAAGGAATTATTCAACTATTGAGAAAGTAATGCAGGGATTCACATTTGGAATAACATATTTCTGATGTCATTTATATGAGCACCATTTTAAAGTACGAATTGAACAAGCAGTATTCAAATTGTTGTAATGGGCTAAGATCTAAATACTACGCTAACCAGATGGGCATTGTACATCAGTGAGATTGATTTCAAAGTGATACATTGTCACAAAAGGACACACACAAATGCAGATGAACTGAGTCGGAAAGTACGCACAGTGGAATGCATTGGCATGGACAAGGAACAATGGATCAAAGTGCAAAACAATGACGTAGGTTTTCAGCGGTTGCCAGGCAGCCACAATTCCTCAGAGAGGAAGGAGACCTGAACAGGAAGACAAGACGTGGACAACATATTGTAGTGCCAGAGATATTATAAAACAAAGTGTTGAGGAAGGCCCATGATACCATATTAGCAGAGCACAGAGATGCACAAAATTACCGATGAGTAACATGCAGAAAGCATGTCAATCAGTACTCAATGAATTGTATATCATGAGCGCAAAGTGCGGAGTCCAGCCCCCAAATGATTATGTTACAGGGCCACTCGAGATAAACCACTTAAAATTATATGATCATAAGTACAGAAACCAGATGGCAGTTATAAGAGTTGTGGGACATGAAAGGTTCAAATGGCTCTGAGCACTATGGGACTCAACTGCTGTGGTCATAAGTCCCCTAGAACTTAGAACTACTTAAACCTAACTAACCTAAGGACAACACACAACACCCAGCCATCACGAGGTAGAGAAAATCCCTGACCCCGCCGGGAATCGAAGCCGGGAACCCGTGCGTGGGAAGCGAGAACGCTACCGCACGACCACGAGATGCGGGCGACATGAAAGGGAAGCAATGGTTGGGAAGGGAGTGAGACAGGGTTGTAGCCTCTCTCCGATGTTATTCAATCTGTATATTGAACAAGCAGTAGAGGAAACAAAAGAAAAATTCGGAGTAGGAATTAAAATCCATGGAAAAGAAATAACAACTTTGAGGTTCGCCGATGATATTGTAATTCTGTCAGAGGCAGCAAAGGACCTGGAAGAGCAGCTGAACGGAATGGACATTGTCTTGAAAGGAGGATATAAGATGAACATCAACAAAAGCAAAACGAGGATAATGGAATGTAGCCGAATTAAATCGGGTGATGCTGCGGGAATTAGATTATGAAATGAGACGCTTATAGTAGTAAATGAGTATTGCTATTTGGGGAGAAAAATAACTGATGATGGTCGAAGTAGAGAGGATATAAAATGTGGAATGGCAATGGCAAGGAAAGCATTTCTGAAGAAGAGAAATTTGTTAACGTCGAGTATAGATTTAAGTGTCAGGAAGTCGTTTCTGGAAGTATTTGTATGTAGTGTAGGCATGTATAGAAGTGAAACATGGACGATAAATAGTTTAGACAAGAAGAGAATAGAAGCTTTCGAAATGTGGTGCTACAGAAGAATGCTGAAGATTCGATGGGTAGATCACATAAATAATGAGGAGGTATTGAATAGTTGTGGAGGGAATAGAAATTTGTGGCACAACTTGACTAGAAGAAGGGATCGGTTGGTAGGGCATATTATGAGGCATCAAGGGATCACCAATTGAGTATTGGAGGACACCATGGAGGGTAAAAATCGTAGAGGGAGACCAAGAGATGAATATGCTAAACAGATTCAGAAGGAAGTAGGTTGCAGTAGGTACTAGGAGATGAAGAACCTTGCACAGGATAGAGTAGCATGGAGAGCTACATCAAACCAGTCTCTGGACTGAAGACCACAATAACAACTAGTCCTCGGACCGTTTATGGGAACATCAGCAGGAAACGGTTATGTTTGACAATAATCGATCATTTTTCACATTTCGTTTCAATGATGGTCTAGTAGTACAATGGGAGGATCCAGCCGTCACTGCCTTGCTTGGATACCAACAGAAGACCACTAAGCTCTGAGCCCTGATGTCCTCGCAGCAGACGCCGCCAGGCGCACGCACACACTACAGCCAGGAAACACTGCAACCTGGCAATGCAGGGGCACCAGATCTGCAGCAGTACGTGCAGTCAGCAGTGGGAGTCTGTCGCCGATGGTGGAGGTGCTGTCGTATTCTCCTTGCCACCCACTAAGCTTCACGAACGAAATTGTTGTAACCATGATCAGTCCTTTTCAGCTGCACAGCATCTTCTCTCAGCAGGAAACCGCAGCGCTCGGTAAGTTACCTGAGTCATCCTGTTGTATACTCAACATCAAACCATCATTCTAACGACTGGGCTGTAGATATCTTATGAAACGGAATTGAGGGCCCTGTTCTCAGTGAAGAACGTCGCTATAGGGAAATTAGCTTTGGCAGTACCTCAAGAAAGCTGCGGTAAGGCTATGTGTACGAAAAGCGTTGACGAATGCGGACGCTTTCTAAAGACGTACCTGCAGTAATTGGGAAAATATGGTGATATAAGGTACTTTGACAAAGATTGTTATTTCACGTCACCCAGGGACAACCATCTCGGTAGGAGCAAAGCTAGTCAAGTATTTACGTGCTACTTTCATGGGTGATGGCTGAATGATGGTGAAACCTGCAGTGGGCGACAAGCTGCTGAACATCTAAGCCTCATCACAAAATAGGAGCTCTGTAAAAGACCTAATGACAGAGTACATTGCTCCCCCCGCCTTTTTTGTGACTGAATAGTGAACATGTCTCTTTACCCATTTTATCTAGAAATACACATTCATATTGATGCACAATTACATTTTTTGTTGGTTGTATTTCGGAGATTTACGTTAGGCTTAAGAGGTTACTATTTTAGTAGGACTAGTTTAGTTTTTCTTATAAGTAGCTGAACTTTCTTCATAACCATTTCATCGGTTGTTGTTCCTAGTATGGCACTATATAGCACTTTTGAGTTTGACTAGTCTACGGTATTATTCCATAAACTAACGATGTTTGCACCATCTAACACCGTACATATCGCTACTCGTTTAGCCCAGTTCTTCAACAAACGGCCCTATGGTGTATTGACATAGTAACCCAATGTTATTCCCATTGTATCCACAACCGTCAAACATAGAGAAAATTAGTCATGTTTGTCCTCTGGGACTTTATGTTCCACAATTTGTCAGAAATTTTCTCCCCATCCAGTTACTAGATTCCAAGCTTTTACTGGCGCAATGCCACATATACAGACGTGGTCTTTTACCACATAATTCACAATAATAATCACTATATATGAAAGTCAATGCCCTAACTAACTGACTGGCTGACTGACCCACCATCGCCATCCCAAACCGCTAAGGACGGAAACTTCAAATTTGGCGAAGATGTGGCTCTTATACAGCAGGAGTCTTTTAATAAGAGATTTTTCGAAATTCCAAATCTAAAAGGGTGAAATAGGAATGAAGGTTATTTTGAAAAATGTCCCTATTAAGGCAATTTTGAAGATAGGCTTATGAAAATTTCTATTGGTTTCACGGTAAAAAAAAAGAAATATGTTTTTCACCATTTTTGGAAATTTAATCCTATGGGGTGAAACAATGGATGAAAGCTTTTTCTGAAAGTATATCACTATTAAAGAACTGCCAAGGGGATGAGATTTTTTTACGAAAAGATTTTGTTTTGAAAGCATTTGAAAGCTAAACCTGTGAAAATTTAAATTAGGCTTCTATGTTGGACATAAAAATGCACGTGTCACTGTTTTTAGAAATTCAACCCTTATGTGGGTTAAACAAGAGATCAAAGATGTCATTGTGCAAGCATTTTTGAAGCTAAAGCAACGAAAATTTGTGTTTGGCTTCTCTGTTAGAAATAAAATGTACGCATGTCACTGATTTTGGAAATTCAACTCCTAATGGGGTGAAACAGGGGCTGAATCTTTTTACGAAAGTATTTCTTTGCGAAAGCATTTTTAAAGCCAAACCTGTAAAAATTGGAGTATGACTGCTCGGTTAGAGATGAAAAGAACATGTTTCACTGTTTTCGGAAATTCAATCCCTATGCAGGTGAAACAGGGTCAGACTGATTCACTGACTCATCATCGCCCTGTGCATATCGCTAAGCAAGAAAACCTGAAGCTTGGAAAGGTTGTGTATTTTATACTATAACCATCGTCAAAGAAGAGATTGTCGGAAATTCCACTCCTAAGAGGGCGAAATAGAGGATGAAAGGCTTTTTGAAATCATGTCGCTATCAAGGGAATTTTGAAGCAAAAACTGGTATTCTGTTTCTCAGTGAGAAAACAAAAAATACATGTTTCAGCGTTTTTGGAAATTCGACAACTAAGGGGGGAAAATAGCGTGTCAAAGTTTTTTTGAAAAAAAAGAAACACTAAAGGATTTTTAACGCTACATCTATGACAATTGCTATTTGACTTCTCGCTTAGAAATATAAAGGTACGTGTTTCATCGTTTCTGGAAATTTGATTCCTAAGGGAGTGCAATAAGGGATGAAAATTTTATGGAAATATTTCGCTACATTAATATTTTAAAACTACAATTATAAAAATTGGTATTTTGCTTCTCAATTAGATATAAAGAAATATTGTTAGGTGATGAAACTTGCCATGGAAACATTTCAACAAGAACACAAAAGGCATGATAGGACTCCAGCTACCAGAATCGCTTCTTGGTCATAAGTAGGCCTACGTTCAGAGACTTGGACATCGAGAGAAAAATTCCCTGGAGGGTAAAATATGAGAGAGAAGTTGGAAGAAGAAAAAATCCCTCCATAGTTTCCTTCACGTGGGGCCGAAGGTTTTGCACTTTTTTAATGAATCTCGATCCATTAAAAACATGTGCCGAGAACTTAGCCTCATGGAGATATTTGATACGTTTAATCAGTTCGTCTTGCGTGTAGTCATCATCCTTGATACTGAAATTATGTGGTTGTCGATGCTCAAGTTTTCCTTCATTCTTTGGTACAAATTTATCGAATTTGGATCGTACTTGCGCCTCAGCATTTCTTCACCCACGATTCAGTACAAATGCTTTTGCAAATTTCTTCTCTGCACTCTGATGGCGTAATAGGCGTAGTCGCAATCATCGTTAAATAATTTCAACAGTACAAAATTGTGTGTCGAATTTTCATTAACTGTTTGAGGGACAACATGAGGTAATAATGTGTCTATTTTTGTTACGTATAAGTTTTGTAGATGTATCAGCTAGTTCACTTAAACCTTGAATGTGCTCTTCGTGAGTTCTATTTAAATTTTGCAAGTGAGTTATAATGCCTTGATACACGTCTTTAATCCTGTGTTTTCGGATCGAAGGCAAGACTTCATCGCACACCCAATCTCCAGATTTAACAGCGAGAGGCATCGTTGACTTAAGCAGTAACATGTAAAGTCCTGGTTTACTGATAAAATTTGTGTCTGAATACAAGTGTAGGTCACAGCTACACTTCAGTTCTTTGTATTTTTTTTATATCTTTTTCTCTAACATTATCTTTCTAGGCGTCTCTAGAATTTGCATACTCAATAATATCGCATACATCCTTGGCCTTGAACCAGGGATTATTCCGTCTATCTAGTACCACGAGCACTTGGTTCTCGTTGAACAAAAGTTGGTTGTTGCCGATATCGATAACTACTTCCATTTTATTATACGACATATAGAAAATTTTGGTCGCGCCGGAATGACGCTACCAAGATGCAGAGATCCATGAAAAATTGAATTGCATGAAAAGTAATAATAATAATATTTCTATGAACGGAACAATTGAACTTCCAATTCTTTTACCCTTATTAGTATCTGCTCTATATGAAGCAGCAATAAAGTACTAGCACAGCTTGGGCTATTTGGCTGCCCTAGAAGAAGAAGATCAGCTTTCTAAATTGAGTGATGAAGCGTTCAAAGAGGCGCTTACGTTATTTCAGCGGAAATTTAATCTAGTAGCTAATGCCGAGCTGACTGACGAAACTTTGCAATTAATGTAGAAACCAAGATGTGGCGTGGAAGATAAAATTTTGAGCTTTACTACACAGATCTAAAAGAGGAGCAAGAAGAATATAAAATGGCATTACTATCTTGCGACTAGAAAAATGTTGCAGGCCGCTGAAGCAGCTTTTGAAATCCGGAAAGATCACAGAGATCTTATTTTTGAAAACAGCAACCAAAATTCCGATATTGTCATTTCCAACAAGAGAATAGCTCACAGAAGACAGAATTCGGCGCTGCAGTTCTTTCAACGAAGATTTGACGGGAGAGGTCACGTACTCTCTCATGCAGATTACCCTAATTTGTACAACTATCCTATTGAAATTCACGTTGATCAGGATGAATACTGATACATGGAAACGGACAACAATACGCCTTCTTCGCAAACAAACTTGCTCGTTCTCTTAGTTCACGAAATTGGCCACAAGCTGGGTTTGGCGCTTCCAGACGTCGCTGAGTCAGTGATTTACGCGTTCTACAAAAGCAATTTCATGTAGCTTTCGGTATTCAGAGTTTGTAAGTAGGCTGTTTATGTTTTCTTATTGGCAACGTTACGTAGCGCTCTTTGAAAATCACTGGCTGTGCTGTGTGCAGTCTGTGGCTAGTTTGCATTGTTGTCTGCCATTGTAGTGTTGGGCAGCTGGATGTGGACAGCGCCTAGCGTTGAGCAGTTGGAGGTGAGCCACCAGCAGTGGTGGATGTGGGGAGAGAGATGGCGGAGTTTTGAAATTTGTAATACTGGATATCATGAACTGCTTTAAATATTATGACTATTAAGGTAAATACATTGTTTGTTCTCTATTAAAATCTTTCATTTGGTAACAATCCCTATCATTAGTTAGTGCCTTCCATAGTTTGAATCTTTTATTTAGCTGGCAGTAGTGGCGCTCGCTGTATTGCAGTAGTTCGAGTAATAAAGATTTTTGTGAAGTAAGTGATTTTATTAAAGGTATAGGTTAATGTTAGTCAGGGCCATTCTTTTGTAGGGATTTTTGAAAGTCAGATTGCGTTGCGCTAAAAAATATTGTGTGTCAGTTTAAGCACAGTCCTATATAATTTTTCTAAGGGGACGTTTCATATGTCGACCCTTTGCCGAGGATACCTCACTGGAAACTTCTGATTTTTTCTTGTAGTTTGTCTAATTAGTGTAGATTTTGTTTATTGCTAGCGCGTAATTGTAGAGAAAATCTCCTTTGTAGTTGCAGTCTTTCATTGTTGTACAGTAAAACAGGTGTGGCACACATGTAAATTTGCACCAAGTATTTCGCAGCTGCGCTTGCAATTAACTTGATATTATTTTCAGTGCTATGTTAATGTGTTCTCTTATTTTTGCTCTTCAAATTGTGTTTTTATGTGTTGTCGTGTGAAATATTGTGACAATAATGGCGTGTGAAAAACGTAATACTAGGCTCCAAAGTAAACTGAGAAATTACAGTGAAGACGAAAGCAGTGTGTTAGCGCCACCGTGTAATGAATTAACTAATGTTCAACATAGTAATTTGGTAACTGTGCATAGGGAAATGGAGCGGGCGGCAAACAATGGCGTAGGCAGTGAAGCAATTAGTGAACAGGGAAGCATTATCGATCGATCGCTCGGCAACAGCTCGCCTCAGGAATTCGAAATGACAGGGCACAATTTTGCAAATACTGTAGATTCAGGTTTTGCGTCCTCACCGTTTTCTCAAATAAGTGAAGACACATTTTCTGCTTGTCAAAATGTGAACGTTGCCGATGCAAATGCACTGCCGAAAAGCTTAGAGGAACAAATTCCAGACACTAATGCATTGTTATCACAGCTAATGCAACAAATGGAACAAAATCAGAGACAAACACAGCAAGAGCTTCAAACGTTAGACACAATGGAACAAAATCTTCAAAAGTTAGACACAATGGAACAACACCACAGACTGCACACAGCACAGCCAGTGAATTTCATACGGAGCGCTACGTGGCGTTACCAATAAGAAAACCTAAACAGCCTACTTACAAGTTTATACGGAAAACGTTTTGCTGCTGCTGCTGCTGCAGCTGCTTCTGAGACTACTCAACCGCCGACGACAGCAGTGCCTGAAAAAGAACCTGAATTGTGCAAAGTCAAGCAGTTTGGAAGTTCTGTTATTGTGGACGAATTCCTGTACATTTTCCACGGAAGATGGGTTTGGATGAACGCTCTTAATAGTAATGACGAATACGCTACTACTAAACCTCTGCTAATCACAGGCTGTCCTCCCCGATAGCTGAGTCGTCAGCGCGGCTTATTACGCATAGGGGCTCGGGTTCACTTCTCGGCTGGGTCGAAGATTTTCTCCGATCACGGACTGTGTATTGTGTTGTCCTCATTATCATTTCATTATCATTAGTGGATGGCAACGCGAAACCACCACTGGAATCACTTCCCAAGACACTCATGCAGTGGACCTCTCTGCCGAAGCTCCCCTATGATAAGACCTGCCGTAAGGCAGAACACAAAGTTTAATCACAGACTGGATAAGATTTCTACCGCAGAATTTCATAAACAAATCTCCTGTTTATCAGACGCCATCAGGTAAAGTCGTGTTGATTGTTAATAACATGATGTACATGATTCAAGTGTCGAGTTTAGCTCTAGAAGCTGGCTACCCTAAAAAAGTGTCTGATATTGGTCTGTGGCAGAACCCAGTCATCCACGGAGCGTTAAACACTTATTCAGGCAGAACGTTTATTTTTAATGATGATGTGTACTTTGCAGAAATAGACAAATGCAGTTTTAGAGCAAAGGCCGTTAGCGTTATAAGTAAAAGTTTTCCTGGCGTTCCGTCAGCCTTAGACTCTGTATTTAGATTCATAAACGACATTTTTTACTTCTTGAAGGACAGCATATTTTACGAATACAATGAATTCTCGAACATTCTAGTGAGAGCACGTAAATTTGATCTCTCGTTATTTGGCACAAACTACCCAACGACATCTTCCTCATTCAAGGCAATAATGAAGCCTTCAAAGAATACCGTGGCACAACTAGAAGCGATAAATCCCTAAAATATATATTTCGTATAATAAAATGGAACGAGATAAGTTGATGACGAAACTCAATAACTAGAACGCAGCAATGTGTCATAAAAAGCTTAGTGACTCAGAAGAACGACGTGTATACACAACTACAAACGTCAACAGCGGAAATACTAGACCCGGATAGAAAACATCTCTACTGCTCGATGGTAAGTGTTAGATTCTTTTACCAGGTAGATGTAACAAAGTGCTGAATTACGTGGACTATGCAATGCAGATAGGCATGCTTATTATATACACTCCTGGAAATTGAAATAAGAACACCGTGAATTCATTGTCCCAGGAAGGGGAAACTTTATTGACACATTCCTGGGGTCAGATACATCACATGATCACACTGACAGAACCACAGGCACATAGACACAGGCAACAGAGCATGCACAATGTCGGCACTAGTACAGTGAATATCCACCTTTCGCAGCAATGCAGGCTGCTATTCTCCCATGGAGACGATCGTAGAGATGCTGGATGTAGTCCTGTGGAACGGCTTGCCATGCCATTTCCACGTGGCGCCTCAGTTGGACCAGCGTTCGTGCTGGACGCGCAGACCGCGTGAGACGACGCTTCATCCAGTCCCAAACATGCTCAATGGGGGACAGATCCGGAGATCTTGCTGGCCAGGGTAGTTGACTTACACCTTCTAGAGCACGTTGGGTGGCACGGGATACATGCGGACGTGCATTGTTCTGTTGGAACAGCAAGTTCCCTTGCCGGTCTAGGAATGGTAGAACGATGGGTTTGATGACGGTTTGGATGTACCGTGCACTATTCAGTGTCCCCTCGACGATCACCAGTGGTGTACGGCCAGTGTAGGAGATCGCTCCCCACACCATGATGCCGGGTGTTGGCCCTGTGTGCCTCGGTCGTATGCAGTCCTGATTGTGGCGCTCACCTGCGCGGCGCCAAACACGCATACGACCATCATTGGCACCAAGGCAGAAGCGACTCTCATCGCTGAAGAAGACACGTCTCCATTTGTCCCTCCATTCACGCCTGTCGCGACACCACTGGAGGCGGGCTGCACGATGTTGGGGCGTGAGCGGAAGACGGCCTAACGGTGTGCGGGACCGTAGCCCAGCTTCATGGAGACGGTTGCGAATGGTCCTCGCCGATACCCCAGGAGCAACAGTGTCCCTAATTTGCTGGGAAGTGGCGGTGCGGTCCCCTACGGCACTGCGTAGGATCCTACGGTCTTGGCGTGCATCCGTGCGTCGCTGCGGTCCGGTCCCAGGTCGACGGGCACGTGCACCTTCCGCCGACCACTGGCGACAACATCGATGTACTGTGGAGACCTCAAGCCCCACGTGTTGAGCAATTCGGCGGTACGTCCACCCGGCCTCCCGCATGCCCACTATACGCCCTCGCTCAAAGTCTGTCAACTGCACATACGGTTCACGTCCCCGCTGTCGCGGCATGCTGCCAGTGTTAAAGACTGCGATGGAGCTCCGTATGCCACGGCAAACTGGCTGACACTGACGGCGGCGGTGCACAAATGCTGCGCAGCTAGCGCTATTCGACGGCCAACACCGCGGTTCCTGGTGTGTCCGCTGTGCCGTGCGTGTGATCATTGCTTGTACAGCCCTCTCGCAGTGTCCGGAGCAAGTATGGTGGGTCTGACACCCGGTGTCAATGTGTTCTTTTTTCCATTTCCAGGAGTGTATAAAGGTTACAAGGATGTCAATGGCTCTAACGTTCACGATATCGAATTCTGTAAAATTTTTATGTTTAATAAACCATAAAAATCACAGTAAACGTGAGATGTGTGACGTAGTGGTTCAGTAGTGGCTACATGTTTGCGCTGAATATATATATATATATCTATATATATATATCTATATATATATATATATATATATATATATATATATATATATACCGTGCAAACATCGTGTAGCCACTACGTCATATATATACATTCAGCTTCATCTTTGTATGCTCATTGAGACAGAGACATAAGACGATCTAAAGGTTGTTAAACAAGCAAAGAAGAATAGGAAGAAGTTTGAACAGCTGAAAAGTCTGTTCAAAGAGTGGAAGATGAAGCCAATAACAGAACACGAGGAGTATAAGAAAGAAGACCAGTCTGTTATCGATAAACTGAACGCTTTATGTAAAGACGTTATTGGTGCTGTAGGAAAAATCAAGAGGTCGAAACACAGCTAGGGAATTATGACGATATGTTTCTTATTCCGCCTACACCTAAGGAATCATCTTTTGAAAGAAGCTTATTAGTTGATGATGATCCGATCACGCCGCAGACCCGTAAGAGACTTGAGCCTATGTTGCAACAAACTGAGGAAGAAGGGCGGGAGAAGATGATGGGTGTTACAGACTACTCGACATCTTGGGCCGAAAGTGTCAAAATAATTGGGTGATCTTGGTTCAAATGGTTCAAATGGCACTGAGCACTATGGGACTTAACATCTGAGGTCACCAGTACCCTATACTTAGAACTACTTAAACCTAACTAACATAAGGACATCACACACATCCATGCCCGAGGCAGGATTCGAACCTGCGACCGTAGCAGCTGCGCGGTTCCTGACTGAAGCACCTAGAACCGCTCGGCCACAACGGCCGTCCCGTGGTCTTGGTGATACAGTATATGGCTTAAGGTTTCGCAAAGGGAAGCACTACGTAGGCGATTCCGAAGTAACGTTTAACAATGACGCCACTTCTGTCATAGGTAACACTTTCACTGCCAGCGATAGATTGATGAAACTGCTGTCCCGAATAAACCTTACATTGAAAGACTTCACGACTGATGACCTTGAAGCATATACAACCACGCTGAAGGAAACGAATGTAATATTTCACCACAATGATCCAAATACGAATAAACCCAAATCAAACTCCAGCGAAAATTACAATAACATGATTAAGCCGATATGGCAGTCATTGAGGTAAGTACGTAGTAATTCGACATCAAAATCACCAGCCAGCAGCAAGGGTGAAACAGGCTTTGTAATAAAATACATAGCAAAACCTGACGAGTATGTTTGGATGAATGACGTCAGAGATCTAATCAGTAGGCTGACGGTGATTCACGGTGGAGAGAATGCAGGAAATAATAGTTATCATAACGAAAATGTTGGTGTAACTTAAATGCTTATCAGTAAATGTAACGACTTCATAGTGAACAAACCAAAGGGAACTCCGTACTTTATTTGATTTCTGAATAATCTCCCTCACACGGTTTGGAAGTCAGAAAAGCATGGTAAAGGCTTAGTCAAATGGGCATTAAATAATCTGCCTGGCTACCGCTTTTGCGGACGTTACACATAGCTAGAGGAAAGATTAGCATGTGGAGATGTAGGAATTAATCCTTCAGATGAAGCCTGCAAGAGCATGACATTGCATACAGAGGACATAAGGATGTGGAGAAAAGACATGATGCAGGTAAAGAATTGCAGAAGGCAGCAAAAGAAAGAATTTTCAGCAAAGATATATCGATAGGCGAAAGATTAGCATCTACTGCTGTTGCGGGGATAATGTACGGAAAGAGAAAATTAGGCAAATGTTTAGTAGTCGATAACGGTTGGAATTAATTATTTTTCCTCTCCTGTTAATAAATGAAAGGATTTAGTATTGATTTTAATGTAACAACTAGCTGCGTGCCAAGAGCCAAGGCTATTAAGCTAAAGCTCTCCATCGACGAACTGAAAAGTCACGGCTTTCTTGATAATTTTCTTACTGAAACACAGATGAAACAGAAAGCCAGTAAAGTTAAAAAAGACGATAGTTTACTCCAAACATAATCTATGACTGTTGTGAAAAAATTGCTTGAATATCTTAGAGCAAAAAAAAAGAAGCTAAAAACGATGGCGGCTTCTTGCCGATGATTCTAGCTGCATTAGGTGCAATAGGATTGTTGGGCAGTGGGGTTGCAGCAATTACGAGCACTGTGCACAAAAAACGACGGGAGATGCAGAGTTGGCAGAACAGAAGAGATATATCCTAGAAATGGAGAAAAGTTGGGGCAAGTTTGCCCTAAGAAATAATACCTTATATATACATATATATAAAAAAAAGTCAAGGAAACGATGCAAAAGTACAGCCATCCGTTAACCAGATTTGATGGAAAAATTAGTAAAGCAAATGAAAATTGCGAATTTTAAAGGTGTCTTTATGATCGATGAACCACCGCAAAAATCAGCAAAAGTTAATCTAGAAACGTCTAATTACGTAGGCACTCACTGGACATGTTACTTCAAGAATGACGGGGAATATTTTGTGTTTGACTCGTTTGGTGGCGATATTCTACAAGCGTTACTGAACTATCTAGGCTGAGATGACTTGTTTTACAACGCATAGAGGGTTCAAAATTTGGATCAGTTTATATGTGGCCACCTACGTTTGCTGATCTTGAAGCTGTTTTCAGACGGGTGGTCGTTTGATAAGATTCTCGATATAATAAGTGGATTTATTTGGAAACAAGATAAAAGACGGGGTTAAGGAGCAACTAGAATCAACTACTAGGAAAGCTGACCTGGGAGAATTAGCTTCAAGAATCAAACAATTTATAAGCAACTAATATCGACTGCTAGTAAAGCTGACTTGAGAGAATTAACTTCAAAAATCGAAGGTGAGGCTGAACAATCTCGAAAGGAATTAAATAGCGTTTTTAAAATAACGAAAGGTTATATTGACTTCAAAGATAACATATTAGTAAATGTAAAAGAGCCTATAGATGTCCTTGATATAGTTACCTAAAGATATCTAGAAAAAGCAATTAAATAACTACGCGAGCAAAAAGGACTTGGAGAAATTTTTTGGTGATTATGTGAGCAAAGCTGAGTACACAAGCATTCTCACACTATTGAATAACTAAGTGAGCAAAGCTGAGCTCGGCGAATACTACAGCAATAATGACTTAGAGATAAACAACATGAAAGGCAGGATTGATGCGCTAGAGAGGAAGATGCATAGTAATTATAAATGAATGACGACGATGAGGATATTTGGTGCTTGAAGTACCACAGATTTATAGCTACAGTTCACCAGCAGATGGTTACCACAAAAAATGGTGGAGCCAGAATCGAGGGTAATTGTGCAGAGTGTAACAGAAAGAGCAACTGTGTAAAAGAAAAAAAAATGAAGTGGTCGACTGTGAATATTCGTGAAGAAATTGTGAACGAGCTGCACAAACAGATGAGAATGAACTACCCACTGAGAGCTGTTACAGCATTTTGTATAGACTATTTGTGGCAAGCTGACTTGGTTGAGATGGATTCTGGCACCCACAAGAACATATCAAAATCAATAAATATATGCGGTGTCTGTTAACTGTGACAGACATGTTCTCGAAATATATTTGGGCGATTCCTGGTAAAGATAAATCTGGTGAAAACGCTACTAGTACTTTCAAACATGTATTGGCAGAAAGAGAGCCAAAAAATTTGCAGACGGATAACGGTAAAGATTACTGCAACAAACACTTTAGGGAGCTGATGAAGCTTGAGAACATAAATCACTACTCTACTTTTTCAGAGATTAACGCGTCAGTCGTCGAGCGGTTTAAAAGAACATTCAAAGAAAAGAAAAATGTGAAAACGGTTTGCACTTCAATGTAATTACAGGTGGGTCGACCTACTGCCAAAGTTGATAGCTCAACAGTCATAAAACCTGTAGATGTAACTGATTTGCTACGGCAGAAAGCGGTGGAATCAGAGTTGAATCATCCAAGTACGATCCAGGTGATAAAGTGAGAATCAGCAAATTGAAGGGTTTGGTCGAGTAAGATTACACAGCAAATTGGTCTACTAAATTATACATATAAGCTGAAGGATATGAGTGGTAACGAAATTAAAGGAAGCTTCTACGAGCAGGAAATACTCAGATGTTTATCGCGTGGAAAAAGTGTTGAATAAGAAAGGTAATAAAGTTTATTTGGAGTGGCTAGGTTTTGATAGCTCACACAGTAGCTGGGTGAATAAAACTGTGTTATTTTTTTAATGGATCTTGACCCATTAAAATGTGGCAAACGTTTTAATTTTATCTCTGTATTTGCCTGAATTCGATTTCCGAGTCATATTAATAGTCATAAATCCAAAATTCACGTTCCAAGATTTACTGCAAATTTCTCTGAAGTCTTTCCACTTCAAATCTCCACCCACAAATTTGTCGTAGATGTGCTTTAAATTTGTTTCATCTTACCTAAAAATGTTGATAAAATTAAGGTTATCTCTCACAAACTACTTAGCAATTTTGGAGTACGTTTGTGCCAAACAGTGGCAGTCAATGTTCTTATGTCGTCCTCTGGCAAAGTATTCTCTGACTATATCTTGATTTTCAAGATTGAGGTCGTCAAAAACAACAACGGAGTTTTCTATACATTCATCTAGTGGAATAATTTCATCTGTGTTGCTGATAACAGAAGTAATTTTTTTTGTTTATCTTCATTTCCTTTGCATGCTTTTATAAATTCTTTATATTTAGGCTGATCTAAACTTCTAGAGTAAACATACAGGTGGTTAATTTTTTTTCCAGTTCAACATTCTGGCGCTAAGATACAATTGTGAATCACTAACGTTGTTTTCCGACAGCCACTTGGGTCTATAATTGCACAACGAATAGAATTAGGTAAAAGTTCACCATATTTCTCTTCCTGTTTCTTTTCACGAATTCTGATTTTTGGCTCCAAATCAGTCGCCATTTATAATAATAATAATAATAATAATAAATGAACAGAATTTTTGAACTCAGTGGTAAGTCTTGGACTTTAGAGAAAAGACTCAACATACGTATAAGAGATGCGTTTACAAAAGTAGGACTGGTTAGTTTTTATTCGTCATTTTTAACTAGAAACGTTACATGTGAAAACAACATACTGTACTTTCAGAAAGACTGTGATATTAACACGTTGACCAATCCCACACGCCAGTGTAGTCTAGAAAATTCAGGGAAAGATATAAAGAGTCATTCAGCGCTGATAATTTAAAGATTAAACCAAATAGTACGCTTAACAGAGTCAAATTCAAAGAACACGCCATAAGCTGTATTTTGGTAGAGAGCACAATATCGGGCGGTTGCTGGGTTTTACGGAGAATCAAACTGTGGAGTTCGCAGTAAACGCTGCTGCAGCGCAGCTGCCGCAGATCATTCCTTTCGATAAAATCAAAGTCCATTTTAATTTAGCAGATGGCATGTTTGTAAAGGACTCTGATCATTGTCATAGGGCAGCGAACATTATCGCTTCATTTAAGCGGACGTTGTTTGAACTAGCTGGTCATTTGCGGTTTTGCAGTCCTATCACATAGGACCCAGGCTATCCGTTATTTTTCCCAGTTCATGGTAAAGTTCAAAATCTGCAAGCCACTATAATGGATGAAAATGATTCTGTGATAGATTTTGGTGGTGCAAATTTAACTGTGCTTCTGGAAATGCTGTAATAAAGATAAACAAGAGAGAAAGTTATCAGTGGCAGTCTTTTCCAGTGAACGAGAAGACTAAAAATAATTCGAACTTGCCAAACACATTTTTAGTAGTAGACGTCAAAGTTGGAGATGGCCGGTTTGATAATAATCCTTAGTCGTACATGACATTTAATGCGGCACATCAAGACGACGACGGCTCAGATTACATTTCCTATGAAGGCAAATCGAATGTGAAACTGGTTCACAATTTTCTAAGTCGAGCGTGGAGTGTAGTTACAGTCAAGAAAGAGGACAGATTTTCTACAGGGTAGACCATCCAGGCGTTTCTTCAACAGTTTTCTGTCACCTAACGTCTTCTCTGGGTGAAGACACAAGATCCGTGGGAAATTTCGTTAACAACGGGAAGTTGCAAAGAAAAGAAAATGAAGTACTTTAACCGCTGAAAATGCTGGCGGCTCTTTTTAAAGATTATAGGAAAATCATGTGGGAAGGAGCTCTAACGATAACGTTTGTAGGAAGTCCAAATGCTGGCGACGCGTTATGTAGATGGTTTTCAAAGAAGGATGATGGCACTGACAATACAGATTCTAGACCATACCATGGTAAAGTGACAATTAAGAATATGGAAATTCGAGTGCCTATTGTAAAGTACGAACCAAACTATGAAATTGAGCTAAGAGGAAAGATGCTTAAACAGCCTAAGACACCAATTTCATTTTTTGACCTTCAAACGCAGGAAATAGCGCAGTCAGTGGTAAAAGAAATTTTGAACTGGACGTAACTAATTACTATAATTCTGTACAGTTTGACATGCCGTATTTTGTGTTTGTGGTGCTTCAGACCAACAGGAAAGGAAACAAAGATGGAGACTCGTCGTTGTCTGATCATGTTAAGCTGCAAAACATTTATCTCAAAAACGACCGAAACGAGATATTCACAGAAAAACTGTGGAACATTAATCCGCTAGCCATTTGTTTGAAGGCATACAGTGCGTTCACAGAATTCAAGAGAATAACTGAATCCACTGATGGCGCTAAAATTAGTGCATACGCTTTCCTTAATTCATATCCAATTTATGTTATCAATGTGAGCAGGCGTAAGAATGTTGTCACTGCTCAAAAGACAGTCACTAAACTGTCTGCGACTTTTAATGAACCTATTCGTGATGGTACTTCGGCGTACATCATTGTGTGCGGCAACAAGAATTTGACTTATGATCTTAAGCACGGAATAATTACTGAGAATTTTTAAACGGGTTGAGAGGTATAGTGTTTTTTTAACGGATCTTGATCCATTAATAAGGTTCACTCACACGCTTAGAAGTACGAAAGAAAATTGCGGATGTTGTAGTTGTAGTAGTTGTAGTTGTTCTTTAAATTGGTGTTCTACACATCAGGCAGGTATTTTGCACTTCTAACCAACGGTCAACGCATTCTTTGTGAAAAACGTGTTTGCAATTTGTGAGCACAAATTGATTATGATTTTCAGATTGTTGGTCGTTCAGTATGTCATAAGAATTTAACAGTCTTTGTTTGAACGATTCAGATACTTCTTGATACCTGAAAATAATTTCCATGTTTAATTTATGTCAAAATTTCATTATAAAATCTTCTGACAATATTTGTCGTCTTGATAAACACCTCCAGTCTATTCTATCTTGAAATTATCGCATGATATCTTCAGACATTTTTTGATATACCCCTACTCTAATCTGTCTGCGAATTCTCGCATGAAATCTTCATATACCAGGTTAGTCTAAACTGTCTTGAAATTCTTGCATGAAATTTTCTGAAAGTGTTTGATAGCGTGATAAAAGATATTCTCGCATGAAATTTTCACATAGCCTTTGACGGATTGATATTTCTCTCCAGTTTAATTTATCTTGGAATTCTCTCATGAAATTTTCAGATAGCCTTTGTCGTGCTGATATACCAGACCAGATTAATTTATCTTGGAATTCTCGCGTGATATTTTCAGATAGTGTTTAATATCTTGATATACATGACCGCTGGGCACGTTTAAAGGGGTTTACTTTTTTGATATAATAAGTACTTATTGCTGCCCATGTTTCATTTGTTGAATACAACTTGTACAGTTGTTTAAAATTTAAAATTTTACACATTTGATGAAGAAGTTGTTGTGGTTTAGACAGTGGTTCACGTTCTTGTTATTTTTCATTCATATGACTACCAATAAGTTCAATAAGTTGCTGTTTCTTCAGTTTTGAATGCGTTTGAAACCCATTTTTTCGCTTCTTTTTTCAGTTCTTGCCTAATTATTCCAAGCCTTTTCATTCGTAACCATTTTATTACACAAAAAATAATTTTATTTTCTACCACTATGCAATTCAATTTTTTATAGGACAAGCTAGTATTCGCGTGTTGCATGTTAAATGTCGCCAGTCGCTGCCAGAAAATGGCCGCAAAACAGTTACCGCAAAAAAGTGTAAGCCATCTTTTGGCCGAAAAGATGCGGGTTCAAAGAGGCGGCCACTTTTGCCGTAAAGTCACCAAGATATTGCAAAAAAGCGACCTCCAAGAAGTGGCCGCCATATTTTGCGCAAAATGATTCGGGTTTGTCGTCAACCGATACACTCACGTAAAGTCACCAAAGTCTCCCAAAAAAATGCTCATCAAAAAGTGGAGGCCATCTTTTGCCCAAAAACATACGGGTTTGTACTCAACCGTCTCCCTTACTTTAAACCGCCAAGATTTCGGAAATAAGTGACGGTCAAAAAGTGTACGCCATCTTTTGGCCGAAAAGATGCACTTTCAAAGAGGCGACCACTTTTGCCCAAAATGTTTTAAAATTTAAAATTAAAAAGATGTGGAAAATTATCACTTTCTTTTCTCTGGATTTTCCCATACCGACCACTATTCTACTTATACTATATTGAGGATAAAAGTTGTAGCACAGATCTCGAAAAGTTCTTGACCGATTAATTCAAAATTTTCACTATATTCTAATAAATGTCCACATGGATACAAACTCATGTTTTTAATATATATGTAATACATAAAGGGCATATGTTGGTTTCAAATATCTTCATTGTTTCTTGATCAGTTAACTTCAAATTCTTACACACGACACTCTAATGAACATTTGTACAGACATGGGATATATACATATTACGGCGAATATAACATAAGTCTCAAGATGTTCTTGACCGATTAACTTCAGATTTTACGTGATACTCTAATAAATACTCTACAGACATTGGCTACAATTTTAATATATACAATACACGAATATGTGTAATACGTAAAGAGGAAACGTTGTTAGCAAAAACCTTGAAAACTGTTTGACGAACATACTTCGAATTTTTATATGACGCTCTAATAAAAATTCATACTGACGTACGCTACATATTTCTTAAACATTAATTTGCAGGTGCTCTATTAAAACTAACTCAGAGAAAAAAATGCTGTTTTCTGAAAATATGCAGTTTCGTTCATATTTTCACATTCGGGTTTAACTACGAATGCAGGGCGCTTAAACCACGAACGGTTTCCCTCAAGCATATTGTCCTTATACATAATTTTAAGCAAAAATTGTATACACATCAGTGTGCTGTGTTCCTTCTTCCTCGCACTTCGTTTTGACAGAAACTCTTGAAAGTAGTGTCTATGGTTTATGATTACGAGGGTAATGTCTCCACCTTCGTTAATTGGGTTTGGATGGGAATATTTTGGTAAATCAATGCAGAAATAATCCTTAGAATGTGATTTTTTATTACCAATATTCACTTTTCCACATAATCACCTGCCAATTTGATACGTTTCTGCCAACGATGAGCAAGTTTTCTGACGGCGTCATGGAAGAAGTCGACGCTCTGTTTCCGCAACCATAGTCCTCTCAACTTCTTTATCAGATGCATTATGAAGGCCCCGCAGATCGTCTTTCATTATCGGGAACAGATGGAAGTCAGGCGTTGCTGAATCTGGACTGTATGGAGGATAACGCACGGTGGCGAGATTCACTCTCTGAAGTTCTGCTGTGGTGGCACGTGTAACCATCGTGCACAGATCTTCCGATAGCCAAGCAAAGCAATAATGTGACCCACACGTTCTTGTGAAATGCCGATTGTGCTTGCAATTTCTCTCTGAGTGATACGATGATCGTCCCGAATCAATCTGTCAACATTTTGCTTGTGAAACTCGGTGGTTGCTGTCACAGGACGCCCAACTCTTGGTTTGTTACGTAGGTCAGATGTTCCCTCCTCAATATCTTTAAAATTACTCGCCCAACGACGCAAAGCAGTCACATCAACACAGCCACCATTAACTGCTTTCATTCTCTGATGAATCTCCATTGGGGTGACATCTTCTGTTGTCAATCATTCAATGATGACACGTTGCTTAAATCGCTCTGACTGACCGTCTACGCATGGTCCCACACATTACACCGTAACAACACAATCGTTCAATGCTAAGGCTTCCCGCTAACTGGAACTGTAGAGACGAAGCTACTGAGCAAGCCAGCACCTGCCGCATACCAATGCTGCCAACTGTTGCAGAGTTGCGAATGTGAAGGCATTACTTTTCAGTCAACCCTCGTAGAATTTTACAACGGAATCTGAATCGTCAGGAACGTTCTAATACTGCATATTCGCGGGTTAAAACTATTCAGAATACTGTCACTGAAGGTCCTGTCCTCACAGATAAAGCAGCTGCACAAGTCTCTCCCAAACTCCGCACACCTATAATACCAACCATATTCGCATTCATTTTAAGCGAATTCAACTCCCATTGGTTTCCAGTAAAAATAAACAAGGCTCGACATCAGAGAGTGGCTATAAGAGGGGAGGGACAGAGTGAGGGGGGGAGAGAAGGAAAAGGATATATAGAGGGCAAGAAGGAGCGGACAGACAGAGAAAAGGAGGAGAAAAATGGAGAGATAGGTAGTAGGAGGTTGTGGGCAGAAGGATGAGGAGGAGGAGTGGTTGGACAAATAGAGGGATAAGGAGGAGATGAATAGAGAGGGGGAGATAGAAGGAGATTAAAATATATATCCAGTACCCAGACATATTTACCGATTATGAATCATTGCTGGGTTCGCTAATAAGAAATAAAATCAAAATAAATTTTAGAAATTTTCAGTAATTTTCTGTAATATCATAAAAGGCCTCTGAGGTCAAGGCTTTGTAAAGCGAACAATATAGGTCCCTCTCAAGAATATGGATACTTCATCAGGCAAGTGATTTGGTGATGAGAAAAAGCAAAGTCGTGTTGTGTGAATGTGTGGTTGTGAATCAGATTTCTTTGTTCCTTCTCACTTGACAGTTAACAATAGAACCAACATGCCTCTACTGAATCAGTCTTCCAAGCAGGTTTGGAATCTGAGGCAGCACAAGAAGTGATACATCTGACACACAATTTGCTAATTACCTGCTTCTGCCACATTCTGTCAGGACGGTTTACCGTGGACCTACGTCCTGCAGCATCTGCCCAACGGTCCTGTAACTTGCAGCATTCTCTGAGCAGAAATGTTCTCCCTACCGCAGCTCGCACTTCAGAAACAATCTGAAACCTGAGCTGTCGCGCGGGAATTCACTGTCGAACAACAATTTCGAGTCAGCTCCTTCCGCGCCGCAGTAATTGGTGAACGGGACGGGAGGGGGGGGGGGGGGGGGAGGAAGGAATGCGGAGCTCAAAACCTGTCTTCGGGGACATCGATTCATAAGCTGGCTCATACTGATTTGTCTGTCGTATAGAGGTGAATGTTCGGGGGGAGATCTTCGTGGTGTTGAAGAGAAGTTGACTGACTACGTGCTATAAGCAACAGGGAGCAAGTATTACGTAGACAAACGGAGTACAGCACGATATATGCATCTATGCAGAAATTCATCACATAAGTAATTACACTGAAATTAGTGCAACAATACCACCTAGACTTCACTACAAAGTATGAGTATAAAAGCCGGCCGAAGTGGCCGTGGGGTTCGGGGCGCTGCAGTCTGGAACCGCGAGACCGCTACGGTCGCAGGTTCGAATCCTGCCTCAGGCATGGATCTGTGTGATGACTTTAAGCTAGTTAGGTTTAACTAGTTCTAAGTTGTAGGGGACTAATGACCTCAGACGTTGACTCCCATAGTGCTCAGAGCCATTTGAGTATAAAAACATGTCATTAGTACAATTACTAGTGGTAAGCACTATTTAACATAGTTAATTAGGCACTGAACACTGTGCTATGAAAGCCTAGAATCTAAGATGTCACCGGCTGGACCACACTTGTGAATCGCCAAAAAGAGTGGCATTATAAAATTATGTATTATGTCCGCTACTGAATGATTCTTTCGTCCATACATTCAGATACATTTAGACAGTAACGTGGACTTAAACCGATAAAGCATAAAATTGATTCGTTCAACAGCTGAAGATATTAAGCGCAGTGTCGCTCCTACTATAAGGCAGAATAGGAGGAATCTGCAGGAGAAAGAGAGATTAGGATCTAACGTTCCTTCGACAACAAGGCCGTTAGATGCACACTATAAGCTTTTATTAGAGACGGAACTCGGCCTTTCCCATTTCAAAGACATCATCCCACCACCTGTGTTAATTATTTTGGGAAGCCATGGAAATACTATATCTGGATGGCCATACGGGGATTTGAACCGATGTCTTTGCAAATGCGAATCTAGTGAACTATCACTGTGGCATCTCGTTCGGTCTGCTACTGCTGTACATGACTCGAAGGAGTTCCAGGGGAGCGCGTTCTGGCAGCTACGCCTGATAAATTCTTCTCCTGTTACACTCTTTCAACCGCCATTTTTAATATTGACGTAGGACCTCAGTGAAACATAGTTGTTGCTGTCGTGGTCTTCAGTCCAGAGACTGGTTTGATGCAGCTCTCCTTGCTACTCTATACTGTGCAAGCTTCTTCATCTCCCAGTACCTACTGCAACCTACATCCTTCTGAATCTGTTTATTGTATTCATCTCTTGGTCTCCCTCTACAATTTAGACTCTACACGCTGCCCTCCAATACTAAATTGGTGATCGATGTATGCCTCAGAATATGTCCTATCAAATGATCCCTTCTTCTAGTCAAGTTGTGCCACAAATTTCTCTTCTCTTCAATTCTACTCAATACCTCCTCGATAGTTACGTGATCTACCCATCTAATCTTCAACATCCTTCTGTAGCACCACATATCGAAAGCTTCTGTTCTCTTCTTGTCTAAACTATTTATCGTCCATGTTTCACTTCCATACATGGCTACACTCCATACAAATACTTCCAGTAACGACTTCCTGACACTTAAATCTATATTCGATGTTAACAGATTTCTCTTCTTCAGAAACACTTTCCTTGCCATTGCCAGTCTACATATTATATCCTCAGGCATAGTAAGTAGCTTTATTTCAAAAGCTAAAAACTAACTTGCAATATAAAACTCTTGTAAATGTTGGTACAGTTACGTTTAGCTGGAGTAAGCAATGCATCAGTGGTCAACAACTGAATCATACTACGATGCAAAATGAAAGGACGCTTCCGCAATAAAGAACACAGCAACTTCCCGTCCCTGTTCAAAATTCGTGCTCCTATTCTAATTAAGCTTCCCTTTTTTTCCTTATGAAAATACGGGACACACGAGAAGTCTGTGGTCAAATGCTCAATAATTTCTAAATTACTGTGTTAACAGAACTTTATAATGACTCAGACATAATACTGAATAAGTGTACATTTCATTAGAACAATATTTATTAATTTCCCAAGTGAAGTGCACTTACAAATGCTCCATTTTACCAGAATTTGTATTAAAAGGTTTATAAGAAAAAATTTGTCGATACAGACGATTGAAAATGTTCCCAACAGTATGGCTTCTGACTGACGATAATAACCTGTTGATGAACTTAATGAAGTAATTTTAAATTTTAGTACTTTTGCACCATAATTTCAAAAAACTATATTGCCGAGGGTGTGGGTTCGAAACTTCTTCCGAATACCTTAGGTTTAGGCTTACAAGAGGAACTGGCAGATTTGAAAGCAGATAGGACTTTGAAGTGAAAATTTTTCGAATTGGTATGGATACATTTTGGCTGTTAATAAGCAGTGAATATCCGGTTGTCTCCGAGATGGCAGTTAATGTGTTATTACCATTTAAACTAGATGTTTGTATGAACTGGGCTTCTAGACATTGACTGAAATTAAAACATGCAAGAGAGAGAGAGAGAGAGAGAGAGAGAGAGAGAGAGAGAGAGACTCAAAGCCATCGATGAAGAAATGAGGCGTGCTTTGTCAATGGTCTGTGTCCACTTGTGAATTAAGTTAATAAGTTGTTAATAAACGCTTGAGTCTACTCCTGTTTTATAAAAATAATAATAATTCATTAAATAGCAATATAGCATTTCGTAATTGTATTCAGATTCACACGATTCTGATGGTTCAAAAAATGGTTCTGAGCACTATGGGACTTAACATCTTCTGAGGTCATCAGTCCCCTAGAACTTAGAACTACTTAAACCTAACTAATCTAAGGACATCACACACATCCATGCCCAAGGCAGGATTCGAACCTGTGACCGTAGCAGTCGCGCGGTTCCGGACTGAAGGGCCTAGAACCGCTCGGCCACCGCGGCCGGGCGATTTTGATGGGACCGACATTTGGTATGCCATGTTGAGTCAAAGGCCATCGAGGCGTACTGTAGTTAGTAAAGGTTGTAGAAATATGACCTAGCAATATAATACACGCTCATCTACTGCCAATTACAGTTTCCAATTCCTCTAGCATCACGGGCCAGACCAGTAACTCTCACACTGGATTTAAGTAAAGATCAGTTTCCTAGCACCATACGTGCATAATTCTGAGCCTCAGCAACAGTGAACTTTGACATTAATGTCAGTTCGCGGAGGTGGCACCACGCCAAACGACTAGTGACCAATTGGCAGCCCGGTGCATTAGTAGTAGTAGTAGTAGTAGTAGTAGTAGCAGCACTTCTTTTCTACCAACCACTCTTAAAATTCTTTTCCTCAGCACCGCATCTCGCACAACATCAATAGATATTTAAAGCAGGAAAGTTGTTAGCAAAATTCTCTAAAAGTTCTTAACTTCAGATTTTTACATGTTACTCCAATAAATGCTTGGATAGACATAGCCAATACATCTTCTAAACATATTTGGTATGTGAATATACACACACTACATAAAGGAAAAACATTATTAACAAAAATGTCGAAAAGTTCTTGTGGGATAATTTTCAAATTTTTACATGATAGCCTAAAAATATTCGGTCCAACAAAGAATACATATTTTTAATAATTATGGTATATAAATGTAAATAATAATATATAAAGAGGAGTTCATGGAAAAATCTAGAAAATTACATGACCGATTCATTTCAGATGTTTACGTATAACTCTAAGAAGCTATTGGACGGGCATAGGCAACTATTTTTAATATACATAATAAATAAAAAAACAGTCTGAAATAGCTCGTAAGGCCGTTGCAGGGTAAATCGTGATGAGAAATAGTTGTGAAGAAACAAATTCCATACGTTGCGCCGTCATCTAGCATTGAAGTTAGCCAATGAGAATGTCACGAGTGCAAATTCATGCGGCTTTCCTGTTACAGGTGGTATTTGTTGTTCTCATAGGATAGATGGTAGCGCACTAGACTTCGAAGCCTTTGGCCTTGGCCAGTTTTATACAGATTTTTATATCTGTCTCTTGTTCGGTTTTAGGAAACTGCCAACGAATCGAATTACTTTATGAACAATTATTTCTCAGACAACCTAACCTGCAACGCCCATACAAACTTTTCAGACTTTTTTTGACCACCCTGTTTACTGCAAAACTCTTTCATGGTATCTTGTTGAATGCTCTCTACCCTGTGTACTAGTAAAGAGTTCGGTATAGAACATCCAAATGGAAGCCAAGTGAAAAATTTTCCACATCTTTTGCACTTTGAATTTTAAAACTTTTTGTGTAAAAGTTGACGCCTTTCTGAATCGCCATCTTTGTGCGCAAAAGATGGCTGCTACTTTTTAGCTGTAACTCTTTTGGGAAATCTTGGCGATTTTAAGTCAGAGCGGCGGTTGAGGACAAACCCTCAGCTTTTTGCGCAAAATATTGGGAGCAATTTTTTGCGACTTAACTGGAAAAATGGCCAAAAGATGGCGGTACTTTTTTGCGGAATCTTGGCGACTTCAGCAAGGACGGTGGTTGAGGACAAACCCGAATGTTTTTGCGCAAAAGATGCCTAGCACTTTATGGCGACTTTACGGGAAAAGTGGTTGCCTCTTTGAACCAGCATCTTTTCAGCCAAAAAATGGCGACCACCTTTTGGCGACCACATTCTTGCGACCAGAACTATGAATTTTTTATAAGCCTTTGCCTATAAAATTACCCTTAGCAGTACTTATATGTCAACTTTATTATCTGCTTGTTGATGAACGTGGTACTAATTATTTCTATATTCTCATCGAGTATGAGCTCGTACTAACGAGCAGGATCACCGACGTACTCTGTAATCACTGTTTCCATTTATATATACTAAAGTTTTTCCTTAATAACCCCAGAGAAGTGTATCAATTAAATGGCCTTTTGCTTTAGAAGCATACGTTTATCGGAGTTTAATTTAAACTCTTTTGCTATAAATTTATTGACCAAATTTTTGGTCTTCTTATCTCTCGTAATTATATTATTGCTCATGATAACCTTATCTTCAGAAGCCCGTATTAATTCGGCATTCGTCTTCATGTTGAGATTTACGGAATTTCGTAGTTCAGAGTGAAGACATGAATTTTTGTAGTCTTTTGCCTTTATAGGCTTGATAAGCATAGCGTTTTGGGCCTGTGCTTATCCATTCAATGCCAAAATCGTCTTTGCCAAATTCATCTGTCCATTCGCCAAGCATACAACCTGTTTGCACTGTGTTTGTACCATCATCAACGTAAACAGTAGAGTGTGTGTCGTAGTATCGCCTAATCTATAGAGCATATCATACAACCTCATTCTAGCGTTGGCGGTGATCAATGCGGCTGCAGATATGTTAGTACTTGTACTATCTTCGACATAGAAATCATCGTAGCGATATGTCAACCCGATTATTTCCTCGTTGATTGGTATCACATTAGTAATCTCTATTTTGCCGTCGAGCTACAGTGCGTACTATCATTTAATGTTCTGTATAAATTCCGTTTGTGACAAGTTCAGCCTTCCCACCCAAAGAGAATTGAGGCATATTTTGGCAATAGCCCGCTTGCCGGCGTTCGCTTCAATATTGCTAAAGCCGACCTCTATAGCTTGCTTTTCTTTGGTAATTCGAACGTATTCTTCTTTCGACGTTTAATCATCTTCCCAAGGACTAGTTTCCAGTTTGATCTTCATGAAGGTTTTAATGTAATCTCTGAACAACTCATTACTTGTTAATTAAATGGACACCATGGCTGCAAACAGTCGTTATATACTTCATTGGGGACATGTTGAAAATGTGTGTCCCGCCCGGGACTCGAACCCGGGATCTCCTGCTTACATGGCTAACGCTCTATCGATCTGAGCCACCGAGGGCACAGAGGATAGTTCCCCTGCAGGGAGTTATCCCTTGCACGCTCCCCGTGAGACCCACATTTCCAACATGTCCACACCACTACATTCGTAGTGCGCCTAATAGATGTTTGCCCATCATACTCGTTACTCGTGGTAGATTAATCTACCAAGTCCCGTACGAGTTCGGGCATAGCGTGTGCGTTCCCACAAGAAGGTCAATGGCCGGGAAGCCATATTTTAACTATATATGACGGTAGTATCTGTTCTCGAAAGAACAGTTACCGTTGATGACCATGCAGCTTTGGTCATCAACGGTAACTGTTCTTTCGGGAACTGGTACTACCATCATATATAACTCATTACTTACTCGATCAAAATGCCGTACCTCGTAAATTACCTGTATTTTGTAGCCTTTTTCGATATCCTTGTTTAGCTCTATCCTACAAACGCTCGCTCATCGTCACTATGGTTGCAACTACTATGAGGCTTATGTTCTACACATTTCACACTTAGAGCGAACAAAAGCTTTTGCTGCCTAACTGGAAGCACAGGATGATACAAGCCTCGAAGCTCAAGCACTTTGCATTTAACAAAACCAAACCTTTCTTTGCCGTGTTTTTCTGGTCTCAGTATCTGTTCGTGATGACCAACAGGAAAATTGTGGTAAAACATCAGTGTTGGATATAGACTGCAGATGTCTATGTATCGCTGCTTCTTGCCTGACACCTTCAACTTAGCAACGTTTGTTCTTCCACCGAAAAGCGGGTCACTAGGGTTCTACGAGATTTATTGCTTCATTTACGTTCTCTTTGTAAGCCTTAGAATTTTTCCACTTACAACTCCTCATCTCGACAACGCTATAACCAGCATTTCTCAACGCCTGTGTTCCCTCTGCCGTCATTGAAAAGAGATCATTCATGGTTTCATGGCTCAGATTGTTGATAATATCGCGCGAATAACACTCTGGGCAGCCGTGCCAACAGCAACCATGATACTGATAACACGGTTTTAGTGCTTGCATCGTAGCCGTCAACTTTTGCACCACACATTGTAACTTCCCCGGTCGTTCAATGCATGCTGAACATTTACTTCTTTTGATCTTTGACTACAGAAATCGCGTTGGCTCAAGGTATTCTGACCTGTAAATAGCCATACAGATCCTAGCCGTTGTTATGTACTGAAAAGGATCAATATTAGCTATTTCCAGGAGATTTTTCCTAAATTCCAGGCAGCCGCGGCGCAATATGTCGGCATAAGAATGGGCATACTCGGCAAGTTCCTTCTGGAAGTCAAACACGTAGTTTTGCTTCACCTTCTGAGCGTGCCATTCTAAGAACGCTTTTCTAGCTTCAGGTTTCATAGTGCCGACACCATAGTACTTGGTTGGGGGAATTTGCCCTACGTAATTTTGATGTTGCGTTTATTGAAGAAGTGCTGAAAGTAGCCTTTTTTCAACTCTTTCAAGCCGAATGTCCTTGGAAACGACACGAGGCCACCTTCGATAAAGTTTATGCTGTCAATTATTCTAAGTTTTAGGGTAGGTATTATCACCTCCGTAAGCTTCGTCCCTTGGTAAATGGTTTTCATCTTAACGCCGATAAGATGAAAAGAAAGTACGCATCATAAGCCTTTGCCTTGTGCGCTATACACGTATACCTCCTGTTACTGTGTGATATCAACCATTAACAAAGTTCATTGTTATTTCTGTACTCGTGTCTGTTTCCTTTGAAGTCGTGCACAGCGACAAAGTTTGCCGTATGTACTGCTGTATCTTTTCCTGCTTCGAAATCGAAAAAGTTGTACTTTTGTGTGTAAGTGCATTTTTTAAATCGTTTAGTGCCGCTTCCGTTACAAGTACAATAATCCTCGCAGTAGCCACCGCGACTTTTTCTCCTTTCCATGTAGCAATCGTGCTCACTTATCTTTACATTTTCATCACAATTTCAGCATTCAGAGAAACCACAGTTGTGTCCGCTTATGTTTCCACTGCATATCTTTTAACACTTTTTGCACGTGTAAACTTTTCACAAACTCCTTTGTGGTTATCCATGCATTCCTTATAAAACAAAATATGTTGCACTTTTCACAATAAATTTTTGATCGAGTTCCTTTTTTAGTATCATGCTTTTGTCTTAAACACAAATTGCACACATTTCCTTCATCTCTTTTCCAAGAGCTTTTGTCTTTGTTATTGTAGGCAACGTCACATTTATTGCAGTAGTGTATGCTACCACTGAAACCCTTCATGTTGTTGATCACATTATAGTGGTTGTTATTTAAATCGTTTTCTCTCTTTCCACGCCAGAAAAATGAATTGCCTTGTTAAATGCAGCAGTTGAAACATGCTTCATATGAACATTAAAAATTTTGCTGCATCGCTGAAATCGGCAGGGGTGAACGCTTCTTCATAAATTTTTCCAGGTTTATCGCACAACTCCTTTGCTATTTCTTCCTTCACGGCTCTCCCTTCCCTAATGTAGAGAACTTGATTGTCCGTCAATTCCTTACCCAGTATGTTTCCAGTTTCGTAGGTAAATGCTGTGATTATTGTTCGTGGACCGCACAGGCTGTCAGTGTTGATTATTATGTTTATTCTTCTCTTACTAATGATATCATCAGCAATATTCACTGTTTTCGTATGATTTCCGACTTTTTCCCTCGGCATTTTGTAGACGTCGAAGTAAAAAGTGGTAATGTTTATGTCTGCATTTTCATTCTTTCAGTCTGTGGAAGTTGCCTTAGCATTGACTATAAAATTCCTTTTCGATGAAATTACGTGATTAAAATTATTCTTTTCAGCAACTACCTTCATCTGATCGCCTTGCTTGAAATCAAATAACTTTCTTACCTCTTTGATGGCTGCGTGTACAGGTTTTCTGATAGCTTTCATCTGTTTCATGGGATCATCTTTCAAGTTTTTGCTTTTATTAGTATAAGCTGTCTGCCAAACGTTATATTTTTTAAACAATACTGTACGATTACCTGGAATAATCTCAAACGGCCACTTTTTATCTTTCAACGACCTGAGCAGTTTTTTCTTGAAAGGGAAAATATCGCCAATTCTTTCTGTTGTTCTCATGAGTACGTTTTGGCACTGTTTCGAATACATCTGGAGCAACTTGAAACTACCGAATTCTCTCCAAACGCTCCTTCTCTAAATTTATCAAATTCAATAGCTTTTCCTTTGAAAGTATCACAGAATATCCTTTGACTCTATTTTCCCGGGTTCGATTCCCGGCGGGGTCAGGGATTTTCTCTGCCTCGTGATGACTGGGTGTTGTGTGCTGCCCTTAGGTTAGTTAGGTTTAAGTAGTTCTAAGTTCTAGCGGACTGATGACCATAGATGTTAAGTCCCATAGTGCTCAGTGCCATTTGAACCTTCTATTTTCCCTTGCTATTTCTCTCAAGTTACGAAAAGTTTTTTTGGAAAATTCGTCTTAATTAAACAATCGGCTAATATTTTCTGAAGAATAAGCTCTTTCTATAGCTTCACCAAGTTCTGCTTTCTTCATTTCGTGAAACCTTTGATCCTGACCTCTTTTGTGAGAGCTTTTCATTCAGTATCAGTAGCCATTTATTTATTACACAAAATACTTATTTATATTACAAATACGCAATCCAATTTTTATGGTACAGCTAGCATTTAGAGTGTTGTAATCTGTGGCGAAAGAGCGCTCTCCCCATAACCGGATAAGAAGTAGGAAGCACGTGTATGCGGTCGTCGCCGGCGCTGACTGTGTTCTCTTCGTCTGTCAACAGATATCCCTGATGTTCCATCTTTTAAATTACTACGGTACGTCATCTTTGCCTTATTCATTATGGAAATGCAGACGGGATGGTCATCCCAACTGAGATTTAAGGAGCATTGAAGTTTGCGCTTAGTCCCTTCAAACGAGCTGCAACTATCTGGCGAAAAATCACAAATTTCACGCGAAAAAAAAAAGCAGGTGAATGTAGGTGCTTTTAAAAAGTACTTAATCACTGCCACACAAGTTGCAAGCGCTTGAACGCGCTCCCTGGTTTGCCTCAGGCTAGGGAGCTGGGCTGGCCACCCAAAGTAATGAGGATCATCTTCATCGAGTCGCTGATGTTCTTGTGCCCCTCGAGTAAATAAGACGGTTGACAGATGCGTCATCGGACCTGGCAATGGACTTGGGCATCGAGAGAGAAAAAACCCAGGAGGGTAAAAGATGAGGGAGAAATTGGAAGAAGAAAAAATCCCTCCGTAGTCTTCTTCACGTCGCGCCGAAGGTTTTGAGCTGTTTTTAATGGATCGCGATCCATTAAAAATTGTGCCGACAACTTAGTCTCACGGAGATATTTGATATTGTTAATCAGAACGTCTAGGGTGTAGTCATCATCCTAGATACTGAAATAGTTCAAGTGCTAGTCGATGCTCAAGTTTTCCTCCATTCTTTGGTACAAATTTATCGAATTTGGATCATACTGGAGCCTCAGCATTTCTTCACTATTTGGATGTCTGTCCATGATTCTGTATAAATGTTTTTGCAAATTTCTTCGATGTAATCTGATGACGTTGTAAGCGTAATCGCAGTCATCGTGAAATAATTTCAACAGTAAAAACATGTGTCTCAAATTTTCATTGTCTGTTTGAGGGACAACATGAGGTAATAATATTTCAATTCGTTCAGTTTTGTTACGTATAAGTATTATAGATGTATCAACTAGTTCATTTAAACCTTGAATGTGCTCTTCGTGAGTTCAGTTTAAACTTTCCAAATGAGTTATTTTGCCTTGATACATCTCTTTAATTCTGTACTCGCCGTGTTTTCGAATCGAAGGCAAGGCTTCATCACACATACCCAATCTCTAAATTTAACAGCAATAGGCATCGTTGGCTTACGCACTAATATGTAAAGTCCTGGTTCATTGTAAAATTTGTATCTGAATAAAAGTGTAGTTCACAGGTACGCTTGAATTCTATGTATTTTTTGATATCTTTTTCTCTTACATTATCTTTCAAGGCGTCTCTAGAACTTGCATACTCAAGAATATTGCATACATCCTTGGCCTTGAACCAGGGATTATTCTCTTTATCTAGTACCACGAGCACTTCCTAGTCTTTGAACACAAGTTGGTTGTTGCCAATATCGATAACTGCTTCCATTTTATTATACGACATACAGAAAATTGAATTGCATGAAAAGTAATAATAATAATATTTCTATGAACGGGATAATTGAACTTCCAATTTTTTCACCCTTATTAGTATACGCTCTTGATGAAGCAGCAGTAAAGTACTTCCACAACTTGGGCTATTTGGCTGCCCTAGAAGAAGAAGATCAGCTTTCTAAATTGAGTGATGAAGCGTTCAAAGAGGCGCTTACGTTATTTCAGCAGGAATTTAATCTAGTAGCTAATGGCGAGCTGACTGACGAAACTTTGCAATTAATGGAGAAACCAATATGTGGCGTGGAAGATAAAATTTTGAACTTTCCTACACAGATCTAAAAGAGGAACAAGAAGAATATAAAATGGCATTACTATCTTGCGACTAGAAAAATGTTGCAGGCAGCTGAAGCAGCTTTTGAAATCCGGCAAGATCACAGAGATCTTATTTTTGAAAACAGCAACCAAAATCCTGATATTGTCATTTCGAACAAGAGAAGAGCTCGCAGAAGACAAAATTCAGTGCTGCAGTTCTGTCAACGTATTTTTGACGGGAGAGGCCATGTACTGGCTCATGCAGATTACCCTTATATGTACAACGATCCTACTGAAATTCACGTTGATCAGGATAAATACTGGTACATGGAAACGGACAATAATACGCCTTCTTTGCAAAAAACTTGCTCTCCGTCTTAGTTCACGAAACTGGCCACACGCTAGGTTTGGCGTATTCAGACGTCGCTGAGTCAATGATGTACGCACTACCATGCAGCTATCTGAAGACGATATATGGGAAACGTGCTAGCTGCTTCTGAGCCTACTCAGGCGCCGACGCCAGCAGTGCCTGAAAAGGAACCTGAATTGTGAAAAATCGAGCAGTTTGGAAGTTCTGTTACTGTGCACGAATTCCTGTACATTTTCCACGGAAAATGTGTTTGGATGAACGCTCTTAATAATAGAGATGAGCACGCTACCTACTAAGCCTGTGATAATCACAGACTGGTTATGATTTCTACCGCAAAATTTCATAAACATTTCTGCTGTTTATCAGGGACCATCAGGTCAAGTCATGTTGATTGTTAATAACATGATATACGTGATTCAATTGTCGAGTTTAGCTCTAGAAGCTGGCTACCCTAAAAAGTGTCTTATATTGGTGTGTGGTAAAACCCTGTCATCCACGGAGCGTTAAACATTTATTCAGGCAGAACGTTTGTTTTTTATCATGATGTATACTTCGCAGAAATAGATGAATGCAGCTTTATAGCGAAGGGCTTTGGCGTTGTCAGTGAAAGTTTTCCTGGCGTGCCGTCAGCCTTAGACTCTGTATTTAGATTCATAAACGACATTTTTTACTTCTTGAAGGACAGCATATTTTACGAATACAATGAATTCTCGAACATTCTAGTGAGAGCACGTAAATTTGATCTCTCGTTATTTGGCACAAACTACCCAACGACATCTTCTTCATTCAAGGCAATAATGAAGCCTTTAAAGAATACCGTGGCACAACTAGAAGCGATAAATCCCTAAAATACATATTTAGTTTGATAAAATGGAACGAGATAAGTTGATGACGAAACACAATAACCAGAACGCAGCAATGTGTCATAAAAAGCTTAGTGACTTCGAAGAAGGACGTTTACACACTATTACAAACGTCAACAGCGGAAATACTAGACACGGACAGAAAACATCTCTACTGCTCGGTGGCAAGTGTAAGATTCTTTTACCAGAATGATGTAACAAAGTGCTGAATTACGAGGACTATGCAATGCTGATAGGCATGCTTATGATATATAAAGGTTACAAGAATGTCAATGGCTATAACGTTCGCGATATCGAATTCTGTAAAATCTTTATGTTTAATAAACCATAAAAATCACAGTAAACGTGAGATGTGTGACGTAGTGGTTCAGTAGTGGCTACATGTTTGCGCTGTATATATATATATATATATATATATATATATATATATATATATATATATATATATATATATATGTTAGGTACGATAGACAATAATGTCTCTGTCTACAAAACTTTCAAGTCCAGGTACGTTAGGAACTCCAGTACCTCCACGTACAATGGCTACAGTGAGCCAACCATTACCGTGGGAGAATGTATCGTTAATGTCAATACTAAAATTAAGTCTACAACCACAGAAAAGACAAAGTCCGTCGACAAGTGCAGTAGCAGCAACACTCTTAACTGGTATGCGGTTCTTCTTGTCCCCAGCTGTTGTGGCGAATTCGATGTTCTCGATGGTTATATAAACTGTTATATATATATTCAGTGCAAACATCGTGTAGCCACTACGTCATATATATACATTCAGCTTCATCTTTGTATGCTCATTGAGACAGAGACATAAGACGATCTAACGCTTGTTAAACAAGCAAACAAGTATAGGAAGAATTTTGAATAGCTGAAAAGTCTGTTCAAAGAGTGGAAGATGAAGCCAATAACAGAACACGAGGAGTATAAGAAAGATGACCAGTCTGTTATCGATAAACTGAAAGCTTTATGTAAAGACGTTATTGGTGCTGTGGGAAAAATCAAGAGGTCGAAAAACAGCTAGGGAATTATGACGATATGTTTCTTATTCCGCCTACACCTAAGGAATCATCTTTTGAAAGAAGCTTATTAGTTGATGTGATCCGATCACGCCGAAGACCCGTATGAGACTTGAGCCTATGTTGGAGCAACCTGGGGAAGGAGGGTGGGAGAAGATGAAGGGTAATTGGTGGAGGGGGCGGGAGGGGGGGGGGAGGAAGGAATGCGGAGCTCAAAACCTCTCTACGGGGACATCGATTCATAAGCTGGCTGATACTGATTTGTCTGTCGTATAGGGGCGAATGTTCGTGGGGAGTTCTTCGTGGTGTTGAAGAGAAGTTGACTACGTGCAATAAGCAACAGGGAGCAAGTATTACGTAGACAGAGTACAGCACGATACATACTTCTCTGCAGAAATTCATCTCATAATTAATGACACTCAAATGGAGTAACAATACCACCTAGACTTCACTACAACGTCTGAGTATAAAAACATTTCATTAGTACAATTACTAGTGGTAAGCACTATTTAACGTAGTGAATTAGGCACTGAACACCGCGCTATGAAAGCCTAGAGTCTAAGATGTCACCGGCTGGACCACACTTGTGAATATCCAACAAGAGTGGCATTATAAAATTACCTATTATGTCTGTTACTGAATGATTCTTTCGTCCATACATGCAGATACCTTAAGACAGTAACGTGGACTTCAACCGATAAAGCATAAAATTGATTCGTTCAGCAGCTGAAGATATTAATCATAGTGTCGCTCCTACTACAAGGTAGAATAGGAGGAACTTGCAGGAGAAAGAGAGATTATGGTCTAAAGTTCCTTCGACGACAAGGCCGTTAGATGCACACTATAGGCTTTTATTAGAGACGGAACTCCGCCTAGCCCATTTCAAAGAAGCCATCCCGTCACCTGTGTTAACTGGTTTGGGAAGCCATGGAAAAACTATATCTGGATGGCCGTACAGGGATTTGAACCGATGTCTTTGACAATGCCAATCTAGTGAACTGTCACTGTGCCATCTCGTTCGGTCCGCTAGTGCTGTACAAGACTCGAAGAAGTTCCGGGGCAGCACGTTCTGGCAGCTACGACTGGTAAATTTCTCTTCTGTTACACACTTTCAACTGCCATTTTAAATATTGACGTAGGACCTCAGCGAAACATAGTTGTTGTTGTTGTTGTGGTCTTCAGTCCAGACACTGATTTGATGCGGCTCTCCATGCTACTCTATCCTGTTTCTTCATCTCCCAGTACCTACTGCAACCTACATCCTTCTGCATCTGTTTAGTGTATTCATCCCTTGGTCTACCTCTACGATTTTTACCCTCCACGCTGCCCTCCAATACTAAATTGGTGATCCCTTGATGCCTCAGAATATGCCCTACCAAACGATCCCTTCTTCTAGTCAACTTGTGCCACAGATTTTTCTCTCCAATTCTATTCAATACATCCTCATTAGTTATGTGATCTACCCTTCTAATCTTCAACATTCCTCTGTAGCACCACATATCGAAAGCTTCTACTCTCTTCTTCTCCAAACTATTTATCGTCCACGTTCACTTCCATACAGGGCTCAACTCCATACAAATACTTTCAGAAACGACTTCCTGACACTTAAATGTAAACTCGACGTTAACAAATTTCTCTTCTTCAGAAACGCTTTCCTTGCCATTGCCAGTCTACATTTTATATCCTCAGGCATAGTAAGTAACTTTATTTCAAAAGCTAAAAACTTGTTTGCAATATAAAACCCTTGTAAATGTTGGTACAGTTACGTTCAGCTACAGTAAGTAGTTCGTTAATGGTCAACAATTGAATCATACTTCGGTGCAAAATGAAAGGACGCTTCCGCGAAAAAGATCGCAGTAAGTTCCGGTCCCTGTTCAAAATTCGTGCTCCCATTCTAATTAAGCTTTATTCCTCATGTAAATATGGGACACCGGAGAAGTCTGAGATCAAATGCTTCATAATTTCTAAGAAATTGTGTTGTTGTTGTGGTCTTCAGTCGTGAGACTGGTTTGGTGCAGCTCTCCATGCTACTCTATCCTGTGCAAGTTTCTTCATCTACCAGTACCTACTGCAGCCTACATCCTTCTGAATCTGCTTAGCCGGCCGCGGTGGTCTAGCGGTTCTAGGCGCGCAGTCCGGAACCGCGAGACTGCTACGGTCGCAGGTTCGAATCCTGCCTCGGGCATGGATGTGTGTGATGTCCTTAGGTTAGTTAGGTTTAAGTAGTTCTAAGTTCTAGGGGACTGATGACCACAGTAGTTAAGTCCCATAGTGCTCAGAGCCATTTGAACCATTTTTGAATCTGCTTAGTGTATTCAGCCTCTTGGTCTCCCTCTAAGATTTTTACCCTCCACGCTGCCCTCCAGTACTAAATTGGGGATCCCTTGATGCCTCAGAACATGTCCTACCAACCGATCGCTTCTTCTGGTCAAGTTGTGCCATGAACTCCTCTTCTCCCTAATTCTATTCAATACCTCCTCATTAGTTATGTGATCTACCCATCTAATCTTCAGCATTCTTCTGTAGCACCACATTTCGAAAGCTTCTATTCTCTTCTTGTCCAAACTATTTATCGTCCATGTTTCACTTCCATACATACGTTAAAAGAACATTAGAACGACTCAGACATAATACTGAATGGGTGTACTTTACATTAGAAGAATATTTATTAAATTCCTAAGTGATGTGCACTTAAAAATGCTCCGTTTTACCAGAATTTGTTTGTATTTATCATCTGAGTGAATTTGGTGAGATTATTGCTATATATCGTACAAGTATGAACCTGAAATGCTTAGATTACACTTGAGGATTATTAATTGTTAATTGCAGTGACTAAACCATTTGTTTAATCCCGTGATCAATAATGATTCAGTTTAGAAAAGAAGCGCTCAATTCCTAGATTCCGCCCCGGTATGCAAAGAGCAAATTTTACAATCTTGTTGTTGTTGTTGTGGTCTTCAATCCTGAGACTGGTTTGATGCAGCTCTCCATGCTACTCTATCCTGTGCAAGCTTTTTCATCTCCCAATACCTACTGCAACCTACATCCTTCTGAATCTGCTTAGTGTATTCATCTCTTGGTCTCCCCCTACGATTTTTACCCTCCACGCTGCCCTCCAATACTAAATTGGTGATCCCTTGATGCCTCAGAACATGTCCTACCAACCGATCCCTTCTTCTGGTCAAGTTGTGCCACAAACTTCTCTTCTCCCCAATCCTATTCAATACTTCCTCATTAGTTATGTGATCTACCCATCTAATCTTCAGCATTCTTCTGTAGCACCACATTTCGAAAGCTTCTATTCTCTTCTTGTCCAAACTATTTATCGTCCATGTTTCACTTCCATACATGGCTACACTCCATACGAATACTTTCAGAAATGACTTCCTGACACTTAAATCAATACTGGATGTTAACAAATTTCTCTTCTTCAGAAACGCTTTCCTTGCCATTGCCAGCCTACATTTTATATCCTCTCTACTTCGACCATCATCAGTTATTTTGCTCCCCAAATAGCAAAACTCCTTTACTACTTTAAGTGCCTCATTTCCTAATCTAATTCCCTCAGCATCACCCGACTTAATTAGACTACATTCCATTATCCTCGTTTTGCTTTTGTTGATGTTCACCTTATATCCTCCTTTCAAGACACTGTCCATTCCATTCAACTGCTCTTCCAAGTCCTTTGCTGTCTCTGACAGAATTACAATGTCATCGGCGAACCTCAAAGTTTTTATTTCTTCTCCATGAATTTTAATACCTACTCCGAATTTTTCTTTTGTTTCCTTTACTGCTTGCTCAATATACAGATTGGACAACATCGGGGACAGGCTACAACCCTGTCTTACTCCCTTCCCAACCACTGCTTCCCTTTCATGTCCCTCGACTCTTATAACTGCCATCTGGTTTCTGTACAAATTGTAAATAGCCATTCGCTTCCTGTATTTTACCCCTGCCACCTTTAGAATTTGAAAGAGAGTATTCCAGTCAACATTGTCAAAAGCTTTCTCTAAGTCTACAAATGCTAGAAACGTAGGTTTGCCTTTTCTTAATCTTTCTTCTAAGATAAGTCGTAAGGTCAGTATTGCCTCACGTGTTCCAGTGTTTCTACGGAATCTAAACTGATCTTCCCCGAGGTTGGCTTCTACTAGTTTTTCCATTCGTCTGTAAAGAATTCGTGTTAGTATTTTGCAGCTGTGACTTATTAAGCTGATAGTTCGGTAATTTTCACATCTGTCAACACCTGCTTTCTTTGGGATTGGAATTATTATATTCTTCTTGAAGTCTGAGGGTATTTCGCCTGTTTCATACATCTTGCTCACCAGATGGTAGAGTTTTGTCAGGACTGACTCTCCCACGGCCGTCAGTAGTTCCAATGGAATATTGTCTACTCCGGGGGCCTTGTTTCGACTCAGGTCTTTCAGTGCTCTGTCAAACTCTTCACGTAGTATCGTATCGCCAATTTCATCTTCATCTACATCCTTTTCCATTTCCATAATATTGTCCTCAAGTACATCGCCCTTGTATAGACCCTCTATATACTCCTTTCACCTTTCTGCTTTCCCTTCTTTGCTTAGAACTGGGTTTCCATCTGAGCTCTTGATATTCATACAAGTCGTTCTCTTATCTCCAAAGGTCTCTTTAATTTTCCTGTAGGCGGTATCTATCTTACCCCTAGTGAGATAGGCCTCTACATCCTTACATTTGTCCTCTAGCCATTCCTGCTTAACCATTTTGCACTTCCTGTCGATCTCATTTTTGAGACGTTTGTATTCCTTTTTGCCTGTTTCACTTACTGCATTTTTATATTTTCTCCTTTCATCAATTAAATTCAATATTTCTTCTGTTACCCAAGGATTTCTACTAGCCCTCGTCTTTATACCTACTTGATCCTCTGCTGCCTTCACTACTTCATCCCTCAAAGCTACCCATTCTTCTTCTACTGTATTTCTTTCCCCCATTCCTGTCAATTGCTCCCTTATGCTCTCCCTGAATCTCTGTACAACCTCTGGTTCTTTTAGTTTATCCAGGTCCCATCTCCTTAAATTCCCACCTTTTTGCAGTTTCTTCAGTTTTAATCTACAGGTCATAACCAATAGATTGTGGTCAGAGTCCACATCTGCCCCTGGAAATGTCTTACAATTTAAAACCTGGTTCCTAAATCTCTGTCTTACCATTATATAATCTATCTGATACCTTTTAGTATCTCCAGGGTTCTTCCATGTATACAACCTTCTTTCATGATTCTTAAACCAACAATCTTAGGTAAGGTTTTTACTTTTACGCATTTTTCGTTTAAAACTATAAATTCCACCTACTAGGCACACCTTCCTTGAAATCGTTCTACTACTTTAAGCTTTCAGCTACAATAGTTTTGACAAAACTGTTTGTACCGAACAGTTCTACACTATCAATATCTGCACTGCTCTTTGTCTGAATCAATGGTATACTCCATTCTATAGCACTCCATAGGAACCCCATTTTAAAACTGGTCCATTACAGCCAATTAGAAACTGAAAACTGCTTACCCCATGAAACGAAATATTCGTTTGTTATGTTACAGAATGAATGAACACAGGAATAAAACCTACTATAGTCTGATCACCACCATACAATTCCTCAGTTTAGATTTAAGCTTAAAACTCACAATACTATCTATCTTCCTTTTTCTGTACCTTTGTTATGAGTATTCATAACAAGATATTGTCTTCGCAAGGCAGATATTCTACTTTCCTATGTCTCGAACGCTTGTTTCAAAAAGATTCATCTGACTATGAGGAGACCAAAACCATAATTAAAATTCCACATTGTTGAAACACGATTACAAAAATAAAAATAGAAATCTGACAGCTGCAAAGCCACTAAACTTCTTGTGTCCTTCCACCCTAAATAAATAAATATGAAAATACATTGAAATTTTGCAAATGACATTTTCTATAGATATTAGCAACTTCCCAGCGGCTGTTTCCACGTGTTGTGGATGATATGTGCCAAGTGACTAACACCCATATTATATTTGCTACCGAGGCTTGCCTGCAGTTTAGCAAAAACGTTTTCCCAACCACTTCTGTTTACTTCAGCAAACGTATTGTTCGTATGGTCGGCAGATAAATACACAAACTTTGATTCTGGGTAATGGTCATTCAGAACCGGTATCACATTTTTAGATGTTAGATTAGAAGTTCCATTTTCAGTAGAAATGAACTCCAAAACATTTTGATTGCACCACACTTTCTGAAATGAAATTTTCTTCAAATGCCTTTTCTTCTGTCATCGCATTAAACCATTTAGTGGAATTACTACTTCCCATAGCCGCGTATAAGTTTGTTGGTGCATGCTCTTCATGGATTGCTTTTGTCAGGCAAACTAATGCATTTGCCTCTTGAGAGTGATGAGGCTGGTATCCCAATACGTAGTCACTAAATTTTATTGGGGGACGTATTTCACGAACTGGACGTCGATTTGGTAACTCATTCGAATATTCTTGGTCACTAGTTTCAGTCTGATCAATAGCAGATTCAATTTTCTTTCCTGTTTCTTCAGATACGAAACTAAATATTCCATTTCAATCGAATTTCCAGTTGTGCGTAACTTTTCTGGTTGAAAATCAACATTGCGTGATTTTGTAACAGGACATTCCGATGGAATCCGCTCTTTGTAAACATCTTTGTCATTCATGTAGCCAATGAAGTGGCTAGGCATAGTTTTGTCATCGAACTTAGAACAAAATTTCCTTGGCAAATAAACATAGCATTTTGATGCAAAAATGCGTAGACGGGTAAAGCTATTACCCAGTACGACTGAGTAGATAAACGACTGTGTCACTTACATGAACCGAAAACCAGCGAGTTAATTCAATTATATGCCGACTTGCTTGCTCAGCAACACCATTTCGCACAGGAGTGTCTGGAACGTAAGACGAAAATCAATACCACGGTCTCGTAGCACTGCAGCTACTATATTACAAGTAAACTCTCCTCCACCGTCAGACCGAAATATTTTTACCTTATGACTAACAGCATCACACTCTTTCCAAAATTTTTCAAATTGTTAGCCACTTCAGATTTATTTCCCATGAAATATACCCTAACAAAACTAGAATAATCATCTTTGAAAATCACATAGTAACGAAAACTATTTATATAGTCAACAGACATGGATCAATTGTCTGCATTAATCAGCTCACCGACAGTTTTTGAACGAGCTCTACAATGGCTGCATGGCTTGCGGTGGGAGTCTCCAAGAATACATCCATCTCAAAACGATGTGGTATAATGTGTCATAACTGATATACCGAAACGAGAAACCACATCTCGTACATGACGTTTATCTTGTAGACCGAGTCTCTCATGCCAACATTGTAGTTGTTCTTCTGAAGTTGCTAAGTTAATCATTGCTTGTGAATCCGAAGGACAAACTGGCATGTTCATAATGTGTACTGAACCAACTAGTCTTCCTCTTGTGACTATTTCATTATGTCGCCAAATTATAACACATTTGCTGTCATAAGTCACATTATATCTACCTTGTGCAGTTTGACGGACGGAGAAAAGTTGGTGTCCGACATCAGGTACGTACCAGACATTTTCAACCAAGCAGTTGTCCGCCTTTTGTTTATGAATATATCAGTATGAGTACTGCCGGTCTCATGTGCAAAAATAACTTCTTTGCCAGCTTTCTGCACAGATTGTGGAATCGGAAAGTTTTCGAATGTAGCGAAATGCCGTTTATTTGGTGAAATGTGATGTGTCGTGCCAGAGTCCGAAATACAAGAATCTGCAATACCAAAATTAACATGAGACAACAAGCTAGTCACTGGAAATGTACTTGATTTGATGCTCACTTTTAAACTAGAAATCGAATTACTGTTGTTGTTATCTATTCCTTTTGCTTCTTCTGCGACCATGCGCTTTCGGCAGTTTGCGATAATGGGTCAAGTTTTCTTGCAATACAGACATGTAAGATTTTCTTTATTCTTTGACTTACTCGCATGTGTTGCAAATCTCTTCTATTTTTGATGTTGCTCATCCGATTTTTATTTTGCGTAGAAAGCACCAGCTGCCTGTGCAGCTAACGAATTCTCAATCGAACGCATTCTCTCAATAAGAAGCTTTGTCTTCTGCTCAGATTCAGGAACACGATACCAGGTCGAACTGTAAAACTGATATACAGGTCCTAAGATTTTGCAAATACGATAGTGGAGCAGCGAAAGGGGCAAAGTTGCATTTGGATTAATTTTATTCAGTTCACTGCACAAGTCACGGAAAATGTTCGCCAGTAACCACGTGTGTTTTGTTACAGACATGACGTCATCTTTTGATGTTTCAAAGAAACAATCGAACAACGTGTACAACCGGAGCAATGAAGACTGTTCACATACTGACGTAGGGGTGTCACAGGTTTCTTCTGCGTCAGTCTTCATTCTTATATGAACAGCAGGTTCGTCATCAAGCGCCGTCCCAATGATACGAGCTGCCCGAGCATTGTCCCGTTGCAGGCGCCGACATGCGTCGGGCGGTTCTTCTCCTTCCGCTAATGACGGAGACTAACATGTAGTAGTAGTAGTAATAGTAGTAGTAGTAGTGTCTTTACGCATCCGTAGATCTTTTTTACAAGGATATAGGACATGTCAAAGTATTTACAAGTTTAGATCAATTTCAAATAAGCTAATTCGTATACATATATATTTACAGACTTCTAGTTACGCGTAATAATTAGATTTTCGCCCGTATACAATCCTTTTTTTCAAATAACATATTAAAATAATGTAATGCTACACCGTGCACTCATATCTCACTATCAGTCACTGCACACACTACACCCACATTGTTTCATAACACTTCACTCACTACACACACACACACACACACACACACACACACACACACTGGTGATCTCTGGGCGATTTTCTGTACCGCAACTTCCCATTTGCTGTCCTGAAAATCTGAGTCAGCATCCCTCCATAATGAGTGGGATGTTGAGCTCAGAAAGAGGAAGAGGTGTTAGTATTGTGCTATGCATAGCTTGGTGGTAAGTATTTCTAGAAAGGAAAAAGAAGGAAGAAGACATAAGTGAAGGTGTTATGTGGAAAGTTGTGCGTTTTATAATGATTATTGTTATTATGATTATTATTATTTATTTGTAGAACATGTTTTTATCAAACCCCTACTCTGTTTTATCCAAGTAATCCTTCAATGTATAAAATGTGTTGCATAACAGGTACTTTTTAGCTGCCTTTTTAAATAAGTGTATTTTTGCAATTTCTTTCATCTCTTTTGGTGATTTACTGTCCAGTTTTCTTTCTTGGCAGAAAATGCTGTTTTAAGTTTTATGTTTATTTTTTCTTGGTAAATGTAAGTTGAGCCTATCTCTTGTTGCTTGCTCATAGAGAGCTGTTTGTGCAGTAATTAGTAATGTTATTTTTGATGTGTATAGCTGACTGGTAAATGTATTACTACGGAGCAGTTAAAATCCCCAGTGTTTTGAGTAGATCTTTACAATGAGCTCGACTAGTATTTTTTCTTTTATCATTCTTATGGCTCTTTTACGGAGTTTGAAAGTTTTGTTGATGTTTTGTGGATTTGCTCCCCCAAAAATAATACCATAGCTAAGAATTGAATGTACACATGAATAATTCGTAACTAAAAGACACTGCATGCTATACACTGATGATAGGACTCTAAGGGCATAACATGCTGATGACATTCTGTTTGCAAGTACCTTAGTGTGTTCACACCACTTCAACTGAGAATCAATATTCATTCCAAGAAATTTTGCATTTGTTACACATTCTATAGAGGTGCCATCTACATTTAATTTAACACTGACATTTTTCCTCTTCAATCTGAAAGTCATGACATTAGTTTTCTTTCTGTTCAATGTCACTTTATTGCTTATTGACCAATCATAAACTTCCTTGAGAGTTTCATTTGCTTTCTCGGCAAGGAGCTCTCTTCTTTTTTCAGTGACTATAAAATTGCTGTCATCAGCAAAGAGAATTTTTTCACCATGAGTAACACTAGTGGGAAAGTTATTGATGTGTATCAGGAGTAGTATTGGTCCTAATATGATACCTTGCAGAACCACTATATTAATGTATTTTGGTACTGATAAGTATTTTACAAAATGTTTGGATCTATTTGAGTATGTACTATCTCTACTCTTTGTACCCTATCTGCTAGATATGATCGAAGCCAGTCACTAGCTACCCCTCTTATTCCTAATGCTTCTACACTACTGGCCATTAAAATTGCTACACCACGAAGATGACGTGCTACAGATGCGAAATTTAACCGACAGGAAGAAGATGCTGTAATATGCAAATGATTAGCTTTTCAGAGCATTCACACAATGTTGGAGCCGGTGGCGACACCTGCAATGTGCTAACACGAGGAAAGTTTCCAACCGATTTCTCATACACAAACAGCAGTTGACCGGCGTTGCCTGGTGAACAGTTTTTGGGATGCCTCGTATAAGGAGGAGAAATACGTACCATCACGTTTGCAACTTTGATAAAAGTCGGATTATAGCCTATCGCGATTGCGGTTTATCGTATCGAGACATTGCTGCTTGCGTTGGTAGAGATCCAATGACTGTTAGCGGAATATGGAATCGGTGGGCTCAGGAGGGTAATACGGAACGCCGTGCTGGATCCCAACGGCCTCGTATCACTAGCAGTCGAGATAACAGGCATCTTATCCGCATGGCTGTAACGGATCGTGCAGCCGCGTCTCGATCCCTGAGTCAACAGATGGGGACGTTTGCAAGACAAAAACCCTCCGCACCAACAGTTCGACACGTTTGCAGCAGCATGGACTATCAGCTCGGAGACCATGGCTGCGGTTACCCTTGACGCTGCATCACAGACAGGAGCGCCTGCGATGTACTCAACGACGAATCTAGGTACACGAATGGCAAAACATCATTTTTTCGGATGAATCCAGGTTCTGTTTACAGCATCATGATGGTCGCATCCGTGTTTGGCGACATCGCAGTGAACGCACATTGAAAGCGTGTATTCGTCATCGCCATACTGGCGTATCACCCGGCGTGACGGTATGGGGTGCCATTGGTTACACGTCTCGGTCACCTCTTGTTCGCGTTGACGACACTTTGAACAGTGGACGCTACATTTCAAATTAATTCGATCGCTGCAAAACGCCACATTTCAGTAGGATAATTACCTTTCTTTCATAATTGCTTCTATTATTTTTAGAATGCTAACAGCAGGGAAATGGTCCGGTAATTTTGTAGGTCTTCTGCATTACCTTTCGTAAGCAAAGTACAACTCTTGCCTGTTTTAACTACTCTGGATATGTCCCTGATGTGAAGGATTGATTTATTATATTTGTTAAGGGACCTTGTATAATCCCTATGCATTGTTTCAGTACACACATTGGTACTGTATCTAAGCCTATTGACTTTTTATTTTTTGAACTTCATTCTTTGTGGTGGGAAGTAACATCATTGTACGTAGTGGAACATTATTTACTGGTGTTATATTTGTTATGGGGAATTTTTGCTGTAACTTCTCTGCAATACTTGAAAAATGCTCGTTTAGATAGTTTGCTAAGTGTTTTGGATCATTTATTACTTTATCCCCCTCCCTTAACAGTATTTTATTCTGCGACTGTTAGCCTCTCCCCGTTTCCTTTTCTATAACATCCCAGACTGCTTTGCTTTTATTCTCTGCATTATATATTATTTTGTCGTTAAATGACTTTTTTGCAGCAATCACCACCTTCCTATATATCTTTTTGTAACTGTGGTAGACATTTAAGAATTCTGGATCATTGCGAATCTTTTTCATGGAACTAAGGTGTTTAAGTGTTTGGGACGACCTCTTAATACCTGCTGTTATCCATCTGTTTTTGTGAGATGTTGATACAGACATGCATACTTTTGAAAATGTCTTTTTCAAAGTTCAATTTAAACAATGTGGAGAATTTAGAGAATTTTGTATTCACATTGGTTTCCTCATACACTTCATCCCAGCTTTGTTTTTCTAGTTCTTTTGAAAAATCTTTTATTCTGATTGATGTCGTTTGTAGGGTTGTAGTTTAGGGCATGATTCAATGCCAGATTTTACTGCTGTTATGTGACAGTAATGGTCTGATAGTCCGAGATCTTTTACAGCTACATCACATTTTTCCCTGTCCATATTTGTGGCCACATCGTCAATAACTGATGCAGTCGTTGTAGTAACCCTTGTTGCACTATTGACCAATAGGGACGTGCCAAATCTTTGAAGGATGTTTATGAAGGTGCTAATGGATTCATTTACAATATTAGTGTTGATATTAATGTCCCAACACAGAATTATATTGACCTTTGTACTTGAGACTTTATCTAGAACGTCTGTTAATTTATTGAGAAAAGTATCCACACTACCGCTGGACATCTATACACACACAATACGATTAATTTCTTGGTGATATCAAGCCCTGTTACTTCAATAGCTGATATTTCAAAGAGTTTGTCTTCACTTACTGTACTGAGGTGATGTCTTGATTCGAACTGTGTTCCTTTTCTGAAATAAATGCACGATCCTCCGCCCCATGAAGTAGTTCTGCTGTAAGAGATTATGTACCACCTATAATCGAATAAAGAGAATGTCCCTTTAAACAAAATTGAATCTTCCATTTCTATGATTTATAGCGATCTTCTTTTGACAACTTGTGAATGTTTGAATGAGTACAGTCATCATTCAACTGAAGCGCTGTGTCTGTTATTCCACAAATTTTGCAGCCTCACGAATATACTAGTAAATGGAAAAATAGTCTGGCGAATGAATACTATAATTCTCACGACCTGAAGAGTTCAAACCTGGGCCCATAACCCGTTTTTTGACAAAACAGTACCCTCCAAACAGTTCTGCCCTATCAGTTTCTGCACTGCGCTCTTTCTGAGTCAATGGTACACTCGATTCCTTAGCACTCGATTGTATACCCGTTTTACAACTGGTACATCAAAGTGAATTATAAATTGAAAACTGCTGTGGTGAACTTGGGATATAGTTTTATAGCAGGAACACAGCGTATTTAGGAACGTTGATCTTCTTCCTTTAATATGTAAAAAGATTACACATAGCAACAAACAACTTTATGGAGTTAAAGCAGGGAAAAAAGGAACTCTTAGGCATAACGAAATTCACACAAAACCAAGTAGCACCGTAGAACAGGAAACATATAGTTCTGATTTATTTACTTTAACAAAAACTTTTCCCCATGAAACTAAACATTCATGTGTTACATTATAGAATGAATGAACACAGGAATAAAACCTACCGCGAGCAGGTTGATCTCCATTATACAATTCCTCAAAATAACTTTAACATAAAAACACACAAAACTACTGTCTTTGCTGTTCTTTACCTTTCGTTATGAGTATTCATAACAAGACATTGTCCTTGCTAGGCAGGCATTCTACTTTTCTATATCTCGAATGCTTGTTTCAAAAACATTCATCTGAGTATGAGCAAACCACAACCATAATTCAAATTCCTCATTTCTGAAAACCGATTGCAGAAATGAAAATAAAAACCTGACAGTTACAGAATCACCGAACTCTTTGAGTCCTTCCATCCTTGAGTATAAATATGAAAATACCTTTAAATTTTACAGATGGCAGTTTCTATATTTGTTAGCAACTTGTTTCCACATGTTGTGGATGATATGTGCCAAGTGTCTAACACCCATAAGATATTTCATACAAAGGGTTTCCTTCACTTTAGCAAAAACGTTTTCCCCACCACTTCTGCTTACTTCTGTAAACATATTGTTCGTATGGTCAGCAGATAAATACACAAACTTTGACTCTGGGTAATGGCCATGCAGAACCGACATTATGTTTAGATATTAGACTAGAAGTTTGTTTCAGTAGAAATGAGTTCCAAAATTTTTTTATTCCTCTCTGAAATGACTAATACTGAAAGGAACCTTGTTTATTTGCGATTATTGATGACAATGGATACAAATTTTATATGGTGAAGAACTTCTTAACAATGGCTTCAGCTTTGGTTCGTTTACAAGTAAACCTGACAAGATAGAGTCTTTTTAACGGCCTCTGTTTCACAATTCAAGAAACCGTAGCCACAGTTACGACAAACAGTGTGGTATGCAGACGTTCCTTAAGATTCAACCAATTTAAGTTCTTTATTTTCTGGAATTTCACAAGTTACGCTTTTACTGGTTCCCCATTCCATCTTGATACAAATTTAAACTCATAACTGTAACATGTATGATTCTCACTGTATAGGGCTAACAGGGGTAAAATACAGGGAGCGAAAGGCTACTTACAAGTTGTACAGAAACCAGATTGCAGTTATAAGAGTCCAGGGGCGTGTAAGGGAATCATTGGTTGGGAAGGGAGTGAGACAGGGTTGTAGTCTATCCCCGATGTTATTCAATCTGTATATTGAGCAACCAATAAAGGAAACAAAAGAAAATTTCGTAGTTGGAATTAAAATCCATGGAGAAGAAATAAAAACTTCGAGGTTCGCCGATGACTTTGGAAGTCTGTCAGAGACAGAAAAGGTCCTGGAAGAGCAGCTGAACGGAATGGACTGTGTCTTGAAAGGAGGATATAAGATGGACACCAACAAAAGCAAAACGAGGATAATGGAATGTAGTCGAATTAAGTCGAGTGATGCTGCGGGAATTAGATTAGGAAATGAGACGCTTAAAGTAATAAACGAGTTTTGCTATTTGGGGAGCAAAATAACTGATGATGGTCGAAATAGAGAGAATATAAAATGTAGACTGGCAATGGAAAGGAAAGCGTTTCTGAAGAAGAGAAATTTGTTAACATCGAGTATAGATTTAAGTGTCGGGAAGTTGTTTCTGAATGTATTTGTATGGAGTATAGCCATATATGGAACGGAAACGTGGACGATAAATAGTTTGGACAAGAAGAGAATAGAAGCTTTCGATATGTGGTGCTACAGAAGAATGCTGAAGATTAGATGGGTAGATGACGTAACCAATGAGGAGGTACTGAACAGAATTGGGGAGGAGTTTGTGGCACAACTTGACTAGAAGAAGGCACCGGTTAGTAGGACACGTTCTGAGCATCAAGGGATCACAAATTTCGCATTGGAGGGCAGCTTGGAGGGTAAAAATCGTAGAGGGAGACCAAGGGATGAGTACACTAAACAGATTCAGAAGGATGTACGTTCCAGTAGGTACTGGAAGATGAAGAAGCTTGCACAGGATAGAGTAGCATGGAGAGCTGCATCAAATCAGTCTCTGGACTGAAGACGACAACAACAACAACAAGTGCTGACTTAAGTGAAATGTCTTATATCAATTACAGTGAAGTACCAGGTCACTCCTCTATGATAATCCTATAGCCTTCGTTATTATAATTTATGTAGAAACTCAATTATCCTAAATATTAAGGATCTGACTTCGATACAGCACTTCAATGAACCATGTTCATGCTGGCAGTGGTTCACGTTTTTAAATGCGTTTTTCATAGAAACATGCATTCTGATACTTCTTTCATTAATTCTAGAATTCATTGAGTTAACTAGGTAACATATTAATTTTTGCCTGTTTATAATTAAACTGAGTGATACCGACGACGAGAGGAAGTGTCTATGTAACATGTGCTTTGCTCTGTTTTACAGTGCCGCTTATGAGAATCAATTTCTATTCTGTACTTGTTCACCTTCATGTATGAAAATAGAAGTGTAGCTGCGTTCTCTGCCTGCTTGGAAAGGGCAAGGAGCATCCGTTAGCTTTTGTGGGACAGTGGAAACGCTCGGAACAAACTCCAGCACGTTCCTGAGTGGCCTACAAGACTCCTGAGACGTGTGAGGGTGGAGAAACGAGCTTTCCCGCCGAATTTTTAGGCTAGACGTTTCATTTGCTCTTGGTAATTCTCGAAAGAAGCTTCTAGAAGGGTCTGGTAACTTTCTGCTTTTGCAAAGGGGAGCTAACTTCACTGTCTTCATTGTACGCAGGACGTGCTAAACAATGACAACAATAAGCGAGATAAGAAAAGATCGAGCATTTATCACAAGAAACGAAAAAATTGTTCTGTTGTTAAATGAGGAAGAAGTCGGCAAGGAAATACCGGTCCTATTTGCGTCTCTACAAATATTCTGAGGACACGGGACACACAAGGAAAAAGAGGGACTGTCACGATCTTCATGTGAAGAATGACAGGCTTAACTCTGAGAATATCACAATAGGCGCAACGTTGAATCCTAACCTGCTTCCATTCCTACTTTGTACCAAAGCGTTGCTACAAACTCATAAGAGTGTACTGCGATCCATTATAACCTCTAGAGTGTGGAACAAAGGAAAACGATGTAAAGATAAATATGAAGCATATGCTGGCGTCGGGTTTCATACTCTGGTTTCACGCTCTCCAATGACTCTCATTATGATAAAAAACACAGTGTCGATAATAATTTACACTCACTTGTTATTAATATATATGTGGGTAATATAAAACACAACGAAGAATGTCAGTCCGGGAAAAAACGGAGTACTTTCGGTTACCGAACCTGCCCTAGAAAATTAATGAAAATACGATGTTTAAAGACAGCTTCCATATAAACACTCTTATGGAAACGGTATTACAGTGTTAACTGTCTGTTAAATATTTTCACAATACTAGCACGTTTGCGCCCGTAACACATAACACAAATTAGGATAGTTGCTAAACAAGAAACGATACGGTAAATAACCTTATATTCCAGAAGTGTGTGTGTGTGTGTGTGTGTGTGTGTGTGTGTGTAAGTGCATTAAAGTTTAAATATGTACAAAATACAGCAGACTATGTAAGTTGTTAGGTAAATTTAACAGGCTGAAAGACTTTCCGCTCAGCTGCAGTTCAATAATAATAATAAAAGGAGAAAAAAGACCTTTCGAGCAAAAAACCATACGAATTTTCTACTTCGTAGGACAGTTCAGAGAGATCCGTTGCTGTCACAACTGTAGTTAGAATCAAATGGTGGCTGCAACTTACCTGGGTGTAAGTAGCCTGCGTTTTTTGCTCGGGAAGACAGCTGTCAAAACCCTGACATGTGAGTGGCAGGTGTATTCGTCGTTCCAGCAGCAAAAACAAATGCCGGTGTGTAAGAGCACTCACCTGTAAAAAAGAGATAAAGTAATTTAGATTGCGCTGCAGCAAAGAAAGATGATAGATTGGTTTAAAAAGACGTTCATTTTCTATCATAGCAATGAGGGTGAAGGAACATCAATGCAGACGTCAGATAGAAAGAGAAACAGAGGGCGAAATATTCGAGGACTGACAGAGTATATCTTCCCAAATATTTTTAAAAAATTGATTCAAACTAAGACATCGCTAATTGGAGAGGAAACGGGAAACGCGTAGAAAGCCAAAAGTGCTCCACATGGAGATAGACGGCGGAAATAAAGGAATTATACACCACCCAGTAATGTATTATTATGTCTTGTTAATATGTATAACTGCTGGCATGTTCACAAAAATACCAGAAGATTTTGTGCATATAGTTGAAGTAAACCTTGTAAAACTGTGTGGTAGTTGTGTAATCTCTTGCATTCAAATGCATATAAAAAAGATGGAAGGAAAATTCAGAAGATTGTTGAAAGGATTGGACAACACAATTAACACAGGATATGTTTTCAGAATAGAAATAAAAGCCAAGACGAAGGTGATGAAGTGTTAAATAACGAGTTATATAACATTGTAAAATCCCCCTGTGGCGGTCTACACTTCCTATAAACAGCCGTAAAAAGATAGATAACCGTTGTAAGTTCAGGTCTAACCAACACAGTACCACTTAACCGTACGTTACAGCAATCTGTTTGATATCTTGGTCTGACTCGGATTAATTATCAGAATATTTCAACATCTTTACGTTAGATTTTTGACATGTATTATGAAACTCCTTAGATTATTATTCCACAGGGATGCTAAAAATGTTCTATTAGTCACTCTATCGATGGCTATTTTGAAAGTCGGTAACAGCAACAACTTGACACGGTGGAGAATTATGCTGTATTGCTTATTATATTCTTATGACAAAGTTTTCATCTATATCGTTTAACCAGCTATGTCGATATTGCTTAGCTAGCTTCTTACTTTTATGATATAGGTTCTAAAATTTGTTTTCTTTCAATAAATTAGTATTATGCGTCCAAATACTCAAATTAATCCCACGATATCCGCCTACTTTCAAATCTAAATACTACGTTACTTTGTACGCAGTGTAAAGTCTGTTTTCTCTGCAATAAGCAACTAGACAGTGTATTGCGAAAGTATTCGCATTACAATTATTCGCCTATATCTCTGACTATAAAAACTTCTTCTAACAACGTACACACACTACGTAAATATCAATTATTAATTCCTGCCGATGAATGGTCAAAATTTACTTCAAGGTCACACACGAGCTAAATCTTGCACATTTACTTACTATTACCCTGTTATTACGGTCCGGAATTCACCGTCCTTTGTTCAGAGTAAATCAGTTAACAGAAACAAAGATCTATCAACCAGTCTGTCATATAGCATTAAACAGTTCTGTGATTCTTTAATGAGAATAAAGTACTACTTTTTTCTAATATTCTATTAGAGAAATCAAGAAAATACAATTTCTTCTCTCTTTTTTCATCCTTCTTTTCAATGATAAACATAAATATTTTCAAATCTATGTCTGCTATTCTTGACTTTAATTACCTTTAATATAATTAGCTGCTAAAGCTACTTGGCTATCAACCTCAAACAATATCTCTGATTACGTTTTATTTTGAAGACTATCTTTCTTTTAGTGAAACATAACACTCTTCTTCTTCCTTTCCCTTTTCTTACCTTTAATGGGCCTTTTATTTATAAACAGATTTGGAGTTTGTAATTTTTGACTTGAGGAGTCAAATAAATTAGTCGTGACTGTTTTTTTCTAAATTTCCACGACGAACTTGGTCTAGTTACCACAAACTAATTCTTGTAATACGTCGATGCACACCAACGGCCGTGTACCCTCAAATACTACGAATACTACGACTATACTGGATTATTAAAAAAATAATAAAAGAAAACCCTGTCTCTGCCCCGCCACTTTGCCCCAAATTACCATGGTTAATCACAGCTGTGCCTCACCAGACGTTTATGTCTAGTCTTCTGTTCTTTTTCTGGATTTTACCATTAACCGGATACTCGATATCTCTGAAGTGGGTACTATCATTATCTTTGATTCACCTAAATGGTTCCTTTGGTTGTATACTACGTATGTTGTATCACGAATTCCAATAAATTTAGCACGTGAGTCATCCCCCGATGTCCAGGCTACCACACACAACGAAGTACCGGCCAACTGGAACAAAGCTGGAACCTACGCTGACTTCACATACCACCCATTGAAATCTCAGTCAAACACGTAATATTCGTGATAGTACAGCCTCACCTTTGAAACCCCTTTTTGATTGATAGTACCCTGCACGCCTTAGCATGTCTCCAAAGCTGCAAGAGATCCGCAATTAAGCTACACATTAAAATGACTATTCCTCTAATCATACCCTACGGGATCTACAATCAATAACACAATCACTACTTCCAATAATAATTCAGTCCTTACACTCATCTGACTAGAGTAGTGCCACTCCAGGCCGACTACGTTCAGAGCGACGTGTACTTACGAAAAACTGTCCGTACTAGGTTTTAAGCATGGCAGTCCGCGCAAAAACGTAGTACTTTCGGTTACCGAACCTGCTCCTAGAAAATTAATGAAACTAAGATGTTTAAAGACAACTGCCATATAAAAACTCTTACGGAAACTCTATTACAGTGTTAACTGTCTGTTAAACGTTTTCACAATACAAGGAGTTTGCGCCCGTAACACATAACACAAATTCGGATAATTGCTAAACAATGACAACAGTAAGCGAGATAGGAGAAAATCCAGCATTTCTCACAAGAAACGAAAAAATTGTTCAGCTTTTAAATTAGGAAGAAATTTTCAAGGAAGTAACATGTTAAACCACGATTGAACCATTAACTCAAATAAGCAGACAGCAACAGAACATTTCTAACTATTGTTTAATTCTGGCGTCGCAATATGGAGTAGCAGCCAGATGCTGCCGGTATGTCTTTTCGCAACCATAATTCCGCGGGAATCACTGGCTCCACAAGGTTAGGAAACTCATACTTCCACACGAATTCTCTTTCCCTACAACAATTTTCATACAATACAAATATAACATCTAAATAAACTATTGTATAATGTCCAAGTTTTATCCACACATTTGGCTGTAAGGCGACAATTCACCCGTGACGTACTGCACAAAATGTTTTGGTTCATTACATTTTTATTATTGTTGATCTGTCAGTTCACGTGGTTCTGTCTCTTGACTTACGCTCTTTTATCCCCGTTTGTCGTTCGAGATCGCCCGCATTTACATTTTTTGTATCTGACTTAGCTGCCACGTGATAATGGTATGTATACCCACACTGGACAATTGTGAGAAAAAAAGATTTTAACACTCGTGGCGCGATGTATAACTTCATGTCATTTATATACTTTGCAAGTAGTCATGGCTCTACAACACTCCATTGAGATATTCCCGAAATTACTCTTACCTCTGTCGAGAGAACACCTTATCACTAAACGTAAGAAGATCTTTAAGATCACTGATTTTGTCGCTCATTTCTGTTTCGCAGCAGTACACAATCGTTGATGGAGCAAAAGAAACAGTCACACGTAAATATCTACTTGATTTCATGGGACTTTACTACAGCGCGAATATCAGATTCAAAGGAATGGAAGTGAAAACAACCACTACAAGAGCTAAGTGAAAGAGCAGAAGAGAAATTGTGCAGCATGTCTGCAAGGCTGCGATATCCCTCAGCCCCGCGGCCTTACACGGAAGACATGATTCACTCGCCGAAATGGCTTCGGAAGTCTCGTTCGCCGCTGCCTTTTGCAATTTATCTCGCCACTCTCTCTGGGGGAAACACCACAAGGCATCCTCCACAGAAAACCTGCAGAGTTTCGGATTACTTGACACTGGTGTCGTTAGAGTTCTCTTGGAGATAGTTGCGTATCTGTATCTAACAAAATATTGATTGAATCCCGAGCGCCCAGGCTCATAGAGTTTTAGTTATCATAGTCTGACTCGGGTGAACCTCTACTTTAAGGGGCCTAAAGCAAAATCCGCCTGGAACAGCTAATTTACTATTTCAAAAAACATTACTGGATCCCTAGAATTCGCATCTGATTGCTTCCCACAAGGTATCGCTGCTTCGGGTCCGGACGGCCCCCAAATAGTCCTAAACGGCAAAACAAAGAGGAAGCCATTGTTTCATGTAAATACAGAAAACTGCAACCAGTCACTTTTTTGAATAGTTACTTATTATTCCATGAACCGCTTTTCGAACCTTTTCTGGTTCATCTTCATATGGTTTTCCTGTAGTTACTTATCTATTTCTAGCATAATGCTCGGTGCTGGCTCTGTGACAAGAAGATGGAATATTCTTTAATGTATGGTCATGAGTATTGTTTATCTGTCGAAACAGACGCAAAATTTTAGTTTTGTACTTCCTGCGACAATATGGGCGGCTTTTTGCGGTTAGTGCCCATCTGATGCCAGTTGGTACATCACTTCACACGCTTTTACGCTATCTGTATGCTTTTACACTGTGACAACGAAACTTTGCATGTGCTATACAACTTTTGCTTGTTAGAAAGCTCTTGACAAAAAGATATGACATAGGCTGACTTTGCTCAGTGATATTATTTGTTACTGTTTGCATGTATTACTGTAGATATATGAGCAGGTACTTTAATCAGACTGACGTTAAAATGACAGCTGAAAATAAAACAAATAAATGAATGAATTACTACAAGAACAAACATCAATTGATCTGATGTCTTGTTTATATTCGTATATTAACGTAGAATACAGTCAGTCTATGAGCAAATACTTCTGTCAAAATTGGCATTTACATCAACACCAAGGAATTAAATAATACATAGTTGTAGTATTTGCAATGAGATGCAGCTGTTTTTATGACCATGGAATTTGTATTTAAATCTGAAATAATAACGAAACTTCATATGAATTCAAGATAAATGTTGATGGTGTTGAGACAGCAACCAGCCACAAATTTATTTTAAGTTCCTGTATTCGAAAGGTACCGTTCCTGGTTTCGAATCATTACGATTTAACGTCAGACGGTTTTCATGCTTTCATTACAGCATTTGCTGCGTTTTTTACTGATTAGTTATCCTAAAATACAAATAATATATAATTACGAGCACGTCACAAAGATGGTTGGGTTACAGATTTGCACTGGGATGTGACTCACGTGAAACATCGGTTTGGCGTACTTGTTTTTATAGTTTTCGTTCAGCAGACAATGTTCGTAGTTTTCGCCGCATTCACATCATTGCACACATAAGCTTGCATAATAGAGCGCTTCAGATTTGTCACTGAATGCATTTCCACCACATTTCTATCGTTGCACACGTAAATTTGTACCACTGAGCACTTCAGCTTAGTCACATAACAGACTTCTAACATGCACCGCCTGTTTCGATAGATACATAATGTTTGCTCTCCAGATAGCAAAACTTATCTACTACTTTAAGTGTCTCGTTTCCTAATCTAATTCCCTCAGCATCACCTGATTTGATTCAACTGCATTTTATTATCCTCGATTTGCTTTTGTTGATGCTCATCTTATATCCTCCTTTCAAGACACTGCCCATTCCATTCAACTGTTCTGTCAAGTCCTTTTCTGTCACAATGTCATCGACTAACCTCAAAATTTTTATTTCTTCTCCATGGATTTTAACTCCTACTCCAAATTTTTCTTTTGTTTCCTTTACCACTTGCTCAGTATACGAATTGAATAAAATCGGAGTTAGGCTACAACCCTGTCTTACTCCTTTCTTAACCACTGCTTCCCTTTCACGCCCCTCGACTCTTATAAGTGCAGTCTAGTTTCAGTACAAATTGTAAATAGACTCTCTCTCCCTGTATTTTTCTTCTGGAGCCTTCAGAGTTTGAAAAAGAGTATGCCAGTCACCATTGTCAAAGGTATCTCTAGGTCTACAAATGCTGGAGACATTGCGTTGCTTTCCTTAACCTATCTTCTAATAACAATCGTAGGGTCAGTATTGCCTCCGGCGTTCCAACATTTCTACAGAATCCAAACTGATTTTCCCCTAGGTTGGCTTCTACCAGTTTTTCCATTCATCTGGAAAGAATTCGTGTTAGTATTTTGCAACCATGACTTATTGAACTAATAGTTGGGCAATTTTTACACCTGTCGACACCTGCATTCTTAGGGTTGGAATCATTACATTCTTATTGAAGACTGATTGTATTTCGCCTGTCTCATACATGTTTCCCACCAGCTGGTAGAGTTTTGTGATGGCTGGCTCTCTCAAGGCTATTAGTAGTTCTAATGGAATGTTTTCTACTCCTGGGGCCTTTTCCTCACTTACGTCTTTCAGTGCTTTGTCAAATTCTGCGCTCACTATCATATCTCCCATTTCATCTTCATATACGTTCACTTCCACTTCCATAATATTGCCCTCAAGTACATCGCCCTTGTAAATACCCTCTATATACCTTCTCCACCTTTCAACTTTCCCTTCTTTGCTTGGGACTGGTTTTCCATCTGAGCTCTTGATATTCATACAAGTGGTTCTTTTTTCTCCAAAGGTCTCTTTAATTTCTCCTGTAGGCAGTATCTGTCTTACCGCTAGTGATATTTGCCTCTACATTTGTGCTCTAGCCATCCCTGCTTAGCCATTTTGAACTTCTTGTCGATCTCATTTTTGAGTCATTTTTATTTCCTAATGTAAAGATATCACTAAGGAATCAATTTTTTTGTCTTTTTTTTTTTTTTTTAAGTCGACGAAGTGTTCGAATTAACCTGCCTCTGTCGATTATGAACTGTATCTACATTTACTGAGGTAAGTAAATTCCGTAGGTTTGCATAAACAATGCGGTATATGCATAAAAAATACCGTTCGTAATGTGATAGATAATAACTTTGGAATTTCGGAAGATTTGGATTAGGAAAACAAAAGAACAAAGAAATTACTTTATACTCTACAGAGGACGCAACGTGCAACACCGAACTTTCACGTCTCATTTATTGTTGATCTTTGACTTGTCTCTGTCCTGAAGTGTACCAAGTGCAAGTCTGATTAAATTTTATCCGTTGTTAAGTTCGGAATTATTATTGAGAAAACTACGTATTGTATTAAATTTTCCAAACAAGCAGTCATTCCTCCCGGAATGCATATGCTAATGGAGTGGTAAGAAAATATGTCGTGTAGTGGGAAGAGCTCTCCTCCATGTACTTCACAGTCGTTTGATGATATAACCTCTGTTGTTTGTGTTTGATAAAGGACAGTTTCTTCGATGTTTCAGTCATATGAACATATTTACTAAAATTCAAGATGAATAGATCTCCAATTGACATATAGATGACCTTAATATAAATGATGTTTTGTTTCTCTGGTCATATGTACTGTTCAATATCGTACGTCAAGTTTCAACTTACTATAGGCTTTTTTTATTTTGATAGCTAGTGTTTTAAGGTTTTATTAAAGGCATTCCATTAAACAGGATTAACTGGATTGCAAGTCAGACATAAAATGCTTTTCTTCTAATAGTAAATGGAAGCGAATTCAGTTGAGGAAGGTTTTTAAAAGATTGCTCCATTAATTTCTTACATAAAAAATTTTCAGCTGTTTCTAACCTATCTCTAATTCTTTTGAAAATGATTAAAATAAAGCGAACGAAAAAATGCAGAAAACGTACAAGTGTATGAGGATCAGCCATTAAATGTGTTCCTAAGGCCTGACAATATTTTGGTAGTTTCTATTCATGGCGAGTCTGTACGTGGTATGTCCTTGGGCTAACGGTGCGTAACCGTCGTACAGCATTACACATGAAAGTAGTTCGAGCTGTAACCTATGGCAGTCTTTTGGAGTCGAATTCATATTCAAGAATACTGACTGCTAGTGAACATACCAACTCTCCGATTCCTCTCTCTCCACTAGTTTAAATTTGTCTGCTTAGACACTAATCTGAACTGGTCAATGCATCAGTTTTGTCTTTTTGAATGCTGACAATAGTAATTTTGTCATTCTTGTCTGCCTACCAATACAATAATCCATAATATTTGTGCTTAAGTTACAAGAATTAAAGCTTCATGTACATGCCACATTGATATATCACTGCCACTGTTCTCGTTCCACACTCAGTGCAATTTGTTTTCTAGGTGACGAATGTCACGTCTATTACAAGATGCGAAAATTTGATGAATTTACGAGATGTATTCAATAAGTAAAATTCATTTTCTTACACTTAAAAGCTGGCAGCACAGAACAAATTTACATCAAAGTAGCATCATCCATTGACTGTACACAAAGCACTAGAAGCCACTGTTTCGATTAAGTAGTCGTCTGATTATGGCTGAAAGCAAACAACAATGATTTTGAAAATAGTTACCTCCAGTATTGGGGCATAGGAGGTTCTGTCACATTTCCAGTATCAAATTGATACACTAATTAATTAAACTGGTTAATTAAACCACCTCTCCTCCTTCCCTTAACCTATTGTTATGATAATTTATGACCCTCGGGATAATTCGTCCTTCTGAGAATTCCTCCTACCCTTCCATCTCCCCCTCCTCATCCCCAAACCTTCTCGAAAAAGAACGCTTTTTTGTCACCTCTCTCCAGTTCAGGTCTGAGCCTCTTTTTTCCCTCTTGGGAAATCCCCCAGCACCTCTGCCGCCTTCACCACTTCCCCCTTTCTAACCCCACCTGGAAATTGGTTGGAAAAAGACTCAGTCTGTGCTGGGAAGGAAGGATTTCACGACACAACATTCAAATCAGTGTCAGTAATACATTGCTGCATATTCTTTATCTAAACTTCTTGGAAACAGGGCTCACCCCCCTCCGCCTTCCCCACTAGCTAGAGTATACCCTGGCCTACTTTTCGTGCTGTAATAGCTGTAAATACTCAGGAACGGAATCAGCTGCCGTTTTTGGTCTCCACACGCGTGTCTGTCATCGAGGCGCTGCAGGGCACCTAGTGGAACACCGAGTCCACACGTCTGCACGCCGTGGAGGTTGGACCAATACATAGGCTCTAGTACCACACATCGCCACCAGGTGACAGCAGCAATCCAGTTGGGTCCAACACCTAAATCACTCAATATTGTTCAGCTGTCAGGCTGGATTCCACTATGGAGCACTCATGTAATGATGAAAAAAAGAGTGTTATCGTATAGTAAGGATTCTGCTGGATGATTTAACTCATTCTGGTTCAGTTAAGGTGGTACTGAGAGAGGTGTTTAACAGACCCATTACCCAACGTACAACTGAGAACTGCATCTAAATCCTACATGAGGAATGGATGGAGGTGATAATGGATGAGCATTTGCCGACGCATTTCGCAACTCATAGAGACTATTGACTTTGCTGGAGCTGTTCCTGTTTTTTGAAATGACCAGTCACTCCATGGTGCAGGAGACAGCTTTGTCCTATTCCACTATGCTAGACGTAATGAATCACAGGTAATCACCTTGGAGTATGGTACTCGACTGAGCTAGTTCACAGAAGGTGCTTGAAACAGGTTTTCGTCTTCAGTTCCCTCGATGACGAATGGGAATGCAGCGTTCACTCCCTTCCCCACATGAAAATCGACGGGAGCTAAGAGGAGCACAGGGACGCTACATCTAGTCACGTGAGCATAACGTTACAGGAATATAAGATGGATATACTCTCAGTCGCCGTCAATCAGTGGAAGAACTATGAAGTGTGAACAGCTGGATCCTCATCCACCTCTGCCCCATAAAAGAAGCGTAAAAATAAGTGCAGACTGTGGCAAATAAAAGAGGCCCATAGAACAGAGTTCCAGGATACAAAGAAACAGAAAAGAAAATACGGTACTAACCAGACTTTATGGATCGAAGCTGGATTGTTGGAATTTCTTCAGTCTCGTCTGAAATGTTCTGTTGCAGTTCTTGAAGACTATGAGGGTTGTTGCAATACACCTTAGACTTGAGAGCTCCACACACAAGTAAACGCACACTGACAGATCAGATGATATGGGTGGCCAGCTAGGGCCACGACCAGACTGGCCGGCCGGGGTGGCCCAGTGGTTCTAGGCTCTACAATCTGGAACCGCCGCGACCGCTACGGTCGCAGGCTCGAATCCTGCCTCGGCCTTGGATGTGTGTGATGTCCTTAGGTTAGTTAGGTTTAAGTAGTTCTACGTTCTAGGGGACTGATGACCTCAGAAGTTAAGTACCATAGCGCTCAGAGCCATTTGAACGACCAGACTGAACCCTGGTAACAACTCTGTCATGTGTACAGATCATGTAAATGTGCTACAGGGTTCAGCCGACAGTATGGGCAGTTGCTGCATAATGTTGGAAGTATCTGAAGGTCTTTCCCTCCTCTATTAATGCTGCCACAAATTCACATCCAATCTGGGCTACTTTTATTTGATTCAATTTGTGCATGTGGTTCTGCTCCATGCCTTTGTTTGACTCCGTATCTTGGTTTCGGGATTCGTATTGTTTCTTCTTCTTCGTTCAGCAGCCTGATACACGTTCAGACCAGCCGCAACCTCCAGCATGCCTGGCTCCAACATATGCACCACCTCAGAATGTTCGGATGCTATGACAAGGATAGAGTATTGACGTGGTGGGTGAGAACCTGCCAGTTCCTCCCAGTGCTCTACTGCTTTTCGCTTCAACTTATAATTTGACAGCTGGGGTTCAAAGTGCTTAAGTACTCGTATAGACACATTACTGGACAGTGACTGGCGGTTTGAATTAGAGATTACTAATTCATTGAGGAGTGTTGAAGTGCGGTTGACGGAGTTGGCGTGGGAAGAACCGTGTCATTCAGAAACCTACAACAATCAAGAGATGACTTCCAAGTGTTATCCATTTCGTCCACCCCTGGATGTTTACTGTGCTGGCCTGACGCTATCTATAACTTCGTTGTATGATGGTGTGGCACTTATGGTGAGATCTAGAGGTCAATCCACTTATCTGCAAGACTCCACCATTATGAAATTGTTTGGCTACGGATGATGCTATCCCTTGTGTTGGAAAGAGTGAACAGATGGTTGCCTCATATTCGAACTGTGTATGAAGACATTGTGAGCTTCTCTCTCTCTCTCTCTCTCTCTCTCTCTCTCTCTCTCTCTCTCTCTGTGTGTGTGTGTGTGTGTGTGTGTGTGTGTGTGTGTGTGTGTGTGTGTGTGTGTGTGTGTGTGTGTGTGTATGTGTGTGTGTGCATGCAGACGATTTAGAACACTGCATCAATATGGTGTCAAAAGAAGAAGCTAAAGGAACATCCATCTGTTTGAGAAAAAGGACACTGAATTCCATGCACACAAGAAACTTACTGACTGTACTGTAGTGAGGATTGAACCAGTGAATTATTACTGATGTATACCATAGGCGATTTGCAGAGAAATAAATTTTATCGGAAAGCTTCGTTTTTTTCTTATTTAACTGCACTGTCCTTACATAATGTAACATGTAGCCATTACAGCTCAGTGAGTAAGATGATTGGACTGTAATGGATACAATTATTATTATTAATAATATCAGTTATTATTATTACAAGTGTTCATTTTTCTGTAAAAGCCCACTACATACAAAAATCTGATATGGTTGGTATCATGGTGGGGTGGGTGAAACGTCAGAACTTTATTGTAATTGACTGGTCCCATGATGGTGCAGAAGAAGATAGGAACAAGGAAAGGAATGGCATAGTACTACCAAATAATATACAAGTTAAAATCGTAGGTACATCCAACTACGACAAGACAAATGTTCTCTTGTTATTGCTCACACACCCAGACGAAGTCAACTTTGAGCATATATGCGTACTTCCAAAAATTCTGTTTCAGCCCAACTACCAGTTACTGCAAAAGATACCGCTGGATGATGTACAAGTAAGTCTGCCAGACTCTCAAGACCGAGAAAAGCTTGTAAGTTATGTTCTGTCTGCATATACACTTCTGGCCATTAAAATTGCTACACTAAGAACAAATGCAGGTGATACACGGGTATTCTTTGGACAAATATATTATACTAGAACTGACATGTGATTACATTTTCACGCAATTTGGGTGCATAGATCCTGAGAAATCAGTACCCATAAAAATCACCTCTGGCCGTAATAACGGCCATGATACGCCTGGGCATTGAGTCAAACAGAGCTTGGATGGCGTGTACAGGCACAGCTGCCCATGCAACTTCAACACGATACCACAGTTCATCAAGAGTAGTGACTGGCGTATTGTGACGAGCCAGTTGCTCGGCCACCATTGACCAGACGTTTTCAATTGGTGAGAGATCTGGAGAATGTGCTGGCCAGGGCAACAGTCGAACATTTTCTTTATCCAGAAAGTCCCGTACAGGACCTGCAATACGCGGTCGTGCATTATCCTGCTGAAATGTAGGGTTTCGCAGGGATCGAATGAAGGGTAGAGCCATGGGTCGTAACACATATGAAATGTAACGTCCACTGTTCAAAGTGCGGTCAATGCGAACAAGAGGTGACCTAGACGTGTAACCAATGGCACCCCATACCATCACGCCAGGTGATACGTCAGTATGACGATGATGAGTACACGCTTCCAGTGTGCGTTCACGGCGATGTCATCAAACACTGATGCGATGATCCTCATGATAATCACAGGTTCATCTCAATCGAAAAACTAAAATTCCCTTACACACAAAACCGTTTGAAGAACTTGCATGGGCCACAATTAAACTGGATCCTGTTCCTGTTGACTGTTGACTGATGGTGTTCTGACTACCATTCGTCCAGCATTTATCAACTGATTTTCCAGTGTTGACCCAGGTTTCATCTAACCGTGTAACTGAAAGTACTATCCTTTCTTACAATTTTGTGTATAAAAATGTTACAGGCTGCAGTGATGTGAGCTTTTTCGAGTAACACTTTTCGACCATCTAACTCTTTAAAATGGAAGCCCATACCTTTCATACCAATTTAAGTAATGTCCCTCCCCTACCCCCCTCCCACCCACCCACCTACCCCACTTGAAAAAAGTTCACGTTCTTTTAATGACATTAGCAACTTCACTATTGTGTGATATTCGCTCCTGAGATAATATCCATAAATGTGCCAATGAATTGCATCGATTTGGAAACAATCAAGATCTGGAACTGACTAGGCTACCCTTTCGTTTCTTTTCAGGAGTATTTGAAACACACTTTTTTCTCCGTAGGAGATCTGTTCCACACTGTTTACTTCAATATTTTGCAAGTATTCAAGTAACTCCCATTTTCTTATAACTGTTCTTTGACTGAGTCCTAGAGTTTTCGAAGTACACTCTAAAACTTTATCAGCAGCGACTCACACATGCCCATGAACGGAGTCCAATTCTTTTTCTTGCTCGCAAAACTCATGCATCCTCCATAGCAATTGGCAAGGTCATTATTTAATGGCACTCCACAGCACAATGGAGTGTCACTTGGTGAACAACATCGTTTTGTGACATGTTTTAACAAATGGATACTATAGTTGAGATGGTAAGACAACACAACAGAATACAACACAACACAAAAGCAGGCCATCATGCACTAACATACAATATTTACACGGAAGCTGGCATTTATGCTGAAACCAGCTATTGTTGCAGCACTGCATTTGGTTCAGAAGACAGAGTGCCTTGCATTCCTCACTTGTTTGTCAGTTATATTAACAACTTTACCACACTTAGGGAGTGACATTGGAATGACATGTTTCAGTGGGCCAGATAGAGAGGGTGATAATTAGCCTGCGAATGTATGCTTGCCCAATGAATGTATGCTACCCACACAAACAAAATGTGCCAGAACACCATTTGCCCCAATACTGCCCCCACCATTTGCAAAATGCTTACTGTGATTCATTTTTGTGTGTAAAAGATCTACTGCTGCATAAATTTGTCAGGCATTGTGTTTAATTTGTGGACCTATAGTATTGAGTAGGCCAGAATTTTCAAGTTTTTATGAAAATGATTTTAGCTCTTTATTTTATTGGAATAGCGCTTTTTAGTTTTTAGTGCTAAACAAATTATTTTAGGCTTTGTGGACTCTTTCAATGAAAAATGTAATGAGCACCAATATTAACATAGAAAACGGAATTATAATTTTGGCAAACTTATTCTACTTTTTTTTGTGGAAAATTAACAATTAACTAACTTTTCCTTACATTGGTACCGAGCGAGGTGGCGCAGTGGTTAGGACACTGGACTCGCATTCGGGAGGACGACGGTTCAATCCCGTCTCCGGCCATCCTGATTTAGGTTTTCCGTGATTTCCCTAAATCGTTTCAGGCAAATGCCGGGATGGTTCCTTTGAAAGGGCACGGCCGATTTCCTTCCCAATCCTTCCCTAACCCGAGCTTGCGCTCCGTCTCTAATGACCTCGTTGTCGACGGGACGTTAAACACTAACCACCACCACCACCACCTTACATTGGTACACAAAAACTGCAGATAACTGAGATATTTACTCATGTTACATTTATTTTCTTTTTTGTAATATTTAATGAATATAATTTTTATAGTATCTTACTGAAAAATTCTTTCACATGTCACTGATATAAAAACACACACTTGAGGTATGTACCTGTGTATGACCACAATCCGCTACAATTAACAAGAAATTTTACATTATATTTTGATATTACAGCAGACAATTAAACTCATCTAAGTTTCGTAAAGTGAAACTTGGTCTGTTGTCTCTCAATACATTTTTGAGCCTTTGAAAGGTCGCTTACATCACAACAGTGAGGTCAACGACAACTATGAGCACTTGTAGAATGTCATTATCGACTGAGTCAACGTTGGGAAAATTTCTCTTTATCTTGCATTGGTGTGTCACTATAAGTGCTGCTGTTCTAGGATTTGTTTTGCAAAGTCCTATAAAATTTACAGGGTAAGTATTGCTGAGGAAACAAAACTGCATTACCTTTCTGTTTCAGCAACATTCAGTCAGGTTTTAATAACAAGAACAATATTTAGTTTGTCATGACGAATTTCGATAGCAAGTTACCATCTGCCAGTTACACATCCCTTCGTATGATTACATTTACCATAACTGCGATTTTGTTGTTGGTTTTGTTGTTGTGGGTGATGTGAAAATGAGATTTTGAAGTTTCGTTGCTACTACCCAGAAAATTTACCATGAGTTAAAGTACTACATTTTATGTTTGTATATATATCTTTTGTCCCCCCATGAACTATGGACCTTGCCGTCGGTGGGAAGGCCTGCATGCCTCAGCGATTCATACGGCCGTACTGTAGGTACAACCACAATGGAGATGTATCTGTTGAGAGGCCAGACAAACGTGTGGCTCCTGCAGAGGGGCCTTTTCAGTAGTTGCAGGGGCAACAGTCTGAGTGAGTAACGGATCTGGCCTTGTAACATTAACCAAAAGGCCTTGCTGTGTTGGTAGTGTGAACGGCTGAAATCAAGGGGAAACTACAGCCGTAATTTTTCCCGAGGGCTTGCAGCTCTACTGTGTGGTTAAATGACGTGTAAAATATTTCGGAACTAAAATGGTCCACCATTTGGATCTCCAGGTGGGGACTACTCAGGAGAAAGAAAAATGGCGTTCTACATATCGCAGCGTGGAATGTTAGATCCCTTAAACGTGTAGGTAAGTTAGAGAATTTAAAAATGGAAATGGATAGCTTGAAGATAGATATAGTGGGAATTAGTGAAGTTCGGTGATTGGAGGAACAAGACTTCTGGTCAGGAGAATACAGGGTTATAAACACAAAATCAAAAAGGGTAACGCAGGAGTAGGTTTAATAACAAATAAAAAAATAGGAATGTGTGTAAGATACTACGAACAGCATAGTTAACGCATTATTGTAGCCAAGTTAGACACGAAGTTCATGCCTACCACAGTAGTACAGGTTTATATGCCAACTAGCTCCCCAGATGACGAAGAGATTGATGAAATCTATGATGAGATAAAAATGTAATAGTCATGGGGGACTGGAATTCGATAATAGGAAAAGGAAGAGAAGGAAAAGTAGTAAGTGAATTTGGAGTGGGGTTAAGGAATGAAAGAGGAAGCCGGCTGGTAGAATTTTGCACGGCGCATAACTTAATCATAGCCAACACTTGGTTCAAGAATCATGAAAGAAGGTTACAGAGGCCTGAAGACACTGGAAGGTTTCAGATAGATTACATAGTGGTAAGACAGAGATTTAGGAAGCAGATTTTAAATTGTGAGATATTTCCAGGGGCAGATGTGGACTCTGAACTGTAGATTAAAACTGAAGAAACTGCAAAAGGGTGGGAATTTAAGGATAAGCTGAAAGAACCAGAGGTTGTACAGAATTTCAGACAGGGCATTACGGATCGATTGACAAGAACGGGGGAGACAAATACAGTAGAAGAACAATGGGTAGCTTTGAGAGATGAAATAATGAAGGCAGCAAGGATCATGTAGGTGAAAAGACGAGGGAGAGTAAAAATCCTTGGGTAACAAAAGAAATACTGAATTTAATTGATCAAAGGAGAACATGTAAAAATACGGTAAATGAAGCAGGCAAAAAGGAATACAAATGTTTCAAAAATGAGATGGACAGGAAGAACAAAATGGTTTAGCAGGGATGGCTAGAGCACAAATGTAAGGACGTAGAGGCGTATATAACAAGGCGTAAGATAAATACTGCCTACAATAAAATGAAAGAGATTTTTGGAGAAAAGAGAACCGCTTGTATGAATATCAAGAGCTCAGATGGAAACCCAGTTCTAAGCAAAGGAGAGAAAGCAGAAAGATGGACGGAGTATATAGAGGGTCTATACAAGGGCGATGTACTTGAGGACAATACTATGGCAATGGAAGAGGATGTAGATGACGATGAAACGGGAGATGTGATACTGAGTGAAGAGATTGACAGGATATTTGAAGACCCAAGTCGAAACGAGGCTCTGGTAATAGACCACATTTCATTAGAACTACTGATAGCCTTGGGAGAGCCAGCACTGACAAAACTCTACCATATGGTGAGCAACATGTATGAGACAGGTGAAATACCCTCGGAATTCAAGAAGAACGTAATAATTTCAATTCTAAGAAAAGCAGATGTTGATAGATGTGAAAATTACCGAACTATCAGTGAAATAAGTCACAGCTGCAGAATACTAACACGAATTCTTTACAGACGAATGGAAAAACTGGTTGAAGTCGACCTCGGTGAAGATCAGTTTCGATTCCGTAGTAATGTCGGAACGCATGTGGCAATACTGACCCTACGACTTATCTTAGAAGATAGATTAAGGAAAGGCAAACCTACGTTTCTAGCATTTGTAGACTTGGAGATACCATTTGACAATGTTGACTGGGATTCTGAAGGTGGCAGGGGTCGAATACAGGGAGAGAAAGGCTATTTACAATTTTCACAGAAACCAGATGGTTATAAGAGTCGAGTGGTATGAAAGGGAAGCAGTGGTTGGGAAGGGAGTGAGACAGGATCGTAACCTATCACCGATGCTATTCAATCTGTATAGTAAGGAAGCAGCAAAGGAAACAAAAGAGAAATTCGGAGTAGGAAGTAAAATCCTTGGAGAAGAAATAAAAACTTAGAGGTTGCGAGCTAACATCCCTAAGATTTTCGGGCTCAGATATGGTTCCTTTTCGTTTTAATTTGTTGGCTCAAACTCGTCTAGGGGTTGAATCGCACGTGTAGCATTTCGTGCCCTAAATTGGACACTTGTGACCCTTTGGTTAAATTGTCCGGCTCACGGCAAGTCTGAGAAATACAAAGTTAAAATAACATATAGTAACAGTAGCAATAATAACGGGAACTAAATTAACGACACATAAATGATGTATGACACGCGGTTGCGATTTGGATAGAATAATGCTCATTCAGAAAGCAAACTAATAGCGAAAGTGGTCGTATTTAGAGGTACTGTTACACTCCAGCGCATATTCATTTGACACGGTTCGATCATTCACAACCTCATCGCGAATTACAAGTCCATCTCGTTAACTACGCGAAATGTTAAATTCACACCAGGCGCGCGGCTGTTCACCACTTAGAGACTATGTCCTGCGATACTACACAACGCGAAATTTTCAAAATCGTTTCACTTCCTTGCTACCTAACGACCGACCGTCCGCTTTCGCGTCTGAATCCGAACTGTACCCTTTGGTGTCTCTAGACGAACTGTCCGCTTTCGCCAATGCACCAGCACTGCCCCTCTGCCAGTCCCCGGCCGCGTTTGCGGCGTACCGAGCATTGTCTCTCAAGTGACTAGTGTAGTTCCCATCCCTGAAGCCGTCCTTAGGATTGGCTACAGCTTATTGATATTATTTCACATTTTAACATTTTTAAATAATCAAAGCTTGTCTAGTTTTATGTTCTAAATAAAGTAGCAATAATATCCATTCCATAATAAATGTTAAATTATTTTACATAAAACCAATACAATTTCCTTCTTAGCTTTGAATGCCGCGGCCAGTAGCCTTGCCGCAATGTGCTTTCTGGTAAATAAATAAAGATCAAAAATAAGTATTATGCACTAAAGTTTAAAACAAATATTTTAATACCTTATGATTCAATAAGGTGTCATGCTGTCATCGTTCAATGTGTTTTGTGTGGAGAAAATGATGATCTGATGGTTAACTGAAAATACTGATAATTTAAATTTACTACATCTTTTAAACAAATAAAGTTACAGAGTTGATATTTACAACATTTATCACAATAATCATGGTATTCTACATGAACTGTCGATCGTTAAGAGCGACCAAAGCGTTCATATTTTATCATTCAGGTCTTTGTTACAAAACTTGTTAATTTTACTTTAACAGTAAATCCTAAACTATTATAGGTATGGTCAGTATTCAAGTTTTATTGGGATCTCCATGAAAATTTTTGGAGGATAGCAGATCAACATTACTGTGGCTTGATTCTCTGCATTACTACAGAATTAAACAGTTTTCAAGAATCTTTCCGTTTATGGTCGATCTTAGGTCCGCCGTATTTAACACTGCCACGTCTCCTTGGCCACAAAAGCCTTTTTCTGCGTTTCCCTACGATGTAGGTTCACCACAGCGCTTAGGCCTCGATAGACAATAGATGCCTGTATGTTTTCCCTTCTCGTGGTGAATCTGCGCCCTTTGAGGCATCCGGTCCTGGACGACAGGGTTCGTTCCACAACTACTGAAAGCTGCCTCTTTCGGCCATATGCTTAAATGACAGCGGAATGCTCATTAACTCACAAGCTTTGCCGATGACATTGTAATTCTGTCAGAGACAGCAAACTACCTGGAAGAGGAACTGAACGGAATGGACAGAGTCTTGAAAGTAGGATATAAGATGAACATCAACAAACGCAAAATCAAGCTAATGGAATGTAGTCGAGTTAAATCGGGTGATGTTGAGGGAATTATATTATGAAATGAGACACTTAAAGTAGAAGATGAGTTTTGCTGTCTGGGGAGCAAAATAACAAGTAGGGAGGATATAAAATGTAGACTGGCAATGGCAAGAAAGCGTTTCTGAAGAAGAGAAATTTGTTAACATCGAGTATATATTTACGTGTCAGGAAGTCTTTTCTGAAAGTATTTGTATGGAGTGTAGCCATTTATAGAAGTGAAACATGGACGATAAATAGTTTAGACAAAAAGAGAATAGAAGTTTTCGAAATGTGGTACCTCAGAGGAATGCTGAAGATTAGATGGGTAGATCACATAACTAACGAGGAGGTACTGAACAGAATTAGGGAGAAGACAAACTTTTGGCACAACTTGAGTAGAAGCAGGGATCGGTTTGTAGGACATGTTCTGAGGCATCAAGGGATTACCAATTTAGTATTGGAGGGCAGTGTGGAGGGTAAAAATCGTAGAGGGAGACCAAGAGATGAATACACTAAGCAGATTCGGAAGGGTGTACGTTGCAGTAGGTACTCGGAGATGAAGTAGCTTGCACAGGATAGAGAAGCATGGAGAGCTGCATCAAACCAGTCTCTGGACTGAAGACCACGACAGCAAATCTTATCTTTTGGTAAGTAAAATAAACTTTAACTTACGTCTTTTGAGGCTAATATGTATTATATATTCGATTTCGGGCATATAAAACTTTAAATAGCTTCAGAAACATCTACTTCAGAGTTTCCAACTGACAAATAAAAGTTACTGTTAACATATTACGTATGACAACATACAGTGCTAAGCTTTAATTACACGGCATCAACTAAGAACACAAAGTGGTTGTCTTCAGTACCCCTAGTAGAATATATAGCCCATTTTGTAGATTCGATACTTCTGGTATGAAAAGCTAAGGAACGATCCAGTACTAAGAATTTTAATGAAAGAGGCATTTTGATTTGGAGAAATCTTTGAAAAAATTCAAATTATTCTTTATATGCTCTCATTTACTTTCATATTTTGAGCAGGTTAAGAATATGCCAAGTTCCTTATGCAAATCAATGTGATCCGGTTTTCTGATCCTGTGGAATTGTGTGACGATGATTGTTAATGTCCTGAAACCTGTTTCCAGCGTCATTAATGTGGGTATCTGTTGCAAATTCCGATTAATTTTTTGTGAAGAATGCATTGAAGTGGTTGTTTTAGAATTTGTGAAAATGTTTCCGCGTTTTGACTATATACAGCATTTCGTATGTAGATTTTTTGTTTGTTCAATTGTGTATTAATCTGCCTGCGTGTATGCTACGTGTGAGTGTGTGTCGAACTTTTTTTGTTTTCTGAAAGCAGTAATGTTACAAGCCACGCTGGAATTTATGGCCCAGCAGTTACCACCTGGAATCGTCAAAATGTTTCGTCGTGTTCTAACGACAACGTACTTCTTGTACCGCGAAGAATATTATGATAATGACGGATAGCACGACTCACCACTGTCACCGGCGTCGCGTATTTCTTCGTGGACACTTCCAGGAGCACACTCTGACCTCTGCAGCGTTGCGCCCGTCTTGCTTCCTAAGGGACGCCGATGACACCTTCCTGATACGGCTTCACGGCGAAAATACACTGCAGCAGCTCGTGGATCACATGTATGGTGTCCATGCCAACATTCAATTTGCAATCGAGATGGAGAAGGATAGCAAGCTACCCATCTTGGATGTTTTAGCTGAGCGGAAGACAGGTCATTCAGTGTACAGAAAACCAACGCACACTGATTCGTACTTGAACGCCGATATTTTTCACCACCCTGTACACAAGACAGCGTTCCTGAACACGTTACTCCACAGAGCAAAAGTTATTTCTGACGACTGCCACCTACAGTCTCATTTGCAGCACTTGAGTCACGTTTCAGAGATAATAATTATAGCAAGAGAGACAATGCAGACGCTTTCAGATGACACCGAAGAAAATGCCATGTGAATCGATTGAAGAGATCAAGCCAGCAGCTTTCCTGCCATACTGTGAGGCAACGAGCAGCCAGATAGAAGGTGTGATGCAGAGACGTGGACTGTAACCCGTGTTCCGGCCCGCCCCCAAGATGCGAGATATGTTGCGCCCTAGTCCTTCGTGTGCTCGGTTTGTACGGTGTCCCTGGCCAATGAGGCAGCAGCTACCGTTTGGTTGTAATTAAACTTTCCCATCTTAAAACGTTACAATACGTAAACTAATAAACATCCGATGAATCTGAGCTTGTAACGTCAGAAGTTTGAACGAGGTAACGAAACATGGGGAAGAGAAATACTGCAGAATCATCAAACCATTATATACCGGTACTGTTACTGCTACAAAAGGGGCTCAATATGGCGCCAATCAGTGATTAGAAGAGTTTTAAAGCGCAGGATTGCATTCTGCGCAACAGAACGTAGCATGTCCGTAGGCATGCTGACTGCCTTTCTTGATATGCTGCGCTTCAGATCAGCATATGTGTGAATGCGGCCCTGGTAAGCCCTGAGACATTCAGGTAGCCCCACAACCAGAAATCACAGGAAGTGAGATCAGATGATCGTGCCGGACAAGCATTTGGAAACGATCGGTTGATAATTCGATCTTTCCAAATATGTCTCAGAGAAGCAGGTGAACTTCACAAGCAATGTGCGGCGGGGCCCATCTTGCATGGAAACTGTTGAGTTCTTTGCGTCTCTCTCCTGTAGGGTGGGTGTAACATGCTGGCGAAGCATGTCGCAGTAACGATGGCCAGTCACACTGAACGTCTTTGGACCGTGAGCGCCAACCTGTTCAAAGAGAAATGGGTCAATAATGGAGAAGCCACACCATACGCTGACACGTTCACCGTACAGAGGAATTTAATGCACAGTGACTGGAGGTGATGATCCCCACATTCGACAGTTCTGTGTGTTCACCTCACCCGTCAGAGAAAAATGAGCTTCGTCTGTCCATAAGACAGTCCAGGGCCAGCTCTAATCGATTTCAATCCTTGCGAGAGTGAAGTCAACACGTTGTTGTGCGTCCTGTAGTGCAAACTGCTGTACGATATGAACCTTGTAAAGATACCATTTGAGAATAGTCCGAAGCACCTTACGTACAGTGGACCACGGCATTGTTCAGCACGCACTTTGAGTGTAGATCGTAAATTGCGCACAGCCATAGCAACACCGATGTCATCAACCACCTGTGGTGCAACGGTCGTCGGCAACCACCTGCGGTGCAACCGGTTGTCGGCCTCTTCCAAGAGCGACATGTAGTTCTCCATCTGATTCGAAAGCGGAGAAATCCTTTCAGCAGGTGATATTCTCGAAGTGCAGCTGCAGCATTATTGTTGTTTTGATAATACAGCCTCACCGATAACGCACAGCTCCTTTTGTCCCAGTTCATGTTGACACGTCAACAAGTGCAGTGCGATTTGTCAGGTGTGTGAGACTGTGAATCACGGTGCTAATCACGGCACCTAACGATCATAATTGGAACTGGACGGTGGCTCTGTGACGCTTGGAAATCATGCACCCAATACTCTGAACATTAATGCTACCAAATTTGGTACTCGTACGGTAATTAGTTTCCGCGTTATAACGAGTTAAATAGGGAAAGCTGATTTATAACTACCCGTTATATACACTACTGGCCATTAAAATTGCTACACCAAGAAGAAATGCCGATGATAAACGGGTATTCATTGGACAAATACACTCCTGGAAATGGAAGAAAGAACACATTGACACCGGTGTGTCAGACCCACCATACTTGCTCCGGACACTGCGAGAGGGCTGTACAAGCAATGATCACACGCACGGCACAGCGGACACACCAGGAACCGCGGTGTTGGCCGTCGAATGGCGCTAGCTGCGCAGCATTTGTGCACCGCCGCCGTCAGTGTCAGCCAGTTTGCCGTGGCATACGGAGCTCCATCGCAGTCTTTAACACTGGTAGCATGCCGCGACAGCGTGGACGTGAACCGTATGTGCAGTTGACGGACTTTGAGCGAGGGCGTATAGTGGGCATGCGGGAGGCCGGGTGGACGTACCGCCGAATTGCTCAACACGTGGGGCGTGAGGTCTCCACAGTACATCGATGTTGTCGCCAGTGGTCGGCGGAAGGTGCACGTGCCCGTCGACCTGGGACCGGACCGCAGCGACGCACGGATGCACGCCAAGACCGTAGGATCCTACGCAGTGCCGTAGGGGACCGCACCCCCACTTCCCAGCAAATTAGGGACACTGTTGCTCCTGGGGTATCGGCGAGGACCATTCGCAACCGTCTCCATGAAGCTGGGCTACGGTCCCGCACACCGTTAGGCCGTCTTCCGCTCACGCCCCAACATCGTGCAGCCCACCTCCAGTGGTGTCGCGACGGGCGTGAATGGAGGGACGAATGGAGACGTGTCGTCTTCAGCGATGAGAGTCGCTTCTGCCTTGGTGCCAATGATGGTCGTATGCGTGTCTGGCGCCGTGCAGGTGAGCGCCACAATCAGGACTGCATACGACCGAGGCACACAGGGCCAACACCCGGCATCATGGTGTGGGGAACGATCTCCTACACTGGCCGTACACCACTGGTGATCGTCGAGGGGACACTGAATAGTGCACGGTACATCCAAACCGTCATCGAACCCATCGTTCTACCACTCCTAGACCGGCAAGGGAACTTGCTGTTCCAACAGGACAATGCACGTCCGCATGTATCCCGTGCCACCCAACGTGCTCTAGAAGGTGTAAGTCAACTACCCTGGCCAGCAAGATCTCCGGATCTGTCCCCCATTGAGCATGTTTGGGACTGGATGAAGCGTCGTCTCACGCGGTCTGCACGTCCAGCACGAACGCTGGTCCAACTGAGGCGCCAGGTGGAAATGGCGTGGCAAGCCGTTCCACAGGACTACATCCAGCATCTCTACGATCGTCTCCATGGGAGAATAGCAGCCTGCATTGCTGCGAAAGGTGGATATACACTGTACTAGAGCCGACATTGTGCATGCTCTGTTGCCTGTGTCTATGTGCCTGTGGTTCTGTCAGTGTGATCATGTGATGTATCTGACCCCAGGAATGTGTCAATAAAGTTTCCCCTTCCTGGGACAATGAATTCACGGTGTTCTTATTTCAATTTCCAGGAGTGTATATTATAATAGAACTGACATGTGATTACATTTTCACGCAGTTTGGGTGCATAGATCCCGAGAAATCAGTACCCAGAAAAAACACCTCTGGCCATAATAACGGCCATGATACGCCTGGGCATTGAGTCAAACAGAGCTTGGATGGCGTGTACAGGCACAGCTGCCCATGCAACTTCAACACGATACGACAGTTCATCAAGAGTATTGACTGGCGTATTGTGACGAGTCAGTTGCTCGGCCATCAGTGACCAGACGTTTTCAATTGGTGAGAGATCTGGAGAATGTGCTGGCCAGGGCAACAGTCGAACATTTTCTGTATCCAGATAGTCCCGTACAGGACCTGCAATACGCGGTCGTGCATTATCCTGCTGAAATGTAGGGTTTCGCAGGGATCGAATGAAGGGTGGAGCCACGGGTCGTAACGTCCAAAGTGCCGTCAATGTGAACAAGAGGTGACGGAGACGTGTAACCAATGGCACCCCATAAAATCACGCCGGGTGATACGCCAGTATGACGATGACGAATACACGCGGATGCTACCATCATGATGCTGTAAACAGAACCAGGATTCATCCGAAAATATGACGTTTCAACATTCGTGCACCCAGATTCGTCGTTGAGTATACCATCGCAGGCACTCCTGTCTGTGATGCAGCGTCAAGAGTAACCGCAGCCGTGGTCTCCGAGCTGACAGCCCATGCTGCTGCAAACGTCGTCTAACTGTTTGTGCAGATGGTTGTTGTCTTCCAAACGTCCCCATCTGTTGACTCAGGCATCGAGTCGTGGCTGCACGATCCGTTACAGCCATGCGGATAAGATGCTTGTCATCTCGAGTGCTAGTGATACGATCCAGCACGGCGTTCCGTATTACCCTCCTGAACCCACCGACTCCATATTCTGCCAACAAACATCTTATTCCTGTCGGTTAAATTTCACGTCTGTAGCACGTCACCTTCGTGGTGTAGCAATTTTAATGGCCAGTAGTGTAGGTCAGACAATTCGCACAGTTGCAGAGCGCTGTACCGAGAGACATATTAAGCAAAGGGACCTTAACGAGTTGGTCGTTACGGAGCATTTCCTGGCAAACTGATACAAAATGCTGTCTGAAAACACGAGAGTATTGGCTTACGTGTCAGTGTACCGGTATTTCTTTATAAAAGAGGGGGCTGAGATCTGAATGAACAGCAACAGTTTCAGAGACCAGGCGGATACACTCAGTAGGGCGTGGGGGCAGTCTTTGGATGTCGAAAGGAAGCAACGGCGAATGCATGCGGGAGCGACAGCTTCAAACGTGGAGATCTCCGCCCCCCCCCCCCCCTCCCCCCAACGCCAACTGATGTCAGTCGGTCCCGTGACGTGCTGGACCTACTATGAGCTGTCAAACTGTCAAATCACCTTCCATGCATGCGTCGTTTCGGCCTCTCTGATTGATTGGGACCAGATGCGGAAACGAGGTTATATAAAACAATGTCAGCCCCAGCAGTCAGTGGTTTTATTCCTGAAGAGGGTGGTGGAGATGGCCATAGAAAACTCGTGAATTTTATTCGAACTGACGCGACTTGGAAACCGAGAAGCTTTTATTCACTACTGTTGTTACCCACTCTCAATAGATGAGGTATTTTTAACGATAGTTTTCCAGTGACGGATGTGCGGGCAATGTGTTTATTTTTAAAATTATGTCTATTAACTTACGGTGGCCAAAGACGAGATGCCAACTGTGCCAATTGCGGCACCGTACTGTTTTTCGTAACAAGGTTGTAACCATTCTGAATCGATGAGACGCTGAACACAGATGATGTATGCTCCCTCTGGACATAAAGTATCAGTTTCGTGGCTCCCAGCGGTCTCGCTAAGGTTTGCTGCGAGTTCGCCGAGTGAGAGTGGCGCTCGGAATCAGCAGCGGGGGTAGGCCAGTGTTCTATCCGACAGAGTACACTCAGGGTGTAACGGAACTTGTAGTTCGCTGGTGTTGAGTGTGCAGATGTGTCTGAGAACAGAATGAGATTTTCACTCTTCAGCGGAGTGTGCGCTGATATGAAACTTCCTGGTAGATTAAAACTGTGTGCAGGACCGAGACTCGAAATCGGGACCTTTGCCTTTCGCGGGCAAGTGCTCTGCCAACTGAGCTACCCAATCACGACTCACGCCCCGTCCTCACAGCTTTACTTCTGCCACTATCTCGTCTCCTACCTTCCAAACTTTACAGAAGCTCTGAGAATTTTGGGCAAGGTACGTTGAAATTTGACCTGCAAGTAAGTGGAATTAGCATTTGCCTAGAAAGATGGATTTTGGATAAGGTACTGTAAGTTGGTGTTTTGGTAATTCGGTCTTCGCTTAGCCAGAATAATCGAACGGTTTAGTCCATGGAAAATTTTGAAACTCGCCTGTTAAACGAACTCGCCGTTACTAATCGGGCTAACGCCGCAACGAAGGAAGTTTTCGTTGCATGTTAATTAGTGCAGCTATTCGGAATAACTTATTATTTAATTTGATTCTTGAGTGTGTTCCCATTGATCAGTAGGTACTGATTTGAATTCTTACGTGCTCTTACTTGAAGAGGCACAAGAAAGTCTTGATGTTCTTATTGTGATGGTGTCTTGTGAGGAATATAAATCTCTTTCAGGTAAATCTTTGAGTAATGACTAATTTTGATATCAACTATGTGCTCGGCTGATGATTGATTGTTCACCCCAGATTATGATGAACTGGAATTCGGTGGACGTTAAACAGCAACCAGTTTTGAGCAAGGCTAACCCGGAATCAGCGAAGTTGATTTACTGCAGGGAAGCTACCCTTCCCGTATTTTTGTTCGTAAGACCATTCTGAAGCTCTGCTTTAAATACTGCCACTAAGCAGTATTTTTAAAAAAGCTCTGGTTTAATGCTTGATGTTTTAACGGTTCTTGAATTTCTTCTGAGCCTCGTTTTTGGATTTGCTGATGCTTTTGATGTTGTTTCCGTTTACGAGATTTTTGTAGCATAACTGTAAGTACTGAAGATATTAAATATCTCAGTTCAAGTTAGATTTCGAGACTGAAATGCTCTAAAGAGCGATGTGTTAATTTAATGTGATTTATTTTGTATTTTAAAGATTTTTATTTAAATCAATGTATAAATTTTTACAATTTATAATTCAGATCACTCATCGTGTCCTAACCTTTATTCTACTGCCCGGCACCGACAAATAATGGACGTGATGATACACGTCAGAGTATACCACTCTTTCAATTTCTCCGAACCAGTAATAGCCACCCACATTAATGACAACGAAACTTCACTACCTAGCCTCAATGGTATTCGCACAACAAGAAAACATAGCACTTATGGTAACTTTAACCCCACATACCGTCGTATAATTAGCAAATTGATACTCAGTTGTTGTAACATGTTGCCGCAAAGTGTGATTCGAAAGTGACATTTACAGTGAAGTAAAAGTCATGGGATATGTCCTATGCCTGTTTATCTGTCCATAACTGCAGAGCTGAGGGTGCAGGATTTTGTGCACGAACTGTCCTCTCCATTATGTACCACAAATGTTCGATGGGATTCATGCCGGGCGATCTGGACCTCCACTCCACCACCGGCAACGGAGGGTGAATCTTTGATGATGCCAACCACATGTACTGGCGAGAAATCAGAAAAATCAAACGTCGGCCGAAGAACCAAGACTGAAACCAACAGGCAGTGTCTCTTGCTTTCAGGTAGCCGAACATCCAGAGGACCCAGTCCATTCCACGTACACACACCCCACACCACTATGGAACCAATACCAGCTTGCACAGTGGCTTGTTGACAACGTATGTCCGTGGCTTCATAGGATCTCAACCACATTTGAACCCTACCATCAGCTCTTACCAACTGAAATCTGGACTCTTCTGATCCTGCCTCGGTTTTCCGGTCTGGGATCCAACCGATATGGTCCCGAGCCCAGGAATGTCGCTACAGGCGATGTCGTGCTGTAAGCAAAGGCACTCGCGTCGTTCGTCTCTTGCCATAACCCATTGTCGCCAAATTTCACCACTCTGTCGTAACGGATACGTTCGTCGTTCGTCCCGCATTGATAACTGCGTTTATGTCACGCAGTACTGCTTGTCTGTTATCACTGACAACTCGACGCAAACGCCACTGCTCTCGGTAGTTAAATGAAGGCCGTCGGCCACTGCGTTGTCGTTGGTAAGGGGTAATGTCTGAAATCTGGTATTCTCGGCGTACTCTTGACACTGCTGATCTCAGAATATTGAATTTCGTAACGATTTCCGAAATGGAATGTCCCGTGCGTCTAGCTCCAACTACCATTCCTCGTTCAAAGTGTGTTAATTCCTGTACGTGCGGCCATAATCACATCGGAAAGTTTTTTACATGAATCATCTGAGAGCAAATGACAGCTCCGCCAATTCACTTCTATGTGTACGCGATACTACCAGCATCTGTATATGTGCCAGTATAACAGCGGCGGTGTGGTGTACTACCAACTGCTCCAGAGAGGTGTAACCACACCGCTGACATTTACTGTCAACAAACGAGACGTCTTACATACGCAATCCAAGAACAACGACCAGGAAAACTGGGTTAAGTGATGCTGCACGCCAGCATTCTGCTAGACTGACTAAGAAGACTTTACAGGAGGTGGTTGTGAAGTCACTCCTCACACGCCTTATTCACATGATCTTTAGCCCTTAGAATTTCATATTTTCCGATCTCTATCGAACAACCATCAGGGAATTTTCTTTCTGGATGAAAATGAGGACGTAACACGGCTTGACGAGTTCTTCTCCTCAAAACCATGTGATTTCTAGAGTCGCGATATCGACAAGATACCTAAGCGTTGGCAGACTGTTGTAAATAGTGAAGAAGAATATATTATTGATGACAAAATTCTCTGTTATGTGTATCTGCTGTGTTTATTAAACTTAAGGAAAAACTCTACGAACTCATGCACCAACCTAATATTAATACAATGAAAGTGTCCTTCTCTTCTTCAATCAAAAATAGTTGCAAGTCTCTCTCTTTCGATGGTCAGCCCCTTAATAAAAGTTCTTCCTCTACGACCACATGCTTTTTTTCAACGGTGTAATAGCGCCTCTGGCTGCTGGGTTTTTATGTCCGATCTCTTTTGGTGGCTTGGAAGACAGAGTATCTCTTTCAGGCACACAAACGTCTGTTTCTAGTTGTGCAGGATAAGGAGGAGATTGACGTAATAAAAGAAGTTTGAAAACAAGTAAAATCTGTGAAATGATTTATCTAGAAGTAAGTTTAAAATAGTTTAGAGAAACATTTGAAACTCTCTTGAACGATGTTCGAAATTACGTACAGCAAATGAGGTGCCGATTGAAAATTTAAAGTTCAATGTTTAACTTAGAATTTAGCACCCAAGGATGTTTCTGATATTCAGATGTGTCTGAAATCTTATGGGACTTAACAGCTAAGGTCATCAGTCCCTAAGCTCACACGCTACTTAACCTAAATCATCCTAAGGACAAACACTCACACACATGCCGCCGGGACCAGCCGTACAGTAAGGATGTTTCTATAATGTATTATGTAGACCATCGAGTCGCTGTCGTGTGGCCTTTAGATAGTCTTGCTATGTGAAGTAAAACGCTTAAATATTTTACCCATAGATGAACTTTAAATTCTCAATCTCCATCTCAGTTCATGATTTGGATTATCATTTAAAGGTGCGTCAAATATTTCTTTAATCCATTTTTCTTTTCTTAGACAAATTGTTTTTAATTATTTTTTTAAGTTTACAGGTTTTCCCTCACATCACTAATAATTAAGTTTTTTTATTGCCTCGTTTACCTTAAAGCAATCAAATACTTTTTTTGCCAAATTAAACCTATCGCTGCTCTGTTTGATTCCCCACTGGCCCATTTACCACTTTTCGTTTGACTCTGAAAATTCGGCCGAGAAACCATTGTGTAATTTTTAGGGAGTCTTGCATCCACTCTGTTCTAACATTTGATGTAAAAAGGAAGACTATGCTCCGAGCTGATAGCATGAAAGGAAAGTAACAAAATTCATTCCATCAAGTGAAAAGAACAGAGGTTGTTCGTTAATTTAATTTTAACTCTTGAATGAAATGTGTGATCACAATGGTGAAGGTAGTAGTGTATGTTTGCATGTGTTTACTAGAGGACGTTGCTCAGTTCACATTTTCAAAGCCATATAGTTTCAAAAAATGGTTTTAATTAAATACATAAAACGATACGTTTGTCAAGGGATTTGAAAAGATAAACAATTAAACTTACTATCTTTTAAAACGTATCGTAAATATTTAATAAGAAAAAGTAACTAGTGATACTTCCCTTTTGATAACGCGCACCAGTCCCATTATCCAGACTAAATCTCCGCACGCAAGGCCACAATAATCACCACCATGATAATACGTGATATTTATCGGGAAGGACAAAATTGTACAGTGACAGACCGGCTCTTATATTTCCGATCAGCAGAATTACAGGCGGGTGTAATGGACACGGTTGTTAAACACGGTAAACCGAGATAAGCCAACTGTCAAACAGACAATGTCCAGGACAGAGGTTGTGTTTCGTGGAATCAAACGATTGCCCTCCAGTGTATTTGTATCACGTCGTTTTTCCCACCGCTATTGATATCACTGGGGCTTTTTCACCGGAGGCGGCTGCACTCGAATTTCCGCTGCTACCGCTTCTGTCAGAGACAGTGACAGCTAAACAAAAGTTTTTCAAATTCGATGGTCTTGTCATTTAAGGGAACTGCGGCAAACTGGAATGAATATGCAATATGTGATTAGTTGTGGAAGGGAAAAAATCAGAAACGTCAGAGGCCGTCACTAGTCACCAGCATCTACAACGACCTCAGTTGTCAGGTCAGCTTCACTGCTTTCCAGAATTTTTCTTTCCATTATGGTAATCATGGAATCAAACGTTACAGGTAGACACAATTTATATGTCTTAAGGGGGGTAGGAAGTCAAACGGTCCTACTTGGAGCAGGAGAGGCACCACAGGACATTTTAATTTACACTGTCTATACTTTTACACGTAAATTCATAAAACTTTGTCAGCATGACCAGGAAGGATTCAGAATTCACACTGGTAGCCGCGGAAGTTCAAAAACATAACGAAATAATTTTTTTACATGTGAAATTTCATCAATTTTTCACTTACTATTGGCTGCATTTGTTGCTATAGATACACTTTTCTTCATACGTAAGAGAGACTGTTCGATGAATTTTGCACAGCATACAAACCATACTTACAGGTGTCTGGAACTCTAGAATCTATTTAATTTATGAAAAAATGAATGAGGTATTACGTTTTAAACTTTATATTTAGAAAAAAATCAAATTTTGTAGTTAATTATGTCAATTTTTACCACAGTTTTTAATAGATTAGGAAAATTCTAGAGTTTCATTCACCTGTAAGTATGGTTTGTATGCTGTGCAAAATTCATCAAAGAATCTCTCTTACTTGTGAAGAAAAATGTACCTATAGCAACAAATGCAGCCAATAGTAAGCGAAAAAACGATGAAATTTCACATGTAAAAAAATTTATTTTGTTATGTTTTTGAACTTCCACTGCTATGAGTGTGAATACCGAATCCTTCACGGTCATGCTGACAAAGTTTTATGAATTTATTTGTAAAAGTATAACAGTAGAAAATAAAATGTCCGGTGGTGCTTCTTCTGCTCCAAGTCGGCCCGTTTGACGTCCTACCTCCCTTAAATAACTTTTTCTACAAATGAGCTCCAAGTTTTTGAATATTACACAAAGTTTTGGCGTGAAAGGAACACCTGTTTGGAGTACCCCAACTTGACGCTACAGTATAGATATCTCGTACACACGATAAACATAATACTTAACAATACAAGGTAAAAATGTTACTGCTACGATACTATTTAGACAGCAATACAAATGCTCGGTGCTGAAACTTACTAGCTAGTAGAATCCAAGTTTCGAGAACGTCGTGTCTTCCACTTGTTGTACAAGCTACGAGTGGCGACATAATACGTAAAGAAACCTCAAGCCAATAAGCCAATATTTATACCTTGAAAGTCAAAATAATGGAATATCATCAAAAGCTAAAAACCCGCTTATGAAGACAATTAAAAAAATGGATACCGCTAGAGAAAAGTGTAAGTTTCAATATCAGACAGGGCTTATGTACAAGTAAATCATATATTTAGTAAATATTTATAACGTAATTATTGTGATGACTGAGATAATAGTACAGTGTACTAGTGCAGCACTTTCATGACCTCTACAAGAAGACTCTTCCCTTTTGATGTAAGTGGCCAAAGCACCGTTCACTTCGTCATTTAAGAAAGCCACAAGACTCAGTCGCGTTGGGTCAACAATAATGGCCGCTGCACTTTCTCATGGATTTGCGAATGTTGGAGAGGAGCTTTCCCAACAAACGAATCAGCCTGGTCTCATCAAGTGTCTCTGTCAGACCGATTTAATTGTAAATGTTCTAGATCTAGATTCGCATAATTGGGTCAGAAGTTCAAATGTGAGTTCGTTGTAACTGTTGCTGTAGTGTTAATCAGTAATGAAGTTAGTACTGTCCTTTGTTGTTTAGATAATGCCTTCATTTGCTAATATTACTAAAGAAGTTCGCTCTGATGCAGGTAGACAGGATATTAGCAGTGAAATGCAGTGATTAGTAGTAGATGATATCAAAATAAATGTCCATTCTATTTTCATTTTGAATAACGTTGCGGTGGTAGTACTGCGGAGAGCTATATTGGAGCGGTTGAAATAAACATTTGAAAATTTAGACCAAAAAAACTATTCTGTAAAACTTTGGTTTAGTGTTCAAATATCATTTCACCCCAGCCGTAAAATGAAGTTACGTACTTACTAATCTGATCGAAATGACATTAAATAAGGAAAGCCGAAGATGCATTCAATTTCTGCATTCTACATAAGCCATAGTAAAAATTGCTGTTTTGAAGAGCGCACCGCAGCGCATTGTGTAAAGCAGTCGCCCTCCGTTTCTGGCGGTGGCGCCGCTGTGGCAATCGCAGCTTAGGTGTCTCCCTCTGGTGGGAAAGGGGAAAGGTTGCCTGTTCACGTGCATTTAAGGGGCGCTATAAGCTCGCTAGTCACCTCCTCCCCCTTACCCAGTGTAGCTTCCGACCCTCCTTCTCTGCTGAAGACCAATTCCTAAACCTCGTTCACCTTCTGTCCATCCAGCTCAACTCCTGTCGCTCAGCCATTTTTGTTTCCCTTGACCTCCAAAATGCCTATGGCCGTGTATGGCATCCCGGTCTCCTCTTTAAACTCCAAACGTACGCCCTGCCTATCAATTTTGTCCGTTTGGTCGCTTCCTTCCTCTCGCACCGTCCTTCCTATGTCACCCTCCACAACACCAACTCCCGTATCTTTTATCCCACGGCTGGCGTCCCCCAGGGTTCTGTCCTCTCCCCTCTCCTTTATCTCTTGTATATGGCTGATATGCCCAAGCCACCCCCACCAGTCCACCTTCTCCAGTATGCTGATGACACCGCCTTCCAGGCTCTCTATCCTACCCTTCAACAGTCCCAACGTACCCTCCAAACCCACCTTAACCAGTTCACCACTTGGCGTAACCAGTGGTTCCTCCGTATCAACCCTTCCAAAACCCAGGCAATCATCATAGGCTGTACCACTCGCTCCTTTCGCCTCCATGATTGCTACCTCACCCTTCAAGGTCGTCCCATCCAGCTAACCCCATCCCTGAGATACCTTGGCCTCACCCTCGACCGACACCTCACTTAGACCCCTCATCTCCAGACCGTCCAGCAGAAAGCCCATTCCCACCTCCGCCTTCTGAAACTCCTGTCTGGCTGGACATGGGGATTGCATCTTTCTACCACCCTCCACACCTACAAATCCCTCATCCGTCCTATCCGCCCCCACCTGCTTTTACAAGGCCCTCCAAATCCTTGAACACCATGCTCTCTGCCTTGCCTTCCGTATCCGCCTTCCTTCCCCCACACGGCTCCTATATGACCTGATCCCCTTCCCCCACCTCCTCCTGATCCTCCAACATCTCCGCATCCCTTACATTGTCTGCAGACTTGATCCCCCCCACCCTCTGGTTTCCTCCTTCCTCTCCACCCCCCGCCTGTTGCCTCACCTCTATCGCTGTATCCATCCCTCTCTCCACCTCCACACCCTCAATCTCCTTCATCAGGGCAATTTGCAGCGCCTCCCCCTCCCGGATGACGAACTTCGCCGTGACATCTACCCTTCCTTCCAACTATAACCTGGCCTTGTTCCCCCCCACCCCCAGGGCCCCCTTTTTCCTCTCCCCTCCTTCTCCCAGAGTGGATTTTCCTCCTCCACCCCCCTGAGACTCTGCACCCCATACTTGCCTCTTTCCTTCCCACATCCCTCCCTGCCTGGCCCTCTTCAGCGCGCCCCCCACCCATCTCCCCGCTACCTTCCCCTCCCTCGTTCCCTTCTCCCGGTCTCCCTCATCTCCTAGCGCCTGGCAGATCCTCCGATTTGATCATCGTCAGTGTGCCACATCAGTGTTGTGTTTAGTGCTGTTTCTCCTGTGTGTGTCGAGAGGTGTGATTTTAATTGTGTACTGCATTGGCGTTCGCCATCAGTGTTTGTTATGTGCTATGCCATCCGTCGATACTTTTTATGCTCCAGTCATACTGTGCCTTGTGTTCTTTTAATTGTCGCAGTGTGTGGCTTTTTGTGTGCGCTACTTTTAAACGGTTTTTATCTCCATTTTACAGTCTCCCCTTTTTTTGTCTATTACCTTCCATGATGTCACCCCCCCATTTTTTAATATCTATGTTCACCGTATTCTCTCTTTTGTTATTTTTAAATGTCTTCTGTTGTTTGTTCTATGTCTTTCGGCTGAAGAGGAGCGCATATGCTACTGCCAGCCCACCCCAATGGGGAACTGAAATACAATAAAGAAAAAAAAAAAACCTCGCTAGTCGGCGAAGCTGGTCAGTTCGTCAGCCGGATCAGTGTGGGGCAGTTTGGGGCAGTTACTGTCTGTCTGTCGTCCAAAGTGCTAGTATGTGTTAGGCCGCCAGTCTGCTCGAGTTTGTTCAGGCAATGGCCATTGGCGGTTGGATCGATCGGCTGGTCGGTCGCGCACTGGGACACAAGATGACTTGTCCGTCTTGAGCGTCGGCGCATGTGAGGTCACCACGTCAGTCCAGTGGGCCGCGCCGTACAGCGAGGGGTAGTGGCTTCGCGGTCGACACGACAGCAACAGGAGTCAACCCACGACATCGGTCTGGCCGGTGCGAGCTGCGACGCCGTGAGACGGGAGAGCGGCGCGCCTTCCTGCGTCCGTTGAAGCGGCTGACAACGGGCGGTTTAGGAGATCGTTTTGGGGGTGCTGCGCCAGGTCTTCGCCAGACATCGCAGTTTATTAGAAGTGATTCGTGATACGTTGTTTCAGTTGCTTGCTAAATTCTACTTCTTTTCTTGGTCAGTCTCTCGTCCCCAGCTTGCTCGTCTGTCTCCCGTCCGCATTTGTTAGTCAGTTAGTGTCCGTCCGTCTGTCTGTCTGTCGGTCTGACGTACGTTAATAGCTGCCTCTGTCATGTTTTTCATATTCGGTGAAAAGAATTTATTGCTTGAAGTGTAACGGCCGAATTCCTGAAATATGTTTTTTATCTTGCCTATCAGGGCAGGCGGTATACGTATAATGTATACCATCTTTGGCCAACTTCGTATATTTTATGTAAGACTGCATTTCATGGGTTTTTATTTAAATGGACATTTTATTATATTAAGTTGCCACACTTCCACAGTAAGAGTTTTTTTTTTTTTTTTTAATCAAGTTGCACTTTCAGTGGCAAGTTAACCTTTTAATTGATAGTGTTTTGTACCATTTCCATCCCTCCTACGGGGTGCATAGTTTATGTGCTTGTGTGAGTTGTTAAAAATTTTTGGTTTGAAGTAATCTGGTGTGTTGCAAATTTTGCACCAGTGTAATCTTTCAAAGGTTGTTGTGAGCGGTCGTGACTACGGCCGTGTCAAAAGGGAGCGGCAAGGTTCTCAGCCCGAAAGCTCATACAGTCAAAAATTTGTTCATTCTGCCTCTGCATAAATTGTAGCTTGATATTTAGAGGGTGCTTTTTGATTATAATTTTAAATCTGTTTAAAAAAGTTTTTAGGAATATAATTTCCATTGTTGATAGAAATTTGTTTTCATCAGCTACCCACTAGCAACTACTTCCATGCTCACATAGTGTGATTAAATGTGTTAATGTTCTTGATGCATCGCTAGTAAATAAAGTAAATTCTAAGGAAAAGGTTTTGAAAGTAAATTCACGGTTCACTACCGTCCCAGGGCTGGGGGCAAACAGAAATACGGACTTTGGCGTAAAATAGTTGAGCACGGTTTCCGTACGCTCCGATGTGCATGGCAGCACTGCATAACACATAGTGACACAGAGCATCAGCGAGGAAGGTGAGGAGGGTCTGTGATACTATAGATGGCTACATTTTCAGTACAAGTAAACTAGAAATCATTCGTTTTCTCCAGTTGGATGGTGTGTACCGATTGAAATTCATTGGCAGCTAAGTGATACGTGAAATATGCTGTCAGAAATGTGGAGAAAGTGGTTTCGTGGGTGCGACAATTGAAGAAAAAGATGAATTAAAACAATACACTTCCCAGTCGGACAATAGTTGCCTCAAGTAGAGATACTTGTTTTGGGTGATAGCCAAAGAGCACTACGGTGGTAGGTGCGACTAACAAAGTGTTTTGAGGAACAGGTTCATTTCAGCGTTGCGAGAAAAACGGTAGGTTTTTGTGAAAAGCGTGTACAGCAGCAAAAAGTTAAGTTGAAAAAAACGAGAAAAGTTTCAAATTTTTTGTGTGGGTATTTTTTTAAAAAGAAGTCGGTGGTCTTAGAATATTTTCTTGTATAATCTCTGAAGATATGGATTTGGGCATCTACTATTTTGTTCATAGCTATACTTTATCAGCTCCAGAATATTTTAATACAGATAAAAAGTCAGTCGTCAACTGCACGTGAAAACCTTTATTTGGTTCACTTCGCCGGTTTTCAGAATTTAAAATGCCATCTTCACAGGTGAAATAGGCAAAATCGTTAGTAAGCATATGTCAAAATAAGAATAATACGGTGGCATCCTCTGCTACAGAATAAATGAAATAGAATGAAATCGCTAAAAATGTTAAATGAGATGAGTGGCAGACACTTAGCCATGAAATTCCTCATCGTACATAGTATGCATGGCAAAAGTCACCAACTAGACTTATAATCTTTCTTTATCTTTATTGGTATTTGCGCATATACTAATAGAATCTCTTAGGGTATTTTTCATCCGCCATTACAACTACAAGAAAATGCCTGTGTGTTTGTCAGCAACGCTTTTCGCTTTATTGAAGTAAGGCATTATAAGTGGTCTGTAATTAAAAGTGTTTGTAATTTTTATTTGTTTTATAGATCGAAAAACAGTTCCTTAACAATTTGATGGTTTTTGCTTGTTTTAATTTTTGCTTGGTTTTCCGCCTACATCAGGAAATGGCGTCTGCTAGAACGTTGTTGGTCACTTTCTTAGTTAGGCGCTGATCACTGTGGTCTGATTTTATGCACCTTTGCAGAATTATGCATTTTTGACCTTTAAAGCAGCACAGTTTCTATACCACTGTTCACTGCTTATTTGTACAGTATACTTCTAAATGTGTATTGTGTTTTGTAATGCTACCAAAACTGCCACCCATTTTTCTTTGATCTATATTTTTTCACTGTCTGTAGTTCATTACGTGTGTGTTATTGTATTTCATTATTTTATTTATGTTACTGTGCACTTATATATTATGTACGGGGAATAAAAGGGGGGGGTATTGATGGAGTTTAAATTTTGTGTGGTAAATGGTTTGGGGGGGGGGGGGAGGGGGAGGAGAGAAGCAAAAACGAGTGGACAGTAAGTACACAGTAATGTGATGGAGGATGCATTGAATTGGAGGAAAAAGGTGAGGGGCAAGAAGTGAAATGAAACTGGGAAATAAGGGGGGGGGGGGGGTTGAGTGAGAGAGACTTAAGGATGGAAAAGGCCGGTTTTTGGTATTTCTTCAATTATTTTACATAATGTCTGGTTTCCATCCAAAGTTTAATTCGTCATCTAGCAACTGTTTATTTTCTATTAATGCTTTTTGTATATGGAAGTGACTAACGTAGAAATGAAACAAAAATATGCTAGAAGACTGCATTTCCTGACGTAGGCGCAAACTAAACTCCGTTTGAACAGGCGTCGGAAGGCCTAGCAGTACTGACTGACCGCCATGTCATGCTCTGTCGATAGTCATCACTGGATGCGGATATGGTGGGCTTATGGCCGTTGCCAGTTTACGTGAACCGAGGTGCTACTTCTCAAGCAAGTAGCTCTTCAATTTGACTCACGTCAGCTGAGTGCACCCCGCTTGCCAACAGCGCTCGAAAGACCGGATGGTCATCCACCGATGTGCTAGCCAACCCCGACAGGGCATAACTTTTATGATCTGACGGGACGCGTTGTTACCACTGCGGCAAGATCGTTGGCATGTAGGCGGAAAACCAATCAAACTACAGTAAGTAAAAATCAATACTTTGTTAAAGAACGGTTTCTCGATCCAGGAAACGAATCGGATTGTAAATATATACGATGCTATAATTCATAAAGTGAAATTCGTTACGTGGCAAAAATACGCATTTTCTTGCAGTTGTAGCGACGGAACAAAAATACCTTCAGAAAGTGTAAAGCAATTACGGACAATATGGCCATACGAATGAAGAATTTAGTGGCGAATCGATCAAAGGTCAGAAAATAAAAGTAGGTGAGTCTCAATTTACATTTGAGAGGTAGAACGGAATTTGTGTGGAGACCTTAATACTTGAAGTTGGTACTATTGTTGTAAGTAGGCTGTTTAGGTTTTCTTATTGGCAACGTTACGTAGAGCTCTGTATGAAAATCACTGGCTGTGCTGTGTGCAGTCTGTGGCTAGTATGCATTGTTGTCTGCCATTGTAGTGTTGGGCAGCGGCAGCTGGATGTGAACAGCGCGTAGCGTTGCGTAGTTGGAGGTGAGCCGCCAGCAGTGGTGGATGTGGGGAGAGAGATGGCGGAGTTTTGAAATTTGTAAGACTGGATGTCATGAACTGCTATGTATATTATGAGTTTTCAACACTATTAAGGTAAATACATTGTTTGTTCTCTATTAAAATCTTTCATTTGCTAACTATGCCTATCAGTAGTTAGTGCCTTCCGTAGTTTGAATCTTTTATTTAGCTGGCAGTAGTGGCCCTCGCTGTATTGCAGTAGTTCGAGTAACGAAGATTTTTGTGAGGTAAGGGATTTTTGAAAGGTATAGGTTAATGTTAGTCAGGGCCATTCTTTTGTAGGGATTATTGAAAGTCAGATTGCGTTGCGCTAAAAATATTGTGTGTCAGTTTAAGCCCAGTCTTGTATAATTTTTCAAAAGGGGACGTTTCATTGTGATGACGATTACTTCTTTGTATTATTGTTTTGGTCGTGATAGCAACGGAAATTTAAAAGAAGTTGCGGAATCGTAGAGGCCGTGCGAGAAAGAAAAACGCCAAGTCAGTAAATATGGTTTATCAAGCACGCATTGCCACAGAGAGGTATGAAAAGCTGGCGCGATATGTGGGAGGCAATAAATATCTGGCACGAGAGACGCCCGCAACGTATGCCGGAGCGAGTAGGCCAACCCACCTCCTGCTTTTTCTTTAGCTCTCTAGCGTTCTGCGTTTCGTTCTGCGTAAAGGCGCCGCCTTCCACGGGGAAATACGTCAACCAGTCAGCGAAGCAGATGTGACGGGAGTAGGTCAGCATAAATAGCTCGCCTCGGTTCTGCATCCCACTCGAAGTGTTTGTTGCGCACAGTTTTATAACAGACTCTGTATTGCCTTCTCTGATGGTAGTTCTCTAAACCGGATACTTGACACAGAAAATGTCGCGAGTTTCGTTAATCGATCCTCTTTTCACATAAGCTTCCTGAATTTCAAAAATGTCCAATTGTGTGGGAAATCGTATGGGACTTAACTGCTAAGGTCATCAGTTCCTAAGCGTACACATTACTTAACCTAAATTATCCTAAGGACAAACACACACACACACCCATGTCCGAGGGAGGACGCGAACCTCCGCCGGGACCAGCCGCACAGTCCACGACTGCAGCGCCCGAGACCGCTCGGCTGATCCCGCGCGGCCCTGAATTTCAGTTCTTCGTTCTATCGGGAAAGTCATTTTGAAGACCGTAAAGAGAAAGTTATTCAGTCCGTATATTGAGCAAGGAGTAAAAAAACAAAAGAAAAAACTGGAATAGGAATTAAAATCCATGGACAAAAAATTAAAACTTTGAGGTTTGCCGATGACATCGTACTTCTGTCAGAGACATCAAAGGACCTGTAAGAGCAGTTGAACGCAACGGACAGTGTCTTGAAAGGAGGATATAAGATGAAAAATCAATAAAAGCAATTCGAGGATGATGGAATGTAACCGGTTTAAAACAGGTGATGCTAGGGAATTAGACTAGGAAGTCATACACTTAAAATAGTAGAGGAGTGTTGCTATTTGGCGAGCAAAGTAACTGATGATGGTCGAAGTGGAGAGGATATAAAATGTAGACTGGCAATGGCAAGGAAAGCGTTTCTGAAGAAGAGAAATTTGTTAACATCAAGTATAGATTTAAGTGTCAGGGAGTCTTTTCTGAAAGTATTTGTGTGGAGTGTATCCATGTATGGAAGTGATACACGGATAATAAATAGTTTAGACAAAAAGAGAAGGAAGTTTTCGAGATGTGGTGCAACAGAAGAATGCTGAAGATTAGATGGATAGATCACGTAAGTAATGAGGAGGTACTGAACAGAATTGGGGAGAAGAGAAATTTGTGGTACAACTCGAATAGAAGCAGGGATCGGTTTGTAGGACATGTTGCGAGGCATCAATTGATCACCAATTTTGCATTGGAGGGCAGCGTGGAAGGTAAAAATCGTAAAGGGAGACCAAGAGATGAATACACTAAGCAGATTCAGAAGGATGTAGGTTGCAGTAGGTACTTTAAGAACCTTGCACAGGATAGGGTAGCATGGAGAGTTGCATCAAACCAGTGTCTGTACTGAAGACCACAACAAGTATAAAGAGAAATTTCTAACTTCACTGATGCAGTAAGTGAAATACTGAAAGAATAATTCTAACAATCGATTATTGCATAAAACTGTCCACCTGCTTAGTTGAGTGGTTACGTGCTTGCGTCCCATGCAGCAGGCCCGGGTTCGATTCCCGTCCGGGTTGGAAATTTTCTCTGCTGGTGGACTGGGTGTTGTGTTGCCCTCATCATCACTTCATCCTCATCATAAGCGCGCAAGACACCCAATGTGGCATCGACTGCACTAAGACTTGCATTCGGTGACCGAACTTCCCCGGATGGGGGAACAATGCCACACGCTCATTTCATTTTTTTTTTTTTTTTTGCATGAAAATGGCAATTGTTAGTCGAAATATTGCATTCGCATTCAAAGGGTAGCGTGGCTACTTTTAATTATGTCAACCCGGTATATGAGATTATGAATTTTTTCCCATATTCGAACCTTTTTGGTCTTCATTGAGTGCCCTTATTCGCCACCGGATTTGTCGAGCACTTACAAATTGTAAAATTGACGTTTATGTAAATTTTACCTACAATTTCGTGAATTTAGACAGTATAAAAGAAACAATTACACTGTAGTCGTCGTCCTGACTCTGACACTGCTATGCTTATAAGGGTTAAGATAGGTTGGAATTGCTAACGTACTTAGTTTTAGCGTAACGTTTACTAAAGCCATTTTTCGTTCACAACTCTTACAGATACAGTTAAATTAATAATGGTAACAAAGTAGCCGAGAATGCTGGTGGCGCAATGGCCCAGTCAATAGAGACCAACAAAGTTCGAATATCGGGGTAGTTCACGTGGTCGGAAATTTTTGTACAGTGGCAGGTGGAAGGGACATCTTCTTTCGTGCCTCCGTTTCAATCTATAACATTAAAGAAGCAATGACGGAAATAAAAGAAAGGTTCAAGAGTGGGGGGAAAGGATATCAATGACATGATACGCTGATGAAGTTGCTATGCTCAATGTAAGTAAAGAAGCATTGCAGGTAGTGTTGAACGGAATGATCAGGATTGAGAGTAAATCGAGGAAAGATCAAAATAATGGGAAGTAACAGAAATGAGAACAGGATGAAACTTAACAGTGCAGTTGCGGATCACGAAGCTCACGAAGTTAAGGGATTATGCTACCTAAGCTGCAAAATACCTATGACGGACGGAGCAAGGAGGACAGCAAAAGCAGACTAGCACTGGTGAAAAAGGCATTCCTGGTCAAGATAAGTTTTGTAGGGTCAAACATAGGTCTTAAGTTGAGGAAAAATTTTCTGAGAATGTCCTTTTGGAGCAATGAGTTGTGTGATAGTGAGGCATTCCTGTGGCAAAACCAAAACAGAAGAGAATCGAAGCATCTGAAATGTGGTACTACAGAAGAATCTTGAAAATTGTGTGGACTGGTAAGGTAAGGAATGAGGAGGTTTTCCACAGAACCGATCATATGCAAAACAATGACATGATGATAGGACATTTGTTAAGGTATCAGGGGCAGAGGATAACTTCCGTGGTACTAGAGGGAACAGTACAGGATAAAAACTGTAGAGGAAGGCAGAGATTGGAATACATAAGCAAATAATTGAACGTAGATAGCAATTGCTACTCTGAGATGAAAATGTTGGGAGAGAAGAGGAATTCGTGGTTCTCCAAATTTGTTTTGCCAGTTGGTCAGTTTGCAAACGCAAAGGTTTCTCCTGTCTCTGTCCTAAGAGTTGGGGAGGTCTTGAATTTTGTTCGGAGTCAGCAGTCGCTGTTCTGGAGGCGTAGTGAGTGTGTAGAGTTACTGCTGTGTGAACTTGGATTGTGATTTCGGATGGCAGCTAGTTTTTTCGTGATAGGAAGTTTCTATAAATGTTAATTCATATGTCGTGAAAATTTTTCCGAGAATCCCGCGAGTGATAATTTTTCTGTCGTTTGAGTAGATTGAGTTTGGTCCGTCCGTGACCCATACCCAGTCACGTTTCACTTCATACATCGTGATCCCGTTGAAGTTTCGTGGTTTCTTTCTGCTATGGGCTGCAAGTCAATTTTCAAAACTTGAACTGGCTTAGTGTCTCCCATAAGTCCAACCCCTCGTCCAAGTCGTGGGAGATGGGCAACGGCGCAAAATAGGGGACTGCCTATAGGGGCGATGTACAGCGGGGACTTCGTGTGCCCCAGGACCGCTACGGTAGCTGAGAAGGCCCTATGGGAACCCTGAAACGTGACGGCTAACGGGGCTCTGGTGAAGCTGCTATAGGCCTAGCAAGCCAGTAGTGGATAAATCAACTGCTTTTAAAAAGGGAACGTGCCTTGGATCACGGAACGGATTTAAAGGAAACCGACCAAGCAATGGAAAAGGATTACGAGATGGTTTACGACTGGGCACCTTAAACGTAAGGACTCTAACTGGGAAGTTAGAAGAAATTGTAGAAATGATGGAAAGGAGGAAATTGGACATCTTGGGACTTGCTGAGACTAGGTGGAGAGGAGTTGGTGAAAAACCACTAAGTAAAGGATGTAAACTGTACTGGATAGGGAATGAGAGGGGAAGAAATGGAGTGGCAATAGTGGTCAGAGAGGGTCTGCAGGAGGAGGTGGAAGGTATCAATGATCGAATGATAAAAGCCAGAGTACGGGTGAAAGGAAAAAGCATTGAAATCATCCAAGCATATGCCCCACAGGTGGGGTGTACAAAAAAGGAGAAGGAGGAATTTGAAGATGACATGCAAAAGCAGCTAAATGGAGGAAATCAGATTATAATAGGGGACCTCAATGCACATGTTGGCACAGACAGGAAAGGATTCGAGGAGATAATGGGACCAGAGGGCTGGGGGAACCGAAATAGAGAAGGAAAATTGTTGCTGGAATTCTGCAAGAGGAATGGGCTGGCGATCGCGAATTCCTGGTACAAGAAGAGAAGTAGTCACAAAATAACTTGGTACAGTGGGGACTGGTCCCAAACTTCAGTAGTAGACTATGTACTAGTGGATAGGTAGATGATGAGCAGCCTCACAGATGTTAAGGTCATTCCATCTGAGGCCTTAGACAGTGACCATCGGCTGTTGATAGCCACCCTGAGAGAGAAAAAAGATAGGAGGGCAACAGATATACAGGAGAAAAGGTTGAAGACATGGATGCTGAAAGAGGATGAACGGAGGACCCAGTACCAGACACTGATCAGGAAGAAGCTGCCAAAGGAAGATCAGAGAACAGTGGAAGAAGAATGGGGAGATTTTAAGAGGGCTCTAGTTGAGGCAGCTGAGACTGTGTGCGGAAGAACTAGCACAAAGAGGAGAAGTAGGGAAACCCCATGGTGGAACAACATATGTAAAGAGGCAGTACTTCGAAAGAACAAAGCCTTCAGAGAATGGTTCCAGACCCGAACAGAGGAAGCTAGGGTAAAATATAAGGAAAGCAAGAAAGCAGCACAGACCATAGTAAGGGCGGAGAAGAAGAAGTGGATGGAAAAATGGACAAGAATGTTAGAAGAGGACAGTGAAGGGAACAAAAAAGTACTTTACACCATGGTAAGAAATAAGAGGAACGACAGAAGCGAGTGGCTGAGGATCATGGATAATAATGGAAGAGTTGTGGAGGAAATGCATGAGCTCAAAAAGATTTGGAAGGAGTACTTTGAAGATCTGTTGAATGCCGCCAAGCGGGTAACTAACAGCGATGGAGAGCCTAAGGCAGCAGACTATTATAATAGTGGGTAAATTGATGATCTAACTTGGAATGAAGTGGAAGAAGCCATAAAGAGGATGAAAGGGGGCAAGGCACCAGGTTGGGACGAAGTAACAGTGGATATGATACGAGTAGCAGGAGAAGTAGGAACCCAGTGGCTATACAGAGTGCTGAGGGTGGTGTGGAAGGAGAACAGAATTCCTGAGGATTGGAAGAAAGGAATTATAGTCCCGATCTTCAAGAAAGGGGATAAAAGGAGATGTGAGAACTACAGAGAAATCACCCTGCTATGCCACTGTGGAAAAATCTATGAAAAGATCCTGGAGAAGAGAATAAGAAGCAGTATTGAAAGTAGACTGCAAGAGGAGCAGTACGGTTTCAGACCGGGAAGATCAACAACGGACCTCATATTTGCGGTAAGGCAACTGCAGGAAAGGCACTATGAGTACGGGAAGGACTTAATCATGGCCTTTTTGGATATTGAGAAGGCGTATGACAGTATCTGTAGGGACAAGCTCTGGGATGTGCTGAACGCAAAAGGGATAGATGAAGAGATAACACGAAAAGTCAGAAAAATGTATGAGGGAAGTGAGAGTTGTGTGAAAGTGGGGAGGGAACGTACTGGGTGGTTCAAGCTGGAAAATGGGCTGCGACAGGGAAGTGCACTTTCGCCTTTATTGTTTATTATTGTTATGGATGAAATCCTACAGCAAGTATCAGATGCAATTGGAGATCATAAAATGAAAGCAGTGCTTTTTGCCGATGACCTGATGTTATGGGGAAATTGCGAGAAGGAGGTGCAAGAGCAGTTAGATGCATGGGAGGCAACAGCAGCACAATATGGAATGCATTTCTCTGCAAAGAAAAGTGAAATAATCGTCACAACAAGGAAGAAGAATAGGCCAAATGCGGATATAACTTGTGGAGGGGAAAAACTACAAGTGGTAGAGAACTTCAAGTACCTGGGAAGCGTGATTGAAACTAAGGGGGGAAACGCAATGGAAATAAATGAAAGGTGCAGAAAAGCAGGGCAGTTCTACAAATGCATTAGGGGGCTTATTTGGAGCAAGGAGGTGCCACAGAAATCCAAGGGAATTATATACCAAACCTACTTTGTCCCCATATTGGCATACGGAAGTGAGACATGGGTAATGCACAAAAGCGACAAAAGTAGAATACAGGCTAGTGAAATGAAGTTCCAGAGGAGCAGGTTGGGTGTAACAAGACGAGACAGATTACGAAATGTGTATGTGAGGGAAAGACTAAAGGAGGAACCAGTACAGGACAGGATAGAAAAATCAAGACTGCAGTGGTATGGACACATGAAGAGAATGGATGAGGGAAGAATTCCAAAGAGGATGTTTGATCTGCAACTGGAGGGGAAGAGGCCCAGAGAAAGACCAAGAGATAGATGGGTAAAGGGAGTGAAGGAATGTGTGATGAGAAGAGGAGAGAACTGGACGAAGGTGGAAGAGGGGGAATGGTGGAAAGACAGAACACGATGGAGAGGCTTGTGTTCCCGACAGACCCAGCCAGTGGCTGGAAACTGTCCAAGATGATGATGATGATGAACTGGCTTAGTGGTGATGAACTTTGCCTTCCGTTAACTTTTGAGGGTCTGAATTTTTTGTGGCACTTGAGTTCCCAAGTAGCGTTCTTCACTTAACCTAGTCCTCGCTGAATACTGACGACTAACTTCGAGACGAACAGATACCCTTCAAGGAACCGTACTGATGGGACTTTGTACGTATTAATTGATAACTGAAGCTGATGAGCTCGCTACATTACGAATAGGTGCAACTTGGAATCAGCTTTGTTCGCTTAAACTTCTCCCTAATGTGCACTCCGGCGCAGAATTCAGTATTTCTGAGCTCTTCAACCCCAGATTTGCTGTAATGAAAATATAAGAGAAGGCGCAGATTGAAGGTTATCCCCTGTGTTGTATTGTATTGTATGTTAACCGGGGACCTAGAAACGACGGAGAGGCTCCGTCCCCGCCGCAGCCGAAGTGGTCCGCAACCCCACGACGACTACCGCAGTCCACTTGACCCCCCCCCCCCCCTCCCACCAAGGGAACGTCTCACACCAGACGAGTGTAACCCCTATGTTTGTGTGGTAGAGTAATGGTGGTGTACGCGTACGAGGAGAACTTGTTTGCGCAGCAATCGCCGACACAGTGTAACTGAGGTGGAATATGGGGAACCAGCCCGCATTCGCCGAGGCAGATGGAAAACCGCCTAAAAACCATCCAAAGACTGGCCGGTTCACCGGACCTCGACACAAATCCGCCGGGCGGATTCGTGCCGGGGACCAGGCGCTCCTTCCCGCCCGGAAAGCCCTGCGTTAGACCGCACGGCCAACCGGGCGGGCTAATGTTACCCCTAATCGGCCGCCCTGAACACCGATAGAACTCTCGTTGTCCACTTTAGTACAAAACTGAGGGAGAAAATCGTTTACTGTTTCGTGTGACCGCAGCCAGCTTGGCATTTAATGGAAGTTAGAGAATGAGAGTAATTGTTTGTTCAAAAGGAAACACGCATCTGCTTGAAAGCGCATTTTATAAGACGGAAGCTGCCCCAGTGTAGACTCAGGCACAAAAATATAGACGGTAATGGTATTCTATAAACAGCGACCGGTTTTATCTGGCTCAAAACTTTTTTAGCTCCACACACAATCGACACCGAGTCCCTGGGAAGTGTGTAAATGCTACACCTCAAGCACTCTTCACATTGTGTTCTTCCAAGTGCTGATTTCACGGGCTCGTTCGCAGAACCTTACTGACAAACTTTTTCTGCCCTGCGATCTCATCATATTCTTCTGTACGAGCAATCTTCGTCATGAACTGTGTGACATCATTCTGTTCTGTGACTTGAGCGACCGAGCTTCTTGTAAATCTACATCCACGGCAACCTTGAGAATATTCTTTCTGTATGCTACAATGCCTGACAAAAAACGTGAAGAACTCAGAAAACGTGGTTGGATGTCACCGTAGATTCTTACACATCATCGGCGGCCAACTACGTGGGTAAAGTTGCAATTCTCTTGGAGAGGCAGAACGACCACCAGAGTGTATTAGTATTTTTCGTGTTTACTGTTATTACCCGGTCTGGTAGGGTACATAAGGGAGGTGGACAGCTTCAGATGTCGAGTCATCACTGTGGGGCACACAGAGATGCCGCATGCTCGTTTGAGACAGCGTTATGAGCAGCTGGCAGGGTATGAAAGCCTCGGTGTGGGTTTCCACTTGGCCAGGTGTTCGAATAGTGCGGTCTCAAGATTTGTGGGGCATTTGGATTTGAGAGCGTTCCTATGTTGGAGTGCATTCGTGAGGTCAGGCATACCCACTGTCAAGGTTCCAGTTTACCTCGTCTGACCACTTCCAGGGAGGCTCGCTTTATTGCGCACCAAGCACAACGTAGCTCCTTCACCACCTGCGCCTGCCAAACGAGAACAGATGACAGACTCCGTGCAACATTCTCAGTCACCCCGCACAACTGGTCGGACGCTACCAGCAGCTACACAAGGAAAACTGGAAATTGGTGGTAAGGTCTTATTGGGACCAAACTGCTGAGGTCATATGTCTCTAAGCTTACACAGTACTGAATCTAGCTTAAACTAACTTACGCTAAGGACGACACACAAACACACACCCATGTCCGAGGGGCGATTCGAACCTCCTACAGGGGGAGCCGCGCGGACCGTGACAAGACGCCTTGGACCACGCGAGCCCCACTAGGGAATCCCATGTATTGACTGCCATTATTGTCACAACATAAACGGTTCTGTTTGGAGTGCTGATGATTGGCATCGCACTGTGTTCCGATGAATGACGATTCTGCAGTGCCATGGATGACTGTCGTCGGCGACTATGGCGGTGACCTGGGGACAGGTCCAATTCTTTGAATGGTCTGGAGACGCACAGTTGTTTTACATAAGGCTCATGGTGTCGTGAGCTATCTTATATAACTAGTAGCGATTGAAGGAACCATTACCACACAACGGTACGTCTCGGACATGGTGAGTCCTCGTGTGTGACGGTATCGTGGTGCCATTTCTCAACAGGACAACGCTCATCCACACACGGTACTGTGTCTCTGTGATCTGTCTGTGTGATGCTGAAGTATTCCCATGGGGAAAAAGATTGCCTAAATGTGTCTCCAATAGAAACTGTGTAGGACGAGCTCGGATGTCAACGCTATACCAGTAACAGTATCAGAGATATCAAGCATCAGTTGCAACCACTGTGGACCAGCTTGCCTCTTAATCGGATTCAACGGCCTTCATATCCATCCCGACTAAACAAGTGCATGCGGCCAGACCAGAGGGGATACAATGTCAAATCGATAAGTGGGTTCATACTGCCAAGTTCTTTGTAAATTTCACTCCATTTGGTAATCATCGCAGTGACTGGACAAGACGAAGGGAGACCCATCACGACTCGACACAATCGGGACAGCAGGTAAAGACGCGGCCGTCCGGACAGCTACAGACGAGTCACTGGAATCCCGTACAAGATGGCAATTTCCACGTTCATAAAGCGTTTTATCTGTGGAGAGGGTGCTTTAACTTACAGTAAAAGTCCTAGAAGATGGCAACAATGAGCCTCGGACCGAGAACAGAGACGACGACGACTCCAGCCTGGCAATAGGAGGGCAATATGCCGGTGGACAGTAAGCAGGGTCTGCGAAAGTTTATATATGGCTCTATGCTCTCGGCAGAAAAAGGCAGGCGAGGTGTGAGGATTCTGTAAGTGAGCTGGACAGTCATACATATACAGGAAATAGGAATCTAAAGATGGTCGTAGGACACAATATGTTTTGGAAAATTATTGAGAAGTGGGAGGGGGCTCAGGGAGAATTGACACTTGTCATTGGATGATTATGTGCACCCATGGTCTAGGGGTAGCGTCTTCGGTTAGTAATCAAAACATTCTGACCCCTGTTTGGAACTTGTCACCGTTTAAATTTTGATTAATAATCAACATTGTCCATCTACAGATGGTGTTCGAATTGATGCCCATTGGTATTAATGCAGTGCTCCCATCTTCTTATCATGGATTAAGAGGTATTCCTTATCACTTCGGCACTCGTCGAAGCACATGCTCTGACAATTCTCTCTCGAATATCTTCAGGTGCAGTTGGATCGTCTTTATAAACAATGTCTTTGACGAATCCCCAGCAGAAAAAATCCAGAGGCGCCAAGTCTGGCGAAAGAGCCGGCGACCACACACCTCCTCCGCATCCAATCAAACTATCTGGCAATTGCCTCTGCAACTCATTTCTGGCCATCAGCGAAAAATGTGCCAGACACCCATCGTGTTGATACCACATTCTGTTCTTTGTTCCAAAAGGTATTTCGTTCCATAACAGACCTGATGTTTCTTGCAGGAATGTGGTGTACTTCCTACCATTAAGATTTCCTTCAATAAAATAGGAATCTATAATTCTATCCTCCAGAATCCCACACCACACATTCACCGAACACTGTGTTTGGTGTGCAACTTGCCGCAGCCAACATCTTACCCAATAATGCATGTAACGCAAATTAACATTTCCATGGTTCGTGAATGTAGCCTCGTCAGTAAATAAAATCAAATTAATAAATGTGTCATCTCTCTGAATCTGAAGTTGAGCCCATCGGCAGAATTCAATGCGACGCATACAATCCGTACCAGTTCATTCTTGGCGGAGACTGATATAAGAATGATATTTATTGCGATGCAGGACACGAACAACACTGCTCTGCCTCATGTCAGATTCGCTTGCGATCTCACACGAACTAACACAAGGATCTCGAACCACAGTGGCAAGTGTACCAATTTCCGTTTTCTCGTTAGTACCTTTCCTTCGTAGGATATGCTTCCGATGCGTTTAAGATTGAGTTGTTCTCAATTTATCATACACATATTTAAATGCGCGACGTTAGATGGATACCCCGTATTCGTCGAATATTTACTATGTACACGATATACGAGATAGAATTGTCAGAGTGGTTCTATAAGTGCCGAAGTGGAAAAGAATACCACTCAATCCATGATAAGAAGATTGCAGCATTACGTTGACACCAATGGTCATCACTTCGAACATATTCTGTAAATGGACGTTCATGCCACCTTTTTGACCTTTGTTGACCTTCAAAGGCCTTACTGTTACACATTATTGGATTCGTCTCGATAGCCGCTATCAGAAAATAAGTACTAATCTACAGCATTCCATTAAAAAACAAAGACGACCTTCATATCTCTGACACGACCCCACCTAGCAACAAAAAACCAACGTCATATTATGGCCCCCCGTTGTGTCGTGCAACTTTTGTCCCACAAAATTTTCAGCTCCTACCATACTTTCGGAGTTATTCTAGGTGGCAATAGTTAGTGACTCACCCTGTATAGAGGAAGGTCGGATGTTATGGAGTACCATTCACTTTTGTAGTTGTAACTCGATACTGAACTCATTGTTAGCTGTCAGACACACTGTATCATAACTTCAACTGTAACTCTATTTTACGTAATAAAATTTAAAAACGTACCACAGAATTTTTTTAAAAAAAGCGTGTCTAATGTACACATAATCTGTTCTGATATTGCTTTTAATTTAACTCATAAAGGATTTACTTTTCATTAACAGAGAAAGAATTTGATCCGACAACAAATCTGTCACGTTTATTAAATTAAAAACAAAGTTCGGTAAAAATTATTTGTTTATATAGTACACATGAATCGTTTTATACAGTCGTCTGTTTACAGAACTCACACATGTAATCTTCGTTCTCAACACATATACATGTTACCCACATTCAGTACCGCCCGGTGCACATCGCGGACTTAACGTAAAATCTGGATCATCTCTTCGCAAAGACCAAAATGAAGCAGTGAATAAGGATCTACGACTCTTTTACCTAATGAATTGTATAGTTTTAATCATTAGGGTACGGTTTCTATAATAATTGCATATTTTTGAAAACTTATCTGCAATAACTTCGTCAAATTACAAAAATCGTTTTCCCGCGCTCTGACTCGCACCATTTTTGGAGATGAACTGGACTCGTTAGAGATAATCAAGAGAACATTTTCAAGTAGTTCAAGCGTCTCCAGCTTGCATGCAACATTTGGTGGATGGGAAAGCATGGTATTCCACGTTGCCCGACCAGTCCATCATACTCGAAGTTCATATAAATATTGTTATCACTAGGGTACAACAGGGCAAAGAGAACTAATAGTTAAGACTGTATATACTGTAAAACTGATTTTGAGACTTGGCGCGCGCAGGTATACGCCCGGGTCGCACAGGAGGAAATTCGGCTGCTGTACGTCTCATTAGCAGCAAGCAGTAGCCCCGAGCCTTGAGCCGGGTTCGTAAAGGGTGGAATGAGATCTTAAGTGTATTTGAGTGGTGGGCCTTAAGAGCACCTTTCTTGTCGCATTGTGACACTCATGGGTTTACAGTGGGAAAAGAGGAAAACTCTGACTACAGTTTGACACTATACAATATTTATGAGTTATCGCAAAATTCTGATGTGGAGGAGACCTGGGCCGTTGTCGTCGCCGACCAAGTTATCTACAAGAATAAGTCAACGACGCCAGTATTATTAGACTGTGAGACTGACGTCTAGAATAATCAAGAATTTCAATTGTAAATTCCTGTGACTTATTACAAAGCAGTAATATTCCTAGAATATAGTGTTTATACCAGTGCAGATTGCATTTGGTAGACGAAACTACTGATCATTATTACCTAGGGAAGGTTCCCGATTCCAGGTTTCCTATTAGAATATGTAACAGAATATATTAGAATTACATCAAATTTTGGTTCTTTCAAAGAATAATGAGAAAATCTATGTTACGTAACGGATAGTTGGCCCAGTTACAGGCCTTCAGACTGGCACTCATCTATTTCGCAGTAATTGTTTTATTTGAGTGCTTGCACTAATCAAATATTGAATGTAAATTGCTTGTATTTCTGTATAATTATCAGGCGTTGATTGCTTGGTGTGCAGTATTTCAGCGTTGTTTCAAAATCTGGCATTTCGTAATGAGTCTCAATAGTCTGAAAGTTTTAATTTTTTGAGATGGTTAATAGATGTAAAATTAAACTAGGGAAGGTGAATGTTTGTGCGCTACGACGTCTGCATATTTTCATGTGCAAGTTCTTATCGGTGTTAAAGTAATCGCACTACGTTTTATTCTATTAAGAATATTTTGTCGAAATCGTAAAGCAGAGTTATTTAGACACTTGAAATCCAATAATCACAGAGAAATTAGCATCAGGAGGCATGATACACAATTACGTAACGAGTTGTACAGGCCACTGCTGTAATCAATTGATTTTGCACTGACGTTTGTCCAGTTGGGCTGGCGCTCTAGCCAGTGTAAATGCGTCAACGGAATGAAACAATCGCCTCGACAATAAGGAATGGTGAGACGTAAACGAATGTCGATGTGTGTGTTCCTACATCTGAAAAAGGATATCTATTCAAATCTCGCGCCACTCGCATAAGAGTGAAGGTAGTAGCGCCACTATGAAGATGCGAGTCAGATTTGCTTCAAATACAATCTGTAACGGTCGTGTGTGTTAGTTTGAGATTGGACGTGGTGAGTTTGTTAGTCAAAAATGCCTTTATGGTGACAAAGACGCCGTTACCAACACACTACTGAGTTTAAAGAAAGCTGTGCAATAGGGCTACGAGAAATTGTATGTCCTTCTGCGATACTGCAGAAAGACTTGGCAGGAATGTAGTCACTGTGCATGACTACTGGCAGCTCAAGAAGACTGGGCTGCGTACGACCACTTGGCGCGACCGAGAAGGAAGCCCTTCGTGTTCAGCGTGTGGCTGTGGAGCATTGTGCTGCATCTGCAGCAACACTTTGAGACAACTAACTGTTACAAATCGGTTAATTCAAGGACAGCTCCGAGCTAGAAGCCCCGTAGCGTCCATTTCACTGACTCCAAAACAACGCCATTTGTGACTTCAGTGGCGTCACGTGAGAGCTCCTTGCAGGACAGGGTGCAGGTCTGTTGTGTTTCCTGATGAAAGGTGGTTCTGTCTCGGTGTGTTGATCAGAATCAACCTGACTGCGTGCTACACACACTGGACCTACACCTGAGGTTATGGTCAGGGGTGCGATTTCGTATAACAGCAAGAGCACTCTCTTAATTATCCCACGCATTCTACGTGGAAATATTTTCGTCACTCTGGTTGTTCGACCTGTTGTGCTGCCATTCAAAAGCAGTATTCTAGGGGCTGTATTTCAACAGGATAACGCCCACCTACCGCTGTTGCAACCCAACAAGCTCTATAGAATGGCGACTTACTGCTTTGGCCTGCTCGATCACGAGATCCGTCCCCAATAGAGGACATACTGCACATCATCGGTCGACATCTCCAGCATCATCCACAGATAACATTAATCGTCCCTGTACTGACCCACCAAGTGCAAACAGGCATAGAAGTCCATCACTCAAACTGACTTGCAGCGACTGTAAAACATAATGCATGCACGTTATCATGCTTGCAATCAACATTCTTTTGGTTACACAGGTTATTAATTTACCAATTCACTTTTGCAGTGATACAGCATGCGCATAAATTAAGTCGTGACCTAGCAGTGTTAATCACTTTAATATGTTATCTAGGTAAATGTATTCCCGACATTTCATTACCCTATATTAACTATTTTTTGTGCTGCGGCTTTTTCCATCAGTGCCTTTATTTCATCTATTTTTTGGTTAACAGTTCCATAGCAAAGACATTGCAATTCATTGAGTTTTCATTGCAATTCTCGGCAGTGTGTTGCATATGACTCCCCATTTCCATTCAGCAGTGTTCGGAACCGACTGACATGCTTACGAAATCTGTCGCTACGTTATCAGAAGGTCAAGTGGTCTAACCGATGGGACTGCGTGAGACGTTACAGGCACAGATAGCCCAGAGCGTTACGTTGCTTGGTTCGTGTAGTTTGTTTACTACCGCACTTGAGGAGCCAGCTTGGTTAGTGCTGTCAATCCACAGGTCTGCTGAAACTGGGAGTAAAGTTCTCCTATCGGCTGCACCTGTCTTAGCGATTAATGTTGCCCGGCTGTAACGCCATCTCCGTAGCCTCTCGTATCTTTCTCTTGTCGATAAGCGCCGGCCGTTGTGGCCGAGTGGATCTAGGCGCTTCTGTCCGGAACCACGCGGTCTCACGTTCGAATCCTGCCTCGGGCATGGATGTGTGTGATGTCCTTAGATTAGATAGGTTTCGGTAGTTATAAGTCTAGGGGGCTGATGACCTCAGATGTTAAGTCCCATAGTGCTCAGAGCCATTTGAACCATGTTGTGCTCATGTCCTAGCCCACTTGTTCACTTGAGACCATATTGGCGACTGAGCTAATTTTTATTGTAAACGGTCGCACCATCACTATGTGGCTTGTATGTCTGTAAAGATAATGAAGTTCTGTTAATATTTCACAAGGTACTTTCTAATGCTTCAGTAACGTATACAGTGTCTATATAAAATCGTATATGGACATGATACATATATTAGACACTTTGATTTGGCATGTTTGTTTATTAAAATTTCAGATCCGATGATGACAGCACCTATCTGTCAAAACTGATAATAAATATAGAGTTGTACAAGCGGTCCTAGCAAACGTGAATTTCTTAAGAATAATGCAACAATTCAGAGCGCCCCCAACAGTTGACACAACGTTAAATATTTATAACTTGTAACACCATAATTAATACTATAAATATTTTGTACTGATTAATTCTGTTCAATGTCAAGTACGTATTTTTCGCTATGTAATATCTTTGCCCTATTGTAATGAAGTGGAAATTTGTGTGAATCGTTTTCTCTTTACAATTTAAATTCTATGAATTAACTGGAGGAAAATGTTATATAAATATGTGGCTTTTGTGCTGACATGGTAATATATTTAAATATTAAGCTCTTTTAAAAGATGTTTATTTTCAACTATGTGCAAGCTGGTTCACACCTAGGAACATGCGTTGTATAAAATGAAAAGCAACAGTAATTCCCATTTGTAAAGGAAGTGAGCTGGCGATGGCCGAAATGTGGTTGGCGCGGGCTAAAAGGTGGATGTGGCGCTCAGTCTGGGCGCCAAGTGAGAGAGCACCGACAGTCGGCAGCTAGCTACTGGACAGTCTGGCCTGTACAGCAACTGAGTGAACAGTGCGAGTGCCGAGGGTAACATCCAGTACCTGGATTAATTGGAAAGGCCTCGGATGTGTGTACGGCTCTAAAATGGTGCTCTATTATTTTAAAAGGTCTAAAGTTGGTAATTTCGTCGCTAAGAAGAAAGTAAAAGAGCAAATTACATCCAGAGGAAAGACCAGGTAGCCACCATGTACTCGCGACCAATATTGCGCCATCACTTCAGCAAAACTTAAGAGGTCACATTTATGTCAAAGTATGAACCAGTACATTTAAGTGTTTAATTTGCAATAATAAGGCAAATTATGTTAAACTGTGTGTCTGACCCTTGCAGGTTCCTCTCATCATACCTCTTAGGATCCATTCCACATAATTACTAACATCCGAGTATCCTGTATGTGAAAAACGATTGAAAATAAGCGATTGTTGGTGTTGCTTGGTTCTGATGCAACAAGATATATAGAAATACTGTGGGTTTCATTGAAATCGAGGGAGGTAGTTAGTATTGTGTTTATGAAAACCTCCATAATGTTTGATTTGTTTTAATTCAAAGTATTAGTGCTTCAAAGATTAAAGGCATTTAATTCGGTCAGTGAAAATTACAAGTTGTGCTAATGACAAAAGGAAGCACGTTATTTTGAGGTTGGTTAGAGTAAAATGCATTTAAAGCCATACTTAAGTACCTGTATAAGAGATCACCGGCATTAAGTGTTTTAAAAGTCCTACAAGGTGAGTGAAATTTGTGAAAGAGTAATACCTAAATTTGCATCTTACAAATCGTTTCAGAAAAGTGTGTTTAGTTTGCTTTAGTGTAACGGTCAGTTGAGAATCCCCACTTTAGTTTTGCTTCATATGAAGAAACATTCTTGAACAATGAATTTACTAATTGCATTATGAAGTAATTCTAGAGCTTTGTGTGCTTTGTGTAGCAAAAATTGGAAAGACAGTTTGAGGGCCCCCACTTAAGTCTTTGCATATGAAAGATAAAGTTAGTGTAATTGCTTTTATGCATAAAAATAGAAATAAGATTGCTTCAAAGAGTGCAAAGATCCTATTGCAAGTGACTTATAATTATCTTTGTACTATATGAAAAGTAACTATTGAAACAGGACTATGTCCATGTCCAATTTTGGTTTAGTAGTGTCTTTCACAACATTCGATGATGAGATCAATATAAGAAAGTAATTCCTATTGAGAAGAAATAAACTGTTAACTGTTTCTGCGAGAACTTGCATACGTTATATATAACTGCTGGTATTCACTGTATTACTTATTTGATTATAGTAGAGTTTCATAGCACTTACCTGGGAAAAAAGTAATGGTAGCTTTCCTTTACCGTAATGTTTCATGTTACTATGCCTACCTCGGCTGGCGATCGTATTTTATTTCATTTAAGTAAACTTGATTACGTAAGAAATTTTCCAAATTTCAATCTTTAGCTTTCTGGTATCTACTGTTATGTTAAATTCAGGTTCGATAATCCAAATCCATTTGGTAACTCAGTTTACTTCAGTCCTCCCAGAGGATGACATTTACTGCAACGTTATACCATTTTTGGTAATACACGTTGTGCCAGTATAACAAACGGCGCAGTGTAGTGTTGTATTTGGCTTTTCCCCCTACAGTACTATCTGTTGGGCAGTAAGTGTTGCAAACTATCTCGTTCTAATGGTGCTTCGATAGATCTGCATGCTGCCCAATCAGCGGAGCGCTCTTCACACACGTTGTGCAGTGTACGTTTGTACGTTTGAAGGGCGATAGGCTTGTGGGGGCCTGCGTTGAGAACCCTAGTGTGTCGGGATGGCGAAACGTGGACTGCGTTGGACCGGGTTGCTCGGCGCGCTGGTCGCTAATGATACAACATTAGCGGAACAAGAATTTACTACATTAAAGTTCACAGTCGTATATTCTTCTTTGTGTCGACCCACAGGCCGGCGGCAGTGGAGGGCACAGCCTCGGGACTTGCTCACGCTGTAAACAATCCCTGGACGACGTCGCCCTGTGACGTCTGGTCCGTGTAACCACGGTGTCGTGCGGGTTGTAGGCTGCGTTGGCAATCGGCGTAGACCTTGTAACAGGCCTTGCTACCCAGGACGGAATCTGCGCTTTTACGTCGATTGGAACATATATAGTGGCTACTATTTATTCACAACCGATACAAAGGAATTACATGTTTGCACCTGTTAGTGTCCTTCAAAGTAGTCCCCAGCGTTGTGTAGAACCCGTTGCCAGCGATGTGGAAGGCACAGTATACCGTTAGCAAAGCCTGTTCTGTTGATGGCCGAATGGCGCGGTCTACTGCCTGTCGAATCTCTGGAAGAGTTCTGAAGTGAATGCCACGAAGTGGTTCCTTCATCTTCGGAATCAAATCAAACTCACAAGGACTTAAATCTCAGAAGTATAGTGGATGGTACAGTAATTCCCAGTCCCATCGACCGAACAGAGCAGCCACAGTTTGCGCTATATGCGTTCAAAAATGTTCAAATGTGTGTGAAATCTTATAGGACTTAACTGCTAAGGTCATCAGTCCCTAAGCTTACACACTACTTAACCTAAGTTATCCTAAGGACAAACACACACACCCGTGCCCGAGGGACGACTCGAACCTCCGCCGGAGCCAGCCGCACAGTCCATGACTGCAGCACCTTAAACCGCTCGGTTAATCCCGCGCGGCTCTATATGCGTCCGAGCACTGTCGTGTAAAATGGTGGGTGGATTGCGCAGAAAGTGTCGCCGCTTCTTTCGCAGAGCTGGTCGCAGTTGATGCTCGTGAAACGAACACTAATGCGACTTAAGTTCTTGTGACTGATTTGATTCCGAAGATGAAGGAGCCACTTCGTGGCATTCGCTTCAGAGCTGTTCCAGAGATTCGAGAGGCAGTAGACCGCTCCACTCGTACCATCAACAGAACAGGCTCTGCTAACGATATACTACGGCTTCCACATCGCTGACAACGGGTTCTACACAACGCTGGTGACTACTTTGAAGGACAATAACAGGTGGAAATATGTATCTCTTTTGTATCGGTTGTGAACAAATAGTTGCCACTATTTGAGTTCCAAACCTCGTATCAGAGCACTCTCGTAGATATTGAAGCGGTATGATCGGGTAACCTGTCAGCATCTTGACCTGGTGAGGAGGTGAGGAACAGTATAGTCCTTCCTCCTAGGAAAGCCAGGAATGTCGATGACTGCTTACAGGTATTAGTTGTAGCTTAGGACAACAACGGTTAGCGTTCCTCCCGTAGACAGGGGGACGGTGCACCAGACACCATCGGTTTGGCGCAACAACCAGAACCTACTCATCAGTGGTCGGCTCACAGCGACCGAGAACGGCGGATTCGACAAATAGCAGTCTCAAAGGAGGGATTCATTTTGGCGAATGGCAGAAACGCATCACATCGTAGCTGGTGTCTTGCAATGTATAGGTGACACCAAAGCTTGGAGGTCTCAATATTTAATTATGCTTGTCTGAGGCAATGACGTTATGTCTGGCCGGCGGTGACCGAATGTGGCCTACTTTTCCGGGCTCGTACGCTATCTCCAACACCGAGATGACGCATAACATTTTTTTGATGTGTGTAGATGAGTTTCAAGAAAAGCTTTGCATCACCTCGGTTCCGAGAGTTCAGAAAATTGGAATAGAGATCAACATACACATCATTCCCGCCCTTTTTATTCCTCAGGAAAACCACACAATGCATGAAACTTCCTGGCAGATTAACTGTGTGCCGAACCGAGACTCGAACTCGGGACCTTTGCCTTTCGCGGGCAAGTGCTCTACCAACTGAGCTACGCAAGCACGCCCCGTCCTCACAGCTTTACGTCTGCTAGTACCTCGTCTCCTACCTTCCAAACTTTACAGAAGTTCTCCTGTTAGACTAGGTACTGGCAGAAGTAAAGCTATGAGGACGGGGCTTGAGTCGTGCTTGGGTAGCTCAGTTGGTAGAGCACTTGCCCGCGAAAGGCAAAGGTCCCGAGTTCGAGTCTCGGTCTGGCACACAGTTTTAATCTGCCAGAAAGTTTCATATCAGCGCACACTCCGCTGCAGAGTGAAAATTTCAATCTACACACAATGCATGTTGTACCACCACACAGCGACACCTTCAGAGGTGATGGTCCAGTTTGCTTTGCACACCGGTAGCTCTAATACCGAGTAGCACATCCTCTTGCGCTGATGCATGCCCGTATTCGTCGTGTCATACTATCCACAAGTTCATCAAGGCACCGCTGGTCCGCCGGCCGAAGTGGCCGTGTGGTTCTAGGCGCTGCAGTCTAGAACCGCGAGACCTCTACGGTCGCAGGTTCGAATCCTGCCTCGGGCATGGATGTGTATGATGTCCTCAGGTTAGTTAGGTTTAAGTAGTTCTAAGTTCTTGGGGACTAATGACCTGAGACGTTGAGTCCCATAGTGCTCAGAGCCATTTGAACCATTTGAACTTTTGGTCTAGATAGTCCCACTCCTCAAAGGCCATTCGAAGTAAATTCCTCAGAGTGGTTGGTGGGTCACGTCGCCCATAAACAGCACTTTTCAATCCATACCAAACATGTTCGATAGGATTCATGTTTGGTGAACATGCTGGCCACTCTAGTCGAGCGATTTCGTTATCCTGAAGGAAGTCATTCACAAGACGTGCACGATGGGGATGCGAACTGTCGTCCATCAAGACGAATGCCTCGGCTATGTGCTGCCGATGTGGTTGCACTACCGGTGCACATTAGGATTCTGTTGCTTAGTTAGTTTCTCTTCATTGTTTAACAAGAATTCTGAGAGTCAAAAGCAACATTTTCGGCGAGACAATAGAGACTGGAGCCCTGCTTCTTCGAATTCCTCCATAAAGGTGTGAACACCCCACTGCTACAGCCTCCAAGTATTAGGGTAACTTCACCGTCCATGTGAAGTACTTGGTCATGATGCACAATCGAATGTACGCCAATACCTACCGTGAAATCAAAATTGTTGGCTTGAGGATGTTCTTGAGAAACTCGTCCTAGGTGTGGCGGTGTCGAGATATGGCAGTCTCTCTGGTTGGTTTGTCATGATGGCATTCAGCTCTCCCATCTCGATTTTGGGGGTTTGATGAATTGGCGCGGAACCACAGGAATCCGTCGGGGGTGAAGGTGGCTACTGCTAGGCAGTCGGCGTTCAGGAGAATTCTTCATAGTTCATTAGCTAGACGAGATACCAGTGCGCGCTCTCAAACAGTGGCGCAGTTTGTCTTCGACCCAAATACCTTCGTATCGTTATTGCGGCGTCTGATACCCCTGAAGGTTACCCGCGTTGCTAGGAGCCAGCATGATGATGAGGTGCACCACGACGGACAACTGGTGTTAGCCCTGCATTACTGCAGGCTCTAGTGACTGTGATGGCACAGTAGATTGTGTGTAGGCGAAGACTACGGCCTGGAGGCGGTGACCCGAAATCCGGGCGTCGGCATACAAGATGCAGACTGATGTTGACGGCTGTCGTCCAGCGCTTGCTGGCGGGTCCAGCAACTCGACGGCTTCTTTGTAACGGTCGAGGTTGTAACATGCCTTCTCGATCGATCGGGGCACATAAATAACCTTCTGGTGACCGTTTGTTTGGTTTTCTGGCAGCGAATGCATGCATCGCCTGTTGGCCCAATGTTGCGTTGAACGAGTCGTTCCGAGCTTCTAGCCACGTGTCGAGGTAGCATGTGAGGCGTTTTGCATGTCGGTTGTGTCGTCAGCCTTGTGCGTTCGGGTTGAGAATTGGACCAGCGTGTCCCTAATTCCGTTGTCATCACTGTATTCTGTCCGTAGTGCAATGCTACGAACCGGGCGAAAATGCATATGTAACCTGACACCAACCCATCTGCGCTTGCTAGTAACTTTTCCGTGCTGTACTCAGCTGGCCACTTGTCGTTATACTGCTGTTTGTGGTTTCCAGACTTGTTTCCTCAAGTGATACCAATAGTAAATATGAAATCGTGACTGAAGCCAATTGCAATAGGGGCCAAAAGGTTTTTGAGACGGCGGCCTGTTTCAGGCTTTTCTCGTCACATTTTATCCCGTCTGCATACTGAATTTGCCTACGAGGCTCTCTTGCTATTTCCAATTCAATTTTTACTTGTCAAATTTTCACCGGTATTGCCAGCTGATTACATGAATGGTTAGGGATAACTTACAGGAACAATGGTTACCCGCCCCTCCATACCTAAGGTGACATTTCATTATTGTAGCAGTTTATTACCATTAAACGAATCTGGTCTTGACTAGCGATACTGCTTTTTACTCGACTGAAATCAGGAGGGGAGTTCACACTCACTGGAAGAACCACTGGTCACTCCCGAGGCATCTTCTTCGCTAGCAGATCGCAAGGACAATCAGGCGAGCCTTTCAGGATTATCCTCCTGGCTAGGCTTCCGCAGACAATGAACGGTGGAATGGAAGACTGGTGTTCTCGATAGCAGAACAGGAAACCACTGGTGGAAGGGATGAAAACTCCGCTTGCTAGTAACCTTTCAGTGCAGTCCTCAGCTGTCCACTTGCCGTTATGCTGCTGCTTGTGGTTTCCAGACTTGTTTCCTCAAGTAGAATAAATAGCCATCCGTGGGTCTGCAAATTTCCAAGCTTTTCCCTTTCCGTGGTAATTTCCGACAATGAATCTGTACGTCAGAATGGGGTGAAACTCGTTTCCCATATCTGTGCACACATATCTCATTGGTAGATACATATTTAATTTTATGGTGAGATCTGGGGGATGGACTTTCAGATCCTTGATTGGAAGAGTACTTAGGCCACTTTTCGAACCATTCAGATATCTTTTTTAAATCGTTTCGCAATTTTGATTTTCTGATGACTTTGTTAGTCGATAAACGACAGCGTCATCTGCAGACAACCGAAGACGGCTGTTCAGATTGTTTCCCAAATCGTTTGTATAGATAAGGAACAGAAAAGATGCCTTTCCGCGATGTGAAGGAAGGCCAACAAAACCTGGGAGAGGTATTCGGAGTCTGTATTGTGATTCGTATGGGTATTCTGATTCGAACTTCTACTTGGTGGTGCCCGTCTGGATTCTGCGTTCAAACGTATTTTTATTGACTTTGGCTCTCTGCCAGGCCTTCAGTTTCACTTTGAGCTTGCGTGCATCCGTTGAGAGTAATCAGGAGGCGTATCTCGACTTGTCGGCAACCATCTCCATGGCAGTCACAGTAAGATTGCATTTGCTCTGCACACTACCGACTTCGAGAATCGCTATATATTGCTTATCCGTATTTCTGGATTTCCGGAAGGCTTTTGACACTGTACCACACAAGCGGCTCTTAATGAAATTGCGTGTTTATTGAATATCGTCTCAGTTGTGTGACTGGATTTGTGATTTCCTGTCAGAGAGTTCATAGTTCGTAGTAATTGATGGAAAGTCATCGAGTAAAACAGAAGTGATTTATGGCGTTCACCAAGGTAGTGTTATAAGCCCTTTGCTGTTCCTTATCTATAAAAACGATTTGGGAAACCATCTGAACAGCCGTCTTCGGTTGTCTGCAGATGACGCTTTCGTTTATCGACTAATAAAGTCATCAGAAAATCAAAATTGGAAAACGATTTAAAAAAGATATCTGAATGGTACGAAAAGTGGCAGTTGACCCTAGACAACGAAACGTGTGAGGTCACCCACATGAGTGCCAAAAGGAACTCGTTAAGCGTAGGTTATACGATAAATCAGTCTAATGTAAAAGCCATAAATTCAAGTGAATACCTTGGTATTACAGTTACGAACGACTTAAATTGGAAAGAACACATAGAAAATGTTGTAGGGTAGGCTAACCAAAGACTGCGTTTTATTGGCAGGACACTTAGAAAATGTAACAGACCTACTAAGGAGACTGCCTACACTACGCTTGTCCGTCCGCTTTTTGAATACTGCTGCTCGGTGTGGGATCCTTACCAGATGGGGCTGACGGAGTACATCAAAGAAGTTCAAAGAAAAGCAGCACGTTTTGTATTATCGCGAAATATGGGAGAGATTGTCACAGAGATGGTACAGGATTTGGGCTGGACATCATTAAAAGAAAGGTCTTTTGCATTGCGACGGAATCTTCTCACGAAATTCCAATCACCAACTTTCTCCTGCGAATATGAAAATATTTTGTTGACACCGACCTACATATGGAGAAACGATCACCACGATAAAATAAGGGAAATCGGAGCTCGTACGGAAAGATACAGGTGTTCATCCTTTCCGCGCGCCATACGATATTGGAATAATAGAGAATTGTGAAGGTGGTTCAATGAACCCTCTGCCAGGCACTTGAATGTGATTTGCAGAGTATTCATGTAGATGTAGACGCAGATGTAGATTGAGGGACGAACTTTCTGGTTTATATTTATTTAGTCTTGTTAACTTGATGTAAACGCTTCACGCACTAGCCTGGAGGTTTTCCTGCTATCTAATTCTTCTTTCAGGAGAGATTTTTCTTCTTTCGTAACCACTCACGTTTCGTTTCGTTATCGAGTATACTTATTGTAGCTCCCCCGCATAATGATGTTTTTTCGATGTTTTCCTTTATTCTTTGATGTGTTGTGTGTTCTGTTCGAATTCATATACTATTTGTGGAAATACATAATATGCAACCACAATTGAAAATTGTGTCCTTTATGTGCCTGGGCACCATCTCAGTCGTAGCTGTCCAGAATCATACTGGTGGCAACCCAAACAACCATTCATTTTCTTATCACTGTTTTACTTCAGTTACGTAAACTCGTTCTTAATTTTTAACCATTAATGTTTGTGTGTCATGAGTAATTTTTATACACTGTCGGGATAAATTACATTTTACTGATCAAACTCTGTCATTCTGCAACCATTAAACCATTCAACTGAAATTCTCTGGTCGTTCAACCACAAACAATAGGCGAGGCTCCTGGCGCGTTCAGGAACCTTTAAAATAACTCTTTCGGATGTACGTGGCAGTTGATTTTTCAAGTAGTCTATTAGTTTCATGGTGTTAATCTATCATTTTATATGATCTGAGGTGATAGATTTAGCATCAGCCCAATATGCATACACACTGTGCAACTAATAAGCAAGAAATCATGTTCACAGCACACACAGCTTCTGACAGGTTTATCTGTAAAATAACACGACGACGCAACCTAATACCCAGAAAAGTTTTGTTGAAGGCTACACCAGTATATTCACAGCACCACCGCCTTGCTTCCATTCAGAACATGGAGATGACTTAGAAAGAAATAATTTATCTGTCCCATTACACCGGTACCCAATGTGGCACAAGGGCAGATACGAACCGGCAGAAGAGGAAATTACACAAGTTTCTGGCACTACTCTGGCCCGATGGATGCGTGGCCGAATTAATGGGCAACACGGCGGTTGCGTCGTAAGCAGCGGCTTTAGGAGTGTGCCGCGGCCGCCTGAAGCTCGTGCGACCATTAGCTGCAGACGAGGAGCTGACGTTTTAACGCGGACACTCCTTAAGCTCTAGCGCCGCGACTGCCGAGTTTATTGTAAGGTAGGAGGGGGGAGGGGGAGTGGTGGGGTGGGGGGTTGGACCAGGGCTTCGCTTTCCAGTCACGTCGCCAGCCGCTTTGAGGCCTAACACGGCGTTCTATTTCCGTCAGAGAGCGCTCTGCGACCGCTTGTGGGACTCATAACAAATATTCCGTCTGCCATTTGCAGACGGCGGACAAACGTAACATCGAAAATGTGTAGCCGGCAAATGAGATTAACGGCATACATTACGGTAGAGTATCACTGTATTTGGTTGTTGGAATTGAAGTGCACCAGCGGAATCTTTTGCCTCGCCGTTAACGTTCCGGTTACCTGCCCTGGCCGTTGACGTAAATTTCAGGCAGTGTAGATTCCTCGTCGTGTTGTTGCTATCCAGCACGGTGTGTAGTTTGGCAGCTCCATATATGATTGGTTGTGGTCGCTGATTTCTTCTACGTTTTTCCGTTGAACTCTTTGTTGTGCACTGGTGGAAGTTATCTTGTCGGTGGGTCCGTTGACTGTCGGTCGCTTGGGTTGTCGTCGGTTCGTGAATGGTTGGCCCGACTGCCTGTCTTACGTAAAGCGAACGCTAGTATTTGAATTCCAGGCCGACCCTCGAACATCTGAGCGCCCTTGGGTGTACTGTCTTCTTTTATTTGGTTCTTGTTGTTTATACTGGAATGGATTCTAGCCGATTTTTTTGAAAAATTAAGGTTGTTTTGCCCTTAAGGCGTAAGATTCTTTAGGCCTTCAGCCTAATTTAAAACAGTGTTTCATGTAAGACCTTTGGCATTTTAAAGGTTTTAATTTTGTTGAATTTTAAGTGTTGGGCCTTCAGGCGATTTTGAGTTTGAGTTGTTTTGCTCTTAAGGCCTTCAGCCTAAATTAAAGAACTGTTTCACGTAAGACCCTTGGTATTTAAAAACAATAATGTTGCGGTGTTTTAAGTGTTAGGCCTTCAGCTGATTTTAATTTAACTTGTTTGCTCTTGAAGTGTCTGATTCTTTGGGCCTTCAGCCTAGCTAAGGAACTGTTTTAAGATAAGGCTTGCCTTTTAAATTTCTGATTATTCCCGTGTTTTAAGTTATTGGCCTTCAGCCGTTTATAAATTAAAGTGGCTTTCAGCCCGTAATTAAGTACCTGTAATATCTCTTTATATTCTATTAATTATTTCTGCACAATTCTATGAGTGAATTACGTTTTCTACTTGACCATCTATATACTCGCAGAATCGATGCCCGAAGTAGTACAGTACTATTACTATTCCATGAGCGCATAATTACTCTCTGTAATATTCTCTCCGGAGTGTTGAGGGGACTTCTAGTATCTTCTCCGTGCCGAATAGCCGCATTGAATAACTGTAATTTTTCTATCAAGATTACTGGAAGAAACAGATTGAAAATATATTGTATGCTACTCAAGAAAATATATACTGAGCATTTACATCAAAGTTGTGTAAGGAATTTCATTATATATGTATTCTCTAATTGGAAATTTGCACGGAGGTGTCGTTTCGTTGGTAATCAGAAGGGAACTTCCGATGAATTGGAAACGAACCTGCAATTGTTAGATCCAAGAGCTCCATTATTTCATCGTATAATTAAACTCTATCAAAGCAAACTTTCCGCTTGATCTGAGGTTTCCCGACTGACTGCGCAACGCAGGGAAACAAAGACATTTTATTTACACAGGATTGCAGATCGCTTCAAATCATCGAGACTGCGGACAAGGAGAGTCATCGTCCGATTCTCATTAAACAAGTAAAGCTTAATTATAACTTTCTTGAGCGACTGTGACGACTCTGATATGGCTGCTTATGAATGAGATCATTAATAAAATACTAATAACTAACTTTCCTCCTCACCAGCAACCAGTATAAACACAATATTAATTAAAATTATATTTCCCAAAGATTAGAGCTGTGTGTTTAAAAATATTTTTTGGGCCCTTGCAGTGTTTGATCAAATAATAAACTTCCATGTTCGAGTGTAATTGACAGCCCCTTATTTTGGCCCCTTTCCATAATTTAATCTACCTGTCCTGGCCTGCGGGTTAAGCGGGGTGTATCACAACACATTTTCTTCTCTCGGCCAATTACGGTTAAAAAATGCGGTATTTGTTGTGGGAGATCGTGGAATATTCTCGCTTCGTCTCCTATAGCTTCATGAAGTTGCCGTAGGTGGCAGCGCTATACGTAGCGTTCAAAATGTCGTCCGCAACGGAGGTGCGTTACAAGCAGAGAGCTTTCATTCAGATTGTTTTGGTGGAAAATCAGTGCATCACAGATATTCATAGACGCTTGCAGAGTGTCTACGGCGATCTGGCAGTTAAAAAAAGCACGGAGAATCGTTGGGCGAGGCGTCTATCATCTTCGCAATAAGGTCTTGCAAACCTACTCGTTCTCCTCGTACCGACCGGCCGCACACGGCTATGACTCCTGCAGTGTTGGAATGTGCGGCACTCATTCGAGGTGATTGACGGATCACAAAAAAACACCTCGCTGCGCGTATGGACATTTCTGTTAGTAGTGCTGACTCATTTGTCCGCCAGTTGGGATCCTCAGAGATGTGTGCCAGCTGGTCTCCTCAAAGCCTAAGACAAGACCACAAAGATCAATGAAGGACCATGTGCGCGTCGTTACTTGCGTGTTACGAAGGTGCTGGTGACAATTTTTGTCGAATATCGTCATAGGTCAAACATGGTTTCACATCCAACTGGGCACAAAACGGCAATCCGTGGAATGGTACCACATCATCTCTCCTTCGAAGAAACAGTTCAGAACGGCACCCTCAGCCGGGAAAGTCATGGCGACGATATTCTGGGACTCTGAAGGAGTTATTGTGGTTGATTTTCTCCCTCACGGTGCAACGATCAACTCTCAAGTATATTGTGCTACCCTCTGGAAATTAAAGACGCCACAACGCCAGGTCCCACAAGTATGCGCACCCGAGAGGAGGTCACAAAACTTCATTCAACTGTTCTTCATCAACTCAAGAGCCCGGATGTTGCTATGCAAGCATACGTGCACTTTCAGTAAGATGACGTAAGGGCGTCGCATTGTACGGAGCTTATATTGATAAATGGTTTTAGCCGGCCGTTTCTAGGCACTTCAGTCTGGAACAGCGCGACGACTACGGTCGCAGGTTCGAATCCTGCCTCGGGCATGGATGTGCGTGATGTCCTTAATTTAGTTCGGTTTAAGTAGTTCTAAGTTGTAGGGGACTGATGACCTCAGATGTTAAGCCCTATAGTGCTCAGGGCTATTCCAGCAATTTTGATAAAAGGTTTGTAGCCAGACGAGTGCGAAATGATGTGGTGTATTGGATACTTGAATAAAACCAAGCTGTTTTCGCAAAAAGGTGTTTTGCGTTACTTATTGAACTCCTCCTGTATTTACAAGTACCTCTGATGTGTTTAAAGCCGACTGCATGAAAACTACAAAGCACACCAGTGGATAGAGCATTTGTCTATGTTTTTAACTTATATTATGTGTACTCTATACGGGCATCTTTATGACGCCGAAGACAGCAATGCATGCTTGCAGTTCACTCAAATCGTTAATATGAATGGCCTTTATAGGTGCGACAGCAGCTAAGATTGGGAATCTGTTCTTCTGGTTGCGTGTCGGCAGGCTTGAACTAATTCGAAGCGAGAATACGGAGAGGATGGTTTGTCTACGTGTTGAGCACGGCTGTCCCCTAATGCAACGACGCCATGACTGGTGTCAGCAATCAGAACTTCGTGAGGTGCTCTATCCACTGAGATGAGTCTTGTAGTTTTAGCACAGTCGTCTTCTGAAACCCTAAAGATACTTATGAATATATGTGTACATGAGAAAACTTTCCGGATGGGGGAAATCGGTCTATATAAGTGTACAAGAATTGAAGTGTTTGTGGGTGACGCTGGCAGTACCACCAAAACCACTCTGCCAAGCACTGGTGTTTTATCACCCGATGTTTATACCACATGGCGCGTGTGTGTGTGTGTGATTGCCTGATGGAATTCTCACACCCATGAATTATTAAACGTACCCTGCCACTAACAATCTACACCTAGGGATTTCCATAACACGAACTATCGGGTTTTCGTTTTACCTCATTTCAGCTTAACAAATCAAAAAAATCATTCTTGTCGAAATGCTACTAGAATGAATTAAAATGGGGTACAATAACTTGTTTATCCATAAAAATATTTAGATTGCAGGGACTGTACAAATATGAAATACGCAATATCGAATTCTACCCTACTCGTAATTTACAAATTGGCAGAACGTATGTTTGCCTTTAGGTAGCGTCCTTCTCCCCCTCCCCCTGTACTAGATGGATATAAAGTTGGTTGGTACGGATTAGCGGTGAGAAACATAAGACCTGAACCCCGACCGGAACTTTCAAGAAAAGTGTCCCTATCCGCCGAACTGGAGTACTCATATCACCTTTCGAAGTGCGGACGGCAGTTGTACTGCACCGCTGATCTGTTGGTTGGGGAATTGGCCGCTGTGGAGGTTATGTACGTGGTACTTGTAATTCTCCGCTTACACAGTGGGCACAATATTCCGCCCACAAACTCCTGGGCCCGAAATTACCACAGTGCAAGACAGAACATCAGTTAAGATTTCTGTTCGCTCACTAGCCAGGAAAGGAAATTGGACTCAAGTATTCTCCTGTACAGAAGCTCTTCAGTGTGTATTAGACGCCACAGAGAGGTGAAGAATCGTCACTTGAGTAAACAGAATAACAACTGTGTCTATTAGAAACGATTCACGAGCTCCCAGTGTGGAAAGCAATAATTATTAAAATTTAACCACAAGTTCCTCGCCGGTGACTACCGCCAGTGTAGTCCCTTCTCGCGATCTTAAATGCAAGTGCCCTCGATCTCTGCTAGCAGGGAAATTTTTTTTCTCCTGCCATACACCGCTTCCAACTGGGCACACAGCGTCTCCATTTGCGCTCCAGACGACGAATTCCATCTGCCGCTACAAAAGCAGTACTGTCTTCCACGACTTGGGTCATGAAACTGACATCAGATAACCTGAAGCTCACTCTCTCCAGAAGAATATCTGTAAGACTGTATGTCCGTTGCTTAATGCGTCTGTGCTTCTTTCAGCTGGAGGCATGCTCCAGCGCTGCACGTGAGAAGATTACACTGAGGGCAGCTCGCGAGCACCGATTATGACCCCGCGCATTCCCTTGCACTAATGGCATGTCCTTTAGCATTCTTCCGCCCCCAACGCTCTTTCTCCAGTTACTCTATTCTGAAATTTTTCGTTTCGCCAGAGAGCACTTCCCGCCCGCTCTGTCCACACGACAGGGGATCTGCAGCCTCTAGCATTATAACCCACCCCGCCACGCACTGTTGTCTTTGAGGACAGTAAATGTGCGCCCCTGCAGACTACGACGATATGGTTTCCTGCTCCTCCTTAGCCGAGAGCGGCTTCTGAGGAAACCGAGGCTGCTTGAACCTCTCTGTCAGTCCTCAGACGTAATTAACTCCAATACATGCAGTATCACAGAAACTGTTAGTATGTGGTGCTAGTCGGTCACAGCCAATGAAATTGTTAATCGGATTTTGCAACATAAATATGATATAATGTAAATCTACAATAATATTAAATGTATGATGGCAAAATCTTACCGCCTTACGAAGTTAATGACATCAGAGACTGGGCACACACCAACAACATTTGTACTGTGTTTTGTAACGTGAAAAATTGTTATTTACGTGTGAAGTTCCATAAAATGTGTATGATGTTTGTGTGCACATTTTAACCACAGATGATAAAGAATATTTCCAAACTATGTCGTTACCAATATCTGATGAAGTACAGAGCGTCCTACATAGACCAATAATGTAGACAAATAAACAATACCCACTGACGGTGGTGAAAAGGCGCACAAACATTTTCGGGTTTATATACAGGGTAGTCCATCGATCGTGACCGGGCCAAATACCTCACGAAATAAGCGTCAAACGAAAAAACTACAACGAACAAAACTTGTCTATCTTGAAGGGGGAAACCAGATGCCGCCATGGTTGGCCCGCTAGATGGCGCTGCCATAGGTCAAACGGATATCAACTGCGTTTTTTAAAAATAAGAACCCCCATTTTTTATTACATATTCGTGTAGTACGTAAAGAAATATGAATGTATTAGTTGGACCACTTTCATCGCTTTGTGATAGATGGCGCTGTAATAGTCACAAACATATGGCTCACAATTTTAGACGAACAGTTGGTAACAGGTAGGGTTTTTAAATTAAAATACAGAACGTAGGTACGTCTGAACATTTTATTTCGGTTGTTACAATGTAATACATGTACCTTTGTGAACTTATCATTTCTAAGAACGCATGCTGTTACAGCGTGATTACCTGTAAATACTACATTAAGGCAATAAATGCTCAAAATGATGTCCGTCAACCTCAATGCATTTGGCAATACGTGTAACGACATTCCACTCAACATTGAGTAGTTCGCCTTCCGCAATGTTCCCACATGCATTGACAATGCGCTGACGCATGTTGTCAGACGTTGTCGGTTGATAACGATAGCAAATATCCTTCAACTTTCCCCACAGAAAGAAATCCGGTGACGTCAGATCCAGTGAACTTGCGGGCCATGGTATGGTGCTTCGACGACCAATCCACCTGTCATGAAATATTCTGTTCAGTACCGCTTCAACCACACGCGAGCTATGTGCCGCACATCCATCATATTGGAAGTACATCGCCATTCTGTCATGCAATGAAACATATTGTAGTAACATCGGTAGAACATTACGTAGGAAATAAGCATACATTACACCATTTAGACTGTCATCAATAAAATGGGGGCCAATTATCCTTCCTCCCATAACGCCGCGCTATACATTAACACGCTAAGGTCACTGATGTTCCACTTGTCGCAGCCATCGTGGATTTTCCGTTGCCCAATAGTGCATATTATGCCGGTTTACGTTACCGCTGTTGGTGAGTGCCGCTTGGTCGCTAAACAGAAAGCATGCATAAAACCTGTCATCGTCCTGTACTTTCTCTTGTGCCCAGTGGCAGAACTGTACACGACGTTCAAAGTCGTCGCCTTGCAATGCCTGGTGCATAGATATATGGTACGGGTGCAGTCGATGTTGATGCAACATTCTCAACACCGACGTTTTTGAGATTCCCGATTCTCGCTCAATTTGTCTGCTACTGATGTGCGGATAAGCCGCGACAGCAGCTAAAGCACCTACTTTGGCATCGTCATTTGCTGCAGGTCATGGTTGACGTTTCACATGTGGCTGAACACTTCCTGTTTCCTTAAATAACGTAACACGATATCGACCTTTTCTGCAATTGGTAGACGGTCCATTTTAACATTGGTAATGTATCACGAAGCAAACAGCATCCGCACTGGCGGAATGTTACGTGACTATTACAGCGCCAACTACCACAAAGCGAAAAAAGTGGTCAAACTAAAACATTCATATTTCTTTACATACTACACGAATATGTAATAAAAATCAGGGTTCGTACTTTAAAAAACGCAGTTGATATCCGTTTGACCTGTAGCATCGCCATCTAGCAGGCCAGCCAAAGCGCCATCTGGTGTCCCCCGCCAAGCTAAACGAGTTTCGTTCTTTGCAGTTTTTTCGTTTGATGCTTATTTCGTGAGATTTGGCCCGGTCACTATCAATGGACCACCCTGTATATGCTTCATAGGGAGACCTGTCATTCCAAAATGATGAACAATTATTATAAGAATGAACTCCGAAAGCTGGATGGTATACAAATGAGTTGATTAAGTGCACATTCTTTACAATTCTAAAATTATGTGTTGGAGAAGAACGAACTAAGGGGTCATCCCCAACTAGTTATTAATAATTACTACTCGACCGAAATGTTGGTGTGTACCGCTCCAGTATCATCCACACATATAAAGCCTTTATCGAACCTCCACCACTTACGACTTCCTCACTTGGATATACGCTCCACCCAAGTCCTGTGCCGGCCGAAGTGGGCGAGCGGTTCTAGGCGCTACAGTCTGCAACTGCGCGACCACTGCGATCGCAGGTTCGAATCCTGCCTCGGACATGGATGTGTGTGATGTCCTTAGGTCAGCTAGGTTCAAGTAGTTCTAAGTTCTAGGGGACTGATGACCTCAGCAGTTAAGTCCCATAGTGCTCAGAGCCATATGAGCCATTTTGAAGTCCTGTGTGTCTCTCCAAATTCTTGAACTGCAAGTTAGCGGAACATTTGCACTCTGCAAGCAACGATAGTGTGTGGCATCGGACATTCCTGGCTGCTCCCCAATTTTCCTTCTTCATGGGGCGAGAAGTGAATGGTACATAAGAAGCTCGTTTGTGCGATCAAGACCTTTCTGTATTTCAGAGTTGCGTCAAATCTGAATGGTCATCTGCCTGTAACATGGACGTATTTCTTCATCAAGTAATGGCGTACTAAAGCCACCTAAGCCGCAGCGCATGCGCATCGAGCGAAATTTTCATGCTGTCGCCCTCATGTACCACGGGCTCAGTACCACTTAAAACATCAAATTGACATTTGTATAAATTTTGCGAGTTTTAACAACAAACTAATAAATCGTCCAGTTTCTCCGGCCTTCTGGCGACGAGAGCGGTTTCTTTTCATGCATTAAGATAGAATTGGTAACAAACTTAATTTTTATATAAGCTAAAAGTTATTTTCCTTTCACAACTGTCACATGAAAGGTTAACTTACTCATGTCAGTAAAAGGCGCTGCAGCAAGAGCGCATATTAAAATATCTCACGCGGCGCTCATACACTATGGCTCAGGTGGACTGTGAGGGCCAATTTCAGGCAGTTTCCGGGCTCCATGGGACACACGTGTCTCATATCAAACTGTCGTCTCGACCTCCCTACACCACTGTGGTACATTGTAAAAGCTGTTTGCACTGAAGAACCAAAAAACTGGTACACATGCCTAATATCGTGTAGAGCCCCCTTGAGCACGATGTGGCATGGAATCAACGAATGCCTGAAGTGGTGCTGGAGGGAACGGACACCACCAGTCCTGCAGGGCCGCCTATAAATCCGTAAGACAACGACGGGGTGGAGATCTCTTCCGAATAGCACGTTGCAAGGCATCGCAAATATGCTCGTTAATGTTCATGTTTGGGTAGTATCGTGGTCAGCAGAAGTGTTTGATCTCAGAAAAGTGTTCCTGCACTCACTCTGCAGCGATTCTGGATGTGCAGGGTGTCTCATTGTCCTGCTGGAATTGCCCGAGCCCTTCGGAATATACAATGTGGATGAAAGGATGCAGGTTATAAGACAGAATGTCTACGTACGTGTCACCTGTCTCCAGACATATCAGAGGTCCCATATCACTCCAACTGCACATTCCCCACACCATTAGAGGCCCCACTAGCTTGAATAGTCCCCTGCTGACATGCTGGTCCATAGATTCACGAGGTTGTCTGCATACCCGTAGACGTCCATCCACGCGACACAATTTGAAAAGAGACTCGCACGGCAAGGCAACATGTTTCCAGTCATCACCAGTCCAATAACGGTGTCGATGGGCCCAGGCGATGTGTAAAGCTTTGTATCGTGCAGTCACCAAGGAAACACGAATGTACCTTCGGATTCGAGAGCTCATACCGGTGATGTCACTTTGAATAGTTCGCACGCTGACACTTGTTGATGGCCCAGCATCGAAACTGCTGCTGTTTGCAGAAGGGTTGCACTTCTGTCACGTTGAAGGATTTTCTTGAGTCGTCATTGGTCCCGTTTTTGCAGGATCTTTTCCCGGCTTCAGCAATGTCGGACATTTGATGTTTATCAGATTCCTGATATTCATAGTACACTCGTGAAATGGTCATCGGTACCTCGGAGATGCTGTGTTTCGTGTCTCGTGCGCCGACCATAACTACCACGTTCAGACTCACTTAAATCTTGATAATCTGCCACTGTAGCAGCAGTAACCGATCTAACAACTGCGTCAGACACTTTTCTTCTACAGGCGTTGCCGGCCACGGCGCCGTATTCGGCGTGTTTACATATCTCTGCATTTGAATACGCATGCCTATACCAGTTTCTTTGACGCTTCAGTGCTTTAATCAAAGGAACAAAGACGTCGGCTATAAGTGGGCCCCGAAATTAATCAATCGGCAAAGTAGAAAATTTTTTGCGCAAGGTCACTTTAACACGGATTTTAGTTTCTCTCGAACGATCGTCTTGGATGGCGCAGCTATCCGGACAATGAAATTTCCAACCTATGCACACACTATTAATGTACTGTCAGTGCCAGTTTACAACTTTCCCCAGCTAATGTCAGTATTCCTGTGATCAATTGTCATATAAGACTGCAAAATCAGCTATATAAAGAACAGACACCACACACGCACACACATACATGTAAAGACTACGTTTACATACTGTGTAGAACGTACCCTTTCTGGAATGTACGTTCTCGGAATTTTAACAATAATCGTCCCTGTGATGTACGACGTCCCTGTTTTGGCGTCTGCCACTGGAGCGTTTACTAAACGAAAACCTCATAAAACGTGTCGTCCTCCTTTGGATCTTCCCTGTCTTCTCTATTAATCGTGTCCGGAATGGATCTCGGGTTGGTCATCAATACCCAAGCAACGGTACAATCTTTGTTCTGTAAGCCAAATATTTGGCGGGTAGATTGCACATCAGTAAGATTCTTCTACAGAAATGGTGTAAATATTTCTATACCCAATAATTATTCAAAGGGAAACTACTGTTTTAGGTTGCTAGATGCCATAGCAAATAACTGGAACAGCAATAGAGTCAAGTCCCACAACTGTTAAAATTATTCTACTACTCTCTCCAGTCACTCTGCGTGAGTGCTGGTTTGATTTTCGAATGGAGACATAGGTCTGAAGGATAGTTACATGTATTATTACAATTCATTTAAGACCAAAGATTGTATTATTTACAAGCGAATCTAATAAAAACTCTATGCCACGTCTCGCCATTGCTTGTGTCACGTGAAACACTGAACGAACTTGAAATGTTCAAACAACGTTCTGAGAGACCAGGTCATAACACCTGTTGAAAAATTTTTTCCTTGTGCAAAAGAAATCTGTACGGCAGATCGTTCGTCGCTCAGTATTTCGTCACCAGGGGCGTACCAGATTTTAAATCAAATCTATCGGCATGTAATATTCTATACTTAATCCACTCTGTCAATGAAGCTGTTACTCTGTGCAGAACTGAATTTTGTCGGCAGTACCAGACCAGTTTTTGCGGGAAATTGTTCAATTCACAAATAAAAATCTCTCGAGGCAGCATACAACACGCTGTGGGGAATTCAAATCAAAGACTACCTTTATTGGCAGAACACAAATAAGATGCAACAGCTCTACTAAAAAACTACAATTCACAAATAAAAATCTCTCGAGGCAGCATACAACATGCTGTGGGGAATTCAAATCAAAGACTACCTTTTATTGGCAGAACACAAATAAGATGCAACAGCTCTACTAAAAAACTACAATTCGCAAATAAAAATCTCTCGAGGCAGCATACAACATGTTGCGGGGAATTCAAATCAAAGACTACCTTTTATTGGCAGAACACAAATAAGATGCAACGGATCTACTAAAAAACTACATAAGATACGCGTGTCCATCCTCTTCCGGAGTACTGCTGCATAATATGGAATCCTTACAAGACTAAACTGACAGGGGACACTGGAAAAGTTCAAGGAATGGCAGCTCACTCGGTATTATCGCGAAACAGGAAAGTCATGATTGATATATGCAAATTGGGAGTGGCAATAATGAAAACAAAGTCGTGCGGTGAGATGTTTCTACAAAATTTCAATACCAGCTTTCTCCTTCGCATGCGAAAATATTTTGTCGACACCCACCTACATAAGGAGAAATGACGATCGTAATAAAATAAGATTAATCAGAGTCTCACCGAAAGGTTTAAGTGTTCGTTTTTCTCGAGCGCTGTTCGAGAGTGGAACGATAGACAAATAAGAGAAATAGTCTAAAGATTGAAAGAAATATCATCTCCATCAGGTATGCTTTTTTCCCAAGCTCGATGTAGCAGTTCAGTCCAACAATGGATATCAAAGAGTAATATTCAATAAGTGAATATTGAGACATAGTGGCTTATATCTCACTATTGCAGCTTGAGCGAGACATTTCCTTGCTGCCATGAAAAGTTGTTTAAGATTATTTTCCGTCAGATATTAACTAAATATCAGTTAGAGCAGAAGCAACTCCAGTCAATCTAGCAGCCAGCTTCTTTTTATTATCCTTTGTACAAAATTAGATGGTCCTCTTAAAATGGCGAGGAATAATAGTATTTTTCAGACTGATGTAATGTTCATTTAATAGGACTGTCACTTGAGTCGCGTGCTTCTTAGGACACCATTCTGTCTGTCTGTTCCTTAGACAATAGGACTCCTCTCCCCGTTGTATATGCAGATGTCATTGTCCAACGGTACGTTTTCAAGCGAATCAGGAGACCAATATGTTAAAGTTTTGGTCGGAATGCGATGGAGAAGCCAGTCTTGTGATTGGGCAATGCCCCCAATTGACTCAATGGTACCAGCGGTGGCGGTTGCCTGTGTATTGCACATACGAACGCGCATTTTTGTGGTACGTTAGTCTGGTAGAGATAGTTCAGAAATAATCAGAATGGATGGGGAAGGCGCAAGCGTCTCCCTTTGTATCATAGGTTAACGACGCCCCTGGGGCTCGATTTGTCACTAATATTATGACGTGGATTTTTCTCGGGACATAATAGAACAGGAGAGGATTCAAGTAGAAAATTCCTTTTATCCTGATAGATCAACAAATAGCCCCAAGCTCTGTTTGGATTAAGATGGTTGTTAGTGGACTTTTTCGGAGGAATGCCATAATTTAGAGACGAAAGATTCTTGGTGGCATTAATGGTCCGAGGATGGAGTGGAGGTTATTCAGGACTGTTTCTGCAACGCACAGGTTGGGGAGAGACTCACAGTTCTTCGAACAAATCGCAGTCCGATGCCGGAGCACTGTAGATAGTTCCGACTCTAGTGCTGTGAAGACTGGGTAAGTATCCTCGTTTCGGCGTTTGAAATTAACTGAGACTGGCAACGTTGGTAGATTCTTGTGAAACAAATGTGCAGTGAGTAAAGTTCGTTTGGTATTATTTCGGTAGCTAGTATGAATTAAACAAAGCAATCAAAGATTCTTATATGTACGAGGCACTTTACTTCCTACAAATCTGTTGCAAAAATTCCTCTTTGTCGTGTGTATACAAATAGTGTATACTTTTTATTTAGCTTTCTTTACAGACATAGATAATTTAATGTGATCTCACTATTAACAGATACGTTTCAACAGATACGTTATCCTGCTAGTATTCACTATTTGCTTTTTAACAGGAACTTTTTAACTATCGATCCTGCCATGATAGGTCTCTCACATAGCTTCACATGTATTACAACTCTTTCAAGATGGTTTGATGAATTTAAAATTAAACGACACAATGAAACCAATACGATTCCTCTAGCTCAGAGCCTTAGAACCAGAATGTTAATAGGGAGCACCATACAAGTTGGCAACAGCGATGTAAGGGACCATATGCATGGACCACAGTTGGAGACACGTACTGGGCAGAAATTATGCTTGCGACGCTATACGTCGATTGGAACTCAATGGATTCCTTTTTATAGAAATACCTGATAGATGAGGTTTCTGCTCAAGAAGAAAAGTAGGACCCACGAATTGTTTACAAGCTACAATGAAATCTGTTGCGTAGTTGGTAACTCAATGATTAGACATTATCGAATCGATATGGCCAATCATTATCATCACTCTCAACATCTTGAAACAATCAAAATTTCCTTTTAGTTCAAAATTTTCAGCGTATATCAATGTGCCTTGGCCATTATTAAAAGTATAGCGAAATTTTAGAAACTTGCACTGAACGCTGTCTATTTACGAATTACGTCTTTTCTGTTTCAAGAGGGAATAGCCCTTTTTTGCCCTTCCGAGGATCTAAGAGTACTGTCTCGCACGGAATATTTCCCTCTGTATTGAGCTCTGCAACTAGTTAAAGTTTTCGTCTGATATGGACTCGCTGTACCACTAAGAAGTTTAGTCTCGGCGCAAGTACGCGCTTAATTAAAAGCGCAAGAGAGCACCTTTAGGCACTGAAATGCTGAGTCATCGAAAGTTTCAGTACTGGATATTTAATTCCCCTTCATTCCCACACAGTTGAAATTACACCACTGCAAAGCAGGAAAACTTTTCTCAGAGCACCGTTTTTCTTTGCTTCGTCTGAAGTCCTCGGTTGGTACAGACGAGTCGTATATACGACCAACGTTTTATGAAGTTCTTGAAACGGTATTGCTAACTAGATACCGATTCCCGGATTTATACATTTATTTTGGGTACTTCTGTGAATCTCGTGATATACGTGACAATCAGGACTGCCTTGGATATCATTAAGTAGTGCACTGTAAATACTCACAACATAACAGCCTTTTCGTTTCATGCACTTATCGTTACACATCACTAAATTTCCCTCATTTCGTCCAGCACCACGCCCACAAAAAAATGTTCAAATGTGTGTGAAATCTTATGGGACTTAACTGCTAAGGTCATCAGGCCCTAAGCTTACACACTACTTAACCTAAATTATCCTAAGTACAAACACACACACCCATGGCCGAGGGAGGACTCGAACCTCCGCCTGGCCCAGCCGCACAGTCCATGACTGCAGCGCCTGAGACCGCTCGGCTAATCCCGCGCGGCCCCACGCCCACAGAACCTGGTACCTGGTTGTCAGTTTATACCCAAATAAACGTCCAGTTTAAAACATAGTTGCAGTTCGTCATTCTCAATAGATATACTGAAATTTCTCTTCATTGATTATTACTGGGTTATCACCTAATGTCTTGATAATCAGACAGGTGTTTCTGTTTTTTCCCAAAGCTCCATTCAGTTTTCATATGAGCGACATCTGAATTTTCCTTAATTATGCACTTTTCAGCAGCCTTGTATTTATCATAAGGCCATTCCTGTTTAGCCATTTTGCACTTTCTATCAGTTTCATTTCTTAGATGTCTGTTTTATGTTTCACCTGCATCGTTTACTGCATTTTTAGATCAAACGACATTTGTGGTCGGAGTGTAAATGTCTGGGTAATGTGGACACAGCATCTTACCGTAAATGGAAAGTCATCGAGGGATATGGAAGTAATTTCGGCAGTGCGTCAGGGATTTGTGATGTGACCCTTGCCGATCATGTTCTACATTAATGACCTAGATGACAATATCAATACCAACATTAAAGTTTTTGTTCAAAAATGTGTGTGAAATCTTACGGGACTTTACTGCTAAGGTCATCAGTCCCTAAACTTACACACTACTTAAACTAAATTATCCTAATGACAAACAAACACGCCCATGCCCGAGGGAGGACTCGAACCTCCGCCGGGATCAGCCGCACTGTCCATGACTGCAGCGCCTTACACCGCTCGGCTAATCCCGCGCGGCGTAAAGTTTTTGCAAAATATAAAGTTATCTCTAATGTACTCGTTGAAAGAAGCTGCAGAAACATCCCATCAAATCTTAATTAGATTACAAAACAACGAAAGGACAGGTAATAAGTTTCAAATGTTCATAAATATTCAGATGCATTTCACAAAACACCATAACTAATTGTGGTTTCAAAATCAGTGAGCAGTAGATAATGGATGTGGCGAACTTCGATAGGGTAGAATACTGGGAGAACGCAGCCAATCGACAAAGGGGGATGTTCGTGAGGAATCTTAGAATTTTGATCAAGAGTATGAGAGACTTATGGGGATACAGGGGATGCTGATCACTTAGTGAATGGTAACCTAAATAGGATACAAAATCACAAAATTAGTCTGTAATTTTGAAATAAAAAGAGTATGTCAGAAAAAATTGTAAATATTGCAGAGTACAAACTATTTTGAACTGAAATTGTATTTAATTTTTTAAAGTTACTAATGTAGAATACAAAATATAAAAACAATGTATTAATTTTTGGACTGAAATACTTAAATATAAGATGGCTCGCCCAGAATATGGTAAACATCTGATATTGTTATGTATCCTGAGGACAGAAGGTTTTAAGAGTGAGACAGCGACCACACAAAACGATGCATCTGTATGACTGGGATTTTTCTGTTGGGGCATTTCTTGCATATTCATAGCATAAAACGAACGTCGGGGTGAACTAGAGAAAGTTTATTTGTTTTTCCTTTCTGTAACACTATAAAGTCAGTCATAAATTTTTAAAAACAGTTAACCATTGTAAAATATTGACATTAATACAAAAAATAAGAGAAGCAAAAGAGAATCACCACCTTATGTTTTTTTATGAACATAAACAGGACTGCAGAAACCATATTTCCAGCCGCAGTAGCAAAATTGGCACCGTTACTAACAGAAGTAACGTCTTTTTCATTTAAGTGGAAAAGTATTTTGTCTGTGTGCACAGGTCCTAGAGACATAACGTATAGTTCATTTTCCAGTAATTTTTGTATGGCGCAGACGTTTCTGCAGCTGTATGAATTCCTCTTCCCTCCTCGAAATTTAGCAAAAATGAAATCTCCTTACGTGAAATTCACGTTGAATCAGTCTGCAGTCGGTCTCAATTGCCAGCTATCTAAATTTCCGCAACAGTGCCTCGCGAAAGAGCGTCGTCTTTCCTTCGGGGATTCCCATTTGATAACAAGGAACATTTCCGTAATACTAGCGTGCTGATCGAACGTACTGGTAAAAAATCCATCAGCACGCATCTGAATTGCTTCAATGTCTTCCCTTAATCTGAATTGGTGGGGATCCCAAACACTCGACCAGAACTCAAGAATCGATCAGAGTGGCGTTGTCAACGCTGTCTCCTTAACTAATGAGCAACACTTTCCCAAAATTCTCTCAATGAAACGAATTGTAGCATTCATCTTCCCGACTAGGAAGCTAACGTGCTGCTTCCACTTACTATCTCTTCGCAACGTTACTCCTAGATGTTTAATCCATGTGACGTTGTCATGTAGTACATTACTAATGCCGTATTGCAACGTTAAAGGATTGTTTTTCCAACTCATTCCCATTAACTTACATTTAACGTGATATATATAGAAAACAAGAACGCTCCTGTCACACGTCGCTGGGGAACTTCTGACGATACCCTTGTCTCTGTTGAACACTCGATGTCGAGGACATCGGACTAGGTTCTATTATGTAAAATGGTTTCGAGCCACTCACTTATCTGAGAACCCAATACGATGCTCGGACCGTCGTCAACAGCCTGGAGTGGGGTTTTCCGGAAATCTAGGAGTATTGTATCTGTCTATTGCCTTCCATGTATGATCTGTAGAGCATCGTTTGAGAAAAGGGCAAGCTGAGTTTTGGTCTAGCGATGCTTTCTGAATCCGTGCTGATTTGTGGGCACACGATTTCTGTCTCAACAAAGTATGTCATATTGAAATGCACTTCAATAATTCTGTAATTATACAATTCAATAATTCTGTAATTATGGGGGCCCGTTATTTTAGCTTCTTAAATAAAGGGATCGCCTGCACTTTTTTGTGACCTCGTCCTTTGCGGCACGTAATCCACTCCCGTCAAAAGCAGTAAGAGGACTGGTGCGATTATCTTCCTCTTTCGACCGACTGATTTAACCGAAACTTTGGCTTTCCTGTCTGGAACGGTACTCTACCAGCGTCCTTCCACTATTGTTGACGATTATGTGTTCCTAAGCCATAATCCGAACGTGGGACCCCCAGCGGGAATGAGAAATCAGTTATGCGCCTCATCGATCCAGTGAAGAAGAGGGAGATATTGCTTAGACACGCCCCAAGCACTGGTGTTACGAGCTATGATTAAGGAATGTTCATAATACTTACAGGTGTTATTAACATTCCTTAATCATGGCTCATAACACCTGATACTTGAACAAGTTCGAGCATTTTTTAATTTCCTGATATTTGTGTGCAGGATTGAAAGATAGTAAAACAGCAAAATATATGCAATTAAGTTTGAATATTTGATTCAGAGCGGGAGCAACGGCCTATCACAAGCTTTGTGTGTGCAGAAACCTGCATCAGAGTTAGCAGATGTCGGATCGCTCAGTGGAAAAGAACTTCGTGGCAAGTTAAATTAATCTCTGATCCGTATCTGCATTTCGCTGGGCCTCGCAATTTCAATCAAATTACGTCCACCACTCCTCCTCCCGCCCCCTCTCCACCCCACACCAGGAAAAAGTTGCGTCATAAAAGCAGCCACTTTGTCAGGGGAGAGAGATCGGCTAGCTACTACTTCGTTTATCGATATTTTAAAAGTGATTATTGCATTACCGTCACAGTATTTCGCCGAGCAATTGCCAGGACCATTTCCTTTCTAACTTCTGTCATATGTTGCAGACTGGTTCGCAATGGGAACATTCACTCTTATGTCATTCACGTTTCATGTCTTCGTATGAATTGTCATGCAAAGGTATTTTGTGGAGGGGGTGCTGTACATTTCTTAAGTTTTTATAGGAAGACATATTTGTGTGTCACCAAGAGCTGCTGATAAAATAAATCCTTACCACGTAACAGTTCCGACAGAAACCACTTCCACCAGGTGAACCGTAATTTACTTATCTAACTATCAATGCAGAAACCTATGGTGCACATGCAAAATAAAGTATCGTAACACAATTCCAGTACATTCAAATGAAATCAATACAGTAGCTTTTTCTGTATCATCGCTACCGTTGCGTCAGTACAAATAAAATTGTAAAAAAAAAGAACCATCCTACATCACTGAAAATAAAATAAAAATCAGTACAAACTAATAGTGCCGATAGTTTTCATACAAACAATTTACTGTTACCTCTCAATACGGACAAAAATGCGTTTACATGAAAGAATACTTTAACTACATAGTTCATTGTCATGTACTTAACATACAAACGCCTTCCCTATATTTACCGCTGCTGTTTTCGCATGAATATCGATTTGCAGTATTACTTTGCCACAAGTTTGTCATTGTGGACTGTCATGAGTTTCTACTTCTACTGTCTGTAACTCATTCATACTGTTTTACATGTAATTTTTCACCCACTAACTAAAAGGTGCCTAAGAGCAAAGTATATTCGTCTTTGCTTAATCTTGACCTTAGTGTATCCACAAACTTGAATAAATATGAATTAGCCTACATTATTCGTGTTTTTTACTGTAGTAACCAGGGCCTTCTGCGTCGTCATATGATGTACTACCTTTGGTAAGAGCTTTATTCACATAAAATTAGTACAGTAGCATTTTCTATAGGACTAAAGTTTCTAGATTGGATTAATAAAAAATACGAGGGTTGGAACGTTAATAGTGGCAGCTATTTATTTACAGCTAGTACAAAATAGATACGTGTTTCAAAGTTTTACTCATCTTCAAAGTATTCACCATTGCGAGCTGCGCGGTCTGTTTCCCGACGAATCTGCAGCAGTTCTGAAGCGAATACCGTGAATTCTTTCCTTCAGTTTAGAAATCGAGTTGAACTCACGAGGGCTTAAGTCAGGGGAGTGCAGTAGGTGGTATAGCACTTAGCAGCCCCATCAGTCAAACAAATCAGTAGCAGCTTGCACTGTACGTGCTTGAGCATTGTCCTGCAAAATGATGGTCAGGTCCTGCAGAAAGTGTCATCACTTGTGTCTCTAAGCTGGTTGTTGGTTATGTTCCAAAAATGAACAGCACGACTTCCACATCGCTGTCAGCAGGGTTATACACAATGCTGGTGACTAATTTGAAGGTGAGTAAAACATTGAAACACTTATCTATTCTGTACGAGCTGTAAATAAATAGTTGCCACTATTAAAGTTCCGTCCCTCGTAGATACAAGTTTTAATGCTTCGGATCTTCTAAATGGTCTCCCACCACTTTAGTGCAACTCACAGATCGTTTATACAACTATGTGAAACTGTCACTCTTTTTTCGAGACGTTGTTCAGCTCACGCATCCCAATCACATCTTCTTTGGCCATGGCGGAATCCATTCTGCACTTCACTTTTTGGTAGGTCCGCACTGATAATACCAATTCTCGTAAACTGTGAGGATTTTCTCCATAAAAGAATTGTCCACTTTTCAATCAAGGCGCGGCGTACATCCACGCGTCGGTGGTTTTTGTTCAGAAGTCAAAGTGTGCACGCACTATTCCCTTCCTCAAACCATTTCGGAGAAGGTCTTGAATGCTTGATTTAGAGATGTTCAGTTCGTTACTCCACTGTGATCTGTGACGCAACATCGTCGACACACGACGATCACAGGTACGCTCCTTAACACAGTGGTAGCCAAGAATTCGGCTCGCGAACCGTGCGCTGGCGCGAGTGCCATAGCGGTCAGCCTGGCTGGCACATTTCCACCACCGCGACGCCGTCTGAGCGTGAGGAGTAGGAAACTGTGAACTCGCCGCATTTAAATGGCGTAGAAGCCTCACTTTCTACTACTTGGTTTTATATTTTACGTACCTCAACTGCATAGATCGAAAAAAAAATCGGTATTATTTTTTATATAGAGAAGATATAAAATTTTTATCTCGTACAAACTGTCGGCAAGTGGACAGACACTGACAGTTGCACAAATTTTAGCACTCATGTTGAGATGTAATAGTGACTACTTTACTTTCATAATCGTAAAAAGTCTTTGAAACACGTATGTATTCATTACCAGCGATGGCGAGGCATGACAGAATCTCTGACCAGAGAGTTATTTATCGTTGCTAGTCTGCGCTTGACCGCGCGAGTGTTCAGTTGCGAGTTGCACTCTGTCTGCAGTAGTAGTCAGTCGACAGTAGTAGCGAGTGGACGGTTGTACTGAGCGGGCGTCGGCATGCGTCGACGGCGTGCTGTTCCTCCGAATCTGGTCAGGATTGTGGTGGACGATGTGTATTATTGTTGAAGGTGATGAAGCAGCATTGCGCTCAGCTAATAACGTATGTTAATTGTAATTAATTTGTTAAAAAAAGTAACTCATTTAAAGAAAAAGATTCATTTCAATTTAAAGAATATTTCCTATGCATTTCCTCCAAGAATCAAAATTAAATATACGCCAGCATTGCACGGAGCTGTGCCGAAAAATAAGAGCAGATATAGATGCAGTTTTACTGAGGTAAGAATTTGTCAGGTTTAATTATTTCACAGGGCCGAAGGTCAGCGCTGCTGCCCTTAAAAAAATTTTACCAGACATTATTATTTCTGTTAGGAAGTTACATTTCCTATACGGTTCATTATTTAATCAATATTATTGTGTGGGTTTATGATCAATTATTATTCTTTAATTTTGCAAGGAGGTTACGCTTGGCTCATTTTTATTATTCAGTTTTGTGGGAAGACAACATCCGGCACATTCTTTTTTTTTTATAATCATTGACTTTCTAATTTCTTGTGGGGAGGACTTCTAAATTTCTCACGGGTAGGTTACACTTGGCGACATCCGGACCAGGATCGTATTTCTTTGTGAATCTTCTGATAAGTAGTCAGATATCTGCTCTTATTTACTTAAATATAATTAGCATTTGGCGCAACGCTTTTACTAATTTTGTCACTTTCTTTCACAGACCATCGGCAATTCGTTGCTCTTTGTTGTATTTGTGTTTATTGCATTTGTATTGTCTTTGTTTCATTATTGAGTAATTGTGATTTGTGTAAAAATGCCGCGAAAAACTGTTAATAGTACATCGCGAGGTATAGTGAGTGAAATAACCGAGTTAAACAACTTGACCGATAGTACTTGCGACATGCAATATAATGATAATTCCCCATTTGCGGACAATCAGTGTGTACCGACCACTAATGTTGATTTTGATCCTAGTGATGAACAGGCGAATTCAATTGTGTCCTCTGTTAATTTGACAATTGATGACGCGGGGCGTTCTGTTGCAATGAACGCTGCCCAGCTTGAAACACCCGGTTTGCAAAATTTACGTAACGAACAAACAATTTTTTTAAATGAAAATGAACAGTGTAATCAGAGTACGACAGATTCATTTAATTCCGGTGTAGTAACTAACAGTGCGCATCCGATTGGCGAACATTTTCAAGAATCACAGAGTGTCCAAATGGATACACAAAACGTGACGATTGCAGGTACGGCATCAAACAGCACAGAGAATACAGCCGATAATTTTGACTGGGATCACATTGTGGCAGTATTACTACTAATGAAAGAAATACAGGAAAACAATCTCAAACAACTTAAACTAACTAATGAAAGTTATAAACAGTCGAATGAAGGACAAGACAACATTAATGAAAAAATCAAACTACTTAGTGAACTGAATGAACAGCTTGATGAACAGATTAAAGCCATTGCCGCGCAATATTATGATACTAAAAGACAATTACGTGACGAAATTAAGGCTTGTGCTAGTAATAGTAGTGAAAAAACTAGATCTGTTGCACAAGAATTAGATAATAGACATGTAGCGACAACAGAATCAGAGATGAAATTAATGCAGTCGCTGAACAATGTTCTGAAAATGCGACACAGTTACACGACGAGTTTAATTTAAAGTCACCAGAACTTTCTCACACTGTGAATACGGAAGTCGATAAGAAATGTGAACAGCAGAACAGCCAAATTGACGAACGTATTAAAGTGACAGAAATGAAAAATGTTTCAGTCATTAACACTTCACAGCATACGCCACGTTGCGAGCATTTGTCACACTCACATAGCCAGTGTCATTTAGGCAATTTACAGAAACTACGTGACTTAGAATACGAAGTGACAGAGACAAATAAATTCTTATGCAATCGTGAACCTGTTCACACGTTCAGAGACGACAACGTTGATCACGAGCAATTCCTATCCGTAAAAAATCTAAAGTATTTGAAAATGACAAAGCACAGGTACACGACGAGTTTAATTTAAAATCACCAGAACTTTCACACACTCTGGATACGGAAAACGATAAGAAATTTGAACAACAGTTCAGCCAAATTGACGAATGTATTAAAGTAACAGAAATGAAAAATATTTCAGTTGCTAACGCGTCACAGCGCGCGGCACATTCTGAACGTTTGTCGCACTCACACAGCTAGTGTAACTTAAGCAATTTACAAAGACTACGCGACTTAAAATCCGAAAAGCTACGCGACTTAAAATCTGAAAAGCTTCGCAACTTGAAATCCGAAATGACACAGACAAACAGATTCTCACACAAACCTGAACGTGTTCTCAAATTCAGTGACGAGAACGTAGATTACGAGCAATTTTTATCCGTAAGAAAATCTAAGGAACTTAATGTCAGAGCACAGGTACACGCTTTGAACTGGATGCGACGATTTATTTTTGTACTTTCACCACCATTACCTGTAATACAGAAACTACAATTAGCATGGATACAGCAATTTGTTTGTGAATTTTTACCACCATTGCCTGTAACGCAAAAGCTGAAATTTATTTGTAGCGCGTAATTGACCTCAGGGGATTCATTACGCTTTAATGAGTATGTGCCGTAGCGTGCACAGGGCCCCGAGCTGTAGTAGTGCTGTTTCATCTTTAATTTTCTGCACTGCTGCCTTCTCTTCTACTATCCTTTGTATCTATCAAAACAGCTCTTTAACTATTGCTCTATCTAGTATTAAGAATGTGTAATGAAAACCTGATAAGACAAATTTTACCGAAAGTGACAGTTCTCTTTAGACACTCCCGTAATGACAACTATCGCCGTAACATTAATAACAGAAAAAATTTTAATCATCAGTATGTGTAAAATTATCAGCAATAGGAACCACATTTTGGTAACAATAGACGTTTTCCTCCGCAACAGCATCAAAGCCAGCCGGTTAGCATTCCTAACTAACAATGCAGTCTACAAGGTCAACCAAACTTTAATGTTTCGCCGCGTGCACGTATAGTCTCAGCTCCAACAAATAGTAACGCAAAGCTACAAGGAAATAACTACGTACAGAAAACACACTATTTCAATTCCTATCGCAATGCACCGTATAGAAATGACTATCACGACAGACGTAAAATATTGAGCACAATTTTCAGCGTACATTTAATAACAGTCGATCTTATCAGCAGCAAGAACATCAGCAACAACATATTATCATGAATGAACCCGACAGTAGGTATCATCCAGAACGTAATACGTCTGGAAGAAATAACAGAACAGTTTAAATAGTGGAAATGCCACAGCATTCTCCCGAAAATAATAACACGTCAGATAGAATTTGACTAGATACAGTACAGGTTGCATCTTCCAGTAACACAAGCACTACTTTAGACACGCATAATGTTGTTCACGAAAATGTTATTACTTCTGACATCAGAGACACTCTTTTGCAGGAAAGACCAATTGTTCAGAAAACCATTTCACATCCTGTCATCGAAATTAAAATTGGTTCATCGAAATTTTCAGCAGTAATCGATTCCGGATCACCTATGTCAGTAATAAATGAAGAAACTTTCAACGAGTGTAACAAAGAGAATACCTATCCTACGCTACCATTAGTCAAAACGAAAGTGAAAGGAGCAGTATCTAGTAAAGGAGTAGATGTTAAATTAGACACATTTATCATTTTGTATCGCAGGTCATACTTTTCACTCAAGTTTTTGGATTGTTCCATTATTGACAACAGACGTTATTTTAGGCACTTTCTGGTACAACACGACGCAATTATTGACTTTCAAAATTTCTGTTTAATGTTAAAGGATGAAAATGTACAATTGGCTTTAGAATTTCAGCACTCATTATCTGCGGAAGAGCAAACAATTAACCGTACAGAGGTCATTTCTGCATCACGTAACATAGACTGTAATTCCACATTGTTCACAGATACGTACGTACATAACTATAATACTCCAGACGAAGCTGACTAGTAATACAGATGATTTCTGATAAAGTTAAACAAAGCAGTGCAAATACAGACGACGAACGTACGCAACTACACAAAATTCTGTTACAGCAAGCTCCAATTTTCGACAACATTCCTGGTACAATGTCCGGTTTTATGTATGAATTTCAAGTCAAACAGCACGATACATTTAAAGCCAAGCATTATCCCATTCCATATATCCATAGAGAACAAGTTAAGAACGAATTGCAAGATATGCTCGAGCAAGGAATTATCGAACCGACAGTTAGTCCGTACATAAACCCGCTCCATATTGTTAAGAAAAAGGATGGCTCACTTCGCCCCGTGCTTGATTCACGTCACATCAATGACATAATTATTAATGAAACAGATCGACCACAGACACTAGAAGAACTACTACAGAAATTTCACGGTACTGCTATTTATTCTACATTAGATCTGAAATCGTGATTTTTGGCAAATTCAGCTCCATCGGAACTGCAGAAAGTACACAGCATTTCTCTGTTTTGGTGACTTATCAATTCTGTAAATTACCATTCGGTTTAACTATTTCTTCTGCAGCTTTTATTCGCGGTTTGAACACAATACTTCCGACAGAACGAAAAGACAGAATCACAGCGTATGTAGACGACATTCTTATTGCAGAAGCTAACTGGTCTGAACACAATCTGATTCTTGAACAACTGTTGAAAACTTTTCAGGCACGAGGACTCACAGTTAATCGCAGTAAATCGCAGTTTGGCAAAACTTCTATAAAATTTCTTGGACATGTAATTTCAGCATAAGGCATTGCGCCTGACCCGGAAAAACTTCAAGCTTTACGTGACATTACTGTTCGTACGACGAAGAAACTACGCAGCTTTTTGGATTTAATTAATTTTTTCCGTAAATTTATTCATTACTCTGCTTTAGACACCACTAGATTATGCCAATTGACAGGAAAAAGCACTATTTGGTCCTGGGATAAGCAAGCACACTCTGAATTTATGAACCTGAAACATACTTTGTTGAATGCACTACTTTTATCGCACCCAGATCTTACTAGAAATTTTTCCATTGCCACCGACAGTTCTAACAACGCTTTAGGCGTACATATCTTTCAGGAAATTGAAGAAGATGGCTCTACAGTAATTAAAAACATCGCATTTGCAAGTCGCATTCTGTCACCTGCTGAACGAAATTATTCTGTTACTGAACTTGAAACATTATGTGTTGTTTGGGCTTTTACGAGATTTCGACATTTTCTTTATGGAAGACTTACCACCGTCTACAGAGACCACAGAGCGATACAGTTTTTACTTTCGGCTAAATTTACACACGATAGATTAAGCAGATGGAAACTTTATCTACAGGAATTTAATTTTACAATTGTTCACATTCCCGGCACACAAAATGTTGTAGCAGACGCACTATCTCGTTCTCTCAGCAACAATCAGCAAGACATCGCAACCAACTTTTGCAAAGCAAATTTCAGCGTCATGTACATTCAACAAGTTGCATTTGAAAATTTCATTTCGTCGTCATTACAGGACATAGCACAAGAGCAGAATAAAGACAACGTGTGGAAAGAGATTAAACACCTTTGGCAAGATAGGAATAATGTTACGATTAGAAACCATTACACTGTACGCAATGGCATCCTGTTTCGCCGCTCTCATCCTGACAGCAACAATTGATTATTATGCATTCCTGACGAGCTTGTTAACAAATTAATCTGGTATACTCATTTAAGTTACGCACATTACAGAGACAGAACTGTTATTTTGCCAACATGGAGAAACGTATACGACGAGTTTTAGCGTCATGTAAAATCTGCCAGAAAGCTAAGTCAGACACAACTTCTCATATTCCTCCATTATATCCCATTGTACCTGTTAAATTGAGACATATGGCCGCTGTAGACATTTTTGGTCCGATTCCCAGAACTAATAGACGTTTTTGCTACATCTTTGTCACTGTTGAACTCACTTCAAAATTTGTTACCTTCACCCCGTTACGCAAAGCTACTGCTAAAACTGTTTCGAAGGCATTTGTAAAACATGTTCTATTTCATGTAGGGCATGTGTTGAAAGTAATTTCCGACAATGGACCACAGTTTCGATCTGCTATATGGACACGTATGTTACAAGCTAGAAACATTTCTCCGATCTATATATCCAGGTACCATGCTTCCTCGAACCCTTGTGAACGATTAATGAAAGAAATTGGTAAACTGTGTAGAATATACTGCCATAAAAGACATATTGATTGGGACACACACATACACTCATTCCAGGATGTAATTAATTCCATACCAAATGAATCCACTATGCTATCTCCGTCTGTTATACTGAAAAATGTCGACCCACCTAACAAAATTAAAGAATTAGTAACCTTTCCTACATCTCGTCGACTACGACAGCATGAAATAATTGACATTGCGCTGAACATCAAACGTGCCGCAGAGCGCCGGAGAAGACAACAAAAACAGGTTTGTATACGCCGTGACTTTCACGTTGGACAGAAGATATTAGTACGTACATACTATTTATCCAACAAAATAAAAGGTAGTTGCAGTAAATTTGAACTTCTATACGCAGGTCCATATCGGATTCGCAGCATTCCTCACCCGAATGTTGTACACGTCGAAACTTTGAGAACCAGAAAATCTAAAGGAAACCACCACATATCGAATATTAAACCTCTTATTGAATGAAGATACTTTATGATTTAACATGCTGTAATGCCATTTGCTAATTTTTATGACCACTTATGCAATTATATTCACATGAATACTTAATGATGATAGTCACATTTTTCTTGGCAAGTGCCCAGCAAGGTTAGCAGGTCGCTTTTCTTGTCGTTACACATCAGACCGTGCACATTTTTCCAGATAAACTTACGTATCTTATGAATAATTATGCAATTTTATCTAATGACATAAATTTTATTAAATTCTCTCTCCATTAAAGTCTTTAATTCTCGCCTCTATTAACTACACAACATACAAGCTGAACACAAAGAAAATCACATTTCTTGTCATCACTTTTTATGTATGTACGATTGTTTTCATGTTTAGTTTGTATGCACTAGGAAATAGTTAAGATATAGCAAACACCAGTTGACTTTGACATTTTTGCCTTATGATATCTACACATCGTGACTACTTTACTTTTTTTTTTTGCTGCTACATTGTGATATTCTGTGTACATCTTTGCATCTGAACACTGTCTATTTTTTTTGACATATTACGTTTTCTGTCATGGTATGCTGTATGCTTAATTATGTTACTATAAACCAGTTTTTATTTAATGGGTATATGATTTAAACACATGACATTATCTTTGTTCATCATTTTCAGAAAGAAATAACGTGTTAAGGAAATAAATTAAACAGAAATGGAATTTCACCTACGGAATAAACGAAAGAAGATGCAAAAACCTTATGAGGAAGAATAAATGGATCAGGATTAACAAGCATTAGCAAGAATATGCTATACACTTCGTAGAATAGCAGTCTTAACTAATTTTTTTTCTTTCAGAATACGAAGCGCTTGATGCAGGCTGTCAGACAGAACTACACATCTTAGTTTTAGTGATGAAATATGATAGAAATAAGGAATAATTGTATAACGAATAATGAAGTGACTTTTTTGCAGATGATAATGAATGATGATGAATAATGATGAAGAATATGCTACTATGAATAATGAAGTTTTTCTTTACAGGTGCTGATAATAATGGAGTTATGATAATATGGATAATGAAGTTTTTTTATTTACAGATGAGGATGATGTTGAAGTTTATGTATTTATACTATGTAGTTATTTAAGTATTTGTTGCAGTTCATTTTGACAGTATGTGTTATATTGCATAGTAGGATGACTGAAGGTTTTGGAAAGGACAGCTAGGGAACACACATTTTTTATACACATTTCACTACCTGTTAATTCGAAGTTCACTGCTTTTCAGCATAAAATGCGTTTCTTCTTTCAGTTTAATAATCCATTTCTGTATATTTTGCAGGAGAAATTATTTATGAAATTAATGTGCTATAAGCAGTTGTTCATTAAACCCATGTCATTTTTGAATGTGATTACATATAATGTACTTGTTTCATAATTTTGCTACAGCTGACTGAAGACGAATGACGTTACACATCTTCATTTGCAGCAATAATTTAAAAGCAAATATTTTCATTCCCCAGTAATTACGTAACGCAATGCATTGCTAGCAAGAAACGAATGGCAATGATTGCTTTAATTAGATTAATTATGTGCATTATTCTGTAATACTATGATGACTTCCGACGGTTTGCAATTAGGCAATGAATTCATGAATATTATTATGTAAACATTATTTTGTAATACTATGGTGACTTCTGATGGTTTGTAATTACACAACGAGTGCCAATGTTCTCTGTAAAGTTACTCATGAACATTATTCTGTAATACTACATACATGATACAGAAATTTTCAATAACTGGGCAATGAGTGCCACCCATTACTAGTATAATTCTCAATGAAGACTACTATGTGACTTAATGTCCTTCACCTTCTAACCTAATTACCTGGAATTACTGCAATATCCGTTTGTCCTGTATATCCTCATCATCATGGAGCATTATATTTGGTTTTTGCACTAATTCTACGTTGTTGTAACAGACAAGAACGTGGTGTTGACACGACATGCTGTCCACCATCATGAGCGATGAAGATGCTATTATGGTCCCACTGTTTGGTGTACCTAATGTACTACCAAAAGGATAACATGGAATATTACTACGGAATTTCAGTGTCTTGGGTACGCTGATTAATACTTCTGGGAAAAGAACTTTAGATTGCCTCACTTGGTGTTGTGCTTCTGTAGAAAGATATGGACTTTCAGTGCAGTGCTACAACCATGACGCAATCCTTCCCTTTCCTATCCTAATTCTTGTGACATAGTAAAAAAATCATTTTTGTTATCATGATTTGTATTTATGGCCTATACATTTTTGTGATTTGCAAATATGTTCTGAACTACAGTGCATGTATACTTTTGTCATTTTGTTAACATGATTTCTACTCAGTGCATATACATTTTTTGTGATTTGCTGATATGTTCTGTACTCAGTGCATGTGCACTATATTTACTTCATGTTCTACACCTATAAATCTGTATATTCTGTGATTGTAAAGTTAGTTAGTTAAGAAAAAATATGTTGCTAATGGAAAGTCCAAATGACTCACCATCGCTGCCAAATTTTTGACCCCCCCCCCGCAGTGGAGGGTTATGAAACACGTATGTATTCATTACCAGCGATGGCGAGGCATGACAGAATCTCTGACCAGAGAGTTATTTATCGTTGCTAGTCTGCGTTCAGTAGTGTGTGGCGAGTGGACAGAGAGAGTAGGCAGTTGGGTAGTAGTAGTCAGTCGGCAGTAGTTGTAGCGAGTCGACGGTTATACTGAGCAGGCGTCGCCATGCGTCGACGGCGTGCTGTTCCTCCGAATCTGGTCATGATTGTGGTGGACGATGTGTATTATTTTAGAAGGTAATGAAGCAGCATTGCGCTCAGCTAATAACGTATGTTAATTGTAATTAATTTGTTCAAAAGATGATGCCCCAATAATAACCTTTTATAAAGTAACTCATTTAAAGAAAAAGATTCATTTCAATTTAAAGAATATTTCCTATGCATTTCCTCCAAGAATGAAAATTAAATGTAGGCCAGCATTGCACGGAGCTGTGCCGAAAAATAAGAGCAGATATAGATGCAGTTTTACTGAGGTAAGAATTTGTCAGGTTTAATTATTTCACAGGGCCGAAGGTCAGCGCTGCTGCCCTTATAAGATTTATCAGGTTTAATTATTTGTGTTGAAGTGTTACATCCAATTCATGGTTCATTATTTAATTAACATTATTGTGGGTTTAATGATCAATCATCGTTCCTTAGTTTTTGTGGGGAGTTTACATTTGGGCCATTATTATTCTTTAATTTTGCAAGGAGGTTACGCTTGGCTCATTTTTATTATTCACTTTTGTGGGAAGACAACATTTGGCACCATTTCTGTAATCATTGACTTTCTAAATTTCTCACGGAGATGTTACATCTTTCACACACATATGTTGGTTTTTTCAACTTTTGCAACCTAATTATGGAGACGTGGGAACTCTACTTCAGGTAAGTATTGCAAACGTTCTGGACAGTTTTGACGTTAAACAGATTTTTCTTCAAAATGGGAGTTACCTCGCAGTTCAGTCATTTACATCTGCGTATGTACAGGGGTACTTAGACGTAAGACTGTATTGTCCTCAAAACGTTTAGGAAACTAGCCTTGTAATTCTTTCAAGGGCATCATGAATTCTTCAGACCAAGTGATTTCTTTAATGTCAGTGAGGTTAGAAATATTAAAAAAGGTAGGAAGATTTTTCTGTTTAGCAAAAGTGACAAAAAGCAGATTTCAGAGTACTTGATGGCTGAACACAAAAGTTTTGTCTCAAGTACAGATGGTGTCGAGGATCAGTGGACAAAGTTCAATACCATCGTACAATATGCATTAGATGAGTATGTGCCAAGCAAGATCGTAAGAGATGGAAAAGAGGCACCGTGGTACAACAACCGAGCTAGAAACTGCTGCGGAAGCAAAGGGAACTTCACAGCAAACATAAACATAGACAAAGCCTTGCAGACAAACAAAAATTACACGAAGGGAATTGTAGTGTGAGGAGAGCTATGCGAGAGGCGTTCAATGAATTCGAAAGTAAAGTTCTATATACTGACTTGGTAGAAAATCGTTAGAAATTTTGGTCTTATGTAGTTGGATCAAAACAAAATGTCCAGACACTCTGTGACCAAAATGGTACTGAAACAGAGGATGACAGACTAAAGGCCGAAATACTAAATGTCTTTTTCCGAAGCTGTTTCACAGAGGAAGACTGCTCTGTAGTTCTATAGATTGTCGCACAGATGACAAAATGTTAGATATAGAAATAGATATCAGAAAGATAGAAAAACAATTAAAATTCCTCAAAAGAGGAAAGGCCGTTGGACCTGATGGGATACCAGATCGATTTTACACAGGGTACGCGAAGCAACTTGCCCCCCTTCTTGCAGCGGTGTACCGTAGGTCTCTAGAAGAGCGTACCGTTCCAAAGGATTGGAAAACGGCACAGGTCATCCCCGTTTTCAAGAAGGGACGTCGAAGAGATGTGCAGAACTATAGACCTGTATTTCTAAATTCGATTAGTTGTAGAATTTTGGAACTCGTATTATGTTCGAGAATAATGACTTTTCTGGAGACTAGAAATCTACTCTGTAGGAATCAGCATGGGTTTCGAAAAAGACGATCGTGTGAAACCCAGCTCGCGCTATTCGTCCACGAGACTCAGAGGGCCGCAGACACGGGTTCCCAGGTAGATACCGTGTTTCTTGACTTCCGCAAGGCGTTTGATACAGCACCCCACAGTCATTTAATGAACAAAGGAAGGGCATATGGACTATCTGACCAATTGTTTGACTGGATTGAAGAGTTCCTAGATAACAGAACGAAGCATATCATTCTCAATGGAGAGAAGTGACTTCAGGTGTGCCGCAGGGGAGTGTCTTAGGACCGTTGCTATTCACAATATACATAAATAACCTTGTGGATAACATCGGAAGTTCACTGAGGCTTTTTGCGGATGATGCTGTAGTATACGGAGAGGTTGTAACAATGGAAAATTGTACTTAAATAAATGAGGATCTGCAACGAATTAACGCATGGTGCAGGGAATGGCAATTTAATCTCAATGTAAAAAAGTGTAATGCGCTGCGAATATATAGAAAGAAAGATCCTTTATCATTTAGCTACAATAAAGTAGGTCAGCAACTGGAAGCAGTTAATTCCATAAATTTTCTGGGAGTAGGCATTAGGAGTGATTTAAAATGGAATGATCGTATAAAGTTGATCGTAAGTATAGCAGATTCCGGACAGAGATTCATTGAAATAATCCTAAAGAAATGCAATCCGAAAACGAAGGTCTAGGGGTAGCGTCTCTGATTCATAATCAAAACGTCTTCGGTCCCGGGTTCGATCCCCGCCACTGCCTAAATTTTGATAATTAATCAGCACTGGCGGCCGAAGACTTCCGGCATAAGAAGTCAGCCTCATTCTGCCAACGGCCTTGTCAAAGAGGGCGGAGGAGCGGATAGAGGTTCAGGGCACTCTCTTGTCATAGGGGTTGGAAATTGCCCCTAAAGGCGGAAGAATCAGCAATGATGAACGACATGAGGATGCAGAAGGCAATGGAAACCACTGCATTAAAGACAAGTAACGTCTATACACAGGACATGTGGCCTGTGTTTGAAGAAGTGTCATGATGATCCCTCCATTGGCAAAAGATTCCGGAATAGTCCCCCATTCGGATCTCCGGGAGGGGGCTGCCAAGGGAGAGGTTACCATTAGAAAAAGAATGAATAAGCAACGAAAGGATAACGTTCTGCGAGGCGGGGCGTGGAATGTCAGAAGCTTGAACGTGGTAGGGAAACTAGAAAATCTGAAAAGGGAAATGCAAAGGCTCAATCCAGATATAGTAGGGGTCAGTGAAGTGAAGTGGAAGGAAGACAAGGATTTCTGGTCAGATGAGTATCGGGTAATATCAACAGCAGCAGAAAATGGTATAACAGGTGTAGGATTTGTTATGAATAGGAAGGTAGGGCAGAGGGTGTGTTACTGTGAACAGTTCAGTGACCGGGTTGTTCTAATCAGAATCGACAGCAGACCAACACCGACAACGATAGTTCAGGTATACATGCCGACGTCGCAAGCTGAAGATGAACAGATAGAGAAAGTGTATGAGGATATTGAAAGGGTAATGCAGTATGTAAAGGGGGACAAAAATCTAATAGTCATGGGCGACTGGAATGCAGTTGTAGGGGAAGGAGTAGAAGAAAAGGTTACAGGAGAATATGGGCTTTGGACAAGGAATGAAAGAGGAGAAAGACTAATTGAGTTCTGTAACAAGTTTCAGCTAGTAATAGCGAATACCCTGTTCAAGAATCACAAGAGGTGGAGGTATACTTGGAAAAGGCCGGGAGATACGGGAAGATTTCAATTAGGTTACATCATGGTCAGACAGAGATTCCGAAATCAGATACTGGATTGTAAGGCGTGCCCAGGAGCAGATATAGACCCAGATCACAATATAGTAGTGATGAAGAGTAGGCTGAAGTTGAAGACATTAGTCAGGAAGAATCAATGCGCAAAGAAGTGGGATACGGAAGTACTAGGGAATGACGAGATACGTTTGAAGTTCTCTAACGCTATAGATACAGTAATAAGGAATAGCGCAGTAGGCAGTACAGTTGAAGAGGAATGGACATCTCTAAAAAGGGCCATCACAGAAGTTGGGAAGCAAAACATAGGTACAAAGAAGGTAGCTGCGAAGAAACCATGGGTAACAGAAGAAATACTTCAGTTGATTGATGAAAGGAGGAGGTACAAACATGTTCCGGGAAAATCAGGAATACAGAAATACAAGTCGCTGAGGAATGAAATAAATAGGAAGTGCAAGGAAGCTAAGACGAACTGGTTGCAGGAAAAATGTGAAGATATCGAAAAAGATATGATTGTCGGAAGGACAGACTCAGCATACAGAAAAGTCAAAACAACCTTTGGTGACATTAAAAGCAACGGTGGTAACATTAAGAGTGCAACGGGAATTCCACTGTTAAATGCAGAGGAGAGAGCAGATAGGTGGAAAGGATACATTGAAAGCCTCTATGAGGGTGAAGATTTGTCTGATGTGATAGAAGAAGAAACAGGAGTAGATTTAGAAGAGATAGGGGATCCAGTATTAGAATCGGAATTTAAAAGCGCTTTGGAGGACTTACGGTCAAATAAGGCAGATGGGATAAATCACATTCCATCAGAATTTCTAAAATCATTGGGGGAAGTGGCAACAAAACTATTATTCACGTTGGTGTGTAGAATATATGAGTCTGGCGACATACCATCTGAATTTCGGAAAAGCATCATCCACACAATTCCGAAGACGGCAAGTGCTGACAAGTGCGAGAATTATCGCACAATCAGCTTAACAGCTCATGCATCGAAGCTGCTTACAAGAATAATGTACAGAATAATGGAAAAGAAAACTGAGAATGCGCTACGTGACGATCACTTCGGCTTTAGGAAAAGTAAAAGGACGAGAGAGGCAATTCTGACTTTACGGCTAATAATGGAAGCAAGGCTAAAGAAAAATCAAGACACTTTCATAGGATTTGTCGACCTGGAAAAAGCGTTGGACAATATAAAATTGTGCAAGCTGTTCAAGATTCTGAAAAAAAGTAGGGGGTAAGCTATAGGGAGAGACGAGTCATATACAATATGTACAACAACCAAGAGGGAATAATAAGAGTGGACGATCAAGAACGAAGTGCCTGTATTAAGAAGGGCGTAAGAGAGGGTTGTAGCCTTTCGCCGCTACTCTTCAATCTGTACATCGAGCAAGCAATGATGGAAATAAAAGAAAGGTTAAGGAGTGAAATTAATATACAAGGTGAAAGGATATCAATGATACGATTCGATGATGACATTGCTATCCCGAGCGAAAGTGAAGAAGAATTAAATGATCTGCTGAACGGAATGAACAGTCTAATGAGTACACAGTATGGTTTGAGAGTAAATCGGAGAAAGACGAAGGTAATGAGAAGTAGTAGAAATGAGAACAGCGAGAAACTTATCAGGATTGATGGTCACGAAGTCAATGAAGTTAAGGAATTCTGCTACCTAGGCAGTAAAATAACCAATTATGGACGGAGCAAGGAGGACATCAAAAGCTGACTCGCTATGGCAAAAAAGGCATTTCTGGCCAAGAGAAGTGTACTAATATCAAATACCGGCCTTAATTCGAGGAAGAAATTTCTGAGGATGTACGTCTGGAGTACAGCATTGTATGGTAGTGAAACATGGACTGTGGGAAAACCGGAACAGAAGGGAATCGAAGCATTTGAGATGTGGCGCTATAGACGAATGTTGAAAATTAGGTGGACTGATAAGGTAAGGATTGAGGAGGTTCTACGCAGAATCGGAGAGGAAAGGAATATGTGGAAAACACCGATAAGGAGAAGGGACAGGATGATAGGTCATCTGCTAAGACATGAGGGAATGACTTCCATGGTACTAGAGGGTGCTGTAGAGGGCAAAAATACGTCAAGCAAATAATTGAGGACGTAGGTTACAAGTGCTACTCTGAGATGAAGAGGTTAGCACAGGAAAGGAATTCGTGGCGGGCCGCATCAAACCAGTCAGTAGACTGATGACCAAAAAAAAAAAAAAAAAAAAGGTTACAGTACACTTGTTCGCCCACCACTGCTTGAATACTGCTCACCGGTGTGGGATCCGTATCAGATAGAGTTGATAGAAGAGATTGAGAAGATCCAACGGAGAGCAGCTCGCTTCGATACAAGATCATTTAGTAATCGCGAAAGCGTTACGGAGATGATAAACTCCAGTGGAAGACTCTGCAGGAGAGACGCTTAGTAGCTTTTGTTGAAGTTTCGAGAACATACCTTCACCGAAGAGTCAAGGAGTATACTGCTCTCTCCTACGTATATCTCGCGAAGGTACTATGAGGATAAAATCAGAGAGATTAGAGCCCACACAAAGGCATACCGACAGTCTTTCTTTCCACTAACAATACTAGACTGGAATAGAAGAGAGAACCGATAGAGGTACTCAGGGTAACCTCCGTCACACACCGTCAGGTGGCTTGCGGAGTAAGGCTGTAGATATAGATGTAGGGAACCTGACTGTGTATTAGAATGTGTCCCGTCTTCAACGCAATTTTCTTTTTAAATTAATTCCCATCAAACAGAAATAAGCTGTTTCTGTCCTTGCAATGTCTCAATGTGAACACTGTGTATTTAAGTCCATTTAAAACGAGCGGTCTACAATCCATTCCGAGTGTTCCTGCACTGCTTTTTCCGTCATTAATTCAACAATATCGAGTATAAAACCGTAAAATCGTTCCAGGTATGTCCCTTTACTTAAGCAAGGTACTTTTCAGTAATGTATAAAGTCTGCATACTCTACGTTCCGTTCCATCGAAAACTGTTGCAACTGACGGAGGAATAATGCGTGCATTGTGAGAAATTTTACTGTTCGTATCATCAACTACCCCACCTGCTCAACGGCTGCAAATTTAGCACAAAGTGCTTCTCGATGTAGAGAGGAATGAATCATGTCTGTCGACCATTGCAATATGTTTGCTAATCCTTTCCAACTAAATCTTGAAATTCTTTTTGCATGATACTCTAATGTCGTTTCGTAGCAATGCTGCGGTACTCGTCGCTCATGCGACTGTATAAAACATACTTAGAGCTCCCATCCCTCCTTTATGTCATTCCCATTAATTTTTAAGGCTTGTGACGATGAATCAGTAGACTGCATCTTTTTATGCAGGCAGCCACTGGACCTTTGGAAATTTGTGGTAAGAGCCTATGGGACCGAACAGCTGAGATCATCGGTCCTTATGCTTACACAGTACTTAATCTAACTTAAATGAACTTGCGCTAAAGACAACACACATACCCATGTCCGAGGGAGGACTCGAACCTCCGACGGGGGTGGGCGCGCGAACCGTATGAAGGCGTCCCTGACCGCACGGCCGTCACGCGCGGCAATGGACTTACGAGCGGTCTCCTTAGTGAAGGGTAAACAGCGCTAACAGTACGATTCTGCCGCGCTGAAGAGAGTTGCACCGACCGAAAAAATGTCACACCGCAATACTGAATGAAGCGTCGAGCTGTTCCGAGTTCTTTCGAAGAGGACCGACCGAAGCTGGGGCGGGTCGGGCTTCGGCCCGCCCACAGCCCGCGCAACCTAAACGCGGGAAGTCTAAAAATGGCTCTGAGCACTATGGGACTTAACTTCTGAGTTCATCAGTCCCCTAGAACTTAGAACTACTTAAACCTAACTAACCTAAGGACAAAACACACATCCATGCCCGAGGCAGAATTCCAACCTGCGACCGTAGTGGTCGCGCGGATCCAGACTGAGGCGCCGAGAACCGCTCGGCCAGCGGGAAGTCTGACAATCAGTAGCCGGCCCTGCCTTAACACATCCGTCTAACGACTGACTCGTTGGATGCACATCTTTGGCTTACAATCAGTTGAAGCTGCCAACGTAGTTAATGCGCTGACGTCGCTTACGCGACAGGAAAAAATAAATCTCAGAACTTATTAGACGGTCCGTGCATGTTAAGCAGACTGAAATTTACGAAGAACTGTTTTGCAGTACGTGGACATAGTAAACACATTTTACAAACCTTTCGCTTTATCGTCCAGTTCAGTCTGACGAAGCTAGCTAGCATTAATTTTCAAGCAAAGTTTTTGCATTAAGTTAGGATGTGACCTTAAAAATTAATGTTCCTTCCCAACATCGAGTATAGATTTGAGTGCCAGGAAGTCGTTTCTGAAAGTATTTGTATGGACTGTAGCCATGTATGGAAGTGAAACGTGGACGATGAATAGTTTAGACAAGAAGAGAATAGAAGCTTTCTAAATGTGGTGCTACAGAAGAATGCTGAAGATTAGATGGGTAGATCACATCACTAATGAGGAGGTATTGAATAGGATTGGGGAGAAGAGGAGTTTGTGGCACAACTTGACTGGAAGGCCGGCTGAAGTGGCCGAGCGGTTCTAGGCGCTGCAGTCTGGAACTGCGCGACCGCTACGGTCGCAGGTTCGAATCCTGCCTCGGGCATGGATGTGTGTGATGCCCTTAGGTTAGTTAGGTTTAAGTAGTGCTAAGTTCTAGGGGACTGATTACCTCAACAGTTAAGTCCCATAGTGCTCAGTCATTTCAACTTGGCTAGAGGAAGGGATCGGTTGGTACATGTTCTGAGGCATCAAGGCATCACCAATTTAGTATTGGAAGGCTGCGTGGAGAGTGAAAATCGTAGAGGGAGACCAAGAGATGATTACACCAAGCAGATTCAGAAGGATGTATGTTGCAGTAGGTACTGGGAGATGAAGAAGCTTGCACAGGACAGAGTAGCATGGAGAGCTGCATCAAACCAGTCTCAGGACTGAAGACCACAAAAACAACAACCCACTGCGTTTATTCAATATTTTAAACTATTATCAGCGTTATTCGAATCTAGCATACTATTTCACCAGAAGAAGACGGTACAGTTGTCCTGTACTCGGCATAAAATTGCAAAAACTTAAATATGTCATCGATCGACTGCTCAGGAAGGAAGCTGTTCAGTTCACAGTCATTTCGTTCATTATTTAAATTTCCAGTGATTTTCGTAGCTCAATTAACACTAAATGCCGAATGCCGGCTACCTTTCCCACACTTTTCCAATAAGGGCTTGTTCTTCATTTTTAATAATCTCATCATTGATAGGACGTTAAATCATCGTCCTTTCATTCTCGAGGATTCACCTCCAAAGCAGTTAAATATTCACTGTGTATTTCCGCTACAGTACTCAATACTAATCTCTTCGGCATAATCATGGCAAAAGATTCCTTGAAATGCTCGTGGTTATTCTTCGAGGATTGCTGATCTATATCATGCTCGGTAAATAAGTCATTTGGTTTAAAAATGTATGTGCTATACGGGGTGTTCCGAAGCTATTTTTTCAAATTAGTTCAGGAGGCTGAGAAGATTAAAACAAATACAATTAGCTACAGTATCTGTGGTACCTGACGGCAGTTTCTGATGTTAGGGGCGATTTACACAAAAGGTAGTTTAGCACGCTATTTATAGCATTGCCATTCACAGAACCTCCTCGAATGCGCAACCACTGATCTGTATGCTCCCAGTACATCGTCCGACCATTGATTGTCTTGTCCGTTCGAAGATTCCTGGCACGTCCCCAACAGCACCGGCAGCGACAGCAATTCTAGTGACGAGATCTCCTTCTGTTTCCACAGCAGTTTCATGAACCAGCTTCTTCAAATGCCCCCAGAGGGCACGTGGGGCGAGGCGACACAGGTGTCCAGGCCACAGGGTCACTTCGACGAACCGATCGATTCCCAGAGTTGGGTCTCACATGATTCTTCACAGTAATGATGAAATCGTGCTGGGAGTACATCGTTTCTCTAACATTCAGAGGTACGTCATCCAGCAGTTCTGTCAACACGTGTTCCACGAAGATGCGGTCTCTCCGTCCGTTGGAAGAATGGATGATCCAGTCAACCCAACACCGAGAATGCCAACCCACATATTACGCCGCATCGCTGTTAATGAGCACGAGGTCGAATACCTCGACGATTTACATGTATCCAATTTTTGGCTGTTTGAAGGTCAGTAAAAATTCCCAGTCAGTGACTCCGGCACAAATGCTTACGTCAACACCTCTAACAAAATGTTCCCTACAATTACAGGTTGACCTCAGAGACCAAATGTTGCCGAACGAAATATATTTGTTTTGATGTTATCTGCCTCCTATATTAATTTGAACGATTAGTTTCGGAACAATCTGTATGATCGAAAGCGTATTTCGCCAATTAAAAATGGCGTATCATTATCAGGGGACTTCTTAAATGATTTTTTGTTATTGAGTATAGTGTTTAATTGGGAAGGACATGTTGTTCGCAGTACCTCTACTGGCTGAGGTCATGAGTTGACGTAGCATTACCCTGAAGAGGCAAAGAACTGGTACAGGCAATCGTATTCAAATACAGAGATATGTAAACAGGCAGAATATGCCACTGCAGTCGTTACCGCCTATATGATACCAAGTGTCTGGCGCAGTTGTTACATCAGTTACTGCTGCTGCAATGGCAGGTTATCAAGATTTAAGTGAGTTTGAATGTTGCGTTATTGTCGGCGCAAGAGCGATGGCGCACAGCATCTCTGAGGAGGGATGAAGTGGGAATTTTGCCGTATGGCCATATCTCGAGTATGCTCTGAATATCAGAAATCCAGTAAAACATCAGATCTCCGACATCGCTGCTGTCGGAAACAGATTATGCGAGAACAGGAACAAGGACGACTGAAAAGAATCGTTCAACGTGACAGAAGTTCAACACTTTCTTCAAATTGCTACAGATTTCAAATGCTGGGCCATCAACAAATGTCAGCGTGCGAACCATTCAAAGAAACATCATCGATACGGGCTTTCGGAGCCGAAGGCCCACTTCTGTACCCTTGAAGACTGCATGACACAAAGCTTTACGCCTCGCCTTGGTCTGTTGACACCGACACCGACATTGGACTATTGATGACAGGAAATATGTTGCCTGGTCAGACAGGTCACGTTTCAAATTGAATCGAACGGATTCACGATTACGGGTATGGAGACATCCTCATGAATCCATGGACCCTGCATGTCAGCAGAGGACTGTTCAGGTTGGTGGAGGCTCTGTAGTGGAGTGGGGCGTATGCAGTTGAAGTAGTATGGGACCCTGATGCGTCTAGATACGAGTCTGACAGGTGACACGAACGTAAGCATCCAGTCTGATCACCTACATACATTCATGTCCATTGTGCATTCCGACGGACTTGGGCAATTCTAGCAGGACAATGCGACACCTCTGGTGTCCATAATTGCTACAGAGTCGCTCTAGGAACGCTCTTCTGAGTTTAAACACCTCCGCTGGCCACCAACGTCCCCAGACATGCTTTTCGGAAGAGATCACCACACCCTTGTACTCTTACGGACTTATGGACAGCCCTGCAGGATTCATGGTGTCAGTTCCCTCCAGCACCACTTGAGACATCAGTTGACTCCATGACACGTCGTGTTGCGGCACTTCTGAGTGTTCGCTGGGGCCCTAAACGATATTAGGCAGGTGTACCAGTTTCTATGGCTCTTCAGTGTATAAAGGAGTCTATGAAGTGAATTCCAAGACCGAATTCCAAATGTAGTCTCGAACCTGGGAACACCAACTAACTGACTAGTACATTTACCATAGCTCAAGTCTCACCACGAGACTTCCTTACCCGTTTACTGTTCTCACCTGAGACTTGGTACCTACAAGGCTGATGATACGTCAGTGGAAGCAAGAAGAGGCACAATGTTAACTCGTCAGCGCGTCGACGTCGCTCTCAGGTCCCTCTTCTAGGCTTAGAAAAACTACAGTCCTACTAAGTTAATAGAGGAAACGGTACGGTAAAGAGAGGGAGTGTCTTATATCAACAGTTATTTAATACAGCTAAGCGGGATCTTAACAAAATAAACACTGCCTGACAAAAATGTGAAGCACTCAGAAGGTGAGGATGAATCGAAATAACACTTTATGGGTTTCGAATGTACGTGATATTACGTCAATGATTACAAAATCGACTCAAAATTACAAATAAATTGGCAATATGAGCCATCTTATGAGTACGACGTTGACCTCCTCTTGCCTGGATGTCTGCATTGATTCGGTACGGAATGGTGTCACAAAGGCGAGGAGAAATTAAGAATGAGAAATTGAGAAATGAGAATATAGAAGTCAGTTGGTTGGTATTGTCAGGTTTGGCGACATGCAGTATAAACGTGCTACGTTTGGAGTTCTGCCACTTGGTCGATTCCTTTATGTATGCTAAGCAAACTCGTGACTTCTGCCACGGAAGGTATGATGAACAACATATCATTTCCAGATTTCTCCTCCTCTGCTTGCCTCTCCTGTAGCAAGCCAGTGCACAACTGCTGTGACTCCTGCTCAATATGCTGGATAATACCACTGGAGCGAAGCTGACATCCGAGCTGGTACCTGACTTGCACTGTCGGGGGCAGACGTGGGGGTGTTGTTGGCCACGGTAGCACGTCATCGCTATGCAGACAGACACGCGCCATGTGTTGAAGAGCACTGACCTGTTGAAAAGGCCCCAAAATTTAGTCATATGAGGGATTACATATGAGGATGCGAGTCATATGTGACCTACTTCCGTGCTGGCAAAGTTCCCTCAGTCACTACCAGTTGTGACTTCAAGTGATACGCGATGGCTCCCACACCACGATGCCAGAAGTAACACCGACGCGCCTCTCAAAAACAGAGAATGCTGGGACCTCTCCTCAGGTCGCTACCGTTCTTGCCGACCATGGTCATCCGGGATAGCGCGCGCTCATTCCTGAACACACTCCAACCGCAGTCGTTTGTGTTGTGGTGTAAACGGTGTGTTTTCCGAGTCCGACTTCTGCTAATCTCAGACCAATGGTCCTGGGTGACAAGGAATATAGGGGGTGGATCTCCGGCCAAGAGTGGCCAGATACCTGTCGTCACGGGTAGGAAAAGCAGGTCTTTTTTTTTTAGGATAAATCCATACAATGGATTCCACTGTCTAAAGAATATCTCCAGAAGTCCAAAAACATTTTGAAATAATCACGTACATCATACCAAATGGCACATGCACTACATGTCATTAAAACATACAATCAATAAACATATAAAATACAACAATTTGAAGCTGAGCTCCACTCTTAGAAATGCACAGTAGCTTGTGTTGTCGCTGTAAAAGATCTTGCACTATTATATCATGTCTCCCAAATAACAACAGTAAAATCGGTATGGAAAAATTCCGTAACTGCAATAATACAACAGACGTTTACCAGTAATCAAAATGCAAGCCTTTTCAAAAGAACTAGCAACCCAAAGCGAAATTGAAGTTTATAGAGAAACCAATTTGCGTGTGAAATTCTCTAAGAGTTCAACATAATTTCAACTGGACTTTGAAAAGACATGTCCAAAAGTAGCCACACTAGTATCATGTCCGATTAAAACAAATGGAAAACAGCAGGTATTAAGAAGTCCCCCAAAACCTTTAAGTATCTCAGTTCATTGAAAAAGTCATAACGAGCCAGATTTAAGTTTCTGTCATAGATAAAAAAAATTTATGCAAAGGTGCTGACTGCTGCAAAATAGTCATTTAATGATATTATAATATACAGTGTAAAGAATAAAAGCGAAACAATGTGGGATGTCATAAAAAAGGGAATGGGGAAGTCTTAATAACATAAAGGGAGATAGATAAAGTAATAAATTATCTACCCCATCTACCAAACGATGTGAATGAGCATTTTTGAAGTATTGCAGAGAATTTACAGCAAAAGTTCCCAAAAAACACACACCTGTAAATAATTTTGAACTAAGTGCAATGATGTTACTACCAACGACAAAGTGTGAAGTCAATGAAACTGCACCAAAACTATAAGAATAAAGAGTCAGTAGTCTTAGCTGAAGCCGCGAGGTGTGTATTGAAAGAATACATAGAGGGTCTACAAGCTTCCTTAACAAACATAGTAAACACACCCTTCACACTATCATCATTTCCTGAGAATTTAAAACAGGCAAGAGTTGTACCTCTCGTAAACAGAGGCAATGCAGAAGGGATGGAAAATTACTGACCCACTGTCCTGCTGTCAACATTCTCAAAAATAATAGAATCATTTACGAAAGGGAACTTAGTGAATTACTTTAATAAGAAGAAGCTTTTAAGTGAAGCACACTTTGGTTTTCGAAGTGGTAGAAGGACTGGATCAGCCATAGGAGAATTCAAAAAGTGGTACTTGGTGCTCGTGACAAAGATGAGCGTGTCACAGTATATTTAAGCTTTTTTGTCTTTTGACACTGTTGACTACAAGATTCTGCTACATAAACTAGACAGATTAGGCAAAACAGGGATAGCTGATGACTAGTTTTGATCTTAACTAGTAGATAGGGTACAAAGAGCAGAGATAACACACCCACAAAGAATTTCAAACTTTTACTAAAACAATTACCAGAATCAAACCACATTAATATGAGGCCCTCAGGGTAGCGTTTTAGGACCAATACTATTAGTTGTATACATCAGTGACCTTCCCAGTAGTGTTAGACATGGGGAAAAGTTCTTTTCGGTGATGACAGCAATATTACAGCCACTGAGGAAACAAGAAAGTTCCTTGGAGAGAAAGCAAATGAAACAATCAAGGAAGTTCAGAACTGGCTAGAGAGCAATAAAGTGACACTGAGCTTAAACAAAACGAATGCCTTTAATTTATGTTTCAAGAAGCAAAATGACACGGCTAAGTTAAATGTAGATGGCACCATCATACACTGTGTAACAAATGCAAAATTTCTAGGAATGAATATTGATTCTCAGTTGAAGTGGTGTGAACACACAGATGCTTGCAGACAGAATCTCACCAGCACATTATATAACAGCCATTGTCTTCTAATTATATACTGTTCATATGTACACTCTGTTCTTAGTTGTGGCATTATTTTCTTCCCCAGAAAATAATGCTAAAGCTAAGAATAGGGGAAGAAAATCACAAAATACAAGGATAAATTTTCAAACTTCTACTCGAGAGCTGTAAGAATAGTAACCACAAATAGCACTCAGTCTCAGTCTATAGGTCTGTGAGAAACACTAGGATTTTAGTTAGACTATTTGAATACATTTATCAGTCAGATCTACACATAAAAATATTGCTAATTACTGCACAAACAGCTGTTGAAAACGTGGAGCAATATCTATATTCATCATACTGTTGCTAAGAAAGAATGAATATAAAACTCAAGAAAGCATTTCCTATCATATAATAAAACCGTACGATAATTTACCAAAGGAAATTAAATAAATACTTAAAATAAACTTATAGAAAAAAAGCAGTTAAAATTACCTATTAAGCTATACATCCACGTCATTGAAGGATTGCTTTAGTAACACAGATTATGGTTTTGATAAAAAAACTTTAAGACAAATAAATAATAGTAACGATGATAAAGCATCTAGCATTCCACATATACTTTCACACTATATTTTCCCTTCTTTCTTCCTATTCTGGAAAAAAATTACTCCCAAAGCCATGCAGCAAGAATTGGGCGAACAAGCTCCTTACAGTTCACTTCTTTCGTGTATGAGTTACATTTCCTTAAGATTCTGAGGCTGGTGTCTTCTTTTCCCACTATCTGTTAATATGGTCATTCCACTTAACGTCGCTCTGGATAGTTACACCTAGATATTTTAAGGCAGAAGCTGTCTCCAGAATGTAGTAAGTTATTTAAGATTTCTTTTGTGTATTATTTAACTTCATTAAATACTGTTTTTCATATATGCATTATTTCATGTGTGTAAATGTTGAACAAAGTAGTGGAGATGCAGGAGCCTTGTCGTTCTCATGTTAGTTGGCATCTGATTAGCCATTTTTCCATTGAGTTATTTGGTGTTCCTTGTGTTCTGATATAAACTTCTTGTCGCATTTACTAGATACTTCGGATATCTGTGATACGTCGTTGCCTTATCTTATTCGTCATCTTTAAAGTTTTAAGACTCAATATGCCATTAGCCGTTACCTGTCAATGTAACTTGATATTTGAACTGAATCCATCCCAATGTTCCTGACGTGTTTTTCATCTTCTACATTTAGCAATATTTATTCTCTTCCTACGACATTACTTCTTAGCTTGGTGCTGTTTATAGACACATCCTGTTATCTAACACCTTTCATTACACCCTCCAGTTCAAGTTTTTAGGCTTTTTCTTTTGCTTATTTACTTCATTTTTACCGAGAGCTTCTCCTGTTCTTCTATATACCATACTATTCAGATTTAGTCATTCTTCTTCCACACTATCTTCAGTTTGCAAGCTTTTTTTTGTATGTATATGTATATGTGTGTATGTATTATCGGCATTTTATGTAATACTTTTACTTACGATTATTGTGTGTATATGGTCAATGCAGAAATAAGTTTGGCTTTGAGTGCGGCCTTTGCGCCATGAAGTATGATAGCGTCGGATGCCACGTTATTTTCTAAAACAAAATTGTCAACGTTTTCTATAACGTAAATCTGACAATTCCTTACCTTTAAAAATCTTACCGATGAAAAGAATGGTTGCAGCAACACCATAGAAAACTAATAGGCAGCCACTCACGCTTGCCTCTGAGGGAGGGCGACAATTACGAAGGTGTCCTGTTAACTACTGTAGGAACTATTTGCCAGTTTGGTTGTCAATAGTTGAAACGGACGGACGCATAGGCTAAAATCAGTGAGGGTACGTGTTGTCCATTGTATACTTTGATACTTTGGTGTGCCGTTTGGTACAATATTAGGTGAATCATTACGGTTAATGGCAAGGTACGTCTATAACCTATGCGTACCTGTAATATGGACATACATACTTTTTGTACACATTATAAGATAAGTACTTTGTAATTTGTACGTGTGTGGTTTGAGAATGGGCGTGTCAGCCTTATAACGTTGACAACTAAAGCTCATTTTCATATAAATGCAACTGAGACGTACAAAATGAAAAAAAATTATCCAGTTCCTTCAGTACTGAACAGTTATGGACCTACCATCCTGTGGAAGCATGCCTCGAATAAGCAACCTTAACTTCCGTTTTGTTCATTCTCCCTACAAAACAGACTGTAATCTGCTATGTTTTTTATCACCCCTCTTTTTATTTTCGTATCTGTGATTGCTACAGCATCGATATTCATGTGTTTTAGCACATTTCCTAGTTCTATCCCTGTTTGGAAAGTATCTCTATCATTCCGCATTGCTATTTAGATTCATCCGTTGATATATTTTCTTTAGTCGTTTCTCCTGATTTTGTTATTTACCTTTCAGACCATGCTTTTACCGACTCTCCTTAGATTACTTGGAGTATTGTGAGTTGTCCGAGAGTGCATTACCACGCATCTGCTCAATCCCTTTCCTAGGAGGGCCACGATTTTCTTTCGGAGTCATCATCCATAGCCGAAATGTTCTGCTTATATAAAGGCACCGGAAACTCACCTTTCAACTTCTCCCGTTGACTATATATTGTGGACGTTTCTCATAGTTTACTTCTGAACAGGTATTGGAGGTCGGAACAAAATGGCTCTGAGCACTATGGGACTTAACGTCTGAGGTCATCAGTCCCCTAGAACTTAGAACTACTTAAACCCAACTAACCTAAGGACATCACACACATCCACGCCCGAGGCAGGATTCGAACCTGCGACCGTAGCGGTCGCGCGGTTCCAGACTGTAGTGCCTAGAACCGCTCGGCCACTTCGGCCGGCGAAGCCGGAAAAAAATCCGGAATCCTTTGTCAAGCTTTGACCTTTGAAGGTAGAAAGAAAGGTGAAGGACATCCTCGGGTCTTGAAAACTAATACCTCTGGGGAAGAAATACAGGAGTTGTCTCAGAGGGGCCAATCAAAAAGAAAAACAGAAGAAACCAGACACAAGTAGGTGGAAGTAATCTCAGATTAGGGTAAGGGCCCATGTGGTTGCCACCCACATTCGCTCAAGAAGGAAGCCCCTAGAGGGACTAAACTTCGTTTGGAGTCGTGCCAAATGGCCGGTCATAGGGGACCCTACCAGATGCATTCCTCCCGCTAGCATAGCGCAGTAGGTCACTGAGACATACAAACTGAGACCATCTGCGTAAGATCCTGTTGTTCACAGAAAGGTAGAGAGCCAGAGGATTGTAGCGAAATTCAGGAAGATCTGCAGAGAATCGACTATTGGTGCATGGACTACTAGTTGACTAAGAACGTAAATTAACGTAACATATTGTGCGTCAGTAGCGAATACATCACCTCCGTTAGGTTGCAGTAGTGGCGACAAACCAGTGGCATTAATAATTACCGTAAAATAACTTCGAGTCACAATCCGAAGCAACATAGAGTGGAATGACCAAATATAAGAAATGGTAGGAAAGGCAAATGTCAGACTGAAAGTCAGTGGACGAATCTAAAGCAAAGTGTTATTCACCCACGAACGAAATAACCTTAACTACTGTCGTTCCACGATTCCTTAAACATTTTTCATCAGTCTAGCATCCGTACCAAGTAGAATTAATAGAATAGGTAGAGAAAATCTAAAGAAGAGCTGCGAATTTCGTCACGGTGTCTTTCAAATCGTGGGGAGCGTTACGGATATGCTCAATAAACTTCAGTCGCAGACGCTATAAGATAGGCGTTGTGAATCACACATATGTCTGCAGCTGAAATTTCTAGAGCTTATGTTCCAAGAAGAGTCGGATAGCTGATCACTTTCTCTCATATATGTCTCGCGACGCGATCAGAACGAAAACGTGAGGAGGATTAGATGTCATACGGATCTTTGCCAACAATCATTTTCTCATGTGCTATTCGTGAATGGTACAGGAAAAGGGGGAGAGGGGAGGAGAATAGTGGTATCAGAAGTAGCCTCCTGCACACACCCAAAGGTATGGTACAGTTATTAAGAAAAGAACGCTATCGTTGGTAGTGTTTGAGAACGCAGGAACTTTTCCAGAATGAAAATATCTGACGTTTTAACGATCAGTGATGGAGTCCATGATTAAGTTGTTTTGAATGGTTAGCTGCAACTCTAAGAACATATTGATACCTGAAATGTGTGCTGCTTGAACGGATCCTTCCACACCTAATGGTCCATTTATGAAATCGTACCGAGTGCAGTGTGGTGCTATTTTCGTAAAGAATCCATCCTGATACAATGCAGTTATTGTTGTTGGCTCCAGTAAATTTTCATTATAATACAGTCACGGACTGATTTAGCTCTCGGTGGAGGTAACAACACTCCATTTAGTTTCGTGACCAGTCTGTGTTAGTCGTAAATTTACTTATTGCTCACGTCGCTGTCAGCATTGTTTATATAAACCATCCATCACTGACTCTGAGAAAGCTCCAATGAAAGCTTTACTGGAGCAGCCATCGTACGTAGGAATTTAATTACGTGACTTCGGGCAGCATGTCTCTCACGCCAGACGGCAACCACTCTTCTGTTATCTGTCACAGAGCGACAGAAATTAGCGAAATGTTCGGAATGTTTCTTCTCCTTGTCAGTAGAAGCCCGTCAGACTTCTCACAATGTGATGTATTAAACTGAACAAATACAAGTCGAAATTCCGTTTTATGCATGACACTGTCGATTTTTTTTCTTTCGCTGGTTCATGTTCCTTCGTAAAATGTTCTACACAAACATAGCTGGGAGAGAAATGTATGAAAAGTACCTTGCATCTGGTAGAATCCCCATAAAAAGTTTCATCGATATTTCATTTCAAGAATGGAAATCAAAAACAAACTACGTGAAATGCTTGAAAATATCACTTCTAGAGCATCGATCATATACAACTGCCTTTTTATTTTATACATCACAAGTAAACTAAATAAATCTAAGTCTTTACGTGCAAAGAAAGGAAAGAAATCAATGAAAACCAGCAATACTGCTTTAGGCACCCTGAATATTTCCTTATTGAACCTAACTACTGTTTTCTTGGAACTAACTACTAAGTTCAGCTGTCACAGCTTATAATAAAATACGTTTGCACCATAATGCACAGACGAAACGAGAATCACGAATACATAAAGATTTTCTCAAACATCAGCATTATTTTAGCTGTATATGATAGACGTATTCACTGATTGTACAAAAATTGAAGGAACCCTTGGAGAAAAGAGAAGCTGTAGCTCTAATGACAAGCCAGTACTTAACAAACATGAGAAGCATGAAAAGTAGAAGGAACATATGAAAGTGTTAAACACAGAAAAAGATGAAAACTGTGTTGTTCAAAATTAATTACACGAGATGGATGATGAGATACTTTGAGAAGAATCTGACGCAGCTCTGAAAGTCCAAACAAGGGACCTGAATTAGAGACAACACTTCGTCAGACTTTTTTTAGATCCTAAGGAGAGCCTGGTATTCTTGGTACAGTGTCAGGCGAAATATCCTCCCAGTCGCCCCTGACTATGAAATTTTCGTCTCCCTTAACTATCTGAATTTCTTTTATGGCAGCATACGCATCTTCAATCTCTTCATCTGCGGAGCTAGTTGGCATATAAACTTGTACTACTATGGTAAACCTTGGCTTCGTGTCTATCTTGGCCACAGTAATACGTTCACTATGCTGTTCATAGTAGCTTATCCTCCTTCCTTTTTTTTTCATTCATTATAAAACCTACTCCTGCATTACCGTTATTTGATTTTGTATTTATTCACCTGACCAGAAGTCTTGTTCTTCCGGCCACCGAACTTTATTAATTCCCACTATATCTAACTTTAACCTATTCATTTCCATTTTTAAATTTTCTAACCTGACTGCACTATGAAGGGATCTGACATTCTACGCTCTGATCCGTAGAACGCCAGTTTTATTTCTCTTGATAAGGACGTCCTTATGAGTAGTCCCTGTCCGGAGATCCGAATGGGGGACTATTTTATCTCTGGAATATTTTACCCAAGGGGACGCCATCATCATTTAACCATAATCTAAAGCTGCATGCCTTTGGGAAGAATTACGGCTGTAGCTTCCCCTTGCTTTCGGCCATTCGCAGTACCAGCACAGCAAAGCCACTTTGGTTGATATTAGAAGGCCAGATCAGTCAATCATCCAGACTGTTGCCCCTGCAGCTACTGAAAAGGCTGCTGTCGCTCTTCAGGAACCGCGTTGAATATATTACGGAATAAATTTATGTCAATATTTGAAAGTAGATTTCCTAAAAGTTATCCAGAAAGTCCATAAAACAAGGTAAGCCGCTAATGAGTAACGAGTATAAAATCCGATGTAAAAGGGAAATCGAAGTTTATGTAAATGTCAAATTAAGTCACGGTACGATGTTATTTGCATTCTGCAAATCTATACTGTAATGTTTTAAGGATCGTCATTAAAATTTCCACAAATACACACATCCTGAAAGATTCAATAATGCAGATAGTAAGAGTGAAACGATGCAGGCCACTGTGAAACAAGTGAAGCAACATCCAGTTATTATACATCACAACGTTGTGACAAATAATTCACAAGCTGAAAGTGTTTTAAAGCATGACTTCGTAAATGTCGCAAAAAACGATTCAGTAGTTCGGTTAAAGAAGGAAAATAATGTACTGAAAGCGTCATTCTAAAAATTTTATTCAAGTTTAAGTGGCGCCAACATCGTTCACTCAAATTACAAAATTATGAAAAAAATGCTAAACAAACCTCATATGGTTTGATGTAATTTCAAACAGAATTCGGAAAAGTTATTCTAAATTAGTATTTCCTTACTGTTACATGTAATGCATCCTGGCACAGGGAATCCTTCCAGAAAGGTCCATTGCTAAACCTCGTTATAAGAAAAGTGGCAAGGAAACATAAATAATTATCGTCCAGCTTCCCTACTAATATGACCTTAAATATTCGCAAAAATAGTGTAGTGAAGAGTATGGCCACATTAAATACAATGAGTTCTCTTGGTAAGTCACTGTTTGGATTCAAGAAGGTTAGCTTGTATGATAATGCTATTTTTATATTCGCTTACGTTTTTTTTATTACTGATTTGCCTAACAGTGTGTTGTGATGAATAACTCAGACAGTGTTGGAAAGAGAGAAACTGTTAGTGACTGGGAGTCCCTAAAGGTTCAATTTTGGGTCATTCTTATTTCTTGTTCATGTGAATGACCTTCAGCTTAACTTTCATTGAGCAGAATTGGTACTTCTCGCATATGATACATCTTTTATGATAAATCCTATTAGAGATAAAGCTACAGAACGGACAGATAGTGATTTTTTTTCAAAGAATTGTTCAGTGATTCGCTGGAAATACTCTCCCTAAAATACAGGAAACGTATTACATTCAGTTCTGTTAATAAAAAGTCACACCAACAATTGCTGTAGAAAATGAATGGGCATCAGTCAACAGGGTTCAATATTCCAAATTATTGAGCGTACAAAGTCATGAAATTTTAACTGGATGAAATACATCGCTATGCACCTTTCACTCTTTGTCTTGGAAACAAACGACCCAATCTCCTGATACATATTCTACATCTATACTTACTTCATTACTCTGCTATTCACAATAAGTGTCTGGCAGAGAGGTTCAATGAACCCCCTTCAAGCTGTCGCTCTACCGTTCCACTCTCGAACGGCGCGCGGGAACCCGAGCACTTAAATTTTCTCTTATTGTATCGTGATGATCATTTCTCCCTATGTAGTCGGGTGCCAATAGAATGCTTTCGCAATCGGAGGAGAAAACTGGTGAATGAAATTTCTTGAGAAGATCCCGTAGCAATGAATAACGCATTTGTTTTAATGATTGCCACTTCAATTCACATATAATGTCTGTAGCACTATCTCCCCTGTTTCGAGATAATACAAAACGAGCTGCCTCTCTTTGTACTTTCTCGATGTCATTCGTCAATCCCACCTGATGCGGATCCCATACCGCACAGCAATACTCCAGAATAGAGCAGTCAAGCGTGGTGTAAGCAGTCTCTTTAGTAGACCTGTTGCACTTTCTGTAGGTGTTCTCCCAATGAATTGCAGTCTTCGGTTGCCTCTACCCACAAAATTAGTTCTGTAACCGTTCCAATTTAGGTTATTTGTCATTGTAATCTCGAAGTATTTAGTTGAATTTACAGCTTTCAGATTTGCGACTTATTGCGTGATCGAAATTTACCGGATTTCTTTTAGTACTCATGTGAATAACTTTACACTTTTCTCTATTCAGGGTCAGTTGCCATTTTTCACGCCTTACATATATCTTATTTAAATCATTTTGTAATTTGTGTTGGTCATCTGTAGATTTTACAAGACGGTAAATGACAGCATCATCTGCAAACAATTTAAAATGAATACTTAGATTGTCTCCTATGTCGTTAATATAGATCAGGAACAATAGAGGGTCTATAACACTTCATTGGGGAGCGCCGGATATTACTTCTGTTTTGCTCGATGACTTTCCGTCTATTACTATGAACGGTGACGTTTCTGCCAGGAAATCACGCATCTAGTCGCTCAACTGAGGCGCTATTCCACAGGCAAGCTGTTTGGTTATAACACGCTTGTGATGAACCGTGTCGAAAGCCTTCTGGAAATCTAAAAATATGGAATCAATTTGACATCCCCTATCGATAGCACTCATTACTTCATGAGTATAAAGTGGTAGTAGTGTTCACAAGGACGATATTTTCTGAATCCGTGCTGGCTATGTGTCAATAAATCGTTTTCTTCGAGGTACTTCATAATGTTCGAATACAGTATATGTTCCAAATCACTACTGCAAATCGACTTTAGTGATATGGGCCTGTAATTCATTGGATTACTCCTACTTTCCTTTTTGGGTTTTGGTGTGAGCTGAGCAATTTTTCAGTCTTTAGGTACGGATATTACTGCGAGCGAGCCATTGTATATAATATCTGAATATGGAGCGATTGCATCAGCATACTCTGAGAGGAACCTGACTGGATTCCTATCTGGGCCGGAGGCCTTGCATTCATTAAGTGATTTAAGCTGCTTTGCTTCACCGATGACATCTACTTCTATATTTTCCATCTTGGCAGTTGTTCTTCATTGGTATTCAGGAATATTTACTTCGTCTTCTCTGGTGAAGGAGTTTTAGAAAACCATGTTTCGTAACTCTGCTTTAGTGGCACTGTCATCAGTGACTTCACTGTTGTTATCGCGCAGTGACGGTATTGATTGCGGCTTGCCACTTGTGTTCTTCATGTGTGACCAGAATCTCTTTGGGTATTGTGCAAGATTTCTAAACAGTTTCGTTGTGGAAATAATTAAAATCATATCGCTTGTAAGTACGCGCTATTTTTCGAATTTCTGCAAAACTTTGCCAGTCTTTTAAATCTGGCATGCTTTTCTTGTTGCTTTTGCAACTGCAATCTGAGCAGTTTTGTGTACCATGGGGGACCAGTACCATCACTTATTAATGTATGTGGTAAATATCTCTCAATTGCTGTTGATACTATGTCTTTGAAATCATTCCACGACTTATCTGCACTTACATGATCGGATCTGAAGGAGTGAAGACGGTCTCTTAAAAAGGCGTTAAGAGCATTTTTATCAGGTTTTTTAAATATACTTTGCGTTTCTTTTTGATGGTAGTAGGTATTGTGGTATTCAACCTACAAGCAACTCCCTTGTGGTTGCTTATCATTCTAATCGTCACGATACACTCTATTTGTCCAGGATTATTTGTTGCTAAGAAGTCAAGTATGCTTTGGCAACCATTTACGCTTCGAGTGGGCTCATGAATAATTGTTCAAAACTATTTTCTGAGAAAGCTTTCAGTACAATTTTGGACGACGTTTTGCATATATCTTTTACATAATGTTGGATGGAATAAATTTAGTAGGTAACTCATCACTTAGAAATGAACTCCTGATTGCACTTAAGCTAGCTCTAAGAACAATATGAGAAGCTCACCTGTGGTCATCATGTAGACTAGGTACATCTTCAATGAGTTAAGTATTTTAACAACACCATCACATTACATATATTCACCAATGAAATTCATCATAAACAATCCACCACAATTTGAGAAAATAATGGTCACATCTATAACCATACCAATTTTTTTAAGTTGGCAGCAGCACAGAATGTAGTTCAATATGCAGCAACAAAAATTCCTGATCGATTACTCAGTAACATAAAATGAGTTACAGTTTGTAAAGCTGGTTTAAAGCGGAATCGAAAATCATTACTTCTGGCCAACTGCTTCTGCTTCATGAATGACTTCCTTTCCTTAAAAGCTGGTACCATGTGGAGAGAAAAAATTGCGTTCTTGTATGTGTAGGACTGGAAATATGTCCTTTAAAATTAAAACGAATAATGGGTGTACAGGGTGTGCAAGAAATGTCGCAACAAACTTCATGAGGCAATAGAATGTGTCTTGAGAAAGAAATCTAGGATAGGTACCTGTGTCTGCGAATGTCATCCAACGACGCTACAGAACCTCAAAGTTATAGGCTCTCGCGCCTGCCACTAGCCACCCCTTCGGCAGCAAACATGACTACGTACGCTGATGAACCGTAGACGGCACGTCTCGCTATGTTATTTGGTATTCAGTGATCGCAAGTGATAGCCGGCTCGCCAGTGGAGAAAATGGAGCTAGCTGCTGGAGAGTAAAGTCTTCTCTCGTATGATGCAATGCTCTGTTGCCTTGGTGGATGACGATTTCTGTAGTTCATTTTTCTCTGGGAACCCTCTAGAACATCCAACTTCTTCTGGCGAAGGAGAAAAATGGTTCAAATGGCTCTGAGCACTTTGGGACTTAACTTCTGTGGTCATCAGTCTCCTAGAACGTAGAACTACTTAAACCTAACTAATCTAAGGACATCACACACATCCATGCCCGCTGCACCATTCGAACCTGCGACTGTAGTGGTCACGTGGTTCCAAACTGCCATTCTTGAAGTGACTTACAGTGGCACAGAGTGTGTTAGACTGTTGTCCTGGTGAGTGGGTTCTCCAGGTTACTCACTCAGGGAAAACATACGGTCATGTTTTGGAGAGAGCCAGGCAAGTCACTACTCTGCCGCTACTATGGTGGACGAACCTTGAATGGAGCTCAAGTTCTATGGAAAGACATATCCGAATATGTTACACAAGCTCAGTTTCACTAGGTACGTATCCCTATTAGAGCCATATTTGCTGCCAATGAGTACTAAGTCTCCTATTTGGTACGCTCCCTAGTGTGCAAAAGAAAGTTAACCACGTATTCTTTCTACAGTATTGTCTGATATCTATACGTAACATTTCGTTATTTTCTGCTAAGGACACCGGAAATAGAATTTGAGAATGAGGACAACACCAAAAACTCCTTCAAATATCCGTATTTATTATTAATTTACAAGTGCTTGGGTGCTTGACAATATGAGTAATTTACTCATCTTACAATTCAATGAAACAGTATCGATCGTAATATGTTTATAATACACTACTGGTCATTAAAATTGCTACACCAAGAAGAAAAGCAGATGATAAACCAGTATTCATTGGACAAATATATTATACTAGGACTGGCATGTGATTACATGTTCATGCAATATGGGTGCATAGATCCTGAGAAATCAATACCCAGAACAACCACATTTGGCCCTAATAACGGCCTTGTTACGCCAGTGCATTGAGGTAAACAGAGCTTGGATGGCGTGTACTGGTACAGCTGCCCATGCAGCTTCAACACGTTACGACAGTTCATCAAGAGTAGTGACTGGCGTATTGTGACGAGCCAGTTGCTCGGCCACCAGTGACCAGACGTTTTCAATTGGTGAGAGATCTGGAGAACGTGCTGGCCAGGGCAGCAGTCTAACATTTTCTGTATCCAGAAAGGCCCGTACAGGACCTGCAACATGCGTTCGTGCATTATCCAGCTGAAATGTAGGGTTTCGAAGGGATCGAATGAAGAGTAGAGCCACGGGTCGTAACACATCTAATGTAACGTCCACCATTGAAAGTGCCGTCAATGCGAACAAGAGGTGACAGAGACGTGTAACCAATGGCACCCCATACCATCACGCCGGGCGGTACGCCAGTATGGCGAAGACGAATACACGGTTCCAATGTGCGTTCATCGTGATGTCACCAAACACGGATGCGACCATCATGATGCTGTAAACAGAACCTGGATTCATCCGAAAAAAATGTTTTGCCATTCGTGCACCCAGGTTCGTCGTTGAGTACACCATCGCAGGCGCTTCTGTCTGTGATGCAGCGTCAAGGGTAACCGCAGCCATGGTCTCCGAGCAGATAGTCCATGCTGCTGCAAACGTCGTCGAACTGTTCGTGCAGATGGTTGTTGCCTTGCAAACGTCCCCATCTGTTGACTCGGGGATCGAGACGTGGCTGCACGATCCGTTACAGCCATGCGGATAAGATGCCTGTCATCTCGACTGCTAGTGATACGAGGCCGTTGGGGATCCAGCACGGCGTTCCGTATTACCCTCCTGAACCCACCGCTTCCATATTCTGCTAACAGTCATTGGATCTCGACCAACGCTAGCAGCAATGTCGCGATACGATCAACCGCAATCGCGATAGACTTCAATCCGACCTTTATCAAAGTCGGAAACGTGATGGTACGCATATCTCCTCCTTACACGAGGCATCACAACAAAGTTTCGCCAGGCAACGCCAGTCAACTGCTGTTTGTGTATGAGAAATCGGTTGGAAACTTTCCTCATGTCAGCACGTTGTAGGTGTCGCCACCAGCGCTTAACTTATGTGAATGCTCTGAAAAGCTGATCATTTGCATATCACAGCATCTTCTTCGCGTCTGTAGCACGTCATCTTCGTGGTGTAGCAATCTTAATGGCCAGTAGTGTTGTAGGCGATCGGTTTCGTCCGATAATTTAAACCATCTTCAGGCCGTAAGCTCTGTCATACGGCAAAAATGAATATTGAGACAGATAGTTACATGGCTAAAAACATCTAGAATAGCAGCTAAAAAGTCAAGGCTAGTAACCGTGGTGACGCTATTAGATTTTCTGTTGTTCGTTTTTAAACGTCTGGACGACCTTACTTGTAGGTTATTTCACACAAAATTTATGATAAAATTGTACTGTTTACATTATAGGAAATATTTCATATAATACTAAGTGGCACGTTGAGATTTTGAAGCTAGCGGTTGTCGAAGTTTTATAACCAGTTGGTTTGACAGTAGTGTGCCGCCCTTGCGAGTGTTAGCTTCAGTTCTTTTTTGTGGCCACTTGAAGCTGAACTGCAGTGGTCAGTTTCTTCGCTACTGACGTTTATCAAAGGTGAAACATGACGATCGACTTCCAAGCCATCGGATAGCCGCCGTCTCCTCAGCGTTCTGTCATATGCAACGGTGGAATGTAGCTATCGGTACCGGCAAGCCATTGCTGTGGTAACCAGTACACCACCTGTGCACTTCAAATATATGCCCACATTAATACGAATAATGTCTGTTATTAATTTCCGATGTTTTGCTTACATTGTGATAGGATTCATTGTGAGCCAGTATGTTTGTAATTTTTGCATGTACTTTTGTACCAGTTTTTGTTCTAAATTCCAGCTATACCGTTTAATGTAACATCCCTCACGTAATGAGTACATGATTCGTTGTAAATCATACGTGGTGGACGGAGCTTGCAATATACGTTTTCGAGTAATGCTGTTCTATTCAACAGCTGACCTCTGTGTTCTTACAGATATCGCTCTGTTCACCGCCGCCAGAATGTCTTATTTTGTTGTTACTGTAGCTTCTAGATGTTCTTAGCCATGTAACCATATCTAGGTGTAGAAATCCGTCTGAATATGTATTATTACTGTATGCAGTGCTTACTGCATGAAGATGGTCTAAATTATAGACCGAAACCAGTTGCCAATTATAACAAACATCTGTAGCGATCGAAACTGTTCTATTGAATTTTAAAATTTTACACAGATCGCTGTTACATCTCCTGTGAAAGACTGTTTTCTAAAGTTTTAGAGTTGGTTAAAATGGTTGCTTTATGATTGTCACAGTTATTTCAAACCACGGTATATTCTCGATATGTGATTCTTTTGTGTGTTCCATGTGATTTTCTTGTTACTAAGTTTACTCACTGCGTCTCATTTTCAGTGGAGTGTACGGTTCGTGGTAGTACCCAGACGGAAACAGCCGGCCGACCTTCCACACAGCGGCTCGTGTGGCCAGCGTTTCGCTTGTTCCCCACATCTCATGTCGACCGCCACTCCAACGTGTGTTGCGCTGAACGTGTGTGCCGGCAGAGCGGATAAGACGTAGTGGATACCTAAATAACTCTGCCGTATAAACAACATGGGGCGTGCAGTACAGCAGAAAATGCCCGCCGCTCTGTGTCCACTTCACTCCAGATATACTGTCCGGCGCTTGTGTAAATTCTTTGCCTCCCGTAAACTGCAAGAGCAAAAGCCCAGTCTCTCCTCATTCGTTACCGCTGCCGCAACTACGCCAACGCAAACACCATCAACACGATACGACCTATGCCTTATCTCCAGACGAAGTTACTAGCTCTTGCCGACCTTGAACTCCGTGCTAACCTAAACTTCCCGTAGTACGAGGTGCATTCAAGTTCTAAGGCCTCCGATTTTTTTTCTAACTAACTACTCACCCGAAATCGATGAAACTAGCGTTACTTCTCGATGTAATCGCCCTGCAGACGTACCCATTTTTCACAACGCTGACGCCATGATTCCATGGCAGCGGCGAAGGCTTCTTTAGGAGTCTGTTTTGACCACTGGAAAATCGCTGAGGCAATAGCAGCACGGCTCGTGAATGTGCGGCCACGGAGAGTGTCTTTCATTGTTGGAAAAAGCCAAAAGTCACTAGGAGCCAGGTCAGGTGATTAGGGAGCATGAGGAATCACTTCAAAGTTGTTATCACGAAGAAACTGTTGCGTAACGTTAGCTCGACGTGCGGGTGCGTTATTTGGTGAAACAGCACACGCGCAGCCCTTCCCGGACGTTTTTGTTACAGTGCAGGAAGGAATTTGTTCTTCAAAACATTGTCGTAGGATGCACCTGTTACCGTAGTGCCCTTTGGAACGCAATTGGTAAGGATTACGCCCTCGCTGTCCCAGAACATGGACACCATTTTTTCAGCACGGGTGGTTGCCCGAAATTTTTTTGGTGGCGGTGAATCTGTGTGCTTCCATTGAGCTGACCTTTGTTTCTGGATTGAAAAATGGCATCTACGTCTCATCCATTGTCACAACCGACGAAAAGAAAGTCCCATCCATGCTGTCGTTGCGCGTCAACATTGCTTGGCAACATGCCACACGGGCAGCCATGTGGTCGTCCGTCAGCATTCGTGGCACCCACCTGGATGACACTTTTCGTATTTTCAGGTCGTCATGCAGGATTGTGTGCACAGAACCCATAGAAATGCCAACTCTGGAGGCGATCTGTTCAACAGTCATTCGGCGATCCCCCAAAACAATTCTCTCCACTTTCTCGATCATGTCGTCAGACCGGCTTGTGCGAGCCCGAGGTTGTTTCGGTTTGTTGTCACACGATGTTCTGCCTTCATTAAACTGTCTCACCGACGAACGCACTTTCGACACATCCATAACTCCATCACCACACGTCTCCTTCAACTGTCGATGAATTTCAATTGGTTTCACACCACGCAAATTCAGAAAACGAATGATTGCACACTGTTCAAGTAAGGAAAACGTCGCCATTTTAAGTATTTAAAACAGTTCTCATTTTCGCCGCTGGCGGTAAAATTCCATCTGCCATAAGGTGCTGCCATCTCTGGGACGTATTGACAATGAACGTGGCCTCATTTTAAAACAATGCGCATTTTTCTATCTCTTTTCAGTCCGGAGAAAAAAATCAGAGGCCTTAGAACTTGAATGTACCTCGTAGTTGCCCTACAATAGCCGCCTGTACTTGCAGTGCCCACAGGCTAAAGTCCGCAGTTTCCAGGCGCAGCTCACGCGGCCCACGCGTTCTACAGCCAACGACCAACGTTCCTCTAAATGCTCCTGGACCATATTGTTCCCATTCGAGACGGTTAGGTACAGCATATAATGATCAACAACAGCGACCCACTCCCACAAATGAGCGGATACAAAAGCATCAACTACGTAAACCCCATGCCACTGTGTCAGCAGATTCTTTAAATGATTGTCATCAAACTAAAAAAGGAAAAGAAGAATTTAAAAACTGTGACATTTCATCGACTGAGACATATCAGTTGTGACAATATATTTTCTATATTTATGTATCGTAACCTGTAGAGCACCAAATACTCTTCACCTTTAGCCGGCCGTGGTGGCCGAGCGGTTCTAGGCGCTTCAATTCGGAACCGCGATGCTGCTACGGTCGTAGGTTCGAATCCTGCCTCGGGCATGGATGTGTGTGGTGTCCCTAGGTTACTTAGGTTTAAGTAGTTCTAAGTTCTAGGGGACTGATAGCGCTCGGAGCCATTTCGACCATTTTCTTCACCTTTGCGACGGTTTGTATCCTGTTGCGGACGCATTCAATGGGGGGGCCTGAATATCTGTAGAAGGAATGGCAGCCCATTCTTCAACTTCTTTAACACTGTACCACATAAGCGGCTCTTTGTGAAATTGCGTACGTGGTTTCCGGTCAGAGAGGTCACAGTTCGTAGTAATTGGCGGAAGCCATCGAGTAAAACAGAAGTGATCCCTGGCGTTTCCCAAGGTAGTGTTGTACGCCCTTTGGTGTTACGTATCTACAGAAACGATTTGGAAGACAATCTGAGCAGCCGTCTTTTGTTTGCACATGACCCTGTCGTTTATCGACTAAAGTCATCAGAAGATCAAAACAAACTGCAAAAGGATTTATAAATAATATCTGAATGGTGCAGAAAAGGGCAGTTGACGGTAAATAACGAAAAGTGTGAGGTCATCCGCATGAGTGCTAAAAGAAACTCGTTAAACTTCGGTTACATGATAAATCAGTCTAATCTAAAAGCCGAAAATTCAACTAAATATCTAGGTATTAGAATTATGACCAACTTAAATTGGAAGGAACACACAGAAAATGTTGTGGGGAAGGCTTTTATTGGCAGACACTCAGGAAATGTAACAGACCTACTAAGGAGACGACGTACACTACGCTTGTCCGTCCTCTTTTAGAATACTGCTGCACGGTGTGGGATCCTTACCAGGTAGGACTGACGGAGTACATCGAAAGAGATCAAAAAAGGCAGCACGTTTTGTACTATCGCGAAATATGGGGGAGAGAGTCACAGAAATGATACAGTATTTGGGCTGGACATCATTAAAAGAAAGGCGTTTTCCGTTGCGACGGAATCTTCTCACGATATTCCAATCACCAACTTTCTTCTCCGAATGCAAAAATATTTTGTTGACAACAACATACATAGGGAGTAACGATCACCACGATAAAATAAGGGAAATCAGAGCTCGTACGAATAGATATAGGTGTTCATTCTATCCGCGCGCTATACGAGAGTGGAATAATAGAGAATTGTGAAGGAGAATTGCCAGGCACTTGAATGTGATTTGCAGAGTATCCATGTAGAAGTAGATGTAGATAGAAATAGCCGAAACCAAAGAGGTTGGTAGTACTGGATGGTGGGATCTGGACCGAAGACGCCGTTCTAACCTACCCAAATTTGTTCCAGTGGACGCTGGTCAGGATTCTGGACAGGCCAATCAATTTCAGGAATGTTGTTGTCCATTAGTCATTATCTCACAAATTCTGCTTTAAGACAGGATTATCGTCGTACAACAATCATCACCTCCGAACTGATCTACTTTGCGCAGTACACAAACTGTAAAATGTGTTCAGATCCTTCGAAATTTAGCATTTTCGTAAGCGCAAGAAGGGAACCATAAGCAGCTGGCCGGAGTCGCCTAGTGGTTCTAGGCGCTTCAGTCTGGAGCCGCGCGACTGCTAAGGTCGCAGGTTCGAATCCTGCCTCGGGCATGGATGTGTGTGACGTCCTTAGGTTAGTTAGGTTTAAGTAGTTCTAGGTGACTGATGACCTCAGATGTTAAGTCCCATAGTACTCAGAGCCATTTGAGCCATTTGAACCAATTGAATCTTATTTGGCACCACATGTGATGGCACGTAAGGTTCTCCACCAATCACTTCTATCAGTGCCACAAAGCACATCGTCATTGATCACTCAAAATCACTAGTTTCTAGTCATGCCCTGTCCTGTGGTGACGGTCCTTTACGTCACCATTCACTACAAAAATTGGGGCTTATGAGCAGCTGTTCTACCATTGTGCCCCATTTTTGTAACTCCCTACGCATAGTCACTACGCTAGCTGTGCTGGTGGTAGCAGTTCTGAACTCACCAGTGATTCCTTCTCCTGATATACTGCGGTTTTTTACTCTCACCTTCCATAATGCTCGACGGTACCTGTCCGTTAGTACACGGACTCTGCCTGATCTTCGCTCAGCCGCGATTGCTCATACGCGTTTCCTCTTCACAACCACCAACAGTCGACTTGGGTAGTTTCAGATGTGTTGAAATGTTCGAGATCCATTTGTTACTGATGTGACACCCAACGACTAGCCCACGTTTGAGGTCACTGAACTCTCCCGAACAACCATTTCTGCTATTACTGCTTCTCTTATAACAACACCATACTGATTGCCTCAGTTAATGCTGGCGGTTCCATCTCTCGTGATATCGAGTGGTCGATTCTGCACTACTTAGAGGTCTGCAGATCGTTTTGATCAAATAGAGTAACAGAGCCAACTCTCCCTATTTGACGATTCAAATGGTTTATAACCAGTAAAGGACAAACAGGACGTGTGGACACTATTACGCTACAATGCAGGTCGTTAAAATCTCAATTTGTGCATCAGTATCCATGTTATAGCCTGTGCTACACTTTTCGAGTGCATGTATTCTTCTTTCAGATATTTTAGCTTCCCGGTAATTTAATTAACACACACAATGTTATACGTTCCTATCAACGATTGCGTGTTTAGCACACAAGCATGACCACTGATTGTCATTAGTTACGCATGTCCACAAATGCCCCAGTGTCCTTTCAGGTATTTAGAGCACTTCTCATGTACGCATCACAATGGTTGCAGAACAGTGTGAAGTTATTAAAACGACGTTTGGGATACAATGTTGTCGAAAATATGTACTCAATTAGGTCATGGAAACAAAATTTTACGGCTCAACAAACGGAAATAAGAAATGAGTTTTACAATGTCAGGGGTCTGATTATCCTTAGCCGATATCATTCCCGCAAGGCACCTGTGCAGACATGGAAGAGTCGCTGATGATGACTGATGAGGTAATATCTTTCTCCCACCTATTCTCACCCATTCGACAAGACTGGATCTGAGCCCATTGCTGATCAGTGCATGCTATGGTTATTGTGAGAAACTCAAGTTATGGACGAGAGATACATGAACATCCAACAGCGCATCTGAAATCTCATATATTTACATGTACATACATACACACATACAAGCTGTCCCTCCCAAGAGTCGTGAGGTATATTTTTCTGGTTCAAAGTGGTTCAAATTGCTCTGAGCACTATGGGACTTATCTTCTGGGGTCATCAGTCATCTAGAACTTAGAACTACTTAAACTTAACTAATCTAAGGACATCACACAACACCCAGTCATGACGAGGCAGAGAAAATCCCTGACCCCGCCGGGAATCGAACCCGAGAACTCTAATCTTACATTCATGGTCTTTTTGTGAGGTATATGTAGGCACTGTTGGCAATTCTAGGAATGTAAGTTCACGGAATTTTATCAGTAGACCAAGCTGAACCGGATCGCTGATAGCCATCAACGATCGGCTAGCTTATCTTTCCTATTTACGGCTAGTGATCTTTGTCAGAGAAGTTAGCGAGCGCAGGGGGAGAGTGTTTGCAGGGGTGTGCAGTAGAGTGTTGCACCTTGGCTGTCAATGCGAACGGTAATGCGGTGAGCTGTGGATTAGCTTGGCACGTGATAGCATGTAGGTTGCACTATGAGCTTTTAACGGAAAGTAGTGGCCTATGTGAAGAAGTAAACACGCCCGGCCTTGCTCGAGAGGAACGAGCATGCGGTACGCCGCTGCTTGCGCCGGTTTCAGAACGGGTTGTTGGCACGGTGCAACGTGCTAGTTGAAACCTGTAACGTCCCCCTTCCCTTCTATCGACAATGTTAGAAATATGACTGTGTAAGCATGTGCCTAAACAATTGGAATAAAATTTTTGAAAAGGCTGTTGTTCCGAAGATTCAATATAAAGTCGATAAATGAGGGGGAGGTTAACAACAAGATGCCTTCTAAGACCACTTATTCCACCCATTTAATAACTCTAAAATTTAGTATGGTTGTTCGAAAGGTTTGTGCTATCATTCACGTACTGTACCAACTAGAAGGCGTACCATGTGGATCGGAACAGAATAATAAGAGTTATTGAAATAATTATAGCTAAAAGAAATACGGTCGCTAGCCCAGTTGGGCAAAATTTCTGTTCGGCAGGTGAATTGATCAGCCGAACAGTCAATGTCAAGAATTACTCGAACACGCGCGGCAGCAGAGGGCTGAGCGCATGTCAGCAAAAACAATTGAAACAGTTACGTAATAAAGAGAGAAAGAAAATAATTTGCACTCGAAATATCATTAACTAATAGAGCTGAAATTTTGAAAACATACAAGATAACACTTAGATTAATGGTTACTTACTGTTGTGACAATGGCGCTACCTCACAATAACGACTACTATTTTCATATGAATTTTGGAAAATGGCAAAATATAATTAAACGAAACTCTATTGACTTCTGAACAGGGAAGTAGAAATTGATAATTACTGCATCAAAAGGTAATTATTATACTTTAGCACGACTACAAGTCAAAATGTGAACCAGAACTTTACTGACAACAAATTACAATAATCACTGATATGTGCACTTACTCATCAATTCAAGTTAGTGCCAGGAATCATTTTTATTTGATTAGTTAATTTACTATTTGCAACAAATAGATCGTCTCAGATTAAAGTTCAAATTTAAAGTTAGTGAGACTGAAATTACTGAATGCTTTAAGTTCAAATCTTTAATCTGAATCATTTAGTTCATAAGCAAAATTAACTAGCACTGAAATTTTTATTGTTTATAAACGGTAATCGGATTATTGTAACAATAGGACAGGACAGGAACCTACTTGGTGAATGATTTTTAGGAGAATCACGGGTAAACAGTTTTGATTGAACTACGGTAATTATTCACTCGCAAAACACCACATAGCTGAGTAACGCCGTTACAAAACTAGTTGACAACAAGCTGTGATGCAACAATCTTACTTCAGTCCATTCTCGCCGTGACGAAGTTGCTGACGACGATACTGCTGCTGGCTCCTTTCCATGATAATTAGCGAGCACGGGAGTTATTTGCACTGATATTGGCGTGGCGGGTTCTTGATGTTGCTGCAGCCATTATTTCCACCGCCCACGCTCATCACATGCCATGTGCCGCTAAACAATCTCTCCCCCATTACAGTGCACGCCATCCATGCGTCCGCACTTCACCAACACACCAGAGTTTTCTCTCTGCGTAGCGCGCGCTCTGACGTAACATCCTCGCGTCCAGAGACGCCGCTACTCCAACGATACTTATTCGTTCACAAAAACCTAACGTTTCCCTAACATTCTCTCAGCGATATTTACATAATATACATAATTGACTACACAGCAAAATAAACAAATTAATTCGTACATCGTGTACATATAAATTTACATAAAGATAAAAGCAAGTATATATACGATAATAAATGGTCAAAGAGCGCATCGGCACATAAGTGTTACAAACCCGTAAGGAATTATGGAATGACAGCCTCGGTATTTGTGTGAGATGCAAGGGTGGAAATCGTTGGAGATTATCCATTCCGGTTTTGCTAGATCAGCACTGAAATCAGCAGCCTGTTGCTACGGTGAGCATGATTATTATTTGCTTCTGCACGCTACTACGGAAGTGTGTGCCACCTCTCCAAGATTCTTCCGCTTTCGCCAGCCGTTTTAGTTAATCTATAAGCAGTTTGAATTGCCTGACTGTACTTACTGATCTGATCTCTATATTAAAATATTTTATGCTCTGTTTCTTTATTAACTTCACTGAGAGACTGTTTGCTGTGTACAATTTGTGTGGTGCGTTGGTATCTCACGTGTGTTTGTCTAATTGGCGATTGGGGCCGTGAACTTGAATTTCAGTAACAAAATGCTTCCTCGCGGCGCCAACTTATTAATGTGGAGCCAGTACTGTTCAGTTTAGGTTCTCATTTCTGTTATTGTATTTGTCAGTAACGGCTGGTAGCGGAATGTTTTTGTCTGTTGTAGACTTGCGGGCACTCCCACGCTAAACTGGTGATTTGCTAGACGTCTGTACTGTACCGGCCACGTCATGTGTGAAGGAAATGTAAAGAAGCTCACACTAATTTAGAGTTGAGAACCAAACCTTCAGTTACTTTATAGCCGATTGTAATTATTATCTACGGAAATTTTAATGTCTACCTATTACTGTGATTCCTTTACTAAACATTTTTCTTCTCTTTAAGGGGAAACGGAAGGCAAGTGAGCCTCAAAAATTCGATTTTCAGATTTTAGCATATTTGAAATGCCTGGCCTTTCCTGCGTGAAACAGTTTTTGACATATAAACGACAATTTTTTTTTACATATGTTGGTTTTCCTGGCGCTCTGTGCAATCTGGCATTTAAATGCCACGGCTTCCTTTTTGCGTCATGCAGAAATAATGGTTCAAATGGCTCTGAGCACTATGGGACTTAACTTCTGAGGTCATCAGTCCCCTAGAACTTAGAACTACTTAAACCTAACTAACCTAAGAACATCACACACATCCATGCCCGAGGCAGGATTCGAACCTGCGACGGTAGCGGTCGCGCGGTTCCAGACTGTAGTCCCCTAGAACCGCTCGGCCACCCCGGCCGGCTGCAGAGATAATGCACAGCATTCTTTTACTCCTTGTGTGTTATTTCATGCTTCTATTGTTTTATCGCTTCAATGTTTCCTACCCTGTATCTACTATTGATACACTTGTCTGTTAGCACTCACAACTTTACGTAAACGTCGCTGCTCTCGATCGTTAAGTGCGTTGTTCTGGTGAGAGGTAATGCCTGAAACTCGGTATTCTCGGCTTGGATATAAGAGGAAATGTAGGGAATTTAGAAAACATGAAAAAAGCTGTATGTGTTATCTTTTTCCATAAGCTTACCACAAATGAAAATCCAGTGCACGGCCTTTGCCTGAATGATCATGACACCCGGTGCAAGGACAGGAGAAGTGCCAAATATGACCACAAACATTCTTTACCTGCATCACTCATATTCAGAGACCTTTGTACAGATACCTTGTTGAAGAAATGTCTTCATGGGAAAACACAAAATTTAAGTGAATGTGTGAATTCTACCATTTGAAACCGGGTACCGAAAACTGTATTTGTTGATCTTACAACCCTCAAATTTGGTGTTTATGATGCTATTTTATGCTTGAATGATGGTGTAATTAGAAAACTGGATGTTTTGGAATTATTGGCATAAATTATAGAGGAAATATTGCAAAATCCTTGGTGCAAATTGATAAAGAGAGAACCTGCAACGCAGATATTGCTAATTTAAAATGCACAAAAGAAGTCACACAGAAAAGAAGAGGGACCAAGAGAAGAAAAGATCAGTATGATTCAGATGATGCTCAGTATGGTGGAGGAAAATATTAGTGGTAAGTAATTCTCATCAATAACTATACTAGAATTGCAATATTAAACTTTAAATGGATTTTTCTCAAAACTACATTTTTTACTTTCAGGTACCATTATTTGACAAACTAAAGGTGTTAGAAACATGAAATTTGGTCAATTTGTGCTGATGATGGTAATAAGTAATTACAAGTAAATTGAGAACCACCAAACAATCATAAACTGTTTTATAATAATTAAAGTACAAAAAAAGTTACATTTTACTTGTGAAAGAATAAAATTCTTTTTCCTTCAAAACCATAAGAGGTATTATGTTGATTTTACTTGTAAATTGAGGCATATATATATGCTGTTTGTTGTTGGAATCAGCCCTTTAGGCGTTACTGGTGGTCAGTTGTAACTTTTTTTAGAGCAGCCCTTCAGACGTATTCGATGTGGTAGTGGCAATTTCTTTAAATCAGCCCTTCAGGCGTTATTGGTTGTTGTTTGCTGTTACTTAAAATCAGCCCTTCAGGCGTTTTACTTTAGGAATCTTGTATTTCAGTCTTAGTAAAAAACATTGTCTGTGTAGATTGTTACAAGTGTTTTTAAAATAACTCACAAATTGTTAAAGATAACTAGCTTAATGTTAAACGATGTCTGGCTTACCTACCCATAAACTATGTGCAAATGAACAAAAACCGGCGCAGTCCTTCCTTTGGTTATTCGGTGGCATGGTACCGGGTTGGGGACTCGTCCACGTCTAACACAAGTTTCGATCTCTCTTGTAACGTCTGCTACTGGATGTCAGCCAACATTTCTGTGACGATTAGCAAAAGTAACTGTGAAGAAATGCGATGCTCTTCTTTGGATCATCTCTATTCGAGATATACATCCCTTCTCAATTCCTGACTGGGAAATATTGTAGTACCAGTCGAATGATGCTTTTGTAAGTTATTTTCTTCACGGGCGGACCACACTTCCTGAGATTCTGTCACTGAATCACAGTCTAGCTTCTGCTTTTCTGTTAGTGTTGGACAAGTAGGTAGATAACACTGAGGACTTCAGGGGCACGGGTAAGCAGAGGGAGATAGCTGGCGAGAGCCAGACTGAAAAGTATGTAGGGTCTGTGGCATGAGGCCAGAGGCTATGGTGCAACTGGAGGTGATGGCACCGCTTTGGGGGTGGTGGAGCTGGAATCATATTCTGGCGACGATGCACACGTGTCTGGTGAGGCAGCTCTGATAAGGGCTCTCACCAAGGAGAGGTGCCACTGCAGGAATGGAAGAGAGAAGGAAACGGCGTGAGGCTATGACACCTAGGAAAGGTGTTGCGGCCTGAGGGCGACAAGAGGCGGGCTATGCTGTGGAAGCACAAAGCACGAAAAATTCGTTACTGGTGTTACATTGGAATTCCTACTAGGTAACCACTGATAATGCACTAGAATGTTTATACATTTATGCTCATAAATTAAGGATAATGATGATGCATGGTGAAACTACGCTCTTATGGGCGATTTGCGGGTTTAAATCACCTAGGGGTTTGACCATGCGGTGCTTTTGACCTGCGGTCGTCGTACGGTGGAGCTGGCAGCAGTCCACATACGCAGAGGTGTGTTGGTGCATGTCAGAGTACGGTGCAGCGAGTAACTGCGCTAATGGTGGCTGTGTGCTGAAAATGCCTCAGAGAACACGTATTGATGACGTTATGAGGTGTAGACTACTAGGGTGACTGAAGGCTGGTCGAACACAGCAGGTCTTAGCACGGCTCCTCCGTGTGCCACAAAGTGTGATCTCAAGATTATGGCAACGATTCCAGCGGACAGGAAACGTGTCCAGGTTATACAGTACGGGACGTCCACAGTGTACAATGCCACAAGAACACCGACATCTCACCATCAGTGCCCGCAGACGGCCACGGAATACTGCAGATACGGGACGTTACCGCAGCCACTGGAACAGTTGTCTCCAGACACACAGTCTACAGACGACTGAACAGACATGATTTATTCGCCCGGAGACCTGCAAGGTACATTCCACTGATCTCTGGTCACAGGAGAGCCCCTAAAGCCTGGTGTCAAGAACACGGTACGTGGTAATAGGGACAGTGGTCCCAGGTTATGTTCACGGACGAGTCCAGGTATAGTCTGAACAGTGATTCTAGCCGAGTTTACATCTGGCGTGAACCAGTGACCAGATACCAACTCCTTAATGTCCTCGAAAGGGACTGTATGGAGGTCATGGTTTTGGTGGTGTCGGGTGGGATTATGATTGGTGCACGTACACCCCCGCACGTCTTTGACAGAGGAACTGTAACAGGTCAGGTGTATCGGGACGTCATTTTGCACCAGTATGTCCGCCTTTTTAGGGGTGCAGTAGGTCTCATCTTCCTCCTGATGGATGGTAACGCACGGCTCCTCCGAGCTGCCATCGTGGATGAGTACCTTCAAACAGAAGATATCAGGCCTAAGCCCCATCGAGCACGTCTGGGATGCTCTCGGTCGACGTATCGCTACATGTCTTCAAACCCCTAGGACACTTCAGGAACTCCGACAGGCACTGGTGCAAGTATGGGAGGCTATACCCCAGCAGTTGATCGACCACCTGATCCAGAGTATGCCAACCCGTTGTGCGGCGTGTGTACATGGGCACGGTGATCATATCCCATATTGATGTCGGGGTACACGCGCAGGAAACAGTGGGATTTTGTAGCACATGTGTTTCGGGACGGTTTTCTTAACTTATCACCAATACCGTGGACTTACAGATCTGTGTCAGGTGTGTTCCCTACGTGCCTATGCTATTAGCGCCAGTTTTGTGTAGTGCCACGTTGTGTGGCACCACATTCTGTAATTATCCTTAAATTATGAGCATGAGTGTAGATGGACTAAGTTTGTGTTGTTACATGGTGAGCTCGGAGACGAAGTTCCACGAAACAGTGGCCTGCTGTGAACTCTGACTGATGATCCACGGCGTGTCTGGCGTGGAGCCCAGAGTGCTCGCCGGCCTTGGTGGCCGAGCGGTTCTAGGCGCTTCAGTCTGGAACCGCGCGACCGCTATGGTCCCATGTTCGAATCCTGCCTCCGGCAAGGATGTGCGTGATGTCCTTAGGTTGGTTAGGTTTAAGTAGTTCTAAGTTCTAGGGGACTGATGACCTCAGATGTTAAGTCCCATAGTGCTCAGAGCCATTTGAACCATTTTTGAACCCGGAGTGCGCTTGCCTGGCGTAAGGCCAGGAATGTGAACTGATTGGAGAGTGGTCAGACGCGGCCGTAATAATATTTCGGCGGGAGGAAACTGGCGGTGGCAGGTGCCTCATGGTTGCAAGTTAGTGCAGCGATAGCAGTGCTGTTTGCGGCGATGCTATTTCTATGTCAGCTGGGGTCTCGTCGCACAACACAGTGGCGGCGGCTCAAGTTTCAGTTGAAAACAACCTGGAATATTTGTGTGTTTCTCCGGATTGTTGTCATCTGTACTCTAAAGGAAGAGTCGGTAACGGACCAGCCATACCGCAACGTGTAATACATGCCTATGTAGTGGATGGCTGTGGTACAAGGACATACTGCGCTTACAAATAGTTTGTTTTATTCTATTCACACGCATTAAATGAATTCGACTTCTTCAATGATAATTCGTCAATCCTTTAATCATGGTTCAAATGGCTCTGAGCACTATGGGACTTAACTGCTTAGGTCATCAGTCCCCTAGAACTTAGAACTACTTAAACCTAACTAACCTAAGGACATCACACACATACATGCCCGCGGCAGGATTCGGACCTGCGACCTTAGTGATCGCGCGGTACCAGACTGTAGCTCCTAGAACCATTCGGCCACTCCGGCCGGCCTTTAATCATGCCATATCAGTTTTATTCACGTACCAGGGTTGGAACTTTAATAGCGGCAACTATTTATTTACAGCTGGTACAAAATAGATACGTGTTTCAAAGTTTTACTGACCTTCATAGTAGTCACCAGCATTGTATATAAGCCGTTTCCAGCGATGTGTAAGTCTTAGGATACTCTTAGCAGTGCCAGTTGTGTTGACAGTCTATTGCCCGACGAATTCGCAGCAGTTCTGAAGAGAATACCGTGTAGTGTTTGCTTCAGTTTAGAAACCGAGTTGAACTCACGAGGGCTTAAGTCAGGGGAGTGCAGTAGGTGGTGCAGCACTTAGCAGCCGGCCGAAGTGGCCGTGCGGTTAAAGGCGCTGCAGTCTGGAACCACAAGACCGCTACGGTCGCAGGTTCGAATCCTGCCTCGGGCATGGATGTGTGTGATGTCCTTAGGTTAGTTACGTTTAACTAGTTCTAAGTTCTAGGGGACTAATGACCTCAGCAGTAGAGTCCCATAGTGCTTTGAACCATTTTGCAGCACTTAGCAGCCCCATCAGTCGAACAAATCAGTAACAGCTTGCACTGCGCATGCTTGAGCATTGTCCTGCAAAATGATGGTCAGGTCCCGCAGAAAGTGTCGTCACTTCTGTCTCTATGCTGTTCATTTTTGGAACACAACCTGCGACCAGCATAGAGACAGAAATACTTCACTGTAACACGGTCTCTGCCCTACCTTCCTATTCATGACGACTCCTACTCCTGTTACACCATCTTCTGCTGCTGTTGATATTACCCTACACTCATTTGCCCAGATATCCTTGTCTTCTCCCCACTTCCCTTCACTGAACCTTACTATATCTAGATTGAGCCTTTGCTTCCAGATTTTCTAGTGTCCCTACCACGTTCAGGCTTCTGACATTCTGCGCACCGACTCTTAGAACGTTATTCTGTCGTTGATTATTAAATATTTTTCTCACGGTAAGAATCAATGACGAAGGGGAAATAATCTAAACGTTGGAATGTGGATGGCAGAAGTCTGAATGTGGTAGGGAACTGCAGAATCTGAAAAGGGAAATGAAAAGGTTACACCTAGACAGAGCATGGGTCTGTGAAGTGAAATGGTGGTATATGTGCCGTGATTTCGCGGCCCAGGAAAAATTTCGCCCCGCTCGGCAGTTGGTACTGAAGCTGTCGGCGTCTTCTTGCTGCCGCAAAGACGGCGATGGGCTTCAAAGCACCCGAGAGCTGCGCCACCGCCTTTCATGTTCGTGATAACGGACTAGCGGCGTCTGGTTCACGGCGGACGGGCTGTCTGGTGGCTGAGACGGGAGAGATTGGTGTCTGGTTGTTGGCAAACAGCGGAGAGCGGAGTCACAGAGCAAAAGCTCAGTGGGGGGGGGGGGGGGGGGGTGGTGTGTGCTCCATCTTGCTAGAAAATTAACCGTGGCTGATACTCTTCTAACTGTGGTGGGACTTTGATAGTGCGTGATTTCCTGGGTGAAACATTTCCGGATCGATGGATTGGAAGGAACGGTCCAACACCCTGGCCAGCCCGCTTTCCAGACATTACGCCCCTTGACTTTTTTTCTGGGGCTATATCAAGGACAGAGTCTTCGTCACACCAGTTGCTGACGTCGACGAACTGAAGGCTAGGATACATGCTGCTGCGGTTACTGTGACAGAACACATGTTACGAAACACCTGGCGGGAACTGGAATACCACCGCGACATTCTCCGAGCTACCAAGGTAGAACACGATGAGGTTTACTAACGTAAGTGGTCTTAAAAAACTAGTCACACTAACCTATGTAACGGCATCAAATGTAAATTATTATATCAAGCGGTTATTCTGTAATAAATTGTTATAATCAGGGCAAGACTTCGTGCTCACCTTGAATATCTAATAAGTTGAGCGTGCCTACTCGTTGTTGTTGTCGTTGTAGTCTTCAGTCCAGAGACTGGTTTGATGCAGCTCTCCATGCTACTCTATCCTGCGCAAGCTTCATCTCCCAGTACCTATTGCCAACTACATCCTTCTGAATCTACATCTACATCTACATCTACATCTACATCTACATCTACATCTACTTCTACATCTACATCTACATCTACATTGATACTCCGCAAGCCACCCAACGGTGTGTGGCGGAGGGCACTTTACGTGCCACTGTCATTACCTCCCTTTCCTGTTCCAGTCGCGTATGGTTCGCGGGAAAAACGACTGTCTGAAAGCCTCCGTGCGCGCTCTAATCTCTCTAATTTTACATTCGTGATCTCCTCGGGAGGTATAAGTAGGGGGAAGCAATATATTCGATACCTCATCCAGAAACGCACCCTTTCGAAACCTGGCGAGCAAGCTACACCGCGATGCAGAGCGCCTCTCTTGCAGAGTCTGCCACTTGAGTTTATTAAACATCTCCGTAACGCTATCACGGTTACCAAACAACCCTGTGACAAAACGCGCCGCTCTTCTTTGGATCCTCTCTATCTCCTCTGTCAACCCGACCTGGTACGGATTCCACACTGATGAGCAATACTCAAGTATAGGTCGAACGAGTGTTTTGTAAGCCACCTCCTTTGTTGATGGACTACATTTTCTAAGGACTCTCCCAATGAATCTCAACCTGGTACCCGTCTTACAAACAATTAATTTTATATGATCATTCCACTTCAAATCGTTCCGCACGCATACTCCCAGATATTTTACAGAAGTAACTGCTACCAGTGTTTGTTCCGCTATCATATAATCATACAATAAAGGATCCTTCTTTCTATGTATTCGCAATACATTACATTTGTCTATGTTAAGGGTCAGTTGCTACTCCCTGCACCAAGTGCCTATCCGCTGCAGATCTTCCTGCATTTCGCTACAATTTTCTAATGCTGCAACTTCTCTGTATACTACAGCATCATCCGCGAAAGGCCGCATGGAACTTCCGACACTATCTACTAAGTCATTTATATATATTGTGAAAAGCAATGGTCCCATAACACTCCCCTGTGGCACGCCAGAGGTTACTTTAACGTCTGTAGACGTCTCTCCATTGATAACAACATGCTGTGTTCTGTTTGCTAAAAACTCTTCAATCCAGCCACACAGCTGGTCTGATATTCCGTAGGCTCTTACTTTGTTTATCAGGCGACAGTGCGGAACTGTATCGAACGCCTTCCGGAAGTCAAGAAAAATAGCATCTACCTGGGAGCCTGTATCTAATATTTTCTGGGTCTCATGAACAAATAAGGCGAGTTGGGTCTCACACGATCGCTGTTTCCGGAATCCATGTTGATTCCTACATAGTAGATTCTGGGTTTCCAAAAACGACATGATACGCGAGCAAAAAACATGTTCTAAAATTCTACAAGAGATCGACGTAAGAGATATAGGTCTATAGTTTTGCGCATCTGCTCGACGACCCTTCTTGAAGACTGGGACTATTTGCGCTCTTTTCCAATCATTTGGAACCCTCCGTTCCTCTAGAGACTTGCGGTACACGGCTGTTAGAAGGGGGGCAAGTTCTTTCGCGTACTCTGTGCAGAATCGAATTGGTATCCCGTCAGGTCCAGTGGACTTTCCTCTATTGAGTGATTCCAGTTGCTTTTCTATTCCTTGGACACTTATTTCGATGTCAGCCATTTTTTCGTTTGTGCGAGGATTTAGAGAAGGAACTGCAGTGCGGTCTTCCTCTGTGAAACAGCTTTGGAAAAAGGTGTTTAGTATTTCAGCTTTACGCGAGTCATCCTCTGTTTCAATGCCATCATCATCCTGTAGTGTCTGGATATGCTGTTTCGAGCCACTTACTGATTTAACGTAAGACCAGAACTTCATAGGATTTTCTGTCAAGTCGGTACATAGAATTTTACTTTCGAATTCAATGAACGCTTCACGCATAGCCCTCCTTACGCTAACTTTGACATCGTTTAGCTTCTGTTTGTCTGAGAGGTTTTGGCTGCGTTTAAACTTGGAGTGGAACTCTCTTTGCTTTCGCAGTAGTTTCCTAACTTTGTTGTTGTACCACGGTGGGTTTTTCCCGTCCCTCACAGTTTTACCCGGCACGTACCTGTCTAAAACGCATTTTACGATTGCCTTGAACTTTTTCCATAAACACTCAGCATTGTCAGTGTCGGAACAGAAATTTTCGTTTTGATCTGTTACGTAGTCTGAAATCTGCCTTCTATTACTCTTGCTAAGCAGATAAACCTTCCTCCCTTTTTTTATATTCCTATTAACTTCCATATTCAGGGATGCTGCAACGGCCTTATGATCACTGATTCCCTGTTCTGTACATACAGAGTCGAAAAGTTCGGGTCTGTTTGTTATCAGTAGGTCCAAGATGTTATTTCCACGAGTCGGTTCTCTGTTTAATTGCTCGAGGTAATTTTCGGATAGTGCACTCAGTATAATGTCACTCGATGCTCTGTCCCTACCACCCGTCCTAAACATCTGAGTGTCCCAGTCTATATCTGGTAAATTGAAATCTCCACCTAAGACTATAACATGCTGAGAAAATTTATGTGAAATGTATTCCAAATTTTCTCTCAGTTGTTCTGCCACTAATGCTGCTGAGTCGGGAGGTCGGTAAAAGGAGCCAATTATTAACCTAGTTCGGTTGTTTAGTGTAACCTCCACCCATAATAATTCACAGGAACTATCCACTTCTACTTCACTACAGGATAAACTACTACTAACAGCGACGAACACTCCACCACCGGTTGCATGCAATCTATCCTTTCTAAACACCGTCTGCACCTTTGTAAAAATTTCGGCAGAATTTATCTCTGGCTTAAGCCAGCTCTCTGTACCTATAACGATTTCAGCTTCGGTGCTTTCTATCAGCGCTTGAAGTTCTGGTACTTTACCAACGCAGCTTCGACAGTTGACAATTACAATACCGATTGCTGCTTGGTCCCCGCATGTCCTGACTTTGCCCCGCACCCGTTGAGGCTGTTGCCCTTTCTGTACTTGCCCAAGGCCATCTAACCTAAAAAACCGCCCAGCCCATGGCACACAACCCCTGCTACCCGTGTAGCCGCTTGTTGCGTGTAGTGGACTCCTGACCTATCCAGCGGAACCCGAAACCCCACCACCCTATGGCGCAAGTCGAGGAATCTGCAGCCCACACGGTCGCAGAACCGCCTCAGCCTCTAATTCAGACCCTCCACTCGGCTCTGTACCAAAGGTCCGCAGTCAGTCCTGTCGACGATGCTGCAGATGGTGAGTTCTGCTTTTATCCCGCTAGCGAGACTGGCAGTCTTCACCAAATCAGATAGCTGCCGGAAGCCAGAGAGGATTTCCTCGGATCCATAGCGACACACATCATTGGTGCCGACATGAGCGACCACCTGCAGATGGGTGCACCCTGTACCCTTCATGGCATCCAGAAGGACCCTTTCCACATCTGGAATGACTCCCCCCGGTATGCACACGGAGTGCACATTGGTTTTCTTCCCCTCTCTTGCTGCCATATCCCTAAGGGGCCCCATTACGCGCCTGACGTTGGAGCTCCCAACTACCAGCAAGCCCACCCTCTGCGACCGCCCGGATCTTGCAGACTGAGGGGCAACCTCTAGAACAGGACAAGCAGCCATGTCAGGCCGAAGATCAGTATCAGCCTGAGACAGATCCTGAAACCGGTTCGTCAGACAAAGTGGAGAGGCCTTCCGTTCAGCCCTCCGGAATGTCTTTCGCCCTCTGCCACACCTTGAGACGACCTCCCACTCTACCACAGGTGAGGGATCAGCCTCAATGCGGGCAGTATCCCGGGCAACCACAGTCGTAGTCCGATCGGGGGATGCGTGGGACGAGCTGGCCGTCCCTGACAAACCCCCATCCGGACCCCCACAGTGATACCCATTGGCAACAGTCTCAAGCTGCATCCGAACACAGCAGTTGCAGTCCCTATCCATGCTAAAAACTGCTTTGCAAAGAACGTCTGAACTAATCTACAGAGAGCGCAAACAAATCGACAAAATTTAAACGGTTATTAAAATACAAGATTGCCTAGTAAATGCAGTAATGCTGCTACTTGCGCACTGCTGACACTGCTCGGCGGCGGAAGGAGACTAAGCGAAATTACACTATTCAGGTACTAAAACGCGATGCTACACTCTCAAATACTATAATACGCCCGAAATTTATGAATTAAACAATGCAAGTACCAAAAACACGCAAAGAAATTAAGAATTAAACTATGTAACAAATGAGTGAGCTAGGAGTATACGACTTGCTGCTCAGCTGCTTATCCAACGGCGGCAGGGAGCACACTGACTGTGACCAACCGACACTGGCCGTTCAAAACAAAAACAGTAGACAAACGACTACGCGAATTTACACTATTTAGGTACTAAAACGCGATGCTACAACTCTCAAATACTATAATAGGCCCGAAATTTATGAATTAAACAATGCAAGTACCAAAAACACGCAAAGAAATTAAGAATTAAACTATGTAACAAATGAGTGAGCTAGGAGTATACGACTTGCTGCTCAGCTGCTTATCCAACGGCGGCAGGGAGCACACTGTTTAGTGTAGTCATCTCTTGGCCTCCCTCTGCGATTTTTACCCTCCACGCTGCTCTCCAATACTAAATTGGTGATCCCTTGATGCCTCAGAATATGCCCTACCAACGGATCCCTTCTTCTACTCATCATTACCGATTTCTATGGTATATGCAGGGTTTGGCCAGAAATGAAACTTACAGAAGCGGGTTCTACAGACGGCTAAGCGTATCGTAAAAGTATAACATTTTGGGGCAAGACACGAGCCGCTTATATTAGCGCAGTTTACAGGCAGTTGTTGGCGCAGCGGAAAGAGTGGAGCCCGGTAATGCCAAGGTCGTGGGGTTGACTGTGTAGGCGAACGCTTTATTATTTTAAATTTTTTCGTTCTTGATACCGCAAACAAAAAGAAGTAATGCTCAATATATTGCTTATTAATATTTTCATAAAAGGCATGAGAAGGAAACGTAAAGGAGAATTTGTAGAGCAAATGAATTTCCGAGAAAGCATTGTACATGACGAGAATTCTGCAAGTACATTTCTAGGAAAGGATTGTAAGCTCTTCACGACAGCGTCGTAAGTGAAGTTAGATCCTTCTATTGTTTTAAGCTGCTGTTCTTCCTGCTATTATAGTCTTCGTAGAACAGGGGAAGCAGTAATTCTCTCGGCATCTCGCGCCTTTAGAAAATGCTACCTACATGGTTCTTTTGAAGTTTCTATATAAAAAAACAAACTTGGTTTATATTAATAAAATGTTCTGTGTCATCGCACAGTAGACAACAAACCATGCACAACACTGAAGTTCAAAATGAAGCGAGTCCTGAATGCTTTAATTAACAGTCCCCACTTAGAAAGAATTCTTCGTGGATGCTATAAGTAAAGTCACTGCTAGATTATTTGTTTTCTGTCCCAAATTTTCCTTTGCCTTTCCTTTCCAGCCTTTTATGAAAGTATTAATGAATGGAATACACTGAACACTATTTCGGTTTATTTGCAGTATAAGTCACGTATAAAGTGAAAATAAATAAAAGTCCATGTAGGGACGCCAACCTATGGCCCTTAGATTACCCATCTTGACTCTTTTCACGGCGCTAACCGCTGCCTGCAAATGACGCTAATTTAAGTGTCTAATGTCCTGCCCGAACCGCGCCAAAGTTCTAATTTTTTCTTAAACGCTTGCCCATCTGGAGCTCCCACGTCTTTGATTTTCATTTCTGCCCAAGCCATTCACATCCTATAAATTCAGACGAAATCCGTGACGATGGCTATACACGGTCCCCTTGTGAGCTGCAATGACGGACGTAAAGTGAAGGATCGAGACGAGAATTACAAAGTAGGGTAAAAGATTATCAATGATAAGATTCGCTGATGACACTGCTATTTCGACAATGCGAGTTAGTACCGATCGCGCGAGGGCAGTAGTGGAGCAGAACATGTTGAGTGAACATGTAAAAAAAAAAAAAAAAAAAAAAAAAAAAAGGAAAAACATCTGTGAGCCAAAAAGACACGAATTCGAATTATAAAACGTTTATTAGAGCACTGTTGGAAATATTTCGTTGGAAAAGGATGATGAATCGTCCGTGGCTTTTCTTGGAGTGCACGAATTTCAACATTAGTCAGTATCATCAAAGGAATGTGATACAGTTAGGTGTGTTTTCGATTGTTCGCAGGTGGATAAATCAAGTTGAAAGAAGTCATCTTTTACTATAAAGAAATCTCACTGTTTTTTGTGATTAATTCTATTGCAAATTAGTGCACTTACGCCAAGTACAGTTAACCTACAGCTCAATTTTTGTGTGTAATCAGGCTGAAGTAAGCTTCACACCTTAAAGTCCTACAGCCAACCACTAGGATGACCATTAGAACTCTTAACATTACGGGAGAAGGGCTTAGAAGTGGCGTACCATGCCACGACGCACTCTTCGGTTTTAATAATCGCGGAAAAGAATTGTGCTGAAATGTGCAAAGCAACAGTGTAATATGTACCGAGTATACGAATAGCAAGAGCTACTGTACTAACGTGCAGGAGATGTGTCGCACGTGCGAAACAGTGAACACTATTATTGAGCGTAAAGAAGACGGTTTAGAGTGCTAAGAGGCATCATATCATATCACGTCTCCGACGGAAGTGCAGCGACCTACGTTCTCAAGCAGAAACGCATGTCAAGTTTCGCAAAAGTAGCTTACATGGTGTAGTGGGACTCATGGCACTGTTGCTGTAGGCATTGTTCAGTCTAATTTCATTTTTCGAGTGTGTTGTGAACAAACTAAGGTACTATGTCAGTAAGTGAGAAACAGTGTAACGAGACTAAAGTAGTAAGAGCTATAGAGGAACAGGCCAAGAGAGGTAATGGTTAGAGCTGGGAGCAGAACTCAGAAAGGTAGATGTAGATTTAAGAATCGTGAATAGTTCAGGAAGTAATAGTGCAGGGTCTGGACGAAGTCAACAAGATAGAACTGGTATCTACACAGACAAGTACTCTTGGCCAAGGATGTTTGGATATGCTCAAGCTCTTAGTAACAGCTTAGGCGAAGACGGAGGAGATCGCATTCTACTTGTCAGAAACAGAGTGAGAGAAACAGGAAAATGTGGTTGAAATAAACAGGTAAAACTCAGGAAGCAGAATTCTCCACTAAGTGGAATGAATGGATCGAAAAATGTGAGGGATGGAGCTGCGTGCACAATCTAAGAACCCTACAGGTTGAAGCAGTTGCGACGGGGTGCGTCGAAAATTGTAAATGCCTCAGCACGCAGATAATGTCTGCGCAAGACCATGTAAAAACAGTAGCGAGAAAGGTAACGAAATTAGTGACAGGAGTGAAGAGGAAATCACCAAGGTCAAGGTGGGGTTCTCAATGATAGTGACAACTAACAGTAATAATTTGGGTAACTTCGTAACGAATATTTTACAGAAGGAAGTTCCAAATCTCAATACAGGAGTAAATAACATAGTATTAACTGGTTTGGAGGAAATATGATTTCGATACGGATTGCAACAGATTTCTATCGGGAGGAAGAGTACATCCAGGGGACTCTTTTCTCAGGCTTAACGGAGCGATACCTGAGAAATGGGCAGATATAATAATATAGATTTCGCAGTGAGACAAGGATACTAAAATGTGGACTTTCACGGCCGGAAATATCATGTCCATTATAATTATCCGGGCTGTTATGCCGTGGTCGGTTGATGAATTTTGCCTCAATTCCCAACGTTTCGTCTCCGACTGCGGGAGACATCTTCAAGGGGGTCCGTAGCTCCATGGAAGGTCCAACACACCCACTGGCTCGCTACTGACTGCTGCTAAATTCCGTGTCCGCGTGACGTCACGTGTTTTGAAACCGTCAGTGCAATTGGCCGCTGTCCGTCGCCGTCGATCGCCGTTGCCATCACCCAGATGACATGATATTTCCGGCGTGAAAGTCTACATTTTAGTATCAGACGCCTCTACGGGGAGGAGATGTCAAGAGAAGTGCGACGCCTGGAAGGACTCCAGAAGAAGAGAGTGCAGCTTTTGTGTTCCCTCACATTCCTGTCTCGTTGCAGAGCCGTCGGCGTTATACCGAAGTTTCTGAAGATAAAGCGACTGTTCTATTCGGGAAAGGCACAACGCATTTTCAAACGGACTGAGGAGGCCTTACTACGAGAGCGCATTCAGCAGACCCGACGAGTCTTGGCAAGCACAAACTGTAAGTTAATGTCTCTCCATATTACGATCAGTAATAAACTGTGCAGCGGTGACTGGGATAAAATTGATAGACTACTGCATGATACCATGGGGAAGCGTATGTTGACAACGTCTAGTAGACAGAAGAAGAAGAAGTTTGATAATTTTCTACCTAATCAGACTGTTCGGCATTTGGACGTTTCCCGGACCGTTATCAATTTGTCCAAACGTTCGTTATCTGACGATGAGACATCTATGCTTGCCAAGGGAGGAAATTTTGTTGTTAGTCCGCGTTTTTTGCCCACGGAAGAAATTATAGCCAGTGTAGAAGCAAGAATTCGCAGTGTGGATTCTGCAACACCTGAAGAAATCCGTATAGAAACAGTAAGAATATTAGCCAATGCAAAACCGCCGAAAAGTAATCTAACTCTGGGTGAGAGAAGAGCTTCAAAACTCCTGAATGATGACGATAGTATTTTGGTTCTCCCAGCTGACAAAGGAAGCGCAACGGTGGTTATGGATGTGGCCGACTATCAGAGTAAAATTAGTGATCTACTGGATCCGCAAGCATATAGGAAGCTGAATAAGGACTCAGAACTGTGTCGCGGTTAATAAAAAAGTCCTCCATTGAAGAGTGTACAGAAAGGTCTCTGCAGTTCGGTTGCGCTACCACCGAGGATTTATGGAGTGCCCAAAATTCATAAAGAAAATGTGCCGTTAAGACGGATACTAAGTGCCATTGGTTCGTCAACTTACTCGTTAGCCAAGTTTTTGACTACGCTGTTAAAACCACATGTGGGCCGTTCGGACTCTTATATAAGAGTTCGACACATTTCATCAGCAGATTGAATGGCATAGTGGTCCAGCCGGAGGACATATTGGTCAGCTTCGATGTGGTATCGCTGTTTAACATGGTTCCACTTAATGATGTATTGAAACAGCTGGATCGAATTTTTCCTGCCGACATTTCAGAACTGTTTAAGTGTTGTTTCACGACCACATACTTAAAGTGGAATGAACAGTTTTATGAGCAAACGGATGGCGTGGCTATGGGAAGCCCCCTAAGTCCCGTAATTTCAAACTTCTTTATGGAGAAATTCGAAGAACAGGCCTTAGGTACTGCCAGCAAAAAACCAAATGTATGGTTCCGATACGTGGATGATACGTTTGTGCTGTGGAGGCATAGTAAAGAGGAACTAAGCCGGTTGCACGAACATCTGAACAGTATAAACTCGAGAATTCAGTTTACAATGGAGGAGGAGGTAGACGGCAAATTACATTTCCTCGATGTGCTTGTTTTTAGAAACGAAAATGGTAGTTTGGGCCACACAGAGTACCGCAAACCCACGCACACGGACCGTTATTTGCACCGGGATTCGAACCACCACCCACAACAGAAGCGGGGTGTTATCAAGACTTTAGCGGACAGAGCTAGAAATATTTGTGAACCTGAGTTGCTCGACGCTGAGATGGAACATCTCCACAATGCACTAATGAAGAACGGGTATTCGTCCGCCGAAATAAAACGTGCGTTGAAGCAGCCACGGAGAAATCATACTGACGTACAGGCTACTGCAAAATCTAAGGTTTTCCTGCCGTTTGTTAAAAATGTAACGGAAAGAATAGGGAGGATCTGGACGAAGCGGAATATTACCGTAATTTACAAGCCCACCAGAAGAATACAGGGATACCTTAAGCCTGCCAAGGACGCTCGCAAACCATTGGAAAAAACTGGAGTGTATAGGATCCCATGCAGCTGTGGTGATATTTATGTAGGTACCACTAAAATAACTGTTTCTAAACGTTTGGAAGAGCACAAGGGAAATTGTAGAAGAGGTTGCGGAGCATGCTTTGCGGCCAGGGAACCACAATACTCGTTTCGAGGAGAAGGAAGTACTAGCGGCCACAAGCGGATATTACGAAAGGCTCTACAGGGAGGCAATCGAAATCGCTAAACACCCAAATAATTTCAACCGAAGGGAGGAGGGCGTGAAATTAAATGGTATATGGATACCGGTGTTAAAGAAGATGTGTACCACCCGTCCACTACTGGGTGATGGCAACGGCGATCGACGGCGACGGACAGCGGCCAATTGCACTGACGTTTTCAAAACACGTGACGTCGCGCCGCGGCGCGGGAGCGCGCGAACACGGAATTTAGCGGCAGTCAGTAGCGAGCCAGTGTGTGTGTTGGACCTTCCATCGAGCTACGGACCCCGTTGAAGATGTCTCCCGTAGTCGGAGACGAAACGTTGGGAATCGACACAGAATTCATCACCGAGCACGGCATAACAGCCTGGATAATTATAATGGACAATGAGACAAGGATTCTCTGAGTTTAGAAAAGATGACGTACGAGGAGTTTTAAAACGCTTTTGTTCATGTATATTGGTCACAGAAAACGTAAGAAGATATCAAGGATGAACTGAGACTACTAGTGTACAGTAGACAGACGGATGGGTTACTAGTTGCCATACTGGAAAAGTTAATAGAATTAAACAAACTTAGACACGCCAATGGGAGGGGAAACTTCAATAAACGCCTAATGAACAGAGTACCGGCGCGATAGACAGGCATGTCATACGTTATTATGATTGAGAAAGACAATAAAACAAAGTGTAATTGTCTTTAAAACGCGTAAAAGAAAAAGCGCAACGGGAAAGCCACTACAGTAGTAGGAATTAAGGAGGCCCGAACTACTGAAATCACCAACATGGAGGCGAACGGACAACGTCCCTGCGCCGCGACAACAAGCCACTGTTGGAAGAGTGGAATGACGGACAAGCGAGAAGGTAAGAGCTGGCTCAGCAAGGGAAGGTTGCCGACGTTGTAGAGCGGGCCGCCGCTGACGCAGGAACTTGGGGCAATTTTTCTCCCAAACAAAGAGGAGATGACACAATAGGCAGATGAACCAAACTGTGCAGAGCGACACGAGGACTCGGTACGGCAGTGCGGAAATTAGGGACAATATTTCTGACTCAGAGGAGAGGAAGAAATGCGTAGACCACGGCGCGAAAACAGTAGAGAGAGAAATGGGAAGCACGGAAACGTAGATGAGTTTCAGCTCGAACCTGGCCTGGAAGTAATACTGAGGGGCAAAACATGCCAATCAGAATTATAAAAAAATGTGAGACGTAACGAACTGAAAGGCCATTAGAGAAATAGGCAATTAGTAAATACTATCAAAATACGCGACAATGCAGTGGTTAAGGTAAATTACGAACCCGTTGGTGGTAGAAGCCAGTTAAAGAAGCTGCTATGTTTAATGAAGGAAATACGACCATTCCAGCGGAGGAAGAGAAAAATACAAAAGGAGGTGATCCGGAAGTATCAAAAGCTATGGTTTTAAAAATACCAAGTACTTCTGATGTTGAGCCAGTAAGACGACGGGTCTTACAAGGAGTGTTAAGAAAGGTAGGAAGATATATTTGCACAGCAAGGGTGACAGGATATAAATTTGAGAATATTTGAGCAGTGAGCATCAAATATTCGGTGATTAGGACGAAGATGTGGAAAAAAATGGAAAATAATTAGAATACATCGTTAATTGTGCCCTAGACAAGCATGTTCCGAGTAACGCTTTAAGGAATGGGAAGACCCACCATGGTTTAATAGCCGTGTTAGAAAAGCGCTACTTAAACAAACATCATTTCATCTCAGATTCAAGAGAAGTAAAACCCTAGCTGACAAAGAAAAGCTGAACGAAACGAAAATGAGCGTAAGGAGAGCTATGAGAAAAGCTTTCAATGATTTCGAAAGGAAGACGTTGTCAACCGTCCTGAGTAAAAACCCTAAGAGATTTTGATCGTATCTAAAATAAGTAAGTAGTTCAAAATCATCTATTCATTCTCTCAGCGACCACTCCGGCACAGAAACGGAAGGTAACAGAGAGAAGGCCGAAATACAGAATTGGGTCTTCCGAAGTTGTTTCACCACGGAAGTTCGTAACACTGTTCCTCCTTGCAATCGTCGTGCGAACGTCGAAATGCCAGATATTGAGATAACTGACCGCGGCATTGAAAAGGAGCTAGAATCGCTTAGTAGTGGAAAGGCTTCAGGACCAGATGAGATAGCAATAAGATTCTATAAAGATTATGCGAAAGAACTTGCTCCCCTTCTAGTAGTAATTTATCGTAGATGGCTTGAGCAACGAAAGGCACCTAACGACTGGAAGAAAGCGAAGATCATTCCCGTTTTTAAGAAAGGCCGTAAGACGGATCCACGCAACTATAGACCTATATCGTTGACGTCAATCTGTTGCAGAATTATGAAACATGCTTTATGCTCAAGAATTATGACGCTCTTGGAAAACGAACAGCTGCTCTATAAAAATCAAGATGGATTCCGCAAACACAGATCCTACCAAACTCAGCTCGCTTTGTTCCTCCCTCAGGTCCACAGCGCAGTGGACAACGGCGTTCAGATTGATGCCGTGTTCCTTGATTTCAGTGAGGCATTTGACACCGTCTCTCATTGCCGTTTAAAGAAAAAAAAAACGAGCTTACGGAGTATCGGGGCAGACCTACGATTGGATTCAACATTTTCTTGCAGATAGAACTAAACACGTCGCTCTTGACGGAAGTAAATCGACAGATATAAAGGTAATATCCGGAGTACCACAGGGAAACGTGATACTACTGTTGCTGTTCACAATATATGTAAATGATCTAGTAGAAAGTATCGGAGGCTCTTTAAGGGTATTCGCAGATGATACAGTTGTTTATACCAAAGTAGTAACGCCAGAAAATAGTAAGAATTTCCAGAAGGACCTGCAGAGAACTGATGAATGGTGCAGACTCTGGCAGTTGACCCTGAAGCTAAATAAATATAACACACTGCGCATACATAGGAAAAGAAATCCACTACTGTACAGCTACACTATTGATGAAAAACAGCTGGAGACAGCGTCTGCCGTAAAATATCTCAGCGCAACCTACCAGAGTGACCTTTAATGAAATGACCATATAAAACAGATAGTGGAAAAGAAGACACAAGACACAAGAGTCAGATTCATCGAAAGAATTTTAAGGAAATGTAACTCATCCACGAAAGAAGTGGCTTAATAGGCCCTTGTTCGCCCGATTCTTGAGTATTGGTCATCTGTCTGAGATCCCTATCAGTTAAGACTGATAGAGAAGATCCAACGAAGAGCGATGCGTTTCGGCACGGGATCGTTTCCCTTGCGAGAGAGCGTTACGGAGACTCTCAACAAGCTTCACTGGCAGACGTTACAAGAGAGGCGTTGTGAGTCACTGAGAGATTTACTACTGAAATTTCGGGACAGCACTTTTCAGGAGTAGTCAGACAACACATTACTTCTCCCCATATACATCTCGTGTATTGATCACGAGGAGACAATTCGGGAAATTAGAGCCAATACAGAGGCTTACAGACAATCATTCTTTCCACGCACTATTCTCGAGGGATCAGATAGTGGTACCGAAAGTACCCTCCCCACATACCAATAGGTGGCTCGCGGGGTATGATGTATCTGTAGGAAGGGACATTGCAATATTATTCGAACGGCGCCTTTGCACGCAGAAGGCAAATGGGTGCAACAACAAAAAAGATTAAAAATGTGTGCTGGGCCGACACTCGAACTCGGGACATTTGCCTAACGCAAAGGCCACAAAGTTTTAATCTTGCAGGAAGTTTCACATCAGCACACACTCCGCTGCAAAGTGAAAATTTCATTCTGAAAGAAGGAGATGTGCGTATGCAAGATCAACAACGACATATGTCGTACCAGAAACTATAATTAGGAAAGACATACGAGATATGAACAAGAAAAAGACAAACATAGTAACATTTTCCGTGATGTTACCGGCAGATACTGGCAAACTAAGTGTACTCAAGGTGAATGCTGTACCTTACCAAAAAGATCTTTCAATCGTCTCTGAATTAAGGAATAGAATGTAACGGTCTGAACACGAATCTTCATGCTGTGAAGAAGAGGTATGGAATGGAAAAGGAGGGGAAGGCAGTTTTATACGGCACAAACAATTATTTAAAATGCATGTAATCTGTAGAATGGAAGAAACTTGAAGGTGCAAAAACGAGAATGATAGAGAAAGGGAAAGGGATTTTCCGAAAACTGATGGAAAATTGGGAGCATTCAAGAAGAAGGGTGATGCTGTAAAATTCACGTTTCGAGTGTACTTAGTTTGGAATAACATAGCAGAATGAATGTGAATAATGATGACGCAAACAAAACTTTGAATCTGCCACAGCGGAAAGCACGACAACGAAAGAAGAAACAAAATTGGCAGAAATGCGGACGCAGAAGAGCGATTGGGCACGTGCGAGGAGAAACGGAAAGAAAAGAAAACCAGCACCAAGATATTCGAAGCAGGTTGCAAGTATAGAGGTAGGACGACTCCGCACAGTGGCGAAGACAGTATCGTGATCTGATATAATTTGTTGCTGTTTTTTATGTATAAGAGACAGTAGTTAGGTACGGACTGCGAAATATTAAATGTCAAGTTAAGAGGTAGTACTACGGCCCAGGCGAAGCCAGTTTTAAAATTATTACGCTTTTATGGCAGAAATAGTGGTACGGGGTGTTTTGGCTGAGCCTTAGTGAGATGGTATAGGTTAGGTACACACTTACACAGTAATTTAACTGTGCAGAATTGCTAGTGAAGTATATAATTTTGTTTAAACTGCTCTAGCGGGGCTAATGAAAGTAGACTAAGTGCTACACGCATAGGTCCTGAGGTTCAGCGTAAGTCTGCATTTGGCGGTGTCTTCGAATGTTCCATGCCTTCGTCACGTGATCGGCGGAGGCGACGGGCTTTCAGCATAATTATATGCAGCCACGGCGTTTGGAGCTCCGACAGCACGGACAGTGATGCATTGCTTTCACAGGAGCCTGCCCCACGATGGTTTCGGGGCGAGATGACGTCAGGTGCACACAGGTGGTCCGCAGTGGGCAGACTAGCTGACAGCCGCGGATCAACACGCCGCAAGCTTGGGGCTATGTGAAGAAACACCTCACTGCAGGAGGTCAACGCCCTTCTATTCATTTGATGACAGCACGAAACTGCCGGGCGTCATCTCACCGGACGCAGCAAAGAGGCGGGCTGCGCCCTTCACATGTTGCCAAGGTCGTTCTTAGTACGCTGCAGGAGTTTCTCTGGGAAGCCATTACACATCCTATACACAGCCCCGATCTCTCACCATGCGATTTAAAGTTTTTGGAGCACTGAAGTAGGACGTTCGTGGCCATTAGTTTGATTCAGACGGAGAGGTGCATGCATACAATCTTGGTCCCATAGGTGACAGCTAACATTTTTCCATGATAGCACTCACAACCTTGTTGCATAGCGGGATGAATATATTGACATTTATGGCTGTGACTTTTGAAATAACGAATAGTTTACTTACTTCCTTTCCATCTGCCTCATTTACACTACTGGCCATTAAAAATGCTACACCATATTCACACAAGGTTGGTGCCGGTGGCGACACCTACAACGTGCTGACATGAGGAAAGTTTCCAACCAATTTATGATACACAAACAGCAGTTGACCGGCGTTGCCTGGTAAAACGTTGTTGTGATGCCTCATGTAAGGAGGAGAAATGCGTACCATGACGTTTCCGACTTTGATAAAGGTCGGATTGTAGCCTATCGTGATTGCGGTTTATCGTATCGCGATATTGCTGCTCGTGTTAGTCGACATCCAATGACTGTTAGCAGGATACGGAATCGGTGGGTTCAGGAGGGTAATACGGAACGCCGCGCTGGATCCCAACGGCCTCGTATCACTAGCAGTCGAGATGACAGGCATCTTATCCGCATGGCTGTAACGGGTCATGCAGCCACGTCTCGATCCCTGAGTCAACAGATGGGGACGTTTTCCAGACAACAGCCATCTGCACGAACGGTTCGACCACGTTTGCAGCAGCATGGACTATCGGCTCGGAAACCATGGCTGCGGTTGCCCTTGACGCTGCATCACAGACAGGAGCGCCAGCGATGGTGTACTCAACGACGAACCTGGCTGCATGAATGGCAAAACGTCAGTTTTTCGGATGAATCCAGGTTCTGTTTACAGCATCATGATGGTCGCATACGTGTTTGGCGACATAGCGGTGAACGCACATTGGATGCGTGTATTCGTCATCGCCATACTGGCGTATCACCCGGCATGATGGTATGGGGTGCCATTGGTTACACGTCTCTGTCACCTCTTATTCGCATTGACGGTACTGTGAACAGTGGACGTTACATTTCAGATGTGTTACGACCCGTGGCTCTACCCTTCATTCGATCCCTGCGAAACCCTACATTTTAGCAGGATAATGCACGACCGCAGGTTGCAGGTCCTGTACGGGCCTTTCTGGATACAGAAAATGTTAGACTGCTGCCCTGGCCAGCAGATTCTCTAGATCTCTCACCAACTGAAAACGTCTGGTCAATGGTGGCCTAGCAACTGGCTCGTCACAATACCCCAGTCACTACTCTTGATGAACTGTGGTATCGTGTTGAAGCTGCAGGGCAGCTGTACCTGTACACGCCATCTAAGCTTTGTTTGACTCAATGCCCAGGCGTATCAAGGCCGTGATTACGGCCAGAGATGGTTGGTCTGGGTACTGATTTTTCAGGATCTATGCACCCAAATTGTGTGTAAATGGAATCACATGTCAGTTATAGTATAATATATTTGTCCAATGAATACCAGTTTATCATCTGCATTTATTCTTGGTGTAGCAATTGTAATGGCCATTAGTGTAGTCTGACTGTCCCTTATGCATCAGGACTCTGGATATGTCTCCGTTACATTGTATATTACACGATGAAATACATGTGTCCATATGTGATATAATACACTTAAGATTTTGAGATGAAATCTTCGTGCGCGACGCCTTGCGTTACTTAATGTGCACCAGAATTCGGCCCATAAAACGGGCTTTTCTAGTGCTCATACCTCCGGTTCCGTTGGTGATATAAAAGTGGGGTCAAGTGTTTTGGACTGCCCTTGCACCTGGGGTCCTTCTTTACACCCAAAAGAACGGTACTGTTATTGTCATTATTCTACAGCACAGGGTCAAAGTGTAAATACCACACACATCCTCCCGCTTAGGAAAATGCAGGAAATCGGTTGGTTCTTTTGAATTTGACGTAGTCTGCGGTGCGCCTTAAGGAGCTTATGGAAGCACCATTTGTTCATGGACTGTTCCGCAGGAATTCCCAGACAAGTGTTTTTGTACCATTTTTCGTATCAAAAACGAGTAATAGATTCCACGACCACTATGCACAATGTATGGCTGAGAGTCTTACGATATTTTCCTAAGATCGAGATCTGGAACAGTCTTGATAATCTTCTAGATACCTTTATCCGTTTCGGAGATGTTGAGGTTCAAATTTGCTCTATTTCTATTCGTACAACAGCACATAAAATCAGCCGTGAGGCGCAATGTGAGTAATAAGTAACCCTATTTGATTGTTCAGACTTTGACGTTATATTCGTTTGACATAAATGACGTTATAAGCTATCGGCCTCCCCATCAACCCTGGACCTTGCGGTTGGTGGGAAGCTTGCGCGCCTCAGCAACACAGACAGCCGTACTGTAGGTGCAACAACAGTGGACGGGTGTCTTAAGAGGACAGATAAATGTGTGGTTTCTGAAGAGGGGTAGCAGCCTTTTCAGTAGTTGCAGGGGCAACAATCTGGATGTTTGACTAATCTGGCCCTGTAAATCAACGAAGACTTCCTTGCTGTGCTGTTACTACAAACGGCTGAAAGCAAGGGGAAACTACAGCCGTAACTCTTCCGTGTGGTTAAATGATGGTGACATCATCTTGCGTAAAATATTCCGGAAGTAAAATAATCACCCATTCGGATCTCGGGAGGGGGGGGGGGGCGGAATTACTCAGGAGGACGTCTTTCACAGAAGAAACAAAACTGGCGTTCTATGAATCGGAGCGTGGAATGTCAGATCCCTTAATCGGGAAGGTAGCTTAGAAAATATGAAAAGGGAAATGGGCAGGTTAAAGCTAGGTATAGTGCGAATTCGTGAAGTTCGGACGCAGGTTGGAACAGGACTTCTGGTCGGGTGAATAAAAGATTAGAAATACAAAATCGAATAGGGGTAATGCAGAAGTAGGTTTAATAATGAATAAAAACATAGGAACGCAGATAAGCTACTGTGAACAGCATTGTGAACGCATAATTGTAGCCAAGATAAACACGAAGACCACACCCACCACAGTGGTATAAGTTTATATGCCAACTATCTTCCCAGATGAGAATAAGATTGAGGAAATGTATGATGAGATTAAAAATAATTATTAAGATAGTTAAGAGAACCGAAAGCTCAATAGTCATGGGGGACTGGAATTACATAGTAAGAAAAGGAAGAGAAGGAAAAGGAGTAGGTGACTGTGGCCTGGAGGAAAGGAGTCAAAGAAGAACCCACCTGGTAGAATTTTGCACAGAGCATAGTTTAATAATAGCTAACACTTGGCTTAAGAATCATGAAAGTAGATTGTGTATGTGAAAGAGACCTGGAGTCACCGGAGGGTTTCAGACAGATTACATATTGGTACGACAGAGATTTCAGAGCCAGACTTTAAATTGTAAGACATGTCCAACCGCAGATGTGGACTCAGACCACAATTTATTGGTTACGAACAGCATATTAAAACAGAAGAAACTACAAAAAGGCAAGATTTTAATGTGATGGAACCGGGATAAACTGAAAGGACCAAAGATTGTATAGAGTTTCAAAAGTAACATTAGGGAAGGTTTGACAAGAACAGGGGAAAGGAATACATAGGAGAATGGGTAGCTTTGAGAGATTAAACAGTGAAGGCAACAGAGGATCGAGTAAGTAAAAGGACAAGCACTAGCAGAAATGCTTGGGTAACACAATATAAATCGACTGTAATCGATGAATGCAGAAAATATAAAAATGCAATAAATGAAGCAAGTGAAACGGAATACAAACGACCAAAACATGGGCCCGGACGGTGTGGCGGAGCGGTTCTAGGTGCTTGTCTGGAACCGCGCAACCGCTACGGTCGCAGGTTCGAATCCTGCCTCGGGCATGGATGTGTGTGGTGTCCTTATGTTAGTTAGGTTTAACTAGTTATAAGTTCTAGGGGACTGATGACCTCAGCTGTTAAGTCCCATAGTGCTCAGAGCCATTTTTTACTAAAAAATGAGATCGACTGCAAGTGCAACATGGCTAATTAGGAATGGCTAGAGGACAAATGTAAGAATGAAGAAGATGCTGCCAACAGGAAAATTAAAGAAACAGAATCACCTGCATGAATATCAAGAGCTGAGATAGGAAACCAGTTCTAAGCAAAGGAGGCAAAGCAGAAAGGTGCAGGGAGTATGTAGAGGGTCAATACAAGGGGGATGTACTTGAGGGCAATATTATGGAAACAGAAGAGGACGTAGATGAAGATGAGAAGGGAGATATGATACTGCGTGAAGAAATGGAGACGGCACTGAAAGACTTAAATCGAATCAAGGCCCCGGGAGTAGACAATATTCCGTTATATCTACTGATAGCCTTGGGAGAGCCAGCCATGACAAAACTTTTCCATATGGCGCGAAAGATGTATGAGGCAGGTGAAGTACCCCCATGCTTCAAGAAGAATATAAGAATTCCAATTCCAAAAAAAGAGCAGGTGCTGACAGATGTGAAAATTATCGAACTGTCAGTTACATATATCACAGCTGCAAAATACCAACAGGAATAGTTTACAGAAGAATGGAAAAACTGGTAGAAACCGACCTCGGGGAACATCAGTTTGGATTCAGCATATCTTTATGCGTTTCCGAAATAAAGAGATTCAAAGTTACTCTACTTCTACACGAAAAATATGCACGTAAAAACCAGTGTGAAACGAAAACGTAGTTTTTAAGGTGACATTTCTCGTAGAAATATGCTGTAAAATGTCTCTGTTATCATCAAAGGAATTCTGGGGATCTCATGTTCTAGCACTGAAGAACATACATAATTTTTATACAAAAAATGGGATTGATGTGTACAATTGCTTTTCAGTCATTTCAGTTTTTTAAACCATTAAAATATGTACTGACCCGAAACTTCTTTTCATATGAGTGACATACCTTACTGAGGCAGGGGAAAAAAAAGGAAGCAGCGAAAAAGTGCTCCAGACCACGAAAAGAGTGAATATCCGCCTTTTTAAAAGACTGACTGGAAAATGGGGTAAGAGTTGCCTCTTTCTGTCTTCGTCAGCACCTTTAAAAATTTTCGAAACATTTTGGAATGAAAACATTTTCGCGCTTTTTGATACTGAGAGAAAGGAGACACAGAGAATGGGGAATAGGCGGAAAGGTAATACATATTGGTAGATACAACAGTGGTTGTGGTAAATAAATAGCGAAGGAGACAATGGCAGTATGAGAGAAAGAGAGGGACATTGTGGCAGTGGAATATAGTTGACAGTGATAGAAATAGTGAAGGAAACTGTGCCAGTTCAAGAGGAATAAAGAGACGCAGAAGATAGGTGGTGAGAGCCTGTGATAATGAGAGGACTTGTCTATGAGATTGACAATGAGGAATAGAGAGATAGTGAGTGGGAGGGAATATATGAGATAGTAGCAGTAAGTGAGAGCAAGAGGGACGAAATGACAGTGAGAACAGATTGTATTAGTCAATGTTAGGAAGACAGGACGAAAGAGACTGTGGCTGTGGGACGGGTCACAGTGACAGATAGAGAGAAATAAAGAAATAATAATGATGAATTTGGCTAAATGAGTGATTGAGAAATAGTAAGTGGGAGTGGATGGGTATGAGCGACTCACAGCGATAAGCTAATGGATGTGAGCGAGTTACGGTTAGGGGTGCTTGTGTGGATGACAGGTGATATTACATGTTGAAAAGACCGCAAATATGTTCACATGGCAAATTTTTGAGAAAAATTTTAAAGATGCTGAGGAAGATAGAATAAGGCATCTGGTATCCAATTTTTCAGCCAAAAATATTTTAAGTAGGAATGTATTCACGTGTGTCGTGCTCCGATTACCAGCAGGAAATGCTCTTAAGAGCATATCTGCTGGTACTCGTGTAATCAGTAGCACACCAGGAGTCCATTGGGCCTCTCTTAATACTCGACATTGATCTTCCGGAAAGGCTAGAAGCGTATGCATGTGAGTTTGTATACTTTTCAGTTATACATTTACTCATTATTATTGGAAATTTGTTACCTGGTCAAGTTATTAGTTAACCGCTGCTGCGACATCAGGTTCACGGTATCATTTTGTGGCGCGTTGTTATATAAGGGAACCCAGTTATAGCATCATGCTGTCAAAAATACACTGCATTGCCGTACTGTTCATCGTAAGAAGTGATAGCGACGTACGATGTACAAGTCCGTTATCCAAATCGAAACGGAGTGTAACATGAACGTTAACTCAGCTGAAATAATAAATGTTCATTGTCAAACTGTTTCACGTGGTGGTGGATTTGATTTTTTCTCTCTAAGTAACTACTCCGTTACGTCAAGCCACGTAACTGTCAACTACTTTGCTTCCGTAAGTTATTGTCTACTGTACGTAAGAAACCAATTTGAAAAGAATCAATTTGAATGTGATCTTGACACTTAAAATTTTAGTTGAATGGTGTATAAAATGAATGTCTTACTGGACTGGTGTTGCACCACGCTTGGACTAAAAAAATCTCTTGTTTCTTTATGAGACAACCGTATTAATGAATCACAAATTCAGTCAGTCTTCTCATACAATTATTTGGGAAAGTTACGTTTAGAGATGCGAAGTGAAACGATTAAACATTGTCAATTGTAGATAAAGCACATTGTACAGTTCATAGGCAGGAGACAGGAAAACTGCAGCTACTTTTAAGAAGACATTCCATAAAAATACGTTTAATGCTAAGTGAATACTGCTCTCGTTTATCAGGCCCATACCATTTTGAGGTAAATCGGATGTACAAAGAAATACATAGCAAACAGTCGCCGACTGTTTTGACTGGCGAAGAGCTATAATAGAAAAGCTTAAAAATAACTGGCAGACACACGAAGAAACAAAGAAATCGTACATTTAACGGGAACCTGCATAGAAAGGCTTAAGAATGATCCTGCGGAGCTACAAATATCCTCCAGCATTGTACGTATTTATTCCGTGAACATCGTTCAGATAAAGGTTAGATAAATGGCTCGCACAGAAGCGTACATGCTATATTCCATCCCATGGTTATAGGGCCCGAAAAAGTCTCACCTTTCGCTCTTTATTAGCCATGTAAAGGTATGGTGGTTGCCTCCATCACTCAATAGACGCTGAGCATTAATTTTACAAAATCTCACTGCATAAGCCAAAACACCTCGATATCCCATGTGTTAATGATGAGTCCACAGATCGGTGAAATTGTCTGGAATGTCCATATGTGTGGAGGTGCGGTAGGAAATATAACAAGGCCATAGACACGGTCAACATGCTCAGAATGCGTCGGGCGAATTTACCTTTGCAACGTTCTTGTTGGTAGAACAATAACCAGGGCTTTCGCAAATATGCGAGGTAGAACAGTCCCTACTGTATAAATGGACGACGGAAAAAATTGGTCGTTATAGTATACATAATAAAGCCATGCTTTCAGAGGCCATGAATTTAAAACGGGTCGTTGAAAGTACCGATCTGGGCAATCACGGCGTCTCCTCTAATCTTTCCTTTTTCCTGTCGTCTATTAACATTGACTTTGTAGTAAAGGATGTTGTGTGCAACATTGGCTCTGTTTCAACTAGTGCTGTTCATGACAAAAGTTCATGGCTTGTAGAAAATAAACTAACGCTAAATCACAGTAAGACTCAGTTTTTGCAGTTTCTAACACACTGCATCAAACCAGTCTCAGGGATGAAGACCACAACAACAACACACAATTCAACAAAACCAGACGTTTCAGTTATCGAGAACGGGCATATGATTAGTGAAACTGAATAGTTAAAATTTCTAGGTGTTCAGATGAATTGTGAACTGTCGTGGAAAGCCCACGTTCGCGATCTTATTTAAAGACTTAACGTTGCCATTTTTACTATTCGAACGTTATCTGGAGTAAGAGTATTTTAACACGAAAAGTAGTGTGCTTTTATTTTAATTCGTTTTGATGATTTCCATTTTCTCAGACATTAATACTCATCATGATATGGTTCGCAGCCCTTCTCACGTGTGTGGGCGTAAAACTCGGATACCCCTGGCAACAATTAAATATTCTTGGTATCAGTTACCTGCAGACTTTTGAGACATCAGGGGAGACGTGTCAGCATTCCTCCACTATCATTTGTAGACAGATTGATATTCGGAGAGGGTTCTGGTTTGATAGATATGGCTAAGTGTCGTGACAGAACTGAGTTACACGTCAAAACTATCTACATTTTAAAGTTCATTCCTAAATACGGTGCAACACAGCATTTTTAACAGTCATTGCCAGTGGAGAAAGAAGGCCAGCCATTGCCGGTGGAGAAAGAAGGCCAGCCATTGCCGGTGGAGAAAGAAGGCCAGCCATTGCCGGTGGAGAAAGAAGGCCAGCCATTGCCGGTGGAGAAAGAAGGCCAGCCATTGCCGGTGGAGAAAGAAGGCCAGCCATTGCCGGTGGAGAAAGAAGGCCAGCCATTGCCAGTGGAGAAAGAAGGCCAGCCATTGCCAGTGGAGAAAGAAGGCCAGCCATTGCCAGTGGAGAAAGAAGGCCAGCCATTGCCAGTGGAGAAAGAAGGCCAGCCATTGCCAGTGGAGAAAGAAGGCCAGCCATTGCCAGTGGAGAAAGAAGGCCAGCCATTGCCAGTGGAGAAAGAAGGCCATCCATTGCCAGTGGAGAAAGAAGGCCAGCCATTGCCAGTGGAGAAAGAAGGCCAGCCATTGCCAGTGGAGAAAGAAGGCCAGCCATTGCCAGTGGAGAAAGAAGGCCAGCCATTGCCAGTGGAGAAAGAAGGCCAGCCATTGCCAGTGGAGAAAGAAGGCCAGCCATTGCCAGTGGAGAAAGAAGGCCAGCCATTGCCAGTGGAGAAAGAAGGCCAGCCATTGCCAGTGGAGAAAGAAGGCCAGCCATTGCCAGTGGAGAAAGAAGGCCAGCCATTGCCAGTGGAGAAAGAAGGCCAGCCATTGCCAGTGGAGAAAGAAGGCCAGCCATTGCCAGTGGAGAAAGAAGGCCAGCCATTGCCAGTGGAGAAAGAAGGCCAGCCATTGCCAGTGGAGAAAGAAGGCCAGCCATTGCCAGTGGAGAAAGAAGGCCAGCCATTGCCAGTGGAGAAAGAAGGCCAGCCATTGCCGGTGGAGAAAGAAGGCCAGCCATTGCCAGTGGAGAAAGAAGGCCAGCCATTGCCAGTGGAGAAAGAAGGCCAGCCATTGCCAGTGGAGAAAGAAGGCCAGCCATTGCCAGTGGAGAAAGAAGGCCAGCCATTGCCAGTGGAGAAAGAAGGCCAGCCATTGCCAGTGGAGAAAGAAGGCCAGTCATTGCCAGTGGAGAAAGAAGGCATAAATGACAATGAAAATTCAAAGTTTGATTTGGAATCGAATCGCAGAACATTGGATCAATGACCAGTGTGTGACTATGCTTTATAATATTAGAAGTTTGGCTTCTGGATCACGGTATGTGCAGCTCAGAAACATGGATTGCCTTCCTGGAGGGGCAGGTTGGTAAGCTCCTTAGGTTTCTCTCTTGAAAATAAGGGGATTAAGAGCTGCTAAACCAACACACTAGCACTTTTTTCTCTCCCAATCACATCATTTTGTAACTCCTTTTTAAGCCACTTTATTTTTATTAAAAATAGGATGATCGAAGAGGTCATAACCTAACCCAAATCGCATGTGCTATCTATCTATCTATCTATCTATCTATCTATCTATCGCTCTCCCTCCCTCCCCATGTCACACTCACACTCACACTCACACGCTTATATTACTCTGCCAATCACAGCCCGGTATGCCACTGGCGGTTAAATCGAAACAGCCAATCAACAAGTACGTCCTAGAGCTGGCCATCCTCTTCGTTGTACACGCAGATGGTGGGCAAACACTATACTTTGCCTCGCACAATCCATCCTAAACTGTCACAACGCTATTTCATTGCCTAAATTGCCTCCATTAGTTCTCAATATATGTCGATCAAATTGAAATTGTATTACTGGTAATACAAAGATCGAATTTTCACCACAAGACGTTTTTAGAAAGTTATCAGTAATGGTTTACCTCATCAAATACCATTTTGAGGGAATAAGAGGATAACAGATCATGCACCCTACAAGAAAAATATAACTGACGTCACCGATGGGCTTTATATTTGCAGTACTTTATGACAGGCCCGATGCAGCTTGTGGTTTGAACAGCTGCGGCTTGTGGTTGTCTTTACTGAGGAAGCCTGCAACATTTATCGATTGGAACTAAGGTACAAAGGCGATCTAAAAAGTGTACAGACTTTATATTCTTTCCTGTACATATTCAACAACAAAGTAAGAGCTAACTATGTCACAATATCTACTCTATCCTTTCATATTTTCATTTTTGGAAATTTGTGTTAAGATCTTACGGTCCTAAACTGCTGAGTTCATCGGTCCCTAAGCATAGACACTACTTAATCTAACTAACTTACGGTAAAGACAACACCAACACCCATGCCCAAGGGAGGACTCGAACCTCCGACGGGGGGAGCCGCGCGGACCGTGACAAGGAGCCCCTAACCGCGCGGCTACCCCGCTTGGCACATTTTCTTTCAGCACAACAAACGTACGAACAACTGAAGCGAGTTGGATAGATCTTTAATGCGGGCAATACTTACACTGAGTATTTTCGTAATATTTAATGTAACTATGAAAACAGTAATGCTTGGAAACTACACGGTACTCTGATGAAATAACACGCTGAACTGTTGTTTTGTAACCTGAATTTAATACGCATACATATACACAGGAAGTGATTGCCTCTATGCCTTCAATTACCCACGTCCTACTACGATTCAAACGCAGCTAAACACTATAGCGACCTCCCGCTAGGGTATTAACTTTATCTTGTAACATAAAATGTTTCTCATCTTCTTTTGACAATGCTAACTTATGCTGTTTCACAGGGGAAACTACATGAACCTTCCATGGAAAAACATACCGGACAGTAGTTTTAATACCTGAATTCAACACACATACTTGCATGGGTAGACACATGCATTAGAACGCCACTTCTTGGATACAGGAAAGCCCAGTGGATTAACGTTGAGGGCCGGTGTGTTAGCCACATTAAATGTGGTATTTTGGTAGTTTCACATCTGACAAGATGATTACTGCGCTGGTACCCAGGTCCCATCACAGTTACAAGTTGCAAAAACGTTTCGAAAGTATCCTCATACTTTCTCACAGGATATTGGCGGCCGCAAGCGGATGGGGCACACAGTTTCCATCGCTGAGGAGAAGGTGTGGAAACAGGAATGGTACCTTTCCTCCACCCTTCTTCTTCTTCTTCTTCTTCTTCTTCTTCTTATTCTTCTTATTCTTCTTATTCTTCTTATTCTTCTTATTCTTCTTATTCTTATTCTTCTTCTTCTTCTTATTCTTATTCTTATTCTTCTTCTTCGTATTATTATTATTCTTATTCTTCTTCTTCTTCTTCTTCTTCGTATTATTATTATTCTTATTCTTCTTCTTCTTCTTCGTATTATTATTATTCTTATTCTTCTTCTTCTTCTTCTTCTTCGTATTATTATTATTCTTATTCTTCTTCTTCTTCTTCTTCTTCGTATTCTTCTTCTTCTTCTTCTTCTTCTTCGTATTATTATTATTCTTATTCTTCTTCTTCTTCTTCTTCTTATTCTTATTATAATTATTATTATTTTTCTTTTGCTTGTGCCGTAATCCCGCAGTTTTCGCTGGGTCGGCATAGCTACAACCGGATTTGGAATGCTTAGTTTGAAGGGGTGGCCGGATTCCCTTCCTGCCGCCACCCCAGGACGGAATCAGTGTACACCAGCCGTCTGCGTCTACATCTACATTTATACTCCGCAAGCCACCCAACGGTGTGTGCCGGAGGGCACTTCACGTGCCACTGTCATTACCTCCATTTCCTGTTCCAGTCGCGTATGGTTCGCGGGAAGAACGACTGTCTGAAAGCCTCCGTGCGCGATCTAATCTCTCTAATTTTACATTCGTGATCTCCTCGGGAGGTATAAGTAGGGGGAAGCAATATATTCGATACCTCATCCAGAAACGCACCCTCTCGAAACGTGGACAGCAAGCTACACCGCGATGCAGAGCGCCTCTCTTGCAGAGTCTGTCACTTGAGTTTGTTAAACATCTCCGTAACGCTATCACGGTTACCAAATAACCCTGTGACGAAACGCACCGCTCTTCTTTGGATCTTCTCTATCTCCTCCGTCAACCCGATCTGGGACGGATCCCACACTGATGAGCAATACTCAAGTATAGGTCGAACGAGTGTTTTGTAAGCCACCTCCTTTGTTGATGGACTACATTTTCTAAGGACTCTCCCAATGAATCTCAACCTGGTACCCGTCTTACAAACAATTAATTTTATATGATCATTCCACTTCAAATCGTTCCGCTTCCGCACGCATACTCCCAGATATTTTACAGAAGTAACTGCTACCAGTGTTTGTTCCGCTATCATATAATCATACAATAAAGGATCCTTCTTTATATGTATTCGCAATACATTACATTTGTCTATGTTAAGGGTCAGTTGCCACTCCCTGCACCAAGTGCCTATCCGCTGCAGATCTTCCTGCATTTCGCTACAATTTTCTAATGCTGCAACTTCTCTGTATACTACAGCATCATCCGCGAAAAGCCGCATGGAACTTCCGACACTATCTACTAAGTCATTTATATATATTGTGAAAAGCAATGGTCCCATAACACTCCCCTGTGGCACGCCAGAGGTTACTTTAACGTCTGTAGACGTCTCTCCATTGATAACAACATGCTGTGTTCTGTTTGCTAGAAACTCTTCAATCCAGCCACACAGCTGGTCTGATATTCCGTAGGCTCTTTCTTTGTTTATCAGGCGACAGTGCGGAACTGTATCGAACGCCTTCCGGAAGTCAAGAAAAATAGCATCTACCTGGGAGCCTGTATCTAATATTTTCTGGGTCTCATGAACAAATAAAGCGAGTTGGGTCTCACACGATCGCTGTTTCCGGAATCCATGTTGATTCCTACATAGTAGATTCTGGGTTTCCAGAAACGACATGATACGCGAGCAAAAAACGAGTACGTCTTGCGTAAATCAGGAAATAGTGTGAATGTGTTTCAAATGTCTGCGAGTTGTGTAACTGAGGCGGGACGTGGGGAACGTGTAATGCATACGTGCATGAGTTTAAGCCGAGTATTATGCATATTTATGCGATCAGGAATGCTCAGTAGCAGCCAGGCTACATGTACATTTAACAATTAAGTGTCAGCAAGGAGCATTAGTGATGAAATCATAGGAGGCTATGTTGTGTAACCTTAGTAGGGACAGGATGCGACTATTCGGGAGTAGGGTCTTACAATCTGAGACAGTGTTCCGAGACAAACTTCCGTCACAGTGTCCGGAAACGTGACGTCAGACCCGCCTAGCAACAGCGATCTGAACGCCCATTGGCTGAAGGTTTGGAGATTATATATATATAGGGAACGAGAGAAGTGTCCTTATTGGCTGAGAGAGAAAGGTGGGGTGGTCTCTCTTGTCCTTCGGGAATACAGGGCGAGTTAGTCGTGAGGAGCCACTCAAAACGCGCGGTCGAGTAACCGGAGCAGCTCTGAAAGAACGGTCGCGAGTACATATTTCAGATATTAAACAAGCTAGAACGTGAAGTTATTAGTTATCAGAACGCCACGTGTCGTGTGGAGTGTCTATCATTATCTAGTCAGAAAACTGTGTTTATGTGTGTGAAGGGTCGAATAACGGCGTAGTCCAGAGCCGCCATATTGCAAATTCTGATTCTGTGACGTGTGTGCCAAAGCAATTACTGTATTTAAACAAGTATAGTCCAAACGTTGCTGACAATTAACAACTGGCATGCCTAAACACTCTACTTCAGCAGGATCAGCACCTACATTGAACCTGGCAACTGAGCGCTATCACTGTGCTACGAGGGACTTACCGAAGCAGCAAGACACCAGGTTAGTGATACCACCCAGAGAAGTACTTCCTTCTCGCTACAATGCCATTGAGGTGTTGTAACCAGACCGGTATACACCTACTGGGATGTGGAAAACCGCCTAAAAACCAACTTCAGGCTGGCCGTCACACAGGCCTTCGTCGTTAATCCGCTGGACGAATTCGACCGGGGTCCGGTGCGCCTACCCGAGTCAAGTAAGCAGCGCATTAGCGCTCTCGGCCAACCTGGCGGGTGAGCCTCCATCTACTAATAATGTTTCCAAATCCTGATTAACCTGCAGAGTCCTTGAAGATCGGGCATCTGGCCAGAGGGAAAGAAGAGAAGTCATACGGGTAAAAAATTAGGGTAGCTGCGCTTTGAGCTACCTACTTTCAACAACTTTTCAGTGCCACCCAAACATTTCAGTGAGCTCAATGCTAGAATGGTAACTTTATTTTGCAGTACAAAACTTTTGTAATGTTCTTTTGGTAATGTTAACATTTCTTGTCACACAATGTAAACTGCATAACACTTCGAGTAACAGAAAATTGTTTAAGTCACTTCGATACACTGCTTCCTTTCTCTTGAGACTTTCGGAACAACGTTATTCAAGGAATATAGTCCTTGTCTGGTTACATCTATACTTGACGGTATTGTGGAGAACAATGCCCTGGTTTAAGAAGTATCCGTTTCTCGAGCTTTAATGTAAAACTTGAATGTAAAACTAATATCATCTTTATGGGAAGCCCGTGTCAATAATTCCACATAGTTTACAGGTAGATAGTTAAAAGTACAGGCAGTCAAAACATAATTCATAATCTTTTCTTGGTCTTGATTTATTGAGAGGTTTACTTGTATATCACTCAAATTTAAAGTATTCTTATTGCCGCAGTAGACAAACAGCAGAATATCGGTAAACAGAACACAGCCACGGTTCTGTAAGGTATCTTATGGTTTACACGAAATAGACACGATTGGCACAAAGTACCTCTGTTGACTAATCAGAAATTCACACTTAAGCGCCTGTGGGATAGCTGATCTAACCACTAATAGATTATTTATTTGCCATTTTGCTCTCAAACAGAACGCTGGAGAAACGAACATTTAATCTTTCCGTGATAGTTCTAATTGCTCTTCTTTATGATGATAATTTCTCCCTGTGTAGGTGAGCGTCAAGAAAATATATTCCCTTTGAAGGATACCTTCTCAAATCAGTTAATGCAGAGCATCAATGATCATAAGGTAGTGACAGGAACTATGGCTATGCGTGTTACAAAGAATGTTAAGAATGTTACGAAAACATGTTTACTTGGCAAGAGTCGTAGGATAGAAATTGCAGACTACCCGAGTCGTCGACATAAAATATTCACTTCTGACAAAAAAAGGAACATAGTTGTGAAAAATTTAAACGCAGCAAGGTCTTTGTTGTTGTTGTTGTTGTTGTTGTTGTGGTCTTCAGTCCTGAGACTGGTTTGATGCAGCTCTCCATGTTACTCTATCCTGTGCAAGCTTCTTCATCTCCCAGTACCTACTGCAACCTACATCCTTCTGAATCTGCTTAGTGTATTCATCTCTTGGTCTCCCTCTACGATTTTTACCCTCCACACTGCCCTCCAATGCTAAATTTGTGATCCCTTGATGCCTCAAAACATGTCCTACCAACGGATCCCTTCTTCTAGTCAAGTTGTGCCACAAACTTCTCTTCTCCCCAATCCTATTCAATACCTCCTCATAGTTACGTGATCTACCCATCTAATCTTCAGCATTCTTCTGTAGCACCACATTTCGAAAGCTTCTATTCTCTTCTTGTCCAGACTGGCTATCGTCCATGTTTCACTTCCATACATGGCTACACTCCATACAAATACTTTCAGAAACGACTTCCTGACACTTAAATCTATACTCGATGTTAACAAATTTCTCTTCTTCAGAAACGATTTCCTTGCCATTGCCAGTCTACATTTTATATCCTCTTTACTTCGACCATCATCAGTTATTTTACTCCCCAAATAGCAAAACTCCTTTACTACTTTAAGTGTCTCATTTCCTAATCTTAATCTAATCCCCTCCGCATCACCCGATTAAATTTGACTACATTCCATTATCCTCGTTTTGCTTTTGTTGATGTTCATCTTATATCCTCCTTTCAAGACACTGTCCATTCCGTTCAACCGCTCTTCCAAGTCCTTTGCTGTCTCTGACAGAATTACAATGTCATCGGCGAACCTCAAAGTTTTTATTTCTTCTCCATGGATTTTAATACCTACTCCGAATTTTTCTTTTGTTTCCTTTACTGCTTGCTCAATATACAGATTGAATAACATCAGGGAGAGGCTACAACCCTGTCTCACTCCTTTCCCAACCACTGCTTCCCTTCCATGCCCCTCGACTCTTATAACTGCCATCTGGTTTCTGTACAAATTGTAAATAGCCTTTCGCTCCCTGTATTTTACCCCTGCCACCTTTAGAATTTGAAAGAGAGTAGTCCAGTCAACATTGTCAAAAGCTTTCTCTAAGTCTACAAATGCTAGAAACGTAGGTTTGCCTTTTCTTAATCTTTCTTCTAAGGTAAGTCGTAAGGTTAGTATTGCCTCACGTGTTCCAACATTTCTACAGAATCCAAACTGATCTTCCCCGAGGTCCGTTTCTACCAGTTTTTCCATTCGTCTGTAAAGAATTCGCGTAAGTATTTTGCAGCTGTGACTTATTAAACTGATAGTTCAGTAATTTTCACATCTGTCAACACCTGCTTTCTTTGGGATTGGAATTATTATATTCTTCTTGAAGTCTGTGGGTATATCGCCTGTCTCATACATCTTGCTCACCAGATGGTAGAGTTTTGTCATGACTGGCTCTCCCAAGGCCATCAGCAGCAGTTCCAATGGAATGTTGTCTACTCCCGGGGCCTTGTTTCGACTCAGGTCTTTCAGTGCTCTGTCAAACTCTTCACGCAGTATCTTATCTCCCATTTCATCTTCATCTACATCCTCTTCCATTTCCATAATATTGTCCTCAAGTACATCGCCCTTGTATAAAGTCTCTATATACTCCTACCACCTTTCTGCCTTCCCTTCTTTGCTTAGAACTGCGTTGCCATCTGAGCTCTTGATATTCATACAAGCGGTTCTCTTCCCTCCAAAGGTCTCTTTAATTTTCCTGTAGGCAGTATCTATCTTACCCCTAGTGATACAAGCCTCTATATCCTTACATTTGTCCTCTAGCCATCCCTGCTTAGCCATTTTGCACTTCCTGTCGATCTCATTTTTGAGACGTTTGTATTCCTTTTTGCCTGCTTCATTTACCGCATTTTTGTATTTTCTCCTTTCATCAAATAAATTCAATATTACCCAAGGATTTCTACTAGCCCTCGCCTTTTTACCTACTTGATCCTCTGCTGCCTTCGCTACTTCGTCCCTCAAAGCTACCCATTCTTCTTCTACTGTATTTCTTTCCCCCATTCCTGTCAATTGTTCCCTTATGCTCTCCCTGAAACTCTGTACAACCTCTGGTTCTTTCAGTTTATCCAGGTCCCATCTCCTTAAATTCCCACCATTTTGCAGTTTCTTCAGTTTCAATCCGCAGTTCATAACCAATAGATTGTGGTCAGAATCCACATCTGCCCCTGGAAATGTCTTACAATTTAAAACCTGGTTCCTAAATCTCTGTCTTACCATTATGTAATCTATCTGATACCTTTTAGTATCTCCAGGTTTCTTCCAGGTATACGACCTTCTTTCATGATTCTTGAACCAAGTGTTAGCTATGATTAAGTTATGCTCTGTGCAAAATTCTACAAGGCGGCTTCCTCTTTCATTTCTTCCCCCCAGTCCATATTCACCGACTATGTTTCCTTCTCTCCCTTTTCCTACTGACGAATTCCAGTCACCCATGACTATTAAACTTTCGTCTCCCTTCACTACCTGAATAATTTCTTTTATCTCGTCATACATTTCATCAATTTCTTCATCATCTGCAGAGCTAGTTGGCATATAAACTTGTACTACTGTAGCAGGCATGGGCTCTGTGTCTATCTTGGCCACAATAATGCGTTCACTATGCTGTTTGTAATAGCTAACCCGCACTCCTATTTTTTTATTCATTATTAAACCTACTCCTGCATTACCCCTATTTGATTTTGCATTTATAACCCTGTGTTCACCTAACCAAAAGTCTTATTCCTCCTGCCACCGAACTTCACTAATTTCCACTATATCTAACTTTAACCTATCCATTTCCCTTTTTAAATTTTCTAACCTACCTGCCCGATTAAGGGAACTGACATTCCACGCTGCGATCCGTAAACGCCAGTTTTCTTTCTCCTGATAACGACGTCCTCTGGAGTAGTCCCCACCAGCAGATCCGAATGGGGGACTATTTTACCTCCGGAATATTTTACCCAAGAGGACGCCATCATTTAATTATACAGTAAAGCTGCATGTCCTCGGGAAAAATTACGGCTGTAGTTTCCCCTTGCTTTCAGCCGTTCGCAGTACCAGCACAGCAAGGCCGTTTTGGTTAATGTTACAAGGCCAGATCAGTCAATCATCCAGACTAATAGCCATTGCAACTACTGAAAAGGCTGCTGCCCCTCTTCAGGAACCACATGTTTGTCTGGCCTCTCAACAGATACCCCTCCGTTGTGGTTGCACCTACGGTACGGCCATCTGCATCGCTGAGGCACGCAAGCCTCCCCACCAACAGCAAGGTCCATGGTTCATGGGGGGGGGGGGGTATGAAAGACCAACCGTGGTTTAAAAGTAGTGTTCGAGAACTGCAGATTCAAGAGAAGTCAAAACTTAGCTGAGAAACAAAAGCTGACCGAAGCGAATGTGAGCGTAAGGAGAGCAATGAGAGAAGAGTTCAATGACTTTGAAAGTAAAATTTTGTCAACCAACGTGCTTAAAAATGCTAAAAGGTTTTGTTTAAGTAAATAATTCGGAATCATCTATTCAGTCACTCAGAGACCATATCGCCACCGAAACTAAAGATAACAGAGAGCAGGTCAAACTACTGAATTCTGTCTTCCTTCTCTGTCTTTCCCTGCTACTGAATTCCATTCCAGCATCTCAGTTAAATTTTCCTCTGCTTTAACGTACTGACTAATATACTTCATCTCATCATACTTTTCTTTCAGTCTATCATCTGCGGAGCATATATACTTGTTCTACTCTGTTGGATCTGAGCCCCTGTTCACTCCGCTGTGTAAGGTGGTTCACCCATATTCCCATTTTATTATTCATTATCACCAACTTCTTCGTTACCCTATTTGATTTTTTGTAAGTAAATCGGCATTCTCTTGGCCAGAAATCCTGTGCTTTTTGCCACCACGCTTCATTTATTCCTTCTATGTGAAACTTCAACTTAATAATTTCTAGTTTCACTTTCTCTAATGTATCTACCTATTTAAAGGATATAATATTTCACGCTCCGATCTATGAACGTGTTTTTCTTCTGATGACAACGTCCTCCTTAGTGACTCCCACCAGGAGATCCAATTGAGGTAGTACCTTCCCTCAGCAATATTTTACCTAAGAGGAGGCCATCGTCATTCGTGAAGTATAAATTAAATCAATATTTTTGTGTATCCGATATCAGACGATACATACTTTCACTTCCTTAAAAATGTGGTTTTAGCAGACTGTATGTTTCTTTTGCCTGTCTTAGTGTCTCGGATTCGTTGTCGGTTGTCACTATAGGGGCAGAGGTTTCCTTTAAAAAAGTTTATCTCTGTGTGGTCAGTTTCTTGGATTACTTTGTCTTGTATCACAAATCATTTAAACTACACATTTTATTACTGAAGCCGTTTTCTTGTATATTACAAATATGCGGACTAACAGCTACAAATACGAACCTTGTTCTATTGTCTTTTCGTTTGCTACTGTTTTGAAACGATAACATCTGTAACTGCGTCTTCGTATTTTGCTGCAGTGAAAATTTAACACAGTGGCTTCATTACGCATTTGCTTCAACGAGTGAATTTTCAATGGCACTGTACGGCGTGGGTGAATTTTCACTATCCCTGAACGGCATAGGTGACAAGATATTTTCTCATATGTAAAAAGGCAGGACTTGAGTCATAATGGACAACACGAGGAATATTCGGTATTCTTCCCTTTGCCGAGTAGCGTTTTGCCGCTGCCAGAGCAAAGCATCCATCCCACACATGTGGCTCACTTAGCGAGTCGTACGTTTTTACGGCTTTTCCATACTAATTGGCGGACTGGCTTCGGGTAGGTCGTAAAATTCCGTAATTAAGCTATAAACTGCATTAGCTGCTATCGCGGCCACAGATAAGGTACACCAGACCTGCGTATGGGGGAATGCTTACTTTCTTTGTTTACTCTAGACTGCATCCAGAACATGGTTCAATCGAAGACCAAGTTTCTTTGCATACAGATTCGAAAAGATTGTTGAATCCATAATGTTTACCAACTTACTATTTGTTAATCGTAAAGTAAGGTGTTCCACATTTCTATATCTCCTTAATAAATTGTGAGTTACATAGGAATATGCTTCCGTTTCCTTCCATTGCGTGTGAAAACGAGCTGTGTAAATTTTAGGGCAGTAGGATAACAGGAAAGAATTATCCTGGGTCTTCGAAATCTGAAAAAATAACGCATGCTCTTAACAAAATTCTTCTCATGGCTAATTGACTCATTACTTAACGCGGTCAGGTTATTTACTTTATACTCCTGTACTGAATTCACACGGTTTAGGTATTGTGATGGTTCAGTGGCCACAAGACAGATAATTAAGACAGAGCAGCCATGGCTAATCCTTCTTACGAACCATCCTGGACCACCGCAGTCTTCTTACACGTTCGAATGGAGGCAGCAGAGGTACGTAAGGAATATGTTTTCTTCTTCGGTTCGTCTATAGGGGGTAATTTATTTGAGTGAATATACTATCATTTGCACAAGGGAGCAGGGATGGCTAGAGGACAAATGTAAGACAACATTCCGTTAGAACTACTGACAGCCTTGGGAGAGCCAGTCCTGACAAAACTCTACCATCTGGTGAGCAAGATTTATGAGACAGGCGAAATACCCGCAGACTTCAAGAAGAATATAATAATTCCAATCCCAAAGAAAGCAGGTGTTGACAGATGTGAAAATTACCGAACTATCAGTTTAATAAGTCACAGCTGGAAAATACTAACGCGAATTCTTTACAGACAATGGAAAAAACTACTAGAAGCCGATCTCGGGGAAGATTAGTTTGGATTCCGTAGAAATGTTGGAACACGTGAGGCAATACTGACCCTACGACTTGTCTTAGAAGCTAGATTAAGGAAAGGGAAACCTACGTTTCTAGGGGTTGGGTTGGGTTGGTTGTGTGGTCTGGGGAAGGAGGCCAAACAGCGAGGTCATCGGTCTCATCGGATTTGGGAAGGACGGGGAAGGAAATCGGCCGTGCCCTTTCAGAGGAACCATCCCGGCATCTGCCTGGAGCGATTTAGGGAAATCACGGAAAACCTAAATCAGGATGGCCGGACGCGGGATTGAAACGTCGTCCTCTCGAATGCGAGTCCAGTGTGCTAACCACTGCGCCACCTCGCTCTGTTATGTGTCTAGCATTTGTAGACTAAGAGAAAGCTTTTGACAATGTTGACTGGACTACTCTTTCAAATTGTGAAGGGGGTAGGGGTAAAGAACAGGGAGCGAAATGTTATTTACCATTTGTACAGAAACCAGATGGCAGTTATAAGAGTCGAGGGGCTTGAAAGGGAAGTAGTGGTTGGGAAGGGAGTGAGACAGGGTTGTAGCCTCTCCCCTATGTTATTCAATCTGTATATTGAGCAATCAGTAAAGGAAACAAAAGAAAAACTCGGAGTATGTATTAAAACCCATGGAGAAGAAATAAAAACTTTGAGGTTCGCCGATGACATTGTAATTCTGTCAGAGACAGCACAGGACCTGGAAGAGCAGTTGAACGGAATGGACAATGTCTTGAAAGGAGGATATAAGATGAACATCAACAAAAGCAAAACGCGGATAATGGAATGTAGTCGAATTAAATCGGGTGATGCTGAGGGAATTAGATTACGAAATGAGACACTTAAAGTAGTAAAGGAGTTTCGCTATTTCGGGAGCAAAATAACTGATGATGGTCGAAGTAGAGAGGATATAAAATGTAGACTGACAATGCCAAGGCAAGCGTTTCTGAAGAAGAGAAATTTGTTGACATCGAGTATAGATTTAAGTGTCAGGAAGTCGTTTCTGAAAGTATTTGCATGGAGTGTAGCCATGTATGGAAGTGAAACATGGACGATAAATAGTTTGGACAAGAAGAGAATAGAAGCTTTCGAAATGTGGTGCTACAGAAGAATGCTGAAGATAAGATGGGTAGATCACATAACTAATGAGGAAGTACTGAACAGGATTGGGGAGAAGAGAAGTTTGTGGCACAACTTGAGTAGAAGAAGGGATCGGTTGGTAGGACATGTTCTGAGGCATCAAGGGATCACCAATTTAGTGTTGTAGGGCAGCGTGGAGCGTAAAAATCGTAGAGGGAGACCAAGAGATGAATACACCAATCAGATTCAGAAGGATGTAGGTTGCAGTAGGTACTGGGAAATGAAGAAGTTTGCACAGGATACAGTAGCGTGGAGAGCTGCATCAAACCAGTCTCAGGACTGAAGACCACAACAACATTGCACAATATAGCTTTATGCACACTGCAATATTGTAAATAACTCGCGGCTCTTAAATTTGACTTTGTCACAGCGCAATACAAACTGCACGAGAGATGGTGGTATGTGGGGTAAAACTCGCAGGAACTGAGAAAATCTATTACTAAATTGAATAAGTTGGATCACAATGATGACCACTTCATAAACGTGCTGGAATATAGTGGAAGGTACATTGGAGAGACATTTTGTTCAAATTCTTTGGATATTTTTGATATACCATATGTTAACAGTTTAAGTACCATTACGATTGTACTAGTTCTGTAGACTTTGAACACTCAACGGTAGAAAGAAGCTAAACAAGGCGGTAATACACGTATTTAGGTGTTAGTGCAGAAATTTACGCATAAATGCAATCGAAAATGAAAGTACACTAGATATGCAATGTTGGTAATCGTACGTTTATGTCACTATTTCAGCTTTCAGCTTTTGCTTACTGATATCAAATTGATTCAGAGCTATTCGTTTTGGAGGAGGTTCGATGAACATCAACTGTTTCAAAAGTTATCTTGCTCCATGCTGCCACCTGGCAAAGCCATAGGCTAGTGTGTCTGTTTACCAGAACGACATCGTAAGGAGGGTATCGAAAGTCAGCTGGGTCACTGGATGCTCTAGCACGGTCGACCTGTTTAGTTAGCTGACATTGCAGAAGCTGCCCTGCCCTACTGAACGTCGGTGTTGTGACACATTATGGCTCCGTTAGGACCCTTGGAGAAGCTAGTAATCGGGGGCTCAATGATGCAACAATTTGAAAAAAATTAACAAAGCATAGTGCCTCACTGACCGCTGGGCGCCTAGCCGGTCGGTTATGCAACCCGTCAGGACTCTTGAAGAAGCTGACAAGACAGGAAAGCGAGGGGAAATGATGCCATGATTCTTCCACGCTTACACCCGTCAGCTCTAGATTCCTGTGTCTGAGTGAACCAGGAGAGCTGCCGTTTGAGAAAAACCAGGTAGCAACGCTCGTATAAATACCATCCACTTTAAACTCGTACTTAGCTCCGTTCGGTATCCCCAGTTACGCAGTCAACACCAGCAGCCTGTCACAAGAAGAGGACGACATCCGATGGCAGTCTGAACTGAACCAGCAAGCTGCCACAGTCAGACTTTGCTGCCATTAGATGCAGGCCAGTACCTGAGCTGAGTCTGAATGCTGTCGACTTCGAAGCTTTGCACCACGAAGTGACCCATGAGTGACAACCATCTGCTGCCAGCCACCTTCCTGGTGGGCTATGCATTCGAGTCCGGGCCTTCTAGCTTTACGAGTTGGCACGCAGTCACCATTCGTCAGCTGGGCGCGTTGACGCCACTGGTGTCAAACCCAGTTCGTACACACTTCGTCGTCCTCGGGCATGCCGTAGGCCATGGTTTGACCCCGCCCTTCCATGATCAGCTGTGGCCGCTTCCCACAGCTAGCAGCCACTGCTTGCCTGCATCAGCGCATCTGCATCTGTTCTGAGAGCAGCAACTTGCCGGCAGTCATCAACCATAGGAACACGCCATGTGCCAGACACCTGACCAGACGTCTGCATGCTTAGCCAGCCATGGCCGCGTCGGCGAGGACATTGACCATCTCTCCATCTATGACGCCACCACCGGAATAGCTAAAGAATAAAAGATTAATTCAACTAGAAATGTTTCTATGCCACAACGTCACCGCAGCCGTGTCCTTGGAGAAGTACTGCGTTGCATCCTGACATGCCATAGCCTGCTTCACCTGCGACTGCAGCGGAATTACGCTATATACTGTAGTCCGCATTTTGATGGCCAAAATTAAGGAAATTGAATGTAAAGTCGTGCAGTAAGCCAAAGTTAAACGCAGTGTGAGGGAGTTTGAAGCTCTTCACATTATGATAGTTGGTCAACATACAGCATCATGTAGAAGGTTTTGCGGTCAGAAGATCACTATTACTGGGGACAGGGTTTCATACTGTAGTGCTAACAACTTCTCGCGGCACCTGCAATGCTCTTTAGGATTGGAATAGAGCAGCAAATAGCCGGGTATGAAAATCTCATTGAATAAGTTAAAGGAGGAACCCTATCTTTTTTCGTGTATCTATATTCTGACCATTACTAAACAGTTAATCTGTGGGATACCCGTTTCACTTCTTAAGACGTTTGTAAAACTGGGGGAAGTGGCAGGTCTATTCTTCATTTCCGCTGTATGTCCAATGCCATGGGAGATCCCACTAAAATTTATTATTTTAACACCCTGTAGATTAATAAAACGCACTGTTACGCAACAGAAACGTATCATGGGGAAATGCAAAACCTCTTAAAGTTTCTCTCAGGCCAGCACCAAGCCGAAGCAAACCAGGCCAACACGGCGTGAAGCAATCGCAGGTGGGAGCCACCCCACCAGAGTGCTATCTGCCTGGCCTACCTCACTCAATGAGCGAGTGTCTGCCTTGCAGCCACAAATGAGAAGACTTGGAGACTTTTACGTGCGGCTTGCTGAGCTGAACTGATAGTGTCTGGCGCCATATCCACCCATCGCTGATTCGGGAGGTGCGCTAACCACTGCAGCCCGCGACACCCCTAGCCTTACTTGTTGGCAGGGCTATGCCGTTGCCCATCTCCACACTAATAATTAAGTTCGAAATAATAAAGTATTAAGATTGCCAGTGAACTCCGTACAGTATTTTATGAGATGATCAAGTAATACGACTGTCGTGCAATATTTTCAAATTCAGGAGTCGAGAGGTACTCATTTCTATTTTCTTGTCTAACACAAACAACATACTTTTTCCTGAAACTGACGCAAACTGGTTGGAGTAAAACAAAGAAGAAATAAAATTTGACAAAAGAACCACTATGAGCAGTACGGAACGAACTAGATGGTGCTGCGCTAAAACGCTGGACTCGAGACTCCGAATCAGGCGAACGGCGGTCTAAGTCTACCCAGGAAGGACTATTAGAATTTAACTTCCCGTCTAGAACCAGGTCATTTGTCATGCCCTTTTCAAAGAATCGTTCCGGCTTTTACCTTAAGCTATTCACTGAAATCTCGGGAAACCTAAATCTGGATGGTTGTACGGGGATCTGAATCGTCGTCTTCCCGAATGAGTGTTCACCTCGCTCGGTGTCGGTTCTGCCACCCAGATGTAGGTTTCCCGTGGTTTCCCTAAATCAATTACCGTAAAACTTGGGATGGTTCCATTCAAAGGAACAGGGTCAGTTTCATATCCTCTCTTATTCCGAGTTTATTTGTCTCTAATGATCTCGTTGGCAACAGCACCTTAAACCATAATTTTCTTTCATTTTTGTGAGCAGCATGGCAGTTTGATTAGCCTCAAAGCGAGTTCCGCTACTCGCTAGGAAATGAATTTTATTAAGTGTCATTATGTTGATCTATGTTTTGTTTTACAGTAATATTCCTAGAGACGAACGTATAAGTGTGGTTTAATGTGGTACTTGTAATTAATTACATGATCCATAAATTATGACCAGCACCCATCACGAGACTGAACGCCGGAACATCTAACACGTTAAAGAAAATAGATATACTGAGCGGAGATGAATGGGGAACAATTTAAAACGATAGGTGGTGAAATTGGTAAGTCCACTGACATAAACGACTTCGACAAAGAGAAGGCTGTTATGGTCTGGCGGCTGGGAACGAGCAAGGACGAAACGGCGAAGTTGATCAGCTGCTCGCGTGCTACTGTCATAAGCGTCTATGGAGAATCGTTGTAGGAAGGTGAACCCACAGGTAGATGACAAGATCTTGGACGGAACATGGAGACTGGAAATTTCCCGGCTTTAAATCATGGCAGATATGACGATACAGTATAATGCAAGTGCATGCACAAGTGTTTCGGCGCACACCGTTCAGTGCGCTATGTTGCACATAGGGCTCCAAACCAGACGACTTTTACATATTTCCATGTTTCCTCAACGACATCGCCCATGTAATTTTTCCACTGCAGTGAGGACGGGATCATTGAGGCTGTACCGTCGATCAAAGGAACTTTTGTCCCGTGGTCGTATAAATAACGTTTGTTGTTGGATCAGCTCGATAGTCGAGCTCGGATACCCTTCATCTAGATGACCCTTCATCTACTGACAGCGGCATTAGACTGTTTGCCGATGATGTTGTAGTCTACAGGAAAGTAGTATCACACGAAAGTTGTGAAAAATCAATGAGGATTTGCAAAAAATAAATGTGTGATGTAATAGCTGGCAGATATCTCTCAATATTAGTAAGTGTAACCTACCGTGTATAACAAGGCGAAAATCCTCATTAATGTATGAGTACAAAACAAATTCCCAGTCTTTGGAAGCGGTAACATCCGTCAAGTATCTGGGTGTGCCTATTCGAAATGAACTCAAATGGAATGATCAGATTACACAAGTAACTGGTAAGGCAAACTGTAGATATCGGTTTATTGGTAGAATTCTGAAGCGATACAGTCCTTCAACACAGGAAATAGCTTACAATACATTAGTTTGCCCAGTCTTAGGGTATTGTACGTCTGTATGGGACCCTTACCAGCTGGGTCTAATTCAAGAGACTGAGAAGGTCCCAAGAAGAGCGGCAAGATTCGTTAGTGGTGCGTTTAGCCATCGCGAGAGCGTTACAAATCTCATAGAAAGTTTTAAGTGGGACACACTTGCAGATAGACGACGCGATAAAAGGAAGGGGCTGCTCACTAAGTTCCGAAATCTGATCTTCACCGAGGATGTAGAACATATATTATTACCACCAACTTTCAAATCACGCAATCATCACCGTTCAAAGATATGGGAAATTAGAGCTCGTACTGAGGCGTCCAGACAGTCGTTTATACCTCGCGTGATCCTCGAGTGGAACAATGGGAGGGAAATATGACTTTGGCACGAATTGTGCCCTCTGCCACACACTGTTTGGTGGCTAGCGGAGTATATATGTAGATGTACGGACGCTTGAAACGTATACCTTCCCACGGCCCCAGACCGTTGCGGACACTGTTATACCACAAGGGATGTTGAATTGGGCTTCCACGCGTGCTGTGGTGTACTCAAATGGACAATGACAGCAGTGTAGTAGGTAAACACAACTGTGGATCCCCTGCATGCCCTCACGCGTGATGTATTCCCCGACGGTGATGGCATCTTTCAGTAGGATAACTGTCCGTCTCACAAGGCCATAATCGTGTTACAGTTCCTTGAGATCATGATAATGACCTCACACTGATATCTTAGACACCAAATTCGAGTGTTCTGAACTCTATGGATCGCATCTGGGACGCCATCCAGTGCCAGCTGCATGCTCACCAAGCCGTCGACCTATAATTTATGGAAATTGCGTGATCTGTGAGAAACGTCTTTTGCCACGTAACTGCGAAAACATAATAAGAACTTGCCGAATTCAATCCATGCTAAATCGTTGCTGTATTGTGTTCCCCAGGTGACCTTACAACACGCTATACAGTAGGTGGTCGTAATGTTTGACTCTTTAGCGTGTGTTGTTGTTGGTGTGCGCGACTGCTACCGTCGCAGGTTCGAATCCTGCCTCGGGCATGGATGTGTCTGATGTCCTTAGGTTAGTTAGGTTTAACTAGTTCTAAGTTCTAGGGGACTGATGACCACAGATGTTAAGTCCCATAATACTCAGAGCCATTTGAACCATTTGTTGTTGTTGTGGTGGTGGTCTTGAGTCCAAAGACTTATTTGATGCAGTTCTCCATGATACTCAATCCTGTGCAAGCTTCTTCATCTCTGAGTAGAAACTGCAACCTACATCTTTCTGAATCTGCTTACTGAATTCATCTCTTGGTCTCGCTCTACGATTTTCACTCCCCCACTTCGCTTCCCTACAGTACTGAAATCTGGTGATCCCTTATACCTCAGAATGTATCCTACCAATGGATTCCTTCTTCCACACAGGTTGTGCCACAAATTTATCTTCTTCCCAATCCTCTTCAGATCCTCCTCATCACTTACGTGATCTACCCATCTAATCTTCAGCATTCTTCTGCAACACAACATTTCAAAAGTTTCTATTCTGTTCTTGTGTAAACTGTTTACCGTCCATGTTTCATCTCCATACCTTGCTAGACTCCACACAAATACTTTCAAAAATGATTTCCTGAGACTTAAATCTATACTCGATGTTAACAAATTTCTCTTCTTCAGAACGCTATCGCTACCATTGACACTATATATTTTATGTCCTTCCTACTTCGCCCATCATCAAATAGCAAAACTCATCTACTACTTTAAGTGTCTCATTACCTAATTTAATTTCCTCAGTATAACCTGACATAATTCGACTACATTCCATTATCCTCGTTTTGCCTTTGTTTTCATCTCATATCCTCCTTTAAAGATACTGTCCATTTCATTCAATCACTCTTCCAAGTCCTTTGCCTTCTGTGAAAGATTTACAATTGTATCGGCAAATCTCGAAGTTTTTAGTTATTTCCCTGGACATTAATTCCTACTCCAAATATTTCTTTTGTCTCCTTCACTTATTGCTCAATATACAGATTGAATAACATCGGGGATAGGCTATATCCCTGTCTCATTCTATTCTCAACCAATACCTCCCTTTCGCACTCCTCGACTCTATTCTGTACAAGTTGTAAATAGCCTTTCGCCAACTGTATTTTACCCCTACCACCTTTCGAATTAGAAAAATAGTATTCCAGCCAACGTTGTCAAACTTTCTCTAAGTCTACAAATACTATAAATATAGGCTTGCCTTTCCTTAGCCTACTTTCTACGAGAAGTCGTAGTAGGGTGTATTTCCTCGTGTGTTCCTACACTTCTACGGTACCCAAACTATTTTTCCCCGAGGTCGACTTGTACTGATTTTTCCATTATTCTGTAAGGAATTCGTCTTACTATTTTGCAACCGTGACGTATGAACTGGTAGTTCGCTAATTTTCACATCTATGAGTACATGCTTTCTTTGGAATGGGAATTATTATACTCGTCTTGAAGTCTGAGAGTATTCCGCCTGTCTCATACATCTTGCTCCCCAGATGAAGTTTTGTCATGACTTCTCTCCCAAGCCTGTCAGCAGCTTTAACGAATTTGTGTCTACTCCTCGGGCCTTGCTTCGACTTAGGTGTTTCAGTGCTTTGTCAAATTCTTCACGCAGTGTAATCTCCCAACTCATCTTCGTCTACGTTTTCTTGGATTTTCATAGTGTTGCCCACGAGTACACCTCCCTTTTACAGACCTTCTATACACTCCTTCCACCTTACCGCTTATCCTTTTTTGCTTATGACTAGTTTTCCCATCTGAACTCCTGATATGCATAAAGGTGGTTCTCTTTTCTCCAAAGGTCTAAATTATGCTCTCGGCAAAATTCCGCCCGGTAGCTTCCACTTCCGTTGCTTTATCCCAGTCGATATTCACCGACTAATTTTCCTTTTTCTCCTGTCGAATTCCATGGCTATTAAATTTTTGTCTCCCTTAACTATCTCGTTGGCGTATAAGCTTTTACAACTGTGGTGGGTGTGGTCTTCATGTCTATCTTGGCTACAATAATGCGTTCGCTATGCTGTTCATGGTATCTTTTCCACATTCTATTTTTTTTATTGATTATTAAACCTACTTCTACATTACCCCTATTTGATTTTGTATTTATAATCTTGTATTCACCTGACCAGAAGTCCTGTACATCCTGCCACCGAACTTCGCTAATTCTCACTATACCTGCCTTTAATTTGTCCATTCCCTCTTTATATTTTCTAACCTACCTGCCCGATTAAGGTATGTGACATTCCACGCTCCGACCCGTAGAATGCCAGTTTTATTTTTCATGACAAAGACGTCGTCCTGAGTAATCCCAGAGCAGAGATTCAAATGGGGCACTGGTTTACTCGGGAATATTTTACCCAAGAGGATGCCATCATAATTTAACCATACAGTAGAGCTGCATGCCTTCGGGAAAAATTACAATTGTAGTTTCCCCTTGCTTTTAGCCGTTCGCAGTGCCAGAACAGCAAGGCCGTTTTGCTTAAAGTTACTAGGCCAGATCAGTGAATCATCCAGACTGTAGCGCCTGCAACTACTGAAAAGGCTGTTGCCCCTCTTCAGGAACCACACGTTTGTGTGGCCTGTCAACAGATACCCCTCCGTTGTGTACCTATGGTACGACTATCTGTATCACTGAGAGACAAGGGTCCCCAGCAACGGCTAGACTAATGGCTCATGGAGGGGGAGGGGACGGTAGGGTGTACGGGAAGCGATTACCAGTTCGGACATTTTGCTTACAGAGAGAGGAAGCCCCTTGAAAATACAGACTGAACCCGTGGCATTGGAAATAATCTTAATTTGTTTATTTGTTGAGTATTTCTAACACAAACTTTAATCATTCCATATGATCAAACTGTACCTTTTACTTGAATTGAGATATAAACCTGTGATACGTTTTAATTTACGAAGAAGGCTGCTACGTTTTTAATTTAAAAAGAGGCATCCGAATTACAATGATCTATCTTATAGATGCACTCACATAGACCCTTAAGATGCTTCTCACACTCATGCTTAGGATCAATGATTCCATTTATCTTCCACATATGTTCATTGTGACCACCACGAGAAGTATGACAAGCATAGAGACGATAGTAAAGTAGTCATATTCTATTCCGAGTATGATCTGGATTTACTGTATTTGCTGCTGTTTCACCGCAGTTCACGCAAAGCTATTAGGCTCGAATGCACGCTGACACATTCTTTCAGCAAAAGTGAAATGACATACCACGATTAGAGGGTCATGGGGACCAGTGGCGCAATGCGAAATCCATGCTATCCCTCTGATAAGAAACATTCCTTCGATGGACATGCCCTAGTGGTGACACTCCGTCCTGTAGAGAAATGGAACTTTTGGAATGCATCGCAATTGTTGAAATGTCAGATCTTCAATAGATAGAGCTACGTGATTCCTGGAATTATATTTTTTGGATTAGTAAATATTTTCTTAGGTAAACACGGGGGGATTTGGAGATTCTCTCGAGTGCTCAACTATTAAACGTGACTGCTCTGTTCCCCATAATCTTGCGCTGTAGTGATTCGGTCTTCCACTTAAGAGGACAAACCAATCACTTGACCCCATACTTAAAGAAATAAAAAAGACAAAATATCAGGCCCTGCAAGCTCTCCCGTGCGGAAGTTTGAGCCTAATTCTGACACCGGGCAATTATTACCTGAATGTACATCTTCTAAATTTCGCGCGCACTGGCTGTTTGTAACTTCCTCCGGCCCACTGCAGTCGCTTAACGGCAGAGCGCTCAGTGTGTGACTTACAGGTTTGTGAAATAATGTTACGGTTTTGGTAACAAGCTTTGTTCATTGTGCCAAGGTGCAAGGTTTCTAAATGTACCTTGTGCCAGTGACCTCTTTGCTTTGAACATTTTCATGCTGCCATTCACAAACGCAGTGTAAATGGATGAAACGAATGAACTTGTCATTAAAGAAGTAGCTCAACACTGTACAATTATTGACTTCAATGTTGTGTGTTATGGTTTTTTAATTTTTTTAAAGCTGGACTTCTGTAATTGAAGTGCATTTGCATGAGATATGCTATTATTCAACGTGCCTGGCATGATTAAATTACAAAAAGTAAATCATTAAGTTCATCCCACAACAACTCTTCAGCTGTTTAGGTTTATTCATTTTGATTTAGAAGTGAGTATATAGTCACAGAATAACGTTGCGAGAATATTGTTAGAACAATATGAAACGTATTCCATTAGAACTACTGATAGCCTTGGGAGAGCCAGCCCTAACAAAACTCTACCATCTCGTGAGCAAGATGTATGAGACAGGCGAAATACCCTCAGACTTTAAGAAGAAAATAACTCCATTCCCAAAGAAAGCAGGTGTTGACAGATGTGAAAATTATCGAACTATCAGTTTAATAAGTCACGGCTGAAAATACTAATACGAATTCTTTACAGACAATGGAAAAAACCGGTGGAAGCCGACCTCGGGGAAGATCAGTTTGGATTCCGTAGAAATGTTGGAACACGTGACGCAATACTGACCCTACGACTTATCTTAGATTAAGGAAAGGGAATCCTACGTTTCTAGCATTTGTAGACTTAGAGAAAGCTTTTGACAATGTTGACCGGAATACTCTCTTTCAAATTCTGAAGGTGGAAGGGGTAAAATACAGGGAGCGAAAGGCTATTTACAATTTGTACAGAAATCAGATGGCAGTTATAAGAGTCGAGGGGCGTGAAAGGGAAGCAGTGGTTGGGAAGGGAGTGAGACAGGGTTGCAGCCTATCAGCGATGTTATTCAATCTGTGTATTGAGCAAGCAGTAAATGCATCAAAAGAAATATTGGGAGCAGAAATTAATGTCCAGGGAGCGGAAATAAAAACTTTGAGGTTCGCCGACGACATTGTAATTCTGTCAGAGACAGCAAAGGACTTGGAAAAGCAGTAATCCCCACCGTGACACAGAACTCGTTAAAGCCTGTGCTATGGTTAGTGAGCAGGATTCACCTTATGAGAAAGGATTTTCGCATAGATATCGACCGTGTGTGCCTGAATGGTGGCAAATCAGACTTACATCCACTCTCTAATAACAATGATGCGTCAAGTAAGTTCGAAATGCAATCACACGTCAGGACGGATCAAAGGCAGACCAGAAGATGTTACCAATGTGACAATAATACGGTCGCCAGCCTAATTAGGCATTAACTGAGTTTCTTCCCTGTACAAGTTGGTATGTATTCATGCAAACAACAAGTTGTAACACTGCATAATATAGTAGGATTTGAGAACCAGAAAATGTATTGAACTGATAGTCACACGTTCTGTACTGATATGGAAAACCATGAATACATAACACTACGCTATAATGTTTACTACAAAACTTTATACTGTCTATGAATCTGATTAAAATCGGACATAGGTTACCCTAGAAACTGTACTTTCATGCCACACACAAAATGTCAAATTTGATAAAGATAAACACTGATAAATTTTGGCTTTTATTTTGACTTTTATATTGACTTTAAATTTTGCTGGTCAAACCAGTTTAGAACACTTCAAAATTCAAGTTAATTAGGGGGGGGGGGATCCTGAAACTGTATTTAAAAAAAAATGGTTACTGAATTTATTATTCGTTCAAGGTTTCCAGTATATAAGTTACTACTCTTTTCATCTTATTTACTGCTCCTTTAAATGCCTTCAAATCTGTCTCGAAATAATAAACTTCATTACTATATCAATACTAAAGTTATCTTTCAACTTCGTAAGACCTTCGCTATTGATTTACTGGTTGATTAACAAAACATTCCTTTAACACCACCGAGCGAGGTGGCGCAGTGGTTAGCACACTGGACTCGCATTCGGGAGGACGACGGTTCAATCCCGTCTCCGGCCATTCTGATTTAGATTTTCCGTGATTTCCCTAAATCGCTTCAGGCAAATGCCGGGATGGTTCCTTTGAAAGGGCACGGCCGATTTCCTTCCCCATCCTTCCCCCACCCGAGCTTGCGCTCCGTCTATGATGACCTCGTTGTCGACGGGACGTTAAACACTAATATCCTCCTCCCATTCCAATATAGCTAGGTCTGCAAATAATTATTATTAACACAATTTTTAATTTTCATTTCGGGACACTCGGATTGCACAACGTTTGGAAAGGACCCTGTCTAGGTTAGTTGTGAGGATAATTAAATGATGGAAAAGTTGTGGTAAAATTTAGGTTATTATTGCACCAAACAGACACAGTTCACTCTCTGATCCATACGAATACAGTACTAGAAGTTTCAACCTGCTAGTATCGATGCGGCGGTTGGCGGGCGGCATCATGGCGAGGCACAGAGCACACATACAACAACAGCTATGGTTCTGGACGTATCGGCACTTTAATTCTTAGCGTCGCAATACTTTTCCATTTAGTGCCTATGGAATTTTGCCATACTGTGTGGATGTTGGAACGGCATACCCGAGGCTCAGTGAAGCTATGTCTTCCAGGAGAGCCTCCTCGCTCCAGAAGGTGTTGCTCAAACCAGTGCCAAACCCCAACTACTACTACTGAGCACGTTGTTGTGCAGTGCCCGTGCGCATTTTCCCGCGCTCGCCTGCCATCCACCTTTTACCGCTCCCTGACAGACTGGGTATTCCCCCGAGGTTTTCCATTCTACATATCCTAACACATTGCCTACGTATGGACCAGACGCACACTTACAATTTTAAACATCTTACAACAGTTTCAACATTTGTTACATTTCAATTCTATTACAATATAACTTGACATTTGACATAAACATTAACATTTACAGTGAAACTTATTTACAGTTTTCTTAACATAGTGGCATGAAACAAAAAGAAAGGAAATCAGAACATCAATGACTCAGGTTTATCGTAAAATCAGATGAAGAGAATTACTTATAAGTACAATAGTATAGAGTCTTTGCTGTTACAAACGGAGTGGACAGAGTGTTGAAAGGAGGATATAAGATGAACACCAACAAAAGCAAAACGAGGATAATGGAATGTAGTCGAATTAAATCTTGTGATGATGAGGGAATGATTAGAAAATTAGACACTTAAAGTAGTAAATGCGTTTTGCTATTTGGGGAGCAAACTAACTGAAGATGATCGAATTAGAGAGAATATAAAATGTAGACTGGCAATGGCAAGAAAAGCGTTTCTGACCACGAAAAATTTGTTAACATCGAATATAGATTTAAGTGTCAGGAAGTCGTTTCTGAAAGTATTTGTATGGAGTGTAGTCATGTACGGAAGTGAAACGTGGACGACGAATGGTTTAGACAAGAAGAGAACAGAAGATTTCGAAATGTGGTGCTACAGAAGAATGCTGAAGATTAGATGGATAGATCACATAACTAATAAGGAGGTACTGAATAGATTTGAGGAGAAATTTGTGGCACAACTTGACCTTGACGAAGGGATCGATCGGTAGGACATGTTATGAGGCATCAAGGGATCACCAATTTAGTATTGGAGGGCAGCGTGGAGGGTAAAAATCGGTGAGTGAGACCAAGAGTTGAGTACACTAAGCACATTCAGAAGGATATATGTTGTAGTAGGTACCGGGAGATGATGAAGCTTGCACAGGTTGTAGTAGCATGGAGAGCTGCATCAAACCAGTCTCAGGACTAAAGACCACAACAACAATATGACACGTATATGTTGTTATTTCGTACTCGAACTAAACCCCTATTTTTCACATAGAATAACATGTGAACTCGAAAATGTTGGGCCGATATGTCAACATCGCCCCCTTCTTCCCTGTCTTGGGCTGATATGTCAACATCGCCCCCTTCTTCCCTCTCAACATACGGCGAGTAGGGCGTGGGGCAGCTTTGTCTGCCACTCCACTGTACAGTGATTTACTTACGGGCATTATGCGGTTGCAGTGGGGCGGAACGAGTGACAAAGAACAAACAGTGGGCGCAAAGTTTGAAATCTCTACATTTAGTTGGTTATAAGTGCCTTCTACCAAAGTTATAGCGAAAAGTTTCGCGTGGGACTCAACATCTATGGTCATCAGTCCCCTAGAACTTAGAACTACTTAAACCTAACTATCCTAAGGACATGACAAACATCCATACCAGAGGCAGGATTCGAATCTGCGACGTTGCGGTCACGCGGTTCCAGACTGAAGCGCCTAGAACCGCACGGCCACACCGGCCGGCTCGCGAGGGATAGATTCCTGGGGCTGATATTCTGCAAGCATACATTTTTCTCTTGAAATATGAGGACAGGTTGGTGATGTTTCGCTGAACTCCAAACGTGAAAGCGTGTTGCCTTCCAACTCCGTATTTTCGATGCTAAATCGAGCTAACTGTGCAAGGGTTACGTCACTGAATGGTGGAACAACTAGCGTGTTACCCTGACCGTGTAACAAGCGGTATTGTGTGTGTCGTTGGAAACATTATACTGCTGTATACTTGCTGGCGTGAGTTAAACCGTCAGATTGTACGCTGATTAACGCAGTTTAGTCATGTGAATGTTGCTGAACAGGAAAAGTCATGGCACAATTATCACACTGGGGAGAGCCCAAATGTGACTCGATATGTGAAACATATTGTGCACATGCGATTCACATTGTACTTTAGCAAACAAATATTTTGCATTGGAATCAGAAGAATACAGTAGTATCGGTCAGTTACACCAATTACTGAATAAGGCTCTGAAGGAATGAGGGGAGCTGTGGAGAGATCTGCGAGCGATAAGGTGTGACAGTGGAACGTGATAACTTGCTGCCCAGCATGTCGCTACTAATACATCCACGTGCAGCTGCAGACAGCGAGTAATTTACGGATGTGGTTCACATTTCGCGAGCGGTGAACGCTATGCTCCATATCAGAGTCTCTTACTGCTGCTTCTGTACTGTTCTGGTTGACACTATTTTCTAACGCCACTCTAAATGTAATATCATAACAAAAACCAAGACACGTTTACGACTGAGCTGTGAGGAAAATTTATAGATCTGCTGGGTTTCCGTTATCCGGCTGAACGTGGGCACCAACTAACTCTCAGAAGAACATTTGCTCTCAGGTGTCCTCCATCACGTAAAACATAATGGCGAAGGCGATCTAGATGAAAATTAATGATTTAAATTGAAAGACGTTAACATAAAAATCATTCAAAAACACTTAGTGCCAAACGATTTACATTATCTAAGCTTCGTCTGTCTCTCACGTCATAAATGTAAGTTGAAGCATCTATTACATCATAACTCATTCACCAAGCACAAGGTCACGGTTCAGTTTAATGAAGCGTGCTTGACATTCTCTCCCGTCCCTGGCTGTCAGTACTACTAGACTCTAATTCGGGATTGCTGCTGGTTTAAATTCACATATGGCCATCCTCATTTAGGTTTCCTGTGATTTTCTTAGAGCGCATAAGGCAAACGAAAGAATGGTTCTTTAAGAACGGCAGGATCGATTTCATTCCGCCCCCATCAGAGCTTGTGCACTGTCCCTTAAGGATGTTTAATTTTCCAGCATCCCTTTTTTTGGTAGTCGACAGCCAAGAACGATATCTCCATCTGTTCTTTGTTCCACATGACTTTCTTAGCCATTTGTATTGACCCGACTCAGCTGCGCCATTTCTGTAGTTGCCGAAAGCGAATTACTGCAGGATACTGAAATTTGTCACTGGCAGCGCCATTCTGTTTAGTGGCGTGCTGCGGTATTGTGATCTAGGGATTCCATTTGTAATGGTTCTTTATTTCCGTGACCATTACGGCACTCCAACCCCAGTTCTCGGTACCAGTAATATCGTACTACTTTTCTGCGAAGTAACAGACATATTTTAGTGACAATATTCACATTTGGTTCTATTAATGTATAGGTATTCCGATGTATCGATATATTACAGTGATATGGTTTTTGTGTGTATTCATTTCTGTAAGACTGTCGTAATCTTTGACTTAGTTGTAACCGTTTTAGCGCGAATGCTCACAGAGCAGTCTTTGTTTCGCTTTGCAGAAGTTAAGTTGTTATTTCGCTTTGTAAAAGAACAGTCAAGTCTTGTGTTTGGTTAAAGTGGAAATTAAATATATGAAGATTGATACAAAACTGTTTTCTTTATGATGTGACAATTAAGAAGAAGTATATGTGAATTTACTAGAAGTTTAATAAAAATGTGGATCTTGGACACCAAGTCAAAAATTATTTCTACCATACCATTGTTCTGATCTGGGATTGTTTGATCATTAAGAATTACCTGAAAAACGCATTTGTTAGGTCTTCAAATATTGCTAAAATACGGATCTGGACCTTCTAGCAGTCAAAGTGGAATCACCCTAGAATCAGCAAGATGAGCCAGAACAACTTCGACGAAATCTACGTGGGAATCCATTCAAGATAAGTGCCAAAATTAATGACTTTTTTTTGCAGTGACTTCATTATTTTCATTCTGACGATACCATCCACAGTCAATAACTTTGTTGTTCCTCGATAAAGCTAACATATGCTGCGTGAGCAACATTATTAATCTGATTTCTAACCCACTTTGCAAGTGGTGGTATTGTTAGACACTGCAAACGAAGACTCAGACATTTACTTGCGAACAAACAAAAAAATGAGGACGATTAAGGCTACCCTCGTTTTAATAGCTGCCAATTGGCGGATCTCTTGTGAGCGTACATAGCCAACGTGACCATATTTTTCCTTTTTTTTGTCAGAGCGGAAAGCTTGCGGAATGTAGGAAAGGAAACTTACTTTACTATTTATAATTTATTCAAATCAAGGACATGATAACAATGTACTTATTACACATAATTTGAATTAATCAGCATTACATTGCAGTTGGAGACGCATTTGTTATATATTTATCCGCTGAGAAAATCAGTTTCAAAATGTTGGGTTTAGTTTCCAAGTGGGAATGGAGATTATCACATGATTTGTTGTTGTTAGTCCCGTGTTTTTGATGTGCTTTTGATCATGAATAATGAGTGAAACCAACAAATATTTAAACTTCAAATATTTATTACTCTGGTGGCCATCTTAATTCCACTGTCCACCAAAGACAATGACAACGCAAAGTAGCACTTCTTTTACATGTTCTTTGCAATGTTTATCCACTTTGAACAATAACACACTTACACTTTACCAAAGTGACATTCAGACTCCCCTCCCGACCCTTCTTGCTGCTTGTATTTATAACCTTGTTCAAGAACTACTAAAAAGAGTTATAGTTTATAAGTCACATGTACATCTGTTATCGTAATTTGTGCAGAAAAGCTATTAATTTATATCGAGTGAGATAATTTAACAGGTTATTAAAATGACAGACAGATTTGTTGACTTGACAGAATAATTCTTTGTTACAAAAAGGCCGTTTTTTGGAAGTTTGTCAGTTGACTTCTCTAATTTGCATAAATAAGTAAATAACATGAATTATTAAGAATTACATTGGTTTTCGTCTAAAATAGGAGTGCTTACGTGAATACTGTGTGAAAACGGTCCTAGTGAACAAATGGGTTTCACTGAGTGATTTTTATTTAATGAGATTCAAAATACGTAAGTTGGCCACTATTTTTCGTACTTCATATTAATTATTTAAGATGAACTTAGTGTTTTTACATGATGACATTTGCCGTATCAGTGATCCAGTAATATTAACTTTTGCGTAGGTCAGTTATTCAGCATAATTTAATGGGTTGACTGTTTATGGAGACATGTTATGCAATCATTGTTAACATACACAATAACTTTTCTATAATCATAAATACTCGTTCAACTGGTTGAATTTGGAGGGTATCGCATACTTCGGTAAAGTAAAGCCTTTAATAGGTTCCGTAAAAACTGTGGCAACTGTTCCAAGTATTCTTTGACAGTCTTATAAAATTCAGTCGCCGTAGTTTGAACGCCCTGAACAACAGCGTCAGTTTCTTGTAATTTTGTTGTTTGATAAGAGACGGAGCAAATAGGAAAAGGTGAATTCACTTTATGAGCCGAGTTATCTCGGAGACGGTTAATTTCCTTCGTTGATTCTACAGCAGACACGCTGTGTGTTTCAATGTTTAGCACCGTTTGATGGAAAGTCGCTGCCTGTGCACGCAAAAAGTACTCCTATAACCTTAATTCAGAGGCGTGATTTTCAAAAATGTTTTAAAAATATCTGGGCATTTATCGATGATCAGAAAATAGTTTTTTTTAAGTGCTGAAATATTTTTAACATTCTTCTAAGCTCCGGAATTAACGCGAGCCGCCGCCTTCTGCTGTAAGCAGTTTCTGATACTCCGTGTCATTGGAATTCATAACTCTTTGAGAGCTCTCACTCTAACGCTGCAGATTTAAGAAAATGAGTAAATTTTCACAATGATACATTCGAAGTCCACAGGGAGTCAATCTAAAACTGTTTTGGTCGTGTTGTGAATTATGTGGGCTCCACAACCAATCCCAATGAGTAGCCTTCCGAGTGATAGGTTCAGTTTTGCGTAAACATTATTATTCCCTCTTCTCTTCTTTCCTCAGAAATGGCAGTTAGTATTATCTCCACAATATGCTACAATTTTCTTATTTAAATCATTGCACGATAATGCCTCCATCGAATAATGATAAAAATATCCGATGTTTCAACAGGCTGCTCTAGAAACTCTAAAATCTTGACTTTCACACATTCACAAGGTAAAAAATACCGAATCAAATCACGGAATATACTGAGCCACGATTTTAAGCATCCGTTAATAAAGATATGCAGTGGGCTTCACAGAGATGGTCTTTCAGTTCATCCGTCACCATCTGTGCCAGCACATTACAACAGTAGCCTCGGATTTTGCACGAGCAAATTCCCATGCACCTTCTGCTGTAGCTACATCCAAATCCTTCGAAGTTGTTAAATCAGTTCTTTTGAGAAAAAAAAGCGTTGAAGAAATGGAAGCAGCCGCTTGATCGGAAAGCCTGTATTTTTCCGATTTTAAAATTTTCTGAGTAACGCTAACACCAGCATGAACAACACTAAAATCTGAAAGACAGTTTACACACTTAACATCTGATGCACCACACCTTCGCCTTATAAATAATTACTTTTCTTGCGAAGTAATATTAATGGTACAGTTGCGCTGAGGCATTTTTTAATGTTACAAACACAGAAACACGGAAACGTTGAATGAGTTGTCTAATTGTGCACACGCAACCTAAAATTCCAATAGAACGCTATTTTGTCGGAAACTGGCATTTTGAACCCGTGGCTGTCTACAAAATAAAGGCTGAGTTTTATATAGAACATAACAGCAACTAGCCACGTTTTACAGTGCTATTTTTTTATATACACTGGTTTGGAACCAACAGGTTCATGTTCAGACGTCTAGTTCACGCTGTACATCAGCTTTCGCTTTTTTTCCCATCTGACGCCATTTCCATGGGGTTTTGGTGTCCTACAACCAGAGCAAGATGTGAGACAATGTCTTTTTAACTGTGATGCTTTGGTTGTACCGCTGGTCCCGGCGGAGGTTCGAGTCCTCCCTTGGGCATGGTGTGTGTGTGTGTGTGTGTGTGTGTGTGTGTGTGTGTGTGTGTGTGTGTGTGTGTGTGTGTGTGTGTGTGTCCTTTGGATAATTTAAGTTAAGTAGTGTGTAAGCTTAGGGACTGATGACCTTAGCAGTTTAGTCCCATAAGACTTCACACACATTTGAACATTTTTCTTTTGGTTGTAGGGCACCACCACCGCACAGAAATTTCATCAGTTGGGGAAACAAAAGGCGAAAGCTAATGTGAAACCTGAACTATCCGTCCGAAGATGAGCCTATCTCTTCGAAACAGGTAACGGTCCTGTTTACATAAATAAATAGCATTGTAAAAAGTGGTTGTTTGCCGTTATCTTTTATGTAAGAGTCAACCTATATTCGAAGAAAAAGCAAAAGTTAATAATTTTGCCGCACGTCAACTTCGCACTCGCGCGATGTGATTATTGGCTGAGTTGAGCGGCAGCATCTGTCTCTCTCTTGCATGTTACTCGCTCTCTCTTCTTCTTGTCATCCGCGCTGCCACCGACACCCGCGAGTTTCGAAATGAATAGGTAGATAGGGCGTATGTCTAATCAGTTGCCAGCTTGTCTGTTTGCAAAAGCCGGCCGGAGTGGCCGAGCGGTTCTAGGCGCTACAGTCTGGAACCGCGAGACCGCTACGGTCGCAGGTTCGAATCCTGCCTCGGGCATGGATGTGTGTGATGTCCTTAGGTTAGTTAGGTTTAAGTAGTTCTAAGTTCTTGGAGACTGATGACCTTAGAAGTTAAGTCCCATAGTGCTCAGCGTCATTTTTTTGTTTGCAAAAGCGGGACATTTTTACTTTGGCTGTGAGCAACGGATGAGACAGCCGGACTGTGCAACTGTCCCACCGAAAGCAGGACGTATGGTCTCTTTATACATTTTCCCATTGTTGCTCCGTTGTGTACCGGACTCGGCCTGGTGTGCTGTTATTTTTCACTGCTGGTTTCCGAGGTCCTTCGCCGCCTGTGTAGGCAGTTTCGCGCCCGTTCGATGTGACGTGCTGCCGACAGCTGTCAAGATGCGGGCGGCCTGAAGCCCTGGAACCGTTTTTTCCTGCCCCCCCCCCCACCCCTCCCATCACTGCCATAGCTTCCATCAGGGGAAACGGAGCGAAACGACATGACGCAAAGCAGCAATGTGAATCTGTTACGCGGGCGGAACGAATATTCTGCTCCACATCTGTCCATCCCATTTCATCTATTACAGTACTGCCGACATGCGCAGAACGTTTGCATGGTTCTGTTCAGACGATCAAACGACGGGCCTCAAGTACTGAATTCATGTCTGACATCCAGCACCAACAGAAAAGATGGGCCGGCCGGAGTGGCCGTGCGGTTCTAGGCGCTACAGTCTGCAGCCGAGGGACTGCTCCGGTCGCAGGTTCGAATCCTGCCTCGGGTATGGATGTGTGTGATGTCCTTAAGTTAGTTAGTTTTAATTAGTTCTATGTTCTAGGCCACTGATGACCTCATAAGTTAAGTCGCATAGTGCTCAGAGCCATTTGAACCAGAAAAGGTGGCGAAAATATTCATGGAACACTAACATTTACTGATAACTTCGTGAATTCTTCCTTTCTTCCTGTAGTATTAGTTCAACGTTCTATGTAAGAGAACATCTTTGAAGGGATCAGGACAAAGAGGTGCTATGAGAAATGAACCTGGGAACATGTCTCGTGGGTTGTGCTGGGAGATTTCTGCCAGTGAGAGCATTGTTCGTAAAAGGTTGAGTTTCCTATGTAGACTCCCAGTCCGACACATGAGCTAAACCTGTCACGAAGTTTTAACTTGGTAAATGCTTGAAAGCTGCATTTCTTTACAATCCAAGCTGGCAGTCACTTATCTTATTCTGCACCACCACCTGCAAATACCCCTGCAAGTTCGCTAATTCCTATTTTTCTGGCACGTTTCAAATGCTTCCTGGAAGTATTTTTTCTTTGGTTCTTTAGAACCACATGATATTCCTCTAGAGTCTCCTGACCGTATCAGATTCGCGCCCATTCACTTTAATTTTCAGCTTGAGAATAGAAGAGTGTGGTACAGAACCATCTGCTGATTGAAGTTTGTGGGGGACTACTGTTATCTTGCTTTTTGTCAAAATTTCCCTTAATATTTGCAAATGTATACGGTTGTGCATTGTCATGAAAGCAATCGTTTGAACGCCAATACTGCGGACATGTTTTCAACATATCCAATCTCAAAATTGAGAACAATTCTGGCACAATTCGTTTCCATTTCTTGCCTTTTTCAGCAAGTCACTTACTTCTTCGTCTATTACAGGTTCTGCATTACCTGATGCAGTGCGTTTGTTGTAGATTTGTGTCACCTGGTCTCTTCTTTTCCTCTAACAGAAGTTTTCCATTATGCAATAGACGTATTGCGGATACGCGACTGCAAACAATTTTCGTCTTCCTTGTCATTCTCCACCCCTTCAAATGCTGTATTTCCAAAAATGTTCAAATGTGTGTGTATTTCTAAGGGAACAAACTGCTTCCGTCATCGTCCCTAGACTTACACACTACTTAAACTAACTTATGCTAAGAACAACACGCACACCTATGCCCGAGGGAGGACTCTAACATCCGGCGGGAGATCCCTATTTCCTCTCATACTCTTTCTCATGCCTCCTCCTTACACTTTCTTATTAGTTTCTGAGCCCCCTTTTCATATACTATGTCTCTATTCAAACCTACCTCTAGAGAGCTTAACCATAGGTGATACAGTTCCTTCCTTTCACCAACTGCCTCCAACAATTTCCTGGTTATCTGTTCAGTTCTTATTATTCTTTCCGTCTGCATTTCTAAACCACTCTCCGCTACTTCTTTAAACAACTGTTTTAGTAAACCGTATAGTTCATTGGTACTCCATACCGCCTCCATCACATCCAAACTTAGATTTAATCTTTGCTGATACGAAATTTTCACTCTTTATTCTTGCAGTAGATGTAACCTATGTTTTGGATTCTCTTTAGCTTTACCTTCAAAGTTCACTTCCTCCCCTGGTATTTCATCCTGGTCCGAATTAATTATATAAAGACCGGAGCCACATTCTGTTCTCTTTTCACCCTTACGTGTCTTACTTTAATCACCCTCTGTCTTTGCACTATTACATTATAACTGATTTTATGTTTCAGGTGTGTTTAGGAATTTATTTGTGCTGAAGGTGCCTATTCATAACAGTACACTTCTGAACCTTACGTAAATTAATCAACCTCTCACAGTCATCATAATTTACATTCTCTCCCCATGAACCTACAGCGTCAAAATGTAATCATTTTCTATCTCATCCATTTAAATCACCAATTATAAACAATTCACGTCCACTTGGACATTCATCACCCTTTTCTTCCAGGTCATCGAAGAAGAATATCCTCTTGCTCTCAGGGACAATCATCATTAAACCGCACAATTCAATTAATTCCAGCTTTATTGATTGATTTTTTATTGCTTCACGTATTATTATTTCGTTCTTTCCTTTTCATTTAGTTATGCCAGGTTTCGATTTCCTTCTTAAAGGAACCACTACCCCTGACTATGCTCCTCCGCTTTTCGTCACTCCACTTCCAAATAAAAAATATCATCCAGTACCTTCTTAAACACGTTGTGTTTTTACTAACAGTTTCAAACAATGCCTGGAAGGCCTCTTGCAGACGAGCCAGACCAAGAGTTTCTCACACCGTCCCAACTTTTCCTTTTCGGAGTTTCGCTTTTTTGGCATAGCAACGTGGGGGTAAAGGGGACTCAGCCATTTTGAAGGTAGCCTCAGGGAAGTAAATCCCGGGGAAAAGATCCTGGTACTCTAGGTTGGGGGTTCGGTCGGAGTTGGCATCAGTCCCCGAAAAAAACGGCCTTTACTACTTTTCCCAAAGAAGTAAAAATGCCGTATGGATCAAAAGTCATCTACTCTGATTTGTGGAACATGGAAAGCACAGGGACTGGCAAGAAAACCTGAGAGCACAGTTTAAAAAACCGAAGTATTGAAATTGGATGTTCTGGTAATGACAAACACTAAACAGAAAGGTTGTGGAGTGAAACACAATAGCCGAAATATACTCACCAATAACTAACTGAACCACTGAAGTCGCAGTCATTTTCAGAATTGTTTATTGGGACACACGCAGCAGTCTTGCGTAACCATTTTCTAGCAACAATCCACTTTCAGGAATATTTTCAGGTGCGTGTGTATGACTTTGATAGCATTATATCATGGCACAAAGTATAAAAACAAATGACAATAAGCTACTAACTTCGGTAGTGTTGGAGAAAATCCCGTAAAAAGGCGGAAAATTATGTAGTGCTTGTAAAGACTATTTGGATAGAGTTTCTGATTTCGAAAAAACTCTAGACACGAAATACTGCTCTGACACACTTGTGAGGTCACCGTTGCTGTGTATCGATCGATACGACAAAAAATACATCTGCGAGGTGCGACAATGTGTGATTCACTATCTCTGTCTCTTCCAGTTTTAAGTATAGTCCTATGCTGGATCTCTACGGCCTTGCCACAGTGGATACATCGGTTCCCGTCAGATCACCGAAGGAAAGCGCTGTCGGGCGAAGCCGGAACTTGCATGGATGACCATCAGGGCCGCCATGCCCTGTTGCCATTTTTCGGGGCGCGCTCACCCTCGTGATGCCAATTGAGGAGCTAGTCGACCGAAAAGTAGCGGCTCCGGTCAAAGAAAACCATCATAACGACCGGGAGAGCGGTGTGCTGACCACACGTCCCTCCTATCTGCATCCTCAGCTGAGGATGACACTGCGGTCGGATGGTCCCGATGGGCCACTTGTGGCCTGAAGGCGGAGTGCCATGTTGGATCTCTGTGTCTATTACTGAGTTTCATGGTTGTTGTTTTTGAGCGCATTCCACCGTGAACGTCGCAAAAGCGGAGTCTACAGATTTGAGTGCGAACAGTCTGTCGGATGAAGTATTAGAAAGAAAGTCAGGTAGTGTACTGAAGTTCACGGTCATGTGCGGGAAGAATATTGAACTGTAATTTACAAGTAGGAAATAACGTCCACGTCTGTTCGTGAAAGCTAAATTTCTATTCTAATCTTGTGGCATGATTTTGTTACTGTAAATCAATAATACCTTTCGGCAAATTATATACAAACTAATAGTGGCATCTCAGTCCATTGAGCTTAAAACACTTCAGCCCACCGACCATCAATTAACGATCAGCTAACGCTGAAACAATCCATCACCGACGAGAAGAGGGTCGATTATCAGCGAAGTGAAAAAAGAAGAGGAACATCAGATGCTTCAGATGGTGTATTATTTATTTCAGCAAAAAAGAAAAAAATATGTTTTTCATCATTCGTTTTTGAGACGATTTTATACAGGGTGATTTTTCCGATCGTAAACAAACTTAAGGATTGACTGATGCGAAGATACGGAACCAAAATGTGTAATGAACTTAAATCCGAAAACGCACAGTTTCCTACATTATTACAGAGACTGCGGTCTAATACGCGCTGTACCATGCAGACACAGTTATAGTATGTGTTGATAATGGTTTCCATGCGGCTCAACGCATGAGTGTACGCGCCGTAGCTGCTTCTGTCTCACATGTTAACAACAACGAGGCTGCTTCCGAACAGTGTCAAAGGCAGCATGATTATGTTGTTCCAGTGTCTTCACAACTGGAATGTGCATACACGATACTTTTTAGATGACTCCACAACCATAAATCGCATGGGTTGAGATCCATGTGAACGAGCAGACCACGCAACTGGACCCCCTCAGCCGATCCATCGATTAGGGAAGACAAGATTGAGATGCGTCCGGACGTCAACGGTGAAGTGGACTGGAGCAACACCAGGTAGCAGTCACATAACCCTAGCAATCTTCGAGCAAGGGAGGCAAAGTCACCCGCAAGAAACGCCGACAGTTTCGTCCTGTTAGGTGACGTGGAAGGAATACGGTCGGCCAATATCCCGGCACACACATTACGGCTCCACCGCTGCTGATGGTTCGCTGTCACCATACCATGAAGGTTCTGAACACTATCCGACAGATGAATGTTATCAAAGTTGAAACCACTCTGCGTATAGGTGGCCTCACCTGTGAACAGGATGGATGGCACAAATCCCGGATTCGTGCTTGCCGTTTGAAGAAATCAATGACAAAACTACTCCCGATGTGAAAAGTCTGTCCTGGTAAGACCTGCACACGCTACGAGTGATAAGAGTAGTAGTAATTGTTATTGACAATGTTCCTCACGGTCGTCTGGTTTACCCTGTACTGACACGGTGGTCGCCTTCCACAGCATTAATCACATTTTCCTCCAAGTCCGGTGACCGAACATGTAGGGTACGTCCTTCATGATTTGCTGCTTTCTTAAACCACCCTGTCTCAAACAAACGGCGAAACATACATTGAATGCTGTAGTTGTCGTCGGTGGGGATAGGTCTCCTATACAACCTTGCTGCCCGTTGCCGTTTGCCTTTCCATAAGTAAACACAATGTCGGCAAGCTCCCCATTCGAATGCGGAACCATTGTGTACTACTCTGCATTACATCCAATGCAAGGTGAGTCAGCAGGAGAAGTGAATCGGACGCAACATTACCCATGATTACAGCAGGAGAGTGCTGTAGGGCGTGACATGTGAAGAACAGTACCACCCTCTAGGAGGAAACCACGCATACTGTAATTGTGGCTGCATGGTACAGCGCATATTAGACCGCAGTCTCTGTAACTATGTTTGAGTAAGTGGTCTCTAGCGTGGAAACCTTGTATTTCCGGACATAAGTTCATTAGATGTTTTTGTTCCGAATCCACTTATCGGTCAATCCCTACAGTTTCTACACTGTGGAAAAAATCAAACCGTATTCACAGAAAACATGCACACGATTAAGATTTTTTGACTTATACACACATATTGTACGTATGCCCACGAAACCTATTGAATGTCAACTAATAGGCCATACTGTTCGGATACAAAGGCGTCGTTACTTTCAAGATTAGCAGAAAATGAATTATTGCGCTAGGACACGTATTTCCTATACTTGACACTTCGAATGACAAGTACGAGTAAAACTAAAACAAATTTATCATCACATACAGGTTATTAAGAACTTAGGTAACTCTGTAGTAAACGTCTGAAAGCTGTGTCGATGTCAGTTTGTACAGATCAAGTATTACACATAAGTAATATCTGCTCCTTACGTGAGCAAGGATTCAGTCTGCTACAGTCAGAGATACAAATTCCACACCCTCTGGTTAATGTTCTAGATGTACTTGTTGCGTATATTCTCCACGAAGCTCTGAGCTTCCACCGCTGTCTTCTCTAGGAAATCGACTGATTTTTGAAGACGTAACGAAAGCAACCGTGTGTAACTGATGAAGTATTGTTCACATGGACCAAAGGTTACATAGACGCTAACACTGGGCCGTCACTCGCAGCTCTTGCAACCATCAGTCTCTATGTCAGGACCGGTTTAAGGCCGAAGCGACAAAACCCGCCACTTTAGGCGCCAAGCTGGGAGCGGCGCCAGAGGCGTCACAACTGCAAGGTCTGTATACAGGACGTATCACAGTTAACAGCGGCCCCTTGAGAGGAACTCCAGGGAAACCTACGTGCAAGATTTACATACAGTGCGTTTCACAATTAGCATCGAAAACACTGGCATTGGTGAAAGTGTACGATGGGAAACAGTGGAGGACAGATGAGATGTGGGGAGCTGGGGAAGGGAGGGGTGGGGGCCAAATGATAAGTCACTTGTGTGACAAAATGGTTTCGAACTGGCCCATGATTTCGGAGATCGGGGACAAGTACCCGCTTACATGTGAATCAATGTAATCACTTGTAGCAGTCACCACCACTACTTTCGTCACTTACGGTGTTTCCGTTAATTCATCGCCAGTCAGCTGCTTTCCTGACGAAGAAGAAAGTAGATACAGTCGACAACACGGATTTTCATAAAGGATTAACACGACAAGTTCTCCGAGAATATTTCACGGATGATAGTCGTCGGGAAAGTCTTCCATAAAAAACCAGCACACTCTTTATAAGGCTAACATACAGGTCTCACCCAACAAAAGTAATGTGAAAAATTATTAACCTGTTTCACAAGGGATGCCGATGCGACAGAACGGTATACAAACATTCTGTGTGTTTCGTACACAGTACGACTGCAGATTGCGCCAGGACATTAATCACATTATCTTCGGCTGCCCTCGATACAGAAATGAAACAGACTGGCGGATTACCATTGTGGTCCGTATGCATCATACACTTCCTGCTCACGTTTTAATCATCTTGTTTACAGACGTAACTGTCTTCCTGCACAGTTTTTACACTCTGCAGCTCCCCTTAAGATCATGAAATTTTTCATTGATCTCTTGTCAGATGTCCTATCTTCCTGTCCCTTCTTCTTGTCAGTGCTTTCCACACATTCCTTTCCATGTCGATTCTATGGAGAATTTTTCTTCTGTAGCACCGCATCTCAAACGCTTCTATTCTCTTCTGCTTCGGTTTTTCTATAGTCCATATATCACTACCATACAGTGCTATACTTCAAATGTAACCTCTAGAAAATTCTTCCTCGCATTAATACATATGTTTGATACTAGTAAACTTCTCATCGCTAGCATTGCCCTTTTTGCCAGTGCTAGCCTGCTTTTTATGTCCTCCTTGTTCCGTCCGTCATGGGTTATTTTGCTGATTAGGTAGCACAATGCTTTAACTTCATCTATGATACTTCGTGATCACCAGTTTCCTACTGTTCTCGTTTCTATTAATCCTCATTTCTTTCGTCTTTCTTTGAGTTACTCTCAATCCATATTCTGTACTTTTAGGGAAAATGTAGACATTTATAACTTAATAGTGGAATGTATTTTAAAAGTTGGAATTGAATGATACGGTGTGTGTGTGTGTGTGTGTGTGTGTGTGTGTGTGTGTGTGTGTGTGTGTGTGTGTCGTTGTAATGTGGTTTTATTAATTTGTTTTAACAGTCCATGACTTCCGCTTGGATTTCAGCATTTTTCACCAAGGAATTTCAGTTTGTTTCAAGACATTGTACGTTTGGGCTGGCTGTAGCGTAAAACCGAAGGACAATAAATAAAAATAATAAAAATACAGGACATTTTGCACTAAAAGTGTACATTTAAGCAAGCCATGATACACACTGAAGAGACGAAGAAACTGGTACACCTGCGTAACATCGTGTAGGGTGTGGCTAGCAAGCAGAAGTGCCGCAGCACGACGTGGCATTAACTCTACTAACCTCTGAAGTAGTGCTGGAGGGAACTGATGCCACAAATCCTGCAGGGCTGTCCATAAATCTGCAAGAATACGAGGAGCCGGAGGTCTCTTCTGAACAGAACGTTGCAAGGCATCCCAGATATGCTCAACAATGTTTGTCTGGGGATTTTGTTGCCCAGCAGAAGTATTTAAACTCAGAAGAGTTTTTCTGGAGCTACTCTGTAACAATTCTGGACGTGTGGGGTGTCGCACTTTCTTACTGGAATTCCGCAAGTCCGCCGCTATGCACAATGGACATGAATCGATACAGGTTATCAGAGAGGATGTTTATGTACGTGTAGCCTGTCAGAGTCGTACCTAGACATATGAGAGGTCGCATGTCACTCCAACTGCACACACCCTACACAATTACAGAGCCTCCATCAGCTTTAACAGTCCCCTGCTTAAATGAGGGTTCCATATCCGTACACGTCCATCCGGTGGATAGAATTTGAAACGAGACTCGTCCGTCTAGGTAATATGTTTCCAGTCAACAACAGTGCAATGTCACTGTTGACGGGCCCATACGAGGAGTAAATCTTTGTGTTCTGCAGCCATCAAGGGTAAACGAAAGGGTCTTCGGCTCCGAAAGCCCATATCGATGATGTTTCGTTGAATGGTTCGCACACTGACACTTGTTGATGCCCCGGCATTGAAATCTGCAGCAATCTGCGAAGGGATTGCACTTCTGTCACGATGAACGAATCTCGTCAGTCGTCGTTGGTCCCGTTCTTGCAGGATCTTTTTCCGGCAGCTGCGAACTCGGAGATTAGATGTTTTACCGGATTCCTGATATTCGCGGTAAACTCGTGAAATCGTTGTAAGCGAAAATACCCACTTCATCGTTACCACGGAGATGCTACGTCTCATCGCTCGTGCACCCACTTTATTACCACGTTCAAACTTACTTAACTCTTGCTAATCTGCCATTGTAGCAGCAGTAACTGCCCTAGCAACTGCACCAGACACTTGTTGTCTTATATAGACGTTGCCGACGTAGCGCCGTATTCTGCCTGTCTGTAATTGAAAGCGCATGCCTATATTAGTTTCTTTGGCACTTCAGTATATTTGGCCCACGTCATTCACAGGAAATACAACAAACGATTGGCACACCACAAACAGTACCTTATGATGAATGGATCAATTACTATCCCCGCTATTGACCCTACCTACACCCAAGGTATTTTCCACAACGCCCAACCCAAAAAATATTAGCTTAAAACAAAATTCGTTAACTGTCGTTTAATTATATTAACAACAATCTTTTTGAAAAGGTACCAACGTGTAATCAGGGATCAGAATCTGAAAATACCCTTTAACACACTTTTGAACAACGTGTACTACCAGCTTTATGACCACCATAGAAAATGTAAAAATCGCCAATTTCGTTCATTGTTGAATTTTACCCTCAAAATAATATTTAAAGGGATATTGATATGTAATAAAGGCCCTGAAAATGGAAATATTGATTACAGAGTTCATTGAGGAAATTGACATGTACTACTGAGACTTGAATTTATGGGTTGAGTTTAATGGGAAAATTTAAAACATATGTAGAGACTGGTGGGAGAATTCATCAAAAAAAAAAAATTAAAATATAAAGAAATCGACTAGATTACAATACATTCAGGAGGTGGACATAAAGTGCTGAATAGGTTAATTCATTAACATTGAATTAACAGATTGAATAATACATACAGAACATCAGGCATTATGAATTAGTAGCAGTAGACAAAAAAAAGTGTCGGAAGCAGATTGTGGCTTTGAAAATCTACGTAGAAAATTGTAGATAATCTTCCCATTCTTAGTGATGAGAGCAATTTCATCTTTTATACATTTTCGATAACTGCAGCCTATTTATAGGAAAGCTTCAAAGCCTGAAATTAGTGCTATAAATAATGTTGGCAGTCACATATTCAATTTTTTCTGATGGGTAAAAAAGTCAATCAGCAACAGTCCTCATTAGAAGCACTCCCGGGATATTTAGCACAGGACGAGGCAGAGCGTTAGGGCAGCTCAGCATCCGTTACAGCACGAGCCGGTATTTTCATTCTGTTGTTGGTAATTTTTACAAAATTCTTTTTCTGTTACAACAGCTTCATTATATATTTACGAAAGAATTTAAATTAGGATATAAGTAATGCAACTAAAACCAAGGTTAGTAAGCGAGAAAACGTATTTTTAAGTTATTTCGCGTGACTGACCACGCACACAGCACGTGATCATGGCGCTGCTTGTGGCGTCAAGTTGAATTTACCCGCTTTTTATTTTTGTCTTACACGTCTAGTTTCGTAGGATCAAATTGAAGAACAAATCTTCATGATCGTGGAACGAGTATGTACATGAAAATAACACGAGAAATATTAATAACAGATAACATAAAATACACACGAATCACATAATGCATAACATACCTTTTCATGTACAGCGTTATTTGGCTAGAATTACTGTCAGCCAATAAACCAACGCTATGTTTAAGATTAGGTAGATCATAGCTTATGGACAATTAACCAAAAACCTGTCATCTGCCGTACTCAAAGGGGGAAGAAAAAGTTTACGCACACACAAAATGCGTTAGATGACACTGAAATAGATACAACGTACCACTGTTGATGATAGGCTAAAGTTACATAATTTTCTGCTAACCACGACACCACGGTAAATTACAGCAGATATCAGACTTCCAGCGAGCGGAACGGCTGAGTTGCTTCTGCCCTCGCCTATAGGACGACCACCGATTGTGCAGACAGCGTCGTCTGCTGTGGACTGTTCTGTGAGAAAAGCGACAGCAGCCCAGCGAAGCAAAGTGACGGAGAACCGCCTCAAGGCCTCCGTCCGGATGTAGTAGTAGCGCCTGGGGGCGGGCAACCCGCGTTGCTCGACTGAGCTGATGGAGGCCGAGATTGCCGGCGCTTTGTATTGCACACAGACGCCGGGCCGCATGATCAGCAGACGGGCGCAAGCGGCGCGCCATGGACGCGTGTAGCACACCACGCATGCCACACAGTCCAGGAAACGTTCTCCGAATGCCACAGTACAATGCATGGCCAAGGATACATCGCACCAATACTATCGATTTTCCTTCCTATTTTATTCGCGTCTGTTTGACTCTTAATGATCACTACGCATGATGTACAACGAGTGAAAGTACAGTGATCGCATTAGTATTCTTCAAATACAGATTCTCTAAATTTACCCTACATGTTCCGGTGATAAATAGGTAGCCTTTAAGATAAGGATTTCTTTTCACATTAACGAAAAATTTCGTTTATAGTTATCAAACATCGTCAGTGTAGAATAAACGATCTGTTATTTTAAAGAATGTAGCCTTTTTGTAAAATCTTTATTAGCCAAGATCGCATACGAGAAAATAAGTAACTAATTTCGACCGTTTGTGACTATCTTCAGATCAGAATATAAGAAGCTGTGGACGCTTGTGTCAGCTGGATAATAACAACACAAAGCAGTATGAAGTTGACATTCCCTTTCATTGTAAATATCCAGTTGGTAAAAGTGGGCTCTTATCTTAAACACGGATTTTTATGTTCTCATTTGAAGATGACCGAAAACGGCCGAAATTAGATATCTATTTTCCCATAAGCGATCTTGGTAAATAAAGATTTTTACAATCAATCAACATGCATTCCTATATAGTAGGCACACATCAGGCAGTCTCCGCAAATGATAAGCCACATTCAGACCAGGCGAATTTGGTGGCCAATTCATTCACGTGTGTTCGCTGTCAGAGTTCTCAAATCACTGTAGCACGAATCTCTCCTTTTGATATAATCTCTTGTTCTCCAATGAGATACTATCGCCGTGCGGGAAAACAATAAAAATGTTGAGGTGCAGGTGATCATCAATGAAGCTGACGTAGTCCACATCTTTGTTATTATAGTACACATCTCCGTTGTGTGAGTCCCACTTCACGCATCTGGCGAGTATGTTCTCCCCGTTCTAGCCACTATTGTAGCTTTGCGAGAGCTTTATTGTTTCCTCTCAGAGTCATGCGAGTCATTGTGTGCGTTGTATCGTTGTTGGTCCCCCAGTGTCTCATGTTTGTGACTCAACAAGCTCTGTGATATCATATGGTCCGAGGAACGTTCCAGGTACAGGCAACATTAGTAGTAGTTTTGACACATCCACGCAGCATAAGCTGCCAAGTTTGTTAGCAATTCATGATTCGCTCGTAGACACGATCAAGGTTACTTAAGAACAGGTTCACACGGCTTACTTCGATTCTGAATCGTATTTATTTTACGCCAGGTTTCTAGACCCGCTTCAGGTTGACAGTCTCCTTTGATGGTGCGGACAAGAAGTCCATTTCATTCACATCATGATTATTGTGGGGAACGCAGAGGTGGAATAGACGAATGTCAGGGTGTTTAACTTTTGGCCCGAAACTGATGACCGTTTCCTTAAGTCCGTGCTGCTTCCGTTTGGCGACGTGCGGAATATACGGCGGCAACGCTGGTCCGCTCAACATCTTTTACAGATTTATAGTGGTTTTCGATCCGTGGACATTGTGGTAAAGCGGAATATCCCCTTTCATTTGAAGGTGTGTGTATATGGGTACATAAGATTTACCCAGGACGAGGAGGGACTTGTTCTATATGTAATGAGAGTGGACAACACCGCAAGAATTAACCGCATCGTGTCACGGTCTTAAAGTCCACTTATGAACATCGTAAGAGACTAACTTTAAAGAACCTCATTTCCCATCTGACAAACTTTGCCTAACCAAGTTCCTGAGGGGCACCACGAGCCTTTTGTTGCTGACATTAGTACGTTTTCGCCGTTAACCTCGCGTAGGACTTTGCCATTGTAGCTTCCGCGTGGGCACCACCTCCACTTAAAAACACGCCTAGACTGGCGCAAAGTGCGGAAGAGTCGACGATTCCTGTTCCCTTTTCCACTCTATTGGAAAGATTCCGTTAGAAGAGACCTCTCCCGTCCGTAAGTTTAGACCGGATGATAAAGTGTGAGCTGCTGTTGAAGACTGGGAAGTATCCAGAACCCCTTCCATGTACGTCCCGAGAACGAAACCGCCTCTTCGGTATCGCGTGCGGACAGACCCATTCCAGAGCTCCGTACTATATCGACGGACTTGGCGGGCATCCCTGAGCCGGTAACCTATGCCCACCTTTCTTCTGCGTCCCCGGGTGGGGCAAGAACGCCACAGGCCGCTACTTGTCAGACCCACATGTGCATAAGTGTGCCAGTGGAACATGTGGTGACGATAAAAGACGTTGATTACCAGGTGCCTCACCACCCAGCTGTGGTAGTGTGGTGTGTGTCCTCCGCACCAAATACCGAATTTCTGCAGGTCTCCCCATCCCCCCCACCTCCTCGTCAAACATTGCCCTCTTCCTACAGGGTGGAAGAGAGAGGTTCTGCACTTAACATTCATCTGTTGTCTCTGCCATGGACTATGATACACGGCTTTAGTGGTAACTTGCAGAAAATCAATTAAAGTGTTTTGGTAATAACTGGAGGCAGGCCTATACAGTGCATTTCTGATCTTGAAAGTGAACCGAATTAGGTACGATCGTAGACCTACGGTGCTTCAACAATACAATACAGCGGTATTTCGTAACCATTTGCTTGCACAAATCCACTTTCAGAAATATTTCTAGGTGCATGTATCTGACTTTGATAACATTAAATCATGGGAAAAAGAATAAAAACAAATGAGAATAAGCTTCTAACTTCGGTAGTGTTGGAGAAAACAGGCGGAAAATTATGTAGTGCTTGTAAAGACTATTCGAATAGAGTTTCTGATTTCGAAACATCTCTGGACATGAATTACTAACCTGACACACTTGTGAGGTCACCGTTGCTGCCTATCTATGGATACCACAAACAATGCAACATCTGAGAGGATTCTATGTTGGATCTCTGTGTCTAGGACTGAGTTTCATGGTTGTTGTTTTTGAGCCCATTCCAGAGCGATCGTCGCAAAAACGGAGTCTACAGATTTATTTGAGTGCGAACAGTCTCTCGGAGGAAGTATTGGTAAGAAAGCCAGGTAGTGTACTGAAGTTCACGGTCATGTGTCGGAAGAATTTTGACCCGTAATTCGCAAGTAGGAAATAACGTCCACGATTGAAGTATTCATGAAAGCTAAAGTTCTGTTCTAATCTTATGGCATGATTTATTACTGTAAATCAATAATACCTTTCGACAAAGGATATATAAACTAATAGTGGCATCTCAGTCCATTGAGCTTAAAACACATTAGCCCACGGACCATCAATTACCGATCAGCTAACGCTGTTGCAATCTATCACCGACGAGGAGTGGGTTGATTATCACCGAAGTGAGGAAAAAAGAGGAACATCACATGCTTCAGATTGTGTGTAATTTGCTTCTGTAATAAATAAATAAATAAATAAAAGCTGTATTTCATCGGTTAAAGAAAAATTATAAGTAATCAACCTTTTTTGAGGCGATTTTATACAGGGTGATTTTTCCTATGGTATACAGACTCTAGGGATTGACTGATGAGAAGATACGGAACAAAAAATGTCTAACGAACTTACGTCCGAAAATGTACAGTTTCCATGGTGTGGACCATTTATTGGTTCAAATGGCTCTGAGCACTATGGGACTTAACATCTGAGGTCATCAGTCCCCTAGACTTAGAACTACTTAAATTAACTAACCTAAGGAAATCACACAGATCCATGCCCGAGGCAGAATTCGAACCTGCGACCGAAGCAGTCGCGCGGTTCCAGACTTAAGCGCATAGAACCGCTCGGCCATGCGGCCGGCTGTGTTACTTTACAGAGATTAATACCACTGACTGCTTTCAAAGGTCTTGATGACGGTCGAAGAACCTGCTGTACAGTTTGTAACCTCGACAGAATTCCTGTTTATGCCCCTTCAGGATCTGGCCATTGTATTGTCGAGCGCCTTTTTATAAATAGTACACAGTTTACTTATTTCGTAAAACCCCGCAGAAACTTGTGCTAGGCGGAGATTTTAATTATGTTTTGCGTCCTGCGGATCAGACACCCAGTTTTCTTTCAGTAAGTAACTGAACGAGTTGGTAAACTCTTCGGAAATAAGCGGTCCTTGTCTCTGTCACTATCCCACTCTGGTCAGGCATACTAGTTTTACAGCTACTTCCAGCAGCAAACTCGGTCGTTGGTGTTATTCTCATTCTTTATGGAGGCAACTGTTAGCGGCAGATTTATTTCACTGATCACTATGCCGCAGCTGTAACCTTAAATCATGTGCCGCAACCAATAATACTTGTATCGCTTCCACTTTATGTTGAACACACCTCTCTTAACGGACCCTTCCCTAGAGATTTTTGTTCGAGAGGTTCGGGCTCGTAACTTGAGTTCGCAGGACTGTTATTCTTCTGTTATGGACTTGTGGTCAGCGCATGCAAACCATTGTTCCAGAAAGAGTAAATGCTTTATGACGTTGAGAAAGCGAGAGGTCTCCGACAGATCAAGGAATTTTGTTACTCCGTCTTGCGACACGTTTATGGAAGTGAAAAACAAGCTTCCTTGCTGATTATGGATGTACGCTAAGTCAAGGCGAAGCTGTTTGAATTAAATGGAAGAACTAATGGTGCGATACAAATCTTGCTCATTCCTATAGGATGAACTGATCACCTTGTATCATCTTATCCTGCTGCGGGCGCGTCTAAAAAGGGCGTGTCTCGCATCCCACACACATGTCCATCGTCATGTACTGACACTCCAATGTGATGTTTGCAGTGCGATGTACAATGACTTTACCGACCTCTACGACGCCCGTGCTACTGATACGCTTGTCCCAGATGTAATTACTCCTATCGTGGATTGCGTGTTAGCTCCTGCTTCTGAGTGTCTTTCTCCAGATGATATATGACGCCTTATTATTGGTTCACGATTGCAAAAATCGCCTCGTCTCGACGGTGTTCCTAAAGAATTTTATGTACATTTTAGCCTCATATAGGTGATACCAGTATGTCACTGATGAATTAGGACATGGGTGATGGGCAGGGGGAAGGATTTGATTTCTGCTCCTTTCGATTTTGGTAAAATCCCTTACCCTAAGCCCATATTCTCCTGTATCCTTTCCTTCTGCGTCTTCCCCAACAACTGCATTCCAGTCTTCAATGACTATTAGATTTTCATATCTCTTTACGTATTGTATTATCCTCGCAATATCCCCATGCACTTTCTCTATCTCTTCATCTTCAGCTTGTGACGTCAACATGTAATATAAACTACCGTTGTCGGTATTTGTTTGCTGTCGATTCTGGTAAGAACAACCCTAACACTGAGCTGTTCACAGTAACACACCCTCTGCCCTACCTTCCTATTCATAACGAATCCTACTCCCGTTTTACCATATTCTGCTGCTGTTGATATTACTCTAAACTCATCTGACCAGAAATTCTTGTCTTCTTTCCACCTCACTTCACTGACCCCTACTTTATCTAGATTGATCCTTTGCGTTTCCCTTTTCAGATTTTTTAGTTTTCCTACCACGTCCAAGCTTCTGACATTCCAGTTCCCGACTCGCAGAACGTTATTCTTTCGTTGAATATTGAATCTTTTTCTCATGGTATCCTCACTCTTGGCAGTCCCCTCCCGGAGATCCGAATGAGGGACTATTTCGGAATCTTTTCCAATGGAGAGATCTTCATGACACTTCTTCAATTACAGGCCACATGTCCTGTGGATACAGGCTGGGTGCCTTTAATGCGGTGGTTTCCATTGCCTTCTTCATCCTCATGCCGTTGTTCATTGCTGATTCTTCCGCCTTTAGGGGCAGTTTCCCACCCCTAGAACAAGAGAGTGTTCTGAATCTCTGTCCGCTCCTCCGCCCTCTTTGACAAGGCCGTTGGCAGAATGAGGGTGACTTCTCATGCCGGAAGTCTTCGGCCGCCAATGTTGATTATTAATCAAAATTTAAGCAGCGGTGGGATTCGAACCCGGGAACGAAGAGGTTTTGATTGTGATTCAAAGACGCTGTTCCTGAATTAGCAAAAACAAAATCGCCCACACATTGTACAAACCATTCGTACTATCCTCCACTCATTGAATCTCCCCTCTTGACTGTTTCTGTTAGCCGGGTAGCTAACCAATCCTGAAACAGCACCGCGGTCCCACACTGGAGGAGCAAGCCTTGAGTTTTCATATCCTGAGAGGAGACTATCAGTGACTCCAAATGCGTCTTGTCTGAGAAAAGAAGATTTTAGACTAGTGAGACAGCGATCTTACTGTAAGCATGGTTATGTTTAGGGAGAAAACATACACCTAGACGGAACCACAGTCCTTCATTTACGGAGAGAGCTAATCTATCAGGGCGAACCATTTTCGATTTCTGGAAGAAGTCTATTAAGCTTCTCAGACAACCTAACCCATAAAATATAAATGTTTTCCGCCACTCGCTAGAAGAACCTGTTCTAACATGAGAACGCAGAGAATTTTATGACATCCCCACCGTTTGCACAAATGCTCAGTTTGCAGCAGTCTCTCTTTAATGGCTTTCTCCATCCAGTTTCTACCAACTGGTCGCCTTCACGACGGAATGCCTCCTGGTCCAGGTAAATTGTTTTTCGAACCAGCGCCCTTCTGCCTGATCCTAAGTAAAAGTAGGAGAAGTTCTCTGCCGACCGAAGTGGCCGAGCGGTTCTAGGGAATTCAGTCTGGAACCGCGTGACCGCTACGTTCGCAGATTCGAATCCTGTCTCGGGCATGGATGTGTGTGATGTCCTTAGGTTAGTTAGATTTAAGTAGTTCTAAGCTCTAGGAAACTGATGACCTCCAATGTTAGGTCCCATAGTGCTCAGAGTCTTTTGAACAATTTTTAGAGTTCTCTGGCCAGGAAGTCTCTCTGCAGGTACGATCCATTTAGTGCTACTTCCCAGAATGACTCACAATGCCTAGTCACTGCACTCAGAATTTATGATCCCCAATCCATCTCTCTCCCTGTTCTCCGTCACCACCACTACGGCTGCTCAAGCACAAGTTCTGTAACTTGCAGTTATAAGAACATGCTTTCGACAATTTCCTCACGTAAAAAGGTCATAAGCTACCCACATCAAATAGAATATTGGAGAACACCGAGATCTAAAATATGACCGTTAACCTTACTGACAGTATTTTGAAGGTTGCCTCTCACAGGTAATAACATCATTTGTACTATGGGGATAGTAGTTGTTGTGGTCTTCAGTCCTGAGACTGGTTTCATGCGGCTCTCCATGGTACTCTATCCTGTGCAAGCTTCTACATCTCCCAGTACCTACTGCAGCCTACATCCTTCTGAATCTGCTTAGTGTATTCATCTTTTGGTCTCCCTCTACGATTTTGACCCTCCACGCTGCCCTCCAATACTAAATTGGTGATCCCTCGATATCTCAGAACATGTTACCAACCGATCCCTTCTTCTAGTCAAGTTGTGTCACAAACTCTTCTTCTCCCCAGATCTATTCAATACCTCCTCATTAGTTATGTGATCTACCCATCTAATCTTCAGCATTCTTCTGTAGCACCACATTTCGAAAGCTTCTATACTGGTCTAAACTATTTATCGTCCACGTTTCACTTCCATACATGGCTACACTCCATACAAATACTTTCAGAAACGATTTCCTGACATTTAAATCTATACTCGATGTTAACAAATTTTTCTTCTTCAGAAACGCTTTCCTTGCCATTGCCAGTCTACATTTTATATCCTCTCTATTTCGACCATCATCAGTTATTTTGCTCCCCTAATAGCAAAACTGCTTGTAACCTCCCCCCTCACTTATCGACCTTAAAGACAGTGAAAAATTAAACCGCGTGTACCTAATGGAAATTTGGGAAAAGCAATCGTCACCGAAGTTAATCTATCGGTAAAGAGGGAGGAAAGGGTTACATCTTAATGAAAGGAAAAATGCAAATGAAACTGGTGGAAATTAATTTTGAAAAGGGGTAAAGATAATAAAGAAAGTAAATGTGCGGCCGTTACGTTAACAATTAACTAGCGGTAATTAGATATTTGAGATTTGGGGGAAATCACGGTCGCCAGTCCTAAGGACAATTACTATAGTAACCGAAAAAGAAAGGTTATTACACATATAATTAACACTAGAAGAGTGGCAACTGAAGGTTGACACGTGTAGTGTGAAAACTGAAAGTTTGTCAGAAGTAATAAATTTCGCTACACTCTGACTTAATTTAGCAAAAGAATTAATAAAACCGGAAAATCGAAAGTTAATTTAGTGACTGAAGTTAATAGTGAGCTTTCTTTCTGAAGCACATCGAAATCCAGTAAAATACGGTTAGTCTTGGACTACCTCAACAATCATTTCAAAAGCAACTTGACTCTACGCAATTTAGAAACAAGAGATTTAACTTTGAACTTGAATTAAATGATTCTGAACTATTAACAATAGTAAAATTTAGTACGTACCAAGCTGAGCTGCAGTCACAGGTAAGCTAAAATATGCTAACAAAACTCGCACTCTAAATTTGTGCTCGTGTAACCTAAATATTGTAGCCAGCTACAGAACTTTGAAATTAAAGCAGTGAAATCTAATTATATTATTTTAATGCTGGCGTTTGAATTTCAACGACACTCGGGTTCATTTCGGAAAAGGAAGGGACCCTGCTTGGCAATGCAATTGGGACAATGAGCAACAAAGGTTCATGCTAAGTTGCTGTAATTTTGCGAGGCAAATGGAACAATTTGAAAAGCTGAGGTCTGCCATACAGTTCTGAAACTTTACGTGCTTTTAGTCTTCCTTGTTGGTTGATTGAAGGCTTGAAGCCGTCGATCGAGGAGGTGGCGACAGTCACTCATTGTCGGCCGTCGCTGTTGCAGAAGCTGGATGTTGGCGCGCCTTCTTCTCGACACGGTCACCAGGCGAAACGGGCTCTTGATGTGCGCCAGCTAATGCTTCCCGTCCGCGACACCATGTCAGAAACTATCATCGCGAGTCGAGCGCAATTACATGCTGCCAAACCCCGAAAGCGCGGCAACTCGCGGGAGCGTCACACAACACCTGCTCCACTCGCTACTCCCGCCAGACTCTCCCTGTTCTGCTCGCGCTCCACGCGGCAGAGTTAACACTACCAAAGATCCTACACACTTTGATTCGTCACACGACCTATCGACGTAATCGTTCGATAGCAGTTTTCCCTAGGCAAGACCCAGCGTAAAAATACAAATAATATTTACGAAACAAACCAATTATACATCGACATGAGTGCATAAATATATATATACAAACAGTAAAACAATTACAATATATAAAGAGACAGAAATGTCATATCTTGAGGTAACAAAACAAGGAAAAAAAATAATAGTACAATAGATGGAAATAGGAGTATATGCATTTCCGGCGTTACATGCTTTACTACTTTAAGTGTCTCATTTCCTAATGTAATACCCTCAGCATCACTCGACTTAATTCGACTACACTCCATTATCGTCGTTTTGCTTTTGTTGATGTTCATCTTATACCCTCCTTTCAAGACGCTGCCCATTCCATTCAACTGCTCTTCCAAGTCCTTTGCCGTCTCTGACAGAATTACAATGTCATCGGCGAACCTCGAAGTTTTTATTTCTTCTCCATGGATTTTAATACCTACTCCGAACTTTTCTTTTGTTGCCTTTATTACTTGCTCAGTATACAGATTGAAGAATATCGGGGATAGGCTACAAATGGGGATAGTAAAGATTATCCAAGCTCTGTTCCCCCTACAATTTCTACTCTTTACTATGGGGATAGTAAAGACTAGAAATTGTGGGGGAAACAGAGCTTGGAATATAAACAGTAAACAATTGAGGACATTGCGTCACAGGTGCTGACATGGGAAGGGAAATCGTGGCAAGCTGTGTCAACAATTAGAAGACCAAGGATCTCTCGCCTCAGTACACCTCATCTCTCAAAACCCGATGAGACAGCTTATTGTGTGTGTGTGTGTGTGTGTGTGTGTGTGTGTGTGTGTGTGTGTGTGTGTGTGTGAGAGAGAGAGAGAGAGAGAGAGAGAGAGAGAGAGAGAGAGAGAGAGAGAGGGAGGGAGAGAGAGAGAGAGAGAGAGAGAGAGAGAGAGAGAGAGAGAGGGAGAGAGAGAGAGAGAGAGAGATAAAAGGGGAAACTTTGTTAGAGAAGTGGAACTGTTCGAATTTCTAGCTGTAGCAATTTTGTAAATTTACGACACACGAAGAGAATAAGTAGAAGTAAAGTAACTGTGTCCTTGTTTCCGCGATCTAAGAAATTGTATTGCGCGATGGCTGCTGCGCCTAACCGGAATGAGAGAGCGGGAGGAAGGGTAGGGGAGGTGGTGAATTATTGCGTGCCAAGTTCCCCCTGCTGCTGCAGCGGACGGGCGCACGTGTTGAGTAAAGAACTCCCCAGTTGCGCCTCCGGCACTGCGGCGATTGGACACCCGGGTCACGCGCAGGACAACTGGGGACTGTCTTCCTTCCCCACCGCCTCTCAGTACCCCTACGACACCGCATCACATCTCACTGCCGCATTGGCCGCAACGAGCGCAGCCCCTCGATCTGTAGGGAGACATCACCAGAAATGTCCGTGAGCCTGACCTGGCTGTGTCTCTAGGGTTTCTGCAAGAACTTCGCTAGGGCCTAGACAATAGCTCGAGATGACGAAGTTGTGCGGCTTATGCCTATGACCTGTCGTTACATCTTTCCTCAGCCGTCATTCTGTCTGGTATCTTTCACATCGCCCTTGGGCATTATTTTTTGCCATGACCCTGATATTTCTATAACACCGTCCTTGTAACTTGGTTAACAATTAGGGAAACTGCAGGAGGAGTCCGCGTAATGCAGAGACCATAAAATCCCTCACTTTTTGGCCTGTTTACATCTGGCAGTGTGTTACTAGCTGTCGATGTGGACGTGCATCTTGACGAAAACACACACATGGTTATTATCGTGATAAATTTTGCACGTACTTGGTGGGCTTGAAAGAGGAAATTACTTTTCTAGAAATTATGGTACAATTTTGCTACCGTTTATGCGAATATGTGAAATACTATTTAATCTCACATTTCCTGTAAACTGTGTAATCTCTAATGGTCTGGTTTATTTGTTTTAGGCTAGGCCTTATAATGTCATTCACCAAAACCATTAGCGAACTGTGCAAAATTAACGACAGCTCAAGGTTTCATAATGAATTTTAACAACCATAAAATGCACTTATATGGTTTTTTGAACAATTAGTAAAGTTGCAGGGTGAGTTCGTCTAATCAAGAGACCTCGAAATGCATCTTGCAACAGTGCAGCTCTTTTAACTGTGAGAGTTGAGCGAAGGGTCTACATCTGCATCTACATCTACACAAATACTTCGCAAGCCATAGTACGGTGGGAGCCCGGGGGTAAACTGTACTTTATGTCGACTTTATTATCTCTTTTCGTGATACTATCCACTCCGTGGATCTAACCGCTCCATTCTTTTGCCTCCTTTGACGGAATATCCTCTTTCTGAACTTTAATTCCCTTTCCAGCTAACCCAGACACTACGCATCGTGTAATAGTACGGCTCTTTTAATTTGATTAACAAAAAACTTGCGGGATGAGTGCACCTAACCTGGAAGATGTTGTGGAAGAAGGCTCTGATTTATAAAGGACTGAGACGGGAATATAGACAAACCTTACATTCTGGACGTTGGGAACCAATAAATCGAACTAAGGAGAAATGTGGAAAGGGAATTAATTCAGAAAGAATATATTCAGTCAAGGGCGGCAAAAGAATTGAGCGATTAGATCCACGGAGTGGACAGTATCATGAAAAGTGGACGTAAGTTATAGTAGGCCAAGGGTAATGGAGGGCAGTCGATTTAAGTCACGTCATGCCAAATAATTTAGATTAGGAAACTAGGCACTGAAAGTAATATATCAGTTTGGGTATGAAAATAAATGGCAGTATACCGCAAACAGAAAAATATCTGTAGAGAGAAATCTGGTAACATCAAATATACACATAGATATAAGTGTTACGAACTTTTTATGAAAGTATTTTTATGTGATACTGTCTTACGTAGAAGTTAAAAGTAAGTACTGATTTTAAATAGAAAGTGTGGTGTCACCGCCAGACACCACACTTGCTAGGTGGTAGTTTAAATCGGCCGCGGTCCATGTAGTACATGTCGGACCCGCGTGTCGCCACTGTGATCGCAGACCTAGCGCCACCACCAAGGCAGGTCTCGTGATACGAGAGTGGACTCGACCCCAGTTGTACGAGAACCAAGCTACCGCCCAGTTGTACGCGAACCTAGCTATCGCCCAGTTGTACGAGAACCAAGCTACCGCCCAGTTGTACGCGAACCTAGCTATCGCCCAGTTGTACGAGAACCAAGCTACCGCCCAGTTGTACGCGAACCTAGCTATCGCCCAGTTGTACGAAGCCTTTCTCTCTCATTAGCCGAGAGACAGAATAGCCATCAGCTAAGTTAATGGCTACGAACTAGCAAGGAGCCATTTGTATCAGTGCCTATAGCTTCGAGTATTCAAGAGAGATGTATTCCAAGGAATTATTAAAAGTTAAGTAAAAAGCATCTACATACTTTTCTTCTTATTCATTCATAAGTTTTTATGTTCCAGACTTCACGCCCGTATGCTTATTGCCGTGCGTGCACTATCGGCTACAGCTTTAGTTTAGCATTCCTTTTCAGCCATCAACATCACGGTGTCGGTCCAGCTACCGACACTACAGAAAGAATGATATTATTGACCAAAATCGGCTGTAAAGTAGAATGTATTGGTGAGAGAAATCCTGTGGCGACATAAAATACTTAACTTAGTAATGGAGCGACGTTAGGGGATTAAATAAATTTAGGGGGGATACTAACGTTAGAAAAAAGTAATGAGTTTCCAACAGATTCATGTTATAGTAGTTACGCTGATATAAACGGATTATGTCTGTGATTCCACCAGCAGTTTACTCTGTTGTCAGATCTACCAAAGAACGCTGCTCCCTGTCCTGTTTTACAGGATGGGTAAGCGTCTGCCCTCAGCATTCTGTGATGAGGCATGGACAACCAGTACCTCGTAGCCTACTCGTGGTTCTGCCGTTTTTCATCCACTTTGCATGGATGATCACGACAGTACATTAATATAACATAGCGATGTACCATTTGTCTAAGTGTCTTATGTCAGCGGATTTCCCCACTTTTGGTGACCATCGTCGCTAGAACGTTTCCCCATTTGCCTCTCCTCTGATTTTGTACTTTCTTTCTGCGCCATCCTTCCCCATTTGCCTCTCCTCTGATTTTGTACTTTCTTTCTGCGCCATCAGGCGGCTCTCAGCCTCGCGGTGGACAGTAGTCATAATTTTTTGTTTCATCAGTGCCTATTCATCAAGTTTGGCTGAAACTGATGAAGGCGTTTCTGAGTTACTATCATCATTTTCCTGTCTCCACCCCAAACAATAGGAATAGAATGAATTTCTTTTATTTCCACCGATGATCTCAAAATTTTTGGTCCTTAGACTACCGGTTTCAGTCAGCAATGACCATCTTCAGATCTGCATCAAGTCATGGGAAATGGAATACAACTAGTGAACAGATTACGTCTTAGAACAATAAAAATGCCATAAGGAAAAGCTGTTGTTTTCATAGATATGAAAACATGCACTTAAACAATGACAAGGCATACTTGTTTTACAATTTGTCCTAAGAAAATAAAGCCATAACGTCATTATCGCAAAATATACACAAAATCAGCATAGTATCGTCGCACATATTTAACATGTGATGAACTAGGCCACAGTTCTGGGAGATTCATACTGTCTCCATCGCCACTGATCCTAGCAAACTGAAATTCAGTAGCGACAAAATATATCCGTCCGTAAGCTCGTTAGATGTCGCTATTGTATGTCCGTACATAATCGTCAATTATAAGAATTGTACAGAATGCAATAAGTGAAGGGAACAATAGGTAAAATCTATAGTGGACTTGCCAAATATGTAAGTTATTACAGTGATAATGTGTAATAATTAAAAACACGAATAAAGTTGAATTTAAAATTGTTAAACTGAAACGGTTAAGTGATAATATATGATTTTGAGACGCTCTTGTTGTCGTTTTACAAAAAAGTAATAATACACACAAGGATAAGCTTATGTAGCCAATTAAAAAGTTCATAGAACAGCTAATGAAATAAGCGGAAAAGGATGAAAACAAAAGACTAAAATAAGCAATGAGCAACATCTTTTGGAATAGACGCCAGAATGCAGCATAGGCGAGAAGACGAACTCAACGGCCAGAGGGCCTCACATACCCTGCGATACGCCGTTGCAAGAAAATCATAATGAAAAATAATGACAGCTTGTTAGTAAGATTATCTTGTTAATGAAATGTTTTATATAAACAGAGAAGGGAGTATCAAGCGTGAGAGTTAAACGAAAAAGGCAGGAAAATGGAACAAATACCTGTACGTGATGAACAGTATATTTCGCAACGACGGGACAAGATATACATTCGAGAGGGGTTCAACATGTTTAAGTAAAACACAGTATGTATTGAGTACAAAATCTAGGTATCTGTTTAGCACTTTTTGCCGGCCCCGGCCTTTTGGTTATATAAATTTGAAGCCCTTGCATAAATCGAGAACACAGCCTTTTTATAGTCTTTGAAGAACACGCATACTTTTTTCAGTATCACTATAGTATGGCCGGTTTCGGCTAAGTGCAACCCAAAGACAGTTTTGCGCTTTGGGTGTAAATGCTCTTTATACCTTACATGAAAGGGGGTCCGGTTTGCTTTAAAATACCGAGCTCCTTTTGTATTTCGTTGTCGTTCAAAGGTAAACGAAAGAGTGGGTGAATCATTGAGGTAAAGAAGGATTTGTATATCGTAGGGGATAATGTGAGCTGACGATGATAATATCTGTGCTAGTGGATATTCTGAAAATGGAAAATTTATGTTTGTTGCCAACTTCCTTAGTAATGAAGTCTAGGTAGTTAATGGGGTTCTATTCTTATATTTTCGTATTAAAAATATTTTTGGGTGCATGCCGCCTATTGCTCCGGAACATGCGTAAACCTGATTTGTGTCATAGGTTCTTCTGCCATAAATATTTTCTTGCTGCTGTCGAAACTCGGGAAAAAATTTACGTCCTAAATTATTCATAAAAATATCTGCTGGGGTACCGAATACCTACTTTGCTTCATTTGATAGTGTTTTACTTCAGTGACCGAGCGTCTATCGTATGTATATCTCGCCCTGTCGTTGCATAGTACAGAATGCATCACATATTTGTTCCATTTACTCTGCTTTGCAGAGCGGGTAAGCCTCCAGGCTCCACGTTCTGTGGTGAAGCATGCACGATGAACACGTGGTCGCTTTCACGTTTTGTTTCTCCTTCAACACTTTCAACAGATGCTCGCGACAACAGCACGCAGCCGCGCGGGGTAGCCGCGCGGTCAAGGGGATCCTGTCTCGGTGCGCGCGGAGGTTCGAGTCCTCCCTCGGGCATGGGTGTGTGTGTTGTCCTTAGCATAAGTTAGTTTAAGTTAGATTAAGTAGTGTGTAAACTTAGGGACCGATGACCTCAGCAGTTTGGTCCCGTAAGATCTTACCACAAATTTACCACAACAGCACGCGAACAGCCGGCCGACCGCCTTTTCCGTTACCGAGATTCTCGTTTCCTGGAACCGGGACCTGCCTACTCTAAAAGAAGGCTTATTGCAGCAGATTTCCTCATTTATGGCCCAGACCATCACTATAATGATGCCTCACTCTCCTCCTATCCGTTTACATACCTACCAAGTCGAGTGTCCGAACTGCAACCAGCTAACATCCTACCTCACGGTATTAGAGAGATTAGAGCGCGCACGGAGGCTTTCAGACAGTCGTTCTTCCCGCGAACCATACGCGACTGGAACAGGAAAGGGAGGTAATGACAGTGGCACGTAAAGTGCCCTCCGCCACACACCGTTGGGTGGCTTGCGGAGTATCAATGTAGATGTAGATGTAGATGTAGAAGCAGTGGCCATAATGTTTTTCCTCTTCAACGTAGGAGGTACGTCTTGATGATTACAACAAATTGTGTAAGGAGATACATAGCACATAATTTCTGGTGGCTGATTGTAGTAACCCACCTCGGTAACTCTCAACAAACAGCAGGAACAGAAGGAAAAAAAGATAGTGAAAATTAACTGTCTTGTTTTGAAAGGATTTTGCTACGCTACCTTCTGGTTGCAGGATGACTTTCAAAAGATTAGACATTACATCATCTGGCGCTATGCCCGATATAGAATCTGTGAGGTGATAGATAAGCTCTCCATGGGAATAGACAGTCTATTATACACGAACATTACAATCCATTCAAAAACATATGGTTCAGTAAATCGTATTTTATAATCTACAAGTAGTGGTAGCACTAGCGGCACATTAGTGATCAACTTGCTTATTTCCTGTTATCGAGTGTCTTGTTGGCTGCAGTACCACTCACACAGTTACAGTAAGTGGCTTGAATCGATTATTTTTGTTGTTGAATAGAACCAGTAATTGGGGAACCTCTGACGTCTATCTAGCAGAGCTGACTTTCTGTTATGGGAACGTGCCCTTATCACTGATACTAGACATCGTCTGCAACATTTAAAAGCCGGAAAAATAGATTACGTGCGAAGGGGTGTAACAAGTCTCAGATTATAGAATTTGTTGTAGCTTCTTACCATTTTGCTTTCCATGTCTTATTTAACCTTCCTCTAAATACAGGGAATCGAAACATAGCAAGTGCTCGTTGTGCGTAGCGTCATTGCTAACTCGTTTCGCAGGATGCCTTGATGCGCTGATATACAGAGAAATTCACCGAAGGTTCATAGCGCTGTAGCTTGAGTGTGCTCTGCACGTTATTCGTAACATGGATCTTCTCCATATTGGTGGAGAGTTGAGAATCAGTAGTGCACCGAACAAGCCAGACATGATGAAGGAATTTCTCAGTCCTGGAAGCCTGACAAATTGGAGTTTCCATGATGGCTATCACTTCTCTCGCAAACACTGATATTTAGTTTTGAGAAAAGGCTCACGTACAATTACACGGGGATACTTGCTGCCGCTGGCCATAAGTGATTGATTAAACAGACTGCGGCTTTAATGTCAGCAAAACTACTAAAGACTGGCGGCAGTCAGATAAGAAGAGACGTCATAAAATACTGTGGTGACAATTCAGAAATCTCAGTACACTGCCGATGTATCACGTGAATATGATGTAGCTTTATATTTACCTCACCATAAAAAAACTCCTAGAGGATTTTATAATTTTGCATCAATCCATCTTGAATGAACAGCCTAAAAACAGAACCAAACCCTCTATTTGTGCAGGTAAGTTCAAAAATGTTCAAATATGAGTGAAATCTTATGGGACTCAACTGCTAAGGTCATCAGTCCCTAAGCTTACACACTACTTAACCTAAATTATCCTAAGGACAAACTCACACACATACCCATGCCCGAGGGAGGACTCGAACCTCCGCCGGGACCAGCCCCACAGTCCATGACTGCAGCGCCCGAGACCGCTCGGATAATCCAGCACGGTTGTGCAGGTAAGTGTAACAACCCACCGTCAGCTAAGCCTGCTCTGTAACATATCCGTCCATGTCTTGGAAGCTAGCGCATTGGGATCGAGATACACAAAAACGAAGACCGTAGATGTACAGAATGTATGAGGCCGAAAACGGGCCCGGCTTTCCTTTCTGTGCTTCATCATCAGATACATCCCCGGATAGGGGCCAGAAATAAATTAATAGCCGGCCGGAGTGGCCGTGTGGTTCTAGGCGCTACAGTATGGAGCCGAGCGACCGCTACGGTCGAAGGTTCGAATCCTGCATCGGGCATGGATGTGTGTGATGTCCTTAGGTTAGTTAGGTTTAATTAGTTCTAAGTTCTAGGCGACTGATGACCTCAGAAGTTAGGGTCGCATAGTGCTCAGAGCCATTTGAATAAATTAATAGTTGGTTTCTTTCACACAGCCCCCCCCCCCCCCCCCCTCGTAGTATACTTGAGTCTTATGAGTCTTATTTTCTCATTTCAAATACACTCCTGCAAATTGAAATAAGAACACCGTGAATTCATTGTCCCAGGAAGGGGAACCTTTGACACATTCCTGGGGTCAGATACATCACATGATCACACTGACTGAACCACAGGCACATAGACACAGGCAACAGAGCATGCACAATGTCGGCACTAGTACAGTGTATATCCACCTTTCGCAGCAATGCAGGCTGCTATTCTCCCATGGAGACGATCGTAGAGATGCTGGATGTAGTCCTGTGGAACGGCTTGCCATGCCATTTCCACCTGGCGCCTCAGTTGGACCAGCGTTCGTGCTGGACGTGCAGACCGCGTGAGACGACGCTTCATCCAGTCCAAAACATGCTCAATGGGGGACAGATCCGGAGATCTTGCTGGCCAGGGTAGTTGACTTACACCTTCTAGAGCACGTTGGGTGGCACGGGATACATGCGGACGTGCATTGTCCTGTTGGAACAGCAAGTTCCCCTGCCGGTCTAGGAATGGTAGAACGATGGGTTCGATGACGGTTTGGATGTACCGTGCACTATTCAGTGTCCCCTCAACGATCACCAGTGGTGTACGGCCAGTGTAGGAGATCGCTCCCCACACCATGACGCCGGGTGTTGGCCCTGTGTGCCTCGGTCGTATGCAGTCCTGATTGTGGCGCTCACCTGCACGGCGCCAAACACGCATACGACCATCATTGGCACCGAGGCAGAAGCGACTCTCATCGCTGAAGACGACACGTCTCCATTCGTCCCTCCATTCACGCCTGTCGCGACACCACTGGCGGCGGGCTGCACGGTGTTGGGGGGTGAGCGGAAGACGGCCTAACGGTGTGCGGGACCGTAGCCCAGCTTCATGGAGACGGTTGCGAATGGTCCTCGCCGATACCCCAGGAGCAACAGTGTCCCTAATTTGCTGGGAAGTGGCGGTGCGGTCCCCTACGGCACTGCGTAGGATCCTACGGTCTTGGCGTGCATCCATGCGTCGCTGCGGTCCGGTCCCAGGTCGACGGGCACGTGCACCTTCCGCCGACCACTGGCGACAACATCGATGTACTGTGGAGACCTCACGCCCCACGTGTTGAGCAATTCGGCGGTACGTCCACCCGGCCTCCCGCATGCCCACTATACGCCCTCGCTCAAAGTCCGTCAACTGCACATACGGTTCACGTCCACGCTGTCGCGGCATGCTACCAGTGTTAAAGACTGCGATGGAGCTCCGTATGCCACGGCAAACTGGCTGACACTGACGGCGGCGGTGCACAAATGCTGCGCAGCTAGCGCCATTCGACGGCCAACACTGCGGTTCCTGGTGTGTCCGCTGTGCCGTGCGTGTGATCATTGCTTGTACAGCCCTCTCGCAGTGTCCGGAGCAAGTATGGTGGGTCTGACACACCGGTGTCAATGTGTTCTTTTTTCCATTTTCAGGAGTGTATGTACCCCACTCATTCAATCATAATTGTTGATGACCTCATTAGTTTCGTATCGTTAATATAAAAAATTGGATCAGGCGAGCATCCGTAACTGAGGAACATACTGAGATAATAAAAAAATCCGCTTCAGTTGCCAGTAATATCTTGTTTATTGTATGGCCAGTTTCGAAGCTACCACCAACTACGAAGAAGAGGAGGAGCTACTAACGTACAAGAACAATGGGCTGACATACCAAAGTTGAAAGATAAAGCCATCGAAAGTGGTGCACTCACATAATCACGGAGACGTAAATGTGTGGCGGTCGGTTATTGGACAAGGGGGGTGGGGGGTCACACCAATGTCAGGCAAACGTAAGGGACTGGAACAAGGAGGGAGGGGTCAGGACGAAAATGAACTCCGTAGTAAATGAAGGCAGGACAAGCAACCATAGCGACCGACTCGTCAGCGCTACGCGGAAATGACTATTGCAGCCGACCAGAGAACGAGCGAAAGCAACAGTCGTAGGAGCCAATGGGGTAGAGAACCAAAATACACACATCAAAAAAAGTTTTGCATCACCTCGGTTCGAAGAGTTCCGGAACTTGTACAGAAGACTGGAATAGAGATCAACATGAACATCATTTCCGCCCTTTTTATTGCCCATGATAACCACTAATGGTTCTGAGCACTATGGGACTTAACATCTGAGGTTATCAGTCCCCTAGAACTTAGATCTACTTAAACCTAAGTAACCTAAGGACATCTCACACTACCATGCCCGAGGCAGGATTCGAACCTGCGACTGTAGCAGCCGCGTGGTTCCGGTCTGAAGCGCCTAGAACCGCTCGGTGTGTCTAAGGTATTCAGCCTGAATAGGTTGCCTCCAAACACGTCTCCCACGATTGTCTGGTTGAAGGCACATGCGACACTCATCGGTGAAGAGAACGTGATACCAATCCTGAGCGGTCCATTTGGCATATTGTTGGGTCCATCCATGTTGCGCTGCATGGTGTCGTGGTTGCAAAGATGGACCTCCCATGGACGTCGGATGTGAAGCTGCGCATTATGCAGCGTACTGCGCGCAGTTTGAGTCGCAACACAACGTCCTGTGCCTGCACGAAAAATGTTACTCAACATGGTGGCGTTGCTGTCAGGGTTCTTCCGAGCCATAATCCGTAGGTAGCGGTCATCCACTGTAGTAGAAGCCCCTGGACGGTCTAAAGGAGACATGTCATCGACAGTTCCTGTCGCTCTCTGGGTCTCCTCCATGTCCGAACAACATCGCTTTGATTTTCTCCGAGACGCCTGGACACTTCCCTTGTTGAGAGCCCTTCCTGACACAAAATAACAATGCGGACGCGATCGATCCGCGGTACCGACCGTCCAGGCATGGCTGAACTACAGACAACATGAGCCGTGTAGCTCCTCCCAGGAGGAATGACTGGAACTGATCGGTTGTCGGACCCCCTCCGTCTAATAGGCGCTGCTCTTGCATGGTTTTTTACATGTTCGGGTGGGTTAAGTGACATCTCTGAACAGTCCAAGAAGCTGTCTCTGTGATACAATTGCCCCAGTCAACGTCTATCATCACGAGTTCTGGGAACCAGGGTGATGCAAAACCTTTTTTTTGGTATATGCGTAGATAGCCGAAACCGTGCGAGAAATGGGGCTTATCTTGATCGTCCGCTAACATATGTGTGGTCCACAAGACCAATATAAAATATAACTACAAATAATGGAACAAAAGTAATAACAAATAAATATGTGTTGTGAGAAAAATTACCTAAACGTCAGGGACACAGAGAACATCAGAACAGAAAGACACAAGACAAAAACACAACTAAGACACAAGGTACACGTAGTGCACTGAAAGATATATAAACATTGAGCACTGAGACAGGTTAAGTGTGGTAGGAGGAAAATGTTAACCGCTGAGTCCGGCAATCATGTGCACTACTAGTTCTCACTCCTGTTCACAGTTGCTGGCCCCTGCAGATGGAGCTTTATCCTTCGAAATCTGTCGTGCAATAAATACATTATTGGCCATTAAAATAGCTACACCAAGAAGATATGCAGATGATAAAGGGCTATTCATTGGACAAATATTTTATACTCGAACTGATATGTGATTACGTTTTCGCTCAATTTGGGTGCATAGTGTTGTGGTTGGCACGAGAGCCAACACCGTGTTATTAGAGGAGGCCGAAATGCACGCGTTTTAGCTCACGCAGGATGGCCAGAGGTCTGGAACAGGACAAGGAAATTAGAATTTAGAAAAGCGGACGTAGCTGGTGGAATACTTAACTTTAATCCATTAATGATGAACGTCGGTCTTGACGGTACATGATTCACAATTTCAATAGTAACTGATAATGGCGCCTTGCTGTGTCGTAGCAAATGACGTAGCTGAAGGCGATGCTAAACTATCGTCTCGGCAAATGAGAGCGTATTTTGTCAGTGAACCGTTGCTAGCAAAGTCGGTTGTACAACTGGGGCGAGTGCTAGGAAGTCTCTCTAGACCTGCCGTGTGGCGCCGCTCGGTCTGCAATCACTGATAGTGGCGACACGTGGGTCCGACGTATACTAACGGACCGCGGCCGATCTAAAGGCTACCACCTAGCAAGTGTGGTGTCTGGCGGTGACCCCACACATAGATCCTGAGAAATCACTACCCAGAACAACCACCTCTGGCCGTAATAACGGCCTTGATACGCCTGGGCATTGAGTCAAACAGAGCTTGGATGGCGTGTACAGGTACAGCTGCCCATACAGCTACAACACGATATCACAATTCATCAAGAGTAGTGACTGGCGTATTGTGACGAGCCAGTTGCTCAGCCACCATTGACCAGACATGTTCAATTGGTGAGAGATCTGGAGAATGGGCTGGCAGCCGAACATTTTCTCTATCCAGAAAGGCCCGTACAGGACCTGAAACATGCGGTCGTGCATTATCCTGCTGAAATACAAGGTTTCGCAGGGATCGAATGAACGGTAGAGCCACTGGTCGTAACATATCTGAAATGTGACGTCCACTGTTCAAAGTGCCGTCAATGCGAACAAGAGGTGACCGAGACGTGTAACCAGTGGCACCCTATACCATCACTCCGGCTGATACGCCAGTATGGCGCTGACGAATACACGCTCCCAATGTGCGTTCAACGCGATGTCGCCAAACACGGATGCGACCTTCATGATGTTGTAAACAGAACCTGGATTCTTCCGAAAAAATGAAGTTTTGCTATTCGTGCACCAGGTTCGTCGTTGAGTACACCATCGCAGGCACTCCTGTCTGTGATGCAGCGTCAAGAGTAACCGCAGCCATAGTCTCCGAGCTGATAGTCCATGGTGCTGCCAACGTCGTCGAACTGTTCGCGTAGATGGTTGTTGTCTTGCAAACGTCCCCATTTGCGGACTCAGGGATCGAGACGTGGCTGCACGATCCGTTACAGCCATGCGGATAAGATGCCTGTCATCGCGACTGCTAGTGATACGAGGCCTTTGGGATCCAACTCGACGTTCCGTATTACCCTCCTGAACCCACTGATTCCATATTCTGCTAACACTCATTGGATCTCGAACAACGCGAACAACGCGAACAACAATGTCGCGATACGATAAACCACAATCGCGATAGGCTACAACCCGACCTTCATCAAAGTCGGAAACGTGATGGTACGCATTTCTCCTCTTTACACGAGGCATCACAACAACGTTTCACCAGACAACGCCGGTCAACTGCTGTTTGTGTATGAGAAAACGGTTGGAAACTTTCCTCATGTCAGCACGTTGTAGGTGTCGTCACCGGTGCCAACCTTCTGTGAATGCTCTGAAAAGCTAATCATTTGCATATCACAGCATCTTCTTCTTGTCGGTTAAATTTCACTTCTGTAGCACGTCATCTTCGTTGTGTAGCAATTTTTCATGGTCAGTAGTGTAGGAAATTAAGGGCAACTGACGGAGATATTTCATTCTATCAATACCCTCGATACGTTGGCGAAAAGGCATATTTAAAGTCAGTAGTAGGCACAAAATGTCCTAAATCGTACTGAACGTTTCCTCCGAAAATTATTTTGAACAATAAGTTGGAAGCCCACTTGATGTGTAAGTGGTTGCGAAAACACACTTCACTTGTTAACGACAATTATTCTGAGCAAATATTGAGCGTCATGAGGGACACAGGTATTAGTGACCGCAGGGTCGTTGTATCAAGACTAAATACTGTAACATCCAAAAGTAAACGCAAAATATATCTCTTTACAAAGGCAAATGAAAATTCGCTTGACACTTTCCTAAGGGACTGCCTCCACTCCTTCCAAACAACGTAAGCCTACACCAAACATGGCTTATATTCAAACAAATAACATGGATTGCAATTCAGAAATATATACCAAATAAATTAATAGGACGTGATAGTGATCCACCATGGTACGCAAAACAGGTGAGGACTTTGTTGCAGAAGCAACGATAAAAGCATGTCAAATTTAAAAGAACGTAAGACTAGAGCTATCTTACTGAAGCTCGAAATTAAAAGCGGACTTTAATGCTAGATGCTTTTAATAGTTTCCGCAGTGAAACTCTGGGGGTAAATCTGGAAGAAAATCTGAGGAGATTCTGGTCGTTTGCAAAGAACGCCAGTGGCAAGAATCAATACCTTCAATGCTCGATAGCTATGGTAATGTTATTAAATACAGTGTCGCTAAAGAGGAGTTACTAAGAACGGTTTTTCGTAATCCCTGCACCAAATAAGACGAAACATTTATTTTAGAACTCAACAAAGTAAACTGTTGCGAAAACGTACTTCACCGAACAACAATTATCCTGAGCACACAAATATTCTCGGTGTAGTGATGAAACTTAAATCACTTAGTGAAGGGAAGTCTGCCAGTCCTGGCTGTATATTAGTTTGGTTCCTTTGAGAGTACGCCGATATAGTAGCTTCATACTTAGAAATCATATACAACCGCCCGTTCAACAGAAGATCCGTACCTAAAGACTGGTTAGTTGCACAGGTCATACCAGCATTCAAGAGAAGAAATGTGGGTGCTGTTTCGAACATTATGGATTGCCTAGAAGAAAACGATGTGTGCATGTATAACTGGCACCGATTTAGGATCTAAGGTTCTTGTAAAACAGAACTAGCTCTTCAGTGACACAAAGTAATGAGTGTAATCAGCATGAGATCTCAAACTGATTTCATATTTCTAGATTTCCGGAGGGGCCTTGACACCGTTCCTGATAAGCGTCTTCTAATCAAATTGAGTGCCTATGGAGGATCGTCTCAGCTGTGCGGCTGCTTTTGCGATTTTTGTCAGAAACGTCACAGTTCATAGTAGCTGATGGAATATCATCAAGTAAAACAAAGTTTACCTCTGGCGTTCCGCAAGGAAGTGTTATACGCCTTCTGTTGACCCTAACGAATAGCAAAGATATAGAAGATAATATTAGCAGCCCTGTTAGACTGTTTGCATATGACGCTGTCGTTTCCGTTCCATAAAGTCATTAGAAATTGCAAAGTAATTTAGACAAGATACCTGTGTGGGATGAAAAGTGGCCACTGGCTATAAACAAGAAAGTGTGCTGTCATTCACGTGAGTACTAAAATGAATCTGGTAAATTTCTGTGACAATTGATCACACAAATCCAAAGGCTGTGAATTCAATTAAACGCTTAGAGATTACTGTTATGAATAACTTAAATTGCAACGATCATATTGATAATGTTGTCGGAAAAACTAATCAAAGACTGCGTTTTGCTGGCTGACCTCTTAGAAGATGCAACAAAAAAACGAGGAAGACAGCCCACACTATGCTTGTCTACCCTCTTCTGGAGTATTGCAGCGCGATGTTGGATCCGCATGAGATAGGATTGACGATGGACATCTGAAAAATTCAAAGAAGGTTAGCTGGTTTCGTATTATAGCAAAAAAGAGGATAGAGCGACAGGAATGTGATACACGAATTGGGATGGCAAACATTAAAACAACCTTCAATGAGATTTTTATTACACTTCACAAAACTGACATCGTCGGCATTCAAGACATGAACTTGCATGAACACGGAATAAAAAATGACGGTCCACAGTGAACACAAAGGCTGGCACCATCAAGATCCAAGGTGAACTCCTTGGGAGTTACAAACGGTGCAGGACGCTCAGCTAGGTATTCACTCTTAAAGAAGACAAATGAAGTATAGTGGTGTAGCGGGGTGATGAGAACTGATGTAATGAGATAGCATGCAGCTGAATGCGAAACAGTCTGTCGAGGAGCTTATTGTGAAACTAGCTATCCTTTAAGGCACAGCTGCAGATAGTGATATAATATGTTTTATAATCACGGAGGAAAACAAACATCCAGAGTCCAGTGGTTCCAGGTGCTATGAATTCCAATGTCACACCCTTTCACGAGGGATAGCTTGCTTTACAGGAGTATGATTTTTATACGCAGACCAGGAATGAAGCACAAGCAAATTACTTTGACTAGCTGTTCGCCAGAAGCAGGACTCATACCGTAGTTGTAGTTCTCTTACGCCCGTTTTCCCACTTCTGTTTGTTGTGACGTAAATATTCGCTACTACCCTTGCAAGATCATGCACACAAGAAAGAATCTTAGGAAGCAGAGCGACTCCGAGCACAATAAATAGCTTACCAGCCAAATAACCGTCCAGATGCACAGTCAGTATAACTGTATACTAATGCGTTAAGGCACTGGAGTTATTTGATCTTGATACAACTCCCTCCGAACCTCTAATTTGGAAGATTCCTTTCGTATACATTTCCTCTTCAAATCCCGATTGGCTGAAGTTGAAGACGAATCTTCACTGAATGGTAAGATAAGTTCGTTTATCTCATCTGCAAATTTTCGGACTGATTCCGCAATCTGCTGTGCATCGTCAAGTTGTTTTCGTAATAAGTGCACCTTGTCCTCCCTTGAATTTCTGTACTTTTTCTAATGGATTACACGGTCATATTGCTGCGGACTTATTCGAAATCTGTTCGTAAACTGTCTTTTCTGTGCTACGGATCATCTTCCACGTACGTAATTATGTATAGCACCCGCTCCTTGAGCAACGATTGTCCTTTACTGTGCTTCACTGGAGACGGGATTTGTGGCTCCCTGGCCGACAAGAATGATTACATGGCTGGACGCCGGTTTCAGTATCATCACCATTGTACTCCTCCTGTACATCGTCTGCACAGTCGCGCGTATACAGTACACACATCCCGCTGATTCATCTTGCAGAGACGCTAATGATTCATCTGCCACTCCTTTCTCACTCTGCGAAATTCCTTGGGTTTCAACCTCGGCAACTGTTGTTGTAGATGGGTCATTCCATGCCAAACTGAGCCTGAGGCTTATTTTATGAAAGAATGGCAAATTTAACGAAGTTATAGTTTTTCGAATCTACGAAAGTTGAATTTTACTGTCCTGAAAAAATTACAAAAATTACGTAATTAGCTCAGGAAATATAGTTAAACAAAGTTGGAGATTCTACAGGTAAGGATGGAAAACAAAAGGTATGCTTTTTGTGTTGGCAGCTGTTTAAATTTGGGTTGCAGCGATTGTTGATGTTTTAATTGTTAAATTTCAAGAGCAGAATCTTATCTTTCTGACAAACTTCAGTTTTTAAAGAAAGGTAAGTTATTAAGTATGCAGCTAATTCACAAAAGTTACTATGTATTTAGTGTCCCACCCATGACAAAAAACATGAAAAAGTTTACCTTCTAACTCAGCAGTTATAGTAATTCTCTATATTTTAGGTTAGAAGTAAGAAAAACAAATAAAAACATCCAATGAACCATAAGGCACCTTCTAAGTTGTAAATGATCATTTATAAATGTTAAAAGAAATTGTCCCACCTGTGACAGTTTTTTGGATGTTACTCAAATCTAAACCATTTAACACTTCTTGTTATTGTTAAGTTAAATTGGTTGATATAACAAGTGCTTTGATGGTTTACACTAAATAAAAACTTACCGTTTATTCAGAAAATGGGGAAAACAAAATCAGCAGAGCGTATGAGAAAACTTCGAGAAAAACTGAAGAAAGATACCAGCAAGTACAATGTCCATAAAGAAAAAGAAAGAGAGTGGGATAAAAGAAGAAGGGAAAATATGAAGATGAAGGTATCCTCCAGTGAAAACTCTTTATTGGAATATCGAAAGAAGGAAGCTGAAAGAAAAAGTACAGACTTAAACTAAAATCCGTATTAATTGAAGATCAGTCTGAGACCTGTATTTCCCTGTTAGGATCATATAAATGTCCTCAGTCCCTTGGCAAAGCTGTTTCTCGGGTAAAGAAGGTGCTTCCTTCAAGCCCCTCAAAAAAATCAGCAGTAATAAAAAAGCTTGTAAGTAAAAGCTTACATAAAAAGGTAGTAAAGCAGATTTTCCCTGTAGTGAAGAAAACATCTCGTAAACTTACAGGTGATAATCTGCTCAAAATACAAATTTTTTTCACAAATGATGAAATCAGCAGGCAGACACCTGGTATAAAGGATGTAAAGTCTATTGTAGACCATGAAACTGGGGAAAGAGTTAGCCTGCAGAAATGTCACATGAATATGACAGTTAAGGAAGCATTTTTTCTTTTTAAGCAAGACAATCCAGATATTGCTATCAAGATTTTAAAATTCTACAAGTTGCGGCCTAAAAATGTTGTTCTAACGTATCAAATGCCTCACAATGTATGTGTGTGCAGATATCATGCTAACTTCAACTTCATCATTGAAGCCATCCACAAAGAAATAGCTAGTTTCCCTGCTACTCACACTCACCTTGTGAATCTTGTTTGCTGTGATGTAGAAAGTGAAATATGCATGACAATGCAAGAAATGCATCATGAATTTACACACATTAATAGATGGAAAGTTTGATTTGTGTGACATAATATCTTGGAGAAAATGGACCGAACATGAGTGTCACCCTAAACAGACTACTACCAGTGGAACACTTTGTGAAGCTCTCTCTGAACTTCAGTCTCAACTAAAAACATTCAAGGAGCACTTCTTTGTCAAAAGGATGCAATCTGGAGCTTTCAAGACTGTGAAAGCATCAGTTAGTGATGATGAAGTGATATTGCAAATAGATTTTGCAGAAAACTACATAGCACTGGCACAAGATGAGATACAAAGTGCCCACTGGAGTCATACACAGATTACAGTGGTCAGTATTTGTGTTTGGATGAAAACAGGGCTACACTCATTTGCAATTGTGAGCGATGAACTGTGCCACGACAAGTACTCAGTTTATGCATGCTTGAAGAGTATAATAAGTAAGCTGAAACAAGAGCTTCCCAATTTGACCTCGGTACGATTTTTTTCTGATGGTTGTGCAGGTCAATTTAAGAACAAATTCACCATTTCTAACCTCTGCTACATGATGCAAGACTTTGGAGTGTCTGGAGAATGGCTTTTCTTTGCAACATCACATGGGAAAGGTGCAATGGATGGCATTGGAGCTGTAACAAAAAGGGCTATTTGGAATATAGTTAAGCAAAGAAAAGTCATCATCAGCAATGTCCAGGAATTTTTAGACTGTGCCAAATCATCTGTTTCTGGAATAAACTTTCTTCTTCTGACAAAACATCATATTGATGAAAACAGAGACCTTCTGGGTAGCCGCTGGAAAGCTGTTAAAAAAATAAAAGATATTCGCAGCAAGCATTACTTCAACGGTTACAATATCTGTAACCTAGTATGTGGTAGAACTTTCCTAAAATCGGATTTAGAGAAAGTGGAGGTCTTCCCACTTTCACCCAACATATATTCACTAATCTACACAGATTCTGAGATGAGTGATGAGGAATCATATCCTTATGTCCTGTTGACACCCAAGTCCCAAGAAGTTACAGGTTCAGAACCAGCTGTGGAACAAATCATGCCAGGAACATTTATTTTAGTTGAGTTCCAAATCCACTACGTACAGATATGCTGTAATTGCACATTGAAGTGTAGAAGACAATGGGGAAATACAGATTATGTGTATGCGATCTGTTGGGGACTCAGCAAAGGTATTTAAAGTTGACGAGCAGGATGTATCCTACATAGAGTTTAAAGAAGTTCTTGCTATTCTCCCGAATCCAAATGTCAAACATCTTAGGGACACCTTATATTATGAGTTTCCCGACAATTTAGACATTTTCGAAAGTGGGTGAGAGTTCAAGTGTATTTTTTCAAAGTGGTACATTCTTCAAGTGAAATAATTAAGTACTCAGAACTGTAAACTAATACTCTACCAAAATTTATATTACTTATAAGCAACTAAAATGTTCTACAAAGTTATTAAAACTTAAAGTGCCTTCTAAGTATATGTTACCTACTGATTCATAGCTAACTTACATAATAAAATTAGTTTAAATAAAAAAAAATTGTTCACATGAGTCCCACCTGTGACAGTCTTTGATTGCAATTATTGTAAGTAAGTATTATTAATCTAATATTTATTGATATTATGTCATGTAGAGAATTGTTTTATTAATGTGAATTCAATATTTTCAAAAGAAAATAAGTGCGTAAATCACAGAATTCTTGTAAAATGTTGGTGGTTATTGAATGCTACGTCTATTTGCTGTCCCACCAGTTCAACTTCGCTTAGTTCTGCCCCCTGTTGCCATGAGTAGCCTATATTGAAATTGCATGGTAGACAATACGTGGGGTGTCGAATGCTGTAAACATCATTGGCCATTTCCGACTTCGCACTCAAGGAATTCGTTGTAAGTGATTAACTAATAGATTCATAAACGGTAGCTGATTGTCGACTCTACAATGACGGTCTGCTGTTAACCAGGAAACCCAGTTGCCTTCTTACAAAGGGAAACAACCACAGCTTTACAGTTATTTCCACATGGTTTTAAATTAATGTTTCTGTGAATATTGATTGGATAGACAGGGAGTGGGCGAAATTTATCTTACAGTACGTGATCAGCAGGTCTTGGACCGTAACTGAATGTGGATTTTTTTTTCCTGTTCAGTAGGGTAGAGTGCTGTGCGTAGAGGTTGGTGTAGCTAGGAAGACACGGTGATTTTTGGTCGGTACTTCACTCTAGCTATCGATTTTATAACCACAGACCAGGAATGCGCTCTAGAGACCACCAAACCAGTTTCCGCCATTTTCAGCAGCGTTCGTTACTGTTAGACATGAGAACGCATTTTGTGCAGCATTTCTAAATATTTAGAGTTCTAAGCGCTATATAATATGTTAAAACTGTTTGGTATATATTGTTAATTACAGAATTTTATGCTGAGTAAAATGCTACATATTTTTAAAAGTATTTGTATAGCATGTCGGCAGTTAAGCGATACTTCGTCAATGGTTCACAATCTTGTACTTTGAAACTAAAGGAGGTCTTTTTCGGTGGATCATGGGGTATTTGCAAATGGACTGAGTTTTCCTAATATCTAAACAACTTTATCTATTTTGTAAATGGAAATCTCTGTTAGTTTCCCATAGCTTCTACTTCAAAACGTACAATTATTAAACTTGCATCACGTCTCTGATTCATTTGATTTCAGTTACTGACTTTTGGTGTGTGGGAGTGTAGCAGTGTATCAGATAGACGATTAAATACGGAGCTGAGAAGATGTTCTCAAGCTGTAACGCCGGAAATGCATATCCTCCTATTTCCATCTATTGTACTATAAATTTTTTCCTTATTTTGTTACATGAAGATATGACATTTCTGTGTCTTTATATATTGTAACTGTTTTACTTTATGTCGATGTATAATTGGTTTGTTTTGTAAATATTATTTGTACTTTTTCGCTGGGTCTGGCCTAGGGAAAACTATGCTGTCGAACGATTACATCGATAGGTCGTGTGGAGAACCAAAGTGTTTAGGATCTTTGGTAGTGTTAACTCTGACGCGTGGAGCGTGGGCAAAGCAGAGAGAGTCTGGCTAGAGTAGGGCGGTGGAGCAGGTGTGTTGAGTGACGCTCCCGCGAGTTGCCACGCTTCCGGGTTTTGACAGCATGTAATTGCGCTCGAATTGCTATGATAGATTCTGGCACGGTGTCGCGGACGGGAAACATTAGCTGGCACACATCAAGAGGCCGTTTCGCCTGGTGACCGTGTCGAGAAGAAGGCGGGCCAAAATCCAGCTTCTGCAACAGCGATGGCCGACAATAAGTGATTGTCGCCACCTCCTCGACCGACGACTTCAAACCTTCAAACAACCAACAAGGAAGACTGAAGGCACGTAAAGTTATAGAACTGTATGGCAGACTCCAACTTTTCAAACTGTTCCATTTGCATCACTAAAATACAGCAACTTAGCATGAACCTTTGTTGCTCATTGTCCCAATTGCATTACCAAGCAGGGTCCCTTCCTTTTCCGAAATGAACTCGAGTATCGTTGGAATGCAAACGCCAGCATTAAAGTAATATCATTCCACTTCACTGCTTTAATTTCAAAGTTCAGTTAAAGTATTCATGGCTGGCTACAATAACCAAACAGAACTATATTTAGATTACACAAGCACAAATTAAGAGTGAAAGTTTTGTTACCGTATTTTAGCTTACCTGTGACTGCAGCTCAGCTTGGTACGTACTAAATTTTACTCTTGTTAATTATTCAAAATCATTTAATTCTAGTTCAAAGTTAAATCTCTTATTTCTAAAATTCGTAGATTCAAGTTGCTTTTGAGATAACGGTTGAGGTAGCCCAAGACTAACCTTATTTTATTTAATTTCATAGTGCTTCAGAAACAAAGTTCACTATTAATTTCAGTCACTAAATTAACTTTCAATTTTTCGGTTTTATAAATTCTTTTGCTAAATTAAGTCAGAGTGTAGCGAAATTTATTACTTCTGACAAACATTCAGTTTTCACACAACACGTGTCCACCTTCAGTTGCCACGCTTTTAGTGGTAATTATATGTGCATTAACCTTTCTTTTTCAGGTATTATAGTAGTTGTCCATAGGACTGGCAACAGTAATTTTCCCCAAATCTCAAATATCTTATTAACACCAGTAACGTAACGACCGCACGTGTACTTACTTTATTAACTTTACCCCTTTTCAAAATTAATTTCCATCAATTTCATTTGCATTTTTCCTTTCATTTAGATGTAACCCATCCTCCCTCTTTACAGACAGATTTACTTCGGTGACGATTGCTTTTTTCCAAATTTCCATTATGTACACGCGGTTTAATTTTTCGCTGTCATTAAGGTCGATAAGTGAAGGGAGGTTACAAAGTTTAATACTTTTAAATTTCCATAGAATATCTGTCCCTTGGCCCATGACGATGTTGTATCCTGGAGCACGATTTTAAATTCGGAAAACGTTAATTTCGCGGAGTAAATTTTGCTGCTTTAGGTAAAGACTGCAGCACATAAAGAGTGAATCCCACGAATTGAAAATGGAACCAAAAAAAATATTTAACTTCTGTTAAAGAGCTGGCTAGAGGCGAAAGTCTGAATATTGTCCCAAGATACAACATTCTCCCATACACGTGGAGGTACCATCTACTATGCACATGCCTTTAACCGGCCACCTTAACAAGAGACTGTCAGACAGCTGCGAGTGCCAGCTCAGTGTTTCAGAACTACTGTGCGTGCGGTGAAAATAATTGACTATCGCTACACAACCAACATGCCTTGTCTTTTCCGAGTCATGATTTAACGTCATGGCTCAGACCTCAACCATCTGAAAAGATGGTGCTCAGACACACGCACACTGGGCAGACCAGGCTAGAATTATGGAGGACAATGTTCAGCTGCGGCTGCGAGCGACAGCTGGAGGACACTCAGGGCTGCTCATTAAGCAGAGTGGCGCCACGGCGAAGAGTGGGCGGCGGTGCCGGCCATATTCAGGGAAAGTCGGCGGCGAGGTGCGCGTCATTAGCGCCGCGCTAGTGACGGCGACGTATCACAAACGCCGCGCGGCTTCATCCTCTCCAAGCTGAGAGTATGGCACTACGCTCCGTCTGAGATTGTGGTGGGCAGTCCGAGGGCCGAGAACTGACAATTCCTCTGTCCCTGTAATCGGTCAATTGAATAGAATTATATGATGGTTCCGCAACTGGTACCTCGGTGTCCACGAGACTGGCCTCAAATGTACTGAAACAACGGAATGGGGTGGCAGTTGGAGTTTAACGTGTCGGAGGCGAGCGCCATGTTCATTACTTCTTACTGGCCTTGTGTCTTCAAATAGTCATTTCAGAGCAGTGAAAGGCGAGGTGTAAGACATTCATCAGGTACTGCTGGCTGAAATGGCATGTTACGATCCCCATGAATCATGGTCCCTAATGTCCGTCGGGTACCTTGCCTGCCTCAGTTATACAGGGTGTTACAAAAAGGTACGGCCAAACTTTCAGGAAACATTCTTCACACACAAAGAAAGAAAATATGTTATGTGGACATGTGTCCGGAAACGCTTACTTTCCATGTTAGAGCTCATTTTATTGCTACTCTTCAAATCACATTAATCATGGAATGGAAACACACAGCAACAGAACGTACCAGAGTGACTTCAAACACTTTGTTACAGGAAATGGTCAAAATGTCCTCCGTTAGGGAGCATACATGCATCCACCCTCCGTCGCATGGAATCCCTGATGCGCTGATGCAGCCCTGGAGAATGGCGTATTGTAGAACAGCCGTCCACAATACGAGCACGAAGAGTCTCTACATTTGGTACCGGGGTTGCGTAGACAGGAGCTTTCAAATGCCCCCATAAATGAAAGTCGAGAGGGTTGAGGCCAGGAGAGCGTGGAGGCCATGGTATTGGTCCACCTCTACCAATCCATCATTCACCGAATCTGTTGTTGAGATGCGTACGAACACTTCGACTGAAATATGCAGCAGCTCCATCGTGCATGAACCACATGTTGTGTCGTACTTGTAAAGGCACATGTTCTAGCAGCACAGTATGAAATCATGATAACGTGCTCCATTGAGCGTAGGTGGAAGAACATGGGGCCCAATCAAGACATCACCTGGCCAAACGTTCACAGAAAATCCGTGTTGATGTCGTGATTGTACAATTGCGTGAGGATTCTCGTCAGCCCACACATGTTGATTGTGAAAATTTACAATTTGATCACGTTGGAATGAAGCCTCATCCGTAAAGAGAACATTTGCACTGAAATGAGTATTGACACATTGTCGCATGAACCATTCGTAGACGTGTACCCGTGGAGGCCAATCAGCTGCTGATAGTGCCTGCACACGTTGTACATGGTACGGAAACAACTGGTTCTCCCGTAGCACTCTCCATACAGTGACGTGGTCAACGTTACCTTGTACAGCAGCAACTTCTCTGACGCTGACATTAGGGTTATCGTCAACTGCACGAAGAATTGCCTCGTCCATTGAAGGTGTCCTCATCGTTCTAGATCTTCCCCAGTCGCGAGTCATAGGCTGGAATGTTCCGTGCTCCCTAAGACGTCGATCAATTGCTTCGAACGTCTTCCTGTCGGGACACCTTCGTTCTGGAAATCTGTCTCGATACAAACGTACCGCGCCACGGCTATTGCCCCCTGCTAATCCATACATCAAATGTGCATCTGCCAACTCCGCATTTGTAAACATTGCACTGACTGCAAGACCACATTCGTGATGAACACCAACCTGTTGATGCTACGTACTGATGTGCTTGATGCTAGTACTGTAGAGCAATGAGTCGCATTTCAACACAAGCACTGAAGTCAACATTACCTTCCTTCAATTGGGCCAACTGATGTGATTCGAGGAAGTACAGTACATAACGACGAAACTAAAATGAGCTCTAACAAGGAAATTAAGCATTTCCGGACACATGTCCACATAACATCTTTTCTTTATTTGTGTGTGAGGAATGTTTCCTGAAAGTCTGGCTGTACCTTTTTGTAACCCCCAGTATATATAGCTGTATTGTAGGTGCAACCCCAACACAGGTGTATTTGTTGAGAAAGCAAGCAAACTTGTCGTTCCCGATAAAAGGCAGCAACCTTTTCATTGGTTTCAGGGGCAACAGTCTGGATGATTGAGAGATATGGCCTTGTAACATCAATCAAAGCAGTCTTCCTGGATTGATATTATGAACGGCTGTAAGCAAGGGGAAACCACAGCACTAATGATTCCTGAGGGCATGAAGTTCTACTGTATGGTTAAATTATGACGATGTCCTCTTGTGTAAAATACTCCGAAGGTAAAATTGTCACCCATTTGGATCTGCGGACGAGGACTACTCAAGAAGATGTCTTCAAGAGAAACAAAACTGTTCGGAGCGTGGAATTTTAGGTTCCTTAATCGGACAGTAGGTTATAAAGTTTAGAAATAGAAACGGACAGGCTGAAATTAGATATAGAGGTATTTAGTAAAGTTAGGTGGCTGGAGGAACAAAACTTCTAGTCAGGTGAATGCAGGGTTATAAGTACAAAATCGAACAGCGATAATGCAGGAATGAGTTTAATAAGAAAACAGGAATGCTGGTAAGCCACTATGATCAGCAAAGTGAATGCATATCATAGCCGAGATAGATACGAAGCCTCACCTATCAAAGTAGTAAAAGTATATACGATAACTAGCTGCGCAGATGATGTAGAGATTGAAGAAAAGTATGAGGAGGTAAAAGAAATTAGTCAAACAGTTAAGAGAGATGAAAGTTTGTCATTGTGAACTGGAATTCGATTGTAAGTAAAAGAAGACAAGGAAAAATAGTAGGTAAATATACAGTGGGGGAAAGGAATGTAAGAGGAAGCCTTCTGATAGCATTTTGCGCAAAGCATAATTTACTCATCGCTGTCACTTGGTATAAGAATCATGAAAGAACGTTGTATACGTAAAGCTTCGTCTCGTGCAGTCACCACGTGCCCACACGATTGGGGCCATCGGCTCCAAAGCCCATATCGATGGTGTTTCGTTGAGTGGTTCGCACACTGACAGTTGTAGATGGCCCAGCATTGAAACCTGCAGCAATTTTCGGAAGGGTTGCATTTCCATCCCCCCCCTTCTAACAGCCGTCTACCGCAAGTCTCTAGAGGAACGGAGGGTTCCAAATGATTGGAAAAGAGCACAGATAGTCCCAGTCTTCAAGAAGGGTCGTCGAGCAGATGCGCAAAACTATAGACCTATATCTCCTACGTCGATCTCTTGTAGAATTTTAGAACATGTTTTTTGCTCGCGTATCATGTCATTTCTGGAAACCCAGAATCTACTATGTAGGAATCAACATGGATTCCGGAAACAGCGATCGTATGAGACCCAACTCGCCTTATTTGTTCATGAGACCCAGAAAATATTAGATACAGGCTCCCAGATAGATGCTATTTTTCTTGACTTCCGGAAGGCGTTCGATACAGTTCCGCACTGTCGCCTGATCAACAAAGTAAGAGCCTACGGAATATCAGACCAGCTGTGTGGCTGGATTGAAGAGTTTTTAGCAAACAGAACACAGCATGTTGTTATCAATGGAGAGACGTCTACAGACGTTAAAGTAACCTCTGGCGTGCCACAGGGGAGTGTTATGGGACCATTGCTTTTCACAATATATATAAATGACTTAGTAGATAGTGTCGGAAGTTCCATGCGGCTTTTCGCGGATGATGCTGTAGTATACAGAGAAGTTGCAGCATTAGAAAATTGTAGCGAAATGCAGGAAGATCTGCAGCGGATAGGCACTTGGTGCAGGGAGTGGCAACTGACCCTTAACATAGACAAATGTAATGTATTGCGAATACATAGAAAGAAGGATCCTTTATTGTATGATTATATGATAGCGGAACAAACACTGATAGCAGTTACGTCTGTAAAATATCTGGGAGTATGCGTGCGGAATGATTTGAAGTGGAATGATCATATAAAATTAATTGTTGGTAAGGCGGGTACCAGGTTGAGATTCATTGGGAGAGTGCTTAGAAAATGTAGTCCATCAACAAAGGAGGTGGCTTACAAAACACTCGTTCGACCTATACTTGAGTATTGCTCATCAGTGTGGGATCCGTACCAGGTCGGGTTGACGGAAGAGATAGGGAAGATCCAAAGAAGAGCGGCGCGTTTCGTTACCGGGTTATTTGGTAACCGTGATAGCGTTACGGAGATGTTTAACAAACTCAAGTGGCAGACTCTGCAAGAGAGGCGCTCTGCATCGCGGTGTAACTTGCTCGCCAGGTTTCGAGAGGGTGCGTTTCTGGATGAGGTATCGAATATATTGCTTCCCCCTACTTATACCTCCCGAGGAGATCACGAATGTAAAATTAGAGAGATTAGAGCGCGCACGGAGGCTTTCAGACAGTCGTTCTTCCCGCGAACAATACGCGACTGGAACAGGAAAGGGAGGTAATGACAGTGGCACGTAAAGTGCCCTCCGCCACACACCGTTGGGTGGCTTGCGGAGTATCAATGTAGATGTAGATGTAGATGAACGAATCTCTTCAGTCTTTGCTGGCCCCGTTCTTACAGGATTTTTTACCGGCCACAGCAGTGTCGGAGGATTGATGTTTTAAACCATTCCTGATATTCGTGGGACACTCGTGAAATGATCGTAAGGGAAAATCCCCACTTCATCGCTACCTCGGAGGTTCTGTTCAAAATGGTTCAAATGGCTCTGGGTACTATGGGACTTAACTTCTGTGGTCATCAGTCGCCTAGAACTTAGAACTAATTAAACCTAACTAACCTAAGGACATCACACACATCCATGCCCGACGCAGGATTCGAACCTGCGACCGTAGCGGTCGCTCGGTTCCAGGCTGTAGCGCCTAGAACCGCACGGCCACTCCGGCCGGCAACGCAGTATTCTGCCAGTTTACATAGCTCTGTATTTGAATATGTATGCCTGCACCAGTTGCTGTGGAGCTTCAGTGTGTAAGAGTCGTGGAGCGTGAAAGAAGCAGTGACAGAGGGAGGTGGGACAGGATTTTAGCCTGTTCTTGATGTTATGCAAACTGTACATTGAGCAAGCGGTAAAGGAAACCAAAGAAAAATTTGGAATAGGTTTTAAAGTCCAGGGAGAAGAGATAAAAACTTTTAGGTTTGCCGATGACATTATAATTCTGTCGGAGACAGCAGAGGAATGGAAGAGCAATTGAACGGAATGGAGAATGACTTAAAAAGAGCATACAATATTAACACCAATAAAAGCAAAACAAAGATAATAGGATGTAGTCGAATAAAGTAAGGTGATGTTAAAGAGTTAGATTAGGAAACACTACCTGTAACTCAGGTGTTTAGGCTGAAGCAAATTATTAAATGGCGTATCTGGCATTTAAGAAAGGATGGCATTTATTTTATTCACGAAGTTCAAATAACAAAACCTCAATCCTTACGGTGCCCTATATTCATTCCAACAAGATACCTACAAAATTCACACGCAAAATAGTCAGCACAAATAGTAAGTATGCCTTTCATACCTTAATTAACACCAGATAAAAACTTTCATAGCATTTAATTTGTCTATATTGGTCACAGACTCGAGGCACGAAATATGTTTCTATTCACTATCGACCGACAACGATAGTTCAGGTGTGTATGTCGACCTCGCAAGCTGAAGGTGAAGAGATAAAGTGTATAATGATAATGAAAGGGCAATACAGTATGTAAAGGGGGATGAAAATCTAATAGTCATGGGGGACTGAAATGCAGTTGTAGGAGTAGAAGAAAAGGTTACAGGAGAAATGGGCTTGCGACAAGGAATGAGTGAGGAGAAAGGCTGATTTAGTTCTGTAACAAATTTCAGCTAGTAATAGCGAATACTCTGTTCAAGAATCACAAGAGGAGAAGATATAATTGGAAAAGGCCGGGTGATACAGGAAGATTTCAGTTAGATTACGTCGTGGTCAGACAGAGATACCGAAATCAGATACTGGATTGTAAGGTGTACGCAGGAGCAGTTTCACAATCTGATCACAATATAGCAGTGATAAAAAGTAGCCTTAAGTTTAAGACATTAGTCAGGAAGAATCAGTACGCACATAAGCCGGAGACGGAAGTACTAAAGAATGACGAGACGGTTGAAGTTCTCCAAGGCAATAGATACGGCAGCAAGTTACAGCTCAAAAAATGTTCAAATATGTGCGAATTTCTAAGAGACCAACCTGCTAAGGTCATCAGTCCCTAGACTTACACACTACTCAAACTAACTTATGCTAAGAACCACACACACACACACACACACACACACACACACACACACACACACACACACACACCAATGCCCGAGGGAAGACTCAAAACTGCGGCGGGACGGGAAGCGCAGTCCGAGATGGGACGCCCAAGACCGCGCGGCCACTCCGCGTGGCAAGGAATAGCTCAGTAGGTGGTACAGATGAAGAGCGATTGACATCTCTAAACAGAGCCATCACAGAAGTTGATAAGGAAAACATAGGTACGAAGAACCTAACTGTTAAAAAAACGTGGGTAACAGAAGAAGTACTTAAACAGATCGATGAAAGGAGGAAGTGCAAAACTGTTCCGGGAAACTCAGGATTAAAGAAATACATGTCGCTGAAGAGTGAAATAAACAGGAATGCTTGAAAACTAAGGCGACATCGCTGCAGGAAAAATGTGAAGAAATCGAAAAAGAGATGATAGTCGGACGGACAGACAGAGCATACAGGTAAGTCAAAACAGCCTTCGGTGACGTTAAAATCAAAGGTGGTAACATTAACAGTGGTACCGGAATTCCACTGTTAAATGCAGAGGATAGGGCGGATAGGAGGAAGGAATACAGTGTGTGCCTTTATGAGGGGGAAAATTAGTCTGATGTGGTAGTAACAGGAGTCGATTTAGAAGAGATAGGGGATCCAATATTACAATCAGAATTTAAAAGAGCTTTGGGGGACTTGAGATCAAATAAGGCAGAAAGGATAGATACCATTCCAACAGAATTTAAAGTCATTGGGGGAAGTGGTAACAAACCAAATAACCACGTTGGTATGTAGAAAGCATGAGTCTGGTGACATACCATCTGACTTTCGGAAAAGCATCATTCACACAATTCCGAAGACAGTAAGAGCTAACAAGTGCGAGAATTACCATACAATCAGCTCAACGGCCCATGCATCCAAGTTGCTTACAAGAATAATACGTATACAGAAGAATGGAAAAAGAAAATTGAGGATGCGCTAGGAAATGTAAAGGCACGAGAGAGGCAATTCTGACGTTACGGTTAATAATGGAAGCAAGACTAAACAAAAATCAAGACACTTTTATAGGATTTGTTGACCTGGCAAAAGCGTTCGACAATGAAAAACGGTGCAAGACGTTCGAAATTCTGAAATAAGTAGGGGTAAGCTATAGAGAGAGACGGGTCATATACAATATGCACAACAGCCAAGAAGGAATAATAAGAGTGGACGACCAAGAACGAAGTGTTCGTATTAAAAAGGGTGTAAGACAAGGATGTAGCCTTTTGCCCCTACTGTTATATGATCTGCTGAATGGGATGAACACACTAATGAGTACAGAGTGCGGTTTAAGAGTAAATCGAATAAAGACGAAGGTAATGAGGAGTAGTAAAAATAAGAACAGCGAGAAACGTAACATCAGAATTGATAGTCACGAAGAAGATGAAGTTAAGGAATTCTGCTACCCAGGCAGTTAAATAACTAACGACGGACGGAGCAAGGACATCAAAAGCAGACTAGCAATGGCCAAAAAGGGCATTCCTGGCCAAGAGAAGTCAACAAATATCAAATATCGGCTTTAATTTGGGGAAGAAGTTACTGAGAATGTACGTCTGTTGTTCAGCGTTGTATGATAGTGAAACATGGACTGTGGGAAAACCGGAACGGAAGAGAATCGAAGCATTTGAGATGTGGTGCTACAGGAGACTTGAAAATTAGGTGCACTGATAAGGTAAGGAATGAGGAGGTTCTGCTTAGATTCGGAGAGGAAAGGAATCTTTGGTTAGCACTGATACGGAGAAGGGACTGGATGATAGGACATCTCTTAAGACATGAGGAAATGACTTCCATGGTTTTGTGGCGGCGTTCGTAGCGACAAACGCTTGGCTGTAGAAATGGCTTACGAAGTCACCGCCACACTTTTAATAGCGGGCCGACCGGTCCGCTGGAACAGTGAACAGAAAGACGAAAACCCAAACACTCTGATTAAATAAAAGTCGGTACTTATCTTTATTAACGAAGATACAGAAACACCGTAGTGAAGTCCGTGTCTACAGAGATCTGTCTAGTTCGAGTCGGAGCGGCTAGGTCAGCGTCGGCTGACGACAAACAACAACTCTGCTGCGATGAACACACAACTGACTAGCAAGTACACAATTCGGTGGCGAGTATACAACTGAGCGGCGAATACAGAACTGTCCTAGCGCTCGCGACTCCAGCGCTTAAGAAACCAGAAGCCAGCGGTGGCGCGCACAGACTTGCGGCGATTTCCTGTCTCACTGGCGCTGCTTATGCGGACGGCGTCCGGACTTTGATGCTGCCAACCTTTTGGCAGCGGGCTCGGGTGGCATTACTGGCTAGGATATAACACATGGTACTAGATGGGAGCTGTAGAGGACAAAAAGTGTAGAAGAAGACAGAGATTGGTATACATCCAGCACATAATAGAGGACGTAGGTCGCAAGTGCTTCTCTGAGATGAAGAGGTTAGCACAGGAGAGGAATTCGTGGCGGGCCGCATCAAACCAGTCACAAGACTGCTGACTGTTTGGCATTTTATTTAACAAATAATAAGCAATGATGTTATAAGTTTGGGTTCGAAGGCAGTACCATAGTATCCAATCACAGCGTAAAATCGCTTTACCAATGGGCAATGACACATCAAGTCAGCTAGATGCTACCACCAAACTCCCGTGGTGCGTGCAAAATGACACGTGTAGCATTCTTGTGTCGTGTACACCGAGCAATACATGACGTCTGTCGCAGCTATAGTAAGTACTTGGGACACTGACTGATAAAAGTCGTGACTGCTGAAACAGAGAGAAATATTATAATATTCAGCAGGTTACTTCTTCTTCGTCTTCTTCTTCTTCTTCTTTCTCCTGATTCTCTTTCACGAACTTGCCAGTCTCACAGATCGTTGCTCCCAGCGTATCTATGCCTTCCAATGTTTCTTTTACTTTTCGATCTCCATGATCAAACTTATTTCAGAATACAATGTGATGTCCCAACAGTGCTAAGAGCGGAAAAGCTTTGGACTTTGGTCCCCAACGGATATTTGGGCAAGATCTGACGATTAGAGGCAACATCCACACACTGGTGTACTCTACAGGACAATGGTAATTTACTTAGAGAATTTCATACTATATGCAGTCGGTGATTTACACTCCTGGAAATTGAAATAAGAACACCGTGAATTCATTGTCCCAGGAAGGGGAAACTTTATTGACACATTCCTGGGGTCAGATACATCACATGATCACACTGACAGAACCACAGGCACATAGACACAGGCAACAGAGCATGCACAATGTCGGCACTAGTACAGTGTATATCCACCTTTCGCAGCAATGCAGGCTGCTATTCTCCCATGGAGACGATCGTAGAGATGCTGGATGTAGTCCTGTGGAACGGCTTGCCATGCCATTTCCACCTGGCGCCTCAGTTGGACCAGCGTCCGTGCTGGACGTGCAGACCGCGTGAGACGACGCTTCATCCAGTCCCAAACATGCTCAATGGGGGACAGATCCGGAGATCTTGCTGGCCAGGGTAGTTGACTTACACCTTCTAGAGCACGTTGGGTGACACGGGATACATGCGGAAGTGCATTGTCCTGTTGGAACAGCAAGTTCCCTTGCCGGTCTAGGAATGGTAGAACGATGGTTCGATGACGGTTTGGATGTACCGTGCACTATTCAGTGTCCCCTCGACGATCACCAGTGGTGTACGGCCAGTGTAGGAGATCGCTCCCCACACCATGATGCCGGGTGTTGGCCCTGTGTGCCTCGGTCGTATGCAGTCCTGATTGTGGCGCTCACCTGCACGGCGCCAAACACGCATACTACCATCATTGGCACCAAGGCAGAAGCGACTCTCATCGCTGAAGACGACACATCTCCATTCGTCCCTCTATTCACGCCTGTCGCGACACCACTGGAGGCGGGCTGCACGATGTTGGGGCGTGAGCGGAAGACGGCCTAACGGTGTGCGGGACTGTAGCCCAGCTTCATGGAGACGGTTGCGAATGGTCCTCGCCGATACCCCAGGAGCAACAGTGTCCCTAATTTGCTGGGAAGTGGCGGTGCGTTCCCCTACGGCACTGCGTAGGATCCTACGGTCTTGGCGTGCATCCGTGCGTCGCTGCGGTCCGGTCCCAGGTCGACGGGCACGTGCACCTTCCGCCGACCACTGGCGACAACATCGATGTACTGTGGAGACCTCACGCCCCACGTGTTGAGCAATTCGGCGGTACCTCCACCCGGCCTCCCGCATGCCCACTGTATGCCCTCGCTCAAAGTCCGTCAACTACACCTACGGTTCACGTCCACGCTGTCGCGGCATGCTACCAGTGTTAAAGACTGCGATGGAGCTCCGTATGCCACGGCAAACTGGCTGACACTGACGGCGGCGGTGCACAAATGCTGCGCAGCTAGCGCCATTCGACGGCCAACACTGCGGTTCCTGGTGTGTCCGCTGTGCCATGCGTGTGATCATTGCTTGTACAGCCCTCTCGCAGTGTCCGGAGCAAGTATGGTGGGTCTGACACACCGGTGTCAATGTGTTTTTTCCATTTCCAGGAGTGTAATTATAACTAAGGGAATTAAGAATATGGCAGCCAGTTCATTATCACATTGTAACATGGGAATTAATGAACTATTTTACGTAATAATATCCTTAAATTCACGCAAAAATGGCTTAATAGGATAGAAAAAAATGTGCAAAAAGTAGAACAATATATGAAAAAATAATTTCAGAAGAGGAAGTACTTTCGGTTCACCAGCATTAAACCATTTCCCTTTGTTGCACAGAAGTGTAATTGTACTCTGCAGACTTAAAAATGTTAACGTTCTACCAGGTGAACTCGGAATGGAGCAGGTTGGCATTGGGCTGATGTTTCGATCAGTATCTGAAAGTGGCCAATGCAGAAGACCACAGAATGGGGCACCCAGGAATGGAAGCGCTGCTGTACTACTTATCAAAGTACTGTGAGGTGACACTACGCAACTTAATCTTCCTAAAACCACTACAAAATCAATCGTAGACAGAAAAGAATCAAGCTCAGCGGCCCCGAATGATTACTGAATTACCACAGCGAGGCAAGGATTGCTGATGTGTCCGATAAATGGGGACAAATACTCCCATACACTCATAGCCACCAGGTCATAGGTGCAGACTCAGCCCTTTAAACAGGCTTTCACAACTCAAGAACACATTCAGTCATGCTGCAGTTTTGTCCACGTCGCCGGAACCAGAGAGAATGACAGTCTATTGAGTTTCAGTGAAACCACAACACCCTGATCGACGAAGGTCCGCCTGATATTTGCTTGCTGAATCCATCATCCAAAGACAGCCAACCTGATGCATACCATATCTAATGGGTCATCGTGTATGAAGACACTGGTGAGCAGGCAGCCCTCCTCCACGGCCGATTTGTCGTGGAGGATCTGCTAGCTGCCATCTTCTCACCGAAGAGGAGGGGCCCATCGGCGCAGCCTTGTGGCCGACTCGTGTGCGTGCACGGCGGGTGACCAGAACCTAGTCTTCATGACAACTAGCAACTTGGGTCAAAGTCAGCAATCTCTTTCCGAGCACACAGGTATTACTGTATCAGTGACGCTTCCCGGCGTGCACTCGACCCTCTGATCACAACGCGACCTCAGAAGTCTGACGTCGCAACATGGAGTGGCTGAGTTGCAACACTTTAGAGACGGTGAAAGTGATATGAAATCTCACATACTGAAGCACGCACTTCATGAGTACACCCATCTGGTTGTCTGAAGTGTGAAGTGTTCCTAGCAGCTAGGTAGTACCAGTAAAAGTTAATGTCTATTGAATGTGTATTGATGCCTTTCCGTTGTAGAGAACACAACTGTTGATTCGCATAAGTTCTGAACTCTTCGCTTCTCTAGTCTAGGGCCCTACTAATTACTGTGGGACCGACATTTGCATTGTCGAATGGACCCGATCTTTCAGGTGCATGCACAATAGTCGACCAAATGTTATTGCACATGGGAGTGAGGGCGTTTAGGTTGACCTGTCGTTCGTTTTTATCGTGATATTTCACATGGATGCGTTGAACGACTGGATTGCATATATACGACTGTCTTGATTCTGTCACAATGCGATGATTCCTTCCGCGCTACAACTCACCCTTTCTCATTCTGAAATGATAATTAAATCAAAACACTAAGCTGTCGACAGGCGTTGATACACATCAACGAGGGCAGTTGAAAAGTTGTGACCCGACCGGGACTCGAAACGAGGGCACAGAGGATAATGCGACTGCAGGGATTTTTGCCTTGCACGCTCCCCGTGAGACCCACATTCTCAACTTAATGTCCACACACCACATTTGTAGTGCCCCTGCCCATTACACTCTTTACTAGCGGCAGACAATCTTACCGAGTCCCTTAAGAGTTCGAGTAATGCACAGAAGAAGAAGGTTAATGGCCGGTTAGCCTTAACTATATGAAAGAACAGATACCATCTTCATATATTCATATACTTTTCTCATTCAGCTCTAGAGTATTATCAAGAAATGTGTTCTGATATACGCAGTCAATGCTAGGAAACTATTTCTGACAAGAATGTTTTATAGGATCATAGAAAACAATTTACTCTCACTCTAGTGTTGAAGAAAGAAGCCGGCCGGGGTGGCCGAGCGGTTGTAGGCGCTTCAGTCTGGAACCGCGCGACCGCTACGGTCGCAGGTTCGAATCCTGCCTCGGGCATGGATATGTGTGATGTCCGTAGGTTAGTTAGGTTTAAGTAGTTCTAAGTTCTACGGGACTGATGACCTCAGATGTTAAGCCCCATAGTGCTCAGGGCCATTTAAACCATTTTTTAAGAAAGAAAATATCCTCTATAGAGATTAATTGATCGATATTAATGGTGGCTGAGTTCCGTGGCTGTTGACTGAATTACTTGAAGAAATGCAACCACCATCTACGTGTATTTTTCTCTCTGTATTCCTTTATGTAAGTTAATCTCTATCGGGTTCAACACCACGGATCCCACAAACAAATATTTCGCCAACCGGTTCGTTTGTCGATCCAGGAGTTTTGCGAGCAATGTTCTTACCGACTCAGCTATCCAAGCACGACTCACGACCAGACCCCACAGACTTACGTCCGTCAGGTATGCTGGAAAGTTTCTGTGAAGTATGGAAGGTAGTAGTGTGGGAGAAAACTGCTAGCCTACGTAAGCTGTAAGTCGTGAGTATTATCCGGCGACAAGAACATTTGTCCGCCGAATGAAACAATATGGATTCGAATAACAATTTGGCAGATAATTTCAGTCTTACCGTTCATACTACGTACAGGAGAATGAGGCAGGAAATCCGTGACGCGGTTCGCCAATGATGGTCGGTTGCAATGTTAGGAATCTGTAATGAAATCTACGAATAGAATCGATTCTTAGTGCGGAGACTGCCATTGACCCTCAAAGCAAAGAAGCGTGATATATTTCTCATAAAAAGGTGGTACGATCCAGTAATGTTAGGTTTCACTATTGGAGTTAGATAGTTAGAAACAGTAACGTAAAATATCTGTGATTGGCCGTGCGGAGCAACCTAGACTGGGAGGACTTAATAAAACTAGAGCTGATAAAGCAGATCTAGGGTGAGGCTCACTGGAAGAATCCGAAAGTATTTCCCCCACGAAGGAAGTGGCTTATGCAGCTCTCGTTCAACCGATGCTTCGGTACAGTTCCTCAGTCTTGCAGTCTTACCTACCACTATTAATAGAGACGATATAAGGACGAGCGACGTGTTATGACAGGGGTTCGTTTAGTCGACGCCAGCGCTTCTCGGAGGTGCTCATCAATACCCAGCGCCACGCGCTGGAAACGGACGCATTATGCATGAAGAGAGGATTGCATTTAAACTTCCGAGAGCGTACGTTCCAGGAATAATCGGACAAAATCCGGTGAAATAAAGTGCACCAGTATGCATGATGAATTTTCACGTATCAACAAAGATTTCAGTCTACAAAATATCTCAAACAGAATACCTTATGATAGAAAACTGCTATAGCCGTGAACGAGAATTTGGCGGACTGTGGGCTGGTAATTCATCTCCCGATCGTGTAAATTACTAGTGTACCTTATTTCTGTAAAGCAGTGAGGGCTACAACTTTTGTTAACTGTTACTACTCCTATGTCATTAATATCTGTGTTAATGTATAAAGACATTTCGTATTTTAACGTTATTACCGAATATCGCGGTATGGTCTTGACCGATATAGTTTAGGTTTTTACACGATGCTGTAATACACGTTCGGACGAAAGATAATGCGAAAGCTTTTCAGGAAAAATGTCGGAAATTTCGTGACAGATTTACATCAAATTTTTAGGCGACAGACTAATAAACGTTCCGACAGACATATGCTATATATTATTCAGTATGTCTGGTGCATGAGAATATTTATGCTACATAAATGGGAAATGTTTACAAAAATTTCGAAAAGTTCTTCATCGATTTACTTCAGATTTTCACAGAAAACTTTAATAAACGTTCGAACGGACTTATGCCACATATTTTTAACGACATAGAATAAAAACGTTGTTGTCAAAAACCGCGGAAAGCTCTTGAACTTTTTCCTTAAAATTTTTGAACAGTACACTAAAAAATACATATGTAGCCTATGGTCATCTGAAGGTTTTCAGATGACCATAGGCTACATATGTATTTTTTAATATATATGATAAATAAATCTGTGTGTATACTATTGTATAGGGCGAGCCACTAACTATTGCCAGTATGACAGGAGCTTAAGGGCATGTGGGACAAAAGTTGCATGAAACAACGGGGCCCATAATATGACGTTTTTTGCTGCTAGGTGGGGTCGCTTCAGAGATATGAAGGTCACCTTGGTTTATGTTTTTTCTTTTTTGCTTTGTTTTTAATGGGATGTTATAGTTTGGTACGTATTTTCTGATAGCTGCTATCGAGACGACTCCAGTGATGTGTAACAGTAAGGTCTTTGAAGGTCAATGAATGTCACAAAGGTGGCATGAATTTCCATTTACCGAATGGGTTCGATGTGATGACCATTGGTATCAATGCATTGTTGCAATCTTCTTATCATGGACTGAGTGGTATTCCTTATCACTTCGGCACTTATCGAAGCACATGCTCTGACATTTCTCTCTCTTGTAGTTGGAACGTATTTATAAACAATGTCTTTTACGAATCCCCACAGGAAAAAAGCCAGAGGCGTCAAGTCTAGCGAACTAGCCGGTCCCGACATCTCCTCCGCGTCCAATCCAACAGTTTGGGAACTGTCTTTGCAACTCATTTCTAGCGATCAGCGAAAAATGTGCCGGATACATTCTGTTCCTCGTTGCTAAAGGTATTTCTCCCAATAAGAGACCTAATGTCTCTTACAGGGATGTGGTGTACCTCCTACAATTAAGATTTCCTTCGATGAAATAGGGGCCTATAATTCTATCCTCCAGAATCCCACACCATACACTCACCGGCCACGGTTTTTGGTGTGCAACTTGCCGCAGCCAACATGGATTTCCAGTTTCCCAACAATGCATGTTATGCGAATTAACATTTCCGTGGTACGTGGATGTACCCTCGTCAGTAAATAAAATCAAATTACTAATTGTGTCATCCCTCTGAATCTGATGTTGGGCCCATCCTCAGAATTCAATGCGACGCATACAATCTGTACCAGTTAATTCTTGGTGCCAACTGATATGGTAAGAACGACATTTATGGCGATGTAGAACACGAAAAACACTACTGTGGCTCATGCTACATTCTACATCTACAGCTACATACATACTCTGCAATCCACCATACGGTGCGTTGTGGAGGGTACCTCGTACCACAACTAGCATCTTCTCTCCCTGTTCCACTCCCAAACAGAACGAGGGAAAAATGACTGCCTATATGCCTCTGTACGAGCCCTAATCTCTCTGATCTTATCTTTTTGGTCTTTCCGCGAAATGTAAGTTGGCGGCAGTAAAATTGTACTGCAGTCAGCCTTAAATGCCGGTTCTCTAAATTGCCTCAGTAGCGATTCACAAAAAGAACGCCTCCTTTCCTCCAGAGACTCCCACCCGAGCTCCTGAAGCATTTCCGTAACACTCGAGTGATGATCAAACCTACCAGTAACAAATCTAGCAGCCAGCCTCTGAATTGCTTCTATGTCCTCCCTCAATCCGACCTGATAGGGATCCCAAACGGTCGAGCAGTACTCAAGAATAGGTCGTATTAGTGTTTTATAAGCGGTCTCCTCTACAGATGAACCACATCTTCCCAAAATTCTACCGATGAACCGAAGACGACTATCCGCCCTCCCCACAAATGCCATTACATGCTTGTCCCACTTCATATCGCTCTGCAATGTTACGCCCAAATACTTAATCGACGTGACTGTGTCAGGCGCTACACTACTAATGGAGTATTCAGACATTATGGGATTCTTTTTCCTATTCATCTGCATTAATTTACATTTATCTATATTTAGAGTTAGCTGCCATTCTTTACACCAATCACATATCCTGTCCAAGTCATCCTGTATCCTCGTGCAGTCACTCAACGACGACACCTTCCCGTAAACCACATCATCATCAGCAAACAGCCGCACATTGCTATCCACCCTATCCAGAAGATCATTTATGTAGATAGAAAACAACAGCGGACCTACCACACTTCCCTGGGGCACTCCAGATGATACCCTCACCTCCGATGAACAATCACCATCGAGGACAACGTACTGGGTTCTATTACTTAAGAAGCCTTCGAGACACTCAGATACTTGGGAACCAATCCCATATGCTCGTACCTTAGGAGTCTGCAGTGGGGCACCGAGTCAAACGCTTTCCGGAAGTCAAGGAATGTGGCATCCGACTCATGCCTTTCATCCATGGTTCGCAAGATATCATGTGAAAAAAGGGCGAGTTGCGATTTGACGCAAACTAACACAGGGATCTCGAACCACAGTGACAAGTGTACCAATTTCAATTTCCTCGTTAGTAACTTTCTTTCCCGGATATGTTTCCGATGAGTTAAAGATCCAGTTGTTCTCAATTTATCATACACATATTTCAATGTACGACGTCTAGGGTACATTGAGGATATCTTTCAGCATGTAAGTCTGTAGCTGTCACTGAATTTCGTTGGCATTCTCTGCAAATCAGAAGTATATCGACTTCTTGTTTGAAGAAATACGTCATTCACATTCATGTGATTCGACGATACTATGTAAGTAGCCTGTTTCAATGTTTATATGTTGGCAGCGCGATATACTGCATTAATAACTCTGACAGAACTGTGCGCCCTCTGTAAGAGACTTTGTGGCTGGTCGGAATCGCAGTTAGATGTGAATAGTTAGCAGTGATGAATGTTAGAAGTTAATAGATAGCAGTGATTAAGGTTAGAGGTCTAAAGTGTTGGCGCGAGCGGACGATCTGGACGTGTGTCCGTCATGGAAATGTAATATTGTTAACGATTATATCATTTTTTGAAAGTGGATGCCACAGACGATTATGTAATTTTTTGAACTGGATGTCACTTGATTAAGGTAAAATCTGTTAAAAATATTGTTTGCTCTACAACAAAATCTTCCCTTTGCTAACTACATGCCTATTAGTAGTTAGATCTTACAGCAGTTAGAATATTTTATTTATCTGGCTGTATTAGTGCTTCCTGTATTGCTGTAGTTCGTGTAATGAAGATTTTCTGTAAGTGACTTATGAAATGTATGGGTTATTTTTAAGATTTCTTAAAATTCAGGGCGAGTCTTTTGAGTTGATTTTAAAGCAGTCAGATCGCGTTATCCTTGAATATTGTGGGTAATTAATGAATAGAAGTTTGAGTTGTGTTTTTCAGGGCAAATTCTACATGTCAGTGTTGAAATGATAAAGACAAGCAAAGTGACAGTGCTTCAGTTTCACTTAGAAGTTTTAGATGGTTCAGTTGCATTAAGCAATTTCACTCTGCAGTTATAGAAGGTTCGGCAACGGCCTTGCCGCAGTCGATACACCGGTTCCCGTGAGATCACCGAAGTGAAGCGCTGTTGGGCGTGGCCGGCACTTGGATGGGTGACCATCCAGCCGCCATGCGCTGTTGCCATTTTTCGGGGTGCACTCAGCCTCGTGATGCCAATTGAGGTGCTACTCGATCGAATAGTAGCGGCTTCGGTCAAGAATACCATCACAACAACCGGGAGAACGGTGTGCTGACCCCACGACCCTCCTATCGGCTTCCTCTTCGGAGGATGACATGGCGGTCGGATGGTCCCGTTAGGCTGCTCGTGGCCTGAAGACGGAGTGCTTTATAGAAGGTTCAGTAGCACTAAGCAATTTAAGTAAGAACACAGAAGTTTCACCTTCTCAGTTATTTCCATTTAAGTAAAAACATTAAGAAGTTTCAACTAGCATTACCCTTCTTATTAGTTTTGTTTTGCGAAACCGTCGAAAGGTGTTTACATGTCAACGTCACGTTAGATGGATACGCTGTATTCGGTGAATATTTACTATTGGCACGATATACGAAAGAGAAGTGTCAGAGCATGTGCTTCGATAAGGAATACCATTCAACCCATGATAAGAAGATTGCAACACTGCATTGATACCAAGGGTCATCACTTCGAACACCTTCTGTAAGTGGACGTTCATGCCACCTTTTTGACCGTTGTTGACCTTCACAGACCTTACTGCTACACATCATTGGATTCGTCTCAATAACCGCTATCAGAAAATAAGTACCAAACTATAGCATCCGATTTAACAAAGCAAATTTAACCTTCATATCTCTGACGCGGGCCCACCTAGAAACAAAAAACCAACGTCATATTATGGTCCCCGTTACCCCATGCAACTTCTGTCAGACTAACTTTTCAGTTCCTACCATATTTTCGGAGTTATTCTAGGTGGCAATAGTGACTCACCCTGTATAAAGACAAGTTATCCTTTAAAGCTTTTACCAAAAATCACGAAAATTACATGACCAATTTGCTTCAGATACTCTAATGAAGCTCAGACAGACAAGGGCTACAGATCATACATGCAAAGGTTGTTACCAAAAATTTCGAAAAGTTCTTCAGAGACTTACTAGAAATATTCATGAGACACTCTAATAAAAGTTTAGACGGATATATGCTATATATTTTTAATGTATATGGTGCATATGTACTATGCTAAGGGAAATGTAGTTGGCAAAGATCTCGAAAAGTTGATAACTGAATCACTTCAAAAATTTTACGCTATACTCTAATAAACATTTGGACGGACATATACATTTATTTACATCAAATCTTTACACAATACTCTCTAATTTTCAGAAGGGTATATGCTGTATATTTTTCTATAACAATACTGTACAGCTTTTCTGTCAAAACTGACGTTTAGTAAAGAAATTCTGTGCTCTGCTGTGAAAATGTGTGTTTTTTGTTGTCTCCCTCGCTGTCTGTTTTTACTACTACACCAAGGTACTTAAACCAGTAGACAAATTGTTTTCTCTATATATATTCTTTCTCCTTTTGTATAATTTCAAACAAAATTTGTGCACACAACAATTTACTGTTTCGTTTTATTCCTCGCAGACGGTTTTAACAGAAAACAGGAGAGTTCTGTTTTTGGATTATCGACTTTCTATTGTAATACTTCTATGGTTTCCAAACCATCAGAAAATTTGTAGATTAAAACCATGCACAACAGTATCACTGAAGCTACTATTCACAGAGATCCAGCACATGGAGAGATGTCTTTCGAACTCTGTATACCAAGGATCCCAACCTATTGACCTGTTCCTTTCAAGTGAGTTTAGTTCCCACGGATAAACAAGTCTCGAAGTGAAAGAGAATAGGAAAAAGGAGCTGGACAAAGAGTGTGGAGGAAATGAACATAGAAAGGTGGAGGAAGGTGGTGGAGAGTGGAGGAAGGGGGGGGGGGGGGGGGCGAGGAGGAAAACGACAGACAGAAGAGGAGGACGTGATGTCAAGAAAAATGGTGGTGGAGGAGGAGGAGGAGGAGGAGGAGGAGGAGGAGGATATGGACAAAGAGAGAGTGGGAAGGAGATCGACAGAGGGGTGAAAGGGATGGAGATTACGACGTTCATACAATTCCCCTAGACATTTAACAACTGTGAAGCATTGCCGTTTTCGCTAGTAATCTACATTACTAACCGACTATCTCGAGGAACCCAGGGACCGATTCCAGAGACACCAAAAACCTGATTTTCAACAATTCGTAAAATTTTGAATACTGACTTTTTCTAGTTGTTAAGATGTACACTTTATGTTAAAGATTCAATACAGAATGATGAGTATTACAGCTATAAACTGTATACAAGTCTTCACGCAGCATAACTCACCGCGTGAAAATACCCAGACTATATTCATCCATTACTTGAGGAGGACAGCACTTAGTGAGTTGCAACGAACTTTACACATAATTTCAAACCTTTGTGAAGCTCTTCAGTTCTTCGACTCTGACATCACCAACAAAAACATCAAAGGAAAATAGTTAATTGCTTACTACACTTTCGCTATGTATGCAGTAACGCTGCCGCAGTAGGCACGACGTTTTATTTGCTTCTTCTTTGCTATCAACTGTATTGCCAACATATTTTGCAGACGTGTCCACTTATAGCACGGAATGTATCTGCAGAAGTGTACCATTATATGATACATTATTCAGGAGATAATAGGTCATAAACAATTAGATAAATAATTAAAAAACTCGTCTGTAAGACTCTGACCAACAATGAGACTAGCGTAATACCGTAGTAGAGAGTGGCAACTTGATGCGGAATTTGCGCGTTGGTTTCTCCACGACAGTGAAAAACGTTGGCCGAGTGCTGTTTCTCATTCCTATTTAATGGTTGGATCCAAGCCAGGACACATCAAGCTACCATGACTAGCATTTATTTCTGTTGTCACATTGAATGGACTTTCTTTAAAACAAATAAAAAAAATCTCAGAGAAAATTAATAGTTACAAATTCAGATGTATTGACAATGAAACTATAAATTTGCCTTTGCAGAAAGGAGTAAGATAACTTTTCGAATGAAAAATTTTCTCCATATTCGATAATGTACTTTACTGGATATTTTAACTCGAAACTTAATTGTATGAAAAATACACATGAACAATTCTATTATTAACATAGTTTATTGGTGATTAGTAACACGTGAGGGTTTACAAATTCTACTTATAAGGTGCTTGTAGCAATAAAAGGCTGAGAAAACCTTGGCTAACAGGCAGCAGAAGTGGTGCATAAAACTTCCGGAAATTAAAATGAAACATCAAAACGCTGCTCTGTTACAATTAGTTCTGAAACGTTCTGATAATTTTACGGATAACGAAGCGAAATGAGAAGTGTCAGAAATTCCATTTTCAAGACCTCACGCTCCACTCGGGACGTCGACAACGCACAACAAGGCGACAATTTTAATTGCAAAGCAGAGGTGCAAAAGAATCTAAAATGAGCTTTGGCCGAGAAGAAAAAGGCTTCACTGTCGTATCGCTATCTTGAATATTCTGAAGAGAAAACGAGCAAGACGAAGAAAGCGGAAAATTAAATCTAGAAGTTTGTGACCTAAAACCGTATCACAAACAGTTGTTAAAGCTTTCTGTTATGAGACCGTTATTGATAAATATACGGGTTATGTCCGCAAGAAAAGTTTGGAAAAAAAACAGACCACGCGATCTAGAAAGTCACAACTTATTAATTGAGGTCTGCCTTGGCCTGAGAATGTGTAACATATCAGATGTAGCGTATGATATGCAATCAGCATGTAAATCCGTATTTCTGTGTGCGTGGTAGAGGGTATACGCGACATTTTGAATAGAACTGTACATTCAGCGAAGGAATGCAGCTAGGTGTTTGCTTGTGTGGTTCTGGAGTTGTTCGTATTACGTACTCTCTCCCACATACATATAAATTTGTGTCTCAGAGACCAGTGTTTAGTCTTCCAGGAAATTAGCCTGCTACATCTAAAACGGCACATCGAAGAAATTATGGAATCTTGAACCGTCTTAACATATCTTATATGCATAGGTTTAAGATACAGCAACAATTTAATGCAATGTTAAGAAGTCTGGATACGACCCACTGCTGGTTTTATCAGCTATTTGCATAGTTCAATGAGTCTCCTGCTGTCTGAATTTGTCACTTCAGTACTATTTCAGTAGCGCTACAGTTTAAATTCAGTATCATCTATTACTTGATATGGCTTGCTGGGTAATGGCCTCTTCTGCATTTTCCAAGTGTTACAATGTGAGTTCACGTTGCTTCTGTGTGGTGTACAGCAGCGATACTCAGATCCCTGGAGCTTCGTAAGGCTTCTGCAAGGGCTCCAACACAATAATGCCAACCTAGAGAATGAAACGCATAGAGTCTTGTCACAAACTGATAAAAAATACTCTTGTAAATTTCATCAAAGTTTGTTTTATAAAAGTTAATTTTTCCCTCAGTGTGTAGTAGCCGAAAATGACACGGCAAGTAGCGTAATAAATCCACAATAACGATACGATGAAAACTACGAACAAAACAATTTAGTTTATGAAGTTGGTACTCGTCGACTCGATAAACGTACACATGCCACGAACATTCCACTAAGCTCTCGCGACTCCCTCTCTCATCCACGGATACCTCGGACTGCCTCGAAGGATTTCGTTGCTTCATTATCTGTCCTTAACAGCCTGGGGCTATATAAACCCGCGCCGTGCGACACAGAGTACATTTCCTACGCGAAATTGTCAAGTGAAAATCACCTGCAGCCATCTGTATTTCAATTTTGTTTTAATTACGCGACCTGTTTCGGCGTTTCACTACGCCATCTTCAGGCCTTTTGGCAGACGTGTAGGCAGAATACAATCTAGTGTGCAGTCGAAATACGGACCAGCGTTCAGTAAATTGTTGACCGATCATGAACCAAGGGATTGCATTGTCCATTGTACAGAGAATGTACGGATACCAGTTACTGAATGCTGGCCCCTAAATAGATTGCACTTGAGGTTTGACACTTCCTGTAAGTCGGTGAGGGGGCCTGAGTATGGCATTGTGAAAGGCTGAAACTGGTCGCGTAAATAGAATAAAATTGGAAATATAGGCGGGTGAAGGTGTCTTTGATTTGACATTTTATATTGAGCAGCCCAAGTCCCTCAACCTGAAGAGCCGGCCACTGTGGCTGAGCAGTTCTAGGCGCTTCAGTCCGGAACCACGCTGCTGCTACAGTCGCAGTCGCAGGTTCGAATCCTGCCTCGGGCAAGGACGTGTGTCATGTCCTTAGGTTAGTTAGATGTAAGTAGTTCTATGTCTAGGAGACCTGATGTCAGATGTTAAGTCCCATAGTGCTTAGAGCCATTTGAACCATCCTGCCGAATTAGTACTTACAGAGAACGCATACTCGAGTTTGCGATTGCAACGTGCAGTCCAATTCGGCACGACGAATTCGCGCCCCACTCTCGGACGGCAGTAGATTCGATTAGTGTTTGTTATTGGCTACAGCTGTAAAATTAAATCTCTTGAGGGTGTTAATATATGTTTGTCATATTGTAAATTTAAACTGACTATGTTAAAAGAAAGAATGGAGTGTTGGTTTAAAGATGTTGCAACAAAATCTTGCATAGATAGTTCAAACAGGAATAGCATGGAAGGAGCAGCATCAACCTCAGAGCTTTCCGATCAAGACTATAGGAATAGCATGGAAGGAGCAGCATCAACCTCAGAGCTTTCCGATCAAGACTACAATATTCAAGAAGGTGATGGAACGACCTCAGGCTCCATGGTTGCAAGCAGTGAGATATCCGATGATACACTAAAGTAAAAAAAAAAAAACGTATGATAAATCTTACATTGTTCTCGGATTTTTTGATTCTAGCGGCTCATCTCTCTGCATGTTATGTAGCAAGATACTTCCGAATAATTCTATAGATGCTCCAACATTTAGAAACTATACATCCCGATTGCAAAAAATCAATAATGTACACTTTTTTATACGAAAGAAAGAACAAGTAATAAGAAGTCCAAAAAACTATGAAGTCTGGAAACCAACTGTGAATGATGAAACCACAGAGGCATCAGATTTGTTCACGTATCGCACTGCACAAGTAGACGAAGGGAAAACTGTCACTGAGAATGTCGAACGACACTATTTACTTCGAATTAACGATGTCGCAGGCTATCTCACGAAAGAACTGGTTGATCATCTTGAACACAAAAAATTTTTCTTGCAAATGGATGAGACGAGTGATATTGCTGGGCTGACCATCTTGTTGATTATTGTACGATGTCCATAAGGACATTAACTGGAAGAAGGGCTGCTTGTGTGTTCATCGCTGCCAACTAACACTGCTGGAAAAGAAATTTATAACAATTTTTGTGAAATAAACCATCTCGCTCGGTACGATTGTAGCGATATTTGTACAGACAGGGCCAAGGAAATGAGCGTAAAACAGCGGGGGCGGTACCACCAGTAAGATGTAGTTCCAGTCACTGTATCCCCAGTGGACAAGCACTCATAATAAAGAAGATACCGCCAAATCTAAAATTGATTCCCGATGAAGCATTAAAAGTAATTATTTACATTAAATCCACAATCTTCAGTGTCACTTGTTATCAACATTGTGTGAAAATTACTTAAGCAAACATAAAACACTACTGATCCATACTGAGATTACACTCGAGGTAAGATCCTATCAGAATTAATCGAAGTAAGAGCTGAATTATAAGCTTTTTATGAAAGACATTTCTTTTAAATTAAAATCCCGTTTTAGTGATGTGACTGTTATTCGGACTAGCTTTTTTGCTTTTCTGGTAGGTATATTTGGAAAACTTAACGAACTACAATTATCTTGACGAGGAAAATAGACAAATGTTTTAGATATTAGTTACAAAATCCCCATCTTCTTTAAAAGAATGGGATTTTGGAATCTTGTATTATTCTGGAAGGTCTGTTTTTCAACACCCAATACTATGTTATTCTTATTACATATTTTTGTCCTCAGACAACGATTAACTTTAATTTTACATGATTCTTCGTTTTTTTCCTGTTTTCCTCTTCTTTTTGGCTCCCCAAAATCCCTCCTCATTCTTTAACTCTGTTCCTGGTTCCTTCGCTCTGTCCATGTTTTACCTCTTATTCCTTTCTTTTATTTCAAGTTTCGTGTTCATAATTTTGTTTCTGAACTTGTCTCTTTCATTTATCATTTCAAAGCTGAACCCTGCTTGTTTTAGGACTATTTCTTGAAACGAATTGGTTTTTTTAATCAACTGTTTTCTACATTAAAAATTTCGCTCTGTGAGTGTTGTCATTCATTCTACGTATGTGTCCAGAGAATGTTCGTTGGCGTTTTCCGACCATACCTTTGAGTCTGTCTATGTGTTCACATAATTCTTTGGTTGGTCTCTTCATCCATATACCATCTCTGCTTACTGCTCCAAAATTTTTTCTGAGGATTTTAGGGTCTATTTTTTCTGTCTCTGTGATGCCTGATGCTCCAATTGTGGCTGTTTCTGATGCGTAGAGTGCTTCTGGTAATTCAACTATACTGTAGAGCCTGAGTTTGGTGTGTCTTGAAAGTTTTCATATATATCAGTGCGTCCATGTCAGTTCGCTCTCTTTCTAAAGTTTTTCTATTCTTTCTCTATTGTATGCCTTGTTTGATCCTCCTGTTCGTATATACTCTCCAAGATGTTTGGCTTCTTCCACTCTGTTAAGCTTTCCGTATTTATATACATGTTTCGATTGTTGTTGTGCTCTCCTTCTATGTATTGGGTTCTCTCATACGATATCTGTAGACTTGTCTCCTCAGAGACTACATGTAAGTATTCCAGTGCTTCTTGTATATTGATGCTTAGTATTTCCAGGTCATCTGAAAATGCCAGACTTTTAGGATTGTCTTGTCTGCACAAGCTCTTACTAACTGAATTCGTTTTACTGCTTATTCCAATTGTTTGATAATTTTATACAACACAATGTTGAAAAAAGAGATGTGAGAGAATTTCCTTGTCTGACCCCTGTGTGTATTATTAATGCATCTGAGGTATCTCTCATAAGTTTCATTTTTGAAGTGATGTCTGTAATTGTCTGTTGTGTGAGTCCTAGTTTTTCTGTCTATTCCATATTCTTATAGAATGTCAAAGAGAATCCTGCCTGCCTACGGAGTCTTGTAAGGTGATTACAGCGCTGTTCGTTGCGTGATCTTCAGGAGAGTTACCAGGTTCTAAATATGTTCAATACAAGACCTTTTTTTTCTGAAACCTAATTGGTGTTCACCTGTCTTTCTATCAGCTTGTGGTTCTAGTCTGTTGAGAAATGACTTTGAGAGGATTTTGTAGGTCACTGATGATAATGAGGTACCTCTGTAGTTATTAGAGTCTGTCTCATCACCCTCTTTGTGGGGTGGGTGGATCAACCCATATTTCCATGTGTGTGGAATTTTCTCGGAAATCTATATCTGTGTGAGACTTCTATGGATTTTCTTTGTGATGGTTTGCTCCTTGAGTTCCCAGATCTCCTATTTTTGTTTCTTTCTCGTATTGAAGAAGGTTTAGAATTTGATTTTGATATAGTTTTTGTGAAGTACAATTTTTCTTTAGGCTTCTCGCAATTGAGCAATTTCTTGTAATAGTTTATAAGAATTTTGCAGTTCGTAATACTGTGATGACCTTTTCTAACTTCTTTGTCTGTTTTTACTTAATTTGATTTCTGTATAACTGTGCTCTATAATTTAACACCAATGCAAATGTTTTATTGATTATTTATGTAATTAATCTATGGATGTGCTGTCAAAGTAATGTGCTGAAAAGATCCAAAATATTGCATTATATTCATACATGGATATGGAAAGGAAGCTTATAAGCAGGTAAAACTTGGAAGGAAGTCTCTCCCTAACAGAACTCATTAGGTGGGAATAGAAAAGATGGATGCGGCAGTCGAAGAGCAAGGCTCTTCTGTCGCAAGAGTCAGTCGTTGGTTAGCAGGAAATGGGTGTGCATCTTGTGAACTGAAAGAGGCGACAAGAACTGCAAGATTATATAACACAGCCTCAGATGCGGAAGTAATGCGGCTTGTTATTCATGGCATACTTTGATTAGCTCTATACTATGAAAATGCGACGCTAAGAAAATTTTCAAAGCTGGTCACACTGGAAGAGAAGCTTTTCTTTTTTTTAAAAAAAACACAGCATATCGAAACAGCCTCCACATTCATCTCACATTGCCAGTTGAGTACTGTATAACTGCTTGGACCAATTACGTGATTTTGTTTTCAATAACAATATTATATTCTGTAAACTTTGCTTTGAGCACCCATATCTGATTCTTAGTCATTTACCTAAACAGGGTTCTATCCCAAGTGCCACGATGAATCCAAGTATCCTGTTTTACTGAACCGAAGGCAGTTATTTTCCTTAATAAAAGCTAACTGACTCTAGATTTGTAAAGTACATATTATTTAGTCAGCATAAGTTCTGAAATTCACCACGTAGTTATCATGAATGGAGAGTTTAATAATTTATATGAAACAATAGTGACTACAGTTTCATGTGAACCGTAGTTAACTGTATTTCCCATGTTGTGTTGTGACTAAAGCGATCAGCCACGATCAGAATCTACCAATTAATTAGTTTCTGGGTCCCCAAGCTAGTTGCTGAGTAAAATTTAAATCTCATATTACAAAAACAGCAATCTAAAATAAACAAATGGGTACAATTATTCAAACTATACTAGATCGAGCTGCCATATTTCCCATTTGCGCTAAAAAATGTAAAGTAGTGAATATGTCCTTACAATGCACATAATAATAAATAAAAAGATACTATTATTTCACACCTATTGCAATAGTAGTAATTAACTAAAATAAAACTGACAAAAGAACCTCCTGTCCATGTCAGTAGCACTTCACCGTTAGTAATCCTTTACATACATTTATCATCATCTTCCTACTGTTATGTACAGATACTAGCGTTATTGAGAGCCAGTTGTTGCCTGCACACATTAATACTTCTCCTGTGTAGTTCAAGTCAATGCTCTGCTAAATTGTGCTGCTGTGTTGTGTCTTATCAGAAAAACACAAGTAAAGTCAACCCACATAGTTAACTTTCCTTATAAAGCATGTCACAACTGAGTGCAACTTCGTCCAGTTAGGCTGAAGACAGTTCCTTTTTACATAATTACACTTTGTTTGATTACTAATTGAACCTGGGTTCGATTCTAATTTGTTTTGTTATTGTTTTCCTCTCAGTAACAGTCTTTACATAATCTAAAAATAGTTCCACCATCTCTCCATCATATACAGTCACATTCACAAAATTTTTTGATAGATGTAGGATAATCGGTGTTGTTGTTGTGGTCTTCAGTCCAAAGACTGGTTTTATGCAGCTCCCCATGCTGCTCTATCCTGCGCAAGCCTCTTCACCTCTGAGGAATTACTGCAACCTACATCCTTCTGAATCTGATGGTGTATTCATCTCTTGATCTCCCTCTATGACTTAACTGCCACCTTCCCTCTAATACTAAACTAGTGATCTCTTGGCGCCTCAAAATCTGTTGTACCAACCATTACCTTGTTATAGTCAGGTTGTGCCACAGATTTCTCCTCTCCCAAGTTCCCCATTAGTTACGTGATCTATACATCTAATCTTCAGCATTCTTCTGTAGCACCACATTTCAAAAGCATCTAGTCTCTTTTCTCAAAACTGTTTAACGTCCATGTTTTACTTCCATACAAGGCTACACTCCACACAAATGCTTTCAGAAATGACTTAAGGACACTGAAATATATACTCGATGATAGCAAATTTTTCCTCAGAAATTCTTTTCTTGCCTTTGCCATTCAACATTTTATATCCACTCTGCTTCGACCATCACCGATTATTTTGCTTCCCAAGCAGCAAACTCATCCACTACTTTACGTGTCTTGTCCTAATCTAATTACCTCAAAATCACCTGATGTGGTTCGACTACATTCCATTATCATCGTTTTGCTTTTGTTGATGTTCATCTTAAATCCTCCTTTAAAGACACTGTACATTCCGTTCAACTGCTCACGCATGTTCTTTGCTTACTCTGACAGGCTGACAATGTCGTAGGTAAATCTTAGAGTTTTTATTTCTTCTCCCTGGACTTCAGTTCTCACTCCAAATTTTTATTTTTCCTTCGCTGCTTGCTCAATATAGTGATTGAATTACATCGAATATAGGCTACAATCCTATCTCACTCCTTTCTCAACCAATACCCCCTTTCGTGCCCTTCGTCTCTAATAGCTACCATCTGGTTTCTGTACGAATTTTAAATAGTGTTTCGCTTCCCGTATTTTACCCCACCCTCCACCTCTAAAATACGAAAGAGTATTCCAGACAACATTGCCAAAAGCTTTCTCTAAGTCAACAAAGGCTTTAAACGTAGGTTTGCCTATCCTTAACCTACATTGTAAGAGACGTTGCAGGGTTAGCATTACCTTGCGTGTTTTATACATTCCTACGTAATCCAAACTGATCTTTCCCGAGGTCACCTTCTACCAGTTTACTGATTCGCCTGTAAACAGTCCTTTTTATTATTTTGCAACCAAGCCTTATTAAACTGATAGTGCGGTAATTTTCACACCTGTCACGACGTTCTTTCTTTGGAATTGGAATTATTATATTCTTGAAGTGTGAGAATACTTCGCCTGTATCACACATCTTCCTTACCAGATGGAAGTTTTTTGTAATGTCTGGTTGTCCCAAGGCTATCAGTAGTTCTAACGGAATGTTGTCTACTCGTGGGAACTTGTTTTGAGTTAGGTCCTTCAGTGCTCTGTTAAATTCCTCACGCAGTATCCTATTATCGATCTCATCTTCATTTACGTACTCTTCCACTTCCATAATATCGCACTCAAGGACATCATCCTCGTATTTACCCCCTACATTCTCCTTCCATCTTCCTACTTTCCCTTCCTTGCTTAAGAGTGGCATTCCATCTGAACTCTTGATATTCATACAGGTCTTTCTCTTTTTACCAAAGAGAAATCTTCCTGTAGGCAGCATCTATCTTACCCATACTCATTCTCCTTTTTAGTCATCAATCATCTGACTGGTTTGATGTGGTCAGCCACAAATCCCTCTCCTGTGCCACCCTGTTCACCTCAGCGTATCATTGCAACCTACGTCCTCATTTTTCTGCTGGAGGGATTCCAGTTTGCGTCTCCCTCTACAGTTCTTGCCCTCTACAGCTTCCTCTAGTACTATGGAAGTCTTTCCCTGATGTGTAAACAGATGGTTGGTAGGTTGGTTTGTGGGGGTTGAAAGCACCAGTCTACAAACGCCATTGGTCCCCTTTTCCACGATCCAGAAATACCCACGGGGATGACAAGGGACGACTCAGAACAAGACAGACATAGACAAAGACCAGAAAAGAGGAATTAAAACCACACAGAGCGTTACAGTGGTTGGTCGATCATGGAAACAAAAAAGAAACAGCCGACCACCAAGAGACACACTAAAGACCCCAATCAAAAACCGTAGGCCAAAGGCCAGACTCAACACACAAAAAGAGACAAACTCTCAAATCGAGTGATAAAAGCCCCCTGCTCGAATAAAACTCAAAACTAAGCCTGCCATCGCAGCGTCATCTGTAAAGGTGCAGGGAGCGTATCAGGTAGCGCAAACGTCTGCCAGAGCGCAATTAAAAGCAGACAATCCAACAAGGTGTGTACTATTGTGATAGCTGATCCACAGCGACATAGAGGCGGGTCCTCGTGGGGCAGTAAATGACCATGCATCAGCCAGGTATGGCCAGTGCGTAGCTGGCAGAGTACAACGGAGTTCTCGTGAGAAGCTCGCATGGAGGAGCACCACACACCTGTAGACTCCTTGATAATCTGAAGGACTTTCTGCCACAATACTGACTGGAGATCACATTCCGAAACGCCAGTCTCCAGAGCCGGTTCACTGATAACCTGATTGGCCAGCCTGGCAATACATACATTATTCAGGATGCCGACATGACCCAGGGTCCACACAAAAACCACGGAGCGGCCGCAACGGGCAAGAGTATGGATGGACTCTTGGATAGCCGTTACCAGATGAGAGCGAGGAAAACTCTGGTCGATAGCTCGTAAACCGTTCAGGGAGTCACTACAGATGATGAAGAGCTCACCTGAGCAGGAGCAGATATACTCTAGGGTGTGAGATCTCTACAGTAAAAACACTGCAGCCAGTCGGCAATGAGCGTTGTTCAGAATGATCCCCAGAGTAATAGCATAACCAACTCGACCAGTAACCATCGAACCGTCGGTATAGACCACATCAGAGCCGTGAAACTTGCAAGTATGGAAAGAAAGTGGCGACAGAGGGTCTCAGGAGGGACTGAGTCCTTTGGACCCTGTGCCAAATCCAGCCGAAGGCATGGGCTGGGCACACACTGCGGGGTATACGTATATGGGCCTGGAAAAGGGGTAGAAGAGGGAAAAACTCAAGCCCAGAGAGAAGAGCCCGGACGCGAACCGCGATCGCGCACCCTGACCGGGGCCGCCATTCTGGAAGATGGACGACCGAGTTGGGGAACAGAAGACAGTAATTTTTATGCCCAGACAAGCTACAAACATGTGCAGCATAAGCAGCCAGTAGTCGTTGGAGCCAGATCTGCAGTGGAGGGATGCCAGCCCCAGCAAGTATACTGTTTACAGGGCTTGTGCGGAAAGCTATAGTTGTGAGTTGGATCCCGCAGTGAAGTGTGGGGTCAAGCAACCGCTATGCAGAAGGCGATGCTAAACTGTAAGCCAGGCTCCCATAATCGAGACAGGACTTAATCAACGCCTTATATAGTTGTAGAAGGGCATTTCGATCGGCACCACAACTGGCGTGACACAAGCAAAGAAGAGCATTAAGATGGCGCCAGCACGTTTGTTTATGCTGCCAAATATGAGGGAGCCAAGTCAACTGGACATCAAAAAGCAAGCCCAAAAACCGATACAACTCCACCACAGCAAGAGATTTGCCGTCAAGATAAAGCCACGGCTCAGGGTGAACTGTGTGATGCTGACAGAAATGCATGCTACAGGTCTTGGTAGCAGAGAACTGGAAGCCGTGCATGACGTCCCAAGACTGCACCCAGCGGATACTGCCCTGTAACTGCCATTCAGCAACCACAATGACAGTGGAGCTATAGAGACAAAAGTCATCAGCATGCAAAGAAGCTGATACAAACACTCCCACAGCAGCAGCTAGCCCATTGATAGCAACTAAAAAGAGGCAGACACTATAGACAGAGCCTTGCCGGACCTCACTCGCGTGGACTTGGGAGGAACTATGGAAGGGACCAACTTCCATGTGGAAGGAATGAAGTGACAGAAAATTTTGAATAAAAATCGGGAGTGCTCCCAAGACTCCACCCATGAAGCGGGATCAGGATGTGATGTCATCATGTTGTATCATATGCCTTCCACATGTCAAAAAAGACGGCACCCAGATGCTGACAGCAGGAAAATGTCATATGGATGGCAGTCTCCAGGCAGGCCAGATTATCGGTGGCAGAGTGGTCCTTATGGAACCCACCCTGAGATGGAGCCAGAATGCCCTAAGACTCAAGTAGCCAACTCAACCTCTGGCTCACCATGCATTTGAGCAACTTGCGCATAATGTTGGTGAGGCTAATGGGGCAGTAGCTGTCCACCTCCAGTGGGTTCATGCCAAGCTTCAACAATGGGATGATAACGCTTTCCTGTCACCGAGATGGGAATACACTCAACGCAGATACGATTAAAAAGGTCTAGGAAGTGTCACTAGCAGTTCACAGAGAGGTGTTTGAGCGTCTGACAGTGGATGCAATCTGGCCCAGAAGCCGTGTCAGGGCAAGCGGCTAGAGCACTTAGGAATTCCCACTCACTGAATGAAGCATTGCACGATTCGGGGATGTGTTGTTGTATGGAATGAAAGGTTCCTACGTTCCAATCGCTCTCTCAGGGAGCAGAAGGCCAGCGGGTAATTTGTAGAAGCGAAACTCTGAGCAAAATGCTGTGCTAAGAGTTCAGCAATCGTGTCGGATTCAGTACAGACTGCTCCATTCAGGGAAAGCCCAGGGACTCTCACAGAGGTCAGATACCCATATAACTGCCTAATGTTTTTGTTCCAAACCTGTGATGGAGAGGTACGGATGCCACAGGTGGAGACATACCTCTACCAGCACTCCTGCTTCTGATGACGAATAAGCTGGCACTCGGGCACGGAGCCATTTAAAGGTGATGAGGGGTTCCAGTGATGGGCGCTGCTTATTATGCTGGAGGGCCTGCCTGCGATCTCTAATCGAACCAGCGATCTCAGGTGATCACAAAGGCACAGTCCTCCAACAGGGGTACCTGGAAGAAAAGGGAATTGCAGATTCAGCTGCAGAAACAATGCCGGCAGTCATCGTGTGAACCACCACATCAATGGCTTCATGAGAAGAAGCTCAATAGTGGCGATGGAGGCGAAAGAGGTCCAGTCAGCCATATTGAAAGCCCTTCTGGGGAGGTACCCAGAAGAGTGATGCTGCGGCAGTGACAGAAAGATCAGAAAGTGGTCACTACTGCACAATTCGTCATGCACACTCCATTGGACAGAGGGTAGAGGGCCAGGGTTGCGCACCGAAAGGTCAGTGGCTGAGTACATGCCACGCACCACACTGAAATGTGTGGGGGCACTGATATTTAAGAGAGAAAGGTCGAGCTGTGCCAGCACTTGCTCAATGATAGTGCCTTTGCCTATTACCACCAATCCACCCCACAAAGGGTTATGGGCATTAAAGTCGCCTAGTAACAGAGAAGGTGGTGGCAGCTGGGCTATCAGCACAGCCAATACATGCTGTGGGTAATCACCATCCGGTGGAAGATAGAGAATGCAGACAGTAACAGCCTAACAGCGATAGCCTCTGAAGGTGTTCCAAGAGAGACACACTCGCTGTAAAGAGAGTTAAGCATGTAGACACAGACTCCACCAGATAACCTCTCATAACCTGCCCAATTCTTATAATAACCCCGATGGCGGGGGTTCGCTATGCTAGAAACCAAGTTTCCTGGAGAGCAATGCAGAAGAAAGGGTGAAAGCTGATAAGTTTTCAGAGCTCAGCAAGGTGGTGGGAAAAACCGCCGCAATTCTATGACGTCATTGTTAGGCTGGAAAGGCACGAAGCACTAAAGAAGGCAGGTTATGCCTCAGGGTCACCTGCTGCCACCGATTGAGTACCTGTGCGAGCGACATCCATTGTGCCTGAAGGTCCAGCGAGATATAGGTCCTCAGTAGACGCCAGAATCTCCCCCTCATCCTCAGACGCACAGCTTGTAGGGTGCAATGGTGTGGGTGCCACTGCAAGGTCCAGATTCTTGGGTGCCTTCCTTTGTGGTTTCTCTCGCTGTTCCTTTGGTGGTTCTGGCTGGGAGGGCTTCAGTGAGTCAGTCTCGGAGACTGAGGAGGACTGTGAAGTCATATGACTAGCTACTTGCAGGTTGCTCCACACACACTGGCGGGAGTCCGCTTTTCCACTGGTCAGAACCTGGGAAGGGAGTGACCCAAGGGACCCCTTCCTGGCGAGAGGAGCCAAAGAAGACTTACGCTTCTCCAGCTTAGAAGTGAGGACTGATGTCCCTGATGGTTGGGGGGGCGGGGGGGGGGGGACGGTGCTGCTCTCGAATTAGGTGGTGCAGGAGCAACAGGGAGGCAGGCAGGTGTAGTCTTACGGCTCTGAGAGCTGACTAGAATGGGTGCAACGGATGGGGCTGGAACAGTAGTTATTGTAGCAGAGTAAAATGTTGTCCTGCACACGGGATGGAGCCTTTCAAATTTCCTTTTAGCCTAAGTGTAGATCAGTCTATCCAGGGGCTTTTATTCCATTATTATCCTTTCCTTCTGTAGAATGGTGCTCCTCACAGTTGACACAGATGGGAGGCGGGACACATGGACTAGTGGAATGGGATGGACGACCACAATCTCGACGTAAGAGGCTAGAAATAGAGCAGGATAACATATGGACGAACTTCCAGCACTTAAAGAACCGCATTTGGGGAGGGATATATGGCTTGACATCACAGTGGTAGACCATCACTTTCACCTTCTCGGGTAATGTGTCACCCTCGAAGGCCAAGATTTAGGCATCAGTGGCAACCTGATTATCCCTCGGACCCTGGTGGACGCGACGGACGAAATGGACACCTCGTCACTCTAAGTTGGCGCGCAGCTCATCGTCGGACTGCAAAAGAAAGTCTCTATGAAGTACGATACCCTGGACCATATTTAAGCTCTTATCTGGTGTGATGGTTACAGAAAAATCCCCCAGCTTGTCACACGCGAGTAATGCCAGTGACTGGGCAGAGGGTGCTGTTTTTATCAAAACTGACCCAGAGCGCAATTTAACAAGCCCTCCACCTCAATAAGTCTTGCTGCCATCCTTAGCCTTTCATTCCTGCCATAGTATGGCCAGGTAAGGGAACGATTTAGGGTCATACTCCTCTGCGTTGAATTGAGTCCGGGTCTCTACGGACTAGATCACGTGTTAGCGTAGTCGGGTGGGGAATTTTTCAGTCGTTATCACATACCACAGCACCCTGATCGTGGTGGGAAGGAAAGGGGAGTGTATGCTGCTCCACACCCGTCTCCAGCCAATCGCCGGATGTCGACGTTCAACCACATTAGCAGACAGCGTCTGTTGAAAGTAACGGTAGAAGTCCTTGGCCGAAGTACGTAGGCGATCCATCGTCCGCAGGAAGATAGCGCGCCCCCTGTTGTGCACGGTTATCAGTCCAATGCCGTCTGCGCGTGTGGGCAACGTTAGTCTCGTAACGGTTCTTGAATACCATGTTTCGGAGCGAGGTGAACGTTGACAAAATGTACCCGCCTGATCAAGTCAAGCGTTCGAAAGTTATGGGGACGCGTGCGGATCACATTAAGTAGTCTGCGATACGTATCTGCTGCTGTGCGCTCGTCACTCCCAAACACTTCATCGCCGGGACTTTGGTAATGGCCACTGGTGTACTCATCTGCAATCATCTGCCCACATCCATGTAGTGCGACTTTCGCTGATTGATACGGCTCCCGGCCACCTGTCCGTATTGCTGAAGTCACGCGATCGCCATACATATATCTTCTGCCGACCTCGCCACGAATACTACATCGTCCGCATAGGCACAACGTTCAAAATCCACATCGTGGATGCGAATTCCCTCCAAACACTGTCGTAGACAATGAAGTGCAGGCTCGAGGGCGACGGCGAAGAGAAAGGCTGCCAGGGGACATCCTTGTCGCACTGAGTGCTCAATAGTGAATGGCGGCGAGCGGTAGTCATTGACCAGAACTGTGGAAGAGGCTCCGTGGATGAGACGGAGAACCACACATGCCGATATTGCGGACAGTCCCATCTTCTCTAACAAAGCCTGCAAGAAATGGTGTGTAGCTCAATCAAATGTGTGGTCTAGGTTAACCACCACAAGGGCGCCGTCTAAGCGGCATGCCGACATGAGCGCCACCACGTCTCTATAAGTGCTTAACACCTCCCAGACATGTTTGGTTGGCATGAATGGCATCTTCGACAATAGCGAGGAGGCGAGCACGAAGAATGCGGGCGAACAGCTTATAATCCGAATTCAATAACGTCAATTGCAGGAAGTCTTGCGGTTCCCACCCAATTTTGGTTTTTGCACAGGGATGATCATGCCCTCGAAAAATTTGGGGGGGGGGGGCGGATCCAGGAGTTCCCAGAACATCTGACGCCAAGCTTCCCCCATCAGGTCAGAAAAGGTGCTATAAAATTCAAGCGGAAGACCATCAGGTCCAGCTGATTTGTTTCTCGCGCCCTGCGAGAGGGCCATGCGCATTTCTTCCCACGTGATGCCCCCTAAGAATGTGGCTTCGTCTTGCGCCCTACCCGAAGGTAACAGGTCGTGCAGGACAACGTCATTGTTACCCCGTTGATCTGCTAGATAGAGAGTGCGGTAATAGTCTGTGAGGGCACGGGATATGGTTGTGTGTGTCTCTGCTCGTTGCCCGTCCGCAGAAATAACTGCCGTGATGAATCGTCTCTTACAGTATCTCTGACGCTGTGATAAAGAGAGGCACGTTCCTCTGGGATGGAATCTTGCAGTCTCGATCGAACCCGCGTGCCGTCCAATCTATCAGCCGCTATCTGTAGAAGCCGTGCCTGTGTCCGGCGGACGGCCATTTGGCGCTCTGGCGAAGATGGTTGTGTGGCTAGTTCCCGCACGACCGTGCAGTAAAACTCAGAGGTAGATCGGAGCCAAAGCGCCCTGTCTCGTCCATTTGCCATGAGCGTGCGGCGAAGAGCTGGTTTGTCGCAGTATGTCCACCATCGTATCGTGGAATCATAGGTATGACGCCGTCGTTCACATTTGTGCCAGGAATCAGTGCCGGCTACACGGCAAGCCTCTTCCCGGAGAATGTTAACGTTAAGGGTCCAGTGTCCCCTACTACGGCTAGTCTGTTGTCGTGGCAGAGTCACGGCGCACATGAAGGCATGATGGTCGGTGAATGCAGTGGGCCACAGCTCAGTACCGACAGTTGCTGCCCAAAGACCTCTGGAGACATAAATCCTGTCCAACGTGCTGGCCGAGTGGCTGGTGAAGTGTGTATATCCGCGTCGGTCACCGTGGATTGGCTTCAATATATCACGCAAAGCGAGATCTCTGACCATAGCATGTAGGGCTGGACATGGGCCATGGTGAGCGATCTGATCCTCAGGGCGTAAGACGCTGTTAAAGTTCCAGCCCACCACCAGGTGCTCTGTAGTGCCTTGAAATAATGGAGCTAACTCGGTGGAGTAATAGTGTGTTCGCTCTCGACGCTTCGCAGTACCAGACAGGGCATATAGATTCACAAGACGGACTGTGCCGATGGTGAGCACAATGCCTCTCGCTGATGACAAAAACTGAATATCCATTGGTTCGATGCCGGAAGTTGGGTTGACTTAAGACGCTTATCCATAAACATCCAGGTGCAGATCAGGCCGTACCTCTTGAAGAAACACGATATCCATGTCCGCTGCTCGGATCATGTCCTTTAATAACTGAGTTTTGGTCGTGGAGCTAATGCCGTTGACATTGACTGTACCTATCGGATACACCTGAGTCACTTGATAGTACGATGACGTATCCTGCAGTCGTTTAAGCCAGTATGCGCCACGTCGTCCGTCCGACTTTCCCTGTTACCAGCACCGTATATATTATTGATCGGTTGAGACATGATGTCCGTCCGACGATCCACAGCCGCGGGCATCTGGTTGTCGCTCGAGTCTGATATCATTCTTTCCATTTCGGATGCCCGATCACCAAGCTGGAGATGTGGTACGTTAGGCGACGCATGGCGTTCTTCCGATGTCGCAAAATCGCCAGGGGGCTCGTCAGTGAGGTGAGCATCGTCAACTTTGCTGTGTTCTTGGGCGGACGTTGCCAGCAGCGAACCAGGAACCGTTGGTGTGAAGTCCACAGCCCTGGCCGCATATGGATTTTCCTCATCCTCCTGCAAAGTGTCACCATCTCGAGAATAATTTCCTACAGACAGCCTCCTCTTCTTTCGTCGCTTGCGCGACTTTCTGCTTGGGGGAACTCGTTTGTGCGTCCTGTGGATCACGACAAACAGTAGGCACCTCCCGCATCTCCGTGTCCGAGCTCGAATCGATTTGCTGATGCTCTCCTTCCTCACACGGCTGGGGTGCAGACATGGTCGCTCCTGTCGAACACGGCGACGGTTCCGATGGAAGTTTCGGCGTCGGGGGCGTCGAAACTGGGCCCGCGGGGATCGGCAAGTGGAACGGTACAATGTCCGCGTCCGTCATATACCTCGCTGCCTCAACGTATGTAACAGGCAGCGTTGTCAGTGGCGATGTAGGCGTCGTGTCCGGACGTGGTATCGGAACTAGGCGTCGCTGCAGGCATTAAGAGCCTACATGTCCTTCCTGCCCCCAACCTGAACAAGTCCGCGGTTGACCGTCATAAATGACGATCACTCGACAGCCACCAACGGTCACGTACGATGGGATGTGTTTATGTACTTCGATTCGCACCTGACGCACTCCATTCAGTACAGAATACGTCTCGAACGTATGCCACTTTTCTCCCACGTGACTTAGTACTTCCCCGTAAGGACGCAGCACGTTCACGACAAGCGTGGCCGGAACTTCAAACGGCAACTCGAAGATTCGTATGTTCCAAACGCCGAGTCCTGCATGGTCGACAGTCACTACACCCACGTTGCCCGTCCGAGTAGTGGAAACGACATCCATTGGTGGAACGTCGAAGAAGTCGTTCGCACGCTGCTTCATCGACAAGTTTCAGTTAAACTGTAGTGGAGATGATCGAAAGATGTATACCGATAGGTTCCTGTGGATCGACGTGTATTACATCAAGCATGTAACGCTCTACTTCGTATGCCTTAGGTCGTGCGTACTGAACGTTACTTTAATGGTGGCCTTTCTATAAGAAAGCGCCATCGTCGTTCGGGGTGATCTGTTTACACTGGAATACCACTAGCCGCGGGAGTAAACACGGCCCGGTTGCGGAGCGTCGCACAGAGCCTACTGGGCGGCGTCGTGATAACACTATAATATCAGCCATTAGTGTTGTAAGTTTTCTTTGTTATTTGTTTCCAGACATCCATCTGTTCTTTTGAAGCAAATGTTTGAAAGCTGAATAACCCTTTATATTTTCCTTGAATATTCTGCAGAAATTTTTCGTGTTATTTCTCTGGAAGTCTTTCCGGATTTCATTTGGTCTGTTTATATTGAATGTCCTTTCCACTCTTCTAACATGTTTCGAGGATTGTTTCCTATCATACGTTTCTTCAATCTCTCTCATCTGCGGAGCTAGTTCGAATCTATAGTTGTACTGCTGTGGTAGGCGTGGGCTTCGTGTCTACCTTGGCTGCAATAATGTGTTCACTATGATGTTCGTAGTAGCTTATCCCCGATCCAATCTTGTTATTTATTATTAAACCTGCTCCTGCATTGTTATTTGGTTTTGTATTTATATCCCATATTCACCTTATCACAAGTCTTGTTCCTCTTGCCACTTGACCTCACTAATTCCCACTGTATCTAACATTAACCTATCCATTCTAATTTTTAAATTTTCTAAACTACCTGCCCGGTTAACGGATCTGACATTCCACTCTCTTATCCGTAGAACGCTAATTTTCTTTCTCCTGGTAACGACGTCCTCTTGAGTAGTGCCCACCCAGATATCCGAATGGGGGATTATTTTACTTCCAGAATATTTTACTCAAGATGACGCTATCTTCATTTAACCACACAGTAAAGCTTCCTGCCCTCAGGAAAAATTACGGCTGTAGTTTCCCCTTGCTTTCAGCTGCTCGCAGTACCAGCGTAGCAACGCCGTTTTTGTTGATATTACAAGGCCAGTCCGGCCAATCATCCAGACTTTTGTACCTGCAACTACTGAAAAGGCTGCTGCCCCTCTTCAGGAACCACACGTTTGTCTAGCCTCTCAACAGATACCCCTCCGTCGTGGATGCACTTACGGTACGGCAGTCGGTATCGCTGAGGCACGCAAGCCTCCCCACCAACGGCAAGATCCATGGTTCATGGGTGAATGCGTAACCGTGCCAAAGCAGTGACGCAGCAGCGATCACCTTAAGACGTTATACAGGTTCATCATGTCGTCCCTTGTACCAAGTCTCGTCGGACGTCAGCCTTGATACTACGTAATCGTGGCTCTAGCTTTGCTTCATCAGTAATGCCTATCCAGTTCACAACTGCCTCCCTTAGCGGCAACCTGTCCCCTGTGTGGTTTTCCGGAAGTATGTGTCTTGTGCAGGTTTCCTCCCTACACGACAGCTTCCACTCGACTCCACTACCAGAATGGGGGCGAGTTATCGATGTTGTTCTTACGCACTCAGATTTTAATTGCACCTACTTTAATATTTATAACTGGCTTTGTTCTACTGCTCATGCAAATTACATGAGTTTACATACAGTTGTATTTCAATTTTAATTAAATGCTATGACATTATTACTGTGCAACATTTATTGAATATGAAAAATAGGAAAGAGTAATTCAGTAAAATATTTCGAACATGAGCACCACGTTCTCTAAAAGCTACGGCATTTGTTGCGCGGCACTTTAAGTGCCCTATAATGGTACAAGATGTAACTACAAAGTCTGCCTATAGAATATTTTAGATAAAGGAACAATGAATCAAAATCAAACAGGCGAGAAACAGTTTTCCTAGTACACTTGGTAAGTCGTATAGCTACATATTTTAAGACTTCATACCCTAGCGTTTGGGTCGACTGTGCTATCTACCTCTCAAGCTAAGCTGTTCCTTTGTCTGATGAAAGTGCAATGTTCTTCCCACGCTGTTTGTGATAATACTGTGAACAGCTCGTGCCATTAAAATATGGGACTGCTAGATCTATAGTTTTTTTTTTCCATTACTATTGCAATATTGACGTAGTGTCCAGCTTTGCAGATATGTTCTTAAGATTTTGCAACTTGCTTTCGTATATTTTTTACTTCATGTTCATCGTTTCTGTTGAAACATCATCTCCTATTGGTGCCCTTCATTTTGTGACGCTTGCTTGTATTTATACACATTCGGGATGCTGCTATTTTCATTGTTAATTTTTGTATTAGTCATTAATCTCTTGAATTTCGGAAACATTCGAGGAAATTTTGGAATTATTGTGCAGCTTACAAAATCAGTTAGAAATTTAAATAAAATTAGCCTTATTTGCTATGTAAATCACTCCGTCTTCAGGCCACAAGTGGCCCATAGGGACCATCTGACCGCCGTGTCATCCTCAGTGAGGATGCGGATAGGAGGGGCATGTGGTCAGCACACCGCTCTCCCGGTCGTTATGATGGTTTTCTTTGACCGGAGCCGCTACTATTCGGTCGAGTTGCTCCTTAATTGGCATCACGAGGCTGAGTGCACCCCGAAAAATGGCAACAACGCATGACGGCTGGATGGTCACCCATCCAAGTGCCGGCCACGCCCGACTGCACTTAACTTCGGTGATCTCACGGGAACCGGTGTATCCACTGTGGCAAGGCCGTTGCCTTATTTGCTATGTAACCCATTTATTTTCACACAATGAGATAATGAGAAATATTAGATACAAATACATTAATTGTAAAAACAAATTTTGCTACGAAAAAGAACTTCAGATAAAAGTTTCTTATCTTTAGGATTTCATGTAGTCATTCATATATGTTCCAGTCCTCAAGTGCCACAACTCAGAGCGAAATCTGTATAATGGTATGAGGTACAGAAACCCAACGCTACAACACATAAGCTGAACTCCCATTATAGTGTACACATAGTAGGTAAGAGGTGGTTGAACAAAGTACAGTGAAAACAGTTGGAGATCAAGATATGTTGATACGTAATGGTAAGATTAATTATTGTAGTGGGATCTGGAAAAATGTATTGCTTTGCATCGTGGAAAGAGAATAGTGAAACGTGCCCTTACCTATTGAGAAATTTTCTGAAATTTCAGAGAGCCTCTGCTGCTATAAACTGACGTGACAAAAGTCATCGGATAGCAAATCGAGCTTACACAGATGGCATGCTGCTATTCTCATTGTTACTTTCTGTATTAGTGATTAATTTCTTGAATTATAGATACTTTCAAAGAAAATTTGGAATTATTGTGATACTTATCAAATCAATTAGCAACTTAAATGAAATTAGCCTGGTCAGACGAGTGTGACAGACACGACGAAGCTATTGACCCAAGTTGTCGACAGGACACTGTGCAAACTGGTGATGACTCCGTAATGGTGTGGGCGATGATTACATGAGATGAAATGGGTACGCTAGTCCTACTGATCCGATAATTAATTGGAAATGGTTTTGCTGAGCTACCAGGAGATCTTTTGCAGCCATTGATGGACATTATATTCGCAAACAAAGATGTAATTTTTATGGATGACAATGTGACATGTCACTGGACCACAATTATTCGCGATTGGTTTGAAGAACATTCTGGACAGTTCGAGTGAACATTTGGCCACCCAGATCGCCCGAAATAAAACCCATCTAACACTTCTCTTGAGTCATCAGTCGCCTGACTGGTTTGATAGGGCCCACCACGAATTCCTTTCCTGTGCCAACCTCTTCATCTCTGACTACCACTTGCAACCTACGTCTTCAATTATTTGCTGGATGTATTAAAATCTCTGTCTTTCTCTACAGCTTTTACCTTCTAAGGCTCCCTCTAGTACCATGGAAGTTATTCCATGATGTTTTAACAAATGTCCTACAATCCTGTCCCTTCTTCTTCTCAGTGTTTGTTCATATTTTACTTTCCTCGCCGATTCGCTGGAGAACCTCCACGTTTTTTACCTTATCAGTCCACCTAATTTTCTACATTCTTCTGTAACACCACAGTCCAAGCTTCACTATCCCCGGTGCTGTGCTCAAAACGAACGCTTTCAGAATTTTATTCCTCAAAATTAAGGCCTATATTTGAAGCTAGTGGACCTCTCGGGCAGGAATGCCCTTTTTGCCAATGCCAGTCTGCTTTCTGTGACCTCCCCGATCCGTCCGTTGTCGCTTATTTTTCTGTAGAATCCCTCAATTTCGTCTACTTTGCGATCTTCAATCTCCTCGCTGTTCTCATTTCTGTTACATCTCATTACTTTCGTCTTTCTTCGATTTAGTCATAATCCATATTCTGTAGTCATTAGACTGTTCCTTATGTTCGACCCATTATGAAAATCTTCTTCACTTTCCTTGAGAATAGCAATGTTATCAGCGAATCTTATCGATATCCTTTCACCTTCAATTTTAATTCCACTCTCGAACCTTTCTTTTATTTCCGCCATTGCTACTTAGATCTATAGGTTGAACAATAGGGGGGAAGGCTACATCCCTATCACAAACGCTTTTTAATCCGAGCACTTTGTTCTTGTTCTTTCACTCTTATTTTTCACTATTTTCGAATATCCTCAGACCCTTTCTCTGTTCACCTTCTCCCTGTGACCTCTGCATGTATACCTGAAATATTGTTGTCGGTGTTTGTTTGCTGTCGATTCTGATGAGAACAACCCTAGCACTAAACTATTCACAGTAACTCACTCTGTGCCCTACTTTCTCCTGTTATATAATTATCTGCTTCTGTTTATATTACCCTATACTAATCTGAGCAGGAATCTTTTCTTCTTTCCATTTCACTTCAGCGATCTCCACTATATCTAGGTTGAGCCTTAACACTTCTGGTCTAAAACTCTCTAGCTTCTTTATCACTTCCAAACTCCTGACTTTACACGCTCCGACTCTTAGAACGTTATCCTCTCCTTCGCTATTAAATCTTTTTCTCATGGCCACCTCCCCCTTGGCAGACCCCCTTCCGGGGATGCGAATGGGTGTCTGGTCCGGAATATTTTTCCAATGGAGAGATCATCACGACCCATTTTCAATTACAGGCTATATGTCCTGTGGATAGATGTAATGTGTCATTAATGCAGTGGTTTTCATTGCCTTCTGCATCTTCATGCCATTGATCATTGCTGATTCTCCCACCTATAGGGGTGGTATCGCACCACAAGGACAAGAGGCTACCATGAATCTCTGTCCGCCCCTCCTCCCTTTTTGACAATAGAAGACCTCTAGCATAAGAAGTTATGGAAGCATAAGCCAGCTCATATTCCATACGTTAGTGACAGTTGATAGAAAGGGACCGAGGGGCTTCGCAGCCTGCAATGGAAGCTTCCTGTTGATCACTGTTCGCTGCGTAGGGCTTCCAGTTGGGTTCCGTCCGCACCGCCGTCCGTTCCGCAGGGATGGAATCAGTGGCAGTGGTGTCAGTCTGATGGTCTTGTAGTATTACATCATCTTCCTCCAGCGAGTTGGAGCCGCCGCATTATAAAGTCGTCCTACGGTGTCGTTTTCGGTGGTTCGGAGAAGCCGGCACGACTGCCATCCTAATGCCGGCGGTGAGTGGAGTGTCTGTTGGTATGTATGGCACTGGGCGGAGTGCTGCCAGTGGCCAGTCCGGTTGATCGGTCCAGTGTCGGTCTGCGGAGGGCAGTTCCGGTACTGCCCCGTCGATCTGTGGCGTAGGGAGGGACGGAGACGTCGTGAGGGCCGCCGCGTAGGTTACTGGGAGGATTGTTGGTGTCGGTGGAGGTGTCACGTTGGAGGCACTCAGAACGTAAGAACCTTCCTTGTCGCATCCATAACACGTTATAGGTTCTCTGTCATTAGTAACTATCGCCCGGCAGCCTCCTATCTACACTACTGGCCATTAAAGTTGCTACACCACGAAGATGACGCGCTACAGACGTGAAATTTAACCGACAGGAAAAAGATGCAGTGATATGCAAATGATTAGCTTCTCAGAGCATTCACACAAGGCTAGCGCCGGTGGCGACACCAACGTGCTGACACGAGAAAAGTTTCTAACCGATTTCTCTTACACAAACAGCTGTTGACCGGCGTTGCCTGGTGAAACTTTCTTCTGATGCCTCGTGTAAGGAGGAGAAATGCGTACCATCACGTTTCCGACTTCGATAAACGTCGGATTGTAGCCTATCGAGACTTCGGTTTATCGTATCGCGATATTGCTGCTCGCGTTGGTCGAGATACAATGACTGTTAGCAGAATATGGAATCGGTGGATTCAGGAGGGTAATACGGAACGCCCTGCTGTATCTCAACGGCCTCGTATCACTAGCAGTCGGAACGACAGGCATCTTATGCGCACAGCTGTAATGGATCGTGCAGCCACGTCTCGATCTTTGAGTCAAAAGATGGGGACATTTGCAAGACGACAACCATCTCCACGAACAGTTCGACGACGTTTGCAACAGCATGGACCATCAGCTCGGAAACCATGGCTGCGGTTACCCTTGACGCTGCATCACAGACAGGAGCGCCTGCGATGCTGTACTCAACGACGAAGCTGGGTGCACGAATGGCAAAACGTCATATTTTCGGTTGAATCCAGGTTTTGTTTACAGCATCATGATGGTTGCATCCGTGTTTGGTGACATCGCGGTGAAGGCACGTTGGAAGCATGTATTTGTCATCGCCATACTGGCGTATCACCCGGCATGATGGAATGGGAGGGGGGGACATTGGTTACAGGTCTCGGTCACCTCTTCTTCGCATTGACGGCATTTTGAACAGTGGACGTTACATTTCAGCCGTGTTACGACCCGTGGCTCTACCCTTCATTCGATCCCTGCGAAATCCTACATTTCAGCAGGATAATGCACGACCGCATGTTGCAGGTCCTGTACGTGTCTTTCTGGATACAGAAAATGTTTAACTACTGCCATGTCCAGCAGATTCTCCAGATCTGTCAGCATTTGAAAACGTCTGGTCAATGGTGGCCGAGCAACTGGTTCGTCACAATACGCCAGTCACTACTCTTGATGAAGTGTGGTATCGTGTTGAAGCTGCATGGGCAGCTGTGCCTGTGCATTCCATCAAAGCTCTGACTCAATGCCCAGGCGTATCAAGGCCGTTATTACGGCCAGAGGTAGTTGTTCTGGGTACTGATTTCTCAGGATCTATGCACCCAAATTGCGTGAAAATGTAATCACATGTCAGTTCTAGTATAATATATTTGTCCAATGAATACCCGTTAATCATCTGCATTTCTTCTTGGTGTAGCAATTTTAATGGCCAGTAGTGTACCTTCATGCCGTAGGAGCTCAATGCACACCTGATGTATTCCGTTGAGGAGTGGGTACGTCTTAAATTGGGTCTACTTTTCTGCCACCTGTTCGTGTACTGTATTATAGGGGTGGGGCACCACATCGGCTTCCACCGCAGTGAATTCGGGGGTTAGTTAATGTATGTGTATAGACCGCATTTCCAGTCCGGAACGACCAACCTCGACGTTACCAACATTTCCGTCTGCGTGGCATAAGTGTTGTCGTTTTATGTCTCGAATAACACTTGCGCACGTTGCGTCATTAGTAAGTTCCACATAGACGGTGTTACATAGGATCGAAAAGCGAATGCCGACGATGTCGGAGGCTGGGATCTTTTCTCTCTACCAGACATCGAGTACTTTTGGTCTAACGAAGTCTTTTCTAAAAGCGATTCTTAATGTTTCTTTACGGTATTGGTTCACCAAGATCTTTTTGCGCAACGGTGTCACGTTAGTGTCGTCCGATGGAGTAATTAAGACGATTATGATGCTGTTTGGTTTGTGGGGGTAAATAAGACGAGCGGAACCCCACTGCTTGCGGAAACACACAGTACGTCCGCACTGCTCGGCCGCTACAGTCGTACTGCCTCTAGACCACTGGCCAAGTCGAACAATTAGGAGACATAATCGAGAGGTCAATTTGTGCACGAAATCCTCCACCGGCAACGCTTGCACAGTTAGGGCTGGCTTTAGAGGCAGCACGGCTCATTACTTCTGCAGGAAACTTCCAACGACTTGTTGAATCCATGCCACGTTTAATTGCTCCACTACGCGGGACGAAAACAGGTCACTTACACGGAATTAGGAAGCATCCCATGAATTTTGTCACATCAGTGTACATAGAATCACAGTGACTGATGTCACAACTGTGGGAACCGGTTTCACCTCAACATGCAAAGAACAAAATCATTTCATTGCCCCTTTGCGACATAATCTTTACGACCCGGACAGTTCAGATCTGATGTTGTCTGGACAGTAATGACATCTCAGTAACTGTTCCCATTTCTTCGTTGCCTATCAGACTGGTCGCATCCGTTGTTGTCAATTCAACAAATAGAATAGTTGCAGCCAATTTCCTGGACGTGAGCAATAAATAAACATTAATGTGGTGATGAGGCAAGGTACTAAAAATCAGTGCAGTCGAGATGAACTGTTTGTCATAAGAGAGCTGAGTTTATTTAAGTCTGAAGCGGAGTTGTGAGGTCCTTTTCGATAATAGTGAAAGTACCATTTCATCTGTCCGTTTTTCTGTTGTTAGAGCCTCGTGATGACTGGGTGTTGTGTGATGTCCTTAGGTTAGTTAGGTTTAAGTAGTTCTAAGTTCTAGGGAACTGATGACCATAGATGTTAAGTCCCATAGTGCTCATTGCCATTTGAACCATTTTATTGTTAGAGATTCCACACACCTTGCAGACAGTAGAGCTGCAGACAAACCAGAAGAATTGTCAACTCGTCCTCTTTCTCAGTGCACGGCATGTTTATGTGATGCACATGCTTAAAATTCACTTATCAACTAAATATCATTTTATTTTGAACCTTTATCATCAAAACACCTGAAAGGCGACTTACTGAACCCTAACTCGACGAAACTGTCAAAGAAAGAATACGGAAAGAACTACGAATAAATACCTGACGAGTTTTGCAAAAAAAAAAAAAAATAAATAAATAAATAAATAAAAAAAAGTGTCCCATAATCGCAAACAACATTCTGGATCCAAAGAAGGTATGATAATTTTACACTGCGTCCTGATGCCAGCGACCAAAGGCCAACCCGTACAGCGCTTGCTTCAGTCGTCCAGTTTGCCAAACCCTCATTCACTGACGTGTAAAGGGTGGCGAGAGGAGAACTTGGGTGAACATTGAACAACTGTGAAAAATTGTCTACCGTTTCACATGTGAAGTTCATTATATACTGCTAGTGTGCCACATGTTCATCTTACAGTAAACTGTTACCGTTTCATGTTATTTCTGATACAATAAACTAATTTGAAATTTTACGTTTCATTTCTAAAATGGTTCAAATAGCTCTAAGCACTATGGGACTTAATATCTGAGGTCATCAGTCCCCCTAGACTTAGAACAACTTAAACCTAACTAACCTAAGTACAGCGCACACGTCCATGCCTAAGGCAGGATTCAAACCTGCGACCGCAGCAGCCGTGCGGTTCCGGACTGAAGCGCCTAGCACCGTTCGACCACAGCGGCCAGCAATTCCATTTCACTTCAGTGTCTTGCAGAGTTACAGAAACTTGTTATTCTCTTGCGATGTATTTTCAATTTTCTGTGTGTAACAGATATTTTTTATTTTGATATGCGCAAATACGGTATATAATAAGTGCTTTACTTACCAGAAGGTAGAGTCTTGTCAGGACTGGCTCTTCGAAGGCTGTCAGTAGTTCTAATAGGCAACATTCCATTAGAACTACTGACAGCCTTGGGAGAGCCAGTCCTGACGAAACTCTACCATCTGGTGAGCAAGATGTATGAGACAGGCGAAAGAACTTTAGACTTCAAGAAGAATAGAATAATTCCAATTCCAAAGAAAGCAGGTGTTGACAGATGTGAAAATTACCGAACTATCAGTTTAATAAGTCATGGCTGCAAAATACTAACGCGAATTCTTTACAGACGAATGGAAAAACTGGTAGAAGCCGACCTCGGGGAAGATCAGTTTGGATTCCGTAGAAATGTTGGAACACGTGAGGCAATACTGACCCTACGGCCTTTCCTAGAAGCTAGATTAACAAAAGCAAACCTACGTTTCTAGCATTTGTAGACTTAGAGAAAGCTTTTGACAATGTTGACTGGAATACTCTCTTTCAAATTCTGAAGTTGGCAGGTGTAAAATACAGGGAGTGAAAGGCTATTTACAAATTATGCAGAAACCAGATGGCAGTTATGAGAATCGAGGGGCATGAAAGGGAAGCAGTGGTTGGGAAGGGAGTGAGACAGGGTTGTAGCCTATCCGCGGTGTAATTCAATCTGTATATTGAGCAAGCAGTGAAGGAAACAAAAGAAAAATTCGGATTACGAATTAAAATCAAAGGAGAAGAAATAAAAACTTTGAGGTTCGCCGATGGCATTGTAATTCTGCCAGAGACAGCATAGGACTTGGAAGAGCAGTTGAACGGAATGGACAGTGTCTTGAAAGGAGGATGTAGGACATCAACAAAAGCAAAACGAGGAACGAACGTAGTCGAATTAAGTCAGGTGATTCTGAGGGAGTTAGATTTTGAAATGAGATACTTAAAGTATTAAAGGAGTTTTGCTATTTGGGGAGCAAAATAACTGATGATGGTCGAAGTAGGGAGGATATAAAATGTAGACTGTCAATGGCACGGGAAGTGTTTCTAATGAAGAGAAATTTGTTAACATTGAGTATATATTTAAGTGTCAGGAAGTCGTTTCTGAAAGTATTTGTATGGAAGCGAAACATGGACGATAAATAGTTTGGACAAGAAGAGAATAGAAGCTTCCGAAATGTGCTACAGAAGAATGCTTAAGATTAGATGGGTAGATCACATAACTAATGAGGAGGTATTGAATAGAATTGGGGACAAGATGAGTTTGCGGCACAACTTCACTAGAAGAAGACATTGGTTGGTAGGACACGTTCTGAGGCATCAAGGGATCACCAATTTAGTATTGGAGAGCAGCGTGGAGGGTAGAAGTTGTAGAGGGAGATCAAGAGATGAATACACTAAGCAGATTCAGAAGGATTTAGGCTGGAAGCAGACTGCACAGGATAGAGTAGCATGGAGAGCTGCATCAAACCAGTCTCAGGACTGACGATCACAACAACAACAACAACAACAACTTACGATGAAATTAAAATACACTACTTTTCATGGCTAAAACAATGTGGTATCCTTCTGGACCCCGCAAGACCATTTATGATAAAGGAAGGAACAAGCGTTACTCAAAGATGCGTACTGTGAACCTGGACAGCACTGTACCTCTTTACTATCACATCCGCAATTGAGCATTGTAGTAGAGGTTGAAAATACAGCTTCAGTTGTTAATTACTTTTTTTTCACACTACTGGTTTCGGACTGTTATAAGCCCATCCTCAGGTGTCGTACTGGAAATAGCAAAAGACAGGAGATAATTTACACACGCCGCAACTCCCATAAAAAAACAAAAAACCGGTCGGGCTAGGTGCTATGAAACATATGTCAATGCGCAAGTGGCACCAAACAGTGCTACGGACAACTGCCTGGGTAGGGAATATACAGGGTGGTCCACTGATCGTGACCGGGCCAAATATCTCACGAAATAAGCATCAAACGAAAAAACTAAAAAGAACGAAACTCTTGTAGCTTGAAGGGGGAAACCAGATGGCGCTATGGTTCGACCGATAGATGGCGCTGCCATAGGCCAAACGGATATCAACTGCGTTTTTTTAAATAGGAACCCCCATTTTTATTACATATTCGTGTAGAACGTAAAGAAATATAGATGTTTTAGTTGGACCACTGTTTTCGCTTTGTAATAGACGGCGCTGTAATAGTCACAAACATATAAATACGTGGTATCACGTAACATTCCGCCAGTGCGGACGGTATTTGCTTCGTGATACATCACACGTGTTAAAATGAACCGTTTACCAATTGCGGAAAAGGTCGATATCGTGTTGTTGTATGGCAAAATGCCCAAAGGGGGGTGTGCTATGTATGCTGCTCGGTATCCTGGACGACATCATCCAAGTGTCCGGACCGTTAGCCGGATAGTTACGTTATTTAAAGAAACAGGAAGTGCTCAGCCACATGTGAAACGTCAACCACGACCTGCAACACATGATGATGCTCAAGTGGGTGTTTTAGCTACTGTCGCGGCTTATACGCACATCAGTAGCAGACAAATTCCGCGAGACTCGGGAATCTCAGAAACGTCGGTTTTGGGAATGCTACATCAATATCAGTTGACCTATACCATATTTCTATGCACCAGGAATTGCATGGCGACGACTTTGAACGTCGTGTACAGTTCTGCCACTGGGCACAAGAGAAATTACAGGACGATGACAGATTTTTTGCACGCGTTTTATTTAGCGACGAAGCGTCGTTCACCAACAGCGGTAACGTAAACCGACATAATATGCACTATTGGGCAACGGAAAATCCACGATGGCTGCGACAAGTGGAACATCAGCGACCTTGGCGCGTTTATGTATGGTGCGGCATTATGGGAGGAAGGATAATCGGCCTCCATTTTATCGATGGCAATCTAAATGTTGCAGTGTATGCTGATTTCCTACGTAATGTTCTACCGATGCTACTACAAGATGACGGAATGGCGATATACTTCCAACATGACGGATGTCCGGCACATAGCTCTGGTGCGGTTGAAGCGGGTATTGAATAGCGTATTTCATGACAGGTGGATTGGCCGTCGAAACACCGTACGATGGCCCGAACGTTCACCAGATCTGACGTCCCCGGGTTTCTTTCTGTTGGGAAAGTTGAAGGATGTTTGCTATCGTGACCCACTGACAACGTCTGACAACATGCGTCAGCGCATTGTCAATGCATGTGCGAACATTATGGAAGGCGAACTACTTACTGTTGAGAGGAATGTCGTTACACGTATTGCCAAATGCACTGAGGTCGACTAAGATCATTTTGAGCATTTATTGCATTAATGTGGTATTTACAGGTAATCACGCTGTAACAGCATGCGTTCTCAGAAATGATAAGTTCACAAAGATACATGTATCACATTGGAACAACAGAAATAAGATGTTCAAACGTACCTACGTTCTGTATTTTAGTTTAAAAAACCTACCTGTTACTATCCGCCTAAAATTGTGAGCCATATGTTTGTGACTACTACAGCACCATCTGTCACAAAGCGAAAAAGTGGTCCAACTAAAACATTCATGTTTCTTTACGTACTACACGAATATGTAATAAAAAATGGCGGTTTAAAAAAAAAAACGCAGTTGAGATTCGTTTGACCTATGGCAGCGCCATCTAGCGGGCCAACCATAGCGCCATCTGGTTTCCCCCTTCAAGCTAGACAAGTTTCGTTCTTCGTAGTTTTTTCGTTTGACGCTTATTTCGTGAGATATTTGTCCCGGTCACGATCACTGGACCACCCTGTAAACAAATGGTATCACGACACTTGCACTGTGCTGTGGTCCCCGAGCGCCGCGTGTACCAGATGCGGTGTGCTGCCTATGAGCGCAGAACAGGGTGTCGCGGATGCGAACGAGGAGGCAAATTGGTAAGCCAGAGTGGCAAAAGTGCTGCCATCTATTGACGGACGACGAACACGGGGTCACTAGCCCGCCCGTTCACAATTTGAATTTAGTGGGTTAAATTTGAAACGAAGAAAAACCAAAAAATTACATACAAAAAACACACGATATGTGTTAAAAGTGCATTATGCGTAGTAAAGGAGCGTATTGAACATGTCGGTCCATGACTGTGGTAAAACTGAGTGGAGTGTGCGATATAAAATTAGTATACAAAACGTAAAGCGCAATGGATCTTTCCTTTTACATGAGTGGCAAAGATGTTTTAAATTTAGTGGGGATATATAAGTGGCAACGTGTAACTACACCCCACAGTCATCAGTTAAAAGACCATGCACTTGGGCCACTCCTGTATACAATCTCTAGTTACCGATCAGCAAGGAAAGTAGCGAAACCTTACAGTCTACACATCAGAAAGTAATATGCCAATTGATAGCTTGCAGCAATAGCATTAAAAGAACATATTAAAAGTGGGGTCAGCTTAAAACTACTAACCAACCGTCGACAATTAATCGAGGCTCACATTAGATAAGACCTGAGACGCACTTTATATCATGTAAGACAGGTAAATTTTTAAATAGTAAGGGCACAGATAATGCCACAGTACTATAATGCGCCTGAGTCGTAGGATAAAAAGAAAAAATGCAATTTTTTTTATTTTTTTTTTGTAAGAGAAGACAATTTTACGGCTATTTAAAATAAACTGGGTGGACCTTGCGGACCTCACTATAGGAAACAGGCATATGCCGTACCTTCGTTAAACCCATTGAAGGCCACAAAATCACTAACCCAATAAAAAATAGTATACACGTATGGCGTACAGTAATCAGGGACCAGAAAGAGAAGGAAATGAGGCTGGACGCTGCTTCAGAAGAGAAAAGTTATTCAGCAGGACTGTGTGCTTGAGCGCAGTTTGCTCGTTCAAAATGCCATACAAATCACGGCAAATGCTGCGGATAATTTCTATTTCTTCTAAAATGTGTAAAACCGAGCCCTTACTTTGAAACTGAAGCGGTATTTTCAACCTCTGCCCTTCACTACCAGCGTAATTTTGCGCCAAGTGTCCTCGATAAAATTTAAAGGCTGTGGATTTACTAGTGACTCGTGACTATAGACGGACTCCCGTAGAATGTAAATAACACTCTGAACGTCCTGAGTGCTGATTCTCGAGGTAACTGACTCATAGGTTAGAGAATCCCCTCCCTAGGCCCGACAAGACGCCTCCTGAGACGCGGCAAGGTAGGAGTATGCAAAATGCAACAGGGAATAACAATATTAATGTGCTAATAGGAAACTGCAGGAGCGTCTATAGAAAGGTCCCAGAACTGCTCTCATTAATAAACGGTCACAATGCCCATATAGTACTAGGGACAGAAAGTTGGCTGAAACCAGACGTAAACAGTAATGAAATCCTAAACTCAGATTGGAATGTATACCGTAGAGACAGGCTGAACAGTGAAGGGGGAGGCGTGTTTATAGCGATAAGAAGTGCAATAGTATCGAAGGAAATTGACGGAGATCCGAAATGTGAAATGATTTGGGTGAAGGTCACGGTTAAAGCAGGCTCAGACATGGTAATTGGATGTCTCTATAGGCCCCCTGGCTCAACAGCTGTTGTGGCTGAGCACCTGAAGGATAATTTGGAAAATATTTCGAGTAGATTTCCCCACCATGTTATAGTTCTGGGTGGAGATTTTAATTTGCCAGATATAGACTGGGAGACTCAAACGTTCATAACGGGTGGCAGGGACAAAGAATCCTGTGAAATTTTTTTAAGTGCTTTATCTGAAAACTACCTTGAGCAGTTAAACAGAGAACCGACTCGTGGGGATAACATATTAGACCTTCTGGTGACAAACAGACCCGAACTATTTGAAAAAGTTAACGCAGAACAGGGAATCAGCGATCATAAAGCGGTTACGGCATCGATGATTTCAGCCGTAAATAGGAATATTAAAAAGGGTAGGAAGATTTTTCTGTTTAGAAAAAGTGACAAAAAGCAGATTTCAGAGTACCTGTTGGCTCAACACAAAAGTTTTGTCTCAAGTACAGATAGTGTTGAGGATCAGTGGACGAAGTTCAAAACCGTCGTACATTATGCGTTAGATGAGTATGTGCCAAGCAAGATCGTAAGAGATGGGAAAGAGCCACCGTGGTACAACAACCGAGTTAGAAAACTGCTGCGGAAGCAAAGGGAACTTCACAGCAAACATAAACATAGACAAAGCCTTGCAGGCAAACAAAAATTACGCGAAGCGAAATGTAGTGTGAGGAGGGCTATGCGAGAGGCGTTCAATGAATTCGAAAGTAAAGTTCTATGTACTGACTTGGCAGAAAATCCTAAGAAATTTTGGTCTTATGTCAAAGCGGTAGGTGGATCAAAACAAAATGTCCAGACACTCTGTGACCAAAATGGTACTGAAACAGAGGATGACAGACTAAAGGCCGAAATACTAAATGTCTTTTTCCAAAGTTGTTTCACAGAGGAAGATTGCACTGTAGTTCCTTCTCTAGATTGTCGCACAGATGACAAAATGGTAGATATCGAAATAGACGACAGAGGGATAGAGAAACAATTAAAATCGCTCAAAAGAGGAAAGGCCTCTGGACCTGATGGGATACCAGTTCAATTTTACACAGAGTACGCGAAGGAACTTGCCCCCCTTCTTGCAGCGGTGTACCGTAGGTCTCTAGAAGAGCGTAGCGTTCCAAAGGATTGGAAAAGGGCACAGGTCATCCCCGTTTTCAAGAAGGGACGTCGAACAGATGTGCAGAACTATAGACCTATATCTCTAACGTCGATCAGTTGCAGAATTTTGGAACACGTATTGTGTTCGAGTATGACTTTTCTGGAGACTAGAAATCTACTCTGTAGGAATCAGCATGGGTTTCGAAAAAGACGGTCATGTGAAACCCAGCTCGCGCTATTCGTCCACGAGACTCAGAGGGCCATAGACACGGGTTCACAGGTAGATGCCGTGTTTCTTGACTTCCGCAAGGCGTTCGATACAGTTCCCCACAGTCGTTTAATGAACAAAGTAAGAGCATATGGACTATCAGACCAATTGTGTGATTGGATTGAGGAGTTCCTAGATAACAGGACGCAGCATGTTATTCTCAATGGAGAGAAGTCTTCCGAAGTAAGAGTGATTTCAGGTGTGCCGCAGGGGAGTGTCATAGGACCGTTTCTATTCACAATATACATAAATGACCTGGTGGATGACATCGGAAGTTCACTGAGGCTTTTTGCAGATGATGCTGTGGTGTACCGAGAGGTTGTAACAATGGAAAATTGTATTGAAATGCAGGGGGATCTGCAGCGAATTGACGCATGGTGCAGGGAATGGCAATTGCATCTCAATGTAGACAAGTGTAATGTGCTGCGAATATACAGAAAGATAGATCCTTTATCATTTAGCTACAAAATAGCAGGTCAGCAACTGGAAGCAGTTAATACCATAAATTATCTTGGAGTACGCATTAGGAGTGATTTAAAATGGAATGATCATATAATGTTGATCGTCGGTAAAGCAGATGCCAGACTGAGATTCATTGGAAGAATCCTAAGGAAGTGCAATCCGAAAACAAAGGAAGTAGGTTACAGTACGCTTGTTCGCCCACTGCTTGAATACTGCTCAGCAGTGTGGGATCCGTACCAGATAGGGTTGATAGAAGAGATAGAGAAGATCCAACGGAGAGCAGCGCGCTTCGTTACAGGATCATTTAGTAATCGCGAAAGCGTTACGGAGATGATAGATAAACTCCAGTGGAAGACTCTGCAGGAGAGACGCTCAGTAGCTCGGTACGGGCTTTTATTGAAGTTTCGAGAACATACCTTCACCGAAGAGTCAAGCAGTATATTGCTCCCTCCTACGTATATCTCGCGAAGAGACCATGAGGATAAAACCAGAGAGATTAGAGCCCACACAGAGGCATACCGACAGTCCTTCTTTCCACGAACAATACGAGACTGGAATAGAAGGGAGAACCGATAGAGGTACTGAAGGTACCCTCCGCCACACACCGTCAGGTGGCTTGCGGAGTATGGACGTAGATGTAGATGTAGATAGGTAAACCACAAAAAAATCCAAGTGCATCGGATCGAACAGCGACGAATAAGCACAAGTTCCAACAGCAGCTCACGTAAATAAATGCAAGTTCCGGGAGCGGCTGACTCAAAAAGAATTCAAACACCCTATCGGCACAAACTGCCGGTATTCGAATCGAAACTCTGAAAACTGCCGAGTGCAACCACCCATGAAACGTCAACGTAATTTCAAACACAAACTGCCATCTCATATGCCGCAGGGTTCACTGTAGTCCAAAACTGAGGCCCCATTCCAACCTCCGTTCGGCTTCAATGAAACATCGCGCATAACCTCCCATCGTTAAGCTCGTAACTAACACAGTACATATTTACTCTCTGAACATCGTTAATGCCAGTAAAAATCAAATTACGTAGGAAAACGTGCGCTATTGCGACTAATTTCAAATGCCGAAGTAAGTTTCACAAAGGATAGTTCGTCCACAATCAATAACAATATGATTACTAACGGTTTTGCTACATTACTGATAGTGTCTAAAATTCATTACCAGTATACAGTGTGTTACTCTATTCTCGTAAGGAATCATCTCCTCGCTTCCTTGGTGCAATTAGTTGTTTCATAACATTAATAGAATCAATGTTGCATGCAAGTTTAAAAGTGTATAATACACAGTTGACTCCTGTGAATTAGAGCCTCGATAAATTGAAGTTTTCGAGGAATCTAACTAGTTGTTTTGCCACTTAAAAAATTGTCGATTAATCGAAGGGACCCTATATGCACTGGTACACTCGAGAAACCGAAACGATTATCTATTAAAGGTCGCCAGCGAAAACACTACAATCCGTTGTCAACGACGATTTAACGACCTCCTCGTCCACGCCGTGAAGGCCGAAGTAATGTCATCCGGTCGCCATGTCTGCCTCACGGCAACATGAGGATGCGCTATGGACGGGGATGTACTCAGCAAACCGCTCTCCCGGTCATCTTTCAAGATAGCGGAGCCGCTACTGTTCTGTCAAGTAGCTCCTTAATTGTTTTCAGGAGGCTGAGTGCACCCGAAGTAGTCTCTCCACAAGGCGAAAATTCTTGGTAGTACCGGGAATCGAACACAGGTCCTCCATATAGCAGTCAGTAGCGCTGACCACTCAGCTACTTAGTTGGACATCACTGAGTTTTCAAGATGCAAAATGTTACAGGGGATACTACAACAAAGTAGGAGTACTGCTGTTGTTAGAAATGAAAACGGACAGTTCTTAGAAGCTAAATCCTTTTTTAGCACCAAATTCTACAAACGTTAGGAGTTTCAAGTGTATCATATCTGTAACGTCACAGAATACAGCCACAGCCCTGATTCGTAACCATGGCGGAGCAATTCCAGCAGCCGCCGCCAACGACCTACTTGCACAGCAACCCTAGCAACAGCGGGACGCTTCCTCGCTGAACTTCCGCGAGTAGGCGACCGGGTCTGGCAAATATTACGAGACAACGGCAAGCAGCGAGCTTGAAGAAGGCGCACCCAAATAATAGTCCAAACCAGATGGAAAAATAAACATCTGTTATCTTGCGTCTCTCTTCAGCTACCCACACCGTCCTGCTCTCTTCCTCGTCATAAGAGTTAAGTACGTCCCATGTGGGAGCCGAGCGCCTTCTCACAAACGCTGGGATGGCTACCAATACCCAGTAGCCGGCATTTCATAATTGAACCGCTGCAGATCACAGATCCTTTGTCTTACCGCTCAAGCAGTGGGTGGGTGACAACAGAAATGTTCAGTGACGAGCTATTGATTCTGGACAAAGAAAAAAATGTCCTGCTTTTCTGGATAACTGCGCAGTTCACAATAACCCACCGTGTCTGGATATTGCAAAACATAATTTTATCCATTCAAACATCACTTCGAAATTACACCATGGAATAATATAAGTTTTTAAAACTTTATACTTTATTTGTGATGGGTCGCATCGAATATGTCCAGAAGCCTAACGTAACAGTTTTATAGTAGGATGGCCATGGCTAATAAAACATCGAAGATGCTTCCTCCAACGATGAATTCATCTGTTTCAAGAAATGCATACTCAATATCACCTGCAACAGCAGGAGAACGAAGAGATGGAACTTCCCCCTGAGTTAGCAGAAATTGTGACGTTTACGTTATTTCCCATAGTCTGACTTTGACATTTAGGCTTTTTCTGGTGAATAAAGGACGAAAACTGTAACATATCATACCGCCCCCAGCTGCGATAGAACTCTATCTCATGTTGTCGGAGTTCTACGTAGCGATTCCTTCAACTCAACATTTATCTCGCCAAGGTTCCTTTATATCAAATTAGACGCTCACTTGACGAATTTAATCTCTGCTGTCGTCTCATTTTGTAGTACTAAAATAAATGAAAAATGCTGGTGCAGAGCTGACTTCTCCGGAAGATGTTGAGTGCAAGCAAAACGACGCGCGCTCATGCTTTTGTAACTTTTGAAAATCATCATTTATTTAATGGTGATTTTCAAAATACGACCGCATCTGTACACTGTAAAGTTACCGTCCCCATACGACTACTCGAGAACCTAACCCACCTCAACAACATCCTCCCTCTCTTTCCCACAGAAGATACTGTCCACACTGTCACAACAGACTGGTATCGCTTATTGAAGATTGTAATGACCAGGTAGTATTAGGAACAGAAAGTTGACTGAAACCGGAAGTAAGTAGCAACATAATCCTACGTGCAGATTCGAACATTCATCGTAAGGACAGGTTAGTTCAAATCAAATGTGTGTGAAATCTTATGAGACTTAACTGCTAAGGTCATCAGTCCCTAAGCTTACACACTACTTAACCTAAGTTACTGTAAGGACAAACACACACACTCATGCCCGAGGGTGGACTCGAACCTCCGCCAGGACCAGCCGCACAGCCGACAGGTTAGTCACCAATGGTGGCGACGTATTTATTGCAGTAAAGAATTCTAGAGTACCTAACTATGTTATCATGGATACCGAATGTCAATTTATCTGGGTGAAATTGAGCCTCAAAGGCCGGTCGGTCAAAAATGATAATCGGATGCTTTTACAGACAACATGGGTCAGGAGCTACAATGATAGACCACTTCAGAGAGTATTAGCAAGACATCGTTAATGGCTTTTCTGATCATGGTGGTGTAATACGGGGAGACTTCATCGTGCCAAACATATATTGGCAGACCGATGCTATCAAAACTGACGCCAGATATGCTGACACATCATGGGGAGACTATTGTGAATGTAATGTCTGAATATCATTTCGAGTAGATAATTGGAAAAACAACAAGAGAAGTGTAATGACACATTACGACGCAGAGAGATACAATATTTTAAATTCTGCGCCTACGCTTAAATTGAGAGGAATGTAGGAAACAATCTCTATACGTCCATATTTGATTCACTTTTGTTTCGTACTCCAAGAAGGAGCAACAAAAGTCTTGGATGTTACCTTGTATCTGACGGACGCGTTTTTTATTTTTATTTTTTTAAGTGTGCTGCAAGGCAGCCATATTGTCAGTATTAAGCGCAGGAAAAGTCTTATTGTCTCGTGAATAAATAGTGAGAAATATTCCAGTCTTATTTCAATCGACGTAGCATTGTATTACTTTGATCCACCGTCTACGCTAAAGAAGCCGACACCGCCTTAGGAAGATGCGCATGGTCAACAAAGAGAAGAACATTTACAGCGACCAATGAATTAATACTGTGGCAGAAGAACTAATTCTGCGTTTAAGGTGAGAACTCTGAATAAATCGACAACGATATAAATTTCCAAAATATTGTTAATCGGAAATGTACATTATATTTGAGGCAAAATTCAATCAGCACTGAATTTGTCCGCATTCAGAGCCAGTCATTACGCTCCCTAAAATTCTAAAGTTAAAGCTGCATATCCACATTTTTTCTTTACAAAAATATCAATAAGTTTATTTTTTATATTTATTTCGCCACAGAAGGTAACAGCTAACAATACGAGACTGGAATAGAAGGGAGAACCGATAGAGGTACTCAAGGTACCCTCCGCCACACACCGTCAGGTGGCTTGCGGAGCATGGATGTAGATGTAGATGAGTTAACCTAAAGTAAGCTAACAGTGATAAGATTGAAGCAGAAACTATGACTGTGGGTGAATACATCTTCTGAGGTGATGACCCAAGTTGCGGCATCGTATTGTCGCAATGTTACAATGAGTTTCGTACCCATTACCTTCGGGCAAAGTGTCGGGATCTTGTGTCTTGTTGATTATCTGACGAACATTCATTGCCCGACATGTGTGCAGTTTAAACATTAAAGTGATGTTCCTGCTTAACCGCTTGATGTGGTGTTATATCTGACTTTGCAGGTAGACTTTCCTCAGGTCATGTGGAGATGCTTTGTTCTCAAGCTTCTGTGGAGAGATTATTCCCGCACAAGGATTGGTCTAAGGTTTTGTGGAGGTGAGTTATCCTCAATCTATTGTGGAGAAAATTATTCTGGCAGCGGGTCCGGCCACCTTGTTATCGGCCTCCGATGTTGTTGGTGGCCCAGTTAGAGGACGAGCAGATTGCAGGTCTCGTAAAAAGCACCAGAAGTCTGGTAAAATGTTGGATTCCAGGCCGCGCTCAGTTGATAGCCTTCGTCACTGTTCACAAGATTCTCGTGGACCCGTATTTCTATTGGTTCTTTAATGACGCTATCCCAATAGCTCCCGGCTCGGCACAGCACCCTGGTGTTTTCGAAATCAAAGGTGTGGCATTAGCCGCAATACGCCAGGAACGCTACAAGAACCGTCCAGCTCACGAGACGCGATCAGAATGCACTGACGGAGACACGAACGGCGCGCCCGCTTCCCCCTCCTCCCCGCCCGCCGGCTCCTCTGGACCCAGCCTCCCGCGGCCAGGTGGTGGGGGGCACACTGCAGGTATAAAGGGACCGGCATCCGCAAAGTCTCGGCACTCTACCCAATGCTCAACGGGGAAAGCACACTAAATAGGAGGGTGTCGAGTCCTTATACATGACACTGATTAGACCTCTGATGACGTACGCAGCTCCCGTCTGGGGATATGCAGCTCCCACACGACTGCGCCGCCTGTAGTTCATAGCCCGCAGCTCGTGGTCGTGCGGTAGCGTTCTCGCTTCCCACGCCCGGGTTCGATTCCCGGCGGGGTCAGGGATTTTCTCTGCCTCGTGATGGCTGGGTGTTGTGTGATGTCCTTAGGTTAGTTAGGTTTAAGTAGTTCTAAGTTCTAGGGGATTGATGACCATAGATGTTAAGTCCCATAGTGCTCAGAGCCATTTGAACCATTTTTTTGTAGTTCATACAGAACAAAGTGCTGCGAATCATCAGCAATGCTCCACGCTACACACGCACCGTGGGTCTTCACCATGAATACCGCCTTGATACCCTCAAGGAAGTATTCAAGAAACACGCCACACGACTATAGAGGAACTCGAGACACTCGAACAATCCTTTCATCCTCACTCTGGGAAGCTACGATCACAACCACAGGTGGAAACACAAGCGGCCAAAGACACTGCTAGCTAGGGCATAGCCATCTAAGGTAAACTTACACACGCAAACAGCGACAAACGCCGGTAAGCCCCTGCATATCAGCAACACTGACTGGCAACTACCAGCTGCTATTAGAGCAGACCAACAGGCCACAGCAGGGACACCGACGAGCTCGCTCACAGACGCACGAACAATCTGCCAACACTCCCTCACACTGTGCCTCCGGTATATGACCTATCGGACACAAGACCGATAACAAACCTAACTGTTGCAGGTTGCAGGACGCTGAACGAGGACTCTGTACCAGCACCCAGCGCCAGCCGCCGAGCAGCACAAGCGCACAACGTCAAGGTATCGACATGCATGATACCCACTACTAACAAAGCCTATCCTTGCACAACCTATCGCAGGCAGCAAGACAACCGCTACTGCTCTTGCCGCCCGACCTAACTTTCGCAGAGGTTTTTTTCCCTTGGCTCTTGCTTTGGCACTTTCTTTCCTGTGCCCTTCAAACCGCTACCCTTCGTCAGATTTCGACCAATCTATCTCCGGATGAGCGCGTATTAATTGTTAATCCTAACCAGACGTACGCAAACATCACAGTACCCACATCCTGCGACACCTCACTTTAGTGAATACTAACCCTTATGCAGAGATGGCAGTAGACCTTTTGTGTTGGCCATCATGCCGGTGTGGGCGTGGAGGGGCCCCACCTCTATTCAAAAAAAAAAAAGTCTCGGCACTTCGCCAGAAGATGATGAGTATGTCACTCGTCGAAACGTTGCAGTTTTAAGACACCGCCACCCGGCTGGAAGCCCGAGAACTCTTCGCCAGCTGTATACGCCGGGAAAGCATACATTCACATTTACGACACCTCTACGGGGAGGAAATGCTCTGTAGCTTCAAGCTGCTGCAGAAAGAACGCAACAGGAAAGCCAAATTGCTCAGCTCATTGGCTTTCCTCCAACGTTGCCGAGACAAGAACATCTTGCCACGATTTGCGGAATTAAGACATCCTGTGAAAACGAAGAAAACCGAACGTATTTTACGGCGAGCAGGGATGGCCATTGTCAGGGAACGCATTCACTACACACGGCAAGAACTGGATAAGAATGCACGCATCCTGATCGCATGTCACCTGAAAATGGCAGAAGCATTACCGGCACACACTTGGGAGTGGGTTGACTGCAGCTCTCACGCCGACAGTGAGGTGCAGAAACGACATGTTGCCGCAAAACAGATCAACAAATTCGGCAGACTCTCTGGAGCTCAGTCGACCCAGAAGGTGACAAATATCACCAGAGCTATTGTAAATTTGACAGATAAGGTGATAGATGCAGCCACAACTTCTGTGCTCACAAAAGGGTTGAACTTTGCACCTGTACCAAGGACCATACCGAAACGGGACATCAGCAGCAGCGTAGAGGAAGCAATCCGGGGCCTACCCAAGGAGGAAGCTGAGCAGATCCGAAGGGAGACCTGCAGGATCATCGACAAGTCACGACTCCCTAAAGCTAACATTACTGCGCCGGAGCGAGAGGCTATCCGCGCACTGAGGGATGATGCTGACATCATGATCCTCCCAGCAGACCATGGAAATGCGACGGTGCTGATTCGCACAGTCGACTACAAACAGAAAATCTGCTCTCTGCTGCAAGACCCAGCCTACAGGAAACTCAACAAGGACCCTACATCGACAATGACCAGGAAAACCGTGGCGCTACTGAAGGACTCAGATCTACCAGAGGCAGTGCAGAAACGGCTGTATCCCAGAGCGCCAACGACACCGCGCCTGTATGGATTGGCCAAGATTCACAAAGATGGGGTGCCTCTACGGCCGATTCTGGACACTATCAACTTGCACAGTTATGGACTGGCCAAATACCTCGCGACACTATTGAAACCACTGGTGGGACACTGCAGTCATCACGTGAAAAACTCCGCGGATTTCGTTAGAATACTGAAGGACATCCGAATACAGAGTGATGACCTACTCGTGAGCTTCGACGTCACCCCCTTGTTCACGAAAGTACCGCTACAAGACGCCTTGGCGCTCCTTAATCAGCACTTCGAGCCTGAAACAGTGAAGCTCTTTGAATATGCACTTACGACCACCTACTTCAAGTGCAATGGAGAGCATTATGAACAAGTGGATGGAGTGGCCATGGGGTCTCCCCTTGCTCCAGGGATCGCGAATCTTTATATGGAACACTTTGAGGAGGTGGCACTACAAACTGCTCACCGTAAACCCAGGCACTTCTTCCGCTATGTGGACGACACTTTCGTGATTTGGCAGCATGGCAGGCAGGCACTGGAGGAGTTTATGGACCACCTAAACGGCATATATAAGAATATCACCTTCACGATGGAAGTAGAAGAGAATGGCTGTATTCCATTCCTGGACATACTGATCAGGAAGAAAGCGGATGGCACGCTGGGCCATTCAGTACATAGAAAAAAGACGCACACAGACCTGTACCTCCATGCAACCAGCTGCCACCATCCGGCGCAACGCCAGTCAGTACTGACCACCTTGGTACATAGGGCGCACGTCATTTGTAACAAAGAAAGCCTCTCAGACGAATTACACCACCTAAGAGAGGTATTTCGGAAAAACGGGTACAGTGAAACACAGATTGGCAGGGCCTTCAAGAGGAGACAGGCTGACAAATTTCAGGAAGAGGAAGTTAACAAGAGACTCGCCTTTCTTCCATATTTGGGGCCCACATCAGCCAAAATCGGGAGGCTATTAAGAAAATCAAACATAAATACCGTCTTCCGACCACCGCCGAAGACGAAAGAGCTGCTGGGCTCAGCTAAAGACCCACTCGAACTAAACACACCTGGTATATACAACATTGCCTGCGAATGTGGTGTGCAGTACATCGGTCAAACGCAGCGCTGCATCTCTAAAAGGTGCGAGGAACACATCAGGCATGTTCGACTTGGACAGATAGAGAAATGTGCTATAGCTGAACATAGCGTCAAAGAAAACCACACCTTTGATTTCGGAAACACCAGGGTGCTGTGCCGAGCCGGGAGCTATTGGGATAGCGTCATTACAGAATCAATAGAAATACGGGTCCACGAGAATCTTATGAACAGGGACGAAGGCTATCAACTGAGCGCAGCCTGGAATCCAGCATTAGCCGCAATACTCCAGGAACGCAACAAGAACCGTCCAGCTCACGAGACGCGATCAGAATGCTCTGACGGAGACACGAACGGCGCACCCGCTTCCCCCTCCGCCCCGCCCGCCGGCTCCTTTGGACCCAGCCTCCCGCGGCCAGGTGGTGGGGTGCACACCGCAGGTATAAAGGGACCGGCATCCGCAAAGTCTCGGCACTTCGCCAGAACATGATGAGTATGTCACTCGTCTAAACGTCGCAGTTTGAAGACACCGCCACCCGGCTGGAAGCCCTAGAACTCTTCGCCAGCTGTATACGCCGGGAAAGCATACATTCACATTAACTGTTCACGAGTTTAATGACTTAGCCCGGGAAGCCTAATGTGTACAGCTTGAACAACACACCAGCGTGCCACACACTGTAGGAAACCTTGGCTATGTCAAGTAGCACCAGGACGCAATAGGCTTTCCGACTGAAGGCTTCTGAGGCGGCTTCGATCGCTCTCATAAGTTGTTGTTGTTCTGAGTGGTGTGAAATACGAACTGGAATTGGGGAGGCATTTGATCTCTGTCTGTGTGTGTGTGTGCGTGTGCGTGTGCGTGTGCGTGTGCGTGTGCGTGTGCGTGTGCGTGTGCGTGTGCGTGTGCGTGTGCGTGTGCGTGTGCGTGTGCGTGTGCGTGTGCGTGTGCGTGTGCGTGTGCGTGTGCGTGTGCGTGTGCGTGTGCGTGTGCGTGTGCGTGTGCGTGTGCGTGTGCGTGTGCGTGTGCGTGTGCGTGTGCGTGTGCGTGTGCGTGTGCGTGTGCGTGTGCGTGTGCGTGTGCGTGTGCGTGTGTGCGTGTACCAGAAGGTTGGCAGTAAACCTATAGGCCGATGGCTCTAGAGAAGCTGGAAACTGAGATCTAAAATTTCATCAAAATGAAATACTTGCTGGTGCAGGTAAATCAGTTAAGGAACTATTAATATTTTTAATTAGAGGATGTCTTAATCGTAGGGGTTTATTCATTTGTATAATTATCTTTTCCGGTCTCAGCGATTGTAGCCATTTCCGCCTGTTTCCACTGCTTCTGGAATTCTTTTGTTCACGTGTTCTCTTTGAAAATGTCGGGACGCTGTGTCTGCGTATCTGGTTAGCCGTTGGACCGCTGACCTCTTCTGTGGGCGGGCAAATCACGTGCCAATGGAACAAGATACTGCTACGATGGTAAAAATGTGGGCGCTGCAGTCCTAACAGGTCTTTGGTCGAGCCAAGCAGCTCCGTAATTTTCCGCGTTGCATGGAAAACGGTCTGTATTTGATGCTTTTCGATTATTCTGGCGATCCTGGCTGTCAGTGGAGTAGAAAACTGCAGAAACGCCACGTGTGGCTTCATCTTCTTCTCCTCCACTTATCGATCTTTAACGCGCATCTTATTTGCGTCTCGTTGAAATAATTTCCGAGGAAAGCTTCCCGCACATAATGTAACTCGTTCGGCAAGCTCTTCCAGTCGCAGATGGATTTGACTATATGTACTAAGGTGGTTAGTACCGAGTTGTGTTGTGCTGCGTGGTGGCAACTCTGAGCATTAGGGTAAATGTACGTTTGCATCCTTTCCTCCTGCAGAGTGAGCATCCCAACACGCCGTCTTAACTTCTCTTGATGAAAATGTTCAAGGAGGGTAGGCTTGATTCTCTTCAAGCTGTATGGTGAATTTAATGCTGCCGTTTATGCCTCTGTGATGACGTATGATATGACAAACATCCTCAATGATCCTAGAAGCGGCCGACATGCCATGCTTCACTCACATAATATACACATTGTCAGAATCTGCGGTTTTCTTCGTTAGAATATTAGAACAATAAAACTGTTAAATTTTTAGAACAAAATTTTCAATAATTTATCACATGTGTACTTCATTACCATTATCAGTACAGAAACGCCCTGGTAAACCCGCAGGACAGGACAGGTAGTGTAAATTGTGGAAAGGGACCAAACTAAGCGGCTGTCAGTTACACTCGAACATACAACTATATTTAGTTGACTGAACATCACAAGAGAAAAGAATTTTCTTTTTTTTAAAGAAAGAAAACATAGCATTAATTTCTGGAACTTAATAACCGGCTGAATACGCCATACAATCTCATGCCTTAAGGGCAAGACCACTTTAATTTAAAATCGGCTGAAAGCCATTAACTTAAGACTCAAACCAAAATCAGAAATTTAAAAGGCAGAAGGCTATATCTTAAATCAGTTCTTTCAATTAGGCTGAAGGCCCAAACGATCTCACACCTCAAAAGCAAAACAACTTTAATTTTAAAAAATCAGCTGAAAGCCTATTTCTTAAGACTCAAACCAACATTAAATTTTTAAAATGCAGAGGCTTTATCTTAAAACAGTTCATTAATTAGGTTAAAGGCCTAAACAATCTGACAACTTAATAGCAACAAAACTTTAATTCAAAATCGGCTGAAGGCCCATCACTTAACACTCAACAAAATTGAATTTTTAAAAGGCCAAATGCCTTACTCAGAACAGTTCTTTAAATTAGGCTGAAGGCCTAAACAATCTTACTCCTTAAGGGCAAAATAACCTTAATCTAAAAATCGGCTTGAAGCCATACAAATACAAACAACAAGGACAAATAAGAAAAGGCAGTACACCCAACGGCGCTCAGAAGTTTCCGAGTGTCGGCCTGGAATTCAAACACTAACGTTCGCTTAGGTGAGACAGGCAGTCGGCCCAACCATTCTCGATCCGACGACAACCCAACCGACAGACAGTCAACGGACCCACCGACAAAATAACTTCCGCTCCACTCGACCAGCACACAACAGGGAGTTCAATGGAACAACGAAGAAAGTATTGGCGCCCAAAAGCAATTATAAATTGAGCTGCCAAGGTAAATACCATGCTGGACAGCAACAACTTGATCACGAAAATACACTGCTGAATTTACGTCAACGACCAGGGCAGGTAACCGGAACGTTAACGGCCACAAGGCAGAAGATTCCGCTGGTGCTCTTCAGTTCAAAATTACCAAGTACAGTTAAACTCCATCGGAGAATGGCTAAAATTTGCCAACTTGAAATCACACGTTGTTGCTCGCGGGAATGTCCCAACAGCCAATAACAAAATCCAAACGACACAATGTGAACAGTCGTGACTTGCTGGTAGATTAAATCAAAACTCAACTTTCTTGTCCAGGATCGGTGAGCCACGAACCTCGTAGCAATGGGAACAGCATCAGACACTCCGACCACGCGTAGACTCCACGCTGCTCCACGCCAACCGACCAACTGTGGCCCACATCACAGCCGGAAACTATAAGCACCAGGCGAAGATAGTACAAGGTATGAATATCGATACACACCGCTGCTGCCACTCTCGGAGAGAGAGAGAGAGAGAGAGAGAGAGAGAGAGAGAGAGAGAGAGAGAGAGAGAGGACAACAGCATAATCGCGATAACCGTGGGAGACTAAACACAGAATAGCAACCAAGGTTTAATCCAACGCATAACTTGATCCAGCCACGGCTCAAGTACTTTTAAATCATTCTGTGTGCATCATTTACAAAAAGACAGGATACACTTTCTGTTGAACAATACTCTCTTAATTCGAACGACACACCAACTTTTAACTGTCTCTGGAACACTCTCATCCTATGAACCGTATCCATCCCGTACCTCTTCCATTCAATTAATGGCCCTACACTCTCATCTCCTCGTTCACAGTTCCACCAAAGCAAGCCTTTCGCAACACATGTATTCATTTTCCTGCCAAAAAAATTTACAAGAATCGTTTTCTCGCCAAAATTTCTATCCCACAACCTTACATCACCACCACCATTCGTTACGAAACAGCACATATCGTCGTAACAAATATTTCATCTCAAAAGCGGACGTGAAGTCGCACTGAGAGACCGCGACCATGGTGGCACTTTTATTACAGTTACTTTCAGTCACTGATCGCTTATGTACTTTATTATGATCAGCGGTTTGGGCGTGTACAAGCGACGATTTAAGAGCACTGGTAACCATGAAAAAAAAACATATGTCGTCAATAAGTGAAAATAATTGTAGTGAAAATGATAGATGTTTATTCTTATACTTTTAGCACAGAAAAATACGAGCCGTGTTTTTTAAGTAAGTACCGTTTTGAAATTAAACAAAGACGTGCTAAGATATCTCAGTAATTTAATTTTTACATGAAACCCTGTACCTTCATCTACGCACTGACGCCATTACGGTCTGATTCTTCCTTGTTTACGTTGTGTACTGAGTGTTTAAGATGCCTCCGATAGTCGTGAGTCCCGCCGACTGTGAAGTACGGGCTGTTACAAGATTTCTTAATGGTAAAGGCCTAAAAGCGATCGATATTCATCGTGAAATCTGTGCAGTTTATGGAGAAAACATTATGAGCGATGGAATGGTAACAAAGTGGGTGAGAGCATTTGAAGATGGTCGCACAAATGTGAACAGCGGAGTGGGCGTCCTTCGGTCGTTAATGAAAGTTTGGTGCAGGAAGTGGACAATAATGTGAGAGAAAACAGACGCTTTACGGCTTCCTCCTTGCGGTATGACTTTCCTAATGTTTCTCGTAGTGTTTTGTATGGCATTGTGACTGAGCACTTGAATTAACGAAAATTGTGCGCACGTTGGATACCGAAAATATTGACGGATGTGCACAAAACCAAACGTTTAGACAGTGCATTGACTTTTCGTGAGCGCTACCACAACGACGGTGATGATTTCTTAAGCCAAATTGTTACGGGCAATGAAACACAGGTGGCCTACGTCACACCAGAATCAAAGCAACAGTCCATGGAAGTTGAGCAAGGACATCGTTTTGCTGCAAGACAATGCCCGTTTACATGTGGCGAATCAGATCAAAGATCTCATCACATCTTTTCGTTGGGAAACTCTAGATCATCCTCCGTACAGCCCTGATCTTGCACCCAGTTACTACCGTCTGTTCCTGCACTTGAAGAAGCACCTGGGCGGTCAGCGTCTTCAATACGATGACGAAGTCAAAACAGCGGTGATGCAGTGGTTAACAAGTCAGGCGGCAGACTTCTATGAGGAGGGTATTCAAAAACTGGTACAACACTATGACAAGTGCCTCAGTATTGACGGAAATTATGTACAAAATTAGATTAAGGTACAGGCTTTCCTGTAAAAATAAAATTATTGAGATATCCTAACACGTCTTTTTTTTTAATTTCAGAACGGTACTTACTTAAAAAACACGCCTCGTATATGTTGCGACAATGTATATAGTCTATAAGTGACGAATGGCACGTCGGCCGCTTCTATGACCTTTGAGGATGTTTGTCATACCGTTTCTTTTCCTTCGCTGTTTATTCGTGCCGTTCGCTTTATAAGTATGGCTTAACAATAAGAAAAGAGAAATGATACGACATACATCCGCGAAGATAGTGGGAGGATTGAACATTCCACTGTTCAGCCCGAACCATTGCACAGTGACATAATTGCATAAATTCTGCACCAAGTTAATGGCCCCATATGAATTTACCTTGAGTTCTCGGCAGAATGTAAGACATGGGATACCATAACCTGAAATAGGAATTTGCGATAACGTGTGAAAGCATAATAACTCATTGAAGAACATCATTTTTAAGCCTGTGACTGTTACAAGTCTTTATCACCATATCGCAATTTCGGCCTTAGGCCATTATCAAGTGCTGATATTATGGCTTTAAGCCATGTCAACGTAATGTAAGCTGCCACATTTGTACGTCTTTTTTTTCTTGATTGTTATTTTCACACCTGATAAAGCTAGGCCAGCAGCGGCATACTACGAAGCTCTTCGGTCACAGGTAAGACTAATGATACAAAAGGAGACAATCGCAGAACAGACATGGTGGATGTACAAACGTAGACACACAAAATTAAAATACACGGAGCCGTTCACGGGCGCAGTGTCCAAAAATAAAAACGTTCAGAAACGTGGGCACGCACAGAGACGACAGAGATGATACGCGCGAACGTTGGAGCACAAAACGATGAAACACTGGAACACGAACACGACGGCACACGCAAACACTAGGGGATATCTTTGTCGAGCGAAAGTTCACTATACGTGTACGAGTCGAGGGACCTGTCGAAAAGGAGAAAAGGTGGCGGAGGAGGGAGAGGGGAGGGTGTAGATGCCAGTGGCCGGAGAGATGGGTGGGGGAGGAAAGAAGGGGTTTAGGGGAGGCCCAGGGGAGAGGAGGGAGGGAGGAAGGGAGGAGGGAGAGAATGGAGAGAGGTTGCCATTGGGAAAAAACACAGGGGGTGGATGGGGAGGATCAAAATTGGTAGGAGGGGTAGATGGAGGGGATGATGGCATCATCAGGGAGGGGGAGTTGGTGGAAGCATCCTTGGGCGAGGGTATGGAGAGTGGAGAGATGGAGAGCAGGTGGGATGTGGGAATGGAGCTGTGGCAGCAGATGGGGGTGGGAGAGGATGGGAGAGACAAGCGGGTGAGGGGGATCAAGTATGCGGGAGGTGTAGAGGATCCATATACGTTCGGGGGAAAGGACTAGATGTGGGAATGGGATGAGGTCGCAGAGGATCCGCGTGGAGGATGGGAGGCGGATGCGATAGGCGAAGAGGAGCGCATGGCGTTCTAGGATTTGATGGGATTTGCAGAAGGTAGGAGGGGATGAGATCCATGAAGAGTGGGTGTAGCAGAGGAAAGGGCGGATGAGGGACTTATAGGTGTGGAGAATCGTTGAGGGGATTTGTATGTCGTTGTCAATACTGTTAAATACACTCGTGACGTTGATACACAGTGCGAGCACACGTATTCAAACATCGTAAAACAACATAATCTGTAAGTTCACATGTTCGTTAAACCATCACTAGTCACAAATGCATCAGACGACAGCTGCAGACTACTGTTTGCCTTTATTATGAACCATTATTCTTCTATCGCCCACTTTGCGTAGAAGACCGTCGAAATGGTACGAGCTGCCGGAGCAGCATTCCAGGCATTGATTGTACTAATCCCAGAACAGAAATACCGTCGAAGGGAGGAAGGTCACAGAGCTTTTGCCTTCGGCCACCAGTGCTTAATGCTTCCTCTCGCCGCTGTCTCTTCTTTTGTTTCCTCCGCTTTTTAACCTGGCCCGTCGCACAGCCGGAGGAATTGTTCCTACTTTGAGATGTATACCGAGAGACAAAGCTCTGCTAGCGCTGTTCGGGGTCGTGGCGGCGGAACCGCCGGCAGTTTTGTTTAAGCCCTGCGCTGGAGAGCAGCCATTGGTGGCCCAGAAATAAAAACAACGCAACAGCAACGGCGAAGCTTTTGCCACTTCTCCGTTGCCACGAGAACGCTGGCGGGGAATTGATGCGTACTGAGCGCCTACTCGTCCTCCCGGAAGTGACAGCGAAAATAACGAGAAGCGAGGCCCACCGCCGCCGCCGTCTGCCGTGCGCAGTTTTTTGGAAATGCCAAGAGGCTGCCCGCAGCCTGCGCCCACTGGCGGCCTAATTTTCAGTCATGCAAACAGGAAACGGCCCGTTGTTTCAGAAGATTGTTTCACAAGACAGGTTATAACCAGGTGTTTCCGTAACTTAGACGTCAGAAAATCGTTATCACAAAATGCTGAGACGAGGATTAGATGATATCAAAATATATTAAACAGTTATTTGCGACTCCTTCTTCCAATGTGTATCGGCTAGTGGGCGTTTTGATCTCATTTTCACTATCTTCCTATGGGGTATACAAGTTATGTCGTATGGCATGAAAGGCATATTAGACAGGTTTTCTTTATCCTTCGCACCGGTAGGCAACTTTCCTTCGCGAAGTATGAGGTCTGTATACGTAAGTGTATCTGTTAAGTGTAGATGACTGTGGTGGGTGTGTGTGCAGCGCAGTGTCACGTTCGTGTTTGAGACGGTGAGAGAAGGGAGACGATGAAACTCGGTGCCTACGTACTCCTCTCGGAGAGCACCAAGGGGGCCAACGAAGTTAACGTCCCCATCCGAGTGACGGATCGCCATCAAGACCTTATCATATCCTCACTACATGAGGTTTTGAATTGAATCCAGTTTGTTTGGCACAAAATCTGGTGATTAGGGACTCCCTCCCATCCCTCCACCGTAAAGCCTAAAGGTGAAATTATCAACAGCGCGGGGCGCACCTGGATGGTAATCCACTGAAGTACTGACCACGTGCGACAGTACTTAACTTACGTGGTTAGACGAGTACCAGTGTACCCATCTGACACGGACACTGATAGCCGTATCAGTGATTGAATATCATGTAATCCCTTCCAATAACGCATAAACCCTCTGTTTACCAGATCCTCTTCCTCATACAATTTCTTATTTAATTGATGGTTGTAATAGTTGGCACGTTTAGTTTCGCATCTTCTAAATATGCCGTATTTCTCTTCTAAACTGTAGTGAATATTCCTCGTCTCTGCCGAAGCGCTCGAGGACCTCCTCATTAGACATTCTCGACGGCATCCATGGTGAGATATCAACATTGCGAAACTCCTGTTTTATTGACAGCATATACGCTGTGTGTAACATTTACCAACTTACAGGACAGCTCATAACTCTAGAAAGCCGGCAGTCGAAATTGCTTGGTGCGACAATTTGCTTCATTATTAGATGCCTATTCTTCCGTAAACCATGCAGCCAGACGCTTAGATTTGCTGTCTCCTTTCAGGTAACTTACGGGAATTCAGCCAGTTAACACTTTCAGCGACCGCCGATATTTCGGCGGGAAAACACCCTGCCATTTTCAAGGCAAACTGAAACGGACAGGCGGCGTACATGCATATTTAAAACCTCGGTTCTCGGACTGAAGCAGGAAAGATAACACACACACACTGAACACTAGTGCCACCAAAGATGACCAAAGCCAGAGCTATCGATAGTGAGACTACTAATTCGCAGGTGAGGTAGCAATGACTCTGTCCTTCTGTTTTTTGACAAGGGAGAGAGCCGGATTCCAAACACGGTTTAAACAAAACCCTCCATCCCTGTTAACAAGGTTGCTTGCTAATTTTATCTCAACTGCCTCCTTAATAGCACTCTCCCAATAGCTGGTCGTGCATGCCAATATCTCGGTGTTATTATATAACATGGGGTGACCAGTATCCAAGCTATGTTCGGCAATAGCAGATCTACTTGGCTGCTGTAATCGTGTGCGTCGATTATGCTCAGTACATCGGTCCTGATAGTTTTACCAATATATGTCATGCCACAGCTACAAGCAATCTGAATACACCCGCCTTACACAGACCAAAATCATCCTTAGCAGAACTCAAAAGCACTATAATTTTAGATGGAGGTCGAAAACACACATCACATCGTATTTCCATAAAATACTACCGATCATGTTGAAAGTATTTCCTACGTAAGGCAAAAAGGCAGTAGACTTAGGTGTCGACTCAGAATTATCATCAATAAGGCAGTAGCCTTAGGTGTCGACTCAGAATTATCATCAATCATCCGATGTACAGTTGTTCGCTAGCACAACGCACGTTCCATGGCGGTCGCTGAAAGTGTTACCTGGCTGAATTCCCAGAGGTTATTTGAAAGTTGTATACGCCAGGAGAAACTCAGGTCTCATTTGCTGTCTTCTTTCTGTGACAGTGCCTTTAATGTTTTCTTAAAGTTTTGAAATAATATCAAGTTCCTTGATATGATCAATAATTTTGTCTAGTTAGTGTTGACTTTTAGGCGCATCAGTTTATTTACCTCTATTTCGTTGCCAAATTCTTGTACATTATCTGTTTTATGAGTAATTAGGAGCACATTTCCAGCGTAGAGGATTTTATTGATCTGCTTTCCGTTTACCACCACTTCCATTTCTGCATGCTCAGCATTCTCTGGGAAAACTGCATCGGATATACGTTGTTTCTATAATTGTATTCTGTTCCCCTTCTCCCCAACCCCTCACGATCCATCGACTTAGCAGAGCCGTGGTGAGATGGCTATCTCAGCGACACACTTAGCTATACCATAGGAACCATCACAACGAATGGGTATCAGTGCAGATTCAAGGCAAGTCTTTAATTCCTAAAGAGCGGATGCAGCCTTCTCAGCAGTTATGGGGACAACATTCTGGATGACTGGTGTAACATTAGGCAACAGGTCATGCTGAAAACACCTAACACCAAGGGGAAACTAAAGGAGCATGTACCTCTACTGTCCGGCTTAATGGTTGGGGTAGAATGGAAGGATACCACCATCAGAAGAAAGAATAACATTCTACGGGTTGCAGTGTAATGTCACAGCTCTAAATCGGGTAGGGAGATTACAGAATTGAAAAAGTGAAATAAATTGGTTCAATTGGATATAGTGCGAGTGAAATTCGTCGGCAGGATGAACAGGTCTTCTGGTCAGTTGAGCAGAGGGCTGTATATGCAATCAAGTAGGTCTAATAATGAATAAGACTGAGTAATCAATCTTCCGACTGATCTGAAATGGCCCACTTCGAATTCTTCCCCTTTTCAATTGAGCGCAGAACTTGCAATCTACGCTGAAGCGCCAAAGAAACTGATATCGCTACGCGTATTCAGATATAGATACACGTAAACAGGCAGAATTCGGCGCTGTGGTCGGCAACGCCTATCTAAGACAACAAGGGACTGGCACAGTTAGACCTGTTACTGCTGCTGCAATGGCAGGTTATCACGATATAAGAGAGTTTCAATGTGGTGCTATAGTCGGTGCACGAACTACGGGACGCAGCACCTCCGAGGTAGCGATGAAGTGTGGATTTTCCCATACTACCATGTACCGTATCTGTAAAACCTCAAATCTCCGACATCGCTGCGGCCGGGAAAAGATCCTGCAAGAACGGGACCAACGACGACTGAAGATAATCGGTCAACGTGCCAGAAGTGCAACCCTTCAGCAACATTTCTGCAAACTGCTGGAGATTTAAATGCGGGGCCATCAACAAGTGCGAGCGTAGAAACTATTGTACGAAACATCATCGATATGGGCTTTCGGAGCTGGAGGCCCACTCTTGTATCCCTGAAGACTGCACGACAAAAAGTTTTAGGCCTTGCCTGGTCCGCAGCTCGTGGTCGTCCGGTAGCGTTCTCGCTTCCCGCGCCCGGTTCCCGGGTTCGATTCCCGGCGGGGTCAGGGATTTTCTCTGCCTCGTGATGACTGGGTGTTGTGTGATGTCCTTAGCTTAGTTAGGTTTAAGTAGTTCTAAGTCTAGGGGACTGATGACCATAGATGTTAAGTCCCATAGTGCTCGGAGCCATTTGAAGCCAGCCTTGCCTGGGCCCGTCAACATCGACATTGAACTGCTGATGACTGGAAACAAGTTGCCTGGTCGGACGCGTCTCGTTTCAAATTGCGTAGGGAGGATGGACGTATACGGGTATGGAGAAAACCTTATGAATCCATGGACCCAGCATGTCAGGAGAGGACTGTTCAATCTGGTGGAGACCCTGCAAAGGTGTGGGGCGTGTGTAGTTGGCGTGATATGGGACCTCTAATACATCTAACAAACTTAGTTGAAAGGAAAGGTATAAATCATATAGAACCAGCAAATCTAACAAAAGGCAATGATACGTACGTTAGCATACTGCCTGATCAACTGCATCCATTCATGTCCACTGTGCCTTCCAACGGACTTGCGTATTTCCAGCAGGACAACGCGAATCTCACACGACCAGAATTGCTACAAAGTGGCTCCAGGAACACACTTGTGAGTTTGAACACTTACGCTGTCCACCAAAGTCCCTAGACATGAGCATATCTGGGATACCTTGCAACGTGCTTTTCAGAAGAGATCTCCACCCCCTCGTACTCTTAGGGATTTATGGACAGCCTTGGAGGATACATGGCGTTTGTTCCCTCCAGAACTACTTCAAACATTAGTCGATTCCATGGCACGTCATGTTGCGGCACTTCTGCGTGATGTCAGGAGGCATACATGATATTAGGTAGATGTATCAGTTCCTTCGGCTCTTTAGTGTATGTCCTGTATTATTACCTGGATGTAGTTCAATCTGTGTTTTTCTGTACAGTTCGTACCATCTATAGCTCCCTACAATGGAAGTTATTCCCTGTTGTGTAAACACATGTCCTACCATCATGTCCCTTCTCCTCCTCAGTGTTTTACATATATCCCTTCCTCGACGATTCTGCAGGCAACCTCCTCACTGCATACACTTCCAGTCCACCTAATTTTAGATACTCTTCTGCAGCATGACATCTCAAATGCTTGATCCTCATCTGTACGGTTTTCTCCCAGTCCATGTTTGACTACCATATAATGCATTGTCAGAAATTTCTTCCTAAGGCCTATGTTTCATACCAGCAGATTTCTCTTGGCCCTTTTTGCCAGTGTTAGTCTACTTTTGAGCTGCTCCTTCCTTTGTTCGTCATGGGTTGCTTTACTGCCTGACTATCAGAATTCCTTAACATTCCCGCTGTTTTCATATCTGCTACTTTTGATTTCTTTCACCTTCCTTATATTTGTTTTCAGTCCATATTTTGCACTCATTAGACAGTTCAAATGGTTCAAATGGCTCTGAGCACTATGGGACTCAACTGCTGTGGTCGTAAGTCCCCTAGAACTTAGAACTACTTAAACCTAACTAACCTAAGGACAATTCACACATCCATGCCCGAGGTAGGATTCGAACCTGCGACCGTAGCGGTCGTGCGGTTCGAGACTGAAGCGCCTTTAACCGCTCGGCCACTCCGGCCGGCCATTAGACAGTTCATTCTATACAACACATCCAGGACTTTTTCGTCATTTTCGCTCAGCAGAGCAATGTTACAGCGATTCTTGTCGTTGATACCTTTTCGTCTTGAATTTTATTCCCACTGTTGAAACTTTCATTTATTTGTGTCATTGTTTCGTCGATGTGCGGATTGAACAGTACAGACGAAAGACTACATTACTGTCTTATGTCCTTTTTAATCCCAAAATTTGTTCTTTAGATTCCAGTCTTACTGTTCCCTCTTGGTTCTTGTAGAGATTGTGTATCACTCGTCTTTTCCTACAGTTTATTCCTATTATTCTCAGAATTTCGATCTTCTTGCACCATTTTACACTGCGAACAATTTGTCCAGGTTGAAAAACACAATGAACGTGTTGTGCTTCGATTATTAACCGCAACGACAGAATTATAGAGCCGAACTGACCGTCATGTAATAGATCCTCAACTTTCTGTTCAATTATTCTGTATATTATTCCCTTCAGCAACTCGGATGCACGAGCTATTAAGTACTTTTCCGAATGTTTGATCGTATATCAGCAGTCTCATACATTATACACACCAACATGAGCAGTAATTTGATTTTAAAAATTCTGCTGGAATGTTATGTATCTATCTATCCACTCTTTCCGACATGTTTTTATTTTATGATTTCACACATTTTTCATGTAGCCATTTCACCTTAGCTTTCCTGCACTTCCTATTTATTTCATTCCTAAGTGACTTTTGCTTCTCTATCCCTAGATTTCCTTGGTCATTTTTGTTCTTCCTTCCTTCATCCACCTACAGAACTATTTCTTCTGTTGCCTATGGTTTCTTCGCAGTTACCTTTTTTGTACCTGTGTTTTTCTGTGATAGTCCTTTTTGGAGATTTCCATCCTTCACAATTCAACTGTCTACTCAGCTCCACATTATCGCAGTATACGAGGACATAGCCCTCGAGAACTTGAGGCATCTTTTCATTTCTTAGTATTTCTGTATCAATATCTCATAATTAGTTTCTTATGCTTCAACCTAAGCTTCGTCATTGTTGAATTGGGTTCGGGGTCTACATCTGCTTACACCTTGAATCGAATAACTAATTTCGGCATCTCTGCCCGACCATGATGTAATCTAACTGCAATCTTCCCGTACCTCTCGGTCTTTCCATGTTTATCTCCTCCTCTTGTGCTTCTTGAACAGAGAATTCGCTATTACTAGATGAACTTTTTTACAGAAATCATTTAGTCCCTCTCATCGCTCATTCCTTCTACCAAGCCCATATTCTCCCCTGAACCTTTTTCTACCTCTTCCCATACAACCGTGTTGCAATCGCTCGTAACTACTTAATTTTCATCTCGCTTTACTTACTGAATTACTCTTTCAATAACCTCAAATACTTTCTCCAAGACAAGATGAGAGTAAAAGTTTAGGAAATGTGCTACAGAAGAATGCTGAAAATTAAGTGGGAAGATCACATAAGTAACATGAAGTTGGGAGAAAAAGATGTACCTAGCGCATAGTGAACTTAGGAAGAGGTGATATTTTTTGGTTCGCACTTCAGTGTAATGGCTGATTTTAGAATCACTTAAAGAAACGCTTATTAGAGACCGCCGATAATAGGCTCCACGTTTTTCTGAGGTTCTGTTGTTGTTAGACATGAGGTTGTAGTTTGTCTAGCAATAATAAAAAAATTTCGAGTTGCTCATATTTAAGTGGGCAACGGACTTGCCGCAGTGGGTACGCTGGTTCCCGTGGGATCACCGAAGTTAAGCGCTGTCGGGCGTGGTCGGCACTTGGATGGGTAACCATCCAGGCCGCCATGCGCTGTCGCCATTTTTCGGGGTGCACTTAGCCTCGTGATGCCAATTGAGGAGCTACTCGACCGAATAGTAGCGGCTTCGGTGAAGAATACCACCATAACGACCGGGAGAACGGTGTGCTGACCCCACACCCCTCCTATCCGCATCCTCCACTGAGGATGACGCGGTGGTCGGATGGTCCCGGTAGGCCACTCGTGGCCTGAAGACGGAGTGCATATTTAAGTGATGTATAATATATCGAAACTATTTGAAATAAATTGTTAATTCTCCAGTTATAGAGTTTTATAGCAAGTCAAATTCTACATATTTTTAAAACTAGTTATAGATCTTGCAACTGGTAAAACCATACTTCATGGGTCGTGCACCAATTTGCACCATGAAACACAAGAAGGCTTTACTATGGAACAAGAGATGTTTTGCAACTTAACTGTACTTCGTTAATGGCTTAAAAATTTTACTTGTATTGTAAATCGTAATTTATGTTAGTTTCCATGGATTCAATTTCAAAATGTATTGCAATTGTAACTGCCTAATCTGATTTCACTTACTGATTATTGCTGTTTGGTAGAGAATAACGTAACAGATAGAGGACAAAAAACAGTACTGATAAGATTTTATTTACAGCGATGCTTTTAAATTTCAGTAGCATATTTCTTCGTGGGTACAGTACATGACAGAATTAGCAAGACCTCTCGTCTCATCGTTATACGGAACTGCTTAGATTTACTATCCGTTAGTATAAAATGCAGAGACCAACTTCTGCCAACGTATTGTCTATACAAATACTTTCGAAAAGCTTTCTGAACTTTGCCAGACTTAGATAATACGGGAGATTATCCTGCTGCTGATTCAGTTACCTCCTCTGTTTTTCTGTTTTTTCAATTTAGAATAACGATGAAACGCTATATACGAGGGTGAGTCAAATGAAAAACTTACATATTTTTCAAAATATTATTTATTGTGCAGAAGTGGTACAAAGCTGTATCAATTTTCAACATAACCTGCCCCACGCTCAATGCAAGTCCTCCAGTGCTTACAAAGTGCATAAATTCCTTTAGAAAAAAATTCTTTTGGTAGTCGGTGCAACAACTCATGCACCGCGTGGCGTACCTCTTCATCAGAACTGAACTTCTTTCCTCCCATTGCGTCTTTAAGTGGTCCAAACATATGGAACTTGGGCCAAGGTCTGGTGAGTATGGTGGGTGAGGAAGACACTCAAAATGCAGGTCTGTGATTGTTGCAACTGTTGTACGGGCAATTTGGAGCCTTGCATTGTCATGTTGCAAAAGTACACCTGCTGACGGCAATCCACGTCGCTTTGATTTGATAGCAGCCCGCAGATGAGATCTGTGTATGATGTACTGGTGACAGTTGTCCCTCTAGGCGTGTAACGCTCCAAAATGACGCCTTTTTCGTCCCTTACCTGCAGCTGGTTCTGTTCGAAACTTCTTTGGTTTTGGTGACGAGGAATGGCGCCACTCCTTGCTCGCTGTCTTCGTTTCCGGTTGGTAGAAGTGAACCCAGGTTTCGTCCCCACTAACGATTCTTGCAAGGAAGCCACCACTTTCTCGTTCAAAAAGCCGAAGAAGTTCTTCACAAGCATCAACACGTCGTTCTCCCATTTCAGGAGTCAGCTGCCGTGGCACCCATCTTGCAGACACTTTGTGAAAGTGGAGCACATCATGAACAATGTGGTGTGTTGACCCATGTAAATATGCTGAAATGTCATTCAGGGTCACGCGGCAATTTTCCTTCACTATGGCTTCAACTGCTGCAATGTTCTGTGGAGTCACAACTCGTTGTGCCTGACCTGGATGAGTCGATGAATTTCAATAGGTTTCACACCTTCACTACGCAAAAACTGAATAACAGAACGCTGTTCTTCCCTGGTGCAAGTCGCAAGTGGGGCGGCCATCTTTATACTGATACTGCGACGGTATGTGTGCATCTGCACTATGCTGCCACCTACAGGCCATTCTGCACGCTGTTTGTAGCAGGCTTACCAACTTACAGGATAACGGCGCGAAATTTCGATTTGTTATTACAAATTTAAGGTTTACATTTGACTCACCCTCATAGTATCCATTTTTCTAATACCAATGAATTAAAAATGATAATGATAATGTTATGAAAAAAGTGTTTTTCCGTAAAACAAAGTCTGCCAAATTGTCACGAATTAGCGATACAATTCGTGTTTTCAGCTTCGAAATGGTCTGTGTCTACGTTCAATCCACAGCGATGCTGAAGTACCTTCACAGGAAGGACTGACACGAAAGTATATAGATGTAGAAGTAGGGCTGGATACATAACGAACTTCAGTTAACTGGTCATTCAGCGTACAACTGACAAAAGCATAAAAAGCATTCATTAACAAGGGTACAATTCTGAAAGCTTTTCACATTCATCTCCAAAGGATGCAGAACCGAGTCAGCGACAAACTTACGAGGCAGAAGTAGTCTTAGGATTTCTTTACCGATTGGCGATGTGCATGCTAGTGGTTCTTTCACACACGAGGAAAAATTCTTGTGTCCAACGCGATTAGAACGGAACAATTCAACAGAGTCAAAATGTGCGCTCTTGTTGTCCTAATGATGGCCAAGACAGAGAAATCGTAAAGTGAATGGCGAGGCAAGATGCAATTTCCGTTGGGGCGAGGTTTCTGGACTCAATACCATAAATCTACTACCTCAGTGCCAGCTATCAAGAATAGTTCAGAATTTGTAATCCAAATGACGAGAAAATATGTAGTAAATTTACCACGATGATTCTGAAACAAATAGAGAAGTAAATCTACGGTCACATTTTTGCTACACGTAATGCTGCTAATTCTAGACTAGCGAGAGGCAGAAGAAGGCTGTCCAGCCGACGTGAATCTTGAGCTGGAAGGCATTAGGGATGTTCACCCCAAGCACCTAAGCAGGATGCCACTGCAGTGACTGGGGCAGATATACCTAGTAACTCCACTGACTTCAATTCGCAGTTCAGTAATTTAGATTTTGGTCTAAACCGAAGTTATGAATAGTATTCAGATGCAGTGACCACATCTCGAGCGTAAGCAAAGGGCAGGGAAAATAATATCGGTGGTTCTGCTCTTCTGTAACTCTTTTCATTATATAATCGTTCGCATACTAATATGCGTATTCACAGCAAGCGATCGCTTTGTAGCATTGAGATGCTGTTGACATTGCGAGCAAATAACATTTCTTATGTCATATACACACACCAAAAAAGTTTTGCATCACCACTCCTGAAGATAGACGTTGACTGTGGATACTGTACCACAGACACAGTCCGTTTGACTGTGCAGAGACGTCACTAAACCCGTCCAGAGATGTAAACAACCATGCATGAGCAGCGCCCATTAGATGGACGGGGTTCGACAGCCGATCAGTTCCAGTCATTCCACCATGAAGGAGCTATACGGCTCGTGCTGTCTGTAGTTCAACCATGCCTATACGGTCAGTACCGCGGTTCGATCGTGTCCGCATTGTTACTTTGTGCCAGGAAGGGCCCTCAACAAGGGAAGTGTCCAGGCCTCTCGGAGTGAACCAAAGCGATGTTGTTCGGACATGGAGGAGAGAGAGACTGTCGATGACATGCCTCGCTCAGGCCGCCCAAGGGCTACTAATGCAGTGGAAGACCGCTACCTACAGATTATGGCTCGGAGAAATCCTGAGAGCAACGCCACCATGTTGAATATTGCTTTTCGTGCAGCCATAGGACGTCGTGTTACGACTCGAAACGTGCGCAATAGCCTTCATGATGCGCAACTTCACTCCCGACGTCCATGGCGAGGTTCACCTTTCTAACCACGACACCATGCAGTGCGGTACAGATGGGCCCAACAACATGCCGAATGGAGCGCTCAGAAATGGCATCACGTTCTCTTCACCGATGAGTGTCGCATATGCCTTCAAACAGACAATCGTCGAGACGTGTTTTGAGGCTACCCGGTCATGCTGAACGCCTTAGATACACTGTCCAGTGAGTGCAGCAAGGTGGAGGTTACCTGATGTTTCGGGATGGCATTATGAGGGGCCGATGTACGCCGCTGGTTGTCATGGGAGGCGCCGCAACGGCTGTGCGATGCATGAATGCCATCCTCCGACCGATAGTGGAACCGTAGCGGCAGCATATGCCAGCATGTTCTCCAGACATGAACCCTATCGAATATGCCTGGGAAAGATAGAAGAGAGCTGTTTATGAACAACATGAGTCACCAAAATGTCTGAGGGATTTACGATGATTCGCCGTTGAGGAGAGGAACAATCTGTACCAACATTGCCTTGATGAACTTTTGGATAGTATGCCACGACGAATAGAAGCATGCATCAATGCAAGAGGACGTGCTACTGGATATTAGAGGTACCGGTGTTTACAGCAATCTAGACCACCACCTCGGAAAATCTCGCTGTATGGTGGTACAACATGCAATGTGTGGTTTTCATGAGCAATAAAAAGAGCGGAAATGATGTTTATGTTGATCTCTATTCCAGTTTTCTGCACAGGTTCCAGAACTCTCGGAACCAAGGTGATGGAAAACCTTTTTTTATGTGTGTAAATAGAGTAAAGCAAGGACAAATAGGCATGGAGACAAGACACCTCACCTTTTACATCACTGTAGAATAACTTGAAAAAAATGTGTGGCTCTTACACGAGCATTGCTGCAGTGGTAAATGGTTGCAGCAGCCTCTCTGCTGTCAGAAAGTTCTGAAATCATTAATGGGGAAACACATACTTCGGCAGCGTCGTCTAGCGAAATACATAAGCTCCAATGACAAGGTTACGTTTAATCAATTATAGGAAACAGCAACACTCTTTCAACTTCAAACCTCCTCCATAATTTCCGAATTTCACCCTGAGTTATGATAGTTGTGCCGGCCCCCGTGGCCGAGCGGTTCTAGCCGCTTCAGTCTGGAACCGCACGACCGCTACGGTCGCAGGTTCCAATCCTGCCTCGGGCATGGATGTGGGTGATGTCCATAGGTTAGCTAGGTTTAAGTAGCTCTACGTTCTAGGGGACTGATGACCTCAGATGTTCAGTCCCATAGTGCTCAGAGCCACTTGAACCATTTTATTATAGTTGTAAGCTCCAGCTTTCAAGCCTTGAAATCCTTAGTTTTCTGCGAAATTATCGCCATATCGCGAGGTACCTATAACGTCAACGAAGTTGGCTTTCCTAACGATATTGACATTAAAGAATGTACCATTGCCATATTTTCCTTCGTACGCTGCTGACAAGACTTCGAGTTTTTATACTTTTACCTTTTCATGGTAGATATCACCCTGGGGAATACATTGGTTCTCTTGCAGTATTAAAGTAAAAATCAAAGCTAAGATTGGTGTATTAGAATTTATTTTTTTTTATCATTTTCAGTTACTGTTACTGTTATTTGCGTAAGGTTATTTAAGATTTGTGACGATAAACCTAAGTTTAATAATTTATGAAACATTTATTTTGCAAATAATTCCATTGTATTTTTCGTTATCACGAAAATATTGATGTCTTCAGCTTCATATACTTCTGCGACAACAAAAGGAAAAAGTAAGATAATAAGATTGTATTTGATCACAGAGTGCAAAAATGGAAGCCTGTGCTGTTAGCCGACTCACTAGCTATAAAACCAGTCTGTAGTGTCAGAACTTTGAGTGTTACTTTCTCAGAGACTATTAGTTGTTGGCACCCAATACAAAATAATTGTTCACTTATTTTCGCCCTTCTTTCAGCAAGCCAAGTTTCGAATGTGTGAGAGAGCGACCTATTGTGGCTCCTTCTTGGAAGATACAAAAAAATGGTTCAAATGGCTCTGAGCACTGTGGGACTTAACATCTGTGGTCATCAGTCCCTTACAACTTAGAACTACTTTAAACTAACTAACCTAAGGACATCACACACATCCATGCCCGAGGCAGGATTCGAACCTGCGACCGTAGCAGTCACGCGGGTCCAGACTGAAGCGCCTAGAACCGCATTGCCTCACCGACCGGCTTGGAAGATACAGTTTCAGGAAATTGTCGGTGTAACTTCTCATGAGCGCACATGGAACATTCATTTCTTGCAGTATTTCCGCAAGAGAAACATGGATCGGCCAATCCTTGTGGACCCCAAATGCCGGGCTTGAGAAACTAATACACTATCGAAATTAATCTTGAGCCCCCTGAACTACTACTCTGAAACCCCAAAGAAACTGGTACAGGCACGCGTATTCAAATACAGGGATATGTAAACAGGCAGAAAATGGCGCTGCTGTCAGCAACGCCTGTCTTACACAATAAGTGTCTGGTACAATTGTTAGACTGGTTACAACTGCTACAATGGCAGGATATCAAGATTTATGTGAGTTTGAACGTGGTGTTTCAGTCCCCGCACGAGCGAAGGGGCACAGCATCTTCGAGGTAGCGATGAAGTGAAGATCTTCTGTACGACCATTTCACGAATCTACTGTGAATATCAGGAATACGTAAAACATCAAATCTCTGCGGCCGGAAAAAAATGCTTCAAGAACGGACCAACGACGATTGAACAGAATAGTTCAACGTGGCAGAAGTGAAACCTTTCTCCCAACTGCTGGAGATTTCAGTGCTGGGCCACCAACAAGTGTTAACGTGAGAACCAACGGATCATCATAGATATGGGCTTTCGGAGCCGAAGGCCCATTCGTGTACTCTTGACGATTGCACGACACAAAGATTTTACGGCTCGTCTGGACCCGTCAACACAGGCATTGGACTCTTGATGACTGGAAACATGTTGCCTGGTCGGATGAGTCTCGTTTCAAATTGTATAGAGCGGATGGACGTCTGTGCATATGGAGACAACTTCTCGAATCGATGGATCCTGCATATCAGCAGGGGCCCGTAAAGCTGGTAGAGGCTCTGTAAAACAGTAAGGGCCGTGTGCATTTGGAGTGATATAGGACGCCTGATACGTCTACATAAGACTCTTGACAGGTGACACGTACGTAAGTATCCTGTTTGATCACCTGCTTCCCCACTCATGTTCATTGTGTATTCCGACCGACTTGGGCAATTCCAGCAGGACAATGCGACACCCCACGCGTCCAAAATTTATAAATAGTGGCTGCAGAAACACTCTTCTGAGTTTAAAGATTTCCGCTGGCCACCAAACGCCCCAGACATAAACATTATTGAGCATATCTGAGATGCATTGCAACTTGCTGATCAGAAGAGATCTCCATCCCCTCGCACCCTTACGGTTTTATAGACAGTCCTGCAGGTTTAATGGTGTCAATTCCTTCTAGAACTACTTCAGATATTAGTTGGGACCATGCCACGTCGTATTGCGGCACTTTTTTGTACTCGCGGGGGCCTTACGCGATATTAGGATGGAGTTCCAGTTTCTTTGGCTCCTCAGTGTATGATGTAATTAGGATTGTTAAACTAATATTCAGCCGTACTGATTCTGTGGGGAATGACATATTTCATTTCCTGCTTTGTGGACAGTTTTATTCCCCCTTTTTTACCCTCTTTTTGAAACTGTATCATTGCTGAAGCTTTCAACGAAATTGTTCAATACTAGTTGGAGACTGCGTCTCCTTGAGACTTGGATGACGATAGTATCAGGTGGCGAACATTCCCCACGGCGACTTCGAGTGTTTGAAATGACTTGAAGAGATCTTCAGTTACAATTATTTGTTTTTGTTAGGTGCGTAGAGACGACTTCAAAACGGAAATACTCACGGAAGTAATTATTTAGGTTTATCTTGAAACGTTTATTTCATCAGCTTCGTTTCATGTAATTTCATTTCCTTACCAATTCTTAACTTTTTCAGGTTTTGGCGGGTGATATAAAGAGCGAGGTCTTCAGTCTCCACTCTTATTTGTCCTTCGGGTTTTATCCTATTTATGTGACCTTCAACTTTACAGCTAAGCAAGGGCCGATGAGGAACGGTATCAGTGACGCAATTTTATGTCACAGTGAGTATCTTGAAAGCGTTATGAAGCATTTCCAATACTCTCCAAAATGAAATGAAATAATTAGCACTTTCTACTGAGTTAGATCCGGCAAAAAGTGGAATAATATTTAAAACAGCAGTCTGTTTTAATAATTACACCTCGGTAATGTAATACAAATATTGCGATAGCCTAGAAGGGTCGTTATCGTGAAACAAATGGGAAATAAACTACGAGCAACGTGCCCTAACTGCGAGAAAATGCATAGAAATTCCATCATATGCTCTTATAGGCTAAAGTCTTCTTGTTGCTTTGGTTCCTCCCCATCTTAAGCTGCCTGAAAATCTAAAAGGTCAAGGATCAGTTGCCTTTAGCTGTAATTAAAAAATCAGTAAAAGTATATTGTAATCATTACAATTAAATTATACGTTTTATATCTCAGATTTCCAGAGAACGAATGACAGTTTTCGTTGAGTGTATAATATTAAAACGTATGTTATTAACTCACGATGTTAACGGCGTCTGGTGACGCTAAAATGCGAATCGCTTCCTGTGTATGGGTATTTGGGTGTGCAGACTGCATAAGACAGAAACACAAAAATATCGATGACAGCTGCAGAAGACGAGAACAATCAAAATATAAGGCGGAGTCAAGTGAAAACCGAACACCCACCACAATGGAAACATGCAATGGTTCCATTCAAAAGTAATCAACAAACACTTGAAGATATTTAGCCAACTGGGAGATGAGACGACTATTCCTGTTTCTTAGAGTGCGGTCGACCACTGAAGGATCCACTATCGCGTTCCTCGTCCAACTGAAACCGTCATCCACGCATGTCTTTCTTCACATCACGAACCTAATATGTGAAGTGTAGCTTTCGCCTGATTGGCAGTTTGTAGGTGGGTGTCATCGTGCTGTATGATGGCGGTGCCCAACAGCATTCGTCGCCGTTTTGACTTTATGGCGCATCGTAGTTTCTGCAAAACATCTCGATAGCGCTGTGCATGACTGTGATTCCACAATCGACAATCTCTGCAGTCGAAAAACTACGTCATTATGTCCTTACCACAATGTGTGTGAATAGCTTTGGATATGATACTGCGTGAAGAGTTTGACAGAGCACTGAGAGACCTGAGTCGAAACAAGGCCCCGGGAGTAGACAACATTCCATTAGAACTACTGACAGCCTTGGGAGAGCCAGTCCTGACAAAACTCTACCATCTGGTGAGCAAGATATATGACAGGCGAAATACCCTCAGACTTCAAGAAGAATACAATAATTCCAATCCCAAAGAAAGCAGATGTTGACAGATGTGAAAATTATCGAACAATCAGTTTAATAAGTCACGGCTGCAAAATACTAACACGAATTCTTTACAGACGAATGGAAAAACTAGAAGATCAGTTGGATTCCGTAGAAATATAGGAACACGTGAGGCAATATTGACCCTACGACTTATTTTAGAAGCTACATTAAGGAAAGGCAAACCTACGTTTCTAGCATTTGTAGACTTAGAGAAAGCTTTTGACAATGTTGACTGGAATACTCTCTTTCAAATTCTAAAGGTGGCAGGGGTAAAATACAGGGATCGAAAGGCTATTTACAACTTGTACAGAAACCAGATGGCAGTTATAAGAGTCGAGGGACATGAAAGGGAAGCAGTGGTTGGGAAGGGAGTGAGACAGGGTTGTAGCCTGTCCCCGATGTTATTCAATCTGTATATTGAGCAAACAGTGAAGGAAACAAGAAAAATTCGAAGTAGGTATTAAAATCCATGGAGAAGAAATAAAAACATTGAGGTTCGCCGATGACATTCTAATTCTGTTAGAGACAGCAAAGGACTTGGAAGAGCAGTTAAATGGAATGGACAGTGTCTTGAAAGGAGGATATAAGATGAACATCAACAAAAGTAAAACGAGGATAATGGAATGTAGTCTAATTAAGTCGGGTGATGCTGAGGGAATTAGATTACGAAATGAGACACTTAAAGTAGTAAAGGAGTTTTGCTATTTGGGGAGCAAAATAACTGATGATGGTCGAAGTAGAGAGGATGTAAAATGTAGACTGTAAATGGCAAGGAAAGCGTTTCTGAAGAAGAGAAATTTGTTAACGTCGAGTATAGATTTAAATGTCAGGAAGTCGTTTCTGAAAGTATTTGTATGGAGTGTAGCCATGTATGGAAGTGAAACATGGACGATAAGTAGTTTGGACAAGAAGAGAATAGAAGCTTTTGAAATGTGGTGCTACAGAAGAATGCTGAAGATTAGATGGGTAGATCACATAACTAATGAGGAGGTATTGAATAGGACTGGGGAGAAGAGAAATTTGTGGCACAACTTGACTAGAAGAAGGGATTGGTTAGTAAGACATGTTCTGAGGCATCAAGGGATCACCAATTTAGTATTGGAGGGCAGCGTGGAGGGTAAAAATCGTAGAGGGAGACCAAGAGATGAATACACTAAGCAGATTCAGAAGGATTTAGGTTGCAGTAGTTACTGGGAGATGAAGCAGCTTGCACAGGATAGAGTAGAATGGAGAGCTGCATCAAACCAGTCTCAGGACTGAAGACCACAACAACAACAACAGCTTTGGATTGCAGTGGTGGGGGAGACGTGGAGTATTTCCACTGTTGGCTGTGCCGTTTGCCCTCGGGCTGTCGGATGCTGTCGGACGGAAATCATTCTGTTACACGATAACGCCAGCCCCAACACTCCCAGGCAGACGAAGGATACACTCAGCGATTTGGTTGGGAACCACTGCAGTATCCTCTGTGCAGCACTAGACTTTCACAGTGCGATTTTCTCATCTTTGGACATCGGTTTCAGTCGGACGAAGAACTACAAGAGTTGGTGCGGTTAGGGGTATGTCAGTGACTGATCGCATTCTGCGAAACGGGAGTTGATCGACTTGTCTCCCAGTAGGCCAAATATCCTAACGTGTGTATTGATCACTTTTGGATGGAAGCATTCCACAATCCTGTAGTGGCGGGTGTTGACTACCATTCATAATTTACTCTAGTCTCTATTTACGATGTTCGAATTACAGTCGGTTCATCTGGATATTATTCGTGACTATGCATTAGAATCAAATCGTAATTACAGCGATGTGCAAGTAAAGCCATTAGCGTGTACTAGGTGTATCTGCTCCCAGACACTGCAGTAGCAGCCGGCTCCACCGCGTCTTCGTAGAGTGAGCTTCGCCGATGCCTGCCTGCTCAAGATTCACATAGGCTGAGCAGTCGTATCCCGCCTCTCGCTCGTTTAATGGACAACTGGTAAAATTGTAGAATAAATTTGGCAACTATGTGACCTTCAGTTGGATTGGTTCAGAGCTATCTCAGTAAACCCACTCGAAGTTTTCTTTTCATTTAGGTTACTTATGCTGGAACATTACACACCGGTACCCAATTTATGCTGTTGAGTTCAGGAAGCTCGTTACAATAGAAACTGCAGCTTACTTCGCTATTCACGTTACGAACTGTCTGTCGCAGCCATCATTGGGACGACAAGGACGCGCCGTTGGACGCAGTTGTATGCTATATTAGCAGTGACGGACGCAGCTTTATACTACATCTGCAGTTAAGTGTTTGCCATTCAAGCGGAAGAGAGCGTTATTTACTTTCCATTCTAATCTTGCCGAAGCCAACGTTGTTACCTCTTCCGAAAAAAGCCAATAACAGGCAGATCGCTAATCAATAATGAAATCCTAAGACAACTTCTCCCTCATAGGTTTTGCTCTACCTTAATTCTGCAGCCTTCGGAGGTAAAGGTGGCACACTTTTAGAATCGCACACTAGTTCTAGCACTGAATGATTAGTTGACTGGATTTCGTTACGTATCTATCCCCACTGCTACGTTTATACACTTTTGTAGTTGTACTACAGAATCACTGTGCGCTGAACATAGACGCAGACAGTTTCGAAGGTGAAACCACTTATTATACTGGCAATTCGTGTCGGATACCTTGTTTTACTGAAAAATATATTTTTCGTAACGTTATCATGGGCAGTTGTAAAACATTTGTACTAGTATCGTGCATACTAAATACCGTTTCATGGTTAGTTTATTGAGCACAATGGATAAAGAGATAACTGAATCTTCAGCAATATAACCTCCCACATTATCTAAAACTGTCTGACAATCATCGGATAGTTTTTCGACTGCACGTCTATAGACAATATATTGGTAACACCTAGTCTCCGTGCAGGTTATTCTATGGTAACAGGTAATAAAGCTGTGTAGTTCAGCAAAACGTTTAGATGAGGGTTTTTGTTAAAGATCTTACATACTGTACATGACCATTCTATACCTTGGCAAATGTTTTTACAATTGGAAAAACCTACATTTTCGGAAGTGGCTTTTGTAGTTTCAGGAAACAACAGCAGCACGTAAAGAGTGAATGACATTATTTTAAAATGCAATGGGGAAATATTTAATAGTTCTGTTACAGGCGAAAATACGAAAAGCACGACGCTCTCCCCCCACTGAATAGAAATGGGCAGAAAAGAAATTTATGCTCTAACTTGAATATAGGAATGAATCAGTTCAAAGGACACATTCTGAGAGGTCAAGGGATCATCAGTTAAATGCTGGAGATTAGTGCACGGTAAGAGAGAGGGGGTGGGGGGTGGGAAGGCTTCGCTACTGGCTGGGGAACTGTAGGGGGAGACCAAGAGACGAATGCGGCAACGAAGTTGAAATGAATGTAGGTTATAATAGTTTTTCGATATGAAGAGGCTTGCCAAAGATTAGCGTGGAGAGCTATGTATAATCAGTCTTCGGGCTGAAGATCACAACAAAAACACGTTCCACTAACAGATCTCACGAAGTCGATGAGACAGCACTGGTTATCTTTTTTTACAGTTTCTTTAAAATAAACTAAAAAAATGAGGTATCACTGTCCAATTACAAGGTCAATATACCAAGTAATAGACTACGTTTTTCATATATAAATGTTTTTTTATTTTGCATTAATTCATTAAAATGCCGACAAGAAGCATTGACCACTTACGAAATACTCGGCGTTGTCAAAATTACATTCCAGATTTTCTACCGAAAACTCATAAACAGCCATTTCATATGCGTGTCAACTACACTGATTACTAATTTATTTCGAGATTTCGTTTGTGTACGTCCTTTATCCTTCTCTACCTGGCCCATTTACTCTATTATAAGCACGATATGTAAACAGAACCTGTCATCTGCGAGGCCGCACGAATTCTATTTTGATCCACTAAATAACTCTGAAAAGTAGCCATTAGCGTCGTATGCAATTGTGTAAGTCTTGATTTGAGTGAAGAGTTGGTTTGTAAATCTTACTTATGTCTTGGTTGGCATCATACGAACGACGTAACATGCAGCCATGAGGATGAGTAGTTGTCAATGATTTACTGCGGTGCTACCAGAATGAAACACACAGGGTGACAATTATTGAACTACAGGAAATAAAATCGTCCTAACTTCTGAACGGTTTGAGTTAGGCCTTTTAAACTGCACACTTGGCAACGGGGCATAATGGGAATTAGTATGCACTCGTATGGTTTGGTTTGGGGACGAATCTCACTTTAATTTCGATGGGTTAATCAATATGTCCCCCCCATGAACCATGGACCTTGCCGTTGGTGGGGAGGCTTGCGTGCCTCAGCGATACAGATAGCCGTAACGTAGGTGCTACCACAACGGAGGGGTATCTGTTGAGAGGCCAGACAAACGTGTGGTTCCTGAAGAGGGGCAGCAGCCTTTTCAGTAGTTGCAAGGGCAACAGTCTGGATGATTGACTGATCTGGCCTTGTAACAATAACCAAAACGGCCTTGCTGTGCTGGTACTGCGAACGGCTGAAAGCAAGGGGAAACTACAGCCGTAATTTTTCCCGAGGGCATGCAGCTTTACTGTATGATTACATGATGATGGCGTCCTCTTGGGTAAAATATTCCGGAGGTAAAATAGTCCCCCATTCGGATCTCCGGGCGGGGACTACTCAAGAGGATGTCGTTATCAGGAGAAAGAAAACTGGCGTTCTACGGATCGGAGCGTGGAATGTCAGATCCCTTAATCGGGCAGGTAGGTTAGAAAATTTAAAAAGGGAAATGGATAGGTTGAAGTTAGATATAGTGGGAATTAGTGAAGTTCGGTGGCAGGAGGAACAAGACTTCTGGTCAGGTGACTACAGGGTTATAAACACAAAATCAAATAGGGGTAATGCAGGAGTAGGTTTAATAATGAATAGGAAAATAGGAATGCGGGTAAGCTACTACAAACAGCATAGTGAACGCATTATTGTGGCCAAGATAGATACGAAGCCCACGCCTACTACAGTAGTACAAGTTTATATGCCAACTAGCTCTGCAGATGACGAAGAAATTGAAGAAATGTATGACGAAATAAAAGAAATTATTCAGATTGTGAAGGGAGACGAAAATTTAATAGTCATGGGTGACTGGAATTCGAGTGTAGGAATAGTAGGTGAATATGGAGTGGGGGACAGAAATGAAAGAGGAAGCCGCCTGGTCGAATTTTGCACAGAGCACAACATAATCATAACTAACACTTGGTTTAAGAATCATGAAAGAAGGTTGTATACATGGAAGAACCCTGGAGATACTAAAAGGTTTCAGATAGATTATATAATGGTAAGACAGAGATTTAGGAACCAGGTTTTCAATTGTAAGACATTTCGAGGGGCAGATGTGGACTCTGACCACAATCTATTGGTTATAACCTGTAGATTAAAACTGAAGAAACTGCAAAGAGGTGGGCATTTAAGGAGATGGGACCTGGATAAACTAAAAGAACCAGAGGTTGTACAGAGATTCAGGGAGAGCATAAGGGAGCAATTGACAGGAATGGGGGAAATAAATACAGTAGAAGAAGAATGGCTAGCTTTGAGGGATGAAGTAGTGAAGGCAGCAGAGGATCAAGTAGGTAAAAAGACGAGGGCTAGTAGAAATCCTTGGGTAACGGAAGAAATATTGAATTTAATTGATGAAAGGAGACAATATAAAAATGCAGTAAGTGAAACAGGCAAAAAGGAATACAAATGTCTCAAAAATGAGATCGACAGGAAGTGCAAAATGGCTAAGCAGGGATGGCTAGAGGACAAACGTAAGGATGTAGAGGCCTATCTCACTAGGGTAAGATAGATACCGCCTACAGGAAAATTAAAGAGACCTTTGGAGATAAGAGAACGACTTGTATGAATATCAAGAGCTCAGATGGAAACCCAGTTCTAAGCAAAGAAGGGAAAGCAGAAAGGTGGAAGGAGTATATAGAGGGTCTATACAAGGGCGATGTACTTGAGGACAATATTATGGAAATGGAAGAGGATGTAGATGAAGATGAAATGGGAGATATGATACTGCGTGAAGAGTTTGACAGAGCACTGAAAGACCTGAGTCGAAACAAGGCCCCCGGAGTAGACAATATTCCATTGGAACTACTGACGGCCGTGGGAGAGCCAGTCCTGACAAAATTCTACCATCTGGTGAGCAAGATGTATGAAACAGGCGAAATACCCTCAGACTTCAAGAAGAATATAATAATTCCAATCCCAAAGAAAGCAGGTGCTGACAGATGTGAAAATTACCGAACTATCAGCTTAATAAGTCACAGCTGCAAAATACTAACACGAATTCTTTACAGACGAATGGAAAAACTAGTAGAAGCCAACCTCGGGGAAGATCAGTTTGGATTCCGTAGAAACACTGGAACACGGGAGGCAATACTGACCTTACGACTTATCTTAGAAGAAAGATTAAGGAAAGGCAAACCTACGTTCCTAGCATTTGTAGACTTAGAGAAAGCTTTTGACACTGTTGACTGGAATACTCTCTTTCAAATTCTAAAGGTGGCAGGGGTAAAATACAGGGAGGGAAAGGCTATTTACAATTTGTACAGAAACCAGATGGCAGTTATAAGAGTCGAGGGACATGAAAGGGAAGCAGTGGTTGGGAAGGGAGTAAGCCAGGGTTGTAGCCTCTCCCCGATGTTGTTCAATCTGTATATTGAGCAAGCAGTAAAGGAAACAAAAGAAAAATTCGGAGTAGGTATTAAAATTCATGGAGAAGAAATAAAAACTTTGAGGTTCGCCAATGACATTGTAATTCTGTCAGAGACAGCAAAGGACTTGGAAGAGCAGTTGAATGGAATGGACAGTGTCTTGAAAGGAGGATATAAGATGAACATCAACAAAAGCAAAACAAGGATAATGGAATGTAGTCTAATTAAGTCGGGTGACGCTCAGGGAATTAGATTAGGAAATGAGGCACTTAAAGTAGTAAAGGAGTTTTGCTATTTGGGGAGCAAAATAACTGATGATGGTCGAAGTAGAGAGGATATAAAATGTAGGCTGGCAATGGCAAGGAAAGCGTTTCTGAAGAAGAGAAATTTGTTAACATCCAGTATTGATTTAAGTATCAGGAATTCATTTCTGAAAGTATTCGTATGGAGTGTAGCCATGTGTGGAAGTGAAACATGTACGATAAGTAGTTTGGACAAGAAGAGAATAGAAGCTTTCGAAATGTGGTGATACAGAAGAATGCTGAAGATTAGATGGGTAGATCACATAACTAATGAGGAAGTATTGAATAGGATTGGAGAGAAGAGAAGTTTGTGGCACAACTTGACCAGAAGAAGGGATCGGTTGGTATGACATGTTCTGAGGCATCAAGGGATCACCAATTTAGTATTGGAGGGCAGCGTGGAGGGTAAAAATCGTAGAGGAAGACCAAGAGGTGAATACGCTAAGCAGATTCAGAAGGATGTAGGTTGCAGTAGGTACTGGGAGATGAAAAAGCTTGCACAGGATAGAGTAGCATGGAGAGCTGCATCCAACCAGTCTCAGGACTGAAGACCACAACAACAACAAAACAATCAATATGTAAAACTGGCGCATTTGATGGACTGAGAATCCGCATTTCGTGATCGAAAAATCTCTGTACTCTCCAAGGGGGACTATGTTGTGTGCTATGTCTAGTGACGGAATAATCGGTGCGATATTCCTTGATTGCACGATGACTACCGAAGGTTTTGAAAGATGATTTCATTCCAGTTATCCAAACTGACCTTCATTTCGACAAGATGTGGTTCATGCAAGACGGAGCTCAGCCCCATCGAAGCAGGACAGTGTTCGATGACCGGGAGGAGCACTTTTGGGGACCTCGTTCTGGCTCTGGGGGTACACAGAGGCCACTGAAATGAGTCTCGATTGGCCGCCATATTCTCCAGATCCGAACACATGAATGTGGGTCTTTATTAAAGACAAGATGTACAGCAGTAATCCCAAAACCTTTTCTTAGCTGAAAACACCGTTCACGAGAACAACGACAGCATCGATGTTCCGACTCTTCAGCGGGTCATGCAAAATTTCGCTATTCGTCTGCGCCACATCATCGCCAACGATGGCAGGCATATCCAGCATTTCATAACGTAAATCCGAATATCTGTAGTGACAACTACATGTTGAATGAAGTGTGTGCACGCCGTATTTTGTAACTAGTTTCTTCCATGTAATTCAATAAATGTCACCCTATATGATGTTTCAATCTGACAACGTCAAATGATACCGTAAATTTTTGTTTGTGAATAATCTTTTTTAATTTCATTTTCCACGTCTAACTTTTAGTGCCAAATTGAGGAGCAAATTTCCAAGGTCATGGAACGTATCAGTAAATGAAATTACAACATGAATGTAATAACAGATAAAATAAAATGTTTACGAACTCTTCGACAAAATGGAAGGAGTGACTCTTCATTTTCGATTTGAAAGCGCATGGATTACTGCTAAGATTTTTGAATTCTTGTTGCAGCTTATTGAAAATGAATGCAGCAGTATACTGCACACCGTTCTACAGAAGAGGAAATGAAATTTGATCAAAATGCAGATTGGATATCAGTGAAAACCGCTAATTCTTGGGAATAAGTTGGTATTGTCTACAAGGAAAGAAAGAAAACAAGATATGTATAGAGAATGATTGGTCAGTATATCCACACTAAAGAATAGGGGTCGACAAGAGGTTCCGAACTTAGCTCCACTTATTGCCCGAACCGCCCGTTTCTGAGCCAAAAATATCCTTTAAGAATGCTAGAGTTATCTCAAAATATAATATCATACGTCATAAGCGAATGAAAATATGCAAAGTAGACTACTTTTCCTGTTGAACCATCACTTACTTCAGGTACCGTCCGAAAAGTTAAAAATGGCAGCACTCAGTCTTTGAACAAGACCCTGAATATGGGCTTTCCACGAGAGTTTACAATTTGAATACCTAGAAATTACAACTATTCACTTTCACTAATCATTCGCCCTTTCTGTGAAATTAAAACGTAGGGTTTTGTTGTATTGCATGTTATAAAATGTAAAAACTGGGACTTACTGTGATTTAGCGTTAGTTTACTTTCTACAATCCATGAACTTACGTCATGAACTGAACTATTTGAAACATTGCCAATGTTGCACACAACATCCTTTGCTACCAAGCTAGTGTCATCATAAACAGAAATATTTTAGAGTTACCCATACTACTAGAGGGCATATCATTTATATAAATAAGGAATAGGCTTGGCCCCAGCACTGATCCCAGGGGCATCCCCAGTTTACCCATGCCCCACTCAAACCACACATTGTAGCTATACTGAACGCTGTTGATAATGACCTTTGCTGTCTCTTGTTAAGGTAAGAGGTGAACCAATTGTGAACCTCTCATATTCCTTAATGGACCAAATTCAGGAGCAATATTTTTAGGTCAACACCATCAATCACCTTAGTTTACCAAAAATGAAGCTCAGCGTTCGAAACCTTTTGATTAATCCATTGCGTACTTCACAGAGAAAAGAGAATATAGAATTTTCAGTTATTAAACCATTTCTAAAACCGAACTGTACATTTGATAGCAAATTATATGAAATAAAACGAATAGTTATCCTTATATACACAGCCTTTTCCTTAACTTCAGCAATTACTGATGGCATAAAATAGATCTAAAATAGTCTACATTATCGCTTTCTCCATTTTTATACAGTACTGAGTACTTTAATCGTTCAAGAAACTCACCATTCTTAAGGTGAAAAATTAGAAATGTAGCTAAGTACGGGCCAACATGTGCAACACACTACTTCAGTATTCTGTTAGATACTCCCACCATATCCTGAGAGTCCTTAGTCTTCAGTGATTAATTATTGTTTCAATCTCTCCCTTGTCAGTACTACAGAAGAATATTTTAGACAACAATCTCGGAAAGGCATTTTCCAAGCTAGTTATATGATTCTCTTAGAAATGAAGTTTTTATTAAAATTCATTAGCAATGCTCAGAAAGTGATTATTAAATACTGTACATATATCTGAGTTAACAGTGACAGAAATATTTTTACTACGAACTGACTTTTTATAGTCGACCTTTTGCTGCTGACCAGACACTTTCTTTGAGACTGATCGTATAGTTTTAATTTCATCTTATGAATTAGCTGTTCTATCTACGTACCACATAGTATTTGCCTTCCTAATAACATTTTAAGCACCTTACAGTACTGTTTGTAATGTGATACTGTAGATTTCTTGTGACTACTTCTAACATTTTCATACCAATCCCACTTTGTTCTACATGATATCCTCACTAGTCAGCCATCCAGACTGCCTATTACTGCTAGTACCTCGTTTAGAACTTTCTAATGGAAATCAACACTCAAAGAGCGTGACAAATGTGTTAAGGAAAGCATTATATTTGTCATCTTTGTTATCAGCACTATAACATCAGGCCACTCTTGTTCCTTGACGAAGTTTAAAAAACTCTCTATTGCCATTGGATGAAATTTATTACATAGTTTGTAATTACATGTTACATTTGTTTGGGTTCACAAACCGTTTGTGTTAAAATTTGTGCATCGTGGTCTTTTACTAACAGAATGCCCATCTAGTAATGAAAAATGAATAAAAATATTATCTATGGCTGTGCTACGGTTCCCGTGCTCCCTGGTTGGAGAAAACATAGCTGCATCAGATCATGTGAATTTAGATCTTCCAATATCCTTTTTCTTGCACATTCACATACAAAATTAATACTGAAGTCGCTACATGTAAATAAGTTCTGGTACTTCCCATAAAGTGAAATAAGAAGCCTCTCTAGCTTGAGAAGGACTGCTCTGAAGTCAGAACTATGGGACCTATGAATAACAAGAATTACAAGTTTAATTTCATTAAATTCAACCTTCTGATATCGCCTCGTAGATCATATGATGGCGTGGACCAACAAGTCTGTAGAATTACTGAATGAGGGACTCGATTTATTAAACATAAGTAGTTGTAACAGTCTCTTTTGCAGACTGATTGTATTTTACCACTATCGTCTCAATGAAACGACGTCTACCGTCTGCTGTATCTACGACGGAGCCTTTGCGATGATTCCATTTCATGTACCTACAAATTATTTCTGCCATATATTTGTATGGGTTTATTGACTTATTTTAGTCAAACGATTCTGCACCTTATGTAAAGAGCAGAATTACACGTTTATAAATATTTTAAGTAAGTTTTCAGTCTGTGTACCACTTTGAAATCTCATTAAAATGTGGGTCAATAGTTGTGTTTTTTCAGATCGTAATTAACTGTAGCAAAATCCTGCAAGTTCATAGCAGTATCTGATTCATGCTCTTCTTAACGAATGTCAGACTTACATTAGGATAACGATATCATTAGTTGCAATACTTTTGATTTCTTATGGTGCAAGTTCGGTATCGATATTTACTGAATACTTCTAGTTTCACTTTCGTAATTTTAGACACAGCAACTACAGCACTGTCTTGTTACTTTCGGAATAATATTTGCGCAATTATATATTCGCTCACTAAAAGACTATGGTAATTGATTTTATCCTGTGATAATGGGACACATATGATTAATAATTAAAGTGAAACAATATTCATGAAGTTTTAACCCTTGTAATCGATACCCGCTTCCAACGTACTTTACCGAAATACAGTTTTAACGATTTGATTAATTGCATGTCATCTGGGTTCAACATTTGTACCGAGCGAGGTGGCGCAGTAGTTAGCACATCCGGGATGATGACTCTTCAATCCGCGTCTGCCATCCTGATTTAGATCTTCCTTGATTTCCCTGAATCTCTTCAGGCAAGTGCCAGGATGGTTCCTTTGAAAGGGCACGACCGATTTCCTTCCCCATCCTTACGTAATACGATGGGACTGATGACCTTGCGGTTTGGTCCCCTTCCCCAAATCAACCAACCAACCAACCGACTGGTGGGTGGACCAACATTTGTGCATGCAACCTTCGTAGAACACTGACAGTGACAGTAAAAAATTTGTGCGATGTCAACGAAAGTTGGTAGGCGTGTTTCTGCATCCGAAAAATAATGTGTATGGAAATTTCGCTCCAGTTGCACCAGAGTGGTGCTAGTGGCGCCACTATGAGGATGTGAATCAGGTTTAATACACGCTGTAATGGTCCTGAGCGTTAGTTACCTTTGAAATTTGACGTTCTGGGTTGATGTTAGTCAAGTATGCCTTCAAGGCGACAAAGACGCGATTTTCAGCAACTCACTGAGTGTGAACGAGGTTGTGTAATAGGGCTATGAGAAGCTGGCTGTTCCTCCTGCGATTCTGCAGACAGACTTGGCAGTAATGTAGCTACTGTACATGATCGCTGGCAGCGGTGGTCGCGTGAATGTACGGTCGCAGGAAAATCGTGTTCGGCGTATGGCTCTGGCGCGTCGTACTGCAGCTGCAGCAGCAGCAGCCAGAGCACAATTGACGCCACAGTGGCACAACGAACTATTCCAAATCGATTACTTCAGGGTCAGCTCCGAGCCAGAAGGCCTGTAGCGTGCATTTTATTGGCCCCAAACAATCGCCATTTGCGACTTTAGTGGTATCAAGTGGGAACTCTTTGGAGGGCACGGTGGAGGTCTGTTGTGTCTTCTGAGGAAATCTCGTTCCGCTTCGGTGACAGTGACGGCCGTGCTTTGGCTAGAAGGAGAACAGTTGAGGGCCTGCACCCAACCTATCGGCGTGCTAGAAACACTGGACATACACCTGAGTTATGTTCTGGTAATGCGATTTCGTATGACAGCAGAAGCACTCTCGTTGCTGTTCCACGCATCCTGAAACCAAATTTATACCTCATTCTAGTTATTTGACCTATTGTGCCCACAGTCACGAACAGCATTCCAGTGAGCGTTTTCCAAGAGGATAACACTCGTCCGCATACCGCTGTTGTAATCCAATATGATCTGCACAGTGCCGACATGTTGGCTTCACCTATTCGATCACCAGATCTGTCTCTAATGCAGCACATATGGGGCTTCCTGGGACAAACAGCATCAGCCGTCCCTGTACTGACCGACAAGGTGAAGAGGTTGAAACGTCTCTGTGAAGTCGTTTCATAAGACGCTTGTCGAATTCGGTACAACATATTCATTTTACTACCTGATTTTACTCAATTCATGAACTCTTCCAGAAAGACTGAGCACTCAAATAAGGCCTATTGGTTATTATATGTGTGTTTTAATGTGGGGTTTCGGTTTTGTTCTGTGGGAAACGCTGAGTTGGTCAGCGTCTGCTGGGAGCAGACGATGTTGCTTCTCGTTTGAAGGAGAGTACAGGATGACAAACTTCGGTTTCCAATACCTGAACAGAGAGGTTTACCCATGTTAGTCGAAGGCTGTTTTTGTGTGCGGGGTTGGTGACGGAGAGCTACCCCTCTGGTACCTTCCGCTGCACGGGCAGCTAGGTTATCTCTAAAGAGAAAGGGACTCTTCGGTGAAGGCTTGGTGAGTACGGATCGTAGCTCTTACGGGGGGGTTTCAGGTGACAGGAGTCAGGTTGAGTTAGGACTTCATTATGTTTAACTGGTGAAATACTTAAGAACTTCAGCTTAACTGAACCGTGTGAAGCGAGTAATTTTTTTTAATGATTTTTAGTCTTATATTTTGCGGAAATTGCTTTTGTCTTTGCGTGTCGATTTTGTGCCACGTATTTGGTAATCAGTGACCTTTCTGGTCCACCACGGCACCACAATAGGCTTTATTTTAACAGTTTGCTTGTTTAATGAGCTAAAATTTCTACAAGAATATCTGTTCTTTCGTGCGCTTTCTACAAAGCACAACAGTTTGAGTCAGAATGCACCACGTGCTCTAGTTCTGCCGTTTGCAAGCAGCAGACGCAGTTAATATGTTAAATAATTATCGCACAGTCTTGTGTATTGGTTAAAACTCTGTCCAGAATAGTGCATGCGTAGAATCGTAATGCAAATCTCACTGAGATATTTTAATGGTATTAATGCTAAGGAGATGATAGTATAATTGTCTCCCACCCCCGTCTTCTGTTTTTCTTCTTGCTGTAGTTAAATTGTGCTCTGTTTCATTCTCACGTAATTCGTACTTAAATATTTCGAGTCAGGCCTTTTCAATGGCTTATCTCACGTTTACACAAACCTGTGATCTTTGCAACGTTAATCATTTAAATATATTACCAGCACAAGTGTATTCCCGAAATTTCATTACTCTACATTGATTACTTTTTGATTGGTGATTTTTTCCGTCAGTATGTAACTAACTACTAGTTCAGTTGTAACCTAGTATTGCCATGTCAGTTTATCAGGATACATTTCAAATCTGGGATAATTAGTTATGTGTTAAATCGCATTCAAAAATGTTTTTGAAAATAGTCATTTTTTCGCTTTCCGTATCACTTAGTTGCTGGAAATTCTTGGAATGATTCTTAAAAATGTTCATCTCTGTTCGAATTACGTATCTTTATTGGAAAAACTTATTAATTTTGCTGATGCGTCCCTGCATTTCCAGAGGTTATTTCGTTCATGCGACTACAAATCTACGAAAAATGTTTGTATTTCGTATTTAATTGCATGCGCGGCTGATTACGGCTTAGTTATTTAACTGTGCTAAAACTGGAAAACAGAGAGGTTAAACATATTTCCTTTTGAAGTCTTTATATTATATCGGATTTAATGTTGTTACACAATGCGATGACATTGTCAACTGCGTGGCACAGCGCAGAATGCAGAGAAATGCTGGAGGCCGCATCTCCGCTTTAAACGTAATTAAAAAACTTTAAAATACCTCGTACGGTTGTCGACATATAACGTTATGAAAACAAAACGCATGTAGTACCATTACGCAGATACGTCTCACTTCCACCGGCAGGTAGAAATGTCATTGCCGTTGGAACCAAAGCGTTTCACATTTACGATGAAATGCAGTTCGGTACGAGCACTGAAAACTGCAGGCACTTAGAAGTAACGGTAAATGCTTCTGTACGCTACGCTTGCATCACTCGTCTATTTGACCACGGCAGAGCCTCATATGCCCATTTGCAACAGTTGCAGCCAGATACGATATGACTACCATAGGTATGTCAACTTAATCGACTCATTAGTATTCAAGCACCCAACGCTTCACACCATATTAGAAGTACCTTTCATCTCATCATAATTGCAACACTAGGTCTCATTTATCGAGGATTCTAGGTGTGCTCATCCATAAAACAAAAACGTTAAAAAAAAGGGCGTTTGGCCAGTCTTCTCTGTGTTAACAGCAATGAACTTGCGTTCATATCTCCCAGACCAGCCTCTTTCTCTTCTCGTTTCTGACTGTCGCAGCAGTTTATTTCCTCTCTTCCTTTTTTTGTGTTCTTATTACGTCGCTCTCGAGCTCCCATATCCTCTCTCACGTTCATTACTGCTAGTGCCTTCAGCATAAGCCCACCTGAATGTAATCTGCTTTTGTTGTTCTATTTTTCATGACAAACTCTTCCTCTTTTTCTTTTTATTACTAGACTACTAGACCTACTACTGCTTTCCCCTCTTTATGTCATAGTTACTTCTAAACTTTATTTCACATATTGTGAATAAGTTTCTTTATAGCACATGTGTCGTTATGTAAAAACAGTGTAAAATATTTAGAAAGTATATTTAAATGTAAGAATAGGCCTATGGCACTAATATTTCCAGGTTAATCAAATAAATAAACACATAAATGTACAGGAAATTGAGTAAATGCTTTCCAGTCTGAATAGTAAATGGTAAAAAGATATATATATAAAAGCAATTTGGTGCGCCACACTTATGATGTTAACCACCCTCAAATCTGATCGCATTAAAATTGATTCATTTCGAAAAAATGGCTTCCGTCCTTACGCACATACCATCTCAAGAATCAGAAAAACTTAACAAATAAGAAAGACAACTTTGTCTGAAAATTTAAAGCTCTTATGTACTGATTACTGTTTTTATTCCTTGAGGTATTCCACTTCTTTTGACGGTCTGAGATGATGGACGCTTGTTCAGCCCAAGTCACTTTTAATGAGGTCGAGTTTTAAAGGAATATAAACTTATATCTGGTGCCCAGACAAATTATTCTGTTAAAGTGTTAAATTACAACGGCGAATTCTCTTCCATCGACATGTCTACAAAAGTAACTAAATTAAAGTTTCTTTTCTTTTTTCTGTTGACAAATAGCTGTTCGAGTCAGTTCAGAGGTACACTTTGTTGTCAGTCAAAATAAAAAAAAAAGCTTCGCACTTACGTTGTGTAGTAGGTAACCACGAACACTCGTAGTAGGAGTCATATAAACCACCCTCTGAAATTTGGTAACGCCCCGTGGGTGGAAAAGTCTTCAAAGAGACAACAAACCGATATAAAATCCTGGCATGCTTTAAACTATAAATGCAAGACAATCTAGGCCACGAAGTAAGTACTGTGCATACCAAAGACACTTCGTACCGTCATACATCAACACGACACATGAGAATTAACAGTGCGTATTTTCCACGCGGCCTTGTGGACGGCGAATGTTCATTAGAAAAGGAAGATAACACATTAAAATCCTGTGGCAACCGGTGACGTGACTAGCTGTAACCCTTTTGTCCCCTGCATCTTTGGCAAACAGGCGGTGGATGTGGGGCACTTGTAACGAATACATATAGGTAGTATTTACTTTTGACCTAGCCATTACACGCATCACGTCTCGATAAATGGTTTATGGACAGTCATTAACATTTGAATGATGAGGAATAATGGAAAACTAAGAACGGTTTACTGAACCGTTTTCTGGAACATCGATTATCTAAATATCACTCTGCAAGATAAATAAAGCTTTACATACTTTCAGAATTTTCAGTTACGAAATATTTATGAGAAACAGTCTAAGTCCTCCTAGTACTAACGTTCTTTCTTGTCAGAAGGGTGGCAGAGTGTGGAATAACGTTCTTCTTCCTAAATCAAACGCAAGGTAGAGGAGGAGAGACTGTCACGGATATGATAATCAAGCTGGAACGGCAATCAGTAAAACATGTATTTCTTCTATGAATGCGAAAATATTTTATAGTCGTCAGCCTACAGAGGAAATAATGATCATCTTAATAAAATAAGAGAAATCAGAGCTCGTGCAGAGTAATTTAAGTGTTCATTTTTCTCACATGTTGTTACAGAATGGAGCGGCAGAGAAATAGTCTGAAGATGGTTTGAAGAACCCTCCGCCAGACACTTATGTGTGTTTTGCAGAGTAGTCATGTAGATGTAATCTTTTAAGAGCAACACTCCCCGACTTTGACCTGCCATTTGTTTTAATGGCCACAAATCGTTTCTCACAGTTACTGAACTAAGCGATGACTTTATTCTCTGTATTAAACGCACCTCGTCATGGTCAAGACAGACGAGCAGCACCCAACGGTCAGTTATTAAAGCTTTTTCTCTCGTGGCGTAACTATACTTCCTCAAGATTCCTCCAATGAATTTCGCCTACCATCTACTTTCCCGAAAACTACTTTTACGTGGTCGTTTCCTTTTAGATCGATCCTGACAGTAGGTCCCAGATATTTTACGGTTGTTACTATTTCCCTTGATATCGGATACGGTGTAATGTAGAAACAATCATACTTTCCACCTATTCAAGCGAACTTGACTTAGACAATACTTCTATATGATATGAAAATAGGCAATTGCTCTAAATAAAGCAATGTGTACTATAAGAAATATGTTAAGTTTTGGTTACACTACAAATCAAAGAAATTTGAAGGTTCTCGATTCAACTAAATACCAAAAGATTACAATTACGAGCAACTTCAATTGTAACCATCACATAGAAAATGCTGTGGGGTAGGCAAATGAAAGACTGCGTTTTTGGCAGAACACTTAAGTTATGGAACAGAGATACTATGTCAGCTTCCAACAACACCCTTGTCAGTCACTTCTGGAGTGTTGCCGCATGGCATAGAATCCTTATCAAATAGAACTGTGGGTAGACATCGATAAAGTTCAAAGAAGGGCTGCTCTTAGTTTTTATTATTGCGAAATAGGGTATACAGCGTATCATGGGTTTCATACGCGATTTGGTGTGGCTGTTATTAAATCAAAGTAGTTTTTCGTTGTGGCGAGAAATTTTCACAGAGATTCAATAAGCAACTTTCTTCTCCGAATACGAATATACTTGATTGATCCCCACCTACAAGTTGAGAAATGACCATCATGATAAGACAACAGACATTAGATTTGGTATGGTAAGATTTAGGTCTCCCATTTTCCCATTAGTCTCAGAGTGGCTCTATGAAGTCTACCAAACACTTAAGTGGGGATTTCCGTGCAGAGATAGAAGTAGATACTTTACCTTTATCCATGTGGTTCTCAACAGCTAGTCTCTCTGTCCAACGTCGGTCTTGCACATTGCTACAATTTGCCAGAGCTCCGACTTCAGCGAAGAGTGTTGCTTAGCTTCCAACCTACCAAACCAAATATCATATATGTAGTCGAATGGTACAGCCTTATGAAACTTTGCTGGGGTACTCCAAAAGTTACGTATTACAGATTCGTTCGATAAAGGTAGACGTGCTGAATTTTATGTAAGTGTGCAGGCTTTCTTGGCCGTTGTCGCTGAAGTTAAAGTCTTCTGGGTTATTAGGTAACGTTATATTTCCTCTAAGATAATCGACGTTTCGACCTCCCTGCTGGGATCTTCCTCAGGATCTTCCGGTGTCCACTAGTGCTAGAACACTATTCTATCAGTAGTTCTAGCAGTAGTGGACACCGGATGATCCTGAGGAAGATCCCAGGAGAGGGGTCGACACGTCATATATTTTAGAGGAAATAAGACGCGACCTAATAACCAAGAAGATTTTGACTTTAGTGCTGAACTTTGGGTGCTAGGATGTCTGAAATGAAGTCACGAGGCTCGTAATTTGATCTTTTATGGCAGTGAGGTGCTATATTCAATGCCTTCAGGAAGCTATGAAACATTACATCTAGCTGGCTGGCGCTCTTTTATCTCCCTCCGTATCTCATAGACGAATGTGAATTTCACAAGACTTCTATTTGAGTACTCCATGTTCAGCGCTGTAGAAATAATTAAATTTTTGTCCATAATTATACGAAATATTGACATTAGCAATATATACCTGTAGTTACGTACAAACTTTTGAGAACCCTTCGTGACTGCGGAATCGACCCGCGCCTATTTCCACTAGCTAGTAACCATCCGTTGCTCCAGCGACTCACGATAAACTGCTACTAGAAGGGAAGGAAAACCTTTCACACAATTCGTATAGCATCGTATAGGTATAACAGCTGCGGTTTTCGGGTGGTGTAAGAAACAACAACTAGTCATTCACAAAGCTCATACACACGAGACAACAAACTCAATGGATCCCTCCTAATAGCCTGTTGGACCTCCTTTGCCCAACGTAGTGCAGAAACTCGACGTGGCATAGACTCAACAGTTCGTTGGAAGCCCTCTGCACAAATGCTGAACCACTTTGCCTCTATAGGCATCCGTTATTGCGAAAGTGCTGTACGAATTGATATCTCGATTATGTTGTTGTTCACTGACATGCGCGTTATCATCCATAAGGATTTAGCTGAAAATGATCTTCAGGTAGCCGAACATAAGCATTTCTGGTCGATGATCGGTTCAGTTGGACAAAGGACTCAGTCCATTCCACGTAAATACCTCCGGTAGCTGAGTGGTCAGCGCGATGGACTGTCAATCCTAAGGGCCCGGGTGCGATTCCAGGATGGGTCGGAGATTTTCTCCGCTCAGAGACTGGGTGTTGTGTTGTCCTCATCATAATCATTTCATCCCCATCGAAGCGCAAGTCGTCGAAGTGGCGTCAAATCGAAAGACTTGCACCAGGCGAGCGGTCTACCCAACGGGAGGCCCTCGTCACACGGCATCATCACCCACGTAAATACAGCCCACACGATTATGGAGGCACCATCAGCTTGCACAGTACTTTCTGGACAACGTGGGTCCATGGCTGCGTGGGGTCTGCAACACAATCAAACCCTATTATCAGCTCTTACCAACTGAAATCGAAACTCATCTGATCAGGCCACGGTTCTCCAGTCGTCTAGGGTCCAACTGGTACGGTCATGGAGCCACCATCAGCTTGCACAGTACCTTCTGGACAACTTGGGTCCATGGCTGCGTGGGGTCTGCACCACACTCAAACCCTATTATCAGCTCTTACCAACTGAAATCGAAACTCATCTGAGCAGGCCACGGTTCTCCAGTGGTCTAGGGTCCAACTGGTACGGTCGCGAGCCCAGAAGAGGCGCGTCAGGCGATGTCGTCTGCTGCTATAAACCATAAACGCCAAATTTCGCCACATGTTCATATTTTTTCATTCCACAAAACTTACCTCTGTTGTTGCTGCTGTGGTCTGCAGCTTGAAAACTGGTTTTGATGTAGCTCTCATTGCTAGAGTTTCCTTTCAATATTCGATCTCGCCATAACTACTGCAGACTGCATCTAGTTTATCCTGCTTACTCTAATCAAGGATTAGTACTCCTTCCCCACTTCCCTCCATGATCAAACTGACGATTCCTTGATGCTCACGATGCATACCATCCGCCTGTGAGCTAACGGGCGAGTTGTGGTGCTCTGAAAATACACTCCTGGAAATGGAAAAAAGAACACATTGACACCGGTGTGTCAGACCCACCATACTTGCTCCGGACACTGCGAGAGGGCTGTACAAGCAATGATCACACGCACGGCACAGCGGACACACCAGGAACCGCGGTGTTGGCCGTCGAATGGCGCTAGCTGCGCAGCATTTGTGCACCGCCGCCGTCAGTGTCAGCCAGTTTGCCGTGGCATACGGAGCTCCATCGCAGTCTTCAACACTGGTAGCATGCCGCGACAGCGTGGACTTGAACCGTATGTGCAGTTGACGGACTTTGAGCGAGGGCGTATAGTGGGCATGCGGGAGGCCGGGTGGACGTACCGCCGAATTGCTCAACACGTGGGGCGTGAGGTCTCCACAGTACATCGATGTTGTCGCCAGTGGTCGACGGAAGGTGCACGTGCCCGTCGACCTGGGACCGGACCGCAGCGACGCACGGATGCATGCCAAGACCGTAGGATCCTACGCAGTGCCGTAGGGGACCGCACCGCCACTTCCCAGCAAATTAGGACACTGTTGCTCCTGGGGTATCGGCGAGGACCATTCGCAACCGCCTCCATGAAGCTGGGCTACGGTCCCGCACACCGTTAGGCCGTCTTCCGCTCACGCCCCAACATCGTGCAGCCCGCCTCCAGTGGTGTCGCGACAGGCGTGAATGGAGGGGCGAATGGAGACGTGTCGTCTTCAGCGATGAGAGTCGCTTCTGCCTTGGTGTCAATGATGGTCGTATGCGTGTTTGGCACTGTGCAGGTGAGCGCCACAATCAGGACTGCATACGACCGAGGCACACAGGGCCAACACCCGGCATCATGGTGTGGGGAGTGATCTCCTACACTGGCCGTACACCACTGGTGATCGTCGAGGGGACACTGAATAATGCACGGTACATCCTAACCGTCATCGAACCCATCGTTCTACCATTCCTAGACCGGCAAGGGAACTTGCTGTTCCAACAGGACAATGCACGTCCGCATGTATCCCGTGCCACCCAACGTGCTCTAGAAGGTGTAAGTCAACTACCCTGGCCAGCAAGATCTCCGGATCTGTCCCCCATTGAGCATGTTTGGGACTGGATGAAGCGTCGTCTCACGCGGTCTGCACGTCCAGCACGAACGCTGGTCCAACTGAGGCGCCAGGTGGAAATGGCATGGCAAGCCGTTCCACAGGACTACATCCAGCATCTCTACGATCGTCTCCATGGGAGAATAGCAGCCTGCATTGCTTCGAAAGGTTGATATACACTGTACTAGTGCCGACATTGTGCATGATCTGTTGCCTGTGTCTATGTGCCTGTGGTTCTGTCAGTGTGATCATGTGATGTATCTGACCCAAGTAATGTGTCAATAAAGTTTCCCCTTCCTGGGACAATGAATTCACGGTGTTCTTATTTAAATTTCCAGGAGTGTATTCTAAGTTCAGAGTTGGGGGCCACAGCTGGGGTTGCTCTGCAAGCCGCGGCTCGTTAGCAACCTCGGTGCTGAACGCTAGCCATGGTCCAGACCAACCACGTGGCTGGGAATTCCTTGGTGATGGTGTGTCGATGAAGGAGACATCCTGGGAGTGCCGAAGATGGCGGACTTTGTGAAAACTTAATGGCAGACGTATCACAGTTCGTATAGAAATTAATAGTAGCCAGATGAATCATGATGCCTCAAAAAGAAACATGTACACTACCATTATTTGCACGACGATTCTGGTGGTGTAATCAGATTTTCAATATCTTTATTAGTTTAAAGTTTAGTATTTGACGATAAATTATACTAGTAACACCCAGCAACGAATTTCCAAAATCTAAATGGTTCATCTGATTTTGTCGAACGAAGTGTCTTTAGAAAGCTATTACTGTAAAACTAAATTGGTATAAATTACAGGCATGTAACATCAATAGTACATGAGTTATTGGAGGTCAAATTGGCCGATTATTATCGATCGCGTCAGCCAATAAGTACTCCACAGTTACACGAAAAAACGGTAGCACCATGCTTACAAATATATTTATTCGTCTATGTCTTTGTTTATATCCGATATATACTATTCATGAAGAAATTTGTCAATTATTTACTGTGTTTTAGAAAGCACAGACATTAGGCTACTGGTTTACTTCTGTTCTATTCCTTTAATTTATCTTTATTTAATTTGAGATCGACAGGAAGTGCAAAATGGTTAAGCAGGGATAGCTAGAGGACAAATGCAAGGATGTAGAGGCTTATCTCACTAGGGGGAAGATGGATACTGCCAACAGGAAAATTAAAGAGACCTTTGGAGAAAAGAGAACCACTTGTATGAATATTAAGAGCTCAGATGGAAACCCAGTTCTAAGCAAAGAAGGAAAAGCAGAAAGGTGGAAGGAGTATATAGAGAGTCTATACAAGGGCGATGTACTTGAGGACAAAATAATGGAAATGGAAGAGGATGTAGATGAAGATGAAATGGGAGATATGATACTGCGTGAAGAGTTTGACAGAACACTGATAGACTTGAGTCGAAACAAAGCCTCGGGAGTAGACAACATTCCATTAGAACTACTGACGGCCGTGGGAGAGCCAGTCCTGACAAAACTCTACCATCTGGTGAGCAAGATATATGAGACAGGCGAAATACCGTCAGACTTCAAGAAGAATATAATAATTCCAATCCCAAAGAAAGCAGGTGCTGACAGATGTGAAAATTACCGAACAATCAGTTCAATAAGTCACGGATGCAAAATACTAACGCGAATTCTTTACAGACGAATGGAAAATCTGGTAGAAGTAGACCTCGGGGAAGATCAGTTTGGATTCCATAGAAATATTGGAACACGGGAGGCAATGCTGACCTTACTACTTATCTTACAAGCTAGATTAAGGAAAGGCAAACGTACGTTTCTAGGATTTGTAGACATAGAGAAAGCTTTTGCCAATGTTGACTGGAATACTCTCTTTCAAATTCTGAAGATGGCAGGGGTAAAATACAGGAAGCGAAAGGCTATTTACAATTTGTATAGAAACCAGATGGCAGTTATAAGAGTCGAGGGGCATGAAAGGGAAGCACTGGTTGGGAAGGGAGTCAGACAGGGTTGTAGCCTATCCCCGATGTTATTCACTCTGTATATTGGGCAAGCAGACCAAGCAGTGAAGGAAACAAAAGAAAAATTCGGAGTAGGTATTAAAATCCATGGAGAAGAAATAAAAACATTGAGGTTCGCCGATGACATTGTAATTCTGTCAGAGACAGCAAAGGACTTGAAAGAGCAATTGAACGGAATGGACAGTGTCATGATAGGAAGCTATAAGATAAACATCAACAAAAGAAAACCGAGGATAATGGAATGTAGTCGAATTAAGTCGGGTGATGCTGAGGGAATTAGATTACGAAATGGGACACTTAAAGTAGTAAAGGAGTTTTGCTATTTGGGGAGCAAAATAACTGATGATGGTCGAAGTAGAGAGGATATCAAATGTAGACTGGCAATGGCAAGGAAAGCGTTTCTCAAGAAGAGAAATTTGTTAACATCGAGAATAGTTTTAAGTGTCAGGAAGTCGTTTCTGAAAGTATTTGTATGATGCGTAGCCATGTATGGAAGTGAAACATGGACGATAAATAGTTTGGACAAGAAGAGAATAGAAGCTTTCGAAATGTGGTGCTACAGAAGAATGCTGAAGATTAGATGGGTAGATCACATAACTAATGAGGAGGTATTGAGTAGGATTGGCGAAAAGAGAAGTTTGTGGCACAACTTGACTAGAAGAAGGGATCGGTTGGTCGGACATGTTCTGAGGCATCAAGGGATCACGAATTTAGTATGGGAGGGCAGCGTGGAGGGTAAAAATCGTAGAGGGAGACCAAGAGATGAATACACTAAACAGATTCAGAAGGATGTAGGTGGCAGTAGGTACTGGGAAATGAAGAAGCTTGCACAAGATAGAGTAGCACGGAGAGCTGCATCAAACTGGTCTCAGGACTGAGGACCACAACAACAATTTAATTTGTTTGTGTATTTAATAGTGTGTGTTTGACTGTGTTTATGACTCAGCCACAGGAATATTTATTTAATTCCAAGTTATTTAAATGTGAATCCAGTATTTCAAACTCTAACATTCTGCGTGGCGTCTGTTTGTTCTACGAGTATATCGTGTCTCCCTACCACTTTCGTGCAAACGACGCTCTGAGCGTGTTTTTTAGGGAATTGACTAGTTTGAACCTGGGGCCTGAGGCTGGTAAGGAGAAACCAGACCACACATGATATGTAGAGTTCAGAAGAGTTCAGTGAGACTAGCGATGATATAACCAAATACTTAATGATTTCAGCGTCAGCTCCACTGCACTCCCTGTAAAAAATCTTAATACTAACTAAATTTAGTGGAAGGGGTTCAAGGCTATCCTATTTTTAGTTAGCTGGTAAAATAACGTCGAAAAAGCAGTTAAGTTTACCATTGGAAATTTTATTCTACTCACAAAACATTGTTTATAAATTGCACTATTGATAAAAGGAAATGTTTTAATACAGGATGGTAAAAACCAACTGCGTTCAACAAAAATGTGAACGAATATTCCCTGAATGGGTTTCCAAGTTCTACAATGGATAGAAGGATGACCTATGCCATATCACATCTATAATCTAGGTTTAAATTAAGTTTCACAAAAGAGAAAACTATCAAAATGGTCTACAGTGACCCTGAATTATCTTTAATTACTCATCTAACTTGTCGTAAATTACAGTGGCTGATGTGGCTTCTCAACAACTATATAACAGAAACATCATCGCGTTTCAGATTTTTACTTCAAGTGGAAAATGTGAACACCATGAGCTTCAATTGACGATCGACACAAGTATTACGGAAAAAGGGGGTGTAACAGATGAGACTTCTGCAGTTCTGAGTGAAGCTTTATGCGCTGTTATGCGGCATCGCGTGCGTTCATTACCTCGTCGGTGTTCATCAGGGGGCGGCGGGCAGCACAGCTCCGCTCACCTCGCCGTCTCGGAAGCAACTCTCTTTTCTAACTTCTCCTTTCTACAATTTACCGAAGTTGGTTTAAAAAAACTATCTGGCTGTGTTTACATCTGACCAATCAGGGTCTCAATGTTAACCTTAAGCTCTGCCTACAAAAATTCTGTCCATCCAATGAAAAACGTTATACTTTTCGTGGTGGGGCAATGTTTTTGAAGTTTGCAACGTATCAGAGACGCGAAAAGTCTCACGCTAAATCTTTCGGCTAGGGTGGTCCTAGTGGTTAGCTGGCGACGTGGGTGTCCGTCCCTTATCGTAGGGCCTTCCAGCTTAACACGGTTCTGCTCTCGGCTTCTGATCTCGTTTCTCCCCTCGGAACTGCGTCTGTCTCACGGTGGGAAGGTATGACATGCATTTAGGCATTCTTGTGTAAATCTGTGGTATTCCATTTGCTCACTCGTTACTCGTATTACTTTGCTTAATTTAATGTCCCGATTTATTCGGAGCTATGTGACATACTACTGGATTTGCTTATTATGTCAGGGTTTTCCTGGAAGGTGTTGGATTTGCCTGACACCTTACAAAATGTGTTTCATTATGTTTGAGAGTGTGCGTTGGCCTGGAGACGTGGCGGGAGAGCTCTAGCCAATCACAGCGCTCGTTAATGAGAGTGCAGCGTGAGGGCAGTACAGAAGAGGACACGGGGGAGTTCTGAACAGTGCAGCGCGGGGGAAGCCGCACCGGACACGAAGAGTTCTGGACAGTATGGCGCGACGGACGTACAGTCGCGGGAAAGACTTGGGGAGTGGAGCAGTTTTGCGCGTGGTAGCAGGAGATAGAAATATTTCGTAGTGCCGACTTGCGCACTTGTGAGAATTCCGTGGCTTCTGCAGTAAAGAGGTAGTATGCGTTTAGAAGTGAATATCTGGCGAGCTATGTTGTTATTCATAACTAATTACGTGAAGTAGGAATCTATTGTTGCCCTGTTATTCAATTTTTATTTTATTTGATTGCTCGACCATCGAAACTATAAGTGTTTTGTAGTAATAAACGGCATTCTTATAGGTACGCCTGCTATTGTACTCATCATTTGAAGTCGTTAAGAATAGCACCTGCAGATTGTATTTCATTACAACCTTCCCTTTATGGATTTCTATATAACATTCAAAATTCGCAATTGCCAAGTGATAGGAACCTTCGACAATTCGATTCATGTGTATATTCATATTGTATGCTGTAGACTCAGCAGTATTTGGCTTCTAATGCGACAAATACGTATTCCAGCCCCTAGACACCGAAACCAGCCAAAACTTCTAATATTTCATCTATGAGTCAGAGGGTACGTAGTTGAGGGCCACACGACATTCATCATCACCATTTCATTTATTATTTGGAAGCACGTAAGCCGCTCTCTTCTTATATTCACAGACTGCAATAACATTCATTTTTCCGAGCTGGACTCATTATCCCCTCGTTAGTTATTAGATCTACCCATTTAATCCTAAGCATTCACCTGTAATACCACACACCACATGCTACTGTTTTCCACCAGTTCATACTTCTCACTTCTGTATGAGGCTACACCCCAAAGAAATACCTCCAGGAAAGCCTACATAAGACTTAAATGAATATTAGTTGTTACAAAATTCTCTTTTTCAGAAACGTTATTACTGTCTGACTTATCCTCTCGGATTTGGTCATAGTCATTTATTCTTCTGCATAAATGGTAAAACGCTTCTAAGACTTCTAGCTTCTCAGTTCATCATCTAACACCATCAGCATCGCTTGATTTAGTTCGACTACATTCTGTTACCCTTATTTTAAATTTGTTTACACACATTTTATAACACGTATTCTTGCTGTTATGCTTACTACCAAGCCCTTTGTAGTCTCTGACGAAACCATAGGCAGATATTAACGGTTTTATATCCTGTCCCTGAAATAAAACTCCTTTTCTTAATTTCTCTTTATTTATCTTTATCCATCTTTACCTTCAGACTTTAAATATTATACTCTAATCCATATTATCAAAGCGTTCTCTAAAATTAGGTGCAGCATGACTTCATTACCAGCAAAATTTTAGTGTCAGTTAACCGACGAGTAAGGGTCAGACAAATATTGATGTAAAGTTAATTAGTACTGTTAAGTCTAAACTGAAAGAGCAACAATCATTAATTGGGAAAGCTGACAAGGGAAGTACCCTGGTAATATCACGTATCACTGAAGAAAGTGATAAAGTTAAACAGTTTCCCAAGGTCGGTCTCTATCAGTTTCTCCATTCTTTTGTAAATAATTTATGCCAATATTTTCAAACTATGAGTTGTTAAACTCATAGTTCGGCAGTATTCACATTTTTCAGCAGCTGCCTTCTTTGGCGTTTGAATTATTACAATCTCCCTTCGGTTTGTAGAGATTTCGCTGTCTCATGTGCATTTCACGCCACGTAGAACAATTTTGTTGTGATTAGCTCTCCAAAGGATCTCAGTGATGATAAGGGAATGTCATGCACTCCACGGACCTTTTTGCCATTGAGATCTTTCACTATTCAGTTACATTCTTCCCGAAGTATCATCTCTCCTATCTCACCTGCATCCCATCTTTTTCTATTAACATTGTCCTCATGTTTGCTCCTCTTTTTGTAGACCCTCTATACATTCATTCCTTCATTATCACATGACTACCATCTGATATACAATTGCTCCTCTTTTCTTCAAAGGTCTCCTTAACTTGCTAATAGGCGGCATCTTCTTCCTAGTTATCCATGCTTCTTCAGTTATTTCTACTTAGCTATTTTACAGTTTCTATCAATCATATGTTTTTAGACCTGTATTCCTTTCCGGTTGCGTCGTCAGCTGCATTTTATATTTTCTCCTTTAGTAAATTAAATTCAATATCTCATAAGTTACCCAGCGATTTCCATTCTACCTTGTGTCTTAACCATACATTCTCTTGTGTGTTCAGCCGGCCGGGGTGGCCGAGCGGTTCTAGGCGCTACAGTCCGGAACCGCACGACCGCTGCGGTCGCAGGTTCGAATCCTGCCTCGGGCATGGATGTGTGTGATGTCCTCAAGTTAGTTAGGTTTAAGTAGTTCTAAGTTCTAGTGGACTTATGACCTCAGAAATTAAGTCCCATAGTGCTCAGAGCCATTTGAACCAGTTCTTCTGTGTTCCCTGTTTCATCTTTCAAAGCTGTAGAACTTCTACCGTATTCCTCTCCACTGTTTCAGTCCGACATTGCTTAATGCTCCCTCTAAACCGCTGACGAACTTTGATCCCCTCTACTTATCCGGTTACCAGCTCCATAGATTCCTAAATTTTTGTAGTTTCTTATGGTTTAGTCTACACCAATAAATTACGGTCAGAGTCCACATTTCCCCGAAATGTCGTATATTTGAAAACTTGTTTTCGAAGTCTCTGTCCTGTAATTATATAATCAAACTTTCCTGTGTCCCCAGGTCTGTTTCTCAGCTGTCTTTCATGTTTCTTAAACTAAGTTTTAACAATGATCAAATTATGCTCCGTGCAAAATTCTACCCAGCAGTTTCCTCTTTCTTACTTTCCCCCATACCATCTTCTCCAACTAGTTTTCCTTCTTTTCCACTGTTACTACCGAATACTAGTCAAATATCCCAAATTAATTTTCTTTGCCATTAGTTTGAAAGCACTCTATAAAATGTTTTGGCTCTCGTGCAGTTGTGAAGTCAGACGGAAAAATATGTAAAGCTAATTGATAAATGCTGACAGAAAATATCTTAAGCTTATTTGAGAACGAATTTTATGAAGGACACCCTACACGATACGAAATCCAGAGTATCCGTTCGATTACACGATACGAGTGCGAGACAGAAATCTGTTCTCAATAAAATTTTCTTACGTTATCTGACTCTCTGACAAAATGACTTTGCCTTAAATGTTGGCCCTGAATGTTGCTGAGGTGTAGTGCCGTATAACGATCCTGCCTTGGAGGCGGTGAAGTGGGAGATGTGTCTCAGAGCTGGATAGTGACAGATGGTGACGAGAGATTGGATGCGCACGTAATTTATGTATCAGACGATAGAGGACAGTATTGGATAGGCGACTGATGTAGTTTCGATTGTGCCCAGTAGAGTGCACTAAAGTAATAGAAAGTTTTTCATAAACTGTTCTAGTATTTTCATAAAGTGTTATGTCTTTTTGTGTATCCAAAATGTTATAAATGTGTTTTAGCAGTATGAATGATGCGTGAGTGTGGATTAATGTTAATATGAAGATAATTGTTTAACGAGTTATGTAGTAGGATTTAGTGTGGGAACATTTTGATGAAGTATGGATATGAACAAAGGGGATTTTTGTAGAATAGATTTGCAAAGTAAGTTTATGGTAAAGGGAAAGTTAATTCAGGTATAAATAACAATAATAAATAACTTTATGCGTAAACAAAACTTCAGCATATTAGATAATTACGTCGGTAAAAAGTGCAGTCGTGAGGTTTACTATTTTGCGATTGGTTATGGATGAAAAGCGCGGACTGGCGCGGGAGAATGTTGTTTTGCTATTGGCTGTTAAGGAAACTGACCAATGGCAAATCAATATTCTTCGCGCGCCTTTCTCTGCTGGTAGAGACGACTTAGAGTGTTCTAGAGAAGTAGTGGAAGCCTAGCCATGAAACAGTTCGGGCATGTGTAGCAGTAGTTCCAATGGAAACGATAAGTTGCCGGATCTAGCAGTGTTTCATACGTCAAAAGTGTGGTAAAGTTACGGCATAATTATCCCGATGGGCGTGTGGAAATGTCGGAGTTTTTAAGTGAATATTGTGACGAGAAATGACAATTATTCCGCTTGGTGTATTGAGCAGGTCGGTGGCTAAAAACTGTGACTGCATTTGATACCGACGGACTTAAAATTTGGCGAGCATTATCAATCAAAAACAATCAATATTTTTGTAGCTATTATGTTTTCGGGAAATGCAACACCGTAAACTTCCTAACGTGAGTGAAAGGGATTATGAGTGACTGTGTTAAGACTAGCATGGGCTTGGCAGTGATACTTGTTCACCTAAGTTTCAGAATATATTATTTGAAGACAAAATTTCCGACCTTTAATTTCGTGTTTCTCCCGAAACGTAGATTAGTGACTTTAGTTGCAGCCTGGTTCATGTCGAAGTACATTAGCTTTCACTCGGCTTTCCTACTGATGATCCGCTGAGACAATGTTCACAGGTAGGTTCAGGTCCGTCGTAAAGGGACGGAAGGAACCGCGCCGCCGCATTGCGAACTTTCGTAAGTTTAGAAAACCATTGGTGTACCAAAACTGTTGTCGTATGTTGTCGTAATTACACAGAAAATGGTCACTGAATAAAACGCATCTGACTTTATCTGTAGTGTGTAGCTCTTTCATAAAATATTTCACTCGCGTTAAACGTCTCAGTTTATACTGATGTTATTCTCGTAAATGCACTCTGACAATCGGTATGGCTGGACTCCGAATATGAGCTTTGTGGCTTAATTGTGGACAATGGACCGCTCTTCTGCTCTGCAGTCTTGTTTTTCTCAATGAAATAGTGGTATGACCGTCAAAATTAAGCTTCACTCACCGTTCTCGCGATGTGTAATGCGTTGCGTGATTTGACCAATACTCAAAAATGTTACTCAGCACGGAACTCGCAAATATGCAGTGCATGTTTGTAGTCGAACAAGACCATGAATACAGATGAAAAAGTCTGCTACTTATCTCCGACGAAGAAACAACTGAGTCGACACTAAGTTATAACCTAGCTTCATTGAATCATAGGAACAATTGCAAGCTTCTGCCACATGAACTAATTCGTTGAACATCTCTTTCGTATATATCACTCTAGGGAAAAACGGAACTATGTGACTTCATTTCAAAAAACCGTATAGATAATCTAAACCGTAAGCACTGTTATAAAAACCAGCATACTAATTGATTACAGATATAACAAATCACGATACCTTTACGTGTTACCTTTCATCATTCGTAAAATATCCTAATCTTTCTGCCTAATAGCTCTCTCCAAACATCATAATAAAAAAATATCTAGATAATGCTGTCTGCATTCCATGGCAGCCCTGGTTACGTCCATTTCAAACCATGTACCTTACCTTACAGTTGCTACTTGCACACTGTGCCTATAACCCAACAAAGTGAAGCTAACTTCTCTGTCCAACATCTCTGGTCTTTAACAAAGTTTCAAAGTGTATCATTATAAAGGAAATATTAAGGAGGTATTACAAGGCTTGATAACATTTACCAGATTTAAAAACTAACTCATATTTGTGGCGTATGACGTACTCAAAGTTAACATAGAAAATAGGACAACCACTACAGAAGAGTGGAGAGACGTTCTTCTAGTTGTCTGAAAGGATTCTGGCACTCCTACCTCGACGGTGTAGGTTCATTGTGTTGGCTCCGGCTACAGGACCCCATCCTAGAAGCAAAATAGCTGCAGGAAGACAAGCGGCGTGCGTGTGAACTCCTTTATTATCCCTACATGCTTAAGCTGGCACAGGAGCGACCCCGCGCCCTGCGGTGCAGTATGACGTCGGTCCAGGGCTGTCCGTGTTTCACAGCGTGGTCAATTACCGATCTCGCGACTGCTGTTGTTACGCTGCTATCGAAGCGGTCAAGTAAAGGATGTGCTGGGTGGCGGCTGCTGGCACCGGCGAGCGTCCAATAACTCAAAGGCTGTGCTCGGCCGCAGGCAATGCTTGCTGGTACTTGGTCTATTGGGAGACAGCGGAGCCTCCCAGAATGGATGGTAGCACCTCGGGGTGGGGAGGCAGAGTTGCGTTACGCCAAGAAGCCGAAACAACGACGGTTGAAAATTCGATGAGTGGCCCATTCGACTGGTGCTCCAGTGAATCAATCTGATAACTGCCTGGCCTGACGGGTAGTATTTATAAGCGTCAGAGAGATTGTGGTAGCTGTTAAGGTCACGTACACCGCATATCACAATGTTGCTGATTACAATAATATTGTCTCATCAGGTTGACAACGAAGTCCAGTGAATGCAATGGCGCATTGCTGGAACATCGCATAGTAACAACTGGCCCACTTTAAGGGATCAGGCCCATCTAACTAGACAACTAGATCTGTGTTCCTCTCTTCGAAGAATTCGGCACACCGAATTCTCCGTGTTGCTGCTCCTAGAACTACTTACTGTAATTCCGTTCAGTTCACTGCAGATACATCGGGATAGTCTTTGCGTCACTACATCTGTAAGTCCGTCTGCGACGCTTCAACAGCTGAAATAAATACAGTTATAGCCTCTACACAGCTTAGAAGGTTTCAGTCACTGACTGCACCTCAAAACGAGCACTGTACCTGCTAATGTGCACCAAGATGCATTATCACACTTTGCACTTTAAATATTTTTCGTGGTTCACCTGCTACTCCCTGTATCACACTTCAAGCTGTCTCACTGAGTCCGTAACTGTCTCAGTTTCTTTTCTTTGGCAGCAATGTGAAATCATCCTGTAGAACAGGGGCGTGGGAATCTGGTAGACATCCTATAACAGTACTCTTGCTAAAGTTACGAGCTACATATCAATCTTTTTCAACTACACTCCTGGAAATTGAAATAAGAACACCGTGAATTCATTGTCCCAGGAAGGGGAAACTTTATTGACACATTCCTGGGGTCAGATACATCACATGATCACACTGACAGAACCACAGGCACATCGACACAGGCTACAGAGCATGCACAATGTCGGCACTAGTACAGTGTATATCCACCTTTCGCAGCAATGCAGGCTGCTATTCTCCCATGGAGACGATCGTAGAGATGCTGGATGTAGTCCTGTGGAACGGCTTGCCATGCCATTTCCACCTGGCGCCTCAGTTGGACCAGCGTTCGTGCTGGACGTGCAGACCGCGTGAGACGACACTTCATCCAGTCCCAAACATGCTCAATGGGGGACAGATCCGGAGATCTTGCTGGCCAGGGTAGTTGACTTACACCTTCTAGAGCACGTTGGGTGGCACGGGATACATGCGGACGTGCATTGTCCTGTTGGAACAGCAAGTTCCCTTGCCGGTCTAGGAATGGTAGAACGATGGGTTCGATGACGGTTTGGATGTACCGTGCACTATTCAGTGTCCCCTCGACGATCACCAGTGGTGAACGGCCAGTATAGGAGATCGCTCCCCACACCATAATGCCGGGTGTTGGCCCTGTGTGCCTCGGTCGTATGCAGTCCTGATTGTGGCGCTCACCTGCACGGCGCCAAACACGCATACGACCATCATTGGCACCAAGGCAGAAGCGACTATCATCGCTGAAGACGACACGTCTCCATTCGTCCCTCCATTCACGCCTGTCGCGACACCACTGGAGGCGGGCTGCACGATGTTGGGGCGTGAGCGGAAAACGGCCTAACGGTGTGCGGGACCGTAGCCCAGCTTCATGGAGACGGTTGCGAAGGAGCAACAGTGTCGCTAATTTGCTGGGAAGTGGCAGTGCGGTCCCCTACGGCACTGCGTAGGCTCCTACGGTCTTGGCGTGCATCCGTGCGTCGCTGCGGTCCGGTCCCAGGTCGACGGGCACGTGCACCTTCCGCCGACCACTGGCGACAACATCGATGTACTGTGGAGACCTCACGCCCCACGTGTTGAGCAATTCGGCGGTACGTCCACCCGCCCTCCCGCATGCCCACTATACGCCCTCGCTCAAAGTCCGTCAACTGCACATACGGTTCACGTCCACGCTGTCGCGGCATGCTACCAGTGTTAAAGACTGCGATGGAGCTCCGTATGCCACGGCAAACTGGCTGACACTGACGGTGGCGGTGCACAAATGCTGCGCAGCTAGCGCCATTCGACGGCCAACACCGCGGTTCCTGGTGTGTCCGCTGTGCCGTGCGTGTGATCATTGCGTGTACAGCCCTCTCGCAGTGTCCGGAGCAAGTATGGTGGGTCTGACACACCGGTATCAATGTGTTCTTTTTTCCATTTCCAGGAGTGTATATGCTTAACACCAACAATGGATCTTGTACATACTTATCTCATCCTTCACATGATATACTATCCCAATGACCGATTACACCTTATTACTATGTCACAAAAAATAAGAACAAGTTCGAGAAGAAGAGCTTAGTATATATTGTTCACGGAAGAAATCCGTGATAATTCACTGTAGTTGGAATTCTGATCACAATGATCTGAGGACTATGACTTACACCTTACATCTAGATCTACTTGATTTGTTACATCCAGCACAGTCGTGAAATATTTGGGGTGTAGGAAGCCTGCCTTATCGGTTTCCTAGACAAACAATTCAAAAATATTGTATTAATGAGTTTTAATACAAAACGATAAGATTACAACATTTAACTTTGACTGTTACACAGAACTGTCGCAAAGAAAGGGTGACATGCAAATTAAGCAATGTCCTTCAGTATAAACTATACTAAGTCGGTGCTACACGTCTAATCTTGAAGCTACTCCAACTGACCGGGACCAGTCGGGGGCGGCGCCTTATGTCCTCTTCACCTAGGGGCTGTTGCTGTCGCCTTGTCGTCCTAGAAAGGACTCTGTCAGCGTGCTGTTGACTGACCTCTTCTCACACCATCTCTTCTGTGTCGTTCCTGACTAGCGTGCCGGCGCTTGACTTGACACCATAACATGATTACTCTGCAGTTCACTATTAAGTGCCTGGCAGAAGGTTCAATGAACGACTTTCAAGCTAATTCTCTACCGTTTCACTCTCGAACAGTGCCTGGGAGAAACGAACAGTTAAACCTCTCTGTGTGAGCTGTGATTTCTCTTATTTCATTATGATGGGCATTTCTCTCTATGCCGATAGGTGCCAACAAAATACTTTCACACTCTGAGCAGAAAACATGATTGAAATCTCATGAGAAGGTCTCGTTGCAGCGAAAAAGTCTTCGTTTTAATGATTGCCACCCTAAACTTCACCTCTCAGGGTGGTGGTGGTTGTTAGGATGTTTAAGGGGGACTAAACAGCTAAGGTCATCAGTCCCCCAGTCCAAAAACAGGCGAGACATTAAGGCGCGGAGCAGATAAAACCCCAAGGGGAAGGATACTCCCCCCCCAGGTCTTAAAAGAACACAAATGCGGTAACGAATACGACAGACACGAAGAGGACAGATGAACACCAGACAAACAAATAAACAGAAGAAAAGAAGATGGCCGGAGACTGGTTGACTGACCACGACAACAAAAAAGGGAAAGAGTCAACCAACCGACTACACACTAAAATCTGCAACCAAATATGAGAGACTCGAGGACAAGAGACACACAAAGGGAAAGGTGCAGGACCACTCTAAATGGAACCATAAAAAGGACTAGCACGGATAAAATTTAAAACACTGTCAGCCATGGAGGCATCGTCGCATAAAATCAAAGGCAAGGTGCCCGGGAGATTAAAAGACTGCCGAAGGGTGCGCAGTCGGGGACACTCCAATAAAACGTGGGCGACCGTCAGCCGGGACTCACACCGACACGGGGGGGGGGGGGGGGGGGGGGGGGGGGCATCCTCCTGGTGGAAAAGATGGCCGTGCGTCAGGTATGTATGGCCGATGCGGAGCCGACACAGGGTAACAGACTCCCTGTGAGAAGACTGCAGTGAGGAGCGCCACACATCGATCGTCTCCTTGACGGCCCGCAGTTTATTCTGGGCTGTCATGCCATGCCACTCAACAGACCACACCGAAGCACCTTACGGTGCAACACCAGCTGCAGGTCGCGAGCTGTGAGGCCATTCTCCAAAGCTGGGGCGTCGATCGCCCCTTTGGCCAGCCTGTCAACACGTTCGTTCCCCGGGATGCCAACATGACCTGGCGTCCTAACCAAGACCCCCAAACGACCAGAGTGGGCAATGGTGGAAAAAGACTCCTGCATAGAGGACACCAGAGGAGAAGAGGGATAGCAGCGGTCGATGGCCTGAAGGCTGCTCAGGGAGTCACTGCAGGTGACGATGGACCTACCTGAGCAGAAACGCATATGCTCAAGAGCGCGCAAGATGGCTACCAGCTCTGCAGTAAAAATACTGCAGCCAGCCGGCAAGGAGCGTTGCTCAACATGGGCAGCGTGAGCAAAAGCGTAGGCAGTGCGACCATCAACCAGGGAACCATCAGTGTAGACAGGCTCACAGCCCAGAAATGAGGCGAGGAGCGCAAGAAAACGGCGACGGAGGGCCACAGGCGGAACCGAGTCCTTAGGTCCCTGTGCCAAATCCAGACGGACGGCCGGGACAAACACCAAGGAGGCATAGGGGTACGGACCCGGAAGGGAGGCAGAAGAGGGAATGACCCCAGTTCTGACAGCAGGGACTGGGCACGGACAGCTACGGAAATCCCAGACCTAGGTCGCCGTTCGGGCAGATGGAGGACCATGGCAGGGAAAAGCAAGCGACGATTGGGATGGCCTGGCGAGCAATGCACGTGGACAGCATAGTCGGCGAGCAGACGATGGCGGCGAACCCACAGCGGGGGGAACCCCGGCCTCCACCAGTAGACTATCCATGGGGCTGGTGCGAAAAGCGCCAGTTGCAAGCCGAACCCCACAGTGGTGTATGGGGTCTAACAACTTCAACACTGAGGGGGACGCAGACCCATAGGCCAGGCTCCCATAATCAAGTCGGGACTGCACAAGGGCTCTGTACAATCGCAGCAGCGTGCAGCGATCTGCACCCCAAGACGTGTGGCTAAGGCTGCGGAGGACGTTGAGGTGCCGCCAGCATTTTTGCTTCAGCTGAGTAACATGAGGAACCCATGTGAGCCGGGCATCAAACACGAGTCCCAAGAAGCGGCAAGTGTCCACCACTTCAAGCAGGTGGCCGTCGAGGTAAAGGTCAGGATGAGGGTGGACCGTCCGACGCCTGCAGAAGTGCATAACTCGAGTCTTAGCAGCAGAGAACTGAAAGCCATGAGACAGAGCCCATGATGCTGCCTTGCGAACGGCGACTTGCAGCCTGCGTTCGGCGACTCCAGTAGTTGTGGAGCTAAATGAGATGCAGAAGTCGTCGGCATACAAAGAAGGAGACACCGACGACCCCACTGCTGCAGCCAGACCATTAATGGCCACTAGAAATAAGGAGACGCTCAATACCGAGCCCTGCAGGACCCCATTTTCCTGTACATAAGATGAACTAGAGGTGGCACCAACTTGCACCCGGAAAGAGCGGCGCAATAAAAAGCTTCGAAGAAAAGCCAGGAGCTGACCACGAAGACCCCACTCATGCAACGTGGCGAGGAAGTGATGCCTCCATGTGGTGTCATACGCCTTCTGCAGATCGAAAAATACAGCAACGAGATGCTGACGTCGGGCAAAGGCCGTACGGACAGCAGATTCCACCCGCAACAAATTGTCCACTGCAGACCGGCCCCGGCGGAAGCCACCCTGGGATGGAGCGAGGAGACCGCGCGACTCAAGGAACCAACACAAACACCGCCCCACCATACGTTCGAGCAATTTGCTCAAAACGTTGGTGAGGGTAATGGGACGATAGCTGTCCACCGCCAGTGGGTCCGCACCGGGCTTCAAGATGGGGACAATAACACCCTCTCGCCATTGCGACGGGAACACGCCTTCGCTCCAAATGCGATTAAATATCGCGAGAATGTGTCTCTGGCAGTCCCTGGAGAGATGCTTCAGCATCTGCGCGTGGATGCAGTCTGGGCCTGGTATCAGGGCAATCGGCGAGTGCAGCGAGGAATTCCCTCTCGCTGAAAGGAGCATTGTATGATTCAGAACGACGCGTGTGGAATGAGAACGGCGTCCGCTCGGCTCGCTCCTTGAGAGAGCGAAAGGCAGGGGGATAAGATGCAGTCGCAGAGCTCTGAGAAAAGTGCGCGGCAAGCCGTTCAGCAATGGCGGCAGCGTCTGTGCAGACAGCGCCGTCCAAGGAGAGCCCAGGGACACCCATAGGGGTCTGGCATCCATAAATCCGCCGGATCCGGGACCACACGCGTGAGGGGGAGACATGGGAGCCCAAGGATGAGACATACCTCTCCCAGCACTCCTGCTTACGCTGTGCAACAAGACGACGGGCCAAGGCACGGAGCCTCTTAAAGGTGATGAGGGTCTCGAGAGACGGGTGCCGCCTATGACGCTGGAGAGCCTGCCGACGGTCGCGAATAGCCTCAGCAATCTCCGGCGACCACCAGGGTACAGCCTTCCTCTGAGGGAGGCCAGAAGATGGGGGGATGGCAGCCTCGGCCGCTGAAATGATGAACGTGGTTAAAACTCGGACCACCTCGTCAATGTCACCCTGTGGGGGAGACTCAATGGCTGCAGCAGAAGTAAAAGCCAGCCAGTCTGCCCTGTGGAGAGCCCAGCGGGGCAGGCGCCCAGAAGAACGACACTGGGGTAGTGACAAATAGATGGGAAAATGGTCACTACCGCACAGGTCAGGGTGCACCCTCCAGTGGAGGGATGGGACAAGTCCGGGGCTGCAAAGAGAGAGATCGATGGCCGAGAACGAGCCATGGGTAACACTGAAATGCGTGGGGCACCGGTGTTCAAGAGGCTAAGGTCGAGCTGAGCCAACAAATGCTCCACGACCCGACCGCGGTCATCAGAGACAGTCCCACCCCATAGAGGGTTGTGGGCATTGAAATCGCCCAGAAGCAGCAATGGTGGCGGGAGTTGAGCCAGCAGCGCAGCCAAGATATGTCGGGGGAGCTCCCCATCCGGAGGAATGTAAACAGAGCAAAGAGTAATAGCCAGTGAGAGCTCAACCCTGGCAGCAACTGCCTCTAAAGGCGTCTGAAGGGGTACTGGCGAGCTACAGACAGAGTGGTGAACAAAGAGGCAAACCCAACCTGACGCTCGTTGACAGGCAGCACGGTTCTTATAGTATCCCCGATAACCGCGAAGGGCGGGGGTCCGCAGTGCAGGAAACCAAGTTTCCTGCAGAGCAATGCAGAGAACAGGGGAATCACTCAGAAGCATCCAGAGCTCAGGCAGGTGGCGGAAATAACCGCCGCAGTTCCATTGGAGAATGGAAGCAGGAAGGGACTGGGAGGGCGTGAATGCGACTAAGAGGCAGACAGCGCTTCAGAGCCAACTGCCGCCACTGGGGGAGAGTCAGCTAAGTCCATAGGAGAGGCCCCCAAGGGTTCCGTGAGGGCGAGATCCGCGGCAGAGGCAAGGATCTCCACCTCATCCCCGGAGCCAGGACTATGTACAGCAGGCGGTGCTGAAACCGCCGGAACGTCCTTCTTCTTGGACACATGCCGTTCCTTCTTCTCACGTCGGCCCTTAGGGTGAGAGGGCTGGGAGAGCTGCTCTGAAGGAGCGTCAGAGACTGACGACGACGCAGAAGCCCTACGACCAGCAGGTGGCGGAACCTTCAGCCACTGGCTGACATCTGACTGGGAAGGAGAAGAAACAGAGGAAGGGAGAGCCCTGAGGGACCCCTTCCGTGACAGAGGAACCGGCGGAGGCAACGCCGGCGGAGAAGGAGGGGGAGGAATCGAGCCTCCCGGTTGTGGAGCAGATGTCACTCCCGAAGTAAGCGTGGGGGTAGCGACAGAAGAGGGTTTGCCCCCAAATGCTAAGGGGGCAACAGAGGAAGGCTTGCCCCCAGACACGAGGGGGGCAGACAGAGATACACGGCCCCGAGGGCCCACTGAAGGCGGCACAGATGAGGCGACAACCGTCGCTCGTGTTGGCGACGATAACGTGGCTGCAGCATAAGATGGTCGAATGGAAGCAGGATACAACCTTTCACATTTCAGTTTTGCCTCTCGATAAGTAAGCCAGTCCAGGGTCTTAAATTCCATGATCTTCTGCTCCTTATGAAGAACGGGGCAATCCGGCGAGCATGGAGAGTGGTGCTCCCCACAGTTGACACATACAGGCGCAGGCGCACATGGAGAATCGGGATGAGAGGGGCGTCCGCAATCTCGACATGTAGCGCTGGATGGGCAACGGGAGGACATATGCCCAAACTTCCAGCACTGGAAGCACCGCATCGGTGGAGGGACGTATGGCTTCACGTCGCAACGGTAAACCATTACCTTGACGCTCGTGACTGGGCTGGGGAGGACGTCTTGAGGAGGATGGACCCATTCCTCATTTTAGACAACCCCGCCACTTCCCCAAACTTATCCTCCAGGTGTTCCACAAAAAACAGAGGCTTCGTCATAAGAAAGGAGTCACCATCAGTCCTGCTGCAGACAAGGTATTGCGGTACATAAGGCTCCCGCTTGGCACTAGATCGGCGTCCCTCCCATGGCGCAGCCAACGAGGGGAACGACTGAGGGTCATATTGTGCAGCATCAAAGTCTACTCTACCACACTTAGAGACGCTGGTGGCCGTGCGACCACCAGCTTGGTGTGATTTATTGCGCTTCATTGCGCCACATCCGCCCAGATGCCACCTACTCTGAATGAGGGCTCTCCCCAAGGGCGCCACCCAGCCAAAGCAACGGGTACCTGGCCGATATCCCGTTGCCTGGAGTCCCCGTGCCCCAGACAAGATGGGCACATACTCCTTGGCATGCATGGGGAGGAAACAGCTCTGGCATCTGTAGTGCGATCCCTGCGTGGTCAGGGGGCTACCACCAAGAGGGTACATGACGACCCCACCACAACGGACTGACTACCGTGCTGGATTTTAGGTGTTGAAAGGGTCCACAGTTGTCGTAGGCGCTAAGAAGAAGAATGCACACAAGGCGAGAAGGAGACAACCCAGAAGATGTTGGGCGTAGTCCCCCTGACACGACAATAGGTAACATGCAAGATTGTGGAGCATGATGGACCAATAGAAAAACACCACGTAAGGTGTCCTTCCCCAAATGGCACGCACTGACAACGGAAATTTGGAAAAAAAAGGTCAAACCCAAGAGGGGACCATCACAGAAACGTTTGAGACTCCTTTTAGTCGCCTCTTACGACAGGCAGGAATACCGCGGGCCTATTCTTACCCCCGAACCCGCAGGGGGGACCTCTCAGGGTATTGTGTTTCATGGCCTCTGCAACACCACAAACGTACCTACTTAATCTCAGGCACTTTACAACATACAACCTTAGTCCCTTAATACAACTCTATCATACTCCCTAATACTCTCCCCATCATAACCCTCTGATACCTGGTACGTTCTCCCGATATTCAACACATTAGTTCAGTTTTATTTTTCTATTGAATTAATTGGTGTCTAGTTTATTATCATAGTCAGCACATATAGGTATGGAAAGAATATAAGTTGTACGTAGAACATACATTTTTACAGATAAACCGCCACTGTCTGATGAATGTAAAATCAGATGCAGTGACTAACCTATCGCTCTCTCCAGTATACAGGTCGATCAGTTATGATTAATACTTGCACCAGATCTTCTTCTGCTTCCCTGGGACAATGATTGTTCCCTGCTGACAGCGTTTTAGACTGGTCACTAAAGAGCACAGACATCGAACGATCGCTGCTGGACGAGAGCAAAGTGGCGGTTGGAGCTTGATTGCCATTGGCAGACAACTGCATTTGGGTGTAGAATGATACCTACTGATTGGCCTCCCACACAGCTCTCCTCCACCTCTGTTCCTGGGGGTTGATCTAGACACATATCCCCAGTGACCTTGAATATGACATGTGCTGTTGTGTCAGCTATAATACGATATCAAAGGCAATTTGAAGCTTATCTCGCGCTCTCGTTGATACCCCACTTACAAATTTACCCCTCACTGACAAACACAGTCACTGGATTAGAGCATTTAAAATCCCATCCAAACATCAAAGCACAAGAATATGTAAAAACAAATTAACACTCTTATGGAAAATAGCCTCCCAAGTGTGAGGACCTGTTTGTAAATCACTTGAGTTTACAGATGTTTAAGTCAGAAACGATACCGGTCACCACACGATCTGATGAGATCATAAACGAGAAAAAAGGCATAACATTTTCCACGACAACCACAAATACCAGATTCAGTACGGAAAGAATACAATTTTGCATAACTCTAAAACACTTGAGTTTTCCATTGATTGAATACATACCAAATGCGTGCAGCTTAGTACAATCTTATTACTATGATGGAAGCTGCTGGTCTTAGTGCCCCATATGAAATATACAAGAGTGTTAATAGTTTCTGATCAGTGTGCTGCCGAGGAAGAGAATGCTACTCGTCTGGCGCTCCGATTGGCCTCCACCGGTAAAAGCTTTTGTGTTCCACAAGAGATACCTGCACTTTCCTGATTGCAAAGACGTACCTCTCCTGCGGACAAAAGTAGTCAGTGACCCATAGTCTTTGAGTTGACGAGTGACTTAACACGTGGCGTGCGGCTGCGCGACGTATTAAATGCACCCGCGACAGAGGCCACCTTTCAAGCTCTCAGAGTTCCTCTTAGAAATGGAGAATAATCTGGTGCTCCCTTCAGCAGAAATTTAGATATGAGGCGGGCATTCTCAGAAAACAAACTGACTGCCTGAGGCACTGGCCGTCAATGATTCTCAGAAAAAAAATATTGCTTTGTTTGCAGAAAATCGTGTTGTCCCCTACTTTACTGTTAGATGCTCAGCAAAATCAACTTCTATGTTCCTTGAGATTTCGATACATGTATTTCCATGGTAAACTACAGAGCTAAAAATGTATGACCTGTATAATGCACGCCCATGATCGCGACATTGTCATTGAAGTGATGACTCTCAGTTAGTTGGTTACTTTGTTAATTAGTTACATGTACCATAGACCATTTGAGCGATTCTTTTATCGAAATGATGTGGAAGTCAGTTTACACATTATTATCTATAGTCCTATACTCATGCTACAAAACTAGACTTTTTTTACTGCCTACCAGATTTTAAGTAGAAATTCCTCAATAAAGTGAAATGAGTTGTCCAGCAGAAGTGACTTTCAATTCGATTTAAAACTCACTTCGCTAACTGTCAGACATTTTTATGATTCTGGGTAAATGATCAAAACTTTTTGTTGCTGCATGCTGAACTCCTTTCTGAGATATTGACAGTTTTAGCAATGGATAATAAGTCATTTGTCCCTCTAGTGCTGTCGGTATAGAATCACTGTTCTCAAATTGTGATGGATGATTTATGAGAATTTCACTAGCGAAGAGACTTATTTTGGCAGTGCAGTTAAAGTGTCTAGCTCCTTGGAGAGGTACCTACATGATGTCCGTGGCTGAACACCACATATTATTCTTATTGCTTCCTTTTGTGCATTCAATACTTTCTTTCTAAGTGAAGAGATACCACAGAAAATTATTTCATAAGACATTATCAAGACGAAATATGCAGAAAATGTCAGGAGAGTGATTAGTTTTTTCCCAATTATACGAAGAGAAAAAGTAGTCGAAGTTAGCTGCTTGATAAGGTCAGTATGTGCATCTTCCAGTTCAAGTTTTCACCAATATGTACATCCAAAACTTTGGATCGTTCTACACGTATTCACTTACTTCTGCTCATGAGTTATGTCAGTTGTTGGTATGACTACTTTTTGTGCGTAACTAAATGTAGAAAAGTTAATAATTATAATTAGCAAGCCCTGTGACACACATTGATGAACAATCACTAACCACCGTTACAATTAAGCAGCCTGGTAGCGGTGGAGCCATCGGAGATGAATGAGGGATCATCATCGCGACGATACGGGCCACACCAGGAAAATCCACTGATGTAAACGACTTCGATATATGCCATATTTCTATTGCCGAACGGCTGGAAAAGAGAACATCAGAAACGACGAAGTTGGTTGTCTGTTGGTGTGCTTCCGTTGCAAGTACCTACTGAATGTGATTGCAGGAAGATGAAACCTCGAGTAGACGACTAGATTTTGGACAGCAATGCTTCATCACAAAACGTGGAGACTCGCTTGCTCTGTAAACCAGGTTAGGTGGCTATTATCGCAGATCTGTCTAAAGGGCACAATTTTGTGTAGAGCATAGTATCACACCATTTAGTACACATTGTTGAACATGGTAATTCACAGAAGACGACTCGTATGTGTTCTCACATTGCCTGAAAGTAAGGTCCGATCGGTCGCAAAATGGAAACCACTGTGAAATCAAAAATGTTTTATTTGCAACAGTTTAGTTGCACCTTCCAGCTACTTCTCTACATATTCGCCATTCCGATTTAGACATTTCTCGTAGCGTTGTACCAGCTTTCCAATACCCTCGTCATAGAAGACAGCTGCCTTTCCATCTTTCCAATTCTCTACGCTGATCTATAGATCGCTCTCTGTGCCAGAACATTGTCTTCATAACGAGCGGTTCACGTGAGCAGAGATGAAACTCAGGGAGAGTCAATACGGGCTCCATTGTGGGCGATCTAACACTTCCCATCGAAAACGCTACAGGAGCATCTTCGTTGTCCCTGCACAGTGCGGCCAAGAATTGTCATGCAGAAGGAAACGCATGACTGCTATATTATGTGACCTGCATGACATCAGGCGAAACCTTACACCAGGCCCTCATATTTGGCGGGAGGCACTATTGTCCCAAGTATCTAAGTGCTCACTGTGTGCTCAGAACTGAGGTTCGGTGGACAGCTGAATATCAATGAGGGTAGGTTAGAAAGGTCAGTGGGCGGGACATCCCTCCCACTCTAACCACAGTGGTATTCAGCTGCCCACCGAACCTACACAATATACTCGCCCATCCTTACACAGTCCCTGCTCCCAATCCCCTACCTCACGGCTCATACCCCTGAAATAGACCTAGATGCAAGCCCTTCCACCCCCACCTACCCCAGTCCAGTCACTAACACCACCTATCCCATTAGAGGCAGGGCTACCTGTGAGACCAGTCATGAGGTCTACAAACTAAGCTGCAACAAGAAAAAAGCTGTCTGTCCACATGAACGGCCACTGACAAACTGTGGCCAAGAAACAAGTGCACCACCCTGTTGCTGAACATGCTGCCAAACATGATATCCTTCACATCAATGACTGCTTCACAGCCTGTAGGTCCTTCCCACCAACACCAGCTGTTCTGGAAAGCACAGGTGGTAACTTCCCTGCAATACATCCTACGTTCCCATAACCCTCCTGACTTCAACCTTCGTTAGTCACTGTCCTCACCCATTCAGCCCCTTCCCTATTCCCATTTCAGCACTACACAACTGTCATTCCACCACCACACCCAGTCTTTTCATTTCTTTCCTTTTCCACTTCTCCCCCCCCCCCTCACCACCTCTCCCCTACCCACAACCTCACCTCACCTGCAGACTTCACTATCCGCCACCCCTACCATACTATCCCCCATCATGCACTGGTGCTGCTGTTAGCAGTGTGGTTTCAGTTGCCTGAGACTGCAGTCGTCTGTGTGAGTTGCACTTGTGTGTGTGTGTGCGTATTGTTGACGAAGGCCGAAAGTTATAATTGTGAGAGAATTTTTGTTGTGCGTATCTGCGATCCAGCATCTCCGCTATATGGTGAGTAACAACTTTCATTGTCATAATATTGTTCCATTCCGTCTTGGATTTTGTTTGATTTAAACACATAAATATAAACAAGCAAAAGAAGTAGTTAAAAGCCTGTTATAAAAGTAGACATGTTGTAGCCCTTTAAACTGATCGGGCCTAGTACTGATTTTGTAATTACTGTATACAATCAACACTTTAAAATCGGTAAATTTGGAAATTTGTGGTAAGTTCTATGGGACCAAACTGCTGAGGTCATCGGTCCCTAAGCTTACACACTACTTAACCTAACTTAAACTAATTTACGCTAAGGACAACACACATACCCATGTCCGAGGGAGCACTAGATCCTCCGACGGGGATAGCCACGCGAGCCGTGACAAGTCGCCCTAGACCACGCGGCTAACCTGCGCGGCTTTAAAATTCTGTAAAATGATTTTAATACTCATTAAAGTTACCTCTTTACATGGTACTTTAAATAAATATTCTTCTAACGTCAACGGAAATTATGACCTTTAAATATCACGTGGAGAAATTTGGCAAAACCCTACATTCATTCATCATACGTAACACTTCTTTCAATTATTTCAATTATTCACTTCAACACTTTCGCTTTGTATTGAAGCTCGAACTATTTGCGCAATCGAAATAGGTCGTGAAAGATTAGTGATTGTAGGATAAATCAAGATTCGTGACAGTTGTGATTAAGCATGTGAAAACTTGAGCAATAAAATTCATAACTAAACATTACCTTGCCTGAAGGTGAATTCCGTATGGCGAATCGTGGCTCTTGACGTGGACTGCACTTGTTGAATACTGTCAACGAAAGCAGACACATACAGTATCCTACAGCGTGGAATTAGTTATGATGACTATTACTGCACGCAGTAAGCTTTCTGGCTTTAATTCTGACGCCAGCACGCTACGTGTTGTTTCTCTGATCGGCTGTATCCGACGTTTAATAACAGGATACCTGGACAACATATTGATACTTGCTGCGTTCATAAATGGGCTGTAAGACCGAAACTGGCCAGTCGTACAAAATGTAATACATTGAATTCTTAGCAAAAGGAGCCGAAACAGAACGCTACAAAGTGTTCCTTGACCACGTTCTCTTTAGTTCATATTTTGACATATTTCCAGTGATTTTGTGTTATGTTTTTAGCCTGCGTATCCTCGTGTCAACATCGCTCAATCAGTGTAATTATAAGTATGAACAGCATAAGAACTGAACCGGCAGCTGAATTCAGTGCACCACTCGGAAAGTTGACCTTCAGCGTCATTTGAAATTTGGGAAGTGATAATTCTGTTCAGAAGGAAGACACATTTGACGTAATGCTGTTGGAGCCGTAAGAATGGAGTCGGGCAGATAAGGCAATAGTCATTTGGGCAGATAAGTTGGTTGGTCAGATCGTTCGTTCATTTGGAGAGGAATGGACCTAACAGCGAAGTCATCGGTACCTTCGGGTTAGGGAGGAAAGGGGAAGGAAGTTGGCTGTGCCCTTTCAAAGGAAGCATCGCAGCATTTGCCTGAAGCGATTTAGGGAAATCACGGAAAACCTAAATCAGGATGGCCGGACGCGGGTTTGAACCGTCGCCCTCCAGAATGCGAGTCCAGTGTGCTAACCACATCGCTCGGTAAGAATGGAGTCACCGAGCACCTTCATAAAGCAGCTGTCTCAGCTGAAAATGGGAAGTTTTCATTGAGGCTACGACAGTCAGCAGCAGAGTGACGGGAGCAGATGTTGGCGGTTCGGTTTGATAGCCTGAAAGGAGGCTGCTTTCATCTACATTGATTTCAGATTAAGAGGACGGGAGACACCTGTTTCCTTATGTAGGGCAACGGTACAACGGAATAAGATCCCGAATTTTGTAAAGTGGTGGCGCCACAGAGAACAGTAGCAGAGAGGAAGCAGGTAATAAGCAGCCACACGGAGAGAACTTGAGCTTGAACAACACAGCAGGGATACTCGTTCTCAATAACAATGATAATAATAATAATAATAATAATAATAATAATAATAATAATAATAATCTCTCTGTACCATCATATAGCACTGCCGTATACTTTAAATCATTTTCTGTGTCAGGAACCCGACTTTGGGATATTCTTATTCAAAATATCAGAAACTAAGTTCGTTCCAAACTTCAAAAGACAGCTAATGTTCCAATATCCTATCACAATAGCCACCTCTCACACATTCTGCGCAGCTCATTCTCGTCAGTCCCCCTCCCCAAGAATTCTTCCCTAGCACTTGTCGGCTGAGCTGTATCCTGTTCTTTCGTAACAGGCACCGTCACTGTCATTCTTTTCTTCCTTTATCAATTTCACATCTGATTATGCCAAACATGACTCAGATATGCTAAGGTAATGTGTATCACTGTTAATGTCTTTTATAATTACAAAAATAATAATTACTATTATTAATATTCATATTAGTCTCAGTTATTATTAATATTATCATTATTCCTATTATTGTTAATATTGGGTAATTTTGTAATATCTTTCGTATGAGTTGCTCCTGGTCAGATGTAAGAGAGGGCCATAAGACCATAATCTAGTAATGTTAAATAAGTAATGAATTAATATTTTTTGGCATGACTGAAGATTGGCGAGTTTCATTAAATATGTAGTAAAAGAAGATTACATTCTTGCTTATTCATAGGAGCCTGAAGCATGTTTCCAATCACTCCACTGAACAATGGGTCTCTTTGTGGGCATGAAATAGTAGAATGAATTGTCTGTGTGTGCCTAAAATTTCATAGACGCCCTAGTAAATCCTGTGGAACACCTACCCCCTTCCCCTTTCTCTACTTTTTGAAATTAAAATGATTTTTCCTGCAATTATTAAATTTTTTCAGCTGTATCACGCTCAATTTCGAATAATTAATAAATATGTAAATAAAATAAGTGTGCCTTGTCTTGACAGATCTGTTCATCGTCATTTTATCGTCTTCGACAAGAATAGTCAGTTACCGCCTGACAATGGCGCAGAAGCCAGAAATTACATCGAAACGTAATGAAATATTGTAAAACACTTACAGCATGTGTTTTTCATCGACAAACGTAATGTAGGGGTGCCAATATAACCTCAAAGAAATTCGAATTATTACCATTAGATGAAAAACTTCCTATTTGAAGTCTATAAATATGGGACTTTTTTTTATTTTTGCCATACCTCTTCGACGTCTCACAAATGCGAATTGTCACAGGTTCTAATCCTACCTCGGGCATGGATGTGTGTGATATCCTTAGGTTAGTTAAATTTAAGTAGTTCTAAGTCTAGGGCACTGATGACCTCAGATGTTGCGTCACATAGTGCTTAGAGTCATTTGAACAAATGCGTATTGACAACTTATTTGTTTTGAAACAAATATCATTTGATGCTGCACGTATCAATACATTCCCATGTATATCATAAATGCGAATGTTGGTGTGTACATATAGAACGTGGTGGTCTTTTAGTGAGGCTAGACCTGAGTATGATATGCGAGCATATCCGCTAGTAACAGGCACACACGTGGGGACAACGAAGTTGTTACAACTACAAATATTACAAATTTGGACTGCTCGGAAATAGAGATTTACCTATACGGTGATTTAACACGTGGGCTTCTTTTCATACCGAAAAAAAAATCGCTGTTCTCGTGGAATTTATAAAGTGATTAATAAAAAATAATTCATGAAAGTTAACTAAATGAATGAGTTACGTTTGACTTTGAGAGTTTTTAAGTCTTGAGACATGAAGAAAGCAAGTATTCAAATCTGCGACAGCAGAAATTTTCGTGTAGGGTGAACTCCGTAACAACGTAAATAAGAGTCTTTTGGTACTATGCTGGATTGTGATATTAGCGGGGTTGCTATGAATAAGAGGCAAGGACAAACGTTAAAAGTTGCAGGTATTCATCAGGACACACCACGATTTTCGTACGGATAGCTCTACGTTGAGCTCTCGCGGCGTCTACACGCAGGGAGCAGGAAGTCCTATAACGTTGTTTACACAGACGTATTACGGAACATTTCTGCTTCTGAGCATGTCGTAAACAGTCGAGACATTATTTACTCCTTTCCCTGATACTAGCTCGCGTATTTTCTTTTTCCTTAGATAAACGACGTTGTGAGCGAATTGTATTTTTTTCCGATGTCGCGTCGTTTGCTGGACTGCAGTTAGCTCGCACTCAACATCTGCAAGAGATAACTTTTATACTGCCGCATGCGTGCGGACAGTGAGTTTCGGCATTGATATTTCTTTATAAATGACCATTTTACCGCCGCTAATACAGCGGGGAGCACCTAGTTAAAGATAAAACCATCAGATGTATGTAAAAGTTATAGATTGGCTTCTACAAAGGAAGTGCCTTGATGAAGCGATGACATATGGACTCCACCTCTCCTCGTAACCCTCCTCCGTATCCTACGGAAAATTTCAGGTCATTCACCTGTCATCAGACATCGGAAAAACAGTTCTACATCACGTCGCCTCTAAGGAACAATACGTTCTTGACCACTTTGTTTCATTACTGGTACATGAGACTACGATTAGCAGTTGTTGTCTCCTGCATATTAATACATACAATCATAATTTTCCAAATGTTTTTAGCGACTTTGCGTTAGAGTTTAGCGGCAGAAATTCCTGAACAATGTACCCGTGACCCCTCCCCCTGTATCATAACTAATATTCCTTTCCTGTCCTCTAAAATTGGCAGTTTCTAATTTCTAGCATTTTCTGTTTTTTTTTCATTGAATATAATAATGAGAAATAATAACACGTATCCCTTGAGCCTTTAGCCAATAATGGAGAGAACGCAATGGGTAAACATTCGGAAAAGGTATATAAGCTGACAGAAAAGACGCACACACAGTATAACTACAAAAATGCGAGAGCATCAATAAATAAAAGAAAAACAATCTTATTTTCGGAGCGTGCCATTCATCGCAATTGTTTGAAAGTCTGTCACAGACAGACACACACACACACACACACACACACACACACACACACACACACACACACACACACACACACACACACATATTTACACGGCACTCCTCTCCACTCAGAATTGGTGTACCTCTGTTTACTGTGAACAGGTTACATATATTTCTCAGTGCTACAGTAATTATTGCACAATGCCATCTTTTCAGTTATATCTTAATATGACCTAATGTATTGTTCGTCTATTCGGAAGCACTACCAAGATGCATTAACGGCCGAGACCAAATACATTCAAAGAAGAGCTTCCACGACACTTCATCGATTTCTTTAATGAAGGTACTACAGAAGTGCTCAACAGCTTGCAGTGGGAGACATTACAAGAATGATCCTGCTCATCATGTAGATCCTTCCTCACTTAGCAAAACCACCCAAGCAGTCGTTTCTGGAAGCGTCTAGTGAAGAAACATAACGTCCTCCATCATATATCTCGCGTAATGATCACGACACTGCAATTAAAATTAGGACTCATAAAAGGAGTTATCGACAATTTTTCATCATGCATACCATCCATGAATCAAACAGAACTGGGACATTAGGTATTGGGGGGGCGAGAGGGGGAGCGAAAATAGTTATAAATTTCGTCGTACTTTCCGCTATACACTGTACGGTGTCTTGGAGTGTACAGATGTCAATGTAGACGCAGAATTGTTGCTTGTATAACGTTTTCATGGCGAGTCTTTACGATACCTATAGCAACATATTTTGCTATACCCAAGCTTTTAATCCTAGAAGTGGTTAGCGTGTGAGTTTGTGGAAGCTTTGTATAATTGGACAACCTTGAAGGACAGTTTATCGTCTTGCAGAAGCGAGTCAGTAGAAGAGCGGCGAGGGTTCTTTGGTTAGTGGGCCTAGGTGGCAGAGCAAGCTGAAGCGGGAGGTCGGCCGATGAGGAACTTCTTGGCAAGCAATCTCGTCTCTCAAGATTGAATTCCGTTTAATTTACGTCGGAGGCCAATGCCTCCTCTGGAGGTACGGAATTGAGTTGCTCCTGGAATGGCGGGTGCACAGTTGGTGGGACGTCTGTCTCCATTAGTGTATGCAGCGTGCTGTTTCATTCAGTTAGTGAGGACGTTGACTCAGACTGTGGGTTTCCTTAGCAGTAATTAGTCGTCGTAAAATGTGCAGTGCACCACCACTCAGCAATTACCTGTGCTGGTAACAGCATAAACGGCTACTCACATAGAACCGAAAGGATATCCACTACGTTTCGGAACATATTACAGGAATTTATGTCCGCGGCTCGTGGTCTTGCGGTAGCTTCTCGCTTCCCGCGCACGGTGTCCCGGGTTCGATTCCCGGCGGGAATTTTCTCTGCCTCGAGGTGACTGGGTGTTTTGAGTCTTTCATCGTCATTTCATCCTCATTCACTTGCAAGTCGCCATAGTGGCGTTAAAGAACTTTTGGAGCGGCGGCCGAACCGCCCCGCGAGTGGTCTCCCGGCCACCAATGCTATACGCTCATTATTACAGGAATTTATCATGTAATTTGTTGTTATATGTGTTTTCAAAAAGTTGTGATGGTAGTATATCGGCTGTAAGAAAATGAAACTTGCGAACTTTGAGGTACTTTCGTTTAAATGAATCCAGTAAAGCTTCGATTCCATAAAGAGTCGAACCCCATGTATGACATGTCTTGAAATGTCCGTTTAGTTTACAAATATGTTACATATTTGAATTAACATTGTAAGCGAAAAAAGTGTAGAAACAATCTGAAATTTTGTTTTAAGGAAAAGCAAGTTTTCACGCATTTCAATGTTTACTACGTCATATCTCCTGTAATATGTGTCTTACAATGACATAATTTTGCAGGTACATACAATTGTGTATGCGAATAACATCGGAAACATGTGTTTCGAATAATTTTTGTAGCGAATGAGATAAATTAAAACCTCATACCTCATGATAGAGTTTTACAGCAACAGCAGTGGAAATGTAACTGATTAACTTTATCCTTTTGTAAATTTGTGGTAGATATGAGGAAATACCTGCCCATAAGTAAGAAAACCAGAAAAGATGCACCTCTGACTGTAGATGGATTCAGTTTCAAAACTGTTGACCACTTCAAGTACCTAGGAAGTATTTTTAGTAATAACAACAGAACAGACATAAAAATGGGTGTCTGTTTATCAACAGCAAACAAGACACTTTTTAGTTTCAACAAAATTCTAAGAAAAGGATCACTTAGCAGTAACTTCAAAATCCGCTTATATCAATCGACCATTATACCTGTGATGTTATATGGATGTAAAACAATATTTAGAATGAAAGATGAAGAAAAATTTAATATTCGATAGAAAAGTACTAAGGAAAATTTTTGGACCTGTATACGTCGAAAATAACATGGAATGGAGAATAAGAAGAAATGCAGAATTAAGAGGGCTGTATAAACACCGTAACATCATCGAAGTGCTCAAGAGGAGAAGGTTGAATTGGGCAGGCCATATAGCAAGAATGACAGACTAGACTACTTAGAATGGCATTTAGCAGAACAATAGAAGGAACGAGAAGAGGGAGACCCAGAATAAGTTGGCGGGATAACATTCCGGAGGACACAACTAGGATGAACAGCAACAGCAACTGGACAAACAGCGCATTGGACAGGCAGAAGTGGAAGAGGCTCATAGAGCATGCGTATGGTCGATAAGGCCCTTGACACATGAAAGTAAAGTAAGTAATGAGGAAAAGTTTCATGAAGGTTTGAAATTACGTTTAAGTTTGCTGGATGTAGGTAAGTGCTGTCATTCTGACATACTCTAAGGACACACAGTCAGACACAATGTGAGCGTCACCTCTATTCGACCTCAACGTCGCAATGCGGAAAAGGTGCCATTAATCTGACGTCCAAAAGGGCATGATCATTAGCTTTCGTGTCAAGGGTGGAAAAGTATTTCCGAAGCGGATAAGCCTATCAACCGTTCGCATGCCGTCCTGGTTAAAGTATACCGTACATGGAAAAATGGCGCCACCCGAAGCCGGCGTCAACTGTGGTACATCTCGGGCCAGAAATGACAGTTGTGAACAACGGCTGTGGAGATGTGTACGGGCGAATAGACTTGCAACTCTTGTGCGGCTGAGCGGTGAGATGAATCAAGGGGCTACCTTCAGTGTCTAGCGTTTAGTGAACGTTGCTGAGTAAGGGCCTGCGCAACAGGTGCCTGGTTCATACATTGAAGCTGACTACTGTTCATCGGTGAGGAAAGCTGGAATTTGTACAGCAATTCCGTAACTGACGTCCACTCCCAAAATGAGTCACCGTTTGTGCTCCATCGGATGTACGACTTGAAAAATCTGAAAGCAAACAAGGAGGGAGCGTTATGATCTGGCTAATGTTTTCGTGGCCTTCCCTGGATGATCTCGTCATTCTTGAAGGCACAGTTGATCACCAGTATGCATCTATTCTTGGGGGAACACGTCCACCCCTACGTGCAGTTTCCTTCTCCGCAGCCCGATGGTATGTTCGAGCAGAATGATGAAACGTGTCACACAGCTGGCTAGCATGTTTGAAGAGCACCAGGATTAGTTTACCGTGCTCCCCTAGCCGTCACTCCCCGGATTTAAGCCCAGACGAGAATTTTTGTGACCACGTCGATCGGGCTATTTACGCCATGGATCCTCAACAAAAAAAAGAAAAAAAAAACGTAATACAGCTTGCCACGGCACTGGCGTCGACATGGCCCCACATCCTTGTCAGGTGCCTTCCTGAACCATATTCCCGCACGTCTTGCAGCGGTGCGCGCTGCAGAAGGTCGTTATTCAGGCTTTTGACAGGTGGTCACGTTAATGTGACTAGGCAGTGTTCATATGGTTCAAATGGCTCTGAGCACTATGGGACTTAACATCTGTGGTTATCAGTCCCCTGGAACTCAGAACTACTTAAACATAACTAACCTAAGGACATCACACACATCCATGCCTGAGGCAGGATTCGAACCTGCGACCGTACAGCCGCGCGGTTCCGGACTGAGCGCCTTAACCGCGAGACCACCGCGGCCGGCCACTAGGCAGTGTGTACGATGGTTGTCCAGAAAGTAAGTTCCGATCGGTCGCTGAATAGAAACCACAGTGAAAATCAGAAACTTTTTATTTGCACGAGTTAGCTACACTTTCCAGTTACTTCTCTACATAGTCGCCGCTCCCACACAATTTGTCGGAGCTTTATACCAAATTTCCAACACTATCGTCATAGAAGGCAGCCGCCTGGGCTTTCCAATAATTCTCTACTCTGGTCTATAGCTGCGCCCAAGTATTGTCTTCGTATCAAGCGTTTCATGTGAACAGAGACGATACTCAGCACGAGCCAATAAGGCCTGTGTTGTAGGTGATCGAACTCTTCCCATCGAAAAGGCTGCAGGAGCGTCTTCACTGCTCCTGCGGAGTGTGGCTGAGAATTTCCATGCGTGGCAGTTGTGCTAGGCGGTCTGCATTCATTAAGGCAAAGCTTCTCAGCGGGCCCTCCTACTTGGCGGGAGACATCGTTGTTCTAGGCACCTTTACTCGCTCACAGTGCGCTCGCAACTGAAAAGAGCGTCTTGATGCGACCGACGGCCTTACTGGAGACACTACCCATCTATGCACAGCTTCATCAGGTTTTGCACTGAGGTGTCCATTTCACGACCGATCGGAATTTTCTGTACAACCCTCGTATAATGATCAGAGCCCTCTCTTTTGACCCTTAATCTAGTTATTTGCGTTTTGCCAGATCATGCCTCAGGACATATGCACAATTTCTAATTATAGTAACAGTATCATTGTAGTACAGCTTGATCCCTCCTACCACAAGGTGGGGTGGAAAACCATCCACCCGCCCTATTTGCCTTAGTGCGCATACACAATGTAGTCATTCCCCAAGTTAGTGTAGCCTTCTAGCCTGTCAGGCTCACAGTACTGGAGGGGTCGCCTGCTCCGTGCCATGTACTGCCCGCGTGGAATTCCACTCGACATTGCCGTTAACGTCCTTCCAACACACCTTGTGGGCAGGACGTTAACATTAGATTATATCTCTTAATGAGTACGTTAAGACAGGGATTTAAATTTTTAAATTCGGCAAATAACTGTGAAAAATATTGGGAAACAAATTTTTGTGGCACTTGGAAGCCGTTACATAGACCACCTGCAACTGGAAATTTGAACCAAGAACCATGAGCCGGAATAGCTGTTCAATAACAGATTCTAAAATTCTTTTGGGTGTGTGAGTGCATCATAATACCGGGCAATCTTCGTCAGCATATCATATGGTCTCCCAGCCATAAAGCAGGTCAATGGTGATATTGGTATTTTAGATTTTGAGATATTTTTATGTCATGATCCTAAAAATGAAGCCTATATAGTCGTATCACATATCATTTTATTCAAAGTTACTATCTTCAGTTTTTGTTTATGAAACTCATTCTTGTGCACGTAGATCATTACACCAAACAACAATGCCATATATTTTAATAACTCCACTTAAAGGGACAGAATTAACTCCTTTAATGTAATGGCAGTCCATCTTAAATATCTTAACCCATTTTTATTAAGAATTTTCTATACAGGTCGTAATAATTCTGCGATAAAGCAGTAAATTACCATGTAACAAGTACCAGTTAGTCATTCTTATGTGCAATTCAGTACTGAATAATTGAAAAGAGATTGTATAAGTAACTCAGATTCATTTCGCTATATATGCAGTAGTTTTATTGTGAAGAAAAAGAGGGAAAACAACCTCATTTGAAACACAAGCTTACGAGGTGTACTTTGGAATCGAACTGGAAGATCAAGTGAGAATTTGGGCTGCACCTGCTGTGTGCAGCGTTTGTTGTAGACTTACGAAATTGGACAAAGGGGAAGAAACAATGTTTTTTAGTAAGAATGGTGTGGCTTGAACCTGCCTAGATTAAAGTATGAGCTGCCCCAGTATATATATATTTAAGGAGGTATCTCGAACTGAATGATCTGCTCCATACCAACCAGTGAGCCTTTCGGAAGTCAGAGGTAGATGTATTTCTTGACTTTCAAAATTCATTTGACTCAGTACAAGTTTTTTAATAAATACGATCGTATGGGGTATCAAGTGAGATTTGTAGTTGGATTGAAGATTTCTTGGGAGGGGTGGTGGAGTATCTTTGATAGAGAGTTGTCAGCTGATGTAGAATTTACTTCAGGTGTGCTGGGACCACTGCTGTTTGTGTTGTGTTAATGACCATGCACAAAAATATTTTTGCAGATGATTCAGTTATCTGTATGATGTGTCAGCACAGCATGGAATTCAACCTTTTACACAACGACACAAGCTCACCACAATAGGCTGTGGGGTGGTAGAACTGGACCAAGTGACACATCAGGCAACCACCATCGACAGCTGCACTGAACATTTATTTGGGACATTTAAACAAGACAAACAACAAATAAAATCTTCAACACATTTTTAAAATTACCACATATCTTTAAATTTACCATTTAGATGAAAGTTACTTCAAAATTTAAACATTCATAAACCACTGCACTTATGGCCTATTACACATTTAGTGAAATGAGTTAAAAATTATTTACTCAAAAACTATGATCAACTTGAAGAAAAATTTACTAAAATTTAAAGAGAAAATGTAATCTTTATTTACTGCAGTGATTGGTATTACGGAAGTAATTCAGAGTACAGGCCACAACAAATCTGATACCATGGCACACAGTCACGTTACTTAGATGGCAGGCACCCTACAATGTAGGATATAAAATATAAAATTTCATGTGACCAAGCAACCTCGTGGGATTCAACAAACTACCCCCAGAAGCGGGCGCCCGCTCACTCAGCTGTTTCCAACACAAGCCCGGCATGGACCCCTAAACGGGAGCAGCAACGGTAACGAATGGGCACGAAGAATCCCAGATTTAGTGGGTGTCTACAACAGACTGACATCTGCCTTCAGTAACCAGAAACAATAATTCATTACAGCACATCATCTGTAGAATTAACCTGTTAATGAACATCAGCTAATCAGTACAAATCTTATCTTATGTGCGTAAAGCCAATTATACATTAAACCTCGAGCGAACTAGATACACGGACAGCCGACACGCGCGGGAAAAGTGGGCGGAAGATACACAACAGCACAAGCAGGACACAACCCAGGACCCCGCACCCGGTAAGAGGAAAGAGAAACAGGAGAAGTCTTGATAAAACGAAATCAAAATGCAAGTAACTAGCGTGGAGGCTAACGGTATATCGAGTCCCCCAAAAAATGTTCAAATGTGTGTGAAATCTTATGGGACTTAACTGTTAAGGTCATCAGTCCCTAAGCTTACGAACTACATAACCTAAATTATCCTAAGGACAAACATACACATCCCTGCCCGAGGTAGGACTCGAACCTCCGCCGGGACTAGCCGCACAGTCCGTGACTGCAGCGCCTAGACCGCTCGGCTAATTCAGCGCGGCTCGAGTCCCCAAGCGCGACGCAAAATTACCGCAGTAGCCAATATCCACATATTGATGAAGGAATTCTTGTACTTACATTAATAGAACCAGTTTCAAACTAAACACACAATAACAACGGGCCTCTCAGTAACTCTTAAGAATTTATGAAACTACTCATTTAGAATTAGACACGTGTCTCTCAGACACTATTACTTCAGATAAAAACGTAACAGTAATGTTATTGCAATTCGCAGCATAATATATCCGGGGAAAATTTTATCCATGTATATACAGGGTGTTTCAAAAAGGTACGGCCAAACTTTCAGGAAACATTCCTCACACCCAAATAAAGAAAAGATGTTACGTGGACATGTGTCCGGAAACGCTTAATTTCCATGTTAGAGCTCATTTTAGTTTCGTCCACCTACGCTCAAAGGAGAACGTTATCATGATTTCATACGGGATACTCTACCTGTGCTGCTAGAACATGTGCCTTTACAAGTACGACACAACATGTGGTTCATGCGCGATAGAGCTCTTGCACATTTCAGTCTAAGTCTTCGTACACTTCGGTGACCGATGGATTGATAGAGGCGGACCAATTCCATGGCCTCCACGCTCTCCTGAACTCAACCCTCTTGACTTTCATTTATGGGGGCATTTGATAGCTCTTGTCTACGCAATCCCGGTACCAAATGTAGAGACTCTTCGTGCTCGTATTGTGGACGGCTGTGATACAATACGCCATTCTCCAGGACTGCATCAGCGCATCAGGGATTCCATGCGACTGAGGGTGGATGCATGTATCCTCGCTAACGGAGGACATTTTGAACATTTCCTGTAACAAAGTGTTTGAAGTCACGCTGATACTTTCTGTTGCTGTGTGTTTCCATTCCATGATTAATGTGATTTGAAGAGAAATAATAAAATGAGCTCTAACATGGAAAGTAAGCGTTTCCGGACACATGTCCATATAACATATTTTCTTTCTTTGTGTGTGAGGAATGTTTCCTGAAAGTTTGGCCGTACCTTTTTGTAACACCCTGTATATAGCAAGTGGCCAGCTTAACTCCGTCGTGTGATATAAATACAATAATGAGGCGGCACTTAGACAAGGGCCAGCCAAACTGTTTTCAATGACAGTTAAACACTGATAGTAGGAACCTACATACTGTAAGTATCAGCACTCCAGGCCCTAGCAAATGTTAATCATCACATCACATACAGCTCTCACTAGAACACTGCGTACTAAGCAAGTTGAAATTAGTTTTGAGGACATACTCGGTAGGAGTACCAACGGCTGGCCAAGAAAATGAAGTAAACAGCACAGAACCCAGTAGTCGATTCCGAGCACAATTTACAGCACAAGCACGGCCCTTACCCTCTTGCTTGTTCGAGGAAGCCAGCCGCCGCAGATCCCGGAGCCAGGACAAATGCAGGAATCGGAATACACCAACGGCTTCCCAGTAACGTGGCTGCTTCCACGCCGGCGATATTTCATACAGCGCCGTCACCCGGGTAAACAGCCCCTGTTAGATGTGCTCTTCCTGCTGCCTCGCACGGCACCTGCACCTGTACCATCCGCCAGACTAGGCAAACCCCGTTACTGTTAGGCGCCCCAAAGCAAATGTCTCGCTATTTCCTAGAGCTGACCCTCGTTCCCCAATCGGCCCGGTAGGTGGCGCCACCGCGCGCTCTGCGCACTCTACCGGAAAGATGACCCATACCGGCGGCGGAAATATCGCTGATCGAGCCACACGACTCAGAAGTATTGTCTGAAAAACTATAAAACATTTAGTAGCATGTAAGTGGTGCAAAGACAGACAACTTGCTTTAAATGTTCATAAATGTAAAATTATACATTTCGCAAAACAGAGTAAACCATGACTTCAGCATCAACGAGTCACAATTAGTACAAATCAACGCATACGAATAGCTGAGTGTAATATTGTACAGGGATACGAGATGGAACGATCGCATAGGTTTCGTCGTTGGAGTAGCTTGTGCCAGACGTAGTTTCAGTGGTAAAATGTAAGGGAAATGCAGTCAGTCTACAGAGGGGACTGTTTATAAAAACTTGAGCAACCACTCCTAGAAACTCCTCAAGTGTATGGCACCCGTGCCAAATACAACTAGCAGAAGATACTGTATATATACAGAGAAGGACAGCACTAAATTCACGTTTGTTTGGCCCAGAAATCTGATGGAGAGACAGAATTCACAGACACTTGAAAATAGATGCAAACTATTCCGAGAAAGCCCACTCGCGAGATCTAGATTAGATGAACGACTGCGCAGGCGAAGACATTTAAACAGTCATTTTTCTTACGCGAATGGGTCGGAAAGAGGCCTTGATAAATGGTGCAGCGGGAAGTAAGTTCTGCCACGCACTTCACAGTGATGTATCGACTATTGATATAAACGCGCAGCATGTGATTACGAGTCGCCATAGATTTCGGTACGAAATTCTATTTTAATTGCAATGTAGATTTTAAGATTCAGCTCCCATCTGAGTTTAAAATTCACCCAAGACCTACCTTTACAACACGTGATATACCACTTCAGCATATTACATGCTAGAATTAACATTACGCTCGTGGCTGTTAAAGGCGTTCCACGTACCACCCTAGTATGTGAATGTGACACCTCTCTCGTCTGTATTGTTAATTACGAACTCTTTCAAATACCCACGGATGATTTCGGAAAATTTTTCCAGACTGTGCAATTTTCTCCTACAGTTCATCCATCGCATCAGGAGGAGTGCTGTCCACAGCACAAAAATCTAGTGGACGAAGGTCAGGTGACGGTGGAGGCCAGTGTACAGGCTCTGATCGATCTGTTTTGGACAATACTGGTGCGTATGGTGTCGCCTTTCATCAGTAGTTAAACAGGTGATGCCACGTTATGAATGCGCTACATTCGCCAACCTTGGCCCATGGGGGAAATTCGTCCCGATTACATGGGGATATGCGAGTACGTTTCTACTAATTACAACCATGTTTCAGAATGAAGTTCTAAACACACATTCGCCATTATCACGCAGACTGCTCGTTCCTGGAAACGAGTTTACGGGAAAGCTTTTGCGTCTGTTACCGTATACTTTAAAATGTCTCAGTTGTCATTCTTACTTACGACATACGTTGTACTCAGGCTGATTTCACTTTGTTGTTCATAAGTTTTACCGGAATCGTTGAAGGCCGGCCGCGGTGGCCAAGCGGTTCTAGGCGCTGCAGTCCGGAACCGCGCGACTGCTACGGTCGCAGGTTCGAATCCTGCCTCGGGCATGGATGTGTGTGATGTCCTTAGGTTAGTTAGGTTTATGTAGTTCTAAGTTCTAGGGGACTGATGACCAAAAATGTTAAGTCCCATAGTGCTCAGAGCCATTTGAACCATTCGAATCGTTGAAGATATCGTAATTCTGTTTTTAGCCAAATGATTTATGTGAAGTAACCAACAAACGACGTATAGCCTTTTGGCATAACTACATTAACTGTTGCGATATTGGTTTCAGATTAGTTTTGCGGAATGAAACCGTAATAACTGTTACGATACAGACATCGATACACTTTACTTCCCGCTCGAAACGTACTTCTCCAAGTATTTACGACATTTCTGATGTTAAGTTCCTGTAACCGTTTTCTCCATTTCATATGCCGAGCATTATCACTCAGATACGGATACAACCGGCAGCCTCCATCTGTATAAGAAGAGTTTCATTCCTGGTGGGAGCTGTACGGGAACGTGCTTTACGCATTGCTCGCGCCAGAAGGAATAGAAACCTTCCGTAGTAATCCACTCAGCGCTGGCGAGACTCATAACTTGGGATATTGAAACAGTATCGCGTACCAATACCACAGTCTACTAATGGACATACCAGAACTAATAAGAACTCGTAGAAGATGAAACTGCGCTGGGCTGGCATTGTGTCACAAGCTTCAATACTACACTCTGCGTAATAGGAACGCAATCTTTCCAGTTCATACTCCTCAGAATATTAGATACTACACTACTGGCCATAAAATTGCTACATCAAGAAGAAATGCAGATTATATACGGGTATTCATTGGACAAATATATTATACTAAATCTTACATGTGATTACATTTTCACGCAATTTGGGTGCATAGATCCTGAGATATCAGTACCCAGAATAACCACCTCTGGCCATAATAACGGCCTTGATACGCCTGGGCATTGAGTCAAACAGAGCTTGGATGACGTGTACAGTTACAGCCGCCCATGCATCTTCAACACGATATCACAGTACATCAATAGTAGTGATTGGTGTATTGTGACGAGACAGTTGCTCAGCCACCATTGACCAGACGTTTTCAATTGGTGAGAGATCTGGAGAATGTTCTGGCCAGGGCAGCAGTCGAACATTTTCTGTATCCAGAAAGGCCCGTACAGGACCTGCAACATGCGGTCGTGCATTATGCTGCTGAAATGTAGGGTTTCGCAGGTATCGAATAAAGGGTAGAGCCACGGGGCGTAACACATCTGAAATGTAACGTCCACTGTTCAAAGTGCCGTCAATGAAAACAAGAGGTGACCGAGACGTGTAACCAATGGCACCCCATATCATCACGCCGGGTGATACGCCAGTATGGCGATGACGGATACACGCTTCCAATGTGCGTTCACCGCGATGTCGCCAAACACGGATGGGACCATCATGGTGCTGTAAACGGAACCTGGATTCATCTGAAAAAACGACGTTTTGCCATTGGTGCACCCAGGTTCGTCGTTGAGTACACCATCGCAGGCGCTCCTGACTGTGATGCAGCGTCAAGGGTAACCGGAGTCATGGTCTCCGAGCTGATGGTCCATGCTGCTGCAAACGTCGTCGAACTGTTCGTGCAGATGGTTGTTGTCTTGCAAACGTCCCCATCTGTTGACTCAGGGATCGAGACGTGGCTGCACGATCCGTTACAGCCGTGGGCCCAGCACGGCGTTCCGTATTACCCTGCTGAAGCCACCGATTCCATATTCTGCTCACAGTCATTGGATCTCGACCAATGCGAGCTGGATTGTCGCGATACGGTAAACCGTAATAGCGATAGGCTACAATCCGACCTTTATCAAAGTTGGAAACGTGATGGTACGTATTTCTCCTCCTTACACGAGGCATCACAACAACGTATCACCAGGCAACGCCGGTCAACTGCTGTTTGTGCATGAGAAATCGGTTGGAAACTTTCCATATGTCAGCACGTTGTAGGTGTCGCCACCGGCGCCAACCTTGTGTGAATGCTCTGAAAAGCTAATCATTTGCATATCACAGCATCTTCTTCCTGTCGGTTAAATTTCGCGTCTGTAGCACGTGAACTTCGTGGTGTAGCAATCTGATTGGCCTGTAGTGTATATTAACTATTGAGATATTGGTTTAAGATTAGCTTTGTGGAATGGAACCGTAATAACTGTTACGGTTCTGACATCTATACGCTTTACTTCACGCTCGAAATGTACTCCTCTAGTATTTACATTTGTGATGTTCTGGTAAGATCCTGTAGTCATTTCTCCTTTTCATATGCCTTGCATTATCACTCAGATTCGGATACAACCGGCAGCATGCATCTGTATAAGAAGAGTTTCATTTCTGATGGGAGCTGTACGGGAACGTACGTTACGCATTGCTCGCGCCTGAAGGAATAGAAACCTTCCGTAGTAATCCACTCAGCGCTAGTGAGACTCGTAGCTTGGGATATTGAAACACTATCGCGTACGAATACCACAGTCTACTAATGGACATACCAGAACTTGTAAGAACTCGTAGAACATGAAACTGCGCTTGGTCGGCATTGTGTCACAAGCTTCAATACTATACACTGCGTAGAAGGATCGAAATTTTTCCACTTGAGACTCCTCAGAATATTAGATACTATTTCTTTATGTGATACAGAGTCTGGACGTTTCTGCTATAGAAATTAAACTCTAAAGCATTGTCAAGCTGGTGAATAAACGTTGTACAGTTTGACAATGAGTGAATAAATCGTAGCAAAACTTTAACTTCCTCAAAAAAGTGTTAATAGATTCCATTTATTTATGTGATTTGGTAACTTACAAAGGTATCACAATGACGAATATTTTGGACACACGTGGTGTAGAGCATACAGTTTACGTATATATATGCAGTACAATACCATTAAACCTGCTCGGACTGATATTGTACAGTAAGGCGACAAAAGTCCTGGCATAGCGATACGCACCTACCGAAACAGCGGTAGTATCGAGTACACAAGCTATAAAAGGGCAGCGCTCCGGCGGAGTTGTCACTTGTACCCAGATGATGAGGTTTCCAACGTGATTATGGTCGCAAGACGGGAATTACCGTCTTTGACCGCGGAATGGTAGTTCGAACTAGACACGCCGGCTGCTGTGGCCGAGCGATTCTAGACACTTCAGTCCGGAACCGCGCTGCTGCTACGGTAGCAGGTTTGAATTCTGTCTCGGGCATGGGTGTGTATGATGTCCTTAGGTTAGTCAGGTTTAAGTAGTTCTACGTCTAGGGGACTGATGACCTCAGATGTTATGTCCCATAGTGCATGGAGCCATATGAACCATGTGAACTAGACGCATGGGACAGTCCATTGCGCATATCATTAGGGAATTCAATATTCTGAGATCCACATTGTCAAGAACGTGCCGAGAATGCCACATTTTAGGCATTAACTCTCACCATGAAGAACGCAGTGGCCGACGGCTTCTGCTTAACAACTGAGATCCGCGGCGTTCGAGTAGAGTTGTGAGTGCCTCAGACATGCATTACTGCCTGAAATAACTGCAGAAATCAATGCGGGACGTACGACGAACGTATCTGTTATGACAGGATGGCGAAATTTGGCGTTAACGGGCTATGGAAGCAGACATGGACTGCGCGCCTCTCCTGGATCCGTGACCGAAAGGCTGGATCTTAGACGACAGGAAAGCCGTAGCCAGGTCATATGTGTCTCGATTTTATAATCCTATACACGGACGACGGCGGTTCGCACATGTCGAGGCACCGACGGGCATTGGATTGTAGACGATTATAAGAGACAGTTTGCGGTACACGCATGAGTGTGTTTTCTGCTGGAAGAAAGCGTATATCCTGCAAATTATGTCTCTGTCTTGCTTATGAAGAATTTATCACGTACCCTTCCAATCAGCGATGACAATTCGCAACATATGGGATCGAAATTCACTAAATAACTCGCTACGATCACCTTTAATGCTCATATTAGCTACGCCATTCACTGCACAGCTTTCAAAACACTACTGAACGCTCATTGGCTGTCGGAGAATAGGTGACGTAGGTGCGCAGAACAAGCCTAAACTCGTCCGCCATCGTTCGGACTCCAACTATATTTGGGAAGAGCTGATGGTAGGGTTCGAGAGTGACGCAAATCCCGCCGTGCCATGGAACCAGGTTGTCAACAAAGCACTGTGCAAGTTGGTAGTGGCTGCATGATGGTGTAGCCTATGTCTACATGGAGTGGACTGGCTCTTCTGATCCAGCTAAACCGATCATTGACTAGAAACGGTAGTATTCGGCTATCTGGAGGCCATCTGCAGCCATTGATGCACCTCATATTCCCAAACAACGATGGAATTTTTACGGCTGCCAAGGCGCTACGTCAGCGGGCCACAATAGTTAGCGATTGGTTTGAAGAATTCAAGCTAATGATTTAGCTACACAGATCTTTCGACATGAATCCCGTCTAACATTTATGGAACATAGTCGAGAGGTCAATTCATGCCCGAAGTCCTGCAGCGGCAACACATTCGCAGTTACGAACGGCTGTAGAGGCAGAATGGTTCAGTATTTTTGCGGGGCTTCCAACGACTTTCTGATTCCAAGAAACATCAAGTAGCTGCACTACACGTGCCAAAATGAGGTCCGACGTGATATTATGAGGTCACCCATGACTTTTATCACCTCAGTGTACACTCAACGTGTACCGAAACTGATATCTATGAAAAGAAATCTTTCGCAAACCAAGAGGAATTACATATTCTACTTCTTTACAGAAGAAACACGAAGAGAATAGTTGAACGGCACGCCCAAAGCTATTATGATTTACGATATCAGCAGTACTCTGCAGTTACCGTTAAATGCCTGGTACAGGATTCATTGAACCTCTCTCAAGTTATATCTTCACCATTCCGCTGTCGTACTGCGCGTGGGGAAACAAACACATAAATCATTCAGAGCGAGCTGTAATTTCTACTATTTTCTTATGATGATCATTTATTCCTATGCAGATGTGCGCCAACACACTCTGAGGAAGAAGCAGTTAATTGAAATTTCATTGGGCTTATCCCCACGTCTGAAGCTTTAGGCGTTCATAGAGATTTGTAATTTTATACCTGAGTCTCTATTGTTAACGTGCTGTAGTGTCGTTTGGGTATGGAAGTATGTGCCACTTGGAGCAATGGGTGTTCAGAACCTCCGGGTGGGGATTCAATATTTCATAGAGGTCGTGATAGTTTTTACTTTGGTGTTCGGTGGAGAAGTAGCCCACGTCCACACGTTTACGTGATTTTGAGTATGCTATGTCGACAATACAGAGATTGAAAAAAATCGATGCTGGTGCCGGACCCTGTGGCAGGACATTATTCAGAACCATGCTCAGCTGTTCATGCCTTGATCTTCCTGTCTGCTAACATGTTTTAGACTAAGGTGTAAGTCTGTTTGAGTCTGATGATTCTTTTTACCTCAAGATGTAGCCCCTCAATCCATACTCTATCATAAGCTGATGTAAGGTCTATGAAAATGAGGCTCCTTTCTCATCCTGTTTTCTAAGCCTTTCTCAATGTAGGTTGTGAGGGACTGCACTTCATCGTAACACTTTCTATCTGCTCGAAGACCCGCCTAGTAAGTAGGAAGTTTGGTTGCGATGTATGGAGTTAATCTAATCAGTAATATTCTCTCAAGTAGTTTATAGGAGGTACATAGCAGGAATATCAGTCTGAAATTCTTTGGGTTATCTCCTGACTTCCCTTGTTTCCAACACGGCGATAACTTTTGTTTCTTTCCAGATGTTAGGGTCAGCGTCCGTTCTGATGCATTCTGTGTAAAGTTTGACCAACCATCTTGTTCCCAAAATTGCTAGTAATCTCTTCTGTTTCTACTCCTTTCACAATGTCCACGTTGACTGAATTATTAAGTAATATGTCTTTCAGGTTTCTGGAAATCGCTTTCTTTTCAGCAGTCTTCAGTTGGATTTTGGAGGTCTGTTTCAGGGTAGTCACTATCTCAGACGGGGTAGAGCCAACGACGGCTAGTGAGGCGACGTGGCACCAGCTAATATCAGCAGTAGGTTCCAGCATTTTCTGTTGGAGTGGGTAAAATCTAGACCATCTATTGCTTCCTTGTTCCATCGCTGCTCGTTATAGCACTGACCAATTGTTCCACGGTTTCGTTGTCCTTGCTCTTCTGAAATTTCTGCATTACTTTCGTCCATCAGGGGTGTATTGCTTCCTAACCCTACGAGGAATAGCATTTATGGCCGCTTTGCGCGTCAGGTTTGCGAATCTTTTGTACGAGGTTTCAAGATTCGGCGGTGTCCGATTCATTGTGTTCTCGACGTAGGACTGAAATTTCTTCCAGTCAGTTTTCCTCAGATTACATCGTGGGATTGGGGAACTTTTTATAATTGGGATTGATAGTCAAATCTCTACAATTACCGGGAGCAGTGGCTGCGTGGGAAAGCCTACTTGTAGCCTGCACGTGTGTGCCTGTTGCTCCGCGTGTGACGAAGGTTACGTCAGGCTTCAACGTTGTGCCCCACGCCTTTGATCCGAAAGTCTCTTTATCCTTGGGGTCGAACAGGATATGTAAGTCCCAGTCATTTAATGTGAAACGTTCAGCTGTGGATCTCGGATAATACCATCTAGTGTGTTGAGAATTATCAACGGCTTAAATTGCTGTGTAGTTTTATACCTATCGCATGTTCTGCTAGTTTCACTTTTGCATCTAAACTTGCTATAGTTCGTTCGTCACTGGGGTGGCCGTACTGTGTTTGTCATGACCAATGTAACCCACATTACGGTCTGACAGGAAATCACGAATACAGTAGCTCAAATGAGACGATACTCTACAGGCACGCAATTTTATTAGAAGGTGCTTATGACGAACGGTGTCAAATGGCTTCTAGGAATCTAAAACAAAGGAATCAATAGACATCCCCTCTCGATAGCACTCATTACTTTGTGAGAGTTAAGAGCTAATTGTGTTCCACAAGAAACTATATTTTCTGAATCTGTGTTCACTATTTTTCATTAAATCGTTTTCTTCGAGGTAACTGATGATATTCAAAGGCACTATCCGTACCAAAATCGTACCCCTAATCGACAATAGTGTTCTAATGTGTGTGAATTCCTAAGGGACCAGACTGCTAAGTTAATAGTGTAACACTTATATCGATTAGAAGTACGTTTATATTATGTAACTGTGTAGCTGTAATTACGAAGTGTGTATTCTCTGTTGATTAAGGTCATCGATTTGTGACAGGAAATTTAAAGTATTGTAACGTATCTATGGGAAAAGCTAAATGATGTTTAAAATAACGAAATTTTATGATATGTGTATATTTAGAAGAAAAACATTGTATATTGGAAGAGGGTTATGCTTAGTGCACTTGTATTGCAAAATGTAAAAGATGTAGGGAAGTCCCTATGCAACGGAAGTGGCTCGGCGCCATGTAAAAGGTGGTTTTGGTGGTCGAACTGGGTGGCTACTTGGTGTGAACGGTAGGCAGTCAGTGACACGGAACACATTGACGGTGCCAAGGGAGGCAGTTAGTAGGCGCTTTGGAAGGAATTTTGCCTCGAATGTGGATTTGGCTGTTGCATGGTACTCTCGGCAATAACGAATGGCTCTAACACATTAAAAATCCGTCGCCAAGAAGAAATTATACAGAGCATTGAAACATCAAGAGCCGTGAGTACCGTTAGCCGTCACATCGTTTGCCACCACTACTTCGCCACTGCTCCATCAACTTCATTCACACAGATATGTATCGCCGGCCGGGATGGCCGAGCGGTTCTAGGCGCTACAGTCTGGAACCACGCGAACGCTACGGTAACAGGTTCGAATCCTGCCTCGGGAATGAGTGTCTGTGATGTCTTTAGGTTAGTTAGGTTTAAGTAGTTCTAAGTTCTAGGTGACTGATGACCTCAGAAGTTAATTGCCGTAGTGCTCAGAGCCATTTGAACTTTGAACAGATATGTATCGGAGCATGGATCAGTTAATTTGTGTGAGTGATTTGAATAATAATCCAAGTGCTATAAACCTTTGTTTAGAACCATATCTTTTATCCTAATCATGAACCTATGCAGGATCCCCTCCTAAGCGTTCAGAAAACCGCGTATCCTGTTTCAAATGAACTAGTGATTTATTTATGTTTCTTAAATGGGGAAGGATTAGCAAGAGTTGAAGGTAGTTAGAATGTTGCTAAAGTGATCTCACTTTATTGCAATGTATCGTTTTGCAAAAAAATTCAGTGCAAGACTGTGTAAATGTTACTCTCTAAAATACCTGCTTCACAGGTGATGAAAAAGGCACGTAAAAGCTAAACTTATTTGAAATATAATTTAGCCTTGATTTCCATCATGACCGATTTTTTTAAGTTATTGAACTCAGTGTAAAATAATTTGCCTTGAAAAGTAGAAACATAAATTATTCCAAGTGAAGCTAAAAATTAAATTTAGTTGAATTGAATTTAGGTTACATAAATAATCAAAGAGTTCGACTAGTGGTAAAATATCAGTTTATGGGTCTCCACCATATTTTTCTCATATTAGAAAGGTAATTGGAATACTATTGCTACTAAGGATATCTGATATATTTCTTTAAATGAGAGTATAAACAGTGTAACTGTGATACTAATTTTTTAAATTTTTATTACTGTTTATTACATGTCAGTTAAGTTAGAAACACCTCCATGTTCAACTTTAGTTCAGTGCTTCCAGAAGTAACATCTCAGTACTGTGTCACGTAATGACCGTGATTGTAGCTGCTGTTATTATGAGTTGGGTACAATTTTGCTTTCTATGATTACTGGTTTGTGAATTACAGGTAACTACTGCTACCCACAGCTTAGATTGCCCTGTGCCCGCTTGTATCCTATGTGCTATTCAAAGGGAAATCTTAATGAAAGTCACGTCAATAACTAATATTCAATTTTCTTAAACATATGTATATTTCCAAATTCATGTGCCTAATTAGGCTGGCGACCGTTCATTTTTTCCTTTCGTATACGACAGTTTTCTATTAACTGCAGTATCTTCAATATTACTGTCCGATGCCTTTATCCGTTAGATACGCACGCGGTCAAAATTCCCAAATCCTCTCAGAGGGTAACATTAGTTAGTGTCACGGCAGGCCAATGTTATAATCGATCCCTAGACTTACACACTACTTAAACTAACTTATGCTAAGAACAACACACATACACACACACACACACCAAAAGCCCGACGGAAGACTCGAACCTCCGGTGGAAAGGGCCGCGCAATCCGTGACATGGTGCCTCAAACAGCGCGGCCACTCCGCGTGACCGGTATTAATAAAATGGGTCTGTGGATCCCTCCCATTTTATTTGTCGAATACAGATTTTGCTACATTCCAGCCTTTAGGACTGAACGAAATAGATGTCCTCTCAGCTGTCGTTCATTATTCACATACTAGCTCCATAAAAATTGCGTGTCTCTCTGGAAAACGGAGACCGAGTTGCATTCGGCGATACTTCTATTGTTAAACAGCCCTACGGCTTCTGGAATAGCGTAATAAATGAAGCAACAGAGATCAAAATATCGGGCAAGACCTACAGTAAGGTCCGTGGACTGCAGCTGAGGACGACCTGGGAGTAGAAGCAGGAGTGGTGGTCGCGCCACCAAAGGATTTGCCGTATATGGTACGGGGCTGGGTACCAGTGACGTCACTGGTGGCGGCGCATTCATACGACTGTCAACCACTCGAAAAAGGCAGAGGAGACCTCTGCCGAAAGCTGGTGGGCAGTTAACCACTTGACTCGGATTGAAACTGGAAAATATTTTATTAACAATCCATCGTTGTTCGCATTCGCGTCATGTGTAACTTCACCGGATGAATAATTATCAAAATGCAGGAGACTAATGAAACTCTTTCTTTCGGTTCTGTTGTGACATCAAGATAACAGGCACTTTCTTCAAAGAATTTCATTTACTGATGAAGCTGCGTTTACAAATAAGGAAGAGATGAACACAAGAAATACGTATTAATAAGTCGCCGAGGTTGTGCAGCGGCTGAATGAGGCTAAACAACAGATGTGGTGGAGTGTGATTGTTTGGTGCAGGTTAATTGTAGAGAAGATAATTGACTTTTCTTTCACTGAATATTCCTTCGGTGTTGTAATATTACTTCAGCGAGAAACCTTTGGTCATTGTAATCGGTTCTTCTAACGGAAGTACCAGCCGGCCGTCTGGCCGAGCGGTTCTAGGCACTACAGTCCGGAACCGCGCTGCTGCTACGGTCGCAGGTTCGAATCTTGCCTCGGGCATGGATGTGTATGATGTCCTTAGGTTAGTTAGGTTTAAGTAGTTCAAAGTCTTGGGGACTTATGACCTCAGATGCTAAGTCCCATAGTGCTTAGAGCCATTTGAACCATTTTTTGAGGAAGCACCTCTTGAGCTACGTATACGTAGATGTAGGTTTTAGCAGAACGATGTGTCAAGTGTAGTACGAATGGGTCATATTGGTTAGCTTATTACCTGCTGGTAGCTAGGTTGCCAGTCACTCAGTGTTTTCCCGAACGCTCGACAGAACTTATTGATTCCTTTTGTTCATTATGCACTGATACGTGCAGTATCAGATAAAGTTTGTTTCAAAACTTAGTAATCATTCAATATGTATCTGTAAGGTCATCTGGAAACAAAAAGAAAAGAAGAAAGACCATGGAAGAGTAGGACTCGCGCGTTGAGATTTCGTATCAGTTATTAAATTTTTTATTGTTTTTGAGGGGTTCGCAGCCTCAATGTGTTTTGAGAATGAAAACACGGCCAAGCAGGCTGTACTCTTTTTATTATCTATGCGGTCAACCAGTTTCAACCTTGAGTCCTTTTCAATCACATATCTTAAGCTCAGAGCTTCATTTTACATTGTAATACGTCACAAGTACATGTACATACGTGGTTGAAAATGACCCAAGGTTGAAACTGGCCGATCGCACATATAATATAAAGAATATAGCCTACTTGGGCCATGTTTTCATTCTCCAAGTTCCGTACAAACATACACTACTGGCCATTAAAATTGCTACACCACGAAGATGACGTGCTACAGACGCGAAATTTAACCGACAGGAAGAAGATGCTGCGATATGCAAACCATGCTATTCAGAGCATTCACACAAGGTTGGCGCCGGTGGCGACACATACAACGTGCTGACATGAGGAAAGTTTCCAACCGATTTCTCATACACAAACAGCAGTTGACCGGCGTTGCCTGGTGAAACGTTCTTGTGATGCCTCGTGTAAGGAGAAGAAATGCGTACCATCACGTTTCCGACTTTGATAAAGGTCGGATTGTAGCCTATCGCGATGGCGGTTTATCGTATCGCGACATTGCTGCTCGCGTTGGTCGAGATCCAATGACTGTTAGCAGAATATGAAATCGGTGGGTTCAGGTGGGTAATACGGAACGCCGTGCTGGATCCCAACGGCCTCGTATCACTAGCAGTCGAGATGACAGGCATCTTGTCCGCATGGCTGTAACAGATCGTGCAGCCACGTCTCGATCCCTGAGTCAACAGATGAGGACGTTTGCAGGACAACAACCATTTGCACGAACAGTTCGACGACGTTTGCATCACGATGGACTATCAGCTCGGAGACCACGGCTGCGGTTAGCCTTGACGTCTGGTCAATGGTGGCCGAGCAACTGGCTCGTCGCAATACGCCAGTCACTACTGTTGATGAACTGTGGTATCGTGTTGAAGCTGCTTGGGCAGCTGTACCAGTACAAGCCACCCAAGCTATGCTCGACTCAATGCCCAGGCGTATCAAGGCCGTTCCTACGGCCAGAGGTCGTTGTTCGGGGTACTGATTTCTCAGGATCTATGCACCCAAATTGCGAGAAAATGTAATCAAATGTTAGTTCTAGTATAACATATTTGTCCAATGAATACCCGTTTATCATCTACATTTCTTCTTGGTGTTGCAATTTTAATGGCCAGTAGTGTAATTATGTATAGAGACAGTGTAACCGTTCCGGGAATCGAGAAACTCGATAAATTTTGTCTGTTGTCGACAGTGATACTGCGAAGATATCGGTACCAGAGATTCCCAGATTCTCGAAAAGTTTTAATTTCAATCGCATAGGTGAAAATGAAATGATCGTGTGGCGTTGTTGGCCGGTAGGCCCCATTCGGGTTCGGCTGCCAAGTGCAAGCCTTATTCCAGTCGACGCTATACTGGCCGACTTGCGTGCCGGTGATGAGGATGACAACACAACACTCAATCCACGTGCGGAGAAAATCTCCAACCCTCCCGACAATCCAACCCGGGCCCCCTACGTGGGAGGCAAGCACGTTCCACTCAGCTAAGCAGGCGGACAATAATATGGTGTGACACAAAGACATGCAAGGGGCAAGCAGTCGTTATTACAATAATCAGTACTTCAGTATTCAGAGTGGCTGGGTGGCAATGCTAAATATCATACAGCAGGCCAAGAATGTATTCATTGCTCATATGACGCATTTCGGAATTTATCCATCATCAGAGATCCAGGACCGACTGCTGGATGTAGAAATGGCGTTTCAAACTGGATATGAAACAAACATACTAATCAGCGAATGGTTGTTTCACGTAAAATGTGAAAAGCCATATCTACTGCAGTAGGACCGACTGCTGGATGTAGAAATGGCGTTTCAAACTGGATATGAAACAAACATACTAATCAGCGAATGGTTGTTTCACGTAAAATGTGAAAAGCCATATCTACTGCAGTAATCGCTCCTGGGTATCTGATGCTGGATAAATTTCGAGAAGTGTCGTGTAAGCACTGAAGTCATTCCGTACCTGATGTTTACTTTTACGTTTCTCATCTAGTATCCATGAATGGCAGAATTGCCGACTTCTAATGGCTCTGAACACTATGGGACTTAACATCTGAGGTCATCAGTCCCCTAGAACTTAGAACTACTTAAACCCAACTAACATCAGGACATCACACACATCCATGCCCGAGGCGGGATTCGAACCTGCGACCGTAGCAGCTGCGCGGTTGCAGACTGAGCGCCTAGAACCGCTCGGCCACCGTGGCTGGGGAACTGTCAACTGTTTTGATTTCAATTTCGAGGTCGGATAACATATTACAAAAGAAATATTTTTTTCGTGCGAAATATTTATAAATTTACAGTTCTCGGATTTTTTTCAGTTCGGTTGTACTGTGAAACGCTGCTTCTTGCAGATGCCACGATTCTAGGCCAACGGAAAATACCCTGTATCTGTAGGTTTTGAAGGATGAGTTTGCTAGTATCAAAACATATGACATAAGCAGCCGTATCTTTTGACTGCATTGATTTAGAAGCTTTAGTCTTTTACGCCGCATAGGGACAGTAGATCTTAGTATTTGAGATAAAAGTCAACTTGATACACCTATCTGTTACGGAGAAATAGGGTATTTATGTTCGAGTATAATGACTTTTATAGAGATTAGAAATCTACTCTGTAGGAATCAGCATGGGTTTCGAAAAAGACGATTGTGTGAAACCCAGCTCGCGCTATTCGTCCACGAGACTAAGAGGGCCATAGAACGGGTTTCCAGGTAGATGCCGTGTTTCTTGACTTCCGCAAGTCGTTCGATACAGTACCCCACAGTCGTTTAATGAACAAAGTAAGAGCATATGGACTATCAGACCAATTGTATGATTGGATTGAGGAGTTCCTGGATAACAGAACGCAGCGTGTCGTTCTCAATGGAGAGAAGTCTTCCGGAGTAAGAGTGATTTCAGGTGTGCCGCAGGGGAGTGTCGTAGGACCGTTGGTATTCACAATATACATAAATGACCTTGTGGATGACATCGAAGGTTCACTGAGGCTTTTTGCGGATGATGCTGTGGCATATCGAGAGGTTGTAACAATGGTAAATTGTACTGAAATGCAGGAGGATCTGCAGCGAATTGACGCATGGTGCAGGGAAGGACAATTGAATCTCAATGTAGACAAGTGTAATGTGCTGCGAATACATAGAAAGATAGATCCCTTATCATTTAGCTAAGTATAGCAGGTCAGCAAATGGAAGCAGTTAATTCCGTAAATTATCAGGGAGTAAGCATTAGGACTGATTTAAAATGGAATGATCATATAAAGTTGATCGTCGGTAAAGTAGATGCCAGACTGAGATTCATTGGAAGCATCCTAAGGAAATGCAGTCCCAAAACAAAGGAAGTAGGTTACAGAACGCTTGTTCGCCCACTGCTTGAATACTGCTCACCGGTGTGGGATCCGTACCAGATAGGGTTGGTAGAAGAGATAGAGAAGATCCAACGGAGAGCAGCGCGCTTCGTTACAGGATCATTCAGTAATCGCGAAAGCGTTGCGGAGATGGTAGATAAACTCCAGTGGAAGACTCTGCAGGAGAGACGCTCAGTAGCTCGGTACAGCCTTTTGTTGAAGTTTCGAGAACATACCTTCACCGAGGAGTCAAGCAGTATATTGCTCTCTCCCACGTATATCTCGCGAAGAGACCATGAGGATAAAATCAGAGAGATTAGAGCCCACACAGAGGCATATCGACAATCCTTCTTTCCACGAACAATACGAGACTGGATTAGAAGGGAGAACCGATAGAGGTACTCATGGTACCCTCCGCCACACACCGTCAGGTGGCTTGCGGAGTATGGATGTAGATGTAAATGCAGAGGGACAGACGGACGGGAGAGAAAACGAACAGTGGTTCTCTTTTTCAGTCGAGGTACGGAATTCTAAAATACATTACGTAATTTTGTTTGAGTGATGATTAAAACTTTGTGACTACCCCTAGTATTTCTGTTGCGTCACCCAGTCGGCCTGTAGAGCAGAGACGTGCCGCGACCGCAGACACCCATAGCCTATCGCCTTCTGAAGGTCACAGTAAAGTCTCGGCCGTCGGCTACGGGAGTGGCGTCGCAGGCGCCCCGGCTTGTACACTCTCGGCGGCTGCCTGCCCAGTATTGCCGCCCGGCGTTCCGTCCGCTATTTGCATGCATAGGCGCCTGCTGTGGGCGTCGCTTATTTGGGATTCTGCGAAGGCAGCTGCGCCGCTCGCAAAGGCGACAGCGGGAGCGCTGCTGTCCCCAGAGTCCTGCCGTTTGCTGCGATCACTTCCCGCCCTCCACCAGCTCCCTCATCGCCTACTGCCCGATATCTGTGACACAAAAAGACCCCCGATTCTCGTCTGAACCGATTCAAAAAGCGCCACAGCTAGCTGCGCTATTACATTTCCAAAGGTGTTGAGGTGCTTCATCACTTTGCGTTACTGCGTTTCGTAAAAGTAAACAACAGAGCTTTGTGGGACATGGCGACTCTAGTTCTACGAAGTTCCGTAAAACGTTTCGGCTTGATTAAGCACAAAGAAATCGCAAAGAGAAGTACACTTGCTTTTCTAGTTTACCGAGAATTAGACGCGAGAGGCATTTCAATTTAGAATTAATTTGTGAACTCGTGAGGGATCACTTGTTCATTGCATCTGGGCATACTCGTAGGATTTGTCTTAGTTTACAGTTTTTTTTTAATTTTTTTCTTACTATTCTTCTGACATCAGTTCCATTGATTTTATTTGTCACTCTCCGTGGTTCCATGTTCGCCAAAGCTGCTTCAAATGGCTCTGAGCACTATGGGACTTAACATCTGAGGTCATCAGTCCGCTAGAACTTAACTAACCTAAGGACATTACACACATCCAAGCACGAGGCAGGATTCGAACATGTGACCATATCGGTCGCAAAGCTACTTGGATATATAACGAGTCAGTAAGTAGTTTACAGAACTCTGGTTAGAAAATTTACAAATAAAAGTACAAATTTAACCCCTTGCTGTACACTGATGAGCACCACTCATGGGAAGAAATATGGACCAAATGCAAACATCACTCCTCACTCTAGTACTGACAGTTGGCCCATACATTTTTTTATGTGACAAATACGTACATGATCCAAAGAACAGTACAGTGTCACAGAAACAAGAACTCTCCCAACAATTTTGTAAATTTATGTGTATGATACATAAGTTTTTATTTCACATAAATTTGAATAAAGGCGGCAGTAAAATTTTGTTCCACAGGAAGCTGTATTATAGTATTTACAAAGTATGTAGCACATTTCACCTTTTGCATCTGGCAATCTTCAGCAGAAAAGTTACTTATACAATGGAACATGAAAGTTGTGAGAAATGCAGGAAACAAATTTTAGTACCATTTAGCCCAGGAACAAGTATCTTAATATTGAACATAACCATACATTTCGTCTTTTTGGTCTTCATGTAGCTCTTTACTTCTATTCTGATCCTTCTGGCGTGCTCTTCAGGGAATATCCTTCACTGAAACTGCAGAACTAACAATTCCACATCATCAATCTTCTTTAGCGGATTTCCAGTGAAGCAACATGCATCAAATCCCAGTCTCATAAAGGTCCTTATTCTTTCAGTGTTACCACCATCGAAGCAAGCATCATTTGACGAAATTTTGACAATAGTAGAGGGCGTCTTTTCTAGATGTGGTTATTAAATCTTTCGCTCGGGTTTTTGTTCTGCCATGTTTGCTTTTCTTTAACAAATCGTGGTTAGTCGCGACGTAAACGGGCTCACAGCCTCACATGCTCTACAGATACCTTCACTGATGGCAGGAAGTAATAAAATATCGCAAACAAGGACAGAGTGATGTAGAAAAGCAGAAGTGGCGCTGCGCATTGGTTGAAACACGACGGCTTTTACTTCATTTGTAGCACGAATTAAAGAAAAGAAATCAATATTTTTGACCGATTTTACATACGCAACTGGTACCACAACCATAGTTTCCTCGTTTCCTCTGGCAAATACAATGAAGGCTGCAAAATTTTGAGGTTGGTTATTCCCAAAATTGTATCGTGTAGACGGAAAGTTAGCCACATTATTTCAAAAAGTGTCCCGCTTATTAATAATCCACTTTCATACAGCTCCAACCTTCTGGCTGTAGTGAGCTTCCCCGTTGGAACCAACTGGCTTCTACTATCACTTTATCGAAAGTCGAGCACAGCGAACGTATCTCAACCTGTTGGAAGCACAACATAGGTCTAATCATCTCTTTTTAGCAGCTCTTTTCTGTTTCTTGACACAGCAGTAACTACAGTGTTCAAGAGCTCTGACCTCCTCTCGCTACCCTGTTCGGACAAACCATAATATCTTCCCTGCAACACTTCTGCATCTCTGGTACTTCCGTTTCTGTATGCCTGCTGTTGTCCTTAATAACACCTGCTGCACTTATACGTTGACAATCTTCTTCAGCATCCCTCACTAAATGAGATACTTATTGGCTGCATAACATTAATACGAGGACTGTTTCCCTCCTGCTCGAAAAGAAATTGAAATGTACATACACATCCCTCCATCGGTCCTTCTTCTGTCGTGGCTAGATTGGAATAGAAAGGAAAGTTTTCGTGGCTGGGTCCCAAGACCAACTTTAATTCTGGTGGTAGCTGTTTTGCACTTTCCACAGCGTCTCCAAGTACTGATATGGTAAAAGGTTTACTCCGAGTCGTTCTCATCAGCAACTGAATCTTGACGTTTACAGGTTATGTAGCTTCCACAGCTTGATATGGTCCTAGACATGTGCAAATGTTGTTTTCGTCTCCCCTTTGTTGTATAAGATGATGATGATGATGTTTGGATTGTGGGGCGCTCAGCTGCGCGGTTGTCAGCGCCCGTACAAATTCCCAACCTTTACTCAGTCCAGTCTCGCCACATGCATGAATGACGATGAAATGATGCGGACAACACAAACACCCAGTCATTTCGTGACAACAGAAAATCCCTGACCCCGCCGGAAATCGTACGCGCGGCCCCGTGCTCGGAAAGCAAGATCGCGACCGCGAGTACACGAGCTGCGGATTTGTTGTACAGGAGGGCGATAACATTACCTTTTGGCCATCCTTGCATTGCGCCATTCTTATTACATGGCTCACTGTTTCTTCTTGATTTTCTAGCCACGTGGTGTATGTCTTGTATATCCTGTTCCATATTGCCGGCTGGAGTGGCCGAGCGGTTCTTGGCGCTACAGTCCGGAACTGCGCGACCGCTACGATTGCAGGTTCGAATCCTGCCTCGGGCATGGATGTGTGTGATGTCCTTAGGTTAATTAGGTTTAATTATTTCTAAGTTCTAGGGGACTGATGACCTCAGTAGTTAAGTCCCATAGTGCTCAGAGCCATTTGAACCATTTTTGAACCTGTTCCATATTTCCTTTATTACTCTCATGAACTCTTCAACAGATTCACTGGCCTTACCCATCTTGTATTTTAACAAGTCTAACGGCGATGACACCTTACAACCATATACTACCTCACATGGTGACAAACCTGTATTTACGCCCTGCCTTGGGTTATATTTTGATACCAAGTACCTTATACAAACATCCAACTGGAATGATGTGCGTCTACATAATATACAAGCAACTTCCCTATAATCCTATGCACTCCTTCCAATGTTCCATTAACTTCAGTATGTAAAGGATTCGTTCCCAGTTTTATCACACACAAAAACTTGCACAATTCCTTGAACATTTGGTTCCCTGATCTTTCAGTATTGTCTCTGGTACTCCGAACTTCAGTATCCAACTCTTTACTAGTGCCTGCGCCTTTTTTGCTGCCAGATGGTTGAGCACCGCGACCATTTCCACTTATCTCGAAATACAGTCTATAGTAGTAAGTACATATTTATTCCCTGCAGGTGTCTTGTTGAAAGGATCTAACACATCAGTCCCGAGATACCGAAATTGTGCAAATGCTTCAGATAACCTCTGGAATGGTACCATCATCTGATACAAACCTGCTCTTTGTGCAGGTACGAATTGGTCTATGAGCGACTTCCTATTCTTCCATCAGTATCTCCCCACTACTCTCCTGTTTGTAGATCTTTATCTCCGGTGTCCTGCTGATATATGATCTTGTGTTTCCTTTAATACTCTATCTCTCAGTTTTTTGGCCCCACCCCTAGAGCCATGGCCGCATGGCCGCATGTGGTAGCCGCACGGTCTGAGGTGCCTTGCCACAGTTCCCACAGCTCCCCCTGTCGGAGGTTCGAGTCCTCCCTTGGGCATTAGTGTGTGTGTTGTCCTTGGCGTAAGTTAGTTTAAGTTAGTTTAAGGACTGTGTAAGCCTAGAGACTGATGACCTCAGCAGTTTGGTCCCATAGTAACTTACCACCACCTAGAGCTCTGCAACCGCGTGGCCTATCCACATGGCACGCCCGCGCCTGTGGTGTGCCAGTGACAGCGCTAATACGCTTCGCTTCGTGAACGTTGGCGGAAGTTGCCGAACATTACCGATGCTAATGGCATCCGCATTAGTGCATGTACACGCGACTGGCATAGCCTGCACTCATTTGCAGACAGGGTGCTAATTTACAGTTGCACATGCGCGATCAGCTTCGCTTCGCACGAGATTTGGGCGAAATTTATGCGAATGGCAAATAACGAATGCAGATGTAAGTTACTATTCATTACTCTTGAATAACAAATATTATTCGAAAGATTATTCACTGACACGAATAAAAAGTGTTATAATGGGTATATATTAAATCCAATTGTATTTATGGCTCCAGTTCTTCGTCATTCATTAAACTATTGTACCTTTCGTTACTTTTCAATTAGTTTTCAGAACCACTATCTTTTTTTTGTTTATTGGTTTTGAAAGGTCTGATCAGAACCTTCACCTAATTTACAGAGACTTACTGCTGTGACACTAAAGAAAATATGTTCTGCACATGCAGTGCCCTCCTGCATTTGTCTCTGATCCTGACTTCGATGTATGACTTTCAGCGCTTAATCTGCTTCACCAAAACTGAAAAATCATCAATTCCGCTGTAGTTTTTGGCATATAATTCGTTGTGATTCCACTTCAACTTCACTTCTCAAATTACGTTTCTGATAAATTCTTTTTACGTCATAACGTCATTCGAAACTCGTAGCCCGATTTCTTTGACATATCTTTTGCTATTATATATCTGAAATTCGTAGTAATCCCCGGTTTGTCATGGACAGGAATAGAGGTGAACTACATGTTCGACATTGTGGGTTTTGCTGCAATAATTGCTGCTGATATAGAAAGGCGAAAAAGTCATCCAATCATCTCTTGACAGTTTCACGATACACAAGTTGCAAGAGTGCTGAAATATTACGAATTATTTTATACGCGAACCCAGTGTTTCTTCCGTAAATTTTGAATCGCAAAGCTCTAAGTAATTACGTACCTGGATATGGGATCGAAAAACTGTTCCATATTCTAACGGCAAGAACACTCATGGTTAATCCTAGAACACTGTGGATAACGCTGGAGGTCCAGCAGAATGCCATAAACGTTTTAACAGAGTTTACGTTAAAAGTCTGGTGGTGTTAAATTTTTGGAACCACTGAGTTCTTGCTTGGTTCACTCATTTCGTAACACTACAACCACGAATTCCGTAATTATTCTAAGGAGACACACATATCCGACGGTGTTAGCAAGATTGAGAGTTCTTGTCGGCTGCATTTTCTTCTTTGGCTACTTACGTAGCGTTGTTGCGCCATGTTAGCAGTGGGAGGGGTAGGCATATTGCAGACACAGAGACAGATGAAGGGGGCTGAGTCAATAGTAGTAGTAGCAGGGCTGTAACGCTCTAGGCAGGCCGTCTGCTGCAGACAATAAAAAAAGTGACGTGCACATGGGCCGCTGCAACAGCCAGCTGGCTCCACGCTGCCAGTTCTGAGCAGGCTGTCTTGCGAAGAACTTACATGGCTGTTTTCGGTGTCTGTGCACTTGTCGTAGCAGCTAGACCCTCCTTACATCCTGAAATAAATTTCATGATGACTTTCGCAGGCTTGTTGTACTTGGTAGACTTTTCAGTCCTGGAGGGACCTATAACATGTCTTCAAACTTAGAGCCATCTCTTTCTGGCTCGTTATTTTATAAAACACAGCATGTATTCAGAATGAAATTTTCACTCTGCAGCGGCGTGTGCTGTGGTTTTGAAACTTTCTGGCTGATTACAACTGTGCGCCTGACCGAGACTCGAACTCGGGACCTCTACCTTACACGGACAAGTGCTCTACCAGCTGAGCTACCTAAGCATGACTCACGACCCGTCCTCGCAATTTGTCACTGCAATTTCCTTTCTTCCAGTAGTGCTAGTCCTGTAAGGTTCACAGGAGAACTTCTGTGAAGTTTGGAAGGTAGGAGACGAGGTACTGGTGGAAGTAAAATTGTGAGGACAGCTCGTGACTCGTGCTTGGGTACCTCAGTTGGTAGAGCACTTACCCGCGGAAAGGCGAAGGTCCCGAGTTCGAGTCTCTGTCCGGCACACAGTTTTGATCTGCCAAGAAGTTGCAGCATGTATTTATTACGGAAATTGCAAATTAACCTCGAACATCGATTGGGCGATGAAAATTCTTTGTTCTCCATTTATTTGTCAGTGTGTATTCCATAAACCGCTTGGACCGAAACAATCGGTTTTAAAAACCCTTTTGTTGTTTGGTAAACTTCTCCCATCATAAGAACGGAATAAATTTTCAGATTTACCGAATAGCTCGACACCGACAATGACGCACGGCATCGGTGCTCCTTCGTTTGATATAGCGCTTTTCTTCAAATGGTTCAAATGGCTCTGAGCACTATGGGACTTAACATCTTAGGCCATCAGTCCCCTAGAACTTAGAACTACTGAAACCTAACTAACCTAAGGACACCACACACATCCATGCCCGCGGCAGGGTTCGAAACTGCGACCGTAGCAGTCCCGCAGTTCCGGACTGCAGCGCCTAGAACCGCACGGCCACCGTGGCCGGCTAGTGCTTTTCTCCGACATTTACTAACTGACTGCATAAAAATAGATGAGTCACTATGTTTCATGGAAGCTCCAACATCTATGTAATGAAACATATAATCCGGAGCACATAAAGCAAGTAAAACGTAAAGTACGTTTAGTATTAGAAAAAAGGCATACCATGTTCCACGTCCATCTCGCTCAGCTTATCGGTCACGACTGACCGTCAGCAGCTGGCTGCTTAACATTGAGGCTGCCTAGTGCGTTGTAAAGCAAATTGCTGAGGCCGTCCGCCTACAGACATTTGTTGTGCTGTAAATCAAGTAAAGCTGTGCTCAATTTGGGGCGTGGTTTCATCGCTGTAGTGCTTTACTAGGCATGGTGGTGTACCGTTCACTTCGTGCCACCTCTTTACAGACACAGCCAGATAGAGGGTGATCAACATTCCAACACACACTCAGACACACACACACACACAAATGCGTATGTCTGCAGTGTCCATTAATAAGGTATTTATGAAATACTGAGTCGAGGAAACAAATGCTAATTCAAGCAAAAAAAAAAAAAAAGAAAAATACCGTGGCATTCTCTGTTATTCGTTATTTAATTTACGTATAACTTACTAGCGAAAAAATTTGTTTGAATGATTTACTTATTAGAATAATTGTCCAGATAAAAATCTATTCTAGTAATACCCATCTCTTTTCACCACTACACCTAATGCTTCCTTCCTCTTTCTGTTGATGTTACTAAATGTAACGTGTTATATTTGTTTACTTGCTCGATTTAGTTACTAAAGCTTACGAAGCACCTGGATTGAAGTTTATTAGGTAATTATAAACGAAGTTGACAATTATGGTTTGTTGCCACACTATTAGTGGAAATCATATTAATTTGTTCCGTTCAAAATATGTCTAAATGCCAGCACGACTTTAGCGGATGACTGAATGCGAGCATTGACTAATCAGCTATTATTTGACAGAAGTGTGTAGTTCCACAACTGAAACAAAGATCTTCAGTAAGAGTCAATACTCGGTTACCACTTTAATTTTCGCTGTACTGCGGTAAGACTTGGTGAAACTCAGGTATACAAAGCACTCATTGTCTATAGAAAACATGGACAGACGACAGTTAAAAAGAAATTATAGTTGTAAATACATTTGAACTCTGCAGGTCCCATTAGTGCCGCCACATTTTGTCGAAGCTCTTTAGGTAAAGTCCATGCTCCCTTACCTGCGTATTAAGGCCTCATGGCTGTTGCCCATCATTCCATGATTGACCGCTGCGCTGATTCTGAGTAAGTGAACGGCCAGTCTCGTGCTTCTGTGTGTCCGTGCAGAGCGAGTGAGGTAGACAAGCGCTTTCCACACGATTCGCCACGCGTTTGCAGTCCTCTACCTACAACTACTAGTCCCAACTTAGTTTCTCTGCACAGCAGCCTCTCTTGAATACAAAACTGCGACTGTTCACTACACTACTTACATTCGCCATTCATCTTCTGTGTTGTCTGCGGTTCATTAAGCTCATTGCCACCTATTTGTAACACTGCTACTTTCCTACTTAATCTCCCTGAGTTCTCGTTTTCTTTTTTTTTCAGCTTTATGCACAACTTTAAGATCAAACTCACTTAATTGAGCTGCTCATCTTATCACCTACTAGATGGATCCTTCAACCGAAGCAACCATTTCAACGGTGCATGATCCATCACCACTCCAAACTTTTTTTCCCATAGACGCAGCACTTGAAGCAGATGATTCTACAGAAAACGCTCAACATTTCTGCTTCTGTCATGAAGTAATTATTCCTCTCTGCCTTGACTCACAGGCCACTGGATGCTCTATATGCAAAATCAAGTCCATGACTGGATGCATCACATGATCGGGCTTGATATCAAAACTTCTTTCTGTTCCTCATAAGCCGATTGACAACGCTCAGACCAAACAAGTTTTGAACCTTTCTTTAGTAATTGGATCCATGATCTGACAACATCTGCAAATACATTTATGAATCTCCTATAATAGTTCACCACTCAAAGAGTAGTTCCTTCACTAATTCAGGAGCAGAATGTTCCTTACATCTTCAACCATTATCAAGTCTGTCATACCTCCATCCTTACTAATTATGTGCTCAAGTTTTGCCAGCTCTTTGAACCCACCATTACACTTCTCTGTACTCCATACTGTGACGGTACGTCACATAAATGGACATTTGGAGAAAGGGAAAAGAAGTTTTTGCTACGAGACGTGTGAAACATAAATTATCTAAAGATTAAGTACGTCTGCGTGATGTATAATAAATAATATATATTGTAAATTATTATTATAAAAACACAAATATCGATGCAATTAACAGAACACAGTTTTTGTATAATCTCTGTGTAATATAGGCCATGAAAAGACAATGCTTTGATTTAACGAGCTCTCCTGTTTTTGTTTTGTCTAGAGGTAGGCCGCCATTGTAGCGCTGGGTAATAATTAATGTAAATTTTTCTGTATTTTTGCAAAATATAATAGAAATTGTAATTATAAAGTGTGTATTATTGAATTAGTTGTCACCTCTCATGATCGCAACCATTAATTATAATTAACAAAGTTTGTACAGTACTTCGTCGTACAGGGAGCTCATCTCCCCTAGCAGGATTTGGTCGACCATTACGCTGATTGCATTTTTTATTATAATTTCATATCGTGTTATTAAATGTAAATGCGAGAGACATCTCAATTTTGATCTTCCATTAATTTCAAAGTTAAAGACAGTAGCGATAAATTTCATTTACTAAAATCCACAGCACTGAATGAGTTCAGTATGTTTCATTTCGGCAGCCTAAGGGCGGATGAGATTCTCTCCAGTTTTGCCTTGCAAATAATGAACAATAAATATTGAAAATCATTACATTCCGCAATATCTCAGTGAATCTTTATGTAGTTTGGAACATAAATAATCAGTAGCCCTTGAAACCCATATTAATAATTACAGTTTGCCTAAGAATACGTATATTTCCTTCTCTAAATAGCAGCGCTCAGGCAAACTATTTATTACAAGGCGGTGAGTCGCGCAATGTGTTTAAAAAATATTATATCGTACGTTCTTTGGGGCAGCCGATGTCCGTACGTGTGTTATCGAGGTATAAGTTAACTAAAAGTCTCATGTTAGCCTACATTATTGAAAGCCACCCCAACCAAAATCATAAAATATAATAATAAAAATAAAAATATATAACTGTCCCATGATAAGTTGCCACACACACATCCCCATATATAGTTGTACGGCGATAATACCTCATTTTCAGCTCACAGTCTCAGGAATACTTGCCTCAGGCATTCTATATGCTGCTCCGTATCACTGGCAAACACGATTATATCATGGATATACACCAAGGATTGATGTAGTTTTGTTTATTTCAAAATTCAATCCAACAGCCTCTGAAACGGCACAGGTGCAGCCTTCAATCCAGGAGCCATCCAGATGAACTGATAATGTCTCCAAGACAAAGAAAATGCAGATGATTTTCACGGGTTTGCAGCCGGGTTCCATCGTCATGACGACAACACGATATTTCGGCGGACCATCTGGCCGCCATCTTCAGGTGAGATTGAGTACACAATCACGCCGGAACTGAAGAAGCCTCAGATTCGGTGGCTCCTTTATACCGCGGGTACTGGCCGTTGCGCGCGCGCGAGCAACGGAAGAGCTGCCCTCTGTGTGGCGAAGAATTGCAGCAGCGCCAGAAGTGAAGACTTCTGGCAGAAATCGTCTCTTTGATATGATGTAATCTACGTTATCACAAAGAAAATGCTGTTTATGGTCGGTCCTCCTGAGAACCTGAAGGTAATGGTAGCAGCTCCCTAAGACCATGGTTGAAAAATACTTGCAGTGGCCCAAACAGTGTTTGTAATAAAATGGAACATCTGAAGCTGTCCTTTCGATCTCATTTATTACGTAGCTACCAGTTTCATTGATTCAGTACACCACCCTTAAGCCTTAACTGACACGGCGTGGGCTCCAGTTGTATACACTATCTCATCAGTGGCTAACAGCTATAAGCTGGTTTCCATAGACAACTGTAAAAGCGATGTTGTGTCTCTGATGACTGCAGACCTAAACAGGCTATTTCCCTATGAAATAGGTGGTCCACAATAATGTTCCCGTAGTCCACAGCTGCTATGGATAATTCAGTTACTTCATGGGTCTCATGGAAGCACAGGTGAGTAACTCCAAAAGCATAATAGAGCTCACACCAAACTGCGATTGTGACGCAGTGAACGTTTCGTGCAGCCAAATGCCTGGATGAAAGTTTTTAACATAACAGCTTATATTAGACCACAGATTTATAAACACAATTTCGATTAAACTGTGACAGTAAAAATCTATACATAAAACTATCTAAGTTCTCGAATCGCGTTAAATGAATTGACCTTTTTTAAAGATGTTAGATATCGTTAACAATCTGTTAAAACAAAATGGAGTACAGGTATTGTTTGAAGAAAGTAAAAGCATAATCACGAACATTTTCAGTAATTATAGCTACTGTAACATTTATTGATTACTTGAAAATGAATATTACTTTTGACGAAGCAAATAAGGAAGTCAGGAATCCACTCTGCGCTTTAGGCCTGCGGTTCTAGGGATTATGTTGGCGCTGAGTTGCGCAGAAAGGACGGATGAAAAGGAAAGACGGCAGTCACAGGGAGGATAGCCTGGTGTGTGTACAAAGCAGTGCCATGTCTGCACATGTGTCTGTGGCCACGTGAAGTGTGGATAATCAAATGGAAGTTGTTGCGGCAGCAGTATTTTTATCGTAAAGTCGTCTCCAGAAACTATCGTTTATGGAAAGCAAAAATGTCCAACATTAATCTAAGATGGAATTAGAAGCCGAAGAAACTTCAAGGGAAATGGTTACCGCAAACAGTTTGGCTGTAATAAATTAATTCTACCTTACTGGAGATGTGAAAAGCCTAGCCAGTTCTCATTCTGCGATCTTCAACTACAGCAGCTCAATAACAACAATAAACAAGACAATAATTTTTGTTAAATTAAGTAATCAAAATTGTAATGAATATTACAGTCACAAACGTCATGCGTCATTATTAAGTAGATTCTGTTAGTTAAATGCGTCCGTTAAAGACTGTATCCCTAAATTATTAACTGAACCCTAAATTCCTTATCATTGCCTGTTGAAATAATATTGAATAAATCTAAACAGTCAAAAGACTGCATAAAATATTTCAGAATCGCGACTATGAAAGAGTGTCACAAGCGTATAAAGCCGGAAAAGACAACTTTAATTTCATGTTGTACTTATACAACTCTCTGGTTGCATTGATAATAACTTAATGCTCCAAATTTTGAGATTACTTTCAGTAACCTTCAGTTATTCAGTTTTCATTAAGATGTAGCTGAAACTCAAAAGATCGTACCCATTGACATACGTCAATGTCACAGCTTGCTTCTATTTTTACTCCAAGAACAATGTTGAAAATTAATTGTAGAAACGTGAATTAATTTCAGTAACAGTTAAATAATTTCTGAGAGAATAAAGGTAAATTGCTCCTTGAGAGCTGGCGACGGAAAATCTACGCAGAATTAATATCTTTTTCAGAGGAACTGCCTTACTGTGAGATTATACCAATCCACAATGCTTTTGTTACTGTGATGAGTGTAAAAATTTAGTGTAGGCAGTGAAGTGTTTATATGTTGTAATATTCTTTTCTGTGTGCCGAAATTATTTCAAACCGAGTTCCGTTATCCTTATAATGCTTTGGAGAGAAGTCCAAGAGAAAAATAGTTGCGTAAAATTAACAATATTCCTTTATGATACATATAGTCAGTTCAGAAATTGAGTTGTGTTAGCACCAACAAAATCGCAAAAGTTATATAATGCAGATTAATTTGCCAATGCTGAGCTCAGCCAACATAAGGCTGTCGTTTTCGAGAAGCGTATGTGAGAGAGAGAGAGAGTGGCGAATAAGACGGATTCTTTGTAAAGATATGCGAGTCTGTCGTTTGGGCGGTGCAATGCCCGCCCGTGAAACAGGACGATACGGCGGCCTGTTTTCTTGTAGCTCTGTAGTCATCGAAGTTTTTGCTTTCCAGTAAATTAAAGGCATTAGTCTGTAACATATTAAACGTCATAGATTGAAAACACAGCTATTACAATAGTTAAAAGTTGATGGTTTAGTAATTAAAAAGAAATACTTTCTCTGTTACGAAAACATTAAAAAGTCCGACTGTACACGATTCATACACTTTAAAAATAAAAGGCGAGTTGCTCACACTTGGCATTGGTGGGTTCGGTTACAGGCTCATCCACACACGACCATCTGCCTGTTACGATGCTGGTGGCCAACATCGAAACACGTAAGGGTTAACTGAAGTAGATTCCCATTTTCCAGAACATTTTCTGAACGGTGTGTTCGGAAATAGTTGTGCTTGTACCAGATTGCACACTGTCGCTGTCCAGTGTGAAGTGAATCTGCTGTGGGCTGGCACCGCTGTCATTCTATTGCAGCCACACACACCAAAGAGACACTTTTCCGTTGGACTTGCACTGTTTAAACTTTTCAGTTCAGATGGAGTTCCGCCACCTAGGCCACAAATCGGCACACAAAGTCCCGTAACTTCATTATCTAGATCTTACTGTCTGTAATACGATATTGGTAAAACAATTACAATTGCTCACAGGTACCAAATGACGTAGACAAGTGGAAGATTCGAGGCTACAACACTCCAAAATGAGATTTAATCTATCGCCTGTAGGAATGCGGGTCAACATGCTGAATCACTTGCAGCCAGTTACACTATAACAACTCTCTTGTCCCAGTGTAAAAATGAATCATGCTAAAAATATTACACCTTAAGCTTGGCAACCCGCTGTTTATCTGGCATACGCAACTCCCTCAGTTTCTTCTGGTTAATTAATTTTCATGTGTTTAAAGACTCAATTTTGGTGGGGTAGGAACGTCTGATTTCACAACAGCGAGAAATGAGATTAATATGTAGTATACAGCTGAATTCATTTTGTGGAAAGCTCTTCAATGTGCGTTGAACAATCCAACTTCACCCACATGACGTATATACATTCCCTAATGAAATTTGTCAAAAAGGACATATCACAACTGGAGAAAAGGAAAATGCCGACCACTACAGAGCTAGAGGAAAAATGGAGTGTCTTAGACATTGCTAAAAATGTCAGTAGATCGTAAATGATTTCAATGTACACTCATAGAAGTCTTTGATCATATGACCAAAGTAATGCAGCGTCTGGCTGGCAGAAAAGAATATTTTAAGTCTCAAATTATAAGGGTAGACTTAATGAGCAAAATTACCGGTTACATTCGTTAATGACCATCTTCAAATTTGCTCAGTGGCTTCAAATTTATCAGAAACTTTGTCATAGAGCTGCTTCAGCATATAAAATACGTTATTAGTACCACCGCATTTTTATAAGGCGCTACCAGGGGTGTAGGGGGTACTTTCTGTCCATCCCAAAAAACGTAAAAAGAAAATTTGTTAATTGTTGTTGACCTATGTGAACAACACAATTTTCAAAGAGGTGCTGATGTGTTAACAGGTTACAGATCATGAAAATATGTTCTGACGCATTCTTCGCATCAGTGCACCTACAATAACGTGTATTAATAAGGGGGAGACGCATTTTTCGTTGGTTGTTGTTTTACTGAGAGCATACCTTTTATATATATATATATGTGGGTTACGTCCTGGACCTGGAAATATTGATAATCACATTCATTGGGAGAGTAACATCCCCCACTAAGAGATAAATTTTTAAGTTAAGTATAACTGCAAAATTTAAACCATTTATGGAATCAGCTGGAAGAATTTATTAAAACCAATAATTTCTTTAAAAATTTTAAATTTAAAGTAACTGGTTAGATTACTGTATACGCATGGTTAAGACCATAGTTCGATTGTTTGCCAAAGTAAAATAGCTCTTTAAACAAACCAAAAATTGTCTGTGTGACTTTTCTATAACAATATGAAATAGATGTGTCTCAGCAGTGTATCTATGGAGCAAAATGTTCTCAGGAAGTGAGTTAGCACTGCTGTATGCATGGTACCAATCTCGTGACATCACAGACGCAGTTGCCTTCCTTTCCGAATATGACGGCAATGGAGGAAAGAAGTGGAGGAGGAGACTTGGTGCATTATACTCCTTAAGCCACATCTCTTTCATGGAAATTTGTCCATCAAAAACACCGTACATCAACACGCATGAACACACACAGTTTCTGTTTGCAGTTACAGGACCAACAAAACTTTGTCGAGTTTTCCAGAATCCACACAGCCTTATCAGCAGCACACACACACACACACACACACACACACACACACACACACATACACACACACACATACTCTTGGATGTGAATGTCTACTCTTACCGGTATTGTAGAGGAATTACCGTGAAGAACTTGTAACCTCCCCACCGTAATTTAAAAGAAAGAAAAACAATACTTAATAGAAATGGGAGCCAATTGTAATCTCCCCACAAAATTTTTAAAAAATTATGGACAATATTATTTAAGAATGCTAATGTACATTGCTCTAAGCGTAACCTGCCCACAATCAAATGTACTGACAATGGCAACAAAAATGTGAAATACGCAATCTGACTCAAATATAAATCCTCAAAAAAAAAATTAAAGTCTATTCAGTGATAAGAAAATTCAATTAAACCGAAACATCGGTCTTTGGCCCTGTGTAAAACAATCAGAATTAAAGTCTTACCTCAGAATAAATGGATGTCACATATCTGCTCTTGTTGTTGCGCACCGCTTGGAGGAACTGCATTGCAAATAATAATATTCTCTTTTTTTGTGATTTTTAGTGGAATTTTTCTTCAAAAGAAGTGGAATGAAATGGGAAGTGCAACGAAATCTTGAGTTCAATAAAAAATTAAATTTTTGAGAAAATGCTTTTGAAATAAAAAAAAATTATTATTGGGAGACTTGTTGGAGAATAATTACAATAAATAAAATTTTTCATTATCTAATGATTATATTAATTAACAATATACCTTATTCCTCATCTTGACCAGTGTTGCCGACCGCCTACATCACACAACCGCACTGGGCAGCTACTACTGACTGACCGCTCTGCATGACGACTACAGACTGAGTACTGCTCTCAACTAGACAGAGCTACAGACTCGCAACGACTGACTGACTGCTACTGCACTGGCCTACAGCTACAAACAGACTGAGCAACGACTACTGACAGACTGAGAACCGCTTGCAACACTCGCGCGGTCAAGCGCAAACTCTCTGGTCACAGATGCTACAATGCCTCGCCATCGCTGCTATGTTACATACGTGTTTCATAACCCTCCACTGGGGGGGCAAAAATTTGGCAGCGATGGTGAGTCATTTGGACTTGCCAAGCGCGGCAAAATTTTTATCTAATTAACAAAATTCTACAACTTACAGAATATTTAAATGTTGTGCACACGCACTAAGTACAAAATATATCAGACAAAGACAAAATGTGAGTACAAAACACAGTAGCAAATCAGAAAAGTATATACAAATTATTTGACAGATAAAGTGCACAGGCACTGAAAAAATTCTTTAGCATATTCAGAACAAATAAACAGACTGGCAAAAAATATTATGTTGACAAGTGACATAAGTGTACTCGCATTGGAGTTCAGCGAATCGAAAAATGTATAACCTATGAACATAAATGATGTTACCAAAAAAAATTTTTTCTTTATGTGACAAGAATCAGGATAGGAAAGGGAAGGATTGCATCATGGTTGTAGCACTTTAGATTGCACACAGCTGCTCTGAAAGTCCATATCTTTCCACAGAAGTACAACACCAAGTGACACAACTTGAAGTTCTTTTCCCATCAGAATTTATCAGTGTAGCCAAGACACTGAACTGTCGTAGTAATGTTCCATGTTTTCATTTTGGCAGTACATTAGGTACACCAAACAGTGGGACCATAATAATGTCTTCATCGCTCATGGTGGTGGACAGCATGTCGTGTCAACACCACACTCTTACAAGGCACACCAACGTAGAATTAGTGCAAAACCAAATATAGTGCTCCATGATCACTGGGATAGACAGGACAAATGGACATTGCAGTAATTCAGGGTAGTCAGCTTATGAGGTGAAGGACATCAAGTCACATAATATTGACAGTTACAGTCTTCATTGATAGTTTGTGGCATTCATAGCCCAGTTATTGAACATTTCTGTACCAAGTATGTAGTATTACAGAAAAATGTTCATTAATTGTTGTACATAGAATCACTAGCCTTCCTTTCCTAGTTACAAAACATTATTAAATAATCGCATTCTTTTCAGTTACAGAGTATAATTAAAAATCATTAACCTTCTCCTAATTACAGTTAATTAATCATTTGTCATTCCAATAATCATTAGCCTTTTCCTAATTACAGTTAATTAATCATTTGTTATTAATTGATCATTTGTCTAATTACAGTTAATTGATCATTTGTATAATTCCAGTTAATTAATCATATTAATCATTTGTCTAATTACAGTTAATTAATCATTTGTCGTTAATTAATCATTTGTCTAATTACAGTTAATTAATTGATCATTTGTCATTTCAATATAGTAAGAATTATTAGCCTTAATTAATTACAAAGCATTATTAAACAGTACCATAGTTAATTAATTATGTGTCATTCCAATCTATTAAGAATCATTAGTCTTTTCCTAATTACAAAGCATTATGAAACAGTCACATTCATTTCCAACAACAAAGTATCAACATTGGAAACAAGAGCTAATCAATGGCATAATTAATAACAATTCGTGGAGTGACATTAATTATTGGCACTCAGTGGCCAGCAAGTATTGAATAAAATCATCATTCAGTATTATTCAGATTATTACGAAGTCATTATTAATAATCAGTTAATTACAGTCATAGCATTAATAATCATGAGCATTATAAGTGGTAACATTACAATAAACAGTGTTCCTCCTTCAGTAGTATTCAGACCATTACAAAGTCATTATTAAAATCAGTTAATTACAGGCAAATCATTAATAATCACAGGCATTATACGTAGTATCATTATAATAGACAGTGGCATTTATTAGCTAGTGACAAAGCATTATTTTGAATATAGTCTCATTAAGAGGTCATTACTCAAGTGACATGCTATTCAGAGTTGATCAGTATTATTCAGAATTTTCTCAAACTGGTATCACTATTTGGGACTGTTAATACATTTTATATTTTTTTTTTTTTTTTGTTAGCAATGCATTGCGTTGGGATCGATAATTAATTGCTGAAACATAACACTATTTGTTTTTGACCTATTGCTGCAAATGAGGATAGGTAACGTCATTCGTCATGAGTCAGCTGTAGCAAGGTTATGTAACAAGGCAGTACATGTGATCACATTTATAAGCGATAGACACAAATGGGTAAAAAATAAAAATGCAAGTACTAGAACAGGTATAATAACTAACAGGTTTAGTAAGTATCATGAAAAGCTTCTCCTGGAAAAAATACAAAAACGGATTATTGACCTGAAAGAAGAAACGCACACTATGCTGAAAAGTAGTGAACTTCGAATTAACAGGTAGTGAAATGTGTAAAAAAATGTGTTTCATAGCTGTCCTTTCCAAAACTTTCAGTCATCCTACTATGCAATGTAACACCTGCTGTCAAAGCAAACTGCAACAAATACTTAAATAACTACATAGCATAAATACATTACTTCAACATTATCCTCATCTGTAAAGAAAAAAAAAAACTTCATTATCCATATCATCATAACTTCACTATTATCATCACCTGTAAAGAAAAACTTCATTATTCATAACATCATATCCTTCATCATTATTCATCAGTATTAATTATCATCTGCAAAAAAATCACTTCATTACTTATTACACAACTATTCCTTATCACTAGCATATTTCATCACTAAAACTAAGATGTGTAGTTCTCTCTGACAGCCTGCATCAATCACCTTGTATTCTGAAAGAAAAAATTAGTTAAGACTGCTATTCTGTGATGAGTATAGTATAGTCTTGTTAATGCTTGTTAATCCTGATCCATTTACTCTTCCTCATAAAGTTATTGCATCTCCTTTCGTTTATTCCGTAGGTGAAATTCCCATTTATGTTAAATTTATTTCTTACACGCACCATTTCTTACTGAAATTGATGAACAAAGATTAATGTCTTGCATTTAAATCCTATACCCACTAAATAATGACTGGTTTATGGTGACACAATTAACCATACAGCATAACATGACAGAAAACGTAATATGTCAAAGGCATTGACAGTGTTCAAAAACAAAGATATACACAGAATAATACAATGCAGCAGCAAAAAAAAATGTGAAACAGTCACGATGTTGAGATGTCATAAGGCAAAAAAAAAAAATGTCAAAGTCGACTGGTGTGTGTTATATCTTAACTATTTCATAGTCCATACAAACAAAACTGGAGTACAGTCACATACACAAAAAATGGAAAATGTGCACGGTCTGATGTGTAACGACAAGAAAAGCGACCTGCTAACCTTACCTTGCCGGGCACTTGCCAAGAAAAAATACGATAATCATCAATAAGTAGTCACATAAATATAATTGCAGAAATAGTCGTAAATGTGTAAATTCATCTGGAAAAATATGCACGGTCTGATGTGTAACGACAAGAAGAGCGACCTGCTAACCTTACCTTGCCGGGCACTTGCCAAGAAAAAATACGATAATCATCAGTAATTAGTCACGTGAAATAATTGCATTAGTAAATGGCATCATAGTGTGTTGAATCATACAGTGGTTTCACTCAATAAACGGTTTAATGTTTGAGATATGGTGATTGCCTTTCGATTTTCTGGTTCTCAAAGTTTCGACGTGTACAACATTGGGGTGAGGGATGCTGCGAATCCGATATGGACCTGCGTATAGAAGTTCAAATTTACTGCACTTACCTTTTAATTTACTGGATAAATAATGTGTACGTATTAATATCTTCTGTCCAACGTGAAAGTCACGGCGTGTACAAACCTGTTTTTGCTGTCTTCTCCGGCGCTCTGCGGCACGTTTGATGTTGTTCAGCGCAATGTCAATTATTTCGTGGTGTCGTAGGCGACGACTTTTGGGAAATTCTATTAATTCTTTAATTTTGTTCGGTGGTTCAACGTTTTTCAGTATAACGGACGGAGATAGCATAGTGGATTCATTTGGTATGGAATTAATTACATCTTGGAATAAGAGTATGTGTGTATCCCAATCAATATGTCTTTTGTGGCAGTATATTCGGCACAGCTTACCAATTTCTTTCATTAATCTTTCACAAGGGTTCGAAGAAGCGTGGTACTTGGATATATAGATCGGAGAAATGTTTCTGGCTCGTAACATGCGTGTCCATACACTACTACGAAATTGTGATCCATTATCAGAAATTACTTTCATTACATGCCCTACATGAAATAGAAAATGTTTTACAAATGCTTTAGAAACAGTTTTAGCAGTAGCTTTGCGTAACGGAGTGAAAGTAACAAATTTTGAAGTGAGCTCAACAGCGACAAATATGTAGCAAAAACCTCTGTTAGTTCTGGGAATCGGACCAAAAATATCTACTGCGGCCATGTGTCTTAATTTAACAGGTATAATGGGATATAAAGGAGGAATATGTGAAGTGGTGTCTGATTTAGCTTTCTGGCAAATTTTAAGAAAGTGCCTAAATCTCGTAAAAGCCCATACAACACATAATGTTTCAAGTTCTGTAACAGAATAATTTCGTTCAGCAGAGGACAAAATGCGACTTGCAAATGCGATGTTTTTAATTACTGTAGAACCATCTTCTTCAATTTCCTGGAAAACGTGTACGCCTAAAGCGGTGTTAGAACTGTCGGTGGCAATGGAAAAATTTCTGGTAAGATCTGGGTGCGATAAAAGTGGTGCATTCAACAGAGCATGTTTCAAATAACATTCTCGTGAGCAAAATTCTGCGTGTCAAAAGTAATGTTTGCGTTACTGTAATATGCAATCTGTGCTGTATCTGGTCAAAATCTATCGTACGTGCTGTTATTTACGGGAGAATATTGTGGCATATCCACTATATGAACTGTTCTGTTATTTCTTGCTGACGTGTTACGCTATAGATGACACCTATTGTCTGTTTCATTCGTGATAATATGTTGTTGCTGATGTTCTTGCTGCTCATAAGATCGACTGTTATTAAATGTACGCTGAAAATTGTGCTCATCATTTTTACGTCTGTCATGATAGTAATTTCTATACGGCGTATTGCGATGGGAATTGAAATAGAGTGTTGTCTGTACGTAGTTATTTCTTTGCTGCCATGCGTTACTATTTGTTGGAGCTGGGACTATACGTGCACGCGGCGAAACATTAAAGTTTGGTTGACCTTGTAGACTGCATTGTTGGTTACGTATGCTAAGCGGCTGACTTTCATGCTATTGTGGTGAAAAACATCTATTGTTACTAAAATGTGGTTTGCTATTAATTTTACACATACTGATGATTACGATTTTATCCGTTATTAAAATTACGCTGGTTCTGGAGTGCCTACTGAAAATTGTCACATTCGGTAAAAGATTTGTCTTATCGGGTTTTCATTACATATTCTTAATACTAGGTAGAGCAATAGTTAAAGAGCAGTTTGGATAGATATAAAGGATAGTAGAAGAAAAGGCAGCAGTGCAGAAAACTAAAGATGAAACAGCACTACTACAGCTCGGGGCCCTATGCTCGCTACGGCACATATTCATTAAAGCGTAATGAATCCCCTGAGGTCATTTACACACTGCAAATAAATTTTAGCTTTTGTGTTACAGGCAATAGCGGTAAAATTCCAAAGGCAAATTGTTGTATCCGTGCTAATTCCAGTTTCTGCATTATAGGCAATGCTGTTGTAAATACAAAAATAAATTGTCGCATCTGGTTCAAAGCTAGCTTCTGCATTACAGGCAATAGCGGTGAAAGCATAAAAACAAATTGTCGTATACAGCTCAAAGCGTGTACCTGTGTTCTGTCATTATTAAATTCCTTACATTTTCTTACAAATACAAATTGCTTATTATCAACGCTCTCGTCACTGAATTTGAGAACACGTTCAGGTTTGTGTGTGAATCTGTTCGTCTGTGTCATTTCGGATTTCAAGTTGCATAGCTTTTCAGATTTTAAGTCGCGTGGCTTTTCGGATTTTAATTCGCGTATTCTCTGTAAATTGTTCACATTATACACGCTGCGTGAGTCAGACAAATGTTCGCAAACTGGCGGATTCTGTGACGTATTGGTGACTGAAATAGTTTTCAACTCTGTTACTTGAATACTTTCGCCAATCTGGTTATTGTGTGGTTCACTTTTCTCGTCAACTTCCGTATTCGGAGTGTATGAAACTTCCACTGACTCTAAATTAACTTCGTCGCGAATCTGTACTTCGTTTTTATGACATTCTTCAGTGACTGCATTAATTTCGTGTATCAGTGTTTCGTTTGCTGAACATTGTTCAGTGACTGCAATAACCTCGTCTTTATGTGATTCGGTTGTGCCTACACGTGTGCTACTGAATTCTTGTGCAACAGTGCCAACTTTTTCATTACTGTTATTAGCACAAGTCTTAGTATCCTCACGTAATTGTTCTTTGCTGTCCTGACATTGTACGGTAACAGCTGTAATCTCTTCCCTAACTTGTTTGTTCTGTTCGTTAACGTTGTCGTGTTTTTCGTTCTGCTGTTTAAGACTTTTATCAATTGTTTCTCTAAGTTGTTTGAAATGGTAGTCGAAACTTTCATCAAGTTGTTGTTTGAGTTTTTCGTCATTATTGTCAAGTTTTTCATTTAAGTGTTTGTTATCTTCCCTATGTCGTCTGAAAATAAAGTCTAATTTCTCACTTTGCAGTTGTAGCAATCTTGTCACAATTCGTACCAAGTCAGAATTAACGTATATTGGTGGTGGATCTGGAATTGTCTCGCTTTCCGTGACCATTTGGTCATTCTGTAATTTACAAAAACGTTTATCAGTCGGATGTACATTGTCAGACACTGTTCCGGAATTAAATAAATCCGTCCTACTCTGTGTGATCTGTTCATTTTCATTACACAAATTTGTCTGCACATTACTTGAGTTTTCCAAATCGGGTGTGTTAAGCTGGGTAGCGCTCATTACTGTAGACCGCTCCGCGTCATCAATTGTCGTCAATTTAACAGACGAGACAATTGAGTTCGTTTGTTCATCATTAAGGTAAAAGTCATCATTAGTGGTTGGAATGCACTGATTGTTAGTGGACGCAGGATTGTCATGATTACACTGCGTGTCACTAGTATTATTGGTGAAGTTGTTTAATTCGCTTATTTCGTTCATAATACCTCGCGATACACTATTCACAGTCTTTCGCGGCATTTTAACAACAGTCACAAATATTCACAAAACAATAAGCACAAATGCAAAAGTAACACACAATTACAACAAAGCAGCAACTTGCCGTTGACCTGTAGAAAGAAAGTCACAATATTATTAAAAGCGTTGCGCCAAATCCTAATTATCTGAGCAAATAAGAGCAGATATCTGACTGTCGCTCAAAAGACTCTCAACGAAATTCGATCCTGGACTGGGTGTCGCCAAGTGTAACCTCCCCACCGTAATTTTATAAGAAATATAAAGCAATACTTAATAGAAATGGGAGCCAAGTGTAACCTCCCCACAAAAATTTTAAAAGAAAAGGACGATACTAATTAGAAATGCTGATGGACATGGCTCTATGCGTAACCTGCCCACAATCAAATGTACTGACAATGGCAACAAAAATGTGAAATTCGCAATCTGACTCAAATATAAATCCTTCAAAAGTAAAGTCCATTCAGTGACAAGAAAATTCAATTAAACCGAAATATCGGTCTTTGGCCCTGTGTAAAACAATCAGAATTAAAGTCTTACCTCAGAATAAATGGATGTCACATATCTGCTCTTGTTGTTGCGCACCGCTTGGAGGAACTGCATTGCAAATAATAATATTCTCTTTTTTGTGATTTTAGTGGAATTTTTCTTCAAAAGAAGTGGAATGAAATGGGAAGTGCAACGAAATCTTTAGTTTAATAAAAAAATTAAATTTTTGAGAAAATGCTTTTGAAATAAAAATTATTATTGGGGGACTTGTTGGAGAATAATTACAATAAATAAATTTTTACATTATCTAATGATTATATTAATTAATAGTATACCTTATTTACCATCTTGACCAGTGTTGCCGACCGCCTACATCACACAACCGCACTGGGCTGCTACTACTGACCGACCGCTCTGCATGACGACTATTAGCGTACCGCACGCGACGACTACTGACAGAGTACTGCTCTCAACTAGACAGAGCTACAGACTCGCAACGACTGCACTGACAGACTCGCAACGACTGAACTGACAGACTCGCAACGACTGACTGACTGCTACTGCACTGGCCTACAGCTACAAACAGACTGAGCAACGACTACTGACAGACTGAGAACCGCTTGCAACACTCGCGCGGTCAAGCGCAAACTCTCTGGTCACAGATGCTACAATGCCTCGCCATCGCTGCTATGTTACATACGTGTTTCAAACTTTAAGTTTACCACTGAAGCAAATTAATTACAAATACCTGCAGTTATTCCATCGGTCTTAAGGTCTAGAATGAAATTTTCACGCTGCAGCAGAGTGTGCACTAATATAAATTTTCTGGAAGATTAAAATTTGTGGCTAACCTATAGTCGAACTCGAGACCTTCTTTTGCAGGCAACTGGTCCGTAAACTGAGCTTCCCAAGCACGATGCACGCACGACTCCTCACAGTTCTACTTCCGCTAGCACCTCGTCTCCTACCTATCAAGCTCCACAGAAGTTCTCCTGTGAAACTAGTGGGACTAGCACTCCTCGAAGAAAGGCGTGACGTATTGTTTCGAAGGCAATTTTAATAAGAAATAGGCGAAACAATGCATTGAGTTTTTACACAGTTAGCATAAAAGGGAAACGAGATGAAGTTTTGGCGACTTCGTAACTAACTATGTTTCCTCTGTTTTTAAGAACGTCATGTTTAGAATTACAAACCTTGTCAACTTTAGACAAATGAAAACCACTCTTGGAGGCAAGTTGAGACTGTATATTCGGTTCTTTATTAGTTTCTGCATTATTAAGACATAATCTAAGTAATCTGCTTATCATTCCTTCCAAAAAAAAAAACGGTTTTGTCTTTGCTGCTTTGGCTGGCAAGGGTTCTGAGAAGTAATGACGTCAATTACTGTAGGCTTATGATAAATGCCTACTGAATGACTCTGATTGACGTTAGAAATGTCTAAATCCCAAAATTAATTGAAGTATCTTGCTGATGTTCAAAGCAAAGTGAATTTTAGGATGAAGTTCATTCACATTATGGGCTAGCAGATCAATATCATCTTTAGAGCCTACATACAACAGCAGAATGTCTTGTACATATCTTTTGTTCCAAATCGATTACTGCAGCTCTTGCAAGAGCTTCCTGAAGAACTGGTTTTGCAAATGATTGATACCTGTGTGGGTAATGATGCCACCAAGTGGAGACAGGCCATAGCTACTCGTTCTTTCCGCATAAAAATTTTATTACTGAAGCAAAAGTAATTGTAGTGCTGTTCAGAACATCAAAACTGAAAAATACAAATTTGCAACTACAGGCATTTATAAAATCTGTTGCACTGATAGCAATGACTCTTACGTTAGCCATATAGGCAGAAACTTAAGAACTAGATTCAGAGAGCATTCAGAAATAGGGTGAAAGAATGTAGAAGACAAATCCACCTATCTCACTTAATTTAAAAATCACAAAGTGTAACTTATATTGTCAACATCCTCACAATCATGCATAAAATGGAAAAAGTTTTCTGTGCCCTCTCAAGACGTTATACGCGTAAATTCAAAAGACATGTGTTAATTTCCTAGATTGAAACCTACTTATTACGATATTTATGTTATTACAGAGTTTTTATCATGATTGTTGACAAGCGATCTTCCAAAATTATTTAATTTATGCAACATATATATACACTTAATTATAGACCAGTTCACACTACGTTATGATAGTTTACTGCTCTTATGCAGTGTTTGGACGAATTGTGTACAATATTATTGTATTTTAACTGTTTTCGATGATGGTTATTGATACTATTAGACTAATTCTGTTGTACTTCGCCGCTAGATATTATGTAAATACTTCTAGATAATGGGTCTGGGGGCTCAAACTGATCGTGGTTTTAAACGAAAAGTGAAAAGGGGGTACGGACGTTTTCATCAAAACCATTACCACAGTTGAGGAATCTCACCCAGATGTTACACACGCTGGATAAGAAATCAATTCTTTGAGCAGTTGAGCAATATGATTCGTCCAGTTCATGCTTTTCTCGATGTGTACACCCGAAAATCTGGCACATTCCTATCCTTTTCCTGATACTGCACATGTACTACATTAATTGTTAGCGATATTCTTTCTAAATTCAGCGAAAAGCTGCTGTATCTAACGCAGCAAACTGTAACCATTACTGAATCCATATTTGTTCATTTAACCTGTTCCTCGGTAATGAAGGTTAACAAATAAATTTACTTCGAAAAATTTTGAGAAATAGAAATACTTCACAACTTTCACCAATAAACTTTTTGGGTTATATATGTAGACTATTAGTACCAAACAAGAATAAGCTACCCATAACTCTACCTTGTGGAATGCAAATTGTAATTTTTCTCCACGGTTCTCATGAGGCTTTGCTCTGTAAATTAACTGAATAAAATAATACTAAGTTCTAAATTTTGTTTCTTAAGTAAGGACCAGAACAGATAATTTTCTATCTATTTATTCCACAGAGATGAAAGTGCCTTAATGTTAGTTACTATGAAAACCCAGATTCGTTGGTCCTACGGCTGATTTCACTTCAAATCGAACTTCTTTTAGGTGAATAAAGAACGCTAGATCCATTTTAGGAGGAAGAGAATGCCATACTATCTCCACCAACCCAGTTACTGAAAATCCAATATTGATCATCATGATCCCTGTTGCAATAGTAGTAATCGACCTTATCATCACCACCATCATCACCATCATGATTATCAGTGCAGAATTATGGGTTTGTAACAAACCTATGTTTTAACTCTGCCATTTCAGTTTCCTCTGTCGCGTCATTGTGTAATTACAGTGCTGTTAATCTCTGTTATATGTATTTCGATGACGGTTTATTAGGATATCTGTGTATGGCCTTTGTAGCTGGGACGTTAGTACGTGTTGTGTCTATGTACTGCATCGTTTATAAAACCGACATACAGGATCTTAAAAAACTATTCAATATTTTGAGTGCTGATAACATGGATCAAAACAAAAATAAAATGTCCAGGTGACGCGAGCTCTAAAATGCAGTGCTTAAGAGCTATAAGCATCTCTTCATCTATGCCTCTGTGAAACACATCTCTTCTACTGAAAGCCCTTTGTTATTACGAACGACCAACAGACTGCCGTAAACAAAAGAGGACACATTCTTTTGTTGTTGTTCATGGATCAAACAAACGGCAAATATTTGTTAATGTTGTTACTGTGAACTATATTCAGAGTTCTAGGTAAGTGTAAGGCATCCAGTGTTTCTAATGGACCAATCTGTGTTTTGATAAGTTTGCTGAATGGCTTTACAGTGTAGTTTCATCCTAGCACTTACCACCTTCATGGAAGCCTACTATTCTACAGAAGAAATGGCAGACATGATATTCTGTTATTGTTTGGGGATGGAAGCAACTGTGAAGCCCATGTCCAGTATGTGAAAAAATATCCAGAGCGTAGGATATCATCCGGTAATTGCAAAGGTGAAACTAGAAAGTGAAAGCATTTCACAAACTTATCAAAACACAAACTGGTTCCGTTAGACCTAATTTTGCGGCGCAGTTACCCATGACTGTGAATATGGTTTAACCTTAACAACGCTAACGGGTAATTTACTCCATGCTGTGTCCATTGAGAAAAACAATTATGTCCTCATTTGTTTACTGTATTCTGTAGGTCATTCGCAACAGCAAAGAGTTTGCATCAGAAGAGATATGTCTCACCGTAACGAAGATAAACATGTGCTCACAGCTCTTCAAATGTGTATTTTAGAACCCATGTGCAACAGACATTGTTTTCTTGTTTTTGTCCATTCTATCACTTCTCAGTACATGGAATACTTCTTTATAACAACCTGGATATGCAAGATGGCAGCTAGTCTCAGCGGCAAAATTGCTGTCCGATACAGCGGGGCACTGCGAAAGTGGTTGTAATAGTCGCAGCTGTGTACGATATTCTAGAACAGTCCTGCTGTAGCGCTGCTACCATTTCGTCGGCGGTCCCTAGAGAACACATGTGTGCTTCCTATCGAAACACCCACTTCCCCCTTCTGGCTCACTCACAGTGTCATCCCGCCTCGAATACACAATCGCACTTTTCGCAGCCCAGGTTACCATTGCACAATGTTGCGCCGTCCATTTTGAGAAGTCCACACATATTCACACACACACACACACACACACACACACACACACACACAGACTATTTTGTATCTCGGCCTCCCTAATTAACAGATGGGCTGTTCTAACTTTTTTTTGTTATTTATTCATTTATTTATTTTTTACATCAGCCCCTCCTCTATTTCGATGCGACCATCAATGGCTTTTTTTCCTCTCCTGCACTTTCAGTCTCCACGTAAGTAATACATCCCCCATCCTTTACTATCTGGTTTGCATATTGCATATGCTAAGCTCCCTCTCCTTTTCTTCTCCTACTTTTCACCCTTCACGTAAGTAATACATCCCACATCACCTACATCTGATTTGCGTAATATATGAGATACTACCCCTACAGCTGCTAGTATTTTCAGCGCCACGCCAACTATGCCCAGATGTCATTAACACTAATCTGTCCCTTCTACTATTAAGAGTCTTTCTGGGACTTTTGTCTTCGGTAATTCTCTTTGATAATTCTTGAATTCGTATCCGCACTTTTTAACAACTATTCATTACTATTACTTTTCAATTTTCCCAATTTATTTTTCTCCGTGTTTCTGATGATCGATATTTCAGTAACACTACATCCAAACGAATTCAGATCTTCCACTTAGCAGTTGCTTTGAACAGTTTCACTAATTGTCTCTCCGTCTCTCCGCGTCAGAGTGCCGTGGAGTGGGCCCGGGTTCAATTCCCAGCAGGTCCGGAGATTGCCTCCGCTCGGGGAGTTGGAATTGTGTTGTCCTCATCATCCTGTCATCATCATCGACACGCATGTCACCCACTGCGGTTTTAACTAAAAGGACTTGCAACACAATCGCCGAATTTCCCTGGATGGAGATTGCGGGCCGTCAATACCATTTGATCACTTAATTACATTTCCCTAATCATCTGCAGAGTTTCACCGAATATTCGGTTAATCACGTTGACTGTTCGTAGAAAACTTCAGCAAAATATTAAATTTTGTAGTGGGACACAACAGTCCAGTCAAATTGTCGGAGAAAGCCTGAGAGAAGATTTTATTTTTTTTAACTCTTTTTGATTGGAAAGCTTGGAAAAAGCAAGTTTTTCCTACAAAATTTATATTTTTCACACTTTCTTTTGTCAAAACACATCGAAAATTTGGGAAATATTTAACGTTCTTTTTTTTTAAAAAAAAAAACCTCAGTTTCTTGTGTTCATAGCACTTTGACGTCTATTTCCTTTTTAAAGGCGCACAAAAGTCTTCACAAATTTTGTTACAAAATTTTTTCCTGCATCCAATACCAATGACGCTACAGTTCCAATGTTATACATTATACAATGTTGTACATTGGAATCTAACACCTCACTTCGTGGTGTGGCCAGCATATATAGCATCGATGAAATTACATTATCTACTAATACAATCAGATCAAACTGGGTGACTTTTTTGTGGCATGTAAAACTAGATAATTGCGTTCAAATGCTACGCACATGTTTTATAGTTGAATGACGTTAATGCTCATTTGCACCGAATGATTGTTATGTCGTTTGAAGACGGTACCTTATACACAAAGAAATTTGTCATCGAAATGAATTACTCAAATCAGTAGCCCAAAGTCGTGTTTCTTGGTTGGTTGGATGATTTGGGATCAAACAGCAAGGTCATCGGTATAATCGGAATAGGGAAGAATGTAGGAAGGAACTATCAAAGGAACCATCCCGACATTTGCCTGAAGCGATTTAGGGAAATCACTCATGGCGGACGTGGAACTGAACCGTCGTCCTCCCGAATGCGAGTCCAGTGTGCTAATCACTGCGCCACCTCCCTCGGTTTATGCTTCTTAATTTCAGCGTGATTCTGGATCTCTATTTCCTACTATATTCGATGAGTACTCATGCGAAGAAGAGCGATGTAGCACAGAGAATACCTAGAGAATTCATAGTCTTCGATTGAAATTATAGTTGACTCAGAGATAGTAAACCATTCCCTCAGGACAAGTTTTTATACGGTGGACGAAACAAAATTAGCTTGATCACACTTCTTAGTAAAGAATTTCAGGAGTGTATTATTGACGTGAACCAGGCACAAAAACATGCTGACATGATTGTAAGATCTGCCATTTCAATAACGGATGATTTTGGAAGTGTGGTTATGGTGGGAGAAGGTGTTCACTACCTTGTGCTCATGACTGGTCTACGACAAGGCACCTAAAACTTATTTTCGTTTTCTTAAACTAGGTACAGGAAGCGCAGAAGACACGTGATTTTGTGCTGCATCGTTTAAGTTCAAATGTGCATATATTACTTCCACTGACGCTGTTAGTGGATGCGATACAACATCGGCCAAGGAAAAAGGAATTTTTCTAACACTGTCAATAACACGAGGACCTAAACTCAGTACTTTCCACGTTAAAGAAACCAGGAAGTAATAACAGCTGAGGAGCAGTTTATTATCTCAGTGTACAGTGGAAGGTTATCAGTTCCCAGGCGGTAGGCGGTTTGTGGTACCATTTATTCGCCAAGTCGGCCACAAGAAACAAATTGAGTCCAGAAAGGCTGATATCCTTAAAAGATGCTGCGCAACGTCATTCGTTCGGAGTTCCCAGGAAGTCCTAAGTTAGATGGCAAACTGAAAACCTCCTGAAAAATGGAGCTGGACACATAATAACGACGCTCGGAGGCCAGTTGTAACGAGCCTAATCAAAAACAAGAATAAATTCTAGACAGTGTATCGTGTTCATGTAAGTTGAGCGGTGGCGGAGGGTACTAACGCAGAAAAGCCGGCTTGAAATGTTCTTCCATTTGCAAGAACAGCAGTGACGTCAACTGTGGAAACGTGCTAGAATCTTTAAACGAAGAAAGTGAACAAGAAGCAGAATTTTGGAATTTTTCCGGGAAGCCGATGTTGAAACTAACGAACTGGAAGAGGCTGACACACTGTCAGAGGAACAGGGCAATCTGGGACCAGTCGATCTACTTACCCTGATTCTACTTCTCAAGACATTACTGATAACATCGAGAAGCATGGCCGATCAAAACGTTGGAAATGACTCACCTATCTACACTACTGGCCATTAAAATTGCTACACCACGAAGATGACGTGCTACAGAAGTGAAATTTAACCGACAGGAAGAAGATGCTGTGATATGCAAATGATTAGCTTTTCAGAGCATTCACCTACAACGTGCTGACATGAGGAAAGTTACCAACCGATTCCTCATACACAAACAGCAGTTGACCGCCGTTGCATGGTGAAACGTTGTTGTGATGCCTCGTGCAAGGAGGAGAAATGCGTACCATCACTTTTCCGACTTTGATAAAGGTCGGATTGTAGCGTGTCACGATTGCGCTATATCGTATCGCGACATTGCTGCTCGCGTTGGTCGAGATTCAATGACTGTTAGCAGAATATGGCATCGGTTGGTTAAGGAGGGTAATACGGAACGCTGTGCTGTATCCCAACGGCCTCGTATCACTAGCAGTCGAGATGACAGGCATCTTATCCGCATGGCTGTAACGGATCGTGCAGCCACGTCTCGATCCCTGAGTCAACAGATGGGGACGTTTGCAAGACAACACCCCTCTGCACGAACAGTTCGACGACGTTTGCAGCAGCATGGACTATCAGCTCGGAGACCATGGCTGCGGTTACCCTTGACGCTGCATCACAGACAGGAGCGCCTGCAATGGTGTACTCAACGACGAACGTGGGTGCACGAATGGCAAAACGTCATTTTTTCGGATGATGGTCGCATCCGTGTTTGGCGACATCGCGGTGAACGCACGATGCAAGCGGGTATTCGTAATCGCCATAGTAGCGCATCACCCGGCATGATGGTATGGGGTGACATTGGTTACACGTCTCGGTCACCTCTTGTTCGCATTCACGGCGCTTGGAACAGTGGACGTTAATTTCAGATGTGTTACGACCCGTTGCCCTACCCTTCATTCGGTGCGAAACCCTACATTTCAGCAGGATAATGCACGACCGCATGTTACATGTCCTGTACGGGCCTTTCTGGATACAGAAAATGTTCGACTGCTGCCCTGGCCAGCACATTCTCCAGATCTCACACCAACTGAAAACGTTTGGTCAATGATGGCCGAGCAACTGGCTTGTCACAATGCGCCAGTCACTACTCTTGATGAACTGTGGTATCGTGTTGAAGCTGCAAGGGCAGCTGTACCTGTACATGCCATCCAAGCTCTGTTTGACTCAATGCCCAGGCGTATCAAGGCCGTTATTACAGGCAGAGGTGGTTGTTCTTGGTACTGATTTGTCAGGATCGATGCACCCAAATTCCATGAAAATGTAATCACATGTCGGTTCTAGTATAGTATATTTTTCCTATGAATACCCATGTATCATCTGCATTTCTTCTTGGTGTAGCAATTTGAATGGCCAGTAGTGTAAGTTATGTGCGATAAAGGTCGAAATACGCTGTATTTATGCAACCTGAAATGATAATAATGAGCATCAGTAAATTTTAAAACCTTCTGAGTTATAATATATTTACTTATGTTTCATGTGTATTACATGGTACCATTCTCTCTTTCCAAGCATGAATCCCGACTTGCGGGGTCTGCTGTTTAGCAGATCGTGGCTTATTATTTTGAAGGAGTGGCCGGATTTCCTTCCTGTCGCCAATTTATACAAGTATAATTAGCTACCTACTTCGGTTCGACTATTTATATATATATATATATATATATATATATATATAGGAAGGCGTGGCAAGATGTTGAAGCTAACTTTAAACCCTTACAAAAGGGACAAAAATAAACACATTCAAGTAGGTTTGATTATCACTTGTTTATTTAACCATTGAATTACAACAGCATGCAATGAAACCTGCAAACTTGTTACATTTAGTTAGAAATATCTCGATTTGACACATAAATTACCAATTCCCCGTCTTGCCCCATATGTGGGGTAAGATGGGGAACTAGCAGGAATTCATCTCTAAAGCTTAAATAAGGACTGGAATAACGAAATCATGTGACTATAAGGCTTCGAAACATGGTTCTGCGAATTGAAGAATTAGGTATTACGTTTTATTTAGGCTTCTTACTTTCAAATAGTACACTTTCTAACAGATCGAAAAACCGATCTACGGCAACTCGATTAAACCCCATTCCTCGTGCGATTGATGTGGCCTCTGGTTTTCGTATTGTTAAGGTAGGATTTCGTGCAAGAAACTAATTTAAACAATCTCTTCCAGCAGATTTGGCTGCAATATTATATGGATGTTTGATGTTGTTTCGTTCAGCTAGCTGAAAAGCAAGTTCATAAAGTTCTTTGTTAGGCCAAAATACTGTCCCTCCATCTGTCTTAAGTAGTCTTTAAGTTCTGCCTCTCGTTCTGGTGTAAACACACTAGTGACTGGTCCTAACGTCTTCACAACTGTATAGCCAGGATTAGCACGTTTCTTTGCCAGATGTAGTTCAATCGTTGTCTGTGGCACGTAAAACTGTCGAGCTTCCCTGAAAGAACCCATATGACCTTCTATAACAGTATTTACAGCGCCTTCCATTGGCTCCAATGACCTATCTTGCCTAGACGTTTGTCGCCGATACTTGCGAACCATCTGAAATAAAACTCTTGGAACGTACTATTGAGTCAGATCATTCCTGGTAATCTATATGATATAGTAAATACCATATTTCCAATAGTCAATCGTTAAAGCATAGCAAGAATACTGACTTTGCATGTTTTGTGTATTTTTATTCGCCGTATAGCCTAAGGCATAATTTGTAATTAATTAGGAAACATTGGAATAACCAATACCATTCTATTTACAATTGTATTCAACGTATAATGTACAGGTTCAAAACCCGCAACGAGGTAAACACATGAGACGATAAGAACGTATTGGTTGGACAAATAGTAGGGGCAAGACAGGGAAAGCTCCCCATCTTGCTCCACCCCGTCTTGCCCCCTACCATGCTGTCAGGTTATGTTACGCCTACATGAACACTATTTAGTGAACATTGACTACTGACACAGCAGTTTACAGTTAATAAGACGTACTATTTAGTGCTATATATATAGTCTGCACAAATGTTCACGAAACATATGTTTTAGGACCTCGAAAGATGTAAAACGTAGCAAATCTGTATAACAGTTGTACGTACCTTGCAAAGCTCACAGAAACTGCCGCGAAACTAAGGTCCAGCAATATCAACACACTGGGACCTGTGTATTGATGATGTTGACGTAGCTATCCACAGATGGCAGCACTCTAACTCTAGCTTATAGCCCTTCCCCGTCTTACCCCACCTCCCCGTCTTCCCCTATATATATATATATATATATAAAATGATTAAAATGTGGTTTTACAAATGTGAGCGAGTCAAGGTTGAAATACCCTGGAGCTAAACTTCGAGAAGTGATGTATGGATCACAACAAACGGATGACAGATGTGACCAGGAATTACCAGAAGGTAACCGAATATCGCAAAGTGAGATGTACATTTTCAATGTATAATGTAATACATATTTCTACTGTATAAACAAAAACTGAAATAAAAGTGCACAGAAACTAGATTTTTTGGCATATTGCACAAAATTTGGAAAAATTATGTTTTTTGACTAACTGCAGCACCCTTGGTATCAGGTGCAGGCAAACGCTGTAGAATCAGATATGCAGAGGTTGTGCAGATAATTTTATTTTCATGCTCTTTTAAAAACGAAATTGGTGTCAAAGCGCTATGATCATAATAAAACGAGTTTTTGAGAAAAATTGAAAGAAAGTTCGAAATTAAAGACTTTATTATCATGCACCATTCACGAAGTGATCAGAAAAGTATGCGAATCGTAAAGAACTTTACGCATATCCATACAGTCTACACATTTTATTTTACTGTTCAACTCAACTTGTTGAGACACGCATCCGTTTTTCAGTGGATTATAGATACTTTCTGATTTCTGTTTTCACATTTAATTTAGCTATACAATGTAATTACAAATTAAATAGTTCTTTGGAAAATTATTGTGTTTCTTGTGATTATTTTCACTCTGACAATTTTCATTGCTTCCAGAATGAGATTTTCATTCTGCAGCGGATCTCCTGTAAAGTTTGGAAGGTAGGAGACGAGATACTGGCAGAGGTAAGGCTGTGGGCACCGGGCCTGAGTCGTGCTTGGGTGGCTCAGTTGATAGAGCACTTGCCCGCAAAAGGCAAATGCCCCGAGTTCGAGACTCGGTCCGGCACACAGTTTTAATCCGCCAGGAAGTTTCAGTTTTCATTGGTTTTTGGCAAATTATTGTGTTTTGTGTGAGTATTTTCACTATCATGATTTTCATTGATTTTTGGCAAATTACTGTGTTTTTGTGCATTTTCACTATGATAATTTTTATTGCTTTTCTTCAGTCGTTAATACGTTATGACACCGAAGTTATTTTTAAATGAAAAACTCAGTCTTGATCACAAAATACGGGATACTTTATTAGTCGTGACGCAGGACATCTACAGTTCATAGCACATCTGCTTTGGTGATCGCCCGCAGCTCGTGGTCATGCGGTAGCGTTCTCGCTTCCCGCGCTCGGTTTCCCGGGTTCGATTCTCGGCGGGGTCAGGGATTTTTTCTGCCTCGTGATAACTGGGTGTTGTGTGATGTCCTTAGGTTAGTAAGGTTTAAGTAGTTCTCAGTTCTAGGGGATTGATGACCATAGATGTTGAGTCCCATAGTGGTCAGAGCCGTTTGAACCATTTTTTTGGTGATCTGCGGAGGCGCTGAACAGTGCTGAATTATAAGCTAGGAAGCACATTCGTCATTGCTATAGCCTGTACTGAAGCCGAACGCCACGAATAAAATGTTTCTTAATTTGCAATCAAGACTGATTTTTTTCATTATACCCTAATTTAGATCTTTGTATTGCAAATATGTTAACAAAAATGGTTAAAGTTTGTTTTCTTATAATTTTACAAAGTCCTAGTGAACTGAGTAGCCGTTGAGCATTTGGTTGTTTCTTCCTTTCTATAAGGACGTTTTCGTTCTTTTTCAGTTAGTAATAGGTTTTAGATATTTTCAGTTCGTAAAGTTGAAAGACCGTAAATAGAGCCTAAGGGCTAACAATCAAAACAGCTGGTGTGCCCTTAGAAAAACTGTGTTTTTCTCATGGACAGCTCTATATGGCATCATCGCATCTCAGCAAGCAACAAAATTTTTATTTCCATCCAAAGAAGGCAAGACCAAAAACGTTGTTTGTAGACTGTATTGAATTAACATGGTGCAGTAAATAATTCATTGGAAAGAAAAATTTGTTTACTTTTTAATATTCTTGATTAAGATTCGATATACGGCACAATAATCGAAACACGTTCAGTTTGTGCTCACATACAGACAATACGTACATTTATACATCTTCTCATACACATCTACACCACTATATACGCAAATGTTTGTAAATTAACTTATCGTCAGACCGTCCGGTTGGCCGTGCGGTCTAACGCACGGCTTTCCGGGCGGGACGAAGCGCCTGGTTCCCGGCACGAATCCGCCCGGCGGATTAGTCTCGAGTTCCGGTGAAGCGGCCAGTCTGTGGATGGCTTTTAGGCGGTTTTCCATCTGCCTCGGCGAATGCGGGCTGGTTCCCCTTATTCCGCCTCAGCTACACTATGTCGGCGATTGCTGCGCAAGCAAGTTCTCCACATACGCGTACACCACCATTACTCTACCACGCAAACATAGGGGTTACACTCGTCTGGTGTCAGACGTTCCCTGGGGGGGGGGGGGGGGGTCTACCGGGGGCCGAACCGCACAATAATCCTGGGTTCGGTGTGGGGCGACGGAGGGGTGAAGTGGACTGCGATAGTCGTCGTGGGGTTGCGGACCACTGCGGCTGCGGCGGGGACCCCAGTTAACATAACATAACATACTCATAACGTCATAACAAAACTACTGATATTGAGCGGAGCTGTCGGTAACAGATAATAAAACTAAGTTAAGCTCTCCATTAATATGAATGAAATTTACTTGAAACTAGAAAATTTTTGAGTAGGAGATTTCTTTCACGACTAGGCAGAAGAAGTTTTCTGATGCGCCTGTAACTATCACATTTAGCGGTCGCCTACTATGCAGTCAACAGGGCAGGCTGCCAGTCTGTGGTTCACACAGTATCATCCAATGAGAATTAGGCCAACACTATACAGCAGTTTCAGTGGTACATGCCAGAGGCCATTGTAAACGACGAAACGAACTGATAGCGACGTACTTCAAGACGTTGTAGAGGGTCTTCTGAAGAACAATTTAAGGATAGGAATGAATTTCCAGAGACGTCATCCAACAACGATACGGAGTGTCGAAGTTCTTGTGGTAAAGCCTGTCGTTAGGCAACCTTTCGGCAGCCAGAGTGTGCTTCTATATGGACAGACCATGACCAGAATTTCTTCACAAAGCCTAACAATATTCTGGACATTAAACGGTCTTTGCTCCAAATGACGGCTCTAATGACGGTACCTGGCTTCTGTGACTTCGACACTCTGAAGTACCGATGGATTAAGTTAACAGATATAGTTTCTTACCCTCCTCATAACTCCCTCTACAGCTCCCTGAAGTTTGTCAGTGACTTTTTGTTGGAGGATACATTCCACCACTCTATCAATAGTCAAGAAGATTCACAGATGTTTGTGGTACCTGGACGATGGAGGCTAACCCAGTATCATGCGCCTCATCAGTCAACTCCTCAGCATTAGGCACTGAATCTTCAACGCAGACAAGAGCGCACACATTGAGGGGCCTAGTGTTCGAGCTCATCTGTACAAGTCTCATCAGGAATTCTTGTGGTAGGGATTTTCTTTAGCAGAATATCATCTCGTTCCAAGAGCTCCTCCAAGTGCGCTGTTCGATGTGGTCACGCATTGTCATCTGTAAAAAGAAACCGAAAGCATAAGTTAAGGAACGCACATGGGGAAGGAGTATAGTGCCACAATAACGCTGACTGATGAGTGGACCACGTTCAAAGATTTGTCCATGCAATATTTTGCAGGCCACACCTGCCCCACCAAAACAATCATGTTTGGCAGTGATACCGAACCCATTACATATTTTCCTCTCTCACATCATATGAGGGCACGTTCAGCGTTGTCGAATACCACCGTGTTTGTAGCCAAGTTTTTATCGTGTACGGAGACATATGTTGTATGTGCATACTGAACTCTAAATGTTTAAACACAGTACGTTCACTGGCCATCGTTATTACAACACAGTTCTCCTCCCTAGTGTGCGTCTTTTCAGGGCGAATTTGGCCTTGACTTTATTTTTATGAACGAGAATGGTAGGTTCTATTGAACAGCACTGGTGGAGCAGCTCTTGAAACCAAAGAATATTCGGTGAGTGGACTGGCCTGTCCGTTCCCCCATTTTAAATCCCATCGAGCACTTGTGGGATGCGTTATGCAGACGTATTACAGCATGTCCAAATGCACCAACGACCATCCACCTGTTGTGAGCCGTGCTGGCGGTGGAATGGAACGAACTACCACAAGAAATACTTACCAACCTAGTGCCGAGCGTGGGAACTGTAGTATCACGTATTCATACCACCCTACCAGTGTCAATTTCGCATTGAAATAACAATTTTCTGACTGACACTGACAGCTATCGTGCGGGATCCGGCGAACCCAATGGAGCATGCCCGCTGAGCCACACCTCCAGCAGTTCTGCACTACGAACACTCTCTGCCGCCGCAATATAGGACGGCCGGTCGCAGTCGCTCGACCCACTTGCGCTCGGAGCCACTTTGCAGTGTGATGCTATACAGATGCCGCCTGGTCGTGACTCTGTCCTCATCGTTCCTGCTTCGTTACAGAGAAACTCTTCCTTGTGGACATTGGTATCTGTGCCCTGTTGCTGATATCAATGAATGCAGGTCTATGTCAATGGCTTTCCGTGCGAATATTGCGAAAGGAAATGAATTTCCTGGATATTTCGTTCGGCGTCTCTCAAAATACTATTGCTCACAGCAGCACATACAGCTGCACATCTGCGACGTTCAAAACAACACAGAAACTGTACAGTAGCTTAGTGGAGGTGCGTATCATATCAATCGCCGTTTTGGCATTTTTCATATGATTCCAGTCGTCAAGGGCACCGACGGCATAATCAGGCGAGTAGCCTACAATGTCTGTAGAGTGAAGTTCAGCCTGGACATGATTCTGTGATGTTTTGGTGGTGTTTCTCCCTCCATAATTTGGGCCCACTCGTTGGGATTACCGTGTGCGCGAACCACGACGTTTATTTCTAATCTCAGTGAAAATGTATTGACCTTTGTTCTAAATATGCATCGTGAGTATACTGTGGATAGTCCTGTCTCCCTAGGTGACAAGTATTGTTCATGTGGGCGAATCATACTTGGTGTGACGAACACTCTTCCACTCTTTAATCTCATGTCAGACGTCTGGGACTATTTGGAACAGAGGATGAACTTAGGAGTCAACATCAACGCGGTATGGTAGTTTTACCACACCTAATTTTCGTCACCCGAAGAGTCTTGTGGATTTTCTTCCTTGCACAGTTGATTCCTTTATCTAGACTACAACCGCTGTTTTGCGGTACTACTGTGATGTTTCTTTGTGGTAGCTAATAGTTATCCGTGGGCCTTGCTTTCGTCGACGTAGCATAATATTAGTCCTTTCCTGAAACAACAGTCACAGTTCAGGTATTATCAATATTTCCACCTCATAAAGACACTCGGTTTCGGATTATTGCGTACCCTATATTCAGTTATCAATCATTATTTTTTTAAATATCCATAGTGTCATATCGTGTCCTACACTACCCTATGAAAAAAGTGAGGTACTCAGGACGGGCTGAGGAGTATGTGATGTTATTTCAGTGATTACAACAATCGAATCACATCTACAAATCTACAAGTAACTTGGCAGTAAGAGCCCATTTATGAATATGATTTTAGATACCTCTCTATTCTGAACGCATGAACTAATTCGGTTGCAAAGGATGTCAAACAGTCGCGTATCCTCCCCTAGGGTAAGCTCGTCCACAGTTTTGCAGCTCGTAACGGTTTAATTCTCAACAGCTGTTGTAACTCGTTCTAGGCGCTTCAGTTTGGAGCCGCGCGACCGCTACGGTCGCAGGTTCGAATTCTGCCTCGAGCATGGATGTGTGTGATGTCCTTAGGTTAGTTAGGTTTAAGTAGTTCTAAGTTCTAGGGGACTGATGACCTGAGATGTTAAGTCCCATAGTGCTCAGAGCCATTTGAACCATTTTGTAACTCGTTCCACAAATGTTATGTTGGGGTCAGATCTATGTTCCTTGCTGGTCGCTGGAGTAGCTCAGCATCACGCAGACAGTTCATAGATACAAGTGCACACATTGGCCAGATTTGCTCTACTGGGGCAGCACTACATTACTGCCGCATCAGAGGCAACACATGAGGACGTAGACTATCTTTGGCGTACTGTTATTCCGCCAGGTATTCCTGAATCCCCCTCAGGGAGTCACACCTAGTGATACGTGGCTGGCTACCACAGGGGCCCGAGCTGAGTCCTGGCATTGCTTCCACTTACTTATGCCAGGCTCCTCACTTTTATCTTTCCTATCTGGCCACCCTCGGCCAGCTCTTGTTCTTTTCGGCCCTGACGCTATTAGGTTTCGAGTGCTAGGGGTCTTTCATATTCCAACCTATACTTCTCATGCAGCGTCTGACCCGGAGCGGGCGGCTGCAAAAGGCGTCTGTATCCCATGTTAGTGGCGGCCTCCAGAACTGCGGAAGGCAACGGAGTATCATCGCAGATTATCTTCCCAGCATAATGCAGTCTCCATTGTATGCACAAAAAACGGCTTCCCCTCATGTTAAATCAGTGTAAGGGGGTAAAATAGTCCCTCATTCGGATCTCCAGGGGGGACAACTTGACAGGAGGCAAAAAATCAAAACGAGAATTGGTACCTGGAATGCCAGAACTCTGCTACAAGCAGGAAAACTAGAAAACCTTAAAGGAGAGATGGAAAAGAATCATATGGACCTCGTAGGAGTTGCTGAGGTAAGATGGAATGGACATGGAGAGTTGCAGTCAGATGAATATGTATTCTACTACTCAGGAGGAGAAGTAAAAGGAATTAATGGAGTAGGAATGATTGTGACAAAGTAATTGGCTAAATGTGTGGAAGATGTAGACTATGCAAATGACCGGGTTATTTGTGTAAGGCTGAAAGGAGCACAAAAAGATTTACTGATTGTCCAGGTGTATATGCCAACTTCAGAACATGATGACCAAATTGTAGAGGAAACGTACAATGTAATAGAGAGAATAATGGACGAAAATAAAAAAAATGCTGCAAAATAGTAATGGGAGACTGAAACGCCATTGTGGGAGAAGGGAAAGAGGGAAACATAGTAGGCACTCATGGTCTTGGAAAGAGAAATGACAGAGGTGAATGGTTAATTTACTTCTGCAGGGAAAGGCAGCTGATACAGGGTTTAGGTTAGCATCTCTCTTTTGTAGATCAGAAATGGAGAAAGGAGGAGTTGCCACATTCATCAGGAACTGTCATAAATTTAAGAACATAGACATTCATAAATTTTGCCTAGAACAGCATATGGAAGCATTTGCAACAGAATTAGAATTTCACAAAAAATCCTTCATAATATTAAGTGTATATCGAGCACCTGCAGGTAACTTTTGCTTGCGGCTTCCGACAGAGGTCGCTGGGGCGGCCGATGGCAGCGCAGAGTAACAGCGGCAGCCTCCGCCCTTGCGGCTTCCGACAGAGGTCGCTGGGGCTGCCGATGGCAGTGCAGAGCAGCGGCGGCAGCCTCCGCGCGTGCGCCGAAGTATTTGGTCCTTCATCCTGTAGGTGGCGTTACTATCCTTCCAGCTATTAGTTGATATCGTCGCTGTTGCCCATCGAATTTGGCGCCTCCACGCATGCGCACTTCCTGCCTAAAACTGGCATAAATAGGGGGCCCTGGTGCTGCCTTAGCAGTGTGTTCGTCGCACCTGAAAATGTCGGCCAGTTGCGCTGACGAAATATTGTGGAGTTTTCACTATAATATCCGACATCTCGCCCGAGAACCATACATGCAACTTTAATCTGTTAGTAAACCACCTTGAAGCTGCACTGGCCCATTTAACAACCAAAAACAAAGAAATAGTGGTTGCTGGTGATTTCAATGTAGATTTCCTTAAAGACTCTCCCAATAAGAACTTATTTGAGTTAGTAACACTATCATTCAACTTAATTCCCACTGTAAAGTTCCCCACTAGGATAGCCACTTGCTCACAAACAGCCATTGATAATATCTTTATAGAAAAGTCCAATGAACAAAATTATATTACAAAACCAATAGTCAATGGTCTCTCAGACCATGACATGCAGTTCCTTCTGTTAAATGTTAATACTGAACAGGATATAAAATCTGTTAAATCTGAGCTCAAGAGGGTAATCAGTAAGCCAAAAATTGATTATTTTAGGACATTCCTCAGAGACATTCACTGGACTGATGTTTACAGTGCTCATGGCATGAATGAAAAATATAACATTTTCGCTAATAAAGTGCTTACCTTATTCGAACACTGCTTTCCCCCAAAACTTACCAACGTTAGAGCAAAGTCTACAAAGAAGCCATGGATTACTCGAGGAATAGGGGTATCTTGTAAAACAAAAAGAAAACTGTATCTGTCAATCCGAAACATTTCCAATGTTGATGCTATAGCACATTATAAGAAATACTGCAAAATATTAAAGACTGTAATACGGATGTCAAAGCAAATATAATACAGGGAAAAGATAGTCATATCAGATAACAAAATAAAGACAATATGGGATATAGTGAAGGAGGAGACTGGTAGAACCAGACACGAAGAGGAACAAATAGCATTAAGAGTAAATGATACATTGGTGACAGATGTGTATAGTGTTGCAGAACTTTTTAACAAACATTTTATAACTGTTACTGAAAAGATGGGGTTGTCAGGTTTGGTAGATGCTGCTATGGATTACCTTAGACCAGACATTTCAAGTAACTTCCATAATATGAATTTGACCCTCACTACCCCAACAGAAATAATGTCCATCATAGAATCTTTAAAATCAAAAACATCTAGTGGGTATGATGAAATATCAACAAAGTTAATTAAAGAATGTGATTCTGAGCTAAGTAACATATTAAGCTAACTGTGTAACCAGTCGTTTATCAGTGGATTATTTCCAGAATGGCTGAAATATGCTGAAGTTAAACCACTGTTTAAGAAGGGATATAAAAAAATAGCATCAAATTTCCGTCCAATTTCACTGTTGCCAGCATTCTCAAAAATTTTCGAAAAAGTAATGTACAGTCGTCTTTATAACCATCTTATCTCAAATAACATACTGTCAAAGTCACAGTTTGGATTTCTAAAAGGTTCTGATATTGAGAAGGCTATCTACACTTACAGTGAAAATGTGCTTAATTCATTAGACGAAAAATTGCAGGCAACTGGTATATTTTGTGATCTGTCAAAGACATTTGACTGTGTAAATCACAATATCCTTTTAAGTAAACTAGAATATTATAGTGTAACAGGAAATGCTGCAAAATGGTTCAAATCTCATATCTCTGGCAGGAAACAAAGGGTGTTATTAGGAAAGAGACATGAATCAAGCTATCAGGCATCATCCAACTGGGAACTAATTACATGTGGGGTCCCACAAGGTTCCATTTTGGGGCCCTTACTTTTTCTTGTGTATATCAATGACCTTTCATCAGTAACATTACCAGATGCCAAGTTTGTTTTGTTTGCCAATGATACAAACATTGCAATAAATAGCAAATCAAGTGTAGTCTTAGAAAGATCAGCCAATAAAATATTTGTGGACATTAATCACTGGTTCCTAGCCAATTCTTTGTCACCAAACTTTGAAAAAACACACTACATGCAGTTCATAATTTGTAAGGGGTGTCCCAAGAGTATATGTCTAACATATGATGAGAAGAAGATAGAAGAAGTGGACAGTGTTAAATTCTTGGGATTACAGCTTGATAATAAATTCAACTGGGAGGAGCACACCACAGAACTGCTGAAGTGTCTTAACAAATCTCTATTTGCAATGCGAATTTTGTCAGACATAGGGGATATAAAAATGAAAAAGCTGGCATACTAAGCTTACTTTAATTCCATAATGTCATATGGGATTATTTTTTGGGGTAATTCATCACGCCAAGCTAAAGTTTTCCAGGCACAAAAACGTGCAGTAAGAGTTATATGTGGTGTGAACTCAAGAACATCCTGCAGAAGCCTGTTTAGGGAACTAGGGATACTAACTAGTGCTTCCCAATATATTTATTCCTTAATGAAATTGGTCATTAAAAATATATCACCTTTTCAAACCAACAGCTCAATTCATGGAATCAATACTAGAAATAAGAATAATCTTCACAAGGATTTAAAGTCACTTAGTCTTGTACAAAAAGGTGTGCATTATTCAGGAACACACATTTTCAATAACTTGCCAGCAGCCATAAAAAGCTTAACAACCAATGAAATTCAGTTTAAGAGAAGCCTAAAGGATTTTTTGGTGGCCAACTCCTTCTACTCCATTGATGAATTTCTAAGTAAAACCAACTGATTTGTATACAAGTACAACATAACTTCTGCACAATTTCAGTGCAGTAATGTGTTCATTGAAAATTTGTGTGTCTGTCTGTGTGTGTGTGTGTGTGTGTGTGTGTGTGTGTGTGTGTGTAAGTATAATCTAACTTCTGCACCATTTCAGTGCAGTAATGTGTTCATTGTAAATAAGTATTACAGTAGTTGTATTACATGTTTATTAGCCAGCTGGAGTGGCCGAGCGGTTAAAGGCGCTACAGTCTGGAACCGCACGACCGCTACGGTCGCAGGTTCGAATCCTGCCTCGGGCATGGATGTGTGTGATGTCCTTAGGTTAGTTAGGTTTAAGTAGTTCTAAGTTCTAGGGGACTTATGACCACAGCAGTTGAGTCCCATAGTGCTCAGAACCATTTGAACCTTTTTTTTTACATGTATATTACCTTATAAATAAATTTTAAAAAAAATTTATTTTAAATCCAGTGCATTAGTATTTGTAAAATGACTCTTAGTGTTCATTAAAAAATGACGATCATTCCACTTGGGACCTGTGGAATGGTACATTAGCTTATTTGTTTTAGTTGTAAATATTTGTCATGTATTGTTGCTTTCTGACATGTTCCACATCCTGGAGGACCTCCTCACTACGGATCAATTGGAATGAAAGTAAATCTAATCTAATCTAATCTGATAACGGCAAACACATGGTTCAACAACCACAAGAGGAGGCTCTACACTTGGAAATCACCAGGGGATAAATACAGAAACAAAATCGATTTTATACTGGTAGAAGAAAGATACAGGAATGGAATGAAGAAGGTGCACACGTTACCAGGTGCAGATATTAATAGTGGCCATAACTTAGTTATGGCAGAAATAGAAATAAGGATGAAAAAACTGAAGAAGGCGACCATGGTGAAGAAGTGGGATTTAGAGAAGATAAGATCCAACAAAGAACAAATTACAGAAATGCTGTCTCGGGACTTTCGGACTTTCTAAACACATTACGAGACAAAGAAGCACCTGATAATGCCAGCGAGTACTGGAATATGCTGAAAGAAGGAATTATTAAAGCAGGACAGCAAAATATAGGATATGTAAATGGGAAAAGGTCAAAAAAACCATGAATCACACAAGAAATGATTTCCAAGATGGAGGAGAGAAGAAAATTGAAAAACAGGAACACTGAAGATGCAAGAAAGATACCCCGAAGGTTAAATAATGAACTGCGAAGAGAAACAGAGCAGCTAGGAAAAAATGGCTAAAAGAGGAATGTGATGAAATTGAAGAACTGGACAGGAAGGGAAGATGCGACTTACTATACAACAGAGTAAAGACTATGACATAGGAGCAAAACAGAGCTGGAAGTGCTGCTATGGAAATTTTGAGTAAAGACGAAGAGGTAGTGTACAAAGATCGTGACGATGTCCTCCAGAGATGGGAAGAATATATAAAAGAGCTATATGACACAAATAGCAAACCAGAAACTCTGGAATTTGAATCACACAACAGTGTAAGTGATGACGAGAAAGGACCGACCATCATAATGGAAGAAGTAAAGTCTGCCATAGCTGCAATGAAAAATGTCAAAGCGGTAGGTACAGATACAATACCGGGAGAAATACTAAAATGCTTGAACCACGATGGAATAAGAGAAATATTGAGATTATGTAAAGTATATGACAGTGATGAATGGGAGGACTTTCTGACAACAGTAATTATTCCATTACCGAAAAAACAGGCAACCAAGAAATGCAGCGAGCACAGGACAATCAGCCTCATTTCACATGCAGCCAAAGTGATGTTAAGAATAATTAATAAAAGACTTGAAAAAGTAATGGAGGAGATTCTTGGCGAGGAACAGTTTGGCTTTTGACGGAATACGGACACCGGAGATGCAATAGGGCTCCAACGAATCTTGGGAGAAATGTTTATTGAAAAAGAAAGAGACCTATATATATATGCTTCATCGGTCTAGAAAAGGCATTTGACAATGTGGTTTGGAACAAGCTGGCGACTATAATAAGGGAAAAGAGAGTGGACTGGAAAACCAGAAGACTTATAAACTCATTATATCTTAACTAAAAAGTTTCAGTTAAAGTGAGAGGAGAAAGTACAGACTGGATCAGACTAGGAAAAGGAGTAAGACAAGGATGCTGTTTATCACTTACTCTTTTCAACTTCTACTTGGAAAATATGATTACCAATGCTCATAAGATGACAAAGGAGTGGAAATTGGTGGAAGAAGAGTAGGGTGTCTGAGATTTGCTGATGACATGGTCCTTCTAGCCACAGGCGAAAAAGAATTACAGGATTTGGTGGACACCATTGCAACTAACGGAAAAAAATATGGAATGAAAATTAACACAAATAAAACAAAAGTATTGGCACTAGGAGGAAATAAGAAAATAAAAATTATGCTGAATGGAGAAACACTAGAACAGGTCCAAAATTTTAAGTATCTTGGAAGCAGGATAGACACCGACTGGAAGTGCACCACAGAAATCAAAACAAGGATAGCGATTGCAAAAGAGGCGTTTTATAAGAAAAGGAGAATCTTCTGCAGCGGTCTGGACAGAGAACTCAGAGAGAGACTCATAAAATGTCTTGTATGGAGTGTTCTTCTATATGGCGCTGAAACATGGACTATGAGGAAAAAAGACAGAGAAAGGCTGGAGGCTTTTGAGATCTGGACATGGCGGAAGATGGAAAGAATAGGTTGGATGGATAGAGTAAAAAATGAAGAGGTACTGAGAAGAGTGGGAGAGAAAAGACAGTTACTAGATGTAATAAAGAGAAGAAAAATAAATTGGATTGGGCATATATTAAGAAAGAATGACGGACTGATAAAAACAGTTTTAGAAGGTTATGTAGAAGGGAAAAGGAAGCGAGGAAGGAAGAGATTCCAGATACTGGATGACATGATGGACGGTACAACATACAGCAGCCTTAAGAAGGAAGCGATGGATCGCAGAAAATGGAGAGGCAAAGGACCTGCTTATACAGCAGATAACTGATGATGATGATTCCTGAATCACTACAAATCATGACCTAAAGTTCATACCAGATTGCCCCCATACCATGACACCACGATTAAAACCACTGTGCCACTACAAAAAATTAAATGGCATCTATCTACCGGACGCTGGCATGCCAATAATGGTCATATGGGGTAGTACAGGAAACGGCCGCTGTGGCGTTTCAGACCGGAACCGTGCTGCTGCTACGGTCGCAGGTTCGAATCCTGCCTCGGGCAGCGATGTATGTGATGTACTTAGGTTAGTTAGGTTTAAGTGGTTCTAAGTCTAGGGAACTGATGACCTCAGATGTTAAGTCCCATAGTGCTTAGAGCCATTTGAACCATTTGTAGTGCAGGATCTGATTCATCGCTGAACACAACGTGGTCCCCATCACCAGTGCTTCCTGATGATGGCACCACTCGAAACATACTCGTTTCTCTTGTGATGTTAACAACAGCCTATGCATTGGACGGTAATTCACTAATACGGCTGGTGCTGGTCTGCGACCAGTGGTGAGGGATCATAGAGAATATTGCAGGCAGTTCACTACTTGTTCTCAGATAGCAGGCGCAGATATGAAGGCGTTACGATGGATTTGGTGCGGAGTATACTGATCTTCCTATGTGGTGGTCAGACGTGGTCGACGACAACATTAATGACGAGTATAACTACGCTCGCGTTCCCACGTAGTCCAGTATCGGGGCACTGTCACGTCTGAATGCCACTGAAAACCTGAATGCTGTGTGATTCGAGCAGACGATCTAATGGAAAAATACAATGAGATCCCTATCAAAATATGTCAGAGGCTAACAACACCGTCTAAGACGAGTACCTGGCATCTCCATGTCCTTCTCTCGATATCTGACGCTATTCACACCATCTACACAGCGTAAGTCGCTAACTATTGCCACCAAGAATAACTCCGAAAGTATAATAGGACCTGAAAAATTTGTGGGACAAAAGTTGCGTGGAACAACGGGGCCCACAGTATGACGTTGGTTTTTTGCTGCTAGGTGGGGCCGCTTCAGAGATATGGTCAACTTTATTTTTTTTTTATGATGCTATAGCTTGGTACTTATTTTCTGATAGCGGCTATCGAGACGAATCCAGTGGTGTGTAACAGTAAGGTCTTCGAAGGTCAGCGGAGGCCACAAACGTGGCATGAACGTCCATTTACAGAAGGTGTTCGAAGTGATGACCATTGGTATCAATGCAGTGCTGCAACCTTCTTATCATGGATTGAGTGGTATTCCTTATCACATCGGCACTTATCGAAGCACATGCTCTGACAATTCTCTCTCGCATATCTTCAGGTGTAGGTGGTCTCAATTTATCATACACATATTTCAATGTACGACGTATAGTGTGAGTACGTTGAGGATATCTTTCAGCATATAAGTCTCCAGCTCTCACTGAGTGTCGCTGGCATTCTCCATAAATGAGAAGCATAGCGACTTGTTCTTCGGAGGAATACATCATTCACATTCGACCATACTAGTCTTACCGTTCCTACTGGTGTTGTATTGAGAAACCGCCGAATGCTGATTACTTGTCAGTGGCACTTTAGGTGGTTACGTCGTATTTGGTGAATATTTACTATCTGCACAATATATGAGAGAGAATTGTCAGGGAACGTGCTTAGATAAGTGCCGATGTGATAAGGAATACGACTCAATCCATGCTAAGAAGATTGCAGTACTGCATTGATCCCATTGGTCATCACTTCCAACACCTTCTATTTATGGACGTTCATGCCACGTTTGTGACCTTCGTAGACCTTCAGAGCCCTTAGAGTTACACATCATTGGATTCGTCTCGATAGTTGCTATCAGAAAGTAGGTATCAAACTATAGTATCTCATTTAAAAAAACAAAGTTGACCTTGATAACTCTGAAGCGATCCCACCCAGCAAAAATAAAAAAAAAAGGCTCCCGTGGTCCCATGCAACATTTGTCCCACAAACTTTTCAGCTACTATCATACTTTCGGAGTTGTTCTAGGTGGCATCACCCTGTGTACTCTACCAGACGTGGTAACAACACAAAATACGAGTAAGACTAACGTACTCTGGTGGCTGCCCTACGCGTTGCAGATAATTGTTACTAACTTACGTACCTGCCGATGGTCTGTACGTGTAGGAAGTTACATTTACACTCGACCGTGTCTCCTCGTTCATTCACATTTTTTGTCACGCAGTGTATAATATCTGTTTGTCAAAACTCCTATCTCCTTAATAATTACGCTATGTTACGTACGTCCACAAAGCGGAACGGATTATTCTTGTGGGTTGTGTGTCTTCCTCGCAGACGTGAAAGCGGTGAATGCGTCACTCCACAAAGGGGATGTAGCACACATCCGTGGCTCGACACAAAGGAGCGAAGTCACCCTTTCCGCCCTAGCCTACACGCACTTCCTATTTATTTCATTCCTCAGAGACTTGTATTTCTGTATTCCTAAATTTTTGTACTTCCTACGTTCGTCGATCAACTGAAGTATTTTTTCCACTATCCCCGGTTTCTTCGAAGTTGCCTTCCTTGTACCTGTTCTTTTCTTTCCAAGTTTTGTGATTTCCCGTTTTAGAGCAGTCCATTTCTCTTCAACTGCACTGCTTGCTGAGATCTTCATTGTCGCAGTATCTGTAGTATCAGAGAAATTTAATGGTGTCTCCTCCTTCCTCATTGCTTCCGCATCCCTCCTCGTTGGGCAGTTTTTCTTCCTCATTAGTCTCTTAAACTACAGTCTGTATTGCATCATTACTAAATTGTGATTCGATTCTATATCTGCTCCTGGGTACAATATAATATCCGGTTTCGGAATCTCTGCTTGACCATGCTGTAATGTAACCGAAAATTTCCATATTTCCCGTCCTTTTACGAATATAGCTCGTCGTCATGTGATTCTCGAACAGAATATTCGTTATTACTAACTGAAATTTAGCATAGACCCAATTAGTCTTTCTCCTTTCTCATTCCTACCACCAAACGCCTCCTATAACCCCTTCTTCTACACCTTCGCCTACAACAGATTTCCAGTGCCCCATAAGTAATAGATTTTCATTACGTAGTGTATTACTCGTCTAGTTTCCTCCTATAATTTGTCTTCCTTTTCTGCTGGCAACGACGGTATGCAAATCTGAGCGGTCGTTTGCTGTCGATTATATTAGAACAACCCTACCACTGGACTGATCACAGTAACTCACTCTCTGCCCTGTGTTCCTATCCAAAAACATGTTGCTGTTGTATTACCCTATACTCATCTGACCGGAAATCCTTGTCATCTTTCTATTTCACTTAACTGGCTCCCATTATATCTAAATTGAGCATTAGCATTTCCCTTTTCAGATTTGACGGCTTTCCAACCACGTTCACACTTCTGACATTCCACGTCCCGACTCGTATAACGTTAATCTTTTGTCGCTTATTCAATGTTTTTCTCGTGGTCACCTCCCCATTGCCAGTCCCCTTCCGGAGATCCGAATGAAGAACTAGTCCGGAATCTTTTGCCAACAGAGCGATCATCATGACATTTTTTCCAATTACAGGCCACATGTCCTGTGGACACACGTTATGTGCTTTAATGCAGTTCATTCCATTTCCTTCTGCATCCTCACTGCTGATTCTTTCACCTCTAATGGGTAGTTTTCTACCCCAAAGGCAAGAGAGCAGCTGTCCGCTCCACCATCCTCTGCCGTTGGCAGAGTGAAGGTGACTTCTTATATCGAATGTAGTCGACCGCAGTGAAAGTTTTTGTTTCCAAATTAGCCCTAGACCACGTGTCTCGCTTACAAACGTTTACAATGCCCACATAGTACAATGGACAGAAAGATGGTTGAAACCAGAGGTTAACAGCAGAAGAATTCTCAACTCAGACAGGAATGTTTGTTGCAAACATAGGTTGAACGCTATTGGAGGGTTGTGTTTGTACACTACTACTGGCCATTAAAATTGCTACACCAAGAAGAAATGCAGATGATAAACGCGTATTCATTGGACTAATATATTATGCTAGAATTGACATGTAATTACATTTTCAAGCAGTTTGGGTGCATAAATCCTGAGCAATCAGTACCCAGAACAACCACCTCTGGCGGTAATAACGGCCTTGATATGCCTGGGCATTGAGTCAAACAGAGCTTAGATGGCGTGTACAGGTACAACTACCCATGCAGCTTCAACACGATACCACAGTTCATCAAGAGTGGTGACTGCCGTATTATGACGAGCTAGTTGCTCGGCCACCATTGACCAGACGTTTTTAATTGGTGAGAGATCTGGAGAATGTGTTGGCCAGGGCAGCAGTCGAACATTTTCTGTATCCAGAAAGGCCCGAACAGGACCTGCAACATGCGGTCGTGCATTATCCTGCTTAAATGTCGGGTTTCGAAGGGATCAAAGAAAGGGTACAGCCACGGGTCGTAACACATCTGAAATATAACGTCCACTGATCAAAGTGCCGTTAATGCGATCAAGAGGTGACCGAGACGTGTAACCAATGACACCCCATACCATCAAGCCGGGTGATACGCCAGTAAGGCGATGACGAATACACGCTTCCAATGTACGTTCACCTCGATGTCGTTAAACACGGATGCGACCATCATGATGCTGTAAACAGAACCTGGATTCATCCGAAAAAATGACGTTTTGCCATTGGTGCTCCCAGGTTCGCCATTGAGTACACCATCGCAGGTGCTCCTGTCTGTGATGCAGCGTTAGGGGTAACCGCAACCATGGTCTCCGAGCTTATAGTCCATGCTGCTGCTAACGTCGTCGAACTGTTCGTGCAGATGGTTTTTGTCTTGCAAACGTCCCCATCTGTTGACTCAGGGATCGAGACGTGGCTGCACGATCCGTTACAGTCATGCCGATAAGATGCCTGTCATCTCGACTGCTAGTAATAAGAGGCCGTTGGGATCCAGCAAGGCGATCCGTACTACCCTCCTGTACCCACAGATTCCATATTCTGCTAACAGTCATTGGATCTCGAGCAGCAATGTCGCGATACGATAAACCACAATCGCGATAGGCTACTTATCAAAGTTGGAAACGTGATGGTACGCTTTTCTCCTCCTTACACGTGGCATCGCAACAACGTTTCACCAGGGAACGCCGGTCAGCTGCTGTTTGTGTATGCTAAATTGGTTGGAAACTTTCAGCACGTTGTAGATGTAGCCACCGGCGCCAACCTTGTGTGAATGCTCTGAAAAGCTAATCATTTGCATGTCACAGCACTTTTTTTCCTGTCGGTTAAATTTCGCGTCTGTAGCACGTCGTCTTCGTGGTGGAGCAATTTTAATGGCCAGTTGTGTAGCAATAAAAAATTCGTTATTATCTAGTGGGATTATTACAGATTCAGAATTTGTAATAATTTGTTTGAGGATAAGTGCTCGAGGCAGACATAATGTGGTCAACGGATGCTTTTATGTACGTCTTGCCATGGTATCAGCAGTGACGGAATAATTGAGGGGAACTTGGAGAACATTTCTCATACTTTTTGTGGGCATCCTGTGGTATTAGGTTGAAATTTCAACTTACCGAGTGTAGAGTGCGAGACTTAAGCGATTAAGAAGGTGGAAGGGACAGAGTCTCTTGTGAAATTGGTCTGAGTGCCTTATCCAAAAATTACCTCGAGTAGGTAAACAAAAAACCGTCTCGTAAAGACAACAGAACCACAATTTTCTACTCAGCGTAGAGAAGGGAACCAGAGAGCGTAAGAGCGTTACAGCAACACTGAATAAGGCTGTAATCAGGAAATGAAAGAAAGGCAGTAAGATCTTTCTGTTTGAAAACAGCGGAAAGATAGAGATATCAGATAAGCTGGCATGTCACCAAGAAGATTTCATCTCCGTTACTGTGAATTTTGAGCATCCAGTTCAAGAATATCGCACAATACACTTAAGAACTAAATGTCCAGTGCGAAATTGTGAGACATAGAAAAGGCCCACCATTGTTTGGCAACGGTGTTAGGAAGCTTCTACGAAAGTAAAGACAGCTTCACTGCAAATTGAGATCAACTGTGTGATTGGCAACCGTGTGACTGAATTGAAGAGTTTCTAATAAAGAGAAGACAGAATGTCATTCTGAACAAAGATAACTTTTCAGATTTAACATTAACTTCGGGCATACCTCAGTGGAGTGTGATAGGACCACTACTTTTCACAGTACGCACAAATGACCTAGTAGGTAACGTCGGAACTTCCATGAGGCTTTTGGTGGGTGATGCTGTTGTCTACAGAGAAGTCTCAACGCTAGAAAATTGTAGGGAAATCCAGGAAGTCCAGCAGAGGACCGTCGATTGCAGCAAGGATTGACAATGGACCCTCAACATGAACAAATGTAACGTACTGCGAGAGCACAGGCAGAAACATCCTTTATTATATGATTGCTCAGTTGCTGAACAATAACTGGGAGCAGTTATTTTCATAAAATCTCTACCATTAAGCGTACAAGTGATTTTCAGTGCAACGATCGTATAAAATTAATCGCGAGTAAGGCACATACCAGCAGATTCATAGCGAGAATCCTCAGGAAATGTAGTCCATCAACAAAGGAAGTAGCTTACAAAACACTCGCTCGACCAATGCGTGAATACTGCTCATCAGTATGGAAACCGATCGATAAAGAACTCGTAAAGGAAATAGGGAATATCAAAAGGAGAGAAGCACTTTTCGATAGAAGTTCAGCATTACGGTTTGAAAAGACTCACAAGATGAAGTTAGAGATACTCGAGCTTACATGTAGGCTTACCAGCAATCGTTCTTCCCACGAATCGTACGCGAATGGAACAGGAAAGGACTGAAAGTATGACTCAGCCACACATTGTAAGATTACTTCGGAGTATAGATGCAGATGTAGGTGTTGATTTGTATCAGGACTTCCGTGCACGGGCAGAAAATTTAATATAGTGTTTCAGGTAGCCTTCATTGTCCTTGAGAACGCTTTCGATCGTGTGAGCCATCATAGCCCATGGAAGATGTGAGACCTGAGTTTCTACATCTACATTGATACTCCGCAAGCCACCCAACGGTGTGTGGCGGAGGGCACTTTACGTGCCACTGTCATTACCTCCCTTTCCTGTTCCAGTCGCGTATGGTTCGCGGGAAGAACGACTGTCTGAAAGCCTCCGTGCGCGCTCTAATCTCTCTAATTTTACATTCGTGATCTCCTCGGGAAGTATAAGTAGGGGGAAGCAATATATTCGATACCTCATCCAGAAACGCACCCTCTCGAAACCTGGCGAGCAAGCTACACCGCGATGCAGAGCGCCTCTCTTGCAGAGTCTGCCACTTGAGTTTATTAAACATCTCCGTAACGCTATCACGGTTACCAAATAACCCAGTGACGAAACGCGCCGCTCTTCTTTGGATCTTCTCTATCTTCTCCGTCAACCCGACCTGGTACGGATCCCACACTGATGAGCAATACTCAAGTATAGGTCGAACGAGTGTTTTGTAAGCCACCTCCTTTGTTGATGGACTACATTTTCTAAGCACTCTCCCAATGAATCTCAACCTGGTACCCGCCTTACCAACAATTAGTTTTATATGATCATTCCACTTCAAATCGTTCCGTACGCATACTCCCAGATATTTTACAGAAGTAACTGCTACCAGTGTTTGTTCCGCTATCATATAATCATACAATAAAGGATCCTTCTTTCTATGTATTCGCAATACATTACATTTGTCTATGTTAAGGGTCAGTTGCCACTCTCTGCACCAAGTGCCTATCCGCAGCAGATCTTCCTGTATTTCGCTACAATTTTCTAATGCAGCAACTTCTCTGTATACTACAGCATCATCCGCGAAAAGCCGCATGGAACTTCCGACATTATCTACTAAGTCATTTATATATATTGTGAAAAGCAATGGTCCCATAACACTCCCCTGTGGCACGCCAGAGGTTACTTTAACGTCTGTAGACGTCTCTCCATTGATAACAACATGCTGTGTTCTGTTTGCCAAAAACTCCTCAATCCAGCCACACAGCTGGTCTGATATTCCGTAGGCTCTTACTTTGCTTATCAGGCGACAGTGCGGAACTGTATCGAACGCCTTCCGGAAGTCAAGAAAAATAGCATCTACCTGGGAGCCTGTATCTAATATTTTCTGGGTCTCATGAACAAATAAGGCGAGTTGGGTCTCACACGATCGCTGTTTCCGGAATCCATGTTGATTCCTACATAGTAGATTCTGGGTTTCCAGAAATGACATGATACGCGAGCAAAAAACATGTTCTAAAATTCTACAAGAGATCGACGTAAGAGATATAGGTCTATAGTTTTGCGCATCTGCTCGACGACCCTTCTTGAAGACTGGGACTATCTGTGCTCTTTTCCAATCATTTGGAACCCTCCGTTCCTCTAGAGACTTGCGGTACACGGCTGTTAGAAGGGGGGCAAGTTCTTTCGCGTACTCTGTGTAGAATCGAATTGGTATCCCGTCAGGTCCAGTGGACTTTCCTCTATTGAGTGATTCCAGTTGCTTTTCTATTCCTTGGACACTTATTTCGATGTCAGCCATTTTTTCGTTTGTGCGAGGATTTAGAGAAGGAACTGCAGTGCGGTCTTCCTCTGTGAAACAGCTTTGGAAAAAGGTGTTTAGTATTTCAGCTTTACGCGTGTCATCCTCTGTTTCAATGCCATCATCATCCCGTAGTGTCTGGAAATGCTGTTTCGAGCCACTTACTGATTTAACGTAAGACCAGAACTTCCTAGGATTTTCTGTCAAGTCGGTACATAGAATTTTACTTTCGAATTCAATGAACGCTTCACGCATAGCCCTCCTTACGCTAACTTTGACATCGTTTAGCTTCTGTTTGTCTGAGAGGTTTTGGCTGCGTTTAAACTTGGAGTGGAGCTCTCTTTGCTTTCGCAGTAGTTTCCTAACTTTGTTGTTGTACCACGGTGGGTTTTTCCCGTCCCTCACAGTTTTACTCGGCACGTACCTGTCTAAAACGCATTTTACGATTGCCTTGAACTTTTTCCATAAACACTCAACATTGTCAGTGTCGGAACAGAAATTTTCGTTTTGATCTGTTAGGTAGTCTGAAATCTGCCTTCTATTACTCTTGCTAAACAGATAAACCTTCCTCCCTTTTTTTATATTCCTATTAACTTCCATATTCAGGGATGCTGCAACGGCCTTATGATCACTGATTCCCTGTTCTGTACATACAGATTCGAAAAGTTCGGGTCTGTTTGTTATCAGTAGGTCCAATATGTTATCTCCACGAGTCGGTTTTCTGTTTAATTGCTCGAGGTAATTTTCGGATAGTGCACTCAGTATAATGTCACTCGATGCTCTGTCCCTACCACCCGTCCTAAACATCTGAGTGTCCCAGTCTATATCTGGTAAATTGAAATCTCCACCTAAGACTATAACATGCTGAGAAAATTTATGTGAAATGTATTCCAAATTTTCTCTCAGTTGTTCTGCCACTAATGCTGCTGAGTCGGGAGGTCGGTAAAAGGAGCCAATTATTAACCTAGTTCGGTTGTTTAGTGTAACCTCCACCCATAATAATTCACAGGAACTATCCACTTCTACTTCACTACAGGATAAACTACTACTAACAGCGATGAACACTCCACCACCGGTTGCATGCAATCTATCCTTTCTAAACACCGTCTGTACCTTTGTAAAAATTTCGGCAGAATTTATCTCTGGCTTAAGCCAGCTTTCTGTACCTATAACGATTTCAGCTTCGGTGCTTTCTATCAGCGCTTGAAGTTCCGGTACTTTACCAACGCAGCTTCGACAGTTGACAATTACAATACCGATTGCTGCTTGGTCCCCGCATGTCCTGACTTTGCCCCGCACCCGTTGAGGCTGTTGCCCTTTCTGTACTTGCCCAAGGCCATCTAACCTAAAAAACCGCCCAGCCCACGCCACACAACCCCTGCTACCCGTGTAGCCGCTTGTTGCGTGTAGTGGACTCCTGACCTATCCAGCGGAACCCGAAACCCCACCACCCTATGGCGCAAGTCGAGGAATCTGCAGCCCACACGGTCGCAGAACCGTCTCAGCCTCTGATTCAGACCCTCCACTCGGCTCTGTACCAAAGGTCCGCAGTCAGTCCTGTCGACGATGCTGCAGATGGTGAGCTCTGCTTTCATCCCGCTAGCGAGACTGGCAGTCTTCACCAAATCAGATAGCCGCCGGAAGCCAGAGAGGATTTCCTCCGATCCATAGCGACACACATCATTGGTGCCGACATGAGCGACCACCTGCAGATGGGTGCACCCTGTACCCTTCATGGCATCCGGAAGGACCCTTTCCACATCTGGAATGACTCCCCCCGGTATGCACACGGAGTGCACATTGGTTTTCTTCCCCTCTCTTGCTGCCATTTCCCTAAGGGGCCCCATTACGCGCCTGACGTTGGAGCTCCCAACTACCAGTAAGCCCACCCTCTGCGACTGCCCGGATCTTGCAGACTGTGGGGCAACCTCTGGAACAGGACAAGCAGCCATGTCAGGCCGAAGATCAGTATCAGCCTGAGACAGAGCCTGAAACCGGTTCGTCAGACAAACTGGAGAGGCTTTCCGTTCAGCCCTCCGGAATGTCTTTCGCCCCCTGCCACACCTTGAAACGACCTCTCACTCTACCACAGGTGAGGGATCAGCCTCAATGCGGGCAGTATCCCGGGCAACCACAGTCGTAGTCCGATCAGGGGATGCGTGGGACGAGCTGGCCGTCCCCGACAAACCCCCATCCCGACCCCCACAGTGATGCCCATTGGCAACAGCCTCAAGCTGTGTGACCGAAGCCAACACTGCCTGAAGCTGGGAGCGAAGGGATGCCAACTCAGCCTGCATCCGAACACAGCAGTTGCAGTCCCTATCCATGCTAAAAACTGTTTTGCTAAGAACGTCTGAACTAATCTACAGAGAGCGCAAACAAATCGACAAAATTTAAACGGTTATTAAAATACAAGATTGCCTAGTAAATGCAGTAATGCTGCTACTTGCGCACTGCTGACACTGCTCGGCGGCGGAAGGAGACTAAGCGAAATTACACTATTCAGGTACTAAAACACGATGCTACACTCTCAAATACTATAATACGCCCGAAATTTATGAATTAAACAATGCAAGAACCAAAAACACGCAAAGAAATTAAGAATTAAACTATGTAACAAATGAGTGAGCTAGGAGTATACGACTTGCTGCTCAGCTGCTTATCCAACGGCGGCAGGGGGCACACTGACTGCGACCAACCGACACTGGCCGTTCAAAACAAAACAGTAGACAAACGACTACGCGAATTTACACTATTCAGGTACTAAAACGCGATGCTACAACTCTCAAATACTATAATACGCTCGAAATTTGTGAATTAAACAATGCAAGTACGAAAAACACGCAAAGAAATTAAGAATTAAACTATGTAACAAATGAGTGAGCTAGGAGTATACGACTTGCTGCTCAGCTGCTTATCCAACGGCGGCGTATACAATTTTCTAACAACTTACGGGAATTCAGCCAGGTAATATTTACAGCGACCGCTGATATTTCGGAGGGGGTACACCTTGTCATTTTCAAGGGCCAAACTGCAATGGACAGGCGATGCACCAACAAGTTTAAAACATCGGTTTTTAGAGTAATTCAGGAAAGATAACATACACACACTGAACACTAGTGCCACCAAAGATGACCAAAGTCAGAGGTATCGATAGTGAAAGACTACGAACTAGCAGGTGAGGTAACATAGACTCCATCCCTCTTTTTTGACAAAGCAGAGAACACGATTCCAAGCAGAGTTTAAACAAAAACCTCCATCCCTGTTTACAAGGTTGCTCGCTAATTCAATATCAACGGCTTCCTCAATAACAATGTACTAACAGCTGGAGTGCATGCCAATATCTCGGTATTGTTAAATAATGTAGGGTGACCAGTATCCAAACAATGTTCAGGAATGGCAGATCTACTTGGCTGCTATAATCGTGTAAATTCTCCCTTTTTTAGTGGTTAGGAGGAAGGTTGATTGATCATTGGGATATGCAGTTTGCCGGAAACGTACTCACACTGACTTGTATTTACGGGCTGATATAGTCACAATCAGGCTCAGCATGAAGGGTTACTTCGTATCTTGGTACAAAAGGCACATGTCGTTCCCGAAACTATGACTTTTCCAGGTGAGCTGGCCCATCTTGAAGCTACATTTCGTCAGAATGGTTATAGTGACAGACAGACTGAACCTGTGTTGCGCTACTGACCAACTGTGTATCAGATAACTCATGATAATACTGAGTCTACACCGAAGTCTACTGCCTTTTTGCCTTACGCAGGGAGCACTCCCAATGAGATCGGTCCTATCTGACGGAATTGTGTTTTCCGACGTCCATCTAAAATTAGAGTGCTCTTTGGTTCTGTTAAGGATGATCTTTGTTTGCGTAAGGTGGGTGTATATCGTATTCCTCGTAGCTGTAGCATGGCATACATTGGTCAGATTGTCAGGACCGTGGAGGACAGATGTATTTAACGTAAAGGGCACACAAGATCACAACAGCCAAGTAGATCTGCTATTGCTGAACATAGCTTTGATTTTCCTGTGCCATAACTGGTTAATGCTTCAAACTTCCGAGGGCAAAACTTTCTTCTTGTATCTGGTGGAATTGGCTGGTGCTGTTGCCAAGTACGACCGCGAGTTCGGTGGTGGCGACAAAAGTGGACGGTCGAGAGTGTGCGAAGTCACGGATTGTGAGAATTTCTAACATGAACTGTAATGAGCTGAAGTATGTTCTCTGCTTAGAACGCTTACAATTGAGAGCTATTGCCGATAAAGGGTTCTATACAAGTTTCTAAGGAGGTCAGTACTATTATTCAGCAGTGTGATATACTAACATATTTGGAGTATTGTGTAATAATCTGTTTGTGTACTAACGGATTACAGCGATAAATTAACAACATGGCACCCATCGAATCAACATGAAGTGGTCTTTCTCCTATAGTCACAAGAGTGGCAGTACCACTTCTTAAACGGCACAATGACTGAATGTCACATTCTGCAGCAAGAGAGACATTTAAGGTTAAGCGACGGCAGGTGAGATGTAGAACTCTGTGATGTCTGCCTGACGCTATACACAACTAGACACCGTCCTCACGTGGACGGCCACGCTGTTACCACCAGCCAGCACAGCACAGCTATTAGAAATGAGGTTCCTCAGGAGGAAGAAGGAGACATGATCGGAAAATAAGATATTAGTACAGAGTTAAATATTTTGAACATGAATGAAAATATTTAAAGGAATAGTGAAAATCGGAGAAAAAATCAGGACAATGCTACGTCATAAAACTCTCCAGAATATTCTGAACAACAAGTCGAAAGGAAAGAGAGATTTTGCAAGTCCGCAGAAGAGATGGGAATAGTTTTGCTTGGAAGTTGGAAATAGGGAATACCCTAATCGTTGAAAGTAAGATGGCGCGGACAATGCTGATGATGTTGCTCCGACAACACAACGTCTGGCCTTTGACGAAGAACAGGAAATGCTCTTAGGGAGATAGATACGCTGGATGGATATTGTAAAATAGCGGAGACTTTTTTCCAACCTTAGTGAAACAGAGGTTTGTGTATTACATATAAATAACAATCTCGCCAACAACAAATTTTATATCAACTTCTGCAGAGGACTGTCAAACCACAGTCCACCTCCGAAATATCTGAGCATAATACAAAATCCCTCTGTGAAGTTATTTGAACGTCTCCTAATTGGCAGACAAAAAATTTAAACTTGAAATAAAGTTACCAGAGAGCTGAGTGGAAAAGCATGGGAAATGTATGCAGGCACATTACGTACAACAGCACAACAGATTGTGTATTCTGTTGCCTAATAGCATGGATCCATGTAGTCTATAAGCAGTCCCCTCTGCCACGTGCTTCATCCCTACGCTGCCCCTTTTCCACCTGACTCCTCGTAAAGTGTCCCATTTGCACTTCCCTCCCATTGCTTCTTCACGTGCCCCTCATACGCTCTTTCTTTTCCACCTGCCAACTACCCCATTCAGTCTTCCTCCAGCCACATACACCTCCCCCTCATCCCCATTCCCTCTCCCCCTTTCATCTGTTGATATTCTCATCTCACTTGTTCCTGCTCGCCTGCTTCTCCTCCTTCTTATGTCCATCTCCTCTTCTCCCTCTATCCAACTCCTCCTCTCCCCTCTCTGGCCACTTCTGCCACCGTCTCTCTGTCCATCTCCTCCTCCTTCCTCTTTTCTCTATCCATCTCCTCTCCTCTCTCTCTATCTGTCTGTCGCCCTCCCACCTCTCTCTGTTACCTATTCCAACCCTCTGTCTACTTCCTCATCCCCTCTCTATTCAGCTCCTTCTCCGACTCTCGCTCCATCTCCTCCTACCCCTCTCTCTGTCCAGCTCGTCGACCATCCCTCTCTGCCTCACTCCCCTCTCCCTATCCACCTCCCCCTCGCCCTCCCGTCCTGTTGTCCTACTCGTCACCACACCAATGGGATATTTGTGGTTTTAGCCTCCACAGTATTTCTTTTCAAATAGTAAGTAATATGTGTACCATGTTTGCTTGAAGTCGATGGAGGGACTTAGATGTTTAACACTGAAGTATGTGACACATGTTGCACACATATACGTCTGATCACATATATGACTGATTCTAGTGACGCTGTTCAGTTTGCCTGTTGTATTCAGCCATGTGGACTGAAGCTAAGTAACGAAATTCTTTCAAAAGATCGTCGACTCGTTGCCGGTATTTCTCGAGACCTGGTTAATACTGAACAACACAAATACGACACCAACTGCACTCTATACTTTAAAAAAATATTCCAAGTCAACTAATTATATGAAACAAATACAACAATCCGTTTTCAAACATTCTCTTACGTCACCTCTTGTGATTTACAGTCCCAACCATAGTGGTGCTGGACAGTCTTATTCCCACAGTATTTTTGTACAAAAAACAAGCCATGGTCCTAACGAACTTAATTGAAATTGTTCCACGTGTTACTTAGTCATGCCCCTTTCCACTGCCACCCCTACGTGGTTCTTAATACCACAGCACTTGTTTCCAGATATTAAGTAACTAGTAAACCCATGCTTTTTTATAGAATCTCGCCTTCCTCTGTGTAAAGACGCTACAAACTTCTGATTACTTTACAAATGAGTTAATAAGTACAACATTTCACGTGAAGCATGTAAGCGAAAAATTTTTATAAAATGTTTCAAATTATATTTAAAGTTCGTTATGAAACACCAAATGCTCTCATTACCAAACAGTGGTTGAATATAGTTTGGGTAATTTGCTCCCCGTTTGAAGAAAACCAAGTTTCTCACACAAGAAGTAACAAGTTGAAACGTCACGTCTAATGCTGAATTTGTACCTCATGAACAGCGAAAATGTATTGAGTGATAGATGGTTTTTCCTTCCTCTTTTTCTGGAAGTTGTCGCTGATAGAAAGTTTCGTAAACGCTTGAAATTATATTTAAAGTTTGCCGGAAGTTGCTTTGAGATCTCATTCTCAAATACTGGTTTAATGTAATATGAGTATTTGCACGCGGTGCTTACGTATTTTTTTCAAGCCACCCCCACCCCGTTGAAAGGCTGCTGGTTCTTACCCCCAAAATGCTACTTTCCAGATAGTAAGTGATACGTGTATCAAGCCTCGTTGAAATAGATCCAGTAGTTCAGGAAAAGATGTTGAACATACATACTAGCGCACATGCGTTCATCGAATTTTACAAAAGCTACAGAGATATAGATTCAGAACGTAGATACAGATGTAGCTTTTTTGCATGTGTGAAACTTTCTTCTGGTTTTGACATACGTTAAATAAACTTCTGCTCTAGCCAATGGAAAGTCATTGGTGATGAAAGCATTTTAACCTATCAGATTCGACGATTTTACAAAAGTTCGAAATAGGAAATCCTCTATTCCATCTCTGTATAGCGATTGAAATGGGTGAAGTTGTGTGACATGTATCTCCTGTATCGATCTCGATCAACAGTCTCCTGGTAGTAGTGATGAGTCAGCCTGAATATCACTTAAATCTACATTCCTGCATACTACATCTTAATGTGCGTTAGATGCCCCTCTCGAGGGGTCAGATGCAAGTAATGGTACATGAGAGTCAATATGAAGGCTTCAGACGAGTGCGTGAGCGTCTTCGAATTTTGTGAGAAACTAAAGTCAAATGACAAGCAGCTACATGAGAAGTCACTCAGGCCCTACGCAGACTTTCATTGTCACTGATGTTTCCACATGTTACTTCTTAACACTGCAAACAAATGTTCTCTAGCAGGAATGACAAGAGCAGCACCACTGAGGTAATGGATCCATTACTCGGAAGTATTCCGCACGTTGAAAACTCTGCAATTCATGTTCATTGATTTCGTCTCCATGTAGGCATTTCGCGGTGAATTTAATTCAGTTCGTACGTACCCTGAATGAAAAAATTTTTCTACTATGTTTGATTTTATTATTGTGCTGTTTCGTCTGTCAAGCCATTTTCGAATTATAGTATAGCAGGTTCCCGAATACTCTCGTTAAGGAGAACCCGAGACTGTTATGGTGACGCGAAATCACGGATGGCCCAAAACATAATGTAAATTCAAAGTAAGACTAAATATCATGCAACAAATGTTGAAATGTATGTGAATTTCTAGGGCATCAAACTGCTGAGGACATCGGTCCCTAGACAGTCATACACATTAAATTAACTAATGCTAACAACAACGATACACGCACCCGTGCCCGAGGGAGGACTCGAAACTCCGGCGGGAGGGGCTGCGCAATCCATGACAGGGCGCCTCAAACCACGTGGACACCCAGCGCGGTTATCATGCTTCAAAGCTCGCTTCGTTGTGTACGCTTTACTCGCCGGAAGCACGCCTTATTTACAAAATTACATTTCAGGTACATTGTATTCCGTGTAACTTTTCAGTCCACTTTCGGAAAATAAGAGTCCACATTTTGCCTGACCAATATTCTCATTTTTTGGAAAGTCAAAACTACCATACAATCGACGGAATTCTGTTCTGCATACTCTAATAACAGATCTACGCACAACGGTGGATAGGTATGTATGATAACGTATTCCTCGATCGAGTCTCCTTCGTTCGCTTCCTCTGCCGAACCGTTTCTTCACCACATTCGCGTCACTTAGATGCTCAAATCCCGATTTACAAGCATCGCTATTTAACGCCAGCCGATGCTTTAGCCATCTATCGCTTCACGACCAGAAATTTATTTTAGCAGATCGATCGTTCGAGTACCAGTAACACATTTCCCACTACTACAACCCTCAATCTATGATCAGTTTCAGTTGAGGTTTTCGCAGTTTTCTTCTTGTTGTCTCCAAGTTGCCCCGAACGCTACAAACACCATGAATTTTACCGAGCACATTCGTAAATTTCCGAAAAATAGCGATGTTCAGCTGTGGGTTCGATGGCCACATCGTCTCTTCGGCGGTAAAACATCTCACATGTGTAATAATGTATTATAATCGAAAGTATTCGTTATTTTTTTTAAAAAAACTATACTTCAGGCTCTGTTTTTATTTCTTCAAGCGTCACTAAGCTACGGACACACAATCCGCTTCCTGGTATGAGGAACACTACTGTGTACAATTACAGCATAAATCATCAAAATGTAGGTTCGTGTGTATCAAGCCAGCGCTCATGAAATCTTACAATGTTAAAAACGTAGGGGCTGCTAGATTTCGTAGGCATAACACCCATGTGTTACTGGTACTGATCTCACAGATATTCTCATTTATCACATCATATTTGTTGCAAAATGAATCAAGCAGGAGTTTCTTCTGCAGCGTCAGAGACAAATCTTAAATGTCACCTATTAATTACCAAGGGCTAATGTAACCAGGCTGTAATGAACTTATCCGTTAGCATCACGAATGAGCCATACGCCCTGGTCTACACAGGCATGTCTCGTAATCTGATCGGCTTACAGACATCGGCGTGAATTACGCTGCATGCTGAATTGTTACGCTGCGGCACAATTGCGCACGTAATTAGAGCTTACCTAATGTTCCGAATTTATGGACCGTGCGAACACATCTAAGCTCAGCAATAGCCACGGTCGGATTACATCTGAGAGGTAACTCAGAAATGTTCAGAACTGTGTGAAACAGTTTAGAAAAGTTATTGAAATAACGATTATTTCCAACATACGAAATCAACAGTCACAGCCTGTGAGAGTACTGTACTGAACCGAATACAATTGAAAGACTGTATTTCAGTTACTACTGTGTTAATGAGTATTATACACTCTAATGGTGTCAAGAAAAGTGGAGCGGGCAAGTGTTTCAATGCTGGAGATAAGTGGAGTTGTAGAAAATGAAAGCAGCTAAATGTTTCCAAAGCTATTTTTTTTTTACTAGAGAGGAGTTGTGCAGCTCTTCTGCAGTAAGCAGACGACAAGCGAAGCTTGCTGAACCAAGTGGCCAGGCGCGCTGGCGTGGAAACGCTATTTTAACGCCAGGCCCTCATTTCCAATGAGCAAAAACAGCAAATTTTGGAAATTTCTTTTGAGACACTGAAAAGACATACAAAGGATCTGTTTGGGATTATGACTGACCATTCTTTGACTTATATTTTAGATTTTCAATTAAAAAACAAAATGGCGCCCGTAATTACGATTTGCTCGAGGGCCGACGAGTCTGCCTGCAGTGTAGCCTCTCAGGAGTTATCTGAATTCAAAAATAGATAACATCAGGCGATACTGCATTAAATTTAAAGGAGCTTGTATCTAGCCACCACGAAATAACCTTAAATATACCAATACGGTACTAACTCGAACTTGAATTCGATATTTGGGGTCTGTTGCACTATTTCTGGCGTTACAAAAAACAGTTACTATTAATAAATTTCATGAATTATAGGTATAAGTTCCCAAAAACGGTGTGAACTTTCCATTATTCAAAGGCAGAAGTTAATAGATTGAACCTTTTTTATTTTATGCTGTACTCAGTTTTGAAAAATCGTTTCTCCGGAAAAACCTGTTTAAAGTTTAGAAAAAACTTTTATATGTATTATTACTTCAATCTGCATGAAAACTACCTGTTATTATATATTTTTGATGTCATTGAACAAAAAGCTGAAGTCAGATTTTCAAAATTCAAAATTTCTAATTAAATATGGTGGAGTAAAAGTTATGTTTAGATCAATTTAGACATAAATTTGATCAAAAAAAGCGTCTTCGTTACTTACGTTTGATCTGCAATTCCAGGACAGTGTATCAACCCTTCCTCTGACACGAATTGTTCCTGGAGAGCAATTAAATGATAATTAAATAAAGACCGTAAGCTGTCGACAGGCGTTGACATACATCAACGGGCACAGTTGAAAATGTGTGCCCCGACCGGGACTCGAACCCAGTGTCTCCTGCTTACATTGCAGACGCTCTATATATCTGAGACACTGAGGGCACAGGGGATAGTGTGACTGCTGGGTTTATCCCTTGGAAGATCCCCGTGAGACCAACATTCCCAAATTAACGTCCACACACTACCTTCGTAGTGCCCCGCCCATTACACTCATTACTTGCGGTAGAGAATCTTACCAAGTCCCGTAAAAATTCGTGCAATGCGTGTGCATCCAGCACAGAAGTAGAAGGTCAATGGCCGATTAGCCTTAACTATATGAAGATGGTATCTGTTCTTTCTGACATGTCCTAAATATATATTTCGTATGGCTAATAGAATACAGCAGAAAGTAAGTAGTACCACAAACAACGTATAAAAACAATGAATGGTCAATGTTACAGGCAACAAACAATTATTAGATCTAAAAAAGGAAGTAAAACACAAAATACACAAAAATACATAGAAATTATAGTAATAGTATCTAGTAATAGGTTTTTCAGAAGGAGAAGTATAGACCAGACTCATGGTTGTATGTCCAAGTCCCTCAGCCAGCCAGAAACATCTCCCTCCAGGAGGTGCATCTCCTGCATTGTGCCAGGGAATCTCCTCGTAGGGCAGTCCATTGCGATATGATGTAGTGTTTGTGGATTCCCACAGTCGCAGTTGGGTGAGTCAGTCTGTCCCCATTTGTGCTTCCAGTAATTACATCTACCATAGCCTGTTCGGATACGATTTAAGTTGTCCAAGATTTTCTGGGAAGACCGAAGCCCTCGGGCCGTACGGTTGGGTCCGAGACTAAGTTGAGGTGATCAGGGTTAGACATATCCCATTCCCGACGCCAGGCTTCGTCGATATCATAATTGTCCTCGATCAGCTGTTGCCCTAATCTCCATGATGGCTTACAGGACTTGAGCCTGTGGCTGGGATTCTTGCAGTCTTCGTGTAAGGGTAGGTCACGGTTGTTAGCGCACTTTTGCCATTCCCTTTTCAGTGCAGATCTTCGCCTTGGATGAGGTGGGGCTATGTTAGCCAGTACCGGGAGCCATTGGTGGGGCGTCGGTTTAATAGTGCCTGAGATGAGCCTCATGGTGTCGCTTAGCTGGGTGTCCACCGTTGCTGTACGGGTGCTGTTTAGCCAGACCGGAGCGCAGTATTCAGCCACCGAATATACTGGTGCAAGAGCAGATGTTCTGAGAACCGTGGCGCTTGTCCCCCAGCTACTTCCAGTGAGTTTGTGTAGGACATTATTTCTGGTTTTGATTTTTGCTGCGCATTTGTATAAGTGCTCCTTGTACGTCAGAGATCGGTCCAATGTAATTCCCAGATACTCTGGGAGGGGATTGTAGCTAAGCAGCTGGCCTCTGAACTCTACGTGGGGTGCATAGTTTGCCTGTCTGTTGTTGAGGTGGAAACAGGAGGCTTGGGTTTTAGAGGTATTAGGTCTGAGCCTCCATGTTTCGAAATATTCATGCATTTTGATAAGGTCTTCCTCAATGATTCTTTCGGAATTGTGGAAGTCTTGATGTTGATATGTGAGAGCAATATCGTCTGCATAGATAAAATTCTTAGAAGATGTCTCTGGTAGGCCTGATGTATATATATTAAAAAGTAATGGAGCTAGCACGGATCCTTGGGGCAGGCCATCATTTAACCTATATTTCTTGCTCATCTCTCCATCTAGGTGTACTTCAAAAAATCTATTTGAAAGCTTATTGTTGATTAGGGTAGCCGTTTTCTTGCAAGAAATAATGCGTTGGAGTTTGAGAATCATTGCCTCCCTCCACACTGTGTCATATGCTGACGATAGATCTATGAACACTGCGACTGTCTTTTTCTTCCTTTGAAATCCACTCGCAATATGTGTGGTAAGAGATAATACTTGATCACAGCAGCTCCGACCGGGTCTAAATCCGGCTTGTTCAATAGGAATGAAATTCTCAGCAATGGGTTTTATTCTGTTGAGAATAAGTCGCTCCAGTAGTTTGTAGCATACACTTAGAAGAGCTATAGGTCTATAGTCCTCTGGGAGCTTTCCATCTTTGCCAGGCTTAAGAATGACGACGATCTTGGTTTGTTTAAATAGTGGTGGTAGTGTTTCCGATCGTTGGATGTCATTGTAAAACTGAGTTAGCCACAGGAGAGCTCGAGGTCCTAGGTGCCGTAAGAACTCGGGGTGGACCTCATCAAAACCAGCCGCTTTACACATTTTCATTTCTTTCAGTGCTCCTGTGATCTCTAGGACGGTAAAGGTTTTTGAGAAATTGTTGTCGGGTGTGGATTGTCGGAGCTTGGTTCTCAGTTCTTTCTTTACTTTCATAGTCTTATCCTTGTTGCTGCGTGGTGTTTTTCTCGTAAGGTTAACTATTCTGTTTGCTACCTCTTTGGGGTGTATGTTGCCACCCATACAGGTTTTAATGGAGCTTTAACCTAGGTTTTTAAGAAGGCACCAGGCTTTCTTGCTGGAGTGCTTGAAGTCCATATTTTTCATGACAGTGTGCCACTTTTCTCGTCTTGCTGAGTCCGGACACTGGAGAAGCTCGTCCGCAATTTCAGGATCGTTGTTTTGCGAATATGCATTGTATAGGTCTATACATTCTTGGCTCCAGCCGGGAATATAAGTTTTCCTGTAGCCTCCTGGAATGTGTTTTTTGGCAATGGCTAGGAGTAATCCCACAAAGCGGTTGTAGTTCTTCGATGCGGGTGGGATCCATTGGATGTTGTGGTCCATTTCGGCGGTAAAGGCTTCCCAGTTGGCTTTGCCAAAATTTCATCCAGGTTTAGGTGTAGATCTCACTATTGGAATCTGTATACCGACATGTAGCAGGACGGGCCTGTGCTGGCTACGAGGAAAATCCGGCAAGATCTGTTTATTGCAGCGTAATGGTAGCTTTTTGGCGTCTCTGGAAACAAATCACAGATCGGGGTTGTAGTCCCTTTTCCATCTAGCCGAGTGGAAAGTCCCTTTATCCTTTAGATCATGGATCAAGAAGACGTCTTCTATGTCCGCCCATTTCATTACTCCCTCCCCATCCTCCTTGGTGTTGTTATATCCCCACTGGGTACTGTGGCTGTTGAAATCTCCCATTATCACTGTAGGATGTTGTATGTTGGAGATAGTGGAGTCATTCCGTGACTGAGTTGGGGGTTTGTAGAGGTTGATGACTTCAATATCAGCAATTTTTGTTCTTATGACGTAGGCGCTTGGGTCAGTGTGTGTTTTTATATCGTGGACCTGGTCAGTGTTGTTTTTAAAGTAGGTGGCAGTGCCATAGTTAGCGTGGTAAGTTGCTGCAGCAAGGGAATAGCCTGGAAGTTTGCATCTATTTTTCAACTGCTTTTCGTCGGCGCAGTGTGTTTCCTGGAGCAAGACAGCATCCACAGAATGGTTGTCCAGGACTTTAATTAGGTAGTCAGATTTAGCTCTACTCATTCCTTCTATGTTGAATTGTAGGATTTTAAGGACATCTCCAATGTCCTTGGTCAACGGGTTCTGAGAGGAACGTTTTTTCGGGTATTCGCGTTTATGTCTGTGCTGATTCTATAAAGCTGGGAAATCCTCACATGTCCAGCAGCCAGATTTGTAGACCATTTAGCCGTGATAAAAAAATCACGTTGCCCAGGGTGCACCACGGGGAGTACAGTCTACATTGCACATGTCCTAAACAAAAGATACCATCTTCATATGGACAGCAATTCCCTCGTTCTTGTTGGCGAGAAGAGCCAATCTGGCTCAGCTGGGTACTCTGGTGGATAGCCAGCATATATTGTACGTCAGAATTTTCGGCAAATATTTTTAATGTACACTGCAATATAAATAATTTTTTGAACCTGCATCTCGACAGGACAGTGTTCTACCCATGCCGGGCGCCTCCGGCTCAGAGCGACCCACGGAGGAGATGACACTACTTCGAACAATGGGCTGTAGAAACTTTCGTAAAGCACGGATTCAAATATAATTTCGTCCGAACATTCTACACTACTGGCCATTAAAATATCTATACCAAGAAGAAATGCAGATGATAAACGGGTATTCATTGGACAAATATATTATATTAAAACTGACATGTGACTACCTTTTCACGCAATTTGGGTGCATAGATCCTGAGAAATCAGTACCCAGAACAAGCACCTCTGGCCGTAATAACGGCCTTGATACGCCTGGGGCTTGGATGGCCTGTACAGGCACAGCTGCCCATGCAGCTTCAACACAATACCACAGTTCATTAAGAGTAGTGACTGGCGTATTGTGACGAGCCAGTTGCTCGGCCACCATTGACCAGACGGTTTCAATTGGTGAGAGATCTGGAGACTGTGCTGGCCAGGGCAGCAGTCGACCATTTTCTGTATCCAGAAAGATCCTTATAGGACCTGCAGCATGCGGTCGTGCATTATCCTGCTGAAATGTAGCGTTTCTGAGGGGTCGAATGTAGGGTAGAGCCACGGGTCGTAACACATCTGAAATGTAGCGTCCACTGTTCAAAGTGCCGGCAATGCCAACAAGGTGACCGAGACGAGTAACCAATGGCACCCCATTACCATCACGCCGGGTGATACGCCAGTATGGTGATGAATACACGCTTCCAATGTGCGCTCACCGCGAAGTCGCCAAACACGGATGCGACCATCATCATGCTGTAAACAGAACCTGCATTCATCTGAATAAATGACGTTTTTCCATTCGTGAAACCAGGTTCGACGTTGAGTACACCATCTTAGGCGCTCCTGTCGGTGATGCAGCGTCAAGGGTAACTGCACCCATGGTCTCCGAGCAGATAGTCCATGCCGCTGCAAACGTCGTCGAACTGTTCATGCAGATGGTTGTTGTCTTGCAAACGTCCCCATCTGTTGACTCAGGGATCGAGGCGTGGCTGCACGATCCGTTCCAGCCATGTGGATAAGTTTGCCTCTCATCTCGACTGCTATTGATACGGGGCCGTTGGGATCCAACACCGCGTTCCGAAATACCCTCCTGAACCCACCGATTAAAAAAAAATGGTTCAAATGGCTCTGAGCACTATGGGACTTAACATCTGTGGTCATCAGTCCCCTAGAACTTAGAACTACTTAAACCTAACTAACCTAAGGACATCACACACATCCATGCCCGAGGCAGGATTCGAACCTGCGGTTCCGGACTGAGCGCCTGAACCGCTAGACCACCGCGGCCGGCCCACCGATTCCATGTTCTGCTAACAGTCATTGGATCTCGACCAACACGTGCAGCATTGTCGCGATACGATAAACCGCAATCGTGATAGGCTACAATCCGACCTTTATCAAAGTCGGAAACGTGATGGTACGCATTTCTCCTCCTGACGCGAGGCATCACAACAACCTTTCACCAGGCAACGCCGGTCATTGCTGTTTGTGTATGAGAAATCGGTTGGAAACGTTCCTCATGTCAGCATGTTGTAGGTGTAGCCACCGGTGCCAAGCTTGTGTGAATGCTTTGAAAAACTAATCATTTGCATATCACAGCGTCTTCTTCCTGTCGGTTAAATTTCGCGTCTGTAGCACGTGATCATCGTGGTATAGCAATTTTAATGGCCAGTAGTGCAGATATATCTTTCAAAAAAATGCAGTTCAAAAATCGAATTTTCGATCATTTTCAATGAGAACCTTTTAGAGGCAGCCACGTAAAGGGCGGCCTTGGCTGTTGCTGCGTCAGCGTCCCTATAAGTGGCCAGAGTGAAGAAGGCCAGTCTGCGGGAGATAGGGTAACATCTGGTCGTCGAACCATGGACCGATGGCTGGATCGCTGCGCCCGGCGGCGGCGGATCCCAGCGGCGTGCATCTGGACGGACCACGGTCCATAGTTTGGATCAAGAAGTGATGGCATGATCCCTGACTGGCGGTTGGGTGGATGCCGCGTCAGGGTGGGGGCGGCTTGATGATTAGGCCGTCAGGCAACGGTAGCTGGTTCGAAATCGAGCTGTGCCGGTGGTGGCTGCATCGGAAAATCGGCGAAGCCACGGTAGAGACGGGCACTTGGCAGGCGTCGGAGCGTAGCGTATCTATGCTGATTACCTGCTCGTCTAGTCCAGGGGTACACAGAGCGGTAAGAAAGGGTCGGGTGTTACGTGGTAGATTGTGCTGAGAATTTAATGTTCAGAAAAAAATTCGACAAGTCACGCCGTTTCCGAGTTAATTTGCACTGAAGTTGGCGAATCAGGCCGCTGGGGCGAAAATTCAAGAGGGCTGCCAGGTACAATTACTGTCAATTGCTTAACGCAGATGATGGTGTCCGAGACAGCTCAGCTGTGGCTCGGGTCAGCCCTTACTATCGTCCCATGTCCAATTCGCTTATCGCTCTCTTGTTCGGTTGTAGGATATTAAACGAAGAACTAGTGTATCGTCAACGTCTCTGGCGGACCGCTTAAATCCGTGCATTAAACGGCCTGATTGGGTAACTTCAATGCTAACTAAGACGGAAACGGTGCAACATAGCGAATTATTTTCTTAACAACGCTTTCTCAGCAGAACGTACCCTTCAACATCCGTACAAGCTTTTCAGACTATGCCTGACCACCATGTACACTGACGATCCAAAGAAACTTGTACACCAGCCTAATACCGTGTAGGGTCAACGCCGCAACATGACGTGGTATGCACTCCACTAACGTCTAAAACAGTGCTGGAGGAAATTAACATCATGAACCCTGCAGAGCTGTCCATAAATCCGTAAGAACACGAGGCGGTGGAGATTTCTTCCCAATAGTACGTAGCAAGGCACACTCAATATGCTCAATAATGGTCATATCTGGGAAGTTTGGTGGCCAACGTAAGTATTTATCTCAGACGAGTATTCCTGGAGCCACACTGTAGCAATTCTGAACGTGTGGGGTGTCGCATTGTCCCGCTGAAATTGGCCAAGTCCGTCGGAATACACAATGGATATGAATGGATGCCGGTTATCAAATAGGATGCTCAGGTAGATGTCACCTGTCAGAGTCGTATCTAGAAATATCAGAGGTCCCACATCACTCCAACTACAAACGCCCCACACCATTACACTGCCTCGAAAGGCACGAGCAGTAACCTGCTAATATGCATGGTCCATGGACTCATCAGGTTGTCTCCATACCCATACATGTCCATCGGCTAGATATAATTTGAAACGAAACTCTTAAGACCAGGCAACATGTTTCCAGTCATCATCAATCCAATGTCGATGTTGATGGACGCAGGGGAGGCATATACACATTTCAAAAACCTTTTTGCATCACTCCGGTTCCCTCAAGTCCTGAAGACAGACGTTGACTGTGGATATTAATCACAGGCACAGTCCCTTTGACTGTTCAGAGATGCCACTAAACCCGCACAAAGATGTAAACAACCATGCATGAGTACTGCCTATTTGACGGAGGGGGTCCGACAGCCGATCAGATCCAGACATTCCACTAGGAAGGAGGCACACGGCTCGTGTTGTCTGTAGTTCAACCATGCCTAGACGGTCAATGCCGTGTTTCTATATCGTCCGCATTGTTACTTCGTGCCAGGAAGAGCTCTCAACAAGTGAAGTGTCCAGGCGTCTCGGAATGGACCAAAGCGATGTTGTTCGGACATGGAGGAGACACAGAGAGACACGAACTGTCTATGACATGCCTCGCTCAGGCCGCCCAAGGACTACTACTGCAGTGAATGACCGCTACCTACAGATTATGGCTCGGAGGAACCCTGACAACCACGCCACCAAGTCGAATAATGCTTTTCGTGCAGCCACAGGACGTCTGTTACAACTCAAACTGTGCGCAATAGGCTGCATGATGCACAGCTTCACTCCCTACGTCCATGGCGAGATCCATCTTTGCAACCACGACACCACGCAATGCACTAGAGTTGGACCCAACAACATGCCGAATGGACCGCTCAGGACTGGCATCACGTTCTCGTCACCGATGAGTGTCCCATATGCCTTCATCCAGACAAATGTCGGAGACGTGTTTGGAGGCAACCTGGTCAGGCTGAACGCCTTATACACGCTGTTCAGCGACTGCAGCAAGGTGGAGGTTCCCTGCTGTTTTGGGGTGGCATTATGTGGGGCGGTCGTACGCCGCAGGTATACATGAAAGGCACCGCAGCGACTGTATGATATGTTAATGCCATCCTCCAGACATCAACCCTACCGAAAATGCCTGTGATAGTTTGATAAGGGCTGTTTATGGACGTTGTGTCCCACCAGCCAGTCTGAGGGACCTACTCTGAATCGCCGTTGAGGAGTTGGACAATCTGGACCAACAGTGCCTTAATGAACTTATGGATAGTATGCCACGACGAATACAGGCCTGGATCAATGCAAGAGGACGTGCTACTGGGTATTAGAAGTACCGGTGTGTGCAGCAATATGGACACCACCTCTGAAGGTCTCGCTGTATGGTGGTACAACCTGCAATGTGCAGTTTTCATGAGCAATAAAAAGGGCGGAAATGATGTTTATGCTGATCTCTCTTCCAATTTTCTGTACACGTTCCAGAACTCTTGGAACCGAGGTGATGCAAAACTTTTTTCATGTATGCAGCTTGGTGTCGCGTAGTCGTCAGGGTTACACGAGTGGCCTTCTGCTCCAAAACCCCTTATCGATAATGTTTCTTTGAATGGTTCGCACACTGATGCTTGTTAACGGCCCAGCATTAAAATCTGCAGCAAATTTGAGGAAGGTTAGCACTTCTGTCACGTTGAACGATTCTCTTCATTCTTCATTGGTCCCGTTCTTGTAGGATCTTTCTCCAGCCGCAGCTATGTCGGAGATTTTGTGTTTTACCGGTTTCCTGATATTCATGGTACACTCATGAAATGGTCGTACAGGAAAATCCCGACTTTATTGCTACATCGGAGATGCTGTGTCCCGTCGGTCGTGCGCCGACTATAACACCACGTTCAAACCCGCTTAAATCTTGATAACCTGCTATTGTAGCAGCCGTAACCTATCTGACAACTGCTCCAGAGACTTGTTGTCTTATATAGGCGTTGCCGACCTCAGAAAAGTATTCTTTATATATCTCTGTATTTGAATACGCGTGCCAATATCAGTGTCTTTGGCGCTTCGGTGTACATGCGGTCAAAGGGTACTACTGCCGCATACATCACTGCCGTAGAAACTTCCTGAAGGCCTGAGGAGACTTACGTAGAATATGTGGTCACCTGCGTTTCGGTCGCACGCCATTATCAGAACATCAAACAGAAAAGTCTTCATACAATGTATGGGAGTCATGTACTTCGGCTGTCGACATCAGTACTAAACATGCGGTATCTCCTCAAGTTTACATCATGGTCCCAGGTCTCTGAACGATATTTCATTTTCTTTCATTTGCACTGCACTATTTTCATTAATGCACAGCAGGCGAGGTCAAATCCCTTATCCGAGACCAGAGAACGTTGCAAGTAAATCCGGCTACTTGTAAAATTCTCGACTGGGGATTCGGCCACTGAAGTCCTTGATTCTGCTATTCACTACCGTAAACTAGGTTCAATAACATACAACGGATCTTCGATAAGAGCTTTAAAACTTTGCAGTTGTATAAAAACTTAATTTTATGCCTCAAAGAGCTGACTGTTTTGTAATTCTTTAGCAAAGTACTTTGATTTTACTCAGATAGTGGCAAGACATTGAGTCACATCACTTTAAGTGCTTGGATCCATTTTTACATACTTGTTGTTTGCTGTAGGGAGGTGACAGCCATTGTGGGTACATTTAGGAATTTTTGCCAACATTTATTTCAAGCTTAGATTCCATTGAGTCTTTCAACAGCGTTCCCGGTAAAACTTAGGCAGTGTCTACGTGCTATCCCATCTTGTCCTTCACGAACCAAGCGGTCCAATCTAATACACGTTGTTGAATTCAACATCGCGCCTCTTTTCCAGGGTCCCTGCCGAATAAACTGAAGTCCCCACGCCACTGTTTTGCCAATAGGGAGCGTGGGAGGAGCGTCACGTTTGTAGTCGCTGGGGGTTCCGGAGTGCAGAGTGCAGCTCTTTCTGTCGCTCTCTTCCGTGCCAGCCGTTTTACGGCTCAGACGCTCTCCCATGTTGGAGCCTTCAGCCAGAGCGGACGGCCCCGTGCCCTCTGCCTTTTTCCCTGTGTACTAGGACCAGCCGACAGCTGCACTTGCGTAAACCGCCGCCTCTCTTGTTTCCTTTTCCTCTGCTTAGGAATGAAGTCCTAGAAAGACATAATTTTTTTAAAAAAATTAAATATTTGAACTCTTCTAGAACATTTTTGTAGCCTCATTAGGTGTTAATAGTTCCTTTATTACAATATCAAATACAACCGGTTTCGCCATTGTTGAATCGCATCTTCAGGTGTGTATATTTACAAAAATTATAAAAACAAGGCAATTAATCAAAAGCAATTGGGAAAGTAAGGAAAGATCGGACGCGAAGTGGAAACCACAGTGAAAATCCGATGAAGTTTTGCACAGGTCTATTGGGCAGTGTCCCTAAGATGCCCGTCGACCGCGTTACGTCGTTCTTTTTCGTTCTGAGCACACAGGGAGCACATAAAGATACATAGAACGGTAGTGTCACCCGCCAAGTACGAGGGCCTGGAGATAAATTTCGGCTGAAGCTATGCAGCCAACATTACATAACCGTCGTGCGGTTTCTTCTTCAAGATTATTCTCAGCCGCACTATGCAGGGGCAATGAAGATGCTCCTGCATCATTTTCAATTGGAAATGTTTGATTACCTACAATACAACCCCTTAATTGTCTCCCTCTGAGTTTCATCTCTGCTCACATGAACCGCTGGCTATGAAGACAACATTTTGGCACAGACAACGAGCTGTAGGCCAGCGTAGAGAACTGGCCGAAAACACTGGCTGCTGCCTTCTATAACGAGGACATTGGAAAGTTGGTACAACGCTACGACCTATCGTTACTTACTTTCCGAATAGCCCTCATAATTTGACTTTGGTAAGTTAACTATACACGGTTTCCCAAAGTTCGGATGGGATTCGAATTGCCAGAACCAACCAAACTGGACGTTTACAAGATGAAATGTTGTCTCACCCTCTAGCAGCATATTTCCATGCTTTTTGTTGGCCGCTTCTCTCGGCCACAGTGCTCACCGGCAGTTTCAGTAACACAGCACCAACGATGGGTTCATTCCGTACAGTTTTCCTCCGAGGTCTTATTTAAACTCCTTTTTTAAATCCGTACCAGGGCTCCCAGTGTTCATGTAACTGCCTGTGCCTCCACTGGAATTTTTGATTTTTCATCTTGTAACCAACCATTTTAGGCGGTTCCGGCAATTCGAGTGCAACTTCCCCTCCCCTCTCCCCTACCCCAGCCATCGCCGTTCCACCCTCCTCCCCTCCCTCCTATCCTTTGCAAGTGCCCACTCCAAAGCCATGATCGTTCCGCATCCTGTACATTAGGCTGTTTCTGAACATGCTTGCTCTGTGTTTCGGTTAAAAGAAACTAAGTCTGCAACAGCTGTATTCCATTTACATATTTTCAGAAGTGGCTAACGCGAGAGGCAGACTTCGGTTGCCTGTTAAATGCTGGGTAAAATATATATTGAGGAAACTGGTTACAAGACACCTGAACGCATGTGATCTTTATAAGGTCGAAATTTGTGCTTATTTTCCGCATCTCCTATAAATAGTCTGCTAAAAGAATTTAACTTCAGAACAAATTATCTGACCTATTGTTTATTAAGTAGCTAAAAACCAGTACAGCAGTACTAAAGTGTACCAGTAGGATAACTACACTGCTCTTCAAATTTAAGGTACGAGATAAATTAAATAACACAACACATTAACAACTCGGCGGAAGTGAATGGAAATGCTTGAGTATGTCTGCCAGTTCCGTACGGAAAGTTGGACATCACATGGCGTGAGAGAATCATTATAGCGTCAAACGGAGCTGGCTCCAGAACACGAGGCTGTTGAAGGAAAGGGAAATGACAGTGTGTGACATTCAGTGAGCAGGTACGATGCTCTGCGATTGAGTTTGTCATTCAAAATTGGTCCGGAGACAACATTTTGATGACTTCACACAGGGAAGAATCATCGGGAAACTGGAAGAAGTACATAATAAGCTGCTGTAGTCCAGGAGTGTCGTCTAGCTCACAGCATTGTTTCATATGCATGAGGAGCGTTGTGAACCACAGGCTCAGCTGCGCAACGGAGAGACGTTGGTCGACCACGGTCGGCTATAGCAACATACAATCGCTACATTGTGCAACAGGCAAAAGTGACCCACGTCAAACTGCGATTGCAACTGCATCCATATTTGACAGGAGTGCAGGCACACAATTACGTACATCTCCACATTGGCGTTGTGACTACATGGTGGTGGTCTCTTTTCCCGGTGATCACTTCGTTGTGTTCTGTTGACACTCGCACATGGGCGGATTCGTTTCAGATGGTGCCTAGACCACAGGGACTAGCAAACAACGAGTAGAATGGCATGCTGTTTGTGCCGAAGAAAGCTGGGATGATTTTGGTTCACCTCTTGTTTTGCCATCTGCCTGCTTAAATTTTTTTTGTTACTCCTGGCTAACTATCGTTAACATACGTGAATGTAGTCTGCATTTTCGTAAGAGAGAAAGGTTGGCCTCAGTTTTAAATTAAATAACACCAGATCTAATTTTATGCCTAGTTTTATGTATGTAATTGATTTTCTAATTTAGTTTGAGCATTCATAGTTAGTATCATTTGTTATAGGGTGAAATCAGCGATTTTTTCGTAACTTCAATTCCATTGTTCACATATAAACAAGTACAGATTCTGTAATAATTGTAAAATTTGGAAGACGAAGAATTAGAAATCTTGAAGTATCTATTTAGATCCACTCGAAAACATGTTAGCAAGGCCTACCCTTAATTAATTCCAAAGTAATTAACAGTTTTGTGAAAGTATGGTTTGCATAACTATATATGTTACAATCATTATTTAAACAAATAATTCGGCCTGAGAAACTGTTAAAAAGAACTAATCTTTCCTTATATCCAATTAATCTTATTAGTTAAGTTTCAATTGTAATTTCTGTAATTTTAACATCAAACAACGTATAGTTTCAGTACCTATTATTGTGAAGATATATAAGGGCCCAGTATTTGGTCACGAGACAGTCAGACCACAGCCGAGTTTCAGACGAGTAACCTGTGCTGGTTAGAACAACAACAATGCTTCATCTTAACACTGTGATAAATGTTAAACAATTAGGCCATGTGTAATAACAATGACAGTGTCTGCTCCATTTGTACCTGATTATTCTTAAAGAACTATGAACTTTGTGGTTAGGTTTTTACTGCTCGTAGATGTTCAACAAGAAACTATTGTAGGAGTATGTAGAGATTCGCCTGCAAAATGTTAATGAGGCTTATGAAAAGTTTAAACAATAGTGCACTGGCCATACATGTATAACTGTGTATAATTGGGGGATTGTGCAAAGTGAAAGTCAGTGAATCTTAACTGTTCATCTGTTGGCTACATTACACTATTGGCCATTAAAATTGCTACACCAAGAATAAATGCAGATGACAAAAGAGTATTTATTGGACAAATATATTATACTAGAACTTAGATGTGGTTACATTTCCACGCAGTTTGGGTGCATAGATCCTGAGAAATCAGTGCCCTGAACAACCACCTCTAGCCGTAATAACGGCATTGATACGCCTGGGCATTGAGTCAAACAAAGCTTGGACGGCGTGTACAGGTACAGCTGCCCATGCAGCTTCGACACGATACCACAGTTCAAGAGTAGTGACTGGCTTATTGTGACGAGCCGGTTGCTCGGCCACCATTGACCAGACGTTTTCAGTTGGTGAGAGATCTGGAGAATGTGCTGGCCACGGCAGCAGTCAAACATTTTCTGTATCCAGAAAGGCCCGTACAGGCCTGCAACATGCGGTCGTGCATTATCCTGCTTAAATGTAGGGTTTCGCAGGGATCGAATGAAGGGTAGAGCCAAGGGGCGTAACACATCTGAAATGTAAAGTCCACTGTTCAAAGTGCCGTCAATGCGAACAAGAGATGACCGAGGCGTGCAACCAATGGCACCCCATACCATCACGCCGGGTGATACGCCAGTATGGCGATGACGAATACACGCTTCCAATGTGCGTTCACCGCGATGTCGCCAAACATGGATGCGACCATCACGGTGCTGTAAACAGAACCTGGATTCATCCGAAAAAAAATGACGTTTAGCCGTTCGTGCACCCACGTTCGTCGTTGAGTACACCATCGCAGGCGCTCCTGTCTGCGATGCAGCGTCAAGAGTAACCGCAGCCATGGTCTCCGAGCAGATAGTCCATGGTGCTGCAAACGTCGTCGAAATGTTCGTGAATATGGTTGTTGTCTTGCAAACGTCCCCATCTGTTGACTCAGGGATCGAAACGTGGCTGCACGATCCTTTACAGCCATGTGGATAAGATGCCTGTCATCTCGACTGCTAATGAAACGAGGCCCTTGGGATCCAGCACGGCGTTCCGTATTACCTTTCTGAACCCACTGATTCTATATTTGCTACCAGTCGTTGGATCTCGACCAAAGCGAGTAGCAATTTCGCGATACGATAAACCGCAATCACGATAGGCTATAATCCGACCTTTACCGAAGTCGGAAACGTGATGGTATGCATTTCTCCTCCTGACACGAGGCATCACAACAACGTTTCGCCAGGCAAGGCCGGTCAACTGCTGTTTGTGTATGAGAAATCGGTAGGAAACTTTCCTCATGTCAGCACGTTTTAGGTGTCGCCAGCGGCGCCAACCTTGTGTGAGTTCTCTGAAAAGCTATTCATTTGCATATCACAGCATCATCTTCCTGTCTGTTAAATTTCGCGTCTGTAGCACGTCATCATTACAAACCCCATTTTTCAGCCAGTGTAGCAACGCAGTACATCGACAATGAGAGCAACAAACGAAGAAATAAAAGCAGGTGGAACCGCTACATGTTCTCGAAAGAGAGCTGATTCGTTCTGAATAGTTATTCTGGACGCACCCTCACCTATGAGGAGAGATGGGAAAATGTAATGCACGCGGGAACATTATTGAAAATGACTGTTTTGTTGGTTCAGGTGTCATCGTGTGAGGAGGATTAAAGCTGCACAAACAAAGCGACCTCAGAATCATTGAACACGGTACACTCATAGTACAATGTTGTGACGATGTACTGGTTCCCCCTGTGCGTTTCTTCAGTGGTGCATTCGACGCTGAATTTATTTTTGTGGATAAAAATAAGCCACCCCTCAGATATAGGACCTACTGGAAACAGAGGAAACGCGGCGAATGGACTGGCCTGCCCCTTTCGCCGATTTAAATCCCATCGTTCACCTGTGAGATAGATTCGTGAGACGTATCGCATCACGTCAACAAGCGAAAAGAACCATCCACCAACTGTCGAGCGCGCTGGTGGAGTAATGGAACGCCCACCACGAGAACTCCTCACTGACCTTGTGACCACCACGGGAACACGTTGTAAAACATGAATTATTTGTTGCACATGGTGATCACGCACACTACTAAGAACCATATCCCGCCTTTTGTACTGGCCAAGTGATCATCATTGTGTCACAGTAGCTTCATAGTGATTACTGTCTTTGAGTAAAAGTGTGATTTCTGTCCGTTTCACTGGATATTTCTTTCGCTTACCTTCTGTAGTATACTGTAGCAGTTCTTCCTATGTATGCTCCAAGTTTCAGCGAGTAAAGTTATTTGTCAGTAACACATCATGCAAAAGTTGCTATCGTCCATAAGTTTTGCGCACCTTAGTACTTCGTACAGTGTTAATAAGAAGCTTATATTTTTCATAACAAGATAATAACATATAATGAGTAACGAGTATCTACCTTTGTTACTGAAGAAGAAACAGCGACGAGAGATAATTTTTGAATGATGTTTCTCCGCAACTGGTTTCGGACTTTATCCATCGTCAGGAGAGAGAATGGACATTTCGCTCAAATTTATCGCTTTTGTCCCGAGGTAAAGTCTGATGGTTGAGCATGGCATATGTCGAAAAGCAGACGTCAGAACATTCTCAGCCCTCTCTTCTTGACCTATAATAGCTTGGGTCCGCTATTTGTCAAAGATTTTTACTTGCGCGTTTCGTTCATGGCTCATCACCAGAATATCAGATAAGCGAACAAAATGCACTGTATCATTTCAAGTGCTCATCAGGGAAAACGTAACTGAAGTTCTAAAATCAAACTGGGCTGTTATTAGCGGCGAGAAAGGGATGATACGGACCGGATCAGCAGTAATGTAGTAGTCGCAGGCTTCTTCTCGACTTTACGTCACAAGTTACAAAAAGCAGACCTCTGTGCTCACTGCTTTCTGACGACGGACTTGAGCATGAAATCAATCACAGAGAAATGATTGATTCATTCGCGAAGTGTTGCAAGTTGTAGGTTTCTCTTCAGTGATAATCAAGAAAACATCCGCGATGTTCTCAAACCGTGTTCGTCCTTGTAAGTCCATTCACTCTGCTTCAGGTGTGTGTGTGTTTGTGTGTGTGCTTACCTTTTAGACTTCGTATGTATAAATATTCATTTTTTTTAATTTTTTGATGAGTTGTATAGCAGCTGGAACACTCTACGTTGGTTGGTATTGCATTTGTCATTGAGCATGATCTTTCATATATCATTCTGTAGTAAACATTTTACCTGATAGAGAAATATTCTATTTCTTCTATTGTTATGGCTTAAGGTTGACATATCTGTTTTATTTGCAGTGTGGTGCTTTTTTCCTGCATTATGGCTCTAGCTACGTACATGGAGTGGGTACATCCACTCTTTAGTGCTCATTGTACCTAATCTTAGACAGCGATTGCAATAACTCGAATTTACTCGTATTTTCAGCCCCATAGAGAAATACGTTTTCTCATGGGAAACAGTAACACAGAACGCAAGTCCCCAGTATTACTCTCATGGAAGAGTGCTGGACTCGTACGCAGAGGAAATACGACTCAAGTACCCATCTGTGTATCCTCAGTGTGTTCAATCCAGCGGGGGGAGCCCTTCTATTAGCCACGTGTAGACGGAGTATTTACCTTTAAGATTTTCCCCTTCTTCCCTTCCACGAATGAGCTCAGTGATGACGATACTTTGAACTCAGTGTTCTCATCTTCCTTCTTTCACTAATTAAAAGTCAGATTAGCTGTCAGCACCAGTTTGGGGAATCAGAGGAATAAATAAGCTACGACGGTACGAAAACCCGCGCGTGTTTTGTCACGCAGTTCCACAGAGCTCAGTCTGGTAACAGGGAACCTTCTAACAACTGGCGGCCGAGGTATTCTTTAAGTTCCTGGAGAAACTGACATCGCGCTCCGGACAGTTCCTGGAAACCTCTGGGGGTTAAGAGCAAACTCTGTGTTATATTACTGCAGCCCCAAACAATACACAGGCAGGTTCACTGTCCACTTCGCTTACGACGGGCACATTCTATGAAAGCGAATGCATAGTCAGAATGACGAGAAAGCTGGTGAGTCTGAAATATATTGTGAACTTGTGGAGAGGTAAGATTTTCACAAGAATGCTAAAATGATACTGCACAGACACAAGTTTAGTATGTTGTTTGCGTGATTCTTCAAAATACACACTGCCCGGAAAAAATATATGGAGCACCAGGCAGTGGAGGAGGAGACGAAATGAAACATCACGATTTCGGACGGTACGTAATTTTATTGCAATGATAACAAAATTTTGTCACATTTATAAAGTAGCAGACAGGACGCCTTTGCATAAGGCTCTAGCCATTATGTTGCAGAAACAACATTTTGGCTCGATGTCGCATTTGATTATTTATCATTCAGATTACATGTTTCGGGTAGCTGCCACCGTCGGATCTGCCATGAGGTAAAAAGTATAAACATGGGAAATACAATTTTTTACACATATTAAAAATGTTTTTGGTAAGAAAAGTTAGTAACCATGGGATGCATGTTATTTCAGTAGACTACAAATTGATGGGACTTAACATCTGAGGTCATCAGTTCGCTAGACATAGAACTACTAAAACCTAACTAACCTAAGTACATCACACACATCCATGCCTGAGGCAGGATTTGAACCTGCGACCGCAGCAGCAGCGCGGTTCCGGACTAAAGCGCCTGGAACCGCTCGAACACAACGGCCGGCTACAAATTGAGAAGTGCTCTCAACTAATAGGGTAGAAATACAGTAGTATACATAAATAATAGGTACCAAACATTTCAAAACACCAAAATAGTGTATATAGTCAGACACTACATACTCGTAAAAAGTGCAGGTTCATACTGGCGGCGACACAGTTACCGGTATGAGGGTAGATTATTTACAGCGCAGTAACAACGGCGTCTTATATATGACAAAAAGAAAAGTGAAATGCTGTGTGGCATTGATGGCAGGGTGACCCCATACGGGAAAGTTCGGCCGCCGGGTTACAAGTCTTATTTCAGACGATGCCGCATTGCGCGCTTTGCTGTCAGTGATGGTGAAAGGATAACAAGAACAGCACAACACCCATTCCACGAGCGGAGAAAATCTCTAATGCGGCCAAGAATCAAACCCGGTAAGACGCAGCGCCGTATACCAATCCTGCCTTGGAGGCGGTTAAATGGGAGATGTGTCTTAGAGCTGGATAGTGACAGACGGTGACGCGAGACTGGACGCGCACGTAATTTATGTATCATCCGATAGAGCACAATATTGGATAGGGGACTGATTTAGTTTCAATTGTGCCCACTAGAGTGCACTAAAGTAATAGAATGTTTTTCATAAACTGTTCTGGTATTGTCATAAAGTGTTATCATGTCTTTTTGTGTATGTAAAATGTTATAAATGTGTTTTAGTAGTATGAATGATGCGTGAGTCTGGTTTAAGGTTAATATGAAGATAATTTTTTAACGAGTTATGTAGTGGGATTTAGTGTGGGAACATTTCGAAGAAGTATGGATATGAACAAAGGGGATTTTTGTAGAAGAGATTTGTAAAGTAAGTTTATGGTAAAGGGAAAGTTAATTCAGGTGTAAATAACAATAGTAAATAACTTTATGCATAAGCAAAACTTCAGCATATTAGATAATTACGTCGGTAAAATGTGCAGTCGTTAGGTTTACTATTTTGCGATTGGTTATTGATGAAAAGTGCGGACTGACGCGGGAGAATGTTGTTGGTAAAGCAATATTCTTCGCGCGCCTTTCTCTGCTGGTAGAGAAGACTTAGAATATTCAAGGGAAGGAGTCGGAGCCTAGCCATGAAACAGTTCGGACGTGTGTAGTAGTAGTTCCGATGGAAATGATAAGTTGCCGGATCTAGCAGTATTTCATACATAAAAAGTGTTGTAAAGTGACAGCATAATTATTCCGATGGGCGTGTAGAAATTTCGGAATTTTTAAGTGAATTTTGTGACGAGAAAAGACATAATCCGCGTGGCGTATTGAGCAGGTCGGTGGCTAAAAACTGTGACTGCATTAGGTACCGACAGACTTAATATTTGGCGAGTTTTCTCAACCAAAAACAATACGTATTTTTGTAGCTATTACGTTTTCGGAAAATGCAACACCATAAACTTGCTAACGTGAGTGAAAGGGATTGTGAGTGATTGCGTTAAGAGTAGCACAGGCTTGGCAGTGATACCTGTTCAACTAAGTTTCAGAATATATTAATTAAGGAAAAAATTTCCAACCTTTCATATCGTGTGAAAACTTTCTCCCGAAACGTAGATTAGTGACTTTAATTGCAGCCTGGTTCACGTCGAAGTAAAGTAGGTTTCGCTCGGCTTCCCTACTGATGATCTGCTGAGACAATGTTAACAGGTAGGTGTAGGTACATCGTAAAGGCACGGAAGGAACCGCGCCGCCGCACCGGGCCAGGTTCATGGTACGCAAACACGTCTCCACTTTTTTTATCTCATTTCGTTCTATATTTTTCGTTGAGTTTGGTCGGGGCGGACGTCCGATGACACGCGTTCTGGTTCTTCGTTCACCCGTTCACTCAGTTATTTTTTTTTTATTACTGAGGGTAGCTGACCCTGAGATTGAACATGCTGAGCTACAGTGCCGGCGACTTAGCTTATGAGGCGGACTGACGTGTGATACACAAGTGAAACACGAAATAAATCTAAATTACATTAAAAACGTACTTTCTACTTAAGTTACTACTTACTTAACACGTTAACAAAAGTATAAAGTACACTCCTGGAAATTGAAATAAGAACACCGTGAATTCATTGTCCCAGGAAGGGGAAACTTTATTGACACATTCCTGGGGTCAGATACATCACATGATCACACTGACAGAACCACAGGCACATAGACACAGGCAACAGAGCATGCACAATGTCGGCACTAGTACAGTGTATATCCACCTTTCGCAGCAATGCAGGCTGCTATTCTCCCATGGAGACGATCGTAGAGATGCTGGATGTAGTCCTGTGGAACGGCTTGCCATGCCATTTCCACCTGGCGCCTCAGTTGGACCAGCGTTCGTGCTGGACGTGCAGACCGCGTGAGACGACGCTTCATCCAGTCCCAAACATGCTCAATGGGGGACAGATCCAGAGATCTTGCTGGCCAGGGTAGTTGACTTACACCTTCTAGAGCAAGTTGGGTGGCACGGGATACATGCGGACGTGCATTGTCCTGTTGGAACAGCAAGTTCCCTTGCCGGTCTAGGAATGGTAGAACGATAGGTTCGATGACGGTTTGGATGTACCGTGCACTATTAAGTGTCCCCTCGACGATCACCAGTGGTGTACGGCCAGTGTAGGAGATCGCTCCCCACACCATGATGCCGGGTGTTGGCCCTGTGTGCCTCTGTCGTATGCAGTCCTGACTGTGGCGCTCACCTGCACGGCGCCAAACACGCACACGACCATCATTGGCACCAAGGCAGAAGCGACTCTCATCGCTGAAGACGACACGTCTCCATTCGTCCCTCCATTCACGCCTGTCGCGACACCACTGGAGGCGGGCTGCACGATGTTGGGGCGTGAGCGGAAGACGGCCTAACGGTGTGCGGGACCGTAGCCCAGCTTCATGGAGACGGTTGCGAATGGTCCTCGCCGATACCCCAGGAGCAACAGTGTCCCTAATTTGCTGGGAAGTGGCGGTGCGGTCCCCTACGGCACGGCGTAGGATCCTACGATCTAGGCGTGCATCCGTGCGTCGCTGCGGTCCGGTCCCAGGTCGACGGGCACGTGCACCTTCCGCCGACCACTGGCGACAACATCGATGTACTGTGGAGACCTCACGCCCCACGTGTTGAGCAATTCGGCGGTACGTCCACCCGGCCTCCCGCATGCCCACTATACGCCCTCGCTCAAAGTCCGTCAACTGCACATACGGTTCACGTCCACGCTGTCGCGGCATGCTACCAGTGTTAAATACTGCGATGGAGCTCCGTATTCCACGGCAAACTGGCTGACACTGACGGCGGCGGTGCACAAATGCTGCGCAGCTAGCGCCATTCGACGGCCAACACCGCGGTTCCTGGTGTGTCCGCTGTGCCGTGCGTGTGATCATTGCTTGTACAGCCCTCTCGCAGTGTCCGGAGCAAGTATGGTGGGTCTGACACACCGGAGTCAATGTGTTCTTTTTTCCATTTCCAGGAGTGTATATTATTAATCTGACTTACATATTATTCATTATCTGCCATATAGCAAACAGGGTACGCTAGTATAGCTCTTTGATTACCACCTGATGACGATCGAATAATGTAACCTCTCACTGGTGACTGTGTCGCAGCCAGTATGCACCTGCATTTCTTACGAGTATCTACAGTTTGACTAAATACATTATGTTTGCGTTTTAAATTATTTGGTATATATTACTCATCTACACTCATGCTCATAAATTAAGGATAATGCTGATACATGGTAAAACAACGCTCTGGTGGGCGGTTTGCGGGTTTAAACCACCTCGGGATATGACCATGCGGTGCATTTGACCTGCGGTCGTCGCACGGTGGCGCTGGCAGCAGTCCACATACGCAGAGGTGTGTTGGTGCATGTCAGAGTAGGGTGAAGCGAGTAAGTGTGCAGACATTTCAGAAGTGCTAATGGTGACTGTATGTTGAAAATAGCTCAAAGAACACATATTGATGACGTTATGAGGAATAGAATACTAGGGCGAGTGGAGGCTGGTCAAACACAGCAGGTCGTAGCCCGGGCCTTCTGTGTGCCACAAAGTGTGATCTCAAGATTATGGCAACGATTCCAGCAGACAGAAAACGTGTACAGGCGCTACAGTACTGGACATCCACAGTGTACAACACCACAAGGAAACCGACATCCCACCATCGGAGCCCGCAGACGGCCACGGAGTACTGCAGGCAGCCTTGCTCGGGACCTTACCGCAGCCACTGGAACAGTTGTCTCCAGACACACAGTCTACAGGCGACTGAACAGACATGATTTATTCGCCCAGAGACCTGCAAGGTGCATTCCACTTGCCCCTGGTCACATAAGAGTCCATAAAGCCTGGTGTCAAGAACACAGTACATGATCATTGAAAGAGTGGTTTGGGTTATGTTCATGGACGAATCCAGGCAGAGTCTGAACAGTGACTCTTGCCGGGTTTTCATCTGGCGTGAACGAGGAACCAGATACCAACCCCTTAATGTCCTTGAAATGGACCTGTATGAGAGTCGTGGTTTGATGGTGTGGGGTGGAATTATGATTGGTGCACGTACACCCCTTCAAGTCTTTGACAGAGGAACTGTAACAGGTCATGGTTGCAGTGGGTTTCACCTTCCTCCTGAAGGATGATAACACACGGTCCCACCGAGCTGCCATTGTGGAGGAGTATCTTGAAACAGACGATATCAGGTGAATGTAGTGGCCTGTCTGTTCTCCAGACCTAAACCCCATCGAGCACGTCTGGGATGCTCACGGTCGACGTATCGCTGCACATTTTCAATCCCATAGGACACTTCAGGAGCTCCGACAGGCACTGGTGCAAGAATCGGAGGCTATACCCCAGCAGCTGTTCGACCACCTGATCCAGAGTATGCCAGCCCGTTGTGCGGCTTGTGTACGTGTGCACGGTGATCATATCCCATATTGATGCCGGGGTACATGCGCAAGAAACAGTGGCGTTTTGTAGCTCATGTGTTTCGGGTCGGTTTTCTCAACTTATCACCAATACCATGGACTTACAGATCAGCGTCGTGTGTGTTCCCTATGTGTCCATGCTATTAGCGCCACTTTTATGTATGCCACATTGTGTGGCACCACATTCTGCAATTATCCTTAATTTATGGGCATGAGTGTATATTACTTTCATTGTAACATATTAATTGTGAGCGCTTGTCATTTTGTGGTCTATTGAAATAACAAGCATCCCATAGCTATTTTCTTTTTTTACGAAAAATATTTTTGGAATATACGCAAGGAATAGTATATCTCATGTTTGTACTTTTTGTCTCATGACGATAGTTAGGCGAAACGAGTAATCAAAATCAGAAATTATAAAGTATGACTAAGACTAACACATTTTGTGTGCTTGTAAATTTACATATAACTTTTTAGTACGAGCCAAGTTATCAATATGCGATCCGATGCTCGTAACTAATAGGGTACAAGTTCAGTAATATGCGCGAGTAATATACCCCGTTTGGGCTAAATGCACACACTTTGCGGTTGGGAAGCAAGTTATAAAGCCGTTGTATCTTCTCCTGCGATATTCTGGTCCACAAATGCTACGACTGGTCCTTGACATCGCGGATACCGGCACGGGGATGGATTTGAAGAACGAGCCGGTCCTGCACAAAGACCGTTGGGTACAGATCTGGGAATCTGGGATCTGGGTAGCTCAACACGACGCAGAAAGTTCAAAGAGAGACGTCCCATGTGTGAACGAGCATTGTCCTGTTGAAAAATGGCGCCATGATACCGTCGCATGGGAGGCAACATATGAGGACGCAGGATGTCCCTGACGTACCGTTGTAGCATCAGTTACAGGGTGGCACATGAAATGTGTTACCATTTTGTTTTTGAATATAAACTTTATTGTCAATACAGTCTGAAAGGAACATACACTACAATGAAGAGCAGGCCATGGAGATTTGTTCTAACTCAGCACATGCTCAATATGTCCACCATTTCGTTCTCTAACTTCCTTCAAACGAACACTGAAGTTAGTGATTACCCTACGGCACATGTCTTCCGTAATTTCACTGCAAGCATGAAGAATATGTCTCCTGAGCTCCATTGAATCACGTGGACGTTTCGGGAAAAGTTTTTCCTTTAGGTACCCCCAAAGAAAAAAGTCACATGTATTGAGGTCTAGACTATTGGGGGGCCAATTTTGTCCGTCACTGAAGCGACCTGGAAACCTTAGTGAAATGATCCGCATGTCCAAATGCTCGTGTAAAAACTCCAACACAGTGTTCGCAGTATGTGGCCTTGCTCCATCTTGCATGAACCACTGCGTGTTGAAGGGCAAGGCAGTAGCAAGAAGCTGTGGAATGAAGCTATTGCGAAGCATGCTCAAATAACTCATGCTGTTCACAGTTTCTTCAAAGAAAAAGGGTCCAATAAGTCCGTGACTGGAAATTGCTGCCCACGCTGTAATCCTCTGAGCATAATGTTGTCGTTCATGAAGCACTTGTGGGTTTTCAGTGGCCCAAAAGCTTACATTTTGCTTGTTAACCACACCGTCTAAATGAAAATGCGCCTCGTCTGAAAACCAAACGTTGTTGAGAGTTTCTTCCCTATCCTCCGCCCACTGAGCGAACAGTAGTCTCTGCTGCTTGTGTTCTTCAGTGAGCTTCAGTGCACAGGTCATCTTGTATGGGTACATATGGCGGTCACTTTTAAGAATGCGTTGAACGGAGCGTCTGGATATTCCCAGTTGCACTGCTGCCTTTCTACACGATTTCCCGGGACTTCTCTGTACAGCAACTCGTACCGCTTCAATATTCTCCGGCGAACAAACAGGCTTAGGACGAGGTCGCTTCGCTTCCAATACTGTTCCTTCCTGTACAAATTTGTCGTACAACCTGTGGATGGTCTTCTTGCAAGGGACCCATAGTGTGTTAAACTGTTGTCGAAAACGCCTCTGAGGCACAACAAGGCTTTACGTTTCATGAAAAAGTAACACGACTGCCGATCGTTGCTGTGTCGTCAGTCTTCCATTGTCAGCCATTGCTGCTTACTACTCTCCTAGCGGCAGTATCGTGAATTACACGTCATTTCGTAACTCACCTGTTTTTCAAAGTTCTGCTGGTACTGCTGTAGAGATCCCAGCGGGATATCTAATGTGCGTCGTAAATTGTGAAAGAAACAATTGGTAACACATTTCATGCTCCACGCTGTACTATCAGTCGTGACTTGAAGTCACAGCCGATGCCTCTCCACTCCATATTACAGGAGAAACACCGCTGCGCATCTCCAAAACGCCACACACGCCGACGAGTGTAGGGCAGAGACGTGCTCCACAATGTGACTCAATTCATCAGAAGTCCATTCCTCCCGGGTGCGGCACCAATCCAAACGTATCCGTTTTTCTTGTATTAATGGCATTCAGCATAAGTTGACAATGGCTACAAAGCCGAAACCATTAATGTGTGAAATAAATGAAAAGTAATTTACAGGCAAATGACGGAAATTTCTTTAAAAAAATGCATATTGTTGAAAGAAGTACGTAATCGTGTTGCCGGATGGCAGGGGCACATGTGAAGGGGTTTCGATGTGCTTTGTACACAATACGGCGACCCTCCCTTCCGTTACTCAGATGTGCTCCAACGGAACTTTGACGACGTAATACGCCTGCCCTCACGTTCATACGAAGTCCAACATTGGCACACTCTTGCATCCGAGTGCTCCACAAATCTAGATATTGCACGACTCGACCAGCCGACCGAATGGAGACCCTCAATGAGGCTATCAGCTGCTGAGAACGCCTTCTTACACGGGCACCAACCAGCCAAATTCCTTGAATTTATTTTCACCCCACATTTGAATCTTCAGGCAGTACTTCATTAAATCATCGACAGCAAACTGGTTGCTGCAGCTGCCCTGCGTAAAGCAGCTATCAAATTAAAAAAAAGGGACCTTACAATCGATCAGGGGTATAAAAACTTAACTGCAATTCATGTTAGAAGAGATACATTGGCGAAACAGGTAGAAATTTCAACATATGTTTAGAGGAACTGGAGGATGATCTTCCTTTAGAAACTTAAACAAATCCACATGTAGGTGAAAGTGAACATTAAGTGAGGGTAATACTTCACGGCGACGGAGATTTGAGGTTTCACCGGATTCCTGATATTCAAGGTACACTCGTCAAGTGCTCGTACGGGAAATTCCCCACTTTATCGCTACCTCGGAGATGCAGTGCCCCATCGCTCGTCCGCCGACTATAACACCACGTTCAAACTCACTTAAATCATGATAACCTGCCATTGTAGCAGCAGTAACCGATCTAATACTGTGTCAGACACCTTATATAGGCGTCCCCGACCGCAGCGCCGTTTTCTGCCTGTTAAAGTGTCTCTGTATTTGAATACGCATGCCTATACGAGTTTCTTCGGCACTTCGGTGTAGTTATATGTGATGTAAATCTGTTGTTCTCTCTTTAGTGTCTATAATTGTCCTTCTTGTTGTGAATAAAATACGTAATATAAATTCTTTTATGTAAAATATATTGCTTTATTTTTATAATCTTCCATATAGTCGAATTAAACTGTTACTCAAGCACTTATTTAATAACCATACATAGTACTCAGCATATTTATGCTGGATAATTTTACTTCCTTGTAGTGTTAATGAAGCTTAAACTAGAAATAGTATTTCCAGAACCTGTAACAAAAGTATAGCTTTGACCATAGATACAATGGTCGGGATGTAGACAAAGATCTCACTTGGTAACGTGGTGGGTAACGCGCTGTCTTTATGCAAGATACAAGTGGAAAATCCGAATAAAAGCAAGCAATATATCGTAAACATACAACTCGCGAAGTGTGGTAGCTAAACAAAATCGTTATTTTGCACAGGGCAGCTGCAGTGTCCAGTCTGCTGTCGATGTTTCAACGATGTTCTTAACTGAAGATTCAGATATATATTACGCCAGTTTAAGATGGGTGAAAGCCCAAATGCGCATAGATATGAATAAAAATACGCAAAAAAGTGGTTGGTTGCTATATTTCTTAAAATGAGATTTAACCTACACTGTTTTTTGATTTTATCCTTTATGTATATGAGATTAATATTAACCAGTCGGCTCAGCCACCTATTTAGAGTATAAAAAACTCTAAAATTCACGCGTTTCGAAGATCAAGCCTTCGTCTTCAGAATAACTGTACAAGAAACCTCTTCGAGCCACAAGTATAAAACATAAACAAGAGCAATAAAACTGATTGTAAAACGTGACTAGTTCCCTTCCAGCTGTGTGTTCTTAAAATTTACAAGGTGGTCATACTTAAAATTTGGCTATGTCGGACAACTCCCACGAAAAACGAGTCATCGTAGGACAATGAAACTTTGTCGAAGCATTTGTAAGGAGATCCGGTAGAGAAATAACGAATCAACTACACGGAGAAACACATTTCAATTTCCACATAAGAGGGTAACATTTGTTAATTGCTTACCTTGTTTATGATCTAGGATACAAACGTTGCACAACTTAATCACCATTTGCATCCACCACAGCCTGAAAGCGCGCTAGACGTTGCTCAACTGCTTCCCGATACATTTAAGGTAGATGTGGGCCACGGAATGTTCACCTGTCGTGACACAGCTCGTGCACCGCTTGGAAATCGCACATTGCTTGGAACATTCTCAGCCAACGAAACGGTAGCTTCTTCTTCTTTGTGGAGCAACTGGTCTTTGGTCTCTAGCAGGAACAATTCCCAAATCGCCATTTGATTCGAGCTTCCGAATCATGTTCCTCAAACCATTTAATGCGTCGATAAGAGCAACAGCACTGTTGTAGCTGTTGTGATAAACCGAGTAAAGTTATGTTCACGTCGTTCAATCCAAGTAGACTGTAGTCCACTGTAATGCTCACTGACACTAGTGATTCAATGCTACGTCGCCGTACCAGTACCTAAATAACTGTCACGACACTAACCCTACTAACAACCAAAATACTCCAGCGCACAGTCATTATTCCTACACACATAAAAAAAAGTTTTGAATTACCTCGGGTCCGAGAGTTCCGGAACTAGTACCCGTGGTCTAGGGGTAGCGTCTTTGATTCATAATCAAAACGTGTTCGATCCCCGCAACTGCCTAAATTTTGATAAATAATCAGCATTGGTGGCCGAAGACTTCCGGCATAAGAAGACAGCCTCATTCTGCCAACGGCCTTGTCAAAGAGGGCGGAGGAGCGGATAGAGGTTCAGGGCACTCTCTTTTCCTAGGGGTGGGAAATTGCCCCTAAAGGCGGAAGAATCAGCAATGATCAACGACATGAAGATGCAGAAGGCAATGGAAACCACTGCATTAAAGACACGTAACGTGTATCCACAGGACATGTGGCCTGTAATTGAAGAAGTGTCATGATGATCTCTCCATTGGCAAAAGATTCCGGAATAGTCCCCCATTCGGATCTCCGGGAGGGGACTGCCAAGGGGGAGGTTACCATGAGAAAAAGATTGAATAATCAACGAAAGGATAACGTTCTACGAGTCGGGGCGTGGAATGTCAGAAGCTTGAACGTGGTAGGGAAACTAGAAAATCTGAAAAGGGAAATGCAAAGGCTCAATCTAGATATAGTAGGGGTCAGTGAAGTGAAGTGGAAGGAAGACAAGGATTTCTGGTCAGATGAGTATCGGGTAATATCAACAGCAGCAGAAAATGGTATAACTGGTGTAGGATTCGTTATGAATAGGAAGGTAGGGCAGAGGGTGTGTTACTGTGAACAGTTCAATGACCGGGTTGTTCTAATCAGAATCGACAGCAGACTAACACCGACAACGACAGTTCAGGTATACATGCCGGCGTCGCAAGCTGAAGATGAACAGATAGAGAAAGTGTATGAGGATATTGAAAGGGTAATGCAGTATGTAATGGGGGACGAAAATCTAATAGTCATGGGCGACTGGAATGCAGTTGTAGGGGAAGGAGTAGAAGAAAAGGTTACAGGAGAAAATGGGCATGGGACAAAGAATTAAAGAGGAGAAAGACTAATTCAGTTCTGTAACAAGTTTCAGCTAGTAATAGCGAATACCCCGTTCAAGAATCACAAGAGGAGGAGGTATACTTGGAAAAGGCCGGGAGATACGGGAAGATTTCAATTAGATTACATCATGGTCAGACAGAGATTCCGAAATAACATACTGGATTGTAAGGCGTACCCAGGAGCAGATATAGACTCAGATCACAATATAGTAGTGATGAAGAGTAGGCTGAAGTTGAAAACATTAGTCAGGAAGAATCAATACGCAAAGAAGTGGGATACGGAAGTACTAAGGAATGACGAGATACGTTTGAAGTTCTCTAACGCTATAGATACAGCAATAAGGAATAGCGCAGTAGGCAGTACAGTTTAAGAGGAATGGACATCTCTAAAAAGGGCCATCACAGAAGTTGGGAAGGAAAACATAGGTACAAAGAAGGTAGCTGCGAAGAAACCATGGGTAACAGAAGAAATACTTCAGTCGATTGATGAAAAGAGGAAGTACAAACATGTTCCGGGAAAATCAGGAATACAGAAATACAAGTCGCTGAGGAAGAAAATAGGAAGTGCAGGGAAGCTAAAACGAAATGGCTGCAGGAAAAATGTGAAGAGATCGAAAAAGATATGATTGTCGGAAGGACAGACTCAGCATACAGGCAAGTCAAAACAACCTTTGGTGACATTAAAAGCAACGGTGGTAACATTAAGAGTGCAACGGGAATTCCACTGTTAAATGCAGAGGAGAGAGCAGATAGGTGGAAAGAATACATTGAAAGCCTCTATGAGGGTGAAGATTTGTCTGATGTGATAGAAGAAGAAACAGGGGTCGATTTAGAAGAGATAGGGGATCCAGTATTAGAATCGGAATTTAAAAGAGTTTTGGAGGTCTTACGGACAAATAAGGCAGAAGGGATAGATAATATTCCATCAGAATTTCTAAAATCATTGGGGGAAGTGGCGACAAAACGACTATTCACGTTGGTGTGTAGAATATATGAGTCTGGCGACATACCATCTGACTTTCGGAAAAGCATCATCCACACAATTCCGAAGACGGCAAGAGCTGAAATGTGCGAGAATTATCGCACAATCAGCTTAACAGCTCATGCATCGAGGCTGCTTACAAGAATAATATACAGAAGAATGGAAAAGAAAATTGAGAATGCGCTAGGTGACGATCAGTTTGGCTTTAGGCAATTCTGGCGTTACGGCTAATAATGGAAGCAAGGCTAAAGAAAAATCAAGACACTTTCATAGGATTTGTCGACCTGGAAATAGCGTTCAACAATATAAAATGGTGAAAGCTGTTCGAGATTCTGAAATAAGTAGGGGTAAGCTATATGGAGGGACGGGTCATATACAATATGTACAACAACCAAGAGGGAAGAATAAGAGTGGACGATCAAGAACGAAGTGCTCGTATTAAGAAGGGTGTAAGACAAGGCTGTAGCCTTTCGCCCCTACCCTTCAATCTGTACATCGAGGAAGCAATGATGGAAATAAAAGAAAGGTTCAGGAGTGGAATAAAAATACAAGGTGAAAGGATATCAATGATACGATTCGCTGATGACATTGCTATCCTGAGTGAAAGTGAAGAAGAGTTAAATGATATGCTGAACGGAATGAACAGTCTAATGAGTACGCAGTAGGGTTTGAGAGTAAATCGGAGAAAGACGAAGGTAATGAGAAGTAGTAGAAATTAGAACAGCGAGAAACTTAACATCAGGATTGATGGTCACGAAGTCAATGAAGTTAAGGAATTCTGCTACCTAGGCAGTAAAACAACCAATGACGGACGGAGCAAGGAGAACATCAAAAGCAGACTCGCTATGGCAAAAAAGGCATTTCTGGCCAAGAGAAGTCTACTAATATCAAATACCGGCCTTAATTTGAGGAAGAAATTTCTGAGTATGTACGTCTGGAGTACAGCATTGTATGGTAGTGAAACATGGACTGTGGGAAAACCTGAGCAGAAGAGAATCGAAGCGTTTGACATGTGGTGCTATAGACGAATGTTGAAAATTAGGTGGACTGATAAGGTAAGGAATGAGGAGGTTCTACGCAGAATCGGAGAGGAAAGGAATATGTGGAAAACACTAATAAGGAGACGGGACAAGATGATAGGACATCTGCTAAGACGTGAGGGAATGACTTCCATGGTACTAGAGGGAGCTGTAGAAGGCAAAAACTGTAGAGGAAGACAGAGATTGGAATACGTCAAGCAAATAATTGAGGACGTAGGTTGCAAGTGCTACTCTGAGATGAAGAGGTTAGCACAGGATAGGAATTCGTGGCGGGCCGCATCAAACCAGTCAGTAGACTGATGATAAAGAAAAATCAATATAAACATCAATTCCACCCTTTCATTTCTCATGAAAACCACACATTGCATTTTGTACCACCATACAGGGAAATCTTCAGAGATGGTGAACGAGATTGTTGTACACACCGTTATCTCTAATACCCAGTACAACGTCCACTTGTACTGACACATGCCTGTATTTGTCGTGGTATGCTAGCCACAAGTTCTTCAAGGCACTGTTGGTCCAGATTGTTCCATTCCTCAACGGTGGTTCGGAGTAGATCCCTCAGAGTGGCTGGTGTGTTACGCTGTACATAAACAGCTCTTTTCAATCTATCCCAGGCATGTTCAATTGGGTTCATGTCTCGAGAACATGCTGGCAACTCTAGTCGAGCGATATTGTTATCCTGAAGGAAGTCATTCACAAGATGTTTACGACGGGGGGGGGGGGGGGGGGGGGCCCGAATTGTCGCCCATGAAGACGAATGCCTCGCCAATATGCTGCCGACGATATGGTTGCACTACTGGTCGGAGGATGGCATTCACGAATCGCACAGCCATTACGGCGCCTTCCACGACCGCCAGCGGCGTACATCGGCCCCACATAATGCCACCTCATAACAGCGGGGAACCTCCACCTTGCTTCACTTGCTGGACAGTGTGTCTAAGGCGTTCAGACTGACCGAGTTGCCAATCCGACGATTGTCCTGTTGAAGGCAAATGCGTCACTCATCGGTGAAGAGAACGTGATGCCGACTCTCAGCGGTTCATTCGGCAAGTTGTTGGGCCCATCCTTACCGCACTGCGTGGTGTCGTGGTTGCGAAGATTGACCTCTCCATGAACGTCGGCATGAAGTTGCCCATCATGCAGCCTATTGCGCACAGTTTAAGCCGTAACACGACGTCCTGTGGCTGCACGAAAAGCATTATTCTACATGATGGTGTTGCTGTCAGGGTTCCTCCGAGCCATAATCCGTAGGTAGTGGTCATCCACTGCAATAGTAGCCCTTGAGCGACCTGAGCGATGCATGTCATCGACAGTTCCTGTCTCTCTGTATCCCCTCCATGTCCGAACAACATCGGTTTGGTTCACTCCGAGACGCCTGGACACTTACCTTGTTGAGAGCCGTTCCTGGCACAAAGAATCAATGCGGTCGCTATCGAACCGCGGTACTGACCGTCTAGGCATGGTTGAAGTACAGACAACTCGAGCCATGTACCTCCTTCCTAGTGGAATGACTGGAACTGATCGGCTGTCGGACACCTCAGTCAAATGGGCGCTGCTCATGCGTGGCTGTTTACATCTTTGGGCGGGTTTAGTGACATCTCTGAACAGTCAAAGGGACTGTGTCTGTGATATAATATCCACAGTCAACGTCTATCTGCAGGCGTTCTGGGAACCGGGGTGTTCCAAATCTATTTTCGAGGTGTTTATAAAGCTGGGTACCCATAAGATAAATAATTTTCCTTTGAAACTGACTCAAGCAGCGAAAATATAACTATAAACACCCTGTATATCCTCATCACTGTCGTCTGATTAAATAGACGATCATCTGTTTGTCTGCGTCATGCTGTTTATGAAGCAGCAGATGATGGTGAATTAGTAGCTCAGCCTGTAAGTAGTCAAGTGTTTTTACACGGCCCTTCAGTGTTTTGTGGAGCTATTTTCAACTTTAATATTGACAATGTAGCCGACAATGCCCATGGTAATCGATGGGTAACTGTGGCTATAGTACGTTATCCTGGAGACAAAGTGCCATTAGTTGGAGGATTTGATAGCTTCAATGATAGGGATCTCATTGCATTTCGTACATTTCAAATAAGTGAGTTCTATGACAGAACAAAGGCAAGACCATTTTACATGGCATCTACAGCTTTGGTTCTACGCACGAGGAATCATCGCAAAAATAAGTGAAAGAGAGTCAGCATGTGTCTATCTAAATGGCGGAGGAAATTGTGCCAAAATTAAACTTGTTGGAGATCTTACACATTATTATAGAAATTAAATAAAGTTCATTTCCTTTCCTTCGTTCCGTTCTTTATGTGCCCTGTGCACACATAGGGCTGCTTGTCTTACCCTGCGAGCATCTGTGTACACCATATGCCATTCCATTTTAATCTACACTCCTGGAAATTGAAATAAGAACACCGTGAATTCATTGTCCCAGGAAGGGGAAACTTTATTGACACATTCCTGGGGTCAGATACATCACATGATCACACTGACAGAACCACAGGCACATAGACGCAGGCAACAGAGCATGCACAATGTCGGCTCTAGTACAGTGTATATCCACCTTTCGCAGCAATGCAGGCTGCTATTCTCCCATGGAGACGATCGTAGAGATGCTGGATGTAGTCCTGTGGAACGGCTTGCCATGCCATTTCCACCTGGCGCCTCAGTTGGACCAGTGTTCGTGCTGGACGTGCAGACCGCGTGAGACGACGCTTCATCCAGTCCCAAACATGCTCAATGGGGGACAGATCCGGCGATCTTGCTGGCCAGGGTAGTTGACTTACACCTTCTAGAGCACGTTGGGTGGCACGGGATACATGCGGACGTGCATTGTCCTGTTGGAACAGCAAGTTCCCTTGCTGGTCTAGGAATGGTAGAACGATGGGTTCGATGACGGTTTGGATGTACCGTGCACTATTCAGTGTCCCCTCGACGATCACCAGTGGTGTACGGCCAGTGTAGGAGATCGCTCCCCACACCATGATGCCGGGTGTTGGCCCTGTGTGCCTCGGTCGTATGCAGTCCTGATTGTGGCGCCCACCTGCACGGCGCCAAACACGCATACGACCATCATTGGCACCAAGGCAGAAGCGACTCTCATCGCTGAAGACGACACGTCTCCATTCGTCCCTCCATTCACGCCTGTCGCGACACCACTGGAGGCGGGCTGCACGATGTTGGGGCGTGAGCGGAAGACGGCCTAACGGTGTGCGGGACCGTAGCCCAGCTTCATGGAGACGGTTGCGAATGGTCCTCGCCGATACCCCAGGAGCTACAGTGTCCCTAATTTGCTGGGAAGTGGCGGTGCGGTCCCCTACGGCACTGCGTAGGATCCTACGGTCTTGGCGTGCATCCGTGCGTCGCTGCGGTCTGGTCCCAGGTCGACGGGCACGTGCACCTTCCGCCGACCACTGGCGACAACATCGATGTACTGTGGAGACCTCACGCCCCACGTGTTGAGCAATTCGGCGGTACGTCCACCCGGCCTCCCGCATGCCCACTATACTCCCTCGCTCAAAGTCCGTCAACTGCACATACGGTTCACGTCCACGCTCTCGCGGCATGCTACCAGTGTTAAAGACTGCGATGGAGCTCCGTATGCCACGGCAAACTGGCTGACACTGACGGCGGCGGTGCACAAATGCTGCGCAGCTAGCGCCATTCGACGGCCAACACCGCGGTTCCTGGTGTGTCCGCTGTGCCGTGCGTGTGATCATTGCTTGTACAGCCCTCTCGCAGTGTCCGGAGCAAGTATGTTGGGTCTGACACACCGGTGTCAATGTGTTCTTTCTTCCATTTCCAGGAGTGTATTTTAGTAGTTGATGGTCATGTGGATGTACTTCCATGCTCAAACGACGTGAACTGCGTTTCACCCGTTTTGTATGCAACCCACATAACGTAACTATCTTGCAGGTTCTCTGCTCTCTTTTCGGTACAGTCGTTTGACTATACAAAGTGGTTACTGCAAGAGGCCGCAGGAGACAACTGTTCTGTAATGGCTATAAATCGAGAAGCAAATTAATATCAGGACAATATAAATGTCAGAAAACACGTTACAGAGGTAAAACAGCCATTACGCTTGTAAAATCAAAATTAGTAAATGACATTTCAAAAACTAAATTTCAACTTGAAATTACATTACGAACATTTTTGTACTGGACTGGAATCCTGGATTTTAATCCACAAGCTATTGTTCCTGTTAACTAACCTCGAATACTGTTAAACATCGTTTTATTAACAATTAACAAACTTGAAATGACACTTAAAATTTTTGTGCTGGATGGGGATTCGAACCGAGGACCTAATCACATAGTTAGATAAGCAAAATCAAATCTCAAGAATCGAATTTTCTCACCAGCAGCAAGTTACCTGAAAGGAAATTGACGAGACAAATGAATACTATCCCTCCCTGGAATTCGAATTCAGCTCCTATTACCGTCATTTTTCTAGGCAATAAAGAACATCACATACGGGTTCTTTCACCAGTAGTGAGATATGCGCGTGTTTCAACCAGAATTAACATGACGAACAGTTCAGTGCAGACTGGGAATCCACCCCATCACATATCATCTTTGACTACACACAAATAGACGTTAGCCATAGAATTCTTTTACACCAGTAGTTAGGAGTGGCATGATAGAACTTAAAACGATGTGACGAAAAGTTTTGTGCCTCACTGGGACTCAAAACCATCACATGCCTTATTTGCTGTCAACGAATGGAGGAACGTTAAATACTAAAATTATTTTCCGTCATCAGGTAGGTGGCCTCATGTTTCAGCTTCAAACAGACATGATGAAAACCATCATGCCGCACCAGGATTCAAACACAGACACACGCTTTATTTGGAGACCTTGAGAATCTAATCGTCTTGATAAAACAACGAATTGATGAAACTGCGTCGTCACGAAAGGATCAGATGCCACGACTGGCAATATCCAAGTTCGAATCCCAGTCCAGAACCAATACAACCAATATCTCAAGCTCAAATAAAAGATGAACCAAGTGCCCTGTGACCTTAGATGGCTTTTGGTTCCTTAATTAAAATAGTATTACTTGTGTATGAAAGTTTCCTGGCTACCAGTTCCGCCTTTGTCGTTGTCCACTGGATAAGAATTCCGACCAGACTAATAGATTACAGGCTGTTCAGTACATTCATTTCCTCGTTCATTCGAATCGCCATTAACGAGCTGTCTTGGCTAGGCAATGCTTAGATACGACTTGATTTTGTAATCACTGAAATAAAATCGCATAACGGCCATCCACACAAACTGCTAACACTATAGGGTACGAAAGTTTCCATAGGAAATGTTGACTTCCGTTTGAGCTTGTGTGCTGCTCTACCTGTTTATGGTAAAAGTCATGGAATGAAAGAGAAAATCTGAGTTATTGAAAGTGTTTCTGCCGTAGTTTCATAAACCACATCTCATCTGACTGGTAACAATATCAGTTTGTTCGAAGCCTAGGGATAATGTACTTCATTTTCTAACCCACCAGTAACAGCAACGTCTTGGAAGGACATTTCCGTGAAAAGGGTTGTGGCTTCCTCAACTTGATCAGAATAATTCCTGTTCGACCAACCTACATCCACCTGACACTAACTGCTAACAGATCAGGTGATCACAGCCCGTTGCGACTTGGGCCTACGGTAAACAGCAGACATTTTTACTTTCACATTGGCAAGCATAAGATTACTTAATATTGTAGTTTGGTTTTCGGCATCAAATATTTTCGATATACTGTGTGTACAACATGAAGTAGCAACAATCAGTACTCACACAGCACATTACTTGGGGAATACTGAGTATGTAATCTTCGATTGAGGGGAAAGCTTACATGGAAAGTGGCACGGAAAAAGTAGGTTAGAGCACAAGTTCGAGGAGAATTTGTTTGGTGGATTGATAAGCGGATTTTAGTGGCGATTTTGTTTGGTGATTACCATAACTGTATTTATCAATTTTTATTTTTTTATTTGCGGTTATTGTTCTTGAGATGGAATGTTGAACGTTGCGTACGTAAAGGTTACAAGTATTGTTTTTTATGGATCGGGAAAGAAGTGCTAAAAGGAAAAAAAAATTTATTTTTGTGACATTGGTCCTCTCTGAATACGATGGAGGGTAAGGAAGCGGAGGGAGTCCGAACATTTGTGTCGTGTGCGGGGTGAGAAATTACGTCAGGAAATAGTCTTTTCACTTCATGTAGAATCGGTTAAATGAATTACTCGCCGCATTGAGGAAGTCCCAATAGTTGTAGCTCTGTCACATAAGAGATATAAGAGATAAAACACTAGTTCCTCGTGAGACTGTAACCTAGAGCAAACGCTACCCTCACTTTGCAGCGTAACTTGGTTTCCACACGTCTACCTAGCACCTGTTGCATTCATTGCTCCCTAGTTGTGCTAGTGATAACTCGCAATGCAAACATGAAATTGGTTGTAGCTTTTGCATGTAATGACCTTCTTGGACTAAAAATGTACATTTGATAGATGACATATTTTAAGCGATAATCTTTCAGAATATTTATTGGAATACCGACGAAGTATCAAGTGATTATAACGGGATAGTTCTGTGTCAATCCAGTAAGTAATTCGGTTACCACAGGTTTCCAAGACATACTCTATAGTGTACGTTTCGCTTAAGTAATGAAAATATAAGAGAGCTCGTACAGAGGCTTGTAGACAGTTTCTCTCTCGCTCTATTTGCGAGTGGAACAGAAACGGAAATGGTTAGTAGTGGTACAACGTAACTCTCCGCCATCCACTGTAAGGTGGCTTGCAGGATATCCATGTAGATATAGATGTAAAGAGATGTATGGCAGTTAACTCTGTGGTTCACAATTAGTCTTTCATAGCCCGAGGCAGTCTGAAAGTTCGCTTGCTTGATATGTCATCGCAGTGGAGATTATAGCTGGTTTATGTCAAGCAGCTCCCTACTTCTCTGATAATATTCCTCACCCAGTAGTTTGGGAGAATGTTGATAATGGTTCAGGTCAGTAATGAACAGTGACTTACAGGGATAAAAGGATTACATACTTAAATATCCTTTCTGAATTATATATTCACAGAAAATAAGTAAAATCAATTCCGATTCATCGCTGCAGCGCTAATACAAGCTAACAATATGTAGTTCAATAACTCTTTGCATAAACAGAAATCGTTTCACAATATGGTGATGGGCCTTTCTCTTAGGTGACGCAACGAATGGCAACAGTCTTTACTTTTGAGACTAATACTAATGCAGCCTAGACGTCTAGAGCTGATTGAGGCTGTACTTTTGGACGGTGTCTCCAAAACGGCAGCAGAAGCAATGTCTCCGATGGCAGCGCAAGGTGGTGGCGGGTGGTGCCTTCGTCACGGAAAAGTGTCGTGGGACCCCTGCTGGCTGCTCCGGACGTCTTCCCCACTTTTAAAGTCGCTTAGGCGTCTGGTAGCCTTCCCCCTGATTCTCACGGCGGGCTCAATCTCGCGTCTCTTTCGCCCCACCAAGAAACGCTCTCACTAGTCGTCCTTAAACTTAGAGCTTGAGTGGCTCAGATTACTACAGAAACTTAGTATTTATTTTCTTTGTTTAAACTAAAACATTATGTTCTTATTTAGTAATAAGTATAACAGATAAGAGTTAGTAGAATAATATAAAAAGGTGCTATTTGAATTTTACTCTCAGGCTTAGTACTAATGATAGGCTTCTTGTCTGATCTACATCTGCATCTACATTATTACTCTGCAGTTGCCAATTAACTGCCTGTCAGAGGGTGCATCAAATCACGTTCAAGTTGTTTCCCTACCATTCCTCTCTCGAACAACGAACGGGGAAAATGAACACTTAAATGTTTCAGTGCGAGTTCTAATTTCCCTTATTTCATTGATTTCTCCCTATAATTTTCTAAGTGTTGTGCCAATAAATAGCATTCTTTGTTTCACTTTCCCCACAACATTACCTATCTGAGTGTTCGAATTTAAATTGCTCGTAATTGTAATCCGTAAGTGTTTATTTCAAAAAATGGTTCAAATGTCTCTGAGCACTATGGGACTTAATATCTGTGGTCATCAGTCCACTAGAACTTAGAACTACTTAAACCTAACGAACCTAAGGACGTCACACACACCCATGCTCGAGGCAGGATTCGAACCTGCGACCGTAGCAGTCACGCGGTTTCAGACTGAAGCGCCTAGAACCGCACGGCCACACCGGCCGGCGGTTATTTCAACTCACAGCCTATTTAGATTTGTGTGATTTATCGTGAAATCAAAACCTAGCGGATTCCCTTCAGAACTCGTATTGATCACTTCACACTTTCCATTGTTTCAAGTCAACTGTCATTTTCCGCACCATACATACATCTTCTCTAAATCGTTTTCCATTTGTTTTGATCATCTGATAACTTTATGAGAGGGTAAATGACAGAATCATCTGCGAAAACTCTAAAAGGGCTTCTTAGATTGTCTCTTACATCGTTTATTTTGACCAGGAACAGCAGGTGGACTATAGCGCTTCCTTGGTGAATTCCAGGTTACTTCCGTTTTAATCGGCGACTTATGTTTAGTTACTACGATATTTGACCTTTTTGAGAGAAAGACAAGAATCCAGTCGCGCAACTGAGAAAATACAAAGTAGACACATAGAAGAAACGGTGGCTAAAGCCCTCTGTACATCTAAAAATATGGTACCAATTTGACAATCCCTGTCGATAGTACTCATTAGTTCGTGAGAGTAAAAAGCTAGTTTTGCTTCACAAGAATGTTATTTTTTGAATCAATATTGCCTATTAGTCAATGAATCATTTTCTTCTAGGTCACTCATGTTTGAACGCAGTATATGTTCCAAAATCCTATTTCAAATCGACGATAGTGATATGGCTCTGTAATTCATCGGATTTCTCTTGTTTCCTTCCAGTCCTTAGGTACAGATCTTCCGACCAGCGAGCTATTGTATATTATCGCTAAGTATGGATCTGTGGTATCAGAAAACTCTGAAAGCAGCCTAGCTGGTGCACATTGTGGACCGGACGCCTTGTCTTTATTAAGTGATTTAATCTGCTTAGCTACACCGAGGATACCTACATCTAAGTTACTCAAGTTGGCGGTTGTTCTTGATTCGAATTCTGGGATATTTATTTCGTCTTCTATGGTAAGGGAATTTCGGAAAACTGTGATTAGTAATTCTGCTTTAGTGTCACTTCTGTCAGTAACATAATCACTGCTATCGCGCAGCGTTACTATTGTAACAGTGTTCTGGCCTGTTTCGTGTAGCATGGTTGATCAATACCATCTCTTATTAATTTATTTCGTATATATCTTCGAACTGCCGACGAAACTATATTTTTGACTCTAGACCACATCTGCTCTACACTTACACACTTACACACACTGGAAGGAGTGCAGACTGTTGATTGGGAAGGCGTCTGCTTTTTAAATACGTACATTTCGCGTTAAATTTTGGTGGTTTTAGATGTTACGGTATTCAGCCTTGCTACAGCGACCTTGTGATCACTAATTTCTGTATCCACAATAATTCTCCCTATTTACTCAGGACTATTAGTTCTAAGGGATCAAGTATGTTTTCGCAACCATTTACAATTCGAGTGGGCTCCTGAACAGTGGGCTCCTGAACTAACTGTTCAAAATAATTTTCTGAGAAAGCATTCGGTACGATATCGAACGAAGTTTTATGCCTACTGCCGACTTTAAACATGTATTTCCGCCAACATTCGAAGCTAGATGAAGTCAACACCAAGAATAATTGTATGAGTGGGGTACCTTTTAAAACGAGATTCAAGTTTTGTTTGAATTGTTCAGTTGTGCCATCTGTCCGCGAGGGGAGGTGGTGGAGAGATGGGTTTCGATAAAAGGAACCAAGTATTAATTTCATCAAATCGTCAAGTATAACCTCTACCCATACTAACTTACAGGAACCATCTACTTTCATTTCTCTAGAAGATATACCGAGCGAGGTGGCGCAGTGGGTAGCATTTGGAGTCGCATTCGGGCGGACGACGGTTCAAACCCGCGCCCAGCCATTCTGATTTAGGTTTTCTGCGATTTCCCTAAATCGCTTCAGGCAAATGCCGGAATCGTTTCTTTGAAAGGGCATGGCGGACTTCCGTCCCTAATCCGATGGGATCGATGACCTCGCTTTTGGTCCCTGCCCCGGGATCAATCATCCGACCACTACAAAGTAAACTATTTCTGACAGCAATAAGCATTCCACCAACAACTCAATTTAATTTATTCTCTTTGAACACGGTGACCTACGACCCTCATTCTGTTTCTTTTCTGTGTAAAAGAACTTATGCCGTACACCTCTGCACCTTTGAAAATTACTGCGCTGTATTTGGTAACTCTGATGAAAAGAAAATGTGATATCAATATTTATCACAATCGTTAAACTTCCTCGCAGATTAAGACTGTGTGCCAGACCACGAAAGGCAAAGGTCCAGAGTTCGAGTCTTGGTCTGGCAAACAGTTTTAATCTGCCAGGAAGTTTCATATCAGTGCAGACTCCACTGCAGAGTGAAAATCTCATTCTGGAGAATCGTTAAAGCATGTACTGAATCAGAAGCTGGCAGGACCAGGACTGTTTATAAATCTCCAACTACAATATCGTATTACGTAAGTTATAAATTCTGCATGTAAGTCAACGTACGTTCAAATGACTCTAAGCACTATGGGACTTAACATCCGAGGTCATCAGTCGCCTAGAACTTAGAACTACTTAAACCTAACTAACCTAAGGGCATCACACACATCATTGCCCGAGGCAGGATTCGAACCAGCGACCGTAGCAGCTGCGCGGCTACCGAATGAAGCACCTACAACTGCTCGGCCACAGCGACCGGCTCAAATTACATATACAGTGTATTGTCGGTCACTAATGATGTTTCTTACAGAGGTGAGACGTAAATTACAAGGGACGTTCAATACGTAATCCAACACATTTCTTTTCTGAAGCCAAATTGGTTTCATTCATGATTCCAATGCACCCATTTATTCCCCAGACTTTTAGCTGCAGAACTCTATTTTTCAACATAACCTCCGTTTAGTGTGACGACCTTACGCCAACTTACTGGGTGGGCCTGTATGGTCGACGTCGGAGCCAATGTGTTGCTGCATCTATGACCTTCTATAACCTCCCCATCATCAACGTATTGCCTCCCGCTTAGTGTGATATCAATATTTATCAGAATAGCTGCAGGGTATATCGAAATGAGAGGTGTCAGGACCTGGACTGTTTGTAAGTCTACAAGTTCATTGTCGGTTTATGTAAATTATAAATACTGCGAGAAAGTAAACGTGCGTATACAGTGGACTACAAGCCACTTTATTGGGCCAAACAGATGGAAGGAGGAATGTGCGAGATCCGGGCTGTAGAGTGGATGAGGAAAAACAGCCCCACCGAGTGCCGGCTGCGTAGACTTGCGTGAGGCGTTGCATACTAATGGAGAAGGAGAAGTTCGTTTCCATTTTTGCGGCGACGAAGTTGCTGAAGTCGTTTCTTCAGTCAGTTTCCTGAGTGTGGCACAATATACTTCAGAGTTTATAGTGCCATCATCATGGAGGTCTTCAAAAACCCTTCAAGTGCCAGAAGATGGTCGTCATGACTTTATCGACTGAGGGTGCGATTTTAAGAGAAGAAGTGCTGTGGCCCCACTCTATGGACGGCCGTTTTGCTTACGGTTCGAAGCGTTTAGCCCATGTTTTATCGCGTGTGACGATATTCGACAAAAATTGTTACTATCAGTCCCTAAAGCGCAAGCAGTTCCGCACGGATGGTTGCTCTTTAAGGTCTTCTGCTACGCGGCGAGGAACACATTTCCGAGTTCCCACAACTGGTGGTGGGCGGGTGTGTCAGCACTACCAAAAGAGAACGTGCAGTTGAACAGCAGTCTGTCACCTCGAAAGGGAGTGTCCGCTGCACGCGGAAGATCGCACAGGTTAGCTCGACTTTGTTTCAGACGCCTCGATCGACTACTCAATGTGCACTTGTTCACTGCCAGGTCCCTGTAGACATTCTGGAAGCGCCTATGAGTGTCCGTGATGCTCTGGCTTTCCTCCAAAAGAAATTCAATGAAAGGTGACTGCTTGTAACGCAGTTCTAGTACGGATCATATTTTCAGGGCTAGATACACCGCCATGGGACTAGGGCGGTTAAAGCAGGAATATTCCACAATGTCCCACAATAGATTCCGCATTTTTTCAACCGAAACTGGTTGAGAAAAAGAAGGGTAGCATTACTTACTGAACTTCCATCGTACGAGAGTAATCCCAAGAGTAAGGTCACCTATTCTTAAGTACATAGACCCGTTTATTTCTACAATGGTTTACATCAATTTACAGCTTGAACATTTAGCTACTTTTCGACATAATCACCATTTCTGTCGATGCATTTTTGTAGACGCTGTGGCAGTTTTTGTACGCCCATGTCATACCAGCTCGCCGCCATGCTGTTCAGAATGTTATGGACCTCTTCTTTCACTTCGTCATCGGAGCTGAATCGCTGGGACCACAGTTAACGCTGACAGGTACTGTGAGACTCTGAAAAAACTCAAACGGGTAATTCAGAACCGGAGAAGAGTAATGTTGAACAAGGGTGTACACATTTACCATGACAACGGTCGCCCACACATCGCTCGGCAAACCGTTGCTCTCCTGCAACAGTTTCAGTGGAACATAATCACCCACCCACCCAATAGTCCTGACTTGGTGCCCAGTGACTATCACCTGTTCCCTAGGTTAAAACACCATTTGGCTGGAAAGCGCTTCAGCTCCGACGACGAGGTGAAAGAAGAGGTTCATAGCTTTCTGATCAGCATGGAGGCCAGCTGGTATGACATGGGCATACAAAAGCTGCCACAACTTCCACAAAAATGCATCGACAGAAATGGTGATTATGTCGAAAAATAGCTAAATGTTCAAGCTTTAAACTGATGTAAACCACTGTAGAAATGAATAGGTCTATATACTTATAAAAATACGAGACCTTACTTTTGTGAGTACCTTCGTACATATGTTCAACTCCACACCGAAGTAATCTTAAAACCATTAATACGTCACAATTTGCTCGTGTTTTATGGCTCTGTTACGGGTGTACCGCCGTCGTTTTCGGAGGCTGCAACGAAGGACAGTACCGGACACCACTCGGGCAGCCACGAGAGTGGACACCTTGTCACGCGGACGGAAACACTTGTCCGGAGAAGTGAAAGGTAAACAGCGGCGGCCTCCCGCAGCTGAGGTCAGAAGAGGGAGGCTGGAGAGGGAGCAACGGCACTGGAGGCCCAGCACGCGCCTGGCGAGGGCACTTCTCACGCTTCCGATTCATACACTGCCGTGAGCGAAAACGTCATGGCTACTGCTCACTGGAGATTAAATGCCGCCTGGAGGTGTAGCCGGCACTTGACATAGTAAGGAAATATTTGTTTTGTAAATAAAACAGTTCTTCTCTTGCTGCACTGTGTTTTATTCTCCCAGACGCGTTTTGCTTTATCCTACTTTAGGGCATCATGAGTGGGATCTACAGTGAAGAGCGAAGAAAACTGGTACACCTGCCTCATCTTGTGCAGGGTCCCCGCGAGCACGTAGAAGTGCCCAGTACGACGTGGCATGGATTCGAATAATGTCTGAAGTAATGTTGGAGGAAATTGACACTATGAATCCTGCAGGGCTGTCCATAGATACGTAAGAGTAGGAGCGGATGGTAATCTCTTCTGAACAGCACGTTGCAAGACATCCCAGATACGCTCAGTAATGTTCATGTCCGGGTAGTTTGGTGCCCAGCGGAAGCATTTAAACACAGAAGAGTGTTCTGTAGCAATTATGGACGTGTAGGGTGTCACATTGCCCAGCTAGAATTACCCAAGTCTGTCGGAATTCACAAGGGACATGAATGGATGCAGGTGATCACCACAAGATGCTTACGGACGTGTCACCTGTCAAAGTCATATGTAGATGTATCACGGTTCGCATATCAGTCAAACATCACACACCGCACTCCATTACAGAGCCTCCACGATCTTGAATAGTCCCATGCTAATATGCTGGGTTCATAATTTAATGAGGTTGTCTCCATACTCGTACACGCCCATCCGATTGATACAATTTGAAACGAGACTCGTCGGACCAGGCAACATGATTCCAGTCATCATCAGTCCAATGGCGGTGTTGACGGGCCGAGGCGAAGTGTCAAGTTTTGTGTCGTGCAGTCATCAAGGGTACACGACTTCGCCTTAGGCTAAGGAAGCTCATAAGATGATGTTTCTTTGAACAGTTGCACGATGACACTTGTTGGGGGCCCATCACTGAAAACTGCAGCAATTTGCGGAAGGGTTGCACTTCCGCCACAATGAACGATTCTCTTCGGTCGTCGTTGGACCTGTTCTTGCAGGATCTTTTCCGCTTGCAGCGATGTCAGAAATTTGATGATAGTATGAAAGCTTTCCCGACCGGATGACATATCTTCTGGTAAACCTTCCGGGATGTAAGGTCGTGGTCCATGAAACTCTTCAGCTCCTAACGTTTCGTCCAGAGCTGCGCTGGACATCTTCAGAGGGGTGTTTCTCCTCCGGTGAGTCTTGCCGGCAAGATTCACCGGAGGAGAAACACCCCTCTGAAGATGTCCATCGCAGCTCTGGACAAAACGTTAGGAGCTGAAGAGCTTCATGGACCACGACCTTACATCCCGGAAGGTTTACCAGAAGAAATTTGATGTTTTGCCGGATTCCTGATATTCATGGTTCACTAGTGAAATTGTCGTACGGGAAGGTCCCAACTTCATCGCTGCCTCAGATATTCCGCGTCCCATCGCTCGTGCGGCAGACTATAACACCAAGTATAACACCAAATTTCTGATAACGTTTTAATACAGCAGCAGTAACTGATCTAACAACTGAGCCAGATACTTCTTCTCATATATAGGCGTTCCCGATCGCAGTGCCGCATTCTGCCTGTATCTCTGTATTTGAATATGCATGTGTATATCAGTTTCTTTGGCGCTTCAGTGTATAATGATACAGTTATGATACGTTTTTTATATGTATTATTCGTAGATTATAAAACAGTTCGCTTCTATTTTATGTAAATAAATGGTTATTTACACTTAACGCAGGAAACTAAGTTCGTACGTCATTATCTAAATATGTGATATAAAATAAATAGGTAACGCATTTTTCTCAGCAACGTTAGGCTAATTACCTGAGTGATGAAAAGTAACCGAACTCCACTATGTAACGCAGTAATAGCCTATGCAGTGTGTTATAAAGTGTCACGAGAGGTAGGACTCGCTATTATACAAGAAGGCGAGGAGTTTCGTGTTGTCAGTAGAGAAAGGGTAAAAGCAGAACGGGTCGGTCACGGGAGCTCAACGGCTTCTAAAGTTGACTAGTCATTGGATGTCAGCTGACCAACAACTCGATCACGGACGCTCTTCAACTCTTTTATAATACCTAAAAGAAAGTTAACAGTAGCTACCCTTTCCATAACGGCATACTTTCATTATTGCTGGATATAAGTCTCTTCTGTTTGTCGTCATCTCTTCCAGGCACTCGTGGCTCTCAAGCACACCTCAAAACAGCTAGTGATTTTATAATCACTTATAATATAAAAAGTGAAAAACGACCCGTCCTTAATAAACCTAACACTGTTAAGGAATAGAGGTACCTATTCATTTTACATCATATTTGTACATAGTCAGGTACGAACTTAGTTTTGTGCGTTTATCTCTTTTACGAGGCCTGTGTCCTGCAGTGTTTTGAGGACAGCGTACAGACTCATGCTTCAGTAAACAGCGAGCACGAGTCGCGTGATGTTTGGTATGTGGCGAGTGGGGCGTGAATAAAGTGCAGTGACCAGAACGGGCAGTCGCGTGGGGGCAGGCCTCTACAGGATACAGTTAATTTTTCGCAGTAAGTTAATTGAGACTTAGACTCAACGATTTGGTGTCATTGTTTTGATATTTATCTACGATGTCTAGGCAACTGACTTGTATTTAAATGTCATGCTTTATCATTTTTAGTTGTATTCTGTGTTTATTTCGTTTACTTAGCAGTCCCCCGGCGCGACGACGCTTGGATCAAAATATTACTACTTACATTAAACCTAATGGGGCTCTACAGGGAGTGTACCTTAAGAGCTACGAGCAATTTTTCGTCTTCGATACTGTGAGCAAATCTCTTCTACTGTAAGCTCTTTGCTTACCACAGTTTTGGAAGTAGTACTATGGACCAAAACAAGAAAAAATGTCACGTAAGCATTTGCTCTAAAATGCATACCTAAAAAGTTATGAGCAGTTGTTCATTAGAAGAGTTGTGTTTCCAAGTACCGAAGATGAGCACGTGCTCATAGCTCTTAAGGTCTGCATTTTAGAACACATGTGTACTGGAAAATTTTTTTTCTTGTTTTGGTTCACATTACCATTTCCCAAAATATGGAAAGCAAAGAGCTTGCAGTAGAAGAGATTTGCTTCGCAGTATTGAAGATGAAAAATTGCTCGCAGGTCTTAAGGTATACATTTTCGACCCCATGTTTACTGAGACTTTTTTGCTTCTAGTATCATGGACTTTCAACTGTACGCGTTTACGCCATTAATTATGATACATCCTGTATACAGATCCGCCAGAAAAATGTACACCCACTTTAAGGAACGAAAAGTATTTCTTATATGTTCATTTTACATGTAATAATTGATTGCAAATGTTGTACAACCTTCAGTTTAGCACACGGTTACTTCAAATGTTCAAAATATTCACCGTTGGCAGCTACACACATACCAGAGCGACCAGCGGTCACCGCAACTACGTCAGTCAATGTTACAGTGGAGATCGCTGCACATGTCACTGTAATCTCCTGGCGAAGTTCCTCCAGCGTGTGTGGCTTACGTCGATAGATGTTATCTTTACAGTTCCCCACAAGTGAAAGTCCATAGTTATTAGATCTGGCGACCGTGAGGGGAACTCAGTTGGCCCTCTTATTCCAATCCAATGGCCCAGAAAGCTGTCATCCAGGAAAGCTCGTATGGCTAAGTGATAATGTGGTGGTGGCTCGTCCTGTTGGTAGAAGACCTCTTCATCAGCTCTGTAAAGCTCACATATACCTAGCAAAACTGATGTGCATACCATTTCCAGGTACACTTCTCCAGTGACCATCAGAGAAATAGGGTCCGACTAAGCCCCTAGATGAACCACTCGTAGATAGACTGCTTCATCCACATAAACATGTGGATTTTCCGGTGCCCAGTAAACACTATTACGCCGATCCACGGTTCCATAAAGTTTAAATTGTGCCTCGTTCCCCCACACTAACTTCGTCACAAATTGTTCGTCATCAGTTACGATTTGCTGATACCATTCGTAAAATTGCATTCGGCTATCAGGATCATCATCATCAATCCTGTGCAGTTATCAAGGAATGTAAACTTTCCACTTTGCAGCTTTCAGAAGTCTTCGTACTCTTGTACTGTTAACTCCCACTTCACGTGCAAATTGCGTAGCAGACTTCTGTGGAGAATTATCACACGTCTCCAGCACGAGAGCCGATGAAGCAGGACTTGTAGCTGTATGCTATCTTCTTGATCTTCCTTTGTGAATATCACAAATCGTTCCATGTTCAGATGTGCATCGTAAGGGACCAAACTGCTGAGGTCATAGGCCCCTAGACTTACACACTACGTAAACTAATCTATGCTAAGGACAACACACACACACACATCCATGCCCTAGGCAGGACTCGAACCTCTGGCAGGAGAGGCCTCGCAATTCATGACATGACGTCTGTAGCTGCGCGGCCACTCCACTCGGCATCTTTCCATGCAATTCAAACTTGTCAGTGATGCATTTAACCCTTTCATTATGATGAACTTCTGTAGAAGTTGCGAGTGAATGTGCCGCTCAGCCGGTGGACTGCTGCAGCAGTCGAGTGTCGCCCATGCCGCCCAGCTGGTGGACTGCTGTAGCAGTTCTGCCTCGCGTCATAGTTCTCCGCTTCGCTAAACTCGACTTGTGTGGAAGCTTGACCTATGCACAATCTAGCGGCTTTGTTCACTAGATGCAGTTGCGTTCAGTTTCAAAGCGTTGGTTTCGCGTGAGTTCCTCTGCTCATTTCCCCTCTTGTTTCTGTAGCGGATGGTTGCCAGGAGGTGCCGTATTAAAACTCGGCGAGAAATTTCCAAGTGGGTTATTGGTTTTTTAGCTACAGTGCCCTTGTTCCTCTTGGTCTGCCTCACAGTGCCCCGCAATGCTGAGGAAGCACCCAAGCAACCCGTGTAATGCAATGCTGTGTTGAGCCAGCCTTGTATGCTAGTGGAGTGCCAATGGTGTCAGAATGGCTGCGCCAGCAGTCGACTCAGCAGCAACCATCGTTGATGCCTCTATGCTGCTCTGCCAGGAGCTGCTGCATGGGTAGCTGACAATCGCAAGATGCCCATACCGCATCCTCGCCGGCATGGCCCAAGTCGCGGTGCCAACAAGCGCCTGCAATCTGGCGTCACAATCTGCAGCTCTCGCCTCAGGAAGCCTCCAGTGGGAGTTGGAAGTGAAGACGACTGCCCGCAGTAGCGAGCCATGGAGTGGCCCGCTATTGGCTGGCTGGATACAGACCCCACATCAGCCTCAGGGACTGCCGTGGACTGGAATCCTGATGCGCCATCTGCTGTGGTGTGTAGCCGGTGGTGTGACATGTCCTACCATCCAGGAGAGCTGCCACACTTGAATAAATCTCGTTAGACAACAACACCTATTTATACTCGGCTGGGTGCCTCTGTTTTGCTAATGCGCCACTCCGAGTCACGTACTCACCACACGCCGGTTGTGCCAGTGGGCCCCTTCTGCCTGTAGCTTGCGCCATGCAAACTGCTGTGTGTGCCTTCTCCAGCAGTTCTACGCCCCTGTGGCCTCTATTTGCCTTTGCAACTGCTGGTATGCAATGCGACCCACACTTGGCTGTAACTTGTGCTCAGAATATCGCACAAAACTAACTTTCCCTATCCTAAACGGCGGTACCGCTAGACTTCTAATCTGAAGTGACGTGTTGTTGTGAACGTCAGTTTCTACTACAAGTGATATGGCAGATAAGCGATATACTCTGGAGGAAGCTCTTACTCTCATACTGGGATGAAGATGAAGGGGGTTCATCGTCCGAATCTGACGATGAACATGAAGCACCTATTGTAGCTGCTTCTACATCAGGTACACGTGCTACTGTTCCATTGACATCCCCAGACTTGGATTTGTGCACAGACACAGACAATATCAAGAATATGTGATTTGTATAAATATTTTCCCTAATAAATATGTAGTATAAAGTCCAATAATTGCTATAACACTGCGAGTGTGAAAGCAGGACAGAGCAGCGCCACCGGGAGCGCGAAAAATGCGCCATACAGCGGGCACGCCTGGGCGGGACTAGCGCTCGCCCACAGCGCACGACACAACAATCACGGCGCCGGCATGAAAGAGTTAATTGTTAGGCGGGTTCAGGGTTCTGTTTCAAATTACTGCCTCCACTGACGTTGTCTGTATATTACAGCATCATCCGCGAAAAGCCGCATGGAACTTCCGACGCTATCTACTAGGTCATTTATATACACTCCTGGAAATTGAAATAAGAACACTGTGAATTCATTGTCCCAGGAAGGGGAAACTTTATTGACACATTCCTGGGGTCAGATACATCACATGATCACACTGACAGAACCACAGGCACATAGACACAGGCAACAGAGCATGCACAATGTCGGCACTAGTACAGTGTATATCCACCTTTCGCAGCAATGCAGGCTGCTATTCTCCCATGGAGACGATCGTAGAGATGCTGGATGTAGTCCTGTGGAACGGCTTGCCATGCCATTTCCACCTGGCGCCTCAGTTGGACCAGCGTTCGTGCTGGACGTGTAGACCGCGTGAGACGACGCTTCATCCAGTCCCAAACATGCTCAATGGGGGACAGATCCGGAGATCTTGCTGGCCAGGGTAGTTGACTTACACCTTCTAGAGCACGTTGGGTGGCACGGGATACATGCGGACGTGCATTGTCCTGTTGGAACAACGATGGGTTCGATGACGGTTTGGATGTACCGTGCACTATTCAGTGTCCCCTCGACGCTCACCAGTGGTGTACGGCCAGTGTAGGAGATCGCTCCCCACACCATGATGCCGGGTGTTGGCCCTGTGTGCCTCGGTCGTATGCAGTCCTGATTGTGGCGCTCACCTGCACGGCGCCAAACACGCATACGACCATCATTGGCACCAAGGCAGAAGCGACTCTCATCGCTGAAGACGACACGTCTCCATTCGTCCCTCCATTCACGCCAGTCGCGACACCACTGGAGGCGGGCTGCACGATGTTGGGGCGTGAGCGGAAGACGGCCTAACGGTGTGCGGGACCGTAGCCCAGCTTCATGGAGACGGTTGCGAATGGTCCTCGCCGATACCCCAGGAGCAACAGTGTCCCTAATTTGCTGGGAAGTGGCGGTGCAGTCCCCTACGGCACTGCGTAGGATCCTACGGTCTTGGCGTGCATCCGTGCGTCGCTGCGGTCCGGTCCCAGGTCGACGGGCACGTGCACCTTCCGCCGACCACTGGCGACAACATCGATGTACTGTGGAGACCTCACGCCCCACGTGCTGAGCAATTCGGCGGTACGTCCACCCGGCCTCCCGCATGCCCACTATACGCCCTCGCTCAAAGTCCGTCAACTGCACATACGGTTAACGTCCACGCTGTCGCGGCATGCTACCAGTGTTAAAGACTGCGATGGAGCTCCGTATGCCACGGCAAACTGGCTGACATTGACGGCGGCGGTGCACAAATGCTGCGCAGCTAGCGCCATTCGACGGCCAACACCACGGTTCCTGGTGTGTCCGCTGTACCGTGCGTGTGATCATTGCTTGTACAGCCCTCTCGCAGTGTCCGGAGCAAGTATGGTGGGTCTGACACACCGGTGTCAATGTGTTCTTTTTTCCATTTCCAGGAGTGTATATTGTGAAAAGCAATGGTCCCTTAACACTCCCCTGTGACACGCCAGAGGGTACTTTAACGTCTGTAGACGTCTCTCCATTGAGAACAACGTGCTGTGTTCTGTGTGCTAGAAACTCTTCAATCCAGCCACACAGCTGGTCTGATATTCCGTAGGCTCCTACTTTATCAGGCGACAGTGCGGAACTGTATCGAGCGCCTTCCGGAAGTCAAGGAAAATGGCATCTACCTGGGAGCCTGTATCTAATATTTTCTGGGTCTCATGAACAAATAAAGCGAGTTGGGTCTCACACGATCGCTGTTTCCGGAATCCATGTTGATTCCTACAGAGTAGATTCTGGGTTTCCAGAAGTGACATGATACGCGAGCAAAAAACATGTTCTAAAATTCTACAACAGATCGATGTCAGAAATATAGGGCTATAATTTTGCGCATCTGCTCGACGACCATTCTTGAAAACTGGAACTACCTGTAGTCTTTTCCAATCATTTGGAACCCTCCGTTCCTCTAAAGACTTGCGGTACACGGCTGTTAGGCTGTGTAGAATCGAATTGGTATCCCGTCATGTCCAGTGGACTTTCCTCTGTTGAGTGATTTCAGTTGATTTTCTATTCCTTGGACACTTATTTCCATGTCAGCCATATTTTCGTTCGTGCGAGGATTTGGAGAAGGAACTACAGTGCGATCTTCCTCTGTGAAACAGCTTTGGACAAAGGTGTTTAGTATTTCAGCTTTACGAGTGTCATCCTCTGTTTCAGTGCCATTATCATCCCAGAGTGTCTGGATATGCTGTTTTGATCCACTTAATGATTTAACGTAAGACCAGAACTTCCTAGGATTTTCTGTCAAGAAAGACAAATATGCAGGGAGGCGGTTGAGTGTGCCCACACCATTTGGAGGACTGGGTTCTATGGGTTACTGGGAGGAACCTTAGTATGAGCTACAGACAAGTGGCCTGCCAATATGGTGTAAGCCAACGTACGATTATGTGTATCCTGCATGACAACCGCTACTATCAGCCATCACCTGCAGTCCTGTGGAGGCCACTTTGAACACCTCTTGTGACGTGGATGTGAAACAGCATTGTAATGTTTGCGGGCACTATTTGTTGTCATTGCAAGCACACTATCGATATAGGGACTCGTGATCATAGGATTTCTTTCTTTCATTTCCAGTCTGGAATCCGTCTCTGCAGTTTGATGGGTATGGAAAAGTTGACGAGCAATAAACACTGAGACACGTGAAAAAAGTGCCGCATCTTGCGTGGCGTTTTAATTTATTACATTTCACAAATGGTAGCGACATATACCGCTTCCAAAATTATATCGTTGGACAGCACATACACTCCTGGAAATTGAAATAAGAACACCGTGAATTCATTGTCCCAGGAAGGGGAAACTTTATTGACACATTCCTGGGGTCAGATACATCACATGATCACACTGACAGAACCACAGGCACATAGACACAGGCAACAGAGCATGCACAATGTCGGCACTAGTACAGTGTATATCCAACTTTCGCAGCAATGCAGGCTGCAATTCTCCCATGGAGACGATCGTAGAATTGCTGGATGTAGTCCTGTGGAATGGCTTGCCATGCTATTTCCACCTGGCGCCTCAGTTGGACCAGCGTTCGTGCTGGACGTGCAGACCGCGTGAGACGACGCTTCATCCAGACCCAAACATGCTCAATGGGGGACAGATACGGAGATCTTGCTGGCCAGGGTAGTTGACTTACACCTTCTAGAGCACGTTGGGTGGCACGGGATACATGCGGACGTGCATTGTCCTGTTGGAACAGCAAGTTCCCTTGCCGGTCTAGGAATGGTAGAACGATGGGTTCGATGACGGTTTGGATGTACCGTGCACTATTCAGTGTCCCCTCGACGATCACCAGTGGTGTACGGCCAGTGTAGGAGATCGCTCCCCACACCATGATGCCGGGTGTTGGCCCTGTGTGCCTCGGTCGTATGCAGTCCTGATTGTGGCGCTCACCTGCACGGCGCCAAACACGCATACGACCATCATTGGCACCAAGGCAGAAGCAACTCTCATCGCTGAAGACGACACGTCTCCATTCGTCCCTCCATTCACGCCTGTCGCGACACCACTGGAGGCGGGCTGCACGATGTTGGGGCGTGAGCGGAAGACGGCCTAACGGTGTGCGGGACCGTAGCCCAGCTTCATGGAGACGGTTGCGAATGGTCCTCGCCGATACCCCAGGAGCAACAGTGTCCCTAATTTACTGGGAAGTGGCGGTGCGGTCCCCTACGGCACTGCGTAGGATCCTACGGTCTTGGCGTGCATCCGTGCGTCGCTGCGGTCCGGTCCCAGGTCGATGGGCACGTGCACCTTCCGCCGACCACTGGGGACAACATCGATGTACTGTGGAGACCTCACGCCCCACGTGTTGAGCAATTCGGCGGTACGTCCACCCGGCCTCCCGCATGCCCACTATACGCCCTCGCTCAAAGTCCGTCAACTGCACATACGGTTCACGTCCACGCTGTCGCGGCATGCTACCAGTGTTAAAGACTGCGATGGAGCTCCGTATGCCACGGCAAACTGGCTGACACTGACGGCGGCGGTGCACAAATGCTGCGCAGCTAGCGCCATTTGACGTCCAACACCGCGGTTCCTGGTATGTCCGCTGTGCCGTGCGTGTGATCATTGCTTGTACAACCCTCTCGCAGTGTCCGGAGCAAGTATGGTGGGTCTGACACACCGGTGTCAATGTGTTCTTTTTTCCATTTCCAGGAGTGTAGTTCAAGACATACGACATCATAGACACTGAGATGCGTGAAAATGAAACTGTGTTGCGAAATTCGATAGAGATACAGCTGAAATACCTGTACAAATAAGTGTGTAAATATATTTTGGAAAAAGAATATTTGTGCTATAAGTTGTACGACCGTATGTTTTTTCTCTATCGCCTTCAGTTACTACAACGAACTTCACAGCAGAAAAACAGTATACATCAGTAGATTAAAAATACAAATTTAGGGTCAAATTTGAGGAAAATATATTTTTGATCCATTGATGTACACGGTTTCCCTCTTGTGAAACTGACAGTGATAGCACAAACTGAAAAGAGTAAACATACAATCCTACATCTACATAGATTCTCCTCAAGCCTCCGTACGGTGCGTGACGGAGGGTACCCTGTACGACTACTAGTCATTTCCTTTCCTGTTCCCCACGCAAATGGAGCGAGGGGAAAATGACACTCTATATGCCTCGGTATGAGCCCTAATTTCGCGTAACGACCACGAAGGTAAGATAGAGCAGAGCATGTTCGCAGCAGTAGAATCACTCGGCAGTCAGCTTCAGATGCCTGTTCTTTAAATTTTCTGAATATTATTTCTCGAAGAGATTCCACAGATTCCCATTTGGATTGCCCGCATCTCGTGGTCGTGCGGTAGCCTTCTCGCTTCCCACGCCCGGGTTCCCGGGTTCGATTCCCGGCGGGGTTAGGAATTTTCTCTGCCTCGTGATGGCTGGGTGTTGTGTCCTGTCCTTAGGTTAGTTAGGTTTAAGTAGTTCTAAGTTCTAGGGGACTGATGACCATAGATGTTAAGTCCCATAGTGCTCAGAGCCATTTGAGCCCATTTGGATTCTCGAAGCATCTCCATAAGACTTACGTGTTGTTGGAAAATACTGGTAACATCTGAACTACTTCTAAGTCTTCCTTTAATCCGACTTGGTACAGATCCAAACAACCCGAGCTTTACCCAGGAATAGGTCTCACCAGCCTCCTGTGTGCGGTCTCCTAATATTCTCCCAACGAACCGCGGTCGACCATTCGCCTTCCCTACCATAGTACTCACATGCACGTTTCATCTCATATAGCTTCGCAACGTTACGACCAGATATTTAAACTACTTGATTGTATAAAGCAGGACACTGGTAATACTGCATCCGAACATTGCAGGTTTGATCTTCCTACTCATACGCATGAATTCACATTTTTTCCACATTTAAGGCTAAATGTCATTCATAAAACCAACTGGAAATATTGTCTAGGTCGTCTTGTACCTTCCTACAGTCACCCAACTGTGACGCTTTACCGTACACCAACAGCATCATCAGCAAACAACCGCAGATTGCTGCCCCCTCTGTCCGCCAGATCATTAATGTATATAGAGAACAACATCGGTCATATCACAGTACACTGGCGCACCTCACCGTCGAGGACAACATACTGGGTTCTTAAAAAACATTCAAAAACCAACATCGCACAAAATGCTTTTTATGCAAGACAATCGGCGTCAACCGTCTTAGCAGTCATCTTCAGGTTTTAAACACTTTTTTGTAGTAAAACATGTCCATTTTACGCTGAACCTCGTGCTCTAGACGTCAAGTGGATAAAACTCAGCACATTATGAATTTTTCTCTTCGCCAAATATTTAGTCAGCGTATAATGAACATGTTTTACTACAAAAAAATGTTTAAGACCTAAAGATGACTAAGACTGTTAAAAGCAGTTGTCTTGAATAAATAGTATTTTGTGCGATCTTCGCTTTTGAATGGTTTCGCTCTTCAATACCCTCATACTGTGAAAATTCAGTACTGGGTTCTATTATTTTAGAAGTCTTCGAGCCACTCAGATATCTGTGAACGTATTCCACATGCTCGTATCTTCGTTAACAACGTGCAGTGGGGCACCGTATCAAACGCTTTCCGTAAATCTTGAAATATTAAATCTGCCCGTGGCTCTCCACCTATAGTTCGCAGTATGTCACTTGAGAAAAGAGCAAGCTAAGTTTCGCACGAACAGCGCTTTCTAAAACCATGCTGATTCGTGGATTCTGCAGCTTACGGCACATATATGGTATTCTTTTCTTCAAAATTCTTAACAGCCATAGAGAGCCAACTAGGAAAAGTTTTACCAATAAAATACGAAATACATTTGCTATGTGTGTATGCAGGCAAAACAACAGGTAAGAAACTGATGATTTTAGCCATGTCTTGGTACACATATTATTTATGATATGGAAATAAAAATTCTAAGTTTAAGAACCATCCTTGGTCTAGGGTTAGCATCTTTAATTAGCAATCAAAGCGTCATCGATGCTGCGTTCGAACACTGCAACTGTTTACATTTTGAATGAAATATCACCAGTTACTGGGGTCGAAGTGTAAGAAGTCACTCTCATTCAGCCAGCAGTCTTGTCAGAGAGGAAGGAGGAACGGACAGAGGATAAGGGCCCTTAAAGTCGAAAGAATTAGCAATGATGAATGACATGAGGATGCAAAAGGCAATGGCAGCCACTGCATTAAAGTCGCATAATATCTATTCGGCATAGTCCCCCATTCTGATCTCCGGGAGGGGACTGCCAAAAGGAAGGTGACTATGAGAATAAGACTGAATAACCAACTAAAGGATAACGTTCTATGAGTCAGGGCGTGTAATGTCATAAGCTTGAACATGGTAAGGAAGGTAGAAAAGCTAAAAAGTTAAATGTAAAGGCTCAATCTAGATAAAGTAGGTGTCAGTGAAGTGAAATGGAAAGAAGACAAGGATTTCTGGTCGATGAGTATAGGGTAATACCAACAGCAGAAGTAAATGGTATAACGAGGCTAGGATTAGTTATCAATTGGAGGGTAGGGCAGAAAGTGTCTTACTGTGAGCAGTTTAGTGATAAGGTTGTTCTTATCAGAATCGACAGCAAATCAACACCAACGATAGTTCAGATATACATGCCGCCTTCGCAAACAGAATATGAAGAGATAGGTAATGTATATATGGATATTGAAAAAGTAATACAATACGTGAAAGATGATGAAAATCTAATAGTCTTATGGGACTGCAATGCAGAGAGAAGAAGTAGAAGAAAAGGTTACAGGATAATATGGGCTTCGGAGAAGGAGTGAGAGAGGAGAAAGACTAATTGAATTCTGTAATATATTTCAGCTATTAATAGCGAATACTCTGTTCAACAATCACAAGAAGAGTACGTGTATTTGCAAAAGGCCGGGAGATATGGGAAGATTTCTGTTAGATTTGATCATGGTCAGGGAGAGACCCTGACATCAGATACTGGACTGTAGCACCGAGCCAGAAGCAGATATATAATCAGATTACAAGGTAGTAGTGATGAAGAGTATGCTGAAACTTGAGAGATCATCCAGGAAGAAATAATACACAAGGAAATGGTATACCGAAATACTAAGGACTGACGAGATACACTTTAAGTTGTCGGAGTCTATAGATACAGCAATAAGGAATAGCTCAGAAGACAGTCCAGTTGAAAAGGAATTAACCTCTCTAAAGGCTGGAATGAAAAACACAGGTACAAAGAAGTTGACTGCGAAGAAACCATGGGTAACAGAAGAAATACTTGAGTTGATCGCCGAATGAAGGAAGTACAAAGAGAAATTCAGGAATACAGAAATACAAGTCGCTGACGACTGAAATAGACCTAAATAGGAAGTGCAGCTAAACTAAGACGGAAAGGTTGCATGAAAAATGAGAAGAAATCGAAAAAGAAATTACTGTCGGAAGGACTGACTCAATACAGGAAAGTCAAAACAACCTTTAGTGACAATAAAAGCAAGGTTGATAACATCAAGAGTGCAACGGGAATTCCACTGTTAATACAGAAGAGAGAGCTGATAGGTGGAAAGAGTACACTGAAAGCCTCTATGAGGAGGAAGATTTGTCTGGTGTGATAGAAAAAGAAACATGACTGGATTTAGAAGAGATAGGGGATCCAGTATTACAACCAGAATTTAAGACAGCTTTGGTGGACTGAAGATAAAATAAGCAGAAGGGATGGATAACATTCGTCGGAATTTCTAAAATCGTCAGGGGAAATGGCAACAAAAGACTATTAGCGTTCGTGTGTAGTACGTATGAGTCTGGTGACATGCCATCTTGTAACCTCAGCTGACACAGTACTCGTTAAAGCATGTAGTATGGTAAGTGAGCGGGATTTACCTTATGAGAAAGGATTTTCGTATAGATATCGACCGTGTGTACCTGAATGGTGGCAAATCAGACTTATACCCACTCTGCAATAACAATGATCCGTCAAGCAAGTTCGAAATGCATTTACACGACAGGATGGACCAAAAGCAACCCTGAAGATGCTACCAATTTGATAATAATACGGTCGCCAGCCTAATTAGGCATTAACTGAGTTTCTTCCCTGTACAAGTTGGTATATATTCATGCAAAACAAAAAGTAGTAACACTGCATAAAATAGAAGAATTTTAGAACCAGAAAATCTATTGAACTGATAGTTTCACGTTCTGTACTTATATGGAAAAACCATGAATACATAACACTACACTATAATGTATACTACAAAACTTTATACTGTATATTAATCTGATTAAAATCGGGCATAGGTTACACACAAAATGTCAATTTTGATAAAGATAAAACACTGATAAATTTTGACTTTCATATTGACTTTAACTTTTGCTGTTCAAACCAATTTAAAACACTTCAGAATTCAAATGAATAAAAAAAAGGGGGGGAACCAGAAACTGTTATGATCACTATATAAAAATATGATTACTGAATTTATTATGCGTTCAAGACTTCCAGTATATAAGTTACTGCTCTTTTCATCTTATTTACTGCTCATTTAAATACCTTTATATCTGTTTCGAAATAATAAACTTCATTACTATATCAATATTAAAGTTATCTTTCAACTTCGTTAGACCTTCGTTATTCATTTACTGGTTCATTAACAAAACATTTCTTTAAACACCATTCTAACACAGCTAGTTCTGTAAATAATTATTATTAACACAAGTTTTAATTTTCATTTTGGGACACTCCGATTGCACAACATTTGGAAAAGACCCTGTCTAGGTCAGTTGTGAGGATAATTAAATGATGGGAAAGTTCTGGTAAAATTTAGGTTATTATTGCACAGTTCACTCTCAGATCCATACGAATACAGTACTAAAGGTTTCAACTTGCTAGTATCGATGCGGCGGTTGGCAGGCGGCGAAATGACGACGCACAAAGCACACATACAACCACAGCTATGGCTCTTCACGTATCGGCACTTTAGTTCTTCTTAGCGTTGCAATACTTTTCCATTAGTGCCTATGGAATTTTGCCATGCTGTGTGGGCGTTTGAACGGCATACCCGAGGCTCAGTCACGCTACGTCTTCCAGGAGAGCCTCCTCGCTCCGGAAGGTGTTGCTCAAACCAGTGCCAAACTCCAACTACTACTGCTGCTGAGCCCGTTGCGCCGTGCAATGCCCGTGCGTATTTTCCTGCGCTCGCCTGCCATCCACCTTTTACCGCTCCCTGACAGACCGGGTATTCACCCGAGGTTTTGCGTTCTGCATATCCTAACACATTGCCTACGTATGTACCAGACGCACAGTTACAATTTTAAACATCTTACAACAGTTTCAACATTTGTTACATTTCAATTCTATTACAATATTGCTGTACGAACTTTGCCCCCAGCTGATTCCAGACGCCATATTTGTTTACAAATGTGGCAGTATACATGTGAAGTGTTATGACAGAAAAAGGGACCTGTGACCACTGGAGGTACTCAAGTTTACTTATTAAAGTTTACCATTAGATATCAGTTTAATTTTTTGTCAAAAGTTATCCAAAACCATATTCTGAAATAGTGTCTTGTTTCTCCACTAGGCAGTGCCACAAGTTCCTCCAAAGTCGTAACATAACATACACACATAGGTAATACTAACTAATGTAAATCCACCCGATGGTGGAGGTTTAAACCTTAGAAACGCGTCGTGGAAAAAATAAAAGGGTGACTGGTAACAGTAAACTTGTTGTTTCATTTAATTAAAGTCACAAGAGGGGCAATTCTGATGTTGAGGTTGATAATGGAAGCAAGAATAAAGAAAATTTAAGACATGTTCATAGGATTTGTCGACATGGGAAAAGCGTCCGACAATGTAAAATGGTGCAAGGTGTTAAGAACTCTGAGAAAAATAGGTCTAAGTTCTAGGGAGAGACTGTTAATGTATAATATGTACGACAAAGAATGAAGCACTCGGATTATAAAAGGTGTAAAACAGGTATGTAGTCTTTCGCCTGTACTGTTCAATCTGTACATGAAGAAGCAATGATGGAAATAAAAGGAAGATCGAGGAGTGGAATTAAAATTCAAAGTGAAATGATACTGTTGATACTATTCGCTGGTGACATTGCTATCCTGAGTGAGCCGGCCGGAGTGGCCGAGCGGTTAAAGGCGCTACAGTCTGGAACCGCACGACCGCTACGGTCGCAGGTTCGAAACCTGCCTCGGGCATGGATGTGTGTGATGTCCTTAGGTTAGTTAGGTTTAAGTAGTTCTAAGTTCTAGGGGACTGATGATCTTAGACGTTAAGTCCTATAGTGCTCAGAGCCATTTGAGCCGTATCTTGAGTGAATGTGAAGAAGACTATGACCTCCTGAATGGTATGAACAGTCTAATGAATACGGAGTATGTATTGAGAGACGAAAGTAATGAGAAGTATCAGAAATTAGCACCGCAAGAAACTAACATCAGGACTGTTGCTCACGAGGTAGATGAAGTTTGGGAATTCTGCTACCTAGGCAGCAAAACAACCAATGATGGACGGAGCATGGAGGATATAACAGGAAACTAACACTGTAAAAGAGGGCACTCCTGGCCTGGCCAAATATATGACTTAACTGAAAGTAAAAATTTCTGAGAATATACGTTTGAAGCACAGCTTTGTATTGTAGTTGAACATGGTCTGTGGGAAAAACGGAACAGAAGAAAATGTAAGCAATTTATATGTGTTGCTACAGACGAATGTTGAAAATTAGGTGGACTGGTAAGGAAAGGAATGAGGAGGTCCTGATCAGAATCAGAGAAGAAAGGAATATGTGAAAAACACTGATAAGGAGAAGGGACAGGATGATAGGACATCTGCTGAGACATAAGGAAATGGCTTTCCGTGGTATTAGAGGGAGCTGTAAAGGACAAAACTGTAGAGGAAGACATTGGAATACTCCACCAGATAATTGATCACGTAGGTTGCAAGTGCTACTCTGAGATGAAGAGGTTGGCACACGAGAGGCAGTCGTGGCTGTCCGCATCAAACCAGCCAGACGAATGATGACTCGAAAAACCAATGACTGTCCAGAAGACATACGGTCTGTAATGAAAAAGTATCATAATGATCTCACCATTGGCAAAAGAGAGCAGACAACTCCAACATTAAGGTCTCCGAGAGAGAACTGCCAAGGGGAAGGTGACCACGTGAAAAAGATTGAATAAACAAAGAAAGCATAACGTTCTACGAGTCGGAGCGTGGAAGTCAGAAGTTTGAACGTGGTAGTATGCTAGAAAACCTGATGATGTAAATGCTAAGGCTCAATCTAGATACAGTGCATTTCAGTGAAGTGAAATGGAAAGAAGGCAAAGTTTTTCTGGTCAGATGAGTATAAGGAAATATCAGCAGCTGAGGAAATAGGTTACTTATGAGTAGGAAGGTAGGGCAGAGATTTGTTTACTGTGAGCAGTTCAGAGACAGGGTCGGTCTCATCACAATCGACAGAAAACCGACAGCGACAATTCAGGTATACATGCCGACGTTGCAAGCTGAAGGTGAGAAACAGAGAATGTATGTGCAAAATGGCTAAGCAGGGATGGCTAGAGGACAAATGTAAGGATGTAGAGGCGCATATCACAAGGGGTAAGATGGATACTGCCTACAGGAAAATTAAAGGGACCTTTGGAGAAAAGAGAACCACTTGCATAAATATCAAGAGCTCAGGTGGAAACCCAGTTCTAAGCAAAGAAGGGAAAGCAGAAAGGTGGAAGGAGTATGCAGACGGTCTATGCAAGGGCGATGTTCTTGAGGAAAATATTATACAAATGGAAGAGAATGTAGATGAAGATGAAATAGGAGATATGACACTTCGTGAAGAGTTTGACAGAGCACTGAAAGACCTAAGTCGTAAGAGGGCCCCGGGAGTAGACAACATTCCATTAGAACTACTTACAGCCTTGGGAGAGCTAGACCTAACGAAACTCTACCATCTGGTGAGCAAGATGTATGAGACAGGCGAAACACCCTCAGCCATCAAAAAGAGTATAATAATTCCAGTACCAAACAAAGCAGGTGTTGACAGGTGTGAAAGTTACCGAACTATCAGTTTAATAATTCTTTAGAGACGAAAGGAAAAACTGGTAGAAGCCGACCTCGGGAAAGATCAGTTTGGATTTCGTGGAAATGTTGGAACACGTGAGGCAATACTGACCATACGACTTATCTTAGAAAATAGATTAAGGAAAGGCAAACCTACGTTTCTAGCATTTGTAGACTTAGAGAAAGCTTTTGACAATGTTGACTGGAATACACTCTCTCTCAAGTTGTGAATGTGTCGGGGGTAAAATACAGAAACCAGATGGCAGTTATAAGAGTCGAGGGGCATGAAAGGGAAGCAGTGGTTGGGAAGAGAGTGAGACAGGGTTGTAGCCTCTCCCCGATTTGATTTAATCTGTATATAGAGAAAGCAGTAAAGGGTACAAAAGAAAAATTCGGATTAGGAATTAAAACCCATGGAGAAGAAATAAAAACTTTGAGGTTCGCCGATAACATTGAAATTCTGTCAGAGACAGCAAAGGACCCGGAAGAGCAGCTGAACGGAATGGATAGTGTCTTGAAAGGAGGATATAAAATGAATATTAACAAAAGCGAAACGAGGATGATGGAATGTAGTCGAATTCAGTCGGGTGATGATGAGGGAATTAGATTAGGAAATGAGACACTTAGAGTAGTAAAGAAGTTTTGCTATTTGGGGAGCAAAATAACTGATGATGGTCGAAGTAGAGAGGATATAAAATGTAGACTGTCAATGGCAAGGAAAGCGTTTCTGAAGAAGAGAAATTTGTTAACATCGAATATAGATTTAAGTGTCAGGAAGTCGTTTCTGAAAGTATTTATATGGAGTCTAGCCATGTATGGAAGTGAAACATGGAAGATAAATAGTTTAGACAAGAAGACAATAGAAGCTTTAGAAATGTGGTGCTACAGAAGAATGCTGAAGTTTAGATGAGTAGATCACATAACTAATGAGGAGGCACTGATTAGAAATGGGGAGAAGAGAAATTTGTAGCACACCTTGGCTAGAAGAAGGGATCGCCTGGTGGGACATATTCTGAGGCATCAAGCGATCACCAATTTAGTACTGAATGGCAGCGTGGAGGGTAAAAACCGTAGATGGAGACCAAGAGATGAATACACTAAACAGATTCAGAAGGATGTAGGTTGCAGTAGGTACTGGGAGATGAAGAAGCTTGCACAGGATAGAGTAACACGGAGAGCTGCATCAAACCAGTCTCAGGACTGAAGACCACAACAACAACAGAAGGATATGGAATGGGTAATTTAGTACGTAAAGGATGATGAAATTCTAATAGTCATGGAGACTCGAATGCGGTTGTGGGGAAAGGTATAGAAGAAAGCATAACTTGTGAATATGGATTTGGTACTAGGAATGAGGGAGGAGATAGTTTTGCAATAAATTTCACCTAGTAATAGCGTGTACTCTGATCAAGAATCACAAGAAGAGGAGCTATACTTGCTAAAGGCAGGGGATGTGGGGAGATTTCAGTTAGATTATGCCATTGCCAGGCAGAGATTCCAAAACCAGATACTGAATTTTAAGGCGTACCCAGCAGCACATGTGGACTCAGTTCACAAGTAAGCAGTGATGAAGAGTAGGGTGAAGATTAAGAGAGAGGTCAGGAAGGGTTAATGCGGAAAAAAGTGAGATACGTAAATACTAGGGAATTAAGAGACATGCTTGAAATTTTCCAAAACTATAGATTTTGTGACAGTGAATCGGTCAGTAGGCAGTTCAGTCTAAGATGAATGGACTTCTATAAAGAGAGCAATTACAGAAGGAAAACTTCAGCTGATCGATGAAAGAATGAAGTACACAAACGTTCACAGAAGTTCAGGAATACTGAAATTAAAGTTACTTAGGAATGTAATATGTAAGATGTACAGGGAAGCTAAGGCGAAATGGCTGCATGCAAAATGTGACGAAATAGAAAACGACTTGACTCTCGGAAGGACTGACTCAGCATGTAGAAAAGTCAAAACACTCTTTGTTGAAATTAAAGAAAAGAGAGGGTGGTAACATTAAGAGTGTAATAGGGATTCCGCTGTTAAATGAAGACGTAGAAGCCGACCTCGGGGAAGATCAGTTTCGATTCCGTAGAAATATTGGAACACTTGAGGCAATACTGACCCCACAACTCATCTTAGAAGCTAGATTAAGGAAAGGCAAACCTACGTTTCTAGCATTTGTAGACTTTGAGAAAGCTTTTGACAATGTTGTCTGGAATACCATCTTTCAAATTCTGAAGGTGGCAGGGGTAAAATACAGGGAGCGAAGGGCTATTTACAATTTGTACAGAAACCAGATGGCAGTTATAAGAGTCGAGGGACTTGAAAGGGATCAGTAGTTGGGAAGGGAGTGAGATAAGGTTGTAGCCTCTCCCCGCAGTTACACAATCTGTATATTGAGAAAGCAGTGAAGGAAACAAAAGAAAAATTGGGAGTAGGTATTAAAATCCAGGGAGAAGAAATTAAAACTTTGAGGTTCGCCGTTGACATTGTAATTCTGACAGAGACAGCAGAGGACTTGGAAGAGCAGTTGAACGGAATGGATAGTGTGTTGAAAGGAGGACATAAAATGAATTTTAACAAAGGCGAAACGAGGATGATGGAATGTAGTCGAATTCAGTCGGGTGATAATGAGGTAATTAGATTAGGAAATGAGACACTTAGAGTAGTAAAGAAGTTTTGCTATTTGGGGAGCAAAATAACTGATGATGGTCGAAGTAGAGAGGATATAAAATGTAGACTGTCAATGGCAAGGAAAGCGTTTCTGAAGAAGAGAAATTTGTTAACATCGAGTATAGATTTAAGTGTCAGGAAGTCGGTTCTGAAAGTATTTGTATGGAGTTAGCCATGTATGGAAGTGAAACATGGACGATAACTAGTTTGGACAAGAAGAGAATAGAAGCTTTCGAAATGTGGTGCTGCAGAAGAATGCTGAAGATTAGATGGGTAGATCGTATAACTAATGAGGAGATATTGAATAGGATTGGGGAGAACAGAAGTTTGTGGCACAACTTGAGTAGAAAAAGGGATCGGTTGGTAGGACATGTTCTGAGCCATCAAGAGATCACCAATTTAGTATTGGAGGGCAGCGTGGAGGGTAAAAATCGTAGAGGGAGACCAAGAGCTGAGTTGCAGTAGGTACTGGGAGATGAATAAGCTTGCACAGGACAGAGTAGCATGGAGAGCTGCATCAAACCAGTCTCAGGACTGACGACCACAACAACAAACAACAATGAGGAGGAGAGAGCCGATTGTTGTTATTAGTACACTGAAGGCACCTATGAAGGGAAAGACCTATCTGATAACGAGACAGACGAAGAAATACGAGTCGTAATAGAGTAGAGGATCCACTACTAGAATCAGAATTTAAAGGTATTTCGAAGATCAAATGAGGCACAAGGTATTGATAACATTCCAGCAGAATTTCTAAAATCATTGCGGAAGGTGGCAACAAAAGGACTATTCTCGATGGTGTGTACAATATATGGCTGACGAAATAACATCTCTCTTTCGGAGAAACTTCATCCACATATTTCCGAAGTTTGCTAGAGCGAAGAAGTGCGAGAATTATTGCAGTCAATTTAACAGCACATGCATCCAAGTTGGTAGCAAGAATGAAGTACAGAAGACTGTGAAACAAAATTTAGAATGTGTTAGACAAGAAAGGGCACAGTGCGGTAACAGTACATTAGAACAATGTTTATTCAAGAGCGTAGTGTAGTCGCTGTTGCACGAACTTTCCAGCTACAGACTCCAGATTTAATACCCACTTTTGACAAGGACTATATTATCAACACGGATCAAACAGGTATGTGACACAAAATGAAATCACATTCTATAAATGATATTTCAAACAACGAATACCCATTTAAATAATTCTTTTATATAATCATGTAATTGTACAATCGTTTCGGTCATTAAATATCGTGCTGTTTCATTTGCTTAAAGGATGTCAGTACCAGTCTACTTTCAACCGGACTCTCACCCACAAAGGAAGCAAGACCATAGTTGTGAAGAGAGTGGACATGAAGAAAGTTACGCATTCATATACGGATGCTATTACTTTTTCTGGACGTGTCCTGCCGAGTGTTTTCGTTTGCCTGCAGGAGACGATCGATGAATACCCCAAAACATACAAGAACGTCATTATGACATCATCAGAATCTGGAAAGCTGAATACAAACACGTACAACGAGTTTCTTAAAACATCTTTGAAGCTCTACGTTGGGAACAAAAGATTTCTCTTGATCGTCGAGTCCTGGGGAGGGCAAACACAAACACAAATGTATGACGAGGTTTTCCAGGACGACGCACGACGCCCCACCTTTACCCTCAAAGTTATTCCACCGAAGTGTACACCACTAGTGCATCCCTGTGATGTTTATTTTTATAGACAGGTGAAAAATTTCATTAAATGCCTGCAAAATTGCGCCACGTTAATTGAACAGGAACGAGAAATTAATTCACTAGAAGATTGTATTAAAATTCACTCGATCGTTCACCATCAGTTATCATATCGTGTTTTTCATAATATGATCCAATACGCATGGTTAGCGTCGAAACTAACCGCAGAAAGACACATCTTTAGAAATGTTAATGAGGTCTGATTTTCGACAGATATCCTCAAAACTCGCTGCTCGTGTAAGAAATCTTCATTTATTCGATGCGCAAATTGCTTAAACATCTTTTGTTTCGAGTGTTTTTATGACAAATATCGTTCTGGCTCTTGTGTAATTTCGGAATCCAGCGAATAAACATATCATTATTCATGGTCTTCACAATATGAATGTCATTCTCCCATGCACACAATATACAATACGAACGAATATCAGAAGTAAATAATTTGGTTGGAAAAGTAGAAAATGTTGAAAGAACAAAAGTTTTCAGTTTGAACGTCATTGTATTTTCTTATTAAGGAAAAGCAAATACATACTTTGAAAATACGAAGCACGAATTGTTACCAATACTGCATCGGCCACCGCGCCATTCGGTTCAGTGAGCGGACGCATTGGTATTATATACTGTAAGACTGAAAGTTCCGGAGCGTTTTTCTCGTGAAGGGCTGGCCACCTGGCCGTATGGCTGGGGCATTGTAACACTATGGGGTAGTGCTGCAAACACGCGCCGTCCCACTCCGAACTTCATTTCCCAACCCTGGCACTCCCCTTGTGAGTATCTCGTGAAGTGAATGCAAGTCTTGGCTGCCTGTCCTATCGCTTGCGACGTTTTGAGGGACTTTACCAGGTCGATTCTTGGAGCAACGTCTGCGCTTCCCCGTCCCCCGCCTCCCCCTTGGTTTGGTTAGTTTTGATGATTGGTTTTTCAAAAAAGTATTTTAATGACTGTAATTGCAAGTTGAAAAAGTGGACTGGTTCTTAAGAAATTGCTATTCAGGCCGTCAGCCGTGAAGCAGTTTTAACTTATTACTATTTGGGCCTTCAGCCGAGAAATAGTTTGAATTTGTTATCATTAAGGCCTTCATCTTAGAACACAGTACCCTCAACGGTCAAAGTTATTATGACACTGTACTCTTTCATCATGTTCGCCTTTGCAGGCGTGTATCCGGCCCTGAGTGCGTTTCAATGGATGACACAGCACGACCGCAGCAAACAGCGCAGGGGAAGGATTCCTGGAACGAGAGGCTATTCGACAAACAGGACGGCCTGCCTTTGCCCCGACTTAAATCCCATCGAGCACGTATGTGATGCGTTGTGGAGATGCATTGCTGAGCTCTTCCACATTCAAACTACCGTCCAGCACTTGTCAACCTCACTAGTGGAGGAATGAAACGCCCTTACCAGCCTTATCTTCAGCCTTGGGACACGTTGCCTAGCACGTGTACCTGTCCGTGGTGGTTACACATTCCATTAAGGTGTACCGACTTCTCTAATGTCCAGGGGACCATCATAAATCGCGGCGACGTGAGTTTAATTATTGTCTTTTAATAAAATGTCATTTCCGTTCGTCTCATTGCATACTTCTTTCAGTTACGTTCTGCACAATACTGTAGCAGTACGTTATATGTACGGCCACAGCCCCATTTGTCGTCTCCACAGGGCCCGTGTAAATTTTTATCTATTACCTTTTCTGATGTTACACCGAATCGTTCTATGGCTATGGCAATTTGCTTTACACTGTTTTCCTACGGAACTAGACGTGTAAAACAAAAACAAAACAAAAACAAAAGATTAAAAATTCTCTAAACTTATCCACTTGGTTTGTCGAGAACAGCAATAACGGTCTTTGAAGGTTTCCTGTTTACGTTTCTCGAGCATTTCTGTTAACCATTTCCAAGATCTGTACTCTGCTGACGCTAGTAGTGCATTCATAATCCGTTGCTGCCATACCTGATTGATTAGAGCTCCAAACGCCCAAACGGTACTCAAAAATTCACTTAGACACCCTCAAGCTCTTTCGGAGAGGAATATGATTAAAGTAGGTATGGATATTCCTGATTTTATGGTTCCCTGTTCGACTGACTTCGGAGCATTGGTAGCGCGCTGATAGTTTTGGCATTAGGTACAGGAAAACACAAGCCATGTATCAAAAGCCAGAAGAGAAGAGAAAAAAGCACAGAAGACTGTTAAACAAAAGACAACAGTAAGATACCGGCACGCGTGTTTTTTGTGAGTTTTAATTTATGACGTAACAGAAAGTTTATAAATCATGGCGTACATATCGCATTACACCCTGCAGCTACATACAGAACTGAAAAGCAACTGCGAGAGATTTTTTTCTGTGATTTAATTCCGTAAGTTATTCAGATATATGTCTCCATTCAGATCTGAAATACGAGCGCAGTGTCTTCCCACCCCTACCATTCGCAGCATCCGCTAGCATCAGCGAAACACGTACATTTGAGAGATACGAAGCAATAAATGTCATATATAATTAAACTGAAGTAAATGTATCTTTCTCTGTGTATTTATACGCATGTCTGTGTTTTACTCCACAAACAAATAATGGCTATTCAGCCTGGTTTTCTCTGAGCTGTAAAGACTGTTAGCATCATCAACATGATTCCTTCTCCTCTACGTAACCGCAGAGAACTGCATTTGTTGATAGTGAGACTCTCCCATTACAGAGACAGAGTTTATGCTATGACGTTTCTGACGTTTATTGTTAGACCAAGGGACTCGCGTAGTTTTCGTATGCAAAGTTTCCTTAAAAAAGTTAAAGGAGATATAAAATTTCTGAGCTCGTGTACTGGATTTATACATAATCAGTGCAACATATGGTGCCTTGCTTGAAAGTAAAAATTCATTTAAAATTCAATTCACGGAAGTATCGTACATTGATGTATTTGTCGCTAGTATCTATAAGTAAACTACGTTTCAATGAATTTTACTTGCACTTGGAAACATATTAAAATCATTAAATATAATAAAACTGAACATAACGTAGTAATGTGCTAGGAGCTTATTATTCGGTAGAGCTCGGTTTCTGATTAGGACGGATGCGTGAAAAAACTTGCATAGAAAGTACTTATTTCGCGAATGCTGTTACGTTAATTAGTCATTATGCTCGAAGATTAAACAAAGATCCTAATTTTATTTGCAATGGAGGACCGGTCTGACCATGACCTTCTGTCTACCTGCTTTGGACTAACTTTACCACATATGAAGTGTTAATGGTCTAAGAACTTTTAGTAATGTACGTGATAGTGGCATGAAAGTCGAAATCTAAATAGAACAGAAGATAAATACAGTAATGTACAGTCAGATAGTGGTTTATTATTTCAAAAAGTATTGCATGACCTTTGGCTAAGCACCATCGAAAACCTCTGAACTTCAGCCACTTTGCCCTAGCTAAGATGTAATATGACAAATGGGAGCTCACCATTGACTTCCGTTGTATGATAACCGCCACGATCGTCTGACAGCAAGTACACTTCCGTGACGTAGAACTAGAAACAGTCTTCCCCGCAGAAATTCTCCAAACCCGAAAGATGAATGCCAATGAGGAGCAGACAGCTTCAAATGTGTCTACTCATCACATACCTACCTACATACAGGAAAACTTCCCGCCCTCGCACGGTGACACCCGTCACTGTCATAGACACTCATGTACTCGAAGCTGTTCCAAATGTACTGCCTTTAGCCCTTCCCTTCTTTCTTGTGCCTGCGTGGTATCTACCGACCGCCCATTCAGAAACAGCGTCTTCTCGTAGCATGCCAAGTAACTCAAAGGCAAAGCATCACCGGAGGCTCACGAAAATATATCGATACGAACGTATTACATTTTAACAACATGACTTGCTCAATGTGTTAAACTATTTAAACGAAAGAATAATGTGAAAGAACACCAATCTCAACGTCTCTCGGTGGAGCGTGAGTAATGGGAGAGATTATGGAGACGGCGTCTTTGCAAGAAGAAGACGGTGTGGCCGGAGTTGGTTTAATCCGACACTGAGCTGTGGCAGCTGCCAGTGGGAAGCTGGCTTAGGAAATGGCACCGAAGGAAACAAACAAAACGTAACGCAGCCACACACACTGTGCTGCCAGGCCGCCTTCTACGAGACTTCCTGCAAAGTGGAAATTATTACAGCTCTTAACAGCGTGAGCTACATTGGTTACACAAGTCTTGAAGTCAGAGAGAGAGATGGTTGACATTTACTACTTGGAGGAGAGGACATGAACATCATGAACTTAGAGAACTATTCAAATAAATACGAAGACAGTCTTGAGGGCGTTAGTCAATGGTGAAACAATTGTAGCAAACCTTCTGGGTCGAATTTCAATGTTTGGATGGTTATTAAACATTATTTTGACTGACAGTACCTAAAAGGTTAAATTAATATTTTCAAAAGCCATAGAGAACTCGGAAAATTCCAGTCGCGTACGAACTTTCTTACCGGTGACCCCAGCTTTCCTGGGTACGATGAACTACTCTTACACCGATCAGCAGAACGACGTCATATGGGCGAGAATCTGTAACCCTGACGATCAGATGCTGCGCAGCAGTGACGCATATTCAGTACACAAGGGCACTCATTCAGTACACTGACGAAATGGAAGATGCCAGCCGGTTCCTCTGAAAGCCAAAGTTACTACATATGGCAGCTCCGGCAGGACATCCGGATGAGCTGATTCGACAGGTAAACCGAGGCGAATGTCATCACTGCACAATGGCAACTCCTGCCCACTGCATCCCGCTATGGGTTCCCGGATGGGAGTGCTGTCGTAGGTGGAACACTTTTATTTTTATTTATTCACACGTCAATTTCCGTAGGACCAATTGAGGAACAAATCTCCAAGGTCATGGAACGTGTCAGTACATGAAATTACAACGTAAAAGTAGTAACAAATAAACATAAAATGTTTATGAAATCGAAAAAGTATACCATGGGTTTAAGTCAACGCAATTAACAGTACAATGAGAATCAGCTTAATTTTTCAAGGAACTCCTCGACAGAATAGAAGGAGTGACCACTGGGGACACTCTTCACTTTCGATTTGAAAGCGCGTGTTTTACTGCTAAGATTTTTGAATTCTAGTGGTAGCTTATTGAAAATGGATGCAGGTTTGATACGGCCGAGTATTAACTGCTGAAAGCTGTTTATTCTTGGGAATAAGCCAATATTGTTAACAGTAAGGAATATATATAATGAGAGGCCAATGTCAAAGTACCGAGACTCGTGAACAAGGGCCGAGAAGAGGTTCGTGAACTTGCACCACTTATTGGGCAAACCGTCCGTTTCTCATCCAAAAATATCCTTTTAGAATGGGGAAGAATTACCCCAGAATGTAATACCATACGACATAACCAAATGAAAATACGCAAGTAGACTGATTTTCGTGTCGAACGTTCACTCACTTCAGATACCGTTCGAACAGTAAAAATAGCAGCATAAAGTCTTTGAACAAGATCCAGAAGGAGGGTTTTCCACGACAGTTTACTATCTGTCTGAACACCTAATAATTAGAACTGTTTAGTTTCACTAATCATACGCCCATTCTGAGAAATTAAAACGTCTGGTTTTGTTGAATTGTGTGTTAGAAACTGTAAAAACTGAGTCTTGCTGGGATTTAGTTTATTTTCTACAAATCATGAACTTATGTCATGAACTGCACTACTTGTAACCGAGCCAATGTTGCACACAGCATTCTTTACTACCCAGCTAGTGTAATCAGCAAACAGAACTATTTTAGAGTTACCTGTAATACTAGAGACCATATGGTTTATATAAATAAAGAACACGAGTGGCCCCATCACTGATCCCTGGGGCATCCCCATTTGACCGTACCCCACTCAGACCCCACATCACAGCCATTCTCAACACTGTGAATAATGACCATTTGCTGTCTTTTGCTAAACTAACAGGTGAGCCAATTGCGAGCTACTCCCTGTATTCTGTAATGGTCCAACTTCTGGAGCAGTATTTTGTGATCAACACAATTAAACGCATTAATTAAATCAAAACATATTCCTAGGTTCGAAGCCTCACAGAGAAAAGAGAATATATCATTTTCAGTTCCTAAACCACTTCTAAAGCCAAGCAGTACACTTGATAGCAAATCGTGTGATATACAATGATCAATTATCCTTACATACACTGCCTTTTTAATAACTTTAGCAAACACTGATGGCATAGATGTAGCTCTAAAATTGTCTCCATTATCCCTTTCTCCAATTTTATAAAGCGGCTTTGCAACTGAGTACTTTAACTGACCATTCCTAAAGGAAAAATTAGAAATGCTGGGATATCATGTGCAGTACAGTACTTTAATATTCTGCTGAGCACTCGTCAGCTGGTTTACATATACGCCACCCTCATTCTCAGTTTGTGCTCAACAGTATCCATGTAAACACAGTATGCCCACTGATGCTATTAACACCAGTCCAATAAATGCGAGAAGACTAACTGCACCTCAATATGAAGCAGCGAGCTCCTATCGCGAGACTTTGCTATCAACAAAAGCAGAACTCTGCCTGAGCTTAAGTATGCATGCTCTCAACTTAGCACTATTGCTCTGTCGATTCACCCGCTGTGTAATGATCTTCTGCTGAGGGCCACCTCCATGGAAGACTGTTTATTCGAGCTCGGACCACCAATCTGTCTAACTGTTTTGTCGCCATCTGCCAGCCCACGCGGGCTCACATTCCTGTTCTCCAGTTCTCAGAGTGAGCGCACCGCATCGTTTTCAGCCATGCCCAGAGCTACAAGTTAGCACCACCAGATCCGATGTGTTGTACGCTGCCACCAAGGGGATTAGCCAAGCATCCAGGGCTGTTCTCTATCGCCCATCGCTGACAACACATCACCTTCCATCAGCTGACAGCAGGGCATGCCGCATCCAATGCACGCCGCATTCTGGTAGATTACCCCCTACAGTCGCGTGAGGGTTGGGTTGGATTGTTTGGGGGAAGAGACCAAACAGCGAGGTCATCGGTCTCATCGGATTAGGGAAGGAAGTCGGCCGTGCCCTTTCAAAGGAACCATCCCGGCATTTGCCTAGAGCGATTTAGGGAAATCACGGAAAACCTAAATCAGGTTGGCCGGACGCGGGATTACCCCCTACACCGGCATGTTCCAGCGACAGTACCAACAGACATGACAGAGGGCGCCTACCGCCACCTCAGTTACGATTCTGTCTCTCTGTAAAACATGAAATGATCGTGTGGCATTGATGGCCGAGAGGTCCCATCCAGGGAAGTTCGGCCGCCGCGTTGCAAGACTTATTTCAGGGGACGCAACACTGGGTGACTTTCTCGTAGGTGATGACGAAAGGATGGTGGGGGCGACACAAAACACAGACCAAGGGTGATTTCCTGTCCAGCCAGGAATCGAACCCGGACCCGCTGCATGGTAGGGGAACACGTTACCACTAAGTTAAGCAGGCGGACTACTTCTCTGTACCTGCCACGAATAAAGAACTGTCTTCGCCGGCGATTCAACTCCAGCTCACCACCCAATTGCAGGTACTCCTGACTTGGGAGCAGCCCAATTCGCCCATCGTCATAGTGTCACGTCCCAACCTTTACGTTATCAGAGACTTAGCGGGGACAATTTCAGAACAAACATGGAGCTCGTTGGAGTGAACTCGCTGACCGCCGTACTAAGAAGACGTCAAAAAGTAAGTGTATTAAATATTCGTATAGGCATATGATCAGGAAAAGCAGTGAGCGAAAATTGTATCTGCTGCCTTACTTCATTATACTTGTTTTACTCTGTAACTCTAATTGTAAGTGGCTATCAAATAAGAACCGAATACCCGCCACAACGGGCCTTCGGAATTCTTCCACTGAAAAGTAATCATCACACGCACTAAGACATTTATCCCAGTCGATCAGTTTCAGTTTCGTAGAATGCTGATGGATCCCCAGCCACACCTTATTCTTGCACTTCCTTGTCCGACTGAAACCATATCCTCACATGCCTTTCTTCTGGTCGACAAAGATGTGAAAATCGCACGTTGAAAGATCCGGGATCTACGGAGGATGTTACGATCCAATCGCATATTCGTACGATTGGTAGTGTGGGGACGAGCATTATCGTGCGAGATGATGCTTCCTCCGCTCTTAGAGTTCCTCGAGCATGGAACTACAATCAATGCGCAACGCTATGAAGATTCTTTGCGGAGACTTCGATGACTGCGATGAGCTATAAAGTCAAAACGCCCAGGGATGCTATAGGACAGGGTAATCCAGTCGTGATTTTCACACGCTTGGCGATCTGAAGAAAGACCTGCGGGGACATCGGTTTTAGTCGGACAGGTAATTCTGCTGGGTGAAAATTACGCAAAACGTCATGGAAAATAGTTAAATTTTGTAGGTGTGAAAATGAAACAAACACTTTACACATTTGTAACAGGCTAAGTATTTTATCTCCGAACCTCATCCCCCTTAACGTTTGGAGGAGTAGCAATTTCTTGCTCACACAGTATTTTTATATAAGTAACGAGCCATCCGTACTGTGAGGTAACAGAGTGGGTGAGGTTGTTGATCCGACAGCAATTGATCATCTCATCTCCCAGTGGCATGAATGTCTTAACGCGTGTGATTACTTTTGAATGGACTCAGTGCATGGTCCTGTTGCATTTGACTGCTTCTCATATATGAAGTTCTACTGGAACGCATATAAAGTAATTATTTAAAACCCCTTTTTGTGTAGAAAATATCTGCAATTCTTTGCTCTGGTATCAGCTAGTCTCGACATCCTCAACATAGTAAAGAATCATCTTCAAACGTTTTTGTTGAAAATGTAGCACTCAGTGTTCAGGTTAATCTGAAGTAGTAATGCGAATATAACCATTTTTACTTTGTGATGACTCTGAATTATACGCCAAATAAACATGAGTGCTGAAGCACCGGAGAGAGAGCGGACGTGATGGTGGCGCCACCTGGCCCGTTTTGCCAGGGGCGGAGAGAACTGTTTGATAATCCTGGGCGGTAGCAGGGACACTGTATCACTAGCTGTTTATTATGCGCGTTCCTCTCGTCAATAGCTTTCAGTTTTCACCGTCAAGACGCTAAGTTACTTAATCTGTCTCAGTAACATAGCCAAGCCGAAGTCCAACAACGAAACTATTGACGCGAACGTAGCGGGAAAGGAGGTAATTAACACTTCATTATTTGGTAAAGCGACAACATTCGAAGTGGAGTTAGTTGAGTTACAGCCCTGTTATTCATTAGGGTCGCGACAGCAACACTGTCATTAGCAAGTGTTTCATGCTATGCTTTCTCATGCATATCTACTAATGCCAACTACACCTTCCACGAGGTCGGTATATCGGTCTTCTGCTATTTTATAAGACGTAGCAGCGAACTTACTTTTCGAAGTTATCAATCATTCTTCTGGAAACATGTCTTGACAATATAAAATTCCTTCTCATAGTAGCTATAATTACGTTTCCCTTTCTAATTTGTTTCCTGATGTATTTCTTTTTCTGTCTTCCCTAATTACAACGTGCGTCTCAACTGTGCTTCAAGGTCATTTTTAGTGAATGCATGGTGTGATATATTCAAAAACGCAAAACCTGACAGGCTAGAAATGTTTGAGAAATCAATGATCGGTGTCTGTCACACATTTTCAGTCGATCGTCAAATTACTACGATTTATCCACAACCAGAGCAAATTATACAACACTGACTCAGTAGATAGGTGAAGGGTTTCGCGGTCGTAGTTGATTTTCCTGCGGCCTCCAGTCCTACGACGTTCGATGGAGCTTGTAAGGGGTCAACTGACCCTTACGTACTGAGTACGATATATCCTAGCCTCACGCAGGTCGCAGTAGTACTATCGACCGATAGTCAAGCGCCCAGTGCGCCAGGCAGTCGGTGTCGAGACTCCGTGATAGTAGGTTGCTGACTGCTAAACGAGCAGGGCGGATTTCGGCCGGACGGCCGACCACCCTTAACAAGTGTTCCACGGCTGTGGGCGTAACCCAACGCCGTGGGCCTTACTTCCAGCAAATACGGAAATAGCTTAATTGAGTGATTTGTTGATGGCTTTAGGTGTTCATTTGTGCACCGTGATTACGCGACAGCCGCGCCGGGCACCAACGATTTGGATTGCAGTGAGGATCGTGCATTCAGTGCTATAAGAGGAATACTGGCGTGTGACGACAGTAACAGGCGACCTGTGATGAGTTAACCGTTATTATTTTGTCAGACGGAGGGAGTAACTGCCTCATTCATGCTGTTTACACAATATACCGGGTCATCACAAAGTCAGTATAAATTTGAAAACTTTATAAACCACGCAATAATGTAGATGTAAAAGTTGACACACATGCTTGGAATGACATGGGGTTTTATTAGAACCAAAAAAAGTATTGCTAGACGCGTAAAAGATCTCTTGCGCGCGTCGTTTGGTGATGATCGTGTGCTCAGCCGCCACTTTCGTCATGCTTGGCCTCCCAGGTCCCCAGACCTCAGTCCTTGCGATTATTGGCTTTGGGGTTACCTGAAGTCGCAAGTGTATCGTGATCGACCGACATCTCTAGGGATGCTAAAAGACAACATCCGATGCCAATGCCTCACCATAACTCCGGACATGCTTTACAGTGCTGTTCACAACATTTTTCCTCGACTACAGCTATTGTTGAGGAATGATGGTGGACATATTGAGCATTTCCTGTAAAGAACATCATCTTTGCTTTGTCTTACTTCGTTATGCTAATTATTGCTATTCTGATCAGATGAAGCGCCATCTGTCGGACATGTTTTGAACTTTTGTATTTTTTTTCTAATAAAACCCCATGTCATTCCAAGCATGTGTGTCAATTTGTACCTCTCTGTCTACATTATTCCGTGATTTATTCAGTTTTCAAATTTATAGTGACTTTTTAATCATCCAATATGTAGAACCTTGACAACAAAGCATCTACTGATTATTGCTACCTGATATCCTAATTAGCTTTGTCCAATTTGATACGAAACAACTGCCGTGCAAATAGTAACCGATCAGGCTTTACCAGCTGCATACGGTCAAACTATTCTAAACTGTTAGGCTATAACCCACTGGTTAATAACAATGGATCAAAAAGGGAGTGTTTCAAGCCTCCCCAAACAAGTCTATCTTGTACTAGCCTTTCATCGCTGTATATCCACCTCAGTCGACATTCGTCTGAATTTGCTTACCGCATACCAGTCTACGTCTCCCCATATAATTTTTATGTTACATAATTTTTACATATATAATAAGATCTTTACTTTGCGCTACAGTACTAAATGCGTGTTTTCTTGCTGTTGAAGGTGTGTCCTCTCAAATGATTCATTCTTTTAGTCAGGGTGTACCATAAATTTCAATTTTTCTCCACTTCTATCCAGTACCTTTCGATTAGTTATTTTATCTTCCCATCTTATCTTCAGCATTCTTCTGCAGCGCCACATTGCGAAAGCTTAGTGTCTGAATTGTTTATTGTTCATGCTTCACTTCCATGGAGGACGTACTTCAGACAAATTACTTCAGAAATATCTTCCTAATAGTTAAACTTACATTCGATCTAAATATATTTATTTTATTTCATTTTTTAATTTTAATTTTAGTACCGGTATTTATTTTACTTATTAATTTAATATGTTTATTTTATCAGCAACATTTTCCTTGTTATTGCCAGGCTGTTGATATCCTCTATAATTCAGTCATCATCACTATGCAGCCCAAATAGAAAACCTTATCTGCCACTGTCAATTTCTCATTTCCTGATCTAATTCCCTCGACACCACGCGGTTTATTCGAATCTAGGACGCATTTAAATAAACACTAACAGCTTTAGATTTCAGATCCTCACATTAATTTTAATAAATGAAACGTAATACTGGTACGCAATCTTTAGGAGAAAATGGAACAGCTAGATGTTCCCACAGTGCTACTAACCTTGGCATTCAGGGGTGTAATATCATCTGAAGGTAATACAGAATACAGAGCTGTGTGGACGTCCACAGATAGCAAATTTCTTAAGGTTACAATGTCGGATTCAACATCCAGACATAAATGAACATCATTTTGTTGCAATCAATATTTACATTAATTTGACGTTGTTACTATATATCAAGTAATTTGACATTCAAACATTAATCAACATCAGTTTTTGTGATCAGTATTTACACTAATTTGAGATTATTAGGTTATATAATGCAATCTGTTTCTGTACTTCATGCATCAGCAGCATAAGAACGTCCATAACAAGTTTAAAGTTTTCAGATGATATTTTAAGAGCTTCATAAAGTTTATTGAAGTTTAAAGGAGTACTGAGTGAAGGAAAAATTAACCACAGCAAATCACGTCAAACATAGTTCAGAGGAATTATGTTTTTCAGTATCGTATTACCTATTGGCAACATTTAAATACAATAATTTAAGTGAACTATGGAGGAAGTGAACAGCACAAGTTTATATCGACGCATAGGGACCCATCTTCAGGCACAGGCAATCAAAATGAATCCCGCACTCTACAATGGAAAGAGTCCTATTTTGAAGCTTCTTGAGAGATTAAAACTGTGTGCGCCGGACTGGAACACTGAAAACTTCCTTTTTTGGTTAAGGCTCTTAGCGGCTAGAAAATCCAGCCAGTAACTCACGACCCACAGTCAGTTTCAATTCTACCCTTTACCCTCTCGTACTTTCTGTCCTCCTGCACACCTATCACGACAAGCTCCCCATGAAAGACGCGAGGTGAAAATGTGAGTCGTTGCTGGTCATGTCAATCGGTGGCAAGAGCACTGAGAGACAAAGACGAAGTCCCGTGTTCGAGTCGAGGTCTGGTTCACAATTTTAATATCGCCAGGAAAATTGTTGTTGTTGTTGTGGTCTTCAGTCCTGAGACTGGTTTGATGCAGCTCTCCAAGCTATTCTATCCTGTGCAAGCTTCTTCATCTCCCAGTACCTACTGCAACCTACATCCTTCTGAATCTGCTTAGTGTATTCATCTCTTGGTCTCCATCTACGATTTTTACCCTCCACGCTGCCCTCCAATACTAAATTGGTGATCCCTTGATGCCTCAGAACATGTCCTACCAACCGATCCCTTCTTCTGGTCAAGTTGTGCCACAAACTCCTCTTCTCCCCAATCCTATTCAGTACCTCCTCATTAGTTATGTGATCTACCCATCTAATCTTCAGCATTCGTCTGTAGCACCACATTTCGAAAGCCTCTATTCTCTTCTTGTCCAAACTATTTACCGTCCATGTTTCACTTCCATACATGGCTGCACTCCATACAAATACTTTCAGAAATGATTTCCTCACACTTAAATCTATACTCGTTAACAAATTTCCCTTCTTCAGAAACGCTTTCCTTGCCATTGCCAGTCTACATTTTATATCCTCTCTACTTCGACCATCATCAGTTATTTTGCTCCCCAAATAGCAAAACTCCTTTACTACTTTAAGTGTCTCATTTCCTAATCTAATACCCTCAACATCACCCGACTTAGTTCGACTACATTCCATTATCCTCGTTTTGCCTTTGTTGATGTTCATCTTATATCCTCCCTTCAAGACACCATCCATTCCGTTCAACTGCTCTTCCAAGTCCTTTGCTGTCTCTGACAGAATTGCAATGTCATCGGCGAACCTCAAAGTTTTTATTTCTTCTCCATGGATTTTAATACCTACTCCGAATTTTTCTTTTGTTTCCTTTACTGCTTGCTCAATATACAGATTGAATAACATCGGGGAGAGGCTACAACCCTGTCTTACTCACTTCCCAACCACTGCTTCCCTTTCATGTCACTCGACTCTTATAACTGCCATCTGGTTTCTGTACAAATTGTAAATAGCCTTTCGCTCCCTGTATTTTACCCCTGCCACCTTTAGAATTTGAAAGAGAGTATTCAAGTCAACATTGTCAAAAGCTTTCTCTAAGTCTACAAATGCTAGAAACGTAGGTTTGCCTTTCCTTAATCTTTCTTCTAAGATAAGTCGTAAGGTCAGTATTGCCTCACGTGTTCCAGTATTTCTACGGAATCCAAACTGATCATCCCCGAGGTCGGCTTCTACTAGTTTTTCCATTCGTCTGTAAAGAATTCGTATTAGTATTTTGCAGCTGTGGCTTATTAAACTGATTGTTCGGTAATTCTCACATCTGTCACACCTGCTTTTTTTGGGATTGGAATTATTATATTCTTCTTGAAGTCTGAGGGTATTTCGCCTGTTTCATACATCTTGCTCACCAGATGGTAGAGTTTTGTCAGGACTGGCTCTCCCAAGGCCGTCAGTAGTTCCAATGGAATGTTGTCTACTCCGGGGGCCTTGTTTCGACTCAGGTCTTTCAGTGCTCTGTCAAACTCTTCACGCAGTATCGTATCTCCCATTTCATCTTCATCTACATCCTCTTCCATTTCCATAATATTGTCCCCAAGTACATCGCCCCTGTATAGACCCTCTATATACTCCTTCCACCTTTCTGCTTTCACTTCTTTGCTTAGAACTGGGGTTCCATCAGAGCTCTTGATGTTCATACAAGTGGTTCTCTTATCTCCAAAGGTCTCTTTAATTTTCCTGTAGGCAGTATCTATCTTACCCCTAGTGAGATAAGCCTCTACATCCTTACATTTGTCCTCTAGCCATCCCTGCTTAGCCATTTTGCACTTCCTGTCGATCTCATTTTTGAGACGTTTGTATTCCTTTTTGCCTGCTTCATTTACTGCATTTTTATATTTTCTCCTTTCATCAATTAAATTCAGTATTTCTTCTGTTACCCAAGGATTTCTACTAGCCCTCGTCTTTTTACCTACTTGATCCTCTGCTGCCTTCACTACTTCATCCCTCAAAGCTACCCATTCTTCTTCTACTGTATATCTTTCCCCCATTCCTGTCAATTGTTCCCTTATGCTCTCCCTGAAACTCTGTACAACCTCTGGTTCTTTCAGTTTATCCAGGTCCCATCTCCTTAAATTCCCACCTTTTTGCAGTTTCTTCAGTTTTAATCTACAGGTCATAACCAATAGATTGTGGTCAGAGTCCGCATCTGCCCCTGGAAATGTCTTACAATTTAAAACCTGGTTCCTAAATCTCTGTCTTACCATTATATAATCTATCTGATACCTTTTAGTATCTGCAGGGTTCTTCCATGTATACAACCTTCTATCATGATTCTTAAACCAAGTGTTAGCTATGATTAAGTTGTGCTCTGTGCAAAATTCTACCAGGCGGCTTCCTCTTTCATTTCTTAGCCCCAATCCATATTCACCTACTACATTTCCTTCTCTCCCTTTTCCTACAGTCGAATTCCAGTCACCCATGACTATTAAATTTTCGTCTCCCTTCACTATCTGAATAATTTCTTGTATTTCATCATACATTTCTTCAATTTCTTCGTCATCTGCAGAGCTAGTTGGCATATAAACTTGTACTACTGTAGTAGGTGTGGGCTTCGTATCTATCTTGGCCACAATAATGCGTTCACTAAGCTGTTTGTAGTAGCTTACCCGCGTTCCTATTTTCCTATTCATTATTAAACCTACTCCCGCATTACCCCTATTTGACTTTGTATTTATAACCCTGTAGTCACCTGACCAGAAGTCTTGTTCCTCCTGCCACCGAACTTCACTAATTCCCACTATATCTAACTTTAACCTATCCATTTCCCTTTTCAAATTTTCTAACCTATCTGCCCGATTAAGGGACCTGACGTTCCACGTTCCGATCCGTAGAACGCCAGTTTTTTTTGTCCTGATAACGACATCCTCATGAGTAGTCCCAGCCCGGAGATCCGAATGGGGGACTATTTTACCTCCGGAATATTTTACCCAAGAGGACGGCATCATCATTTAATCATACAGTAAAGCTGCATGCCCTCGGGAAAAATTACGGCCGTAGTTTCCCCTTGCTTTCAGCCGTTCGCAGTACCAGCACAGCAAGGCCGTTTTGGTTATTGTTACAAGGCCAGATCAGTCAATCATCCAGACTGTTGCCCTTGCAACTACTGAAAAGGCTGCTGCCCCTCTTCAGGAACCACACGTTTGTCTGGCCTCTAAACAGATACCCCTCCGTTGTGGTTGTACCTACGGTACGGCTATCTGTATCGCTGAGGCACGCAAGCCTCCCCACCAACGGCAAGGTCCATGGTTCATGGGGATAGGGCCAGGAAAATTAATAAATCAGTAATACTTACGACTGAATCTATGGGGAGACTGATGACAGAAAAAGGCAGTGCGCTTAAATATGGTATTCAGCCCCACATTCAGTCTTTATGAAAAGAAATATGTAATACTTTCTGCGAGTGAACACTGTTTTACTTAATGTGATGCAATAATGTCTGGATGAAACCAGTGGTAAAATATTGCAAAATTACGGGCTAGGTCAATTGGCCATTATAATACAAAACCAAAATAAGGAAGTAGATAAGTGAGTAACACTCGTCATGGAGTAATGACCTGTACAAAATTCACAGTATGCATGTTCAGAAATCACGGCTGAAAGTTTATACAGATTTTGCGTTTAGCCAGGTGAAAACACTATGTGTAACACCCGCAGAACTTAGCATTCACGTTTATAGTTGTATTGGTGATGTTACTGTCTCCATAAACTTTAGCTCCGACAGGTGAACGAGTGGTAGACAGCTACAGGACCTTCCTCCTGTCTGATCCCCTGTTAGGTGTGCCTCGTCTGGCAGAAATAGCCCTGGGAGAGGGGACTTGCACTCTCTCAGATTGTGTCTCTTGTTCGACGTCACCGAAAAGCTCAAAGCAAAGCTGCTGCATCTAAAGGCTGTGCAGGGACAAGAGCTCAAAAACTCCCTCAGGTGACAGAAATAGCCGTTTGAAGCAAGAACTTTCAGGTAGACGCAAATTCCCTTCTGTAGAATACTAATCGTCATCACCATCACCATTATCATATCATGACCGTCAGTTAATTGTCATTCACACCTGAACAACAGCCCTCTCTGGACCACTCCATGCATTATCAGGTGAAACAATACTAAGAGATTTTCACCCTACATGTTTTCTAGTGTCGTTTATACAGTTTCCCTTAGATTTTCTCAGGCTATTCTCGTCTGTTAGAACACAGGAACTTGATCCTTTCAGTTGATTACTTTTAGTTCGCATCTACGTCTACTACTATATTACATACGCTACCAGATGGCGTATTTCTAGTGCAAATATCATTTCCCCCTGTCCTGGTCTATTTGCGAATATTGCATGGCAGGAAGGACTGTCTGTAAGCCTGAGCTGATTTTCTCATTGAGGTAATTTCGAAAGATGTGTTTATGAGGTAGTAATTTGTTATCATATTCTTCGAGGAGAATATGGTCTCGCAGGTAAATCCAAGCGTAATGCATCTCCATAACGTTCTCACACTTACTAAGGAACCCCATGAAGAAACACGTCAGTCTCCTTCCCATTTTATCGACTTCCTGTATTAACCCTACATGGGGTAAGGTTTCCAGAATGACAAACAATGTTCAAAACTCGTCGAACGAGTGTCCTATAAGCCACACGACAATAATAGTTATATCTTCCACTGTAATTTCTTGTCTGGTCAATTTGTCATTCTTAGCCATTCCCATGTTGCATATCATCATTCTGCATTGAAATTTTTTACGTTAAACGTCTTTTCCCAATACCAATTTCAAAATACACACAGAAATGTGAACTTTACGTTTCCGACATATTATCAATAAACGACTTTATGGCCTCGTTGCTAGTTCGTAAAATATTCATGTTTGAGTGACGATTAAATATTTTTTATTCTTAATATAACTGACTTCGAGATCTGTTTTCAGTTTGGCTGTTAAGGTTTTGCCAAAAGTTGTGTATATCTGCATTGCTATTATGACTTTAAGATGGAGTTGGTAGAAGACAGTTCCATTATAAACATTACATCTTCGTTTTCCGAATTCAAGAAACTTAAAGTGTCTGGCACACCTGAAAATAATTTTAGTGATGTGTTATCTCCGTGTCAGACAGCTCTTTAAATTCTGAAAATAATATATTGGTGCAGTCTTATGGAAGAAGTATGGTTTATGTGCATATTCTTCAGTTCACTAACGCCGACTGAATAAATTCGTTGTTTCTCAGGAGCTGGCAGTAACGATTTTAAACCAACAGCTTGCTTAGTATCTGTATATCCCAGGCTTTGTGGCAATTCGTTCTTATTATTCCATTCTATAGCATCAAATATTTGAAATGGCCTATTTTCGTAAATCCAGTTTTAATATATGCTTGACCCTTGGTCTGATTGTGCCCAGTGGATTTAATCCGAGACTAGTTTGATATAGTTATTCATAAAAATGGTTAGACCCTGCTGACTTTTTGATTTTGACACAAGTTATTAAGCTCGCATCCTACACTGTTAATAACTTTAAAAGTTTTCCATACGTTTATAAGCTCATAATAAATTATGAAACATATAATATATTTTTGAAATCTCAAGAGAACGTGAATGGTTGATTGTCTTAGAGTGTCTCTTCATTGATGTACCAGGTTGGCAGTAGGCCCACTCATGAGCTGATCCAGCATTTTATTTCACATATCCACTTTCCTTCACTTCATGCCCGTCTTCAAGCAACCCAATAATCTAAACTGACAAGATGTTTGCCTTATAAATCTTGGTCATAACTGACTCATCTATTACAGAAAGTTGGCAAGGCTCAGCGTCGCCAGGAGCACTCGGAAAGATATCCAACACAACACTGGACGAAACGTTCGGAACTGAAAAGTTCCTTCACCCACGGCTATACAGCCCAGAAGACACATCGGCAACAATGACATTGTACAATGCGAAAATACGGTTGGAATGTTGGTGTACACATGTGTCGTGAGCCAAGCTATGGGTTCACTGTGACAATCGTACTACTTGTAACCCACTGGCACTGTGTTTAGCCTCACTGCCCACCTAGGTGTCATGGAATGACGTCCAGTCAGTGACCAACGAAGTTACCATAGCCTGGAACGCATCAGCGAGCGGGTATGTAACACCTGGGTGACCACTCAACATCAAGCCATTCAGGGCACATATAGGTTCTGGTCGCCTAGCCACGCTGGGCATCCTTCGCCACCCGAGTAGGCATCCCATAAGGCTCAGTGTTGGCACCACTACTGTACATCCTACACAGGAGAGGCTGCTGCAACTTCAGGTTTTCATCTAGTGCATTATGCCAACAACACAGTGCTTTACACAATATGACGCAACAAAGGTCTGGTTCCAATGCGTTACAATGTGCCGTGGATGAAGTTCAAATGTTCAGATGTGTCTGAAAACTTACGGGACTTAACTGCTAAGGTCATCAGTCCCTAAGCTTACACACTACTTAACCTATATTATCCTAAGGACAAACACACACACCCATGTCCGAAGGAGGACTCGAACCTGCGCTGGGACCAGCCGCACGTGGATGAAGTCACTGATTGGGCCACCATATGGTAACTAACATTCAGCTTGGTCCAAACTTAAGGAACACTCATAACCAAGCAGCATGTTCCACCTAAGACGTAGCAAGCCACTGTGAGAAGCACTCCAGTACCATGGACTAACAGCATCTACTTCTTAGGCATCACGATTGTTCAACTTCTGATGTGGTGGCACCACACCAACGAAGGTCGAAGAAAAGGACTGTGGTGACTACGAGACCTTCATCAAATGCTTTTATCCTCACTGATGCTCCCTCCGCACATTTGAATTGTCTCTGCTCTGTATGGCTTATTTTGGAATACATGGTGGTTGTATGGGGGATTGCCACCGGCATTCAGGTCTGCCGTCTCCTGACAATTCAAGACCGAGCACTTAAAACAACTCTACATCTCCTATGGGGATGCCCAATGCTCTTGCTGCACCAGGTATTGCATGTGAAACAACTTCGCAAATGTTTCAGAGAAGCATCATGCCGGTCCTATGACCTATGCGCCAACTCAACCAACGACAAGACACACATCCTAGGCCAAAGACGTCACTGGCGCCGTGAAATCAAATCACTGGATCATCTGCGATAGTAGGATGTTGCAGACGTCACGATAAATATCGAGTTTTCGTGCTCATGAGCGGCTGTTAGAGATGCTCGATTATTTGTGCGCACCCCAATGCCTTCCGTGCCCTTGATGATACTCCACTACACATTGAACTCATACTACATGCAGCAAGTCAGGCGGACACGTGAAGCAAGTCCCAAGTGCAACGACAACCAGGCATGAAGGAAAAACATGAACACGCCAATGGTAAAAGAAGGAACTGCTTGCTGTAGCTACAAACAAACCAAACGTCAAGAACAGGGTGAGCAAGTGATAGGCTGGGCATCTGATTGGCGTCCGCTGTAGTGGGCGTCCATTGTGTGGTGACCGTCACTGGACCATCATCCTGGAAGGACTGTCTCCCTGGCGTTCGAGTTGCAACACTGATTGGTCAAGGGTAGAACTGAGCTCCTCCAACCCCCCCCCCCCCTTCACACTTAACGGGCGTCCTGTAGTCGCCTTGCTAGCAGCATAGCCGTGCCAGACCGCTGCGCCAGCAACTGGCACATGATAGGCGTCGCCACTATTTAATGCATACCCCAAGATCGCTCTGCTCCCGCCCCGTGACGAGCATGGCGTCGGTAGGTATCATCTCTACTTTGCACTGAGCACTGTGGTCTATGGATTCGCCACCCACTACGCTGCGTCCACCTGATCTGAGCATGAATTTACTATAATAAAGAAAGATTTCACTCCCATAGAACTGCCTTGAGTTTTCCTGCACACTTAACTCCGCCAGAGAATACCCGAACGACTATATATGGCCAAACGTGGAGGATGTCCACCATACTGGAAGAATATTTCATTCCTGTTGCCAACGATACGATCTTTGCTTCCACGAGTAAAGGATTTTTAAACTCATCCAATTATAGTCTTGTCTGCAATATAATGTTTGCTGGCAATGTTAACCGGTTTCTGTCAAAATGTGATCATCTTCGAACCATTTTACACCACGATGGCAGGTGGTGGCGGTGAACAGAGCAAATATCGTGGATCCACGAACGTCAACTGTCGTGCCAAGTATAGTTTTTAGACAAGCGAGATACATGACGTATTCCTTAAAATAGTGGATATTTTTTCAGCAATAGCATGGTGTAAATTGCAGATGTATCATCATTACCCAGCTTCCCGTGTTTCCTCTTAATATTATTCGGATGTTGTGCTGGTTCCTTTCGCAAAAGCAACGGCCAACCGGTAGCACACTGGCTATTAACACTCAGCGTTCAAGATACCTTCGACTCTTTATTTTGTTTTACTAGCAACATCGCCAAGCGTGACCAACAGGCCACTGCTGAGCCAAATATTTCACATTGCTTCTTAGCACATGACCGGAGCTCGTAAAAGCTCTTAATGACTTTATTTTGTTATCACTGTAAACGGCTTAATTGATCATCAGGCTAGACGTGTTTCATCAGCCTCTCTGTCCGTGTGGAACTACAAGTATATCCAAGCCACATACTGACAACTATCTGTGGAATCTCTCGACCGTTGTACTGTTTGTGGCAATCACGGACAATGGGCAACGAGTTTCTAAGTGTTAATATTGCAGTACTTTGCTCTCCTGGTACTCACATTGTGCACCAAATTATGTAGCCACATCACCTAGAAGCCATTGTACTGATGGGTAAGGGCCAGTGTTGAAGGTAAATCAGATTTGTGATTTGCCTGTATATACAAGATTAAATTAAAACGCAGGGTCTTACAGATAACCACAGTGTTAGAAGTAAGCACAGTGTTATTACATTGTATTCTCTACGATTCAGAGTGGCCGAGCGGTTCTAGGCGCTTCAGTCTGGAACCGCGCGACCGCCACGGTCGCAGGTTTGAATCCTACCTCGGGCATGGATGTGTGTGATGTCCTTAGGTTAGTTAGGTTTAAGTAGTTCTAAGTTCTAGGGGAGTGATGACCTCAGCTGTTAAGTCCCATAGTGCTCAGAGCCATTTGAACCATTTTTTCTCTATAATCGAAAAAGTTAAATAAAGACGTATCGCATCTCACACTCACTTGCCCGGTGCAGAAGGTTAACTACTGTACGTAAATTATTCCACGAGGACATCTGGAAACAGATGCATTAATACCCGTACATCACAAATAATTAAAGAGCAGGTATGTTATGAGTTACCCCATGAAGAAGGAGATCTGATGGTCCCTGGTGTTGCTGATTGCCTTCATTTTCCGACACTTCTCCAGAATCATCCATAAAGTTCTTGACAATAAAGCAACATCGCCTGGCATCTCAGTGCTGATGACTTTAGCAAATCTATCGGTGAACGGTCAGCAGATCACCGATTCTTGACACCAGTCACATAGTAACATTCCGGCATAACTTCTGTGCATGCTTTGTGTCATATGACTGTTGATACCTGCCAAGCGGGACTTGCCACCTCAACGCCAGGACGGTTTAGAAATTGCAGGTACTTAATAATCCGATGTTATTGAACACCAAAATTATAAAACGATCTCCCTCTCACAATCAAGTGGTCATGAGCGACAATAAAATCACAACACTGAGACAGTTAATATTGGAAGAGCCAAGACATCCAACTTGCCAACATGAACTGTAATGAATGATTGTATCGGGTTTTGCATAAGCTTTGCAAACTGACTGCCACATTTGCTTAAGTTGCCAGACAACAAAATGTACTTTGGCAGCACTAAACTAACTAACTTCCTATGCGACTTTATTTACTTACATCGATTTCTCGATGAGGGGCACTCTCAAAATGATGTGAATCTGAATTTCTCCTGCCTCCTGACTATGAGAAGGCGTAATTTTCTCACGCTCTATACGAGGTACATTCAAGTTCTAAGGCCTCCAATTTTTTTTCTAACTAACTACTCACCCGAAATCGATGAAACTGGCGTTACTTCTCGACGTAATCACCCTGCAGACGTACACATTTTTCACAACGCTGACGCCATGATTCCATGGCAGCGGCGAAGGCTTCTTTAGGAGTCTGTTTTGACCACTGGAAAATCGCTGAGGCAATAGCAGCACAGCTGGTGAATGTGCGGCCACGGAGAGTGTCTTTCATTGTTGGAAAAAGCCAAAAGTCACTAGGAGCCAGGTCAGGTGAGTAGGGAGCATGAGGAATCACTTCAAAGTTGTTATCACGAAGAAACTGTTGTGTAACGTTAGCTCGATGTGCGGGTGCGTTGTCATGGTGAAACAGCACACGCGCAGCGCTTCCCGGACGTTTTTGTTGCAGTGCAGGAAGGAATTTGTTCTTCAAAACATTTTCGTAGGATGCACCTGTTACCGTAGTGCCCTTTGGAACGCAATGGGTAAGGATTACGCCCTCGCTGTCCCACAACAAGGACACCATTTTTTTCAGCACTGGCGGTTACCCGAAATTTTTTTGGTGGCAGTGAATCTGTGTGCTTCCATTGAGCTGACTGGCGCTTTGTTTCTGGATTGAAAAATGGCATCCACGTCTCATCCATTGTCACAACCGACGAAAAGAAAGTCCCATTCATGCTGTCGTTGCGCGTCAACATTGCTTGGCAACATGCCACACGGGCAGCCATGTGGTCTTCCGTCAGCATTCGTGGCACCCACCTGGATAACACTTTTCGCATTTTCAGGTCGTCATGCAGGATTGTGTGCACAGAACCTACAGAAATGCTAACTCTGGAGGCGATCTGTTCAACAGTCATTCGGCGATCCCCCAAAACAATTCTCTCCACTTTCTCGATCATGTCGTCAGACCGGCTTGTGCGAACCCGAGGTTGTTTCGGTTTGTTGTCACACGATGTTCTGCCTTCATTAAACTGTCGCACCCACGAACGCACTTTCGACACATCCATAACTCCATCACCACATGTCTCCTTCAACTGTCGATGAATTTCAATTGGTTTCACACCACGCAAATTCAGAAACCGAATGATTGCACGCTGTTCAAGTAAGGAAAACGTCGCCATTTTAAGTATTTAAAACAGTTCTCATTCTCGCCGCTGACGGTAAAATTCCATCTGCCGTACATTGCTGCCATCTCTGGGACGTATTGACAATGAACGCGGCCTCATTTTAAAACAATGCGCATGTTTCTATCTCTTTCCAGTCCAGAGAAAAAAAAATGGGACGCCTTAGAACTTGAATGCACCTCGTATTTGGTCAGCCCGGTCCGCCTCCGTAGCATAGGTGTACAGATAGCGGTACCGCCTGCCACGCAGGGGGCCCAGGTTAGATTCTCGGCATGGGACTGGATATTGTGTGTCCTTCACCATCATTTTCATCATTGAGTCGCAAGTCGCCGAAGTGGCGTCAACTATAAAGTACTTGCAATACGGCGGCCGAACTCCCCCGAATGGGGCCTCCCGGCTAACATTGTCATACGATCATTTTCATTTTTTGCTCAGCTCTTCTACGTTATCTTGATCTCTTTCATCATTTTTCACCGAAAGGGTGTCCTCAAGCAACGCAGTACCTTTGCTCAGGAGACAACATAACTATACCAGCATTTGAGGAGGAGGAGGAGGAGGAAAGTTTAAGGTCCTGACGACAAGCTCGGAGGGAAGGATGGGGAAGGAAATTACCCGTGCCCTTTCAAACGAACCATCCTGGCACTTACCTGAAGCGATTTAGGGAGATCACAGAAAAACTAAATCAGGATGGCCGGAGGTGGGTTTGAACCGTCGTCCTTCTGAATGCGAGTCCGGTGTGCCAACCATCCCACCACGTCACTCTGTAGCCAGCATTGGAAGATTTCTGATGGTGTGGCTTAAGTACAAGTCACCACCGGTGACTTGGGTTTTTGTGGTCAATACTGCCCTTCTCCGCGATCGTTGTGGTCCGCAATCACGTCTGTCTCCCGTGATTTCAGATCAATACACTGAATTAAAATTGTGTGTGTGTGTATGAAATCTTATGGGACTTAACTGATAAGGTCATCAGTCCCTAAGCTTACCACTACATAACCTAAATTATCCTAAGGGCAAACACACACACCCATGCTCGAAGGAGGACTCGAACTTCCGCTGGGACCAGCCGCACAGTCCACGACTGCAGCGCCTAAGACTGCTAGGCTAATCCCGCGCGGCGAATTAAAATTCAAATATCTCGTGATTCTCCACTCATATCACCAAAATTATTATAATGAAATTTTCTGTACATCTACATACCATCTAGATACGATTATACTTGATTATTCTCTCCTTCTTTTCTTTGGTTTATTGATTAACTGGCGAGGAGTACAGTGAGCTTGCGCAGAGGACAGAGTTCCACGCCTATTTTGCCATAGCGAGTTATTTTACTGCCTAGGTAGCAGAATTCCTTAACTTCATTGACTTCGTGACCATCAATCCTGATGTTAAGTTTCTCGCTGTTCTCATTTCTACTACTTCTCATTACCTTCGTCTTTCTCCGATTTACTCTCAAACCATACTGTGTACTCATTAGACTGTTCATTCCGTTCAGCAGCTCATCTAATTCTTCTTCACTTTCACTCAGTATAGCAATGTCAAGCTTCGTTCCATTTTTGTGCCATTAGTCAGATGTAATATCTCTGTACGAGGTACTGATAAGCCATTAGAAGGATTGGAGGCCTACTACGACAGAGACATTAATTCTTATCGCACCTTTGCAATTGGTGTTCAAGGTGATCGGAATTATGGAACAGCTGTTGTTCATAGTGATAAACCTTTTTCATTGTATACAAGCAATAGAAGACGTGTTAATGCTTATGAAAGAATCAATGTTTGGGCCAAGATTGTTGGTACTTTAGCAAACTATATTAATGTACAAGGTGATATTACTGTATACTATCATTCTCAATAAAGAGAACCATCCTTATCTATCCCGTGAGATTTTTTTTTTAAAAACGGTTACTGCTAGTGCAAACTTCTTGATTCCTCCCAGATTTTTTTTTTTTTTTTTTTGTCATCAGTCTACTGTCTGGCTTGGTGCGGCCCGCCACGAATTCCTTTCCTGTGCTAACCTCTTCATCTCATAGTAGCACTTGCAACATACGTCCTCAATTATTTGCTTGACGTATTCCAATCTCTGTCTTCCTCTACAGTTTTTGCCCTCTACAGCTCCCTCTAGTACCATGCAAGTCATTCCCTCATGTCTTAGCAGATGTCCTACCATCCTGTCCCTTCTCCTTATCAGTGTTTTCCACATATTTCTTTCCTCTCCGGTTCTGCGTAGAACCTCCTCATTCCATACCTTATCAGTCCACCAAATTTTCAACATTCGTCTATAACACCACATCTAAAATGCTTCGATTCTCTTCTGTTCCGCTTTTTCCACAGTCCATGTTTCACTACCATACAATGCTGTACTTCAGACGTACATCCTCAGAAATTTCTTCCTCAAATTAAGGCCGGTATTTGATATTAGTAGACTTCTCTTGGCCAGAAACGCCTATTTTACCATAGCGAGTTATTTTACTGCCTAGGTAGCAGAATTCCTTAACTTCGTTGACTTCGTGACCATCAATCCTGATGTTAAGTTTCTCGCTGTTCTCATTTCTACTACTTCTCATTACCTTCGTCTTTCTCCGATTTACTCTCAAACCATACTGTGTACTCATTAGACTGTTCATTCCGTTCAGCAGCTCATCTAATTCTTCTTCACTTTCACTCAGTGTAGCAATGTCATCAGCGAATCGTATCATTGATATCCTTTCACCTTGTAATTTAATTTCACTCCTGAACCTTTCTTTTATTTTCATCATTGCTTCCTCGATGTACAGATTGAAGAGTAGGGGTGAAAGGCTACAGCCTTGTCTTACACCCTTCTTAATACGAGCACTTCGTTCTTGATCGTCCACTCTTATTATTCCCTCTTGGTTGTTGTACGTATTGTATATGACCCGTCTCTCCCTTTAGCTTACCCCTCCTATTTTCAGAATCTCGAACAGCTTGCACCATTTTATATTGTCGAACGCTTTTTCCAGGTCGACAAATCCTATGAAAGTGTCTTGATTTTTCTTTAGCCTTGCTTCCATTATTAGCCGTAACGTCAGAATTGCCTCTCTCGTCCCTTTACTTTTCCTAATGCCAAACTGATCGTCACCTAGCGCATTCTCTGTTTTCTTTTCCATTCTTCTGTATATTGTTCTTGTAAGCAGCCTCGATGCATGAGCTGTTAGGCTGATTGTGCGATAATTCTTGCACTTGTCAGCTCTTTCCGTCTTCGGAATTGTGTGGATGATGCTTTTCCGAAAGTCAGATGGTATATCGCCATACTCATATATTCTACACACCAACGTGAATAGTCGTTTTGTTGCCACTTCCCCCAATGATTTTAGAAATTCTGATGGAATGTTATCTATCCCTTCAGCCTTATTTGACCGTAAGTCCTCCAAAGCTCTTTTAAATTCCGATTCTAATACTGGATCCCCCATCTCTTCTAAATCGACTCCTGTTTCTTCTTCTATCACATCACACAAATCTTCACCGTCATAGTGGCTTTCAATGTATTCTTTCCACCTATCTGCTCTCTCCTCTGCATTTAACAGTGGAATTCCCGTTGCACTCTTAATATTACCACCGTTGCTTTTAATGTCACCAAAGGTTGTTTTGACTTTCCTATATGCTGAGTCTGTCCTTCCGACAATCATATCTATTTCGATGTCTTCACATTTTTCCTGCAGCCATTTCGTCTTACCTTCCCTGCACTTCCTATTTATTTCATTCCTCAGCGACTTGTATTTCTGTATTCCTGATTTTACCGGAACATGTTTGTACTTCCTCCTTTCATCAATCAACTGAAGTACACTCCTGGAAATGGAAAAAAGAACACATTGACACCGGTGTGTCAGACCCACCATACTTGCTCCGGACACTGCGAGAGGGCTGTACAAGCAATGATCACACGCACGGTACAGCGGACACACCAGGAACCGCGGTGTTGGCCGTCGAATGGCGCTAGCTGCGCAGCATTTGTGTACCGCCGCCGTCAGTGTCAGCCAGTTTGCCGTGGCATACGGAGCTCCATCGCAGTCTTTAACACTGGTAGCATGCCGCGACAGCGTGGACGTGAACCGTATGTGCAGTTGACGGACTTTGAGCGAGGGCGTATAGTGGGCATGCGGGAGGCCGGGTGGACGTACCGCCGAATTGCTCAACACGTGGGGCGTGAGGTCTCCACAGTACATCGATGTTGTCGCCAGTGGTCGGCGGAAGGTGCACGTGCCCGTCGACCTGGGACCGGACCGCAGCGACGCACGGATGCACGCCAAGACCGTAGGATCCTACGCAGTGCCGTAGGGGACCGCACCACCACTTCCCAGCAAATTAGGGACACTGTTGCTCCTGGGGTATAGGCGAGGACCATTCGCAACCGTCTCCATGAAGCTGGGCTACGGTCCCGCACACCGTTAGGCCGTCTTCCGCTCACGCCCCCACATCGTGCAGCCCGCCTCCAGTGGTGTCGCGACAGGCGTGAATGGAGGGACGAATGGAGACGTGTCGTCTTCAGCGATGAGAGTCGCTTCTGCCTTGGTGCCAATGATGGTCGTATGCGTGTTTGGCGCCGTGCAGGTGAGCGCCACAATCAGGACTGCATACGACCGAGGCACACAGGGCCAACACCCGGCATCATGGTGTGGGGAGCGATCTCCTACACTGCCCGTACACCACTGGTGATCGTCGAGGGGACACTGAATAGTGCACGGTACATCCAAACCGTCATCGAACCCATCGTTCTACCATTCCTAGACCGGCAAGGGAACTTGCTGTTCCAACAGGACAATGCACGTCCGCATGTATCCCGTGCCACCCAACGTGCTCTAGAAGGTGTAAGTCAACTACCCTGGCCAGCAAGATCTCCGGATCTGTCCCCCATTGAGCATGTTTGGGACTGGATGAAGCGACGTCTCACGCGGTCTGCACGTCCAGCACGAACGCTGGTCCAACTGAGGCGCCAGGTGGAAATGGCATGGCAAGCCGTTCCACAGGACTACATCCAGCATCTCTACGATCGTCTCCATGGGAGAATAGCAGCCTGCATTGCTGCGAAAGGTGGATATACACTGTACTAGTGCCGACATTGTGCATGCTCTGTTGCCTGTGTCTATGTGCCTGTGGTTCTGTCATTGTGATCATGTGATGTATCTGACCCCAGGAATGTGTCAATAAAGTTTCCCCTTCCTGGGACAATGAATTCACGGTGTTCTTATATCAGTTTCCGGGAGTGTATTTCTTCTGTTACCCATGGTTTCTTCGCAGCTACCTTCTTTGTACCTATGTTTTCCTTCTCAACTTCCGTGATGGCCCTTTTTAAAGATGTCCATTCCTCTTCAACTGTATTGCCTACTGCGCTATTCCTTATTGCTGTATCTATAGCGTTAGAGAACTTCAAACGTATCTCGTCATTCCTTAGTACTTCCGTATCGCACTTCTTTGCGTATTGATTCTTCCTGACTAATGTCTTGAACTTCAGCCTACTCTTCATCACTACTGTATTGTGATCTGAGTCTATATCTGCTCCTGGGTATGCCTTACAATCCAGTATCTGATTTCGGAATCTCTGTCTGACCATGATGTAATCTAATTGAAATCTTCCCGTATCTCCCGGCATTTTTCAAGTATACCTCCTCCTCTTGTGATTCTTGAATAGGGTATTCGCTATTACTAGCTGAAACTTGTTACAGAACTCAATTAGTCTTTCTCCTCTTACATTCCTTGTCCCAAGTCCCTATTCTCCTGTAACCTTTTCTTCTTCCCCTACAATTGCATTCCAGTCGCCCATGACTATTAGATTTTCGTCCCCCTTTACATACTGCATTACCCTTTCAATATCCTCATACACCTTCTCTATCTGTTCATCTTCAGCTTGCGACGTCGGCATGTATACCTGAACTATCTTTGTCGGTGTTGGTCTGCTGTCGATTCTGATTAGAACAACCCGGTCACTGAACTGTTCACAGTAACACACCCTCTGCCCTACCTTCCTATTCATAACGAATCCTACACCTGTTATACCATTTTCTGCTGCTGTTGATATTACCCGATACTCATCTGACCAGAAATCCTTGTCTTCCTTCCACTTCACGTCACTATCCCCTACTATATCTAGATTGAGCCTTTGCATTTCCCTTTTCAGATTTTCGGTGATCATCTTCTGTCCTATGCCATTGGTTCACAGGTGCCAAGTACTTTCTTGTACGCCGACGGGAGTGGCCGAGCGGTTCTAGGCGCTTCAGTCTGGAACCGTGCGACCGCTACGGACGCAGATTCGAATCCTGCCTCGGGCATGGATGTGTGTGATGTCCTTAGATTAATTAGGTTTAAGTAGTTCTAAGTTCTAGGGGACTGATGACCTCAGATGTTAAGTCCCGTATTGTTCGGAGCCATTTTGAACTTTCTTGTACACTAAACGAGGGTTGTTTTCAGCGTAGGGCCTCAACTTCTCCCCACCAGTAGTGTCCAGTGTCCTATCATCTACCCACACTTCAGGCACCTGCAAATGCTACAAGGAATGTAGCAGACTTGCCTTACGTCCAGAAAGTCCTGGGGATGGGAAGATATCGAGGAGGTAACGATGGTTTTATCGGTACACTATCAAATGATTTATGGAGAAAGGCACTCCGTCTTCAGGCCACAAGTGGCCCATCGGGACCATCCGAGCGGCGTGTCATCCTCAGCTGAGGATGCGGATAGGAGGGGCATGATGTCAGCACACCACTCTCCCGGTCGTTACGATGGTTTTCTTTGACCGGAGGCGCTACTATTCGGTCGAGTAGCTCCTCAGTTTGCATCACTAGGCTGAGAGCACCCCGAAAAATGGCAACAGCGCATGGCAGCCTGGGTGGTCACCCATCCAAGTGCCGGCCAGTGATCTGACGGGAACCGGTGTATCCACTGCGGCATGGCCGTTGCCATGTATGGAGAAAGATGGGAGAATTTTACGCTGCCCTACTGAATACGTGGTTTGCACAGCAAGCAAGCCTAAAAGGAATATTGGAGTCTCATGTGCAGAGTTGGATGAATGGATGAAATGTCGACTATGCAAAAAGAATTCAAAGCATGTATTGATCACATATTATTAACACTGTTACATTAAAAAAGCTGGGAAAGCTAGACCCGATGTTTCAAAGTGATGAAAAGGTAGCCGTAGTCGGTGATAGAAGCTGTAAAAATTTAAATTTTCAGAGCGGTAATTCATTAATTCGCATGAGTGTACTCCACAGTTTTGTAGCCAATACTGCATCCGCTACGTTACCTCTTTGTATCAATTAGTTGCAGCTCGCCGATATCCATTCTATTACAGCTATTTTCCAAACGAAAAATGGCCATTCATTATCCAATAACATGAAAATTCATAGTCACCTGTTTTCGAAGAGCTAAAAAGCAGTAACACAAAGACAGATTAACGTTGCTAATAGAAAATGTGGTTCCAATTTTCACACTATGATAGCACAGTTTGTGAAATTATATAGGTTTCTGAATATAGGGTGTCCCTCATGAAACCGATACGCCTCACATCCGAGATTCAAGTTACAATCAACTAACTATAAAAGGATACATAATAATACCGTTAAAAACTTGTAGTTATCTGTTTATAAGAGATGCTGGAAGCGGTGGCTGACTTCGTGTGATGACATTATCAGCAACACGCAGTAAGACTGCAGGCGTGATGTTAATTTCTCCAGCAATGTTCCGTTTAAGATCTTCTGTTGTGCGAGGATTGTCAGCATATACTTTGTGTGTTAGTGTGCCCCATAAATAAAAATCACACGATGTTAAGTCCGGGGAACTTGGGAGCCAGATGCCCCTACTGATAAGTTTGTCTTCAGGTAACACGTGGGTGGTCCGGGGCATACTTTGGCTGTATCTGTGGTCCCTCCGCCGTGTTGGAATACTGCATACGGCTTATCTCCATCTGTTAATTGTGCATAGAACATGTCAAAGATCCCTACATATCCAGCACTGTTTAAGGTGTAATTGAAAAACATGCGGCCAATAATACGCATGTCGGACAACACTCACCAAACATCTATCGTCTCTGAGTGGAGGGGTTCTTCATGCAAAATATGTGGTATTCCTGTAACAAGTACCTTCAGTTTTGGGAGTTTACGTAACCTGACAAACGAAACGAGTACTCCACGGACATGATGTAAAGCAAGGGGTCCAAGTAACCGTCAGTAGTTGTTGTCGACAGTCAGTTACGATACTGAACTCTTTTTTCCTGATCCGCAGAACTCTTGTACCACACTCGCACTATAGGCTCTTAATTTAATGTCTTTTAGTACACGATGACACTACGTACGAGGTAAACCAATCCAACCAATCTACTGCGATTATATCCTTACGGATTTGCGGGGACTTCGCGTAATATTCATGCAAATTCTGTATATAGTTTCAGGGATCCTCACTGTCGGTCACCTATTCCTCCGCACATTATGAACGGTTCCTAGGGCCCTCCACGTCTTTGAAAAGTGCTGGTCGTGGAGAGTTTCCTACCAGGATACTTCGCTTGAAACATTCTCAAGACCTCCTGGAGCTGGAACATGAAGATTGTGTTGAACCGAAGAAAGATAATACACAAAATGTGTTACCGGCGACAGCACATCAGAAACATGTTACTAATACGGGCTAATCATAAGTGACGAGAAAGTGCACCGCTGTACTAACAATCAGCAGCAAGAAGGTCATAAATAGTAAAATACTGTTTAAGGATATTTACGCTCGATTGATAGGAAACATCCTTAGGCATCAAGGAATCGTCAGTAGGGTAATGGAATAAGGTACTGAGAGAAAAAATAGTAGATGGAGATCAAGGTGAAACCAAGGCTTGAACATAGTGAACTGTTTCTAGCGGTCCTCTTCAGGTTGGTAGTTTAAATGACGCAGCCCAATACCGAAACTTAGTTTATTCAAAATGACATCGCCCGTGGAAGCCTACGAGTTTAGCCCAGAGATGTTCGGAAATCTGAAAAGTGAATCTTCGGTAGAAATGAAACGGTTATGTTATGCTATGTCATGTTAACTGGGGACCTAGAAACGACGGAGAGGCTCCGTCCCCGCCTCAGCCGCTGTAGTTCGCAACCCCACGACGACTACCGCAGTCCACTTCACCCCTCCGCCACCCCACACCGAACCCAGGATTATTGTGCGAGTTCGCCCGCATTCACCGAGACAGATGGAAAACCGCCTAAAATCCATCCACAGACTGGCCAGCTCACTCGACCTCGACATAAAAACCGCTGGGCGGATAGGTGCCGGGGACAGGCGCTCCGTCACACCCGGAAAGCGTGAATTAGACCGCACGGCCAACCGGGCGGGCCAATGAAACGGTACTCTCGAAAAGAAAACCTAGAATGAAATTTTCACTCTACAGTGGAGTGTGCACTGATATGAAACTTTCTGGCAGATTAAAACTGTGTGCCGGACCGAGACTCGAATTCGGGACCCTTGCCTTTCGCGGGCAAGTGCTCTACCAACTGAGCTACACATGCACGACTCACGCCCCATCCTCATAGCTTTAATTCCGCCATTACCTCATCTCTTACCTTCCAAACTTCACAGAAGCTCTCCTGCGAACCTTGCAGAGGTAGTAGCACTCCTGAAAGAAAGGATATTGCGAAGACATGGCTTAGCCACAGCCTAGGGGTTGTTTCTAGAATTAAAAAAATTTAAAAAAGTTGAAATATTTTCTGAAGCAATTTGTCTAACAGTAAGAAATAAAATGCATTGGTGTAGCACTTGAGACATCTTTTAATGACGCTAGAAATCATGTACTTTTACTATCGGGACAAGTGAGTGAGAAAGAATGATTATGAGAAGAGCACTTGGAGGACAGATATTGCTTATTGCACCACACACATTTTCTTTTCTGATGTGTAAATGCTTCTGTACTAAACCACTTTTCAAACTGAAAAACGTGCTCGACCCTTTTTACACCTTAAGGCATGAATGTATAGCATACTGACCGTATATGGGCATATTAGCATGTGGCTGAACAATGTATTGGAAGCACCATTCAGCAGAATAGTGCGGGAGGTTATCACTGTAATAATTCAACAAGTCCGGAGCAATATTGTGAGACATGTTAGCTTGCTAAAACAGCAAACTAAACGGTAGCGCACAGCCTCGTGGAGCAAGGGTCAAGGCAGATTTCCACAGTCATAGTGGCAGGGGCGATTTGACATGTGTGACTGGTAGTGGCGCATATGCATAACAAGCGCGACGCTGTCGACTATAAGTACTGGACATTTGGTAACGAAATTATTCTCAGTCTCACAACCGTAGCAGGACGGAGGTGTTCTACCGGGTGAAAACGACATGGACCTCGCAGCAGAGGTCACCGGTTCGTGACCGTGGAAGAGCAACAGCTCTATGCAATAAGTCTCCGCGAACACGGGGCCACAGCAGGACGGTTGCGACATCGTCGTGGGCAACCCAACCGATGATGCAGCCAAGCACCATCCGGGTCGGCAGCAGATACACCGTCGTCGAATACATACGCCGCTGGTGCGGGAACCACGTGGCCGTCTTACTCAGCTGCCAGCACTCGGTGGAAAATCGACTTCAGCATCGTGGAGATTGCAAGCAGACAGCTTAGCAGAGTTGAGTGGCCTGTGACCTGGTGCGCTACGCTGCACAGGTGCTTCAATAAGGGACATGCCACATCTGCAGGTGCCTTTCTCTGGAGCACCTCCACTAAACGCTCGCACCATCCTAACCCATAGAGTCTCCCTACAGAGCGGGAGGTGTAAATCGAAGAAATGCGTCGCCCCACACAATAGCAAACTGCACAGTCTACATAATACGCCGGTCAAATATGCTCTGTTACTCTTGAAAATTCTAAGATTCCAAGTTACGCCTTGAAATTTTAAATTATCAATCCGCACCTCTTTTGCTGTACGCGGCTTCGAACATCAGTCAAACGCACGTCATTTTTTTACAACATATTTTATGTCTTGCTATAAGACAAATGACCACATAACAACTGGCCAGGTTTTTCAGTTTTTTGTTTTCACGGTCAAGAAAGCAAGAAATCCAATACAGGGTGTCCCATTTATCTTGACCGTCCTAAATAACTGTTTGACCAGATGAAAATTACAAAATGTTTCAAGCAAATGTTCTTTACCCGTCAGGGGGATATCAATTAGCATGACTGCCTTCGTTGTAGCTTTGTTTTTTGCAAAGATATGAACAGCGGAATGACTTTTCTAAACGGCACCCTGTATTTTTTATTCGGTAATTCATTTCCTCTCCTAAAGACCTATTCAAAAATGTATCACAGTGTACCATTCACTGAAACACAATGTTATTAATCACATAAGACAACCTTGACATTGACGCTCCCAACGCTTAGTGCAGGTGTTCTGGGTAATGGAAAACATCCACGTGCTGAGGCTGACAGAAAATAAAAGCAAACATAAGTAGAGCGCACACCAGTCATCCCCCTCCACCAGCGTCAGTTGAAGAGATGTGTAAGTAGAATGTACACCAACTAAGAGAAGGTAGAAATCTACTCATCTGTGGGGAATGTAATTTGCACAACAGTAATTGCAATACTGTTTTCTTATGTACGGGTATATTTAGTACAGTAGTTTAGTCCTTTTAAATGGTTCAAATGGCTCTGAGCACTATGGTACTTAACTTCTGAGGTCACCAGTCCCCTAGAGCGTAGAACTACTTAAATCTAACTAACCTAAGGGCATCACACACATCCATGCCCGAGGCAGGATTCGAACCGTAGCGGTCGCGTGGTTCCAGACTGTAGCGCCTAGAACCTCTCGGCCACCCCGGCCGGCAGTCCTTTTAAATACTGTTGTGTAGAGTAGGCATACAGTAAAGGCTGTACTTTCCACAAACTGCATCGTCATAACGTTTCTTTTATTGTTGTTGTTGTAGTTGTTTCTGTTGTTGAAGGTAGGCGAAAATGCTACGCAGGCAGCGGTACTGTACAGAGAGCGATATCCCGACAATAACCCACCTTCCCGACGGATGTTTTCTCGTCTTGTTGCGACGCTCCAGGAAACGGGAAGTTTCAACCCACGACAACGCTATCATCGTAGAACTCGCACAAACGAAGCTGCCGAAGTTACTGTTGCTTCAGTTGCTATGAATCCACATGTGAGCACACGACAGCTTGAACACGAGATTGGGCTGCCGCAGTGGCCGAGCGGTTCTAGGCGCTTCAGTCTGGAACCGTGCGACCGCTACGGTCGCAGGTTCGAATCCTGCCTCTGGCATGGATGTGTGATGTCCTTAGGCTAGTTAGGTTTAAGTAGTTCTAAGATCTAGGGGATTGATGACCTCGGATGTTAAGTCTCATAGTGCTCAAAGCCATTTGAACCATTTGAACACGAGATTGGCATTCCTAAAACCAGTGTACATCGTATTCTTACACGTCACCGGTTCCATACTTACCATGTAAACCTACTTCAAGAATTGCTTGGGAATGATTTACAGAATCGTGTACAGTTCTGTCAGTGGGCACAGCAGCAAATGCTCGCCAACCCGTTCTCCAATGCTCTATTTACCGATGAATATTCCTTCTCAAACAAAGGACAGGCAGATACAAGGAACATACGTTATTGGTCCAGAGACAACCCACGATGGCTTAGACAGGTGGAACATGAGCGTCGATGGTGAGTTAACGTCTGACGTGTGACGCTTGATACTACAATTATTGGCACTTATTTAATCAATGGTAGTCTAAACGGCACAGCGTATGCCAACTTGCTAAGACGAATTCTTCCTCCACTTCTGAATGAAGTGCCGCTAAGAACCAGAATGCTTGTGTCGTATCAATACGATGGATGTCCAGCACATAATGCCTTGCGTGCACGTCGTGTTCCGAACCAAAGGTATCCTGCCAGATGGATTGGTCGAGGAGGAACAGTTACTTGGCCTGCTAGGTCTCCTGGTTTAAATCCTCTGGACTTTTTACTTTGGAGATGCATTAAAGACGTTGTCTATTGCGATATTCCAATAACTCCAGAGGACATGCAGGAATGTATCGCGCTTGCTTGTAATTCTCTTCAGCTGGCAACACTGGAAGCTTTAAATAATCCTTTCACTCAACGAGTGCGCCAGTGTATAGGGTCAGCACTCTGAGCACCTTTGAATGTTCTTCTCCCGGGCAGTGGTACAGGAGAGTCAAAGACAGTTTATGTTATGTTTTTACTTGGTTTTCATTCATTTTCTGACAACTCCAGCAAGTGGACGAGATTGTCATCACGGGCTCAAAGTCAATGTTGTATTATGTAATTAATAACATTGTGTTTCAGTGGATGGTACACTGTGATACACTTTTGAATCGGTCTTTAGGAGAGGAAACGAATTATCGAATAACAAATACAGGGTGCCATTTAAAAAGGTCATACCGCTGTTCACATCTTTGTAAGAAACAAAGCTACAACGAAGGCAATCATGCTGAATGATGTCCCCCTGCCGGCTAAGGAACATGTTGTAAAGTGTCAGGCAAATCCAACACCTTCCATGAAGACCCTGACATGATAAGCAAATACAGTATTTTTGCACATAGCTCCGAATAAATCGTGACATTAAATTAACCAAAGTAATACGAGTAACGAGTGAGCAAATGGAATACCACAGACTAACACAAGAATGCCTAAATGCATGTCGTACCTTCCCACCGTGAGACAGACGCAGTTCCGAGGGGAGAAACGAGAACAGAAGCCGAGAGCAGAATCGTGTTAAGCTGGAAGGCCCTACGATAAGGGACGGACACCCACGTCGCCAGCTAACCGCTACGACCACACCACCCGCAAGCTTTTAGCGTGAGACTTTTTCGCGTCTCTGTTACGTTAGGACCACCCCGCAGCCCATGTTAAAAGATAGAGCCCTCCAGAAGAACAGTATAGATCTTACGATAACGCTAAAAGGACCACACCAGCTGCAAGTTTTAGCGTGAGACCTTTTCGCGTCTCTGTTACGTTGCAAACTTTAAAAACATTGCCCCACCACGAAAAGTATAATGTTTCTCATTGGATAGACAGAATTTTTGTAGGCGGAGCTTAAGGTTAACATTGAGACCCTGATTGGTCAGATGAAAACACAGCCAGATAGTTTTTTTTAAACCAACTTTGGTAAATTGTAGTAAGGAGAAGTTAGGAGAGATTTGCTTGAGAGTTGCTTCCAAGAGGGCGAGCTGGACGGAGCTGCGCCGGCCGCCGCCCCCTGACGAACACCAACAAGGTAATGAACGCACGCGATGCCGCATTTTTGAGCGCATAAGGCTTCACTCAGAACTGCAGAAGACTCATCTGTTACATCCCCTTTGCGTAATACTAGTATCGATCGTCAATTAAAGCTCATGGTGTTCACATTTGCCACTTGAAGTAAAAATCTGAAACTCGATGATTTTTCTGTTATATAGTTATTGAGAAGCCGCATCAGCCACTGTAATTTCCGACAAGTTAGATAAGTAATTAAAGATAATTGAGGGTCACTGTAGACCATTTTGATGGTTTTTCTCTTTTGTGAAACTTAATTTAAACCTAGATTATAGATGTGATATGGTATAGGTCATCCTTCGATCCATTGTAGAACTTGGAAACCCATTCAGGGAATATTCGTTCACATTTTTGTTGAACGCAGTTGGTTTTTACCATCCTGTATTAAAACATTTCCTTTTATCAATAGTGCAATTTATAAACAATGTTTTGTGAGTAGAATAAAATTTCCAATGGTAAACTTAACTGCTTTTTCGACGTTATTTTACCAGCTAAATAAAAATAGGAAAGCCTTGAACCCCTTCCACTAAATTTAGTTAGTATTAAGATTCTTTTACAGGGAGTGCAGTGGAGCTGATGCTGAAATCATTAAGTATTTTGTTATATCATCGCTAGTGTCACTGAGCTCTTCTGAATTCTACAAGTCATGTGTGGTCTGGCGTCTCCTTACCAGCAACAGGCCCCAGGTTCAAACTAGTCAATTCCCTAAAAAACACGCTCAGAGCGTCGTTGCGCGAAAGTGGTAGAGAGACACGATATAGAACAAACAGACACCACGCAGAATGTTTCGAATGTACTCTAAACATTTTGTGATTTTCATCTGGACAAACAGTTATTTAGGGTCGTCAAGATAAATGGGACACCCTGTATGTTTAAATTCCGATAGGTATTCAATTATTAACAGTATATAAATCAACAGGAAACAGAGAAATTTCAGTTTATGTTGTGATTTTATATACATATATAATTTCTAATGTGATTCGAACTGGAATTTCAGTAGCTTTTTCAGGTAACTTTACACTCTTGTACGACCTTTTCGTTCTTCGTTTTTCTCGTAAGCTTTTTTGCCTACGGGAACACCTTCCATATATACCACGCATCTTCTGTGGTCGACTACAATTGCTTACCTCAGATGATGTTTGAGACATCCTATAGTCGAGCCAGTGTAAGATGATCCGTGGCCGCTACCAGTGCTATTGGCAACATTCAACTGCGAAGTGTTAACAGCTGCGGGAGAGTGCGACAACACTGATGCGTTAGCTTACAGACGTTTACAAAATCGCTTTCCGAGCGTCTTTTGTTCTCAGCGTGTCGTGAAAGTAGTACTTGGTTCTAAGGAACCCATTTTGACAGTTAAAGGTCACACCTATTATGATGCATCATGCAGCGTAACTTGCAGTGACAGTGCGAGAGAGAGAGAGAGAGACAAGGATATTGTTTATTACTCTGTGGCGGTCAGCGCTCACATAATTATTCTTAGGATATAGAGCTTTTTTTTTGTTAAGAGTAATTTTACAAGAGGAGAGCCAATCTTGTGATGTAAAAATCGACACCATTGCGAGATTTTGAAAAAATTGCTCTGAGCACTATGGGACTTATCATCTACGGTCATCAGTCCCCTAGAACTTAGAACTACTTAAACCTAACTAACCTAAGGACATCACACAACACCCAGCCATCACGAGGCAGAGAAAATCCCTGCCCCCGCCGGGAATCGAACCCTTTTTTTTTTTTTTTTTTTCGTAGTGTTTCGTTATTGTCAAGGATTTCTTGGTACGTTTAAATTGCTGAAGGAAGCATCTTTGTCACAACGGAAAGGTGGTATGAAAAGAGGGCTGGCAGGGGTAGCGATGCAAAAAGGAGAAAATGTAAGGGATCCAACAGCACCTTTTTCTTTTTTATTGGGCTGCCAGGGGTAGCGACATAATAACAAAAAAAAAAAAGGGAGCCAACAGCACCGGGGTTTCCCAGGCGGTCACCCATCCAAGTACTAACCGGGCCCAATGATACTTAACTTCGGTGATCGGACGAGAACCGGTGCAATCATCATTTTTTTTTTTTTTTTTTTTTTTACAATGATGCTTAACTTCGGTGATCGGACGAGAACCGGTGTATCCATCATTTTTTTTTTTTATTTTTTTTTTTTACCGGTGCAATCATCATTTTTTTTTACGAATTTTTTTTTAATTTTTTTTTTGTTGATTGTTTTTTTAGTTTTTTGTTTTTTTTTTTTTTTTAGCAACAGAAAACATCGCTGCTTGTGTTGTCTCCAAACCACTGTGAAGTTCTACAGCGACAGAAATTAAAAATGAGTGGAGCACAAGCACGAGGCAAAAGATGATAACGTCACTATTAAAAACACTGACTATCACTGCCACGAAAACTAAAATCAAACATTATTCAAGAAAGTCGTTTCAAACTCAAATCCGCAATACAAAAGTGCATAAATTTAACAAGGACTGCCACTAAAAGGCCAGAACTAAAAAAAAAAAAACATGAAGCAACGAGCTCATCCCGTTGCGTACGAGAGTGAACGGTACAGTGTGCCACAAAAGGAAACGTAAGCATTCAATCAAGCATCACTCGACACTGTGAGCGAATGGTTACAAAACGTAGGCGCACTAGATGAACTAAAAGTTATGTTCTCATTTTGTGTTTTTTTTTGTTTTGGCAATGATAATCTCAAAAACAACGGAACAATTCAAGCCCCAATCGGCTTGAAACTAACGGAAAGAAAACCAAAAAGCTCGGGACAGAACTAGAAGACAAGCCACGAAAGTACTCAGCGTGGAAAGAAAAATGTTATATATAGATACATATATAGATGAATGTACATAAACAAAAGTATTAATATATACGTTATTTACGTATGGGCCGCCAATATTGCGTGAGCGTCCCGGCGGCCAATAAACACAGGCGAATTTTGGTATAACCAGATACGTAGACACACACACACACACACACACACACACACACACACACACACACACACACACACACACACACACACGCACACAACACAAACACAAACATTGAGAAAGGCTCAATTCACTTTATTTATCTGACGAAAAATTGCGTCGACGTGCTGCATAAGTTACACTCTAAGATTCTGGTACAGAAGAAAAACAGTCCTGCGCATCAAATTAGTGACGTATTAGGAATCCGTTTAGGTCATGTATCCATATATCGTTTTACGTTCCATAGAAAATACAAATCAAATATTTAGAACAAAGACATGTTTGGGAAAACAATGGTGTCATCACAGCAGTTTGTCAAAAGCATAATTTAGAGCAATTGTTAAAAAATTGGCAAAAGTCTGAGTATAGTCAGTCCGGGAGTGAATAAGACGATGCTGCGCAGACAGATATTCAAGATAGAGAAAATCATCCGCCAGCTGCAATTGCAGGAGAGCATATACAGTATGTGCAGTGAGCCACGTAGTAGCCGCACGTTTCGTGGCCGGATAAGGTCGAAAATCCGGAATCAGCGCGACGTCCACTGAGAAGCTGGCAGGACTCGTGCGATTGACCAGGGCAAGAAGCTTAACGGCGATGGTCCAAATCGACGCCGATCGCGGACACGAAAATCGGTGTTCGAGTGTGTCGTCGCAGGGGCAATAATCACACAAGCCAGACGGCCGCAAATGAATGCGACACATCTTGTCGTTCGTGGGGAAGGCTCGATTCACGACCTTATACCACAAACTACTAACGTCCGGCGGCAAGTAAGAGGCGTGGATGTTGGCCCACACTGTCCGCCACGCCGATTCAGGAAAACGCAATTCCATCTTATTGCTAGCAGGCCGCCCCCGCAAAGCGGAATACACGCCCCGCGCTGATCTCGTCCGAGGATCGAGGTCGTCAGCACCGAGATAACTCTTGTGCAAGAAAAAGTCCCGAACATAACGCAGGCGGTATGGGATCCCGGTCGGATCGAGTGGAGCCAGCTCAGAGGAGGGACGATAAACACGGAACAAAAGAGTCGTGAGATGCGAGGCGTTCTTCTCAATCGTGACACAAGTTCTATTAATCAGTAAAGCAGATGCTTTGGTCACGAAGTGGATCAGGCCAAGCCCACCTCGGTCACGCGGCAAAGTACACGTGAGATAAGCCACTTTAAAAACATCCCCCCGCCACAGAAACCAATAGACCGCTTGCGTTATGGCACGTCCTAGTTCTATCGGGACGTGAAATAGTTGGGCTAAGTACCAGGCCTTGCTGAGTAAGAACGAATTGATCAGCGCGACCCTCTGTGTGAGCGCCAAGGTGCGAGTGGCACTCAAGTGAGCCATCGCGCGTATACCATACAGAACAAGACGCCAATTGGAAGCCGCCGTCTGCAAAAGATTAGGTCGAAATCGGACGCCCAAAATTTTATGCTCACGAGTGACCGTAAACCACGGGCGCGAGAAACCGCGTGAAACCGCATGAATCGGTAGAAAGACGGTTTTACGAGGATTAATTTTCGCGCCCGATGCAAGTTCGTATGTGTTTAGAATGGCACGAATAACGTCGAAATCAGAGACCGAGGACACCAACAAACCAAGATCATCGGCATATGCACTGCACACGTATTTGGTACCGCCAAGACGCAAACCCTGACAAGAAGATGCCAATTTCCGCAACAGAGGGTCCAAAGAGATCGCAAATAACGCCATTGATAAAGGGCATCCTTGTTTCACTGAGCATCGTACAGGAACAGGCTCCGAAAAACATCCATTAATGCAAACTCGTGATGACGACGCCGTAAACAAATTAAAGAGCATGTTGATAAAGGTCGCTCCGAAACCAAATTGTTGCAACACCCGCCGTAGATATTGGTGGCCCACCCTATCAAACGCCATAGCAAAATCGATTGACAAAATGCCCAAAGGGTGTCTGTGCGTCGTCGCATACGCAATTGCGTCGCGATACGTCAACACAGCGTCGTAAATCGTGCGTTGTGGCACAGCACAGAATTGGTACTCACTAACCACTTTGCTCATGATCACTTTCAAACGAAGCGCTACACATTTCGTAAATAATTTGTAGTCACCGTTGAGGAGAGTGAGGGGACGTAAGTCACACATTTTACGATTAGTCTGTGTCTTTGGAGCTAGGGTCACTACGCCTTCCAAAAAAGATGGAGGAAGCGACACACCATTTAAGATTTCATTATACATAGTGGTCAGTACAGGACCAAAGAAACACCAAAAGTGAAGATAGAATTCCGGCGGGAAGCCGTCAGCGCCGGGCGATTTGTTCTTCGCACACTGTTTGAGCACGTCACGCACTTCCTCGACAGTGAACGGTTCAATAAGGTGGAGACGATCGGTGACTGTGAGAACCCGCGGAACGTCAGCAAGGAGATCAGAGACGGCGACATCGTCACTGTCTTTAGCACTAAAAAGATCGACAAAGTGCCGGTGTGCTTCAGCAACAATCTCCGACTGAGTGCTGACGCGCACGCCATCAGCTGTTTCCAGTTCTGTGACGTAACGGCGCGCCGCCCGACGGCGCTCCCGCAAGTAATGAAACAAGGAAGGCGCTTCGTCGTCAAAGGAACCAGGAGCCTGACTCCGCACAACACTACCTTTCAGCGACTTCGTCTTCAGGGCCAAAAGACGGGTTTTAATTTGCCGAATCTGCGCCCACCTGAGACCCGGAGTGTTCGGCTGTAGGCGGATCGCGTCATTGAGACAAGTTTCATAAAACTGCATAGTGGACCTCTCCCAATGAGCAAGCTGTCGACTAAATTCACAGATAGCTTTACGGAGCGCTGGCTTCACGTATTCCACCCACCACGATAGAACAGTGGGATACACGGCACGATATTTCGCAGCCTGCTGCCACACACGAGAAACAACCGGTTCAAAACCAGGATGCGACAAATGACAAACATTAAACTTCCACATAGTCCGCATACGGGGTTTTGTGGCTAGCAAAGAATGGAAGCGACAAACATATGCACAGTGGTCCGAAAAGAGAACGGGATGCACCTTAGACTCGATAACACAACCCTTTTTGTCACCAGAAATATAAATGCGATCGATCCGGCTCCGACCGGTCACGTAATAATAAGTAAACCCCGGTTCGGCGGGATACAAATGACGCCAGGTATCGACCAATTTCATTTCCGTGACAAGCGTTTGGAGTTCTAAACATTTGTAGGGCCGTGGCTCCTGGTCTCTATCAGCCAACACACAATTAAAATCACCACCCAACACTATTGGCAGGTGGGTGCCAGAAAGAAGATGACAAATATCTCTGCTATAAAACACGCGACGCTGCAGCTTCCCCTCAGCACCGGAAGGTGCGTACACGTTCACGTATCGGATGTTGTTGACCGTACAGGCCACCCCACGCCCGTTAGGTATCGTAGCAACGTCCGTGTAAGCAATGCCGGCCCTAACTAACAACGCAGTGCCACAGTTACATTCCGGATCAAAGTTAAACAACACCTGATAGCCGGGAACAAATTGTAAAAGATCGGACACAACTTCTTGCAAAAAGACTACGTCGGCAGCGACAAAACGTAAAAAGTCCACCAAGCTCAAGTACTTAGCACGCGACGCCAAACGGTTGAGATTTACGGTAGCGACAACAGATGGAAGGTGCGCTACCATACACGAAAGAAACAAACAAAGAAGCTAGACGGTAGTGAAAGTACCGTCAGCCTCCTCCACATCCTCTCCCCAGTCATACGGTTGCGCGTGCGAAGACGCACCCGCAACATCCGTGAGCGTGGGCGCACCGGAACTTCCCACCGACATAGGTACGTCGTGCGTGGGAGGGACCGACGCGAGATCTTGTGAAGACGGGCGCGCGCGGGGCTCAGGAGGCTCCTCGGCTTTTCGCTTTTGCGAGGAATGGACCGGAATAGGCGCAGGATCGACATCGGTATCCATTGCACCGCCCGTTGCCCCAGAATGTAACACACCCTGCAAATGGCGGACCATTTCCTGCCGGCGTTCGTCCGCACGCGCGTGCTGACTACCGGCCACCGAATGCTGCTGACGGCGCCCAGAAGGGGCAGCCGGCCGAGCGTCAGGAACGACACGCTGCGCGGTTTTTTGAGACGCCTTCGGCTGTAACTTTGAAGGCGTCGAACGCGGAGAGGGTTTACGTTCCGGAGACGGGCTACGCTCCCTGCCAGAAGAGGACCGTTGCGATAAAAACACAGAAGTGCTTACACTACGTGCCCGATCAACAGAGCCGCGACGCCGGGAAGCAGTGTCGCGCCGCGACCTAGGTTTTTGCGGTGCAGGAGCCTTTGGTGGAGCGCAAGCAGCTACAGGAGCAGGAACCGATTCCGGAGGAAGCACAACGGGGGCAGTACGCTGATGGACAGGTTCTGAGACCGATGTGTCAGACACTTTTGGGGACGACATAAAGACGCGTTCAACAGGGATGGATTCGGACGGGTCGGATTGTATATGTGCCACATTATGAGAGACATCAGATGGAACAATGTCCATCACGACAACGTCGGAGGGCACCGGGTTCGCCACGATATCAGAAGCAACAACCGGAGCGGGTTCGGCACTCGTCTCTGTCGACGCGGACGGAATGTCCGACCGTGTAACAAGAGCAACATCAACAGCAACAGGCGAAGGCACGACCGACACGACCGAACCGACCGAACCGACATCAACAACAGGGACGACAGACGTTACGTCCATTGCAACAGCGGTGTCAACACGGCGGGCAGGCGAAGGGGGTGCACCTAATGCAACTGCCGCCCACGTTGTCTGTGCGTCACCGTCATCGCCAAGTGGCAACTGCACCGGACGCCTACGGCGCGGACAATGTTGTCTAAAGTGGTCCGTAGCGTTACAATATGAACAAGTTTGTGGTTGTCCACTGTATGTAATGAAGGCACGATGACCGGCCATATACAAAAATGACGGAACATGCTTTCTCACTATCATTCGAACGCTACGAATACCATTTTCCACTTGAAAAGGGTACGCAGCCGACCACTTCTCTTTTACAACCGACAACACAGTGCCGTAGGGGCCAAGACAACGTGAGATGGTCTCGTTTTTGACCTCAAAGGGAAGGTTAAACACCCGCACATTACGAACACCAAAACCTGCATTTGTAATATTAACATTACTAACACTGCCGTCAGAATGTTTAAATTTTCGCACACCATCATTTACGGACACGATACTGTCACAAAGTTCCGAATTACTGAGCTTTACGAAAAGAGAATTGAGGAACGTGTCTAACTGCAAGCCAAGGACGTCACTATCGGTTAACTTTAAGTCATTGATTAACCAATGATGAATTTCTAAAGCAGTCGGGCGGGACACATTGCGATCGAATTCGCACTGGATATTATTCTCGCGATCTTCAGAGTCCATGTCTACTCACAGTTGTGATGAAAACCAGCAACCGCGAGGCGAAGAGCCGCCACGTGGCACAGCGAGCACGCGACTGGCACAAACACCAACGGCCGAGCGGAGCGCGCGCCGCCGAGGTGTGGCTGGGCGCGTGCAGCCTTCGACACTAGCGGAGGACGCATCTTGTCCCTGGTGTCCGGCGGAGAGCCTGTGCGGGGTGTGGCAGTGTCGTGCTGGAGGGCGCCACTGGTAGCGATGTGGGCTTCCTCGCCTCACACCAGGTGTCTGCGTAGTTCGCAGTGCATTCGCACCATTCCTATCCCTGTCCCCGTCCCGACTTGTCCCGACTTTGCTCGACTGCCGCTCGGGTCGTGGCCCATATGACAGTACAAGCACGACAAACATCTGCGAGACGGCCGTGGGCCTAACGGGCGTGTCCGAGACGCCGTTTGCGGCGGGTAGGGCAGCGCCGTGCCCTGCCGTGGAAAGGTGCGAAAACAGGGACGCAGGACACAGGAGGGTCGCCAAAGCATCCATCTCTTCTAGCGACGAAAGAGAAATTTTTGTTTACAAATGAGCAGCCGTACAATGCAACAAAACAATAAGCCCTGACGTATTTCAGAACGTATCTGTCGGTTCGTACTGTTTTGTTATCTCCAGAGACTCTTTGGAAATCTTCCTTGGCACATTCTTCTTCGAGATGAGGCCATTAATATCGTATCTTATGTTTATTACAGTCGTTTATTTTCAATTTTTTTTTTGTTGGAACTTTGCACTGCTACGAAACAGTAGGAGGCCCTCGCTTATTTCAGATCACATCTGTCGATTCGTAGTGTTTCGTTATTGTCAAGGATTTCTTGGTACGTTTAAATTGCTGAAGGAAGCATCTTTGTCACAACGGAAAGGTGGTATGAAAAGAGGGCTGGCAGGGGTAGCGATGCAAAAAGGAGAAAATGTAAGGGATCCAACAGCACCTTTTTCTTTTTTATTGGGCTGCCAGGGGTAGCGACATAATAACAAAAAAAAAAAGGGAGCCAACAGCACCGGGGTTTCCCAGGCGGTCACCCATCCAAGTACTAACCGGGCCCAATGATACTTAACTTCGGTGATCGGACGAGAACCGGTGCAATCATCATTTTTTTTTTTTTTTTTTTTTTTTTTTACAATGATGCTTAACTTCGGTGATCGGACGAGAACCGGTGTATCCATCATTTTTTTTTTTTTTATTTTTTTTTTTTTACCGGTGCAATCATCATTTTTTTTTACGAATTTTTTTTTAATTTTTTTTTTGTTGATTGTTTTTTTAGTTTTTTGTTTTTTTTTTTTTAGCAACAGAAAACATCGCTGCTTGTGTTGTCTCCAAACCACTGTGAAGTTCTACAGCGACAGAAATTAAAAATGAGTGGAGCACAAGCACGAGGCAAAAGATGATAACGTCACTATTAAAAACACTGACTATCACTGCCACGAAAACTAAAATCAAACATTATTCAAGAAAGTCGTTTCAAACTCAAATCCGCAATACAAAAGTGCATAAATTTAACAAGGACTGCCACTAAAAGGCCAGAACTAAAAAAAAAAAAACATGAAGCAACGAGCTCATCCCGTTGCGTACGAGAGTGAACGGTACAGTGTGCCACAAAAGGAAACGTAAGCATTCAATCAAGCATCACTCGACACTGTGAGCGAATGGTTACAAAACGTAGGCGCACTAGATGAACTAAAAGTTATGTTCTCATTGTACCTGAACATTTCTCAGAACTGAAAGTAATCTTATTGCTATGCAACAGAGCCCCGAATAATATTTCTCCGTACTTTGGTTACCACTTTCAGCTCAACACGGTATCTGCAGCACTGGAGCAGATTTCTACAACAGCGGAAGCGTGTAATCGCTATCAGTTTCACACATCGCCATGTGTACGCTGTTTGTATTTACCCACAACAGTGAACATACAGTTACTCACACACATAGAAAGACAATACAAGGTGGTGTGGGAAACATTTCAGTATAAAGGTCCTGTAGAGCCAAACAGTAATCAGCCTAGTAGTAGTAGTAAATAAATTTAATTTTTTTTCAAAGGAGCCTTTATACTATGCAAGGTTTTATGCGTGAAACAACTACGCCTTGAAGACATCAAATCATTGACACTTCATTCACTTAGATAGCTGGAATATTTGGATTTTTCCTCAGATAATAGTTTTCCTTAATTACCTTCATTTCTTTAATGCGAATAAATGTTTTTTGAAAACTGCACCTGACCCTGGTCTACTTAATACCCTATTTGTCCAATTCCGCTCATCCTTTATTAGCTACGAAAATTCGGACAAGAATGCATAATGTAACTTTCCCTTAGATCACTGCCTATATTTTTCTTATCTACCTTGATTTCTTTAAAGGAAATGACTTTTTTTTTCGGTATAAGACTTCAGGAGAGTCAATTTGATATCTCACTTATTCATTTTCCAGTCTTCGTTTGGTCTTGAAAATTCGGACAAAAACCTAAACACAACTGACATTATTCTTTAGCTTAGCTTTAGGCTGTTGACATCGACTGCCATATTCGAGCAGAAAAATTTGACTTTTTAAAATTATAACATATTATGAAGGTTACAGGCTGCAATTGTGGGGTCTTGGTTCTACTATATTCTCGGAAAACAGTAATTTAGTAGCAACTTCCTTTTCAGAAGGTTTAAGGTTTTAGGAGACTCAACGTATGTATATATTCTTTGCTATTGCTTCATCTTCCTAGATCCATATGAGCTGAAAATGGTACAGACATTCCACCTGCAGCAAAATATAAAAAGTAAAAAAGTTACATACAAGGTAAAGACGCGTTAAATGACGTGGGGGGATTGATCCCGCAATTCCAAGGAAATCCTCAGTATACGTTGTTGTGCTAGCGACGCTCATTGTTGTTGTAACCACTGGTGAGATCAGTTTACTCCCAAGTTTTTGAATTTCAAGAGTGAAAAACAGAAGAAAAGTATACTAGATACTAGTAGATACGGGCCTGATAGCTTATAACTCGTATTAAGATCGTGCAATAGAAGGATTGTAGGTTATGCCCGTTGAGTAATGGTTCTTTCTATAACATCTCGGGAGGCCCTAGCCACACGATATTTCCATTTTTTCTGGTGAAAATGGGGATGTGGCATCCCTCCCTATGAAAACGGACAGATGACACACCCTTACCGTGGGGCCGGCCGGAGAGGCCGTGCGGTTCTAAGCGCTACAGTCTGGAGCCGAGCGACCGCTCCGGTCGCAGGTTCGAATCCTGCCTCGGGCATGGATGTGTGTGATGTCCTTAGGTTAGATAGGTTTAATTAGTTCTAAGTTCTGGGCGCCTGATGACCTCAGAAGTTTAAAGTCGCATAGTGCTCAGAGCCATTTGAGCCTTACCGTGGGACAGATGCCGCGATGCTCGCAGGGCTAACAGGAGTCCATACGATTTTGTTTTACACAAAACTGCCGAGAAAACGCGTTATGACAACATGCAGGGGGAAATAGACTGTAGAAGATATAATAGAGGCCGTGAGACTAGTCGAAGAAGAAGGCAATGCTAAAGCAAAAGCAACTCGAATGAAAAATACACCAGAACGAACATTAAGGAGACGACTTGGTACGAGCAGCTTCATGAAAACAGGGTGTGGACCATCATCATACTTCGATGAAGATTCAGAAAGGAAATTAGTTACCATGTAAAGAAATTGCAAGCAAGTGTCTTTACTCCCAAACAGTCAGACCTCAGGCAAATAGCTTTCAATTTAGGTGATCAGATGGGATTGAAAAATAAATTCAGACAGAAAAGAATCGTGCGGGGAAAGATTAGCTTCTCTCATTTTTAGAAGGTACTGCCGACTTAGACATCATGAAAGCGCAAGGGCTTTCTGTTGGCAGAGTGATTGGAATGAACAGAGACGAAGTCAGTTCTTAGTTTGATCCATTGACGAAAACGTTAACGGAAAAATGGAGTTATGGATAAACCAGGTAGTATCTACAACGTAGACGAAACTGGTTTGCAGTTAAGCAATGAGCATGGGAAGGTTGTGGCGGCAAAAGGAAGCAGACATATCCATATTATTACTTCTGCTGAAAAAGGAGCGACAATATCTGTTATTGCCCGCTGTAATGGTGAGGAAAATTTCTTAGCACCTTGTTGCCTTTCCAATAAAAACAAGACGCTGAAGACAACTTGCCTCCAGAATCAATTGTAGTTATAAGAAGAGAATCCGCTGATGTCAACAGTGATATTTTCATGGTTTGGTTCAAAAACTTTTCCTTCCTAGAAAGGCACCAGTCCCCGTTATGCTTTACCTAGATAGTCATGCCTCTCATATGAATTCTGTCGCCCTTTTGGAACCGGCCGGTGTGGCCGTGCGGTTCTAGGCGCTTCAGTCTGGAGCCGCGTGACCGCTACGGTCAGAGGTTCGAATCCTGCCTCGGGCATGGATGTGTGTGATGTCCTTAGATTTAAGTAGTTAGGTTTAAGTAGTTCTAAGTTCTAGTCCCATACTGCTCAGAGCCATTTGAACCATTAGCACTTTTGGATCTAGAGGTTGAAAACTAAGTGTCGATAGCTTGTTTGCCTAGTCATACGACACACTTTTTACATTCATTAGACCGATCATTTTTCAAGCTACTAAAATCTTACTTTAAAGAGGTTGTCATTTACAGATTGTAGCTAATGCAAGCAAAGCCAGAGGAATTACAAGGCAGCAGTCTGGAGAGTTTCTCTTCAAAGCATGGACTCGTGCTGCAACTGTCCAAACTGGCGTATCTGAATTTAGAGATACTGGAATTATCCCGCTTGATAGAGCAGTAATTTCTAGCCATGCCTTTATCTTAGACATTAATAATACTGAGACTGAACTCCCAACTGTTGATGATGTCTCTCATGATTTGACTACAGGTCAGGCATCAACATCAAGGGCTGAAAGATATTTGTTAATAGGACATGCTTCTACTTGCAAACACTGCTAAAATTTGGCTACTGTTCGACCAGCTACACACGGCAATTGCTGTGTAAATGACAACTCAGTAACTCCTTGTGGAGAAACTCTATCAAAACTGCTGGAACAGATTTCACATGTTCCTGCACTACCTCAATGAAGTAAATCTAGATTGCGCCGAGCTTACAGCAACGAAAAGAAAGAATATCGCTGAATAAAACAAGAAAAGAAAAATCTGTGCACAAAAATTGTAGTAGCTAAAAGAAATCAATCCCTAAAACCAGGGAAAAAGAACGGCGAAGGCACCATTTCAGAAGAAGACGATATTATTGTTCAAGATCTTCTGATGAATGAAATTTTGAAGAAAACGAATGTGCAGTGTGCACTAAATTTTATCAAGAAACATCATCTACCACTCTATGAAAATATGTGTTGTTTGTGTGGACGACTTGAAAATAAACTCGAAGAACAAAAATGAAAGTGAATGTTATTTTCAGTGTATTTTGAAATTGGCCGTCTTTACCTCTCATGATTTGACTACCCCCATGAACCATGAACCTTGCCGTTTGTGGGGAGGCTTGCGTGCCTCAGCGATACAGATAGCCGTACCGTAGGTGCAACCACAACGGATGGGTATCTGTTGAGAGGCCAGACAAACGTGTGGTTCCTGAAGAGGGGCAGCAGCCTTTTCAGTAGTAGCAAGGGCAACAGTTTGGATGATTGACTGATTGACTGATCTGGCCTTGCAACACTAACCAAAACGGCCTTGCTGTGCTGGTACTGCGAACGACTGAAAACAAGGGGAAACTACAGCCGTAATTTTTTCCGAGGGCATGCAGCTTTACTGTATGGTTAAATGATGATGGCGTCCTCTTGGGTAAAATATTCTGGAGGTAAAATAGTCCCCCATTCGGATCTCCGGGCGGGGCTACTCAAGAGGACGTCGTTATCAGGAAAAAGAAAACTGGCGTTCTACGGATCGGAGCGTGGAATGTCAGATCCCTTATCCGGGCAGGTAGGTTAGAAAATTTAAAAAGGGAAATGGATAGGTTGAAGTTAGATATTATGGGAATTAGTGAAGTTCGGTGGCAGGAGGAACAAGACTTTTCGTCAGGTGAATAAAGGGTTATAAATAGAAAATCTAATAGGGGTAATGCAGGAGTAGGTTTAATAACGAATAAAAAATAGGAGTGCGGGTAAGCTACTACCAACTGCATAGTGAACGCATTATTGTGGCCAAGATAGACACGAAGCACATGCTTACTACAGTAGTACAACTTTATATGCCAACTAGCTCTGCAGATGATAAAGAAATTGATGAAATGTATGATGAGATAAAAGAAATTATTCAGGTAGTGAAGGGAGACGAAACTTTAATAGTCATGGGTGACTGGAATTCGAGAGTAGGAAAATGAAAGAGGAAATGAAAGAGGAAGCCGTCTGGTAGAAGTTTGCACAGAGCATAACTTAATCATAGCTAACACTTGGTTCAAGAATCATACTAGAAGGTATCAGATAGATTATATAATGGTAAAACAGAGACTTAGGAACTAGGTTTTAAATTGTAAGACATTTCCAGGGGCAGATGTGGACTCTGACCACAATCTATTGATCATGAACTGTAGATTAAAACTGAAGAAACTGCAAAAAAGTGGGAATTTAAGGAGATGGGACCTGGATAAACTGACTAAACCGGAGGTTGTACAGAGTTTCATAGAGAGCATAAGGGAACAATTGACAGGAACGGGGGAAAGAAATACAGTAGAAGATGAATGGGTAGCTCTGAGGGATGAAGTTTTGAAGGCAGCAGAGGATCAAGTGGGTAAAAAGACGAGGGCTGGTAGAAATCCTTGGGTAACAGGAGAAATATTAAATTTAATTGATGAAAGGAGAAAATATAAAAACGCAGTAAATGAAGCAGGCAAAAGGGAATACAAACGTCTCAAAAATAAGATCGACAGGAAGTGCAAAATGGCTAAGCAGGGATGGCTAGAGGACAAATGTACGGATGTAGAGGCTTATCTCACTAGGGGTAAGATAGATACTGTCTACAGGAAAATTAAAGAGACCTTTGGAGAAAAGAGGGCCACTTTTATGAATATCAAGAGCTCAGATGGAAACCCAGTTCTAAGCAAAGAAGGGAAAGCAGAAAGGTGGAAGGAGTATATAGAGGGTCTATACAAGGGCGATGTACTTGAGGACAATATTATGGAAATGGAAGAGGATGTAGATGAAGATTAAATGAGAGAAACGATACTGCGTGAAGAGTTTGACAGACCACTGAAAGACGTGAGTCGAAACAAGGCCCCGGGAGTAGACAACATTCCATTTGAACTGCTGACGGCCTTGGGAGAGCCAGTCCTGACAAAACTCAACCATCTGGTGAGCAAGATGTATGAGCCAGGCGAAATACCCTCAGACTTCAAGAAGAATACAGTAATTCCAATCCCAAAGAAAGCAGGTTTTGACAGATGTGCAAATTACCGAACTATCAGTTTAATAAGTCACAGCTACAAAATACTATCGCGAATTCTTTACAGACAAATGGAAAAACTGGTAGAAGCCGACCTGGGCGAATATCAGTTTGGATTCCGCAGAAATGCTGGAACACGTGAGGCAATACTTACCCTACGACTTATCTTAGAAAATAGATTAAGGAAAGGCACACCTACATTTCTAGCATGGCAGTTATAAGAGTCGAGGGGCTTGAAAGGGAAGCATCAGTTGGGAAGGGAGTGAGACAGGGTTGTAGCCTGTCCCCGATGTTATTCAATCTGTATATTGAGCAAGTACTAAAGGAAACAAAAGAAAAATTCGGAATAGGTATTAAAGTCCATGGGGAAGAAATAAAAACGTTGAGGTTCGCCGATGACATTGTAATTCTGTCAGAGACAGCAAAGGACTTGGAAGAGCAGTTGAACCGAATGGACAGTGTCTTGAAAGGAGGATATAAGATGAACATCAACAAAAGCAATACGAGGATAATGAAACGCAGTCGAATTAAGTTGGGTGATGTTGAGGGAATTAGATTAGGAAATGAGACACTTAAAGTAGTAAAGGAGTTTTGCTATTTGGGGAGCAAAATAACTGATGATGGTCGAAGTAGAGAGGATATAAAATGTAGACTGGTAATGGCAAGGAAAGCGTTTCTGAAGAAGAGAAATTTGTTGACATCGAATATAGATTTAAGTGTCAGGAAGTCGTTTCTGAAAGTATTTGTAAGGAGTGTAGCCATGTATGGAAGTGAAACATGGACGATAAATAGTTTGGACAAGAAGAGAATAGAAGCTTTCGAAATGTGGTGCTACAGAAGAATGCTGAAGATTAGATGGGTAGATCACATAGCTAATGAGGAGGTATTGAATAGAATTGGGGAGAAGAGGAGTTTGTGGCACAACTTGACATGAAGAAGGGACCGGTTGGTAGGACATGTTCTGAGGCATCAAGGGATCACAAATGTAGTATTGGAGGGCAGCGTAGAGGGTAAAAATCGTAGAGGTAGACCAAGAGATGAACACACTAAGCAGATTCAGAAGGATGTAGGTTGCAGTAAGTACTGGGAGATGAAGAAGCTTGCACAGGATAGAGTAGCATGGAGAGCTGCATCAAACCAGTCTCAGGACTGAAGACAACAACAACAACATACCTCTCTTATGCGGCATGTTTCCTGTCATTTAATATTTTCTTGAAATCTACAATCCAAGTTTTTTGAAATACGATATTTTCTGTAACAATATAAAACGTTCAAACCACAAATCTTTGATATTTCATTGTTTCTATGTTGTTAAATAGTTTTGAAAAAATTGTGTCCCTCCTTTAAGTTTGTTTTAAAAATTGTCGAAAGGTGAATTTCATTGATGTTATTAAATCAAAGCTGAGCTGTTTATAACCAAAGTAAATTGTAAGCGATAAACAGATACCACATATATATGAAACTTTGCTGACACGTGCCAGTTTCTAAGTGGAGCACAGTATTTTCAAGAGAAGTTCAAAGTTCTGCACTGGCGAAGGATAGCTGGGGAAGAAAATGATAGGTCTTCTGTAGCGATGCAAGCTGTAGTTATCAGCGCCGGGTTCCAGTGGGTCTTAACTATGACTATAAAGGAAAAAGTTTGTGACGCCGACAGTATTGAGAGGAAACGAATAGGGAAAGAAGAGAGAAAGAAGAGACCAGGGACGCTGATATGATGTGTGATAGTGATGGAAAGCTTACAGCTGAAAGGATGAATAAACATCGGAATGATTTCATTGTCTGGGAGAAAGAAAATTGCGTCTCTTTGGCGTTTTTGCATCATTTGAACTCTTTATATAAAATAACTTGTGAAGTTAATATTTTTTATAATCTTTATGCCAACGTAATGCTGATATGGTACACAATTTTTTCGTTATGTGGATGATTTGATGGACGATGATGATAACGTAGGCTGTGAGAGTGTTCTATGGTAGAGGGCGTGGGATATCTGTGTGGAAATTGACTGTTAGGTGCAATGTAGCTTTTAAGGCATGAATGATGTGCCAGATGTGCAAGGAATTGGGGTAGGTGCCTTAATTTGTAATGGGTTGGTTACGTTATGTTTAGAAATAGGGACAGATTTCAGAGATGAGTTCATTGCCTGGAAGGGAAGGCGACTGGTATAAAAGACGTAGAGGGTTGGGAATGAAAGGAAGATGATATCTGTTGCTGCAGGCGCGGCAGCTGGCCAGCGTTAGACATGGGGTAAAATTCTCTGCTATGACTCAGGTGAACGATAGCTTTAGAAGTGGCACAGTGTATGAAAACGGAAATTTAAACTTCACGGCTGCACAGTCTATGCCCACGTTCAGTGCTGCTCCTTCTTGTTGGGGTATACCTTAAATTAGTTTATCTTATGATATTTTACCTCCATCATACATCACGTTTCTGGTTTTCTTAATATTATGCCTCACACTCGCTCTGAGATAGTAAAAAAAAAAATCGGATAATTCTTTACACTTAAACTGAGCCATATTACGATGTGTAGCAGACAATATTTCTGGTCGTCCTCAATGGGAGTCCAATATTTCAGCCGCTCCACTGCATTGTTCGATGGCTGCGTACTCTGCAGTATTAGTATACCCTCAAAAAGCAGCAACAAAAAAGTAGCCAAGAAATGGAAATTCCAGAAATATTTAGTAAATCAGTCATGAGATGAGATTATTTTCATAAAATAGCTTTCCATCCTTCCTCTCAATTAAAAAGAAGTCTCCTATTATGGATCACAGAATGAAAAAGAGAGTCCAGTTCTGCAATATGTTCAAAGAGCAACGCAGCTTTCTGTTCTTTGTGAAACACGAGCTTCAATAGATTGAGATAAAAATGCTGTATGAAGTATATACCACTGCCTCCAAATAGGAATCTATACTTTTTTTCCTCGTGATTGTGTGACAAAAAGAATGCACTGTTCTGCAGGGAGAGGTACCGGCCGCGCTGTGTGAGCTAGCGGTCCCGGACAAAGCTGGCGTATTGGCGGTGTATCATATTGCGTGGAGCCCACAACATTCTGGTCTGATGGCGCTAATCGTGAGTGTAGTAACGAGACCGCAGAGTTTCGACTCGCTGCGAAATCCAACCGAAAAGCAAAAGCAGTTGCACACTGCTCAGTTAAGTGCGCTGCAGTTCACTTTTTGATTCTTATTTTAAATATTCAGCTAACATAAACTCCTGTTTTGTAAATACTTTAACGATTCGCGTTGTTTCCCGGCGTATTCGATGTCAGTTTCTGACGCGAAGAGTCGGAAAAGCTGTTCTCATCAACTTTTGTTTACATTGTTACTAGCTGTCAAACCCACGACCCGGGTATTCCTTTTGTCAATATACCACTAGAAACAAAAAAGAAAATGAACTGTTTATAGTGAAATATCGAAAAAATCTCAGTTCCATGTATTCATGAAGCCACCTTTGAAATTATGGAGCAGTCCTACACATATGCATAATGTACAAATGTTTAAGTACAGTATCCAAATTATGATAGAAGATCCTGGATAGTTTCTGTGCACTGCGCGCAGCTGCTTCGTTTGTCTACAATTCGATTTTGTAAACTTCTCTATGGCAACGCATCCTTCACAGCTCTGTAGATGCCTACAGCCTATGCCGTTTGCATTTTGCAATTAGAAGCTGTCAAGAGCTCTTCCAAGTGTTAGGGATTTCCTTAATTCGGCTTTATTGTACAGGTTTCTTTGCAGTAAAGAGTAAATTTACTAAAATTTCATGCTTGATGCGGCAGTTTTCAGTGTTTATGATGTCATATCTCTTGATCTAGGTCTCGTGCAGTGATGTAGTTGTGTCCATACATTCAGCTGTATATGAGGATACTGGCTGCGAAATATGTTGCAAATAGAGTTAGTAGCAATAGAGTTAGCAGAAAAAGGGTAATACATTTAAACATCAAGTATGATGCGACAATTTTTTATGCATCTCCCGGTTAATGACTTCATATCCCGCGATATATGTGTTATACGATGATATCATTTTGTAGGGTACATTCAGAAGCGAGTGCGGATACTGTCTGAAAAATGTGTCTAGAATAGAGATAGAAGAAAAAAGTCATAAATGTAAACGTCGTTCACAATGTGGAAGTTTCTCACGCAGCTCCGTGTTTATAACGTCATATCTCCCTATCGGAGTGTCATACGATGATATCATTTCGTAAGCACATTCGGAGCCGTATGTGGGCCCGACAGGTTCGCCGAGAGCGCTAACGCGTTGTTTCCTGGACTCGGGTAGGTGCGCCGGCACCGGATCGAATCCGCCCGGTGGATTAACGACGACGGCCGGTGTGCCGGCCAGCCTAGATGTGGTTTTTAGGCGGTTTTCCACATCCCCCTAGGTGAATTCCTGGCTGGTCCCCAGGTCCCGCCTTAGTTACACGGCCCGAAGACATCTGAACTCTTTCGCACTATTCTATAGATTACACTAGTCGCAGACAGCTGTGGTACAGTAATTCCTTCCGGGGTGTACGGGGTGGCGGCAGGAAGGGCATCCGGCCACCCCTTCCACTAACATTGCCACATCCGGATAACCATGCCGACCCTGGGTATCCGCGGGAAAAAAGCCGCAAGTAGAAGAAAAAGAACGAAAAGAAATTCAGTGTCGTATGTGGATACTGTCTGCAAAATTTTTTCAGAACAGAGCTTGTAGAAATAAATTCATAAATGTAAACGTCATGCGAAACGTGAACGTTTTTCAGGCATCTCAGACTTTATGACGTCATATCTCTTGAAGTATGTGTGGTACCAGGATACAATTCTGTGGGTGCATTTAGCGGCATATGTGGATATCTTACGCGAAATTTATTCCGATTAGAGTAAGTAGCCCACGAGAAAAGCAGCCGGTGGCGTGTACGTCATGAGGGTACAACTGAGCTCGTTTGCTCGTTCATCTTAGCAGACGGACTGCGTTTCTAGGCTTGTTAACTCGTAACTGGATATTTACTTACAAACTTATATACTGCAATATGCTATCATGCAGTCTTACAGATTACTAGTCCTACAAAGGAACACAAAACTTCGCAGTATGCTGTAATTTATGGTCTGTGCTCTACATAAATGGTATAACAGCTTGTTTACAGCACTCCTGTGTAACAGTTAAAATGTTCAAATGTGTGTAAATTCCTAAGGGACCAAACAGCTGAGGTCATCGGTTCCTAGACTTACGCACTACTTAAACTAACTCATGCTAAGACCAACACACGAACACCCATGCCCGAGGGAGGACTCGAACCCCCGGTGGGAGGGGCCGCGCAGTCCGTGACATGGCGCCTCTAACCATGCGGCCACTCCGCGCGGCGTATAACAGTCCTCGTTTCGTGCAAGATGTAGTGCCTCATGGAACCAATAATCATTTTGGGATCATTTTAGTTTTATTGTAACTATTAGAGCCGCAACAAATTAGCACTAGTCCTATGGACATCTGGTTGTTGTAGTACTAAGAGACTACAGTACTGTTGTAGTACTGTGAGACTCCATAACATCAGGTTCTAGTAGAAGATGCAGGTCTCGTTTGCACGTAAATACCTACTTACAAGTGAAGTGGCTTAGAAACGCCGTCCGTGTGCTGAGCTGAGCGAGCGAAGTAGCGCAGGCCTACCCTCGTGATGTACGCGCTGGGGCCTTTCTCCTGAGCCTCGTAACGAATTTTATTACGTAGATGGATCCTAACACAACAGCGATTGTTGACTGGCAGCAAAGGATACGTGCACCACGTTTGGTTGAAATCGCTGCAGTGGTTTAGGAGATGTGGCAAATACACACACACACACGTATCTCCGTATTTATAACATGTATGTATTTCACGTATGTCACAGCGAATGAAATTTGATCATATACGTCATACAACAACCGTAGCAAATAAAAACCAAAATGTGAAAATTACACAAAGAACAAAAGAACCTAAATCAAAGTGTCACCAGTAAACAGTCAGTTTTTGTGTCCGGTTGCATATTGGCTCAAACTGAAGATTTCAGATGTTGGCCAGAGTAACACCATAAAGCGTATTCCGCCGTAATGTGGTAGATCGTTCATTTATTGCCACTGCACTGACTTTACGGCGAAGCTGCCTCTCCCCACCGCTGTAATGAGTTGGTGTATATGCTACGATTTCTTCTTACCTTGTTGACAATTATCCATATTTTGCGGTGTTAGTGCAAGCCCATATCGGACTGAAGTAGGTAAGGGAATTGAGCTAATAGTGTAAACTATGTTATCGTTCCTGTAGCTTTGGAATTACCTTCTAATAGAAGGTGGGAGGGGGTTAGAATAAAACTAAACCGTGAAATATTTGCTACAAGACTGAACGCGGGACACACAGCTGTTAATAAACGTCATAGGAGATGCAGCGCTGTTGTCCTTTTATATACGATGTCTGTCCAAAAAATTTCGGAACATTCGTAATTTCGCCCCAATGGTGTGTTGATGAGAAATGCGGGTGGCAGCCCTGCGCACACCTGTGTTTAATGTGTTACTGCCGAATGTTCCATTGTTTTATGTCCGTTAGTTACTGTTCAATGTTGTACTGAGTAGAACTGGGTGTCGCACAGTTTGCGAATTTCGAGATGGCAACGTTAGAGGATCTACGTTCTTTACTCCTGTGTGAATCTCAGGAATACCTTTACATAGACACAATGAATGATGCAGGAAGCCTACGGTGATGAGTGCTTAAGCCATACGCGTTGTTACGTGAGGTTCACACGGTTTAAAAAAGGCCGCATGGATGTTAAAGATGACCTTCGTTCTGGACCCCCTTCGACGTCTACCGACGACGCTCATGTCACGAACGTAAACTAAATTGTGCATGCCGATCGTAGACAGTCCGAGATATTGCAGAAGAATGTAACATTTCAGTTGAATCATGTCACGAAATCCTGACACAGCATTTTAGAATGCATCGTTTTGCTGCCAAGTTTGTCCCACGTCTCATGAGTCAAGACCACAGAGACCTTTGCCCACGTTGGTGAAGACCTTTTGGATCGCGCTAATGTTCCTTCAGAGAATCGTAACTGGTGATGAGACGTTGTTCTATGGTTACGATTGTGAGACCAAGGTTCAATCTTCACAATGGGTCGGTAAAGTTTCTCCAAGACCAAAGAAAGTTCGTCAGGTCAGGTGAAATGTCAAAGCCATGCTGATAGTTTTCTTTGATTTTCAAGGACTTGTTCACCATGAATTTGTGCCACAGAGACAAACTGTAAATTGTTGATAGTATGAGGGCGTGTTGCGATGTCTGCGCGAAAATGTGAGAAGGAAACGGCCTGAAATGTGGCGATGCAATTCATGGCTCTTGCTTCACGGTAACGGACCCACACATTCATCCCAGTTGGTGCGTGACTATTGCATAAGAAACGGAATCACTGTGCTGCCTCATCCTCCGTACTCTCCAGACCTGGCCCCTATGGACTCTTTATTATTTACACGGTTGAGAATGCCGTTGAAAGGGCCAAGATTTATAGCGCTGGACGACATAAAAGAAAATTCGCAGACAGCGATTCGCGCGATTCAGCGAGAGGCGTACCAAGACCGCTTCCGGAAGTGGAAACGGTGTATCAGTTATGGAGGAGAGTATTCCGAAGGAGGCCATGGACGATTAGTAAAAGGTAAGCATGCAAAAATTTTGTGTTCTCGTTTTTTTTTTTTTTTTTTTTTTTTTTTTTTTTTTTTTTTTTTTTTTTTTTTTTAAACAGGCCTCGTAAGTGTGAGACAGACGTAGCAACCCTGCCTTACGGAGAGCAATAGTATTCTCAGTGATTTGTCGCATCCCTTCCATTGTGTGGGGATTATTTGAATGCACCTGACTCTGCAATGTGCCCAATACGTGTCAGTGGAAGAGAGATCAGACGATCGAGAAAGCCAGCAGATTACACTGCCTATTGCTGAGTGTCGCCTTCTCACCGAACACCTCATACACTCGTGACAAACGTTGTCGAGGAGGTGGGTGGTGTGCCGTCCCCTTCAAAATATTTTATACGCTCATCTTGTGTGAGTTAATCCAGATGCGGATTAAACGCTTTCTGGACATATCTGTCAGCATTAACAATTTGATATGAGAACAGTATTACAAAGCGGACGCCAGACACTGCATAGCAAACACCAGTCCTGAGGTTACGCATCGACTTTTTAAATTACTGGTGTGTTTTCTCTTATGCGTAATTGTGCATGTTCTAGGAGTTCACGTAACTTGACAGGATGACCAGGATTCATCTGAAATAAATGAAAAGCTGAGATTCCCAAAGCAGTGATCCAACCTCAAATAGAAACCAATGAACAACTCAATATATGAAAGCTTGTTTCGACGCTTTACCTTGTAAAGATACAGATGCAAGTCCTTTTTGGTAATGTTCTCACAAGACGATCTCCGAATTTTCATGTGCACGCACACCACTGGCCATTAAAATTGCTAGACCACGAAGATGATGTGCTACAGACGCGAGATTTAACCGACAGGAAGAAGATGCTGTGATATGCAAATGATTAGCTTTTCAGAGCATTCACTAAAGGTTGGCGCCGGTGGCGACACCTACAACGTGCTGACATGAGGAAAGTTTCCAACCGATTTCTTATACACAAACAGCAGTTGAGCGGCGTTGCCTGGCGAAACGTTGTTTTGATACCTCGTGTAAGGAGGAGATATGCATACCATCAAGTATCCGACTTAGATAAAGGTCGGATTGTAGCCTATCACGATGGCGGTTTATCGTATCGCAACATTGCTGCTCGCGTTGGTCGAGATCCAATGACTCTTAGCAGAATATGGAATCGGTGGGGTCCGGTGGGTAATACGCAACGCCGCGTTGGATCCCAACGGCCTCTTATCACTAGCAGTCGAGATGACAGGCATCTTATCGGCATGGCTGTAACGGATCGTGCAGCCACGTCTCGATCCCTGAGTTAACAGATGGGGACGTTTGCAAGACAACAACCATCTGCACCAACAGTTCGACGACGTTTGCAGCAGCATGGACTATCAGCTCAGAGACCATGGCTGCGGTTACCCTTGACGCTGCATCACAGACAGGAGAGCCTGCGAAGGTGTTCTCAACGACGAACCTGGGTGCACGAATGGAAAAACGTCATTTTTTCGGATGAATCCAGGGTCTGTTTACAGCATCATGATGGTCGCATCCGTGTTTGTCGACATCGCCGTGAACGCACATTGGAAGCGTGTACTCGTCATCACCATACTGGCATATCACCCGGTTTCATGGTATGTGGTGCCATTGGTTACACGTCTCGGTCACCTGTTGTTCGCATTGACGGCACTTTGAACAGTGGACGTTACATTTCAGATGTGTTACGGCCCGTGGCTCTACCCTTCATTCGATCCCTGCGAAACCTTACATTTCAGCAGGATAATGCACGACCGCATGTTGCAAGGCCTGTACGGGCCTTTCTGGATACAGAAAATGTTCGACTGCTGCCCTGGCCAGCACATTCTCCAGATCTCTCACCAATTGAAAACGTCTGGTCAATGGTGGCCGAGCAACTGGCTCATCACAATATGCCAGTCACTGCTCTTGATGAACTGTGGTATCGTGTTGAAGCTGCATGAGCGGCTGTACCTGTACACGCCATCAAAGCTCTGTTTGACGCAATGCCCAAGTGTATAAAGGCCGTTATTACGTCCAGAAGTGGTTGTTCTGGGTGCTGATTTCTCGGGATCTATCCACCCAAATTGCTTGAAAATGTACTCACATGTCAGTTCTAGTACAATATATTTGTCCAATGAATAACCGTTTATCATCTGCATTTCTTATTGGTGTAGCAATTGTAATGGCCATTAGTGTAGAAACGGCATAGATATTTATCCGATCTCCGAATTCCCACGTGCAAGTGTAAACGGCACTGATATTTGTTTCTGGTCAAGAATAGCACCAGTTCGGCGTTAGAGTAAGCATTAGAGAGAGGGAGAGAGACAGAGTCGGTTGTGTGCACAGTGTCTGAAGGGTTGTTCGCGTTTGGTAGCAGGTCTCACCAGTCTGGAGCGTTTAATGTGTGGAATGGTCTAGTATAATTTTTGCTATGCCTAGTTATGGCAGTACGTTAAACGCACATCGTATTTAAAGAAATTAATGATTGTCACGATTGACATTTGTGCATATGAAACGGAACCGTTAAAATAAACATAATCTTTCTTACAATTTTTCTCCAACCTGACGGAACAAGAACCACCAATTAAAATTTGTGAGCTCGCCGCCTATGCAGCCCGCACGCCGGGACCCGGACCAGAATTATATTCAGCGAGAGGATTAAAGGGAGCAGCTCACGAAGTGAAACCTGACGGGCAAAATATACGCCATCGTGACACTTGCCCAGAAATAAATTCTCCTGGCAAGCTTTTTATGATTACAGGCTGCTTTTATGAATGCATATTAAGTAATAGCAAGGCGACTAAGGAATTCTGTGTGTCGCCTTCAGTTACAAGGTCCGGTTTTTAAATAGCTCTATGTTTTTCTCCTCGGCATCACAGATTTTTCCTTGATACCGTTCTAATGTCGGTACTTTCTTCTCCACAGGATTTCACTCTCAATTTTTTGGTTAATAACGTTCTAATGTAGGTAATTCCTTCTCCACAGGGTTTTGGATTCTTTCTTTTCTAAAAATATTGCAATATTTTTTGAAATCGATGTTATTCAGTCGGTAGAAATATCCAAAAATGGAATCTCACTTCACTATTATCTCTTAGAATCTATCAAATTTTGATAGAATTCCTTGTCACTTCACATTTTGTAACCCCGACATCAGATTATTTATAACAATGTGTCACGAGGTATCGCCTTTCTATTTAGACAATGAAGATCATTGTTGAACACCTGTATACTTACGAATTGTCCTTGAATTCAGTATATATGAACGCACATGACAATGTATTAATTTCTTTAGTAAACGCTTACATAATATTCGTTTTACGAGTTCATACATCTAGTCGTCTACTGATGGTGAATCTAATTCATTTTATTTGCACGGTTTACATGCTTGTCATCTACTTAACATGCATTGTATATCCAACCCTCGTGAACCTGCATTTATAGAACGAGAAATCCATAATTTTTGGGATGTCGCACTCATCCCTTTAGTTTTCCAACAAGCAGTCTTTTCTCGAATTGCAAGGCCACGATTTGTCTTCAAGTTTCGATGCTGATTTTGATATTGTGGAAAACGAGTAAAAGGGATGATAAAGTTTTGGTTGATACGTTTGTTTAAGCCCATTCCAATCAAAAACAGATCTCACAAACAACGTTTGAAAAGGCCATAGGCCATACATCAATCTCTAAAAAACTGAACATGGCTAAAATTAGAGTTGTTAATGTAAAATCTATCACACGAGTACTACATTTGGCGCGCACTACCCTCCCATCAAGTGATGCTCCGTTGTCATCGCGTTGTTGTGTCGCCAAGAAAGCTGTACGTCATAATGACGACATTACTCGTAATACCGTTATTAATTAATATATTGTTATCTAGCCTGAAGGCGTAAATTAATCGAGCTGACATGAGAACAGAAGTTCTGAAAACATAGTAACACAACATTATAAAAATGAAAATTCAATGATGTGTCATCACTGTACGTACAAAACCACAGCGTTTTATTTGCAAGACATGAAACTGGAGTCCAGACAACGTGCAACGAAAGTATTCCATGTCTTCTTGTCGATATTTTACCAATTCATAATGAAAATATGGCTTCGTGTGAGGAAGTTGGTGTCTGACTATAGATATTTCGACCTATTGATTCAAGTAAGATTGTTAAATTACTTCTCCCCTAGAACACCTCATCTAACTGCAAAAACAATAATAAATATTAACAACGTTAGGCATAAATGGCAAAAAGAAAATCAAAAGCGAAAATACGAATCTCATGATAACGAACTGAAGGGACATTAAGTAATGTTATGAGGTATTCTACTGTGCGTGTACTTCCAGAACGTGTAAATTTCATTTAAAGATTTAAAGAGATTTAATTTAAAACCAGTCGATCAATTATCGACTACTTGCAATCGATATTTTGAAGTTGAGTGAGGTAAATGCAAGATAGCTAAGTCACACGGTACATTTTCTGTTCATTTTTGATTATATGTGTAATGGTATTGCAACTTCTTGCACCGTGGCCTCCTTGGTCTTCCATGGTTTGTCTTTCAAATAGGTTCGAATGGCTCTGAGCAATATGGGACTTAACATCTGAGGTCATCAATCCCATAGAACTTAGAACTACTTAAACCTAACTAACCTAAGGACGTCACAGACATCCATGCCCGAGGCAGGATTCGAACCTGCGACCGTACCGGTCGCGCGGTTCCAGACTGTAGCGCCTAGAACCGCTCGGCTACTCCGGCCGGCTTTCAAATAGGAATCAGTTCTGTATTTGCACAGAGTACCAACAGTTGTGATACTATGCATCTCCTCATTACATTCATCGCCAGATATTCTGCATTTTTGTTAATATCATCCACTACCCCCTCTTATAAACAGTAATTAATTCAATTTTCTTTAGTTTTCAAAGTTGTTTAAATGGAACGCTACCCGTACTTCGCTGCTCAGAGGCCACATTAACCAGTCATCCGCCATGTTACGCTATTTTCCTTTTTGCGGCAGCCTAACGACACCCAGACAACTTAAAAGATGACTAGAGTTAATGTTACGAACAGGTTTGCGGTAAATGTATTTTTAAATGGAGATATTTACGAATTAGATGGACATCTCGGCTTTGTTAGCATTGTCAGATAAATTCTGCTGACACAGTTTTTTTTCGTTTCGAAGCACTATTCTGCTAAATAGGCTATTATAAAGACACCGAGAAGTAGAAGTGCTGTTGAGTAAGAAATAGAGAGCGCAGAGAAAGTGATAAGGTTAGATCAGCGTACATTATCGTTTATCGAGCTGAATTTGGGAGATAACTGAGCAACGCTACAGTCACGAAACGACAGCCAATCAGCGTTGAGTGCACGAAAATCAGCACCCGTGAAGAAACGATCGCAAAAATTTCTGAGGTAGAGAAAATCATCCGCAACGTGGCAGGAATTTTCGAGAAGGTGAGCCAATCACGTCGACGACGTGAAGCTGGAACATTCGCTGTCACAAGTATTTGAACAGCAAGGAAGTTTAAATTTAAATTACTGTTTCCTCTTCGATGGTTGTCTTAGTTTACACTTACTGATTCATTCAATAGAAGAAAAGCTAACGACCTGGCTTTTCGTTTTCATTATTAAAAATTGAGTCTTAGAATATCGATATTACCAAGGGTATGTTAGTGCAGACAAGTATGAGAAACAATCCTGTAATGTTCGAATGTAGTATTAGTCGTGTGGTTCTTGACACAATCACGTCGATTAAATATCTTGGCGTTATGTTGGAAAGCAGTACGAAATGCAACGAGCTCGAAAGTTCGGTCATAGGGAAGGCTTATTTGGAGAAGTCTAGGAATGTGTAACTCATCTTCAAGAGAGACTTCCTCCGCTACGTTTTGTGAATGCAGAAGGAAGGGGCTTGGTACGTGATGATGTGCAAGGAAATTCCCAAATAACTATCAAATTACTAGCGTTTAGCAGTTATAGGCAGGAACCTGCGAGTATAGCACATTAGCACTTTATATATACATCGTCTCTCGACAGTGTCAGTAGCTTTCATTTAAATACAATAACCCTAGGTGGTCGGTAGCGGAGGATTTACACGTAGAAGACTCAGTCTGAAAATTTAGTTTGTGATCCTTCTTCGCCTGTTTTAGTTCATCGTTTTCCGCATAAAACTTTCGAAATATGACGAAGGTCTTAGACACGTAAATTCTACACAAAATTTACGTTAATTCCGGTTGCAAGTATAATTCATTTCAATTTAAAAATAAGACGTGTTGTACGGATCAAGGGAATACCACGCTGCGCAGCAGTTATATTACAATCTAAGCCATGCAGCCAGTCGAATATGCACTAAAGGTTTTGATTGGTCGTTAAGTTTATTACGGTTATAGCAAATATACTACCTCGTCTTTCTCATTATCAAATTATTCTGCTTACATATGGAGCTGAATTCTGTAAAGTGAATGGGAAAGTTAAGTAGTAGAATCCCTTTATATTTTTCCTAGTTTATTTACGAGATGTATACTTAATATGCATTAAAATACACGGAGCCTGGTCCAGTATCTTATACGTGCTGTCAATTTATCTTGCAGTTTTCATTTTTATTACTAAAAATTGCTGTCTGAATTTATCTTGCAGTTTTCATTTTTATTACTTAAAATTGGTGTATGAGACAAATGTTTTTTAACGTAAAACTAGTAACATACAGTATTTTTAAAGAGTATCCATTTGAAATTAGAAATATTCGTAATTATACTGCTCCAGTGGGTTCGCAAACCGTAGCCATCATTTCTAAAAGAATTCAGCAGTTGCTTATTTTACAGGTTGGCACACTTACTCTGTCGTTTTCAGAGCAACCTTAGAACGCCTTCACAACACATGGCGATTAGTAGTACAGTGGGTCATCTCAGGGAGCTCTGAATAACGTGCCACAGCTGTCTATGTTCATTGTCCGTCTTCGGTACTGCTGAAGTGTTTGGGACCTGACCAGTTAGGAATAAAAGAAGACTTAGAAGTAATTACAAGGCGTGCTGCTAGATTTATTACCGGTAGGTTCGGTCGAAGCGCTATTTTTACAGAGACAGGACCGTGAAAACAAATGGGAAACCCTGGAGGGAGAACGATGTTCTTTTCTCGAAACACTAGTGAGAACATTTAGAGAACGCTGTCTGCGGAACGAGTCTGCTGCCGTCAACGTACATTTTGCTTAATGGCTCTGAAGACGAGTTGAGAGAAACTTGGGTGTTCCTGAGGCGTATACACTGTCGTTTTTCCCTCGTTTGCATGTACGCAGTGATGTTTCTGTAGCACACCTAGTTACCTTACCGTGTTGGTGCAGTTGGGTAATTCTATCGCAGATCATTTTTAGTGAAGCTTTACCCAACAAAGCACAGAAAAGTGTCAAGTAAATAAACAAGTCGTTGATAGCAGCTTTCCTAGCATTGATGTTCAGAGGAAACAATTACCTTGTGCTAATTTTAACTGTTATCAGTGCTATATAGTGCAACAGGTATCAGCTGGAAAACGATAAAATGCGCTCCTCTTCAGCCATTCATCACTGTTTATCTGGCGTTTTATGGCCTCCACAACAGTCCATTTCCGACCCTTTCCCTGTTATATTTATCGTGTGCCTTACGGGCCTTATTATCAGGTTTTTCTACGGTACCCTGTATTTAAAGACCGATGTTGGGGTAGATGTCTTGATGAATGTGACAATAAGTCTTCAAATTGCATATCATGCTGAAAAAGCGCAATGTCAAATGTTGTAGACTGTGGGATAATAACGTAACCCACTACAGTACGCCTGCGAAAGATTTTAAATGTTTCAGAAATAAGCTACTGTCTCAGTGCTCGTGAGTTATTTTCAAACTTTGACTAAACAAAGATACGGCCCATTTACATTTTTGAATCGTTCTGGAAGTTGTGTACGTTCATAAATGAGAATCCAAAAAAGAACGAATGACGTGTTTGACATGGAATGCTTAACTGCGAACTGAAATGATACCAGAATTATTCTGTCACCTTATTACTCTAAGAGTATTCAACAAAGCGTAGTAGCGGTGTAGTTCTGCGCCACTAATGGTCTCTGCTGTGTGACATTGCTGGACACGTTGCGAGTTTTTATGAACTTGTCTTTGTTAAACACACGCCTGTCGCCAGGGAGCGTATTAAACTCTGTAGCCACAAACTACGGTAAAGTTAAACGACCACCTCGTTAAGTATAACGTACATCGCGGGTACAGATGACGTATGACACCCGCATAGTTGTGTGTTAATTAACACTATGAATTCATCCTAACAGGTTTTACTTCACAGGACCCTTAGTGTAGTTGCGGAATATTATTCAGCAGAACTTTTTTTATTTAAGTTTTCTGAGACAATTGCCACTAAACGACATCAGATATCAGCCAGTGTCCCAAACAAAGTTAACATCTCTGGTAAAATTTACATGGAAATAGATAAACATTCCCGGTATTAAAATTAAGAAACACAGGCAACACCTTTATTGAACAAAGAAAATGAGTCTCTGTGGCGGTTAGTAAGAGAGAGCATTTTACGATGGTACACTTCGAACCTTCACCTGTAGACAGTCCTGTGTAGACGTTTAGTACGTCCTTTACTCCATTTTTAAATAACAGCATTGTATTGTGTGCTGAAATCTTTTTCTGAAACTACAAAAATTACTCCGAAAAATTCTGGTTTTTCCAAACTGGAGGCCGGCCGGAGTGGCCGGGCGGTTCTAGGCGCTACAGTCGGGAATCGCATGACCGCTACGGTCGCAGGTTCGAATCCTGCCTCGGGCATGGATGTGTGTGATGTCATTAGGTTAGTTAGGTTTAAGTAGTTCTAAGTTCTTGGGGACTGACGACCTCCGAAGTTAAGCCCCATTGTGCTCAGAACCATTGGAACCATTTTGAACCAAATTGGAAAACATGTTCCACGGTGCAATATATTCATGTACCTAGGAACTCAGGTACAAGAAATCGTGAAGAGCTTATCGATAATCTATTTTTTAGTTCATCTGTTATTTATTACTCCACTACACACCAATAATCAGCAAACGAAATCAAGATAAGCAAAAGTATTATCAAAAACCAATTACAAGGTTATATTGAAATAGTGGGTGTTGGAATTTCCCCACAGATATAGATTTTCATTTCCCATTTTTTACATTTTTACAATTTACGACATTAAGGAAACTTGGTTTAAATGCCGACACGTTATATAAAAAAGCTGGCAGAAAAAAAATCGCAAATCCATGAACGAGTTGTGTGACATAAACGAAAGTGGTAGGCGTGAAAGATGATGTCTATTAAATTTCGTACCAGTCGCACAAGAGTTATATTAGAAGCGCACAATGAGGATGCAAAGAAGCCAAGCTCCAGACGGCCATGTGGCACTGCCGACAGGGACGTCAATCGTGTTCGGCGTATGGCTCTAGCGCATCGTACTGCACCTGCAGCAGCAGTGTGAGCGGCACTTGGCACCACAGTGACACAACGAACTTTCACAAATCGGTTACTTGAAAGACAGCTCCTATCCACACCATCTGTAGCCTGCATTCCATTGTCCTCGAACCACCGCCATTTGAGACTTCAAGAGTGCCAAGCGGGAGCTCATTGGACGGCAGGGTGGATGTCTGTTGTTTTCCAGTGAGAACTCGTTCAGCCTCAGTGTCAATGATGGCTGTGTGTTGAGGACCTGCAACCTACCTGTCTACGTGCTAGACACACTGACCTACATGTGGATTTCGTATGACTGCAGGAGCGCTTTCGTGGTTATCCCAGGTACCCTGACTGAAAATCTGTACGTCAGGCTGGTGATTCGGCCTCTTGTGTTGCCCTGCACGAACAGCATTTCGACAGTGTTTTCCAACAGGATAACGCTCGCCCACTTACCGCTGTTGTGACCCAACACGCTCTGCAGAGTGCAAAATGGCCTGCTCGATCATCATATCTGTCTGCAATCCAGCACATATGTGACATCATCGGACGCTATATTCAGCGCCTTCCACAACCAGCATTAACCGTCCCTATGCTGACCGACCAAGTGCAACAGGCATGGAACTCCGTCCCACAAACTGGCATGCGTCACCTGTACAACACATTGCATGCTTTCATTCTGTATTCTGGCGGTTACACCGGTTAGTAATCTACAAGCATTTCAGATTTGCAATGGCTTATCTCGCTCTCGCATTAATCTGCGAACTTGCAATGTTAATCAGTTACATATGTTACCTAGTAAGATTTGTTCCCCGAATTTCATTACTATACATTAATTACCTTTTAGTGTTGCAGTTTTTTCCCCATTAGTGAAGCTCTAAAAATAATATTTTACTCACCTTAAAATTCTATACCCTGCTGGCTTTCAAAAAGAAAATGAATGCAATGAGGTGACGTTGGTGAAGTGGCCCCAACAACGTTTCCTCTGGCTCAGTTGTGAAGTATCTTTGCGGGCAGCCGCGTCTGTAGATAGTCGAGCGCAGGACACGGAACTATTGTGTTGTGGATAGCTCTGCTTGTGAGAGGCATTGTTAGTATGGAAGATGAAGTGTTGCTACAAGTGCTATTACAGTAAAGTGATGGAATATGAAAATCATTCAGAGGAAAGTGCGTAATGATGTAATTAAAAAAGGGCAGTGCCGCTAATAACGTATTCGGTCTCCCAGATGAACTAATGTGAATCAGTAATACTATTTACCATAAAAGAGAGCATCTAAGTGCCACTCTCCTATTGCGAGCGTGATAACGTGCGTTCGGTCATCGCGTTCCGCATCATCAACAATCAGCCGCGTCGCGACGGTTACACGCACGCTCGTACAAGTGAGAACTGAGAACTGAAAAATTAACTTTACGAGCAGTGTTACATCATTACTAGTGTCAAGGAGGACTGGTACCAAATATCTCTGTATGCGTGACGAGCGTCAGAACTTTCGTGTTATCATTCGGCTTCCGTATCATCAACAATCACCCGCATCGTGTCGGTTACGTGTACGTTCGTCTGAATGATATTGTGGACTGTTAATCATCCATTAATTGGGATAAACACTTATGAATTAGAATGTAAACAGTGAAACCTGCGATTTTATTTTATCGTCTCAGAATATACACTCCTGGAAATGGAAAAAAGAACACATTGACACCGGTGTGTCAGACCCACCATACTTGCTCCGGACACTGCGAGAGGGCTGTACAAGCAATGATCACACGCACGGCACAGCGGACACACCAGGAACCGCGGTGTTGGCCGTCGAATGGCGCTAGCTGCGCAGCATTTGTGCACCGCCGCCGTCAGTGTCAGCCAGTTTGCCGTGGCATACGGAGCTCCATCGCAGTCTTTAACACTGGTAGCATGCCGCGACAGCGTGGACGTGAACCGTATGTGCAGTTGACGGACTTTGAGCGAGGGCGTATAGTGGGCATGCGGGAGGCCGGGTGGACGTACCGCCGAATTGCTCAACACGTGGGGCGTGAGGTCTCCACAGTACATCGATGTTGTCGCCAGTGGTCGGCGGAAGGTGCACGTGCCCGTCGACCTGGGACCGGACCGCAGCGACGCACGGATGCACGCCAAGACCGTAGGATCCTACGCAGTGCCGTAGGGGACCGCACCGCCACTTCCCAGCAAATTAGGGACACTGTTACTCCTGGGGTATCGGCGAGGACCATTCGCAACCGTCTCCATGAAGCTGGGCTACGGTCCGACACACCGTTAGGCCGTCTTCCGCTCACGCCCCAACATCGTGCAGCCCGCCTCCAGTGGTGTCGCGACAGGCGTGAATGGAGGGACGAATGGAGACGTGTCGTCTTCAGCGATGAGAGTCGCTTCTGCCTTGGTGCCAATGATGGTCGTATGCGTGTTTGGCGCCGTGCAGGTGAGCGCCACAATCAGGACTGCATACGACCGAGCCACACAGGGCCAACACTCGGCATCATGGTGTGGGGAGCGATCTCCTACACTGGCCGTACACCACTTCTGATCGTCGAGGGGACACTGAATAGTGCACGGTACATCCAAACCGTCATCGAATCCATCGTTCTACCATTCCTAGACCGGCAAGGGAACTTGCTGTTCCAACAGGACATTGCACTCCGCATGTATCCCGTGCCACCCAACGTGCTCTAGAAGGTGTAAGTCAACTACCCTGGCCAGCAAGATCTCCGGATATGTCCCCCATTGAGCATGTTTGGGACTGGATGAAGCGTCGTCTCACGCGGTCTGCACGTCCAGCACGAACGCTGGTCCAACTGAGGCGCCAGGTGGAAATGGCATGGCAAGCCGATCCACAGGAGTACATCCAGCATCTCTACGATCGTCTCCATGGGAGAATAGCAGCCTGCATTGCTGCGAAAGGTGCATATACACTGTACTAGTGCCGACATTGTGCATGCTCTGTTGCCTGTGTCTATGTGCCTGTGGTTCTGTCAGTGTGATCATGTGATGTATCTGACCCCAGGAATGTGTCAATAAAGTTTCCCCTTCCTGGGACAGTGAATTCACGGTGTTCTTATTTCAATTTCCAGGAGTGTAGTTGTTCGTACCACAAGTAGAACAGTGTTGTGTTTTAGCGTTGAGTGGCTCCCCTAAAGCCGCTTGCGTTTTTTCGATGGATAATTTCAGGCAAGCCAACAACAGTGTGGAGCAGAAAATACTACCGCAGCGAGATTATCAGGTACGTGGTGTGGACAGGGCGCACGGTCAAGAGAAGCGGCAATAGGAAACAGTTTAAGATACCCCCACCCCCCATTTGTACCCCCAGGCGTTTTACAAGCACAGGTTGGTACTCTGAAATATTTCTATCCTCCACGACCGCGCGCAAACCGCTCCACTGGAGAGTCTTTCCGCCGACTCCGCGTCCGTCACGCCCGTCGCATCCAGCACTTACCGTGTCCTGTGCCGTCCTGTCCAGCACTGCCGCACTCCCAGAACTACCAAGTCTCCTCTCCGGAAATGATGCTCCTCCCCAACCTCCGTACGTCTGTCTTAGTAACGAACGCTGTGATTGGCTTGAGCACTCCCTCCATGTCTCCAAGCCAACGTGCACTCACAGTCATATTGAAGCAAATTCGAAATACTGGACTTAATTTAAATAACTTGTAAAAAATTAATATTCCTATGGCTGGACCATAAACACACTCTAACACACATTATTAGCTACATAAACAAATTAAATAAACATATAACAAAGGAATAGAACCTGGAAGAAATCATCCAGCCGTCAGGGACCGACCTAAAGGCCAATGAGGAAAGAATAAAAAAACTACAGAAAGCATATAAACTCACGTGGAACTATTATAACAAAAAGTCCATATCCATTAACGTAAAATTGAGGCACTACAACACTGTCGTACTTCCGGAGGCACTGTATGCATCTGAAACGACACAAATAGGTGGGCAAACTAAAATCAAAGAAATAGAGAAACAAGAAAGGAAAATTCTCAGGAAAATTTTTGGCCCGATACAAGAGCAAGGAATCTGGAAGAAGAGACCAACATCAGAATTATATAAATACACAGACAAGATTACGGCTACGATAAGGAAAAGAAGAATGCAGTTCTATGGACATATCCACAGGATGAATGAAAACAGAATTTCAAAGCGAATTCTTAAAGTCATCAACTCAGGCAGGGGAAAAACAAAATGGATAAAAGAAGTTGAAGAGGATCTCAGACAAGCACACATAACAGTAAACGATGCAGAAAATAGAACTGAATTCAGGAACATCATCAAAAAACATAAATTTGACACCACAACACAGAAGATACCAGGATGCAAATGGACAGCGGAGCGAAAGAAACAACACAGTGAACACATGAAGAAAATTTGGGCTCAGAAAAAACATAAACAATCATCATGAAGGAATTCAAGTTCAAACGCTCTCTTAAATGGGAATAATCGAAAATAATAATAATAAAGGAATAGAACAAAAGATAGACCAGTAGCCTAATGTCTCTGTGCTTTCTAAAACACAGTAAATATTTTACAACTTTCTTCATGAATAGAGTACATCGGATATAAACAAAGAAATAAATGAATAAATATATTTATAAGTATGCTGCTACCGTTTTTTCATGTAACTGTGGAGTACTTACGGCCTGACGCGATCGGTAGTAATCAGCCACTTTAACCTCCAATAACTCATGTACTATTCAACTTAGATGCCTGTACTTCACACCCATTTAGGTTTACACTAATAGCTTTCTAAAGACAAGACGATCGACGAAGTCAGATGAAGCGTTTGGATTTAGGAAATTCGTGCTGGGTGTAACAAGTATAGTTCACTGTCAGATACTAAACTTTAAACTAGTTAAGATATTGAAACTCTGATTACACCATCAGAATCGTCGTGCAAATAATAGTAATGTACATGTCTCTTTTTGAGATATCATGATTCGTCTGGCTACTAATAATTTCTATACAAACAGTGAAATGTCTGCCATGATGGTTTCACAAAGTCCGCCATCTCTGGCACTCCCTGCATAGAAATCTCCTTCATCGACACAAAGCACCGTCCTCGTCACCAAGGAATTCCCCAGCCACGCCACGCCTCGACCCCGGCTAACGTTCGGCACCACGTGATCCAGCTACTGTGCGGCATCACGCGGTGGCTAACGAGCCGCGGCTTTAACGAGCGTCCTGTGCAGCCGCCTCCACTCCGAACATAGAATATTTCCAGGGCGCCACACCTCGCCCGTTACCTCACAACGTGAAGAACCAATAATACATTTCACACAGCTTTAATTTATAATACGGCATTTAAATCAGTAGAACGCGAGATATTTACCGACCAAAAGGAATTGTGCGTTCCTAATTACACTATCCTCTGGTAGAACACTCTCCACAACTGTTTATGTCTAAAATTCTTTTTTGTGTTCACCAGTACTTACCATAAGCCTTGCTCCAGATTTCCTTTAATCTTCCGTTAGCCGCGAGGATTAGCCGAGCGGTCTAAGCCGCTGCAGTCATGGACTGTGCAGCTGGTCCCGGCGGAGGTTCGAGTCCTCCTTCGGGCATGGGTGTGTGTGTTTGTCCTTAGGATAATTTAGGTTAAGTAGTGTGTAAGCTTAGGGACTGACAACCTTAGCAGTTAAGTCCCATAAGAAAAAAAAATCTTCCGTTATGTTGTCATTGCCGCCATAAGTCTTTCTTCCAACAACATGTTTAAATGCCTGTTAGATGAAAGTCTACTTCCAGCGCGTTGTGTTTGAGGAGACTGTGAAATTGTCTTTGGCCTTCAGTTTTTAAATTTGAAAGCATTTTTTAACAGATCGGGAACACAGTAACAAATTTAATTCAGAATTGATGACAAACGCTTATACTACAACTGGATGCCCTGAAAGTGAAATAAATAGAATAATAAACAAAGTGCACTTTACTTTTCGCAGACTAAAAGAATTTTCTAAATGCAGTTATCAATAGGTATAGGCTTACAGTGAGTTTTGGCTTATGCCAGTGGGACATGCACATTCAAAAGCTCAGAGTTTCTCAGCGATCAGCGGTGTGATGCATGTTGGTTAGTATCAGGTGAGGCGAAGAAATAAGTAGATCTCTCCACGAATGACGTAATTATGTCTGTAGTAAAAAATGAATGGCTGTAGAAAGGACGTGCCGTGAGATGAATCGATGGTAAATGGATTAAGCGAGTTCTTTGCTAAGCCGCTTGGGATAGGAAAAGATCAAGTGGAAAGGGAGTAATTCACATTAAAAGACGCTGGCGAAGCAACATGAATACAATGAGATGAGGACAGTAATACATAAAGAGGTATACAATAGTACTAAAGTACACACTACAATAGTACTAAAAATGTCGGTGTCTTCGTCACATATCTATTTAAAACTGATTGCCGGTTTCCATCCACAGCCAGTGACATTTTCCTTCATCATGCTGAACTCCATGGTACGTTATGTTCACTGTTGCTTTATGTTATATCGACCATTTATAAACTTCCTTCAGGGTTCAATTTACTTTGTCATCTAGGAGTCCTCCTGTTTCTTTCTCATTAACTATTGTGTTACTGACATCAGCCACGAGAACTTAGTACTAAAAATGTCGGAGTCTTCATCACATAATATCTATTTAAAACTGATTGCCGGTTTCCATCCACAGCCAGAATTTTAGCCACTTCAGTTATGCACATAGTCGTTCATGTTATCACTACGTGCTGATTTTTATTAGAGTTTCTCATTCCGCATCTGTATATTATTATGATTTTGAAACTTCCTAGCAGTTTAAAACCGTATGGCATACCGAGACTCGAACTCGGAAGCTTTGTATTTTCTTTATCTTTTTTTATTTTCTTTTACTCCTAACTAACTTCTTCAGCACCGTCAAAACGGCCGGATCGTCCAGCATTTGAACCTGGTACCTCATTGACACAAAACAGGAATCATACCACTTTTTATCGATTTTTTCCCTAGGCCTATACCATTTCAGGTGTTGGCCCCTAACACCAATACTACCCCAAAAACCTATCTAACAAAAAACAAATATCGACTTTCACCACAAAAGTTAATTAGGAAGAATTTTTGCTACCACGAGGAAAAACGAAACAGGCCTCTGAACGTACTGTAAAAAAAAGAAGAAAGGAGGGAGATGGGAAAGACTAAAATGCTTTTTCATTCTTATTTTTCTTTTTTATCAGTTTTTTTTCAGAGTGTGTCTGCAACAGCCAGACGGCGAAGACTTCAGATGGTCTTTTCGTTCATCGAGGGTCAAACACCCTATAATTAATGTTGATGTCTCACATTATTCCATCCTGTGCTGAACTTTCAGTCACGTCTCACACCCGGTACATCCCGATGGTCAGGAGGATACGTAAAGAACGACGCCAAGTAAATCGCAATGAGCGAACCATACGACGCCATGCGCCCTAAAACGGCGTAGGGCCAAAATCTAACAACACTGCAACGCCCTCATTAAAACCGTGTGACTACGAAATACCTTTATTCCACACCGTGTCACTATGTCGAGTCGCAGGGTACTAACTGACGTCACGTTGAATCCGTTCGGTGGGCTCTATGGACTGAGGCGTTCGTCGCAAGAACAACGCCGACATATGGTGTGTGTGGAGCCATCACTCGGCAGCCGTATCACAAACAAAATGGTGGATGGCGGAGTCGACAGCTGCGCATCTGAAGCAGAGAGGGTTCGGCAAGCTGTTTAGTGTGCAAACGTTGTCGGCTGGCGAATTCTTCAGTCGTTACCACATTCCTCAAGGCCCTCACTTCGATGTGAAAGAAAGTCGACTGTATGTTACCGAGTTGCAGCCAACTGCCGGATGTCGGTGTGCGCTGTTAAGTAGCGGTAGATGTCCTTGGTTCTAGGTGACCGCGTGCGTGATAGGACATCAAGCAGGTAACTCAATTCGACCAGATAGGTGCGAACGTGACGTAGTCCGGCGCCATATGTCCAGCAGAAACCGGCGGCCGGTGAGAATGAGGCCCCACCACCTCAATCAGTGTGCCGTTGAGGGTATCCTTGTCCAAGGCCTGGAGATGGCACATCGTCCTCAGAAAAAGAGCGGGCACACTATTTTTATCATTCCAGTGGCGCCCACCTGTGTGAGCAACGTCAGTGTCTCGTAACGGGTCTTAAACACCTTACCATCGCTCACGAAACGACAAAAGACCACTGTCACTGTAACAGGCAATGGGAGAACGCGTGTGTAATGATCACGTTTCGAGGCGAGGTAGACGTTTAGAAAATGTACCAGCATGATCGAGTCCAGCGTTCAAGAACTGCAGAGATGAACTTGTGTGCGCATGATATTAAGTAGTCTGCGACATGTAGCTGCTGCTGTACGCTGCTCCCAAGCATTTCATCACAATGACCTTGGTAACGGGCACCAACACACTGCTGATCAGTCCTCTGCCCACGTTCTTGTATTGCGAATGCAGCAAGTTGATGCAACTGCAGGCCACTTCGCCGTAACTCTGAAGCCACGAGGTTGCCGTACATACTTCTGCCAACCTTGCCAAGAAAACTATGCCGTCCACGAAGAGACAAAACTTAATATGCACACTGCGGAGGCGAATGGCCTCCAAAGGCTAAGTTAGATCATGAGGTGCAGGCTCGAAGGTGACAGCGAAGTGGAAGGCTGACAGAGAGCGGCATTGTCTTAGCGAGGGTTCAGTGCAGACAGTGGCGAGTGGCAGTCATTGGCCAGGACTGTGGTAGGAGACAGAGAACCACACCAGCCGATATTTTTGACTGACCCATCTTCATTAAAATACCTTGCAAGAAACTGTGTTCAGCTCGGTCGAACGTGTGGTCAAGGTCAACCGCTACTATGGCGACTTCTTAACAACGCGCAGACAACAGCGCCACCACATCTCTATTAGAGGGGTTTGGCTGATTGAGGGGAAGAGACCAAACAGCGACGTCATTGGTCTCATCGTATTTTGGAAGGATGGGGATGGAAGTCAGCCGTGCCCTTTCAAAGGAACTGTCCCAGCATTTGCCTGAAGCCATTTAAGGAAATCACGGAAAACCTAAATCAGGATGGCCAGACGCGGGATTGAACCGTCGTCCCCCGAATGCGAGTCCAGTAAGTTAACCACTGTGGTTCTCTATTACAGCTTAACATAGTGTGCATATTACTGCAATACATATATCTCGCGAAGAGACCATGAGGATAAAATCAGAGAGATTAGGGCCTACACAGAAGCATACCGACAATCCTTCTTTCCACTAACAATACGGGGCTGGAATAGAAGGGAGAACCGATAGAGGTACTCAAGGTACCGTCCGCCACACACCGTGAGGTGGTTTGTGGAGTATGGATGTAGATGTAGATGTAGAATCCCGCAGACGTGTTTGGATAGCGTGATTAGCACCCTTGAGAATACGTAGTAGGCAAGCACGAAGTATGCTTGCGAACAGCTTATAATCCGAATTTACTAACGTCAACGGGAGGAAGTATTGCGATCTGCACCCTCTGCCCAGTTTTGGCACAGGGATTACGGTGCCCTCGAAAACTTTGGGCGGACGTCTGGATCCAAGAGTTCACAGCATATCCATTGCCAAACTTGGCCATCAAGTCCATAAAGCTGCTGTAAAATTCAAACGGAAGACCTTCAGGTCCATGGGATTTGTTTCTCGTGCTCCGCAACCGGGGCATACCTATGTCTTCAGCGTGATGGCCACCAAGGATGAGTCGTCTCTTTCTTCACTGTCCGAATCCCGCAGACTGTGTAGGAAATCCTCAATGACTCTGTCAGGCCGTTGACTGTCCACATGGAGAGTACGGAAATAATCTGTGTCACTAACGTCAACGGATTGAATTCTTGCGATTCTTACGGTGCCCTCGAAAAATTCGGGGGGACGTCTGGACCCAAGAGTTTGCAGCATATCCATTGCCAAACTTGGCCCATTAAGTCCATAAAGGTGCTGTAAAATTCAAACGGAAGACCTTCAGGTCAATGGTACTTGTTTCTCGTGCTCCGCAAACGGGGCATACCTATGTCTTCAGCGTGATGGCCGCCAAGGATGTGTCGTCTCTTTGTGCACTGTCCGAAGCCAGAAGACTGTGTAGGAAATCCTCAATGACTGTCAGGCCGTTGACTGTCCACATAGAGAGTGCGGTAATAATCTGTGGCGACATGGGATACGGCGGTCTGCGTCTCTTCACGTTTCCCATCGGCAGCAATAACTGCCTTGATGAGCTGCCTCTTATAATGTCTCCATTCTCTGACAACCTGATAGAGGGAGGCATGTTCATCTGGGACGGACACTTATAGGATTGCTCGAACCCATATACCTTCCAATGTGGTGGTCGTTATCTACAAAAGCCGCGTCTATGTCTGGTGGACGGCCGTTTGGCGATCTGGAGAAGGTGGTTGCAATGACAGTTCTCTCGGGAAATTTAAATCCTGTCCAACCTGGTGGCAGAGTGGCTGATGAAGTACGTACATCCAAGTTATTCAATGTGGATGATTGTCCAGTTATCCTGCAAAGCTAGGTCCCTGATCATCGCGCGTAGTAGAACTCAGAGGTCAACCACTGCCAAAGAGATCTGTCTCGCCTATACGCTATGAGCGCAGTGTGTCCTCCGCCAAATCATGGAATCATAGGTATGGCGTCGTCGGTCACATTTTTACCAGGTATGAGTGACGCCTAGACGCCAAACCTGTTCCCATAAATGACGTTAAGAGCCCATGGCTGATATGGCTTGTCTGTTGTTATGGCTGGGATACAGCAGATGGAGGACGGAAGAGTGGGGAATGCTGTGGGCCACAGCTCGGCGCCAAGAGTCGCTGCTCAGAAACATAAATCCTGTTCAACTTGCTGGGTGAGTGGTTGGTGAAGTATGTATATCCACATCGTTCAACATGGATAATTCTCTGTGTATTGTGCAAAGCTAGGTCCCCAACGACCTTATGAAGAACCAGACATGGGACATGGTGAAGAATCTGTGATGCTGTTAAGTCCCCACCCAACACTAAACGCTCTCTAGAGCCCTGGAACAGTAGAGCCGCCTTCGTAGAGTAATAGACTGTTCACTCTCTACACTTAACCAAGCCTGACAGTGTAAATATTCACAAAGCAAACCAACACCTCACGCCAATGGAAAATATTGAATGTCCATTTCTTCTAGGTCACAGTATATTAGTTTGGTAGTACTACCTACACCTTTGGTAGCTGGGTTGCCATAAGAAATGTATCCATAAACATAAATACCCAGGCGCAGGTCAGGCCAGACCTCTTGAAGAAGCACTATGTCAACGTCCACCACCGAAATCATGTCCTTTAACAACTAGGTTTTGAGCTGAACGTACCTGTCCCAAAACATCTGGGTCACTGGACAGGACGATAACAGGACGATGACATATTAAGCAGTAATTTGGGCTAGTAACCACCATGTTGACCGACTGAGCATCCATGTCACTGACAATGCACATGTTAGTGATTGGCAGAGAGAAGATTTCCATACAACGGCTCACAAATCGCGTTGCATAAGGTGGTTGCTCAAGTCTCACACCATTCCTTCCATCTTCACCTTGATGTCTAGGCATGGAGGAGGAGGTTTGGTACGTGGGCAATGGATGGCATTCATCTGGTCCATTAGCCACTCGTCTGGTGCCTTAACTAAATAACAGCCGTGGAGCCCATCAGATTAGATTAGATTAGATTTACTTTCATTCCAATTGATCCATAGTGAGGAGGTCCTCCAGGATGTGGAACATGTCAGAAAAACAACAATACATGACAAATATTTAAACTAAAACAAATAAGCTAATGTACCATTCCACAGGTCCCAAGTGGAATGATCGTCATTTTTTAATGAACACTAAGAGTCATTTTACAAATACTATTGCACTGAATTTAAAATAAAAAAGTTTTATATTTATTTATAAGGTAAGAAACATGTAATACAACTACTGTAATACTTATTTACAATGAACACATTACTGCACTGAAATGGTGCAGAAGTTAGATTATACTTACACACACACACACACAAATTTTCAGTGAACACATTACTGCACTGAAATTGTGCAGAAGTTATGTTGTACAGTGAGTTGAGTATCGTCAAACTGTCTTTGTCCTTGGGCGGTCTTTGTCAGCAGTGATCCACGAACCTCTGGAGTGAGGCCCAAAACCCAGGCCGCAGAGCAATTATTCGTATCTTCTTGGAAAGTGTCACCATCTTGCGAAGTATTTCCTGGGATAGTCTCCTCTTCTTTCGCCGTTTGTGCTACTTGAGTGAACGATTATATGCGTCCTGTGAATCACGAAGAACGGTAGGCACCTCCCGCATTTCTCAGCCGAGCTTGAATCGATCTCCAGGTGCTCCTTTTCTTCACACGGAGTCGCTGCTGTCGAGCACATCAGCGGTTCCGACACAGTCTGTGCCATCGTGGGCGCGGAACAGGGCCCACGGAGTCAGTAAATGGAACGGAACAACGTCCGCGTTCGTAATGTTCGTTGCTGCCTCAACATAGGTAAAAAGCAGCGTCGTCGGTTCCGAAGTAGGTGCCGTGTTAGCACGAAGTATCTGAACGAGGCGTTTCTGAAGGCATTTGGGGCGAACATGCTCCTCCTCCCTGCACCCGAACAAGTCAGCGGCTGGGTATCATAAATGACGATCGCTCGACAGCCACCAACGGTCACGTATGACGAGATGTGTTCATTTTGCACATGACGCACTCTGTTCACAACAGGATACATCTCGAACGTGTGGCACTATTCTTCCATAATACCTCCACGTAAGCCCGCAGTGCGTTCACAACAACCGTGTTCTGAACTTCAGACGGCAGCTCTAAGATTCGTATGGTTCGAAACCGGAGTTCTGCAAGGCCGACAGTTAATACGCCCACATTCGCTGTGCAGCAGAGTGCCGTCTTCAGATATGAAACTGCCTCGTGGTTTAAAACTGTGTGCTTCATTGACAGTCGAACGCGGACCCTTGCCTTGCCTGTTTTACGGCGTCCCCTGTGTACTTCATCCCGAATTTCGTTAGGGATAATTTCCATGCCGGATTTTGTTGTTACCATTTATCATAAATAAAAAAAGAATTATCACACCATTTCCAGTTTCATAAAAAATGATTCAAATCGCTCTGAGCACTATGGGACTCAACTTCTGCGGTCATTAGTCCCCTAGAACTTAGAACTAGTTAAACCTAACCAACCTAAGGACATCACACACATCCATTCCCGAGGCAGGACTCGAACCTGCGACCGTAGCGGTCTCGCGGTTCCAGGCTGCAGCGCCTAGAACCGCACGGCCACTTCGGCCGGCCCCGTTTCATATATGTGTGCACTCGGTCGATTACCAATGATGACGTAGTACTCATCCATGTTATATTTTTAACCAACAGGAGCATGTTGAAACTGTGAACTATATTTGTGAGGGTGCAATTAGTTTAAAATGCTATATTCTTGCACATTATGCCTCCACACTATTATATGCTAACGTTTTCTGACTGAGACTTTGTCTGTAACTTACGTTAGTTTATTGAAAAATTATCTTAAAACCACTATATGCCTGATAGCCCGCCCGGCTAGCCGTGCGATCTAACGCACTGCTTCCCGAGTGGGAAAGCCCGCCGGCCCCCGGCACGAATCCGCCCGGCGGATTATTGTTGTCGAGGTCCGGTGTGCCGGCCAGCCTGTGGATGGTTTTCAACGAGATTTTCCATCTGCCTCGGCGACTGCAGGCTGGTTCCCCTTATTCCCCCTCAGTTAGACTATGTCGGCGATTGCTGCGCAAACACTGTCTCCACTTACGCGTACACCATCATTACTCTGTCACTCAAACATTGGGGTTACACTGGTCTGGTGTGAGACGTTCGCAGGGGGTTCCACTGGGGCCGAACCGCACAATAACCCTCGGTTCGGTGTGGGGTGGCGGTGGGTTGAGTGGACTGCTACAGCCTGTTGTGGGGTTGTGTACCACAGAGTGCTACGGCGGTACGAAGTCTCTCCGTCGTTTCTAGGTCCCCATTTCAATACCTACATAAATACATACATGTGATCGATAAACAGATAAAAGATTAATTCATTGTTGATATACAGCCAGTGATTTTAAAGTATTTGTCCTCATTCATTACACTAAGATCTTGTTTACGTTTATACTGTTTCCTGTTCTGATAAAAATTTATCATCTTTCACGTTTTAAGGAAGTCCTACGTAAAAATCTCACATCAGTTCAAATGGCTCTGAGCAAAATGGGACTTAACTTTTGAGGTCAGCAGTCCCCTGGAACTGAGAACTACTTAAACCTAACTAACCTAATGACGTCACACACATCCATGCCCGAGGCAGGATTCGAATCTGCGACCGTAGCGGTCGCGAGGTTCCAGACTGTAGCGCCCAGAACCGCTCGGCCATCCCAGCCGGCTCCACATCAGTGCTTAGTGACACAAACCATAGTGCAGGTCAGATGTTGACACTCAAATTCCAACTACTACATTTTGTTCATCATTCATAGCTTGTATGGATGAATGTAAACTAAGTGAAATGTCAGATGTTACCAGTCCCAGTAACTTTTTCCTAGTGACATCTAGTGAATGTGCCTTTATATGTGTCAGAATCTGTCTTGTGAATGATTAATGTAGATTTTTTTCAACTGGTGTAATCTTTGTCTCGATGCATCTTTGAAATGCTCTGTTGCTAATGACAAAGAATACTTCATCATTCGTAGCCCGAGATCCCACTATCCACTCGCCCCTCTCCCTGCATCTCCAACCAACATACTAGTTTCAGGTATTAGTAGAACTAGTCCTCTCTTCACATGTCTAGTGAAACGCCTTATGTCGATAGTTCCAAGTGACAGCGCAGCTTCGACAAAGTTGTGTGCCATTAGTTCCACTTTCAACACTACACTGATCCAGGTCGCAGCTTCATTAAGGTGGGGTCGATCGAGTCACCGGAATAGCTGGGCTACACATTGATGCCACAGGGTATGGTGCCTATCTTGTTCAGATCTCCTTGTTTATTATGATGACTTAAGGAGAACTCCGGCCGGAAGCTGTGGCCGAGCGGTTCTAGGCGCTTCAGTTCGGAACCGCGCTGCTTCTACGGTCGCAGGTTCGAATCCTGCCTTGGGAATGGATGTGTGCGGTGTCCTTAGATTAGTTAGGTTTAAGTAGTTCTATGTCTAGGGGACTGATGACCTCAGATGTTAAGACCCATAGTGCTTAGAGCCATTTTGAACCGTTAAGGAGAACTCCAGTGAATAATATGTTTCCCAATAGTGATTCCGCTGAGTAAGGTTACTTCTAAAAGGGAGTGGTGGGGCGAAAAATGTTAATAAATTATGATTCAAGAGAATGTTGGGATGACATCTGCAACAAGATAAAGACCGTTTACCATATATACTCTTGATCGTTCCAGACATTGTTTTCGCCACATAAGATTTCGGTCTTCATTATGAGCAACGGAAATGTTTGAGACAGCTTGATAAGCAACATTATTTTAAACGTGTCTTCTATTGGGCAAACATTTCTAGTAGTTTGTAGTGGTTTTCTTGCAGTGTGTTCCATTTGACATTAGTTGTGCTAGGACATCCTGAATTTAATTTCTTTGGAATACATAGTCCCGGTTTACGACACTTTCTGAAAATCCATCTCTGCTTCAGTGACTGGGTTCTAAAAGCTTGACATGTTGGAATATGCACATGGTCTTATTACTAAGCATTTCTGTGCCTAGAGCTATGCAGTACTCCGTAGCTGCCGGCTTTATTGGATGCAAAGTGCGTGGGAGTGGATTCCACCAGAACTACGCGGGGTTTGAAGTGCAGAACTGCCTGCATTCTAATTCATCCTCCGAGAAGATTTAGTACTCTCCGTTCAGATAAGCATTTGTCGCTGAACGTCAAATATCTTAAACTTGGAATTAGTGATAATTTATTTTCCAAATGTTTGTATAACTTCTAAAATAAATAAAAAGTAAGAATCTTCAATTAGTTGAACTTAGAGATAGGATTCAGTAACCAAAAGGCTGTTAAAGCATCATTAATGACTAGTGTTGACTAGTGTCGTACGACAAAGTGAGAGGGGTAGATACTTAGGCTTAGGACGTGAGACAGGAAAATGATATGAAAATATCCGAGCATAAGCGATAGAGGATTAGCTCTGATGAAGAGAATGAGAAGCACTTTGAGCATATTGTAGCCCATTTTTGTGCTATGGAAGAGTACGCGCCATAGTTCAGTAATAATATTATGGAGCTGCTACGAAAGCAGAGAGAGTTGTATAGCTGATTCGAATGGCGCTGAATAAACAATTGTAGGCTTAGCGGTGTAGTGCCGAGTTGTTGTTTCCATTTGATGCACAGCATTCCTTTTTTTAATTATTTATTGGCTTTCGGGACATCCCCATACACCATCTGAAGAGTAGAATGCCAATTATGACGATACGGAAGTAAGGATAACACAACACCCAGTCCCCTAGCGGAAAAAATGCATAACATCTCCACAACCGACCCTGCCGTTTCTTCAGTTGCCAGAGAGCTGCTGTTATGTATACTTTGGCTAAATTACAACTAGACTGTGACTTATTTTCCAAATTTGGTGAATGCGATGGCCGACTAGATGTTCGTAACTGAGTGCCACTCGCAAAGCTTTAAAGTGAAACCTGTGTTACTAGCTTTTCTGACATCTCTATTTCGATAGACTCATTTACTATTGCTATGTATATTCGCCGCCAGGACTCCTAAAAAGTCTTGGATTCCGGAACTCTGTTTATTAAGAGCTCGTCGGCCAACGCATCCATCGGAGATGGAAAACGCTGAGATAACTTGCGCTCTACAGGAATTCATTACGGGCTGTGAAAAACAAAAGAGCGTCAATGGTTGTGGGGAATCGAACTCAGCTATAAATAATGGTTCACAGTCTGGTTAGGGGCCCAGGGAGTGAGTATACATAACAGCAGAACTGACACCACCTGAAGAGATCTACCGTCTACTGTGGCCGGTTATCGATATGCTGTGCATAAAATAGAAACAGCAACTCGGCACTGCACATGGAAGCAAACTATCAATCAATGACGCTGACAAAACCTGAGAGATCACAAAATCCATCAAAGTCGAAACAAGTTATTCGAGAGGCTTCTAATTGAGGACAATGTTTTACATGCTTAGCGTCAAATAATCCTAAATCCTTTCGTTCTTTGCAGTAGCAGTGAACGTCTGAATTATCGTAGATCACGATAACATCGAAACGGAAAATAATAAAATGAAGGTCGAAGTACTACACCGATTTTCACCGCGTGGAGCGGGATCTAGCACTGGGGAGGCGGGCTCTGATCACAACATAGGCTGCGGCACGTTGCTCGGATTGTGGCACGTGGTGTACAGGCTGTATCCAAAATATATGAGTCAACTGGTCTTACAAGAAAGCATGAGGAAATGCTTGTGGCATTTAACACTTCTAACTGTTGTCATTAACATCAGCTCATGGAAATGTGCAAAAACCCTGTCCGAAACTTAACAAAGTAACTGCACGTGTAGTGCATCCACTAATCATTTCAGATACTGTTGCTTGATGTCAACATCGCAAATGCAGTTTGTGTATAACCGAGAGGGTGAGCCTAAAATGATCTTTTTTCTGATAGAGTTGGCTACATTTATTAGGGTACAACAAGTAACAGATGTGACAGATCTGTCGACATTATGGAACATTTCCCCTCGTGTAAGAAATTGATTGTATTTAGCCCATTGTGGTGCTTTTCGGAACAAAATACGTCGATTTACATCGAGAGAAAATAAATACCAGACCCAACCAACAACGTACCATGGAACCAACAGTCTGTACAAGGAAGCGGGAGTCTACCTGGGGTTTGTGACTGTGCTGTAGCGCAGACCTACCTGCTAGTGCTGTGTACTCCTAGTCCATCAGCATGTACTAGACCACTAAACTTCACCTGTCATTACCCGTACTGCAGGTCTAATTGATCTGTGCTCCAACATAAGAATGTCTGATGACGATTTAAGATAACACATAAGTACTCTGCGTAAGACTGGTACACCACCAAACGAAAACCAAACAAATCTGAGAGAACTTTAGTATATTGTCAAGGCCAAGTGCCCTCCAGTTTGGTAGGCTTACATTCGTTACAGAAATAAAGAAAAACTACAAGTTCGGTTACCGTAATGCGCGGAGCTCTCGCGATTGCATCTACTTCCAGTCAATGCGACACTACTACTGCGAACGAGTTTACTCCTGTATGATTTTACAACGCTGCCTCAGCTTTGCTGTTCTGTGGATTATTCTCTCTACCACGTGGAACTTATACATCTACATCTACATCTACATCCATACTCCGCGAGCCACGTGACGGTGTGTGACGGAGGGTACTTTGAGTACCTCTATCGGTTCTCCCTTCTGTTCCAGTCTCGTATTGTTCGTCGAAAGAAAGATTGTCGGTATGCATCTGTGTGGGCTCTAATCTCTCTGATTTTATCCTCATGGTCTCTTCGCGAGATATATGTAGGAGAGAGCAATATACTGCTTGACTCCTCGGTGATGGTATGTTCTCGAAAATTCAACAAAAGCCCGTACCGAGCTACTGAGCTTCTCTCATGCGCAGTCTACCACTGGAGATTATCTTCTCCGTAATGCTTTCGCGATTACTAAATGACCTTGTAACGAAACGCGCTTCTCTCCGTTGGATCTTCTCTATCTCTTCTATCAATCGTATCTGGTACTGGTCCCACACTGTTGAGAAGTATGCAAGCAGTGGGCAAACAAGTGTACTGTAACCTACTTCCTTTGTTTTCGGATTGCAATTCCTTAGGATTCTTCCAATGAATCTGGGTCTGGTATCTGCTTTACCGACGATTAATTTTATATCATCATTCCATTTTAAATAACTCCTAATGCCTACTCCCAGACATTTTATCGAATTAAGTGCTTCCAGTTTCTGACCTGCTTTATTGTAGCTAAATGATAAACAATCTTTCTTTCTATGTATTCGCAGCCCATTACGCTTGTCTATATTGAGATTCAATTGCCATTCCCTGCACCATGCGTCAATTCGCTGCAGATCCTCCTGCATTTCAGTACAATTTTCCATTCTTACAACCTCTCGATATACTACAGCATCATCCGCAAAAAGCCTCAGTGAACTTCCGATGTCATCCACAAGGTCATTTATGTATATTGTGAATAGCAACGGTCCTACGACACTCCCCTGCGGCACACCTGAAATCACTCTTACTTCGGAAGACTTCTCTCCATTGAGAATGACATGCTGCGTTCTGCTATCTAGGGACCCTTCAATCCAATCACAGAACTGGTCTTATAGTCCATATGCTCTTACTTTCTTCATTAAACGACTGTGGGGAACTGTATCAAACGCCTTGCGGAAGTCAAGAAACACGGCATCTACTTGGGAACCCGTGTCTATGGCCCTCTGAGTCTCGTGGACGAATAGCGTGAGCTGGGTTTCACACGATCTGCTGATTCCTACAAAGTAAATTTCTAGTCTCCAGAAAAGTCATTATACTCGAACATAATATGTGTTCAAAAATTCTACAACTGATCGACGTTAGAGATATAGGTCTATAGTTCTGCACATTTGTTCGACGTCTCTTCTTGAAAACAGGGATGACCGGTGCCCTTTTCCCATTTTTTTGAACGCTACGCTCTTCTAGAGACCTATGGTACACCGCTGCCAGAAGGGGGGGGGGGCAAGTTCCTTCGCGTACTCTGTGTAAAATCAAACTGGTATCCCATCAGGTCCAGCAGCCTATCCTCTTTTGAGCGATTTTAATTGTTTTTCTATCCCTTTGTCATCTATTTCGATATCTACCATTTTGTCATCTGTGTGAAAATCTAGAGAAGGAACTATTTCCTCTGTGAAACAGCTTTGGAAAGAAGACATTTAGTATATCGGCCTTTATCATCCTCTGTTTCAGTGCCATTTTGGTCACAGAATGTCTGGACATTTTGTTTTGATCCACCTACCGCTTTGACATAATACCAAAATTTCTTAGGATTTTCTGACAAGTCATTACATAGATCTTTAGCTTCGAATTCCTTGAACGCCTCTCGCATAGCCCTCCTCACACTACATTTCGCTTCGTGTAATTTTTGTTTGTCTGCAAGGCTTTGGCTATGTTTATATTTGCTGTGAAGTTCCCTTTGCTTCCGTAGCAGCTATCTAACTCGGTTGCTGTACCGCGGTGGGTCTTTTCCATCTCTTACGATATCTTACTTAACACTACAACACCAAGATAATTTTAGATCTGCTGGCAATAAATAATACGATATTCTCGAAGACACATAGTGGTCTATACCTATCTTTACAACCAAGAGGTCCTGTAAAATCTGAGGCAGTAAACAACCAGACAGTTCACAAAGTCCCCCTTACCGACGTACCTTCAAATTACGGCGTGTTGCTCGGCGTGATATTTGCTCAATATCCAACATCGTCTGAGTGGACTGTCATAATAAAGATTATACCAACACCATTTAAAATCTCTGGCTTCACGACTGTGTTTGATTACATGTTGATTATTCGAAACCTCCAGTAACAAACTTTAATATAATTTAGAGGTGGTGCTGTTGTTGGAAGTAGTAGGAAGATGCTGGCACCACCCCAACTTTGATCTCAAACTCATACCATTTTAAGAAGCAAATTAATTAAATTCATCTATTAATTACCCCAAAGCCAACCCATTATCCACCCCTTCCTCCACACTCAGATTTCCCTCACCAGCATGTGGTTCCTCGCCCCTCCCCCTACTCACCTCTCCCCCTACCACACCTATCCTGTTGGTGGGAATTTCGAATTTTGGCAGGAAATCTGAATTTTAGCGAGAATTTCAATTTTGGCTCGAATTTCTTTGTCCCAGGGCTGCGCCGATGTCCTACGCGGGAAATTAAAAATGGCGGTACCCTTTTTGGAACTCAAAGCCTGGTCCTCCTGAATGGAGAGCTCAAGTACACCCCCTAACATATGGTAACTCTCCAGATGCAGGAGAGAAAGGTCACGTTAAAGTACTTTATATATGTCGGTTGTGAAACTGAGGTAAAGATCGGTCCTAATTACGTTTTTGATAATTGTGTGTGTGTGTGTGTGTGTGTGTGTGTGTGTGTGTGTGTGTGGTTTGAGGTTTTCGGCAGACTTAATTACACCACTATATCCACATCGCTAGACAAGGACTGCCTAAACGAGGAATACAGCTCGAAAATTGATAATGCCATACAATTGGTATTATCCTGCTGTGAAAAATTTTGACAAAACCACTTGAAACAAGTGGCAGAAACACTCAGTCTACTCTTTACCTACAAGAGAGGCTGGAAGGTATTATCTTTATGTTTTTGGTGGGAAATATGTTCAATTGACGAGATGCTGGTGTTGGACAGAGAGGATTTTAGTGGGTGTATTACTGAAAGCACACAGCTGAGGATTGTGTCTATCCCTGCTTGCAAACCAGGAGCTCGAAATTCTGGAAGGTCAACATATGCTACCACAACTGATGAAAGTGCTACACTTTTCTAATTACATATCCAGATTGTTGTGAAAACCACCACTCGTAATCAGTGGATCATACTGCTACATATGTAGTGGGGAAAATCGTCGTCCCTAAAAGATTGCAACAGCACATGTGGGCAGCAGGTGAACTTGCATTTCCTCGAAGTATGGCCAGGAACTAGCGAAATTATAGGCACTCCTACCTCCCCTCATCCCTCTCCCTTCCTCCCTCCCTTCCTCCCTCCCCACCTTCCCACCATCCATTTACAGTGGGGCAACGGCTTTTTCGAACAGCCAACTGCTATTGTGTGCCGGTGGACTAGTGGCACCTGGACCACGTTGAGGCGACAGTCCAGACATCAGCCCTTCACCAACACAAAATATTGTCAAGCCAACTAAATAATATGAGATAAATGAGGGCCACCTCCAAGTGCACCTTGTTTGTTCATCTAAAATGTAGCATCACCAAAGTGCCCCCCGACATCGCCCCCAGTCAGGGGGCAGTTGAGTCGGTGAAGACACACAGGCATGCCCCCAACAAGACCTGTCGTTCTGCAATGGAGAACACTTATTTAATGTCAATGCATCTCTTACAAACGAGCATCTATTAAAAAAGAAAACAATTTTGACGGTAATAAATGTTTTCTTTTAACGAAAATAGGCGCAGTCTATTTCATTTAAGTTTTAAGAGAAAAATCGCTATAGTTTTTATGTTAGGCTGCAGGATACGATTCACAAGTCATTACTTTGTGACATCCATCAAATTGAAAAGCAACTACAGCGCTATTACCGTTTACAGATGACCAAACCGCAGAGGTTGGTGGTATACTTCTGTCAAATGTATAACTTATCTCACATCGCCTATGCAAGTCCACCTTAAATAAAATTGGGAAGAAAACTACCAATCACTGCAGAATATCGTCATTGTTCCGAAAGTGTATTTGGAGTAAAGAAAAAGCGAGAATTTGAACTCTGAAGAAAAGTCATCTGTGTTAAGCAATTACTTTCAGCTTGATGGTCAAGTAACACGACCTGAGAGCGTCTCTTTCATTCAGATCGGTTTCTCTAAATAAACTGTAATGCATGTTTGTATTACAAACACAAGTGAAATAACATTACAGAAAACAGCCTTTCACGCCATTTGCTCACATGTTGGATGAAACACAATCATTTAAAATTCAACAACAACAAGCTGTAATTTAAGAGAATATTGCTTTTTCTTTACAATATGGCAAGTCCCGTATTACGAATGTGATGGTATTCACACAGGCGTTTACGAAATAAATTGTGAGAGCCTGTCTAGTAATAGAGCCCCCTATAAGATTTTACCGCATCTCTCTCTTCCGAGACAACGAAAACTAATACAGTCTGCGTGATTAAATTTGATATTTTTCCTCCATAACTCCCCTCCACCAACCAGCCTGTAAAGATTTTGTTATCCAGCAGACTATCACTCGCAACAGCAGCAGATTCTTGCGTTCCAGTTTTGTAAGCAAGTTGATCATCACAGTCTGTTTCACGCAATCTACTCACATGTCGGTGAAAACACTATCATTCCTGTTAACTCTGTCTTCCGAAACTGGTTCACCGATGAAGATCACAGCATATCTTCCATTTTCTGAGTTATACCGAAGCGTGAAGGCGCAAAGCATTTGTATCGAACATGTTGAGAAAATGGCCCCTTTTGTAGCATAAGGTTACCGGGTCTTACTAGAACAGAGGATGCCTCATGACTGAGAAATGGTGCAGGTCATTCCAATTTCGGCTGACACGCTGAACTAGAGAATTATATCACAGGAGTCTTGTAGGGCTATGGAAAATATTTTGTCATAGTGTATGATAACTTTCCTGCAGATTCAACAATTCCAGAGTGGGAATCAACATGTTGCCCATTGGAACTGATCCTGTGAAACATAGCTTGCTCTGATCGTTCATGAGAGATCTAGAAGGCAACAGATATCCGATATCAGGTAGATACTGTGTTTCTTAACTTCCAGAAAGGCTAAGATGCAGCTCCACCTTACAGCATAGTAAATGATCACGAAAATTTTGAATACTGGAAAAGGCTGGATTGAGTCTTCCTTTCAGTGTGATGCCATTCTAGATAGGCAAGGTGTAATACAAAAGTAGCCCCCGACGCACTTGGAGTTTGTATGATGGGGGCGTCTTGAACCATGGCTACTCAATAGTCGTCAAAAATCTCACTGATACCGCTCAATGGCATCGAAGATCTCCTCAGTAGGACCAAGGCCAATGATCTGGGAGAACAAGCAGTCTCATGGTGAAATTTTCACTCTGCAGCTGAGTTTACGCTGATATAGAACTTCATGTTTGATTAAAACTGTGTGAGGACCGAGATTCGAAATAAGGACTTTTGACTCGGGACCTTTGCCTCTGGCGGGCAAGTTCTCTACAGACATTGTTTTAACCTGATCACAAAAAGTGTCGTGACGGGGAGGACAGGAGGGGCCACAACCCTAGCCCTCGCCACGACATCCCATCCCTCCAGGCTATGACGGGTGTGACGTGAAAGGAAGTAATGAAGGTAACTGACAACAATGGTTTTATTAAGTTTTATTTATTTTTCTTATTTTTAATTTTATTTAAGTATTTTTTTGTATTTTTTTTTAAATATTTATAGCTATCCATGAGATGATAGTCAATATGTCAGACCTTCCGTAGGGGGAGAGTGACACATGGGGTGAGACCTGCCACATCAAGGGCAGACAGACACATGATCTAAAATTTAAATTCAGAAAACATAAAAAGACTAAGCTTTTTCAGGTCACCGGCATGGACGTGTTGGTCGTCGTGCAGGAATTACCGCACGAAATCTTAATTGTAGGAACTACACCACATTTCTGCAAGAAACATTAGGTCTGTTATTGGAAGAAATACCTTTAGGAACAAGGAACAGAATTTGGTATCAACATGATGGGTGTCTGCCACATTTTTCGCTGATGGCTAGAAATGAGTTGCAGGAACAATTCCCAATTGGATTGACGTGGAGATGTGTTGTGGCGGCTCGTTCGCTAGACTTGACTCTTCTTGGTTTTTTGTTTTGGGGATTCGTAAAAGACATTGTTTGTAAAGACGTTCAACTACACATGAAGATATGCGAGCGAGAATTGTAAGAGCATATGCTTCGATAAGTGCTGAAATGATAAGAAATACCACTCAATCCATAATGAGAATATTGCAGCACTGCATTGATACCAATGCTCATCACTTGTAAATGGACGGTCATGCCACCTTTGTGACCTTGAAAGACCTTACTGTTCCACATTATTGGATTCGTCCTGACAGATGCTATCAGAAAATAAATACCAAACTATAGCATCCCATATAAAAGAAAAACAAGCTGACCTTCACATCTCTGAAGCGACCCCACCTAGCAACGAAAAACCAACCTCATATTATGGCCCCCGTTGTCTCATGCAACTTTTGTCCCACAAACTTTCCAGCTCCCATCATACTTTCGGAGCTATTCTTGGTGGCAATAGTTAGTGACTCATTATACATAATTATCGCTTCAGTGCAGATGTAAACCAAATCTTACGGGAAACGGCGAAATGCGGTGACTAATGAGGATAATGGCCAACGGTCATTACAATAGTAGTTTGAGAAAAAGTTGAAAATTTGAGTCTGACGGAAACCATGCTAGGGTAGTCCGTGCAGTTGAAATGACCACCACTGATTGTGTCCAGATGGTATGGTCGTCAGAGCATCTGCCTAGTAAGCAAGAGACGCGGACTCGAATCCCGGTCTGGCATAAATGTTTAACTTTCTCCACTGATTCAAGAAATGTCCACTCGCAACCATTGCCTGTAATTCCTTTGTGTTTTAATTCATAATACCTACTGCATCAAAAATGGTGTAACTCACGATTTTCTACCGATCAAAAATGGTTCAAATGGCTCTGAGCACTATGGGACTTACCTTCTGAGGTCATCAGTCCCCTAGAACTTAGAAATACTTAAACCTAACTAACCTAAGGACATCACACACATCAATGCCCGAGGCAGGATTCGAACCTGCGATCGCAGCGGCCGTTCGGTTCCAGACTGTAGCGCCTAGAACCGCTCGGCCACACCGGCCGGCTTCTACCGATCGATTACAGTGACTGCTTGGCAAAATGCTAAACAAGAAAAGGCTGATGCATCTACCAACACAGTGATGTTTACCCTGACGTGACGAGGGATTGTCGTAACTTGCCAATGCTGCTATCGTGCTTGCCGTAAGTAGTCAGCGGAATACGAACTGCGTGTTGGCTCCGTTGGTGGCTCTCAAGTGCAAAGCTAAGATCGCGCTACTACAAACTTGAACACTGGACCCCTGATTGGCTGTTGTAGTGGAGACCGCAGCCTGCAGAAATGTCTTCAGTTCCCAGGCCCACGTCGAACTCTTCTCTCTAGCAGAATCAAGCAGCCAGCTCTTTCCTTCCCGCCAAAACCACGTGACTACCCATCACTTTGAAGCCTTCACTGTTCTCCAATGGTGTACCTGCTTCTGCAGAAATTCAGTCAAGAAAGCGCGTCACGTAAAAAGAAGGTCCAATGATTTCTCTAACCTCCCACCATTTCTAAAAACTTGTCGCTATGTGATATGTCTCATGACGCATAATATATTTCTACTAATCAGCGTTTTTCGTGCACAGCAGCTAGCCTTGCTTCCCAGGTCCTGGGGAAGATAAAAGACTGTGCCTGAGACTATCTGCTACTTCTGCAGCCTCCTAACTTTTTCTAAAGCTGATGATGGTTACCTCCTGAAAGCACTATTCCGAACACGGCAGAACGCGTCCTTGTGCTGACACAGGTTCTTTCTCTCACTACACAGCAATGCTTCCCCAGCCAGAATGGGGCTATGAAGATGAAGGAAATCCTTGCCTGCTGGGGGCCCGCTCCATCACGCAACTTCCACACAGACAACACACCGCCCTCTACCTGTGGCAAGACCCAGTGCCGTTTCCACAAATGTCAGAGTCCCTGTAGCGTACCAGAACCTGTGATTTCTGCCAGCCCCGCAACGCCTGCCCTGAGTCTACCATGCGACTGATTTCCAAACTTATTCACAAAAGAAAATAACAGACTCACCTCAGGTTGAATATGAAAACGGTAAGTAAGACAATAAGTTGGTAAGAAGTCAGCACATGCAGCTACTGTAGTCATATTTATTTTGCAAAGATATTTTTGTTCGATCGCATCTCCTCATTATCTTGTCACTGAAGTTAATTTTCTTACTGAATGGCTTGCCAATTATCAGATGAAAATAAAGACACCTTCCAAGCACCTGTAGGGCTAAACAAAGGCGTCCATTATGTAAGGTGGAATCATATGGTGACAATTATGAGAATATTCGGGTTTAAGGCCAGAGACAGGTGAATAATGAAGAAAGCGTACAAAACACATGTAGAAGTAATACAAGTTGAAGATCAAGGAAGACAGATTCTTGTTACAAAGGCTGTGAGTCTGGTTAGCAGTTTGTCACCACTAGTTCTCAATTTAGGCGCTTAAGAGTAAGTTAAGCAAGTGAAAATAATTTCGGAAGAGAAATTAAAATGCCATGGTAGCAGATAGCAATGCTAACGTTTGCAGGCGATGTGGTTCATAGGGCCTAATGTAGGCATCAATTAGATCTGTCATAAGAAATGGACAGGATATGTAGTACAAAGGTAGCTTTGGGATAAAGAATGAAAGACTAGTATAGTGAACAGTAGTGCAAAATGAAAGTCAACTTCAAAACTGGGAACGACACAGCAGTGGAAGTATCGTTAGCATTATCAGAGAAAATCTTCCTCTGCGTCTGATTATATTTTATATGTCAAGCTTGAAAAAATTTTGAAAATATGTGTTAAGTTTATAAGAAGTCGCTAAGCGCTCTCATTGTGAAACACTCGACGAGAATAGTCCGGGTACCTTGCGTTCTATCTTAAGAAAATCGTGGTTTCCACTCAAGAGTCCTTTTTGGCTGTAACACCAGGTTTTGTAGAGATGTGCGGGTAAGGTTCCGAATCCGTTTTCCTTAAAGTCTTTTCTAGTAAAACATTCATCTTTATTGTCAGAGATTTTGGGCTACTGAAGAAGTGAACAAAAATTGTGCATACCTCAATGCCCCCCATTCAGCGCAACCCCAAATCTATCCAGGCTGGCAGTACGAAAATCTTACGTAGAAAATTTTGGTGACTTTCAGCCAGGACAACACAGTATGAGACGTATCTCTAAGATACGAATATCAACGTTCGTTACGGCAGTCTGCCAGATAAGTTTTATACTTCTACTAATGGAGTTTTGTTTAAGCCTTAGGGCAGGATCTCTGGAATATCAGATACATACACACACAGTGACAAGCATAAAGATCAATCGTCATAAGTTAATGAGAGATCTGAATATTGTAAGAAAGACCAGTCCAAGCATTATCAATAACAGAATTACAAGCAGAAAGTTACAGAGCAGTCGGAAGAAAAAGAAAGGAAAAGCGTCTCGATCGATATTGCAAATACATATCCTAAGACTAGTTTGTATACCATGACAAAAATAACTGCTGACTAATTTTTATTACTCAGTGGCCATCTTCACTCCTGAGTACTCACAAACTGCACTGAAAATCTTTTAAACAAAGGTACTCAGCCAGAAGGTTTAAGATAAGGAATCTTTTCCACGTCATCCTGCAACAAAAGTTATTGACATTCTGATGTAACCTAATTTTAGTTTGTTAATGTCAACAGGCACTCTTCCATTAAAAAATGTATGTTTGCACCAAAAATTCACTTTATAAGCATCATTACGATCTAATGACTGACAATAAGAGGCCATAACTACCGACCCAGGTCTGTGAAAACAGAACATCAATAGCAGTTATCATATTTGCAGTATTTGCGGTGCAAGTTTTGAGTGCATCACCCTTTATATAGTACACTTTTAATCGTCCAGGAAATTTCAATGTAGTGGTGCAAAGTTTGTTGCCATTCGCTGTGATGTCGTTTACAAACCACTGCCAGAAATGTTGCCCAGGAGATGCGATGGAAGCAACACTTCTGACTGCGTCTGGAGACTCGTACTGGTATTGCCAACAGTGGTGTCAGGAGAGCTGCTTGCTCTTCCGGTTCGTTGTCTCACTGGGCTACCTGAATAAGAACGTTACCTACCTTCGTGGAGTGAATGCTAGATACAAACAATCAGAAGAAAAATACATAAAATGTAGGAGGATGGTGGGACACCACATGCACCTAGAAAGAAACATAGGCAAAGCTGTAAAAACGTAACGGAAATGCGTTTCGGCCTCTGGGTGTGGCGGCACCGTCAGTACTCACCAGGTTGAGCAGGTAGACGTTGGTGACGGTGCGCATGCGCCGGTTGCGCGCCAACGTGGCGACGACGAGCGCATTGCCCACGACGGCCAGCACGAAGATGAGCGCGTACAGGGGCACCAGCAGTCCGCTCTCCAGCACCGCCTCCCCGCCGGACCCGCTGCCAGAGCCGCCTCCGCCGTCACCGAGGCTCGCGTTCTCGCCCCAGCTGCCGTTCATCACTCCGAACTGTACACTCGGTTGCTCGGAATTAATACGCACTCCCCCTGATTATGTGTTCGCTTCTCACTTCTTCGCTCTACGCCTGCACAAGCACTCTTCCACACACGCTATTATCTACTAGTCGACGCCACCTACGTATTCAGTGACATTATAACGATATCGTCGTTGCACTTCACGGATATAGTAGAAACTATCTTTACAGAAGCCTCCGTACATTAGATACGTATTTAAATGTTATATTTGGTACAATTTAATTTTTAATGATCATTTTTAAATACTCCAACTCGTGATAGTTTTACACCAGCACACGTCCTGTACACAGTTCACCTCTAGTTAGGTAAGAGAAGGGATTTGTCCACTGGTTTAGTGAAAGTCTTGCCGGTATAAGAGAGGAGTGGAACAGACACTTTCCTTCATATTGGGGGCTTAGCTCAGTGTTTACATTATGATCACCGAAAGTATTTACAAACGTTTCTGGCTCAGAACTATTAACTAGTTCACCGCCAGAAATCCATTACAGACGATAAGCAATCTACACATTTCACCTGTTTTATCACACATTTCTGTTTAAAAAAAATTTAATTCCTATGTGACAACTTTTGCCAGATAAGCACTATTTTATATATTTAATCACTACTCTCTGTAGAGCATAAAACTGTTATCAGACGCAGTGTCAACAGTTCACTACTGACATCAACTAATATTTCCGTAAGACCACATTCGCCTAAAGCTAAGTTAACGTGAACCATACGCTAACAAGAGAAATCAACTTAAGTAGCGACTTGACGAAAATATATTACATTATAAATGAATTACGTATCCGAAATTTTAACGTTAGGCTATAATGCAAGGAAGTCGACCCTCAGTAAGAGAGAGTCGCCAAGGAATATTCTTGAAATTTTACGGTACCACAAAACGTACTGACACTCGGAAGCGGCAAGTCTTTTAACAAATCCGCTCTGTATCCCTACCACTGGCCGATATTTTTGTGATTCTTGTGATGTTCTAAGCAAATGATAGGACCATTTTATTAAGTTTTTCGATTACATGGAGAATATGTCTGAATTTTTCATTCCCTTTTAGGTAAATATTCCACCAAGGAAAAATAATGAATGAGACCTGTGACTTTTAAGAGAGCAATATCGTAATTTTGGGGTGTTAAATTTCTTCTATGAGGTCTGTAACAGCGTCTAGAATGTTTTCACCCCCGTATTACAAACATGGAGGAAACGTTTTCAGTTTCATTGAGTCCGTTGATACTCGCCGTCGAAACTATTGTACTTGTTTGCCACTAGGTGACATTCGTTGAAGAGACCACGTTCATGAACAGTAAAAGAAGAGGAACAATTTGTTTCACGCTGCTGAGTTCATAATGAATTTCCGAAATATAGCAGGACAGCGAGTATGTTTTTTTTTTTTTTTTTTTTTTTGACGTCAGCAATTACCTTTGCATGGGATAACAAAACTGAAGCTAAAAGCCAATTTTAGTAGAAAACTCACTGAGTACCATTTAGTTTAGTTATTAATTTAGGACCTTTTCTTATCTGTCATTATGATGGTGAAAGCAAACGTCGTGAGACACGTCCTACGAGATAAATTCTCTTACGTATTTCTGCGGTACATATTTTTCTACATTTACGAAAATTTATTTTATGGCAGTCTTAAACGTATTAAATTACTACACCGTCCTGCTGTGTCTGATGAAAGGGATAAACACGTCTTCGTGTTGTGGACTACTTTACAAGAATTTATCGTGATAAAAACAAATCCAGTGACGCCGTACCAAGACACAGTCCGACGACTCAGTTCGAACGGAAAAGCTTAACACAGAAATTAATTGTAATTAAGGTTTGTTCAGGGTACCAGCGATGTAGCTGTGCTATAAATATTGCTTGATCACCGTGGGCGACACCTGTAGAGCAACACACACAACTTCAGTGATAAGATGAACTGTTGGTTCCACTTGTACTGAAAATAGTCAAATTCAGCAAAAGTAAAATTGAATCTTTTTATGATTACCAGCTGTTGTGTCCTGTATAATTCATTACTCATAAACAGTACAGAAATGTTGGTGGCTAATTTAAAATGCCTTGAAGTTCCTTCTGTAAGCCTATATGGCCTAACTAACAGATGATTTGAGCTGTTAATCAGTAATGAAGAAGTTGGCACGTTTTATCAGCAATATCTTTCACGTCAGTTTTATTTCACCAAAGCCATCAGTTTCAATACGAATTAGGTAAGAAGTATCATCGTGCACAATAATTATAGTTACTGTCCCTTGCATCTAGTAATATTTTGAAAAATAAACTGCTGCAAATTACACGAATGTGTGCACGGTCGTGTGACTACATTTCGGAAACTATTTTTCGCCACAGTAGCACTGAAACTTCAAGAACGTCCTACTCCATTTAGTCAGTCACAAGTTTTACTTGAGAAAGATCGAAGCTATGACACTGTGCGATTATTTAAATCCTAAGAAATAGAAGGGACACGTAAAAATGTTTCCGACAGGTAACTCATTGTATTTTGAGGTCAGTTCTGTTAGAAAAGTCTTTGATATGGTACTGTACGAGAGTTAAAGTTCGTGGAAGTAGTATGGACACATTCTGGCAGGCAGATCACTGTGTTCCGGGGTTAGTGCTCTTCTGTTTACTGGCGACACGTTTTCCAGCCGCGCTGGCCGGTTGACCACTTCGTATTCCGAACGGCAGTCGTCGTGTTTTCGCGACGCGCGGCAGCGGGAGTGCTTGGCTGTCGGCCGTTGCGTCGCGGCGCCCGCACCGGCGGCAGATCGCGGCGCTACTGCCTCCTCTGGGCAGACGCCGTCGGCTCCAGAGGCCGCAGCGCAGCGCGCAGTCTCGGCAGCAACACGTGGCAGGCGCCACCCCCACCCGCCCCCTCTCTCCCTCCATCACCCCCCCCCCCACAGCACACTCAGAAGTAAGGGCTGCGACTACGGTCCGACTAAGCGCGCTGCCGTGTCGCGACCCTCGACCGGAAGCTGCAAACCCCCATTCCGCCCTCCGCGAACTGGCCACCGTGGTAACGAGCTCCGGTGGCGCATCTAACAAAATTGAAAAGAACGCTGATTCGCTTTTTACTATGATGCCAATCCCAATTGTAAGACTGTGCCGTTTTTTCTCTTACGTTTAAATACACTACTGGCCATTAAAATTTCTACACCAAGAAGAAATGCAGATGATAAAATGGGATTTCATTGGACAAATATACTAGAACTGACAAGTGATTACATTTTCACGCAATTTGGGTGCATAGATCATGATAAATCAGTACCCAGAATAACCACTTCTGGCCGTGATAACAGCCTTGATACGCCTGCGCATTGAGTCAAACAGAGCTTGGATGCCGTGTACAGACACAGCTGCCCATGCAGCTTCAACACGATACCACAGTTCATCAAGAGTAGTGACTGGCGTATTGTAACGAGCCAGTTGCTCGGCCACCATTGACCAGACGTTTTCAGCTGGTGAGAGATCTGGAGAATGTGCTGGCCAGAGCAGCAGTAGAACATTTTCTGTATCCAGAAAGGCCCGTGCAGGACCTGTAACATGCGGTCGTCCATTAACCTGCTGAAATGGAGGGTTTCGCAAGGATCGGATGAAGGGTAGAGCCACGGGTCGTGACACATCTGAAATGTAAGGTCCACTGTTCAAAGTGCAGTCAATGTGAGAAAGAGGTAACCGAGACGTGTAACCAGTAACACCCCATACCATCACGCCGGGTGATACGCCACTATGGCAATGACGAATACACGCTCCCAGGCGGCTGGTGTGGCCGTGCGGTTCTAGGCGATTCAGTCTGGAACCGCGTGATCGTTATGGTCGCAGGTTCAAATCCTGCCTTGGGCATGGATGTGTGTGATGTACTTAGTTTAGTTAGGTTTAAGTAGTTCTAAGTTCTAGGGGACTGATGACCAAAGATTTTAAGCCCCATAGTGCTCAGAGCCATTTGAACCATTTTGAACACGCTTCCAATGTGCGTTCACCGCGATGTCACCACTCACGGATGCGACCATCACGATGCTGTAAACAGAACCTGAATTCATCTGAAAAATGACGTTTTGCCATTCGTGCAGCCAGGTTCGTCGTTTAGTACACCATCGCAGGCGCTCATGTATGTGATGCAGCGTCAAGGGTAACCGCAGCCATGGTCTCCGAGCTGATAGTCCATTCTGCTGAAACCGTCGTCGAACTGTTCGTGCAGATGGTTGTTGTCTTGCAAACGTCCCCATCTGTTGACTCAGGGATCGAGACGTGGCTGTACAATCCGTTAGAGCCATGCGGATAAGATGCCTGTCATCTCGACTGCTAGTGATACGAGGCCGTTGGGATCCAGCACGGCGTTCCGTATTACCCTCCTGAACCCGCTCATTCCATATTCAGCTAACAGTAACTGGATCTCGACCAACACGAGCAGCAATGTCGCGATACGATAAACCGCAATCGCGATAGGCTACAATCCGACCTTTATCAAAGTCAGAAACGTGATGGTACGCACTTCTCCTACTTACACGAGGCATGACAACAACGTTTCACTAGGCAACGCCGGTCAACTGCTGTTTGTGTATGAGAAATCGGGTGGAAACTTTCCTCATGCTAGCACGTTGTAAATGTCGCCACCGGGACCAGCCTTGTGTGAATGCTCCTGAAAGCTAATCATTTGCATATCACAGCATCTTCTTCCTGTCTGTTAAATTTCGTGTTTATAGCACGTCGTGGTGTAGCAAATTTAATGGCCAGTAGTGTACACAACAGAAACTTCAGTACTCAATGACACATTCTCGTCCACCATCTATAAGAGTCTGCCAGTGCTGGGGTAAATTGTATTGAGGATAAGAACTCGTCGAGCCGTGTTAGGAGCCCATTTTCATCCGGAAGGTCCTTGAACGTTGTTCAATAAACAGCGTAATGACTTCCCAATGTACCTCCTGTACAATATTTTTTGTCAGCTAGCAAAATGCGGGCGGGCATTGTTGTGGAGTACCATCACTTCATACAGCCTTCCTGGTCGTTTATTCATTGACTCCGTCTTCAAGACGTCTCAGTTGTTGATAATAAATGTCAGCTGTGATGGTTATACCTCAGGTAGGTTGTTGCTTTGTTTTGGGCTCAACCATTCGTTTCTTTTCCATATAGTATCATAACGACACCTTTTCTCATCACCAGTAATGATACAGGATAGGAATGGCCGGCGTTGTTCACGAACCATTTCATGGCGAGCAAGCAGAGATGTACATATGGTCACTAGCTGACTTTTGTAGTTTTGGCTTTCATGTAAAAGTGGTGAAATGTCGCTTCCTGAGTACACTGATCCAGGGCCAGTTGGTTAATACTTTTAAAGGATCTTCATCAACCTAAAAGATCTTCCTAAACGTGAAGAGTCGCTAAAGTCAAAACAGTCCTCCTTAAAACGAAAAACTATTTCCTTGAGGTGCTCTGTCCAGTAGCATTATCTCCATTCACGGTGTAAATGTTTCTGGTTGTCTCCGTTGCTGTCATCCCTCTGCTGGAATGAAAATGAAGTATATGACAGAGATTTTCAGATTTTTCCACTTAACACTCCATTTTATAGCGTTCAGAGCTCCACTTACATCTCCAAATGACAAAATGACAATACGAGAAATTAAACCGCAAAAGTGAACTACAAATAAAAAATGACAGTCGATAAATTAACTCGTAACAATCGAAATACCAACGTGCGAAACGAAAACCCTATGAACTTACACACCAACCTAATACTAGCGGCGTTCAATAAATAACGCAATACATTTTTTTTTTTCTGAAAGCAGGTTGGCTTTATTCAGAACTTCAGAACATCCTTTTAGCCCCCACTCTTTTGGTTAAAAGACACATATTTTTCAAAATAACCTCCGTTCAATGCGACAGCCTTACGCCATCTTAATGGCAGAACCTCTAAACCGAATAATTACTCACCTTTGCCCCACATATCGACGGAGAACTTCCACACTCATAATTCATGCTATCAGCGAAATGTTCAAATAATTTCGGTGTGATTCACTATACGCAACCATTCCTCCCGAAACTCGAACAACCACTCCGTTCTCGCATTACGGTGCATGACCGCCAGCGTTTGCTCATTGTTGAACGTAACAGCAAGACAATGGCCCTGCTGAAAAAAGGCGGTACCAGCTCCGAAAGTTCCAGAAAACCAGCGATGCGTAAAGGGTACGATTTAATACACCATACTCCTGTCGATGGTAGTCCCCCTTTTCTAAGTTTCCTTCGTTGCGCTGTCAGAGACAACCCTCTGATGAACTCCACTGAGTCAAAATTCACGCAGTGTTGGTGAAACATCGTGTAGGCAAATGTCTCGGGACGTTTCTTACCAACAAATCGGCAGCAAATGGTCCAAGGCTGTCAACAAAACGATGGCGACTGATGCAAAACTGATTGGTAGCCACCTGATCAGGACAGAAGCCTGCGACATGATCAGGACACTCAGCAGCACAGGCCGCGCGGGGTAACCGCGCCGACACAGGCGTCTTGCTACGGTTCACGCGGCTCTCTCTGTCGGAGGTTCCAGTCCTCCCTCGGGTATGGGTGTGTGTGTGTTGTCCTTAGCGTAAGTTAGTTTAAGTTAGATTAAGTAGTGTGTAAGTCTGTGGACCGAACACCTCAGTAGTTTGGCCCCACCACTACCGGACAACGACGGAGCCAACATCTTCCTCATCAATAACCTCCCCATCATCCACGTACAATTCAGTGGAGTGCATCCTTCACTGGACCAAACAGATGGAGGTCAGTTGTGAGATCGGGGCTGTAGAGTGGATGGGGAAGAACAGACTAACGAAGTTTTGTGAGACCCTCTCGCGGACGCACAGTTGTGTGACGCCTCGCATTGTCTTGGAGAAGGAGAAGTTCGCTTCAGTTTTTGTGGTGATGGACATGCTGAAGTCATTTCTTCAATTTCCTGGGGGTAGCACGTTACACCTTAGAGTTGATGGTTGCACTACGAGGATATCAAACAGTATAACCCCTTCAGAGTCGCAGAAGATGGCCTCCAAGATTTATCGGCTGAGGGGTGCAGTTTCTGGAGTCACTCCACGAATTTCTCTTTCGTTTCCGGTTCGAGGTGATAAACCCATGATTCATCGTCTGTGACAATGTTAGACAGTAAATTGTCACTATTAGCCTTGTAATTCGGAAATGTTTCCGTACAGATTGATAAGCCCCCTAAACCCGCAGGGCAGAACAGATAACTAGGATTGTGGAAAGGGCCAAACAAGGTGACCGCCAGGCTCACTCAAAATTGTAATTTATTGTAATTTAATAACACCTTTAAACCAAAATGGCACATAGCCGAACCTTTAGAACTACGAGTTTCAGAAATGCAATTATTTCACGGCTGAAGGCCTCCAAACAAATCTTAAAAAAACGAAATAAAATGCAGTTAAAATAGCAAATAAAATAATTAAAAATATACATGGTATCACGGCTAGGCTGGAAAGTCTCAAGGCAAAAGTAGATAGAACAAACATATGTAAGATGCAATAGAAGTGCCTGAGGGCCACAATTAAATTTGAAAATTTAAAAATACTTTACCATAATCTTTTACGGCAGAAGGCCGCAATGTTTTTGCTTAAAGGGTAATTTCAGGAATAAGGTTTTAAGCGGCTTAATGCCCACAACTGATTTTCCAAAATTCAAAAATACATAAAATCCAATAAAAACAAGAAATTTTTAAATAATTCGCTATGATAGATTATAAAGATACAATCCGGTGAGAAGGACAATAAAAAAAAACGACACTCAGAAGCCTCCAGGGAGTTCGGTCTGCCCTCGTTCACTTAGGTGAGACAGGTGGTGAGCCCAGCTACACTTGATCCGTCGGAACCCAACCAGGGGACAGCAACGGACCGACTGACAGAACGACTTGCTTGCCACCAATCACTACATGAGAACTCAAACACAAAAGGTTACGAACGTCATTACCCACAATGAAATATGTATTATCTGTCAAAACTACACACTGTGTTGGACAGCAACAACAGGTGAGGAAGGGACGCTGCCTGAAATTACGTTAGTGGCCAGGACAAGTAACCGGAACACTAACGGCAGAAAATTTCGCTGGTACACTTGAATTTGAAGTACGGTAATTAACTTCACCCAAAAGCAAGACTGCATGAACTTAGGGCAGGTCGTCGTCGTCGTCGGCTGATACTCGTATCCGAGTTTTCATTTCTCTCCTGAGATTTCCTTTGTCACGGTTCAGGCGTGGAAGTGTCGTTGATGGCTTAGCAATCCAATCCTAGCGTGGAACAGGCGGCCACAGACATTACAGCTGATGGAAGGTGGAGGACGTGGCTGAGCCTGGAGGAGTTTACGTCTCTGGCGTTTGTCATTCTCCATTCTTCGACGTTCCAGCTCAAAGTTTTGAAGAGCATTTGAGGTAACTGAGCGCCAGCGACTTCGGTCTTCTGCTATTGTGGACCAGTTACTCGGATCGATGTTCAAGTTTTTCAGATTTTTTTTGTACTGATCCTTATAACGTTAGAGAGGGGCACCTCGTGGCCTTTTACCTGTGCTCACTTCGCTGTACAGCATTTGGCGTGGAAGTCTGTCATTTTTCATCCGCTGGACATGTCCGACCCATCTGAGTTGATGCCCAATGATAAGAGCTTCCATGCTATGCATTTTTGCTTTCTCTAGAACAGCCGTGTTGGATATGAAGTCATCCCATTTCAGGTTCATGATATATCTTAGCTTCTGTTGGTTGAAGCGTTCTAGTTTCTTCAGATCGCAGCGATATAACGTCCAGGTTTCGCAACCATATAGCAGGGTGGAAATGACTACAGCTTTGTACACCATCAGTTTGGTGTACAGTGTTAGGTCTTTATTCAGGAAGACACGCTTTGTAAGACGACCAAATGCTACATGTGCAGCACGTAATCTATTCTCCACATCTTTTCCAGATGAGCAGTTGGATGACAGTATGCTTCCCAGGTAGAGGAAATGGTCCACTTGTTCCAAGCGTGTATCATAGATGGATATGCTGAAGTCAGGAACGGAGGAGCCAGGAGTTGGCTGCGCCATCACCTTTGTCTTTGAAATATTGATGGAGAGACCAAATCGTTCGTACGCCCTGCTGAAGGAATCAACTGACAGCTGCAACTCTGCAGGTGAATGAGCTGGAGAGGCATTGTCATCAGCATACTGCAGCTCTGTCACACGAGTGGTACTGGTGAACCTTTTTGAATGGAGTCTGGACTGGTTGAATAATCCTCCATCAAACCTGTACTTTAGTTCTATTCCTGCATTGTTTACGGTTGTCTCGTAAAGCATAGCTGCCAGATACAATGCAAATAATGTTGGTGCAAGAACGCATCCTTGTTTAAGCCCGCTTGTTATTGGGAATTCACCAGTCATTTCATTCTGGCAGAGGACCTGTCCAGTCATATCAGGTAGGGCAGGTAACCAGAACACTAACAGCTACAAGGCAGAATATTGCGCTGGTGCACTCGAATTGTAGTCAACGAATTAAGTTAATTGCACCGTTTGTCGGATAAATTTCAGCACTAGAAGCACTCGGTGTTGCTCACAGGGAAACCTCCCCAACAGCGAACGACCGAAACGAACCACACAACATGAATGGACGTGGCTTGGATAGTTGAAACCCCTACTCAACCTTGACGTCCTGGATAGGTGAACCACCAAGCTCGTAGCGGTCGGACAGCTCCACACACGCTCCGTCACTGTGCAGGGACCGCCAGCAGACCCAGCCGACTGCACCGTGCTAAGATATCTTGCCTGGCCTGCAGCAACCGACCGACTCCCGCAGAATGCCGACATCATATAAAATAGTCGTCAGTGGGAATAGCGCCAACTACACACACAGCCTGACAAACACTAGTACAAAGACATGAACGATACACAACAGTAACTGAACACGCACGAAGACAAATCGGGAGTCGATGCACACACACACAGCCGACTCATGAACGATCGGTAAACCAAAACGCGTCTTCCGGTTGGACGACCGACCGACGATCCACCAAGACCGTTGCCCGGCTCAAGTGTTGCGTGGCGGCAACGGTCGGGCGAATCACGCAGACCTCACTGCTGCTCCAACCCGACTGCACTTGTGCCACATTGCAACTCCCCGACTGGCAGGTCCTGACTGCGCTCCAGACACGTTCCAACTGACTGGCAGACCCGAACTCGCGACCCGAACTCGCTTACGACAGACAACGACCGGGAAGTAACAGCAGTTGAGCAAAGATACTACGAGAGGGGATATATCGATAGCGCTGCTAGCCACTATCAGGCAAAGCAGCAACTCAGAGACACCTGTAATTTAAATTAACATAGTGAGGTGGAAACGTTAAAAACAGGGTGTAAAATACATGATGGCGAGAACATGAGCCACGCATGGCTCACAGATGGTTATTTGTTGCTCTTTATGATCTTCTGTTAGGCGGTGGGGACATACCTTTAAGTACCCCAACTGGTGGACGAGCGTGTCAGCACTACCAGCAGAGACGTCAAGTTGTGCTGCGAGGTGTTTGATTGTGATCCGTCGATCACCTAGAATGAGTGTACCTGCACATTCCAACATTGCAGGAGCCACACCTTTGTGCATCCGGTCGGCAAGTGGAAGATGGGCCAGGTTTGCGCGAAATTGTTGCGATGATGACAAAGGCCTCACCCAATGACTTAGTGTGCTTTTGTTCAGTGTCAGGTCTCCGTAGACATTCTGCAAGCGCCTATAAATATCATCAGTGGTCTGGCCTGTAGAATAATCGGGTCAGAAAAAGGAAAATGTATCTGTCGACCAAGAATAGCTCCAATACTGATGATTTAGCTAAATACAAGGAATACTGAAAATTTAAAAAAAAAGTAATTCAGATATCTAAACAAATGCACTATGAGAAGAAGATGGCAATGTCAGGGAACAAAATAAAAACAATATGGGATATAGTGAAAGAGGAGACTGGTAGAATCAGAAAGGAACAGGAACAAATAGCATTAAGGCTAGATGACTCATTAGTAGCCGATGGGCATGGTGTGGCAAATCTATTTAACAAGTACTTTATATCCGTTACTGATAGAATGGGATTGTCAGTATCAGTGTAACCAACTGGGACATTTCCTGACTGGCTAAAATATGCAGATGTTAAGCCTCTATTCAAGAAAGGGGATAAAGAGTTACCATCAAACTGCATACCGATTTCACTTTTGCCAGCATTCTCAAAAATTTTAGAAAAAGTAATGTACAGGCAGCTTCTCACCCATCTGACCACAAATAACATATTATCAAGAACACAGTTTGGATTTTTGATGGGTTCTGATGTCGAGAAGGCTATTTACACCTACAGTGAAAATGTACTTAATTCATTAAATAACAAATTACAAGCAGCAGGTACTTTCTGTGATTTGTCAAAGGCATTTGATTGTGTGAACCACAACATTCTTTTAAATAAATTATATTTCTATGGCGTCACGGGCAGTGCTGCAAAATGGTTCAAGTCATACTTAGCTAACAGGAAACAAAGAGTGTCAGTACAAGGGACTAGTGAATTAAGTCATCAGTCATCATCAGAATGGGAAGAAATTACATGTGGTGTCCCACAAGGATCCATCTTAGGGCCATTGCTTTTTCTTGTGTATATTAATGATCTCTCAACAGTTACATTGCCAGAAGCAGAGTTCGTTTTGTTTGCAGATGACACAAGTATTGCAATAAACAGTATGTCGAGTGTAGTTCTAGAAAGACCTGCTAATGATATTTTCATGGATATTAAAAATGGTTTAAAGCCAACTCACTGACATTAAACTTCGAAAAGACTCACTACATGCAATTCAGAACGTGTAAGAGGTTTCCACCCAGCATATGCATAAAGCATGAAAAAGAGCAGATAGAAGAGGTTTACAGTCTTAAATTCCTGGGATTACAACTTGATAATAAATTCAGTTGGGAGGAGCACACCACAGAACTGCAGAAACGCCTTAACAAATCTGTATTTGCAATTCGAGTGTTAGCAGACATAGGTGACATAAAAAGGAAAAAGCCTGCATACTTTGCCTACTTTCATTCCATAATGTCATATGATATAACATTTTAGGGTAACTATTCAAAGTCAAACAAAAGTTTCCAGAGTCCAGAAGCGTGTAATACGTATTATTTGTGGAGTAAATTCACGTACGTCATGTAGAAACCTCTTCAAAGATCGGGGTATACTAACCACTGCCTCTCAGTATATTTACTCCTTAATGAAATCTGTCCTAAATAATATATCTCTTTTTCCAACAAACAGCTCAGTTCATACATACAATACCAGGAACAAAAATGATCTGCACAAAGACTTAAAAGCACTTACTTTAGTTCAAAAAGGGGTCCACTACTCAGGAACACTCATCTTCAATAATTTGCCAGCAAACATAAAAAATTTAGTTGCAAATAAAGATCAATTTAAAAGGAGCATGAAAGACTTACTAGTGGCCAACTCCTTCTACTCCATTGACGAATTTTTAAATAGAAACAAATGATGTATTGTATATATTCATACTATTAGTATTGTTATTTCAGCTAAAAAAAATAGTTGACATGTTCCACATCCACGAGGATCTCCTCAGCACGGATCTATGGAACTAAAAACTAATCTAATCTAAAATCTAATCTAATCTTCTGCCGGATGTTTGTGTCCCTCTGGCACAATATTTCGGCCACGTAACTCGTTGCCTGAAGAGTTACGTCAGTGGTCTGGTTTTCCGCTAAAAGAAACCCAATCACAGTTCTTTGCTTGGAACGTATGTCTATTAAGACACCATTTTGAAAGCTACGTATAGCGCCACCACCTATCGGAACTTCATGAAACAATAGTGGCTGAAACAGGGAGAGTCCATGATTTTTAACAACAAATTTGGCATTTTTCCAACCGAAATTAACCGAGAAAAGACGTCATGCATTACTTACTGAACGCTCCTCCTACTAACAACCTATTTTCTATAATAGTTACATAATTTTAATGGTTGAAGAATATTTTTCTACGTAATAGTCATTTCGGTCGATGCATTTTTGTAACCGCTGTGGCCTTTTACAATTCCCATGCCACACCAGATCATCGCCATTTCCTTCAGGAAGCGTAGAACGCATCTTTCATATAGCTGCCGGCACAAAACAGCCGTCCTCACAAATGTTCGTTCAAGTTAGGGAAAGTTGGTAGTTACTTCGTGCCAACTCCGGATGGAGTATGGTGGGTGGGTGATGACGCTCCAGCCAAAGTTTAGTAGGTGATAGATGGGGTGACGGGGGGACCTGCGGGAGGGCGCAGCTGTTGACAACGTTTAGGCCCTTGCTCAATATTTTTCTTCGCCGGTTCTAAAATGCACTTCTGAGCTTTGCGAGTGTTTCAGACTACCTATTGTACTGTTTCTTCTGGGTGGATATGACTGTGAAATGGATATATTACCTGTTTTTACGATAAGCATTGTATGAGTAACTTGCGAGTTTTACCAAGGAACAATGTATTATGCTAAAATGTATGCCTATTTCATGGAATTGAGATCATGTGTTTGAACTCTGACCTCTTTTGTCATTACTATTCTTCTTCTTGGCTTATGATCTGGACGCGAACCATGAGGAGCGCTTAACGAAGGTTCATCTTGCTGTATCAGCCAATGTAAGTTATTAACAAAACTGAAAATACAGTTGATTGTGACTTAAAAATTGTGTCCTTGTTGAAATCATTTGTAATCCTAAACCTTTCTTGTCTAGAGTAGACATGGGCCTTAACAGAAATTCTTCATTGTTAGGTGCCATCTTACAAAGTAGAACTTTCTTTTAGTTCATGGTCGAGACGTGCCGCAGGTTAGGAAACTAAACCTTTCTTTCAGATTCTACGAGCCTGGCGGCCACTGAAAATAATTTAACAAGTTTAACTTTCAGATTTTCTCAAAGTTGCGAGATAACATCCCAGGCAGGAAGGCCTGGTCACAGGATTCTAGTTGTGATATAAGATTTTATTTGCGAAGGCTACGATTCTTATCTTATATTGGGAATCAAGCCGGAACCACAAATGTGAGCCACGGAATATATTGTTGTATAGTGAAATGACTGGTGAAGTATTCTCTGGTGCTATAAGCACACAACTTTTAACTTGACGTCGACTAGGCACATATTGAGGAATATTTGTGGCGTTTTAATACTTTAAACAAATGAGTATTTACAATTCAGTGAACCCTGAGAAAGGAGCTAGTTTAATGAGTGCTTATACGCGTCGGGCTACACTAAACAACATATTACACGGTTAATAATATTCCTAAATTAGTTATTTCTCTTTTATGCTGAGCCATTGTATTAATGTGTGTTCCTTTTTTATATAAGTCACGGCTCTTATTCCTTCCATTACATTATACTGATACGAGGGTTGTTTTTTAAGTAAGGGTCGTTTTTATTTTTAAAAAACGATACAAATACTTTTGTAGAAAAACTTTTATTTTATGATTCTACACACTTTTACTTAATTTTCTACATAGTTGCCTTGTTTATTTAAGCGCTTGTCATACCGTACAACTAAGTTTTTAATTCCCTCTTCAAAGAATTCGGCCGCCTGCTCCGACAGCCAAGAGTGCACGGCCGCTTTCACTTCATCGTCGTCATTGAAGCGCTGCCCGCCAAGATGGTGTTTCAGGTACCGGAAAAGATGAAATTCGCTAGGAGCAAGGTAGGGGCTGTATGGTGCATGGTCCAAAACTTCCCAGCCAAAAGAATCAATCATATCCAGAGTCTTTTGAGAGGTGTGACGCCTAGCGTTATCGTGCAAGAGCAAAACTCCTTTTGTCAGCATGCCGCGCCTTTTGTTTTGAATTGCTCTGCGGCGCTTCTTTAGTGTTGCACACTAGGCATCTGAGTTGATTGTCGTTCCTCGTGGCATAAAGTCCACTAGCAAAACACCGCGCCGGTCCCAGAACACAGTTGCCATAATCTTGCGCTTTGACAGCGTCTGTTTGGCTTTGACCTTGACGGGTGAGGTTGTGTGTCGCCATTCCATCGACTGTCGCTTGGTTTCCGGAGTGATATGGGATGCCCATGTTTCATCTCCAGTGACAATTTGACTCAACATGTCATCCCCTTCTTCCTCGTAACGAATCAAAAAGTCCAATGAAGTGGCAAATCTCTTCCCTTTGTGGTCCTCTGTGAGGAGTCTGGGTACCCACCGAGAACACAATTTCTTAAAGTTTACGTTTTCAACACAATTTTGTACAAAACCGATCTTGAAACTTGTGGAAATTCCAAAGAAAGAGTGGAAATTGTGAATCTTCTGTCCTAACGAATCTTTGTTTCGCCTGCAGCCACCAAATCATCAGTGATCACAGAGGGCCGGCCTGAGCGTTCTTCGTCATGGACGTTTTGACGGCCATTTTTAAACTCTCTAACCCATTGACGCACTTTACCTTCACTCATCGCATTCAAGCCATAAACTTCTGTTAACTGACGATGAATTTCTGCAGCTGATAGGCTTCTCGCGGTCAAAAAACGTATCACTGACCGTATCTCACACGCGGCGGGCGATTCAATAATCGTAAACATTACAAAGTAGCACAGCGATGCGTACACGCCAGCTACAGAGTTGCAACTTGCATCAGTGTGAACGGGAAGGATGCCAGCAAGTGGCGCGGTGGCTTGTTGCGGCGTCCGCGCGAACTACGGGACTATAAGCTCGAACGGCCCTTACTTAAAAAACAACCCTCGTAGTAAAGAAAAAGTGTCACAACTATTTTTATTACATTACATTGTGAGCGTTTACTGTTGTACCAGTAGGCAGAAAGCCGACCAATAGTAAACCTTTCCGATCCCAAAACAGAGTGGGAAAGACTTTATTGGCACACTATGTATGTTTGAATCGTCGCTGCTTGGGCGGAGAGGGAAGCTTTCCCTCATGTGGGTTATTTTGTCTCAGGTGTAAAGTTGAATGTCCAGGTTCGTCAGCCGTGAAAAACGAGTCCGAGGAGTAGTCCTTTTCGTCCCCATAGTGGAGAAGAAATTTGCGGAAAGAATCAACCAGTGGCGGTTAGTTGTCTTTTGTCACCATAATCGGTTCGCATCTGGCAAATGTCTTCCAATTTTGCAATTGTTCGGTTAAAACCTGTGAATGTTGCTTTGAGAAACCTCAGGAACCAAAATGATGCAGAGTCATCCTCCGATCTTTATGCATGGTTTCCATAGTAATCATAAATATCTCGTCGGCAGTTGAAGACCTGCCGCTCCTTTCGGAGACGTGAATGTCAATACGACCGGCTGTAAACTCCCTACACCACTTGCGAAAGTTCTTGACATCTACACACGACTCTCTATACACTTTCGTCAATTGGCGATGAGTTTCAACCGTTTTAACGCCTTCCACTCCCAAAAGTCGAATAACTGAGCGAACTTCACCTTTGGCGTTATCGCTCAGAGACGGCTGCCAAACCCAGGCAGCATCCGAGCGAGGGGCGCGAGTGCTTGTCTGGCAACGGAGCCAGCGCCACACAAAACAGTATAGCCAACAGCTAACAACTGTATTACTGGTTTGTTTACGGCCCCAAGAAATATACATTTCTTTGGGGGGAGGGAGGTAGCAGGAGGGAGAGACTTGCCTTCGTAGGGTACAGGATGACAATTTTTAAACTATATGAAAAAATACGTAAAGTACATACAAACTACGGCATGCACACACTTTATTCAATATGTAAACGTCACTACCGATGTTCATATTTAGGTTATGACGTATTCGATGTGGCTGACATCATTAGCGATGACGTGGCGCAGCCGAATAGCGAAATTCTGTATCATCCGCTGAAGTGTTGGAACATCGATGCTGTCAATGACCTCCTTAATGGCTGTTTTCAGCTCAGCATTGGTTTTGGGGCTGTTACTGCATACCTTGTCTTTAATATACAGATCCGCAGAATATGGCGGCCAATCGAGGCCCATGCCAGTGGCCTCTGTGTATCCCAGACTCAGAATGCGGTTCCCAGAGTGCTTCTCCAGGATATCACTCTCCTGCTTAGCTGGGCCGAGCTCCGTCTTGCATGAACCACTTATTGTAGAAATCAGGGTCGCTTTGGATCATTGTGGGTGAAATCATCTTCCAAATCAGGGTCGCTTTGGATCATTTGGGATGAAATCATCTCCCAAAACCTTCATGTACCTTTCGGTAGTCACCGTAACATCAAGGAATGTCGCACCGACGTTGAAGGTGAAGAGACTTCTCGATTGCTTATTGACGAATCCATCCAAATGGGTTTCATCGCTACACCAAACCATACAAATTCCCATCATGCCTCGCGGCCAACCGTGCAGTCTGAACGTCCCAAAGCAAACCATTCGGAAGTTATGATGAATTTATTTGAAGTTGTTCAATAATTATCACCCTTTATGAGGTGCGTCACTGCGAGTAAGTAAAAGACCATTCGTCGAACTTTATGTTCTCAGGGCGTACTCCCTCATCCACATGACTGCGGGGTTTCAGTTGTAACCAAATTCCTTCTGCTAATATTTCATATTCGGAGCGGCTAGGATAGTCTATTTGACGACTGTTACAGCACTAACTTAGGCATACAGCGAGATTCCTGATGTCTTGTTACATACGCACAGAATAAGGATGACAGCCAACGCTTAGTGTAAGTTTAACAAACTTTTAACGAAACATCAAAACAAACTGAATAAACACTGCTTACACGAAACGCTAGATAACAATCAGCCAAGCGAACTGCAGGTAGCCTTAACAACAGTCTCCTAAAACATTGTTGAAAGATATATTTAACACTGGCAACGTGAGTCAAAGAACAGGGCAGGTAATCTAATAAAGTACATAACAAAAAGCACCCCTTACGCACATCACAAGGCAATCGTTGTACTCGATAGAGAGCCGAGTAAATAACAATTTTGCGCCTCTAACGCCGCAAATCGCGAGTAAGTCCTTCATTTTCAGACAGAAACGGGTGGCTTTGACCCACAATATGAGATGGGAGCAATGACACAAGTATTGAGAAGGCGCATGAGGAATCAGGACGCATGAATTTTAGGTCATTAATCAAGATTTTCACCATAGTCCACAATATGTGCTGGCAACAATTCCCCAAGCAGGTTCGCTTTTTTCAATGGACAGCTAGAAGTTCACGTTGCCATCCAGTGTGGTGGCGCCTAAAACTCTCCACAGGCAAGGCCGCCATCTTGAGGCAGCGTTCGAGCAATGCGGAGTGCTCACACATCCTCCATCAAAACGGACCTTCAGCTACCGCTGCTGCGAGTCAACCACTGTCCCGTACGAGGTGTGATAAAAAAAACGCGCTGAATGAACTTCTTTAGCCGCAACTGCTGAGGCTATAACCGTCTGATGTAATTTATCCGATGGCCTTATCCATTGAGGTAGGCAGTGTCGACCTGGAACATCTTTTGACTTGTGAGGGTCGAGAGACACTACACTGGGGTTGTGTTTACTGTGTCTGTCACGCACCATTGATTTAGAACAACGCGTAATGTTAAGCTCTATTTCAAATAGCTAAAAAGTGCCAATTAAACTCCTAAAATGTTGGAATTGTTGTGTGGCTATAATGCTGTAGCTCTGGAGACTATTTATAAATGGTATGAGCAAGTTTAAAGGCGGAAACGAATAGGTAGAAGACAAGCACCATTTGGGAGTCCTTTAATCTCAAAAACGGAATAAAAGTGCAAAAAGTGACAAAAACTGTTAGATCAAACACGCAAATAACTATTTTATAGCTTATCGAAGAACTTAGTACATCGTACAGGTCCTTGCAAAGCACTTTAACCGATAATTTGCAAATCAGACGAGTGACTGATGAACTGTAGGAAAACCGAGTGTCAGTTTGAACGGAGTTGAAGATCATCTTCATTCAGATCCTGAATTCATGTTCAAAATTATAATTGGAGATGAAGCTTGGGTCTATAGGTAAGACCCTGAGACGAAAATCCTGAGTTCCCAATGGAAAGACATTGAAGCCCCTTGCCGCAAAAAGGCACAAATGCAAAATCGTATTTTAAAGACATGTTCACTGTTTTTTTTCGATACTAAGAGTATAGTGCGATCGCAGCTCGTTCCAAGGCGATTCAGTCAAAACAGAGTATCAGAGTCATGCTCATTTTTTTTTTTACTTTGGAGGCGTAATCCGATCACAGTTCGTTTCAAGGGGAACCACTGTAAACGCCAAATTCTACACGAGCTTACTGTAAAGTCCGCGAAAAGATTTACGAAGAAAGAGACCAGAAAATCGATCAATGGCTCCCTTCTTCATGACGACAACGCACCGTGCGGACACGTCGCTATTGATTCTCCAGCCTTTGGGCGTAGAAAGTGTCACTGTCTGTCCACACCCGCCTCACTCCGCAGACATAGCACAATGCGACTTTTGGCTCTTCCCAAAAATTAAAATCCATGCCTGAAGGAAAACATTTTGACACCATTGCTAATGTTGAGAGGGCGATGACGGAGCAGCTGAACGCCATCCCAAAAGAAGCCTTCCAGAAATTCTTTCACTGGTGGATTCAACGTTGGGATCAGTGCACTGCTAGCCAAGGACAATACTTTGAAGTAGATTGGATATAATTCCGAGTAAGCTTAATACTTTGTTCCTAACAAAGTCATTCATCGCACTTTTTTACCACACATAGTAGGAAGCGATGGTCACAGCCAGTGTGCTCCCTGCCGCCGTTGGATAAGCAGCTGCCAGCAGCAAGTCGTATACTCCTAGATCACTTACTTGTTACATAGTTTAATTCTTAATTTCTTTGTGTGTTTTTGGTACTTGCGTTGTTTAATTCATAAATTTCGGGCGTATTATAGTTTTTGAGAGTTGTAGTATCGCGTTTTAGTACCTGAATAGTGTAAATTCGCGTAATCGTCTGTCTTCTGTTTTCGTTTTGAACGGCCAGTGTCGGTTGGTCACAGCCAGTGAGCTCCCTGCCGCCGTTGGGTAAGCAGCTGCCAGCAGCAAGTCGTATACTCCTAGCTTACTTAATTGTTACATAGTTTAATTCTTAATTTCTTTGCGTGTTTTTGGTACTTGCATTGTTTAATTCATAACTTTCGGGCGTATTATAGTATTTGAGAGTTGTGGCATCGCCTTTAAGTACATGAATAGTGTAAATTCCCGTAGTCGTCTGTCTTCTGTTTTTGTTTTGAACGGCTAGTGTCGGTTGGTCACAGCCAGTGTGCTCCCTGTCGCCGTTGGATAAGCAGCTGCCAGCAGCAAGTCGTATACTCCTAGCTTACTTAATTGTTACATAGTTTAATTCTTAATTTCTTTGCGTGTTTTTGGTACTTGCATTGTTTAATTCATAAATTTCGAGCGTATTATAGTATTTGAGAGTTGTAGCATCGCGTTTTAGTACCTGAATAGTGTAAAATCGCATAGTCTCCTTCCGCCGCCGAGCAGCGTGTCAGCAGTGCGCAAGTAGCAGCATTACTGCATTTACTAGGCAATCTTGTATTTTAATAACAGTTGAAATTTTGTGTCGAATTGTTTGTGCTCTCTGTAGATTAGTTCAGACGTTCTTTGCACAACAGTTTTTAGCATGGATAGGGATTGCAACTGCTGTGTTCGGATGCAGGCTGAGTTGGCATCCCTTCGCTCCCAGCTTCAGGCAGTGTTGGCTTCAGTCACACAGCTTGAGGCTGTTGCCAATGGGCATCACTGTGGAGGTCCAGATGGGGGTTTGTAGGGGACGACCAACTCGTCCCACGCATCCACCGATCGGACTACGACTGTGGCTGCCCGGCATACTGCCCACATTGAGGCTGACCCCTCACCTGTGGCAGAGTGGGAGGTCGTCTCGAGGTGTGGCAGGGGGCGAAAGACATTGCGGAGGGCTGAATGGAAGGCCTCTCCAGTTTGTCTGACGAACCGGTTTCAGGCTCTGTCTCAGGCTGATACTGATCTTCGGCCGGACATGGCTGCTTGTCCTGTTCCAGAGGTTGCCCCTCAGTCTGCAAGATCGGGGCGGACGCAGAGGGTGGGCTTACTGGTAGCTGGAGGCTCCAACGTCAGGCGCGTAATGGGGCCCCTTAGGGATATGGCAGCAAGAGAGGGGAAGAAAACCAATGTGCACTCCGTGTGCATACCGGGGGGAGTCATTCCAGATGTGGAAAGGGTCCTTCCGGATGCCATGAAGGGTACAGGGTGCACCCATCTGCAGGTGGTCGCTCATGTCGGCACCAATGATGAGTGTCGCTATGGATCGGAGGAAATCCTCTCTGGCTTCCGGCGGCTATCTGATTTGGTGAAGACTGCCAGTCTCGCTAGCGGGATGAAAGCAGAGCTCACCATCTGCAGCATCGTCGACAGGACTGACTGCGTACCTTTGGTACAGAGCCGAGTGGAGGGTCTGAATACGAGGCTGAGACGGTTCTGCGACCGTGTGGGCTGCAGATTCCTCGACTTGCGCCATAGGGTGGTGGGTTTTCTGGTTCCGCTGGATAGGTCAGGAGTCCACTACACGCAGCAAGCGACTATACGGGTAGCAGGGGTTGCGTGATGTGGACTGGGCAGTTTTTTAGGTTAGATGGCCGCGGGCAAGTACAGAAAGTGCAACAGCCTCAAAGGGTGCGGGGCAAAGTCAGGACATGCGGGTAACAAGCAGCAATCGGTATTATAATTGTAGACTGTCGAAGCTGCATTGGTAAAGTACCGGAATTTCAAGCGCTGATAGAAAGCACCGAAGCTGAAATCGTTATAGGTACAGAAAGCTGGCTGAAGCCAGAGATAAATTCAGCCGAAATTTTTACAAAGGCACAGACGGTGTTTAGAAAGGATAGATTGCATGCAACCGGTGGTGGCGTGTTTGTCGCTGTTAATAGTAGTTTATCCTGTAGTGAAGTAGAAGTGGATAGTTCCGGTGAATTATTATGGGTGGAGGTTACACTCAACAACCGAGCTAGGTTAATAATTGGCTCCTTTTACCGACCTCCCGACTCAGCAGCATTAGTGGCAGAACAACTGAGAGAAAATTTGGAATACATTTCACATAAACTGAGAGTTTCTGTACCAAAGGTCCGCAGTCAGTCCTGTCGACGATGCTGCAGATGGTGAGCTCTGCTTTCATCCCACTAGCGATACTGGCAGTCTTCACCAAAACTGAGAGAAAATTTGGAATACATTTCACATAAATTTTCTCAGCATGTTATAGTCTTAGGTGGAGATTTCAATTTACCAGATATAAACTGGGACACTCAGATGTTTAGGACGGGTAGTAGGGACAGAGCATCGAGTGACATTATAGCGAGTGCACTATACGAAAATTACTTCGAGCAATTACACAGAGAATCGACTCGTGGAGATAACATCTTGGTCCTACTGATAACAAACAGACCAGAACCTTTCCGCTCTGATAGTGCAGAACAGGGAATCAGTGATCATAAGGCCGTTGCAGCATCCCTGAATACGTCTACATCTACATCTACATCCATACTCCGCAAGCCACCTGACGGTGTGTGGCGGAGGGTACTCTGAGTACCTCTATCGGTTCTCCCTTCTATTCCACTCTCGTATTGTTCGTGGAAAGTAGGATTGTCGGTACGCTTCTGTGTGGGATCTAACCCGTCTGATTTTATCCTCATGGTCTCTTCGCGAGATATACGTAGGAGGGAGCAATATACTGCTTGATTCTTCGGTGAAGGTATGTTCTCGAAACTTTAACAAAAGCCCGTACCGAGCTGCTGAGTTATGGAAGTTAATTGGAATATAAAAAAAGGGAGGAAGGTTTATCTGTTTAGCAAGAGTAATAGAAGGCAGATTTCAGACTACCTAACAGATCAAAACGAAAATTTCTGTTCCGACACTGACAATGTTGAGTGTTTATGGAAAAGTTCAAGGCAATCGCAAAATGCGTTTTAGACAGGTACGTGCCGAGTAAAACTGTGAGGGACGGGAAAAACCCACCGTGGTTTAACAACGAAGTTAGGAAACTACTGCGAAAGCAAAGAGAGATTCAGTCCAAGTTTAAACGCAGCCAAAACCTCTCAGACAAACAGAAACTAAACGATGTCAAAGTTAGCCTAAGGAGGGCTATGTGTGAAGCGTTCAGTGAATTCGAAAGTAAAATTCTATGTACCGACTTGACAGAAAATCCTAGGAAGTTCTGGTCTTACGTTTTCCAAAGCTGTTTCACGGAGGAAGACCGCACTGCAGTTCCTTCTCTAAATTCTCGCACAAACGAAAAAATGGCTGACATCGAAATAAGTGTCCAAGGAATAGAAAAGCAAATGGAATCACTCAACAGTGGAAAGTCCACTGGACCTAATGGGATACCAATTCGACTCTACACAGAGTACGCGAAAGAACTTGCCCCCCTTCTAACAGCCGTGTACCGCAAGTCTCTAGAGGAAGGGAAGGTTCCAAATAATTGGAAAAGAGCACAGATAGTCCCACTCTTCAAGAAGGGTCGTCGAGCAGATGCGCAAAACCTTAGACCTATAACTCTGACGTCGATCTGTTGTAGAATTTTAGAGCATGTTTTTGCTCGCGTATCATGTCGATTTTGGAAACCCGGAATCTACTCTGTAGGAACCAACATGGATTCCGGAAACAGAGATCGTCTGAGACCCAACTCGCCTTATTTGTTCATGAGACCCAGAAAATATTAGATGCAGGCTCCCAGGTAGATGCTATTTTCCTTGACTTCCGGAAGGCGTTCGATACAGTTAAGCACTATCGCCTGATAAACAAAGTAAGAGCCTACGGAATATCAGACCAGCGGTGTGGCTGTATTGAAGAGTTTTTAGCAAACAGATCACAGAATGTTGTTATCAATGGAGAGACGTCTACAGACGTTAAAGTAACCTCTGGCGTGCCATAGGGGAGTGTTATGGGACCATTGCTTTTCACAATATATATAAATGACCAAGTAGATAGTGTCGGAAGTTCCATGCGGCTTTTCGCGGATGATGCTGTAGTATACAAAGAAGTTGCAGCATTAGAAAATTGCAGCGAAATGCAGGAAGATCTGCAGCGGATAGGCACTTGGTGCAGGGAGTGGCAACTGACCCTTAACATAGACAAATGTAATGTATTGCGAATACATAGAAAGGACCCTTTATTGTATTATTATATGATAGCGGAATAAACACTGGTAGCAGTTACTTTTGTAAAATATCTGGGAGTATGCGTGGGGAACGATTTGAAGTGGAATGATTATATAAAATTAATTGTTGGTAAGGGGGGGTGCCAGATTGAGATTCATTGGGAGAGTCCTTAGAAAATGTAGTCCATCAACAATGGAGGTGGCTTACAAAACACCTATACTTGAGTATTGCTCATCAGTGTGGGATACGTACCAGATCGGGTTGACGGAGGAGATAGAGAAGATCCAAAGAAGAGCGGCGCGTTTCGTCACAGGGTTATTTGGTAACCGTGATAGCGTTACGGAGATGTTTAGAAAACTCAAGTGGCAGACTCTGCAAGAGAGGCGCTCTGTATCGCGGTGTAGCTTGCTCGCCAGGTTTCGAGAGGGTGCGTTTCTGGATGAGGTATCGAATATATTGCTTCCCCCTACTTATACCTCCCAAGGAGATCACGAATGTAAAATTAGAGAGATTCGAGCGCGCACGGAGGCTTTCCGACAGTCGTTCGTCCCGCGAACCATACGCGACTGGAACAGAAAAGGGAGGTAATGACAGTGGCACGTAAAGTGCCCTCCGCCACACACCGTTGGGTGGCTTGCGGAGTATGAATGTAGATGTAGATCTTTGGAATACATTCGGCAGGCGGCCGCTCTCATGTACGCCCTCTCGCTGTCCAGAGTCCTCCTCTCGCCCAGCAACGGCCAGACGTCAAACTAGAGCGAGTAGAATCGATACCAGTAATCACGCACGCACGGCAGAGATGTCGTTTTTAATATTTTTAAAGATTGTGTTCTGTTTTATGTGCCATTGCTGAAAATAGATTATAAGATCGTTGTCATTACAAAAACCATAATGTAGCACAAGGTTACTCTCTTTGGCCGCATCCTTCGGCAGCTATTCGAATATAGTGGCTAGGGCACTCCCTAGTGCTATACCAATCTTTTCCACTTGGGGTACTCCGGTATGCTTTTCCATCAGTAGCTATTCGCATGTGTAGTTCATTTGTATCTTCGAGATTTCATATGTTTGTGTGCATGTGTGTCTTCATGGTCACCTCCATTTGCTGGTGGTTGTCACTATCGCCACCTCCATCTCGCAGCCATATCGCCGCCGCCATCATTATTGCCGCCGGCGCTACTGCCGTCGCCGTCATCGTCTCCGTCATCATCATCGTTGCCATTGCTCCGCCACCACAGCCGCATTCGACTAGCCGTCTGCGTCTTCGTCACAACCACCTTCATCTGCTGTCGTCAGCACCACTTTCGGCGGTCGTCGCTGCTGCCATCCCCTATATCTCGGGGACGCTTCGTTGGTAGTAAGCTTCATCAATGGTCACCCCTCTGATCTCCATTATTTATACCACCCCTCTCAGTACTCCAGTTCTCACTACATGGAATACTTCCTCTGGTCCAGCAACCTGTATCCACTCTCCCCAACCTACAATCGCTTCCCCATTGCAGTCACCTCCTTTGCTTGCCCTACCTGTCCAATGAGTTCTTCCACATCTTTAAAAATTTCCTTTTCCTATCCTACACTGCCAACGTACCACACACTGACCATTTCCCATGTAACACCAACAATAATAATTCACGAGCTGCGACATATTCGCAACAATCTTTCACAGAGATTCAGAAATATTTGTTTCGTTATAAATCCAGTCACCGATCACAAAAGTTTATTAAGCAGGTCTGAGTAAATCCAGTGTACGACTTAGTTATTCTCACTGTGTATACAGGTGGTACAGCTATGTTAGTTGAACGTGTGGAAGACGTCGTGGGAAAGGTGGAGTAGGCAAAGTAAACGCCTGGCCACAAATTACAGTTGGCTCTCATGTCTCCTTTCAGCACTGCCTCCCCACCCAAACAACTCGAGCCTCTCGCCATTCACCCATCCACACTGCCATGATAAAGTTTGGTCGTGTCATCACGAAATTGAAGGTGTAAAAATCTACCCACTTCACTGCGAAACCTCAAACGTCCTGAAACAATGTCCAAACCTCGCCTCGCCTCTCACCTGCAACACCTGTAATAATTTCCACCTGATGTACTTTGCCAAATGCAAAGCCAAACCATCACCTGTCAAATTAGAATGAACTGTATCCATCCATTACATTGATCATCCCACCCATTCAAATAAATCTCTTTGCCCACGTCACACTGTCAACACTATAACAAATTTCACTCACCATCCACTCTGTATGGCACCTCAACACTCTAGCCGCCAGCTCCCTACACAAAGTCCACAACATTTTCACATGCGTCGACACCCTCATTTAAATCTCTCCATCCCCTCATCCCCTCACCCACACAATCCACTTCCTAGGCTCTCATCACAGTGCAACAGCAACACAGCATCCTACACCAAAACATCCACTCACTACCCATCAAAAAGCCCCTTTCATCACATTCCTGTGCTAATACAACTTCGATACCTTCATCCTTATGGAAATTCTCTTTCAATCCTACAACACCATCAGACCCAGTCCGTATATCCTACACAACACAGGTAATTCTGTCATCTGATCAGAGGTGGAGTTGCAATCAGCCAGCACATAAACATTTATGTTCAACCACATCCTTACTAAATAATCACTCTGAACACCGCAGCCTCTGGTTCAAAGACCTAACTATCACCAGTGCTACTAAGCACTTCTCATCTAATAAACCCATATGATTTCCTCACACACATCGAATGTACCTTTTCCACCTATGGTATTGCTGCTGACATCTACGTTAGATACGCAGCAGAACTCTATTAGTGACGTCAGTTTACTTACTCCCATCCCACAGTGTACAGGTCTGGAAAGCAATGCAACCCCAGATGTAGCCTAGCATTTCCCAACCTCCTTGGATGTCTTACTTCAGAAGCCCTCAATCCAATCGGAAGTAACCACCCTACCTGTTCTCTTTACACACTACCTAATCCCTACATATCCCATCTCATTCTTCAGTTATCTACGACTACTGGAGCTCATTCATTTCCTCACTATAGCTTCTCCACATCAACCATCCCAACCTGGCCAAAGCTGACCTCTTAGCAACCTACATCTCTGAGAGCTTCTTACCGACTTTGCATCCTATCTCTCTGAGAGCTTCTTACCCCCTGATGACCCTCACTTTGATTACTCCTGTTCCCTACTATCCACGAACTCGAAAATATCACTTTCCTGCCCCTGACTCCCAGCTTCTAATATTCGGCTAGCGAGTCACAGATAGAGTAAAACACCCCAGTCATAGTGCATGAGGTAGAACAAGTACTTCACAGAAAACACAGTGCATCACCTAGTCATTACTGCATTACCTATTGACACATTAAACAATAAACTGTTTCCTCTCTAATGGCACTTACAGCCCTTTATAAAACTATTCTCTCTACAGGTTACTACCCTGAACTGTGTAAACTCGTCAAAGTCCTATTTTCGTCAAAGTGCACATGACTCCCTACTGACGCCTAGGATCACCTCAGTGTTTAGCAAGGTATTGAAATCCATCCTCTCCCAACGCATTATCTAAACCTGAACCAAAACCATAATTTTTCCAGTAACTAGTGTAGCTTTCATTGTCCCCCTCCCCCTTTCTCCTCTGACGACCAGCTCTTGGACTTGATACATCTCCTGTCCCATCAGCTCAACACCTGTAAATCCAGCATGTTTGCCTCCCTAGCCCAAGAGGAAGTCTATGACCATATATATCATTGAGTCCTCCTTCTCAGACTCCAAATTTATGCACCTCTAATTATGTCTGTCGTATTGCATCTTCTTCTCCCATCGCCCATATTTAGTCACCATTGACAACTATCCCCGCAGCTCTCAGCACTCTGCAGGCGTGCTCAAAGTCTTTGTCCTCTCTCCTCTCCTTTATCTCCTCCACGCTGCTCACACTGCCAAACCCCCTCCACCAGTTCACCTCCTTCAGCAAGCCGATGACACCGCTTTCATTGCCTTCTATCACACACTCCGAAATCCGAACGATCCCTCCAAACCCTCCTTAGATTATATCTTGATGTAATCAATGCGTCCTGTAATCAACCCTTCAAAACTCAGGTACTAAAAGAAATCACAAGGATCCCTCCAAACCGACCTCAATCAGTTTATATCCTGGCGTAACCAATGTCTCTTGTAGGTCAGCCTATAACACTCCCCGTCTGCTAACTACTGTACCATAACCTCAATGCCAGAAGCAGGTTGTAACATAAAACAATTTTGTAAAAGTAACTATGGCACAAAGCAACAGAGCAGTGTTACTCTCTGAGAGGAATTTTGTTAAGTTGACCGTATTGTTCCTAATGGAAGTGGCTTATCGGAAATGAAAGTCAGAATTACGTTAATATTGGAATAGTGACAAACAAAATTTTGCCTAGCTATACTGTTTATAGAATAAGGGAAACGGTCGCCAGCCTAATTAGGCAAGAGAAAGATTAACATTCTCGTTTATGAAAGTAGGTATAAGTAACTATAATGGACAACACAACAGACACAACCTAGACTTAGCAAGACGCGAGTGCAATGAACTCTAACACACATATGTTTTAAGATCGAAGCTAACAGTTAGAGCAGCAGGAACTATTTTCAAAATTATAACAGGTACAGAAAAACACTATCACTTTCAGGGTTTACACAAACTGAGTGGTCTTTATACTGTTAATATGCACACAAGAGAGACAAACACTTGGCATACATGAGAATGTAACGTTTCACAACTGCAGCTTTCTCACTTTTACTACAACGAAACACAATGTTGACAAAATTGCAAGGAATTGACTCTCCTTTTTAGAATTTACTACAGACAACAACGTGATCATTTACTTTATAAGACTCAGCCTAAAGTTTGAAGTTGGTAACAGCACTTTAAATAAGTTTCAATAGGAAAATTATTATTGGACAAATAACATTTTCTTTAACTCACTCTGTTACCACATTAGCTTTAACTATCTTTCAAATAAGTTCAAGAGGCATTATTTAACAAAGCTCTAGGCTTCAACGTACTTTTGAGTAAGGACACTCGGTAATCACTTTACTTCAAACGGAGAGGACCCTGAGAGGTGTTATAATGAGGAGTAAAATCAAGGTAGGTAAATAAATTCCGATATGAATTACCTTATATTTCAGCACACTAACACATCCATTAGGCTGATCCTTCACTGTACATCAATATAGTATTACGTTACAGTGATTGCGCAATGTGGTAGCAACTGCATATTGGTAGGTGGAATTACAGGTAGAATTGCCGGACTTTATCGTATCTTCATGGCGATGATTCATACAAATTCCAGAATAGATCCAGCTATTTATCCACCCATCCGAGGCATTGGAAAGAAGCAGTAAAAGCCTCTCTCTGAATCAGCATGATATGCACCTTTACATTGACAGTGCACAGACTGGTAGCTCGTCTCCGACTACTGGCTCATCTCCGACTGACTATCAGTTCCACCTTTTCCACCTATGCCAATCACAATTTGCGCGCGCTACATATTTCCGTTCCTGAGGGGAACCACTACACCTTTTACATACAGAATAACTAAGAGCCCTAAGTGAGGATCAGCAATTTACATAACAGCAAACAAATACATTAAATAAAACAGAACATTCTCACATATTAACACTTCTACAAAAAATTATTCACACAAAATTACAATTACATACAATAAGTTCTGTTCCCTCCAAATGGGACAAATAACTTTAAATTACAGATACACTACTTTGCATAGAATCAAATCACGACATCAAAGGTTTGACAAAGAAAAGAGTACACAATTTTATGTTATCGATTCAATCACACTTACAGAAAATCAACAACGTAACATTAAATAAAGGAAAAGCAAAATAAATTCATACAGCATAAGAGCTGTGGTGTTACACATGCCCCATGTTTCATTGAAGTTTCCCGTCAGGGATACTTCAAGGAAACATCCATAACACCTAAGTGGTGCTGGCTGCAAAAAAAAATGTATTCCGTTCCAACTTCAGTTGGGAAGAAAAAAAAAAAACATATTACAAACATACAGTATATACACTAAGAAACTTCATATCATTCTTCCAAAAGAGTTTCAAAATAAGGCATCTAAAGCAATTTTCAATTTCACACTGGTTTAAGGAAACTAATTTTGCATCATTACACAAGATATCTTTAAGCATGTTCATTTCATACACACATAGTTCAAATAATTGACAAACGGTACACAAACTAATCTACATATTAGTAGAAAAGGTATAGCGTTCAAAATAAAATAAAAGAATAAACACATATACAATAGCACAGAACATTTTAACTTAACAAAACAGAAGTTTGTCTCTCAATAATTTTAAAAGAATGTAAAATTTCACAGACACACAAGTATATTAATGATCACAGTACATTTTACAAGGTTCAGCAATTAATGAAATATTGAAACTTTCAGTTTGCATCCGGATATGCACAATTATTTATACAAACAACTATGAGAAACCTTTTCCAACTGAATCCTTAAATACCAAAGTAACTTTGCAAGGTTGTTTCAAATAATTAACTTTAAAGCTGCTCTTCATTAATAGCAGTCCAAAATATTTGTTACACATAAACACACTAACATATTCAGAGCCTATCTTTAATCATCACTACTGTGTTTCAAAACAAGGCAGTCCAAAACTTTAAGTTATCCAAGAAAACTTAGTCTCAAAACATCTACATCCATTTAAATAAGATTCCTTATACATTTTATAATAACTTTTCACTGACTTCAATAAGAATAGTCAGTTTATAACATATTTCTCAAAAAAACCTAACTTAATTCACTGCTTGCCTCAGCACTAGCAGTCCATGTTACACATTCTACCCATTATTGGTTTAGCAGTCTTTTTACATACACATTTAGACACAAAAACACAACTTAGATTAAGAATACACAAAAAAACACATTTTTAAATTGACACACTGCCCCATCCTCTAGGTTTGGCAGTTCATGACCACTTATCAGCTCCTTGCCCCACAATGGCAAGTCCTTTGGTTACTGCTCACATCGTATATTTTGTAGTCCTTAGCATCAGGACCACAGCATTTTTATTATTTTGTCTTGTTTTACTGCCCATCAACATATTTTTGAGCAGTTTATTGTCATCATTTCCAGGTTTTTTATCATTCTGACACACTTTTGGTAAAATTTGCATTAGTGGTATAAAACATGAAACCTGTAACTTTGAAACAGCAATTAGACACTGGTAACAAAACAATTTCTTTTCAAATGACACAATCAGGTAACATATACATTAATCGAGAAAGAATTAAATGTCATATTCAGGATCAAGTTAGGATAAAGTATTTCTTACTACTCCTTTATCATTGCTTTTCCACACACAGTTAGGTCATTACATACATCTAGATCAGGACAATAATTTCATATCCTATTGCAAGTGATTTCTGCCAACTCTTTTGCTGGCACTAGACACATACCTCACATCTACTTTACACATACCTTAGCCAGGTTCATCTCCTCAGTTTTAAACACATATACAGTTTTTCAACACCATATTTGCCCCTTTCTTTTTCAAAAACATTTACATTTAATTATATTATGTCATTCATTTACCTTTTCTTTTCAATATTCTTACCTTTTCTCATCCATATTTCTCTTTCCAATTACTTTTTAATTTCATTTTTCCTTTACAGTACCCACTATATTTTCATTATTCTTTGCCATTTTCTAGTGTACCCATATTATTTTTCCATTTACTTCTCCACAAACAATACACAATATCTTACATCATTGCCACACTATTCAATACACTCTGATAGAGAAGAAGGAAAGAAGATAGTAAAAGTTCTGAATGATGAAGAGGAAGGTTGGCAGCACGAAAAGAAATGGAAGTAGTGCTAGCAACGACTCGGGTCCCTGGTGCTCGTCAGGCACCTGACAATGCAAAGAGTGCATTGTCCCCTGAGGATTTTAACAACCCTCATTTGAGGACATGTCTCTTTAAATAAACCACATACTGCAAACATACGCCCTTTCTGATTTTTAAATATATTAGGAATAAATTATTATCTTATGGAGTTCCTTGCACTCTCGTTAAGTTACCATAATCATCATTATTCATAAAGTATTCAGGCTTCTCACACTAAATGGCCCTGTCTTCATAATTAGACTGGCAACAGTAAGTATTCAATTGAAATTGAACATTTCCTAAGCAAAGTTAAACAGTACACTATAATAAATAAGCAACAACCTCCAACAGGCCTCAAGAACAACAAAACAACAATCCACTTTCAGGTAACACTCAGATATAATAATAATAATAATAATAATAAAGTCATGCATTATATTAACAACATATATACAAATACAGCAATCTGCCCTCCAGTCTGTTTATTAACAAGGCAGTCTTTTATGGTTCATAAATTAGTCACTTAAGTCTGGTGGCTTTTTAGGCCTCCTATTTTCTACATCTTTCACTAAGCTGTTCAGATCTTGCCAACGTTTTGTTTCATCAGGTGGCTTTTTAGGTTTTGGAAATTCAAAATCTTTAGCAAGGTACAACATCTCCTGTTCTGCTACCATTTTATCAGGTGGTTCTTTATGTTCCTGTAATTCACACTCCTTCAAAACTTCTGTTAAGGCTTGCCCCAGTATAGTATCATCTGGAGGTTCCTGCAAATTATGCCCCTGTGTTATACTACTGAATAATTCATCCGGTTTTGGCCCAGTTTCACTTTCTGTATCTTGCTTTGGTAAAATGTCACTAATTTTCTCATACCCTCTTTCAGTAAAAGTGTATTCACCTTCGTTTACACCCGAAAATTCATCTTCACTAGAGTCATCACTACTCTCTTCCTCACCATCAGATTCACTTAAGACCTCGACCTTTGCACAATAGGGGAAGTTAGTATATTCATTCTTATCTGTATTCATATACCCTTCATCATCTGAACTATCACTGATTTCATTTTCGTCATCAGATTCTAGCAGGAAAGCAACTTTTAAACAGTGAGGCAGATTATCACTAGATGTTTCAGCCACTTCGTTTTTTGACTCATTTTCTACACAATGCACATCGTTTGGACAGTCAGGCACTTCAGCTGTATCACTTTGAACGATTTCAGCCTTAACTTCATACTTAGTATAATCGTCACATACTTCAATAACTTTCATTTCATTTTCTTCCATGCTGTCATTTTCAGGTAATCGTGCGAAATTCTTACTAGACCCTTCTGCATCAAAACTATTAAACACCTTTCCATCAACAATAATTTCATCTGCACTGCTTATAATGTCATGTTCACTAACGTCCTCCTTTACATCATTTTCACCTATTTTTAATTGTGCACACGTCTTTTGCGTGGCGTATTCTACCTTCCTCTCCTCTTTATTCATCATAACCTCCCCCACATTTACGTCTTTTACTTCATACACATCATTAACAGTACAGATGTTCTCCTTTCCACTCGCCTTTTCTGGCTCCCTTTCATTCTTTAAAAAAGTCTTTTCACACGATTCCGATACCAAGTTATCATTATCATATGACATATTAATTTTATTTTCATTTCTACATTCATCTACTACTGAAACCGGCCATCGGAAGTGTCCGATCCCGCCTCTTCTGTCTCTCTCTACGGCAGCCATCTTGTTCCGACGTCTGCCATTTGTGTCTGCTGCCAAGTGCAATGTACGCTGCTTCGGCAACGGCTGGCCTGAGCACGAACGGTCACGTGACTTCGCACTGGGAACGCCACTATGTATCATTCCGCGCCCGTCTGCTATAGGCGCGCCCTTAACCTTCCTGCCCCGTAGTTCACGTCTTTCCTTCTCGAATCTAATATTTGGCATCTTTTCTTTGGGCCCAAAACCGGTTTCCGCGTGAATCCGGCCCGTAACACACGCGGTCTTTAGTTTTCCATTTCGTCTCTAGTTTGGGAATTTCGTGCTATGTATCCTCTGCCGCGCGTCGTATAATTTCCTCTACCTCTCGCACGACCTCTTTGAATCGCGTTTACACGATATCTTTCGTTTTCAGGTTGTTCATTTTGGTCATTACTTTCTCGCAAATAATTATTGTTATTATGGGGACGGTACTCGCGATTTCTTCGCCAGTGATCTTCATCTTCTACCCTTTCCAAGAACGCAGAAAAACTACTGTGTGTACTCCCAACATATCGTTTCGAATCCTCAGGCAGTTTCTGCCAAAGAACCCAAACGATCTCAGCTTCAGTTCTTCTAGCCTTCAAATGTATCAGTTTTCTGTACCATGATTCGCAGAATTCTTTCATGGTTTGCCTACCTCTGATGTCATACAACCTGGCCATTAAAAACTCACGCCACAACTGGTATTGTTTTTGTTCTGACCAGTATTCGTCAATAAATTTTTGTTTGAAGGTTTCAAAAGACATCTGGTTAATATCAAGATTCAACCCCCACCTTTTTGCTTCTCCCGTTAGTGCACTAATTACAACATTAATTTTTTCCTGATCAGACAAATATTCAGGAAAATTTCTTTCGCAGTTCTTTACAAAGTTTAGGGGGTGCCATCCGTTATGCCTCTTTGCAGGGTCGAATTTCTCTTCGCCCTCTAATATTTTACTGAGAGGCATTCTTTCAGTAAAATGTGTAGGTCCGGTTTGTATTTTCTTTTCCAAGTCATACACTTTGCCTTGGATTTGTGAAGTGTTATGTTCACACTTCTTTTCGCAAGTAAGAATCTGTTTGGTTAGAGCTCTGCTTGTTTCTGTTACAGATTGTTTAATCTGGGCAATTTCCAGGTTACATTCTGTTTGTATTTCGGATTTAATACCGAATACCTTTTCGTCTACTTTAGTGACGACTAAGGGTTCTATTTGATCTTGAATTTTAACTACTTCAGTGTCAAATCTTTCGTTAATGTCATCAATTTGTCCTTGTACATTGGCAATATTGCCATTGATGACAGTAATTTCGCTTTTAATACTTTTGATTTCATGACTCACTGTTCCTACCCTTGAGTTGACTTCTTCAATTTGTTTACTAAGTCTGGTACCCTGATCTTGCATTTGTTTACTAATATCACTACCCTGTGTTGTAATTAACTGCCCCTGTGCTGCAATTAGCTGTCTTTGTTCTACATTTTGTTGCCCTAGTGCTGCGATTTGTGTATTAATATTGTCACTGTGTGCTGCAATTAGCTGTCTTTGTTCTACATTTTGTTGCCCTAGTGCTGCGATTTGTGCATTAATATTTTCATTTTGCGCAGACAGTATTTTAAGCAAGTCAGTCAGATCTAGTGTCTTTTCACTTTTAGATTCTACTGCCTTTTCGTGTTCAGATCCTACACTCCTTTCTGGTTTTGGTGATTCAAACATATCCCTCGATTCATCAGTATAGCCACTGTCTTCGACAACATCGCCTACATTGTCTTGCTTAGTACGCGCTACACACATAGCTTCGATCTGTTTATTAACGTCTGCGTGATAACGTACGTAATTTAACTCGCGCGTCATGCCATCTGTTGGTGTGCTGTCTGAACTGCTCTCGGTTGCATTCTGCTCTCGTGTGTCTACATTTATTTCTAATTTCCTGTCCATTTTAGCTATTATTAAGTACTAATACCTTTTATTTTTTATTTAATCTGAACTTTCACTACTAGTTCTGTCAAGTAATGTACAGGTTCGTGCCGCTGGACGTTTTATGTTCACTCAATGTTCGTAAGATGCTAACTATTTATAATTTTTTCCGTCTGTAGGTGCAAACTGAACAACATCCTGTCACGCGGCGCCACGTATAACACTACAACAGCGTTTTTACGTAGCTAATACTATGAAATACCAAGTTTGGTTTATTACCTAGTATGTCCCAACAGAACAAATAGTCCTGTCACGGAAAAGCCACGTATAACACTCCCCGTCTGCTAACTACTGTACCATAACCTCAATGCCAGAAGCAGGTTGTAACATAAAACAATTTTGTAAAAGTAACTATGGCACAAAGCAACAGAGCAGTGTTACCCTCTGAGAGGAATTTTGTTAAGTTGACCGTATTGTTCCTAATGGAAGTGGCTTATCGGAAATGAAAGTCAGAATTACGTTAATATTGGAATAGTGACAAACAAAATTTTGCCTAGCTATACTGTTTATAGAATAAGGGAAACGGTCGCCAGCCTAATTAGGCAAGAGAAAGATTAACATTCTCGTTTATGAAAGTAGGTATAAGTAACTATAATGGACAACACAACAGACACAACCTAGACTTAGCAAGACGCGAGTGCAATGAACTCTAACACACATATGTTTTAAGATCGAAGCTAACAGTTAGAGCAGCAGGAACTATTTTCAAAATTATAACAGGTACAGAAAAACACTATCACTTTCAGGGTTTACACAAACTGAGTGGTCTTTATACTGTTAATATGCACACAAGAGAGACAAACACTTGGCATACATGAGAATGTAACGTTTCACAACTGCAGCTTTCTCACTTTTACTACAACGAAACACAATGTTGACAAAATTGCAAGGAATTGACTCTCCTTTTTAGAATTTACTACAGACAACAACGTGATCATTTACTTTATAAGACTCAGCCTAAAGTTTGAAGTTGGTAACAGCACTTTAAATAACAGTTTCAATAGGAAAATTATTATTGGACAAATAACATTTTCTTTAACTCACTCTGTTACCACATTAGCTTTAACTATCTTTCAAATAAGTTCAAGAGGCATTATTTAACAAAGCTCTAGGCTTCAACGTACTTTGAGTAAGGACACTCGGTAATCACTTTACTTCAAACGGAGAGGACCCTGAGAGGTGTTATAATGAGGAGTAAAATCAAGGTAGGTAAATAAATTCCGATATGAATTACCTTATATTTCAGCACACTAACACATCCATTAGGCTGATCCTTCACTGTACATCAATATAGTATTACGTTACAGTGATTGCGCAATGTGGTAGCAACTGCATGTTGGTAGGTGGAATTACAGGTAGAATTGCCGGACTTTATCGTATCTTCATGGCGATGATTCATACAAATTCCAGAATAGATCCAGCTATTTATCCACCCATCCGAGGCATTGGAAAGAAGCAGTAAAAGCCTCTCTCTGAATCAGCATGATATGCACCTTTACATTGACAGTGCACAGACTGGTAGCTCGTCTCCGACTACTGGCTCATCTCCGACTGACTATCAGTTCCACCTTTTCCACCTATGCCAATCACAATTTGCGCGCGCTACATATTTCCGTTCCTGAGGGGAACCACTACACCTTTTACATACAGAATAACTAAGAGCCCTAAGTGAGGATCAGCAATTTACATAACAGCAAACAAATACATTAAATAAAACAGAACATTCTCACATATTAACACTTCTACAAAAAATTATTCACACAAAATTACAATTACATACAATAAGTTCTGTTCCCTCCAAATGGGACAAATAACTTTAAATTACAGATACACTACTTTGCATAGAATCAAATCACGACATCAAAGGTTTGACAAAGAAAAGAGTACACAATTTTATGTTATCGATTCAATCACACTTACAGAAAATCAACAACGTAACATTAAATAAAGGAAAAGCAAAATAAATTCATACAGCATAAGAGCTGTGGTGTTACAAGCCCTTCCAAAACTCTGGTACGAATTATAGGACTCACCAACCACAGCTTTCGTCTCCACGACTTCTTCCTTACGGTTCACAACCGTCACGTCCAGTAAACTAACGAACTAAAATATCTGGGTGTAATCATCAACTGGCAAGTAATGTAGAAATGTCACCTACTATCTAGTCGACAGTTACGTAGGTCCCTGCAGATGTGGGAATGCCACGCAGTCCACCTTGGATTCTGCTTCTATTTACTTTCTCCCAAACAGATCGTTACCAACTCATTAAATTAACGCGTCTCCTCAGTCACATAGAACACCTTCGAAAAACCTGTTCCACTTGCAAACTCTACTCTGCTTTCCAATCTTCGTATGCTACTGCACCTCTACCAATACAATGCCACCAACCCTACACCAACACACCTTCCACACTGAGACGCCCTGCTAAACCTGCAGGACAGGACAGGTAACTTAAATTGTGGAAATGGACCAAAATAAGGGTCTGTCAGTTATACTCGAACATACAACTTTATTATTTGATCAAACATTACAAGCCAAAAAAAAACTTTTTTTAAACACACAGCTTTAATCTTTGGTGCTTAATTAGCGGTTGAAAGTCACTTTAATTTAAAAACGGCTGAAGGCCAATAACTTAAAACGCAAGCATAATTAGAAATTCAAAAGGCAAGCCTTATCTTAAAACAGTTCCTTAGTTAGGATGAAGTAAACAAGTTAAATTCAATCGGCTGAAGACCTAATACTTAAAAATCCATAACATTAATTTTTTTTAATACCAAAGCCCTTACGTGGAACAGTTCTTTAATTTAAGCTGAAGGCCTTAAGAGCAAACAACTCAAACTCAAAATCGGCTGAAGGCCCAAGACTTCAAAATCAACATCTGATTTAAAACAAAATCAGTTAGAAACCATACAAGTACAAACAACAAGAACAAATTTAAAAAATAATAGGGCAGTACACCCAAGGGCGTTCGGGGGTCGACCTGGAATTCAAACACTAACATTAGTTTGGGTGAGACAGGCAGTCGGCCCAACCATTTTCAATCCGCTGGGAACCCAACCGACAGACAGTCAACAAACCAATGTTCAAAATCAGTTCCTCTCCACACTTGCACCAATACTCAAACGATGCTAACAGCAGAGGCAGGAACAACAACCAGAACGTATCTCAGACAACCCGTAAGTGGTGGACGACCCTAATACACGTCGTCTAATCAGACGACCGACCAAACGGCCAAGCAAAGTCGCTGCCACCCAGACGTGTGTGTCGGCAATCGTCGGGAAAGTGATCGCTATCCTGTCCTTCCTCGCTACCCCACGCCACCCGACGAATTCAGAGCCAGTACGCCGACAACCTTTAAGTAACTTGTCAGTCAAACCACATAAACTACACACAGTTTCACGAACACTTGCACGCAGAGCTAGACAGTGCTAACGGCAGTGACTGAGCAAAACAAGGACGAATCACGAGCCGGCACACACACAGCCAACCCATAAGCGATGGCCGGCCAAATATACGTCGTCCGACAAGACGACGGACCGGCGATCAACCAAGGCCGTCCCCCACTCAGTGTGTCGGCAATCATACACGCGTGATGGCTGCATGTCCCACTGGTGCTACGACGCGACTGCGCCAACCGACCAACTGCAACACATCGGCAAGGAGACAGCACTAAAATAACCGGGTAGTCGACATCACAGGGTACACACAATTTCACAAACACTTGGAGGAAGAACGTCACCAATGCTAAAGCAGTGACTTTGCAATCACAAGGACGAACCACGATTTGAGACACACACACATACACACCGCCAACCCAGGAGCGATCGGCGAGCAAATACACGTCGTCCGGTAAGACAACCAACCGACGATAAACCAAGACCGTCCCCACTGAGCCATGTGTCCCGACAACGGTCGGGCGAGTCATGGCTATCCGATCTCACTGCCGGTTCAACCCGACCGAACTTCTGCCGCGTCCCAACTGTCCGACTGCCAGGTCGGAACCCCACTGCTGAAGCGTTCCAACACACTTCCTTGCCCGGTCCGAACTCTAATGCTGGCGCGTTCCAACTGACTGCCAGACACACGACGATCTGGAAATACTATCGGTCGCTCCAGAGATGGTACGACAGTGCATTTATCGATACGCGCTGCTGCTACCGCTCACGGACAAGTAAGCCAGGAAGTCAGAGACGCCAGTAAATGGAATAAGAAAACGAGGCGGCAGTACCGTAATAGAAGATGCCAAACAATAAATGGGATAAACGCGAGCCGTGCACGGCTCACACATATGTTCCTAAAGAAACGTCAATCGTCTCACCCTTCCAGATGAGGAACTCTATCCCAACATGTTCGGAAATTAAATAACGAAGATGATTCATATCTAAAGCTAGCTGCATATACAGTTAATATATCAGGACACTTATCACTTATTTTGTTACCTTCCACTGATGAAATAAAACAAAATTAAACGAGTTATCTACAAATTTCGCAAAACATATCTACAACTGGATTCACATTAGGAAAAATATTATGTAAAATTATAAATAACTTTGCTCAGTCTGGACATCAACTATCGTACTGTATCGATGGGCTGCCTTATTTTCACCTTTTGAGCATTCCAATTATCACCTTCATGACGGTTGTACATAAATTTTAGTAACGCAATTTTACATAACTAATGAAAGCGTATCAAATAGTGAACTTGGGGTACTTATCCTCTGGGAAGATTAGGTAAGGATTTTAGGGTGAGGGATTTGAGTTTGGGTAATTCTAGCCGTAGATGAGTGAACACAAAAGCGTATATGGCAGTGGAGGATGTTACAGGAGACCGAGTTGTGTCACCACATACAGTTTTGTTCCTGTAGAGATGGGGCTGTTCTGCGTGTGGGACTTCGAACAGAAGAAGGGAAAGATTGGGGCAAGAGAGGGTGAGATTAATAGCCGACCGCGACGAAAAACGCCTAGAGTTGTAGGCAGCCTCCCAAGCACAGCAAATGATTAGGACCTCGGGCTGCAGCGGAGAAACGGACTATGCGAAAACAGCCAGTGAAGTAGTGTCGTCAAGATGGCAGAGGATTGCAGAAGCGATGTCTACAGTGCTGGGGTAGTAACGGCAGCAACAGACGAAGTGGGGGAGGGGGCAGCGATGACAACGAATGCGGAACGCAGAGGGTGCAGGAGCACGAATGACAAAGATGGGAGATTGGTGACGAAAGCAGGAAATGGCGATAAATAAGACAGTAGCTATCTAACTAAAAATAAACAGTGTCTCTAACCAGGCTAGTTTATAGAAGTAACTAAAGAGGGAGAGCGACAGCGACAGGGTAGGAGCTACTAAACTAACAGTAGAGTGTCGCTCTAGCCTAAATAGTTGACAGGTTGTGAGAATGCGGTATTCCAACCTACAGATGCGATGATAAAGTGCTCCCGTCCCTTCTATCTCATAAGGACAAGCCAAGTATGTCAATCAGTAAAATTGGTTCAAATGGCTCTGACCACTATCGGAATTAACATATGAGGTTATCAGTCACCTATAAAAAATTGTTCAAATGGCTCTGAGCACTATGGGACTTAACTTCTGAGGTCATCAGGTCCCTAGAACTTAGAACTACTTAAACCTAACTAACCTAAGGACACCACACACATCCATGTGCGAGGCAGGATTCGAAACTGCGACCATAGCGGCCGCGCGGTTCCAGACTGTAGCGCCTAGAACCGCATGACCACCCCGGCCGGCAGTCGCCTAGAACGTAGAACTACTTAAACCTAACTAACCTAAGGACATCACACACATCCATGCCCGAGGCAGGATTCGAACCTGCGACCGTAGCGGTCGCGCGGTTCCAGACTGTAGCGCCTAGAACTGCTAGGCCACACCGGCCAGCTGTCAATAAGTAAATCACAATAAATCGTAGTGAAAGAAATATCCCATGGCTTGCAGACATATATGCTACCTTGACGTCTCTGTAAAGGATGTTATTTCACAAATTATCGTCAACAGGGTGACAGTATCGTTGTCAATGAGAGTTTACAGCCATTGTCATTTTCCACATTTTGTCAAGGTTTAAAGCAATAACGCATAATTTTATGGTTGTTAAATGTATTTCAGTAGCTTCCCTACAAACTGAATCCCAAATGGATGGAACAGATGCTAAAATCTGGAAGTTCTCGTAGCCCAGAGCGTGACTACGGCGGGCGGGTATAGCATTGAGGTTCAATACTGTTCTTTAGCCGTGTGTACAGTATGTTCAGTAAGCGACAATGCATACTTACACTGAATCTTACACACATCTGCCTTCTGTACAATCGTCATCCTTCAATACTATGGCATCTTCCTTCTAAAATAGGTCGTAATCTCTCCAAACATAAACTCAAGGTTACTTTTCAGCAAGATCAAAAGGTAGTCATGCACGTTATCTTTGTGATAGATTTATGCTACTGAAGGAAGGAGTGTATGGGATTCCTTGTCATTGAGGTTTGTTGTGTATCTGGCTTACTATAGGTAGAGCGCTGCGTGGAACATTGACAGTATACCCGCATTCTACGTAGTGATAAATTTACCGTGATAGAGCTTTGTATATAGGCATATTCTAGCTTCCACTACTCCTGGCAACGGGTAAAATCTTTCCGTAAAGCTGCCGGTGGTCCTACGTTCCTATCCGCGTTACAGTTCCGTCACAAACCCCACCCACGTCATCACTACCAGTAGTATCAGTGGAGCAGGAATGGCTACACATTTATGTTCCTTTGTGCAGTACTGCAATCGGCGACATCCTCAACGCGTCAGCGGCGACGGCAGCAACAAGTGGATCAGTCAGCAAATGAACAAGTTGTCGTAGGTATGCAAACCCGCCAGACTCGTGCATCGATATCGGAAAGAATGCACCAGTGTTGGCCGTCCGGAGTTGTTTTTGTTTGGGTTCATGTCCGTACCACTGTGGAAGTGAACTCCGCGTTCTTTTTTCTTTTTTTTCGGAACATTCATTAAGATCAAGCCCTATCCTGATACGGAGTCACAGAGACATAGACTTGTCATGTAACGCCATGCAGGCGAAGAGGCTATGACGATACGGGGATAAGGACAACACAACATCCAGTCCCCGAGCAGAGAATATCACTGGGCCGTTCGGGAGACGAACCCTGGCCCATCCGGTTAGCCATCTGCCTTGCTACCCCTGTAGTTACTGAAGCGAACCTTCCCCTCAGTTGGCAAGACCCTTCAGTAGTGTAAGCTAGGGGGAAATTACGCGCGCTTTCCTCGTCCAGTTGTGTGGTTGTGCGAAGCTTTCCCACCACCGACGTTACTATTTGCACGTAGCTACTAACTTACTTTTAGTTTTTTTCTCGATTTGCTATTGTGGTTTTGTTTTTATGCAATTCACGATTCTTGGCTTTTCCAGCTGGGATCCCTCCAGATTTGTACTTTCGGATTTGCATACGTTACGCAATCTTTAAAGCACATGTAAATAAGACATGCTGATTGATCGAATTAACTACCCCTACATGGGTGGCAAGTAATGCCAACAATACGCCTTATAGACAAGAAAAAATGTGGCTGTTATTCCTGAGGTAATGTGATAATGGATATCACGTTTAAGGGAGAGGCCTCGTCAAGTCTGGGAGGCGGTAAGGAAGATTTCAGCACTCCGTCTCCATTGTACATTCGGTTTGCAGCCGGTGGATTAGCAAACAACCTATCGCGACTAGGTCAGTAATACTATGACTGAACCGGTAGCATTGAAATGATAATCTAAATTAAGCTTCCGACGCTACATTTCGCAACTGAACGAGTTCTTCATCTCTTGGGCCTTGTTTTGTGACTGACTCTAGTGGTCACACAAGAGAATGTCGCTCCCTCAAAGTCCAGCTAAAGAGTAACGGCGGCTGTTCGGCTTGGTTCCATTATGAATTCCTGTCCAGAGGAGAAATGTCGGCTGACCAGCGATATGCCTCTTTCTGCGACCAATCTAACTGAGTCTTTTGCAGAGTCTTCTACAGGAACCACTCTGTGGCATTAAGATTCCGGGCTGTATTGATCTTTTGATACCCGGTTTCATAGCTAGTGGAAGTTGTCTTTATCTACTAAGACTTTATTTCAACAAAAATATGTATTTGTTAATCGCATTAATTACTTAGTTGTAAAAATTATATCTGAGGAGAGCATCATTCATTATCTTCATATCTCTACCACCTTCAGACGACACACAAAATTAATATTCTTTTTACTACTTAATAGTAATATTACGAAAGGGGAAAATAAGTTTGTTATATTTTCACAATTCAACCGCTGAACTGATTTCGATGAAATTTGGTGTGGAGGTATCTAGAACGCTGAGCAAGAACACACTTTATAACATCTGTAGTGTAGGATATTTATTGGTTCGAGGCATATTACGCCAATTAGGGAAAAAATTTACTCTTTGAGAAAGCTATTTACTTTTTGATTTTTGAATTTTATCATACGTCTGAGGGTAGCATTCATCTCACGCTGGCTGAGGAGAACCCTACGTCATAGTGACGTAATACTACGTCATCGTGAAGTAAATAAACCTAAACCGACTTCATGAAAACGTATATCGAATTTTGCAGTTGTACTACAGAGGTTGCACGGTAATGTGAAAGCTAAATGTAAATACATGTGTAGAAACGAAGTTACAGCAGATGTGTGGTTTGTTCAGCCGAGTTGAATTAGTTATTAAGCAAGAATCGTAACAATTTTGGATGTTACTGTGTGTTTTTTTAACATAATTAATGTCTGAAAGAAGGAACCATTACGACAGTAAAAAAAAGAAACGCTTGCCGTTTTTTTTAATCCGATAAATCGCCCATAAATCATGTGGACAGAAACACGAAATAATTAATTATTAATCTGTAAACCAAAGAATTTGGAATGTTATCAGGTATTTCATGTACATAAAGAAAGTCAAAAAAGCTTACCACCATTTTTAAAAAATCCCATGAATGGTGCGTGATTGCGTCGACAGAAAAATGAAATAATTAATTATGAAGCTTTAATCCCAAGAATGTGAGATGTTATTGTCTGTTTCATGAACACAACGAATATCTGAACGAAGGAACCATAACCACAACGAAAGTAAAAAAAAGCGAGTAACCATTGTTTTTAAGAATCCGATTAATTGAGCATAAATAATGTGGATAGAAACATGAAATATGGAGAAATTTAAGTGTTTCGTATTTTTATAAAAGCCAGTGAATTGTACATAATTCTTCTGGGCAGAAACGCTAAACCGAGAAATTAATGTCGTTCCAAATATAATTCCGACTGTTGCTGGAATTTTAATTTTGCCTTCATGTTGCAGATTAACTCAGAACTCAGGATATTTTTCGGCTACTTCTGTAATTTATAATTCGTGCAGTCGCATGTGGGGGCTCTAGAGCTAAACAAATATATTTTTTGTAGCATCATGTTACTGTTGTGATCTTCAGTTCGAAGACTGGTTTGATGCAGCTCTCCGCGCTACTTTTTCCTGTGCAAGCCTCTTCATTTCCGAATAACTATTGCAACCGACGTCCTTTTTGAATCTGCTTACTGTATTCATTTCTTGGTGTCCCTCTTCAATTTTTAACCCGAACACTTCACTTCAGTACTAAATTGGTGATTCCTTGATGTCTCTGAATATGTCTTATCAGCCAATCCCTTCTTTAAGTCAAGCCGTTTCAGTACTTGTTGAGGCAACGGTCTGGATGATGACTAATATTGGTTTGTAACATCAACCACGATGTGCCTGCTGTGCTGGTAACGCGGAAGTCTGAAAGTAAGGGAAAACTACAGCCATGTTTTTCCGAGGGCATACACCTGTAGCACCATATTTTTTTCGCACAGTCACAGCAGTTATGTTGTACGGATACAAGAACAGTCCAAAAATGTTGTTGCAGTGTAGCTTGTGCTAGGAAACAGTTGTTCAGAAAAAAATTGGACACGTTGCGCCGTTTCTGAGTTAATTAGCACTGAAGTTTTCCAATCAGGCCATTGCGGGCGCAAGTTGAAAAGGACCGCAAAATACAATTAGTGTCAGTCGTTCTCATAGCTTACATGATAGAGAAAGTGACTGTTCAGCTTTTGGCTCGGATTCATTTCTCACTACCGTCACATGTGCAGTTTTTGTATCGCTCCCGTGTTCGGTTTTAGGAATGAAAACGAAGAACACATTTGACGACATCGTCTCCGTTGGGCAAAGTGAATTTGTGCACAACCGCCTGATTGGCTAACTTCAAAGCTAATTAATTCAGAAACGTGGCAACATATCGAATTTTTTTCTTAACAGTTATATCTCAGCACAACCTACCCTGAAACACCCTTACAGGCTTTACAAACTGTTTCTGATCACACTCTATACAGTACGATCGGTAGTCGCTGTGCAATGTACTACGGACTAAGGACCTAGATGACGTTGCAATTTTATGATGGGTAGAATATATGAAACTTCCTGACAAAACCTCTTTTTTTTCATAGCTACGCGACTGTTAAGCTGTTCTGCTGTTGAGTAACGTTTAACTGTTTGGCTCAGTTGAGGAAAGCTGTTGTATGTGAAGAGTAATGTTTCCATGTTCAATTTGCTTTCAGTTACGGTGGATTCAACTGGGGAACTTATTTTCCTCTCGAACGCGTGTTTCGTCGAGGCGACATTTACACATATTTAGCGCAGGAGGAATTTGCTGAAAAATTCTCGAAAACTGCTGCACCTCATCGTAATGCGATTCGTCGACTTATTTAGAATGTTACGGGGATATGCGCTCAGTTTTAGATGTACAACAGACGGAAAGACCACCTAAAGAGCACCTAAACTAAATGAAGAGAGGTTGTTGGATATTTCTGACACTAAATGATTGCGCCAGTTGTCACAAGAAAAATATATGGAGATTGCAACAGCACGTAAAGCTGTTACGCAAAGAAGAATATAAAGTGACATGAATTGAAAGATACGGATCATGAAAAGTGAATCGATCACGGTAAGTGGTTTACTTCTTTCAGCCTGAGGAATACCACTGACATTCTTGATGCCACCCTGTATACAGAACAGGCCTGGCTCCACCTATCACATGATGTTGACACACAAATCTCACGATTGTAGTCAAAGGAGAATCCTTGTGCTGTGCATGAAACGCCATTGCATGATAAGAAAACTGGAGTAGAGGTATGTTATTGTTTAATGATGTAAGAAGACGAAATCAACTATTCATGGTTTGTACAACAAGGCGGTACTCATCGTAGAGCTAGCAATGTCATGTGCCTTCTGGAAGACTTTTCTAGGGAACGTGCCACCACAAGAAACCTATGACCCCCTCGGTCGCTGAATGTTACTCCGTCAGATATTTTTCTTCGGGGAGAGCCAAAATCTGTATTGCATCGAAATTGACCGTGTACGCTTTGTAACTTAAAAACTGAAATACCTGCGCACGTGAGAAGCATATCACAATAAAAGCTGCAGAAAGCTTTTTCCAACAAAATTAAGCGAATTCAGACTATTATAGCTGCCCATGGACGTTTTCCAAAATATGTTGTAACTGCACAGCAACATTCCGAAGACCTTGCAGAATAAGAGCTTTCAGTTCAATTTTTATTTCGGACCTTCTGTGATGATTACTGTTAATGTGTATTTTTAGTCCTAATATCATTTCAGCCCTGTTCAACCCAATGAGCTTTACAGGATCAACAGTTCCTTCATTTACCGACTGTATTAGCCAGTTGAAGAACTGACAATGAGTAACAGTATCTGAATCAGCCGAGCAATATCTTGCTGTTACTTTTCAACGTTTCAGTTTGGGTTTGTGCACAGTTCTGCGCGCAGATGCTACAGCTGCTCCATTCTGCAGTGATAAACTACACAACGATTTCCTCCGATCGCTTTACAAGTCTGCCCATCACTTATACACTGGTGTCGTCCACATACAAACTAATATAAAGGGGAAAATAAGTTTGTTATGTTTTCACGATTGAACCGCTGAATTGATTTCGATGAAATTTGGTGTGGAGGTATCTAGAACGCTGAGCAAGATTCGTCCACGAGACTCAGAGGGCCATAGATACGGGTTCACAGGTAGATGCCGTGTTTCTTGACTTCCGCAAGACGTTTGATACAGTTCCCCACAGTCGTTTAATGAACAAAGTAAGAGCATATGGACTATCAGACCAATTCTGTGGTTGGATTGAAGAGTTCCTAGATAACAGAACGCAGCATGTCATTCTCAATGGAGAGAAGTCTTCCGAAGTAAGAGTGATTTCAGGTGTGCCGCAGGGGAGTGTCGTAGGACCGTTCCTATTCACAATATACATAAATGACCTTGTGGATGACATCGGAAGTTCACGGAGGCTTTTTGCGGATGATGCTGTGGTATATCGAGAGGTTGTAACAATGGAAAATTGTACTGAAATGCAGGATAATGTGCAGCAAATTGATGCATGGTGCAGGGAATGGCAATTTAATCTCAATGTAGACAAGTGTAATGTGCTGAAAGAAAGAAAGATCCCTTATCATTTAGCTACAATATAGCAGGTCAGCAACTGGAAGCAGTTAATGCCATAAATTATCTGGGAGTACGCATTAGGAGTGATTTGAAATGGAATGATCATATAAAGTTGATCGTCGGTAAAGCAGATGGCAGACTGAGATTCATTGGAAGAATCCTAAGGAAATGCAATCGGAAAACAAAGGAAGTAGGTTACAGTACGCTTTTTCGCCCGCTGCTTGAATACTGCTCAGCAGTGTGGGATCCGTACCAGATAGGATTGATAGAAGAGATAGAGAACGGAGAGCAGCGCGTTTCGTTACAGGATCATTTAGTAATCGCGAAAGCGTTACGGAGATGATAGATAAACTCCAGTAGAAGACTCTGCAGGAGAGACGTTCAGTAGCTCGGTACGGGCTTTTGTTGAAGTTTCGTGAACATACCTTCACCGAAGAGTCAAGCAGTATATTGCTCCCTCCTACGTATATCTCGCGAAGAGACCATGAGGATAAAATCAGAGAGATTAGAGCCCACAAAGAGGCATACCGACAATCCTTCTTTCCACGAACAATACGAGACTGGAATACAAGGGAGAACCGATATAGGTACTCAGGGTACCCTCCGCCACACACCGTCATGTGGCTTGCGGAGTGTGGATGTAGATGTAGATATAATACAGCCGGTCGGTGATGTTCGTAACAACATAGTTTATATGAATTGTGTTTATGCGGATCATTGAAAAACTAGTTTTAGACTCATCCACTTATAAACCCACTCGTTTCTTTCGCTACCTGGACGTTTGTAATATAGCCCCACGGAATGGAGAAGCTTGATGATCCATTTTTTGTCCATCTCACATTATCATAACACCAAATTTACCCTGGAACTGTTGAAAGACACCGTGCTTCGCTGTCTTGATGAAAAGGGAGGCAGCATCTACGGCAGCCGACCCACATTGACCAGTACTTTCAGATCGATAGCTTCCACTATCCTTCTTAGCAGAGTGGCGTTATGAAGACGTTGTCTCACAGGACACACTCTCTATGAGCTGAAGAGAGCTTGGCCTGTGAGCTTCAGCACCAAGTTTTTCAGCAAAATGGCTGTTCCACATCCCGAATGTGGATACGCCAATCAGATTACAAACAATAAGAAGAAATCGAAAATGACAAATCAAAATTGTTATCGTCCACATTTTATTCAACAGCCATCTCTACAGAGATCTGCAGAGTTGTACCGAGACTTTTGGATCATCAGTCTTCTGATATGTTCATATAGCACTCCGTCTTCAGGCTACAATTGGCCAATCGGGACCGTCCGACCGCCGTGTCATCCTCAGATGATGGTTTTCTGTGACCGGCGCCGCTACTATTCGGTCGAGTAGCTCCTCAATTGGCATCACGAGGCTGAATGCACTGCGAAAAATGGCAACAGTGCATGGCGGCCCAGATGGTCACCCATCCAAGTGCCAGCCACGCCCGACAGCGCTAAACTTCTGTCATCTGACGGGAACCGGTGTATCCGCTGCCGCAAGGCCGTTGCCACTTATGTTCATATAGCCCACCACGAATTCCTCTCCCGTGACAAGCTTATCTCAGACTAGAACTTGCAACTCATGCCCTCAATTATTTGCTGGATGTATTCCAATGTCTGCTTCCTCTACAATTTTTACCTTCTACAGCTCCCTCTAGTACCAAAGTTATTTCCTGATGTCGTAATACACGTCCTATCACTTTATTCCTTCTTCTTGACAGTGTTGTCTACATGTTCCTATCTTAGCTGATTCTATAGCGAACTTTCTCATTCTCCCCTTTTATCAGTTAACTACATTTTCAACTTTCTTCTGTAGCACCACATCTCAAATACTTCGCTTCTGTTACGGTTTCCCCACAGACTATGATTCAGTATCATAAAAAGCTGGGTTCCAGACTTCAATTTTCAGCAATTTCTTCCTCAAATTAACGCCATTGTTTGACTCTACTGGACTTCCATTGGCCAGGAATGCCCTCTTTGCTTGTGCTACACTGCCTTTTATGTCTTCCTTGTTAATTACATCTTGTGACATTTTGCTTTCAGTATAGCAGCATCCCTTAACTTCGTCTATTTCGTGATCACCTACATTGATATTCAGCTACGCGATAATCTGATTTCTTATACTTCTCATTAGTTTCTTCTTCTTCAGTCTTCTGTTCTCATAAGACTGTTCATAGTGTAGGGAAGCACATACTCAAGTCTTTTAAAATTCACATCAGTCTTTCCGTTGTGTGCCAGCCTAGTCCGCTGTAACTAGCTCTGACGTCATAAATATTGCGCAATACTTTAAAATGAAGTAGATAACCTGAAACGTTTCTAGCATGTCAGGAGTAATACAAAATCAATATGTGTTGAATATCAGTTCAATAACTTTAACCATTTTCGAAATTTGGATGTTTTTCTGTAAAAATCATTGGCGCAACAGAAAAGAGCTAGAAACTTAAAAATTTATATTTAGATTCGCTTTGCCTAATAATTTAGTAGATACAGTATTCTGGATCTCACAAATTAAAATTTTAGTTAAAATTCATGATTTTCTGGGTTGTGTCTTAGAAATTAAGGAAGCCAGATAGATTAAGTAGGCGAATAAATAAAGCTAGGATGTTTAAATATAAGTAGAAGGGAGATCCGCTACAATCATAAAAATGTGAGAAGTATCAACAGAATAACTATAAAACTATAGCTATAGCGTACCTCCAAAAAGCAAGTTCAGAGCTCGTCTACTGCGTGTAGTGCAATTACATTAATTATCTCGCCCAAAATATTTGACAAGGCCACGTCAGACTTTTATTACGATTACTTACTTGTGTGCTGATTGCACAATTAAATTGAAAGCTTCATCGGCCATCAGCAAAGGAAGCAATGATTAATTCGATAACCTAAAGTGGTGCATTGCTAGCCCAGTGGCTAGTCGGGAGAGCTGATTTGATAAGGCGTTCCCTTAGCCGTCCGCACCGTGGCTTTATATGTAAGAACGCTGCGCGAGAGAAGGAAGGCCCCAGTTCTCTCCAGACGCTGATTAGCGCACCACTTGTGCCGGGAGTCGCGTCGCGTCGGTATCATTGCTATAAAAAGCCTTGGGTGCCGTAATAAGTTACTCGGGATACGCGTAACCAAGAAATCGTTTTCGAGTGAAGTGTTAATTCTGGGATGACTTTAATGATCTATCTTCAGTTTGCGTATGTCGTATTTTCACGTGCCGCCGCAGGACAGACATTGTACCATTATTTAGCGTGGCGTTTGGTGAACATTATCATCAAATTATGGCGAGCATTCACTTAAACATTTAATTTGAACAGTTATAGTGGCATCAGCACATTAGACTCTTAACTGCTCTGGTAGTTGGATTGTGTGGATTCTTTTTGGTCTGTGACTTTCAGAATATAGTGAACACTTTAGAGAGAATGGTTTTTGATTATGAATCCCAGACAATCTCCTAATTCCTCAGAGCTATAAGCTGTAGGTATAAATGTATTTCTCAGATGAAGTGGGCACTAGGAATTCTAATTACAGGCTTCACGTTTTGCTAATCACTTTCTGGTTGCCAATATTGTAGTTAGAGAGCCAGTGTTGAGAGCGGCAAACAGCATAAATACAAAACATTTATTCTATTATTCCACCTGCCGCCCCACAATACCATTCAACAGGTCCTGTAAATCTTCTTCATCTTTGCTGTGTCGTCCGAACAAGACACAGCCAGGGCAAAAGCACCACAGTCGCAAAGATACGAGCTGGTTCCTGTGCCGCAGAGACTCTTCGCCACTTGCGCAAGTATCACCGGCGCCACGGGTCGCGCTGAAGATGAAGATATCGACTTCACCTCGACCAATTGCCGACCGAGTACGATCCGCCAATGACTGGACGGCAACGGATAGAAGCCTACTCGGAAGACAGAAGAGCATTTCTCACCCACTTGGTTATAGATTATCGTCCAAGGCTGACTTTGACAGGGGACGTCGTTTAGTACAGTCTTAGAAATGAACAGATACTTGTTGTAAATTTCATTTGCTATGAACTGTGAAGTTTACCTACGATTATTTGCACTTAGCCACCGAGGACCCTTATTTTATTGTACTATAAGCAATGTTTCAGACTTAATAATTCAACAAGTCATAAAGATAAGTAAACCTTTTAACTCGTTCGAGTGACTTTGTTACTAACTTGTTGGAGTGCTGTCGAATCTTCGTTCTCCTATCCTGTTACCTGAATCTGGGGCATAGCTGTGTAATAGTGGCAGGGAAAAATTTTCTTAGCGGTGTACTGCACCAGTCGCCGATTCACGAACTTGGAAACTCGGCCTACTGTTACAACAGTAGCGAGGAGGCCTTTACAAAACTGGCGACGAAGGTTTACAAAATTTGTCACTGAAGGTAGAAATGTCATCAGCGAAACTCATCACTGTTGTTCTCTCATCCTTAGTTTTAATGCCGCTTTTGAACCCTTCTTTTATTTCTGTCATTGCATCTTCAATGTACAGATGGAACAATAGGGGCGAAATACTGCATCCTGTGTTGCACCGTTTATAATTTCAGCACTTGGCCTTACAGTCTTACTATTCCCTCTTGATTCTCATAGATTATACACGTCAACTCGAAAAGTCCATTGGTTGCCATTTTCCCTGTGATTTTAGGAATTCCGCCGGAATGTTACCTATCAGTTCTGCCATATCTGATTTCAAGTCATTCAAAGATGTCTTTAAAGCTGACTTCAACAATGGATGATCTATGTCTTCCATATCAACTCAAATTCTTCTTGTCCTCACCACCATATAGGCCTTCAATGTACTCTTTTCGCCTATACGCTCTCTTCTCTGTGTTTAACAGCCCAATTACCATTACGCTCTTGATGTTTCTGCCCCGGCTTTTAAGCTCACCGAAGGTTATTTTGACTTGCCTGGGACCTGTTAGTAGGACATGTTCTGAGGCATCAAGGGATCACAAATTTAGCATTGGAGGGCAGCGTGGAGGGTAAAAATCGTAGAGGGAGACCAAGAGATGAATACACTAAGCAGATTCAGAAGGATGTAGGCTGCAGTAAGTACTGGGAGATGAAGAAGCTTGCACAGGATAGGGTAGCATGGAGAGCTGCATCAAACCAGTCTCAGGACTGAAGACCACAACGATAACATATGCTCATTCAGCAGCCGGCCGGAGTGGCCGTGCGGTTCTGGGCGCTACAGTCTGGAGCCGAGCGACCGCTACGGTCGCAGGTTCGAATCCTGCCTCGGGCATGGATGTGTGTGATGTCCTTAGGTTAGTTAGGTTTAATCAGTTCTAAGTTCTAGGCGGCTGATGACCTCAGAAGTTAAGTCACATAGTGGTCAGAGCCATTTGAACCATTTTGCTCATTCAGCCTTCCGACGATCACTTCCTTTTTCTTATTTTTTCACATTCAAATCAAGCCAGAGGAAAATTAGACCATTAGGAAGGCTGACTAAAAACAAATCTAAGTAAGGGACCCTCTGCTCTAATCACTGAAGGATCAGTGGCAACTGCACGCAATGAACATTATCTGCAGCCGTGCTAACGAAGGTAATGCTGCCTCTGCCCATCCTCAGTTGACGGAGGGTGGTGATCACAGGTAGCGAGTGTTGCGTTATTCGATAAAGCATAACGGGGGAAGCAGCTCCTACAACTGAACGTCAGTAATACCTGATGATATCGGCGCCGAACGTCGGCGAAATATTGTGCCAGTCATACATGATCATCCATATGAGAACCCTGGTAGACTTAACATTGCAGATAGTTGTACTGATACACAGAGTAAAGGAAAATAGTATTCAAACGTGGTTCATTACATATCAATACCTTCTCAGTCAACTCCGGATAACTTCTCAATTTCATATTAATCGGCAGAACAATGCCTCTAACGCTGTGGGAGCTCGCTCACTAACACAGTCCTCCGTAATCCACTCGTTTCTCATTCTCACCGTCACAGTTCTTGACTGCCAAACAGTACACCAACGCTGCATGTTACATAACGAATCTCTCCGCAGTGTCTCTTGCAATAAAGATATGTGAATGTTGATCATTTGGTTGGTTGGTGCTTTAGTGAGCAAAAACTGCAAAGGACTTAAGTGCCCTATCATACCATAAGAGAAAACATGTACTAAATAAAAACCTGATGCGTAAAAAGCAAAAACCCAATCAAGCAACTTTAAAAGAGGAGCAGCTAAGGACAACGACGTTTCTAGCGAAAATTTCTCAGAACATAGTGCAGATGTATTGATCTCTGGGAAAGGGGGGGGGGGGGTGCGTGTCACCCGCTAAAACATCTGATGAAATGGACAGCAAACATAAGCGTAAGTGTAAACCGTTAAAAATGAACACCGGGTCAGAAAGTGGTTCACTGCCAAGAGTGGAGCGCAGTAGCCACAGAGTGGGGCAGGGTCATCACTTAATAAATGGCAGTGACTAAAACTAGAGTGTGCTACACGCAGCCGGGCTAGAATGACCCCCTCGGAATGTAAGGGCCGAGAGAAAATCAACCATGCTAAATGGAGAGGTTTAACGTCCCGGAGTTTGTCCGACAGACAGCGGCTAGGGAGGGGAGCTACAGCCTTGCAGCTGCATCAGCAGCCTCGGTCGCTGGATTGTCGACTTGACCAGGAATCCGCAGAAACACCACAGTAAGCCAGTAGAGGCAGTCTTTGATCCAGTGTACTTAAGGGTGGACTGAGTACAGCGCGGGAAAGCTCTGTAGAGCCCTGAGAGGGTCTCAGAGGAGGCCATGTCGCCGGATCTACTGGGTGGCATAATCACGGGCGTACAGCTCTGCGGTAAAAATCGAATACTGGTCAACAAGACGATATTGAAAAGTATCAGTCCCAAGCACACTACTAACCATTAAAATGGCTACACCAAGAAGAAATGCAGGTGATAAACGGGAGTTCATTGGACAAATATATTATACTAGAAGTGACATGTGATTGTATTTTCCCGCAATTTGGGTGCATAAATCCTGAGAATACAGTACCCAGAACAACCACCTCTGGCCGTAATAACGGCCTTGATACGCCTGGGCAATGAGTCGAACAGAGCTTGGATGGCGTGTCCAGGTACAGCTACCCATGCAGCTTCAACACGATACCACAGTTCATCAAGAGTAGTGACTGGCGTATTGTGACGATACAGTTGCTAGGGTACCATTGACCAGACGTTTTCAATTGGTGAGAGATCTGGAGAATCTGCTGGCCATGGCAGCAGAAAGACCCGTACAGGACCTGCAACATGCGGTCGTGCATTATCCTGCTGAAATGTAGGGTTTCGCAGAGACCGAATGAAGGGCAGAGCCACGGGTCGTAACACATCTGAAATCTAACGTCCACTGTTCAAAGTGCCGTCAATGCGAACAAGAGGTGACCGAGACGTGTAACCAATGGCACCCCATACCATCACGTCGGGAGATACGCCAGTATGGCGATGACGAATACACACTTCCAATGTGCGTTCACCGCGATGTGGCCAAACGCGGATGCGACCATCATCATGGTGTAAACAGAACCTGGATTCATGCGAAAAAATGACGTTTTGCCATTCGTGCACCCAGGTTCGTCGTCGAGTACACCATCGCAGGCGCTCGTGCCTGTGATGCAGCGTCAAGGGTAACCGCAGCCATGGTCTCTGAGCTGATAGTCCATGCTGCTGCAAACGTCGTCGAACTGTTGGTGCAGATATTTGTTGTCTTGCAAATGTCCCTATCTGTTGACTCAGGGACCGAGACGTGGCTGCACGATCCGTTACAGCCATGCGGATAAGATGCCTGTCATCTCGACTGCTAGTGATACGAGGCCGTTGGGATCCAGCACGGCGTTCCGCATTACCCTCCTGAACCCACCCATTCCATATTCTGCTAACAGTCATTGGATCTCGACCAACGCGAGCAGCAATGTCGCGATACGATAAACCGCAACCGCGATAGGCTACAATCCGACCTTTATCAAAGTAGGAAAAGTGATTGTACTTATTTCTCCTCCTTACACGAGGCATCACAACAACGTTTCACCAGGCAACGCCGGTCAACTGCAATTGTGGTTGAGAAATCGGTTGGAAACTTTCCTCATGTCAGCTTGTTGTAGGTGCCACCACCGGCGCCGAGCTTGTATGAATGCTCTGAAAAGCTAATCATTTGCATATCACAGCATCTTATTGCTGTCGGTTAATTTTCGTGTCTGTAGCACGTCATCTTCGTGGTGTAACTATTTTAATGGCCAGTAGTGTACAAAGGCACACCCGACACCTTGGCGGGTCTTGGAATCGAGTGCGAAGTGCGAAGAACTCGCTGTGATGCACCAGGAGTAGTGTCCTTAGGAAGCGAATAGAGTCCGAAGTCAACACGTAAGGGCAGTGAAGAGCTCGCAACCATGGGGAACGTGGCAGGGAGCGTAAAGCAAATGTGTCGAAGCAGAAAACGAAAGCGAAATGCAGGAGGCAACAGAGAAGACGGGCGCAATGGAATTGTGGGAGATGGGAGCATAGGCTTGGTGACTGGCACAGACGGCTCGCGTAATGACTCAGGAGAACAGACCGCCGTTACGACAACGGTAACTCAGCAGCCTCAGCATAAAGATTGTCAACAGATCTAGTATAGAAAACAGCAGTGACTAAACGTAGGCCGGCCGCTGTGGCCAAGCGGTTCTAGGCGCTTCAGTCCAGCGCCGCGCGGGTGCGACGGTCGCAGGTTCGAACTGTGCCTCGGGCATGGATGTGTGTGATGTCCTTATGTTAGTTAGGTTTAAGTAAAGTCTAGGGAATTGATGACCTCAGGTGTTAAGTCTCATAGTGCTTATAGCCATTTGAACTAAAAGTAGCCCACAATTGTGGATGCTGTTAAGACGATGGATGAACGACGGACGTGCGGATGAATATACGATACAACCATTATCCAGTTTCGAACGGACAAGGGACTGGTATAAACGGAACAGGATGGTCCCATCCGCTTCCCGTGAGGTGCCACATAAAACACACAGAACACTGAAGGTGCGAGTACAACGAGCTGATAGCTAAGAGACCAACAGAGTTTCGTATGAAAAGTGAGTCCGAAGAATTTCGTTGTGTCAACAAACGGACGAAGGATTGGGTCTAGACGTAGGGACATGGCAAGAAACTCCCGGGACCGCCAGAAGTTCATAGAGACAGTATTGTCAGCGGAATAGCAGAAGCCATTGTTGATGCTCCACGACAAAAGATGATCAAAACATCTCTGAAGACGCCACTCAAGTAGACAGGTTCGTTGGGAGCTGCAATAGATAGCAAAGTTATCAACGGAAAAGGAGCCTGAGATACCTGGCGGGAGAATGTCCACAATAGGGTTAATGGCTATGGCAACCCTGAGGCACCCCGTTATCTTGAATAAAAGCATCTGACATTGCCGAACCCACATGTATCTGAAAAACACAGTCTTTTAAACCTACCCAATAAAAAAGTGCATGCAACCCTGGAAACCCCACGTACATAATGCACAGGATACCCGCCCTCTAGCATGTGTCAGACCACTTCTCAAACCAAAAAGAAAAGCTAGTTTGGCACTTCCGCAAAAAATTGTTGAGTTGACGTGGTGACGAGATGATCAATAGCAGAGCGGTGCCTACGGAATACAAAAATGGTTCAAATGGCTCTGACCACTATGGGATTTAACTTCTGAGGTTATCAGTCCCCTAGAATTTAGAACTACTTAAACCTAACTAACCAACGGAAATCAGGTAATCGGTCCCCTAGAACTTAGAACTACTTAAACCTAAGTAACCTAAGGACATCACAGACATCCATGCCCGAGGCAGATTTCGAACCAGCGACCGTAGAGGTCGCGCGGTTCCAGACTGTAGCGCCTAGAACCGCTCGACCAGTCTGGCCGGCTATGGAATACACTTTGGGCGCTAGTGAGACCCACCACACCAGCCGATTATTAATCATACGGTGCATCACCTTGTTGAGGGAAACTGGGTGGTAGCTGGAAGGAAGTTGAAGGTTTTAGCCCTTACCAAGCTTAGGCATGGGAATGACAATGGCTCACGCCAGCAACTGGGAAATGTGACATCTGCCCAAATACGGTTATATGTATAGAGGAGAGAGTATATGTCCTCAGGTGTTGCAGCATCAGAGTGTGAACGCCATCCAGTCCTGGAGCGGTTGACCGGGACAAAGAGAGTGCTTGCCTAAGCTCCCTCATAGTAACAGCAATATTGCAACATCCACGATTACGGTGGGAGAAAGTATCGTCCTTGCCTCCGCCGCCCTTTTCAGAGGGAAGAAGGCAGGATGGTAGTGGGTGGAACTCGAAGTGTCTGCGTAATATCGGCCCAAGGTGTTGGAGATACCAAGAAGGCCTACGGTGACAGGTATGGAACTGGGGAGTGAACCGCGTTTCCTGGTTACTGGCGGAGATTACCCCAGACAACACAAGAGGGCGTAAAACAATTAAAAGAGCTTTGAAAACAAAGCCAACTACCTTTTTTGCTATCCCTGGAAATGTGGCGACACTGCACAGATAGCTGTTTATAATGCAAATAGTTCGCCATCGTGAGATGACGTTTACAAACGCGGAGAGCTAGTCTCCACTCGCAGATTGCGTCGCAGCATCCCTCAGTCCACTAGAGGATGGGAGCACTTGCGGCGAGGAAGAGGTGCGAGGCATGCAACATTCCGCTGCAGTAAGGATAGCGTTTGTAAGGTATCCTACATGGTCATCAAAGCAGGGGAAATGGTGTTCATCGAAAGTAGCCACTGAGGAGTAGAGCTGCCAGTCAGCTATGGAAAACTGCCAGTTGGTTGGACGCACAGATGGGATATGCGTTAGTAAACGAATGACACATGAGAAATGGTCATTCGTGTGTGTGTAGGAGAGAATGGGCCACTCGAGACGACGAGCAAGCTGAGCAGTACAGATCGAAAAGTTCAAGTTGGAAAAGGAGTGAGTGGAATAGAAAAGAAACGTTGGCAAGCTCGTGCTCAAACAGATTATGAGCTGATTGAAGATATGTATTAGGAGAGAGCCTCCAGAACAGGGACGTGGAGAGCCCCAAAGGGGATGGTAGGCACTGAAGTCGCCGAGTAACAAAAAGGGAGGAGCAATTTCAGCAATAAGCTGCAAAATATCTGCCCTGATGACAGCAGAAATGAGGGTGAGTAGACAGTACAAAGGGAGAAAGTGAAACCGGGAAGGAAGAGATGGACAGCAACAGCTGGAAGTTGAGTGTGCAAAGACGTGGTTGTAAGGGGACGGTACCATCGATCATGCACTATGCAGCGATCATACAATAAAGCAAAGACTGCAGTCCAGTCGACAATGTGGGAGTGAGTGAGAGTAAGAGAGTCTAGTTTTGGAGTCCGTGAGTGAAAGTTGTGTTTGCGGGAGGCTAGAGACGGATGCTCGGTAAAGAGGCTGTAGATTAGTGGCAGAATATTGGCGTAATGGCACACAGTATTTGATTTCTATTGAGTTTCTATGAATAGTGGTTTACGAAAGGGTGTTTTAATTAATAAAATCCAGTATTTGTGAAAGGAAATGTTATCATTTAGTAGTTTTCCAAAGATTTGACAAGAACAGAAGGGCACGACAATGAGTTTCATGGAAAGGAGCTACTACCTATTGTTGTTGTTGTGGTCTTCAGTCCTCAGACTGGTTTGATGCAGCTCTCCATACCACTCTATCCTGTGCAAGCTTCTTCATCTCCCAGTACGTACTGCAGCGTACATCCTTCTGAATCTGCTCAGTGTATTCATCTCTTGGTCTCCCTCTACGATTTTTACCCTCCACTCTGCCCTCCAATACTAAACTGGTGATCCCTTGATGCCTCAGAACATGTCCTACCAACCCATCCCTTCTTCTAGTCAAAATGTGCCACAAACTACTCCCCAATCCTATTGAATACCTCCTCATTAGTTATGTGATCTACCCATCTAATCTTTAGCATCCTTCTGTAGCACAACATTTAGAAAGTTTCTATTCTCATCTTGTCCAATCTACTTATCGTCCATGTTTCACTTCCATACATGGCTACACTACATACAAATACTTTCAGAAACGACTTCCTGACACTTAAATCTATACTTGATGTTAACAAATTTCTGTTCTTCAGAAACGCTTTCCTTGCCATTGCCAGTCTACGTTTTATATCTTCTCTACTTCGACCATCATCAGTTATTTTGCTCCCCAAATAGCAAAACTCCTTTACTACTTTAAGTGTCTCATTTCCTAATCTAATTCCCTCAGCATCACCTGATTTAATTCGACTACATTCTATTATCCTCGTTTTGATTTTGTTGACGTTCATCTTATATCCTCCTTTCAAGACCCTATCCATTCCGTTCAACTGCTCTTCCTCGTCCTTTGCTGTCTCTGACAGAATAACAATGTCATCGGCGAACCGTGTTTATTTCATTTCCATGGTTTTTAATACCTACTCCGAATTTTTCTTTTCTTCCCTTTACTTCTTGCTCAATGTACAGATTGAATAGCGTCGGGGAGAGGCTACAACCCTGTCTCACTCCCTTCCCAACCACTGTTTCCCTTTCATGTCCCTCGACCCTTATAACTGCCATGTGGTATCTGTACAAATTATAAATAGCCTTTCGCTCCTTGTATTTTACCCCTACCACCGTCAGAATTTGAAAAAGAGTATTTCAGTCAGCATTGTCAGAAGCTTTCTTTAAGTCTACAAATGCTAGAAACGTAGATTTGCCTTTTCTTAATCTAGCTTCTAAAATAAGTCGTAGGATCAGTATTGCCTCACGTGTTCCCATATTTCTACGGAATCCAAACTGATCTTCCCCGAGGTCGGCTTCTACCAGTTTTTCCATTCGTCTGTAAGGAATTCGCGTTAGTATTTTGCAGCCGTGACTTATTAAACTGATAGTTCTGTAATTTTCACGTCTGTCACTGCCTGCTTTCTTTGGGATTGGAATTATTATATTGTTCTTGAAGTCTGAAGGTATTTCGCCTGTCTCATACATTTTGCTCACCAGATGGTAGAGTTTTGTCAGGACTGGCTCTCCCAAGACTGTCAGTAGTTTTAATGGAATGTTGTCTACTCCCGGGGCCTTGTCTCGACTTAGGTCTTTCAGAGCTCTATCAAACTCTTCACGCAGTATCATATCTCCAATTTCATCTTCATCTACATCCTCTTCCATTTCTACGCTAAATTAATTGAATATAACTTCATCTTCAGCGTATGCCAATAATAAAGTCCGGTACGAAACTGGGGAGAGGTTATATATGGTGACGCGTGTGTCGGACTTCGATTCCACAGCAGTCTTCGGAAACGACGGAGAAGATAACACAGCAAACGATGAGTCCGTAGCATTTCGGCACAGCTGCGCTTCGCAATTAATTGAATTCAACGTTGTGTGGGAATGAACAGGAGTAGGAACAATCAATAGTTTTATCGAGTTTCAAGTTGCGAGTGAACTTTTCAATTAAGGGCAAGCATTAGTTGTAACGAAGAGTGATTGTTGAGAACAGTGTTAATATGGCTAATTCAGAACAAAACGGCAGTGTTACTAAAGACGATGGAAGACAATTTAATAACGTGGTTGACGAAGAACAAATTGATGTGATGGAAAATACTACAGTTAGTTCGACAGAGGACAGTGGCATTGTTAGTTTGATTTACCTAAAATAAGTTCAACACCGGTGGCTATCCAGCAAACAGAAACTGCTGTTGTCAGTAAAGACTGTATGTCTCAATTGTTAGAAGCAATAAAAAATGTCCATGAGGAAAATTACACTTGCGCGTGTAGAAATAACAAAATTTTATGAGGAAACAAAAATGTTTCATCAGGAAATAAAAAATGATTATCAGACACTAACTAATGCGATTAGTAATTTGAAAACAGAACTCAGCAGATCATTTGAAGAAAAGCATGATGAGCTCCGAAAAGAATGTCAAGACAAACATGAGGGCCGTAGCAACGGAATTACACATCTTAAAATACAAGTTAATGGACGGTGTACGCAAGCGAAAGATTCGGTTAGTAAAGTTCATAACAAAGTTAAGGCCGAAGATGACGAAATCGTCAAAATTAAAAGTACGTGTAAAGCCAACAAAGAGTCGATAATTAAGATGGTTAACGGCGTACAAACGCGATGTGGTGAACTAAGTGATGAGGTAGATAAGATATGACAAAAGATAACCAACAACAACACGCTGTCAAAAGGAATTAATAAAGAAATTTTGCGTGATAAAATTAATGCAATATTACGGGAACCAGATAGCAATATTGTTGGTTTGACTCAAGTAATTGATGACAATGGACTGAGCGGTCGAATATCCACGATGTAGCGTTCATTAAACAATTCAAACATGCGTTTCCGAGGAATTATACAGAAAGTGCTAAAATAGGTACTTGCGTCAGTCACATGAAGGGTGAGGCACATATTTGAGGTATAAGTGTATCCGACAATTACGCCAAGCATGAAGAATCTGAAACAGCATTTTAGAAGACATTTTGGTCGAAAGAAAAACAGTGGGATGTAACATCAAAAGTTCTCACACCGCCCAATTATACAAGACGTCACGGTACAATGCTTGAATTTATGCAAAGGTACTGGACGAACAATGCGTACCTGGACGATCCAGTTATAGAAGAAGAACAACGTGAGCGAAACAGTAATAATAATTACCCGAATCGTCATAACGGCTCATCGCTGTAAAAAATTCGAAATTACGGACGACCCAAAGTGTTCGATCTCCGAGACGATGAAAGACACACAAGAAACGGATAGAATGTACGAGACGGATTTAGGTAAAATCATTCGCCGAACCGGCCACAAAATGACGGAGTCAGAAGACAGTGTCGATCGACAGAACGTGCAAGAAGCCGCGATCGCAATCAACGAGATTCTGAACAGTTGAACTAAGTAATGTTTCTAACAAGGGAACCTCCCCATCGCACCCCCATCAGATTTAGTCGTAAGTTGGCACAGATCATAGGCCTTGAGAAACTGAACACAGATCAATCGAGAAAACAGGAAGAAGTTGTGTGGAACTATGAAAAAAATAAGCAAAATATACAAACTGAGTAGTCAATGCGCAACATAGGCAACATCAAGGACACTATGAGCTCAGGAACGCCGTGGTCCCGTGGTTAGCGTGAGCAGCTGCGGAACGAGAAGTCCTTGGTTCAAATATTCCCTCGAGTGAAAAGTTTCCTTTTTTATTTTCGCAAAGTTATGATCTGTCCGTTCGTTCATTGACGTCTCTGTTCACCATAATAAGTTTAGTGTCTGTGTTTTGCGACTGCACCGCAAAACCGTGCGATTAGTAGACGAAAGGACGTGCCTCTCCAGTGGGAACCGAAAACATTTGATCGCAAGGTCATAGGTCCACCGATTCCTCCACAGGAAACCACGTCTGATACATTCTATACGACACTGGTGACGCCATGTGCGTCACATAACAGGAATATGTTGTCGACCCACCTAACTTGTACACTTGGCGAATGGGTAAAAAGATATTTCTACCATGCCCGATTTAGGTTTTCTTGTGGATGGGATAATCACTCCCAAAAAAGTGATGAAAACATAAGAGTTTGTCACATAAACTACAACAAATGAATGCAACAGTTTCACAGTCGCACAGTTTTCCCTGTGCTCTGTCAAAACATATGGTTTTAACGTTTTCAAATTTTTCCGTTTAGGTGTAGCGTCCCCATACTACGGCGCAGTTACCTCGCATCGGACGGACGGACAGATAATAATTGTCTGAAAATAAAAAAATGAAACTTTTCGCTCGTGGGAAGACTTGAACCAAGGACCTCTCGTTCCGCAGCTGCTCACGCTAACCGTGGGACGACGGCACTCCTCGGCACACAGTTGCCTTGATGTTGCATATCTTACACATGGACTACTCAGTTTGTATATTTTGCTTATTTTTTTCCTAGTTCCTCACAGCTTCTTCCTGTTTTCTCGATTGATGTGTGTTCAGTTTTTCAAGGCCTATCCACTGTGCCAACTTATAACTAAATCTGAGGGGGGTGCGATGGGGAGGTTCCCTTGCAAGTCGTCCCGCCCCGAAACTCAGTCGCAGGGTCAAGGGTCGGATAGTATGATAAATGCTATAAGTGTGAACAAGTAAATGACGTCAAAGACGATTTTTCCCGAGAAGATGAAGAAACTAATAAAGAAATTCTGCTGCCATTAGTAGAAGTATAAATATGTGATATTGTTATGGATGCATTAATTGATTCAGCTAGCGAGGCAAGTGCTATTTCTGAATAACTATTTGCGCAATTAAACAATCTTGTAGCCATTTCTACATTTCCTGTTAACGGCGTACGTATTGTCAGTGCAGTTGGAAACCGAAACAAACCAATTAAAGGACAAGCATTATTAAGACTTCATATTCAAGGGGTTGAATATGAGTAGTTTGTGTTAATCGTTGGTTCCCCCAATGTTGGTTGTCAGAGATAAGACGCAGTATTAATTTTGAGGAGAATTGTCTGCGAACGAGGAAAGGTAATAGAGGAAGAAGAATTGCATTTTAGTGATTTATTGTGGATGATGATAAGAGCGCTGCGGGCGTGAAAACATGGATGATGCGTTATAGAGGAGAAGATGGAACTGTAACTGTAAACAATTCGGAGAACTGCGCTAAGCTGCGAGAAAGGAACGAGGAGGGTATTCTAAATTGTATTCAAATCAAGATTCGTGCGTTGGTGGATTTGACTGAAGCAGAACGAGAAGAACTGAGGGAACTACTGAGATGCTATGTCGACATATTTTCAAAGACACTGGGATTAACTAAAGGAAGTGTTTGTCAAATTAAAGTAAAGGATCATGAATTATTCCGCACTAAGTCATACGCGATACCATTCGCAATAAGGGAAACTGTTAACAAGAAAATACAGAGGACGTTGAATAACCAGAGCGCTCAGATCGCGAATATTCAAACCCAACACATGGAGCAGCAAAGAAGGATGGCACAATTCGCATTGTTCTTGTCGCCCGTGCAATGAATTGTGTAATTTTACCACAGCGTGATCAGGCTGAAAAATCAGGAGTTTTTGTCAGAATTAGTCTTAATTAATTGAGGTTCTGCATTGATAAGAAAATAGTTTTGAATAATAACTGTTATTTTATAATCTTAAATTTACATTTCCCCGTTTCAGTCATTCTACATATTTTATCATATTGAAGTATTATTATTGGTGGGGATATGTAAGGGAACAGTAACATTACATAGTATCAATCATGCACTATGCAGTGATCATAAAATAAAGTAAAGACTGCAGTGCAGTCAATGATGTGCGGGTGGATGAGAGAGAGAGAGAGAGAGAGTCGAGTGTGAGAGTCCATGAGTGGAAGTCATGTGTGCGAGAGGGTAGAGACAGTTGCTCAGTAAGGAGGCTGGAGATTAGTGGCAGAATATAGGCGTAAAGACACACAGTATTTGATTTCTGTTGAGTGTTTATGAATGTTGGTTTACAAAAGGGTGTTTTAATTAATAAAATCCAGTATTTGTGAAAGGAGATGTTATCATTTAGTAGTTTTCCTTAAATTTCACATGAACAGAAGGGCATGACAATAAGTTTTATGGAAAGGAGCTATTACCTTTTATGCTAAATTAATTATATGTAACTTCATCATCAGTGTATGTGGATAATATAGTTTGGTGGGAAACAGGGGAGGTTATATGGTGTGATTGTAGACGTCGTATCGAATGAGCAACATGACTCCCCCATGAGCCTGAGTGCCTGCCTTCTCAAAATGGACTGAAGTGTGGGAGGTGAAAGCAATCATGAGGGCGTAATTTTGTTTCCTGGAGGCACAAAACAGCTGGACAGTATGATCACTAGAGGACCTGTATTTCAACCCTATTGGATCTGCTGCTGTGAATGTTCCATCGGAGCATTACCATACCTAATGATAGACAAGAAACATTGCAAGCTTCCATCTTCCAACTGCAATCAAGACTTTAATAAAAATGAGAAAGGTAATAATAATCAGAACACTGGGAGGATATGTGGTCTAAATAACAATTGGTTTATTCGTTATTAACATCACATTCCAAAATATGGCTAAAGAAACACCACACAAACATTTTTATTTGACAAACGCTTTCAATAATACGGGGTCTATAGTTAACAAAGTGATCAGCTGGGGATCAACACAACTCACGAACCAGAACTAATCGCCTTGTCTGACTTCATACATGTGAATCCGTGGTATGGTCCAAAAACTACGCTGCTATCAAGCATCTGTACTGTACTATTCCATAAAGAAAAATATGGTTCCAAAGAACAGCTGCTTAGAAGCATATATTGGAGCTCAACGCTGTAGCAGCAAATACTTTACTCTTATGCTGGTGAGGGCGGCCACTGCGATGTGCTTGGAGACTGCAGTCATGAATGGAAGCAATCTGTTCTTAACGGCCCACACCTGAAAAAATGCAAGTACCCGGTCTTGTGTTTATCTGATTATGAATGCAGATACTTCCATATGAGCCTCTGAAACACCAGTGGATTCCAGTGCACAGGTAGACCTATTTGCTGGTCTGCCAAACCAGTCTGACTCCATAACACAACTATGCATGATGGAATATGTCAAACATGTAGACAGCAGACACCAAACAAATAAGTACACCCACGCAATACTCATTGCGTGCATGATGCAAGAATCTGTATCTCTGACAATTCAGATTTTGACTGGCACAGGCTCTAAGTGGCACACTAGCAAAGGACATAAATCTCACCATTTAGGTAAAGATCTGCCATTCATTATTAGTGAAGCACCAGTACTAGAGTGTGTTCTTCTCTTTCTCTCAGCTTTCCTCGCCAGCTCAGTAGCAGAGCACATTTACATCTCAGACTACTCCCTCTTTAGCACAAGCCAATCACGAGCTGGAGTGTGGAATTCGAAACTGGGAGACCGCCCCCGCTCTGCATACACAGATTTGACCAACCAGCGACTTTAAAATTAACTGGGAGAGTCGGAAAAATGATTCAGCTTCACAAATGTGTGTGTGTGATATCTTATGGGACTTCACTGCTAAGGTCATCAGTCCGAAAGCTTACACACTACTTAACCCAAATTATCCTAAGGACAAAACACACACACATCCATGCCCGAGGGAGGACTCGAACCTCCGCCAGGACCAGCTGCACAGTCCATGACTGCAGCATTCAGCTTCACAGCCTCATTCCCATGCTTTTACGCTGTGTCTTTGCTAAAAGCTTGATATAACTAGAACCACAGCCCTTCATAAAAAGATGTTCAGGTTGGCGAGCTGGCTATAAACTCGCTAAAAGCCTTGTGCCTTCACAGATATGTTTTGCTGCTGAGTCTTGATGCCTGGATGCTACTGACCTGTCCCACGGAAATTCGTAGAAATTCAGAGCCGTCTTGTGAGCTGCCTACCTAACAAGGGCCCATCCTTTGCTTTATTGCCAGTCATCAATGCTCTTCTTATAGCTCAGTGACTCTTCGGCGCTAGTCAGCCCACCTGGATGTGACCAATGACTGACTGATGCCATCCAATGTGTCTGCACAATGAGACCGAGGGACTGGTCAGTCCACAAACACTTTTCTCATACATCAGCCACCATACGATTTTTTTTTTTTTTGTCATCAGTCTACTGACTGGTTTGATGCGGACCGCCACGAATTCCTTTCCTGTGCTAACCTCTTCATCTCAGAGTAGCACTTGCAACCTACGTCCTCAATTATTTGCTTGACGTATTCCAATCTCTGTCTTCCTCTACAGTTTTTGCCCTCTACAGCTCCCTCTAGTACCATGGAAGTCATTCCCTCATGTCTTAGCAGATGTCCTATCATCCTGTCCCTTCTACTTATCAGTGTCTTCCACATATTCCTTTCCTCTCCGATTCAGCTTAGAACCTCCTCATTCCTTACCTTATCAGTCCACCTAATTTTCAACATTCGTCTATAGCACCACATCTCAAATGCTTCGATTCTCTTTTGTTCCGGTTTTCCCACAGTCCATGTTTCACTACCATACAATGCTGTACTCCAGACGTACATCCTCAGAAATTTCTTCCTCAAATTAAGGCCGGTATTTGATATTAGTAGACTTCTCTTGGCCAGAAATGCCTTTTTTGCCATAGCGAGTCTGCTTTTGATGTCCTCCTTGCTCCGTCCGTCATTGGTTATTTTTCTGCCTAGGTAGCAGAATTCCTTAACTTCATTGACTTCGTGACCATCAATCCTGATGTTAAGTTTCTCGCTGTGCTCATTTCTATTACTTCTCATTACCTTCGTCTTGCTCCGATTTACTCTCAAACCATACTGTGTGCTCATTAGACCGTTCATTCCGTTCAGCAGATCATTTAATTCTTCTTCACTTTCACTCAGGATAGCAATGTCATCAGCGAATCGTATCATTGATATCCTTTCACCTTGTATTTTAATTCCACTCCTGAACCTTTCTTTTATTTCCATCATTGCTTCCTCGATGTACAAATTGAAGAGTAGGGGCGAAAGGCTACAGCCTTGTCTTACACCCTTCCTAATACGAGCACTTCGTTCTTGATCGTCCACTCTTATTATTCCCTCTTGGTTGTTGTACATATTGTATATGACCCGTCTCTCCCTATAGCTTACCCCTACTTTTTTCAGAATCTCGAACACCTTCCACCATTTTATATTGTCGAACGCTTTTTCCAGGTCGACAAATCCTATGAAAGTGTTTTGATTTTTCTTTAGCCTTGCTTCCATTATTAGCCGTAACGTCAGAATTGCCTCTCTCGTCCCTTACTTTTCCTAAAGCCAAACTGATCGCCACCTAGCGCATTCTCAATTTTCTTTTCCGTTCTTCTGTATATTATTCTTGTAAGCAGCTTCGATGCATGAGCTGTTAAGCTGATTGTGCGATAGTTCTCGCACTTGTCAGCTCTTGCCGTCTTCGGAATTGTGTGGATGATGCTTTTCCGAAAGTCAGATGGTATGTCGCCAGACTCATATATTCTACACACCAACGTGAATAGTCGTTTTGTTGCCACTTCCCCCAATGATTTTAGAAATTCTGATGCAATGTTATCTATCCCTCCTGCCTTATTTGACCGTAAGTCCTCCAAAGCTCTTTTAAATTCCGATTCTAAATCTGGATCCCCTATCTCTTCTAAATCGACTCCTGTTTCTTCTTCTATCACATCAGACAAATCTTCACCCTCATAGACGCTTTCAGTGTATTCTTTCCACCTATCAGCTCTCTTCTCTGCATTTAACAGTGGAATTCCCGTTGCACTCTTAATGTTACCACCGTTGCTTTTAATGTCACCAAAGGTTGTTTTGACTTTCCTGTATGCTGAGTCTGTCCTTCCGACAATCATATCTTTTTCGATGTCTTCACATTTTTCCTGCAGCCATTTCGTCTTAGCTTCCCTGCACTTCCTATTTATTTCATTCCTCAGCGACTTGTATTTCTGCATTCCTGATTTTCCCAGAACACGTTTGTACTTCCTCCTTTCATCAATCAACCGAAGTATTTCTTCTGTTACCCATGGTTTCTTCGCAGCTACCACAACAAAAGAATCTTTACATGTAACCAACAATAATACATGAGGTCATTAAGAAAACATAAAACTTGGTGAGATAATGCAGAAAATACATGTAACCTGGTAGACATGAAAACAGCAAGGCACACAAAACACAGATTAATTGAAAACAACAAATACCTCTTGCAGCTCCATTCTCAAAGGTCTTTAGGGAGTCCAAGTTTTAAATTTATAATTGCCACAGAAGTAAACAGAGCACTACACATGTCATGTAACATGTTAGATGTGGCACCTATGCAGGATGAGTTTGCCGAGGTGGGTTACAACTTTTACTCAGCATGTACAGTACAGGCAGCAGCCTCAGTGTCGCAGGACCTCCTTCTTGTGAGTGGCCAACAATCACTCGCATGTCGATTACTCTTGGATTATGTGGTAGTCGGCAATGCATTGCCATTGTCGAAGACGTTCATGGGATGAGCCGGGCAGCATATGGACACAGGTTTGAGGTGAATTACCTCCTGCCATCACCGTCTGCCTTGAGCCGTGTTTCCACAGACGTAAGTACCTCCATTCAGCACTCCACAGCCTCGTCCCTGTGGCGCGCGCTTGCTCTTCCATTCAGCAGTAGGTCTCTCGGAAAGCCAGAAGCAGTGGCAAAAGCGCTTGCCTGTCATCAGGGCACCAGCCCTTTGTAGACAGCCCTTGGCGTGCAGAGGCTCATCCGCACCCGCCTCCATTCACGTAGATCGATGATGTCATGTCAACCAGCTGCCCTGCAGTCGCTATGTGGGTCACTGCCGGCTGCTGCGCCACCCTCGCTCACTCTGCAAAAACATACCAAAGTGACTCGCAAATTCCGTGCTGACGCCACTTGCTACAAACTGTCTCCAATCATGTACTTGCGAACTACTCAATAAAGCCCACACGAATATCAGCGCAATAGTGCAGAAAACCACATGCGAAAACCACTAACTAATAACCACAGTGAACAACAATCGCATAAGACCAGATAGCTCATCTGTGTAACCACGAATAAAATATCCCATTCGCGAGAAACATCGCTCCAAAGGCGACATCCATAGATGAAAAACACGCCACAAATACATCGCACCACTGGCGATGACAATTATCAGCCCACAGCGAAGACACACTGCACTGGGCAATGGTCACAAACCATGGCAAAACACACAAGACAGTCAACACGCCTCTCGCGTGGACAATACACGACCATCCTGCGAAATACCCATATGGGTCTCACAAACTAATCTCAATGCCACCTCTCTCACAAACTACACGTACAAGGGCGTTTACTGCCATGCACACACAAAAACAGAAGAAATTTGATTGTAGCTGAACTCCAAGTTGTTACGAGAAGAATGCCATCCCCAATACTCGTGAACTAGTGTAGAACTCGAAGACATAAAATTCTATCGTTGTTGTGACTCCTGATTCTGTCGTTCCGTGCAAACTGCAGAACAGCTATAACATATTAACTCGCGCGAAATAGAACTCAAATAAACAACGCTGCTAATCACCCCTCCCTGGGCCTGGCCTTTACCAGGCAATTGGGAATTACGCGTAACCATTCACATTTTACGTATCAAACGCTTGGGGTGGCCTTGAGGTGCACACAGAGAGGAAGGAGAAGGAAAGGAAAAAGAGAGATCTCAAGAGCCAGAGCAGAGGAAGGGTAAGAAAAGGAAGACCGGTGGACAGGATGAATCCATACACAGTTTCACAAAGAAGGCATACGACTGGGTGCCCAATGGAGGGGAAAACAATAACAGGAGAATAGACATGCAACACGGAAAGGGAAGTAGCGCTGCAAAGGCTGGAGCCCCGTGGTAGCCAAGCATGTGTTCACCAAAGGGTGCTGACACCATGGGGAGTGAATGTTGATGATGGTACATGAATCGAATTAGAATGGTTACCTCAGTGGCGCCTTGGTGTTATTCTACACAAGAAGATTATGTATTGGTATCGGCTTCCATTTTAATAATTTAATCAGCACTAACTTTAACAATACAGACCAAACGTTATGTCCAGCAAACGCGTACTAGTCATCAGGAATGACGTCGTACACAGTTAATACAACACGTTCTTACCTAAGAATGTCAACACTGTCCACAAATGAAGAATCGCCACCTTAGGCGTTGAAACGTTGAGGAAGAAGAACACGAATGGAAAGAGTGGAGGGTTACATCCTAGGGAGACAAAATCGACTTAGCTTTTCCACAGTTGCGCCTAAATCTGAGATTCTGTGATGGTCCATATAACAAATCGACAACCGTTTGCATCAACTATTCTTCTCAAATTCCACATCACACGCTGTCTATAGTGTTTGCGACCGGCGTATGGTAGGTGGGGTTACACTACACATGGCCTGCACCTTAATAGGAATGGGAAAGATGAGTTAGTTTCTCTATTAGCAGATACTGTAAGGGGGCCACAGTCACACAAGGGGTGATCACTGTGGTTGTTCGGACCAGGCGACAGGTTTTTTAGGTTAAATCCAAATTCCAGACAGACAACAACCAAGGAAAATAGAAGAAAAGAAACTTCATGCACAGCAAATACGCATAAAGCTAAGGGTGGTATCAACTTAGTTCACCAAAATATCAGGGGAATAAAAAATAAAGGAGATGAGTTGATAATGTGTTTAGACGATCTCAAAAATAAGAATGAGATTGATATACTTTGTCTGTCAGAGCACCATGTGTGGATGAAAAATGTCAGTGTAAATGGGTATAATTTAGCATCTTAACACTTGTAGATCTAGTATGGATAAATGAGGAGTTTCCATTTTCATAAAACAAGGGTATAAATGCAAAACTGTAGAAGTAAGCAAATTATGTGTTGATCAGCACCTTTAGGTTTGTGCATGTGAACTGCAGCTAGATATTAGCAACAGTGTACAGGCCTCCACTAGGAGATTGGGAGCTATTCATAAAAAATGTTTGACTCCCTATTATGCTGCCTGTCAGACAAATCGAAGAAGTTATTAATCTGTGGTGATTTCATTGTTAACTTTCTAAACAATTCTGATAGGAAAAGTGAACCAGAACTGTTGTTAACAACATATAACTTAGAATCAGTGATCAATTTCCCTACACATATAGCTCAGGACAGTAGTACTCTAATAGATAATGTATTTGTACAGCAAGAGGATGTAGAACAAACACTTGCTTTCCCTGTGGCAAATGGATTATCTGACCATGATGCACAACTGATTAACTTACAAAATCTAACAGAGTGAACACTTCAGAAACCATTAAGTGAAAGTGTGAGGATGCTCAACCTGGTATCTATAGATCAGTTCAGAGAAAGTTTAGGAAATGTAAATTGAGAAGATGTAAATAATGAGCCAATGCTAATGATAAATGCAGCATATTTCTTGATAAATTTATATCCCTTTTTGAACATTGCTTTCCAAAGAAAATTATTAAATGTAACACCACAAACTTTTCAAAAAACCTTGGATTACTACAGGTACTAAAGTGTCTCCAGAAAGAAAAAGAAAACTGTATGAGACATCAAGAACTAGTAAAGATCCAGAAGTAGTTTTACACTATAAAAATTATTGTAAAATACCAAGAAAAGTTATAAGGAAATAAAGAAATATGTATGTTCGAGAAGATATTAACGACTCCAGCAATAAAATCAAATCAATATGGAGTCTTGTTAGAAGGGACACAGGAAAAGTATCCAGTGGGGTAGGTAGTATTAATGTTAAATACAATGAGACCATCTTAACCAACAGAACACAGGTAGCCAATTTATTTAACAATCAGTTCTTAAGTGTAGGAGAAAAAATTTGGGGGAATAGTTCAAATGAAAAATACAGGCAGTACATGGAAGAGTAAGTTTTGAAAAATTTTACTCAGATTAAGTGTCATCTAACAACCTCTTGTGAAATAAGGGAAACTATTAAATCTTTGAAAAATAAATGTTCTGTTGGAGTAGATGACATCTCAAACAAGTTATAAAAACAATTTGGAGCAATTACAGCTGATGTTTTGAGCCACATATGTAATGTATCACTGACTCAGGGTATTTTTCCAGACAGGTTAAAATATGCCATTGTCAGGCCTATCTACAAAAAGGGGGAAACCATAGATGTCAATTACCAGATAGTATCCTTGCTTACAGTATTTTCAAAAATCTTCGAGAAATTAATGTACTCAAGAATGGTTAGCCATCTCAACAGTAATGGGATATTTACTAAATCACAGTTAGGTTTTCAGAAATTCTGTTCCACTGAGACAGCAATAGACAATTTCACTGTCCACATAATAGTCTTTAAATAGTAAAATGTCACCAGTAGGAATATTCTGTAACGTATGCAAAACATTTGATTGTGTGAACCATGACATTATGTTAGAGAAATTACTGTTCTATGGTATAAATGGAACAGCATATGAGTGGTTTAAGTCATATCTACAGAAGAGGAAGCAAAAAGTCTCTTTATATGCTTCAAGTGATTCAAAGGAGTTTGCCACTTCGTCTAACTGGGGTGAAATTACATTAGGTGTTCCACAAGGTTCGATCATGGGTTCCCTCCTGTTCTTGATATATGTGAATGACCTCCCTTCTTATGTGAAACTAGATGCTGAACTGACGCTGTTTGCTGATGATACAAGCATAATTATTAATCAAGTAAAAGAAAGTCCATTAGAAAATGATACAAATAAGGTCTTTGGAAAAGTTATTAATTGGTTTTCTGTGAATGGGCTTTGAACTTTGAAAAAACACAGTACATCCAATTTTCTGCTGCAAAAAGTATAATTCCTTCAAGAAACATAACACATCTAAAGACGTCAGTAGCCAGGGTAGAGCATACCAAGTTTTTGGGTGTTCATATAGACGAGAAACTTAATTGGAAAATTCTTATTTTGGATCTCCTAAAGCGACTTGGTTCAGCAACTTTTGCAATGAGAATAATGGCCAATTTTGAGGATGTAGAAATTAGTAAGCTAACATACTTTGCACCAGTCTCTGATGTCATACAGAGTAATATTCTGGGGCAACTCAACACTTAGGCAAAAGGTATTCACTGCTCAAAAGAAAGTAGTTAGAATAATGTGTGGGGTTCATAGTCGCAAATCTTGTAGGCATCTGTTTAAAAGGTTAGGAATTCTTACAACTGCTTCACAATACATTTACTCAGTAATGAAATTTTTTTCTCAACAACCTATACCAGTTTAAAATCAACAGCGATATTCACGATTACAATACAAAAAAAAAGCCCCTACACCACTACCCTTTACTTAACCTATCTATGGCACAGAAACGGGTAAAATATGCTCCTGTAAAACTTTTTGGTAAGTTACCAGATGAAATAAAATGTCTGACAGACAGCAGGAATACTTTCAAGAACAAATTCCTTCTATACCACTGATGAATTCTTGAATATGAGTAAATAAATCTGGAGATATAATATACGCATTTTGTACCATTTAAGGGAATGGGACAGATAATTGAAATATTTAGGTATAACACTATAATGTAAAAAATGCATGTTTCCTGTGCGCATTTCTTGTGAATTTGACACGTTCCACATCATAACGGTTTTCCGTGCTATTGATCAATGGAACACGTAACTAACTGCAGTCACTTTACCCCTGGATTTAATTTCTCCCAGTTACCAACGACGGAGCGTACACAGCTATTTATTTCTATTTTGTACCCCATTGCATATATAATGTGAGAACAAACTAAAGGACGTTTAGTTTGCCTTGAGGAAACATTTAATAACCTCGTATCTTGTTTTAAATAAAAATTTGTAATCTAAGTTGAATTGCAGGAAGTATTTTCTTCAAATGCACTTGCCCGTCAGTTATCCCCACTCCAACCATTCCCACAGATTAGGCTTCGTTTTTAAAGGCTCTTGTGTTAAAATATTAATTTACTTGAGTTGTTCCTCCTACACCTTCATTAGCCTCGTTGAATAGTCGACGGTTGTGTCCTCCAGGGTGCTGATATTCTCTTTTCTCGTTTCTTCTACTTTCTCTTCTCAGATCACATAACAACCAGACGAAACATAGTCCTTGATTCATTACAGAGCAGCAGCAGAGAGAAGATAGTCTTTGATTCGTTAGACAGCTGTACTAAGACTTGTGATTCGTTACTGCACTACAGTACCTGCACTGTAAAACGGGCTCTCGTGTCATTCTAATATCATTGCGCCTCACAGAGACGCCACCAGCGTTGAAATCACTTTGGGAAATCGTCGGAGCAACATGTGGTAACTTTTTGCACTGTCTCCCGACCCATGATCCACACTATGAAAACGCTGAGAACAACGAAACAGAATGTTAGGAGGGAAAACGGGGCTTATTATGGACACATGGACACACAGACACACACACACACACACACACACACACACACACACACAAAGGCATACAGCGGCTCTAATCAACCACTATCGCATATAGAAGAGGAAATATTCAAGATGTTAGCCGATCAAACACGTAAAAATATGCGAGGAAAATTATTTGCAAACATCCTCGCAGAAAACATATTTACACAAACATGTAATTTTGGGAACTGATTCGGCATGTGAGACGTGGAACTGTTGGTCGCACTAATGAGCAGCGAAGAAAAGGCAAAGTTTTCTTCCCTCTTTTTTATGAGGCTGTTTCCGTATTTGAATAGCTCTTTGAAAGTCGACGGGAAGGCATTATTTAGAAGAAAAGTTTTTGGGTATTCAAGAACTTCACCTGCTGTCGTGACCCATTGTGAGTAACATCCCTTGGAGTTGCAGATGAGTCTGTATAATGCCAGTAGGAGAAACAGCCCAAGTGAGTTTCAAGGGACAGAGAATGAATTCTCGTTTATGGGTAACTTACAGCGTGCATCGAAAGGCTGACTGTAGGCTTTCAAGATGTAGATTTTCTGATGGAGATGAAATGACTCGAAGCGGTACGTTTTTTTGGCTTTGTGTCCTCAAAATACGAAAAATATAAGATATCCACGTATTATATGAAGGTAGATGTCTAGTAAATAATAGTATGAACGATGTTTACACGACGTATACCACTTGTTAAATAATACGATTGAAATAAAGCCACTACGGTCGCAGGTTCGAATCTTACCTCGGGCATGGATGTGTGTGATGTGCTTAGGTTAGTTGGGTTTCAATAGTTATAAGTTCTAGGGAACTGATGATCTCAGCAGTTAAGTCCCATAATACTCAGAGCCATTTGAACCATTTGAAATAAAGCACTCTTCGATGGTCACGTTGCTTTAATATCCAGACTGATGGCAGTGCCATACTCGTTTTAACCGTTCACACCGGCGTAAATACGACGAGTCAGAAGACAAGTGTGTGTTTACAAGCGCAGTCGACTGTCTAGACGGCACAATGCCATCCAAAGCTGATACTAGTTTTGAGATGCAACAGTTTGTGATTTTGCACAACGCGAAAGGTAAATCATCTAGACAAATTGCTGCCACCCTCAACTAAGTGAGAGTACTCTGGCAGATATCGTATCGACTCTATACCGCAAAAGGGCCAGCCACAGAAGCTGGATGCACTTGACAAGAGGCAGCTAATATGTAAAATAAAGAAGGATTCTAGACTCAGTGCATCCAGATTAGCACGTGAGCTGCTAAACGAGACTGGCAAGAAGGTACATCATAAAACGATTCGCAGAGCATTGAATGAAAGTGGCTACAACAGAAGAGTGGCCAGCAAGAGACCGTATGTGAATGAACAGAATCGAAAGGAGATAGTGTACTTTGACAGGGAGTTTGTTACGAAGGATGAAATATGGTGGAACGACGTCATTTACGAAAGTAAATTTAACGTTTTGTATCGGATGGACGAAGCGTGGTGAGGAGGAAGAAGAATGAAGAATTTACAGTCACAAATATTAAACCGACTGTAAAGCATAGAGGTGGCAGCGTTCGTGTCTGGGACTGTATATAGATATTTCGACGGGGCGAATTGGTGTTCATCAACAGTGTTATGGACAAATATGTCTATTTGAACACATTGAAGAATAATTTACGGAAAAGTGCTGAAACCATGGGGATATCAAACACGATCAAGCCGGCCAGTGTGGTCAAGCCGTTCTAGGCGCTTCAGTCTGGAACCGCGCGACCGCTACGGTCGCAGGTTCGAATCCTGCCTCGGGCATGGATGTGTGTGATGACGTTAGGTTAGTTAGGTTTGTGTAGTTATAAGTTCTAGGGGACTGATGACATCAGATGTTAAGTCCCATAACGCTCAGAGCCATTTAAAAAAAAAAAAAAAAAAAAACCACGACCCGATCTAGTTTTACCAGAACAGTGTCCCGAAACATAAGGCTCGCATTCTGCAGGAATATTTGTTGTACAATTGCCCCAAAATCTTACCACTACCACCTCAATCACCGGATGTCAACGCCATAGAGAATGTGTGGGAAGAACTGGAACGACGTATTAGAAAAACACCAGTATCGTTCAAGGAAACTCTGAAGCGTCTATAAAAAGAAGAATGGGACAGTCTATATGCGGACTATTTAGATAAGATCATTTGCAGTATGCCGCAGCGTTTGAAAGAAGTGATAAAACAGAATGGCTACCCGACAAGATATTGAAACATTTAATGTTCCACAAAATCTTGTCTTGAAATGATTAGTTCTGCAAAGTGTCCGAATATTAAAGTAACGTGAATATAGGACCGAGTTGTATTTAAATAGTATCATAAAACAACTCATGTACATTATCTTTATTAAGTTAATGCCCATTATTTACAAGACACATCACGGAATATAATAATTGCTTATATGGTTTGTTTGTTTTGTTATGAATGAAGTTCTGATGCTACAAGGTTGACATATCGTAGTGTCGGAATATTAAAGTGGTTCACTGCAGCCGGCCGCTGTGGCCGAGCGGTTCTAGGTGCTTCAATCCGGAACCGCGGTGCTGCTACAGCCACAGGTTCGAATCCTGCCTAGGGCATGGATGTGTGTCATGTCTTAGGTTATTTAGGTTTAAGTAGTTCTAAGTCTAGGGGACTAACGACCTCAGATGTTAAGTCCCATAGTGCTTAGAGCTATTTGAACCTTTCTTGATTGATTGTAGCTACAGGAATTCTGCCAACAAAGAATCCACAGAGATCAGTATGTGAACAACAGGTTTAACAGCGGCAGCCGCTGTTCGCTAAGCGTAGCTGATTCCAGACAAGGGACACTACGACGCAATAAATTACAGCGAGTGCATCTAACCAGACGCATATCAGCATACTCTTTTTACATATGTCACCTGAACAGATTCACGTCTATGACCTAATTAATTCTAAAAACTTCCACATTGAAATGCCTCTGTGAGTCCAGTCGGTCAGCCACCACACTCGAAGGAATCATAAGCAGGAAAGACAGTTTCTTCACTCACCCAAGTACGCTGATGGTCGAACCCACTGGTAATTTCTGAAGCCAGTTGTAGCTGGATAAGGATGGCGCGAGTGTTTATTGACATCGTAGCAGGACGAGAGAATGTTTCAGGATGGACAACAAGGCAGCAGGTGGGTAGAACAAGGTGGTCGTCCATCGTGGAGTCATGGAGACAGTGAGACAATACCAACAATTTTATTTATCAGAACTTATACTATTCTGTACGGAACTCAGCGATACACAGTGATGCTACGAGAGGCTGTGCTCACACAGGCACAAACACACGGCAGCCGCCTTCTCATTTCCGAGAAGCCACTTCCAGATGGCGCTCGTTAATCGAAACTACTTTCTGCCTATGCCCCACGTCTACCAGAGCATCAAATTCAATGCCAATAACATTGCCTCGCGCCAGAGAACACGCTGTCAACCGCGAAAATTTTGATTACGCCTGGTACTGGAGTGGATGGAGGTCCTTCCACCAACAGGCACAAAAACAGCGTACATCGACACTCACTTAGTTCCTCCACTTCATACAATGCCAGCAGCTCTCCAGTTCCTATATTTACACACCTCTGCGAGTTCCGGCAGTTCCATTCAGAAGACATACAGTTCCGACACAGCAGTCAGTATTTACGGAGCAAAAGGGACATTTAATTATGAGAGTCTACGTAACACCTTCACTCTTAATGACTGAAGTATAGATTGCCAAGAGACAGCAGAATTTGAGAATATCATTGTGTTAGGTATAGGACATCAAACGGTTAACAGAGTTAAGGAAAACTGTGTCTCATCACTGTTGATAAGTGTTATTGATTGCCTATTATTGTGTTACCACATGTCTGTTCTAGTGTCACACTGTCAAGCATTTGTATAAACAGATATTACTAGCTGCTTAGTGCCACTTCTTACGGAACCATAGAAGCAAATAACTTTTCTGTTGGTTACTGGTTATCACTGTTAGCTTTCAACCGCGATTCTTATACATATATTTTAACAACGCGTTTCAAGAGACAATGCTCTCATCATCAGGTTGTAAAGTCTATGTCCTGAAATTAAACGGACTAAAAAGACAAAATACCATCACAAATAGTTGGGAAGTCCATAGAGTAAAACAGAATTAAAAGTATATTGGACTGTGGGTCCTCGTCTTACATTGAAGTTGTTGGCCCCCAAATTAAGATCACAGGTGAAGATACATAAAGATCTGCATGCGGTTCGTCCGATTGTTAACGCTCGAAATAGTTCAGCATATAAAATAACGAAATTGTTGAACCAAATTCTGAAAAAGACTTACGTGTATAAAAATAACTATTCGGTGCGTGGTAGTGCGACCATGATAGGTGAAATTAAAGATACGCCAGTCACTGACACTTCCCGTTTGGTTTCGTTGGATGTTAAGAACTTATTCTCCAGTGTTCCGGTTAACGAAACTATAGAAATCATTAAGAGAAATTTCCTTAAATACGGTAAAATTTCAACGCAAGAGACAATTGAATTTATTGAACTCCTACAGCTCATTACAAGTTTTAATTATTCCACGTTTAATAACAAATTTTATATTCAGGAGGACGATAGGTTAGCCATGGTGTCCAGTATTTCAGTTACTATGGCGGACATTTTTATCAACGACCTTGAAGATAAAGTTCTAAATTCTGACGATAACATTATGGATAAAATTGTTTATTACAAACGTTATGTTGACGACACTCTGTTACTTGTCGATGGTTCCCGTGAGGACATTGAGGAAATAGTAAAAAAGTTCAACGACACACATAATAAAATAGAATGTACCGTGGAGTATGAAACTGGCAATTGTTTACAGTTCCTGGACCTGAATATAAAAAAGCAGGACAACAAACATGCGTTCTCCGTTTATAGAAAACAAACTACGACTGATGCCGTGATCCCGAATGATTCATGCCATCCGCAGGCTTATAAAGAAGCTGCTTTCCGTAGTCTCGTGCATAGGGCAGTCAATATACCTATGAGCGAAAAAGATAGGGAGACTGAAATTAATACCGTTACGAGAATAGCGATGAATAACGGTTATAGAATAAATATGGTTAAAAAACTATTACGGAAAAGTAATAAGCGAAAAAAGAAAAAATCTGATGGAGAGAAAGTGAAAATTATCACGATGCCATACTACGGAACAGTCTCACAAAAGATAGCAAATATTTTTAAGCCATACGATGTTAAAATAGCTTTTCAGACTAATAACCTAGTGAGGTATAGCCTTAAGCACGATATTGGCGAGAAGAGAAATAAGTTTGAAAGATCGGGGGTTTATAAGATTCAGTGCAGAACTTGTGATGCAAAATGTATAGAGCAGAGAGGAAGATCATTCGCGATCCGGTATAAAGAACATAAAGATGCGTTCAGGTTAGGAAATTATGACAAATCAGCTGTTGTGAACCATATATATGAAACAGGCCATCCCCTTAATAGCATAGAAGATAACGTAGAAATATTGCATGTAGAAAAGAAAGGGAGGAAACTTGATTTACTAGAGGAATTCGAGATAGTTATCCATGAAAAGAAACAAAGCAATACTCTAAATGCTCCAGATAATTTTAAAGAAATGAGATTTTTTAGCGGATTTTTAGAATTATTATAGGGTAGGTATGCGACTTTAAACTTGTAGCATGTCAGTGACGGAGTTGCGACAGGCTAACGATGGCAGACCAATGCAATAAGGAAATAAGGCGCCCAATAGCATAGCGTTACCGTCAAGCACACGGCTGTAACCACGCCACACCTAGGCACGTCAGTCCACAACAGCTCCCGAGCCGGCACAGTGCGACAGCATACTTGGTAGCTATGGGACGGCCATCGACTTGTGTCAACAACTTCAATGTAAGACGAGGACCCACAGTCCAATATACTTTTAATTCTGTTTTACTCTATGGACTTCCCAACTATTTGTGATGGTATTTTGTCTTTTTTATCCGTTTAATTTCATGACATAGACTTTACAACCTGATGATGAGAGCATTGTCTCTTGAAACGCGTTGTTAAAATATATGTATAAGAATCGCGGTTGAATGCTAACAGTGATAACCAGTATAACGGCAACTGCTACCTCGACTACATAATGGATTGTATTAAAACTTTTCTGTTACTGTGTGTATTACAACATCCCAACCCCGACGACGGAAAAATTTCGACCAGTTACCCAACGCTGACCATGAGACGAACTCAAAATTAAAGATATTTTGGTCAGTCCCTAACACTGACAACGAGGAAGCACATACTCACAGAATTAATTTTCGTCAACAAGGGCGACAAGCAAAAAGAACCAATACTTTGGACAAAATTGTCTAAGAGTGTATGTATGTCTTAGATTTTACTGGAAACACTGCGTCCTGGCTTAGCATTATTTCGCTTATACTAGGTTCTAATATTGCTAATCCGTTGTCTATCCAAGAAGATTTCTGAGACTTTTGAAACGTATCCTGAGAATATTTTTCAGACGTGGCCAAACAGGAACTCATTGTCTTATCGACCATGCTCCAATTATTATAAGAATGTCAGCAACCCAGGAACTTACAGTGGTGCTCTTGGCCACACTTGAAGAAAGCAAGGACGGAGTCCAAAAGCAGCTACTACAATTTAAGACGCCTCCGTCACCCTTCCCGGCGTACGATTGGAAACTTGATGCCTTGAACAACTGCATTCAGTGCCTGGACTGGAACTCCATCACACAACATGTCAGGTCATATGAAACGGAAAGTATTTTTACCGACATACGCAGGCCCCACTGTCTTTCTGCTTCATCTAACTGTGAACCTATGAATTCCTATTCTGCCATTAAAGATATTATCAAGCAATACTGTGACTTACAGACACTTTCGGCTGCTGCCAGACATTTTTCCAATGTTTCAAGAAGTAAAATCAGTGCTATAAGGAAAGGATGACTCAGTTACAGGACCGGACGAAAAATGACCAGTGAAAGAAATTGTATGTAGATTCTTTGACTTGCTATGTGCTTATCATACACTCTGACAATAAATTAAAGATGGACGTACTTAGTCTAACTAACCCGGCTTTACAAGACTGTCATTGACTTGGACAAACGAATAAACGCATGTAACTGTTGAAGCGTTACAGTGCGAGGTCACGGTCTTACTGTGCGTCAACAGCCGGCACAGCACCGTCACCGGCACCTCCGGTCCCAGGAAACACAGAGCGAGCACGCACTACCCGACTGAAACAGCAGTAAACAAGTTCAGGAATGCTAGACTACAATCTTGTTCACTCTGTGGCGTAAACAACAACGAGACAATTGTTTCTGTTAGGTAGCGCATTGTAGTTACTGTAAAAGGACCCAATATAGGACTGGTTGGTTGGTTGGGTTGTGAGAGGGGACGAAACTTCGAGGTCATCGGTCCCATCGGATTAGGGGAGGATGGGGAAGGAAGTCTGACGTGCTCTTTTCCAAGAAACCATCCCTGCATTCGCCTAAAGCGATATAGGTAAATCACGGAAAACGTAAATCAGGATAGCCGGACGTGGGTTTCAACCGCAGTCCTCCCGAATGCGAGTCCAGTGTGCTAACCACAACAGAGGGATGATGTATGCAAAACGAAGTACAACCACCACAGCAGTAATACGCTGAAACGTACTACGGTGGTTGATAATAACAACTCAAGTGAGTTTCGTAACGAACGTGAACAAATTCGAAAACCTTCACTGACGAAACGTTCCCTTGAATGCCACATTTTCGGTTAATAACAAGTTATTATATGTAACTTTTCTAGTTAACAACGTGGCAATCAACTTTAACTATGGCACAGGTTCGTTAGCTCCGATCATTAACCTGCAGGCGTGCTTAACAAAGTTAATTTCAGAGTTCACTGTTATGTAACAGCAAACAGGAGATTCCAGTTTTCAAGAGGTGTTGCGTATAGACAATTCCTAAAACAGGCTATAATCGTAGTTGAATATTCAAATAAAGGAACTAATTTACTGCCGGCCGCGGTGGCCGTGCGGTTCTGGCCCTGCAGTCCGGAACCGCGAGGCTGCTACGGTCGCAGGTTCGAATCCTGCCTCGGGCATGGGTGTGTGTGATGTCCTTAGGTTAGTTAGGTTTAAGTAGTTCTAAGTTCTAGGGGACTTATGACCTAAGATGTTGAGTCCCATAGTGCTCAGAGCCATTTGAACCATTTGAACTAATTTACTAACACTGCATCTTTTCAATACTCTGGGCTTCACCATTCATGAAAAATAGAACCAAGTTCAAACTGATGTTCTGGAAGGAAAATTGAAATATCTGTTGCATATTATTCTGAAGCAATAATCAGTATTCAGCTTTATAATGCACACATTAGGCTGAAATGGAATGGCATGGCGAAATTTTCGAAAGTACGTAACATTCCTGTGGCGTTTAAAGGTGAAGTGGTACAAGCAAAAAGCACTTGTATCTTAGGACACAACTCAATCAAACATCATTTGTTACGAAGTACTTTTTAAAGCAATTTATTGGTTAACATTAATTTCTTCTCCTCAAAGCAAAGAGGTACAAGGCCCAAATAAAAAAGCGCATTAAAGATAAAACCCGAGCTTTCACCCTTAAGAAAGGCATTAAACTTGAAATATCAGAAACGAAACGTTTAGATATCCTATAAAGTGTTTTTTTCTAATTTACAATTCATCAAAAAGTCGAATATTAATAATTTACATTGGAAGCCAACTGGAAAATAAAAGTAACAGAGTGGCCCCGCTCGAGGTCGGGACACAAAACCGCATAATACGCAACGGACCCCAGACTTGGACTGAGTCCTCCAACGGCAGCAAGCCGAGAGAGGATCTGTAGTGGACTACGACATGTACAGAAAAGCTCTATTAAGCAGCGAACAGCTTCAATAAAACAAAAGCCTTTGCCTCAGCTCTAAAATAAATCCAATAACTAATATCACGTTAAGATTAAAGCGCCACTGAATGTTACTCGTCTCGCGATGCTACTTAAAGATAACAGGATCGAGTGAGATACACACTGAAAGCCAGAATTGTTCCTAGCCAAGTAATAGAAATCATTAGTATCTTAAGTGCAGAACAAAAATCATCATAACCTTAATAAATGCTGAAGCAGCGTTGAAATTAGTATCCAGAACCCAAGGTATACAAATAGGCTTTCAGTAGATGAGTGGTCAAATCTGAGGTTCTCAAGAAGTTCAGTTGATCTCATGGAAATGCTTTTAACCCACTTTTACATACAATTTAACAGAAGTAAGCACAATTTAAGCATTACATAAATATTCCACTTGCTTCTTCTGAAGATTGTTATGGCATCTAAGCGGGGAAAAAAAAGCTTACTAGCCGTAAGCCACTAAATACAGGAGATCTCTTTCCTTAAGGCCGACATAGTGAAGAAATATGCCACGTGGAGTGGCCACGCGGTTTGAGGCGCCATGTCACGAATTGCGCTGCCCCTCCCCCCCCGGAGGTTCGAGTCCTCCCAAAGGCATCGGTGGGTGTGTTGTTCTTAGCATAAGTTAAGGGACCGATGACCTCAGAAGCCTGGCCCCTTAGGAATTCACACATATTTGAACACACACATTTGACGAAATCTAAGTTAGAATTTTTGCACAGGACTCTAGGTCTTAAAATTAAATCACGAAAACTACAGTCTGCACTTTACTTAAACTTCAGCGCACAATTTTTTTAAGAACTTTTACTGCCGAATCGTGGCAGATTCTCTGGGAGGAAGCCGGGTACTGCGCGAAGAAGTGCGGCCAGTGGTGGACTAGGCTGATCCAGTAAAGTACTTGGTGGTGGTGGTTGGTGTTTAACGTCCCGTCGACAACGAGGTCATTAGAGACGGAGCGCAAGCTCGGGTTAGGGAAGGATTGGGAAGGAAATCGGCCGTGCCCTTTCAAAGGAACCATCCTGGCATTTGCCTGAAACGATTTAGGGAAATCACGGAAAACCTAAATCAGGATGGCCGGAGACGGGATTGAACCGTCGTCCTCCCGAATGCGAGTCCAGTGTGCTAACCACTGCGCCACCTCGCTCGGTAGTAAAGTACGTCAACAGCCGCACCGCCCTTCACGGAGAACGCCGACCGCCAGTGCTCACACCAGAAAAACGGTCAGCTGGCAATGCTGTACAATTGCTCTCCGGGAAGTCCAACGTCCGGTCGAACACGCCATCCACTATGAATGTACTGTCCTGACTGCTATGACCGCCACTCTGCCTTTCCGCCCAACCCACGTCCTCTCTTCCACCAGAGGGAGAAAACCAAATACCTCTAAGTGGCAAAGAACGTGCTCAATTCGCAGGGTGCGAGCTACCGAATTCGGCACGTAGCTCAAAAGTAAAGCAGGAACTCGACCTTCTTGAACACATTATCTAAGCTATAATCAGTACTCAGTGACCAGCGCCGACCGGAATTGCACAGAAACCGAACGAATCATAACGCATTTGCTGAAATCTCAAAGCAATGGTTAATATTCAACGTGTTATTGACTTGCCAAGCCAGAAGAAGTGATGTCCAAATTAGTTGGTGGTGTGTACTTTCGTAACTGAGTGGTAGAGTAGCATATTTGCAAATCCTTTTGCACAAAGACGCACAGACATTTATGGCGATTAATACACTATTTGGCATCTACCATTAAAAACGTTTGCCCTTCAGAACAGCCAGCAAACGTAGTTTATTGCAGTGGTATTTAGACAATTAATTTGGAAAGCTCCAGACTCTGTGAACTACCTTGACATCTTCACGAGATAATTGTCTCAGAAACAACTGCAGTGGAACTTTTACAAAAAATGAAATCTGTTTCCAAAATTCTATAAGTGACAGCTGTGAAATGCAACAAATTTTGAAGTGCAGTACTTGGGACACATAGTGTCGGCACATGGCAGCAAGCCGAAACGTATTGAGACCATTGAAACCTTCTGACTCCAAAGGACCTCAAGCAACTGCATGCAGCATTTGGACAGATAAATTGTTATAGGAACTTTCTTCGTTATGCAGCTTCCAACGGTAAACCATTGCACAAGTTGTTATGTAAAGGCACCAAATGGAAATGGAAAGGTGAATACCAACATGTGTTTAGTAAATCAGAACATGTTTGCCTGATGCCAAATGTCTTGTGCGGCATATGATCCGAACAGAATGCTCACAACTGCTGCGAATATTTCAGATTGTGGCATAGACTCTGTTCTGTCTCATCAACATAATAATTTGGTCCTATTAGTTATGCCGCTTCAAAGAGTCCAACAGTCGTACAAATACGTGTAAATTATAGTCAGATCCAGAAGGAGGCTCCCGCAATTATATTTTTTGTCGAGAAATTTCATGATTACATCTAGACCTAGTAACGTTAATTTATCCTCTTCACAGACCAAAAACCATTCAGTGGTTATATTTTGACCGCACGATGCTCTTCCTACAATGAGAGATCAGCGTTTGCACTTCTGGACGCTATTTCTGTCCAATTACAACAATGAAATTACGTTCAAGTCGACAACAATACACACAGATATGGTTTTACTTCTGCCAATAGTCCAAGGCAAAAAGTCTGGCTCATCAGCTGACTTTTTTTTTAATAGATATTGGTAGTCACAACAATGCAATAATTCATAGTGAACTTAAATGTAACTGCCAAGTTTATACCTAATGATTGTTTTTTTTTTCTAAGAGCACACTATTTTCAAACGGAGTAACCAAAGGATAAAAAGTTAATTAATCAGCCAAAGATTAACTGTTACTGTCTTATGAAACATGTGCTTTCAGTGTAAAAAGGTGTCTTTGTGGTACATTCAGAATAAGGCAGGACACGAATGGTTATTATTTCTGTGTTGTTTGAACCTAAGGTATTACAGACACTACACAAATTTATTTGGGACACAACTGGTAACAAACGAAATCCAAGAGAGCATTTCTACTGGAAAAATATTGACAAATGAAAAGATGCTGGCTAAATGCCACTATCGTCAAAAATGCCAGTCAGATTCGTCTCGATAAAATTTTCCATGAACTGGTTATATGTGCATACTGATCTCGCAGGACCGTTTCTCGGAAGCCATGGGCTCATTGTCGTTTATGCTTTCTGTAAATTTCAATTTTTGATACAGATTGTATCGATATCTTCCACAGTTATTAAAGTTTTGTGAAAAGTATTCTCTAATGAAGGACTGTGGAAATTAAATGTCTCTGACGACAGCACACAATGCTCTTCTCAGAGATTTAAACTATTTTGTGAAACCAAGGGCATTTCGCACTTCAAAACGGCACCGTTTAATCCTGAGGCAAATGGATCCGCCGAAACGTTTGGCTGAACTTTACAGTCGCACATGATAAAGGTTGTTCTAGGGTACAGCATGATCTTCCTTGCACAGTGCAGAGACACTTCACGTGATGCATAACATCGAACTTAGAAACTACATGGAAGACCACAGCACACGTTAATTTCAGTTTTAAAGCAACTAATGCATTCTCAAGACGAACTTTGACAGCGGTTAAAATAATCTTTATTAAACTGTTTCAATGTATGGAAAACAAACTCGGGTACCATGCACAGTCATAGAGCAGCTCGATAAAGTCATATTTAAAGTTAAATGCTTCCATGGCTTCACAGCGGTCTAAAAAACTCAGATTAGGCCGCACTGTTCTCACAAGCATATAGACAGAACTTCTAAGCAGTTTTATGTTACAGAATCAAATGTGCAGTCTACAGAGAGACCTTCTGATTCAACTGGATACCCTATCTGGCTCCACCCCTTCCCCCCCCCCCCCTGCCCCCCATACCATGGGAGCGAGAATCAGCTGCAGCCAGGCAACAATGGAACGATGTAAGTGGAGGTCGCGCCTCCCTTCTCAGACGACCCCAACTGGTTATCGAAATAGCAAACGCTTGACTGGCTACTCCTCACTGCGAATGCTAATGCCACCGGGAGCAACATTTGTTCATCCACCAAATACGCATGCCGGCGAGTATGGAAGCAGGTTGATCAGCTTACCCTTCCTCCTTCTGGGAGGAATGCTGCAGACATAGTTCAAGAGGTACACAGCAATCACAGCAATATCACGAAAGGCCGTTCCCCCACAGGCACAGCCGCACTCCAGGCGCTGACAAAGAGCCCCTTCACACGTCGTCACAGAGAAGACATTCCCTGCAGCGCACTGAGCCTTCTCACGGTGCAGTGCTACTGGGTATAAAAGCTCCTCTTTTGTCTTCGTGTAGCGCCGCTTTGATCTGCCACTGCTGCCGTGCCGTTGTGTTTCGATTCCATCCGCGAGTGTGATGAACAGCACACGTCTCTTTTACTTCTCTTACTGAGTAATAAAGTCAAACAGAGGTCATTTAAAACTAAATCCTTGGTACCACTGTCTCTCGAAGTAAGAATACTGAAAGTTTTACTAAAAAGGCAGCCAATTTACCCAACTGTGGCTCTTTTGAGCTATGGGTCTTTTTACTGACTGTATGAGGACCGCCACTAATTTCTCTCCTATGCCAGTCTTTTCATCTCAGAGTAGCACTTGCAATCTACACCCTCAATTATATCCTGGATGCATTCCAATTTCTGTCTCTCTCTATAGTTTTAGCCCCCTCGTGCCATGGAAGTTATTCCCTGGTTTGTTAATGCATGTCCTATCATCTTTCCCTTCTTCTTTTGATCGTTTTCCATACATCCTTCTCCTGCCGATCCTGTGGAGAACCTCCTCATTCATTACATTATTTGTCCATCTACTTTTAATCATTCTTCTGTGGCACCACATCTCAAATGTTTTGATTCTCTTCTGTTTCCCATTTCCCACAGTCAATACCGTGCTCGAAACGAACACTCTCAGAAATTTCCGTCAAAACTAAAGCGTGTGTTCGGTACCAGTAGACTTCTCTTGGCCAAAAAACTCCCTTTTTGCCAGTGCTACTGTGGTTTTTATGTCCTCCTCGCTCTGTCTGTCAAGGGCTATTTTGCTGCGAATTTCTTAACTTAGTGATACTCAACTGCGACCTTAAATTTCTCGCTATTTAAATTTCTGCTATTTCTCATTACTTTCGTCTTTCTTCAATTTACTCCCAATCCATATACTACACTTATTACACTGTTCATTCCATTGTACAGATCCTGTAATTCTACTTCACTTTCCTTGGAGATAGCAATTTCATCAGTGAATCTTATCATCGATATTCTTGCATCCTGAATATTAATTTCACTCTTGAAATGTTCTTTTATTTCTGTCATTTTTCCTTTGATGTGTGCATTGAGCATGAGGGGAACACTTTTCAGTCCTAGCACATAGTTATTGGTCTTCCAGTCTTATTATTCCCGCCTTATGCAAGACATCTTTTTCTGTTTTGTTTCGCCCAGACATGTTTCAGCACATTTTGTGCTATCTCCAGTGAGTTATCTTTTATTTTCTAACTTACATGATACTATTGGCCATATATTTCGGTAGCTATTCTGCTACACAATCTGCAACTTCTCTTGATTTTGGTACTGTGGTGCTTTCTCACGTGTAAATCACATTTCGTGACCTATGGACGCTTGACACTGCACTTTCTCTGATTTTTCGAAACATATCAAGCACGAACATAACAAGAAAACTGCAACACCACAAGATGATTACTTATTATTCCCTCTTGGCTGTCGTACATACTGTACATTGCCCATCCCTCTCTAAACGATATCCCAACTTACCTCAGGTTCCGTTTTACAGTGTCGAACGCTTTTTCCAGGTCGACAAATCCTATACACTTATCTCGACTTTCCTTAGGTCTTGCTTCCATTATCTACTGTATTGTCAGAATTGTCTCTCTGATGCCTTTAACTTTCCTAAAGTCAGACATTATGAATTTTGTTTTCTATTCTTCTATATATGTACTATTCTTGTCAGCAACTTGGATACATGAGCTGTTAAGCTTATTGTCCGATAATTCTCGCACTTGTCGGCTCTTGCTATCTTCCTAGTTGTATGGTTAGTGTGTTATCGGAAGTCTGATGGTATATGAACAGTTCAAAAATGGCTCTGAGCACTATGGGACTTAACATCTGTGGTCATCAGTCCCCTAGAACTTAGAACTACTTAAACCTAACTAACCTAAGTACATCACACACATCCATGCCCGAGGCCGGATTCGAAACTGCGACCGTAGCGGTCACGCGGTTCCAGACTGTAGTGCCTGGAACCGCACGGCCACACTGGCCGGCTATATGACCATTCACATACGTTGTACACACCGAACTCAATAGTCGTTTTGTTGCCACTTGCCACATGGTCTTAGAAATTCCGATGGAGTGGTATCTATCTCTTTCTCTGATCTGAATTCCGCCAAAGCTGTTTAAAATCCTGATTGTAAAAGTGGATCCCCTATACCTTTCCTGTCGGCTCCTATTTCCTGTCCTACGACAATATCCCAAGTCCAACCCCTCATAGAGGACTTCAACGTACTCTTCTCACCCGTACTGTCTCTGCTCTGCATTTAACAGTGGAATTCCCTTGCTTTCAATTTCAGAGAATATTGTTTGATTCCTCTGCATGCTGTGTCAGCGTGACGGCTTCAAATGGTAAACATATACCAGCTGACTGCGAGTCGCTTTGTTCGAACAACAAAACCTCTTCTCCATATTGTTGATGGCCATGCGTTGTTGTCGCGGCAGACTCATGTTCTTTGACGTTGGGGCAAATAGATCACCAGGTTCATCCGTGATCAATAACTCGTTCCTTCGTGAGAAGTTAACTAACAATGAAATTAATTTTCCTCAAAGCAAGCAGTCAAAAGAAGGCTGTTCCCTCCTCTAATAGTTGGTGATTAAGGTTTCGGGATGTCATTTTTGTTACTGCGTTACGTGGAGAAAATTTCTTTTCAAATAGATCCCCTGTAGGGCTAGAGGATATGTTGAACGTACTTTTTGCATTATTGCTACTGACAGCGGATTTTTTGGTTTTCCTTTGAATGTATCTACCTAATTTTACGACAGTATTATAAAATCTCGCTTTGTCTTTCGCAATTTTGTTCACGATAGAGAGAGATACAGATTAGAAGACATTTCCCGTACTTTACACGACATGTCAACAGACCAAACGCAAACGGGAAGAAATGTGAATGACGCCTACTATTCGTCGTTTTCTCCGAAGTACATTTGCTTTCAACGTCTGGTGAAAACTTACATTTTCTGTAGTTTATCTGAATATTCTTCAGGCTCAGTATTGCATGTAGATGGGTATTTTCAGCTTCGCAGATGAGATCTTCTGTACTGACTTGCATATCTAGCTATCAGTATGGCCTACACTACGGTACTAGCAAATAACAGCGAGCAGCGATCGCAATACGTCACGAGCCGACGGTTAACTTGTTGCTCTACCCGCTGCTTGGTCGGTCAGCAGCGCGAGAGAGTGGCGTCGTGTGAAAGCCACTATTGGAAGCATTGTTCTGCCAGCCTTGGCCCAGTGGCCCTTTTGTCCCAGCTGTGGCGGTAGTCTGCCACTGAGCGAAGCAGAGACGTGGTGGCACTGCGCTTCTGATGGCGCCCATTCAAACCAATACTTTGCGAGTGGAAGCGTCACTGAGAAGCGTATCTTTCTGGCTCCACTTGAATGTGGACTTAGATCCAAGTAGGCAGCTGGAGATGACGATTGGTGACGTAGACTGCTTTTTGCTTCCGCCCCATGTCAACTGGCGCATCAAATTCATCTGCTGATAGTGTTGCCAGCAGCCAGAGAGAGCGCTATCAACCGTGGACCTGTTTGCGTCTGCCTAGTACCGACGTAGACGAAGGTCCAACCACCAGCAGGCAAAAATGCGACTTCCTGCCGGCTTTCACTCAGTTGCTACATTTCCTGTAGTGCCAGCGTTCTGCAGTTTCTGCAGTTACGATATTCCGCGAGTACTGGCAGTTCTATCCAGAAAACTACCGCTCGAAAATGACAGTCGCTGTTCATAGAGCAACAGGGACAGTTAACTATGAGTGTCTGCATAACACTTTCAGTCTTCATCACTAAAATTATAGACTGCCAAGTAACAGCAAAGTTATTACGAATTTCCTTGTATTAGGTATAGGACATCAAGTAGTACACATCAAATTGTTACCAATGTAAAAGTGTGTCTCAACACTATTAATAAATGTTATCTATTATTTCTTGTGTTTTCTATGCTCCGCAGTAACAAACTGTTGGCAGTTATTTTTCTGCTAGAAACCGTGCCATGTTGTGATTCCAGTACTTTACATTCTGGCTCAGCAGTGCCCGAGTTCTGCCCCTTGTATACTGCTATGCATGTTTAAATCAGTTTGTGATGCATTTAAAATTAGTTTTGTATTGTTGTGCCTGGCACGTACAATTTTAAACGTTTTAACGTGAAGCCAGTGAAAACGCTAAGCTCTTGTGGTTACGTTAGTTGTTCCGGCTTAACCACAAGTGACGGCACGAAGATGAAGAACGCAAGAACGCCAATATCTCCCTGATTAGGGCCGCACCACGACAGGAGCGGTCTCTACAAGAAGAGAATATAAGCACAGCTCCTGCCAGCCTCGGCTGCACAGTACTAGGACAGCAATACTATAGCAGTTATTAGTGATCCATATCCATTGCTTACATGGACAGTGCACAGAGTGAAAGACACTGAATTGTTGGCATGGCAACCACTGGTTGCGACACGTTTCTGAAATACGAAGTAATAAGTGTTGTCAGTCTGCTTATTTGTAATAAAAGCTATTAATGTGATTTACTTGAATTGTTTTATAGCTATCTGAGAAAGCATCATCCTTGAGGCACCCTAGAGACGAGTGAGCAGGCCCCACGTTAGTGATTCTTAAACTACATCCAGTCTGAGAGGTGGCATTATAAACACTGTAAATTTCAAAATCTGTTTTCTGTGCATTACTGATATTCGGTTTTTCCTAAGTTAAAAAAATGGTTCAAATGGCTCTGAGCACTATGGGACTCAACTTCTGAGGTCATCAGTCCCCTAGAACTTAGAACTACTTATACCTAACTAACCTAAGGACATCACACACCTTCATGCCCGAGGCAGGATTCGAACCTGCGACCGTAGCGGTCGTGCGGGTCCAGACTGTAGCGCCTTTAACCGCTCGGCCACTCCGGCCGGCTTTCCTAAGTTAGTTAAGCCTCTTAGTCGCTCAGTGCTTTTATGAGTTGTGTAATTAAATACTAATATGCTGTCAGTTTACACTGTCTTATGTAAAGAGGAAAGGTAAAATCAGCCTAGTCATAATCAGTTTTCACCACCTTGTCTGAAAGATGGTCTGAATAAGCCACAGAACGAGCTGCTTGGTTTTTACCGAAACTGGTTGATTCGTCTGATCAGTTAATTCAGTGTTTGCTACCTTAGATTGCTGCTGCGTGAAAGGCTCACAGCTTTAGAAGAATTACAACGCTTGGCTATAAATGTACCGCCGGCCGGGGTGACCGAGCGGTTCTACTGTCTGGAACCGCGCGATCGCTACGGTCGCAGGTTCGAATCCTGCCTCGGTCATGGATGTGTGTGGTGTCCTTAGGTTAGTTAGGTTTAAGTAGATCTAAGTTCTAGGGGACTGATGACCCCAGAAGTTAAGTCCCATAGTGCTCAGAGCCATTTGAACCATTTATAAACGTATCGGTTTTTCAAGATGTTGCAGAGCGCAACTTATTTGTTTGTGTTGAGTCTGAGACTGCCTCAGGTGCTTCCACCAATGGACGCAGTCAGTGGCGCCTACGCTCTCTCAAGTGTATTGAAGTGCAAGAGCACAATGTTAATGAGAAACTGCTTTCTTCAGAAAGTTTTTTTAGTTGTAAACCATGCTACTTTAAGTGAGAAGAGGTAGAGGAGCCCAACATGATGTAGACAAAGTAAAATTGGTACTTGAAGGATTTCCTTTTTTTATATTTTCCTCTCAAATAAGTTACTTAAATGCTGTAAAAGTGTGTCATGCTTAAAGTTCACTAGACAAGGTTGGTTGTATCCTTGTGATGGTTAATTTTTTATAGAACTGCTATATACACTCCTGGAAATTGAAATAAGAACACCGTGAATTCATTGTCCCAGGAAGGGGAAACTTTATTGACACATTCCTGGGGTCAGATACATCACATGATCACACTGACAGAACCACAGGCACATAGACACAGGCAACAGAGCATGCACGATGTCGGCACTAGTACAGTGTATATCCACCTTTCGCAGCAATGCAGGCTGCTATTCTCCCATGGAGACGATCGTAGAGATGCTGGATGTAGTCCTGTGGAACGGCTTGCCATGCCATTTCCACCTGGCGCCTCAGTTGGACCAGCGTTCGTGCTGGACGTGCAGACCGCGTGAGACGACGCTTCATCCAGTCCCAAACATGCTCAATGGGGGACAGATCCGGAGATCTTGCTGGCCAGGGTAGTTGACTTACACCTTCTAGAGCACGTTGGGTGGCACGGGATACATGCGGACGTGCATTGTCCTGTTGGAACAGCAAGTTCCCTTGCCGGTCTAGGAATGGTAGAACGATGGGTTCGATGACGGTTTGGATGTACCGTGCACTATTCAGTGTCCCCTCGACGATCACCAGTGGTGTACGGCCAGTGTAGGAGATCGCTCCACACACCATGATGCCGGGTGTTGGCCCTGTGTGCCTTGGTTGTATGCAGTCCAGATTGTGGCGCTCACCTGCACGGCGCCAAACACGCATACGACCATCATTGGCACCAAGGCAGAAGCGACTCTCATCGCTGAAGACGACACGTCTCCATTCGTCCCTCCATTCACGCCTGTCGCGACGCCACTGGAGGCGGGCTGCACGATGATGGGGCGTGAGCGGAAGACGGCCTAACGGTGTGCGGGACCGTAGCCCAGCTTCATGGAGACGGTTGCGAATGGTCCTCGCCGATACCCCAGGAGCAACAGTGTCCCTAATTTGCTGGGAAGTGGCGGTGCGGTCCCCTACGGCACTGCGTAGGATCCTACGGTCTTGGCGTGCATCCGTGCGTCGCTGCGGTCCGGTCCCAGGTCGACGGGCACGTGCACCTTCCGCCGACCACTGGCGACAACATCGATGTACTGTGGAGACCTCACGCCCCAGGTGTTGAGCAATTCGGCGGTACGTCCACCCGGCCTCCCGCATGCCCACTATACGCCCTCGCTCAAAGTCCGTCAACTGCACATACGGTTCACGTCCACGCTGTCGCGGCATGCTACCAGTGTTAAAGACTGCGATGGAGCTCCGTATGCCACGGCAAACTGGCTGACACTGACGGCGGCGGTGCGCAAATGCTGCGCAGCTAGCGCCATTCGACGGCCAACACCGCGGTTCCTGGTGTGTCCGCTGTGCCGTGCGTGTGATCATTGCTTGTACAGCCCTCTCGCAGTGTCCGGAGCAAGTATGGTGGGTCTGACACACCGGTGTCAATGTGTTCTTTTTTCCATTTCCAGGAGTGTATAAATCTGACGTTCAGGTTCAGTTGAGATAAAATTTCACTAGCCGTGCCCAGGAGTAATTTGTTTTACACTGAGGCATTCATAGATAAACATTTTATTTTTTCTTAAGAATCTACGCCTTTAATTATTGCATGTGTTAACATTTCACATGTTAATCATGGAAGGCTCCAATCTATGAATTCAATACATTGTCATATTTAGTTTCTCATTTTATTTTGATAAAGTTTACCGGCTATAAACCGGTCACTATAGTATTAAATATCTATGCTGATATCAGTGTGTACTGCTATTACGCTATTATGTTGAGATAAATGAAGTAAAAACGGCATTTTTACGTTCTATCTTAAAATAGCGTCTTGAAAAACGAGGATAATAGAATGTAGTCGAATTAAGTCGGGTGATGCTGAGGAAGTTAGATTAGGAAATGAGACACTTAAAGTAGTAAAGGAGTTTTGCTATTTCGGGAGCAAAATAACTGATGATGGTCGAAGTAGAGAGGATATAAAATGTAGACTGGCAATGGCAAGGAAAGCGTTTCTGAAGAAGAGAAATTTGTTAACATCGAGTATAGATTTAAGTGTCAGGAAGTCGTTTCTGAAAGTATATGTATGGAGTGTAGCCATGTATGGAAATGAAGCATGGACGATAAATAGTTTAGACAAGAAGAGAATAGAAGCTTTCGAAATGTGGTGCTACAGAAGAATGCTGAAGATTAGATGGGTAGATCACATAACTAATGAGGAGGTAATGAGTAGGACTGGGGAGAAGAGAAGTTTGTGGCACAACTTGACTATAAGAAGGGATCGGTTGGCAGGGCACGTTCTGAAGCATCAAGGGATCACCAATTTAGTATTGGAGGGCAGCGTGGAGGGTAAAAATCGTAGAGGGAGACCAAGAGATGAATACACTAAGCAGATTCAGAGGGATGTAGGCTGCAGTACGTACTGGGAGATGAAGAAGCTTGCGCAGGATACAGTAGCATGGAGAGCTGCATCAAACCAGTCTCAGGACCACAACAACAACAACATCTTAAAATAGGTATGGTCCACCTAAGCCTGCAGCCTTGTGTTGTGCAATCGTCTATCATGCAAATTTGGGTGTTTGTGTTGTCCTCATCATTTCATCATCATTCATGAAGGTGGCGAGACGGGGCTGAGAAAAGGTTGGGAATTTGTACTGGCGCTGTTAACCGCCCAGTTTAGCGCCCCACAAACCAAACATCATCATCATCATCATAATGTGGTTAAATGTAGCACTGGGATACGTTTCCGCTGGAGGCAATGGCCTTTGAGTTATTCAAGAACAAAGTGTTTGAAGCTCATTTTTTTATGTTTCCTTGAATAATTCGAAAACTACGGCGTCTGGTGAAAACACATCCCTGTACAGAATTTAACTATATTAAATATTCTACAAACAGGTGCTGTTCATTTTTTTTTCTGTGGGAGTAACAGTCTGCGCTTAGAGAGCGAGAGAATATGAAAAATCTTACACTTGATACGAGGTGTGGCTAGAAAAAAACCGGACTAGTACTGGTAATACAATAAAAGGAATGCAATAAGGCTGAAAGTCGCGTGGCCTGTCACGTGACTCTCGCTCCGCCTACTGCTCGAGTTTCATCTGCCTCCTGCACTCAGTCTGCCCGTGGCATCTGTTTTAAGTAGTTGACGTTTTGTCTGTGCGTCGGAAAATGTTGAGTGTACAGAAAGAACAGCGTGTTAACATCAAATTTTGTTTCAAACTAGGAAAATCTGCAAGTGAAACGTTTGTAATGTTACAACAAGTGTACGGCGATGATTGTTTATCGCGAACACAAGTGTTTGAGTGGTTTAAACGATTTAAAGATGGCCGCGAAGACACCAGTGATGACACTCGCACTGGCAGACCATTGTCAGCAAAAACTGATGCAAACATTGAAAAAATCGGTAAACTTGTTCGACAAGATCGCCGTTTAACAATCAGAGCAGTGTCTGAGTTAACAGGAGTTGACAAGGAAAGTGTTAGGCAGATTCTTCATGAAAGTTTCAACATGAACAAAGTGTGTTCAAAAATGGTTCCAAAGTGTCTCACAACTGAACAGAAGGATCGCCGAAGAATGATTTGTTCTGACATCCTGGAAAACATTGAAAGTGATCCCACCTTCTTACAAAATGTTATTACTTGCGATGAATCGTGGTTTTTTACTTACGATCCCGAAACTAAACGCCAATCGATGCATTGGAAAACTCCTGGTTCTCCACTACAAAAAAAGCACGAATGTCAAAATCGAAATTCAAGGCAATGATGATTGTTTTTTTTTTGACATCAAAGGGATTGTGCACATTAATTGGGTACCAGAGGGACAAACAGTGAGTCAGCATTACTACATTAGCGTCCTGGCTACCCTACGTGAGCGAGTACGGAGAAAACGGAACGATTTGTGGAGAAAAAAGTCATGGATCCTTCACCAAGACAATGCCTCAGCTCACAGTGCGTTTTGTCAGTGAAGACGTTTTTGGCAAAACACAACATTCCCATCTTAGATCATCCACCCTACTCACCTGATTTGGCCCCCTGTGACTTTTTTCTTTTCCCTAAAGTCAAGTCAGCTTTGAAAGGAACTAGATTTGAGACTGTTGAAGCAGTAAAAGAAAAAGCGACGGAAGTAATGTATGGACTTACCGAAAATGTGCTGCAGCATTGCTATGAACAGTGGAAAATTCGTGTGGAGCGGTGTAGAGACCGAGGAGGAGAGTACATTGAAGGAGATAACATGAAATTGTAAATAATTGTAAATAAATGTTTTTTCCAGCATCAGTCCGGTTTTTTTCTAGCCGCACCTCGTATTTGAAGGTGAATTAGCTGAATCATTGTCAACATTATATAATGACAAGTGTGCAGCCAGAACTATTTCTGCATTATTTATTATACTTCAATAAAGTTTATAAATACTGGGCTTACATTGTCAGTTAACACGTTTATAGACAAGCAGCGTAATTGTGTTGAGTAATATTACTGAAGTTCCTCAATTATTCGGTCACAAATATCTGGATATTTCATAAGCACTGTTCATAAGCACTACGTACAACAAAACTTTCCATTCATTAGTAAAATCAGTACACTTCCGTAAATAATTTTGTCAGATCCTTGACAATATTCAAGACATATCGCAACAAAGCATCAGTCGCAACATTATTACTTTCTGTATAACACGATTGAAATACCAACATGGTACTGCCGAGCTGCTTACACAAGTGGGTGCGCAGTACAGGAAGACAGTATGCTCACATTCCGGCGGAAAACGATAGTAAATTATGTATGTAGAACTGTAAACGGATCCTTGTCAAGGCTCGACATACCTTACGTACCAGGAATAATGGGGATGTAAACTTTGTGCGCAATTTCTGGTTAAGCCACAACAGAAGGAGAATTACAAATTTAAAAATTACAGGGTCGCCACCAACCCAACCCCTTCCTAACAATTAAGAAAAGACGGAATTGGAAATTATCAGTTTAATTAAATTAAGGATTTAATAATAAGAATGCAAAATTTTCAAAGAAACTAACAAGATAAACAGCATTTTATGTCGTACATCAATGAGCTTATTTAATTAAATGTGAATTCCTTAATTTTGAGACAGTACACCCGTTCACTTTTGATGTTCCTCCCATTTTTGTTCATCACAAGCAAGCAGATTAACTTTTTAAAAAATTAGGGCATAGAATATTAATTTGAAAAGTGGCATCAATGAGAAAGATAAAGGACGCAGAATTTATCTTTTAATAGCATATTTATTTTATGACCGAATTTGATGCACATCCTATGCATACACATGCCTGGTGCCTGAATAAAAAAACGTAAATAAATAGAATAGGATGCACAGAATCCAGTGAGACAAGCGTCTTATGAAACGACTCCACAGAGATGTTTCATGTTTTTCACAATTTCTACGAAATTTTCAAAAGAAATGAGATAGCGATCTCATTAGGAGTCTCACGGGATCTCAAAACCCATGAGGAATCAAAAAACCACACTCTAAATCAACTACTAACAAATATCACTAAAGAGATGGATAAGCAAACAGAATACATAAAAGCGAAAAATTGGAACAATAAACGCGAAGTGAGACGTAAATTCTACAAAAATTACATTAACTTTTACGGTCGCTACTGGATTCTGAAAGTGGATTACTGGTGAAAGTAAGTCCCGATAATCACAGGAATAAAAGTTATAGCCTCTTATATTATAATTTTTGCAGCCATGAATCAAACTTGTAAGGTCATCTGACTGCAAAGAGTTTTAGAAAATTACGTAAGCAGTGAGCACGTACTTTTTTGCGCAACGATTTATAATAGGCATAAAGAAAGGAAATTGAAGTTTTGTGAACCAGGGTAATAACTGCAACAAGCACCTCATCATGCATGAAAAATGTAGAAATCAATATGGCTTATAGTCGTGTGCTCTGTTGTGGGCATTTGGATGCACTCTGTTATAATACGAGTAGTTCTGAATAACAAGATATAAGGTAAACATACTTGATGAAGAATGAAGAACTACGGCTTTGTCTGCTGCACCAACACCGACACATCCTTTTCTGCTGAGATATCATGCAAAGAACATGGAGTATGATATTAACAACAACTGATGCTAATTTTACAGCTGATGGCAGTAAGGTCTACAAAGATTCTATTAGTTACCGAATGGTCGTACTCACAGAGCAAGTCACCATAAACTCGTCTAAATACGAATGCGATTGGCAAGGAAGAATTGATTTGAATGTAAATACATATAATATATCGTAACAGAAAGTGTAATATTAATGCTCTGAAAATATGTGGCACACAGTGTTACAACACATACAAAATATTAAATAGCAACTGGTAAAGTAATAAAAAAGGTCACTGATGGGAATGTCATAATATTAACATTTCTATTATTCAGATGAATTAATAGCAAAAAGATTCTGTACTAAGGCTCGAAACATACTATCCTAACAAAAATGCAAGACTGGATCTCCACATGACACTTGCGTCCAAATCACGAAAGTTTCAAGACCTTGACGATGTGAACCACGAAAATAATTGTAGTGTGACCATTAAGCTTGCTGTAAATGATTAACAAAACCCTGTTCGAAATGTGCTCTTCCTGAGCTTATCCAAACTACGTCTAACCATCACACAGCAGGGCAAACAGCAACCCGTACCTTCAGACTCCAAAATAAGATTTACTCCAAGAAGCAAAGTGTTTATTCAAACCCGCAACCCTACATTCCCTGCCGGCCAGGCCGTGACCGGATTCTTCAGCTCAGCTAGAACTGAAAGAATACTCCCTGGACCCGTCACAGACTGGTCCAAAGGTAGCTAAGCTATTCGCAATCGGTAACTAAGTAGGGAACTGAATCTTTGCGGGAGACCTGCGTTAACGAATACACCGAATATTTCAGTAGTGAAAGTAGCAAATTAAATATTGCAGGTCGCAAATTTAACAGCCGGTTTTCATCTCTGTCCCTTGTAACTGAGAACAGTTTCGGAACGTTTACGCAGGAGAACCAGCAGAAAATGTTCAAAAAGGGGAGAGGGGGAGAGAGAGCAGTTCCCTCAGTCACTACTAGCTTCGACCTGAAGTCATACCCAATAGCTCCGCACGTCATGACGCCAAGATTAACACCGCTGTATCTCTCTGCAGCATCGGATGAATGGAACGTTTCCCTAGGTCGCCGCCATGTTCGTTGACGGTTGCGCGGTACTGTGATTCATCGCCAAAACGGTGTGACACCATTCATCAGTAGTTCATGGATCCGGGTCATGTCACAACTCCAAACTCAGTCACTTGTACCGTGGTATTAATGACAATCTAAGCATGGGATGGTGATTCCCTAGTCAGAGTGCTGCTAGTCTCCGCCCAGTGGTGCAAGATGACATACACTACTGATCATTAAAATTGCTACACCACGAAGAAATGAAGATGATAAATGGGTATCCATTGGAGAAATATATTATACTAGAACTGATATGTGATTACATTTTCACGCAATTTGGGAGCATAGATCCTGAGAAATCAGTACCCAGAACAACCACCTCTGGCCGTAATAACGGCCTTGATACACCTGGGCATTGAGTCAAACAGAGCTTGGACGGCGTGTACACGTACAGCTGCCCATGTAGCTTCAACACGATACCACAGTTCATCAAGAATAGTGACTGGCGTATTGTGACGAGACAGTTGCTCGGCCACCATTGACCAGACGTGTTCAGCTGGTGAGAGATCTGGAGAATGTGCTGACCAGGGCAGCAGTCGAACATTTTCTGTATCCAGAAAGGCCCGTACAGGGCCAGCAACATGCGGTCGTGCATTATCCTGCTGAAATGTAGGGTTTCGCAGGCATCGAATGAAGGGTAGAGCCACGGGTCGTAAAACATCTGAAATGTAACGTCCACTGTTCAAAGAGCCGTCAATGCGAACAAGAGGTGGCCAAGATGTGTAACCAATGGCACCCCATATCATCACGCAGGGTGGTACGCCACTATGGCGACGACGAATACACGCTTCCAAAGTGCGTTCACCGCGATGTCGCCAATCACGGATGCGACCATCATGATGCTGTAAACAGAACCTGGATTCATCCGAAAAAATGACGTTTTCCCATTCGTGCACCCAGGTTCGTCGCTGAGTACACCACCGCAGGCGCTCCTGTCTGTGATGCAGCGTCAAGGGTAACCGCAGTCATGGTCTCCGAGCTGATAGTGCATGCTGCTGCAAACGTCGTCGAACTGTTGGTGCAGATGGTTGTTGCCTTGCAAGCGTCCCCATCTGTTGGCTCAGGGATCGAAACGTGGCTGCACGATCCGCTACAGCCATGCGGATAAGATGCCTGTCATCTCGACTGCTAGTGATACGAGGCCGTTGGGATCCAGCACGGCGTTCCGTATTACCCTCCTGAACCCACCGATTCCATATTCTGCTTACAGTCATTGGATCTCGACCAACGTGAGCAGCAATGTCCCTATACGATAAACCGCAATCGCGATAGGCTACAATCCGACCTCTATCAAAGTCGGAAACGTGATGGAACGCATTTCTCCACGTTACACGAGGCATCACAACGTTTCACCAGGCAACGCCGGTCAACTGCTGTTTTTGTATGAGAAATCGGTTGGAAACTTTCCTCATGTCAGCACGTTGTAGGTGTCGCCACCGGCGCCAATCTTGTGTGATTGCTCTGAAAAGCTAATCATTCGCATATCACGGCATCTTTTTCCTGTCAGTTAAATTTCCCATCTGTAGCACGTCATCTTCGTTGTGTAGCAATTTTAATGGCCGGTAGTGTAGAAAGTTGCAGGGAGCCCATTACTTGTTTCCGAACGGCAGGCGCAGGCGTTGAAGGGTTATGATGTACCTGATGGACAATACGGTGATCGTCCTATGTGGCGATCAGACCGGAACTTTGACTACGAGTATGCATACCCTCATGCTGCCATGCAGTTTGACATGGACCACTGTTACATGTGAATGCCACACAAATCTCGACACTGTATGACTCGACTAGCTGGCCAAAGCAAGACACACAATGAGGCCGCTTTCAGCCTCTGTGAGGTTCTGATAAAGCTGTCTCATACGAGTATGCGACATTCGCGTGTCCTTCAGAGTGATCACTCACCATCTGAATCTATTGATTCTCCCTGTTTTTCACACGAGGCCTAATGAAAACATAAAACACCGATGACACTTATGCACTCTACGGCCGTTTTTGCAGTCACAGCCCATTTGACAAGAAAGACAGGTGAAGAAAGCACTTAAGGACTAAACACCAGACGCCTCATAGAACGACTCAGGCAGCGCTGGATGGATGGCCCGGAGAAGGATCTAGCAGCCCTTGGAATTAAAGACATCAGGAGGAACCAAGAACCAAACAGAAAGGAATGGGTACAGTTTCCAGGAGCAGCACGTGGTCTGCAGGGCCTGTGACCGCTGGATATGTATGTACGTAAATATGTATCATTTACATATCCGCAGATGATGTGTGCATGTACGAAGTTACATTGACATATCTGTCCATTGAGTGTTTTATCGTTTTTGTCAACTTACATTAATATATACGCATATGCAGGGTGATCCATCTGAAGTTTCAGATGAGATTATCTCGAAAACTATACATCGCATAAAAATAGTGGGTAAGACACGTTCTTAAACTCAAAGGGGGAAACTTTTAAATCTTGAATAGAAACCCCATTTTTTATTGCAGATTCGGATTCTGCATAAAAAAAGTAATCAAGTTTTGTCTGAAACATTTTTAAACCATTGATAGATGGCGCTGAAATCGAGAAAAACTAAAATTGTGGAAGGACTCCGATTTATTTAGAATGATCAGAGAAGGACGCATCAGATCGATACAAAATGTGCATCAGTTCTTTCATTACACCAAATTAAGCTACTTTTTACAAAATGTATCCTACCCGCCACAGTTTTTGATCGAGGGAGACGGAATGGTATTAAAATCTTGTTAGGGAACTCTTCACAATTGAATTACTCACCCAACTGTGGCGCTACCGAGGCCAAACTGCGAACTATGGCTCAGTATAAAGGTCGGTGGAATGCGATCAGACGTCACTTCGCTTTCGGATTGTGAACTGTAAACATCAACTGACGAAAACAAATTATTCTTTAGCGAACATGGCTCACTACCCTCCTACAGAGATTGCTGATATGATGTTAATTTTAGATGAATGCCATAACAATTACGCTGCAGCTGCGCAATTGTATGCAGATCGTTTCCCAAACAGACCAAATCCAAGCGAAAACATTATTCGAAATTGCACTCAACGAGCTTGAAATAGATACATGCACCGTCCACCTTGTCATCGCGAATACAATGAAAATGACGCTCGTACCCTTACCATTCTCGCCTGTGTTCAACTGCACCCCAAAATGAGTACTCGCGGTATTCAGAGACAAGCTGGAATACCGAAATCAACTGTTTTGAGGATTTTGAAGGCACATAAATATCATGCGTATCATATTACACAGACACAGACATTTTTGCCGAAAGATATGCAAATACACATGCATTTCTGCCAATGGGCCTTGGGAATCGTAAGAGGTGACAATGATTTTTTTAGATACGTTATGTTCATCGATGAAGTCGCATTCAAAAACAATGGCGAATTAAATCGTCATGACTGTCATTATTAGTCCTCTGTCAATCCACAGTGGTACAGACCCATTGACAATCAACACAAATGGTCGCTAATGGTCTGGTGTGAAATTTTAAACGGTTTCTTGATAGGACTATTTTTTTGACCGAAATTCTACTGGGGAATCTTATTTACAACTTCTCCACAATGATTTGTTGGAGCTAATGGAAGGTGTTGATTTAGAAACTAGGCAACGAAGCTGGCCAGAGTGGCCAAGCGGTTCTAGGTGCTACAGTCTGGAACCACGCGACCGCAACGGTCGCAGGTTCGAATCCTGCATCGGGCATGGATGTGTGTGTTGTCCTTAGGTTAGTTAGGTTTAAGCAGTTCTAAGTTCTAGGGGACTGATGACCTCAGAAGTTAAGTCACATAGTGCTCAGAGCCATTTGAACCACTGAGGCAACGAATGTGGTTCCAACAGGACAGAGCAGCTCACCATTGTGCTAAAAATCTGTGGAACGTTTTAAATTGATGGTACCCTGGTCGGTGGATAGGATGTGATGGACCAATACATCATTGACCTCCATGTTCACCGGACCTAACGTCTTCCGATTTTTTCTTGTGGGGTTATTTAAAAAATGAAAGACAGCCTACTACCTAAAACGATATGGAGCAATGCATTCCAAGAGCGTGTGCAGCCTTACTATGGGATTTGCTGCTCAAAACTGTGGAATTTTGCAGACGATTGACTTTATGCATTGAAGCAAATGGGGATAATTTTAATAATTTCTTTATGGCTAATTCATTAATTAAGCACCCAAAATTGTGAGAGCCAAGAGTACTCACACTAATGAAGCAGCCCAACATGTGAGAGGCAAGGAGACTCACACTAATGAAGCACCCCAACATGTGAGAGGCAAGGGCACTCACACTAATGAGGCCCCCTAACATGTGAGAGGTAAGGGGACTCACACTAATGAAGCACCCCAACATGTGAGAGGCAAGGGGACTCACACTAACGAAGCACCCCAACATGTGAGAGGCAAGGGGACTAACACTAACGAAGCACCCCAACATGTGAGAGGCAAGGGGACTAACACTAATGAAGCACCCCAACATGTGAGAGGCAAGGGGACTCACAACAATGAAGCACCCCAACATGTGAGAGGCAAGGGCACTCACACTAATGAGGCCCCCTAACATGTGAGAGGTAAGGGGACTCACACTAATGAAGCACCCCAACATATGAGAGGTAAGGGGACTCACACTAATGAAGCACCCCAACATGTGAGAGGCAAGGGGACTCACACTAACGAAGCACCCCAACATGTGAGAGGCAAGGGGACTAACACTAATGAAGCACCCCAACATGTGAGAGGCAAGGGGACTCACAACAATGAAGCACCCCAACATGTGAGAGGCAAGGGGACTCACACTAATGAGGCCCTCTAACATGTGAGAGGTAAGGGGACTCACACTAATGAAGCACCCTGAGCTGTGGTAAAAATTGCTGTTTTGAAGAGCACTCCACAGTGCATTGTTTGAAGCAGTCGCCCTCCGTTTCTGGCGGTGGCGCTGCTGTGGAAATCGCAGCTTTGGTGTTTTCTTCTGGTTGGAAAGGGGAAAGGTGCATTTAAGGGGCGCTATGAGCTCGCTAGTGTGCGAGTCTGATCAGATGGTCAGCCGGGTCAGTGTGTTGCAGTCAGTGTCTGTCTGTCGTCCGGAGTGCTAGTATGTGTTAGACCGCCAGTCTGCTCAAGTTGTTCAGGTAATGGTCATTGGCGGGTGGATCGATCGGTTGGTCGGTCGCGCACTGGGACACAAGATGACTTGTCCGTCTTGAGCGTCGGCGCATGTGAGGTCGCCACGTCAGTCCAGTGGGCCGCTCTATATAGCGAGGGATAGTGGCTTCGCGGCCGACACGAGAGCAGCAGGAGTCCTCCCACGACATCAGTCTGGCCAGCGCGAGATGCGACGCCGTGAGACGGGAGATCGGCGCGCCTTTCTGCGTCCGTTGAAGCAGCTGGCAGCGGACGGTTCGGGAGAGCGTTTTGGGGTGCTGAGCCAGGTCTTCGCCAGAAATCGCAGTTTATTAGAAGTTAAGTGATTGGAGATATGTTGTTTCATTTACTTGTTAAATTATACTTGTTTTCGTGGTCAGTCTCGTCCCCAGTTTGCTCGCCTGTCTCTCGTCGGCATTTGTTAGGCAGTTAGTGTCTGTCTGTTTGTCTGTCGGTCTGCCGTACGTTAATAGCTACCTTTGTCATGTTTGTCAGATTCGGTGTTAACGAATTTATTGTTTAAGGTGTAAAGTCCGAATTCCTGAAAAATGTTTCTACCTTACCTATCGTCTTTAGAAGCGGTATATGTGTAATGTAGAACTTGTTTGTGCATTTTATGTAAGACTGCATTTCATGGGTTTTTATTTAAATGGTCATTTTGGTATATAAAGTTGCCACCCTTCCACCGTAAGAATTTTCTTTTAAAAACAAGTTGCACTTTCGGTGGCAAGTAATTTTTTTAATGTGGGTGTTTTGTACCATTTCCATCCCTCCTACCGGGTGCATAGTTTATGTGTTTGTGTGAGTTGTTAAAGTTTTTAGTTTAAAGTAATCTGGTGTGTTGCAGATTTGCACCAGTGTAGTCTTTCACAGGTTGTTGTGAGCGGTCATGACTATGGCCGTGTTAAACGGCAGCGGCAAGCTTGTCAGCCTGAATGCTCACACTGTCAAAAAAAAAAAAATTGTTATTTCTCTCTCTCTGAATAAATTTTAACTTGATATTTAGAGGGTACTTTCTGATTATAATTTTTAAATGTTTTTTTAAAAAGAAAAGGTTTTGAGAAATAAATTTTCCATTTGTTGAAATTTAATTTGTTTTCATCAGTTACCCATTGGCAACTACTTCCACGCTCACATAGTGTGATTAAATGTGTTAATGTTATTGATGAATCTTTAGTAAATAAAGTACATTATTAAGAAAAGGTTTCGAAAGTAAATCCACAGTTCACACCCCAACATATGAGAGGCAAATGAACTCACACTAATGAAGCACCCCAGCATATGAGAGGCAAGGGGACTCACACTAACGAAGCACCCCATGGGAACATCATTCTACTGTCTATGTCATTGTTCCTGGGTAACACTAAAAGTAGGATGCAGTACATTTTGTACAAAAATGACTTAATTTGGCGTAACGAAAGAATTTGTGCCCATTTTTTATCGGTTTGATGCGTCTTTCTCAGATAATTCTAAATAAATCAGAGTACTTCCCCAATTTTACTTTTTTCTCGATTTGAGCACCATCGGTCAATGGTTTAAAAAATGTTTCAGAGAAAACTTGATTACTTTTTTATGGAGAATCCGAATCTGCAATAAAAATTGGTTGTTTCCATTTAAGATTTAAAAGTTACCCCCTCCCCGCCCAACGGGGCGCGGGCTGGAGGTCACGTATAGTATCACTTGATGTCCCCCTTTGAGCTTACGATCTTGTCCTACCCACTATTTTTACCCTATGTATAGTTTTGAGATAATCTCATCTGAAACTTCAGATGGATCACCCTGTATAATTAAAATAATAATTTGGCAATAGACTAGAATGAGCTGTGTTTTAATCACGTGCAGCGTGAACCCAGACTTACCAACTTTGACGGCTCATGTTAGCCCAGGTCAGTGTGGACGCGTCAGCGCGTGGAAGTATCCACTCACACATGCCATTATTCCACATTCGTAACTATGATGACAGAAGCTGTGATGCTGGGGTCAGAGATATGCAACAACATTTGGGTAATATCTTTATTAACAACTTAAAAATCTCAACAGACAGGTAAAGATCAAAGGGGTTCACTCTTACAGTTCAGTAACAGCACTTGTAACAACTCAGTATACGGCCATTAAAAGAATTAACAGAATTACCATAGAGATTTGCATAACTAAACTCTCACAATATCTGGTCGCCAATGCCACAAATCAAAGAAAACACCTGAGGATCTCAGATCTATGATGCTACTTACGTTTCCTTTAAAACGATAACGTAACAGGCCTCTGTGCTAGTACATTAACCACGTACTCGAAGTGCACCGCACTGTCTTTGTTACTCCAGGGATTCAGACCATTATGGTTTTAAATCTGCACATTGGTCCTTCCCAAAAATCAGTCACGAACAGTAATCAGCAGAGGCTTGAGGCAATAAAGTTTAGTGTGGCGTGGAACCTGTGACGAGTAGTCAATAATGAATAGGAGAAAAAGAAGAAGAAGAAGAAAAAGAAAACGCAGTTACATTCGAGGTTGACAAGAGAACCTGTGTGGAAATCAATCATTATGCATCCTACTAGTCAACGAAGAATGCAACGGTTCTTTAAATACAACTGTTCTCCATTTCATTTACTATATTTCCATGCAGTAAATTAAAGAATGATTAACACTTGGAAACATTTACTTTATTAATATAATTATTCACAAATCAAAGAAACAAATACAATTTCAGGCCTAATTTCTTGGGCACAGTAATATAGGAAGTAAGACGAGTGGTGGAATTAATCATTTCAACTCAATAAAACTGATGTTACATGAAAACGTGGGCAGCTGATGCAACAACAGAGCGATATGTCTCTTCCCTCTTACGACGTGTGACTGCTCGTTGAGAGTCGGCGGTTTTATCCCTTGTGTCCTGAGGGTATCTGCATTTACATCTACATTTACATCTACATACATACTCCGCAATCTACAATACGGTGCGTGGCGGAGGGTACCTCGTACCACAACTAGCATCTTCTCTCCCTGTTCCACTCCCAAACAGAACGAGGGAAAAATGACTGCCTATATGCCTCTGTACGAGCCCTAATCTCTCTTATCTTATCTTTGTGGTCTTTCCGCGAAATATAAGTTGGCGGCAGTAAAACTGTACTGCAGTCAGCCTCAAATGCTGGTTCTCTATATTTCCTCAGTAGCGATTCACGAAAAGAACGCCTCCTTTCCTCTAGAGACTCCCACCCGAGTTCCTGAAGCATTTCCGTGACATTCGTGTGCTGATCAAACCTACCAGCAACATATCTAGCAGCCCGCCTCTGAATTGCTTCTATGTCCTCCCTCAATCCGACCTTATAGAGATCCCAAACGCTCGAGCAGTACTCAAGAACAGGTCGTATTAGTGTTTTATAAGCGGTCTCCTTTACAGATGAACCACATCTTCCCAAAATTCTACCAAAGAACCGAAGACAACTATCCGCCTTCCCCACAACTGCCATTACATGTTTGTCCCACTTCATATCGCTCTGCAATGTTACGCCCAAATATTTAATCGACGTGATTGTGTCAAACACTACACTACTAATGGAGTATTCAAACATTACAGGACTCTTTTTCCTATTCATCTGCATTAATTTCCATTTATCTATGTTTAGAGTTAACTGCCATTCTTTACACCAATCACAAATCCTGTCCAAGTCACCTTGTATTCTCCTACAGTGGTTAGATGGGCCTGCTCAACTCCTTCATTCTTCGGCTGGTTGACAGCAGGCCTAACATCACCGGGTGGAGACCACTCAGTGGTCGATTTAGTGTTATTGTCCTATTGTCTACTTTCAGCATTAATTAGGTCTCAGGGCCGTGTCACTTTTGTATTTGAGAGCGTAGGTCAGACGTGGAATACACAGTAATATGCTTAAAGATTTATTATGGGGCAGTAAAAAGCGTCCATCCGACAAGAAATGGAAAATGAGTACGTCACAAAGTGACGATAGACACATGAATTAATACAGGAAGCCGACTCTAAGTCCGAAACAAAGTTGGCGATAAACTGACATGCATCTAGAAAGAAAAGTTAGAACTTTTCGTTCGAAGAAGTACGAAAATAATTCCTTCTCATTCATCTCTGGACCCTTCCCTGATTGCGAAGTACATATGCAAAAAATGGTTCAAATGGCTCTGAGCACTATGGGACTTAACGTCTGAGGTCATCAGTCCCCTAGAACTTAGAACTACTTAAACCTAACTAACCTAAGGACAGCACACACATCCATGCCCGAGGCAGGATTCGAACCTGCGACCGTAGCGGTCGAGCGGTTCCAGACTGTAGCGCCTACAACCGCTCGGCCAACGCGGCCGTCGTATATATGCAGACTGAAGCGACGAATGAAAATTTGTACCAAAGCCAGAATTAGAACCTTAGTCTCCCGTTTATTAGGCAGATGCGCTAACCACTACGCCACAGTGGCACATCATGTTTGCACAACGATATCATTCAGTACCCATCTAATATCTCACTCAGTCATTCTGTTTTCGCCAGACTACTATACCTGATCACGAGGCGACTGTACGAACTTCCTCTCAGCGATTTGATTCATACCGACAGGATGTATAAGGCAAAACTAGGATGCAACTCTCAAAAGTTTTAGATAAAATCGAGTTCGAAAATTGTAGGCGTTTTTATATTCGTAGTTGGGCCTCGAGTGCTCAAAGATTCCATATTCGAGGGAATAAGCGCATAGTTTTATAAACATGAGGTTCCTGTATCGAATCTTGCTGTCGGCAGCTCTTTTTGATCTCCGTTGTTGTTGTTGTTGTCTTTAGTCCTGAGACTGGTTTGATGCAGCTCTCCATGCTACTCTATCCCGTGCAAGCTTCTTGATCTCCTAGTACTTACTGCAACCTACATCCTTCTGAATCTGCTTAGTGTATTCCTCTCTCGGTCTCCCTCTACGATTTTTACCCTCCACGCTGCCCTCCAATGCTAAATTTGTGATCCCTTGATGCCTCAGAACATGTCCTACCAACCGGTCCCTTCTTCTTGTCAGGTTGTGCCATAAACTCCTCTTCTCCCCAATCCTGTTCAATACGTCCTCATTAGTTATGTGATCTACCCACCTATATCTTCAGCATTCTTCTGTAGCATCACATTTCGAAAGCTTCTATTCTCTTTTTGTCCAAACTATTTATCGTCCATGTTTCACTTCCATACATGGCTACACTCCATGCAAATACTTTCAGAAACGACTTCCTGACACTTAAATCTATATTCGATGTTAACAAATTTCTCTTCTTCAGAAACGTTTCCTTGTCATTGCCAGTCTACATTCGACTACATTGATTTCCATGTACGTTTATTATGACCGTGTTAAATATCAATATTCAAACACTCATTTATTATTTTCCTAACCTTTGTCCGGAAAATGGAGTGCATAAGAACTTTCAATCAAATCAGTAGAGTCATTTTATATATATCATTGTATCTACATTTGTAACCAGTATCATGTGCAACCTAAGGAGCAGTGCAAGAATCAGGATGATACTGGTCGTAAAAACACGAAAAACAATTATTGCGGAATAGGTAATATCCAACGAACGCTGAGGTTTTGAATATGCAAGTGTCTATTGAACAACAAACTTCGTTACTTCGTTTACATGCATAAACGCTCTCACTCATCACAATATTTCACCGCGTACCAAGCATATTTTAAACGTATCGAACCACACCATCGAATATCAGTGCAGATTGCCTGTATAACATTTTAGTTGTACAGGAAGAGAGATTCGATCCACAGACATCGCGCTTAAGAAACTAAGCGGTTACCCGTTTTTAAAAAACAAAAATCTCCTCTGCACAGTGAAGGGACTACAAAATGAAATTTACTTTCCGCCGCCACTTGTGTCCTAAGAAAAATAAAGCTGCACTTCTTTAGGCGTTGGCAGCTATTTACGACTATCCGAAAACACCTAATCTATTACTAAGAGAGGGTAGGAAACGAAGAGAGTAGCGGAAGATAACACACATAAGCTTTCCGGTTTTATTTTCTGTACTTTTTTTTAACGTTTATATTTTTTATTATTTTAAGTACCAGAATTCCAGGAGTCGCTAGCGCCTTCGGATAGTGGAATATCCAAACGAGTCTTCTCGAAATTTTTATACAGATTTGTAATTCGGTAAGAGCATCATATCAGAAAAATGAGCATCAGCATCTCATGGCTTGGACGTCCCAGCTGGGAGGCGGGTCATGAAAGGCGCTCCACAGAAAACCGGAAAAGAACTGCTTATATCTGGGTTGTGAACAAGTGCACAGTGTCTGTTATTACGGTACGCCCAATAACCCAAAAGGTAGCGGATCGTATGGCCTTGTGTCTAATTGATAGTGTTAGTTTTTGTTGCGGTGTTATAAATCATATCCAGCAATAAAAGCGTGTGAAAGCGATCCGAGCAGATTTCTGTCGGGTAAGGAAAGCCAAGATACGTTGACCACGAGCCACGTGAGATTCAGTGGGTATCTGTGTCGTGAACGACAGTGAACACATTGGGGTGTGTCGGCGAGGTGCGTGCAGGGCAAACGAGACTGGTCGACCCGTTTGCCATTGACAGTGATATACCAGGCAGATTGGACGCTGGTGTCGAGAAAGCTTGCACGTACTGCTTTCCATACATGACGCCATATCATCTGGAGAAACTTGTGCTCAATGGCACTGGGGGGCCCGATGCGTTTGTAAAGCGACGTGTACACTCTTTGTCTGGAGTATTCGTGGAAGAGGTAAGGAGTGGAGGATGTAAACTAATTCAAGAAAGGAATGCCGAAAGTGGCGAAAGAGAGTGTAATGTCTGATAAACTCACTGAGGTTGACCTGGAGACCGGCACATATTATTGTGAAAGCAGTCCCTTTAGGGACGTCAGGCGACAGCGCCAGACTTTCAGTTGCAGCTAACAGAAAGTGCTGTAACTCTGTGTGGCAAGTGGAATAATCCGAAACCCACACTCCCATGGGAAGGCAAGGAGGCATCGTCATCAACATAGAACGGGCGAGGGCAATCGCGAACGGGAACACTTGTGCCGCGTGAGAAATGTGAGAGGTGAGATAGAATTTTATATATAACGCACGCGGCACAGTGGCGAGGTATCAAAGCCAGTCATCAGCATGGCCAGCACTCATCGTTTGGAGAACATTGGTTCAAATGGCTCTGAGCACTATGAGACTTAAGTTCTGAGGTCATCCGTCCCCTAGAACTTAGAACTACTTAACCCTATATAACCTAAGGACATCACACACATCCATGCCCGAGGCAGGATTCGAACCTGCGACCGTATCTGCCGCGCAGTTCCAGACTGTAGCGCCTAGAACCGCTCGGCCACCCAGGCCGGCGTTTGGAGAAGACGTCTACTGTTGGTTGCCGCCGAAAGATAAAGGTCATTTGTGAAATCAATGCCCAAGCCAACGGTAGAGGCCACACTTAGAGGAGTGACACATCTCTCAGGCAGACCGTCACCAATGAGCAGAACCTGCGATTTGGAAACGTGAAGAGTTTGCCCAATGTCTCATCATATGTCGCCACCCATGTCAGAGCTGCATTGACGCCATCTTTACTGCAAAAGTAGGAGATGAGACCGTGTCTCAGCAATTGCAGGCCCACCAGGAGTTGCCGACCTCCTTGGAGTAAGGGTTCTAACGCCAAAGCGTACAGTATCGTGTAAAGCGGGGAATCCTTTTAGATGAAGTGCTCGATGGCTGGACGTGCGATGTGGTGTCTGTTATGTTTTTGAAGTTGCGCCACTCAAGGGACGCTCCACTGATACTGTATGAGCTGGGAAACACGTGTGCTGGAGGACCATATTCAAAAAGGTGAGATCGACATGGTCGAATACCTGACTGAAGTCAAGGCGACGACAATACACCAGGTAGATACAATCATGTCCCTGTAACAGAAAACGGCTGTACGAATGTTGTTTTCACCACCTAGGGAAGTCTCATCAAAGTATGCGACATATCCTGCGGACTTCTTCAGACTTGATGCCAACAAACAGGTGAAACTTTTCATGTCGCTTTTGAGTAGGATGATGGGCTAGTAATCACAGATTTGTGATCGCCCATGCTGTTTTGGGACAAGGATAATGACATAATCGAGGAAGGTTGCTGGAATCTACGCCGTTTGGGACATCTGCTTGGACAAATGAACGTCCAAGTAGGTAAACACTTGCAACATCGAGCGGGAAGCCGTCGGATCCAGCGGAATTAGAGGCGGCTTGATACTGTCTACGACTTCATCCGATTCTTTCCTGAAGTTCTTGAGCCATGTCCTCCAGTATGGCATTTACGGTGAGTGCCGCTACCTCCTCAATTAAGGTCGGTTTATACGGGACGGCAGTGTACAGATTGGTGAAATGGGAATGAAAACGGTGACTCTTGGCGCATTACATAGTATATCGTCATCCTCCTTCATCGATGAAATTGTGTATGAGAGCTCGACGACGACGCCGGCGTTCTTTGAGCAGGTGGTACGTTGATGATGTTTTGTGAGGCATATAGTAATGGGTGTGGGATCTGACAAGGATCTCTTTGAAGTGGCATTCTATGAATCAAGTGATCTGCACCTTAGCACACTGCACTATCGCCTGATGCGCGGGAGAGAATGTCATCAAAGTGCAGTCAGTAGAATTGCGTAAAGAATGTCCACAGTGCTCGCATGTCAAGTCCTGTCATCCTTGCCATATCCCATCAACGCCCTGTGTGGAGAAGGATTCGCACTGGTTAGCCACCAGGGTACGGATGGCATTTATGTGGGGCGACAGAGGGCCCATGCATCTTCAGTGATCGATTGGCAGTCAGGGGCAAGCCAGTGGACAACATTTAATTTCCATGAGCCACGACTACCCACATCTGTTGGTAGGTGAAGGCGACATTGCAGATGTAGGCCTCATGGTCAGAGGAAGCCAGAGGCCAAACTTCAGAATGTTGACTGTCACCAGCAAGGCGACTGGACGAGTGTGCTGTACTGTACATGAAACCCGTGTTGGTGCCATGAACCTGCGTGCTGATGACAGAAAGGGCTGTACATGGAGAATGTCGTGGAAGTCAATCAGTAGGCGCTTGTGGGGAGTCCCCATTAAAGACCCGATCATCCAGGGGCCCTCAAAACATGGCGATACCTCATCAGCATAGAAGGCGTGTCGTTCACGTCAAATTTAGCCAGACAGTGCATATACATTCATGATGCGGGCTCTGAACGAGAGGTGTAATCTATGTATCCGTTGGGAGCATATAACTTCTTAGAGGTGGTAAATTTCGACATCAACAGAATAAATGGTGCTTCTGAACATTGCCAGTTTGTGTGGAGCCAAAATGGTGGCGAGATTCATCGCCATGGTATGATAGTGTTGTAGAGATGCTCCCTTCTTTTGGCACAGGGGGTCCTATGGAGACGTCTGGCTGGCATGAAACACTCAGTGCAGCCACGGTGTCCACAATCACTGGGAGGAAGGTGGGTCGGGCGCCACTGTGGGGTACTCCCGACTTGGTAGATCAACATTCTGATCTGCTCCGTAGTCGAAATCGTCAGTCTGGGAGACTGAAACCAGTGGCAGGCGAGTGACGCGCCCATCGAGAGCTAGGGGTGGTGACACTCTCACTGTGGGTTCTGCGAAACCTTCCTCCACAGGGTGCGAGCTGTCGGGAGGGATCACAGGTTGCAGAAAGGAAGCTCCCCAGATCGTAAATCAGGAGCGATCACTCCTGTCGTCAGGACTCTCAATGGGAGATCACTGTCTGATAGCTGGTCCACTACCCTTGCCATACGAAGAAATGTGTGGTTGGAGGGCTGTTCTGTGTCGTAATTTTCCTGTTCGTTGTCCGACATCTGGTATGATTTTTAGTAATTTAATTGAAAGCTTTGTTGCTTTGGTAAAAATAAAATTGTTTCTTTTTGTCGTGACAGAATAAATTACTATTAATCACACCAGATTTGTCGGAGAACAGCAGCAACATGCGTAATTGATCCAGCTTTAAGAAATTCTATTACCTTTTAGCGGAAAATTCGTCCGGTACTCTCCGACGTTAGAAAAGTCGTGGTGTTCCGTTCGGAGCAGGAGGCGGCTGTCTTTTCTCATTCGCGATATCGAAAATTACTAAAAAATGAACAGAAATTTTTTTTTCGGAGGAAGATCGCGCGGAGAAAACAGACGGAAGTTACATGAAAGAAACCTAAGGGACCAACTAATTGGATTTGTACGAACATATAAACGGAACTGAACGAACTTGGAATAAATACTATAACGATGTCGTCACGACAGCCTCCTGTTCCGACAGAACACACGCTGGATCATAAGCTGCATAAATCTTTTAAACAGAAAAGATTATCACAAGTATAATTAATGAAAATAAAGTTGAGAGATTTTCTTTGAAATTAAATAATCTTCAAGGCTTCAAGTATTATATTATGAAACGGAAACTTACATTAACATGGCCACACATTGTGGCGGTGGAGCGAATTTTCATGATACACATTCTCGCTTGTTTGTGGCTACATATGTTTTTCAACCACTTAAACTCTTAAATTTACAATAAAATGATTATATCAGTATGGAGCACAATACTTTTGCATCCGACTCGCAACACATTCACAGAAGAACAGCTAGAGAGCGGCGCGGCTCCCTGAAGAAGTAAAAATTGGCAATTGTTATTTTGAAACATAGGTGCATCTTTTTTTTTTTTTTTTTTTTTTTTTTACTGATCGATAGCAGCGTATAACAGTTTATAGCTATCGTGATATTCTGCGCTTTTCAGGAGCGCGGCAAAGATATCTGGTTACAACATTCATTGGTATATGTTAAAAGTTCGCACATACTGACGCGAATACAGAAAAAAACTTTTACATGTTAAAAATCGCAGTGATAAAGGCTGTAATGTCACAATGCCTCCCATGTGAGGCATGATGATTCCGGAAGGATCATCAGGACTCACATGTAGTTTCAAGACATTACTGTGTTTTATCATCTGTTTACTTTAGTTCTAACATAAAATTGGAATGAGTTTGTCATCTAGTTATTTTATGCTTCCATGTCTTTCAGTGTCTTTTGTGCACTTTGGCACTTCTCTCAGTTCATTGTAAGGTGTCCTTGCACTGTCATCTTAATTGCTGTTACTGTGAAACAAAATATGACAAAAAACAATCTTAAGTCTAACACACACAAAGATAAGTGAATAATACTCTATATAGAAAACAAAACATGTCAGTAGACAACCATACACAGATACATTGAAATAATTACCTAAGCAGTCCTCTAAAATTGTCTGTGACCTGTTTGGTCTCGTAATGTTTTTTATCCGTTTCATTAGATTCTTTTAGAATGTCGTTGTTAATCAGGACGTTTCACTTGACACTACACTGTACACTTTTATTTGTCACGCGCTCACTTAACCGGAGTCTGCAACGTCTATTCTCGTTCGGTGAGCGGCGGCGTCCGAGAGGTCACGACCCTGGGTAGCGTCATTTTTGTGTTCGCTCGTGTTGCCTCTCTAGTGTCTCGCATCAAGCGTCATGTCGTTTACATGCAAATAAACAGAAAGAAACCTGTGTTAGGTTCGTGCTATAATGTAGACTTACAGGTAAAGCTTTTATAGGATTCTGGATAGGATTGATAACCTTCCCTTCCAGTTAACGTTTCAGTGCTCAGTAATGCCTTGTCTTTATTTAACTATCTATCGCTAAATATCCGACGTGACTGATTAAATCGAAATTAATTTGAAGCTAAGACTTCTCTTTTTACAGAATAAATAAAGTTCATAATTAAGTTTCACTGTGATAGCTTTAGCAATGTCTCTTGCGTAGTTGTGAGACGGAAAACATTCTAAGGTCAATGACACGCCTCCACAGCGCGCGCGTCGGTTGTGTTTCAAATGTTAATTGTTGAGTTCAACTGCAAGCAGCTCCGAGCTGTTGCCGGTTACCAGTCCAGTGCAACACGCGCTCGTGTATGCTCGTATGAAGTTTAACGTGTGTCACTCGCGCTCTGCTAAAATGAGAACACGCGGAAAACACACGTCTAGTGTCCTTTCTCCATCGTCGATCGGCGTATCGAAAACTTGGGTAGAAAATACCACCGTCTGTTTCGAGGATTTCACACGACAGTCCCTGTGACCTGCCATGCTGCTTACACACAGGTCAGCGAAGCCAACGTTTTACATATAGTTTGCAAAATGTTTTGCTGTGATCGCTGTCACTACCTGCACTTGCGTGTACACATGTCACTGCACACGTATTTTGTACACTTTATCACTCGCATTTTGTTTAGAACGTCTTAGAGTGTCTGCAAATTCACATCTCCCATCTCACATTGTGATTTCACAGTTCAAGTTACTCACAGGTAAATACATTACAAGATTAAACAATGTCCATAAATTACATACATACATACATACATACATTTCTTAAGTTTGCTTACAGTCACAAAATTCTGTTAACCTTTTCAGTCACGCCACGCCGGATTAGCGTATTGAATACCACTACTTGTGCATCAAGGCACGATTATTTCGGTTATTCTCTCTCCCTTTTACAAAGGTAAAAAATTTTTTTTAAACAAATCTTTTAAGCAGCTTGTTATTTCGTTTCTCTTCAAAATTTAGTGTCACTGTTTATATAGAGCACAGATTGAACAAATTCTGTCTCTACTGGTCGAGCATACTCATGCATTTCTCTCCGGAAGATTCATGCTTCATAAAGTTACTGGCTGCAAGTACTACTCGCGGAATGTATTATAATCTCTCAACATTGCTACTCGCGATACGCGATTAGAACAAAACTTTCGCTAACGGATCTCTCCCACAAATTTCGTTTCCACTTCAACCGTCTAAAGAGCACTCAGATGAGCCTGTCAAATTCTAATCCTCACTTTTTTTTAATGGGATAGGATGGGGAAGTGGAAGAGGAGAGGATCAAATATGAACATAAATATACTATATACATATACAAATTCTAGCACAACTACACTAGGATATATTTTTTTTTTTTGTGACCTTAGATGCATGACATGCGTCACGTGTGCCTTCAAGTGGCTATTCTTTAATCTAATATCAGATCTTAGTTTTATTATTATAATGTGAGTCATATCTGGTGACAGCTTTCTAGTTTATCACGCTTCCTTCTGGGCGCTTGTCGGGCTTGGCTGTGAAATAACTAATTACTTTAGTGCACCTTACATGTTTAAAGAAGAAGCGTTTACCATCAGGAATACTTCAGGCTTGTCAGTACGACGTATATGTTTCGATGTAGTGGCACTCTCGACTACATGACCTAACAGCTGTTGTAAAACACCATAAAGGAAATGCTGTGTTGCTTAGCTATTAAATCTTTATGAGGCTTACTGTTCGTAGATGATACTTTGAATCTGAGATTGAATCTCCTGAAAACTATCAAATACTACGTGATACTCTCTCTGTTATTTACTGCTTTTGACAGTTCAAACACTTGGCTACACAAATCTGTTTAATTCTAAAGATCGCGCTAACAAAAGGTATAGTTCATGGCGGTGTTACAATAACGCACAGTTTACACGCGATAGGCTGTACTCTGTACACTTAAAGACTAACATTCCATCTTGAGGGCTGAAAAAGAAATTGCTTAACCTAATATTTCACATACATATATATTCATTGGAGTTGGAAGGTGGCAATCTGCTACTTCCTTCCGTATCTCCTTTCACCAATAACGGCAATTCTCAATGCCAACAGCCAACTTGGACTGCTTACACCTATGACTAACTTAAAACTAACTGAGAATCTGTCCTCTCAAATGGAATGTGCTTTCTTTTTCGTACGCCATAATAAATCAAATCTTCAATTACCTCCATAGTTTTTTCGCCAAAGTGTGAGTACTCGTATTGGTGTGTTTGAATACCGAGGTGTTTCACAGGTTAAACCTTAGGCTAATGTTCCTTTGCTCGTTACTTTGCCTCGTTATACTTCTTGAGATCCTGGTGGTGATACAATCCTTTAATTCTGCCAGATGCTGGATCCGCTATTAGATAACATCCTGTATGTGGTTTTCTAATTACTACAAATGGTCCGTCGTACAATAGCCTCCATTTCCGATTTCTTTTCAACAACTTCGATGGCTTAAAATGTGTCCGTAAAAGCACCTTTTCATTAATATCATATGTAAGAGCCTTAGATACTTTCTTGTCATAAGACTTCTTGCGTAGATTCGCCTGTACAGCTAAGGATACCAATGCTTGCCTAAGTTTTGCATCTAAATCTAATTCTGGTTCTACAGTTTTAGGTATGGGATCTAACCATTCATTTCTTTCCCGATGACTCGTCATTAATTCCGCAGGTGTAAATCCAGTTGAGAAGTGTGGAAGATTGTTGACAATCTGCTCGAATGAAGATACAAAGTCAATCCAACGGGTTTGTCTATTAGGTATGTAGGTTCGAATGAATCTATTGAACTCTTTGAAGATACGTTCGGTGGGATTAGATTGCGGTCTGAAACGAGATATAAGTATTTGTTTGACGCCATGTCTGGCAAGAAAATTGCGCCATTGTCTGCCAGTGAAATTCGATGCATTATCTGATAGAATGGCCTCCGGTTTGCCAAATCGAGGAAAATAGTCTTGTTCGATTCGACGGATGATCGGAAGTGCACTGGATGATTTCACTGCATAAAGTCTCACATGTTTTGTGAAAAGATCCATCAATGCGACTAGGTATTTCATCCCTCCCCTCCCTTGCGGCAGGGGGCCGGCGAGATCAAGGGCCAGAACTTGATTTGGTCTCTCAGTAATAATTGGATTCAGAGGAATTAGGTTCGAATGGTTGAAGGGTTTTGCCTTCTGCCAGATAAGACATGTACTTAACAACTTGTGGATTCGATGGTGCAAGTTTGGTACATAACAATAGGCAGAAATCTTTCGTTTGCATTTTTCAGGTCCATAATGACCCCAGGAAAGATGTGTGTACCAGATAAGGTGTTCAACGTATGCGTGTGGTATACACACACACACACACACACCATCTACCAGAGAGGAGAGAAGTTCGATGGAATAAAACACCGTTGTGTAGTTTATAAAATTTGGACAAGTGGTGATCGGGTTTTGTTAGAAGAAGTTGTTTGATCTTACGCCATTTGGGATCTGTTTCTTGGAGTATGCGCATCTGCTTGCAGAGCTGAAGGAAATACTTTCTATGTAGTGGGTCTTTCATTAGAAGAATTCGGTAGTTAGACATCTGCTCGATAAGTTCACTGGACTCAGGAAGTCCTTGCGGCATGCGTGACAAAGCATCCGCGATAATGTTGTTTTTACCCTTGATGTATACTATTTCGAAATCATACTCTTGCAAGAAGAGACTCCATCGTGTAAGATGAGGATGAAGAAGTTTACACGAGAGCAAGAAACTAAGAGCTTGGTGATCAGATAAGACCTTAATTTTCCGACCATGGATGTAGTAATTGAACCTTTTAAAGGACCATACAACGGCCAGAGCCTCCAACTCTGTCACCGAGTATGACCTCTCACATTCTGTGAGAACCCTACTTGCAAAGCTGATAACTCTTATCTCTTCTTTTCCATCAATTACTTCTATTTGAAAAAAACAAGAACCAAGCCCCTGAAATGAAGCATCTGACGAAATACAGAATTCTTTATCCATGTCTGGATGGAACAAAATATTGCTTTAAGAAGTGCTTGTTTAATGCGATCAAAATCTGCCTGACACTCTGGCGTCCAATGCCAGCGAGTATTTTTCTTTAGAAGATCATGCAATGCTTGACTGTTCATCGACTGGTCCGAAATAAACTTTCTGAAAAAAGAAGTCATTCCGAGGAAGCCTTTCAACTGGCGTTTAGAAGAGGGCACAGGAAAGTTTTTAATAGCTGCTAGTTTGTCTGGATCTGGGGTAATTCCCTGTGATGATACAAGATGTCCTAAAAATTTAATCTCGCTTTTACCAAATTTAGACTTATGTAGATTAGCTGTGACTCCATAGTCAACAAACCTCTGGAAAACTTTGCTTATTATGTCTAAATGTTCTTCCCAAGATTTCGTAGCAATCAGTAAGTCATCAACATACACTGTTACTCGATCCAACAGTTCAGGTCCTAATACATGATCAAGTGCAGCTATGAATACGCCTGAACTCACATTCAAACCAAATGGAACTACTTTGAATTGGTATGATCTACCTGCAAATATAAACGCTGTATATTTTCGAGACTGTGATGTCATCGTGACCTGCCAGTAGCTCGATCTCAAGTCTACCGATGTGAGGAATTTTACTCCATGAAACCTTTGTAATTGTTCATCCATAGCCTCAGGTCGAGTTCTTATTGGAATAATTATTTTATTTATGTTTCTTGCATCCAAAACTATACGTACACTTCCATCCTGCTTCAAAACTGGCAATAACGGACTACTGTAAGGTGAGTCTGACGGTTCAATGATCTCCCACTTAAGCATTTTACGTATTTCATTTTTCACAGCCTCGCGCCTTGCATACGGGACAGAGTACGTTGTCTTGCAAAAAGTAAAATGGGGAGCGACCTTCATGTCATATTCGTAGTCACGTATTACTCCAGGTTTCGAAGAAAAGACATGAAGATACCTCATAAGTAAGTGCAGTAAATCTTGCCTTTGTATGTAATCAAGTTCACTTGATTCGCTTACTTTATTCAAAATCTCTTCTCTAGTCGGAAGTCCGTCATCAGTATCAAAATCCGTCCAACTGTTACCCTGTCTTGTCATGTGTGCTTGGTTCAAAAACATTCGCTGTACCAGTCTGCGTACCTTAACTTTGTGCTCAGTGTTGACTCTTTTTACCTTGGCGCGCAACAATTGCAGCGTTACCTCCTGTTCACCTACTCGGATTGTACAGATACCCTTTTCTGTATCAATCACTGCCTTGTTCTTCCTCAGGAACTCCATTCCTAATAAGCATGACACTGACAAATTCTTAACTACTAGAAATACACACATGAAAGAAGTAGAATTAATCCTTATCGGTACCTGAGCTTGCAAATCGACTCGCTGTGATAAAGATCCTACCGCTCCTGTTACTGAACAACCTTGTACTGGTAACGTTAAAATTTTCATCCCTGCAGAAACTTTCTTAAACATACATAGTGATAAAACATTTACGTTTGCACCAGTATCAATAATAGCATCTATTGGTGTATTGGCTATGTAAATTTTAGTCATTGCTTGTACTTCGTCTTCCCATACGTCATTCAAGTCTGTCTCAATATTTTCCTGCAACAAATCGTCTCTCAAGTCAGTGTCGCGATCATAACGTATTACGTTAAGTCGTTCAAGGTCGAGTTTGCCCCCATTATGTCCCGCAGCATCCCCAAGGAGGCGAAAAGGTGCTGCCTTTAGTTTTCCGCTTTCTTGTGATGCGACTGATTTGATTCTTCTGTCACATCACTTGACCATTCTCGCTGGTTTTTTACCCATTGTGTTTGTTGATTTGTATCAAACTCTTGTTGGTAATGCACTTGATTACCAGGCTGAAAAATCGGTACATTACTTGCCTGCGTAAAATATACCGGTGGATTGTATTGTTTCCTTGGTTTATTGTTATTGTATCTAAAGTCCTGTTGTGGTGGCGTGTACTGTTGTTGTTCCATGAATGGTTGTTGCTGAGGCGTGTATTGCTGTTGTTGCTGGTGTTGTGGCTGCCCATAGGGTTGTGGTGGAGGTAGCTGACCTCCGCAATTTTGATTGTTGCAACGTTTACCCTTGTATTTGTTCCCATTCTCGTAGAAGTTACTACCGTTATTGTTTGATTGGTATGGGGCATTCCCGTAATACTGTTGTTGCGTGTTGTATATTGGATTGTACCGTTGGTTGCCGTAATGCTTGTTTTTGTGTTTACCATTACGGTAACCATTGTTTCGGCCTCTATTGCGGTTATTGTACTGTTTGTTTCCGTATTGTGTTTCGTGTGAACCATTTCCATTACTACCGTTTCCATTCGAATACGTGCCTGCGTTGTTGTTCTTACGGTTAGCATTCGCACGCGCGTCTTCGTGTATAAGATCGAGCGAATCCAGGACGGATAAAAATGCGTCCTGATCTTCCTCTGACACGTTCACTAATTTTTCGCGTATGGAAATGGGTAGTTTTGACTTAAGGATCATAATAACACCTTTTGTTGTTATGGGAGTGTCCCAATATTGTATCTTTCTCAAGTACTTTTCAAAGTACCGGCGAAGTCCGCCACTGTTCGAATGGAAAGGTTCGGCGTTATAGACCTCTTTGCGTAGGCGTTGCTGAACACCTGCGCTCCAAAATTTGCTTAAAAAGTTTTTCTCAAACTCGCTAAATGTTTTGCACTTATCAACCATCTCGGTTCCCCATATAGCACTTTCTCCTTGTATGTATCCGGTAATGAATTGTATTCTCTGTTTGTCATTCCAGGCAGCTGGAAAGACTCCTGAAAAGTTCTTTAGGAAAACGACTGGATGAATATTTCGCTTTTCCGGTTGGAATGGTTGAAAAACTCTGTGTTTCAATACACTCTCCACTTTCATGAGGGTTGTGAGTGTCAATTGTTCAGTGTTGTTGTTGTGTGAATCGATAAATTCGTTTTTCAGTCGCGGAATGTACTGTGGTGTGTTGTGTTGTCTGTTATTGATGTTCATCTGGCTCAGAAGGTAGTGAGTGTTTCCCGTCACTCTGGTTATCATACTGTAGTGCTTGAATTTGCTGTTTCAGGTCGGATATCTCATCTGTTACTTGCTTCCGCCATTCCGGCAAATCCCGGGTAAACACTCGTCTAATTTGGCCTAGTTCAGTACAGTGTCTCCTGAACCGCCGGGTGCAGATAATATGTCTAAGGTTGCGGATTTAACAACATCTTTCAAGTCACGTGTAACCTTCTCTTCAACAAGCTTCTCTTGTACATCAATCCATTCTTTGTAATGTTCGGTAAGTGCTTTAGTGTGCGAAGCAACACTACTGTTAACTCTTTCCTCAATAGTTCGGTCCGAAATGTCATTCGCCATTGCACTTACTTTTGATTCTACAGTGGCTACCGCTGTCGCTAACTCGTCTACCTGTCGTGCAACTGTTTTATATGCAAGTTTTACCGAATCGGTTTCTTTGCGACACGCTTCGATTTGAGTTGTGAGATTCTGACCAATGTTATCAATTTTGTTATTCAGAGTGCTTATCTGTGTTGTCAAAGTGGTTACTTGCGCCGTGACGTCACCCTTAACCGAATCTATCTGTGCCGTGACGTCACCCTTAACCGAATCTATCTGTGCCGTGACGTCACCCTTAACCGAATCTATCTGTGCTGTGAGAGAGCCTACTTGCGTAGTGAGGGTACCTACTTTCGCTGTGAGAGAGCCTACTTTCGCATCAATGGTGGTATTTACGTCATTCCTAACTGAGTCAATCTGTGTTGTCATATCCGTTTTCAACTCTGATAAAAACTTGTCTCTGTCTTTCTCACGTTGTTCCCTCTCCTGTCTGTCTAGTATCAATTCCTGTAACATTTTGACAATGTCAATTGATACCGTTATCGGGGAGGTGGGTGTTTCCTGCTGAGTGTCGTCCACGTTAGCTACCTCTTGTCTGTCGTCTGTCCTGGCCGTCGTTCGGCGTGAGCGGAGTCGGTAATGTTTGTTAACAGTGCCGTCGCTTTCGTCTGCAGAGTTCGCGCTCGATTGTCCGTCCGCCATAATGAAATTCAAGTATTGCCAACTTAAAATGGGTACTGCCAACTGAAATTCTGATTGTCAATTATTCTTGCGGCGCAAGTTAAAGTCGCAGCGCGTTCGTCAAATGTCTAATGTTACGTGGGTAATAACTGACACACGTCTGTAGCAAAAAGACAAGATGGAGTCAACGCCGTTGAAACAATTGATTGCCAATGCTGTTACACAGAAAAGACTGAAATGGCATCCATCTTGAACTTACACGAGAATACTAACTACAGTATAAAACAAATAGGCCAAGCAAAAGGTTACAGAAAATGTTCAAATATTTACGTAAAAAAAAGTAGTTTTTTTTACGTTAAGCTACAGAAAGGATAGAGTGAGGTCGAATTTGAAGGTCAATGAGCTACTCTTTAGACAGAACTATGGCAAACGAAAATTTGGTACTCACTCGGCGTTGTCTTCAAAACTGCAAATCTGCGTCTTATTAAATCCCATGATATTTGTGTAAATACCGCGTCCTTCAAGATTGCGTATATTTATTGCTCCTCCGTAATTTTATGCAGCATTGGGTTCCAAAGAGCGATACATGAAATAAGACAATCATATATTAGTACCGTGACACTTTCAATATTTTAGTCAAGTCCCTGTTCGGGCGCCAGATCTGGTATGATTTTTAGTAATTTAATTGAAAGCTTTGTTGCTTTGGTAAAAATAAAATAGTTTCTTTTTGTCGTGACAGAATAAATTACTATTAATCACACCAGATTTGTCGGAGAACAGCAGCAACATGCGTAATTGATCCAGCTTTAAGAAATTCTATTACCTTTTAGCGGAAAATTCGTCCGGTACTCTCCGACGTTAGAAAAGTCGTGGTGTTCCGTTCGGAGCAGGAGGCGGCTGTCTTTTCTCATTCGCGATATCGAAAATTACTAAAAAATGAACAGAATTTTTTTTTTTTCGGAGGAAGATCGCGCGGAGAAAACAGACGGAAGTTACATGAAAGGAACCTAAGGGACCAACTAATTGGATTTGTACGAACATATAAACGGAACTGAAAGAACTTGGAATAAATACTATAACGATGTCGTCACGACAGCCTCCTGTTCCGACAGAACACACGCTGGATCATAAGCTGCATAAATTTTTTAAACAGAAAAGATTATCACAAGTATAATTAATGAAAATAAAGTTGAGAGATTTTCTTTGAAATTAAATAAACTTCAAGGCTTCAAGTATTATATTATGAAACGGAAACTTACATTAACATGGCCACCCATTGTGGCGGTGGAGCGAATTTTCATGATACACATTCTCGCTTGTTTGTGGCTACATATATTTTTCAATCACTTAAACTCTTAAATTTACAATAAAATGATTATATCAGTATGGAGCACAATACTTTTGCATCCGACTCGCAACACATTCACAGAAGAACAGCTAGAGAGCGGCGCGGCTCCCTGAAGAAGTAAAAATTGGCAATTGTTATTTTGAAACATAGGTGCATCTTTTTTTTTTTTTTTTTTTTTTTTTTACTGATCGATAGCAGCGTATAACAGTTTATAGCTATCGTGATATTCTGCGCTTTTCAGGAGCGCGGCAAAGATATCTGGTTACAACATTCATTGGGATATGTTAAAAGTTCGCACATACTGACGCGAATACGGAAAAAAACTTTTACATGTTAAAAATCGCAGTGATAAAGGCTGTAATGTCACAGACATCATGCCCATCTGAAGGAAAGTAGGGGTAGGCACCAAACTCCGTTCTTTGTGGCCGACGGATCGTTCATCGAGCACTGGTGAGTTGTTGGTCACATCACCGTCAGAGGAGATGGTGCCAGTCAGATCTTGTCCACACCCTCATTCCCGATGGGGAGTGCCGGCGGAGAAGATGGCGTTCTGAGGTGACACATCCGGTTTATGCACACCTCAAGCGTATGCATCTGGTAAAGAAGTGAAGCCTGCCGGAGTGGCCGTGCAGTTCTAGGCTCTACAGTCTGGAACCGAGCGACCGCAACGGTCGCAGGTTCGAATCCTGCCTCGGGCATGGATGTGTGTGATGTCCTTAGGTTAGTTAGGTTTAATTAGTTCTAAGTTCTAGGCGACTGATGACCTCATAAGTTATGTCCCATAGCGCTCAGAGTCATTTTGAAAGAAGTGACCATCGCTTTGGGATCTACATCACCAGCCGGGATCTGGAGCAAATGGCGACGGAAGCAATGAAACGTAACATGGTTCTCTTGTCCGTATCCTGCTCATGTCTGCAGTTTGCCATCATACACGATGATGGGTTTCATACCACTAATCAGCAGACTGGATGGTATGTTTTTGGTCAGTTCAAGCTTGATCTGTTGGACAGAATTTAATACGTAGTATGTCGTGAGCTCTTACTACTTTTCTGCGATGTGTTCCACAGCGTTCGTAGGGTCGGAAGGCTTCAATGACCACGTCTTGGGGCACCTCGAATAGGATCTCAAACACCCGAATTGTTCGAAGACCGAAACCAACGTGGTCTACCGTCACGTCCCCACTATGTGCGCCAGAATGTTTGAATTTTAGTTCCGTGTGCATTTTGCCGTAGCCTACTACGTCAGCGCGTGCTTCACCCGTCGTCATTTTAACATAGACGATGCTGTCGGTGATGGAGAAGTCAGTACCTACCACTTCTTGTGGGTTCAGGCGTAGCTCTTCGCGAATGAATTGTTCGATTTCACAAGCGCGTGGTCGTGCATGTTCGGACTGGAATGTAACTTTAACATTCGCTAAGCGGTATGAGAGAGCCATGAGGTACAATACAAATACCGCAACGCGGAAGTAAATAACCCCGTTAGCGTGGCACTGTCCAGCGCGCGGAGCAGGTCAGCATGCGACCAGGGCTGAAAGCCGGCTGTTCGGATGTGGGCTGCTCACATAATTGCGAAAACTCGAAGCGTATAAGCAAGCCTAAAATTTTCGAAGTCGATTTTGCCGAAAACAGTTGAGAGTTGCGTCTTCCTGTTTGCATATGCTGAAGTCCTAGTCATGTCCTGCATATCCTGTCAATATAAATGAAATTGGTGAGGGGAAGCTCGTATGGTCTGCTTGTCAACGTTTTGTTTATTGTCCCTCACTCCGTTCTTTCGTCTTTGTCATTGGTGGGGTCAATATTCAATTTCATTCAATGAATGATCAGCATTGTACACCAGCTCTTCCATCCTTTGTAGAGAGTGGCAATAATTACGGTCTTATATGCGGATAATCCCTCGACAGAGGCTGGAATGTGACATGAAATCTGACGCTGTCCCATAATGCGGCACCTCAAAACCGTAAGCTAAGTGTTCCCTAGAATATTTTATTTCAGATTTCCTCGTAAACACCACAAGGAGTTTCATCAAGTGCTTATCTACGTTTCCGGCTTGTCAAGAAGACTGCAGCTCAACAAAAACTCCACTTTTCGGTTATGACAATGCCTGTACGCCTACGCCTGTGTATCTCCTGTCGTTTGGGTTTGGGGCTCTCCCTCTTTTCACTCAGTCTTTAAATGGAACGACCCAGAAAGTAGGGCCTATGTTTGATACTAGTAGACTTCTCTTGGCCAGGAATGCCCGTTATGAAAGTGCTAGTCTGCTTTATATGTCTTCCTTCCTCCGTCATTGACAGGTTATTTTGCTGCCTAGGTAGCAGAAATGATGATCCACAATTCTGGTGCTAAGTTTCCCACAGTTCACATTTCTGATACTTATCATTACTTTCGTCTTTCTTCGATTGACTCTCAGTTCATGTTCTTTACTCATTAGATTGTTCATTCCATTCATCTGATACTGTAATTCTTCGTCACTTTCAATCGTGATAGTTTATTATTGATATCCTTTAATCTCACTCTTGAACCGTTCTTTTATTTCCGTCATTGTTTCATCGATGTACAGAGTGAACAGTAGGGACGAAAGATTACGTCCTTGTCTTCATCCTTTTTTAATCCTAGCACTTAGTTCTTGGTAATCCAGTCTTACTGTTCCCTCTTACTACCGGTACATACGTTACCCGTTTTTTCCTATAGCCTACCCCTATTTTTCACAGAATTTCGAACATTTTACACAACTTTAAATAGTCTAACGCTTTTTCTAGGTCGGCAACTCCTATGAACATCTTTTCATTTTTCCGCAATCTCGCTTGCTCTTTTGTGCCTTAACCTTTACAATAGACGAAGCTATGACCTTGCTGGCCAGACACGGCAGCGGTCGTAGCAGTGAAATGTCTGAGATCCGAAGCGGAAATATTGGGTAACACTGAATGAGGGCGCCAATTTCCGGTGCCCTGTAGCAGACCGGTGCTGTCGCGTGCAGCACAGAAAACAAGTGGCGCAATAGAAACGCTGCAATCCTCGCAGTGGTGCACCTTTAAATCCCGTCTGAAGTCACCGTAATTGAATTCTTAAATTTTTTGAATGGTTTTTATTATTATTATTATGTCGGATCACGCATTACATTTACGATTCGCCTTTCTAACAGCCCATATAGCTTTCATTCTTTCGCTATGTGCTTTCTTCCTTTATTCTGATCATCTGGTCGCTGATCTTGTAGCGACTTCATTCTCTGGCCTTACGTCTCATCTATTTATCTTATGATGGTAAATTTTCCTGTCTAGTATGTCCGACGTTCCTATCTGTGACTTCTTCTATCCATGGAATTTTCTTCAGTTTTGCAGTGTATGTCAAAATCTTGTGAGTTAGCCTTGAAGATGGGAGTCTATCAATGTGTCCATAGAATTTCAGCCTTCGTTTCCTGATATCTGAGGCAAGGTTGGACCGTTCTTCTGTTGCTTTTCACGATTTGAGTCTATACCCCTCTTCTGTTTTACTTGGTCCCAGCATTTTCCTTATGATCTTTCTTTCCTCCTTCAAGATGTTCTTGAGATCGCCTTTTCTGTTAACTACCAAGGTTTCGCTCGCGTGCAGCACTTCAGGTTTAATCACTGTATTATAATGTTTGATCGGACATACATTTATTGTTGTAGATTTCACGCGTTCTCCCATACGCTCGTTTCAGCTTTTGTAGCCGAACTTTCTGTGCTTCCTTTTCCAACCCTGTTAGTTCTATGATCTCACCGAGATATTTGAAGTGTGGAACTCGTTTGATCTGCCCGTATTTTGTGTTCAGTTCCCGAATGCCGAATTTAGGGCAAATGAGCTTGGTCTTCTCGAATGAAATTTGTAGTCCAGTTTTTTCAGCGCGTTCACTGAGGACTTCAATCTGTTTGATCGCTGTATTTTCGCAGGCTGCTAGTACCGCTAGGTCGTCTGCGAAAGCTGAACAACTGACCTTGATGTCATCATTCTTTCGTCCGAGTTGAATGGGTTTCCAATGGTCCTGGGTTTTCAGTTCTTTCTCCTATTTTTGGATGACTTTACCCGGAACAAAGTTGAAGAGCAGGGGAGACAATCCATCACCTTGTCGCACGTCGGTCTTTATCTCAAAGGGCTCTGACAAGTCACCCATTAATTTCACTTGTGACTTCGCGCCCGTGAGTGTTTTCTTGATGATGTCTTTCGATCAAGTCCTTGTTCTTCTAAGAGGGACTGTTGATCGACCGTATATTATGCCTTCTTGAAGTCGACGAACATATAGATAATCGGAGAGATTCAATAGCATCTTCAAATTGAAAATTTTCGGGAGTCTCTTTGGGTCATCTTGATGTGGGCTCCTGGCAATTAAGTAGCTCTGAGAAATATCGAGGAATTTTCTGCAATTATCTCGGTTGGTCAGTGCGAGTTTGCCATCTGGTTTTCGGAAACATAAGTTCTGAGGAGTGTATCCTCGAATCCTCCCTGCGAACGTCCTGTAAAAGTCTCGAAAGTTGTGATCTCAGAAGTCTTTTTCTGTCGAGTCCAACTTGTCCTTCATGTGCTTCCTCTTTGTTTGATAATTTTTAAGGCTTCCTTTCTGGTCTGAAGATGGTGTTGTTGAGTCTCCAGTGACTTCTTAGAGTTATATTTCTTGAAAGCACTCTTTCGTTCTTCCAGAGCTTCTTCACATGTGGAGAGCCACCACAGGTGTTTCGTATTCTTCTTCAGTGGCACTACCTGTTTAGCTCTCTTGATCATCTTGTTACGGAATTGATGCTAGGTGGCTGCCTTTTTCTTTTTCCATTCTTCTTTTATGTTGCTTTCTTTGATCTTTTCGGTGAGTTTTCTCGTGGTGGATTCTTTTCGGAGTAAATTTCACTTTGATCCGCTGTTGTAACCACAGGAACAAGCCAAGTCTAATTGCAGTACCTTAAGAATAGTACGTAGGAGGAAGTTAAAATTGTAGCGCTGGACGCCAGGCGTGGCCGAAGGGTCAGACGAGGCGGCACTCAAGCTGCTGGGCAGCTGGGTGCTTGATAAGAGAGTAAACAGCCAGCAGATACAAACGAAGGTCTGTGCAGGGACTCATGATAAGCAATCAAGCAAGGAATATAAATAGATGCATTCCTGGCTAGAGAGAGAGGTCTGGGAGTGGAGAGAGAAAGAAAGAGGGCCCTTGGTGGGGACCGCACTACGTCATGAGGAGCCAATGAAGGGCTCAGGACGCAGTGCGTGACCATATAGGGAGAGGCGCCTCTGCCCCTCCACTCAGCCTCTGAAGAACAATAGCAACAACAATGTTTTAACGATACCAAATAAGGACCCGTTGCCTTCGACGCTACGTCAGGCCAAGCGCTGGCGGGGTCGAAGGGGAAACGCTAACAAAACCCGAGAGCACGCCGCTCTGAGGTCTTGTCGTGTCGGGTCTAGTCTGGTGAGGGCGAAGAGTCAGAGAGTGATAGCAGCAGCCGACTTGGGCTGGGGAACGGGCTGTAGGCAGGCAGCCGGAGATAGTCGCTGGAGAGCGTTAAGGCGTAGCCGCGGGACTCTAACGTAGGGTGTTAAGAAACGTTGCAGAACTTCTAGTAGGCAGTCGGAAAGGTGGAGTCAGTCACCGTCTCTGTGTTAGACTTGGCCTTCCTGTGAATGCAATCACCGCGCAGTTAGGGTGAGCTGTATTCAGTTAGAATAAACTGCAATTTATTAAAGTTATCAAGACTTTAATTTCTACCACCTTCCTAGCCTTGTGAAAACCAGGGATTTCTACATCTTAGCCAGATCAAAAAGTCTCCCTCTCACTAAGGTCAACCGGCTAAAATCCCATCCACGAACCGTGTCGCTCAATCCCTCGCAATACCCACGCTTGGGACGCGACATAAATAAAAACTTTTTGGTGCCAGGTGTGGGGTTATCACAAAGGCGCATAGGCTCCTACCTCCAGAAGCCATTAGATTTTGCTACAGCGACTGTGGCAATTGGCAGGAAGCTGTGGCGACTCGCGACTTTCAGTATTAGTAGCACCAGTACGTCAGAGTCCAGAAAAGTAGTCCTCGCGGGTGCAGGGCGACGCAGGACAGCGGCAGCGCGACGCGGAGCGACGAGGCACAGAGGTGCCTAAGCAGCCAGCGTTCGAGTCCGGGGGTCTGGGCCGAGCAGCAGCAGAAGCGGCAGCAGCCGTAGCAGCGGCAACCGAGGAGAGCGACGGGGTCGGCACAGCCCAGCAGAGCGGCGGCCGGCGCATCGCAGCAGCGCGGGACAGCGCGGGCGCAGAGACAGCGCGGAGCAGCGCGGGACAGCGCGGGCACAAAGAGAGCGCAGAGCAGCGCGGGACGACGCGGATCAACAGAGCAGACGGCGCACCACAAGACAAGCTGTACTTGTAAAACTGTCTTAAGAATATTGTATTTTGTTGTGTAAAGTGTTAACTTAGTTAAGATGCCCCTAACTAATGAAGTTGCGTCATCCTCCACTAGTGGTAAGATGTCAGTAAAGGAGGCCCTATGTATTGTGTCGAAAGTGTTCGAAGGGAACAAGAAGGATTTAAGAGAATTTATCGAAAATGTAGATGCAGCTTTTGAATTAGTAAAGCCAGAGGAACACGAAACATTATTGAAGTTCGTTAAAGCAAAGATAACCGGTGAGGCCAGGTCGAGGTTGCAGGTGCGTGAACGCACAGGTACGTGGCAAGAGGTGAAACGCGTTTTAGAGGAAAATTATGCCAGTAAGCGTACTATAGACTACTACGCACGTAAAATTTTCCAAGCCAGACAGGGACAAGGGGAACCGATAGCAATGTGGGCAAGCAGAATTGATGAAATGCAGAGAGACTTTCGAGAAGCGGTAAACAGAGTTACGGCCAGAGAAAACGTGAAAGGTGCAATAGAACTAGTTGATTCCTTAGGAAGAGCGTGCTTTATGCAGGGTTTAAGTAATGACAGAATACAAACAATAGTGAGAAGCAGAGGCGATGAAATTACATTGGCAGCAGCAGTGGAGTTGGCACTGCAGGAAGAGAGTGCGATATTGTCCATGAAAGAGCGGGGACTAGCCTCGAGGGTAACATACACTCGAAATAAAGAAGCTGTAAAAAACGTGAGAGAAAGTAAAGAGTTGAAATGTTTCAATTGTGGGCTGAGGGGTCACATACCCAGCAAGTGTAGGAAAAGCAGGCCAGAGCATTGAGTACGAGCCATGACGGGTAAAGAATATACAAACTTTTGCTATGGGTGTGACAAGCCGGGACACACAGACATGGAATGCAGGGTGCGGTTAAGGAAAGTTCACCCGATAGATGTAAGGGAATTCAGAGGGAATCACAGAGAAACCGATGGAGGGTTACGAGAGTGGAGATGTCCACAGTGTAATTTACCAGGGAACTGCAGAGTTACGTGCACAAGAGTAAAAGATGTTGCGTGTTTTAAGTGTAAGCGGCAGGGCCATTACGCGAAGGATTGCCACGAAGGGTCCTGGTACGCCTGGAGAAAAGGCAGGGTGCCAGTATCGAGTAAAACAGGAAAGGTGGTACAGGGAAACTAAGAGGCGGCAAGGCCGCGCATCGCGCCTTGTTGCGATAGGTAAACCCACAGTGAGGGTAATCGACTGTGCAACAGAAAACGACGTGGTCGTATTGTACTGCGTAGAACTAAAGAAGTATTTAAAGTTACTAATAGACACAGGAGCACAATTGTGTTTGCTAAAGAGGACGAGTATTCCGGTAAAGAGTATGCTTGGGATCAAAGAAACAGAAAAGCTTCGGTTAAAAGGTGTAACGAGTGAAGCCGTTAGCACAATAGGCACGGTACAAATAAACTTAAGTATAGACGGATCTGAAAAGGTGAGACAGAAATTTCACGTGTACGGTAGAGGTCTAGACATTCTGTACGACGGATTGATAGGGAGAAATTTCTTAACACAGCATAGAGTCAAGTTGGAGTATGCGGGTAAAGTAATAAGAGGAAGAGGAAGAACCAAAGGGACAAGAGACAGAAGCAGATTCAGAAATAGGCGGGGAGATAGGGCCCCGGGAAGAAAGAATAATGTTGTTGAAAGTGGACGAAAAGATACCACGGGGAATCGAAAGAGAAATGGTCATACCGAGGCAGGAGATTGCACAAGGGGTGCATGTACCTGAGTCCTTAGTAAAAGTGCGAAATGGGAAATGCATAGTAAGTGCATTGAACGTGTCAGAGGACAGAGTTCGACTAGGAAATGTCAGATTAATAACGGAAAAGTTAGAAAGAATAGCGAAAGTACGCGAAGTAAAATGCAGCACTGATGCAGTAGGTAAGACGGAAAGTCGTGCTAGTGTGTTGCGAAGGCAACTCAGAGTGGATCATTTGAACGTCGAAGAAAAGAGCGCTCTAGCAGAGGTCTGCACGGAGTACGGAGATGTATTTCATCTACCAGGGGATAAACTGTCCTATACTTCTGCAGTGAAACATAGCATACCGATTGCGCCGGAACACACGGGGAAGGTAGTGAACGCTAGACCGTACAGGATCCCTCAAGCGCAAAAGGAAGTGCTAAAAGAGCAAATAGAACAAATGCTGAAGGATGACATAATTGTCGAAAGCAAGAGCGCATGGAACGCACCGTTACTGTTAGTTCCAAAGAAGTTAGATGCCAGTGGCAAGCAGAAATGGAGAATAGTAGTGGACTACCGACAATTAAATGACATCACGGTAGGCGATGCATTTCCGCTGCCGAATATCTCCGATATCCTGGATCAATTAGGGCAAGCCAAGAACTTCTCAACGCTTGACCTCGCAAGCGGGTACTATCAAATATTGACGGACGAGAAGGACAGAGAGAAAACGGCATTCAGCTCAAACTATCAACATTATGAATACAAAAGAATGCCGATGGGACTGAAAGGAGCCCCAGGATGTTTCCAGAGACTAATGAACACAGTATTGGCAGGTTTACAAGGTGTTAAATGTTTTGTCTATTTGGACGACATAGTATGTTATGGGAAAAACCTACAGGAGCATAACGAAAAACTCCGGGAAATGTTTGACAGGTTGCGAGAGCACAATTTGAAGTTGCAACCGGACAAGTGTGAATTTCTGAGGAAGGAGGTAATCTTCCTAGGTCATTGCATCACGGACAAGGGAATATCACCGGATATGGCAAAGGTGGAGAAGGTGAAGTTCTTCCCACAGCCGAGAACAACAAAAGAACTAAAAGGGTTTCTAGGATTGATAGGGTACTATCGACGTTTCATTGGAAATTTCAGCAAAATTGCGAAATCTCTCCATGAGCTCTTAAAGAAAGGAGTAGAGTACCAACGGGGAGAACGACAGAAGAATGCGTTCGAGGAACTGAAAGAGAAATTAGTGAATCCTCCGTTACTTCAGTATCCTGACTTTACGAAACCGTTTATAATCACAACGGATGCGAGTAACGCAGCGTTGGGAGCCGTGTTATCGCAAGGGAAAAAGATTGGCGAAGACTTGCCGATTGCATATGCATCCAGAGCACTGAACAAAGCAGAACTGAACTATAGTACAACGGAAAAAGAGTTGTTGGCTATAGTGTACGCGGTAAAGCAGTTTACACCATACGTGTATGGGCGAAAATTCACAGTGGTGACAGACCATAAGCCACTAACATGGATATTTAGTGTGAAGGATCCGAGCTCGAGGCTCCTAAAGTGGAGACTGAAGCTCGAAGAGTACGACTACGAGGTAGTATATAAGCCAGGAAGGCTAAACAGTAATGCGGACGCGTTAAGCCGGATAAGGCAGGAAGGAAAGGAAGAGATAAGTTCAAAGCGAAATGTGGAGGCAGAAAGAACCTCAGTAGCACAAGAAAAGGCGGAACAGAGTTCCGTAAACGTGCGGCAAGCGCAAGTGTCAGGTGAGATAGACCAGGAAACAAATAGTAATGAGGAAATTAGCCCCGAAGAAAAGGAAAGTATATTAAAGGAGATGCACGATAATCCCTTGGGAGGGCACCAGGGAATGCATAGGACATTCGAGAGGATAAAAGCGTACAAGCAGTGGCGCGGAATGAATCGGGACATTGAAAATTACATTAGGAAGTGTCCATCATGTCAAAAGAACAAAAACACACAAATGAAAACAAGGATGCCTTTAGAAATTACAGACACAGCTGAAACAGTATTTGAAAAATGTGCAATGGATATAGTGGGTCCACTAGATGTATCTAGTACAGGAAAAAAGTACATGCTAACATTCCAAGACGATCTGAGTAAATTCACAGTAGCAGTCCCTATTGACAAGCAAGACGCTGAAACTGCAGCAGAAGCATTTGTAGAAAATATAGTATTAGGGTATGGGATTCCATCAGTTTTGTTAACAGACCAAGGATCGAATTTTCTGAGTGATGTGTTTAAAAGTGTATGTAAATTGTTGAAGGTAAAACGTATAAATACTACAGCGTACCACCCTGAGTCAAATGGTGCTCTAGAAAGGAGCCATGGAACAATTGTAGAATATCTCAGACACTTTGTAACAGGAGATCAAAGTTCATGGGACAAATGGGTGCCGTATGCAATTTCTGTGTTCAACACTACACCACACAGCAGCACAGGTTATACACCATTCGAGTTAATGTACGGAAGGAAGGTTAATATACCATGAGTACTGCAGCAAGAAACACCGCAGGTAAGTTACGATTATGATTCGTATGTCAATAAGCTAAGAGCAAGAATGCAGGAAGCCCATAGAGTGGCTAGGGATTCTATTATAAGGAGTAAGGTAATCAGTAAGGGACAGTATGATCTGAAGCGGAACCCAAAAGAATTTAATGTAGGGGACAAGGTGTTATTACACGGCGAATCAGTGAGACGTGGTAGATCTCGGAAACTAGATTCGCAATGGAGAGGTCCATTTGAAGTGTTAAAAGTGGAAGGTCCTAACGTAGTTATAAGAGTTAAGAGAAATAAGGAAACAAAAGTACATGCCAACATGCTGAAACAGTTCTTTTAAAATTTCAGGTATGGCACTCAAGTGGCAAGTGGTGCAACTCATCGTAGTGGTAGCAACATACAGCTTCGTTGCATCAGGATACGAAACGAACGATTTCAAAGTGACCTCAATACCAAGTTCATCAGGACTATATTACGATCACGTAGGACAAATAGAGATATACAGTACCACATGGAGAATAGTCACATATGTTAACTTAGATGTAATAACATAAAGATTCTAAAAAGCAGAGAGGTACGGTAAGGCAGCGGTACAGAGGTGCTGTGACACATTGAAACAATTAAACGTTGGATTAATACAATGTAGAGTATTAGATCAGCAAGTTACACATCACGTAGAAAAGATTACAGGGTTACAGCAACTCGTACAGCAACTCACAAAACACGAAACCAGAAGAAAGAGAGGAGTATTCAACTTCGTCGGACAGGTAAGTAAGATACTGTTCGGAACATTGGAAGAAGCGGACGCAGCATACTATAAGGAAAGAATAGATGCTATGGAAAAGAACTCGGAAGGGTTGCTGAGGTTAACTAAGGAACAAGTGGCAGTGGTAAGGGCCACATTAGCGGGAGTAAACAGAACAGTATATACACTAGAATCAAATGAACACATTTTAAGGACAGGCATGCAGAGACTAGAAAGGCTCATGAAGGAATACGTAAAGGAAACAGATATGGGTTTCAAACGAGTAGCAACTTTTGCCACTGTAACGGAACAAGTATTACAATTAGCGGCAGTGTTTGGCCAAATCGAAGAAGAGTACGAGCAAATGATAAATGCCATTGTAAATGCTCAAAAGGGAATACTTCAGCCTCACATCATTAATCCAGTACAAATTGTGAAGTATCTAAGTTTAATCCGAGACGAATTAAAGGACGTGAAGTTTCCTGTTCCTCTCGCAGAGTCATCAGGCTACCTCTTGTTAAGAATAATTGATTTAGATGTTTTCATTTCCGGTAGCATACTAGGGTACGTAATTAATATTCCTTTAATAGATAATAATAATTTCAATTTGTACAGAGTTCTCCCATTACCAAAGGAGATTCCAAATATGAAAGGAAGGTACATATACATACAGCCAGAGAAAGAATTTCTATTGATAGATGAATCCAAAAGGCAGTACGCGAAACTTTCAGCGGATGATCTAAAATGTAAAGAATTGAGTAAGAACAGAAGACTGTGCAGACAGTCATTCGCATTGCTATCGACATTCGACCAGGAGGAATGCGAAGCCAAATTATTACAACCGGTAAGAGAAATTCCGGAAGATTGTGTGCGAAAAATTGTCGCACTGAATCAGAGCCTTTGGACCCATCTAAACAGTAACGAATGGCTATATGTAGCTCCTAAGGAAGAAGGACTGACAATACTATGTGGAAAGGAACCCCCGAAGGATTTATTAATGAAAGGGGTAGGAAAGATAAGTTTTTATAGTAAATGTAAAGGGTATGGAACGAGGGTGTTCATACAAACAGATAGAGTGATTCATAGTAACGTAACAAAGAAAGATATAATACCTCAAATTAATTTATAATTTGACTGTTGTGTTGTAAACGAAGAAAAGAAAAATGTCTCAATGCTAACGTTAGATTTACCGTTGCAGCAAGTAGTATCACAATTAGACGACTTGAAAGTCGCTGGGAAAAGGTTGGATGATGTCCAGCGGATGGCAGAAAGGCAGGAGGAAGAAATAAAATACTCCAGATACTTTACCCATTACTCAGTAACTACATACATAGCTATAGCAATAGTCATTGTTATTGTAATAACATGTTGTTGTAAAAATTGTAAATGCTGTAAGGAATGCTTCAAAAGGTTATGGAAGTACTTTGACGATAATAACTGTTGTGGTAAAGTATGTATAAGAAACACTATAGTAAATCAATACCCAGAGACTAGCTTAAGCAGAAGACAAGCTAATAAAGACACTGAAGATGTAGTGATATATGAAAGAGGTGGGAAAAACCCAGAAGAGTCAGTTCTGTTCAGAAACAGGCGTTAAGTAAAATCAAAAGATAAAATATATTAAAAGTGTTTTATAAAAAGATGTAATCAATGTTAGTGTTTTGTCCAATTTGAAACTGTACATATTTGTAATTACCAATGTTGAATGAAGATGGTATTTTGTATCAATGTTTTAAAAATGTACCTTGATTGTAATTGTATCAATGATTTGAGAAAAAAAATGTGTGTATCTTGATAAATGTATTGTGTCTAACAAAGAAGTTAATGGAATTAAGTGTACCGAATGTATATGAGAGAAAAAGAAAACATGTGAAGTGTTGATGTAACAAAAGAAAATGTAAGCAAATAAAATGAGAGAATCACAATTGACGCCACTCTGAGGAGTAACGCCAATTGCCCTGGCGGGGGAGGTGTTGTAACCACAGGAACAAGCCAAGTCTAATTGCAGTACCTTAAGAATAGTACGTAGGAGGAAGTTAAAATTGTAGCGCTGGACGCCAGGCGTGGCCGAAGGGTCAGACGAGGCGGCACTCAAGCTGCTGGGCAGCTGGGTGCTTGATAAGAGAGTAAACAGCCAGCAGATACAAACGAAGGTCTGTGCAGGGACTCATGATAAGCAATCAAGCAAGGAATATAAATAGATGCATTCCTGGCTAGAGAGAGAGGTCTGGGAGTGGAGAGAGAAAGAAAGAGGGCCCTTGGTGGGGACAGCGCTACGTCATGAGGAGCCAATGAAGGGCTCAGGACGCAGTGCGTGACCATATAGGGAGAGGCGCCTCTGCCCCTCCACTCAGCCTCTGAAGAACAATAGCAACAACAATGTTTTAACGATACCAAATAAGGACCCGTTGCCTTCGACGCTACGTCAGGCCAAGCGCTGGCGGGGTCGAAGGGGAAACGCTAACAAAACCCGAGAGCACGCCGCTCTGAGGTCTTGTCGTGTCGGGTCTAGTCTGGTGAGGGCGAGGAGTTAGAGAGTGATAGCAGCAGCCGACTTGGGCTGGGGAACGGGCTGTAGGCAGGCAGCCGGAGATAGTCGCTGGAGAGCGTTAAGGCGTAGCCGCGGGACTCTAACGTAGGGTGTTAAGAAACGTTGCAGAACTTCTAGTAGGCAGTCAGAACGGTGGAGTCAGTCACCGTCTCTGTGTTAGCCTTGTGAAAACCAGGGATTTCTACATCTTAGCCAGATCAAAAAGTCTCCCTCTCACTAAGGTCAACCGGCTAAAATCCCATCCACGAACTGTGTCGCTCAATCCCTCGCAATACCCACGCTTGGGACGTGACACCGCACTAGATAGTGGTCAGAGTAATGTTGGCTCCTTTTCGGACTTGCACATCATGAATTTCTTTCTGTAAAAGGTGTGTGATGGCCACGTGGTCGACAGAGAATGTTTCCTCAGGGAGATGGACATTATTTTCAGATTATTCTGTTGGCACAGCTCAATAACTGTCATGCCATTCTTGTTGGTGAATTTAGATCTTACTCAGTTCGGAGCTAAGTCCCCACACAACCTAACCAGGCACGGGTTTTTATAATCATTGTTATTATTATTTAGAAGGTGCAATCTCGTGTTTCAGTAAACTTAAACTGTAGATTCGTGCAGCCTGTGGCACAGTTGTCTTCCCTTTTGAACAGCCAGCTGCATGGCCCAACAAGGCGTCAGCTTCCATTGGTGTCATATCGAGAGGCTAGTCAGTTACATATTTCGTTTTCTCTGTATGCTTATGTAGGGTATTTTTAAGGTAGTAGTACTAGGATGGAAAAGATGTGACCGGCCAGTGTTTCCGAGAGGTTCTAGGCGCAACAGTCTGGAACCGTGCGACCGATACGGTCGCAGGTTCGAATCCTGCCTCGGGCGTGGATGTGTGTGATGTCCTTAGGTTAGTCAGGTTTAAGTAGTTCTAAGTTCTAGGGGAATGATGACCTCAGAAGTTAAGTCCCATAGTGCTCAGAGCCATTTGAACCATTTTTGAAATGGTGTGTACATGTATTGTGCGGAAGTGGGAGCAGCTGGTCGTAGTTCACGAGTAGCTGAAGCTCATTTTGGTCACACTCAGCCATCACCAGGATGATATCGCGGGGTATAGAGGTGACGGCGAATCTGGCACGCTGCATGGGACACCCATGCGTCGCTTGTATCGTCCACGGGCTCTACTGCCGAGGCAGTTCCCCGACGCTGGGGATCCGCCTTGTCTACCAAGGTGTTTGCGTCCCTTGAGGCGAAGTGTCGGTCTGGAAGCTGGCTATGTGACCTCGCCCATTCACTTGTCCAAGGTGGCCGTTCCACCTGCAGGGTCCGAGTAACACACTCGGGTGAGGATGGGTGGTGTGGGGGTGGGGGAGCCCCTTAATAGCGCCCAAGGCCAGAATGCAATCCATTGTGCGCCGGTTTGTCTTCCGGGGCGTCATCCGAGATGTGGAGGAGGCCCTGCCTCTGGCTGTCGAGTGTGTAAGGTGCAGCTGTCTGCAAGCTGTGGCTCATATCAACGCCAATGACGTCTATCGCTTTGGATCTAAGGCCATCTTCCGTTTGTGCGGACAGCTGTCCCAAGTCGAGAAGGCTGTTGGCCTCTCTCACTGGGTGCAAGCAGAAGGTGCCAAGCGGAGCTAATAAGCTTCATCAGCATTGTACCCAGAGTTGACCGAGGACCTTTGGTTTGGAGCAGAGCGGAAGATCTCAACCAACGCCTCCGCTAATTCTGTGAGATAGTTTTGCTGGAATCAGAACGTGAACAAAATAGACACGACGAATGTCTCAGTTTTAGCACTAATTTTTCAGAGTATTCTTAACATAATTCGTGAATTTACAGTCCTTCAGGATAGTTATAGTACTAAAATTATTCTGGGAACCGAAATCTGGCTTAAATCCGAAGGAGATAGCTCTGAAGTATGTTTCATTTAACGAGGAATGGAAGATATGTAGGAAAGGCAGAGTAGACGCCATTGGAGGAGGACTGTTCGTAGCAGTGGACAGAAATATTTTGTCTATCGAATTGGAAACGGAATATGTGAAATTATTTGGATGTGTGTCCAGCTGAACTCAGTTATCCGCCATGATTGATTTAGGATCGCTCAAATAGTGTACGTTCAGTAGCGCGGAAATACACAGACCATACAGTATTCGTATTAGGTGACAAATCTACCGACTATACACTCGTACATCTATAGATTCATTGCAGGTGCCACGAGTGGGCAGTATTTTGAAGTACTTTCGAACACGTTAAGCGAAAACTGTCTTGAGCCGCAAGTTCGGCAGCCCACGGGCAATGAAATTATTTTAATCCCTGTAGCTACAAACAGGCCAGAGAATATCGTCTACGTCGGTATAGAACAGGGATTAGTGATCATGACATCATATTGATGATGGCTATAAATGGTAATAAATCCATCTAGAAGACTAGGAGAGTATTTTTCCTTGAAAGAACAGACAAGCAATCATTAGTATCCGAGTTAGGAAATGAATGGACGTCATTTAGTTGCAATATTATGGGCGAACAGCAACTATGAGAAAACTTTAGTCTGGTTTCAAATCGCGTTCTGGAGGAATATGTGCCGAGTAAGGGGATTAAGGGCGGAGAAGACTCACCCTGACTTAATAACAAAACTCGAAAAATGCTGAGGAAACAGACATTGTTGCACTCTTGGTTACAAAGAAATGATTAGATAAATGTGAGTGGCAATTGTGCGTATGTAAAAGATCGATGCGTAAATCGTAAAACAACGTTTTCATATCTTAGCAAAAGATCTTACCGAAAAAATTATAGTCCTATGGAAAATCGCTAAGCCAGTCCAAGGCCTCTATCCAGTCCTTCGGCCGTTCTAGTGTGGCAACAGAAGACTGCAAAAGAAAGGCTGAAGTTTTGAATTTCACGTTCAAGAAATCAGTCATGCAGTATAATCGTAAAAACATACCGTCGTTTGACACTCGCGTTGTTATTGACAAAATTTAGAGAACCGGAATCTGAAGGTGATTACAGAAAAATTCTAATGCTGCCAACGTGTTCTTCATGTAAGGATCAGGAAAATATATTAAAGAAATTGGGTCTCGTACGGAGCCACAGAAGTAACTGTTTTTCCCTGCGGTATTTGTGGGTGTAACAGGACAGGAAATGAGTATTAGTGGTACAAGGTACCCTCCACCATACGAAGTACGGCGGCTTGCGGGATATGTATGTAGAATATATGCAAACTTTCAATGGTAGAGGACGTGCGGCGTCCATGGCAGTGTAAAGTGGGGATGTGAGAATGTGAAATGAGTGTAACATCTTCGCAGATTAGTGTAAACTACATGGTTTGAACCCTTCAGCCTGATAACGATCTGCAGATACCAGAAACACTATGCTACTGGCGAAGGCCGCGTACCCAACGGTATCTACTTTGAACGTCTGTAAAGTAGAAGCACATTTTAAACAAATCCGCAGTAATTATTTTAGCTTCATTTACTGTAAATCATTATGTGAAACTATATCTGAAGGAACTAATAAAAGTTATTACCGTTGTCATATGTACCACTGTGTAATCCACTATTTAAATAACAGAAGTAATTGGAAAAAGAGCTGAGACAATTAACTTTAAGTTTAAGATGGTGTGTTGATAAATTTTTTTCTGGTTGGAATTTAGTAGAATAATATTTATTGCAAGCAAAAACGAAGCTATGGCTACAAAAGTTTTACATAAAAGATCCACCAGTCTGTGGGCTTTCTGGTTGCACCTCGAGGTCACATCCACACTCCTGGGAGCCTGTATTCTTCTGACCAAGTAGCTTGGGCAATACCATGAAATACTTTCAAGGTCAGCATGTAACCTGATACCCTGCCAACGGCTATAGGGCACTTACACGTGGTAGATTCAAAGTCGGAATGTAACCATATTTTACACCCGTGAGAAAGAAAAGAAAGCTAGTAAAATGAAGGCCACCCATCCCTGTACAGATAGACAAGAACGTCCTTCCCCAACCGATTCTGGATAACAGGAAGGCGAGAATTTCAACCCTCCCTCTCTCCCATTTTATTACTAGACGAAATGCAAGAGCCCCTTGATTCGTGCATCGTAGTGAGAGGGTAAGCATATGGGTTTTTCTATGCAAATAACAACAGGTATACAACAAAGTAATTTTTCACACAAAAACATGTACTAATTTCCTATGCCAAGATCGCAGTTTTTCTCCAACTCAGTTCCTCATGAATCTCTTTCCCAAATTTTAAAGGGGCAAGGGCTATGTAATAAAACCTTAACACTGTTTAAGGAAATGTTAACTGACACTGGCTCTGAAATTCATGGGATAAATTTCTGAACTATTTGATATAACGCCTGGTGTTAAACATGGATTTGGGCTCTCCCCATTACTGTTTAACTGTGTTTTCGACAAGGTGATGAAAGAATGGCGAGAGCAAAAGTCAAGTCAAAATATAAATCAATCAAACAAGCTACGCAGAAGTAATATTAGAGTAGGTTGCCTCACCTTTACAGTTGAAGTTGCGCAAAGAGTAGGACTACAAATATCATTCGAAAAAACCGAATATACGGCATGCAACAAACAAGCAGCAAATTATTTGAACACAAAATATGGAAACATAAAAAGGGTTTCTCAGTTTAAATAGTTTGGGGAAATCATACAAGAAAATGGTGTGGAGAAAGCTGCAAATGAATATCGCTGTCAAAAAATGGCAACTGCGTTCAGATTAACACAAAATGTTAATAATAAAAAATCACTCTCTAAATTCATTAATTTTGGCATTACAGCAGTGTAATGAAACCGGACTATCTTTATGAAGCAGAAACTTTCATTTTAAACAGGAATAGGAATATTGAAGAAATTCAAAAGAAAGAAAGAAAGAATTTTAGGAAAATATTGAGCCCCAAAATTAGTGATGGAGAAATTTACAGGCTGAAAAATAATAAGGAAATAGAAGAATACACAGACATATATTGTGACATGAGAAAACAATGTCTTATATTTTATGGGCACATTAAAGGAATGGCACCCACTAGGTTGACAAAACAAATAGTAGAATTCTATGAAAACAGAAGTAAGGCCAAAACTGAGCCAATTACATGGATCGCTGCGATTAAGGAGAAAATAGTCGGTATAACTAAGGCAGACGTTACAGATATAGATATATAAGTCCATAGCCGAGAAAAATTAACATCTCAACATCGGTCAACAGTCAACAGTTTGATGCTGACACATTTTCTTTTTAACATTGTGTCCCGTGAAAACCCAGATACGGTGAAGTAGAATGCAGGATCCAGCATGTGTGTATCCATCAACAGACTCCAAAATTTATCAAAAATATCTGGAAGAAGGTGTTCATCTGTGTACATGTATACTCCAGCATACTCTTCTGAATCAGGGATGTTGATGTCTTGCCTAACATCCACTACATTCTTATACACTGCATCCGTCATGGCATTGCCTGTAAGTTTACTGGAGAATCTGGCTGTGACAGGCAGTGCTTTTTCATTGAGACTCTCATCGAATCCAGGTATTCGTATGAAGAGACACTCTTCCTTATCACAAGCTGAAACTTTGCATTACTCAGATAGGCAGCTCCCCTGAAGGGCACGTCATCCTGATGCATTGTTTCAGCAAGTTTCTGAAGAGGGGTTTGCATAAATTGAATCGAATCCAGGGCGTGGAGCGTTTTTATTGGCGTGATTCGACTGAAAAATGAAATGTGGTTTCCTACACTATCAGGTGGGACGCTGACCTTACCTCTTTCCAAGCCCTAAACGATCGAAGTGCTCAACTAGGAAGTGAGCTTCAAACATACACACAAATTGTGGAAGAAAACGGGTATGTGTCGTGGTAACTGGTATTTCAAGGCATAGGCATTGCGTACTGCCCTGCGAAACTTCCGCATTTGATGACATTGGTCTCAACGCTGAACTTCGGCTTTACTGCCAAATAGAAGTTTGGCATATAAGTGTATAGTTCTGGCAATACCGCCCTTGGCCTTCTTCTTCTGTGCAGATGCACACATATTACCCGAACTCTTACGGGACTTGATAAGAATGTGTACCATGAGTAATGAGTTTGTTGGGTAGGGACACTAAGAATGTAGTGTGTGGTATTACAAGGTGAGAATGTGGGTCTCGCGGCAAGCGTGTGCGAGATAGTCACTACAGTCGCACTATCCTCTGTGCCCTCGGTGGCTCAGACGGAGCCGGCACGGTAGCTCATCGTGTTCGGTCAGAGGGTTAGCTGCCCCCTGTAATAAAAAATCTGAGTTAACCGATCAACGACGAACTTAAACGGGTGTCTTATGACGTCCATCCCGAGCACATGCAACGAACGAAATCGAACAAAATGAGATTAAAAAAAAAAAAAGAAAAAAACAAGATGGATAGAGCGGAGGTCCCGGACGAGGCACACATTTTCACCTGTCCCTGTTGATATATATCAACGCCCGGCAGCAGCTGAAAGTATTAATATATAATTCTAATTTCATTCTAATCAATATGAGTTTCCCAAGCACAGATTCCTTAAGGAAGAATGTAAAAACTAACAGAAGTCGTCGTCTAGAAAGATTATTTTTGATTCTGGAGAAATCTAGGAACACGCGGAGCAGTATTGACCCTAAGACTTGTCTTTCAAGATAGGTTCAGGAAAAGCAAACCTACGTTTACAGCATTTTTAGGATTAGCGAAAACTTTTGACAATGTTGACTGGAATATTGTCTTTGAAATCCTGAAGGCTGTTTACAAATTGTACAGAAACCAGACAGCAGTTATAAGAATGAAATCCAGACCTTCAGCTGCTTACAGTCTTTGATACATATCAAGAGGGACAGTTGAAAATGTGTGCCCTGACCGGGACTCGAACCTGTGTTCTCCTGCTTACATAGCAGAAGCTGTATCCGGCTGAGCCCCCGAGGACACAGAGGATAGTGCGACTGCAGGGAATGATCTCTACCAAGCCCCCTGTAAGACCCACACTTCCAACTTATTGTCCACACACTACATTTGTAGTGCCCCTGCCCACTATACTCATTATTCGCGGCAGTTAATCTACCGATTTCCATAAGAGTTCGGGCAATGTGAGCGCATCCGCACTGAAGGAGGTCATTGGCCAGTAAGCCTTACTATATGAAGATGGTATCTGTTGTTTCGGACATGTCCGAAAGAACAGATACCATCTTCATACAGGCATGACAGGGAAGTAGTGGCTGAAGAGGGAGTGAGACAGGATTTTAGCCTATCCCTAATGTTATTCATTCTGGACACTGAGCAAGCAGAGGAAACCGAAGAAAAATTTGGAGTGGAAATTCATGTTTATGTAGAGGGATTAGAAACGTTGAGATTGCCGATGACATTGTAATTCTGTCAGAGACAGCAAAGCACCTGAAAGAGCTATGTTCCTGAAATAGACCGCTTGCAGCTGTATATGAACTTCTACAGGCACACGACCGGTTTCGTGATCTTGAATGACATTTTCAGGTATACATCTACAAGACAGGAAACATACAATCGACATTATGATAAAAAAGCAGATACCTAACAATCTAAGCTCTGTGCCAACCAGTATTAAGTAATCCTACCTCAGTATAACTTTTAAGCCCTGATACTGGAAGGAGACGGACTCAGCCTTCTCAAAATAAAGTACTGTTACCCGCAACATGCAGGGCGTCGTAGTAGAAATTGACCAGTTGAAAAAAAATGACGCCTTTATCTACAATGAAAGGAAAAATATAAGAAAACAAGAAGAGTCAAAAAGCTCCACCTGGCAACACTGAAGACCCTAGGTTAAGAAAACTCACTTCATACCAGGAAGCGGCCGACAACTACACTCCAACCGCCTCACCGTCCAGGACTAGGCTGCTAGTCAGTATGCTCATTCTGTCACGGAGGGCAGTAGCGCCACTGTACGCATGTCGGGGAAAGCGACAAACTTTTTTGTTCATATTCGAGGATCATGAGAATTAATGAGGCCCTCTTTACACTGCACAACTACAGAAACTATAAAATACTTCAGCTTGGAAATCGTTGAAACCCAAATAAACCAGACCCAAGATCATACAACAACAAGCCCAGGATCAACAATCAAGCAATCGAACAACTATGACCTTATGTCCTTGAAAGGTAAACACAGTTCTACAATACATGGTAAAGTCTTAACGTCACATGATTGTCGAGGGTGTGTTTGTGGTATAGATTTAAACACCACACAACATCATTCCTTCCAGATTGTTTAAGGTCTTCCTCATTACTTGTCTGTGTAAGATTTTTAAATTATTAGCTAAGCTCTTATGGAGTGGCCACAATCACGTTAATGGCTACTTAAAATAGACTTCAAATCCCTCAGAATTTGGTGTTCTCGACACCTGATACCAAATCCTCTGCCAGTCTTCCCCATATATCTGGTAGGTGATACAATGTACACTAACAGTGTAGTCCTTTTGACAAGATAGCTTCTCTCAATGTACAAGACTTTGGCCAACATTCTATGGGATATTGAATAACAGCTTCATCTTTTTTGTCCTTAACGTTTCGCCTACTTTCTGTTAAATACGGTACGGTATCCTGTGGTAAGCAATCGTCGTCCCCATCGTTGAATCTGTGCAGTGTGATTTGCCATTTGATCTCTACCTATTCCTAGCGAATTCCTTTTTAAGGCAGTTTAACATCATCATATCACTGGATTGCTAACGGTATGTCTCGGTTACAGCTTTAGACTCCACATAGATTCAGTCTCTTCCAAGAAGGTTTAGGGTCTTCACCTTTTGTTCTCTGTGTAATGCTTTTAAATTATTGGCTAAGTCTCTTACGGAGTGGCCAAAAAACACGTTAATGGCTACTTAAAATAGATTTTAAATCTTCAAATCCCCCAGACCTGTGTTCTCGAAACCTGATATCAAATCCTCTGCCAGTCTACCCCATATATCTGGTAGGACAAATGTCGCAACTGACGTAATACACACCAGTGGCGTCGTACTTTTCACAAGATACCTTCCCTCTACGTACTTGTCATTGACCCAAGATTCTGTGGGATAAAGAAACATCGGTTTATCTTTTTGGTGCTTAACGTTTTACCTAATGTCTATGAAATACGGTGTGGTATCCTATGGTAACCAATCGTCCTCTCCATTTTCCAATCTGTGTAGTGTGATTTCATTGCCATTTGATCTCTGTCTGTTCCTAGCGAATTCTTCTCTACGCAGTGTTGCCTTATCAGAATTCATTATGTCATTGGAATCTTATCCATTGACATGTGCAATGTGCAGAATACACTGAAATTCTCCCTCACGTCCTTCTTAGATAGAGGTACACTTTGAAGGCGATACAACATCGTTCTAAAAGCTGCCATCTTGTACGTAAGATTGTGCTTAGAACTGCAGTGTGTAATAGTATTCGTCATTGTATCCTTTCTAAAAATTCATGCCCAATACTCGTTCCCTGTGAGGTTCTTTTAATTGCAGGTAAACGCGCTTTTAACAAATCAGTTTTGTTATTGGTCCGTTTTAACTAGCACGCCGTGCTTCTGTTGGATAACAGTATTTTATTTTAAGTAGGTTGAGTCCCCATCCCTCCCGTATCAGAGAGGGGGGCGGGCTGTCGTAGAGCATAGATTTATAGGATAGGTATCAGATTTTTCATCGTAATATCGGATGTACGATTCCCAACTTGTAAATATACACCTGAAGATGTGATTTGACATCACGAAACTGGTCGTGTTCGTGTAAACGTTCATATACAACTGATAGCGGTTTACATCTACATCTACATTTACCTGGATACTGTGCAAATCACACTTAAGTGCGTAGCAGGGCGTTCATTGAACCACCTCCACAACAATTCTCTGTTATTCCACTCTCGAACAGCACACATGAAAAACGTAGCACCTATGCTTTACGTGCGAGCTCTGCCCGGCAACGAGAAATGCTTTCGTTTTAATGATGTCGCCCCCAAATCCTGTTTCATGTCCGTGACACTCTCTTCCGACTTCTCAACAATACATAATGTACACGTCTTCTTTGAACTTTCTCGGTGTGCTCTGTTAACCCTATCTAATATGGGTCCCACACCGCGCAGCAGTACGCCAAAACACGACGGACAAGCGTAGTATAGATAGTTTCTTTAGCAGTTCTCTTGCACCTTCTAAGTATCCTGACAATAAATCGCAGTCTTTGGATAACCTTCCCCACAACATCTTTCATGTGTTCCCTCTAATTTAAGTTGTTCGTATTTGTAATTAGAAGGTATTTAGTTTGTGGTGTCACCGCCAGACACCACACTTACTAGGTGGTAGCCTTTTAAATCGGCCGCGGTCCGTTAGTATACGACGGACCCGCGTGTCGCCACTATCAGTGATTGCAGACCGAGCGCCGCCACACGGCAGGTCTAGAGAGACTTACTAGCACTCGCCCCAGTTGTACAGCCGACGTTGCTAGGAAAGGTTCACTGAGAATTACGCTCTCAATTGTCGAGACGATAGTTAGCATAGCCTTCAGCTAAGTCAATTGCTACGACCTAGCAAGGCGCCATTTATCCTTTGCTACGTATCTAATGAAGCATGTACAGTAACAAGACCAATGTTCACCAATTGTGGATTAAAGTTAAGTATTCCAGCAGCTACGTACTTTTCGTTATAGCACTCATTACGTATCCTGTTTCAGACCTCACGCCAGCCTGCGTGAGTATAAGCGCGTGCCTTTCGGTTACCCGTCACTGTGGATTGGCTGTCTTGCCAGTCCACAACATAGTTAAATTTACGGCACTTATATTTGACTGATTTATCGTGTAACAGAAGATAAACGGATTCCTTTTGGCATTCTTGTGGATGACCTCACACGTTTCGTTATTTAGGGTTAACTGCTAAATTTGCGCCATACAGGTATCTTTTCTAAATCGTATTAAAATTTTTTCGATATTCTGATAACTTTACTAGACGATAAACGGCAGCATCATCTATAAATAACCTAAGATGGTTGCTCAGATTGTCTCCTAAATCTTTGTATAGATAAGGAACAGCAGAGGACATATGACACTACCTGGGGGAACACCATAAATGAGTTCCGATTTACTCGATGGCTTTCTTTCAGTTACTACGAACTATGACCTCTCTGAGTGGAAATCACGAATCCAGTTAAATAACTGAGACGATATTCCATATGCACGTAATTTCACTACAAGTCGCTCGTGTGGTACAGTGTCAAAAGCCCTCTGGAAATCTAGAAATACGGAATAAATTTCAAATCCCTTGTCAATAGCATTGAACATTTCATGTGGGCAAAGAGCTGGTTGCGTTTCATAAGAACGATGTTTTCTAAATCCATGTTGACTGTGTGTCAATAGACTGTTTTCTTTGAGGTAATTCACAGTGTTCGAATACAATACATGTTTCAAAATCTCACTTGATCTTGACGTTAATGATATCGGACTGTAATTTAGTGGACAATTCCAATTACCTTTCTTGATTATCAGTGTGACATGTGTACTTTATAATCTTTGGGTGTGGACCTTTTGTCGAGAAAGGAGCCTAATTGGTATTCAGACTGGGCTGGAAGACTTGCTTTTCTTAAGCGATTTAAGCTGCTTCACTGTTTTGGAGGATTCGGAAGTTACGATATTCAGTCTCGCTACGACAACCATTTGTTCGCTATTCCCTGTATCCACCAGGACAGAGCAGCTCCCCATTACGCTAAAAACGTGCAGAACGTTTTAAATTTATGGTACCCTAGTTGGTGGATAGGACGTGGTGGACCAATTCAATATTCCAACCACCAATAAAATATTGGACTTGACATCAGTTTTATATTACAATACACATTTTTCAAGACAGAAATGCTCATTTACAACAAAATGGGAATTATATTCTGCCTGCATGAACTATCTTGCGTATGCAATGGACTCTCGAACAAATTTTCTAAGATTGTGGGTACAAGCATAATATTACTAAACTATTTTGTTAAAATCTAATTTTTTCTTTACTGGCTGAATATGGTATGCAAATTTCACTATTGAACATGTGTTCCCTGTATACTACATAAACACTACATAAATTCAGTTTTTGTCAAACTAATTCTGGCAGATTATTGTTTTAGATCATTGTTTTCCTCGGCATCATTCGATACTTCCAATATTGAGGTTTCATATGACACCACGAAATTACTGAATATTTGGTACTGATTCTTTTAACATAGGTAGTGAAACAAATGTAGTGAAACAAAGATATGGACGCTTACTCATATCGGAATCTTCAGAATCGAACTGAGTGCACCGAGCACGGATTACACTGTGAGATCGTTCCCGACTTAATGACACTAAGTGTAAGCCTCCAGGGTAAGTTTATTGGGATTGATGTAGCATCGAATATTGAACGAAATCAAGGTTGCATCTAGATGCTGAACATTTCTTTGCTTATTAGTTAGTGCTGTACACATGGGAAGTAGATCTGTAGAAAAATGAATTAGTGTAGCTTACGTGAAAATTGGTCATCCAAGTCAGTGTTGAAGGACCAACACTTGTGGCATACTCGATCGCTTACCGACCACTGGTTAGACTCCGGTATCCGTAAAACAGGCGTTACGTCATTGAATAGCTGGAAAGAACACATTGTTTATTGTACTGCATACCGACGTCGCTCTGAGCTTGAATTATCATATACTGGCGTAAGATCGTAGCAGCTGTCGGGATTCATAATACGTACGAGTAGGAGGAGCATACAATGTAGGCTTTCACGGGCGATATTTTCACTTGAAACTTCCGTGCTGATAGGCTGTGGTTGATGTATAAAACTCTCCCCTGGCGTTTCGTCTCCGACTGCGATTTACCTCGGAGAATGTCTCCCGCAGTCGCAGTGATTGTATACATCGACAGCGGGCTATCAGCTCGGAAGTTTTAAGTGAAGAGCAGGAGAAGGAGATTAGTAAAAGGCATGTCGTAGATGTGAACGTACTGTTTCAATAAGCATTTAATCAGTATCACTGAACAAATTTCCCGTATGTCATTTCACCTTTTTAAGTAAGATTCCCTAGCTGACGGGACCATAGGAAGCTATGAGCTACCAGGGTGCAAAGGTTTCCGAAATGAGATCTCATACCAGCTCACTTACAAGACAGAAAATTCCTGTTACTTGTAAGTAGGCTGTTTAAGTTTTTATGTTGGTAACGCCACGTAGCGCTCTATACGAACATCACTGACTGTGCTGTGTGAAGTCTTTGGCTGGTTTACATTGTTGGAATATTCGCTATCGTAGCGTTGGGCAGTTGGATGTGAACAGCGCGTAGCGTTGCGCAGTTGGAGATGAGCCGCCAGCAGTGGTGTATGTGAGGAGAGAGATGGCAGAATTTTGAGAGCGGACACCTGGACGTCTGTACATCAGAAAGACTAAATTTGTAATAATGGGTATCATGAACTGATATATATATATATATATATATATATATATATATATATATATATATATGTTGACTTTTGAATATTATTAAGGTAAATACATTGTTTGTTCTCTATCAGAATCTTTCATTTGCTAGCTATGCGTATCAGTAGTTAGAATCTTTAATGTAGCTGGCAGTATTGGCGCTCGCTGTATTGCAGTAGTTCGAGTAACGAAGATTTTTGTGAGGTAAGTGATTCATGGCAGGTGTAGGCTAGTGTTAGTCAAGGCCATTGTTTTGTAGGGATTAAAAAATTGTGTGTCAGTTTAGTGTTGATCAGAATAAGTAAAGAGAGAAATGTCGAGTACGTTCAGTGTTTCTCATCTGTTTGAAAATCAAATAACGTAAGCACAGTAATTGATAAATCTTTCCAAGGGGACGTTACATACTTCACTACTGTCTCTCTAGTTTAGTTGATTCCACCACAAAACTGAAACACAGAAAACAAAGCCTTGTCCTAAGTGCACCCACTTACACATGCAAGACAAAAAGCTTGGCTTCAGTCATTCGCTGTTCAAGTAAATACGGAAAGCATGAGCGGCACGAAAAACCAGCATAAAGGCAGTTACCCACACGTAACCCGTTAGGAGTGATACGCCGTTCTTCTTACCTTCCATAACACATGATGCACATATATTGCTACATAATACATCTCCCTAACACTCACTTCACGGGAAATCCTGCTGATATAAGTATTAATTGGCTGACGTTATGAAAAGAAGTGAAATGATCGTACGCCATTTATTGGCCGCGATATCCCATTCGGGGTTCGGCCGCCGTATTGCAAGTTCTTTTAGGTGACGCCACTTCGGCGACTTGCATGTCAACCGTGATGAAGGACACACGATACCCAGTCCCCTGCCGGGAATCGAACCGGAGCCCCCTTGCGTGACAGGCGGTAACGCTACCGCTGCGCTACGGAGGCGGACGTTATCAACATAAAGAGGAAATATAGCAGATTATCATAACGAACGTGCGAATCGAACCACCGTTTTTGTTCAGGCCAGCTTTCTAGAAAATAAGATGAACTGATTTGATGTGAACGTGTGGTCTCCATTAGGTTGAATGTTTGAGTAAGCGAGTAGCGCGTCACGTCGTTATGCCGCTAATGGCAGCGAAACTGTGAGGTGCGGGGCAAGAGTTGTGCGAGCCGCGAGCTGGTGGTGACAGAGACGCATCGCTGCTGGCGATCAGGGACATCGATCTGATCCACAGGTTGGCCGCGAGCTGCTCCGCAGGGCCGCGAGGAATGGCCTGGTTATCCTGAACTGAAGCTGATGTTCCTGAAATATCGACTGTTTCCACTGGTTAGTAGCTACCGTATATTTTCTGTAAGTATTTGTCTGGGCTGTAGTCTTATCAGGAGGTGGAACGTGTGCCATAAATAGAATAGACCAGTAGAGACTGATGAAGAGGTACTGAATAGGATACGGGAGGAAAGAAATTTGTAGCACAACTCGACTAAAAGAAAAGATAAGGGAATATTAAAATCATGAAGGAATAGCTAGGTTGGTAATAGAAGGAAATTTGCGGTGGGGGATAAGGGGGACAATTATTATAGGAGGAGGTCAAGGCTTAAACACAGCAAGTTGATAAGTTTACTGTAGTCATCCAGTGAAGATAAGGCTAGTGCAGGATAGACTAGTAAGGAGAATTGCGACCTAAACTATTGACTGAGCCGAAGATTTCATTGTTATTTTCTGAAAAAGAAGTTGGCGCTTTATGAGGTGACATCGGTATTCCCCCCCCCCCCCCATGAACCATGGACCTTGCCGTTGGTGGGGAGGGCTTGCATGCCTCTGCGATACAGACAGTCGTACCGTAGGTGCAACCACAACGGAGAGGTATGTGTTGAGAGGCCAGACAAACGTGGTTCCTGAAGAGGGGCAGCAGCCTTTTCAGTAGTTGCAAAGGCAACAGTCTGGATGATTGATCTGGCCCTGTAACACTAACCAAAACGGCCTTGCCGTGCTGGTACTGCGAACGGCTGAAAGCAAGGGGAAACTACGGCCGTAATTTTTCCGGAGGGCATGCAGCTTTACTGTATGATGAAATGATGATGGCGTCCTCTTAAGTAAAATATTCCGGAGGTGAAATAGTCCCCCATTCGGATGTCGTTATCAGGAGAAAGAAAACTGCCGTTCTACGGATCGGAGCGTGGAATGTCAGATCCCTTAATCGGGCAGGTAGGTTAGAAAATTTAAAAAGGGAAATGGATAGGTTGAAGTTAGATATAGTGGGAATTAGTGAAGTTCGGTGGCAGGAGGAATAAGACTTTTGGTTAGGTGAACACAGGGTTATAAATGCAAAATCAAATAGGGGTAATGCTGGAGTAGGTTTAATAACGAATAAAAAAAATGGAGTGTCGGTAAGCTACTACAAACAGCATAGTGAACGCATTATTGAGGCCAAGATAGACACGAAGCCCATGCCTACTACAGTAGTACAAGTTTATATGCCAACTACCTCTGCAGATGACGAAGAAATTGAAGAAATGTATGATGAAATAAAAGAAATTATTCAGATAGTGAAGGGTGATGAAAATTTAATAGTCATGGGTGACTGGAATTCGGTAGTAGGAAAAGGGAGAGAAGGAAACGTAGTAGGTGAATATGGATTGGGGCTAAGAAATGAAAGAGGAAGCCGCCTGGTAGAATTTTGCACAGAGCACAACTTAATCATTAGCTAACACTTGGTTTAAGAATCATGAAAGAAGGTTGTATATATGGAAGAACCCTGGAGATACTAAAAGGTATCAGATAGATTATATAATGGTAAGACAGAGATTTAGGAACCAGGTTTTAAATTTCAAGACATTTCCAGGGGCAGATGTGGACTCTGACCGCAATCTATTGGTTATGAACTGTAGATTAAAACTGAAGAAACTGCAAAAAGGTGGGAATTTAAGGAGATGGGACCTGGATAAACTGACTAAACCAGAGGTTGTACAGAGTTTCAGGGAGAGCATAAGGGAACGATTGACAGGAATGGGGGAAAGAAATACACTAGAAGATGAATGGGTAGCTTTGAGGGATGAAGTAGTGAAGGCAGCAGAGGATCAAGTAGGTAAAAAGACGAGGGCTACTAGAAATCCTTGGGTAACAGAAGAAATATTGAATTTAATTGATGAAAGGAGAAAATAAAAAATGCAGTAAATGAAGCAGGCAAAAAGGAATACAAACGTCTCAAAAATGAGATCGACAGGAAGTGCAAAATGGCTAAGCAGGGATGGCTAGAGGACAAATGTAAGGATGTAGAGGCTTATCTCACTAGGGGTAAGATAGATACTGCCTACAGGAAAATTAAAGAGATCTTTGGAGATAAGAGAACCACTTGCATGAACATCAAGAGCTCAGATGAAAACCCAGTTCTAAGCAAAGAAGGGAAAGCAGAAAGGTGGAAGGAGTATATAGAGGATCTATACAAGGGCGATGTAGTTGAGGACAATATTATGGAAATGGAAGAGGATGTAGATGAAGATGAAATGGGAGATACGATACTGCGTGAAGAGTTTGACAGAGCACTGAAAGACCTGAGTCGAAACAAGGCCCCTGGAGTAGACAACATTCCATTGGAACTACTGACGGCCTTTGGAGAGCCAGTCCTGACAAAACTCTACCATTTGGTGAGGAAGATGAATGAAACAGGCGAAATACCCTCAGACTTCACGAAGAATATAATAATTCCAATCCCAAAGAAAGCAGGCGTTGACAGATGTGAAAATTACCGAACAATCAGTTTAATAAGCCACAGCTGAAAAATAGTAACACGAATTCTTTACAGACGAATGGAAAAACTAGTAGAAGCCCACCTCAGGGAAGATCAGTTTGGATTCCGTAGAAGTACTGGAACATGTGAGGTAATACTGACCTGACGACTTATCTTAGAAGAAAGATTAATGAAAGGCAAACCTACGTTTCTAGCATTTGTAGACTTTGAGAAAGCTTTTGACAATGTTGATTGGAATACTCTCTTTCAAGTTCTAAAGGTGGCAGGGGTAAAATACAGGGAGCGAAAGGCTATTTACAATTTGTACAGAAACTAGATGGCAGTTATAAGAGTCGAGGGACATGAAAGGGAAGCAGTGGTTTGGAAGGGAGTAAGACAGGTTTGTAGCCTCTCCCCAATGTTATTCAATCTGTATATTGAGCAAGCAGTAAAGGAAACAAAAGAAAAACTCGGAGTAGGTATTAAAATCCATGGAGAAGAAATAAAAACTTTGAGGTTCGCCGATGACATTGTAATTCTGTCAGAAACAGCAAATGACTTGGAAGAGCAGTTGAATGGAATGGACAGTGTCTTGAAAAGAGGATATAAGATGAACATCAACAAAAGCAAAACGAGGATGATGGAATGTAGTCGAATTAAGCCGGGTGATGCTGAGGGAATTAAATTAGGAAATGAGACACTTAAAGTAGTAAAGGAGTTTTGCTTTTTGGGGAGTAAAATAACTGATGATGGTCGAAGTAGAGAGGATATAAAATGTAGACTGGCAATGGCAAGGGAAGAGAAATTTGTTTACATCGAGTATAGATTTAAGTGTCAGGAAGTCATTTCTGAAAGTATTTGTATGGAGTGTATCCATGTACGGAAGTGAAACATGGACGATAAATAGTTTGGACAAGAAGAGAATAGAAGCTTTTGAAATGTGGTGCTACAGAAGAATGCTGAAGATTAGATGGGTAGATCACATATCTAATGAGGAAGTATTGAATAGGATTGGGGAGAAGAGAAGTTTGTGGCACAACTTGACCAGAAGAAGGGATCGGTTGGTAGGACATGTTCTGAGGCATCAAGGGATCACCAATTTAGTATTGGAGGGCAGCGTAGAGGGTAAAAATCGTAGAGGGAGACCAAGCAGATTCAGAAGGATGTAGGTTGCATTAGGTACTGGGAAATGAAGAAGTTTGCACAGGATAGAGTAGCATGGAGAGCTGCATCAAACCAGTCTCAGGACTGAAGACCACAACAACAGCAACATCGGTATTTCTTGGGAGTGACAATGTGTAACTTATATCTTAATTAATTAATTAATTAACACATATGTTCTGTAAATACTCTACGGAAGGAGTCAACCCAGGTCATTTTGTAAGGAGTTATCTATTTTGTGGAAATCATGGAAATCCTCAAACTTAGTTTCAGTCATGTTGTGTACTCCCGAATGCTACTACAGAGCGTTGACCACTGGCCGATATTTCTCATTTTGTTGTCGCCTCGTTGTGTGTGATGTAACATAGTTCGTCATGATAAGGCGGTAGCAACACTGGGCAGATTATTTTAAATTTTTATTTAACTTAACTATCTGAAAAACACCCACTTCGCTTGGTCTTTGTTTTCATTTTTTGAGAACATTCCAGATGACTCGAGAACATGGTATAAACGAGCATTAAAATGAAATATAAAAACGTTCTTATTTCAGGTTCATATATGCTCTCGAAAGCTTTAAAATACACTAAATTACTCCTAAATCGAGATATGTAGATAACAATAATCTCTTTCGAAATACAATATTCTGTCATTCACTTAATCATGTCTTTATACATTACCGAGAACATTCCAAAACATTGGAGAACTTTCCGATGTATTCATAAACATTCGAGAACGTTAATGAATCGTTAAAATGCAATAATGTTCGTAAAGCTCAAGAACATTGTAGATGAACCCTGAATTTATTAACTTGTGTTGATGCCAAAGAAATAGAAGAGATCTTGTGATGACCACACCGTGATACATACAACTTCAAACACAAATCTCCACAACCACAGCAGACGCTACTACACAATCGCCATAGTGTACAAAAAGAGAACCGGTGGTAGCACCAGTCATAAAAACCAGTTATTGGCTATATTTCATGCTTAATGGACTTAATCTATTACAATACTTGTTTATAAACTGTATTTGTCATCTTATTTAGTGAGTAGATGTATACATCCTATGGGATTCCACTCTACTGCAAGATACGCATATCACTTTCACTTTTCTTTGATCCGCTACGATTGATTTCCAAAAGTATATTGTCGTGTATGTCTTGCCGTCGTCTATATACACACGCTACTCAGCTGGAACCTATCTCCACCACAAAAGATTTCGAAAACTTACTCGAACATCCTGGCATATTGTAGAGCAGTGGTCATCAAACTTTTTTCCTTATGAGCCAAAATTGATACAGTAAGTCGACACTTTGCGCCGCATCTGAAGTGGGTGAGGGGGAGGGCGGGGGCTGGTGACCGTTCAAACAGAAAATCAATCACCAAACCATGGTTCCTGATAGAAGCTTACCACTTAAAAGTTTTGAATGTACATATTATGACTTAACACACAATACAATGTAAGTGCATGCATTTTTCTGAAGGCTTACATTGTGACCAATTTTCCGTACCTAAGCGGTTACTGTGGCCAATGCTATCACAACAGCATCCAGTGTTTGTTGTTTTGATTTCTGGGAAAAATTTGTTAGTCATCTTCATGCCCTGTTATCTGAAAGAATACGAAGCGTCTGCAGCACGCCGTTTTGAGTCGAACTTTCGTATTCCGTCAAATATGACAGAACGGTGGTGGTTTAAAATAACATAAATCCACTAATTCAAAAATGTCACAAAGAGATACAAAGCCGGATGTAAGCTTTAAATATATAAATAGATGCAAAAGTCAGTTTAATCTGTAATATTTTGAGTGATACATGGAAGTAATTAACTCTTGCTGGAGAGAACACCTTGGCCACTTTCCCCGAAGGCTATTGTTGTTATTTTTCCAGATCTGACACCATGTTATCTTTTGTGATCCATAGAAGAAAACTATCAGGCTGAGATAAATAGCTAGGAGCTATATTTTTAGGCCAAAATGATTTATCTAACGTCAGGCGACTGACAAACAAAAAATATTTTGATACTTCCTGGCAGATTAACACTGTGTGCCGGACCGAGACTCAAACTCGGGACCTTTCCCTTTCGCGGGCAAGTGCTCTACCAGCTGAGCTATCCAAGCACGACTCACGCCCCGTCCTCACAGCTTTACTTCTGCCAGCACCTCGTCTCCTGCTTTCCAAAATTTACAAAAGCTCTCCCGCAAACCTTGCAGAACTAGCACTCCTGAAAGAACCGTACTGGAGGAAGTAAAGCTGTAAGGACGGGGCGGTAGCCGTGCTTGGGTAACTCAGCTGGTAGAGCACTTGCCAGCGAAAGGCAAAGGTCCCGAGTTCGAGTCTCGATCCGGCACTCAGTTTTAATCTGCCAGGAACTTCCATATCAGCGCACACTCCGCTGCAGAGTGAAAATCTCATTCTAAAAAATATTTTACTCAAAAATACTGAACCAGCTTCCTTTGTCAATCTTACTGACAACAGTGGCGATGAACATTAGAACTACTCGGTACTTCAAGGCAAGCAGCAGCAATGTTCACACAAAAAAATATCCAGTAGCCACTTTGCAGCACCTTCCCTTACCTATCTTACTGTTAATTGCTAACATACGTAAATTAGTGCATTATATTTATTGATGATGATGATGATGAGTTCCATACTCCTTTACAGAGCGTAGGGGACCGACGCGGGAGACCCGTCCTAGGGTCCTAGTGGAGGTGGTTTGCCTTTGCCTTCCTCCGACCGTAATGGGGATGAATGATCATCAACTACAATATGAGACACGATCACAAATATTTACTAAATGTTTTGAATGTTATTTTCTTTACTCGTTGCATTGTTTTACAACAGCCTTAATTTGATTACGTATTACTTGCTACAAACATGTACGACGTTTCTGGAGATGACCGTCTGTGTAAAGCGTATCACGAATCCATGTTAGTTTTGTTTGATATTTGTACAACAGCAGCTGATCGGCGCTGTTCGCGCACGCTTGTGACATGTCACCATTGGAAGACAAAGAATAAAATAGTGCCCCTCTCACTTCTGTTAACCCGGAAGTGACCTAGCTACATACCACTCTACCACAGACATAAACTCACGGCCTAATTCACCTACCTCAATTAAAATTACGAACATCTTAAAAAAAGTACTGTTTCTGTAAGTATCTTTGTTACTTGACAGGAAAGAATACACTCCTAAGAAGCACTTAACGTTAGCTGAGGTCTTTGGAGTCGGCTATTAATTGCTAGAAGCACATTATTATAAAATATGTCTGAGAACGGCACGAACACATGATTGGGGCCGGAGGAAGGAAGGTAGAACGAACGATCGACAATGGGATTTAACGTCCCGTCGACATTGAGGTCATTAGAGACGGAGCACAAGCTCGGATTTGGTCAAGGACAGGGAAGGAGATCGGCCGTGTCCTTTCAAAGGAATCGTCCCAGTATCTTGCAGGAACGATTGAGGGAAACCACTGAAATCCTACTTGGATGGCCCGACGTGGGTTTGAACCGTCGTCCTTCCGAATGCAAGTCCAGTCTGGGCCACCTCACTCAGTGATTCAGGCCGTATGCGGCCCAGTTTGATGGCCACCGTTCTGAAACATTTCAGAACAACCTGGAAAATTCTAGAACATCCTATAGCTTCCTCGAACTTTATGGAGGATTATGTAATTTTGGGGACGTTCTCGAACATTGTGAAAGATTCTACAAGATATTGTACAATATTCTAACATTTTCTGGAACATTGTAGGAGAAGCATCCAGGCCAATCTCGTCCACTTCGGCACTCGATTCTCAGCTGCTTCAACAGCTTTCCGTTAGAAGCTGATTACTGCGATGTCCTTTTTTGACATCCATATCTTCGAACCCCTCCAACTGATAACCGGAACTTTGTTTGCAAATTGAGGTTCGAGAATTACCACACCACATAATCATTAGGGGGCTGTGACGATGAGCGATGAGTTGTGGAGTTACAGTGCTACCCGTGGACAAACAAAGTTACGTTAATATACTTCTGGACATTACCAACGATCAACTAATATTAATCGTTTGGCCTCATTGTTTTTCCTCTCCGTTTTCTTGGTGCTGTGTTGTTGACACAGAATTCCATATCATCCTGTTTTGTATTGAGAGTACAGAATGTATTCTCCTTGCTAGATTTTCAAATCTCTATACCAGAGCACTACTGTGAAATTATTGTGTTTCTATATTACAAAATAATGTATTGTCATGTGTTTGTTCAGTACAGCTGATAACATTAGATCTGTAAAGATAAAAAGTGTTATTGCAACTAATAGATCTGTTTCACAGACTCCATTCTCAAATCACATGTTAAAAAACGTATTCGCAGTTACAGAGTACAAGCCAGAGAACTACGACTAAAAGGCTATACATAAGTTATACAACAGACATCGCTACAGATAACTTGAAACTGGCGAAGTCAAATCATCGTAGTCATATCTAGTTTTGTACGAATTAGTTCGTCTTGCAAACAAAAAGACCTACTTGTTCACATTCGAAAAACAGAGCTCTTCATGCATGAGTTTCTAACGTCCGACAAACTTCGTTAAAGTTCCCTCTGCAAGAAAAGAAGAAAAAATAAAACTGTCTGTACAGGAATTCAAACGTTCCCATACTGTTCGCGTCTAGTTCTTCATTTACTCTTTTTTATGTAGTTAACTTGCGTGAGATGGCACTTCTAAAAAGTTACAGAGGGCAGAGCAGGACGTGTCTGAGTTTTAGACGAGAGGAGAATTTTGCACATGACAAACGACCATGTTATAACTTTGCAGATTACTCAGTGCAGAGTTTCTGCCCGCACCTGTATTCCCAGCCAGCTCTCACGTTACTCCTATGAAATGCATTTTATCGTGTAGCACCTCCGTATCATTCTTATAGCTACGGGGACCTTGCTCTTTTGAGCTTAAGAAATCTGATACAGTGAATAAATGGAATCCATGAACATTCCTGTAAATCAACTGAAATCAAGCTCAGGCCTATAACACTCCACTCTGCTACTACTGTACCATAACCTCAATGCTAGAAACTGGTTGTGACATAAAATTATTTCGTAAAAGCAACTATGGCACAAAGCAACAGAGCAGTGTTACCCTCTGAGAGGAATTCTGTTATGTTGACCGTGTTGTTCCTAACGGAGGTGGCTTATCGGAAATGAAAGTCAGAATTACGTAAATATTTGAATAGTAACAAACAAATTTTTGCCTAGCTATATTGTTTACAGAATAAGGGAAACGGTCGCCAGCCTAATTAGGCAAGAGAAAGATTAACGTTCTCGTTTATGAAAGTAGGTATAAATAACTATAATGGACAAACACAACCTAGACTTAGCCACACGCGAGTGCAATGAACTCTGACACACATACGTTTTAAGATTGAAACTAACAACTGGAGCAGCACAAACTATTTGCAAAATTTATAAGAGATACCGAAACACCCTATTGCTTTCAGGTTTACATAAAGTGAACGGTCTTTATAACATTACTATTAACATGCACTTCTAATACGCAAGATACACAAACACTTAGCAAACAAGAAGATATAATGTTTCTCAACTGCAGCTTTCTCACTTTTACTACAGCGAAACACAATACCGACCAAATTGCAAGAAACTGACTCACCTTTTAGAAATTACTACAGACAACAATGTGATCATTTGTTTTATAAGCCTCAGTCTTAAGAACTTTTAATTTTGAAGTTAGCAACAGCACTTTAAATAGCAGTTTTAATAGGAAAATTATTTTGAGCAAAATAACTTTTACTTTAACTCAATCTATTGCCACATTAACTTTAACTTTCCTTTTACTAAGTTCAAGAGGCATTAATCAGCGAAACTCTAGGCTTTAACTTCTTTTAGTAAGGACACTCGGATATCTCACTAGTTCAAACGGAGAGGAACCTGAGAGGTGTTCTGATGAGGAAAAAATCAAGGTAGGTACATAAATTCAGATACAAATTACCTTATATTTCAGCACATTAGCACGTCCATTAAACTGATCCTTCACTGTACATCATTATAGTATTACGTTGCAATGATTGCGCAATGTGGTGGCAACTGCATGTTGGTAGGTGGAATTGTAGGCAGAATTGCTGGACTCTGTCATTTCTTGGTGGCGACGGCAGATACAAATTCCAGAATATTTCCAGCTATTTATCCATCCACCCGAGGCCTTGGAAAGAAGCAGGAAAAGCCTCTCTCGGAATCAGCACAATATGCCCACTTTGCATAGCAGTGCACGGTTTGGTAGCTCATCCCCGACTGGTGGCTCGTCCTCGACTCGTAGCTCGCCTCCGACTGCTGGCTCGTCCCCAACTGACTATCAGTTCCACCTTTTCCACCTAGCCAGCCACAATTTGCGCGCGCTACACAGTTCCGTTCCCGAGGGGAACCACTACACCTTTTACATACAGAATAACTAAGAGCCCTAAGTGAAGGTCAGCAGTTTACATAACAGCAAACAAACACATTAAATAAAACAGAACATTTTCACATATTGACACTTCTACAAAAAATTATTTACACAAAATTACAATCATATACAGTAAGTATTGTTCCCTCCAAATGGGTCAAAGCATTTAAACGAGAGATACACTACTTTGCATCGAAACAAACCACGACATCAAAGTTTTAACAAAGAAAAGAGTACACAATTTTATGTTATCGATTCAAACACATTTACAAAAGATCAACAATGTGACATTAAATAAAGCAAAAGCAAAAAAAAATAAATAAATAAATAAATAAATCCATACAGCATAAGAGCTGTGGTGTTACAGGCCCTTCGTTGGCTCATCTACACCGTTCGTCGACAAAACTCCATCGCAATAGACGAATTATCGTAAGAGTGAAAATTTACATTACGATACGTAATGCTTATGACAGTTGTTGCAGAGTGTTACCAGGAATTAAGTGACACCTAGATAGGACTTCTTGAAGGTATTCATGTGCTGATAGTGACCATCTTAAAGAGATAGGTTTTACATAAAAAAATATTTCAGTTACAGAGTCAATCAGTTCACCTAGTCCACGTATCTCTGGTCGAATGTCTGCCAGCGTTATCCGACACCGCGGTCCACACCCTATGCTGTCCACTCTCAAAGGCTCCTCCAGTGGGTAGTAAGAGGCATTTGCATCAGCTGGCCATCACATGGTCCTGGGAACTGACTCATGCTGGAGATAGAACGTGTCTATGGGGCCGCTTGAAGATATTTTAAATCTTGATGTGCTAAACTCTCTACTTGGCCTCGTACATCGTATTTTCACCATCTTGCTGTCAGGTAAACTTCAGAGGGAATACGTTTTCGCTTTGTTTTCGACGGATAATTGGAAGAGTAGCTTTAACTATCTAGATTACTGACATCACGCACTTACACTATGTCCATAAAAATGTCACAGTTTTAAATTTCGATTGTATTAACTATAATTGTTGCAGAGTCACAATTAAAGAGTAAGTAAAACATTTTTAGTCAAGCTCATGCGCGAGCACTGCTTGCAGCACCACGTACGTACACTATGTGACGACCCCTGAGTGTAGAGCATTTTATGTTTTGCAGTTTGCTAAGTGTGAATCTGTAATTTCAGTTTCGTTTAAAATTAGTCTCCCCCCAAGCTGCAAAAACATCTGCCGATGGTATAACGAATTCGCAACGATTTGGTATAGGCAACTCTTTCCACGAGGTTGGTTGCAAGTTGAAGTACCTGACTGTTTGTTTTGTCGTAGTGGTCGACACGACAAAGCTCTTTCCCGCTGGCCGCGAAGTTCACCTGAGCTCACACCGCGTTTTCGGTTGGGACGGGTAATGTAAGGGTTAAATAACAGTAACCATTGTTATCGGTGTATGAGGGTTGTTTTACTTTCCAAACAAATCCTAGCCCGCTTAGGACCAACATCAGAGCGGTCTGGAGAAAAGCAAGAAAACGTCTCAGGTAAAGCGAATCTGGTAAATCTGTATATTTATTCAAAAATTGCGAACAAATTTAATAGCATTTTTCTGTCTGCGAGGTCTAAACATTCCCGTTGTTGATTGTCTGCATTTTAAGGAAAGCATTGCAAAATAATTCTGTGCAAATAAATCTTACAGTTACCGAAAAGGTGCTGAAGATATCAATGAATTAAAAAAGGAATGTTAGTGTGGCATAATCTATACTAAAACTGTCAAATTCTGTTTTATTTAGTTGCTTTTGGAATAAATCCTTTCATGGTGCCATTTTTCCTCCCAGATTTAAGTAAAGGCACGAACTGTGGTGCATATAATGTGGCAAAGTGGTAAGCGTTGGTGGCTGGAGTAATACGGGTGGTTAGTTCAACTCAGAACACCAGCAATTAGTTGTTATTCAGTATTTATCATTTATGAAATGTTTTCGAAATTTATTACGTTTTTAAAGTTTGTTCGGTGTAGAATATTCGATGTCTGTTTGAGCAACTGCACTCTCCGTCCAGGAGTTAAGTTCTGTTCTGGCTGCATGTTCGTAATAAAAGAGCTTTTAGTGCTAAGTGTTATTATCCATTGACGACTCTGATTTCGAATTTTGAAAAGAGTGTGGTTACGACGTGATAGTGTCATTGATTAAAACCAGATTTATAGAAAGTACCGATGGATATTAATAGAAAAATTAGAAAAGTGAAAAACTGGATGACATCATCTTTCCTTGTGAAGGCTGTTAATTTGTGAATCTGTAACTAGGACGTATCTCACAGGATATCACCTTTCTCTTCTACTTGCTTGCTTTTCATGTTACTCTGCAGGGTCACCATTGTTACATAGGTTTTTGTAATGTTGGTGGTAATTGATGACAGACGCCGTTGCTGACGGAATTAATTATACCAGGACCAAATTTATGTATCTCATCCTTTTCTGTCTAGAGTAGATGTCATATTTAGCACCAGTCTCCGCCACAAGCCGAACGCACCGAGAAGAATGGGGCGGCCAGCTGGGACTTACGGCGCAGTCGACTAAAGGCAACCTAGCACCCGACCAACGCAGCTACCACTCCTCAACCATGTATTGTTCCTCACAGAAGAACAAACTTCAATGGCTACTATGCTGCCATATGTCAACTATCACCACTCTTTTAGTCACGTCATTCAACTACAGATGATAGTAGTCGACCTATGGGAGGAAGCACATAGCCACACCTTGAAAAACGTCGCTCTGCGACACGCTGTAGCGACTGTCTGTAGCTGTGCGGTTGTACCTGTATCAGTCGACCTATGGCAGGAAACACTTAGCCATATCCCGAACAAGGTAAATTTCCGATACGTCATGGCGATTGTCTGTCGCTCTACGATGGTACCAGTCGTCCAGGTAGTCAGCAGATTCAGTAAATCTGAGTGAGGCGATCATATATGGGGGTGGAGCCACCACACATGAAAATCGTCCATGAACGGCAGTCGCCAAGGCATCAGGAAATCGCAGTAACGTCATGATCGCCGGCGAATTTCTCTGGGCAGTAGTTACATAAATCAGGAGCTTCCTTATCTGTAATGTCAAATGATTACTGTCATCAGCTAATGAAGACCTATTCGTGATACAAAAAACGTTTGTTTTTGATGTCACATATGGTAAATATGACCAAACGCAACAAACATGTATTGCAAGAATGACTGTCACTGACATAATACATCCCTCCAAAATTATCGTTTTACCACAATGTAATCGTAATGTTATTCTCGGATGGCACTTTGAAGGCATCACAAGCAGTCACAGACTGTGCAAAATCAGAGCTAGAGATTGATGATACTAATCCAAAAAGCACACATAACAATTGTTAATTAACGTTACTGCGATTTCCTGATGCCTTGGCGACTGCCATTCATGGACGATTTTCATGTGTGGGGGCTTCACCCCCATATATGATCACCTCACTCAAATTTACTGAATTTGGTGACTATCTGGACGACTGGTACAATTATCATTGTATCACCGATCGTTATGTCCGCCCCCGGTAGCTGAGTGGTCAGCACCGAGCGAGGTGGCGCAGTGGTTAGCACACTGGACTCGCATTCGGGAGAACGACGGTTGAATCCCGCATCCCGCGTCCGGCCATACTGATTTAGTTTTTGCCGGCATGGTAGCTCAGCGTGTTCGGCCAGAGGGTTAGCTGTCCTCTGTAATAAAAAAAAAAAACTGAGTGAATGGATCAATAACGAACTTCAACGGGCGTCAGGTGACGTCCGCCACGAACAAACGAACAATAACGAACAAAATTATATAAAAAAAAGTGGTCAGCGCCACAGACTGTCAATCCTAAGGGCCCGGGTTCGATTCCCGGCTGGGTCGGAGATTTTCTCCGCTCAGGGACTGGGTGTTGTGTTGTCCTAATCATCATCATCTCATCCCCATCGACGCGAAGTCTCCGGAGTGGCGTCAAATCGAAAGACTTGCACCAGGCGAGCGATCTATCCGACGGGAGGCCCTCGTCACACGCCATTTTATTTTATTTTATTTTATTTTATTTTTTTACTGAGCGTTATGAACAGCCATGACTCATCCATAAATGTATGTGCACAGAGGTTGGCAAACCAGTCTATCAATGCAGACAACGCAGAAAAAGAAGCTACTTTTGAAATGCCACAAGGACCTGGGCTAACCTGAAACAACGTCGGTGGGAGATAGACGTTCTGCATAGTTTTCAGATTCTTTCAAAACTTGACTGGAGGAAGGACAGACCAAATAATGCACTGGTGAATGGCAAAAAAACCGTATTAACACTCGGGATCATCCACTAATTACCCAACACTCGTAAGCGGTGTCACCAGCTGAACAAGGGATAATGCTGGAGGAAGTATGGAAGATGATGCAAGATGACATTACTCAACCTTGAGAGGGTCCTTTGCCTTCTCCTGTAGTGGTCGTGATGTAGATGAATGGCCATGGTGTGTGTGTGTCGATTACTGATAACTAAAAAATCGCGAAAAAAGAACGTCTAGCTTCTATTTATTTATTTATTTACACGTCAGGTTCCGTAGGACCAAACTGAGGACAAAATCTCCAAGGTCATGGAACGTGACAGTACACGAAATTACAACATAAAAGTAATAATAGATAAAAATAAATTTTCATGAACCTGTGCACTGTTAACGCCCTAGACTGAAGAAGCTAAGTATTTCTGAACTATGGATATGCAAACAATCTACTGGGAAATCGAGATTGACGAGGGTGATAAGGAATGTACTATCTTCATAGCACCTAACATTCTCAAAATTTATGCCATTTGGTCAGTGTAACGCTGCTGCCGCCTTCGAACGTATACTCGACACCCTGCTTCGAGACGTTACATGGAAAACGTGTGTTTGCTATCTATATAACATTGTCGTTCTTTCGAAAACTTTTGAAGAAAGTAAAAGCTGCCTCACCGTCGCGTTGAAGTATATTCAGACTGCAGGTCTCCATCTGAATCCAAAATATTTCCTATTTTCCATAAAAGGAATGAAACCCCTGGCCGACCTAGTGAATGGTGATTGAGTCTGCCGTCATCCGAAGGAAATAAAATTGATGCGGCAGTAGGCGAGTTAAGCGGCCACCGAGCATTGCTGCAAGGTTATTTGCTGCATGCCATCGATGAAATACTGCTTCTCACAAAATTTCGTCCGATGAGTACATCCGGCAGAAAAAAGACGTTAAAGAGCAGCAATCTGGCAATGCTGTAACCACATGTATGGTAACTAACTCCGTCCATCTGTATTAGTTGTGCTGTGCAGTGAACAGAGTTTTGACTTAGCATGCAGGTGGTCGATGGTTCGATCCTTGGTTGAGGTACCTGCTTTTTATTTGGTAAATGTAATCCAGATGGTACGGTATCTGGCATCTTAATCGTCAACAGCGACTGCAGCTGTTCCTCTAGAAAACATTTGCACTTACACATTACAGTCGTAGAAATGGATTGGTCAGCTTTGAAAGAAGCCCTTTCCATGTCGTTGGCCTGAATTTATTCGCACCACTTCATCTACTAGATGCGTAACCTGTCTTCTTTGTACCCTCCTCCAATGGTCCCATAGATTAGTAGCAACTATTATTCTTGCCTCGTTCAGGCCCATTACGTTTCGTTAGGGCCTTACATTACCAGTAAGATTAGCAATGTGCTTTGCAAGTAACGTACAAACTCGCTTACTATTTTATGTGTTATCACCATGGTCCCACTAATTATGCCTTTCAACAATGAGTCTTGCAATGGCATACTGTTTAATATGTACCTAAATGCATTATTATTGTTATTATTATTATTATTATTATTATTATTGATTTTCTATCAATGCGATTGTAGAGACATCGCGTCTATTACTGGTGGGGAAACAGGGTAAATCGAAACCAAACATTTCACAATTAGCAGTGTCGGGCTGAATCATGCAGAAGAATATCTGTCAAAGGGGTAATGCGTGTTAGGCGGAACAGCGCGCAGAACTGATGGCGTGTTTATACTGTATGCACTGTTCACCAGAAAGGGACTAGTTGAGAGCGGAGTAATGCCCCCTTGACGGATTCCAATGTACATACGAGTACATACATATATCGAATTTTCTCCTTGTTTCTCCTTGTAGCAGGCGTGTGGCATACTCAAAGGATGAACATGTGCATATGCTTCTGGTCCTTGGTGCATCTGATAACCGGGCTAGTGATGCTGCTGCTAGATATCCTCGTCGACGCCATCCAGATAAAAATGTGTTTCTGTCGTCTGGAGCTGCGCTTTCGGGAGTCAGGTTGTCTCCTTCCACCATCGAGTGATAAAAGTCATCCACGTAATAGCCATACTTCAGCTACTGAGGAAACTATTATGGAGGTCATACACCTAGAACCTCAGCGTAGCACACATAGCTTAGCAAGGCAGCTGCGTATCTCGAAACACGCGGTCGTTAACATGTTGCACGAGCATGGACTGCACCCGTATCATTATGCTTTCTCGCAACACCTGCATTCTGCAGATCGCCATCAGCTGATGCAATTCTTTGAATTGTTCCAACAACAACAGGAAGTCAACGATAACGACATGAACACCGTAATATGGTCAAATGAAGCAGCATTCACTCGTAAGGGTGTCTTCAATATGCACAATGCCCACTATTGGTGTGAGGTTAACCAGCACGTCGTCCGCGACCATGGATATCAAGTTCGCTTTGCTACCACCGTCTAGGCGGGGATATTGGGCGACAGGTGTTTGGGCTGCAGCATGTTGCCTGACCGATTGACTCCAAGAAGGTATCATGCAATCCTCTCAAACTATCTTCCTGAGGCACTGGAAGATGCTTCACTACATGATCAGCAGAGAATATGTTTCCAACATGATGGTGCACCTCCACAATCTGGAATTAATGTACGACAGTATTTGGAAAGAACATTTTGAAGGAAATGGCTCGGATGCGGAGGTCCAGTTCTGTAGCCACTACGTTCATCTGACCTAAATCCCCTGGATTTCTTCCTGTGGGGACACCTGAAGGTGTATGTGTACTCTAATCCGCCGACGAATGTGGAAGAACTCGTAGCGCGTGTTCATGGTGGTCTTGTTACTGTGGGTGCAGGTTTGTTGCAGGGTCCAGAGCAGTATGGTCCGGAGGGTTGCGTAATGTTTGGACTTGCAGGGATGTCGCTTTGAGCATCTATTGTTCTGAGGACAACGTATTCTGTTGTGAAGGTCATGAGGTCATTAATATGGACATTATTATTGTTGTGAATGTGCGGCATCTGAGCGCTCATTTACATTTATTATAAATGACAAGTAGAGGTTGTGTTATCTACTGCACTATCATCCTCAGAATCTCGAAATTGATACTGTTTTTGTAGTTATTCTGTCCTATGACAAATCATTTCTTTCAACTGTCTATTTCGTATCTGTCTAACCACGTATTTGGTATGTTCAGTGTTACAAAATGTTGTAAATGTAGGATACGTGTGACCTAAGAAACGGTGAAAATTACTATATGAAATGACAGAATGAAATTAGCAAATAAAAAAAAAATGCGCCCCAACTCAGGACCGAACCCTCGACCTCCTGCATGCTAAACCAAAACGCTATCCACTGCTCACCTGTACCTGCTCACAGAGGTAGTTACCATATACGTGGATACTGTTCTGCCAGACTGTCACTGTAACATCATTTTATTGCCGGATGCACTCGCAGGACGAAATTTTCTGACAGACATTCTCTTATCGCTGGCATGTGAGGGATCGCTCTGCGAAGCCCGAGTGGGAGAATTTCGGTTCACCCTGTATAGTTACTTAATTTTGCTGCTCGTTGCAATGGAAAGATAAACTTGGAATTATTCTTTATTCACCAAGTCCACACACTTTTGCTGTTATGAAATGATTATCACATATTGGTTTCTTACATTTCTTGCTACTTCTTCTTGTTTTCCTCTTCCTTTTACTTGATTGAGATTTCCATACAGAACATTCATCACCGATTTTCAGTCCTCTCGTTTTGGCTGAGCGTCCATCCACTTGCTCAGGAACCAAATTAGAGATCATCCTACCATGTACTCAACACCTGATTTCATGGAAAATTTTCTCAGTCAATTAAGATTTGATGATCTTGATATGACAGAACGCATTACCAAATATTTTTCGAAATTCAGTAGAAACAGTCTGCGTCTGTGAGACTTTTTTGCTTGAGGATTGTTTTCTGTGTAAATAATGTATGCCGCTAAGCAAGCAATATCCAGAATGTTGTAAAGCAAATGCCAGCAGAGCGGCCATCTCTGTGTCTTTCTTGCACTCGAATGGGAATACAAGTTTTCAATGTCCTCTTCTGGGCTGTTACAATAACGTATAACATCTGGCTTTGAAAGAGGGCCAGAAGTGGATGCATCATAATGCATTGTGGATAACATTAGAACTGCTTTCTTCTTCTTTGGAACATATGAACACAGAGAAACGTTATCTTCACTGAATCCAACTATAGGGGACTGTTCTTGATATAAAGAGGAAGGTTGCATTTCTGGCTGTATAAAGGTCTTGTTTCAGGCTTATTAAACTGACAGTTCGGTAATTTTCACATCTGTCAACACCTGCTTTCTTTAGGATTGGAATTATTATATTCTTCTTGAAGTCTGAGGGTATTTCGCCTGTCTCATACATCTAGTTAACCAGATGGTAGAGTTTTGTTAAGCCTGGCTCTCACAAGGCTGTCAGTAGTTCTAATGGAATGTTGTCTACTCCCAGGGCCTTGTTTCGCCTTAGGTCTTTCAGTGCTCTGTTAAACTCTTCAAGCAGTATCAATCTCCTATTTCATCTTCATCTACATTCTCTTCCATTTCCATAATATTGTCCTCAATAACATCGCCCTTGTATAGACCTTCTATATACTCATTCCACCTTTCTGTTTTCCCTTCTTTGCTTAGAACTGGGTTTCCATCCGAGTTCTTGATGTTCATGCAAGTGGTTCTCTTTTCTCCAAAAGTCTCTTTAATTTTCCTGTGGACAGTATCTATCTTACCCCTAGTAATATGCGCCTCTACATCCTTACATTTGTCCTCTAGCCATCCCTGCTTAGCCATTTTGCACTTCCTGTCGATCTCATTTTTGAGACGTCTGTATTCCTTTTTACCTGCTTCATTTACTGCATTTTTGTATTTTCTTCTTTCATCAATTTAATTCAGTATCACTTCTGTTACCCAAAGATTTCTACTAGCCCTCGTCTTTTTACCTATTTGATTCTCTGCTGCCTTCACTATTTCAGCTCTCAAAGCTACCCATTCTGCTTCTACTGTATTTGTTTCCCCCATTCTTGTCAATCGTTCCCTTATGCTTTCCCTGAAACTCTCTACGACCTCTGGTTCTTTCAGTTTATCCAGGTTCTATCTCCTCAAATTCCCACCTTTTTGCAGTTTCTTCAGTTTTAACCTACAGGTCGTAACCAATAGACTGTGGTCAGAGTCCATATCTGCCCCTGGAAATGTCTTACAATTTAAAACCTGTTTGCTGAATCTCTGTCTTACCTTAATATAATCTATCTGAGACCTTCCAGTATCTCCAGGCTGCACAGCATGAATATCTCACGTTTTGTCATATTTATGAATTTATTTAATGAATGGTTTACTGTTTTGGCTGTAATTTTACTTAAATGTTAACTGCAAGTGCTATTAAAAACTGTGCTAATTTAAAAGTGGTCAGTGGTAGGCGCTAGTGGACATCACCTTTGAAAAGAGAACCAAAAGACGCTAGTGTCAAGATAGCGTACATAATTGTTTCAACAATATTTAAGAACGTTTCACTGTCTTTTATCATGAGTACGCTTGCGCAAGTTTGGCAGCTCATTTATTTATGAACCAACTATTACTTACATTTATTTTGAATGTTTCTAACATTTCTCCATTTAAATTGTTATAATACATTAGTTTAGTCTGAGAACTGGTCAAGTAGAATAAAATGATGTCTGTAGAACGTATGAATGATGTGTTTATGATGGGGACAGTCTTCAGCCATTAGAAAAGCAAACAGTATCGAAACACTACGAGAGTCAAATGAAGACTGGGACTGTCTTTGTCGTTTGTGTAGGCCACTCTCAATTTTTCCCAACACCGGGTTGCCCCACTGTCACAACCATGCAGGCAAATTTTAAAACACGTTTCTATAACTGCGGGTTTCACCTATCAATACTTTGTTCTATATGAATTGGCTATGTATTCTTTAAGTTGGGGCTCACCATAGTATTGAAAATACTCACTGAATAATAAATTTGACTAGGAGGTATGGGTATGACTATGATCTATAACATTGCTGGATCTGATGATGCAGCTATAGGCTGTGCAAAAAAATGGCTCTGAGCACTATGGGACTTAACTTCTGAAGTCATCATTGCCCTAGAAGTTAGAACTACTTAAACCTAAGTAACCTAAGGACATCACACACATCCATGCCGGAGGTGGCATTCGAACCGAACCTGCGACCATAGCGGCCGGCCGGCTATGGGCTGTGCCACCCAGGTGTTTTAACAAACAACAATTTTGCCAGCTGCTAGCAGAATTCTTCCAAATATCATGCTATGTTACTGACCTATTTACTTAACCGTTTTTTTGTATTTCCGTCTATTTTATCAACTGGCTGTTGTAGCCAATATTGCCTGGACTGCAGGATCATTGGTACAGGTTATAATTTGCAAGCGTACTAGCTGCAGGACATGAAGGCAGATGCATGTGACTCGATCCTGTGACTATATCAAGCTGTTCTGTTTGAACAGAAAAGTAACCACAGATAAAGACACAAATGCATTGCTTGTATGGGATTAGTAGTAGTTTGGAGCTCCAACATTAGGCGCATAAAGGGGCAATAGGTTTTGGGTAAATACAGAAAGGGCTTCAATCTAAAGGGGTGCAAGGCAAACATGGGAAGAGAGACCTAGTAACAATCGGTATTTTCGTTGTAAACTATCGTAACTGTGTTTTTACAAGAACCAGTGTTCCAAGCGCTGACAGAAAGCACTGAAGTTTAAAACGCTTTTTTTTTCTCTTTGTCATCAGTCTTCAAAGAGGTTTGACGCAACCCGCCACAATTCCTCTCCTATGTCAACCTCTTCTTCTCACAGTAGCGCTTGCTACCTACGTCCTCAATTATTTGCTCCATGTATTCCCGTCTCTGTCTTCCTCTACAGTTTTTACCCTCTACAGCTCCCTGTGATGTAATGGAATTATTCTGTGATGTCATAAATGGTGCCGTAACGTCCTGTCCCTTCTTCTTGTCAGTGTTTTCCACATATTCCTTTCCTTGCAGATTTTCCAGAGAATCTCCTCTTTCCTTAGCTTATCAGTCCACCTGATTTTCAACATTCTTTTACAGCACCACATCTCAAACCCATCGACCCTCTTCCTTTCCAGTTTTTCCTCAGTATGTGTTTCTGTACTGTACAATGCTGGGCTCCAAACGTACGTTGTCAGAATCTTCTTCCTCAAATTAAGACCTACGCTTGATACAAGTAGACTTCTCTTTGCCAGGTATTCTATTTTTGCCAGTGCAGATCTGCTTTTAATGTCCTCCTTGTTCCGTCCGTCGCGTGGTGTTTTGCAATTCTTCTTTACTTTCACTGAGGATAACAACGTCATCTCGATTCATCTCACTGGCATCCTTTCACCTTGAATTATTCTTCCACTGTTGGACCTTTCTTTTGTTCCCACCATTGCTTCGTCGATGTATAGATTGTACACTAAAGACGAATGACTACATCCATGTCTTACACCTTTATTAATCCAAGCAATTCATCCTTGGTCTTCCACTCTTACTGTTCCCTCCTCCCTCTTGTACACATTGCATTTTACCCATGTTTCCCTGTACCTTACTCCTATTTTCTTCAGGAGATCGAACATCTTGCACCATTTTACACTGACGAACATTTTTCCAGGTCGACAGATCCTATGAACGTGTCTTGATATTTCTTCAGTCTTGACCCCATTATCAATCGCAATGTCAGAACTACCTCTCCCGTGCCTTTATCTTTCCTGAAGCCTGACTTATCGTTATCTGCCAGATCCTCTGTTTTCTTTTCCATTTTATTCCTTATATTATTCTTGTCAGCAACTTGGATGGATGAGCTGTTAAACTGATAGTACGATGATTCTCACACTTGTCTTCTCTTGAAATCTTTGAAATCGTGTGGATGATGTTTTTCGGAAAATCTTTTGGTATACCACCAATCTAACACATCCTTCACAGCAACGTAAATAATCCGTTTGTTCCCACTTCCTCCAATGATTCTAGGAATTCCGGTGGAATGTTATCTATCCCTTCTGCCTTATATGATTTTAAATATTCCTAAGCTCTTTTAAATTCTGATCCCATTATTGGATTCCCTGTCTCTTCCATTTCGACTGTTTCTTCTACTACACATCATCATACAAGTCCTGCCCCTCCTATAGGCATTCAGTGTACTCTTTCGACCTATCGGCTCTCTCCTCTGAATTTAACAATAGAATTCCCATTGCATTACTAATGTTACCGCACTTGCTTTTAATATCTCCGAAGATTGTTTTAACTTTTCGCTGAACATTTTTTTACTTCGTTCTTTCATCACTGAACTGAAGTACTTCTTCTATTACCCGTGGTTTCTTCGCAGTATCCTTTCTTTCACCTACGTTTTTCTCTACAACTTCCGTGATTGCCGTTTTTTTAGAGATAACCATTCCTTTTCAACTGAACTGCCTACTGAGCTATTCATTACCGCACTATCTATAGCATGAGAAAATGCCTTCAATCCAATATCTGATTCCGGAATCACTGACTGATCATGAAGGAATGTAGCTGAAATATTCCTGTATCTAGCTAGCTTTTCCAAGTATACAGCGTTATCTTGTGATTCTTAAACAGAATATCCACTATTACCATCGAATTTTTTTGCAGGAATCAATAATTTATTGTGACGATCCTCCAGCCTTAACGCCCCGAAATCCGCTATCCGGTTGGTTAAATGCATTAACAGTGCCCGCACCCTGTCTAACAGACTGCCACTAGGTTGAGTGCCCTCCAAAAAGCTTATGGTGTCATCAAGGCCCCTAATGGCCTTAAACAAAACTCAATGGCTGCTTCTGTCTCACCCACATCATCCGGCGTGATGTGAACAGGCTGAAGAACGGTAGCACGCAAACGGGCTGCTAACTCCGGAATACTACCCTCAATAGGGTGGTTCTTCATCGCCAGCTCATAAATGAGGTGTTCCCTCCTCAGCAGGCCGATCCTGGGGCACTGCCTTACTGCCATTAGAATTAGTCACTTAAAACAACAAATAGCAAAGCAAATATCATGTTACAATTCAAACCAACGGATACTGCCATGGGAATATTACAATCGTAACCACACTCTGCTACCAACTGAGACGTCGGACTTAGGGAAAGCAGGAAAAGTGTGGACGAGGCCTAATCAGTTACTGTTGGTTGCGCAGAAAACACATATACTATACTTTAAAAAAATTCTTGACATTCATGTTCAAAATATTTTACTACACTAGTGACTAAAAGGCTTATTAGAATAATTGCAAGTTATTGTCAGCTGAAGGCCACAAGGAATGTTACAAACAATCAACGGTTGAAGGCCTGATTAAGAAGGTTCAAAATTATTCGTTGGCTAAGGGCCAGAAGCAATTTCAAAAATACACAACTGCTGAAGGCCTGACTTACCAATAAGGTGAACAAATACACTTTAAAAACACCAAAAACCCTTTCAACAATCTTAATAATTATAACAAGTTATCGTGACGGATGCTGGCGTTATTAAGAGAAAATTGAAAATAATTTGTCGGCTGAAGGCCACAAACAGTGTTACAATCAATTAACGGCTGAAGGCCGGAATTACAAGTGGGGAAGGCAATAACATGTTAAAACATTAGGGTAAATTTTAAACAATTATGACAACCTGTCCAAATAAGACGGAGTGATCCACAGACAGTTCTCCCTGGATCGACCTGAGGGAGGTGACGACAATTGTGCAAGCGGTGAGATAGGCAGCCAAGAGTTGTACTCACGTAACAGGATGACAACTCACATAAGCGCCGACCGATCGACTTACGAATCCGCCTAACGTCCGCTGGAATGTTTTTAGGCAAGGCCAAAGAGACGGACAGCACCATGTCTTCAGAAACACACCCAAGGCCGAAGGAAACACTAGAACCAAGGTAGACCTCCCAAAAACATATGTGCAGTACAATTCAAGAGGCTGTCGAAATACACACCGTGTCGGATAGCATCGACACGACGAGGAAAGGTACACTGCCAGAAAAGTACGCTAACCTCCAAGGCAGGTAACTGGGGCGTTAGCGGCCACAAGGCAGAAAATACCACTGGTTGCACTTCACTAATAAGAATGATAGTAAATCCAAACTAACATCAAGGAGTAGAAGGCGGCAAATAGCTCAGACAGACTCCACTTGTTGTGGTTGGTCTCACCGATCCTGGGAGTAGCAACACGCAGACAACAGCGAGATGTCAAACAGTGGAGGTTTCAGTACTGGCCACTGTTCACTCAACTTCAAACGTCCTTGGTTCGGTCGTCGGCTAAAGCCCCTCGGTCCGACAGTGCCTGCACGCCACCAGCAGTCCCGGCCTGCCCTCACACTGCAGACCTCCTCGCTGCTCCGTCCGAAGCCGAACTGCCTGACACACACGACGACCTGGAATACTAGCCGTGGCAACAAAGATAGTACGACAGTACTGGCAATCGGTAACTGCTGCTGCCGCCACTCGTGGACAAACAATACTAGCAACTCAGTGACACCATTAACACAAGAAGGAATCGAGACGCCACTACCGGTATTAAACGCCATGAAGTTATGAACGGCAAAACCTGAGCCACACACGGCTCAGTACAATCATCTAACTTCTGTTTCATGTAAATAATGTGTACCAACTAATCACTGACGAAGTGTCATGTTGTTTCTTCATGTGCTAGTGCTGTTTACGTCAGTACACATATAGCTCAGTGTGAAACATGTCGTTTTAACCATGGTATGTTTATCTTTCTGAAATACGTGAAAATGTCATTATTCAAGCTTTCATGTACCACAATTTAAAAAAATTTTAATTGGCTTTTGTACAATCTCACACTTAAAGGTTTACGTGTACCCTGCAGCGAATAGGTACTGATAATTGTCACAGAGACACACTGCGACAATGCATATTTCATTTTCCATTTGCCTTATGGCCCTTGTGTAAATATCCTTATAAATAAATTGTTTACTCGAGGTGTGGCCGTTTCCTCATTTGGTACCGACTGCCCTCGACGTAATTCTCTTCTTTTGCGCCGTGACGATGAAATGGTCGCTGAAAGAAAATAACTTAAAACTAAAAACTAATTGCATTTCCTAGCTCAGTGGTCATTGATACATTTGGTCATTGCATAGGTCCGCAGATATTTCCATGTTTTGTTTAAATTCGTAGACATTCTTTTATTCTGTTACACTTTATGATCATTTACCCTGCAAAGTAAATTAGCTGACATTTCTTACGGTATTTCGTCGTTAGTCATTAATTTACACGTCTCGTATAGTTTTTCATAATGTTTCCTTTTCCAGAATGAGATTTGCACTCTGTAGCGGAGTGTGCGCTGATATGAAACTTTCTGGCAGATTATAACTGTGTGCCGGACCGAGACTCGAACTCGGGACCTTTGCCTTTCGCGGGCAGAAGTAAAGCTGTGGGGACGGGGCGTGAGTCGTACTTGGGTAGATCAGTTGGTAGAGCACTTGCCCGCGAAAGGCAAAAGTCCCGAGTTCGAGTCTCGGTCCGGCACACAGTTTTAATCTGCCATTAAGTTTCACGTTTCCATTTGTTCGTAAACATGTTTTATATAGCTTAGTATTTACTTAAATCTCTGTGTGCGTTTACCAATAGGTTCCCTAGGTTTTAAATAGTAAATGTATATGCCTAATATTTGCGCTTACTTGGGATTTAAGTTAGGTACATATTGCATTCCTATTTTGGTTGCGCCTTCTGCCAGTCTGTCTCACATGCGCACACGTCAATATCTCCTCTCCTGCTACTGACGTCAGCGCGTATTGTTGAGCACGCGACAGCTGAGCCGTAACTTAATTTCGTTTATACTTTCGCTTCGCGGGAAGCGGTGTGTTACTTCTCTTTGCTGTTCATTTTTATGCCTACATGTAGAAATCAGAAAGATTACTTACACCTGTACACATTACTTTATCTTAAAATACACTCCAGAAGAAAAATTACATTTCGAATTATGTGCACTATGTACAATTATCTTGCGATAAGATAAATGGTACCATGCTTCGTCATTCTACAAAGTCTCTTATATCTTTTGAGGAAAGAAACCGTTGTCTCTTCCTATTTTCTCATAAACTAACCTGTACGTCACAGGGTACGGTATTTTGGAAATTGCATATGGTCCTGAACAGAGGAATTGGCACTTCTTATACAGTTTCCCAAATTTTTTCGATTTAAGGTGCGTCCGTAAGAGGACTCGTTGCGCTTGAAACAATTGTGTAACACGTCTCAGTTTCGTGTTATAAATTTTCCTTCTATACTCGGCCCTGTTTTCTAGTGTAACCATGGCTTTTTTCATTTTGTCTTGTACTGTCATTTCTGTAGTGGGTACCTTTGGTATGGGCGACTCCCACTCATTCTTTTGTTTTGTCCAGAACATCAACTCATTACGAGAGAAAAACCTGTTGAAGAACTTGGAAAGTTATTGATCACTTGTATGAAAGGCTTTACGTATTCTATGAATCAGATGTGTTTGTGAGGTGTGTATGTCCTGATAAACCAGTTCAATTCCTTAAAGATTCATTCTACTGGGATTGCTTCTGGGTGAAAAATGCTTTATGCCCTGTGAGGTCATAAATTGTTTCCACTTTCGCCAAACGAAATATGAAGCATTATCAGTTAGTAATACCTTTCGTTTACCTACTCTCCCTCAATTCTTCTGCTGACATTTGTTGCTGTTGCATTTTTGGTGGCATACATTTTGACATGCTTCGAGAAAATATCATATAGTGCCTCCTTCTTTACTTCTTGCATATGGACCGGCTATGTCCAGGGATACTATATCTAGAGAGCTTTTGTGAGTATTGGTTGTAGCTCAGTATATTTTGATACAAAGGACCCTTTTGTCTTTTCCATATTGCACACTTTCTTAACACCTGTAGGACTCGCCTTCTCAATTTTGGAAACAACGAAGTGTTGCAATTTTTTCAGTACATTTGTCTACTGCATACTTCATGTGTGTGTCTTGTAAATTCGTCGATATAATCTTCAGGAACACACACACACACACACACACACACACACACACACACACACACACCGTTGATCAAATTTTTCATGTTTCCTATGAAACAAAACGCCCTGGTACATTTGATGCCACTTAATTACCTTTCCCCCTTCATCTTGCTTAAGGTTTTGCATGACTTTACTCCATCTATGATCCTGTTGTTGTATAATTTTCATTTGCTTACAAAACTTATGGTAATCAGACTGTTGTGTTGTGCCTTGCATTAATAACGTTCTGATTTCTGCATCTTGCTCTGTTAATTCAACCAATTCATCTGAACTTTGTGGTAGCCTAGATAAGGTTTCTGCAATAACGTTCTGACTTCCTTTAGTATAAATGATTTCTAAACTGAATTCCTGTAAATATAGACACCACCTAGCTAATCTACAGTGCAACAGTTTACATGTTAGGAGACATGACAGAGACTGATGGTCACAGTAAACTTTGGCATTCCTGCCACACACAAAATATTCAAACTTTTTAAATGCCCATATAACTTTCCAGTTCTGACACAGAGTAAGACCATTCTGCTTCTGATAATGTGCGACTAGCAGAACTGATGACCTTAGGTACTTCCTTACCTTCTTCGTCTTGCATATGGAATAAGCATGCCCCAACCCTTGAGATGAGCCGTCAGTGCATAGACAAAAATCCCTGGACATGTCAGGATAACTAAGAATTTTTGCATTGACTAATGCCTGCTTAGTGTTATTAAAGTCCTCTTGACACTTGTCATCCCATAACCAAAGCCTATTTTTTCGTAACAAGTTCATCAATGTATCACTGGTCATCAGTTGTTGTGGTACGAATTTACGAAACAACGAAGCTAGTCCTAAAACGGCTTTTAGTTGTTTTTTATTTCTTGGAGCAGGACATTTGCATATGGCATCAAGGTTTTTCGGAACAGGTAATATACTTTGTTCTGACACAACATGCCCCAAAAAGTTGACTTGCTCCTTAACAAAGGTACACTATTCTCAATTTTTTGAATATCATGAATCATTACAGGAAATTCAAAATTAACATGCTATTTTGTCTAAATCTGACATGGTGAGACCGTGGCTGTGTACAATTAATGTAGGTTAATTCTTACAGCCGGCCGAAGTGGCTGTGCGGTTAAAGGCGCTGCAGTCAGGAACCGCAAGACCGCTACGGTCGCAGGTTCGAATCCTGCCTCGGGCATGGATGTTTGTGATGTCCTTAGGTTAGTTAGGTTTAACTAGTTCTAAGTTCTAGGGGACTAATGACCTCAGCAGTTGAGTCCCATAGTGCTCCGAGCCATTTTTAATTCTTACAGAAAGGAAAACAGCAACCAGCCACTATGAATACTGCTATTTATTTAGGCAAATAGCGCCGTTACCGGTTTCGAACTGGAAAGTTCATCATCAGGCGGCTCTTCACATGATTTTTAAGATACACTTTACATTATCGTCCATTTTCGATTTTTATTATTCCACTGTGCGAAGTATTTTTGGTGTGTTGTTGCCCTACGGTAGAAAAACAGTGTTAGAAGCGCCCTATGTGAAAAGAACTAACCTCCAAACGATGAAATACAGCGTAAATAAATATGTAAGGTTAAGTGGTCACGGTACTTACGTCGAAAATTCCGCGCGATTTTGTTGCAAAGTTGCAGGATTTTATTTTTCGCGTATTCCTAAATATATCGAGCAATTAAGTAACTTGTACAGCACCATATTGTGCAAAGCACCACACACACACACACACACACACACACACACACACCAAAAATAATTTGCCACATGTGAAGTTATCACAGAGATTACAGATTTACAAACTCAACAGTGTCACAGACATTGTCTCTCAGAGACATCACAATATACAGGTTGCTTTGATTTCACAGAATGACTGTTTTTAAAGAACAACATAACTTAATGAAAATTAAAACACAAGGATAAACCTTACATTATGAGCGTATAACCTTACAAATGGAGTTGACAAATGTAGTAACCAGCTTGTGTGAATGCTACTTATATGGTATTATGTAAAAACAAGGAGCAACATAGAGGTGAGATAAAATGAATAATATGACAGTAACAATTGTATTAACATCTATCTATGGTGCACTGAAATTTTGAATCAAGTATAGTAGCAGTAATTTTTTCTTTTTTTCAAGAATCAAGGCAGCATTACAAGTACATTACAAGTATTTATACACTCCTGGAAATGGAAAAAAGAACACATTGACACCGGTGTGTCAGACCCACCATACTTGCTCCGGACACTGTGAGAGGGCTGTACAAGCAATGATCACGCGCACGGCACAGCGGACACACCAGGAACCGCGGTGTTGGCCGTCGAATGGCGCTAGCTGCGCAGCATTTGTGCACCGCCGCCGTCGGTGTCAGCCAGTTTGCCGTGGCATACGGAGCTCCATCGCAGTCTTTAACACTGGTAGCATGCCGCGACAGCGTGGACGTGAACCGTATGTGCAGTTGATGGACTTTGAGCGAGGGCGTATAGTGGGCATGCGGGAGGCCAGGTGGACGTACCGCCGAATTGCTCAACACGTGGGGCGTGAGGTCTCCACAGTACATCGATGTTGTCGCCAGTGGTCGGCGGAAGGTGCACGTGCCCGTCGACCTGGGACCGGACCGCAGCGACGCACGGATGCACGCCAAGACCGTAGGATCCTACGCAGTGCCGTAGGGGACCGCACCGCCACTTCCCAGCAAATTAGGGACACTGTTGCTCCTGGGGTATCGGCGAGGAACATTGACAACCGTCTCCATGAAGCTGGGCTACGGTCCCGCACACCGTTAGGCCGTCTTCCGCTCACGCCCCAACATCGTGCAGCCCGCCTCCAGTGGTGTCGCGACAGGCGTGAATGGAGGGACGAATGGAGACGTGTCGTCTTCAGCGATGAGAGTTGCTTCTGCCTTGGTGCCAATGATGGTCGTATGCGTGTTTGGCGCCGTGCAGGTGAGCGCCACAATCAGGACTGCATACGACCGAGTCACACAGGGCCAACACCCGGCATCATGGTATGGGGAGCGATCTCCTACACTGGCCGTACACCACTGGTGATCGTCGAGGGGACACTGAATAGTGCACGGTACATCCAAACCGTCATCGAACCCATCGTTCTACCATTCCTAGACCGGCAAGGGAACGTGCTGTTCCAACAAGACAATGCACGTCCGCATGTATCCCGTGCCACCCAACATGCTCTAGAGGGTGTAAGTCAACTACCCTGGCCAGCAAGATCTCCGGAACTGTCCCCCATTGAGCATGTTTGGGACTGGATGAAGCGTCGTCTCACGCGGTCTGCACGTCCAGCACGAACGCTGGTCCAACTGAGGCACCAGGTGGAAATGGCACGGCAAGCCGTTCCACGGGACTTCATCCAGCATCTCTATGATCGTCTCCATGGGAGAATAGCAGCCTGCATTGCTGCGAAAAGTGGATATACACTGTACTAGAGCCGACATTGTGCATGCTCTGTTGCCTGTGTCTATGTGCCTGTGGTTGTGTCAGTGTGATCATGTGATGTATCTGACCCCAGGAATGTGTCAATAAAGTTTCCCCTTCCTGGGACAATGAATTCAAGGTGTTCTTATTTCAATTTCCAGGAGTGTATTACAAAGAATACCATATACATGCTTTTTCATTTTTTACTCGATCTGGTAATACAATGTAAGATGATCCACTCCATGGAGTATACCTCTTAATTCCTAATTGTAGACCAATAATTCTTTTGAATGATCATCCAGATCCTGTGCTTGAAAATCACCCCTTGATAAAATATATTGATTACCAATATTAAATTTTTTAAATAATCCTCTTTTATTTGTGATCATAAAGCTTTGTGTTTGGAAACCATATTCAATAATATTTCTCTTCGTTTGCATTTGATACAACAAAGTCTTAAATTTATCTCCAATCCACAATGTATTCTTAGGTTGCCTTTCATAGTTTTAATAATTTTCGGTTTTACTGCAGTTAAGAAACGATTCCATTCAATTGAATTTATATTATTTTCGAAATGTATTGTTTGTAATCTGTTTACAAATGCAGTATCAACTACATAATCTCTAACAGTTTTCCTGTATCTTGGTTCTTCAAATAAATTAGTGTGAAAGGGAAACAGTTTTGCTTCATTTCTTCTAGTTTTATGTATTGCAAGCACATCAGTAGAAAACTGAAATATCTTTTTCAGTGGTTTATCCTCAGTTTCCTGTTCTGCAGACACATCACTAGAAAACAGAAATATTTTTTTCATTGGTTTATCATCAGTTTTCAGTTTCTTAAACACAGCAGTAAAAACTGAAAATTTCTTTCAATGATTTATGTCCTTTAGTTTCGAAAATTTTAACATCATTATCAGTGTTATGGTAAGGTTATTTTTTTCCAAAGATTGGTCTGGAGGGAGGAACGTACTTTTGGTGTGTGATGTCTAACAATAAGTGCAATTAGGTCAACTTTCCTTAATTTACTATACCCTCTTAAATTCTTTCTGTTACAGCAATCATGAAGTTGAAACACTATGAAGTTCCCATTTTGCCTCTCAAATGATCATGAAGTTGAGCAACTGTGAATCCTCCATTTCACCCTCCTATTTATATGAAATAAGAAATATTAGCTTTTTTTAAAAAAAGTTGATTTCCAGAATTTAACATTTCTGCTATCTTATTTAAGAGATATTTATAATTGAGTACAATCTTATTTTACTTTCTTATTCCTCATATATTCTAAAGTACACTTCTTATATTTATTATTATGTTCATCTTTATGTGAAAGATTTGTGTAAAGACAGTTCAGATCTTTCATTTATTGACAGCCTTTATGTTTCTTTGTAGATTAATAAGTTTCCTACTTTTCCACATTTTCTATTGACAGTAGTATTTTCGAATGTTCTGCAATCAGAATCCACCATTAATGTTCCTTGTAATAATATTTAGCAATATTTTTCCTACATACACAAGGAATTCGATTTTCATTGTTATTTTTACATTATATTTATGTACACATGGTCTACACATGGTTCTGTAACTGTCTTTTGTGTATTTCTGTTACGTAAAATTATGGATTGTCTTCTCAGTATTATAATATTTGCAAATTTTGGATTTAATAACAGACAGTCCTAAAGATGGCACAGCCAGAAGGCTGTTTCAGCTTGCAGTGACTCCGTTTATATATAAAATAAATTATTAGATTTGTGAAAAAGTAAAACTTTATGATTTCTCCAATGTATCTTTCAATAAGTAGAAGTATCTTAATTTATATACATTTAAAATGCATCATCCTCATCATAAGCAGCATCAACAAATACTAAATCATAATCAGTTTCAGTTGTATTAAATTATTCAATATTTGTATTAATAGCACTTCTACACAATGGACAATTATTTCTTTCCTTTAACCATTCATCAATACATTCTTTCTGAAAAATATGATTGCACTTTATTTTTAAAAATTGATGATTTTCATTACTTAAACATGTAGAACATTCAGTATTGTGAGGCAGTTCAATTAGTTCATAAGGATCAAATATTTTTTGTATAAGTGAATCCGATACATAATGATATTTTAAAATTAATTCCCAAATAAGTTTATCTTGAAATTATTCCATAAAATCTTCAGATATTGCTTGTGCATATGATATACCTCCCATATTTACTTTATCTTGAATTTCTCTTATATATTCTTCAGAAAATACTTGGTTAAATGATATATCACCAAAAAGTATTTTATGCTGAAATTCTCTTATAAAATTTTCAGTCAATTCTTGTATGTATGATGTACCTCTCTAATTTACTGTATCTTGAAATTCTATAATAAAATTAATAGTTAATTTTGGTTAGATGATATACCTTCTCAATCTATTTTGAAATTCTCTGATAAAATCTTCTGTCACTTTCTGTCTACATGATGTAATATCCCAGGCTAATTTGTCTTTAAATTTTCTCATAAAATCTTCAGATAATTCATAATGACCTGATAAGTTTTCCCACGCAATTTCACTATTTTGTTTTGCTCTAACTTTCAGTTCACATCCTTCCAGATTATTTAGGCTCGCTATTTATTAGAAATAATTTTAATAGTTTTGTAAAAGTCAAATATCTCTAGACCCATCGAATTGTTAGGTATGACTTATAATGAAAAATGGAACTATGTATATCAACAAAAACAAGGTGTCTTTCATTTGGTGCGTCCAGAAAAGAAATCAAAAAAATAAACATTTTACTACTGTTGATTACTAATAGTATACTATTATTTTTATATGATGTTCTAGCCATCAACTATTTCACCCCTGAAAATTTTAAGTAAAACAAAAAATGGTTTTTGTTAAAGTTCCCAGAGAAAATCAAATCCCTTTTATGGAAATTAAACATGATGATCCATTGGCTTTAGAGTACATCGTTCACAGTGCAGTTTTTCTGGGGTGAAGGAATTCACCCCTGAAAATTTGACCGATTTCGTCACCTTTAGTTCTACTAACCGTCTTTGCTCACAAAAACTTGTTGATCTTCGGTGAACGATCTACTCAACAACAAGCTTAGATATGACAAAAAAGCAAGTTTTAATGGTAATTGATAAAGGGAATAAACCATGAACCAGCTAAAGCAGTTTTAGATTGTATCATGGTTTAAAGCAGAAGATATTGGATTTCCAGAGGGTAATTTTTTATCATCTGCAGGTCTTAAACAAAATTATGTTCGATTTCCCAAAAATAACAAAATTCTACTTGTGGAAATTTTAGAATACAAGAATCGTCAAGGAGCAATTTGTGAACATACAAGAGAAAGACATCGTAAAACCTCATAAAATTTAAATGGAGGAAAACTTGTCCCTTAATGGGTAATGAATATCAGCTATTTTAATTAGTGAACCAGCAACAGCTGAAGCAGTCTTTGACTGCATCAGGTTTTACTCTCTCATTATGAAATAACTTTACTTCCAGCTATTTCTTATTTTTTGCAAATCTAAAAAAATTATTTGTAGTAAAAGGAGCCATTTACTTCAGCTGTCATTAGTTGAAGATAATATATGTTGAATATTTTCGAATGTATTAAAAATAAGATTAGGATTATTTATAACGATGAAGAAGTTTTATGATAATTGATAAAGAGAATAATCTGTGGTTTAAAGCTGATATTGCAGAGATATTGGAATTTAAAAATTCAAGAGGAGCAAAGTTAGATCATGTAAGACAAAAATAGAGAAAAAGGTATATAGCTACAGGGAGTAGCGATTTCCTACACCCTTCAAACTTGCAACACATACTGTATTTAGCTTGGGTAGCTCAGTTGGTAGAGCACTTGCCCGTGAAAGGCAAAGGTCCTGAGTTCAAGTCTCGGTCCGGCACACAGTTTTAATCTGCCAGGAAGTTACATACTGTGTTTGTTAATGAGCCAGGATTAAATTCACTAATTACTAAGTAAAAAATTAGAGTAGCTGGAAAACTTCAAGACTGGGATTATGAAGAAGTTTTGCCATCAGTTAGAAAACATGGTGTATACAAACTGCAGTCAACAGTTGAAACTTTGCAAGAACAAATTGAAGACTTACAAATTGATAAGGAAATGACTATGTTTTGTGGAAAAGAAGAGAAGAGATTCAAAACTTAAAACAACAAAGTAATGAGAAAGATGAAATAATTAGAGAAATACAACCACATGTTTGAGATATATGTTTGTTCTTTTAAAGTTTTTTGATGATGAGTGTGAATATGATTACTATGTTCTTAGAATACAAAGAAGGAATTTACAAATACAGTTTTATGGAATTATAGATGGGAATTCAAACTGCGAATGATTGTTGAGGTTTGAGCACAATCCTAAATCTATATATCTCTATCAACGAATTAAAGAAAATTTGAGGATTGTCTGTCATCTCAACTATTGCAATATTTTGAACATCTATACACAGGAAGAACTACTTAATGATATAAAGAATCTTGGCGCAGACAGTTACAGTCTGAAGACTGCTTTGGCAGTTGCCAGCATTAATGTAAGTCACTGTCTTTATTCACCCAACTATTGTCTGAGTTATCAAATCCCAATTATTTAACACACACTTTATCTCCTTTCTTTCTCAAAATATTTTCAACAGGATATAGATCTGGCTATTGTGTTTTCTGTAGCTCTTACTCATAAAAATTTTCTTCTGTATCTTTCAATTTATATGTGATTGGATTAGTATGAATAACATCTTTAATTGCAAAAATTTCTGTTCACCAATTAGCAGTGCATCCTTTTCCAAAAGGCTCTTGAAGTTTTCTAATTCTCATTTTATATCCATATTTTTAAATTTAGCCTTATCATTAGACACAATGACACCTATCTTATAGTTCTTTTCATTAACCTCTATTGGCTTCGTTGTTGTAGTTGAATGTCTTGTTTTGTATCCTGCCTGGAAGGCAGCAAGTGGGTAGGAGCAGGACCAGTAAAAATATGTCGATACTGCACGTAAGTAAAAGTTGTTTACTGGTGCAAAGAAACAAGTTAATACATGGTTACATAACTTGCAATGAGGTGTGATGCTGAGACCCATCGTATGTAGAGCAAAGCTGAAGCAAAGCGTCCCAACCATCTGTTCTTGATCAAATGGGCAGAATCAGGAGTGGACCTCGGAGATCTCTCCCATTCTGGCTAGAGTGCACTGTCGTCAGTGTCTCGTAGTGCCAACTTACGAACTTGCTGTGGCATCGTTGCTATCGATACCACATCTTGTGTTATTGTATTCAACAACTAATTTCGAAACTAGGTCAACCCATTTATAACTTCCTTCAAGACTAAATTTCTTCCACTTCTTTTTCTCAAGTGTCCTGTTAAATCTTTCAACAACAGATGCTTTTAATTGTGTAAAAATTGAATAATGATTAATGTTGTATTTCTTCATCAATTATTGAAAATTTTTATTATAGAGTTGCTTACCATTATCTGTCTGTAAATTTTTTGGTTGTCTCAACTTGAATATTTTTTCGAAAGTGTCAACAACATTCTTACCTGTTTTAGCTTTAACTGGGATAGCCCAAGGAATTTTAGAAGAGACGTCGATAACAGTCAATAAATATTTATATCCTCGATTTATCTTCGAAATTCCTTTTAGTTTGGCAGAATCCATTTTGACTAGATCAGCTTGCTATGGTTGATCAATATTGAGAGAATTTACATTTCAACATTAAAAATTTTTTCTCATTGGTTTATGTAATCCATTAATTATTTCTCACGAATACCTGATTAACGTACCTCATCACTGACTGCTGAAGCAGTGTTCGAACTATGTTCGCCTACAAAATTTTTTTAACAAACTTACTCTTTTTAGTTTTACATACTGTGCAAAGATGTTCATTACTCTGTTGTTCATTTTTTGTGGTGAGCCTGTGAGGATTAAGAGTCTCAGTAAAGTTTTTACACTTCAGACAATAAATGTGATTGCTCTGAAGAGCTGTGTGTGAAGTGTGGCCAGCGTTTACTCTGAATAAAAATTTAATAAGAGATGTTATTATTGTTCCATTCTTTCATCATCGTTTGATTCTAATAGCAATTAGCCAAATAAAAATATTTTTACGTCTAGAGGAACAGTCTTAACGGTTTGATTTATAGACATAAGCAGTTTAACTCTCCATTTCATTTCATTGGATCATCTAGTTCATCAGGATATATATTTTGTATCTCTTGATTTGCCAGGTAAAATAAATGCATAAATAAATAAATAAATATATCTTTTTACCTTCACTGTAAAATTAACAGAGAACATTTCACCATCTATATTGGCTCCAGATATAATAATTTCCTTTATTACATCATTATTATTATTTCATTTGCAATCATAAAAGTAAATTCAATTTATTGTTTATCACATATTTCATTTTTTACGTTAATTAATTGATCTATTTATGGTCTTAAATCTGCCTTTGAGAAATAGCATGCAAAAGCTTTTTCAGTTTCCTTCTTTATAAAGTAATCTGATAGATCAGTTTTATTGACATAATTGTGTTAGATTACTTACGTATTTGGGTTTTGTTGCAACATTGATCACCTCTTTTTCTAGGTACTGTTTTGCAACAGCATTATAACCATTTACTACTTCTTTTAAAATTACTAATCTTCTTTCTTTAAAATCAATAAAATTTTAGCTATTTTAAAAATGCTATGTAATTTTTCCTGAAAATGTTTGAGCAGATATTCTAATTTTAGATCATTTCACTTTCGGTTTTTTCTGATCCTCCGCTTTTTTTCCATTCCTATCCTTGTTGTTGTTGTGGTCTTCAGTCCTGAGACTGGTTTGATGCTGCTCTCCATGCTACTCTATCCTGTTCAAGCTTCTTCATCTCCCAGTACCTACTGCAACCTACATCCTTCTGAATCTGCTTAGTGTATTGATCTCTTGGTCTCCCTCTACGATTTTTACCCTCCACGCTGCCCTCCAATGCTAAATTTGTGATCCCTTGATGCCTCAAAACATGTCCTACCAACCGATCCCTTCTTCTGGTCAAGTTGTGCCACAAACTTCTCTTCTCCCCAATCCTATTCAATACCTCCTCATTAGTTACGTGATCTACCCACCTTATCTTCAGCATTCTTCGAAAGCTTCTACACTCCTGGAAATTGAAATAAGAACACCGTGAATTCATTATCCCAGGAAGGGGAAACTTTATTGACACATTCCTGGGGTCAGATACATCACATGATCACACTGACAGAACCACAGGCACATAGACACAGGCAACAGAGCATGCACAATGTCGGCACTAGTACAGTGTATATCCACCTTTCGCAGCAATGCAGGCTGCTATTCTCCCATGGAGACGATCGTAGAGATGCTGGATGTAGTCCTGTGGAACGGCTTGCCATGCCATTTCCACCTGGCGCCTCAGTTGGACCAGCGTTCGTGCTGGACGTGCAGACCGCGTGAGACGACGCTTCATCCAGTCCCAAACATGCTAAATGGGGGACAGATCCGGAGATCTTGCTGGCCAGGGTAGTTGACTTACACCTTCTAGAGCACGTTGGGTGGCACGGGATACATGCGGACGTGCATTGTCCTGTTGGAACAGCAAGTTCCCTTGCCGGTCTAGGAATGGTAGAACGATGGGTTCGATGACGGTTTGGATGTACCGTGCACTATTCAGTGTCCCCTCGACGATCACCAGTGGTGTACGGCCAGTGTAGGAGATCGCTCCCCACACCATGATGCCGGGTGTTGGCCCTGTGTGCCTCGGTCGTATGCAGTCCTGATTGTGGCGCTCACCTGCACGGCGCCAAACACGCATACGACCATCATTGGCACCAAGGCAGAAGCGACTCTCATCGCTGAAGACGACACGTCTCCATTCGTCCCTCCATTCACGCCTGTCGCGACACCACTGGAGGCGGGCTGCACGATGTTGGGGCGTGAGCGGAAGACGGCCTAATCGTGTGCGGGACCGTAGCCCAGCTTTATGGAGACGGTTGCGAATGGTCCTCGCCGATACCCCAGGAGCAACAGTGTCCCTAATTTGCTGGGAAGTGGCGGTGCGGTCCCCTACGGCACTGCGTAGGATCCTACGGTCTTGGCGTGCATCCGTGCGTCGCTGCGGTCCGGTCCCAGGTCGACGGGCACGTGCACCTCCCGCCGACCACTGGCGACAACATCGATGTACTGTGGAGACCTCACGCCCCACGTGTTGAGCAATTCGGCGGTACGTCCACCCGGCCTCCCGCATGCCCACTATACGCCCTCGCTCAAAGTCCGTCAACTGCACATACGGTTCACGTCCACGCTGTCGCGGCATGCTACCAGTGTTAAAGACTGCGATGGAGCTCCGTATGCCACGGCAAACTGGCTGACACTGACGGCGGCGGTGCACAAATGCTGCGCAGCTAGCGCCATTCGACGGCCAACACCGCGGTTCCTGGTGTGTCCGCTGTGCCGTGCGTGTGATCATTGCTTGTACAGCCCTCTCGCAGTGTCCGGAGCAAGTATGGTGGGTCTGACACACCGGTGTCAATGTGTTCTTTTTTCCATTTCCAGGAGTGTATTCTCTTCTTGTCCAAACTGGTTATCGTCCATGTTTCACTTCCATACATCGCTACACTCCATACAAATACTTTCAGAAACGACTTCCTGACACTTAAATCTATACTCGATGTTAACAAATTTCTCTTCTTCAGAAACGATTTCCTTGCCATTGCCAGTCTACATTTTATATCCTCTCTACTTCGACCATCTTCAGTTATTTTACTCCCTAATTAGCAAAACTCCTTTACTACTTTAAGTCTCTCATTTCCTAATCTAATCCCCTCAGCATCACCCGATTTAATTTGACTACATTCCATTATCCTCGTTTTGCTTTTGTTGATGTTCATCTTATATCCTCCTTTCAGGACACTGTCCATTCCGTTCAACTGCTCTTCCAAGTCCTTTGCTGTCTCTGACACAATTACAATGTCATCGGCGAACCTCAAAGTTTTTACTTCTTCTCCATGAATTTTAGTACCTACTCCGAATTTTTCTTTTGTATCCTTTACTGCTTGCTCAATATACGGATTGAATAACATCGGGGAGAGGCTACAACACTGTCTCACTCCTTTCCCAACCACTGCTTCCCTTTCATGCCCCTCGACTCTTATAACTGCCATCTGGTTTCTGTACATATTGTAAATAGCCTTTCGCTCCCTGTATTTTACCCCTGCCACCTTCAGAATTTGAAAGAGAGTATTCCAGTTAACGTTGTCAAAAGCTTTCTCTAAGTCTACAAATGCTAGAAACGTAGGTTTGCCTTTTCTTAATCTTTCTTCTAAGATAAGTGGTAAGGTTAGTATTGCCTCACGTGTTCCAACATTTCTACGGAATCCAAACTGATCTTCCCCGAGGTCCGCTTCTACCAGTTTTTCCATTCGTCTATAAAGAATTCGCGTTAGTATTTTGCAGCTGTGACTTATCAAACTGATAGTTCGGTAATTTTCATATCTGTCAACACCTGCTTTCTTTGGTATTGGAATTATTATATTCTTCTTGAAGTCTGTGGGTATTTCGCCTGTCTCATACATCTTGCTCACCAGATGGTAGAGTTTTGTCATGACTGGCTCTCCCAAGGCCATTAGTAGTTCTAATGGAATGCTGTCTACTCCCGGGGCCTTGTTTCGACTCAGGTCTTTCAGTGCTCTGTCAAACTCTTCACGCAGTATCTTATCTCCCATTTCATCTTCATCTACGTCCTCTTCCATTTCCATAATATTGTCCTCAAGTACATCGCCCTTGTATAAACCCTCTATATACTCCTTCCACCTTTCTGCCTTCCCTTCTTTGCTTAGAACTGGGTTGCCATCTGAGCTCTTGATATTCATACAAGTGTTTCTCTTCTCTCCAAAGGTCTCTTTAATTTTCCTGTAGGCAGTATCTATCTTACCCCTAGTGAGACAAGCCTCTACATCCTTACATTTGTCCTCTAGCCATCCCTGCTTAGCCATTTTGCACTTTCTGTCGATCTCATTTTTGAGACGTTTGTATTCCCTTTTGCCTGCTTCATTTACTGCATTTTTATATTTTCTCCTTTCATCAATTAAATTCAATATTTCTTCTGTTACCCAAGGATTTCTATTAGCCCTCGTCTTTTTACCTACTTGATCCTCTGCTGCCTTCACTACTTCATCCCTCAGAGCTACCCATTCTTCTTCTACTGTATTTCTTTCCCCCATTCCTGTCAATTGTTCCCTTATGCTCTCCCTGAAACTCTCTACAACCTCTGGTTCTTTCAGTTTATCCAGGTCCCATCTCCTTAAATTCCCACCTTTTTGCAGTTTCTTCAGTTTCAATCTGTAGTTCATAACCAATAGATTGTGGTCAGAATCCACATCTGGCCCTGGAAATGTCTTACAATTTATAACCTGGTTCCTAAATCTCTGTCTTACCATTATATAATCTATCTGATACCTATTAGTATCTCCAGGATTCTTCCAGGTATACAACCTTGCTATCCTTATTAGTCTAATTTCCAAAAACGTCCATTTGTGAATCTCCAATAATCATTAAATTCAAAATTATTACAGAATAGTTTTTAAGGACTCTTAAGTGACCACATATTACTTCAACAAAATTTTTTACTCTCTCAGGTTTGTAGCACAGATCTTTCTTCCCAAATAGTTAACTACTTTAATTGGTATATTACTGCCAAATCCATCAAAGAAGGATTTTAAATCTTTTTTCTTATAACAACAAGTCCAATGAGAACCAACATATCCAGAATCGTATTCTCTAGGATGGTTTGGTAATTCTTCAATCATAAAAAACCCACAAAAGTGTTTGATTTTTAATTGTTTAATTTATTCTTCTACATCGAAATTGAATAATGGATTATTATATTTACTAATCATTTCCTAGATATGTTTTTGCTCCTTTTCCTTTCTTTCCCATTGCTTCATTATACCTTTTTTGTTCTTCTAATTCAGCTTCAGTTTTTTTCTTGTTTATTACTACATTTGCAATTGCTGCAGATCCAAAGCAAGTGAACCAGTAGTAATGGCAAAAATCCACCCTTACTGTTTTGTTAGTTCAGTGCCTTCTTTCTATTTTGTTAGATATTCAATAAGCTTTTTCACAACTGGACTACCTAGTGTAATGAGTTATTCCCAGCAGCCTTTTTCTCTACCTGTCTTTTTTTACCATGAGATAAAAATGCTTCAATACTACTTAATCGATCATCATTCAGTTTAAATTTAACTGATTTTGATTTAGTTTTGCCACTACATAGCAAAGTTTGATCGATTGAGAAGTTATTCATTTATATAGATTACAGATATATCAACATTTTTTCTTAATCCCCAACCACTGTCATCCACACCTAATCACATTCCAAATTATCTCTTTCCATACAAAATTCCTTGATCTGCAGTCACTACTAGTTTTTCTCCTAGGATCACTTGCATGCATTCTTCCTTTCACAGGTAACTGAAGTTCTTTATGTGCTTCATGTCTAGATTTTAAATCCTTATGATCATGACAGGCAATGTCACCTAGTGTATTGATTCCTGGATCACCACATGTTAGTCTTCCTTTATGTCTAGTTAAGCGTCCGCAGATCGAAAATCCTGGTAAATGCATCTCTGGCATTGGTAAATTATTTAAAGCCCAATTGGTTAATTCTTTTCCATGCTTATCGCTTTTCCAAAATGTATGAGGAAGATTATTTAAACATCTAATTAATTATGCAATTACTCATGGATTATCGATTATTAAATCACTGAATTTATTTGTTAACATCTGTGCTATACCATCTTTTTAATTATGATGATTTTTATATCCAGCTACTTATTCTCAGTGAATTACAGTCAAGCTATCTATTAAATCTCCAACATCATTGATCCAAATATATCCATCTGGTTTTTCTGTACATTTCTTTACCTAGCCTTTACCTTTTCTGTCAGGTGAACTTATTTCTGAATAATCTGAAGAATCTATAGTTGACCTCCTTAAGTTTGGGAAATAGTCATCAACAATTGGCTTTATCAAATAATTATATTTCTTATCTCTGGGAGATATGATACTGCGTGAACAGTTTGACAGAGCACTGAAAAACCTGAGTCAAAACAAGGCCCCAGGAGTAGACAACATTCCATTAGAACTACTGACGGCCTTGGGAGAGTCAGTCCTGACAAAACTCTACCATCTGGTGAGCAAGATGTATGATGATGTGAAAATTACCGAACTATCAGTTTAATAAGTCACAGCTGCAAAATACTAACGCGAATTCTTTACAGACGAATGGAAAAACTGGTAGAAGCCGACCTTGGGTCAGATCAGTTTGGATTCCGTAGAAATATTGGAAAACATGAGGCAATACTGACCCTACGGCTTATCTTAGAAGCTAGATTAAGGAAAGGCAAACCAACATTTCTATCATTTGTACACTTAGAGAAAGCTTTTCACAATGTTGACTGGAATACTCTCTTTCAAATTATGAAGGTGGTAGGGGTAAAACATAGGGAGCAACAGGCTATTTACAATTTGTATAGAAACCAAATGGCAGTTATAAGAGTTGAGGGGCATGAAAGGGAAGCACTGGTTGGGAAGGGAGTGAGACAGGGTTGTAGCCTCTCCCCGATGTTATTCAATATGTATATTGAGCAATCAGTGAAGGAAATAAAAGAAAAATTCGGAGTAGGAATTAAAATCCATGGTGAAGACTTAAAAACTTTGAGGTTCGCCGATGACACTGTAATTCTGTCAGAGACTGCAAAGGACTTGGAAGAGCAGTTGAACGGAATGGATAGTGTCTTGAAGGGAAGATATAAGATGAAGATTAAGAAAAGCTAAACGAGGATAATGGAATGTAGTCGAATTAAGTCAGGTGATGCTGTGGGAATTAGATTAGGAAATGAGATGCTTAAATTAGTAAAGGAGTTTTTCTATTTGGGGAGCAAAATAACTGATCATGGTCGAAGTAGAGAGGATATAAAATGTAGACCGGCAACGGCAAGGAAAGCGTTTCTGAAGAAGAGAAATTTGTTAACATTGTGTACAGATTTAAGTGACAGGAAGTCGTTTCTGAAAGTATTTGTATGGAGTGCAGCCATGTATGGAAGTGAAACATGGACGACAAATAGTGTAGACAAGAAGAGCGTAGAAGCTTTCGGAATGTGGTGGTACAGAAGAATGCTGAAGATTAGATTGGTAGATCACATAACTAATTAGGAGGTGTTGAATAGGATCGGGAGAAGAGAAGTTTGTGGCACAACTCGACTAGAAGAAGGTATCGGTTGGTAGGATATGTTCTGAGGCATCAAGGGATCACCAATTTAGTATTGGAGGGCAGCGTGGAGGGTAGAGGGAGACCAAGAGATGAATACACCAAGCAGATTCAGTAGGATGTAGGTTGCAGTAGGTACGGGGAGATGAAGAAGCTTGCGCAGGATAGAGTAGCATGGAGAGCTGCATCAAACCAGTCTCAGGAGTGAAGACCACAACAACAACAACATCTCTTCTCTATCTCATTTTATCTGAGTTGCTACCAGAATACAGAGCTCCTGAATTGAATAATATATCTGCATAGTTCTATAAATCTGCCTCATCAAACTTTTCACCTATACCATTCATAGTAAATGTTTTGCAGTTAAAGACTCAATAACTAGCAGTGGTGTTTATAACAATTGTTAATTAATCTCCATTGAAATCAACTGGTAACTTACCAACACTTTCAAACATGCCAACAGGCTTCACACCAACTACTTTCTCTTCACTATGGTTAATATGATTTAACATTCTCTCACTAAAATTTATCTTTCTAGCTTCATCCTGACAACTACCAAACCGTGTCTCCTTTGTTTTCAATTTCTGATCCTCTTCATGTATAGTCATATTTACCAGGAATGTCATCACACCAAACATATAATGGTTTAATTGGTGATAAACCTCCAAAATCTTTTGTACATTGGTGATAAGGAACCATTTGCTTTTCAACTTCTCTATTTTCATCAATCGCTTTAAGAACATTCTCTCCTAATCCTCCGATTCATTGTTTTACATTTTCGATAGCATCAATGATGGGTTGATCTTCTATTTTTTTTATTTTTCATACTCTGTTCTGTGTTGTTTCTTCCAGAGGCTAAAGTGATCCTTCAAGTCTTCAGCTTTCTTTCTATTTCGTTTAGCTTTTCTAACAAACTCTTCATCATATTTTGCAAACATTTATTAGAGAAGAAAAAACACTAATTAAACATTTTTTTATTAAATGTTTATGTTCAGCATTTATATTTGTGTTTACACTTTTGGCCATTAAAATTGTTACACCAAGAAGAAATGCAGATGATAAATGGGTATTTATTGGACAAATATATTATACTAGAACTGAAATGTGATTACATTTTCATGCAATTTTGGTGCATTGACCCTGAGAAGTCAGTACCCAGAACAACCACCTCTGCCGGTCGGAGACGGCGACCAGTTCTAAGTGCTTCAATCTGGAACTGCGCGACCGCTATGGTCGCAGGTTCGGTTCGAATGCCGCCTCTGGCATGGATGTGTGTGATGTCCTTAGGTTAGTTAGGTTTAAGTAGTTCTAACTTCTAGGGCACTGATGACCTCAGATGTTAAGTTCCATAGTGCTCAGAGCCATTTGAACCATTTTTCAACCAATCACCTCTGACCATATTAACGGCCTTGATACGTCTGGGCATTGAGTCAAACAGAGCTTGGATGGCGTGTACAGGTACAGCTGCCCACGCAGCTTCAACGCGATACCACAGTTCATCAAGAGTATGACTGGCATATTGTGACGAGCCAGTTGCTCGGCCACCATTGACCAGACGATTTCAGTTGGTAAGAGATTTGGAGAAAGTGCTGGCCAGAGCAGCAGTCGAACATTTTCTGTATCCAGAAAGACCCGTACAGGACCTGCAACATGCGGTCGTGCATTATCCTGCTGAGATGTAGGGTTTCGCAGGGATCGAATGAAGGGTAGAGCCATGGGTCGTAAAATGTAACGTCCACTGTTCAAAGTGCCGTCAATACGTACAAGAGGTGACCCAGACGTGTAACCAATAGCACCCCATACCATCACGCCGGGTGATACGCCAGGATGGCGATGACAATTACACACTTCCAATGTGCATTCACCGCGATGTCTCCAAACACGGATGCGATCTTCATGATGCTGTAAACAGAACCAGAACTCGTCCGAAAAAATGACGTTTTGCCATTCGTGCACGCAGGTTCGTCGTTGAGTACACCATGGCGGGCACTCCTGTCTGTGATGCAGGGATCTGTCGACTCAGGGATCGAGACATGGCTGCAAGATCCGTTACAGACTTGTGGCTAAGATGCCTGTCATCTCGACTGCTAGTGATACGAGGCCGTTGGGATCCAGCACGGCGTTCCGTATTACCCTCCTGTACCCACCGATTTCATATTCTGCTAACAGTCATCGGATCTCGACCAACGCGAGCAGCAATGTCGCGATACCATAAGCCGCAATCGCGATAGGCAACAATCTGACCTTTATCAAACTCGGGAACGTGATGGTACGCATTTCTCGTCCTTGCACGTGGCATCACAACAACGTTTCACCAGGCAACGCCGGTCAACTGCTGTTTGTGTATGAGAAATGGGTTGGAAACTTTCCTCATGTCAGCACGTTGTAAGTATCGCCACGGGCGCCAACCTTGTGTGAATGCTCTGGAAAGCTAATCGTTTGCATATAGCAGCATCTTCTTCCTGTCGGTTAAATTTCGCGTCTGTAGCACGGTATCTTCGTGGTGTAGCAATTTTGATGGCCAGTATTGTAATATTTTCATTTGATATTTATATTTAACATTTACATGTATAAAAATTAGTAATATAATGCATTCTTATATTGGCACTTATTGAAATAACAGCAACCACATGTATCTGCACCTTCTGTAGCTTCTTCATGACACCATGGGCATTTAGTACATGGTTCATTAATTTTTTCTAGTGCTTTATATTTTATTATGTAATAAAAACTTTTTTAAATTCATTCATATGTTCAGGTAAAATAAAATCACCATCGTGTAGCAGATATGGATCATCATTCTTTTAAAGTGTCCATTTATTAGAGTTTAAAATTTATGAAGTGTTTAATTTTATTTCTGTACTTCCATCATATATTAGTTATGTCTATTATGAAAAAAACAAACTCTTCATTCCAACATTCACTACACATTTATTTAAAATCGTCAATTCATGATAAATATGACTTAAATTTGTGTCATCTTGTGTGAAGATATTTAAAAAATTTCGGATATTTCTGAGCTACTGTTAAGGTATCTTTGCATATAGCTGAGCTAAATAATAGCAACCTATTCCTTTGTGTCTTCCTCTAATACAATAGTTTTTAACTATATATTGATTTTATAGAATGAAATTGTCAAATACTACAACTGAAATTTCTTGACATTGATCTAACGGAATAATTTTCCTACTATTGTCAATAAAAGTAACAATCTTGTTATTATGCTTATCTTCCACTTTTTCACACCTTTTCATAAGTTCTGAGTATTTTGGCTGCTCCAAAGTTTTAGAATAACTGTAAAAGTGATTGATTTTATTCCAGTTTAACCATCCTGGGGCAAGGATGCAGTTTCCAATCATTATTGTTGTTTTTCCATAACCACTTGGCCCTACAATTACACATCGAAAATAATTAAGTAAAAGTTTACCATAGATTTTTTAATTTCTTTTCTGGTCTTTTCTCTCAAACTGTTTATATGTATTTAATTCTTTTAATAGTAAATGAGCAGATTATTTCAATTGAATGGTAAGTCATCTGGTCCTGAAAAGAGATTGACTGAACCTATAAGGTAAAGCTATAACAATGTTGCACTAGTTTGTTTTTGTACAAGTTTTCTAATTCCAAATATTATATAAAATAATAAACTTTGTTCTTATGGACAAACAATAGCAATTCCAATTGGTCAATATAGTTTGAAAAATTTAGAAAGGTTTATTCACTCCAAAAATCCTAATATACATATTAAAGCAGATGAAATTTTAAATAGAATTGCTATCGAAAATGATGTTAAATTGTATATGGTTATAACATAGATAATATTGCAAATGTGCTAGGATTCAAAAATCAAATTATTGAAGCTTATACAAAAACAGTTGCTACTTATGTTGCTAAAATTATTCTATTTGAATAAATAAATGTAAATTTTAATGTAGTTTATGGAATGCTTGTGAAACATGCTGAACATTTACATAGAGAGTCTAATGTTATTGCTTCATTCAAGCCTAATGCGGAATTTGGTGGACCAATAATTCATGGACCACATTGTCCCATATATATCCTCATTTTTGATCCTATTGAAAACTGTAACTGATGGGAACGATAATCTGATTGACTTCAATGGAGCTACTGTAGCATTAGCTTTAGAAATGTCTTAATACATTTTTTCCTTAATAAATCAGTGACAGCTAGAGCAGACTTTGTCTGTGTCATGAAAAAAACCAAGAGTTATTAGTTTTACTCATTCCCTGTGATGAGAAGACTAAAAATAATTTAAATGTGCCCAACAGAAGTACTGAAATTAACATATATTTTGGTGATCTATGGCTTCATTATAATAATGCCCAATTATTCATGAATTTCAGTATTATTGGAAGTGAGGGCATAGATTATCCAACTTATGAGGAAAATCCAATAAAAAATTAATCGATAATTATGTGAAAAAACTGTTTGATTTTATAACCATAAAGAAGGGAAATAATGTTATGCCTAGAACAGATCATCCTGTCATGTCCTCATCAGTTTTACTGCATATGATTTCTTCTCTTTCTGATAAAATAGGTATGGAAGGACATATTCTTAACAATGGAAAATTAAAGAGCAAGAAAAAATGATGTACTTTATCCATTAGGAATGCTTGGTGGATTTTTTAAAGATTATAAGGAAATTATGTGGGAGGGAGATTTAACAGTATGTTTTACATGGCCATCAAGTGCTGCAGATTCTATTTTTCTTTGGCTTGGCGTTAATCAAGCTGGAGTTGAAGTAAAAGATAAATTTTAAAAGAAGGAAAAATTGTTGTTGAATCAATGGAAATTCGTATATCAGTTGTTATATATGAGCCAGATTACAAGTTAGAACAATTGGAAAATTTGCTGAAAAAACCTAAAGTACATATACCTTTTTGTGAGATGCAAACAGTTAAGGTAGCATGATTAAGTAGCAACTAGATATCCCAAACTGCTGTAACTCAGTAGAATTTCATATGCCATATTTTGTATTTTTTGTATTCCAAACTAATTGTAAAAATAACCACTTGACTGATTCATTGCTGCATGATCATGGAAATCTACATACACTTCATTTGAAAAATGGATGAAATGAAACCTTTCCTCAAGAGATGTGGAATCTAGGTCCACCAAATAATTACTTTAAAGCTTATGATGCTTTCTGAGATTTTAAACGTGTCCCACAATTGAAAGGAGATGTAGATGTTAGTCCATTCAGTTTTACAAGAATTATCCCACATATTTAATTAAGATGACATGCAGAAGAAAATGTCATTGCAACTAAAAGAACTACTATGAAACTGTGGTCTACTGTCAGTGAAAATATACATGACTCAGCCATCATTTTATATGGTGAAAAGAATTTGACATATGATTCACAACAGAGAATACTTACTTACTGAAAATTTTTAATTCTACTAACTTTAAACTGAGCTCCCATAGGCATGAACCTTAATTCATTTATTTACTTTCTTACATGCACCATTTATTTTCTTATGTGCACCAATCATTCTTTATGTATACCTTTTATAAAAAATTAATAAACATCTTTTTCTTACATGCACCAATCATTATTTTACTTGCACCTTTTGTAAAAAAACATTAAAATAAATTTTTCTTATGAGCCCCTTTGTAAAAAATATATTCTATTGAAATAAAATGGAGTGAATTATACTTGAACAGATGGAGTATAGTAGGAGGAAAAGGGGGTTGTGGATAACTGGCTCAATTTCAGATGAACCTGGAGGGTGAGACAGAAATTGAGGCAGTGAGCCATAACCCCCCCCTTTTTCCTCCTACTCTTTCAAATGTATAAAGTGTAGTTTATCTCTTATTTGTGCCATTCAGAAAGTCCACCAAGTAATGAGAATGAGCAATGAAGCAAGTCAAAAATTTTCTCAAGGTGTTTCAGGACCAAAGATCAAGCAAGCCAAACAGTTGAATATCATATATAAATTTGAATTCCTCCTGGCATAGCCTGGTATCAAACAGCAGAAAACCACACATATATGTGTGAATTACATTCATACATTCAGAATCTCTTGCTAAGCTCCTGGATGAATTGATCCAGATATTCTAATCTTGCTACATACCATCTAAAATAAAATAATGTGGGGCTGAAAACTATCAACGTCACATTGGGATGTGGAGGGAGGTTACATCAAGGAGAGGAACAGAAGAGTGGGAGGAGGGAGCATCGAAGAAAGAGAGGGTATGAGTAGATGGACAGACAGATGTAGCAACAAAAATGACAGGCAGAGAGGGAGGAAGAGATGGAGGGGAGATGAAATACAGTGACATGGGAAGGAAGAAACAAAGAGGAGGAGGAGAAGAATTTGGATGGGAGAGGGAGGGCAGGAGGAGGTGGAGTAACAGATGATTAGAATACATAAATAATCAGGTGACACTGCATTTCTCAGCCAGTATGTTACATGAAGGAAACATTGTATTATTGTTGCATCATGTTAAAGACATCTTGCTCTTGTTTCTACATTGTAATCAGCGTGAGAGCAGAAATAGCTGAAGAACTGCACTGCCCAGTATGGGAAGTGTGTCCAAGGAGATCTTTATCACGAAGGGAATCGGTGGCCTTCATCAGTTATAAATATTTCCTAACAATAATTAACTTCGACTTCCAGTGGGGTTGCGTCGCTGCTCTAAAGACGAACTGGTGCTGAGGTTGCAAAGGCGTTTAAAAAATCTAAGGCAAGTATAATAGAGTTTCCTAAATTTACGGTCTTGGGTAAGAAATTTTATAACAGTCATTTGAAGAAGCTAATCGTAAAACAAAATTAATGACTGTGTATCGTTTCCCAGCTTAAATCTTCAGCTGTGGGGCTTTTCAAAAGAACACTTAAAGGAAAGATTTTTAAACATTTCATTGCTCACAGTTCATGCAAATGGATGGAACTAGTGAACGACTTAGTCAGTCAATGTAGTGAGATCAAATATAAAACTATTAATATAAAACTAGATGTCGTGAAAGATAACGGCCTTTTGTCCACAGTGCATAACAAAGATCAAGATGACAGATCCACTAAAAATTAAAAGTCGGTGATTTGTTTGTAAGTAGTAAGCATAATTCGATTTCGAGGAAGGCTTCACCCCAAACTGATCAACTGAGATATTCAAAATTCGAGTAGCTAAAGACATCAATCCTAGAACGTACTTGTCAGAAGATGAAATGTCGCGATTACTTTGTAAGAGAGTGTATGTGTAAGGAGTGAGGCAAACATGAGCAGATGTTACACGATGTGTAACTGATTGATTTGGAGAAGTCCAGACTTGACAAAGATGCTGACAAAAGCTACTCACTGCTCTCCATGTATCGGTTACGGATTGAGTCGAGATGATGAAGTTTAATTTGTGGGGCGCTCAACTGCGCGGTCATCAGCGTCCATACAAAGTCCCAATTTTTACGCTGTCCAATATTTTCACAATCCAATCCAGCCAACTACAAGAATGATGATGATGATGAAATGATGAGGACAGCACAAACACCAAGCCCGGGGAACCCGTGATCCAGAGGCAGCAACGCTGCAGACACGCACTGAGGGGGGGATTTCTACGAAGTCAGGCAAGATAAACAAACACATTCACTGATTTACTTTCTAAAAGAGACGTCATGTGCAACAACTGTTCTTTTAAATTTAATTTATTTATTTGTTTGTTGAATCTTCATGCTGACTGCGCAGCCTCATTTTAATTGTACACTGCGACTGTCTGGAGAGAAGGGGAGGATTTACTTTATATTTATTGTACCTTTTATGTATTTAGTGAAACTACAATCTGCTTGGGCTCCCTCATTTAATACTGTACTGTGACTGGCTGGGGAGGGCGAAGGAATGTGGCGTATAAAGCACAACTAGGCTCGTTAGATCTGTTAAAAATTTATTTCATTCATTTATTGAAACTACATTCTGATTGCCTCATTTTAATACTACACTATGACTGCCTGCAGAGGGGGACCAGCGAGGCCGGGGGGGGGGGGGGAGTAAAGGTAGGGGCGGGTTATAAAACAAGCGGGCTAGTTCCGCCATACTCGATTTTTAAAATTTTTAACCATTTCTTTTTAATTTCCCAACATCTTGCATTCTTTTTTGTAATCTCCACCATTTTGCATTTTTAAATTTTCCAGCTGTGCCATCTTGGATCCTTAGTTATCAGCCATCTCGTGACGTCATTGCACTTGTCATGTACGCAACCCGATGCATAAAGATAAAAAAATGCTGGAATGCCCTAGGCTGTACTCCCATACTACACGACCACAGGTAGCAAAATCAAATTTTCAACCAAATATTTTCTTGAAAACTGATTTGAAAAACTTGAGCATCTAAAAAGATCACGCGCAATGGAACGCAGCCGCGATTTTATCCAGAGAAGTAAAACGTTTATTACAGCAATAAACCGCAGAAACGGATTTAGCATAGTCTTGTATACTAAGCTCATTTTGCTTTTACAACGCGAAATCAGAAAATGATATGGGATTCCCACCCTGTACCAGCTGCCATGAGTCACGAAGTACGTGCTAGCAGTGAGGCTGGAAGCTGACGAGGCGTCATGGAGCGTGCTGCTCCTTTTGCGTGTCTCACATTGCGTTGCTGTTGTCTCAGCCGCCGCATTCGAATCACACCTTAAAGTAGTAAGTGACGCCGACGCTTGTTACGAAGCTTGCGGTGGGAAAAAGTTTCCTGTATTTTTTTTTTATTTAACGCTGCAGACCACAACTTAATCTATTTTCAATTACTTTTAATCCTTCTTTTTGTTTAAGTTGCTTGTGTATCTGATTTTCTAAGTCCTCTCTCTGTACATTGTATGACAATAATGATTTGTTCTCGATAAAACTATAGTATCGGATAAACAATTTCGGTGTTTCCCTGACCCCATTTCAGTATCTGCTACTGCCTATTTACCTGAGTTGTACAGCCGACTATCGCTCTTTTGTTCTTAAATCCGGTTGCTAACGTTTCTAATAGCAGTTACTTTGTACACTTCATCAAATGTAGAAGGGGATTTGTATACTGCTACTGTGGCAGGCGATGGGCTTAAGTCTTTTCCAATATTTTTGTTTTTGTGAGCTGAAATGCTGATCAACGGCGATCTGTAATTGTTCTTAGAAATGCGGGGAAACTAACTGTTTAGCTGATTCGATTCCGCCAGAGACTTCAGATCTTTTTGGGCGTAGTGCCCTTCTTATCTCTTGTCAGATTAGTCACTTATTCTGAAACTACGTAAATGATGGAACTCTTCCTCCGTCCACTGTAGCTCACAGATTCCTCGAATAATGCTCGCACTACTTATATAGTTTAGCTTGTAGCAAATCTGAATTCCGTTTATTGAGTAAGCTTTTGTTACTTTCTCGCTTGGTAAATAGACCGGCGACGATTCATGAGTTTCTTATTTGAATCTGTTGTAACTCTTTCGTTAATCGAAAGTGGTACAGTCCCAAGAACGAAATTCAAGAACTAATCGATAGTTGATTTTATAATCGACCTCTTCTGTGCGTGAGTTATACTTCCTCGGCTTCTATCCTTCATCACAGCTAGACACATTTGAGAGATCATTGCACATGCATTCACTCAAGAGTAGAGTTGCAAAAATTCCGCTGGCTGCTGTAGACTCTCAGAAGTAAGCGTTGATTATGGTAGTTTCCATAGTATCCTTGGTCAGTTAAAGTTGCAACCGTGTTAGCTGTACGTTAGGTGTGTTGGATACCTACCGGGCGTAAAACTCACAACGATCGCATTCTTCAGGTACGCTATCAGTGTCTGACTAGATTCCCCTAGAAGCGAGAAGCGGCGAAACGTCCAGAGACTAAGTGGCGATAAATGGAGGGCCAGATAATCTACGGAACATTTTTGTTCAGTGCAGCTATGCTCCTGTCTGTCACTTAAAAATGAATAGTATTCACAGCAAAACTGAAATTGTAAACGTTTAATTTAGGTTTTATTTGAAAATCGTTGATTTGTAATGTGCAACAGGAGAATGTTATAGTAAAAATAAAGAAAACAATTCAGATATATTATATAGCTCTAGAAAACGTAAAGGCAAAACAAAAAAAACGCAAAACAAAATTTTATCAAACATCTCTTCAATACTTCGTCGAACTTACACAAAACATGTTTTTGTTATTCATAAACAATTTTTGCACTTATGAATAGTAACAGAAAACTTTTGCTTTTGATCATCATGAAGAACTTTATATCGAGTACAACATAACTGTAATTACATAAATTTTTATATTTTTGCATGTAAACTGTACTGGCATCAAATGTAATTGCTATACTTACATACGAGGGTTGGAACTTAAATAGTAGCAGCAGCACTCCGTCTTCAGGCCACAAGCGACCCATCGGGACCATCCGACCGCCGTATCATCCTCAATGAGGATGCGGATAGGAGGGGCATGTGGTCAGCACACCGCTCTCCCGGTCGTTATGATGGTTTTCTTTGACCGGAGCCGCTACTATTCGGTCGAGTAGCTCCTCAATTGGCATCACGAGGCTGAGTGCACCCCGAAAAATGGCAACAGCGCATGGCGGCTGGATGGTCACCCATCCAAGAGTCGGCCACGCCCAACAGCGCTAAACTTCGGTGATCTCACGGGAACTGGCGTATCCACTGTGGCAAGGCCGTTGCCGGAACTTAAATAGCGGTAACTATGTATTCACAGCCGATACAAAAGATTTACACGTTTGCACGTGTTGCTGTCCTTCAAACTAGTCATCAGCGTTGTGTAGAACCCGTTGCTAGCGATGTGGAAGGCGTAGTACAGCGTCAGCAGAGCCTGTTCTGTTGATGGTGCGAATGGAGCGGTCTTAAGTGTTGGTGATTCTCGTGTACGATTGTGATGGTGTTATCATAACGCATTACGTTCCTCCTCGGCAGTCTGTCAGTACACAATATTACTGTTCGTTTTTGGAGCATCACCTGCGATCAGCTTTGTGAAATAAGCGGAGACATTTTCTGCGCAACCCACCCACAATTTTGCAAGACAATGCGTGGGCGCATACAGCCAAGCTGTGGCTGCTCTCTTCAAATGGTTCAAAAGGCTCTGAGAGCTATGGGACCTAAGATCTGAGGTCATCAGCCCCCTAGAAATTAGAACTACTTAAACCTAACCAACCAAAGGACATCACACACATCCACGCCAGAAGCAGGATTCGAACCTGCGACCGTAGCAGTCACGCGGGCTGAAGCGATACGAACCGCTTGGCCACAGCGGCCGGCCTGCTCTCTTTGGTCGAAGGGGCTGTGAAGTACTGTACCATCCACCATACTCCCCGGACTTAAGTCCTTGTGACTTTGATTTGACTCCGAAGATGAAGGAACCACTTCGTGGCATTCGCTTCAAAACTGTTCCAGAGATTCGACATGTAGTAGACCGCTACATTCGCACCATCAACAGAACGGGCTCTGCTAACGCTATACTACGCCTTCCACATCGCTGGCAATGGGTTCTACACAACGCTGCTGATTACTTTGAACGACAGTAACAGGTGCAAACATATAACTCTTTTGTATCGGTTGTGAATAAATAGTTGCCACTATTTAAGTTCCAACCCCCACAAAAGCGCGATCAACTAATTTTTATGACTTGCTAAATGAAATTTATATTCTGCAAGGATATAAACTACGCACTGGGCTAACACTAAGTGAAATGTAGTTCTAATTGTGAGCAAAACAAACAAACAAAGCGACGTCGCCGACTGCCAGTTACTCTTTTATAGATTCATTTACCTTACTTCCCTATCAACTCTACCAGTACTACCGGTAATCTTATCGTTTACTACGTCTTTTGTGTAGTGTACGAAAAGTACCGAGGCGTGGTTTTCGTACAGCGAAACACTGCTCCAGTAAGATACACTATGGGCCACTAAAAATGCTACACCAAGAAGGAATGTAGCTGATAAATGGGTATTCATTGGACATATATATTATACTAGAACTGACATACGATTACATTTTCACGCAATTTGGGTGCATAGATCCTGAGAAATCAGTACCCAGAACAACCACATCTGGGTCAAACAGAGCTTGGATGGCGTGTACAGGTACAGCTGCCCTTGCAGGTTCAAGACGATACCACAGTTCACCAAGAGTAGTGACTGGCGTATTGTGACGATCCAGTTGCTCGGCCACCATTGACCAGACGTTTTCAATTGGTGAGAGATCTGGAGAGTGTGCTGGCCAGGGCAGTGGTCGAACATTTTCTGTATCCAGAAAGGCCCATACAGGACCTGCAACATGCGGTCGTCCATTATCCTGCTGAAATGTAGGATTTCGCAGGGATCGAATGCAGGGTAGAGCTACGGGTAGTAACACATCTGAAATGTAACGTCCGCTGTTCAAAGTAGCGTCAATGCGAACAATAGGTGACCGATGCGTGTAACCAATGGTACCCCGTACCATCACGCCAGGTGATACGCCAGTACGGCGATGACGAATACACGATTCCCATACGCGTTCACCGCGATGTCGCCAAACATGGATGCGACCATCATGATGCTGTAAACAGAACCTGGATTCATCCGAAAAATTGACGTTTTGCCATTCGTGCAGCCAGGTTCGTCGTTGAGTACACCATCGAGGGCGCCCCTGTCTGTGATGCAGCGTCAAGGGTAACCGCATGCATTGTCTCCGAGCTGATAGTCCATGCTGCTGCAAACGTCGTCGAACTGTTGGTGGAGATGGTTGTTGCCTTGCAAACATCCCCATTTGTTGACTCAGGGATCGAGACGTAGCTGCACGATCCGTTACAGACACGCGGATAATTTGCCTGTCATCTCGACTGCTAGTGATACGAGGCCATTGGAATCCAGCACGGCGTTCCGTATTACCTTCGTTAAATTACCCTCCTGAACCCACCGATTCCATATTCTGCTAACAGTCATTGGATCTCTACCAATTCGAGCAGCAATGTAGCGATACGATGAACCGCAATCGCGATAGGCTTCAATCCGACCTTTATGAAAGTCGAAAACGTGATGGTACGCATTTCCCCTCCTTACACGAGGCATCACAACAACGTTTCACCAGGCAACGTCGGTCAACTGCTGTTTGTGTATGAGAAAAGGGTTGGAAACGTTCCTCATGCCAGCACGTTGTAGGTGTCACCACATGCGCCAACCTTGTGTGAATGCTCTTAAAAGGTAATCATTTGCATATCACGGCGTCTTCTTCCTGTCGGTTAAATTTCGCGCTAGTAGCACGTCATGTTTGTGTCCAGTAGTGTACTTCTTCATACTTGAAGGTTGTGGCTACTTTGAAGTGTTCTAAACCCCCTCTGGCTGTCTCTTCCACACGCCCGACCGGTCACTCGCTCCCTGTTCGTAGCACAGCTAGTGCCATGCCCCTAAAGACGTAGACACGTCGCCGCAGCGACACGCTGACCCTCGCTCCCGGCCACGTGACTGGTGACGTAGACGAGCGGCGTGGTGCTCAGGCGCCTGGCGCTCAGCGCCACGGAGTGCGTACGGTGCGAGGCATCAATCACACGCGGCAGGTTCATTACGCGGGAATCCGGCGGTGCCCAGATTGCCGCCTGTCACTGCTTTAGCCAGACGGCGGGCGCCATGGCGGCCGTGCCGCAGCTGCACCCTGAAGATTGCTTCCCGCACAGCTCCTCCAGCTGGGACACAGCGACTTCACTCGCTCGCTGCCCCAAGATGTTACCGGATTACGATAGATTACTTCCTGATGCGCTCCCCGCTTTATAAAACATTTCCCTTCTTACGGTCTGTGTAAGAAGGAGAGGAGGGAGCAAGATCAAAGCCGGCCGGTGTGGCCGTGCGGTTCTAGACGCTTCAGTCTGGAACCGCGTGACCGCTACGGTCGCAGGTTCGAATCCTGCTTCGAGCATGGGTGTGTGTGATGTCCTTAGGTTAGTTAGGTTTAAGTAGCTCTAAGTTCTAGGGGACTGATGACCACAGATGTTAAGTCCCATTGTGCTCAGAGCCATTTGAACCATTTAGAGCTCAATATCCCATAGAAGATGAGTGCTAGGTTGTTGTTGTTGTTGTGGTCTTCGGTCCTGAGACTGGTTTGACGCAGATCTCCATGCTACTCTATCCTGTGCAAGCCTCTTCATCTCCCAGTACCTACTGCAGCCTACATCCTTCTGAATCTGCTTAGTGTATTCATCTCTTGGCCTCCCTCTACGATTTTTACCCCCCACGCTGCCCTCCAGTACTATATTGGTGATCCCTTGATGCCTCAGAACATGTCCTACCAACCTATCCCTTCTTCTAGTCAAGTTGAGTGCTAGGTAGTAACCTTAAACAGTTTTGGGAGAGAAATGATGACACATCTACGCCCTCGTCTACATAAAAACTCCGAAAGCCATTCTACAGGCCATTATGTATCAATATTGTGAAGTTGTGTCCTTTTCCATTAGCATGCAAGGCGAGAGCAATATGGCTGTTTATAACCCTCTGTACCTCATTTTGATGGTCACTACAAGAGATATTGATGGTGGTAGCAGAAATGTCGTAGATTCCTCGTTGTCGTTCGATTTTCACAGAGTACGCGAAGGAACCTGCCCCCCCTTCCTGCAGCGGTGTACCGTAGGTCTCTAGAAGAGCATATCGTTCCAAAAGGTTTGAACGGGGCACGGGTCATCCCCGTTTTCAAGAACGGACGTCGAATAGATGTGCAGAACTACAGACCTATCTCTCTAACGTCGATCAGTTGTAGAATTTTGGAACACGTATTATGTTCGAGTATAATTACTTTTCCGGAGACTTGAAATCTACTTTGTAGGAATCAGCATAGGTTTCGAAAAAGACGATCGTGTGAAGCGCAGCTCGCGCTATTCGTCCTCGACACTCAGAGGGCCACAGACACGAGTTCCCAGGTAGATGCCGAGTTTCTTGATTTGCGCAAGGCGTTTGATACAGTTCCCCACAGTCGTTTAATGAACAAAGTAAGAGAATATGGACTATCAGATCAATTGTGTGACTGGATTGAAGAGTTCCTAGATAACAAAACGCAACATGTCATTCTCAATGGGGAGAAGTCTTCCGAAGTAAGCGTGATTATAGGTGTGCCGCAGGGGAGTGTCGTAGGACCGTTGCTATTCACAGTATATATAAATGACCTAGTGGATAACATCGGAAGTTCACTGATGCTTTTTGCGGATGATGCTGTAGTATATGGAGAGGTTATAACAATGGAAAATTGTACTGAAATGCAGGAGGTCCTACAACGAATTGACACATGGTGCAGGGAATGGCAATTGAATCTCAATGCAGACAAGTGTAATGTGCCGAATACATAGAAAGAAAGATCGTTTATCATTTAGCTACAGTATACCAGGTCAGCAACTGGAAGCAGTTAATTCCATAATTTATTTGGGAGTAGGCATTCGGAGTGATTTAAAACGGAACGACCATACAAAATTAATCGTCCGTAAAGCAGATGCCAGACTAAGATTCATTCGAAGAATCCTAAGGAAATGCAGTCCGAAAACAAAGGAAGTACGTTACAGTACACTTGTTCGCCCACTGCTTGAATACTGCGCACCGGTGTGGGATCCGTACCAGATAGGGTTGATAGAAGAGATAGTAAAAGATCGAACGGAGAGCAGCGCGCTTCGTTATAGGATCATTTAGTAACTGCGAAAGCGTTACGGAGATGACAGATGAACTCCAGTGGAAGACTCTGCAAGAGAGACACTCAGTGCCTCAGTACGGGCTTTTGTTGAAGTTTCGAGAACATACCTTCACCGAGGAGTCAAGCAGTATATTGCTCCCTCCTACGTATATCCCGCGAAGAGATCATGAGGATGAAATCGGAGATTAGAGCCCAGAGGCATACCGACAATCTTTCTTTCTACGAACAATACGAGACCGGAACAGAAGGGAGAACCGATAGAGATACTCAAGGTACCCTCCGCCACACACCGTCAGGTGGCTTGCGGAGTGTGGATGTAGATGTAGAATATCGATTCTATATCTTCACATTACTTCAGGCATAACAATATTCTCCATTGGCTGTTAGAGGTTGGAAAAAATATTCTTTTCTTTGGCATTCATCATTACCACAGTTTTTGCTGTGTACACATTTACGATTGGCTGTCTCGAATACATCTTAAGAGTATCACACTTAAAACATGGAAACATGGAAAAAAAACTGTCATAGACTAACCAGTGACAGTGTACAAGAATCACAGCTTTCAAAAAGTTAACGGTGCCTGTGGACGCTATACAAAAAAAAAATAATAATGTCTCTGAAATCTTTCAAATTCTTAACGACAGAGCAGTACCGACAAGCCTCTTTTAGAGGAATCATCGCAGCTGTGACTTAAGATTATTTACGGAAAGTTAGGTTGACGCAAATCATCCTGGTTGTTTGAAGGTTTTTTGCGTGCTTCTTCCGAATGAGAATCCAGTGGCTCACCAATTGCGTCATCTCGCTCCATAATGGCCTTATACAGGGCGGTCGGAGACGGTCTGAAAATCTTCTGAGGGTGTTGCACCGTAGCTTGCGCTGAGAAATGTTAAGAGTAAAATTCGGTAGGTTGTACCGTTTCCGTGTTAATTAGCATTGAAGCTAGCCAGTAAAACCGTTGCATGCGCAAATTCAAGCCAGAGACGGTCTCGCCAATCCTGTTCTTTGTTTGGTCTCCTGATAACGAACAAGCGAGCGATACAGAAACTGGGTACGGGACTGTAGTAAGGCTAAGCAAACCTCGTGCGCTATCATCTACGCTGTGACAACAACTGACAATAATTGTACCCGGCGGGCGTGACTACCTAAATTCAGTGCTAATTAACTCCAAAACGGCACAACGCATCGAATCTTTTTCTTAACACTTATTTCTTAGCACAGCCTGCCCTGCAACGTCCCCCTAAGCTCTTCAGACAGGCCGCCCGGGGTGGCCGAGCGGTTCTAGGCGCTACAGTCTGGAACCGCGCGACCGCTACGGTCGCAGGTTCGAATCCTGCCTCGGGCATGGATGTGTGTGGTGTCCTTAGGTTAGTTAGGTTTAAGTAGTTCTAATTTCTAGGGGACTGATGACCTCAGAAGTTAAGTCCCATAGTGCTCAGAGCCATTTTAACCTTTTTTTTTTTTCAGACAGTTTATGACTACCCTGTGTGGGTCGGACAATATATGTGTTGTTTGGCGTCTACATAATTTAGGTTTGCTTTACACGTATTTACGAATTTTAGGAATGCCAAAATTACTTCACCACGATTATGTGACTAAAAGAATTTAATTTCTGATAAACACAGAAAATACAGTTTTCAATGAAATGACCTTAATTTTTCAAGAAATTTGTTACTAACATTATTATACTGTTGTTGTAAGTTTCCCCCATTCGATTTATTAATGTTAATGACATTATCGATCTGGTAGGTAGTGGCAGGGTGCAGGATGGCTGGAAATGAGTATCAGAGCCCAATTTAGGATACAATACAACATTCCTGTATAGTTACCAAAACAACAGCATTGCACACTAGTAAAAACATCGCTATCAATATTACAACGATCGGCGCTTTGCCAAAACAAATTAAAAAATACAATGCATAAAAACTTTAGCTTAGTATTATAAATAGGTCGACATGCGATTCCACATCCAGATTCAAGGCAAAACTTTTGTGTAGCAATATCAGATCGGGTGTATTTCGCAAACACATGTATGGAAATGACGAGCTGGCAACACTGGTGTCACATGGTGTAGTACATCGGAATGTACTGAAGAACACGTGTACACCACATTGCCGTATCAGCCATTGCAACTCACTCAACAGACTTCTTGTACGTCACATCCACGATGGAACTTTAGTTCGAATCCTCGTCAGGTTTATTTTTATATTTTTAAGATGTTCGTTCCCTCGTTCTCTTTGTCCATAAGCAGGACATCAGTTTGCCACATGACAATATCTTATCACATGACAGTTCACATGGTTCAATTAGCTGCGCAGTGCACAACCATAATAGGTTCTGCCAAGTGCATTTTAGGTGGCTTCCCGATGGAGCACACAAACTATGAATACGTTCATATGCTTTTGGTGTTGTGTGCATCCGATAACCAAGCTGCTCTCGCAGCTCTTGCGTATGCTACACGGTGCCGTCATAGGAGCCCTTCCGGGACAAGTCCATTCATCCACATGTCATCGACAGTTGTCAACCGAGGACTGCACTACTCTCTTGGTCGAGCTGTACAGTAGTGAATTTCCTTACCTGTGTACACTTATAACCCTACCACTACTATTGTAATTTAGTATGCTTTGATCTAAATAACAGAAAATCCTATTTCTATGTTGCCACGTACAACTACCTTACTAAAATTTAGTTTAGTTTCCAAATAAGGTACACTATCTACAGAGTTACCCTTTTTACAGAATTTGACTGTGTGTTCTGTCTAATGGAAAAGTAAATCATACTATTAAATTCTTTTCCTAAGATCTTACCCAGCGCTTAGAAAGAAAGGCAGTATGAATAGTATCATACTGAAGCTAGGACAATTCAGTTCCAAGTTCATTTAGTGGTTTAAAATACGTACTAACGGTCACCAGCGTATCCAGGGAATGAAACAGTAAAGTATTGGAAAAGCAGAAGTATGAATGTTGCCTACTTTCTCGCTACTGTTTAATTTGGTTCCTCAAATAAATATTACTCCACTAAAACAATGTTGGAGTACACCCTTATACATTATGTTCTTAAAAGAGAAAAAGTCCAGTAGATAACTTCAAGGAAGCTAAAAAATTTTTGGCCATGAGGGACATTTAGAAAAGCACTTTCCATAATCAACAAAGTTAAATACAAAAACACTTAGATAGTAAAGCATACACTCTTTATACTGAACATTTCAAGTCAAGAAAACCTCTTTCTTAGTGGAATTTAGCTTCAAAAGCTATTACTCTTTGAACTAATTCCGTATAGTAATTTTACAGATTCTAGTATCTTGGCTTCACTCTCATTGAATTTCACGTAAGCGAACTTTTACTATAACACTTTGCAATCGTTAGGAAAAAAATTCTTTTATTATTTACACAAAAACAATTTAAATGGTGTCTCTTTACATTAACTTGGCTCTTCATGTGAAACAGGATACTCGGATTAATCAAACACCTGGAAGGAACCCTTTGTAAGTGTATGATTTGGATGAAATAACATGGCGAACCAATTAAATTTCAAGAATAATTATTAAAACACAGTTTAAATTAATGGTTAACGTTGTACAAAAGTAAAAATACAAACAATATCTTATCTGCTGGCTGTAGGCTTGGGTTGTTGTTGTTGTGGTCTTCAGTCCTGAGACTGGTTTGATGCAGCTCTCTATGCTACTCTACCCTGTGTAAGCTTCTTCATCTCCCAGTACCTACTGCTTAGTGTATTCATCTCTTGGTCTCCCACTACGATTTTTACCCTCCACGCTGCCCTCCAATACTATTGGTGATCTCTTGATGCCTCAGAACATGTCCTACCAACCGATCCCTTCTTCTAGTCAAGTTGCGCCACAAACTCCTCTTCTCCCCAATCCTATTCAGTACCTCCTCATTAGTCATGTGATCTACCCATCTATCTAATCTTCAGCATTCTTCTGTAGCACCACATTTCGAAAGATCCTATTCTCTTCTTGTCTAAACTATTTATCGTCCACGTTTCACTTCCATACATGGCTACACTCAATACAAACACTTTCAGAAACGACTTCCTGACACTTAAATCTGTACTCGATGTTAAGAAATTTCTCTTCTTCAGAAACGCTTTCCCTGCCATTGTCAGTCTACATTTTATATCCTCTCTACTTCGACCATCACCAGTTATTTTGCTCCCCAAATAGCAAAACTCATTTACTACTTTAAGCGTCTCATTTCCTAATCTAATTCCCTCAGCATCACCCGACTTAATTCGACTACATTCCATTTGCTTTTGTTGATGTTCATCTTATATTCTCCTTTCAAGACACTGTCCATTCCGTTCAACTGCTCTTCCAAGTCCTTTGCTGCCTCTGACAGAATTACAATGTCATCGGCGAAGCTTAAAGTTCTTATTTCTTCTCCATGGATTTTAATACCTACTCCGAAATTTTCTTTTGTTTTGCTTGGGTGTGGCGAAAAATTATGACGCCTACACTACCCACAGTACGGTCTGTAGGTATCTTGCTGTATGGGCTCAATTTCTCTGCTTGGTGGCGCTCAATTTTACATACAGTAGCCCAACAACTCGCAGCTATGCCTTAAGCCGTTTGCAGGCTTCATACGAGGCATTTTTGTGCAAATTTGCAAGCAAAGCTTCTCCTGCTCCACAAAGGTGTTTCCTCAATCACTGCTGCCTACAGACTGTGTGACCTGCTTCCCGCACCTGTTCTAGGTAGCGCACCAATTCGCCCTTGCCATCTTTTCCACTCCCCAGAGCCACTTCTGTCTCAAACAAACGCGCACTGGCGTTTACACAGCACCTATTCCTTACATTGTTCCTAAGCGTGACCATTTCTTAAATTGTGAAATTTATATCAACGTGAACAATTTATACACACGAATATTTTTAAATACAAAATGTCATCAGAACATTAATTATCGTAATAAAGAATTTACATAGTATTTTACATACATTACTCACATACAATGCAGAAAACTTTTATCTCCAGTATAGTACACTTTACTTTACATACACAGAAAAATATAGTACCAACATGCGAAAACTTTGAAGCAGAAATTTTGTAAAAGTGTAGATGAACCGTAAACAAATAATGTTATACACTTACTTGAGTTCAGAGTCAACTGACGGAGCCTGCACTATTCATCAGTGCACTGCAGGTCATCTTGCAAATAGATACGAACTTCTGCGATTGCTAGTTTCTTATAGACAACCCCATCATTTGCGGACAGTCTTAAAGAGCTTTGGACGCTATCTACAAGATTATTCATGACCGTTCTAAACATTAACGGTCCTACGACAATTCCTAGGAGTACTCCGGAAATTACCTGTACGTCCGCCGATTTTGTTCCGTTAACGGTGACCTGTCGCGCTATACTTGCAAGGAAGTCTTGAATCCAGTCGTAAGTCAGATCTGATACTCGGTAAGCTCGTACTTTCTTCCCCTAAACGATAGTGCGGAACGGTGTCAAATGCCTTCCAGAAGTCATGGAAGATACCATTACTTGAAAACGTCTAAAGGACTATGGGTCTTATAGAAGAAGAGAGTGAGCTTTTTGCCAGTTCTCTGCTTGCTTAATCCTTGTTGATTTTTATAGAGCAAGTTATCTTTGTCCAAAAACGACTTAATTCCTCAGCATAATACATGTCGCATAATTCTACAAAAGATTGACGTCAATGGCACAGACCTATTATTATGTGTATCTGCCCTACGACAGTCCTGGCAAAGGAGATGACCTTCGCTTTGTTCCAGCTGTTGTATGCCAGACGTTGCAACAGTGAAGTACGATAAACTGATGTAAGAAGGAGAGCAAATTCTTTCACATAATCGTTCTAGAATCTTAAAATATCTCATCTGACGCCTTTCCATCACAAAATGATTGTACAGTGGTGTCCAAAATTAAAGCAACAAACAGTTATTTCCCCGTCCTGCGTCCAATTTACGACATAAAACTGTCTACAGGATGTCTACCATCTTGTGCTGCACGGAAGATGGCATTCCGCTCAACGGACAACCATGCCAACGATGACGTCAGGGCACCTATGAAAAACGAGGCTGTGTTCCCCAGGTAGTCCCAAATCCACAAATGGTTCAAATGGCTCTGAGCTCTATGGGACTTAATATCTATGGTCATCAGTCCCCTAGGAGAACTACTTAAACCTAACTAACCTAAGGACACCACACACATCCATGCCCGAGGCAGGATTCGAACCCAAATCCACAATCGCTGTGTACATAGTCACAGACGTTGCAGTATGGCACACAGAAGATACGTACGAGGGCCATAGAAAGAACGGAAGCAGGACATGGCTTACTGTGAATCTTTCTGTTGCTTCTCGGATGTGGCGACAGTTTAGAGAGACCAAAACTGTATTCCGAAGACCAGGTCAGAGCCGACCACGTGTGTCTTCAGAAAAGAGAACCATCATTCGGCTGTGAGGGCACCACAGTACCGCTTTAGTACTACACGGCAACTGACATGTGAGTTCTCAGCGTCCACTGGTTGTGTTGCATAGAGACAAACAGTGTGCAGGAGGCTTCGGCAAACTGTCGGAGACCTGCTGTATGTCTACCTCTGACGCGTCTTCACTGAAGGGAACCACTACAGGCCTCCATATGCCACCTGGGTGGTCGAATAGTGGGATAACGTTGTTTTCACAGATGAGTCCAGATTTAGTCTGGAGAGTGACTCTCGACGGATTAGCATCTGGAGAAAACTTGGAACACGATTTGGGGTCCCAGACATTGTTGAAAGAGACCGATATCGAGGAGGATCCCTAATGTTGTTGGCAAGGATTATGTTTACCACTGGAATTGTAGGGGTGAATGGACAAGGTTCAACTGCTGCAGGTATCGTGAAGAGATCTTGGTACCTTATGTGCGGTTGTTGCGAGGAGCTGTGGGCCCAGACTTCGTATTGATGGACGACAACGCTCGTCCTTCTAGAGTACGGGTGGTTGATGTTGTCTTGAAAACGAAAGAATTTGCTCACGTGGTTTGGCCTGCTCGCTCTTCCGGTTTGAATCCTGTAGAGAATGTCTGGGATGCACTAGGGAGATGGCTTGCATCGCTTCAGCATCAACTAACCATCCTCCAACATTGCGAGCAGCTCAACATCACACTGATAACATCATTCATAGCTTGCCCAGTCGTTGGTAGGCCTGTATTGCTGCCAGAGAGGCTCACATCCCATACTGAGCATATTAACAGAATCTTCCGTCGGTTCTTGGTAGAACTACATTATAATAAATGAAAAGCACCAGTTTGCATTTGTTCTACAATATTACTTTTATTGTTAACCGGTTTTCGGCTTACAAGGCCATCTTCAGACATTTACTGAGTATTATCACCAAAGAAGTTAAATGTTAGCAGACAACATTGGAAGAGAAGTAACACAAAAAAATTGTTCAAATGGCTCTGAGCACTATGGGACTTAACATCTGTTGTCATCAGTCCCCTAGAACTTAGAACTACTTAAACCTAACTAACCTAAGGACATCACACACATCCATGCCCCAGGCAGGATTCGAACCTGCGACCGTAGCAGTCGCGCGGTTCCGGACTGAGCGCCTAGAACCGCGAGACCACCGCGGCCGGCAGAAGTAACACATCTAGACTGATGTAGAAACATACAGTAAGTAACATCTTTGCAATGAAAAAGTAAAAACTGAACTGTACATGAATAACAATGGAGTAGACAGGAAAACCTTTAGCACAAAACAGGAATTGCATGCCTACACAACAGTTTCTATTAATAAACAAAACTAATAAAATAAAGTAAAATTAGTACTAGACACGAGGTATGAAACATGAAGAGTGATACACAACAAATTAAAAGAAGAGACAGTTATCAATGTAAATATGTATTCTGTATTCTAAAGTAACTTCTTTGGTTTGTGTTGTTGTAATTGCGCTGAATCTAAGATGACAGGCGAAAATGAGAGGCAGCTTCGATCGCGAACAAGTGTTAATAGACCTGAATTCCGAGCTGAAGGATTACATGATGACGACATGATGCGCGATGTACCGGCGCAACAGTCCGCGTCACGGACACGAGAATACACGTTACCCCGTGTTATGCAAATGTTCGTCGATATGAAAATTCGCATGGGTAATCTTGACAATCAAATAGGTAATCTAGCAGGCAATAGTGACAATCTTGAAACCAAAATTGGTACCTTAAAACATGCCCTCGGAAGCCGGATAAATAATGTTGCCACTAACATGACAAATCTTGAATCTGGTATCTGTGAGATCGAATAAAGATTAGACTCTCACGTAAATAACATCAAAGTCAGTGTGAGCAGTTTACAAACCCAGATAGCTGATGTCGATGCTAAGTTGCAGGAACAAAATAGAACAGTTGGCAGTAAATTAAACAGTCTTGAATTGGGAGTAGAGGATACTCAAGTTCGTATGGATAATATAAATTCTGTTATCAGTGACATACAAAGCCAAACTAAAAGTGTAAATGACATCATGGAAGAAAAAATTAAAACTATTGCCACTGAGTACGCGAACGAACTATGCGCAAATGTAAATGCTAGAATAGATAGTGTCTTTTCCTTGGTTGAATCCTCTGATACCAACATTGGTCGGAATTTTCGGAACTGCAAGCACGGGTAGAAATATGCAAACCTACCGCGGACGACTCTTTGAAACATTATAGTGAAGTGACATAGACAGCAAACCAACTGACAGGCGTAAATAACATAGGGGTACGGATGGAAAACATTGCCCAACGCCTGTCAGATGTCAATATTAGCAAAAAATAGATAACGTCACTGCAGGTACACGTTCCACAATTAATAGAGAATTTGAGGAATGGATCGACTCAAGAGAACACTACATAGAGAACAAAGTACAATCCCAACTGAAAGACGCAGTTTGCCACGGTTGATATTTTAACTGTTTCTGGAACATCCGGTGACACTCTGTCTAGTGAACTTGGAGAAATTAGAAGAGCCTTTAGTCATAATCTTCCTGAGTGGAAGCAACAATTAACTAACGACATTGATCAGCTTAAGAGACAAGTAAAAGAACTGCAGACCGATAATCATGGTGACTACCCGCATTCTGTACCGCCTAAACCAGATTCTCGGCATTATCCAGAGTATCATGTACAACATTCCCCACCAGCAAATAGTACACGTGACAAAATTTCAACGTCACGTCGTCACAATCATCAGTTGAATTAATGAGAGATGAAAGTGTTTTAAAACATCGAGTTTTCCAGCCGTTCATACCGGAAAAGCGGAACTTTCACCCCATGGATATTCTAAAGTCGTTCTCAGATGTTTTTCCAAAAACTTGGAATGACAAACAACGAATTGACGTTAGGATATGTCCAAGGAGAGGGGCCAATCTGGGGTACAGACATCATAGTTAAATGCTACACATATGTTGATTTTGAGAGACACTTTCTGAATAAGTTTTGGAGCTCTGGTATCCAGCGAAGCCTCCGAAAGAAGGTGTATAATGCTGAACCCTTTAACACCAAAGGAGGAGGTCTTAGCCGTTATTTTGAAAAGTATTTACGAAAAATTCAATATTGGGACAAGCCCATCTCCACGAAATATGTCATTATGATTTTAAAATCTTAACTTCCAGGCTCAATCAGAGAAAAATTGGTTAATGTAAATGAGGGCGACCAAGAAGTTTTTCTTTCCGTGCTTGATAACCTAAACAGCACGCTGCAAACGGTAGCAATGGAATGTCATACCAACCTAACACCGATCAGCCTCACGTGGAGCTTAATAATAATAATAATAATAACAACAACTACTTTAATCGCCGTAACGGAAAGCCACACAATAAATATCAAAACCAAAATAGATATAATCCCATTTACCACACTACGCAGCAACAGTATGGTAATTCACCGTTAAATTATAATGGCAATTACCAGTACCACAATAACAGAAAGCGTAATGGAAATCGCAGTGGGGGGAGGCGATGGAATAACTATAACTGACAACAACAGTATAATTTGTAATGTAACTTTACTCCATCACCACAAATGAATTTTGCTCAACCTCCGAATACGACACTTCCTCAGCAACCAAATCAACAGTTCAGAAACAATGCGCAAAACAATCCGCCCAATTCTTTTCAGAACACAACAAGTCAGAACAATCCGGGAAATACAACTATCTTTTATACGCAGGCAAATCAAGTACCAAATACTGTGCAAAATGAAACACCTTCAAATGAATCACAGTTTGTGTGGAATACTAGCGCCAATTTTCAACCGAATAGACCATAGAATACTGCTCGAGTAAAAGTAATTGAAATTTCATCTAAACCTAACGCGGAAAACCAGTAGCAGCTTCTTCATGCCTCCTCGGGGCAGCTGCGGAACAATCGGGGGGCATCTTCATTAGGGAACACTGCAATGTAATTAGGTACGAAGACGACTGTGACTTACGAAACGACCTGTTGAACGAAAATGACACATGTAGCAAGGAAGAAATGTGGGAAAACCAGGTCCAGGCATCATATTTCTGACATACATATTATTGCTATTATTGATACAGGTGCCAACATAAATGCTTTATCTATGTGCGTATATAAGAAAGTGTGCTCTGTTACTTAAATTCCTTAACTCCCCGTTCAAGGATGTACTGTATCCGGAGCTGTGGGCTCCCTGGTACAGAGAGACAGCATACAAATTACAAGTACAGATACAATTCGAATCAGGCAGTATACCGTGTACATTCTTAGTGGTTAAGAACTTGTCCATTCCGTGTTTATTGGGAATGGAGTTTCTACGTAAAAATCATGTCTTTATCGATCTTGATGAAGGTTAGTGTACATTAAGACTCAGCGATCCAGAATTAGTCATACACCTGATGAGGACAAAAGTCAGAATATCCAGCCTTGAACGGAAAGTAAAGGTACGCAAGCTCTCTTTCAGGCAACAGTATTACAGTAGGTTTGACGAGTCAGATGACATTGACAGTGGCCCTGACTTATTACCCACTGCAGATGAATTACGTATGAAAACCTTGGAAACAGACGGACTAAACGATCGACAAAGACGTGAACTTCATGACTTGTTAGCAAAATTTGTCAATATCTTTTCCAGAAAACCAGGCATCATAGCTAACTATAAATTCTACATGAAGGTGAAACACCATGATACCTTTTGTAAAACGACCTATTCTGTTCCGCAGGACCGTAAGGAAGCGGTTGAGCAAGAAATTCGTAAGGTGCTAATGTGGAAAATCATAGAACCGTCCGACTCTTCATATAGTAGTCCCTTAATGACTATTTTCAAGCAGAAAGTAAGCTTTAACCTTGTGTTAGACGCGAGAAATATCAATAAGATCATCGCACCAGTATGTACATGACCTGGAGCCCTGGAAGAACAATTGCAAAGATTCCATGGTGTGAAATTACATTCTTCAATTGATCTCCAATGTAGCTATTGGCAGATAAAACTATCCTCATCATCCAGGATGTACACAGCATTCATCTTTTTTGGTCACTATTATCATTTTCTAGTAGTACCATTTCGTCTTAACATTAGTTCTTATGTTTTTATTGCAGCACTTGATCATGTGCTAGGTCTAGAGTTACTTGATCAAAAAACCGTCTGCATTGATGACTTACTTACAGCGACAGTTTCCTCAGAGAAACATTTGGCCCTAATACAAAAGTTTTTCAAACATTTTCTGATTTCAGAGTTACAGCTAACAAACAAAAATCTAAATTAGCAAATGCGCATACATAGGGGCAGAAATCCATTCCAGTACGATTATGCCATAAGTGGTAAATTATTGGAAGCGGTAACGACCGTAAAATACTTAGGAGTTACTATCCGTAGCGATCTGAAGTGGAATGATCACATAAAACAAATAGTAGGAAAAGCAGGCACCAGGTTGAGATTCATAGGAAGAATTCTAAGAAAATGTGACTCATCGACGAAAGAAGTAGCTTACAAAACGCTTGTTCGTCCGATTCTTGAGTATTGCTCATCAGTATGGGACCCTTACCAGGTTGGATTAATAGAAGAGATAGACATGATCCAGCGAAAAGCAGCGCGATTCGTCATGGGGACATTTAGTCAGCGCGAGAGCGTTACGGAGATGCTGAACAAGCTCCAGTGGCGGACACTTCAAGAAAGGCGTTACGCAATACGGAGAGGTTTATTATCGAAATTACGAGAGAGCACATTCCGGGAAGAGATGGGCAACATATTACTACCGCCCACATATATCTCGCGTAATGATCACAACGAAAAGATCCGAGAAATTAGAGCAAATACGGAGACTTACAAGCAGTCGTTCTTCCCACGCACAATTCGTGAATGGAACAGGGAAGGGGGGATCAGATAGTGGTACAATAAGTACCCTCCGCCACACACCGTAAGGTGGCTCGCGGAGTATAGATGTAGATGTAGATGTAGAGAGAAGTACAGTTTTTAGGACATTTAATTACTTCAGAGGGACTGTCTCCTGATCCCAGCAAGTTATCAGCTACAAAATATTTTCCTGTACCTTGCACTAAAAGGCAATTAAAAAGGTTCATCGGATTAACTTCATTATTTCGTCGTTTCATTCCAGATCAGTCAATAAACAGTCCAGCGTTGTTGAATTTTTCTCAAGAAAAACGTCTACTGGATGTGGACTTCAGAATGTCAGAATGCCTTTGAGAAAATTAAAGAAGCTCTCCTAAGGAGTAACATCTTAAATCTTCCAAACATGAGTTTAGACTACTGTATTTCTTGCGATGCATCATTTCGAGGATTAGTTTCCTGTTTGTTTCAAATAGAGAAAACCGGTGACAAAGATGAAATCAAAATAATCAGTTTTGCCTGTAGAGTTCTAACCGAGTGTGAGAGATCGTACTCGCTAACTGAATGAGAAGGATTAGCGGTTGTGTGGGCTTTTCGACGTTTTAATTACTATATTCATGGACATAAAATCAAGGTATACTCAGATCATCAAGAGCTGAGCTTTCTACTCTCCTGCAAACTTTATCATCCTAGGCTTACTCGATAGTGCCTGTTTTAACAAGAGTATGATTTTGAAATTATTTACGTAAATGGCAAGAGTGGAATTATTGCTGATGCATTGTCACGTTTGCCGGAAGGATTTTCGAAGCCTACTGAATTAATAGAACAGATTTCTAATCATAAGATACTTTTCACGAAAGATCCTCTGCGTCGGAGTTACTTTATTCCTCTTTGCTGTCAAATGAACACTCTTCAATATACGGATCGCAATTGGTTAAAAATTAAGCAACATCTTCAAAACAATCCAGATCACTCGTTGTCAAAGTTCTATAAACTACACAACGGAGTTTTGTTTCATCGAACTTCTGTTTTAACAGGGAGGTGGTCTGTCTGTATTCCTGAAGATTATGTTGAACATCACATCTGGTATACTCACCTCTCCTTGGGTCATTATGGCCCGGAGAAATTTAAATGTAAAATTTCAGCTTATTGTTACGTACCCAATCTTCACAAGAAAGTTCACAAACTATTAGGAAATTGTTCCATTTTTCAGAAGGTGAAACATGTACTGAAAGACCAAACCAAATGGTCAGTTTAGATTATGCAGGTCCCGTTCCTCAGGGAAGAGGAGGTGTGACGTATCTGGTCTCTTTGTTAGATCTTTTTACCAAGCATGTAAGATTATAGGCTATGAAGTCATCTAACGCACTTCCACTGATCATACGAATTGAAAAGGACTATTTTCCTCGCTTTGGAAAACCTGAAGCCATATTATCTGATAACGCATCAACTTTTGTAGGGAGACAGTGGAAAAATTTTCTTGCCACCAACAACACTAGACAAATTTTGGTGTCACGATACAGACCACAGAGTAATTCCACAGAAATCTTTAAGGAGTTCAGTCGTTTCATCTGAGCCTATATTCCAAACAGCAGACCCACTGAATTGATTTCGTCACGCCCTTTGAAGAAATTTTTAATAACCTACGTCACACATCCACTGGTTTCACACCATCCGAATTAATTTCTAAGCGATTAGATAGAAATGAATGGGTGGACGCTATTCCTAAAATACAACACCCAGAAGTAACACTAGACGACCAGTTGAGGCAAGCTCTCATATCTTTAACCACCCATACCAACTTAAGAGAAAAGGCGCATGACAAACACATTCGTAAAATTTTATCGTATCATGTAAATGAGCGAGTCCTACTAAAGACCCACTTCAAACCATCTTTGATTCACCACAAGAATCGCAAGTGGCAGCACTTATATGAAGGACCATTTATCATTATAAGAAAGCCGCACATTGGATGTTTGTTAGCCGGTTCTGTATCCAGACGAATAAAAGGACTGTACTGCCATGCAGACTTAAAGAAATACCGAGTAAATCATTGACGGTATCTGCTATATTAAGTTGCTAAATGTATACATATATATACAATTAGAAATTGTCATACTATCTGTAAAGTAGAAGCATACACAAGATGAACAGAACATTAGTACGCTGTTGATACGCATCAACGAGAGAATTAAATCGTGTGAGCATCTGAAATGAAATGCATTTATTAGTTGGAGAGCAAGTTTTGCCTTAGATGTAAGCTAGTTTTAAGTTAATTGAGCCATAAACGGCCGCAGCCAAAGAGCTGACAAAATAAGTAATGTAGTAGGGATGTGCTAAGTGCCACCTGCTACAACTAGTTTTAAGAATAGCAAAGCTCTCTCCCCAAAAATGAAATAAATTAAATTGATCATTCGCACCAGTATGACTGCTCATATATGAACATTGGTTATAGTTGCGTACTCTAACGAGGTTAATATTATTTTATGAATAAGGCGTGTTTGACGACAATTTCTGTAAGACCACCAGTGAAACGCAGCAAATAACGGCAGCAACTTAGCAAGTAAGATTCAAGTAAGTAATTAACAGTCCAGGTAACAGGAAAGAACTGCTCGACTTAGTTATTATTGTTACAGCACAAATAAGATGATACGCGCTCTTAAAAAATTTTGTGTCAAGCCTTTGAGATGAGATTCTTGTTTTCAGAAAACTATTTTACGATGCACGGAACAGAAAGTAGGCAACAGACTCCGTTTACCCTTACTGCTAATGCATGCTTTAAGTAACTTTAAATGTGTATAGAGTGATGCCTAGAAAGCTGAATCATACAATGTTGATACTACTGTATCGATAATATGATACTAACTACTTGTCATGGAAAAGCTAGGGTGATAACGAACAATTTATGTTAAGCTCATCATTTCATACATCACTATCATTCTTTACTTTATTCAGTTCTATTATGTTTTCCTCTATTCTGAATCCCTACCTTCCTACCTTACCATGTAGAGAAGTGAATTTTGAGGGCTGACTGAGAGAACGATACGTACAGACTGTGAGTATGGATAGTCGTAACACATTGGTTTTTGAGAGGCTATGCTTATTTTTTCTTTTCGCGAACCGCGAATTCAATTGTGATTTGTTGTGTGAAATTGCACATTAGGGAACGACTTGCTTCCTAATTTCCATTGGTGGAAGCTTGAACTTGAACTGTTCGCTACGTCAATAAGACTACATTGACTTTGTCTTCAAAATACCGAAGTAATTAATGGAGAGAAAATAAAAGAGCTGAAATTTAGAAAAGAGCGACTATTGAAAAAAGAAAACAATAAAAGGATTCAGAACTAGGTATAAACCCAATGTGCCCATGGAAGCACTAGTTATGAATAGGAGACACGTTTTTCGTCAGGCCTTGTAGTCACAGAGACTATCTTTTGTAAATAATTTCTAGACGTAGTATGTATACCAAAGGTTAATTGTACTTTACAGTAATGAAACAATTACTGTTTAATGGACATTTATGAATTGCTACGTATGAACTCACTACAGACAAGCAGTTAATGGACACGTATAAAAGTGGTGCGTGTGAACCTTAACATGACGACATAAAACACGTGGACACGAATTCATAGTATTGCGTGAACGGAAAAAAATGATAACTATATGAACGCGTGTGGAATGCCGAGTGTGAAGTAATGTTATGAGTACTTGTTTCGCATAACAACGATGTAGAAGCCGAACAGTGCAAGAGAATAAGTGTTGTACTTATCTCAACTGGTACTGTACACTTTTATACGGAAATATTCTTCTTCACAGATGTGGAAGTTGCCGTGTCTGGCTACTCCCCTATTCCCGAGTCGATGAAAGTGTGTAAAATTTATAACACGGTTGGTAGCCACCAGACGTCTGCCTCGAGCGGAATACTTGCTAACGGCGCTGTAAATCCGACAAGTTAACTGTCACGTGACGATGACGCATGACTCTTAACACTGCGTATGCTGCGCGCTCAACAATCAGCATTTCTCTGTGTAGAGGGTGCGACAACCAGATGTGTTTCAACCACTTTCAATGTGAAATATGATGAGACAATGAGCTAAGCACTCATATACTTTATAAAATCACAAAGACGCTAATAAGAAACTCGAAAATTTGCTACCGAAATAATGACAGAATCATTTTATGGACCAGGCTGTCGAACTAAATAAAACAAGAAAGTTGAATCCATAATATAACTATGTACTCACAAGAGAATAAGACTTTCTGTACAGAAAAATTGTTATCCTTCCCTTATCCTATTTCCTTTCACACTAAGTTATTAGTAACTAAAGACACTCTAAAACAGATTTTCTCTGTATTTTTCATGTACGGGAAAATGAATGGAAGGTCGAATGATTGTCAAGTGAGATAAAGACCACCACATAACGGCTCAACTCGCCACTGAACCAGTCTTCCATTTCCTGATCCATGACGTAATCCCAGCGTAACATCACGTCCACACAACCAGTTCAACCTCCACAGTGAAAGTGATGCCATACTTATCTTACACTCTTAAAATGCAGTCAATTCTCCCACCTATGTGTAGTGCTACCATTTCCACCTGAAGTTCTAACACTCTCAGTGAAAGTCATATCTACCCAAGTGCAGTGAATATTTTTTTTGAGCAGGTGATGAAAGCAAGAAATCAGTAAAGTGCTACGTGTTTACTGCAAGAAATCTTCGTTGAAAGCACAATGAAAGTCTTGATGTAATATGTCACTGTAGAACAAAGATATTAATCCTTTCTAATACGTTTTGCCAAGAGTGCTCATTGCACGAAGACTTCTTGTGAAGCCAAAGAATCTATATCCTCATTATACTGTAGGGGAAGGCGGTGCAAGACGGGGAGGTGGGGTAAGACGGGGAAGGGCTATAAGCTAGAGTTAGAGTGCTGCCATCTGTGGATAGCTACGTCAACATCATCAATACACAGGTCCCAGTGCGTTGACATTGCTGAACTTTAGTTTCGCGGCGGTTTGCAAGGTACGTACAATTTTTATACTTATTTGCAATGTTTTACATCTTCCTGAACATATGTCCAGACTGTATATATAGCACTGAATAGTACGTCTTATTAACAGTAAACTGCTGTGTCAGTAGTCAATGTTCACTAAATAGTGTTCATGTAGGCGTAACATAACCTGACAGCATGGTAGGGGGCAAGACGGGCTGGGGCAAGATGGGGAGCTTTCCCTGTCTTGCCCCTACTATTTGTCCAACCATTACGTTCTTATCGCCTCATGTGTTTACCTCGCTGCGGGTTTTGAACACGTGCATTATACGTTGAATACAATTGTAAATGGAATGGTATTCGTTATTCCAGCGTTTCCTAATTAATTACAAAGTATGCCTTAGGCTATATGGTGAATAAAAATACACAAAACGTGCAAAGTCAGTATTCTTGCTATGCTTTAACGACTGACTGTTGGAAATATGGTATTTACTATATAATATAGATTACCAGGAATGATCTGACTCAATAGTACGTTCCACGTATTTTATTTCAGATGGTTCGCAAGTATCGGCGACAAACGTCTAGGCAAGATTGGTCATTGGAGCCAATGGAAGGCGCTGTAAATGCTGTTATAGGTCATATGGGGTCTTTCAGGGCTGCTCGACAGTTCAACGTGCCACAGACAACGATTGAACGAAATGTGGCAAAGAAACGTGCTAATCCTGGCTATACAGTTGTGAAAAGGTTAGGACCTATCATTAGTGTGTTTACCCCAGAACAAGAGGCAGAACTTAAAGACTACTGAACACAGATGGAAGGACAGTATTTTGGCCTAACACTTAAAGAACTTAGTGAACTTGCTTTTCAGCAAACTGAACGAAACAACATCAAAAATACATTTAATACTGCAGCCAAATCTGGTGGAAGAGATTGGTTAAATGGGTTTCTTGCACGAAATCCTACCTTAACAATACGAAAACCAGAGGCCACATCAATCGCGCGAGCAATGGGGTTTAATCGAGTTGCTGTAGATCTGTTAGAAAGTTAATTAGCAATATTCAAGTTTACGGGAGACAGAATTGTCAACTACGATCAGACTGGCTTAACAGTCATGCGTACGAATATGTACCTGTTATCCCATACGTCGATACTTCGTTTAGTATCATATTTTATATGCAAAATTTAATCTATTGTGAAGGATTTTAAAGAGTAATCCCTATTTGTTTGACGAAAGCAATAATATTACGACAGCGCGTGAGTCGTGATGATCCACTCGGAACCATCCCTCCTCACGCGGGAAACAATGTCATATTATTATTGGGTTTCGGATGCTCTGTATATAAAATATTTTCCATAAAAGAGAAGAACAGCCATCGATCTGTAGTTGGCAAAATGTTATATTTTTGTAATGTGAGTCTACACAAAGACGCGCGCCCAGCATTAACTGCTTCAAATAAACACTATTACCCACTGGGCGCAGACATTTGAATCATTGCCGCAGCGCTCGATGGTAATAAGATGCGAAACATATGGATCATAAAAATCTATCTTTTGTTATGTATAGTTCTAGAGACTTGATTACCTTTTAGTGTTTCGTTGCTGACATGTGAAGAAGTGCAGTGTAGCATCGCTACAAGTTATACTATATTTTGTGTATTAAAAATGTAAATCTTCGATCAAACGCTTCGAAAAACCGTGTGATGCAGTGAAATACTCTCACGCGCACGCAAGGACATCTAATTTCAAGAAAACATTGGACAGGCAAAACAGGACATTATTGTATCACGCAGTGTGTGAAAGAAATATTAAATATAAGTTGTATGTTCCTTAGATATCTGTTTATAATGTAAGTTTTATGTTCCTTAGATATCTGTTTATGTTCAGTGGTATGGATTCTTTTAGAATATTTTTATGAGTCATAATCTTTTTCTTTCTATTCTTTTCTTTAAGTACCCTAAGTGTTCTTTTGACGTATGCTAACTATGTTACAGGTCAGCTCTTTATAGCGGTATCTCGGTTGTTTTCGGAAGGCTACTTATTCCAATCTCAGATTTGATAACCATTACCAAAACCCACTTTCGTGTATCCATTTCCTCCTTTTTTTAATGTTCAGTTAGGTCCCTTAGGTATCTGTATCGAAGAATCAGATTACATGAAGGCAATCCGGGTTATATGTCAGGCTCAAGCCACCTTTGCGTAATCAGACATTACTCCTCCTGAACACAATCGTGAACCGACGCAACGCAGTTTTGAACTCTGCTCTATCTCTCCAAATTGCACCAAAAATCGGAAAAGAAATTGATGTGAGTGCAGAATATATATGACAAACCTGTATCACACAAAGTATTAACACAATAGATTCTATTGCTCAAAAGCGAACCCACATTGCAGTAAAATTAACACTACAGATTCTATTTCATTAGAGTTTAGTTCAATAGGTTCTATTAACAAAAACTTTAGCGGGATGGAATCAAAAATAGAAAGAAAATGATCAGTTCATGACTGAGCAGAGCCGATTAGCCAATGATCAAGTGAAACTATTGAAACTGTATTTCTCCAAATGGTTGGAATTTCGGGCGAGATAGACAAATTGAAGGGAATCTTGAAGAGAAGGATTCGTCAACGGGAATGTCCCTCTGAACCACAGAACACAACAAAGAAATAATTCAACATACACTGAGGTGACAAAAGCCATGGAATACCTCCTAACATCGTTATGGACGTCCTATGCCCGGCGGAGTCCAGCAGTTTGATGCGGCATAATCTCAACAAGTAGTGGGAAGCCCCTTGTAAAAATACTGGGACATGCTGTCTCTATAGTCATCCATAATTGAGAAAGTATTGCCACGGCAGGATGTCATGCTCGAACTGACGTCTCAGTTAATCTCATAAATCTTCTATGGAATTAATGTCGGCTGGTCTGCGTGGCAAAATCATTCACTCTGATACTCAAGAATGTTCTTCAAACCAATCACGAACAACGGCTGTCCATTCACAAGGCGCAATGGCATCTATAAAAATTCCATCTTTGTTTGGGAACATAAAGTCCACGAACGGCTGTAGATAGTTTTGTAACCAAACTCTCCGATTGCATTATCGTTATTATTTGTAATATTATCTGTATCACATTACTATCAATATATCACATTATCGCTATTTGACCCTTCTTCTTCGCGATTTATTCTAGAACCTGAATTAAGCACACAAGTTGAATTTTTTTTATCTTTATTGTAAACTCCACAGTAGCAAATTTATTCTTCAATTTTTATAGCGGAAATGTTCTTCTGGTTACAGTGACATTTATAAATAACAGTAGCGAGCAGAATTTAGTTGTCTGTAGAAATTTGCATCCTTCTGTCAGTTTAGATAGTGTATTTACAGCGCTTAGTGTATATATTTCATTGTTATCCACAGCACTAGAGATTAGTTTTGTAAATTGCTCAGATATAGGTGCAGGTAACTAGCATTTAGCAATAGCTTCGTTGTGTTTTGGCTCATCATGTACATTAAACAGCAGAAAGTGATTAATTTCAATTAATTTTATGAATTGACAAATACATCAATTTTGCAATGGATATGTGTTGTCATACTGAGACCCAAATCGGGTGATGCAGAAATTGCAACTATACAGATTACTGAAAAAAAAACGTAATTGACTTGTTAGCAAAGTTAGAGTCAACTGTGGGTGTCATTATTCGTATCAGCCAAGATCAGACTAGTATCACATATCCTGGTGCCGAATGACAAACCTGTATCACAGAAAGTATTAACACAATAGATTCTATTGCTCAAAAGCGAACCCACATTGCAGTAAAATTGACACTACAGATTCTGTTGCATAATAGTTTAATTCAGTAAGTTCTATTAACAAAAACTTTAGTGGGATAGAATCAAAAATACAAAAAAATGATCAGTTCATGGCTGAGCAGAACCGATTAGCCAATGATCAAGTGAAACTATTGAAATTGTGTTTCTCCAAATGGTTGGAATTTCGGACGAGATAGACAAATTGAAGGGAATCTTAAAGAGAAGGATTCGTCAATAGGAATGTCCCTCCGAACCACAGAACACAACAAAGAAATAATTCAACATACACTGAGGTGACAAAAGCCATGAAATACCTCCTAACATCGTTATGTACGTCCTATGCCCGGCGGAGACCAGCAGCTTGATGCTGCATAATCTCAACAAGTAGTGGGAAGCCCCTTGTAAAAATACTGGGACATGCTGTCTCTATAGTCATCCATAATTGAGAAAGTATTGCCACGGCAGGATGTCGTGCACGAACTGACGTCTCAGTTAATCTCATAAATCTTCTAGGGAATTCATGTCGGATGGTCTGGGTGGCAAAATCATTCACTCTAATACTCAAGAATATTCTTCAAACCAATCACGAACAACGGCGGTCCATTCACAAGGCGCACTGGCATCTATAAAAATTCCATCTTTGTTTGGGAACATAAAGTACACGAACGGCTGCAGATTGTTTTGTAACCAACTCTCCGATTCCAGCGTGTGACCAATTTCCATAAATTAATAAAATACACAAATCGCGTACTTGCAATTTTTCGTAACAGGGAAAATATTTCTTTTTAATTACGAAAACGCCAATTTTTAGCTAATATGAAAGCTGTGCTTGCTCTTTAGTGTTTGACACACGCAGAACAATAGTTTACATCAATGGACGAAACTAGGTTCGCCGACTTCTCGGGGCGACGGAGCTGGGCTACGTGGGGTTTCCAACGTGGGGTTTCCTACAAGGGTGCAGCAGGTAACCAAGCTGCGCCGAGCAACCAGTTCCCTAACGAGGTGTTTGCGAACTGAGCCTCCCCCACTGCGTGTCTACCCCAGTCGCTCACCCCCTGCAGGTGTTGTCACCGTTTCTCAGACAGTGTCGTCGTCGATAGCTTTCGTTGCGTGCGTTTTCCTATACGACTTCTGTTCTATGCAGTGTACACGATGGAAGCGATAAAAACTACGAAACGGAGGCCGTGTCTTATCAAAGATGGTCATCGCTACCGTATTTATACGAAAAATGAAGAATATACGAACTGGATGTGCGTCATTTATGAACGGAGTAGGTTCAAAGGCAATTTAAAAATTACAAAGGGTGAAATCGTTGCTCAACAGCAACATTCTTGTCCACCTGACAAAACAAATGTGGAGATAAAGATAAGACTACATAATTGCACAATGGTTCAAATGGCTCTGAGAACTATGGGACTTAACATCTGAGGTCATCAGTCCCCTACAACTTAGAATTACTTAAACCTAACCAACCTAAGTAAATCACACACATCCATGCCCGAGGGAGGATTCGAACCTGCGACCGTAGCGGTCGCGCTGTTCCAGACTGAAGCGCCTAGAACCGGCCACTGCGGCTAGCTACATAATTGCAGAAAAAGAGTTCGTGAAGAAAAGACAGTGCCTGTAGCCCAAATTTTTAAGCAGGAATTTCAAGATTTGAAAGACAAAGGATTAGAATTCGTGGAATATATTCCGAATTATGACGGCTCCAAGACTCAATTGTGTAAGGCGAGAAGAGCAGCTATTGGGACAACCCAGAATCCTGGCTCTGGTTCGGAAATTCACCTTAGCGAAGACCTTTTGAAATTAATGGAAGGTAATAGTTTCTTGAAGACTGATGGTGGCTCTGTTCTAGGCAAGAGACTTCTAGTGTTTGCTTGTGAAGAAGCAGAGAAAATCCTTTGTGACAATGGAACTGTGCTCATGGATGGGACATTTGACAGCTGTTTGGAACAGTTCAAACAATTGTACACAATCCATATCGTCAGCGGAAGTACAGAAGAGACAAGTAAGATATTTCCTATTTTATGTGCTTTGCTGCCAGACAAAAGTCAAAATTCATATGTAAGACTTTTTCTGTATTGAAATCTAAGATGCCTGGGTAGTCACCAAAAACTGCAGTGCTAGATTTTGAAATGGCTACAGTTAAAGCAATGAGTTCAGTGTTCCCTGAAACACAACTTTCCGGTTGTAATTTTCACTTTAACCAGTGTCTGTGGAAAAAGATACAGGAACTGGGACTAACGGAAGACTACAGGGATATGGAGGATGTCCAATTGTTTTGTCGTATGTGTGCTGCAGTGGCACATCTTCCACTTAACACTGTCGATGAAGCGTGGATTTTAATAGTGGAACAAATGCCCAGTCAGAGAAGATCACAGCATATGGTTGATCAGTGGATGGAAAATTCTAATAAACCTATTGAAATGTGGAATGTTTTTAACCGACGACACTGAACGATGAATACTGTCGAAAGTTGGCATAGAAAACTGAACTCCTCAATAAATAACAAACAACCAAATGTGTACTTTCTGATTCGAAAGCTGAATGCTATTTTTGAAATTAAAAAAGATTCCATTGGCCTACCTCTTCAAAAAAGAAAAAAAAGGTACATAGATCTTGAGATAGGATCAAAAGACATTATGAAAACATATCAAGACTCTGGGGATTTAAAAAGGTGTTTAACATCTCTATCCTTTTTACAAAAAATTGAATAAGAAATTACAATTGATAAGAAAAAAAGGTTACCAATTTGCTACTGTAATGTTGAACAACAACAACGAGGAAAACAACAAAAAATAAACAACAATAATAACAAAAACAGCAAAAAATAAACAACAATAACAACAAAAACAACAAAAAATAAATAAAAATAAATAAAATGAAAAAATGAAAAACAAAAACTTTTAAAATGCGTGTGTACTACGTACATAGCCAGTCCTAAGCCTGGATGAAATGTGAAGGGATGTTTTTATTTTCGTGTCAGTCGGAAAGTTCACTGTATTTATTTGTAGTTGGAAACACGAGCGTCATCACGGAGGGGGTCTAGAGATTAGAAAAGTTGGATCATAAACATTTACCGTGATGTTCTGTATGAAAAATTTTGGGATTTGCTGTGGGCCATAAAAATATTGTTCTTTCAAAACGGTATGTGTAAATACAGCACACATTTTACCAGCATCGATAATTTTACAAAGTTAACTTGCCGGTTCTGGAGTTTCGTCATATATGTGATACGAAACTAATTATTTGTATTTGGTGGATCTCATTCACAAAAGTACGCTTTTAACGGTATTTCTAAAGTTCTAATACAAAATCTGCTTTCTATTGAATTTTTAGCTCAACAAAACTGAAATTTTACGTAGTAAATTTCTTACATAACATAATCACTCGTCCTGTGGAGCTTCCAGAATTTTTGGTGAGGAAGGCGGAATGAGGGCTCAGGCAGCTGGTGGCCCACTTTTCTGTCAGACTCTTTTAAACACGATCATATTAGCCTTTATTGAGTTCCAACAGGTGCATTTTTCAGCTGATTATTATGTAGTTCATTTTATAAAGGTGAAATTCCAACTAGATGAACTTTGGGGGAGTCATCTATATTAAGCAACAAATTTTAAAATTTTATCGTCTGTAGACATCAAGAACAACACTCTAGTTATCGAGACTTCATACGCCACATCTAGCCTATGGAAAATATTCTGTAATTTCTTTCAGATGAACACGCCCCTTGTCGCGTAACTCCTTATCTAATTACTAACAGAAAACCCGGCGTTGTCCGGATATTTATTCATACCAGTTTTATGTCAGTTCATCCTCTCTTCCCTCATCTCTCTTGTTCATTTGGTCCTATCTCGTCTCTCTATCCACCTCCTCCTTCCGCCCATCCGTCTCTCTTTGCATCTCCTCCATCTGCCCCCCTCTCTCACAACGCTTCCTCTTCCTCTCCATCCTCCTCTCCTTCTCCATCCATCTTCCCGTCTCTGTCCACCTCCTCCTCCGCTTCTTCTAATAGTACACAAATTCAGTAGCACCCATAATTTATGTATTTATTACAGTGTTCCATTAGTCATTCACCACCTTCCCCCTTTCTCTGTTTACCTGCTGCTCCCTCTCTCTTTTAATCTGTTTCTCTCACTTCTCTGGATGCACCTTCTCCCCTCTCCCCGCCCCCATCACGTTCTCCTCTCTCCGTATATCTCTTCCTCCGCCTCCGTCATGCCATCTCCTCTTTCCCCATCTATGAAAACATACGTGTATCTGCCAACTTTCATGCTGATTGACGAAACGATGTTGAATTTATTTAAAGGTAGGCCAACCCTCCGCCATCCAGCATACGTGGGCTTGTATAAATGCCTTCACGACGAAAACATACATACCCGTGCCAACTCCCAAGCTGATCATAAACCGTATGAAATTTCACGTAGACGGTGAGGTTCCCCCTGTTTTTAAGGTCAAATGTACAAAATTTCATCAAGATCGGAGCAACACTGTGTTTTTTTTTTAATCCGTAACTAAACTTCCCTCCATCATGCGCTGAATGAAGTTTTTTGTAGACAGTGACTGTAGTGTTGGCAGAAGAGCCAACACCGTGTTACTAGAGGAGGCCGAAATGCACGCGTTTTAGCCCACGCAGGCTGGCGTGAGGAGGGAAGAACTATACGGACGTGAGGTCTGGAACATGACAAGGAATTAGAATTCAGAAAGCGGACGTAATTAGTTTGATATTTAACTTTAATTCATTAATGATGAACGTCACTCTTGACGGTACATGAGTCACAATGTTATCTGTTCAGAAGACATAGTAACTGTATATGGCGCCTTGCTAGGTCGTTGCAAATGACGTAGCTGAAGGCTATGCTAAACTGTCGTCTCGGCAAATGAGAGCGTATGTAGACAGTGAACCATCGCTAGCAAAGTCGGCTGTACAACTGGGGCGAGTGCTAGGGAGTCTCTCTAGACTAGACCTGCTGTGTGGCGGCGCTCGGTCTGCAATCCCTGATAGTGGAGACCCGCGGGTCCGACGTACACTAACGGACCGCGGCCGATTTAAAGGCTACCACCTAGCAATTGTGGTGTCTGGTGGTAACACCATAGTGACCTTCCTCTTGGTTTGGGAAATAGGGATTCATTTTTATACACCCCGTTCGCTCTATGCCGACTTAGTTGCGAAACATAAATAATAGATTCGAACAATAGAAATCATGTAATGATATAAGGGGCAACATTGCTATTACATAATAGCAACGAGATTACGAGAACAGTCACTTTCAGTGTTACGTAAAATAACGTTATACCTTGGAAATTATCACGACACAAAATTAAGATGATAAGCCATGTGGTACTTCCTTCCGTTTGCGTTTGAAACTCTCGGAGAACTCCTGTGTGGTGAGGAGGGGGCAGCAAGGGGAGCCTCAATTTGATTTGCCTCTGACTTGTTTACTGCGCCACTGCCCGTAGGAAACCCCACGGTAGGAAATCCCACCACACCCGGAGCTGCTAGCCGGCTGACCCCTGGGTCCTCCGCTACACCAGCAAAACACTGCTCCCTTCTCCCAGGGAAGCCGAAAGCTCTTACCGCTCAGTCGAGCATCCGCATTTACTCTCCACTTCGAATTGTTATACTGACTTAATGTATGTTTAATTATTTGTGACCTTGCACAACCTAACAGAATGTAAATTTAATTTTCAGGCAACAAATTTATTATGAAAGTCTCTCCAAAGCGTTATGTGGATAACAGGCTTCGATTTGCACCTGTTTTGACACGCAGCGAAGGGAAAAACACTGTACAATCGCTTAACTGCTTAAGTCATAGTTTTATCCACACTTGAGTTGTAGGCAGGTTTCCTATCTCAGCTCGTGACTGTTCGACTGTGAAGATACTATTTCTACGAAGATTTGGGGTCGCCAGATCTGAAGGAACAATTTAACTCCACTGTTTTTTAAATTAAATTACTTCAGTACATAAATAATTTACTTTAGTAAAATGTATCAATTTTCGTACTTGGAATCAAGATGTAGGCAAGGTGTGTGATTGTGATGTAGCACTATGGCTACTATTTTCAAATATGACTGTTATTAAGGAAACAGGATTTTATAGCTTCAAATAAGTGAAATTAATGTCAAGAAATTTATTAGTAAATACTTTAGCAAGACGATCTTTGTTTTTACGTTTAACACTCTTCTAACTTTGAAGCGGTTTTTACTGGCTTCACTAACAATCACTGAAATTATGACAACCTTGTACGGTCGTTATACTGAAATATTTTCCAACGATCTTTTGAGCGTTTGAATTTACGCATAATCAGTTAAAACCATTGGCAAAGAAATGAAAATATAGTTTTTCGGAAATATCACTGAAATAACTTTGAACAGAATTGTTAGTCACAGTTTCTATTCAGAAAACTAACACATGAGAAATTGACTGTAACACAAATTTACAATTCTGTCCACTTCGATTTAATAAAAAAGTTCTTGCCTCAGTGTATGTAGCGGTGGTAGTGCTGTTGTTGTAGACTGTTCTATGCATAAACGTTGTGCTCTTCATGTCTCCAGTAAGGTGGAATTAATATATTGCTGTTACGCCATTTGCAGTAGTCGCTATATTACGTAACAAAATTCCATCATAGATTAACCTTGGGTAATCGTACTTCCCAAGAGCGTTTATTTCCAGAGACGACAGTAGTACACAAATGTCACTGAAATACCATCTTTGACACCAATTACCACAGTTTTAGCGCTCTTTACAAGTAACATCGCGCGACATGTCATCACTACGAATCCAAAGTTTCCTCGCATGGGCTCTTCTACAACAGTATTACACCTGCCTCTTTTCATTCTGCTGATGCACCCTGTGTGCATAACCGATGGTAGATAACTCATAGTAGATCCTCTTGCTTCCTATTTACATTGACAAATTTTTTTTATATTAAATTAAGTCCCGAATATCGCGGTCTTTGCATTTAGAATAAACATCCATTATTTTACTGTTAGTTTCATAAATAAATATTCGTTTTTGCTTCTTATAACTTGCAACATCTTGATACTATTGGTACATGATGTATCGGTTTTCGAAGTATTTGCTTAAAGAAAGCTGTTTACAAATATTTTATCCAATATAAATTGTATCATTACAAATGCGCCGCATTTTGTTTGCTTAAAAAATCTTTGTGGAAATATTTAATCCTATTTGCGTTGTATCATTACATATGTCCCGGATTTCGCTAAATTATTCTGTAAGGATCACTTCAAGGAAATGTTTCTTTGGACAACGTAACTCTCATCGAATTATTAGCCCTTAAAAATCTTTTTATATCTACCAACGTATGACATTAATGCTCAGAAAACTCAAGTACTCATATATATATAATTAAGAAATTTATTAACCAATACCTTTTTTTGACAATACTTACTCCGCTTATTATTACATAGGGTACTCGGTGGGTGGTAGGCAGACATATGTATAAGCCGTACTTGGTTGTTTGTCATACCGTCTGTCCATAACTCTGAGCAGAATTGCGAACCATTATCCAACAATACAATTTTTGGTTTACCTTTTTTTTCGAAAATAGTCTAGACTGCAGGGCTTCCAAACCTCTGGTCCGCGGACCCCTTAGGGGTCTGCCGGCTCTTTCTAGGGGGTCCGCGGCCACCTTTCACCAAATCGTGTAAAATAATGAGTAAAATTATTGAATAAAAATGTGAAAATCAAATACACTGCTGGCCACCGTAAATGCAACACCAAGAAAGACAAGAGGTAGCACAACAAAATTTATTTTGTAGATAACATGTTGACCAAATATCAAATGATTACGTTTACAGACGTCTGTGACATGTGGTTCCTGCCAGAATCAGTAGCCAGAGTAGCCGCCATTGTTGGAGATCACCGCTGCCACACGTCTCGGCATTGAGTCAAAGAGACGTTGGATGTGTTCCTGGGGTACAGCAGCCCAAGCAGCTTCCACAAGTTGCCAAAGATCATCTGGTGTGGCAGCTGGGGATGTAATCTGGGTCACTCGTTGAGCAACCATGGACCACATGTTTTCTATCTGCGAAAGATCCGGAGAGCGAGCCATCCAGGGAAGCACTTCAATCTGGTTATTGACGAAGAACCTTTGGACAATGCGTGCCACGTGTGGTCACGCATTATCCTGTTGAAATATGGCTGTGGCCGAGCCCTGAAGGTAAGGAAGGACAACTGGCTCCAGCACCTCGGATATGTAGCGCCGGCTATTTAAAGTACCGGTAATGCGTACTAAAGGCGTGCGAGAGTAATATCCAATACCGCCCCATACCATAATACCCGGTGCAAGACCAGTGTGGCGGTACATAATGCAGCTGTCCAGCATCCTCTCTCCACGGTGACTCCACACTCGAATCCGACCATCGTGGTGCTGCAGACAGAAGCGTGCCTCGTCAATAAAGACAACGTCATTCCATTCTGCCGTCCACATGCGTCTGTCATCACACCATTGGCGACGGAGACGTCTGTGGTTCTGCGTCAATGGTAGGCGAAGCAATGGACGTCTTGCGAACAGACCACTCTGCTGTAAACGGCGTCGAATGGTACGCGCAGACACTGGATGATGCGTTACAGACGCAATGTGCTGTGCTATGGTTCGGGATGTCACTGAGCGATCCGTCACTGCCATGCGCACAATTTGCCTATCGCACGTGCAGTGGTGCACCGAGGTGAATGCGATAGACCACGTCGGTCCGTCGTACCCTCGTCCATCCAACGGTCACATATCCGCATTACAGTTGTTTGGTTTCGTCCAACACGACTAGCGATTTCTCTGTATGATAATCCACAATCTCGGTAAGCCACTATCCTTCCTCTGTCGAACTCGGATACTTGATCAAACGATGTTCGCTGTTGTCTACGAGGCATCACTGATCGTCTTGTGAAACAACCACAAGGTAAACACACGTGCCGAACGTACACTCGTCGAAATCGCCAAGCCTTAAATGGCGCTATGAGGTGGCGCCACAGGCGCGCGTGATGTGCGTCTGCGCTGAAATTCTAATCAGTTGCATATCTCATCGCTGAAAACCCATGGTGTAAATTTCACTTGATTCGGATGCTTCCTTCAGGGTGTTGCATTTACTGTGGCCAGCAGTGTACATCATTATTTTTTTTTCGTATGAGAAACATGTGTACTTTTACTTCAGGTCGTATTCCCAAGAAGCCTTTGCGGTTCCTAAGTGAGACCGCATACACAATTTAGTGCCGGAGAACGCGGCTTCTCTGATCGACTGTTTCGCAACAATACGGGGGTCGTTTGTGCGACGGCTCACGGCGCTATATGTGCTGAAACCTATTACGCATGAGCGGAGCGAGCTTTGTCGACCAATCAATGCGGTCGCTGGCACGTATGCGGCCCCAGGCATCATTAAATGTTAAACTTGCTTTGTCAGTGCACTACTACTTCATAAGCCGATTTTTTACCAGTTTATTACTTCTAACATTGATCGGAGGCTGAAATCAGGACCGTTGAAGAAGGGTGCAGTTTCTCCAACGCCATCGCTACAAGGGAAGTTTCCAGTTGAAATGAATAAGGAGGGAGGACGATCACAGGAAGAACGATCACAAGAAGCTCCACAGCCGGATTTATTATGTGTAAACGCTGCAAGTACTCCATTGGTTGCAAAATCCTGTGGAAGTAGAACAACCAAGAAGTACAGCGAAAGCTATTTAGAAATGGGCTTTATGGAGACAAAGGAGGGTAAAGCTCAGTTTGCAACTTGTGCGCGCGTCCTTCCGAACAGTTCAATGGCTCCAGTTAAATTGCGGCGTTATTTTGAAGGTCCTACTCACCCGAAATTCCAGGCTAAAGACATCGGTTTTTTTCAAAAGGAAGAGTTCTGAACTAACCGCTTCTTAGCATTGTATGAAAACTCATGCAAAAACAATTAATCAAAATTCATTAAAAGCTTCTTTTTTGGTTAGTTATCGAGTGGTGAAAACAGGCAAAGCTCATACAATTGCAGAAAATCTCATAAAGCCCTGTGTTAATGATATTGTTTCTTGCATGCTAGACGAAAAGACAGTAAAGCTTGTCTCTTCGGTGCCATTATCAAACAATACTGTCAAGAGACGCATTGTTAACATGTCAAATGATGTGAAAGACACTCTTGTTTCTTGCATTCAACACAATTTATTTTCTCTGCAGATAGATGAATCCACTGATGTTGCAGGATTAGCGATTTCGTTGGCTTTTGTCCGTTATGAATATTCTGGATGTTCTGAGGAGGACATCTTATTGTGCAGACCACTACCTGCCACCACAACAGGTGCTGAAATATTCTGTCTATCGGATGATTTTTTTAAGGAATAACAAAGTTTCAAGGTCTAGTTGCATAGATGTGTTCACAGATGGTGCAAAAGTTATGACGGGTCCTACAGTCGGAGCAATAACGAAAATAAAAGAAAACGCCAAGAATTGCAGCTGCAGTCATTGTGCTCTCCACAGATACGCTTTAGCTACGAAATAAATGCCTATTTCGTTCAAGAAAGTTTAGACGAATCCATTCAAATCATTAACTACATAAAATCAAGGCTGTTGAAGTCAAGACTTTTCACAATACTGTGTTAAGATATGGGAAGCCTTCATCGTTCCCCGCTTCTCCATACAGAAGTGAGGTGGCTCTCACGCGGGAATGCACTCTCTCGGTTCTACGAATTAAGATTGGAAGTCTTAGCTTTCCTTTTGGAGCATAACACCAAATTAATAGACCTTATTAATGATGAAAATTGACAGTGTATACTTGCCTATTTATCAGATATTTTCTCCAAAATGAACGAAATGAATATTTCACTCCAAGGGCAAAGTGAAACAAAGGTCACTGCTATCGACAAAGTTCGAGCATTCAAGAGGAAAATCAGTTTTTGGGCAGAGATTGTTGATAAGGGGGAGGTCGAGTGTTTTCCTCTTCTCGGGGAGTTTTTGAAAAACAAAACATTGGCGCTTGGGAAGAATTTGTTCAATCAAATCCTGGAACATCTGCGAAGCTTGATGTCATTGTTTGAGCATGTAACAACAACGACGCTGTACTATTGTACATATAAGTAATTTTTTCCATCTGAATTTTCGATAAACTTGTGTAATTGATGTTCTGATCTCATCACTTTTCTTGGTTCATATCATTATGTTAAGAAAACTGTAAATAAGTTTCAATGTGAATATTACTGTTGATGTCAAATGTCAAGTAATATTGTAATAGAATTAAAATGTAACAAACGTTGAGAATGTTGTAAGATGTTTAAAATTGTAACAGTGAGTCTGGTCCATACATAGGCAATGTGTTGGGATATGTAGAACGCAAAACCTTGGGTGAATACATTGCGGGCCAAACGAAAGCGGACAGAGCATACCGGTCCCGATTTAAGAAACATTACCGGACTGACAGTATAGTTATGAGACAGCTTAAGGACAGGAGTGGAATGACAAAGCGTGTTGTTGCGAAACAAGCGTCAGGTGCATGCGCAGATGATTCATCTTCGCCACGCGGTGCGCTACATGTTAACAGGCGAGAGGAGCATCAGAGTGCAACGGCCCAGCCTAGCAGATCAGCTGTTCAGAGAGAAGCCGCTAGCAAGACGGCAGAATTAGGTACGAACATTGCCGTAAGAGCTGGCAAATACATTACGAGTGGTAATTCCGTACCGAAGGAAATAGTAGATGGAACAGTGGATACAAAGATAGGAAGGAATTGGAGGATGAAATCCTAAGCATCGACGAGGAAGTAACTTCTGTTTACGATTCGCCAACAGTACAAGCTGTTGCTGAAAGACACCATGGGGAAGGGGCAGGTAATTACCTACGAGTAACTGAAGTTCATGAGAATTACACTAAATATGAAGTAACAGTGGATGTGAGTAAAGCTGATAATGAGGTCGTTTTGCCAGAAGAGGATATTGAGTTAAAATCAAAGCCTGACGAAAATGCAGAGGAAGAACTTAGTGCCTGTCTCAGAAAAGCTTTTATGTTAGAACCTGAAAGCGATCCAGAATGGCCGGATTCTGACGATAGTTCAGATGATGGGTATTTTGGTATTATTGAAAATAATGGGAATACAGCTAATTGCGATATTGTACCTACTGATGACGAAGTTTCAAAACAAAACCCAGATATTGAGACTGAACACAGAAAAAAGAAGCCACCAGACGACTCAGTGTCTATTTTGCAAAGAGTTCAAGTAAGCAAAGACTTTGAACTCGAGAAACCTAGAAAGCAACCAGATATAAATGGTTCACAGGTCAGGAACGTATCTTGGGACAATGTCACAGTCAACCAAGGTGCGTTGTGGAAAAAATAGGAAGGGGCATGATTTAGAGCCTGGGGAAGATATATATCGGACTTTGAGAATGTCATGAACACCTTACATCATGAACCTACTGGGTTTCCACAGGAAGAAATTTTGTTAGGCAGCAGAAGTAAAAGTTTAATTGAGGAAAAACTAGAGTTTCCACCTTGTACAAGCTTGAGGTTGAGTCAGAAAAAAGAATTAGTCAGAAAAAGGGCAAAGCAAAAAGTTGAATCTAGATCTAAAAGACATGATAAAGACCTGAAAGTTTCAAAATTTAAAATTGGGGATTATGTTCTTTTAAAAACCCACGAAAAATCTAGTGAACTGAACCATGAAATTTCCAAATTTAAATATATTTATAATGGACCATATATAATACAGAACATTCCACACGATAATGCTTACTACCTGATCTACCCAAAACCCAAGAGACCTTTAGGTGTAAGAAACGTTGTGAACCTGAAACTGTATGTTCCTAGGAGTGAGTAACCTAAGTACAATCAGAAAGCAATCTGCAGTAAATGTGCTGTATCTTATGCTGAAATTATTTTATTCTAAATGTAACAAGTATTTGTAAATGTATGTATACTGTTGTCAGTGTGCTAACGTACTTATGTAAGTTTCAGATTACCAAATGTACTACAAATGTAAAGGTGTACGGAAAAAAGGGCTGGAAAGAAAAGCAAATGCTGCAAGCCAAATAAATGAAGGGACTGCCAAAAATCAAAGTGGGCAGTACGTGAGCCGTGATATAAAAAGGACTGCCAAACACCAAAGAAAGCAGATAAATAGTTAAAGGAGAATTGTAAGTGTGGTGCAGGTGATATGATAAAATGATGCGAAATGGACTGCCCAGATATGAATAATAGGCAGCAAATATATGTAGTGATTTTTCTAAATAGTATTGTGTGCTTATTAGTAAATAAGGAAATGGACTGCCATTCAATGCAAGCAGCAACAAATTGTTTTATAGTGTATATAGGTATTTGTATATGCTTTGTAGTTAAGTGTTAGTGCTTCAAATTTTGATTTATCCAAGAAATTTAATAATGAGAAGTAATTTGCTATTTAAGACATGTTGTGATAGGAGGTTGGACTGTGCCAAAGGCACTTAAGTAAATGATCGGTAAATCTTCTCGATATATTAAAAAGTATAGACCTATATAATGAGAGTGAAAGGAAGTTTTGTGATATAAAATTTTATGATGGCACATTCACACAAAGATTCAGAATCCCTGTATAAATATAAAGTTTTGTTTTCCCATCAAACTTGCACTTAGTGAAATTTACTAGAAACAGGGGCATGTGTAACAACAACGACGCTGTGCTATTGTACATATAAGTAACTTTTTCCTTCTGAATTTTCGATAAACTTGTGTAATTGATGTTATGATCTCATTTCTTTTTTTGTTTCATATCATTACGTTAAGAAACCAGTAAATAAGTTTCAATGTGAATATTAATGTTGATGTCAAATGTCAAGCAAAATTGTAATAGAATTAAAATGTAACAAACGTTGAGAATGTTGTAAGATGCTTAAAATTGTAACTGTGAGTCTGGTCCATACGTAGGCAATGTGTCAGGATATGTAGAATGCAAAACCTTGGATGAATACCCAGTCTGTCAGGGAGCGGTAAAAGGTGGATGGCAGGCGAGCGCGGGAAAATGCACGCGGGCAGTGCACGGCACAACGGGCTCAGTAGTTGATTGGAGTTTGGCACTGGTTTGAGCAACACCTTCTGGAGCGAGCAGGCTCTCCTGGAAGACGTAGCTTCACTGAGCCTCGGGTATACCGTTCCAACGCCCACACAGCATGGCAAAATTCCATAGGCACTAAATGGAAAAGTATTGCGGCGTTAAGAAGAATTAAAGTGCTGATACGTCAAGAGCCATAGCTGTGGTTGTATGTGTGCTGTGTGTCTCGCCATCTCGCCGCCCGCCAACCACCGCATCGATACTAGCAGGTTGAAACTTTTAGTATTGTATTCGTATGGATCAGAGAGTGAACTTTGCAGTAATAACCTAAATTTTACCAGAACTTTCCCATCATTTAATTATCCTCACAACTAACCTAGACAGGGTCCTTTCCAAATGTTGTGCAATTCGAGTGTCCCGAAATGAAAATTTATAATTTTTGTTAATAACAATTATTTGCAGACCTAGCTATGTTAGAATGGTGTTTAAAGAAAGGTTTTGTTAATGAACCAGTAAATGAATAAAGAAGGTCTAACGAAGTTGAAAGATAACTTTAATATTGATATTGTAGTACTGAAGTTTATTATTTCGAGACAGATATAAAGGTATTTAAATGAGCAGTAAATAAGATGAACAGAGTAGTAACTTATATACTGGAGCCGGCCGGATTGGCCATGCGGTTCTAGGCGCTGCAGACTGGAGCCGAGCGACCGCTACAGTCGCAGGTTCGAATCCTGCCTCGGGCATGGATGTGTGTGATGTCCTTAGGTTAGCTAGGTTGAATTAGTTCTAGGCGACTGATGACCTCAGACGTTAAGTCGCATAGTGCTCAGAGCCATTTGAACCATTATATACTGGAAATCTTGAACGCATAATAAATCCAGTAATCATTTTTTTAACACAGTGATCATAACAGTTTCAGGGTCCCCCCCCCCCCCCCCCCCCGCCACCCTTTTTATTCATTTGAATTCTGAAGTGTTCTAAATTGGTTTGACCAGCAAAAGTTAAAGTCAATATCAAAGTCAAAATTTATCAGTGTTTTATCTTTATCATAATTGACATTTTGTGTGTGTCTCGAAAGTGCTGTTTCTAGGGTAACTTAGGCCCGATTTTAATCAGATTAATAGACAGTATAAAGTGTTGTAGTATAAATTATAGTGTAGTGTTATGTATTCATGGTTTTTCCATATCAGTACTGAACACAAAACTATCAGTTCAATTGATTTTTTCTTCAAAAATTCTACTATATTATGCAGTGTTACTACTTGTTGTTTTGCTTGAATATATATCAATTTGTACAGGAAGAAACTCAGTTAATGCCTAATTAAGCTGGCGACTGTATTATTAACAAATTGGTAGCATCTTCAGAGTTGTTTTTGGTCCATCCTGACGTGTAATTGCATTTCGAACTTTCTTGACGTATCATTGTTATTACAGAGTGGATGTAAGTCTGATTTGCCACCATTCAGGTACACGCGGTCGATATCTATACGAAAATCCTTTCTCATAAGGTGAACCCCGCTCACTTACCATAGTACAGGCTTTAACGAGTACTGTGTGTGTCGCAGAGGTTACAAGCATTGTTTCCCAACAGCTGAAGATTATGTGGGGCGGCGAATAATTTGATTGTTTAACTGTTGCATACATGTTTGTTTAAATGTAGAATGTGGAAACACTGCATTTCCCGGCCGATGCACCATATGTGGGGCGGCGAATAAGTTTGTAAAAATAAATCTATTAAATCTGATTGCTGCATAAATTGCTTGCATGTTGAATCAGTTTCTGGCTTTTAGAATGTTGTTAATGCTGTCTTTCGCCGTTCTCAACACTGGCTCTCTATTTACTTTTTGGCACCCAGAAAGTGATTTAATAAAACATGGAACCAGTAATTAGAGATCCTAGTGCCCACTTTATCTGAGAATGTTATTATAGCTGCAGCTTATAGCTCTGAGGAATTAGGAGATTGTCCCGGATTTCTAATAAAAAACGGTATTCCAAAATAGTTGAGTATATTCTGAAATTCACTGATAAAAAACACAAGTATCCCTACAACCTAACTAACAGAGCAGTTCAGAGTCTAATGCGCTGATGCAACTATAAATGTCCGAATTAAATGTTAAAAAGAATGCTCGCCATAATTTGATGAAAATATTTCATCAAACGCCATGCTAAATATTTGGTAGAATGTCTATCCTGCGACGGCAGGTGAAAACACGACAATACGCAAACTGAAGCTAGATAATGAAAATCATCCCAGAATTAACACTTCACATGAAATGTTTTCATGGTTCCGCGTATCTCTAGTAACTTAATACGGCACCCGAGGCTGTTTGTAGCAGTGACACTGATGCGATGCGGCTCCCGACACAGATGGTTCTTATATATAAAGCCGCGGTGCGGACGGCTAAGGGAACGTCTGATCAAATCGGCTGTCCCGACTAGCCGCTGGGCTAGTAACGCATCACTTCAAGTTACATAATAATTTATAGCTTCTTTTGCTGATGGCCGAAGAAGCTCTTAATTTAAACGTGCATTCAGCACGCAGGTAAGTATTGATAATAAAATTTTGACGTGGCTAAGTTAAATATTTTGGGCGAGAGAATTAATTAAATTACACTGCACGCAGTAGATGAGCTCTGAACTGGCCCTTTTGAGATCCGCTATCGCTATAATTTTATAGGTATTCAAAAGAAACTTTACACATCTTCATAATCATAACGGACCTCCAACCTATTTAACTCTAAACATCCTAGCCTTATTTACTAGCCTACTTAATCTATCTTGCTTCCTTCAGTTTTGAGACGAAAACCACAAAATCATGAATTTCCACTAAAATCTTAATATGTGAAATCCAAAGTACTGTTTTTATTAAATCATTATGAAAGATGAATCTAAATATAAATTTTGAAGTCTCTAGCTCTTTTCTGTTGTGCCAACGATTATTCCAGAAAAACGTCCAAATTTCGAAAATGGCTGAAGTTATCGAACTGATATTTAACACACATTAATTTAGTATTATTCCTGACATGCTAGAAAAGTTTTAGGTCATTTGCTTGATTTTTAAGATATTGCGCAACATTTATGACGTCGGAGCTAGTTACAGAGTTACAGCAGACTGGCTGGCACACAATGGAAACTGATGTGAATTTACTACAGCGTGAGTAGGCTGCTTCCCTACATCACCCTCTACTTAAATTTTTTGTTTATGAATGTTAATGAATGAAAAAAAAATTTAATTACAAAAAGGGAAGCAAGAGTACAGTTTAACTCCCTATAAAAAATCAAAATTGAAATATAAACCTGTAGAAACATTAAAGAAAACTGATTACCTACATTAATTATTTAAATTTTGGGCATGTCACTGCCTTTTAAACAATGTCATTACTCAAATTTTTAAGCAAAGTCAATGAAATATTTTGGCATACACATTGCCTTAGCCAAGCAACCACATACAAATTGAAAAATTATGAAAATCTTAGATCTATTAAATACATTTTTACATACACAAATTCAAAGAAAATAACATGATACATAAACAGATGATTATCTCTTAGCAGTGTTTTCTAAACCTGAAAGAAAAGTTCACAAATAATTTTTACACACGTGGTTGTAGCCGCTTTGGCTGGCGTCCTACACTTCCATTCACAAGGATAGAGGAGGGGAAGTTGCTATGGTGTGCGTCCTTCACGTTCTCTCTAAATTACATGGGGGAAAGGGGAGGGGTCACTGTGAGTTGTGTCCAAGTCACTCCACGCTTTCACGCAGCTACCAGGCTGCCATTATCTGGTTTGTCCTGTAGAACAAACAAAAAGAGTGCCTCAGACTCTGTTCACTTAATCTCTAAGGGTGGGTCACAATGAAGTGGGGATATATACATTTTATCCTTCAGTATGTTGCTGGAACAAAGTTAACAGAACCTTTCTCAATTTTACTCTTAAGGTTACTTAACTGTCATAAAATCGGTAAACAAATGGCTCAAAACGCCGTTAGTCACGTACTAGAGAAAATTAATGCTCAAGGCATACAATCATGAATCATATTTAATCTGAATTTATTATTTCTGGGCCGGAACACTGAACCAATGCTCGGTACATTCCTAATACATTTGCATTTTAAGCACTTAACTGACTCATCTTTGATTACCTTATTCTTAGAGAGAGTATGAGTATATTTGATTAGTGGTTGTTTTCTCAGCTTCTTTGTACATGTGAGTAACGTTTGGTAATAGTGCAGTTGTGAGTGTTCAAAACACACTACGTTTAGTTGCCTACTAAATCCACTTATTGGTCCTCTGCTGTTGTCAGTTCCACATATGCAATTAGGTACTTACTTACTTTGAAGTGTATTGATGCTGAGCTAAAATAATGTTTCACGTCTGTCAGTATGTTATTTATTTATTTTGCTAGTGTATGTACTTATTTAACACTCACTCTATTAATATTTAAAGCATAGGATAGCACGTTTATTTCATATTCATAAGTGTATTGCAGCTGATTAGTTTGCTCACGTGGCAATCCATTTCCATTCGATCGGACGCTGAAACCTCAGGTAGTCTCTCTCAGACCTACCACTAAAGTGCATCAAGCAATTATGGACGAGCGTAATGCTAAATTCCTTAAACCTATAGGACACCATGAGCTGCTCTGTCTCATCTAACATAAGGGTACCTATGGTCGCATTCACGCCTCCAACTCATAACCTCAATACGTGTAGGTGTATCCTGTCACACACTACACTAAAATAATGGCCAGCTCCAACCTTATAAATACTTCAGGGACGTGTCCTTCACGTCTCAACCACAAACACTGCTCAATTCTATTACACTGCCTTTCCTTGCTACACCAGGTGAGTTTATCCTTACAACTTATCTGCATATTTTTCATAACACTAAGCAATCTCTTTTATTATTAATTAGTTAGCTCTACAGCATACACTAGGTTTCACTACCACTTCAGATCCTGCTTGTACATGAATTCATACATCTTTTTAAATTACTGTTGGTGGACCATTTCCAATAAAACAACACTTTGTAGTTACTATATTACCTGGGTTCTATACATACTTGTTACTCAAACACATTTGTATCTTAATTACGTCATACTTCTCTATTGTTTGTCACTATTAGGTTTGTCACATTAGGTATTTTTCTTCACTAATCGGTGGATAGAATGGTTCCATAACTCATGGCTTGTTAGCCATGACAGAAAATTTTCATGTCTGGAAAGAAGAGGTCGAAATTTTTGTCGATAGGAAAGATGAAGAGTGAGTGAGACCTGAAAAGGAAAGAAGATCTCACACAGCTGGGACTGCACAGCTGCCACACTGTGTAGAGGTTACAGAACAACCTCCTCCCTACAGCATTCATTGGTTTATTGTTGGCTTGGTAACCATTACGGAAAATTTTATGTGTTGGAAGAAGACATCGAAATTTTTGTAGATAGGAAAGATGAAGAATGAGTGAGACCTGAAAGGGAAAGAAGATCTCACACAGCTGGGACTGCACAGCTGCTACTCTGTGTAGAGGTTACAGAACAACCTCCTCCCTACAGCATTCATTGGTTTAATGCTGTAAAGAAGAGTTAGAAATTTTAGGTGGATAGGAAAGTGGAAGAATGAGTGAGACCTGAAAGGGAAAGATCTCACCCAGCTGGGACTGCACAGCTGCCACACTGTGTAGAGGTTACAGAACAACCTCCTCCCTACAGCATTCATTAGCTTAATGCTGTATTGATAACCATACCGGAAAATGTGATGTATGAAAGAAGAGGTCGAAATTGTTGAGGACAGGAAAGAGGAAGAATGAGTGAGACCTGAAAGGGAAAGAAGATCTCACACAGCTGGGACTGCACAGCTGCCACACTGTGTAGAGGTTACAGAACAACCTCCTCCCTACAGCATTCATTCACTACCTATGAATTTCTTTAGGTCGATCACGTTCCTGAGACCTAATAGCTTCTTACTTTTAGGGTACTCTAGCCTATATGCATTGACGTGTGGTTTTCCTATGATCCTGAAAGGTCCTTGGTATACGAACATGAATTTCTTTGTTTCTGCATTTACTTTCTTTGATTTTTCTTTGGTTTTAACAAGGACTGATTGACCTATTTCAAAGCTAGTAGGTACAGCTTTTGCGTCATGACGCTTCTTCCTTTCCAACGCTCTTTTTCTCATATTAGCCCTAGCCTTTAGTTTCTTCTCGTCTGTGGATATTTGCGTTAGAATAGGGAATTCTACCATATCTGCAATCACATTGTGCGGTTCTTGGCCAAACATCAATTCGCAAGGTGCAAAACCAGTTGCATCATGTCTTAAGTTGTTAATTACATTCTCAAAATACTTAATGTGCTCTGCCCAACTTGAGTGTTTCCGAGCACAATAAGTTCTGCAAAGCCTATTCAATTCCCTCATAATACGTTCACTCATATTTCCTTGGGGGAAATACGCAGATATTTTCAGATGTTTCACGCCGGCCTTATCTAGACATTCCTTAAATCTATCAGAAGTAAATTGAGGCCCATTATCTGACAGCAAATTCTTCGGAACGCCAACGTTCACGAAAAAATCTTTTTCCAACTTTTCAACCAATGTTTTTGCATTTGCTCTTTTAATTGGGTATAGTTTAACATATTTACTGAATCCATCCACAACAACAAAAACATGGGTACAACCACCTCTCGAAACAGGAAGAGGGCCAAACAAATCACAAGCCAGTAATTCTAGGGTTTCAGTTGGCTCTACTGCATGCATATCCCCTTGTATTCTGGTGTTAGCAGCGCGGACTTTCTGGCACACTACACAAGATGCTAGACGCTTGGCCACACGGCGGTACATGTTGTCAAACACAACCTTCTCTTTTAATTTTGCAATGCACTTCTTTGCACCGTAGTGCCCATACCTCAGGTGTACATAGTCGATTAGTAAGTCTGCATGTTGTGAGGGAAAGCACAGCTTCCACTCAGAAACACCTATCTTTTTCCTCCTAAACAGAATACCTTCATGCAAACAATAGTATTGCGAAACCTTAGGATAGTTCGCATTTCCTAAATAGCTCTTCACTAATTTCAGTTGGTCATCTGCATTCTGCTCACGTCTCAAGTTCTTAATCACTCTCTTTAATGCACTTTCTTCCTTTACTTCGTGCAATGCAAACATTCGGACTTCATTTAGGTCTGTTGCTGTTATTCCCGCGTCATCACAGAGCTCCGCACTTCTAGATAACCCATCAGCTACCAGATTGTCTTTCCCTTGAATATATCTAACCTCAAGGTCAAACTGCTGGAGATACAATGACCATCTTACCAAACGAGAATTCCTCAACTTACAGGTCTTTAAAAAGGTCAACGCCTTATGGTCACTGTAAACAATTATCTTGTGACCTAATAAATACTGCTCAAACTTCTGTACCCCAAATACAATTGCTAATGCTTCCAGTTCTGAGATGCCATAATTTCTCTCAGCTGCCTGTAAAGATCGACTTGCGAAAGCTATAGTCTTGTGCACTTCTTGTTCGTTCTCTATTTCTACTTGGAATATCTCCACAGCTATACCATAGCCACTAGCATCAACAGACATACAGAATGGTTTTTCAAAATCAGGATGATGTAAAATTGGACTATTAATTAAAGATTGTTTAAGCACCTCAAACGCCTGATGACATTCAGCTGTCCAAACCCAAGGGGTATTCTTTTTCAGCAGGAGGTGAAGACAGGGAGCATTAAAAGCCTGATCACTAACAAAACGCCTATAGAAGCCGAACAGACCGAACATTGATCTCAACTGCTTCTTGTTTCTGGGAGCCTCAAATTTTTCAATGACTGCTAGCTTGCCTGGGTCAGGCAGAATACCTTTTCCACTTATCCTATATCCCAAGAAACCTATTTCCTCTTTAACGCACTCTGTCTTTTCAATCTTTAGTTTCATCCCACCTCTCTCAATAGCCTCTAACACTTCCTCTAATAAAGCTATGTGTTCTTCCCAGGTAGGAGTTGCTATTAACAGATCATCTACGTAGACTGTTATTTTATTACTTAAAGCTGGTCCTAAAACATGGCAAATCACACGTACGAAGGCACAAACAGATATATTAAGTCCGAAAGGTACCACACGGTATTGGTAACAAACTCCTTCGTACAAGAAAGCTGTGTACTTCCTTGAACTTTCCGCCAGTGGCAAATTCCAATATCCACACGTGATGTCCATAGAAGTTAAGAATTTTACTCCCCGGAATTTTTGCAATAACTCATCCATGTTCTGCGGTCTATCACTTTCCCTGACCACTATTTCATTCAACCAACGAGCGTCCAAGACCAATCTGACACTCCCGTCTCTTTTTGGTACAACAACAAGAGGATTATTGTACTCACTGACCGCTTTCTCAATCACACCCCACTCCAGCATTCTCTGTATCTCCTTTCGAACCGCCTCCTTCCTAGCTACATGTATTTGGTATGGCTTCCTGAAAAACACTTGGCCGGGTTTCACCTTTAATTGACATTCATAACCTTTGACTATGCCAGGTCGATCTGAAAATACCTTATGATGCCTTTTTAGAACCTGTCTCAGTTCTTCCTTTTGATTGGCCGAAATCTTATCGATTTCCTGCAATTTAGCTTCTATTTTGTCTAAAATAATTGCTTCTTCTTCTTCTTCTGTGTTCAGCTTACTGTTACTAAGATTAACACCTTCGTCCCAATACCTCCTATTTTTCAGAACTCGTATAGGCAGCTCCCAAGTTCCATCATCAGTCACTACATGCTTATCACTAAAAGGTACTATAATTACTCCGGTTATTGGCAAGACCATTTTCAACTGGGTTCCTTCAAAGTCAACAACACTCTGATATTTTGACAAGAAATCTATGCCAATTAAAACCTCAATACTGAGATTGTTTACAATTAAACATGGATGATCAATTAAATTACCATTAATGTTAAAGGGTAGTAAAGCTTCTTGCTTTACCGTTTTTGAAACCTTGCCAGTAGCACCAATTATTCTTAGTCCTGACACCCTCATTACTGTAAGCTTGTCTTTACCAGGTAATGCATCAAAGAAGGACTGAGATATTGCACTCACCTCACTTCCACTGTCTAAGAGACAACGTACATTGATACCCAACATATTCACTATTATTATAGGGTGGCTTATTCTAGGTTGTACAGGCGGTTCCTCACATTCATCTAGTAGTTCCTTTTGGATTTGTCTCCAACTAAAGTGATCGACATCTGTCTTCATTACATTTAGGTCACAGTATGTAGGGGTTTCCTGAATTACATTCTCAGCTGCTTTTTCCAGTCGGTCTATTAATTTTAAATTGAAACACCGCACGACTTCATTACATTTAGTTTGCTGAACATAACACAAATTACTGTAGTCTGAGCGATTCTGCGCCTCCAGACCGGGCATAATACTAGTTACAGCTAAACCACTTTTACGATTATCGTCAGTTTCCTTCTCAAGTGACAACTGGTCACAGCTACTAGGTTCATCGACCCCCAACAGCCTACCCTCTACATTCTCACTTATCTCCTGTCCTAAATCTATTAGTACATTATCAACATCCTGCACAGGCACTTTAGATAAGAGCACATCATCCTCATCGTAAATATAAGCATGAATTTCTTCTGCTTCATCACCTGACAATTCAATATTTTGTAGCTCATCCCTACTGTTACACTGCTGCGCCTTCTCTTTCTCTTCCCACTTAGAAAGCGTCTCTAACACGGTATCTATCAAATACTGTGAGTGATCTAATATTTCTGTTGTATCCTTAGGTGCTACCGACTCTTCATCCACATGTTCAGTTTGAGTATTCTGATCTGTCTTACCAATTCCCGTAACTACTGGCTTAGGAAAAGTAACCGCCTGGTGAGCGCCAGTGTCCTCATAGACGGGAACTAGTTTTCCTGCCTCGGCCTACTGTCGTTTCCTTTAGTTTCATTATAGTTGACTGGCACAGCATTACTTTCCGTACTGTTGTTTACATGCATATTTCTGTTTGGAACAAAATTATTATCCCTTGGATGCCATTGTTGGTTCTGATAATTATTTCCCCAATTCCTACCTCTCTTAGGATGACGAACACCTACTGTTCTGATGTTTACATTGCCATTTTGCTCGTTCCTAAAATTACTACTATTATTATTATTGGCATTTCGGTTATTACGTGCTTGCTAATCATTGGCAGCAACACGTTCTACACGTTCCAAATACTCAATGAAACGATCCAGATTGTCTCTAGGGGCTGATATAATTCTAGTTTGCCAATACCATGGCAGTTTGGCTTCAAGACCTAGTATAATCATTTCTGGTTTTAGCTTTTCCGCCAAATGTGACAAACGTGAAATCCATGACCTAGCAAACTCTTTAATTGATTCCTTGCCTGCATTGAAGCGTTTTCCACTCCAAAATTCTCTCAACACTTCATTTTGCTTATTACTAGACCAATACTCATTAATGAAAGCTGTTTTAAACTCCGCTAATGTTTTACACTTCAACATTACATCAGCTGACCAACGCATGGCGTCACCTGCTAATGGCTTTTAATAAATGAGATTTTCTCTCGCTCAGACCAAGTTGGTGGAATCACATCTTCAAAATCGTTCCAGAAATCTAGCGGATGGATATTTTTGTCTGGATCGAACCGCAAGAACTGCCGACACCCGATAAAAGTGGCGTTTGCAGCTACAACTTGTTGTACATTACCATTACCAGAAGTTACTGAAGCTACTTAACTCTCAATGTTAGCAATGTTAGTACTGATATTTTCTACTTTCATTTCAACATTTTCTACTCTTTCTACAATATGAGTAGTATCAGTTTTGATTGCATCTACGTCTGCTTGACATATGTTTACTTTTATATTAACATCTTTAAATCTATCTGAGCACAATTCAGATTCCGCCTCGATCTTTTCTGTTAACTTGTGCTCCAGCTTCGCATCTTCCATTTGGAAGTCCTTGCGAACCTCAGCAACTTCGGATTTTACTGTTTTATACATTTCAAAAAATTGTTGAGCAACCTTTTTCTTAATATCCTCATGGTTGTAATCAATTTTATAATTCAAACTGTCTAGATCCTCTTTCAACTTATTGCAACCAGCCTTGAAGGTATCGTCCATTACCTCCAATCGTTTATTAAAATTTATTTGGCTGGTCGCAATTTCATTCTTTAATTCAGCATTCATTCTAGCTGACATTTGTGCATGACTGCTTTTGACCTCAGTTATTTCAGATTTTAATTCAGCTGTCATTCTAGCATTACTGGCTGACATTTTTGCATTACTGGCAGCTATTGCTTGTAATATAACATTTAGATCAACAGCCCCAGCATCTTTGGTTTGCTCACTAGCTGGCTTTTTATCACACTCAGGTGACGAAAAACTAGCTCCAATACCAGAATCATCAAAACTAAATGAAACTTCTGATTGATTAGTCATATCTAACTGCTCCTTCTTAAACTCTACCATCTCTGATGACTGTTTCATTTTTAATTCATCAGAGAAACTATCATCCAACAAATTTACAATTTCTACTTTCTGCTTTACTACAGGGGTCTCTATTATTGAATCATTGCCCCTTCGCACACTACTGTCAGGAGACAATACTTCATTTTTCACTTTAACATTACTACTTTCATGCATGTTTATACTTGAAACGTTGTCTGATTTTACAGTTCCCTCAACAGACATAGGTTCTAATTTAAGTTTAAACTCAGTTTCTTTTGGCGGTCCAATCGCCGACAGTCTTTTAGTGCAGGTTAGTAAAATTTTTAACAGCTTTTCACTTAACTTAGTTCCTTCTGCACGACGTATGGCGTTGCCGGCGCGGCGTACCAGGATTCCTGATGCGACGTGGCACGTTGAACTGCAGACGGCTCTCCGACGGCTGTTGTGTGTTTGCGTGGCCCGCAATTGCAGGCTCTGCGCCGGCTGCTCCAGCGGACGACTGTGGTGCAGCGAGACTGGCTTCTCGCGATGCCGGCAGCACCGCTAGACTCAGTGCCAGCTCCGTCAATATAGATGTGTTGTTAATCCAATTGCGTCGTCCACATGCACACGTAACACTTTCACTGCTCTATTACTCAGCTGCATGTCGCATTTCACTCGCGAATCCGAATAGTTAAAAAATCACTTTCACTTAGTTGATTTCCCGGCCGATGCACCATATATGGGGCGGCGAATAATTTGATTGTTTAACTGTTGCATACATGTTTGTTTAAATGTAGAATGTGGAAACACTGCATTTCCCGGCCGATGCACCATATGTGGGGCGGCGAATAAGTTTGTAAAAATAAATCTATTAAATCTGATTGCTGGATAAATTGCTTGCATGTTGAATCAGTTTCTGGCTTTTAGAATGTTGTTAATGCTGTCTTTCGCCGTTCTCAACAATGGCTCTCTATTTACTTTTTGGCACCCAGAAAGTGATTTAATAAAACATGGAACCAGTAATTAGAGATCCTAGTGCCCACTTTATCTGAGAATGTTATTATAGCTGCAGCTTATAGCTCTGAGGAATTAGGAGATTGTCCCGGATTTCTAATAAAAAACGGTATTCCAAAATAGTTGAGTATATTCTGAAATTCACTGATAAAAAACACAAGTATCCCTACAACCTAACTAACAGAGTAGTTCAGAGTCTAATGCGCTGATGCAACTATAAATGTCCGAATTAAATGTTAAAAAGAATGCTCGCCATAATTTGATGAAAATATTTCATCAAACGCCACGCTAAATATTTGGTAGAATGTCTGTCCCGCGACGGCAGGTGAAAACACGACAATACGCAAACTGAAGCTAGATAATGAAAATCATCCCAGAATTAACACTTCACATGAAATGTTTTCATGGTTCCGCGTATCTCTAGTAACTTAATACGGCACCCGAGGCTGTTTGTAGCAGTGACACTGATGCGACGCGGCTCCCGACACAGATGGCGTGTCATTCAGCCTCTGGAGAGAACTGGGGCCTTGCTTCCTCGCGCAGCGTTCTTATATATAAAGCCGCGGTGCGGACGGCTAAGGGAACGCCTGATCAAATCGGCTGTCCCGACTAGCCGCTGGGCTAGTAACGCATCACTTCAAGTTACATAATAATTTATAGCTTCTTTTGCTGATGGCCGAAGAAGCTCTTAATTTAAACGTGCATTCAGCACGCAGGTAAGTATTGATAATAAAATTTTGACGTGGCTAAGTTAAATATTTTGGGCGAGAGAATTAATTAAATTACACTGCACGCAGTAGATGAGCTCTGAACTGGCCCTTTTGAGATCGGCTATCGCTATAATTTTATAGATATTCAAAAGAAACTTTACACATCTTCATAATCATAACGGACCTCCAACCTATTTAAATCTAAAAATCCTAGCCTTATTTACTAGCCTACTTAATCTATCTTGCTTCCTTCAGTTTTGAGACGAAAACCACAAAATCATGAATTTCCACTAAAATCTTAATATGTGAAATCCAAAGTACTGTTTCTATTAAATCATTATGAAAGATGAATCTAAATATAAATTTTGAAGTCTCTAGCTCTTTTCTGTTGCGCCAATGATTTTTCCAGAAAAACGTCCAAATTTCGAAAATGGCTGAAGTTATCGAACTGATATTTAACACACATTAATTTAATATTATTCCTGACATGCTAGAAAAGTTTTAGGTCATTTGCTTGATTTTTAAGGTATTGCGCAACATTTATGACGTCAGAGCTAGTTACAGAGTTACAGCAGACTGGCTGGCACACAATGGAAACTGATGTGAATTTACTACAGCGTGAGTTGGCTGCTTCCCTACAATTAGAAGCTGCAGAAATATGTGGGTGGTCAACCCATTCACTGTATCCAAAAAGCCGAACATTCTATCATAAAATGAATATGTGTTGTTGATAGAAATTGCCACAGACCCTACTTTGAAATCAAGTTTTAACGTTGACGTTTACTCACACTTTTGGATCTATTTGGATAACAAGAAGTACTACCCGTTTGTTGAAAAGGCAAAATGTGTACTTCTTCCGTTTGCCACAACATACATGTGTGAATCTGGATTCTATGCTGCCCACAAAACTAAGCTGTCTCTATACGGAAGCAGACATCCGTCTCCAGTTGTCAAGAATTGAACCCAACTTTTCAAAATTACGTCAGCAGAAGCACCCTCAACCATAACATTAGGATTCCATCATTATTCCTACAGACTCATCTATAGTAAAGAAGAAAGCATTTTTCTTCGTAGATGCTCAGTGAACGTACCTGAACTATAACTCTATAGGAATTTTATTTCCTGTCTTCTGTCATTTACAAAATAATTATTAATTGAATTTTGTTGGCATTGATATTTTTGTTACGAAAATTAAAATGATCTCTAAAGCTAATTTCTTTTCTTTATAATATATTCTGTCCTCTAAGTTAAAAATATGGCCTGCCTATACTTCAGTTACAATTACTTGCTACTACTCTGACACTATATTGTGGCAACTGGCTGCGAGCGTAAACAAATGAGGGCTTTTCACGTGCCACCTTCTAAAAGGTACACCTCCTCTGCCAGAATCGTTTCCTTTGAGAAAAAAAGTCTTACGTTCTGTGAAATGCTTTGTCTTCTTAGATAGAAATAAGAGAGTCTGTTTGTTTGTTTTCCTTATTTGTGTGCAATTGAGGCTGACTTCCACTCGACTATGGACTGACAGCTGCCGTTCAGTAGATAAGCAAAGACGTAAAAGTAACTAGACTTTCCGAGCTGTTTACATGGGCACGAAAATTGATTATGGAAGTGGAAAACGGCTTTATAAAAGCAGATTTCCAGAATCGATTCTGAAGTGTTTACCTGACCAACCAAAAGCGGAAATGGGACATCGGCTTACGGAATCCGGTTTTGGAAATGCATATAAACTGGGTGAATGTATTCCCACACATTGCACAACAGATGTCACAATAGTCCTTTAAAGGCAATTCCTTGATGTGTTTGTATCCCTAATCATGGGTCTGCCTCTTTTCTTCACAGCCGCGCGGAATGGCCGCGCAGTGTTAGGCGCCATGTCGTCGTGGATTGCGCGGCCGCTCCCACCGGAGGTTCGAGTCCTCCCTTGGGCGTGTGTGTGTGTTTTGTCCTTAGCGGAAGTTAAAGTTAGGTTAATAGTGTGTAAGACTAGGGACTGATGACCTCAGCAGTTAAGTCCCATAACCTTTACATATATTTGAACGTTGTTCTTCAGATTTCATGAAAAACCACACACACACACACACACACACACACACACACACACACATACACACGACTGTTACGAAATATGCATGCTCCTTACACAACAGTAGCCAAGCAGTGGAAGTGAACAGACCACAAGTGGCAGCTTGTCAACAGCGAACAGTTTGGACGTGAAGTTGATTGCCATTGGAGGAAGGCAGCTCCAACGTGTGAACTAGTAAGTGTCTGGATACAGTGGGAATTCAAATTGGATCGTTAATTTCAAGTTGTTTTCATTCATCTCTAAACCAAACACTCTTGATACTTCGGTGGGGGGGGGGGGGGAGGGCGGGGGGGGGGGGTGAAGAAGGAGACCGCCAGCAGAAAAGGTTGGGAAGCCCTGGTCTAGAGCCATTTTTTTACATAATGCTCTAGCAATTTCTTCTCTTAATGGATACTGTGGGATCCTGCTCACTCGTCTAATATAGGCTGCATAGGAAGCTGTTTTCTCGGATAGCGAGACAACAATTCAAGCAAATCATATTAATGGAATTTATTACAGTAAATTAAATTGACAATACTTAAATTTCCCTTTCTACAAAGAGGTGTCGCAAGCAGTTGGGGACATGTAAATAATCAATGTTCTTCGAAGTATACAGTTTCCATGCAAGCGGTTAATATAGATCACAAGTCACGGCTAAGTCGTTTGGATCACGGTTCGTCTTCTAGTGCGGCTCTTCCAGTGCGACCGCGGCTCTGCGGAGCGGCGCTTATATTCTCTTCGTATAGAAGCCACTCATGTCGTGGTGTCGTCCAAGTCAGCGTTCCATTGCCTGATGTCGTCTCACAGCCTTCTCTGCTATTACGTTCCAGGCCGACACGTCGATGCTTGATGTTAAGCCGGTACAGATATAGCTTTATAAATATAGAAAAAACTCCAACACATCATGTAGTTTAACAATCTACATTGGACCTCTTTTTGTGGCATTCATCACTTTAGCTTTTTGAGAGATATGGCAGGATGTAACTCTCTGAGGTACCTTCCTTATCAGACAATTAAAAGTGATACACACTAACAATTTTTCTACACACATTTTGACTCCGCAATGGACATATGATAATTGAAAAAAAAAATCTGTTACTTCATTCACAAATTGTAAAGGCCAACATACCCACCAGATTCCTGGGTTAACTGTATTTTGTACACACAATACTCCCTTACATATATCTTGTGTGACATTCTAACATTTACAACATCGCCATCGTCAAATTTTATTTACGCTGACTTTATATCATTCTCTGGGTTCTGACAGTGATTCATACTTTTGCAAGTATCTTATGACATCTTTGCATTCCACATTTTTAGAATAGCTAATCAGGAACATACCATCATTTTCCTCCATATTACCTGCGATATCCGCATTTTCAGGTAATCTAGATAAAGCATCAGGAACATAATTCTCTGTAATCTTAATATATCTGATTTCTATGTCATGCTGTTGCCAAACCAGTGCCCATCTTATTAATCTGTTATGTAGCAGATGAAAATATTTCAAAAAAGTCAATGCCCAGTGATGAGCGTATATTATTGTTTCGTTTTCCCACAAGTACGTCTTAAACTTTTGAAACCGCGAACAATGCCCAATGCTTCCTTTACAAACACGGTGTAATTTCGCTCAAACTTACTGAAGGTTTGGCTGGCAAATACGACTGATTCTTGTTCTACCTTACAATCTATTTTCTCTTCATGAATAAAGTACACTCCCAATCCGTGATTGAAACTGTCCGCTGTCATGTGAAAAGATTTCCTTTAATTTGGGTGACATAATTTAATGTCTGCAGCCAAACTCTCTTTATATTGTTGAAGGCTACTTCACATTCATTAGTCCAAATGAACGCACTATTCCTTTTAAGTAACCGATTTAAATTTGGATCTAAAAATGCTTGCTCATTTACGTGAACACATACCTAGAAAAGCCTTTGGTTGTTTTCTTGACCTTGGTCTTCAAAAATCTCAGATAGCTTTTACTTTATCAGCATCCTTTTCAATGCCGTTCTCTTTAACAATTCATCCCATAAAATATATTCGTTTCCTCACAAAATCACACGTTTTAGTTTCAGCGCCATGTTTCAGAGCCATGCTCCTTTCATCAAATCTTTAAACACCTTATACTATTAAGAACTGTAGAACTGTACTCCTGCCAGGTTTTAGTGTCAACAATTAGATTATTAATGCACACTGATATCTCTGAATTTAACTCATTGCCCATTACACTATCTAGTGCTATTAGAAACACCGAAACAAAAGTGATCAACATAAAGAGTACAAATTTGTTATGGTAGCCCTTACCAGCAAACAGAAACTCGGTATACCTCCTCGATTTTGTATCTAAGGCTGTCTGCCAATACCCACCTGTCCAATCGAGACTGTTCGTGTAACGTATATCATGAAAGTCCTGGAGCAATTCCTGAAAATCTTCAGGACGATCTGACTCAAGTTTCAGTATTTTGTTTAGTGTTCTTGCATCAATAACTTTTCTTAGACGATCGTCTCTTTTACTCACCAGCACTATGGCGTTGTTGTACTGACTAGTCCCGATTTCTGTTACTCCCCACTCGATCATAATATCTAATCCCTTTTGGACTTCAGCTTTCTTTGATACTTATATAGCATTAGGTGGTATGAAAAAAGGTTCGTGTTCTATTAGACTCAAATGATGTTCGTAATTTACTACCTTTCCTGGTGTATTCGAGAATACGTTTTCATTCTTCGGCAGTATCTTGATTAACTCCTCTTTTTTTCCCAATGATATTTCGACAGCTGATTCCAATATCATCCTAAACTCATTTTCTTTGTGTTCATTTTCGACCACATGACGTACATAATAATTCTCAAAACTATCTCCTAGCCCGTCAGTTACCCCTAATTGATTTACTTACATTCCAGTTAAGTGACTTTCCTCCAATGAGTTGGCAGCTTCGAAATGAGTTCGTAAGGATTTCCCCTCCGCCTGACGGATAATCACTCTCTGTGCACAATCAACTAAAATTCGCTGTTTTATTAGCCTATCTTCACCCAAAATGATTTCCCTAGTCAAGTCATTTACCACTAAGAAAGTGTGAGTAATCCTACCTCAAAATGAAACAATATCTGATATTTAACCAGTTTTCTCATTTTACCTATGGCTCCTATGAATTTAACTCCTTGCATAGGCGTGTTGCTTTTTGATCATTTCAAAGAAAGCATTGGAAATGGCACTGACCTGTTTCCAGTATCTAACAGTACATACAAACCTTCGCTGCAAATCTCAACTGGTGTGACTTTTTGGGTCCTTGGGTCCTCTTGTCTGTTGTTCTCGCTTTCCCACAACAAATCCTTTTCGATAACCAGGTTTAGTCAAGATACCTGTTCTATGCTTACTTCCTGTTGTTCGTGTGTAGGTTTTCTCCTCCTTTTCTATGTTGTTGGCTACTTTTCCCCCTTGATACTTATCTTCTTCCCCTTGTTAGTCTTCTTCACTATCCTTGTTCAGTATTAGTTTCGTATCATATGGCGTTTCAGCAACTTCATTAGCAGCTTTTTTCATTAACGCTATCTTTTTCATTTCATCTGGGAGAAAGCTAAAATCATCATCGGTATGACATTTTGGTGCATCTCTTTCTTGAGGATAAACTGTGCTATCTTCTTTGGCTCGACATGCTGCTGGGAATTCTGCAGTTAATCGGTAAATCTCTTTATCATCTTCATCTTCTTCGAACAGTTTCCCATCGGAATCATATATGTAATTTTCTTCTTCATCCTCTACTGGGTGAATCCTCCGAATATTCTAAGATTTCAGAAAAAATACTGTCAGCTTCCCGTTCTTTTTCTTCATCGGTTATGCATCTCATGATCTTACTATCTTCAGACTCGCTTCCGTCATGATGAACATCTGCCTCTATTGAATATACATCAGAATCGATGTGGGTTATTACTAATTTTATTGTAGGTGTCTCTTCACTTTCCTTTTGTGAAGTTATCTTCCTTTTGAATGTCTGCTCTAAACATTGGTCATGTTCGGAGAATGGGTTTATGTCATCAGAATCTAAAAACTTTTGCATCTTTGTGCAAAGCTTTTTCCTTTTCTTCTTCTCTATCCTTGATTTAGAGCCTCTCGTAAATTTCCTGACTTTCCCATTTTTCAGCCTGTCCTATGTTAGAGAAAGTTCCCCAAACCAAAACAACAGTGTCCGAACTGTCTTCTAGGGGTACACCTATGCCTGATTTCTGTACTTCAGATACTCCTTCTCCGTGGTCCACGACCTCTGTCTCTCTTCCTCTCACTACCCCCTATTCCGCTTCATGATTTTCAATACCGTTGAACTCCCTAGTAAATCGTTTATTCTTTATCGCTATGCGTCTGTATACTGACAAACTTGTGTAGCAAGCGAGACAATAAAATGACTCTCTGACAGTCTCTCGACGACAAACTCTCGCCACACCTTACCGTGTTCTTTAATGGACCGATACTATTCTAAAAACTTCAGTATGAACTCAGGCAATGTCAAATTTGTCGTGTCTTAGCACTATCGGCAGTAGCATCAATTGTAAATTAATTTTTTCCTTTTCTCTCATTTAGCTTGGCAGCACTCGTTCGCACTTCTTTATGAAATCCACAGAGTGCCCCCTTACTCAGAAACTCCGTTTTATGCAGAAACAAAGGACTATTACTAGCTTTGTTTTGCAGTTGTAAGCAAATGACTCCACTTCACTACGAAATTGTGTAGTCACATCTGTTGCGTCACCTAGACTGATTTGTACTTGGGAAAAATAACTTTGTACTTTAGTGAAATTATCTTCACCTGCCACAACGTCAACCTTCGTTTATTCTGCAGTTTCAGTCTTTACCAACGAAAGGAGTGTGTGTAATTTGTTCGCTACCATCGCTTCTGCACCAACTTCTATCCTTTGTAACTCGGTCCTTTCAGTAATACCTACTACTTCCCATTCTACTTCTATTAATTCTCTTCTTACTGAAGAAATCGATGTATTAAATTCACTGCTCAAATAGCTCTGAGCACTGTGGGACTTAACTTATGAGGTCATCAGTCCCCTAGAACTTAGAACTACTTAAACCTAACTAACCTAAGGACATCACACACATTCATGGCCGAGGCAGGATTCGAACCTGCGACCGTAGCGGTCGCGCGTTTCCTGACTGTAGCGCCTAGAACCGCTCTGCAACTCTGGCCGGCTTCAGTAATCCGTTTGCTCTGTAAACTCAGTGTAGCTAAGTTGGCATCAATCTTTTTCGTTAAGTTCGTATCTAGATCAGAGATATTATTGACCAGATCAGAGATATCCTTATCTAGGTCAGAGATTTTTGTATCCAGCTTTTGGGTTCCTGTTTTCATCTGCGCTTCCAAATTCTAGTTACCAGTTTTAATGTCGGTTTGAAGCACGCCTACATTAGGATTCATTGCAGTCATGTTAATCTCACGTTTTTCAAGATTTGCAAGATTTGGAAAGTGGAATATTCCCATCCTTCTTCCATAGTTCGATTCTATTCAGCTTCTCACTGACCGAAAATTGTTGTCTCATTCTCTACATTGATCACAATTGACGTGGATTCATTTAAAGGTCGCGTAATCTGGAGCACACTGTCCCTTGTTACTGGTGTTACCAACTGTTGGCTAACATATCCACCATCTCCGTTCACGCCAACGCCATTAGCAATTGCTTCACTTTTGCTAACGCTATCTGGCTTTATCTGACTTTTTCGGGCCCCTGATTAATGTTAGGACTCGCCATGTTTCTCAAATTGTTGTAGATGCCTCAATAATAAGTTTATATTATCAAATACGAACTGCGATGTGGTCTTAAACTGCTTTTGACTCAGTACTTTGGAAGTTGTCGCCATTTACTTTTAACAATATTCTGGTGTTTTCCGCTAACAGTACTTAAGTTCTCACCAGAAAAGTCTTAAAAGTCCTGTTACGATCGCCACGTGTAACTGAATCTTCAACTGTAGTGTGTGACAAATTTCCCATAAGTTATTAAAGTACACAAATCCGTGTGTAATCGAGCTCCTTGAAATTTTTTGTAGCAGGGAAAGTGTTTCGTTTAAACTACGAAAACCGCAATTTCAGCTGAAAGGGAAGGTGTGCTTGCTCTTGAAATGTTTGATACATGCAGAATAATTGTTTACGTCACTGGATGAAATTTGTCTCGCCGAACTCGGCGTTCCGAGCGTTTCTGGCGCAGGCCGCTCCCTTTCCCAGTGTAAGCGAAAGATTTTACCGCTCAATTGAGCTTCGGCATTTACTCTGCACTACAAAACTGAATTTTTATGCTGCGTAAAAGGATGTTTAACTATTTGAGACCATTCGCAACCTAACAGAATGTAGATTTAAATTTTAGGCTGTTAATCAATTATGGACCTATCTCCAACAAGGCTCGATTTGCACTTACTTAGACACACAGCGAAGGGAGACGAAATGTTCAATCACTTCCCTGCCCAACTTACACTACTGGCCACAAAAATTGCTACACCACGAATATGACGTGCTACAGATGTGAAATTTAATCGACAGGAAGAAGATGCTGTGATATGCAAATGATTAGCTTTTCAGAGCATTCACTCAAGGTTGGCGCCGATGGCGACACCTACAACGTGCTGAATTGAGGAAAGTCTCGTACCGATTTCTCATACACAAACAGCAGTTGACCGGCGTTGTCTGGTGAAACGTTGTTGTGATGCCTCGTGTAAGGAGGATAAATGCGTGCCATCACGTTTCCGACTTTGATAAAGATCGGATTGTAGCCTATCGCGATTGCGGTTTATCGTATCGTGACATTTCTGCTCGCGTTGGTCGAGATCCAATGACTGTTAGCAGAATATGGAATCGATGGTTTCAGAAGCGTAATACGGAACGCCGTACTGGATCCCAATGGCCTCGTATCACTAGCAGTTGAGATGACAGGTATCTTATCCGCATGGCTGTAAAGGATCGTGCAGCCACGTCTCGATCCCTGAGTCAACAGATGGGGACGTTTGCAAGACAACAACCATCTGCACGAACAATTCGACGACGTTTGCAGCACCATGGACTATCAGCTCTGAGACCATGGCTGCGGTTACCCTTGACGCTGCATCACAAACAGGAGCGCCTGCGATGGTGTACTCAACGACGAACCTGGGTGCACGAATGGCAAAACGTCACTTTTTCGGATGAATCCAGGTTCTGTTTACAGCATCATGATGGCCACATCCGTGTTTGGCGACATCGCGGCGAAAGCACATTGGAAGCGTGTATTCGTCATCGCCATACTGGCGTACCACCCGGCGTGATGGTATGGGGTGCCATTGGTTACACGTCTCGGTCACCTCTTGTTCACATTGACGGCACTTCGAACATTTCAGTAGGATAATGCACGACCGCATGTTGCAGGTCCTGTACGGGCCTTTCTGGATACAGAAAATGTTCGACTGCTGCCCTGACCAGCACATTCTCCAGATCTCTCACCAATTGAAAACGTCTGGTCTATGGTGGCCGAGCAAATGGCTTGTCACAATACGCCAGTCACAACTCTTGATGAACTGTGGTATAGTGTTGAAGCTGCATGGGCAGCTGTACCTGTACACGCAATCCAAGCTCTGTTTGACCCAATGCCCAGGCGTATGTAGACCGTTATTACGGCCAGAGGTGGTTGTTCTGGGTACTGATTTCTCAGGATCTATGCACCCAAATTGCGTGAAAATGTAATCACATGTCAGTTGTAGTATAATATATATATCCAATGAATACCCGTTTATCATCTGCATTTCTTCTTGGAGTAGAAGTTTTAATGGTCAGTACTGTTGTTTTATCAACAACTTAGCGTTGGGTTGTAGAGTGGTTCTTATCTTACCTCATCAGATTTCCACCATAGAGGATGTTATTTCTATGAAGATTCGCGGTCGCCAGCTCTGAAAGAGAATTTACTTTAATTTAATGTGTTTGAATTTTCTTATTTGGATGCAAGACTTATCTTGAAATATGACTCTTATTAAGAAATAAGAATTTTATAAATTGAAATATATAATCTAAATCTCAAGAAATGTCTAGTAAATTTTTTTGCAAAGCAACCTTTGTTTTTTTGATTAATATTGATATAACTTTGAAACGGTTTTTACTGGCTTCGCTAACATTCACTAAAATTACGACATCTCAGTATTGTCGTGATTCTAAAACGTTTTCTAACGATTGTTTGATCTTTTTAATTTACACAAAATCAGTTAAAACCATTGACAGAGAAATGAAGATATAGTTTTTGGGAAATGTCATTGTAATGACTTTGAACAGAATTTTTATTGACAGTTTCTATCCACAAAATGAACACGTGAGAAATTGACTGTAATACCCATTTATAATCGTCTCCACTTAGATATAACGAAAACATTCTTCTTTTGTGAATGTAGCGGTGGTGGTGCTGTAGTTGCAGTTTGCAATATGAATACTGGTTGGGCCCTTCTTGTCTCCAGTAAGGCGGAATTATTATATTGCTGTCATGCCACTTGCAGAAGCGATTTTCTCATGTACCAAAATTCCATCATAGATTAACCTTGGGTAATCCTACCTTCCAAGAGTGTGAATTTCCAGAGACGACTTCAGTACACAAATGCCGCTGCCATGCCAACTTTCACACCATGACGACAGTTTTAGCACTTTTTACCACTTAACATCGCCCGACAGCACCACGCCATGGACGCGAGCCAGACTTCCCCACCTGTGGCTTCACCGCATCTCTCTTCCACCTTTCTCTTTTCCGTCTGCGTGCGTGTCGTGTGTGCGCCAAGGCCATCCACTCAACCATGGGATGAAAACTCGCAGTGCATCCTCTTGCTATCAATTTACATTGGCAAATACTTTTACATTACTAAATTTAATCGTGAATACTACACTCTTTACATTCATACAAAATACTCACTGTTTTACACTTAGTTTCATAAACAAATATTCGTTCGGGCTTCTTATAACTGTTAGGTACATACTTGTAACATCTCCATACAACTCATACCTGACGAGTCGGTTTTCAAAGCTTGTATCGTTGCAGTCTCCCAGTAGAAAAACAACCATTTCCAGTCAAAGGCCGTTTCAGCTGGACCAGAAAACCGAATCCACTCCACGCAAACACAGCCCACACAATAACGGAACCTCCACCAGCTCGCAGGGTGCCGGGTAGATAACATGGGTTCTTGGTTTCGTGGGGTGTTCAAATGGCTCTGAGCACTATGGGACTCAACTGCTGAGGTCATTAGTCCCCTAGAATTTAGAACTAGTTAAACCTAACTAACCTAAGGACATCACAAACATCCATGCCCGAGGCAGGATTCGAACCTGCGACCGTAGCGGTCCTGCGGTTCCAGACTGCAGTGCCTTTAACCGCACGGCCACTTCGGCCGGCTTCGTGGGGTGTGCGCCACACTCAAACACTACATCTCTTACCAACTGATATTGAGACTCATCTGGCCAGGTGACGTCGTGTAATTAGCAAAGGCGCTCGCATCGGTCTTCTGATGTCATAGACCACTGATAACAATTTTTGCCGTACTGCTCTAACGGATACTTCGTCATACGTCCTATGTTGATATCTGCGGTTACTTCATGCAGTGTTCCAGAATGAGATTTTCACTCTGCAGTGGAGTGTGCGCTGATATGAAACTTCCTGGCAGATTAAAACTGTGTGCTGGACCGAGACTCGAACTCGGGACTTTTGCCTTTCGCGGGCAAGTGCTCTACCATCTGAGCTATCCAAGCACGACTCACGACCCGTCCTCACAGCTTCAATTCTGCCACTACCTCGTCTCCTACCTTCCAAACTTCGCAGAAGCTGTTCTGCGAACCTAGCAGAACTAGCACTCCTGGAAGAAAGGATACTGCGGAGACATGGCTTAGCGAAATTTGGAAGGCAGGAGACGAGGTACTGGCAGAATTGAGGCTGTGAGGACGGGTCGTGAGTCGTGCTTGGATGGCTCAGATGGTAGAGCACTTGCTCGCGAAAGGCAAAGATACCGAGTTCGAGTCCGGCGCACAGTATTAATCTGCCAGGAAGTTTCATGCAGTGTTGCTTGTCTGTTAGCACTGACAACTCTGCACAAACGCCGCTGCTCTCGGTCGTTAAGGCTGACGGTCATTGCGTTGTCCTTGTTGAGAGATAATGCCTTAAAGCTGGTATCCTTTGCACACTCTTGACCCTGTAGACCTCGGAATATTGAATTCCTTAAAGATCTCCGAAATGGATGGTCTCCTGGGTCTAACTCGAAGCACCATTCCGATTTCAGAGTCTGTTAATTTTCGTCGTGCGACCATAATCAAATCGGAAATCTTTTCACATGAATCATCTGACAGCTTCACCAATGCATTGCCCTTTTATATACCCTGTGTACGCGATACTACCGCTGTCTGCTATGTCAGGGCCGACCAAATGCTGCAGACTACTCAAGAGTGCGGAAGTACAGAACGGGTGCACACATTTCAGCTAGTGGGCTAAGCGAAACAGCGACATCTATGACTAGACATGTATACCAAATGAGTGGGGATGGTTCCGCTTCCTTGTCTGCACCGAATTAGGAGGACCGAAGCAGACCGAGTCTTGCTTCGCTTTGGCGACTGTAGCCTTATGTCGGACGTAGTGAGAAATGGCATATGTGGCTCCGAATAATAGACGGCATGTACAAATTCACGACTGAAAGACACTACAAAGACGAGCATAGTGTACCGAAAAGTGAGGAACAGCAAGCAAATTAAGTGCGCTTAGGAAAATTGGTAATGCACATGTACAGGTTTTTAATGTATGTCATAATAATGATATCTCTTTCACGCTTCGTTTGTTGTGTTACATTCGTATCTACACTGAAGACCCAAATAAACTGATATACATGTCTAGTATCGTGTAGAGCCCGCGCGAGCAAGCAGAAGTACGTCTGAAGTAGTGCTGGAGCGAACTGCCACCATGAATCCTGCAGGGCTGTCCATAAATCCGTTAGAGTACGAGGGTGCAGAGATCTCTTCTGAACAACACGTTGCAAGACATTCAAGATATGCTCAATAATGTTCATGACAGGGAGGTTTGGTGGCCAGCGGAAGGGTTTAAACTCAGAAGAGTGTTCCTGGAGCCATTCTGTAGCAATTCTGGACTGGTGGGGTGTCACATCGTCCTGCTGGAATTGCCCAAGTCCGTTGGAATGCACAGACATGGATGGGTGCAGGTGATCAGACAGGATGCGTACGTACGTATCACCTTTCAGAGTCGTATTTAGACCTATCAAGGGTCCCATACCACTCCAACTGGACACGCCCCACATCATTACAGAGCCTCCACCAGCTTGAACAGTCCCCTGCTGACATGCAAGTTCCATGGATTTCTGAGGTTGTCTTCATACCCGTACACGTCCATCGCTCGATACCATTTGAAACGAGACTCCTCTGACCAGGCAATATGTTTCCAGTCATCAATAGTCCAATGTTGGTGGTGACGGGACCAAGCGAGGCGTAAAGCTTTCTGTCGTGCAGTAATCAAGGTTACACGAGTGGGCCTTCGGCTCCGAAAGGTCATATCGATGTTTCGTTGAATGGTTCGCCAACTGACACTTGTTGATGACCCGGTATTAAGATCGGCAGCAATCTGAGGAATGGTTGCACTTCTGTCACCGTGGAACGATTCTCTTCAGTCGTCGTTGGATACGTTCTTCCAGGATTTTTTTCCGCTGTAGCGATGTCGAAGATTTGATGTTTCACCAGATTGCTGACATTCGCGGTACACTTGTGAAATGGTCGTTCGAGGAGATCCCCACTTCAATGCTACCTCATAGATGCTGTGCCCCATCGTTCGTGCGCCGTGTGTAACACCACGTTCAAACCAACTAAAATCTTGATAACCTGCCATCGTGTAACCACTCTAACAACTGTGCCAGACACTTGTCTCATACAGGCGTTGCCGATCGCATTGCCGTATTCTGCTTGTATACATATCTCTGCATTTGAATACACATGGCTATACCAGTTTCTTTACCGCTTCAGTGTATTTTACTGTACAACGCAATGTTTTCAATTTTCCAGAAGGACGATCCAGCACATCTGCACTGCGAACGAGTTTCAAAACTGCATTAAGAACAACAAGATCCAGAAAACCGTTCTCCGAAGGGGACTTTGTAAAAAACTGTCCCACTGATGCTGCAAAACTTTTGTGTCCTGTGAACGTTAGCATGTTTCAAGAAATCAGCATTTCCAAACAACAGTGACACGGCTTATAAGGTTTATAGACGTCGATGTCCACAAGCAGTTAATAAATAAACCTGAGAACTTTGTTGTTTTCTCTGTTGCATTGGATGAAGCAATAAATCTTACAGATGCAGCTCAGGTAGTGATAGATACGAGGTGTCGATAACGGTCTGCCTGTAACAGAAAATGTTTGCTACTAAGAGCCCTTGAAAGGTACTAAGATAAGGCCTTCAGGGAGGACTCAGAGCGCTGATAGGCAAAAAGCTAGGCCGCACAGAAGAAGCGTTCTATGGAATTCGCTGCATTCTACATCGAAAGGTGTTTTGTGTAAAATCAGCAACGTTAGAAGACGCCGAACAGATTTCTGTGCATACTGCAACCTGTCTGAAAACACATGGGCTTACGCATCGGCCGCTCTGATAGTTCTTGGTGGAATTAGAAAAACAGTACGGCGATGTACCTTACTATACCGAAGTAAGCTGGCTCAGTCGAGATTACGTTTCATTTACGTTTGGCCTTAGAACATGTCTAATATAAGAACGGAAAGAGTGAGCTGAAATTAGAAGATCCTTGCTGAATATCAAAGCTTGCACTTCTCGTGGATATTACGTCTCACCTGAACAGCCTGAATGTCAGTTTGCAAGGTGAAAATAATTTAACTTTCGGCATGTTGAAAAAAGTAAATGTTTTGAAACGAAGCTTGCTCTTTGGGAGAGCCACCTATTGTCTGAAAACACTGCACGTTTCCTTACCCTTCATTTGCTCCACGAATGTGCTAGATTTCAAGAATACGTGCCAAACATTGTAAAAATTAAGTGCATGATTTGTAGATGTGACGATTGTGTCTCCTTGCAAGGCCGTTTCCAGCATCAGTTGAAGAGGGTCGGAATACTCTTCAAATGGAACTGACCGACTTGCAATGCAATACACGGCTGAAGGACCAGTTCTTTGAAGTACGAGGTACCAAATAACTTTACGAAAACTCTCCTCAGAAAGAATTTCCACGCCTGCACCACGAAGCTGTAAGAGTTATGTTCAAGTTCGGATCTACTTATGTGTGTGAAAGATCTGAAAATGAACAAACTAGGATTTCGATCGAGTATAAGTGACGAAAATCTTCGCAACTGCTTACGTTTATCTATGAGCCGTGCTTTTGTGCCTGACTTTGTCGTTTCTGGTCAGCTGTGATAAACATGTTTCGGATTTCTTTCTTTTCTAATTCAAAATTGCTATTTAGTAACTGTGCCTCATCCTGCTCCACGTTACATAGGCGAACATTGTTATCTGAAAAATCTAGCGTTAAACCGGTTGCTGAAGTTTTACTTACATGCTTAAAATTATGCTTTAATTATTGAGAGATATATTTCATACCCTTGCCATGAAGGGATGTAGATACCTACCGTGGGCATAAAACCAATCCGGAATATTTATGCACCATTTGTTCTTATATTTTCTTTCATAACCGCGAAGTTCGTTAATCTGGCTATGGAATAACACGATATTTTCACATGATTGCGTTGCATGCGATAAAGGGAGCACAAGACCACCCCAGGTACAGTGTATGCCAGCTAGTGGGTGAAGCTCAGCCACAAGCTCTGTGCTCAGAGACATATACTTAATGAGCTGTGACGGTTCCATTTCCCCATTTACACGCGTGCATGCTGTGACCAGGAAGTTGTCAATGTGTAACAGTTCGCACGTTCACAGAATCACTGTCCAGCCATGGTATATGGGCATGTTGCTATCCCAAGACCCACAAGGGAAACTTTCCATCGCACCCCCTCACATTTGGTGGCGAAATAGGTTAGTAGATAGCCCGTCAAGAACTGAACACATGTCAAGTGTTGAAAGAGGGGTACTGAACTGTGGAAAAAGAAGCAATATAGAAACAGTTAACGGTCCAAGCTCAAGACATGCAACATAAAGAAAATGGCAAGGACAATGGCGTCGTGGTTGTGTGGTCACATTTTTGGACTGTAAAGTGGAAGATCCTTGTTCTAATCGCCCACGCGACCATTTTTCCCATAAAATTATGAACTTTCCGTCCGGTCATTGACGTGTCTGTTCTCCTTCACTAATGTTGGCAATTGTCATGCTGTACGGTGGCTACAGAATATTATTCATGTGATAAGAATCTGTTACCGTCGCAAGTAAATGTGATGAATAGCGAGACGAGATGCCACGTAGAACTCTCACAGAAATGAAAACAACAAATAAACAGTTGGAAAGAGCCCCTAAAGGCGGAAGAATCAGCAATGATTAACGGCATGATGATGCAGAAGGCAATGGAAACCACAGCATTAAAGACACGCAACGTGTATCCACAGGACATGTGACCTGTAATTGATGAAGTGTCATGATTATCTCCCCATTGGCAAAAGATTCCGCAGTAGTCCGCCATTCGGATCTGCCAAGGCGGAAGGTACCATGAGAGAAAGATTCAATAATCAACGGAAGTTTAACGTTCTACGAGTCGGGGCGTGGAATGTCAGAAGCGTGAACGTTGTAGACGAAATAGAAAATCTGAAAAGGGACACGCAAGGGCTCAATCTACATTTAGCAGGGGTTAGTGAAGTGGAAAGAAGACAAGGATTTCTGGTCAGATGAATACAGGGTAATATCAACAGCAGCAGAAAATGGAATAACGGGTGTAGAATTCGTTATGAATATGAAGCTAGGGGTGGGAAACTGCCCCTAAAGGCGAAAGAATCATCAATGATCAACGGCATGAGGATGCAGAAGGCAATGGAAACCACTGTATTAAAGACACTTAACTTGTATCCACAGGCCATGTGGCCTGTAATTGAAGAAGTGTCATGATGATCTCTCCATTGGAAAAAATTTCCGGAATAGTCCCCCTTTCGTATGTCCGGAAGAGGACTGCCAAAGGGGAGATTACCATGAGAAAAAGATTGAATAATCAACGGAGGGATAACGTTCTACGAGTCGAGGCGTGGAATGTCAGAGGCATGAACGTGGTAGGTTCAAATGGTTCAAAAGGCTCTGAGCACTATGGGACTTAACTTCTAAGGACATCAGTCCCCTAGAACTTAGAACTACGTAAACCTAACTAACATAAGGACATCACACACATCCATGCCCGAGGCACGATTCGAACCTGCGACCGTAGCGGTCGCGGTTCCAGACTGTAGTGCCTAGAACCGCTCGGCCATCCCGGGCGGCGAACGTGGTAGGGAAATTAGAAAATCTGAAAAGGGAAACGCAAAGGCTGAGTGTAGATATATAGGGGTCAGTGAAGTGGAGTGGAAAGAAGATAAGGATTTCTGATCAGATGAGTATAGGGTAATATCAACAGCAGCAGAAAATTGTGTAACGGGAGTAGGATTCGTTATGAATAGGAAGGTAGCGTAAGGAGTGTGTTACTGTGAACAGTTCAGTGATAAGGTCGTTCTTATGAGAATCGACAGCAAACCAACACCGGAAACGATAGTTCAGATATACATGCCGACGTCGCAAGCTGAAGACGAAGAAGTGTTTGAGGAAATTGAAAGGGTAGTCCAGTATGTAAAGGGATCTGAAAATGTAATAGTCATGGGGAACTGGAATGCAGTTGTAGGGGAAGGAATAGAAGAAAAGGTTACAGGTGCATAGAGGTTTGGGACAAGAAATGAGAGAGGAGAAAGACTAATTGAGTTCTGTAACAAGTTTCAGCTAGTAACAGCGGATACCCTGTTCAAGAATCACAAACGGAGGAGGTATACTTGGAAAAGGCCGGGTGATACGGGAAGATTTCAGTTAGATTACATCGTAGTCAGACAGAGATTCCTAAATAAGATAGTGGATTGTAAGGCGTACCTAGGAGCAGAAATGGACTCGGATCACAATACAGTAGTGATGAAGAGTAGGCTAAAGTTTAAAATATTTGTCAGGAAGAATCAATACGCAAAGAAGTGGGTTACGGAAGTACTAAGAAATGACGAGGTACGGTTGAAGTTCTTTGAGGTTATAGATACAGCAATAAGGAATAGCTCAGTAGGTAGTACAGTTGACGAGGATTGGACATCTCCAAAAAGGGCCATCACAGAAGTTGGGAAGGAAAAAGTACGCACAAAGAAGATAACTGCGAAGAAACCATGGATAACAGAAGAAATACTTTATTTGATCGTTGAAAAGAGGAAGTACAAAAATGTTCCAGGAAACTCAGGAATAGAGAAATACAATTCGCTGAGGAATGAAATAAGTAAGAAGTGCAGGGAAGCTAAGACGATACGGCTGCAGGAAAAATTTGGAGATATCGAAAAATAAATGACTGTCGGAAGGACAGACTCAACATACAGGAAAGTCAAAACAACCTTCGTTGACATTAAAAGCAAGGGTGATAAAATTAAGAGTGCAACGGGAATTCCACTGCGGGTAGGTGGAAATAATACATTGAAAGCTTCTGTCAGGGGATTTGTCTGAAGTGATAGAGGAAGAAACAGGAGTCGATTTAGAAGAGGAATCAGAATTTAAAAGAGTTTTGGAGGATTTGAGATCAAATAAGGCAGAAGGGATAGATAACATTCCATCAGAATCATTAAAATCATTGAGTAATGTAGCAACAAAACGACTATTCACGTTGGTGTGCAGAGTGTATTAGTCTGCCGATTTACCATCTGACTTTCGGAAGAGCATCATCCACACAACCCCGAAGACGGCAAGAACTGAGAAGTGCCAGAACTACCGCACAATCAGCTTAACAGCTCATGCGCCCTAGTTGCTAACAAGAATATCATAAATAAGAATGGAAAAGAAAACTGAGGATGCGCTAGATGACGGTTGGTTTGGTTTTAGGAAAGGTACTGCTAACAAGAATAATATAAATAAGAATGGAAAAGAAAACTGAGGATGCGCTAGATGACGCTTAGTTTGGCTTTAGGAAAGGTAAATGCACGAGAGAGGCAATTCTGATGTTGCTGTTAATATTGGAAGCATGACACTTTCATAGGATTTGTCGACCTGGAAAAAGCGTTCGACAATGTAAAATGGTGTAAGATATTCGAAATTCTGAGAAAAGTAGGGATAAACTATAGGCTTATACAGAATGTGTACAAGAGCCAAGTGGGGATAATAAGACTGGACGACCAAGAACGAAGTGCTCATATTAAAAAGGGTGTAAGACAAGGATGTAGCCTTTCGCCCCTACTGTTCAATCTGTACATCGAGGAAGCAACGATGGAAATAAAAGAAAGGTACAGATGTGAAATTAAAATTCAGGTGAAAGGATATCAATGATACGATTCACTGATGACATTGCTATCCTGAGTGAAAGTCATGAAGAATTACATGGCATGCTGAACGGAATGAGTACAGAGTATGGATTAAGAGTAAATCAAAGAAAGACGAAGGTAATGAGAAGTAGTAGAAATGAGAACAGCGAGAAACTTAACATCAGGATTAATGGTCACGAAGTAGATGAAGTTAAGGAATTTTGCTACCATGGCGGTAAAATAAGCAATGACGGATGGAGCAAGGAGGACACAAAATTTCAGAAAGAGCACTCTTTCCCAAGACAAGTCTACTAATATGAAATATTGGCCTTGACATGAGGAAGAAATTTTTGGAAATATACGTCTGGAGTACAGCACTGTATGGTAGTGAAAAATGGGCTGTGGGAAAACCAGAATAGAAGTGAATCGAAGCATTTGAAACATTGTGCTACAGACGAACGTTGAAGATTAGGTGGACTGATAAGGTAAGGAATGAGGAGTTTCTGCATAGAATCGGAGAGGAAAGGAATATGTGGAAAACACTGCTAAGGAGAAGGGACAGGATAATAGCACATCTGTTATGACATTAGGGAATTTCTTCCATAGGACTAGAGGGCGATGTAGAGGGCAAAAACTGTAGAGAAAGACAGAGATTGGAATACGTCCAGCAAATAATTGGGGACGTAAGTTGCAAGTGCTGGTCTGAGATGAAGAGGTTAGCAGAGGAGAGGAATTCTCGATGGGCCACATCAAATCAGTTAGAAAATCACGACCAAAAAAAAAATGAGAAAGGTATCGCTTTTATATATATTGAGCCTTCCTGGCACCCAAAGGAGAGGACTGGGGCAACCCGAGGCGTGGGCACCATGTCCAGTTCCCACCATCCTGGAACCATCGAACCAAGGAAAGCATAGGGAATTTGGAGTAGAGATATAATAAACTTCAATTCTTTTTATTTATTTTACTCTTCTTTAATCAACTTTAAAATCAACCAGAACGGCTTTAAACCGGCGCCGCGAAGACTAGGGCGCAGCACAACGTTAGATTCTTTGAGGCTAACGACGCGTAGTTTTTCGGAGAAGAACGTTCCGATGACGACACAATACTTCAGTGTGGAACAGGCGGGGATCAACTTTTCATGACAGGAAAGCCCCAGCTCTGGGTTAGGTTAAGGGCGACACTGCAAAGGAAACTGGAGAAAAATTGTCTGTATTTAGGATTGCGGACAACTGCATAATGGCGTTCATTAAGGAACTGACAAAAATCAAGTTGTTAGCTGCGAGTCCACAAATCCACTTCACAGAGTTCGTCTTCGCTTGCGGGAAGTATCCCGTGCCCTCGAAAAGGAGCAACTGAGTAGGTATCTGATGAGGAGTCGTACGGGTGACTAGGGACAAAATCTGTCGCATCAATAACCAAACACCTCCTGCTGATCTGCACACCAGGTGGTGTTCGTCTGTGTCCGAAACATCCCACAACGTGGATGCCTGCGAGATGAATCCCATGAAGATGTGACCGGCGTATTTGTTTCCCATTGACAGTAAGGTACTCTGCAGACTGGTCATAAGCGTCAAGATAAGGAGCGCACACTGATCGCCAAGCAGCACGCCAGTCTGCGTTGGGATGATTCCCCTAAACCACTTTGGGTGACCTGTGCTGCTGAAGAAATCCGTAGATAGCCTTCATAGATGTCAATTGCGCTGACATTATCGTAGTACGGACGTAACTGAGATAGAGGAAAAAGTAGGGGAGGATAAGAAGGGCGGCATGATGTCCAAAAGCGGGATAGGTGCTGAGAGAGTATGTGGTGCCTCCAGCAATAGGCTGGTAGGGCATTTAGGACTACAGAGCCACAACGCCATGTGAGAGCTAATGAAAAGGGCTATTCCTCCGTCAGGCACATGATACAAACCTAAGCCAACCCAGCAGGGGCGGCGTGAGAGTGTCATACCTTATCTTGAACAGCAAGCCTTGGCAAACAAATGAACCCAATCCCGGCAGCCTGCGGTGAGCCATGGATGGCAAAACATGAAAGATCTGTGCCACGTGGGGGTATTTACGTACCGTCTCCATTGCAGAAGACTGAGTGCAAGTAAACGGTGATTTAAGAGCCCAGCTCCTATTTGGGAGATTAGGTGCCGGCAGCTATGGGCAATCGCGCGCCACGGATCACTTGTGAAATCGATTCCTAAGCATCGGATAGTATCAGCTACAAGCAAAGGAACGGCGCTGTCCGCCGGAAGCCCCGTAACTATACCCATGGCGCTCTATCTGTGGACGTTAAAGCAGCTACGTGAAGCTTTGGCGTAGGTGGTAGCCTGTGACAGTGACTCCCTGACCACTGCACGACGACAAGATTGTATGCATAAGCAGTGCAGCTGAATACTTGGTCACCCACAGATGCCCAGAGAGGCGTTGACGGAGGCCGCAGAGCAATGGTTCCATGGCGAAAGCACAGAACAGTGCAGAGATTGGTCAGTCTTGATGCACTGATCGACGGATCACACTGCCAACAACACTGGAACAGCTCAGAGATTGAATCAATGCTGCTGTGATGACCTTTGAGAGGATGTTACTACATAAGGTATGGAAAAAATTGGAGAATGACTTGCACGTATTGTGTGACCAGAGCAACAGTCATAGAACGTTTGTGGAATTCAAAAAATGGCTCTGAGCACTATGGGACTTAACATCTGATGTCATCAGTCTCCTAACTAACCTAAGGACATCACACACATCCACGCCCGAGGCAGGATTCGATGCTGCGACCATTGCAGTAACGCGGTTCCCGATGGAAGCGGCTAGAACCGCTCGGCCACACCGGCCGGCTGTGGAATTCAGAATGCAGACATCGTGAGTTAAGGCTCTATTCATCCATCAACAATATTTGTATATTTAATTCTTTGAAAAATATAGAACGCTGAAAACGAATGAATCATTTACAGTCGTCCCGTATTTTATGGGGGAAACTACGATGTGACAAATATGATTTGCAACATTTCAACCAGGACGATGTGATACACATTCGGTTGTATTTTTGGTCATGCCTAACAGCTGGAATGACCCACAAAAGAATAAACTCATTGTGGGATTTATGCACGGAGACTGCCTTGTAGACGACGAAGGCATCAGAAAAATATTTTAAGAGTAGACAACCTGAGCTGTAGACTGCCGATGCAAGGTGGCAAGGAACTTTGTTCTATTACTTGTACTTATATGAGTGCAACGCTCATCAGCTGTAGTTTATATGGTCTAATGCTCAATGGTGCGCACCAGTGGTCTCTCAGTCGGGTTTCGGCCGTGGTCGCTTGCGAACCTGCTCCGCGCTCCACTAACATAGTCGCGGTATCTGTGTTGTGCTCCAAGGCCAGCGATACTGGAGATTGCATTGTAAGTCGAACGCATTTATGAAATCAAACAATTCATTCACAATGAGCTACGCCTGGGCCTACAAGAAGTGATAGATATTCACTTCTCTGTCACCGGCCGCATCATCTTCGTTAAAATGACAGTGGAGGAAGCATACGCTGACGTAGTACGACAACGTGCATACGGATGAAAATTCTGACTAGCATTCGGTAAGGGGGGGGGGGGGGGTGACGGCAGACGCCGCTGGTTTCGATCTTCGAACAATGCGAGTGTTTGAGCTCCCTTTCGAGTTGCCCCAAGGTGTGGTTGAGGTCTTCAGGCACTACAACAACGTTGTGGGCCACGTGGCAGACCTCACGACATACCACGTGTTAAATGGTGTCACCATGATGAAGACTGAACTATCCAAACAGGTACCATCCTATCTGCTGATACGTTGTGTGTGAGCCATCGTCAAACGTGATGGCTAACCACACATGTGCAGAATGTTAGGTCCGATTATCTCCATTACTGTTTGCTCCAGATCCCGATCGATAACGCAGATCCCAAAGCAAAGGTCACGTCTTTACCAGATACCTACGCCTAGTTTGAGCGCAATCCGGATGCATCACCTCGGGATGTCCCTGTTCTTCAGCCAACACTCCCCCTCTGGAACTACAGTATGGCTGAGACCTCATCGGCACCATTTCCTCTGATGGCGATGCGAGCTGCCACTCTACAGAGCTTGATAAACGCCCCCCCCCCCCCCACCGCGATGTACATCAAAGGCTAAGCAGTGCCTAAATCTGCTTTCCTTCAGACGGTCACGATGTCGGACGGCGAACGGCCTCCAGAAGCACCAGTCAGCCCAAAAATGGAACAAGCGAACTCGAACATCCTCCAAAGACACACTCCTTCTTACGTCATCATGGGTAGTGGACCAGATACCAGACAGAGCTCTTCCTTTAAGCGCCCTGACGACACGAGTTGCTGCTCCCCATGTTTTGTCCGAGAAGCGTGCTTTCCACTACTTGCAATCTCGACTGACAATGAAGGATCCTAAGGAGGGAGGCTCTCCAGATCTTACCATGGCAGCGTCACCACCCCCAGCCCCCGATGGACGCGACAGTTATTGCCACCAGTTTTGATTTCCTGAGCTGACAATGTCACGACAGCACAGGTCGGGAAGCTGTCCCACCTGTCATGGAGTGCACCACGGTAGCACCCGACGCAACTTCCACTCAGTGATTTCGGGCACAGTGGCTGCACCATGTGTTCCACGCCATCTTGATCTCTCCACAGTTTGGCCTCTGCTAGTAGGGTGAGCACGTGAAGAACGCTACTACATTTCAAAGATTAATCTGGCCACCATTCGGGCTCCACACAAACTGGCAGTCTTCAGAGACACCACATACATTGAGGATGTCGACATTGCCGTCCTCCCAGAAGTGATTTCTTCGCTCCCACTGCATACAAGGCCCCCATCTCCCATATTTCCAACACAGTAGCAGAGTGACCATCCTCCTCCGTGCATGGGTCCCCACTGAAGATATAGTGTACCTTCCTAATGCTAGAGGTATGCCCACGTTTTTAGGGGTCCCCTGGATGATATGGTCGTCAGTGGAGTCTTCACCTAAGAGCCCACTGATCAACGCCCATTGCATTCCCTGCCCTCTCTGTCATCAATGAATGACTTCAACTGATCAACACAGGGATGAAGTTGCATGACACCCAAGCTGGTTTCACATACTACATGGAGCACTCGGCCAGTCGTCTCGACCTTATCCACCTCACATGTTCCCTTGCTGGAGACACTTGTCATGTAGAAGTTTGGCCTCTGGCTTTTTCTGACCATGGAGCTTACATCTGCAATGTCACCCTCACCCGCTAATGGATATGGCATAGTGGTGGCCTGTGGAAATTAAACATTGTCCACCTGACTATCCTGACTGACGACAGATTGTTGAAGACGTATGGGCTCTCTGTCGTCGACATTGCCCTGCCTACACATCCACCCTATCCTGGTCGCTATTATGTGTGTAACTGGATCTATGCAGTTCATTGATGGGATATGATGCAAAGACACAAAGACTTGGAATGTGAGCACCATGGACTAAAATTACGAGATCCTATGGGGCTGCACTTCGATAGCATTGTCTCCTGTCAATCAGATTATATTGCATCACACTAAGATGCAGATCACTCGACTCATACAACAGCAATTGGAAGAGACCCTTATCAGGTCTCGCGTGCATGACCACAGACCCAATGAAATGCTGTCAATGTATCACCTCCTCACGGAATCCCTGTATCGTCGTCGAGCACTCATACACTACCTCACAACCTCTGCATTGTGAAAGGACAACGATATAATATGCAATGTGCATTGGTCAGTTTTCCAGTAACATTTTACCCAGCTGTACACTGCCATCCCACATTACCAGACCCCAAATTGAGGAGGCATTGTAAACAATGTACTGGAGGACGTGTCTCAAGAATTTCAAGATAATCTGACCACAAATGAAGTCCTACATGCTATAAAGGCAGGAGCCTCCAGTAAGTCCCCTGGATCTGACGGCCTCCCTTTCCAATTGTAAGAGTTTTGGCTATCTATTGATACCTACTTGGACATCCATCTGTCGTGAACTGATGTCTCCTACAATGACGATCCCAGGCACCTTTCATGATAGAGTCATTACCCCAGTCCCTGAACTGCAGGTGCGATCACGGATCTTTGATTATTGGTCCATCACTCTACTCAACAGCGGCATGAAAATTTTCACCCATTTGTTGGCGTCACTACTGGAGAAGGCTGTACAACACGTCACATCCCTTAATCAAACTTCCTATAGTTATGACAACAATATTCATACTGCCCTTCGTCTTTACAGGGACATTACGGCACTCGCTAGGTCGCGAAATCTGCTTGGTGCATTGGCATCAAAAATGGTTCAAATGGCTCTGAGCACTATGGCACTAAACTTCTGAGGTCATCAGTCCCCTACAACTTAGAACTACTTAAACCTTACTAACCTAAGTACATCACACACATCCATTCCCGAGGCAGGATTCGAACCTGCGACCGTAGAGGTCGCGCGGTTCCAGACTATAGCGTCTAGAACCGCTGGGCCACCTCGGCCGGCTGCATTGGCATCACTTGACTTCCATCAGGCATTTGACCATGTCGATTACGCCTTCTTGAACATGGTCCTCCAGCACATGTGTTTTCCGACTCATTTACGAACAGTGGTAATGCTCCTCTTGAGCGGCGTGACTTTGAGAACTACCTATAACGGAGCCTCACTGTGACTCTAGTGAATGAGCGCTCCGTCCGACAGGGTTGCCCACTTTTCACGACACTGAATGCTTTGGCGTTAGAACCCCTGCTGCAGGGACTTCACCAATGCCTGGTGGGAATGTCGTTGCATGGACACTACTTGGGTTGTACGGCCTATACTGATGATCTAGTCCTCTATGTACACAGTGAAGACGTCTGTATGGCTCTTACCTGAGTGGTGACATATGATGAAGCATTGGGCGGTTCTCTTAAAGTTCCCAAATCGCAGGTTCTGCTCATAGGTAAGGACTTAGCTGAGAGATGTGTCGCTCCTTCGAGTGTGGCCACCACCGTCCCTCGCTTGGGCATTGATTTTACGAATGGTTTCCGTCGTTCTGCGGCAACAGACCACAGACGTCTCTTCCAAATGATTAGTGATGGCCCCATTGATCACCAGCATAGATCCCTCGACATTGTACATTATGCACGGTACGTGAATGTACACATCTCCCATCCCTCACGTGGCACAAGTGTTGCCAGTCCCGATTACCGTCACCCATCGTGTGCCGAAGGCGATGGGATCCTTTATCTGTACTGTGATGTTATTCTAAGTTCAACATGCCTCCCTTACCCTCTCATTAGAAGATGGTGAGGTTGGCTTATACCATGTGTCGGACAGAGTTAAAACGCTTTTTCTTAGCTCTGAACTGAATGTCTGGCGCTGTTGCCCGACAAGCCGCATTGGATTGATTTACATGAATACGTGCCGGTCTGCGAGTGAGCCCTAACCATGTTATCAGACATACTACCCCCTTTTATTACTTTCGTCTTTTCTTCCTTTAACGGAGTTACGTCCTCCAATCGTTACCACTTCCACGAATACTCCAGACAAAGACTGCATGCCACACATTACAAATGCATCGGCATGCCAATTCCAGCGAACGCTAGTTCCCCGGATCATATGGCGTGATGCATGGAAAGAAGTGCATGCAGGCTTTCTCGATACCAGCGTCCAAACGGCATGGTATATCACTGCCAACGGCAAAGAGGTAAACCAGTCTCATTTGCGCCGCAGCCATCTCACTGACACACCGCAATGTGTTCACTGTGATGTGGCCGATGCAGATGCCCACCGATTCTCCGGCTGTTCGTTGGATGACGCCTGAAAGCTCGCACTTTGTACCTGGCATTCTTTACCCGACAGACACCTGCTCAGCTTGCTTTCCCAGTCGTGATTCATTACCCCGCAACGAAAAGTAGCGATGTGAATTGGATACGCATCCATATACACTATTGGCAATTAAAATTGCTTCACCAAGAAGACATACAGATAATAAACGGGTATTCATTGGACAAACATGTTATACTAGAACTGACACGTGATTACATCATCACGCAATTTGGGTGCATAGATCCTGAGAAATTAGTACCCAGAACAACCACCTCTGGCCGTAATAACGGCCTTGATACGTCTGGGCATTGAGTCAAACAGAGCTTGGATGGAGTGTACATGTACAGCTGCCCATGCAGCTTCAACACGATACCACAGTTCATCAAGAGTAGTGACCGGCGTATTGTAACGAGCCAGTTGCTCGGCCACCATTGACCAGACGTTTTCAATTGGTGATAGATCTGGAGAATGTGCTGGCCAGGGCAGCAGTCGAACATTTTCTGTGTCCTGAGAGGCTCGTACTGGACCTGCAACATGCGGTCGTGCATTATCCTGCTGAAATGTAGGGTTTCGCAGGGACCGAATGAAGGGTAGATCCTCGGGTCATAACCCATCTGAAATGTCACGCCCACTGTTCAAATTACCGTCAATGCGGACAAGAGGCGCCCCATACCATCACGCCGGGTGATACGCAAGTATGGCGATGAGGAATACACGTTTCCAATGTGCGTTCACCGCGATGTCACCAAACACGGATGCGACCACCATGATGCTGTAAACAGAACCTGGATCCATCCGAAAAAATGACGTTTTGCCATTCGTGCACCCAGGTTCGCCGTTGAGTACACCATCGCAGGCGCTCCTGTCTGCGATGCAGCGTCAAGGGTAACCGCAGCCATGGTCTCCGAGCTGATAGTCCATGCTGCCGCAAACGTCGTCGAACTGTTCGTGCAGATGGTTTTTGTCTTGCAAACGTCCCCATCTGTTGACTCAGGGATCGAGACATGGCTGCACGACCCGTTACAGCCATGCGGATAGGATGCCTGTCATCTCGACTGCTAGTGATACGAGGCCTTTGGGATCCAGCTCGGCGTTCCGTATTACCCTCCTGAACCAACCGATTCCATATTCTGCTTACAGTCATTGAATCTCGACCAAAGCGAGCAGCGATGTCGCGATACGATAAACCGCAATCGCGATAGGCTACAATCCGACCCTTATCAAAGTCGGAAACGTGATGATACGCATTTCTCCTCCTTACACGAGGCATCACAACAACGTTTCACCAGGCAACGTCGGTTAACTGCTGTGTGTGTATGAGAAATCGGTTGGAAACTTTCATCATGTCAGCACTTTGTAGGTGTTCTCGCCGGCGCCAACCTTGTGTGAATGCTCTGAAAAGCTAATCGTTTGCATATCACAGCATCTTCTTCCTGTCGGCTAAATAACGCGTCTGTAGCACGTCATCTACGTGGTGTAGCAATTTTAATGGCCAGTAGTGTAGTTATTGGACGTACCTTAATGATCGATACTGTGCACTTGTTCGTAAAGCCCCGATACATGAACTTTTTTTCTAACTTTCTACTGAGCACTTTTCATGACCCACCTTCCTTCCGGATCGTCCAAGCAACGAGATGGTGATACTTATTTTGCCAAAATGATGCTCCCTACCAATTACAATGGGAGTCACCACAAAAATTTCGAGGAGATACGGTTGGATGTGCCACCATTCGAAGGCGCAAGCGACTCCTGGAGTTCTGGTACATAATATTTAAAAACTTGAAAAGGTAAAAATGAAAAACGAGTAAAAAAGAGGCAAAAATGCCTCTTTCCATTACCATTACCCCACGTGTATTCTCTTCCGTCACTCTCTTCCTGTCCTACTCCCCTCTTAGTGATATGTTAGTTGTTTTGGGATAGGCATAGATAGGCGCCAACGCCTGAAGAGGTGCACCCTCGTTTTGGCGATGGCCTCGTCAAAGAGGTTGGAGGAATGGACAGAAGTTCAGGGCACTCTCTTGCTCTTGGGGTGGGAATCTATCCCTAAATTGTTAGAATCAGCAGCGACCAACAACGTGAGGATCCAGAAGGCAACGGAAACCATAGAATTAAAGAAACATAATGTGTATCCACAAGACATGTGGCATATAATTATATGTCATGATGATGTCTCCATTGATAAAAGATGCCGGATTAGCTTCGCATTCGGATCTCTGCGAGGGGGTTGCCAAGCAGAGGTGATCATAAAGAGAAAACAAAATAACCAACAAAAGGGGAACGTTCTATAAATCGGAGCGTGGATTGTTGGAAATTTGAACGTGGTAAGGAAGTTATTAATTCTGAAAAAGAAATGCTAATGCTTAATCTAGATATATGGGGGTAAGTGCAGTGAAATGGGAAGAAGAAAATGATTTCTTGTCAGACGGCTAATATGAACAGCAGCTGAAAACGGCTATAACGGGAACAGGATTCATTACAACTAGGAAGGTAGATAGAGTTGTTCCCATTAGAATCGACCAGAAAACAACACCGACAACAGTGTTTCAGCAAGTAGAAAGTGAAGAGCCAGAGTAAATATGAGGATACTGAAAGGGTAATTCAGTACTTAGAGGGAGATGAGAATCTAATAGTCATGGAGGATTGTGATGCAGCTGGGGAATGAAGGGTCATTAGAGGATATGGGTCTGGCTGTAGAAATCACAAAGGAGGAAGACTATTTGTGTTACGCAATAAAATTCAGCTAGTAACAGCGAATATTCTGTTCAAGAATTGCTAGAGAAGAAGATATACTTGGAAAATGCGGGGAGATACAGCAAGATTTCAGTTATATTACATCATGGTTTTACAGAGGTTCCGAAATTAGATTTTGGACTATAAGACATTCCCAGTAGCAGATATACACTGAGAATACAATTTAGCAATGGTGAAAAGTAGGCTGAATTTTAAGAGACTAATAAGGAAGACTCAGTGAGGAAGGAAGTGCGATACAGAAGTACTAAGGAATGAAGAGACACACTGGAAGTTGTCTTACGCTGTAGATTCCGTGATAATGAATAACGTAATAGGCAGTTCACTTGAATAATACTGGACATACCGTAGGCAGAAGAAAGGCATCTGCGAAGAAGCCATGGATAACAGAAGAAATACTTCGTTTTATCGACGAAAGACAAAAGAGGAACAAAGAAATAAAAGTTACTTAGGAATGAAATGAACAGGATATACAGGGAAACTAAGGTGCAATGGCAACATGAAAAATGTCGAGAAATAGAAAAAGAAATCATTGTCGAAAGGACTGTCTGGAAAATAAAAAGAACCATCAATGAAATTAAAAGCAAGGGCGCTAACAGTAAGAGTGTAGTGGTAATTCCACTGTTAAATACAGAGGACAGAGCGGATAGGCGGAAAGAGTACATTGAAGACGCCTAAGAGGAGGAGGATTTGTCTCATAACGTGACAGAAGAAGAAGCAGGAGTCGACAAGGAAGAGATAGGGGATCCAATATTAAAATCAGAATGTAGAAGAGCCTTGGACGACGTAAGAGAAAATAAGGCTAACGAGAATAATATACTGAAGATAGAAAAGGAAACTTTGGCTGCAGGAAAGGCAGTTCTGACATTTCGGTTGATAATGGAAGCAAGACTGTAAGAAAATCAGATCACGTTATTAGGATTTGACGAACGTGTTAGACAATATAAAATAGTTCAAAATGTTCGAAATTCCGAGGAACATGGAGGCATGTATAGGGAAAGAAGGGTAGTATACAGTATGTACAAGAGCCAAGCGGGAACAATTAGGTTGGAAGACCATGATTGAAGTGCTCGGATTAAAAAGGGTGTAAGCTATTGACGTAATCTTTCGCTCATACTGCTCAATCTGCAGAGCGAAGAAGCAATGACGAAACTGAAAAGTTCCTGAGTGAGCGGAATTAAAGTTCAAGGTGAAAGGATATCACTGATAAGATATTGTTATGATATTTCTATCCTGAGTGAAAGTGCAGATGAATTACAGAATCTGTTGAGAGAAATGAGCGATGTAATGAGTACAGATATGGATTGAAGAAGTTTACTAGTATCAAACGTAGGCCTTAATTCGAGGAAGAAATTTCTGAGAACGTACGTTTGGAGCATAAATTTTATGGTAGTGAAACGAAAACTGCGGGGGATCCGTAACAGAAGAGAATCAAAACATTTGAGATGTGGTGCAGACGATCTGGGTGGACTGATGAGGTACAGAATGAGGAGGTTCTTTGCAGAATCGGCGAGGAAAAGAATATGTGGAAACCACTGAAAGAAAAAAAGAACATGATGGCAGGATATCTGTTAAGGCATCAGGGAACACCTTCCATGGTACTATAGGGAGCAGCTAGAGGTAAAAGCTGTAACGAAGGCGGAGATTGGAATAATTTGAGCAAATATTTGAGGACGTATGTTACAATTCCTATTCTGAGATGAGAAGGTCGGCACAGGAGAGAATTTCGTGGTAGTCCGTGTTAAACCAGTCATATGACTGAAGTCTAAAAAAAGAGGAAAAGGTTATAGCTCCAGATGTGCAGGCAACGGTGGGGTCCAGCCCTCTCGTGTCGTTTACGGTGGCTAAATGATGCTGCACTCTCGGAATGCTATCTAAAAAATCAAACAAATCACATTAATAGTTTTTATTACAATTAAAGAGAGTTGTATCACAAGAACGTGTCGCAGGCGATGGGCGACAGGCAAACAGTCAGTGACTTTCTCTATACACTATGTCCATACAAGCAATGGATATGGATCGCTAATAACTGCTACCGTAGAGCTCTCCTGATGCCGGTCTTGTGCTGTACCCCCGAGGCTAGCAGGAGCTGCGCTTACATTCTCTTCTTGTAGAGGCCGCTCCTGCCGTGGTGCGGTCCTAGTCAGCGGGCTATTGACTGACGTCGTCTCACACCCTTCTCTACTCTTGCGTTCTTCATCTTCGTGCCGGCGCTTGTCGACACGCCGGAACAGCAACGCTCACCTGTTACTTAAACCTAGTCTATGGAAAATCGGGATATGAGTTAGGTACACAAAGTAACATTCACTGTAAGTACTGTCATATGTTGGAGTACCCACAAAAATCAGTGTTAAATAGATATTTACTGTATTGAAGGACACGAAAACTTGTTTATGAACTTCCAATCACATGCGAATCACCTTAAAAAGTGTGGTTACATTCTTTTTAAATGAGGTGGACAGATGATGTTCAGCTTGCATCAGGGAATATTTTAACAGTATTGTACTGCAGGAAATAAGAAACAACATTAAAATTCAGGAACACTCTTAGCTACTGTAATTCTAAGAGGGAACAGAAGACATGAAAGAGTTATTTTATAGGAAAAAAGTAAAAAATGGCTCTGAGCACTATGGGACTTAACATCTTAGGTCATCAGTCCCCTAGAACTTAGAACTACTTAAACCTAACTAACCTAAGGACATCACACACATCCATGCCCGAGGCAGGATTCGAACCTGCGACCGTAGCAGTCCCGCGGTTCCGGACTGCAGCGCCTAGAACCGCATGGCCACCACGGCCGGCGGAAAAAAGTAGATCTATATTAAAATTAGAACAATGACCGATTTCCTATTTGTCAGATTACTGGGTGGAGAAAGAATTAGGTGAATTGGATGTAGATTTAAATTGTAAGTTAAAATTAAGCTGTATTTTACTAAAACTATACCAAGCTAACATAAAGAACAAGTTGTTTTCTTTGTGTAAATGTATGTATAACGGCCAATAAAATTTTTGTATCTGGATATTTGTTTTCTTATTCATCATCTACAAAAAAATCCTAAAAGTCTCCCATTTACGATTATCTACATGTGTGTTTTGAATGATCATGTTGCAAAGTAGTAGAATGTCAGTTCTCAGTTAAGGGCAATCGTTGGGCTCACCCTGCTACAGTAAAAACATCGTTTTGCCTGCATTTAAAGGAGAGAGTATGACAATGTGAGGAACTAACCAATGTATCAAAGGTGCAACAGCAATACTAATTCGATAATTGCTCTAGATAACTATTAATCTAATTCTCATGTATTCTCACCAATAAAAACTACTTTCTTTAAGATAATTAAGAACACTTTCTCTTCCTAATTTTGAAATGCTATTTTCTCATCGTCAACAGCACTTCTACTTCTATATTTGCGACCTCACAATAAGACAATCACCTAACAGTACACACATCCTGTACATATTGGAGGGTACATGTTACCCCCACACTCCAGCCATAGCACCTGAGTAACTACATCACCGAGCACAAATACGGAGTATAGGGGTCACTGTGTTCTTTGGGTGAAATTGGGAACCTTTAATGGTAGAAATATTGGGAAAGTCAGTTTTAATGGCCTGGATAGCATCTGTATTACAAATCCAAACTCATTTGGTACTTTGATGCTATGGATAGATAATTGATGTGTTGTCATGATGTATTTCCGGCTATTACGTATTACTGCCAATCTCACAAAGGGGTGGCTATGCCCCTCAATTGAGCATAGGTTATATGGGTGACTGGGCAAGTGCAATGTGGGCAGTGGTGGCTGCACTGGCAGCGAACAGTGGTGGTCTGACCCTGTGGAAACTGATGGCTATATGTTAGGTGCAGAAGCTGTCATTATCAGTTCCCAACGATATGTGATCAAGACTAACAGTCCAATGGTCATTTGCACTTATGAACTGGATCATGGAAGATATCTTATACTTGTTTTAAATAAAGTGCGTACCTCCACCATTCCTATCGTATGCTAGTAGTGGTGCTAGCACCATGGATGTGGGATATCAGCGACGTAATACATGCCTGTAGATATGTTCCTACATGGATTTCTTTTAATTACCCACTGTTTTCACATGTCCACAGTAATGTCATGGTGTTAGACTCCTCGCAGGCTGCCTAATAGTGACGTTATCATATTTTAAACGCATTAATAATGAAACTTCAGGTTTCCTTACACTGTGGTGTTAATTGTTAAACATTTAGAGTATAATATTTATGTGTCTCTTCTTGAAAACTTAGAGAATATCGCAAAAATTGTAACGATTTGTTAAAATACAATAAGTTGCAGAAAGACTGATGACCTCAGAAGTTAAGTTGCACAGTGCTCAGAGCCATTTGTTGCAGAAAATACTCTGCTGCAAATTGCAAAATCGAGACTGTAAATATCACACATCAACTACGCTGCTTAAGTGTCTGACATGATTTTTGGGTTTTAAATTATATTAATTAAGATAATTCAGACCGATGTAGTCCTTACAAATTAATTGTGGAGGTAGGGGAAAGCAGGAAAGCAATAGGGTAAACCTATTGTGGGTCCCTGGTCACTCAGCGATTAGTGGTAATGAGTAAGCCAACAGGTTGGCCAGGCTAGGGGCGATGACACCATTTATTGGACCAGAGCCGGTCCTGACAATTACCAAGGCGATGATCAAAACTGAACTACGAGACTGGACGAGGAGACAGCATGTAAAATATTGGGCTAATATCCAACAGAAAAACCATGGCAAGGTATTGATGCCGAAGCCATGTTCTAAGAGAAGTCACTCAATCGTGGGCTTGAACAGTAGAGAAATGAAACTCATGGTTGGACTATTGACAGGCCATGGGATAAATTATCGTAATTAAAATTAAAACAAGGGATAGCAGTTTGGCTGATAAACTATGGTAATTAATGAGTGGGCTAAAATCATTTGAGACATGTGTAAACATAACTAAGACCACAAATGACCAGTTTACTTCCGTTAAGGGTCAACAATTACGCTGGTCTGTTAACATAAGGTCACTAGGCCAAGTTGTCGATTGTTTGCACAAGGAAAAACTGGACCCTTTGTTCCAGCATACCTAAAGACTTACTACAACAGTTGCCCTCATTGTATCCAAAGGTAATTTTAGTTCGATCGTTACTTTCACATAAGTTCTTTGTCTTAACGCTTGAATAATGATTATCTCTCCCATCATTCATAAGACAAACAAGGAAAACAGACATGTCACAGACAAACAAGAAAAACAGAAATGTCAGTTAATTTCTTTACTCGAAACCACATAACGATCAGTGGCTAGTGATATAAGGACATTAATTTACACTTTCACGCAACAGTAATTCCCAATTTAAAGGAGTAACTTCCCTTTACTAAATTCGTTTTCTACGTAAAAACTCCTACCTGCTCCAAGATCACTGATCTGGTGCTCAACTCATGTACAAAGAAACCGCTTCGGGGAATGAGAAAATTTCTTTCATTGTTTGTTAATTTCTATGGCACATATGTCCATAATGCTGTTCTAGTTTGAATATTTTACCAACAGTACTTCGTTTCACCGTATAGTAAACGCTTGATCGGCAGTACGACGCAAACGTATTGGTACAGGGTGTTTCAAAAATGACCGGTATGTTTGAAACGGCAATAAAAACTAAACGAGCAGCGATAGAAATACACCGTTTGTTGCTATATGCTTGGGACAACAGTACATTTTCAGGCAGACAAACTTTCGAAATTACAGTAGTTACAATTTTCAACAACAGATGGCGCTGTGGTCTGGGAAACTCTATAGTACGATATTTTCCACATATCCACCATGCGTAGCAATAATATGGCGTAGTCTCTGAATGAAATTACCCGAAACCTTTGATAACGTGTCTGGCGGAATGGCTTCACATGCAGATGAGATGTACTGCTTCAGCTGTTTAATTGTTTCTGGATTCTGGCGGTACACCTGGTCTTTCAAGTGTCCCCACGGAAAGAAGTCACAGGGGTTCATGTCTGGCGAATAGGGAGGCCAATCCACGCCGCCTCCTGTATGTTTCGGATAGCCGAAAGCAATCACACGATCATCGAAATATTCATTCAGGAAATTAAAGACGTCGGCCGTGCGATGTGGCCGGGCACCATCTTGCATAAACCACGAGGTGTTCGCAGTGTCGTCTAAGGCAGTTTGTACCGCCACAAATTCACGAAGAATGTCCAGATAGCGTGATGCAGTAATCGATTCGGATCTGAAAAATGGGCCAATGATTCCTTTGGAAGAAATGGCGGCCCAGACCAGTACATTTTGAGGATGCAGGGACGATGGGACTGCAACATGGGGCTTTTCGGTTCCCCATATGCGCCAGTTCTGTTTATTGACGAAGCCGTCCAGGTAAAAATAAGCTTCATCAGTAAACCAAATGCTGCCCACATGCATATCGCCGTCATCAATCCTGTGCACTATATCGTTAGCGAATGTCTCTCGTGCAGCAATGGTAGCGGCGCTGAGGGGTTGCCGCGTTTGAATTTTGTATGGATAGAGGTGTAAACTCTGGCGCATGAGACGATACGTGGACGTTGGTGTCATTTGGACCGCAGCTGCAACACGGCGAATGGAAACCCGAGGCTGCTGTTGGATCACCTGCTGCACTAGCTGCGCGTTGCCCTCTGTGGTTGCCATACGCAGTCGCCCTACCTTTCCAGCACGTTCATCCGTCACGTTCCCAGTCCATTGAAATTTTTCAAACAGATCCTTTATTGTATCGCTTTTCGGTCCTTTGGTTACATTAAACCTCCTGTTGAAAACTTCGTCTTGTTGCAACAACACTGTGTGGAATTCCAACACCAGAAAAATTCTCTGTTCTAAGGAATAAACCATGTTGTCTACAGCACACTTGCACGTTGTGAACAGCACACGCTTACAGCAGAAAGACGACGTACAGAATGGCGCACCCACAGACTGCGTTGTCTTCTATATCTTTCACATCACTTGCAGCGCCATCTGTTGTTGAAAATTGTAACTACTGTAATTTCGAAAGTTTGTCCGCCTGAAAATGTACTGTTGTCCCAAGCATATTGCAACAAACGGTGTATTTCTATCGCTGCTCGTTTAGTTTTTATTGCCGTTTCAAATATACCGGTCATTTTTTAAACACCCTGTATTAACGCAGTCACAGACAAGAGGTATTTGGTTAAAGCGGCTGCTCCACGAACTTTTAATATCCAGCTTTCATGAGGGAAATTCGACAACAAATAGTTATTGAAACAATCAGACTGTTGTGCACTAAAGCAAGATCTTCATCTGCGCAGAGCGCTCATGCAGCTGTAAAACAGAACTAAACTAACCTCCTCCCAATAGGCCATGAAGGCCCAACGGTACCGACCGGCCACCGTGTCATCATCAGCTCACAGGTGTCACTGGATGCGGAGATAGAGGGGAATGTGATCAGCACACCGCTCTCCCAGCTGTATGTCATTTTACGAGACTGGAGCTGTTACTTCTCAATCAAGTAGTGTGCATAGTTATTATTTTAGAGGCGACTAGACACTTCAACAATAAGAACAAACAACAGGATTAGCGTTGCGACAACTAAGCAAATAGCCTCTAGTTCCCTAATGTTACGTCAATGCCTGTTCCCAACTGGCCATGGTTGATTGGCTAATGGAGATAGTTGCCTTCAATAACTGCTTACACAACATTACTAATTTACTTCCTTTCTTAGTAATAGTTCACCAACAACAACAAGTCTTAAGACACTTCATAAAAAACTGATTAAATAACTGTTCCTTTGGGTAATAAATTCTCAACCAATAACAGTTGGAAACAACATCACTTCCAAATAAAAACTTACAGAATAGTAATGGTTGAAAGGTACCTTTCAAACTTCAAAAATTAACTTTCATTTAACATGCCGATATAAAAACGAATACTAAACTCTCAGTTAGTAGATATAGTAAATTCCAGTATTTATAACCCGCTGAACTACAGCGCAGAAATAAATTTCAAATCTATTGTAAGACGTCGTGGTCTCCTGACCTTCATTGCTTACATATTCCGCCCTCGCAATCATATTCTGCACGTCAAGACGCTTCATTCGAACCCAAACGCAATAAGATAAAGTCAATGTTGTATGAATTCATGTAAATAATATGCAAATAACAAGTAAGCGCGCCGTGGTTGAAAGACTCAAGGCTGGCGTACACACATACATTCCAGACACGACGGTCACAGGAGCCTTTAGTTCGAGAGAGGCAGACCACACGCCAGGGGGCCGGTCTCTCCAGAGGACGACCCAGCCTATCTATGTCGGTCGGTGACCGCCCATAGAGCAGACAGCAGTTGCCCGAGTGAAAGGAGGAATGACCCCGTGTTCGGCTTAAAAACAAATTCAGCTACATTGTGTGGAAGCGGACAGCCTATGCATTCTTTGCACATAGCACGCAGTTTCAGAGATTTTCACAGGGAGACAGCAAACTCCAAACGCCTATGCTACAGATTTCCAGATTGGTCGCCTTAAACGAAACGTCATTCTCCCGTTTTAGAAGAGCAACGCTGATTGGCAGACGATATTTCTGACGCCTTTAGCTGAAGGAGTAATAGAAGAGACTGAAAGATACACCTCTTCACGTCTGGCGTGGAGAGGGGCCGTTCCGTTGTCGCTCTTGGAGCGAGAACATGTAACGAGTGCGTGCGCACTCGTACATGTACTCAAAGAGCGAGGAACAAGTCTCTCCTCAGTACTTCACTGGGAGAGCACCTCTGTCGAGAGCGAATCGAAGTGCGACTCTATATTGAGTCCTTGCGATTAAGTGCTGTTCACTGTGTTGACTGACACACTTATTGTGCGGTGTGAATGGACAGAGTTATAGTTAAATGCCTGCTAGCGAATTCTGAGTGGCATCGGGGTGGACTGATTATCTGACCGGTGTACCACCCCAATAGTTAGACTAGGGGCGAGTACGAGTCCTTGGCTTCATCAAGGCGTAGGGAGAGTTTGATTGGCGAAGGTCAATCCTGATAGAACGAGAGTTATCTTATTTGTGAGCAGCGAGCGGTGCAGACTGCTGTCATCACAGCTTACGGTATTGTGTGCTACAGCTATTGCGAGGCCCATATTTCCTCCACAACAGTACCCTCACTGCATTTCACAGGCGACAGCCTCGACCGTACCTAGCAACATTCTAACGCTTAATTATTCAAGTTGAGTAGGTGCGGCTCTCAGCCATTCTGCCAAGTCAACAACCATCTTAAACTTTGTATAGAAATTTCATTAGCGAATCCTGTCCTTGAGAGGTAACTTCACATTCCGAAAAGAACCAGGATATAACTTGTTCAATTCATAACTAAAAGGGCCATTGTGATTTCTCAGAATTTTTGCAAAGTAAATAATAATTTTCGTTAGTTTCATGTTTTTCTTACACTAACTATCACTACTCCAGTTCCCCAGTATCCCACTAGTTACGTAAGAAATTTTGTGAATTTTTGTGTCATTTGCTCCGGTCGAAGGCTCCGAATCCAGCCTCGGGCATGGATGTGTGTGATGTCCTTGGGATAGTTAGGTTTAATTAGTTGTAAGTTCTAGGCGACTGATGACCTCAGAAGTTAAGTCGCATAGTGCTCAGAGCCACTTGAACCATTTTGTGTCATTTCCTTACAGCAGACGACTCCAGAAGATATTTATTGCTGGAAGTTTTTCAGGCATTTCTCTTTAGGACGTTAGGAGCGTCTGTCTGACTTCTGTAGTAGTGTGGGGGTGGAAATTGCATCTTGCAGGAGCCACAGCGTAAGGGTACATCTCAGATTAATCCATTGCGCAGAATGACAGAATAGCAACCCACATGCTCACACTCTTCTAATGAGTAGTCCTGATAAAATTATGTTCACAAATAAGAAATATAATAACTTTATGACAACGCCCCTCCTGCATTGGCACACTTTTACACTCTCGTCAGTTCCTTTGAAACGTGACAGTTACTGCTCAGTCTCCACACAGTTAAGCAAACTAACACCGCAGAAGTCTTTGAAGGTTAATACACGTACCGTATTCCACTTTTTTCTTCTCAAATATCGTGACATTCTTACTGTGGGCGAACAAGCTACAGCACAGCGTGTTCAGTTGGGCCCACGCTGCCTTGTTTATCTGCCGTGGCAAAACACCCACAAACGACATCGGCCACAGCTCGCCGTAATTGCGTGCATACAGTTACAGAGCCCACGGCTTATCGTTCCACAGCAGCGTTGAATTCCCAAGCGTCTCGGTTCACCATCAGTCCACAACCACAGAGTGCCAAAATTATTAAATGCACAATTCGGACCATGCGGACCCCAACACTCTGCCGTTCTGTCCTTCTCGCTCGGTACTGTCTAATCCTCCTCTCCTCGTCGCCTGAAGGCCACTCGGCGCGAACTCGGCGCCCCAGATCTCTGGCGAGGCCATTATCGACCTCAACACGCGCGGCTGGAACACAATCGTCCGAAAATCGGCAAAGTAGCTCATCATTTTGCCTCACAAGGGCTGAGTGCGCCAGCAGTAAAATAGGCGCCTATAAAATCTTTTATCTGGGACCCTTGGAGTGAAGTAACGCTGACGCTGAAACAGAAAAGATAGAAAGAAACAGATAGTAGTATGATGCCACTGTCTGGGATATCACGAGGAATAGCTTCAGCAGTCTGACTCAACGGACAACTCCGTGTGGTATGCGAGAGTATTGTCGTAAGAGTTTTGTATGGAGTGTAGGTGGTTGTGTGGCTGTTTGTTTATAGTGCAGTGTCATGTTACTTTTGTATGATGATGATGATGATAAGACAAAGGAGAGGATGAAACCTGATGGCAGTAACCAGGCTATTCCTTTCTCATCAAGGGTGTCGCCGAGTTTAATATTCACATAGGACTAACGACTGCTCACAGGAATAATATACACAATAATGGAAAAGAAAATCGAAGATCTGTTAGATGGTGACCGGTTTGTCTTTAGAAACATAAAGGCACCATGGAGGCTATAACGCTAGCTTGATATACGTAACTCATTCCTAACAACCGAACTTTCAGTCCTGTCACTGGAAAAGCCACGAATAACTCTAACTTGCCGTGAAAGAAGCTAACGTTACTCTCTGAGAGGATTTCGAATTTTGACCGAGCGTGTGGATAAAGGTATCGGACTATAATTTTGAATATGGTGAAATTAACCGATCAGCTAAACGGACTTTAACCTTGGGAGTTAATGAATGTGGTGAAAATGAATGAAAAAACGAACGATCGCCAGCCCAATAAGACATATTAATTTGGATATACATGTTTTAAAAATTGAACATTTATTTTTGAAGTTACTTTCATTGATATTTCTCTCTGAATAACGCACAGGATACAAACTGACGCATGGCACTCTGAGCTGTGTGCAGCAGCAGTTATCAGTAACGCACACACCAGTAATTATGGAAAGCAAATTTGCACCAAGCTCATGCTAATAACAGCTACACTCACGATCATTACTTAAACCAATACTGTATGAAATGCAGAATTAAATTTGGACATGAGGACATGTAAATACACAAATAAAGGTAAATAATATCATAAATACACTGTTTATACTCCTGTACATATATCAGTTTTCCTTAGCAGCAGTAAGAGTTCAATTATTCTTTTAATATGTGGTGAATATGATGAGGACCCAGAAACTATTACAGTGTTACTAGTCAAGCTCTATGATTATTTCAGTAGAAAAGACTAATTCAGACAAAGCTAATCCTTCACATCACTTGGAGTAGTTCATAATTTAATTTGCAAGACAAAAAAATTCAACGCTGAGCTCAATTAACTTCAAAAAAGGAACCATTCATGACAAAAATCAAAACATCACTATTTTTAAAACGAGGTTAACTTATTTGTCTTTTTTCCCACCTGTGAAGCAGGTATTTTAGACAATAACATTTACACAATCTAGCATTGTATTCCTGCAAAATACTATTTTTTTATATATTAAGAGTACTGCAGTAAAATCCTATCTAACTTCACGTTTGGGGTTTTAACTTTATGTTTTGCTACTCTTTTTACATTTGACAAACAAAAATATCACTTTTAAAAACTTGAAAATAAGCACTGTTAATTTAAAACAGGACACTCGGTTTTAGTAGCATTTAGGTGAGGACCCTGCATAGGTTCCTGATCAGGATAGAAGATATGAGATTTATAGCATTTAGATTATTATTAAAACCACACTCACAAATTAACTGGTCCATGTCCCGATACATAGCTGGGTGTATGAAGTTTGTAAAGCAGTGGCGAAGTTTTGGTGACAAGCGACATGGTGGCTAACTGTACTCACGGCTCTTGATGTTCGAATGCTCTACAAAATTTCTTCTTGGAGTTGTGTTTTCAATATATTAGAGCCATTCCTTTTTGCCGAGAATACCAAATAATAGTCAGATCCGAGGCAGAATCCTTTGCAAAGCCGTTTCCAATTGCCTGTCTTAGCACCGTCGAAGTTTATCATGCTACGGCTAGCCACATACTGCGTACCGTTCACCCCAAGGAGCCGCCCAGTTCGACCGCCAAAACCACCTTTTACATTGCACCATGCCACTTCCGTTGCGGAGGGGCTTCACTACGTCTTTTATATATAACAATACAAATGCTCCAAGCATGAACCAGATTTGCAAGATGATCTAAATTCCGAGAAAAGTAAGAGTAGTCTATAGAAAAGACAGATAACATACAACATGTACAAGAATGATAATATACAACCTGTAGAAGAACCTATAGGAAACAATAAGACTGGAAGACGAAGGACGAAACGCTCCTACTTAAAATGGTGTATGAATGGGATGTAGTCTTCCACCCCTACTGTTCAATGTGTACATTGAAGAAACAGTGACTGGAATCGAAGGAAAGTTGACGTACAGGACTAAATTCAACATGGAAGGATATCAATGAAAAAGTCACAGTTCACATATGATCAATGAAAATGAAGAATTACGGGATATCTTGAACAGAATGAACAGACTAATGAGTACAGAGTGTGGATTGAGAATAAATAGAAGAAAGATGAAAGTGAGAACAGTGAAAAGTTTAACATCAAAATTAGGATCACGAAGTAAACGTAGGTAAGTAATTCTGCTACCTGTCAGAAAAATGACCGATGACGGATGGAGCAAGCAGGACATAAAAAGTAAAGTAATACTGAAAAAAACGGCATTCCTGGCCAATAGGAGTCTATTAGTATTCACGTAGTCCTTAATTTGAAGAACAGAATTTCTCAAAAACGTTTGGAGGACAGCATTGTGTGGTAGTGAAGCATGGACTGTGAGAAAACCAGAATCAAAGCGTTTGAGATGTTATGTTACGGAAGAATGTGGAAATTCGTTGGGGGTTGGCGCACGAGGCTAATTCTGGCGGGCAGCATCAAATCAGTCAGATGACTGAGGTCTAAAAAAAGTCATCATCAACAAAGTCACATGCCCTTGCTCCATGAGACATTGCAGAGGGATTTGGAATATAATTCAGGATAGGTGTGGCGATTAAGAACTTTGCACCAAGACCTCTCGTCCCCTTACCCCCAAATATAGGCAGTGAAGATTTCTTTGAGCACCAGCATTCGAAGCAACTACCTTCCGAATTCAGCGCCGCTGAAGAGGCGAGCCCCAGCCAACTGTTTCTTCTGATACCTGTTAGGCCTTCCGCTTCACCCTCACAGCCTGCCTTATACTCGCCGTGTTTGTTTTTTCGGCACGAGCATTTGCCTCTACAGTGGATCTTCTCTCACATCTGTCCTGAGTGGCTTAGCCTACTGAATACGAAAGTCTTCGTTGGAATTAAAATTCCTTCGTGTCAACAAAATTCTTCTGGGCTGTTGACTACATTGTCAAAATACAGAACTGTCCGACGTTTCTACATCTACATATACATGGATACTCTGCAAATCACGTTTAAGTGCTTAGTAGAGGATTCATCGAACCACCTTCACAATTATCTATTATTCCAATCTCCTACAGCGCGCGGAAAGAATGAACACCTATTTCTTTCCGTACGAGCTCTGATTTCCTTTCCTTTATCGTGGTGATCGTTCCTCCCTATGTTTCGGCCACTAGTGCACGTGTTCTTCCTCTGGGCTTTGTGCTGAGTTGTCTTTGGAAAATTTTATATATGACAATGTCTTCAACAACCGAGAAGAATTTTATCGACAGTAATAACGGCCGCGGAGGCCTACGCCTACAAAATTCCTTCTTGTTTAGACTGAAAACTGCAAAAGTGGCTCACTTCCTCCAGAGATTAATTAAGTATCCGTCTTTTCCTAAGATTCTCATTTAAGCTTAAAAAGAGAGAGAAAGAAACTAGGATCGCGCAGGGTCACTAGTTAAACAATAAATCTTTTCGCGCCAGTAGTACACTCGAGATCAAACTTAAAGGCTGCTCTTCTATGGCTAAAAGTCATCTATTGACGAAATGAAACTGGAAATAAAGGTTCATCTCAAGGTATGGAAGAATCTCTCAAACTGTATAGAATTTTACGAACTTGTTTTTATGGAAAAGAAAATACGTAATTAAAAGTAATTATTCTTAAGCTTACTCCATGGTTAAAAATCTGGACTTCAAGATATTTAAGCCTGGGATCTTGTGACAGAATTGTGTTTTCCATCTTCCTTTACTCTTGCATCGAAGTTACGAGGATACGTAGGTATCAATGGAATTGTAAAGTCGAGTTGCCTCCAGATTTTTGCTAAATTATGTAATGCTGAGATGGTATTTAGGACAACATTATATAGAGTACAAAATGCCCTAACAAAGAATTATTAATTATATGTTTGGACGGGGAAAATAGTGCACAATCCAGATGTAAGGCCTCCTATAAGCATGTTATCGTAAGCAGTTCGCCGTATATCTGTATTTGCTTGCCTTTTTTCTTATCCAATTCCTGATTTTCCTTTTATGTGAGCAAATCAGACTGTGTGCAGTTGTCACACAGGTCACGCAGCTATCAGGAAATGTAGTTTGCGTCTGATACCCTGTGTATTTCGTAAAGCCTTTCAAGTGCGGCCACCGTATTTGTTTTTACGTCATAATAAGTGCCACTTACAACGCACTGAAGCCAATGGAAATTTATATTGTTCCTAATCATTTCTCAGCGTTTGTTCGGAAATCAGTTGGCCTGGTGCCCATTTCAGTATTGCAATTAATTTTCTGCTCTCTAGTCTAGGTCATAGTAAAATAATAATGATTTAACAATCCTACTGCGGTTTTTATGTATGTGTTGGAAGGTTAAATCTTGACGGCTTAAAAATCTTAAAATAATCTCTTCGTTACTCAATCGGTTGTAAATGTAAAGATCTTATAACTAATTTTAAGGAAAATCAAGTTATAAGTTAATTTTTGTAATGTGTGGAGGGAGTGGCTAGCATTCTATTAGTTACCTGAATTGGTAGTGATCGTGCGATGTGAAATTCATGGCGTGGAAGATACACGACTGTACAAGTATCACTATCTGATTCTGTTAAAATTACTTATGTTCCTGTTACTGGTGTTTTTACTGTCCACTTTCTGACTGTCAGATTGCTGTCATATGGCCACCATTCATGTTCGTTCAATATCGCTGTGCTATACGTTTCGTATTCCTTCATAATTTGTCGCCTTTTTCCTAAGTCTCCCTCTTCTCGTACTACTACACTACCGTCAAACACTTGATGATATTTCCGTGATTTTGACTTATCCTGTGTTGAGTTCCTTCAGTTTCCATAAAATGTGTTCCCAAACGAATGCGTAGAGGAATGCATAAAGGAGGTTACTCTGGCCTAGGCCTCTCTTAAAAGCTGTAGTTCTTGGAGTTATTCTATTAATCTGAATGCTAATGGTGACATTTGGTGTACATTTTTCTAATGAAGATGTGATATGCATTAAAGTTCCAAAATTTTGCTGTATTTTTCTGGTACATTTGAGCTGTGGCTGGCTCGCATCATGCCTTGTTTTTCTATCATTGGTTGCAGTCCAGTGGTGTCTTATTTCTTCTTCGGTTACCACCATAACGTTGCTGTCTTCTCTCCATGAGTGGCAGCAGCAGTGTATATCGATACTAGTACTGCCGTACTATCTTTGGTGCGGCGGATATATTTTCCAGATGTGCTGTGTGTGGCAGTCGGTCGGTTGGGGCAGAGCAGCGAGGAAGTCTCCATGGCGCATGGTCAGGCTGGAGCCGCAGGCGGTGTGCACGCACGGTTGGAGTTGTGAGGTGCTTCTTGCGAGGGTTACGAAGTTCGTCGCCCAACGATCGTGGACGCTAAAGCTGAGTGCTCACTTAATCTACTATCAAGCCTCAGTTGCTATCACTTCTCTTCATTTGATCCTGGTTGTCGCTTTCTGGGAGATTCTTGCGAACAACAACGTGTGTGCATTGAAGTCGGCTAGAGCTGCAGCCGTCTTCCTGTGTGGTGTTTAACTTAATTTAATTCATTCTTCCATTAATGAAATGTACCAGCGGTATCTTCTGCCTTATGGCCGTTGACGTTCTGGTGACCTGCCCTGGTCGATGACGTAGTTCTTGACAGTGTATTTTCCTCGTTGTGTTGATGCTGTCCAGCACAGCGTGTAGTTCGACAGCTAAGGTTTTGTTGGTAGTTTTTGGTGTTTATTCTGACTTGGCTGGATTGGGCACCAGTATCCAGAACGTTGTGCTATTGACATCTTATTGTCGTCTTGCTGGTCGTGTGGAGCAGAACTGATCTTGTTGATTGGTTTGTCGGCTGGCTTGTGGTTGGGTTGCCTTCCGATTAAGGGGTTGTCGGTTTGGCTGCCTGTCTCACCTTAAGCCGTAAGAAATATTTACTATTTTTTATGTGGCCTTCATCCGAGTTTCCTGCTTAAATTAAAAATTGGTCTGGGCTTTAAGCCGTGAGATTGTTTGGGTTTCGTATGTAGCCTTCAGCAGAGAGTTATGTGAAGCATTTTAGGATAAAGCCTTTAGCCTACTTTAGTTGAAATTTAGAAGCTCTTCCCTCTAGGCCTTAAGCTGTAAAAATTTTTTCTACATGGTGTGTGGCCTTCAGCAGAGTTTTCATCTGTCTTAAAAATGCAAAATCCTTGTCTTGCCCTTAAGTCACAAGATTTTTATTCTTTAGTATGAGGTCTTCAGCCGAGTTTTTCACGAAATATTTTAAGATAAGGCCTTCAGCCTTTTCAAATTACAGGCTCCTCTTACTAAGCCTTAAGCTGTTAAATTGTTTGTTGATACGCGGCCTTCAGCCGAGTTTTCAGCCTATTTAGATTAAACTTGAGAATCTTTGTCTCGGCCTTAAGCCGTAACACTCTTCTTGATTAATGTGAGGCCTTCAGCCGAGTTCTATGGGAAAAATTTAAGCCAAGGCTTTCAATCTATTTATATTGAAGATAAAAAAATTTTTTTAAAGAAGTTAAACCTCCAGAAGAACTCCTGTACCTCAATTCCTTGCTTAGGCCTTGTGCCTTGGATTTTCGATGTGGGCTTCAGTCGATGTAAATTAAATCAAAGGACGTCTTTCGTTAAAACCTTGAGAGTTTTGATTATTGCTTGTGTAATTATGTGTTTTAAGAAATAAAGTTTATATGTTGAGTGCCACTGATAGTTACTTATTTTGGCCCCTTTCCACAAATATAACCGCATACGCTCTGTCCTGCTAGCCCAGGGATTTCAATATTTGTTCTCTTTCAGAGGTGTTTCCAAGATCCAAAACAGTTTATTGGTGTGCCATCAGAGTTTTCATTTTAAGCAAACCTTCGGATGTGGTACCCGTTTTATTAAGATTCCTCCAATCATCGTATCCACTGTAGTTCGAAAATTCTGAGAGGATGTGCATTTCGCAGAATAGCAGTGAGTTCTCAGAAAAACGAGTAAGTATCAAAGGGTGCAGTGTGCACCGGCCTCGAACTCACCTATAAATAGCGGTGTGTCACCGACAACAGGTTTTTTCTTGCCTTGGCACTTTTTTTCCTCTGCCCTTCAAACCGCTACCCTTCGTTCGAATTCGACCCAATCTATCTCCAGATGAGCGTGTATTAATGGTTAACTTTAACCAGACGTACGCAGATATCGCAGTACCCACATCCTGCGACACCTCATTTTAGTGAATATTAACCCTTATGCAGAGATGGCAGTAAACCTATTGTGTTGGCCATCATGCCGGTGTGGGCGTTGATGGGCTCCACCTCTATTTTTTTGACAACACGTCACATTGTATTTGGGGTGCCGGTGGCTCTCAGTACCCGAAAGAAGTCTGCCTCGGTCGTTGAATATCGTGACAAAAAAACGGGAGAAACGCGAGCCGGAATCCCGCTTCGAGGGTTACACACACACTGAATTATGTATGTAGATAGTTCATCTATAGGATTTGATCAGTGAGTTCGAGAGCAACAATGTGATTCATTTATTTAGAAGCCTAAATTTCTTACATCTTCAAAGAACCGTAGAGCGTAGTACTTGATACGAATTTCAACTTGATACCTCTATTCGTACCTGAGACAAAGATGTCTGTAGAGACGGGCAATAAATGGCCAAATAAAAATATGTGATATATTACAAATTACTTTTCTGATTTTTTTTCCTTTATTTGAACTGTGAACTCTTGCTTCTTGCCAAATTTCATGATTCTAGGTCAAAGGAAATTATCCTGTAGGTTTTAATGAGTAAGTTTCGAAATACGTGGCAATAATGAACGTAAAATTTGATTCGATTACCTTGGAGGCTGAAGTATTTTCACACCGCCAAGCTACTGTAGACCTTAGTATTTGAGACTAATTTTCGCTTTATGCCTCTACCCATTCATGAGAAAAAGAGGTCTTAACAGACGGACGAAATGCAAAGTGCTCCTAAAAGTGTTCTGTTTTTACAGCTTGAAGCACTGACTCTAAAAATGGAATCAACAACTCATATGAATACACAAAAAGCTGAGAGACCACTCCAAGAAAACTACAAACAGAAATTCTGACTCACTCCAAAATAAATCAGTAACATCATACAAAGAGGCCTGTGATGATTCCATTGTCATTGGGGAACGGCATAGTTTCGATTTTCGCCTCAGAATACTGGTGCGACTTCTTTTAGTCAGTGGTTCGAATCCCTTGTATAAATTTTTTAGTCATTACATAAATACAGTACCGGTCGGTGATATTCTGCCGCCGAAGTGCGTTACTTCATCAGAATTAGTGCAGTATTTCCTTCTCAAAAGCTGTCGGGGTAAATACTTACCCCTAAGCGGCCATTGAAGGTATTAATTAATTGTAGTGCTACATATGCCATGATTTGATACATGAGTAGTGACATATGCCATAGGATAAGGCATTACCGCCCCTCCAGAGGCGGGTCACGTAAGCCCGGTCGCTTGCACCAAGCAGCTAGGCAAGCGGCCATGGGTCAGACTTACTAATACACTGTATGACTAACTACAATTCACGCTTAGCTGCTGTTGGATACCAACCTTGTTTTTGGAAATTTCCAGTTCACTGGATTTTTTATTCATTTATTTATTTATTGTTACATTGGTATGTAATAAGTTAGTGATGCTGAGCTTGGCACAAATAAACCATCGCTTTACAGCGGTTTTAAACTTAGTGTCGTTTAGCAATTAACTCACAAGTCGACTACTTCAATTTTTTTTCGTAAGTTTGCAAATTTCTTGTGTTAAGTCGCTGTTGGCCACGCATCGGGTATTTAAACGATATGTGACACGCTGCATGATGCAAAAATGAAGCTGCTACTATGTTCTTCGGCAAAGTATCCTGTTCATAAAATCTTTAGAGTCTATTTGCAGTTTTGGTTCAAATGGTTCAATTGACCTTAAGCACTATGGGACTTAACATCTGAGGTCATCAGTCCCCTAGACTTAGAACTACATAAACCTAACAAACCCAAGGACATCACACACACCCATGCTCGAGGCAGGATTCGAACCTGCGACCGTAGCAGCCGCATGGTTCGGGACTGGAGCGCCTAGAACCGCTCGGCCACAGCAGCCGGCTTGCAGTTTTGTTTAGTACGTATATTTTGAAAATGTTTCATACTTCATCCATCTCGAAAATACAATGTTGTATCAAAGCGCCTAAGTTTGAGTAATAACTGGAGTTTGGAATTTGCTCTCACTGATATTAAAGATTGAAATCAAGACTTCATATCGTATACTTTTTCAGTTCTCTACCACGAACGAGTTACACTCGGGATTCCAATACGTGCCCGATATGGCACAAATGTTTATCAAACATATGTCGACTGCTGTGCCTAGGACGGAAGACAGCTTTGACCTTGCGGTAAATGAATTTCCTTTATTGAACTAAATCGGTTTTCCCAACTTCTTCTAAGTTTAAAACACATTCATGTCCTGGGAGATGCTTATCTGTTAATGTGACCACTTCCTGCAAGCATGGTATGTGTACACATTCGTACAGTTTTGACCCCTTGATTTCTATTTTTGATAGGTGTTTGCATTATATTAGTATTTATAGTTGGTGACCCCCAACTGTTGTTCTCGTTGTATGACTTGTTCTCTCCAACTGTCCAGTGTTGGCTGCAATCTTATGGGGCATTTCGAGGGAGGAAATGTTTTTCGTGGCATTAACCGCAAACTTATTGTCTGGTTTAATCAAACTGTGTAGACTGAGTGCATTTCATCATGTAGGGATCTTGATCTTTCAATGTTTTAGTGGCGTGACTTATTTGTTAAGGGTTGCTTTGATCCATTGCTGCTACGGTAATTCCGGTTTGTTCAGGGGGATTGTGTAAAATCTGACATTTTGGAACTGGTGATCGAGCGTGAGGACGTACGTATTCTTTGAATAGGTTTGTGTTGGACACTTTGCAAGTTTATTTTTTGGTCTCAGGCTACGTTTCTACTTATCGTGAAGTTTCTCTTGAGGATTCTGTCATAGTTGTTCATTTGTTAATTGCTTGTGCTAAGATTGTATTATGGACTAGGGTCACAGTACAGAACGCGACGTTTATGTGGGCGGTTGTAATGTTAGATAGACTAGGCATATTGGTTTATGCAAATACAGCTGCCATCTTGTAGTCAAAAATCTTTAATAAAAATAGCTGCTGCATTAATCACGTTATTCACATTATTAATCTGGGTGGTCGGGACCATGTGAAATGCTCCCTGAAATCAATTATATCTGAAATGTGAAAATATGGCCTCTTGATTAGGTCAGGAAGGAAAACGAGGAAGGGCTAGCTGGACCAATGGGGATTTGGCATAGTTCATTCACTGGTACAATATACAAATTTGTTTAGCACAGACTGAATTACATTAAACCCCATTAGGAATTTAGTTCAACTACAATTAATTTGAATACTGAACAACAGTCAGTGATTGCAGAAAATGTCAATAATAATTCACATGCAGTCCCTGTTTGCCAGACCATAACAGGAAAGAATAATGATAAACTTCAAGCCAGATTTAAAGAGCCATAAAGATTACCGAAACTTCATGAGCAAAAGACACCAGTAAAAAAAAGAAAATGAAACTGAACCAGACATATAACAGGTCACTGCTAAAAGAATGCTTATACTAAAATAGTGACCAAAGAAGCAGAACAAAAGATTTAAAACCTCATACAACCGACATGGTAGCATGGCTTACAGAGTTCTATAAAAATATTCAAATAATTAAAATTTACTTTAAATGCGAATGACCGTTGAGGTCTCAATCACTAGTAAAATGTTTAAATAACTTAAAGAAGCAAAAAGGTTATAAAAAGGACTCTTTTCCACATTATTAATAGAATGACCCAGAATTGCTCTAAAATTTCAACTTCAGTTTAAGCGTAGCATTGAAGGCCACGGCTGAGCATGGAAGAAATAACATTGCATAAAACGGACAGCGCAAGCTTCCGCTGCCAAAGGTCTTTGCACGGAATAGCATGAACAGGCTGCAGTGTAAGCCGACTGGGCGCAGAATGAGTGGGCCCGACAATGATCGGTAAACAGCACCGACGCCAGAGAACAAGCAGTCTTAACAAAATTCCCTTTCCAACACACAAGTTCTTACACAGCTCAGCCTGAAAATCCCATAGCAGCGCGGACTTCAGTACCAATAAACGGAACCGGAGCATTCATGAATTCCGGTTAACACACCTCTGACAGCTCGGCGTTTTTTTTTTCAATAATCCACTCCTGAGGTTCCTCAGCATTGCAAGCCCAACACAGGCCAACGTGACACCTGCATATCCTTCCCAGTTTACACCAAAGGCACAAAGGCACAAAGGCCTCATTTCCTCTCGATTTCTCCACTGATACTCCAGTCATCATACCAACTCTCATAATGCCCTTGCGGGCCCTGCAAGCCGGTCCTCCAGGCCACGCCAGAGGGAGCTGCACTCGCTGGGCAACATCTTAGAGCCAAAGATATCTATACAGCACAGCAAGCCACCACCTCTCAATGTCACCTCATGGTGCGCAAGTTTAATGTTGACACTCATCAACAATTCTGGCTTTTGTTCTATGTAGGACGGAACCCGATTCTCTTTCAGTTCCTTCTTCTGTTATACTGCAAGTACTACCAGGTGTCCTTGATAACTGAGGCGATTAATAGCCAATAAGAGATTTCTATTTTAAAAATACTAAATTCCTGGTTAAAACTGACCGATTCACTGAAACGTTTTAATGTTATGAGCACTTAAAAACTTGAAAATAGTGTTAATTTATAGTAAACGCGGGCAAGACATTCCTGTTGAAAGCGAAAACTAAACGTAGCAGGACATTTTGGTTACAATATACACCGCAGTAACTGCAAATCACAAACTTCGATCTACTATGGTCATATACTGTGCGAAGGGGTTTCCTCAATTTTACACTTTCAGCCAAAGCCTCGCTCAGTGCTCGGTTCCATATCTAGCGGATGAAGCGGTTCTGAGGCTTCCTAACTTAACTACGTAGGGCAACCTAAGCCCCACGCTACCGAGGAGCAGTATTACTAGGAACAAAGCGCGTGGGCGTCAAGCTGCGGTAGTACAATCCTATTGACGGCAGAGGGCCCTCAAGGCTACATTGAGGGCAATGAGAGGGCCTTACTGGCAGCAGGCACTGAAGCTGGCTGTTAGCTGACAGAGATACAGTCAGGAGACGAGGTACTGGCAGAAGTGAGGCTGAGAGGACGGGGCGTGAGTCGTGCTTGGGTAGCTCAGTTGGTAGAGCACTTGCTCGCGAAAGTCAAAGGTCCCGATTACGAGTCTCGGTCCGGCACACAGTTCTAATCTGCCAGGAAGTTTCAGAGATACATAGTGTTAGAGAGCGCAGCCATAGTCCTTTTATCCATATAGCATGAAGCCGTTTATCCATATAGCACATGTATCCTACGCAAAGGACACTGTCAGAGTCCCAGCAACGTAGTGCCAATTTATTTCGGAGGAAAATCATCTACGGCCAGTATTGAAATGAAGATAATGATATAGTGCAATTAAGTGTATCTTTAAAAATAATGGAACAGCAACATAAGATAATTATTTTCAAAAGTTTGTAGAATATACCAGAAATAATTTTATTAGTGTTTAATTTCATCTCTATTTTGCTGCTGCGAAGTTGACCGAATTCATTACATTGGAATTATGAATGAAAACGACTTCAGAAACAATTTTTTCGTTTCTTATTAACTTATACGATGCATTAGTGAATCTGTAGGACCATTGTCAAGTGCAAATCACCTAATCCATAATTTACATTGCTTGAATTATTGACAGTACAGACTCTAGATGATAATGATGATAGTTGCCCTGTAATTAATAGCGAATTGAAATGCTCTTGAGTGGTTTAAACGCATGTTCCTGTCGTGAGAAGGTTAAATATTTGGTTTTGTATTTCGTGAATCAAGTGCGGAAAATATGTCAGAAACAGTGGAAAGAAATTTGAAAAAGTGTCCAAGAAAAGAGCGAAGAACGTTTTAAACCTCTTATGATCAGGCTGAGCTTATCTCAGTTTAGTTTATTCATTCCATCATCGAACATCATGCTACTTAAACGAAGTCCCACACATATTTGAATATTTTAAAAGCACTTCACGGATGTAAAATAGCGCACCTTTACTTGGCCTCCCTCTGATTGGTGGAAGTTGGCTGACTTCCTGCCACTCCGAGATGTTTACGGTCGCTGCCAACATTAGCAACGTAACAGTACTGTGCGCTGTAACAATAAGCAGCCGTTGTGAATATAGTGTCGATCCGTGTGCGGTGTCATGTATAGTGATTGTTAATACAATACCTGGTCGTTGCAGCGATTCGCTACCAACTTTCGTGCCACTTGCGCGGCGCGTTAACGTATTGCACGTTCATTATTTTTTAGAAGCTTTAAGGTGGCTGCTCTGGGAGAAGGAGGTGGAGCTTATCTTAGGAGCTAGTGTGCTACGTGCCCATTGCAAGCTTCCACTCGCAGCATTCTCCGCTCAGGGGCCTAACAAAGGTGTGGGATCAGTATTTTAACACATGATCAGAGATTTGAGTATTAAGAAATTGATATGTGCAACGTATATACGTAAAAGACGTCTTTAAAATTAATGAAATAACTACGACTCGCAACTGTTGAATTGGTTCCCCGTATTTTGAATAGCTTGGCAATTTTTTGTGAGATAGTATCTAGGTATCGGATGATGGCTAATAGTTCCTTCCTTTCTGAGTGTGTCAGTTTGATGTCCTAATTTTATGCATTTGTGTGTCTAAATTATCAATTGTTTTGGCTGTGTAACACTTAAAATAGATTTTTTCATTTTATAGAAGTGGCTTTCCAGCTGTTGTTACCATTGGCCTACCAAATGTTTCCGTTCTGTTGATAATTTGTCTAGCATACGCCATGCAATAACTGACTTTTAAAAGTGATTTAGTCTGAAGGCATTTGTGTGTTCTTGGAAATTTTTGCCTGTTTTACCTAGGTAGTAGGTAAGGTATCTTGCGGATGATACTTCACACACTCCACTGTTGCTGACTTCTTTGTTATCAGCTTGTGAGTTAGCAATTATCCTGTCTTATTATTAGTGGAGAATGTAATAAATTACCATACCTAGGTACGGGATGCTGGCCAATACTTTTTCTTCTTTCTTAGTGTAACAATTTGCCGTCTTACTTCTGTTTATTTGTGTGAACTATAAGCTGTTTCGGCTGTGTAGCCATTGCTCGTGGAAATACTTTCTGTAACGACCAATTATGCCCCACGGCAGTTTTCTTCTAAGCCAACTGAGTCTGTTATGTGTAGCATGAACATAAGTGCACCGTGTTTGTGTCCAGTGGCATAGCATGGTAAGTTGTCGATTGCTATGCGAAGAGGGTCTCGCCTTGGGCAGTAGTAAATGAAGTGGCTTTTCTGAATAAAACAAATCAAGTTGCACCCTTGTAAGTGAATTCTAAGTGTGTTTTTTATTGCTGCAGAGTTGACGCGCCGCGTAAACGGTTTTAGCGACTTGGTGTGCCTCCTCTGATGGCGCCGCTCGCTGGCTGCAAGCAGGGTATCTTTGCGGAATCAGACAGTGTTTTGTTTTCCAACGTTGCATGGCTTTATTTCTGTGACATCTGATTGTTCATATCGGTAAGCATAAACGTTATACCGTGTGCGTTGTGTTGTGGAGTTCGCTTTGTATTGTTTAACTGTTCAATTTTGCGTATTTGACGAATTTTGCTCGTACCGGTTTTACATATTTGGTTTGTGGAAATCAGAATGCCCCGTATCAGCAATCAAGTGTTTAAGAAAAGCCACAATGGGTGGAAGAAGAAATCTTTTGTTGTTTCGAAGGGAGATGCCGCTCAGACTGATTCACCGACTACTCCAAATGAATGTGATAGAACTTCCTCCAGCAAGAAACTTTGTGACAGCAAAGAAAAATTTGAAAACTATGAAAGTGACAGTAATGATGTGAATGAAATAATTAACATTTCCTTGGTCTCTTAGATTTTGAAACATAGCATATTATGCCAAGTTTGCAAAGAACGAAAACTGAAATTGAAAATAACTTCACACATTGGTTTGGCATGCAATATGTTATTGAAGTGTAACAAATGTGCTCCAGAAGTTTCGTTTTCTAATTCTAACAGTATTCCTCGTAGTGGTAATAGTGGAAAGAAGAGGTATCATATAAATGTTAGGCTAGTGTATGGCTTGCTTTGCATTGGCAAGAGCAGTGCTGTAGGGACAATGTTATGTGGATTTATGAACTTGCCAAAACCACCAACCCAGTTAGGATTTTGTAATGAATTGGTGGGATCTCCTGCTGAAGATATTGCTCAATCAACAATGAAGAAAGCACTTGAAGAAGCTGTGACAGATAATGGGAATTGTAGAGGTTTAACTGTTGCTTTGGAGGGAGGTCATAAATCTCTAAATGGAGTTGTGACAGCTACTAGTGGAGACAGTTGCAACGTAATTGATGTTGCTATTCTCTCAAAACATTGTAGATGTAAGGGCAATACCAAGGATGAACATAGTGAAAGTCGTGAAGCAAATTTTCACGGCACGTGTGGAGCGACGAAAGTAGAGGGAGTGAAAGCAACTTTTCCAGATCACAGGGGTCGTATAATGTACGATACACTATCTAGAAGATGGTGATTCTAATGGATATAAAGCTATAGGGGAATTCAGACCTTATGTCAATGAAATTCACATTAAAAAACAGGAGTGAATTGGACATGTGCAGAAGCACATGGGGGCTCGCTTGCGCCAACTAAAACAGACATTCGGATCCCTAGAAGCTTAGTGATGGGGAGACCCTTGGAGGAGGAGGAAGACTGACAGATGAAGAAATTGATAGATTGCAGAGGTATTATGGGTGTCCAATTAGGCAAAATACAAGAAGCATTGAGCATATGAGGAGAGCAGCAGGGGCTTTATTTTTTCATGTTGCATCAACAAATGAGCACCCACAACATGCACTGTGCCACACATGTGATGACTCATGGTGTATGTACCAATCAGGAAAGGAATATGTCCATAAAAACAGTTTGCCAAATGCTGTAATTGATGTAATTAAGCCCATATTGAGAGCTGCATCAAACCAGTCTTAGGACTGAAGACCACAACAACAACAACAAGCCCATATTCAGAGATTTATCATAGCCAAGTTTATTGGAAAAGTATTTACATGGGAAAACACAAAATCCAAATGAAAGTGTAAATAATTTAAATTGGATTAGGATTCTCAAAAGATAAAAACATTGCATTTTGGAGTGTATGATGTAGTGGAAACATACAATGAAGGAAACATTATCAAATGTGATGTGCTGAAACGTTTAGGTTTCCAACCAGGACACAACACCATTTCCACAATGCACCTAATTGATGAAGAAAGACTAAGAGGTGATGGAAAAAGAGACAAAAGCGTACAACATGCAGCAAAAGGGAAGAAAAGACCAGCGGAAAGGAAACTAACACTGGAAAAAGAAGAGAATGCCGATAATCCATCATACAGGGAAGGACTGCATTAAGAAACTCGGAAGCCATCTCCCTTAACTTCAAAATTTTCATCACCGGGGAACATTTTCTCAAAAATTTCTAATAGTATATCAATGAAATTTATGCACAATATTGTTTACTTCTTTTCCTTCATTTTTATAACAAATTTTTTAAAAATATATTGTATAATTCAGGAGTTATAGAAGAAAAAGTGCAAAATTTTAGGGAAAAAATAAGCATCTGTTTAAAAAAGTGGTAAAACAAAAAGGAATAAATATTTCTTAACATTGCATTATAACTTTGTAGAATATTCGCTGAACATTTAGTCCAAATTTCAGAGCAATATGTTTAATGGTTTTAGAAAAAATGTTCCTTCTATTTGCTAAAATTAACATGAAGAAAATGGATCGTTACAGCTCCCCTTAAAATAATAGAAACCAATTCAGCAACTGCATTCTCCACTAATAACAAGTTCATCATCATCAAAATTTGTATGGTACACGCATGCAGTACATTTATAACATGTAATGACTGTCGTAGCATAAAAAAAAAATTAGTCGACTAAATGTTAATATCCAGATTTCTAATCCGCTTCAGCGTTGTGGCATTGGCATGCACAAAATCATTTCACGTGTCCTTGTAGCGTTCTAACACGCATTCGTCTCTTATACATCTGCGCCGTAGTCACAACTCGGAGATGCACAATACCCAACTTATAATGTGAGTCAGAGCACCGAACACATCCAGTGCGAATTCTATTTAATCTGACTCACTGTTTGCTGTCCAGTTCAACACCCACAGCATCACAGTTATATTTCTCGAACCATTCCCATTCTTGGTAATTTACGATGTGTTGGCAGCTTTTGTTCCAGAGCTCTCTTAATTTGGTGTTGCTTGAGGCTAGCTGTTCAGCGTACAGTAGTGGCAGGTTTCTGTTTCTCCGTAAAACAGGTATGACATGATGAATGGGTAGTTCCTTATTCTCTTGTATGTTGTGGTTACCTCTAAGCAGGGTAGATGCTGCTTAGCAGGGAAAGTCAGTAGACAGAAGTAGGTCTGATTGTACCAATAATAATGTGCATCTTCTTGTTGTGCTGCTCATCGATGAGGCTGGTATGGCAACTATTAACCACACTAAAGCTTAATACTCCGCGGCCGAAACAGCAAGTGCAGGAGCTGATGTTCGCAAAGTCTCCATTAAAGCCCCCTTCCCCCCCCCCCCACCCCCCCAAATTGTGGCGTACAGGTTCTCAATGATATTGTGAGAATTTATCTTAGCTGATCTGCTTTCCAAATAGTTTTTACAGGTGGAGAATTCTGCCTTCAGACTGTAGCTGCAGCTCAGTGCTAGTCTGTTCGTTATTAAGCTGAAACACACAGAAAACAATTTGGTAGTGCTAATAATTAAGCCAATGGTAAGAGCCTAGGTATGTTGAAACAGCTGGAAATGTACATTCGTAAAAATCAAAAGCCCTGAATGTTTGTTGTATGAATAGACAGATTTCGCTAACCATAGCTATTCTAGTAGTTTTAAAGACTTATTTTGAATTTTTTTCTTGTATATGTCAATTTATCGACACTCAGGTCTCTGAGGCTAAGTGACTATCTTCATCTTTGATAATATAGAGCTAAACTATATCTCTGACGTGGCTTTAAAACGTGTAGCCGAAACTGCGCGTTGAGTGACGTGATGTGAGATGACTGAATGAATAAACCAACGTGTGCTGACCTTTAGAGCTTGAAATGTTCTTCCCCATTAGCTCAGCAAATTTTTCACTGCTTTTTCAATTTTTTGTCGCATATTTTTCGCACTGGATTCACGAGGTGCAAAACCTAACATCCAGCCTTCTCGTAGTAGGACAATCCGTTTCGGCTCATTCAAAGTCAAATCTAAATTATCTGTCAAGGATTTACACCTGATAATCCGAAACGCCTAGTGTAACTTAATAAAAAGACAGAGGTAACAATAAGCAAACCCCAAAAGCAGTTTATGAAGAGAGAAATCTTGTAAACAGTATAAACACGAAACTCAATAATAATAATAATAATATTAATAGTAATAATAATGCCATGACTAATAAAGCTGAAAAAACCAATTCCTTAGTAATTACAAACAAAGGTGAGTGCATCACTACTACAGTATCGAACAATTTAAAAAAGCGGTAATAACTGAGCCTAAACTAGATACGAGAGTAGAATTTCAAAGTAAAGTCAGAAAAGTGGTTAATGCAAGTATAATCGAATATGTTTCTTTATTTTTTAAAAAAGTAAAGAAAAGAACATTACATACTATTTACCATGTTGAAAAAGAAAAGAACATTACATACTATTTACCATGTTGAAATAAGTACATTGACATTGTATAATGCTTCAGTTATTCCTCTACATAGTCGCCGTGTTTTTCCAAATATTTCTGACAGCGCGAAAGATGTCATTCCAAACCGTAGTTATACCACGTCATTTCCTATGCTGTTCACTGTTGATGTTACTTCACTATTGGTGTGGATGTGTTCACCTGCAAGATGACGTTTCAGCTGAATACCACTGGGGATAAGGATGAAGGATACGGGAACACTACACAGTTGAATCTTCCGGGCTCCGCCTGGGCCATTCGAGCTGTATGAGCCCGAACATTGTCATGAAAGAAAACTTTGCGAGACTAATGTCCAGAATGTTTTCCTTTGATGGCAGCTCGCAGATTCTTCAAGACATTGCAGTAGCTCTCTGCATTCATATTGATGTTGGAAGGCAGGTAGTGAATGATCAGACCCCCAGGTAGTCCCAAAAGATGGTTGCCATAACTTTCCCTACCGTATATGTAACCTTGACCTTTTTGGGGCACTTCCGCCGGGTTTCTTCCATACGCTGTGCTGATGTATTGTCTCAGGAGTCGAATGATTAACGCAGGTCTCATCCCAAGTGACAAGTGATTTGAAGAGAAGATATTGATCTAAATCATTCATTTCCAAAATCATTCTGGCGGAATCCATCCGTTGCTGCAAGTGGACATCAGTCAGCAAACGTGGCACCCACTCTGTACAGACTTTGCGGTTATGAAGATGATCTGTCAGGATCTATGCGACGAATGAGTATCCATTTGCTGCCCCGGGATGTAGCAGCATGAGGACGTTGTCAGTGGTAACGCAACGATCTTCTTCGACAGTACTGCGAATTGCGATAAAGGGGTCATCAGATATCCCAGTAGTGGAATTGTTTTTCAGGCACATTTTCTCGCCCTTCCACAAAATGCACCCACCAGTGTCGAACCATTAGAATGCTCATACAACCTTCCCCACAGAACCTACTTCCCGATGGATATTTACAGTGAATAGTTGTTTTACTGTAAAAAATGAGTGACAGAGCGCAGGTGCCAAGTGTCCGCACTTAAAAGGTGTAACTCTATGCTAGCTGCAGCTTACTGACAAGACATTGCAGTGTGCATCGTAAGCCGGGGTGAGCGTTGTCAGTAAATACAAGTCAAACTTGTCACTCTCTCGCGTCTTTCGAACTGTTTATTTTGCATAGAAATAAAATAGGGAACTTACCCGCCAGACGACCCTCGCAACACCATTTCCTGATCACAAAACAACGAACAAGGGCATACATTATGATGCATACCGTATACCTACTGTTTCAAGACGGAGCTCAGCCTAAAACCCATAGGCCTACTGTTGTCGCACAATGGCACGAAAGAGCAGTTTATGGAAGTAATTCTGTTATTAAATACTCCAAACGAAAATGTAAAATTAACAGTCGAACACGAAGACAAAAAAAGGTTAAATTTCCGGGGTCTTAAAATCACCAACCTCCAACAAAAACGTAAGTTCAGCATACACAGACAACTCACCAAGCCATTCTACTGCACACAGACCTCTTGCCTTTAAGTCCATGCTACGGAGAGCACATTTACTTGACGTAGAAGAACACAGCTGCAGAACAGAATTGAACACAATAAAAGGCATTGCCGTAAATAGCTACACAACCAAATCAATTGATAATTTAGGGCAGACAAATACACAAAAATGAGACAACAATTAGCGACTCTTAAGAAAAAGGAGGAAATATTGGCGGCATCACATACCTAGGTCAAACATCACAATTAATTACTAACCTATTAAAAGTAACCAATGTAATAATTGCATTCTCCATTAAAAATAAGTTTTGACATTCATTAGTCCACAACACAGAAACAGATAACCAATAAAGCAACTGCAGTAGGGTGCATTAAGTATCATCTCCGAGTTTCCTCATCTGCTATGTAAGAAAATAGGCAGAAATTTCGAAACCCGTTTTCAGGAGCACAAATATTCTTTGAAACTTAACCGCTTCGAAATATCCTTTATTGCACTGCAAAAGCAGAAACCCAAACACATTATCAACATGATACCAAAAAAAATTTGTAGTACTACACAATGAAGCCAATCGTAAGATCCTAAATCTGTTAAAGCACCTGCTTAAATACCACCATAAAATCAAACACCCGAATCTGTGTTAAACGGACAGACAGATGTAGCTCAACATAGTTACTCCATTAATTTTAAAGACTGACTTAACTCCTTCCGTATAACAACTTCTTAATACTTAGATCTCCGATACTGCGTGATGAACTTCATTTTGTAACATATTGTGTTGAACCATATATGTGAAGTGCTTTGAAAATGTGATTTGATGTGGGATAGGAGAATAAATTAACCAACGTATGCTCACCTTCAAACGTTAAAAACGTGCTTCCCTGTTTCTTCGATAAGTTTTCAACGTATTTCCATTGCTACCCACACATTTTCCGCACTTGGTCACGAAACGCAAAACCTAACCTCTAACCTTCCCATAACAGGAACATGCATTTCACATCACTCAAAAACATATTCCGAAATTCATCGTATAATTTTATAAAACACAAAAATTTGTAGCGGACGGCCTTTTTATTCATATTTCATGTGTGATATTATCTTATTAAATCACATTACATTTCAAAAATTTCACTGCTCTGCGGTATTTAAGTACGAGGTAGATAAATTAGCGTAACATGTTAACGACTCGTGGAAGAAAGAATCTGCGGGAGCACGGAAGAGTCGTACACAGAAAGACGTCACACACCTAGAAACCAGCGTGATTTTTGTGCCAAATGTGGTTGGCCCGCTGTATGAGGCAGATGAAGTCCCCTATGACTTACATTTTCAAGCACTGTATGTACTGAACTACCCTTTCAGTATCCTCATATACTTTATCTCTTCATCTTCGGCTTGCGACATCAGCATGTACGAATGGTTCAAATCCTAGCTGGTGGGGCGATTGAGCGCTCCACTACAACACCACGAGAACTCTGATCAGCTTTGTGGCCAGCATGGGAGAATGTTACACGGCGAACTTCGCTGTCCGTCACGATCGCACATGCCGTTAAGAGTCATGTCCCGCCATTTTTAATACCCAGAAGACCATGACAGATAGAGGTGACATCCGTGTAGTTATTGTCTGTTCGTGTCTTTGTGCATTTCCTTCAGTTACCTTCTGCAGTGCGCCGTAGTGTTTCTTGGTATGGTCCAACTTTCAACGATCTCTGTTACTTGGCACTGTTGTTGTTGTCGTGGTCTTCAGTCCTGAGACTGGTTTGATGCAGCTCTCCATGCTACTCTATCCTGTGCAAGCTGCTTCATCTCCCAGAACGTACGGCAACCTACATCCTTCTCAATCTGTTTAGTGTATTCATCTTTCGGTTCCCTCTACGATTTTTATCCTCCACGCTGCCCTCCAATACTAAATTGGTGATCCCTTGATGCCTCAGAACATCTCCTACCAACCGACCTTTCTGATAGTCAAGGTGTGACACAAATTTCTCTTCTCCCTAATTCTATTCAATACCTCCTCATTAGTTATGTGATCTACCCATCTACTTTTCAGCATTCTTCTGTTGCACTACATTTCGAAAGCTTCTATTCTCTTCTTGTCCAAACTACTTATCGTCCACGTTTCACTTCCATACATGGCCACACTCCATACAAACACTTTCAGAAAAGACTTCCTGACACTTAAATCTATACACAATTTTAACAAATTTCTCTTCTTCAGAAACGCTTTCCTTGCCATTGCCAGTCTACATTTTATATCCTCTCTACTTCGACCATCATCAGTTATTTTGCTCCCCAAGTAGCCAAACTCATTTACTACTTTAAGTGTCTCATTCCCTAATCTAATACCCTCAGTGGCTTACAAAACACTCGTTCGACCTATACTTGAGTGTTGCTCATCAGTGTGGGATCCGTACCAGGTCGGGTTGACGGAGGAGATAGAGAAGATCCAAAGAAGAGCGGCGCGTTTCGTCACTGGGTTATTTGGTAACCGTGATAGCGTTACGGAGATGTTTAATAAACTCAAGTGGCAGACTCTGCAAGAGAGGCGCTCTGCATCGCGGTGTAGCTTGCTCGCCAGGTTTCGAGAGGGTGCGTTTCTGGATGAGGTATCGAATATATTGCTTCCCCCTACTTATACTTCCCGAGGAGATCACGAATGTAAAATTAGAGAGATTAGAGCGCGCACGGAGGCTTTCAGACAGTCGTTCTTCCCGCGAACCATACGCGACTGGAACAGGAAAGGGAGGTAATGACAGTGGCACGTAAAGTGCCCTCCGCCACACACCGTTGGGTGGCTTGCGGAGTATCAATGTAGATGTAGATGTAGATGTAGTATCACCCGATTTAATTCGACTACATTCCATTATCCTCGTTTTGCTTTTGTTGATGTTCATCTTACGTCCTACTTTCAAGACACTGCTCATTGCGTTCAGCTGCTCTTCAAGGTCCTATGCTGCCTCCGACACAATTACAATGTCATCGGCGAACTTCAAAGATTTTATTTCTTCTCCATGGATTACAATTCCTACTCCGAATTTTTCTTTTGTTTCCTTTACTGCTTTCTCAATATACAGATTGAATAACATCAGGGATAGGCTACAACCCTATCTCACTCCTTCCCAACCACTGCTTCCCTTTCATGCCCCTCGACTCTTATAACTGCCATCTGGTTTAGTACAAACTGTAAATGGCCTTTCACTCCTTGTATTTTGCCACTGCCACCTTCAGAATTTGAAAGAGACTATTCCAGCAACATTGTCAAAAGCTTTCTCCAAGTATACAAATGCTAGAAACGTAGGCTTGCCTTTTCTTAATCTATTTTCTAAGATACCTCTGTAAAGTTCTCATATACGCGTTAATGTTTAACTTCGTTGTCATTTGCTGCCACCGAACGTCCAGTTTCGCTACCAACAAAAACGTAAATAATGCCGGCCGCGGTGGCCGAGCGGTTCTAGGCGCTTCTGCTCGGAACCGCGCGACTGCTACGGTCGCAGGTTCGAATCCTGCCTAGGGCATGGATGTGTGTGATGTCCTTAGGTTAGTTAGGTTTAAGTAGTTCTAAGTTCTAGGGGACTGATGACCTCAGATGTTAAGTCCCATAGTGCTCAGAGCCATTTGAACCTTTTTGAACCAAAACGTAAATAAGCCTTTCTCGACGAGGTGTCGTGACCAAGGAGAACACGTCTTTCCATAGGTCCTAGCCGTACGGTGTAGCGCAGTGGTTAACGGAGTTGAGTTACAGACGACTGTTCAAACCCCAGTCTCATCCGTCCCTAACCCGTGTCAGGGCTCCGGTCTAGTGGTCCCGTTGTCGATGGGACGTCAAACATTAAACTTCTTTTTTTCCGTCCTCCCTTTCAGAGCTCTAAAGTTTATGTTTACATTACGACGCATTTTTCTTGTTAACTCGGGCTATATCCATGTTATCAGCTTCTAGTCAGTCTCCGCAAGTAAGCGCTTGATTTAGTCCTTCTTGTCGTAACACTAGCTAAGTTAAATATATAGAACACTGCTTACATTACTGTTTCCGCTTGCATTTTGGTGCATACAGTGCCTAAATGCCCAGTGGTCCGACCACTTTGTTTCAGGTCTATGATGAAGACACTTCTTATTCGTAAACATTTAATTTTCTTTCCTATGTGAACGGAACTAATAATACTCAGCAGTGCCGGGTAGCTTTAGTACTTCGGATTCAGCTGATTACATTACGTTTCAAAAATGGGGCTGCACACCATCTGCCTAAATTAATGAAATGACATTTCATTATAGTCTGCCTTCGTATATTATATGCAAGTTAGTTAGTTCGATGTTCCATGGATCGTTTGCACGATAAATCGTAATGATCTGGAATGAGCCATTTTACATTCACATCGTAAATTAATTGTTAAATGTGGCTACATGCTGAACATTTATAAAGTTAGTTCTTTTCAGATACCTACACATGTGAGCTAGTAATTCCTACCCTCCACCCTTTACACATTACGGTAATAGAAGTTCTTATACAGAGTAGAAAGAGGCGCCAAAGAGACACTTTTCAGTTTTTTTTTTTTCAAATTTCATTTCACTGTCTGTCAGGGATTTTATATCCCCGGGTATGTTATCAAAAATTTTTGTTACAGCATTGTGTGCCCCTTTTAGTGCTAAATACAACATTAATGTGGAGTAGGGTTCTTCCGGTGTTGTGATTATGTATATCATTCATCCTTTTGAACTGCAGTGGATAATTTACAACAGACCTCGTGTCGGAATAAATATACCGTGTAACACTAGCCATAATGACCCACTCTTGGAACAGATGTCTACAAGATGATCATGGGGATGTACCACATATTACTATTACAGTACGTTTTTGACCAATCAAGATTTTATTTCTTAAAGATGAGTTCTCCCAGATCATTATTCCATATGACATTATGAACGAAAATATGCAAAGTATATCACCTTATTGATTCGTTTCTCCTCAAGATTTTCAATGATTCTAAGTGCAAATATGGCTGAACTAAGTTGTTTTAGGAGTTCTAAAATGTGCTGTTCCAGGTTAAATTTTCATCAAAATAAACACCTCAGACTTTTGGAGTTTCCATCCTATTTACTATTTCCTCACCATGTGTTGCATTTATCGTTGGTGTAGTACGCCTAGACATGCGGAAAAATAATACATTATAAACTGAGTATATACCGCCGTACAGGGAATCCAAAGTTCAGTGCTACGCGTCGCCCTTCCCAGATTGCAACAGACTAATGTTTCTGCGATACACTTCGAATTAATGTAACTATATTACGATAAGAAATATGAGAACGGAAAGTATACTACCCAATAAACATAACAATACATGAAAAGTAACTTGAGATAACGAAATTCTTAACTTAGAAATAAGGATGACGTATTGTATGGAATCATTTGTAGCAGTCTACGGTTAACTGACAAAAAGAGCACTAGAAACAGAAATTGATTTTTTGGAATGTAGTTATATATGTCTCAAAACTTGGACTTTGTGGGACAAAGATGGGAAATATTTTGAATTTTCCAAATTGGTCCATGGAGGAGAATGTGGGAAATGAAATGGTAGACTCAATAATAGATGATGAAGTGTTAGAAAGGCTGAATCAACCGAGAACACCTCAGTAATACAACAAAAAAAGAAGCGAACTTGGTCGGAGACATTGAAGGGAAAAACATTTTTAAATATCGAATAAAAAGTATAAGGAAAAAGAAGCAGAGTAAAAAGCCGACATGGCATGTCTACACATGTGGGGAAGAATATATCCTACAGAAGGGTTGAAGAAGGGATCAAAGTTGGGAATCACAGAAGATAGAGTCAAACAATCTACAAGAGGGTTACACTATATGACAACATATTGCTTGAATTTGATTCGTAATTAATAACCTACAAGATGGTGTGACTATCTCGAGGTATATTGTATTCGTTCATTGTGCTTTAGGTATTTAACTGTAGTTTTCAATCTCATGAGAGTTTACTAAGAATTGTAATGTAATGGTTTTTCCATTCACGGTAAACGATATATTTTACTAAGATTATTTCATTGAAGGTTATCTAATAACTATACCTTAATTTCCGCTTCTTACTTATGGCGCTTTTTTGTGGTGTAGTTTGAACTGACTTGGGTTGTCTTATCCCCAGTACCATTTGCAGTATTTTTCAGTTACTACGGATTCATGTCTATGAGACGTAGGAGTTTAATATGATTTGTTAACTTTGTGCACTACCGAACCTAAAGGACACCATAAAATATATAGCAGTGACGTGGACGTGAGAGAGTAGCACCCTTTGATGAAATGTCAATATGTGCGTGGCTTTCTAATGCTTATTTCATTCTGAAAGCTAAGTACCTCATTACGAAAATAAAGAATACACGTATGACTATTTGATACCAACACACAACTCTTTAGTGCTATAACAGATACTTTGTGCATTACATAGTTAGCATGGCAGGACGTCCAGTACTTGTGCATGTTGTTGTTGTGGTCTTCAGTCCAAGGACTGGTTTGATGCAGGTCTCCATGCTACTCTATCCTGTGCAAGCTTCTTCATCTCCCTGTACCTACTGAAATCTACTGCCTTCTGAATCTGTTTAGTGTATTCATCCCTTGTCTCCCTCTACGATTTTTACCCTCCACGCTACCCTCCAATACTAAATTGGTGAGCCCTTCATACCTCAGAACATGTCCCTTCTTCTTGTCAAGTTGTGCCACAAATTTCTCTTCTCTCCAATTCTATTCAATTCCTCCTCATTAGTTATGTGATCTACCCATCTAATCTTCAGCAATATTCTGTAGCTCCACATTTCCAAAGTTTCAATTCTCTTCTTGTCTAAACTGTTTATCATCCACGTTTCACTTCCATATGGTAGGTACGATAGGCAATTACATCTCTATCATTAAAACTTTCAAGTCCAGGTACACTAGACACTCCGCTACCACCTCTCACAATTGCGACAGTGAACCATCCATTTCCATGTGAGAATGTGTCGTTAATATCCAAGTTAAAATTAAGAGAACATCCAAGAAATACAGAAGGTCCATCGATGAGGGCGTGGGCTGCAACACTCGCTGTTAACAAATTTCTCTTCTTGAAAAACGCTTTCCTTGTCATTGCCTGTCTACATTTTATATCAGCTCTACTTACCATCATCAGTTATTTTTCTCCCAAATAGCAAAACTCCTTTACTACTTTAAGCGTCTCATTTCCTAACCTAATTCCTGCAGCATCACCTGACTTAATTCGACTACATTGCATTATCCTCGTTTTGCTTTTGTTGATGTTCATCTTGTATTCTCCTTTAAAGACACTGTCCATTCCGTTCAGCAGCTCTTCCAGGTCCTTTGCTGTCTCAGACAGAATTACAGTCATCGGCGAACCTCAAAGTTTTTATTTCTTCTCCATAGATTTTAATTCCTATTCCAGTTTTTTCTTCTGTTGCCTTTACTACTTGCTCAATATAGAGACTGAATAACGTCAGGGATAGGCTACAACCCTGTCTCACTCCCTTTCCAACCACTTCTACGGTTTCATGTCCCTCTACTCTTGTAACTGCCATCTGATTTCGGTACAAGTTGTAAATAGCCTTTCGCTCCCTGTATTTTACCCCTACCACCTTCATAATTTGAAAGAGAGTATTCCTGTCAACATTTTCAAAAGCTTTCTCTAAGTCTACAAATGCTAGAAACGTAGGTTTGCCTTTCCTTAATCTTTCTTCTAAGATAAGTCGTAGGGTCAGTATTGCCTCACGTGTTCCAACATTTCTATGGAATCCAAGCTGATCTCCCATGAAGTCACCTCCAACCAGTTTTTCCATTCGTCTGTAAATAATTCGTGTTAGTATTTTGCAATCGTGGCTTATTAAACTGATAGTTCGGTAATTTTCATACCTGTCAGCACCTGCTTTCTTTGGGATTGGAATTATTATATTCTTCTTGAAGTTTGAGGTATTTCGCCTGTCTCATACATCTTGCTCACTGGATGGTAGAGTTTTGTTGGGCCTGGCTCTGCCAAGGCTGTCAGTAGTTCTAATGGAATGTTGTCTACTTCCGAGGGCTTGTTTCGACTTAGGTCTTTCAGTGCTCTGTCAAACTCTTCAAGCAGTATCACATCTCCTATATCATCTTTATCTGCATTCTCTTCCATTTCCATAATATTGTCCTCAAGAACATCGCCCTTGTATAGACCTTCTATACACTCCTTGCACCTTTCTGCTTCCCCTTCTTTGCTTAGAACTGGGTTTCCATCTGAGGTCTTGATATTCATGCAAGTGGTTCTCTTTTCTCCAAAGGTCTCTTTAATTTTCCTGTAGGTAGCATCTATCTTACCCCTAGTGATATGCGCCTCTACATCCTTACATTTGTCCTCTAGCCATCCCTGATTAGCCATTTTGCACTTCCTGTTGATATCATTTTTGAGACGTTTGTATTCCTTTTTGCCTCCTTTATTTATTCCAATTTTATAATTATTTTCTCCTTTCATCAATTTAATTCAATATCTCGTCTGTTACCCAAGGATTTCTACTAGCCCTCGTCTTTTTACCTACTAGATCCTCTCCTGCCTTCACTACTACTGACTACTACATCCATCAAAGCTACCCATTCTTCTTCTACTGCAGAGGTTCCCAAACTTTTGTTTGTCACGCCTCCCTTCTGCCGAAAAGAAAGCTTTCGTGCCCCCCCCCCCCCTAAAAAAATATAGAGATTTTTATTAATTATCATGAGACTATTGAAAAATTTGTGATTGTGACGTCATGTAACGTGGTGGGTTGTTAATGTATCGAGTCGCAGTTATTACGTCATCAGTCTAGTCTTGTGATTATAAGCCACTCCCAAAGTAAAGAAAATCCTTGGTAAACAAGGAAAAATATTTGCGACCTTTGCAGCTTAGTGGATGTGGGCTATATTTTAAGTTGAGTGCAGCTTATTACTTTCACTCATTATGAAAAATAGTCACTCAGTCACGGTGGTAACGAACATCACTGATTTGTACGCCTATAGCGCTCCCCATTGTCATTGGGCATAGGTTGGCATTTATGTCAACGACGGAAGCTACCGAAGAGCGACAAAGGCCCGGTTCCCAGAACAAAAAAAAAAAAAAAAAAAAAAAAAAAAAAAAAAAAAAAAAAAAAAAAAAAAAATAATTTGTTTTACGCAATAATCGTGCAGACTACACAGAACTTTAAAAAATATGAATAAAACAACTTCCTTATCTTGATTACATGCCCTTGCTGCACACCATTTCTTCACCCGTATACGATTTTAGGACTACACTTCGCTTGCCATATCTAGGATAAACTTTCGCTCTGTCTTCATCCAGAAGAAATACTATTATTAGTTGAAATAACATACCACACGTAACATTAGAATCCATAAGGATCACACGCAATATTTATATTTAAATCAGATTCACTATGTTTATTTTATATTGTTTCTTCGAAATAGTTTTTTATAATTTTACAGTATTACCTACATGTAAGGATAGTTAATAGGAAAATAACAAGTTCTCTTAATATGTGACTTATTTATTATAAAAATATTATTTCCACACACATACGGCAAGAAACAAACAAATAAATCAATGTGAAGGACGAGCTTTCATATCACATGGGGATCCGCGGGTTGACAGGGTTATAAAACGGCATTTTTGCAGTTACGCGGTATAAGTGGTTATTGCTCTGATGAACATAGCCTACTATGGCTAAAAGTTATAACATGTTTACGTTCAGTTCATGTGTACAAATGTACGGAATAGTTAATACCTGACTTTTCTGTTTTCCAGTTGCCAGAAGTAAGTTGTTTACAAATCTGATATATTAGATTTAACGCATATCGCCTTCGTAATTTTGAGAGTTTCTGTGTGTGACATTCTAAACGTGACATTCTAAACGTGACACTCTAAACGTGATCTTCAAAAGCTGTATGTTCTAGGATAGGTTATTGAGACAGGATTGCGGGAAGTGGGACGCCAAACGATTGCATTTAGCACCATAATCTATCATTAATACCCGCACACTCATTTTTATTAAAATATCGATATTAAAAAGGAATATTAGGTTCGTACCACTAACTCCACCCGCGCCCCCCTTGCAGCATCATCACGCCCCCCCCCCCCCCCAGGGGGGCGTCCCCCCCAGTTTGGGAACCTCTGTTCTACTGTATTTCTTTCCCCCATTCCTGTCAATGGTTCCCTTATGCTCTCCCTGAAACTCTCTACAACCTCTGGTTCTTTCAGTTTATCCAGGTCCTATCTCCTTAATTTCCCACCTTTTTGCAGTTTCTTCAGTTTTGATCTACAGTTCATAACCACTAGATCGTGGTCAGAGTCCATATCTGCCCCTGGAAATGTCTTACAATTTAAAACCTGGTTCCTAAATCTCTGTCTTACCATTATATAATCTATCTGATACCTTCTAGTATCTCCAGTCTTCTTCCATGTATACAGCCTTCCTTCATGATTCTTGAACCAAGTGTTAGCTATGATTAAGTTATGCTCTGTGCAAAATTCTGCCAGGCGGCTTTCTCTTTCATTTCTTCCCCCCAATCCATATTCACCTACTACGTTTCCTGCTCTCCCTTTTCCTACTATCGAGTTCAGTCACACATGACAACTAAATTTTCGTCTCCATTCACTATCTGAATAATTTCTTTTATCTCTTCACACATTTCATCAATCTCTTCGTCATCTGCAGAGCTAGTTGGCACATAAACTTGTACCACTGTAGTAGGCGTGGGCTTCGTGTCTATCTTGGTCACAATAATGCGTTCACTATGCTGTTTGTAGTAGCTAACCCACACTCCTATTTTTTATTCATTATGAAATATACTCCTGCATCACCCCTATTTGATTTTGTACTTATAACCCTGTACTCACCTGACCTGAAGTCTTGTTCCTCCTGCCACTGAACTTCAATAATTCCCACTATATCGAACTTTAACCTATCCATTTCCCGTTTTAAATTTTCTAACCTACCGGCCCTATTAAGGGATCTGACATTCCACGCTCCGATCCGTAGAACGCCAGTTTTCTTTCTCCTGATAACAACGTCCTCTTGAGTAGTCCCCGCCCGGGGATCAGAATGGGGGACTGTTTTACCTCTGGAATATTTTACCCAAGAGGACGCCGTCATCTTTTAACCATACAGTAAAGCTGCCTAGCTTGTATTAAATTACAAACATAACGAAATAATCCAGTAGCCGTTTTGGGTAGCCTATCTTGTTTACATATCTGTTCTTGGATGTAGCTAGTTCGAACCATTCGAACAAGTATTATCAAAAATCCATTGTGTATCTTTATTAATTAGTGTTGTACCCTGAATAGAGATCTGCTAGGCGGAGCAGACCTATCATATCCTAGTGTGGAAAGCCGTCGAAAGGAGAAGTTACTATATCAAGGGGTGATAACTTGCAATGCACCTTCTCCAGAAGACGTTTCTCATCACGCGAACTTATAAACACTACACACTACCACAGTGTGACCCCAATAGGCAATTACAGGTATTTTCAAACATACAGACATCATATTTTTTTTATGTACACCAATATTACTGTAACGGTACACAAGAAAGCGCTACAAATACAACAAAAATACCTTTGTAGATTCGTATCACTTGACCTAAACATTTGTTTAGTATCTATGTTTTTCGGAAGATAAAACACTTTTTCATATCTGAGTTCTTCAGAAGAAAAAGGCAACACGTTTTTCATATCGCGAACGAATGAAAAGTAGTACGGCCACAGATTGATTCGTATTAATCCCTTAGTTGCATTGTCGAAAAAACAAAAATCCGGATTATTTTTGTACGTCAATATTATGCAACGACAGTCAGGAACGCATCACAAATACAACAAAAATATCTTTATAGAATCGTTCTGGAGGTATAAACTTAAGTGTAGGGAACTCTAATAATATTTCTCCGAAATATAGTTTTACATGGAACTGAAATGTGGACGATATACAGTACAAACTGAAAAGGAAGATTTTTAAATGTAGTGGCACATAAGACGCTGAAAACTTTATGGATACCAGTAGACCAGTTTACAACCAAAGAGGTTGTGAACTGAGTCAAGAGGGAAAGCCTCAGGCAAAAGCCACTAAGAGAAGGGATAGGTTGACAGAACTCATTCTCAGCACCAAGTAATAGTAAATTCTGAAACAGAGGGAAGACTGTCTCTCTTGTAGGAGGTCACGGTTTAAATAAAGTAAGTTCTATTACGTGTTGGTTGCAGTGATGAGTTTTGTACAGGACAGAACTGCATAAAAAACTGAACACAACAACACAAGACATCAGCAATGACATCTCATTTACAATGAATTTTGCCATAGAAAGTGGATTCATATAAGTCCGAATCCTAGTTGTGAAGTTATTTCAATGTGTTAGGAAGTTTCTTTGGAGGAAACAGGTAGCTTCATCTCAGAAGATCCATTCTGTAAACGTTCCCTGTTTATTTATGTTTAAGAAGATGTTCGCGGTTGTTCCAGTCAGAGGCGTGACTTAATATTTATAAATGAGCTGATGGTTGTAGGGCCAAAGAGTAAAATTTGTTAGACAAGTTTTGACTGTTCGCTATAGTGGAGAAAGACGCTTCACGTACGTAAGCTCTGCCTGCAATTCAGACCAGTAATTTGCCATTTCATCAGGAGTTCCTTCATTCGCCGTCAGATATTTCACTCCACAGGCGTAGTCAGAGCGATGTGTAGGCCTATTTATAATGGTCCAATCCTCTTGCATTTATAAGCCGACTCCACCTACGCAGACGAGTGTAATCCGTTGAGATTCGCCATGCGTTAAGCCTCTTCACTTTCCACCGAGTGCACCGTCAGTCCGCAGTTGATAAGCTTACCGTTCAGCATAGCAGGCTTCGGAACACCCACCGCGTCCTATGGAGATGTTCTGTGCGTTCCTGTAGCAACGACGCAACTCTGCTGCCGACAAAGGGCTGAGTAATTGCGCTGGACTGGAAATCAAGTCGAGGGAACTCTCCATACAATCTGAATCTGACAAGTACTGAAACATCTGGATGCTTTATTTTACGTCGACCTGTCAGTTGTTAGTTCGATACTTTTATTTATTTCTCTCTCTCTCTCTCTCTCTTTCTTTTTTTCTTTTGCTTGTGCCTGTTTTCCCGCGGAGACGCAGGGTCGGCATGGTTAATCGGACGTGGCAATGTTAGTTGAAGGGGTGGCCAGATGCCCTCCCTGCCGCCACCCCGTACCCCTGGGAAGGAATTAGTGTACCCCAGCTGTCTGCAACTAGTGTAATCCAAGGAATAGTGCAAAAGTGTTAAGATGTCTGTGAGCCGTGTAACTGAGGCGGAACGTGGGGACCAGCCCGGTATTCACCTAGGTGGATGTGGAAAACCGCCTAAAAACCACATCCAGGCTGGCCGGCACACCGGCCCTCGTTGTTAATCCGCTGGGCGGATTCCATCTTGGGCGGGCGGGCCTACCCGAGTCCAGGAAGCAGCGCTTTTACGCTCTCGGCTAACCTGGCTGGTCTCTCTTTCTCTTTCTATCTCTCTTTCTCTCTGCCTTATATTTTCCATTGGCCACAGATGTTATGCACTTACGGGGAAAAAATCGCAACACTGAAAAATAGTGTAGAGTAATGTACGTTCGGTGATACATATGTCTAAGTAACCTATTTAAATGATTAACATTTCAAGGTCATAGATTAATGTATGCGACATATAAGTCACTGCAAATATGAAGTACTGGTTGATTAATAACCGGTATAACCAATGGAATGTTGAATGCAAGCATGCCAACGTGCGCGCATTTTATTGTACAGGTGCCGGATGTCAGTTTGTGGGATGGAGTTCCACGCCTGTTGCACTTGATCGATTAAAACAGCGACGGTTAATATTTGTGATATGCACTCGGCTGGAGACAGATCTGGTGATCGAGCGTCCCAGGGCAACATGTCGCCACTGTATACAGAAGTGGTTCCCAACCTGGGGGAAATTATCCCCCTGAGGGGTAAAAGGAAATTCTCTGAGGGCTAAAAGCTAAACTATTCGATTCTGTTTCAGTCACGAAACTAAATTATTTTCAAAAGATCATTACAATTATCACAATTTTGTAAGACTATTATACCGATTATGTAACTTACCAATAATTACTTTTCCCCAATTAGCAACATTAATGCGGTGGAGGTTCCTCACACAGTCCAACCACTATACACATATGTTCTGCTTTTTCCTGCACGTCGTTGATAACAGATGTGAGACATATACGTAATAAATGATAAATGTCTCAAGAAAATGTCTTCTCCAGGCTGTCAATAGTACCTGCAGTAGTCCACAAGTTGTTCCATCACTTGCTTCGAAACAGATAAATGCACTGTACGAAACAGCAGTAACTACGTAAGGTCTACTATAGTGACCTACACAGTATTATTATTTCTTTACTTTCTCAGACGTTAAGTCTGGTTAAAAATGCAAAGTGACGCGGACCTTGATCAAGCGTCACTTTCTTTCAACTGTACGGTATATGTTATATTGCATTTAGGAACTTTCGGGTAATTGAACATGTATCAATAATTACGGATTTCTGTAGTTGTATATATAAGTTTGGATGTAGCTGTATTGCATTGATGTACTGGTGGATATTGTGTGGTATGACTCCTGTAATTGATAGTATAATTGGTATTACGTCAACTTTATCCTGATGCCACATGTCCTTGACTTCCTCAGCCACTTGGATGTATTTTTCAATTTTTTCTCCTGTTTTCTTTTGTATATTTGTTGTACTGGGTATGGATATTTCGATTAGTTGTGTTAATTTCTTCTTTTTATTGGTGAGTATGATGTCAGGTTTGTTATGTGGTGTTGTTTTATCTGTTATAATGGTTCTGTTCCAGTATAATTTGTATTCATCATTCTCCAGTACATTTTGTGGTGCATACTTGTATGTGGGAACGTGTTGTTTTATTAGTTTATATTCTATGGCAAGTTGTTGGTGAATTATTTTTGCTACATTGTCATGTCTTCTGGGGTATTCTGTATTTGCTAATATTGTACATCCGCTTGTGATGTGATCTACTGTTTCTATTTGTTGTTTGCAAAGTCTGCATTTATCTGTTGTGGTATTGGGATCTTTAATAATATGCTTGCTGTAATATCTGGTGTTTATTGTTTGATCCTGTAATGCAATCATGAATCCTTCCGTCTCACTGTATATATTGCCTTTTCTTAGCCATGTGTTGGCTGCGTCTTGATCGATGTGTGGCTGTGTTAGATGATACAGGTGCTTGCCATGTAGTGTTTTCTTTTTCCAATTTACTTTCTTCGTATCTGTTGATGTTATGTGATCTAAAGGGTTGTAGAAGTGGTTATGAAGTTGCAGTGGTATAGCCGATGTATTTATATGAGTGATTGTTTTGTGTATTTTGCTAGTTTCTGCTCGTTCTAGAAAGAATTTTCTTAAATTGTCTACCTGTCCATAATGTAGGTTTCTTATGTTGATGAATCCCTTTCCTCCTTCCTTTCTGCTTAATGTGAATCTTTCTGTTGCTGAATGTATATGATGTATTCTATATTTGTGGCATTGTGATCGTGTAAGTGTATTGAGTGCTTCTAGGTTTGTGTTACTCCACTTCGCTACTCCAAATGAGTAGGTCAATATTGGTATAGCATAAGTATTTATAGCTTTTGTCTTGTTTCTTGCTGTCAATTGTGTTTTCAGTACTTTTGTTAGTCTTTGACTATATTTTTCTTTTAGTTCTTCTTTAATATTTGTATTATCTATTCCTATTTTTTGTCTGTATCCTAGATATTTATAGGCATCTATTTTTTCCATCGCTCCTAAGCACTCGCTGTGGTTATCCAATATGTAATCTTCTTGTTTAGTGTGTTTTCCCTTGACTATGCTATTTTCCTTACATTTGTCTGTTCCAAAAGCCATATTTATATCATTGCTGAATACTTCTGTTATCTTTAGTAATTGGTTGAGTTGTCGATTTGTTGCTGCCAGTAGTTTTAGATCATCCATGTATAGCAAATGTGTGATTTTGTGTGGGTATGTTCCAGTAATATTGTATCCATAATTTGTATTATTTAGCATGTTGGATAGTGGGTTCAGAGCAAGACAGAACCAGAAAGGACTTAATGAGTCTCCTTGGTATATTCCACGCTTAATCTGTATCGGCTGTGATGTGATATTATTTGAATTTGTTTGGATATTGAGTGTGGTTTTCCAAATGTCTTACCGCACAGGTGGGCCTTCAGACGACCAAAGAGGTAAAAATGAGATGGAGCCAAGTGCGGAATGTAGGGATTGTGAGGAACAATTTTCCAATCCAGTTTCCTGAATTTCTCCTGCGTCATAATAGCTATATGGGGTTTGGCATTGTCATGGCGTAGTCTGATGAACTGACCCTAAACCTGTAGTCTGTGGGTCTTGATGGCACGTCACACCTTGTCCAATGAAAAACGGTAGCGGTCCCTGTCAATCGTGGAGCCAGGTTCCAAAATGTCTGTGGTCTCCTTACTCACATCACTCACTGCCATCGATAGTCTACTGCATCGTGGATTCTTCGATAGAGAGAAATCACCTTCTTTAAACCTCTGCAACCACTGTTGGATACTGTTGCGATCCACTGTGTCCCACCCATAAACAGGGAGCAACTTCCTCTGAATCGATGTGGCAGAGTCATCGCCGGTCTTGAAGAGGAAGTCCATCACCGACCGTTGTCGCAACTTGACATCTACTTCAAGGTCCATTATGGTTCACCTGTAAATAAAAGAAAATACTTTTATATACCAACTTACAGCTAAATTTTCCAGGTCTGTTCACAAAAAATTTCGTTCTGCCCCTGCAAAAAATTAAAAAAATTAAAGACGACTGTGCAAAACTTTTTGAACGCCGTTTGTAATTTTCATCTAAACAAAGCAGAATTCGACACAGTAAAGATAGGCATTTCAGATCATGAGAGACTAAGGCTCGGAAAAACTCGTAACAGTATAGTACCTGAAATTTTAGCAGCCTGTAGCAAAATTATAAGACCAATTAATGAATCAAAGCTAAGCAATTTCATAAGTAAATTGAATTTAATAAAATGCAACAAAATAATAACCACTGCAGGTGCAAATGAATGTACCAAAAATTTTTTTGGAACTGTTAACTGAAAATTTTGAAGCATGTTGTCCTAAACGCTGAAAAAAATATCGAAACAAAATCGTCACACCAAATCACAAAATCTAAAAAGCTGGTACACCCCACATCGTACACGACACATCTAAGTGGAATAAGAGTCACAATGCTACTCTATCATGATAGGTATAAGCACAATAATGCTGACAAGGAAATGTAAATAAAAGCGAAAAAGATTTACAGGTCTGAAACCAAAGCAGTTAAGTGCAAAGCAAATTATACATATATACTCAACTCCGTGAATAAATGCAAAGCTGCATGGAAAATTATTAAAACAGAAATAAAATGTTATGATGAAGTATACGAGACATTAATTCCACTTCATATTCTAAAAGCACATTTTGTCAGTCATCAGTCAGATACCAGTACCATGGAGAGTTGAGTAAGGCATTGGAATTGCTATCAGAAATCAACTGTAAGCAGACAGACAGCTTTCACTGGACTCTTGTAACTGAAAGATGGTCAATGAATCAATAGAGAAGCTCAGTAATTCTAGAGCAGAGGATTACTATGACCTCTCAAATTATGTTATTAAATGTATCAGAAATCAAATTGTAACGCCACTGACTAAAATTGTCAACTAAATTTTGAATGAAAGTAATTATCTGGAATATTTAAAAATATCTGTAACTAAACCAATACAGAAGGAAGGAGATATAGCATCTCCACATAACTATCAACCTATATCACTTACACCCATAATATCAAGAATTATACAATACTGCATGCATAAACAGATGAGTCAATATTTTGAAAACGAGGTATTTACCTAACAGTATGGTTTCAGACCCAGCCTTTCTGCAGTCAAACCATTTGAGAGTACAGTAGCAAAAATTTAAAAGATGTTTTGAAAATAAAGATATTGTCTGTGCAATACTGTTGGACCTCAGGAAAGCTTTTGGGATGGTCTCCCACAATATTCTCATAAGGAAGCTCTACTACTATGAAGTGAGACAGAATGCTCTTCGCCTATTGAAGTCTTACTTGGACAATAGGAAACAGTTAGTTAAAGTAAATAATGAAATATCAGAACGTCTCCCACTTGTAAAGGGTGTACTTCAATGATCTGTTCATTGGCCTTTGCTTTTCATTAGTTATATAAACGATTTATCTGCAGTTGTACTATGTGATGCAGTGCTGTATGTTGATGACACAACACTCATCACATGTGATACCAACGTTGGAAATGAGCAACACATCATGGCAGTGGCAGTGGAGAGATGCACTACTTGGTTTGAGGCAAATGTACTGTAGAATAATGATAGTAAAACTGATGCTGTTGTATTCAGTCTGAATGCTCTCAGTCATGAAAATAAAACAGCTCGGCTGGGATACTCACACAGGGAAGTTACATGGCAAACTGGAGTGTGTCACCAATGTGCTGCACAAGCTAAGGAGCGCTGTCAGAAAAGAACTTCTGTTATATTCATATTTTGCATTCTTTCATACCCACCTGAGTTACAGAATAGTATTATGGTGCAATTCTGTAGGCTCAAAATTAGTACTTAAATGGCAAAAGAAATCCATAAGTTGCATTGCAGAACTTAGCCCATATGAATCATGTCGAGATTATCTTAAGAAACTAAATATAATGACAGAGCCTGGCCTGTCTTCCTTAAACGGAATCTGAGTAAAATTTAATTAAGGAGGATAGTTCATGACCATGACCATGACATAAGAAGTGGACACACAAGTGATATACCATATGCTAGGCTTGCGAAGACACATAACAGTTACAAAGATCTTGGTGCTGTCTACTTCAACAAATTACCTGAAAAAGCCTACACAGTACCAGTAAATAAATTTAAAACTAGTCTTTCGAGGTAGATGAAAAGAAAAGTAATTTACTCTGCTCAAGAATTCCTTGAGCATGTGACAAATGACCCACTTTCCTTATGGGAATCAACAATAAATTTACTGCAAACTATACATATGCCACACTGTGCAACTGTTTTATTACTTTTTCTTGTTTGATTATTTATTTTTCATCCACTGAACTATGTTGTTCATTTATCTTGTAACTGATCTGTTAGGAAACTTTTTGTTGCTATTGACATTAGCATAAATATATTTTGTATCCATTTTGGATTAATAGTTTTAGTTAATGACATTTGTCCTAGTTTCTATTATTATTATTATTATCATTACTGTGTTAACACTGACGACAACAGTTGCATGTAAGTATGCTCAAAAGTGGAATAAAACATTTCTATTTGTATTTGTATTTGCATTCAGGTTTCGGAGCATCTCCGTGACGCTCTACCATGATGTCCATTATAATTATCCGGGCTGTTATGTCGTGGTCGGTTGACGAATTCTGTGTCGATTCCCAACGTTTCGTCTCCGACTCTGCTCAAGAATTCCTTGAGCATGTGACAAATGATCGACTTTCCTTATGGGAATCAACAATAAATTTACTGCAAACTGTAGATATGCCACACTGTGCAACTGTTTTATTACTTTTTCTTGTTTGAGCCAGTGGGTGTGTTGGACCTTCCATTGAGCTACGGACCCCCTTGAAGATGTCTCCCGAAGTCGGAGACGAAACGTTGGGAATCGGCACAGAATTCGTCAACCGACCACGGCATAACAGCCCGGATAATTATAATGGACATGATATTTCCGGCCGTGAAAGTCTACATTTTTGCTCTACCATGAGTCGAATAAACTTGTGACTGTTCTTCGTACCATTTGCTGTATACTTTTGCTTCCCCGATGATAAGGGGTATAAAACTGATTGAAACATTGCAACAGAACGATGCCACCACTCGACCTATCACCCGAGAAGATTTTATCACTGTAATACGCCGAGAAATCCTGCAATCACATACCCAACACTTGAGAAAAATTGTGAGGTGGGACACGTGAGTGCTTTCTAAGCAGTTTTCTTTGCAGGCAGACTGCATTTCCCCAGTATCACAAGAATGAACCGAATTCGGCAACTGGTTTTCCTACGATCGTCATTGAATTTTGAATCTCCCAAAACTGCAATAATCAAGTACTTTTACGATGTTACTGTTGTCTATATGACATAAAGCCTTTAATAATTAAATGTAAAAGCGAGGAACCTTAGTTTTTGCCAACTATGTGCCAAGAAACCAATAAAAAAACCAAAATAAAATTTAAAGTATCTTCTCTAAGATTCCTGGAGGGGTTGTCAGGCCGTCAAAAATTCTTTTGCCAGCTCTTGACGGGTGTCAGCACTCACACACGCGTCGCTGATGTCTTTCCGTTTAGTGGCCTTAGCCCCACAACAGTGCATTTCAAACCCACAGTTACCTGACAAGTCTCACACAGTTCTGCGTACGAAAAGTGATTTGATCTTATCGTTTCTTTTTTGCGCCTTGTTTTTTGACCTTGCCTCTTTCCCGTCACGGACCCACTTCAATCGCAACAGGGACATTTAAAACACGGCGGACTAAATACCTACAGCGCAGACCAGTGCAGGTGCTTGGCAGCCAATTAGCTACAGGGTCTCTACTCGGATGCACGAGAAAACTTACCGCCCACTTCCCACGGCTAGCGGAAACTCTCTCTGCACCGTTCCTTTCACAGGCTTCGACTTGCCGTTTGAAAGGCCGGCACCGTCTCATTTGCTGTGTGCCTCTGAAATCCAGCAGGAGAGCAGCTAATGAGCGGCAGGGAAAGACACGGAGCTAATTACCTAGTCTGCTTCACGTCCCCTCTATCGCGTGTCGCTGTGACAGGACGCCAATTAAACGCTGTCCACGGCTTAACCTGCGTCACTTCATCACAGGGCAGAGAAACCTTTATGGACACTTATCATTTTTAGTATTCGTACGACAAGAGCTAAGCAATGGGATCAACGTTATACGTGTGAGTTCGTGTGGTGGCGCTGGAGTCTTACTAAACGAGGGCCTTTCTGATCACGACAGAGTCCACTGGCATATTGCACGGTGTTCATCCCCAAAGTCATCTGAAACAACCCAATCCGAGATGGAGGATAACTGGAGCCCCCGGCAGAATTAAAATGTGAGGTTCAGCAAAACGTTGCCTCAACAGTCACTTGACCAATACGGAGAGGAATATGACCCAAGCGAGTACTTTCTTTGAAAGGCAAGGAACTTCTAGGGGAGATGCCAGAGGTGTCATGTCACGCAAGGCAGTCACTAGAATCAGTGTTTCCTTTTGGGCCACCATGTTGCCTGTTAACAGACCGCACAATCGTTGCGCAAGCACTGTCGGGCTCTACACTATTCCTGATCGTATGTACCTAGGGCCTCGCTATGCGGCAATGTGTTGCTCGTCCGGCGTGCCGAGAGAAATTACACACCAACAGCGTGTTAATGCGTTCGTGGGGACGTTTCTAAGAGTTTGGGGGAACTTGGGAAAAACTTGGATAAACTCTGGAGAGCCAGATGGAACCTAGGCTCGAAAGCACATAGCTCTGGCTACTCACGCTCTGCAGTCTTCTGTGGGCTACGGCTGAAAGAGCTATTCACTGTGTGGATGCCAGAACTGAGTTACACCGATGCATGGCACAGTGCGACCAGCTGAAATGGCGCCCCCTCAATGTTGGTTCCCTGTGCGCAATGACCATGGCCACAAGTTCGGCGGTCGTTGACTAAGTATAATGGAAGGTTCGTCTGTTTTTATAAAACACAGTTGAAGCTGGGCAATGCTGATGGCGTATATAATAAGGACCAATGCAGGCAATCATCGAGAGTGCATAGTCTGTTAGTACTAAAAGATGTCAATACAGGGTCTGTTGTGCAAGTAATAGAGTCGCACACGCCAAACAATGCCATATGTACACTAGTGGCCATTAAAATTGCTACACCACGAAGATGACGTGCTACAGACGCGAATGTAATCGACAGGAAGAAAAGGCTGTGATATACAAATGATTAGCTTTTCAGAGCATTCATACAAAGTTGGCGCCGGTGGCGACACCTACAACGTGCTGACATGAGGAAAGTTTCCAACCGATTTCTCATACACAAAAAGCAGTTGACCAGCGTTGCCTGGTGAAACGTTGTTATAATGGCTCGTGTTGTTGTTGTTGTTGTGGTCTTCAGTCCTGAGACTGGTTTGATGCAGCTCTCCATGCTACTCTATCCTGTGCAAGCTTCTTCATTCCCCAGTACCTACTGCAACCTACATCCTTCTGAATCTGCTTAGTGTATTGATCTCTTGGTCTCCCTCTACGATTTTTACCCTCCACGCTGCCCTCCAATGCTAAATTTGTGATCCCTTGATGCCTCAAAACATGTCCTACCAACCGATCCCTTCTTCTAGTCAAGTTGTGCCACAAACTTCTCCCCAATCCTATTCTATACCTCCTCATTAGTTGCGTGATCTACCCACCTTATCTTCAGCATTCTTCTGTAGCACCGCATTTCGAAAGCTTCTATTCTCTTCTTGTCCAAACTGGTTATCGTCCATGTTTCACATCCATACATGGCAACACTCCATACAAATACTTTCAGAAACGACTTCCTGACAATTACATCTATACTCGATGTTAACAAATTTCTCTTCTTCAGAAACGATTTCCTTGCCATTGCTAGTCTACATTTTATATCCTCTCTACATCGACCATCATCAGTTATTTTACTCCCTAAATAGCAAAACTCCTTTACTACTTTAACTGTCTCATTACCTAATCTAATCCCCTCAGCATCACCCGATTTATTTGACTACATTCCATTATCCTCGTTTTGCTTTTGTTGATGTTCATCTTATATCCTCCTTTCAAGACACTGTCCATTCCGTTCAACTGCTCTTCCAAGTCCTTTGCTGTCTCTGACAGAATTACAATGTCATCGGCGAACCTCAAAGTTTTTACTTCTTCTCCATGAATTTTAATACCTACTCCGAATTTTTCTTTTGTTTCCTTTACTGCTTGCTCAATATACAGATTGAATAACATCGGGGAGAGGCTACAACCCTGTCTCACTCCTTTCCCAACCACTGCTTCCCTTTCATGCCCCTCGACTCTTATAACTGCCATCTGGTTTCTGTACAAATTGTAAATAGCCTTTCGCTCCCTGTGTTTTACCCCTGCCACCTTCAGAATTTGAAAGAGAGTGTTCCAGTTAACGTTGTCAAAAGCTTTCTCTAAGTCTACAAATGCTAGAAACGTACGTTTGCCTTTTCTTAATCTTCCTTCTAAGATAAGTCGTAAGGTTAGTATTGCCTCACGTGTTCCAACATTTCTACGGAATCCAAACTGATCTTCCCCGAGGTCCGCTTCTACTAGTTTTTCCATTCGTCTGTAAAGAATTCACGGTAGTATTTTGCAGCTGTGACTTATTAAACTGATAGTTTGGTAATTTTCACATCTGTCAACACCTGCTTTCTTTGGGATTGGAATTATTATATTCTTCTTGAAGTCTGTGGGTATTTCACCTGTCTCATACATCTTGCTCACCAGATGGTAGAGTTTTGTCATGACTGGCTCTCCCAAGGCCATCAGTAGTTCTAATGGAATGTTGTCTACTCCCGGGGCCTTGTTTCGACTCAGGTCTTTCAGTGCTCTGTCAAACTCTTCACGCACTATCTTATCTCCCATTTCATCTTCATCTGCATCCTCTTCCATTTCCATAATATTGTCCTCAAGTACATCGCCCCTGTGTAAACCCTCTATATACTCCTTCCACCTTTCTGCCTTCCCTTCTTTGCTTAGAACTGGGTTGCCATCTGAGCTCTTGATATATATACAAGTGGTTCCCTTCTCTCCAAAGGTCTCTTTATTTTTCCTGTAGGCAGTATCTATCTTACCTCTAGTGAGACAAGCCTCTACATCCTTACATTTGTCCTCTAGCCATCCCTGCTTAGCCGTTTTGCACTTCCTGTCGATCTCATTTTTGAGACGTTTGTATTCCTTTTTGCCTGTTTCATTTACTGCATTTTTATATTTTCTCCTTTCATCAATTAAATTCAATATTTCTTCTGTTGTCTCCCATAAGTCCAACCCCTCGTCCAAGTCGTGGGAGATGGGCAACGGCACAAAGTAGGGGATTGCCTTTAGGGGCGATGTACAGCGGGGACTTCGTGTGCCCCAGGACCGCTACGGTAGCTGAGAAGGCCCTATGGGAACCCTGAAACGTGACGGCTAACGGGGCTCTGGTGAAGCTGCGATAGGCCTAGCAAGCCAGTAGTGGATAAATCAACTGCTTCCAAAAAGGGAACATGCCTCGGATCACGGAACGGATTTAAAGGAAACGGACCAAGCAATGGAAAAGGATTACGAGATGGTTTACGGCTGGGCACCTTAAACGTAAGGACTCTAACTGGGAAGTTAGAAGAAATTGTAGAAATGATGGAAAGGAGGAAATTGGACATCTTGGGACTTGCTGAGACTAGGTGGAGAGGAGTTGGTGAAAAACCACTAAGTAAAGGATGTAAACTGTACTGGATAGGGAATGAGAGGGGAAGAAATGGAGTGGCAATAGTGGTCAGAGAGGGTCTGCAGGAGGAGGTGGAAGGTATCAATGATCGAATGATAAAAGCCAGAGTACGGGTGAAAGGAAAAAGCATTGAAATCATCCAAGCATATGCCCCACAGGTGGGGTGTACAAAAAAGGAGAAGGAGGAATTTGAAGATGACATGCAAAAGCAGCTAAATGGAGGAAATCAGATTATAATAGGGGACCTCAATGCACATGTTGGCACAGACAGGAAAGGATTCGAGGAGATAATGGGACCAGAGGGCTGGGGGAACCGAAATAGAGAAGGAAAATTGCTGCTGGAATTCTGCAAGAGGAATGGGCTGGCGATCGCAAATTCGTGGTACAAGAAGAGGAGTAGTCACAAAATAACTTGGTACAGTGGGGACTGGTCCCAAACTTCAGTAGTAGACTATGTACTAGTGGATAGGCAGATGATGAGCAGCCTCACAGATGTTAAGGTCATACCATCTGAGGCCTTAGACAGCGACCATCGGCTGTTGGTAGCCACCCTAAGAGAGAAAAAAGATAGGAGGGCAACAGATATACAGGAGAAAAGGTTGAAGACATGGATGCTGAAAGAGGATGAACGGAGGACCCAGTACCAGACACTGATCAGGAAGAAGCTGCCAAAGGAAGATCAGAGAACAGTGGAAGAAGAATGGGGCGATTTTAAGAGGGCTCTAGTTGAGGCAGCTGAGACTGTGTGCGGAAGAACTAGCACAAAGAGGAGAAGTAGGGAAACCCCATGGTGGAACAACATATGTAAAGAGGCAGTACTTCGAAAGAACAAAGCCTTCAGAGAATGGTTCCAGACCCGAACAGAGGAAGCTAGGGTAAAATATAAGGAAAGCAAGAAAGCGGCACAGACCATAGTAAGGGCGGAGAAGAAGAAGTGGATGGAAAAATGGACAAGAATGTTAGAAGAGGACAGTGAAGGGAACAAAAAAGTACTTTACACCATGGTAAGAAATAAGAGGAATGACAGAAGCGAGTGCCTGAGGATCATGGATAATAATGGAAGAGTTGTGGAGGAAATGCATGAGCTCAAAAAGATTTGGAAGGAGTACTTTGAAGATCTGTTGAATGCTGCCAAGCAGGTAACTAACAGCGATGGAGAGCCTAAGGCAGCAGACGATTATAATAGTGGGGAAATTGATGATCTAACTTGGAATGAAGTGGAAGAAGCCATAAAGAGGATGAAAGGGGGCAAGGCACCAGGTTGGGACGAAGTAACAGTGGATATGATACGAGCAGCAGGAGAAGTAGGAACCCAGTGGCTATACAGAGTGCTGAGGGTGGTGTGGAAGGAGAACAGAATTCCTGAGGATTGGAAGAAAGGAATTATAGTCCCGATCTTCAAGAAAGGGGATAAAAGGAGATGTGAGAACTACAGAGGAATCACCCTGCTATGCCACTGTGGAAAAATCTATGAAAAGATCCTGGAGAAGAGAATAAGAAGCAGTATTGAAAGTAGACTGCAAGAGGAGCAGTACGGTTTCAGACCGGGAAGATCAACAACGGACCTCATATTTGCGGTAAGGCAACTGCAGGAAAGGCACTATGAGTACGGGAAGGACTTAATCATGGCCTTTTTGGATATTGAGAAGGCGTATGATAGTATCTGTAGGGACAAGCTCTGGGATGTGCTGAACGCAAAAGGGATAGATGAAGAGATTACACGAAAAGTCAGAAAAATGTATGAGGGAAGTGAGAGTTGTGTGAAAGTGGGGAGGGAACGTACTGCATGGTTCAAGCTGGAAAATGGGCTGCGACAGGGAAGTGCACTTTCGCCTTTATTGTTTATTATTGTTATGGATGAAATCCTACAGCAAGTATCAGATGCAATTGGAGATCATAAAATGAAAGCAGTGCTTTTTGCCGATGACCTGATGTTATGGGGAAATTGCGTGAAGGAGGTGCAAGAGCAGTTAGATGCATGGGAGGCAACGGCAGCACAATATGGAATGCATTTCTCTGCAAAGAAAAGTGAAATAATCGTCACAACAAGGAAGAAGAATAGGCCAAATGTGGATATAACTTGTGGAGGGGAAAAACTACAAGTGGTAGAGAACTTCAAGTACCTGGGAAGCGTGATTGAAAGTAAGGGGGGAAACGCAATGGAAATAAATGAAAGATGCAGAAAAGCAGGGCAGTTCTACAAATGCATTAGGGGGCTTATTTGGAGCAAGGAGGTGCCACAGAAATCCAAGGGAATTATATACCGAACCTACTTTGTCCCCATATTGACATACGGAAGTGAGACATGGGTAATGCACAAAAGCGACAAAAGTAGAATACAGGCTAGTGAAATGAAGTTCCAGAGGAGCAGGTTGGGTGTAACAAGACGAGACAGATTGCGAAATTTGTATGTGAGGGAAAGACTAAAGGAGGAACCAGTACAGGACAGGATAGAAAAATCAAGACTGCAGTGGTATGGACACATGAAGAGAATGGATGAGGGAAGAATTCCAAAGAGGATGTTCGATCTGCAACTGGAGGGGAAGAGGCCCAGAGGAAGACCAAGAGATAGATGGGTGAAGGGAGTGAAGGAATGTGTGATGAGAAGAGGAGAGAACTGGACGAAGGTGGAAGAGGGGGAATGGTGGAAAGACAGAACACAGTGGAGAGGCTTGTGTTCCCGACAGACCCAGCCAGTGGCTGGAAACTGTCCAAGATGATGATGATGATTTCTTCTGTTACCCAAGTATTTCTATTAGCCCTCGTCTTTTTACCTACTTGATCCTCTGCTGCCTTCACTACTTCATCCCTCAGACATACCCATTCTTCTTCTACTGTGTTTCTTTCCCCCATTCCTGTCAATTGTTCCCTTATACTCTCCCTGAAACTCTCTACAACCTCTGGTTCTTTCAGTTTATCCAGGTCCCATCTCCTTAAATTCCCACCTTTTTGCAGTTTCTTCAGTTTCAATCTGCAGTTCATAACCAATATATTGTGGTCAGAATCCACATCTGCCCCTGGAAATGTCTTACAGTTTAAAACCTGGCTCCTAAATCTCTGTCTTACCATTATATAATCTATCTGATACCTTTTACTATCTCCAGGATTCTTCCAGGTATACAACCTTCTTTTATGATTCTTGAACCAGGTGTTAGCTATGATTAAGTTATGCTCTGTGCAAAATTCTACAAGGCGGCTTCCTCTTTCATTTCTTCCCCCCAATCCATATTCACCTACTATGTTTCCTTCTCTCCCTTTCCCTACTGACGAATTCCAGTCACCCATGACTATTAAATTTTCGTCTCCCTTCACTACCTGAATAATTTCTTTTATCTCGTCATACGTTTCATCAATTTCTTCATCATCTGCCAAGCTAGTTGGCATATAAACTTGTACTACTGTAGTAGGCATGGGCTTTGTGTCTATCTTGGCCACAATAATGCGTTCACTATGCTGTTTGTAGTAGCTAACCCGCACTCCTATTTTTTTATTCATTATTAAACCTACTCCTGCATTACCCCTATTTGATTTTGTATTTATAACCCTGTAATCACCTGACCAAAAGTCTTGTTCCTCCTGCCACCGAACTTCACTAATTCCCACTATATCTAACTTTAACCTATCCATTTCCCTTTTTAAATTTTCTAACCTACCTGCCCGATTAAGGGATCTGACATTCCACGCTCCGATCCGTAGAACACCAGTTTTCTTTCTCCTGATAACGACGTCCTCTTGAGTAGTCCCCGCCCAGAGATTCGAATGGGGGACTATTTTACCTCCGGAATATTTTACCCAAGAGGACGCCATCATCATTTAATCATACAGTAAAGCTGCATGTCCTCGGGAAAAATTACGGCTGTAGTTTCCCCTTGCTTTCAGCCGTTCGCAGTACCAGCACAGCAAGGCCGTTTTGGTTAATGTTACAAGGCCAGATCAGTCAATCATCCAGACTGTTACCCCTGCAACTACTGAAAAGGCTGCTGCCCCTCTTCAGGAACCACATGTTTGTCTGGCCTCTCAACAGATACCCCTCCGTTGTGGTTGCACCTACGGTACGGCCATCTGTATCGCTGAGGCACGCAAGCCTCACCACCAACGGCAAGGTCCATGGTTCATGGGCGGGAGAAATGCGTACCATCACGATTCCGACTTTGATAAAGGTCGGATTGTAGCCTATCGCGATTGCGTTTTATCATATCGCGACGTTGCTGCTCGCATTGGTCGAGATCCAATGACTGTTAGCAGAATATGGAATCGGTGGGTTCAGGAGGGTAATACGGAACGCCGTGCTGGACCCCAACGGCCTCATATCACTAGCAGTCGAGATGACAGGCATCTTATCCGCATGGCTGTAACGGATCGTGCAGCCACGTCTCGATCCCTTAGTCAACAGATGGGGACGTTTGTAAGACGACAACCATCTGCACGGACAAGTTCGACGACGTTTGTAGCGACATGGACTATCAGCTGCGAGACCATGGCTGCGGTTACCCTTGACGCAGCATCACAGACATGAGCGCCTGCGATGGTGTACTCAACGGCGAACCTGGGTGCACGAATGGCAAAACGTCATTTTTTCGGATGGATCCAGGTTCTGTTTACAGCAGCATGGTGGTCGCATCCGTGTTTGGCGACATCGCAGTGAATGCACATTGGAATCGTGTATTCGTCATCGCCATACTGGCCTATCACCCGGCGTGATGGTATGGAGTGCCATTGGTTACACGTCTCGGTCACCTCTTGTTCGCATTGACGGCACTTTGAACAGTGGACGTTACATTTAAGATGTGTTGCTACCCGTGATTCTACCCTTCATTCGATCGCTGCGAAACCCTCCATTTCAGTAGGATAATGCACGACCGCATGATGCAGGTCCTGTACCGGCCTTTCTGGATACAGAAAATATTCGACTGCTGCCATGGCGAACACATTCTCCAGATCTCTCACCAATTGAAAACGTCTGGCCAATGGTGGCTCAGCAACTGGCTCGTCACAATATGCCAGTCACTAGTCTTGATGAACTGTGGTATCGTGTTGAAGCTGCATGGGCAGCTGTACCTGTACACTCCATCCAAGCTCTGTTTGACTCAATGCCCAGGCGTATCAAGGCCGTTATTACGGCCAGAGGTGGTTGTTCTGGGTACTGATTTCTCAGGATCTATGAACCCAAACTTCATGAAAATGTAATCGTATGTCAGTTCTAGTATATTTGTCCAATGAATACCCGTTTATCATCTGCATGTCTTCTTGGTGTAGCAATTTCAATGGCCAGTAGTGTATATATCCACATGCATTCGTCTGGTTTGAATTGAACTTCCAAGTCAGTTCCTCAGTGTTAATCGATCCTGCAGGCAAGCCTCGTGTCTGCACAGTCCTGACAGCTAATTCACAGTCGCACGGTGGCGAAACGAGTCCAATCGTCTCGGTAACTGTGAGACATGAAGCGGTATTTCAGCCGCCGAGATGAAAAGGGATTTAATCCTGTACAAAACCAAAGCACAAGTGCTGAATATCTTTTCCAAACGTATTTTACGAAGGTCAATCAACGAATACTGCTCATGCGCCACGAGACAGATGATACTACGTAGTATTAGCGTCTTTCAGAGCTGAAATCGACAAAACTGAGCAAGTCCTTCGGATCCTATGGAATCCCTGTCACATTATAAACTGAATTTGTGGTTGAGTTAGCCATTCTTATCAACAATACACCGCAGATCCCACTAACGAAAAGGTGTCCCAGTAGAAGGGTGACAAATGATCCACAAAGCTGGCATCCAGTATCCCTGACATCTATCTTTTGCAGAATCTCACAATCTAAGCTCAAACACAATTAAGTATCTCTAACATAACTTCAGAGAGCATGAAAGTAGTACATCTACGGGACCTTCAGCACACCTTGTCGAAAATTTGTAATTTCTTTAAATTTGTGACCTCACAAGTCATTGCCTTATCCTAAAGTCACCATAACGACGTCACAAGCCACGTCACTTTTGCAATGACACAAAAATGGTATACCGGAGATTAAATATTCCAAGATGTAGAGTGGCAGGAAATTCAAAAAAATTAAGAATAGAAGGTAATTTAAAAATTTAGTTTTCTTTTAAATTTACCACCACCGCCATTTTGCAATTTGTTAAGTTGCCGTCAACCACCATCTTAAATTTTATGGATTTACTGCCGTTCTACTACTTCAGTTTTAAGTTTCCCGTCTATCAGCTTGATGACGTCGTTCAAAAAATGGCTGGTTGAAAATATTTTTCAAGCAATCACAGTACAAGATGGCGCTGGCAGGAAAATTTTCCGTTAAAATAACACAATGAGAGCACGTATTTTTTTCGTTATATTCAGTTACACTACAGTATATCACCATAATGAGGTAAGCTTCTTCACCTGAAATGACGTCATATTAAAAAAATTCTGTCAGTACTACAACATTTCCAGAAAAAGTTCTTCACCTTCATTGTGTAAATTGAAAATGTGCAGTACGCACACACACGCACACACACACACACACACACACACACACACACACACACACGGACTTTTATGTCAAATACTGTAGCCTCATCAGTAAATTTCATTGCTTTTATGCTTTCCTTGCTTTCATACTTAATGTTTATGCCAGTACCATATTAGAAAAGAAATTGGAGGGAAAACTTGTATACAAAAGTATTAAAGATGCAAGTTTTAATTATGCTCTAAATAACGTTTTATGGATTATAGAAATTTGAAGTAAAAATATTCTAAATATTTTCTCACATTTCTTCATCTGCAGTTCCATCCAACGTGAGCTCAATACCGGTTACGAAAGAAACAGCAAGAGATAATGTATTTACAATTAGTATAAATAATCAGAAAGTCATTGAGTAAAATAGAAGCGATAACCAACTTTACCCTCCTCCAAAGGAAGTGTTATAGAGCCACTGCTGATGCTAATCGAAGCAGCTGTCTCAGGTTCTTTTAAGATGATACTGTCGCTTACCTCCTAGAAAAGTCAGCAAAACAATTGCAAAATGATTTAGGCCAGATACATGTTTGGCCGACAGAGTGAGAACAATGAAAAGCGTTAGTTCATCCTTATGAGATACAAGATAAATCGCACAAGTCTGTTAGTTGCCAATTCAACTAAAAGACGGATTTTTGACAGAACACTTGATGAATCAACAGATTTACTAAAGAGATTGCTTTTCATTGACAGAATATTTGGAAGATGCAAGAATATTTGGAAGATGTAACAGATCTGCTCAAGAGAGTGCGAATGCTACACTCCTAAGTAGTTGCTACGTGGTACGGGATCCTTACCAAGTATGACTGACGGAGGACAGCGAAGAGGGCTTCTGTATTTTAGTGTCATGGATATAGTACTCCAGTTGGTGTGGTAGTCATTACAACAAATATTTCTCCGACGAATGCGAATTTTTTTTTTTTTTTTTTTTTTTTTTTTTTTTTTTTTTTTTTTTTTTTTTACGTCAGCCTGCATAGGGAGAAATGTTCATCGCAGTCAATAAGAGAAAGCAGAGCTTGCACGGAAAAGTTTAAGTATTCGGTTTTATCCTCGTGGTATTCGAGATTCGAACGGCAGAAACAGAAATTATCCGAAATTCTTTCGGTGAACTTTCTGCGCCAAGAACTTAAGTGCGAATTGCAGAATAGTTATCTAGACGTAAATTATGATCCCAGTTCGAATCAAAACTGTGAAATAAAATGTACTCACTTTCAAGGTTTGTTCCGTCCACTTTCGTACTGTGTCGTCAAAGTGTTTCCTTCATCGTCATATTCATCATCCTCATCCATCATGAGGACAATAACTGTTAAAGAACAAAAATTCATGATGTGAGCTCTTAAATTTCAATAAAGATGTACTTGTTGTTGTTCTTGTGGTCTTCAGTCCTGAGACTGGTTTGATGCAGCTCTCCATGCTTCTCCATCCTGTGCAAAGCTCCTTCATCTCCCAGTGCCTACTGCAACCTACATCCTTCTGAACCTGATTACTGTATTCATCTCTTGGTCTGCCTCTACGATTTTTACCCTCCAATACGAAATTGGTTATCCCTTGATGCCTCACAACATGTCCTACCAACCGATCCCTTCTTCTAGTCAAGTTGTGCCACAAACTCCTCTTCTCCCCTATTTATATTCAATACCTTCACATCAGTTACGTGATCTACCCATCTAATCTTCAGCATTCTTCTGTAGCACCGCATTTCGAAAGCTTCTATTCTCTTCTTGTCCAAACTATTTATCGTCCATGTTTCACTTCCATACATGGCTACACTCCATACAAATACTTTCATAAACGACTTCCTAACATTTAAATCTATACTCGATGTTAACAAATTTCTATTCTTCAGAAACGCTTTCCTTACCATTGTCAGTCTACATTTTATATCCTCTCTACTTCGACTATCATCAGTTATTTTGCTCCCCAAATAGCAAAACTCCTTTACTACTTTAAGTGTCTCATTTCCTAATCTAATTCCCTCAGCATCACCCGACTTAATCCGATTACATTCCACTATTCTCGTTTTGCTTTTGTTGATGTTCGTCTTATATCCTCCTTCCAAGACACTATCCATTCTGCTCAACTGCTCTTCCGAGTCCTTTGCTGTCTCTGACAGAATTACAATGTCATCGGCGGACCTCAAAGTTTTTATTTCTTCTCCATGGATTTTAATACCTACTCCGAATTTTTCTTTTGTTTCCTTTACTGCTTGCTCAATATAAAGATTGAATAGCATCGGGAAGAGGCTACAACCCTGTCTCACTCCCTTCCCAACCACTGCTTCTCTTTCGTGTCCCTCGACCCTTGTAAGATATACTTACACAAGATGTTTCTTCCTTAGCTTAGATTTCACAAGAGCATGTAAATTCGTTCTTAGAGCTCCCCAAGTTGTCATATAACACAGCAACACATAAAATACGCATTAACAGTGAAGTAAATGTTTGCTGTTTTAAAAAAAAGCTAACTCGTGCAGATGTAATCCTGTGTTGCTTATAAGATCGAAGTATTCTTGGCTGCATCGCAGGACTCATGGTATATGGGGCATGCCTTTGATGTTGTGACGACTGCTTATTTGATCGAAAAATTCTCATCTTCACTGCGGATACGGCACGCAGCACGTCTTTTTTCATACCGAGCTGTGAGGGCGGTCTGCTTCACAAACCGCGCTTTACTCGAAATTTCTGCTGGTAGCTGACCTTTGAAGCCAGCCGACCTGCATGGAACCCAGCGCACGTGTCTGCAGGTTCACATCCGTGAGAGGTTTCTGCTGGCAAAGGAATAAGCTGTTAGCTTCTTCATGTGTGATTGGAAGCCTGCAGGCAAACAGGCGTAGGTCTATTAACGCACAAGCGCTGCGGGGCAAAAATGGAGAGTCTCTCGCATAGCAGTAACTCAGCATAAATCAACAAAAACTATGCAAAATCTACTATTTGCATTATGCAAATTACTGCTCAGTTTTGCGCTATGATTAGTTTACAAGATACCCACTGCCTTTGAATGCATGATAATGAATGCAAATTTTACTCGTATTATTTGTCACATAGAAATTAACATTAGTTTACAGGGTGAGGCAATGGTGTTCAATTGAGGAGGTACTGTAAAGATTTGTTGGATGTAAGAAATGCGCATTAAATTATATTACATCTATGAAATATATTTCTATGTATGATGTAATGTCAAATATAGCATATCATAGCTTAGAATACATTTTCGACAACACTTTGCTTTGACGAAATACAACGCCATTTCGCGATGTTGCTACCGCACAGTTTCGCACGGAGAATCGACAAAAAAAATAAAGTCTAGTAGGACACCCATAACATGAATTACATCATCTGAGATGTGCCACTTACGTCAACTAGTCTTTGTATTTACCTACATCTACATGATACTCCGTAAGCCACCTAATGGTGTGCGGCGGAGGGTACTTTCGGTACCACTATCTGATTCCTCCAACGATGTTCCACTCGCGAATAGTGTGTGGGAAGAATGATTGTCGGTAAGCCTCTGTATTGGCTCTGATTTCTCGAATTTTCTCCTCGTGGTCAGTACGCGAGATTTATGTGGGGGAAGTAATATGTTGTTTGACTTCTCCTGAAAAGTGCTGTCCCGAAATTTCAATAGTAAATATCTCCGTGATGCACAACGTCTCTCTTGTAACATCTGCCAGTGGAGTTTGTTTAGCATTTCCGTAACGCTCTCTCGCCAGCTAAACGATCTCGTGAAGAAACGCACCACTCTTCTTTGGATCTTCTCTATCTCCTCCATCAGCCCTACCTGATAGGGACCCCATATAGATGAACAATACTCAAGAATCGGGCGAACAAACGCCTTATAAGCCACTCTTAAAGGTATACGTTGAGGGTTAGTCATTTGACGCTGCAGGAAGTATTTTCTATTTTTCGTTATTTCCTGACGCCATTCCAAATTTTTATAAGGCTCACGTAGTTTTCGCAAATGATTCTGATTGGAGGCTCAGCAAAAGACGACACTATTCCTTAGGGCAGGTATTTACAAGATTGAAATTGCTGACTTTGTATTTTGCTTTTTTGAACAATTCGTGTTTTACTGACATCCAACCAGCGTACTATGAAACTCATACGCTCATACTGATTCGGCATCGGCAAGCCTGAACCAGCTGACAGAGCGCTTTTGCATCTGGAACAAGCCTGAACATGTCTAGTCGAGTCGGTGAAATACGGTATGCTGGGAAGCTCCTCAACTTTCATGCAGAGGCAACAACAATTGCTGACTCAATTGAAAGGGGGTTCTAAATTGCGGACAGTCACGTATGGCGAATTATTGATGCTGAGGCATCGCAGCTGTGTTTCAGCTCTTTCTTATTCTTGGAACACACGTGCAACTTAACACACACATTATACAGGGTAAAGCGAAATTCGCGCACTCGGACTTCGCAGCGTGACTCCTCTCATGCCAGCAACAAAAAAATGTATTTCACAAAATTTCGTCCGGCGAGTACATCTGGCAGAAAAATGGCGTTAAAGAGTGGCAATCTGACAACACTGAAACCAAATGTATGGTAACTACCTCTGTCGGTGCAAACTACTCGTGCTGCACAGCTGGTGCAGTGGGTAGCATTTTGGGTTAGCATGTAGCAGGTCGCTGGTTCGATCCCAGGATGAGGCATATGTTTTATTATTCGATAAAGGTAGTCCAGGTGGTGCGGTATCTTGCATCTCAATAGTCAAAGGCGATTGCAACTGGTCCTCTAGAAAACGTTAGCACTTACGTACTACAATCGTAGAAATGGAAGATTGGTCAGCTTTGAAAGAAGCCCTTTTCACGTCGTGTGCGTGAATTTATTCGCACCTCTACATCTACTAGATGTGAAACCTGTTATCTTTGTACCCTCCTCCAGTGGTCTCAGAGATTAGTACTAACTATTATTCTTGCCTCGTTCAGGTCCATTACATTTCATTACGGCCTTACATTACCGGCAGAACTAGCAACGGGCTTTGCGAATAATGTCCAAACTCGGTTACTATTTGTATGTGTTATAAGCATGGTCCCACTAATTATGCCTTTCAACACTGACTCTAGTGATTAAACATACTGTTTAGTACCTATCTCAGTGCATTATTATTATTATTATTATTATTATTATATCGTTGGGATTGTGGAAATATCACATCTGTTACCGATAGGGAAACAGTGCAATTCGAAACCGAACATTTCATAATTAGCGGTGTCGGGCTGAGTCATACAGAACAATATCTGTCAGAGGGGTAACGCGCGTCAGATGAAACAGGGCGCTGGACTGACGGCGTGTTTATACTGTATGCGCTGTCCACCAGACGGGGACTAGTTGCGAGCGGACAAAAGCGCAGGTGAGACTCCAATGTACTATCATTCCCAAAAGTATCCGAACGACCTGAATTGTGATCCGCCTGATTTGCATGCAACCAACATAACGTAGCTGTCTAGCGGGTTCTCTAATCACTTTACGGTACAGTCGTTCGACTATATGAAATGGATACCTCGAGAGACCACTAGACAACACTGTTCTTTAAGGCAGTCATTGTGATGTAACATCACACCATGATATCGCAAAAACTAGAAAAACACGTAATTAGAGATGAGTTAGTGCGTAACGCTTGTATAGGTTACAATGATTTTCAAAAGCGTTACCATCTCATTACAATATGAAACAACTATGGCACATAAACTATGTAGCAATCCTTCAACACAGTAAATGTCTGCATGAACAAGATATTCTGACACTAATAAAGGTCTATGACAGTTAAAAGTTTTTTTCCTCTGTTTAAGGTTTTCCAACACCTGCTAAACGCCCCAGTGACGATTGGTTTTTGCATAAACTGGTAGTTAAAGGAACTAGTTAAAGAAAACGCGATAAACAGCGGTAAACGCTCTATAGAAACCACAATATTATTGGAGTATAGTCAGTAACGTCACTGTACTAATTATTCATGAAGAATTATTTGCCCACATGTTTGAACTATAAATGACATGACGACATTTTTTGTTCTGGATCTGGACAGAAACCCAGCAGACGTAGCCACTACTAACTAAAATACACTTTCGCACCTGCCGTGACTTGATCAAGGAAACGATCATTAATGCTGACTAGCCGTAAAGAGACGTGAAATATAAAGGTTTTCACCACTATGTTAACACATCTGAACTTGAAACGAAATGACGAAATTATTTCTACTACATCAAAACCATTATCGCCGTGTTGACTAACCACGAAAGACGTTTAATGTACTCTCCTTCACAAGTAAAAAAGTATGCATGTGCTGAAAATTGGAATGCTATGATTTAACTAAGTAAAATCAGTTGTTAAAAATCGAATTTATTTACCAGCAGATAGCTGCATCAATATGAGATGAGGGTACAATTTGTTTTGCTTGCCCAGGAATAGAACCCAGGGCGTATTGTCGCTGTTTCCCATCCATAAATAGATGTTAGGTATCAACTGCTTGCTCACCAATAGTGAGATGCTCGCATGTTTCACTAGAAATAACGGTACCTATCGTTATTGTTGACTATTCATGAACAGACATTAAATATGAAATTTTTTTTTCGTTGGTAGGTCAGTCTGCACGTGCTAGGGCGTAAAATGAAATTATGAATATGTTTGTGCTGGACCAGGATTGCAACCCAGATACGTTCCATTCCTGTAGATCAGAATCGGAATTACAGTTGAGGACCAAAAACTGCTACGTCTCAAGTTCAAATTAAATATGAACACTGTGAACTAAATAACCATTCCTGAATTAAATGAAATAAACTTTTTAGTGCTAGTTTACTGGCAACAGAGTTTGTGCCATCGGCGGCTGCCGCCTTTTTTATGGCGCCATTTAGCAGGCTCTGACGCTGTTGGTAGTGAAGAGGTATTGTGTTTAATGCGGATTCTGAACCACTGTGCGATATAACATTCTGGACTTGACGTTACCATAGGTGAATTAGATCTTTTCGTGAATGTTGAAAATGGATGCCATGAGTGAAAATCGACCCTGTAACCCGCAATTATCAAACTACGATCAACCCAGCAGATCACTGCAACTCACAATTGGCGACGTCCTGATTGTATTGTTTTGGCCGACGATGTTCATAGAAGCTGTGAAAAAATCCGGCTCTCTCGATTAACTGGTTAATTACCTGCTAGTTTCTAATGCGGGTATTATTCTAATCTCATGACTGCTTGATATAAAGACCATTCTAGTCTTCATAGCTCCGATTTGACGCCAATATGGAATTTTTTTCAATGACAACTAATGTTTTAGTTTGAGGAATACAACTGCAGCGTGTGAGGTTACCAGATAATTCGATGATTACTGTCATGATTGCTATTATTATCTTCATTATGCTGCTACTACACATGTTATTGAAGGAAAGGTATATGCTGTTTGATCATTTTAGAACCATCTGCCCAAATATACTAATTATGCTTTCCACATGCGGTGCCTGAGATCCATCCTCGGAGTAACGTGGAAGGACCAAGTGACCAATGAAGCAGTGCTATCTAAAACTAACTGCAACAGTATTTCAGCTATCTTGAAGCAGAGACGTCTCCGCTGGCTGGGACACGTCCACCGTATGGATCCTGGAGAGATCTCTATAGCCAAAAGACCTGTAGGACGTCCTGTATTGAGGTTCAAGGACTCCTGTAAACGAGATATGGAGAGCTTTGGAATCGGCACAAACAGATGGGAGGCACAGGCTAGCATGAGACAAGAGTGGCGTCATGATATCTGGAATGTCGAAGCATGATGAAGGCTTGTTAGACAGATTAAGGCAGAAAAAGCTTCGCAATGATACCACTGCCCCTGCCTCAGCAGTCAGATACATTTGTGACAATTGCGGCAAGAGATGCCGTGCTACCATTGGCTTGACAAATCATATGAAAAATGCAACCCATATACACACACACACTGCAACAATCATCTACCAAGATGTCGTGGCCAATATATATATATATATATATATATATATATATATATATATATATATATAGGGTGTTACAGAAAGGTACGGTCAAACTTTCACAGCACGCACCAGCGTGACTTCAAGCACTTTGTTACAGGAAGTGTTCAAAATGTCCTCCGTTGGCGGGGTTACATGCATCCACCCTCCGTCACATGGAATCCCTGATGCGCTGATGCAGCCCTGAAGAATGGCGTATTGTATCACAGCCGTCCACAATATGAGCACGAAGAGTCTCTGCATTTGGTACCGGGGTTGCGCAGACAAGAACTTTCAAATGCCCCCATAAATGAAAGTCAAGAGGGTTGAGGTCAGGAGGGCGTTGAGAGCATGGAATTGGTCCGCCTCTACCAGTCCATCGGTCACCGAATCTGTTGTTCAGAAGCGTAGGAACACTTCGACTGAAACGTGCAGGAGCTCCATCGTGCTTGAATCACATGTTGTCTCGTACTTGTAAAGGCACATGTTCTAGCAGCACAGGTAGAGTATCCCGTATGAAATCATGATAACGTGCTCCATTGAGCGTAGGTGGAAGAACATGGGGCCCAATCAAGACATCACCAACAATGCCTGCCCAAACGTTCACAGAAAATCTGTGTTGATGACGTGATTGCACAATTGCGTGCGGATTCTCGTCAGCCCACACATGTTGATTGCGAAAATCTACAATTTGATCCCGTTGGAATGAAGCCTCATCCGTAAAGAGGACATTTGCACTGAAATGAGGATTGACACATTGTTGGATGAACCATTCGCAGAAGTGTACTCGTGGAGGCCAATCAGCTGCTGATAGTGCCTGCACACGCTGTACATGGTACGGAAACAACTGGTTCTCCCGTAGCACTCTCCATACTGTGACGTGGTCAACGTTACCTTGTACAGCAGCAACTTCTCTGACGCTGACATTAGGGTTATCGTCAACTGCACGAAGAATTGCCTCGTCCATTGCAGGTGTCCTCGTCGTTCTAGGTCTTCCCCAGTCGCGAGTCAAAGGCTGGAATGGTCCGTGCTCCCTAAGACGCAGATCAATTGCTTCAAACGTCTTCCTGTCGGGACACCTTCGTTCTGGAAATCTATCTCGATACAAACGTACCGCGCCACGGTTATTTCCTCGTGCTAATCCATACATCAATTGGGCATCTGCCCACTCCGTATTTGTAAACATTGCACTGACTACAAAACCACGTTCGTGATGAACACTAAGCTGTTGATGCTACGTACTGATGTGCTTGATGCTAGTACTGTAGAGCAATGAGTCGCATGTCAACATCTACCACGTCACTTAGAACCATTCAAGCGTTGTGCGCCACGTTTTGCCAGAAGTACTTGCGTCGGACAACGGCCACAATACACTTCACATTATTCTGAATAGTTTCATGAACAAAATGGCGTTTGTCATTTAAGTGCCCCGTTTTTCCTGCAGTCCAACGGAGGAGCAGAAGGCTTCGTACGCACTATCAAGGAAGAGATGGTCAAGCTTCGAGAACAGGCGCTGCAGCACTTTCTCGCTTCCTGTCGCTCCCGCCTGCGAGACAGACCATCACCGGCGGAACTTCTGGTGACCGCCTCCATCGGACGCTGCTACACTTGCTACACCCACCGCAGCATCCGGCGCCGCCAATAGTCCGCAAGTATCGCTTTGCGCCGCACCATCTTGTTCTTTTCAGGATTTATGTCAACAGTGGATGCTGGGAAAGAGGTCTAATCCAGGAACGCATTGCCTTACCTATGTATTTGATTGCAGGTCCCAGTACTATGCAGTGCCGCCACCAAAACCCAATTCGTATCATTTTCCCCTTGATTCTGCTGGTTTTCTTCGCCCAGATTCATTGCCTCAGTGGACCGCATGCCCTTCGCAGCCACCCGTTGGTCCGACCAGGCAACACAGGAGGAGCGAATGGACGATACGCCCTCACCCTAGCCATACCCGCTCGCCGAGTCCTTGGACCTGGACCCGCCATCGCAGTCGCTGTCATCACCCACATGACGCGCTCTCAGACCTGGCCGTGTGCCCTGGCAGCAGTTTTCCGCGTGATGTACCTCTTGTCTCGCGAGGCAGATGGTGGGGTACGGTCGGGAGTACACCAATCTCCACAGCTAAGGCTCCCGGCTCTTCTCTACCTCCAGCATCCAGGCTCCCTCACCGTTGCCCGTTGTCGTTCGCAACCTCACTACACGACAGAAGTGCGGCATTTTATTTATTTATTTATTTCTGAGGGGGGGGGGGGGGGGATGAAGGTGCTGGCATAAACTGTCGTCAGCATACCGGGCGGCACAGAGGTTCCAAGAAGATCGATAGCAGGTGCAAGCAACGCGCCTATCAGGAGAGAGGCCAAATACAAACTCTCAAGCAACGCGCCGCTATGCCCTCTCGGCCGCCAGTACTTAGATCGCCGCCGCGTATGGGAGGTTCCCGGTCAGTCATCCTGTGAGTCGCAGACCGTGTCGAGTCATTAGCCGCAGCCCAGTCACTTGCAGTGGCAGATAGTCGCAGTTAGCTTGACCTCTAGCTCAGAGTCAGTCAGTACCTAGCAAAAACCGTAGGATAATATAGTAGGACTTGTACTTCACCAACAGTGAGGCTAACGTGGACTATTACGGGAGAGCTTGTACCACAACCCCTGGACTATATCAAGTAGCTCTCTGTTTATGTTAATAAGGAACCCTGTTAATAAACGCATGCAGTTGTTTTGTAGAAAGAGGATAGCGGCCACTAAACGACATCCTCTCATTGCTTCCCATGCTACAAGCCTGCAGTGATAACGAGATGACATAAACTATCAAACTCTCTTTCACTAGTCGTTAGAACCGCACCGGTCGTAGAGACATGGAAGAATTTGGCATCGTGAGGAAACAAGAACATGATGGTACAGTATCATGTCGAAGGACTTAACTCCAGAGAAAAATTGTAATCGGATTTCGAGCCCAACTCCAGTGCCAATATTTGCAAAATCTCAAGGTCTCCAAAAACAAGAAATGAACGATCTATGATCTTATAGGACGTCTGGTTCGCGAAATAAAATAACAGTACTAGTGTAAGGAAGCAGCGACTTCCACCTCTGGCAGACAAAACTAATCCAACTATGTTGGAATCAGTAGGAAATGGACATGTTTGATGTTACTTTGGAACCACGACACAGTGCTGCGTCCTTTAATCGTCGTTACTGGAGGCGAAGAGGGTATGTTTGTGGCTGTTAAAACGTAGCACCCCATCTGGAATCGAACCTATACTTTAAATATTACGAACTAGCTTCAGTCCATCCAACCACCGAATTTCACATGTGTTAGTATCATGTTTTTGTCATAATTGGACACACATCACGCAATATGAGAAGTGCTGACCTCCACTTGGGCTGCTGTTGTGAATAACCTAGTCCTGATTCAGTGGTCAACGTCATGCAGTGCGAACACAAAGAAGTCATATCAAATCAATTCTTTTCCCTTATTTTTTAAGCCATATTCTGTCTACTAAGGGAATCAATCTGAAGGTCAGACAGTTTCGTTCACTTGTTTGCGAGCCATTAATAGAAAAATGCTGTGGAAACATGTTTGTGAATGGGCTGATTTCAGCGCCATCAGCCAGCAGCCACCTTCCCTTAAGCCAAACTGATGGGCATCTAGCAGATTCTCAATTTTCTTTTACCTTATTCTGTATATTACTCATGTTAGCAACTTGGATACATAAGGCTTTAAGTTGAATGCGATATTTTACACATTTGTGGGCTTTCAGTATCTTAGGAAATGTATCGATAATGTTTTTCCGAATGGCAAATGGTACAGCGGTAGATTCATACATTCTACTCACCAACGTGAATAGTCGTTTTGTTGCCACCTCTCCCAAAGATTTTAGAAATTGTAATCGAATGTTATTTATCACTTTTGCCTTATTTGTTTTTTTAAATCTTCCAAAGCTCTTTTCAATTCTGATTCTAATACTGGATCCCTGTCTCTTTTGTACGTACTCCTGCTTCTCCTACCACGTCGTCAGATAATCCTCCCTCTCACAGAGGCCTTCAATGTGTTCTTTCCACCCATCCGCTCGCTCAGATTAATTTAACAGTGCAATTGCCATTGCACTCCTAATGTTATCGCTGTTGCTTTTAGTTTCACGGAAGGTTGTTTTCACTTTTCTATATGCTGTGTCTGTCCTTCCGACCATCATTTCCTTTTCGATATTTTCACATTTTTCATACAACCATTTCGCCTTAGCTTTCCTACACTTCCAATGTACACACATCAGAAAAAGTTTTGCATCACCTCGGTTCTGAGAGTTCCGGAACCCGTACAGAAAATTGGAATGGACATCAACATAAACATCATTTCCGCCCTTTTTATTGTTCATGAAAACCACACATTGCACACATTGCATGTTGTAGCTCCATAGAATGAGACCTTAACGGGTAGTGGTCCAGACTGCTCTACACACCGGTACCTCCAAAGCCCAGTAGCACGTCCTATTGCATTGATGGATGCCTATATTGGTCATGGCATGCTATCTACAAGTTCATCAAGGCACTGTTGGTCCAGATTGTCTCACTCCTCCATGACGATTCGGCGTAGATCCCTCAGAGTCGTTGGTGGATGACGTCATCTGTAAACGGCCCTTTTCAATCTATTCCAGGCATCCCCGACAGGGTTCATGTCTGGACAACATGCTGGCCACTCTGGTCGAGCGATGTCGTTATCATGAAGGAAGTCATTCACGATGGGGGCGCGAGTTGTCCATGAAGACGAATGCATCGCCAATATGCTGCCGATATGGTAGCACTATCGGTAAGAGAATGGCATTCATGAATCGTACAGCCGTTACGGCGCCTTCCATGACCATTAGCGGCGTACGTCAGCCCTACATAATGCCACCCCAAAACCGCAGGGAAGCTCCACCTTGCTGCACTCGCTGGACAGTGTGTCTAAGGCGTTCAGTTTGACCGGGTAGCCTCCAAACACGTCTCCGAAGATTGTCTGGTTGAAGGCAAATGCGACACTCATCGGTGAAGAGAACGTGATGCCAATCCTGAACGGTCCATTCGGCATGTTGTTGGCACCATCTGTACCGCGATGCATGGTGTCGTGTGTGGCGTTTGCTGTGTTATTCAGTGGTTTGGTATTTAACTAATTTGTAAATGAAAATGATAATCTTATTTTATTACATTGAGTAATTACTAAATAACTTTTCTCCCGGCTAAAGATTTGGTCAAGTTGCTAAACAACTCCAAGTTAACGTTGTGTTAAAGTGTTGTCTGTAAGTTGTGTGTCACTAAATCACAGTTCTTATAACAGATTCTATACAACTGTGGATTATGATGGAAACAGTTATCTTCAGCAAAATGGTCATTAAAACCACTGAATATCGTCCGCGCACAAAACTGAAATTTGTTACCTGAAACAATATTCTTCGCAACTCGAGCGTAATTAATTTCGGCTCCATATATCAGCAAGAAAAGTTTGTTATATGGATCTTGCTATGAGCACTGTTTTTAATGAACCAATCTGATTCGAATTATTTTCATTAAAATGAGTTCGGGACCACCGGTGCACATTTATTTTTACACAATTTTATTACCTTCGGCATTTATGTCTGCAGAGTTGCGTAATTTGAATTTGCCACTGAGATAATTGTTAAGATGGTGGCAGGCAATTGATAGAGACTTTCTATTGTTAGAGTAAATTTTCTTTCTAATAGGATAAGTATTTAAAATGCTTATTAAACTTTATTTTCATATTGTGCACTACTTAGACTAATTTTCATCAAGCAAACACAGATAAAAACGCGATATAAATCGCTATCATCAATGGCTGCTCTCCTTGCAGCGGAAAGAAATAAGTAACACATATAAAGCTTATTGAGAGAGGAATTAAAGTTACAAATAATTATTCACTCATATTTAGAATAATAATGAACTCTATTGTCAAGTAATAATTAACAAACAATTACAATTTCTTAACAGACCTCCGTTTGATATACGTCTTGCGTCCGCAACCTACAAAAGCCAACCAACAAAAGGTAAAAACAAAGGAAGACAAACGCAGATCATAAAAGGAATTTACAATTATCATTGTCTTTGTATGATACACATCCATATGTCCAATTACATCATAAAATATTATATAAATAATTAATATTTATCATCGTTTTCACTGTTTTTTTCATATGTCGAATAGATAATGTTTATAACTGTTAGAGGCATAAATTCCTCTCGTCGCACTGTAGCTACAATTTATCTTGCGGATGTTACACGTGGTTGCAAAGATAGACCTCGCCATGGACGTCGAGAGTGAAGTTGCGCATCATGCAGCCTATTGCTCACAGTTTGAGTCGTAACACGACGTCCTGTGGCTGCACGAATAGCGTTATTCAACATGGTGGCATTGCAGTCAGGGTTCCACTGCAGTAGTAGCCCTTGGGCAGCCTGAGCGAGACATGTCGTCGACAGTTCCTGTCTCTCTATATCTCCTCCATCTCCGAACAACATCGCTTTGATTCAGTCTGAGACGCCTGGACACTTCCATTGTTGAGAGCCATTCCTGGCACAAAGTAACAACACGGACGCGATCGAATGCGGTATTGATCGTCTAGGCATGGTTGAACTACAAACAACGGGAGCCGTGTACCTCCTTCCTGGTGGAATGGCTTGAACTGATCGGCTGTCGGAACCCCTCCGTCGACCAAGCGCTGCTCATGGCATGGTTGTTTACATCTTTGGGCGGATTTAGTGACGTCTCTGAACGGTCAAAGGGACTGTGATACAATATACACAGTCAACGTCTATCGTCAAGAGTTCTGGGAAACGGGGTGATGCAAACCTTTTTTTGATGTGTGTATTTCACTCCCAAGTGACTTCTATTTCTTTACTCTTGAATTTATCTGAAAATTTTTGTACGTTATTCTTTCATCTATCAACTGGAGTATTTTCTCTGTTACCCAAGGGATTTTCTCATTTACCTTCTTTGTACCTAGGCTTTCCTTCCAACTTCTGTAACGTTTTAGAAATGGGCATTCTTCTTCAACTGAAGGGCCTACTGAACTATTCCTTACATCAGTAGCTACAGTCTCAGGGAACTTCCAGCGTACCTCTTCATTTCTTAGTACTTCCATGTCCCACTTCTTTGCGCATCGATTATTCCTGACTATTCTCTTAAACCACAGTCTGCTCTCCATCATTACTAAATCGTGATCTGAGTCTATATTTGCTCCTGGGTATGCTTTACACTCCGCCCCTTGTGATTCTTAAACAGAGTATTCGCTATTACCGGCTCAAAGTTACTGCAGAACTAAATTAATCTTTCGCCTCTCTCATTGCTAGTACCAAGACCCTGTTTTCCCGTAATACTTTTTGTACTTCGTCAATTACAACCCCCTTCCAATCACCCATGACTGTTAGATTTTCATCGCCCTTTATAAACAGAGTTACCCATTCAGTGGTGATTCCGATGAGAACAACCCTATAACTGAACTGTTCACAGTAACTCACTCTTTGTCTCTGCATTTCCCTTTTCAGATTATCTAGCTTACTTATCATTTTCAAGCTTCTGAAATTCCAATCCCAGAGTCGTAGAACGTTATCCTTTCATTGATTATCCAGTTTTTTTCTCATGGTCACCACCCCCTCGGCAGTCCCCTCCTTGAGATCCGAGTGGGTGACCATTCCGCAATCTTTTCTCAATGGGGTGGTCATCAGGACACTTTTTCAATTACAGGCGACATGTCCTGTGGATATACATTCTGTGTCTTTAATGCAGCGGTTTACATTGCCATCTGCATCCTCATGCCTTTGATCATTGCTGGTTCTTCTTCGTTTAGCGGCAGTTTCCCTCACCAAGGACAAGTGAGTGACCTGAATTTCCGTCTGCCTTTTTTGACGGGCCAAAAAATTACGACCACTGACCACCGTCTGTTGACTTTGCGGGCACTTGACGCTGTAACAACAGTATGTAAGCGGAACAGACACTCACAGGCTGCGAATGGCGAAATTCATTAACATAAGCGAGTTTAACAAAAGAGTAGATTATTATTACGATGAGTTGTTGTTGTTGTTGTGGTCTTCATTCCTGAGACTGGTTTGCTGCAGCTCTCCATGCTACTCTATCCTGTGCAAGCTTCTTCATCTCCCAGTACCTACTGAAATCTACAGCCTTCTGAATCTGTTTAGTGTATTCATCTCTTGGTCTCCCTCTACGATTTTTACCCTCCACGCTACTCTCCAATACTAAATTGGTGATCCCTTGATACCTCAGAACATGTCCTACCAACCGGCCCCTTCTTCTTGTCAAGTTGTGCCACAAATTTCTTTTCTCTCCAATTCTATTCAATTCCTCCTCATTAGTTATGTGATCTACCCATCTAATCTTCAACATTCTTCTGTAGCACCACATTTCGAAAGCTTCTATTCTCTTTTTGTCCAAACTATTCATCGTCCATGTTTCACTTCCATACATGGCTACACTTCATACAAATACTTTCATAAACGACTTCCTGACACTTAAATCCATACTCGATGGTAACAAATTTCTCTTCTTCATAAACCCTTTCCTTGCCATTGACAGTCTACATTCGATACTTCGACCATCATCAGTTATTTTGCTCCCCAAATAGCAAGACTCCTTTACTACTTTGTCTCATTCCCTAATCTAATTTCCTCAGCATCACCCGAGTTAACTCGACTACATTCCATTATCCTCGTTTTGCTTTTGTTGATGTTCGTCTTATTTCCTCCTTTCAAGACACTGACCAATGCGTTCAACTGTCCTTTGCTGTCTCTGACAGAATTACAATGTCATTGGCAAACCTTAAAGTTTTTATTTATTCTCCATGGATTTTAATACCTACTCCGAATTTCTCTTTTGTTTCCTTTACTGCTTGCTGAATATACAGATTGGATAGCCTCACTCCCTTCCCAACCACTGCTTCCCTTTCATGTCCCTCGACTCTTATAACTGCCATCTAGTTTCTGTACAAATTGTAAATAGCCTTTCGGTCCCTCTATTTTACTTACCCCTGCCACCTTTAGAATTTGAAAGAGAGTATTCCAGTCAACATTGTCAAAAGCTTTCTCTGAGTCTACAAATGATAGAAAGGTTTGCCTATTCTTAATCTAGCTTCTAAGATAAGTCGTAGGGTCAGTATTGCCTCACGTGTTCCAATATTTCTACGGAATCCAAACTGATCTTCCCCGATGTCGGCTTCTACCAGTTTTTCAATTCGTCTGTAAAGAATTCGCGTTATTATTTTGTTGCCGTGACTTATTAAACTGACAGTTCGGTAATTTTCACATTTGTCAACACCTGCTTTCTTTGGAATTATTATATTCGCCTTGAAGTCTGAAGGTATTTCGCCTGTCTCATACATTTTGCTCGCCAGATGTAGAGTTTTGTCAGGACTGGCTCTCCCAAGGCTGTCAGTAGTTCTAATAGAATGTTGTTTACTCCCGGGGCTTTGTTTCGACTTAGGTCTTTCAGTGCTCTGTCAAACTCTTCACGCAGTATCATATCTCCCATTTTATCTTCATCTACATTCTCTTCCATTTCCATAATTTTGCCTTCAAGTACATAGACTCTCTATATACTTCTTCCACCTTTCTGCTTTCCCTTCTTTACGAAGAGTATGTGAACGAATATCTCGGAAACGGCGAAGTTCGTCTAATGTTCACCTGCTACTGTCGTGAGCATCTACGGAAAGGGTTAGAAGGTCAGTGGAACTACCACTAGGAGCGACTGTTCACAGAAAGTGGGGTTCGGAGACTTATCTGCTCTGTAAAGTACATGTTCCAGAGCACACCATTTGTGGTACGGTGCTGAACACGGATCTCTGTAGCAAACCACCGATACGTGTTCACATAAACTCCCAACGATATCGTCAATTACGATTTCAGTAGGCACGGGACTATAGGGTTGTAACCTCCCCCTCACTTACCGACCTTAATGACAGTGAAAAATGAAACCGCGTGTACCTAATGGGAGTTTTGGAAAAGCAATCGTCACCGAAGTTAACCAGTCGGTAAAGAGGGAGGAAAGGGTTACATCTCAATGAAAGGAAATGTGCTAATGAAACTGGTGGAAATTAATTTTGAAAAGGGGTAAAGTTAATAAAGAAAGTAAATGTGCAGCCGTTACATTAACAATTAACTAGCGGTAATTAGGTATTTGAGATTTGGGGAAATCACGGTCGCCAGTCCTAAGGACAATTACTATAGTAACTGAAAAAGAAAGATTATTACACATATAATTAGCACTAGAAGCGTGGCAACTGAAGGTTGACACGTGTAGTGTGAAAACTGAAAGTTTGTCAGAAGTAATAAATTTCGCTACACCCTGACTTAATTTAGCAAAAGAATTAATAAAACCGGAAAATCGAAAGTTAATTTAGTGACTGAAGTTAATAGTGAGCTTTCTTTCTGAAGCACATCGAAATTCAGTAAAATACAGTTAGTCTTGGACTACCTCAACAATCGTTTCAAAAGCTACTTGAATCTACGCAATTTAGAAATAAGAGATTTAACTTTGATCTTGAATTAAATGATTCTGAACAATTAACAATAGTAAAATGTAGTACGTACCAAGCTGAGCTGCAGTCACAGGTAAGCTAAAATACGGTAACAAAGCTCGCACTCTTAATTCGTGCTTGTGTAATCTGAATATTGTAGCCAGCTCTGAGACTTTAACTGAACTTTGAAATTAAAGCAGTGAAATGGAATTATGCTGGCGTTTGAATTTCAACGACACTCGGGTTCATTTCGGAAAAGGAAGGGACCCTGCTTGGCAATGAAATTGGGACAATGAGCAACAAAGGTTCATGCTAAGTTGCTGTAATTTTGCGAGACAAATGGAACAATTTGAAAAGCTGAGGTCTGCCATACAGTTCTGAAACTTTACGTGCTTTTAGTCTTCCTTGTTGGTTGATTGAAGGTTTGAAGCCGTCGATCGAGGAGGTGGCGACAGTCACTCATTGTCGGCCGTCGCTGTTGCAGAAGCTGGATGTTGGCGCGCCTTCTTCTCGACACGGTCACCAGGCGAAACGGGCTCTTGATGTGCGCCAGCTAATGCTTCCCGTACGCGACACCATGTCAGAAACTCTCATCGCGAGTCGAGCGCAATTACATGCTGCCAAACCCCGAAAGCGCGGCAACTCGCGGGAGCGTCACACAACACACCTGCTCCACTCGCTACTCCAGCCAGACTCTCCGACTGCCCAGCCCGCGCTCCACGCGGCAGAGTTAACACTACCAAAGATCCTACACACTTTGATTCTTCACACGACCCATCGATGTAATCGTTCGATAGCAGTTTTCCCTAGGCAAGACCCAGCGTAAAAATACAAATAATATTTACGAAACAAACCAATTATACATCGACATGAGTGCATAAATATATATATACAAACAGTAAAACAATTACAATATATAAAGAGACAGAAATGTCATATCTTGAGGTAACAAAACAAGGAAAAAAAATAATAGTACAATAGATGGAAATAGGAGGATATGCATTTCCGGCGTTACAGGGTTTCAACCCTTACTATCAGTGGGAATGTGTCGCCTCTTTGGGTAAATCAAACTTTCCCTACACTAGGTCGATGGTTTCCCCACAAACGCCGTCATCGAGGTGACCGGAAGATCGAAACGTGCAGCGCGCGACGGACGCAAGCTGCGGGAGCAGTGTTATGCTATGTGAGATTTTCTCCTGGGCTTGCATGGGACCTGTGGTAGTAATCGAAGCCAAGCTGACAGCTGCTAACCACCTTCATCCCTTCATACTTGTCTTCCCCGACGGCGATGTCATCTTTCAGCAAGCATAATTGTCCATGTGTCTGAGTGTTTACTGTGCTACAGTGGTTTGAGGAGCGTTATATGGTGATGTCTCGGCCACCATATTCGCCTGATTTAATTTCTATGGAACCTATATGGGTCGCTAACGGGCGCCATCACCTCGTTCGCATCCCTGATGCGCAAAATCAGTGACGTATTTCGTTCCAAAAACGGACAAACTAGCTATTAAGCAGGTAGTCATAATGTTTTGGCTCATCAATGTATCATCGCAGCTGTATTTTAGTCACGTTTATTACTCCACAACCGGTTTTGTTCTAAATAAATATCTACAAGTGAGCGAAGGTGCACCAACGGTCTTCTTAACTAATTCTCACAAAGTGGCAGAAGTGTGGATACCTCACTATTCAAAAATGTGTCACCGTTAGACATGTTTAAGTCTCCAACTCTGGAATCGTGACGTCGGGAGTGAAATGGTGATTGTTGTATGGTGGCTGACTGCTGACTAGCATGTGATAAGAATGGTAAACACTGTTGTTGTACCCTCCATGAGCAATGCGCCCTTCATGGGCAGGTTACCGTATCGGACATTCCAACAGGATAAAGGATTCGACAAATGCCTTCGACAATGTAGGGATAAATCTCTCCCTGCCTTTGGAAATGACACAGAAAATGCCTGGGCCGCGGTGGGAAACCGTACACTGTTATGCCAGCCTGTAGCCCGCTGTAGACACGACATGAGAAAGTATGTGTTCTAGGGATAGCAAGAAACTTCTCAAGACGACGTTTGGAGGCTGTTTGCTTCCGTGTCACCACGTATGTATTCATGACCGTGGGAGTGACACCCTATATTAACGATACGCTGGGCATAAGTTCGGACGGTATGAAAATTTAATTTTGTAATCCCTCTTAAGAGATGAACTTGTACAAAAAATTTCACCAGTATCGGTCTGGTATTTCATGCTATAACATTTAGAATTTCTGTAGGTCTAATATGGCTTCGTTTTCCAATTTAGGTCCGCAATATTTTAACTGTATAGCAGCTGTTAAAGGTACCAGTTACATTACTAAAGCTGGCCTACACATCTTAAGAACAGTAAAATACTGGCGGAACTATAACTATACAAAGTAATTTAATACTGACTTTCATTTAGTTGCAAGCGTACGAAATATAGTCGCAGAAACGCAACGTTTCAAATCTGGTAGTCTAAGGAAACACGATTTCAGGAACTAAAGTCATATTTCACCTCATTATTATTTGTTGAATTGGAATCAGGGAATCCACTGTTTTAGAGAGAAATGAAGCTAAGTAGCTATAGTAACCGTAAAATCTTAATACGAAGCCACTTATTGCTAGTCGCTCCTGACAACCATCGGCTGTTATGAGAACACCCTGTGCGAACAAACGTAATTTGAATATAATGTATCATACACAAGGAGTCGACAGGAGCTATACATATGCTAATATTCATCAGATACTACGATTTTCCAGCACTTTTGCTTCGATACGCACGAAATTAAGAGTTCCTGTTTATAGCTTCCTCACACGTTGGAATGTGCGCCTCACCGCAATAACAATAGTTCACGTGACGAATATCCCCACAAAGTTTGATAAATACTGGACTTCTGCTCCACGGTCTAATATTTTCCATTTCCATCAGTGTACTACAAACGTGGAATTTGCCTCTGATTTGTTTCGGACCAAGGCCGAAAATTATTTCGAATTCACGTGTTCATTAATGGATGATCAAAAAAAGTGCGCTGAACACTTAATGCAATTAACGATGATCACTTTATAATTGTGGCGATATTGGTTAATCACAATCAAGTGCTGTCAAAATGTGTCCAAGTGTACTTCTGGACTATGTCGAACGTTATTTGAAAACTCGGCTTGCTACGTTAGCAACTATGATCTGCTACATTGCAGAAACTGGTAGCGGCATCCGAAGCGTCAAAGGCTGTGGAAAACATCAACTGTCTGCTATCTTACGGTTAGGCATTAAAAATGTGTGATATAATAGGATATTCAAAAATCAAGAAAAATGAATCCAAAGCCTCCCAAGATCTCAGATGCTATAGACGTCATAATCTGTGTGATGGTCTCGTTAAGTTTTTGTCTTAACACTTCGATAAGATGAACACAATTTTTCTTGCTTTACGTACTGTAAATATTGTATTTCGATTTTCTTGTAGACCTTAAAAGATATTTGTACGTGTAAAGAATATTTATTCATCTGTGTAAATATTAATGTATACTTGGCAGCAAGAAAAGTGGGCCACTGACGAATGCAACCAATCTAAGGCAGCTGTGTCGCAGGTCCTCTAAGCAGGGAGACCCTGTGGGATACAGTCGTTTGACTATACACAAAGGTTACCACAAGAGACCATTAGAGAACACTGCTGTCTATGGCAGTCAATCCAGATGTAAAGAAATACCGTCATATAAAAAATATTAAAAAACACGTTATTAGAGATGAGACAGTCCCTAACGCTTGTAAATTAAATTTCATTACAATAAGTGAAATTTCAGAAATTTTATCATATTCATTAAATGACATGACATGACGAGATGTTGTTCGTGATCAGAATGTGAATCTACTGTTAACCAGACAAAGCTTGCGTGTCTAATGGAGACTCTACTAGGCACAAAGAGACAAAAATATTGAAGTATTCATCAGTATCAGTTTACAAACCCGGAAATCCAAACCTGGAAATAAATGACGATACATTTAGCATTGCACCGGGAGCCCCATGAAGTTGATATTGTCCATGAGAAGTAGTGTGAAAGGTATGTAATAAAGTGCAATGCACAAGTGTGATGGATGGGGAGTAGAACCCAGTACCTACATGAATTGTTAACTAAACATGATTAGGTGTCAGATATTACATATGTTCATCAATAGCGTGATACTGGAACCTGAACCGACGATACAAATAATTACGGCCTGGAAGGGATTCGAACAAGCACCTTTAGCTATTGTCTTATACCTACGAATATACATTTTCATTGTTTCCTCACCAGTAGCGAGATGCGCACATGTTTGGCTAGAGGTCACGCAAAGAGCTGCCGAGGCTTCCACTCCCGCACATTTCGTCGTTATTGAACCCACACGAAAAGGTATCTACTATCAAAATCTCTTTCACTAGTAGTTAGGATCAGGCCGTTAGTAGAGACCTGGAGGAGTTTGGCATTATGAGGAAACAAGGAAATGACGGGACAGTATCATCTCGAAGAGTTCAACTCCAGAGAAGAAATGGAATCGGATTTCGAATCACAGTCCAGTGCCAATATTTTCTAAATCACAAGGTCTCTTAAAATAAGAAATGAAGATCGTATGACGTTACATGACGATTGGCTTGTGAACTAAAATAACTATACTAGTCAAAGGAAGCTTACTAGATAGTTTGTGCAAGTAGCTACATTAACATCCGGCAGCAAAAATAATCCGACTCTGTGCCAGTCTGCTCTCGAATTAGCGAGTATAAGATTATGTCATGTTGGGCATGATATAATACTACGTTTCATCACCGTCAGGGGCGACATTGTATGGTATGTTGGTATAAGTGTATTTAACTATGGCCTCTTATTGTTCAAGGTTGTAGTTTAGCTCTTGCGTTGACAGTTTGAATATTTCTCAACTATGACGTTATGAGGAGCGTTGTTTATCCACTGAAAAACGGCGTATAAAACAGAGTACAGTCTAACATTTGTCGTATTGTGTTCTGTATGTGTTTAATAAAAGGGTGAAAGCAGCGGAGGCAGTTCGAAACACATGTGCCTTGTATGGAGCGAGTGCTATCGAGAAAATCAACTTTGTATCGTTTCAAGTACGATCGTTTTGACATAAATTAATCGCCACATTCAGGAAGACAAACATAAGTTGATGGAGGATATTTCTGTGGTTTACTATAATGGTCAAAGACAGTGTGTCACCGTAATCCTAAATCAGTGCGGCCTGATGGCGATATGAAGTGGTAACTTCATAAGGAGGAAATGGTGGGTAAGTCATAAATAATCTCAAACGATGGCCTGTATACGTCCACAAACTGTATTGTTATTGATGTACATCTGGTGGAGAACGTGTTTTGTGTTACGAACTACTACCCAGGGAAATGTCCCTTGCAGGTGACGTTAGGTGGCCACAAATGAGATGCCTTGCAGTCGCAGAGTAACAAATGCGATCTGGAAGACAGCACCAGGAAATTTGGTTCTCGAACACGCCTATTCCACGTCTTCTAATCTGGCACCCGCATGTGTTTTCTTTTCTCGACACATATCGATCAACCACCAAGTAAGTTAGTTTTGGTTTTCTTTGTTTTTTTTTCGCGATTCCTCTTTAAACATAGCTTGACTCTGAATCAGCAAGTCGCTGCATGCTTGGGATCAGAAAACTACCTGCACATTATCAGACGGTTTCCGATTAACAAGGTGAAATATATTGTTCACAATTTCTCTGATATTTGTGTCTATTTTGTTCAATGACTTATCGGGAGACGCTATTAATATTCACTTCCCTAACAAAACTGGTGTCTCATCATAATACCATACAACAAATGGCTGTCTTAGTTAAACATGAAGTCTTTTATCATACTCAGGTAGCTTTACCATACTACATGGTAAATACGATAATGTAGCTGTGATACGTGTTGCTCATTGACACACAGTTAACACTGCATTCAGTGATATGATTTTATTAACAGCTATATGTATTTTCAGTAACATTTACGCAGTACGAGTATTTTACGTTTCTTATCTCCACATTTATTGGTTACTGGACGTAGCAAGATGTCTTCCGATGACAAAATTTTCAAACATTTGGTTCTGAGCTCTATACACCTTTTATTGCTCTGTCACAGAAAAGGTAAAATGTTACTCTCGCGTCACTTTTGAATTGAGAGCTCCTACCTCTTACTCTTTACAGCGCATCGACATTTTCATTGAGCAAGCGACCAACTGCTGCGCTCACCATCTCCTCACTGCCCTTGTGATGGCCGATACAGATAATTCGCCATGAAAACAACGAGATTAGTTGTAGTTTTTGCTTGAAAGTAATCTCCCCTGCCTGTTAACACACATTTGATAAGTCGATGGCATACAAAGGTGGAATTCATTTTGATTGGTATACCTAGAATATATCAGGCGAATCTTGCAAGATAATTCTCTGTCATTCCAGGAAATAACAAAACTATCACACCGTCCCTAGACATGTTCCACTAAGTTGTCACTAGCCTATCATAGTCAATAGCAGGACGATTGTGTTTCCATAGCCAATGTCTTTCTCGAGTGGCTAACGATTTAGGAGTGCAGCTTGTGCATCAGCGGTGCAGCTCCTTAGTTACTTTTCCTTCCACGTCTTGAGAAATATTCTAGTATTTGTGCTGAGAGAAAAGAATCGAAAGTTGCACAGACCACAGCAATGCATGCGAAAGAAAATCAATGTAATCCACAGAGTTACAAATCCATATCATACATTCGACGTATAGCAGGGTGTGTGAGCGAATACTTTGTTCCAACGTTATGCAACACCCAGAAATATATTACCTTGGGTCATGCATTACTCATGTGAAACACTGTTGACACTTTATTCGCATGACAACTGCTTGCAGGGAAAGTATTTATAGAGTTCCAAAAAAGACATTTAATATGATTCCTCATAAACTGCTTCCAACCACATTGCTTTCCTATGGAACATCATGCCAGTTGTGGGACTAGATTCATGGTTTCCTGTCTGGAAGCTCATAGTTTGCAATAACTGACGGAACGTTACCTAGTGAAATGAAAGTCATGAGTGTGATTCCACAAGTAAAATGATGTATACCTGCCATGAGCATGACACAATAAGAACATTATATTTGTGGCAGGTAATGCTTCCGTACAATAAACTCCCCAGAAGAGCAAATCGAATAGCAAAATAATGTCAAAAATATATCTTCCTGGCGCAAAACGTAACGATTGACACAAAATAATAGAAATTGTGAGCTTCTCCACATGAATACCGAAACAATTCTGTTTAAGTCCGCTTCCGCCGTAAGTCAGTCACATTTAAAGGTTTTTGATTCATCTAAATATCTAGAAACTACGATCACGAAGAACGTAAATTGAAACAGTCGTATGGCAATTATTGCGAGGAAGTAAACCCAAAGAGCGCGTTTTCTTAATAGAATACACAGAAGGTGCAACAAATCAATGGAAGCGACCACCTTGTGAAGGATCCGTGATCCCACGAACATAGATGCTAGTATCCGACGCTCAGGTCGATAGTAGACAGGAGTCGATTGTCAAGCGCTGCAGGAGGCAGTGAGACGAGTGTCGAGTGCGGAGTAGTAATGGAGTGTGTCGAGCGAGCTTTAGTACTGGACAGACGGGCTAGAATGGTGGTCGAGTAAATTCACCGGAGTGTGATTTATAGTTGACTTAAAATAAGGATAAGTAGTTACTGTTGATGTGGAGTGTGAGATGTCAAAGAATCAATAAGTTAAAAATCAGTTTAGTGTCAGTAAATTACAAAATTAATAGTGCCAGAAGTAATAAAAGGAGAATCAGATCAGAAATTAAATGTTTATAAAATGTGGTGGGAAGCTAATTGGTCAAACAAGAGTTTGTGTAGTCTTATAGAGTTGTTTTATGAGGCATAAAAAGGTCAAGCAATTGTAAGAGGATTGAAGTAATGTATCAGCTTGTAAGTAGATGAACATATAAAGAAACAAATACTTGAGGAGATAGTTGTTCGAATAAATGATGTGAAATATGATGAACGGAGAGGCCAAGGAGCCTGGAGTAGTATTTTTATGTAGCTATTGCAGCGAATATAGAGGGTTGATGTAGTTTGAAGATGTATATTTATTTGCAGTTGAAGTTGCTGTTAAGTTGAGGGAGTTATGTGTAATGAAGTGTACTGAGTATGAGATGTTTGAAGTATTGAAGTATATGGAGGATTGATGTAGGTTGAAGATATATATTTATTTGCAGTTGAAGTTGCTGTTGAGGGAGTTATGTGTAACGAAATGTATGGAGTATGAGATGTTTGAAGTATTGAAGTATGTCATTTAGCACATGAGCAACATCTGTTTGCAAGTTATTTGTAGGTAAACATGTTTATCTGAAGTATGCTGAATAAAACAGAAAGTGTTACTCGTGAGTAATGAGTAATTCATGTATCCAATTAGCTATCAAAGTCAAGTATGGTTGTGCTTACATCAAGCTTTAGAAGCAGAATTCTGGCACTGTGTAATGAATAATAAATATCCATATAGCAGATTTGGATTAATGTCAGTATAATAGAAAATATTATAATTTTCATCTGAGCGTTAGCGATGGCAGTAAATGTTTGGCAAAATGAAATGATCAGTAATTTAAAATTTTCAATGGGTGACCACATTAGTTATGGCGATGCAAATAGTTATGTAAGATATATTTAGTGGTATAATGGAGAATTTAATATTATTGAATCTGTAGAGGTATGAGGAATTGTAAAATAACTGCATAAGTCAAGGCGTAAATGCTATATTTTGTTTTGACGTTCAATTTTGCTTGTGTTCAAGACTCAAATGAATAAGTTGTGAATTTCTTCCTTAAGTTTGATGTGTGTTGGCCAAGTGAGTTATAAGTTAGAGTGATAGTAGTATATGTGTGTTGGCCAAGTGAGTTATAAGTTAGAGTGATAGTAGTATGGACGGCAGGAACCCCACTGACAGGACGGCATACCAAAGGGGTAGCTGGCATTCAAATAGCTTGTTTTCTTGTCTTTGCTGTAGTAAGTTATAAAAGATTAACCAGTAACAAATATGTAGTTAACGCCCATGCAAACCTTTAAAAGTGAAGATTTTTGGTAACTGAATGTAAGATAAGTTTGAAAAAATATTTACCATGCCATAATAATTAAGATAGATTGATATTGTATAATGTTTCTGAAGGGGCAGTTTCTACCGGGGCCAATAGGGTATTATTTGTGATATTATGTGACTTTTCAGTATTTCAACCAGAACTTACGTTCCTCATCTTCATTTATATACTATGTGATAATTTTTTCCTATTATTCTTTTTCGCCTGTGGCTACAAAGAAGGTTTTTAGGGCGGGGATGTAAGGGATCCGTGATCCCACGAACATAGATGCTAGTATCCGACGCTCAGGTCGATAGTAGACACGAGTCGATTGTCAAGCGCTGAATGAGGCAGTAAGACGAGTGTCGAGTGCGGAGTGCAGAGTAGTAATGGAGTGTGTCGAGCAGTAGTACTGGACAGGCGGGCAAGAATGGTGGTCGAGTAAATTCACCGGAGTGTGAAGAATGAGCGCGTCCCCCTAATCGTCGTGGGGTGGACCCTCATCGATACCAATTCACGAGTGATATGGCACCAAAAGTGACAAGTGCCGAATTTCGTGTTCCGCGTCATCCGCGTCGGCCAGCAACAACCATGGATTGCAGTGAGGATTGCTGTGGATGTTAACCATCATCATTGCGTGTGACGAAATACCTAAAATCAGCAACCAGTAAGAGATATAACCGTAATTAGATGTTTAAGGCGAAGGTAGGAACTGCCTCAGAATTTGTGTGTTAGTAGGAAATATATATCAGTTTGTACATCGCAACCTTTGTGGTCCTTAATAATAGACAAACTTTCAATCATTAGCTATTCCGTCTCAGAACAGCCGCATTCGGTTGAAATACTCCCGAAACCACAGCAGAAAAACAGATAGGCTTTCATCCATTAAGCATACGGTCATATAATCATAATAATTAACTGTTTGGCGGCTTCAATAAATTACACAAAATCCAGTAAAGGAATTAAACGGGGGTGTTTTAACCTGCAACACACTTGTCCGTCATCTGCATGAGTTTTCCTACGCGCTATGGTATCCCTTGAAGGACTGAGGGGGAAACTGAAAAAGTTCAAAGAAGGGCAGATGGTTTTGTATTATCACGAAATGTGAGAGATTATGTCATAGATATGATAAACGAATTAGGCATTTTAAATTGCGACGACGTGTTTTCACTAAATTCCAATCGCCAACCTGCGCTGAATAACATTATATTTTGTGTGCCTCTATGTGCGTAGGAGACGTAACGACTGATAGGAAACATCAGTCCTTGCAGAGTAAGGTTTACATGTTCATTATTTCCACGCACTTTTTCAGAGTGGAACGGTAGAGAAATAATGTGACAGTGGTTCAAAGAACATCCTGCCAAGCACTTAATTGTGAACAGTAGAGTATTCAAATAAATGAGGATGCAAATGTCAAGGTGGGGTAGCAAGGAGGAGGGAGGGATCTGGAAATGGATAGTAGTCCAAAAGTGCAAAAAAAAAAAAAAAGAGTTAAAAGCTTGTAAAGTATTCATTACTTAGACGTATGCCACAGTACGTTTTATCTTCAGACAGAGAAAAAAGGAAAGAATGTTTTCGGAAAAAAGATGTATTATAGATAAGGGAATATAAAAGAATACGGTTTGACAGGTCAGGTGAGTACAGGGTTATAAATACAAAATCAGATAGGAGTAAAGCAGGAGTAGGTTTTATAACGAACAGGAAAATAGGAATGCGGGTAAGATACTACAAAGAGCACAGTGAACGCATTATTGTGACCAAGATAGATGCGAAACCCACGTCTACCACAGTAATACAAGCTTCGATGCCAACTAGCTCCGTAGATGGCGAAAAGATTGATGAAATGAGTGATGAGTTAAAAGAAATTATTCGGATAGTGAAGGGAGACGAAAATTTAATAGTCATGAGTGGCTGGAACTCGATAGTAGGAAAAGGAAAAGAATGAAAGGTAGTAGGTGAATATGTAATGGGAGTAAGGAATGAAAGAGAAAGCCACCTGGTAGAATTTTGCACACCGCACAACTTAATCGTAGCTAACACTTGGTTCGAGAATCTTAAAAGATGGTTGTATACATGGAAGAAGCCTGGAGATACTGACAGGTTTCAGATAGAATATATAACGGTCAGACAGAGATTTAGGAACAAGGTTTTTAAATTGTAAGACATTTCCAGGGGCAGATATGGACTCTGACCACAATCTATTGGTTATGAACTGTAAATTAAAACTGAAGAAACTGCGAAAAGGTGGGAATTTTAGGAGATGGGACCTGGATAAACTGTAAGAAGCAGTGGTTGTAGAGAGTTTCAGGGAGAGAGGGAACGATCGACAAGGATGGGGGAAATAACTACAGTAGAAGAAGAATGGGTAGCTTTGAGAGATGAAATAGGGAAGGCAGCAGAGGATCAAGTAGGTAAAAAACGAGGACCAATAGAAATCCTTGGGTAACAAAAGAGATATTGAATTTAATTGATGAAAGTAGAAAATACAAGAATGCAGTAAATGAATCAGGCAAAAAGAAATACAATGTCTAAAAAATAAGATCGACAGGAAGTGCAAAATGGCTAAGCAGGGATGGCTAGAGGACAAACGTAAGGATGTATGGGCGCATATTACAAGGGGTAAGGTAGATACTGCCTACAGGACAATTAAAGAGACCTTTGGAAAAAAGAGAACCACTTTCATGAATATCAAGAACTCAGATGGAAACCCAGTTCTAAGCAAAGAAGGGAAAGCAGAAAGGTGGATGGAGTATATAGAGGGTTTATACAAGGGCCATGTTATTCAGGACAATATTATGGAAATGGAAGAGAATGTAGATGAAGGTGAAATAGGAGATATGCGTGAAGAGTTTGACAGACCTTAGTCGAAACAAGGCCCCGGGAGTAGACAACATTCCATTAGAACTACTGACAGCCTTGAGAGAGCCAGGCCTAACAAAACTCTAACATCTAGTTAGCAAGATGAATGAGACAGGCGAAATACCCTCAGACTTCAAGGCGAATATAATAATTCCAATCCCAAAGAAAGAAGGTCTTGACAGATGTGAAAATTACCGAACTATCAGTTTAATAAGCCACGGCTGCAAAATACTAACACGAATTCTTTACAGACGAATGGAAAAACTGGTAGACGCCGACCTCGGGAAAGATCAGTTTGGATTCCGTAGAAATGTTGGAACACGTGAGGCAATACTGACCCTAAGACTTATCTTAGAAAATAGATTAAAGAAAGGCAAACCTACGTTTCTAGTATTTGTAGACTTAGAGAAAACTTTTGACAATATTGACTGGAATACTCTCTTTCAAATTCTGAAGGTGACAGGGGTAAAATAAAGGGAGCGAAAGGCTATTTACAATTTGTACAGAAACCAGATGGCAGTTATAAGAGTCGAGGAACACGAAAGGGAGCAGTGGTTGGGAAGGGAGTATGACAGGGTTGTAGCCTCTCCCCGATGTTATTCAATCTGTATATTGAGCAAGCAGTAAAGGAAACAAAAGAAAAATTCGGAGTAGGAATTAAAATCCATGGAGAGGAAATAAAAACTTTGAGGTTCGCCGACGACATTGTAATTCTGTCAGAGACAGAAAAGGACGTGCAAGAGCAGATGAACGGAATGGACAGTGTCTTGAATGGAGGATATAAGATGAAGATCAACAAAAGCAAAATGAGGATAATGGAAAGTAGTCGAATTAAATCGGGTGATGCTGTGGGAATTTGATTAGGAAATGAGACGCTTAAAGCAGTAAATTATTTTTGCCATTTGGGGAGCAAAATAACTGATGATGATCGAAGTAGAGAGGATATAAAATGTAGACTGTCCTGCCGCTGCCAAATTTCAGAAAGGGGAAGAAGCAGGAAGCGATTTTGACTTGGACAGTATTGAGGCAGATGTCACTTAAAAGCAATTTTCACCCAATTTAATTTCGTAGAACTTTTTGTCGCTGTCTTAACTAAGAAACAACTTCCGCCAATTCTATAATTTTATAAAATGTTATCGATGTTGTACTACAACGCAATTTGGAATTTATTCTATTTTCTTCGATATTTTATGACATAGAAATCACGATGGGAAAGATACCAATCTTTATAAAGAAGAATTTAATGTTGAACATTCATATCTGTTCACTTCTTGAGATTAAATAAATTACTTTTTCCTGGTAAAATAATGTTGCCTTAGTACTTTTATATGGCAATTTAGTACAACTTCAGACTTCTATTTGAAATAAAACGTTTCCTGTTTACATTGGAAATAATTAAATTCCATCATTCTGTCGTGCCTAACATATCATCAAATAGCGCGTTTTGCAACCGAATGTGTGTTTCTCAATCGGACCGCTACGTTTGCGAAATCTGCTAAGCGCATAATTCGGATCGAAAAACTGCTAAGCCAATATTTCACTTACGATTTTAGCATATAATACTTAGCCTCAGATTTCACCCCTTCATAACGAGTAATTAACTATCTTTTTACTTATTTTTGAATAGAAATGAAGTCTTTATTAGTTTTGAAAGGACACGTTTTTCGCGATTATCTCAGTTTCACTTATCACGCAGTTATCGGCTTTTGCACAGGGCTATTCAAATAGGGGAGTATTAGTAATATGTTTATTGAATATGGCGGTATTTCATGTAACTAAGGTTCGGCATATATAATTATTATTTTAATTAACATTAGTCGTCCACACTGAACATGGTGGATTCATACTGATTACCCATTTCCTCAGTATGTTCGGCATTTATCACCAGTGCGACGTCAAAGGAAAGGGGTGTGATAACACAAATTGCAAGTGACGTCAAAAATGTATACAATGTTCATCAGAAGGAACATAGCCCTTCTAATCACGTATATTTACAAGGAAAAAGCATTTGGCATGGTAAGAAGAACCAAATTATTTCCATTCTTACTGTAGTCTTTAGAAAGAAGGCTACAATGTATGTATGTCGAAAAACATAGGAACATTTTAAGTGGGTTGATGCAGGTTGAAACATCCAAGGACCTGCACATAAAGATGCCATAAAAGGAAACACTTTAGAGTAAGTAACGGTCTCTAAGGACAATGCTGTTTGTTGACGAGCAAGTGATTTTAACTGAAGTAGAACATGACATGAACAACAATATAGCTTGTAGCTTCTGTAACATGTAACACACGAAAATCGATTAAATATCCCCACATCAAAGAAAATAATTACAGCACGCTTAAAATGTGAGCTAGTGACGGACAAAAAAATTATCAGCGAAACAGTACTGGATATTAACAATCTTCTTTACCTTAGACGTGGTTCTGAATTTACATATCAAATTATCAGAGTTGAAAGAAGTGGCTGGTGACAGAAAAGATACAGAAGATTGATCTCGGAGATTTTTAAATCCTGGTTTGACAATTGCCCATTATGAGACAGGCGACAACACGACACAATTACTTTTGTTATGACCTGCGTTTCAAACAGGGATTGGAAAGTGACAGTGCTGTCCGTCTGTTACTGTTGTTTCCGAGCTATGCATTTGACAGCAGCAAATAGCTTCAAACTTCCATCAAGGGCATCTCATTCGTGTATTCGAGCATTATAAAGCAATTACTGTGTTTTAATACCGTAATTATCGTGTATAACGCAGCGTGAGGTGCTGACATTATTCATGGCATGCGTCCAGTAGAATAATCGGCGGCTAACATTTGCGGCAATTGACTGATAGCCAGAGCAGATTGGCCGTATTTTGGCTGAGACGGGTGTGATATTGCTGACGTCGTTACTGCGGGGTGGTCATCATGGCGCACATAATAGGAAAGCGATGACTGAATAGGATGTGCAAATTAGCAAAGCTTACAGTCGAGGTAATGGAAAGTGAAGTGTGGACAGCGGTTTCCATAAAGGAAATGAAAACTATACTGAATGCAGCACATCGTTTCTCATCAAATGACCGAGCTCAGTCATGCCACAATTACGATTTTCTTCTTCCTCTCTCCTCCTTTCACGCTGTCAACAGACATCACTTCGCTATCACCCTGAAAGAGGGTATTTCCTGGATATATGAAGAGGTAACTGCTGTTATATAAGATCACCGATTACAGACATTTGTTAATGTAATGCAGTATCAAGCTTTGTTGCAAAAGAAGAGGAAAATTTCATGAAACTACTTTGATATGTAATTGGTCTTTTCCGTTTCTTGCACATATAACAAAGGGTCATTCTTTTTTGTTTATTTTGCTTCTGTTTTCTGTTAGAGCAACTCTGTACATTAATACTTGCCGGAATTAAGAGTGAAAGATTTTGTGGCTCAAGAACTTTTTATACGTAAATAACAGAAGATTAAGTGCTCATGTGTAAGTAGTAATTTTGACCTTTCGAATGTAATACAGACACAGTTTGGAGTTAAATGAAAATCTGAACACAGCTCTACCGTATAACAGTCGTTAAATAAAAATTTAAAAAAAACGAGAAAAAATACCTAACATCTTCTGAAACAAATATCACCTGATTTTTGTAAGACATATTAGAGAACAAGACTGAATCTTGCTTATAATGAACAAAAACATCCTAACCAAATTGCATCCTTTCTCAGATTATTTTTAATTTTATAAATCAGCATTATCAGGCACGAGCAAATACTGTTGTAATTTGGCGTTTTGTTTTGCTATGTAATCTAGCGTATACATGAAAATGCTTTGTTTGCTAACTGTGCTCTAAACTGTAAAAACTGAAGTGATTTTCACGCAGAAAATTTTCATTTTAGCATGCTATGTAATCTACATTATTGATATAAATATACACAGAGGGATTTGCTTTGAAAACTTGTTACTGCTCTGCTTAAAATTTAGGTGATGTAAGCACATTGTAAAACTAGTAGATTATAGAGAAAGTTGTAGGATGCCGCTAGCTTCCCTGAGTGTCAGCACCGTAACGGACTTTGATGTAGCCAGATGTATGCATGAATTTGTACGATGTGGTGACGCTGCATAAGTGAATCTGAACTGTAGGGTAACATGTGTCGGAACGCGTATTACGGTAATAATCTACCAAAACAATAAGTGAACATGAAGTATTGGTCATTTCCTCCAAACCCAACACGCAAGATGTTAATTTCCTATCTTTGTAAATCAGGAAGACTTCAAGAAGACGGACGGTCATCATGAATTGAAGGGTAAAGAAGGATTTCTGAGTATATCATTTACAGATCTATGCCTCATTGAAAGCTACATTTTCGAGATGTTGTTTAATGAATCATTTGAGATTATCTTGGGAAAGGTTAACTGTGTCTGTTCATATGATATGTGTGGATCCATGATAACAACACCGAGTTGCTATATACAACGATGCACGTGCTAACAAGCGCTCAGTCATTACTCAGCTGTGTAAGTGTATACGAGGTCCAACTGAGGTTCAAAGACTCATTTTACTCTGAAGATTAATGATTGTTGTTTCATTGTTTATGGAATGGGGAGCAAGTTGCTTGCCAATTATTTCTCATACTCAGTGAAAACTTAAAAATGAGTGCCACAGAGTATAAACTCAACATTGAGTTTCATTCAAAAACTAGCTGAGAAACTCATCGTCGCCCAGGTTTTCATTTTGCCAATTTTCTGTTAGAAAGGAAAACAAAAAGTGAACTCTTGTAATCAAACCCTGGAAAAATTTCGTTAACTGGTTTTCGTCTAACCATCCTTGAGATAATGAAAGAGTCGTACAAATAAATATGCACAAGGTACAAACGTGTACGTACAGGATCCAAAGGAAGAAACAGTTCAGTACTTTCTGTACACTAGGCTCAGCTGCTTTGTGTGTCTGTAGCGCGATTTTGTAAACGACTCTATGGTAACGCCTCTTCATAGCTCTACAGACGGTTGCCGATTTTCCCTACATCCGCCTGCGCTTAGCAGTTAAAAGCTGTCAAAAACACTGCCAGGTGTGAGGGTTTTCCTTACGCTTACTCGGCTGTAGGTGTGTCGGAGCAGGAAATAATAAATGTATTAAAACTATGCATGATTCGGCATTTTTTCACGTATCTCTGTTTATATGACGTCATATCTCCCGAACTACATGTAGCACCATGATATATTTTCGTAGGTGCGCTTAACGACACATGTGGATTAACAACATAGAAGTAAAACTTTCAGGATGCATGATGCAGCAATTTTTCACGCATTTAATCGTTCGTTACATATTTTCTGAACTATGATAGGTGGTTCTTATATCCATAGTGATTGTTCCCTGACAGTCCTGCGTATGTGCATCACGTTTGGTTGAAATCGGTCCAGTGGTTTAGGAGGAGACGTGGAAATCACACGAACACACACACACACACACACACACACACACACTCCCCACGATCCTATGCAGAAAGATGGAGAGCCGCAAGCAAGGTGTTTCGCGTACAGGGGAATCCCCCTGGCGCCTCGTCCTGTTCATTTGACTTACGAGGCTTCGTTCTTCACGCACTAGCTAAGAGCTCTTCGCTCGCTATACAAGTTGCATATTAACTGTTGAGTGTTTATTGATAAGGTCTCTTCAAACGGTTGTTATGTTAAGTCGTTTTCAGTGCCAATACTTAATTCTCTTTCAAATAGATAACTACAATCACAAGCGTACTATATATGTTATATGTTTCATAAAATACAGGTTGAGAAAGTGTAATTAAAGAAATTCAGTTTTAATTTTTAATTTTGCTGTTTTAACACATTAACTGTTGTTAGCAAAACCTATACAGTCCATTATCCTTCTACATATCAAACCTCTGCCGGGTGCATTGCGTGTCGTAACACGCTTGGGTGCAATTCATGTGGGAGATTAAAAATTAAGGTTTGCTTAAGCTTAAGGGAAACCTTATTTCAATCGATTCACCACTCTAAAAATGTTATACTTTCTTTTATTATTACTTTCTCGCCATTACAATATCTTTAAAATCGGCGCTAGTTGGGATACATCATTTACGCCCCAATAAGTCACGGTTTCGTCGAAATTATTTATACGTCAGCAACACAGCTAATTTTTAAATTGAGGTAGCCATCTTGATCTCATTTTAAAGGAGAAGTACGAACGTTTCTGTTAGTGTACACCCGATATCCGTGGTAAATTAACATCATGAAATTCGCAGTGAGAAATATAACGGAGGAATACCGATTTTTAGAATTTGACGTCTGCTCATAAATAGGAAAACATATCCAATTTGATCCGATTACACCAAGAGTTAGCGTGAAGATGGGTATTGCATACATGATTATTGAAACAAAAGAAAGTGTTTCAAGATGAAGAACAAGACGTATTGTGATAAATATTTTGTTCACTGTCTTTATCGGACGCAATTCATCTCACAGATTTTAAGTTCAGGAATTCCATTCGTCTCATATGTTATATATAAAAATAATGTTCATGCGTTGGAGAGGGAGGGGTATAAGGACTGAGAGAGGAAAGTGACGGACAGAGGTACAGGTTGGAGGAGATAGAGAGAGGGGGGAGGAAGACATGCTCACAGAGACGGGGAGGACAAAAAGGACAGAGAAAGGGAAGGTGAAGTTATGGGCAGGGGAAGGGGAAGAGAAGATGGACAGAGAAAGGGGAAGGACAGAGAGGGGGAAGATTAGGACGTGGACAGGAAGAGGGGGCAGGAAGAGATGGACAGAGGGAGAGGAGGACATGGACAAAGCCCATGGGGCAGAAGGAGCTTCACAGACAGGAGAGGAGGATATGGACAGATGGATTAAGAAGGAGATAAGGGGCGGGGGAGATCCACTTAGAGGGAGAGGATGGGAGCCAGAGGAAAAAGGAATAGATGGAGAGAAAGGAAGGAGCACAATTAATGACAGAAAGAGGAGGAGTAGACGGACAGAGAGGGGGGAGGATCACATGGTTAGACAGAGTGTCAGAAGGAGACAGACAGAGAGTGGGGCTGGAGGAGGTAGAGAGAGCGGGTTGGAAAGAGGAGCCGACTAATAGAAGATTGGAATAAATACGTACCAGGAAAATGCAGGGTTCTCAGCTAATATGGTTTACAAGTTCTGTGATGTTATTCCAACAGGCGCGGACAGATTTGGTGCTTTCTGACGCCAAGAATGCTACACTACTGGCCGTTAAAATTGCTACACCGGGAAGAAATGTAGATGATAAACGGGTATGCATTGGACAAATATATTATACTAGAACTGACATGTGATTACATTTTCACGCAATGTGGGTGCATAGATCCTGAGAAATCAGTACCCAGAACAACCACCTCTGGCCGTAATAACGGCCTTGATACGCCTGGGCATAGAGTCAAACAGAGCTTGGATGGCGTGTACAGGTACAGTTGCCTATGCAGCTTCAACACGATACCACTGTTCATCAAGAGTAGTGACTGGCGTATTGTGATGAGTCAGTTGCTCGGCCACCATTGAAAAGACGTTTTCAATTGGTGAGAGATCTGGAGAATGTGCTGGACAGGGCAGCAGTCGAACATTTTCTGTGTCCATAAAGGCCAGTAAAGGACCTGCAACATGCGGTCGTGCATTATCCTGCTGAAATGTAGGGTTTCGCAGGGTTCGAATGAAGGGTAGAGCCACGGATGGTAACACATCTGAAATGTAACGTCCACTGTTCAAAGTGCCGTCAATGCGAACAAGACGTGACCGAGACGTGTAACCAATGGCACCCCATACAACCACGCCGGGTGTTACGCCAGTATGGCGATGACGAATACACGCTTCCAATGTGCGTTCACCGCGATGTCGCCAAACACGGCTGCGACCATCATGATGCTGTAAACAGAACCTGGATTCATCCGAAAAAAATGATTTTCCATTCGTGCAGCCAGGTTCGTCGTTGAGTACATCATCGCAGGCGCTCCTGTCTGTGACGCAGCGTCAAGGGTAAACGCAGCCATGTTCTCCAAGTTGATAGTCCATGCTGCTGCAAATGTCATCGAACTGTTCGTGCAGATGGTTGTTGTCTTACAAACGTCCCCATGTGTTGACTCAGGGATCGAGACGTGGTTGCACGATCCGTTCCAGCCATGCGGATAAGATGCCTGTCATCTCGACTGCTAGTGATACGAGGCCGTTGGGATCCAGCACGGCGTTCGGTATTACCCACCTGAACACACCGATTCCATATTCTGCTAACAGTCATTGGATCTCGACCACCGCGAGCAGCAATGTCGCGATACGATAAACCGCAATCGCGATAGGCTACAATCCGACCTTCATCTAAGTCGGAAACGTGATGATACGCATTTCTCCTTCTTACACGAGGCATCACAACAACATTTCACCAGGCAAGGCCGGTCAACTGCTGTTTGTGTATGAGAAATCGGTTGGTAACTTTCCTTACGTTGTAGGTGTCGCCACCGGCGCCAACCTTGTGTGACTGTTCTGAAAAGCTAATCATTTGCATATCACAGCATCTTCTTCCTGTCGATTAAATTTCGCGTCTGTAGCACGTCATCTTTGTGGTGTAGCAATTTTAATCGCCAGTAGTGTATCACGTCTATTCGAAATGTTCTGGTTGCTGTCTATCAGGATACGAACACACAATTACTGCCAAAGCCTCAGCAATTTCGATGTGTAACGTTCCCAGACATGACTTGCTAACTTCGGTTTGCATCTCAAGATGCCCTCTATAGTCCCTCGAAGTTTGTCAGTATCGTCTTCTAACGACCTGTATGCTGGAATCTCTTACTGCTTCTCTGAGTTGATAAATGAAAGTCTCTGAACCACATGGAGCCACGTAGAGCCACATGTTGCCACATAGAGCCACATGGAGCCTTGAAATTAAAAGAGACCCGAAATATCTTTACATAGTAGCAGTGAGTGCCAGAGAACAGACAAATGCGGGCTTGTGTGCTTTTGATTGCCCATTTAAAGACATTGTCCCACCAATGAATAACTTTCTGTCGTGGCTAATACTGTTTTCCACTTCCACCATCAAACGATGTTCCTATTACAAGGGAATTCTGATGAGACTCCACAAATCCATGAGACTGTCATTACCTGGGTGATTATAATCAACCAGGACTCCCTCTACACGTACTCCTGGCTTATAGTGTCACTCTCCATACAAAGAACCTGTCTAATGGTCACCGCTGTCTTAGAAAAAAATCAATAATTGTAAATTAAAAATACTTGCATCAAACCTGGAACTTTAACAAAATTGCTTCCTCAGCAAACAAATTACATGATCTAACTTCCTTCTACTTTTCTCGTACCAGGAACACATGAAAAATTATTATTATTTGAACTTCATCACTTACAAAATATTAACGTAATTGCTAAACAAAATATCACACTTAAATTAAATTAACGGTTAATGATCTTCTACACTGTTTCTAAAGAAAATTTTATCGCAACTCCATAATCGACAAAATGTTTCATTTCAGAAAATCACTCTTCAGAAATAATGTAGCTGCGCGAGAATTATTCCCTAATTTTAAAAAAAACCGTTAATTGTTCCTACATTTTCGGTATTTTGTTAAAGTTTGCTTTCTTTTGGTGGTGTCGCACTATTAGCGCATATGAAACAGAATCGAAAGGATGATGCTGTATCTGTGTAGTCCACCTTAAAACCCTCTTTCAGGGATCGCCAAAACTGTAATGTCGTGGCTTGAGTGCGACCATACACACAAAGATGACGTGAAACTGGATTCAAGATTTCTTCTTAGTGGGGGCTATACAGCATGTTATCTTGGATGGATAGTCGTCCACAGATATGGAAGTTAATTCGGATGTGCCTCAGGGAGGTGTGTTGGGAACACTGCTTATTAGTGATCTTGAGGCAATATCAATTTAACCTCAGAATTTTCGCATAAGATGCAGTTACGTATATTTGCCTGAAAAAAATGCGCAAATATGTAGTCTGATCTGGATAAGATATTAGAGTGGTGCAAAAATTAGAAACTTCCTTTGAATATTCGAAAAAGCTAAATTTTGCACTTCGTAAAACGGAGAAACACAGAATGCTATGACTAAAATATCAGTGAATCATAGGTGGAATCGGACAAGTCATATAAATATCTGGACGTAAAAACTTGTACGGATATGAGTTTTTGAGACCTGCTCAAGTGTGTGCGCTACCTGTGCCAAATAGTATTAACAAAAGACATTCATTGGATACAAAGGATTCCAGAACGAATGTTTATAGGTTTGTCTGACCCATGGGACAGAGTCTCGGAAATGCAGAAGGAACTGAACTGACAAACTCTTGAAGACAGACGCATACTACCCAATGAAAGCTTACTTATAAAGTTTCTAGAAACAACTGTAATTAATGTATCTATGGATATCCTACGATCGTCTTATGATCAGTCCCATGGAGATCACGGATACAATATTAGACTAATTATAGCTCGGATGGAGACATTTAGCAAACACTTTTCCCGTGCTGCATATGTGAACAGAAAGGAGAAAACGCCTAATGACTGGTGCAATGGGAAATACCCTCTGCCATGCCATTCACTGTGCTTTACAGAGTATAGATGTATAGATGGTCCAAAGGCCCGCCGCTTAACTTGCCCTTATTCTGGAAGACCACTTTTGATTGCAAGACATTCTGCTCTTCTCGTCAATCACAAGTTTGAAGGTTTTAAAAAGTGAAATATGTGTGTATTGAATTGAAGTTAACAGTAATATGCTAGCTGCAATTTTATTTTTTTAATTAACTTATACACTTATAGATTCACACATTCTATATCATCTCTACACTACAGTAAAGTGTCGGTAATGATTCGCATATTTTAGATTACATTATATCACATGGCATTAGGATACGTCGGCTTTTATGCATTCTCCACACACTGAATGCCTTTTCAAAATCAATCATTGAGAGATGACCCTTCAATATTAATCATAAGAAATCAAACTGCACTTTCCACAGAAAGTGGATTTCTGTTTTCTGTTCATGCAACTAAACCCTTACTCCCAATCAACTATGTGCAGGGCCGGCCGGAGTGGCCGTGCGGTTCTAGGCGGTACAGTCTGGAACCGCGAGACCACTACGGTCGTAGGTTCGCATCCTACCTCGGGCATGGATGTGTGTGATATCCTTAGGTTTGTTCTAAGTGACTGATGACCTTAGAAGTTGAGTCCCATAGTGCTCAGAGCCATTTGAACCATTTTTGAACTATGTGCAGAGGAATACTAGTAGTTTATTCTGTAAACGGGAGGAGGAGATTTGCGTTTAACGTCCCGTCGACAACGAGGCCATTTGAGACGGAGCACCAGCTCGGATTAGTGAACGATGGGGAAGCAAATCGGCCGTGCCCTTTCAAAGGGACCATCCCGGCATTTGCCTGAAGCGATTTAGGGAAATCACGGAAAACATAGATCTGGATGGCCGGACGCGGGTATGAACCGCCATCTTCCCGAATGCGAGTCCAGTGTGGTAACCACTGCCCCACCTCGCCGCGGTATATTCTGTAAATCAATTAACAACAGGGAATTGTTCACGCATCCTATTAACATAAATGAACTGTACCAACCCCTTGAAATACATTCCATTGTATTTACTGTTTAACACCTTCTTACACAATGCCCATTACAGTAATAGATCATTCAAATTTATGAATGTGGCTGAATTAACTAGGGCACATATTTCTATGTTTTAGTGCCATACTCATCAGCATTTCTGTAATTTTTAGAATAGAATATATTAAATACTCCGATATCTTATGTAAACCACTACTCTAATATTTAAATTTGTAAGCAAGTTGAATAAGAATTTGTAAATTGTGTACTTAATAGCACTTCTAGGCGGCAATGAATATTACGTTTGCACGAAACTGGAACTTACGTTGTTAAAATTCTGGAGTAATTTTTAGTCATGAAAAAACTGTAATTTAGACCAGGTTCCAATGTAAGGTCTTCGAGCCATTGTATACATGAGGTTACGAAAGTTTGCTGGCACTTGGGTTCTAAATCCTTGTTTTGAAAAATTAAACACAATTTGTTAACAAACAACATGACATTTTTCATAAAAATTAAACACACTTTACATTTTTTAGTTAGCCAGTAGCTTATCTGCGAAACGAGGAGTGTGACGGTTCTTTCTCGTCCCAGCGCTTTGCCTCCGTACAATTGGTCGCGATCGCCTATGTAGGTACGCGCTCCAGCGAGGTTGCAGGGAGTTACGGGCTCGTCCGGGAGAGGGCGGTAACCTGGAGTCCCGATTATGCTACGCCGGTCGCAGCGGGCAGTCAGCCATGAAGCAGTGCAGGGCCGCAGTTTGGCGTGAAGCGGAGGAGCGACGAGGCCACGTTGGCGTAGCGGAACTGGGGTTGTCGGCGTGCGCAGTGGAAGCCGTCGCTGTACGTTGGTGTGGCTGTGCCAGGTGCTGTGGGCTCACCCAGTATCTTCAACACGGGTGCTGCTTCTATTGAAGGCGTCCTTTCTAGTGGGTGAGCACCTTCAAGTTCTGGGTTTCGGAATACAAAAGTTGTTGGCGCATATTTTTCTGTTGGAGACCGTACCGCATTGTGATTGCATTGCTTTCCTTTCTGGGCCATCAACGCCCGAGTTCGGCATCTTCTAAATAGCTATTCATATTCAAATCAGTTTGTTGTTCATCTATCTACATCTACATTTATACTCCGCGAACCACCTAACGGCGTGTGGCGGAGGGCACCTTACGTGCCACTGTCATTACCTCCCTTTCCGGTTCCAGTCGCGTATGGTTCGCGGGAGAACGACTGCCGGAAAGCCTCCGCGTGTTTGTTGCGTGTGTTAAGGGTTGTCCCTTAGAAATTTGTTTCTATGGTTGTGCCAGGGACGTAACGTGAAAAAATGTTTTAATGTGAAGTCAGTGAATAAACACGAAGCACCTGTAGTCCTGTGATTCTTAAACTACAATTTGTGTCTTGATATTAGAAACACAGAGATTTTCAAATCTTTCTGCTAAACGTTATTGATATTAGGTTAGTTACGCCTCGTAATCGGTCAGTGCTTCTGTGACTTGTCTTTTTGTAATTAAATACTAATATGCTGTCAGGTTTCACTGTGGTTAACTAAAGTGGAAATGTAGACTCCGATTAGCCATCATTAATTTTCATTTCCGTCTGAAGCCCCAATACGACTTCTGTGTTATTTACCGAATAATCGATTCCTCTGATAGGTTACTTCAGTGACTGATACCTTAATTTAGTGCTATGTAAAAGGCTCTCAGCCTCACAAGAATCACAACGCTGGGCTGTAAATGTATCGGTTTTTCCATATGTTGCAGGGTGCAGCTTGTTTGTCTGTGTCATGCCGGAGGCTGCCGTCCATACGGCCGCCGTCGGTCGCAGTCAGTGGGGCCTAAGCTCTCTCGGCGGTGCCGTACTCCAACAAGACAATGTTGATCAAACATTACTTTCATTGAAAAAATATTTTTATTTATAAATCATGCTGTCTTTAACTGAGAAGTAGAAGGTATTGATTGTAATGGTCCCAACAGGCTGTAGAATAGACAAACATAAAATTTATGTTTAAAAGATTTTGTTTTCTACTTTCGTCTAAAACATACTTAAATGCTGTAAAATTGTGTTGCTTAAAGTCCCCTTGTTAAGGAATTAGTTGTGGTCTTGTGATTACTTTTTTATGGAACTGCGATATTTGTATCTGAAGTTTAAATTCAGTTGAGATATAATTGAACTAGTCGTGCTTAGCATAGATTTTGTTTTGCACTGAAACATTCGTAGAAAAACGTTCTAAATTTTCCTTAGTAATTTAATTACTGTGTTTTTCAAAAAAACATTACACAACAGTTGTGATTAACTCTTGAGAACAGCATTCAGTGACGGTCTGATCCACAGAATTTTGGAGATGCTGTTTCACACACGCAGTCAATGTACACATTTACATCACCAGAAGCTGCAGATACACATCTGCATTAATTTCTCACAGTAATTCATGACAAACAGAAGCAACAGAACAATTCCTGTTACAGTTTATTACGAACAGTAAGTTGTGCAGTTCATTTCTTAATACCACACACAAAAATATAGCAGTCACATTTGGCACTAACACGTGTAACAAAACTCAATTATAAAAATGCTTGCTTTATTAACATTTCACTGGATAATCGTCACTCAATCCAGTCTATAATTTATACTCTTCTAGTTTTTCATTTTATAGTTAAATTCAATTTAAATTAAGGTTACTGCTTAAGAACCCGTTCTTGTTGTCTGAATATGTGTTGATACCACTGTGCCATACTGTTTTGTTGTGGTAAATAAACTTTGTTCTCGAGAATCCTCTATAGACTTCGTCCTTTCACTCCCCACAGCCTTGTTACCAGCTAACATATCGAGTACCTTCTTCAAACGCAGAAACCGAAGACTTTCAGTTTACATGTTGTGAAATTACTGAGTCTTCCAATGACTGCCACCGAATGGCAGAAGTTTCAACGTTTTTTTTTCCGTTGGTTCGTTAAGTATTTCTTGTGAATCTTTTAATGCCTTAAAATTCTTCGGAGACTGTTAAAGGTAGCTATAAAGAACGTTTGGAATGTCTTGAAACTTTAAAGTTCGTATAGTATTGAACTGCGTGACTATTAGAACTACACAATGGGCCTCACAGTGCACAGATAATATAGGAGGGTAACTGTTATTAAATAGAGCTGCCACCACAGATCGAACAGCTGTCATAAAAGATGCACCGCTAATAGAAAATGAGTTTCCTCTTAACATTGCTATGATTACCTAAAATTCCGACAACACATGGTTATATATAATATATAATATATAATATATAATATATAATATATAATATATAATATATAATATATAGATCTCTTGCAGTAAATCCTGTTTGCGGACAGTGTATAAAATGCCATTTCTGCACTTTTACGCATATTAGTTTTTCAGTGACTGTTACTAGACTCGGCTGTCGCAATTATTATCTAAGGTTATTTTCAATAAAATATTGCTAGTAATTTTACACATTGCATCCTCCTTATCAAGAATACTACCGTAATTTTCATAATTTGATCAAACAAACAAATCCTACATATCTAGATAATTCTCTTGATAGAGAAATCTTTCTTGTAGCAATACTTTCCTCCAATATTGTGTAGATGAATTTCATAGCTGCTGCTACAGTGTCTCCGGATTTTCATAGGATCCACCCGGGGCTTGTACAAAATTGTGATCCATCTAACGATTATCAAATAGGATTCTTATGGTTGAAAAAAGAAAACATTGTGGTCCGGATTTACTTTTATCTGGCTTCGAAGTCAGAAATAGAAGTAAACTGTAATATATGAAATTCGAATCATTTGTTAATGCTGCAATAATTAGAAACTACATTAATGAGATCGAAACTTCCCTTCTCCGCGTCCTCACGCAAACAACGGAATTTCAACAGAATACCGAACTTATCACAACTTACGCAACATGTTCTACTTTTCCACTAATTATTTGGTACAGCTATGTTACAATCAGGTTTAGTTTATTTTGTATGGCCATTTCTGGTTTCACTGAGACTAGAACTTCGTTCCATTTTCCTCTTCAAAACAATTTTCTCCATCGGTTCTTAAAATCCGCGAACATACACAATCTGCATTTAACAAGTATAAGTGAACCACGCAGACCATGTCCGTAATGAGATCCACAAACTGGGAGGGAAAGCTGCATATCGTTTGAGCGACATACTGCTACGGCCTGTAGAAGCCAGAAACTGTTTTCAGCCTCTGTTTGGTTCTGGAAGATAGCTGTCGCACTTTTGGAGGATAGGCGGCATTTCTTTGTTTCTGTGATACATTGTTTAGGCTTGTTTGAGTTTATATCCTAATTGGGATCCTCTGCGCGAGTATGAGCTTTCGCAAGGATCAAAAGGGCAAAGTTCTACACACGTATACTCACTTCCCTTGGAGAGGGAGTGAAAGGCCAGGTTAAGAAGAAAACAGTGGCAGAACGTTGTTGTCATTTTGCTAATGCATTCATCGATCTTGAGTAGCAAAAAGCGACAAAACCGACTGTGACTTTAAACTCTGCTTTGAACCCTTAACTGTCGATATCCATCGCTACATCATTGGAGGCGGACAGCTGGTAACGAGATTTGAGTAGTGCGCTTTTGGGCTTTCCACCACCCCTACAGCGGATGTTACTTTCTACTTAGAGGAATATCGCACTACGGAACACCAGGCATATCATGCTTCGTGTTCTATGTTCCTTTGCATTCTCAGGAACGTTGATATTACTCCAATAACGTTCATTTACTACTGAACCGTTAGTAAACCGTTAAGACTTCTTTTTTTGCATAAGTTCTGTGACTGAGTAGATGCGATCCGCCTCGCGTTCTGGCCCTGTGCCAGCCTTTTCACCCAGAGCAGCATTTGCAACGTAAGTCCTCTATCTGCTTTATGTACACCAACGCTGTCTTATCTACAACTCTCTCGTACCATGGAAGTTATTCCCTAATGTCTAACACATGTCCTGTCAACTTGCCCCTCCTTCTTGCCAGTGTTTTCTATTTATTCCTGTCCTCGCCGATTCTCCAGAAGGCAGCCTTATTCCTCACTTTAAGCCCAACTAATAATAAACGTTCTTATGTAGCACCACATCTTCTTCTGCAGCGGTTTTCCCACGGTCCATGTTTCTCTAGCATACAATGCTGTGCTGCATACATACATGCATGCATGCATGCATGCATACATACATACATACATACATTCGCAGAACTTTTCCTCCCAAATTAAGGCTTATGTTTGACATTAGTAGACTTCTCTTGGCCAGGAATTCCCTTTTTGCTGGTGCTAGTTTGCTTCTTAAGACCCTCTTGCCCCGTCCATCGCGGCTTATTTTGCGGCATAGGTAGCAGATTTCCTTAACTTCATCTACTTCGCGATCAACTGAGGCATTGCTTCTGTTACCCGTGGTCCCTTCAGTTACCTTCGTTGTACCTGTTTTCCTTTCTAGCATTTCTGATTGCCCATTTTAGTAATGGCTATTCTTCTTCAACTGTGTTGCCTACTGAGCTATTCCCTTTGCTGTATCTTTAGCCTTAAGAGAACTTCATACGTATCTCGTCATTCCTTAGTACTTCTATATCCCACTTCTTTACGTATTGATTCATAGTGACTAATATCTTAAACTTCAGTCTACTCCTCATAACTAATAAATCATGATCTGAGTCTACGTTCCAGTCCCCCATGATCATTGATTTTCATCTCCCTCTTCGTACTGTATTACCCGTCCAATCCTCATAAACTTTCTGTCTCTCTTCATTTTCAGCTTGCGACATCGGCATGTATACTTGAACTAGGGTTGTCGGTGTTGCTTTGCTGTCGATTCTGATAAGAACTATCCTGTTACTGAACAGTTTAGAGACATACACTCTGCCCTAACTTCCTATTCCTAACAAATACTATCCTGTTACACCATTTTCTGCTGCTGTTAATGTTATCCTATACTCAGCTGACGACAAATCCTTGTCCTCTTTCCATTTCACTTCACTGAACCCTACTATGTCTAGATCGAGTCTTTGCATTTCCATTTTCACATTTTCTTGCTTTCCCACCACTTTCAGGCTTCTGACATTCCACGCCCCAACTCGTAGAACATTATCGTTTCGTTCGTTATACAATCTTTTATCACCTCCCCCTTGGGAGTCCCCTCCAGAGATCCGAATGGGGGAAAATTCCGAGATATTTGCCAATGGAGAGATCCTCATGACACTTTTTAATTACGGGCTACATGTCCTGTGGATACTCGTTATAAGCTCCCCCCAGTTTCGCACCCAGCTTTATTATTTGCATACACTGAAGGTCAAGTTATATTCGATTAATTTAGCATGATCAGTAATAGCTCCTTTGCATCAAACTCATTGTCGTGCCCTTCCGTTATTGTGAAATCTAAGGAAAATAACTAAATGACAAGATGTCCTTTCTCAAGTACTGGATGTTATTAACAAAAACAGCCTTTTGCACACCATATTTTATACACTCAACAGAAATCAGATACCGTGTGCCATTACAAGTGTATTCTTCCACTCACGGACTCTTAACAGTCGACTCCCGCACCACCCACTCGCACACTGTTGACTGCACTTCAGTCTTTGCTTCAGTTTGTCGCTGCATACACCGCATGATAGATGAAATGTAAGGGTACTGTGCGTTTGCTACTTTGTGTGTCTTTAATGCAGTATTTTCCATTGCCTTCTGCATCCTCATGCCGTTGATTGTTCTTGATTCTTCCACCTGTAGGGGCAGTTCGACAAGAGAGTGCCCTCAGCCACTGACCGCTACTTCGGCATCTTTGACAAGGCCGCTGGCAGAAGGAGGGTGACTTCTTATATCGAACGACTTCGGCCTCTAATGCTGATTATTAATCAAAATTTAAGCGGTGGCAATTTTTGATCTCAGATCCAAAGGCTTCTTCATTATTAATTATAGACGCTACCGCTAAACTACCCTGTTAAGGATATGAGGTCCTAAATATTTAGGTGCTTAAAACTCTGCTTCCGCTGTGGCCGAGCGGTTCTAGGCGCTTCAGTTTGAAACCGCGCGTCCGCTAAGTTCCCAGGTTCGAATCCTGCCTCGGGCATGGATGTGTGTGATGTCCTTAGGATAATTAGGTTTCAGTAGTTCTAAGTTCTAGGGGACTGATGACCCCAGATGTTAAGTTCCAGAGTGCTGAGAGCCATTTGAACCATTTCCTCTTAAAACGGAGCTCAAATTGCCCAGACTATTCTCATCTAATGTTTCATAATGAAAGCATTTATCAACTTTCAATAAACTTTAAATGTGCTGTTTCGCATATGGGTGTTTGACTCTATCTATAATCTCTTGTGCTGCTAAACAAAAGCCGCTCGCATATCACCCCTGTCAACAAAAGGCATAAAAGATGTGTGTGGGTGGTGTGTGTGTGTGTGTGTGTGTGTGTGTGTGTGTGTGTGTGTGTGTGTGGTGTCGTCCTTAGCGTAAGATTGATTTAGATTAAGTAGTCGGTAAGGTTAGGGACCGATGCCCTCCGCAGTTTGGTCCCATAAGACCTTACCACAAATTTCCAAAACAAATACGAAAACTGACATTCACACACCACAGTTCAGAATCAAAGTGAAACCAACTCACCAATGCTCCTTGTAGAACAAACAACACATTTACTTCTTTGAAGTGAGGCTTAATGCTAACGTAGACACACATTTCCATTTATCCTATGCTTTATGCTCTACGATTTGTCGACAGCGTAAACCAGGTTATGAGAACATGTTTTATGCTTAGCGGTTAGAGCTGCTGCAGTAGTTAGTCCGAAGTCAGGCATTGAGTTTCGAACACACGTTTTGATTAGGTTCAGTTCAGAAAATGATTTTTCTGCTGTAGCGGAAGTAACTGACAGAGCCAAGTACAGCTGAAAAGCAGTGGAAACATCAGGGAGACTACTTGCAAGAAAAATATTCTGAGCAAACAAAACTTCTGCGAAATGTTTAATTGCCAACACGTTCCCTTTCCTTCCAAATAAGAAATTTTGGGCCAATAAGTTAGTGTTGGAGTTTTATGGTTACATATGATTCCCAATTCCTAAATTGCTGTTCTGCTGCTTTGTGAATACTTCCATTTTCTAATTTAAAAGATGAACAGGATGTAAAAAAAGATAAATAACCATTAACTTTCTGTAGGCTGTTGAAACGTTTATTTGGTTGTTGAATTAAATGGAAACTTTGATGCCAAAAGATTCTGGCCAATCTACTATTCTCTGATCTGCAGAAAACTAATTAAAATTTTTCTTTAATCTATGGGTATGTTTTGAGGTAAACTCTGGAATAATCCTCCCAACTATCGTTAGTACCTTTGCTTCTTCTACTAAAACCTCAAGTGTTTCTTAACGTGGGTAAATTATTTCTTGCAGTTTGTGGAAGCTGGGAGGCATTGTCTACATCAGCATTAGGGGACTGCAGTAGTTTCGAGACAAGGTTAATACTTTCCAAAAACTTGCTTTGAAATAAGAGAGGCAAAGCAAAATCAAAAGATCCCTCAAATTTTATCAAAGTTTGCAAGGTGGTTGTATAATTTTCCCCCTTGACATACTATTTTCAATAAGGAATCATAACCCATTCATCATGCTGAGGAGCTTGATACCATGCATGCCCTACTTCAAATAAAGTGATACTAGTTTTCACAGTATGGAGCGTATACATTCATACGTGGCCGACATGAACTCAATACTAAGAAGCATTGCCTGCTTTGCATGTTAATAGACTTGTAGTATCGCAATCACTTTGAACTGAAGTGGATGCATGGAGCTACCAGCCGTCGAGAGTAGATCATGGAATGCATTTGGAGAAGGGCCATAAAAAGCTAACACTTCGCAGTGGGGAGGCAGGCACCATTAGTGCAGCCTGAAGCTGGTCGTTTATGACAGAACACAGCTAACAATAGGCCATTAAGTAGGATTCACTTACACCTGCGTGAAATAGAAGAATCAGTTTAGCACAGCATGGGTCCGCGTGGCTGCTCTTAGAGGATCAATACATGGAATTGGACAGAACACACACAGAAAGACAACACTTGAGGCTTGGGAGAGCTTCTAGGAAAGGATATCTTTCAGAATCACAATGGGAGGCCTTTGAAAAGCACGAAAAACATTCACTATGCTTCCGCTTTCGAAACAGAAAATAGGCCATAGTGGAAAGCATTGCTATTTTTAACAAATACTCGCATATCACGTGATGAAGCCATGGTTGCTAGTGGGCAGCTCGTTATGGGCAGAGTCTGAGAGGACAGGAGCGAAACATGAATGCTATAGGCCGGAAGGAAGATAGTTACCACCCCCAGTATGCTTCTCAAGCCTCACACGGCCAAGGAACGATGCAAGTCGTACCACAGTCACCACTACGACTTGTAGTAGGGGATGAACAAAAGCTACAGTGGGCGAAACCAAAGTAACACTACTGGCCATTAAAATTGCTACACCACGAAGATGACGTGCTGCAAACGTGAAATTTAACCGACAGGAAGAAGATGCTGTGATCTGCAAATGATTAGCTTTTCAGAGCATTCACACAAGGTTGGCGCCGGTGGCGACACGTACAACGTGCTGATATGAGGATTGTTTCCAACCGATTTCTCATACACAAACAGCAGTTGGCCAGCGTTGCCTGGTGAAACGTTGTTGATGCCTCGTGCCTGTGCGTGCCTGTGCGTGCCTGTGCGTGTGTGCGTAGTTGGCGTTATTTCCACTGGCGACTGTTTTATTTTAAGTTGTCGGCATTCTGAAGATGAGTGGGTCTGTTGTTGTGGATGAGGGAAGTTACCTCAGCGCGGTGCAGTGGGCTGGGTCTGCTGGCAGCCCCTGCACAGTGTCGGAGCGTGTGTAGAGCTGTCCGATCACTACGAGCTTCGTGGTTCACCGACCCAGGACATAATAGTTGAGTAGTGGTTTCAACTACCCAAGCCACGTCCATTCATGTTGTGGTGGTTCGTCTGGGTGGTTTGCTGTTGGGGAGGTTTCACTGTGAGCAACACAGAGTGTTTCTACTGCTGAAATTTGGCCACCATGCGGTGCAAGTGTCTATTTTGGTTGACTACAATTAGAGTGCACCAGTGGAATTTCTGCCTTGTGGCCGTTAGTGTTGTGGTTACCTGCCCTCGGCACTAACGTAATTTCAGGCTACGTCCTTTCCTCACGTGTTGTCGCTGTCCAACATCGTGTGTAATTTTGACACGTAATACATACTCCATTGTGGATTATCGCGTTTGCAGTCTTCTCTCTTTGAGTTCTCATGTAATGATTGTTGGGAAGCAAGTCGCTGTGTCGGTCAGTCCGTGGCTGCCCCTGGTTACGGATCAAGTTTAGCTGGGCTCACATGCGCTGTGCTGTGTCTGTTCTGTGGTACTGCCAACATGCTTCATGTCCACCAAGGCTATTTATGGCTTTCTTCTTCAGTAAAGCATGACTGAATGTTTGTGAGGAAAAGCATTCCCATGTCGACTGGTATACCGTCTTGGGACTGGTGTGCGCTCCTTATCTTCCTGCTGATATCCAGTCTATGTGGTACCTTACGATCAGTGGGAAGCAAAGTCTGCCGATGTCGTCTCCACGAAGTTCACCTAGGAGACGCACCGTTGTGTGTTGGCTGTGATGTTCTGGACATGTGCGAGCATCGCCTGGTGCGAATCGGCGGTAGGTGTCTGGTTTTGATGCAACAGATGCTGTTCTTAATTACCCATGTGTCTCGTCATCAGATACCTCCCCACCTGCTCCTGTTCCCGGACTTGGCCTTCTACCCACAAACTAAGACGAATTCCGTGAAATGGATATGTGGACACGCATTTTCACTATATGTTTGCTGACGGCGAGAAAAATGTCCTTGATTTCTGACACTTACCCAGTGCACGCCATTGTGCAATTGACCACAGTCCCAAATACTAATAATTTAATTTTCTTCGTAGAATGTTACTTAACTCACCCTGGTATTGGGGTGTTACTCCAAGTTGGAACTAATCGACGACCTTTCTGCTCTTAGTACCAGTTCTTCTCTGGTCATTGGAATGTTCTAGTCCGAAAAACTATGCATTGATAGTCGCCACCAAGTGTGGCTTGTCGCCGCTCCCACCTCCTCGCGATGTCGGTTTCCTGCTATGATCGGTGGTATATATATATAATTGATGTTGAGAAAATCAGCCAACCAGTTGCAAAACAGAGGTTTATTAGCCCTTGACTTACGTTGATATTTCTAAAAATATCTTCACATGATGTCCACTCCTTCTGAATAAGATATTTTTAGAAATATCGAAACCTAGGTCAAGGACTGATAAACCTTTGCTTTGCAAATGGTTAGCTGAATTTTTCAACCTCTTCAGATTTACACAGCTGCTGTTTCGCAGGCATGTTTAAGATTTTGAATCATTGATGTTCTTTGAATCTCTTCTCCACGTTCCCTATGCTTTTCTCGGTTCTCGGGGGGAGGAAGAGGACATGGTGGCCAGGCCTCAGAATTCTCGCCGGCCGCGGTGGTCTCGCGGTTCTAGGTGCGCAGTCCGGAACCGTGCGACTGCTACGGTCGCAGGTTCGAATCCTGCCTCGGGCATGGATGTGTGTGATGTATTTAGGTTAGTTAGGTTTAAGTAGTTCTAAGTTCTAGGGGACTGATCACCACAGCAGTTGAGTCCCATAGTGCTCAGCCATTTGAACCATTCAGATTACTCGGATTGCGACCGGTGGCCCAGTTTGCCTCCCTCCCCCCTCCCCTTTTAGGGGGCAGGAACGTACAAATAACTAAACTTTATTTTGTCTTAACCCATTGTGGAACTTTCCTATAGACATAATACAAACATGTTCTGCAATAATTGATGTTATTTACATTTCCGCCCGATCAGAAAATGAAGAATGAAATAAATATTTGGCTGCCTATTTCCGAATATGTGGCGATTTCAGAGAGCGTGGTTAGACAGAAACCTAAAAGAACAGCCTAAATCGCAGTGAGAGAATCGAGCACCAGTAAAATCCATTTTTTCCTTTTCACAAGTATTCGGCTTTTTTTTATGTTTTTTTTTTCAGAACATACATAATTTCATAGTGTGTGGTTAGGCAGGAACCCAAGATTATATCATAAATTGCTGTGAGTGAGACAAACAACAAGACGTATACGAGGCTCACTCCAAAAGGAATGCACACTATTTTAGTAAAAATACAGTTTTCATTCTGCATGTGTGAAAGTTTTACAGTGTGTAGATACATCCTCCCCCCTTGTTTTCAAACTTAGTGTAACCTGTTCCCGCGAGTGGCGCCGTCATAGCATGTCTTAAAGATGGCTGCTACACTTGACGTTCGACAGAAGCAACGTGCTGTCATAGAATTCCTGTACTGTGAAAGCGAGACATTGGGAAACATCCAAAAAGTGTATGGAGATGCTGCTGTCGATCGCAATACAGTTTGGCAAGCAGGTTACGTGATGAAAGTGGGCAAGGCAATATTGAGGATTGTCCTCGCAGCGGCAGGCCTCGTACTGCACACACTCCAGACAATGTGCATAGAGTTAACGAATTGGTGACTGCTGACAGACGCATCACAGTGAACGAATTGTTACGCTATGTTGGGATACGGGTAGGAAGTGTTTGCAGAATACTGAAAGTGTTGGCGTTAAAATAGGTTTGTGCGAGGTGGGTTCCCAGGATGTTGACAGTGGCTCACAAAGAAACAAGAAAAACGGTATGCAGCCAACTTTTGGAACAGTACGAGAATGGTGGAGATGAATTTCTTTTAGGAGTTGTGCAGATGATGAAACATGGCTCCATCATTTTTCACTAGAGACGAAGACTCAATCAATGGAGTGGCATCATGCAAATTCAACCAAGAAGAAAAAAATTCAAAACCACACGTTCTGCTGGAAAAGTTATGGCTATGGTGTTTTTCGATTTCGAAGGACTCTTGCTTGTGGACATCATGCCAAGTGGAACCACCATAAATTCTGATGCATATGTGACGACACTGAAGAAAGTTCAAGCTCGACTGAGTCGTGTTCGACCACAGCGGCAAAAGCAGGATGTTCTGCTTTTGCACGATAATGCACGGCCACATGTCAGTCAAAAAATCATGGAAGAGATCACAAAACTCGGATGGAAAACATTGAAACACCCGCCTTACAGTCCTGACCTGGCTCCATGTGTCTATCATCTCTTTGGGAAACTGAAAGACTCTCTTCGTGGAACAAGGTCTGAAGATGACTCCCTTGTGCACGCTGCCAAACAGTGGCTCCCAAAGGTTGGTCCAGAATTTTACCGTGCATGTACACAGGCGCTGGTTCCAAGATGGTGTAAGGTAGTTGAGAGGGATGTAAATTATGTGGAGAAATGAAAATATTGTTCCTAAAGGATGTATCTACACACTGTAAAACTTTAAAACGTGTAGAATAAAAGATGGATTTAAAAAAAAAATAGTGTGCATTTCTTTTGGGGTGACCCTCGTACAATTCCTCGCGTGGCGCAAATATCTGATCATTTAGGAATATGTTGCTTTATTCGAGTGTTTGATTAGACAGAACTCTAGAAGAGCAGCTTAAATTGCTGCGATTTTCATCGCAGCAATGACACTTGCATTCTTCGTTGTGACAAGTATGTAGCTGTTTGAGAAGAGCAAGCGAAAGTAGGCTTTGCACACCGGCAAGGTGGGTTCTTCTTACGTCTCTCCGATTGGAACAGATGCGTGTTGTAGTTTTACCGCCTTGAAGTCTCTAGGCAAGACTATCTGATATAGTTGCAAAAAGCGGACGCTTGTGTCCTATCCTTCGAATGCAAGCAACTAAACACACTGCTGGCTAATATTTGGATATACAGGGTGAGCATTAGAAAACCGAAAAAACTGAAGGGACGGATTCTTGACTGTAAATGTAGAAATAATGGTCCAAAATACACCATTGCCACTGTAGATGGCACCGACGAATGAAAGTTTCTGTGATCCTTGTGCAGTGCAGTCTGAGCGACCGATTCATCGTACTCTAAGCAGCAGAATATCGGGAAGAAGCCGAGATGGTGTTTGTGTAGGGCCAGGCAAATGGAAACGGTCGAGAATCAGCACGGCTGTACCAGAACAAATACCCTCACAGACACCAACCACATCACACAACATTTCAAGCCGTTTTTGGGCGTTTGTTACGTTATACCACCTTGGTGGGCTAATGACCTGGAGTTATACTGGGTTCGTCTCAACATCCTGTGCTCCAAAATGGGGTGTACGCACAGTCCGCCGCCTCCCTGCACGTTCGTCAGTCTGAAAGGATCCATGGTGACACAAACGCCCAAAAAGGTCTTGAATTGGTGTTTGATGTGGTTGGTCTCTGTGAGGGTATTTGTTCTGGTATAGCCGTGCTGCCTCTCGACCGTTTCCATATGCCGGGCCGTACGCAAACACTATCTCGGCTTGTTCCCGACATGAATACCAGATCGTTCTGCTGCTTACAGTACGCTGCGTCAATCACACAGCCCGCAACACACAAGGAACACACGGCACGGTCGGAGGAAATTTTATTCGTCAGCGCCACCTGTTGTGGCTACGATGCATCCCTCACGCATGTTAAGAGGCCCTCTTTTCCTCAATTTTCTGGCAGGAATCCGTTTCTGCAGTTTGGCGGTTTTATTCATGTTCACGCAGTATAATCCAGATGCGCCAGGGATACTTTTACAGCCGGCCGCGGTGGCCGAGCGGTTCTAGGCGCTGCAGTCCGGAACCGCGGGACTGCTACGGTCGCAGGTTCGAATCCTGCCTCAGGCATGGATGTGTGTGATGTCCCTAGGTTAGTTAGGTTTAAGTAGTTCTAAGTTCTAGGGGATTGATGACGTAAGATTTTAAGTCCCATAGTTCTCAGAGCCATTTGAACCATTTGAATACTTTTACATCTTACACCAGATCGGCTACGCTGACGGGATGCCCGTCTCTTGGAACATGTCCAGCATTACGACGGTGGACTGAACAGGGGAAAAAAGTATCTCATGAGGAACAACTGGAAACGGAAACTAATGATCACTGTACTTTCAGCATTTACTCTAAGGGAGGAAAGTTACCTTGTCTCCTTGCATTATTCTGACCTATAAAACTTTGTCCAGGCATAGCTTCCTCAAAGGTTTATTGATCCGTCACCGATATAAACGCTGGATGACAACATTAGTAATGATGGGCAAGATAACTAGTAATTGGAATCGCACATGTGTAGTGCTCATTAATACGAGCCCTTGTGCGATGTCGCACTTGCGTAATCGGAACTTCGTCAGTTGTGAATCTGTGAAACTCCAAAATGACGAAGATCTAAAGACAATCTGATGGACATCAGTGCATTATATATTGAATTTAACATTTAGAAAACTATATAATGCCATAACAAGTAAATTTTTAGTACTAGTCCTTGTAACAGACACTAAAATGGCTGGTGTTAGTTGTGGCAATTACGATGATGACTGTGAAATATTGTTTATTCTGTACGTTAATTCTCTTTCAATTAATTCGCTCTCGGTTACTTGCGCATCGAACGACTCCCGCTCGCAATCAGCACTACGTAAGAAACATGATATTCATAACATATCGGAAAAGCGCACGAAAGCTCTGCAGATCTCGGAAGATCCAAAATAGTACTCTGTTTTCACAAGAAGTATAAAAAATTAATCAACTTTATCACTCCTAGTCTGATAAATCAGCTTACAAGAACCACAGGATTTTTGCCACAATCTGAATACAACTCTATTGGCCAAGAGAGTGCAATGTGACGAAGATCCTCATGAAACAGTTCCGAATTCAATCTTGTTTGCGAATTAGTAGTTAAATTTCCATGTGTCATACAGTAATTACAAAAGTAAACTTCCCGTTCTCTCTATGAGAATTAAATTCAAATTTAATTGAGGCGATCGGCAGCTCACTCTCTTGTTGTGCAGGATAGCAATCCTACTTGAATTGAAAAGAAAAAAAAATGCCCAAAAGGCGATAAATAACGAAAAACAAATTCAGTTCGCTAACAGGCTTCATCAACTGTGACACTGCGATGCAGATGACTTAGCAAGTTGCACTTTTGTTCTTTTTGAGCATAAAACTTGCAATTATCAAATTTACGTCAGAAACAAATAATGATGGTAAAACTTCTCTGGAGTTAGAAGCCACGAATACTGATGTAATTTTTTTTCTCTCAAAGTTCCCGCTGCTGTAATCTTTCGCAGCAATAGTCCATCAAACAACGGAGCACTTGTTAAACATTACCATTTTAATATTTGTTAGGATTCCTCTCAATGTCTTGGTTGCGTTTTTACTGTGGTAGAAGCAACACTGATTTGTTTTGTCGGATGAAGTTTCCAGTATAAACTATTCATCTCCAGCGTATGAAGTCTAAGAATTGCGAAGTACAAATATTTAGATTGTACAGCTGTTTGTACAAATTTTCTTTATTATTCTGTCATTTACGTACCAGTAATTTCTGTAAAGCCTAATAAATGGCTCTTAGTTGTTCTTCATCTGCTTGGCTACTGTAAGTTTTCAAAAATACATTTAGCTCTCTTCCTTTCTAATTTTTTTATACTTAACTGTTGCTTTTTTCAATTATTTCTGTTATAATGTTTCACATGGGCACATGTCACTATTTGCGCCCGATAGGCGGCGCACCTTGTATTGTTTTCGTGGGCCGACCTGTCAGATGTTGTTCCTAACTAGGCATACGTGCCACAGGCTGGAGCGTATTTTATTTTATTTTTGAATTAAGCATATCTGTTCTTAACTCTGACCATTGCTTCTTGGAATGTAATTTTACGTAAGTTGTGGGGTGTCGATTAAGTTACTTCACTGGTTTAACGTTTTGATGCCGTCTTTAATCACGTGCGCCTGGCAACTAATTTGGTGGTCAGCCAGAAAGCGAAGGGAAACATACTGACCTCAGTTTCCAGTCTTCACGGCCACATTCCGGTCAAGCCCACTGAAAGAAGAGTGTCTATTTCCCATTTCTTTGCGTGATCAGGACTGTGACTTCAGTAAAAGTTTAAAGATCCAATCAAGATTTACTTTAATTAAAGTTTTTCACAAACAACACTTAAAATTGCGTTATGTTCAATTGAAAACAAGTCTTTCTAATCTAACGGCACCTTTAGCAGTTCAGAGGCGACCTCTACGGTAACTTCCTACCAGATTGTTTTTCGCCCTCACTTACATCACTCAATTGAAATTTCTCAATAAATGTTCAAAAATTAATGCTCGCCATAAAAGTGGAAATAAGTTCACCACTTGTCACGCGGAATTGAATTTCACACGGACGGCACACTAACAGCTACTTTGCCGAATTCTAAACGATCCAGGACGGTGTACAGTCCTCGCGAGTTCACTATCCGTTTTCACTGCCAAATACGCGCTTGTCACAGCTCGGCTCTGACGTCACCACGTTTAACTGGCGTGGACCTCACAATGTCTGAGACCGAAGTGAACTTTTCTACTGCTTCAGGGGCTGTATTTATAAGGTACCGGTGCGGACTGCCCAGAAAACATCTGTTGTCTCTATTTGCACACGGCGGCAGTCTACAAACGACCGCTACCTCGGGCACATAATCTTCAATAATGTAGTTACCAATTACTTCAGAAACTTCTTAATTTTTGCTGGTATGCAGATAAGCAGTTTGAAAGCAAGTAGAAAGTTTCAGCTCGCTAGAATGAAAACTTTGCGTAACAGAATTTATTTAGTGGAACTAATGGTAGATTTTTGCCTTTGAACCATACCTTTGCTAAGACTTATATCAATTGCTATTTATGTTACAAGTCTTAAACATGGTGTAGCTCTATTATTTGATATATTTGATCATCTGGTTTAACCAAATTCCTCTATCATTAAAATTTCAAGTACTTAATCTACAACACTTAGGTACTTTTTAGTTACAAAATTAGTTTTTATTTAATTACTCAAAAACTATAAGAGGTAGATCAACGTGGACTCTGTTATTATTTTTGGGGTGTACTGCAGCATAAAACAAATTTTCAAGTTTCTAAGTCCATTATTTAGCGCCTCTGGTTTTTCCGAAAAAACGTGGATTCCGGCGTTAATTTTTGTTTGCTGGTCTTGGAAACCAGCATCACTTATTTATAACTTCTAACTGCACATTCTGATCGAAATCGGGCTTCCTAACGTCATTATTTAGCGCCTCTAATTTTTTTCTTCAAGCGGCATTTTTCCCTAAACTGTTAAGTTTAGAACATCAAGACTTGGTATTTGGAACATTATTACACTACACTATAATTTACCAAAGTTTTAAACATAAATTTTGATTTTTAATTTCATACTAAATGTGGTGTCACCGCCAAACACCGCACTTACTGGGTGGTAGCCTTTAAATTGGCCGCGGTCCGTTAAGATACGTCGGATCTTGTAACCTCCCCTCTCTTATCGACCTTAATAACAGTGAAAAATTAAACCGCGTGCACCTAATGGAAATTTGGGAAAAGCAATCGTCACCGAAGTTAATTTGTCAGTAAAGAGGGAAGAAAGGGTTACATCTAAATTAAAGGAAAAATGCAAATGAAAGTGGTGGAAATTAATTTTGAAAAGGGGTAAAGTTAATAAAGAAAGTAAATGTGCGGTCTTACGTTAACAATTAATTGGCGTTAATTAGATATTTGAGATTTGGGGAAGTTTACGGGCGCCAGTCCCATGGACAACTACTATAATAACTGAAAATGAAAGATTAATGCACATATAATTAGCACTAAAAGCGTGGCAACTGAAGGTTGACACGTGTTGTGTGAAACCTGAATGTTTGTCAGAAGTAATAAATTTCGCTACACTCTGACTTAATGTAGCAAAAGAATTAATAAAACAGGAAAATTGAAAGTTAATTTAGTGACTGAAATTAATAGTGAACTTTGATTCTGAAGCACTATGAAATTCAATAAAATGTTAGTCTTGGGCTACCTCAACAATCATTTCAAAAGCTACTTGAATCTACGCAATTTAGAAATAAGGGATTTAGCCTTGAACTTGAATTAAATGATTCTGAACAATTAACAATAGTAAAATGTAGGACATACCAAGCTGAGTTGCAGTCACAGGTAGGCTGAAATATGGTAACAAAACTCGCACTCTTAATTTGTACTTGTGTAATTTAAATATTGTAGCCATCTATGAACACCTTAACTGAACTTTTAATTTAAAGCAGTGAAATCGAATGATATTACTTTAATGCTGGCGTTTGAATTTCAATGACACCCGGGTTCATTCCGGAAAAGGAAGGGACCCTGCTTGGTAATGCAATTGGGACAATGAGCAACAAAGGTTCATGCTAAGTTGTGGTACTTTGGTGATGCAACAGTTTTAAAAGCTGAGGTCTGCCATACAGTTCTGAAACTTTACGTGCTTTTAGTCTTCCTTGTTGGTTAATTGAAGGTTTTTAGGCGTCGATCGGGACGGTGGCGACAGTTACTCATTGTCGTCCGTCGCTGTTGCAGAAGCTGGATGTTGGCGCGCCTTCTTCTTGACACGGTCACCAGGCGAAACGGGCTCTTCATGTGCGCCAGCTAATGCTACCCGTCCGCGACTCCGTATCAGAAACCATCATAGCAAGTCGAGCGCAATTACATGCTGCCAAACCCCGAAAGCGCGGCAACTCGCGGGAGCGTCACCAACACACCTGCTCCACCGCCCTACTCCCGCCAGACTCCCTCTGCCCGCGCTCCATGCGGCAGAGTTAACACTTTCGAAGATCCTAAACACTTTGGTTCTCCACACGACCTATCGATGTAATCGTTCGATAGCATAGTTTTCCCTAGGCCAGACCCAGCGTAAAAGTACAAATAATATTTACAAAACAAACCAATTATACATCGACATAAAGTAAAACAGTTACAATATATAAAGACACAGAAATGTCATATCTTCAGGTAACAAATAAAGGAAAAGAATTTATAGTACAATAGATGGAAATAGGAGGATATGCATTTCCGGCGTTACAACCTGCGTGTCGCCACTATAGTGATTGCAGACCGAGCGCCGCCACACGGCAGGTCTAGTCTATAGAGACTCCCTAGCACTCGCCCCAGCTGTACAGCCGACTTTGCTAGCGATGGTTCACTGTTTACATACGCTCTCGTTTGCAGAGACAACAGTTTAGCCTTCAGCTACGTAATTTGCTACGACCTAGCAAGGCGCCATATTCAATTACTATAATTACTTCAAGAACGTATTCTGAACAGATAATATTGTGAATCATGTACCGTCAAGAGCGACGTTCATCATTAATGGATTAAAGTTAAGTATCAAACTAATTACGTTCGCTCTCTGAATTCTCATTCCTGGACATGTTCCAGACCTCACGTCAGTACAGTTCTTCCCTCCTCACGCCAGCCTGCGTGAGCTAAAACGCGTGCATTTCGGCTAAAACGCGTGCACTTCGGCCTCCACTCGTAAAACGGTGTTGGCTCTTCTGCGAACACAAAACTAAATTGTGGTGCAATACTTGTGTGCTACCCACAGACGTGTTGTGGTGACGTCGCGCTACCGGCAGTGAACTGGGGTAAGTCCCGGCGCACTCGCTCGCCTCTGTATCTCACACATGACACAGCGTTTGGTTTGCTTCAAAGTAACCTTTGTACGCCACGATAGTTGTCGTCTTGGTTAATCTTTTTTGTCACAATTTTCTATGTATTATTTTATAGGATTTCTCAAAATTTCATTCTGATGAAGACATCCTTAGAGATGTCGAAACTTAAATCAATGTACCAAACTGCTATTTTGCAACCGGTTGACTGTTTGATTCCTATGTTGAAACGAAGTCCAGATATTCTGGTTCCGTATTTTCATCGTCTGCTGCGAATATAGTGAATAGTTTTGCAACGTTCTTCGAAGGGCAGAAGTTCTTCACTAGTTAAAGTTTCAATGAAATCTATTCTTCGTCCTCACTTCTTTTATGAAAAGTTCCCAATTATAACGAGCAAGTGACACGTTGGCAATCTTTCTGTTCTACATCTACATCGTTACTCTGCAATTCACACTTAAGTGCCTGTAAGAGGGTTCATCGAACCATTTTCATACTAATTCTCTAACATTCCACTCTCGAATGGCGCGTGGGAAAAAGGAACACCTAAATCGTTTCGTTCGCGCTCTGATTTCTCTTATTTTATTATGATGATCATTTCTCCCTATGTAGTTGGGTGTGAACGAAATATTTCCTCATTCGGAAGAGAAAGTTGGTGATTGAAATTTCGTAAATAGATCTCGCCGTAAAGAAAACCACCTTCGTTTCAGTGACTGCTACCCCAACCCGCGTATCACATCAGTGGCACTCTACATCCACATCTACGTCAGTAGTAACTTGAATACCTCTATCGGCTCTCCCTTCTTTTCGAGTCTCGTATTGTTCGTGGAAAGAAAGATTGTCGGTAAGCCTCTGTGTGGGCTCTAACCTCTCTGATTTTATCCTCATGGTCTCTTCGCGAGATATACGTAGGAGGGAGCAATATACTGTTTGACTCCTCGGTGAAGGTATGTTCTCGAAACTTCAACAAAAGCCCGTACCGAGCTACTGAGCGTCTCTCTTACAGAGACTTCCACTGGAGTTTATATATCATCTCCGTAACTCTTTCGCGATTACTAAATGATCCTGTAACGAAGCGCTCTCTCCCAGAAAATTTATGGAATTAACTGCTTCCACTTGCTGACCTGCTATATTGTAGCTAAACGATAAAGGATCTTTCTTTCTATGTATTCACAGCACATTGCACTTGTCTACATTGATATTCAATTGCCATTCCCTGCACCATGCGTCAATTCGTTACAGATCACCCTGCATTTCAGTACAATATCAATTGTTACAACCTCTCGATATACAACAGCATCATCCGCAAAAAAAGCCTCAGTGAACTTCCGATGTTATCCACAAGGTCATTTATATATATTGTGAATAGCAATGGTCCTACGACACTCCCCTGCGGCACACCTGAAATCACTCTTAAAAGTTAAACATTAAATATGTGTGAAATCTTATGGGACTTAATTGCTAACGTCATCAGTCCCTAAGCTTACACACTAGTTAACCTAAATTATACTAAGGACAAACACACACACACCCATGCCCGAGGGAGGACTCGAACCTCCACCGGGACAAATCACTCTTACTTCGGAAGACTTCTCTCCATTGAGAATGACATGCTGCATTCTGTTGTCTGGGAACTCTTCAATCCAATCACACAATTGGTCTTATAGCCCATATGCTCTTACCTTGTTAATTAAACGACTGTGAGGAACTGTATCAAACGCCCTGCGGAAGTCACACGGCATCTACCTGGAAAACTGTGTCTGTGGCCCTCTGTCTCTCGTGGACGAATAGCGCGAGCTGGGTTTCACACGATCGTCTTTTTCGAAACCCATGCTGATTCCTACAGAGTAGATTTCTAGTCTCCAGAAAATTCTCTCGCCCCTATTGCGCGATAACACGTAGCGAGCTGCACTTCTTTGCACTTTTTCGATGTCCTCCGTCAATCGTACCTGGTAAGGATCCCACACCGCGCAGCAATATTCCAGCAGAGGACGGACAAGTGTAATGTAGGCTGTCTCTTTAGTGGGGTTGTCGCATTTTCAAATTGTTCTGCCCCACAATATTATCTGTGTGGTCTTTCCAATTTAAGTTTCTCGCAATTGTAATTCCTAGGTCTTTAGTCGAATTGGGAGCCCTTAGATTTGTGCGATTTATCGTATACACAGAATTTATCGGATTTCTCTTAGTACCCATGTGGATGACCTCGCACTTTTCTTTGTTTAGTGCCAATTGCCACTTTTCGCACCATACAGAGATTCTCTCTAGACCATTTTGTAGTTGGAATTGATCGTCTGATGATTTTACTAGACGGTAAAGTACAGCGTCATCTGCAAACAATCGAAGGGGGCTGCTCAGATTATCACCTAGAGCGTTTATATAAATCAGGAACAGAAGAAGGCCTATGACACTACCTTGCGGAACGCCAGATATTACTTCTGTTCTATTTGATGTTTCTGTTATGCATCCAAGTGTTAAGAGGTGATCATACAACAGTTTTAAAAAACGAGTAATTTTTCTCTACTCAGTTTCTCGCTCTCGTCTTCTCCTTCAAATTTAAGGGCGTGGCAGATATTCGAGCTCATTCGGAATACGACACGGACAAAATGAATCGAGCACAATAACCCCAGTGAAGGCGCCATCCAGTCTCCGTCTCGTCAGTAAGAGTGTGTGCACTCTACGGAATCCCTCACTGCATCGCTCGGGCCGAAACACGCCGAAAGTCCAGAGCACTCTGAAGCCCTGGTGCAGAGTGCATCTGGCCGACAGCCAAGAACGTCATCTGCAAGTCGGAGCGTCCGGGCATCTGCAAGTCCGAGTGCCGGGGTGTCCTTACCGGCTGCTTAACGAGCCTTATTTATGTGCGCAGGGGAGTCGCCCTGCGCGAATCAGGTCGCCGGTCCCCGACACCCAGTCTCCTGTGACGTCACTGGCAGCGAGCGCTCCGTCTGTGACTCGCGATGCAGTCTGTTGTCAGCTGTGGTTGTAACCCAGTGGCAGTGAGCTGCATTTTGGTGTCCGAGGTACGGAAGACGATCTGCAGCATTTGCTGGGTACGTTCTGTAGCCCTACGTTTATTACTAATCCAACGTTTGATAAAATTAATCATTTTCTCGACATAGGTGTAATATAACACAAGACAAATTAACACCAGTGCAAGTATTTTCAGAAAAAAAGTATACAATATGTGTATGCAGACTGAAGCAACGAGTAAAATTTGTACCAGTGCCAGGTTATGAACCCACGTCTCGTGCTCGCTAGGCATTTGTGTTAACCACAACACCACCATGGCACAGTGGCTTTGCACAACTGCACAGACTACACTAGAACGACTCCCTCATCAATCCAAATTCCTATTCACATTTCTACTACTACTACTACTACTACTACTACTAGGCTCTATAGGCTCTACAGCCCTTGGAGGGCCTTGGCTTGCATCGCAATATCCTGCCATTCTATCTGGTCCGTGGCTTTCCGTCTCCAACCTCTGATACCCAGCTTTTTTATGTCATCTTCTATTCTGCCCACCCATCTCTTTCTGGGACGTCCCTGCCGTCGTCTGCCTCCAGCCTTGCCATCGAAAATCTTCTTTCATGTTCAGTCTTCCTCCATTCTGATCACGTGTCCTGCCCATCGCAGTCTTCTTATTTTAATGGTAGCGACAATGTCAGGTTCATCAAAAAGGTCTAATTCTGCATTCGTACGGATGCGCCAACCTTCTCGATCGTGTATTGGGCCGTATATTTTACGCAGAACCTTTCTCTCCCAAATGCTAAGGATCCTTTCCTCATTTGCAGTCTTGGTCCATGTCTCGGCACCGTACATTACGACTGGTCTTATAATTGTTCTGTAAATGAGGATTTTAGATTTTCGTGATACAAGTGACCTCCTAAGCATGGGTAGTGTGCCAAAGTAGCATCTGTTTTCTGATGCTATTCTAGCTTACACCTAGCTGCTGATGTCATTTGTTTCCGTGATAGTCGATCCGAGGTACTTGAAGTCTATCACCCAATCAAACTCCTTGTCAGCTGTCCTGAGATTTGGTAGGTTTGGCTGGTTGGTCATTGCCATATATTTGGCCTTTTCGGCATTGACCACCAGTCCAAGTTCCCTTCCACCTCTCTCCAGTTGTTGATAGGCATCAGCCAGCACGGCGGTGTTCTGTGCGAGTAACGCCACATCATCTGCGTAGGCCAGGTACTGCAGTCAACGAATAAAAATGGTTCCTCCTCTATTTGTCTCTATCTGACTTACGACTTCGTCTAGGCAGAGGTTGAATAGCAGTGAGAAGTTATTGTCACCTTCTCTCAGTCTCTTCTTCACTTTCACTTCTCTGGAGATTTCGTCCTGTATTTTTACTTTACAGCTAGTTTCGCTGAGAGTCATCATAGTAAGTTTAACGAGCTTCTTTGGTATTCCTGCGTCTTCCATCACATTCCCCAATGCCACTCTTGATATGCTATCATAGGCTTATTTAAAATCGATATAAAGCTGAAGTATATTTATTTGATGTTCATAACATTTTTAAGTAGTATGCGTAATGTGAGTATTTGGTCAGTTGTTGACCTATTTCTTCTAAAGCCACTTTGATAGTTTCCAATTCCCTCTTCCACATGGGGAATAAACCTCCTAGTTAGGATCTTGGAAACATTTTATATGTAGTATTTAGCAGGGATATTCCTCGGTAATTCTGGCAGTTTAATTTATCTCCTTTTTTATGTATGGGGAACATAATAGCCATTTTCCACTCCATTGGCATGCTCTCCTCCTGCCAGATGTTCAGAATTACTTAATGTATTGCTTTCCTCAATGCTTCCCCACCAAATTTGAGTAGTTTCGCCTAGATCTGATCCTCTCCCGGTGCCCTATTATTTTTTAAGGTCTCAATTGCTTGTATCCCTCCAGTCTGGGTTCTGGTGTTAAGACCCCTGGTCCATAATAAGTTATTTCCACCAGTTCTTCTTGTTCTAATCCTTCTACTTCTGGATTCAGTAACTCTTGGACGTATTCTGCCCATCTTCGAGTATTTTATTACTCTCCCATATATTTGTTCTGGATTGAAAGCCAGCCTTTCCTTCTTTAATCTTTTGGTACATGTCACGTACTTGCTTCTCATCTCCTAGCTGTTCAGTGTATTCTAATTTTTTTTTCTCTGCTGCTCTTTCCTTCTTCCTGCAAACCCTCTTATCGACATGGCGCTTCTCATTATATTAATTCAGATTTGCTCTAGTTCTTTTCTGAAATAATTTCATTCGTGCTACGTTACGCTCCTCAGTTCTTCTCATACACTCTTCATCAAACCAATCTGCCTTAATGAGTCTCGATATCATTCTTAATCCCCTCTTCTATTTTCGCCTGATATGCTCTCCGTATTTCTTCTGACTTTAGTTTCGTAATGCCAAGACTTTTCTATTTGTGGCCTTTTTGTTTACTCAGTAGCGATATCCTTTTCCTGTACTTAATTCTCACTAGATGATGGTCTGAACTACAGTCAGTTCCAAGTTGGCTCCTAACATCCTTTATGTGTGATCCGTGCTTCCTTTCAATCAATATATGGTCTATCTGATTTCTAGTTTGCCCATTTGGTGACATCCATGATTCTTTGTGTATATTATCGTGTGGAAACCATGAACTGCTGACAGTCATGTTTTTTACTTATAGCAAAATGTACAACCCCAACTCCATTGTCGTTTGATATTGTTTATTTGCCTTAGCAGCTGCTGTCCGGCTTATTCCTTTCACAGCAATTACAAGTTATTTTTACAGGGAAAGATTGTTAATCTTCCGCCGAACCATTGAAGAGGTTGCCTTTTACATCTCGCTGGGTAGCTAGTTCCATTTTCAGGGGAACATCCTTAGACTTTGGAGATCCCTCTACTGACTGCAAGGCAGCAGTTGATGGTTGGGGGCTCCTCTGCCTTTCTCTCAAGCCATTGGCCCTCATACCTGCTGGTTTTGGTCCGACCCAGGTCTTTTATTACCCTGGTGCCCTCCATATCTGGAGGACGCTCCCTATCCGCCACTTATCTACCAGTTACTTGATATTCCCCCAAACTACACTTCATTCTATATACAGGCACTGTCCGTTCTTTTGGATATGTCCGAAAGTATAGACATCATTCTGATCTAGCAGTCATTATGAATTAGACACAAAGCAGTTAACAGACATTAGCAGCCAGCTGGCCTTGATTGGAATCAATAGGAAAAGTTGAAAAATTGTGCCAGACCGGGAAGCGAATACGGGTCTCCTGTTGTCCTTTCGGAGATGTACGAATGAAAAGACTCCACACCACACAATATACACTATGATGTATATTTTCAGACTGAAGCTACGAATGAAGCAGACGAATCCTACCTCGGGAATGGATGTTTGATGTCCTTAGGTTAGTTAGGTTTAAGTAGTTCTAAGTTCTACGGGACTGATGACCTCAGATGTTGAGTCCCATAGTGCTCAGAGCCATTTGAACCATTTGAAGCAGACGAGATGAGATACAGTGGACAGGCAGACGTGCGTCCGAGTGTGTGGAGACTGTGTGTGCTGGATGAATTGATCACTCCTGCAGTCAGCGCTAGAAGGATAACTGTCATGTGTCATGCCATGCATCAACCCGTGGATCTTGTAGTGGAATGCAAGAGAAGCATACCTGAAGAATAACTTGGTCATCCCAGCGTCTGTCGTCTTGTTTAAGAACGATTCGGTGAATTGTGAATAGTTAACTGTCGCCGAGAACCGCAGATCCTTCCGAGACGCATGTGCGTAACAAACACTGAGCCGTTAATTGCCGAAGTTAATTGCCGAAGTTAATTGCCGAACAGCTGGGCGTCGTAGAAACCTCCCATGCCGAGTCTGTGGGCGAAATTGGCGCTAGTACTACGAGACATCTTCTAGCTCGACTATCACCAGATCTCACTAAGGAACAACAGAAGAAGCTACTTGCCATTCTTCAAGAGTTCTCTGAATGCTTAAATCCACAGATGAAGAGCAGAAAAATCGATAGTGAAGCACTGGACTAGCACTGGAGACAATCAAACAATAAGCCAGAGAGCATACCGTGTGTCAGCAACGGAACGTCGAATAATTAGCGACGAGGTAGAGAAAATGATGAAGAATGACATCATTCAGCCTTCGCAGAGCCCACGGACGTACCCGTGGTTCTCCTCAGGAAGAAGGATTGCAGTTGGCGCTTTTGTGTTGACTAAAAAGGACGTTTACCATCTTCCACGAATTGACGATACTGTACAAGATGGGCGTATGGGTAGGCGGTGGGCGTTGTGGAATAATAGGGTAATTTTTAGAGAAAGGCCATTTATTAGCTAAAGCATGTTGAAAGGGGATACGTAGGCATACGGAGGTGAGGGTGAGCCAGAGCTTATAATTTGGCAAACATTGTTCGCGAAGCTACTGAAAGTTGTTGTCTGCCAGAACTAAGTCCACAGTGCCGCAGCACCGGGAGAAGCGGGAGATGTTCAATGCTACAGGGCGCGCCTCCGACTCGCGGGTGAGCAAGAATACAAGAGAGCGAGCCCGGCGACGGGAGGCCGGGTATGTTCGACGCACCACGCGGCTTCCTCCGCCCTGATTGGTCAGGACCGAGCAAACCGTGCGGGCGGCATGAAACTTTCCAGAGCGTTGCCTGCTAAGCGACGTCTGGGGCGGCGTTACCTCGTCAGCACATGAGAGAGGCGCGTGAACAAGGTGCCCTTCATCGGTGCTGACTTCCTGTTACTAGACCGTGGGACGAAAGAATTTAGAGCCAGCTAACACTGCCGACCGTGGCTTGACCGTAATGGAAAAATGAAGTTACCGTTTGGAGGCTCATATAATAAAAAAAAATCTCTTACTGTCAGGCTCATCCTTTACAATACACTAGATTGTCTGAAGGGGGCTAAGTTTTTCTCAGCCAAAGAGGTGTACTCGGGATAGTGGCAAATGGAAGTAGATGAGGCTGATCATTAGAAAACTGCATTCATCGCCCCTGATGGCCTGCATGAGTTTTAGGTAATGCCCCAGCAACTTTTGAACGGATGATGGAAATATTCTGAGTTACCTGAAGTGGACGATGTGCCTTTGTTATTTGGATGACATTATAGTGTTCCCAGAGACATTTGATGAACACGTAAAAAGACTGAGGGCCGTTCTTAAGTGTCTCCAACAATGTGGACTGAAATTTAATCCAAGAAAGTGTCTCTTTGGAACAAAGGAAATCAAAATACTTGGACACCTTGTATCAGACGAAGGTGTGCGGCCAGACCCAGAAAAAGTGGGATCTATTACGGAATTTCCTATTCCTAAAAGTATTTGAGATGTGAGAAGGATTATGTTCTTTTTAAGGTTGTTTTATCAAAGACTTTTGTATCAAAGCCAGACCACTCCAAGAGTTGTTGAAAGTCGATGCAAAATTTATCTGGGGTGGTGCTCAACAAAAGTCTTTGGATGTGCTGCGAAAAGCTCTGACGACTGACCCTATACTTGGTCTGTATGACGAGAGGGCACCTACAGAGCTACACACAGATGCCAGTGGGTATGGGATCGGTGCTGTTCTGGTGCAATTTTCGGATGGAAAAGAGATAGCCTATGCTTCTAGGACACTTACAAAAGCCGAGAGAAACTACTCAACTACAGAAAGACAATGTCTTGCTGTGATCTGGGCCAAGTGCAAATTTCGACAATTTCTCTATGGAGGGCCATTCACAGTTGTTACAGATCATCATTCACTTTGTTGGTTGACAGATCTTAAAGATCGAACAGGATGACTCGCCAGGTGGGCACTACGTCTTCAACATTATGACATTGCCAAAGTGTACAAAAGTGGAAGAAAACACCAAGATGCCAACCATCTCTCAAGAAACCCTGTGCAAGACCATAAAGACTTTGATGGAGATACTGACTGTCTCGCTGCACTCCACGATCTCTCAGCTGAGCAGAAGAACGCCAAGATATCTCAGATTATCTTTGCCTTATGTCGGTCAGAGGATGTGAAAGGTCAATTTACTGTAGTTAATGGATTACTTTGCAACAAACACTTTGATCCGTTTGGAAAGAGGTGGCTACCAGTGATTCCCAAACACATGCGCTTAGATGTTCTACAGAAATTCCATGACACACATGAGGCCGGATATTTAGGATGTATTAATACATACGATAGGATACGCAAGAGATTTTTCTGGTCAGGTTTATTTAGGAGTTTCCGTCACTATGTGTCGCACTGAGTGCGAGAGGAGAAAGGCAGTTCCTCAGAAACCACCTGGCCGACTCATATCAATTCCACCAGCCGAAACGCCTTTCCAGTGTGTTGAGATGGACCTCCTCGAACGATTTCCATCGTCTTCTAGTGGCAATAGATGGATTATTGTTTGCACTGATTATCTGACACGCTATGCCATTACAAAAGCCGTGAAAACAGCCGAAGAATTCGAGGTAGCCAAAATCATCGTAGAAATGGCATTAAAACACGGTGCCCAAAGGTCGTTAATTACGGATCGAGGGAAAGTTTTTCAGTCGAACCTTGTGACAGAGATAAATCGTCGGTGCAACATAACTCATCACATGACGACTGCCTACCATCCGCAAACTAAGGGGCTTCCTAAACGCCATAATAAGACCTTGGCCGACATACGATAAATGTTCGTCAATGTTGAGCAGAGTGACTGGGATGTGGTGCTACCTTTCGTGACAACACCGCCAAACGGGACACCACAGGATTTACGCCTTTTTTCCGGGTGCATGGGCGTGAGGCAACTACGACGATGGACACTGTGTTTCCGTTACATCCTGATGAAGTGGACGGCGACTACATCGGCCAGATGTTTACCAGGGCTGAGGAAGCTCGGCAGTTATCTCGACTCAGCACTCTGCAGGCTCAGGAAAACGATCGCCGAAGGTATGACGTGAGTCACCGCCCTGTTGTCTACCAGCCTGGTGACCTCGTCTGGATCTTCACACCTGTTCGGAAGGTTGTTCTCTCTGAGAAGCTCCTCAGGCGCTACTTTGGACCTTATAAGGTTGTAAAACAGTTATCTGATGTTACTTATGATGTTGAAGATTTCGATCCCTACACAAGATGAAGACATATACAGTCCACGTCCTTCGAATGAAGCCCTATAAGGATCCTGCAACCGAGGGTAAATTCGAAGCTCCAGCGAAGGCAACAAGCGGAAAGGTGACGAAGAGCGTAGCGGCAAAGTAAGTTCTAAGAAGATCACCACCAGGGCGAACATGAGTCATCAGGAGTCAGAGTATGCAGGACCGATGACTCGTTCCCGGACTAGGAGGACGCAGCACCGAGACTCTGTTCTCTTCAGGAAGGAGCAATGTCACTGTGGTGTAGTGGTTATGATACTAGACTGTTGGATGAAGGGTCGTAAGTTCAAAGCTCACCCGAACTGTAAAATTTTAATTTCTCTATTCGGTTCGAGTACATTCTAGAAGTATCCACAAATGTCAAGAATTATTGTACTGGAATGTTCTGTAGCTGTATATATACCGTATGTGTTCTGGCCGGAGGCAGTTCACTCCGCGCTCTTGTGTGTGTAAGTGCTGAAAAAAACCTTCGTTAAGTGAAGTTGGTGTTTGTCATCTATCTAATTACACCTTCTTCTACATGAAAATATAGTTTCATTTCCTTAATGCGCCTGTACCTGGTTTTGAGGCAGGATCCCCCATTTTGCTCGATGTTGAGGTGCTATTCCAATAGAGTTGGAGAGCCTCTGCACAGAAACTACGAAAGCTCTCTGAAACCATTTAGTTTCATAATTACAGTGCTTTTGTTGTATGTAGTTTCACAGTGAAACTACTGGCAAACCATGGCTTGTTCATTTTTGTTGAACACCACAAACCATTTATTATTTTTACTCATGCAGAGTCCAAAACTTCACGTCTGGCCCATGCATTAGGTACAATAGGGTTGTCTCATCGTGCTACGCAGTTCATACCTTCCCGTTTAGCTTGTGGAAAGTTTAGTTCATAACTGCTGACACAGAGTGCTTTATTTGCTCTTGCTTTTGGTGTACCCACTGACGCCTCCATAAGCTCTACAATGACAGCTTGTCTAAACTCCCTCGAGCTTATTTTTATTTTTTGCTTCCATTTTGCGAAAGATTATCATGGCACTGACTACAGATGTTTTAAGGAAACGTCAGACCAACTTTACAGTTGATAGTGATATGTCATTCACTACTCAGGCCAGCAGCATGAAGATTCCACAATTCCATTTTTTGGAAGATACGATGGCCCAATAGTTAATTACCCGTGATTGCAGAATGAATCCATGTATGAGTATGTCGTTTAGAACTAAAGGTGGCTCATAACATATTTCATCATAATACTCCAAGTAAAATTAAAATACAATATAATAAAAGTACAATTTAATATTAATTATAGATAATTTCACGCGCTATTAGCCCAATGTTCGTCAGGCAGAGTGGCACGTTTATTTGCTGCAAACAAGTTTTCCATGATTCGCTCACGTTGCTGCAGACAAGTGTTGAGAGTCCCGCCTGGCTCCCATTCACAACATAGCTCTTCACTGATACACATTAGTCTCGCACCTTGTCTCCTCTGTTCTCAACTTGTTGAGGGTTTTTCAGGTCCCATATCCGGAGTGGCAGCCTGAAGATAGCTTCTCTTATGCTACCCATAACCCACCAGGGCGGGGAATACCCGTGGTCTAGGGGAAGCATTTCTGATTAACAATCGAAACTTCATAGGTCCCTGGTCCGAACCACGAATTCGCTTATATTTTGAATAAAAATCACCATCAATGGCATGAGCGGTCACCATCATTCTGCCAAAGGTGGTGAAGGACCGGATAGAGGTTAAGGCCCTCTCTTACCCTTGGTGTAGGAAACTGTACTTAATGACCGAAGAATCAACAGTGATCAACGGAATGAGGATGCAGAAGGCACTGCATTGAAGACACACAACACGTATCCACAAGACATGTGGAGTGTAATTGAAAAAGTGTCATGATGATTTCTCCATTCGAAAAAGATTCCGGACTCGACCACTACTCGGATTTCTGGGAAGGGACTGCCAAGTGGGAGGTGACACGAGGAAACGACTGAATAACCAACGGAAGAGCAAAATTCTAAGAATCAGGGCATGGAGCGTCAAAAGTTTTAAAGTGGGAATGAAGCAAAAAATCAGTAGCTAAGACTCAATCTAGATATTGTGGGTGAACTTAAATAGAAAGAACATAAGGATATCTGGTCATACGAGTATAGGGTAATATCAACAGCAGCGGAAAATGATATAACTGGAGTAGGATTCGTTATGAATAGGAAGATAGGGTAGAGTGAGTTACCGTAAAAGGTTCAATGATAGGGTTGTTCTCACCAGAATTGACAGCAAGTCAACACCGCCAACGACAATTCAGGTATACATGCCGACGTCGCAAGTTGAAGATGAAGAGATAGTAAAAGTGTAATGTGGTGTCACCGCCAGACACCACACTTGCTAGGTGGTAGTTTAAATCGGCCGCGGTCCATTTAGTACATGTCGGACCCGCGTGTCGCCACTGTGTGACCGCAGACCTAGCGCCACCACAAGGCAGGTCTCGTGATACGATATTGCACTCGCCCCAGTTGTACGGACGACCTAGCTAGCGACTAGATGTACGAAGCCTTTCTCTCTCATTAGCCGAGAGACAGAATAGCCTTCAGCTAAGTTAATGGCTACGAACTAGCAAGGCGCCATTAGCCTTACAGTGATTGTAATTAAAGTCTCCTGTGTATAGTCAAGAGCGATGTACCACAATGATTGATTAAAGATAAGTATTAATCCAGCTACGTACTGTTCTTCATAGCATTAATTACGTAGCCTGTTCCAGTACTTCACGCCCGTCGGCGTGTGTATACGCGTGCCTATCCTACCAGCTACTTCAAGTGGCGTAACAGTCTTGTTACGTCACAACAGATTGGCGATGAGTCTACAAAGGATCTTGTGTTTTACTTTGCCTTAATTTATTTGTGTCATGGCTTCGCCAGATGTACTGTCCGAATTTTATCGCTTGCAGAATCAGCAGACGCAGGCGTTATTGGATGCCCTTGGACAGCTCGTCCAGGGTCAACGTGCCATTCAAACCGATGCGGCCGCCGCCGCTTCACCGCTACCGCAGCCACAACTCGCAGTTGCACCGCCTTTTAGGCACTACGACCCGAACCACGAGACTTGGCAGGAATGGTCCCGCCAGTTTGCCTTCCATCTCGCCGCCTACAGAATTCAAGGTAATGAGCGGCAGCCGTTTTTGCTTTCTTGTGTCGGTGTGTCCACCTACCGTGTGATAGTGAAATTGTTTCCCCGACGCGACGTAGCAACTCTGTCCTACGAGGAAATTTTGTCTGCTTTAGATGCCTATTTCAAAGAAACAGTTAATGTGGTTGCAAACCGGTATACGTTTTTTCGTACAAAACGTATGGCCGGTCAAACTAATAGGGAGTGGGTAGCAACATTGCAAGGACTTACTAGGGACTGTGCCTTTGACTGTGACTGTGGTCTTTCTTATTCCGATACAATGGTGCGTGATGCAATTGCACAGAACGTTTCTGATGTTCGCATACGGGAGCACATATTGAAACTAGTTAATCCCTCCCTTCAACAAGTGATAGACATATTGGATAGGCAAGACAAACTTGACTGTGCTCAGGAATCTTTTGAAACTTCGCCAGCAGTGTGTAACATTAACCGGCCCGCCGGGCGAGCTGCGCGGCCCGGTCAACCGCCCTCGCGCAAACAAACGCCGCTGTCGCCGCGCTCTAAGCCACGTGTGCCGCGCCAGCCCACAACTGCAGTGAAATCATGCCCGCGGTGTGTTACTAGACATTCGCGTGAACATTGCCCGTCACGCCAAGCTATTTGCTTTTTCTGTAATAGGAAAGGACATGTTCAAAGTGTTTGCCAGAAAAAGCTCCGATCAGACAATCACAATCATTCCAGGCCCTTTGCTTCGCGCCGGAATCGAACCAAGGACACTCAGGCTCGTGGACCTTCGCCCATGGACATTCATGTCGTTAATTCCACTTCGTCCAGTGCCACTTTCTCTAAGAGTGACTGTGTTCGTCCCACAAAAACTGTGCGTCGACGTCGCCGGAAATCACGCCCGTCTGCGTTAGTCTAGCGTGCATTTTCAGCCATCTCGATCTACAAGGTGTTGGCCCAGCTGCCGACACATCATGTAAGAGGATATTGGGTAATACAGTACGTATTGAAAGGATAATTTAGTACGTAAAGGGAAATGAAAATCTAATAGTCATGTGGAACTGAAATGCAGTTGTACTGGAAACAGTACAATAAAGGGTTAATAGATAATATGAACCTGCTTCTAGAAATGAGAGAGAAGAAACACTAATTGAGTTCTGCAGTACACAATGTGGGGATAATTAAACGTTCCATATTTAACACGTTATAACACAGAAACTAATTACTGTACGAGTACCAAACTTGGTAGCATTAATGTCAAGGACATGGGGAAGAGAAATAATGCAGAATCAATTCAATTGAAACGCTTTAATGTGCTGCTACGGTACATCGTACTATTACATACAAAAGGGCCTCAACATGGTGCTCATCAATGTCCAAAAGAGTCTGTAAGCACATGATTGCAGTCTGCACAGCAGAACGAAGCATTTCCGTAGCTATGCTGACTTACTCTCTTGATATACTGCGCTCCAGATCAGAACATGTGTGAATGTTCCCCTGGTAAACCCTGTCGTTTAGGTAGCCCCACAACCAGAAGTCTCAGGGAGTGAGATTAAGTGATCGTGCCGACCAAGCATTTGGAAACGGTCGGCTGATAACTCAGTCGTTTCCAAATGTGTATACAAAGAAACTTCATGTACAGTGACTGGAGGTGATGATTCCCATACTCGGAAATTCTGTGTGTACCCCAACCGTCAGAACAAAATGAGCTTAGTTCGTCCATAGGGTGGTCCAGGGCCAGGTATTTCAGCCAGTAATACTCCTTTCAAGAAACACAAGAGGAGCAGGTGTACTTGAAAATGGCACAGAGATACCGGAAGGTTTCGATTAAAATGCATCATAGTCAGACAGAGATTCCGAAATCAGATACTGGACTGTAAGGCGTAACCAGTAGCTGATATAGAATCAGATCACAATTTAATAGTGATGAAAAGAGGCTGACTTTTAAGAGACAAGTCAGGAAGAATAGATGCGCAAAGAATTGGGTTACGTAAGTACTAATAAATGAAGACGTACGCTTGAAGTTCTGCAAGGCTAGAGACACAGCGATTAGATCTCTGTAAGTAGTACAGTTGAAGAGGAATGGACATCTAAAGCGAGCGGTCACAGAAGTAGGAAAGCAAAACCTAGATACAAAGAAGGCATGCGCAAATAAACAATGGATAATAAAAGAAATAGTTTAGTTGATCGATGAAAGAAGGAAGTAAATAAATGTTCAGGGAAATTCAGAAGTATAAGAATAAAAGTCACTTTTGACGTAAATAAATTGACAGTACAGGGAAGTTAAGGCGAAATGTTAGACGTAAAATGTAAAGAACTCGAAAATATATTGTCGGAAGGGCTAACTGAAAATACAGAAATTTCAAAACAAGTTTCGGGGAAATTAAAAGCAAGGAGTGCAATGGAAATTTCATTGTTAAATGTAGAGAAGAGAACAGCTAGATGGAAAAAGTACATTGAATGACTCAATGAGGCAGAACACTTGTATAATAATGTGATAGAAGAAGAAACAGGAATCCATACAGAAGAGACAGGGGATCAAGTATTAGAATCGGAATTTAAAAAGAGCTTTGGAAGACTTGAAGTCAAATACGGCAGATGGGCTAAATAACATTCCCTCAGAATTTCTAAAATCAGTGGGGGAAGTACCGACATAAAGACTGAGCTCGTTGGTGTCTAGAATTTGAGTTTGGTATTATAATTTATGACTTTCGGAAAAACATCATCCAAACAATTCCGAGAATTGTGTAACGGTACCACAGACCAGCTTAAACGGCAATCTATGCTAACGTTACATCTCTGTGAGGAATTTTTGAAATGTGGCCGTGAGATACCCTAATGGAAACAGAACAATCAAACTAGGGTTCGTTTCCGCAACACTCCAGCAAAGTATTACCAACAGTAATCAGTGCGTCACAGACGGACTTTATCCCTGCACAAAAGTAAGTTGTAACATTACATATTAAACTCGGTGGCCAGCCTAATTAGGCACTCTCGTGTCAAGCAATATAAGAAAGCAGAAGGCAGTGTTAAGGCTAACCTAACCTTCCTTGACACGTACACACTAAACTCTTTCCTTATATCTGTTCACACTACAGCAGAGTAACCTAACCATTCAGATAAATGTGCTACTAACTAGTAAGTCAGATAAACAAATCGCCAGTGGGATAGTAAACAACAAAATATGCCTCTCAACACCACGTACCTTAAATGAACTTGATGCAACAGTTTATAAAATCAGGATCCAAGGTGCGAACAGCCCAATCGACGTAGTCCCACTGATTCTCGATAGAATTTAAATCCGGGAAGTTTGGTGGCCAGGGAAGGACGGTAAACTCACCCTGGTTCTCGTCGAACCATGCACATAAGTTGCGAGCTGTGTGACATGTTGCATTGTACTGCTGGTAGATGACATCGTGCCGATGAAAAACAAACTGCACGCATGGTCCTCCAAGAGTAGATGCACACTTGATTGTTCCATTGTCCTCTCCAGAATTCCTCACCCAGGAAACGCCAAGAGAACATTCTTCAGATCATATTCACTCCCTCCTCCTGCCTGGACTATTCTGACGATTTTTGCAGTGTGTGTGCTTTCAGCCATATCACGCCCATGCACACCAACGACCATTTGTCTGGTGGAACATAAAACGTGATTCATCTGAAAAGGACACCTGTCGTGACTCTGTGGACCTCCAGTTGCGGTATTGGCATGCCAGTTTCAGACTTCGTCGCCAATGAACGTCAGTCAGCTTGGGTACATGAACCAGGCGCCTATATTGGAGCACCATACACAGCAATATTCGCTGAGCGGTCGTTGAGGAAAAATTGGTAGTAGCCCCTTGGTTCATCTGGGCGATCAATTCCTCAACAGTTGCATGCCTGTTCGTCCGTACACATCTCTGCAGTTGTCGCTCATCCCTGTCATCTATGGCCCATAGTACACCACAGTTTCTTCGGATCGGGTTTCAGATAGCGCCATTTTGTCGTGCACAGTATACTTTAACCACTCCAGCACACGAACAGTTCACAAACTTAGCCGTTTCGGTAATGCCACCCTGGGCGCAAAAGTCAATGATCATGCCCTTTTCGACGTCATTGGCTTTGGGAAACATGACTAACAAACACTGGGTAATGGTTTGAGAAGACTCATCCCTTAAGAGCTTACATATCGCTTCCAAACATCAGGAGAACGTAGGGTCTACATTGGTTTTACAGTATTTACCACTATATGAACTTAATTCTTCCGGTAGGTTGCTGGGTTCAAACACTAAACATTTATGCAGTTAATCAATATGGCTCCATTCTATAAGGACATATTTAAGCACCTTTAGCATGGTCACTCTTGCACTGTACACAAAACTGTAGAGATTGAATATAGTTCTGTTTCACTGGAGAAATCGTATCACTATCAAATTATTCTCACTCTTTACAGCCGCTTCACAAACATTGGTGGTAGAGGGCTTTCTCCTGACGTCTATGTATATTTTAGTACCCGTATTGCTACAGAATGTTGTCTGATATCTTGTATAACTTTCGATTTGGTTGCCGTCTTGATCTTTTCTTGTCACTTGGTGTCCAAGAAAATACTTCCTTGGTTCATCGGCAATCCACTCGCTAGGCTGCAAATCCTGCTGACCTCCGATGTGTCTTTTACTGCAGGTTTTCCCTAAGTAAATTATTTCTTTTCTCGTTTGTTCTAGAAATGATCCCAACATGCGTCTGTTCATCACTCCCTTAGGATTTCATAGTTTTTCAAGCATATGTCATAGGTTGTAAACTTTTTTTCGTGAAATTGGTCGCTTAGATTTGAAAACACTGTATGGTACAAGATATACACTCCTGGAAATTGAAATAAGAACACCGTGAATTCATTGTCCCAGAAAGGGGAAACTTTATTGACACATTCCTGGGGTCAGATACATCACATGATCACACTGACAGAACCACAGGCACGTAGACACAGGCAACAGAGCATGCACAACGTCGGCACTAGTACAGTGTATATCCACCTTTCGCAGCAATGCAGGCTGCTATTCTCCCATGGAGACGATCGTAGAGATGCTGGATGTAGTCCTGTGGAACGGCTTGCCATGCCATTTCCACCTGGCGCCTCAGTTGGACCAGCGTTCGTGCTGGACGTGCAGACCGCGTGAGACGACGCTTCATCCAGTCCCAAACATGCTCAATGGGGGACAGATCCGGAGATCTTGCTGGCCAGGGTAGTTGACTTACACCTTCTAGAGCACGTTGGGTGGCACGGGATACATGCGGCCGTGCATTGTCCTGTTGGAACAGCAAGTTCCCTTGCCGGTCTAGGAATGGTAGAACGATGGGTTCGATGACGGTTTGGATGTACCGTGCACTATTCAGTGTCCCCTCGACGATCACCAGTGGTGTACAGCCAGTGTAGGAGATCGCTCCCCACACCATGATGCCGGGTGTTGGCCCTGTGTGCCTCGGTCGTATGCAGTCCTGATTGTGGCGCTCACCTGCACGGCGCCAAACACGCATACGACCATCATTGGCACCAAGGCAGAAGCGACTCTCATCGCTGAAGACGACACGTCTCCATTCGTCCCTCCATTCACGCCTGTCGCGAAACCACTGGAGGCGGGCTGCACGATGTTGGGGCGTGAGCGGAAGGCGGCCTAACGGTGTGCGGGACCGTAGCCCAGCTTCATGGAGACGGTTGCGAATGGTCCTCGCCGATACCCCAGGAGCAACAGTGTCGCTAATTTGCTGGGAAGTGGCGGTGCGGTCCCCTACGGCACTGCGTAGGATCCTACGGTCTTGGCGTGCATCCGTGCGTCGCTGTGGTCCGGTCCCAGGTCGACGGGCACGTGCACCTTCCGCCGACCACTGGCAACAACATCGATGTACTGTGGAGACCTCACGCCCCACGTGTTGAGCAATTCGGCGGTACGTCCACCCGGCCTCCCGCATGCCCACTATACGCCCTCGCTCAAAGTCCGTCAACTGCACATACGGTTCACGTCCACGCTGTCGCGGCATGCTACCAGTGTTAAAGACTGCGATGGAGCTCCGAATGCCACGGCAAACTGGCTGACACTGACGGCGGTGGTGCACAAATGCTGCGCAGCTAGCGCCATTCGACGGCCAACACCGCGGTTCCTGGTGTGTCCGCTGTGCCGTGCGTGTGATCATTGCTTGTACAGCCCTCTCGCAGTGTCCGGAGCAAATATGGTGGGTCTGACACACCGGTGTCAATGTGTTCTTTTTTCCATTTCCAGGAGTGTATTTCAAACAAATTTTACTGTTCTATTTCTGTTCATCCAGTCTTCATCCTCAACTGCTCTTGATTTAAAAAATCCTATTAACTTGTCCGACTACTCCATTCATTATCAATACTATATTCATTTTAAAGTGTCGATTACACATTATTTTAGTTTTGTTGTAATTACCTGTCAGGCCTACTTTCAATGTTGCTCTGTTTTCTGTTATTCGATGTTGCATTAATCTGCTCTTACTGAAAGGTAGTGAGGTGAAGACCTAAGTGTGAGCCGGCAACTGTGGCAGAGTGGTTCTAGGCGCTTCAATCCGGAACCGTGCGACTGCTGCGGTCGCAGATTAGAATCCTGCCTCGGGCATGGATATGTGTGATGTCCTAAGGTTAGTTAGGTTAAAATAGTTCTAAGTTGTAGGGGACTGATGACCTCAGACATTAAGTCCCATAATGATCAGTGCTATTTGAACCTTAGTGTGAGAGGCTACACCAAGAAATATTCGTGACAAAGGAACAACTTATTTTATTTTTTAGAAGCCAGTACTGCAAGATATAATAAAATTGCACATATTTATGGCCTTAAGGCTTAACAGTAACACAATTATCGAAACTTGTGTCAAAATGACTCCAGGAAGTTAACAGGATGTAAATTAAAGCAGGCAGAATGGATTTAGCAGGTGGACACTGTCAACAAGACTGGATGCACACTGTGTCTGGTAAACTTGAGAATATCCCGCACCAAACTGGCCAATCTCAAATTGTGACAATAAATAAAGTTAAACAATAAAGTATTAAGTTACAAAACTTTATAAGCATTGAAACCTAAACCCCATAAATTTGAGAGCTCTGAATATACACTATGTGATCAAAAGTTTCTGGACAAATGACTGAAAATGACTTCCAAGTTTGTGGCGATCTCCATCGGTAATGCAGAAATTCAGTATCGTGTTGGCCCACCCTTAGCCTTGATGAAAACTTCCACTCTCGCAGGCATAAGTTCAACGCCCTTCCCATTCAGTCCTAATCAAAGTACTGCGTTCATTTCTCACATTCTGCATGGTTTTACCGAAAAATTTGTAAAAGTCTTTTCCGAAATCACTAGTCACGACGGCTCTCTTTTCGGTATTTAATTTAATATATTCCTCCAACCAGGGGATTCTATCTAGCTCCATCCCTAAGCTGAGACACTGCTGGAGATTAAGATAATGAATTACGTAGATCGTGTCCAACAGTGGTCATCAGTTTACGGATAATGCCTCCTCACGGAACTTGTTGCTCTGTCCATAACGGCAAGTCGCTTGTCATTTCATGCAAACTAACAGGGTACGTGAGGTTGGCCTTCACCACATACCCTATATCAGTATCAGCCGACAGACCTAATATTTTTCCACCTAATTCCTCTAATTCGTTTTTTGTCACCCATTGAAACCCACCAACCGGCAGTAGCTGCATCATGGAGTGCCCACATAAGTTATTCACATCCAAATATAGAACATAACTCGAACCGATAGATGCGTTAGGCCCCGCACCCATACGTGGATTATTTGTCTTGGCGTGTCTATGGACACATTGGCAAAGTCCTCCACGGATTTCGCACTCAAACAAAAGAAGCATATCGGCATCAGTCAAAAGTTTGATGCTGTGCCTCGTTTTCTTGAGCATTGCGTCCCAGAACAACCCAGGTGCTGTGTAATGAAAGGGGAGAGGGGGGGGGGGTTTCCAGAGAGTACATGGCCATACATATACTCTGGAACTTTTCAAAAACGTCCGCAAGCAAGCGCATATCATTGTCTATGGATAGTCTTGCGTATACACCCAAATTTGGATTGTTGAATTTCCTCCAGACATTCACGGCATGCTCATAATCTGCACTAGTTATGGCATCGCTTGTGCGAGTACTGGTAAATGCAGAAATGTCACGTAGCCTGGTTTCATCGAGTTTTGCCTTACTATCCAGATACTCATAAGGGAAAACTCCTTTCCTAGTCACAAGTTGAAACTTTTCCTCGTCGGGGTAAGCAGATCGGGTGATATGCATATTCTTTCGAAGTAGAGTTTCAACGAGTTTCTGGAGTGTCGCCTGCATGAAATGTGGCATGTCAATGAAGCGGACTGTAGATTTTGGCGTCATTCGTTTGGAGAATGAAATATACTTCTCAACACTCTCTGGCAGGACACTGACCTGATTTTTCTCCCAACCGAAACTAACCTGTGGCTCAACTAGAAAGTGAGCGTCATATCCACTTAAGTTATTGAATGAAATGGTTTATGTGTCGTGGAAACTGATACTTCAAATTGCTTTCATTGTGAGCTGCATCTTGGAACTTCCCCGTAAGATGAAAATGATCTCTACACGGAGTTTCAGATTTTCTACGTAACGGCAGCCCACAAATATGACAGTTAACTGCAACATTGTACAATTTTTTATCCCCCTACGATTCAGTCATGGGGATGTTGGTGCTGTAAAGCCTATAAACATCCCATGAGAGTTTTTCAAGCTGAGTGGGCAGCCAACCCTAAGGATTGTCCTTGACATAAGATTCATAGCGGTTAGGACTTGAATCATATGAACATGCAATTTGGTATGCTTCCGCATATGGCATGTGTTTCTGCGTGAAGGTGGTATGTGAAGCTAAGGGGTTACCTTCACAGCGGGTAATAGGGGCATGAAGACATTCGAAGTCTGCATATACAACAAACAGACATCATTCCTGGTGGTGAGCATTCTTGAATTCAATGAACTTGTTTTCTTCTGTAGGCAAAACAACAAGTACCGGTTCCTTGGATTCACAGTCCTCCAGATGCCTTTTTAAATGCTTTTCTTCTGAAAAGTTATTCAGACATCAGAAGCAAATGTGCTTCTTATCTTTACAGTTCGGCAATTGGCTGCGAAGCAGGTGGGGCATGTCTTTGATTCATACGTAATACTGATTATCAACTTCAAAGAAGAGCAGCATGTTTACATGAAGATCATGCTCACCTGCATATTTCGAAAAATGGAGTGGTCCAACTGTAGTATGCTTGTCCTGCTCATATGGCTTGATTTTCTGTTTCTTCTTCATGCCATAAACGTGAACCGATATTCTGGGATTTTGCGCCTCAAAATTTTTTATGTCCTGAATCTTTACTGGGAACTCGATACCGTCAAAGCTATGACCTCCACGAATGTTAAGACCCATTCCATATCGAGATATGCACTCTGGATTTTCTTTAATTTTTCTTTCACAAGCCAGGATCGACCATCGAAAACAAGTGTTATCTTTTTATTTTTGAACATTAATGCAAGCCCACTTACTCTTAATATCCCCAGGAAGTTTGATATAACTGGACCCTCCATTTAATGGATCATAGACATGGATTTGGATGTCGAGATGTGGTATTTGGCTGAGTGCTTTAGCTGAATCTCTTACTTCCATCTCGGAAAACCGGGCTAGTACAGCACCCAAAGTGGATTCACGATAGCACTCGGCGATTGATGTATTCTGAGTAACGCCATTATCACCCCAGATGTAATGTAAGGTTTTCTCCTCAGCAGCACCCTGTTGTTTAGGCGGACGGGTCAACTCGCAGCAGAGCACTGGACTGCATTTAATAGCAATATGTCTCGGATCGTCTAGGGCTTTCAGGAGCTCTGCCTCTAAAACCGGGAGGCACGCTTCTAGAAACCTGGCTGGGTCACGATACTCCCCAGCCGGATTCTCTATTCTATTAACTGAGATACGCCCCTCAAAGGCCCTAGCAACCGCCGAGTATTCTAGAGGGATCATGACGTCGCTAATCTGATGTCCTTCGCTATCAGGAAGGGACAGAACACTACCGCTAGCCATAGGTTCATTATCATTAATAACACTACAGAGCTAGGTGATGACTGCATACAGCCGGTGAATGGGGGTGCTGGGAATGAGGTGCCTTCAGGGGGTAGGGGTATGCACCTAGGTACACATACCTTGCGTTGCTGGTGAGGGCGAGAAGTCGGAGTGTGAGTAGTAGGAGATGGTAGCTGTGCTCTCCTGAGAGAGCACCTAGGCTGTGGCGAGGGCACTCCATGATGATCGTGCATAGTGGATCACTCACCAGCCCCAGCCTGGAGGGTGGGAGATCGTTGCTCTGACTGAACCACCCAAGGACGCCAGATGGTGTGCGGTGGTTTTGGGACAGGCACTGCGTCAGCCGCTGCCGCCTCCTGCGCCCCAATGAGCTGCGCCTTCCACAGCAGTGCACACTCGATCCGACAACCACCACTCTAGGTGCACATGCCACAGCTGTATCTTGTCGTGGACGTGTTGGTGTCACTTCTATAACATACGAGTAGTGGGAAAAAATTAGCACAATGCTCAAGACTTTTTTGTTTACAATTAAGTAAATCACCTTTCCTGAATAGTAGTTATATGCTTAAAGGATGACAGTCACATTATAATCACCTTTTTCATTCTGGGTCCCAGGACTGAGCAGTTCAGTCGATCTTTCTGGCAGTTCTCCCACCCAGTCCAATATCTCCATCCCCTGCTTCAGAAGGGAGGGATCGCTCTGTCTTTCAGCAGCCACCATCTCAAGTTCCCATTCAAGCATCTCACCCTCGTCGGAACCGTTGTTGTTGTCTAGCCATCGATCCATCTCGCGGAAGTCGCCTACAACAAAACATTGATTATTTGAAACGAGAACGAAAAACTGTGTACTGAATTTGACTGCATAGGGATATTGATTATAACTACGAAAAAATTAAATATATGTATAAGTAAAAAGTTCATACCAGATGGATGTGATGACTTCAGGTTATCATTCTCGATGTATACCCTTACAGAAATGCTATTTTCATCTTGAATAGTAGAGACATCTACAACAATGAATTTATGTATACCTCACACAACTGTATATGATAACAAAAGCCTAATGGCAGTGTATTTCAGCTGTACTTACTTTCTTGCTGCATTTCAGACTCCAGCAGCAGTAGCTCAATGTCAATCAGCTGCTGCTCTAACGCTGTAACAGCGAGATCTAGAGTTATATAAGCACTTACTAGGATCTGAATACGTCACGAGCTGTTTTCTGAACACGTAATCTACCCCACAGAATTTGGAGATGTACTTACATGATGCTAGCACAAGCTGTTCCATTTCATGGGGACTTTCGGTTTCCAGTTGTTGCTTTCAAATTCAAATGGCTCTGAGCACTATGGGACTTAACATCAGTGGTCATCAGCGTATGAGGCAGTTGGGCAAGATGTTGTAGCATGTATTCGCTCATGAAATTCGTCATAAATAATCCGTCACAATATGAGAAGAGTTCATATCTACAACACCGGAGGAAGAAATGACCTTTTACATTTTTACTGCTGGCAGTGTCTTAGAGATGAGTTACATGCAACAAAAATCTTTGATCCTTTGCACAATAACATAAAATGTATGATTATGGTAGCAAAGCAAGTTTCAAATCTAATCCAAACTACCTTTTGAAAAACGTTACCACCATTTGAGAGTTAATTTATTTTACTAGTTATGATTTCGGATTTATAGCCATTCTCAGACGCATGTTAAACGTTAAATTATCGTCGAAAAAATATATTTCTGGGCTAATAGACCATATCCTGTAGTGCTAGAACCGGTCAGGTGTCTTTGCACATTTCAACGTGCACTCGAGAATGACTATAAAGCCGAAATCATGATTGTGTAAAATAAATGAACAGTTAATAGTCAAATGGCGGAAATTCCTATCAAAAAAATTATATGGGACTGTGGTCTCGCATGAAGGAAAGATCATTAACGAAAGCTAATTTCTCTTGGACAATTCTTTCTATTCCATGGACTCATGCACGAATTTTTATTTAAAAACTGGTAGCCTGTAAAAGTGTTAATACTTTGTATGTGTAGTTGCATGAATAGGACAAAAGAGTGTCCTTCAATGTTGACGTTAAACGTTTACACATATCCTGTAAACTGACTCGTTCCACGTCATTTCGATAAGTAGTTGTTCAAATGGTCTATGAAACATGTAACAAACACTTACTATGGCCTGTTTTTCCACAGAAAGACACATACTCCCCCTGTTCACTTTCGACTCCAACATATCACTTTACTCGTGACAAAGCATTTAAAATGCTATTGTCGATGTTTCTTAATTATTCACTCGATTTCTCTGTTTTTAGCACTTTTTTAACTATCTGCATGTAGTCACTTAATAACTACTTGACACTAGATGCAACAATTCCCTACTATTTATGCCTTATCCATACGCCTTACTTTTATAAAGAAACAATTGAAGACTGAGTCGATGAGGGGAGAACACTAGAAAAACCGGACGGGCAACATGAATACGTATAGTTGCGTACCGTTATGAGTGAAATGATTTAGAGGTGTCCTTTATCCACTAATGGGTGTCTAATCGCTTATCGATGTGAGGATGCTAATGGTGTGTACGACTCTTAATTACATTTTTGTCTTGTTATTCCGGACTGTCATGTCCTTGTGTGTGTGTGTGTGTGTGTGTGTGTGTGTGTGTGTGTGTGTGAGAGAGATACAGGGAGACAGAGAGAGTGAGAAATTGTTTTACTGAACGTCATCATTTCGGTTACACCTAAATATAATTATAGAATTGGGAATTTCAAGATATTTTATAACGTAGGAATCAATTTGTCATAATTTGATTTTTTTCAGTTTATCACGTCCTGTTTCCGTATTCAGAGACATGGAGACATGGTATTCAGAGATTCACTCTTTATTGTCGTATTTGTACTCTGTTCTTAGCATAAAAGTTGCTGTAATTTATTTATTTACGTATTTCACAACTTCATTCCAGACTAATGCGAGCTGAGTTTCTTCATGTCGAAACCAAGCATGATGGGAGTGCTGCAGCGGAGTTCCCAATCAGTAATAATTGGACGGCGATTTCCAGTTCCAGCTTTGCGTTGGTAATGAAGGGTGTACTCCCAAAAATTTGTATTCTACACACATACTCCGAAAACATTTGTGCAAGTGCATGCTGGAGGCTACTTCGTAGAATTAATCATTCCCTTTAACGTCCCACCCAGCAATGAAGCGAGGGAAAAATATATATCTGTATGCCTCGTATGTGTCCTAATTCATTTTCCCCTTACAGTCCTTAAGCGAGTGAACGGTGGAGGCAGTACAGCTGTTCTACAGTGTGTCAGAAATGCTGGTTCTATAAACTTTTTCCACATCTTTTTACGAAAAGATTGGCTTCTTCCTCCCAAGGATAGCCATTTAAGGTCACGGGAGCTTCTCCGTAACACTATAGTAGTGATCGAACCTACCGATATAAAATCTAATAGGACGCCTCTGAGTTGCTTCCTTTATCTTAATCAGAGCTGGTTTGGATCCCAAACACCATGACAGTACTCAATAACCGGTCATGCGGTTTCTTTTGTAGGTATCGCTATACAATAAACGGTAATTCGCCACCACCTTCTTACAGATTGGGTGTAATTATGGTTTGCCCGCAGCTCGTGGTCGTGCGGTAGCGTTCTCGCTTCCCACGCCCGGGTTCCCGGTTTCGATTCCGGGCGGGGTCAGGGATTTTCTCTGCCTCGTGATGGCTGGGTGTTGTGTGATGTCCTTAGGTTAGTTAGGTTTAAGTAGTTCTAAGTTCTAGGGGACTGATGACCATAGATGTTAAGTCCCATAGTGCTCAGAGCCATTTTGTAATCATGGTTTAGCTAGCATTAACTGGAGTCCTCGCTAATAAAGTAATTTTCGAAACCCATATAAAGCTTTCAGTCATTTGTTGTCCAGGTTGATCTTGCATAATTGTAAATGATTAAAGAAACACTTCGAATAATCTTTATTTATTGATGTTTTTATTCATAATAAACATGAAATTCGTATTAAACGCGGAATTTTATGTTGATGGACAGTTCCATGCAACCAAATGACATGGGGAACAGCTCATAAATTCCTGATTCTGGCCGAATGCAAGTTGAGTTCGTAATGTTTTGACTGAAACGGGTTAAAAGCAGACAAAATCAAATATCACGTGAAAAATTACACGGTAAAAATCTAACGCAATGTCGTCATGATTCCGTTCGATCAAAGGATTACAAAACTGGATTTCGTCTAGTTGTTGTACTGTGAAAGTTGTCGATATGTCTTTATCTACGTACTAATTGTTAGTAACAAAACATCGACTTTTATTTGAAACAATGAGGGGCGTTCCATAATTAATGCAACACATTTTTTCTGAAAGCAGATTGGTTTTATTTACGGTTCCAATACACCACATTATTCCCCACTCTTTAGGGTAGAACACCACATGGTACCACTGTTTTGGCCGAGGACGAAGCCAAAGTCTTGCGTCGTTAACAACCTCCTCGCAGTTTTATCTAAGGCAGTCGATGTGGAATATATTGATTGGTAGCAATCAATCTCTGATTTATGAAAAGTACGGCGAGTTGAATTATATCAGAAACTGACTCACATTTTAGAGCGTTTCGCAACATTACACCGAGATATTTAACAGATATGACTGACTCAAATAACGTAGCAAAACACCATGCAACACGTATGCAAGTGAAAGTAGACTGATATTTCTACACGCCTGTATTAACTTGGATTCATGCAAATTTAAGGCCAGCTAGCATTCCCTGAAGCATACATAATGTCCACGCTTCCTAAATGACCTTTCAGTCAGATAACGACGACATTTTCGGATGCAAAATTAAGTTACCAGCGAACAGTTTCAGATTACTGCCTAGCCTGTCCCACAGATCATGTATGTACGTGGAGAATGGTGTCGACTCAATCACACTTCCTTGGTGAATTCCACACATTACCGTTGTCTATGGTCAACATTCGTCGTCCAGGACATCTTACTGCGTTCTACACCTGAAAAAGCCTTCGATCAAGTCTTATATTTGAGAAGTATTCTGTATGCTCCTGCCTTTGTTACCAGTCTACTGCGTAGCATAATTTCTAACACTTTCTATGTACTTAGGGTTATAGAACCCGACTGTCTGTCTGCATTTATAGTTCGCTGGATATTTTACGTGGAAAAGGTCAGCAGCATTTCACACGGAGCAGTGTTTTTGTGAACAAAAGCTTTTTCATGTCAGCTCTCTGGGAGTTTGTGCGACAATCGAACGACGTTACAATAACTCTTGTGATATTCCTGTGTGAATGATAGTTTTTAAACCCGGAGTTTAACACTCTTCGTTTATTAATATCTCCATGTTCGGAGAGTGCTGTTATCCCGCAACTGTATGTTCCATCAATCAAGTGCCACTCTAGTTACAGATTTGTACACTGCTGCGAGAAACGTAAGGACGAGATAGATAAAGTAATATAACATGATAACAGTTAGATGCAAATGAATCAACACGCGAGTGTTGTGGCGGAACGCCACATAGATTTCTTTAAAAAATGGGGTTTTTGTATTCTGATGAATAAAGTGCGATGTGTTTTGTGTAACGAACATTAACATTTGAAAGAAAAAGAAATTATTTCAAGAGAACTAAAGATAATGATATCAAACCTTCTTTATTTATCTGTGTTGCTCAATGAAAAGGACCAGAGACATTGTATCAAGTTACTCACTCTCTTGTCTACGATTCTTGTATGGCTGATAGGCGCCATTGGATGCTGGATATAATTGTGTGTAAGTTCTGTGAAACTATTCAGAATATAAATAATATTTCCCTGTAATAACATTTACTTTTTGTTCAGCTCGCTCATATTAGTGAATGACTATTTGTATAAATTTGTTGTTTTAGCTGTGTGCTTCAGAGGGGAATACCATTTCTCTTGCAGGAAAGGTCGGCCATTATGCCGGCAAACAATTATTCTTGTTAAATGTAAATGCAGGAGTTCTCTGTTTTTGTCATTTAATATTCTAAAGCCAGTAAAATTAAATTAATGCTTCAGTGATTAATATTTTCGTTGCATTGAGTTCAGTAAATTTTCGGTTGGCCGCTTAAAGGCAGATGACGAGAATCTCCTTAGCTTTCCCTTGATAATGAAAAATAATCAAAGCAGTTTACTTCTTTCCATGAACACAGAAATATCTCAGGTATTGGCTCTGAGCACTATGGGACTTAACATCAATGGTCATCAGTCCCCTAGAACTTAGAACTACTTAAACCTAAGTAACCTAAGGACGTCACACAACACCCAGTCATCACGAGGCAGAGAAAATCCCTAACCTCGCTGGGAATCGAACCCGGGAACCCGGGCGCGGGAAGCGAGAACGTTACCGCACGACCACGAGCTGCGGACTCTCAGGTATTAATTGTCGTTTTAAAATTGGTACATAATTAAACCAGTTTCCATCAGGCCCTCTGAGAAATAGTTTTCGAAAGATCCCCTTAGAAAAATTAAGAATGACAGTGCTGATAAACCTCTTACGTTACTTGATTTTCAAACAGCTGAGCAAAAGTGAGCGTACTCAGACATTTCTATCTTTACTTATTCTGATCAACAGTAAACTGACACACAGTATTTTTTTTAGTGCAACGCAATCTGACTTTCAATAATCCCTACAAAAGAATGGCCCTGACTAACAATAACCTATACCTTTCATAAATCACTTACCTCACAAAAATCTTCGTTACTCAGACTACTGCAATACAGCGAGCGCCAATACTGACAGCTAAATAGAAGATTCTAACTACTGAAGGCACCAACTACTGATAGGCATGGTTAGCAAATGAAAGATTTTGATGGAGAAAAAACAATGTATTAGCCTTAATATTGTTCAAAAGTCATAATATATACATCAGTTCATGACATCCAGTCTTACAAATTTCCTTTTTCTGACGGACACACGTCCAGATCGACCACTCTCAAATCTCTGCCATCTCTCTCCCCACATCCACCACTGCTGGCGGCTCACCTCTAACTGCACAACGCTACGTTCTGTTCACATCCAACTGCCCAACACTACAATAGCGAATATTCCAACAATGCCAACCAGCCACAGACTGCACACAGCACAGAGCGTTACGTGGCGTTACCAACATAAAAACCTTAACAGCCTGCTTACATTTTTATTACAACATTCCGCGTAATATACGCAGATTTTTATTAATAATAGCAGCCACTCACGCAAATTTAACCGTAGAAGACGGTGAGTCGCGCGCTGTGTTTCAAAAATTGTTACGTTCGCACCACGGAAAATCCAAGGTCTACGTAAATGCTTGTGGTAGTATCGAATTTGCTTAAGAGTCTCATGATAGCCAAAATCAGAACCCAGTGTTAATGATGACCATTTCTCTATAAAACATGTACCACAACAGATATAGGAAAGTAGAATTTTACACAATATTATCACTCTCAAAATAAAAATATTATTATTTTGTGTATCACCACAGTGGCACCCTACCAGAGTTTCTCAGTTGTCCACACACAACTGGACTTCGCATTGCGTCAGGTCAGTGTGACTATACCGCCAAATTGGACTGCAACACGAGGCAGCTGAAGGAGCGGAAAAGACAGTATGTACCGCAACGCCGCTGGTAGCAGTGGTCACGTGAGCGTTCCCCGTAGAAGTTTCTGGACGCTCACGTAGCACAGACGCCCGCCGAAATCGACGTACTGTGAGGGCTGCAGTGACAGATCGTACAGTTACCACAATATAGAAAAGCGGGCTTGTGAGCACAGACGTGTCAAGCAGTTACTAGCAGAGGGACTATGGGCGTGCACACCTCTAGCTCGTTGAGCCGTGCGTGGCTCATGTTCCCGCCATCATGTATTTTACGCCCTGTTTTTAACGTACTTCCACATAACTACGTTAATTTAAATTACTGGTGTCACTGAGCTGCTGGTTCGCCTGACTGTGAGCGGCGCTAGCAGGCCGTATCAATATATCCCCTCTTGTTGTATCTTTGCTCGACTGCTAGGACTTCCCGGTCGTTGTGTTGTAAGCCAGTTCGGGTCGCGAGTTCGGGCTGCCAGTCAGTTGGCACGCGTTTGGAGCGCAGTCCGGACCTGCCAGTCAAGGAGTTGCAGTGTGTCACTACTGCAGTCGGGTTGGAGCTGTGAAGTCTGCGTCGACATGGCTCGCCCGCCCATTGTCGCCAGTCATCACTTGAGCCGGGCCACGGTCGTCGTGGATCGTCGGCCGGTCGTCCTACGGAACGACTCGTTTTGGTTCCCTGATCGTTCATGAGTCGTGTGTGTGTGTGTGTGTGTGTGTGTGTGTGTGTGTGTGTGTGTGTGTGTGTGTGCATCGACTACCGATTTGTCCTCGTGCATGCTTAGTTACTGTTGGGTATCGTTCAGGTCTTCGTGCAAGTGTTTGTCAGGTTGTGTGTTTAGTTGGCGTTATTTCCACTGACGACTATCTTAGATGTTTTCGGCATTCTGTGGGTAGTCAGTCGGATGGTGCGGACCAGGAAGGATATCTCCGGTTGGCGCTGTCGGCTGGGTCCGCTGGCGGTCCTGCGCAGTGTCTAAGCGTGTGTGGAGCTGTCCGATCGCTATGAGCTTCGTGGCTCATCGACCCAGGACGTCAAAAGTTGAGTGGTGTCTTAAGTACCCAAGCCACATCCGTTCATGTTGTGTCGTTCGTCGTTTCGGTGGTTCGCTGTTGGGGAGTTTTTCCTGGGAGCAACACCTAGTATTTGTAGTGGTGAAATCGAGCAGCCGTGCGGTGGAATTAACTATATTGGTTCACTGCAATTCAAGTGCACCAGCGGAATTTTCTGCCTTGTGGCCGTTAGTGTTCCGGTTAGCGCCGGCCGCGGTGGTCTAGCGGTTCTGGCGCTGCAGTCCGGAACCGCGGGACTACTACGGTCGCAGGTTCGAATCCTGCCTCGGGCATGGGTGTGTGTGATGTCCTTAGGTTAGTTAGGTTTAAGTAGTTCTAAGTTCTAGGGGACTTATGACCTAAGATGTTGAGTCCCATAGTGCTCAGAGCCATTTGAACCATTTGTTCTGGTTATCTGCGCTCGCCACTGACGTAAATTCAGGCAGTATTCTTTTTAGGTGGAGTTAATATATTACCTTATTTGAAATCCAAGGGTAGCAGCGGAATTTCCAGCCTTGTGGCTGTTAGTGTTCTGGTTATCTGCCCTGGTCACTAACGTAATTTCAGGCAGTGTCCTTTCCTCACCTGTTGTCACTGTCCAACACGGTGCGTAGTTTTGACAGCTTTCATTGTAGATAATCACGTCCGTAACGGATTGGTCTTTGAATTCATGTACCGATTGGTGGTCAGCACGTCGTTTGGTCCGTCGGTCTGTGACCGTCTCTTGGTTGGGTTACCGATGGATCAAGTGTAGTGGGGCCTCCCACCTGTCTCTTCTAAGTGAACGTTAATGTTTCGAGGGCAGGCGCACCCGCCCAGAGGCGACTGAGTGCCGTTGTCTATATTGTCCTTTTCATGGATGCTTAATGGTCTGTTGATAATCTATTATAGCCAATGCTTTAAAAGAAATTTTTTTTATTATGTTTCACTAAACCAAGGGCCTTCATGTGATTCTTCAATTTCTCCAGGAGTATTTTATGGCGAAATAAAGCTCAGGTGAACAGCCTGGTATGAGTGTGCATAGGACACAATATTTCGGCAATCGACAACGTTGCCATCATCAGTTGCATTGATGTACTGATCGGCGGTGGGCCGGCGCCCTGTATATATAGGAGAATCCCCCTCCCGCTCCTCCCTCAGGCGCTTCCTATGAGTCGGTGCGGTCCAGGTGCAGCGTCCGTTCTCCCGCCGACTGGGCGCTGCGTCCTAGGTCTTCCCGTTCAGGAGGGTCTGCCGGCACCGCTCTCGTTATTCTTCCCTCCTCCCCCGAAGTCGGTACAGTCTGGGAAATATCCTTTTTCTTCTTAAACCGGGCGATCGCGGGTTCCCACGCCTTGCTAAGGATGTAACCGCTGTCACGATTTAGTTGTGGCTCCCTTGCTCTAATCTCTATGGCTTCTTTGATGACACAGTCCCAGTATTTGGAAGTCTGTATCAGGAATTTGGTTTGGTCATAATCCATGCTGTGGAGTTCCAACAGGCAATGCTCAGCGATTGCCGACTTACTGAGCTGTTGCAGTCTAGTGTGCCGTTGATGTTCTCGGCATCGGTCCTCAATGGTGCGAATGGTCTGCCCTATGTATACACTACCGCATGGGCAAGGTATCTGATAAACCCCTGATTTACGTAGACCAAGGTTGTCCTTGACACTATCAAGAAGGCTCTTGGTTTTGCTTGGAGGACGGAAGATGGTTTTCTCTTGGTGTTTACGTAATATGCGTCCATTTGGATAACGTGACAGCGGTTACATCCTTAGCAAGGATTGGGAAACCGCGAACACCCGGTTTAAGAGGAAAAAGGATATTTCCCAGCGTGTACCGATTTCGGGAGATGAGTGCGGTGCCGGCAGACCTTCCTGAACCAGAAGACCTAGGACGCAGCGCCCAGTCGGCGGGAGAACGGACGCTGCACCTGGACCGCACCGACTCATAGGATGCGCCTGAGGGAGGAGCGGGAGGAGGATTGTCCTACATATACATGGCCCACCGCCGCTCAGTACATCAGCGCACGTGATGATGGCAATGTGGTCGATTGCCGAGATATTGTGTCCTATGCATACTCATACCAGGCTGTTCACCCTAGATTTATTTCGTCAAGGGCCTTCAACCCGTATAAGTAAGTTTCAATTCTGTAAAGTGAATATTTTGCTGAAAGTTACTGTTGTTGTGCTATCTTTTCATTTAGTGCGCTGTCAGCCATTTAAAACTTAAAGGTTTAAGGTATTTTTGAATTTTCGAAAAATCAAGTGTGGGCCTTCAGCCGCTTAAAGCCTTGTTCTTAAAATTTCCCCTTAAGCGAAAACATTATGGCCTTCTGCCTTCTGTTTCCAGAAAGGCCCGTACAGGACCTGCAACATGCGGTCGTGCATTATCCTGCTGAAATGTAGGGTTTCGCAGCGATCGAATGAAGGGTTGAGCCACTGGTCGTAACACATGTGAAATGTAACTTCCACTGTTCAAAGTGCCGTCAATGCGAACAAGAGGTGACCGAGACGTGTAACCAATGGCACCTCATACCATCACGCCGGGTGATACGCCAGTATGGCGATGACGAATACACGCTTCCAATGTGCATTCACTGCGATGTCGCCAAACACGGATGCCACCATCATCATGCTGTAAACAGAACCTGGAGTCAACCGAAAAAATGACGTTTTGCCATTCGTGCAACCAGGTTCGTCGTTGAGTACACCATCGCAGGCGCTCCTGTCTGTGATGCAGCGTCAAGGGTAACCGCAGCCATGGTCTCCGAGCTGATAGTCAATGCTGCTGCAATCGTCGTCGAACTGTTCGTGCAGATGGTTGTTGTCTTGCGAAAGTCTCCATCTGTTGACTCAGGGATCGAGCCGTGGCTGCACGATCCGTTACAGCCAAGCGGATAAGATGCCTGTCATCTCGACTGCTAGTGATACGAGGCCGTTGGGATCCAGCACGGCGTTCCGTATTACCCTCCTGAACCCACCGATTCCATATTCTGCTAACAGTCATTGGATCTCGACCAACGCGAGATGCAATGTCGCGATACGATAAACCGCAATCGCGATAGGCTACAATCTGACCTTTATCAAAGTCGGAAACGTGATGGTACGCATTTCTCCTCCTTACACGAGGCATTACAACAACGTTTCACCAGGCAACGCCGGTCAACTGCCGTTTGTGTATGAGAAATCGGTTGGAAACTTTGCTAATGTTAGCGCGTTGTAGGTGTCGCTGCCGGCGCCAACCTTGTGTGAATGCTCTGGGAAGTTAATCATTTGCATATGACAGCGTCTTCTTCCTATCGGTTAACTTTCACGTCTGTAGCACGTCATCTTCGTGGTGTAGCAGTTTTAATGGCGAGTAGTGTACTAATATGGGTGTTGCCTGGTACCACGGAACCGCTTCTGCTGTTGATCTGCAAATGCAATCATTTCATGTACTCCACATACACTGTTGCAAGAATTAATCTTGAATGATTTGGAAATCTTTAAAAGGGTGTAGTTTCTTTATCCGGCAGTGTATTTAAACTTGTTCAATTTATAATAAATTGATCTGATTCTTTGTATGTAACTATGAAAGTGAATTTAAAAATGCTGGTCACTTTCACATCTACTGTTATTATGGACGCACACCTCTATAACGACTACAGGTCCGGTCTAAAATATTTTTCTGTGTGTTGTAGTATCATTCAGCCTCCTCCAGAAGCAAATCGAAGATCTTTCTACTGTGCCGCCAAGTATCATTTCGTCCAGCTCAACAGCATCTAATTGATTCTGGAATGTATCACCCTTTGCTGTAGAGTAGTGGATCAACATTGTTTATAGTCGTCGTGTAACTAGCGCCTTACGTCGGGTTGACTGTTCACCTGGTGCAAGTCTTTCGATTTGACGCCACTTCGGCGACTTGCGCGTCGATGGGGATGAAATGATGATGATTAGGATAATACAAAACCCAGTCCCTGAGCGGAGAATATCGCCGACCCAGCCAGTAATCGAACCCGGGCACTTGGGCTTGACATTGTGTATCGCTGAGCATTCAGGTACCGGGGGCGGGCTCATGTTTATAGTGATGGAGACAAAAGAAACGCAGAAAAAAGACATAATCTGTGCAACGCAGACGCATACTGTGAGTAATAAAACGTATATTAATCAATAAAGAGCCGCGGACAGAATGTCCAGCACAGTGGCAGAAAATGGTAATTAAAAGTAAAAATCGGAAATAAAAATTAGCGCATATATTTAAAGCTCCCGAACATACCAGACTAAATTAATGTCAAACACGTGCAGCAAAACATAAGTTGCATTTATTTTGTTGTGCAGAGAGTGCAGTATTACCTTTATTAAATTATTTATTCGACCTTGTTACGGTAAACCGCATAAAACAATCCTCTTCAGCGTCGCGAGTGCAAAATAAGTCCATTCCACATAATCTCTCTACTTCATTCCAAACCCTCCCCTAAATTAATTTTTAAAAATGTGATTTACGTTCGTTCATCATCACAGGAGAAAGTAATCGCCAGGAGTAAAAGTAGCCATGACGACAGGGATCAAATGTTTCCACTCGCACTGCCGTCACTAAAGTCACTCGGACAACAAATTATGTGTGTACGTAAAGTTTCCCAAATTCGTACTAATGTAATTCTTTTCACGGAACTATGCAACCTGTACTGCTAAAATATTCCGTAAGTCTTCGTAGCTTCTAGAAAATAAAGTAAATCACACGCTGGAGCTGACTTCTGTAATACATTAAGGTAATCTTCAATTGAAATACTGGTATTCTCTAAACTCACAGAAACAAGAATAACCAACGTGCGATCAACATGAGTTTTGTACACTCTGAATCAGATCTGATCATTCCTCTACGAAAACTCTGAAATAAACAATACCATGTCGAGCACCGTTAAGATAAATTAATAGATGTCTAGTTTTACAAGGCACAGAATCCTTCAGCACACTAAACACATGGTTCTCCAAGGAGTGATGTTTTGCGTACCAATTGCGGCTAGCGATCGTATACTTGGCACACATCGCGCTGTGAAGCGGTCAGAGGGAGTGTCCTCATATACTTTCTTCATCTTCAGTTTGCGACGTCGGCATGTATACCTGAACTTTCGCTGTCAGTGTTGGTTCGCTGTCGATTCTGGTAATAACAACCCTATTACGGAGCTATTCAGCATTACACCCGCTGTGCCCTACCTTTCTATTCATAACGAATCCTACTCCTGTTATACCACTTTCTGCTGCTGTTGATATTAGCTTATACACATCTGACCAGAAATCACTTCCTTCTTTCAATTCCACCTCACAGACTCCCATTATATCTAGAGGGAGCCTTTGCATTTCCGTACCAGGCTCAGGCTTCTGACATTCCACGCCCTGACTCAGAACGTTATCCTTCCGTTGGTTATGCAATCTTTTTCTCATGGCCACCTCCCTCTTGAGTCCCCTCACGGGGATCCGAATGGGGGAGTATTCCAGAATCTTTTGCCAATGGAGAGAAAATAATGCCACTTTTTCAATTACAGGCCACATTTCCTGAGAATACACATTAGGTGCATTTCACACAGTGGTTTTCACTGCCTTCTGTACCCTCAAGTTGTTGATGATTGCTGATTCTTCCGCCATTAGGGGCAGTTTTCCTCTGTCAGCTCCACCGCCCTCTTTTGACAAGGCTGTTGGTGGAAAGAGGGTGACTTCTTATGCCAGAAGATTTCGGCCACCAATGCTGATTATTAATCAGAATTAAGTGGTGCCTGGTTTCGAACACGGTCTTATGAAGCATCCCCCTTTTATTTTTTTCTTTATTGTGATTTCATTCCCCTGCCCCATATGGGCAGGAGAGGGCTGTCAGCGACACAATCCACAGCTCTTCAGCTGAGTAACACGACAACTAAAACAAGAATAAAATGATACATACGTTAGGAGATAAAAAGGGGAACATAAAACAGAGTAAGGGGAGAAAATGGAGGTAAAAATACACGGAAATGGAGACGTTCATGGGGAACAGTTAGTCACCAGAAAGTTAAACACAGTTGGCGAGTCTTAAAACACAGAGAAGACACTGAATGCGCATGCACAGGTTAAAGGTCGGCCACAGTATTAAAAATACTTTGGAACAACACACTTAAAACCCACTTGGAGCATACACGACGAAGAATAAAACTGCCAGGTGGGACCCGCGGAGGGAAAGGTCAGAGAGGATGGAAAAGGAGGTGAGAGCATGGGGCAGCTGGGCAGACGGTGGGATGAAGGGAGGAGGGGCATCAATGGGTTCACGGAGAGGCAGGAGACACGTGGGGCGGGAGAGGAAGAGGGAAGACAGGGCAGGAGGGAGTGCAGAGACACTGAAAGGAGGCACAAGAGATGGAGGGCGAGTAGGAGGGGGAAGCCGCTCAGTATGAGGGAGGGGGAGGAGACGGAGCCCTGAGGAGGAGGCAGGAAGATCATCCGCGGGGGGGGGGGGGGGGGGGGTGGACGGTGGAAGTTGTGTTGGGAAAGGAGATGGAGGGTGTGGAGATGGAGAGAGGGTGGGACACAATGGGAAAGGCGCAGCAACTGGTTGGGGGTGGAGAGGAAGGGAGACACCAGGGGATGAGGGGGATCAAGGCGGAGGACAATATATAGTGTGCGGATGTGTTCAAGGGAAAGGAGAAGGTGGGGGAAGGGGATGAGGTTGTAGAGGATGCGCATGGGGGATGGATGGCGGATGTGGAAGGCGAAGCGGAGCGCATGGCGTTCGAGGATTTGGAGGGCTTTATAGAACCGGGGAGGGGCGGAGATCCAAGTGATGCTGGCATAACAAAGGATGGGCCGGATCAAGGATTTGTAGGTGTGAAGGATGGTGGAAGGAGAAGCATCCCCAACTCTCTTGTGGTTTCCTTTATAGGTACTCCACGTCGACATAGATACGTATCGTCGGTAGGTTTTCCGGCTTCACTTCCCGGCGTGACAGCGTCGACTCCCCGATGAGGTGTGGGCCTTGTGTTTTTCTATTACTGCGAGTCATATAAATATCGCTTTTATTTAGTAATTTTCCCGGCTAAAACTCTCCCCTTTTATGATTAAGACAGCCTGCGCCACCTTTCGGAGGGAGTGGGGACGTCAAAGAGTCACAAAAGTTCATATTAAGCACTCCGTAAAACACGTAAAAGTTCACTTCAGTTAGCGTGTTAGTTAAAGCGTACGCTTTCCGCTAGATGGTGCTGACTTACTGCTGAATAGTTTTGGTTCCTTAAAACCTTCACTGATTAGTTTTACGTAAATGAAATAAGTACAACACTCTTGTATTTCACTTTCACTCTATATTCAAGGATTAAGATGGTGATGGATGATAGTCTATTTAAAACGTTCCTAGCCTGGAGGAATCTAAACAGTCCGCAAATGCCGATATGCACCCGCTCTACGTCCAGATTAGCAACTAACGGCACACAACACTTTCAAAAGTCCACATGTTAATATCTGAATACCGGTACCTTTGAATTCACTTGTATCAGCAGATAACTTGAGTTTCTGTCGTCCACATGTCCGTAAAGTTCCAATCTAGCACTAAAGTCCTAAAATTCCCTTAATATTCTGTTGCTACCAACAGTCAGAGATCGTACACTACATCACTTTTAATCTCCGTACTATTCTAACAGTTTATTGTGAATCTTAACACGATAAAGTCCAATCTAATTATTGTCTCACTGACTGACACGGGTTCCCCGCCCTTTAACGAAACAATCAAGGAAAAAAGGCGGCAATAATGACGATCAGGTCTTTTTATAGGTTTTTCATCACAGAAGTTTAACGTCACTGCCTTCTCCATGATGGAGCTTCCGTGGCTTTGCTGTACTTAGACGTTAAACTACTTGCTGATATACTATAATTTTGATCTGCAATTACCGAATATGATTCTACACTATTTTCCCCTCTAAAAATTCTATTCTTAATTTTAAATTATTCTTTCTATAGCTTTTATCACTGTAAACTGAACCGAGGGGTTACACTGAGAACGTGTTTTTATTATCATTATTACTAGTCAGAGGCGCTACCACTAGACCATGGGTCTCTCCATCGGGTAGATTTCAGCATTCCATCGTCTGTTCATCACCAACAAAGTTGCCCTTATCCGATTACGTATCTATGCAAAACTATGATGTCCACTACCATCTGCCCACACCGGTATTCCACTCCCACCTCCACCCACTCTTTTAGCCCCCACTTATTGCCCACTCGTGATCTCATCTTTCCCACCTCCCCCGCTACTCCGACAACTCCATCTGTTTCCCACTCACTGCATCCCGAAGCTTAAATGACTCCTCAAGTGCATGTGACATCACTTCAAGAGACTCAGCTCCATTGCCATCGCCGCCGCTGCCAATACAAGCGCCACCACCATCACATCTAGAGCCGCGACAGCCAGCAGGATCATCAGCCCTTAGCGCAGATCCAGTGTCATCACCGTCACCACTGCGTCTGGGTCCAGAAGCAGAAGCACCAGCCACACCTACCCCAGCAACAACCAAACCCACACCAATCTCATATGCCGCAACTAGAACTGCATCAGCCATATCTGCATTATTTTCAACCCCACCACGTCCAGGTAAGAAAAATAACAAAAGCATGCAAAATCTCACGCCATTCCACAGTCAATATCCTCCTAAACTCATTCTTAAATGATCCAGATGCAGATCACTTAGCACAGATAACCAGTCTACCTATGACAGCTAAGTGCGCCCACCATAGGACACAACCACCAGGGGATCGACCTCAAGCTCACAGTAGAGCACCTTGAGCAGGAACTAAATTCCAGTCCCAGCTCGGATGTCTGAAATGCCCTTCGTATTCACCACCATCTAGTCCTACATTCCAAATCTGCTTCTTTTCTGAATATCGCTTAACTAGAGACAACCTCAGTCAGAAAGTAGCTTTCATCTATCACCGTTTGCACAACGTAGAATCTTCCCAATCCAAAGCCCAAGCCTGACATAAATACTTCATCCACAATCATCACTTAACTAAAGATTACAAAATCCGTCTTATCTTCTCCCAGTGCAAAGCCAACAGCCTATAGCAATGCTATGCCAAAATTCATTCCCAACCATCTGTAACACTTACAACCGATCCCACAACACTTACTCCCCATATTTCACTAACTGCTATGAGGGTATAGCCAAAAAATGTCCCATTAATCCTGTACTGGGTGTCCCAATCCACCCAATCGATGGATTTCATACTCCTATAGCCGAAGACATCCGCTTCATCACTGTTTTTCTTCAAATGTCCATCCATCATGTCACTCTGGTAGTCTGTACTGCGTCTCACGTAAATGTCACATACTCCCAAAACCACTCCATTTCCTTTTCTCCTGAATAGGTGCGTCGCCTCATATTTTTCTACTCACTCTAGAGAAGCCCATCAAAACTTAGCACCCAATCCCATGCGACGGCATAGCTAGCTCGTTCCCGTCACCACACCCCTCTCCCACCCACAATCAACGATTTTTTCTTCACAACTCCGACGAAAGCTCTCTATCTTCATCCTCCATTCAATGTCCTATCTAATCTCGTCCTTCTACATATTACCTGGAACTGGCCATTAAGCTGGAACGACATCAGCATCATCTTCCCAAACTCGCCAGCTCCGAGCAGCTCACAATACAATTTCATCTCTACCTCGCTAGCATCACTCCGTTATTTTTCAAGTCTGTTACATTTTGTCCACCTTTCTATGTTTATTAATACTACTGCTATGTTTTTGAACAAGCAGGCAGAAGAGTGGCTACAAAAAAGGGAAAAAACCTCTCGAGTCTGCAGCGATTTCATCAAATCATCTGGATAACAGTGGGGTAAATGGAAATAAGCGTTTGGCGTCATTGGCCGGGAGACCCTTGCAGGGCAGGTCCAGCCACTTCGGTCCAGGTCTTCTTTCACTCGACGCCACATTGGGTGACCTGCGCCTGGATGGGGATGAAATAATGATGAAGACAACACAACACTCAGTCCCTGAGCGGAGAAAATCTCCGACCCTGCCGGGAATCGAACCCGGGCCCGTAGGGCGGCAATCCGTTATGCTGATCACTCAACTCCCGGGGCGGAGATCACAATGGGGTGATGTAGGTTTACTTACGCTAAGGGTAGGAGTGATAATTTGTGGTTAATGCGCTGTTAGCTTTACACTGCATTTAGGTGTATTTCCATTCACGATTTGAATCAGTTCCAGTGGGATTAGCATCAGCGTTCCCACCTGAAGATGGCGGCCATGGGGACCGCAGAAATATTGTGTCCAGATGATTGTTTGATCAAGCTGCAGATCTAAGAAGAATATTATGACTCACTGCAGTAGTGCCCCCTTTACTCACCGCCTACAAGCTTGCGTTCATTCCAGAGTGTGTTTACCCAGAAGTTCTGATTGTACATTAACAGTAACACACAACAGTATTGACAGGTATAGTCATAAAGAGATATCCGATCACTTCGTGAAAGGGTTCAGTGAATGCAAGCAGAACAATGACACAATTCCATGCTGTTCTTGCAGCGACGGCATCCACATCATCACAGTACTTCCATGTAATAATTATTTCCTATCAAAGGTTTCTTCATTTGGGATATCTACGCTGGTCCTAGCCTTGCAGACACTTGTCGTAGCCTTCAGTAGAAAGTTGTGTCTTTGTAATTGTGGTAGAGCAGTATTTTGGTTATTATTTTCTTTCTATCGTCTTGTGCTCTTATCTGGTTTCTGCTAGCACAAAAATTGAAGTACTTATTGTTGTTCTTGCGTTTGGAAATTATTGCACGCAAAGAAGGTGTTTTGGTTATAATAAGGTGTGTTCAAAATCAATTGTTAGTTCTTTCCTGCTCATCGCAAGACATTAAAATTATGTCCTTAGAGTTCTAGCTCTGATTCACACTGTGTGTCAGAAGCATTAACTAAACGCAAAACGTCTTGAAACAGTACATTCAGGGATTTGGGACAATTCAAATACATATTAACAGGCAGAATCTGCTGCTCAAATAACTAACAATCGTTGTAAACAATTCACATTAACTTAAGCAAAATTTGATGTAGTGAAATTAACAATAATGTTACTCCTCTCAAAAATATTAAAGGTAGGTTGCGTCCTCATTTCCATTAAATAGCTGCTGTTTCCCCTACACTAGCACACTGACATACTTGACAGAACACCACTTATCTTTGTTTTTGTATGAATATCCTCATGATTGGAACTTTGAGGGACTTCAGCCGTTTACTTATGTAATAAATTGGAACATATTTAGCCTTCCTTACGCTGTTATTTATCTACAGGCCTTAACTGACGCTGAGGGAGTTAACTCCAATCGTATACATGATTCATCAGTCACCAACACCTATGACCAGTTCATAGATGGTGGCCACTGATGAATCACATATACGATTGATGTTAACTCCCTCAGCGTCAGTTAGGGCCTGAAGATGGTGCAATGAAGCACCGAAACTGTTAGCCATATAATAAACAACGTCGTAAGGACGGCTGTAGTTGTTCCATTCTATTTAATTTTGTGAAGGTGGAACTGAGGCCTGCATTTATGCATAGTGGTATTTGACATGTCACTAAAAGTAAAGAACGAAATTATAGGAAAAAGTGAAGTTCTCTGCAGAGAGTGAGGATGACGAACAGTTTATACAAGACAATTAATTAGCGTTGCTTGGAAATACATTTAGGAAACAAAACTTGTTGAAATATTGGTCAACCTTCCCAACAATAACTTTTGTAACGTGTACTAAATGTATAAAAATAGGTTAAAATCTATCAAGCACCAAATACGGATTTCAAACAGTGAAGTGTAAGAATCAGCTTAACAATCAGAACCGGTTAGTATTCTCAGATGACTTCAGATAACAGCTAATCTGTTCAGTTCCAAGACAGATATTGGAATTTCAGGGAAAGCCCCTCTTAGGGCTGAGGAAATTGATGTACCAATAGAGACACTGAAGAAAAATATAGTTAGTGGTGAGTGAATAGAAGAGGTCTTGAAATGGACATAACCACAGATAGTATAATCTAAGATTTGCAAGTAATATCTGAGAAAATTTACTATAGCAAGGCGGACGGAAAATCAGCCCTGATGCACTCACTGAATGACCAAGGTAAGAAACAACACTTCAGCAGCTAGAAAAACATCCCTTTTAACTATTGTTCAGTAGGTATGGTCGATAATTCCCTTGAACAGGGTTAAAGTGATATTAGACCGTCAGCTGCGGTGGTACGATGGTGGTTCAGAAGTTTGTTTATTCGGAGAAAATATTCAACATGAAGTAGATATTTGGTAACAAGATACAGAACAAAGTATTGCAATAGCCTTCGCAGATATCAAAAACATTTTCCACTCTTTGATAAACTCTACTGAACCAGTTTGACATAATCTGAGCTTCAAAAGGAAACGTACATGTGAATTACCTGGGCCTTTAAAAACTGATGCAGTTGTGTAGTGAGATAAAGGCGTATCTTCTCTTCTACCACTGTGCTTTCGAGAAAATTCTGTGTTTACTAGGCGAAAAATTGTAACGTGTGTGACCGATGTTATTATTTAATTCGTGACAAAGAGAGTTGTTCCCACCTACAAAACCGTCAACACAAGCGAGAAAACTAATTTACTCTAGCACAAACTGATTTCTGAGTGTTTCTTTCACGTATATTTATATACTATTATTTTACATTTCTTAGACAAGAAATGCACAGTTGTTTGTTTCTCCGGCTGAACGAAGAGCTACATACTACACAAAAACAACCCTTTTTTCGAATATCGGGATGAATAAAGACTATTCAAGACTGAGTTGGCTTTAAAAATATTGTCCATGTACTAGGTGTCTCCTTTTATAGGTTCAAAAAGTTACCAGCAAATGTAAAGCAGAAAGTAGAACCTTGCAAGAACCTTGTCAGGCAGTGCTTCCACAAATAAATTTAATAAAAAAGAGATGCACCACGAAGGAAGTACCCGCATGAGACGGAAATCGGTAGATATGATGTGCATGTACGGACAAATGATTACAGTTTTAGTAAAACTCAATGATTTATTCAAGAAAATGAATTTTACGAACTGAACAAGTCAATAACTCTTTGGCGTACCTCCGATCCTTCTGAAGCTGTTATTCGACTTGGCATTAATTTATACAGTTCTTGGATGTCCTCCTGAGGGATATCGTGCCAAACTATGTCCAATTAGTGCTTCAGATCATCGAATCCCCTAGTTGGTTGGAGTGTCCTGCATATAATACTCCAAACGTTCTCAAATAGGGAGACATCTAGCGACGTTGCTGGTGTAGGTAGGGTTTCCGATATGAAGACAAACAATACACTCTCTCCTAGTGTTTGTGGTGGGGAGGGGGGAGTTATTGAAAAGTCTGTGTAAGGATAATTGATTATTTTATTACATATGATTTGCTATCAGATGTACAGTTCGGCTTTAGAAGTCGTTTAATAACTGAAAATGTATATTTTCTTTTCTCTGTGAGGTACTGGATGGGCTAAAAAAGAAGTTTCGAACGCTTGGCGTATTTGTTGATTTAACTAAGGCATTTGATTGTGTAGATCACAAAATATTGCTCCAGAAGTTGGACCATTACGGAATACGGGAAATAACTCACAATTGGTTCATCTCTTACTTCAGCAACATGCAGCAAACGGTCATTATTCACAATGTTGATAACGGCTTTGATGTGGGATCTGAGTGGGGTACTGTCAAGTGGGGGGTGCCCCAGGGATCAGTGTTGGGGCTACTCCTGTTCCTTGTTTATATAAATGATACACCCTCTAGTATTATGGGTAACTCTAAAATAAGTCTGTCTGCTGATTGGTAGTAAAGGATGTTGTGTGCAACATTGGCTCGGTTTCAAACAGTGCAGTACATGACCTGAGTTGTAGAAAATAAACTAGCGTTAAATCACAGTAAGACTCAGTTTTTATAGTTTCTAACACACAATTCAACAAAACCTGACGTTTTAATTTCACAGAATGGGCATACGATTAGTGAAACTGAACAGTTCAAATTTCTAGGTGTTCAGATAGATAGTACGCTGTCGTGGAAAGCCCACGTTCAGTATCTTGTGCAAAGACTTAATACTGCTATTTTTACTATTCGAACGGTATCAGAAGTGAGTGATATTTCGACACGAAAATTAGTCTGCTTTGCTTATTTTATTCGCTTATGTCGTATGGTATTATATTTTGCGATAATTCTTCCCATTATACAAGGATATTTTTGGTTCAGAAACGAGCAATTCGGGCAATAAGTGGTGTGAGTTCACCTCTGTTCACGAGTCTGTGTATTTTCACATTGGCCTCTCAATATGTATATTCCTTATTGTCGCTACTTGTTACCAATATTAGTTTATTCCCAAGAATTAGCACCTTTCACTCGGTTAATACTCGGCAGAAATCAAACCTGCATTTGGATCGGACTTCCTTAACTCTTGTGCGAAAAGATGTGCAGTACACTGCTGCATCCATTTTCAATAGCTGCCACTCGAATTCAAAAATCTTAGCCGTAATCCACGCGCTTTCAAATCGAAACTGAAGAGTTTCCTCACAGGTCACTCCTTCTGTTATGTCGAGGAGTTCCTTGAAAAATTAAGCTGATTCTTATTGTATAGCTGATAGTGTTTACTTAAACTTATGGACTGACTTTTTTCAGGTTCACGAACGTTTATTTTTATCTGTTATTACTTTTATGTTGTAATTTCATGTACTGGCACGTTCCATGACCTTGGAGGTTTGCTGCTCAATTTGGTCCTACGGAACTTTTATTATTTATTATTCTGGATTTACAATGTGAGTACATTTTTCCAGCACCTATTCTAGATTACAGTAAGTTACTAATTATTGTTCTCCACTCTTCTCTATTTGTCCATAAATCTTCAGGAATGTTGTTCTTCCTCATTACTGACTGAACTCCCTGTATCCACGTATCAGGTGGTCGTCCCCTTTTTCTTCTTCCAATTGGTACCCAGTCGATTATGCATTTTGGTAGCCTTTCCTGTTCCATTCGTCTGATGTGTCCATACCATTTAAGTTGTTTGTGCTCGATGAAATCAATAATTGAATTTTTACATTTCATCTTGTCTCTGATTACTTCATTTCTTATTCTTTCTCGTCTTGATATTCTTGCTGAACGTCTCCAGAAATCCATTTCTGTGGCTAATAATTTTGATTTCAGTTGCCATTTTGTTGTCTACACTTCTGAACCATATGTAATAATGCTCCTAACTATTGTTTTAAAAATCCTTATTTTGTTATCAGTTGTTATGTGTTTGTCCCAGAGAATTCCATTCAATAAAGAAATTGTCGTCTTTCCAGAATTTATTCTTGATCTAATTTCTTTGTCCTGTTTCCCATCATTTGTAATTTTCACACCTAAATATTTATATTCCTCAGTAGCTGTTATTGTTCCCATCCCTTCTTCTAATATTAAGTCTCCATTCACTCCACCAATTACCATGTACTTTGTTTTATTCATGTTTACATTTAGACCTGATTTTTTATATTCTTGAATCAATTTTCTGGTCATATACTCTATGTCCTCATAGTCTTGGGCTATAATCAGTTGGTCATCTGCAAATTGTAACGAGTATATTGTTGTATCATTTATTGGTATTCCCATAGTGTGACATGTTTTCTTCCAATTCTGTAAAGTTACTTCTGTATATATTTTATACAATGTAGGTGAGATGCTACATCCTTGACGTAATCCTTTGGTGACTTGGAATCCATGTGATAGATATTTACCAATTTTTATTTTTGAAATAGAATTTTTATATAAATTTTGAATTGCTTTAATTATTCTTGGATTTATTCCTATTGATATTAAAGCTTTCCATAAACTGGATAAAGGCACACTATCATAGGCTTTTTCTATATCTATGAATACAAAATGTATAGGTTGCGCCCAAACCATTTTTTTTTTCAATAATTTGTTGTAGGCAAAAGATATGATCAATTGTTGATCTTCCAGCTCTAAAACCTGCTTGTTCTTCAGCCTCCTTTTCTTTGTATTCTTGTTCTAACAAATATTTAATAATTCTTCCATATAATCTACTGAAGGTATTGATCACTGTTATTCCCCTATAATTTTACACTCATCTTTCGCTCCTTTTTTATGTATCACTGAAATATATCCTACTTTCAAATCATTTGGGACATCTTCCCCATTTAAACATCTTTCGAAAAGGTTTCTTAACAATTCCATTAATTTCTTTGTTCCTAATTTTAATAATTCTGCAGGAATACCTCCAATGCCTGTAGCCCTTCCATTCTTTAAAGATTTTATTGCAGTTTTTACTGTCTCTATTTCCAAACGGATGTAATTCTCTGCTTGTAGATCTATCATTTCATTATATTCAGGGTTTCCCAAGTATTCTTCCCTGTTTTCTGTTAATAAACTTTTAAAACATTTTTCCCAAGAGTCATGAGTAATATACTTAATATGTGTTGTTTCTTTGGAACTCCTCCTTAAATTTTTTATAGTTTTCCATGCTTCTGTGTTTCTTTTACCACCAATATACGATTCAATTTTTTGACATGACTGTTCCCAAACTTTGTTTTTTGCTTCTGCAACCTTTTTCCGGATTTTCGCTTGTTGTGCATTAAGCTCTATTTTATCTTGAAGATTTCTGGTATTTAACTATTTTAAATATTTTTCTTTCTTTAATTTCACTTCCTTTTTAATTTCTTCATTCCGGTAGTATAATGGATGGTTTGTACGTGTTTCTTCTGTTTCTCCTAAAGCTACCTTGGTGGCTTCATGTAGTTTATTTACAATATAATGATATTGATCTTCTGTATTATCAAACTCTGTTTCTACCAGTTTTTCATCTAATCTCTTTTGATATAAAAATATTGTGCTTTCATTCTCAAAACTATTCAAATTATATTTAGGAATTTTGATTTCTGTTTGTATATTTTCTATAGGACAATTTCGATTTTCTTCAGTGCTTTTTCCTCTGAAGGGGAATAAAAATTTGGAATTTACCAAATAATGATCGCTAAGAGTTACCCCTCTATATACTCTTATGTCATGTATTTTTATCCTCGTTTGCTGTTTAATTATAATATAGTCTATTATTGATTTTTGATTCAATGTATCTTTATGCCATGTGTATTTATGTATTCCTTAATGTTGATAAAAACCATTTAATATTTTCAATGAATTTTGTTCACAGATATCAATAAGTCTATTACCATTATCATTTATAACATTTTCTCCAAATGGTCCTATAATTTTATTTCCAATTTTACTTCCAGTTCTACTGTTAAAATCCCCTGCAATAATAATCTCCCTGGTTTTCCCGATATCCTCTATGATTCCATTTAAATTATTATAGAAATCATCCTTTTTACAAATTGGTTCATCTTCGCTTATTCCATATACTCCTATAATAGTAATTTTGCATCCATGAATATCAATATTAATTTTAATCAGATTTTCATCAATAGGTTCCCAGTTTGTGACCATTCTTTTGAATTTGTTTTTCATCAACATCGATATCCCCCGTTTTGCTCTTTGATTTTTTGGGACACCACTATAGAAATTTGTATATGATCCTATTCGTTCAATACCTCGTCCTTTTTTCTTAGTTTCTGGGAGTATAATAATATCTTAATTTCTAGCCTCCATTTCTTTAATCACTTCTCCTACTTTATTTTGTAATCCTTGTATATTCCATACACCAATTAAGACAGTCCGTTTTCTTAGCCTTTTTCGTCTCCTATTACATCCGTCCTGCTGTAATCTTATAGGCTTTTTAACCAGTGAGGTTTTTCCAATGAATGGGGAGTTGGCCCATCGCATTAACCCCCAACCTGGAGGACCAGGTAATTTTTGCTCAAGGTTTTCTTCCTTTAGCCTTTGGTAATCCAATACCTAAACTACAAGGCAGTAGTTGCTAGTTTTGGTCCACCCCGGGTATTTTATTTCCCCGGTACCCTCCATATCTGGTGGGCATTCCCCTATCCGCCACCTGGGGAGGCGCCCGATGGGAGACTAGCAACTCCACACGGGTCCTACGGAACTTGATATGTAAATAAATAAATAAATAATCTTGCTGAAATGTAAGCCCAAGATGGGTTGTCATGAAGGATGAGGCGTAGTACATATTCGAATTACCGCTGTGCTCTCAGGGTGCCGATGATGACAACCAGCTATGGAATGAAATGGTATGCCACACCGTCAGTCCAGGTTGTCGGGCCGTACGAGAGGCGACAGTGAAGTTTGTATCTCACCGATGTCAGGGGTGTCTGCAGGCGGGTTGTTCATCGAGGATCGGTTCGAAAGGGGACTCATCACTGAGGACAATTCTACGCAGTCAATGGAACTTCAGGCAAAACGGGGCAATGTCATTGCAAACGGGCTTGTTGGTGTACAGAGATCAATGGTAGTCAGCGCAGGGGGCACCGTGAGTTCAGCCCGCTTTCTCTGAGCCGCCTATTAATGGCCCTTGTCACTGAAGCACCACAAGCACGTCGAATTGATGATAATGATGAATCCGGGGCTCTGAGTGCCTCTCGGCCGGTTGCTCGGCCGTCTCGCTGTATTGTTTCTCTAGGTCAACTGCTTCCGCCATGACGCTTTGTTCGACCATGACTCGCACACTCCTGTCACCACCGTCAAATGGTGGCGTCGCTCTTATTCAAATGTCGGGCGATTCGCCGATTACTCTAACCGGCTTCTTTGAGGCCAACTGCACGATCTCTCTCAAATGCTGAATCTGCGTATGTCGTTCATACGGCAGTCAGCAGGGCATAGCTACTGTCAGACGTTATGGCCAGGAATCTACAAGTCCCCTGGTTACTATCCTTGCTACTTGCAAGGTGAAATTCCGCCGCAGGATCACACATTCATCCATAGGCCGCCAAAGTTTACAGTTTCGCATTTTCCATCCATATCTGTGTGAATCACAATTTGTGACGAACTTGTTTAACTCCTCTGTGGTGCGTATTTTTTGTCTTATTGTCACAGAGTGATTTTTAAGGACTTCAACGACAAGATCTGAGGAACGATAGGTCACACAAATAGGGTAGTTTTTGTTTATTAGCGAACATATAATCTTAAACGCGTTAAGACAATAATGAACAATTACAACTCCACGAAATTACCGATTATTATTGTTATGCATGTTCTGACAGTAGTTTACAAAATGGTTGAACCAACCATCCTGTGACTTACTATCAGTGCCCGCTCGTCTCTGCGGAGGACATCTAGATTGTGTGGGATCTGGTAGAACGCATCAGTGTTCGGACTATCTGCTGAGCTCTAATGGCAATTAGAATAACGTAAACCATACTCCTGACCTGTCCCCAAAGGAAGTAATCAAGCAGCGTCACGTTTGCCACGCAACAGGTCTCCATCCTATTCAGAGTTCCCCAAAAATCTAACATCAACCGCATAATGGTTCTCATAGTCCACAGATATGACAGTTTGTACTGTTAACTTACATGTCCCGCGTAGAGAAGGCCTCATCTGTAAATAGTAGTAAAAACATGTGTATGGAAGGGAAATTATCGCCTGTTCTGTCTACGAACCACGGTTCAAACTGTGTACGACTTGCATAATCAGCTGGTCCTAGAACCTGCTCTATTTGAGGATGATACGCGTGAATTTTGTTCTCCTGAAACACACTGCAAACAGATAAGTGACATGTTGCCATGCATGCGCGTGTTACTTGAAGATCCGTTATTAAATATACAGTTCACTTTACCCTTAAAATCGGCTGAGCTCACGCCAAGCATACAACCACCAACATACTAAGGACGAAAATTCCTTAACTCCTTGTTTCTCACAAGCGTCCATGATCTGCAGTGAAGGTACTTTCGTGCGCGTTTCTTCTGCCAGGAAACCGATTTTCGTAGATATGGAGAGCTGCTATTACGTTTACCCTCGCCTCACCGTAACACATAATCATGTCAGTGAGCTCATCAAATCCGCACCCCTTGTTTCCAGGCAATAAAACCTCAATTGAGGACAGGTAAGATGCACGAAACTTAAGATACTATATTACAAAAAAACAAGCTGAATGCAGCACTGTAAGATACATGCCACTGAAGACACAATATTACAACACAAGTTATGTGACAGAACTGGTACGACTCCACAGCATAACCAAAGCGAACCAAAATTTATGTCACTATAGCCGACATATTTATCTTGAGAGAATCAGCAACTGTATTGATGTTTACAATAATTCTTATTTATTGTTCCGTCACTGAGCGGTGGCTGGCTCGAGTCATGCTTATCTTGGGTCAAACCTTCGTTGCAGTCCTGTGGTTTTATTGCTCCCGCATTTATCGTGCTAATGTTGCTGTCCTCTCTGTGAGTGGCAGCACCAGCGTGTATAGATACTAGTACTGCTGTACTATCTTTGGTGTGGCGGATATAGTTTCTGGCTGGGCGGTGTGTGACCAGTCGGTCAGTTGGCATGGAGCAGCAAGGAAACCTCTGTCACGCGCACTCCGGCCGGGGCCGCTGGCGGTGCACACGCACGGTTGGAGCGTGAGGTGCTGCTTGCGGGTGCTACGAAGTTCGCCGCCCACCGATCTTGGACATGAAAGCTCAGTCCTCATTTAACCTACTATCGAGCCTCAACTGTTTACATTTCTTCGTTTGATCCTGGTTTTCTTCGTTTGATCCTGGTTGTCGCTTTTGGGACAGTCCCGCGAGCAACAACGTGTTTGTATTCAAGTCGGCTAAGATTCCAGCCGTCTTCCTGTGGAGTTTAATTTAATTCGTTCCCAGTTATTGGAATTGACCAGCGGTATTTTCTGCCTTGTGGCCGTTGACGTTCCGTTTACCTGTCCTGGTCGTTGACGTAATTTTCGACAGTGTATTTTCCTCGTCGTGTTGTTGCTGTCCAGAGCGGCATATACCCTGTAGTTCAACAGCTGAGGTGTTGGTGGTCGTCGTGGGCGCCAATATTCTGTGTGTCATTGTATTGAAATCTTATGTCGTTATACTGATTGCGTGGAGCGGAACTGATTTTTTGATTGTTGCCTTCAGAGTAAGAAGTCGTCGGACAGGCTGCATGTCTCACCTAAACAGGCGTTAGTGTTATAATCTCAAGCCGACCCTTGGAAACTTCTGAGCGCCGTTTCTTGTGTGTTACATAGTAATTTCCCTGTTTGGGTTTTAGTTATTTGGTTGATGTGTGGCCTTCAGCCGTATATCGATGTCTCTTAAATTAATGTTCTTGTCTTGCCCTTAAGACCTGAGATTGTTATTCTTCTATATGGGGCCTTCAGCCGAATCTTACATGAGATGTTTTAAGATGAGGCCTTCTGTCTTTTAAAATTTGAACTCTTCTTTCTAGGGCTTAAGCCGTTAAATTAATTGCTGATGTGCGGTCTTTAGCCGAGTTTTAATATCTCTTAAATTAATGTTCTTGTCTTGCTCTGAAGGCATAAGATTGTTATGCTTTTGTATTGGGCCGTCAGCCGAATTTTGCATGAAATGTTTTAAGATAAGACCTTCTGCCTTTTGATTGTAACTCTTCTTATTGCTTAATATGCGGCCTCCAGCCAAGTTCCGTTAAAAGTAAACTACTAAGGCCTTCAGCCTGTTTAGAAGATTTAGAAAATATTTTGGGTGAAACCTCCAGAAGAACCTTGTATTTCTATTTTTTGCTTAGGCCTTTTGTCTTGCATTTTGAGTGTGGCCTTTAGCAGATCCAAAGTTAATCAAAGGAGGTCGATTAAAGTTTTGAGTGTTTTGCATTCTTGTTGTAATATTACGTGTTGATAAATAAAGTTTGGATGTTGAGTGCAACTGACAGCAACTTATTTGGCCCCTTTCCACAGCCTAATCCGTTCTGTCCTGCTAGCCCAGGCATTTCAGTCAAAGCTGCACTTTTTATTTATATTACGTGCTTGATCACTCAGGATCATCTTCAGATCTAAGTAGTTGCGTCAGTGACCCGTCTTCTCTACTCAGAACCACATATCAGAGCATATATATGTTTCCGAGAAGAGAAAATGGGTTCCTGACGCAACTACCTAGATCTCAAAACGATCCTGAAGGATCGAAACACTGAATATAAACAAAAATGTGCAACTGAGACGGGATAATAAACTATTTCAAAACGTATACTTTGCTTGACAAATAACGATCGTCTTTGTGTGATCCATCATCCCTCATAATTTTTCGGCTAAGTCCTGAAACACCCTGTATATATTTATGAAGGTAAAGTCTAAGGCACGCGCCCGTGACCAAGCTATTGTCATGACTGTTGTGAAATACGGCATTTCCTCACCGCAGCAATAGGAGCAGGCGGTGCGTGAGGCCAGAGCCAGGCCACCTTTCATCCCAGGACAGATCGTGTGTGTGTGTGTGTGTGTGTGTGTGTGTGTGTGTGTGTGTGTGTGTGTGTGTTTGAGGGTTAAGTAATGTCATACAAATTCATCTCATTGTCAGTGTGAGCATATCAGCAAAAATCATTACACAGGTCAACAACAAAAGATTTTCAAGATTGGAAATGGGTGTTTCTTACATATTTTCATCCCCTATCCACGAATTTTTGTCTTAGCACCCTCAGTTTTAAAAGTAGTTCATTACGCAAGAATGGTTATAAAAAGCAAGGAGCTGGCTTTCTCAAGAAATGCAATCTATTAAGGCCGCCCTCATGACGCCACTACCGTAAAGATTCCATATTATTAATCTTTTACAACACAGCAACAGCGTGTGTGACTCATTGTCTGTTTCTGTTGGCTGCTGAACCACATGTTCCTATCAGTCGTGAAGAAATGCTTCCTCTGATTGACTGTGCATTCACGAGTGTCAATAGTGCGATCCAAATATACCTTGTGCCCAGTGTTTCGTTTTGATTTTGTGGTGCATTTGTATTACTGTTTGTATAATATCACGGGTATGTTCAAATCACCTAATTATCTTTTGCTACATCTCTGGGGAGAACACTATTAAATCGCGCGGACGACATGTGACACTCGTAATGAAGAAATTGTATGATCTTTATTTCGGGTGCAAGTTAGGTGATGAGGATCGAAAATGTCCATTACATATTGTCTGTGTGAGCTGTTCGTCTCTTATTAACGGCTGGGTGAAGAATAAAGGTTAAGTGGCAAAGCCTTTTGATATTCCGATGTTATTACGAGCGAGGTGGCGCAGTGCGTAGCACTCTGGACTCGCATTCGGGCGGACGACGGTTCAAGCCCGTGTGCGGCCATCCTGATTTAGGTTTTCCGTGGTTCCCCTAAATCGCTCCAGGCAAATGCCGGGATGGTTCCTTCGAAAGGGCACGGCCGACTTCCTTTCCTAATCCGATGAGACCGATCACCTCGCTGTCTGGTCTCCTCCCCCAAAATAACCCAATCCTGTTCCGATGTTAAGGGGGTAACCGACCAATCCACGTAGATGATTGCTATTTCTGCATGGCTAAAATAGCAGGGATGAAGGGCAGGAACAGAAAGACGATCAACTATCCCTCCATCAAGTCAGCTATTCGACTTACACCACACAACTCTTACTTACCTGTCCCCGTTCCTCCAGAGACGTGGTCACTGGAAGTTGAAATCCAGGTCGAATCTAGTACAGACGCGAAGAATGCAAGCTCTGATTTCGATTTCGAAGAAATGATGCCACATCTCCTAACGCAAAATGATTTGAATGATCTTGTGAGGGACCTGAATCTTTCTAAGGCACAAGCTGAACTTTTGAGTTCGCTTCTCAAACAGTGGAAACTACTAGACATAGATGCTACGGTCTGTTTCTTTCGACATCGTTAGGTTGGCTTCGCACCATTGTTTGGTATGGAAGACGCGCTCTGTTACTGCAGTGATATGAATGGTCTGTTTAATGCTACGAGACTGAAACGTATATCAGATTAGATTAGATTAGATTTACTTTCATTCCAATTTATCCGTAGTGAGAATGTCCTCCAGGATGTAGAACATGTCAGAAAAAGAATAATACATGACAAGTATTTAAAACTAAAACAAATAAGCTAATTTACCTTCCACAGTTCCCAAGTGGAATGATTGAATTTTTTTAATGAACACTATGTGAAAGGATCAATTTACAACACTCGTTTACTACGATCGCATTAATGCACCGAATTTAAGTTTTTTTAAAATGTTTTTATTTATTTATAAGGTAATAAACATATAACAGAACCACTATAATACTTATTTACAACGAACAAATTACTGTTCTGAAATGGTCCAGAAGTTAGATTGTATTTTATATAGAAACACACACACACAAATCTGTTGGTTCTACTGAGAAATTCATCAATGGAGTAGGAGTTGGCCACCAATAAATCCTTTAGGCTTCTCTTGAACTGAATTTCATTGATCTTTAAGCTTTTTATGCCTGCTGGCAAGTTATTGTAAATGTGTGTTCCTGAATAATGCACACCTTTTTGTGCAAGAGTAAGTGACTTTAAATCACTGTGAGAATTATTCTTATTTCTAGAATTGATTCCATGAACTGAGCTGTTGGTTTGAAAAAGTGATATATTTTAATGACAAATTTCATTAAGGAATAAGTATAAAGAGGCCTCTGCAGGATGTTCTTCAGTTCACACCACATATAACTCTTATTGCACGTTTTTGTGTCCGGAAAACTTCAGCTTCGCTTGATGAACTACCCCAAACAATAATCCCATATGGAGTGACAGTAAGCATAGCATGACAGCTTTTTCATTTTTATATCCTCTATGACTGACAGAATTCGCATTGTAAATAGAGATTTGTTTAGACGCTTCAGCAGTTATGTGGTGTGCTCCTCCCAGTTGAATTTATTATCAAGCTATAATCCCAAGAATCTAACACTGTCGACTTCTTCTGCTTGTCATCATATGTTAGGCGTATACTCGTAAGACACCCCTTACAAGTTCTGAACTACATGTAGTGTGTTTTTTCAAAGGTTAGTGACAAAGAACTGTCTAGGAACCGGTGATTAATGTCCACTAATATCCTCTTAGTCGATCTTTCTAAGACTACACTTGATTTGCTATTTATTGCAATGTTTGTGTCATCGGAAAACAAAACAAACTTGTCATCTGGTAATGTTACTGATGATAGGTCATTAATATACACAAGAAAAAGTAAGGTCCCTAAGATGGAACCTTGTGCGACCCCACATGACGTTATTTCTTTATCTAACTTCTTAAACAGTGGCTTAACTTCAGCATATTTCAGCCATTCAGGAAATAATCCACTGATAAACGACTGGTTATACACATAGCTTAATATGTTACTTAACTCAGAGCCACATACTTTAATTAACGTTGTTGATATTTCATCATACCCACTATATTTTTTTTTATTTTAAAGCAGAATGGCGACTATTCGTTGATGGCTCCAAAACTACCATCAAAGCGTTCTCCTTCGCAGCATATCCTCCTGTTCCCGTAGCTTATGCCACTTATTTGAAGGAAACATACAGCAGTATGGAACATCTGTTGAATAAAATTCAATATAACAGCCACAAGTGACAAATCTATGCTGACTTCAAAGTAATTAGGATACTAACAGGATTACAGTCATGGTGCAAAAAGAATTGCTGTTTCTTTGGAACTGGGAAAACCGTGATCGGATTTGCCCTGCCAGTACACAAATGGAACCTGGTTGGAAGAACGTGGCAAATGCTCCATTGGTGAATTTTAAAGACATTTTGTTACCACCAATTCACATAAAACGTGGACTTATGAAGTCTTTCGTTGTTGCAATGGACAAGGGTTGACGTGGTTTTATGTACTTACGTCAGAAATTCCCTGCGCTTAGTGAATCCAAAGTGAAAGCAAGTGTGTTTTGGCCCTCAAATGAGACAGCTTATTCACGATCCTGATTTTGCCATAGCTTTGAGTCCTCTTGAACTGGACTACTGGTATTCTTTTAAGAAACTGTATTCTGATTTCTTTGAAGATGAGAGAGCACCACGATAGTGACGTGTTAGTCAGTGAACTACTACAATCTTATCGTAATCTTCTGGTACTCTTGGACAAGTCTCCTATGAACATGGGAAAGATTTCATCAGACCGTGTGTACATAGGAGAGGCGCTGCAAGGGCAATGTAGAACATGTACGAGGGCTGTCTACTCTTGGACACTACTGCAGGATAATAATTGTATATACAAGAGGCGCATCAAACGTCCAAGCATAATTTGGGTATGTAAGAAAACATATTTCATCAGCATTTCATGCTCTTAGTATTGATAAATTAGCATTTACAAACGAAATAGTATTGTTTGAGCAACACAAAAACCTAATACAATCAGATAGTGACTAATAACATTTACACGAAAAGTGTGGGTGCTGTGGAGAAACCAGTGCCACATTCGTGTTCGGCAGGTCAGAATACATTGGGGATAAACTGTTTTGGTACTCTAAAATTTTATAAGTTCAGTTTTGTAGACCAGTGTTATTTGAGGCCAGTATACATTAAGGAAACTGCGGTGGATGCGTCTGCCTGCGTCTGCCTGCTAATGTGTATTCTTCCGTGATGCCACTGACGGATGATAATATATGTATGAGAAAATACAGGAGATCTCTGTTTATCTTGTCATTAAACGCTAATCTTCCTACGTTTAGATTAGTAAATAACCAAAAAGATGAACTTAAGAATTGTGTACCTTGCTCCTGTTTTACACAAAGCTGCACGCTCCATTTTACAAATAGCGCATTAATCCCTAAGAATTAAAAATTCCCTAAGTTCTTCATTGTATTAAACACTTTTCTGTTCATACCGATATAAGCTATTCCAACGCGTGTCTAAAGCGTCATGAGGGTTACAAGTCAATTTCACAGTACACAGTGTTCCATAAAAACATGACAACGTATTTCACGTTACATGAGTGCTATCAATGTGTGTATACTTATTATGTTTGTGAAATTTATTTGGCTTGTATTTCGACGTGAGGCACGATGGACAAGAAATCCAACGATCATACGTGGCAGAAACGCGATATCCGATTTAACGCATTCTGAAGCTTGCTTTCATATCGCAAATGATCTGGTGCTAAAGCGCTCTGATGCTATATTTGCTCAGGCCAGCGTATACTTGGTCAGAGGTGCACGAGTTTTGCATATAGGAGGCGTCAAAGGCGAATCTGCATTGGATGGTGCCTTCTAAAAATATGCTGACACTTCGTCTGTTTGCAATTTTGTAGCACTGCACTTGAAAGCCACCCAGTCCTCTCTCTCTGTCACACGGAGGTGTGGCACTTTCGTATAAAGTAAAACACTCGCTTCATAAAAAAGAAAGCTTTACCAACAGCCAGAGTCACACATACTGACACAGACTTTTAAAGAAATGAGGAACTCACTGCGCGGTTTGAAAGAATGTACACATACATATTATGTAAGACAAAAATTCCAAATACAGAAAAAACTCGGAAAATTTTAAAGTAAATAAGTCGATATCTTATCATAAAACGGTGAAGAGCCTGAGTGTAGCTTTGGATCCGCACTATTACCATGTACAAGAATAATTCCACTTGCGTTCAGGAGAATTAAAAGATATTACTTTCAATGTACTATAGATCTTGGTACAAGTACATTTGCTTATAAAAGCGTTATAAGGTGATCAGGTATTTTAATGTGAGGGTGTGCTTGTATTTGTCCTTTTTGTTCCGAACTTTTGCTCTTAGCGCTCCAAGTAAGATTTTGTTGTCTAGCATGTGTTACTTATAACGAACGTTTGACCTGCCAACTTGAATGTGATTTTAGTTGTCTTTTTCAGCTGCTTCAGCAGTTGATTATAGAATTTTGTTCCGTGACAGAAGATAATGATTTGGGTTTTTGGTTGTTTTTCGTTGCTAAAGATAAGTACAAACTGCCTCTATTTATAGAACTATTAGTGAAATACCAATATTTAACTGAAATAAACGAAAGCCTGGTAAATGCACTCACTTGGTAGAGTGGGGATACCCAGTTTTTGGAAAGTTCTTTATAATGAGCTTGACTTCTACTGTTAGTTATTATTCTTACGGCCCTTTTCTGCAGTTTCAATTTTTGTACTTTGATCTCCCGAATGTCTCATTGCTCTCTTTTTGTTCTTTTTAGTCACCAGACTTCCGATACTTTCGATACATCTGGCCACGAATTCCTTTCCTATAGCAATCTTTTCATCTGAAAATTGCTTGCATCCTATGTCGTCAATTATTAGCTGAATATATTCCAACTTTTTACAGTTTTTACATTCTACAGCTTCCTCTAGTAACGTGGGAATTATTACCAGATATCTTGACAGATGTCCTCACATTCTGTCGCTTCCTCTGGTCTACGCTTTCCATATATTCCTTTCCTCACCGGTTCTTCGGAGAACCTCATTTTTTACCTTATCAGTCCACCTTATTTTCAACTTTCACATGAAATGGTTCGATTCTCTCCCGGTTTCCCCACACTCCGTGTTTCACTGTCATACAGTGAAAGTGTTGTTAATAAAAATTCTCTATTTAACCTAGACTGAACTGCATTTTACTGCTTTAGTGTTTAACAAAACTTGCATCTGACTGCGTATTTAACTGAACTGAATTTCATCTGACTGCATGAAAATATTGTTGGAAATTAATACTCAAAATACACATCTGACTGCACGAAAGTTTAGTGGTAAAAATAAATGAAAGTCACCAACCTGCATCTGGCTGCGTCTGTGGACTTAGCTCGTGCACTCCTTCCCGTTTAGCCGATAATAAAACATATATTCAACTCAGCCGTAGTGCAATGGCATAAAATTGTCATTCTAGATAACTTTACTCATTTTGGCCCTGTTTGTTACTTAATAAAAATTCTGCCCTGATCTGAATAATTTGCCAACTGTGCAATGGCATATAGATTATTTTACTCTGATAAATGAAATTATTAGCTTTACTCATGGAAACTTTAATGTACCTTTTGGTTCAATGCACGCACAGGATACGGAGAACGACATAAGGTGTGAGATGAAACTCTAATTTTATAAAAAAAAATACTTATTGTTCAAACTTTTAAGGCACCCGTGAAAAACTAAAAAAACTTCTATAGAATGGATTTACGAGAAAGTTTCACAAAACGCTTATTGCATCAATAATGGGATTTTTGTCTAGCTTTTAGACATTATTTAACCAAAGAAAACCTATTTTATTAATTATTCTTTCTAGTTTCCCCAGGTATGTGCCGAGTTTCTCTCAATATGTAGCTTATTATGTGCGTAGCGCCAATTCTTACTTTGATGGTGTCACGACCCGGCTGCCTCCTGCAGGCATCTAGCTCAGACTCGAAACACGTCTACTGTCTCTGCGCATCTCCTCACCACTACTCCAACTTTTACCGCGTGCACCTAGCTCTGTTACCTGTCAAAGATCTTACTACTCGAAGATGTACTACTCGTCCAACCTTGCGGTTGGGAACTATCGACATTTTTCACTGGCTCTATCCTGATCGAATCTCAGCACATACCTTTCAACAGTGCTGTGTTCCAGACGTATATTCTCATAAATTTCTACATCAAATTAAAGCCTATGATACTAGTAGACTTCTCTTAGCCAGGAATGCCCTTTCTTCCAATGTCAGTCTGCTTTTTACGTCCTCCTTGCACCTCCCGTCATCGATTAGTCTGCTGCCTAGGTAGCAGAATTCCGTAACTTCATCTACTTCGTGATCACCAATCCTGATAATAAATTTCTCGCTGTTCTCATTTCTGCTGCTTCTCATTGCTTTCGTCTTTCTTCGATTTACTCTCAGGCCACATTCTGTACTTATTACGTTGTTCTTTCCATTCAGCGGGTGCTGTAACTCTTCTACACTTTCACTAAGGGTAGCAATGTCATCAGTGAATATTGTCATTGATATCCTTGCACCTTGAATTTTAATTCCACCCTTGGACCTTTTTTTTTATTACAAACAATTATGTTGGAAGAACATCCGCAACTGAGCATTATAGCAGAGGTTGAAAATACAGCTTCCGTTGTAAATTACTTTTTCACACGACCGGTTTCGGACTGTTATAAGCCCATCCTCAGGTGTCGTACTGGAAATAGCAAAACTCGAGAGATAATTTTCACATGCTGCAACACACATAAAACAGAAAAAAAATTTCTTTCAAAAAGATTTAAAAACTTTTAAAAAACATTTCGAAACCGCCGGTCGGGCTAGGTGCTATGAAACCTATGTCAATGCGCAAGTGGCCCCAGACAGTACTACTACAGTTTTAAATTTATTGGGGATATATAAGTGGCAACGTGGAACAACGCGCCACAGTCATCAGTTAAAGGAACATGCACATGTGCCACTCCTGTTTACAAGCTCTCGTTGCTGATCAACAAGGAAAGTAGCGAAACCTTAGAGTTTATAATGTCAGAAAGTAATATGACAATTGATAGCTAGCAGCAGTAGCATTAAAAGAAAACATTAAATGTGGGGTCAGTTTAAAACTGCTAACTAACCGTCGACAACTAATCGAGGTTTACATTAGATAAGACCTGAGACGCACTTTACAGCATAAAAGACTTGTTAATTTTTTTTATTAGTGAAGGCATGGATAATGCCACAGTACTATAATGCGCCATAGTCGTAGGATAAAACGAAAACATGCAACTTTTATTAAGAAGGGACTACTTTACAGATATGTAAAATGAACTGGGTGGACCTTGCGGACCTCACTATAGGAAACAGGCATATGCCGTACATTCCGTAAGACTACTGAAGGCCACAAAAAACACTGGCCCGATAAGAAATAGTATATATGTATGGCTTACACTTATCAGAGACCAGAAAGAGAAGGAAATGAGGCTGGACGCTGCTTCAGTAAAGAAAAGTTATTCAGCAGGATTGCATGCTTAAGCGCAGTTTGCCCGTTCAAAATTGCAGACGGATCACGGCAAATGCTGCGGATAATTTCTATTTCTTCTTCTTCTTCTGTAGCGGTCAATCCAAGGATTGGTTTACAACAGCTACAATGGCAGCTTGTCTCCATTCCGTGCGTATTTCAGCTTTTCTCTTCATTTCTTTATAGGTGTTACATCCCACATCTTTCACGATTTGATCCATGTACCTCAGTCGTGGTCTTCCTCTTGGTCTTTTTCCCTCGACATATCCCTCTATGATTGTGTTCAGGAGTCCTATTTGTCTTAATAGATGGCCTGTAAATTGCCCTCTTCTTTTAACAATGAAACTCCAGAAGCTTCTCTTCTCACATGCTCTTCTTCTTCTCCTGCTTTCTTCTAAAATGTTTAAAACCGAGCCCTTACGTTGAATGTGTAGAATCCTGCAATTTGTGTTTATATATGAAATTGAATGGTTATGATCCTTCAGGTGGTTAGTGAGAGCGGATTTAGAATTGCCAAGATCCTGATGCTCTCTGAACCGTATTTTAAAGGAACTGCCAGTTTGGCCTATGTATGCGGAAAGGCTCTCACTGCACTGAAAGCCTGATTGAGCCTAATGGTTGTCTTCTCAGGTTTCGTGGTGCTTCAGTTGGTGCCCGACCTTATGCGATTTGTAGAAGGCGGATATAAGCTCCTAAGCCAATTCCCAATCCTGTTATATATAACACCTACATATGGTATCCAGCAAAAAAATGTTTTACAGTTATCACTATTAGTAGATGACAGGGTAATCCAGTACAGATCGTTGGAAGCCCCTTTCGATTGTATTTGCTGATGAAGAACATCAACAACATTTGGCTTGTAGCCATTAGTATGCGCTATGAATTTAATGGTATCCAACTCGCGCTGGTAATTTTCTTTTGAGATAGGGACTCTGGCCACTCGGTAAAGCATAGCACAAAGAGCTGCCATTTTTTGCCGCTTTGGGTGAACTGAAGAGCAATGAATAATACAATTAGTCGTAGTTGTTTTTCTAAATATGTTGAAGTGAACATTATTGCTCTGTAACTAAATTTCCAGATCTAAAAATAGGAGTATAAAGCCAGAGTGGTATTCTATCGTACACTGAATCTTGGGGTGCATATTGTTAAAGTCGTGTTGAAATAGTTGTAGCTGGGCATCGATCCCATTACATAAAAGTATGTTGTCATAGACATATCTTTTGTAGCATACTACTCTTTGAAGATATTGTGGATGGGTTGAAAAAAAACTGATGTTCAATGTGATTGACGTAAATATTGGCTATTATACTGGCAATGGGAGATCCCATGGTTAACCCATCAGTTTGTTCATATATATGGTGTCTTTGAAGACAAAGTAGTTATAGTCCAGGACAGTTCTGAGTAAATGAAGGAATTCGTTATTGTTTGTGAATCTAGACGAGAGGACATCCGTAAGTTGGATTCAATAATAGGAATTACCTCTTTAATGGGAATATTCGTGTACATGCTTACGATGTCGAGACTTGCTGGATTCGTATCACTGGTTACAGTTACATGTTTGATGTGTGTAATTAACTCCACACTGTTCTTGATGGCATGATAATCATAGAAAAAATAATGCTTACTGAGGAAACTTTGCAATTCCTTAGCCAATAAGTAATCTGGGGCATTGATAGAGTTGATGATTGGCCTTAGAGGAGCCTTCTTCTTTTCTGAAGCAGCATGCAGCCTTATTTCCTTCTCTTTTTGGTCCCAGATTACCGACCGACATACATGTATACTATTTTTTATCGGGTAAGTGTTTTTTGTGGCCTTTAGTAGACTTAACGAATGTACGGCATATGCCTGTTTCCTATAGTGAGGTCCGCAAGGTCCACCCAGTTCATTTTACATAGCTGTAAAGTAGTCCCTTCTTAATAAAAGTTGCATGTTTTCATTTTATCCTACGACTATGGCGCATTATATCTTAGAAAATAGATTAAGGAAAAGCAAACCTACATTTCTAGCATTTGTAGACTTAGAGAAAGCTTTTGACAATGTTGACTGGAATACTCTCTTTCAAATTCTAAAGGTGGCAGGGGTAAAATACAGGGAGCGAAAGGCTATTTACAATTTGTACAGAAACAAGATGGCAGTTATAAAAGTCGAGGGGCATGAAAGGGAAGCAGCGGTTGGGAAGGAAGTGAGACAGGGTTGTAGCCTGTCCCCGATGTTATTCAATATGTATATTGAGCAAGCAGTAAAGGAAACAAAAGAAAAATTCGGAGTAGGTATTAAAGTCCATGGAGAAGAAATAAAAACGTTGAGGTTCGCCGATGACATTGTAATTCTGTCAGAGATGGCAAAGGACTTGGAAGAGCAGTTGAACGGAATGGACAGTGTCTTGAAAGGAGGATATAAGATGAACATCAACAAAAGCAAAACGAGGATAATGGAATGTAGCCGAATTAAGTCGGGTGAGCTGAGGGATTTAGATTAGGAAATGAGACACTTAAAGTAGTAAAGGAGTTTTGCTATTTGGGGAGCAGAATAACTAATGATGGTCGAAGTAGAGAGGATATAAAATGTAGACTGGAAATGGCAAGGAAAGCATTTCTGAAGAAGAGAAATTTGTTAACATCGAGTATAGATTTAAGTGTCAGGAAGTCGTTTCTGAAGGTATCTGTATGGAGTGTAGCCATGTATGGAAGTGAAACATGGACGATAAATAGTGTGGACAAGAAGAGAGTAGAAGCTTTCGAAATTTGGTGCTACAGAAGAATGCTGAAGATTAGCTGGGTATATCACATAATGAGGATGTATTGAATAGATTTGGGGAGAAGAGAAGTTTGTGGCACAACTTGACACGAAGAAGGGACCGGTTGGTAGGACATGTTCTGAGGTATCAAGGGATCACAAATTTACCATTGGAGGGCAGCGTGGAGGGTAAAAATAGTAGAGGGAGACCAAGAGATGAATACACTAAGCAGATTCAGAAGGATGTAGGTTGCAGTAAGTACTGGGAGATGAAGAAGCTTGCAGAGGATAGAGTAGCATGGAGAGCTGCATCAAACCAGTCTCAGAACTGAAGACAACAACATGGCGCATTTAGTACTGTGGCATTATCCATGCCCTCACTAATATAAAAAATTAACCTGTCTTTCAAGCTGTGAAGTTCGTCTCAGGTCTTATCTAATGTAAACCTCGATTAGTTGTCGACGGTTGCTTAGCAGTTTTAAATTGACCCCACTTTTAATGTCTTCTTTTAATGCTACTGCTGCTAGCTATTAATTGTCATATTGCTTTCTGACATTATAGACTCTAAGGTTTCGCTACTTCCCTTGTTGATCAGCAACGACAGCTTGTAAATAGGAGTGGCAAGTGTGCATGTTCTTTTAACTGAAGACTGTGGCACGTTGTTCCACGTTGTCACTTATAATCCCCATTAAATGGTAAGTTTCATATCGCTTAGCGGTTTATATAATAATTTTATATCGCACCTTCCACTCAGTCTTACCACAGTTCTGGACCGACCTCTTCAATACGCTCCTTTACTACGCATAATGCACTTTCAACTTATATCGTGTATTTTTTATATATTTTTTTTGTTTCTTCTTCATTTTGAATATAAACCACTAAATTCAAATTGTGAACGGCCGGGATAGTGGCCCTGTGTTCTTCCCTCCGTCAGTAGATGGCAGCACTTTTGCCACTCTGGCTTACCACTTTGCCTCCTCGTTCGCATCCGCTACCCCCTGTTCTGAGCTCATAGGCTGCACACCGCGCCTGGTACACGCGGAGCTCTGGGACCACAGCCCAGCGTAAGTGTCGTGATGTCATTTGTATTGTAACAACTAAAACGGCTTCTGACATCAAATGTAACAGTTGTGTTACTAAATGTGACACTTCTGGCACTCAATGTAACTGGGTTTTCTCTTTTGATGCTGTCAATTGTCAGGATGAGCATTCTAAAGCATTCTGTCAGGGTGAAAATATTAAGTAAATTAACTTTTCTCTCTTAACAACAGGTGGGCAGGGTGGGTTCTTCCTTGGCTCGGGTATGAGGTCGAATGAAACATCATTTTTACATAAGATAACTTTTATTGAAGATTTGTACAACTGTATCTTACGGGATGTTCTGGTTCGGAGAGCGGCAGCTGTGTCGTTTGTGAAGTCTTCTGCTGCGGCAGCGGCAGCGGCGGCGGCGGCGGCGGCGTCTGATTAGGCGTAGCGGTGTGTGTCTCGTGTCGCCGTCTCGCCCAGCTGCCGGAGACGTGCAGCGCGAGGTGGCCGGTTTAACTATTGCGAGCGAAGTCGTGCATCGGATGATACCTTGGGTGTGGCGTCCCAGTGTTTCTCTTCTCTAAGCGGCCGCGTGTGTTGTGCGTCGACCAGCGGAGCGGCGCGGCGGGGCAAGGCCAGTGTCCCGAACTCGAACCACGGACTCCCGCTTGCCAGTCTTCGGCTGTCAGGTCTTTATCCCAGCTCACAGGTGACTGCTGAGGTGAGGCCGTCTCCTTCCCGTCCTCACGAGTCACCTGGGTACGTAAAAATCAGACTTCCAATACCTTTTAACTTCTGTCTTCTGGCGCCGCGGCTGCTGCTTGCTATTCCATTACAGCGGCGGACTTGGTGCGACTGTGCATTATGTAGTCTCTTCTTGTATGACGGTCTTCAGCACCGAAACTGACTGAAAACTACTGCTACTCTTCTTTTCTTCCTTCGTCTCTCGTCTTCGTCTCCGTCTGTCTTCATCTGTCTTCATCTGTCGGGCCCACCGCGTCTCGCGTATTTATTCACTTCAGTTCACTGGAGGTGAACGACTTCACGGCCATTGCCTCTTCTGTCTCGTTGAAAAGCTTCTCGAAGAATCTTCTTAACGTCGGTCATTGGCTCTTGCAATGTAGGCGGGGGCCTCTGATCGCATGTGACGACTGAGAAACACGTGAGCCGGTCATTGCCTCTTCCGTCAAGTTGAAAAGCTTCTCGAAGAATCTTCTTGACGTCGGTCATTGGCTCTTGGAATGTAGGCGAAGGCCTTTGCTCACATGCGACAACTGTGAAACACGTGAGCCGGTCGGGCGATGCCCTGACGGCTGAATCGACAGCGCCCGCTTATGTGGAACTCGCTGACTTCATGGTCATTGTCTCTTCTGCTGTTCTGCCCACTGAATGCGAGTATGTAACTCTCTAAACTAAACCAAGTTTTACATTTATATTCTAATTTCTAGTTCACTTTGATTTCACTAATTTATTTACTTCAGTACCACTCAACAGTATGTATTCCCTACCCAGGAGTCGTCCGTAGTACTGTCTGGTGCCACTTCCGCACTGACATAGGTTTCACAGCACCTAGCCCGACCGGCGGTTTCGAAATGTTTTTTAAATGTTTTTTAATCTTTTTGAAAGAAATTTGTTTTTTGTTTTTATATGTGTTGCGGCGTGTGAAAATTATCTCTCGTCTTTCGCTACTTCCAGTACGACACCTGAGGATGGGCTTATAACAGTCCGAAACCGGTCGTGATAAAATAAAGTAATTTACAACTGAAGCGGTATTTTAACCTTTTTTTTTTATTTCCGTCATGGTTTATTTGATGTATAGATTGCATAGAAGCAGCTAAATACTGAATCCCTGTTTTGCACACCTTTTGATCCAATCACATCATTGGTGGTCTTGTCTTATTGTTTCCTATTGGCTCTTATACAGATTGTGTTACCCGTCTTTCCCTGTAGCTTACTGCTGTTTTTCCCAGAATTTCGACCTTCTTTCACAATTTGACATTGTCGAACGGTCTGGCCATGTCGACAAATCCTATGAACCTGTTTTGATTTTCCTTTAGTCTTTCATCATCAACGGCAACTTCAGAATTGTCTCTCTGGTATATTTACCTTTCCTAAAGCCAAACTGATCGTCTTCTGTCACATCCTCCCATAGCTAAGAACTGAATTAACTTATAACTAGCTTATCATTATAAGACATCCACTGTTACAAACTGATGATAGAACTCTAAGACCATAACGTACTGATGATAATGTTTTTGCTTGTACGTGTGTCCTTTCCATGATTATTGACAAATAATATTCTTATCCATAAACTTGGTGTTTATGATGTATGGTTTATGACCTATGGTTAATCGGCAGAGGCGTTTTCCCTCTTTATACTGAAGTTCACACTGTCTTTTTGTCTTCACTGTTAATTTACTACATACTGGAAAACTGTAACGCTTGACGGTTTCATTTGTCTTCTGTATTACATGTTTTGGCGTTTTATCAGAGACTATGTTCCTGTGTTCAGCAGAGAGAATTTTTTCGTCTCTCTCTCTCTCTCTCTCTCTCTCTCTCTCTCTCTCTGCCTCTGATTTACCTAACACAACCCAGAGGCCCACCTTTATAGAAAGTTTTCTTGTCTGGCGATAACTTTGCTGAAATTGTATCTTCACAGAACCTAAGAACTGTCCCTACCTTTTGGTCACCATTTTCCAGGTAAAACGTGCATCAGTCATTTACTATTCCTCTTACACCTGGTCCTTCTAGTTCGTTTGTTAGTCTTTTGTGGTCGTCAGAGTCAAAAGCACAGGCAAAGTATAATACTATTTCTGCAGTACAATCATCCTTGTCAAGAGCCTCTAGTACCAATTTTGTGAACTCTGTAATGGTCAGTATTGTATGGATGTTAAAATTGCTCTGCTGCTCTTCTAGGGGTCAAAGAATTAAAAGGATTACAAAGAGGTCGTCCTACCGCATCGGGTTTGAATAACACGATTCGGAAGTTCGAATTAACTGGCGATTTGCAAATTACTCCTGGGAGAGGCCGACTGACAACTGAAGCACACCCTGTTGAAGAAGTTACTGTTGGCATGACTGAGAATTCTGGACGAAATGTGCTATCTTCAAGCAGCGTACGAGCTGTGTCACGACAACTGAAGATTCCATAAAGAGCTGCGTGCAACTGTTAAACGATATCTCTAGTAATGCTCCAGGCCGTCATGGATGCAGGTGGTATCACACTGAGCAACGTCTGATGCCATTAACGAATCTTATCTTCTCATACGTAAATTAATATGTGTTTCTTTTAGTGGTTTATTCGTTATTTCTCTTCCACCTGTCCCTACAAATGTTTGCAGAAAGTTTCATTGTGCGAAGATGTTTATCATGGGAGCCCTCTCAAGTAGCAGAAGTTTAGTTAAAACCACCGTGTAAGAGTCCCACGTCGTGGATAAAACCGTCATTCATTAAGAAGATTGTATTTATTTCTATAACTCGTTAGTCTACCTTCATTATTGACTCAATTATTTTTGAGAACTTTCACAGTAGTGAGACTAATCTGTAATTTTCCATCCTCTCCGCATTATCTTTTTTTAGTGACAGCGCTATTCGTTCTTTAGGTGCCTTAGAAAAGTACCTGAACTAAAGTTCGGGTATTTGTTATGTTTGCTAATGGGGCTCGTATACTCTCTATTCAAATCTTTAGAACAGAGACTGGAACCTCACCTACGCCTGCTACCGTCTTACTTTTTCATTTCTGTTCTGTCTTACTGACTGTAAGCTCTGTTGTGTGAAACGACATCGTAGCTTTTGCGCTGTGATTCACTGCAGACGCTACGCGTTTTGGGAAGATTTTGCTTCAAATTTTCCACAGTAACAGAGGAACAATCGTTTAAAAAATTGTCAGTTCCTGATGATCTTCTGTTAGTCAGCTCCAAACTTTGATTTGTATGTTACTATACTTGTGTCTACCTATTCTAGTTTCTTGTTTCACGACATGACAGACTACAATGTCTTTATTGTACACCTATTATCTCTCCATATTTTAGAATTACTGACACGATTATTCCATTTATGAAGGTATAGCCGTGAATCTTCTTCTTTAATTTGACATAAATATCAATGGACACGAATTAATCACTCTGTAACGTATAAGGAAATGAAAATTCAAAGAGTTTCTTTAGATAAAAGTATATTGATAAATTCAGAAGGAGTTCATGGGGCTATATTCGGTTATTCAGTATGTTGTACTGAATAGAAAACTCGGAGGACTAGTAGAAGATGTAAGAATACACAGAGACAGCGACATAGAGTCAGATCTTTTCCTGGTGATTGCCACGCTAAACCTAACTATTACGTGGTGTTAACTCGAAGGCGGAGTTTTCTAAGTCTCCTTTCTGCAACAAGGCAATGCAAGAGGTACGTTTCAACGACTCACGCATTACTAACAGAATAAATCTGCAAAAGACAATGTAAAAACAGAATGGGAAAACATAAAAACATGTGTGATCCAAGAGGCGGAGACCATTAGGGAAGAAAAAGAAATTTACGACGAGAAAGTGTGTCAAAATATGAAACGAAGAACTAGCCAATTCAATTAAAGAGAAGCTGAAAGTCTACATTACACATCTGCTGAAACATAAAATAGAAAATCAAGCCCAGTATAAAGCGAAACGTAGCTACGCTAAGAAAGTAGTAAGACAAGCTCATCAAGAATCCTGGAATTCAATTATATCAAACATTGAAAATGATCTACCTGGTAGACAAGAGATGACTAAAGAACTCCTGAAACAACTAAACGAACAGGAAAAATATTCTCCACGATTACACGTTATAGACAAAGAAGCTTGGATAAAAAGCTATGAAGTATTATACGGAGAAAACAATGATTAATTTGAAGTAACGCATTGGAGGAGAGGCAAGAAGTGTTAAAGCAGATTAAAAATGGAATAGTAGAAGGACTTGATAACATTAATGCATAGACTATTAAACGTGGAGGTTTAATGTCAGAAATGAGGCTGTTGCACTTTGTTAAGTGATTGCTGGGATTGACAAATGATACTTGACTCTTGGAGAGTGTCAGAAGTAATATCGCTCTATAAAAAGGGAATTAGAGATGCTTGTGAAAGCTACAAAGGAACACGTCTGTTGAACACATGCTATAAATTACATACATGGATAATTAATAACAGTGTGAAAAAAATAGCTGACGCCCTCTTGCTGGAGGAACAAAATGGTTTTAGGAAAGGACTATCGTACCGTGACAGTATTACTACAAAAAGAGAGACGAAAACATAACCTGGAAACTTTCATTGCGTCTATAGATTATGAAAAAGCCTTCGACAGAGTGAATAGGTATATGCTGTCGAATATATTGGAGGGCTGAGGTTATCCTAAACAGTTAACGTAAGTGACAAAAAGTTCATATTTAAATAACGAAATTATAATTAATGTAGAGAGATCAAGACCAATAGCTATTAACAGAAGAGTACGATAAGAGTGCAGTCTCTCACCCACGTTGCTTAATACATATCTTTTTAAAATGGAGACAAGAACTTGAACCAGGAATAAAATTAATTCCTAGAAACCCATTCACATTCAAATATTGTACTGTTTGCTGATGATCAAATTATTTTTAAAAAGACAGAGGATGATTTAAATTTGCTCTATATCTCGTTGAATCTGTACATAAACTATGTATCTTGAAAATGTCAGAAAATAAAACCAAAGTTTTGGCTTTTAAAGTAAAGGACCCACTAAGCTCTAAAATAATGCTAAATGGAAAATCAGTTGAAGACGTATCTCATTTTCACCTAAAGTAAAATAAATTTCAAATTAAATGTGGTACTATTCATAGAACATTAGTCAATAAAACCAGGAAAGACAAAAATTCGAAATTCTACAAAGTGATGGCAATAACTATGTTCTGATAGGAAGTTATACCTAGACAATAATTAAGAAAAACCAAAGCAGGATACAATCAGTCGAAACAAAATTTTTAGGAAAGTAAAAGGATTTACTTCGAGTGATAAAGTAAAGAATTCTGAAAGAAGGAAGGAACTAAATATATTTTGCATGACTAAAAGAATAGAACACGGGAAGAAGCACATTGAAAGAATGGGGGCAGCAGGAATTCTAAGACTCGAAGTAGACTATAGACCTGTAGGAAAGACAGATACAAGAAGACTAAGGAAAAAATGGCTTTTGTGAAGACGGAACGGGCTATATACCTACTCCTTGAAGGAAAATGATATACTACTTTGTCATTAGATGATTTTTTTTTTCAGCAAGAAGCACCCTTTTGTATATATTTTCGTATCTGTGATATTAATATAGGAACTGTGGATTAGTGTCCGAGAGGACTTTTTAATACCCTCAGTTATATATTTTCCTCAGCTGTCTCTGTTGAAGAGGCTGCTTTCGGAAATTTCTACTTAAAAGCTTAAACAACGTGTACAACTCAGAAAACTTAGCACCTACATTGTTTCCCATATACGCTCTATCCGCGGAATGATTTGCCAATCCCCTAGAAGAAGTAAGTACTACACATTCCGAGAAGATACCTTCCTAGGCCAGCGGTATTGAGGGTTTAACCAAGCCTGTCTTCATTTTTACTATCTGATAGTAATGAAGGAGGAGAAAGGCTAATTGAGTTCTGTAACAAGTTTCAGCTAGTAATAGCGAATACCCTGTTCAAGAATCACAAGAGGAGGAGGTATACTTGAAAAAGCCGGGAGATACGGGAAGATTTCAATTAGATTACATCATGGTCAGACAGAGATTCCGAAATCAGATACTGGATTGTAAGGCGTACCCAGGAGCAGATATAGACTCAGATCACAATATAGTAGTGATGAAGAGGAGGCTGAAGTTCAAGACATTAGTCAGGAAGAATCAATACGCAAATAAGTGGGATACGGAAGTACTAAGGAATGACGAGATAGTTTGAACTCTAACGCTATAGATACAGCAATAAGGAATAGCGCAGTAGGCAGTACAGTTGAAGAGGAATGGACATGTCTAAAAAGGGCCATCACAGAAGTTGGGAAGGAAAACATAGGTACAAAGAAGAAACCATGGGTAACAGAAGAAATACTTCAGTTGATTGATGAAAGGAGGAAGTACAAACATGTTCCGGGAAAATCAGGAATACAGAAGTACAAGTCGCTGAGGAATGAAATAAATAGGAAGTACAGGGAAGCTAAGAAGAAATGGCTGCAGGAAAAATGTGAAGACATCGAAAAAGATATGATTGTCGGAAGGACAGACTCAGCATACAGGAAAGTCAAAACAACCTTTGGTGACATTAAAAGCAACGGTGGTAACATTAAGAGTGCAACGGGAATTCCACTGTTAAATGCAGAGGAGAGAGCAGATAGGTGGAAAGAATACATTGAAAGCCTCTATGAGGGTGAAGATTTGTCTGATGTGATAGAAGAAGAAACAGGAGTCGATTTAGAAGAGATAGGGGATCCAGTATTAGAATCGGAATTTAAAAGAGCTTTGGAGGACTTACGGTCAAATAAGGCAGAAGGGATAGATAACATTCCATCAGAATTTCTAAAATCATTGGGGGAAGTGGCAACAAAACGACTATTCACGTTGGTGTGTAGAATATATGAGTCTGGCGACATACCATCTGACTTTCGGAAAAGCATCATCCACACAATTCCGAAGACAGCAGAAGCGGACAAGTGCGAGAATTATCGCACAATCAGCTTAACAGCTCATGCATCGAAGCTGCTTTCAAGAATAATATACAGAAGAATGGAAATGAAAATTGATAATGCGCTAGGTGACGATCAGTTTGGCCTTAGGAAAAGTAAAGGGACGAGAGAGGCAATTCTGACGTTACGGCTAATAATGGAAGCAAGGCTAAAGAAAAATCAAGACACTTTCATAGGATTTGTCGACCTGGAAAAAGCGTTCGACAATATAAAATGGTACAAGCTGTTCGAGATTCTGAAAAAAGTAGGGGTAAGCTACAGGGAGAGACGGGTCATATACCATATGTACAATAAACAAGAGGGAATAATAAGAGTGGACGATCAAGAACGAAGTGCTCGTATTAAGAAGGGTGTATGTCAAGGCTGTAGCCTTTCGCCCCTACTCTTCAATCTGTACATCGAGGAAGCAATGATGGAAATAAAAGAAAGGTTCAGGAGTGGAATTAAAATACAAGGTGAAATGATATCAATGATACGATTCGCTGATGACATTGCTATCCTGAGTGAAAGTGAAGAAGAATTAAATGATCTGCTGAACGGAATGAACAGTCTAATGAGTACACAGTATGGTTTGAGAGTAAATCGGAGAAAGACGAAGGTAATGAGACGTAGTAGAAATGAGAACAGCGAGAAACTTAACATCAGGATTGATGGTCACGAAGTCAATGAAGTTAAGCAATTCTGCTACCTAGGCAGTAAAATAACCGATGACGGACGGAGCAAGGAGGACATCAAAAGCAGACTCGCTATGGCAAAAAAGGCATTTCTGCCCAAGAGAAGTCTACTAATATCAAATACCGGCCTTAATTTGAGGAAGAAATTTCTGAGGATGTACGTCTGGAGTACAGCATTGTATGGTAGTGAAACATGGACTGTGGGAAAACCGGAAGAGAAGAAAATCGAAGCATTTGAGATGTGGTGCTATAGACGAATGTTGAAAATTAGGTGGACTGATAAGGTAAGGAATGAGGAGGTTCTACGCAGAATCGGAGAGGAAAGGAATATGTGGAAAACACTGATAAGGAGAAGGGACAGGATGATAGGACATCTGCTAAGACATGAGGGAATGACTTCAATGGTACTAGAGGGAGCTGTAGAGGCAAAAACTGTAGAGGAAGACAGAGATTGGAATACGTCAAGCAAACAATTGAAGACGTAGGTTGCAAGTGCTACTCTGAGATGAAGAGGTTAGCACAGGAAAGGAATTCGTGGCGGGCCGCATCAAACCAGTCAGTAAACTGATGACAAAAAAAAAGTAATGATCATAGAGGTCAATATCATTTTATAAATACTTGACAATTTTCTCTGTCGATATCTTTAAGAACATAGTCTAAGACTGATGCTCAAGTTTTAGATATCCTTGTAGCAGCGTATACCAAATGTGCCGTGCCTGTTATCATGATATATCCCGAAAAAGCCTAGTCGTCCCACCCACGTTGATATTGTTATAGTCTTCTGAACAAAGATTGGTTTAATACAGCTCTCCATGCTAGACTATACTGTGGAAGCCTCTTCATCTCTGCATTGCAACCTCAACCTACAGCTATTTGAACCTGCTTACTGCCACTTCCTTACATTACTAAACTAATAAGTCCTTGATGCCTCAAGATGTGTCCTGTTCAGTGACCCCTTGTTATTTGTTATTGTTAGCCATCTAATTTTCAGCATTGTTGTATAACACAACGTTTGTAAGGAATTTCACTACCGTAACACTGCACAGATGTACCTTCAGAAAATACTTCCTAGCACTTCAGTTGATATTAGATGTTTGCAAATTCCTCTAGTTCGGAAATGATTTTCTTGCTACTGTCTCTATACTTCAGCTATCATCAATAATTTTACTGGTCAAACAGCAAAACTCATCCACTTCTTTTAATTTCTCATTTCCCATTTTAATTCCCTCGGCTGTGCCTGATTTAATTAGATTACAATCTATTACCCTCGTTTTACTTTCGTTGACGTTCATCTTATAATCTCTTTTCATGACATTATCCATTCTGTCCAATAGTTCTCCTTAATACTTTGCAATATCTGACAGCATTACAGTATCACCAGCAAATCATAGATTTTTCATACCTTTCCCATGAACTTAATTCCTCTTTCTTTATTTCTCATTAATTCATTTTACGACTTCTCAGTATACGTAGTGAATAACATTGTACGTAGGTTACAACCCTGTCTCACTCTGTTCTCAACTACGGCTGCCTTTCATGTCCTTCGACTCGTAACTGCAGCCTGGTTTCTGTAAGAGTTGTAAATACTTTCACTCCCTGTATTTTATTCCTGCCACCTTCAGAATTTCGAAGAGTGTATTGCATTCAAAACTTTCTCTAATTTTACAACTGCCGCGAACATGGGTTTGCCTTTCTTCGGTCTTTCTAGGATGAGTCGTGGCGTCAGTATTGTCTCACATGTACCTGCAATTATCCGAAACACAAAATGAACTTATTTCACGTCGTTTTCTATGAGTTACTTTATTCGTCTTTAAGCAAGTCTTGTCAGTATTTGGCAACCATAACATGACTCTGATGGTCCGGTAGTACTCACACCTGTCAACACCTGCCTTTTTTAAAATAGGAATTGTTACATTCTTTCCGACGTCTTGGGGACATTTCACATGCCATATATATCTACCACTCCGGATGCAATAGTTTTGTCACTGCTAGCTCTCCCAAGGATCTCAGTTATTCTGGGGGAACCCATACTAAATGGCTTATAGGGTAAAAAATGTGTGACTAAGGCCTCCCGTCGGGTAGAACGTCCGCCGGGTGCAAGTCTTTCGATTTGGCGCCACTTCGGCGACTTGCGCGTCGATGGGGATGAAATGATGATGATTTGGACAACACAACACCCAGTCCCTAAGCAGAGAATATCTCCGACCCAGCCGGGAATCGAACCCGGGCCCTTAGGAATGATAGTCTGTCGCGCTGACCACTCAGCTACTGTGGGCGGACGGCTTAAAGAGTGCGCGGCTCAGTTACAACTCTCATTCCTTACGGCTTCCAAGACGAACAAAATTGCGATTCTGAGTGTATCATGTAATTATTGACCGAAACTAACAATTGAAAATGCTGTTTTAATCTACCTCTGTTTTCCGCGGTAATGTATGCTTCTACTGCTTTGCATTTGTCCTGCTTAGCCAGTTAGCACTTTTCGTATATCTCAGTTTTAAACGTCTGTATTTCCTTTCGCTTGTTTAATTTGCTACATTTTTATATTTTCACCTTTTGTCATTTACATTCAATGAGTCCTTTACAATGTGACTTTTATATTATCCAGTGACTTCTACTCGGCCATGTTTATGTAATCGTCTCCTACTTTTCTTACTTTGACTCTCAAAATAACCCATTTTTAGTCACTTGTATTTCTTTCTCCCGTTTCTGTCCCACGGAGCGTGCAGCTTCCTCAGAAATTCGCATTGTCGTCTGGTTCCTTCAGTTCATCACGGTCCCATCTCCTTAATTTCCTTTTTTTTTTTTTTTTTTTTTTTGCAATTTATTCAATTTCAGTCTGCAGTTCATACTAAATAAATTGGGATCGGAGTCCACATCTGCTCCTGAAAATGCTTTACAGTGTAAAGTTTGGTTTCAAAATCTCTATCTAGCTTACCATTACAAAATCAATTTGACATTCTCCACTGTACCCAAGACTCTTCCACGTATACTACCTTATTTTATGATTCATAAATCAAGTATCTCCTGTATTACGAATATGAAGCATTCGATGTGACACATGGAACACATGAAGAAAGCCACACGTCCAAATTAGCTAATTGCGACGAAATAACCACCTTATTCAAGAATAGGTCGACAAAGCCGAAATGGCGTTTCGCAAGGAATAATTGTATTTTGTCAGACATTTGTGAACCTCATGCCATCGGATGAAACAGATCTTTGTTAGAGATATCTTATCATTATTTGACTTTTCTATGACTTCAAATGGTTCAAATGTCTCTATGCACTATGGGACTTAACATATGAGGTCATCAGTCCCCTAGACTTAGAACCACTTAAACCTAACTAACCTAAGGACACCACACACATCCACGCCCTAGGCAGGATGAACCTGCGACCGTAGCAGCAGCGCGGTTCCGGTCTGAAGCGCCTAGAACCGCTCGGTCACAGCGGCCGGCTTCCATGACTTCTTTAATAGATCTATGAGAATAGGAGTCTCTACTGTTCACTTGTAGATTGAACAGGTCTTCATGATTTCTCTCATGCCTACGACTTCCTCTAGGGTAACAACCGACATCAGCACCCTACACGCAGACAGCACTCGACTGCGTACATGAAAACTTCAAAAAATGGTTCAAATGGCTCTGAGCACTATGGGACTCAACATCTGAGGTCATCAGTCCCCTAGAACTTAGAACTACTTAAACCTAACTAACCTAAGGACATCACACACATCCATGTCCGAGGCAGAACCGCTAGACCACCGCGGCCGACTGAAAACTTCAGAGCAAGTCTAGAACCATCTATGAGGCCTGTTGTTCCATACCTGAATTTAAGCCAAATGGTGCTTCTTCCCTATGACATTCTTCAAAAATGATTCAAATGGCTCTGAGCAGTATGGGACTTGAGATCTGAGGTCATCAGTCCCCTAGAACTTATAACTACGTAAACCTAACTAACCTAACGACACCACACACATCCATGCCCGAGGCAGGATTCGAACCTGCGACCGTAGCGGTCGCACGGTTCCAGACTGAAACGCCTAGAACCTCTCGGCCACACCGGCCGGCTGACATTCTTACCCCACCGGTAATGTCACACACCTCTGTATGTAGAATGAGATTTTCACTCTGCAGCGGAGTGTGCGCTGATATGAAACATCCTGGCAGATTAAAACTGTGTGCCCGACCGAGACTCGAACTCGGGACCTTTGCCTTTCGCGGGCAAGTGCTCTACCATCTGAGCTACCGAAGCACGACTCACGACCGGTACTCACAGCTTTACTTCTGCCAGTATCTCGTCTCCTACGTTCCAAACTACAGAAGCTCTCCTGCGAACCTTGCAGAACTAGCACTCCTGAAAGAAAGGATACAGCGGAGACATGGCTTAGCCACAGCCTGGGGGATGTTTCCAGAATGAGATTTTCACTCTGCAGCGGAGTGTGCGCAGATATGTACTTCACTGTCTTATTCCGCTAAAAACTCTTCCTATGCCGTTACCTGTCACGTACTAAACAATACTTCTTTATTTATGCCATCAATGAATTCTAAACCTTGGTTGTGTTTCGTATCCCTTACACCGTCTCATGCTCGAATACATTCCCACAGGTGAGTAACTACAAAGATTTGCTCTTCAGTGTCACTTGTGCGCGTTTCTCTTGCAGATATTCTCACTACTGCTAAATGCTGACAGTTTCAAATGGATCATCGTGTGGTATCGTTACTGCGCCACTAAGGCCCCCAACGAATCTTCCGCAATATCAGAAGCAAATTCAATGTTAATCCTCTCTGGAAAAAGAAAAATAAGGACAAAAAGCCTCCAAATCGGCACTACCTTCTCTTAATTGTGGTAACTGAAATACGGCTCGTATAATCGTAATTGTGTCTCGGTTTCGCATGCACCTTCGTTGTGCTGCAGCATTTAATAGCAGCCATAAAACAGGGCTAATCTCGGTATGGTTTTAAGCTGGGAGCTTATCAACGTTCGCAACAGAATTTATGAATCACCGATGCCAAGATTCGCATTCCGTATGAGATAAAATGTGTCTAAAGGTTCCATTAGTCTGAACATATCGTAAAACACTGAGGTGACAAAACTCATGAGATAGGATATGCATATTTACGAATGGTGTAAAAGCGCAATCAATTGGCGAAACTGTCATTTTTACTGAAGTGATTCATGTGAAAAGGATTCCGACGTGTTTATAGCCGTACTACGGTACTTAACAGACTCTGAACGCGACATATTTGGAGCTAGACGCATGGAACACTCCATATCAGAAATACACTCCTGGAAATGGAAAAAAGAACACATTGACACCGGTGTGTCAGACCCACCATACTTGCTCCGGACACTGCGAGAGGGCTGTACAAGCAATGATCACACGCACGGCACAGCGGACACACCAGGAACCGCGGTGTTGGCCGTCGAATGGCGCTAGCTGCGCAGCATTTGTGCACCGCCGCCGTCAGTGTCAGCCAGTTTGCCGTGGCATACGGAGCTCCATCGCAGTCTTTAACACTGGTAGCATGCCGCGACAGCGTGGACGTGAACCGTATGTGCAGTTGACGGACTTTGAGCGAGGGCGTATACTGGGCATGCGGGAGGCCGGGTGGACGTACCGCCGAATTGCTGAACACGTGGGGCGTGAGGTCTCCACAGTACATCGATGTTGTCGCCAGTGGTCGGCGGAAGGTGCACGTGCCCGTCGACCTGGGACCGGACCGCAGCGACGCACGGATGCACGCCAAGACCGTAGGATCCTACGCAGTGCCGTAGGGGACCGCACCGCCACTTCCCAGCAAATTAGGGACACTGTTGCTCCTGGGGTATCGGCGAGGACCATTCGCAACCGTCTCCATGAAGCTGGGCTACGGTCCCGCACACCGTTAGGCCGTCTTCCGCTCACGCCCCAACATCGTGCAGCCCGCCTCCAGTGGTGTCGCGACAGGCGTGAATGGAGGGACGAATGGAGACGTGTCGTCTTCAGCGATGAGAGTCGCTTCTGCCTTGGTGCCAATGATGGTCGTATGCGTGTTTGGCGCCGTGCAGGTGAGCGCCACAATCAGGACTGCATACGACCGAGGCACACAGGGCCAACACCCGGCATCATGGTGTGGGGAGCGATCTCCTACACTGGCCGTACACCACTGGTGATCGTCGAGGGGACACTGAATAGTGCACGGTACATCCAAACCGTCATCGAATCCATCGTTCTACCATTCCTAGACCGGCAAGGGAACTTGCTGTTCCAACAGGACAATGCACGTCCGCATGTATCCCGTGCCACCCAACGTGCTCTAGAAGGTGTAAGTCAACTACCCTGGCCAGCAAGATCTCCGGATCTGTCCCCCATTGAGCATGTTTGGGACTGGATGAAGCGTCGTCTCACGCGGTCTGCACGTCCAGCACGAACGCTGGTCCAACTGAGGCGCCAGGTGGAAATGGCATGGCAAGCCGTTCCACAGGACTACATCCAGCATCTCTACGATCGTCTCCATTGGAGAATAGCAGCCTGCATTGCTGCGAAAGGTGGATATACACTGTACTAGTGCCGACATTGTGCATGCTCTGTTGCCTGTGTCTATGTGCCTGTGGTTCTGTCAGTGTGATCATGTGATGTATCTGACCCCAGGAATGTGTCAATAAAGTTTCCCCTTCCTGGGACAATGAATTCACGGTGTTCTTATTTCAATTTCCAGGAGTGTAATTAGGGAATTCAATATTTCGAGACATAGCGTATCAAGTGTGTGCCGGAAATATCAAATTTAGCGCATTACCTCGCACTATGGACAACACAGAGGCTGACGGTCTTCACCTAACGATCGAGAGCAGTGGTGTTTCCGTAGAGTTGTCAGTGCTGACACACAAGCAACACTAAGCGAAACAACCAGGAAAAATCAATGTGTGACGTACGACAAACGTGTCCGTTAGAACAGTGCGGCGAAATTAGGAGTTAATGGACTATGGCAGCAGACGACCTACGCGAGTGCCTTTGCTAACAGCACGTCATCGCCTGCAGCGCCTCTCCTGGACTCGTGACCATATAGTTTGGACCCTAGACGAATGGAAAACCATGCCCTGGTCAGATGAGTCCAAGTTTCAATTGATAAGAACTGATGGTAGGATTCGAGTGTAGGCCCCACGAAGCTATGGACTCAAGTTGTCAACAAGGCACTGTGCAAGCTATTGGTAGCTCTGTAATAATTTGAACTGTGCTTACACGGAATGGACTGGGTCCTGTGTTGGAAGTGGTTATGGTCGGCTCCTTACAGACCATTTGGAGCAATTCATGGACTTCATGTTACAGAAAGTGAAAGAAAGAGAGAGACAGCGAGACGGATTTACGTGTGTACGATAAATCCTTTCCCTCGATTGCAGTACACGCGAGGCGCCTAGTTGCTTCCACCGCCCTGAGTGTAAGGCGTAAGTTCTGAGTAATGTTGGGTTGTTGGGTTGTTTTTGGGGAAGGAGACCAGACAGCGAGGTCATCAGTCTCATCGGGTTAGGGAAGCATGGGGAAGGAAGTCGGCCATGCCCTTTCAGAGGAACCATTCCGGCATTTGCCTGGAGTGATTTAGGGAAATCACGGAAAACCTAAATCAGGATGGCCGGACGCGGGATTGAACCGTCGTCCCACCGAATGCGAGTCCAGTGACTAACCACTGCGCCACCTCGCTCGGTCTGAGTAATGTTCACCAACTGGTAGTCTTCTATAGTTGTTGTACCTGCGCAGAGAACAGCACATAGGTCGTGACTCCGTTATCTTCAGTGTGTAATAACCTGCTGGCGAGGAACTGGAAATTTGGATATTTGTGCTAAGTTCCTATGGGACCAAACTGCTGAGGTCATCGCTCCCTAGACTTACACATTAATGAATCTAACTTACGCTAAGGACAACACACACACCCATGCCCGAGAGAGGACTCGAACCGACGAACTGGGGGGGGGGGGGGAGGGGGGGCAGCCGCGCGAACCGTATCAAGGCGCCCTTGACCTTGCCCCGCGTGGCCGAGGAACTCGTATAAATAACTAAATTTTGAATTGGTTTGCTTAAACGGGACGCCACTCGCTTTGTACTGACAGGACATGAGTAACTGCACGGTTATATTCCACTTTATGAATCACAAGTACCATTCTTCACACTTTTAGAGGGAATAAACAAAACAGTGAACAGCATGTCTGCGTAATTACTATCAAACTTGTTCTCAGTTACATGTCCAAATAAATAAATAAATAAAATATAGGGATTGCTATTTAAGTTCTTAACTACTACCGCCTGCGGCAGACAACTCGTCTGTCCTCTGAAACTACCTATCGAGCTATGATCTACCAGCCGAACCACTTCGCCCGCCATCCAAGCAAGGCGCGACCCGAAGATCTCAAAGTTTTTCGTCTGCCATTTCATTTAGCATTGTTTATTATTCTGTCGGTAACTAACACTTTTGAAATAACGGAATGATAGCCTGCTATTGAGAGATGCTTTTATATGAAATGTAAGCAAAGTCTGTTGGATCTTGCCCAGTCTTCGCTTATAGGGTGCCTAAAGGATGCTGCGTTCTCGTAATGCTATACAACAATTCAAACAAATAACATTAGTAGTTTTATTTGTATAAAGCAGATCAGAAAATACGTTAGTTACAGCAAATGTCACTAGCGAGGGGTGACATGGCTGGCCGCTGTGGCCGAGCGGTTCTAGGCGCTTCAGTCCGGAACCGCGCTGCTGCTACGGTAGCAGGTTCGAATCCTGCCTCCGGAATGGATGTGTGTGATGTCCTTAGGTTAGTTAGATTTAAGTAGCTCGAAGTATAGGGGACTGATGACCTCAGTTGTTAAGTCCCATAGTGCTTAGAGCCATTTGAGCAATTTGAGAGGTGACATCCAAAAAAAAATTATAGTCCCTGTCTATCTGTAATTTTCCTGGTGGTTGACACACTGCTCGGCGAATCCTGTCCCCTGTTGTCCGTATACGGAGCCGATATGAGCGGTCAGGCTGGCAGGAGCGGCGCTTATGTTCACTTCTTGCAGAGGTCGCTTCTGGGGCGGCTCGCTCCTTGTCAGCGGGCTATTGGCTGACGTTTCCTCACCGCCTTCTCTGCTCTTCCGTTCTTCGTCTTCGTTCCGGTGCTTGCAGTTACGCCAGAACGAATTCAGTGTTTACTTTTTCTAATATTAATAACAAAAGGTTGTCATTTTGGCGCGCTACTTCCGAACGCAACAGCCAATCCCCGAGAAAGACCACAATTTACTCGGTATTTCTTAGGATACACGTACCGAATAAACAATCTTTCACTCGTAGCTCCACCATCCTCCCCTCCCCCACGCGGATCCTGTATGACCTCATTCCTTTCCCGCACCTCTTCCTTTTCCTCGAAAGGATACTGATCCTCTACACCTCCCGCAAACTTGATCCCCCTCACCCGCTTGCCTCTCCCACCCTTTCCCAGCCCCGTCTGCTGCTGCGCCTGTATTCCCACGTCTTATCTGCTCTCCATCTTTGCACCCTCCATACCCTCGCCCAAGGTGGCTTCTGCCAACTCCCCGTCCTGATGATGCCTTTATCCCCTCCATCTACCCCTCCTACTAACTTTGATCACCCCTCAACACCCTGTGTTTTTCCCAAGAGCTCCCTCTCTCCTTTCTCTCCCTCCACCCTTCCTCCCTCCCCCCTCTACCCCTTAGCTTCCGCTACCCCACTGCCTTCTCCCCCCCTCCCCACTCCTCTCCTACTGGCATCTAGACCCTCCCACTCTCCCTCCTCCCCCACCCTTTCCCCTCTGGCAGGTCCCCGGAATCGTACACAACCAGTAAACATACGTGCGCCGGATATCGTCGCCAGTGTTTATGTGTGCCTTCGTGATATTGATTCAGTATTTCCGTCTTTTGTGCTCCATCGTTCATGTATGTCATTTCTGTCGTCTATGTTGGTATACGAGTGCTGAACGTTTTTTAATTCACTACGCCTATGAACATGTTTTTTACTTTGTATGTCTACTGTCTTTTATCCACTGTTTTGTTTTGTTTTTCTGTGTCTTCATATGTACTACTTGTATTTTCTGTGGCCGAAGAGTGGCGAAGTTTGCTGCTGCCGGCCTACCTGTATGAGGTATCAAAATAACAATAAAGGAAAAAACATAGCTCACACCACATTACGTCATCTTTACACTGCTGCCTTCTCAACTGCTCTAAGAAGAGCTTCTTGTAGGTGAATATGATGGCTGTAAAGCCAGGAGTGTTGCACTGTGTTCTCAAACAAGCACCGTGTCACCTGGTCACAATTTTTCGCGATTTGTTTGAAGGTCATCTGAACAACTCCAGCGAATGATTTTAGCATCCAGACTGCCTGCCATGATTCCCATCGAACATTCATGAGACAAAATGCAGAGGTCAGTTCGCGTACAAAATCCTGCACCAGCGACACATTCGCAGTTGTGAATGGATAAAGAAACAGAATGTCTCAATATTTCTGCAGGGGACTTACAACGACTTGTTGAGTCCATCCAACGTCGAGTTGCTGCACTACGTCTTGCAAAACGAGGTCCCACTCGATATTAGAACTTCTGCAACCTTAGTGTATTTTTTAGTTTTCGGTTATATAGTACTTTTCGTGAGGAGATATCAGTATAACAGGCGCTGGAAAAAATGTCCTTCATCCGAGCAAAGTCTTTGCAGAAGTAATGCACAAAGAAAATGAACCAGGTGAGTGACTGACATGAAAATTTTGGCAATGATAGTTTGTTCATCATATATTACTATAGAACTTGAGTTTTATACCATTAGCACCAAATAACTCTGCCTTACACAGCAGAAATTAATTTGGCAGTTATTTGTAGGGTTCTGTACCACAACCGGAAAAAAAAATGGAACGGATGAAGGCATCGAGTTGAAAGGTATGTCAAATATTAAGGTCTACTGTGCTTTGGCGATGTAAAAAATTTAAGTCAGTGAAATCAAAATATACAGCCACATATATCACATATTCTGACACAACCTAACTCACCTATCAAAACCTGTAGATGAACTATCTACCATGTCAGCACCGCTTGACTCCCAGTGACATGGTAGCACGGCATGTCCGGTCAGTGGAATGACCACCCTCCGTAGTAACAAAATTACTAAAACTCTACTCGATGAAATTTGGGAAACGAAGAAAAGTATAAAAAAAGCAACAGTAAAGAGTGTGCCTGAAAAGCGAGAGGTAGCGGGATCGAATCTCGGTCGGACCACAGATTTTTGATTCTACGTTATAACTTAGTGTTCACCTCTTACCGTGGTACGGAGTCGCCAAAAGCAACATTTGGTTCACATTCCACGTTAAACTGTAGGTCCCTTTATCCAGCTTGGTGTATGTGTTTTATAGAAAGACTTGCACCAGCCGACTAAGTCGTACGAAATTATTCTTACCACCCATCTACGTAACTAAGGTTGCACGCAACCCTCAGATCGCGAGCCCTTTTCGCATTTGCTCCCAATTTATCTTTCTTCCTCATTTTTTTTTACAAAAAAAGAAAAAAGCGTTATCGTCCTTCTCCTGTATTTTTGCTGACCTCCATTTTCTATCTCCAGCTAATCTTTCTTTCTCCTGAACTACAACACCTAACGTCCGCTGTAATCTCTTTTCTTTGTTTTACTTTTTGCTTACTGCTATTATTTTTCTCTTCAACAGCAGCTTCCTCCCTAACGTTATCTGCGTGTAGATTCGATAATAGATGTCCCACTAACCCGCCCCTCCTGTGGGAAGGGTGTCCACTCGACTCCTTTCCGGGCCCTTTCAGCTTACTATTGTCCGCCCCCGGGTAGCTGAGTGGTCAGCGCGACGGAATGTCTATCCTACGAGCCCGAGTTCGATTCCCGGCTGGGTCGGAGATATTCTCAGCTCAGGGACTGGGTGTTGTGTTGTCCTACTCATCATCATCTCATCGCCATCGACGCCCAAATAGCCGAAGTAGCGTAAAATCGGTAGACTTGCACCCGGCGAACGGTCTAGCCGATGACAGACCCTAGTCACACGACATTTATTTAGCTTATTATTCCTTCATTTGATACTTTCTCTGTGCTTTCTTCTATAGCGTCACGTTTAAAATGCTTCCACTTTCGTCTACAGAATTCCTGTGTGTAGTATCCCTGCCAGTGGACATTCTGATGGAGGCCTGGGATAGCACAGCGGAACACTGCGAACCTGCCATGGAGGGTTCATGGGGCAACTACTGTGGACAGACAAAAGTGCAAAAGTGTTTAACTGCGGGCAGCATTAAGTGGAGTAGATCAGTGACTAATTACAACCATCGTGGACCTCGCCTTACACTTGTTACCGAGAGCTGCTGCTCAGTCACTAGCTATCCACGTCATGCGCAAGCTGAGTTTATTCCCGTGGAATTTTCTGCGGGGTTTCAAATTCTCTGCTACTTGCAGATTGATTCACATAGCTAGTTTCGTTTCTTATCGCGCGGTTCTCTTCCCTGTTGGTATCGAGTCACCATAAGCCATTGAACCACCTGCGTCGGCGGTATGCCGTCGCGGTGTTGTCACGCCTGCGCAGATACTAAAGTGGCGAAAAGGATGGTGTGACCTTGCACATGTTAAGCCCCTATTTTTAATCCCTTTATCAGGAGTTAATTTTGGGCCATCAAGGACTTGGCGTTTCTGCAATGTTGACAGGAAGAGTTGCTCCTATGGCAAGGACAGCAACAGCAACAGCAACAGGAGGAGATGCAGGCACTTTTGAACCAGAATCCGGATCGGACTCGCGACCTTGCCGCACTGTTACAGTGCCAGGAGCCCTCTATGCGGTTTTCTTTCTGGTCCGCGCCGCCCCTGAAGCCGTTTGGAGGTTTCAATGAGTCTACGGTAAGGTGCTAGAATTACTTGAGCCGATTCTTACCCCATTGGCAGGTAGGGTGTATTCTTTATCCTCTTGATATAGCAGCCTTCTTGCTGTCCAACAGTTTTCCAAAATTTGAGGTTCTCTACTGAGCCCGAGAAAATGGCTCTGAGCACTATGGGACTTAACTTCTGAGATCATCAGTCCCCTAGAACTTAGAACGAGTTACAGGAAAAGGCTTCGGTATTGTAGGCGAAGCTACAGACGAAGCCTCAGGACAAACGTGTTGAAATTGAAACTGTATGTGAACAGAGGCTGCAAAAGCCACCAGATAAGCCGGATTTAGGATCAAAGCCGGATGGTTTTTTCTAGAATGACCTGGATGTAGACGAGGATTTACTGTGGGAAAATAAAGAAACAATCGAGGATAAGTGTAGACAGATAGTAGTGTCTGTTAATATGCACGGCCTACAACTAAACGTGTTGATTGACACCGGTGCAGAATTGAGTGCTGTATCTGGGAAAATATTTCAGTTACTGAAAGACAGACCTGATATCGTAGTTATGCCAGTAACAGGAGTGAAAATTATCGGTGCTACTGGGAAGACCAGTAAACCGGTCACAAAACAGATTTTTATCAACTTCGAGATATGTGGGGCACGATTTGAACAAGAGTTTGTCGTCGTGCCAGACTTAACTACGGAAGTAATTATCGGGTTAGATTGGCTTTTAAAGTACCGTGCAGTGATTAATTGCGAAAGCAAAACTTTGACATGTACGTCACAAGATAAAACAACAGTAGTTAGTTTTGACGAGGCAGGAGACGGTGTGCATAGGCAATACCAGCCTATACACATTGTTAACTGGCTGGATGTCATTGACGTAGGCATGAATTTGAACTACTGTAACGTGAGGAAATCCTGTTGGACGACATAAGTAAAAGTTTAGTGGAAGTGATAGTCAAATTCTCTCCACGGATTGACATTAGTATTGGTGTGAAAAAAGATCGTTTGCGAGAAATAATGAAGCTGAAAGCCGATGCTCGCATACGTCGTCATCAGGCTAAAGCTCGTTTTGCTAAGTTTGCAATCGGAGACTTAGTACTTGTAAAAGCTCATGAGAAATGAGCTTTGTCGGTTTCTGACGTAGTATTTGGAACACCGAACCCATGTGGTGGCAGTATGGTTCCGTTTAACCAGAACCACAAGCGCTATAAGCAACCATATGCGGCCTGGATTACCAATTTGCAGGGTAGACAACGAGGTACATCCTGTCAGATAACTGGCAGGTAGCTCCGTTAGGTATGCGTGGTAAACAGCCCCCGTTGCCCCGCACAGGTGGCCCCAATTCCCGCCAAGTCGCCATGTTCTGCCGCCATAGACGATTCTGCTGCAGTGGCGTTGCGGCGCTGCCTGTCTTCGCCTGCGCCGAGTTCAACGGGTTCGCATCGGTCACAGTATGGTAATTCCCTTGCATGACGGTTCTGGGATCCTTGGCGTCGTTCTCCTTCAGCTCGCCAAGCGAGCAAGCGACTCAACCTCTTTGGTCAATTGTTGCATGTTCAGTGGGACTGCCCGCACGTGGAGGCCATGTGTGTGGTATGCCGTTGGATGTTCATTTGGCAACTGTTTGTTACAGTCGGCGGGACGCGAGTCAGTCGTCGGACGAACGTTTCCACTGGACTCTAGGGCTGTCTCTGACAGTAAAGATGGTTTCGTTCCTACGGACGACCACATCAAAATCATCAACCTGCTGGCAGCAGCTTTTCAATCTCTGAAGCAGTGTTTGTGCTCTACTCCCCGTCTGGCTTCTGTTACGTGAGTAGATCTTGAAACCTGGTCTGCAGCATGTCCAAATATCCCTTTCAGACCCCCTTGCTGTAAGATATTGCACCAGATATTTATAGCTAAAGTAAGAGTATAAAATATATTCCTGGAAAAATGTCCACTAGTTATCCCGAGCGTGTTGAAGTCTACAATTATGGATAAAGGGCTGTAAGGCGATAGATTAGGGCCCCAGTACTATCACGTGTCATTTCCTGTTACCACGTTATTGACATAAAAACCTCTGGAGCAGGTAGAACTTTGGCAATCACAATGTAAGTTACTTACAACACAGATTGATAAAAGATCAGATCTCAACAATAGAGCAATAAAACAGGTGGGCCTTGATTAATAATAGTTTTAGGTAACCCAAATTATGAAATATTTCTTGGTTTAATTAAAAGGGCACAGGCACCACTTCAATAATAAAAGGTTCAGTTAAGTAAAATTACCGTAAAGAGAACAGGCAGGCCTTCTTTAATAATAGCGTCAGTAAAATGGAAACACCAATTAGCAAACAGGCAGGCCATGTTTAAAATAGCTGCAGCTAAGCAAAATTACTAAACAGACAGAAGGTAGGCATTATTTAATAACAGTTTCAGTTACGTAAAATTATCAAATAGAAATCAGCGAGGTCTTACTTAAAAACAGCTTCAGTTAAGAATAATTACGAAATAGATAACAGGTAGGCCTTCATGAACAGCTGCTATAGTTAAATAATCATGAGTTTGAATTTCCTACTCCACGGAGTGCAGCAGAAGGTTTACATGCAAAGAGCACAAGGCTTCTCCAAATAGGAACGCCAAAAAAGGTTACAATGAGAAGACCTGCCTTCCAAGGCCCTTTTCGTTAGGTATAGACCCACAAAAGAAATATTAACACAGCAAGGTTAATTACGTGAAAACAACAATAACTAGCCTAACGGTATACCCGCGTCACTGCGAGATACCACTTCTACAACGACAGCGATAGGCCCCAAAGGAACCTAGGTTGCCAAACCCAATTTCATATCCTCAGCAATTGCAAATTTTGAGATCTGTGAACACAAGGGGTCTAACCACAGCGTAGAAGAAACACGTTATCGTTCTGGCTCAGGAAATTCCATCGTCTCACACAGCTTAAGATATCCTGTTAACAAACAACCAAGGCTAACATCGACAGAGGTGAAGCAAACAGCGGCCACAATCCTAGGAACCAACTGGTGGTGAAGTAGATCAGCTAAGAAATCGCAATGACCGCAACAGACCCGTAGGTCTCAATACGAAAATAACAGTTAAAACTTCAAAATCCAAAACTTAATTGATGATCACGAATCGAAGCTGAAGCTTTCTAGTACGACAGGGGGCCCAGAATTGCACACGTAAATTCATTTCAACTCTCACATACATTTTCCACGTCCTATAACTGGCTGGGCAGGCTGCGCATGAAGATGGTAGTCGAAGTCAACCACGGATTCAAAGTGGCCCACAAACAGTACTAGCAACCACTAGGCGAACTCCATGCTCAAGAGACTTGCGCAGAATCTCGCCTTACTTGCCAGGTGGACCTCTCACACCGTCTTTCTTGCTTTGTTACCATTCTGCAATTCACCACGCCATAACACGCCCCATCCCCATCAACAACCTCGAGCAAAGATCTCAGTGGCTTCAAACCAGAGGGACATCACACGACAGATCATGCTAGTGGCGCCAGAAATTCGACAGGCGACGCCAACCAACCCGCCACAGCACAACTCCCACCCCCTCCCCCCCCAATCCCCCTCCTTAAACCGATGGACCTGCTCCAGCCTACAGAAGAAGAATGGAAGGTTAGTTAATGGGCTGAAGTTGATTAAGGTGCACCCTGTGGACTTTACCAGTGGCGAGATACCTGGCAAGCAACTTAACCGCACACAGAATTTGGACGATGCATGGGCCTGTGAAACGAGGAGTGAACTTCACAAGTATGGCACCAGCCCTCACCCGACCGACACAGTTCAATACGAAAACCTTATCTCCTACCTTACCGTGAAAGGGGCGTCTGTTCCTATTATATTGTCGTACCTGACAGCATGGGCTAACCTAATGTTATTGCTGGGCCATTTCCAATTTTCCCTAAGATCTTCAGGAGTAACAAGCGAAGACAGATCATTGATATGCCACAAGGGGAACTGATGGGATGCGCAAACAAGAGATCAGCAGGAAGTGCCTTGGATGCTTCGTACTGCACAGTGTTAAATGCAAAATTTCGCCAAGGTGGTATCGGAAAGTTGACTCCCCGTTTCTTGGACCTATGCTCTATCTTCAAAACTCTTGGTCTGGTTAACCTGTTTGTCAGGCATCTGGTCACTCGTAAGATCTTCAGAGTACACCTTCATCAACTTAAGCCCATTTATTAACCTGTCCCTTCTTCTTCTGTCAGAGCGAAGAGGATGGTGAGAGGTTCGCTCAGCGAGTAAGGCGAGCACAAGCACAAGAGTCTTGGACACGAAGTCCGGAGAGTGGTTTCTGGGCAAATTTTGGAGCCGATTTGAATCCGTGGCTGACTTCGAGTGCCGTCTTCATGTGTAGCCTGACCAACCAGCTATGGGACGTGGCAAATCGATGAGAGAGTTGAAGTCAATTTCGTCATGCTGATTCTGGACTGCCTTTGGAATGGCCAGCTTCAGCTCGATTCGTGAATTTCAGTTAAGTTTTGGATTTTGAGGCCTTAACTGTTATATTCTTATTGATACCTATAGGTCAGTTGCGATCATTGTGATTTCTTAGCTGATATATTTCACCACTCGTTTGTTCCTTGAATTGTTGCTGTTGTTTACTTTTACTGAGTCGATACTGTCCTTGGTTGTTAAAAGTATATCTAAACTTTGTGAGCCGATTGTGTTCCCTGAGCCAGAGGGATAACGCATTTCTTCTATTTTGTGGCCCAACCCTCCTCCATCCCCACCCTCGCGTCATGCAGCACCGATGTTGGGTTCTAGCCGACCTCCTTGCCAAACGTTTTCGAGCACCAGGTAAGTACCGTTCTCTTGTAATATGGCCGGTCGCCGGCCTCAAGATACCTTCAGGCATTGCAGACGTCATAGCTCTGTTAATTATATTGGCTTTGCAGGTGCCTGGGTCTCAAAATTTGCAATGGCTGAGGCTATCTAATCGTTGTTGCAGAGGCGGTATCATGCAATGACGCGGGTACACCGTTTGGATAGTTATTGTTGTTTTCTCGTAGTTAACCTTGCTTTGTTAATATTTCTTTTGCCGATCCATACCTAACGAAAAGGGCCTTGGTAGGCCGGTCCTCTCGTTGTAACCTTTCTTGACCTTCCTATTTGGTGCAGTCTTGTGCTCCTTGCTATAAGCCTTCTGGTTCACCCCCTGTAAGGAAGCAATTCAAACTCATGGTTACGTGACTGTAGCAGCTGTTCATGAAGGCTTACCTGTTTTCTGTCTGGTAGTCTTTCTTATTAAAGACGTCTTGCTTGTTTTCTATTTGGTAATATTACCTAACTGAAGCTGTTATTATTGAAGGCCTGCCTGTTCTGCATTTGGTACTTTTGCTTAACTGAAGCTGTTATTGTTGAAGGCCTGACTATTTTCTGTTATAAAAGAAGGGTAACTGATTTCTGCTTGGCAATTTTACTTAACTGAAGCTGTTATTATTGAAGTCGTGCTTGTTGGCATTTGGTAACTTTACTGAACTGAAGCTGTTATCATTGAAGATTTCCTGTTTCTTGTTTGGTAATTTTACTTAACTGAAGCTGTTATTAAAGAAGGCCTGCATGTTTTCTACTTGGTAATTTTACTTAACTGGTGCTGTTACGGAAGGCCTGCGTGTTCGCCTTTAATTAAATTAAGAGGTACTGCATAATTTCGGTTAGCTGAAGCTCTTAATAATCAAAACCTACCTGTTTTTATTGCCGTACTATTGAGATCTGATATCTTACTCAATTTGTGTTGCAAGTAACTGAATTTGTGATTGCCAAAGTCAGAGGCAATTTATATCTGAAATGACATATGATGTACATGGGTCCTAACCTTTAACGTTACATCCCTTTACCCATGATTGTAGGTTTCAACTGGTGGCAAAGCAACAGAGCGTCGTTTCGGTCCACGGACGTCTGTGTTATGGGCCTCGCCATTTTGGCCACTTTTCCCGACGTGTAGAGTCGTCAATTTTCCTGATCGAACGATTTGTCTAAATCGGAGGCTCACACGCAAAGGGATACAACCGAAGGAAACGACAGTGAAATATTTGTATACCAAGAAGTATTGTGTGAACCGTGATACTGCAAAATATTGCTCTACATCAAATTGAAGCAGCTAAAGTAATATGAGTGGCTTACCTTACATGAAACGATCGAAAAACCTAATGTTTTCACAGAAAGATAACTGATAAAACTTCCTTTGTCAACGTAGCTGACAACGCCGGTTACAGCTACACTCCTGGAAATTGAAATAAGAACACCGTGAATTCATTGTCCCAGGAAGGGGAAACTTTGTTGACACATTCCTGGGGTCAGATACATCACATGATCACACTGACAGAACCACAGGCACATAGACACAGGCAACAGAGCATGCACAATGTCGGCACTAGTACAGTGTATATCCACCTTTCGCAGCAATGCAGGCTGCTATTCTCCCATGGAGACGATCGTAGAGATGCTGGATGTAGTCCTGTGGAACGGCTTGCCATGCCATTTCCACCTGGCGCCTCAGTTGGACCAGCGTTCGTGCTGGACGTGCAGACCGCGTGAGACGACGCTTCATCCAAACCCAAACATGCTCAATGGGGGACAGATCCGGAGATCTTGCTGGCCAGGGTAGTTGACTTACACCTTCTAGAGCACGTTGGGTGGCACGGGATACATGCGGACGTGCATTGTCCTGTTGGAACAGCAAGTTCCCTTGCCGGTCTAGGAATGGTAGAACGATGGGTTCGATGACGGTTTGGATGTATCGTGCACTATTCAGTGTCCCCTCGACGATCACCAGTGGTGTGCGGCCAGTGTAGGAGATCGCTCCCCACACCATGATGCCGGGTGTTGGCCCTGTGAGCCTCGGTCGTATGCAGTCCTGATTGTGGCGCTCACCTGCACGGCGCCAAACACGCATACGACCATCATTGGCACCAAGGCAGAAGCGACTCTCATCGTTGAAGACGACACGTCTCCATTCGTCCCTCTATTCACGCCTGTCGCGACACCACTGGAGGCGGGCTGCACGATGTTGGGGCGTGAGCGGAAGACGGCCCAACGGTGTGCGGGACCGTAGCCCAGCTTCATGGAGACGGTTGCGAATGGTCCTCGCCGATACCCCAGGAGCAACAGTGTCCCTAATTTGCTGGGAAGTGGCGGTGCGGTCCCCTACGGCACTGCGTAGGATCCTACGGTCTTGGCGTGCATCCGTGCGTCGCTGCGGTCCGGTCCCAGGTCGACGGGCACGTGCACCTTCCGCCGACCACTGGCCACAACATCGATGTACTGTGGAGACCTCACGCCCCACGTGTTGAGCAATTCGGCGGTACGTCCACCCGGCCTCCCGCATGCCCACTATACGCCCTCGCTCAAAGTCCGTCAACTGCACATACGGTTCACGTCCACGCTGTCGCGGCATGCTACCAGTGTTAAAGACTGCGATGGAGCTCCGTATGCCACAGCAAACTGGCTGACACTGACGGCGGCGGTGCACAAATGCTGCGCAGCTAGCGCCATTCGACGGCCAACACCGCGGTTCCTGGTGTGTCCGCTGTGCCGTGCGTGTGATCATTGCTTGTACAGCCCTCTCGCAGTGTCCGGAGCAAGTATGGTGGGTCTGACACACCGGTGTCAATGTGTTCTTTTTTCCATTTCCAGGAGTGTAGTTTGGTCTCTTGTCGGTAGGAAGGAGCACTGTTGAAGACATGAAATAAGCGATGTCCACTTTTCGGTATCTCGCCACAACACCCTTCTTTCTCCTATGGAGAATAATAGCGGTTCTGTCACACTTCCCTGGGGCACTCCTGACAATACTCTTGTCTTCGATGAACACTCGCCGTCGAGAACAGCAAATCAGGTTCTATTATTTAAGAAGTCTTCGAGCTACTCAAATATCTGTGAATCTGTTCCATATGCTCATACCTTCTTTAACATTCTGTAGTGGGGCGCCGTGTCAAACACTTTTCGGAAATCTAGAAATGTGGTACCTGCCTGTTGTCTTCATCCGTAATTTGCAGTATATCATGTGAGAAAATGACAAGCTGAGATTCGAACGAGCGATGCTTTCTAAAACGTTGCTGATTCGTGAACGTAAGCTTCTCGGCCCCAAGATAATGTATTACATTCGAACTGAGAATACGTTCAAGGATTCTGCCACAAACCGATGTTAGGTATGTTGGTCTGTAATTTATGTTGGTCAATAATTTTACGAGTCGTTTCTTCTTCCACTTTGGTGCACAGAAGTTACCTTTACTTTTTTACAGTCGCTTGGGATTTGGCGCTGAGCCATTTGCGATAAACGCAAGCTAAAGGGCCAATGCCGTTGAAAAACCGAGTTGACATCCTTCAGAGCTAGGTGATTTATTTGGTCTCAACTCCTTCAGTTGTTTCTCTAGGACAGGGGTGCTTATTACTATGTCGCCCAACTGTAATCTGGTCAAACAAAGGTATGCTTGTACTGTTCTCTTCCTTGAATGATTTCTTGAACGTAAAATTTAAAAATTCAGGTTTCGTTTTACTATCTGCAACTGCTACACCAGCTTGGGCAACAAGTGATTGGATGTAAGCCTTAGACCTAGTTGGTAATTTTACATAGGTACAGAATTTTCTGTGGCAGATATTTTTTTAAGGTATGACAGTGGTAGGAGTTGTCTAAACATTTCTTGTAGTCATTTTCGCGTTCTTCTTTCAGCAGGGGATGCGACAGCTTCTGTTTCCTTAACAGTTTCCGAATCTCGTTATTGAACCATGATTCCCTAACCTACTTGCTAGGCTCGTAATTCTCCACACCACGATTTACAAATCTGCTTAAACTTCATCCATGTCACTTCACTGTCTAAGTGAAATGCTGACAGCTGCTTATCTGCTCCTTCTAGCATAAGCACTCTACTACCTTTCTTAACTGATTTATTAACTTTGCTAACCATAGCTCAATAAATCATGATCGCTAATCCACGATTCTATGCTGATGTGGTCGACGAGGTCCGGCTTATTTGTAGCTACAAGGCCTAAGATAGTTCCACTGCCTGTGAGCTGCCGTATTAACAGCTCAAGATAGGTTTCAGACAATGTTTTCAAAAATACTTCGCGTGACTATCTACCCGTACTCCCTGCAATGAACCCATAGAGATCCCAGTCCATGCACAGTAGGTTAATGTCGCCTCAAACTAGTAATGCAAGATATCTGATGATAGACATTCTGTGCAGTGTGACAGCAGATTCGGGTAGCCGGTAAAAACATCCCACAATTAACTTGGTTTCACCTGGACCTGCTTTACGCAACCACGTAACTTCACTGCCCCATTCAACTTCGAACTTCGACCTCAATAGAAAGAATGTTTTTGTCTACTGCAATGAACTCTTCGCCTTCTGTGGCCTCTAATATGTCTTTCCGATATACGTTCCACTCCACGGCTTAGTTATTCACAGGTGGAAAAGGTGGCAGTAGAAATTTTTTTCCTGAGTTAAAAAGGTTCACGTTCTCCTGTATGGTTCCACGTTCCTCCTCATTACAAGCCACTGGTTTCCTTACTTGGCCCTGACACTGCCTATCGGTTGCGGAGGTGTTCCCTCTTTCTCAGTAACTATTGCTATGACATTCATTACTGCTCCACATCCAGCATGCCAGTACGGACGCATTATCGCTGTTACCGGTGGGACTCAGTCCAGAGTTCGAAGGGGCAGGAGGATCTTGCGTTCGCATCGGATGCCGCCTTGCAGCATATCCTGTCAGATTCTCCGTTGATAGCACGAGAAGTTACGACCGCCATCTACAGTGACCTCTTTTCCGGAAAATCGTTTAGGCTATCCCATTGGGTTGCAGATCCGGAGTGGTGTACATTTTCCTCCTTTGTGCTCGTCGGCGTAACCACAAGCGCCGGGACGAAGATGCGGAACGCAAGAGCGGACAAGACGGCGAGGAAACGTCGGCCAATGGTGCGCGGAATTGGACCGCGCCGTACCAAGAGCGACACCTGGAAGAAGTGAATATAAACGCCGCTCCTGCCAGCCTCGGCTGCTCAGATTGCCCCAGTCTGCAACGAACATTAGTGTTACGCTATCACACTGTCGTGATCTGCATCAAGTGCTTACTAGGACTTTGTGTACAGCAAGAATTTTAGTGTTTTCATGTCGCCTCTCACTAGCCACGTTCACTTTAATCAATGTTAAGTATTGTGAATTGCTTTATAGAAATAAAACCAGTAATGTTATTTGTTTGAATTGTCGTATATCATTCCGAGAACGCTGCATCCCTTAGGCAAATCACACACTCCAGTTGCTACATGCATTGCACGGGATATGGCTCTTTTGAAGATGTTGGCGCGACATCACGTTTAGTGGCGGCGATCGAGTGTGATATTGACCGTCTGGTACAGGCTAGCGATATCTGTGCACAGAACCAAGCTGCACCACCACACCTGTTCTCGCCTTAGCCAGTCCTGGAGCACCTTGGGACAGGGTGCACATCGATTTCACGTGTTTAGTTTTGGGCAGTATATGGTTGATGGTGGTCGGTGCAGTGTCCAGTTTCCCACACATCGCCCTGTCCTCCACGTCGTCATCGTTCAAGAATTGTCTGTTATTTTTGCCAATGATGGCCCCCTAGGTCCCTCCTGTGCGATAACGGTAAGCAGCTGTGTTGTAGGAGCTTGAAGACTTTCGTGTTCGCAGTAGTAACCAGCATATGACTATCGTAGATGGAGTATTTCATATGCTAATTTAGCATTGGACAGAAGAATTCCATACTTACCTCTCCACATGACAATGCGTTGTCAAGTTTTCTGGCTTCCTGCTGGGTGACACTGGGCAACGAGTCGTTTCGGCTTTAATCCTATCGACTCCACGCTCTCAGCGCACGTGATGCGGTCGCGAGGTGGTGTGTAAGGGGAGAGGTTATCGACCGAGTGAACTTGCGAAGTGAGGGGCAGTTAGTAGCAGTGAGTGGTTGGTAGTGGTTACGAGAAGCAGCCTTGGCGGCGAATACTGTCGCAATGAAAACTCTTTTTCGGGTCAGCGCAGACTGTCCTGGACGCGTTTTGAGATGGCCTCTGTAGCGAAGAAGTTTGGCGGTCGTTAGCCGATACATGTTGTTGGGGGTCGTGACTCACGATGACACATCTTTCTGATGCTGTTGGACGAGGACTTCAACTGACGTAATAAGGTGGTATCACTGTATTTACGTCATTCCCTGGAGACACATTTTCTGCGCTTCGTGTTGCAAATGTGATGAACCTGAAACAGATTACGGCTTGTGTTACGTACCCCCGTGCACTTTGATTTTATATACAGTTTGGTTGAATGTAAACGAACTTTATTCATTTGCTTGGCAGTAATAAAGTCATGGATTGAACTTTTATGATCTTTGGCTATAATACAGTTTATATTGCATAGCACTTCAAGTAAACCAAATGTTGATTATCGTTGCAAACACGAAAGATAAAATGCAGTTCTCACTACTGGTTTCTGTGTTGAAAATTTAACTTTGTGCACTCTCATCTATTATGTGGGGATACACACAACACTAAAAGATTTCCTGCAGTGAATGTATGATCTTTAATTTGCAAAACTATGTTGTGATAACTCTGACCTGGCTTGTTAGAAATGTAATACTGTATCATTACTGTAACTGATTACGAAATTAAACATGTCTTTGGCTACTTTAGTCTCTCAAATGCACTGAAAATTACTCTTATTACACGCACAGAAGTTGCAATATGCAATGCTTGCTAGACATAAAAGCTGCAGTGGATTTTTTAACATTTGAACACTATTAATTGCCACTGCTAACACGAGAGCATGAAACTGAAAATGATTTTAATTTTATTAACCAGACCAGATTTCAACACAGCAGTCTTTGATCTGACACAAGTAAAGTTTTAACTCTCTGATTTACGTAAATTCTTTCCAGCACTAATATTGCATTAGCAGTAGCCCATGTCCATCTGAAAATGACATAATGAAATCTGCAGTCCTCCTCTGTGGTCTCCGGTAAGCTGAAAGAAATAATTTTAATGTACAGTTACCTGCCCGCTTAGTTGTGGGAAAACTGCTTTCATTCAATTATAGTTTAAACTTGCCGCGGCAGCGGCTCCCGCGATCGTGGCGCTAAACGGCGTCACAAAAAAGTGCTAAATTCACTGAAAAGGGCTAAAAATGTGGGATGAAATACTGGGCAAGCGAGCTACTAATTATTACAAGTATTTTTAACAATTTCTATATTCAAAATTAACATAAAATTTTTTATACGTCAGTGCCCAATGGCGTCTTTCTCGATCAAAAAACAAATGAAAGCGAACCATGCGTTCGAGAGAGCGTCACAGGCTCTTACAACATTCACGGCTACGAGAAGACAGAGAGTAATGTATAAACCTCCGCTATTCATAAGCAATTTAATATATATATATATATATATATATATATATATATATATATATATATATATATATGTATATATATATCTTACAATTTGAATTACCATTGTCTGCGTCGGTTTCCACACTCGCCGACCACACACGGTATTTGCAGAATTGACATACACATCACAAACATAAAAATGCAAAATGATTATTTCTTTTATACAGAATCCACATAATCGATAACTGTTCATACAGAAATGAAATATAAGGCCACAGATAAAATGGTTTTTTTCATATATTATATAGATTTTACAAATGTCTTGCAAGGAGACGTCACAATTGATTATCAATCACGAAACTCCGTATGCAGTTTATCTTGTGGTTTGCCGATACGAAACTTATTGTGCCATTCTGGCTATAGTAGTTCTTGTTGGCGTCCGATGGCGTCGATATTCTGGTTTGCCATTTAAGCCTGGAAGCTTAGTGTGTATAATTTTAGTGTTTAGTTCGTTTCTGAAAGCACCATTTATCTTTGAACAGACTGATGCGCCAGTGTATGGTCATTCCGCCAGATCTTTCTGTGGAGTCAGGAATGTTGGGGTCCATTAAGGACATCTAATTATTGTAAGTCTAACTTATTATTCTATACCTTTCCTTGAGATAATCCTACGTTAGCGTGACTTGAATTATTTGTTTTAAATGTATGAGGTTTGAGTGTGATTCGGTTACTGCTTGGAGGAAATGACAATTTGTTTAACGTCTTTTGATGCTAATTTGCTGTTGTTTTATCTAATATTGTTCTGAGTACACTACTTTGGGTTTTTAGGGTAGATTATTTATTTAAGGAGTTTAAGTTGCAGCATGTTCGTTACCGTATTGAGACGCGCGATTTATCGGATTATAATTCCTTGCGACTTGTTGTGTCTCTGAGCCTGGGTTGTGGATTTGAACCACTCCTTGGGGCCCCTTCGCGTCTTTCTTATTTAGTAGAGTGTAATGTTCCATTTAGGCTCCAGGTGCACTCTGTAACAGTTTCCTATCTGAACCTAATACTGTTTCAGGTAGTAGACGTGAGACAAAGTGGGCCTGAGACTTGTATACGTATCACTAATATGGCTACGAAGTCTTTCGCGACGTATTTCTTGAATAAAAGTCTCTCGGTGTACGTGCTGCGTCAATTCAGGATAAAAATCCAAGCTTTCGACCACTACCTCCATGGTCGTCGTCATGGCTGTCGTGAACTGCCTTTTTTTTCCTTTATTGAATTTCGATTCCCCCCTAAGGGGGCGGGCTGACAGCAGCTTAGTACGCTGCTCTTCGCCTACAGACTTTTTCAAACGTAAGAAGAAATAAGAAACAATAAAAGCAGGCGATAAAATGGTGACTTAAATTGTAAAACGTCGGAAGATTGTGGAAAGTTAAAACATAAAACAAAGTATTGGCAATGCTAATAAAATACACAGGAAGCAGACAGGTAAAATAGTATACAGACAATTAAAAAACATGGCGACAGTCTGGTTTCTGTTCGCAAGAGATATAAAATCACACCCAGCGACAGTATCATGTCCGTTCGCAACACTTCGGAAAAGACACACAACACTGAACACTCACTGTAAACACTGCACTAAAATGTCGGCACAAAGATGTCACACTGTAGCCAAGGGCAGATGGGGGGAGGGGGGGCGACCTGGACAGATGAGGGGGAAAACAAGGAGGGAGGAGAGGAGAAACCAAAGTGGGGGGGGACCGAAGGAGGCAGAGGATTCATAAGGGAGGGGGGAGAGGCAGGGCAGAGGGAATGGGAAAAGGCAGAGGAGGGAAATGCAAAAGGATTCGTGGGAGAGAAGTGGGGCAGAGAGGGGGTAGGCAGGGAAAAAAGAGGATGGAAGGGGAGGAGAGGAAGCCCAGGAAAGGACAGACGTAAGGAGGGGGGGGTGAGGATCAGAGTTGATATGAGGGATAAATGGAGGGAGAGAGGGCATCATCTGGGAGGGGGAGTTTATGGAAGCCACTGTGGGAAAGGAGGTGAAGGGTGTAGAGACGGAGGGTAGGGGGGACACAACAATGAAGACGTGGCAGGGGGCAGGGATGGGATAGGAGAGGAGCAACCAGGAGGTGAGGGGGATCAAGGCAGCGGGAGGTGTAGAGTATGCGGATATGTTCGAGGAATAGGAGCAGATGGGGGGAAAGGAATGCGGTCATAGAGGATCTGTGTGGGGGACGGGAGGCATATACGGAAGGTGAGGCGGAGTGCATGACGCTCAAGCATCTGGAGGGACTTATAGAATTTATGGGGAGGGGGGCAGATATCCAGGCGGGACTGGCATAACGGAGGATGGGACAAATTAAAGATTTGTAGGTGTGGAGGATGGTAGAAGGGTGCAACCCCCATATCCGGCCAGAGAGGAGTTTGTGGAGTCGGAGGCGATGTGGGAAATGAGGGATCCAGATGAGGTGAAGGTCAATGGTGAGGCCAAGGTAGGAGAGGGTGGGGCTGAGGCCGACAGGACGGGCGCAGACAGTAAGGGAGAAATCCAGGAGCCGGAAGGAGAGAGTGGTACAACCTACGATGATTGCCTGGGTCTTGGAGGAGGTCAAGGTGATTCTGGAGAAGGCGTTGGGACCGTTGGAGGGTAGGAGCAAGGGCGAGGAATGTGGTGTCATCAGCATATTGTAAGAGGTGTACTGGAGGGGGGGGGGGGCTTCGGGCATATCTGCTGTGTACAGGAGGTAGAGGAGAGGGGAGAGGACAGAGCCTTGGGGCACACCTGCAGAGGGGTAGAAGGTGTGGGAATTGTCATTCTGGATGGTAACGTAGGAGGGATGGCAGGAGAGGAAGGAGGCCCTCAGACGGATGTAGTTGACAGGTAGTGCGTAGGTTTGGAGTTTAAACAGGAGACCGGGATGCCAGACACGGTCATAGGCATTTTCGAGGTCGAAGGAGACATGGGATTTAAGCTGGAGGGAGAGGAGATGAGTGAGGCGGAGAAGTCGGTCATCGGCAGAGGAGGAAGGTCGAGCCACACTGGGTGTCGGGGATGAGGTGGATTTTGGTGTAGGTGCTGATGGATGCGCTGGATAAGGATGGATTCCAAGAGCTTGCAGAGCAGCGATGTGAGAAAGATAGGACAATAGGAAGAGGCATCAGATGGAGGCTTGTTGGGTTTGGAGAACATCAGGATATGGGAGGTTTTCCACAGGTCAGGGTAGAAGCCAGTGGCAAGGATGACATTGTGGAGGGTGGCAAGGACTCAAAGGAAGGAGGGAGGGGATTGTTTGAGTTGGCGGTAGGTAATGCGGTCGTGGCCGGGACCAGTGTTGCGTTTAGCGCGGAGTGCGAGGCTGATGTCCTGTGTAGTGATGGGAGTGTTAAGTTCAGATGGTAGTGTGTGGCCCAAGTACTGGAAGCTAGGAGCAAGGGGAGGAACAGAGGTATTCGTACAGTCCATGACGTCAGGGAAGAGGGAATAATCAAAGTAGGGATCATCTGGGATGGAAAAAACATCAGAGAGGTGAGAGGAAAAGTGGTTGGCCTTACTGAGGTTGTCAGGAAAGGGACGATCATCAAGGAGGAGAGGGTACTGGGGGGGGGGCGGTTCCCAGTAAGGCAGTGGGAAGCAGACCAATACTTGGTTTATTGGGAGCATGGTGTTGAGTTGGTACATGTCTGGCGCAGGCACAGCGTTTCTTCGCAGTAAGCAGGTTGCGGATGTGTCGTTGTAATTGCCAGTGGCGGGTAAGTGTGTCCCGGCCACGAGTGCGGAGAAAAGAGCGGTAGAGGCGGTGGGACTCTCGAAGGAGAAGGACGGCCCGTGGAGGCAGGGCAGGGCGGCAAGGATGGATGGCTTTGGTGGGTCGTGAACTGGCTTTTTTTTTTTTTCTTTATTGTAATTTTAGCACCTCATACAGGCGGGCTGTCAGCAGCATAGTACGCCGCTCTTCAGCCTTAAGTGGTACAATCATATGACAAAGAGGTGACATAGACATTACAATGAAACAGGCGGGCAAAAAAAGTAGAGACAAAAAACAATAAACAAGAAGCCATTCATGCTGGACGATAAAAACACTAACACTTGTTGACACGGCGCACAGAACACGGAGGACGGCGACGGCACATGTGAACAGTGGAGTGGTAACTGTGAAAGAACGCGAAACACAAAACGAAGCACACACACGAGACACTGATGGCGATGATCTCCGGCGCGCGAATGTTCACTATGCGTGTGGGAATCCAGGGACCTGCCAAGAGAGGAGGAGGAGGAAGGGGAGTGGGAGAGCGAGAGGGGAGAGCAGAGATGCCATGAGCAGGGGAGAAAGGGGGGAGGGAGGAAGGGGGAGGGGAAGCCCGGGGGAAGAGGGGTGGAGGGAGGGGATGGGGGAAAAGGAAAGAGAAGGGAAGGGAAGAGAATGGAGGGAGGGTGCCTAAAGGAAAGGACACCAGAAGTGGGGGGTGGGGCAGGGTCAAAGTTGATAGGAGGGGTAGATGGAGGGGAGGAGGACATCATCAGGGAGGGGGAGCTGGCGGGAGCCACCTTGGGAGAGGGTAAGGAGGGTTGAGAGATGGAGACCGGGTGGGACATGGGAATACAGGTGCGGCAGCGGGCGGGCGTGGGAGAGGATCGGGGAGACGAGCGGGTGAGGAGGATCGAGTTTACGGGAGGCGGTGAACTGGCGAGGCTCCCACATTTATATGCAAAGGACGGCTTCTGATTGGCTGGAATACGTCACAGCAACAGCGATATGGCGCGTAGTGAAGTGGTGCCCTCTACTTCCATAGATCTCATTTCTATCCCGCATTGCTTGCAGCGCCATCCGTTGGATCAGGAGGTAAAGTGCGGAAAGTTTTCCTCTGCGATTTTTCTTTATCCAGTGCACTCTTCCAGGTGTTACTAAATGCATAACCGTTGTCTCTGTTAAAGTTATTATCGCTAAGTCTAATTTCGACTGCTTCCCAGATCACCGAGTCCCAGTAATTTGATGTGTGGGCTATCACTCTCGTTTCTTCAAATAAAATCTTATGTTTGTTAAGCAGGCTATGCTCAGCCACCGCTGATTTTTCCAAATACCTGTATTTCACCTAACACTAATGGTCGGAGCAATTGGTGATCGAATGGGACAACTATAGTTGTTCACGCCACCTGTTGTGTACGGTGTTCGTTTCTATACCTGATTGGCAGCTGGAGCTCAGATACATTTGTGTGTCGTGCAGTGGTCCAAGGGTCACAAATTTAAAAGAAATTTCTCTGTCCTTTTCAGGCGTTAGTTGTGTTCCAGATGAATGGTTTGCATATTTAAAGTTGCTTATTTTATTTTTTCAGTTATGAATGCATTTACCAAGCCAGTCTGTATGCCAATTTTGTCACCGTTCAGTTTTCTTCACTCTAGTCCTCCAGTTACTTCACATCAGAAGCATTTTGATACGTGGTACTCACTGGAATTAAGGAAAACGTGGAAGGGAGGACCCACCAATTTAACTTTCTTTTCACACAACCTGTTTATTTAGCAATATATAAACAGTGTTTTACAGATAATTGAAGCATTTAACCATAAAAATTTTCCTTAACAAAATGAATAAATTTGCGAAATTCTTTTGACCTTATTCCCTAACTTGAATAAGCTTTTAATCTTTGCAAAAAAATCTGAAGTGCTGTATTGCAGCAAACAATATCACAATGCTTACAAGACGGCAGGACCTGCAGTCCGCCAGTTATCAGGTGAAACAGCAGTGTTTACTAGCACGCTGGACACAGTCTGTCTTATTAAATACCCTTCTGCAACACATGAAACTACATAAGAACCATTGACAACAAGAGTGATTCAATTACTGAAAACAGATGACTTAACTTTTAATTTTAAAACTGTATGTCGAAAGGTTCGGGGTTAAGAATGTTAAGATGCGCACCTGTTCTTACAGGTTAAACAGATAGCAAATAATATGACAATGATACTGCTTATTTAAAAAGAATCAACCTCTTAATTTCAATCGGCCGCCGAGATGGGACCGTATCCCAGCCCGTTCCTTTTGACAATTTTATTTTGAGTAAAGCCCTGGAGACAGTTGGCTGTTAATATTTTCAAAGTTAAACTGATTGTCAGTTATGAAGACCGCTCTGAAGAAAAGTCTTAAAATATTACTTGTGAACACTTATTACAAGAGAACTCACTCGGCGGAACCACAAGATCCAGCTAAAATACAATAATGACCCGGTCTTTCAAACACGGAAACAAACAGCCTACTTGAACAGGTTGTTCAGTTTATAACTAATGACTGATAAATGCAACTACAATCAAAGAACTGAACCGGTTAACAGCTAAAGCTAACCACAAGGTCCCTCTTTTGTTTAACGGCACCCTCTGCATTAGTACAATTGCTGCGGCTGTATTTAGTACCAGGAGCTGATTGATTAGAACGTTAATGATCGGTTATAAACCAGGAAGGAAAAGCAATACAATTTTCAAACGACAACTGGTGTCTTAGTACAATACTACTGCCTATTTTTACGACCAAAGAGCCGACCGAGTAAAACTCTGAGGGTCGGTTGCAAACCAGAAAATACTAAGGAGGGCAGGTAGACAAAGAAACAAATCACCACGAGGATTACTGATTGTTACTCTCCATTATCAGGAAGCAGTTCCAAGGATCCACGGTGCGTCGCAGCGGTTACTGAGTGGTGCCGATGAAAGACAGGTAGAAGAGGGCAGCCAGGCCACGAGCAGTCGTCCGACACGAATGTTGCCAACCAACCGACGAGATGTTGGCCTGCTGCTTGTAGGACGCTGACCCCGGTGAAGTACTCTGGTATCTCCGCTCTGCGCTGGTCCTCCTTGCGCAGCTCGTGGCTTCGGTCGCTCGGCCCTCGTGACCACCTCTTGTCGCGACGCTACCGCCAATCCCAAAACTTCGTACCTCTCTCTCGGGCCAGCGAACATCGTATATACATCGGCAAGGAAAGACCTTCTAAAGACACAACCCACAGATACCAACTCTTCCTCACAGATATCGGCAATGGTGCCGCAAGAGGGACAGTCGATACTACCCCTGAGCCAGTGGCGCCAGACAGAACAGTCTACTAACTCAATGGCACCACAGCTCACATTTAATTGTAATCGCAATCCTATCACACCACAAAATTTTCATTAACGTAAATTGGCTTCTGTTATTTGATCTGTAACGTCTGATCCCTATCATTCTACTGCTGATTATGGTACAATAACGCCATGAAAGTCACTTTAGCATAAATCGGCTGCTGCCGTCGCAGATGTAAATAGTAATCACTGTCACAGCAAGCTGTTCAGAGAATTGTTATTCCATCCTTGTTTGTTGCTTTGACAGATTGTGTCTGTATCAGAATTATTATCTCAAGGGCAAACCTGTGCCTCTTTAGATATCTGGTAACCACTTATTTGGCAAAAATCTTTCACTGTAATTGTTATTTGAATTAACTATATATATGAATAAAGCTTTGTGTGCGACAAGAGGTGAATGAAATTCTTCCTCCCACAAGGTCCAGTCCTTCCTCTTAGTCCTTGATGGGGGTTTTTGTGAGGCACCGATGTATCCCCTTGTCAGTCAATGGATGCATCCTGGAGGAAGAGTTGGACGATATGTGCAGCGTCTCTTGGCTTTATTGCACCCAGGGTGGTACGCCATGGACCACAGTGGCCTGCAGCATGTGCCGTTTTGTGGGTCCAGTCTTCTGGCCAGTAGCAGAGGTGGTTTCCAGGTGTCACGTTGCGTCTACAGTTGTCTGTGGTGGATGTGAGAAGGGAGCAACTGACCAGTCATGCAAATCAGTCGCGCCCACGCCCTGTTGGAGCACCACCGCCAAGGCCTTTTAGTCAGCCGAGCAGCGACGTTGGTCATAATGCTGTTACAAAAATGGTTCAAATGGGTCTAAGCACTATGAGACGTAACTTCTGAGGTCAACAGTCCCCTAGAACTTAGAACTACTTAAACCTAACCAACCTAAGGCATCACACACACCCATGCCCGAGGCAGGACTCGAAACTGCGACCGTAGCGGTCGCGCGGTTCGAGACTGTAGCGCCTAGATCCGCACGGCCACTTCGGCCGGCCAATGCTGTTACTGGGAGGGGCCCCAACCTTACAGTGACGCAGGCCCAAGCGTTACCATTTTCAGCCCGACGTGGCCTTTTCAGGGGGAAGGGGCTTAGTATCGCCATCAGCGGAAGTGCGAAAAGCTGACATTTAGGGCGCACATGACATGTAGTATGGGCAGACCTGCTGACGGAAGTGTTTACCTGTGGGTGGCGGTAACCTTAGTAGGTCAGTGCTTGCATTGAGTGCAACCAGCATTACATTACGTTGCTCTTCGTCCCGAGTGCTGTCGCCGAGAGCTCAGTCGTTGCGCGCCCGCGCCAGCCGTGTGCTGCGTTTATTCCCGTGCACGTTCCTAGTATTTTCGTAGGTTGTCTCACACGGTGAGTTTCGATGCCTCTCACGGGGTTCTCCTCCCCATTTATTATCGAGCCACTGTTGGCATGGTGAAGCATCAACGTCGACAGTGAAGTATAGCTATGTTGTCATGCCTGTACAGTTACTAAACTATGGTTCACGTTCCACACCAGTATAATGAGGTTCTCCAGATTTAAAGTTTTAGCAACTTTTTTCGCATTTCTGTATCAATATATGATACCAATCGAAGCCTTCTACTGACTAAATTTTTATTCACCTGATCTAATCTTTTGAAACCATTCCGTACTTCGGTCACGGTGTGTAACCTTTTTTGTAGGTGGCAGAATTCTTTAACTTCTTTCACTAACGTATTTTCCCAATTTTCATGCTAAGTAAATCGTTCTCCAATCCACTGTTCTTTACCAATTTCGTCTTTTCCCTGTTTACCCTTGTGCCATGTTATGTGCTAAACACTGTTAAGTCTATCAATTCTTGTTCACTCCTCGACGGATTATACCGCAGTGTGTGGTCAGACTGGTTCACCGTCCATATTACACACTGCCGTATTGCGTCCCTGATGCTTCGACTGCAACTCTCTGCAGTTATGTCAAAATCTTACTTCTTTTGGAGCTGTTATGGAACGGAGCAACTAAATTAAGAGACAACCAGTTTAGTATCAGATGCTGTGGTTCTGACCAGAGTATACCCTATGACAGAAAAACGGCGCACTACGAAGGAATTATCCGAATTGGACAGAAATCGGTAAATGTGATTTACATGTACAGGCAAACAAATTATTGAAATTTCAGAAAAATTTATTCAGGAGAAAGAGCTTCACAAAATGAGCAATTCAGTAACACGTAGGTCCAACTCTGGCCCTTATGCAAGCAGTTATTCATCTTTGGACTGACTGATGGAGTTGTTGGATGTCCACCTGATGTCTATCGTGTCAAATTCTGTCCAACTGCCGAGTTAGCTCGTCAAAAACCCGAGCTAGTTGTATGGTTCTGCCCATAATGCTCCAATCGTTCTCGATTGGGGAGAGATCCGGCGAACTTGGAGACCAAGGTAGCACGAACAGAAGTAGAAACTCTCACCATATGCAGACTGACATTATCTTGCTGCAGTATAGGACGAGGATGGCTTTCCATGAAGGGCATCAAAATGGTGCGAAGAATACCATCGACGAACCGCTGTGTCGTAAGTGTAACGCGGATGACACACAAAGGGGTCGTACTATGAAATTAAATGCCACCTGAGACTAACACTTCTGGTTGTCGAGCCGTATGGCGGCGACAGTCAACCTTGTATCCCACAGCTGTAAGGGGCGTCTCCAAACACATCTTCGGCGTAGGACCATTGACTGGAGTAATATAGCCTTCAGTAATAAGTCTCACTTCGAACTGAGCCCCAATGACCAGCGAGTACGTGCCTGGGGACGCTCTGGAAGCAATGGGATACCAACCTGACTTTTCCCCACAATGTGCCCCGACAACCAGGAGTTATGGACTGGGGTGCCATTTCTTGTCATAGCAGGACCTCTTTCGTTGACATCCACAACACCCTTACAGCACAGCGTTACGTCGACGTTATTCAATGCCCCGTTTCCTTTCCCTTCATGGCAGGCAGTCCTGAGCTTACGTTTCAGCGCGATAATGCCTGCCCGCACACGACGAGAGTTTCAACTGCTTGCCTTCGCGCTTGTCAAATCGATGAGGTCATCAGTCTCTCAGCAACTTAAAAAGTTTGGAGCATTATGGACAGAGCCCTCCAACCACCTCGGTATTTCGACATTAAAAGCGCCGATTGAACATAATTTGGCACGATAACCCTCAGTAGGACATACAACACTCTATCAATCAATACCAAGTCGAATGACAGCTTGCATAAGGGCCAGAAGTGGATCAAAGCGTTAATGACTTGCTTATTTATGAAGCTCTTTCTCTTGAATAAATGACCCAATTTTTTTGAAACTGTAATCTTTTGTTTGCCTGTACATGTTCGTCACATCTACCTCTTTCCGTCCCATTTGGATTATACCTTCGTTCCGTATATACATATAGTCTTACAGATTAATTGGCCTGAGGGTAAATGCCGGACTGGAAAGCGGCAGCCAGGGGTGGCAGGAGTTTGAAGATGTGCTACATCTACATCTACATTTATACTCCGCAAGCCATCCAACGGTGTGTGGCGGAGGGCACTTTACGTGCTACTGTCATTACCTTCCTTTCCGGTTCCACTCGCGTATGGTTCGCGGGAAGAACGACTGCCGGAAAGCCTCAGTGCGCGCTTGAATCTCTCTTATTTTACATTCGTGATCTCCTCGGGGGGGGGGGGGGGGGGGAGGGGGGGTATAAGTAGGGGGAAGCAATATATTCGATACCTCATTCAGAAACGCACCCTCTCGAAACCTGGACAGCAAGCTACACCGCGATGCAGAGCGCCTCTCTTGAAGAGTCTGCCACTTGAGTTTGCTAAATATCTCCGTAACACTATCACGCTTACCAAATAACCCTATGACTAAACGCGCCGCTCTTCTTTGGATCTTCTCTATCTCCTCTGTCAACTCGACCTGGTACAGATTCCACACTGATGAGCAATACTCAAGTATAGGCCGAACTAGTGTTTTGAAAGCCACCTCCTTTGTTGATGGACTACATTTTCTAAGGACTCTCCCAATGAATCTCAATCTGGCACCCGCCTTACCAACAATTAATTTTATATGATCATTCCACTTCAAATCGTTCCGCACGCGTACTCCCAGATATTTTACAGGAGTAACTGCTACCAGTGTTTGTTCCGCTATCATATAATCATACAATAAAGGTTCTATGTATTCGGAATACATTACATTTGTCTATGTTAAGTGTCAGTTGCCACTCCCTGCACCAAGTGCCTATCCGCTGCAGATCTTACTGCATTTCGCTGCAATTTTCTAATGCTGCAACTTCTCTGTGTACTACAGTATCATCCACGAAAAGCCGCATGGAACTTCCGACACTATCTACTAGGTCATTTATATTTATTGTGAAAATCAATGGTCCCATAACACTCCCCTGTGGTACGCCAGAGGTTACTTTAACGTCTGTAGACGTCTCCCCATTGAGAACAACATGCTGTGTTCTGTTTGCTAAAAACTCTTCAATCCAGCCACATAGCTGGTCTGATATTCCGTAGGCTCTTACTTTGTTTATCAGGCGACAGTGCGGAACTGTATCGAACGGCTTCCGGAAGTCAAGGAAAATGGCATCTACTTGGGAGCCTGTATCTAATATTTTCTGGGTCTCATGAACAAATAAAGCGAGTTGGGTCTCACACGATCGCTGTTTCCGGAATCCATGTTGATTCCTACATAGTAGATTCTGGGTTTCCAAAAACGACATGGTACTCGAGCAAAAAACATGTTCTAAAATTCTACAACAGATCGACGACCCTTCTTGAAGACTGGGACTACCTGTGCTCTTTTCCAATCATTTGGAACCTTCCGTTCCTCCAGAGACTTGCGGTACACGGCTGTTAGAAGGGGGGCAAGTTCTTTCGCGTACTCTGTGTAGAATCGAATTGGTATCCCGTCAGGTCCAGTGGACTTTCCTCTGTTGAGTGATTTCAGTTGCTTTTCTATTCCTTGGACACTTATTTCGATGTCAGCCATATTTTCGTTCGTGCGAGGATTTAGAGAAGGAACTGCAGTGCGGTCTTCCTGTGTGAAAGAGCTTTGAAAAAAGGTGTTTAGTATTTCAGCTTTACGCGTGTCATCCTCCGTTTCAATGCCATCATCATCCCAGTGTGTCTGGATATGCTGGCACAGGCACAGGCTAGAACGCTGACTATCCTGGAACTATCCATCCAGCCATTAGTCCATAAAAAAGAAACGGAATCTACGAATCAGAGCCCTGCTGAAAGACTTTTCTTTCTGGGCCTGGCTCCACGGACGCGCAAGGCTCCTCTATCGACACACGTCAGCTGGCAGATAGGTTAGTATACAGTGATGCACAACATTGGCGTTGATTTTCCCTATCCAGGTAAAATTCATGGTGTAGCCGTTTTAACTAGCGTAAAATATAAATATTGTTTCCTAAAAGCAAATCAGTAATGTATTGCAGGTGGGGCGTCAAGTCTTATCAGGTCTTTGTTTATTCCGTGTTGGAACACTGGATATTTTGGAATTTTTATTGGTTCCTGCTGATGCTCCACATCCAACATGCGGAGTTTTGAGTATATCCGTTGTGCGACAGGGCCCAGAGGTGAAGGTATAGGTTAAGGTCAGTTGTACTTTCGCAGTACCAATGAGATCTAAGTGTGCTAGATTCCGCAGGTAACGGAATCGGCTCACGAAAAGCAATAGAGCAGCATCAATTCCAGCGCTTGATCCCACATCCAGCCTATATCTTCACAGACTGTAGGTTAGTAACTGGATATTGGTCGTTGACGCAAGATGTTTCTGATACTTTATTTATATTTATTGTATGTCACGATTAACCCACAATCCGTATTTAGTGGACAAGAGGCCGTAACTACACGTGCTACATCGAAAAGTTTACACTTCGAACATATTTGAACGAATTAGGAAAATATTTCATACTAAAACCGATGGTTGCTCGTAACGACATTCAGGTATTTGCAATTACCTCGCAAATCTCTCGTTTGCGAACACATGTTTACTTTTTTCCTTCTACGATCATATACTCCACCCCTGCCAGTTCTCGCTATTATTTGTAGTACACCCAATATAACGGAGGGCGCACACGATCGACAGTAAATGGCCAACAGAAATGTCGGCGAATAAACGCACACGTCAAATAGCTTTCGGGGACGCGCACCACGACTTAAAGTTCGCGGATAATTAGAACGAAGAGGAATGCGCAATAACTGCGATGCCCAGCGATGTATCTGAGAAACTGACGAAGAAGACAAAATCGAATTTATGGGTCCATCCAATTTTCTGCAAACGATTACGATAGGAACAATTTCATACATTACATGAGGATTTTATGAGTGCATCCCTAAAAGTTCTTCGACTATTATTGTATGAGTAAAAGCTCATTCAACGAGCTGCTGTGTATACCGGGCACAAAAATATCACATTAAGATACTGTAATGAGAAATGTGTAGCCGTGGAACAGAAGCTATAATAAAACTGTTTTTTTTTTATTAAAGCATACATTGCTTAATGAACAATTTCATCTATGTATCCCAATTCCAACAATTCGTAACTATTAGCTGATTCTTATAAGAAGATTTCACGAATTTATTGGCTGCGGTGAAGTCACAAAAGGACTTGTTGAAGGTGTGAGTGTTGCCACTATAGGCGATTGCCTATGGTCATGGCGTTGATCTCAGGAACGGATTGATTGTTCAGTTCTGTTAAATATAGTTGTTGCAGTTATACCTTGTTATTGGGCCCATATACTAGTGGATGAATGTATCTGTTGTGTGCTTAATGGCATCTGCTGAAATATTCCTAACTCGTGGACTGAAAACCGTAGAGACTGCCCAAATCTCACAATGGTGATCATAACTTCTATTCTCAACCATAATTTTTGTTCGTGATTGTCCTTTTTGAAAGAGGGTATCAGTGAGAGCAGAAAAGATTCATCTTCATCAACAGCTTTTGGCATAATTCAAGCACACTGGACTCCTGTTCGGGAGGACGATGGTTCAAACCCGCGTCCGACCATTCTGATTTAGGTTTTGAATGATTTCCCTAAATCGCTTCAGGCAAATGCCGGGATGGTTTCTTTGAAAGGGTACGGCCAATTGCCTTCTTCATCCTTCGCTCATCCGATGGGACCGATGACCTCGCTGTTTAGTCCCGTCCCTCAAATCAACCAATTCGAGTATGACTCTTATTTCCTTCTTTAAGAAGTTGCAAAATTTCTTCATCGTAGTTTCTTTTCCCCTTTCTTTGATTTGAAGAAATGCTACTTTGATACTATGGTGCTGATATCTGGTATTCCACTACATCCTGGTCACTTTCTGATAATGTCTATTATCTTGGTGATGTATGTAAATGAAGCGTTATGAACAGTAGCTGGTAGAAATAGATGTACTTTCGCCTTTTCTTTGCAGAGCTTTCCGAACGTGCTTTTTTTCTGCAGAGCTAGTTCTCGTCTCAAGCAGTCACGGAGGGAACTCGATCTCTTCTGTAACACAAGCTATACGTCCATACCTATTTGTTCTTCTTCTTTTTTTTATATAGGTACTTGCTAACAAGGAATTCCTTCATATCTTTACGTTATCAATACTTGGTTGGTGCGTCAACTGCACGAAAAATTATGTTCAACGTATGTCAAGTTCTCAGGGGATCTTAAAGGACTCGTACATACTGTCTCCGTCAGAGGAATCACGGAATTGTTTGAACTGCGTAATATTTCCACAAGGCGGCTGCGCGCCATGTTCAAGTGGAACTGTCTATTACTGTTGCGGCTCGAAAAATTTGAGGGTTCGCAGGAAAAGCGTAGACACCAAGGTCAGGGCTATAGCATTATCCTTCCAGAGACCTCTGCCGTGGCAAATAGGGCCCGGACTCTTCATTCGCTGCATGGGAGAGCCCGGCCAGGTACCCTGCTCCAGTGTATGTACATGGGCTCCCTGTTAGTGCCCAACTTAAATGTCTAGACGTCATTTCACCGTCTGTGTTATCTCGTTGCAGAAAAACGTTTAGTTGGTGATGTGCCCTTGACGACTGGCTCACTATCAAGAAGCATCAAATGAAATTTGTCTTTCGCAATCGATTCTGTGTTCTGTTGTAGACGACATGACAGCTTAGGAAATTTTACATTACACAGACCAGTCGCACTTTTAAACACAGATGTGATGAACATAGACGACCTACCAGACTGGATCAGCCGGAAAAAATATGCTGTTGCTGAAAACTGTCTTGATACGGAATACAGCACGAACAACGGAGAGACCTAGACCCTATCGTCCACCTCTACGTACTGGGACTCCTTTACTAAAGAAGAAGCTGAACAATACAGCTAACTAACAGAGACACGTGAACTCATCATATCATGGTTCAAATGGTTCAAATGGCTCTGAGCACTATGGGACTTAACTGCCGTGGTCATCAGTCCCCTAGAACTTAGAACTACTTAAAACTAACTAACCTAAGGACAGCACACACATCCATACCCGAGGCAGGATTCGAACCTGCGACCGTAGCGGTCACGCGGTTCCAGACTGAAACGCCTAAACCGCACGGCCACACCGGCCGGCCATCATATCATGGAAACAGGTATTGGTGACACTAAAGTATGGTCGATCGCAGGTAAACGAATGCAACGAGTTGAGACAGAAGGGGGATCGAAACCAGGACAGTTGAGCCGGCCACCAAAACTTTGCCCGCGTGCGTATGCTGGACGGACTTCCCAGGACCATGCGTGCAGAGTCAGGGCCCGTTTCTCCGGCGGGGCTCTCTGGATATCACTGTCCTCTGCCATCACGTTATCACCCCCCGTTTGGCACCTCCACTTCTCTTGCGAAGCAGTGCATAAATTAGTGAACCACTACAGTAATGCGTCAGTAGCAGTTGTCTCATGGAAATGTTGTGTAGTTACCACAATACCATCCTACGCAATGCCAATGAAACTTTCAAACCCTTACTACGTCGGTAAAGCCTCAAACAGTACCTCTTACTCAATATTGTTGAGTCTTCTCTATCTACTAAATCTGGCCTTCCGACGAGCATTTCTTTTTCGATTCCTTCACACTTTTTTCCTTCAACCATTTCACCTTAACTTCTCTGCAATTCCTATTAATTTAATTCTTATGTTAACTGGTGTATTTCCTTATTTTCGTAAGCAGTTTTATACCTCCTTCTTTCGTCCATCGATATAAATATTTCTTCTGCAACTCAAGGTTTCTTGGCGTTTATCTTCGTTTGTTTTTGGGTATCTCACTTCTGTGACTATTCTTTTTAGAGATATTAATTGCTCTTCAGTTGAACTACCTATATTCGTACTCATTATCTCAGAGTACGTCAAAATGTTCAAATGTGTGTGAAATCTTATGGGATTTAACTGCTAAGGTCATCAGTCCCTAAGCTTACACACTACTTAACCTAAATTATTCTAAGGACAAACACACACACCCATGCCCGAGGGAGGCCTCGAACCTCCGCCGGGACCAGCCGCACAGACCGTGACTGCAGCGCCCTAGACTGCTCGGCTAATTCCGCGCGGCTCAGAGTACGTCAAACACACATAATCATTCTTCATTACTTCTATATTCCATTTCCTTACACTTTTATTCTTCCTGAAAATTCTACTAAACTTCCGTCTACTCTTCATCATTACTAAATTGTGGTATGAGTCCAAATGTCCTCCTAGACATGTCTGACAACCTTATATTTGAATTTTGAATTTGCGATTAAGATTTTTTATTCAACCGTTATCCTCCCTTGTTTCGATGCCTTTTACAAGTAAATCTGTTACTTTCGTGGCATTTGAACAGTGTATTTACTGTTACTAATTGAAATTTACTGTAGAACACTGAAGTTCTTTCTCCTCTCTCACTCCTAATAATGAAGTCCATTCTTCGCTATTACCGTCTTCAGTTAATTCCCCCGCCGCAGCGTTCCAATCGCCCATTATTATTATGATGTTATTACTGCCCTTTTCGTACTGAGTTACTCAATCAGTGACTTAATACACTCATTCTGTATTTGCATCTACTGCTTGTAACGTCGGTATGTATACCTGAATTATAGTTTTTAGTGTTGCTTTCTACAGACTCAGATAGTAAACCACCATATTGTTCAAAGCAACTCAGTCTGACCCAACTTCCTACAGATAATGGTTACTTCTCTCGTTACGCAATTTTCTGCTGCACTTGGTATCAGCCGCTTTCATCCGAATAGAACTCCTTACTTTTTTTTTTTCATTTTACTTCACTGATACCCAGTGTTTCCAAGCCGAACGTTTTTTTTCAGATTTTGTAGCTTCCCAACCACAACTGAATTGGTGCCGACATTCTGTGCTCCAGTTCCTAGGATTCAGAGAAGGAAATAATCCGAAATCTTTTGCAAGTGGAGATATCGCAACAACACTTTGATCTTTAGGCCATAAGATCTGTCCATATATACTGATGGAAAATATCGCAACACCAGGAAGCATAAACGAAAGCTGATGGCGTGTTTCTACATACACTACTGGCCATTAAAATTGCTACACCACGAAGATGAGGTGCTGCAGACGCGAAATTTAACCGACAGCAAGAAGATGCTGTGATATGCAAACGATTAGCTTTTCAGAGCATTCACACAATGTTGGCGCTGGTGGCGACACCTAAAACGTGCTGACATGAGGCAAGTTACCAACCGATTTCTCATACACAAACAGCAGTTGACCGGCGTTGCCTGGTGAAACGTTGCTGTGATGCCTCGTGTAAGCATCACGTCTCCGACTTTGATAAAGATGGATTGTAGCCTATCGCGATTACGGTTTATCGTATCGTGACACTGCTGCCCATTGGTCGAGATCCAATGACTGTTAGCAGGATATGGGATCTGTGGGTTCAGGAGGGTAATACGGAATGCCATGCTGGATCCAAACGGCCTCGTCGAGATGACAGGCATCTTATCCTCATGGCTGTAACGGATCGTGCAGCCACGTCTCGATCCCTGAGTCAACAGATGGGGACGTTTGAGAGGCAACCACCATCTGCACGAACAGTTCGACGACGTTTGCAGCAGCATGGACTATCAGCTCGGAGACCATGGCTGCGGTTACCCTTGACGCTACATCACAGACAGCAGCGCCTGCGATGGTGTACTCAACGACGAACCTGGGTGAACGAATGGCAAAACGTCATTTTTTCGGATGAATCCAGGTTCTGTTTACAGCATCATGATGGTCGCTTCCGTGTTTGGCGACATCGTGGTGAACGCACATTGGAAGCGTGTATTCGTCATCGCCGTACTGGCGTATCACCCGGCGTGATGGTATGGAGTGCCATTGGTTAAACGTCTCGGTCACCTCTTGTTCGCATTGACGGCACTTCGAAGAGTGGACGTTACATTTCAGATGTGTTACGACCCGTGGCTCTACCCTTCATTCGATCCCTGCGAAACCCTACATTTCAGCAGGATAATGCACGACCGCATGTTGCAGGTCCTGTACGGTCCTTTCTGGATACAGAAAATGTTCGACTGCTGCCCTGGACAGCACATTTTCCAGATCTCTCACCTACTGAAGATGTCTGGTCAATGGTGGCCGAGCAACTGGCTTGTCACAATATGCCAGTCACTACTCTTGATGAACTGTGGTATCGTGTTGAAGCTGCATGGGCAGCTTTACCTGTACACGCCATCCAAGCTCTGTTTGACTCAATTCCCAGGCGTATCAAGGCCGTTATTACGGCCAGAGGTTGTTGTTCTGGGTACTGTATTCTCAGGATCTATGCACCCAAACGGCGTGGAAATGTAATCACATGTCAGTTCTAATATAATATACTTTTCCAATGAATACCCGTTTATCATCAGCATTTCTTGTTGGTGTAGCAATTTTAATGGCCAGTAGTGCATAAAAGATGATTTCTGTTCAAATTCTGCGCCAGTCGCGTAAGAGTGGAGCTAATAGAGCCACTATGAGGATGTAAATCAGGTTTGCTTTAAATACACGACAAAACCGTCGTGAACTTCAGCTGCCTCTGAGACTGGATGTCGTGAGCTGATGTTAGTCAAGAACGCCTTTAGAGTGACAAAGGCGCCATTATCAACATGTCACTGAGCTTGAACGACGGCTATGAGAAGCTCGGTGTTTATTCTGTGTTACTGCAGAAAGATTTGGCAGAAACGTCGCCACTGTACATGACTGCTGGCAGCAGTGATTTGGGGAATGTACGGTCGCAAGAAGACCGGGCTTCGGACGGCCACGTGGCACAACCAAGAGGAGAGCGCGAACCATTGTATTCGGCGTATGACTCTGGCGCCTCATACTGCGTCTGCAGTAGCAGTTTGAGCAGCAGCTGGCACCATAGTGACAAAGCAAACTTTTACAAACCGATTACTTCGGGGCCCCGCGGGATTAGCCGAGCGGTCTTCGGCGCTGCAGTCATGGACTGTGTGGCTGGTCCCGGCGGAGGTTCGAGTCCTCCCACGGGCATGGGTGTGTGTGTTTGTCCATATGATAATTTAGGTTAAGTAGTGTGTAAGTTTAGGGACTGATGACCTTAGCACTTAAGTCCCACAAGATTTCACACACATTTTTTGGTTACTTCGGGGACAATTCTGAGCCAAACGTCCTGTAGCATTCCACAGACCTCACACAATCGCCACTTGTGGCATCAGTGGTGTCAAGGGAGAGCTCCTTTTGGGCTGGCTGGTGATGTGTTGTGTTCCCTGATAAATACTGGTGCTGCCTCGGTGCCAGTGATGCCCGTGTGTTAGATAGAAAGAGGCCAATTGATGGACAGCCACCAACTTGTCTGTGTGTTAGACACGCTGGACCTACATCTGGAGTTATGGTCTAAGGTGTCATTTAGTTTGACAGCAAGAGCATTCTCGTGGTTATCCCTGCACATTCATTGCAAACTTATTCGTCAATATGGTGATTCGAATTGCTGCGCTGCCGTTAATGAACACCATTCCTGGGTTGTTTCCCAAGAGGAATATTTGCTCTAAGGAGTGTCGACATACTGCCTTGCCCTGTTAGATCACCAGACTCGTCTCCAATCGGGTATTCATAGGACATCATTCGAAGACAACTCCAGCGTCATCCAGAAACAGCATCAACCGTCCCTGTGTTGACCGACCAAGTGCAACAAGTATGGAACTCCATCCCACAGCCAGCATCCGGGAACTGTACAATACAATGTACGCACGTTTGCATGCTTGAATTCAAGATTTTGGAGGTACACCTGTTATTAATGTCAAATTTTTTTTATTCCAAGATTTTAAACACGGCTGAAACAGCAGCTGTTGAAATTCTTCACGGTAAATGATGACAGCCAGAACAGTTGCAGGATAAAGATTTATTAAAATTCTTCACCGAGGTTTCGGTATATATAAATATACCTTCATCAGAAGTAAAAAATCTAAAATTACATTAAGCAATGGAGATTAATAAAACTGCCGACGCCTTTTGGCATAATTGTTTTATTAATCTCCATTGCAGGATGTAATTTTAGATTTTTTACTTCTGATGAAGGTATATTTATATATACCGAAACCTTGGTCAAGAATTTTAATAAATCTTTATCCTGCAACTGTTTTGGCTGTCATCATTTACTGTGAATGTTTTTTATTCCATTATTTGATCACAATATAAAGTCCTTCGACGATGACCGGTTTCAGTCAGTAATTACTATCTTCAAATCTGTTCTACACCATGTCCTAATATGATAAAGCCGTAATGGTATCGTCAACATCAGGAAATGATGTATGACAGATCTGAAGATGGTCATTACTGACGGAAATCGGTCATCGTCAAAGGACTTTAGATTGTGATCAAAGACTGGAATAAAAAATATTTAACAGTACCTGGATCACTGCTGGTATTCGCGACTATGTCGCTGCCTGTGTTATTAACGTATAAGCATTTCACATTTGCAATGGTTTATCTCGCGTTTCCGTTAACCTGTGATCTTACAGTGATAATCACCGAACTATTTTACCTAGATAAATGTATTCACGAAATTTCAGTACCCTTCATTAACTGTTTTTTGGTGTTGCCGTTTATCCCATCAGTGTACATTATGTGTCTCTAATGCAGTGTTTTCGATTGCCTTCTGAATCGTTATGCCTTAAGTCACCTTTTATTTTTCCTATTCCTAGGTCCACTTTCAGGTTCAAAGTGCAAGAAAGTGCCATGAAATTGGCAAAAAGAATTCGACTCCTTATCCTGAAAGTCTTCAGCCACCACTTTAGTAAGTGGTCAAAGATGCTTCCCCGTAGACCAGTAACTTATGCAAACATTTCCTCAGAGACTGATGCAAGGATTGCACCGGTTGAGTGCACGACGGTGACGATTCACTCGGTCTGGTTGTGTAACGAAGTGTGTAATGCTCCGTCAATATTCGGCTATGGAAATGTGCAACATAGTCAGCCACTGATGGCGGAATGGATGCTGTGCCAGAACTATTTTAGCACCCAGGTGCAGAATTATTTTCATTTCTCGCTGCGCTGGTCTATCTGAAACCCCGATCGCAACTTCTTATACGAATCCCAACAGATAATAATTATACAACGAAAATTCATACAGAATAGGAACCACGTTCTTCCTGTGATGATGAGCTAAGTCAGAAATCATTTGAGCAATAAAGTTTGTAACGCGGGTCAGGTGTGCTCCTAGAAAATACGATGTCATTCCCAAACTCATACAAGGTGCGGAGAGCAGTGGTTTTATTATCATTGTCTGGATCTTACGTTGATCTTAAAATCATCTTGTAGAACCTAATATATAAGAACTATACGATCATTGTTGTTGAGAGTTAGCAACTGCCATATCACCACAAGTTTTTCTGAACACATACTATAAAAATTACTGATGTAGAATAAATAAACATTCAACGTCAAAATGAGCTAACAGTTAGTGTCAGTGGTTAGAAATGGAGAAGTCTCAGGTCTGATATTCATTAATTGCAATGAAAGTCTAGCAAGCCACACTATCTACCTCGCTAGGTCAACAGAGGGACTATTTGGATGACAATAATAATCAGGTTTTTATGTATTCTATTTGGCGCTTTTTATAATACATTGTTATTTTTATGTATATGCCCATAGTATTTTCTTATTGATATTTCTTCAAATGCCAGTCTATGGCGCATTATGTCATTACTTTTATCTTGTATTGCTTATTTGGTTCACTGATCCTTCCATTAACACATTGGAATGGAGCAATTTTTAACGATCAGTTTACTAGGCCGTTCATACTAATTTCAGATGTGTTACCACCAGTGGCTCTACCCTTCATTCGATCCCTGCAAACCCTACAGTCCAGCAGGATAATGCACGACCGCATGTTGCAGGTCCTGTACAGGCCTTTCTGGATACAGAAAATGTTCGACTGCTGCCCTGGCCATCTCATTCTCCAGATCTCACCAATTGAAAACGTCAATGATGGCCGAGCAACTGGCCCGTCACAATACGCCAGTCACTACTCTTGATGAACTGTAGTATCGTGTTAAAGCTGCATGGGCAGCTATACCTGTACACGCCATCCAAGCTCTGTTTGACGCACCGCCCAGGCGTATCAAGGCCGTTATTACGGCCAGAGGTGATTCTTTGGTTGTACTGGGTACTGATTTCTCAGGATCTATGCACCCAAATTGCGTGAAAATGTAATCACATGTCAGTTCTAGTATAATATATTTGTCCAATGAATACCCGTTTATCATCTGTATTTCTTGTTGGTGTAGCAATTTTAATGGCCAGTAGTGTACATTCCCTAAAGTTTCCGTTAACACAAGTCCGTCCTATTGTTTCTACATTCTATCTTTCCGTTAACACGTTTACCTCATAGTTTGTACATTCTCCTTTTTTCAAGTGTTCTGTAACACTTCGATTCCAAAACAAATGTAAGAGATTGCTGCTGACGTCCTGTATTTAAAAGTGCGTAGCGACGATATTCACATTAGTAGGGTACTACCTTTTTTTAAGTTATCTATCTTCTGACTTCTTTCACGCGGCCTGCCGCCAATTCATCTCAGAGTAGTACAACCTACCTCCTCAATTATCTGCTGGATGTATTCCAATCTCTTTCTTCCTCTACAGCTCCCTCTAGCACCATAATTTCTCATTAACTTCGTCTTTCTTCGATTTACCCTCAATCCATATTCTGTACTCATTAATTGTCTATTCTACTAAGTAGATCATGTAATTCTTCTTCACTTTCACTCAGGATAGCAATAACGCCTGCAAATCGTATCATTGACATGTTTTTGCCTTGAATTTGAATTCCACAATAGAAACATTCTTTTATTTTCATCGTTGATTCTCCGGTGTTCAAATTGAACAACAGGGGCGAAAAACTACATCCCTGTCTTACATTCATTTTAATAGTAGCTCTTCTTGGTCGTCCACTACTCTATTCCCTCTTGCCTCTTGCACATATTTTACGTTACCTGTCTCTCCCTATAGCTTACGTCTATTTTTCTCTGGATTTCGAACACCTTGCGCCATTTTACATTGTCGAACGCTTTTCTCAGGTCGACAGCTCATATGAAAGTGTCTTGATTATCTTTTAGTCATGTTTCCATTATCAATCGCAACGTCAGAGATGCCTCTCTGACGCCTTTACCTTTCCTAAAGCCAAACTGATCGTCATTAACACATCCTAAATTTTCTTTTCCATTCTTCTGTATATTACACTAGTCAACAGTGGTTTTGGTACAGACAAAGTACATATAAAACTTAATTCCATATTGTAACGTGACATAAAATGTGAAATCAGAGTGTGTCCATCACGTCAGAATTAAAAGTTATGGCTTTCAAGTTATATAACGTAGCTGAATTTACTGTATAATTTTTAAGTGCTTTGTGTTTGAAAGGAGTGTGATAAAAGTGAGTGCAGTGACCTTTTCTGTTCCTAACTTTAATGTTAACTGCTTTTTAAATGTAATATGTAACATTAGCGTATTTTACATGTGTATTTGTATCCTTCATTCACATACAGTTGCTTACTCTTCCTTCTATATTATCTTTTCTGTTCCTAACTTTAATGTTAACTACTTTTTAAATGTAATATGTAACATTAGCGTATTTTACATGTGTATTTGTATCCCTCATTCACATACAATTGCTTACTCTTCCTTCTATATTACCTCAAGTCTCTGAATTTTTCATTTCATTTTCAGGAATTGATCTGGCTAAGTTCACTCATCAGAAAAGTGTTTTTTAGGCATTTAAAATACAACACGAAGAAATCAAAACGCAGATCTACAAACTATCCCGATTCATTTTGTTATATATGTGGTGAATTAACGACAAGGAAAAAAGACGAACAATTTCTAACTGACTGAAGACGGCGAAACATTATACTTTAACTGAAACGTGCCCCTTAGATAAATTATGAATTACTGTGCTGGTAAACCTCTTACGTTATTTGATTTACAAAGAGCTGAGTGAAACCCAACGTACTCAAGCAGTTTTCTCTTTACTTATTCTTATCATCACTAAACTGACAATTTTTTGGCACAACGCAATCTGACTTTCAATAATCCCTACAAAAAATGGCACTGACTAACAATAACCTATACCTTTCATGAATCACTTATCTCACAAAAATCTTCGTTACCCGAACTACTACAATACAGCGAGCACCAATACTGCCAGATAAATAAAAGATTCTAACAACTAAAGGCACTAACTACTGATAGGCATAATTGGCAAATGAAAGATTTTAATGCAGAACAAACAATGTATTTACCTTAATAATGTTCAAAAGTCATCACACACACACACACACACACACACACACACATATATATATATATATATATATATATATATATATATATATATATATATATACACCCAAATCCAGGACGCGTCTGAAGTGGGAACCATCGGCATCCTGGTCAGCGTCTGTTCACACAATGTGCGGCTGGTCATAATGCACCAGGAACTAACAATCCCTGGTTCTAAACACCCAGTGGAAACACTGGACCAACTTGATTACAAGCAAGTATGACTCGTGCAAGTAATAACAACATTACCCCAGGTGGTAACCAATCCACCCATCAACAGATGGCAACCAGGAATTCGGATTCTGGGGAACCTGGACTTACACGATTACACCAGAGAAAGTCGGAGCTCTCTGGCAAACTTCCACTTAAAACACCTACATACATTGGAACCTTTAATATAAATACATTAATCCAACCAGGAAAACTTTTAAACGTTACAACAGAACTTGAAAAGCAAAAGATAGTAATACTAGCTTTACAGGAGACACGTTTTACAGATGAAGAAACATCAGATTATGGCAACTATCGCATCTTTAAGAGCAAGACGGATAAACGAACCGGAAGAGGAGCCCCCCATCTCGGGATGGCGTTTATCATACACAAGAGCGTGCTCAGCTCCATCAAGGAAGTTACTCCCGTAAATAATAGGATAATGACGATGCGCTTACAATGTGCCAACAAAACATACACAATGGTTAATGTTCATGCTCCCACAAACGGAGACAACAAGAAAAACCCCATAGAAACAGAAAAGTTCTGGGAAAATTTGGAGAATATAATGGCCAAGATTCCAAAAGATGATACAAAAGTTCTACTCGGCGATTTTAATGCCCAAATTGGTAGAGAGAAAATCCACCAAAAAACCGTAGGCAAATATCCTGCACATAAATTTACCAATAAAAATGGTACAAGGCTCGTCGAACTATGTAAGCAGAATAACCTGAAGATAATGTCAACATCTCTAAGAAAATGTCCAAGAAAACAAAAGACATGGAGATCTCCTATACAACAAATTGGCGAGTTTCAAATAGATCATGTGGCGATTTCATACCCAGTACAAAAAGAAATTTACGACGTCCAAGTACGCAGAGGAGCAAACATTGATTCAGACCATTACCTAACTAGAATTAAAATCAAGTTTACAGCACGAAGAAGTCATCAGAAGAAAACAGAAATACAGAAATATGACACCAAGAAGATTAAAGAATCTAAAGTAAAAGAAGAATGGGAGAAGGAAAAGGCAAACACATGGGAAGAATTTCATTCTAAAATCACGCGAATAGCTAAGGAAACTATTCCCTTGAAAAAGATATTCAAATACCCTTGGTGGGATTCAGACTGTGAAAATGCATTGGAAAGGAGAAAAAAGGCATTTCAAGAATATAACAGTAAAAAATCACAAGAAAGTCTACATTTATTTAACGAGGTTAGAAAACAGGTTTCAAAATCCATTAGGCAAGCAAAAAGGAAGTACACAAAGGCACAACTGGATGCCATAGAAGAAAATTTCCAAAACTATAATACAAGAGACTTCTACAGAACTTTCGCAGATAAAATACGAGGATATATCCCTCAAAATTTATGTTTCAGAAAACCTGATGGTAAATTAGCCCTAACAAACCAGGAAAACTGTTAAGTATTGGCTCAATATTTTTCTAACCTACTAAATTGCGCAGAACCTAGTTTAAGGTTTCCCAAAGAAATCAGTGCCAACGCTCAACCGGATTCATTACCACCAACACAGGAAGAAATCAAAAGTCACATTAAAAACTTAAAAAATAATAGAACATCTGGCGAAGATGGCATTGTTGCAGAGCTATTAAAAAACCTAGGACCAAAGACGTTGCAAGAGCTCACAAAAATAATAACAAAAATATGGGAAACAGAAAAATTACCAGAGGATTGGAAATGTGCCCTTATTCACCCATTACATGAAAAAGGAGACAGAACAAATGTCAATAACTACAGGGGAATCTCACTTTTACAAGTCACCTACAAAATTCTCTCAACATGCCTGCTGAAAAGAACACAAGAGCAGCTGGAACGCCAAATTGGTGATTATCAAGCAGTCTTTCGCCCCGGTCGCTCATGCATAGAACAAATATTTAATTTAAAGACAATATTAAAACACAAAGCAATTAGAAATGCCCCCATAATTTGTACATTTGTAGATTTTAAGAAAGCCTATGACTCAATTGACCGGCAATCTTTGTTTAACATTTTAGAGGAACTTGGACTTGACTCCAAAACACTAAGACTTATCAAAGAATCACTGACAGACACTGTATCTAAAGTTAAATTCAGGGGAGAAATCTCTGAACCTTTTCTCATAAAAACTGGAGTACGTCAAGGTGACGGGCTATCTCCACTTCTGTTTAATATAGTCCTGGATAAAGTCATTAAGGAATGGGAAAAAGAATTAAAAAATCAATCCTACTGGAAACCAATCCATCTTGGTAGAACCAAAGACAACGTGGAGATATCTTGTTTAGCATTCGCGGACGACTTGGCCATACTTGCAGATGATGAAGAAATCGCCACCAAACAAATAGAGATCCTTAAGGAATGCGCGGATAAAGTAGGTTTACAAATTTCGTTTCAAAAGACAGAATTTTTCTGTACGAAATTCCATATACACAGTTTGAACACAAAATATGGAAAAATAAATAGAGTAAAACATTTTAAATACCTAGGTGAAATTTTGGAGCCAACCGGAGGAGAGAAAGTTGCACAGAAGATCAGACAACAGAAAATGAAGAGAGCATATGGTATGACACATGAAATATACAATAAAAAATGCATCTCCTCGAACACAAAAATCAGACACTACTGCGCAGTAATTAAGCCAGCAGCACTATATGCTAGTGAAATGCTCACACTCCACACAAAATGTGATTTAGAAAAAATACTAAAAGAAGAACGCAAAATTATGAGAAAGATTTTAGGTCCAAAATTAACAGAAGAAGGATACCGGATACAATCAAGAAGAACCACAGAAACTATATCAAACCTGGCAGCAGACATAAGAAGGCGAAGATTAAAATTTTATGGACATGTCACTAGACTTCCCCCCACACGGCTCACCAACAGAATTCTCACTTACATAGAAAAAGTCAAATCAACAACACCATAGATTAGCCAAGTAAAATTAGATTTACAAAAAGCAAATATTGAACTTAAAGATGTCAAAGATAGAAAAACTTTTAGAAATAAGGTGGAAAAGTGGATTGTATTGTCGGAGAAGGAAGCACTAAAGAGACCAGGAACAAAATGGACAGAAGAAAGAAAAAGAAAACATGGAGAACGAATGAAAGAAGTATGGAAGAAACGACGTCAGAAAGCTTTGCGTGATCCTTCTGGGTCCATTCGCGATAAGTAAGTATATATATATATATATATATATATATATATACAGGGTGTCCCAGCTATCTTGTCCACCCAAAATATCTCTGGAACAATAACAGCTATTGGAAAACGACTTTCACCGGTATCAATGTAGGGCTGGGGCCCATGAATGTACATATTTGGAAACATTCTAAAACGAAAGCATGTGTGTTTTTAACACAAACTTATGTTTTTTTAAATGGACCTCCTATATTTTTTCTTCAGCAATCCATAGCATGACAAAGCACATACACAATGGCGTTGATTGCATCGCAATATTCCCATTACATCCCGGGATATTGAGACGCGAAATTGACGCTTGAAACACCCGACATGCGCTGCTAGCGCAAGTCCTGAGGCTCAGGCGTGAACCCCATGCTGCCCGTAATCGCGATGTGATTGACATGCATAATCACACTTCAATACTTATCAAGAGGGCCGAAACGAATAATACGGTCTGCTGCCATCCTGCATTAACGTCGTACATTCCAGCAGGTATTTATCCCATAGGCTAGGGGTGATGCGGTTCTGTAACATATCTGTGTACCGCAACGTTAGTCACAAAGTTAACTTCGCTTATCGTTAATCCGTTACTAAAAAGGTAATGCCGTTCAACGTTAAAACTTTACTTTACTGTAGATCTAGCGCAAGTGACAGTTAATCATTCACTCGTAATAGTAAAATTCATGTTGATGGTTTTAGTGAAACGAGCAAGTGGACTAAAAGTTTTATCGTTGTTTAGGTAAAAATGTTTTGATTTGGAAAGTTCAGGTCGGACATAGAAGATGAATGTAAACATGTTTAACCAATTAGTTTTATTATCATATAATTATCAATGTTATGTTTATCTAATGTGTTAAATGACAAATTGTTGCAAACAAATGTTTCTTAACATCACTAGGTAAAATGGCCCTTTGTAGAAACTTCCACTGTGATACCAGCACTACATACTAAACATAGCGTTCACATCTCATGCTCAAAGTGATGCCCATTGGCTTGCATACATAGGGTCACTCTGCGGATGAAGGAAGCCCTACTTCGTGCTACTGTTTCCTCTTTGATGGCTGTACAAGCATCAATAATGCGTTGCTTCATGTCCTCTGGTGTTGTTGGTTCATGTTGGTAAACAGCATCCTTCACTGCTCCCCAAAGAAAATAATCCAGCGGTGTAAGGTCCGGAGATCTTGCAGGCCACCTAACTGGGCCACCTCGTCCAACCCCTCTACCACGGAACTTACGGGTCAGAAGTCGTCGTGCTCGTAAGGCGTTATGTACTGGGCATCCGTCATGCTGATACCACATGACCATTCTCCGGTTGAGAGGTACAAAGAGAACAGTAAGATTTTCTCGTATAAATCTGGAGTATTGTCTGCCATTTTGGATGCCATTTATAAAGAAAGGTCCGATAATGGTATCTCCAATAATCCCACACCAAACATTAACTTTCCACGGACGTTTATGCTCTACCTGACGGAGCCATTTTGGATTGTCTGCGGACCAGTAATGCATACTCCTCATATTGACAATTCCTTTGTTGGAGAATGATGCCTCGTCGGTAAAGAGAACATCTGCAAAAAAATTGGATTAGCCAGAAGTTTTTGCTGAGCCCACCGACAAAATGTTACCCTATTGCGGATGTCATTTCCATGAAGATCCTGGTGTAAATGAACATGGCAAGGATGAAATTTATGACGTTTAAGAATACGCTGTGCACTTGATTTCGACACACCAACTTCACGTTCAATTTGACGTTTGCTGATTTGAGGATTCACAGCTATGGTAGCGAGCACAGCAACTTCAGCACGTTTATCTGTTCGTGTTCTAGGACGATGTCGAGGTCTTGGATTTAAGCTTCCCGTTTCACGTAGACAAGATATGAGACGAACCAAACATCCGGCGCGAAGGCGATGGCTTGTCAGGGAATCGCCTTCTGTACAGTCGTTCTGCCTGAACAGCATTTCGTTCACCTACAACAGGGTACAGTACAGGTATGTAGAGTAGGGTAGAAAACAGACATATCAACGTAATAATCATAATGTTCGCTAACAGTACTATCAACAAACAAGAAATCTCATAACGTATTTCCCGTCAACGTACATTCTCCATAGATCAGCAGCATTTCTACCATATCTTCATGTGTGTACATTATACTGTACAGTATAAGTTCCACAACACAACGTTTATTCACAATGTGTACTACCTCCGCGCCGTCACTAGATTACTCTGATGCACGACTACACTGGCAAGCGGTGTACTGCAAGCCAAAGCAACAACAAATGGGATGCTCGGAGGGTGGTGGAGTACAGAAGTTTGCATGGGTCGCAAATCATAAACAAGGCGAAGTGGTAACTGTGGCAGTAGTGGGAACTACTTTGGACACTTGACTAGATAGAGCCAGGCCCTGCGCGACAGCCACAGTGGGTCATATAACGCATTAGATAAACCTTATTTTGGGTGTGCAGGATAAATTAGACAACCTGGCGGGTGTACACCGATCGGTTCTGGTTCATATTGTGTACGTAGATGCGTAAAACGTGCAAGAGGGAAACCATTATGTGCTTATGAGAGTTGATGGCAGCAGACCGTATTATTCGTTTCGAACCTCTTGATAAGTATGGAGGTGTGATTACACATGTCAATCACATCGCGATTACGGGCAGCATGGGGTTCACGCCTGAGCCTCAGGACTTGCGCTAGCAGCGCATTTCGGGTGTTTCTAGCGTCAACTTCGCGTCTCAATATCTCGGGATGTAATGGGAATATTGCGATGCAATCAACGCCATTGTGTATGTGCTTTGTGATGCTATGGATTGCTGAAGAAAAAATATAGGAGGTCCATTAAAAAAACATAAGTTTGTGTTAAGAAACACATATGCTTTCGTTTTAGAATGTTTCCAAATATGTACATTCATGGGCCCCAGCCCTACATTGATACCGGTGAAAGTCGTTTTCCAATAGCTGTTATTGTTCCAGAGATATTTTGGGTGGAAAAGATAGCTGGGATACCCTATATATACATATATATATATATATATATATATATATATATATATATATATATATATATATATATATATATATACATATCAATTCATGACATCCATCTTTACAAATTTCCTTTTTCTGGCGGACAAACGTCCAGATCGTCGGCGTATAGTGACCTCTCAAAACTCTGGCATCTCTCTCTCCACATCCACCACTGCTTGCGGCTCACCTCCAACTCCCCAACGCTATGTGCTTTTCACATCCAACTGCCCAACACTACACCAGCAAATATTCCGACAACGAGTCCAACCAGCCACAGACTGCACACAGCACAGCCAATGATTTTCATATAGAGGTCTACGTGGCGTTACCAACATAAAAACCTAAACAGCCCACTTACAGCCCCATGCTACCCACAAAAAAATTTATTAATTGTTTTGAGCAAAGGTCAATGCACATTTGACAATTTTTTATATTAACGATAGCAAATATATCAAATGCACACAATTTTTGATACAATGTTGGTCAAAAGCAAAAATTGTTATAATCACAGTCCTGATCATTCGTCACAGTAGTAGTAATTGTAGCTTTTTTTTTTTCAAAGTCTGAGTAGCAAAAGAAAATGCAGGCGGAAGTAGTGCATTTCCATGCAGTCTTGAAGAAGTAGTGTTGTCCTTCCAGCGGAAAGGCAGTGCTGACTCTTGACGTGCAGACAGGTAATGGGCCAGAACAGAGCGAACCCACAGCAGAGAATATTGGTAGATGGGTCATCACAGAGCAGACCCACAGTATTTCTCGCAGAGATTATGGTATTGGTGGGCCACCAGAGGTGCATATCCACTGCAGTCCTTGTAGAAATAATGGTACTGGTGGGCCATCAAAGGTGCAGACACACTGTAGTCCTTGTAGAGATAATGGTATTGGTGGGCCATCAGAGGTGTAGACCAACTGTAGTCCTTGTAGAGATGGCTAGCAGCCATCTGTTGCGACTGTGCAGGTGCACAATCACCATCGAAGAGTCTTGCGGACAATATAGCAAGTCCATAAACTACCACTTGTGCACTCACAAACTTTTTGGAATGTCCTTAGAACCAGCAGTGCCGCTAACCAGTCCCTTGCGAATTATCAACACATGTGTGAGCACTAACAGTCCAATTTTTTAACTTCTCACATATTGTGCATATACTATGACCAACTTACATATTTGCAGTTAAATGAAACTTAATTTGAAGAACTGGTGTCTATAGATTTACAAATTTACGACATGAGAATACAATTATAAAAATACAGAATACATCATTAAAGAACATAATAATACAGATAACATTTGTAGTAATACAAGCTTTACAAAAGAATAGAAATAAACATATACACCAGTGTTACAGGAATTCTGACATAAGTAAATAAATAAAATAATGAGAATAGTTTTCGAAACATTAACTTCACACATGAGCATTAAAACAGAACAGAATAAATATTGTCTAAACATCTTTACAAAGTAAATAACATATTATTAATGCAAATTATTTTTGAGGATAACCGTATTCCTCATCATAGTGAATGTTACTTAGTATCAGAAAAATTCTACAACATAACTCTTATCAGATAAACACATCAAGGCAGGAGGAACACGAATACGCAAGGTACACAAACACATAGCGAGATAACACAAAAGGAAAGGACAGGGTTCGTTTTCAGTGTGACATTTGGTAGTGCAGTATTTATAGTATTTGATTTTCAAACAAAATTTTCTTTACTTCTCAGAGATCTCTCTTAGTTCATCATTATTCCAAAAAGTCTATGCCTGCTTTCTGAATTCTATACATATTCTCTTTCAAAATAATTATTCTTCCTTGTACACCACTTTCTTGGCCAACTTTTTTTATATAATCTCAATGCATTTCTTCCAATTCATCACAACTCATTCTCTTATATAGCCTACCCCCTCTTAAGCTAACTTAAATCTACTGAGCTCAAATATATGTAGTAGAGAACGAGACAATGCAGCAGCATAAAACAATTCACACAAACAGCAATGACAAAACAACGCAATTTGGCAAAGCAAGCAGCAGTATATCTAAATTAGCAAAGAAAATGCAACATTACAACTAATATGAGTCACTGTGCAGCAACAAGAAAAATAAATCAGTAGTAAAATGGGCTTAATACAATTTAAAATTCAGTAGAACTATGCCTGGCAAACAGCAGCAGCAAATGCAATAACTTATACCTAAACATGACACAGCTCAAGCAGAAAAAATATTACAGTAAAGATAGGAAATGTCTAATACCTATGTCACATCTTAACACTAGAGTGCTGCATCGCAATAACTTACTCAACCGAACAAGTTACCAAATCGTTGAAAAATTTTTGTATGCAATTTCTGTGAAGGGAAATGTCTATTTGTGCTCCCTTTTTAAGAAAGTAGATCATATAATTATTATTTAATTTTATTTTAACCAATGCTGCAGTGCAGCTACAAACTAGATATTAAACAAAATAAGCAAATGTATACATAAAGCAAGGCATGAAACGTCATTCACTAGCCATATGACATTTCATTAAATATCAGCAATTACGAACTCCAATGTGTAATTATATGTCTTGAAGTATGAGCGTGTCGTACTTATGGTGTTTTCTACAAAGAAATGTCAATAACAAGGTTAATGCCTTCTTATTTCTCCACTAATTGCTACTTTGCCAGGCGACTGTCATCTAACTGGGGCCCTACAGCGCATTACGTCAAGGTCCCTTACCTTCCTTACCGAAATATTTATGACAACAATTTCCACTACAGTGACAGTCTCATATAAAATTAAAATATTCACAGGTTGAAAAATTATAGTAGGCATGTGTAGAAACGAAATCCCATGAATAGCATTGTTGTCATAAATTCACACATGTACACACATTTCATAACTCTTAAAGTACTATTCTTGGTTTCCAACATCCTTTTTCACAAATCAGAGTCCCTAACCACTACTTATTATTCATACACATATAAACACGTAATCACATTCCTCGTAAACATATCTCACCAGCATAATACATATTGTTGTCGTAATAACATCATCATAACAGATCAATCACATCTCAAAATCGTCACAGCTTCCTTCAATAATTTCAAAACCTTCAATAAAGTCATCTACCTCCAACGTACTTCAAAAACCATGGACCCATACCAAACACCTCATTCACAGCTCTTATAGTATCACAATGGTTGCAAAAAAATATTAACAGTTCACAAAGTACAGACAAACTACAATTTCATAAGGGTGAAGTTATCCAACTGTGTAATTCCATGAACATGTGTCACTGATGTAAAAAAAACTGTTTGTTTCTCTGTTAAATAATCAGATAGCTGTGTAATTCTGTGTTAGAGAAATATGGTACCGATGTGTAACGTTGTATAAGCAAATACCATATTAGATAGGGTACCTAGTGCTTGCCACAGGCTTAGTACACAAAGTAAACGTGTACTCCCTGAGGATTAATGTAATTATACTCTCAGGTGTTACAGGTCACAGCAATGGAATGAAATGTATCACCGAAAACCTTCTTTGTATCTTTGTAATTCAAAAATCTTTAAAAAAAGTTTTAGGTACAAAAATTAATCACTCAAATGCGTGTCCTGTAGCGCTAAACTGTGCGTCTTGCTGTAATATAATTTCTGTCATTACTTAACGGTAAAAATGTGCCAAGTGTCTTAGTTGTCATCCACAAGCAAAGTTCTGCAGAAGTCGATGTACTTACCTCGCCATAAACAAAAGTGAAATGCTTTGCGTATAGATATCGTAGTTATTACTTACATTACCGTGACCGAGAAAGTACTGTACTGTACTGTTGTGCTACCGAAAAGGCTGTCTCATTGTAGCTATACCACAAAAGTTACTACTAAAACATGTTTTACATTCCAGAAGAATTCAGAAAACTGTGCAGATATAAAACAGATCCCGCGCAAAAGCAATAATATAAATTGTGTAACTCACTAGTAGCGTCGTGATATAATTGTGTAGCTGTCAAATAAACTAACCTAAGTGTCATCTGGTATCTTTCAGAAAGTACTTTAAATCCAGAATGTCTTTTCAAGTAAATTAAAATGCTGCACTAAAGTCTCATTAGCAGTATATGTTCCAAATATGTAAGCACTATAGTCGTTACATAATCCTGCAACCAACAAACAAAAATGTACACACAATAACACTGTTTCGTCTGTTCACTATAACAATGTATTCGTAATTACTCTCTAAATAAGTTCCTTACGTTCTTCACTGGATAATTCAAAACATTGTTATATGTTAACAGTTTCTAAGTGTTACAAAGTGTACTACTAACATGAAGTAGAAAAATGTGATGGCAAAGACAAAGTTAAAAAGCAGATTATCTCTCAATAAACGGTTTTACATCTGAAATGTTGTGTAAACCTTTGCTCTTCCTAGTACATAGAGTTTCAAGTTGAACGCAATTATCATGCGGTATACGTTGGTAAAGAATACTGCAATCTTTCTCAAGGTTAGCTTATATTATTTTTCTGAAGCCCAGCTGCCGCACTTGGCCACCTGAGGTGCGAGTCATTGTCTACTGTCTCTTTGTTGCCGCACATCGTTATTGGGATTAGGAGACCTAACTTTTACAAATTCAGCTTGCCGAGAGGCCCCTGCCCGGTTTGAATTCCGCCAGTTCTGATGAAATTCAGGTCTGTCGTTATGATTATATCGTCTGTCGTCATGTTGGTAGTTTCCATAGTTTCTTTCTTTTCGGTCATGTGGTGGAAACTTTCTCCCAGAGTCGTGACTGTGCGGTGGACCGTTGCGTCTGAAATTCTTCTGTCTCCCTTGATAATAATTATTTTGGTTCCCATATTGTCTGTTTCTCTGATTGTGATCTTTCCCTGCAATTATTGTTACTCAGCCAACGGTTGTCATACTGGTGGTGTCTGTTTTGGTCACAATTTACGTTGTAAGAATAGCCTTGTCGTGTCCAGTTATTATTTCTGTCATCACGGAATTGTGACGGATGTGACGTGTAATTGTTGTGTTCCTGTTTTCGCGTCCCGCGATTGTCAGTGTCAATTTCCAATTTTGTAACAGTCCCTGAAAAGATTCGATGTTGTCTTTGCAACGCCCTGCCAAAATAATATGTTGTAAATGTTCAGGCAATTTGATTAAGGAAATGCGGATGAGTTCTGAGGGGCTGTATGGGTTTGACAGGTACTGATTCTTGTGCAACATGTCTTAAAAATATTTGACAAGACTGGAAAATTCAGACTGTTCGAAATGTTTCATCATTATGATGCTCTGTTTTACGTGATCTTGAGTAGCTGGAGACCAATATACTGCGAGGAAGGCATGAGAAAATTCTCCTTACTGTGACAGTCGTGAATGACCGATCAAATTCTTACAGCTGGTTCATTCTGTAAGTAGCCACACAAATTCTAATCTATGCTGTAATGACTAGTTGGGAGGAAAACAATGAAAGAATTGATGAAGCCATGCTTGTGTATGAATGTAGTTGTTGGAATTCTTAATTTTTTTGAATTTATGTGTAATAATGAACAGCTTATAGTGAAAATCATCATGACAGCGAATCGCATATCGGTCATTGTTACGTCGTGTCAGCGGTTCCATCTCAAAATTCGGTGCACCTTCCAATTTCTTTCATGATTTCCCAACTGCCCTGTGTTATTATTTTGTGGCTTTTCCATATTTCTATGTCCCTCTTCCTTACTGAAGAGCGAGTGTCCTCTGAAATATGTAATTGTTGTATTACTTATGCCAACTGATCTTGTACTTCCCAGATTTCTGTTTGTGTTGCGTATTAATTTGATTCTAATTTTGTTCATACTCTAATGTGTCAGTAAAGACTACCGCTCTTGTGTCATTCAGAGTATCATGTAACTTCGTAGAGAAATTATTTAGCTGATCCGAAAGTTAGACTACTTTCTCTGATAATGAACTGCTTTCGTCCGTGCGTCTTTCTGAACCAAGTTTCAGAGTAAGTTTTCCTGAGTTTTTGCAAGATGCGTAACCGAGTCGGTAGATGCAACTGAGTCAATTTTGGCCCGCAAGGTGTCGTTATTTTCATGAACAATTGTTTACAGTTCTTTTATGGCTGCTTCGTGATTCTGTAATGCATTTTCATGCCGCAAAAAAAGGTTGAAAATGCTGAAAAATTTGTGTTTTTACGTCATTGCAGACTTTTTAACATTTCGATTCGATGTTATGTAACTTACTAGTTAAATATTCACGTATTTGTTGAAGTGCTTCTTTAATTTGTTTCTGATTTTTTCCATTTGTTGCTGTGACTGTTTTTGATTTTGTTCCATTGCGTCTAACTTTTGAAGCTGTTGTCCCATTTATTGCATTAATTCTAATAACAATGCACTGGTGTCTGGAACTTGTTCCTTTGTGCCTATCGGCAGTGCATTTGTATCGGCAACATTCGTATTTTGAAAAGCAGGAAATGTGTCTTGAATTAATTGAGAAAAGGGTCAGAAAGCAAAACCTGAATCTACAGCATTTGCAAAATTTTTTCCTGTCATTTCGGATTCTTGAGGCGATCTGTTGCCGACCGATCGATCGACAATACTACTCTGTTCACTAGCTGTTTCACTGTCTACACCATTATTTAGAGCCTGGTCCATTTCCCCATGCACAATTACCAAATTACTATGTTGAACATTAGTTAATTCATTGCACGGTGGCGCCAACACACTACTCTCGTCTTCACTGTCATTTCTCAGTTTACTTTGGAGCATAGTATTACGTTTTTGACACGAAATGTTTGTCACAATATTTGGCATAGCAATACAGAAACACACAATTTGAAGAGTAAAATGAGAAAACACATTAACAGAGCACTGAAAATAATATCTAATTAATTGCAAGCATTGCTGCGAAATATTTTGTGCAAATCTACATGCATGTCACAACTGTTTTACAATACAGCAATGAAAATCTACAACTACAAAAGAAATTCTCTTTACTATTACACGCTAGCAATAAACAATAACTACACTAATTACACAAACTAGAAGAAAAAATCAGAAGATTCCAGTGAGGTATCCTCGGCTAAGGGTCGACATATGGAACGTCCCCTTAGAATAATTATGAATTACTGTGCTGGTAAACATCTTACGTTATTTGATTTACAAACAGCTGAGCAAAACTCAACGTACTCAAACAGTTTTCTCTTTACTTATTCCGATCATCACTTAACTGACACACAATATTTTTAGCGCAACGCAATCTGAATCTCAATAATCCCAACAAAAGAATGGCCCTGACTAACAATAACCTATACCTTTCATGAATCACCCACCTCACAAAAACCTTCGTTACTCGAACTACTGCAATACAGGGAGCGCCAATACTGCCAGCTAAATAAAAGATTCTAACTACTGAAGGCACTATCTACTATAGGTATAGTTAGCAAATGAAAGATTTTAATACAGAACAAACAATGTATTTACCTTAATAATGTTCAAAAGTCATCATATATATATATATATATATATATATATATATATATATATATATATCAGATCATGTCATCTATCTTTATAAATTTCCTTTTCCTGGCGGACACACGTCCAGATCGTCCACGTATTGTGACCTCTCAAAATTCTGGCACCTCTCTCTCCACATCCACCAATGCTGGCGTCTCACCTCCAACTGTCCAACGCTGCGCGCTGTTCACATCCAACTGCCCAACACTACACCAGCGAATATTCCAACAATTAGTCCAACCAGCCACAGACTGCACACAGCACAGTTAGTGATTTTCATACAGAGCGCTGTGTGGCGTTACCAACATAAAAAAACTGAACAGCCTACTTACAAAATGCCAACTGGGATATCGGGATAAAGATTTGGCACCTCGCATAACTTGTACGCAATTCTTAACTAAAACAGTGGCTGAAAGGAAAAAAAGAGCATTTACCATTTGGCATAACAATGATCTGGCGAGCGCCTCAAAATTATGTTGATGATTGCTACTTCTGTTTGGCTAATGTAAATGGCTTTTCATCAAATAATAAGAAGATCATTAAGTACCCTGACCTGCCCTCAGCAATTAGACTTGTTCCTCACGGTGAAGACCTGCCAGTTACAGCTCCTCCACTAGTGTTGGAAGAAGTTCCTAATTTTGATCATAAATCTACAAACACTGAGAAAGCACAATGTCAGTCAAGTGAAGAGGAGCACTTTCCAGAACAAAGATCACATTTAATTACACAAAAGACTTGAACGACCTAGTTCGTGATTTATACGTATTCAAGGAGCTTGCAGAAATTTTATCTTCACGAAGAAACAACAATTCTCACTTTAGGCACTGTAATAAATATCTGACGACATATTACCATATGGCGGGTAACGTTTGTGCTTGTAGTGACGTAGTAGGACTACTGAAACAGTCAAACAAACCATACGATGCTGCTGAGTGGCGCTTGTTTATTGACGCTTCCAAGACAAGTCTGAAGGCTGTACTATTGCATAATGGTAATACGTTTCCACCTGTGCATGTAGGGTACTCTGTGGTTACGAAAGAGAACTACGTAAATTTGTCAGAGATACTTGAAGCTATTAAGTATAAGAAAGAATATGTGGTGATGGGTTTATTACGTGGTCTTCAAAGTGGTTTCACAAAGTACTGCTGTTTCCTTTGTCTTTGGGACAGCCGTGCAACAGATAAGCATTATACAGTTAAACATCGGCCACAACGGGAGAAATTGGCTCTAGGGAGTGAAAATGTGAAATGTGTACCTTTGGTGGATCCTCAAAATGTTTTCCTCCCCCCACTGCATATTAAGCTCGGCCTTATGAAGAATTTTGTCAGATGAATAGCCAGGAATGCTAATGGTGTCATGTATCAATGCGAAGTGTTCTCTGAATTAAGTGACGCCAAATTGAAAGAGGGGATTTTTATTGGGCCACAAATTAGGAAGTTAATGCATGATAAGAACTTCGAAGAACTTGCACCTGGCGTTCTTTTAAGGATGTCGTTGAGGGTTTCCTAGGGAATACAAGAGCAGAAAACAGTGACATATTAGTGAGAACTCCTTTAGAGGACTATAAAAATCTTGGATTCAGAATGCCTCTAAAAATGCATTTCCTTCATTTTCATTTAGAATTCTTCCCTACCAGTTTGGCAGCCGTTGGTGAAGAACACGGAGAAAGGTTGCATCAGGACATTTTGCGAATGTAAAGCCGCTAGAAAGGTAGATGGAACCCTTCAGTGTCAAGCGACTACGGTTGGTTTTTGAAGCGTGAAGGATATATATCCCACAGAAGGAAGTTGTCATCAAAAAGACTCAACCCTGCATCATCACCGATCAAACGAATGTTGCAATTTTTCTGGTAAAATGCACATTAGGCGCAGGACACTAGAGTAAGATAGTTTTATGGCATTAAGTATGTTATATATTGTCTAAATTTAGTGTAGACCACCCTAGTCTCTGTTTTCAGATAAAGGCATTTAGAAACCTTCGTAACAAAAAATTTGTAGGGTGATGGCGAAAATCTAACTGCATTTTCAGATTTAGCAAGTCCAAATTCGTTAGGTCCACCATATTTTACTGCTGTACCTGAAATTCTTTTTGATGTATAGTGTAGTTAATATGTTACATTTTTACTCTGCTACAAGTCCCTTGTTTATTAGAGAGGCATGAATGGCAAGACACTTGATGCTTGAGCATGAGATTAGATTAGATTAGATTAGTACTTGTTCCATAGATCATGAATATGACACTTTGTAATGATGTGGAACGTGTCAGGTTAATAAAAGGTGTCTATACAAGATATTACATTACACAAAATATTACATGACACTTAATATTTTTAATTTTTTTGTGGAGTTTGGGGAAATTACCCACTTACTATATCCAAAAATCCATCTAATGAGTAGGAGTTGCCATTAAGAAATTCTTTTAATTTCCTTTTAAATGCTATATGGCTATCTGTCAGACTTTTGATGCTATTAGGTAAGTGACCAAAGGCTTTTGTGGCAGCATAATTTACCCCCTTCTGAGCCAAAGTTAGATTTAATCTTGAGTAGTGTAGATCATCCTAACTCCTCATGTTGTGGCCATGTACACTGCTGTTACTTTTAAATTCGTTCGGATTGTTAATAACAAATTTCATAAGTGAATATATATATTGTGAGGCTACAGTGAAGATCTCTAGCTCTTTAAATAAGTGTTTGCAGGATGATCTTCGATGAGATCCAGCAATTATTCTGATTACACGCTTTTGTGCAATGAACACTCTTTTACTCAATGATGAGTTACCCCAGAATATGATGCCATACGAAAGCAGAGAATGAAAATAGGCGTGGGTAAGCTAATTTACTGAGATATATATTGCCAAAATTTGCAATGACCCTAATAGCAGAAGTAGCTGAACTCAAACGTTTCAGGAGATCTTGAGTGTGTTTTTTCCAGTTCAACCCCTCATCAATGCATACACCTCGAAATTTTGAATATTCTACCTTAGCTACCGATTTCTGATCGAAGTCTATATTTATTAATGGTGTCATTCCATCTACTGTGTGGAACTGTATGTACTTTGTTTTGTCAAAGTTTAATGAGAGCTCATTTGCAGAAAACCACTTAATGACTTTCTGAAAAACATCATTTACAATTTCAGTTAATTCTTGTCTGTTGGGTGTGAATATAGAATGACAAGTAAATAATATATATTAAGAACAGAAGACGACTCAAGACCGAACCTTGCAGCACCCCATTCTTGATTGTTCCCCAGTTTGAGAAATCACCAGTTTTTTGCGTATCATGTGAACTGTTTATTTCAACTTTCTGCACTTTTCCACTTAGGTATGATTTAAACCATTTTAGCGCTGTCCCCTTCATACCACAGTTCTTGAGCTTATCTAGATGTATTCCATGATTTACACAGTCAAAACCCTTTGAGAGATCACAAAATATCCCAATGGGTGACTACCAGTTACTCAGAGCATTTAATATTTCATTAGTGGAAGTATATATAGCATTTTCCGTTGAAAAACCTTTCTGGAAACCAAACTGACATTTTGTTAAAACTTTATTTTTACAAAGGTGTGAAGCTATTCTACAATACATTACTTTTTCAAGAATTTTGGGTAAGGCAGTCAGAAGAGAGATTGGGCAGAAGTTGTTGACATCAGACGTATCACCTTTTTTATGCAATGGCTTAACAATGGCATACTTCAGTCTATCTGAGAAAGTACCGTGCTTCAGAGAGCTATTATATATGTGGCTAAGAATCCCACTTATCTCTTGGGAACAAGCTTTTATTATCCTGCTGGAAATGCAATCAATTACACGTGAGCTTTTGTTCTTAAGAGAGTTTATTATCTTCCTAATTTCAGAAGGAGAGGTGGGTGAAATTTCAGTTGTATCAAATGGTGTCGGTAAGAACTCTTCCATTAACTGCCGTGCTACTTCTAACGAACATTTAGATCCTATTTTCTCTACAACAATTAAAAACTAATTATTCAAAATGTTTTCGACTTCTGACCTGTTGTTTGTCAAGTTTCCATTCGCTTTGATGGTAATGCCGTCTTCCTGTACTCTTGGTTGCCCTGTCTCCCTTGTTATAATATTACAAATTGTTTTCCTTTTGTTATCAGAGGTATTAATCTCAGACATGATGCATGCACATGCTTCTGGACTTTTTAATAACCTTTCTTAATGTAGCACAGTAGTTTTTATAATATTTGGCTTTTTCTGGGTCATTACCCTTTCTTGTTGTTAGATACAGTTCCATTTTGTGGTTGCAATATATTTTTATTCCTTTAGTAAGCCAAGGTTTTTTGCATGGTTTCTTATAATTAGATTTAATTACTTTCTTGGGGAAACAGTTTTAAAATTCTCTTACAAGTGTATCATGAAATAAGTTATATTCTAAATTAGCATAAGGTTCCTTGTACACCTCAACCCAGTCTAACTGCTGAAGATTTTCTCTGAAATTTCTAATTGTTGAGTCATTAATTGAATGCACAAATTTGGAGGGTGGTTTTGATTTACTGAATGGAGCTACGTCACATACTGTAACTAGCTGAGCACCTTGATCAGAAAGGCCATTCTCAACAGGACAAGAATTTATGTTTTTAAACTTATCTTGGTCTATGAAAGTGTTATCTATCAATTTGCTGCTGTCCTTTACTAACCGGTTAGGAAAATTAATGATAGATGTCAAACTGAAAGAACCAAGAAAGACTTCCAGGTCATTCTTCCTATTACACTCTTTCAGTGAATCTACACTGAAGTCCTCACAGATAATAATTTGTTTTCCCCTATCTGACAGATAGCACAACAAGGCATCCAAGTTTTCCAAGAATAAGTGAAAGTTACCTGAAGGGGACCTGCATACTGTTACAATTGTAAAAGAGCCCTCCTCCAGTTTAAGTTGACAGACACATGCTTCTACATGTTGCTCTAGACAAAACTTTTTTGTATCTAAGCTTTTTACACGGTGATAACTTTTGAAATATATGGCAACTACTCCTCTCACCTCATTCTCTCTACTCATATGTGCAGTTAGTTTATAACCACTGATATTTACCTTTTCCTTATGAGATACAATGTGATGCTCAGATGGGCATAGTATATCTATTACATTATCAGATTCAATGTCATCTAAACAGACCAGGAGCTCATCTACTTTATTCTTCAATCCCGGAATATTCTGGTGAAAAACGGTAACATTATTTTTTACTTTACATTTGTGAGAATCTACTTTTTTCTTTAATCCACCAATATTTTCCTGTTGTGAGAATCTTGCGAGTTTTTGACCTCTTTAGCACCTGCCTGCTTGAACTTTTCATTGGACACTGATATTAGTAAATTTCACTCTGCTGCAAACACAAACAAAATTAATATTTTTCCCTGTCGCCATCTTCTATAGGTTCAAACATCGTCCAACTTGAACTTTTAAGATTCTTTTCAGACGGTGTGGTTGTATACTCGCCACTAATTAGTTTTTTCCCCATTTTTTTTGACAAGTCCTCCTTCACGTTTAGCTTCCAAGGTCATTTTCTGTGTTAAGAAGTAAAATGGAACAGTCACACGACTCCTAGCACCACTCTACTCGCCACTCGTAGTCTGTAGCTCTCAACAGCGGTCAGTGTTACCTCCAGCCCGTACGCCACAGCACACAAGTGCTTGCGCACGGCACTAGTCGGCCCGTGTGGTGACGTCACTGGCCCTCTCAGTGCGGTGCAGTGCGGCCGTGGCCCTTGGGCTGCCTCTCAATGGGCGACCCTGCTGCTGTGACCGCAGCACAACGGTTCTAGCTAGCGTGCCGCGCTGCTCGGCCCGTGCTGTGACGTCAAGGGCTCGCTTCGTACGGAACTTCCGTAATCCAGTGCGGGTTGTAATGGTTCTTTATTTGTGAAACCCGCCAACTCAGTTTTTCGATACCATAGATTAATGAATATATTTCTACGTAATGTCTCATATTTTTCACTCTATTCAAATTTGGTTTCATTTTTATACGTAGGTACGTCGATATTTTGAGATGTTGAAATCGATATAATATCTAGAGTGAATATCTTTGTACTTATTGTTATCTTTGAGGCTGGCTTGTGACTTTTGGCGCGGAAGCGTACAGAGTAGTCAAGTTTTTGTGTTGAATATGAACAGTCTTGACTTCGTGTTGGAAATGAAAAGATTTGTCTGAGTAGTGGACAATGAAAAATGTTGTGAGTTCTATTAAGTGCAGTAACGGCTGCGAAATTGTATGATGAAGTCATGTTTTGAACATGCGAAAGTATAAGAAGTTTAATAAATGTGAATTTTTGTGAAAAATTGTCTTCGTAAGTTCTTCAAGTCGGCGTAATTAACATCCGACTGCCTTTCGCACCAACAGCGATAGTCATGATACCTAGACAACGTTTTTAATTACGAGCCAAAGCCAGAGCGAGATCGTCGTTGGACTGCAAATACAAGATAGGTGATATTATTGTTAATTTTCTTCAGTGACTGTAATAATTGATGTAGCAATACCTGCCACATTAAATACCTGTTAGTTGCGCAATAAAAAGATCATAATTTGAGTGCGCGACGTAATAATTTTTGAACTAATTAACTGTTAGTGTAGGTATTATACGGTGTAGCTCACGGGCCGGGCCCATGTGCACGACTCTGATGAGAAACTCGTTTGCATGTGATCAAAAGTTGGATCCGATTTGCAGAAACCCCTGTTTTGCTATTGCCCGCCAACGGAGACTTGATTCGGAGCTCACGCCTATAGCGTTGTGAAGCTCTCGTTAGTGGCCTTTATTAGGTCTGGTTTTTAAAGTGAATCATCATCCATGCTAATCAGAATATTACCGGGTTATGACTAAACACAATTTGAAACGGGGCATACCTTGGCCAGCACTAGTCCCATTATTATTTGTCTAAGTGCAGGCATTGTTTGTTAAAAATCTATACCTGTGCTTTAAAAATGTTCTAATGTATATGTATTCATAAGGGACGAAACTGTTGAGGTCATCGGTCCCTCGACTTACACATTACTTAAACTAACTTATGCTAAGAGCAACACACACACGCACACACACACACACACACACACACACACACACACACACACACACACACACACACACTCACATACCACAGGGAGGACTCGAACCTCCGGAGGGAGGGTCCGCACAATCCGTGACATGGCGTCTCAAACAGCGCGGCCACTCCACGCGGCACTTGTGCCTTAATTCTAAACATTGAGGGACTCACGTCTTGTAATATCTTTGGTGTTTAAAGAATTCGTGTCTTGATTCTTTTGAATTATATCGGCAGGTTCTATGTTCAATGGTTCTCAGAGCAAGCACCCTCCTGCGATCTGTAACTTGCATCTCTTAGACGAATCTAATGTGTGTGTTGCATATATTTTAAAATATGCGATGAACCAGGTTATTTTTGGATGTGTCACCTGACTGCAAGTCACCAACTATGCAGTAGTAACTAAATTTAAGCCCCCTTCTAGCTGAGCTTTGTATCTTAATCAAAGCATTTGTTGTCTTTTTGCTTTTTTTGTGACTTAATCATTTTAAACCTTTTGCAAATGGATAACCTTTCTTCTATTAGTCAATTTAAGCAATTATCTGGTTTAATTTTTGTAACTAAAATCATTTTAATTTCGATAATGGCTATTCTGCAACTGCAATAAAGGTTTCTTCTAATTGATTTTTAAAAACCGTATCGAAATGCTCCTGAATTTGACTTTAGTGGATCCCTCTGAATTCACAACTTGTTAAATATTTATGAATTTTCCAACCTGTGGTTATTAAATGCAAGAGCTTTTATTAAAGACAATTCTATTAATGCAAGTAGGGCAATTTCTTAAGTATTTGCTACATTTAGAAAACTGAAATTAAAAAATATTAATAAAGCTATGGAATATTTCCTTTGTGTTTCCAGCACCTCATCATTCACAGATGCAGGCTCACTACCATTTCCGATATCTTAGTTTTAACAATATCTTAGAGGAATTAGGTGTTGTTGTTGTTGTGGTCTTCAGTCCTGAGACTGGTTTGATGCAGGCCTCCATGCTACTCTGTTCTGTGCAAGCTTCTTCATCTCCCAGTATGTACTGCAGCCTACATCCTTCTGAATCTGCTTAGTGTATTCATCTCTTGGTCTCCCTCTACGATTTTTACCCTCCACGCTGCCCTCCAGTACTAAATTGGGGATCCCTTGATGCCTCAGAGCATGTCCTACCAACCGATCCCTTTTTCTAGTCAAGTTGTGCCACAAATTCCTCTTCTTTCCAATTCTGTTCAATACCTCCTCATTAGTTATGTGACCTACCCATCTAATCTTCAGCATTCGTCTGTAGCACCACATTTGTCTAAACTATTTATCTTCCATGTTTCACATCCATACATGGCTACACTCCATACAAATACTTTCAGAAACGACTTCCTGACACTTAAATCTATACTCGATGTTAACAAATTTCTCTTCTTCAGAAACGCTTCTACTTCGACCATCATCAGTTATTTTGCTCCCCAAATAGCAAAACTCCTTTACTACTTCAAGTGTCTCATTTACTAATCTAATTCCCTCAGCATCACCCGACTTAATTCGACTACATTTCGCTATCCTCGTTTTGCTTTTGTTGATGTTCATCTTATACACTCCTTTCAAGACACTGTCCATTCCGTTCAACTGCTCTTCCAGGTCCTTTTGCTGTCTCTGACAGAATTACAATGACATCGGCGAACCTCAAAGTTTTTATTTCTTCTCCATGGATTTTAATACTTACTCCGAATTTTTCTTTCGTTTCCGTTACTGCTTGATCTCACTCCATTCCCAACCACTGATTCCCCTTCACGCCCCTCGACTCTTATAACTGCCATCTGGTTTCTGTACAAATTGTAAATAGCCTTTCGCTTCCTGTATTTTACCCCTGCCACCTTCAGAATTTGAAAGAGAGTAGTCCAGTCAACATTGTCAAAAGCTTTATCTAAGTCTACAAAATCTAGAAACGTAGGTTTGCCTTTCTTCTAAGATAAGTCGTAAGGTCAGTAATGCCTCACGTGTTCCAACATTTCTACGGAATCGAAACTGATCTTCCCCGGGGTCGGCTTCTACCAGTTTTTCCACTCGTCTGTAAAGAATTTGCGTTAGTGTTTTGCAGCTGTAAGTTATTAAACTGATAGTTCGGTAATTTTCACATCTGTCAACACCTGCTTTCTTTGGGACTGGAATTATTATATTCTTCTTGAAGTCTGAGGGTATTTCGCCTGTCTCATACATCTTGCCCACTAGATGGTAGAGTTTTGTTAGGCCTGACTCTCCAAAGGCTGTCAGTAGTTCTAATGGAATGTTGTCTACTCCCGGGGCCTTGTTTCGACTTAGGTCTTTCAGTGCTCTGTCAAACTCTTCACGCAGTATCATATCTCCCATTTTATCTTCATCTACCTCCTCATCCATTTCCATAATATTGTCCTCAAGAACATCGCCCCTGTATAGACCCTCTATATACTCCTTCCACCTTTCTGCTTTCCCTTCTTTGCTTAGAACTGGGTTTCCATCTGAGGTCTTGATATTCATGCAAGTGGTTCTCTTTTCTCCAAATGTCTCTTTAATTTTCCTGTAGGCAGTATCTATCTTACCCCTCATGAGATTAGCCTCTACATCCCTCTATCCATCCCTGCTTAGTCATTTTGCACTTCCTGTCGATCTCATTTCTGAGACGTTTGTATTCCTTTTTGCCTGCTTCACTTGCTGCATTTTTGTATTTTCTCTTTTCGTCAATTAAATTCAGTATCTCTTCTGTTACCCAAGGATTTCTACTAGCCCTCGTCCTTTTACCTATTTGATCCTCTGCTGCCTTCACTATTTCATTCCTCGAAGCTACCCATTCTTCTTCTACTGTATTTCTTTCCCCCATTCCTGTCAATTGTTCCCTTATGCTCTCCCTGAAACTCTGTACAACCTCTGGTTTAATCAGTTTGTCCAGGTCCCATCTCCTTAAATTCCCACCTTTTTGCAGTTTCTTCAGTTTTAATCTACAGTTCATAACCAACAGATTGTGGTCAGAGTCCACATCTGCTCATGGAAATGTCTTACAAATTAAATTCTGGTTCCTAAATCTGTCTTACCATTATATAATCTATCTGAAACCTTTTAGTATCCACACGGTTCTTCCATGTATACAACCTTCTTTCATGATTCTTGAACCAAGTGTTAGCTACGATTAAGTTATGCTCTGTGCAAAATTCTATTAGGCGGCTTCCTCTTTCATTTCTTAGCCCCAATCCATGTTCACCTACTACGTTTCCTTCTCTTCCTTTTCCTACTACAAACAGCATAGTGAAAGCATTATTGTGGCCAAGAGAGAGACGAAGCTCACGCCTACTACGGTAGTACAAGTTTATATGCCAACTAGCTCTGTCGATCACGTGGCGTCAGCTATGTGATTGTCTCTGGTAATGCTAACATTCTCCATTGAAAGTAATCGATCGTCACGCTTGCAGTGCAACGCTGACATCCACATTTTATCCAGTTTAACACCTTCGTCTTTCCTGTTAAATGTCATAGCCAGGTGATCGACAGTGGCGCCCTCTGTACTGCCTATATAATCAGCGCTTCCTCGTGTTTTCTTCCCAGTTCGCCGCTGTACCTCCGAGGATATCTCCCGCAGTCAGAGACGAAACGTCAGGGGAGAGTTTTATACTTCGACCACGGCCTATCAGCCCAGAAGTTTTAGGTGAAGGCGTGAGAGGTAGTTCAGCATCCAACAGAGCCGACTCCAGATGAGAAAGAACGGAAGTGTTCTGTCAAGGAGACAAATTGGCGTCAGCAAAAGACGCCGATTGTCGCATCTCTGTTTACATTTTAAACTGAATTTGGGTGTTCACGGTGCTCTCTCTCTAACGATATCGACACTCTAGGAACGTTAAATTCCAATTTTAAGTCGTTCCATAGAGAGATTAAAATTCATTTTTGAAGAAATGCTCTTATGTACTGGGGTGTCGTCAGGAAACACTAATCTGGTTTCACTTCCTCCAGTAGATTCACCTTCTTCAAGACTTCCTCCGGAACATTCTGTACTAATATTAAGATCTAATGAATCCATAGACAACATTCAGAATATCTCTCACGTTGAGTCTAAGTGTTTCATTTATTCTTGTGTTTTATCTTTTATTTTATTTTGTTTTATTTCTTATACAGTCTACTTTTATTGGAAAAATTTAAAGAGAACAGCAATTTGCTACAGTGGAAATTCAACAACAACTTGGTGAAAATAAACCTTGTGAAATTTACAGTAGACAAAAAGGTCAAAGCTTTCTAGGAGACGTTGAATCCGGTAACATTTGTCAGGTAAGCAGCGTTGTCGAGCTACGGCCATGAAACAACAGCCACTCAGGAAGGAGCGCACGGGAGCGAAAGGCATCGCACGTGTGTAGCAGAGCAATTAAGTCGGGCTAGACCGCTGCTTTGTTATGCTATTAGCGGAATTACGGTGGTAATGCAGTTAATTTAACAGTCAATGTTTGGGCAACAAACATCACAGAAAAATCGCGGTACCATTTGACTGCCCGTTTTACACAATGTTGATCTAATTTATCCAAGAACTGCGCTCTTTAGCTTAAAAAATATTATCTGAGGAAAACTGATTAAATGAACAAACTTTCTGGTGCTCGTCCTGGATTGGTTGTTGTTTCATCGCCGTAGTTCCACAGTGGAAAGTCCTGCCCGAATAGACGTCCACTGCCTTGCTCTAACTTTACCAGTTTTTTTTCCCCTTTGCACCGTGTTTAAAATGCATGTTCTCTCAAGACGGTTTATACAAGGAGAAAACGAAGAATGGACTCACTCAGAAGAAACAAGGGTTCTTGAACCACGAACATGTTGGAGAGAACTATTTTTTGTAGCGGTTAATATAGTTCATTAATATATTCGTCTGGAATGCGACACACTTGTAACAAAGTTACAAGTGCAAGTAAAGTAATGACGACCAATCACATATAAAAACCGAACCAAGAAATTTTTGTGAAACATTTAAAATAATAGGTCTCTCACCGTAGCGTAAAGGAGTGAATTCCGTACCGACCGTGGGAGCAAAGAAGCCAAGAAACAACCCAACTAATGAAGCAACTTTGGAGTAGATAACCAATTACTTGGCGTCGACAGACTTCGAGAGTGGTTCGTACTGCGCCTCTAGAGACTGCCAATTGATGCAGTCCACTTAGTGAAGCAGACCGCGAAAGAAGAATTGGTTCAGTCACTCCCAAAACAAACTCCCACTGAATCAAAGTTGCCTACGCTGTAGATGCGCCGGTCATCTGTACTTTTACCATGTGGAATGTTTCTTTAATACCTTAGTGAGGATAAAGGTTCCATTATAGCAGCTAATTTACGTAAATGTGAGGGGGGTGGGCTGTAGCTGCTGGTACTTAACGTACATTTCAAGGCTACACAGAACCAGATTGTCAAAGTAGTGATGATCCTGTTACCTAATTTTTTCTTTCTCTCTCTCTCATTTAGATTTTCTCCATGTGTAAGGCAATCCCCATAGTAAACAGAAATACACCAATTGTTATTCATTGTCTACAGCACGTATTTGCGGCCTATTTTATATACCGAGAGAGCATACCTAATCGCAATAAATGTATATAATGAAGAGGTCGTGTGAGGAAATGCCGGATGACAACAAAAGACTGAACTTAGTGTGGTATCGCACCATCTAATACCAATGTCCAAAAACAGAATGATAAACATTTTTGACTTTCCTTTTGGTAGAATGGGTAAAAAAAAGGAAAAAAAACTAGGCTTACGAAGAGCGGACGCGATAAAATACTCTGATAAGAGGACAGTAAGACAAATTTACATTTATTTATAGTGTAAAATTCGCCAGAATAGTGAGGAAGACTTACCCACTTTATATAGATGCTGCTGCTGGATTTCCTCGCCGTTCTTTCCGAAAGCGAGCGACGACTCGAGATCCACCACGAACGACCTCGTTATCAGCGATATGCGATGCTCTCCTCATATCCTCCGTCGCTCAGTGTCCATCGCCAAACTGGAGCAACTTGATTTACAACGCCAGAATTTCACCACTGGGAAGGGTAAGTAATCGTCGCATAAGGAATACAGCCTGCTGCTTTTAGATACTCCGCCGCCCCCCTCACCTTCTCCCCCTTCTCCCCGAAAAAGAACGGTATGAAGACAATTGCTCAGAAGAAGAAGATGAGCTGCTGCTTCTGCTGTTTCTGGTAATGACAAAGGAAACGAGACGGTTACGAATGGCTCTGAGCACTATGGGACTCAACTTCTGAGGTCATTAGTCCCCTAGAACTTAGAACTACTTAAACCTAACTAACCTAAGGACATCACACACATCCATGCCCGAGGCAGGATTCGAACCTGCGACCGTAGCAGTCGCATGCGTCTCTTTTGTTCTCTTATTCATGACATAAACATATACAGGGTGTTTCACGCTTCTAGCGGTTGTACATGCGTCTTACTAGATAAACTTTGTTAAAGAACGCATATTCGGAAATGTACCGTTTGCGTGTAAAATAAGTTTGGAGATCGGATCACTTTCAAATCTTTCGCTTCACGTTCCGCCTGCAGCAGAGACAATGAGATCTGACCTGTGGGCTGTACGTGAGCTCATGGCATGGGCAATGTTTCTCGTACTCTTCCTCCTGTTGTCGTCTACATGACAAAGGACGTCCTCTTCAAAGCAGTGAATGTGACACGTTCCTGGAGCACTAAAGTGAACCCTTCTAGTTGCGAATGACCCTTTTCTCGCAGTCATTGGACGAAAATGGTATGTGATGTCATAATGATGTACATCCCCTCTACCAACCCTAGAAGCCTGTAATATGAATAATGCGAAATAATGGCATAATGAGCCATTTCTGAGATGCGTCAGAGAATAATAATTTTTCACTTTGCAATAAACATGTCTAGTGCTATTCTATTACGTTTCTACGGAAAAATTTACGTCTGTTTTGTCAGAAGCATTTCTTTCCTTTTCGCCACAGATGGCGCTGTAATCGGACGATTATGAATGGGTGTAGAGTCGTAATTTACGACACGGTACTCGGTGCCCCTTGAATATTCAGTGGCACGTGTGACCCCGTCTCCAAGCTTATAAATGTAAACCGCATTCGCAACGTTGTATCCTGCGCCATATCGAACACGGGAGTACTCGACACGCCACTGCGGCCGTGTCTCGAGGCAAATGCAGCTCTACTTTTACAATTAGAGTAAGTATTACCGTCAGCTTCAGTCCGCTTAGTGATCCGCTTCTCAAATGACCGTACACTGGATGGAAGCATATCCCTCAATGCGAGATGCTTATAACAGTTTCCACAACAAAACTTTGTCTCGAAACATGGCAGACAATCCAAAGAGATTCTGGTCGTATGTGAAGTATGTTAGCGGCAATAACAATCAACGCCTTCTCTGTGCGATAGCAGTCGAGATACTATCGAAGAGTTACTAAACATAACCTTCCGAAATGCCTTCACAAAAGAAGACGAAGTACATATTCCAGAATTCGAATCAAGAACATCTTCCAACATGAGTAGCGTAGGAGTAAATATACTCTGAGAAGTGAAGCAACTTAAATCATTTAACAAAATCAAGTCTTCTGGTCCAGACTGTATACCAATTAGGTTCCTTTCAGAGTGTTCTAAGACATTTGCTCCATACTTAACAATCATATACACTCCTGGAAATTGAAATAAGAACACCGTGAATTCATTGTCCCAGGAAGGGGAAACTTTATTGACACATTCCTGGGGTCAGATACATCACATGATCACACTGACAGAACCACAGGCACATAGACACAGGCAACAGAGCATGCACAATGTCGGCACTACCACAGTGTATATCCACCTTTCGCAGCAATGCAGGCTGCTATTCTCCCATGGAGACGATCGTAGAGATGCTGGATGTAGTCCTGTGGAACGGCTTGCCATGCCATTTCCACCTGGCGCCTCAGTTGGACCAGCGTTCGTGCTGGACGTGCAGACCGCGTGAGACGACGCTTCATCCAGTCCCAAACATGCTCAATGGGGGACAGATCCGGAGATCTTGCTGGCCAGGGTAGTTGACTTACACCTTTTAGAGCACGTTGGGTGGCACGGGATACATGCGGACGTGCATTGTCCTGTTGGAACAGCAAGTTCCCTTGCCGGTCTAGGAATGGTAGAACGATGGGTTTGATGGCGGTTTGGATGTACCGTGCACTATTCAGTGTCCCCTCGACGATCACCAGTGGTGTACGGCCAGTGTAGGAGATCGCTCCCCACACCATGATGCCGGGTGTTGGCCCTGTGTGCCTCGGTCGTATGCAGTCCTGATTGTGGCGCTCACCTGCACGGCGCCAAACACGCATACGACCATCATTGGCACCAAGGCAGAAGCGACTCTCATCGCTGAAGACGACACGTCTCCATTCGTCCCTCCATTCACGCCTGTCGCGACACCACTGGAGGCGGGCTGCACGATGTTGGGGCGTGAGCGGAAGACGGCCTAACGGTGTGTGGGACCGTAGCCCAGCTTCATGGAGACGGTTGCGAATGGTCCTCGCCGATACCCCAGGAGAAACAGTGTCCCTAATTTGCTGGGAAGTGGCGGTGCGGTCCCCTACGGCACTGCGTAGGATCCTACGGTCTTGGCGTGCATCCGTGTGTCGCTGCGGTCCGGTCCCAGGTCGACGGGCACGTGCACCTTCCGCCGACCACTGGCGACAACATCGATGTACTGTGGAGACCTCACGCCCCACGTGTTGAGCAATTCGGCGGTACGTCCACCCGGCCTCCCCCATGCCCACTATACGCCCTCGCTCAGAGTCCGTCAACTGCACATACGGTTCACGTCCACGCTGTCGCGGCATGCTACCAGTGTTAAAGACTGCGATGGAGCTCCGTATGCCACGGCAAACTGGCTGACACTGACGGCGGCGGTGTACAAATGCTGCGCAGCTAGCGCCATTCGACGGCCAACACCGCGGTTCCTGGTGTGTCCGCTGTGCCGTGCGTGTGATCATTGCTTGTACAGCCCTCTCGCAGTGTCCGGAGCAAGTATGGTGGGTCTGACACACCGGTGTCAATGTGTTCTTTTTTCCATATCCAGGAGTGTAGAATCGTTCGCTCGACGAAAGATACGTACCCAAAGACTGGAAAGTTGCACAGGTCACACCAATATTCAAGAAAGGTAGTACGAGTAATCCACTTCATTACAGGCCCACATAATTAACGTCGATATGCAGCAGGATATTGGAACATATATAGTGTTCGAACATTATGAATTAACTCGAAGAAAACGGTCTGTTGACAGACAGTCAACGTGGGTTTAAAAAACATCGTTATTGTGAAACACAACTAGCTATTTATTCGCATGAAGTGTTGAGTGCTATTGACAACGCATTCCAGATCGATTCCGTATTTCTGGGTTTCCGAAATGCTTTTGACACTGTACCAAACAAGCGGCTTGGAGTGAAATTGCGTGCTTGTGGAATATCGTCTCCGTTATGTGACTGGATTTGTGATTTCCTGTCAGAGAGGTCACAGTTCGTAGTAATTGACGAAAAGTCATCGAGTAAAACAGAATTGATTTCTGGTACTCCCCAAGATAGTGTTGTAGGCTCTTTGCTGCCTTATCTATATAAACGATATGAGAGACAATCTGAATAGCCGTCTTAGGTTATTTGCAGCTCGCGCTGTCGTTTATCGACGAATAACGTCATCAGAAGATCAAAACAAATTACAAAACGATTTAGAAAAGATATCTGAATAGTGCGAAAAGTGGCAGTCGACCCTAAACATCGAGAAGTGTGAGTCATCCACATGAATGGTAAAAGGAATTCGTTAAACTTCGGTTACACGATAAATCAGTCAAATCAAAAGGCAGTAAATTCAACTAAATACCTAGGAATTACAGTTACGAACAACTCAAATTGGAAGGTTCAAATGGCTCTGAGCACTATGGGACTTAACTGCGGAGGTCATCAGTCCCCTAGAACTTAGAACTACTTAAACCTAACTAACCTAAGGACATCACACACATCCATGCCCGAGGCAGGATTCGAACCTGCGACAGTAGCGGTCGCGCGGTTCCAGACTGTAGCGCCTAGAACCGCTCGGCCACACTGGCCGGCCAAATTGGAAGGAACACATAGAAAATGTTGTGAGGAAGACTAACCAACGACTGCGTTTTATTGGCAGGACATTTAGAAAATGTAACAGACCTACTAAGGAGACTGCTTACACTACGCTTGTCCGTCCTCTTTTAGGATACTGCTGCACGGTGTAGGATCCTTACCCGACAGGAATGACGGAGTACATCGAAAAAGTTCAAAGAAGGGCAGCACGTTTTGTATTATCTCGAATAATGAAAGAGAGTGTCAGTGAAATGATACAGGATTTGCGCTGGACATAATTAAAGGGAAGGCGTTTTTCTTTGCGACGGAATCTTCTTGCAAAACTCCAATCACCATTTTCTCCTCTTAGAGTGAAAATATTTTGTTTTGACCGACCTACATATGAAGAAACGAGCACCATGATAAAATAAGGCAAATCACAGGTCGTACGGAAAGATATAGGTGTTCGTTCTTTATTCGCACTATACCGTACGAGATTGTAATAATAGATAATTGTGACAGGGTGGTTTGATGGACCCTCTTCCAGGCACTTAAATGTCATTTCCAGAGTATCCATGCAGATGTAGATTTTAACGTTCCCTGGCAAAACACACACTATTAATAAACTAAAATTTAATTGTACTATATAGCTAACGCCGGGAAAGAATTCAGTAAATATTTTTAAAAAAACCACTGCATTTAGAAAATGTGTACCAAGGCCGAATTATGTAAAGGATATAATTCTCAACTAAATATTCTTAATCAGTTAATATGAATTTATCAGCATGAGAGGGTTGACTAAATTCACGTAATTTTAAATGTACTTAATTCTGTCTAAATGAATTTTTATTACCACACGTAAATAAGAGGTTCTACAACAAAGTTCGTACTGAAAGAAAAATAACTAATAAGAACAAAAAATTTTTAAAAAGTAACTATTTATTTTTTTAATTTAATTTTAATTTCATTAAAAGATGTAGATGTGGGAATGTCAGCACAGACGGTTTTCATGCGGTCGACCATGTCTTCACGGCCTGTTGGCACTTGCTGGTATACCTTATCTTTTAAAGGACCCCACAGAAAGAAACACAGCGACGTCAAATCTGGAAACCTATCGGGCCAGTTGATAGGCCCAACTCTACCGATCAATCAACCATTGTAAACATGGTCTAATACCTCCCGTGCTTCAATTGCGTAATGCGCTGGGCAGCCATCATGCTGAAACCACATCAGTTGTCGAATGTCCGAGGCAACATCATGCAGTAGTACCGGTAGTTCCTGTTCCAGGAATGTTCTATGTTTGCGTCGATTCAAAGTGCAGCCCATAAAATGCAGACCAATGAGTTTGTTCCCCATTCAGCTATACCGTACGTTAACCGACCAAGAACGTTGATGGTCAGCTTGCTGTAACCACTGGGGTTTGTCTACACTCCAGCAGTGCCTGTTATGCCGGTTAACACTACCATAGTTTGTGAATGTAGACACATAAGCGCTTCGTCTGCAATCGCGAAACTGCTACGGTCGCAGGTTCGAATCCTGCATCGGGCATGGATGTGCGTGATGTCCTTAGGTTAGTTAGGTTTAAGTAGTTCTAAGTTCTAGGGGACTGATGACCTCAGATGTTAAGTCCCTTAGTGCTCAGAGCCATTTGAACCATTTTGAACACATCGGAAAATAGTACCTCAGCAATGAACGTAGGGTCGTTTGCATTTGTCGATGTGCCGATTCACAGAACACTATCCGGTTATGGAAGTCGGCGACATGAAATTCTTGATGCTGTGATACGTAGTACGGATGACAGTTTTGACGTTCCAATAAAATGGTTCAAATGGCTCTGAGCACTATGGGATTTAACATCTATTGTCATCTGTCCCTTAGAACTTAGAACCACTTAAACCTAACTAACCTAAGGACATCACACAACACCCAGTAATCACGAGGCAGAGAAAATCCCTCACCCCGCCGGGAATCGAACCCGGGAACCCGGGCGGGGAGAAGCGAGAACGCTACCGCACGACCACGAGCTGCGGACTTTGACGTTGCAGTATTGTGACACTGTTACCTACAGGCATACTGGAATCGCTGTGTAATTTGCGGGCGCTTATCCGCGGGCTGTGGAACGCTGCCTCTAGTACTTCAGTAGCTTCTTCTGTAACACGTTTGCTTCGCTTCCTTCTGCCGGTCTGTACGCTGCATCAGACATAAAGGCGTTCGCAACCTCGTCAGAGAACGGACGAGAGCGAGCTTTCTCTAAAAAACGCTCGCTATACAAGATAACAGCAGCCTCAACGTTTCTCCTACATTTTCCGTAAATCAAGACCATTTCTGTTTTTTTCTTCTGAGACAGCAACATTCATCGTCCGCTTGCGCGTCTGTTCTCCAAATGACAAGTAGGTGTACAGGCAATAAACACTGCGCGAGTACTGTAATATTTAGAGTCGCTACCTGTTCTAATTCTGGCACAATACGTGAGTTCCGGTCGCAGTGTACTTCCCGTTATGATGCGTCGTAATTCAGCCACGGTGGTGCGTCGAGTAGACCCCTGTTCGATATGTGGGAGGAATACAACGTAGCGAATCATGTTTCCATTTAGACGTTATGAATTACTGGCCTGTCATACCGTCGGAGGTGTCCCACGTGCCACTGGGTATTCAAGGGGCATTGAGCAGCAAATCGTTAATTACGATTGCGTACCCATTTCTATTCCTCCGATTACAGAGCCATCTGTGGCGAAACGAAGAAAATGCTTCAGGGAAAATATAAAGGGTTCCCATTGAAGGTTTCAAAGTTGCCCCCCGCCAGCCACGCAAGGAGTGAGGTGATGGGTCGAATGTGGTATGGTTGGATGTATCCCTACGAGACAAACAAATTGTAATTTCAAGTTTTTTTTCATCCTCTGTGTAGCTTTCGAGATATTTCAGTGTCTTCAGTTTAAATGTACATCCTACATAAATATACTTTCCTGATATAATCGAGAGATACCCTGGAATAGTAAAGTACTACCTACTTAACGAAATACAGGGCGAAACAGAACTTCACAGCCAAATTTCCAGAGTTGGTAGTATGGAAACAGAAACAATAAAAATGTCCTGTAAAAATAGGCTGTAAAATGTATATCTTAGGGGCTATGGGCACTTTTTCGTCTTCGCTACTGTGAGACACATCTATTTTACTAAAGACTCTTAGTTTTCCATACTTTAAGAGGTGGTATCAAGGACCAAAACAATAAGAAATTCCGGTAAACAGGGGCTTCAAAGCGCATACCTTAAGAGCTACGAGCACGTGTTCATTAGAAGAGACGTGTTTCACAGTAGCGAACATGAGCAAATATTCATAGTTCGTAAGTTATGCACTTTAGAGTCCATGTGTATTGAAACTTTTTTCTTTGTTTGGTCCATACTAGCACCTCTAAAAGCTTATCGGTGGAGTTCTGGTTCATCATTATATACACGGTGAGGTGAGAAACATTTATTTGGAAATCAGATAGAGGTCTTATGATTGGGCTGTCTGCTTTGCTTCTCTCTCTCCTGCTATCCTCTCCATTCGTTATTACCCTCCTTGTGGCATTCTGACATCATCCAGCATCTGGAACTTTCTTCTCCCCTTCCCTCTCTTTCCCGGAATCAAACCTTCAATTGCCTCTATCAGAAGGCAATATCTTTTTAGATTGTGCCCTATCCAGTTTAGTTTCCTCTTCTTCACTGTCATCAGCATCCTCCGTTCCTCTCCAGCTCTCTTCAGTACTTCTTCATTCCTGGCTTTATCAGTCCAGCTCATCTCCATTCTACGCCATATCCACATTACACAAGCTTCAATTCACTTCTCATCCTGCTTTCTCAGAGTCAACGTTTGTGCTCCATACAAGGCCGCGCTCCATATTAAGCACTTAACCACTCGCTTCCTTAATTCCTTGTTTAAACAACTAGTTATGAGTCTTCTCTGATTTTGAAATGCCTCTTTCGCCAGAGCCATTGTTACTTTGATATGTTGCTGGCAATCCATGTCTTCTTCAATCCAGCTTCCCAAATACTTGAATGATCTTACCTGTTCTACGATTTCTGAAACCAACTTAATTTTCGCTTTTCGTTTCTTTAGCCCTATGACCATGCTTTTCGTTTTCTTTTTATTAATTTTCATACATATGCTGCACAGTCTACATTCAGGTCATTTAACATTTGTGTTAGCGTCTCTTGATCTTCTGCGAGGGTCGCCATGCCATCAGCAAATCTTATACATTCAATTTTCCGCCGACCTATCCTGACGCCTGTTATCTCATCCAAACAACTTTCCAGTACTTCCTCCAAACAGATGTTAGATAGGACAGGCGAGAGACAACAGCCCTGTCTAACACCTCTCCCTGTCTTGCTGTCTTCAGAGACCCCATTACCTGCTATTCGTATCCGAGCTTTCTGATTCAGGTACAAATATGTTTAATTGAGCAGAAGATATCACATAACAACTGCTCAGGAAAGCTCCGTTGCGCAGGTGAGACAGTAAAACTGTAGCTACTCACTACTGACGAGTGAACACAAGTCCAAGTGTTTGTTGAAACTCGCTCCCCATAAACCTAAGTGAAGTTAATTGCTGCAGCTGAACATTCAATATTGGGCAAACTTTTGATTCTATAAAAGATGATTTATTTCTGCTATGTCTGTTGAGTAAAGTCAGACTATTAAATCAACTTCACTAAGAGAGAAGTAATGTTATTAACTTCTTACGGTAGCGCGATGCACTACAGCAACTACAAAACAGTAAAAGAGTTTAAAGGAGTAGTGCATTTTTTTATGTGAGACGTCGGTATCAAATAACACGTAGAAGTCATGAGACTCAACTTTTACTAATGTATGGATAACAGTTGTAATGAACTTACATCTTATCAACTTTGTTCTATGGAATTGCTGAAAAAGGAAACACTACTGTCTTCTTAAATCACAGTTTCAAAAATTTATTAAGTTGTTTTCTGAAAATGGAACCTCTTTTAATTTTGGGGGAACACACTATATTCAACTTTGTACAACAAACAGCATCATACTTTCAACTGTTGTAACATATGAACTGATGTCAATAAGAATGATTAAATGCTCCCAATTTTTGGGTGTACACACTGATGAAACCTTGAAATGGAGGAACCTTACTACTGAGCTTCTCAAACAATTAAGCTGCTGTAGTCTTGGAAATAAACTAATCAACTCCATGACATATTTTACTTATTTCCCATCAATAATGTCTTACAGACTCATTTTCTGGGGTAACCCTCACTTTAAAAGTATAGATTTCGAAGAAGCGAACAGTACGATTAATATGTAGTATTCACCTGCGGACATCATGGAGATACTCGGAATATTAATGAAATTGGTAATAAATAACCCATCACAATTTTAAAACAGTAGCGATGTCTACTCCTATAACACTAATGGAAAATACACTCCTGGAAATTGCAATAAGAACACCGTGAATTCATTGTCCCAGGAAGGGGAAACTTTATTGACACATTGCTGGGGTCAGATACATCACATGATCACACTGACAGAACCACAGGCACATAGACACAGGCAACAGAGCATGCACAATGTCGGCACTAGTACAGTGTATATAAACCTTTCGCAGCAATGCAGGCTGCTATTCTCCCATGGAGACGATCGTAGAGATGCTGGATGTAGTCCTGTGGAACGGCTTGCCATGCCATTTCCACCTGGCGCCTCAGTTGGACCAGCGTTCGTGCTGGACGTGCAGACCGCGTGAGACGACGCTTCATCCAGTTCCAAACATGCTCAATGGGGGACAGATCCGGAGATCTTGCTGGCCAGGGTAGTTGACTTACACCTTCTAGAGCACGTTGGGTGGCACGGGATACATGCGGACGTTCATTGTCCTGTTGGAACAGCAAGTTCCCTTGCCGGTCTAGGAATGGTAGAACGATGGGTTCGATGACGGTTTGGATGTACCGTGCACTATTCAGTGTCCCCTCGACGATCACCAGTGGTGTACGGCCAGTGTAGGAGATCGCTCCCCACACCATGATGCCGGGTGTTGGCCCTGTGTGCCTCGGTCGTATGCAGTCCTGATTGTGGCGCTCACCTGCACGGCGCCAAACACGCATACGACCATCATTGGCACCAAGGCAGAAGCGACTCTCATCGCTGAAGACGACACGTCTCCATTCGTCCCTCCATTCACGCCTGTCGCGACACCACTGGAGGCGGGCTGCACGATGTTTGGGCGTGAGCGGAAGACGGCCAAACGGTGTGCGGGACCGTAGCCCAGCTTCATGGAGACGGTTGCGAATGGTCCTCGCCGATACCCCAGGAGCAACAGTGTCCCTAATTTGCTGGCAAGTGGCGGTGCGGTCCCCTACGGCACTGCGTAGGATCCTACGGTCTCGGCGTGCATTCGTGCGTCGCTGCGGTCCGGTCCCAGGTCGACGGGCACGTGCACCTTCCGCCGACCACTGGCGACATCATCGATGTACTGTGGAGACCTCACGCCCCACGTGTTGAGCAATTCGGCGGTACGTCCACCCGGCCTCCCGCATGCCCACTATACGCCCTCGCTCAAAGTCCGTCAACTGCACATACGGTTCACGTCCACGCTGTCGCGGCATGCTACCAGTGTTAAAGACTGCGATGGAGCTCCGTATGCCATGGCAAACTGGCTGACACTGACGGCGGCGGTGCACAAATGCTGCGCAGCTAGCGCCATTCGACGGCCAACACCGCGGTTCCTGGTGTGTCCGCTGTGCCGTGCGTGTGATAATTGCTTGTACAGCCTCTCGCAGTGTCCGGAGCAAGTATGGTGGGTCTGACACACCGATGTCAATGTGTTCTTTTTTCCATTTCCAGGAGTGTAAATTACTTTCATTATCCGTTACTAAAGATGTCAGCTGCTCAGAAAGGAGTTACAACATAATATATTTAAGAACTGGTATACATATTGTAACAACGTGTATTTGTGTGCCTCGTTGTTTTTTGTTTAGTTTAAAACTTATTTTCTGTAGTCTGGATGTCGAACACAACGTAAGATAAAACACAAGACTGTAAACTGATTCGTTCCACATTTCGGCAGAATAATCGTCCAAATGACATCTAGAACATGTTGCTAACTAACTAACAGATATTACGTGCAGCGTCACTTCCAGTACGACAGATCAAAAAAGAAAAAGACGACGCGGCCAGAAAAACCTACCCACAACTCTCAATGGATGTTTACAGCTATGTAATTCATTCAGTGTTCCATAAAAACCTACACAAAAATATCCATTTGTTTAAAAATCTATAGAGGGGTTCGGAACACTGCAGGAAATGCGTGCTTCAACATAAAAGAAAATTCTAGCCTTACCTGAAGGTTGCGTTGTTGTATTTGACCACTAACGGCACCTGGGCAATACCCTCAATACACTACAAGTGGGCGTCGTGTTCAGAAGAGCGTTCTTTGTAGGTGTGAGTGCCTTATGTCGGAGCGAAGTGAATTCGAACGGGGAGAAACTGTTGGTACTCGTATGGTGGTTGTTTCTGCCACCAAGGTAGCCGAACTGTTTGGTATTTCAATAGAAAACGTATCGAAGATTTAGACCGCATACAGGGAAAGCGGAAAAACATCGTCATTGTCTTCGACGGCTCACCTGAAGATGACTGCCAGATGTCCAGTTGAAATATCGTGGAGTGAAGTTTACGACGACCGGCTGCAATCCCTAAATCTCTTCGAATATCATCCGGCAAGTCACAACGCGGATGAAAGTGCGAGATGAGTGATCCTAACAGACGGTCTTAGAAGAGAATTGTGACAAAAAATAAGAAAACGACAGCTGTAAAAGTCACTGCAGAACTGAATGTCGCACTCGCGAATTACGTCAGCACGAAAACAAAGAGAAGGGAGCTCCAAGAACTGCGGATTGCAGGGCGACATGGGATTCGAAAATCACTCATCAGTGACGCAAATCCCCTTAATTGGAATACTAGGTACCGAAATCATAACACCTGGACTATGGGGCAGTTAAAAAAAGTCATTAGATTGCATGAGTCTTGTTTCAAATTGTTTTTCCACTTATGGCATAATTTGCGTCCCAAGAACGAAACATGGCGGCGGTTCTGTGACGGTTTGTGCAACTACGAGGGTTGACTGAAAAGTAACGCCTCCACCTTCGTAACTCTTCAACAGTTGGCAGCATTGGTGTGTGGCAATTACTGGTTCGTTCCCTAGCCTCTTCTCTACAGCTCCAGTTGGCGGGAAGCCTTAGCATTGAACGGTTGTGTTGTTACAGTGTAAAGTATGGAACCCTGCGCAGACGGTCAGTCAACGCGATTTAAGAAACGTGCAGTCATTGAATTCTTGACAGCAGAAGGTGTCACCCCATTCATCAGAGAATGAACGCAGTTTATGGTGATTATGTTGATGTGAGACATCATTATGCTTCTGATGAAGACGTTGTGCATGCTCTGTTGCCTGTGTCCATGTGCCTGTGGTTCTGTCAGTGTGATCATGTGATGTATCTGACCCCAGGAATGTGTCAATAAAGTTTTCCCTTCCTGGGACAAGGAATTCACGGTGTTCTTATTTCAATTTCCAGGAGTGTACATTTAGTGTAGGCTTCTGGCATTAGCTTTGTTCCACGTCTGCATTGGTAACTCTTCCCTCATCACCTACTAGCTATTCATTATCTTAGCAACATCGCTGTTGTTAAGGACAAAATTATCACCAGCCGTAGCTGTTTTGTTTCATCGTCTCATTTTTCGTCACCATCTGTCACCACCACCTGTAACATAAAAGCTACAGATGTAATGTACATTTTTTCGTATCCATTGTAAGTCAAGTACTGTTACGAAGTAATGTTATGTACTTCTTATTAGGAATCTGTGAAATATATTTCTCATTTTATTTATTTTATTTACTTACTGAACTAGTTTCCAGTTTGTAATTAAGTGGTTTATTGCAGAAGGTTGACTATTAGTGTCGTTCTTATAAATAATCATCAACAAAGTTATATAACTAAAACACTCAGAGAAGAGGTTATCATTAATGAGATTAACGCGTGAGATTTCGGTCCTAGAATACTACGGTTCGCTATGCTTGTGATGAGAGAGGCCATTGTAACGTGGCTGTTCCGTGGCAACGTCGAGACATCGAGTTTCTCACTGGTCTGAGAATGAGGCCGAGCCTGAGGGACTCAGACAATTATATGAGTTCCCGGAGGTGTGCTGCGAGAATCGCGTAGCTGAATGCGTGAAATGCAACCTCGTCGATGCAGTGTTCCTATAATACATGAATTCAGTATTGTTTCCAGGACAGTAATTACATTTGCATTCTAAATGAAGCCACTCCTTGGTTCATAAAAACTCTGGATAATGCACGAACTTTTCACTGAAAAAAGCAAAACGTGAGTTCACGTCACGAATTACATCAACATTGTTCCCCTGTCCTGAACAATAGGGAATTTCAGTAATTTGTAGATTGTAACTGCTCATACAACAAAATACCGAGCGCTTCGTGAATACCCAGGACAGAGAAATAAATTGTTTACGGACAGAAAATGACGCGCCGTAGCCAGTTATGGCGCCTTGCTCCACTGTTTTCCCATTGCTTTGGTGACAATGACATCCGAATAATGAGATAGCAACACCTGATTCGAGACCGCGACATTCAGTTATTATCCTAAAGTGCTCGTCTTCCACGCTAGTACATTGTTCTGTGTCTTCTTGTTCACCAGTTTTGTGTAGTCACTTTATATCTCTACAGTCTTCGTAACGATGAACCAACTGACAAAAGTATGTGCAGGGAAAGAAAGAAAAAAAGAGTCTGGCGCATATTATAAAAAACAGAAATGCACAAGAAAGGAAAGTAAATGAAAAAAAAACTGACGTTATGAAAGTACTTTTTACGTCGTCTTCTACAAAGAGCAAAAATCTTGTCGAGATGTTACATCTGCAAACAGACATATGTTACATCAACACTTTCTCAGGAACTATAGTGTGAACTGTCATCTTTAGACGCCGAAGGCTATGCTTTGAAGCCAATAGATACAGATTCTATTTTCAAGGAGTTTGCTAAATTATGGGCGAGAAAAAATTTAATGCAATGTATCTATCCAATGAAAAAGTTTTCAGTTACGTATACAGATCAACTGTATGAATTATTAGTGAGTTTATTAGAAGAATCTCTCTCTTTCGTATCACATACATACTGATATTTTCATTATCAGTTGCACACATACATTTATGACCATGTTTATCAATTTTCAACTACTTTTATGTAAAATTTCCTAAAACGTAACTACTTAGTACGGGTGTTCTTCAAATGTAACATACAATTTACGCTGTTGCACTGCTTGTTATGTTTAACGTTTCAATATAATACAGGATTACACTTTTTATGTAGCAGTCCCTCTTAACTGCGGTTGAAAGTGAAATAACTTGTACATTACAGAATTAAACAGTTCAATTATTATGCTAAATAAAGAACATAATGTTTAGATTTTCATTCTTTCTACTCAGTTTAAAACACAGCACATTTTTATTGAAGCTAAAACGATGCAATAAGTCTTTCTTCACTGAAAGCTTTTGAAGGTCTCAGGAGTCATCCTACTGGAAATAATCAGTTTCTTCTTTTAACATTTAAATGAGAAATAAAATTTGTTTATTCAAAGCAATGTTTGTGCAGTACTTGTTTTTAATGAAAAGAAGCATTTCCACAATATTTTTAAATATCTTACCAGGAGAGTAATGAAAGGCAACTAATCCCTCAGGAGGGGTGTAGGAAGCCAATTACGTTGCTTGTGTGGAAAAATATTCTCGTACTGGACCTGCATGTGCTATTGCAGATTTGCAGTGTGACAATGACACCCCACTTGGCAGGCGTTTTTAGAATTGCAAAGTCGGCTGACTTAACTCGAAAAGAGGCTTCCGTCGCACACCACCTTTTACATACGTGTTGACTATTTGTTTTATTATTGCATTACTCGTGCGAATGGAACAGGAAATTGGGGTAAATTGAAGATGTAGATAAAGTACCCTCCGTCATACGCTGGAATGTATAAACGTTTCACACTGGAACCTTATTTCTTAGTTTTGGATTGTAATATCTGTGCACGTCTGTTTCCTAAAGGTGATCACCGTTGACTTTCGAAATTTTTAAATCAGTACAATGCAATTATTTTAATTTTACCTTGTAACGGTAGCTGATAACGTAGCCACATTTAAATCTTTAAAATGGAGGATCTTTTTCTTTTTTCATTGCAGTGTAGGATGCATGGTGTATATATGAGCAATGTAGTGTACTTGATGTTTACGTGAGTGTTACGAAAGAAAATAATCCTGTCGTCGGCGTATTATTAAAACTACAGCACTTGGTCTCTAACACTTTCCATTTTCTTGGGAAAATTTGGCTCTAAATATTCAAGAAAATATTTCAAATAATGTTGCCTCTACTATTTGTCCCATGTACATCCATAGAAACAATTATACACTTTACTCGTTTATCTTACAAGGGGAGGCCGCCAATTGTGAAATTCAGATTCCATTCATACTGCGCATAATAAAAGCTCATGGCCAGAGGTGTAATGTGGCAAAGCACCAAGATGCACTTCTCAGCCGTTGTCGAGAAAATCGACAGTTAAAAGAAACAGTTGCGGCGAAATACTCTCTACGATTAATAAGTTTCTACAGCGTCGTGGCGCAGCGATAAGCGCTCGGGTTCGTAATCCGAAGGTCACCGGATCGAATCTCGCGCCATGCAATTTTTTTTTATTATTAGTTTTTTGTCATTCAAATATATATATATATATAACTATTAATGAATTGCTTATGCATGTTGGTGAAGGCGGATCGCTCTCCAATCGTACCGCCTCCATTTTTCCGTTTGTTTAACAGGGTGTACCAAAGCTCTCCCGCCCGCACTGATTTTCGACGATGTTATAAGTTGCGCTAGGGACCGCATCTACCTTCTTTCGAAATTAGCAGGCAACTACGCTGTTATGCGGCGGCTCGTTTCGGCCCGTTCAACATCTGTCCTTCAAGTGTAACGAGCGAGTAACGTAGTTTATATTTCATACCTGCCACAGCAAATTTGTGTTCGTGGGGTCTCTATTCTAATTCGAACGTTTGACTTACGCTATACGTATTCGTTTCGGAATATCGTCTCTACGTCTTCCGTTAACTATACGTGGTTAACATTGTGAAGACAATTAATAACATTTGTGAAATACAACTTTGTTTGCGGAAAACATAATGATGTTCGAAGTCGCCAGTTTATCCACGACAAACGACTTTCAACAACTTATTATATGCATAATTTTTGCAACTGATTGCCGGGAATTTATATATATATATATATATATATATATATATATATATATATAATGTAATTGTATATTTGAATTACAAAAAACAAATACTAAAAAAAAAAGGTTGCAGAGCGCGAGATTCGATCCGGTGACTTTCGGATTACGAACCCGAGCGCTTACCGCTGCACCACGACGCTGTAGAAAATTATTAATCGTAGAGAGTATTTCACCGCAACGGTTTCTTTTAACCGTCGATTTTCTCGACAACGGCTGAGAAGTGCATATTGGTGCTTTTCTACATAAAACCTCTGGCCATGAGCTTTTATTATGCGCAGTATGAATCGAATCTGAATTTCACAATTGGCGGCCTCCCCTTGTTAGCCGCTTAATCCGAGCGTATATGACCAGCCCTCTACAGTTTTCAAAGTAATTAAACTTTTTTGAAAGATGTTTTGGTAGATAGGGGAGTCAAATAATGCAAATCACTTTGTTCGAAGAGATTTCTGGATTGCAGCCGGTCGTCGTAAGCTTGGCTCCACGATATTTTGACTGGATACTTGCCAGTCATCGTCTAGTGAGCCATCGAATACTTCGATGACTCTCCTGGAATGACTGGCATGTGTGCAGTCGAAATATAGTGGAGTGAAGTTTACGACGACCGCCGGAAACCCCGAAATCTCTTCGAACATTTAATTCGCCAAAAAATTTTAAATTTCACAATGCAAATCCCCTTGTTAAATACGTCAGGCAGAGAGACTGCAATGGATTTGTTAATATAGCAAAATAATGCAAATCATCTTGTTAAACATGTGAGACAGATAGACTACCATGGATTTCTTAATATAGAACATTCCGTTCCATGTAAACCACAAGTAAAAAACAATGTATGGTAGTGATGGTAAGCATTTCGTTAACGTTAGTGACACAGGACTTGAAAAACTAAGTCACACGTTATTATTTCAGGGCAAATGACTTTTATTGAATGCTGCACTACACGTCGAAGTCCCTGATATAAGACATGACACTATAATTTTCAGCATAGTCACCATGTACCTGTAACGACTATCGGAATGTTCTATCACTCGCTCGTCAGGTTGCCGAAATAGACCGAAATCGCATGGCAAAAGACCTGAACTACTCGATCAAAATCATCCACTTTTGTGCAATCTTGCTGGCACCATTTCATTATGCATTTGATCCACATGCCACCAGAATTTCAGGGTGAGTCCCAGTGAAACTTAGACGTTTTGCCCAGAAGAAGAGTACTGTTCCGCGTATTTCGGCTGTGGAGTACGTTTGCAATTGCTGCGCCACTTGAATCGCAGTCTGTGACGCACCTGTTATCCCTACCACAGTAGAACTGCGTCTGCACTAAGCCGGGAACATGAACCCATTTCTAGAAATGAGCTCTCTTGTTGGCGCAGTAATCTTAGCCTCGAACTACAGGTGTAACTCACTTTCCGAAATGCCTACGTATGTTCATCCTCTTCCTTTGTAGTACTTCATATGTAATAGTGTAATGTTGCAAATCTCTGCACTTTTAGTGTTAATTTTATGTTGTCATGATGTTTGAAAATTTTTCACGTTTTGTGGAAGTATTTGTCGTTTGATACATTACACAAGTGAACAAGTTGCCATGTTGTTGGCAACCTAAATTTCCTCACGTAACATTTTACTTAGTTTAATGATACATCCCGACACTTGTCACTGTTACGTAGAAAGAACGTTTAGCAGCGACACTGACTGCGCCCTTTTTGATTTTACACTACTATATTAAGATTGCAGAATTGCACCCTTTCCTTCTTGTTTCCTTTCTTTAGATATGAAAATTATGCAATCATCAAGTGGTCATTAAAAAATAAGTAGAGCTATCAAGTCGGTGTTTTCTTTCACTGTTTACGCAGTGAAAGAGAACACCAACTTGAAAGCTATAATTATTTGTTAATGACCGAGTGGTCTCAGTTTTCAAACAATGTCAGATCTTCTCTCATGACCTATTAATCTGTCATCCAGTACCCTCGTCGCCGAACATGTGCACTTGTTAAGCACAGAATGCTGATAAGAATTTCAAGACGAACGTACCTCTTCTACAGCTCCTGTCGTGCTATTTCACTTGTGATGTCTGCTTGGCTTCCACTGCACGTTCTACGGGATAAATCCAATATGGGTGAAACCGGCCTGCTGCAATCTCCCGGAGAGCACCTTTCGTGACATGATCCCCTGACGCTGCAGCTGTCATGTCATGCCTGTCTTACGTAATATTTCCATGATACAGTTCTCAAGTCCATCACAATTTAAACGCACGTTTTCCGTCTGCGTGCTTTATAACCGTGTTATTTGCGGTACCAAACAGTTTCCCGACTCATAGAATGATATGTAAAATATTGTTTTATTGCTTCCTCATGTTTTTGAAAATGTTTGACATTTGTATGTCTTCAGAATATTGTGTGAACCCAGATTTTCTTTTCTATTTAGCAGACTGTTCAGATATTTTAAATTAGAGAAAATTATTATATTATCATACATCATTCCACAAACCATCGCGGGCTGCTGTTCAACTGCTACATCAATCTCATTTCGAATGAAAATCCTTCCTAACTAATTTTATGACGGAATAACCAACAAAGATACGACATATACACATTTTTGTGCTTGTAAGACGAATTTTGGAGCATGCACCAACCTTTATATTGGACAAACTGGTATGAGCTTTGTAGTTCTTTATAGCGAGTACACAAATTAGAGCAATAAATCCGTATTTGGATGACGAAGGGCAAGGATTACAAAAATTTAACATGAATAAAGAGATGATGACAGCTGCTGCTTGAATTTATTGGAGGGAGCAAGATATTAAATACGTAGAGAAACTTTCAATAAAACACATTATGAGGCGGTACCAAACTCAGAGCCGGCGAAGTGACCGAGCGGTTCTAGGCGCTACAGTCTGGAACCACGCGACCGCTACGGTCGCAGGTTCGAATCCTGCCTCGGGCATAGATGTGTGTGATGTCCTTAGGTTAGTTAGGTTTTAGTAGTTTTAAGTTCTATGGGATTGATGACCTCAGAAGATAAGTCCCATAATGCTCAGAACCATTTGAACCAACCAAACTCAGAAAACTTTTGTGTAAACTGACTCAGGTCTTGGAAGCCTACGGAATTATATTTCAGTAAAATAATTAGCCTGTAGTAAATTACTCTAAAATATTTCTTCTCCCTCATGACTTGAGAGTTAGTGTTTTCTGAACGCTATCTAAATCCTCTACGCTCTTTTGATCACAGGATGTCGCTACTTGTTTGCCTTAGTCATTTTTGCAACAATCTAGAAGAGACATTTCAAGCTAAAACCTTCCGTTCGCTGTTAATTTACGGCAAAGAGGTTTGTAAACTGCATCAACAGCGTCGTCGGACTTCTCTTCACTGACGGGAGCAGTATTTGTGTGTCTCCGATCACCGTCGTACGAGTACAATAGAAGAGTGTAGTAGCCTAGCGTTGAGGCGGTTAGGTAAAATTGCGCATCCAAACCCCCCCCCCCCCCTCCCTGCCCCCCTGGTGCCACCAAGAGGTTGAGCAGAGAGTTGGCTCAGTCATGTTTTGGGCGGTGTTGGACGGCCAATAACCCATCCCGGATAATTTGAGTATGTCGATACAGAATCCCCTGGCCCACTATCAGCTCTACAATCAACGTTTAAGCAATGGGTTCGTATTTGAAGACGGAAGCGCAGGAGAACACAGTGACCACCACGTGGGCACTTACCTTCAGCGCAAGACAGAACGTAATGACCTGCGGTGTGAGGTGGCATGGATCCGACGGCGCTCGCTTAGGACCAGGTAGAACCTGCAGTGCGTCGTTTTAGCGACTTTACACACAGAGTGGTTGAGGTCACCGACGAGGAGTGCGTCACATTCGAACAGCAGCATCTCGAATACCTTTTGGGCAGCATGACGAGCAGGTTCGATTGATGTCATATTGCTCTGGGTGAAGAAAAGCGATACCGAATGCTACCCAGCAGCAAATGTTGTTTCCGCAAATGTACAAAGATGGACACTTTCGAACAGACTCATTTTGTTTTGGTTATTAATTTTATTTGCATCTCACAGTGTCGATATTTTTTTTTTTCCTTCATAAAGTTGAGTCTTTCATTCCCCGTTCTCCGTTAATCCAAAACGAGATACGTCGGTTGATATACAGGTGACGTAAAATATTTTTAGGTAGCTTCGTGAAGGCTGACATTGTCAGGGAGGCGATTACGGTCTTAAATGTAATTTATAAACTGCAAAGTGTTTAACTAAACAAAATTAATGCCTAGACGGCAATTTCTTTTTTCCTTATAACAATTAAAGCACGATGACTAATTAGGTTGCTTTCTACAGCAAGTTTCAGCTCTTCCAAACTGTAAAAATGGGTGAATATTCAGTAAAAAGTATTACCATTAGTTGTAGTTGGGGAATTACTGTAAGCCAGGCTATGGAACAGCAGCAGTTCTCGTAACCTTCGGATACACTATTCTCTCTATAATACCTGCCGTACAATTGCAGATAATGGGCTTTTGATGCAATTTTTACCAATATAAGTGACCATTCGTCTTCTTTATCACCATCATCTTGCGAGATTGTAGTTTACAACGTAGTTCGCTCACGATGACGTTTATAATTACATAATTGGCCCACAATATGAATCCATGTAACTCCATGACCACAGCTAATGATGAGATTTTTTATTGTTTATTCACTGCATTTTACGGTTTGGATGATCGGAAAATGGTTGCAGACTGCAATAGAATCTAGTCATCGTGCTTTAATTTTATAAGGAAAGAAAGTTGCGGTCTAGGTATTGAAACATTTCTCAACTAAAAATTATTATTTCTTAAACTTGTGCGGCTTCTTTGTTAATGGTCGCTTTGATCTGACGTAGACGACGATATGGGCAGCGGTAGGTCACAGAGGAAACCTGGCACACAGACAAAAAGTGGCTTTGAGCAGTATGGGACTTAACTTCTGAGGTCATCAGTCCCCTAGAACTTAGAACTACTTAAACCTAACAAACCTAAGGACATCACACACATCCATGCCCGAGGCAGAATTCGAACCTGCGACCGTAGCGGTCGCGCGGTTCCAGACTGTAGCGCCTAGAACCGCTCGGCCATTCTGGCCCTCAGGCACACAGACACAACTTGGTGAACTATGACGAGACAGAGACGACTGAAATACCCATGCAAGGTGCCAAATCAACCTCTATCGCGGCAGCGCTAAATAGGCGAAGATCTTTAGTTCAATTGCTGAAACCTTATAATTGTCTTTCGTAATTTTATGGCTCCAAAACAGAATAATCTCATGTTTTCTCGGTTTGACTGATTTATGATGGCTTTTGGTTATTGAGCCCAGTTATTGCTTCCAATTTACGCATAATATTTCGACGATCAACACAGTCGTCTTCTTAATACGTTGAAAGTCGTGCTGTTACTGCCTCGACTCCAACCAGATTGGAACTACTGTTGTTCTTGCACCAGTATTTATAGGTGACCTGGATTCTCGAAGCCCAATACGGTCTTTTTTTTGTTTGTAGAGCTCGCACTCATTTTCTGTGAAATGCTCATTCTCCGGCGTTTTCCAGCGTTGACAGCAGTAATAGTCGACGAAATCTTAATAAATTGAGTGTGGCGTTTGCAGTACGATAATTCTCTCACCGTATTACATTTCATGATCATATGATATATGCCTCTTGCAAGACGGAGAAATATCCACCAGCATGTGTCGAATTCAATAGTAGCAGCACTGAGACAATTAACTGCTTCCTCTGATGAGCGTGATGCTTGGTTGACGAATACGGTATCGATCATGCTCATCGCCATATAGGATCGCTATGACTCCGCGCCTAGCATCCGATAGCACAGACTTATTGGTCGCATGATGGTACAGATATGTCACGTGCTTACGATCAGAAAACGAGCTTGCTTTCAGTAACAGGGGTATCCACACGCACTCTGCTACGAAGTCTGGATCTCCACAGATTGTAAGCATGGCGATGATTCCAGAATGAAATTTTCACTCTGCAGCGGAGAGTGCGCTGATATGAAACTTCCTGGCAGATTAAAACTGTGTGCTGGACCGAGACTCGAACTCGGGACCTTTGCCTTTCGCGGGCAAGTGCTCTACCGACTGAGCTAGCCAAGCTATGGCTAAGCCATGTCTCCGCAATATCCTTTCTTCCAGCAATGCTGGTTCTGCAAGATTCGCAGAAGAGCTTCTGTGAAGTTTGGAAGGTGGGAGACGAGGTACTGGCACAATTGAAGCCGTGAGGACGGGTCGTGAGTCGTACTTGGGTAGCTCAGTCAGTAGCGCACTTACTTGCGAAAGGCAGAGGTCCTGAGTTCGAGTGTCTGTCCAGCACACAGTTCTAATCTGCCAGGAAGTTTCATGACGGTTTTATTGCAGTTTTCGTTGAGGAAGCAGTCTAGATTGTTGGTGCGACAGCGGTGCATCAAATACTGCGTAGAAGAATTGCGTCTCGTCCTAATTTTAGACGAATCACGATTCTGCACACAGCAGTGCAATGGCTGTGGATGCAGACGAAGGTGTCCCGATTGCATTTGTCTTGTCATATAGGTCCAGCACTTGACTGTCATCGGGTGCACAGAACGATTCTTTTGGTGTGTTAAAGCCAGTGTTTGTACCTTCTCTTCGAAGTCGACATTATCTTTCAACAAGATAACACATGAGCGAATATTTCCTTTCCTGTCCTAGCCTATATCGATACTGAAGGCATTCGACTGTCACCCTGGACAGCACATTCTGCAAAATTCGCAACCATTGGCAATATCCGATCATGGGTTGTAGGGGAGACTGACACGTCAGCAGTACCCAGCCATTACTGTCAAAGAAATCTGGAATAGAGCTGAGGCAGTCTGGTATGAGAGTACTGGTACTCTTTTTGCCGTATGTGCTATATTTTACACCCTGTATACCGCCAACACACGCACAAAATTAATGAGATATGCTTCAATGGTTCAAGGGCGTCACGTCACATAATACTGTGAAATTTGCAAAATACTTCAAAGAGACAGCTGTTCGATATCTACATGTGGTACTGGCATGTTGCCTTTCTTTTTGTGTGTCAGTGTGTGTGTGTGTGTGTGTGTGTGTGTGTGTGTGTGTGCGTGTGTGTGTGTGTGTGTGTGTTTGTTGTAGGTTGAGGTATAGCGTCACCAGTGGATCTCGGTTTACTGTCTTGGTGTGAGGGTTAAATTCTTCTATAATGAAGTCATCCTAGTGACATCATTCGAGTGCACGTTGAAGATATGGCGATGGGACTTTTCCATACCACCCTCCGACGGTGAAAGTTCAAGGTAGCAGACAATAGGTAACACAACTACATTGTCACTGATATTGGTGATCGTATGATGGTCGCCACATATCGAATGGTAATATCAAGACTGATACTTTATTAATGGTCGTAACAGGGCTGTCGTTAGCCATGGTCTGAATCTGATTCCAGAAGGATCGTGGGAGGAGCAGTGTGGCGGTGCCAGTGCTGTGGAGTAGTGGTGCCAATGTTTTGTAAGCAAGTGACCATGTCGCGCAGAGCATCCACTTTGTCATAGAAACACCTGGCCTCCTCTGGAATGGACGTCGTCAGAGTAACCATGTCTGTTTCCTTGTGGAAGGTAGCTACCCTCGTGAGGGGAGGGACATGCAGGTTCCACCAAAGCACCTTATTCTGCAGGCTCTGGAGGGTCTGCATCTGGGAGGCACTAATCGTGGCCACGCAGTGGAGCAATGGGTGAGCGAAGGGTGGACGACCATTCGGTACAATCGGAGCTTGGTTTCTAGTTTCAGTTCCCTGCTGTTGAACATTGGGTACAATGCTTTTATCAGCTTCTGTCCTTTTTGGGTAACGTACTCTGCAAGTCGATGGAAGAGCAGTCTTTTATCCATCAGGGCACCTACATGTTTGATATCAGGAGACCATGGGACTTTGACGCCTGCAGTAGTGATGTTGTGGCTGAGGATTCGGCGCCATTTGGTGAAGTAGACTGTCGTAGTTTTGGCGGCATTGAGGGCAATCTTGTTTGAACGACCCCAGGTGACTGTCGCGTCCACCTGGCACTGGAGACGAGCAATGAGCTGTTTTGTGTTCCGGCCGGTCGTATACAGCGCTGTATCATCAGTGTATTGCACCAGCGGTAGTGTGGGATGATTGGCATATCATTAACATAAATGTTAAAGAGGATGGCGGATAACTCAGAGTCTTGAGGGATGCCCATCGACATGCGATGTAAGCTTGAGCGTTTTCCTTGCTGAGTAACCAAGAATGTTCTATCATGGAGGAAATTATCCACGATCTTGACATAGATGTTGGGGATGGTCACCTGTCTCAGAATTTTGTACACAAGATTAACCTGCCAAACCTTGTACTCATTTTGCGGGTCTAGGAAAACCGCTGGCGTCGACATGGCGGAGTTAAAGCCCTTTCTGACAAGTTCTGTTATTCTAAGAACTTGTAGTTGGGCCGACAGGTAGGAAGCGAATCGGAACTCTTCCAGACAGATTGGCCCAGCCGCCGCCTCAGACTGGAAAATGTGAGGGAGGATCAAAGATTCTAGAACCTTTGCCATGATATTCAGAAGGCTAAGGGCCTGTTGTTAGTAAGGACAGTAGGATCGTTCGAGGGCTTTTGTGTGCTTCCACTGCAGGGGAAAAAGGCCAGCTCTCAGACAGTGGTTCAGGACGCTGGTAAATAAGACCAATGGCTTGCGTGGGAGCTGGCGGAGATGGTCGGTTAAGATGCCATTCAAACCTGGAGCCGACTGCCCATGCTTCCGTTGGAGCATCTGTTGGACATAAGATGAAGGGCAGTCAGAGGTGGTCTTTGTCTGAAAGCAGCATCGGTCGCCATGATATAGCGTTCAAACAATGAGTTTGCCACATTATGTCAAGGTACGGGGGTGCGCTTCAAGAAGTGGTAGGTCTGGGCTCAAATATGATGCAACAAAAGTAATGGCACCAAGGTGGTTAGAAACAGTGACCGCCATAGTCTTATATGTTCTAGTGGTTGCAGAGCCTCATGATTATGGACAAGTATCTTGTGTAGGAACACTGCCGCGCCCGCGTACACAGTTGTATAAAAGTACTTTTCATACAGGCGTTTATACAACTGTATGTTTTACCTTGCTTCACATTATTAATATTTGCACTTTTTACCTGGATTTTAACTATGGATCCAATTGCACGTGGAGTACGTCAGTACATGTTTTATTATCAGACCCTCGTTTTGCTACGTGAGTAATTTTAATTACGGAGGGTAGGACGTCAAATGAGCCGACCTGGAGCAGGAGAGGCACCACAGGACATTTTAATTTCCACTGTCTACACTTTTACAAACAAATTCATAAAACTTTGTCAGTATGACCAGGAAGGATTCAGGGGTCACACTCACAGCAGTGGAAGTTCAAAAACACAACAAAATACATTTTTTTACATGTGACATTTCATCATTTTTTCACTTACTATTGGCTGCATTTGTTGCTATAGGTTCACTTTTCTTCATACGTAAGAGAGATTCTTCGATGAATTTTGCACAGCATGCAAACCACACTTACAGGTGTATGAAATTAGAATTTTCCAAATCCATTAAAGGCTGTGGTAAAAATTGAGATAAGTAACTATAAAATTTGAGTTTTTTCTAAACATGAAGTTTAAAATGTAACAGCTCGTTAATTTTTTCGTAAATTAAGTAAATTATAGAGTTTCATACACCTATAAGTATGGTTTGTATTCTGTGCAAAATTCATCGAAGAATCTCTCTTAGTTATGACGAAAAGTGTACCTATAACAACAAATGCAGCCAATAGCAAGTGAAAAAAATGGTGAAATTTCACATGTAAAAAAATGTATTTTGTTATGTTTTTGAACTTGCACTACTATGAGTGTGAATCCTGAATCCTTCCTGGTCATGCTGACAAAGTTTTATCAATGTATTTGTAAAAGTAAAGACAATGGAAATTAAAATGTCTTGTGGCGCCTTTCCTGCTCCAAGTCACCCCGTTTGACGTCCTACCCCCCTTAATGACTACGCATACAACATTTTAACTATTACAGTTGCAACACTGGTTAACCATGTATCCTAGCTATAGTGCCCTCTGCTGGCCTCAGTTTCCTTGCATAAATACCAGACACATTCTGATCATCACCAGCATTTTGACGTTGATACTACATCAGAATATTTTATGGTATGTATGGCTGGTATTCATGGCTGTTAATCATGGACCGCTACGGTCGCAGGTTCGAATCCTGCCTCGGGCATGGATGTGTGTGTTGTCTTAAGTTAGTTAGGTTTAAGTAGTTCTAAGTTCTAGGGGACTGATGACCTCAGAAGTTAAATCCCATAGTGCTTAGAGACATTTTTTTTGTTAATGATGTACACATTTTATCTTTCTTATGTAGCACCAGGACTTATAGATTTAGCGTCAGAATACTAGCTTAGTTGGTTACACACTGTTATCGTTTTTGTGACAGATCTGAAGATGGCAGTGACCGAAACCAGTCATAGTGAAATTTTAAAAAAATTATGTGATCAAGACGGATCTGTATAATAAAATGCTCGGATAGTGGCAGTTAAGGTGTTACAGAAATACAGGAAGCGTTGCTGTCCCATGTGGCCAAACTGCAAAGCTGTAGTCCATACATCTCCAGAAAATTTTGCTTTCTAAACCGCTGACTGAAGTGTTTTTTCCTGGAAGTCTTCCATAAGAAGGTTAGCTACAATGGGAAACAAAGGGATACCCATAGCAGTACTGTCAGTTTGCTAAAAATATTATTCGTTAAATAAAAAGTAAGTCGAGGTAAACACACTTGTTAATTATATATTCTTCCATTTATATAACAGAATAAGTTCAATTTTGTTATTTGCTACCTTCCTTCTGATACAATTTTAGTGTGTGGCTCTATAGCTCAGTTCATACGACAAGATCAGCAAAGATCTGTGGTGTTGAAACCAACCTTCAGGCTGAGGATAGTCTCGCTTGAGTATCTTATACACAAGTCACGTTTGTTGGTACACTCGATTTAAAATGCGCCATGACGAGTGGGTACGCCCTGTGCTTGACATCGCAACTTTGATAATATTTTGTAAACTTCTGCTATAGGATATATTGTACATCCACTTGAGCTACTAGTATTTTCCTGCAAGATACAATGTGAATTCATAGGTCGTGGTAATTGGTGACAAGTCTTCAGGAGATAAAACGTGTTCGGCTGAGGGGTGCCTACATCAATAGGGGCGTGGTATGTCCATCATTCTACTACATTAAGAAACACGAACAGGTCGTTTATGAAAGAAAATCTCATTTTCAGAATGGCTGCGAATTTCCCGTTAGGACATCCGCATAACAGGGAAATACAGGGCACTGTCGGAAATTCTCGCGTTTCTGAGGAATTGTGCGAAACTGGCGTTGGCGAAATCACAGCATCGTCGTATTCCTTACCATGGGAACCTGCCGGGGTTCCCCAAGTTTCAACACTGTTGTGTACGAACCTCACGTTTCCCTCTCTGGGAAATAGCAGCTCAGTTAGAAGTCGTTGCTGGAGTACTCCGTACTCCTTATATTTTACAGTCCAGGCAAACACCTATCGTTATACTGAGTATCATAAGATGGAGACGATTTTGGACAAACCATGCTGGCCAAACAAACTGATGTTCTCTGTTGACACTAGGTCTTGCATGAAAGACTTGATGAACTTAATTTATTTGATCTTGTAACACATACAACACAACATTACACTTACAAATCGTATTATTTTGATTTATCTTTAACGTGTATCACTGATTCTTTCTTAACTGACACTGTAAACTGCTATTTCTATTTATATTTGTTGTATACGCATACCATTCGATTTGAACTGATCGTTTTACCAAGAATTATGTGCAGACGTATTTGCTTGCGTACAGTAGTGATTCTAGAGATTGAAAACCTTTGCTAAGGAAGAAATCTTGTTTCGGGGAAGCTGCCAGAATACGACAAGTGAGATAACTGTACGAAACTGATAGCAGTCTGAAACGAGTTGTCTCGGCGAGGAGACTTAAAAAGCAGAGCTTCGGATGACACATCGTTATGTGACTTGCAGTAAGGACTACTGACTGATTTGCAGTTCGTGGTGTCCTCCATCGGTAATGCTGGAATTCAGTATGATGTTGGCTCACCCTTAGCCTTCATGACAGCTTACACTCTCGCAGGTATACGTTCATTCGGATTCAAATGGTTCAAATGGCTCTAAGCACTATGGGACTTAACATCTGAGGTCATCAGTCCCCTAGACTTAGAACTACTTAAACCTAACTAACCTAAGGGCATCACACACATCCATGCCCGAGACAGGATTCGAACCTGTGACCGTAGCAGCAGCGTGGTTGCGGACTGTAGCGCCTAGAACAACTCGGCCACAGTGAATCGGGTGCTGGAAGGTTTCTTGGGGAATGGCAGCCCATTCTTCACGGAGTGCTGCACTGAGGAGAGGTATCGATGTTGGTCGGTAAGGCCTGGCACGAAGTCGGCGTTCCAAAACATCCCAAAGGCGTTCCATAGGATTCAAATCAGGACTCTGTGCAGGCCAGTCCATTACAGGGATGTTATTGTCGTATAACCACTCTGCCACAGGCCGTGCGATATGAACAGGTGCTGGATCGTTTTGAAAGATGCAATCGCCATCCCCGAATTGTTCTTCAACAGTGGGAAGCAAGAAGGTGCTAAAAACTTCAATGTAGGCCTGTACTGTGATAGAGCCACGCATAACAACACCGGGTGCAAGCCCCCTCCATGAAAAACACGACCACACCATAACACCACCGTCTCCGAATTTTACTGTTGACGCTACACACGCCGGCAGATGGCGTTCACCGGGCATTCACCATATCCACACCCTGCCATCGGCACATTGTGTACTATGATGCGTCTCTCCACACAACGTTTTTCCAGTGTTCAATCGTCCAATGTTTACGCTCTTTACGCCAAGCGAGACGTCGTTTGGCATTTGCCGGCGTGATGTGTGGTTTATGAGCAGCCGCTCGACCAGGAAATCCAAGTTTTCTCACTACCCGCCTAGTTGTCATAGTACTTCCAGTGGATCCCGATGCACTTTGGAATCTGCCTATTACTCATTACCATCCTCTTCAACTGTCGGCGATTTCTGTCAGTTAACGGACGAGGTCGGCCTTTACACTTTTGTGCTGTTCGTCTCCCTTCACGTTTCCACTTCACTATCGCATCGGAAACAGAGGACCTACGGATGTTTTGGGAGTGTGGAAATCTCGCTTACAGACGTACGACACAAGTGACCCCCAATCACCTGACCACTTTCAAAGTCCGTGAGTCCCGCGGACCTCTCCATTCTGCTCTCTTGCAATATCTAATGACTACTGAGGCCGCTGATACGGAGTACCTGGAAGTAGCTGGCATCACAATGTACCTAATATGAAAAACATATGGTTTTGGGGGTGTCCCGATACTTTTGATCATATAGTGTATATGTTCCAAAGGTAATTCAGTGACATTTCATATACGTCGAGCTACTGTACCTTCATTCTTAACCTGCACCAGGTCTGTAACGCACTGATGCTTCATCATTAAATTAAGTGGCCTACTACATGTCACTTACAAGTTTGCAATTGCTGCTGTAGCAGTACTTAACTCATGACAGATGAAGCCAATGACAATACCTCGTGTTGGTTTGAGTAATATTAATTCACATGTGCAGTGAAGTGTACTTTAATATGAGGCAACAAAACCTAAGATATCCTACTTAAATTTTCCACGAATTAATTTCTACTTACTATTGACCTATTTGTAGAGCAAGGTAAGAATAGTTCTAAAATTTTCGTGATTCTAAAGCATATTACTGCAGTGTTCAAATATGGAATTTTGCAAATTAGTTCTAACAGTGCTTATCGTGTTGCAAATCACTGTCATTTTTTTGTAAGTGAACAGAATTTACACGTACATTGTTAGTTCCAAAGAGCCTGTGCCCTTATGTAATGGCTGTCGTCTTTAACACGTCTGATACAAAAATTCTCCATCCTTGCGTATGTAACACCACTAACACAGTCTTATCTATCTTGTTCGGCAAAACGCTACACGATCATTTACCGTTACAAAACATACGTTAATCATTGTATTTCAAAAATGGCTAGAGACGTTGCAAGCTGTTAGACACTACAAAATGAAACTGTCACCATCCACCGAATCACGAGAGAAAGTGCACCTCGCAACTCTTGCTAAGCTTTCCGAAAGCTGTTGATTCAATGCCATACGACACTTCTTAAAGGAAAACATTTTCCTGCGGGATATCCAACCTTGATTCCGTGAGGATTCAAAAGGGTTTTCACAGGCAGTATTATTCTGGAAAAAATGAAACGTGTGCCTGGCATATTGGCCGGTAGACACCCCTATGGAATGTTCGGCCACCTGCTGCAAGTACGCACAGTCTCGAGGGAAGAAAAGAAAGAGAGACTGGAGGACTGGATTAAGGCATTAGTAAGTCGTGGCACGCATCAGTAGGACTAAATCAGAAATCATTCCATGTTACACTTCTACAGCCAGGTTACAGATTGACAATGTCCAAGAGGAATGTATCACATTTCCAAATATTAACAAATTCACGTATCTAGGATTAGTAATATAACACAAGGGAACTATAGATGCTGATGTTTCCCAGAGGATGTTGGTATTGAACGCTTTTTTTTTACTTTCATTGATGCAGTCAATCGATGTTTTTGCCAGTTGTCTGCTAGAGAAAGTATAAACACATTTTTTCTGTTTGGATGTCATATTCAGATATGTATAAACTTTTTCATTTTAATATAACAAAAATAATAAGAACAGTATAATAAAAATTAGTAAAACACCAATTGCATAACTCAAGTGACTTAATTTGCCTGCCCATCGGGTACTCTGAGACCAGCTTCATTGTGCGAAAATGAGTTAGGCGTTCTCAAATTCTCTAACAACAGACACTACATCAGAATACGTAACACAAACACTGTACTCAGAATGGGAACGGTTGGTTGGTTTGTGGGTGTTGAAGGGACCAGATTACAAAGTCCATCGGTCGCTGAATGGAAACATTCAAGCAGTTTACAGGCATTGTAGAAAAATTCGAAACTGAAATTCTTTCGTAGATGAAAAAAGTTTTGGAATAGGAAACTGTAAAGTCTACAAGGGAATACCTGCCGGGGAGATCAACGAGAAATAGCTAAACAGTTTGCAGAGGCTTCGTAACCCATACGACCATCAGAGCCACTGTGATCGGCTTTCACTCTACCTGAGAACTGTGTACTTCGACATTCTCAATTATATCGGGCAAAAAAGACTTGTATACCGATGAACACAAATGCACCTTCAGGTAAGTGGAAGGAACATCGTCAGAAAGTGGACGACTTTTGCGCTCAACTAAAGGGGGCCAGATATAACATGTCCTAAGCTGTGAAAATTCTATTGGGCAAGAGACAGTGAATGAATGAATAATCCTGTGAAATTGTAGTCTCAGAATAATGTCAACACAAATCGAGAAGTACAAGAGCACATTACATAGCATGAAGTCAACCAACAGTACGTACGACGAATAGCAGGTAGACCATGTGTCCTCAAACGCATCAGATATTCTCAATGTAAAAGTAAGAGGTGGTTTATTTGAATCAGTGCACCATCTCCTACAAATGAAACTCGATTAAAATTATACTGGAATATCCCACATTAAAAAAATCCTTAGACCAAACCCATAATACCCGAGTTCAATAAGGAAAAAAATCATAAAAAAGTCAACAAAACAACTACCGTGCATTTGACAGAGTTCGGAAATATCCCCGAATCCTCCATCGAGTACGTCAACCTCTAAGCAGCAGAAAGTACTGGTGCTGGAAGAACAAATATGACGAAGCAACAGAGGAAAGAATGAAAGCCTGAAAATTTTTTAGTAAGATTTCATGGAGGTTGTATAAATTTCTCAAGATTCAAAAACAAAAAAAGATGATTCGAAGACAGATATCCAACAACGGTAAACAAAGATTAAAATTTCAGAAAGCATAACAGCAGGAACATTTTCAATCGGTTTATAGAAATTATCATATCATATCAACCATCCTGTCAGTGTTTCAAAAAACAAAATGACTCAATAGAAAGCGACACAGTTTGGAGCTCGCGGAATCGGGCAGGCTGCACTCGGCAGTTCTTTAGCGCAATATTGATGTTTTAAAGTGCTTAACTAAGTTCGGTGATTCGAATTCATTCGTGATTAAACGAAGTTACTTTTGAAATACGGAGTGAGTACAAGAATGAGAAATGTATTTCTGTTCAGGCGTATTAAGCCGTTTAGTCCTTTTCCGGTTTCCTAACCGACTGTTGCCTTTTAATGAGGGTACAAGTGATCTATAGGAAGAGGCAAGTTAAACGAGAGCATGCAGCCATTAACTACTTGGAAATGGTTTTCAATGAGCTAGAGGGACCTGGTGAGACTTCACTGAAGCAAATAAATTCCATTTGTTACCGTGGAAATTGGAGTGTGATACTTTCGGATGTCTTTCAATCTATAGGCTTAAAACGGTATTCCATTTTTCTTGTTGCTAAGATTGTCGGTGGAAATTATTGGTAGCCAGTGGAAGGCGCTGTAAGTACATATTCCAATCCAGTAATCGCATGTCGGAAACTTGCTTAAAGCAGTTAGGTAGCTACACTGGTTCTAACTATTGACTTTAAAGTAGTGATAAGTTTCGACGTTGTATCGAAAATCTGTTTTGCAAATCTCTTAGAAAAAACACAGTACACTCAGCGATTTCCTCAAGACAGTCTTTCGATATTAGCAACTCGTACGAAAATAGCACAAATCTGTCACCTGTACCACTATGTACTGAAAAGTGGTTGCTGAGCGTTGTTACCAAAAATATCGATAATTTCTTGACCTATTTATTACACATTTTTACATGATGCTCTAATAAACATTCATAAGGATATAAGCTATATACACTACTGGCCATTAAAATTGCTACACCACGAAGATGACGTGATACAGACGCGAAATTTAACCGACAGGAAGAAGATGCTGTGATATGCAAATGATTAGCTTTTCAGAGCATTCACACAAGGTTGGCGCCGGTGGCGACACCTACAACGTGCTGACATGAGGAAAGTTTGCAATCGATTACTCATACACAAACAGCGGTTGACCGGCGTTGCCTGGTGAAACGTTTTGTGATACCTCGTGTAAGGAGGAGAAATGCGCACCATCACGTTTCCGACATTGATAATGGTCGGATTGTAGCCTATCGCGATTGCGGTTTATCGTATCGCGACATTGCCGCTCACGTTGGTCGGGATCCAATGATTGTTAGCAGAATATGGAATCGGTGGGTTCAGGAGGGTAATACGGAACGCCGTGCTGGATCCCAACGGCCTCGTATGACTAACAGTCGAGGTGACAGGCATCTTATCAGCATGACTGTAACGGATCGTGCAGCCACGTCTCGATCCCTGAGTCAACAGATGGGGACGTTTGCAAGACAACAACGATCTGCACGAACAGTTCGACGACGTTTCCAGCAGCATGGACTATCAGCTCGGAGACCATGGCTGCGTTTACCCTTGACGCTACATCACAAACAGGAGCGCCCGCGATGGTGTACTCAACGACGAACCTGGGTGCACGATTGGCAAAACGTCATTTTTTTGGACGAATCCAGGTTCTGTTTACAGCATCATGACGGTCGTATCCGTGTTTGGCGACATCGCGGTGAACGCACATTGGAAGCGTGTATTCGTCATCGCCATACTGGCGTGATGGTATGGGGTGCCATTTGTTTCACGCCTCGGTCACCTCTTGTTCGCATTGACGTCACTTTGAACAGTGGACGTTACATTTCAGATGTGTTACGACCCGTGGCTCTACCCTTCATTCGATCCCTACGAAACCCTACATTTCAGCAGGATAATGCACGACCGCATGTTGCAGGACCTGTACGGGGCTTTCTGGATACAAAAAATGTTCGACTGCTGCCCTGGCCAGCACATTCTACAGATCTCTCACCAATCGAAAACTTCTGGTCAATGGTGGCGGAGCAACTGGCTCGTCACAATATGCCAGTCACTACTGTTGATGAACTGAGGTATCGTGTTGAAGCTGAATGGGCAGATGTACCTGTACACGCCATCCAAGCTCTGTTTGACTCAATGCCCAGGCGTATCAACCCCGTTATTATGGCCAGAGGTAATTGTTCTGGGTACTGATTTCTCAGGATTTATGCACCCAAATTGCGTGAAAATCTAATCACATGTCAGTTCTAGTATAATATATTTGTCCAATGAATACCGGTTTATCATCTGCATTTATTCCTGGTGTAGCAATTTTAATGGCCAGTAGTATGTACTCGTATATATGGACCTCATCCTCAGTATATGGACCTAGAGAAGCAAATGCAGGAATCCTGCACTGCCGCTCATGGCAAGCCCTTAGTGGAAGCGTGGATTGCCTTCCTCCGACTTGTCATGAAATGTGAAATCTCTGTACTTTGACGAGGGTGCCTGTAGCGTTTGGTCTGTTTTGTATCGGATGAAAGGAAGGGAGAGGGCGAAGTCCTGTGCCAGCACATAGAGTACTCCTCGCAAATCGCGCTAAGGGGACCGCCAGCTTAACGGCCGCATCTGGCAATTCCAGACCATACGCCGCAGGAGTCGTTGATAGCAGATATATACCTTGTTGTCGGATGACACAGATATAACTTGCCTCCCCTTATAACGGGTTAATAGGATTGGAAATTTCCTGCTGGTATCGTGACCACCATATTGGAACGGGGCAGGCGTATGTGGTCTAGTTATACGTGCAAAGGTGCGCTATCCAATTTGACGTCAGGTGCCACTGTGTCATCTGCTTGTGGCGGGGCTAGGGATTGGCATGGTGCTGATGGCGGTGTCAGCTAGAGGTGGGGTCTGGAGGTGGAAAAGTATCCCATTCCATAAACTCCGAATTCGCTGCACCTGAGGAAGAAGGGAAGTGGGTCTGCCAGGCATTTTAGGCTGCACGAAACCGGCTCCAGTAAGGTGGTGTTTGTCTAAGTGGGGGCGCAGCTGGTTGGCGTGTCACAAATAAAATCGTAAAATTGACGTCCACTGTGAACATTCAAGTTTCACACGTTTGTGGCATTACCTTAGTACACTGTAATTTGTGCCATGATGAATTACAATACTTTCGCCTAGTCGGTCATTATGTACTCTTCGCTATTCACGGAAGATCGGTCCAGCCCTCATCTTCAGTCGCCGTTGTGGCTGACAGTTCTTTGCACAGCCAGGCAGCTGCGGACTCGTAGCAGTGGGCTCTAAGGTGGCAGCGGCTGTAGAAACTTCGTTGTAATCACGAGGGCATCTTGCAACTAGTACATCCATCGGTATCACTGATGCAGATGGCGTAGCTTAACTTTGATGTTTTTCGGCAGTCGATGATATGATTCCCCCCGTACAGATAACCGAATGTGCTCCTGTTTTCTGAGTCTGGCAGCGTTCTTGGCTGGCTTAATGTGTATCTGCAGAGCTTCAGAGCGTTCCTTCTCTAATGCAGCCTGAAATGCCTTTGGTTTCATCCCTAGGTGAAGTTACTACACATAGCCCCGTCATAGAAGGGCGTTGTGTCTGCTCTGTGCTGTTACCTATGCGACGACTCAGATGTTCCTGGTGTTCTCTCTTTTCACACTAAGAGAAAATAAGCTGCCTGCGTCTTTGTACTTCAGTTCCTCCCAGTGCTGACTATGGTAACGCCTGCGCTGCGTACCCCGGCGGGCGTGTTCCACTTAGCGTAATCCCAGCCAGTTCTAACAAAATTTTATTCCTAATTACGATCCTGCAGCGCAACGAATAATATGTGGCGTTAAATCGATCCAAACATTTCGCTCTCCGCTATTGACCATGTACCAATAAGAAGTCGACCACTTCTCACTGGTCACCCTGTATCGTGACAGGTTACAAGCAAATAGTTCGTTGAGGCATTCAGGTGGAACGTTAGACACCCTCATACTCCTAACGCCATAGGATGAGTGCATGGTCCGTACGTTACTACCACTCCTGTCGTTGTGTTTAAATTTTCGCAGATCGCGATTTTTCTCTACAATTTTTTCACAGAAGTCACTGTTAGTGGGTTCACAAACAGCGAATGCTGAACAAAATCTAAATAAAGATGAGGACAATCTCTTGTGGAAATTTTAACTCTTCAGATAATCATTCATGAGCTTCGAATGCCGTGGGGCGGAAAGTACTCCGGTCAAACACACATTAAATAGCGTTCACGCGATTAAACGCCGATATTTTACTTACAGTTGATTACACTTCTGCGCGCAAACCTCGTTCACGCATTAGGCATGTAAACACTGGCCCGAGCACCTCCTCTGCGCAGCGCTGCCGCAACAAATTTGTCATGTGCCGCAGCTAAGACACGACTGCACGTTCTGATTACTGATCAAACACCCTACCCCTGGATCATTGGTGCTTTTGCCGTACAGCCACGAGAAATCTCCTATAACGCAATATATGGGGATGGAGACTTAATTTAATTCTAGAATGATATGTGTCAACGAAAAAAATATGTCAACCTAGCGTGTGTGAAACTGTATTTGTTTATGTGTATATGATTCAAATGGCTCTGAGCACTATGAGACTTTACTTCTGAGGTCATCAGTCCCCTGGAACTTAGAATTACTTCATCCGAACTAACCTAAGGACATCTCACACATCCATGCCCGAGGCAGGATTCGAACCTGCGACCGTAGCGGTCGCGCGGTTCCAGACTGTAGCGCCTAGAGCCGCTCGTCCACTCCGGCCGGCTTTTGTGTGTACAAAGTATAATCGATGCATAGATCTAAATATCCTGTGCACTTAGATCGCACACCACATTAATTTTTTAAAGATAACCTTGCCGTTGAGCGCCCATAAAGACAAAACACACACACACACAAAATGCGGTAACAGCTATTTTTGATGGAAGTACGACATTATTCAAAGAGCACACAAAATTTAATTTTGAGAATATTTGCAACTGGGGATCACATTTAGTAACTAAAAACTCTCTACAGTAATATACAGGGTGAGTCACCTAACGTTACCGCTGGATATATTTCGTAAACCACATCAAATACTGACGAACCGATTCCACAGACTGAACGTGAGGAGAGGGGCTAGTGTAATTGTTTAATACAAACCATACAAAAATGCACGGAAGTATGTTTTTTAACACAAACCTACGTTTTTTAAAATGGAACCACGTTAGTTTTGTTAGCACATCTGAACATATAAACAAATACGTAATCAGAGCCGTTTGTTGCATTGTAAAATGTTAATTACATCCGGAGATATTGTAACCTAAAGTTGACGCTTGAAACCTCCGTCGTTCAGTTGCGTGTTGTAACAAAGACGGGCCACAGTCGGCGAGCAGCATCTGCAACGACATGTTTACGATGACGACCGTGTTTACGAGTGTGGCTGTAGTGCACTGTTGTGGTTTGGTCTAGCTGTCGCAGTGTCCGCATGTAGTGCTTGCTGCTATTGTTATTCTGCATTCGTCTCCGCACGCAGACCAACTGTAGTACACCGTGTTACCAGGCGTCTGTGATAGTGTAGTGTTGTAGGAACTGTGACCATGGTGTATTCGAACTCTGAAAAGGCGGAGATGATATTCATCTATGGCGAGTGTCGACGAAATGTAGCTGAAGCCTGCAGGGTGTATGCAGAACGGTACCCGGACAGAGAGCATCCAACGTGCCGCACATTGCAAAACATCTACCGCCAACTGTATGCAACAAGTATGGTCGTAGCAAGCAAACAGGTCCGTAACAGGCCCGTCACTGGAGAAACGGGTGCAGTTGGTGTGTTAGCTGCTGTTGCCATGAACCCACACATGAGTAAACGGGACATTTCGAGAGCCGGTGGACTGAGTCAAAGTAGTGTCATGCGCATACTGCATCGTCACCGCTTTCACCCGTTTCATTGTCGCTACATCAGCAATTACATGGTGATGACTTTAATCATCGAGTGCAATTCTGTCAATGGGCATTAACAGAGAATGCGTTGCAGTTCTACCTGTTTTCCGATGAAGCGGGTTTCACAAACCACGGGGCAGTGAATCTACGGGACATGCATTACTGGTCCGTGGTCAATCCTCGCTGGCTCAGACAGGTAGAGCGACAGCGACCGTGGACTGTAAATGTATGGTGCGGAATCATTGGCGACCACCTCATTGGTCCTCGCTTCATTGCAGGGGCCCAAACAGCTGCAACATATATCGCGTCCCTACAGAATGATCTGCCAACGTTGCCCGAAAATGTCCCACTGGAAACGCGTCGACGTATGTGGTATCAGCATGACGGTGCACCTGCACATTCCGCAATTAACACTAGGGTGACCCTTCACAGGATGTTCGACGGGCGTTTCATAGGACGTGGAGGACGCATAAATTGGCCAGCCTGTTCTCCTGATCTTACACCTCTGGACTTCTTTCTGTGGGGTACGTTAAAGGAGAATGTGTACCGTGATGTGCCCACAACCCCAGAGGATATGAAACAACGTATTGTGGCAGCCTGCGGCGACATTACACCAGATGTACTGCGGCGTATACGACATTCATTACGCCAGAGATTGCAATTGTGTGCAGCAAATGACGGCCACGACATTAAACATCTATTGGCCTGACATGTCGGGACACACTCTATTCCACTCCGTAATTGAAAACGGAAACCACGTGTGTACGTGTACCTCACCCCTCATGGTAATGTACATGTGCGTCAGTGTAAAAGACCAATAAAAAGGTGTTAGCACGTGGACATAATGTGCTGTTCCAGTCTCTTCTGTACCTAAGGTCCATCACCGTTCCCTTTGGATCCCTACGTAATTCGGTGCTCTCCGATACACACGATCGAACAGCGGAGGAGTGGTACTCAAGCCTCAAATTTAGGTTACAATATCTCCAGATGTAATTAACATTTTACAATGCAACAAACGGCACTGATTACGTATTTGTTTATATGTTCAGATGTGCTAACAAAACTAACGGGGTTCCATTTAAAAAAACGTAGGTTTGTGTTAAAAAACATACTTCCGTGCATTTTTTTATGGTTTGTATTAACCAGTTACACTAGCCCCTCTCCTCACGTTCGGTCTGTGGAATCGATTCGTCAGTATTTGATGTGGTTTACGAAATATATCCAGCGGTAATGTTGGGTGACTCACCCTGTATAATGTAATAATGTACCTGTAATTGCACAACTAGTTTTGGAGGCCTATATCTCCATCTTCATGTGCCACTCAATAATTTATTTAGTCAGGGGTGTATAGTGGGCGGACCAGTTAGTCACAAGGAATCGAACACACGCTTATGCGGCACGCGGTAACGTCGTTACAGCGAACGGGCCACCTGTCTCGCCAACAAAGGGTAAAATCACACTTTTTTGTCTCTCCGAAACCCAATATGTAGTTTTGAACAACTTCCAGGATGAGTGCTGCCTTATGCAAATGTTTACATCATTAATCAGTGCCTACGGAGAGGAGACGAACAGCATGTGTGGACGAGGTTTAAGTGCGGAAGTGTAATCAACATGTCGCCTCCCAGTGGCCCAAGAGTTAGTGCAAAATTCGAAATTTCTGAGAAAACTTTGATCACTTGTAGCTACACATGACTTGATTGACATGTGCTTTTGAAGGTAAAAGATGTGGCTTCACAAGTTTTGGAAGATGATATTTCATCCCTCTGCAGTAGCGCGGTTAAACGTTCTTCCAACGGAACACGTTCTCTCTATATTTTCTTCTTCTGCAGTCCATTCCACACACCTGACCTGTTAGAAAGTGAGTACTGTTCGTCGGCTACAGAAAGATGTAGTGGAATCTAACCGCAACGAAACAGTCTCTACAGGTAGCATAAAATGTTTTTCTGTTACCATGGTAACTGAACTATTGAAAGTCACATGATTTTGAGTGAAAATTTCAATGTGTTGTTATGTGTTTGATACACAAACTCAGCCAAGCCCATGGTGATCTTCAGTTACAGTTTCGACACGCACACACAATCTCTCTCAAAGACACACACACGCACACTCGAAATCACTTTCTCGTAATAGCCAGCTTATGGTAATAAACCGAACCTATAACAGGAATGATTGTATTGTAAAACGGATTGTCTGTGACAGAATGCTCGCTCGGCTATTATACAAACCCATCTCTTTGAACTTTCTGTTCTGGAGCAACACTTGTATTACATGCCTTGTGGATATTAGTTACTCAGAATCACAGTATACACATCAAAACCCGAATTTTGCGTGTTCGTCTTTACCACTTGTTCACGTTCACTTTGCTGCACCACACAGTCAAGTTTAACTCATATTTCTGCGAAATTATTTCATCTATTCACAAAAAAACATGTCCTTACATGATGAATGCTGAGTTCATAATTGCCGTTTAGATTCCACAGGGCTGTTCTGTAGCCCATCAAATTAGCGTGAACGTTTTCTTCATTGGCTGAGAAATTTCGTAACCAGTAATCTGTCAGTATAAACTAGCGCTATCCTGGGTGTTTTTTTTCTTTATACCAATCACGACTAAATAGTTTCTATGAGGAATTCAATTAATGAACAAATGTAGAAAACCCATAAATATCAAAATAACTGCATCTTAAGTAACTGAATTACAGGGAAATATTTATCGTTTTCCCAGTACCAGAGACTATCCAACTCCACTTTATAAATTTCCGTTGAGCTTATGACTCACTCCTTCTGTCTACACACAGTTCTCAAGCTAACATATACATAGAAAGTAGACATGACAGTATTTGGAATGGAAATTTGTGGTAAAATCCAAGGAGACCAAACTGCTGAGGTCATCGGTCCTTAATCTTACTTGTATTCCATACTTTTCTCCAACCGCTGTATTATAAAATACTTCTTATGGGGGCTGCCAAGCCCAATCATTTTAGAGAAATGCTTCTTGACTACTGAAGTGAAACGCAGTTGAGCGCCATGTGTTGGTTAAACTCAGACATTACCAGAGAATTCCGGAACTGATGTCCTGTCTTAAGTCACATTTATTATTAGTACACAACTATGCAAAAATATACCAAAAATACATTTAGTGTAGGCGTCTGTCATTAGCTTTGTTCCACGTCTGCATTGGTAACTCTTCCCTCACCACCTACTAGCTATTCATGATCTTAGCAACATCGCTACTGTTAAGGACAAAATTATCACCAGCTGTAGCTGTTTTGTTTCATCGTCTCATTTTTCGTCACCATCTGTTTAATTCTAACTTGTATCTGTCACCACTACCTGTAATGTAAAAGCTACAGATGTAATGTACATTTTTTCGTATCCATTGTAAGTGAAGTAATGTTGTTGTTGTTGTTGTTGTTGTGGTCTTCAGTCCTGATGCAGCTCTCCATGCTACTCTACCTTGTGCAAGCTTCTTCATCTCCCAGTACCTACTGCAGCCTACATCCTTCTGAATCTGCTTAGTGTATTCTTCTCTTGGTCTCCCTCTACGATTTTTACCCTCCACGCTGTCCTCCAGTACTAAATTGGTGATCCCTTGATGCCTCAGAACACGTCCCACCGACCGATCCCTTCTTCTAGTCAAGTTGTGCTACAAACTCCTCTTCTCCCCAATTCTATTCAATACCTCCTCATTAGTTAAGTGATCTACCCATCTAATCTTCAGCATTTTTCTGTACCACCACATTCCTAAAGCTTCTATTCTCTTCTTGTCCAAACTATTTATCGTCCATGTTTCACTTCCATACATGGCTACACTCCATACAAATACTTTCAGAAAAGACTTCCTGACACTTAAATCTATACTCGATGTTAACAAATTTCTCTTCTTCAGAAACGCTTTCCTTGCCATTGCCAGTCTACATTTTATATCCTCTCTACTTCGACCATCATCAGTTATTTTGCTCCCCAAATAGCAAAACTCCTTTACTACTTTAAGTGTCTCATTTCCTAATCTAATTCCCTCAGCATCACCCGACTTAATTCGACTACATTCCATTATCCTAGTTTTGCTTTTGTTGATGTTCATCTTATATCCTCCTTTCAAGACGCTATCCATTCCGTTCAACTGCTCTTCCAAGTCCTTTGCTGTCTCTGACAGAATTACAATATCATCGGCGAACCTCAAAGTTTTTATTTCTTCTCCATGGATTTTAATACCTACTCCAAATTTTTCTTTTGTTTCCTTTACTGCTTGCTCAATATACAGATTGAATAACATTGGGGAGAGGCTACAACCCTGTCTTACTCCCTTCCCAACAACTGCTTCCCTTTCATGTCCCTCGACTCTTATAATTGCCATCTGGTTTCTGTACAAATTGTAAATAGCCTTTTGCTCCCTGTATTTTAACCCTGCCACCTTCAGAATCTGAAAGAGAGTATTCCAGTCAACATTGTCAAAAGCTTTCTCTAAGTCTACAAATGCTAGAAACGTAGGTTTGCCTTTCCTTAATCTTTCTTCTAAGATAAGTCGTAGGGTCAGTATTGCCTCACGTCTTCCAACATTTCTACGGAATCCAAACTGATCTTCCCCGAGGTGGGCTTCTACTAGTTTTTCCATTCGTCTGTAAAGCATTCGTGTTAGTATTTTGCAGCTGTGGCTTATTAAACTGACTGTTCGGTAATTTTCGCATCTGTCAACACCTGCTTTCTTTGGGATTGGAATTATTATATTCTTGTTGAAGTCTGAGGGTATTACGCCTGTCTCATACATCTTGCTCACCAGATGGTAGAGTTTTGTCAGAACTGGCTCTCCCAAGGCCGTCAGTAGTTCCAATGGAATGTTGTCTACTCTGGGGGCCTTGTTTCGACTCAGGTCTTTCAGTGCTCTGTCAAACTCTTCACGCAGTATCGTATCTCCCATTTCATCTTCATCTACATCCTCTTCCATTTCCATAATATTGTCCTCAAGTACACCGCCCTTGTGTAGACCCTCTATATACTCCTTCCACCTTTCTGCTTTCCTTTCTTTGCTTAGAACTGGGTTTCCATCTGAGCTCTTGATGTTCATACAAGTGGTTCTCTTATCTCCAAAGGTCTCTTTAATTTCCCTGTAAGCAGTATCTATCTTACCCCTAGTGAGATAAGCCTCTACATCCTTACATCTGTCCTCTAGCCATCCCTGCTTAGCCATTTTGCACTTCCTGTCGATCTCATTTTTGAGACGTTTGTATTCCTTTTTGCCTGCTTCATTTACTGCATTTTTATATTTTCTCCTTTCATCAATTAAATTCAGTATTTCTTCTGTTACCCAAGGATTTCTACTAGCCCTCGTCTTTTTACCTACTTGATCCTCTGCTGCCTTCACTACTTCATCCCTCAAAGCTACCCATTCTTCTTCTACTGTATTTCTTTCCCCCATTCCTGTCAATTGTTCCCTTATGCTCTCCCTGAAACTCTGTACAACCTCTGATTCTTTCAGTTTATCCAGGTCCCATCTCCTTAAGTTCCCACCTTTTTGCAGTTTCTTCAGTTTTAATCTACAGGTCATAACCAATAGATTGTGGTCAGAGTCCACATCTGCCCCTGGAAATGTCTTACAATTTAAAACCTGGTTCCTAAATCTCTGTCTTACCATTATATAATCTATCTGATACCTTTTAGTATCTCCAGGGTTCTTCCATGTATACAGCCTTCTTTCATGATTCTTAAACCAAGTGTTAGCTATGATTAACTTATGCTCTGTGCAAAATTGTACCAGACGTCTTCCTCTTTCATTTCTCTCCCCCAATCCATATTCACCCACTACGTTTCCTTCTCTCCCTTTTCCTACTCTCGAATTCCAGTCACCCATGACTATTAAATTTTCATCACCCTTCACTATCTGAATAATTTCTTTTATCTCATCATACATTTCTTCAATTTCTTTGTCATCTGCAGAGCTAGTTGGCATATAAACTTGTACTGCTGTAGTAGGTGTGGGCTTAGTATCTATCTTGGCCACAATAATGCGTTCACTATGCTGTTTGTAGTAGCTTACTCGCATTCCTATTTTCCTATTCATTATTAAATCTACTCCTGCATTACCCCTATTTCATTTTATGTTTATAACCCTGTTGTCACCGGACCAGGAGTCTTGTTCCTCCTACCACCGAACTTCACTAATTCCCACTATATTTTACATAGTAAATTCCTGACAGATAAATATTGGTACAGATATTTTTCTTGGCATTATTATTTTTTCTGATTAATTACAGCTTGAATTATTTTATTTATTCTCCTTGACGAAAATCACTATTTTCTCCAACTGGTACTCTCAAGTGGCACAAATTGGAGTTACTTGGTAACTATTACTTCTCAAAGTGTAAATAAATCAATGACTTTAGAAGGATAGGTTGCTTATGAACGCATTTTGTAGATTTACTTCAGTGATTCACAGATTTACTTAACTAATTCAGCATATTTACTTTATACTGTTTTTGCAAAATTTTTCAAAAAACTTAAAACAAGCACAAATTATTGTTTTACAGAGTTTACAACGTAGTTACCATTGTCTTTACGTGTCTCTTTCCACAGTTTATATACTGTCACATTATTGCAGGTAGACCAGATGGCCTCTCGAAACCTTCACAGTAAAGACTTCGACCTAATACAGAACATATCACATTAAAATATCATGAAATGATTTACATAAACTTCTCTAATAACTCACTTTCACTATTATCCATTCACACTTGTATTTAATCACGTCAGCATTAACAGATCCTGCAAACAGTCTTGTAGGGGGACAACCACAGTTACCTTGGATATTAATAACCGCATCAGATGTATTTAGTCCTTTATACTGGATCACAACTGGCTTTGTTGCACTAAAAGCCGCATCTTCAGGCAAATATTAAGTCATTAGAGCGGAAAAGTTCGGAATCTTTTTACACCCAACATTCATTGTCCGTCAAAACAAAACACCGCTAAAAGACATAAATAGATTAAAAACTGCTGGATTCCCATTTAATGGATTGGTCCAAAACAACTCATGTTTTGATCATATGTTCAGCTGAAGATGTGGCTTTTAGTGACATGAAACGTTTTGTGATCCAGTATAAAGGACTAAATACAGGTGAAGCAATTATTAATACCCAAGATTAGTGGATCCATTCCATATTCCCAATAACACACTACTCAGTTTGTTTAAATAATCATATCCAGTAATTTTTCGTATTATTACATCAGAAGGCGTTATTTATTTTTCATCACGACAATATGTCATTTAGTATGTTTGACATTAGTTTTTCTAGACCTTATCTACTTAGTTTTGAATGTCAGATCTGGTAATCTATATTACTTGAAACCCCATTACCCACTTTTCAGCTGAACAATAGCTTTCTAAACCAAGTCCTTTACTAGCTCCCACGTATTAGTTACTTTCCAGATTCATTGTTCCATAACTTTGTCTATTTTTCCAACACAATAAAACATCCTTACACCACACATCATTCCACCATTAATTACTGTCCTCATCAATTAAAATTTGTGTGTGTACTTTCCAGAATCCATTTCCTGTTTTTCTTTCATCTGAATACTCTTTAAACTCTCAACCAGCTAACTTCGACAGGCCAACATCCTCTTATATTGCTACTTTTTTCTTGATACAGAAGATGATACATATAGTCAGAATGACAGAAGAGGACCTATGACAATATGAAAGGAAAATTATGTAATATTGCCATTAACTCGAATGAGGGGTGATCGTCAGTCACCTTGAATTACAAAGAGTGTAATGCCGTCTGAGGTCTTTATCCTCAGTTCCTATCTAATTCATGCAAGTTCTCTATCTTTGGCTGTATTTTATTTTCGAGCAGTACTGATTCCTCCGGATTCACCCCCACTTCTTCGCTATATTCATTATACTCATCCAACTCTTCCTTTTTCGTACAATTCCTTAGAGGAATAGTGCCCTTCTCCTCATTTGTTAATTTCCTTCAGTTTCTGTTTTTCTAGAAAATGGTACAGTAACTTTTTCTCTCATTTTTTTCTAGAATCACAGAATTCTCATCAAAGTCCAATTTCTCTTTGCGTGTATGAAAAAAGTCTTCACCATTCTACATGTCAGTGGTCAAGCCAGAAATTATAAGAAAGTTGTAATGCTACTGTACAGCATAGTAAATACTTCGTATTTAACGGACTTCTGTACCTTTCCAGTGCCTTCAATTATTGTATACCTATAACAGGCATTATTACTAATTCTTCGTTATTAGGTAATGCATCTAATCATTTATGACTAACAGCGTAAAGACTACTGTCACAGTCAGGTAAACACAGCACTTCTTTACTATAAAGCAATAAAATAACTACTTGTTTTCCTGTGTTTTCCCCACTATTATTAACTTTGTATTCTTCCAGTAAATTGTGTGTACAATTTTTCTTCTATCAAAGCCTTCCCCATGTTTGGAGATTACACACATGTTTGCAGTATTCCTGTCACTATTCGACTTTACAGCGTCAATCTGTCCACCAACGACAGATCAAAATCAATAAATCAACCTCTTCTCTGTGATTCTCCTCGGATTCCATTTCAGTACCATTCTCATCCAAACTCTCACTCATTAATTCAGCCCCATTATGGTCAGCACTTGTCTGCACATCTCTCATTCCCGCACATAAATCTTCATTAATTGCCTCCAATACTTCCGCCACTCTTTCTTCATGTAGCTCCTGCAATCATTAATTATCCGTGTTCTCCTCTTTTTCATGACAAGATCCGTCTTCAGTTGCACTGCATACACTTTCCTGTATACGAGATGTTTCATCTTGTACCTTTAAATTATCTCCCATATTCTCTCTACTATAGTGTAAACTTCGTTCTTTCCTTTTAAAAAATCTCTTCAAAGCCACTGTTAAATATCCATATTCTAACTTCATTAGTCTCATTAGCTGTATCACTCTTGTCATTACTTTGAACTTCTGATGCTTTGAAATTATGATGTACAACGGAATGGCTAGCGGGTTCATATTACTGTTGCCCTTTCTGCAAATGCTAGCTGCTTCACAGGTGGAATCTAATTTCATGTGCTTTGTGATTCTAACTCATTCCAACTCGTAATCCCATTTCTTGTCTCTTATGAAAATCATTATTGTCACATTTGGAGAACACGATCTCTACGTAATATCCTTGCTCTCTGTTGACTAGCCTGTTTTCCGTAGCATGACGGAACACGCCCATTCTATTTATATTCTGGTGATTTTCCGTAGTATAGTTCTAAAAGGTTCTTCCTTCTTCTTCAATAATTTGTCATCCTCTCCAAACAGAAACTTATTAACATCATCCCTAGGAGCAGCAGTAATTTTATTACGCCAATTCATTAATAACTTTCCATTCAGTCCCACAATTATCTGCTCTGGCCCTAATTTATTCGTGAGATGTAACAGGTTAGAAACCCACCTTAAAGTAAACCTTTTCACACTCTCTTTTCTAGGATTAAACTTTCACCATCTCAGAAACTATTTTGCAAGCAAATCTCCTTACGTTTACCCCAGTACTCTTCGAAAAAGGCTTCCTTCAGTTTCTGTAACGTGTCATAGAGCTCAGCTGCAGTTACAGTCCCCGTCCTAGCTTCATCTAAAAATTTCGACGTAATAAAACAAATCATTCCAAAATTCTTTTGGATGTATCAGAAGAAAAAAGAAAGTCCCTTAGTAATGTAAACAACTTCAAATTTCAACACAGACTGTTAGTGTCTATTCTAATGTCATGCTTTACTTTAGACAATCTGTTGTCATGCTCATCCAGTTTAGAGTTTACTTCTTGATTAGTCAACTGATCTCTGCTTTATGGTCATTTTCGCAAACATATTCTACAGCAGCAACTTTCATCTCGATCTTATGTACGTCATCTTCAGTTTGATCTATTCTTTGTTTCCTTCTAACAACCACCTTTCAAACAAATGCAGATATTTTCCACGTTTTGTTTAACTCAGAAGCCTGGTTTACTATATTCAGATTAATTTCCGATTTAAATTTCTTAAACTCACCTCACAAATAATTAATACTACTAGACTGCTGTTCACTATTCTTATCAAGGCTAGAACAAAATTCTTCAACTTTCTGATATAGATTATCAGTCTGCTGTTTGAGTTCACTATTGAAACTTTTGTTAGCTTCCATAAAATCTTTATTCACTTCCGTAAAATTGGCTTTCACAGTGTCCATAAGGACTGAAAACGTTTCCTCCACACCTCCCATCGTAATTTCTTCACATGCTACTTTCTGTTTTGTATTCTCAACAGGAGTCAGACTTAGTCTGGCATCTGCTTCCACATTTTTCTATTCATTTATCTAAGTGGACATAAAATAAATGAGTATTACTCAAATCGTACAACTGGTTACTGTTGAAATTTAAATTATCTCAAAAAGTTGCATTTGTTGAAACATTTAGTTTCAGTCCTGCTCCTAAAAAAATTTAAATTATCTCAAAAAGTGGCATTTGTTGAAACATTTAGTTTCAGTCCTGCTCCTAAATATGGGGACAGCTGAGGTACATCACCAACTTATTTCATAAATCATTTACCTGTCTTTCTTCATGAGTGCTGAACCTCTCACAGTTATAGAACTACACTTAACTTATCTCCAGATGTTTGCTGTGGTTGCGGCGTGTCATATCTGCGGATCCCATCTCGCTCTACAGCGCCTTCAGTTTCAAGGACCCCGTTCGATGCACTCGTAACAGACAGCGCTGCTGTGTTGTGCCGTCTGCCAACCGCATGTGTCGCACTTTGCTCCAATTCTGCGCTGCTTCCCACGTCGACTCGGTGACGTTTACCATCCATTTCGCGTCGTAAATATCCACTTCTCGTTACAATTCTCTTCTTTTTCACTTTCTCGTGCCCTATATCATTCTGTCACTAGATCACTGTGCTACAATGTCCTCTTTCGAAACCATCCCCGATCGCAGTTTGGATAGACTACAGCTTTTTATATCCCGAATGATAACGCACCGTACGCAGCGGATCGGTTAAAAGCTCTTCCCACAGAGTATATCCACTCAACTTTCGGTGTTTACTTCCTCTGCAGTCCAGTCCACGCACCTAACTTGTTATAAACTGAGTAATTTTCGTTAACACGTTGTTAGTTGTTTGATACACAAACACCGCCAACCCCATGAAAGTCTTAATTACAGTTTCGACACTCACACAGTCACAGTCATTCGTAATAGCCGGCTTATGGTTGTGAACCGGACCTGTTACCGGAAAGGTTATGAAACGGATTGTCTGAGGTAGAATGCTCGCTCAGTTGTTAACCAAATCAATCTCTTCGAAAGTTCAGTTCTCGATCACGGCTTGTAGGCATGTCACTTCAGCCCACCAAATACGTGCGAATGTCCTCTCTTCTCAGTGGCTGAGAAACAGTACGACCAATAATCGGTCAGTATAAAACTGCGCTATCCCGCGTTTATTTTATAAAAAAACAATCACGACTAAATAACTTGCATGAGCAATAATTTATTAAATCAACAAACGTAGAAAACGCACAAATATCGAAATAACTGGCCTCTCCAAATTACTTAATTACCGTAAAACGTTTCATTTTTTTTTTCAGTACCATAAACTGGCGAGATGCACTTTACAAATTTCGCTTGAGCATATGACTCACGCATGCTAACAACATACATTCCCCTCATGCTAACACATACACAGTTAACACTACAACGATGTTTATTTTGCACATACACTTAAGATGTTCAGGTCAAAAAGGACCTCTTTTCCTGTAGGTATACTTTTACACATTTGTGTACTGAAATAAGAAATAAAGTTACAATTTAGATAGTTTAATGTATTGATCTTTTGAGCTGTTTAATGGAATAGTACAACAGTATAATAATCGAATATTGCAATTATGTGTGTGTTGATTTTACTGCAGTATGCCTAACTTTTAGTATGAATTTTTTTTACATGTGTTCGTAAGATGTTTCATGCAAGTGAATTTTTTACGCCTAACACGTTTCACCGAACTTTAGTAATCAATTTTTCCACGTATATGGCTTCTTCCTCACTTCTTACTCCTAGGACCACTTTTCTTCCGATATGGAGGGTGCAGATTCAAAAGAAGTTATTCTCTCTACACCTTCACTTGCAGCATTTCCTCTTGGAAGATGTCTTCGTCTCATCAAATCCCCACAAATTAGCTGCTCGCCATGAGTTTTTACGAATAGTCTTCTTTGCTGAAGGGAGTTTGCTTTCCATTGCGGTAAGTTGCGTTACATAGCACATAACAGATATATGCAGATATGTCGATCATATTTGAGAACAATTGGCCATCTGTTTGTATTCCTTTTTGCTGTATAATTCACCACTAACTTGTCTTGTGCATCCACAGCTCCTTTCGTAGCATTGAAGTCTAAAATTATATGAGAATTTCTCGAGGTACCATCACTGACTTTTGCATCGTGGTGTAGAGTGGGCTGCACATTTGTTTTTCTTTAGGATGTGTGATACAAGCGTTGTGTCCTTTGTGAAAGCAAATGTTAATGTGTAATAAAAATTAAGAATCCCCCGGTTCTGCGAAAGTTTTGGCGGGATGGAAGATTTAGTTTTTTATTGTGACATTTCGTTTTTCCAGCATTTGGCTCGCGCGTAGGAGAGGAAGAAGATATCGCAAGTAACGTTTTATGCCCTTTGAAGCCATAAAACAAGTCAGCTACTACCCTTAGACCTTGGTTGTTTACAGGTGCTCTACCAAGTCGTTTCCCAGTGTATGGCTGATTATTCCATACATAACTTGTTCCATTGTCACAAAGTACTCAAGATTTGACGCCGTACTTTGCCGATTCACTAAGCCTATACTGGCACAGATGACATCTTCCACTGCATGCAACAAGTTGTTCGTCTTCCGTAACAAATATACTGGGGTTATATAATTTAGGTAATATCTACCTATTTCTCCCTCAAATCCCTTATGGGGGCAAACTTGTCTTGTTCACGTCTTTATAATCTTGTCTCATGGTTATCAAATCGAATAAACGTTGATATCTTTTTGAACGTTTCTAGTAACATTGCAGCTCTGAAAACTGGACAGCCTTTGTACTCATCCCATAAACTTTCAGTATGCTCATTATATGACTTGTAAACTCCAGATAACATCAAAAAACCTGTGCAAGCGTTTAAGTCAACAAAATCTAGATTTTTGCATTATCTCCATACTAACATACTGCCTCAACATTAACGAGTGAATATAACGTCTTCAGTTGATGGAGAAAGGGGTAGTTTGAAACCTGAATATTCATTTGTAATACGAGAAGTGCCGTAGCTTGTTGATCCTGGAGTCAGGTGAACTATATGACATTCTGCATGCCGTTGTAGTTGAGGCAGGGACTCTGTCCTCCATTCAATTGATTTATCCTTTGCTATCGTAACTGCACTGCCTATTATTTGCTGTCCTGCTGTATCATTTGTGTCTTCTACTGAAGATGAAGAGCTGCGTTTCGACAAATGATCTTCATCCTCAGAAACTACTTGGTACGCTCATCAGTATGTCTGCTATTTTTTTATCTTGCAAAGAGGCCATTATCTTGATAAGAAACTTACAAAATATATGAATTGTAAAATTAGAAACCTAGTGACTTGAAACGAAATGAATCACTTTAGAAACTGATTTAATTACAGGAAAAAATAATGACTCACACACGCAATTCCCTACTTTCCATAAAGTAGACATCCCATTGTTCAAAACAACAATGACTTTACTTTCTTATATCCAATTTACCGCGCCCATGTACGTTCCATTGTTGGAAAACTGAATATGGTCAGAATTTTCTGTAATAGTGAACATTGTAATAGACAGTGTATAAAGTGACCCAATCAGCTTCAGAAGTACTATTTCTGTGGATGCCAAACTAAGTCTTCTAAATATTTTTTTCGGTCAGAATACACTTCACTAAGAAAAGTTAATGAAGGCAATTTACTAAAACCAAATATTTCTGAAGTTGTAGACCATCAAAAATCCTTCTGGGTCAAAATAGACCCGAATACCTTACGAGGGTTAATAGACATGACAATATTTATTTATTTATTTATTCACATTCACAACTACATTTACACTAGTTACTAAACGTATTAAACTAGCAATAATTAATAAAAGATATGTTAATAACAAAAGATAAAGTTTCATTTTCACTTACGTTTCATACTCTGTGAGATGCTGACACCTTCCGGCCACAGCTGCAACTATTAGCAACTACTGCTGGTTCGTAACGTACATATGTTACAAGAGAGCTGTGACTCATCGTCGGTATGAAGCTGCATGCTAACATTCATTGCTACAAGAGCGATAGAAAGGCGCTATGCCTCACTTTGTTTCTGAAAGATTCTTGAATGAAATATGTGTGCGCTAACCGTTACGACATCCTGGCATGGTAAAATGTCGTGTGACTAGCGCCTCCCGTCGGGTAGACCGTTCGCTGGGTGCAAGTCTTTCGATTTGACGCTACTTCGGCGACTTGCGCGTCGATGAGGATGAAATGATGATGATTAGGACAACACAAAACCCAGTCCCTGATCGGAGAAAATCTCCGATCCAGGCGGGAGTCGAAGTCGGGCCTTTTCTTTTTTTGTGTTCCCATTTTGTTCGATTTTCTTTGTTGCATTTGTTCGGTGCGGATGTCTCATGACGCCCGTTCAAGTTGAGTGCTGAGCCGTTGACTCAGTTTTTTATTACAGAGGGCAGCTAACCCTCTGACCGAACGCGCTGACCTACCGTGCCGGCCCTTAGGATGGACATTCTGTCGCGCTGACCACTCAGCTACCGGGGGCGGACGGTTTTGTGCAACTGGACGGACTACCCTCGCACGCCTCTCTCTTCAGTCGAAATTCATAATCACGCCTCAGCCCACTTGGTATTTCCCCTAAAATCGAAGATTGCTCCAGTCGATCCCTAACAGCACTGCAATAGATCTTCATACACAATATACACATCGCAGATGTCTGAAACTTAAAAAGATCTTGGAATCATATACACTCCTGGAAATTGAAATAAGAACACCGTGAATTCATTGTCCCAGGAAGGGGAAACTTTATTGACACATTCCTGGGGTCAGATACATCACATGATCACACTGACAGAACCACAGGCACATAGACACAGGCAACAGAGCATGCACAATGTCGGCACTAGTACAGTGTATATCCACCTTTCGCAGCAATGCAGGCTGCTATTCTCCCATGGAGACGATCGTAAAGATGCTGGATGTAGTCCTGTGGAACGGCTTGCCATGCCATTTCCACCTGGCGCCTCAGTTGGACCAGCGTTCGTGCTGGACGTGCAGACCGCGTGAGACGACGCATCATCCAGTCCCAAACATGCTCAATGGGGGACAGATCCGGAGATCTTGCTGGCCAGGGTAGTTGACTTACACCTTCTAGAGCACGTTGGGTGGCACGGGATACATGCGGACGTGCATTGTCCTGTTGGAACAGCAAGTTCCCTTGCCGGTCTAGGAATGGTAGAACGATGGGTTCGATGACGGTTTGGATGTACCGTGCACTATTCAGTGTCCCCTCGACGATCACCAGTGGTGTACGGCCAGTGTAGGAGATCGCTCCCCACACCATGATGCCGGGTGTTGGCCCTGTGTGCCTCGGTCGTATGCAGTCCTGATTGTGGCGCTCACCTGCACGGCGCCAAACACGCATACGACCATCATTGGCACCAAGGCAGAAGCGACTCTCATCGCTGAAGACGACACGTCTCCATTCGTCCCTCCATTCACGCCTGTCGCGACACCACTGGAGGCGGGCTGAACGATGTTGGGGCGTGAGCGGAAGACGGCCTAACGGTGTGCGGGACCGTAGCCCAGCTTCATGGAGACGGTTGCGAATGGTCCTCGCCGATACCCCAGGAGCAACAGTGTCCCTAATTTGCTGGGAAGTGGCGGTGCGGTCCCCTACGGCACTGCGTAGGATCCTACGGTCTTGGCGTGCATCCGTGCGTTGCTTCGGTCCGGTCCCAGGTCGACGGGCACGTGCACCTTCCGCCGACCACTGGCGACAACATCGATGTACTGTGGACACCTCACGCCCCACGTGTTGAGCAATTCGGCGGTACGTCCACCCGGCCTCCCGCATGCCCACTATACGCCCTCGCTCAAAGTCCGTCAACTGCACATACGGTTCACGTCCACGCTGTCGCGGCATGCTACCAGTGTTAAAGACTGCGATGGAGCTCCGTATGCCACGGCAAACTGGCTGACACTGACGGCGGCGGTGCACAAATGCTGCGCAGCTAGCGCCATTCGACGGCCAACACCGCGGTTCCTGGTGTGTCCGCTGTGCCGTGCGTGTGATCATTGCTTGTACAGCCCTCTCGCAGTGTCTGGAGCAAGTATGGTGGGTCTGACACACCGGTGTCAATGTGTTCTTTTTTCCATTTCCAGGAGTGTAGTTTCATTTGATTGAAGTAGATAGGCTTCGGTTTCCGGCAGCATCGCCCATTTCATTCGATGCTGAGGTGCTATTCCACTACAGTTGGAGAACCCCTGAAATGCTGTTCGAGTTTATGTGGTACACCAAGTGGTCTGAGGTGTGAATGGGAATTTGCATTGAGGAGGTAGGAGCGCTAGGGTGCTACGTGCAGTTGTATATAGCCATTGTGCCAGGGTGACGTAGTGGTCGGCGTATCTCCGTAGTGAGCAGAACACCTGGGTTCGAAACCCAGCCACTGTACAAATTTTCATTCGTGGCTTCAGTCTGCATGTATACACCATACATGCCTGAGACATGGATTGGCCTCTGGAACCACACACTTTCAATTGCTGTATGCTATAAACTAAATGGATTTATAAAACGGGAAATTGAGACCTCAAATTGTCGAATAACAATATCGTTTAAACAAAAGTATTAAAATGTGCGTAATTTAGAGATACATACTCGTACTTACACTGTAATATTTAAACAGCAGCAGCAGCCATCAAAAATTATAACATAAGAGAAGATGGTATAAACGCTACCATAATTTCCATTTTTGTCGTAAATAATACGAAATTCCCGTTGTCTGCTGCAACAGTCGTTTGCAGTCACTTATGCAAGGGCTTCAAGAGACACTTCTTCTATATAGTTGCACACGCTGTAACAGTTAAATAATTTTGAATTGTCAGAACTTGTCCGTAGCCAATCAGAACATTGAAGCCAATTGAGAACGCCACCTTGAAGTCGCGTCCAGAGAGCAGGAAACGCTGTGTGAATGCTTTCCTAGCCACAAGCGACTAACAAACCACAAGACATCTACGTATTGCAGGTAATAGTTTACCTTGTCCGGCCGGTAGCACTGCGGTAAGAAATTGTTGGTATCATTTACCCATTAAGGTTTTGTCAATGAAATAAGCTCTAATCAAGTAGTCTCCAATAATACGGTCTGTTTCGTTAGAGGTTTGCCCTTTCCCCTTTGTATTAAATTTCAGTGCCCTTCTAATAACAATTTCTTGCATGACACTGTCATTCCTGTTCGACAGCAACCTTCCATTAACAGTATTTTCAACATGTCTGAATTGTCAGTGTTGGTGGACAACGTATATCACGATACATTTCGTGTTTATAGCTGAATTGTTCGTTTCGCGTGTCTTTTGCTTTCTCCATAGAGAAATGGAATATAAAATTTCCCTTGGTATTTGAAAAAAATAATTTAATTAACCTGTGGTCGACCTACAAAAGCCGCGTAGTCTAGGTAGAAAGCTGTATTTTCTCTTTGACCCTTTTATGCCGGCATCTCGGCTGTGGAGAATGCTGTTTCCTCCGTATACTAGGTGATAGAAGTAAATTCCCCATACAAGCTTCTCGTGAAATTTTAATTCCTGGTCGTCGTGCTGAATTCGCAGAAAGGGAAAGGATATTGCATCATTCCCCGGCTTCATTATCTAGAATGCTTCGGTGTAACGACCAGAGTACCTAATAAATTACTGCGAGCAGCCATATTAAAGCTTAATGCCTATTTAAGATCAGTTACTCGGGTTGAGAGAGAACGCATTATCTGATTAGACATACGTTCACTTCGCATTCGCTTGCGTTACAATCATATTTATGTTGCTGGTCCGATAATTTTACTTCGTGTTAAAGGCGTTAGAGTAATCACAGAGCAAATTTCGTGAAGATTATCGATACGACATTTTTGTATCTTCAGGTTGATGGTACGGCGGCGGTCTGCACAATTTCTTTATTCCAACTCCCTGTTGTCATTGGTAACATGAGGGCGTTCTGAATGACATTCAGTCACAAAACGGTTTCAGATCAGTAGTGTTACATTTGGGTGCCAGTGAATCATAACAATGGGTAGTTCATCTTCGTTTTAGCTTTTGGCCTATCATCCATGTTCTTCTCCGTTTTTCATTTTCCAGTCTTCGTCTACTTATTTGCCACTTCTGTCTCTCCTCTCAACTTCTGTTTCGTCACCAAGATAGCTTACCCTGTCTGCCATAGCAAATGCGCGACCCATGACACAGCAGAAATTCTTTTTCGTAATACCTTTATTTAATATTCTTAATACTGCACACTGTTAAAATGGCATATCGCCTAATAAATGAAACATGTCGCTTCTAATCATATTATGAATGTTCACACGCCTAAAATTATTGATCTGCTTCACTGTAATACTCTGTTCCATGTCGGTCGTATTGATTCCGCTTTAAGTGATGCCGGAGTTAAATCTGGTCAGGCATGGCTTACCATTGCTATAGTTCGTGTGAATTCAGTCTTAACTTCGGTATCTATAAGTTTGCCCGCCCGGTTAGCCGTGCGCTCTAACGCACGGTTTTTCGCACTGGGATGGAGCACCTGGTCCCCGGCACGAATTCGCCCGGCGGACTTAGTCCAGGTCCGATGAGTCGGCCAGTCTGTGGATGGTTTTTAGGCGGTTTTCCATCTGCTTCGTCGAATGCGGGCTGTACCCCTTTTTCCGTCTCAGCTACATTATGCCGGCGACTGCTGCGCAAACAAGTTCTACTCGTACGCATACACCACCATTACTCTACCACGCGTACATAGGGTTTACACTCGTCTGGGGGTGAGGGTGGGGGGTCCACCGTGGGCCCAACCGCTCAATAACCCTGTAAGAGGGGTTCGGTGTGCGGTGGCGGAGAAGTGAAGTGGACTGCGGTAGTCGTAGTGGGGTTGTGGACCACTGCGGCTGCGGCGGGGATGGAGCCTCTCCGTCGTTTATAGGCCCCCGGTTAACATACAATACAATACAATCTATAAGTTTGGAGAACTTTGTCACGTGATATATTGGCCTATAGGACATTTATAATGTGACAAGTCGCCACGTGGGATTAGCCGAGCGGTCTAAGGCGCTGCAGTCATGGACTGTGCGGCTGGTCCCGGCGGAGGTTCGAGTCCTCCCTCCTGCATGGGTGTGTGTGTTTGTCCTTAGGATAATTTAGGTTAAGTAGTGTGTAAGCTTAGGGACTGAAGACCTTAGCAGTTAAGTCCCATAAGATTTCACACACATCTGGACATCTAGTGTGACAAGTCAAGCTGCAACACAAATAGATCTTCTCTTTCTCTGTCTTCGTGCCGTCCCGTTGGAGCGTAGTTCGCTTTTTGGGTCAATGCGTGCCATTTCTTACGGGCTAACACTTGGTGTAAATTTAGGCTTCCTGAAGTGCGAACTGGGTTTAAAGTATCTAGCCACCATAACGTAGGTCTTACACGTTGTCTCTGGCCTTCGACGATCAGATGGTAGGCTGAGCCGATGACTGAACTAGGGGGTGTCGGTTTGATATGTCCCTATCATCGAAGTCTGAATTCGCGCATATTCTATTGACTGGAAACGCCCCAGTTAGTCGTCGGATCGTTGTGTTGTTGAGTATGGAAGTTTCTGATGAACTTCTCGGTACCCATATTTCCATTACATGTAGTATGTGCTCAGCAGTTCTAGGGATGGTCAACACTCCGTACTATGAGATGCAGCTGACCTCATTATAGTGTGGTATATCTTGATTTTAGGTGTACAGGAGGTTCTTGTGAGAAAAGAAACCAGTAAGGTCTCTGAATCGCATCCAGGTCGCTTTGCTTCTTGCTCGCACATTCTCACTCACAGCCAACACTCAACAGTCGGAATGTGTCCGCCTTTGTAAGACGAGCTCCATTAGTCTGTACAGTTCCAGGACATCGAAACGTTTCCACTTATTCGTTCTTGTGGATGTTTAAAAGTAGAGCACATTTTTGTGTGTGTGTGTGTTGTCTAGAGATAACACTGTTCCCGTGCTTGTAAGAGGGCGTGGTAGGAAGTTTCATTTTGAAGGCGGTATGACTTATTATAATAGCTTCTAATGTACTGAGAATATTAAATAAATACTAGTATTATCTCCAGTAATTGTCTTCCACAGAGCTTCTTCAACAATTCTTCTAAGATCCTTTTTATTTCGTACTTGATCTGCTCACAAAATTTGTAACATTCTTTCAGAACCTAACATCTCTGATGCTTTCAGTTTCATACCTGGATATCCTATCGCTCACGTTTCACTTCCGTACAATGCCGCTCCCTAGACGAACACTTTCAGAAACTTCTTCCTCAATTCCGTATCAGTATTAGGTACTGCAGAAAAGTCTCTTCGACTGCTTCAGTCTGATGTCTACCGGCTTCGACTATTCTGTGTTGCATCCTAGATAAAACATGTCTTTCACTTCATCCACTGTTGTGTAGTCTCCAGTTTCGATTTAAACGAGTCGCTATTCTGTGTTCTGTAGTTCTTCGTAAGCCTCGTTGCGTTATTCATATCCAAACGCTATACTACGCTAAGCATGTTGCCCATTACTCATTCTTCGTTACGTCCATTGAGAAGAGGAGGGGCTGTATCGTCTGCGAACTGTAGCCTTGGAAACTGTTCTTCAGGCACTTTTTTCCTCTTGCGGTATTTTCTTTCACTCATTTCATTACTTTTTTCGCCATTCAGGTTGAAAAACATTGGTTGCGACACAGTCTTGCTTTTATTACTTCTACATTGGTCTAGTAAATCCTGTACATGGCTCGTCTCTGTATTTCAGTCACAATCTTCTAAGGACTGTGAATCTTTTTTCTCATTATGTTATCTAGGTTCACATATGTCGGTAGGTAAACAGATTTTTGTGGAGTCTGCCTAAGAGCCTGCCACAATAGTTTTTTCTGGAATATGTTCCCTTATTGAAACCAAACTGACCTGTGCCCAGCACAACTGTAACTCACTTTCTTCTGTCTTGTCACAGTAAACAGTTTGTAAAAGTGACTTGTCAGACTAATCGGCCGATAGCTTTCACATTTATAATCACTTGCCTTCTGTTCTAAAGTTATGAGAAATGAGACACAGGAAATTGCAGATGCATGGCCATTACAGGGACTAAAATTTCAGACACATGGCTATTACAAGGACTTTCTGGCGTTTCGCTGTGTCAAATAAAAGGCCTTATATTTGATAAATTTACATATAAACAACCTGGCAAACAATTAGTTACCACAGAGACATCACGAAAGAACGTCATAACGCTACGTCCTGCCTTGATAATGCCTTGAATTCGACGACGCGAAGTCCACAAATCCCATCAGTTATACAATACCTACATCCACATCTACATGGATACTCTGCAGTTCACAATTAAGTGCCTGGCAGAGGTTTCACAGGGATCACTTCGAAGGTTTTTCTTTACCATTCCACTCTCAAACAGCGAGCGGGAAAAACTAACAATTAAATATATCGGTGGGAGTTGTGATTTCTCTTATTTTCTTATGATTATCATTTATCCCTATTTAGAAAGGCACCAAACATATATTTTCGCAATCGGAGGAGAAAGTTGGTGAGTGAAATTTCATGAGAAGCTCATTCTACAATGAAAAACGCGTTTAATTATTACCACCCCAGTTCGCATACAATATCCATAGGACACTTTCTCCCTCTTTCGCAAAACGAGCTGTCCTTCTTTGAGTTTTTCCTATGTCCTCCGCCAATCACATCTGATGCGGATCCCATATCATGGTGCAGTACTCCAGAAGAGAACGGACAAGCGTAACGTAGGCAGTCTCTTCAGAAGACCTGTCGCATCTTGTAAGTATTCTGCCAATAAATCGCAGTAGTTTGTTAGCTTTCCCCACAACATTATGTGTTTGATCGTTCCAATTTAAGATACTCATAACTGTAATCCGTAAATATTTAGTTGAATTTACAGCCTTTAGATATGTGTGATTTATCGTGTAACCGAAATTCAGCGGATTACTTTTAGTCTGAATGACTGCCACTTTTCACATCACACAAATATCTTGTCTAAATCATTTTCTACCCGGTTTTGATAAACTGCTGACTTTAGAAGACGACAAATGACAGCATCATCTACAAACACTCAAAGTGGGCTGCTCAGATTGTCTCCTAAATTGTTCATATAGATGAAGAACAGCGGGGGACCGATACTATTTTCTTGGGAACGCCAAATATTACTTCTGTTCTACTCAATGACTTTCAGTCAGTTACCACGAACTGTGGACGTTGTGAGAGGAAATCACCAATCCAGTCGCATAACTGACACGGTACTCTGTAGGCATGCAATTTTTTATTAGAAAGCGATTGTGAGAAACGGCATCGAAAGCTTTCTGGAAATACAGAAATAGGGAATCAGTTTCATTTCCCCTGTCGGTAGCAATCATTATTTCATGAGAATAAAGAGTTAGTTGTGTTCCACAAGTACGATCTTTACTGAATCCGTGTTGGCTATTTGCCAATAAATCGTTTTCTTTGAATTAATTTATAATGTTTGAACACAGCATATGTTCCAAAATCCTAGTGCAAATCGATGTTATTGGTATGATTCTCTCTAACTCAGCAGACATATTTTCATTCTTAGATATTGTTGCTGCCTGCGCATCTTTCAGTCTTTAGGGACGCATCCTTGGACGATCGGTGGTGTACATTCTGGACCGGCGGCCTTGCCTTTATTAAGAGATTTAATGCATTCGGTCACGAATTATTTTATTCCTGAAGAAAAAAAACATGGCTTTACTACCCAGTTCTTCGAATTAATTTATGATTTCCAGATGTATAAAATTTTCCAAGATGCCCCTGTGATATTCGCTATTTTTGGCTTAATTAAAACAGCAAATTCAGCCAGAAGGCAAATACTTGTTTATAAAGAATGATTAATATATAATAAGGCGTCGCATGGCGACGGTGGAATTTTCTAGATAATGTAATTTGTCGTCTTTGGGCGGCAATAAAAACAGAAAAATACGGATAGATATACGATCCTTCACTATTTTGTTCGAGGGAGAACAAATGAAGCCTGGAGCGCTAAGAAGACTTGTACTGTTTTTCTGAAGTAAGACGGACGCAGATTTGTGGCAGTCTGATCTAATTTTTAATAAATGTATAAAAACGTGTTATGTCTAAGTTTGAGTGAAGTGTAAAGAACTGTTATAACTTACCGTGACGACGCACGAGCGACTCAAAGAAGACAATGGCTATATAAAAGAGCGCTCAGTGGACATGATACGGACATAAAAATCTACCGTCATTGTAGTACTAAGCTTAAGGTACGATATATGTTTTAGTTTATAATAAATATTTGTTCTGGGAATACTGAATCATTTAGCAGTGCTCATTCCTATCATCTCGTCAGTATTGTTTTCATTTTAATTATGCATTTTGCTAATATTACAGACACGGAGATCAGCAGTCTAATGTGCGTGTTACATTGATAAAAAGAAAACTGTTTTATCGTCTTCTTGCATCAGCTTTAATATCGAATTTCCCTTTTGTGTGATGTTACAGTTGTTTTTGCGCCCTTAAGAACTTTCTGGTCCCTTAGGAAATTGTTTTGTCATAACAATAACTTCACAACCGGGTATGATCGTATCTACGATCATGAAGTAATTAGAAAGACGATAACGCAATTTCTTAATCAATAGCACGCTAGTTGAGACTGCCTCAAGCCACGCGAAACTGCAAGTAAAAACTATTCACATCTCATAATGCAATATTTTATGACAATGGTCAATCCATGATTCTTACGCCAATTGCGATTGATAAAACAGTAAGCTAAATCTCAATTTCCAACTTTCCATTGAATAACAACATCGCTTTTATTTTGTAGCATCACACTTGGCGCCCGAACAGGGACTTGACCAAAAATTAGTTCAGATTCTTGGAAAATTTTCTATGTGCTTGTGTTAATAAATGTTCTGTCGTTTCATGTACACATCATCTCTCTGTGAGTAAGACAGAAAATACGCTGGTCGATAACGCAGTTTAATTATCGAGAGAAAGGAAAAGAAAAGAGACGCGAATTTGCTGAGACAACATAGCGGTAACCAAGCCATCAAAAAGTAAGTCAGAATTTTGCATACGCAGTGTAGTGCTTCAGTAGCAACGTTGCTTTTCCAAGTCGATCCACATCCTTTCTATCTCCTTCCCGCTATAGAAAATCTGCTTTATTTTATCTTTCAAAGTAAAATTCTTCGTAGTCTGATAACAGAAATTATTTTTTTCCATTGTTAGTATAGCTGTATTACATTTTCAACATGGTGGATATTGTGTGCAATTTGCAGTGAAGAGCATCTTCATTCATTTGTCTGAAACGGTTAGGTTCCATCTTGTCTTCTTGCCAGATAGAATTTCATTTGTTGCTTACGCGAGAGTGGTGCTCTTAGCGGACTCACCACGTCACTGACAAACGACGAAAGCCTTGCGTAGCACGTGGTTTACTGACGAAAATGGCAGATAGTAAACAGAGACAGGTGACAACAGGAGACGGGAGTGAAGACGTTAATAGTATCCCATACCCTTTACGATCGCGAACGGTAGGTTCCCGTGTGGAAACTGAACTAACCATGTCTGTAACAGGGGAAAGTGACCCTAAAGTCCAAATTCTTCCCGCTGCAGCTACAAATGACCTCGGTGCGTTAATGGAAATGCTGAAACAACAGTTTGACGCAGTAAATGAGACTATAAAAACACAAAATGAGACTGTTAACGCCCGATTAGATGCTATAAGCGAATCAGTAAAAACACAAAATGAGACTATAAAAACACAAAATGAGACTGTTAACGCCCGATTAGATGCTGTAAGCGAATCATTAAAAACACAGCTAGGCACAATCAAAACAGATCTGCATAAAGAAATTACGGCTGAATTAAATACCCATTTGGGTGAGGTGCAAACTAAGATCAGTGATCAAATTCAGAAAATGCAGAAACAGGTGAAAAGTGAAATAGCTGAAGTATCTGGAACATTAAACACAAAAATTCAGGCAGCTACCAAAGAAATAAACTCAGTTAGAAATGCAGTATCTGACATTGAAGGTGTAGTGGAGGATCTGTCGAGGCAGATAGACTCAATCAATATTGAAGAACAGGTTAAGAGCACCATGAAAGCACACACGGAGGCATTGTCGGAACACTACGGTGAATGGATAAAGGGTAAAGATACTTTTATCGAAAAGAAGGTCAGGGAGGAGCTTAGGGAGACTGTCAAGGATGTAACTAATGAAATCTTAGCTGCTCCTGGTAAGTCTGGAGACACAGTGGTTTCTGAATTGGGACAGATTCGGAGGACACTTACACGGGATCTTCCCGAGTGGAAGCAGCAAGTAGTGGACGAAGTCAGAATGCTGAGAAACTGTGTAGAAAATCCGCACACGCATACGCAAACTATAGGGAACAACTCTTTAGACGGTGACGAATGTCAGTCAACTCCTTATCGTTCACCGCCTGATTACATGCAAAACAACAGTCCTGTTGAGTCCCGAGTAGGGAAAATAAATGATCCGCCCACAATCGTGAGTTTAATGCAAGAGGAAAGTGTGATTAAGCATCGCACTTTTCCTGTTTTTCATCCGCAGAAGCGAGAAATACACCCCATCGTGTTCCTAAAGAATTTTTCCGGCATATTTCCCAGGAGCTGGACAGACAGACAGCGTATTCAGTTCGTCACTGGCTTTATTTCTGGTGATGCAGCATTATGGGGAACGGAAATGGTAGACACGTGTAGGAATTATGAAGAGTTTGAGAAAATGTTCTTGGCAAAATTTTGGAGTAATGGGGTACAGCAAAGATTAAGGAAGGAGGTGTATGGTGCGGAAATTTTCAATGAGAAGCATGGAAGTCTCCGGCGATACTTCGAGAAGTATCTAGCAAAAATTAAATTCTGGGATTCTCCGATTTCTTCCAAGGACGTAATTATGATTCTCAAAAGCAAACTCCCTGTGTCTATTAGAGAGAAATTAGTAAATGTGTCCGAAGAAGACACGGATGTATTCCTTTCTGTGCTGGATTCCTTAGATTTAATTAGCGAGGATGTGCGCTCCAAGGTTGGCAGCGGCAAATTCTTCCCTGGCAGCCAGCAGAATGCATCGCACGCGGACAACAATGCGCCGAAGGAGAGAGCGAGCTACTGCGACCGCTGTTGCCAACCTGCCAGCAGTTATCAAAACGCAAACGGCAATAACTTTAAACGGAAGCAGAAAACCAATTACAGTAATCAGCAGAGATACCACCCAATTTACAACCACCAGGTACAACATCAGTACGGAAACCCACCCTTTAATTCTGCGCCTGAGCAGTATGGAAATTCTCCACAAACTAGTGGTAATTTTTCAAATGGGCCAGTGTACAATCAAAGTTATAGGTCGAAATATAGCAAGTGGCATGGGCAAGGCGGAGGCCACCCAGCACATCAGAACAACTTTTCACAGAATAGAGGGCCGCGGAACAATTTTCAAACGGTACCAAATCCGAACTTTCCTTCACAAGGAAATGATTCTGCCGGCAACCAAAAGATCGGGCGACAGCAGACGTCTCAAGTATTTTATTCACAAGTGAATGCACCCAGTGGATTTTACCCCTCTACACCGGCATTTGTACCACATAACCAGCACCAATATGAAACGGAACAAACACTTAAGGCCATGAATGACAAACAGGTTAAACATCCTGCGGAAAATTAGAGGCAGCACCTTTCAGCCTCCTAGAGGTCGCTGCCGGTTCCAGTGGGGGTACTAACGAATACTCTGATTCTGAGTATGTTAATGCGATACGGTACGACCATGAGACCGACTTACGAGATGACCTTGCACGTGACAAAGAAGCTCAAGACATTAACAACATTTATGATGAACAGGTCCAGGCTGCGATTAAGATTTCTATTGCCAACATTCCTGTCACAGCAGTTGTTGATACAGGAGCAAACATCAATGTCATGTCACCGTGCCTCTTCAGACAGGTGTCTTCTGTTTCAAAAGTTTTATCATTGCCGATTCAGGGCTGCTCCATATCGGGAGCGACTGGTCAATTGAAACAGAGAGTTAGTTTACAGACACAGCCTCAACTGCAGATAGCATCTGTTTTGGTTTCTTACCTCTTGCGTACTGGAAATTTCCTTGTGTGAACTGTTAATGATAAGTATTGTGTTGAACAGCGCACTGACTACATGGTAACGACTACTACATGTAAACTTTAAGTATTAAATGCTATGTATGAAAAAATTGTTTATAGTGATGGACATGAACCGATATTTCTTCAACAAGCTGAAGTAGGAAACTGGGGTTGCACCAAGAATTTCAATTTAATTTTAAGTTAGTATTAAAAAAAAAAAAGTGCTTGCGAGGCGATTGCCCGGAGCTATATAAATATGTAAAGGTGAGAAATGGAGAAGGATGCGTAAATAAGCACTTCTCTCAAGGTACAAGAAGATTTATAGATTTATTTTTAGTAATGTAAGTACTTGAAGTTCTGTAGTAAAAGCCCAAATTACCTGCTTAAAAAAAAAAGGTACATGTTCAAACAGTCCAGACAGTGGACAGGAGTAGAAGAAATAGCTTAAAGTTCAGCTAAAGCGTGCTGTTAAATGGAAAAACAAGTGGTAACCCACATGTGTTCACGCAAGGAGACAATAAGCTGTAGTAAACTAAGTTAGGTGAAATACAGTACAAATAGAGGCAAACCATGAAGCATCAATAATGTAGCGTAAGTACTCCACGAGGCCACTAATTGCTATGAAAGTAAACTATTTCCCTGTGATCTGAGCCCAATGTAAAGAGTATATGAGGAATATTAGCTGACGAATTGATTTCAGTAGAATCGAGGTACTAAATAACCACACAGCAAGCCCCCTGTATCATAAATAAGTCCAAGTAAAGATCTTCAGAAGATTTGTAGTGTAATCTAGCGACCATTCAATACCCTAATTGAAGGCTAATCCAAAGAACAAGCAATTCAGTGATATTTAAACTTGATATTGACTATAACCTGAGTAAGACGTAGAAGTAGCAAAGCATGCTGTAAGGAAGGAGGTTGAAGTTTGTATATGTGCCTATGTTTATTGAGATAATTTTATTTACATGCAGATTTTATTGCAAAAATGTCTCGTAAGACACTCCTCTTATGAAATCCATTTTCCTTGTGCCCGTTCCTTTTGATCCTGGTTCATTAACCCAGACCAAGGGTCGACTTGTAAAAGGCACGTGTGCTTCGAAGCAAAGCAGTGCTTATGAGAAATGAGACACGTAGCGTGATGAACTTCGCTAGCTTTGGTAATGTTTGTTATGGACCGGTTGCGTAAACCCAGTGAACTGTCGGTAATTCCATTCATGCAAAAAAATAGTAGACACGCGTTACCCTATTTTTTTTTTAACAGAGAACGATTGCTGAGTACATGAAGCGAAGAGGGAGACCTATTGTTATCCAGTCTGCCCTCAAATATAAAAAAAAAAAATTGGCAAGCACAAAGGAAAGCACAAAAAGAAAAAAAAGATTCAGCGTTAAATGTGTACTCGTTAAGTAGTAGATATGCTGCGTGGCAGTAGAAAATGATCTTGGGTGCACTAAAGAATAAATGCAACGAGTGTTGCGAAACCTGTAGTTTTCATAATGAGGAGATGAGCACTTAAAAGAAAGTTTGAAAGAATATTTTTAGGTTCACTAGTGAAAGCAAATCTTGAGATATAAAGAGTCCATTCATAAAGCAGTTGTTCACTGGACTTAACAAAAGGAGTGACCATTAATTGTAAATATTAGCTCGTAAGTGATATTTTGTAAATAGTAGAATATAAGTCTTTCTGTACCAATGGAGGAAACCTGCAAAATTGGTTGTTTTGTAAATGAACTCCATCGACGAAGGAACTAAGCACGAATGCTGTGTGAAGATGCACACTAAAGTGAGACGTGCATAATAAAAATAACTGTTCACTGTATATTAGTGGTAGTGTTGTACTGCAAGTGTAAAAAGAAGTCAAGGCTACGACAACAGGTGCAACGCAAAGTTCAGTGTTGTTCTAAGTGCAGCGACAGCTAAAACATTCGTCGTCACTTACCTGTGAGCCTCATGGGAGGCAGTTGACAGAGAAGTATGGAGGCAGCTTCAGTGTCTGGCTCCTCCGATGGAAAACGCGCGCGAGGTGTTTGTATCGATGCACTCGTGTGATACGAAGTTCACAAAAAAAAAGGAGCACTCGACGACCACCAGCTCTGTTACAGCCTGAGCGCGAACGGATACTGAGTGTTGGAGCTCACGCAACACTGTGCAGCCGCTGTGAGTGGCTGACGTGTGGGTGACGAAACAATCCAAACTTTAAACTGCTAACCGCCATGACTTCCATCGTACATACTGGAGGAAAGACATTTGTACACTTGTGTGGCTACATCTTCATATGTAAATTAAGCGATTTTCTTGAGTTGAAGTTAAGATGAGTGAGAAGTAGATTGTTAGATTACTCAGGCCTTAAAGCCATTAATACCGGCACTCCTGAACACTGCTAAAATGAATTATAATCCTGTCTCTTGATGGACAAAGAAAATGAATGTGCACTATAGGAAGACCCTAAACTCCAGACCAGTCCAAATCCTTAACAAATGTATCCAATAGGTTATAAGTTATACTAATAATTTTCCACTTCTTCTGTTTCATATTGTAAATAAAAACCCGGGAAGCCACTTGAATTCCTGGCACCACAGTGGAGAGGACAGATGTACTGCATGATGAACGCCGTAGACAGCTAACACAGAAAGTGAAAGCATCACGAAGTGTAGTGCTACGTTATTAAACTGTAATTGAACCACAAGGAGTCAACAGATGCTCGAACATTGTCCACTCTAGTTTAGTGAAAATAAGCACTCACTGTACTCATGTATTAGTTGTTAAGCTCAAGAGAAAGTAATTCCTGAATTCTATCCCCTGAAGTGCGAAGTGAACGTTCACTTATTGTTATAAGCAAATATGGACCAAACTTAAATATGCACATAAATGTTAGTCTTGGTATTATGGAATGAAGTGACTGATGAACAAAGAATGAAAAACTTTATTTTGAAAAATGATAAATATCTGATATATGTTTATAAATGTGATTTCAATTTATGTACTTTGTACGCCAGTAACGTTATGTAAATGTCACACCAAAAATCACGAATATCTCATGAGGACATGAGGATCGAGGTAATCCTTCGGCATTCCCTCTCTCCTCATGGGAGGCAATGTGATATTCGCTATTTTTGGCTTAATTAAAACAGCAAATTCAGCCAGAAGGCAAATACTTGTTTATAAAGAATGATTAATATATAATAAGGCGTCGCATGGCGACGGTGGAATTTTCTAGATAATGTAATTTGTCGTCTTTGGGCGGCAATAAAAACAGAAAAATACGGATAGATATACGATCCTTCACTATTTTGTTCGAGGGAGAACAAATGAAGCCTGGAGCGCTAAGAAGACTTGTACTGTTTTTCTGAAGTAAGACGGACGCAGATTTGTGGCAGTCTGATCTAATTTTTACTAAATGTATAAAAACGTGTTATGTCTAAGTTTGAGTGAAGTGTAAAGAACTGTTATAACTTACCGTGACGACGCACGAGCGACTCAAAGAAGACAATGGCTATATAAAAGAGCGCTCAGTGGACATGATACGGACATAAAAATCTACCGTCATTGTAGTACTAAGCTTAAGGTACGATATATGTTTTAGTTTATAATAAATATTTGTTCTGGGAATACTGAATCATTTAGCAGTGCTCATTCCTATCATCTCGTCAGTATTGTTTTCATTTTAATTATGCATTTTGCTAATATTACAGACACGGAGATCAGCAGTCTAATGTGCGTGTTACATTGATAAAAAGAAAACTGTTTTATCGTCTTCTTGCATCAGCTTTAATATCGAATTTCCCTTTTGTGTGATGTTACAGTTGTTTTTGAGCCCTTAAGAACTTTCTGGTCCCTTAGGAAATTGTTTTGTCATAACAATAACTTCACAACCGGGTATGATCGTATCTACGATCATGAAGTAATTAGAAAGACGATAACGCAATTTCTTAATCAATAGCACGCTAGTTGAGACTGCCTCAAGCCACGCGAAACTGCAAGTAAAAACTATTCACATCTCATAATGCAATATTTTATGACAATGGTCAATCCATGATTCTTACGCCAATTGCGATTGATAAAACAGTAAGCTAAATCTCAATTTCCAACTTTCCATTGAATAACAACATCACTTTTATTTTGTAACATCACACCCCCCAAGGTGAGATACAATGCGTCCCCAAATGGGGACATTGTGTTCAAGTGGAAGCAGTATAGGTCTAAAAGTCAAAGTATTTTATTTGATTTTATTTCACCGAAATACATAAATTACACAAATGAAGCATTTGCATAACGATAGGAATTCATGATACCCAGCGGTTTATGCCGCTATATGATAAGTTCGTTATTTGGATAAAAGCTTATGGAGCCTACATCTACATGGTTACTCCGCAATTCACACTTAAGTGCCTGGCAGAGGGTTCATCGAAGAATTTTCATACTAATTCTCTACCATTCCACTCTCGAATGGCGCATGAGAAAAAGGAACACCTAAATCTTTTCGTTCGAGCTCTGATTTATTTTATTATGATGATCCTTTATCCCTACGTATGTGGGTGTCAACAAAATATTTTCGCATTCGAAAGAGAAAGTTGCTGATTGAAATGTCGTAAATAGATCTCGCCGCAAAGAAAACCGCCTTTGTTTCAGTGACTGCCACCGCAGTGACACTCTCATCCCTATTGCGCGATAACACGAAACGAGCTGCCCTTCTTTGCACTTTTTCGATGTCCTCCGTCAATCCTACCTGGTAAGAATCCACACCGCCCAGCAATATTCCAACAGAGGACGGACAAGTGTAATGTAGGCTGTCCCTTTAGTGGGTTTGTCGCGCTTCTAAGTGTTCTGACAACAAAGCGCAGTCTTTGTTTCGCCTTCCTCGCAATATTATCTATGTGCTCTTTCCAATTTAAGTTGCTCGAAACTGTAATTAATAGGTATTTAGTCGAATTGACAGCCCTTAGATTTGTGCGATTTATCGTAGACCCAAAATTTATCGGATTTCTTTTAGTACCAATGAAGATGGCAAAATGAATTTCCGAAACTGGTTGCTTTCAAATAAAACAAAATGTCTTAAAGTATACGGTTGTTGGTGAAGTTTATTGACACTGAAAAATTCATTTTTTGTCGATTTTGAGATGGGCACACGGCCGTATAGATTTTTTCAGCGCCTACATGGTGGAATATGTTTCATGTTGCAAAACCGGCTGTAAGCCGTCGAAAATGGCTGTCGAAAATCGTGTTCGGTTTCAAAAGGAGCTAACAGCAGGTTGTCTTCGGATGCAAAGCCCGCTGAATACCCAATAGGCGTGGCTGTCGCTTTGCCATGTCCGGATGGCAAAGCATGTGAACAGACATCAGACTTACCAGTGTGGAAATTCAGAGCTATCCTTCATTCTGTTACTACCATAATAGATATTTTTCTTACTGACCTTTAGCTTGGCTGCGCTGTGACAAATTCGGACGCAACAATGACATTCTCGGTGCCAATGCATTGTCGTTTGGATGGGATGAGTATTTCGTGATTATCTCATTGTCACTTGCCATGCAGTTAGCGGGCTTTGCGTCTAGGCTACTCAGCTTACAATATACCGTATCATATAAAACATGTAACAATACCTCCATCATTGTTCTCTTGTTCAAAATTACCACCAGGATCATCGGATAGACCGTCAATTTTAGATGAATTAAGCTCTGTAACTTCTTCTTCTGCAAGTGGCCTTCGTCTATCTCGGACTCGAGCAATGTGAAATCACCGTAAGATGACTAAAAAGACAGCGAAATAATGTCCTAAATTTCTACGTTATTACAAACTTTGAATCACAATGTCGTCATTTGGAGATATGCACAAAGTTATACATATGTCACTTACCTTTCGTTCTGAAAGACGCCCTTAATTTTCACCGTCGAGAATGCACCTTCCTACGCACAAATACATTTTTTTGCCTAATCTCAGAAGATATTAACCTGCTGATGAGGTTTACAAAGGTTATTGGGAAGCACCCATGTGACTGTGCGCATTCAGTTTTCTTTTGTGCTAGCACAGATTGACAGTAGATGTCGACACTGTTCTCAGCTTGTGACAATATGAAGACAACAATCACAAATGGTAAAATTTAACGAATGTTAATATACTAAGCATTTATTTAGTACGTCCTTATATGAGGACACCATGAGCGAAAGGGTTAAGCTGCTTCGCTACTCAGAGGATGTCTACATCTAAGTTGTTCGTCTTGGCAGTCGTTCTTGATTCGGATATGGGTTATCTACTTCGTCTCCTTTGGTGAAAGAATTTCGAAAAACCTGTCTTTTGTTAATCTGCTGTAGAGGAACTGTCATAACTAACCTTACCAATGATAGTGCGTATTCATAATATTGTTTGCATCTTGCCGCTGGTGTACTTTACTTACATACGGTCAGAATCTCTTTGGATTATCTGCCACATTTCTAGACAGAGTTCCGTTATGGAAACTGTTAAAAGTGTCTCGCACTGAAGATCACGCTAAATTTCGAGCTTTCGTAAAACATAGCGATCTCATGGGTTTTGCGTTCGTTTAGATTTGACATGCTATTTTCGTTGCTTCTACAAGTGTTCCGACCTGTTTTGTATACAATGGGGGAACAATACCATCTTATATTGATTTATATGCTATATACGACGATATATCACTCAACTGCCCTCGATACTATTTCTCTGAATTTAAACGACATTTGTTCTACATATAATCAGCTTAAATTTCATCTCAAACTGCACATTGAGAATTATTTCCAGTAAAGCTTCCGAATTGCAAGGGAGTTGACTGCTACGATTCATTTGCTGTTCCACATAGTCCCAGATATTGTCTATAGGATTAAGATTGAGTGATTTAGGGGAATAGTCGACATATGATACAGTACCTGAGTATTTGAAATAATTGGTTGCTGCATAGCGTTATTGTTGTATTGAAGGTCTGATAATCCATTACCGCTTCCTAGTGTTTGCTATGACAGATGTGTACTTTTGTAACGCTTGTGGTTCGCTACGTATCGACTGCAAGCAAGATTCTTTCTCAAGGTTCGTACACTACTCCCCACTGCAACGATTCACTACCGCTTGGTATCCTCCGTCCGATAACCATGCTTCAGCGAGAAACAGCGCCTCCGTCAGTGCTGTTACATTCTGCAGTTCTTCTTAAGGCAGAAAATTTCTATTAAGTGCAGCGTCCCAATAAGATATCAAATTTGGAAAATAATATGCTGTTCAAGCCTTGCAGGAGAAGCCGCTCAATCTCCTCAGTGCAGCGTCCCAATAAAATGTAAAATTTGAAAATAAAGACCTGTTCACAATAGGAGAAGCCTCGCAATCTGCCTTCTCTAGTATTGGAGTGGCCATTCCTTCTTAAAGCACTCCTTCATTGTATATTGAGTAGCTGTGACTGACCCATGTGATTCCTCCACGATTGCGTGAGTAGCCATTGCAGGAGCTCTAGTGATTTACTACTTTATTAATACTAATATAGTGTTCAATCTGTGACAGTCTTTCTTAAACTTAATCGAAATTTAATCTGTTCTACTGTATGCAAACCGTATCTTAGGAAGAAAGTGAAGCTCTAAGGCTTTTCTGGCTGACATACCTGTACGGCTAGGTTCTGCTGCCTTTTTACAAAGGTTTTATCTCTTAGACCCGAAAGGCATCTTTCCTTTGCTTAACGTGATAGCTGCGCCTGTGTCCATCAGGTGAATAGATAACTATGAAGAGTGCCTGCGAGTTATAGTGTTGCTATGTGATACTTAGGACGAAGGGTCAGTGAAAGAGTGAAAACCGTTGCTGGCATATGGCCTCTTTTTCTCGAATAATACGAAAGGCGTTAAATAAGTAATGAAGCACATTTTTTTCTGGGCCAATTTCGGTTGAAAAGATGAGGAACTTGTGGGACATCGTAGAACATTCCCGCTTCAGTCCCTATAGTTTGACGAAGTTCTGATAGGTGGCAGCGCTATAAGTTGCCTTTAAAATGACGCCTGTAGCGGCGGTGCATTCCCAGCAGAAGGTTGGCACTGAGTTTCTTTCGGCGGAAAACGAGTTCGTCGTTGGTATTCATAGGCGCTTGTCTACGAACACCTGGCAGAGAACAAAAGTGTGTCTCATATTCCCAACAAGATCGCGTAAACCTGTCAGATCTCCCGCGAACCGGCCGATCGCACACGTTTCTGATTCCTGCAGTGTGTTCTACGCCACAAAAATGTAAATTAACTTCTTCTCCATAACAATGCAGTGCCTCGCACAGGACTGCGTACCCGATAGAAGCTCATAAAACTTCAAAGAACCCTTCTTTGTCCTTCCACCCTGCAGCCAGGAAGCAGTACCTTCTGACTTCCACCCGTTTGGCCCAATGAACGATGCAACGATGCACTCGGCGGGAAGCAGTTAGCGGATGGCGGAGAGGTAACTAGCGCAGCAAGTCGTTGTCGCCGGTCTCGACCAGTAGAGTGATATCATGGGCGCATAGAGGCCCTCCCTGCAGAGTATAAGACCATAAGACCATCGTATTGAAAGAAGATTATGTAAAAAAAAAAAAAAAAGAACTTACTAGCCAAAAGAGAGGGGTATAATGTGGTGATGTGGTGTATTGGAATCCTGACTGAAACTAACCTGCTTTTGAATTCACGACATAAAGGAATATATGCCATTGTACGACACTATCATTTATTTTTTAGAGACGCATGAGGTGCCTGAAGATGGCATAGTGTAATGTTGAAACTGGTAATTAAAATAAAATAACAACTCAATTAGACGGCTGTTGGCTAATTTCATTGATAATTATCCGAACTTAGCGTCTCCATCCGACTCGGCAACCATCATCAACAGGGTAGCATGCCCTCTATCCGTGACCCACCATGCAGATGTTTGGAATTCAGCCAAGGATATTGGCGGAAACTCTGGTGACAGAGAACTGTACCTCTTCTTTCCTGCCACATGCTGGAGGTGTAAAATCCTTACGCCACCGGGTTTTGAACTGACCAACTAGGGGTAACGGCCACTGCATAAGTGTGCAAGTGTGCCCGTGAAATGGTGATTATGAAGGTGTGTACGTATCTTGGGAGTTAATACATTTCTTAAAATACAACATGTTCTCAGCAATACGTTGCTCATAGAGTGGAAAAATGGATGACTTCATTTATATCCCCGAACGTTTAAAGCTTGACAATGAGTACTGATACGTTCTAAAAGCGAATATGTGTAGCGAACTTTTTTCAATGAAATATTTGGCCAGCAGAGGTTAAATTTTTAAAGTCCTTCATTCGATATTGATGAGGTCTGTACACAGTTCCTGTTGAATTATACAGTACACATATTTCGGGAAAAAATGTATTTTTCCACAGTCTCTCTTTGCAAGCAGTCCGTAAGTGGATTATGTAATTTGCAGTGCAGTAACAGAGGTAGTTATGGCTCGCTGTGCATTTGCAAAATAAATGAAAATTTAGGATTACTGAACCAGCAGGTATTTAATTTTCCGCTGGCCGGGAAAGTCAACAAATATATGCAATTATCTGATGCGATTAGCCATATTTGATAACGTGTAACGCCGGAAATGCATATACTCCTATTTCCATCTATTGTACTATTTTTTTTTTTCCTTGTTTTGTTACCTCAAGATATGACATTTCCGTCTCTTTATATATTGTAATTGTTTTACTGTTTGTATATATATATTTATGCACTCATGTCGATGTATAATTGGTTTGTTTCGTAAATATTATTTGTATTTTTACGCTGGGTCTTGCCTAGGGAAAACTGCTATCGAACGATTACGTCGATAGGTCGTGTGACGAATCAAAGTGTGTAGGATCTTTGGTAGTGTGAACTCTGCCGCGTGGAGCGCGGGCAGAACAGTGAAGGAGTCTGGCTGGAGTAGCGAGTGGAGCAGGTGTTGTGTAACGCTCCCGCGAGTTGCCGCGCTTTCGGGGTTTAGCAGCATGTAATTGCGCTCGACTTGCGATGATAGTTTCTGACATGGTGTCGCGGACGGGAAGCATTAGCTGGCGCACATCAAGAGCCCGTTTCGCCTGGTGACCGTGTCGAGAAGAAGGCGCGCCAACATCCAGCTTCTGCAACAGCGACGGCCGACAATGAGTGACTGTCGCCACCTCCTCGATCGACGGCTTCAAACCTTCAATCAACCAACAAGGAAAACTAAAAGCACGTAAAGTTTCAGAACTGTATGGCAGACCTCAGCTTTTCAAATTGTTCCATTTGCCTCGCAAAATTACAGCAACTTAGCATGAACGATTGTTACTCATTGTCCCAATTGCATTACCAAGCAGAGTCCCTTCCTTTTCCGGAATGAACCCGAGTGTCATTGAAATTCAAACGCCAGCATTAAAGTAATATTCTATTTCGCTGCTTTAATTTCAAAGTTCAGTTAAAGTCTCAGAGCTGGCTACAATATTCAGATTACACAAGCACGAATTAAGAGTGCGAGCTTTGTTACCGTATTTTAGCTTACCTGTGACTGCAGCTCAGCTTGGTACGTACTACATTTTACTATTGTTAATTGTTCAGAATCATTTAATTCAAGATCAAAGTTAAATCTCTTATTTCTAAATTGCGTAGATTCAAGTAGCTTTTGAAATGATTGTTGAGGTAGTCCAAGACTAACCGTATTTTACTGAATTTCGATGTGCTTCAGAAAGAAAGCTCACTATTAACTTCAGTCACTAAATTAACTTTCGATTTTCCGGTTATTAATTCTTTTGCTAAATTAAGTCAGGGTGTAGCGAAATTTATTACTTCTGACAAACTTTCAGTTTTCACACTACACGTGTCAACCTTCAGTTGCCACGCTTCTAGTGTTAATTATATGTGTAATAACCTTTCTTTTTCAGTTACTATAGTAATTGTCCTTAGGACTGGCGACCGTGATTTCCCCCAAATCTCAAATATCTAATTACCGCTAGTTAATTGTTAACGTAACGGCCGCACATTTACTTTCTTTATTAACTTTACCCCTTTTCAAAATTAATTTCCACCAGTTTCATTTGCATTTTTCCTTTCATTGAGATGTAACCCTTTCCTCCCTCTTTACCGACAGGTTAACTTCGGTGACGATTGCTTTTCCAAAACTCCCATTAGGTACACGCGGTTTCATTTTTCACTGTCATTAAGGTCGGTAAGTGAGGGGGAGGTTACAAACGTTTGCTAGTAGACTTTACTATGTTCATGAAAATAAGCTGGTATTTTTGGACTCGCTCTGCGGAAATGCAGAGAAGACAATTTGTTGTGCCGCTGTGCAATTTTCATAACAAATAGTAGATGAATATTCTTCTGATGATTTAGATTTGCTTGGCACGTGTCTCTACAATCGTCTGATGGGAAAGCTCGTCGCCTTTTGCTTTCGTATGCCCTCTAATTTTTAATCACGATTTTTGCTTTATAGAGAAAGTTTATCGAATTTCTGAGGTAGAAAGCTGGACAAAAAATTTATTTTAATGTCCAATGTTGGTGTTGGTCGATCGTGAACCTAATCTAGCCCGAGTGTAGTGGTGCGTTGCAGTGACAAGACACCGAACGTAAGTTGAAATCCCCGTGTGGTTGTAGATATACAGGGTGGTCAGAAAGAGTCTGAACAGTTTCTGATAGTTTTGCGGGACAGGTTGTGCCGAGAAATGACTGTTAAGAAAGAAATTAGATACGTTTCACCGTTTCCAAGTTAATTACCATTCAAGTTAATCAATCAGGCCGTTGGGTGCAGACTGAAGTGGCCCGCAAGAGATGGTGTCACAGACGTAATCTTCGTTTGATTTCCTAAAAGCGAACAGGAGAGGAATACAAAAATTGCAGATGGGAAGTAACTCAGAAACGGCGCAACGTATCGTATTTTTTCTTGACAGTTACTTCTAGCACAGGCTACCCTTCAACGCCCTTACAAGTTTTTCACATAGTTTCTGCACCTTGTATAGATTTCCCACTTTTTCTCTAAGTGGTTTGAGACGAATGTCCTTTGAAAAGGATACGAACAATTTCTTTTATCAACCTTTCTCAGTCGCTTTCTTTCGTCATCGACGGGGCGTTAAATCCTACTTTCCCTCCCATTAGTTAAATAGAAGGTTAAACACGAAGATGAGTTGAGAATACGTGAGCGCCAACTTCAAATATATAACTGTCAACAGTAGCACCGTAAATCACAATTCTGTTGTGCGTATGCAAGATGTGCCCTACCGAATCTCAAATGGTTCATGATTCGAATTTCTTTATTGTTATTTCAATTCCTCGCAATGAGGTGGTGGGCCTAAATTCGGCATCTAGCCTAATGTTTTCATAGTGTAAAACGATAAAATGAAACGAGCTAGGCAATAACTGTGAATTTTACGCTGTTAACAGGTGATAATTTTATGGTTTGTATCAACACATGAACTGTGCACTGAGCGATTACGTGCGATAGTTAAAATACATCGGTATGGCAGTTTCGATGTTACTGTGAGCCGTAGCAAGAAACAAATCGATAGGATGAGATGTGCCTTGGGTAGGAAATGGTTAAGTATGTCTTTAAAGACGGCCGGGGTGACCGAGCGGCTCTAGGCGCTACAGTCTGGAACCGCGCGACCGCTACGGTCGCAGGTTCGAATCCTGCCTCTGGCATGGATGTGTGTAATGTCCTTAGGTTAGTTAGGTTTAAGTAGTTCTAAGTTCTAGGGGACTGATGACCTCAGAAGTTAAGTCCCATAGTGCTCAGAGCCATTTGAACCATTTTTACACTGTAAATCTCCCTTTACAATTGCAAGTTACTCCTCTTTCTACACAGGGTCAACATTAATAAAGCCGACAAACTGCAAGGACGAAATCCTGACTAGAAATGGAGGAAAAAAGGTCCTATGAACATGTGTCCGGAAATTTATTGTCGCCACGGTAGATGGCGCTGCCGAATCAAAGTTCCTCTAACCACGTGCCGTGTGCTCCTAATGTGTTCCTTGTCTGTATGATTGGTTCGTCTCAATAACCTGCAGAACCTGGTCCTCCATATCTTGTGCATGCACAGTCCACCACCTTCTTGCACGTTTGTCTATGTGAAAGGACCCATGATCACACAAATGCCCAAAAAGGGCTTGAAATCTTCTGTGAAGTCGTTGGTGTCTTTGAGGGTACTTGTTTTTGTACAGCCGTGCTGCCTATTGACTGTTTCCATAGGCTTCGCCGTATACAAACACCATCTCGACTTGATCCCGGTGTGAATACCGTACCATTATGCCGCTTATTATAATACACGAGGAACACACAGCACGTGGTCGGAAGAACTTCCACTCGTCAGCACCATCTGCCGTGACAACTATGCATTTACGGACACATGTTCATAGGACATTTTTCCCTCCATTTTCAGTCGGAAATCCATCACTGCGGTTTGTCAGTTTTAATAATGTTCACCCTGTATATATTTTAACAACAAAATTTCATTAATTGATAATTATAATATGTCCTACGTTAACAATGTAAGATTCCTTTTTTCGGATATCTACAATACGTTCATCTCCACTGACACATCAAACATGAGTAGTTTATTATCTTTGTTCATTCCACGACTCGTAGTAACACGGAATACCCATGGGCGCGACAACAATTATTAGAGTTTCCTCGCAGTAGGATATGATGACTGTCCTTTTACACAATTTTATGAGAAAAGAACGCTTTCAGACAGTTATCTGTCTTCTCCTCTGCCCTGGGACGCAAACTCCCTTTCACACGTAGTCTCATCATATACCACAATAGCCCCCGTGGGAGCAAAGTTTTTTGGGACAGTAGAAATTCGCTATCACCCAAAAGTCTCTATATCAGTCTTTTCGTGGGCAGCAAGACTGTTCTACATTACGCACATTTGTGAAGTTATTATTGCTCCTGGAGCATCCTTTAGAGAGTTGTTAATGGAATATATCTTATTTCAATCCTACACTGTAGAGCCAAAGAAAGTGGTATATACATGCGTATTCAAATACAGAGATATGTAAACAGGCAGAATTCGGAGTTGCAGTTGGCAACGCCTATATAAGACAACAAATGTCAGGCGCAGTTGTTACATCACTTACTGCAGCTACAGTAGCAGGTTATCAAGATGTGAGTGAGTTTGAACATGCCATTATAGTCGCCGCTCGAGCGATGGGACTCAGCATTTCCGAGGTAGCGATGAAGAGGGGATTTTCCCGTACGACCTTATCACGAGTGTACCGTGAATATCAGGAATCAGATAAAACTTCAAATATCCGATTTCGCTGCGCCCGGAAAAAGATCCTGCAAGGACGGGACCAACGACGACTGACGAGAATCGTTCAACGTGGCAGAAGCAAGCCTTCCGCAAATTGATCCAGATTTCATTGGTGGTCCAGCAACAAGCATCACGTACGAACTATTCGACGAAGCATCATCGATATGGACTTTCGGAGCCGAAGATCGACTCGTGTACCCTGGATGACTACATGGCACAAAGCTTTACTCCTTGCCTGGGCACGTCAACACCGACATTGGACTGTTATTAACTGGAAACATGTTGCCTGGTCGGACGAGTCCCGTTTCAAATTGTATCGATCGGATGGACGTGTAAGGATATGGAGAGAACCTCAAGGACCCGGCAGGGGAGTGTTCAAGCTGGTGGAGAGTCTGTAATGGTGCGGGGTGTGTGCATTTGGAGATATGGGTCCCCTGATACGTAACACGTACGTAAGTATTCTATTTGATCACCTGCATCCATTCATACCATTGTGGTTTCCGACTGACATGGGCAATTCCAGCAGGACAAAGCGGCACTCCAAGCGTCCAGAACTGCTACTGAGTGGTTCCCGGAACACTCTTCTGAGTTTAAACACTTCTGCTGGCCACCACACTCCCCAGACAAGAACGTCATTGAGCATATCTGGGATGCCTTGCACATGCTGTTCAGAAATCTCCACTCGCTCGTGCTCTTACAGATTTATGCACAGGATTCATTGTATCAGTTCCCTCCAGCACCACTTCACACATTAGTCGCGCCCATGCCACATCGTGTTGCTTCAATTTAGTGAACAGATTATAGTCACTAGGTGTGAGATCGGTGCTATGAGAGGGATGGCTTAAAACATCCCAACCAAACGAAGTCAACAACTGTTGTGTTCCATGAACGGTGGGCGGACGCGCGTTGTCATGAAGGAGACTATCCCGCAACGTTTGTTTTGCATGGCTCTGTGAAATTTCTTCATTGTCTCATAATATCTTGCAGCATTTATTGTTCCACCTCTTTCCAAAAAATTAGAGAGTAGAACCCCTTTTTTGTCCCAAAACATTGGCACCATGATTTTCCTAGCTGTTATCTGAGTTTTGAATTTTTTGGCTGACGGAGAATGAGTATGACACCACAGCATTGATTGTCGCTTCCTCTCTGGAGTATGGTGACAAGCTAAATTTTCTTCTCCTGTCACTACAGAGTTGAGAAAAACCTCGCCTTCAGTCTCAAAATGGTCAAGAAATTCTCGATCGGCACTGACTCTGTTCATTCTGTGTGCTTCGGTAAGCATCTTGGGCAACCACCGCGCACACAGCTAGATATAATAAGGTCGATTAGTTACGATTTAATGAACAACAGTTCGTGAAGGGTTTCCACAAACTGCATGCAGGGCGTCTATTATCGAACGGCGATCGAGAGAAGATGTTCTTCAATTTTCTGCACCACATCATGTCACAACAGACGGCCTTCCGCTTCTGTCTCCATCGTCCAGGCAATATTGAAATTCCGTACACATTTCGTCACACGCTGCCTTGACATTTCGTCCTCTCCATAAACTGGAACAATTTCCGGTTAATGGCAGCGGCGTTAATGACCTTAGAATTTCGGTAGCGAATTATAGCACGCACTACGCACATCAGGAATGAGAACACACGTATCTAATAGTCACCACAACACTAATCACAAGCAACTGATTGTTGAGAATACTCGTTCCTTCCGCTGGCTTCCCGCAACACGGCAGCGGTACTAACTTCCCCTCCGGACATTCCATGCTAAAGCTACATTCCTTGTAACCTTAGTTTCCGGATGAGCCGTTAGTGCGGCCAGTGACTGGTTCCATCTAACCTTCAAGCTCATCCATTTGGCAGCTGTTAAAGAGAAAAGCCCTGCAAAGCTTAGGAAATAGGCTTATCCACCAAAGATTATATATTATGATCACTCATTTGTGACATGACAGTTAGACGGAGAGGATCTGTATTTCAATCATGCCTAGACGGTAAATACCGCGGTTCGACTGCGTCCACATTGTTACCTTGTGCTAGGAAGGGCTCTCAGCAAAGGAATTATCCAGCAATCTCGGACTGAACTAAAGCGATGTTGTTCGAGATCGAGGAGATACAGAGAGACAGGAACGTTCGATGGATGCCACGCTCAGGCCGGCAAAGGGCTACTACTGCAGTGGATTACCGCTACCTACGGATTATGGCTCGGAGGTAACGTGACAGCAACGCCACCACGCTGAATAACGCTTTTCGTGCAGTCACAGGACGTCGTGTTACGACTCAAACTGTGCGCAATAGACTGTATGATGCGCAACTTCACTCCCAGCATCCATAGCGAGATCCATCTTTGCAACCACGACACCATGCAGCGCGGTACAGATGGACCCAACAACACGCCCAATGGACCGCTCAGGAATTGCACCACGTTATCTTTACCGATGAATGTCGAATATGCCTTCAACCAGACAATCGTCGGAGACGTGTTTGGAGCCAACCCGGTCAGGCTGAACGCCTTATCCACACTGTCCAGCGACTGCAGCAAGGCGGAGGTTCCCTTCTGTTCTGGGGTGACATTATGTGGGGCTGATGCATGCCGCTGGTGGTCCTGGGAGGCGCCGTAACAGCTGTACGATACGTAAACATATCGACAGCATATTGGCGAGGCATTCGTCTTCATGGACAATAATTTGCGCCCCCATCGTGCACATCTTGTGAATGACTTCCTTCAGAATAACATCGCTCGACTACAATGGCCAGCATGTTCTCCAGATATGAAACCTGTCGAAAATGCCTGGGATAGATTGGAAAGGGCTGCTTATGGACGACGTGACCCACCAACCACTCGATCTACGCCGAATCGCCGTTGAGGAGTGGGACAATCTGGACCAACAGTGCCTTGATGAATGCCACGACGAATACAGGCATGCAGCAATGCAGGAGGACAGGCTACTGGGTATTAGAGGTACCGGTGTGTACAGCAATCTGGACCGCCACCTCTGAAGGTCTCTCTGTATGGTGGAACAACGGGCAATGTGTGGTTTTCATGAGCAATAGAAAGGGCATAAATTATGTTTATGTTGATCTATATTTCAATTTTCTGTACAGGTTTCGGATCTTTCTGAACCGAGGTGATGCAAAACCTTTTTTGTTGTGTGTATTTCGAACCAACTGCTTAATAGCTTGTTTCCCCGTCTTTGGAACGTAATACATGACTGATTCTGCTTATCAGGGACCGGACAGTTTGTTTGTAGCTTTGTGGCCATATGTGACAGGTCAGAAATTCGTGTAAATTACGGGAAGCCTATTTGCGTATTCGGTGATGGCTCACGCGAATTTGATCGCCGAGACATCAACGTGAGTTCTCTATAATGCTCCTCTAGCCACTTTAGTACGGTTCTGGATCCGAGGAGCGGACAATTATTCTGTTGAAAGACAACATCGCCGTCAGGGAAGACATCAAGCACGAAGCGATGGGGTTGTTCGCAGCGGTCAGACTGTCTTCAATTATTGCCTCAGGTCCAATGCAAGCGCAGGAGTATCTCTCCCGTAGCATAAAACTGCTACCACCCGCCTGCGTTCGGGGCGCGCTGCACGTTCCGAGCCGCCGTTCGACTCGATGACAGCGTTTTCGGGGACGACCATCGGCCTATTGTTGCAAAAATATGATTCACCCGAGGAACTGACACGTTTCTCATTGATCGACGGTCGAATCCCGGTGTTCCCGCGCTCACTGCAATCGTAACTGAAGATGTCTTTGAGTCAACAGTTGATCACGTAGGGGTGGTCTGCAGCGAATCTCCAAGATCAACAATATACGATGAACGATGAACTATGAAACACTTGCGCGTGCACTAGCATTGAGCTCTTTTGGCAGAGATGCCTCAGATCACCATTTATCCTACTTCACACAGTAGGCAAGAACCCCATGTTCTGTGTGAAGAGTCTTGGACATCCCACCATTTAGTGGCTAGTGTTAGTTTACCTGTCCTACCTCTTTCCGTAGATGCTCACAAATGCAGTACCTGAACATTCGTCCAGTATTCGAGATATCGTTCACAGGCTCTGATTAATAATTGGTTCAAATGGCTCTGAGCACTATGGGACTTCTGAGGTCATCAGTCCCCTAGAACTTAGAACTACTTAAACCTAACTAACCTAAGGACATCACACACATCCATGCCCGAGGTAGGATTCGAACTTGCGACCGTATCGGTCGAGCGGTTCCAGACTGTAGCGCCCAGAACCGCTCAGCCACACCGGCCGGCTCTGATTAATAATAATCTGCCCGTTATCATAGTTGCTTATCTCAATGGATTTCCCCATTTGAAGCCCATAACTTCACTAGGGGCTCTCCCATACGAGTGTGCTCCGCGTCATTTGGCCGCAAATCTACCAGACGACGTTGGATCGTCGCGGTGGGCAGTTGTCATAAAGTTTTTGCTTATCAGTGTATAACATAAACAAGAAAATGAAGGAAAATAGGAGAAAATGTAAGGAACATGTCGACTGTATGGCTGCGGAAAAATTCCCGATAAAGGCTCAGAATTATAAATCACTGGAAGAAAATATGTAAGATGACCATGTAAGAGACGGGTCAGTTTTAGTAACCGTTATAAGCGAGAAACCTAGGAATGGTACCACAACCCCATATTGCTGTCCTAAAGACCACGAGGAGGGCATTACACTAATTACAACGCGCGTTCATCTTGGGGTCCATCATTCGTAAATGGAAGGAACATAGGTAGGGGGACAATGGGAATTGCCTTCTAACATGTGGGGGAGAATGTTGAATCTTGGAACACGCTTCTAACTCTCCCTTTTACCAAGCTCTGTAACAGAAGTTAAATTTTTTTCTTATTTCGGTCTGATATAATAGCATTCACTTCATGTGTGCTGCAGTCATTCTCTGAAACGACGAAATTTGTTCATTTGTTACGCTCGAGAAAATCTTGTCAGCACTGAATTTAGTACTCTATATAGGATATTATTATTGTACTATACAGAAATTATCAGTAAGTGAAGTCAAATTAAGAAGAAATATTATCAAAAATCAGTCACAAGTTAGAAACGTTTTGTAATAGAAGCTATAGGTAATTACATAAAGTTCCATTTCCTAGACAGGGAGAACTCCTGTCCCTTCTTCGTGTCACTATTTTCCCAGAGTTTTCCATACATTCCTTTCCTAGTCGATTGTACGGAGAACCTCCTAACTATTTACTGTATGAATTCATACAGTTTTCAACATGCTTCTGTAGCACCACATCTAAGATGCTTCTATTCCCTCCAGTTCCGGTTTTGCGACAGTCCACGCCTCAGTACTATACAATGCTGTTCTACAAACGCACGTCCTCAGAGATTTCTTCCTCAAATTAAGACGTATGTTTGATAGTAGTGGTCTCTTGACCAGGAAAGCTCATTTTGCTAGTGCTAGTCTGTTTTTTTATGCCATCCTTGCTTCGACAGTCATGGTTTATTTTGCTGCCTAGGTAGCAGAACTTCTTAACTTCATCTGCTTTGTGATCATCAATCCTGATGTCAAATTTCTCGCTGTTTTCATTTCTCCTACTTCTCATTACTTTGGTCTTTCTTCGATTTATTCTCAATCAGTATTCTGTACTCATTAGGCTCTCACTTTCGTCAGCAGACCATGTAATTCTTCTTCACTTTCACTGAAGATGGCAAGTCATCAGCGAATCTTCTCACTGATATCCTTTCACCTTGAATTTTAATACCACTCTTGAACCTTTCCTTTACTTCCGTCATTGGTTCCTCGATGTGCAGATTAAACAGTAGGGGCGAAAGCTTATATTCCTGTCTTACACCCTTTTTTGTCCGAGCACATCGTCCTACATCTTCCACTTTTATTGTTCCCTCTTGGCTCTTGCATATACAGTATATTACCCATCTTTCCCTACAACTTACCCCTGCTTTTGTCAGGACCGTTTCACGTTGCCGAACGCTTTTTCTAGGTCGACAAATCTTATGAACTTCCCTTGATTTTTCTTTAATCTTGCTTCCATTATCAACCTCAATGTCAGAACTGCCTCCTGGCACCTTTACTTTTCTTAAAGCCAAAGTCATCATCATCTAACAGATCCTCAAAGTTCTTTTCCATTCTTCTGTATGTTATTCTTGTCATCAATTTGGATGTATGAGCTGCTAAGGCAACTGCGCAATAACTTTCGCACTTGTCAATTCTTGCAATCTTCGGAATTGTGTGGATGATGTTTTTCGGAAAGTCAGTTGGTATAGTGCCATACTCATAGATATATTATACAGCACTTAAATGTGTAGTTCTCGTAAACGGCAGAAAACGCCGGAAACCGCGTATGATGATTTCTATTGCGCATATTTCATGCGATTTTAAAATCACACAATATGTGACATTTTCATTATATGTCCCTCGGATCTATTCGAATTTATTTATATGCTCTGAAGTTCGTAATTTAGATTAGTTACTAACATTTTACACTGATCACGTTTGCGTCAAACTGCAACGAAGAGGAACACATCAGTTAGTGGACTAATTTAATATATCACCTCTGCTAAAACACTGTTGTCTGTTATGTTAGACTAAAATTCAAGAGTTCATAAGCGAGGTGGTCAAATATTTGACTGCATATTTTTCTCGTTTCCGTGTTAGAAGAAAGTTTCGTTCTTAGACTTCGTAGTTTTTTATACTTCGATTCCTCTGTTGTCTTTCAGATTTATCATCTGGGCAATGCTGCTAGTAAGAAAAGTGGGTAGCCATACATCACACCGAGGTCTTTCCAGAAATCTGGTTCTTGATCTGACGTCAACGACGGATTGCGCCACATCTTCGATATTCGTGATGAAATGGAAGTAGTGACTACATAAGAATGACGAATGTAAGCGAGAAGCTATACACACATAGCTAGGGTGTGAAAAACATTCTTACTTGCAACAGTAAATGATATAACAGCAACGGAATTGGTTCCAGTCCATTTAAACGACAACAGGTGTTAGAAATGGAAGAGCCGATAGTGAAGTTTGAATTATTCAATGACTTTTCCACAGTACAAGGGACTAGCAATAGTAAGCAAAGTACTAGCGAAGGAGGTAATATAAATATTATGACGTTTTCTCTGGAAGTATCTGAAGTGTAGTCTTAACCTGAAATAAAACGTATACAAGAAAAAATACTTGAACTAAGAAAAGAACTGAGTTTCTAAAATATAGTGCTACTGGAGAAACGAGCTTTATGGCATAATTTGACTAAAAGAAGGGGGTCGGTTGATCGGAACCGTCACTTAGGTGTTGTAGAAAAGTGTGGGGAGTGAAAATTGCAGAAGTAGAACAAGTCTTGTCTATAGTAAGCGGTGAACTGGGTGAAGGTTGCAATAGTTATGCAGATATTAAGAGGCTTGCACGGGATATAACAGCGGGGAAAGGTTCATCAACCTAGTCTTCGGACTGAAGAGCGTAAGCATGACAAATTTAAAAAGTTACACACAGCAACAGCCGTAAAATGTAAGTGAATAATTTTTTGTGTTACTTTAACGAGAAACGTTGGCAACGCACGCTGACTTATTGCGTAAAGCAAATGGAGAGCAACAGCTGTAAGCGTGGCGAGGCCAAATGTTGAACGTTACTTTTATTCCGAGCGCTATGAGGGACGCCAGGAACGGAAGAGGAGAAATACAGCCGACGTGTCCGTCACGGATGAGACTGCAGGGCTTTTCCACTCTCGTGATTCGCTTCCACCTGGGAAATTTCAACAGTTTTCCGGCTTGCGCTATCCGCGGACCCAGTAGCTTAACGTTTTAATTGAACCCACGCAGAGGCATCGTTACAAACTTAAAAGGTCACGCTTGATAGTTGAACCATGAGACGTTGATGTACACAAGCTGTTTTAAAACTAAAGGAAGTAAAAGATGTCTCAAGGCCTCATAAAAATGGCTGGACGCTGTAGGGCAACACAGGATCTACACAGCAAGCACACACGACGACATATTAGCAGACATTACAGTAATACCATGTGCCATCGCCTCTAGCCTTGATTGTGGTTTCATTTCAGCAAGGAAGAGAGTTCACAAGTTTCCTCATGTGCGCCATACCCAGTTGAAGCCAGTCACTGATAACTAAATCCCTTAGAGCTACTAAATTAGGAGGGGGGGGGTAATGATTGCTAAGTTTCAGGTGTTGTTCCAAACGGTCCCAGACATTATCTATGGGATTAGGACAGGGCGATTTATAGGAGCAAGTGCTTAGCGATAGGGTGCCCGAGTAATTGGCAAATCGGGAATATACGCGTGTAGGCCTGTGAAGGTAAGTGTTGTCTCCTGGGAGGACGGGAGTGGAGGATGTATATCTTCTTCTTATTCTTCTTCTCCCTTAGCGTTCGTCCAGCGTACTGGCGGGGTCCGCTGTTTAGCCTCGTTGTCGCCACTTCTTGCGATGTTGTGCCTCATCATGGTTACGGCCTGAGATATTAAGGCAATACTTGGTCATCTAGGAAAATTAAACATCCTGGTTTATGTTCACAATCAATGGGCTTAGGAGGAGACGTGTGGAAAATTGCAATACTTTAAAAGCAAAAAAAATCTCGAAAAGTTCAAAGTTCTCAAGTCAATGAAACTACATTTATCACAAATGTTAAGAAATGTTATATGTATACACACATCAAATTTCATGCTTATTGGCGTTGTAAGTTTTTAATTAAGGACAGTCGAAATGTTTTTAACAAGTTGAGTGCAGATGTTAAAAAATAAATAAAAAACGGCTCTAAGCACTATGGGACGTAACATCTGAGGTCATCAGTCTCCTAGACTTAGCACTACTTAAACCTAACTTAACCTAAGGATATCATACACACCCATGCCCGAGGCAGGATTCGAACCTGCGACCGCAGCAGCAGCGCGGTTCCGGACTGAAGCGCCTAGAACCGCTCGGCCACCGCGGCTGGCTGCAGATGTTCCTCTTTTGAAAAATGTATGTAGCGAAAAACAATGCATTTTTGAAAGCTTTGACACATCATTATTAAAAATATTTTGATATCACCTTTTGGTGGATTTTTGCAGCTCTCCAACAATCCTGGACTCGCATTCGGGAGGACGACGGTTCAGTCCCGCGTCCGGTCATCCTGATTTCCCTAAATCTCTCCAGGCAAATGCCGGGATGGTTGCTTTGAAAGGGCACGGTCGACTTCCTTCCCTAATCCGATGAGACCGATGACCTCGCTGTTTGGTCTCTTCCCCCAAACAATCCAATCCAATAATCTGTGAAAAAGATGAACTAAATATTATGTCTTTTCTGTTTTATTAATGCCTCACTGTAGTATGAAATAAAAATTGCATGTCAAATTTAAGTACACTAACGTCAGTGGTTTGTAAGGAAAAGGCACATAAATATTCCAGATAGTAAGTTAGCGGAAACCCGAATCAAAGATTTGACAGTGTTTGTAGAAGGCGTTACCTTTTGTGGGTGAACTAGCGCAAACCATATGCTTACTCCTTTCCATCCTGAAGGAGTCTTTTCGTTGCTTTTCTTCTTTTGTTAATCTGATTTTCAAACTGAGTCCTAATAATGTCAACTGCAGTAATTCTCCTGTTACCGATTTCCTTCAATATCGGCAATGTGAAAGCTTCAGGATCAGATCCTAGCTTCCGGAGAGTTCTTAGTCCAAAGAAGCATGCTTCAGGTTGTAATAGTGGATCTACACGCAGCTTTCCTAAACTTTACTCCTGTGCAACCACTTGTAGACAAACACCATTAACCAAAGAATACAGAATCAGTGCAGTGATGCTTTTCTAAAGCCTTCTTGGTGTACTGCGCAAATATTCCGTGCACGGTGATTGCGTAAAACTGGTAGAAAACGCCGCAGATATGAATAATATGGAGAAATGCAGAATAAGAGAGGGGCGAGGCCCTGTGCAAGCTTTTACCAGTTATTATTTTAGTCACACTTACAAATGTTATTGGAACGTAGTAACCAGGAACTGAAATTTCAGTTCCGTGTAATAAATGAAGAGCCAATAAAAAAATTTTCACATTGTTGCTTAGTACATGGTACGAAAAACTCCCTCATATCACACATCACCTCCGACCTTAACTACACCCTCCGCACACTACGCATTAAACAGCTCTTTATGCCGTCGGTACACTCGACACATTGCATAATTTTGAAAGCGTAAAACCTGTGACTTGTCGTCCACACGACTCGGCGCCAGCCACCTTCTAGCCAGTTTCTGTGTTCTTTGGTCCACTGGGGACTTGCATCTTTATGCGCCGCAGTAAGCGATGGCTCTTGCGGAGTTCCCCCCAACCCACACCACCCCCCACCCGCACCTCAATTCCCTTTGGTAGCGGTTTCCTTCGTAATGTTCGCTGAGAAACTGATTGATATTATACTGTATTCGCTGACAGGAGTAAATCTGTCAGTTTTGAAGCCATTTATCGTCGACAAAGGCCGATACCCTTCTTTGGTCTCTTGTCAGTTAGATTATTTCTATGAACGCTGTTCTTAAGCTGTTTTACACACCCACAAGTCGTACACCATCCCTTGTACACTTGTTGGACAGTCCGCGCTGGTACACCAATAGATCTTTTGAATTCATTCATTGCGTGGTCTTGGCCAAGTCGAAACTCGACTGCTCCATTGTGTCGTTCGTCGCGTCTGCATGGCGACCAATCTTACTGTACTGATTCCATACAGCCGACTGGCCTGGCACAAACTCATCACTTCTGTGCCGTTACTTAAGTCAGTGTGAAACTAATTTTTTTTCTTAAACAACGACCAACAGAATTTTCCCTGACAAAGACAACTCAATTACCCACAATATAAAAGCCCAACGCACCCTGACTGCGATACATTGACAAAATTACTTCTAATAATTAACACAAAAGAATGGCCCTGAATTGCAAGAAATCCTAAGAATAATACAAATCCAAAAAATATGAAATTAAAGAATTATGAAACTGCCTACAAGTCTGTTAATTGCCTAAACTCATTTCAATTACGAATCCCGTTAGTGGAAACTCCATAAGTCACTTACCTCACAGCAAATCTTGATAATACGAACTACAGAAATTACAGCAAATAGCAACAACGGCCATCTAAATAAAAAGATTCTAGCTACTATAGACTCTAACTACTAGGAGGCATATGGTTAGCAATGTATTTAGAAAATTTTACCTTATTCATGTGACATCCAGTTCCAAAAATTATATAGTCGTCAATAATTCCACTTCCCAAACATTATCAACCATATATCCGTTATCATACATTTCCTTCCGTCTCACTTTACAATTAATGTCCTACCAACACAGAGTCTCCACTAAGAACATCATGTCCATACACTTCCCTATCCACTAGCTAACTGCTAGTCCGTCCAACCACAGAATCTTTTGCGAGGGCGCAGAGCGCCAACAGCGATGTTAACACAGTCTATAGATGTGCCAACATACGGTTCAAATGGCTCTGAGCACTATGGGACTTAATGTCTGAGGTCATCAGTCCCCTAGAACTTAGAACTACTTAAACCTAACTAAGGACATCGCACACATCCATGCCCGAGGCAGGATTCGAAACTGCGACAGTAGCGGTCGCGCGATTCCTGACTGAAGCGCCTAGAACCGCTCGGCCACAATGGCCGTCTGCCAACATAAAACAGGTTACTTACAAGTGCAGGGGACCACACGAGCGTCTGGTACAAGTTCTGTACCATCAACGGCACTCCAGAGCGACCAATGTACTGTCTTAAGTGAGTGTTTTGTCTTTTCTCTGGTCTTGGGCAAGAACCAAAAGGCAACAACGTGATTGGAGAACCAAGAGAAACGTGTTTCGATTAAAAAGTACGTTAGGCAGGAAAGCAGCTTTCTCTTCTGTTGTTCAATGAAGCAATGAAATAAATAAAAGCAATGTTCAGAAGCTGTATTAACTTTGACGATGATACGCCTTCAGTGATAAGGTTAACAAATGAAATTACTATCCTCAGAGAAAGTGAAAAATAATTAGAGAAGATTTTGTATGAAGCCGACAGTCTACTGAGCCCAGGCCTAATTAGTCTAGATTTATTTTTTTTCTCAGTAATCTGAAGCGACTGCATTTACCGACAGCTCGCCATGAGTCTGTCTTACAGTGATCAGTTATCAACAGTTATGAGCTCTGCAGAGGTTACATATTTATTTTAATCGTCAGATGTATTACCTATCTAATAAAGTTCGCAAGCCATTGTGTTTATACCAAATGTAATTACTGTAATAGCAGTAAGATCAAAAATTAAAAATAGATATCATTAGAAATGTATTACATTGCTCTATTTACGCCATAGCAGCTAACCATAATAAGAACTATATCTGAAACAAATATTACCAGAAGTGTATGCCACTGTTCTAGAGGTGTTTCTGCTGGTTGTATCAGGCAAGTATTAAATAAATGTTACTTGCTTAGTTACTTATTTCCTTGTTATAAACTGTATATCACATTTACGATAAACCTTATGAAGTTGGAAGTGTTAATTAAACAAAAGGGGTGCATATTCCTTTAAAGAAATTACATTATGATCACTCGTAGGTTTGAATTTAAAGGAAAATTTCTCGTTAAGAAGCGCTCTTTGGGACTGATTCTTTAAGTAGAAGCTACTAAAATCTACCTTTCAATACAATGACGTTTCATCAGAGTATTTTCAAGGATCTCTATTCATAATATAGTATCTGTAAATGTCTGTGTTACCGTCTCACTCGAATAGAAAAATAAGAACGAATTTCAGCAGCCAATAGACGTATCGCGAGCTTATGGTTAACATGTCAAATTATATCCGTCACAACTTGCAGTACAATTTTGTACCTAACTGAATTCTCGAAGATAGAATTTTGGAAATAGTTATGATCTTACAGCTTTAAAAATAGAGAGACAATGGTAACTGTTGACATCGTTATGGGTTATGCATGTATCATGCTAAGTTATTGTTTTGCGGTCTTGTGACTATTTTGTTGATGGAAACTGGTATTGCAGTAAAGCGATTTAGCTAGCAGGTGAAGATGTGTTTTCTAAAGCGACTTCTTAAAATAAGTTACAGGTGACGAGTACTGCTTCTCGAAAACATTGTCAAAAAATTCGGTTTAACTGTACCCATGTTCAAAAGAATATACACAACTGTGGAGATAGCTACTATATATAATTATTTTGCTCCTCATTATAAGGATTAGAACTTCTCTGCACTTTATTTCTGGCTAATTCCCACTTTCTTTTATCATCAAAATACCCTCAGATATTATTCCTAGCGTTTCAACGATTGATTTTATTCTTTTTTGTGAAAACGATTCAAAATTGTTAACCTAATGCAGCGAAAAATTACATAAATTAAGAACGGCTGCTAAATATGATTCACAGACTTGCTTGCTCGGTTATCTTACGCCCAGGCAAAATATACGAGCTGCACGGTTCACATGACTCCATCAATATGAAACTAATCAGCATCAGTAACTGATATGAGTTCCGAAATAAAAATCTGGGAGCGCTACCCACTCGTCAGCACTCGTCAGCACAGCTTTGAATATTATTCAACATTCCATTAATAATTTGGCCACTGCACATAGTGGTAACACTATCACATTGATTACTTATCATATTTGTTACTGAAGCGTCGCCAAATCATGGGAGACGTTGTAAGAAGTAGGGTTCATATGTGAAAGTGGATTTCATAATTACTAATTTCATAATCAAATTTAAAAACCAAATGAAATCTTACTCCTATGTTACTCTTGGAAAACAGGAACACGGATGTTCAACGATAAAAATTGGAACTAATAATTTAGATTTTGACATCATTAGGAAGACTTAAAGAAGCAACTCGCGTTTTCAAATAAACAACATAAATAGCTCAGTGAACTCCACACTGAAGACACACAAACAACCAGATAAATGCGAATACTCAGAGTACGGACTCTGTGATGTGAAGTTAACACTTCATGCTGTAGCAAACTGCGACACTTTTGTCTTTGGTGTGCTCAGTCATCAGTTATTAACATCCAGGAATCCAATTAAATGATTGTCGGCATGGGGCAACCCTAGGAAATCAATGATTAGAGTACTAAGCTCCCTGTTATCAATCCAAACTCTGTTGGAGGAGCAGCGGAATGCTTTTAGGCAATGTGACGAACGATTAAGTTCCTCGAAACATCAGAATAGAATACGCATAAACAATTTACCAGATTCGTAACGAACGTATTTCTATTATTGGTTGACGAAGCATGCACAAAATCTATAGGGGATGGTAATACACGTGATTGGATAAACAGCAGAAATGTCTCGTTTTTCATGGGAATGGAAAGGTAGGACTCTTCTTCACATCCATGCTGAATAGATAGTTGACAGGTCTCAAGTGAGCACATGCGGGCTAAAGGCACGTTCGTGGCTGTTCGTCTGGTGTTACCGCCGGGGAAACCGCTGCTTCAGAATTCACCTCCCAGTCTACCACCCAATTCTTGAGCACAGTTTTACTGCTGAAGCACTACAACAAAGACAGGATATCACGGAATCTGCTCCATTGCGTGAGAACATTTCAGCCACGACCCAACAGTCTACAGCACTCACTTTAATTTGAGAAATAAACGCAGCTGGACCGCTACAGGTTCGTGAAATGATTTGCAACAGTCGTGTTACAAATATTATGAGTTTTAGCTGTCCTCCATTACGAATGATGGGAATAGGGCAGAAGGCACAGACGTCACAGGGTTTAGTTTTGGAACTCTGTATTTCTGTGTAACACTTTCTGCTTATTTGATCAACTCTACAGACAGTGTTACTATTTAATTTATAACTGACGATGAAAACATTGCTTAAATTCTATTGTGAACTCCTGAAAAACTTATATCGTCATCTTCCCCCAAACCCCTTGAAGAAAGTTGTCACAGAGAAGGATATGAGGTTAATACGATCTGAAAAATAAATGTAACTTAATAACAACGTAACTTATGTCCATACAAAGTATTGAAAAAGTTTTGTGTTAAGTGTCATTATTAGAATTAAATACAGAAAGTTATTAATGAAGAAACAAAAGTTGCATGAAAATAACAAAGTGCGGATTATCAATCATAGCTTCATATCGACCAACAATGTAAGTATTCTCAGGTGAAGTGGTGGTTTTATTTGTTGTAGTTATACCAAATCATTTCGCGAATTTCTGGCCATCTTCAAGGTTTCATTTCTTTCATCGTGGTGGAAACCAATAATTGAGCAATATCAATTTCCGTTATTTTCCCAGAATATAACCGAGCACTATATTTCACTACCAGGAAACTGCAACGAATTACCTCTCCATATTGCAATCATAGTGTTATTATTTGGTGTTGGTGTAGATAGCAGCTGCCAGGATATTGATGTTTTGGGCTCGCATTCTTCTTCAATACCAGTACCTAATAAGGAACTATCCTCGGAATCTGCGTACAGTATTACACTGATGTGACGAAAGTCTTTGGATAGTTCCTAATTCGTGTCGGACCTCCTTTTTTTTCTGGTGTTGTGCAACAATTCGACGTGGCATGGACTCAACAAGTCGTTGGAAGTTCCCTACAGAAATAATGAGCCATACATAATTGCGAAAATATTGCCGGTGTAGGATTTTGTGCACGATTAAGTGCCACAAATGTTCGAGGAAAGGAAGAAGAAGAAGGGACACGTTGGAAGAAAATCTATTACGACATCACGAAATAACGTCCACGGTACTAGAGGGAGCTGTAGAGGGTAAAACTTGTGAAGGAGGACAGAGATTGGCCGGCCTGTGTGTCCGAGCGGTTCCAGGCGCTTCAGTCTGGAACCGCGCAACCGCTAAGGTCGCAGGTTCGAATCCTGCCTCGGGCATGGATATGTGTGATGTCCTTAGGTTAGTTAGGTTTAAGTAGTTCTAAGTTCTAGAGGACTGATGACCTAAGATGTTAAGTCCCATAGTGCTCCGAGCCATTTGAAGCATTTGACAGAGATTGGAGAACGTCCAACAGATTGTTGAGGACGTAGGTTGCTGCTCTCAGATGAAGACGTTGGTACGGATGAGGGATTGGTGGTGGCCCCATCAGGCCTCTCATAAGACTGGCAACTCAGAAAAGTAAAACATAAATAAAAAATAAAATTGTTGGGATTCATGTCAGGCGACCTGGGTGGCCAAATCATTCATCCGAATTTTCCAGTATGTTCTTCAAAGCAGTCATGAACAATTGTGGCCTGATGACATGGCGACACTTCCATTCATAAAAATTCCATCGTTGTTCGCGAACATAAATTCCATGAATGGCTGCAGATGGTCTCCAAGTAGCCGAACTTAATCATTTTTCGTCAATTATCGGTTCAGTTGGACAGAGGACACAGTCCATTCCATGTAAACACAACACACACCATTGTGGAGCCACCATCAACATCCACAATGCCTTGTCGACACTTGGGCCCATGACTTCGTGGGGTCTACGCCACACTCAGATCCTGCAACGGCTCTTACCAATTGAAATTTGGACTCATCCGATCAGGACAGTCTTCCAGTCCTCTAGGGCCCAGCCGATATGGTTACGGTCCCAGGAAAAGCGCTGCAGGCGATGTCGTGCTCTTAGAAAAGACACTGGTGTTGGGCGTCTGCTGCCATAGCCCAGTAAAGCCAGATTTCACCAGCTGTAGCGCCTAGAACCGCTCGGCTACCCCTGCCGGCGAAATTTGGTATTCTTGGCACACTCTTGACACTATGGATATCGGAATGTTGAATCCCCTAACTATTTCTGAAATCGAATGATCCGTTCCGTGTTCAACGTCTGTTAATTCTCATCTTGCGGCCAAAATCATACCGGAAACCTTTTCACATGAATCAGCTGAGTGCAAAATAATGACAGCTCCCCCAATGCACTCCCCTTTTATTCCTTGTGTACGCGATACTGCTGCCATTTGTATATGTGCATATCTTTATCCCACGACTTTTGCCACCTCAGTCTTAGTATATAGTATTCAGATACTGTTGTTTCACAATTATTTCTCTGTGAACAGTTTTTTTTCTGCTTAACTCATTCTTGCCTAGTATAGAACTATTAAATGGTACTTTCATTCTTTCAGTTCTTTCCATAGCCAGAGCATTTTTAAGAGTGTCTGTCAAAATAGTCAAATGTCACACTTGTTCTGGTTTCGTGGCCCTGATTCTGAATAGATATATATATATATATATATATATATATATATATATATATATATATATATATATATATATATATATATATAACATCAGGAACACTACAGCCTGCTCTCTGGCTATAATAGAAAATGGAACATTTTTTGTTTGACTGGTGATATTTGTGCTCAGTGTTTAGGGCACTGGAATAAAGAAGTTGTGTGACAACTTATTGACTGCGCCAACCAGCTCCAGTCTCCCGCGCTAATTAATGTGGTATGGTTTGTTTAATTTGAGAACCAAACAGTAATAACGGCTCTACTGGTAGATTTCAGATAAATAAAATGTGGCTTTTCTTCTTTTTCTGTATTTTGTCAAAAATGAAATAGCGTTTCTAGTTTCTTTTTACTACTATTCTCAAAATCATCCGCCTTCTAAACTGTCTGTCATACTGAAAATTCAAAACGAATAAAATAGTGTTCCCTAGTTGGCAACACTCCATTCATCAACCTAAAATGAAGTTAACGTCCCATCTTATGGATACTCTAAAGGTCCATTAACTCCGTCCCTTTACTTGCTATCGGTCGTTATAATGAGAAATAAGGCGCCTTCCTTCGTTGCTCATTAAACATTTCACCAATGTAATTAGATGATTCCTCTTCTGCAAAGCGTTTAAAATATCTAACAGCTAAACAGTAAATCATTTGAACTAAGAAATGCGGTGAAGGGAGATCTGCTTCTCGAAGAATACTTATTCAAAATTTATTACAATCGCTCAAGGCCGAAGGATTCATATTTCATTATTTATTCGTTGTAATCTTGTTCTTCGTCGTGTCGGAAGCGTCGTGACGATTACATCACGTAATTTCTCGTATGACGAACTATAGGCTCTGTTATATGATCCGTCCCTGGAAAGATATGTAGACAGGCATTAATTTACACATTTTAATTCCCACCCTGAACATACAAGGAATGATAGGAAACATAGCACTACCATGATCATTCCCAATGAACAGTGGGAATGTCACCTAATTTTGACAAACCCTTTGGGTAGTTGAACGAAATGAGAGTTCATTTTTCATTGCTGTTATCACATGAGCTGACAATTTTCACGTTAACAATAGTAGTTTTTTCCTGGGTAGTTGTTCATAGCTTTTAATATTGTTGCAGAACAAACATTATTGATTTTTTTGAATGATTCTGACGCCATGTGACCGCATTAATTATTATTTCATTGTTATACGATCCAGATTTCAGCCACAGGCTGTTTTCAAGTACAAAAACTTATTTATATGTCAAAATTCATCAGACTGCTATGAAATACAAGTCCTTGTCGAAAAAGAATATCTGGTCGTATACGCCAAATCCGTCATCAACAAAAGCGAGAACGTCTCTAAAACATTACGCAGACTCATTTCTGGACCTCATAGCATAGTTGTACTGAAAATGGCCTGAGACTAAAATTTGAATAGTATAACGATAAAATAAAATTATTACAGTCAAATGGCGGCAGCATCATTCGGAAACTTTACCAAGACTGTGGCTCCAGTCAAAATGAAAATTATCAGCCATTATTGAAGTTAGCAAATATATCTACCAACCACACTAACGTCTTTCACGTATTTACTTAGGCACACAAAACCTGCTGTACAAAGAATGGAAACAGTTCGTAGATGAAAGCTTAGTCAACTCAAAAAACTTTAGTCACATCACTGTAGTTCTACACAATCAACAAAAACAAACACACAAATTCTACCCAAGATTATTCTACCTTAAATACACCCAAACGAACAGTAACGAAAGGCAACTGTTGAAGAAAGGGTTAAAATACAATGCAGACTCAAAAATAGAAGAAGATTACATAGAAAATCTAATTATAGAAGCAGAAAGTGTAACAACAAGGCAAGAGAGGAGAGAGAACAGCAGTGTCAACACTGAGTTAACTAGAGAACGAGTAAAACAAGATATCCATAATATAATAACTAATATGAAAACACAACAACTCAAAAACAACATAATCTCAGAAGCTATAACACTCAAAAAACTTAGGAAAAAACTTCAAAATCAAGATATCATTTCAAAAACATACAAGGGGAACACAATAGTACTTATACAGAAAGAACAATACATTTAAAAATACACAAAAGAATTCATCTCACAAAACATTTGAAAATTAAAATCAGATCCAACAAACAGATTCCAGACAAAAGTAAAAACATTCTGAAAAATTTAGACCACACGGGATAACATAGATAAAAGAAAGCTGACACAGATTAATCGCACTGCACCTGTCCTCCGAAACCAACCAAAGATCCATAAACCAAATCTTCCTATGAGACCAATACTGGATTTCAGAAAAACCGCCGCGTGGTAGCTTGCAGGATACATGTTAAAATTACTGTCAGAAAATTTCAAAGTACAAAAAGACAGAAACATTAAAAACACTACACAACTATACAACAAGTGAAAGATATAAAAATCGCAGACACAGTAAGACCCCCTCTCTTTTGATACAGACAGCATGCATACCAACATACCAGTACCAGAAGCAATAGAAATAATCGACAATAACCAGAAAACACATAGTCAACTCCCTGATGAACAGGTTAAAGAAATACTTACATCAATAAAGCAGATAACAGAACATAATTCATTCCGATTCAACAATGAATTTTATTTACTGGAAGAAGGATTACCAGTGAGGTCCTCAGTGTCAGGATCCTTAACAAATAGTTTTATAAATCACACTTAACAGATCATTTTCATGAAAATAGTAGCAAAAGAATACAACAAGCTATACTAATTCAGGTATCTGGATGACATCTTACGCTTAATAGATAAGCCACAAACAAAAATTGAAAAATTACGTACTGACATAAACCAGGTACACAAAAATATAAAATTCACAATGGAAAGAGACCAGAGTAACCAATTAAACTTTCTGGATATAACACTCAAAAATCAAAACAATCAGTATATGTTTCAGATTTACTATAAACCTACAGCACCTGAAATTATCATCCCCCAATCCTCAAACCAACCACAGTCAGAAAAACGAGCAGACTTCAACACATCTCCATACAGTCAACACAGTCCTACACGACAGAGAGAACTACCAAAACGAGTTGGACATAATAATGCAGATAGCGCAAAATGATGGGTACAATAATGACAGTCACGCAACTAAACAACAGAATTAAAAGTAAAATAAAAGCAGAGAGCACAAAACCTCTGACAATATCACGACAGAACCGAACACGATCAAAATCAGTCATACCATAACAACTAAAAATAATCAGGACAACATAGGAGAAAACACGAGATGACACACAATCACATACAAACACAAACTCACACACAAAAATCAATTACAGTGTAACACACGTGATGGCAGATACATAGGACAAACAGGCAAACATTTTATGTCAGATACAGGGAATACATGAGAGCCTGGAAGTATGGGACAAACCACTCCACATTTGCAAGCCACCTAACAGCACACAATCATAAACCAACCACTAGAGAAGAAGACGTGAAAATAATTAGAATCAACAATAAAAAACACTTCCTAACCCTACAAGTAAATTTCGACATACAGAAAACCAAAGCAGAAAAGGGAACCCAGTTGAATGATATACCAAACAACTCATTGTATACACAAATATGTGAAACAGATAGAGTAACACTACAAAAGAGGACTATAATGATAGTAACATTAATAATAATAATAATAATTTCTCCCAACCCCTTTCCGCCCACTTCTCCATGAACCTCCAGACAAAACATTTAAATCCAAACTCAAATGAAATGGAATACAAAAAATTCCATACAGGTATGCTCTCTTTTTCTCTCTCCCTCCCCCCCCCCCCCCCCCCCCGTCTCTCTCTCTCTCTCTCTCTCTCTCTCTCTCTTGCTCATATACACACACACACACACACACACACACACAAAGATGACAGAAATAGACGTTTTCAATACGTACTTCGTTAGGTTGGCGACATGTACGTGTATGTGAACAAGCCAAAGAGGATGGGATACACAGTGAACTCAAAGTTTTTATGCGTATATTAGTTTTATGTCTATATTAGTGATAGAAGACTCATGGTGCATCACAACTACAAGTGAAAACAAACGAAAATATGAAAGAAACATATTCGAAACACAAAAACATGCATATGTTTCGTAAATAGTGCGGTAGTGCGGCCTCCAGGTGATCAGATGAGAGGAAACAAAGATGGCAACTAAAAACAGGAAGAACCGTAAGTAATCACTTATTTTCATAAAAAGGCGGAGGAGCGTGCCATCCACCTGCAGCAGAGCACTACACTCGTCGTCCTGCCCGTGTCGTCCCTGCCGTGCTAATCGACAACGGCACAGACAGGCAATAGTCGGAAATACAGCGCCGTCGGGGGTAAGAAATACACTCTACTACAAGTGCTACTGCTATTTTCACCTGTAGCAATGTTTTCTCCTTGTTCTGAAATGTTATTTCACTGATTTAACGATCTGTTCCGTAATTTTAAATTTTATGTACATTTGACCTAAATATTAAAAGTACATGTGTCATATTTTAGGCTTTTGAAAAATAAAGACTATCTTACAGAGGACGCTCGCATCTAGCGCAAAGAGTGGGAACAAAATCTAACAAATTTTTATATCTATATAACACCGGTGTTTTACATTTTATAGCCAGGTTATTAACGCATGAACCTGTGTTCAGTGTATGTCACCTTTAGGTATGAACTATATGTATTTTGCATAAATTCAGTTAGATGACTAATAAGCCTGGTTAAATATTGCACTTATTTTTGTGTTTTAATATAAACTTTCTTTTGTATTGTTATACACTCTGAACATGGTCACTGCGCCGGTTATGACTGTGTCATAAGAATGTTATTGCGTCTATAAATAAACAAAAAATTTTTACAAAATAATCAATCACTCAAATATAAATAAATTGTTTTATAATTTTCGAATAGTACATACCAAAACAAAAGCGTATCGTAATTGTATCATTAGAGATCCCACTGCGATGTCTTTAAGTGAAAAAAAGGCGAAACGCATCAGGGAAAATAAAATACAGTGCAGCAAGAGAAGACTTTTTTATTTACGAAACAAATATTTCTGTGCTTGCTGTGGAGGATGGCCACACAAACAAACTCGTAATTTTTACTTAAACACTCGTACGTATTAACTACAACCACACAGCATAATTATTTACCCATTAAATTTGTCGTCAGCAACGCATTTGGCTTTTATAGTAATACAAATGTCCACAAATGTAGCAAGCAAAGCCTTCCTCGATACCAAGGTTAGTCTGATCAACCAAGTGCATTACTGGGCATCATCTTTCTTTCCAGCAACCTTTTCATTGACTTACACAAAACTGTAGGGAGACATACAGTTTATCGTAGTCTCTAATCTGAGATGCATGTTGACGCAATTTCACATTAGCAAACATTTCCAGAGGTGCAGAAGCAAACGGACTGATGACCTTAGCAGTTATGTCCCATAAGATTTCACACACATTTGATTTGATTTTGCAGAAGCAATATGATGGAGGAATGAATTGCATTCCAGCTCTTGGATATCGTAGCCGAACATCTGGTTTATTCCTGAATCTATCTTTTAATTATTTGTTTTTTTTTTCAAACGGACTACGTTGCCACTTATTCTTAAACTTTTTCGTATTGGCTTCCTACCATAGAGGCACTAATTCTAACCCAAGTCGCTCCTCACTTGTCTTCAAGAAATGAAGCCCACACAGATATAACCCTCCCAAGGAGGATAAATGCTTCTTAGCACTATGAACCAATTCCGGGGGTCCCATGTACGTGCCAAACACTCCGACTCTTCCACTAGTTTTTAAAGACATATTAACAGTAATTTCTGTGTAGAAATATTTCGAGTAACAACAAATGACTTGCTGTCAATCCTATAACTAGTAAGAGGTACAAGTTCGAGATTAACTGTGCACAATAAATTAAACTGTTCACGACTAGTGCAAAGTCTAAACATGAAAATTTGGAGTAGAGTGTGGCTGAGATATAGAAGGCCTCCACCTCTGTTATGAAGTGTCAGACTAGACTGAAGCACATGTAAGTTCACTATCCATGTTTAAGGTTTCATATACATTGCGATTGAATAGTTGTTTACATGTGAATAAATGGGTCTATAGGTAAGAGTTCTATTGCATTCGTCCAATCAGCGACCACCAGATAAAAGTTCTTGCATTATCGACAACAAACGAGGACGCCAATGTTACGGGTGAAACTCACGTGATGTCTGTAGTGTTGCACTGTTCATTGCATTGCAAACAGCTTGTATTCGTAAGAGAACCCGAAACGCACGTGGGATTTTCTACCACTTGAAACTGTGCAACCCCCTACCGCGCATTAGTTATGCGTCTATGAGACTGCCTGCCACTGACACGCACCGATTTCCCATTGCTTACATAACCTCGAAGTTCATAACTTCTCTTTCAAAGTTTCACAAATTAATTTTTGATACATCATTAAAACTTAGCACACAAAATATACTAACAATATATCATCGGTACGCCTTCGTCATTGCCTCGGTATTGAAAAAGAGGTGGGGATGTTATCAAAGTATTAATGTTTCCGTTCCGCGGAGGTGGCTTCCTTATTGTCGCTATGTTATTCATGTACCAGTGTTTGGTACTGACTTCCTTGATGACGGGAACCCACGAAGCCGGAGGCCTATAACCGACATCTCCGTTGAAATTTCATTCGTTCATAGAGATTTTAATTGCTTGCCGTCCTGCAAAATGATGGTCAAGTCCTGCAGAAAGTGTCATCACTTCTGTCTCTAAGCTGGTCGTAGGTTGCGTTCCAAAAATGAACAGCATAGAGACAGAAGTGATGACACTTTCTGCAGGACCTAACCATCATCATTTTGCAGGGCAATGCTCAGGCACGTACAGTGCAAGCTGTTACTGATTTGTTTGACTGATGGGGGTGCTATGTGCTATACCACCTACTGCACTCCACTGACTTAAACCCTCGTGAGTTCAACTCGATTTCTAAACTGAAGGAAACACTTCACGGCATTCGCTTCAGAACTGCTATAAATTCGTCGGCAATAGACCGCGCCGCTCGAACTGTCAACACAACTGGCACTGTTAAAAGTGTCCTACGACTTCCACAGCGCTGGCAACTGTTTATACACAATGCTGGTGATTACTTTGAAGGTCAGTAAAACTTTGATACACGTATCTATATTGTACGAGCTGTAAATAAATAGTTGCCACTATTAAAGTTCCAACCCTCGTATGTCTTAACCCACAGTCGTCCACTAGATCAGATTTTACATTTTGTGCCACATGCGTGTGGGATTTCTTCTCTTTCATGCGTTCCGTTGTTGTAATCCCAGATTCTATATATTAGAGTGTCCCAGGAGGAATGGTCAATATTCAGGGATATCATAGGAACGATGTTTCGAGGCACAAACTCTAGTAAACATTGGGTATAAAATGCATACCTTTACAGCTATTAGGACTTCGATATTGTGAATCAAGTGTCTTCTAAAAGCTCTTTGCTTATCGTCTGTTGAGAAGGGGTAGTGTGAACCGAAACGAGAAAAATGTGGCCAATACATATGAGCTCTAAAAAGCAGATCTTAACTGCGATGAGAACTTGTTCATCTTTGCTGAAGTGGCACCTCTCTTCTACTGAAAACCTGCTCATAGCTCTTAAGCTGTGCATTTTAGATCTCAAGTTTACTACACAACTTTATCTTGCTGCAATTCATACTACCACCTTCCAAAATATGGGCAGCATCGTGCTTGTAGCAGAAGAGATTTGTTTCACAGTATCCAATATGAAAAAGTGCTCATAACTCTTATGGTATGCATTATGCAGCCAATATTTAACAGACAATTTTGCTTCGGAGGACCGTTCCCGTTATATCCCTAAATACTGACCATTTATCCTGCGACATCCTGTATATTTTGCCACAGCCACACATCACTTCATTGACTCCCGAAAAGTGGAAGCGATTTTCTTGTCCGTCGACTGTTGTGAGAGGGCTTCTATTTTGTTGTTTACTGAGAAATGTGGTCTTTATACCATTCTTCTGAAAAATTTTGCATTCATAGTCCGTCACTCCTCAAACAAATAATAACCTTATAGACTACAGTGTGTTTTACCACACTTCTTGTTTGTAGTATTAACAGCATTTTCTTTTATATCATTTTTCCCTATTTATTTATTTACCAGGTTCTGTTGCTTCATGTGAACCAATGATACTTGGTCATGAGTGAAGTTAATACATACTGATTGGAAAACATATTTACTAAATAATTAGTAAAACACATACGAAATTGTAAAATAATACAAATAAGTAACAAACTACGACAAAAATTTCTAATTACGGTAAAGAACTCCTGTACAGAAGGGCTGTACCACAAGGTAATTGCAACTGAGATTTCTGGAGTCGAAGAATTTTTCCATTGAAGCTTGAAGTCTATGGTAAATGGAACCTGCTGAATACTGCACCAATTTCTGTACATGCTTAAGGAAGTGTTATCCAAATGGAGATCCGTTATCCGCATAATGTTCATGGAATGATTGTTGCGGTTTCCCTTGAATGAGTCATTATCCCAAATGCAACATCACACGAAAAGGTGTTCCTACAGGGATGCGAGAGGTAGAAATTTGCGACATCTTATAACACCGCAACTCTGTGGATGATCATATATTTTCTACGTGTTTTACGAAATTTGTCCCATTAGTTGTGCTGAATATTATTCTTGTTAATATGTTGTATTTGTTTTTTAAGAAAGAGAATACGCAAGGAATGTTAACATTTTGTAAGTATACACGTTGGCCTAGTCAGGAAAAAGCTATTGTCAAAGAGTGTAATAAATTGTAAATGCATTATCGCTGGGCAGCCGAGCGCACCAAATAAGCAAGCAAATAAGTATCAGTTGGGAATCGCGAGGAGACTGTTGTTGTCGTTGGTTGTGTGTATTCGCCAGTGTGGCTATGCAAAAGAGTGGAGATGAAAAGTCTGTTTCCGAAGTGCAGAGCAGTGAAAACTGAAATGGTTGTTTTGGCGTTTGTTTAATATGGGTAAGCTATGTGTATGGCATTTATTGGGCACAGTACAAATGCCGCAAGAGTAATTCACATAACATCAAGAGTACTGTGGGCCCTTGTTAATGGCTGTGGTATGGCAAGAAGATCAACCTGTGCCCTATTTTACCGCTAAATGAAGCAGCTCGACGAACCAATGGGATCATAAAGTGCAGTAAGTATAGACTTCTTATAACTAGAAGTATAATAGATTGACCAGCGTAGTTGGTAAAATAATATTGTTTTCGTGCATATTGTCACGTAAATAATTTTCCTAAGTCGTTATCCAGGTAGTATCCATCCTATCCCTTTGTACGAACCGAGATCATCAGAAAATGAAGTGAATATTAATTTATTAGATTATCAAAACATAATTTTTTCCAAATTTTGGACAATTACGTAATAATGAAATCTTTGCCTGTGGTATGAATAATGTGTGAAATACAATGATGCAAAAGCAACTATTAATTCATTTGCTGAAAATTGAGTAACTTTCATAGCAAAAAATTGGTAGTAAAACTTTACGTAAAATGGACTCTGACTTTCACTATCAAAGCACAGTTCCTAATTTATAGCTTGAGGCATAATTTATAACTTTTATTACAAAAAAACATCAGAGTAAGTGCTAGGTTACCAATGAGTAAATTCATACAATCTTTCAGCTTGCTACAGCTACGACAGTCAGTGTTCCGTAACCAAAAATTTTCTGTACACAGTCAGTAAACAATCTTATTTCAGCTAATCTTTGAAAATTAATATAATAAGTTTTATCTGTTTGCTATTTGATTATTATGACTACTGTGACATGTGTGGTGTGATGTACTTGAAAGTGTGCGTTAGGTACTATTCCTCCGTCACGACGCCAATAACTATTCTTACATAATATTTCTTACGAGTATAAAGCTCAGTTTCAATTTCATTATTCTTGTTCCGGTGAGGAACTGGCGACCTTTGGTCCTTTTCATTAATGACATACTCTGAAAACCTTTTTTCCAAATTTTCCACTAACTACTGTCGATTAAAAATTACTTTACGCAATAAAAATATATAAAGGTAACCGAAGTTTGTTTCTAATCGTCATTGCTGAAGTGCTCAGCAGAGGCGATTCGGTTATAACTTCATCTATTTCTCTCGGTTTTGCATTATTCTTTGGAGTAGATGCCTTTTTCTCACAGATTAGGGACTTAAGGTACGGGGCCATGTAAAAAAGCCTAATTCACTGGAGAGGTATGGGGGTTATATTCTGTAAAACGGCCGACACGAAGTTCGCGAACTGACACTGCATATCAGTCTAACTGATCTTTTGTGTTCCAAGAAGGTTCTCGGTGTGTGGACAGAGTTGCCCCAAAATGTGAAACAATGGGCGATAATACTAGGGGCGTTCAATAAGTAGCACTCCGTCTTCAGGCCACAAGTGGCCCATCGGGTCCATCCGACCGCTGTGTCATCCTCACTGAGGATGGGGAGAGGAGGGGCGTGTGGTCAGCACACCGCTCTCCCGGTCGTTATGATGGTTTTCTTTGACCAGAGCCGCTTCTATTCGGTCGAGTAGCTCCTCAATTGGTATCACGAGGTTGAGTGCACCCCGAAAAATGGCCTGGATGGTCACCCATCCAGGTGCCGGCCACGCCCGACAGCGCCTAGCTTCGGTGATCTAATGGGAACGGAAGTCTCCACTGCGGCAAGGCCGTTGCCCGCTCAATAAGTAATGGAAATTTTTTTCATTGACCAACTTCGGTTGAAAAAACGCCTAATCTGTTGTCAGACATTTTTGAATTTCTCGCTCCAGCCTTTCTAGTTTCAGTAAGTTACAATAGGTGGCGGGGCTATACATAGTCTTCAAACCGGCGTCTGCAACAGAGGTGCGTTCCAAGCAGGGACCTCTCACTGAGTTTCTTTTAGCGGAAAACTAGGGCATAGCAGATATTCATAGACGCTTGCAGAATGTCTACGAAGACCTCAGTGATCAAAAGTACGGCGAGTCTTCGCACCTGGCGCCTGGTCATAATCGCAACAAGCTCGAACAAACGTGTCTGAACTCCCGCTTGCCGGTCAGCTGCTCACAGCTGTGACTCCTGCAATGTCGAAACGTGCGAACATTTTCATTCGAGATGAGCGATGGATAACAATCAAACACTTTGCTGCACAACTGGACGCCTCTGTTGGCAGTGCTGACACACCCGTTCACACAAAGGTGTGTGCCCGCTGGGTCCCCCGCCGCCTAACAGAAGACCATAAAGAGCAACGAAAGAGCATCCACAAAGATCAGGGAAGGACCATTTATGCGGAATTGCTTGCGCTTTACGAGGCTGACGAGGCTGATCGCGACTATTTTTCATGGAACATCGACACAGGTGATGAAAGACGGGTTCATCACTTCAAACTGGGAATAAATCGTCGATCTATGGAGTGGCATCACAGTTCCTCCGAAGCAAAAGTTCAAAGCCGCACCCTTAGTTGGTAAAGTCTTTGCGGCAGTCTTCTGGGTTTCTGAAGGGGTTATTCTGTTTGATATCCTCCCTCATGGTGCAACGATGAACTCTGTAGTGTATTGTGCCACCCTCACATAATTGAAGGAACGACTTCAGCGAGTTCGACACCACGAGAATGCAAACGAACATTCCCTTCTCCATTACAACTCAAGGCCCCAGACGTGTCTGCGCACCCGAGAGGAGCTCATAATAATGCATTGGGCTTTTCTTCCTCATCCATCTTACAGCCCGGATGTCGCAGCTTCTGACTTCCATATGTCTGGTTCAATGAAGCAGTAGTGGACGATCGGAAAATCGTTGATGTAAGAAGATGTTGGCTCCGACGTCGACCAGTATAGTTCTATCATGCGGACATAAAGGCGCTCCCACCATGTTGGCGTAAATCCGTCGCATTCAACAGAGATTATGTTAAAAAATAGAGTTTTATAGCCGAAAAAGTGAGGAATAATATGGTATACTGGGGTCCTCAATAAACCCAACCAGTTTCAGAAAAAAAAGTATGTTGCTCTTCTAAAATGAAACTAAGCAAATTAAAGGAACATTCGCCTTTCATTGGCGAGACGGTGGAGGCTATTCTTATAGTGAAGATAAGAGTATTCAGTCTCTTCACGAGACCGCAATACTTCCACCACGTACAGAACAGCAGTAGAACGTTAACAGTCGCACCATATGGTAATTATGAGTGCCATGTTGTTGATTTTACATGCCAGGACATGCTGGATGTATCTCGCTGTAATTTCTTAGAGTTTTTATCTACTGACTTTCGATCAGAAGAAGAGCATCACAGGCCGAAGTCGATAATCAGTACATATACAATTGCGATCAAGCACCGAGACGATAGAGCATTAAAATCAATATCTCCTGTTGTTTTTATTTTTTATTGTGACAATGTCGCATCTCGCTAACCTTCCAGAAAAGCTTTTTATCAACCTTCAGTCCAAATAATTTCAAATAGTTGGCTTCATCAACTGTTTGTGCAGATTAGGAGAGTTAATTTTCGCTTTTTCAAGGATTCCGGGTCAGATTTTGTTTTGTTGAAGTTAAGCGTTAGCCTGAACTCTGGAAGCCACGTGCTACTAACTATTGTGTTAGCGAGCTCATTTACAATAAGGTCCACGTCTATTACAACGTTCGCCATCTTGAAAGATACATTTCAAGAAAAGTAATGGATCTGGAGCAGAAGCATGTGGCATCCCCGCTTTACATAATCCTAGCGAGACTTAAATCTCCTCCCCGTTTGAAGGCTCCTTGGAAGTGACGTCGTAGGCGTTGACCACAGAACATCAATATCTGTGGACTGAGCATTCGGATGCACAGAACGAGAATTCTGTCTGCAACATCCTCTGAAGTTCAAGTCACGTGATTTTGCGACATCGTATTTTAGCCTGTACAGCACTTTGCATATTTGGAGTGTAATTACTTCTGCCACAGACAGATCACCTTCAGAAGTACAGTGAAACTTCTTATATGATTCTTACTGACATCTTAAAAGTCTGATATCAGGAACCGAAGTTGATTTAAAGATATGAAGAGCAACGGTATTATGCTTTTTCGCCACAATATCATAGTTCAGATTCCATTTACTCACGTTTTTTCTGTAACAGGATAAGAAGTGACAGCCAACAATTTTTTTTTTCAACGTTTTCTGTTGGACTTATTGATATTGTCGAACCTTTGTTCCCATCAATTACGTTACAGTGACAATGTACACGGTGCCGAGGAATGGCGAAGAAACAATGCATTTGTAATTCTGAAATTTTTCCAATAAACATGGTAAGCGATTTGTACCTCCTGCTTGTCCATTACTATTTTCAGTTTTTCTTTATTTACTCTTCTGAATTTATAGACACATAAAGTATGTATAAAATTTTTTCGCCATCTCACCACAAAGTTGGCAACGGCCTTGCTGCAGTGGATACACCGGTTCCCGTGAGATCACCGAAGTTAAGCGCTGTCGGGCGTGGCCGGCACTTGGATGGGTGACCATCCAGGCCGCCATGCGCTGTTGCCATTTTTCGGGGTGCACTCAGCCTCGTGATGCCAATTGAGGAGCTACTCGACCGAATAGTAGCGGCTTCGGTCAAGAATACCATCATAACGACCGGGAGAGCGGTGTGCTGACAACACGCTCCTCCTATCCGCATCCTCCTCGGAGGATGACACGGCGGTCGGATGGTACCGGTGGGCCACTCGTGGCCTGTAGTCGGAGTGCTTTCACCACAAAGTTAAAACCATAAACAAAGCACAAAAAATACAAAATACAGGATCAATGTTCGAGTTTTGGAGTAATAAAAGTGACAGCGAAAAATATTTTTCTACGATTTCTGTTACACTGATTCATATTGCCGAATCTGTTCGATTAGACACAAGTGTTTGGGAACCTGCTTAAACTTGAGGGAATTAATGAAGTTGTCATTTACAAATTCTATCTTCTTTTGAACTCAAACTGATATGTATATACTTACTGGCAGTTTACTCAAACACAGTTACAAATTTATCTAGCATTTGTCTCGTAAACAAGTGGCCATAAAATTGCAGGAATTATCTCTACAACACGAAACTTTGTAATATTGAGTCTCGATATTTTTCAACGTATATAGTGCCCATATCAATACGAAACTCGCAATTATACAACTGTTGTATATACCTATGAAAAGTAACTGGTCCTTCTCTCACATCCTTTGTAAGCTACTTATGTAAACCGCTAGCTCGCTGGTCTACAGTGGAAACTATTTCTATTTGTAGGTGTAAGCTACACGTCGTAACCTTATCGATGATAATGGACTGAATCGAACCATATCAAGTACCGAATTGCATCCACACTTGGCAAATATCTGCGGTTAAGCTACCATCAAAAGACAATTTTTTTACAATAAAATTTACAGGGTCGCCACCAGCCCAAGCCCTTCCTAACATACAAGAATGACTGAACTGGAATTAATTCAGATTTGGAATTCAATGGAAACAATGAAGTAGCAGGGCACACCGTATTATTCTTTACGACATATTTATTCGTTAATAAAGATTTTTGAAATAGCGTGCACATCCTATTGGTACACTTAGCTGGTGCCTGAACATGAACTACATTAATCTATTTTCGATAAGTGAAATTATATTGCACAATTTAACTGTTGTGATTAATGGAAAAGGTGAGGAAAGGGAAACTGGAAACATCCTCTCAATCATTTAATCTAGATTCACACGACAGAGAAAAATCACAGGAATAACCGACCACCTTTACAAACATGCACTAATTTGCAAAGAGGTTTATTTCCGTTGCAAGATTTGGGCAGCGTAAGTACATGAGATGAGAAGCCGTGAGCCCACGTGCAAAGAACGCACTTCACCACGTTGTGAATTGTGTCACACATTTATGGTTTCAAAGTAGAATTTAAGTGGAAAGCACAAATACAAGAAGCGTTTCTTTTCTTAGGGAACGACTATAAAATGAATTTGTCACTACAACGGAAAACAAAATCACCATGGCAGAAAACCTTCCGATGTTTCAAGGCACACGTGGTCCGTTAAGAATTAAACCATTACAAAAGTTCGCGTTATTTCACGAAAATCCGATGTTTGAACGAATTTATCCCGCACAAAACAGATTAAATTAGCACTGGAAAAACCTATCGGTATGCAGTAGGAAGCGGAAACGTATATGGTTTACCAAACCCGTAGTACAATACGAACACAAGCATATACTGTCACCAAGAAAGCACAAAAATTAAAAGAAAGACCACTCACGCAAAACACGCAATTAGTCTCACATCGGCACGAGATATAAGTTCACTAACTGTTCCTAATCATGTTCAATAGTGGATGCTCCACACGACGATGTCCCAAAGGAACAAAGCCAATTTCCTCCACAACTATTTTTATACACGATCATGACCTATTATTAACCAATTGTACCACAGTCCGAGCAGAAATTCGTAAGGTTTCAGTTAGGCTGAACGACTTAAATATTCCAACGAATTTAACATAGGAAAATCGCGAGTAACACTACCTCCTACTTTGTCATTAGTACTAGAAGCCTTACTTAGGAGCTGCGAACCGTACTCACCAACAGCCTGGAGAAGAGTGCCTGCTCTGCACAAAGCTCCTAGCAACCCCCTGGCTGAGACGGAAGCAACCAGAGGGATCGTCTCCGCCACCAACGTGACAAACACACAAATCTCGGGACAAAAGGGATGAACCTCGGATGAACCTCAGGTAAGCAATTCTAAGTGGGTGAACCTGTGAACCCTGCCAAACGACAAGCGCTCATCTTCTGCTCCCAGAAGACGACAACCAACTAGCTTCCACCACAAAATAAGCCCGAAAAGATACGTAAAACACCCATTCACTCACATTCAACCACACATAAGGTAACATAACGGAGGGGCATGATAAATATGGCTCATGATTTCACGTAGAACATAAAATTAGAATACAATACATTGAAATATTGGTCCAAGGCACCATTTTCTTACCTTTTACGTTGGATATATAGTAAATTACTATCAGTTCCACTGCTCAATCTTTCTGGGTGAGTTAATAAGCAAAATTGCAATTACACAGTGGATCAAATGAGACGTAACTGAATCATATGAGGCAGACATGTATGAAAAGACTCGACAGAGGCGTTTCAACTTCTCTTTAAGTCCGAAGGAACGACAGTGCGACGTAACTGTTACTAAAACTCAAACATGCATAAACGCATATAAAATAAGGCGAATATATGTAGTAACGAAATTTTGCTATTACTGCAAATTGTAGACAAGCAGCGTCGTTACAAATTCACTTGATGTTGAGAACATGCGCAGTAGACTACGCTCACTCCATATATGGCGTTGAGCATTAGTGTTACGCATCTCCCAGAGAGAAATAGTCTTTGGAGGGTAGAAGCTTACAACCGAAGGGCCAATTATCTGCAGGAGACAGGAAAACTGCCAGAGATTTGAGGCTGCGGCGTCCGTTCGTTAAGTGGGAAGGCTGCGGTGCGAGGCCGGGCTTCCCTGGCGTGGCGTGATGATGGACGGGGATTACGGAAACGCCTGGAAACGCGGACGCGTCTGGAGGCTGCGCTTGCTCAAGCGCGCCCGGCCGGGCCTTAAAAGCGCGCGCCTCTGCCCAGGACGACACTCGCACCTGAGACCAGCCAGCTCCAGCTCCAGCTCCAGCTCCAGCACGCCATGTGGAAGATCGCAGCCGCTCTCGCGCTCCTGGTGGCCGCCGTCGCGGCGGCGCCGGACGGCGACAAGTACACCACTAAGTACGACAACGTGGACGTGGACGAGATCCTGCACAACGAGCGCCTCTTCAGCAAGTACGCCGACTGTCTGCTGGACGAGGGCAACGAACGCTGCACCGCCGACGGCAAGGAGCTCAAAGGTGAGTCCACCAAAGCCTCGGTAGTGCCTCACCTCGGGAAGACCCTCCTACAGTTCTATCAGAGTGCAACAGCACGTTTCTTAGGCGGCCACCTCTGTGCTATTATAGAAGAGGAGCTTGCTAGTTTCCCGAGGAACAGTTATTAGTTCCTCCAAGAGGAATCTATTTGTGCCGAGAGTTCTTCCTCTGTTTTTCGATGAATAGTGCTTTTCAGAGTTCCGTACCTCCATTGATAAAAACGGAATCTTTATAGGACCACATGTTGTTTGTTCACCTGTTTGTGTCAGACGTTTAAAACGCCTTTCAAAACCCGTTTTTCTCATTTTTTCAAAGAAAATTCCGCACTGGCTGAATGAATGATTTTTATTAAATCTGCGACCGGTTTCACGACACTTGTCGGTGCATCCTCAGGCAATAGACGCTATTTATAACATAGTGACATTTAACATAGCCCATACGCTATTTGTAACATAGCAACTCTGAACATTGCCCATAGCGTATACTGCCTGAGGATGCACCGATAAGTGGTGCGAAACCGGTCGCAGATTTAATAAAAATCATTCATACAGCCAGTGCGGAATTTTCTTCGAAAGAAGGTCGAGGTTTGGCTGTGGTAGCCCGTCGTTATCAGGAGAAAGAAAACTGGCATTCTACGGATCGGAGCGTGGAATGTCAGATCCCTTAATCGGGCAGGTGGGTTAGAAAATTTAAAAAGATAAATGTATAAGTTAAAGTTAGATATAGTGGGAATTAGTGAAGTTCGGTGGCAGGAGGAACAAGACTTTCGGTCAGGTGAATACAGGGCTATAAATACAAAATCAAATAGGGGTAATGCAGGAGTAGGTTTAATAATGAAAGAAAAATAGGAGTGCGGGTAAGATACTACAAACAGCATAGTGAACGCATTATTGTGGCCAAGATAGACACGAAGCCCACGCCTACTACAGTAGTACAAGTTTATATGCTATAAAAGAAATTATTCAAGTAGTGAAGGGGGACGAAAATTTAATAGTCATAGGTGACTGGAATTCGATAGTAGGAAAAGGGAGAGAAGGAAACATAGTAGGTGAATATGGATTGGGGCTTAGAAATGAAAGAGGAAGCCGTCTGGTAGAATTTTGCACAGAGCATAACTTAATCATAGCTAACACTTGGTTCAAGAATCATGAAAGAAGGTTGTATACATGGAAGAATCCTGGAGATACTAAAAGGTATCAGATAGATTATATAATGGTGAGACAGAGATTTAGGAACCAGGTTTTAAATTGTAGGACATTTCCAGGGGCAGATGTGGATTCTGACCACAATCTATTGGTAATGAACTGTACATTAAAACGAAGAAATTGCAAAAAGGTGGGAATTTAAGGAGATGGAATCTGGATAAACTGACAGAACCAGAGGTTGTACAGAGTTTCAGGGAGAGCATAAGGGAACAATTGACAGGAATGGGGGAAATAAATACAGTAGAAGAAGAATGGGTAGCTCTGAGGGATGAAGTAGTGAAGGCAGCAGAGGATCAAGTAGGTAAAAACATGAGGGCTAGTAGAAATCCTTGGGTAACAGAAGAAATATTGAATTTAATTGATGAAAGGAGAAAATATAAAAATGCAGCAAATGAAGCAGGTAAAAAGGAATACAAACGTCTCAAAAATGATATCGACAGGAAGTGCAAAATGGCTAAGCAGGGATGGCTAGAGGACAAATGTAAGGATGTAGAGGCCTATCTCACTAGGGGTAAGATAGATACAGCCTACAGGAAAATTAAAGAGACCTTTGGAGAAAAGAGGGCCACTTGTTTGAATATCAAGAGTTCAGATGGAAACCCAGTTCTAAGCAAAGAGGGGAAAGCAGAAAGGTGGAAGGAGTATATAGAGGGTCTATACAAGGGCGATGTACTTGATGACAATATTATGGAAATGGAAGAGGATGTAGATGAAGATGAAATGGGAGATACGATACTGCGTGAAGAGTTTGACAGACCACTGAAAGACCTGAGTCGAAACAAGGCCCTGGGAGTAGACAACATTCCATTAGAACTACTGACAGCCTTGGGAGAGCCAGTCCTGACAAAACTCTACCATCTGGTGAGCAAGATGTATGAGACAGGCGAAATACTCTCAGACTTCAAGAAGAATATAATAATTCCAATCCCAAAGAAAGCAGGTGTTGACAGATGTGAAAATTACCGAATTATCAGTTTAATAAGTCACGGCTGCAAAATACTAACGCGAATTCTTTACAGACGAATGGAAAAACTGGTAGAAGCCAACCTCGGGGAAGAGCAGTTTGGATTCCATAGAAATGTTGGAACACGTGAGCCAATACTGACCCTACGGTTTATCTTAGAAGCTAGATCAAGGAAAGGCAAACCTACGTTTCTAGCATTTGTAGACTTAGAGAAAGCTTTTGAAAATGTTGATTGGAATACTCTCTTTCAAATTCTGAAGGTGGCAGGGGTAAAGTACAGGGAGCGAAAGGCTATTTACAATTTGTACAGAAACCAGATGGCAGTTATAAGAGTCGAGGGACATGAAAGGGAAGCAGTGGTTGGGAAGGGAGTGAGACGGGGTTGTAGCCTCTCCCCGATCCTATTCAATCTGTATATTGAGCAAGCAGTAAAGGAAAAAAAAGAAAAATTCGGAGTAGGTATTAAAATCCATGGAGAATAAATAAAAACTTTGAGCTTTGCCAGTGACATTGAAATTCTGTCAGAGACAGCAAAGGACTTGGAAGAGCAGTTGAACGGAATGGACAGTGTCTTGAATGGAGGATATAAGATGAACATCAACAAAAGCAAAACGAGGATAATGGAATGTAGTCGAGTTAACTCAGGTGATGCTGAGGAAATTAGATTAGGGAATGAGACAAAGTAGTAAAGGAGTCTTGCTATTTGGGGAGCAAAATAACTGATGATGGTCGAAGTAGAGAGGATATAAAATGTAGACTGGCAATGGCAAGGAAAGCGTTTCTGAAGAAGAGAAATTTGTTAACATCGAGTATAGATTTAAGTGTCAGGAAGTCGTTTCTGAAAGTATTTGTATGGAGTGTATCCATTTATGGAAGTGAAACATGGACGATAAATAGTTTGGACATGAAGAGAATAGAAGCTTGCCAAATGTGGTACTACAGAAGAATGCTGAAGATTAGATGGGTAGATCACATAACTAATGAGGAGGTATTGAATAGAACTGGGGAGAAGAGAAGTTTGTGGCACAACTTGACTAGAAGAAGGGATCGCTTGGTAGGACATGTTCTGAGGCATCAAGGGACCACCAATGTAGTATTGGAGGGCAGCGCGGAGGGTAAAAATCGTAGAGGGAGTCCAAGAGATGAATACACTAAGAAGGATGTAGGCTGCAATAGATACTGGGAGATGAAGAAGCTTGCACAGGATAGATTAGCATGGAGATCTGCATCAAACCAGTCTCAGGACGGAAGACCACAACAACAACATCGGTGCATCGTCAGGCAATATACGATACTTATAACATAGTAACGTTGAACATTGCCCCATACGATAATTATAACATAGCAACGCTGAACATTGCCAAAAGCATATACTGCCTGAGGATGCACCGATAAGTGGTGCGAAACCGGCCATAGATTTAATAAAAATCATTTGTACACCCAGTGCGGAATTTTCTTTGAGAAAAAGAAGTTTCGCTGTGGTTGCCCGCCCTACAAAACAACATGTTACAGACCTTTTTTCTCAGGTACGGGTAGTCGTATCAAGTTGAAATTTATGTCACGTATTAAGGTCTACGTAACTTTGGCGATGTAGAAAAGTGACGCTTCTAAGTCAATGCAAGCAAAAGATGCTGCCATTTATGTAACATATTTTGATACTCGTAAGCTCACTCAGGGGTGATCATGAAATTTCACAATAAGACAGGTTTCTCAGTACAATTAAAGGAAAAAAATCAGAAAACTGTTAATTTATTATTACAGCACATGTAAAAATATTTCTTTTGTCATTTTTTTCCTGCTTAAAAGTAGAAATTAAAATCATCCATGCCCGACATTGTCAAGCTAGGGGGCGACATAGATTAAGCAGGAACAGAGGTACAACTTCAAACAGCTACTGTACAGCCTTTATTGTGATGGCCGGTTTCAGCAAACTACGTTGCCATCCTCAGGTCGTATGCACTACTAGCACTACTACCGGTATCACAACAAAGGCTGTACAATAGCGATCTTGGCTGTCTGAAATTGTACTTCTGTTTCTGCAGAAGTTAAAACATTCGCAGAAGTCTTGGAATCGATGGGACCGCTATCGTGCAAGTATCGGTGTCGGTAACGGGCAAAAATCGTCGGTATTATCGATTTACCGAATGGACGGACTGCCTGTATACGCAGTTAAGTTTGTACAGAACCCTCAGTCCTCCTCGCACCTGGACAATTTATTTGGTTATCAAGAGGAGCTGTAACATGTAAAGTCAACATCGAATAATCAGATCTACCTTGTTCCCGCGAGGTTAGGTCAGGAAACAAGATGTCACGAAGGCCGATTTGACGACCGATACTGTGGTCACAGGGCGAAGGTTTCAGGCTGGTATACAAAAGAAGCCTTCTAGTCAGTGTTGGTGACTGCAATCGCGAAGGTTGGTTCTAATGGTTCAAATGGGACTTAACATCTGTGGTCATCAGTCCCCTAGAACTTAGAACTACTTAAACCTAACTAACCTAAGGACATCACACACATCCATGCCCGAGGCAAGATTCGAATCTGCGACCGTAGCAGTCGCGCGGTTCCGGACTGAGCGCCTAGAACCGCTAGACCGCTGCGGCCGGCAATCGCAAAGGTCCCGGTTTCGATTCAGGGTAACCAAATTTTATTTTTCTATGCTGTGGAGATCAGAAACGCGGGCTACTTTTGAAACTACATACGTATTCCGGAAGTCACCGTATGGTGGATGATGGAGGACACCATATACCACAGCTATTCCTTTCCTGTTCCACTCACAAAAGAAGCGAGGAAAAACAACTTTCCACAAACCTTCGTACGAGCCCTAATTTCTCTCACAATACCTTCATGATCCTTAAGCGAAATACATATTGGTGGCAGTAGAATCATACAGCAGTCTGCCTGAAATGTCACTGCTCTAAATTTCGGCGATAATTCCTCGTGCGAAGAGCATCGTCTTCCCTGTAGGGATTCCAATTTGACCATTTGAGTTCAGGAAGCATCTCCGTGATAGTTGCGTGCTGATCGAACCTACCGGTAGCAAATGTAACTGCACGGCTCTGAATTGCTTCGATATCCTCCTTTAATCCGACCCGATGGGAAGCCCAAACAATCGAGCAGTAGTTAAGAATGGGTCACACCAGCTTTCTGTAAGCCGTCTGCTTTACAGAAAAGTTCCTAATAAAACGAAGTCGAGCATTCGCCTTTCCTACTGCCTGCCTGACGTGCCCATTCTATTTCATACCACTTTGCAATGTTACGCCTTGACGTGACTGTGACTGTGACAAGCATTACACTGCTAATGCTGTATTCTAACGCTACAGGACTGCTACTCATCCGCATTAACTAACTTTTTTTTCTGCGTTTAAAGCAATCTGCCATTCATCACAACTTGAAAGTTTGTCTAAGTCGTCTTGAATCCTCCTAAGGTCACTCAACGACGACACCTTTCCGTTCACCACAGCAGTCAGAAACAACCGTAAGTTGTTGCTCACCCTGTCAGATCAGTTATGTATATATAGAGTAAGAGAGGTTCAGTCCGTGTAATGTCCCGATGCAGCTGACATAAGTACTCCGCTCCCTTTCCTTTCCTTGCTGCCTCTCTCCACCCTCAATTTGCATATAATTTTCTAGCATTCATTTTTGCAGTGGTACGAGGACGGAATAGTGGTAGAATTTCTTCATTTTCATATTAAAAATATCTCTTTCTAACCAATTGGATTTTGAAACTTCACAAATAAAAATTGTTGGTTCGCTGAATACGCGTATTCTGTATTTGTGCAGGGAGATCCCATTTATTGATAACTAACTAGTGATCTTGCAGTTTGTTTCGATGTGAAACAGTCTCACGTATTCCGGCGTTGCTGTTGTAGCGGAACACGGTTCCCGTATCTCAACAGGACCACGCTTCAGTGCTGCGTTTGTCAGGGATTTCCGCTTTGCGATTCGGTCGGTGGGACTATAAATATTTTACTGCTTCCCTGTGCACGAGTTTTCACTTGTCCATTTCTACATCAAAGCAGGGACAGGTAAATGGCAGCGCACTCGTTGTTAGTCAATTGATTGTAGAACTGCTTCCATTATACTTCCTATATTTACACATGACAGTTGCGTAACTTCGACGAGTAATGGTGAAACGTCCCCTTAGAAAAATTAATGAATTATTGTGCTGATAAAACTCTTACAATATTTGATTTTCAAACAGCTGAGCAGAACTGAATGCACTCAGACATTTCGCATTTCGCTCTCTACCTATTCTGATCAACACTAAACTGACACACAATATTTTTAGCGCAACTCAGTCTGACTTTTAGTGATCCCTACAAAAGAATGGCACTGACTAACATTAAACTATACCTTTCACAAATCACTTACCTCACAAAAATCTTCGTTACTCGAACAACTGCAATACAGCGAGTGCCACTACTGCCAGCTTAATAGTGTTCAAAAGTCATTTTATATATATATATATATATATATATATATATATATATATATATATATATGTATGTATGTATATCAGTTCATGACATCCAGTCTTACAAATTTACTGTCTCTGTCCAGATCATCCGCTCTCATAATTCTGCCATTTCTTTCCCCACATCCACCACCGCTGGCGGCTCACCTCCAACTGCGCAACGCTATGCGCTGGTAACAGTCAACTGCCCAACACTACAATAGCAATATTACAACAATGCAGACCAGCCACAGACTTCACACAGCACAGTCAACGAATTTCATATAGAGCGCTACGTGGCGTTACCAACATAAAAACCTAAACAGCCTACTCACAATGGATTCGATTGTCAGCAGTCGTAATGTTTATGTCAGTTTGATATTCGAAAGGATTTCTCTACCCACACTTTGATAAAACAGTCACATATCCTATAAAATGTCAAATAATCTGCAGCTTACTCATACGGCAAACAAAGTTGTCCATTATTTCAGTCTGAAGGGCTACATAAATGGACACATTTTGTTCTTAATTCTCCATTAAAGTAACTACGTAAAAAGCTAGAAAACGAGGATCCTGCAGTGTTTAAAGTTCGTTTTTATATTACGAGCAAAGCTGTACGGTTGGTGCAGTTCCAAGTTTTCCAGCACTTGCACAGTACTGAGGAATACCTACGTATGTCTTTCTAGGTTTTTAAATTGCAGCACGAAATCATGCATAGAACACACAGCTGTCTCTATACAGAGAGCCGGCCGGGGTGGCCAAGCGTTTCTAGGCGCTGCAGTCTGGAACTGCGCGACCGCAACGCTTGCAGGTTCGAATCCTGCCTCGGGCATGGATGTGTGTGATGTCCTTAGGTTAGTTAGGTTTAAGTAGTTCTAAGTTGTAGGGGACTGATGACCTCAGACGTTAAGTCCCATAGTGCTCAGAGCCATTTTTTTCTACACAGACACACACACACATAAAAATGAATATACTGGATGTATCAAACTTAATAGTGCAAACTAACGCGGATGATAACAGAAGCAAAAACGTTCCAGTGAACATAACTGCAAATGTGTGGTAACAGATCGCCACTGACTTCAACGTGAAATATTATCCCGGATAGCACAAATGAGTTTGAAATATCAACACTTCGATTAATTCCTCGTGTACTTGGGCTCAAATCTGACCATGGCGGACCTCAACAACAAATACAATGCTACTTCAACATGCTGTAGGTTAATCGTTTACTGCACACTCGTGCCTGTTAAAGGAACTGTCGTCTTCGGATCTGAATGCAGTGCTCCACTCACATTTAATAAAATGTTTCGGGCTATTATGCTGTGGTCGAATGAATCTTTGTTGAATGGCCAATTCCCACCCTGGCTCGCTTCTGATTGCAGCAAAATTGTGACATTTCCAGCCTTGATAGTTTACATTTTACAATACTCCACTCGTCTCTGCGGTGAGATACGAATTCTTTCAAACATCCCTGGATCATCTCGCAAATCTTGACAGAACCGTAAAATTCACTTCTTCAGTTCTTCAACAGAATCAACACGAGCGCGGCGCATTTTGCTTAGGTGGTGTCCAAGACTGAAATATCCAGAGGTCGGGTGCTCTTCTAAATCAAGGTGTGTTATGCGCCTCGAACCGTATTTGCGCATCTGACTGCGTTTCACGTCAGCAGCAAAATGTGCCGTTGCCCCCGTATGTATGTACGGCATTCCTCAATTTGAGCCCAATATTAGTGAAATTAGATGGGAATCTAATCGAAATGTTTAGGTTCATTGACCAATGAGAGGATACGGGTTTGGGGAAGTGGAACGTTCGAGATAAGTTTTTAAAAACATGTATTTGACATCAGTGGCGCAAATAAGAAATAAACATTGCTGCACAGTAGTACCGTGTTCTATAGTGTTAGTTAATTCTTAGCAAAAAGTTTACTTCTCAAAAATATTGACTACACAACTAAAATCTCTTTACAATTTGATGTAGAAAACCAGTTAATAAAAATTAAAAGTTCCGGAAAGGAAAACTTCATATGATGCTAGCTGTCTTACTAGGCTTTTACGTATCACACTGAGCTTTGAGCACCTACGCACTAAACAGTTTTAGAATAAGGCATAAGAATTATAAATCTTTTCTTGTGTATACGTCCGTTCAAAAATATATACTCAGCAGTTAACTTAAACATCATAACTGAAAGCAATTTACTTCTTAAGCACTACCCACCCCTTTGACCGGTCTCTTTCTCAAAACTTCAAACGTCCTTTCTCTCTGACTTTACATGAATATGACAACAAAATTGAACATATTTTATCAAATTACCAATCGCCAGCTACAGTAGAGCAAGAGTCCTACTTCCTTGACAGATTCTACCCGTACTGAATAAAACTTCTGGGCAGCACAGTTACATGGCAGAAACGTCGCTTCACTGGTTACTAAATCCGCCGATTCCCCAGACCCACTTACCATCTGCCTTAGCACTAAGTCGAACATCAGCTGCACGCTCCTCTGTCCTCGCGGAAGCCTTGGCAGCCACTCACGATGAAATACGACCGTCGGGCAGTAACCGGATACAACTTCCGTGCCCTCGCTTTCCGCCCCGCCACCAGCTGCAGAGCCGGTCGCTCTCCTTGCTGCCGTGCGTCAGTGCCCGCCGCTGCCGTGTGCTCGTCTCGGTGCGCCCTATCTTGGTGACCACAGTTGCCTGCAGACAGCCACGCCACACTCGTGCTCGCCGCTCTGTCCGGAGCTCCGATTTCCAACTCAGCTCCATTTGCTCCCCCTCTACGACACTCAGATATCGATTATATAGACAAGCCGTTTAGCTTGTTTCTCTCAAAAACAGACCAAAAACTACTGCTTGACCCCGATCTTTAAGGACGATACTTCGACGCGGTTCATGTGGTGAATAGAACAGTGCTTTCCAACCTTTCTTAGACCACTACCGCTGAGTGCAATTACACATTACCTAGTATCCCCCCACCTCCCCCCCCCCCCTGCTATCTGTTGATCCCCACCCTACATTATCACTAACTTTTACGCGTAACTAAACAATAGTATGAAAGACTATTCTTCGAACACTTTAACTTTTAAAGTGATGAAATATGGACGATATTGTGTGTGTGTGCGTGTGTGTGTGTTAGAATGAATGCTAAAGCAATTTACGGAGCTCCATAAATGCTACCCATAACTCACTTCTCAGATAAGAAAGCTAACTATCCACAATGAGGCTATACACTTGCTACAAAACATACTTCCCTTCTACATCTACATCTACATGGATACTCTGCAAATCACATTCAAGTGCCTGGCAGAGGGATCATCGAACCACCTTCACAACTCTCTATTATTCCAATCTCGTATAGCTCGCGGAAAGAATGAACACCTGTATCTTTCCGTAAAAGCTCTGATTTCCCTTATTTTATGGTGGTGATCGTTCGTCCCTATGTAGGTCGGTGTCAACAAAATACAATCCTGGAAATTGAAATAAGAACACCGTGAATTCATTGTCCCAGGAAGGGGAAACTTTATTGACACATTCCTGGGTTCAGATACATCACGTGATCACACTGACAGAACCACAGGCACATAGACACAGGCAACAGAGCATGCACAATGTCGGCACTAGTACAGTGTATATCCACCTTTCGCAGCAATGCAGGCTGCTATTCTCCCATGCAGACGATCGTAGAGATGCTGGATGTAGTCCTGTGGAACGGCTTGCCATGCCATTTCCACCTGGCGCCTCAGTTGGACCAGCGTTCGTGCTGGACGTGCAGACCGCGTGAGACGACGCTTCATCCAGTCCCAAACATGCTCAATGGGGGACAGATCCGGAGATCTTGCTGGCCAGGGTAGTTGACTTACACCTTCTAGAGCACGTTGGGTGGCACGGGATACATGCGGACGTGCATTGTCCTGTTGGAACAGCAAGTTCCCTTGCCGGTCTAGGAATGGTAGAACGATGGGTTCGATGACGGTTTGGATGTACCGTGCACTATTCAGTGTCCCCTCGACGATCACCAGTGGTGTACGGCCAGTGTAGGAGATCGCTCCCCACACCATGATGCCGGGTGTTGGCCCTGTGTGCCTCGGTCGTATGCAGTCCTGATTGTGACGCTCACCTGCACGGCGCCAAACACGCATACAACCATCATTGGCACCAAGGCAGAAGCGACTCTCATCGCTGAAGACGACACGTCTCCATTCGTCCCTCCATTCACGCCTGTCGCGACACCACTGGAGGCGGGCTGCACGATGTTGGGGCGTGAGCGGAAGATGGCCTAACGGTGTGCGGGACCGTAGCCCAGCTTCATGGAGACGGTTGCGAATGGTCCTCGCCGATACCCCAGGAGCAACAGTGTCCCTAATTTGCTGGGAAGTGGCGGTGCGGTCCCCTACGGCACTGCGTAGGATCCTACGGTCTTGGCGTGCATCCGTGCGTCGCTGCGGTCCGGTCCCAGGTCGACGGGCACGTGCACCTTCCGCCGACCACTGGCGACAACATCGATGTACTGTGGAGACCTCACGCCCCACGTGTTGAGCAATTCGGCGGTACCTCCACCCGGCCTCCCGCATGCCCACTATACGCCCTCGCTCAAAGTCCGTCAACTGCACATACGGTTCACGTCCACGCTGTCGCGGCATGCTACCAGTGTTAAAGACTGCGATGGAGCTCCGTATGCCACGGCAAACTGGCTGACACTGACGGCGGCGGTGCACAAATTCTGCGCAGCTAGCGCCATTCGACGGCCAACACCGCTGTGCCGTGCGTGTGATCATTGCTTGTACAGCCCTCTCGCAGTGTCCGGAGCAAGTATGGTGGGTCTGACACACCGGTGTCAATGTGTTTTTTTTCCATTTCCAGGAGTGTATTTTCGCATTCGGAGGAGAAAGTTGGTGATCGGAATTTCGTGAGAAGATTCCGAAGCAACGAAAAACGCCTTCTTTTAATGATGTCCCTCCCAAATCCTGTATCATTTCTGCGATACTCTCCCCATATTTCGCAGGTCCGGCCGCCTTGGTGCAGGCCTTATTACAGTCGACGCCACATTGGGCGACCTGCGCGCCGTATGGGGATGAAATGATGATGGAAACAACACAACACCCAGTCCCCGATCGGAGAAAATCCCCGACCCAGCCGGAAATCTAACCCGGGCCCCTTGGACGGCAATCCGTCACGCTGACCACGCAGCTATCGGGGAAGGGGCGCTGATGAAAGCCAGGTAGAAGAGAACTGCCATGCCACGAGCGGTCGTCCGACACGAACGTTGCCAACCAGCCCACGGTATGTCGGCCTGCTATTTGTAGTCGACGCTGACCCAGGTGAAGTACTCCGATATCTTCGCTCTGTGCAGACCCTCCTTGCGCAGATCGTGCCTTCGGCCGTTCGGACCTCGTGTCCACCTTTTGTCGCAACGCTACTCCCAATCCCCAACTTCGTGTCTCCCCCTCGGGCCAGCAGCTCCATATATACAGGGTGGTCCATTGACAGTGACCAGGCCAAATATCTCACGAAATAAGCATCAAACGAAAAAACTACAAAAAACTAAACTCGTCTAGCTTGAAGGGGGAAACCAGATTGCGCTATGGTTGGCCCGCTAGATGGCGCTGTCATAGGTCAAACGGATATCAACTGCGTATTTTTAAATAGGAACCCCAATTTTTATTACATATTCGTGTATTATGTAAAGAAATATAAATGTTTTAGTTGGACCACTTTTTTCGCTTTGTGATAGATGGCGCTGTAATAGTGAAAAACGTATAAGTACGTGTATCATGTAACATTCCGCCAGTCCGGAAGGTATTTGCTTCGTGATACATTACCCGTGTTGAAATGGACCGTTTACCAATTGCGGAAAAGGTCGATATCGTGTTCATGTACGGCTATTGTGATCAAAATGCCCAACGGACGTGTGCTATGTATGCTGCTCGGTATCCTGGACGACATCATCCAAGTGTCAGGACCTTTCGGAAAATAGTTACGTTATTTACGGAAACAGGAAGAGTTTCAGCCACATGTGAAACGTCAACCACGACCTGCAACAAATGATGATGCCCAAGTAGGTGTTTTAGCTGCTGTCGCGGCTAATCCGCACATCAGTAGCAGACATATTGTGCGAGAATCGGGAATCTCAAAAATGTCGGTGTTGACAATGCTACATCAACATCTATTGCACCCGTACCATATTTCTGTGCACCAGACGACGACTTTGAAAGTCGTGTACAGTTCTGCCGCTGGGCACAAGAGAAATTACTGGACTATGACGGATTCCTTGCACGCGTTCTATTTAGCGACGAAGCGTCATTCACCAATAACAGTAACGTAAACCGGCATAATATGCACTATTGGGCAACGGAAAATCCACGATGGCTGCGACAAGTGGAACATCAGCGACCTTGCCGGGTTGATGTATGGTGCGACATTATGGGAGGAAGAATAATTGGCCTCCATTCTATCGATGGCAATCTAAGTGGTGCAATGTATGCTGATTTCCTACGTAATGTTCTACCGATGTTACTACAAGATGTTTCACTGCATGACAGAATGGCGAAGTACTTCGAACATGATGGATGTCCGGCACATAGCTCGCGTGCGGTTGAAGCAGTATTGAATAGCATATTTCATGACAAGTGGATTGGTCGTCGAGGCACCATACCATGGCCCGCACATTCACAGGATGTTAAGTCCCCGGATTTCTTTCTGTGGGGAAAGTTAAAGGATATTTGCTATCGTGATCCACCGACAATGCCTGACGACATGCGTCAGCGCATTGTCAATGCATGTGCGAACATTACGGAAGGCGAACTACTCGCTGTTGAGAGGAATGTCGTTACACGTATTGCCAAATGCATTGAGGTTGACGGACATCATTCTGAGAATTTACTGCATTAATGTGGTATTTACAGGCAATCACGCTATAACAGCATGCGTTCTCAGAAATGATAAATTCACAAACGTACATGTATCACATTGGAACAACCGAAACAAAATGTTCAAACGTACCTACGTTCTGTATTTTAATTTAAAAAACCTACCTGTTACCAACTGTTTGTCTAAAATTGTGAGCCATATGTTTGTGACTATTACAGCGCCATCTATCACAAAGCGAAAAAAGTGATCCAACTAAAACATTCATATTTATTTACGTACTACACGAATATGTAATAAAAATGGGGGTTCCTATTTAAAAAAACTCCGTTGATATCCGTTTGACCCATGACAGCGCCATCTAGCGGGGCAACCATAGCGCCACTGATTTCCCCCTTTAAGCTAGACAAGTTTCGTTCTTCGTAGTTTTTCGTTTGACGCTTATTTCATGAGATATTTGGCCTGGTCACGATCAATGGAACACACTGTATATCGGCAATCAAAGATCTTCTAAGGACACAACCCACAGATATCAATTTTTCCTCATAGATATTGGCAATGGGGCCGCAAGAGCGATAGCCGATACTACACCAGAGCCAGTGGCGCCAAACAGAACAGTCAATTAATTAAATGGCGCCACGGCTCAAACAGTAGTAACAGTAATTACTATTGCTTTCTGCGTAACGAAATGGAAAGCTATAAATGGTCTGTACTTAAAAGATGGGCGTCGTCTCCTATTTTTGGTGCGTGTACAACGTCATGACTTACACAAGTGGTAAATTCTCGCAATTCCGAACGCCTATCACCGCATCTGTTCCCAACGGCCTTCCCTCAATGGTAACACCGGTTCTCGTCAGATCACCTAAGTTAAGCGCTGTCGGGTTTGCGTACCACGAGGATGGGTCACCGTCCGGGTCTACCGAGTGCTGTTGGTAAGAAGGATGCATTCAGCCCTTGTAAGGCCAACTGAGGAGCTACTTGATTGAGAATTAGCGCCACCGGTCACGAAAACTGGCGAAGTTCGGGAGACCGGTTTGCCAACCACGTGCCGCCTCCTTATCCGCAATTGATGACGCCTCAGGGCTGAGGATGACACGGCGGTCAGCCGGTACCGTTGAGCATTCAAGGGCTTTTCCAACGGTGTTTGTTGTTTGTTTATCACTGCACCACTCAAAGGCTTGACACCACTTCGGCTCGATCTTATATTACATGTATTTATATAATTATAATTTTACGGTCACTCAGTTATTCTCCTCTCGTTTCCTTGAAAGTAAACCTCCACTCTCTCCTGGATTCACAGAACAGATTTGTGTTCCGTTTCCACAAAGCCGCTTGCCCCTCCTCGTCTCGAGTGCGGACCCGCGCCACGCTATCTGTCCGCTACCGCTACACGGCAGCTGCTCGACTGCTACTTACGACTTTTCCTATCGCTCTTAATAAATATAGTCGTACAGAGCATCTCATTAATCTAATTTGCGACCGCTTAATCAAAACGGCGTACAAAACTTCACTCAAACAAATATTCTACTGAAAAATATTCTGCTGTAACGAGACACAAAGCGTTACTTTTAGTTGGAAGCAACCGTCACATGAAAAACATGGAGAGCAGTATTTGTTTGACGTAACTCCATCACATAACACCATCAACACCGACAGAAACGGAACTGCAAATATTTGTCCAAACACAAAAGTAACATTATAAGAAAAGTCTTAGGAAAGGCCATGGGATATACCTATGTAGTTTTATGCAAGCTGCAGTTTCATGACTGGCCTTCAAAAATGAAGCGCGAGATTTTCATATTCTCTCGCTCACTATGCGCAGACTACTAATCCTACAGCGAAACTGAACAGAAACTTTGTTGAGGAATTTAATTTCAAAAATGGCTCTGAGCACTATGAGACTTAAAATCTGTGGTCATCAGTCCCCTAGAACTTAGAACTACTTAAACCTACTTAATTTCAAAAATGGCTCTGAGCACTATGAGACTTAAAATCTGTGGTCATCAGTCCCCTAGAACTTAGAACTACTTAAACCTAACTAACCTAAGGACATCACACACATCCATGCCCGAGGCAGGATTCGAACCTGCGACCGTAGCAGTCCCGCGGTTCCGGACTGAGCGCCTAGAACCACGAGACCATCGCGGCCGGCAGGAAATTAAGTGTATTAAATTTTGCATTGGGATACGTTTCACTGGAGGCCACAGTTTCTGAGTTATGTAAGAAAAACGTACGAAAGTGACCTTTAAACGCAACGTCACCCCGACACTCATCCCTTACCAGTCAAAACTTCTATTATGTTGTTTGTGACACTACCTCCTACCGCTGGTACAGGAATTTCCAGCTACACTAACTATTCCATATACTGGTTCTTTTTTGGTCTGTGTTGAGAGTGTTATTATCCTACCAGCAAAGTCGACTATTTCGATAACATTATTAATTTGAACGTGCCCGTGAAGGTAATGAAACGAAAACGATTTTTGTAAACGTTACCCTAAAACTAATTACGTTGGCAATTCGATCCAAACGTAACCCTTACAAGCACTGTAGTTTCGCAGTCATAAGTCCTGACGAATACAACGACCTAAATGTATATTTTATGCTGCTAAAATTCTCAAAATTGTTAGGTAACATTTACACAAACGTCAGTTTTACAATTTTTAAGCCCTCGACTAAGCCTGTGGCGTAATAAGGCGTAATAAGACCAGTCAATGGACAATAATTCGTGCAGCCGCTAATTTTTATACAGTGGTAAGAAGGCGTGCTTTGAACAACACACTAGAAATCCTGACCAGTGGAGGCTGTGTGTGGGCTTTGGTGTGCGTTTTAATGTCACTTTCGTAGGTTTTTCATGAATAGTTCGAAAACTATTTCCTCTATCTGAATTACATCAAATTTCCTATAAAAATCTCTCATTCGTTTTTTTTCTGTAGGACTAATTGTTTGTGTGTAGTGAGTGAGAGAATGTGAAAATCTCGCACGTCGTTTTTGAAGGCCACATATAACGGGGGCCGGCCGGTGTGGCGGTGCGGTTAAAGGCGCTTCAGTCTGGAACCGCGTGACCGCGACGGTCGCAGGTTCGAATCCTGCCTCGGGCATGGATGTGTGTGATGTCCTTAGGTTAGTTAGGTTTAATTAGTTCTAAGTTCTAGGCGACTGATGACCTCAGAAGTTGAGTCGCATAGTGCTCAGAGCCATTTTGAACATATAACGTTGCGGGTAGCATAAAATGACATCGGTAGGGGTGGCTGACTTACCCTGTACATGATGTGCCACTTAGGACGTTACGTTTCTTTTATTTACTTTTTCAAGAAATCGAAACGAAGTTTCCGGCAAGCGATGGTGCACAGAGGGACACATAAACAGGTAGCATGGTTAATACCCTTAATTCTTTCATCAGTGTTATATTCTGATATTTAAACTTGTATCTCCTTTAACCGAGCAGTAGTAGTACTTGTAATACTAGAGATACTGAAGAAACTTTCTTATGTGTGTTTCCTGCAGTGCTAATTCCCGACGCCCTTCAGAACGAGTGCGCCAAATGCAACGAGAAGCAGAAGGAAGGCGTCGAGAAGGTGATCAAGTTCCTGGTGAAGGAGAAGAAAGACATCTGGGAGAGGCTGAGGGCCAAGTACGACCCAGACGGCAGCTACTACAAGAACTACGAGCACTACCTCAAGGAGTGACGCGGCACCAGAAACCACGACCACAAACGGCACACCAACCTTGGAGGATCACACTTATGGACGCACGCACTCACAGGGCGAGAGCCGCTCTTTCACCACAATAATACAGAAAAGTGGAAACCATGTTGAAGAATGATCTGAATCACGTTAAATCACTTATCTTACTTCCCAAGCAATCAATAAATTCACTGTGGCAAATGATCAAGTCTTTTAACTCTACTGATCACCTTCATACCTTTCATTGAGGATAATACTGTTGACGTTATTTACACTGTTGATATTACACAATATTTCGGCTATTACCATCATCAGATTTGGAATTAAGATTACAGTTATTTCAGAGCAGTGTCGTCAAAATGTTTTGGGTCAGCAGCCAGAACTGACGTTTTGGGGCAGTCCCTCGGATTGCATACGTACCGATCTTATTATTAATTAGTAACCTATAAAAACTAGTACGTTTTGAGCCCCCGAGAGACTAGCTATAGGACGGGCGCGAAAAATTGGCCGACGGGTCTTAACTACTAATCCTTAAAAGTCGGTATCACTCGGAACACTTCGTGTTGACTGTTGTCTGCTTCGTATTGCTGCCACTCCCAGCGTCCCCAAAGTTGCGACACTGTAACAAACGTTAACTAAATGACTTTGGTGTGATTTTTCATCTAGTCACTGCATTGTATTACAACAGCCTAATGTCGTGGGCCGACCTAAGTGGCCGTGCGGTTCTAGGCGCTGCAGTCTGGAACCGCGAGACCGCTACGGTCGCAGGTACGAATCCTGCCTCTGGCATGGATGTGTGTGATGTCCTTAGGTTAGTTAGGTTTAACTAGTCCTAAGTACTACGGGACTAATGACCTCAGAAGTTCGGTCCCATATGCTCAGAGCCATTTTTTTTTAATTTCTTGTTCCTCGCTGGAAACACATACCGCATTTGAAGAGGACCGTCTCTATAATACGCACTCACGCATCCACGTTACAAACGTGTCAACATTTGTACCATAGAAACTGACTGGTACGTGTCGTGCATGCCCGTCGAGTTGTCGGAACAGGAAGACAAACATTAAAACATTCCCCCTTCTCTAACCCGCAGTGGCCGCGCTCCTTTCCCCTCTGCCCCTGAGGTAAACGGCCAACTTAGCTCATGGCCGAATTTGCCAACATCAGTTAAAATTAAGTACCTCTTAAAATAATACTTGGTAAAAACTATCTGAAGCCAAGACCACATTAATATTTCTTTATTTACAAACTACAGGTTTCGGCAGACTTTGCTGTCATCTTAAGGTCTCTGTAAGTGTTGCTGTTTGTTAATGAGAAGGAAAACTACACTCTTAAGCAACTGTTAACGGTATTTGATGTTATTTTAGTTCGACTGTTAGTTGCTAGATTCATATTATTATAAAATACGTCGGATCACAAGAATACATGATTCGGGTCGCAGTTTGACGACCATTATTTCAGAGTGTGCGATTCGACAATCCTAAAACTAGTATTTAAAATGGCAGCATAAATGACATGTGGAGTTGACCTAATATAACAAGTATTAATAATTGAAATCATATACTCTTCGCCCCCGTAAATCTAAAACGTGATTCAAAAAAAACTTTTACAAACTGAGGTGACCTGAAGCATCAGGTATGTCCAAGGATCAGTAATCACATGGGAACCGGGGGTCGCAAACGCCACGAGAGGGCGCTACAGTCACGAATCAGCTGGAATCGTCGGAGACTTTAATTGGGGTGTACATTCTCCCGTGCCGACTTGATGGTCGCTCGTGTCTCGCATTGCCGGCCGAAGTGGCCGTGCGGTTAAAGGCGCTGCAGTCTCGAACCGCAAGACCGCTACGTTCGCAGGTTCGAATCCTGCCTCGGGCATGGATGTTTGTGATGTCCTTAGGCTAGTTAGGTTTAACTAGTTCTAAGTTCTAGGGGACTAATGACCTCAGCAGTTGAGTCCCATAGTGCTCAGAGCCATTTGAACCATTTTTTTGTCTCGCATTACTGTCAATGGTTCTGCCTGGCATGCTGAATGATGTTGTTATGCATGTTCGTCGCCGCATTCGATTTCAGCTGGACGAAGGCTCCGCGCATTTCAACAGACAAGTGAGGACACATCTTCAGGCAACGCTTTCCGACCGCTGGATTGGTCGCGGTGGGCCAGTAGCGTTGCCACCACGATCACCCAATCTGTCCCCACGCGATTTTTTTTTCCTGTGGGGATATCTGAAGGGGCTTGTGTATGAAACACGTGTAACATCACTGGAGCACCTAGTGGGCAAGATTGTTGCTGCAGCAGGATGTCTTCGAGGTACAGCAAGTATCTTTGAGAGAGTGCGCCGTTCAATGCAGCGTGGATGCGAAGCATGTCTCGATGCGTTTGGACAAAACTTGGAGCATCACCTGTAGTGGGCGTCTGTTTATAGCACGTGACTAAATGACTGTAACGCCATTTAGTAGCCCGAAATGGTCTTTTCGACCCCAGTTCACATGTGATTACTGATCCTTGTTGTATAGTCAATGTGTAAAAGGCTGTAAAAGTCTGTACAAGTGTTTTATTTTGTTTTTTATTAATTTTTTATCATCTCTATAGCTTTATTTACGGGTTGGTCCATAACTCCCCCCGACAAAATTTCGGAGTTTGTTCACGGATATTTTGTGAGTATGTTATTTTTTTAATGAAACAATGGCTACGTGGTCTCCGGTGTCTCACTATAGGGTAATTGAATTTCATTTGATTTCTTGTCCTCATTCAATTTTGTATCTGTTTTGCACTGAAAATATCTGCCTAACACTGAGAATGTCGACGGTATGCACTGTGTGTTTTATTTGGAAACATTTCTTCCATTACACTACTTATGAACGTGTTTCAAGATTGTGGCAGTACTAAGTATTTTGTGCGTAACACGCCTGGGGTACAAATGGCGGGGGGCCCTCTTAAACTGGTTCTCGCTTTGCGTTTCTTGACCGTGCGCCCTGTTCATACCACGTACCTGATAAATCCCACGGCGGTCGTACTATTCTGCTCCACACTGCTGCCGGCTTTCCTGAAATTATGTATCTAAATATGCAAGCGGATTTAGGGGAGCCACTCAACATTAAACACAACACTGTCCTACGTCTGGTATGAACAACTATATTCTGAGACGAAAAGAAAGTCGTACGTTGCACTGTTTACATTCTAGGTCATAAGTGTTTATCTCAATTAGAATTATTGATGATTATCTGTCCACAATATCACTTGGACGAGCGTAGCGTAACCGACACGACGTGGGTGATTATTGAAGATGCGGAGACCGAATGATCGAACGAAAGTTCTTACGCTCGTCACACATACACAGATATTTGGTACCAGACCTTCTTGACAACAGTAATGATATAACACTGTTCATAAAGTTAATTTTTCTCAGTTCTCACTTGTACGAGAGTGCGCGTAACCGTCGCGACGTGGCTGATTGTTGATGATGCGGAACGCACCGACCGAACGCACGTTCTCACGCTCACTACAAGACACTGGCACTTGAATGCTCTCTTTCATGGTAAACTATCTTGCTGATCGGCGTTAGTTCATTCTGAGAGGCCGAGCACGGCGCGGATGATTGATACTGTACGGTGTGACACGCAACGAGAGGATACACAAATACGTTATCGGCGCCACTGCTCATTTTGAATTACATCATTACGCGCTTTCCTCTGAATCACTTTCATATTTCCTCACTTTACTATAATAGCTCTTGTAGCAACACTCGAACTTCCATAATAATATTGCCTCTCACATGCAGAGCTACCCGCAACACAACATAACACTTCCGTGTCCCGTGCTCGACTCTGAAAACGGGCTGCCCGCAAAGATACTCGGCAACTAAGCCAGCGATATGAAAATACGCTTACATGTGTTGTCGTTGTAAAGGTATTTTGCTATAAATAAATGTTATTCGCGTAAAAAACTGAATAAATAATAACTACACCATTACACCGTAACGAGCAACTGGAGAGCACAGCGCCTTAAACCAAAATACTCATGAAATATCCCTGAACCACCTCCGAAATTTTTTTCGGTGGAGTTCTGGTTCACCTTCTATATACACTGTAAGAAGGGGTTATCGGAATGAGCTGGGTAGATGTGATGAACGTGTACAGACAAACAAATGATTACAATCTGAAAAAAAACTGGATCATTCATACAAGAGAAATTCACAAACGGAGCAAGCCAATAACTCGTTGGCCCACCTTTGGCCCTTATGCAAGCGGTATTCGGATTTGCATTGACTAGTAGACACGTTGGATTTTCTCTTGAGATATCGTGCGAACTTGTGTCCAACTGATGAGTTAGATCGTCAATTTACTGGTTGGAGGGCTCTGTCCATAACGCCCAAACGTTCTCAATTGAGGAGACATCCGGCGAGGTCTGGCAAGCACGAAGACGAGCAGCAGCACCTCTGGCCTTGTGTGGGTGAGCATTATCTTGTTGAAATATAAGCTCAGGATAGCTTGCCCTGAAGCGGAAAAAAACAGAGCGTAGAATAGCTTTGACGAATCGCTGTACTGAGAGTTTGCCGCTGATGACAACCAAATGGGTCCTCCTGCTATGACCCATCCACGACTATGGCGGGCGACTGTCAGGTTGGTATCCCATCGCTCTCTGGAGCCTTTCCAGACTCGTCTTCGGCCTGAAATCTCATTGGCTGGGGATATAATTGTCTTCTGGTATGAGTCCCACTCCGACGAACGGAGTCCCGATAAAGAGCGAAGACATGTCAGAAGTCGCCTAGGACCGCTGTGGGGTACCAATTCTACCCTCGTCCGCCATACGTCCCGACAACCAGGAGTGATGCTCTTGGGTGCAATTTCCTTTCATAACAGGACTCGTTCGGTTGACATCCGCGGCGCCGTTTCATCACAGCGATACGTCCGCAATATTCTACGCACTGTTTTGTTGCCTTTATCGACGAGCTATTCTGGGCTTGCTTTTCAGCAATATAATGCCCGTCCGCAAACGGCGAACCTGTTTTCGTGCTTGTCAAAACCTATCTTGGCCAACCATCGCAAGTTGACTCTTGAACGCGCATTTGGACAGAATTGAGTACGATATCCCTCAGGAGGACTTCCAACAACTCTATCAACCAATGCCAATCCTTATAACTGCTTGCATAATGGCCAACACATTATTGACTTGCGCAGTTTGTGAAGCTGTTCCTCTTTAATAAGTCATCATTTTTTCCTGAAATTGTAATCATTTCTTTGTCTGTACATGCACATCACATCTATCGATTTCCGTCCTTTTCGGATAATTCCTTCAGGACACTACGTTTTCTTAATATTTTAAAAATTTTGAGAGCGTATTTCCTTAACATATCATAAGATCGTAAAAATATAGACCTTCAATGGTGGCTCTCAGCAGACGCAAAAACCAAACAATGTCTTATGTAGAAAGATAATATGCACACAATAATCAACTTACGACATGACATAACCAGAGATGACCAAGGCAGAAGCTATCGACAGTGTAACGTTGACCAGCGACTAGTAAGTAAGTAGCTCCCACTGTGTGCCTGTGCTGTGTTACTGAGGAGTGAGACGGATTCGAAGCCGAATTCAGGCAAAAAGACTATTTTGTAGTCTTATTTCAATAGTTTTACCAATTCCAGAATGCCGGCCGGTGTGGCCGAGCGGTTCTACGCACTCGAGTCTGGAACCGCGCGATTGCTACGGTCGCAGGCTCGAATCCTGCCTCGGGCATGAATGTGTGTAGTGTCCTTATGTTAGTTAGGTGTAAGTAGTTCTAAGTTGTAGGGGACTGACGACCTCAGTTGTTAAGTCCCATAGTGCTCAGAGCCATTTGAACCATTTTTGAATTACAGAATGAAGGTTTACACGACCGGATGACATTGCTGCTGGTAAAGCTTTCGGGGTATAAGGTCGTGATCCACGAAACTCTTCTGATCCTAATGTTTCGTCGAAAACAGCGATGAACATCTTCAGAGGCGTTGATCCTCCATTGGGTCTTACCGACTAACTGCAGCGGATACGGTAAATTCCAGACACTAACTGGTTCCTAATTATAGACGGTGGCTAAGAAACAAACTGCACACTATGTTTCTTCAGAATAATAACAATAGCATTTCCCGAATAACACTATCCTAGTAACTGGAAGTGTGCTCCAGAATCTCTGTATTGTTACATTCCATGGAGTGACCGGTAAGAAGGCAATATTCTACAACTGCAGATTTTCCAGTTTGTTATTGGCTTGTGTGACGCTTATGCTATACACAGTAGTCTTCAACAGTCCTGATAGTCTGACCGTTGTGCGACGAGACACATCTGTTGGGGATACGGTAGAAATTCGCCTTAAGTGAACTAAGATTATCCTTTCCAGACACTAGCTAGTCCTTGATCGTAGATGGTGGTCGAGATGGTGGTCGAGAAACACACTTTACACTACGTTTCTTTGGAATATTACCACTCCTGCTGCAAATCCTACACGCGAAGAAAGCTGTTATCCACGGGTCATCTCATTATCATTGTCATTTACCCCATTTATAGTTGGCCGATAGTGCAATGCACGTCTTACGTGTCTCTCACTATACCCATTGTGATGAAAGCTAGCTTCATGATGGGCTATATCAATCGACAGATTTTCTGCTCTGAACTGACATAGGCTCTGTGATCCAAAGTACAAAGTACGCCTTTATGCTAAGCCAGATGGTGAGATACACATACTTCAATGAATCTCCAGAGGAATACGAGAGATATCATATGATACCTTACTAAAATATTTGAGATTCAGAGTCTACCGCAAAGAAGTGTAAATGTGTTCAGTTCCAGAACGAGGTACAGCCCGACCTACTGGTGGCTCTTCAGTCAAGGTGTTGTTGTAACACTTACAGCACAGGAGAAAGGATGGACCCCTTCTTTATGGTTCTTCGGAAGACTGCTCAATCATTGAGACTAAGCTCCTGACAGCATCTTGTAGCAAGGAACGTTGCAGCAAAAGGGTAATGGTCTTCCCCTCCACAGTATTTGTCGGGTCAACGGTCAATCCGCGAATGGCTGAAACAGATAACAAACAGTGCGTCGTCTGAACGTGATACCGCTTTTTCAGCACACCCGTAGCACCAGTTTGTCCGTAGGTAGGATAATTTTATCAGGGTCAATCAAGAGAGAACGCAAAGCTGATCTCTTTTCCGCTGTAACTGTACTCTTTGCCGAACGTGCTCTTAAGAGCAGGCGATTCTCTTCTCTCGTAGCTTCCTCAGTACCACCTTGAGTTAGTTTGAGGGTCTCTTGTTCGAGAGGACGTATAAAAGTCAATGACGTCAGGAGCCATATGGGCGACACACCATTTTATATTGTTAACTAGTGTTGCCTTTATGTCAGCTTTTAAGGTGGGTGGCCATTACAAATGTTATATGTTTTAGAGCCGAAACCAGTAACCAGAATTTAAAAAATATTATCGCGATGTGGACAGTTTTTTTATTAAAATTTGGAACCAGAATTAAAAATTAAAAATTATATTGATCTGAATAGTGTTTTATTGAAATTTTATGAATGGTTGTTGTATTGCACTATGAAGTCAAACATCATGAAAAACTTACAGTACGTGTGAAATTGTACTGAAGTACACAAGTACACCTTGGTGGCTGTCCGCGGGAAACTACAGTTTGTGTGATTTCTTCGACTGTGTACAGGTGTCTCTGTTAAGGGATGCTCAGGTAGTATCGGACAGCAAATTCTCTAGGTAAAGAGCTGTTTATAATCTCTGCCACCATTGAAAGAACCTAAAGCACAACTTTAATGTGAACTACGAAGGAGCAAGACCGCTCATGCTGTTCTGAATCAAAACAACAGTGCGTTTTTACTAGCAATAAGTTACCTGTATTTAGAGAGGACTGTCGTGCTTTTTTTCCAAGTAAGAAATATTACTCTTAATTGCGTCTTTAAAAGCAATTGATATTATTTTCTACACTGTAGGCTGTGAGAGTAATAACAATGGAATGTTAAACCAACAGTCTGTTTCAGACAAAGTAATTTTGAGTTTACTGACAAAACAAATACTATTAAAACTTGAGTATTTACGCCCCTTTTTTCTTAAGTCACAAGAGGAATGGAATGAAAATAACATGAATGAACCCTTAGAAAATGTCAGACTATTTAAAATGGCAATAACGAGAGAGAGTGATAAATGTTACATCAGGTAAGAAAGTCAGAAATATTCATTTCCAAAGAGTACAACAGGTGAACAATTTGCATCATTATAGGAATGCAAAGATGTGGCCATGGAACTTGTTTTAGTAAATAAAAAGTTGTTTTCCGACAATATTCAGTTATGAGCAGCAACAATATCGTAAAGTCTACGAAACTTTCGGAGGTTTGGGCCCTTGAAATTTGTACTCATGGGGTAATGGATGGTATTCACTCTCCGTGTCATAAATGTTTCATTAAAGGTTAAACTACACTGAAGCTCCAAAGAAACTGGTGTAGGCATCCGTATTCAAACACAGAGGTATATAAACAGGCAGCACATGGCGCTGCGGACGGAAACGCCTATATAAGACATTAAATGTCTGGAACAGTTGTTAGATCGATTACTGGAAACATGTTGCCTGGTTTGGCTGGCTGGACGAGTCTCGTTTCAAATTGTATCGAGCGGATGGACTTCTACACGTATGGAGATAACATCATGAATCCATGGACCATGCATGTCAGCAGGGGACTGTTCAAGCTGGTGGAGGTCGTAATGGTGTGGCAGATGAAGTTGTAACGACATGGGACCCCTGATACGTCTAGATACGACTATGACAGATGACACATACGTAAGCATCCTGTCTGTTTCCCTGCATCCTTTCATGTCCATTGTGCATTCCGACGGACTTGGGAAATTCCAGTAGGACAATGCGACACTCCATACGTCCAGAACTGCTACAGGGTGGCTCCAGGAACACTCTTCTGTGTTTAAATACTTCCGCTGTTCCACCAAACTCCCCAGATAAGAGCATTATTGAGCGTGTCTGGGATGCCTTACAACGTGATATTCAGAAGAAATCTCCACTCCTTGTACTCTTAGGGATTTATGGACATCCCTACAAGATTCATGGTTTCAGTTCCCTCCAGCACTACTTCAGACACTAGTTGAGTCCATGCCATGTCGTGTTGAGGCACTTCTGCGTGCTCACGGGGCCCCTACACGATATTAGACACGTGTACCAGTTTCTTTGCCTATTTGGTGTAATATTTTAATTCAGGCCCGTTCTTTTCAAAGCATTTCAGTCTCATTATGGATTTGTGATTATTTGTGTCAACTTTCTTCCTTGGTGGAAACTTCGTACTGAAATTTATAACTTGTACTAACTTTAGATTATTATTTATGATGATTCACAGTGCAATTAAAACTATACTGAAACGTGTTACAATTTCATATCCGATACAAGTCTCCGAAAATTTAAATGCAAGGTGCGACAGAAAAACGGGTGATTTGGATGTAGCGAAATAGGCCGAGTAATACATCGCAAAACTCTCAATCACGACAACGATACCCTTTCGTTTCGAAAACGATGTCTTGTATGTTGTTACTATTGTTACTATCTGTATCGAAATGTTTTTGATTTCTGCAGAAATAGTGTCTTTCAGTTCGGCAATTACGTGTAGACGTCCAGCATACTCCCTGTGTTTCAGGAACCCCCATAGGAAGTAATCACAGATCGATAAGTCGGGGTATCTGGGAGGCCACGATATGTCCTCATTCCTTGGAATGATGTGGTTACCGAACACTTTGCGCACTGCTGCCATAGAAACTGGAGCAGAATGAGACGTAGCATCATCTTGTTGAAACCAATACTCATTTGGAGGAAAGTTTGCAATTGCGACAAAAGTTCAGCCATGGTAGCGTACCACTGCGTTGTGATTGTGGTTGCTCGTCCACGTTCATCCTCAAAAAAAGAAAGGACCGACTATGCCCACTGAGGAAACAGCGCACCACACTGTGTGTAATGGGCGTTGATGGCGCCGATGGCTACTGTCCTCGCATCAGTAACGGCCATTTGTTTCTTGACATTACCACTGAGCTGGTTCAAAATGCGACTTAACTATGCGACTATGCGACTTAACTTCTGAGGTCATCAGTCGCCTAGAACTTAGAACCAATTAAACCTAACTAACCTAAGGGCATCACACACATCCATGCCCGAGGCAGGATTCGAACCTGCGACCGTAGCGGTCGCACGGTTCCAGACTGTAGCGCCTAAAACCGCACGGCCACTCCGGCCGGCCCACTGAGATGGAAATGTGCCTCGTCACTTCAACAAACACTCATTCGCTTTTCATAATCGGTTTCATTTAACTGTTGCATAACCTTTATCTGTACAGTTGCAATGGTAAACCATTCCGTAGAATTCTGTGAACACTACGACCCACAATTCCCACTACTGTCACAATTTTGCTCACAGAATGCTTCGGACTGTTGGATACAACATGTTGCATCTCTTCTGTTCGTTCGTGTGAGCGACAAATTCTGGGCCTTCCTGGCGACCTCACTTCCTGTTGCCTAAAGGCTTTTCACCCATAAGATGATTCCATGTGCCGATAGTACAGGATCATTCCGTTTAAAATTGAAATGACGATGAGCAGAAGCAACACATTCACTATTTTCGTAGAAGGCCTTTACAGCCACAGCACATCCCAGCGAATGGCGTACCTACCTCAAACATATTACTGACTTTCGGTGTTGCCAATAATAACACTCCACTTTTAGAGACTGATTAAAACAGCCCCTGTTTCTATCACACAGTGTTCTTATATGACTAAAATGTAAGTACCGTATCAGTGAAGAATGTCCAAATATACCACCCAGGAAAAACTGTCTGATATTTGTCTGATACTATCTGACCACCCCCCCACTGTGAGCAGCAACTGAATAAATACTGATTTCAGTTGTAAACAGGCGACTGTTACAAGTTATAAACAGAAAACTTGGTCCCAACTTTTCATACGACACCCATTGGAGGTCACGTGATCACGTGGTATTTTCGTCCAAAATAGAAGAAAGAGGAGATTAACTGAACTGAGACAGATTCCAGCATCAAGAAATAAATCAGAACCTACATCTATAGGTGCGCTCCGTGCGATGACGTATGGGATGTAGCGGAGGGTAGATATTCCACCAGTATCATGAAAGCCCCAATTTCCTACTTCATTTACGGACGTTCCGCGAAGGGAAAACCCGTCGACATCTTTGACAACACTTACGTGTCACCCACACAGTGACTAAACAACTCCGTGACATTGTGCAGCTCTTCCACTCAAGAATTGCTCGAGTGAGGGTTTTGTTTGCGACCTCTTTCCTGTCAGAATTACGCTTCCGCAGGATTCTTCCAATAAATCTACGCCTGGCATCTGCCTCCTCCGCGTCTGGTTTTATGTGGTCGTTCCGCCGTAAATCACTCCAGAAAGAACCTCCTAGCCATTTGAAAGTTCTGCCTGACTCCGCTGATATGTGGTTGACCGCGTTGTCAATCACTGTGAGAACTTTTCTTCTATTTAAGTGCTTCAGATAACATTTATGACTGTTTATTTATTTATTTATTACTTATTTTATTCATTTATTTAACCTCATCAGTTTAGGGCCATCTTTCCCCCTCTTACATCGGCCCAGGGTTCACACATACAGTACCTTTTTTACATCATAGTTTCATAAGAAATAACAATTTTAATGTGACAAATAGTATTAAAAAGACCTGAGCGTCTGAGGTGCAAAGTGAGTAAATAATACTGACTATGAAATAGTAAGGTCATTACTGGAAGTACTTGTACTACTGCAATTGCTGCCACGAATAGTGGTAATGGTATGTAATAATAATAATAATAATAATAATAATAATAATTATAATAAATGTAATAATAATAGTTATTATTATTATTATGATAATAATAACAATAGTGATGGTGTCAGACATAAGAAGAATTGGCCGGCGCGAGTGGCCGAGCGGTTCGAGGCGCTACAGTCTGGAACCGCGTGACCGCTACGGTCGCAGGTTCGAATCCTGCCTCGGGCATGGATGTGTGTGATGTCCTTAGGTTAGTTAGGTTTAAGTAGTTCTAAGTTCTAGGGGACTGATGACCACAGCAGTTAAGTCCCATAGTGCTCAGAGCCATTTGAACCATTTGAATCTAAAAATTAATTCTCAGCCATGCTGCTACGTCATCTCTCATTCGCACTCGCACTCCTATTTTATAGTTCAAATACACAGAATAAGACCATGTAACAGCTAAAATAATGTAACAAGTAACCATGCCTAGCTGGTCATTGGGAAAATAAAGATGAACCAGCCACCCTGAAATACCTTAAAAATTTTCTACTTAGGAAACTACGTAGAAGGGCAGACATCGCGCAGAATCTTAAAATACTAACTACATTCGATTCATCGTCTTCTAAAATAGACGGTAAGTGAGCTTGTAAACCTGTTGCAACTGTCATATCTTGATATAAAACGCATTCAGTTAAAATGCGGTGCACTGCCCTACACCCCAACAGCGAGGTAACAACGTGTACATGGACAACACATTCGCGAATTGCATTTTCCACTCAGGCATCCTTCACTGATCCGTCTACTGCTTCATTGCCATGAATTGCCAAGCGCTCTAGTGCCCAACAGAAAACACTTTCTTGCCCTGCTTCTGTAAGCGAAAAAAAGTGCCTTGGGTCATTTGAATGTATTTTCCTACTGGGTATATGAATGGATAGCGTGAGGAACATTTAGAGTCTGCAGATGAATTTAGTAGCAGGCTTGTACCGCGCTACTGGGGCGCTCACAAAATCGCAATAATTCAGAGTCGTACACTGTGCACTCAGTGTGTTATTATGCTATTAGGAAAGCGAATCCATTTTCTGTAAATAACACAGCGCAGCGCGTAGAATTCCACTGCTTAGCCCCATCAGAGTAAACTACAACACAGTCACAGTGTTCGAATAAGATTCTGAATGATTTAGATTTGAAAACGTAGCGTCGTTACAATTCCTTTGAACATTGATTTATAAAAAATAGTTCGGACAGGCCCAGTCTTTCATATGTCGTCAAGCATGTGTCTACATCCACACCTACATCTACATCTACATTTCTACTCAGCAAGCCACCCAACGGTGTGTGGTGGAGGGCACTTTACTGCCACTATCATTACCTCCCTTTCCTGTTCCAGTCGCGTATGGGAAGAACGACTGCCGGAAAGCCTCCGTGCACGCTCGAATCTCTATGATTTTACATTCGTGATCTTCTAGGGAGGTATAAGTAGGGGGAAGCAATATATTCGATACCTCATCCAGAAACCCACCCTCTCGAAACCTGGACAGCAGACTACACCGTGATGCAGAGCGCCGCTCTTTCAGAGTCTGCCACTTGCTAAACATCTCCGTAACGCTATCACGCTTACCAAATAACCCTGTGACGAAACGCACCGCTCTTCTTTGAATCTTCTCTATCTCCTCTGCCAACCCGACGTGGTACAGATCCCACACTGATGAGCAATACTCAAGTATAGGTCGAACGAGTGTTTTGTAAGTCACTTCCTTTGTTGATGGACTACATTTTCTAAGGACTCTCCCTATGAATCTCAACCTGGCACCCACCTTACCAACAATTATACGATCATTCCGCTTCAAATCGTTCCGTACACATACTCCCAGATGTTTTACAGAAGTAACTGCTACCAGTGTTTGTTCCGCTATCATATAATCATACAATAAAGGATCCTTCTTTCTATGTATTCGCAATACATCACATTTGTCTATGTTAAAGGTCAGTTGCCACTCCCTGCACCAAGTGCCTATACGCTGCAGATCTTCCTACATTTTCTAATGCTGCAACTTCTCTGTATACTACAGCATCATCCGCGAAAAGCCGCATGGAACTTCCGACACTATCTACTACGTCATTTATATATATTGTGAAAAGCAATGGTCCCATAACACTTCCCTGCGGCACGCCAGAGGTTACTTTAACGTCTGTAGACGTCTCTCCATTGAGAACAACATGCTGTGTTCTGTTTGCTAAAAACTCTTCAATCCAGCCACACAGCTGGTCTGATATTCCGTAGGCTCTTATTTTGTTTATCAGGCGACAGTGCGGAACTGTATCGAACGGCTTCCGGAAGCCAAGGAAAATGGCATCTACTTGGGAGCCTGTATCTAATATTTTCTGGGTCTCATGAACAAATAAAGCGAGTTGGGTCTCAGGCGATCGCTGCTTCCGGAATCCATGTTGATTCCTACAGAATAGATTCTGGGTTTCCAGAAACGACATGATACGCGAGCAAATAACATGTTCTAAAATTCTACAACAGATCGACGTCAGAGATATAGGTCTATACTTTTGTGCATCTGCTCGACGACCCTTCTTGAAGACTGGGACTACCTGTGCTCTTTTTCAATCATTTGGAACCTTCAGTTCCTCTAGAGACTTGCGGTACACGGCTGTAAGAAGGGGGGCAAGTTCTTTCGCGTACTCTGTGTAGAATCGAATCCTGTACTCGCACATCCGTTATGTATATTCTGCGCAGGAGAAACATTTTACGTTAGAGATACTTGACCTGTGACGGCGGACAAATACATTATTGCAGTACCTGTGTTATTCCGAATTACGATGCAATGTTTCTCGGACTACAGCTGTTACGAAATACATGAAATGTGTTCTCACTTGCGAATATGGGCAACAATCAGCACGACGCACTGCCAAACCCAAACATCTATATGTCGTCAACCATGTGTCTACAGCCTGTACTCATATATCCATCATGTATACTCCCGCCCAGAGGACACTTTTTACTGGACAGACGCTTGCTCGATGTCGGCCGATAGATATCATTTGGAAGTACCTGTGGTTTTCCGAATTACGATGCATGCATGTATTATTTCGCCGACATTGAGCAAGCGACTTTCAAGTAAAATGTCTTCCCTGCACAGGGAAGTGGAGGTTGGTTCAAATGGTTCAAATGGCTCTGAGCACTATGGGACTCAACTGCTGAGGTCATTAATCCCCTAGAACTTAGAACTAGTTAAACCTAACTAACCTAAGGACATCACAAACATCCATGCCCGAGGCAGGATTCGAACCTGCGACCGTAGCGGTCTTGCGGTTCCAGACTGCAGCGCCTTTAACCGCACGGCCACTGCGGCCGGCAGTGTAGGTTGTAGACACGTGGTTGAAGACATATGGAAGCTTGGTTCTGTCCATGAATCGTGCGTGCTCGGATAGCCTAATGATAAGGCGCCCGCCCACAATACGCGGGAAATCCAAGTTCAAGTCCCGCTCCGGCAGAAATATTCATTGTCGTTATTCCATTGCACAGCTAATGGTTCTCCATATTAGCAACTGCGAATGCATTTCACGTATTTTGTAACGGGTGTAGATTCCCCAGTGGAACATTGCATCGTAAATAGAGAAAACACAGCCACTGAGATATTGTCACATTTTTGAGTGGTTCATTAAGACCAACTAGATCCTACTGCACGTCAATTCCGAATGGCCCCATCATTCGCAGTCAGTTCCCGAACAGCCGCTTCATATAAAAGCGAACACCGCTATTGAATACCGGTGATTGTGTGGTCGGTGGTAGGCTGCATACGTGTGGCATGATGAAGATCTGCCACCGGATGATGAACAGTGGCCCAGCCGCTTCAACAAAGAGGCTGTTACCCTCATGGTGAACGGCGTTACTGATTTAGCTTAAGATGGGCTAGCTGAGCTGTAAACCGTGCATCCATACCCAAGACAGAGTAGCATAAACGCCGTGTAAAACTGGAGCAAACATATTTGGTCTTTTCACCATGAGCTGTGCATTTGGACGTTTGCCCTTTGTATCATTCAAATACAAGCCTCTCATAAAATGTGAAACCCAGAAACCTCGATAAACTTTTAAGAATGAGAACATGTCTCTCATTTTAAGGATGGGACGATTAAAAGTGTAATATGAGCGTTATACGAACTATTTATATAATAGGAAACACATTTCTCTGAAGAAAGTTTAAAATCTTTGGTATCTGCCCACCGCTCATCTAATTATAGTTGCAGCTATAGGGGCAGAATATGGCAAATTCATCAATGAACAATGAACATCGAACGAGAGTCTTACTGTGGGCTTAACACCGTTGGTGACAATAGCAAACAATGTCACGCTTTAAAAAGATCGTTGACCACCACTCTCTTACTCAAATCGCTCGGAAAGAATATATTTAATAAATCGTCTGGAACGAAAGGACCATTTGAATATTGATAGTTGTCCTCTGTAGCCCCATGTGTGGAGCCGTCCTATGATATGATGCTTCCATGTAATGTCGTAGACCACCTCAGAATCGAAGCAGATACCTATGAAGTGCTACCTGAAGAGGAAAGATTTTTGTACTTCCGCCATTAGCGGGGTGAGGTGTTCAGTGGTTGAACTCCACCTCCGAAAGCCACAATGGTAATGACTAAGTAGGCCCAGGACCCAAGTACGACGCCGGTTGAGCATGAGTTCTAGCGTTTTTCCTGTAAAGCCGGGAAATATGCGTTCCTTCCCTGATTTCAGAACTGGTACTAAAATCGCATCCATCCACGAGTCGGGACACATAAATGTGACAATATCGCAGTGCCTATGTTTTTTCTGTTTACTATGCAATGTTCAAAAGGCATAGGTAAAGTTCCGTTACATCCTATCGTACTCTAACAAGCTTTAATGGATCCGATCCTTATCTGGTATAGTCTCCTTCATACGAGACAACGCACACCCAAGCTGCGACAAAAAATTGGGTCAGTTGTAGTCCTCGCTGTTATTGGAATCTAAATTCCAACCACCTCTCTCCATTAATGCCAGATGGCAGCGGAAAGGCTCAAATTGCTCTAAGCACCATAGGACTCAACATCTGAGGTCATCAGTCCTCTAGACTTACAACTACTTAAACGTAACTAACCTAAGGACATCACACACATCCATGCCCGAGGCAGGATTCGCACCTGCGACCGTAGCAGCAGCGCGGTTCCGGACTGAAGTACCTAGAACCGCTCGGTCACAGCGGCCGGCGCAGCGGAAAGATGGAGACCGGTTTCCACTGACATGTCGCCCTTTAAGCCGGTCTATAACTTTAGGATAGGTGCATTAGTGGCATGGTAATGCAATCCACTCAGTTTTGTACGCTGCCTCGGTGTTCAAAAACCTGCTAGTTGGCTGAACAGCGACCGGTTTTCTCTGCTGAGCATCCACATCGCCGAAGCACCGTGTAGTGAGTCACGGCTGTTGCTGGTCTCCCGGTAGGAGCAGCGGCTGTTTCATTTAATCTGTTGCAGTGTCGGCGTGAGGACCGATGAATTCCCGCCGTGGCCTGCGAAACAATTTCTTTGCCTGGAAACTCTCCAAGTAGGCCTTCTCCAAGGGCGTGGCCTGGAAGCCAACTGGACGCTAGCCAAGAAGTTTCACTTCAGGCTAGCAGCTGCCCTCAGAGTTAGACAAATGGGCAATTGTAGTCAAGAGGTACCTAGTACACTTGGAAACCACCGCGATCAGCATCTGCTTTACTACTATTCAGATCAATACGAAACTTATGGATTGCCTTAAAATCTATTGTATACTACAGTTCATTGCTTAATTTCATATTCTTTGGATTACTTCGCACGATAAATCGAAATTATGTAGAATGAGTCATTTTACATTCACATCGCAAATTAATTTGTAAATGTGGCTACATGCTGAACTTTTATTAGTTTTGTTTTATTTTATTTTAATTTTTTATATACGCCGATGTGAGTTAGTAATTCCTACCCGTCACCTTTAATATATTACGATAATAGAAATTCTATTACGGAGTAGAAGGAGTTGGCAAGAAGAAACTTTTTCAGTGTGTTTTCAAATTTTACTTTGCCTTCTGTCAGACATTTTTGTTGCTGCATCGTGCCCCCCTTTTGTAATAAAGACAACCTTAATGTTGAATAATGAGTGTCATTTCTCCTTCTGGTAGTGTGCATATGTGAGTGGTATTGCAAATATGTGAGCGCCAAATATTATTCTTAGAGCACTTTTTCAAGCAATGAAGACTCTTCTTCTTAAAGATGAATTATCCCAAAACAGTAGTCCATATAACATTGCTGAGTGAAAAAATGCAAAATATATCAACTTACTAATTTGTTTCTCCGCAAGATTTGCAGTGACTCTATATGCAGATGTAGCTGAACTAAGTTGTTTTAGAGGTTCCAAAACGTGCCTTTTTCAGTTCGAACTCTCGTCAATATGGAAACCTAAAATATAGAAGTTTCGGTCCTTTTTATTATTTCTTCACTATGTGTTCAATTCATCATTGATGTAGTACCCCTAGATGTTATTTCTGATTGCAAGTCATGATGAAGTGTGGGAAAGATTGTTGCGCATATTTTCCACACTTACAGACAATGTCTAGCATCTGATGTACGTACAGACGGTGAACTCGTTCTGCCCAGGGACGTAGAACTGTAGATGCACGACCTAAAAGTAGTTCTCTTACTAGCTACCCTCCTCCCCCCCCCCCCCTCCCGCTTCCGCGGGTCGCACTAAGAGTCCATTGCCAGAGGACTTGTCAGGGTAGTGGTAATCACTTATATTCTCAAACCTTCCCCGTGAATCAGTATTTACCTATTTGTGAAACCCGTCTCAAAACCCCTACAGTAGTTCCTGTAATTAGCTTTCAGATACAGACAGAAAAACGTCAAGGAGGACTTTATTAGTTATATGTATAGAAGATTCTTACTCAGGGGTATATAAAAAAACTCGCTCAATTTATTTACCCGGGAACTGTTTAGGAAAGTCAGGATACCGAAAGAGCAAAGGTAGACGTGTCATACCAACATTTTCACTATCGACAGAGACAGAAAACTACATATTTTCGTTGAAGGCATTACTTAAACATGTTGAATGACTTGCATGAGCAGAAACGTTTCATGTGGAAGAAGAAAAATAAGACTCCATCAAGTGTTTCCTTCACTAGTTAAAGAGCTAGTGGAAAAAATTTATGTTCATTTACCGGTCGGAAAAATTAATAACTACTCTACATGGGAACTGCTGAATTTCGAGTGACAAACTTACTGAAAGTACCCAAACTGCTGGTGTGCTGTTATTTAATCGCCGGCCGGAGTGGCCGAGCGGTTCTAGGCGCTACAGTCTGGAACCGCGCGACCGCTACGGTCGCAGGTTCGAATCCTGCCTCGGGCATGGATGTGTGTGATGTCCTTAGGTTAGTTAGGTTTAAGTAGTTCTAAGTTCTAGGGGACTGATGACTTCAGACGTTAAGTTCCATAGTGCTCAGACCCATTTGAACTATTTGTTATTTAATCTTTATTAACTCATTCGAGATAAGGAGCAAATAATAAATTCAAATAAAAATGAATTTAAAAGGCAAATTTATAGCACCTGCATATGAAGTATAGATGTGTGTAACTCACTCCTAGGCTCTGCCAAACTACGTTTAACTTACTGCTTCTCCGGAATAGTGTAGTTCTGTTTTCTATAAAGCAGATTTTGATGGATAAAATTGTGGTTCACATTGTAGTGTAACGACGTAAGTTTTGTGTACATGATTTTCTTTTGACATATGACCATGTGCAGACTTCGTCACCTACGTCAGTTACAACACACTTCAAAATTATTTAAATTCTTTTTAAAATTTGTCTCTGAATGGTTCTTGAACGAAACTGTAACTAAAACATCATCATTTGAGTCGTATGCGCAGAATTACGTCACTCAGTCCAATTGGTTTGCGCAAACGTTTTCAATTTAGATGTCGTTTGTTTCTCCTCAGAAATTATATTAATGCAAGTTACCTGCTTTAATAGATATTGGAACCACATTGAATAAACTTTCAAGATTCAAACTCGTGATGAACGTTGTCAAAAATTAATAATCTAGTCAAATAAATTACGTAACATAATTCTTCATAAATAAATTCTCGGAACACGTTATTATCTTCCTACATATAGACGTGAACCTGAGCCTTGACAAGATAGAACTGAACATTTACAACATGATTAAACTTTATATGACGTCATTGTTGTACAAATATGACAAATTCTTAATTTTCAATTTTTAGAACCACGACGCAACAACTCGGTTTCAGGATCTTCTGTTGCTCTTTGGCTGTCGACCCGCGACGTATAGTGGCCAGCAATTTTCTCTCTGGTCCCGGCAGCGAATATGCGATCTCCGTTCGTTGCGCCGCCCTCTCCGTACATGAAACATAAAAAATAAATACAAAACTTTAGATAATTCACAGCCATTACAAATATTACAAAAATACATAAACAAAACAGTAAATTAAACTTATATTCACCTGCAAACTGGGCTGACGCTGGTAGATGGGTGACGCTTCAATTTCGCGTCCCACTACAACATGTAAATTTCGTGATTATGTTTCTGAAAGTAATTAAGATCATGTTTTAGGCTTCTCCGTCATATTTCTTTTACAGTCTCAAAGAGATAAAAATTGGAGACACATTATACAACGCATTGATAGGATGGAGGCTTCTACGACTGGATGATACTGCTGCTGGTAAACCTTTCGGGGTATAAGTTCGTGCTCCACGAAACTCTTCTGTTCCTAACTGACTCAACTGAGTCTTACCGGTCTTAAGATGTCCAGCGTAGTTCTGGACGAAACGTTAGGGACAGAAGAGTTTCTTGGACCACGAACTTATAACCCGAAAGGTTTACCAGTCACACAGCATTTAAGAAAGTGGCAGTTCACGTTCACTCCCTGTTGAAGTGGGGACACCTAGCGAGTAGCGTCTAGCATCGTTTCCCATCCCGATCAGACCTGCGGCAACGAGTGGTGACGCAGCAACCAAGCGCCTTAATGGTTGGGGAGCCATCGTAATGCTTGACCGCGCAACCAGCGTCTACAGCTCACTGATACTAGCCGAACTTGTGTGTAAAAAGTTTACATCTTACTCTATGGCGACCCTGATGCGTTAAATGTGGTTTGGTACTTAAGTGTCAGCATAATTAGTTGTTAGATGTTCGTCAGAGACAATGGTAACTTTCCTTTGCTTCATGTCTATGGTCATAATTTTTTTTCTTCATGCTGCCCGTTTCGGTTTGTAATGACCATCTTCAGAACTATTTTATAAAAATGTTTTTATAAAGATGGTCATTATAGTCCGAAACCGGTAGTCTGATAAAAAATTCGTGACCATAGACGTGAAGTAAAGAAATTTATTCCATATTCGGGTCACTGTTCAACCCGCGACCATGTCGCAGCTTGAGAGACAATGGTACCGTCAGCAGTGCGCCGGGGAAATGTGATGGGAGCGTTGTTGTTCTCTACATACATGATTTGGCGGACATCATTGGCGGCAATGCCCCGCCCCGATAGCTGAGTGGTCAGCGTGACCGATTGCCGTCCTTCGGGCCCGGGTTCGATTCCCGGCTGGGTCGGAGATTTTCTCCGGCTCAGGTATTGGGTGTTGTGTCGTCTTCATCATCATTTAATCCCCATCCGGCGCGCAGGTCGCCCAGTGTAGCGTCGAATGTAATAAGCCCTGTACCAGGGCGGCCGGACCTGCCCCGCAAGCGGCAGGTCGGCCAATGACGCCAAACGCTCATTTCCATTTCAATGGGTTGTAACCGGCGGTTGTTTGCTGATGATGCTGTGTTGTACGGTAAGGTGTCGAACTTGAGAGACTGTAGGAAGATACGACTTAGACAAAATTTCTAATTGGTGTGATGAATGGCAGCTAGCTCTAAATGTGGAAAAATGAAAGTTAATGAAGATGAGTAGGAAGAATAAAACGGCAACATTCGGTTACAGTATTACTAGTGTACTGCAAAGCGAAATTAAATGGAAAGAGCATGTGAGACTGTGGTGTGGGAGGTGAACGGTCGACTTCGATTTACTGGGTGAATTTTAGGAAAGAGTGGCTCACTTTTAAAGGAAACCGCATAAATGATGCTGCTGCGACTTGTTCTTGAGTACTGCTCCAGTATTTGGGATCCGCACCAGGTAGGATAGAAGAAAGACATCGAAGCAATTTTGGAGCCGGCTGTTAGGTTTGTTACCGGTGGGTTCTAACAACGTGTAAGTGTTAAAGAAGTGGTTCGAGAACTCAAATCGGAATCTCTGGAAGGAACGCAACGTTCTTTTCGAGAAACGCTATTGACAAAACTTAGAGAACAGGCATTTGAAGCTGACTGCCAAACGATTCTACTGCCGCCAACATACGTTACTAGCAAGGAGCACGAAGATAAAATACGAGAAATTAGAGCTGATATGGGGGCATATAGAGGGTCGTTTTTGCCACGCTCTATTTTCGAGTTAAGCAGGAAAAGAAGTGACTAGTAGTGGTACAGTGCACCCTCCGCCAAGCACCGTACGGTGGCTTGCGGTGTATCTATGTATATGTAGATGTAGGGTCAGGCCACAACAGATAAACGCAGTCAGATGACTGGGTGTTTGTGTTGTCCTCATCATTTCATCATTAATCATGAAAGTGGCGAGATTGGGCGTAGAAAAATTTGGGAATTTGTATGGGCACTGACAATCGCGCAGATGAGCGCCCAACAAACCAAACATCATCATCATCATCTAAACGCAGCAATATTTCAAGCACCATTCTCAAATTACAAAGTTCAATAACTACTTATCTTAAAAGGTTGCTTTACAGAGAACTTATAATAAAATTATTTAGATCTTGATTGTAAACGTAGAACAAAAATCTTTAAATACAGCTCATCACTGACAATCACAATACGGCGGTCCCAGTCACCATAGCAATATCATTCAACAGGATCCTCAAGCACGGGCAGAAGGGCAGTTACAATCTAAACACCACAGCAGACTGAAAACTACGATTACATTTGGAATACAAACAATACCGCAACAATTTTTTAACTAGAAAGATTTAAAATCTTAAACCATCGCACAGTAGAAAAGTCATACAAATATCAAAAAATAGATGCTGTGCTTGGCTTAGCATGAACGACCACAAATAATTTAAACCACGAAATTTTCGATATTCAGTCTCTTTATGAAAATTCTATTATGTTTCCAGAAGGCCTCTTAGTTTCAAAGACACTGATCATAATATATCTATAACGAATAAATAAAAAGATTAACTTGAGAGCAACCTGCATGAAGTTTAATAACTATAAGAAATCCAGGATGAGAATTACAAGCTGTGCAGTAAAATTTATACTGATTTGATGAATCACAATTAATTAAAAAATGCCATATAACAGCGCTTTAGCAGCAACTGCCGTTCCTGAATTAAACTACTTAATGGAATATGTACTTAACCCACAGCACAATGCTCTGTAATAACTCCAAAATCTGAATCAGACTGCACAGCAGCTTTACAACTTAAGAAGCACATAAAGGTTTCTAGGATAGGAACATGTTTTAATCAATTTTCCCAATATCAGGAAGCCACATCTACATCTACATCTACATCTATACTCCGCGAGCCACCTTACGGTGTGTGGCGGAGGGTACTTATTGTACCACTATCTGATCCCCCCTTCCCTGTTCCATTCACGAATTGTGCGTGGGAAGAACGACTGCTTGTAAGTCTCCGTATTTGCTCTAATTTCTCGGATCTTTTCGTTGTGATCATTACGCGAGATATATGTGGGCGGTAGTAATATGTTGCCCATCTCTTCCCGGAATGTGCTCTCTCGTAATTTCGATAATAAACCTCTCCGTATCGCGTAACGCATTTCTTGAAGTGTCCGCCACTGGAGCTTGTTCAGCATCTCCGTAACGCTCTCGCGCTGACTAAATGTCCCCATGACGAATCGCGCTGCTTTTCGCTGGATCATGTCTATCTCTTCTATTAATCCAACCTGGTAAGGGTCCCATACTGATGAGCAATACTCAAGAATCGGACGAACAAGCGTTTTGTAAGCTACTTCTTTCGTCGATGAGTCACATTTTCTTAGAATTCTTCCTATGAATCTCAACCTGGCGCGTGCTTTTCCCACTATTTGTTTTATGTGATCATTCCACTTCAGATCGCTCCGGATAGTAACTCCTAAGTATTTTACGGTCGTTACCGCTTCCAATGATTTACCACCTATGGCATAATCGTACTGGAATGGATTTCTGCCCCTATGTATGCGCATTATACTACATTTATCTACGTTTAGGGAAAGCTGCCAGCTGTCGCACCATGCATTAATCCTCTGCAGGTCCTCCTGGAGTACGTACGAGTCTTCTGATGTTGCTACTTTCTTGTAGACAACCGTGTCATCTGCAAATAGCCTCACGGAGCTACCGATGTTGTCAACTAAGTCATTTATGTATATTGTAAACAATAAAGGTCCTATCACGCTTCCCTGCGGTACTCCCGAAATTACCTCTACATCTGCAGATTTTGAACCGTTAAGAATGACATGTTGTGTTCTTTCTTCTAGGAAATCCTGAATCCAATCACAAACCTGGTCCGATATTCCGTAAGCTCGTATTTTTTTCACTAAACGTAAGTGCGGAACCGTATCAAATGCCTTCCTGAAGTCCAGGAATACGGCATCAATCTGCTCGCCAGTGTCTACGGCACTGTGAATTTCTTGGGCAAATAGGGCGAGCTGAGTTTCACATGATCTCTGTTTGCGGAATCCATGTTGGTTATGATGAAGGAGATTTGTATTATCTAAGAACGTCATAATACGAGAACACAAAACATGTTCCATTATTCTACAACAGATTGACGTAAGCGAAATAGGCCTATAATTATTCGCATCTGATTTATGACCCTTCTTGAAAATGGGAACGACCTGCGCTTTCTTCCAGTCGCTAGGTACTTTACGTTCTTCCAGCGATCTACGATAAATTGCTGATAGAAAGGGGGCAAGTTCTTTAGCATAATCACTGTAGAATCTTAAGGGTATCTCGTCTGGTCCGGATGCTTTTCCGCTACTAAGTGATAGCAGTTGTTTTTCAATTCCGATATCGTTTATTTCAATATTTTCCATTTTGGCGTCCGTGCGACGGCTGAAGTCAGGGACCGTGTTACGATTTTCCGCAGTGAAACAGTTTCGGAACACTGAATTCAGTATTTCTGCCTTTCTTCGGTCGTCCTCTGTTTCGGTGCCATCGTGGTCAACGAGTGACTGAATAGGGGATTTAGATCCGCTTACCGATTTTACATATGACCAAAACTTTTTGGGGTTCTTGTTTAGATTGTTTGCCAATGTTTTATGTTCGAATTCGTTGAATGCTTCTCTCATTGCTCTCTTTACGCTCTTTTTCGCTTCGTTCAGCTTTTCCTTATCAGCTATGATTCGATTACTCTTAAACCTATGATGAAGCTTTCTTTGTTTCCGTAGTACCTTTCGTACATGATTGTTATACCACGGTGGATCTTTCCCCTCGCTTTGGACCTTAGTCGGTACGAACTTATCTAAGGCGTACTGGACGATGTTTCTGAATTTTTTCCATTTTTGTTCCACATCCTCTTCCTCAGAAATGAACGTTTGATGGTGGTCACTCAGATATTCTGCGATTTGTGCCCTATCACTCTTGTTAAGCAAATATATTTTCCTTCCTTTCTTGGCATTTCTTATTACACTTGTAGTCATTGATGCAACCACTGACTTATGATCACTGATACCCTCTTCTACATTCACGGAGTCGAAAAGTTCCGGTCTATTTGTTGCTATGAGGTCTAAAACGTTAGCTTCACGAGTTGGTTCTCTAACTATCTGCTCGAAGTAATTCTCGGACAAGGCAGTCAGGATAATGTCACAAGAGTCTCTGTCCCTGGCTCCAGTTCTGATTGTGTGGCTATCCCATTCTATACCTGGTAGATTGAAGTCTCCCCCTATTACAATAGTATGATCACGAAACTTCTTCACGACGTTCTGCAGGTTCTCTCTGAGGCGCTCAACTACTACGGTTGCTGATGCAGGTGGTCTATAGAAGCATCCGACTATCATATCTGACCCACCTTTGATACTTAACTTAACCCAGATTATTTCACATTCGCATTCGCTAATAACTTCACTGGATATTATTGAATTCTTTACTGCTATAAATACTCCTCCACCATTGGCGTTTATCCTATCCTTGCGGTATATATTCCATTCTGTGTCTAGGATTTCGTTACTGTTCACTTCCGGTTTTAACCAACTTTCCGTTCCTAATACTATATGCGCACTATTTCCTTCAATAAGAGATACTAATTCAGGAACCTTGCCCTGGATACTCCTGCAGTTTACCAATATTACGTTGACTTTTCCTGTTTTTGGTCTCTGATGACGGACGTTCTTTATCAACGATGAAAATGTCCTCTCTGGTAAGTCGTCAGGTATTTTATCGTTTCGCCCAAGGGGGGGTCCCTCTAACCTAAAAAACCCCCGTGTGCACGCCACACGTACTCTGCTACCCTAGTAGCTGCTTCCGGTGTGTAGTGCACGCCTGACCTGTCTAGGGGGGCCCTACAGTTCTCCACCCAATAACGGAGGTCGATGAATTTGCAACCATTATAGTCGCAGAGTCGTCTGAGCCTCTGGTTTAGACCCTCCACACGGCTCCAAACCAGAGGACCGCGATCGACTCTGGGCACTATGCTGCAGATATTAAGCTCAGCTTGCACTCCGCGTGCGATGCTGGTTGTCTTCACCAAATCAGCCAGCCGCCGGAAGGAACCAAGGATGGCCTCAGAACCCAATCGGCAGGCGTCATTCGTTCCGACATGTGCTACTATCTGCAGCCGGTCACACCCAGTGCGTTCAATAGCTGCCGGAAGGGCCTCCTCCACATTACGGACGAGACCCCCCGGCAAGCACACCGAGTGCACACTGGCATTCTTCCCCGACCTACCCGCTATTTTCCTAAGGGGCTCCATAACCCGCCTAACGTTGGAGCTCCCTATAACTAATAGGCCCGCCCTCTGTGACTGTCGGGACCTTGCCGGAGAATCGGCCACTGGCCCAACAGGCGAGGCATCCTGTGGTGGCTCGGAAACGATGTCATCACCACTAGGAAGCACCCCGTACCTGTTGGAAAGGGGTAAGGCAGCTGCCACGCGGCCAGATCCCACCTTCGCCTTTCGGCCAGGCACGCGCGAGCCCACCACTGTCCGCCATTCACCCTGGAGTGATGGCTGACCGGTAAGATGCTCACTGCCGGAAGACGCAGCGACATCAGGGGTTCCATGCGATTCCAAGGCCACCGAAGTAGGCATAGGTCTCACCACAGTTGCCCCAACGCCACTACGAGCCGACGCCTGCGCCTCGAGCTCGATGAGCCTAACAGACAAAGCCTCCACCTGCCCCCGAAGAGTGGCCAATTCTCCTTGCGTCCGCTCACAACAACCACAGTCCCTACACATGACTATGTTTACCCTACAAGCGAACGGTGTACTCGCCTTATTAGCAGCAGGAAATCGAAGTGCTCTCTCACTGACGGTCTAACCGACACTGAGCTGTTCTAACCAAACAAACAAAAGCCTGTACGATACGAGGGTCAGTAGCAACGGCGATACTGTACACTACACTGTTATTAAAATAAACGGTTGTGTCTAGTAGGCACTCAAACACGCAAGAAATTACAAAAATAAAATAGTAACTACCCAGATAACTGAAAATAAGTTGTACCTGTTTGAAGCTCGCAAAAGTGTGTAACAAGCGAACGGTGTACTCGCCTTATTAGCAGCAGGAAATCGAAGTGCTCTCTCACTGACGGTCTAACCGACACTGAGCTGTTCTAACCAAACAAACAAAAGCCTGTACGATACGAGGGTCAGTAGCAACGGCGATACTGTACACTACACTGTTATTAAAATAAAAGGTTGTGTCTGGTAGGCACTCAAACACGCAAGAAATTACAAAAATAAAATAGTAACTACCCAGATAACTGAAAATAAGTTGTACCTGTTTGAAGCTCGCAAAAATGTGTAACAAGCGAACGGTGTACTCGCCTTATTAGCAGCAGGAAATCGAAGTGCTCTCTCACTGACGGTCTAACCGACATAGTTCTAAAGATTACGATAGCCAAAGACTGGAACAGCTTTGCTCTACAAAGTGCTATAAGAGAATATATTTTTACTGAAAATATGGACATACACAAAAACATAAAGGCTACCATGCTTATGACTTGCGCTGCCTTCACCCCAACAGACAACTTACGCCCGAATAAAAACACGCGCCGGCCGGAGTGGCCGTGCGGTTCTGGGCGCTACAGTCTGGAACCGAGCGACCGCTACGGTCGCAGGTTCGAATCCTGCCTCGGGCATGGATGTGTGTGATGTCCTTAGGTTAGTTAGGTTTAATTAGTTCTAAGTTCTAGGCGACTGATGACCTCCGAAGTTGAGTCGCATAGTGCTCAGAGCCATTGAAAAACACGAGCGGAATGAATTAACATTTAAATTTTTTGTGTTTTCTAACGTGCAATAGAATCAGCCGCTACTGCATGTTTTACGGTTAGTCCAAAACTGAGACACACATCGATAAGCCACATAAAAATTGCAGCGCACGTTACACAAACAACAGAAATGTTAGGGGACCGATGACCTCAGATGTTAAGTCCCATAGTGCTTGGAGCCATTTGAACAGAACTGTTCACTCAGGTAGTTTTGGTTGTTACGAATAGCCAGGTGGATTAATACATGCACATTCCTGGTACAGGCAGTTGACATCAAAGTGAATGAAATCCTGAGCAAGGCATTGCACTCACCATGTCTTCACAGTGCATTCCCACCCAATAACTATACAGGTGACTCGGTACAAAATCTCAGGCGGCCAACCGCCTAAAGTCCACTCCCACAGCAACGCCACAAGAACTGAGCCCAGCTTGCTGGCTTGCACTCGGTATTGCTGCTCACTTCCTGGTACCTGGCCGAGCCGTCAAGCCATGACTGCCCCTCAACGATCCGAACACTGTCCAGTTACACCTCTTTCTGCTCTCCATGCCTGCCCTCTAGACCCTTTAGTGTCGTCCACAGTCAAAGGTAACGGCTGGCGTGGGGAAATAAGAGTGATAGGAGCCCCATGGCTCAATGTAATCAATACACTGATGTATTAGATGGATTCGGGCCTCCATATGTCACCGTGTCCACATGACTCAGTGCTCGCACAATTTCTGTGATTCCCACACACATTATTGTTATCTTCGTTTTGGCCTGCCTTAGCAGGTAATACAAATTTGCTGTGTCTGTATAGTCAGTATTTGTACAGCACTGTGCAATGTCCTTCAGACACAGATGGGTGTCTGAAGGACGTTACGACACTGAAAAGTACAGACATTGCAAAATTGTGGCATCATGACAGTTGCCTTCTGCGATACGTCTGACGGCGTTGCGGGCAAATAACACAGTAGAAGAAGCATTTCAGCGAAGCAGAGACTAACGTGGAATCTTCGTAGCGACGGTACGGGACGTAATCTAGAGGTATTATGGACTTAAGGTAATTTGAGAACGGGGGCATTATTATGGCCCATGCCTGGGAACGAGCATCTCAGAAAGCTGATGGGCTGTTCGCGTGCTACTGCTATGAGCATTTTTGAAAAGTGGTTCAAGGTTGGTGAAATCACGAGTAGGCAATGACGGGTTGGACGTCAATACCTACACACAACGAACTAGTCGGGGATTTGGCGCTTCTGCAAGGCGGTTCAGAACAATCTGTGGCAGATCTAACGACTCAACGCAATTCTGCTGCAGGCACGTTTTAGAGCACATCGTTCTTGATACGACGTTGAACATGGGACTTAGCAGCAGACGGTCCCTATGTATTCCTATACCGACACCGCAACATTGTCAGTTACTACTGCAGTAGGCTCCGGATCATCGAGGTTGTACCCTGGGCCAATGGAAACGCGTCGTGTGGTCGGATGTATCAACTTCTTGTTACATTTGTCAGTGGTTGTGTCCTGTTACGTCATTATACAGGGTAACAGCTGTTTGAATCATAAACTGCGCCATGGACGCAGACGGGTGGAGATATTACTATGCTGTGAGGGCACTCAACTGGTCCTCCTGGGCTTTGTGGTGTTAGTCCAAGGCACCATGACACCTGTTGACTCTGTGAGCATTATTAGGGTCTCCAGATTCGGAAGATGCTGATTCCGCAAGCGTACGTTCAATTAATGAAAAGCCGCTCCAGTTGGTAGTAACAACCGAGTAAGTTCACAACCAGTTTCAGCGTCTTTATTAGGCCATTTTCAAGTGAATACGAAAAAACCCATTGTTGATGCATAGTAAGGTGGATATACACTATCGGAAGAATCCAGAAACGGAGGAGGAAACGAAGGCACAGATTCAGAGGGTAGCCGACGTTATTTCAGTCCTCGGAGTCTTTCGCGACGGCAGACATGAATAAAACGTTCTCGGTTTTCAAGCCGGAACACTGGTCTTAGCCCATGTTTCTGCGGCACGTCCTAACTTGTTGCTAGTTGCTCCACAGTATAGGAGGAAGGCAGTCCGTTTGACCTCTTCTACTGATCCACCAGGTGTCTTTCGTCGGCGGCCCCTGAAAACTTTTGCGATGTCTCTTTTGCTGTATCCATTTTCCTCGAAAACACGTTTTATGTTCTGCAATTCAGACTGTAGGTGGTCGTCGTCTGAGATAATCTTGGCTCTATGAACCAACCTGTTCAGGACCGCTTTCTTGTGTACAGGGTGGTGGAAACTTGGCGTTCAAGTACCGATTAGTGTGTGGTGAATCAGTAGACGAGGCCAAACGTACTGCATTCATGCCATACAGTGGAGCGCCGGCCTGTGTGGCCGTGCAGTTTTAGGCGCTTCAGTCTGGAACCGCGTGACCACTACGGTCGCAGGTTCGAATCCTGCCTCGGGCATGGATGTGTGTGATGTCCTTAGGTTAGTTAGGTTTAATTAGTTCAAAGTTCCAGGGGACTGATGACCTCAGAAGTTAAGTCCCATAGTGCTCAGAGCCATTTGAGCCACACTGTGGAGCAACTAGCAGCAAGTTAGGACGTCTGCTGCAGTAACATGGGCTAAGACCAGTATTCCGGCCCGCCTCCAAGATACGGGATATATTGCGCCCTGTTAAAGGCAACATTGCTCTTCGAGTGTACGGCGTGTATGGCGTATCCTGTGAATGTGGCAGCATGTATACCGCAAAAACAATTCGCACAGTTGCGGAGTGTTATACTGAGCACAAGCGCCATATAACACAAAAGGGAGCTTGACAAGTCGGCCATAGCGGAGCATTGCCTAGAAAACGGACATAACATACGGTACAAAAGTGTTGGCTCATGCATCTACGTATTGGGATTCTGTCATAAAGGAAGCGACCGAGCTTCGTTTAAGCAACAACAATTTCAACAGAGACCAGAGTTACCCAGAAGTGTAAGGCGGCGGGCGTTGGACATCGAAAGAAAGCAAAGACTGGAACCTGAAGCGGGAGTGGCAGTTTCAAACGTGGCGCCTGCCCCTGGCGCCACCTGACGTCACCAGTGCTGCCACGGGTAATAGCTCCGCTAGCAGCCAGGGTCGACTTAGGCGCGCGCGCCACATGGGGTCTATCTGATAGGCTGCTGATGATGTGATCATGCCTATATGAGCAAGGAACCGTAGCAACCCCGGCAGTCAGTGAAATGGTGGAGATGGTCATCGAAAGCTCGAGGATTTTATTCCAACTGATGTGGCTTAAAAACCGAGAACGTTTTATTCGTTATTTCAGTCATTACAACATGGACTCAAATTTTCAAAGAACTTGTAACTATGAGCCCACTAATCATACCGTCTCGCTGGATACATGCACTGACTCGGTTGGCCCTATACTTAGGAACGCTGACATACAAATGTAACCAGTCCTTTAAAATCAGGATGCCAACACTGGGCGTTTGCGTCCGATCTGGTCACACACATGTTCTATCGGGGACAGATATGGATACTTTTCTGGCCACATAAGCACCTCAGCATCAAGCAAACAGTTCATAGAGACGCGTGTCATATGTGGTCGAGCGTTGTCTTGTCGAAAAGTTGCACCACGATAGTGTCGTGTAGGAGGTAACTCATGAGGACATATCTCTGCGGCATGGCGTGAGGCAACAGTCGATGGATCCCTACATCATGACGCCGCGACACACCAGTGCCTCTCCAAAACTTTGTAACAATGAGACCTCTCACCAGGTCACTATACAGCATGGTCATCGGGGGGGGGGGGGGGGGGGGGGGTAGTGCAGTTCCTCGATTCATCACTGAACACAATGTGATGTCATTCATCAGCAGTCACGGCATTATACCAAACGCAGGCGTTTGTATTTTGTGTTAACGGCTGCCTATTCATTGGGCAGTAATTCCCTAGACCAGCTACTGTTAGTCCCCAACCAACGGCGTGGCACGAATTGAATGTTGCAAGGAGTCCATTACACGTTTCCAGATGGCACTCACAGACGTGGTGACGATGTGCTTGGTGCACAATACTCCGATCTTCCTTCTTGTGCTAAGGGGTGGTCGACCCGAACCCTGACGTAGAGCGCTTGTGCCCTCATGTTCCCACATAGCCCAACATCAGGCCACAGTCACACCCTAATACCCCTTAAATATGGACACTACACGATTCGACTAGGCCTCACAGTCACGTGGTGAAGTGCTGAGAACACTGTCTTATCGTCTCCTTCTTATGATTTTAAGGGGTTCATGCCACTATACAGAGTAATTCTGTGATGATGTTGCTAGCTTTCATGTATGATGCTGAAGGGTACATACATAGATATGAGCTAAGGGCCCCTATTCCGGGAATGAAGGAGTCGAAATGCAGAAGTGAAAAATGTTATACCTATGACAGTTGACCACTCTAACGCAAGCTTTTTGATTACCGTGTCCGCAGCTCGTGGTCGTGCGGTAGCGTTCTCGCTTCCCACGCTCGGGTTCCCTGGTTCGATTCCCGGCGGGGTCAGGGATTTTCTCTGCCTCGTGATGACTGGGTGTTGTCTGATGTCCTTAGGTTAGTTAGGTTTAAGTAGTTTTATGTTCTAGGGGACTGATGACCATAGATGTTACGTCCCATAGTGCTCAGAGCCAGCCAGCCAGCTTACCGTATTTAGGGAGGAGGTAGTATAGGTCAGAACAAGAAAAACATTGTCTAGTAAGAATGGGAACTAAAATGGATACTTAAGAGTTTTCAGCACTTGTTGTTTAGTAGAAAGCAAGGATGAACAAGCGTTCATAGCTCTTAATATATACGGTTTCGAGGTTTTTGTCAGTACTACCTCCTCCCAAACGTGGAAAACAAAGAGCTTTCTGTAGAAGAGGTCCACTGTCAGAGACTCAGAACACTTTTAGCTTATAACTTTCGACTCTGTCGTTCCTTACATCACACATACATTTGCCCTCCTCCATCATCCCTGAAAGCTTGACACGTCATCACAGAGTCATCCTGTCTACCCTATTGTTGTTGTTGTTGTGGTCTTCAGTCCTGAGGCTATTTGAAGCTGCTCTCCATGCAACTCTATCCTGTGCAAGCTTTTTCATCTCCCAGTACCTACTGCAACCCACATCCTTCTGAATCTGCTTAGTGTATTCATCTCTTGGTTTCCATCTACGATTTTTACCCTCCACGCTGCCCTCCAATATTAAATTGGTGATCCCTTGATGCCTCAGAACACGTCCTACCAACTGATCCCTTCTTCTAGTCAAGTTGTGCCACAAACTCCTCTTCTCCCCAATCCTATTCAATACTTCCTCATTAGTTATGTGATCTACCCATCTAATCTTCAGCATTCTTCTGTAGCACCACATTTCGAAAGCTTCTATTCTCTTCTTGTCCAAACTATTTATCGTCCATGTTTCACTTCCATACACGGCTACACTCCATACAAATACTTTCAGAGATAACTTCCTGACACTTAAATCTATACTCGATGTTAACAAATTTCTCTTCTTCAGAAACGCTTTCCTTGCCATTGCAAGTCTACATTTTATATCCTCTCTACTTCGACCATCATCAGTTATTTTGCTCCCCAAATAGCATACCTCCTTTACTACTTTAAGTGTCTCATTTCCTAATCTAATTCCCTCAGCATCACCTGACTTCATTTGACTACATTCCATTATCCTTGTTTTGCTTTTGTTGATGTTCATCTTATATCCTCCTGTCAAGACACTGTCTATTCCGTTCAACTGCTCTTCCAAGTCCTTTGCTGTCTCTGACAGAATTACAATGTCATCGGCGAACCTCAATGTTTTTATTTCTTCTCCATGGATTTTAATACCTACTCCGAATTTTTCTTTTGTTTCCTTCACTGCTTGTACAATATACAGATTGAATAACATCGGGGACAGGCTACAACCCTGTCTCACTCCCTTCCCAACCACTGCTTCCCTTTCATGTCCTTCGACTCTTATAACTGCCATCTGGTTTCTGTACAAATTGTAAATAGCCTTTCGCTCCCTGTATTTTACCCCTGACACCTTCAGAATTTGAAAGAGAGTATTCCAGTCAACATTGTCAAAAGCTTTCTCTAAGTCTACAAATGCTAGAAACGTAGGTTTGCCTTTCCTTTCTTCTAAGATAAGTCGTAAGGTCAGTATTGCCTCACGTGTTCCAGTGTTTCTACGGAATCCAAACTGATCTTCCCCGAGGTTGGCTTCTACTAGTTTTTCCATTCGTCTGTAAAGAATTCGTGTTAGTATTTTGCAGCTGTGACTTATTAAACTGATAGTTCGGTAATTTTCACATCTGTCGACACCTGCTTTCTTTGGGATTGGAATTATTATATTCTTCTTGAAGTCTGAGGGTATTTCGCCTGTTTCATACATCTTGCTCACCAGATGGTAGAGTTTTGTCAGGACTGGCTCTCCCAAGGCCGTCAGTAGTTCTAATGGAATGTAGTCTACTCCCAGGACCTTGTTTCGACTCAGGTCTTTCAGTGCTCTGTCAAACTCTTCACGCAGTATCATATCTCGCATTTCATCTTCATCTACATACTCTTCCATTTCCATAATATTGTCCTCAAGTACATCGCCCTTGTATAGACCCTCTATATACTCCTTACACCTTTCTGCTTTCCCTTCTTTGCTTAGAACTGGGTTTCCATCTGAGCTCTTGATATTCATACAAGTCGTTCTCTTATCTCCAAAGGTCTCTTTAATTTTCCTGTAGGCAGTATCTATCTTACCCCTAGTGAGATAGGCCTCTACATCCTTACATTTGTCCTCTAGCCATCCCTGCTTAGCCATTTTGCACTTCCTGTCGATCTCATTTTTGAGACGTTTGTATTCCTTCTTGCCTGCTTCATTTACTGCATTTTTATATTTTCTCCTTTCATCAATTAAATTCAATATTTCTTTTGTTACCCAAGGATTTCTACTAGCCCTCGTCTTTTTACCTACTTGATCCTCTGCTGCCTTCGCTACTTCATCCATCAAAGCTACCCATTCTTCTTCTACTGTATTTCTTTCCCCCATTCCTGTCAATTGTTCCCTTATGCTCTCCCTGAAACTCTGTACAACCTCTGGTTCTGTCAGTTTATCCAGGTCTCATCTCCTTAAATTCCCACCTTTTTGCAGTTTCTTCAGTTTTAATCTACAGGTCGTATCCAATAGATTGTGGTCAGAGTCCACATCTGCCCCTGGAAATGTCTTACAATTTAAAACCTGGTTCCTAAATCTCTGTCTTACCATTATATAATCTATCTGATACCTTTTAGTATCTCCAGGGTTCTTCCATGTATACAACCTTCTTTCATGATTCTTAAACCAAGTGTTAGCTATGATTATGTTGTGCTCTGTGCAAAATTCTACCAGGCGGCTTCCTCTTTCATTTCTTAGCCCCAATCCATATTCGCCTACTATGTTTCCTTCACTCCCTTTTCCTACACTCGAATTCCAGTCACCCATGACTATTAAATTTTCGTCTCCCTTCACAATCTGAATAATTTCTTTTATTTCATCATACATTTCTTCAATTTCTTCGTCATCTGCAGAGCTAGTTGGCATATAAACTAGTACTACTGTAGTAGGTATGGGCTTCGTATCTATCTTGGCCACAATAATGCGTTCACTATGCTGTTTGTAGTATCTTACCCGCATTCCTATTTTCCTATTCATTATTAAACCTACTCCTGCATTACCCCTATTTGATTTTGTGTTTATAACCCTGTAGTCACCTGACCAGAAGTCTTGTTCCTCCTGCCACCGAACTTCACTAATTCCCACTATGTCTAACTTCAACCTATCCATTTCCCTTTTTAAATTTTCTAACCTACCTGCCCGATTAAGGGATCTGACATTCCACGCTCCGATCCGTAGAACGCCAGTTTTCTTTCTCCTGATAACGACATCCTCTTGAGTAGTCCCCGCCCGGAGATCCGAATGGGGGACTATTTTACCTCCGGAATATTTTACCCAAGAGGACGCCATCATCATTTAATCGTACAGTAAAGCTGCATGCCCTCGGGAAAAATTACGGCTGTAATTTCCCCTTGCTTTCAGCCATTCGCAGTACCAGCACAGCAAGACCCAATTAGACCTGTTGAATTCTGGGAGCCTCCTACCTGTCTCAGAGAACTGCACCTCTAATAATTTACATACCCGACGTATGGTGTATGTGTACCATTAGATCCAGAAGAAGGTCAATGTAACGGTGGCTGAAATGTTGACTGAATCAGTGTCAGCTTTTTACAGTATGACTTTTCATGTTAACTGACTGCGACCGCGGTAGCTTAGACAGTTTGATACGTATACGAAATTATACTAGCATTTGACGGTGTCTACTGGTTGCTTCACTTTTTCTGTCAAACAGTGTATAAATGACACAAGAATTTTCCGATCAGCGGACCCAGAAGAAGGCCACTGTAACAGTGACCGAAACTTTGGTTTCTCCAGTAAAGTTTTTCACATTATGAGGCAATACGATACTCAGAAAACTTTTAAAAATGGAAATAATCACTGGTCAGCTGCACACAGTTTCATTAAATTAACTTCTCGACTAGTTTCGGCAAATTAATTTGCCATACTCAGAAGATCACACAATTATCCTTACACCAGGAAACAATTGTCAAGCAATGTCTGGAAGTTAGAGTCCTTCGTTAAAATTTTTACATAGAACTGTCAGAGGTTGCTTGACATTTGCTTCTTGATTTAAGCTCAGCTCTAAGGATGGCGAATTATTATGCCGTGACTACTCAAGAAGATAATTTAATAAAAATTTGTGCAGCTGACGACTGATTATTTCTATTCTCAAAACGTGCTTCACAGCTGCTGATTGACATACATTAGCAAAATTATACTGAGAAAACTTCTATGCCAACTGACTCTGGCCGAGGAAGCCTACGCTATTATATAAGTGCATAAATGATTTATGTAATAAGAGATAATAGCAAAGCTCAGATATAGAGAAGCAACGTCAAATGATAAAAATGGTAAAAGTAAGGTAGTTCTAAAAAATTATATGCCCGATGACATTCTGAGGAAAAGGGCGTGTCATGTTTCTAAAAACAGTACAGTTCGATATATTAAAAAGACTGGCATGCTTTTGTTTCAAGAAGAGCTATGTTGATATGTTCGAAGTTTCAATTTGCATGTTCAACCGGTGAAAGGCTGACAGTGATTTTTTAGATTTAATAAAAGCGTAAAATAGTTGCATGAATTAATGCGTGACCGTCTTCTGATCACGAACACGTGTCCCGGTTCATCCGTTGATACTCGACCGTTTCTGAGAAAACGACGCTCAAAGTTTCCGCCGTAGTTTATATGTCTTTTACGCTAGTGAAGTAGAACCGCAACTGTGGCATTTATTTAATAACAAATAAACAAAAAATTGTTGTAGGCAACGACAGGGAAAGATTTTTGTTTTTCCTTTTTCAGTGGCGGAATTCATGTAGGATGAACTCCGATGTTGTTTCTTTCTCTTTTCAATTAAACATTGCAAAGTTTACAAAACACCAGCCCACCCCCTCCCCACCCGGCCTGAAGTCGACTGTATCCGTTCTTTCCTGTAAAGAAGGTGGTAAACGTAAAAAAAGGGTTACAGTATAACCTTGACTGCTAGAAGGCCGTAGATTCGAAACTCATCAACTGTAGCAAAATTTTTGTTATTTCTAAAGTTAATCAAGAGATTTTCGTTATTATTTTTGTTCTAATAACTGGTTTATGCGTAATTTTTTAATTTCTAGTTGTTTGCTGCGTCATTTTCTTCGTCACATTGATTTTATTTTCCCTATTCTTCCTCCTATCATTCTTTTTTCGTTTATAATCTGCCTTTTTCGCCTATAATCTACACTCAAATGCCAAAGAAGACTGTTCATCGGTTGTTAACGCGGTAGCTGGAATAGCTAGCGTGAGGATAGTTTCTGGGAACCAAAAGGAAAGTGGCACACAGATTAGCGTCTCGCGTTCTAACTTCTGTGGCCCATGTGCGAAACTCTGTTATTGTTTTCATTTTATTTTATTTATCTGCCCATACCCGTAGAAGACTACTACATATGTTTATCAAATTAAGGCTTACAAGGGCTTCATATTAATTGTAAAATTGCATTTTCAGGGGTTACAATCTTTTTAAATTATCGTGTTCTTATATTTTATACTTCAGTTTTGTGAAGTCTTATATTTTATTCCTATGCCTACTCTTCAGGAAGATCTGGTGTATTCCTTTGAACGATATCGATAGGAGGAACATCGAAAATAGAAAATGGCTCTGAGCACTATGGGACTTAACTTCCGAGGTCTCAAGTTCCCTAGAACTTAGAACTACTTAAAGCTAACTAACCTAAGGACATCACACACATCCATGCCCGCGGCAGGATTCGAACCTGGGATCGTAGCGGTCGCGTGGTTCCAGACTGTAGCGCCTAGAACTCCTCGGCCACCCTGGCCGGCGAAAATAGAAATTCCGAACACCGTGAGCATCGTGCGAATGTAGGTTTGCCACAGTTGGCAATAATTTCGCGGCAAACCACTTACACGGAACACTTTTCCGATAGCTGGTACTTGCACTTATGAATTTAGATACACTAGGAATTTTATCGAAATCACTTTCAAATAATTTTGCCATTTATATAATTTTTTTATTGATTCACCAGACAGACAATTAGTAGATGAATAAGGAATATGTTTTTCCGACTTATGTTGGGAAACATTCGTGTAGTAATCTTCCACGGACATGGCTAGATAAATGAAAAACAAAAACAGAATTAAAAACAATAACCGGATTTAGAACACAGCACGCAAAACGTGTGATGCCGCGACACTAGCCACTGTGCAAAAGTGCTTTCTCTGCCGATTACAGGTTAAAGGCATACAGATACCTAGGAAACATTGAGCCTCGTTTTCCCAGAAACGATCAAGCATCTGCGAATAAGCCGCGACACGTGTTCGCTTATTTTGACTCCTCTTCCACTGAGCGAAGTTTCTGGGAAATCAGGCGATGCCGTGTTTTCCTCGCGAGTGAAGTGGGCTGACGACGCGCAATTGCTCACACCGTTGTGCGTGTGTTTACGTCTGCTTCCTCTAGCGGAGACATTGGTAATCCCTGCTTTCATTTTACAGGGCTTAATGGACCTTATAAATAAATAATATGCATTAGACAGGTAAGTGCCAAGCAAAGTTGCTAGGAATGGGAAAGAACCTCCATAGTTTAAAAGCCGGCTTAGAGACCAGACCTGAAAGAAATAGAGCAATTCACCATGTACATAAATGCAAGGAAAGCCCCGGTTTTATGATTAACGCAATCTTCTGTGAGATATTTAGAACAATGAGATATTAATCACAGTGCATACCACACTGAATAGTCACTAGAGTTTCCAAGCTTTCCGCCGGCCGAGGTGGCCGAGCGGTTCTAGGCGCTACAGTCTGGAACCGCGCGACCGCTACGGTCGCAGGTTCGAATCCTGCCTCGGGCATGGATGTGTGTGATGTCCTTAGGTTAGTGGGTTTAAGTACTTCTAAGTTCTAGGGGACTGATGACCTCAGAAATTAGGTCCCATAGTGCTCAGAGCCATTTGAACCAAGCTTTCCGTTAAGCGTTCCGCCACTATGGCTCGTGAGGCTGGCGGTCTTTGAAAGCATCTGGATACCTTGTTTCGTCGGTAGTAAACATTATTCTTCATCCAAATTAATTCGCCATCAGACACTAGACTTTTAGTGTTCAAAACTAACACAGCAATGTAGCTAAATTTTCCGCTTCTATCACGTTCGCCGCCTCGAGTCTACGCCCTTCCCGGCACTGCAGCCTTTCGGAAGGACCCAGATCTCCATTACCTGCATTCTTCACAGCCACTCTCCCTTATCTGAAAATCCGAGCAAGTTAGCAGGGTCCCAGCCATCGTCTCTGCATTCAGCGCGAGTAATTGCCGCCTGGGGTATAATGGTCGCTCCATACAAGGAGATCTCCGATATCGGCGAGGAGCTTGTCGCAGGGCGAGCCTGCAGCGAAGCAGCCGGGCACAGCAGATCTGTCTGGTGGGGTGCCGGTGCAGCAGGCGCTAACGAGCCGCCCTAATGGCGCCCTCTTCCCCAGAGTACCTGAGCGCTTACTAGCGTCCAGAAAGACGTCCTTCACGTAGGACCAGGCCGGATTTACTCAGCAGCTGCTGACCCGGACAATGCCGGCTTATGTGGTGACTGCATTACGTGTACGATATTGGAAAACCCTCAGCATCTTACACACCCAGCAACGTTTTGTACAATGCTGACAGGGATGCATCGCAACACTACAAGAAATTCTTTCCTGGCCCACTTACGTATTCGAACAGGGAAAAATGACTGTACTTGTGCATCTTCAAGCACACTAATCTCTCTTATTCTAGCGTTACGATGGTGGCAGCAGAAACATCGGACAATCTTACTAAAATACTGGCGATCTTAATTTTTTCAACTTGCTATCGTTATAGAAACTATTCCTTACTTCCAAAAGTTCTTACTTAAATTCTCCGAACGTCTCTGCTACTCTTTCTTGCGAGCTTAATCGACCTCTTATGATAGTAGTAGCACGTATCATTGTCCGTCTGATGTCTTCTGTCATCCCTACTTGAAAAGCACGATCAACTATGAAGCAGTGTATAATTGGTCGTTCTAGCATCTTTTATGTGAATTATTCCTTAAAAAATGCACGGCATTTTCGCGAAAAAAAAGCTAGCCTTACAATTGGAGCAGTATCTTTTTTATGCCAAAAATCCAATCAAACGAACTTAATTAATCAATTTACAAAATCACAAAAAATTCAAGAAAATACAAAAAATGGTTAAGAGGAATAAAAAAATTTGAAAGTTTTGGTACGTCACATTAGCAGGGATACATCTGTGACCATTCACTTGCGTAAATTCGTAACTGGTTTCTTTTTCAGAGTAACTGCTTTGAAAATTACGTTGGCCTCTTAGTAAATTATTGAGCTTTTTCCAGTAAATGGAAACGTTTGTCAGTTAATTATTGGTCTAAGAAATTAAGGCTTGTATAGCGTACTACAAACGTAATGCTGACGACATTCTTGTCTTACTAAGTGGCTCACAACAAGAACTTGACCAATTCGCAATTTCATTCAGCCTAATGGACGATAATATTGCTTTTACGATCGGGCACCAGCAGGATAACAATATTAATTTCTTAGATCTTGCCATCACCATGAATGAGCAAAGGCATGTTTTTGGCATTTATCACACCATTGTTGTAGTTGAATAGTGCCATTCTGTTCAGTATAATGTCCGTTTTTAGTTCAGTGATAAACAGACTCCTTAAACTGTCGCCAAAAGCTAAGGAAGTTGAGCAACTTGTTGCATGGAGTAACGGCTATCATAACGTGGTCGTTGATGAGATTTACAATTTGACGAACTCTAGAAAGAGTAAATTGACACAAAAAGGAGATAATACGTAAAAAACATTTTTTGCATTTCCTTTCACTGACCAGGTCTCAAGCAGACTAAGTAACCTTTTTAAAAAATATAATTTACAAATCGCATATAAATCTCAACCGTAAATTTTACGCCTTTTAGTTCACCATATTAACACTACACATGACGTTTACAGAAACAATGGCTTATACGAAATTCACTGCTCTTATTGTAAGGCGAGCTCCATCGGCAACCCGGCATAAATTTCAAATACGATGTAAGAAAGACACGAAATTAAAAAGAAAAAACGCAGGTAGCTAACCCGCATTCGCAGCTCACCTTATGGAGGATACACAGTATCGAAAACAACTTTGTAATCCGTCATATAATGACGAAGGGCTACTTTATGGACATTTGTGAAGAGATGGAAATTTATGCTTACCTGAAAAAAGCCAATGAAAAGACGTTTAACGAATAATGCAACAAGTTCTTGTATACCTGCTACCCATTTATGGACAACTTCCTTTAAAAATGTTCCTCAAGTTTGAAACTGTAGTTAGTTGCTTGTGAAAATACTTCTGTAAGCAGTCGACTATACGTCCAAGCTACGCGATTGACTTCAGCAGTACCCAGTGGTTCTAATTTTGTTGTTAGTGATCATACCTTCACGCTCGACTTCGAAACTTCATCCACCGCAACTGTATTACACTTTCACTGATTTCGAATAATTACTTTCAGCTTCTATATCTAAATACATACAACTGTAGTTCTGAAATACGTCAGAATACAATTATTTTAAGCTAAAGCACGTAAACAGTTTATCAAAATGTGCGTTTTCATAATTACGACAAGCCCACTTTTCTTATCACTGGGTGCGAAATATTTTTTTAAATCCACTTGAATTCTACTGTTCTTATTATTAGACGTTGCTTATCTACAGCATAACGTAAATTGTATATTATTTCTGCACTTGCAGTTTACACGCATAAACATTGTCTCCCATCTTCTATTTTAAAAACAACAGTATCTATACGCCCATCATATTAGTTATTAATATTTGGCAGGTTCATATACAATTGGTAATAGCCTAACGTTGAAAGGGTACAGTACCGCCCGTCATTGAAAATAGGTACAACATTCTTCGTTATTCTTGTCAGAACAACATATTTTTTGTAATAATAACTCAATTTCACTTAATACACCGAAGCCGGATACCAGTGTGGGAAAGAAGGACAATTTATTTATTTAATTGATCACATGTGCACTCCCACAAAAAAAATCCCTACATCCAATATGATGTGATCTACGAAATGAATGAATGTATGGTCGTCTGCTAAGCGCAGATAGTGAATGTGCAATATATGATCATCTTTGAGACGGTCCTTTGGTCACCTTTGGTGGAACCAAAGAGATGAAATTTACCTGAGCTTTGAGCGCGTGAAATGTGGCTCACCAATACGGTAGCAACGTGCTCCCCCACTTCGGCAGAGGTGCGAGATGACTTGAAGAACGGCCATGTTTCAGCACTCTGCCGCTGGATCTTGTGTTGGTAAGACCTGTCTTAAGTGTGCTCCGTAAAGACAAAAGAGTGGAGAGAATGGTATGCGTGTGTAATACTTAAAGAGTAGTTTGGAATAATAGTTTCTCTATTTCAGGAACTTTTGTGGGGAGAATTAAATGTCAGGCAGGTAATATTAAGGGGATCGTAGTAATCTTCGGAAGTGACCAACGGTCACAATGAAACGACGTGTAGCAATAAGTTGAAATACTTCCGAGTGCTTAAGTTAAGCTGAATTACTGGCGCGTGTACTATAAGTTGGAAATATTTAAGAAATGGCGTGTGCAGGACTTGAAATTAGAGACGAGTACTTCCACTTGGTGAGTGCTGTGTGAATCTCAATCTGTGTATGAGACAAAGGATAAGAAGAAGTACTCGTCTATGAAATCAGTTGAGGACTCGCGTGTGTGATGAATATGTTTTTAATATTACTTTGCGTGTTATGTTTCCGTGTGACGCCTGATTCAAACTATAATACTCTGAGAGTGAAGCAAGGTGAGTCAGCCGTCTATCCAGCAACGCCACTTGGCTTGCATTGCACAGGAAGACGTGCATATATCCTCCAGAGTTCATAGTAGGAAAGAAAAGTTACGATGTGGGGCAGTGTCGTTTGAAACTGGGATGAATACTAATTGAAGTGGGAAAGCTGAAAGTGATGTGATTATAACGTTGTGACTATTCCTTGTTTTGTATCCCATGTTGCCAGTGTGGTGTATTTCATGTAATTTAAGTATGTGTGGTTTGCATGGGAGAGTAGCAAGATAGTTTCAGAGGCAGTGGGTTATGCATGTTCCTTTTTGTGCCACTCGATCTGGAGGAAATTTTCGTGATGATGGGTGTGAGAGTCGAAGTGTGAGATATAGCAAAAGATCCACCATCCTATCCAGAAAGTGCACTGTAGTGTTAGATAATTACGAGACCATAAGATAGAGAATCACCAATGTAAATCCATGCACAATGGGCGGAGTTTCTCATGTGTAATTGTTGTAGAAAATGTAATGGTGTGTTTAGGTTATAGATTTTATTGGAATAAAAAAGATAGTGAAAAGTAGAAGATTGGTGGCATTTTCCTTTGAATAGTATGTTGTCATGATATCCAGAATTTATAATGTGTGCGCCATTCATATTCAGTGCGATGGCCACGTGTTGATCAAAACCGTCGGGTAAGAAAGAAAATGTGGTATTGCCAGTGCGTAGTGAACAGTCAGAGTTGTGTAAATTACTAATAGTCAGATGCGCGTTATCCGTTTCCGTTGCGTAATATTCAAACAGGAGAATAATTTGTAACTTAATTGTGAGTACTAGAGCTCATGTTACTTGATAAATAAGAATGAACCCACTCGCTTGGCAGACCACTCATCTTGCAGGCCTGACTGCTTGATGACACAGTATGAGCAAGGCATGTGGGTGCCTCTCAACGTAAAAACCGAAATCGGTCATGTGAACTTAATAAAGTTCTAAAAACCGTAACTGGAGCGGCTTTTCATTAATTAAGAAAAAGGAAACACGCCAAAGTTGCACAACAGGATGGAAAACATGATATACGTCCTACAGTAGAAAGACTTAAAAATAAGACTCCCTGTACAAATCCGCTTTCACAATTAATGTGCGGTAGTTTCAGAAATAATTCGAGATGCATAAAGATGTCGAAACATATCTGGGGAAACAGAAATAAAATACATTGTGTTTTACAGAACGTGGAGTTTAAAACCCCCAGATCACTCACAGTGGTTTTACTACAGTCGCCTGTCATCTTGTCACGACATAGGCATCCATGTGACAGACAATATAGACACAGTTATATTTGTGTGTATGTGTGGCATAAGAGCCAATTAGGCAAATGCGGGAAGCAGACGGCTTTTGACGTTTTAGAAGTTCTGAGTACGGGACTCTTCACCACTTGAAAACGCGTCCTTAGTGTGTGGTGTGACAACTGTGTATCCAGCTGAAAACAGGAATGCTTCTCCTTCATTTCTTCATTTTGTTGCTAATTATATCTTTGTCTGGACATAATGTCTCTTCTTCAGATCACGATTATGTTCCAAATTTAAGGCTTTTGATGACCTCAAAACTGTCGTTACTGCTGCTACGCTACGCTGATTCCACAATGTTTCGGGTATGACAGGACAAACCTTCTTCTATTTTAAAGGTGCTTACGATGATTATGTACCACCTAAAAATTTGTTTCGATCATTGGATGTACTAATCATGGAATATGATGCTGGTGAAGTGGTCTGTAGACGAAACAGCAACTAACTAAACATAAGGTTTGGTTAACACAAGACATTCATCATTTGAGAGGGGGCCCATGCGAAACAAGTGATCGTAGGGCAGTGAAACTTTCTGAAAACATATTTAAGAATATACAGTAGAGAGATAACGACAAACCCGTGAAAGAAACCCATTTTAATTTCCACATGAGATGGTGACATGCGTTAATTGCGCGCAATATTTACGTTCCAGCCTATAAATGTTGCTCAACGTGAGGACCATCTGCATCCACGTTAGTCTGGTACCGCAATACAGATTACTCTACTGGTGCCACAAACAACGGTGGACGATCGAATGTTCAGCTGTCGTAACACAGCATTCTCAGCAACGGCAACAGTAACTTGTTTTGCAATTGATACAACCATCAAAAAAAGTTTTGCACCATGTCGGTTCCCAGAACTCCGGAAGATAAACGTTGACTGTGGGTATTGTGTCACAGACACAGTCCCTTTGACTGTTCAAAGATGTCACTAAACCCGCCCAAAGGTGTAAACAACCATGTATGAGTCGCGCCTATTAGACGGAAGGGGTCCGTCAGCCGATCAGTTCTAGTTATTCCGCCAGGAAGGAGGTACACGGCCCGTGTTGTCTGTAATGCCTAGACGGTCAATACAGTGGTTCGATCGTGTCCACATTGTTACTTCGTGCCAGTAAGGGCTCTCAACAAGGGAACTGCCCAGGCGTCTCAGAGAGAACCAAAGCGATGTTGTTCAGAAATGGAGGAGATACAGAGACACAGGAACTGTCGATGACATGCCTCGCTCAAGCCGCCCAATGGGTACTACTGCAGTGGATGACCGCTACCTACGGATTATGGCTGGGAGGAACCCTGACAGTAACGCCAACAGGTTGAATAATGCTTTTCGTGCAGGCACAGGATGTCGTGTTACGACTCAAACTGTGCGCAATAGGCTGAATGATGCGCAGCCTCACTCCTAACGCCCACGGTGAAGTCCATCTTTGCAACCACGAAACCATGCAGCGCGGTACAGATGGGCCAAACGGCATGCCGAATGGACCACTGAGGAATAGCATCAAGTTCTCTACACCGATGAGTCTCGCATACGCCTTCAAATAATCGTCGGAGACGCGTTTATAGGGAACCCGGTCAGGCTGAACGCCTTAGACCTGTACAGCAAGCGCAGCAAGGTGGAGGTTCCCTGATGTTTTGGGTTGGCATTGTGTGGGGCTGACATACGCCGCAGGTGGTCATGAAAGGGGCCATAACGGCTGTACGATCGTGAATGCCATCCTCCGACCGATAGTGCAACCATATCGGCAGCATATTGGCGAGGCATTCGTCTTCGTGGACGACAATTTGCGCCCCCATCGTGTACATCTTGTGAATGAATTCCTTCAGCACAACGACATAGCTCGACTAGAGTGGCCAGCATGTTTTCCAGACATGAACTCTATCGAACCTGCCATGGATAGATTGAAAGGAGCTGTTTATGGTTGACGTGGCCCACCAGCCACTCTGAGGGATCTTCGCCGAATCGCCATTGAGGACAATCTGGACCAATAGTGCCTTGATGAACTTGTGGATAGTATGACACGACGAATACAGGCATGCATCAATGCAAGAGTAGAGGTACTGGTGTGTACTGGCATCTGGACCAACACCTCTGAAGGTCTCGCTGTATGGTGGTATAACATGAAATGTGTGGTTTTTATGAGCAACGAAAAGGGCGGAAATGATGTTTATGTTGATCTCTGTTCAAATTTTCCGTACAGGTTCCGGAACTCTCGGAACCGAGGTGATGCAAAACTTTTTTAAATGTGTGTCATTCGTAGCACAACCGCTCATTGGCCTCTCCCAGCAGTAATTACCAAATCGCTAGTTCGTTCGAAATCCCGAGTCATGTTCTTCATCCCGGTGCCGTAAGGAGACCTCTCTGTAATCCTTTAGTGCATCGATACTCGTGAAGAGCAGTAGCACTCTTGCTGTTGGTTTGATAAAATATCTTTAAGAGAAAAACCCTGCTCACCGTATCCAGACCCACGTTGACTGTCTGCAACTGTAATTCATACTGATGTTTATGTTTCAGCTCCACGTCGCCCTCCCAATACCGGCGCCAAACGGCAAATCATAACAGTAACCCTACTAACAACGCAAACCCTGCAGATCACGATCTGAACATTATTCCTATAAGTAGGGCACCCATACGATAAGTAGCGATTCGTCGGGAAAATTTAATTATAACCATTCTGTAAATTAAAGTGTGTGTGAGTGACGTTGATCACCCTTCTGGACCCCGCTACACCAGTCATTAGTTTTTGTGTCTGGATTTATACTTGATTCTCCCGTTGTGCGCTTAGTGTTTCTGCAGTTGTAGCTCTACTGGTTACTGAGATACGAGTGTGTGGAGTGGTCAGCATCACATCGTGGTGGTCATTGCGATAACTTCTGCCTCTTCCGCATTAAAGCATTTTGAAAGGGAAAAATATTAGAGATTGTACTATAACGTTCTCGAGCTTCTAAAAATATTTTCGAATGTTAGCGGATATTTTCGAATACTCTAGAATATCATCGAATGTTCCAGAACACAACTTAGTTACGGCATACATATCACTGATCCACTCTGCGGCAAAACTGCCTTTACCAATGAGTTGTTCTTTGTTGTAAAGACAGAGGAACAATTCATCGAGCAAGTGTATGCGCTTATAGAGAGAAATTACCTAAACATCAACATATACATCTACATGGATATGCTGCAAATCACATTTAAGTGCCTGGTAGAGGGTTCATCGAACCACCTTCACAATTCTCTATCATTCCAATCTCGTATAGCGCGCGGAAAGAATGAACACCTATATTTTTCCGTACGAGCTCTGATTTCCCTTATTTTATCATGGTGATACTTCCTCCCTATGTAGGTCGGTGTCAACAAAATATTTTCGCATTCGGAGGAGAAAGTTGGTGATTGGAATTTCGTGAGAAGATTCCGTCGCAACGAAAAACGTCTTTCTTTTAATGATGCCAATCCCAAATCCTGTATTATATCTGTGACACTCTCTCCCATATTTCGCGATAATACAAAACGTGCTACCTTTTTGAACTTTTTCGACGTACTCCGTCAGTCCTATCTGCTGAGGATCCCACACCACGCAGTAGTATTCTAAAAGATGACGGACATGCGTAGTGTAGGCAGTCTCTTTAGTACGTCTGTTACATTTTCTAAGTGTCCTGCCAATAAAACGCAGTCTTTGGTTAGCCTTCCCCACAACATTTTCTATGTATTCCTTCAAATTTAAGTTGATCGTAATTTTAATATCTAGTTATTTAGTTGAATTTACCACTTTTAGATTAGACTGATTTATCGTGTAACCGAAGTTTAACGAGTTCCTTTTAGCACCTTTAGGATCAACTGCCACTTTTCGCACCATTCCAATATTTCTTCTAAATCGTTTTGCAGTTTGTTTTGATCTTCTGATGACTTCATTAGTCGACAAACGACAGCGTCATCTGCAAGGAACCGAATAAGGCTGCTCAGATTGCCTCCCAAATCGTTTATATAGATAAGGAACAGGAAAGGGCCTATAACGCTACCTTGGGGAACGCCAGAAATCACTTCTGTTTTACTCGATGACTTTCCGTCAATTACTACGAATTGTGACCTCTCTGACAGGAAATCAGAAATCCAGTCACATAACTGAGACGATATCCCATAAGCACGGAATTTCACTACGAGCCGCTTGTGTGGTACAGTGTCAAAAACCACTCCGTCAACAGGCCACAAGTGGCCCATCGGGACCATCCGACCGCCGTGGCATCCTCAGAGGAGGATGCGGATAGGAGGAGCTTGGGGTCAGCACACCGCTCTCCCAGTCATATTGACGGTATTCTTGACCGAAGCTGCTACTATTCGGTCGAGCAGCTCCTCAATTGGCATGACGAGGCTGTGCACCCCGAAAAATGGCAACAGCGCATGGCGGCCTGGAGGGTCACCCATCCAAGTGTCGAACACGCCCGACAGCGCTTAACTTCGGTGATCTCACGGGAACCTGTGTATCCACTGCGGCAAGGCCGTTGCCCTGCAGTGTCAAAAGCCTTCCGGAAATCCAGAAATACGGAATCGATCTGAAATCCCTTGTCAATAGCACTCAACATTTTATGTGAATAAATAGCTAGTTGTATATCACAGGAATGATGTTTTCTAAACCCATGTTGAGTGTGTGTCAATAGGCTTTTTCCTTCGGGGTAATTTATAATGTTTGAACACAATATATGTTCTAAAATCCCTCTGCATATCGGCGTTAACGATATGGGCCTGTAATTTAGTGGATTGCTCCTACTACCTTTTCTGAACATTGGTGTGACCCGTGCAACTTTCCAGTCTTTGGGTACGGATCTATCGTCGAGCGAACGGTTGTATGTGATTGTTAAGTGTGGAGCTAATGCATCATCGTACTCCAAAAGGAACCTAATTGGTACAGAGTCTGGACCAGAAGACTTGCTTTTATTAAGTGATTTAAGTTGCTTCACTACTCCGAGGATATTTACTTCTACGTTACAAAGGATGGTCGTGTGAGGGAATGATTTTAGCAACAATAACAAACCCAGCTCAACAAACAAATCATGCACTATCTAATATGCTACCAGGAGAAGGAACAATTATCAATTGATACAATGATGAACCACGACGACAGCGTAAACGAAAAAGCATGCCAGTACCCCTCATTTGAATAACTTACCGTTTACGTTTAAGAGGTTGCAGTTTCCGGTAAGTTTAGAATACAATATGACCAGCAATAAAGCAGAAGGGGAAAAAAACAATGTTGTAGAATGAATTTAAAAGAAACATGTTTTTCACATTAACAATTATTTGCATCGTTTCCGTGTGTTGGGCAGTAATACAATTTATTCGTCTTTGCACCTCAGATGAAAACAACAGTTGTTACTTGTAATAACATGCTTTGAATAAGTTGGATTCTACACAAATGATTAATTACGCGGGAGAAGAGACTAAGGGAATGGATCCCGTTCAGCAAACAAGAAAACATCGTCGTTTGATCTGAAGTTCTCTGTTGCGTCTTGGAAGCGCTTAGTGAACAGTGCATCGTCTTGGTTTCCACCAACGCCAGAACGAAAGCTGCAAAGCCCGCAAGTTGTCACCACTAAGGGCTGACTGCAGCTACTCGGAGGATTACGGGAACCACAGAAGAGAGACCCGTTGTCAGTGCAGCAGAAGCCAGAGGACTTGTTGGGGCGGCGTCGCTTCTGCTCCTCCCGCGACTACCGCCGCACAGTTGCCTTCCAGGAAGGCCGCCACCCCTTCGTCGTCTCCAGGGTAGCCGAATCAGATCACTACAGGAGACAGCCGTTAGTCTCTACACCGAGCCGACGCGCCTACACTAAACTTCTGTCTACACATTACTGAGAGTTATCATATCCGGCTCAGGAACTTGCAAACCCTTTGGTGTACAATTTCCCATAACCCTCCAAAACTAATTGTAGGCAGACTACCTTCTTAAGAACTAACCTCTGAATGTTTTGAGCAAAATTAAATGGATACCGAGAATATTACGGCCCTAAGCATAGTTACTGAGGTGCAGAATTTGCTCAAAATTTCAACCTGACTAATACTATCTGACTGGAAGTAGTATGTTGATTAGTATTTAGAAATGATTGCTGATATTCTTGCATATAGGTTAAAAGACTCTAACTTAATGTATGTGAAGGGGTCGAAGAGAAACAATGATTAAATTCGATACTCAGACTTATTCATAAGCACGTTTATGTGATAAATATGTAAATGAATAACCAAAATCTTTAACAATTATCTCTATCCAAATTTGCGCGAAAATTAAATGAAAAGGAGTGTCATTCGTGTATCAGTTAAATTATTTTCTGCCCACAGAACAATTTACTGTCTCCTGCAGTTCAACAATAACTGACGACTATTTAATCCTATAACTTTCGATCGGAAGAGTGGCTGGAAATTGTTGAGTAAAACCCAGAAATCCACAAATTCATTACCAGTGCAAAAGGAGACGGGGCAGTTGATCGTCCTGGATTTCACTAGTGTGAAATCAAATTGAACTACACTGCTGGTGGTGCGCATTATGCTTACACCGTTAGTATGACTGAATTGCAACGAGCTGTGCGCTGCCGACGGGCCTTCAGCACCTTTGCCGGACTCCAGGGTGCAGCAGCCCCTAGTGCTGCTACGCCAAGTCGATCAGGACACCCTCGCGTCGTACGGGAATGTAGAGCTGGACATCCTTGCTTGCTACCACGCTTTCGTTTCCTGCTGGCTTGTCGAATCAGAAGCTTTCGTGTCCTACCACCAAGTGCTTCTCCAGGTGCTCTCTTATGCTCTGCGTATTCCTTGCCGCCAAAAGGCGCCAACCGCAAAACTACGAACCTCTGCAACCGTCATGAGGATTCCTTCCAGCAAAAATAGAGCATCTTTTCCACCTTCCAATAACAAAATAAAACTTTCCCCAACTACGGAAAATCAATCATTTCAGTGTTGCGTTCTGTCGTCCTACACCTTTACGCCATCCGCACGCTCTCCAGCCGGTGTCCGTATCCTCACAACTGGGTTCAAGAGATTCGAAGAGGTCCAATCGCGACGCTTCCCTCTTGCCGAAAATAGCGCGTCTTCTTCAGCTTCCGATAACAAACTCTCTGTTAATACCAAAAGCATCTAGCGTCACTCACATTTACTCTAATTGCACTTTCTCCCACTAACGTCCATAGCCTCGCAACTGGGCTCGAGATATTCGGAGAGCACTGCTAAGCGCTAGAATTTGTTTCCTGTGGCCTGCGCTGTCTACGAGCTGCAGACGCCAATCTTCAAAAGAAGTCAGAAAACATGGAAAGGTGCCCCCAACTGCACTCGTTGCTGTGCCGCCCTTGCCCGCACTTAAGCTACAATTAGTCGCGTGGGCGGACAATACTTGCCACCCACTGTGCTTCCAGGCCGACCTCACTTCCAAGAATCTTATGCCATCCGGGCCGTGGTCTCGTTCACCGGTCACCAGCCTGCTTGACCGAAGAGTCTCATGTTGCTCTGTCTCAAGTTCACTGCTCTGCACATTCGCACACAGTCCAGAATGATTCATAATCCATTAAAACAACCTCAAAAATGGCTCTGAGCACTATGGGACTTAACTTTTGAGGTTATCAGTCCCCTATAACTTAGAACTACTTAAATCTAACTAACCTAAGGGCATCACACACATACATGCCCGAGGCAGGATTCGAACCTGCGACTGTAGTGGTCGTGCGGTTCCAGACTGTAGTACCTAGAACCGCTCGGCCACAAAACAACCTCACCATGTGAGCAAAGAGAGACATGCAAATTATACAGTGCACCCTACCGTCACAAGTACCAATAACACTTTTACACCGCCTTTTCCTGTTGTCAGCCTAATAATGCCAGACGTATCCTGTTGATGAAATCGGCATGCAAAATACTTGCCGTGCTTCAGAGTGATGTCTTATGGCTGCCGCTGCATTCTTCCAGGCTATATATTCTGACAGAAATCGCGTAATGGATATTAAATCATAAAAATTTCATTCCAAAAAAATTGTTCAACTGGCTCTGAGCACTACGGGACAACATCTGAGGTCATCAGTCCCCTAGAACTTAGAACTACTTAAACTTAACCAACCTAACGAAATCACACACATCCATGTCCGAGGCAAGATTCGAACCTGAGACCGTAGCAGCAGCGCGCTTCCGGACTGAAGCGCCTAGAACCACTCGGCCACTGCGTCTGGCTATAATTTTAGGCGTATGAACATTCATAATATGATCAGAAGCGACATGTTTCATTTATTACGCGATATGCCTTTTTAACAGTGTGCAGTATTAAGAATATTAAATAAAGATATTACGAAAAAGAGTTTCTGCTGTGACATGGGTCGCGCATTTGCTATGGCAGCCAGGGAAAGCTATCTTGGTGACGGAACAGAAGTTGAGAAGAGAGACAGAAGTGGTAGACAAGTGAACGAAGACTGGAAAATGAAAAACGGAGAAGGACATGGATGGTAGGTCAAAAGCTAAAACGAAGATGAACTACCCATTGTTATGATTCACCGGCACCCAAATGTAACACTACTGAAGAGTATCAGATACCGTTTTGTGACTGAATATCATTCAGAATGCCCTCATGTTACCAATGACAACAGGGAGTTGGAATAAAGAAACTGTGCAGACCGCCGCCGTACCATCAACCTGAAGATACAAAAATAGAACTTAGAACTATTTAAACTTAACTAACCTATGGACATCACACATATCCATGCCCGAGGCAGGTTTCGAACTTGCGACCGTAGCGGTCGCGCGTTTCCAGACTGAAGCGCCTAGAACCCCTCGGCCACAAAGGCCGGAAATTTCATTCCATTTGGAACTGATGCCCATAATCAACATCAGTATAAGGTGTGATCCCACGGAACACATGGAAACGAAGTTCTCCTGAATTTCCTGAGAAACTTCTTGCCATGCTTGAAACACGTATCAGTTCATGAATATAATTAGTTGAAGGCTGGTACGAAAATATACGTTTCCACATCATATCCCAGATATGCTCCCTGGGCGACACATCAGGGGACCCGATAGGCAGTCAAGAAACTATATATTTCTCAAGGTGTTTGCACTAAGGTCTTCAACTGCCGTGTGGTGGCTCGCATTACACTGTTGGCGTATACTGTTTGGTATCTTGGTCTTAAGGATGTGGCCACAGGGTTTACAATGATTACAAATCAGCGACGGGCTTTCGGTGTTCCGTCAAAAAATATCACATCAGTCCTGCAGACAAACCTAGAAGCTCCACACAGCTAAATTCCAGGAGTTGTGTGAGCCTCGAGAGTCGCGGTTTGCTGTGACCTTTGACCAGGTCGTCTAAGGACACGTTGGCATCGATTTGACCGCCATAAACAGGAACCAGTCAATGACACAGGTGACTCTAGCTCTACACCATGCAATTCTGTTTTCTTCAAATTACCACCACTCTCCAATTTTGGTTGTAGATGCTTTTGTGTTATGGTGTCAGCGGCATGGGAAGCCTGGCAATTCGAAATCACAAATTAGCTTCTAATTCGTTTCCGACAATTTTTGATTACGCTAAACACGTAACTTCTGCCAGAATATCAGCTGTTGTCACCCGTGTATTAACGAGAGTTAGATTAACAATTCTAGAATTTTCTCATGCTGTAGAACTCCTTGTAACGCCCGTGTATCGCGCCTTGCCAAACTATTATCCTGAACCCATCTCGACATAAGCCGTTTTGCAGTCATTGTGCTATAGCCGATTGGCTGTGCGTCTGCGATCATGGTGCTGCTATGTCACTTATACCAATGACTCAACCTTTCTCAGAGTCAAAAAAATAGGGATAAGCTGCTCGAGAGTCCTTTGAGCAAGCTGTGTAGTGATGTCCATGTGAAAAGTTATAGATACGCTAGACACACCCAGCAGCAATTATGAACTTAAACGATTATTCATTAGTAGGACTTGATTTTTTCTACTCTCGAGAAGAAGTATATATAAGAAAGATTAAACAATGCACAGATTCTGCGGAATCAAAAAGATTTTTTTTCTCTTTTTTTCGCGCAATGAAGCAAACCAACAATTATACAGCTATCTACATTTCTGTGGCTCTCAAAAGTAGGTAAAATAATCTCGGAAAGTACAGACAATTTTCGAACTAAAAATGCGCTTCCATTTTCTGTTTGACCATCATAGTAGACAGTCATTAACATCAGAGTATTCTGACTATAGCAACGCCCCTTTGGTACCATTCATCTCCAATTTCGTCACTGCAAGACATGGTGTCAAGGCGAAGCTGCCTTTTCTTCTACACGGGAGCGACAGTGTCACAGCAAGAGCGATATGGGAGCAAATCGGCAAGGAAGCACTGGAAACTATTTCTAAGAAATATAAAAGTCCTGTGGTTATACCATATAAAGTGAAATTATCTGATGATAAAATGGATGTTCGAATGGAGAAGCGCCCTGAAATATTAAAACAGCTACGTGTAGACTACTGTTACCTTTTGGATTTGGAGATAACGCAAGATTTCGCCAGAATTTTTAACAAAATGGAGATGTGCGACTTCTTAATATTAACCCAGGACTTCTGGATAGAAGGAGATCACCATCGAAACATCAATGTGATTGTGGACAACGATAAGACAGTTGGAATAGACTAATATGGTTAAGCTTCAACCTAGAGTAAATATATATAACAAATTTATACGTCCGACCACAAGCCCAGAAGTAAATTGATTAGTTTACTTAATTTGCATGTCAATTTGATATCAAAAGCGTGCTCGTAACCCCCCTACCCTACTACTACTAGTATCGTCGAATCAGGTGAATGTGAATGATGTATTCCTTCGAAGAACAAGTCGATATGCTTCTCATTTACGGAGAATGCCAACGAAATTCAGTAAGAGCTAGACTTATAAAAATGGTTCAAATGGCTCTGAGCACTATGCGACTTAACTTCTGAGGTCATCAGTCGCCTAGAATTAGAACTAATTAAACCTAACTAACCTAAGGACATCACACACATCCATGCCCGAAGCAGGATTCGAACGTGCGACCGTAGCGGTCGCTCGGTTCCAGACTGCAGCGCCTACAACCGCTCGGCCACTCAGGCCGGGAGCTAAACTTATACGTTGAAAGATATCCTTAATGTACTCGCCCTACATGTCGTACCCTACATGTCAGGTGTGTATGATAAATTGAGAACAACTGGATCCTTAACACATCGGAAACATATCTGGCAAAGGAAAGTTACTAACGAGGAAACGGAAACTGTTACTCTTGCCACTATGGTTCGAGATCCTTGTGTTAGTTCGTGTCACGTCGCAAGGGGACCTGGTATGAGCCAGAGTAGTGTTGTCCATGCTCTGCGTCGCCATAAATATCATCCTTACCATATCAATTTCCACCAAGAATTAACTGGTACGGATTGTATGCATCGCATTGAATTCTGCCCATAGGCTCAACTTCAGATTCAGAGGGATGACACATTTATTAATTTGATTTTACTTACGAACGAGGCTACATTCACAAACCATTGAAATGTTAATTTGCGCCGTCCGGTGTGGCCGTGCGGTTAAAGGCGCTTCAGTCTGGAACCGCGTGACCGGTACGGTCGCAGGTTCGAATCCTGCCTCGGGCATGGATGTGTGTGATGTCCTTAGGTTAGTTAGGTTTAACTAGTTCTAAGTTCTAGGCGACTGATGACCTCAGAAGTTAAGTCGCATAGCGCTCAGAACCATTTGAACCATTTGATTTTGTTAATTTGCATAACATGCATTATTGGACAACAGAAAATCCATGTTGTCTACGACAACTTGCACACCAAAAGCCGTGGTTGGTGAATGTGTGGTGTGGGTTTCTGGAGGACAGAATTATAGGCCCCTCTTTCATCGAAGGAAATCGTAATGGTAAGAAGTACACCACAATCCTGCAAGAAACCTTAGGTCTGTTATTGGATTAAATACTTTTAGGAACAAGGAACAGAATGTGGTATCAACATGATAGGTGTCGCGCGTATTTTTCGCTGATGGCTAGAAATGAGTTGCATAGACAATTCCCAAATCGTTGGACTGGATGCGGAGGAGATGTGTCATGGCCGGCTCGTTCGCCAGACTTGACGCCTCTGGATTTTTTTTTTTTTTTTTGGGGTTACGACATTGTTTATAAAGACGTTCCAACTACACCTGAAGAAATGCAAGAGAGAACTGTCAGAGTATGTGCTTCGGTAAGTGCCGATGTGTTAAGGAATACTGCTCAATCCATGATATGAAGATGATATGACCTATGGTCAACACTTCGAACACCTTCTGTAAATGGACATTCATGCCTATTTGTGACCTTCGTTCACCTTCAAAGACCTTACTGGTACACATAATTGGATTCGTCTCGATAACTGCTATCAGAAAATAAGTACCAAAGTACAGCAACTCATTTAAAAAAACAAAGCTGACCTTCATACCTCTGAAGCGACCCCACCTGGCAACAAAGAACCAACTTCATATTATGGATCCCGTTGTCCCATACAACATTTGTCCCAGAAACTTTTCACCTCCTATCATCCTTTCGGAATTATTCTTGGTGGCAATAGTTAGTGACTCACCCTATATATAGAGTGTCCCACCTAACTTTGACTTCTCATACAGTTCCCAAATGAAACAAAATGTGAAAAATTCAGTTTTTCAGGGATGCACCTGCGTCAGGCGCTCACACAATGAGCAGGATTACACAATCCCTACAACTGTGCAAACGTCACTTTCAACTCAAAGTCACTTTTCTTTAAATGACACGGATATGTTTTGTCTAACTAGAGGTACAATTCGTGATGGCAGACATGGTTTCACTGCTCTGAACCTTATACCTCCTGGAATTCTTCGACTTTAAATAATGGAAACGATGCCAAAGTTTCTGCCGTAAAGCTGTAATCCGTAATGCAGGTTGCCTGCACAGTCCTGGGCCCTGCTGCAGACAACCCCTGCTCTGCAGATTACGACATAAGCTGTGACGCTGTTGCCGTCCTATGTAAATTCTACGTATTTCTGAAGGTATTATTTTAGAGCAGTGAAAACAAGCCCGCCGCCTCTGTGTACCTCTAGTTTTCATTTTCGTAGAAAAAACGTACGTGTGCTACATAATTACTTCAGGTTTGTTTTTATCAGGAGCAGTCTGCTCGACGACCGTATTAATGAGATCCAACAGAGAAAGAAGGGCGAAATTGTTCGTATATTTTTAGTCTGCTTATCCCAGCTCGATTTCAGCTGCTGTGTAAATCTCAAAGTTCCACTGAGCTAATCCATTGTACTGAAATGTTACGTAACACAGGGGCAGAGTTCGAAATCAAAAAAACACTCGCGTAGGGGGCTCTGATTGGGATTTAACTGAGAAAGTCGAGCTTATAAGGCAAGAGCATAACGTTAATAGTTACAAGTTTGTTTACCTAGAAGAAAAATGAAATGGAATAGCCTAAAAATCTATATACGACAAATACTGGAAGAAAGGACATCAGATTTGTAACGGAAACTGGTTTTGATGAGAAATTCCGGGAATTGGCAGAGCTGCATCAGAGAATATTGTTTAGCCTTCTACACACATCAAAAAAAGTTCTGCAATACGCCAGTTCCCAGAGCTCTTCAAAATAGACGTTCACTGTGGATATTGTATCAGAGACACAGTCCCTTTGACTATTCAGAAAAGTCACTAAACCTGCCAAAGATGTGCCTTGCGGGATTAGCCGAGCGGTCTAGGGCGCTGGAGTCATGGACTGTGCAGCTGGTCCCGGCGGAGGTTCGAATCCTCCTTCGGGCATGGGTGTGTGTGGTTTGTCCTTAGGATAATTTAGGTTAAGTGTTGTGTAAGCTTAGGGACTGATGACCTTAGCAGTTAAGTCCCATAAGATTTCACACACATTCGAAGATTTTCTGCCAAAGATTTAAACAACCATGTATAGGCAGCGCCTATTAGATGGAGGGGTCCGACAGCAGATCACTTCCAGCCATTCCACCAGGAAGGAGGTACACGGCTTGTGTTGTCTGTAGTTCAACCATGCCTAGACGGTCAATATCGGCGTTCAATCACGTCCGCATTGTTACTTTGTGCCAGGAAGGGCTCTCAACAAGGGAAGTATCCAGGCGCCTCTGAATGAAACGAAACGGTGTTGTTCGAACTTGGAGGAGATACAGAGAGACAGGAACTGTCGATGACATGCCTCGCTCAGGCCGCCAAAGGGCTAATACTGCAGTGGATGACCGCTACCGACGGATTATGGCTCGGAGGAACCCTGACAGCAACGCCACCACGTTGAATAATGCCACAGGACGTCGTGTTACGACTCAAAGTGTGGGCAATAGGCTGCATGGTGCGCTACTTCACTCCCGACGTACAAGGCGAAGTCCATCTGTGCAGCCACGATAACACGTAGCGTGGTGCAAATGGGATCAACAATATGCCAAATGGACCACTCAGGATTTGCATCGCGTTCTCTTCACCGATGAGTGTCGCATATGCCTTCAACCAGACGGTCGTCAGAGATGTGGTTGGAGGCAACCCGGTCAGGATTGCGGGCTTTCAAATAGAAAATGTGATGAGTGGCCCTCAGCTACATACCATCAGACTCACAGTTGAAATATTAAACGTTTTGGCTGGTTTCGTGGTCTACGGGCTGGGATACGTAGTTGCCACATTAGAAGCCATATACTGCTCAGGCTACACTATACAATGTGAATGCACACATGAATCGAATGATCAAAGGTTCCTACCACTCGGCAATTCCGATTTTTGAATGTGACATAGAAATCCATAAATGAAAGATTGCAATTAAATAAAATCTGCAGGTACTATTTTAACGACTATAAATGATGAGTACGATAGCAGAAGTACCTTCAAGAGTTCCATTTATTATTGCAAAACACTTACTAGTGTCGATGGTCCAGCAATTAAATAAAGTATAAGTTCAATAACAGGGAAGTAATAGATTCCTATTTCAAGTAATTAGTTAGGAACAACAATACAGCTCGTTAGATATTCACTTCTTAACGCATACTACGTCTGCACTGCAGAAGCCATGTGCACAAGTCGGCACTGCGAAATATTTCCATTTCCCGTGACCACGCTCAACTGCTCCGCTCTCCAAGTCTTTCCTGCGACTCGCCGTCACGCCTTCCTGTCCCGCGCCGACCTCCCGTCACGTGTCCTGTCTGCCACCTGACGCTCCTCCCCCACTTCCATACAGTCCCCCATTCACGAGCGCTGTGATTGGCTAGAGCGCTCCCGCCATGTCTTCAAGCCAATGCACAACACAAACATATTGAAACACATGCGAAATACTGGATGTACATTTAAATAACTTGAAATTAAATAAATATTCCTATGTCTGGACCATAAACACGCTCTAACACTCATTATTAAATACATAAATAAATCAAATAAACACATAACAAAGGAACAGAAACAAAAGATAGGCCAGTAGCCTAATGTCTCCGTGCTTTCTAAAACACAGTAAATATTTAACCAATTTCGTCGAGAATTGTATACACTCCTGGAAATGGAAAAAAGAACACATTGACACCGGTGTGTCAGACCTACCATACTTGCTCCGGACACTGCGAGAGGGCTGTACAAGCAATGATCACACGCACGGCACAGCGGACACAACCAGGAACCGCGGTGTTGGCCGTCGAATGGCGCTAGCTGCGCAGCATTTGTGCACCTCCGCCGTCAGTGTCAGCCAGTTTGCCGTGGCATACGGAGCTCCATCGCAGTCTTTAACACTGGTAGCATGCCGCGACAGCGTGGACGTGAACCGTATGTGCAGTTGACGGACTTTGAGCGAGGGCGTATAGTGGGCATGCGGGAGGCCGGGTGGACGTACCGCCGAATTGCACAACACGTGGGGCGTGAGGTCTCCACAGTACATCGATGTTGTCGCCAGTGGTCGGCGGAAGGTGCACGTGCCCGTCGACCTGGGACCGGACCGCAGCGACGCACGGATGCACGCCAAGACCGTAGGATCCTACACAGTGCCGTAGGGGACCGCACCGCCACTTCCCAGCAAATTAGGGACACTGTTGCTCCTGGGGTATCGGCGAGGACCATTCGCAACCGTCTCCATGAAGCTGGGCTACGGTCTCGCACACCGTTAGGCCGTCTTCCGCTCACGCCCCAAAATCGTGCAGCCCGCCTCCAGTGGTGTCGCGACAGGCGTGAATGGAGGGACGAATGGAGACGTGTCGTCTTCAGCGATGAGAGTCGCTTCTGCCTTGGTGCCAATGATGGTCGTATGCGTGTTTGGCGCCGTGCAGGTGAGCGCCACAATCAGGACTGCATACGACCGAGGCAAACAGGGCCAACACCCGGCATCATGGTGTGGGGAGCGATCTCCTATACTGGCCGTACACCACTGGTGATCGTCGAGGGGACACTGAATAGTGCACGGTACATCCAAACCGTCATCGAACCCATCGTTCTACCATTCCTAGACCGGCAAGGGAACTTGCTGTTCCAACAGGACAATGCACGTCCGCATGTATCCCGTGCCACCCAACGTGCTCTAGAAGGTGTAAGTCATCTACCCTGGCCAGCGAGATCTCCGGATCTGTCCCCCATTGAGCATGTTTGGGACTGGATGAAGCGTCGTCTCACGCGGTCTGCACGTCCAGCACGAACGCTGGTCCAACTGAGGCGCCAGGTGGAAATGGCATGGCAAGCCGTTCCACAGGACTACATCCAGCATCTCTACGATCGTCTCCATGGGAGAATAGCAGCCTGCATTGCTGCGAAAGGTGGATATACACTGTACTAGTGCCGAAATTGTGCATGCTCTGTTGCCTGTGTCTATGTGCCTGTGGTTCTGTCAGTGTGATCATGTGATGTATCTGACCCCAGGAATGTGTCAATAAAGTTTCCCCTTCCTGGGACAATGAATTCACGGTGTTCTTATTTCAATTTCCAGGAGTGTATATCGTATATAAACAAAGACGTAAACGAATAAATATATTTATAAGCATGCTGCTACCGTTTTTTGTGTTACTGTGGAGTACTTATGGGCTGACGCGATTAATAGTAATCGGCCACTTTGACCTCGGGTAACTCATGTGCCTGTAACTCATACCAATTTAAGTTTACACTAATAGCTTTCTAAAGATACGTCGATTGTCAAAATCGGATGAACCGTTTGGATTTTGAAAATTAGTTTCTGGGTCTTATTTGTATAATTTACAGTCAGATACTAAACTATAACTAATAAAGGTATTGAAAATCTGATTACACCATCAGAATCGCCACGCAAATAATGGTAATGTAAATGTTTCTTTTTAAGGTGTTATGATTCCTCTGGATATTATTAATTTCTACTGTTGTTGTGGTCTTCAGTCCTGAGATTGGTTTGATGCAGCTCTCCATGCTACTCTATCATGTGCAAGTTTCTTCATCTCCCAGTACCTACTGCAACCTACATCCTTCTGAATCTGCTTAGTGTATTAATCTCATGGTCTCCCTCTACGATTTTTACCCTCAACGCTGCCCTCCAATACTAAATTGGTGATCCCTTGATGCCTCAGAACATGTCCTACCAACCGATCCCTTCTTCTAGTCAAGTTGTGCCACAAACTTCTCTTCTCCCCAATCCTATTCAATACCTACTCATTAGTTATGTGATCTACCCATCTAATCTTCAGCATTCTTCTGTTGCACCACATTTCGAAAGTTTCTATTCTCTTCTTGTCCAAACTATTTATCGTCCATGTTTCACTTCCATACATGGCCACACTCCATACAAATATTTTCAGAAATGACTTCCTGTCACTTAAATCTATATTCGATGTAAACAAATTTCTCTTCTTCAGAAACGCTTTCCTTGCCATTGCAAGTCTACATTTTATATCCTCTCTACTTCGACGATCATCAGTTATTTTGCTCCGCAAATAACAAAACTCCTTTACTACTTTAAGTGTCTCATTTCCTAATCTAATTCCCTCAGCATCACCCGACTTAATTCGACTACATTCCTTTATCCTCGATTTGCTTCTGTTGATGTTCATCTTATATCCGCCTTTCAAGACACTGTCCATTCCGTTCAACTGCTCTTCCAAGACCTTTGCTGTCTCTGACAGTATTACAATGTCGTCGGCAAACCTCAAAGTTTTTATTACTTCTCTGAGGATTTTAATAACTACTCCAAACTTTTCTTTTGTTTCATTTATTGCTTGCTCAATATACAGATTGAATAATATCGGGGATAGGCTACAACCCTGTCTCACTCCCTTCCCAACCACTGCTTCCCTTTTATGTCCTTCGACTCTTATAACTGCCATCTGGTTTCTGTACTATTTGTAAATAGCCCTTCGCTCCCTGTATTTTACCCCTGCCACCTTCAGACTTTGAAAGAGAGTATTCCAGTCAACACTGATAAACGCTTTCTCTAAGTCTACAAATGCTAGAAACGTAGGTTTGCCTTTCCCTAATCTAGCATCTAAGATAAGTCGTAGGCTCAGTATTGCCTCACGTGTTCCAATATTTCTACGGAATCTAAACTGATCTTCCCCGAGGTGGGCTTCTACCAGTTTTTCCATTCGTCTGTAAAGAATTCGCGTTAGTATTTTGCAGCCGTGACTTATTAAACTGATTGTTCGGTAATTTTCACATGTGTCAACACCTGCTATCTTTGGGATTGGAATTATTATATTCTTCTTGAAGTCTGAGGGTATTTCGCCTGTCTCATACGCCTTGCTCACCAGATGGTAGTTTTGTCAGGACTGGCTCTCCCAAGGCCGTCAGTAGTTCTAATGGAATGTTGTCTACTCCCGGGGCCTTGTTTCGAGTCAGGTCTTTCAGCGCTCTGTCAAACTCTTCACGCAGTATCATATCTCCCATTTCATCTTCATCTACATCCTCTTCCATTTCCATAATATTGTCCTCAAGTACAACGCCCTTGTAAAGACCCTCTATATATTCCTTCCACCTTTCTGCTTTCCCTTCTTTGCTTAGAACTGGGTTTCCATCTGAGCTCTTGATATTTATACAAGTGGCTCTCATTTCTCCAAATGTCTCTTCAATTTTCCTGTAGGCAGTATCTATCTTACCCCTAGTGAGATAAGCCTCTACATGAGCTGCGAAATGTCTGCTATTGTGGTTTCACAAAGTCCACCATGTTTGGCACTTCCGGCATACAAGTCTCCTTCATCGACACAAAGCACTTACAACACAGCGTCATCATGGAATTCCCAGCCACGCGGTCGGCCTGGCCCACGCGCTGGGGCTACCCCTGTTGCTCCGGCTAACGCTCGGCACCACGTGTTTTCTGCCGGGCCCTGGCTAGCCGAGCGGCCAGTGCAGCCACACCAACTCTGAACTTAGAATATTTTCAGGGCGCCACAACTCGCCCGTTACCTCACACACCTCCACTTATCAACATTCTGGCTTTCCAAAACGATCAGAAGTAGCACCCTTCAGTTCATACTAGTAAACATAAAACAAATTAGAAAGAACAGAATTAAATGTTTAAACGTCAAGCCAATAGTGTTTACAAAATTTTTGTAGTGGTGTGGGAGCAGCATGAATTTCGAAATAGACTTAAACTAACACAAATTATAAACGAAAGAGCATATTAAATAAATGCCTTCATTTCAGTTATGCATAAACAATCTTTTGGACAAGAAATAAAATTTTTAAATGCACTTTCACTTATGTGCGATTTTCTAAGCATTTCTTGTGCCACTCATTCGGCACTAAGGCGCCTTCTTGCACTAATTTCTCCGTCGCACTACATAAGCCCACACAGGTTTTAGCCCGAAGTACTGATCAACTCACATCTGTCTTTCGACCAAGTACCTCGCAGGAATCGTGTCTGCCTCTGAATTCCGAGCTCCCTCATTTATCGTGACAAATTTGCGTACAATTAAAACCAAAAGTAAAAACCCGGAACCGGAACCGAGACCTTTTTTTGCTGTGTATATGTGCATAGCAGCTCGTAGATGACATATAAGTAACTTATTTGCTCACTCTCATCCGTAGAGGAAACAAAAAGAAAGTGCATTGATAAGTGGCTTATTAAAAAAAAATGCTTCTCATGAGATTCGCGGGGTATGCAAGATTTTCAAATCTCTGTCGTCAGAATTATACGGAAGATGGTTCATGGCAAAGGTCGGAGATGATCGAATGATTGGACATGAATATTTCTAATACTAAGACGTGGTATGTACCTTTTTTTGTAAATTGACTATGTTTATTGTAATCAAATGACTACCACGTACATATCGTTGGCGGTATATCGAAAAACAAAACACTCCGGGTGAAATGTTATTTTGAATCGAAAACATTTTGTGAACGTTTATGAGAAAATCGGCTTAATTGTGTGTTTGTGTGTGTGTGTGTGTGTGTGTGTGTGTGTGTGTGTGTGTACACATTGTGGCACTTAGTATACATTTTATGCGGAAGGAAGAGTACTTAAGCGTTTTCAAAAAATATGATTCACATTCTATACTGAAAGAGTCTGGATATCTCCCTCTGCCCCAATTCCTCCTGCTCTCCTGCTGGAGCCTGTTTATGTAAATGACGGTCGCCCTCTGGGCAATACCATGTCTTAAAAATTATTGTTCAAAAACTACACAAAAATTTATTAGAGTGTTTATTTATTTCCTATTTTCTGCCAATCTATTATCTAGAAACAGGAATAGGCCAAATATCCAGACATTACACTCAAATCGTTATATGAATTTAACACATAATATTTTAACATAATTACAAATGTGTTAGTATAACACATATCATGGTGTTTAAGTGAAAAATGTAGATGAATAATTAAATAAAAATAACATAAATAATTTTGAAAACCTACGTGTTACCATTTGCCCACCTCCTGCACAGGCACATTGAGGCGTGGCGCCTTACATCGCTCCTGTCTAGAGACTATGTATCGAGAGAACAACGTATGCGTGCACAGTGACAGATGGTCTGAAGCAGGTGCAGTCGAGTACATAGTTCTAATTTTCATCTGCTAGAAGACAGTAGAGAACAGGACCAAAGAGAAAGAACTATAATGTAGTTAGGAATTTTGACCGCCAGAGTCCAGTAGTGCGCAGATACAGTCAAGAAACAGTTCAAGATAATGCTCTTTTTAATTGTCTTGTTTATTTCTTGAAGGCTTTTTTTGTTTATTTATATTTGTACAGTTTTGTATATGCTTTAAGTAGTGTGAACGATGCGTGAGTGTGATCTAAAGTAAATATGTAGATCACTGGAATGAGATTTTCACTCTGCAGCGGAGTGTGCGCTGATATGAAACTTCCTGGCAGGTTAAAACTGTGTGCCGGACCGACACTCGAACTAGGGGCCTTTGCCTAACGCGGGCAAAGTGTTCTACAGTAGAGCACTTGCCCGCTGAAGGCAAAGTCCCAGCAAATTATAGTGCAAATGAAAATAGTTAATAATGTAAAGTATAAACAAAATATCAGAATGTTAAATATTTATTTCGGGGAAAAGTACAGTTCGAATGTGTGTTATTTGTGGACTGGTTAGTCATGAAAAGTACAGACTAACGTGGAAGAATAATATTTTGCTATTGGCCTTACAGAAAACTGACCATTGAGAACGGAGTATTCTTCTCACGTCTTTCTCTTGGAGATATAGAATGCTTACAGCAGTCTAAGTGAGTCGGAGCCCAGCCTTTCAATGGTACGGCCATGTGTAGTACGAGCTCCGAAGGAAGTTATAATTTGCTGTTTTTAGTTGTACTACATGTTTCAAAAGTGTTTTAAAGTGAAGGCATTTTATTCCGGTGCGTTTTCTAGGAAGTACGGATTTTTAAGTAATTTTGTGCATGAGAAAAGACAGTAATTCCATGTTTCATATTGAGCAGATCGGTGACTAAAAATTTAAGTGTATTACACAGCGATAAACTTTATGGCGAGAATTTTCAGTTACAAACAATCCAGGTTTAGTAGCTGTTCAGATCTCTGGAAATACGTTACCATAAACTTTCTAACGTGAATAAAAAGGTTTGTGCATGACTGTGTTAAGACTGGCACGGGCTTGGCAGTCAACGTGTTCAGAATTTACCGAAGTTTTGCCAGTATTTCCACCTTTAATTAAAAATTAAGACCTTTTCCTGATTCTTAGAACAGTTACGTTGTATGCAACCCGGTGCGAGTTGCAGTACGGTAGGTTTCTGCTCGGCTTTCCTACCGGCGATCTGCTGCAACGAGTTCACAGGCAGGTGCAGGTAATGGGCGAGCGCGCCGCCGCCGTAACATGTTCATATGAAATCCAGAAGGCACGTGCTATTGGTCTACTGTACTATGCTGCTTGCTATTTCTGAAACTTTGTAATTTACTAGTCTAGACTGCACTGTACTATACAACACTACACTACATAGCACAATACTACCCTACACTGCTGTACATATCAGACGAAAGTAGATTTGTCCCTTTTGTCTGGATAGTTAGCCCCCTTCGCGGTGGGGCACAAGTCAGCATTCAAAGTGAATAATCTGCAGTGCTCCTAAGGTGTAGAGATTGTGAGACGGCTGTCAGGATATGAAGAAATCCTTTCCGGCCTTCCCTAAAGCTCTCCCTTCCAGAAGGTTGTTGTAAGTTGATATTTCGCCGTAGTACGCCTCGTTGTCCTGAAGTATTGGCTCTTCTTAGTTGTTTCCCGTCTGTGTAGGCTTGCATCTCGTTAACTAATTCTCTGGATGTAAGTAAGTTCAGCTTGTACCACAGTTTCTCATTCCTTATTACGTTATAGACTGATGTACACACATCAAAAAAGTTTTGCACTTCAGAACCTGCACATAAAACTGGAATAGAGATCAGCATAAACATAATTTCTCTCCTTTTTATTGCTCATAAAAACCACACAGTGCATGTTGTAGTACCTTGCTGTACACACCGGTACCTCTAATGCTCAGTAGCACGTCCTCTTACATTGATGCATGCCTGTGTTCGTCGTGGCATACTATCCATAAGTTCATCAAGGCACTGATGGTCCGGATTGTCCCACTCCTCAACGGCGATTCAGCGTAGATCCCTCAGAGTGGTCGGTGTGTCATGTCGTCCATACACAGTCCTTTTCAATCTATCGCACGCATGGTCGATAGCGTTCATGACCGCAAAACATGCTGGCCACTACAGTTCTGCGATGTCGTTATCCTGAAGGAAGTCATTCACAAGGTATTCACAATAGGGGCGCGACTTGTCGACCATGAAGACGAGTACCTCGCCAATATGTTGTCCATATGGTTGCACTATCGGTCGGAGGATGGCATTCACGTATTGTACAGCCTTTATGGCGCCTTCCGTGAGCACCAGCGGAGTACGTCGGCCACACATAATGCTACCCCAAAACAGCAGGGAACCTCTACCTTGCTGCACTCGCTGGACTATTAGTCTAAGGCATTCAGCCTGAGCGGGTTCCCTCCAAACACATCTCCGACGATATATGCGACACTCATCGGTGAAGAGAACGTGATGCCAATCCTGAGCGGTCCATTTGGCATGTTGTCGTGACCATCTGTACCGCGCTACATGGTGTCGTGGTCGCAAAGATGGACCTCATCATGGACGTCGGGAGTGAAGTTCCGCATCCTGCAGCTTATTGCACACAGTTTGAGTCGTAACACGACGTCCTGTGGCCGCATGAAAAGCATTATTCAACATGGTGGCGTTGTCAGGGTTCCTCCGAGCCATAATCCGAAGGTAGCGGTCATCCACTCCATATTAGCCCTTTGGCGGCCTGAGCGAGGCATGTCATCGACAGTTCTTCTCTGTATCTTCTCCATGTCCGAACAACATCGCTTTGGTTCACTCCGAGCCGCCTGGACACTTCCCTTGTTGAGAGCCCTTCCTGGCACAAAGTAACAATGCGGACGAATTGAACCGGGAGATTGACCATCTAGGCATGGTTGAACTACAGACAACACGAGTCGTGTGCCTCCTTCCTGGTGGAATGACCGGAACTGATCGGCTGCCGGACCCCCTCCGCCGCGCGGGATTATCCAAGCGGTCTAGGGCGCTGCAGTCATGGACTGTGCGGCTGGTCCCAACGGAGGTTCGAGTCCTCCCTCGGGCATGGGTGTGTGTGTTTGTCCTTAGGATAATTTAGGTTAAGTAGTGTGTAAGCTTAGGGACTGATGACCTTGGCAGTTAAGTCCCACACGATTTCACACACTTTTGAGCATTTTTTTTTTTTTTTTTTTGGAGCCCCTCCGTCCAATAGGCGCTGCTCATGCATGGTTGTTTAGATCTTTGGGCGGGTTTAGTGACATCTCTGAATCGTCAAAGGGCCTGTGTCTGTGATACAATATCCACAGTCAACGTCTATCTTCAGGAGTTCTGAGAAGCCGGGCGAAGCAGAACTTTTTTTGATGAGTGTATTATTAAATACGGTTCTATCCTCGTCGGTAGCATATTATCTAATGGAACAATCCCAGACGATGTCGTCCGTGCTGCTGATCGCTTCTCACTCAGAAATATCTGAGGTCCGTTGTACTATCTGTAGGTAGCTGGAATACAGACCATGTCGCAACAGGCGTGTATAGTTCGGTTGGTCGGAAGCAACACTGTCGATCTTTCTTGTATGTTAGGAAGGAACTGATTTTCCTCCCAGTTTCTGCCCTGTCGCACAAATTTTTATTTGACGTGGCTGTTGCACCCAGTATCTCCTTTACTTTATCCTGTTCGCCCTTTTTGAACCGACATTGTGAACGTCTCTTGCTGACGGATGTGTCCAGTGGTAGCAACCGTAGCATAACCAGCAACGTCATACTCGGTGTTGTTGTACATGCGGCTGGCAGGCACAGGAGTACATTTCTCCGTGCTCGCCGAAGAGCGTACGCTGTCTTCACCTTTCTGGCATATGAGCCCTAACACTAGTACAGCAACCCACAATACTGATCAATACTGGGTTGTGGCACGTACTCATTGCACTTAGAGGCACTTTGGACAACTGCTGCAGTTTTATTCGGGATTTTAATAAGCCTCTGGCAAACGATTTCTACGTGTGCTGGAAAGTTTTGATTTTCGTCGATGTTTTTACCTCTATACTTCTTTCCTCTTCACAAGTTGGTTATTTATTCTGATTGTTGGATTCCTCGATCTTGATTATGTTGCTTTTAGTTATATGTAAACTGTTTTGTGTGCTGTTATCGTTACTTTATTTCTACGCACCCCTGCTGTGTCCTGTCGGCATTGTTGCCGCCCATCTATCTTGCTCCTTCTGTAAGGATGGACTTCGTGGTTTGCGCCGCCCGGTGCCGCGATGAGGTCGCGTAGCGCGTGCAGGTGGAGGGTGGAGGGTAGAGTGGTACTGGGACGGAGGTTGTAGGGAAGCAGCCTACTCACTCCGTATAAAATTCACATCAGTCTTTCCATTGTGTGCCAGCCTAGTCTGCTGTAACTAGCTCTGACCTCATAAATGTTGTGCAATACTTTAAAAATCAAGTAAACAACCTGAAACGTTTCTAGCATGTCAGGAGTAATACTAAATCAATATGTGTTGAATATCAGTTCAATAACTTTAACCATTTTCGAAATTTTGACGTTTTTCTGTAAAAATCATTGGCGCAACTGAAAAGAGCTAGAAACTTATAAATTTATATTTAGATTCCTTTTTCATGATAATTTAGTATAAACAGTATTCTGGATCTCACAAATTAAAATTTTTGTTGAAATTCATGATTTTCTGGTTTTTGTCTTAAAAATTAAGGAAGCAAGATAGATTAAGTAGGCGAATAAATAAGGCTAGGATGTTTAAATTTAAGTAGAAGGGAGATTCGCTATAATCATAAAGATGTGAGAAGTTTCAACAGGATAACTATAAAACTATAGCGATAGCGTATCTCCAAAGAGCAAGTTCAGAGCTCGTCTACTGTGTATAGTGTAATTAAATTAATTCTCTCGCCCAAACTATTTAACTTAGCCACTTCAGACTTTTATTATGATTACTTTCCTGTGTGCTGAATGCACATTTAAATTGAGAGCTTCATTGGCCATCAGCAAAGGAAGCAATGATTTATTCAATAACTTAAAGTGGTGCATTACTAGCCCAGCGGCTAGTCGGGAGAGCGCAATTGATCAGGCGTTCCCTTAGCCGTCCGCACCACGGCTTTATATATAAGAACGCTGCGCGAGAGAAGAAGGTCCCAGTTCTCTCCAGACGCTGAATAGCACACCACCTGTGCCGGGAGTCGCGTCGCTTCGGTATCATTGCTATAAACAGCCTCGGATGCCGTAATAAGTTACTCGGGATACGCGTAACCATGAATTCGTTTTCGAGTGAAGTGTTAATTCTGGGATGACTTTAATGATCTACCTTCAGTTTGCGTATGTCGTATTTTCACGTGCCATCGCGGGACAGACATTCTACCATTATTTAGCGTGGCGTTTGATAAACATTATCATCAAATTATGGCGAGCATTCACTTAAACGTTTAATTTGTACAGTTATAGTTGTATCAGTGCATTAGACTCTGAACTGCTCTATTAGTTGGATTGTGTGGATTCTTTTTGGTCTCTGACTTTCAGAATATAGTGAACATCTTTAGAGAATCGTTTTTGATTATGAATCCCAGACAATCTCCTAATTCCTCAGAGCTATAAGCTGTAGCTATAAGGGTATTTCTCAGATGAAGTGGGCACTAGGAATTCTAATTACAGGCTTCACGTTTTGCTAATCACTTTCTGGTTGCCAATATTGTAGTTAGAGAGCCAGTGTTAAGAACGGCAAACCACAGCAATAAATAAATAATAGGAACATTTTTATAATAATAATACCACCCGCCGCCCCACATATGGTGCATCGACCGGGAAATGCATCTTTTCTACATAACATTCTACATATAACAACCAAATAATTCCACCTGCCGCCCCACAAGGTGGACAGTTACGAGATGTCTGCCAACTTGGGGGGGACTGTCGATTGTGCGGTATACCCGTACTGCTGGTCATTGGAATCACGCACCCAAGATGTCTGACATACCTGGTGGTTTCGCGGAACAGATCTGAGAACTGCGTTTGACGGTTGCACTTGGAGGTGTGCCTTATCTCTGGCTGAATTGGTATCGTTTTTCGGTGGATCACTCTTCCGCCATTTAGATTTGTGAGTGGTTGTTGCACGTCATTGCGCAAAAGTAAGACATGTCGGAAGTTGTCTAATTTCCGCGAGAAACGACTTGTGTGGACATGCTGTGATTTTGAAAAGAACTTGCTCTCTTGTGTGTACGCAGGGAAAGAGGGAAGATATGTTTAGTTTTTTAAACTTTAGGGTACTGTATTAGTGTATGTTTCATCTGCAAGGCCTAATTCATGGCGTACTCAACGTGACGATGTATTTGACGGGATCATTTTAATGCATCCACATTATTTCCCTGTCATAGATTCTTGAAGGCGGTTCATTTCAAAGTGTTAGTCGTAATGTATGATTATTTGGTTAAGAGTGATTTGCTGACTCCTTGACGAGATCATTTTACTAACAACTTGAAAACTCATAAGATAATTCTTCACTGAAATCTACTGGTATTAGCTCTTTGAACTGAAACATTTTCACAAATACACTCTGACAATCACCGAGCGTTATAGTGGACATGAACTTTGATGGTACTTAAAGTTATTGACCTACCTGTGCGTACGGAAGGTTCATTTGCTCTGCAGCTTGTTGCTATTAGGAATAATGACGTGACTGTCAAAAATTAAAATCATTTGCAGTACTTGCGATGTTCAATGCAAGACGGTATCTTATTAGTTTTAATATATGCTTCTCGGTGCACAACTCGCAAAGTGCAAGACGAGTGTGTAAACAATCATTAAAGTGAAATGACAATGGGGGAACTAATCCTAACGACTGATAAATGAGAACAAAGACTCCAAGTTTAACTATTCTTCATTAAACTATGACAACAATATATTATTTCATTAAGTTCCCGCGCATAGACAAGTTAGCAAAAATGTTTCTAAGTAACACTCTTCTATACAGTTGCCTTCCTTGACACTTGTTTCAACTGTATGACAAAACCTTATGCTGGATTATAAAATTTCTATAGGAAACTTCAACTACGCAGTGTTCTAACAATAAGAAGCTAACCAGTTACAAATATATTAAAAAGCGGGATTACCTTAAGAGTTGGCTTTTGTCGTCCTTCCATCAAGATCTCATTTTCTCAATATCCTGCCTCGAAACATATTATTACAAAGTCATTTTTAAATAATGCTGCCTTCACTACACAGCAGGCCATCTTTCATCCTTTCAGACGACGTACATTGCCAGACTGTCAAACACACACTACCCCTGCTACTCTGACCATCTCTAGTCTCAAACAGCCGTACGATGAGGAAAAGGAGATTAGTGTTTGACGTCCTGTCGACGACGAGTTCATTAGAAATGGAGATCAGGCTCGGGTCAGTGATGGCTGGAGAAGTCTTTCGAAGTAACCATCCCGGCATTTGCCCTTAGCGATTTAGGGAAATCATGGAAAACCTAAATCAGGATGGTCGGACGGGGGTTTGAACCTCGTCCTCCCGAATGCGAGTCCAGTGTGGTGACCACTGCGCTACACCACTCGGATTTACAAAGAATACGATCATTATATCGGTATTACAGACGTTGAGTACATTTATCAAATTCGCAACTTCATTGACATTTATGGCCAAAACTTTCTGAAAATGATCATGGCATATAGGACAGCCCCATTTCAAGCTCCCCAGGATAATCTAATGGTGACTGACACTTTATTTTTTTGTGAAGTGCTCCATATTTACACTGAGATTGTGTGAGAACGAGCTTATTAATATAAATGTTTTTTAGTTTCCACATTAAGCTCTGTTATAGCACTTCTCTTTCCTTTTGCGTGCCTCGAGAGCTTTTTGTTCAATCACTTTTACTTTCACCAGAAGTTCTCTGGTTCCATTGTTGAAGATACTGGTTATTTATCGTTTGCCACAAAACTATTCTTCGCACGCTAGTTAAATAAGAGTGTTCGGAATTCGTCTTATTATATGGTTTCATATCTTCACGTCGAATACGTCCCTCTTTCCTATCTAAATGCAGTGGCTCACTTTACAACAAGATCGGGACAGCGGTTGTCTTTTAAAGTGCTAGACGTGCGCGTTACTGAGTTTTTGTGGTCCTTTATTTCTCTGGATATGAAGTCAGTAACATTTTGCCACTATTGCAATTTTAGGTGTTGTCAGAACAAGGACGATTCTGGCGTCACATAGTTAAAAATTAGTTCATACTAAATGTTTGTTTGAAGGACATCGCTTTTGTTTTCCGAAAATACTTTCATATTGCACTAGAGTATATATTTACTATTTTAAGTAGTCTTTTCACATATCGAGAAAATTATGCAGAAATCTGAACACACAGGACTGATACACTTGTATTGCGACAGGAATTATGGAATTCGTGTGTTGTTTCAGCTTCCTCCACTGATAACGGCTTATTTTGCTGCAGACACCGTACTTATATTTCCATTGTTGCATAGAACTCATAAATGAGACGTAGGTTCCCACGTAAATCATGATCACACTAGATAAATTTTGTTTTATACTCTGTAGCTTAATGAATTGAACGCATGCAGGAATTACTGAAACTATTATAGAATATTGATAATGTTGCCACTTCTTAACAATAATACGTAGAAAGATGACTGAAAAAATGAAATGTCATTTTTTGCAAGGAGCAAAATGCGTATAGCGTTTTACAGCAAGTCACTTCCAGTAAAACAGACTGAATATTGGTCACACGCCGCAAAACGAGAAAAACTTCCACTGTGATCTTACTAAAGATCAAAGTTTACCAAGTATCTCACGTAAAATGAACGCTCATGAGGTTTCATTCAGTTGCACGTGCTGAAAATGGAGGTAGGTGATAACACGTCAGAATACTTCGGTAAGATCAATTTTTTTCACCTGTAAAAGAGACAGCCTACATTACACTTGTCCGTCCTCTGCTGGAATATTACTGCGCGGTATGGGATACTTACCAGGTAGGATTGACGGAGGACATCGAAAAAGTGCAAAGAAGGGCAGCTCGTTTCGTGTTATGGCGCAATAGGTGTGAGAGTGTCACTGATAAGATATGCGAGTTGCGGTGGCAGTCACTGAAACAAAGGCGATTTTCTTTGCGTCGAGATCTATTTACGAAATTTCAATCTACAACTTTCTCTTCCGAATGCGTAAATATTTTGTTGACACCCACCTACGTAGGAAGAAATCATCATCATAATAAAATAAGAGAAATCAGAGCTCGAACGGAAAGATTAAGTGTTCCTTTTTCCCATGCGCCACTCGAGAGTGGAATGGTAGAGAAGTAGTATGCAAATGGTTCGATGAATCCTCTGCCAGGCACTCAAGTGTGAGTTGCAGAATGACCATGTAGATGTAGATGAAGGTATAGAACAAAGTCCTTGTAATGCATTGATGTTAATTATTAGTTTTCCACTTTGATACCTCTTACATTTCAAAGATTTTATAAAATCCATTTCTCATGTTTGTGAGATTATTGCTGGTACGAGGATAGAGTAATTTTTGTAAGTAGGCTGTTTATGTTTTCTTATTGGCAACGTTACGTAGCGCTCTGTATGAAAATCACTGGCTGTGCTGTGTGCAGTCTGTGGCTAGTTTGCATTGTTGTCTGCCACTGTAGTGTTGGGCAGCTGGATGTGAACAGCGCGTAGCGTTGCGCAGTTGGAGCTGAGCCGCCAGCAGTGGTGGATGTGGGGAGAGAAATGGCGGAGTTTTGAAATTTGTAAGACTGGATGTCATGAACTGCTATGTACATTATGATTTTTCAACACTATTAAGGTAAATACATTGTTTGTTCTCTGTCAAAATTTTTCATTTGCTAACTGTGCCTATCAACAGTTAGTGCCTACCGTAGTTTGAATCTTTTATTTAGCTGGCAGTAGTGGCGCTCGCTGTATTGCAGTAGTTCGAGTAACGAAGATTTTTGGTGAGGTAAGTGATTTGTGAAAGGTATAGGTTAATGTTAGTCAGGGCCATTCTTTTCTAGGGATTTTTGAAAGTCAGATTGCGTTGCGCTAAAAATATTGTGTGTCAGTTTAAGCACAGTCTTGTATAATATTTCAAAGGGGACGTTTCAATTTGTGGACTGTTAGTTGGTTTCTTGTTAATCTCGGTTAATGATTAATTTCCTGCTACACGAGTGTTTTTTAATGATTTGTGCGTTACTGAGAAAGCTTACAATCAATACAGTGATGGATCATTTGGATCTGCTATACCAGTTTTTATTAATTTATGTGCTCTTATAACGGCTCAGGTATTGATGCTGACGCGCCATTCTGTTCAAGCAAGTCTAATCCGTATTTACAAAACGTGGTATTTTATTTCCTGTTTCTTAAGACTGTCTCAACTTGGTATATTTTAATTCATGTATTTCAGAATTGCATCCCAACTCACTCTCAATCAGTCGCTCCACACCGTTACATCCACCTGTTACATTGCATTGGCTGGCACTGTTATTATCATATCGTCTGTGCAGGAGATGCAGTCTCTTGTGTTTGTCATATTCTGAACCTGGCTTAATGATGGCTCTATGCCATCATCACAGACCACTGGACCACAAACAATGCCCTGTGGGCTGCCTTTGCTGGTGTCTTTCACAGTTTTATTTTCACTGCATTCTGGTTCCATCTGCCTGTCTGTGCAGTAATCTCATACGCTATTACATTCAGGTATATGCAAATGTAAATTGTTCGCGGTTTGAAACTAGAACAGTTATTAATATTTAACGAGAGATTCGCGTTCTTTACTGGTTTAGAATTCCGCCAAAACACAAAAGGTACAAACCTGTAGTTTTAACAATATGCGTATCATCCTCTCCAGGGCCTTGTTTAATTTTTTTCGTATTTTTCAAGTGAACTGAAGTGTATCTTGTAACAAAAAATTGTAATTAATTATATGCTGCAAATATTTTTCGCTTAACTTATTGCTTAGAAACTTCAGCACCAATTTATCGCATACTGTAATGATTTTCTACCAAATTTAAAATTTCTGATTACAATAGTTCAAGATAAAAGGACTTATGAATCGGCAACTTCAACGGTGAAAGTCTGTAAAGTTCCACTTGAAAAATTTTAACTTGAGTAATTACAGCAGAAGTCCTGAAGAAACTTTACCGTAAAGAAAACCTTCTTCTACTTCAAAAAAGTATTATTAACTAAGATTTCCAGTTGAGAGTCCTGATCAGATATCTGTGAGGAAATTTAGTGTTACTGGTTATGGCTAGGTTGCGCATCTACTGAGCTATAATTCACTTTTCATTCTCGAGGTGAAACCGGAACTTCTTGCTCTACCATAATCTTTATACAACTACGCTATGGTGTAACTTCAACCTACACTAATAATTTGAAGAGGATTGTTAAAGGAAAAAGGTTAATGCGTAAATTATGAAAGAGATCAGGAAATCAAATAGAAACTAGGTACACACAACAGAGGCAGTGAACCAAACGACGTAACCGCCGAATGACTTACGTGAAGCTGTCTGTTCTTTGGGGTTGGTAGTTTTATTTTATTTTATTTTTCTGACTGGTTTCATGCGGCCCGGAACGATTTCCTCTCCTGTGACACATTTTTATCTCGGAGTAGCACTTACAAGCTATGTCCTCAAATTATATTTGCTGGATGTATTCCAAGTTCTGCCTTCCTCAACAGATTTTACCCTGTACATCTCACTCCAGTGCAATGAAAGCTACTCCCAGCTGTCTTAACACATGCCCTACGGTCCTCTCTCTTCTTCTTGTCATTGTTTTCCTTATATTCCTTTTTTGCAAATTCTACGAGAAACCTCCTCAATCCTTATCTTATCAGTCCACCTGACTTTCCACATTCTTCTATAGCAGCACATCTGAAATGCTTTGATTATCCTCTATCCCAGTTTTCCCACATTCCATATTACGCTACCATACAGTGCTGTGCTCCAAATCTACATTCTCAGAAACTTCATCTTCAAATTAAGGCCTATGTTTGATACTGGTAGAATTCTCTTGGCCAGGAATGCTCTTTTGGCCAGTGACAGTCTGCTCTTTACTCATATGTCCTTGTTCCGTCCAGCATGGGTTTTTTGCTACCTAGGTAGCCCAATTCCTTAATATCATCTTCTTCGTCGCCATGAACTCTGATACAGTATAAAGATTCTCACTGTTCTCATTTCCGCTATTACTCATTAGTTTCGTCTTTCCTCGGTTTACTGTCATTCCATGTAATGCACTGTTTAGACCGTTCATTTCATTCGACAGATCCTGTCACTGTTCAACACTTTTACTGAGGACAGCACTGTTATCAGTGAGTCTTATCCTTGACATCCTTTCATCTCGAATTTTAATCTTACTCTTGAACCATTCTTTTATTTCCGTCATTACTTTTTCGATGTACAGATTGAACAGTAGAGGCGAAAGACTACATCCTACATATCAACGTGAATAATCGTTTTTTCTTTACATTTGAAAGAAAAGAGCCCTCTGTAACTATTTTTAATGAATTAAACGGGTTTCAACACTGCTAGTAGTGTCTTCCTCAGAATTTAAATCAAAGAATAGTCTATAACATGGTCACAGAATTATGACTAATAACGTTTGATAGAGAGTATAAGTACGGAATCATCGTGAAAGACTGGCAGTACTTATATGTCATTTATAAAACAATAAATATGCCAAAAGGGCATTAGTCACAAAGATATTAAAGATAAAATCCTGTGATGGCGAGCCACTAAGGGTTGCTCGTTACTTGCGCGGTTACAGGTTGCAAACGGAGTCCGTTTATTATTTTATAAATGAATTATAAGTACTGCCAGTCTTTCGCGATGATTCCGTACTTATACTCTGTATCATACTTTTTAGTCATAATTTGTGACCATGTTATAGACCATATTCTGATTTAAATTCTGAGGAAGACACTCTCAGCAGTGTTGAAACCCGGTTAATTCATTAAAAATAGTGACCGAGGGCTGTTTTCTTTCAATTGTAGCTATTCACGGTCTCTGAACGTGCAGCCACATACAAAATTTTGCGTTTTTTTTTTTTTGCCCTACCCCAAGATTTTAGAAGTTCTAATGGAATGTTCTCTACCCCTTGTGTCTTATTTGACCCCAAGTCTTCTAAAGCTCGTTCAAATTCTGATCCTATTACTACATCCTCTATCTCTTCCCTGTCGACTCTTGCTTCTACTTCTGTCACGTCACCAGACACGTCCTCCCCCTCATAGAGGCCTTCATCTGTACTGTTTCCACCTATCCACTCTTTCCTCTTCGTCAACCAGTGGAATTCCCGTTGCGCTCTTAAAGTTACCGCAGTTGGTTTTAATTTCACCGAGGATTGTTTTGACGTTTGCTAAGTCAGACTTCCCGAAAATCGTTTTGTTTCCGATTTCCTCACATTTTTCATGCTGCCATTTAATCTTAGCTTCCCCGCACTTCCTATTTATTTTATTCCTAAGGGACTCTCATCTCTATATTCCTGAATTTCCCTGAACATTTTTGTTCTTCCATCTTTTGCCGATCAACTGAATTATTTCTTCTGTTACCTACGGTGTCTTCGCAGTTAATTTTCCCAGCTTCGTTTTTCTTTCCTACTGTTATGATTGCTCTTTTTTAGAGATGTTTGTTCAACTTCAAACTGACATGCCTACTGAGGTACTCATTATCGCAGTATCTATAAGATCAGAGAACTTCAAGCGTATCTCTTCATTCCTGAGCAATTCCGTACAGTCATATTGGGAAGATTTTACATGGTCACAATTACTGAGCTATAAGAAATTAAATTGTCATAGCTTGTGGACTGTTTGTGTTAAGATGTTCAAACAGCACGGTTGGACGAGAGGCTTGATGGGCATTAGTATGAGCAAACTTGGTTTGGTTTAGCGCCGAAGCCCACTTTCATTTGGATGGCTTCGTCAGTAAACGAAATTGTCGCATTTGGGTAACTGAGAATCCGCATTTCGCGATAGAGAAGTCTCTTCACCATCAACGGGTGGCTGTGTAGTGTTCTATGTCCAGTCACAGAATAATCGGTGCGATATTCCTTGATGGCACAGTGACTATCCAACGGTACGTGAAGGTTTTGGGCGACGGCTCTATCCCCATTATCCAAAGTGAACCTGATTTTGACAAGATGTGGTTCATGCAAGACGGAGCTCGACCCCATTGAAGCAGGTGAGTGTTTGATGTCCTGGAGGAGCACTTTGGGGACCGCATTCTGGCTCTGGGGTGCTCAACAAGTTTTCTCCACCTGGCCAACGACAATGGATGAATTAGATTAATGCATTTAATATGAAATTCGTTGTGTCCCAGCTTATTGTACATAGAAATCTGGAATCCAAAAATCAGATTAAATAAATGCTAAAGTTCGAAGGGATGTGTCACATGTAACGTAATTTTCCCAGTTTTACACTTCGATTCATGCACTGCAAGATGCACTAATCCTGTTGATGTCAATAAAATGCTTTTATTTCATTGTACATAGTTTTTCTTTGTTGCTCCAAATTTTCTTTTTCTTTTTTTTATAGGTACAATTGATAACTTCTCTCCATTTTCTACTATCGTTCCTTCTTACATTCACCATTTCTATACTTCCGCCTCGTACACAAACTCGCATATATATATATATATATATATATATATATATATATATATATATATATATATACTCCTGGAAATGGAAAAAAGAACACATTGACACCGGTGGGTCAGACCCACCATACTTGCTCCGGACACTGCGAGATGGCTGTACAAGCAATGATCACACGCACGGCACAGCGGACACACCAGGAACCGCGGTGTTGGCCGTCGAAGGGCGCTAGCTGCGCAGCATTTGTGCACCGCCGCCGTCAGTGTCAGCCAGTTTGCCGTGGCATACGGAGCTCCATCGCAGTCTTTAACACTGGTAGCATGCCGCGACAGCGTGGACGTGAACCGTATGTGCAGTTGACGGACTTTGAGCGAGGGCGTATAGTGGGCATGCGGGAGGCCGGGTGGACGTACCGCCGAATTGCTCAACACGTGGGGCGTGAGGTCTCCACAGTACATCGATGTTGTCGCCAGTGGTCGGCGGAAGGTGCACGTGCCCGTCGACCTGGGACCGGACCGCAGCGACGCACGGATGCACGCCAAGACCGTAGGATCCTACGCAGTGCCGTAGGGGACCGCACCGCCACTTCCCAGCAAATTAGTGACACTGTTGCTCCTGGGGTATCGGCGAGGACCATTCGCAACCGTCTCCATGAAGCTGGGCTACGGTCCCGCACACCGTTAGGCCGTCTTCCGCTCACGCCCCAACATCGTGCAGCCCGCCTCCAGTGGTGTCGCGACAGGCGTGAATGGAGGGACGAATGGAGACGTGTCGTCTTCAGCGATGAGAGGCGCTTCTGCCTTGGTGCCAATGATGGTCGTATGCGTGTTTGGCGCCGTGCAGGTGAGCGCCACAATCAGGACTGCATACGACCGAGGCACACAGGGCCAACACCCGGCATCATGGGGTGGGGAGCGATCTCCTACACTGGCCGTACACCACGGGTGATCGTCGAGGGGACACTGAATAGTGCACGGTACATCCAAACCGTCATCGAACCCATCGTTCTACCATTCCTATACCGGCAAGGGAACTTGCTGTTCCAACAGGACAATGCACGTCCGCATGTATCCCGTGCCACCCAACGTGCTCTAGAAGGTGTACGTCAACTACCCTGGCCAGCAAGATCTCCGGATCTGTCCCCCATTGAGCATGTTTGGGACTGGATGAAGCGTCGTCTCACGCGGTCTGCACGTCCAGCACGAACGCTGGTCCAACTGAGGCGCCAGGTGGAAATGGCATGGCAAGCCGTTCCACAGGACTACATCCAGCATCTCTACGATCGTCTCCATGGGAGAATAGCAGCCTGCATTGCTGCGAAAGGTGGATATACACTGTACTAGTGCCGACATTGTGCATGCTCTGTTGCCTGTGTCTATGTGGCTGTGGTTCTGTCAGTGTGATCATGTGATGTATCTGACCCCAGGAATGTGTCAATAAAGTTTCCCCTTCCTGGGACAATGAATTCACGGTGTTCTTATTTCAATTTCCAGGAGTGTATATTGGTTCAAATGACTCTGAGCACTATGGGACTTAACATACGAGGTCATCAGTCCCTTAGAACTTAGAATTACTTAAACCTAACTAACCTAAGGACATCACACACATCCATGCCCGAGGCAGAATTCGAACCTGCGACCGTAGCGGTCGCGCAGTACCAGACTAAGTGTGTAGAACCGCTCGGCCACACACACACACACACACACACACACACACACACACATACATAAATATACACAGACACACACATCGCTGGCACGCTGACAGCATGTGCACACAAGCGAGCAACAGCACGCACAACTCTATTTCGAATGTACAAAACATAGGTTCCATTGCGTATACACATTCTATTTAAACGGCGACCACTCGTTGCAGGAATTACAACGAGGAAAAAAAGGAATATGCACATATAATTTTAGCAAGTGGACAACACCTCACGGACCAATTTCCGCGGTGATTAAATAGCTCCCATTTGTCAGAGCAGCTGCAATCGTATGCCGCTATACAAACTGTGTAAACTGCGAGTGTCTGCCACAGCGGAGACCACCCATTGTGTACTAACGTGAGCGCACAGAATAAATTTAAAAAAAAATCAGGGGTATTTTCTCGCTGTCCGGTGTATTGTGCCGTTCTGTATTTACCTCAATTTCCTGCCAGACTGGGGGGGGGGGGGGTGAGAGGGGGGGGTGCGGAGGGTCTGCTTCTACAACGTGTTTGTCTCTGTGCCCACGGGCTGCCAACAGCTTGCCAGCATGTATTCACACGCTGCTTTCAGAGCTTAAGGAAACAACTGCCAGGCAGCCACGTGCATTTCCAAGTAATTATCATTATCATGAGAGCTGTAAAACGACTTTCCTAGCCTTCCGTATATATAAGTGACTAAGGACTAATCTTATTTTAAATCCTCCAAATTTTTCTATTACGTTACTTTTTGCAAGATACAACTTTTTTTTCCGTGTGAGTGCCGCGCGAGACTTTTCAGCATTTCCGTTAAACTTGTGGCCCACTCTAAAATATTGTTATCTTCCGTAAGGTCCTCTAAGCATATGCTCGCCATCCCCTTAAAGCCATCTGCAGACAGACGGTGTTTTCGAACGTCAGTGTTGAACGTGCCGAGGTCAACGTGGTGCTTAACGGTCGGAAACGATGCTACCTGTGCAGACGGTACATGTGCCTCAATCGATATACGTGATCGTTGTACACTCCAGCTGTTGTCTGGCTTATCACACTGTTTACTTAATGGACATGCGCGAAATTCCATCTTTCGCTCTATTAAAATGCACGTTACGTCACTTCTTCATGTGCTACTCATGTAGTTCCGTCTGTAGCATACATAAACAAAAACTTCAGTATCCATCGACGTGGTATAAGGCAAAAAGGAAAATACCATATCCAGTCAATAAAGAGATAGGCTTATAAATTTTCCATAGCTAATGATGTGATACAAATTTACAATAGTTCTCCACATAACATAACATTTATTTCATTATTCTCAGTTTTTGGTAAAAGCGTGAGGTCATTCTTACTTGCTCACTGTTCCTATTAAGTAGCAAGTTCTTTACTACATCTGACATAAAAAACTTAAAAGAAGAGAGAGCAAAATATGTTACTGCAAGTAATGCAGGCTGTCTTATAGCTAATCGAACAAGCTCACTCCTCAGAAAGAACGCACTTATATTTAGGTAACAGCCGATCTTATAGAATATACATCTATTAAGACGGTAACAAAATATCAAAGCCTATTAGAAAACGCTAAGATTATTAAAAAATTTCTGCGATCCAGTGAGACGAGAACCAGCAACACATCACCTGATAGTTAAAGATTCTGCTATTCTAGTCATTACGCTAAACCGAACATGAAGGTTATGCGGCCACGCTTTACGTCTTACCGCCTCCTGCAAGCTTTGTTCGCGCATATGTTATTAACTGACATTTAATCATAACAAACCGTACCAAGAACAACGCGTTTTTAAAGGATCATCAACGCCTTATTGGCTTGAAATGGCATAGTTTCATAATATGCAAGTTACAATAGTTCTTTGGCGACCAGTATGACGCTTCCCGTCGTTTTATTACAACAAATAGTACAATTAAAGACGGTATTTTGAGAGATCCTCAATTTTCTGGTGCTTAAATACGGCAAATATACGTGGGCTTCAACTGGAAGCCAATATGGCGTCTCGCAACTCTGTACTGAATACAGATGGCGGCATATGATGTAGGTGGCGTTTTTCCATCTCATTGGTCTACGTTCAAACGCACGTACAGAATACCTGGAATAGTAGACATTGTTCTGCACGCTCAGAAAGACTCCCCCAACGTGCTTTTCCCGCGCTATGACCTCACTAACTCCGCACACTCAGCGCTTATCGTTCCAGTGCACGGTCGTGTGCCGACGGCTTTAGCTATAACTGTCATGCAACCCAAATGCTTGAGCGACATTCCGACATAGTCCATAAAAGTAAAATTTCAGCAGTCCTCTTTTATTAGAGTTTCCTAGCTTGTTCGTGACAACTTTAATAATTTATAGAAAGTCACACAATAAGCAATAGGATGGTTTTACGACATCAGTGTTGTGTTGGTGACTGGGAAATCCACAGCCACATCAGATGGAAGATTCTAGAGTTGGCCACGTATTCAAGAGTCCAAAACTATTTCTAGAGTGGTTACAAGTTTCTAAAAGCGTCCAAGAAAACAATAAAAGAAGCAGATATGAAAGCAGGTCGTACATTGCGCTGCAGGACACCAGCATACTGGGCCACAGTCAGCTGGGGTAACTACTGTACTCACAGTCCCATTACGAGACTCAAATGGACCTGTCGGTGGCATTACTGTCCCTTCTCGAGCAGTAAACAGCAAAACAATGACTATAATACTGCGTATTCGATGTAAATCTTTTTCTATAGCTGGTCATAGGACAACAGTTAATCTGAGCTATAGATCTAGTACGTACAATAGATGTAATCTCAGTTAGGTCTTACACAGAGTCAATAAGTGGATCGAAAACTACTGTTCAGTCACTCAGTGGCAATACTGGCACGGAAACGGAACATGACAGAGAGAAGATCGAAATCCTGAATTCAATGTTTCGAAACTGTTTCAGCACTGAAGATCGTAATGCAATACCTCCTTCGTACCTGCCAACCTGTTTGTTAAAATTTGTCTTGGGAGAGAAACGTAAACGTACGATCAGGTTTGCCTGAATTGATTTTCATTCATCAGTTGTAGTTTAGAGGCCTACAGCACACAGCTACAAAAGAATTCGTAAGTTTGTAAGTTCTTTGCAGACTTGTGAACTGCAATATAAGTAAATAAATGTGGCTAGAGTTTATTGTATCATATGAGGTAAGCGACACACGGAATATCTTCGAAACTCAATAGTTTATTCAAAAACTTATAACTGTTGTAGTGACAGTGTTATTTCAGTCAATTGTCGCTAGTAGGCACACTTCCAAAAAGCTGACTCGAAATGTTAGTCTTAAAACACAGTAATTGATTAAACCATTACTTCCACAATGTATGTCAACACACCTCTCTACGCAGAGTTTCTGGTGCGTCTATAGTCTTACTCGTGGAAAATCGTACATTGCGATGGACTAGAGAAGTAATCGAAGTCCCAACACTTGCACTTCATGACCGTTTGCTGCCGAAAACCTCCGCCACAAACATTACTATCTCCCGTCCTGCAGACAGGCCTCCTCATCCTTTCGAAGGTAATCACAAGTTTTTCTTCTTTAGACACTCAAGCCCAGCTTACTATGCCTGGACCCACTACTTCTTTTAAACTGACTGCTATTGACTGTCGCTATCGTCTCTTCCCTACTTTGTCACTTCGTCCGACATTGCAATTTCATACAACTTTTGAAACGATTGGCCAACATCAAGTAAAAATCTGTCATAATAAATGACACTCAAAACGCTAATAAAAATCACACTAAACACTTATGACCACTTATGTTACTCTGTAAAGAACCCAAAAAGCAAAAGATTCTTTAATTGCGTACTAGGTATAAATCTATTTTGTGCACCTGTGATGAGTATATATAATAAAATGTTACCTACCTTGATTCACAATCGCAACCATAGGTGGAAGCACAAGCGGCCAAAGACACTACTAGCTAGGGCATAGCCACCTATGGTAAACTAACATACACTATGTGGTGTCACCGCCAGACACCACACTTGCTAGGTGGTAGCCTTTAAATAGGCCGCGGTCCGGTAGTATACGTCGGACCCGCGAGTCGCCACTATCAGTGATTGCAGACCGAGCGCCGCCACACGGCAGGTCTAGAGAGACTTCCTAGCACTCGCCCCAGTTGTACAGCCGACTTTGCTAGCGATGGTTCACTGACAAATTACGCTCTCATTTGCCGAGACGATAGTTAGCATAGCTTTCAGCTACGTCATTTGCTACGACCCATCAAGGCGCCATTTCAATTGCTATTTATCTTGTGATGCATGTACCGTCAGACCGATGTTCACCAATTATGGATTAAAGTTAAGTATTCCAGAAGCTACGTACTATTTTTGCTACTATAAAGACCTTGTCCTGTTCCAGACCTCACGCCATCCTGCGTGAGCTTAAACGCGTGCCCTTCGTCCTCCCGTCCTAGTGGATTGGCTGTCTTGCCAGTCCACAAAACACTAACAAGCGACAAACGTCGGAAAGCCCCTGCATATCAGCAACACTGACTGGCAACTACCAGCTGCTATTAGAGCCGACCAACAGGCCATAGCAGGGACACCGACGAGCTCGCCCACTGACTCACAAACAATCCGCCAACATCACGATACACTGTGCACCCGATATATGACCTACCGGACACAAAAACGATAGTAAACCTAACTGTTGCAGGTTGCTGACGCTGAACGAGAGCTCTACACCGGCACCCAGCGCCAGCCTCCGAGCAACACCACCGAACAACGTCAAAGGTATCGACATGCATGATACCCACTACTAACAAAGCCTACCTATCGCAGGTAGCAAGACATCCGCTACTGCTCTTACCACCCGACCCAACTATCGCAGAGGTTTCTGTCCCTTGGCTTTTGCCTTGACACTGTTTTTCCTCTGCCCTTCAAACCGCTACCCTTCGTTCAACTTCGACCCAATCTATCTCCAGATGAGCGCGTGTTAATGGTTAACCTTAACCAGACGTACGCAAACATCGCAGTACCCACATCCTGCGACACCTCACTTTAGTGAAAACTACCCCTTATGCAGAGATGGCAGTAGACCAATTTAGTTGGCCATCATGTCGGTGTGGGCGTGGAGGGGCTCCACCTCTATTAAATTCCTTGATTTCCAGCAACTTTATCTAGGAGGGGCTGCAATTCGCTGAAAAACTCGCTAAGAAACATGTACGGGATGTATTTTTTGTGACAGAAACATCATTTTCAATCTTCCACTTTAGATTTTATTTCGACGACATGCCACCATAACATGTCATTAAATCGGCTTTTATAGTCACAGAGCAAAAAGGTTCACACACTCTCGTAAATGCGTTCGTAGAACTACTACATCAATGCAGTTCTTAATACGTCACAACTGTTATCTTCCATAGCTAAACCCCAACTACTTGATACATGAACACCACTTCAAAGCGCCCGATATGGGGACCACGAGCGCTTGCGTGGGTGCATAGCCAGCGAAGCTCGAGAAGACGTGGGCTCGTCCTCCGCCCACTCGGAACGGCAGAATCTGCCAAGACACCACTCAGGAACACAGGTGCTATTAGTACGACAGTTGATTCCATATCCGTCTACGCTTGCACGCACACTCAGTAATCCCGAGGACGGCCGTCGCACTGTGGAAGTCTGCTCGAAATAAACACCTATTAATGCGAACACTGTTTCACTATTCGCCCTGGCAGAAATCTGCTCTCTCCCTCACCATTTCTCTCACTCATCCTGATGTACGGTGGCCCAGAATAAGCAGTGTCATTATACCAAGAATAATTAATTTCTGTTCCGGCGTAAAGTCAAGCACCGGCACGACGGGCCAGGAACGTTACAACAGAGAGGGCTGTGAGACGACGTCAGCCAGTAGTTTGCTGACCGACCCCTCTCTAGGACGACACCGAGACAGCAGCGACCTCTAAGCGAAGAGAACATAAGCGCCGCTCCGTCTGGCCGCGGTCCAGTCCCGGAGTTGGAAAATAGCCGAGCTCTACAGCAGCTACTTAGGATATTTATAATTTCACTTGTGTTAGGCATTGTCTATACTGATAATACTTCTAGTTTGTCTGTCGTCATTTGCTTGCGACACTCTATTGTAAATCACAAAATTAAGTATTTTCATTCGATATACTGTAGTAAAAGTTCATTAATACGATTTTCTTTAATTGTTGTCTATCGATCCGAAGAAAACGGGTTTCCTAGGCACCCTATATTAGACGAGTGGGCATGACAACAGTTTCTAACCTAAGACATAGGCCTACATAATTAGCACATTTTTTATATTAAGTCTTACATTGCACTCCGTCTTCAGGCCACGAGTGGCCTACCGGGACCATTCGAACGCAGTGTAATCATCGGTGGAGGATGCGGATAGGATGGGCGTGGGGTCAGCACACCGCTCTCCCGGTCGTAAGATGGTATTCTTGACCGAAGCCGCTGCTATTCGCTCGAGTAGCTGCTCAATTGGCATCACGAGGCTGAGTGCACCCCGAAAAATGGCAACAGCGCATAGCGGCCTGGATGGTCACTCATCCAAGTGCCGACCACGCCCGACAGCGCTTAACTTCGGTGAGTTCACGGAACCGGTGTATCCACTGCGGCCAAGCCGTTGCCCTAAGTCTTACATTGAGTGTTCGAAAATATTTGTCATCTAGTTCCGCATGCTGTTGTGTGTGTATGAAATGTATGAGTGGTTTTGGTGGAAAGTCCATGTCAGTCACGCTTGACGAGAGTTCCATGTGTAGTCGCTGGTCGAGCTGGGTAAGTTGCTTGGGCCGTCCTGATTATCAGCCGATATACCTGGTCAATCCGTTAAGCATCTCTGACACTCCTAACGGCACACCAGAGCGCATTCGGTCCAGTAGCGCTCCTTTCAGCTTTCCGAACTGGAAATGCCTGGGTCTCATTTGCACACATTGACTGTAAAGCAATATTTTTAAAGGAGCTGCCATAAAAAATTTTCCAAGCCGTGCTGCGGGCTCGTGGCTTAACCTTGTTTGTCCTTAGCGCTTCATATTCAGTACTCTTCGCCACAGTTCTGCAACGCATTGAAACCCACATTGAGGAACTCACCAGTGAATATAAACGCAGGCTTCTGGGTTTGTGACTCAATTGTGAATATGTAAAATTACCGACGTTTTGGTCACTGTTGCAAGTGTGACCTTCTTCAAGGTGTTTTTGTTTACAGTAAAAACTCCCTGAAGAAGGTCACTTGCAACAGTGACCGAAACATCGGTATTTTTACATATTGTCAATGCGGTCACAAACCCAGAAAAATTTTATTCACTGTCACCAGAGAATGTTTTCTTGGCTTGGAACGTCTGTCCAAGTTATCTGAGCCGTTACGAGGCAACAACCATCATTTTGCTGTGAGTTATGTAGCGTCTTTGGCTAGTAACAAGAGCCGACGTTCATGACGTTATACGGAAGACATCTGAGTCTGTAACTAGCGCGCATAAAGAGGAGTCTTCGATACGAGTCTTTGGCTTTAGCGAGTGACTTTAGAAACATGCGAACAAGCGACAAACGCCATAAATGTTCAGCCAAATGTGACGTCATGGCAATGTGGATTTCTTCAACGTAAAAAAAAAAAAAAAAAAAAAAAAAAAAAAAAAAAAAAATCGCAAAACAAAAACCTCGGATTACGAATATTGTAATCATAGAAATAATTTCTAGAACGTTAAAATAATCAAGTACGTGATATCGTAAAAATCACTCTCTACCGCTATAATGTGCGTCAGAACATAAAATATATAGTGTAAAGAGAAGATTCTGGTAAAAAAGAAAACTATTCGAAAATACACTTCAGTTATTTTTCTATAAAAAGATCATTATGTTAAAAATTTATACATGTTCTAGATGAGCTGTTGGAAAGTAAATCGAATCGTAACCGAGAACTATAACTACCGGTATCCGTTGAAAACGTCAGAAACTACCAAAACAAGAAATACACATTAATTTTCGCAAAATACAGCCCATGTAACTCGAAAAGAACTGTTACTAAACGAAAGAGCCAAAACTATCATTCAAAAATGTGAACTAGAAATACACTTACAGGCTCAGCTGCTTTCCCAAAGTCTGCTACTGTTGACAATAGTTCCCATTATTCTCGAAAATAATATTTGCTGCGGAAATAGCCATAACTCATAATTGTTGTAATCGGAAGCAGCGAAAGGTTTCTAATAAATAATTCCTCGTAAATCGACTCATGTTCGGAACTAAGCCAAACTAGCATCACAACGAATAAATTGAGAACGTTAAATCGGTAGTATATTGTCAGCCAGTGACAATACTCATTCGTAAATAATATCACCTGCAGTTTTCCACTAATAACTAGTAATTGTACCAAATAGTCCAAATATTCTGTCAAGCCGTAAATACAAGTAGGATACTGCGAAGTGCATCGTATATTACGATATACGATATAGATCAACTAGACACCGTACATTCGCGTAGGCATTCGGTTCCTTCGACACCTGAAGGAAATTTGCGCATTACACCTAACACACATCTCATGCTACACTACATGTGAGTTTCTTAACACATGCCGTTTTCTTGGCTTTAACAAGAAAACTGTTAATTATTATCTAATATAGACTCGTGCTAAGCTATAGATTAATCTGTCGCCACAAAAGCTTCTCCGCTCTCAGATTCATTAGCTTCGCCAACTAACAACTAACCTTCTGCATTCTAACGTAACCTAGACCTTGGGCTACGCTCATCAATCAGTCGCCACAGGACTCTTTTCTGCAGTCACATTCCTGTTGGCTTCGACAGCTCAAAAGCAAATTGTTGCATTCTGACCTTACCTGGAACTCAGGTTCGCTGTAGAGCGTTGTGTGATGGAAAAACGCCACCTATTCCACCGTAACATTCGTTGGCTTTGCCAGTTCACATTCAGATTGTCACTTTCCACCCTAACCTAGACCTCCGGCTAAATCAATCAATATGGCGACATTATGTTGTTCTCACGAGATAGCCACACTCTCAGAAATTCGAAACTTCTTCAATAATTCCGAAAACATCTCTACTTTCACCCTACCTCCTCCTCGGCATGTACTCAATTGCTATCTACAAATTCGCTAACACCGATGTCAAACAATTGCCAACATCAGCACACAATGAAAGAACCGCCATACAGCAAGCCCCTGTTAGACAAAACTAGTGTAGAGATGAAAATTACGGTAATACGGTACACACTAGTACTTACTAATAGCAGATTAGTATCCCCATTAGGTTGACATCCAAGAAATCAAGGCTATCTATGAACTATTAAAAAAAGTATCCCAGTACTTTAAAACCAAACATGAAACATAATTATCAAACAAAAGTAATTGCAAAAATTAAAATAAAAAAGAAAAATGCACCTTCATTCCAAAACAGAAACTTAAGTCTCTTTCTCTGGCACATATTTCGCGATGCTACTAATACTTCAAAAGCAGTTTCGAATCCCGCGCAAAGCTTAGCAATACTGCATAAACCAAGGACAAATGGTTCAAATGGCTCTGACCACTATGAGACTTAACATCTGAGGTCATCAGTTCCCTAGAACTTAGAACTACTTAAAACTAACTAACCTAAGGACATCGCACACATCCATGCCCGAGGCAGGATTCGAACCTGCGACCGTAGCGATCGCGCGGTTCCAGACTGAAGCGCCTACAACCGCTCGGCCACTCCGGCCGGCAGCAACGACATTACGACTGATAGAATGTAAGGCAACACAGAAATTCAGTTCAAAATAGGCACCAATACGTGACGTTGCAGCTGCCATTACGCCACAGGTGAAAGTCGATGACTACTATCGAACGGCTAGTATCGAACGTTCCTCTACGCTCCACGCCATCAGGTGACATTGATCCGTCACTAGTCGCGTGGTACAAGAACCTCACCAAAGCAGTGGCCGAAAGGTTTGTGAATAGTTAGTGGAACTATCAATGTTCAATATAGTGCTGCGCGGATGCTTACCTATGTGTAACTGAAATGTCTTAAGAATCAAGGTTCGAGTGTGTTAAATCTCGAATGTGGTAACTGGCGGATCCGTAGTGTTCGCAAAGAAAACAGTTTGTGTTACAAGCGTCAAAAGACATCTAAGAGAGCCTAATGCTCTGGTCACTCCCACTACTCCCTGCCTATTATTTCCCTCAGTGACTCCATGGCCCAGCCGATGCGCCACCGGTTCCACACAACCAGTCAACTACTGCCCACAATTGGCTCTGGTACTGACACCACCTGAAGTCGCTCCTTCCACTCGGTACTGCTCGCTGAGCCACAGCTGGCTCCACAACCTTCCAACACATGGGCCCTCTGGTGTAACTTCAGAGCCTGACTAATGTTGATGCGATCAGGAGGGTAGGAACTCGGATGTACTGCGAAATGCCAATATCTCGGCACAATCAAGAGAAGATTTTATGAAAATGAGAACATTTCAATATTTAATATAATTTTAAGTGCTAGAAGAATTCTTGCTGAAAGTGCACTCTAGGAAAGAAAAAACGACGCGCCATTATGGAATTTACCTGAGTGGGACGGCAATCGGTAGGTTTGATGAACACGTAGAGATGAACAAATTATTACAATTACGGAAACAATGGATGATTTATTCAAGCGAACGAGCTTCACAAATTCAGCAAGTCAACAATGCGTTGGTCCACCTCTGACCCTCATACAAGTAGTTATTCGCCTTGGCATTGAGTTACCGTTGTTGGATGTCGTCCTGAGGGATACCGTGCCAAATTCTATCCAATTGGCATGCTAGATCGTCAAAATTCCGAGCTAACTGCAGGCCCCTGCCCATAATGCTCCAAACGTTCTCAACTGGGGAGAGATCAGGCAACCTTGCTGGCCGAGGTAGAATTTTTTAAGCAGGAAGACAAGCAGGAAAAACTCTCGCAGTGTGCAGGCGGACATTATCTTCTTGAAATGTCGGCCTAGAATAGCTTGCCATGAAGGACAACAAAATGGTGCGTAGAATATCGTCGACGTACTGCCGTGTTGTAACTGTGTCGTCGAAGAGAACCAAAGGAGTCCTACTATGAAAATAAATGGCACCCCTGGTTGTCGCGCCATATGGCAGGCGATAGTTAGGTTGCTGTCCCACCACTGCCCAGAACGTCACCAGACACGTCATGCTGATAATCGGGGTTCAGTACGAAGCGGAGCTCATCACTGAAGACAATTCTACTCCAATCAATAAGATTCTACGTTGAAGATGTGTCTGAAGACTCTCGGAACAGCGGCAGTATACCAAAACATGACTGTTGCCCGCCATACAGCTCGACAACCAGCAGTGATGGTCTAGGGTGCCATTTTATTTCATTGTAATACCCTTTTGCTTATCTTTAGCGACACAATTACATCACATTTGTACGTTGACGATATTCTACTCTCCGTTTCACTGCTCTACATGGAAAGCCATCCTAGGCTTACATTTCTTGAAGGCAATGGCAGCCCGCACACGGCAATTGTTTCTACTACTTGTCCTCGTGCGTGCCAAATCCTACCTTGGCCAGCAAGGTCACGGATCTCTTCTCAACTGAGAACGTTTGGAAGTTTATGGGCAGTGCCCTCCAACAACCAGCTCTGGATTTTGACGATCTAGTGTGCCAGCTGGACAGAAATTGGCACGATATCACTCAGGAGGACAACCAACAAATCTGTCAATGGATGTCAAGCCGAATAACTACCTGAATAACGGCCGGAAGTGGAGCAATCCGTTACTGACTTGCTCAATTTGTGAAGCTCTTTCTCTCGAGTAAATCATTTAATTTTTCTTAAATTGTAATCATTTGTTTGTCTCTATATGTGTATGACATCAAACGAGTTCCGTCCCGTTTGGCTAATTCTTTTCTGGTGTGTCGTTTTCTTCTGTCGTTTTCTGTAGAACACATATCTAAAAATGTTTTGCATCACCACGGTTCCCAGATCTCCTGAACAGAGACGTTGACTGTGGATATTGTATCATAGACACAGTCCCTTTGACCGTTCAGAGATGCCACTAAACCCACCAGAGACGTAAAAAACCATGCATGAGCAGCGCATATTAGACGGAGGGGGTCCGGCAGGCGATCACTTCCAATCATTCCACCAGGAAGGAGGTACACGCCTCGTGTTGTCTGTAGTTCAACCAAGCCTAGACGGTCAATTCCGCGGTTCGATCGCGTCCGCATTGTTACTTTGTGCCAGGAAGGACTTTCAACAAGGCAAGTGTTCAAATGGCTCTGAGCACTATGGGACTAAACTTCTGAGGTCATCTAGGGGTAGAACTTAGAACTACTTAAACCTAACTAACCTAAGGACAGCACACACATCTATGCCCGAGGCAGGATTCGAACCAGCGACCGTAGCGGTCGCGCGGTTCCAGACTGTAGCGCCTAGAACCGCTCGGCCACTCCGGCCGGCCAAGGGAAGTGTCCAGGCGTCTCGGAGTAAACCAAAGCGATTTTGTTCGGTCATGGAGGACATACAGAGAGACAGGATGACATGCCTCGTTCAGGCCGCCCAAGGGCTACTACTGCAGTGGATGACCGCTACCTACGGATTATGCCTCGGAGGAACCCTGACAGCAACTCCACCATTTTGAATAATGGTTTTCGTGCACCCACAGGACGTTGTGTTACGACTCAAACTGTGCGCAATAGGCTGCATGATGCGCAATTTCACTCCCGACGTCCATGGCGAGGTTCATCTTTGCAACCACGACACCACGCAGCGCGGTACAGATGTGCCCAACAACATGCCGAATGGACCGCTCAGAAATTGCACCACATTCTCTTCACCGATGAGTGTCGCATCTGCCTGCAACCAGACAATCGTCGGAGACGTGTTTGTCGGCAACCCGCTCAGGGTGAACGCCTTAGACACACTGTGCAGCAAGTGCATCATGGTGGAATTTCCCTGCATTATGTGTGGCCGACGAACGCCGCTGGTGGTCATGGCAGGCGACGTAACGGCTGTACGATACGTAAATTCCATCCTCCGACCGATATTGCAACAATATCGGCAGCATACTGGCGAGGTACTCGTCTTCATGGACGACAATTCGCGCCACCATCGTGCACATCTTGTGAATCACGTCCTTCAGGATAACTACATCGCTCGACTAGAGTGGCCAGAATGTTCTCCAGACATGAACCCTATCAAACATGTCTAGGATAGATTTAAAAGAACTCTTATGGACACTCTGAGGGATCTATGCCGAATCGCCGTTGAGGACTGGTACAATCTGGACTAACAGTGCCTTGATGAACTTGTGGATAGTGTGCCACGACGAATACAGGCATGCATCAATGCAAGAGGACGTGCTTCTTGGTATTAGAGGTACCGGTCTGTACAGCAATGTGGACTACCACATCTGAAGGTCTCGCTGTGTGGTGGTACAATATGCAATGTGTGGTTTTCAAGAGCAATAAAAAGGGCAGAAATGATGTTTATGTTGATCTCTATTCCTATATTCTGTACAGGTTCCGGAATTTGATGTGTATATGTAGCCTTGTACAGAAGAAAAACGTGATTGATGTATAATACAAACAGGAGGAGAGCGAAAGCATTTTAAATGTCGTGCTACAGAGGAGTGATGGAGAGGAGGCAGACAGAAGATGCCTACGGATGGGATACTGAATCGAAATGAAAAGGGTTGCTGGGTGGGAATAAATTTACGGCACAACTAGACTAGAAAAAGGGATTTGTTGACATTACACATACTGAGGAAATAGATTAAGGGGCCCTGCCTATGCTTCACCAAGGTAAGCTGTTTCCAGATGATGTAAATTGTTAAAGTTATACGGATATGAAGATGCTTGTTCAGGATTGACATGTGTGGAGAACCGCATCAAACCAGTCTTTGGAATGAAGAACTCAACAAAGAGCATATGAAAATATTTACGTCCATAGATGAGCTTCATTTGTACCCCATTGTCTTTTGCGTCCGTATATTTAATCACATAAAGCAGCTGTAAACAGGATGGGGAATGTAGAAGTCATGCTAATTGACCTTGGATCCAGAACGTCGTGGTACTCAGCACGTAACGAAAAAGGTAAGTTGATGGGCTATGAATTTGTGGCTGTCTCATCCAAGGATTTACGTGGTGGATTCAATGGATGCCTCGCTGAAAGGCAATCACTTAGGAAGGTATCACATCCCTGTAGCTCCGTCACCAAGCAGAGGTGAAAGAGTGGCAATATAAGGTTTTACATGTTTGTTCCTACGATAAAGTAACGTTGTGCCTTCAAAAAAGAGTCCCTATAAGTAAATTTTACCTAGTCACTCCTGCATGTAAGTTTGTAAAGAAAATTTAAAAATTTGTGCAACCAACAGAAGAAAGATTACAGTGTTGTACGTCGGCCCACTCTCTGTCTCTGAGAACAGCTTCCAGCATGCGAGTTCTCTGTCAGCTTTAATCAGGCTGCGAGCGTCTTACGGCCTGAAACCCAGCACCATGGGTGGGCGAGGAACTTGGGAGGCTTTCATCTGTGGCGCGTACCACCGTCAAGCAATAACTCGACTGCCAGCCTTTCATAACTTGCGACCCTCAGCGGGCCTATCTCTATAAATGTACAGCTGAATAACCCCAGGTGGCACTAAATTGCTTTGCAGCGAGGACGCAGGTCTGCCAACACCCCCCTCCCCCACCCCTGCGCACCCCAAGCTGTTATGGAACTTTGAAAGGCTGCGTCTGCTCCCTTTTTCTTCAAAATAAACACGAGATCTCAACGAGAAAATACATTCCAAATGGAACGTCGTGATGCAGTTATCGCTAGTTGTTGATCTCTAGCAGTAGAGCACGGCTTAATGTGTGTAGAGGTAACGGGGCGCGCTTGGTGCTTCTAGACCTTGTAGAAGCGTCTGACCCACTACTAGACTACGGAATATCAATGGAAATACACTCGTATGTGGTACCTAATTGCCACTGGACTGATAATATTTTTGCAAACAGTGTTAAGTTGAACCGTACCGTATCTATCGGCGGACTTTTGTGGGCACTGAAGAGCTGATAATTCGAGTTTTTACGGCAGGCTCTAATGCGTTTTCAGAGTGTGAGTGTGTGGGTAGGCAGAATCATATGCAATAGCGTTATTTTTGGTATTAGTGTTCATGGAAACTATAAAAATCGATGATAAGTAAGCTGTGGAAATCAGAGGAGAAGAATAACATTAATTAGAAAATTCAGAGGAAAGGAAGGCTGTAACAAGTCATTAAGGAAACTACATTTGAGATTAAAATGGCTCAGGTTGTAAGATTAACAATCGCATATTAATGGTTGGAATTTACTTCTAATAAACAGGAAAGCGTTTCTGAAGAACAGAAATTTGTTAACATCGAGTATAGATTTTAAGTGTCAGGAAGTCGTTTCTGAAAGTATTTGTATGGAGTGTAGCCATGTATGGAAGTGAAACATGTATAATAAATATTTTAAAAAGGAGGAATAGAAGCTTTCGAAACGTGGTGCTACAGAAGAATGCTGAAGATTAGATGGGTAGATCACATAACGAATGAGGAGGTATTGAATACAATTGGGGAGAAGAGAAATTTTTGTTATAACTTGACTAGAAGAATGGATCGGTTGGTAGGACATGTTGTGAGGCATCAAGGCATCACCAATCTAGTATTGGAGGGCTGTTATGAGGGTAAAAATTGTAGAAGGAGACCAAGAGATGAATACACTAAACAGATTCAGAAGGATGTAGGTCGCAGTAAATACTGGGAGATGAAGAAGCTTGCACAGGATAGAGTAGCATGGAGAGCTGCATCAAAATAGTCTCTGGACTGAAACGACTGTGCCGCGCGAGATTAGCCGAGCGGTCTTCGGCGCTGCAGTCGTCAACTGTGCGGCTGGTCCCGGCGGAGGTTCGAGTCCTCCCTCGGGCATAGGTGTGTGTGTTTGTCCTTAGGATAATTTAGGCTACGTAGTGTGTAAGCTTAGGGACTGATGACCTTAGCAATTAAGTCGCATAAGATTTCACACATTCGAACATTTGACTGAAGACCACAACAACAACAAACAGTGACTAAAATTACATATGTTATCCATGCCAATTACTGAATCGAAACCACGTCGTTCCACCGTTTATTAACAGTAACAAAACTGTATAAAAACTGAAGCAAGGATATGGACTTCCTACCAGGCACACAATAGCTGCCCTTGACCTTCCCTTATTTACCTGCATGTGAGTTCTCCATAGCCGACTAGATAACTTCCGATTATCTTTAATTACACTGTTTGTTGTTGTTGTTGTTGTTGTGGTCTTCAGTCCAGAGACTGGTTTGATGCAGCTCTCCATGCTACTGTATCCTGTGCAAGATTCTTCATCTCCTAGTACCTACTGCAACCTACGGCCTTCTGAATCTGCTTAGTGTATCCATCTCTTGGTCTCCCTCTACGATTTTTACCCTCCGCGCTGCCCTCCAATACTAAACTGGTCATCCCTTGGTGCCTCAGAATATGTCCTGCCAATCGATCCATTCTTCTAGTCAAGTTGTGCCACAAATTTCTCTTCTCCCCAATTCTATTCAGTACTTCCTCATTAGTTATGTGATCTACCCATCTAATCTTCAGCATTCTTCTATAGCACCATATTTCGAAAGCTTCTATTCTCTTTTTGTCAAAACTATTTATCGTCCACGTTTCACTTGAATAAATGGCTACAATCCATACAAGTATTTTCAGAAAAGACTTCCTGACGCTTAAATCTATACTCGGAGTTAACAAATTTCTCTTCTTCAGAAACGCTTTCCTTGCCATTGAAAGTCTACATTTTATATCCTCTCTACTTCGACCATCATTAGTTATATTGCTTCCCAAATAGGGAAACTTATTTACTACTTTAAGCGTCTCATTTCCTAATCTAATACCCTCAACATCACCCGATTTAATTCGACTACATTCCATTATCCTCGTTTTGCTTTTGTTGTTGTTCATCTTATATCCTCCTTTCAAGACACTGCTCATTCAGTTCAGCTGCTCTTCCAAGTCCTTTGCTGTCTCTCACAGAATTACAATGTCATCGGTGAACCTCGAAGTTTTAATTTCTTCTCCATGGACTTTAATTCCTACTCCGAATTTTTCTTTTGTTTCCTTTACTGCTTGCACAATATACATATTGAATAACATCGGGAATAGGCTACAACCCTGTCTCACTCCCTTCCCAACCACTGCTTCCCTTTCATACCCCTCGACTCTTATAACTGCCATCTGCTTTCTGTACAAATTGCAAATGGCCTTCCGCTTCCTGTGTTTTACCCATGTCACCTTCAGAAATTTAAAGAGAGTATTCCAGTGAACATTGTCAAAAGCTTTTTCTAAGTCTACAAATGCTAGAAACGTAGGTTTGCCTTTCCTTAATCTATTTTCTAAGATAAATCGTAGGGTCAGTATTGCCTCGCGTGTTCCATTTCTACGGAATCCAAACCGATCCTCCCCGAGGTCGGCTTCTACCAGTTTTTCCATTCGTCCATAAAGAATTAGTGTTAGTATTTTGCAGCTGTGGCTTATTAAACTGTTAGTTTGGTAATTTTCACATCTGTCAACACCTGCTCTCTTTGGGATTGGAATTGTTATATTCTTCTTGAAGTCTGAGGGAATTTCGCATGTCTCATACATCTTGCTCACCAAATGGTAGAGTTATGTCAGGGCTGGCTCTCCCAAGGCTATCAGTATTTCTAATGGAATGTTGTTGTTGTGTACATAGTTCCGCGTAGTCAGCGCGTACACAACTTTCCCACTAGAGCGCGCCCCGCTAAGCACAACAGCGCAGGCGCACCGCTCGTCCGTCTCCGCACTAAGAGATGGTGCTGCCATAGAGACGGACCAAATTCTGCTTCCGCCGATCCGCATATTAATATGTAACGCAGCCAATGAGATTGCTGCTAACGTAGAACCTTTTCTCCTCACGGATCACACTCACGCAGTGATACCTGAACGCGCGAGGTATTATAACGAGTGTACAGACCTCCAATTAATCATTCTGCATTAGTCTGCATTAGTCTATAGTCAAGTTTTAGTCTGCGCCTAATAAGATTATCATATACCTGTACATAGCCATGAAGATAAATGTATAGACACTTTGTCAAGTATCAGAGATATGTGAGAATAAGATTAACATACCAAGACCAAAGGAACTTCAGATTGTCAATTGTAAATAGCATCCAGAATCAAGTTAAGTAAGGTTTATGATTGTTATTATTTTAATAAATGTGTGTGAAAATTAATCAAGTTCTGTCTAAAGTTGGTCACTGTCAATCTGCTACTCTAAGCATGCAAGTGGCATTTCTATCGTCTGACCTAATGGCAGAAGATAAACACGCCACGATAAGACCATGAGACATATTGCTCACACTCGCCTACTTCGTTAGAGCGACAAGTCAAATAATCTTATGGTGTGTGTTCCGTAGGTCTTACAGTATGCACACCACAGTTGTCTACCCCCGTGGGCTTGTTTCGACTTAGGCCTTTCAGTGCTCTGTCAAACTCTTCACGCAGTATAATATCTCCCACGTCATCTTCATCTACATCCTCTTCTATTTCCGTAATACTGTTCTCAAGAACATCGTCCTTGTATAGACCTTAATTACACTAGCGACTTTTAATACCAACTGAAACATAACAAGAAGGGATGGAGGCTTGCAGCAAATTATCGTGGATAGAGTCCCATCCACAGACAGTGACGTAATTTTTGATGTACCCCAGACATGTGTAATAGAACTGTTATCACTCATTTTACTCATTACTGACTAATGATTCTATTAGAAGAAATTCAGTCATTCGCAGATAATGTAGTTATCTGCGAGACTATTTTACTATCTGATAGAAAACTGTAATAACGAACAGTTAAATTGTGACAAATTACCATTTAAGTACAAAAACTCTAGAAAAATCTAAACTTATAGACTTCACGGACATAAAATCGTGACATCCATTGTATATAGGATTAACGAGCGACAACTGAAGTCACTCGTGTTATACAAGTACTTTGGATCAAGAAGGGAACCTCACCAAGTTGAATTCATATTTTAAGGAAGAAATATGACACTTGCAAGATATGAGCCTCAGTAATCAATCCCGTAAGAAAATTCGGGCCACTGTTTCGACGTACGCATTTACGACTTTCTGGAAGTACTGCTTTTAAACTTTTGCACGCACCTGTTGTCACTCGCTTCGACCCACTCTTGCCGCCTAATGCCCGTGCGCGAAGTACTGTACAGTGGACTGACAAACGAAAGCCTCATATTCGCGGGACGTAGATGACTAGTTAAGAGGTGGGAGATGGACATATCTGACCAATGTGTTTTGAAATCTTGTTCGAGAACACATATTAGTCTAAGCGAAAAATAATAAGTAATATGAGTATATAATACCATCCTCACACAGTTAACATTCAATATTATTGTAAATACAGTCCGGTTTTGAGATTCTGCGGCAACGGCCTTGCCGCAGTGGGTACGTCGGTTCCCGTGATATCACCGAAGTTAAGCGCTGTAGAGCGTGATCAGCACTTAGATGGTTGACCATCCAGGCCGCCAAGCGCTGTTGCCATTTTTCGGGGTGCACTTAGCCTCTTGATGCCAATTGAGGAGCTACTCGGCCGAATAGTAGCAGATTCGCTCAAGCATACCATCATAACGACCGGGAGAGCGGTGTGCTGACCCCACGCCCCTCCTATCCGCATCCTCCACTGAGGATGACGCGGCGGTCGGATGTTCCCGGTAGGACAATCGTGGCCTGACGACGGAGTGCTTTTTTCTATATTCTGCAGCCAAATATACACCTTAAAATCAAAATCGATATACCTAAGAAATGAAGTTGTTGTTTTCAATTTAAAATTTAATTATGCCAACCACGATGAAGAATAGAACATTTCCTCCAAGTTCTTCACTTTAACAGTGCCACCGCCGGCCGCGGTGGTCTCGCGGTTCTAGGCGCGCAGTCCGGAACCGTGCGACTGCTACGGTCGCAGGTTCGAATCCTGCCTCGGGCATGGATGTGTGTGATGTCCTTAGGTCAGTTAGGTTTAAGTATTTCTAAGTTCTGGGGGACTGATGACCACAGCTGTTAAGTCCCATAGTGCTCAGAGCCATTTTAATAGTGCCACCTTCAAAAATCCGTATCTATAGTTCAATTCTTTTATCTTGGCGGCTCGCGCATGCCCGCCTAGACGCGGGAGATCGCTGCGTTGCCAGTTGCACACGACGCACGCACCAAGAGAAGCAGCGCCATAGTATGGTATAGTTCGCAAGCTTACGTTTAGGGGGGAGCGCGCAGTTCATGAAGTAAAGCCACCACGGCCGCATTAACCCTTTCGCTGCTACAGAGACGTGCTCCCTGCATTCCGCGCTGTGCGCGATTTTGTCACTGCACTGCTCGCCTGTGCAGACACATTGTGTTCCGACTGCTTTGACACTCTTTATCATTCGATTCCACAAAAACTATTTGGCTCAAAAATTAGATTTTTACCTATCTTCTTGACTGATACCTTCCTCCCATAAATGACTTAATTTTGTTTCGATGTTCAACGCAGTTATTATGCAGCATTAAATATAGTAAACCATTGCACGAAATTTTGAAGAGTTTGCGAAGGTAAAGTCCATAGAGTATACTTTCCGGATGGTCGATTTTAGTTGCCACAATGTTGAGATGCTGCACATCAAAACAAAATTAAGTCATTTATGTATGGGGGGAAGGTATCAGTCAAGAAGACGTGTAAAAATCAAATTTTTTGGCCAAATAGTTTTTGTGAAATCGAATGATAAGTGTGTCAAAGCAGTGGGAACACCATGTGTCTGCACGGGCGAGAAGTGCAGTGATGACAAAATCGCGCACAGCGCGGAATGCGGGGAGCACGTGTCTGCAGCAGCGAAAAAGTTAATGAAGAGGCAAAGCACTAGAAATTTCATTCAAACGAATAAAATTCGTGAAGTAAGGCACTGCAATATTGTTTTTAAATAAAGAAGATATTAAGCACCGCTCAAGGGTTGAACTCACGACCTTTCTCTTGGCAGTCCAACACCTTAACCGTTCCGCTACCTCAGCTCATCAAACAGTGTAACTCCATAAGGACTCTAACACCTGACGCAACTACTTATAAACACTGTTGGTATGACTATGAATTACTCACGCTTCGTCGAAGTACAATAGGAAATAAACAATTACCGCTGTTCTTTATTGCGAAAAAACAGTTCGTGAGATTGAAACAAACACCTTTCCTTGCTATCGCCTGAATTAGGAGTCTTATTGCTTGTTTGGTTTAATTAATTAATAGAATATGAAGCAATTGGTATAAAGAATGCTTTTTCCAAACTTTCTGTAAAAGAAAGTCTGCTATCAAGACATTGCTTTTGTTCTATTACTTTATTTATGACTGAACGTTTCTAAAACTGAAGACACTCGTCCGTGCTCTGCACTGCAGTCGAGATCTGGCAACGTCGTTCTCTGTTCATTGGCTGACTGTGTTTTGTGACATCAGATGCGCAGAACGAACCTAAACTCGGCCGCCAAGATATATGACGCGCACTTTAGTGGCAGAACAGAATAATAAAGGGACTATTTATCACGATGTAAGACAACATAAATTGAACCCATAAACATTATCACTGATCTGATGTAATCTACCAGATTTGGTGGATCACGCCTTATTGAAGTGATTCGCACAGTGGAGATATACCAGCACACTATAACCTATAATATCTAACAAACTGAAGACAACCCATTTAAAGATAAAGTCCTTACGTCTTCGTGGCTGTGAAACATTTGTCTAGAAGATTCTCCGTAACCCACGTATATCTTGTTTGCTGAAAATTTGATTTACGATTACGAAATGCTGTCTCTGCTAGGAGCTGTTTAAGTAGTCTCATATTTAACTTCATTGTACTTGCAAATATTTGCTTGGAGAACAATATTCAGGTAAGCACACGTGAGTGTTCTTAATAATGAATAGAAGGTAGAAAACCGTTCTGTAAGACACTGAAATTGTTTGTGAACAGAATTTAAACCGTTACATTGTTGAAATAATTAAGCACCAAATCTCATGAACCGCACGTACAACTGTCCTTCACAGACCATGTGTCTTTACAGAACCATACATTCAAGAAAGGCAGAATAATGTCAATAGAATCATACTAATGACCGTATTACTATCGAATGATTGGGGAGGTAATGAGGGAAGCGACTTATAAGTAAGCTCGGATGACGGAAGACGTCAGGTGTAAACAACGATAAAAGACTAGTTGACTTCTCTGAGAAATTGCGCAGTAATCTCATAAATAAGATTTTTCGAGCACATCCCCTGTGATTCTTTTTTGTTTGGATAAGTCAGTTTTTCAAATATTGCTAGACTACATACGTATTTTAAAAGTATAAATTGTAACCAAATGTTATTCTTAAAAATACGTCATTGGGTACTTAACACTGTTTACTTGCCAAATGAGTGCGCTTAACATGGGTAGCATCGACTTACATTGTTTGCTTGCTGGGTGATTTAAAGAAACGTTGCCGTGAAACTCTCAAAAATACAAATTTAGAAGGTCCGTATTGTTTCAGTTTTATGATACTCAAATAATGTTCAAATGTGTGTGAAATCCTATGGGACTTAACTGCTAAGCTCATCAGTCCCTAAGGACTCGAACCTCCGCCGGGACCAGCCACACAGTCTATGACTGCAGCGCCCAAGACCGCTCGGCTAATCCCACGCGGCTTTTATGATACTACGAGTTTCTTTGCCTTCTTTTGCAACAGGAAAGAACAACAATCCTAAAATTAATCTTTGCTTCAGAACAGTATAAAATGAACTTCGATGTCTCCTTACTACAGCACGTAAACAGTGTTAAGAATCGCTCTTAACATTTCTGCCATCAAACTCTCACGTAAATCCACGTAAAATGTGATCAGGGTCAAAACATAACATTCTTTCCTTGTTTAAACAGTTAATCAGATTTACGTAATTAGCAACTACTTGTGAAGCGTATTTGCGTTGAGGAAGATATTAAGGAACTGTACCTGTGTCGTAGTTATGCACACTATCCTCGAATTTGTGTAAATCGTCCTCCGAAAAGCATTTGCCTGGAACCAATACCGTACACGTTAATGACACCGGCAGCCATGTTTTTGATACTTTCCACTCTTTACATGCACACATCCTCACAAATTTGTCGTTACTGAGAATGGCATCTCTCGGTTTATTGCGAACTATTCTGAAGTCTGTGAAGTACCTAATGTAAATAAATCTGAGAAATGATTTAACGAGTAATTATGGAGCGACAAAGCAAGCACGCAACAATTCACAAAAAATCATGGACGATATAACTTCAATGCGCTTATTTCAGTATTAAAGGTGCCTGCTACCTTACAAAACGACACGTTCACAGCAGCGGGTGGAAGAGTTGGCTACGATGGCAAGCTGAAGAGGAGATAGTGTTCTTGTCCTGTAAGTCACGCCACCTTACCGAACACAGTACTCTGCGCCAAGCGCCGGCCGCTGTGACCGAGCGGTTCTAGGCACTTTAGTACGGAACTGTGCTGCTGCTACGGTCGCAGGTTCGAATCCTGCCTGGGTCATGGATGTGTGTGATGTCCTTAGGTTAGTTAAGTTTAAGTAGTTCTAAGTCTAGGGGTCTGATGACCTCAGATGTTAAGTCCCATAGTACTTAGAGGCATTTGAACCATTCTTCGGCATGCAATATAACTGGCTGGCTGGACGCCGAGTTTAAATAAATTCAGTATCATTACGAATGCAAGGACTTTCACATGGTATGCCGCTGCCAATTAACACAGCTCAATGAAATTTGGACCTTACCTAAAAATAACTGCTACAGTATGGAACAGACGGTTACTGAAAGAAATAAGCAGCGAGTGGAACAGAAACAACACTGAAGCAACTTCAATTCATGATGGTCCCCAGGACGTTATGACAGTTGGGAAATGGTTCTTAATAGGGTGTGTGATCACTTCGGACGTCAATGCTTGCTCTGCAGTCTGCTCCTATGCTTGGCACGACGTTAGTGAATGAGTTCTTGTGGTTGGGCGCTCGATTCTGCTACCAGCGCGGTCGACAACTGTGGATTGTCGTTGGTGCTCGTGGACGTGCTGCAGTACGTCTCCCCAGTGCATGGTTGTGGTAACTTCCTACGGTACGAAACTACTGAGTCATCGATCCATAGGCTACACACTACTTAATCTAACGTACTCTAAGGATAACACACACACACACACACCCATGCCCGAGGGAGGACTCGAACCTCCGGCGGGTATAGCCGCGCGAACCGTGGAAAGGCGCCCCAGACCGTGCGGCTACCCCGCGCTGCCTCAGTGCATGCTAAATGTGCTTAGAGGGCATTTAAGTAGGGGTAACGAGCAAGCTAGGGAATTCGCCGTATACCCTCTCCCTTAAAGAGCACCCACCATCTGCGCTGTTCGTTGCGGCAGAGCATTGTTATCCATGAAAATGAAATCAGGTCTGAATTCAACCCTGAAAGGCGGAGGTGGGGAAAGATTGTAGTGTCACAATAACGTCGTACGCTGAGTGTACCGTGACAGAACAGTATGAAGGATGCACAGGAGTGAGGCACTGCAACGATTTCCACATGCGCCAACGTCCATCTAGCACTTGGCGAACCGCGCTCGTGGAGGATGGAAGACCCCTAGCAAAAATTCCTTACCAGTATTGTGACCAGCGTGGGAACACGTTGCAGGGCATGCATTGCCATCCATGGTGACCACACTCTCTATTATGAAACATTTTCCGCTTTTTGTAATGTCAGACGGTCCATCACCAACTGCGGTGTCTTTAGTACATTTATTGTCTTTCAATAAAAGTGTCACGTCTCTCCGTCTCACTGCGTATTTCATTCGTTACCTTCTGTAGTATAATGAATGAAAAGCATTAGTTTGCTTTTGTTCTACAATATTAGTTTTATTGTTAACCGGTTAACAGTAAAAGTAATATTGTAGAACAAAAGCAAACTGGTGCTTTTCATTCATTATTATAATGCTGTTCTACCATGAACCAACGGAAGATTCTGTTAATATTCTGTACTAATTTCAATGTGACTCATGCTCTGGAAGTTACTTTCATGCTTGCACAACAGTGTATATATTGAATACGTACAGGTGTGGATTTGGAGAACACTTGTAAATTTCGCGCAGTTGTGGCTGGAAGGTAGCTGAGGGACCGACGGGCACATCGGATGGCAGGCGAGGGCAATGTTGATATTTCGCAAATGATTCTGCGAGACAGACTTACGACACCACTCGCATGCGAGAAGTCACGGCCTGGCGGGCACCATACAGGGCGAAGCGAAATTCGCCCACTCGGGCTAAGTAGCGCGACTCCTCACATACCAGCGATAAAAAAAGTGTCACAAAATTTCATCTTGCGAGTACATCCGGCAGAAATAGGACGTAAAAGAGTGGCAATCTGGCAACACTGTAACTGCATGTATAGTAACTAACTCTGTCAAAAGGTAGCAAGTGTGCTGTACAGCTGGTGCAGTGGAGAGAGTTTCGGGTTAACATGCAGGCGGTTGAGGGTTCCATCCTGGTTGAAGCATATGTTTTTTATTTGGTAAATGTAGTGCAGTTGGTACGATATCTGGCATCTTAAACCTCAGCAGCGATTGCAGCGGGTCCTCTGGAAAACATTTGCACTTACATACGACAATTGTAGAAATGGAAGAATGGAAGATTGGTCAGCTTTGAAAGATACCCTTTTCACGTCGTGGGCTCGAATTTATTCGCACCACTTCGTCTACTAGAAGCGAAACCTGTACCCCCCTCTAATGGTCAGATAGATTAGTACCAACTATTATTCTTGACTCGTTCAGTTCCATTACATTTCGTTAGGGCCTTACGTTGCGTGCTTTGCGACTAATGTCCAACCACGGTTACTATTTCTATGTGTTATCACCATGGTCCCATTACTTGTTACAACTGTTTCTTATTTGTCTAACCACACATTTTTTGTGTTCAGAGTTAAAAAACGTTGTAAATTTTGGATACATCTGACATAAGAAACGGTTTATATTACAATACGAAATGTCAGAATGAAATTAGCAAATAAAAAAATGCACCTCAACCCAGCATTGAACCCTCGATCTTCTGCATGCTGACCCAAAACTTCATCCACTGCGCCAGTTGTACAGCACGCTGGAATTATGCTGTCAGACGTAGTTAACGTACGTGTCGTTACAGTTTTGCCAGACTGTCACTCTTTAACGTCCTTTTTCTGTCGGCTGTGCTCGCCAGACGAAATTTTGTGACAGACATTTTTTAATCGCTTTCATGTGAGGAGCCGTACTGCGAAGCCCGAGTGCGCAAATTTCGCTTCACCCTGTATACAAGTGTGAAATAATCAAGGCAGCACAGGGTACTGATGTACTATGAAGAACGCAAACGTGGCAATTGCAGCAGCGTCTGGTGGCGTGTGTGTAGGGACAGAAGCCGGCTGAGGAAAGCTGACGTCGTAATTATTAAAGGACACTGCACTTGTCCCCTCCAGAGAAACTACGCCAGAGTCGTAGGGAAAAGCGAGCTCAGAGACTCAAATCAAGCAGTCGTGTCGCCATTCTGTCCGAGTCCAGAACCTGAATGAATGACGATTGTTCAAGTTGCAGGCCAACCACGACGACCTTTTGGTGATAGGTACCGGTGGTCAGCCGGCCCGCTGAAGGTGCCTCCAACCTCCGCTGCACGGACGTGTCATAGCTGTGGCGATGCGCGCCGCACCTTGGCGCTCCAGCGGCGAAAGGATCGACAGGGCTGCTGGCTGACATCGTCCGGCGATCTGGGAGCTGCCACCTGCAGGGAAAGGGCTGGGTCGCGAACTTGTGGCCTCCCGGGTGCAGAGCTGTCTGCGGTTACTGTACGAGCTGCCCCGGGATGGTGTTCAAACAATGTTCAAATGTGTGTGAAATCTTATGGGACTTACCTGCTAAAGGTCATCAGTCCCTAAGCTTACACACTACTTAACCTAAATTATCCTAAGGCCAAACACACACACCCATGCCCGAGGGAGGACTCGGACCTCCGCCGGGACCAGCCGCACATTCCATGACTACAACTCCCAAGACCGCTTGGCTAATCCCGCGCGGCCCCGGCATGATGATCGGAGTTGCAAGTCTCAGTACAACGACTGCGGTAAGCTGATTACTTTCGGCGCTCTACATGGAGCCCACGAGTCGTACTTGGGGGAGCAGTCAGCCGTGTTCTGGGCCGCAGGCGCAGCTACCACACGCTGCGGCCACTTAGCCGTGGCGTGAAGAGGGGTGCTAAATCTGCTACAATGGATGACCGGACGCCGACGCTGCATATTCTGGCATTGGCATCGGCGCTGATCCACGGACTCACAGTACGCGGCGCCAGCATCGAGTTCAGCAGGAGCCCCGCTGTGTACCTTCGATGTAATAAAGTCAATGACACCCTCGCCAGTACTTCTCTGCACGCTTCGACGTTGAGTCGCCCCTCTCCCTCGTTCTGACATATTGCAACTGCTGACCTAGAGAGGGGGGGAGGGGGGGGAGGGTTGTAACACTATATTGGATGTTTCAATGTTATAGGCACAGACGGAAGGTGCGATTATAGGTCACTCAAACATGCAAATAAACTTAATAAACACTGGCCCAGAAACTAACTACACTACTGGCCATTAAAATTGCTACACCAAGAAGAAATGCAGATGATAAACGGGTATTCATTGGACAAATGTATTATACTAGAACTGACATGTGATTACATTTTCACGCAATTTGGGTACATAGATCCTGAGAAATAAGTACCCAGATAAACCAACTCTGGCCGTAATAACGGCCTTGATACGTCTGGGCATTGAGTCAAACAGAGCTTGGATGCTGTGTACAGGTACAGCTGCCCATGCAGCTTTAACACCATACCACAGTTCATCAAGGGTAGTGACTGGCGTATTGTGACGGGTCAGTTACTCGGCCATCATTGACCAGACGTTTTCAATTGGTGAGAGATCTGGAGAATGTGCTCGTCAGGGCAGCAGCCGAACATTTCCTGTATCCAGAAAGGCCCGTACAGGACCTGCAACATGCGGTCGTGCATTATCCTGCTCAAATGTAGGGTTTCGCAGGGATCGAATGGAGGGTAGATCCACGGGTCGTAACATATCTGAAATGTAACGTCCACTATTCAAAGTGCCGTCAATGCAAACAAGACGTGACCGATACGTGTAACCAATGGCACCCCATACCATCACAACGGGTGATACGCCAGTACGGCGATGTCGAATACACGCTTCCAATGTGCGTTCACCGCGATGTCGCCAAACACGGATGCGACCATCATGATGCTGTAAACAGAACCTGGATTCATCCGAAAAAATGACATTTTGCCATTCGTGCACCCAGGTTCGTCGTTGAGTACACCATCGCAGGGCAAACGTCGTCGAACTGTTCGTGCAGATGGTTGTTGTCTTGCAAACGTCACCATCTGTTGACTCAGGGATCGAGACGTGGCTGTACGATCCGTTACAGCCATGCAGATAAGATGCCTGTGATCTCGACTGCTAGTGATAAGAGGCCGTTGGGATCCAGCACGGCGTCCCGTATTACCGTCCTGAAACCATCGATTCCATATTGTGCTAACAGTCATTGGATCTCTACCAACGCGAGCAGCAATGTCGCGATACGGCAAACCGCAATCGCGATAGCCTACAATCCGACCTTTGTCAAAGTCGGAAACGTGATGGTACGCATTTCTCCTAGTTACGTGAGGCATCACAACAACGTTTCACCAGACAACGCCGGTCAACTGCTGTTTGTGTATGAGAAATCGGTTGGATTCTTTCCTCATGTCAGCACGTTGTAGGTGTCGCTACCAACCTTGTGTAAATGCTCTGAAAAGCTAATCATTTGCATATCACAGCATCTTCTTCCTGTCGGTTAAATTTCGCGTCTGTAGCACGTCATCTTCGTGGTGTAGCAATTTTAATGGCCAGTAGTGTATTTCGCAGTATCACATGTTACACCTTATATCACTGTCGATGAGGATCCATACAGCATGGCCACCTTCATGTGACAGATGGCTCCAGCACGTCTCCTTATCAATGCCTGTACAACGTTCAGAAACATAAGGTGTGCTACAGATGCATTACAACTATCCACAATGCCTTCCCAAAGTTCATTGACACCATGAGCACCATGGGTACATCGAACACGCCAGTATTCTCAGAGAAAAATGTTCAACAGGTTAAACTCGTGGTAGGGGGGGGGGGGGGGGGGGGTAGAGGCTAGCAGACACCTTCTGGGAAGCCTTGGCAGGTATTGACCGATACAATTGTTGTTGAAGATTTGAACTACGTAATCCTGAAGAGCCACATAAAATTTTCCCAGTGCATCATCATGCATGTACCGCATATGTAACCTGTCACTATAAGGGTCCTCATCCTATTAGTTGATCATCTTGTGTTGCTGGAAACGAAGATATAAACAATCAGTAACCTCTATCAAATGATCACCAACCTCAGTTACCCAAACGTTAAAGGAAAATTTCCGCTAATGTGCCGTCTCAATCTACATCTACATCTACATGAATACTCTGCAAATCACATTCAAGTGCCTGGCAGAGGGTTCATCGAACCACCTTCACAATTCTCTATTATTCCAATCACGTATAGCGCGCGGAAATAACGAACACCTATATACTTCCGTGCGAGCTCTGATTTCCCTTTTCGTGGTGATCGTTTCTCCCTATGTAGGTCGGTGTCAATTTTCGCATTCGGAGGAGAAAGCTGGTAATTGGAATTTCGTGAGAAGATTCCGTCGATACGAAAAACGCCTTTCTTTTAATGATTTCCAGCCCAAATCCTGTATCATTTCTGTGACACTCTCTCCCATATTTCGCGATAATACAAAACGTGCTGCCTTTCTTCGAACTTTTTCGATGTACTCCGTCAGTTCTATCTGGTAAGGATCCCACACCACGGAGCAGTATTCTAAAAGAGGACGGACAAGCATAGTGTAGGCACTGTCCTTAGTAGGTCTGTTACATTTTCTAAGTGTCCTGCTAATAAAACGCAGTCTTTGGTTAGCCTTCCCCACAACATTTTCTGTGTGTTCCTTCCAATTTAAGTTGTTCGTAATTGTAATACCTAGATATTTAGTTGAATTTACGGCTTTTAGATTAGACTGATTTATCATGTAACCGAAGTTTAACGAGTTCCTTTTAGCACTCATGTGGATCACCTCACACTTTTCGTTATTTAGGGTCAACTGCCACTTTTCGCACCAATGGTTGTATGTGGGTTCTCGTAAGCCCATGCGCTGTGTTGTTGATATTCATAATGTCACTGCAAGAGAGGGAGGGTGTTTCGCTACTGTCTGTCTCTGTCAGCTTCGCTTGTCAGCCTGCCCATCAAAAATTAATAAAGGTTCATGTAAATGTGTTGTTGTTGTGGTCTTCAGTCCAGAGACTGGTTTGATGCAGCTCTCCATGCTACTCTATCCTGTGCAAGCTTCTTCATCTCCCAGTACTTACTGCAACCTACATCCTTCTGAATCAGCTTAGTGTATTCACCTCTTGGTCTCCCTCTACGATTTTTACCCTCCACGCTGCCCTCCAATGCTAAATTTGTGATCCCTTGATGCCTCAAAACATGTCCTACCAACCGATCCCTTCTTCTAGTCAAGTTGTGCCACAAACTTCTCTTCTCCCCAATCCTATTCAATACCTCCTCATTAGTTACGTGATCTACCCACCTTATCTTCAGCATTCTTCTGTAGCACCACATTTCGAAAGCTTCTATTCTCTTCTTGTCCAAACTAGTTATCGTCCATGTTTCACTTCCATACATGGCTACACTCCATACAAATACTTTCAGAAACGACTTCCTGACACTTAAATCTATACTCGATGTTAACAAATTTCTCTTCTTCAGAAACGATTTCCTTGCCATTGCCACATTTTATATCCTCTCTACTTCGATCATCATTAGTTATTTTACTCCCTAAATAGCAAAACTCCCTTACTACTTTAAGTGTCTCATTTCCTAATCTAATTCCCTCAGCATCACCCGATTTAATTTGACTACATTCCATTATCCTCGTTTTGCTTTTGTTGATGTTCATCTTATATCCTCCTTTCAAGACACTGTCCATTCCGTTCAACTGCTCTTCCAAGTCCTTTGCTGTCTCTGACAGAATTACAATGTCATCGGCGAACCTCAAAGTTTTTACTTCTTCTCCATGAATTTTAATACCTACAACGAATTTTTCTTTTGTTTCCTTTACTGCTTGCTCAATATACAGATTGAATAACATCGGGGAGAGGCTACAACCCTGTCTCACTCCTTTCCCAACCTCTGCTTCCCTTTCATGCCCCATGTAAATGTAGCGGCCCGCAAATCAAAGTTGCTTTATATTTTATTATACGCAGCAGATATTTTGTATGAAAGAACTTCTCGAAAGACATGTGCGGAGAAAGAAGGCTCACGTCCGAATTGCATGTGACTTGGGAGTGTATTAACTTGCCTCACAACCACTTACCTTTTCTCTCTTTCTATCTCTCTCTCTCTCTCTCTCTCTCTCTCTCTCTCTCTCTCTCTCTCTCTCTCTCTCTTTCTCACTCCCTCCCCTCTCTCTCTCCCTCTGTCTATCTCTCTCTCTCTTTCTGTCTCTCTTTTAATATTGCCACTCTACTAGGCATTGTATACACCAATACGCAACTGAAAACGTTATGAAATGGACGGGGATTAATGAGGTACAATTTGTGGCCTTGGGGTGCTTTAGAATTCCAGTAGGTTTAGAAATCAATTGTGAATCCTTTAATTTAACAGATGCAATTCACTTTTCTACCTATAATCATCAGGCATTCATGGGGTTCAGAAAGAACACCGTTTTATAAATATTGGGCGGTACAATTAAGCTTCTCGTAAACGGTCCCATATCTGGAAACACATATTACATAAACTGGAAGGACAAATGAGGCACATAAACCGTCACAGCTTAGCTTTTTAAAAATAGGGAGCTACGATAAGGAAAGCCAGGTACCACTGAAACCTTTCACGAATATCTTCATCAGATAACGTACAGTAACTGCTTTGGAATCTATTCTTATTCAATATATACTTATGCCATAGTGGCAGGACATACATTTTTCCAATGGGGAAATTTCCACAGTCAACACCCAAATGGGGAAAACACATCGAAATCGACAGCGAAAGAAAATTTCCCACATGAATAGGTAATACATTTTTCCCAGTGTAATGCACCTGGTAGAGTAATTGGATGCAAAGATCTGAACTGGTGGAACTTGGGACATGTGGTGGGGTGATAGATGAAAATCTTTTCGTTTGATATACATTCAGAAAATTGGAATGTAGGAAAAGTCCAACAAACACGCAGGAATTCAAGCAACTCAGCACATCGTGATCTACATTTCAAGCAAGACAGTTTGGCTCTGAGCGCGTGGTGGGTGGTGCATGGTAGTGTGAAGGCCAAATTCGCACCATCTCCAAGGAAATCCACAATTAGAAAACTAATGATAATTTGTGCTGTGTACAGGCATTCGTTTAACTCTGCACATTACGTTCGTACGTTGAAACAGCGCAACTGTACTCTAGTGACTAACATACAAACACTTGGTGAGGGCAAAGACAAACTCGCTAAGATGTCCGAAAATTACAGTTCACAAACGACCACGCCAATTGCCAGAGGGTGGAATGGCGTGATCAACTAATGCACTATGGATACCTGAACATTCTATGGCAAGACGAACACATCTGGTAGAGCTGCGATTGGAACAAAGGGTACCATTCAAAGTTTACACAAACACATGAAATGAAACAGAAAATGCCATCCACCCACAATCTCTCTTCACATCATCAGTCTCGTGTTCGATGTGAATCTAGGGTTGCATGGCAGGGAAATAAACACAAAACTTGCTGCTACTCTGTAATTTAAAACAAATTGTCTCATGGCAGTAATTTCTTTCATGCAGCTTTTAAGGGTATGCATGCACTGAGTACTTCCCTTTCTCTATTACTTTCACACCGCAATTTCCTCAGAGCACACTAACCTACGATAAGCATACGTACTTCCCAACTGGCAAAAACAGAGATAAACCTCTCACCACCACCACAATACATCAACAAGGGAGTGGTGTTTTCTGCATCTGGCAGTTTCTGTTGATCTCTGGTAGAACGTATCTTTACACGGGCAGTCCATATTCTCCACATTTTCCTGTTTCTCCACATTCTTTCCTGCAGTGAGAAAGAAATGTTCGTTACAACACTACTGCTCTTAGAAGTACTCATAACACTCAGTAGCTTTAAGTTCCACTCACAACACGCTGCTCTCTTTCCCTCGCGTGTACTACTTTCACATAACACTTGTTACCACATTATTCTGCAAGATCCATCATCACCAACCACACATCCAAGATACGTCAACAACAAATCTAACAATGACATCCACCTACAATTACGTAGGAACCAACTAATTATGAATATTTACCTACTAGATGTAATCAAATGTCTTACTTATTCTACAAAAACGTTTATATCTAAAATGTGATGCAAGCCTCTAAATTTTTGATTGGAGGGTCTCCAGGTCAACGGCATTATTGTGCACTATCCTCTGTACTCGAAAAGGTCTTCAAATAGTGTTACTAAATTCTTCCAAGAGAGCATTTGCTTGTAGGATAATCTGTGTGCTTTCAGCAAGACCTTCTATCCTTCACGCAGCTCTTTTCTACGTGGTAACCATTTCTGCTTTCTGATTAATCACTCCTAGTTCGCGTCGACATTCGATACCATATTTAGTGGCCTCTTTTTTAGTCAAAACGCCATGTATATAGCGTAGCCTCACTTTGAGGTGACACAAATCCTCGTTATCTTCTTTTCACGTCTTATTGTGATCGCAATTACAGAATTCTGATATACTGAGGGATTGTTTTTGTTAGATACAAAACACATAATCCTCCCAAACAACAAGCAGACGCTAATTGGAGCAAAAAATGTAAATGTAAATGTGACTCAGCTGTGTAGTAAGTGTAGATTGAATTGTATTCAGGTATTTCTTATTTGCCGGGGCACAGGAAGAACGTCACATCGTTGAATTGGATTGTGTTGAGGACTCAACTCCAGTAACCAAATGGGTATATAGAAGACGAGGAAACGAGTTCAGATATTGAATGTAGGACCGTGGATGATATTTTGGTGTAGAATCAAGTCTTATGATCAGATGTTAACGCGTAATTATGTTCGGAAAATTCTCGGAAAGCAGCGCTTAGTGGAACGCTCAGAAATGACAGAAAATAATCGATTAAGACAAAGAGAAGTCATGGAAGATTTTTATAGGATCGAGGTGGACACACAGCAGTTAGATCTTCGTGAACAACACGAGACAGAACACGCAGAAATACCGAATGAGACCGAAAATGCAACATATGATGTTCAACATGGTCCAAAGAATGGACATGAGAATGGCGTTGCTAATGAAATAGACGCTGAGTCTGTAGATAGTGATTTACAGTATACTGCAACAAACGTAATCATATTGAATCAGTCAGGGTTGCAACTGCATGAAACAACGAGTGTTAGTGTTCCTACACAATGTTCGAAAGTGAATGAAACAGTTCACGAAAAACGAGACAGGGAACGGTTGCATCAGATGGTATCTGGCGAGAACGGTGTAGATGAAAACGCAAACGGTGTTGGAATGTGCACCGTTTATTACAACAATCACAGGAATCATAAAAGCGGATATAGGAGCGCATAACGCATCAAACAACACAGTTTCAGGAATCAGTAAAGCTTACGGAAGGCGAAATAACACAAGGGCTGAAAGAAACTAACAAATACAAAAATAGGCGTGGTAATATTCAAGGTCAATTAGATCAAATGCGAACTGAAGCTAACGAAGCGAAAATCACGCTTCAAATGCTCGTTACAGGGCACAATCAATTGAGAACAAACATTGACACTTGTAAGGGGTCCGTAGGCTCTTACTATAAATTTGCACTCGGCACGGGTCGATAGGGCAAACAATCGATTGTGTCGTGTTGCGAGAGCGGGTTTGGAGTTGAGCGAGAGTGCCATGTTGCGGGTAGAGATGTGTGGAGGTGTTGTTAAAATGCAAGGCTTTAACGGTGAAGGGAGTCGCCATCGCCGTGGTTAGACCCCCTTGTACTAGAATAATGCCGGGAAGGTGAAGAAGTATTATTACGAAAGTGATCAGTGACATTTCTAGGGCCGATATTTGGTTTCGCGTTTACCGCGCCGGCATCACCTTGGATTGCAATGTTGGAATCCAGTGTTGCATGCAGTGATGGATTAGCGTGTGACGATAATGGAAAATGAAGAAGCCTGTGCTGAGATTAGCCGTAATTAGATATGTATGACGAAGGCAATGGCTGTCTCCTATTTTTTCTTGTGTTTTTGAGACTAATATAGGTTAGTAATCAGTAAAACTGTGTTGGTGTTTTTCTTGTTACCAGGCATTTCATTGTTACAGTATTGAACAGGACGAACTGGAAAGTAACAACTTCCGTAGCAGTCAATTCCGATTACCAGCCCCATTAGGTACACGGTCATATTAATAATAAATATCGGGCTGCTATTCGATCAGAGCGGGTCGGGATGAATAAACGGAGGTGTTACACACTGTACAAAGAGACGTGGTTACGTTGCGTGAAGATACGCAACAAAGTGTCAAAAAGGTTAAACAACGGGTCGAAGCTTTTGCCATCAAAGCGACGACGAAGGCGGAATATGTTATTGCTGAGACGACGTGTCACAAAAGAAAGACAAAAGCAGTATTAAAGTAATTCGATGCGCGTATTTTAAAGATACAAGAGAAAAACTAACACCAATTTTAGCGGCTCAGATCGGAAGTTTTACATTCAATAGAAAGTCGCGGTGACATTGAAAGCGTTAGTGAGGAGTCGCAGACGATGACAGAATCCACTTTAGTGTCGGTGGATACTACCGTGAATACTGCAAAATCAACAGTTACCGATAGTGTGGCATAAAGGGTACGCGGTATTGCGTGTGACGTAAGACGAAACCGCAAACCGCGAACGGGAAATTAGTCCAATCCAGCGTATGCTAGAACACCACTAACCATAGGGAACTGTTTGGATTGCGAGCACTTGTTCAAGAAAGAATAACAGGTCAATCTGGAATCTACATCTACATTTATACTCCGCAAGCCACCCAATGGTGTGTGGCGGAGGGCACTTTACGTGGCACTGTCATTACCTCCGTTTCCCGTTCCAGTCGCGTATGGTTCGCGGGAAGAACGACTGCCGAAAAGCCTCCGTGCGCTCTCGAATCTCTCTGATTTTACATTCGTGATCTCCTCGGGAGGTACAAGTAGGGGGAAGCAATATATTCGATACATCATCCAGAAACGCACCCTCTCGAAACCTGGACAGCAAGCTACACCGCGATGCAGAGCGCCTGTCTTGCAGAGTCTGCCACTTGAGTTTGCTAAACATCTCCGTAACGCTATCACGCTTACCAAATTCCCCTGTGACAAAACGCGCCGCTCTTCTTTGGATCCTCTCTATCTCCTCTGTCAACCCGACCTGGTACGGATTCCACACTGATGAGCAATACTCATGTATAGGTCGAACGAGTGTTTTGTAAGCCACCTCCTTTGTTGATGGACTACATTTGCTAGGGAGTCTCCCAATGAATCTCAACCTGGCACCCGCCTTACCAACAATTAATTTTATATAATCATTCCACTTCAAATCGTTCCGTACTCATACTGCCAGATATTTTACAGAAGTAACTGCTACCAGTGTTTGTTCCGCTATCATATAATCATACAATAAAGGATGCTTCTTTCTATGTATTCGCAATACATTACATTTGTTTATGTTAAGGGTCAGTTGCCACTCCCTGCACCAAGTGCCTATCCGCTACAGATCTTCCTGCATTTCGCTGCAATTTTCTAATGCTGCAACTTCTCTGTATACTACAGCATCATCCGCGAAAAGCCGCATACAAGAGCGTCGTTTGCAAAAAGGTTCAGTACGTCAAGCACAAAGCGTGACATACGCTGATCAAAACATGGTGACTGGTTACGCAACGCCACAAACTGTAGGACGAATACCGACGGGTTACAGTACAGCGTCTAACGAGCCGAATTGCTTACACGTCAAGATACAGAGCCGGTAGCGGGCGTTATGCACGCATATTGCGCAATGAGACCTGCAAGTGATTCTGCTGCACAAATGTCAGAATGAACCAAGTAACACACGTTTGCGTAGATTTGACGAAACCCGACAGAATTCCAATCTTCAAAACCCAGCATGAACATCACAGAGAGGAGCGAGAGGGTTCGATGATAACCACTTTCTTAGAGTGCGGAAATACCAGCACTATAAGGAAGATGCAAATATTCTCCACCCCTGCACATTTATTGACCAATTTAAAGAAGGAATACCAACACATTCACCATCGAAACATAAATTAGATTTTATTTGTGCACTATGGAGGGAGCTGTTGCTGAAAGTATGCAGAAGACAACAGAAACTTGCGATCCGTATGATTTGTTTATAGCTGCCTTTATAGAAAGATATTGGTCTCCTGAGGCTCAAATGAGAATAAAATATGGATTGTTACAAAATGTCTCATTCGAAAATTCGCGCGGGAAAACAGCAAATGGCTCTGAGCACTATGGGACTTAACATCTGTGGTCATAATTCCCCTAGAACTTAGAACTACTTAAACCTAACTAACCTAAGGACATCACACACATCCATGCCCGAGGCAGGATTCGAACCTGCGACCGTAGCTGTCGCGCGGTTCCGCACTGAGCGCCTAGAACCGCTAGACCACCGCGGCCGGCGGAAAACAGCAGTCAAACCCTATGAGACTATGGCAAAAAGGGACCAATACTTAGATAACCCATATAGCGACGGAGAATTGATTCAAATATGCAAAACGAGACTAACAATGAAGTATCAACAAGCCCTGATACGACGTGGGAGCGTTAATGTAGAAATTTTCAAAGGTGTTTTGAGAGACGTCGCAATTCAGGACAGAGTAATTCTGAAAGAACATGTAATAGTAAGGAGAATAACAATAATGGTAGTGATGGTAGGCCAGTATTGGGATTTAATTTTGGACGAAATGGGAATAATTACGGAAATAGGAGTAGTGGAAACACTACACTACAGCGTAATGGATATAGTTTTAATAGTGGTTGGAACAGGAGGAATATAGACAAAAACAGGAATGGAAACTGGAGAACTCGGGATAACCGACAGACCGACTTTAATCAGCGATCTCCAGGTCCATGGGGAGAAAGTAGGTGGGGAGGTAGTGCGAGAACGCAGCCACGGGCAAATACTTGGGTTAATTACTGGAGAAACGAACCACAGATGGAGGTTGAATTACGACCAACAAATCCTGGGAAACGTGAGGTTTGACTGACGCTAGGTATTGTAGGAGTTCAAGCAGATAACACACATTCTGTAGAACGGGACGACAAGGCGTCCGCAGCAATAAATAGGTTAAGGTGTTACGTACAAGAGTCGGAATTGGGAACAGGAACGACAGAAAGATCATCAAAGGTATCTGCACAGGTACTGCAAATAGGGAGGAAGTCACAACTGAAGTGTTGGGGCGAAATAGGTTGGGTTGACACTGACGATGAGGATGAACTCCCAGCATTACCTAGTAATGAACTATTTGATTATGACGAAGCAATGACTTATATGGTGTAGATGTTTGATTCTTAACAGGCGAAAAATGATTTTCAGCGGGATATTACATATCCTATTGTAACCTGTGATGCTACCATTGATCAAGACGATAGTATTAACCGACAAAATACGGCTAATACAGGTCATAAAAAAAGAAGGAAGTATGGATAAGTACGCCTAATCAAAATCTCGACACCTACAGGATCTACTAAAATCCTTCCACAAAACTTTGGAAGAAAAGCAGAAAGGTTCTGGGGCATTGTGGATTGCGGGTATGGAACAAAATCGGGAAGAACAAGTCGATAATGGAGAGGAAAATGACAGGGAAAATATTCCATCTTGATCGGTAAACGAACCAGATAATAAATTATGTTAACAGTCTGATAAACCAGATTCAAATGTATACAATTTTGGCATATACGAGAACATAGTGCAGCAGTATTACCGAGACTATGTAATCATCACACCAGACACAGAAAACAGCGACATAGGTGAAAATTTGAATCTGCAACTGTCAGTGGAAGATAACAAATATTATAACGAGTTGAAACAGGATGAGAGTACAGATACACTTAACGTAAAGTTTGACTCCCCAGAATCTAAGGGTGAAGTACTGTCACACATAAAGAATACTTGCCAGGCTCTAAACTCCAAATTAAACACGATTACAAAGATGTGTGACGAGGAGACAAAGGAAGTAGGAAGGTGCGAAAATGAGGATTTAACGTCTAGATTGGTTACTTTAGAAGCTGATCTAGAAGCAGCGAGACTAAAGTTGGACAATTTAAAAAAGGGAAGAACTTCTTACCCCAACCCTCAATTAGGACCATCAAATTTTAATAGAAGATGACGCAACTATGGATGTCCATAAACTTCCAGGTGTGACAGAACAAACACACATACATAGGTTAAATTACAAAGCAATTGATAACATGTTACTGGAGGAAGTCGAAGACGAGAGTACTTCAGATATAAGTCCACTACTTCGTGTACCAGTCAAGGATATTGTCGTTAACGCAATAGTTGATAGTGGAAGTGAGTTAACGGCGATATCACAGCCGTTATGCAATTGTTGCAACTGTTGTTGTCGTTGTTGTGGTCTTTAGTCCTGAGACTGGTTTGATGCAGCTCTCCATGCTACTCTATCCTGTGCAAGCTTCTTCATCTCCCAGTACCTACTGCAACCTACATCCTTTTGAATCTGCTTAGTGTATTGATCTCTTGGTCTCCCTCTACGATTTTTACCCTCCACGCTGCCCTCCAATGCTAAATTTGTGATCCCTTGATGCCTCAAAACATGTCCTACCAACCGATCCCTTCTTCTAGTCAAGTTGTGCCACAAACTTCTCTTCTCCCCAATCCTATTCAATACCTCCTCATTAGTTACGTGTGACAATGACTCATTATTGTTAAAAGCATGAAAGTTCAAAGTACATGGACCAATTATGGGACGTTCGTCGAACGTCACAAGACAGACAAGACTTGCATCTGACTGGCAGGGTCATGTAATAGAAACTAATTTTGTCATAGTACCAAAGATGTCAGTCGTCATGATTATCGGAGCTGACTTCCTCAATCAACATAAAGCTGTGCTGGATATGTCACTTTAGGAGAAATGACCTTGAAATTCGAGGAAAACCTGAGACATGAAGAAATTTGTGGAAATTATACTCAGTTACAAACGCAAGTAGATGGAGATATTGCTTGTCAGAATAATCCGCGATATCTATGGACCAACGAACTAATGCCTATGGATTTGAGAATACTTGAAGACATTTACACAGAGATAGAAAAAATACGAAGTCTAGAGGGGTTAACAAATCAGTAAAGGTTGGAATTAGATAGAATCTTACTAAAGCATGCGATTGTATTTGACGTGCTGTATTCCTGGTGTTAAATAAGATGGAACAAGATGGTATCATTGAACAGGGGCATTCAATTTATAACAGTCCATTACTTGTTGTGAGAAAAAGGATGGAACGATACAAACGGTGTTAGATTCCAGTCAAATTGACACAATCATAGTTCCAGAAACAATCGTCCTGAGAGACTAGAAGACTTGCTCAAAAAATTTTATAATGTAAAAATATTCTGGTCAATAGATTTACAATTAGCTTTTGGTAAATTGAATTAGCTCCTGAATGCACGAAATATACTGCATTTACTGCTTTTGGAAGGTGTTATAGGTTTAAAAGACTCCCCTTCGGACTGAACATTTCGTCCGCAGCTTTTATTCGAGGTCTAGGAAGTATTCTACCTAAGGAGTTACAGGAGCGATTCACATGTTATGTGGATGACATCCTCATAGCAGAGTCATCGTGGGATAAACGTTATGAAATACTGGATACCTTACTGAAAACACTTCAAGTACATGGGGTAACGGTAAACTTAGAAAAATCCAAATTTGGAACACAACACACAGACTTCCTAGGACATGTCATATCTGCACAAGGAATAAAACCGAACCCAGAAAAACTAGAGGCAATAAGAAATTTTGTAACACCGCATAATAGGAAGGCGCTAAGAGGCTTTTGGGTCTCGTAACATTTTTTAAAAGGTTCATCTGTACAGACACTCTAGCTACACCCAGACTATGCATTTTAACTGGTAAAAACATTCCATGGATATGGGATGATACTGCAGAACAAGAATTTCAGAAGTTGAGAAAGACGTTAGCGGAAACAGCCATGCTGTCACACCCAGATCTTACGCAATATTTTTGTATGGCAACAGACAGCTCCGAGACCGGGTTAGGCGTAGTATTATTTCAACGCTACAAACAAGATGGACAAATAACGCATAAGACCATTGCATTTGCGAGTCGTGTGTTATCAAAAAGTGAGAAGAATTATTCCGTTACATAGCTGGAAGCTTTAGCGGTAGTCTGGGGTTTCCGAAAGTTTAGATACTTTCTGTTCGTAAGGAAAACTATTCTACACACAGATCAAAAAGCTTCTGAGTTTTTACTCACAACGAATTTGACACGTGATAAGCTCGCAAGGTGGATTTTAATCTTGCAAGAGTATGATTTCTGTGTAAATCATATCCTAGAACCGGCAAACACATTAGCAGATTTTCTTTCCCGATGTCCACAAGGTGCAACCCCTAAGTAACACGAAGTTCGGTGCAGATGAAGACCAAATTGGTATATATTACATAAGAGGAGTTCCTTTTGAAAACGACAAAACAATAGTTTTCCTAAACATTTCAAACGAACAGAACAAAGACCCAGAGATGTTAAGGGTCAAACATAAGTGGAATTGCAAGAACTTGGTGGACATTCGTCAGCATTATTTGCTGAAGAATGATGTGCTGTTCTGCAGACGAGACCCAAGTACAAGTTTGTGGACAGTATATGTTCGTGATGAACCCGTGAACAAGTATATATGGTACACTCAATTAAGTAATGGGCAGTTTGGGGCGAAGAAATGTTTTATGAAACTTAAAGAGACCGCACATTTCCCCAACATGGAAAGACGTATTCGGCAAGAACTCAAAAAATGTAAGGATTGCCAATGAGCCAAACACGTTATTTTTCAGACTAGACCACCATTGTCACCCATAACACTGAAAAAGCTTAAACATCTAGCAGCAATAGATTTGATGGGACCGTTACCAAGGACAAGGAATGGGAACACATCTATCATGGTAGTTTTAGAGTTAACATGAAAGTATATCACTTTGACCCCTTTGAAACATGCAACTGGTATTATGATCAGTAAGGCACTAAAACGTGATTTCCTCAAGCAGGTAGGGTATGTAGAAAGGTTAATTTCAGATAATTGGCCCCAATATAGATCTAAACCTTGGTTGGCGGCTTTAAAAAGACTTAAAATTAAACCCATCTTCGTACCCAGGTACAAACCAAGCACCAATTTTGCAGAACCAACGATGAAGGATATTGGGACATGGTGTCGTTTGTACTGTAATTCATGACATACCACGTGGGATGCCAATTTACATCATTTACAGATTATTATTAACGAAATACCACACAGTGCTACATGATTACCACCAGTCACAATGCTCAAAAATAAAAGACCATTGGATAGTGTAAGAAAGGCTGTAAAATTAGCTCTCAAGAACATTGAATGAGCAGCTGCAAAAAGGAAGCTCAGAGCAGAGAAAGGTGCACCCATATGGGTACTCACTGTGGGACAGATGGTTCTTGTTAGAACTCACTTATTATCTAATAAAGGAAAACAGGTTTGCCATAAATTCTATCCAGTTTATAAGGAACCCATGTCAATTAGTAAAGTGATTCACGCAAATGCGGTAGAATTGGTGAACCCAAGAATGGGAAAAATATAGGTGTACATCATGTAAGCCACCTAAAGCTTATAATGAATGATAAATCTTGCATTGATCATATGGCAATTAACCATGAAAACTAAAATTTAATGGATCACAGAAGATACAGAAAAGAATGTAGATATGTTTCAGGTAGCAGAGGATCTCAAGAGGCAGACAGGAGGAACTACAAACATGTAAATATTTAAATACAGATACAATAATACTAATCATTTATACCATCAAAGTAGGTTAGGACATACAAAAAAATAAAGGAAAACTAATTGTATGATGCACTAATTAACCAGCCTACACGTCATCAGTCCATGCTCATTCAAGAAGTAAAGGAACCATTCTAAAATGACGTAACTTAATGTGTCAGAGATATATTTTAATTTCTTCTCTAAAGTAGTGAAAAAATATTTAAACGTTCATTTTGTATTGTTCATGTAAATGTACACATCTAAAGGTTATAGTAAATACAGGTAAATAAACTTGTAAGTAGTAGTATTAAGCTAAAGTCATTGTAAAGCAAATGAAACAAAGAAGGCATGCAACACAACATCACTACAATCTTCTGGAGATGGGAGCCAAGTTGACAACAGAAGCAGAAAGACGACAGGTAGCTATGGGCTGAGTGTAAGAGTTTATACGATTGAACAATATAGCCTTAGCGACAGACAGAAGACAGAAGTAAGGAATTTACTGTCTCATGCTGCACATTAGCACGCAGGACAAGCCAGGTGTATTTTGAAGAATATTGTTCCACGCCTCTCCACATTAGCGAGAGGACAGGAAAACCAATTAGTATCGAGGGACACATAAGCCGCACATCTGTGAGGAAGACCCAAGCAACCCCATTAACAGTGAAGAACAGTAGCAAACCGTCTGGAACAGCTCATTAGTTCAATCGCCTGGAAAAATAAACTCAGAATATTTCTCTCGATATTCCAGATGAAGAATCTGATAACTGAAAACAGATATATCACTTCTTAAATTATCTATTCAGACTTGACCATATCTCATAACAGCATTACTGATAGCCGTTCCGAATACTTTTGCTGAATAACATACCCTATCCCTATGCCCGAGAAGTTGCAAGTTCCAAGAAGGAAGACATGAAAACACAGCAAGTAACGAAGAGAAGAAAGGGTCCCAAGAGGAGGGCAGAAGACAGCAAGATTACTTTCTAAATCCTATACCTTAAACCAGTATGAAATTTGGCAGAATCAACAGAAAGCAATATTCAACAAAACCGTGGCAGTTATTCATTCTAACTATCAAACCAACCAAAGGCAGTCAAACCATGAAACAGAGTACGCATAATGGGGGCATCAAGATGCAGCAAGCATTTAGGGGCTACATTTATCAACCTCAATGGAAACTACGCCAGTAAGGGACTATGCCACCTATGTTGTCACATCGTGGCATTGGCTTTGGACGAACAGTTTATCGTCAAAACAATGAAACATGTAAAAGACCAAGCAATGGCATTCGTGCTCGTAGTCTCAGAATTGTAAATGTCGATAATCATCAACAGCCAGCAAAGTCTACAACTGACTAGAGCGTCAACCACCACTGATAGACAGCAGCATGGGGAAGCAAAACCAGCCCCAATTTCAAAGTGTAAAGTGTATAAAGAAATAAAGTGATGTGTGTGACAGATTCATAGTAATATTTTAAAGAGTGCAAAAGATAATCACTTCAGCAAGGAATTGAGATGCCTCTAAATAGTCAGTCACACCTGCACCTCTGGGAATTTTTAATTTATGTGTTTCATTTGTATTTTGTAACTTGATTTATAAATTGTTAAAGTCTATTCATAAATCATCATGTTTTAAATTTTGTATTTCATGTGTAATTTGTAAATGTCCATCCAATCCAAATATATGTTAATAAGAATTTATGTGTTGTAGATGTTTTGGAAATATGTGTTTTTAATGATAAATAATGTCAATGAAAATAAAGTTTGTGTTAATGTGTATAGAAATTTGAAAATGTTTAATTATTTTACATATATAATGTTCACTTAAGTACTTACATGTCTGTTTATGATGATAATTTTCGACACTGATGTAGCATTTAAATGTTGAGAGTAGATATGAAATGAATGTTTCCTTAACTTCACTCATCTTTCACAATTATCTATATCATGAATGTTTGAGAATTGTGGAATGCCTGAAGTTATTGTAAAGAGAGAATCTAAAGGGTGGATGAACCATTCTAATAGATTTTAAACCCAAGTACTACAGAAAAATTTGTAAGATTACCCAAATAAATGACTGTAAAGCCATATAATAATCATCTAAATAGAAAAAGCTTTGTAAAGTAATACATTCCAAATCAATTAGTTAAAAAAATATAATGTTCAAACAACATCATCTAGTATAAGATAGACAAGTAGCTGTAGAATGAGTAAATTATTTGAAATTATAATTTTGCACTGCAATGTGCAATGCCTCAACCACAGATCACAGCAGCACAAAATTAATTCGGAACTGACAGCATGTGTAAGGCATCTAGATTTAACAGTCCTTACATGAATTTTAGCCATAATGAAAGTACAACACAGTGTAAGATCCTCAGAAAATAATAACTACATTATATCAACAAAGGCAATTGCAGTTAACCTCACGTACCCGAAAACTAACAAAACAATCTCTACCAATATATGGCCAGTGGCATGAAACAAACAGGTTAAAGCGAAATGCATTTTGGAGGGAAACCGAGCAGGCGGCTAATGGTATTGTAAAACACCCGTTAGCAAGAGAATAGCGAGTTTCAGCGTAGAAAGGGATAAAACCAGAACAATTCACTATTCCTTTTAACGTAAATAAGGTTGGGACCAAGGGTAAGTGGTTGTACATCATTAACAGGGCTAGGCCATGACCCAGAAAGAAAAATAAAAATGTTTATTCACCCTAGCGAGACGGTGATTGGCTGAAGCCATACTTGGCGATGCAGATAGGACACACTGGGGAGATCTCCATTATATAAAGGCAATTTGAGACCAAAAATTAAGGCTCTCTCTCTCTCTTTCTCTCTCTCTCTCTCTCTCGTCACGTGGAGGGCCGCACAAGTGTGTGGAAATAAGCAAAGGCGTTGAGAGTTTGCTTTCTGAGAAGTGAGGACGATACGCTTCACGTATCGTAGCGACAGATAACGAAGTCGTAGTTAAGTATTCCTGTGGGAATTTTTGCAGGCAAAGACATTGTGGTCGTTGCCTCAACCCATAGCGAGGGTGCAATAGCCATTATTTCGACTAGGGAAAGATTAACATTCAAGGGAACGCAGGAAAGTTGCGACTGAGTGAATTCAGTCAAGGCCAGAATAGGGAATTAGCGTTTCAGATCCAGCATGGGCACAAAGCCGTTGCAGAGGCCGCTTGATAAGGTGTTAAGTCTAGATTTTGCTCACTCCAACTTGCATACGCTTTGACCATTGAACATGAAAAGCTAGGATACTAACCCACCCTCACAGTGGGTACATGAGAGTTTTTCATTGGTCCAAAAAGGAAATTTATTCTCCATCAACTCGGTGCAATGACCAGAAATGACAACATAGATTTACATGAGCTGATGAGGATTTTTAATATTCATTCTTTCCTGTGATAAAAAACTTTCATGTGTAGAGATCAAGATTTTAATAACTGCCGTTTCAATATGTCCAAGAATTAAATATTTTGTTACTGATTATCAAAAGAAATTGAACATGATTGTTGTTTATCTTTTGACCCCTGAAAGCAGCAGTTGATAAATTTATATGTCCAATAAAAAAAGGGAATAGCTGTTTTGTCTTTCTAGAATAGACCCCGAACTTTCACTTTTATTAATTCATGCATTCTAGGTACGTGACAGCAGCATTTCTAATGATTTTTGTTATGATCCGCACCTGATATTGGCTGCCTTACAGGGCCAGGGACATATTTATTTAGAATGTCTGTTTGACACCCTGAGCTTGAGAAGACTGTTCAAAATTTTTTTCCGTTTGCGCGCTAAATGGTAAGCTATGTTTGTACACATTAGTCCACTCACTAAGCAGATACAACGGTCGGAAGTACGACACCTGTGCCTTAGTACAATTGTTTCCGCTGTATTTATGACCAAGAGCTGATGAATTAGAACATTAAAGATCGAGTATAAACCAAGAAAGGCCATATAATAGCGGGACAAATTTTCAAACGACAGCTAGGGTCTTAGTACAATACTATTGTTTATATCTACGACCAAAGAGCCGACCGACCAAAACCCTGAGGACCGAGTAAAAACCAGAAAAATTTTTCTGTAGCACCATATCTCAAACGCGTCTATTCACTTCTGTTCCCGTTTTCCCACTGTCCACGATTCATTACCATACACTGCAGTGTTCCAAACGTACATTCTCAGAAATTATTCCTCAAATTAATGCCTTCGTTTGATACCAGTAGACTTCTCTTGGCTAGGAATGCCCTCTTTGCTGTGATAGTCTATGGAATTTTTTTGCTTAACACCTGCTTTATTTAACGTTTAAATCTAAAGGAAGTGGAATGGCTGGCGCAATAAAGTGAACATTTCAATTCCAATGTGTTTATTAACTACCAAAAACAATCTCACATAAAAATTGACAGACGCCACTCAGGCAAGAATATTTAAGAAACACTCATTACATAAAAACATAAGCAAGTTAGTAAATCATTAGCCAACGATCTCCCATAAACATTGAGCAACGCCACTCACACAAAATACTTAAGAAAGTCTCTCATTTCATAAAATCATTAATAAATTAATAAACCATTCGCAACGATCTCATATAAAAATTAACAGAAGCCACTAAGGCTGAATCTGACCATAACTTTAACAAAACAACTCTAGTTAAGACACGTTATTTAAGACCCTTTCAATTCCAATACTTTAACATTACATGTAAAATAACAGTGGACACACAGCCTCAATTTTAACACGAATACTTAGAACATATTTATTAAAACGTAACTTGGGAAATCTTGCAAATTACTAGACTAGAGAAACTTGCAGAACGAATCACGAAATTATTCAAATGCTCATTGGCTTGTAAGATGGGCTTTTAAGTCATAGAAATTTACAGCTTTGTACAATCATAAATGTGTAACAACAGAAGTAAGGCCTAAGCTTGTAAGGCCGAAGTTTAACCACGAACGGTGGAACCGACTGAGGGAAGTAATACTTCGAACCGTTTGCCACCCCACATCGAGTAGGCCACCGAAAAGCGAACCCAGCAAACGCAACCGAAGAGGAACACACGAGCTCAGCCGAAGTCCACCACCCGTAAGCCAAAGTTGCAATCTAAATGGAAGCTCTGCGGTTTGGTCGTCCGCTGCCTCAGCTCACTGAAAAACAGACCACAGCCGAAAACACAAGGCCAAAAAACTTTTCTTAACTTAAACATTCAAGATTGACCAGTAAATTAACACTATAAAATTAAAGCTAAACAACAACTAATTTCACTCGCAAGTCCTTTCTTTAAGTGAAACAGTACCAGATAAACGATAAGAGTGGGAAATGAACTGGCTCACGAGATCATACACTCACTAGAACTTAATGACACATATATTGGACAGCTTAAGTGGGCGTGGGAAGCTCAACATGGCAACGTTTAGAAATAAAAACTCAGATTGCCCGCAGAGGACATAGTGGCATGGATTAACCGATATGGTAAGCAAATTAAACACTTGCTAATAATAAATAATGATCTAGTATTCTGTAAATACATCAATATTATACGGATGCAGGGAAGAGGCTTAGTAAGAGGTATCCAATGGAATCGAACACACATAACATCACGCGTTGGGTGTCTTGATGCAGGGGCGATTTTGCGAAGATGTCAGACCTTCACTTCGCAAGACCTTAACAGCGTGTCCCTCCAAGAAAGCGGGGACATCCACAGCTCACGAGGTTGCCGGAGAATGCACAGCGCTGGCCAACTCCAGCCGCCTCCAGTATAACCACGTGATAACGGCCGCCCGGCCTCAGGCACGCCGTCTTCGTTTCTGCACGCCAGCCAATGGCCGACTCGCGCACCGCCGCCTTCCGTTCTCAAAGCGTTGTTCCCGTTACTCGCGGTCGGCACTCGCTTATGTCCCGAGCCGTCTCAAGCCCCAAGACAAACCTTTGTACTAGGAAATCGATCGTACTCATGTCAGAGATACTACTGGCCAGTCCTACCACGGATCAGTCCACTTTTTATGTCTACCTTCCCATGTCCGTCATGGGTTATTTTGCTTCCGGGGTAGCAGAATTCCTTGACTTCCTCTGCTTCGTGATGCCCAATTTTCATTTTAAGTTTCTGGCTGCTCTCATATCCGCAGCTTCTCATTCCTTTGATCTTTCTCCAGTTTACTCTCAATCCATATTCACTACTCATTAGACGGTTCATTCCACTCGAAGGATTTTGTAATTCTTCTTCATTTCCACTAAGCTTAGCAACTTCATCAGCGAATCTTATCATATATCACCTTCCACCCTTAATTTTAAGCCGGCCGTTGTGGCCGAGCGGTTCTAGGTGCTTCAACCTGGAACCGCGCGACCGCTACGGACGCAGGTTCGAATCCTGCCTCGGGCATGGACGTGTGTGATGTCCTTAGGTTAGTTAGGTTTAGGCAGTTCTACGTCTAGGGGACTGATGACCTCAGATGTCAAGTCGCATAGTACTTAGAACCATTTGAAACATTTTTGTGTTGAAAAAACGAAAAGGAAGTGAGAGAGGGCGAGGGAGCTTCTCGTAACTTCATGTGATGTTCCGTAGGTGGTATAAACATATGACATGGCACCGGTGGTAATAAAGCAATGTTTACGTACGACTCAGTCAATGCCAGTCCAGCGCCGATTCACAAGAAGGATGGGAAATACGTACCTCATTCCATCGTTCCTAGTCTTGTACAGCGTATCAGTTCGCTGATGCATTATTTCCGTGTATAGCGGTGCTCTCTCGCGCGAACGTTCAGCACCAAGCGAGGCTGCTCCGTGTGTATATCGCCGGCGTCGAGCCGTTAAGTGCCGCAAGCTCTCAGCGCAGACTGGGTATCGTGTTGCACAGGCAGGGTAAGCACCTGGGAGTGGGGTCAAAGACCTCGTTTCCATGAAGTCTCCACTCGACCGTTTCCGTGGTGGTGGTGGTGGTGGTGGTTGTTGGGATGTTTAACGGTCCCACGCGGGATGAAGAGCTCTCCATCCGCGTTTCAGTTGTGCATCTCCTATGGTGCCTGAACTTCCTGCTTCGACAAGAGGAATCTGCTATTCGACGAGGCATTTAGCGTAAAAATTTCAGTAATTACCATTCAACGGACTGTATTTAATTTTATGCTATTCACGTTTAATTGTCGTAGATTTCCAATACCTATTTTTATTGAACGAAAATTTGGGCTATAAATTTAATTTAAAATTTTTTCTAAAAATTAAATTTGAAAGAAAAGTTGTAAGACCGTATTACTGTTTTAGATTCCCTTATAATATGTAAGTGCGTTTCCGACGATTTTTGTGTAGAGCTATGCCGTTTAGATGTCTGCTTCAAATTTTTAGGAAACTTGTAAAGCTTCAAACAGCCGGTAGGAGCAACAAACTAAAACATTTAAAAGACACCTGCCGAACGTTAAATACTGTCTTTTGTGTATTGTGCCATATGAAACACAAAACTGCCATTTTGAACAACTTTTTTTTCTAAAATGCAGTAGTACTTTTCTGCCTCTTGAAGTTTTCCCAGTGCATGGTTTAATCTCCTTTCGTGCGTGCCTGCAACACAGCAGTATTTTATCTTCGGCTAGTAAACCGCACAACCGTCTTCACGGTGAGTCATGACTGAATTAGGATCATCTAGAAACCGAAATAACAACTATTTGTCGCTTGACAACATATAACGGTAGTGAACAGTATAGTTATCGAGAAGACACATTGTGTGCTGTTGGAAAAACTGTTTTATGTAAACGGCAGCAATTACATTGCTTCGTTGAGAGAATATCGCCGACTGGAAGGTCTGGAGGGTAGTTCGATCTCAGTAAATGCCTTAGAGAAAATGATAATGAAATTCGAGGACACCGTTGAGCTTGGTGTGGCTGCCGGAAGAGGAAGGCATCCTAACGAGGTGGAAGCTATTGATGAGGTTGAGCATGTGCCCTGGGTAGTGCCAAATGCTCGCACAACGCCACGAGAACTGTTCAACTCGTGGTCAAATGTGTGAAAACTTTTGCGGCATATTTTACCTAGGTACACTCACAAGTGGCAGCAGCCGTGGTGTAGGAAGGATCAGTCAGCCTTCGGTAGTGGTCAGGCACGCACGCCTTGTCTGCATCTCGCCTGTTGTCCATTTTGCAAGCGAGCACGTGTTTATTTGCTTCCGGGTAGCGAGTTGTTTTGGAGTCGACTTCATCGACCGTCTTGGCGTTTTCTTACTGCAAAGCCACGTTAATAATTAAAAAGGATTTAAAAATAGTTTTCCTACGCCACTCTCAACTACTTGTAAATATTTAAACAAATGCATTGCACACACCGGTATGTGTATTTACACTACTGGCCATTTAAATTGCTACACCAAGAAGAAATGCAGATGAAAAAAGGGTATTCATTGGACAAATACAATTACATTTTCACGTAATTTGGGTGCATAGATCCTGAGAAATCAGTACCCAGAAAACCACCTCTGGCCGTAATAACAACCTTGATACGCCTGGGCATTGAGTCAAACAGAGCTTGGATGGCGTGTACAGGTACAGCTTCCCATGCAGCTTCAACACGATACCACAGTTCATCAAGAGTAGTGACTGCCGTATTGTGAAGAGCCAGTTTCTCGGCCACCATTGGCCAGACGGTATCAATTGGTGAGAGATCTGGAGAATGTGCTAGCGAGGGCAGCAGTCGAACATTTCCTGTATCCAGAAAGGCCCTTACTAGATATGCAACATCCGGTCGTGCATTATCCTGCTGAAATGTAGGGGTTCACAGGGATCGAATGAAGGATAGAGCCACGGGTCGTAACACATCTGAAATATAACGTCCACTGTTCAACGTTCCCGTCAACGCGACAAGAAGTGACCAAGACGTGTAACCAATAGCACTCCATACCATCACGCCGGGTGATTCGCCAGTATGGCGATGACGAATGCACGCTTCCAATCTGCGTTCACCGCGATATCGCCAAACACGGATGCCACCAAGATGATGCTGTAAACAGAATCTGGATTCATCAGAAAAAATGACCTTTTCCCATTCGTGGCCACAGGTTCGTCGTTGAGTACACCATCGCAGGCGCTCCTGTCTGTGATGCAGCGTCAAGGATAACCGCAGCCATGGTCTCCGAGCTGATAGTCCATGCTGCTGCAAACGTCGTCGAACTGTTCGTGCAGATAGTAGTTGTCTTGCAAACGTCCCCATCTGTTGACTCAGGGATCGAGAAGTGGCTGCACGATCCGTTACAGTCATGCGGATAAGATGCCTGTCATCTCGACTGCTAGTGATAAGAGGCCGTTGGGATCCAGCACGGCGTTCCGTATCAGCCTGCTGAACCCACCGATTCCATATTCTGCTAACAGTCATTGGATCTCGACCAACGCGAGCATTTATGTTGCGATACAATAAACAGCAATCGCGACAGGCTACAATCCGACCTTTATCAAAGTCGGAAACGTGACGGTATGCATTTCTCCTCCTTACATGAGGCATTACAACGTTTCACCAGGCAACGCCGGTCAACTGCTGTTTGTGTATGAGAAATCGGTTAGAAACTTTCCTCATGTCAGCACGTTGTAGGTATCGCCAAGCAACGCCGGCCAACTGCTGTTTGTGTATGAGAAATCGGTTGGAAACATTCCTCATGTCAGCACGTTGTAGGTGTCGCCACTGGCGCCAACCTTGTGTGAATGCTGTGAAAATCTAATCATTTGCATATCACAGCATCTTCTTCCTGTCGGTTAAATTTCGCGTCTGTAGCACGTCATCTTCGTGGTGTAGCAATTTTAATGGACAGTAGTGTACTTTAATACGAACAGTTTTGGTCACTGATCATTATCACAGTTTCAGCAAAAACAATTGGAACACTAAAATTGGACCACAACATTTTTATTTTACACACGCTATGTCGTATCAGTTGGCCATCACAAGAGTTTTGGAGTTCAAACACCTCTCACATTACATCATCGTGCATCCTGAAAAACAAAAGAATAAAAAAAGCGTTGTTAGAATCATGTTATCAGAATATGCTTATCGGTATTATAATGTAACAATTCACAAGTGACACATTCTGGAACTATTTCAGTAGTTTATAATTTTTTATGACCGTTACTCCATTATAAAATGTACTATCGCTCTTACAAGATAGCGAAGGAGTATAATGGGTAATTGACAATACGTGTGAAAACAATTTACTTAACTGAATAAATGATCAATCAGTTTATGCAAACAATGTTCATCCTGGATGCAATTTTTAACTATTGCAACAGCATATTTAAGTGGGTGGCATAAATTCAGTACTATATGCAAAATATTTTATCTAAATTTATATAATGTATGGAAAGACTCCATGTTTGTACATTTCAAATAGTATGCAACAAAATAGTTAAGTAAAATAGTTTATATGACTTGCCTCTTGTAAATACACTCTAAGATAAAAAAGACGCACCGTAAAGAAACTATCCGCATGGGACAGAAATAACTAGGTGTCATGTAGTGGTAGTTGTAGAGAAAAACCCATGGTTAAATCTCAAGGAAAAAAAAACTGTATGATTTATTCAAGAGAAAGAGCTTCACCTATTGAGCAAGCCAACAACGCGTTGGTCCACATTTGGCCCTTATGCAAGCTGTTATCCGCCTTGGCACTGACTGACGGAGTTTGATATTCTCCTGAGGGACAAGCTGCCAAATAATGTCGAATTGTAGCAGGAGATCGTATAAATACCGAGATGATGTTACAGTCTTGCCCATAATGCTCCAACATTGAATTGCGCTGAGATGTGGCGACCTTGATGGCCAAAGTAGGGTTTGCTAGCACGAAGGCAAGCAGCAGGCAGTAGAAACTCGCTGTGTGCGGGTGGGTCATATCTTGCTGCAATGTAAAGCCAGGATGGCTTGCCATGAAGGGCAACAAAAGCAAGCAAGCACTCCGTCATCAGGCCACAATTGGCCCATCGGGACCATCCAACCGCCGTGTCATCCTCAGTTAAGGATGCGGATAGGAGGGGCGTGTGGTCAGCACACCGCTCTCCCGGTCGTTATGATGGTTTTCTTTGACTGGAGCCGCTACTATTCGGTCGAGTAGCTCCTCTATTGGCATCACGAGGCTGAATGCACGCCGAACAATCGCAACAGCGCATGGCGGCTTGATGGTCACCCATCCGAGTGCCTGCCACGGCCGACAGCGCTTAACTTCGGTGATCTGACCGGAACCGGTGTATCTACTGCGGCAAGGCCGTTGCCTAAGGGCAACAAAACGGGGCGTATAATATAGTCGACGTATAGCCGTGACGTAAGGGTGCCGCGGATTACAACCAAAGGAGTCCTGCCACAAAAAACGTAACAACCGAGTCAATCCCTCTTGGCTCACTGGCTGTACGACTGGCAACAATGAGGTTGGTATCCCACCACTGTCTGGGGCGTCTCCACACATGTCTTCGCTGGTGACTTGGGCTCAGTTCAAAGCAAGGCTCGTCGTTAAAGACAATTCCACTCAAGTCGATGAAATTCCAGGCCAAAGACGAGTCTGAAGACGGCCCAGACAGCGATAGGACACCCGGTAAGTAGGGTATTTATGTTTTCTTATTGGCAACGTTACGTAGCGCTCTGTATGAAAATCACTGGCTGTGCTGTGTGCAGTCTGTGGCTAGTTTGCATTGTTGTCTGCCATTGTAGTGTTGGGCAGCGGCAGCTGAATGTGAACAGCGCATAGCGTTGCGCAGTTGGAGGTGAGCCGCCAGCAGTGGTGGATGTGGGGAGAGAAATGGCGGAGATTTGAAATTTGTAAGACTGGATGGCATGAACTGCTATATATATTACGATTATTAAGGTAAATACATTGTTTGTTCTCTATTAAAATCTTTCATTTGCTAACTATGCCTATTAGTAGTTAGTGCCTTCAGTAGTTTGAATCTTTTATTTAGCTGGCAGTAGTGGCGCTCGCTGTATTGCAGTAGTTCGAGTAACGAAGATTTTTGGTGAGGTAAGTGATTTGTGAAAGGTACAGGTTAATGTTAGTCAGGGCCATTCTTTTGTAGGGATTTTTGAAAGTCAGATTGCGTTGCGCTAAAAATATTGTGTGTCAGTTTAAGCATAGTCTTGTATAATTGTTCAAAGGGGACGTTTCATATGTCGACCCTTAGCCGAGGATACCTCACTGGAATCTTCTGATTTTTTTCTTGTAGTTTGTGTTGTTTATTGCTAGCGCGTAATTGTAGAGAGAATCTCCTTTGTAGTTGCAGTCTTTCATTGTTGTACAGTAAAAAAGTTGTGGCATGCATGTAGATTCGCACCAAGTATTTCGCAGCTGCGCTTACAATTAACTACATATTATTTTCAGTGCTATGTTAATGTTTCTCTTATTTTTGCTCTTCAAATTGTGCTTTTCTGTGTTATCGCGTGAAATATTGTGACAATAATGGCGTGGGAAAAACGTAACACTAGGCTTCAAAGTAAACTGAGAAAGAATAGTGACGACGAGCGTAGCTTATGAGCACCACTGTGTAATGAATTAACAGACATTCGAAGTAGTAATTTGGTAATTGTGCATAGGGAAATGGAGCGGGCGGCAAATAATGGTGTAGACAGTGAAACAGGTAGTGAACAGGGAAGCATTATCGATCGATCGGTCGGCAACCGCTCGCCTCAGGAATCCGAAATGACAGGACACAATTTCGCAAATACTGTAGATTCAGGTGTTGGGTCCTCACCGTTTTCTCAAATAAGTCAAGACACATTTTCTGCTTGTCAAAATGTGAATGTTGCCGGTGCAAATTCACCGCCGTGAAGCACTGAGGAATATGTTTCAGACACCAGTGCACTGTTATTACAGTTAATGCAACAAATGGGACAAAGGCTTCAAAAGTTAGACACAATGGAACAACACCAGAGACAAACACAGCAACAGTTAGACACAATGGAACAAAATGTTTAAAAGTTAGACACAGTGGAACAAAATCTTAAAACGTTAGACACAATGGAACAAAATCTTCAAAAGTTAGACACCACACTTGAACAAACACGTGCAGATTTAACTACTGAGTTACATAACATCGAATCGAAATGTCAAAAAGTCTGTAATGACGTAAAAACACAAATTTGTGAGCGTTTCCAACCTATTTTTTCGCGTCATGAAAATGCATTACAGAATCAGCCATAAAAGAATTGCAAACTATTGTCCATGAAAATCACGACACCATGCAAGCTAAAATTGACTCAGTTGCATCTACCGATTCGGTTACGCAACTTGCAAAAACTCAAGAAAACTTAAAGGACACAGTAGATACGATTTCAACACAAATGGACACTATGAAACTTGGTTCAGAAAACACACTGAGGAAATAAGTACACTATCGGAGAAAGTAGCCGAACTTTCGGATCAGTTCACTAACTTATCTGCAAAGGTAGATGATGATCTGAATGACACAAGACCTGTAGCCATCACTGACACAGAAGAGTATGAACAAATTAAGAAATTCAAAGAAAATCAGAATCAGATTAATACGCAATACAAAAGAGAAATCCGGGAAGTACAAGATCAATTGGCACAAGTAATACAAAAATTTCATATTTCAGAGGACACTCGCGCTCCAACACGGGAAGAGGAACTTAGAAATACGGAAAAGCCACAAAACAATAACACAGGGCATTTCGGAAATTATGAAAGAAATTGGCAAGGTGCACCGAATTTTGAGATTGAACCGCCGACACGTCGTAACAATGACCGATATTCTACTCGCCGACACGATGATTTTGACTATAAGCTGTTCATTACTACACGTAAATTCAAAACGTTTAAGAATTCTGCCAACGACATTCATCCACAAGCGTGGCTCCATCAATTCTCTCATTGTTTTCCTCCCAACTGGTCATTGGAGCACAGGTTAGAATTTATGTGTGGCTACTTGGAGAATGAACCAGCTGTAAGAATGCGATCGGTCATTCACGATTGTCACAGAGAAGGAGATTTTTATCATGCCTTCCTCTCAGCATATTGGTCTCAAGCTACACAAGACCGAGTAAAACATAGCATCATAATGATGAAACGTTTCGAACAATCTGAATTTTCCAATCTTTTGAAATATTTTGAAGACATGTTGCACAAGAATCAGTACCTGTGAAACCCATACAGCCCCTCAGAACTCATCCCCATTTGCTTAATCAAACTGCCTGAACATTTACGACATATTATTTTAGCAGGACGTTGCAAATACGACATTGAAGCTTTCCAGGGACTGTTACAAGAACTGGAAATTGACACTGACAATCGCGGAACGCGAAAACAGGAGCACAACAATTACAGATCACATCTGTCACAATTCCGCAATGACAGAAATAATACACGACAAGGCTATTCTTTCAACGTAAATCGTGACCATAACAGACACCACCCGTATGACAACCATTGGCAGAGTAGTAATAATTACAGGGAAAGATCACCTCTCCGTGGTAATGACTATCACAGAGACAATCAGAGAAACAGACAATATGGGAACCCAAAATAATTATTATCAAGGGAGACAGAATAACTTCAGATGCAACGGTCCAGCGCGCAGTTATGATTCAGGGAGAAATTCTCCACCACGTGACCGACAAGAAAGAAACTATGGAATCTACCGACATGACGACAGACGATATGATCATAACGACAGACCTGAATTGCATCAGAACTGGCGGGATTCGAACAGAGCAGGGCCCTCTCGAGAAGGTGAATTTGTAGAAGTTAGGTCTCCAAATCCCAATAACGACGCGCGCCAACAAAGACACAAGAGGCAATGACTCATATTTCAAGAAGCCATAGAAAATGACACTACCATTCAGAAAACCATTGCATGTGCTAGCCGAGTGCTAATAAAATCTGAAAAAATTATTCCGTTGCTGAATTAGAAGCTTTAGCTATCGTTTCGGCATTTAACAAATTCCGTTTCTTTCTTTCTGGTAAGCACGTAAAAGTATACAGTGATCATCGTGCATTACAATTTCTTATGTCTTCAAAATTAAATCATGACAGGTTAAAACGTTGGGCATTGTTTCTGCAAGAATTCCACTTCACAATAGTCTACATTCCCGGCAAGGAGAACATTGTTGCGGACGCATTGTCACGCGCACTGGCTGGGCTTGAGAAAAGTAACACAGAAGGCAACCTCGAGAAAAATTTCAGTATTCTTTACATTCAGAAAGTCGCCTTTGAAAACTTCATCACCACATCTTTAAAGGACATTGCTCATGAATAAGATAGAGATCAGATTTGGAAAGACATCAAAAGTAAATGGCATGAAAAGCCACACACTCAGATTTGGCATTATTATCTGGTTAGAAACAACATACTCTCCAAACGCTGCACTGTTGATGACAAGCTATGGGTACTCTGCATTCCAGACGATTTTGTTAATAAGCTCATTTGGTACATTCATTTCAGCTACTCACATTTTGGTCCACAAAAAAGTTATCATATTCTTCGAACGACTTGTTATTTTAGCAATATGGAAAAGAGAATTCAAAGAGTCTTGTCTATTTGTAAACTTTGTCAAAAGGCGAAACCATCTACTATCTCACATCGTGCTCTGTTGTTTCCTATCATTCCTTCTAAATTAAAAGAATTTGCCGCTGTTGATCTCTTGGGACCGCGTGCAGAACATCGAATGGATTCTCGTACGTTCTAGTTGCTGTTGAACTTACTTCAAAATTTGTGTCTTTCACACCGTTACGTAAAGCCACTGGACGGTCTGTATCCAACGCCTTTGTTAAAAATTTCTTACGTGAAGTTGGACACGTTAGTAAAGTCATTTCAGATAACGGACCGCAATTCAGATCTGCTGTTTAGTCACGCATGCTTCGGAATCATAAAATCAAACCTGTTTTTATTTCATTGTATTCACCATATTGTAACCCCTTCGAACGGATTATAAAAGAAATCAATAAGCTTTGCAGACTTTATTGTCACAGAAAGCATCAGCATTGGGACAGATATTTACACTTATTTCAAAACGTGCTGAATGAAATGCCTCATGACTCCACTGCTTTACCACCTACTCTTGTACTGAAGAATGAAGAACCACCGAACAGAATCAGAGAGCTTGTACCTTTCCCGAATACACGTAAACTTCGACACAAAGACATAATTGATTTGGCTATTAAAAATATAAAATCTGCAGCAGAGAAAAGGAGAAAACTACACGGTAAAGCAAATGCAAAGAAATTATATATTGGTCAGAAAGTTCTCATTAAAGCTCATTCATTGTCACATAAGAAGAAACACTTGAGTCACAAATTCTTTCTAGTTTACAATGGACCTTACAGAATCCGACGTATACCACATGATAATTGCGTTGAAGTTGAAACTCTGCGTACTAGGAAGAGTAAAGGTTTACACCACATTTCACATGTAAAACCGTTTATTGAAAGATAATCTGCTTTTTAACTTTGTCTTTGCCATGTAACTTTTCACTTTACATTGCTAGTAGGCTTTGTCAGACTTAGAATCTGTTAATATGCAACAATGTTTGAAGTTAAATATTCAGTCAAGAACCAAGAGAACTTATTTCAACAGAAATTATGAATGCATTGTTATAGTGAACAGACGACACAATGTTGTTATTTGTACATTCTTGCTTGTTAGTTGCACGATTACGTAACGACTATAAGGCTCACATACTTAGAACATTTACCAGTACTGCTAATGAGATTTTAATGCAACATTTTGGTTTACCTGAAAATACATTCTGGATTTAAAGTACTTTCTGTGAAATACCAGATGACACAGTGGTTAGTTTATGTGACAGCTACACGATTTTATCACGGTGCTACTAATGAGTGACAATTTACAATGTTGCTTTTGCGGTGTATCTGTTTTATATCTGCACAGTTTTTCTGAATTCTTCTGTAAAGTAAAACATGTTTTAGTAGTAACTTTTGTGCTATAGCTACAAGGAGACAGCCTTTTCTGTAGGACAACGATACGTTACAGCACAGTACTTTGCTCATCACGGCAATAAGCGTAGTAACTAAGATATCTATACGGAAAGCATTTCACTTTTGTGTATCATGAGGTAAGTACATTGACTTCTGCAGAACTTAGCTTTCAGTGACAGATGTTTATGTAATCACACCGTTGTATAACTTCACACTTACAAAATTGTATTTTGTCTGTACCTTGTGAACTGTTCATATTTTTTCAGACCCATTGTGATGTTTTGAGAACTTTGAATGATATATTTGGTATGGGATCACGATTTTTAAAGTAAGTTTGAGGCAGATGACACTTTTGACATGAGCAGAGAATTTTTTTAATTATTGGAGGAAGCTACGACGATTTTGAGAGTTGATGGAGGTGTTATGATGTTATTATTACGATGACTATGTGTATTATGCTGTTGCGGTATGTTTATGATCAATAAGCGATTCCAATCCAAGTAATGGCTTATCACTACCTCACACTATAGCAACTGTTAACCATGAATTACCAGTTACAACCTCTGTAGTAGTACAGTTGTTATAGGTGGTTATTGGTTATTGGTCGCGCCAGACAGCTTGTGAGATTTTTCTTTTTAAATTAAAATTAATTTATCTCATGTTCACTGTTAGGGTAAGATCTTATAACCTCAATAGAATAAAAACCTCAAAGTCCTGCTCAGACACACAGCCGAAGGCCATCCTATGAAATGGCCTCACGGTAAGTGAGGTCTCCTTGTCAGGGTGATTAATATAGGTTTCATTGTTAAATAATTGTTGTCTGTGTGGCCAACTGTTTGTAGGTGCGGGGATGGTGGGTGGTTATGACGTAGTTCCATTGTTGCGCATGTTATTGCGCTTGACCTTGAATTCGGTGGCTGTGGTTATTGGTCGCACCAGACAGCTCATGAGATTTTTTTTTTTTTTAAATTGAAATTAATTTATCTCGTGTTCACTGTTAGGGTAATATCTTATAACCTCAATAGAATAAAAACCTCAAAGTCCTGCTCAGACACACAGCCAAAGGCCATCTTATGAAATGGCCTCACAGTAAGTGAGGTCTCTTTGTCAGGGTGATTAATATAGGTTTCATTGTTAAATAATTGTTGTCTGGGTGGCCAACTGTTTGTAGGTGCAGGGATGGTGGGTGGGTATGACGTAGTTCCATTGTTGCGCATGTTATTGCGCTTGACCTTGAATTCGGACTTAGTTTCTGGCCGCTGCAACGCAACGTGGGTCCTAGTATTACTAGACCCGTGTTGCAGAATAATTCACTTCCAGTTGCGGAATGGTGCTGATAACGGCTGATAAGGCGCTCTGCAGGGGTTCAGCTGCACTTCCTGTCTGAGTTATTTGATTATGCTACGTATCTGTTACGATGAAATATTGAAGAAGTTTCGACGAATAACGTAAGGAATAATGAGTAGTGTTTAGGGACTCTGGTTTGTGAAAAAGGTTGTTGGAAACCAAGAATCGTACTTTAAGAGTTATGAAATGTATGTAAATGCGTGAATGTATTACAATGCCGACGAAAATTTTTTGGACACTGTTATATCAATAGCATTTTGTTTCTACAGATTTGTAACGCAAATTCATGACCTGTGAAATATTTTATATGAGACTGTCACTGTAGTGGAAACTGCTGTCGTAAATATTTCAGTAAGAAAGTTAAGTGACCCCCTTCACGTAATACGTCGTGGGCACCCAGCTGTGTGACAGACACCCGGAAAAAAAAGCCATTAGTGTGTGCCTTTCAGAGGCACAGGTGGAGAAAAAAAAAGAGGCCATTATCCTCACTATTGACATTCCTTTGTAGAAAGAATCGTAAATACGACACCCTCAAACTTGAAAACATGATTACACTGTAGAGTTCTTAATTTATGATATTTACTGAAATGAAATGATGAGAAACATTTCATGCCTATTGCCTTGCTAGTCAAAAGATTGTTTACTGCATTCTGAAATGCCATATGGCTAGTGAATGACGTTTCACGCCTTGCTTTGCCTATTTTGTTTAATATCTAGTTCCTAGCTGCACTGCAGCATTGGTTAAAATAAAATTTTATAGATGTACTAATATAAATATTTTATGCCTACAGATCCAGTAAAGAACCATTTTAAAATCTACTTCAAAGAAACGAGGGAGTACAAAAAGACATTTCCCTTCACAGGAATTGCATACATAATTTTTGTCAATGACTGGATAACTTATCTAGTAGTGTAAGTTAAGGTGATTCATCACCCTTGTGTTAAGATGTGACATAGGTATTAAACATGGCCATTTTTACTGTAATATTTTTTCTGCTTGAGCTTTGTCATGTTTAGATATAAGTTATTGCATTTGCTGCTGCTGTTTGCCAGGCATAATGTTACTGAATTTGACTTTGTATTATGCTGTTAAGCCAGTTTTACTACGGATTTATTTTTCTTGTTTGCTGCACAGTGCCCTATATTAGTTGTAATATGGCAATTGCTTTGCCAATTTCCACTTTTTTTGTCATTGCTGTTTGTGTTAACTGTCTTGTGCTGCTGCATAGCCTCATCCCTTAGTTTAGCATCTGAGCTCAGTAGATTTAAGTTAGCTTAAGATGGGGTAGGCCTTATAAGAGAACAAGTTGTGATGAATTGGAAGAAATACATTGAGAAGCTATAAGAAAATGGTTTGGCCAAAACAGTATTTTGAAAGAGGATATGAACCAAAAACGTAGGGTTTAGGGACAACAGGTTTAGGTAGGATTTTCTTGGAAATAAATGATGAAGTAAGATAATGGGAAATAAATAATGAGGTAAGAAATATGTGAACATATATATACAGAAAGCATGCTTGAATAGGATTTTTTTGGTGGAAACAAATGTGGAAATAAGACGAAAGATCTATGGAATGAAGTTTTGGGTTGGACTGCAGTACCAAATGTTACACTGAAAACAAACCCTGTCCTTTCCTTTTGTGTTACCCCCTATGTGTTTGTGTACCCTTTTGTATTTGTTTTCTTCCTGTCTCTGTGTAGTTTCATAGAATTTTTTCTTCTTCTAATACTAAGCTACATTCACTATGATGAGGAATACTGTTATCCTCAAATATAATTGGCATTAATAATATGTTATTTACCTTGTAAATATGCTTAGACATTATTTATTCTGTTTTGTTTTAATGCGTATGTGTAAAGTTGATGTTTCAAAAGTTATTCTGATCTTTTATGTATTTACTTATCTCATAATTCCTGTAACACTGATGTATATGTTTATTTCTATTATTTTGTAAAGCCTGTATTACTACAAATGTTATCTGTATTATTATGTTTTTAATGATGTATTTTGTACCTTTATTATTGTATTCTTATGTTATAAAATTGTAATTGACAGCAGTTCATCAAATTAAGTAACTTGTAAGTTCCATTTCACTGCACTCGTTTCTTTTGGTCATACTATATGGACAATATGTGAGACGTAGGGACTGTTAGTGTTTGCACGTGTGTTAATAATTCAGCAAGGGACTGGGTAACAGCATTGCTGGTTCTAAGGACAATTCCAAAAACTTTGTGAGTGCACAAGTGGTGGTTATGGACTTGCTATATTATCTGCAAGACTCTTCAATGGTGATTGTGCACCTGCACAGTCACAACAGATGGCTGCTGGCCATCTCTACAAGGACTACAGTGGGTCTGCATCTTTGACGACCCACCAATACCATTATTTCTACAAGGACTACAGTGGGTCTACACCTTTGATGACTCACCAATACCATTATTTCTACAAGGACTACAGTGGGTCTGCACCTCTGATGGCCCACCAATACCATACTCTCTACCATGACTACAGTGGGTCTACTCTGTGATGACCTACCTACCAATATTCTTCAAAACGTCGAATGACTCTGCTGTGGGTTTGCTCTGTTGTGGCCCATTACCTATCAGCATGTCAAGAGTCAGCATTGTCTTTCTGTTGGAAGGACAACACTACTTCTTCAAGACTGCATGGAAATCCACTACTTCCGTGTGCATTTTCTTTTACTGCTCAGACTTTGAGAAAAACACTGCAATTTTACTGTGATGAACAATCTGGACTGTCTTTATGGAATGTGAGAAAATTTTAGCTTTTGACCAACATTTTATCAATAAGTGTGTGCATTTGATATCTTTGTTATTGTAATTATGAAAAATTTTATCAAATCATTATTGGCCACTGCCCAAAACAATTTGTAAAACTTTTTGTGGGGGGCATGAGGGCTATGTAAGTAGGGTGTTTATGTTTTCTTACTGGCAACGTTACGTAGCGCTCTGTATGAAAATCACTGGCTGTGCTGTGTGCAGTCTGTGGCTAGTTTGCATTGTTGTCTGCCATTTTAGTGTTGGGCAGCGGCAGCTGAATGTGAACAGCGCATAGCGTTGCGCAGTTGGAGGTGAGCCGCCAGCAGTGGTGGATGTGGGGAGAGAAATGGCGGAGATTTGAAATTTGTATGACTGAATGGCATGAACTGCTATATATATTATGATTATTAAGGTAAATACATTGTTTGTTCTCTATTAAAATCTTTCATTTGCTAACTATGCCCATCAGTAGTTAGTGCCTTCAGTAGTTTGAATCTTTTATTTAGCTGGCAGTAGTGGCGCTCGCTGTATTGCAGTAGTTCGAGTAACGAAGATTTTTGGTGAGGTAAGTGATTTGTGAAAGGTATAGGTTAATGTTAGTCAGGGCCATTCTTTTGTAGGGATTTTTGAAAGTCAGATTGCGTTGCGCTAAAAATATTGTGTGTCAGTTTAAGCATAGTCTTGTTTAATTGTTCAAAGGGGACGCTTCAACCCACTTCACTGTGGCTGGCATGCGGCCTGACAGCCGAGAGTGATGGTCTGAGGTGTCATTTCTTTTCGTAGCAGGACCCTTTTGGTTGTCACCTGTGGCACTCTTACACCACAGTGGTACGTCGACGATATTCCACGCCCCGTTTCGAGACCCTTCCTGTCAAGCCACCCTATGCTTATATTTCAACAATATCCGCCCCCACAAGGCGAGAGTTTGTATTGCCTGTCTTCGTGCTTGCCAAACGCTACCTTTGGCAGCAAGGTCACCGGATTTCTCTCCCACTGAGAATGTTTGAAGTATTATGGGCACGGCATTCCAACCATCCCGGGACGTTGACGATCTAAGTAGCCAATTGGACAGAATTTAGCACTATATCCGTCTGAAGGACATCCAACAACTCTGCGATGAATGTTGGCATAAGGACCAGAGGTAGACCAGCATACTGACTTGCTTATTTGGTGAAGCTCTTTCTTTTGAATGTGTCATTCAGTTTTTCTGAAATTGTAATTATTTGTTTCTCCATGCGTGTAAATCAGATCTACTCATTTCCGTCTCATTCCGATAGTTCCTTCGGGGTGCTTTTTTTTTTAGCATACGTTCCAACCTTCCTGACCGACTGCCTTATCGTCCTCAGCCTATAGGCATCACTGGACGCGGATATGGAGCGGCGTGAGGTCAGCACACCGCTCTCCCTACAGTTTTCAGTTTTCGTGACCGAAGCCGCTACTTCTCAGTCAAGTAGCTCATCAGTTTGCGTCGCAAAGGCTGAGTGCACTCCGCTTGCCAAATTCGCTGGGCACACTGTACGGCCACCCAGCGAAGTGCTAGCCAAGCCCAGCAGCGCTTACCTTCGGTGATCTGATGGGAACTGGTGTTACCACTGTAGCAAGGCCGTTGGCGTCTTAGAGTGTAAAGAAAAATAAATTGGGAATATACAACATGTAAAAAATAAGTAAATTAAGAATTTCATAACAGTGTTCGTTTTGTAGTCCCATAGGAGATCTTCCAGAAAATGGTATATTCCAAAAAAAAGAAAACCTATTAATTTTTTACAAAAAACTAGTATAATGCTACTGAAGAATCGTAGTGGGGGCAGTCCTCAAGGAATTGGAAAAAGTTAAAAAACTACATTTTTTTCATTTACACATTAAGTAAAAATTTCGCATAGACATTTAAACTTACGTGCTCTGAAATTGATGTTGATCATACATACTGTGCAATCACGACTACTAGACTCTCTGGCTTACTAGATATTACACGAACCTTCGGGATAATTTTCACACCGAGCTCGCCAAATCGTTCCAGCGCCCACAAGTAGCAGACTCCTAACGGCTCTTTGGCCACTTGCATGCATATGAGACCCGATAATTGAATATGTCCGCAGCCCTGCACAAGTTGCCTCCGAGATTGGTCTCATCCCTGGAATGTGCACTGGTTATCTCACAGTAATGTATAAGTCGCAAAGTTTTGCCTGCGGGGAAATAAATTATGGAAAGCAGATGAAACTTCCGGTTCCCGATTTAATAAATTAAAACTTCGTTACGCTTATTTTCTGTTTTCGCTGATGTGAGTCAATGTTTAATAAACAGTAATGTTAAAAATTATGGGGATAAAACACAAATATTTGAGAGTAATTTACTGTAATTAAGGCAAGGCCTCCGGTCCAGATTGTATACTATTCCGTTTCCTCTCAGAGTATACTGATACAAGAGCTCCATATTTAGCAATTATATACAAACGCTCGCTCACAGAAAGATCCGGACCTAAAGACTGGAAAATTGCTCAACTCACACCAATACCCAAAAAGGGAAGTAGAAGTAATCCGCTGAATTACGGGCTCATATCACTAACGTCGATTTGCAGTAGGTTTTGGATTATATACTGTATTCGATCGTCATGAAATACCTCGAAGAAAAAGATGTATTGGCACATAGTCAGCTCGGATTCAGAAAATATCGTTTTTGCGAAACGAAACTAGCTCTTTATACTCATAAAGTAATGAGTGCTATCGATAGGGGATATCAAATTGAGTCCATATGTTTAGATTTACAGAAGGCTTTCGACACCGTTCCTCACAAGCACCTTCCAACCAAACTCCGAGCCTATGGCATAACAGTTGTGCGACTGGATTCGTGATTTCCTGTCAGAAAGGTCACAGTTCGTAGTAATAGACGGAAAATCGTCAAGTAAAACAAAAGTAATATCTGGCGTTCCCCATGGAAGTGTTATAGGCTCTCTATTGTTCCTGATTCATATTAACGACATAGGAGACAATCTGAGTAGCCCTCTTAGATTATTTGCAGATTATGCTGCCATTTACCGTCTTATAAAGTCATCAGATGACCAAAACAAATTACAAAATTATTTAGATAAGGTATCTGTAAGGCGCGAAAAGTGGCAATTCACTCAGAATAAAGAAAAGTGTGTAAGTCACACAAATCTGAAGGCTGTAAACTCAACTGAATACTTCGGGATTACAATTACAAATAACCTTAATTGCAGCGATAACATAGATATTGTTGTGGGTAGAGCAAACCAAAGACTGCGATTCATTGGCAGAACACTTAGAAGGTGAAACAGATCTACTAAAGAGACTGCTTACACTACACTTGTCCGCCGTATTCTGGAGTATTGCTATGCGGTGTGGGATAAGCATCAGGTGGGACTGACGGAAGACATCGAAAAAGTTCAAAGAAGGGCGGTTCGTACTGTATCATCGCGAAATAGGGGAGATAGTGCCACAGAGATGATACGTAAATTGGAGTCGCAATCATTAAAACAAAGGCGGTTTTCGTTGCGACGGGATTTCTCATGAAATTTCAATCACCAGTTTTCTCCTCTGGTTGCGAAAACATTCTGTTGGCACCCACCTACATAGGGAGAAATGATCATCACGATAAAATAAGAGAAATCACGGCTCGCACAGAAAAATGGAAGTGCTCGTTTTCCCGCGCGCCGTTCGAGAGTGGATCGGTAGAGTGACAGCTTGAAGGTGGTTCAGTGAACCCTCTGCCAGGCACTTAACTGTGAATAGAAGAGTAATCACGTAGATGTAGATGTATCTACAACAATTAAATGGAATATTGAACTTCAAAAATGACTGAAGGTTGTTCATTTAACAAAAAGGTAGGGTTGCAACTCATTGTCAGTGTTGCTCATTATTTGCGTCCAGAAACAAAAAATGAACTTTGTTGTATTCAGTAAATACTTCCGGCGTCAAACATAATAATGTGACATGAAGAGAACGCCCTGTCACAGTGGTCGCTCTTATTGAGATGGCTTGATTCCACACAGTAATTAGGCAGGTTTGTCACATGGCCAAATAGGTTTAGGCAACGGCTACGGCAAAATTATAGCAACACAGATTAACAACAACTTTATTACGAAAATGGTGCCTAGCAATCTTCAATTTTCATTGCGAGACTGTCGATACTGACTTGAGTGAAGTCGTGTGATTGCTTAAATCCGCATCTGGCAGATGGATGTCCACTTGGGAGCTATTTGTGTGACGTTGGGCGGATGCATAAAATAGGTTTTGCATTGAGAGCCTTAAGTTGCACCTGAGTACCAGGAATCTTGTGGCTCTTCTTTGTACGCGGTGATTTTTCCACCGTGTAAAACTTTGGGGACTGATCGATGAGAGGATACGGAAAAAAGCAAGATGATGAACTTATATCGGAAAATGCTAGAGACCATTTATTCAATCATACATTGTTACAGAGACTGCGGTCTACTACGCGCTGTACCATGCAGTCTCTGTTACAATATATGTTGAAAATGGTTTCCCTGTGCCTCAACACATGCATGTACGCGCCGTAACATGTTCTGTCTCATACGTTCACATCGGCTACGTTGCACCCGAACAGGGTCAAATACAGCATGAATACACTGTTCCTGTGTCTCCACATCCGAAATGGGCTCTGCATCCACGATACTTTTGAGATTGTCCCATAACCAGAAATCGCAAGGGGTTGGGATCCGATGAACGAACAGGCCAAGTAACTGACTCCCTCGTCCGATCCATCGACCAGGGAAGACACGATTGAGATGTGTCCGGAATTTAACGGCGAAGTGGGCTGGAGCACCATCATGTAGCAGCCATATAACCCTTCGAATCATCAAACGCACATCTTCCAGCAGGGATGACAAAGTCACCCGCAAGAAACGCCGATAGTTCCGGCCTGTTGGGCGACGTGGAAGTAAGACTGGTTCTAAAATACCGTCACCAAATTATCCCAGCCTAAACATTCCAGTCGCACCGATGCTGATGATTCGCTGTCACCATACCATGGGGGTTCTGCATACCATCCCACAGATGACTGTTATGAAAGTCGAAGATACTACTCTGCATGAAGGTGACCTCATCTGTGGATATGATGGATGATAAATCTCGGAATCGTGATTGCCTGGTGAAGTAACCAGTGACAAAACTGCTAACCACGCGGAAAGTGTGTCGCTAGTGAGACCTGCACACGCTTAAGTAATAAGGGTAGTAACAGTTGTGATGGAGAATATTCCACACAGTCTTCTGGCTTACGCTGTACTGGTGGACCAACTGTCTGGTATTGAAACAGCAGTCTTCTTCCACATTGTTAATAACGTTTTCTTTCAAGTCTGGCGTCCGAACATTTCATGATTACCTGCTTCCTGAAACGACCCTGTCTCAAACAAATGGAGAAACACTGTTCAAAACGTTGAATGCTGTGGTTGTTGTCGGCGGAAACAGGTATCCTGATACAACCTTCCTGCCCACCACCCGTTGCAATTTCCCTTTCCGTAAATAAAGACGGTGTCGGCAAGCTTTCGATTCGAATACAGAACCATTGTGTACAACGCTGTATCACATGCATACATCGCTGTATCACATGCACTACAAGGTGAGTCGGCAAGAAGAGTGAATTTGACAACATTACCAGTTACTACTGCAGGAGACGGTGTTAGGGCATGACGTGTGAGGAACAGTACCACCCTCTAGGAGGCAACCATGCATACTGTAACTGTGGCTGCATTCTCTGTAACAAAATGTGATTGAATGAATGGTCTCTAGCATGGAAACGATGCATTTCGAGACATAAGTTCGTTAGGCCTTTTTTGTTCCGTATCCTCTCATCGACCAATCCCTAGAGTTTGCCGTGACAAGGCGCCCTAGATCACGCGGCTACCACGCGCAGCGATTTTAAGAAATACGTTCAGAGCTCAATTCATTTAATAAGCGTATGGAGTTTCTCACTCTTTCGGAAGCTTCGCAGTAAAGCTATTCTGTGCATCTCAGCTGTTTAGAACGTTTCTTCTTTCCCTTGTTCTGATGCCCTCTTTCTTATATTTTCTTTCTGGGTAGAGTCTTAAGGGACGATGAAAGATAAACAGAAAAAGGTCAACAGAATTAGAGCGTTAAACAAAAGGAAGATATTAAGTACAGAGCCTGCAAACCACTTAGGCATAAAATGTAGAAGCAAATAAATGAACCTAAAAGCGTAGGATCATGTAGACGTGGTCTAGGGGTAGCGTCCTTGATTCATAATCAAAACATCTTCGGTCCTGGGTTCGATCCCCGCAACTGCCTAAACTTTGATAAATAATCAGCATTGGCGCCCGAAGACTTCCGGCATAAGAAGTCAGCCTCATTCTGCCAATGGCCTTATCAAAGAGGGCGGAGGAGCGGATAGAGGTTCAGGGCACTCTCTTGTCCTAGGGGTGGGAAATTGCCCCTAAAGGCGGAAGAATCAGCAATGATCAACGACATGAGGATGCAGAAGGCAATAGAAACCACTGCATTAAAGACACGTAACGTGTATCCACAGTACATGTGGCCTGTAATTGAAGTGTCATGATGATCTCTCCATCGGCAAAAGATTCCGGAATAGTCCCCCATTCGGGTCTCCGGGAGAGGACTGCCAAGGGGGAGGTTACCATGAGAAAAAGATTGAATAATCAACGAAAGGATAACATTCTACTAGTCGGGGCGTGGAATGTCAGAAGCTTGAACGAGTTAAGGAAACTATAAAATCTGAAAAGGGAAACGCAAAGGCTCAATCTAGATATAGTAGGGGTCAGTGAAGTGAAGTGGAAGGAAGACAAGGATTTCTGGTCAGATGAGTATCGGGTAATATCAACAGCAGTAGAAAATGGTATAACAGGTGTAGGATTCGTTATGAATAGGAAGGTAGAGCAGAGGGTGTGTTACTGTGAACAGTTCAGTGACCGGGTTGTTCTAATCAGACTCGACAGCAGACCAATACCGACAACGATAGTTCAGGTATATATGCCGACGTCGCAAGCTGAAGATGAACAGATAGAGAAAGTGTATGAGGATATTGAAAGGGTAATGCAGTATGTAAAGGGGGACGAAAATCTAATAGTCATGAGCGACTGGAATGCAGTTGTAGGGGAACGAGTAGAAGAAAAGGTTACAGGAGAATATGGGCTTGGGACAAGGAATGAAAGAGGAGAAAGACTAATTGAGTTCTGTAACAAGTTTCAGCTAGTAATAGCGAATACCCTGTTCAAGAATCACAAGAGGAGGAGGTATACTTGGAAAAGGCCGGGAGATACGGGAAGATTTCAATTAGATTACATCATGGACAGACAGAGATTCCGAAATCAGATACTGGATTGTAAGGCGTACCCAGGAGCAGATATAGACTCAGATCACAATATAGTAGTGATGAAGAGTAGGCTGAAGTTCAAGACATTACTCAGGAAGAATCAATATGCAAAGAAGTGCGATACGGAAGTACTAAGGAATGACGAGATACGTTTGAAGTTCTCTAACGCTATAGATACAGCAATAAGGAATAGCGCAGTAGGCAGTACAGTTGAAGAGGAATGGACATGTCTAAAAAGGGCCATCACAGAAGTTGGGAAGGAAAACATACGTACAAAGAACGTAACTGCGAAGAAACAGTGGGTAACAGAAGAAATACTACAGTTGATTGCTGAAAGGAGGAAGTACAAACATGTTCCGGGAAAATCAGGAATACAGAAATACAAGTCGCTGAGGAATGAAATAAATAGGAAGTGCAGGGAAGCTAAGACGAAATGGCTGCAGGTAAAATGTGAAGACATCGAAAAAGATATGATTGTCGGAAGGACAGACTCAGCATACAGGAAAGTCAAAACAACCTTTCCTGACATTAAAAGCAACGGTGGTAACATTAAGAGTGCAACGGGAATTCCACTGTTAAATGCAGAGGAGAGAGCAGATAGGTGGAAAGAATACATTGAAAGCCTCTATGAGGGTGAAGATTTGTCTGATGTGATAGAAGAAGAAACAGGAGTCGATTTAGAAGAGATAGGGGATCCAGTATTAGGATCGGAATTTAAAAGAGCTTTGGAGGACTTACGGTCAAATAAGGCAGAAGAGATAGATAACATTCCATCAGAATTTCTAAAATCATTGGGGGAAGTGGCAACAAAACGACTATTCACGTTGGTGTGTAGAATATATGAGTCTGGCGATATACCATCTGACTTTCGGAAAAGCATCATCCACACAATTCCGAAGATGGCAAGAGCTGACAAATGCGAGAATTATCGCACAATCAGCTTAACAGCTCATGCATCGAAGCTGCTTACAAGAATAATATACAGAAGAATGGAAAAGAAAATTGAGGATGCGCTAGGTGACGATTAGTTTGGCTTTAGGAAAAGTAATGGGACGAGAGAGGCAATTCTGACGTTACGGCTAATAATGGAAGCAAGGCTAAAGAAAAATCAAGACACTTTCATAGGATTTGTCAACCTGGAAAAAGCGTTCGACAATATAAAATGGTGCAAGCTGTTCGAGATTCTGAAAAAAGTAGGGGTAAGCTATAGGGAGAGACAGGTCACATACAATATGTACAACAACCAAGGGGGAGTAATAAGAGTGGACGATCAAGAACGAAGTGCTCGTATTAAGAAGGGTGTAAGACAAGGCTGTAGCCTTTCGCCCCTACTCTTCAATCTGTACATCGAGGAAGCAATGATGGAAATAAAAGAAAGGTTCAGGAGTGGAATTAAAATACAAGGTGAAAGGATATCAACGTTACGATTCGCTGATGACATTGCCATCCTGAGTGAAAGTGAAGAAGAATTAAATGATCTGCTGAACGGAATGAACAGTCTAATGAGTACACAGTATGGTTTGAGAGTAAATCGGAGAAAGACGAAGGTAATGAGAAGTAGTAGAAATGAGAACAGCGAGAAACTTAACATCAGGATTGATGGTCACGAAGTCAATGAAGTTAAGGAATTCTGCTACCTAGGCAGTAAAATAACCAATGACGGACGGAGCAAGGAGGACATCAAAAGCAGACTCGCTATGGCAAAAAAGGCATTTCTGGCCAAGAGAAGTCTACTAATATCAAATACCGGCCTTAATTTGAGGAAGAAATTTCTGAGGATGTACGTCTGGAGTACAGCATTGTATGGTAGTGAAACATGGACTGTGGGAAAACCGGAACAGAAGAGAATCGAAGCATTTGAGATGTGGTGCTATAGACGAATGTTGAAAATTAGGTGGACTGATAAGGTAAGGAATGAGGAGGTTCTACGCAGAATCGGAGAGGAAAGAAATATGTGGAAAACACTGATAAGGAGAAGGGACAGGATGATAGGACATCTGCTAAGACATGAGGGAATGACTTCCATGGTACTAGAGGGAGCTGTAGAGGGCAAAAACTGTAGAGGAAGACAGAGATTGGAATACGTCAAGCAAATAATTGAGGACGTAGGTTGCAAGTGCTACTCTGAGATGAAGAGGTTAGCACAGGAAAGGAAATCGTGGCGGGCCGCATCAAACCAGTCAGGAGACTGATGACAAAAAAAAAAAAAAGCGTAGGAAGTAAGAAGCTACCACGAACTAAAAAGATAAAGTAATGAGAAAAGTAGCTAATCTGAGATGACGGTAACGACACCAAAGAATTCCGTACCAAGAATAAGGTTGGCATTGTTTGAAGCAAAAGAGTGAGGAAAGATTCGAATGAAAAGATTACGTTAAAACTGGGGGAGAAACTAACACGTGGCGTGAAGTTCAGGGAATGGTCCGAAGTGCATATAGTCTATTGGTAATAAGCGTCTTCCTAAGTATTTGAGTAACTGACAAAGAAGCAGTAATTAGTATTGCTTAAGACAAGTAAAGCAGACTCAGCAGCCATGAGCGCCACAGTAAGATTAATGCTAAAACGTTGAAGAGTTTTGTGTTTTTTGTGTAAACCCTGGACTGAATAGCCAAGGTTGCAATAACAGGTGTTAGTATTGTACAGACGTACAGAAAAAGTAAAAGTGCGACATTAAGTAGCTAGAGATATCTATGTTCAAATCATGAGCGAAAAAAAATGAAGAGGCTTGAAATTATGTGTCATGGTCGGATAAAACCTTAATAAAAGGATAATCTAAAGCTTTCACAATTTTCACAATGAATACAAAACGAATGACTACGATATATTGGTAATGCAACCAGAGAAACTAAACTGAGTCCAGGCTGAACAGGCTAATGTAATGCGGTGAGGAATTTTGTGTCAGTCCCACACCATTTCAAGGCCAGTTCCTGCAGTTTGTGAACCCAGCCTACAGTTGTGAAAGACAGAAGCTTATGAGACGTAGCTGGCAGAGGCTTCACGAGGCCGGAGATGACGTCACGAGGACAGTGTGACGAACAGTATAGCCCTCCACTGTCCCATAACTGTCAAGGGACTTCATTACTGAAGGATAAAGAACAGATTCAGAAACCAGAATCCCTCCACATCTGTCTGTAAATGACAAACGTGAAACTAGTGTGGTGAAGTGGTGCTAAAACGAGTCAAAAAAGTGTAACCAATAGGGTGGAGGAGAAAAGATAGATCGAAAAATGTAAAGATGGTATTTTAATAAAAGCGGTAAATTATTGAACAATGTTTATGTTTTTGTGTAACACATAAAAGTGAAATTTTTTTAGTAGAAAATATATGTTTGTTGATCGTATTAAAATCTATTGGCGACCTGCAAAAGATAGCTGGGCAGATAAATAATTAGTAAGAAACGATAAGTACTGAAATCAGAATACGCGGTAAGTCTGGTGGAACGACAGAGCATTCAAGGACGCCAAATCGTCATAACGGGCTTTAGAGTGTGACGTCGGTAAGTTTCCGGGAAGCCGACGCAGGACGATGAAGTGCAGAAACTAAAGAAACGGCGCAGTTTGTGGGAGTGTACATGTCTTGGCAAAAGCAGATGGATCACAGCCAACTCCAAGAAGTGGGCGGCCAGGGAAAGAAAATCGTCCAACTAAAGACACACTTTATAAGAGTAAGAATTAAGGGCTATTATTTCTCATGGCGTTCCGGTAGAGCTTACATTGGAGGAACCGATGTAGCCACTGTAAGTTTGATAGGAAAAAGTGGCTCGTTTGAAGTAACACAAGTCCACTTGTAAGCAGAGATGACAGACCATTCTATAGAGGAGAACGCAGCGGGACCAGTACAATGAACAGCCATGTTATCAAGGACAAAAAATGCAGAGGTGAAGGTTTGAAGACTACAAGGAGAAACAATAGGTGTGATAAACATATCAATTAGGTAGAACACAGCAACGAAATCAGTGAATGAAATACGCTGTATACGAAGGAAGTTATGAACACAATGGAGATAATAGAGGCAGAGTGCTGCAAATGAATGCTATCTTGAACAAAAGAGCCCTTCTCATATAAAGTATCTACATGGAATTTATGAATATATTCATTAAACCTTATATCAAGAGCAGTAAATTATACGACAGAAAAAAATAAAGGATGTGAAACAAATGCGGGACAAGAAAATGGAAATTTTGAATTTACATAAACTCTTAAAAATCAGACAGATGGAGTTAATTCATTATAAGATAAATACGGTCTTGGGAGAGAAAGTAGTATTCTGAATCAAGTTTGTTTTCACATCCTGCTTTAATTGACATGCCTCAGTTGCTATAAGAGGCTCTTTCTTAAATAAATCTAAAAATTTCAGGCTTGGTGGTATTTTTTCATATATACTGACCCCTCATACAAAGTTAGTCACAATTTACGAAATAAAAAAAGGTGGGGCAACCAAACGCTGAAAACAGAATCACGTGACAACTGATACCTTAAACACATAGTACATTCATAGTAAAAGAACAGGAAATTTCTAGCAATTTATATTTTAGAGCAAACGGTTGTTGTGCTGAAAATTTGGATCACCGAAACAAGCAGGTTTTAGTTAGAAAATCATCAATTACATATGTATCGCGTACTTGCTATCAACTTCTAAATGTTATAAGTGGTGAATTTAAGAGAAGGGCGGATCGATTGGATACTCAGGAGCGATTTTCTTGTTGAGTGACGCCTGTCGCATTGCAGTAGGCCTCTGTTATAGTCCTGAGACACACAAGGGATTGACTCCCCTCCCGTGTTGTAACAGGCCTGATTTACAGTGGCGAGATTAGTATCGGTTATAACATTACTGCGCTTACTGCACTAATAACCCATCAGGATGTTACTCTGCAACCGAAGGATCCACGAATCGCTAGTCTCATTCAATAGTGGGCAACAAAATTAGGAACTATAGCACTGATTGCGACTTAACCAAAATGCAACAGTTAATTTCAGATTCAATTAGGAATCCATAAATTTTATTAAAATGGTTGTACGTATATGCGAGTATCTTTGTATGTTTGTACGTATGTACGTTTCACATCTTCTTCTAAGTCAGTGGATCGATTTCAACCATACTCGGTACACATACCACTTACTATCTAGAAACAACGCTGTGGGGGTAAAAACAACTTACCTTTCAAAAAAGGTGGGAGTGTGGGATGAAAAAGCACTGTAACCTAAGAGGCGTGGATAGCCATACTTTAATCATCCAGTATTTGAGGATGAGTGTACTTAGTGACTTGAAAAAAACTTCACCCATAATTTCAAAATCTGTCGAAACTTTTTCTCGTTTGACAACCCCGAAAAAATGATGAAAGGAAAAAAGTTTGTCACTTACTACATTATCACTGTTCACGCCGTAAAACTGCAGCGTGAAGCATGACGTTTGAATTTATTACTTCTTTGCTACTAACTCCTCAACACATTTCATAAACAGGAGCCAGATATACCACTGGAGGGACCTGAAAAATTATATCATTGTTTAGCACATAGTTCGAGAGATAGGTCATAAACATTAAGCTGCATGAAAATGAAACAGCAGGGTGAATTTCGATAGAGTGTCAAGCGAAATATGTGCAGAAATACGTGTCAAATATGTTAAATACACATGAAATATATTTGATACGTGGAGCCATTGGCGCCAGTCGCTTCTCTGTATTTACACTACTGGTCATTAAAATTGCTACACCAAGAAGAAGTGTAGATGATAAACGGGTATTCATTGGACAAATATATTATACTAGAACTGACATTTTCACGCAATTTGGGTGCATAGATCCTGAGAAATCAGTACCAAGAACAACAACCTCTGGCCGTATTAACGGCCTTGATACCCCTGGCCATTGAGTCAAACAGAGCTTGGATGGCGTGTACAGGTACAGCTGCCGATGCAGCTTCAACACGATACCACAGTTCATCAAGAATAGTGACTGGCGTATTCTGACGAGCCAGTTGCTCGGCCACCATTGGCGAGACGTTTTCAATTGGTGAGAGTTCTGGAGAACGTGCTAGCCAGGGCAGCAGTCGAACATTTTCTGTATCCAGAAAGGCCCGCACAGGACCTGCAACAAGCGGTCGTGCATTATCCTGCTGAAATGTAGGGTTTCGCAGGGATCGAATGAAGGGCAGAGCCACGGGTCGTAACACATCTGAAATGTAACGTCTACTGTTCAAAGTGCCGTCAATGCGAACAAGAGGTGAACTAGACGTGTAACCAATGGCACCTCATACCATCACGCCGGGTGATACGCCAGTATGGCGATGACGAATACACGTTTCCAATGTGCATTCACCGCGATGTCACCAAACACGGATGCGACCATCATGATGCTGTAAACAGAACCTGGATTCATCAGAAAAAAATGACGTTTTGCCGTTCGTGCACCCAGGTTCGTCGTTGAGTACACCATCGCAGGCGCTCCTGTCTGTGATGCAACGTCAAGGTTAACCGCATCCATGGTATCCGAACCGATAGTCCATGCTGCTGCAAACGTCGTCGAACTGTTCGTGCAGATGGTTGTTGTCTTGCAAACGGCCCCATCTGTTGACGCAGGGATCGAGACGAGGCTTCACGATCCGTTACAGCCATGCGGATAAGATGCCTGTCATCTCGACTGCTAGTGATACGAGGCCGTTGGGATCCAGCACGGCGTTCCGTATTACCCTCCTGAACCCACCGATTCCATATTCTGCTGACACTCATTGGATCTCGCCCAACGCGAGCAGCAATGTCGCGATACCTTAAAATCCGACCTTTATCAAAGTCGGAAACGTGATGTTACACATTTTTTCTCCTTACACGAGACATCACAAAAACGTTTCACCTGACAACGCCGGTCAACTGCTGTGTGTGTATGAGAAATCGGTTGGAACCTTTCCTCACGTCAGCATGTTGTAGGTGTCGCCACCGGCGCCAACCTTGTGTGAATGCTCTGTAAAGCTAACCATTTGCATATGACAGCATCTTTTTCCCGTCGGTTAAATTTCGCGTCTGTGGCACGTCATCATCGTGGTGTATCAATTTTAATGGGCAGTAGTGTATTTAAGATCTCGCAATCTACTCTGTATCGCGTGGCCCCTTTTTCCTCTTTGGTCGCTTTTCGGCTATTTAAGGGCACTACGCTGAGGAAGAGGGCTGGTTTTGATCGGTTGGCTGGCGCTCCCGTGTTTGGACGTCCATGTTACCTGTTTCGTATTGACCAGTGGTGCACAATTTATTGAATAGTGGTTACTTGTGTGAATGAGGCTAACCTGTTTTGGACGCACCTGAGATACTTGCAAGGAGTGTATACCTAAGTGCGGATCTTTGCAGTCTGAAACAACAACAGGTTCGATTTTCAGGCACTTCTTTCTCCCTTTTGCTATTAAGTGTAATCCACCAAGAGTGGTATTCTTTGGTAAAATTAAGAGAATTATGACATTGTTTTTCTTGTTATATGTAATTATTATTAATGATTATAAGGCAGAGCATGTGTTCGGGTTTCTACACATTCTGCAGTGTTCTCATGGTGAATTTTTTTGTGTCGCGGTTTCTGTACAAAGGGAGCGGGAACTGTTGTTGTAGACGGTGATTGCAAGAGATTTAATTTGGCTGCGAAGAGTAACCGTATCCCTGTTTCGAAATTTTTCTAATGATTTAAGGTTTGTGCTACTCTGGATACTGCCCAGTCGCTGTGTGGTTGATGACTGGGTGTTGTGTGCTGTCCTTAGGTTAGTTAGGTTTAAGTAGTTCTAAGTTCTAGGGGACTGACGACCATAGATGTTAAGTCCCATAGTGCTCAGAGCCATTTGAACCATTTTGCTGTGTGGTTTTATGTTGTTGTTTCAGTGGCGTAATCAGCGGTGCGCGTCGTCCGTTATAGCTGGTCGTTTAACTGGGGTCGACGCCTTGGCGGCGGCCAGTTTGAATTGTAACCGATAGCGCGGTCGCTGTGTTTATCAGTAGATTCTTCGGCGAGTTTAAGTGGAGTATTTTATTATTTGTTCCTGGTGACGCCGAGGCGTCCGTCTTTCCATCTTCACCGTTCCTTTCAGCTTTCTTTCAAGCTCGATCTGAGTTGTAGTTTCCACGCACCTCTGGTGTGCCATTACTTGTCACAGAAATTTTGTAATACCTGAAAGATACCTTGTGCTGAAGTCTTAATATCTTATTCAGAAAGAGAAACTGTGAGTTGTCGCTACTGTTATATCTTAAAAGAATTTTTCTCAGTAAACCATTATTGTTTGTATGGTCCTTAAGATATATGTAAAGAGGTTTTCAAAATTATTTATTGTTTGGGTTTGGTTTTGACGCTCGTAGACGTTTTGTCGTTTAGTAATGTTTCAAATTCTAGGGCAATTACGTATATTATTCTGGGATAACACCAGTTTGCTGTTGTCGTGCAACTTTTTAAGAAAATCTGTTGGAAATTACATGCCAGAGTTTGTGTTTGATTGCTAATTATTGCCTTGTCTATCGAAGTATCCTTGAGCGTGTGTCCCACGTCACAATATCTGTCATGTGTCTACACGGGCAAAGCCACAGGTAAAAAGCTCATCCTGAACCCCTGGAACGGATTCAATCAATTTGGTACACGCGCTGTTTACGATCTATGAGGAAATATAGTGGTGGTTAGAAACACCAGTTCAAAAATGGCTCTAATGGCTCTGAGCACTATGGGACTTCACATCTGAGGTCATCAGTCCCCTGGAACTTAGAACTACTTAAACCTAACTAGCCTAAGGACATCACACACATCCATGCCCGAGGCAGGATTCGAACCTGCTACCGTAGCGGTCACCCGGTTCCAAACTGAAGCGCCTAGAACCGCTCGGCCACTCCGGCCGGCTAGAAACACCAATCCCCTATCGGTGTGAGTGTGACAACGTGGAGAGAGAAGGGGACAGGAGAAGATGGACAGACAACGAGAAGGAAGGAGGGGAGGGACACACGTGGGGGAAGGAGATGGGCAGAGAGAGAGGACGGCGAAATGGACAGAATGAGAGGGGAAGATATACAGAGAAAGGAGAGAGGCACAGATAGGGACAGAGGGAGGAAGACATAAGTAGAGAAAGGGGGGAGGGAGAGATGGGCAGAGGGGAGGAGGGAGAAGACGGACTAATATGAGAATGGAATAAGTACACACCCGGGCAACGCCGGATACTCAGCTAGTTCAACATAAACTCTTGGAAAAATTGACACTTTCAAAAGGAAGGAGCAAATCACAGCTACATAAAATTGTCTAGGCGAGGCACTAGAAAGATCTCACGAGTGTACGAATAGCCCTGCAAACCAAATCCGGTATCTGAGACTCACTGTTAGCAAAAATCAGATTCTGCTAATCCAATTAGACGTGTTTATGTCCCGCCTCATGAAATGCTGCACGAAGAACAGCGTTTTGTAAACAGTAAATTTTAGGAGCCGAATAGAAGTGTATTATTAATAGCGCTCTCTTAAAAATTATTTGTGAATTAATTACTGTGATAATTTTATTGTTCACTTGTATATCTGTGTACTCAAGGTAATATATTGGGGAGAGCGGGGCAATGCCGTACAGCGGGGTAATACCGTGCACCGCTTTATCCAGTTTCCCAGAGAGCGCAAAGAGCGCTGCATGGTGCTGCCACATAACTATAATCAGATACAGAGCGGTCTATATCGTTCAACGGCGCAGACATCTTCGACAATCGGTTTCAACTGAATTCGACTGTTTTCTTATAAAATCTAAAGATAATAAGTCTAGAGGTGAGCGAAATATGTTAATAGCAACAATATTTAAAGCAGTTCTATTTAATTACGCATTTCTTGATCGTCTTTTAAACACCAAATGTTAGACGTTAAATTTCATGATTGTTGGGTTAGAATTTACAATGGCGAGTCATGTTGTCTCGGGGCAATACAGTGCCCGATGCAACAAGCTTGGAGCGTGGGAAAAATATTACAGTGTGTATGTGTATCATCTTACAAGTTTTCTTTTTTTTTTTTTAACCACAGATGGTGATAAACAGAGCCAGAACCACAGAAGGGGGCAAAGGGTGGACGGAACATGAAATTAATTGCGCACTCCACGATGTTACAGAAAATGCAAAGCCACAGAGAGTAGCTCCAAGAATGTACGGAATACCTCTTTCTACTTTAAAAGATAGGCTAAAAACAGGAGATTGCTCTAAAGTAAATTTGGGAAGAAAATCTATATTTTCAAAAGAACAGGAAGATGACATAGCTAATCATGTTCTTTTGCTAGCAAAGACATTTTATGGAATATCGTCGGTGGAGTTGAGGAGATTAGTTTATGAATGTGCCGAGGAAAATAATATTCAGCATAATTTTAATAAAATATCAAAAAGAGCTGGACAGGATTGGCTCTCTGGGTTTCTTAGAAGAAATCCATCAGTCAGCATTCGTAAACCTGAGGCTACCAGTCTCAATCGGATCTCAGCTTTTAATTCAAGTGAAGTTAAGCTTTTTTTCTCGAATCTCACCACTGTGATGGACATCCGTAAGTTCGATGCCTCCAGAATTTACAATTTTGATGAGACAGCAATATCAACGGTTCAGAAGCCAGGAAAAATTTTAGCACCCAAAGGAGCTAAACAAGTTGGCTCAGCAACAAGCTGGGAGCGTGGGAAAAATATTACAGTGTGTTGTGCAATGAGTGCCAGTGGGGCATATGTGCCTCCAATGTTTATTTTTCCGAGCCTTAGGATGACGCCTGCCCTACAGAGAGGAGGACCACCAAATTCAATATACGAATGTAGCTAGCCATGTCTTTCTAGAAGCCTACAACTTTTGTAAAGACAATGGAATAGTGGTAGCACTGACGCCTCACTGCTCATACAGGCTACAACCTTTAGACGTGGCCTTTGTCAGTAGCCTGAAGGCTGCATTTAAGATTTAAATCATTATGATAACTGCCGCATTTGATAAAATATGGCAGTTATAAATCTAACGGGGAAATTTAGTTCGTATGTTACCAGTCTCTATCACGGAACTCTTTGAAGTTTTAAATCAAAGGGGGAAATTTAGCTCGTATGTTACCAGTATCTGTCATGGAACTCTTTGGCGCTCATTCACGGTGAAAGCCGGACATCATAACTTTAATTTATTTTTTAGACTAAGGTACAGAAGAAACAGGCCAACTGAAAGAGGGAAGGTAAGGTATTTTGATGTGCACAGATTCACACAATGAGGTGGAAACATCGAACAGGAGCGTATCAGACACGTTTCAAACACAGCAGAAACTACGATATATTGCAAATTCAATGTACGGGAAGAACCTATAGTGGAACAACAAATTGCGATATTATATATTGACAGTTAGAAAAACTGTGTTGAGGTATATATACGGGTGCTACAAAAATTGTGCACCGCTGACAATATACTGAATTGCCACACCAACTGCAACCACATGTTTGGCCCAGTTTCCGGCAACTGAAGGCCGGCGGCAGCGGCGGCAGTAATTGCTGGGCCGGAAGTGTTTACACGAACCGCTATTTTGTCACTAAATTGACGAACGAGAGCTACCGAGTGTACATGCCACGCTCCTGATTTTCCATTGCAATTTTTCAAACAAGAAAGCTAACTACATCGTGTAATTATTTCCATCCAGAATGTTCAAACACGATTATTTTGATCAAAAGGTCTGTTTGCGTGCCCACTTTTCGCAGCGAGTACATAAATTTTTGTTTTTTACCTCTGAAACTCCTTTTCATAGTTGTAACATAAATATTCGTTCTTTACCTCAGCTGCAATATGTTTGCTTTCCAGAAGAACACCGCCTCTCATAATAAAGGCCTCTTCAGTGAATTTGCAACAGTTCCACCATAATTTTTCACTCAGAAAATGTAAAATCTGTGTTTCCTCTCATCTTCGTCATCGGTGACAGTTCGCACTTCCACCACGTAATGGCGTGAACTCTTCCGAACATATAATTATGCCAGAACCGTTTCTTCCAGAGAAAATCACTGAAGACTCTAAAAGAAATCACCGATGACGCCTTTAATATAAGAGACGAAATGCGTCTGGAAGAAATATTGTATTTCACAAAGGAAAAGGCGTTTCCAAAGCATACGAATGAATCTGAATCTGAAACTATAAGAAATAACTGCACGAAAGACCAATACTAGCATTTAACAATACAGGTGCTCACCCTAGGGTTTTTGGTACTGGTCATTCGTACAGCTCTTTCATGCAACTTTTTTAAGTAAACTTCTCATCGATATGTCCCTTAAGGAATTCCTTAAGACTGAAATAGCAAACGTTTCCAATTAATAATTTGTTCTAATTCACCCGTACAACGAGTCAACCATGAATTCCTTAAATGCGATACAGAACGACCAGCGCTACGGCACATGAAAAGCAAAGTATGCAAAGACTATAATTACAAAAAGGACAGTTTATTGGCAAGTTACTTCCCACGAACACCTAAACAAGGGGTGAAGCTTAAAAAATTTAGAACTCTTGTGAAAGCTATGGTTCATTGCTGCAGGCCTCCTTCGACAACGGCAGCGAGAACGTCCTTTTTACATGTAGCAGCCAATCCATATTTTACTTTCTATTTTCCACAGTCCCCCCCCCCTCCCCCCATAGAGCTACGGGCGTTGCCGCTGGTGGGGAGGCTTGCGTGACTCCGTGATACAGTTAGCCGCATCGTAGGTGCAACCACAACGGAGTGGTATCTGTTCAGGGGCCAGACAAACGTGTGATTCCTGAAGAGGGGCAGCAGCCTTTTCAGTAGTTGCAGGGGAAACATTCTGGATTACTGACTGGTCTGGCCTTGTAACATCAACCAAAACGGCCTTGCTGTGCTGGTACTGCAAATGGCTGGAAGCAAGGGGAAACTATAGCCATAATTTTTCCCAAGGGCATGCATTCCTTCTGTGCGGTTAAATGATGATTGGATCCGCTTGGGTAAAATATTCCGGAGGTAAAATAGTCCTCCTATTCGGGTTTCCGTGTGGTGACTACTCAGGAGGCGTACTAAGGATCGGGACGTGGTATGTAAGATCACTTAATTGGGGGAGGGGGGGGAGTAGGTTAAAAATTTAAAAAGAGAAATGGATAAGTTAAAGCTAGATGTAGTGGGACTTAGTGAAGTTCGCTGGCAGGAGGAAAGGGACTCCTGGTCAGGTGAATACAGGGTTATAAATACAAAATTAACTACGGATACGGTACGAGTAGCTTTAATAATGAATAAAATTAGGAACGCTTATGAGTTACTATGAACAGCATAGTGAACCCATTATTGTAGCCAAGATAGACACTACACCCACACCCACCACAGTTATACAAGTTTGTATGCCTGCTAGCGCCGCAGATGAGGAGGAGATAGAGGAAATGTATGATGAGATAAAAGAAATTATTCAGATAGTTGATGGGGGGACTGGAATTCGATAATAAGAAGAGAAGGAAAGGACTGGGGGAAAGGAATGAAAGAGGAAGCCGCCTGGTAGGATTTTGCACATAGCATAATTTATCATAGCTAACGCTTGGTTTAAAAAATCATGAAAGAAGGCTGTATACGTGGAAGTAAACTGGAGACACCGGAAGGTTTCAGATTGAATACATAATGGTAAGACAGAGATTCATGAAACAGGTTTTAAATTGTAAAACATTTCCAGGGGCAGATGTGGAGTCTGGTCACAATTTATTGCTTACGAACTGTAAATTAAAACAGAAGAAACCGCAAAAGGGCTGGAATATATGGAGATGGGACCCAGATAACTTGAAAGAACCAGAGATTGTAGAGAGTGTTAGAGGGATGATTAGGGAACGACTGACAAGAACAGGGGAAAGGAATAAAGTAGACAAAGAATGGGTAGCTTTGAGAGACGAAATGGTGAAGGCAGCAGATGAACAAGTAGGAAAAAAGACGAGGGCTAGTATAAATCCTTGGATAACGCAAGAGATACTGAAAAATGCAATAAAAGACGCAGGTGAAAGGAAATACAAACATCTAAAAAATGAGCTCGATAGGAAGTGCAAAACGGCTAAACAGGAATGGGTAGATAGAAAATGTGAGGATGTAGAGCATATATCACTGTTAAGAAAGATGCTGCATACAGGAAAATTAAAAAAACCTTTGTTGAAAAGAGAACCACATGTATGGATGTCAAGACCGCAGTTGTAAAACCAGTCATAAGCAAAGAAGGGAAAGTAGAAAGGTGGACATAGTATGTAAAGGTCTATGTAAGGGCGATGTTCTTGATAGCAATATTATTGAAAGGGAAGAGGACGTAGACAAAGATAAGAAGGGAGATACGATACTGCATGAAGAATCTGACGAAGCACTGAATGAATTAAATCGAAACAAGACCCCGAGAGCAATTCCGTTTGAACTACTGATAGCCTTGGCAGAGCCAGTCATTACAAAACTCTTCTATCTGGTGACCAAGACCTATGAGACAGGTGAAATACTCACAGACTTCAAGATCAATATAATAATTATAATTCCAAAGAAAGCAGGTGCTGACAGGTGTGAAAATTACCGACCTATCACCTTAATAAATCACAGTTGCAAAATTCTAACAAGAATCCTTTACAGAAAAATGGAAAAACTTGAAACGTCCCCTTGGAAAAATTATGAATGACTGTGCTGGTAAACCTCTTACGTTACTTGATTTTCAAACAGTTGAGCAAAACTGAACGTACTCAGACATTTCTCTCTTTACTTATTCTGATCATCACTAAACTGACACACAATATTTTTAGCGCAACGCAATCTGACTTTCAATAATCCCTACAAAAGAATGGCCCTGAATAACAATAGCCTATACCTTTCATGAATCACTTGCCTCACAAAAATCTTCGTTACTCGAACTACTGCAATACAGCGAGCACCAGTACTGCCAGCTAAATAAAAGATTCTAACTACTGAAGGCAATAACTACTGATAGGCATAGTGGCATAGTTAGCAAAAGAAAGATTTTGATAGAGAATAAACAATGTACTTTTTCTTATGGCCGTTCACCTCCAACTGCTCAACGGTACGCGCTGTTCACATCCACATGCTCAACACTACACAAGCGAATATTCCAACAATGAGTCCAACCAGCCACAGACTACACACAGCATAGTCAGTGATTTTCATACAGAGCGCTACAAGGCGTTACCAACATAAAAACCTAAACAGCCTACTTACAAACTGGTAGAAGCCGACCTCCAGGAAGTCAGTTTAGATTCCGGATAACTCTAGGAACACGCGAGACAATACTGACCCTACGCCTCCTCATAGAAGAAAATCAAGAAAATCGTAGAAGACAGGTTAAGGAAAGATAAACCTACGTCTATAGCATCTGCTGACTTAGAAAAATCTTTTGACTGGAATACTCCCTTTCAAATTCGTAAGATGGCAGTGGTGAAACACCGAAAGGCTGTTTACGGTTTGTACAGAAACCGTATTGCAGTGATAGGGGTCGACGGGCACGAAAGGGAAGCAGTGGTTGAGGAGGGAGTGAGATGGGGTTGGCATAAGAAAAATTTGGGGTAGGAATTAAAGTACAGACAGAAGATATAAAAACTTTGAGGTTTGTCGATGACATTGTAAATCTGTCAGGACTTGAAAGAACAGTTGAACGGAATGGACTGTGTATTGAAAGGAGGATATAAAATGAACATCAATAAAAACAAAACGAGGATAATGGAATATAGTCGAATTAAATTAGGAGATGCTGAAGGACTTAGATCAGGAATTCAGGCACTTAAATTACAAAATTAGTTTTGCTATTTGGGAAGCAAAATAACTGGTGATAGTCGAAATAGGAAGGATAAATAAAGTGGACTGGCAAAGCCAAGAAAAGCGTATCTGAAGAAGAGAAATGTGTTAACATTGAGTGTAGATTTAAGTGTGAGGAAGTCATTTCTGAAAGTATTTGTACGAAGTTTAGTCATGTATGGAAGTCAAACATGGACGATCAACAGTTTATACAATAGAAGCTTTTGAGATATCGTGCTGCAGAACGATGCTGAAGATTAGGCCGATGGATCACGTAACTAATGAAGAGGTTCTGAATGGAATCGGGTAGAAGAGAAATTTGTGGTATAATCTGACTAGAAGAAGCGATCAGTTAGTGGAACACATTCTGAGGCATCAAGGGATCACCAATTTAGTACTGGAGGGAAGCGTGGGATGCAAAAATCGTAGAGAGAGACTAAGAGATGGATACAGTAAGCAGATTCAGAAGGATGTAAGTTCCAGTAAGTTACTTGGAGATGAAGAGGATTGCATAGAACAGAGTAGAATGGAGACCTGCACCAAACCAGTCTTTGGACTGAAGACTGCGACAACAACATGTTCGATAGCACTGGTGGCGGATGTACGTATCAGTTACGAAAGCCATTCCTATCTGTTTTGCTCACGTCCACATTACAGGCAACAAACAGATCGTGGGCCTCAACGTGCTACGTAAACTACTGAAACGAAGAGAAATAATATTGCTTCATCACTCAGGTCACGTTATCTGGCACCACGGCACTATCGGTGTGAAATAGAGGAAGCAGGGCTAAGAATGAAAGGAAAAGCATTAGGCGCCGAGTACAGAGATAGACATGGTCCAGCCATTCGAAATATTCTCTTTCACTTGGTGGGCACCACTTATTGCAATAGCCTGTTCTATCAGCAATGTTGCCCAGCCATACCACAATATTGCCTTGTATTGCATCAAAACTGCAGCAATGTAGAAGGCGACACTGTTGCTGCCATATATTGCCATAAAATATGGCCCGTTTAAACGCTCGTGTACATCCTACAAACAATACTAATTTTCGCAAGAGAGCATGTTTCCGATTAAAGGTCGAGGATATAAAGATCCTGAAAGACATCTGGGGCATGAGACCACTGTCGTGGCTAGTGTACGGTAGCCGCCGTGTGTGTCCTAGGCGCCACTTCCGTGCTTGAGTAACAGCTAGAATGGGAGAAAAAATGAGACGACAAAAGGAAACCGGAAAAGTCAGAGCGAAGGGTGAGTAGGAGGAGCAAGATCGAGAAGAAAAAAAAATAAGGAAAGGAAAGGAAAGGGATGGCGAGTACTACAACGAGGGAAGAGGGTTGAGGAGCAACAGTGAATGATTCCTACTCAGTTTTCACCCAACACATCTTATTCAATGGGCACGATGAAAGCGAGCTTGGTGTTCGTTTACTCAAAGTCTCAATCAAGTAATTTAGAGGCTCATGAATAATTAAATTAAAATTGAAATCAGCTGCTTAAAAATTAGCATTTAATTAGAGAGATTCTTGTATTAATTACATTAAATAAAATATTGAAATCAAATAGTCATTATTAAGGGGCTAACAAGTGGATGACTTTGAAGAAGCACAGGCTGGAAAGTTGGAGGAATTGCATGAAATAACGTTAGGACAGCAATTAAGAAATAATTGAACATTAATTTCCTTGTTAAATTATTCACAACGCGAAAGACATCGAACGAAAATCACAATCGTAAGGGAATGCTGGTGCCTGATCCTCGTTACACAATACAGCACGCACATCATGAATTATACCTCATTACAAAGGAAGTACACGGAAGTAAAAGAAAGGATTTATCAAAGCATACGCACAAGTACGTTTACAGTAACGGTTCAAACAGGGGGAAGAATACAATCTGAGAGGGTATTTCCATAAACCAAATTTATACGCACTGGTCCAGGGAGTAATTATTTTTACCGGCCGGAAACTAACACAGAACCGCCCAACTTCGGAAATACGATAAACTGGAAGAAAATTAATTTGGCACATGATACAGACTTTAGACTGACTAAACAACGAACTTGAATGCATTAACAAGTTTACTATTCAGCAATGGGCAAATTCCTGGCTTCAGTAAACGCGCATAAAATCCACTGGTCTCTCGGTAAATGCTACCATTACGAAACACATATTCGTATTAAATGATCACACTCGCAGGAATAACTGCTACAAAGGCTACAACGAAGAAAGACGGATCACCAGAGTTGAAGCCTCAGTACACCACATGAGAAACACGTGGGTGCGATAACACAACCTTGCATGCTACAAGAATCGGGAGACTCTCGAAATGAAATGAAATCGAGCGAAATAAAAAGAATGCTAGTACGGTATACAAAAAGCACACGATGCAATCACACACTAACTGGATTTGGACACAGGTCGTTTAGAATACTTTTCCATCCCTAAATTACGGTAGGATTGAATGCTTCCTATCCGTTGTCAACTATACATTCTGCTCGATGATCAGACTGAAAGCGTGGTTAGTGCGTGTTTGTACAGAATAAGTCACAATCAGTTAAATTTGCGAGCTGTTGAGTAATTAAATCAATTAAGATTACACTGAATCACTGGAAATTTATCTCTTTATCTGATTAAGTTCAAATTAAAAACTTTCACATTAACATATGAAATATTGTAAGATCAAATCGTCATTGGCTTTCAGATGGCTTTCAGCAAGCACTAAATAACATTAGTGTCACAAATGAGAAACTACTGAACATTTATTCACAAATTTAAGTCACAAAAATAGCATCATAACAATCAAAAAGGCGTGCTTGATTATTATAGAACCTGTTTCATAAACGGTATCTCAACACGTGGGAACCCTATGGGATAAGTAAGAAGGGAAGGATTCTTCATACTACATGCACACGCATATTCGTTCCAATAATCCACACACACAGCAAGAAGAAACTGTAAGTACAATAGAGTACGCCAGACACATGCACGATGTGCCCGATTCCGCAGTACGTGGTCTAGTGGCATTCGTTGCAACCTCTGTATCACGGGGTCCCGGGTTCGATTCCCGGCCGGGTTGGGAAGTTTCGCCGCCAGGGATCTGGGTGTTTGTGTAATCCTCATCATTTCATCATCATCCTCATCATTCGTCACAGTGGCTAGATTGGACTGTGAAACGAAAACTTGGACTGTGAAAAAATTGGGACTTTGTACGGGCGCTGAATACCGCGCAGTTGAGCGCGCCACAAACCAAACATCATCATCATCAACAATGGGCCCGAGAGCAGTTACCTTTACGTCAACCACGTGATCAGTAAGTTGCATAGACATTCTTGTTTCAGACGTTCGAAAAATCAAAAACGTTTAGAAATAAAACAAATCGGCACACGACTTCAAATACGGGTTGAAAGACGAACCTGAACGAATAAAAAGGCTGAGCTGATGATTCATCACGTGGTGATAATGTACATGGTCTTATTCATATAACAAAACGCAATATAAAACACAGAATTTACGAAAAATATTCAGTTAAAATAAAATTACTCTCGCATGTAAATTAGTTAAACGAAGTTACAAAAACAGAAGAATGAATTACCAGAGCAGAACTCTCAGTAGAATGCATAAAAAGCACGTGGTTACAAACACCATTTCGCAGGCTACAAGGAACGCGAATCTCGCGAAATGATATGAAACTGAACACGAAGCTCACGAAATGAAATCAAACTCAGTTACAGAAAATGAATTCCAATACGATCTTACAGAGAATACGACTTATTCTCGCGCAAGAGATCCACAGTAAACGATATGAGATGCAAAGTAACCATGACGCTTTCCCATTGCAGTAGAACAACAAATCCAGTTAAAGAAATGAAATATTGCTAAACTTGATGGCACTCCCTAACTGAAAATGATTTTACGGTATGATTTACAGAGGCTAGACCAGAACGAAAGCACTATCTCAACTAAACCAAGATCTCACACATTCCAACTTCAGAACAGACGCCCACTGCCGTTTTATGCTAGCATGCTGAGGTTCACAGGTAGTAGCGGACATGGGCAAAGAAACTAAGTTCCAATTCCAGTACCAACCTATATAATAATCGCTGACCCGTCCCCTTAATGTCTAGCATCCCGCTTATATGGGAATCACAAAACCGGATTTCGTAAGCAGATTTCCCAATAAGATTCTGAGTGACCACGTAAACACTTCAGAATAGATTGTGTGTGGAAATCTACTTCTAGTTCCCGATTTTCCTATTCCACAATCGATTTTCACTTCCATGTTGAAGCAGTCGATTTTGATACGTGTTTGGGCTGTCGAATTTCCTCTTGTTTTTAAAAAATTTTAGTCAGTATTGACTGAGTGACTTTTTGTACAGTGAAGGTTAAGTATAACTATTAGACTGAAGCTGTTTACATCTCGCCTAACTGAAGAAACAGCGTTAGACAGTGAAAAATGGTGCAAGATGTTCGAAATTCTGAAAAAAAGTAGGGGTAAGCTATAGGGAGAGACGGGTCATATACAATATGTACTACAGCCAAGGGGGAGTAATAAGAGTGGACGACCAAGAACGAAGTGCTCGTATTAAAATGGGAGTAAGACAAGAATGTAGCCTTTTGCCCCAACTGTTCAATCTGTTCATCGAGGAAGCAACGATGGAAGTAAAAGAAAAGTTGAGGAGTGGAATTAAAATTCAAAGTGGAAGGATATCAATGATACGACTCCTGATGACATTGCTATCTTGAGTGAAAGTAATGAAGAATTACATGATCTGCTGAACGGAATGAACAGTCTAATGAGTACAGAGAATGGACTGAGAGTAAATCGAAGAAGGGCGAAGGTAATGAGAAGTAGTATATAACAACCCTACCACAACAAAGGTCAACATTTAATAATTATTGTGGTGTTGCTCACGCTGCTAAATACTGCATTTTCGGGCAACAACAAAGTTATTATGTGGCAGGTGTCATTAGAGCACAGTTAATAAAGTCATTTCATGTAATAATGAATAAACTAGGCACTCATCTTTTCGTATTTCCCACGCTGATCTCGTTGTAAAATCATGGCTCAATCGTCGAAAATCTAAGTGGTGATGATTCCAAGCTCGGATGCAAAGAGGCCTAGGTTTTATTCTGCTATATTCAAAAGTTTTATAGATGTGTTTCACAAACCATTCTTAAAGATTAAACCTTTAAAAGTTAGCAAAATGGTGATGTAAAAAAATAATCAGCACTCCGAATTTAAGTTACACTTCCTTTTTATTGCTTTTGTTGCAATATCACGTAACACACAAAACATCACTTCACAATACAAAACATACTTGAAAACATCTTCTTCTCTGTTAAAGTTCACATTTTATAAGCTGACTACAATATGCGTCTTTCCCACATGACGTCCAAGACTTGACTTTCTCAAGGTCCGACTCTCTAACTAACTAATAATCGCTTACGCGCCCAAAATTCAGAGTTACAAGTATGACAAAGATCATAGTGACAAAAGAAAGAATACACATAAGAATAATATCATTGCAACATAAACATATCAATGTATCAAAGTATCTCTACATTAATGAAATCAAATCTGAATGTTGTCTCAGAAACATGTTAACTACTTTACAGAAACACAGTAGAGTATTGCTGTTATCGAGAGGTTCAGGTGAGGTGCCGTAATGGTTACGTAATTCAAGTACCATTACAAGTAGAAATGAGAAAAGCGAGAAACTTAGCATCAGGATTGATGGTCACGAAGTAGATGAAGTTGAGGAATTCTTCTAACTAGGCGGTAAAACAACCAATGTCGGACGGAGCAAGGAGGACATCAAAAGCAGACTAGCTATGGCAAAAAAAGGCATTCCTGGCCGAGAGAAGTCTACTAATATCAAATATCGGCCTTAATTTGAGGAAGAAATTTCTGGCAATGTACGTCTAGAGTACAGCACTGAATGGTAGTGAAATATGGACTGTGGGAAAACCAGAGCAGAAGAGAATCGAAGCATTTGAGATGTGGTGCTACAGACGAATGTTAAAAATTAGGTGAACTGATAAGATAAGGAATGAGAATGTTCAACTCAAAATCGGAGAGGAAAGGAATATGTGGAAAACACTGAGAAGGAGAAGGGAATCCTGTGAAGACATGAAGGAATGACTTCCATGGTACTAGAGGGAGCTGCAGAGGGCAAAAACTGTATAGGAAGACAGAGATTGGGATAATTGAGGACGTAGGTTGTAAGAGCTACTCTGAGATGAAGAGATTAGCACAGGAGAGGAATTCAGGGCAGGCCGCATCAAACCAGTCAGAAGGTTGATGACCAAAAAATACTAAAGATAAATAGCGATTGTATTGACTAAATCGTAAATTGTGACAGCTGTTTTACAGCTGCCATATTTAACTGTGTTAGCAAATCCACTTCAGACCTTAAAATGTAAATGCGACGGCGAAAAACTGTTTCCGAAATTCGGTTTTCATCTTTCGGAAGACGTGTCGCACGTTAACGTAGTGTGTTTGTCCCAGCAGAGTAATACTTAAATTCTACATGAAAGTTGGTTAAACTGTCGCTACAATTCAAAGAACCCGTGTCCGTCAACGAAAGAATATAAAGCACCAGACGCAGACACTCACACACTCTCTCTAGCGGACGAGATAAGGAGTAGGAAAAGGAAGTAGAATTATAGCATAGGACACATAAATGTAGCATGGTTACATAATAAAGTTGGTTCTAGGAGTGTATCTACATCTAATATACCTACAGATGTGTTCAACGTGAAATATAAGTTGAGAACATTTCAGCTGAGAACACACAGTGTCTGAATGTTAAAGAGTCACTATTGCTGTCTCCACAAACACTCTATTGTTTGTCCTTCTTGCCAGAATCAAAAGCATGGATGCACCGATAAATATGCTACGAAGTAAAGAAAGGCCGAAGTCAGCTCAATAGAGTCAATGCAACGGCTCACATAGAGAGGTTTCATTACAAAGGATCAAACTAACGGAACGGAATATTAATAAACATGATACCACTCCCCAACTGAAATTAATTATACAGCATGTTTTACAATGGTTACACATAAAACAAATGACTTAGACCCTCAAATTTCTTGCACGAAATGTATTCAGAGTTGCAAACACGGACAACCGTCAGCTGTATAATGGAATGACGACAGTGAAAATTTTTACCGGACCTGTATTCGAACCCGGGTTTTCCACGTATTGTGAGCGGTCACCATACCATTTCTCTTTTCTTTTTTTTTGGGATGATCAGGTCATGGGCTGGCGAAGTCAGGGTGGGCACGGGCCGCAACCCAAGGCCTGGCCATAATGCTTCCACTCTCCCGTTTCTGGGAATGTGGTCCAAGGTTGTTTTATTTTTTTTATTTTTATTTTAGGTGTTTTTTGTGACTGATTTTTATTGCCTTTCATAGGTGCTAAACACAACATACGTAGACTAAAGGTGCCATTCAAAACATCCAAACCTAAAAAGGGCGCCTAACACTGTCTAGATTTAAAGAGTTCACAAGGAAAAGAAAGAAAAGAGCACAGGAACCTGCAAAGGCCCTGTTGGCGTGTATCCAAGTCATCTTCTTGCTAACTTAAAAACGATACATAGTCCACTGAGTACATCAGGCATGAATGTTAGTTCCTGAACGGTGAGGTACTCCTCATTTCACTTCTCATACCCGGAACACTGCAACTAGGTGGAGGGTCCGTAAATAACAAAGTAACAGGAAAAGCGTTTTCTCTATTACACTTGTCGCCGCAAGATATCATGTTGCTCTTACAGTATGTACCAGAAGTCTATGACGTTCTTGTTGTTGAAGCGATACAAATAATACGATGGCATCCCCTTGTAAGGTGGCATCATTTTGAGCGACATTACAACTACCACTCCGGAAAGAAGACCCTTTAATAGTTAGTATAAACATCGAGACAGGAAACCATTAACGATGCTGACATCGGCTAGGGATCTTAATTTGTAGCAGAATATCTGCACGTTAGGCGATAGTGAAGCGGATGGCGACGGGAGGCTGGCTGGGGAACGGGAAAGACACAAGCGAGGCAGGCAGGCCTGAGAGCTGAAGACAACAGCGCCCGTAAGCTACTGGAAACCCCAGGCGGGTGGACCGCGGCTTAGCGGGAGCCACGTGGCCGACGACAAGGAGAAGACACAGGCGCTCGCTCACAAAACGCGTGGCGGAGTGTAGGTGGTTTTCCCAACGGCCGGAGCGGAAGCTTCTGGAACAGTCTACAAGCGTCTAGAAGCTTCTGTCGGTTGCAAAACTGAGATTTGTCGGCGCTCCGAAACGAACGTCTTCCAGCAACATGATTGGCCACACACATTAAAGGGGGGAAGAAAAAAGAACAGGGGCTACGAAAAAGCGTAGCGACTGTGAAACACTTGTTCCTGGGGCGTCGAGGAGAGAGGTTGGTCCTGGCGAGGTGTGCGACCTCGTTACTGGGACAGAGTACTTGTAGCGAGAGCCTGAGGATCGTCTGATGTTCCACGGCAGCCGTGGTTGTGCCCACGGAAGCTTTTGGGGAGGTAGAATTTATGATATCTCGCTGAGGCGAGAACCTTCGCATCGATAAGCGTCATATCACTGTAGTGGTCGTACACTCTCAACGGCTGTTAGGGAAGTAAAGTAAATTGCTGTGCTGAGGCTTCACGTTGCTAGTCACGAGTGTAGTTCTAAATATAATTGCAATTGCCATAGCTGATGTCAGTATTCCGCGCTTGAATTAACGACCGCGAATATATCACAGGACAGTGCCAGACAGAGCGATCAACAAATGTGAATAGGCAGAACTAAAATGTTGCTCGTACTGTGTAATCTTGTATAGAGTAAATTGCAGAAGAGAAACAATTTAACACTACTGAGTGTATTATTTCATAGCTAGTACTTTCCTTTGTCATTTTGTTATCTACTTATTTGTGTATTTCATGTTTGCAACCACCTGGTGCAGGTAGTGTTTGTAGGTCAGCACATCTGAACATTCTAGCACATACTGCGGATATGGTTAGAAACCAACAAGATTTGCATACGACTAGTTAACGTCACATATAGAGCAAAGGATAAGCTTACCCTTCTGGAGAGAGCATAAGTGTCAGGGCGACAAATTGGCGTTATAAAATCCGTTGTGCAAAATTTTTCACTTACACGTTCGGCTCGCAGGCTTACCCATCAGCAGAAAAGAGCAAAACAGAAGCGGTAGCTTACACCCTTTATCCAGTTTATGGCATTTGTCCCGGCTGTGGGATAGTATACTTTGTCCGGGAACAACAGGTCGTCAGTTTTAATCGCCGAGTGCGCCATCACAGTAAAAGGGCCAGCATTTTCCTTGTAAGTCAACTGTTGATTGCCGTGCGACAAACCAAACGGTGCTCGTCCGAGTCGAGGAATGCGCGGTAGGGGCATATCGGCGTGTCGACCAGATGAATAGAGTGCAGTCGTTGACGGTTGGGGAATTTGCTCTTCACCACTACATACCACAACGCACGTACCTCTGTAGGGAGAGAGGGACGTTGGACCGCTCTCCATATTCTCTGTCACTGTATCGCCGGATACTTGTGTTCAGCCTCATTGCGAGATTGTTGCCGCAGGTAGCTTCGATATATGTCTTTCGTTGTGGGCAGCCTAATCTGTGGCAAACTGTCCTGAACGTAACTTTAATAGGCGAAGAAGTCCCGAAGGTGTGCGAGCAATGCCGTGATGTGGGCAACTTTGACTGGTTGACAGAGTGAATGGGGAGTCACTCTGTTGATCGCAGCGCCAATTAAGGTGACATGTTCGGTTCTCCAATAGTGGTGCATCGTACTAAGAAATAGCGCACGCTCCCTGTCTTCAAGTTTACGAGTCCGATGCCTCCTCCTCCTCCTGCTGGCCGGAGTGACCGTGCGGTTCTAGGCGCTACAGTCTGGAGCCGAGCGACCGCTACGGTCGCAGGTTCGAATCCAGCCTCGGGCATGGATGTGTGTGATGTCCTTAGGTTAGTTAGGTCTAATTAGTTATAAATTCTAGGCGACTGATGACCTCAGAAGTCAAGTCGCATAGTGCTCAGAGCCATTTGAACCTCCTCCTCCGGGTGGTAGCGTCAAGGTATCTTAGCGGATTTTGAGGAGGAGGTCAGCACTTACGAAATGTCCGAAGGCCGACTGTAGTCGACCGTGGTGGACAACGGCAGTATGTGTGCCAAGTAACTTATTTTCGGTGCCAAATAGACGTTGACATAATGTGCGCCCTGGCGCACAGTGCATGTTGTACTAATGCATGTATCTGTCGCAATAGCCGTCGATAATTCCGCCGCTGTAAGTCGTATGTTTCCCAGTCACTTAAGAGTGGGGAACTTGGTGATGGGCACTGCTGTCCCTGGTGGCAGCCCTCTGCCCATTTTCAAACATCGGCCACTGCTCCATACTGCTAAAGTCATTCCAGCGTCGCCTGGATTTCGTCTCCTAACTTGACCAGAAGAACGACGTCTTCGGCGTATGCGCAGCATTGGAAAGATGCGGTCAGTAGTTGGACGCCTTCAAGTCGTCGTCGGAGGCCAGGTAGTGCAGGTTCAAGAGCGACTGCAAATAAGATGGCCGAGAGGGGGCAACCTTGCCACACGAAGGTAACACTGTTCACGAAGACTCTCGAGCTCGCGCCATTAATCAACCTCAAGATCGTGTCCACAAACATCAGGGGGATTCCCATTGGTTCCATCACCTCTCGTAGGAACACTTGGTCCACTCGGTCCAAAGCGTGATCGAAATCCACTGCCACGAGAGCTCCTCGTAATCGACATGCCGACATCAATCCTGTGACATCCCTGTATGCGTCTAGTGCTGTGTGTATATTGCTCTTCCCACCTAGACACGTTTGATCTCAATATACTTTGTCCTTTATCGCTGCTAGAAGGCGAGCACGGAAGATACGTGTAAAGATTTTATAGTCTCCATTCAATAATGTAAAAGACCGGTAGTCTTGTGGTCTACAGGCACAACCTGGTTTTGAAATGGGTCCCATGGTACCATCTGTGAACTTGGTGGGGACACGTAAGGCAGGTGTCAAGAGTTCATTGTACATCAGTACTCACGTTGATCCCATCAGAGGATCATAGGTGCACTAAAACTCAAGAAGGAGCCCATCCGGTCCAGGGGATTTGTTTAATGCTGGCATTTCGCGAAGCACGTCTGTCAGTGCTGCTCTGTCCAGCTGGTCCTCCGCATAGATACTGCGACAGTGGTGAGCAAAAGCACGTGCAATATCCTTCTGTAACGTGGTCCGCGATCCATCGGCCATTTCGATATCCGGTATAAGTGTACGTAGCCACTGCCTTCTTTCTCTCAGTATATATGTAGTGTAATGATGGCCGATCGTTGCATAATCCGTCGAGCATCCTCAAGCGTACTGTAACTCCTCCCATTTTCACTGCCATAAGACGCAGCAGTTGTGTTTTATACGTTGGGCAGCCTGCTGACGGTCGGGAGACGGTGGTTGTGTCGCTAACCCACGTAGGGCTGTGGAATAATATTCAGAAATAGCCCGTTGCCAATGTCACGTATCTTGGCCATATAACGTGAACGTCCTGCGTGAAGCCGGTTTGACGCATCAGAGCCACCATTTAAGCGTTGAATAGTACGAATATTGACGCCGTTGACATCGCCACCAAGTGACTTCAACCCTCCCCCCCCCCCCCCCTTTCCCCCGTAAACAGTCCTCATCCCGCAGGTGGGTAACGTTGAGATACCCTGAGCCCCTATTGGGCCATGTCTTTTGCCGTGGCAGAGAGATGGTGCAGATGTAAGCCTGGTGGTCTGTAACGTTCGTAGGTTTACGTGACACGTACAACCTGTCTAGTCGACTAGCTGGGTGGCTTGTAAATTACGTATATCCGCGGCTGTCGCCGTGCGTCATTTCCCAGGTGTCATGCAGTGCAAGATCCCGGACCAGTGTCTGTAACGGCGGACAAGGAACGAAGTGTGGTCGTTGGTCCTCTGGCCGCAGAACGCAGTTGAAGTCGCCGCCGTCCGCGAAATAGAGGGGACTCTTCCTCTGTGTAAAAGGTTGTGCGTTCGCGTCTCTTGTTCGAGCCAGACGCTGCGTAAACATTCACCAAGCGGACATCTCCTACAGTCAGGGCAACACCACCGGTCGATGATAAGAATTTCACATCTTCCACCACTATTCCTTCTTGTAACAGTGTGACTGTGCGGCGGCTACCTTCGTAACCTGTTAAACGATAGACGTCATAACCATAAAACTCAACTGGGGCGGCTGGCCACTGTGACAGAGCGGTTCTAGGCGCTTCAGTCAGAAACCGCGCTGCTGCTACGGTCGCAGGTTCTAATCCTGCCTCGGGCATGGATGTGTGTGATATCCTTAGGTTAGTTAGGTTTAAGTAGTTTTAAGTCTAGAGGACTGATGACCTCAGATGTTAAGTCCCATAGTTCTTAGAGCCATTTGAACCGTTTCAACTGGGGCATCGTTTCGTAACTCCTGCAGAAAAAACTATGTCAACGTTCGCTGCCGCAACATATCTTACAGCATCTGTATCTTTACTGAGGTGCGAATATCAAATAGGGTAGACGTGTGACTTCTTATTGGTTGTGCACTGCTGGGAAGTCACGCACCTAGGGATCGGCCGTCTACGGAGCGTTCTTCCTGGACCGGGACCACACGACAAGGTTCGTCCCCGACTCGTTGTCGGTAGGAGCCAATGATTGAACGTCGACCTCCTGTACCTCATCAGTTTGTCCTATTTCTTGTGCCCATGCTCCTATTGCATTGGCGAGGACTCTCGCTGTTGATAGGCGTTCATCTGCATGTGGGACGTCATCCTGTTGCGTAACTGTATCCACCGCGTCTCTTTGATGTGGCGGCTTCTCCAAGGTTGGTAACACTGACGTTGTGTGTGTGACGTCGTCCTGACCTGACAGTGGAAGCGAGTCGTGATCGTTCCCACTGCCTTGTTCGTCGCCTCGGTTACGGTGCTCGTCTTCTGTAGACAGACGCCTCTTCTTTCGCTTCTTCCATCGCCGTTTTCGTGGTGGAGCTTCCACGTCTGCTCAGAGATGCCGTTTAGTGCGATCCTCTTGCGGATCCGCTCCATATCTGAAGATAGTTTCGACTGGAACGTTCTAGGACCGTGGCTCCACAGCTGTTGTGAGCCGTCTGGCTGGTGGTGTGACATGGTTATTTGTATAGTCAGTGACATGGGGTCGGGGGCGATACTCGCCGACTCTACGGGCAACGGCCTGCCATGCGAGTCGCCTACGTCATTCCGTAGCGCTTCCACGTACGTAATAGGTAACGATGCCATCTGCTGTGCTCGGTGCTGGGTGCTGGATGTTCCGAAGTAGGAGTACTAGACGTCGCTGAAGACAGTCAGTTCGGACGTGGCCTTCCTGCCCGCAGCCAGAGCATGTTTTCGGTTGATCATCGGATATAACGATGGCTCAACAGCCACATATCGTCACATAAGATGGTATGTGCTTCTGGAGTTCCATTATAATTTGGAGCATTCCGTTGAGTACGGGATACATTTCAAAGCTGGTCCATTGCTCCGCAGCTTAATTAAGGACCGTGCCGTAGGGGCGAAGTGCCGCGATTACCACGTCCGCAGGAACTTCGAACAGCAATTCGAATAGGCGTACCGTTCTCGCTCCGAGAGCAGTACGATCAACAAAAACCACACCCACATTCCCGTCGGCGTGGAAAAAGCGGTAACCGTTGGTGGAATGACGAATTAGTCTGTCGCACACTGCCTCGTCTACGAGTTTTACATATACGACGCCGGCCACTATTGATAGATGACTTTTTGTCAGCTTTCGGGGATCGACACTACTGGCCATTAAAATTGCTGCACCACGATGTTGACGTCCTACAGACACGAAATTTAACCGACAGGAAGAAGATGCTGTGATATGCAAATCATTAGGTTTTCAGAGCATTCACACAAGGTTGGCACCGGGGGCGACACCTACGACGTGCTGACATGAGGAAAGCTTTCAACCGATTTCTCATACACAAACAGCAGTTGACCGGCGTTGCCTGGTGAAACGTTGTTGTGATGCTTCGTGTAAGGAGAAGAAATGCGTACCATCACGTTTCCGACTTTGATAAAGGTCGGATTGTAGCTTATCGCGATTGCGATTTATCGTATCGCGACATTGCTGTTCGCGTTGGTCGAGATCCAATGACTGTTAGCAGAACATGGAATCGGTGGGTTCAGGAGGGTAATACGGAACGCCGGGCTGGGACCCAACGGCCTTGTATCGCTAGCAGTCGAGATGACAGGCATCTTATCCGCATGGCTGTAACGAATCGTGCAGCCACATCTCGATCCCTGAGTCAACAGATGGGGCCGTTTGCAAGACAACAACCATCTGCACGAACGGTTCGACGACGCTTGCAGCAGCATGGACTATCAGCCCGGAGACCATGGCTGTGGTTACCCCTGACGCTGCGTCATAGACAGGAGCGCCTGCGACGGTGTACTCAACGACGAACCTGGATGCACGATTGGCAAAACGTCATTTTTTCGGATGAATCCAGGTTTTGTTTACAGCATCATCATGGTCGCATCCGTGTTTGGCGACATGGCGGTGAACGCACATTGGAAGCGTGTATTCGTCATCGCCGTACTGGCGTATCACTCGGCGTGATGGTATCGGGTGCCATTTGTTACACGTCTCGGTCACCTCTTGTTCGCATTGACGGCACTTTGAACAGTGGACGTCACATTTCAGATGTGTTACGACCTTCATTCGATCCCTGAGAAACCCTACATTTCAGCAGGATAATGCACGACCGCATTTTGCAGGTCCTGTATGGGCCTTTCTGGATACAGAAAATGTTCGACTGCTGCCCTGGTCAGCACATTCTCCAGATCTCTCACCAACTGAAAGCTTCTGGTCAACGGTAGCCGAGCAACTGGCTCGTCACAATACGCCAGTCACTATTCTTGATGAACTGTGGTATCGTGTTGAAGTTACATGGGCAGCTGTACCTGTACACGCCATCCAAGCTATGTTTGACAGAATACCCAGGCGTATCAAGGCCGTTATTACGGCGAGAGGCTGTTGTTCTGGGTACTGATTTCTTCACATGTCACTTCTAGTATAATATGTTTGTGCAATGAATACCCATTTATCATCTGCATTTCTTCCTGGTGTAGCAATTTAAATGGCCAGTAGTGTAGTTTCACCACTTCGCGAATGGTACGTTCGATTTCCTGTGCTTTTAGTCTTGTGTATTGTGCGGCGAACGTGAAGTTGATAGTCGCGTTCCGGTAAGACAGGGCTATCGTGATCTGTGGTAATTAATTCACCGCTATGCGAAGCCTCACGGATGTAAACAAAGCTCGCGTTAAACGATGTGTGGCCGGTGCGCTAGGCACGTCTGAGCCGCTACAACGCCGAAGGCGGAGTGCCATTAGACTAGCCTAGCATGCCCTCGTCTACACCCAAACTCCCATACGTCATCACCGTGTGTCTACAAGCTGCACTCGTACGTTCATTATGTATATTCTCGTACAGGGGAGACGTTCTAATTGATTCTGACTTGTCCAGTATCGGTGAACAGAAAAGATAGTGTAGTGCCTGTGTTGTTCAGAAGTAGAATGCAATGCCCCTTCGGACATGCATGCACATTCGTACTTGCTGACACTAGACATGACCTGAAGAACATCCTCACTTATCGAAGTCATAAGAGTACCGTGAGCTTCCCACTATACCACACCAGGCTCCACAGATAGCAACGGAAACCGTCAGAGAAAGATACCCGTGCCAGCTGCCTTTACCAATGTACACAATAGATGCTGACTAGTGGCCACTAATGTCTCTTTCATCCAACAGAACTCTACTTACAGAAACTGTCTAAACTTCCAATACCATCCAAAGGACCCACGTCCATGAACCAAAGAATTTTGAAGCACTGTACACAGATACTTATCTTAGAAGCTAGATTAAGGAAAGGCAAACCTACGTTTCTGGCATTTGTAGACTTGGAGAAAGCTTTTGACAATGTTGACTGGAATACGTTCTTTCAAATTCTGAAGGTGGCAAGGGTAAAATACAGAGAGCGAAAGGCTATATACAATTTGTACAGAAACGAGATGGCAGTTATAAGAGTCGAGGGACATGAAAGGGAAGCAGTGGTTGGGGAGTGAGACAGGGTTGTAGCCTATCCCCGATGCTATTCAATCTGTACATTGAGCAAGCAGTGAAGCAAACAAAAGAAAAATTTGGAGTAGGTATTAAAATCCATGGAGAAGAAATAAAAACTTCGCCGATGACATCGTAATTCTGTGAGAGACACCAAAGGACTTGGAAGAGCAGTTGAATGGAATTGACAGTGTCTCGAAAGGAGGGTATAAGATGAACATCAACAAAAGCAAAACGAGGATAATGGAATGTAGTTGGATTAAGTCGGGTGATGCTGAGGGAATTAGATTAGGAAATGAGACACTTAAAGTAGTAAAGGAGTTTTGCTATTTGGGGAGCAAAATAACTGATGATGGTCGAAGTAGAGAGGATATAAAATGTAGACTGGCAATGGCAAGGAAAGCGTTTCTGAAGAAGAGAAATTTGTTAACATCGACTATAGATTGCAAGGAAAGCGTTTCTGAAGAAGAGAAATTTGTTAACATCGACTATAGATTTAAGTGTCAGGAAGTCATTTCTGAAAGTATTTGTATGGAATGCAACCATGTATGGAAGTGAAACATGGACTATAAATAGTTTGGACAGGAAGAGAATAGAAGCTTTTGAAATGTGGTGCTACAGAACAATGCTGAAAATTAGATGGGTAGAGCACATAACTAATGAGGAGGTATTGAATAGAATTGGAGAGAAGAGGAATTTGTGGCACAAATGGCTAGAAGAAGGGATCGGTTGGTAGGACATGTGTTGAGGCATCAAGGGATCACCAGTTTAGTATTGGAGGGCAGCGTGGAGGGTAAAAATCGTAGAGGGAGACCAAGAGATGAATACACTAAGCAGATTCAGAAGGATGTAGGTTGCAGTAGGTACTGGGAGATGAAGAAGCTTGCACAGGATAGAGTAGCATGGAGAGCTGCATCAAACCAGTCTCAGGACTGAAGACCACAACATCAACAACACAGATACTAACGGCAGACAAGAAGTAGCAAATGAAACACAAAAATATGGCATGGATACATAATTAGTACAGCTATAGCAGAGCACAAACACCTAGTACACACATATCTACATGAAAAAGAAAATATAAATTGAATAATCGTAGGTTCTGAATACTGAAACGGAGCTGTGGCTCTCGAATGAAGCACCCTGCCGTTAATCTCTCTCTCCCCAGTTCAAAGCACAGATGCACCAACACTTAGAGGTGCCAAGATATGTCGGAAAACCTAAGCCAGTTCAACAGAACCAGTGGAATGGCATCACTCTACGCCTCCAGCAAACACAATGAGCAGGGAGAGTGACCGTGACATGCAAGGGCATTTCTAATCATTTCTAACCACACAAGAAAATATCAATGAAACAGAAAGATAAGAAAGACATGTAAACAGAAAGAAATCTACACCATGCACATCCACATCCAAATTTTAGCGTAAATTAACATCTTTTATCTATATTCTTTATCTAACTGTGGTCTCGAATGAAATAATGAACGTAAGCCAGAACAAGCAGTGTTTACCTATGGCTCCTGTGTTATAAGTTTTAACACAATTTGATAGATGCTACCATGATGAGGTTCATCGTATGCAGATGCAAGACAGAGTTAGAGCAAAGCACAGACCAACAATTTTCATAAATTATTTTCCATAAGAAAATAGTGACTGAGCCGGTGGGTTTCTGGCGCCAGGCGATATGATTCTTACTTTCATCTTTAATCGTTGTCCCTGTGCCCTGTTCTCTTTGCGTCTTAGGCTATTTATGGTGCCGCGCGTGCGCAACTCGAGGAGAGTGGGTCCGTGTATGAGCCGAGTCAGTCTGTGACGTGATGTGCTTTCCAGGTTGTCGTTGTGGGGAGTTGGGGGCACCATGTCACGTGGCACGGCCGTATGTCGTGAGGACCAGTTGAGTTGGAGCAACGAAGAAGCATGGGCCGCTGCCGGAAAGTATTAAAGTTGTATTGACACGGCTGGCCAGTGGCGACCAGGATTTACTAATACCTCGAGAGCTCTGTGGATGGATAGCGTGTGAATTTCACATGAAGAAGAAAAAATTAATCGCCAAGCTTTCATGGTGTGTTCCTCCTTCTATATATAGCGAATATTATTGTGTACTTAAGGACTGTTGACTGTTGCAGTTGCTCGTGCTAATGGGCAACAAAACATTCACTGCAGTGGTCGCGAGGCGAGTTATGTTCTGGAACGGCCATGAAATTATGTTACTAAAGTAGCTAGAAATAGCGCCTCGTATTTGTAAGTTTGGATTTGGTGCTTAGTGGCACGCTGAAGAAACGTGTATAGTGGTCGACGCGAGCAAATCTCGCCCTGCGGGCTTGCAGTGTGACGGAAATCTCAGGGTTTGAACTCAGGGCCGTCCGGACCCCGTTAACGCGCGATTTCTCTATTCCATTCAACGAGAGGCTTTTTTTAGGTGAAAGATTTCCTACTGCCCAAAGTTGAGTATAAGTTCACCCTTTGGAATGTGTGTTTGTGAAATAGTAATAGATAAACGTTTGCTCGCGTCCATCACATGTTCATTAAATTGACACTTTGCCTTAAGCTTGCATAGGTGTAAAACTGAGTGTTAATAAAATATGTCAGTGAATTGATGAACATAAACACACACAAAGGGCAAATTTCATCCTGGTTGTGCCTATTTCTAAGTTGCTTGTTTAAAGTAATTTAAGATTTTGTCATATTGCAGTATGGCTGTGGCAAGACTGAAGTACCTCCTGTTTGCAAGTTAGGTTATTGCTTCCATTGCATCGAAAAGTTTCATTCCTATATAACATTTTAACTGACTATATATCTGAAGCTGTTTCTGTGCTCTACAATTCTTTATAGTCTTTTTTGTGCATTTTTAAATACTAATCGTGGATAGGGCCTTGATATGGAAATGTTGTTAATTGATTATTACTGCTGATGAATTCATGAGTATGTGTAATCAATAAAGAAGTGTTGCAACTAAAAACTGGTTGTGTTACTAGTATACAAGGTTAGAGTGTGCAATCGCCTCACCAGTGACTAGTAAAAATGCCACAGGATATACAATCAGTTTAGAATAAATCGATGCAAATAAGTCCACGATATCACAGATAGGACATCAATAAATAAAGTAAAACATAAACACTATCTAGAATACGGGTTCAACCAAAAGATAAGAGGAGGTTTCAATAAGTAATGCAACAATACAATGAAGATTTTTGAACTCCTCTCAGGTGCGCAGATTTGTATGAGGTCTTGTGCTGTCATAGAGAGGAAGAAGTTCATTTCCTTTTTTGTCACGACGATGAGGCTGAAGTCGTCTCTTCAATTTCCTGACGGTACCAGGAGTAACGTCTGTATGCGGCCGTGCGGCATATGGAAGGTCGAAGAGGTTTGGGTGACCTTGTTGCGATGATGACAGACGCCTCACCCAATGATTCACATTGCTTTTGTCTCCGTAGACATTCTGAAAGCGCCTAGGGATACTTGTGATGTGCTGATCTTCCGCCAAAAGAACTCAGTCGCGGTATTCTGCTTGAAACACACCTCCGTTAGAGACACCACTTTGAAGGCTACGTATAGCGTCACCACCCATAGAAACTTCATGAAACTATAGAGGCTGAAGCGGGAATATACCACGATGTTGCACAAGAAATTCCGCATATTTGGAAGAGAAAAAATGTGTTGCGTTACTTACAGAATGTCCCTCGTAGTTAATAAACCAAACATTGAAACGGCTAACCATATTGACCCAACTGTAAAATCAAATTTGCAACACTAAACTCCATGGCGTCAAATCATGTAGTAAAATTTATTTAATTAAGTCAGCGGTCACAAGGACTCAACAATGCTCTATACAATGTCACCAAACAGTTGAAAGTGAATGAAATAAAGCAACACACAGACGAAACATCAATTTCTGTTTGACTGCATTTCATCAGACATAGAGACAACAACTTCAAATGGTTCAAACGGCTCTGAGCACTATGGGGCCTAACATCTGAGGTCATCAGTCCTCTAGACTTAGAACTACTTAAACCTAACAAACCTAAGGACATCAAACACATCCATGCCCGAGGCAGGATTCGAACCTGCGACCGTAGCAGCAGCGCGGTTCCGGACCGAAGCGCATACAACCGCTCGGCCACAGTGGCCGACACAACATCAATAAAAATAGTTTTCCTTAATGTTCGTCGCATACTGAACTACACTTCTCACATGCTGAACACTGATGGCCTGGTGGACCTTTGTGGAGGATACTTGGTGGTTACTGGAATGGCTCGATATTGCAGTTGTCAGTGACCTGCTTTAAGAGAACGCACAATTGTCCTTAGTATTCGTCGTATTTTGAACTACACTTTCACACGAACGAATACTAATGGCACCAGCACATATTGATGAACCTTTGTAAAGGGTAATAGGAGGGTCCTGGGGAGGGTGTTCGATATTTCAGTTGTCAGTGACCAAAGATTGTGAGCCCAGTGACTTTCCTTTCTATGTGTCTCCGAGGAACCTCAATGGCTCGTGTTGACTCCATAATTTTCCATTCTCAGCTGCACCACGATACACGAAGACAAGCGCAGATAGAGAGGTTGGCAAGGGCCATTAGGTGCAGGATGCTCCCATCTCGGAACTAGCTTATGCGTAAGTGTGTCTCGCACTGACTCTGTACTGCACCCAACTGGAATGCAGCAGCTATCTTGATCACCTTTTGTGACAGAAAGTCAAGTCCCACATAGCAACAGACAGTTCGGTTCATGTGAGCACATTGTCTCACCTCCCTGACATCTTGTAGTGTGGTGTCATCAGTGAGTGGATCATTGGCAGGCACTGTGGATGACACACCCCCTGGGTGCACCAGCGTTCATCTTTTCCATCAACTTCATCCATAAACAGCATCGTGATGCTTGACTCATGGTAGAGAGCCATGCACACCTCTGATTGTGTTACGGTGGGAGGGTCATGCATACACAGCAAGCTGCTTTCATCACATTCAGTAGGTAAGTGGGCGTGGCACCATCTGGCCTTTCTGGACAATAAACGAAGTTCGTCTGTGTCAAGGAATGTGCCAAGCTGCAGCAGGATCCAAACAGATCGGACCCATGTAACGTCAGAGGTGGACTGTGTATGGTACATGATAGTACCATTGATGTCTTTGCCTGTGCCATTACGCTCCCCCTGCAGCTCCATATGCTGGCTGCCAGCAGGACTCCAGGCTGCTTTGTGTGCCTGGGATAGCTCAGATTGCTCTGGACCTCGGCCTTGCCCATACTCCTTGTGTGAGCAGTGCTGAGTGGTACTTAAGATAGGTAAATAAATTAGTGAAATCAATGTGAAGTGAAGTAGAAATTAGAAAATAAATGAAAAACTTAGTTTAGTTTAGAAGAGTTAAACACTGTCCAACAGCAGGCAGAGCAGCAGTGGCAACGGCCGGCGCTTGCAAGTAAGCACGTTCAGGGGAAGCCATCGCCCTCCCCACATAACCAGAAGCTGTCGATTCAGCCGTCAGGGCATCGCCCGACCGGCTCACGTGTTTCTCAATTGTCACATGTGATCAAAGGCCTTCGCCTACATTCCAAGAGCCAACGACAGACGTTAAGAAGATTCTTCGAGAAGCTTTTCAATGTGACAGAAGAGGCAATGACCGTGAAGTCGTTCACCTCCAATGAACTGAAGTAAATAAATACGCGAGACACAGTGGGCCCGACAGTAGTAGTTTTCAGTTCAGTTTCGGTTCGAGTTAGCCCGCAGCTCGTGGTCGTGCGGTAGCGTTCTCGCTTCCCACGCCCGGGTTCCCGGGTTCGATTCCCGGCGGGGTCAGGGATTTTCTCTGCCTCGTGATGGCTGGGTGTTGTGTGATGTCCTTAGGTTAGTTAGGTTTAAGTAGTTCTAAGTTCTAGGGGACTGATGACCATAGATGTTAAGTCCCATAGTGCTCAGAGCCATTTGAACCATTCGGTTCGAGTTCAGTTCCAGTACAGATCAGTCGGTGGTGAATACCGTCATGCAGGAAGAGACTACATCATACACAGAAGATATAATGGAATAGCAAGTAGCAGCCTCGCCGCCAGAAGACAGAAGTTAGAAGGAATTTGAAGACTGATTTTTACGTACCCGGGTGACTCGTGAGGACAGGAGGGAGACGGCCTCGCATCAGCAGTCACCTGTGAGCTGGTGATGAAGATCTGACAGCCGAAGACTGGCAAGCTGGAGTCCGTTGTTTGAGTCCAGGACACTGGCCTTCCACTGCCGCGCTGCTCGGCGGGCCGACGCACAACACTGACACATGCAGCCGCTTAGAAAAGAGAAACACTGCGACGCCACATACAAGGTATCACCATCCGATTCACGACTTTGTTCTCCGTAACTAAACGGGCCACCTCACGATGCACGTCTCCAGTCAACTGGGCGAAACAGCGCCATGAGATATACACTGCCAGGCGTAATCAGACGCCGCCACGCACGCAGTGGAAGGCTTCGCAAACGACACAGCTGCCGCCCTCCCAGCCAGAACAATCCAGTAAGGAAACCATTGTACAAATCTTTCAATAAAGGTTATCTTATGTAAAAATGCTTTTTCATTCTACCTCATACCCAAGCCAAGGAAGAACCCACACTGCCCACATGTTGTTAAGAGAGAAAAACTAATTTATTTAGTGTTTTTCACCCTGACATAATGCTTTAGAATCAAATGCCCTTTGCAATAATACTCATCCTGACAATTGACTAACATCAAAAGAGGTTACCCAGTTACAGCAGTGCTGAATCATGGCAGTGTGCAGTTCTCACCACTGACTGGACTGGATTCACAGACAAATAGACAAGTAATATGACATTTAAGCAAGAAATTACAAAATCCATTATTTTTCACCAGCAATAGCTGTAAAGGTTGGGAGTGTCCGCCTTCTTAGCTGAGTGGTCAGCGCGTCTGACTGCCATGCACCAGGCCCATGTTCGAAACCCAGCCACGTCATTTCATCGACATTAGTACGTAGGTCGTCCAGTGTGGCGCCAACTGAAAAGACTTGCAACTGAGTGGCCGACCTTCCCCAGGTGGGCACCCCCAGGCCATCAAATCCATATTATCATTTCGTTTCCAGGGTGGAGTTTTTTACATAACCTCACATACATACTACTAATTCAAAGAATACAGAAATGCCTTGCCCCAGACATTCAACTTACAAAATGGATTTCATAATATGCTTAAAATTGCTCACTAGTAAGTCAAGAATACTGGAAATATACAAGTTCCATATGTGGTCTTACTTTCAATTACAAACACACTATCTATGGTTTTAATTACATCACAAATACCAATATCTCACTATTCTACACATCCGACTAGCTTCCTACTACTACACACTACATAAGCACACACCTCTACTCATGCCACAACACAAACAATTTTACTCCTACTGTCTGTACTTCACACACCTATGCATCGTTACTAAGTATGTGATAGAATGCTGATCGGTCGATCTGTGACGAGCGCCCTTCACCATCAGTGCTCTCTGGTCACAATTTTCACAAAACTTCATTCCTTCCACGATCGAAGGAAGGCAAACTTATCGACTTACGTAATTTAGAAGCGCCTCCAGTTCCGATCACAATTCAGGTCGAGCAAGAAATCTAGGGCAAAGTCACTTCTTAGTCACCTCAGGAAACAAGCTTATCAAAAATTAATTTAATGGGATTATCCTCGAAATTTAACGTCAAGACACTTCCACCTAAATCTATAATCGTGATGTGAATACTCATGAAGTCAGTGGCCAATATAGCTTCAACATTCATCAGCGATATAATTGAAAGGTGCTGCCTTTCACATTTCCAGAATGCATCTCAATGATGACAAAGAAAGGACCACTGGTACTGAGAATGAGCGACAGTAATAGAAATCGTAACCACAGGGCAAACGGTAAACTAAGCCTGCTTCGTGACCACCAGTTCTGATGTTAAGTTTCTCGCTATTCTCACTTCTGATACTTATCATTATCTTCATCTTTCTTCGATTTACTCTCAATCTGTATTCTAAACTCAGTTGACGGTTCATTCCATTCAACAGATCCTGTAATTCTTCTATATTTTCACTGAGTATTGCAGTATTATCACCTAGAATTTTAATCCAGCTCTTGAAACTTCCTTTTAAATCGTCGTTGCTTCTCGGATCTATAGGTCGAACAGGAGGGGCGAAAGACTACATCCCTTTTTTACACGCTATTTAATCCGAGCGTTTCGTTCTCGGCCTTCCAGTCTTATTGTTCTCACTTGGTTATTATACATATCGTATATAACTCTTCTTTGCTTATTGGTTACCCCCTTTTATTTCAGAATTCCGAACATCTTGTCCCATTTTGCACTGTCGACCGCTTTTTCCAGGTTGACAAATCCCATGAACATGTCTGGGTTTTTCTTCGCTCTTGCTTCCATTATCAACCGCAACGTCAGAATTGCCTCTACGGCGACTTTACCTTTCCTAAAGCCAAACATGTCAAAGGTATGGAAAATAAACTGCAAGTTTTAAAGAAACATTGTGAATTTATTTTGGAGTGACCCTCGTATATTTTGCATAAAATCTTTTTTGCTTTATGCTCGACAGTGTTTATAAATGACATTACTGTATGTAACCAACAAATCTGCTAAAATCTTAGATGTTTTTTTCTGGTTTCGACGTTATATCTTCATTTCGGAGACCAGAATTTTGAATTGGTGTGCACCATATTCCCATAGTTTTCAAATATGTTATTTGTATTTGGTCCAGGAGTACGGCACGACATCATCCGACTCAGAATGACTGAGAACTATGCATAACAGAGGCGCATTTTTTATGATACGCAATACAAACAAACAATTCCAGCGATGTTCGTTGTTCTGCTCCAAATCATTCCGTGTGCCTTAGCTGTCACTATATTCGTGTGAAGTTATGGATCAGGGCTGCAGCAATTGGAGCTCATTGACTGTGTCATACAATGAGTCAAGGGACTATGGAAGAGGAGTTCCTCATAAGTACTACTTTTCGTATCCTCATAGGACACACTGATAGAGAAGCCTCGAGAAACGTCGAGCATATCGACGGAGAAAACTGCGGCGTCAGAAAAAAAAAATTTCATTTTGAGGATTCACTTTCAGAGAGGCTTAAATAAAAAAAAATATGTCTAGAGTATAAAAGAAGTATCTACAGATGAAAAAACAAACATGAATAGTAACAGAAAAAGAAAAGACCTAAAAGTGATGACGCATTTGATTCTACATTTCATTTACGACATAAATGTAAAACTTTGTGTTCTAACGACTGATATTTATCTATAAAATTTACTTTAGTATCGCAAAATTGATTGTAGAGTATAATATGGTTAGTCATTTCAATGTGTGGCTGGAAACCACGTTTAGCGTGATCCAGAGTCAGCGACGTCAATGTAATAGCTTTCGGTTCCCATCGGGATGTTTGATTTCCATGAGTCCCCATGCCTCTCACCATTGCTGAGCTTGATTTCGGTGAGTCCCCATGCCTCTAACGATTGGGGTGGTTGGTTTCGATGGATATCTATGACAGGTGCGCCTGTGACAGACACTTATTTTACCGTATTACATTGCTTGTGTTTTGTGTTCCGCTGGAAGCGGGTAAGTGGACAGCGCGAGAACTAGGCAGGAAAACACACACCAAAATCAGTCAACCTAATGGAAGCATTCGAGGGCTGCTACCGAAATCAAGCACTCCAGTGCTTTGGAGACTCAAGACAATCAATACTGCAGGGAACAGAAAACTAAGTTACCGTACAAGCAGCTTATTTGCCAGAAATGTCAATGTCTAGCCATATTTGTACTGTAATATTACACTTGCAATGCTCAAGTAACGCTTGAACATCAATATCAACTGTTATAAGAGAAAGGACTTTCTGCAGATGATTACATCTGCTGATACTAAAACTCAGAGTTGATCCATTGGTTTGGAGACAATATATACAGATGATAGTATGTAGTATTCATGCATGGATATTGTTATTTCATTAACTTCATCAAGGTTCAGTTTTGTACGCTACTTAAGGAAATTTATTTACCCCAAGACGCACCTATCGTGTTATTAGGGAATTTTACTATTTTTTAAAAAACTATTAATTTTTTGCAGCTATGTATATTTCAGAATATCAGCAGAATTACTAAGGTTAATAAGACAAGAGTTTTACTTGTCAGGTTCGTTCTGTAAGTAGTTGGACAACACCGATTCTAATCCAACATGTACGACATTAAGATTTTAATGCTCTGTATAGATAAAGGCTTCACAGCCATCAACTGCAGACATGTTGCTCCTTTGCCATTACTGCCTAACGAAGTTTAATTTAACATGGTAAATTCACAGTATTGTTTCCTATGACGAAGATTTTGCGTTTAGATGCTACTTATATATCAGGTTCTGATAACTAATAGCAGACTTATTCCATACTTCTTACATCTGGTAAGGGTGACAGTTTCATCAAAACTATTCATGAGAACTTCCTCTAATTTACTGTGGCTGTGGCTTGACTACTGTACTAAAGTCAACTAATTTTGAAAAAGTGTTCATTTATATCGTAAATTAAATGTAAAATCAAATGCATCGCTTCTTAATTACAAAAAGAGAGACACTCTCTTTCATTTTTGCTGATTAAAGTGCCACATACCATAAATTGAAATAAAAGGTTTGACTTAGAATCTGGATGTGCAATAAAGATTGGGGGCTGTCATTTGAAAATATGAAGCTGACCCCCACCTACGCAGAAGGGGCGGTTAGGAGATGGCCAGCTGTAGCGTAGACAGATGTACGCTTTACTAATATTACCTTTTCACCTAAAACATTTTTTTCTACGGTATGTCCTTTTCGAGATATTTAGTTGTCTCAAGTTGAAACTAATACCCTGTGTATGACCTTTACCCATAAATTCGTTACATTGAGACACAAATAAATAGTGTTAAATAAAACATCATTAGCATCTGATCGGTAACAGTCCTTAACACTGGCCTACAATCCTGTGATTTGTTCTGGAAAAATGACTCAGCAAAACTTCAAATGTCCCATTATTGTCTCAACTGAACGCTAAAACCACAGCATTTTTCCAACAAAAAAAGAAAAGACTGAAAACACTGCCACAAACAAAAAATGAGCCCATGGACAGCAAGCAACAGCTACCCATCCATCAATTGACAGAGATATTTGTATCTGTTTAATGATGTCAAATGTTGTCAATTTGGGAGAGAAATGCTAGATAAATTCGATGGTGCAGAACCGTCCTAGTAGCCAACAGAGTGAATGTATAATATTTCGAGCAAATTTCGCACGCACGTAACATTGTGTATGACAGTCTGAGTCATTTCTTTCGTATTATTCATTCATTAGAAAAACCTGTACTTCATTACATTTGTCATAAAGTTCCGGCATGGTGAACGATTCTTTGTTTTTTTCCTGACGTTTATAGCATCAGTGTTCTGGAAACACGTGACTCAGGATGTTCCAACATGGGAAAACAAATAATAAGAAAAATCCATACAAGTCGTGAAACATTGGCCAGGGTTACTTGACTGGGAGTGTGACGAAATTAATAGTTCTTCATTCAGAATTAGAAACAAACAGATTCCGTAGCATGTGTCGAAACATACTCTCCTCACAAAAACACGAAGGACAAATCTCAACGAGGGACACACGACTCCAAACCACGAATGTTCAGTGATGTTCTCTACCTTCATTTTCGTGTTACGAACCAAGAACACAAATCTGCTCACACTGCGGGTCGTCAGAATACATCTTACCGCAGTGCAAATGTGCAAATGGCAAACCTTTCCATCAGACCACAAAACATGATCCTCTACTACGCAAAGTGCTTGCGTCAACCAGGCGGCCCGCTGTATCTTTGCAGAAGACCTGTCTTCACTAATACAGGAAATAGGTGAAGAGTTAAAGTTGCAACTAGGGCCGTTCAATATGAAATGCAACACATTGTTTTTTTTAAAAGCAGACTGATTTTGTTCAGAAATTCAATATGCCATATTAATCCCCAGTCTTTTACCTACAAAACCCTATTTCACAACATAATCTCCGTTCAATGCCTTACGCCATTTCACTGGGAGGGCCTGTATGTCTGCATGGCACAACACTACTGTTCAAAATCGCAGACAACGTCTTACTGCATCAGTAACGTCACCATCATCCATGTACTGCTTCTTGCGGAGTGTATCGTTCATTGAGCCATACGGATGGAAGTCGGGGCTGCAGGAGGGATGAGGAAGAACAGTCCATGAAGTTTTGTGAGCCCCTCTCGAGTGCACAGACTTGTGTGAGACCTGGCATTGTCATGGAGAAGGAGAAGTTCGTTTGCATTTTCCTGGCGATGAACCCGCTGAAGACGTTTCTTTAAATTCCTAAGGCTGCATGCGGCCGTACGGCAAGCCGGAGATCTGACTGGTTTGCGCGACCTTTTTGCGATGATGACAGACGCCTAGCCCAACGACTCACCGTGCTTTTGTTCACTGCCAGGTCTTCGTAGACATTCTGCAAGTACTTGTATTTTCGATGTTCTGGTTTTCCACCAAAAGAAACTCAATGACAGCTCCCTGCTTGGAACGCAATCTCTATTATAGACGCCATTTTGAAGCCTATGTGTAGTCGCAAAACCAATCGAAATTTATGAAACTATAGGAGCTGAAGTGGGAATATTCCACGATGTCGCACGAAATATTCTGCAGTTTTTCAACTGAAATTGGATGAAAAACTGTATTGCGTTACTTATTGAACGCTCCTCGTAGTTTCATCATTTATTGTACATTCCTTAAATAATTCATGACTTAATACAACGTAGTTCCCAAGTTAATTCTTCTGCAAGTCCACTGTCAGTCTACTGCTGTCATGAAATTTCCTCTGCCTACCTATACTCTTCTTTTGAGATACACTACTGGCCATTAAAATTGCTACACCACGAAGATGACATGCTGCAGACGCGAAATTTAACCCACAGGAAGAAGATTCTGTGATATGCAAATGATTAGCTTTTCAGAGCATTCACTCAAGGTTGGCGACACCTACAATGTGCTGACATGAGGAAAGCTTCCAAACGATTTCTCATACACAAACAGCAGTTGACCGGCGTTGCCTGGTGAAACGTTGTTGTGATGTCTCGTGTAAGGAGGAGAAATGCGTACCATCACGTTTCCGACTTTGATAAAGGTCGGATTGTAGCCCATCGCGATTGCGGTTTATCGTATCGCGACACTGCTGCCCGCGATGGTCGAGATCCAACGACTATTATCAGAATAAGGAATCGGTGGGTTCAGGAGGGTAACACGGAACGCTGTGCTGGATCCCAACGGCCTCGTATCACTAGCAGTCGAGATGACAGGCATCTTATCAGCATGGCTGTAACGGATCGTGCAGCCACGTCTCGATCGGTGAGTCAACAGATGGGGACGTTTACAAGACAACAACCGTCTGCACGAACAGTTCGACGACGTTTGCAGTAGCATGGACTATCAGCTCGGAGACTGTGGCTGCGGTTACCCTTGACGCTATATCACATACATGAGCGCCTTCGATGGTGTACTCAACGACGAACCTGGGTGCACTTATGGCAAAACATTTTCTCGGATGAATCCAAGTTCTGTTTACAGCATCATGATGGTCGCACCCGTGTTTGGCGACATGGCTGTGAACGCACATTGGAAGCGTGTATTCGTCATCGCCATAGTGGCGTATCGCCCAGCGTGATGTATGGGGTGCCATTGGTTACACGTCTCGGTCGTTCTTGTTCGCATTGACGGCACTTTGAACAGTGGACGTTACATTTCAGATGTGTTACGACCCGTGGCTCTACCCTTCATTCAATCCCTGCAAAATCCTACATTTCAGCAGGATAATGCACGACCGCATGTTGCAGGTCCTGTATGGGCTTTTCTGGATACAGAAAATGTTCGACTGCTGCCCTGGCCAGCACATTCTCCACATCTCTCACCAATTAAAAACGTCTGGTCAATAGTAGCCGAACAACTGGCTCGTCACAAAACGCCAGTCACTACTCTTGATGAACTGTGGTATGGTGTTGAAGCTGCATGGGCAGCTGTGCCTGTACACGCCATCCAAGCTCTGTTTGACTCAATGCCCAGGCGTATCAAGGCCGTTATTACGGCCAGAGGTGGTTGTTCTGGGTACTGATTTCTCAGAATCTATGCACCCAAATTGCGTGAAAATGTAATCACATGTGAGTTCTAGTATAATATATTTGTCCAATTAATACCCGTTTATCATCTGCATTTCTTCTTGGTGTAGCAGTTTTAATGGCCAGTAGTGTAATTCTCAGACACATAAGTATATAGTAGCAATCCCTTCCACCTTGTAAACTACGTTGCTGTCAAATACCAATGATGTAAATTCTATGGTTATTTTTACTGCAAGCCGTCTTTGTAGTTCAATAAATGATGTGGCTGGAAGAGGACAAACTTCACCGACCGTTTCTCCTCACGAATAGGGGCGTAATTTATCGGCAGCGCGGTCTGCGGTGCCTCTTTGACTTCATGGGCGCTGTACGTGCCTCGTGGTGGAATGCAGCCGCTTTGCGATCCCCACCGCTATTCATTCCGTTTCAGTGCCCTAGCATTCCAGTTTTGTGGTGTGGAGTGGAGTGCAGGAGGGAGGGTACGGTGGACAGAATTCTCGATGTGGTGCCGTTCCCTGACAAAAGCATACACGGACCACAGAGACCTTACCATTGATATACACAACGTATTGTTTAGGATTGATTGCTTGCTTTGATATTGATTGCGTTACAATAAAGAGGTCAGATTGCATTTAGTTTCTACTGAGTACGCTTTTATAATGGTAAGATATGCTCTCTTTCATTCAGAAAATAGTTTGCAGCATGACTGCTCAACAAGTTCTTCCATGGACTGAAGTTAGTCAGTCTATAACTACATAAATTTTAAGTCCACTACGAAATACTTTCTCACAGAAGATTCATTTTACTCTTTGGAGGAATACTTCAGCTCAGCGAATTATGACGTTACTGTAACTAACTAAAATTAACTGTATCTGAGAAGTAGTGTTTATATAATTTAGACTGAGAATTGATAGATGTTGCAGATTCAGTGACTAAAGTTTCATTTGTTGTCTCAAGCAATTTCAGAACAATGCAGGAATGGTTTTTAAAGGTAGACCATAGACACAAGACTCCCTTTCCTCGTCCTTTACAAATAATTTTATATCAATTTGTTATTTGTGTACATTATTATTGTTGTTTCAGTTTTTGTATGGAGCCTCTAAAAGACCCAGAGAAATCACTGCTTCATTCTCTTGCACTATTCCTTCATATTCTCGCTGTATACACTTTTTGCTTTCTCACATCACTTTATGTCATTTCTAATCCAGTACCCTTTCACCTTTAATACTCTCTGCTTAAACTTTTCTGTGTCTGCCATTTCGTGTCATCTAATGTTGTTTCTTCACAATCTGTCGTTACCTCTTGTTCCTTGCGGAAAATTTGTAGTGTCAAACTGGTAGCGTATCATTCATTATTCAAATACATTTAAAATAAACTGGAAATCGTATCCAAAGCAAAAGAAAAGGTACCAACAGGTGTTTTAACTATACAATGATAAAATTAAGTACTGTTTTCGAAAACTTCAAATCTATAACCACAATGAACAAAACCACTCTATGCTTTATTATACCTCACAACATTAATTTCATTTCCTGATAGAACTGTGTAATAGCATGGAAACTAGTTATCATATCCTGAGTTACTATGAACACAAGGTTTACATAATTAAGTATGAACGTAGAAGGTATTGTATTTAAACTTTCAGTGTCAATCCAACAACTCAGAAATCTACATTTATAGACTATCTTAACTGATGAAAGACATGCAATCAAACAGCATAAGCCTCAAGAAATTACAAATAAAACCACATATCTCATTTGAGCTGTTCAAAATAATGAAAAGTGTTCTTCTCCTTTCTGTGCCATTGGAGAATGTACGAAATACTTTTGATTGCGGTACATGTAATTTTGAAGTGAAAAGTGACTAAGGAAGACGGAGAAATCAAGCATTTTAGGTCAGGATGAAGGTCCACTTCTTTGCCTGCAATTCGTTGTTAGAGTCGGTAGTAACAGGTAATACATTGTGGAGCATTAGTAAACCATCTCTGAGTATATTAATCCATTATTCATGTTAGGTATAGAGACGGATTGCAGCTGGTGGGAAGACTGTTGCCCCTCCAGTGATACAGCTGGCAACAAACGTGCGGACTGCCACCAACCGCCTGCTAGGGAGGCAACACGTGCAAACAATGATGGCTGATGACATCAGCGAGGCTGCAGAAAGCTGACGATATTATCACACACTACCAGCTATGTGTGACAGACGCAACAATCGAGACTTCGGAAAATGCGTGTTTAGACCACAGAATCCAGCAAGTCGAAAGTGTATGCCTACAATGGTTGGTGATCAGCACCAATGAGAGCCCATATGGGTCATTGAACAGCAACAGTGTAGTTGGCCAGCCCCTAGCATGTACTCGAGCACACGACCGTGCCTCCCCCCCCCCCCCCCCCAAACGGGGAGTTGTTGTCAGCAGAAGAAGTCCCCTATCAGGCGACCCAGCAGCGCGAAGATTTGTCCGCATATGGACTCCAGCTCAGGTGAATGCTTGCAGTTACTGGAGTCAAAGTACGTCGAATGTGGATGGTTACTTAATTTGATACTGCGATGGACTTTGTCCAAAAGTTAGTAGCTAGCATAGACTGTGACGCTCAGCATCGTGTAAGTATTTAGATACTGTCAATTAAAAAGAATGTCGACGAACATCTGACAATACTGAGAACATCCAAGAGTGAATGCCTGATTTAGAAATTATATTTATGATCCGTTTAATTAGTGTTTCGCCAATAGCAGCACTCCCATCTTGTCCGCAGCTTGTGGTCGGGCGGTAGCTTTCTCGCTTCCCGCGCCCGGGTTTCCGGGTTCAATTCCCGGTGGAGTCAGGGACTTTCTCTGCCTCGTGATGACTGGGTGTTGTGTGATGTCCTTAGGTTAGTTAGGTTTAAATAGTTCTAAGTTCTGGGGGACTCATGACCATAGCTGTTAAGTCCCATAGTGCTCAGAGCCATTTGAACCATTTGAACTCCCATCTTGGAACTCAAAGCAATCTGGAGTGGCACGTTGGCGCCACTGGGCCGCAATCATTACATTTCCTGTGGGTTTCTTGTTTGGTTAACTTCTGCAGAGCTCTGTCAGCACGGTAAGAGAGGCACTAGTTGGCGCTTTCCGTATTATCAGCGTCCTGAATAAGTACTCATGCACTCTGAACATGTCTTCTTTTGCAATGGTGTCTGGACTTCAGGTTGACAAATGCTTCCACCTTTATGGCGTCGTTCTGCTGACTGCCACAGGATAGCTCATCTCCCATGTGGAATCGTGGCGCAACAGAAAGTAAAAGCTTCTCCTTCCACTGCGTTTATTCATATAAAAATTGTATGTGAGTATTAGAAGACTTCACAGACTGACTTTATGGACAAAAATATTCCAGTTAAGCCACGCCTGGACATCGCGAGACTTCCTTGAAAGTCACAGAAGTTGGACAGGTATAGTTTAATTGAAGTGTTGCGCTTCTCTCTGAATGGAATGTCCCGTTTAAAGATTGACTGATGGTTACGGAACGTTGCCAAATTTTGTGAACGTAAAACAGTTGAGCAGGGGCATAATAGGCTTGTTGTTAAGCTGCAATCTTCTCGACTGCTCAGGAATATCGAAAAACAGTGTCAGGTGCTCCAAAAGAAGACGGTGTGAAAATGCCGTCTCAGTCACGGTGTGTATCCAGGTATATTTCGAAGTGGGATAGGAAAGTTAACTCTACTGTAACGAAGACTGGCAAGAAGGGTTACCCACAATCTATCATTCACTGAATAACGATGAAAATTCAGCTCACCAATGTCAAAGACAATACGACGAGATATTCAATGTCCTGCGTACATAGTGGAGGAAGATGGACAAAACTGTTGTGCTTGGCAGCCTGGAGCTCGGAGAGCTGATAAGCTTTGCGAGATCACATCCGGTGAGATCTCATGGAGTCCAGGCAGTGGAATCCTTATTCGTAGATGATTCTAAGAGCGTTCTGAGACCTTTGGGGGCTCATTCTAGGTCGAGAATTGCACTGCAGAACCCTTCAGGATATTTTAATGTGTCATGCTTACTGAGAAGCATGTCGTTTAGCGTTGAGCAGTTTGACTACCATTTGGAGGCGTGTCAGATTATTTTCTGAGCATCATCGCTGCATTCATTCTGACGTTTACTGTCATTATGAAGATCCTTATAGTCCACTTCGTGACAGATCGTCAGTCTTCCCTTCAGTCCTTTAGGATTTAGCTGTGTTCAACTCATCTGACTACAGCTTCCGTATGTATCATGAATACGCTGACAATTACCACCTTGAGCACGTTGCAACTACCGTGTTAGCGGCTGGCTTGTTGTCAGTTAATCTTACAGTACTTTTGTTCTTGGGTCCACAGGCAATAAAAGTTTTCCGAAAGTTATTGCAATTTGTCTTTTGTGACGCTTCAGTTTTTATGTAGTACTATGTAAGGTGTCAGGCAAATCCAACACCTTCCATGAAAACCCTGACATGATAAGCAAATCCAGTAGTATGTCACATAGCTCCGAATAAATCATGACATTAAATTAACCAAAGTAATACGAGTAACAAGTGAGCAAATGGAATACCACAGACTAACACAAGAATGCCTAAATGCATGTCATACCTTCCCACCGCGAGACAGACGCAGTTCCGAGGGGAGAAACGAGAACAGAAGCCGAGAGCAGAACCGTGTTAAGCTGGAAGGCCCTACGGTAAGGGATGGACGGACACCCACGTCGCTAGCTAACTGCTAGGACCACACCACCCACAAGTTTTAGCGTTAGACTTTTTCGCGTCTCTGTTACGTTAGGACCACACCCCAGCCCATGTTAAAAGCTAGACCCCTCCAGAAGAACAGTATAGATCTTACGATAACACAAAAAGGGCTACACCACCCGCAAGTCTTAGCTTGAGACTTTTTCGTGTCTCTGTTACGTTAGGACCACCCACCAGCCCATGTTAAAAGATAAAGCCCTCCAGAAGAACAGTATAGATCTTACGATAACGCTAAAAGGACCACACCAGCTGCAAGTTTTAGCGTGAGACTTTTTCGCGTCTCTGTTACGTTGCAAACTTTAAAAACATTGCCCACCACGGAAAGTATAACGTTTCTCATTGGATGGACAAAATTTTTGTAGGCAGAGCTTAAGGTTAACATTGAGATTATGACTGATCAGATGAAAACACAGCCAGATATATTTTTTTTTTAAACCAACTTCGGTAAATTGTAGTAAGGAGAAGTTAGGAGAGAGTTGCTTCCGAGACTGCGAGGTGAGCGGAGCTGTGCTGTCCGCCACCCACTGATGAACACCGACAAGGTAATGAATGCACGCGATGCCACATTTTTGAGCACATAAAGCTTCACTCAGAAATGCAGAAGTTTCATCTGTTACATCCCCTTTTTGCGTAATACTAGTGTCGATCGTCAATTAAAGCTCATGGTGTTCACATTTGCCACTTGAAGTAAAAATCTGAAAGGTGATAATTTTTCTGTTCTATAGATATTGAGAGGCCACATCAGCCACTGTAATTTACGACAAGTTAGATAAGTAATTAAAGATAATTGAGGGTCACTGTAGACCATTTTGATAATTTGCTTTTTTGTGAAACTTAATTTAAACCTAGGACGAGATCAAAATATTACGTAACAACACCCAGGGAGAAGTCAAGAAACTAGAGAAACAGATAAACGAAATTACTAGACAAGCAGCAGGTACAGCGCGTGGAATTGTTGAAAACAGTGTGTTACACAAACGTATCACGAAAGCAGCGCTGAAAAGATATGATAACCGCATAGTCAAAATAGAAGCGCAAACGAAGCTACAATCTCAGAAATTGCCATCAGAGTTGTTGCAAACCATTGAAGAGCGTAGTGAACAGGATCGAACAAGCACAGAATGTGCAACCACATCCGTATCTGTAACAGCACCGGAAAAACAAGCAATTAACGAAGATATTACACATTTGCGATTCCAATCATAGGCGGAAAGTAACATACGTGAAATCAGACAGCCTGCACAGCAACAAACACGTTTCGAAATTCTTGATGAACAAACGTTATCACAAACACATGCGGAACCACAAATGTATGTTTCAAGACAGTTTGGATCGTGCAATGAAGCAGCAAGGTTAGCCAGACAAGATACCGAACCAATACCTGATAATGGAAAGCCAGGTCGCGAAGAGTACAGTGAAATGCATTCAGCTACACGTTCACAACCGATGGAGGAAAATTATTGCGTACCACTCCAACGATACTACGCAAGGGTAGGCGAAAGTTACAGTGGACAATATCCAATGGATCTAACACAACCGGAAAGAACGACGGGAGAAATGATCAGAACCAAAAGTGGCGAAGAATCGCGAATTTCATATGGAACTATGACGAAGCACGACATCGATCATTTCCTCACAGTCAGAAAATTTTAACACTTTCGAGAAGGAAACTCATTACATCCACGAACTTTTATTGATCAATTCCAAGTAGGATTACCAGAACACTCGACGCTAGCACACAAATTAGACTTTATATGTGCACACATGTCAGGAACAGTCGCAGAAACCATGCAGAATGTTGCAGCGACATGCCGATCGTACGAAGATTTCAGAGAGAAGTTTCTCTCACGATATTGGTCCAGCGAAGCACAGAACAGAGTGAAGTACGAATTATTACAGAACCCATATTTTGAAAATTCAGGAGAGAAGAGCCCCGTGAAATTTTTCGAATTAATGGCAAAGAAAAATCAACGCTTAGATGTACCATACAGTGACGGAGAGTTGATTAAATTATGCGCGATGAAGCTACCATTGAAATACCAGCAATCATTAGTAGGTCGCGGAGGCAATGACGTCGAAGCATTTAAAGGTATTCAAAGGGAACTAGAGTTCATATTTTCGGAAGATGACGCAAGAAAAAGACGAAGCGTACGTGAAAACGAAAGCAAAAAGCAGTGGAATCCACAAGACACAGTACGAAGAAACAATAATTACGAACCATGTGATAACTTCGCACCAAGAAACGACAATAGATTTCAACAAAGAACCTGTTATGGATTTAGAAGAGAATATGGCAATAACTATATTTCTCCAAGGAACGGCAACAACTATTCCAGAGGGAATAACGACAACCGGAGCGGGTACTGGAGAACCAATAGACCGACAAAATATCAACAAAGAAACCACTATCAACAAGCTGAACAAGAAAAGAGAATACAGATAGAAGAGGTGGAGGTGAGACCACCAAACCCCGATAAACGTTCGAATTGACAGCTAAGCGCCCATGCCAAAAGGAATGACGCACCGACCCAGGACAATTGCAGCACCTTGAACAGAGAAGTAAAAATCTTATCACGAGAAGAGAAGAAGGAAGAAACAAATTCGCAGGGACCAGATGAAAACGAAGACAAGAAAATAACAATATCGTGTTGGGACGAAATTAATTGGGAGAATACTGACGAGGAAGATGAATTACCAGAGGCACGCACAATGAATGTAGGAGGAAAGGACGAAGTAATGAGTATTGCAGAGCTATTTGAGATGGAAACCAGGGAAAGCGAATTCAATGAGGATAATGCGCAGTTGACAAAAGTTCAAAATAAGTTACGAGTGGGCACACAACCCAACGTATATAATGAAGGAAGTTATGAAGCGATAATTAGAGCATTTAGATGCGATTATGTGGAAGTAGCGATGAAGAAGGAGAAGATAGACGAGGATGAGGAAAAAGTAGAGGATGTTGAAGAAAGCGTAAATGAATGAAGAAATAGAGAAGAAGAAATAAAAGAGAGAGAAGTAGCAGTCGAAGCTTATCCTACAGAAAGTTCGAATTCACAAGCGAAATTCCTACAAAGACTCATGTATGATTCAGTGGAGGACTCGTTGATGCAAGAAGAAGAAGAGCAGAACCAACCCTTTCAAATTCAACCAATTGTGAAGTCCATGGTAAAGCATATCCCAGTCAATATTGTAATTGATCGCGGAAGTGAACTAACTGCGCTCTCAGAAAATTTATTCATGCAGTGTAATGCCAATGAGGAATTGCCAGTTCTGAAAACACGTAAGATTAAAGTAAGAGGTCCTATTAGAAACAATGCTGCGGAAGTTACGAGACAAACAAGGTTAACTCTTTCGCACCAACGTCAAAATATCGAAGCCAACTTCGTGATTATACCTAAACTAAGTGTAGATTTGATTACAGGTGCAGATTTTTTAAATGAGACGAGCAATGATAGATATGGGGAAAGGTAGCGTAACATTCGGGAATGTCACACTTCTCTTTGAGCAAAAGCTAAAATTAGAAGAAATACCAGTTATAAACAAACAATTAAGAATAACGTGAGATAAAGAGGATGAAGAATTAGAATCGTACGCACAAAAGGGGGAATCGCCTCAACTCATGTTAGAAGTCCATAAAGAAATCAAGGAAAAATTGCAAGAAGCTCAAGGTATTTCGGAACACAGTAAAAGAGAATTAGAGGGTATTTTACGAGATAAAGCACAGGAACTTTTACCTAAGACTGGCAGTATTAAACACTTTCAGTACAAGTTTGAAGATTAATTTTATTACTGGTAAATAATCAGCAAAATATTTCAAGATTATGTTGCAGATAAGATCGTCAGGAGAAAGAAGAATGAAGAGAGAGGAAGGTGAGAAAAAGAAAGTAGTTTCAATAAAAACAAAAACAAAAGTAACACCAATAGCACCATAGATTAAGGTGAAGGGATAAAGAGTAGATAGTCTAACAGCATGAAATACTAAAATGCTATACACCACAACACTACACAAAAAAATAAAAAAAACGAATTTGAGGATATTTGTAGATGTTAAGACTCAAACTATCTTAGAATTGTAACATGGAATGGGTGCCGAAATTTGTAAAGCTTTTAAGAAGGCGTTAAACAATGTAGGTACTAGACATATGTTAGATTATTATAAGTAAAACTTTTTGTAAGAACCATTGTAAAAACTTCAGCAAGAATGAGATGCAACGACCCACAGGTTGCAACGCGAGAAGTATCAAGAAAGAAAAGGACATAATTATCAAGACACGATTCCTACAAGGCAGAAGTGTCGAGAGAAGGGAAAGGACAGCGAGACCAACAGAAGGCCCTTGTAACTGAAGAGGGCAATAAATTTAACCACTAGGTGGAACCCTGCTGGTACGGAACACCCTGCAGTGACGCAACGCAACGCCGAACACCAGAGGGGTCTCTGAGAGCCCCCACTCAGCGGAGCGAGCAAAAAATGGCCCGACGAGAAGACCGCTTCGGCAAGCCACCACTGGCAAAAAATATGTGTAAAAGTCACACTACCGCTATTAAACAGCACGCTGATGCACAAAACTGAAGAAAACGTCCACAAAGTAGAAATGACACACCCAAACAATTTATCAAACTGTTACTAAGAGCAAAACTTCAAAGCGACTAGTTATCAATAAATATTTTCATATCACGCCCAGAAAAGAATCAAGAATCAAGTAAGAAGCAGAGGAAAAGCAGGAAGAACAGAAGATGAAGATTCGCAAGATTGAGACTAAGAAAGAAGATGGGTGAAGAATAGACGACATACCTTCCCAAATCCCTATCCTATTGTAAACTAGTCGTCTGCGAAGTATTACAACGAAAAACGACCGCTTTCAGCGACACATAACGATGACTTTTACGCATAGAAAGCCAGTAAACCACGAGATTCTGCACTAACAGCTCCATTCCATTATGGGACCTCCACAACAGCAATACACACTTGAAAAGCCAACAAGTGTAGTGGGACACGAAATTGAAGCGTTATCCATCCACCAGTGTCAGCCCAATTTGCAGGTGAATATAAGTTTAATTTAGTTTTTGTTTATGTATTTTTGTAATATTTGCAATGGTTGTGAATTGTCTAAAGTTTTGTATTTATTTTTTACGTTTCATGTACGGAGAGGGTGGCGCAACTAACGTAGACAGCATCATTGTTGCCGGGACCAGAGATAAATTGCCGGCCACTATATGTTGCGGGTTGACAGCCAAAGAGCAACAGAAGATCCTGAAAAAGAGTTGTTGCATCGTGCTTCTAAAAATTTAAAATTAAGAATTTGTAATGTTTCTACAACAATGACGTCATAGAAAGTTTAATCATGTTGTAAATGTTCAGTTCTATCTTGTCAAGGCTCAGGTTCACGTCTATATGTAGGAAGATAATAAACTAGTGCATGCTACTAAAGTTTAAATACGTGTTCCGAGAATTTATTTATGAGGAATTGTGTTACGTAATTTATTTGACAAGATTATTAATTTTTGACAACATTCATCACGAGTTTGAATCTTGAAAGTTTATTCAATGTGGTTCTAATATCTATTAAAGCAGATAACTTGCATTAATATAATTTCTGAGGAGAAACAAACGACATCTAAATTGAAAAAGTTTGCCCAAACCAATTGGACTGAGTGACATAATTCTGTGCATACAATTCAAATGATGATGTTTTAATTACAGTTTCGTTCAAGAATCATTCAGAGACAATTTAAGAAGAATTTAAATAATTTTGAAATGTGTTGGAACTGATGTAGGTGACGAAGTCTGCACATGGTCATATGTTAAAAGATAATCATTTATACAAAACTTACGTTGTTACACTACACCGTGGCGACCTTAAAAACAGGACTTGTGTGCAACTAAGACACACAGGTACGAAACAAAACATCAAGAGTCCTTCGGAAGTCAACGCGAGTTTCATGGAGCCTTCACCAGCCAGCGGCGACTTCTCGGGTGTGGGCATCTGAAGGAGCGCAGCCAAGCAGTACGGTCACGCAGTTATTCCATGAGAAGGCGCATCTGTTGGGCAGCAGCTGAACGCTGCAAACCCCGACAACCTTTTTCTCCCTAAACTAACAGGCCCAGTACGTCAGCTGGGGGGCATTCCTCCGGCTGGTATTAGAGGTGTTGCTGAGGTCTTCGTCTGTCTGCAGTGGGGCCAGGCATGGTTGCAGCCAGTGATGTCTCCGGTGTTCGACTCAGCGTCCTGCCGGTTGCGGAAGCGGGGTCGCAGCATCTCAGTGGCTGCATCGACGGCTGTTACTTCTGAAGCCCATTGCAGCACACTGATCACCGAAAACTACAAACTACAATATTAGTGTCTGGTGAGTCTGTTTTAAGTTAGAAGTGGAGTGTTGTACATAGGGAGTGTGCTTTTAATAGGATGGTTGATTACAAGTCTGTGTGTGTAAGTAGTTAATATCTCACAGTAATGTCGGGAAGTGAAATGTCAGACAAAGAGCAATCTATGTCCGATAGGAGCATGAGATCCCCTTTTAAAGCGATCGCTAAATTAAAACAGTCTAAGGAAAAATCCACTGCTAGATTAAAAGAGGAACTAAAACAGGAAATAAAACAGTTTAACGAAGAATCTACTGCTAGATTAAAACTGTCTAACGAAGAATCTAATGCTAGATTAAAACAGGAATTAAAACAGTCTAATGAAGAATCTACTACTAAATTAAAACAGTAATTAAAACAGTCTAACGAGGAATCTACTGCTAGATTAAAAGACAAGCTAACAAAATCTACAGGCAGGTTACAGGAACATCTTAATGAAACCAGTCGAGAATTAAGTGATAAAATAGAGGCTTCTAAAGTTGAAATGCAGGAAAAACTAGTAGGACTTAGTAATAAGATTGCTGATAATTGTAAAAGGTTAGAAGAACATATCCAGGAATCGCGTGAGGAAAAAGCTCGCATGCGAAATGATATTACTGACTTAACCGAGAGACTAGATAATGTCAATGTCTTAGTTGTAAATGAAATAGAGAAAAATACGATAAGTTACGAGATGAATTTTCTATGCAAACAGAAACTGTTTGTAGAGAATTATTAGTATCTATTAAAGAGGTTTCTACCAAACCTGTAGAGATTCCTTCAATAGGTAATGTAGAATTAGAGACATTAAGTCATCGAGTAGAGAAAGATCATATCGAAATAGAAAACATGAAATTTTTAATTACTGAAATATGCAGTAACCTTGAGACTGTCAAAGATAATAACATTGACGAAGGCACAGAGCGTTCAGATCGTGAACACAGTGAAGAATCGATATTAGCTAATCGCATATCCAATACAGAAATGCGAATACAGGAAATTACTAAACGGTTATCGGAATTAGACAATAATGAAAACATTTCAAGTAGTAGAAGTAATAACGTAATCAGAGACAACAGTCGCATTGTGTTTGCTAGCTCGGACGACAACAATACGAATAAAGAAATCACAGCAAGCCAATCCGATGCAACTCCGTCTCTGCAATCTAAACAAAATCCAACTATGTCTCTCGCAGAATGTTGGGACGATATAACGGCAAATTCAAATGTAGCAAGTCGATTTCCTGTATTCAAACCAGGAGGGGAACTACACCCTATAATCTTTATAAAAGCTTTTGAAACTTCATTGTCTCCTAAATGGAGTAATGAAAAACGGATTCAATTTGTAATAGGACATTTAGAAATAGAAGCTGCGGAATGGGCAGTACTGCATAGAACTGAATTTAGGGAGTGGGATGATTTCGTTAAGCAGTTTAAACAAAATTATTCGTCAAGAGGAAAACAACAACACTTAATTTTAGAGTTGTTAGACGCTCCTCCTTATTCTAAACAGTGGAGAGGTTATAGGAAATATTTCAAATGGCATTTAAACCATGCTAAATTAATTGAAGAACCAATTATTGAAAGTCAGCTAATACAAGTCCTAATTAGTAGGTTACCATATTATGTAAAGGAAAGAAAAATGTTATTCTACGAATTGTCCATCCGAATATGAAAAGGAAGACCTTGTATTAGTATGATCTCAGCCTAAAAGTTCGAAGATCAATAAGGAATATAGAAAATTCTTCTTTATCTTTGAAGGTCCATATGTTGTTCATAAGATTGTACATCCCAAAGCGTTACTTCTTATGGAACCTTCATCAGGTGTAATTAAAGGATTATATAGTGTTGATCAAATGAAACCCTTCATTCCTAAATAAGTTAATATTTAGTATATGTTACATATGGAAGAGCGTTCATAGTTTATTCATGTAAAGTTTTTTGTGATAGTTATGTGTTATTTTTAAAGAAATGACAGGAAGTTTAAATAAGTGTTCTACAAGAATCTACCGGTACTTCAAAAGAGAAAGATAACTAAAAGGGGATTTATATGGAAGAAAATTTTGTTATTAGGTCAGAAGGAATTTTGTATATTTTATATTTACTCAGATAGTAGGAACCAAAGGCGATGGTTAATAATTTTAGGGACCATGGGCGTCCAGAGCTATATAGCTCACGAGAACATAGCAGAGTGCCTTTAATAGAGATTTGTAATAGTGTTAATATAGAACACACCAAATGGGGCTCTCTTGCTTGTTTCTCCTAAATAAATTGCCATTACCCAACAAAGCGTCCGTGGGGAAAGAAAGCCGTGCCGAGATTCTAAAGAAAGTTTTGCTTGATTTCTTCTTGACCTCAGACATAAATAAAGCATTAGGGAAAAGAACGACTTAAAGTAAATAGTACTATTAGTTATTGTGAGAAAACTTATTAGTAATATACATTTTTGGAAAGAATAACTCTAGTAAATGAATAAAACTGAAACTAATCTATCACAATTTGAACGCTCTCTCCTAATGTAACAATGTTAAAGAACGTACTAAATTATTATTTACTAGCAACTATTAAATGAAAAGCAGTAATCTCCATATATTCGATTGTGAATTACCATAATAGCACAATTAAAAGTGAATGACAAATAGTCACAACAATATTGTCATAAAAGGACTAAATCTATCTAAGAGCAAGGACTCTAGATCAGGGAAAATGTGAGAAAAATGTATAATATTAACAGTTAAATATTGTATATAGAAGAAGTTTTATTTTCGGTTAAAACCTGACAAACTGAGCTTGTGGGTGGGGTATGTAGTGGGACGCGAAATTGAAGTGTCACCCATCCACCAGTGTCAGCACAGTTTGCAGGTGAATATAAGTTTAAATTAGTTTTTGTATATATATTTTTGTAATATTTGTAATGGTTGTGAATTGTCTAAAGTTTTGTAATTATTTTTTATGTTTCATGTACGGACAGGGCGGCGCAACAAACGAAGACAGCAACTTCGCTGCCGGGACCAGAGAGAAAATTGCTGGCCACTATACATCACGGGTCGACAGCCAAAGAGTAACAGAAGATCCTGAAACCGAGTTGTTGCGTCGTGCTTCTAAATGCTTGTAAATGTTCAGTTCTATCTTGTCAAGGCTCAGGTTCACGTCTATATGTAGGAAGATAATAAACTAGTGCATGCTACTAAAGTTTAAATACGTGTTCCGAGAATTTATTTATGAAGAATTATGTTATGTAATTTATTTGACAAGATTATTAATTTTTGACAACATTCATCACGAGTTTGAATCTTGAAAGTTTATTCAATGTGGTTCTAATATCTATTAAAGCAGATAACTTGCATTAATATAATTTCTGAGGAGAAACAAACGACATCTAAATTGAAAAAGTTTGCCCAAACCAATTGGACTGAGTGACGTAATTCTGCGCATACGACTCAAATGATGATGTTTTCATTACAGTTTCGTTCAAGAACCATTCAGAGACAATTTAAAAAGAATTTAAATAATTTTGAAGTGTGTTGTAACTGACGTAGGTGACGAAGTCTGCACATGGTCATATGTTAAATGAAAATCATTTATACAAAACTTACGTCGTTACACTACACAAGGAACGACGAACGAAGCTGTACATCAAATACTTGCCCACATCCATGTCTCTCAAGTCCACCACCTTCGTGCAAAAACATTCGCCAACCTCATGCTTAAACATTTATAGGATTGTGTGAATGAGTGAAATCAAATTATGTGATGTAGGAATTGTGCAAAAGAAGCGTGTGAAAAACTAAATAAGTTAAGCACACCAGACAGCTAATAAACTACAAAATAACAGTCATTGACTATGGACTTAAGTAAAAAATAGGCTATCGATAAAAATAAGTCATTAGTTCTGAAATGGACAGTATATAAAGAACAAAAGTAAGGCATAATAAACACTAAAACTTTATGCCACTTATTGTCTCCTCATAAAAATAAAAGAATAACTATATTTTACTTATTTTCTCCTTATAAAAACAAAGAATAAAAAATTATCTTGTTGGATGTTTTCCCTTTTTTTTAACATTTATACCATTTGTTAGGATAATATCTCAATACTTGTGTGTGTATATTTCTTTGTCAAAGCAATTCTTGGAAATAATTCTAATTTGTTAGTGTAACAATGTTGAAATGAGTGTCTAGAAGAAAAAACATTTTACTTGTACATGATATTTAGAAAATGTGTTAGGAATGGATTTTACTTAATTACTACATTTATAAAAAAAATGTATTTCTAAGAAAATCGATGTGAAGACCCCTCACTTTCGATAACAAACTTCTTAAAAAACAAACTTCACACTTAAATAAAGAAAGAAAATAATTAAAAATTAATAATAGCATAAAAATATTCTTATCTTGTCATTTTTAAAATAATGTGGAAGAATATAAAAAAATAAATTAGTAATACAAACTAGCATAGAACCAGAAAACGTGGCTGAACAGTAGGCAACAAAATTTAGATAAAGCAATAATTTTTGACTGACTTAGACAACGATTCAATCATTGCCTAACTTGAATGCAAAAATTAAGTTCGAAGTGTGGTGATATGTAAGGTGTCAGGCGAATCCAACACCTTCCATGAAAACCCTGACATGATAAGCAAATCCAGTAGTATGTCACATAGCTCTGAATAAATCATGACATTAAATTAACCAAAGTAATACGAGTAACGAGTGAGCAAATGGAATACCACAGACTAACACAAGAATGCCTAAATGCATGTCATACCTTCCCACCGCGAGACAGACGCAGTTCCGAGGGGAGAAACGAGAACAGAAGCCGAGAGCAGAACCGTGTTAAGCTGGAAGGCCCTACGGTAAGGGATGGACGGACACCCACGTCGCCAGCTAACTGCGAGGACCACACCACCCACAAGTTTTAGCGTTAGACTTTTTCGCGTCTCTGTTACGTTAGGACCACACCCCAGTCCATGTTAAAAGCTAGACCCCTCCAGAAGAACAGTATAGATCTTACGATAACACAAAAGGGGCTACACCACCCGCAAGTTTTAGCTTGAGACTTTTTCGCGTCTCTGTTACATTGCCCCACCACGAAAAGTATAACGTTTCACATTGGATAGACAGAATTTTTGTAGGCGGAGCTAAACGTTAACATTGAGACCCTGACTGGTCAGATGAAAACACAGCCAGATATTTTTTTTAAACCATCTTCGGTAAATTGTAGTAAGGAGAAGTTAGGAGAGAGTTGCTTCCGAGACGGCGAGGTGAGTGGAGCTGCGCCGGCCGCCGCCCCCTGACGAACACGGACAAGGTAATGAACGCACGCGATGCCGCATTTTTGAGCGCATAAGGCTTCACTCAGAACTGCAGAAGTCTCATCTGTTACATCCCCTTTACGTAATACTGGTGTCGATCGTCAATTAAAGCTCATGGTGTTGCCACTTGAAGTAAAAATCTGAAACGCGATGATTTTTCTGTTATATAGTTATTGAGAAGCCACATCAGCCACTGTAATTTACGACAAGTTAGATAAGTAATTAAAGATAATTGAGGCTCACTGTAGACCATTTTGATAGTTTTCTCTTTTGTGAAACTTAATTTAAACCTAGATTATAGATGTGATATGGCATAGGTCATCCTTCGATCCATTGTAGAACTTGGAAACCCATTCAGGGAATATTCGTTCACATTTTTGTTGAACGCAGTCGGTTTTTACCATCCTGTATAAAACATTTCCTTTTATCAATAGTGCAATTTATAAACAATGTTTTGTGAGTGGAATAAAATTTCCAATGGTAAACGTAACTGCTTTTTCGACGTTATTTTACCAGCTAACTAAAAATAGGAAAGCCTTGAACCCCTTCCACTAAATTTAGTTAGTATTAAGATTCTTTTACAGGGAGTGCAGTGGAGCTGACGCTGAAATCATTAAGTATTTGGTTATATCATCGCTAATCTCACTGAACTCTTCTGAATTCCACAAGTCATGTGTGGTCTGGCGTCTTCTTACCAGCAACAGGTCCCAGGTTCAAACTATTCAATTCCCTAAAAACACGCTCAGAGCTTCGTTGCGCAAAAGTGGTAGGGAGACATGACTTAGAACAAACAGACACCACGCAGAATGTTTGGAACTAGCTGTACCCGGTATGCATTAAAACGCCACAGACAGAAGAAAAATGTGTTTGGTTTTATAATCTGTTTATTGAAGTGCTTTTGGATGCGCAATATTTTTTGGTTTTTCCGTCTGGTATTTACACGAATAAGTCAGACGGTTTCTCGAGCAAGCCACATACAGTTATCATGTTAGAAGTATGGATTTTCCTAGTTTAGTTCACACATTTGTAGTGATTGCCCCTGCGCTTTCTTAACGGTCATTGCAAACACAAGTCGCACCGCAAACTGATAGCGTTTGAACACGAATGTCATCTCCGCTGGAATCACTGTGATGTGTGGTGACAGTATGTCTTCACCTTTAACATTCTTTTTAATACTGCACTTCGATGATAATGTTCATATTTTTCAATGAAAGTCTGGTACCGTTGCGAAGCCATGGTGCCGGCCGCGGTGGTCGAGCGGTTCTATGCGTTTCAGTCCGGAACCGCACGACTGCTACGGTCGCAGGTTCGAATCCTGCCTCGGGCACGGATGTGTGTGATGCCTTTAGGTTAGTTAGGTTTAAGTAGTTCTAAGTTCTAGGGGACTGATGACCTTAGATGTTAAGTCCCATAGTGCTCAGACCCATTTTTGGAAAGCCATGGTGCATTGAGATTTCTGAGAAGAATTAGAGGCAAGCCAGTTCTTAAATACACCTACATCTACATAGAAACTGCACAAGTCGCCGTATGGCGCGTGGCTGAGGGTACTGCGTACCACTATTAGTCGTTCCACTCGCAAACAGAAAGAGAGCGAAAAACGACTATCTGTATGCTTTCGTACGATCCTTAATCTCTCTAATCTTACCTTCATGTTCCTTACGCGAAATGTCTAAATGTGTGTTGTCGGCACTAGAATTGTTCTACAGTCAACCTCAAATCCAGATTCTCTAAATTTTCCCAGTAGGGCTCCTCGAAAGAAACATCGCCTTCCCTTCAATGATTTCCATTTGACTTCGCGAAGCATCTCCTTAATAGTTGCTTGTTGTTCGAACCTACTGGTAACAAATATAGCTGCCCGCGTCTGAATTTCTTCGATGTCCTCCTTTAATCCGATCTTGTGCGGCCCCGAAAACTTGAATAGTACTCAAAACAGGTCGCATTAGTGTAATATATGCGATCTCTTTTACAGATGAACCACACTTTCCGAAAATTCTTCCGGAAATCGACCATTCTTCTTCCGTACTGCAGTCCTTACATGATCGTTCCATCTCATATTGCTTTGCAACGTTACGCCTAGATATTTACTCGACGTACCTTGTGTTAAGCTGCACGCTTCTGATATTGTGTTCTAACATTATGAGTTTAATTTTCCTACTCATCCGCATTCACTTACATTTTTCTACATTTAGAGCTAGCTTCCATTCAACACACCAACGAGAAATTTAGTCCAAGTCATCCTGTATCCCCTTTAAGTCACTCAACGACGATACCTTCCTATAAACCACAGAATCATCAGAAGACGGCCGAAGACTGATGCTTACCCTGTCCACCAGGTCATTTATGTACGAGGGCAGTTCAATAAGTAATGCAACACATTTTTTTTCTGAAACAGGGGTTGTTTTATTCAGCATTGAAATACACCAGGTTATTCCCCAATCTTTTAGCTACACAACATTATTTTTCAACGTAATCTCCATTCAATGCTACGGCCTTACGCCACCTTGAAATGAGGGCCTGTATGCCTGCACGGTACCATTTCACTGGTCGATGTCGGAGCCAACGTCGTACTGCATCAATAACTTCTTCATCATCCGCGTAGTGCCTCCCACGGATTGCGTCCTTCATTGGGCCAAACATATGGACATCCGACGGTGCGAGATCGGGGCTGTAGGGTGCATGAGGAAGAACAGTCGACTGAAGTTTTGTGAGCTCCTCTCGGGTGCGAAGACTTGTGTGAGGTCTTGCGTTGTCATGAAGAAGGAGAAGTTCGTTCAGATTTTTGTGCCTACGAACACGCTGAAGTCGTTTCTTCAATTTCTGAAGAGTAGCACAATACACTTCAGAGTTGATCGTTTGACCATGGGGAAGGACATCGAACAGAATAACCCCTTCAGCGTCCCAGAAGACTGTAACCATGACTTTACCGGCTGATGGTATGGCTTTAAACTTTTTCTTGGTAGGGGAGTGGGTGTGGCGCCACTCCATTGATTGCCGTTTTGTTTCAGGTTCGTAGTGATGAACCCATGTTTCATCGCCTGTAACAATCTTTGACAAGAAATTGTCACCCTCAGCCACATGACGAGCAAGCAATTCCGCACAGATGGTTCTCCTTTGCTCTTTATGGTGTTCGGTTAGACAACGAGGGACCCAGCGGGAACAAACCTTTGAATATCCCAACTGGTGAACAATTGTGACAGCACTACCAACAGAGATGTCAAGTTGAGCACTGAGTTGTTTGATGGTGATCCGTCGATCATCTCGAACGAGTGTGTTCACACGCTCCGCCATTGCAGGAGTCACAGCTATGCACGGCCGGCCCGCACGCGGGAGATCAGACAGTCTTGCTTGACCTTGCGGCGATGATGACACACGCTTTGCCCAACGACTCACCGTGCTTTTGTCCACTGCCAGATCACCGTAGACATTCTGCAAGCGCCTATGAATATCTGAGATGCCCTGGTTTTCCGCCAAAAGAAACTCAATCACTGCCCGTTGTTTGCAACGCACATCCGTTACAGACGCCATTTTAACAGCTCCGTACAGCGCTGCCACCTGTCGGAAGTCAATGAAACTATACGAGACGAAGCGGGAATGTTTGAAAATATTCCACAAGAAATTTCCGGTTTTTTCAACCAAAATTGGCCGAGAAAAAAAATGTGTTGCATTACTTATTGAACTGCCCTCGTATACAGAAAACAGAAACGATCCTATTACACTTCCCTGGGCTCTCCTGACGATACCCTTCTCTCCCACGAACACTCTTGATCGAGGACAACATGCTGAATTTTGTTACATTAGAAGTCTTCCAGCCACTCACATATCTGGGAACCTATTTCGTAAACTTGTACCTGCGTTAATAGTCGGCGGTGTGGCACCGTGTCAAATGCTTTAAGGAAATTCGAGAATATGGACTCCACCTGTTGCCCATCATCCACAGTTCGCAGGATCTCATGTGAGAAGAGGGCAAGCTGAATTTCGTGAGAGTGATGCCATCTAATAACGTGCTGGTTTGTGGACAGAAGAATTTCCCTCTCAAGGAAATTTTTTATACTTGAACTGCGAATACGTTCAAGGGTTCTGCAGAAAACTGACGTTGATGACATATATGCCGCAGCCCGGTCCAGAATGGCAACGCGCCCTGGTATCACGCGCTGTTTATAGTCTCGTGCATCTACAAATCATCCTTATCATAACAGCAACTTCTGGGTTTAGTGAACAATCGACCCCCAGCGGCAAGCAAAGCTAGTGCCGCCGCGGGGGCAACCGCACCTACGCAAACCCGTTATCGAAAGTATCGGTGGTCTGGAGAGTTTCAGTTCACGTGATATTATTACTTGCTGTACTTATCAGATCAGTGAAATGTATAATAGGTATATTGGTACATCTACTACGCGTCTTTAGTTTTGCGGGTCCGTCTTTTACGCTTCTTATATACGAGGGTCAACTGCGCTGTCTTTCAGTCGCTTGGGGCATTGCGCTTGGTCAGAGATACGCCATAAATCAAGCAAGGGGTCAGTGGTGTAGAGTACTCTTTGTAAAACCGAGCTGGGATTCCGTCAGGATGGCAAGTTGTTTGCTTTCAACACTTTCTGTTGTTTTACATATCAGCGATCTTACTACTGTGTCCTCCGTACTATGTCCTCCAAACGGTCAGACGATGCCATGTTTCTACGATTCTCCTGCTTGAATGATTTCTCAAATGTGAAATTTACTACTTCGGCTTCACTTTTGCTATCTTCTACTGCCAGAGCATAAGCGTCAACGAGTCACTGGACACAAGCCTTACACCCAGTTAGCAACTTTACTTTGGAGCAGAATTTTCTCGGGTTCTGGGCAGGATCTATTTGTAAGGTATGACGGTGATAGTTGTAAGTTTCGCGCATATCTCTTTTTACAGACGCATGAATTTCTATTAACGTTTGCCTGTCGTCATTTGTGCGTTTTCTTTCGAATCGAGAATGAAACAGCCTTTACTCCTTCAATTTTCGAATTTTGTTGTTTAATAACGGTGGGTCTTTTCTGTCCATAATCGACTTCGTCAGCACCCACTTCTCCAGAATGCGATTTACAATCCTTTCAAACTTTGCCCATAATTTATCTATGTCCATCGTACTGGAATTAAATGTTGTCAATTCATGTTGATAACTGTGTGCTCGTTCTAGTTGATATACTTCGGGAGCCTTCTTGGGCGCTGTCGCTATGATGACGTCATGATCACTAATCCCAGGCTCTATACTGACGCCGTCGATTACGTCATGTTTGTTTGTAGGTAAAAGGTCTAAAATATTTCCAATCGTGTGGGAAACCGAAGTAGCTGCTAACGACAGTTTTCTGAAAATTTGTTCAAAAGAACTTCGCACTATTGTCTGTTTGTACCTCCCTACAATTAATCCATAGACATGCCAGTCTACACTCTGTACGTTATAATTACCTCCAACTAATACTGCATGATCTGGGTATTTAGTGCTACTCACTGTAAACTTTTTTTTAATGACTCTAGAACTGTCACAGCTGAAAGTATGGCTGGTAAAAACATCCAATAATCAACTTGGTTTCACATAGACCTGTTTTACGCAACCAGATAACTTCATTCTCTGGTGTTCCATTGTGGCCATGGGATATCGGCTAGTACGTACTTTTCAATTCAATAAGCTTGACCAACAGCCGAATACTTCAGGTTATTTTATTTTATTTCGAACGCAACCAGTTTCGGCAATTCATTTTGCCATCTCATCATGGGGCCTGAAAATGACAAAACGAATTGCCGAAACTGGTTGGGTTCGAAATAAAATAACCTGAAGTATTCGACTGTTGGTGAAGTTTATTGAATTGAGGAGATAACGTCAACGTTACACTCAAGAAGGACCTTAGTACAGACTGCCCTCCTATGGCGTCTATTCCACCTTTTTGATATCTCTGAGCTTCCTACATCGGTTTTCAGCCAGCTCTCGGTCCCGAGAATAATTTGAGCATGAGAAGTATTCGACTGTTGGTGAAGTTTATTGAATTGAGAAGATAACTTCAACGTTACACTCAAGAAGGACCTTAGTACAGACTGCCCTCCTATGGCGTCTATTCCACCTTTTTGATACCTCGGAGCTTCCTACATTGGTTTTCAGCCAGCTCTCGGTCCCGAGAATAATCTGAGCATGAGAAGTTTCCTGGAAGGCAGTAAGTTCGGGAACCTTGTTACAAGTATTTCGACAATTCACTGATAACAATTTGACAATCGGAGTGTCTTTACTCTGAACGAGGTCTGATTTCGCTATCTGCGAGTTGTCTGGCGAATGTACATCAGAACCACAACCTACCGCCTAGCCTCAAAAACCCCCATGTGCCCTTCACAAGTACTCTGCTGCCCGAGTAGCTGCACACCTAACCTGTTAAGAAAAGTACTACAATTCCCCAACTGATAACGCAGATCCATAAATCTGCAGCCAAGATTATCAAGAGTCGACGAAGACTTTGTTTGACACCCTCCTCACGGCTCCAAAACCAAAAGATGCCGATCGATTCTGGGAACAATGCTGCAAATTGTGAGCACCCCTGCACTCCGGAGGCCAGCAGCCTACACCACCTCTGCCAGCCTCCTGTATGAACTGAGGGTAGCCTCATAACTCAGGCGACAGGCGTCGTTGGTGCCGACGTGAGCCACAACTTGCAGAGAACTGCAACCTGCACGGTCTATAGCCGCAGACTAGGCCTCCTCCACATTTGGGATGAGGCCCCCCAGCAGCCATACCAAGCTCACATTAGCTTACTTTCCTGCACTAAATGCTACCTGCGTAAGAGGCTCCATAAGACGCCTAACGCCGGAGCTTCCTATAACTAGCCGGCCGCTGTGGTCGAGCGGTTTTACGCGCTACAGTCTGGAATTGCGCGACCGCTACGATCGCAGGTTCGAATCCTGCCTCGGGCATGGCTGTGTGTGATGTCCTTAGGTTAGTTAGGTATACGTAGTGCTAAGTTCTAGGGGACTGGTGACCTCAGAAGTTAAGTCCCATAGTGCTCAGAGCCATTTGAACCTATAACAAGGATACGCATCCCCCAAGACACGTTTGGCGGCATGCCCAGAAAATCAAATGAATTCAAGGATTCAGTCGGATAATTTACAACCTCATATTCATTACAGTATTGATGGACTTATACGTTGTCGCCTTGGCTGGTACTTTGTTTTGATTGCTGTAACTGCTGGTATTCACATCCCTGTTTCTAATTGATAATATAGCAGATTCACTGAGCCACTCGTGACTTTTGTAGCTCTGTTTGATATTTGGGAAAATTTTGTGAATCAATTCGTCTCTGGTTACTGTAATTTTACATAAGTTTGGTGGCAATTTGATACAGTGTGTGGGTTTATCAGCTGCCATTTTCCTCATTTCCAGTTTCCAAAAATAGTCTTGCAAAACATTCAGCAGATGTACCGGGTGATCAAAAAGTCAGTATAAATTTGAAAACTTAATAAACCACGGAATAATGTAGATAGAGAGGTACAAATTGACACACATGCTTGGAATGACATGGGGTTTTATTAGAACCCAAAAAAACAAAGTTCACAAAATGTAAGACAGATGCGCGTCGTTTGGTGATGATCGTGTGCTCAGCTGCCACTTTCGTCATGCTTGGCCTCCCAGGTCCCCAGATCTCAGTCCGTGCGATTGTTGGTTTTGGGGTTACCTGAAGTCGCAAGTGTATCGTGATCGACTGACATCTCTAGGGATGCTGAAAGACAACATCCGACACCAATGCCTCACCATAACTCCGGACATGCTTTACAGTGCTGTTCACAACATTATTCCTCGACTACAGCTATTGTTGAGGAATGATGATGGACACATTGAGCATTTCCTGTAAAGAACACCATCCTTGCTTTGTCTTACTTTGTTATGCTAATTATTGCTATTCTGATCAGATGAAGCGCCATCTGTCGGACATATTTTGAACTTTTGTATTTTTTTGGTTCTAATAAAACCCCATGTCATTCCAAGCATGTGTGTCAATTTGTACCTCTCTATCTACATTATTCCGTGATTTATTCAGTTTTCAAATTTATACTGACTTTTTGATCACCCGGTATATTTTTGTACTTGTGCATGAACATTGGTTCTTAAAGTCAATTTCTGTACGTGTGTGAATGGCGGTTTTAGACATGCTTTAAGTTCATCAGCGGGTATGAATCGTTGTATAAGGGGTAAAGTTTGTCAAAAATCACCAGAGAGAAAAATAGTGTTGCTCATACCCTCTTAAATCTTTTAGTGTACGTTGAAGCGCTTCTAGTGGTTTTTTTTTTTATGTGGATCGCCGGCCGCTGTGCGCTTCAGTCCGGAACCATGCGGCTGCTACGGTCGCACGCAGGTTCGAATCCTGCCTCGGGATATGTGTGATGTCCTTAGGTTAGTTAGGTGTAAGTAGTTCTAAGCCTAGGGGACTGATGATCTCAGATGTTTAAGTCCCATATGCTCAGAGCCATTTGAACCATTTTTTATGGATCGTAGCACATTTCTCAAGGCATCTCAGTGTTTATGACGTCCTATTTCCTGCACTATGGGTCGCACAGTGATATAAACTTACCGGCATGTTTAGTGAGGTATATAGATTCTGTACGCAAAATATGTTACGAACAGATTTACTAGTAACGAAGTACATTAAAACTTCGTACCTGAAGCAGCAGTTTTACAGCACGTACAGCGGAAATGTAGTACGTGATAACATTTTTCCCTTTCATCGTTGGGGGGGGGGGGGGGCGGGGGGTGAGCCAGCGAGAAAAATTTATTAAAGGTTTGAAATTACAAATTATTTTAAGTTTGTTGCCAGTAGCTAAGTGCTCTCGTTGTCAAATACTGGATTAATAAATCCGTCTACCTTCATGCGGTGGTATCTCATGATTTATGACGTCATATCTCATGACCTATGTGTCGCAATCTTTTTTTCGAAGGGAGGGGGGGGGGGGAGGCGAGGGGCTAGGAACATTCGCTGGAGTACAGGGAACAGCTCACCAAAGTTTCACCGCAATTGGATGAATGGTTTAGGAAAGCAGAGATTACAAACATAGAAAAATGTATTCATTTTTATTTATGACCCGTTTCGAATCATCTAGCAATTCATCATCAGCTGGTACACGCTTTTAATGAATGTTTGGAGCACAATGGGGCTCACATGCAGCTGTGGTAAGATAGAAAAACGAAACAAGTAAGAACTGAATATGGAGAGAGCTATTTACACCATACTTACTGGTTTCAGTTTTCGATCTTACCACAGCTACACAAATCCCACAATCTTCCAAACATTCAGCAAAAGTGTACACCATTTGATACTTCGCTAGGCCATTCAAAACCGCTCATGGAAGGTAAAAATAAAAATAAAAAACTATCACAAAACGCAACTGTTTGACGTCGTTTCTGGAAATTCACCATAGTGGCAGTGTTCCACATCCATAATGGATAAAATTTCAATATAAGTTTGTTGAAGAAACTCGTTTTCTTATCTGGAGCTACTCGTATTTTCTACGTTTGAAATGAGCATATAATTTCCTTTATTTTATATTTTACCAGTTTCGCTCCCTTTCACATTATCGAGCACCATCACACGAGAAACGACATTTAAAAAAATTCCAAATGAAACGACATTAAATAAAAATTACTAAATGAAAATAATAGGCATTAAAACGGGATTCTTTCTAGTGAAAAGTTGTACTTGGTTAAGCGAGGGGTTGAGACGAGGGGTAGAGAATTGTGGGATAAGAAGAGAGGGGGGAGAGGGGGAGAGAGGAAGAGAGAGGTTCTTGTAGAGAATACTCTGGGATTCCGGAACGGTAATAGGATACGTCGGAGAAGGCGGGGGGAGGGAGGGGGGAGGAGCCGATCGGAAAAAGCGGCCGACTGCGGCGCCATCCACCACAGTGCGGTCGCCTGTTTCGGGAAGTCCGGGTTTCCAGAGACACTGGCAAATTGTGCCGGCAAGCCGGCCGATCAGGAAAACCTGGAAACGGGGAGACCCAACACAGCACGCGCTAAGCAACGCCAGATCAGCAAACACTTCTCCCTGGAGAAATAAGTCGCGCCGAGGAAAGAGAGATCTTCTACATATCGGAAACATGGAACGAAAACCGCATCAGGAGCGGACATCATGGCAATATTTCAGGCAAGAAGACAACAAGCTTTTTAGAAGAAACGGCGAGAGAGATTCGAGGATGTTTACTTACTTACAGTCAGTTCCACAAGAAAGTGTACGTCGTAATTTTAAGCGCAACGTGCGCAGCGACATTTCTGTTAGTGCCTGGAATCTGTACTCAATGCGCTTCTGCACAGTGTATAGATAAATAGTGTGAGGATTGAGTGTTTTGTTTTGTCGGTTGCAGCTAAAAATGAGTGCAACATATCTGAAGCGTCACGAGGCAGTGTTCCTTATAAATCATTCAAAGAGACCAAAGCTTTCATATGGAACTGCTGCTAAAATTCGTAGAAAGTCAAAGACATCCGTTGCGAAATACGATACATAGAGGTTGGAAACGTGGATGATTTACCGGAGAGAGGGCTAGCGTGCGCGACAACAAGAATGCAGGGGAATGAGATCGTGCGTCACTTTAAGCAGAAATCAAATCTTCCTTGGTTCGAACGAGGCAAATTGGCTAGTTCAACAGCATAATGATCCGGAACAGCGTGAAAACAAGACAGTGGGGTCTCCACGATGGATTGGTCTCCAATGTCTGCGGATGCAAATCCGATTGCAAATTTTTGGTCGTATATTAAGATGAAGCTTAAAGAAAAACCAACATACAATTTGAAGCAGTTGTCATATAAAATCAGAACGATATGGAGATCGTTACCGAGAAAATATGCGGAAAATCTCCTGCAAAGCACTCCAAAAAGGTGTCAAGCTACAATCGATAATGGCAGCCATTGAATTAACTATTAGGTAATTGTGCAATTAGTAATAACATGTATTTTCATGTAAACATATATTTATTATTGGGTCTTTTATCTCATACAGATAACGGTGTACACTATCTTGTGAAACTGACTGTACATAGGTATTGTGAGTTTTTGATTTTCACTACAGCAAAAAATCCAGCCTCCAGATTCTTCCATGTATTACAATCTTTAGCAATAGGCATTCAGGCTGTCCCCGCCTTCCATTCTCCGTCTTTTCTAATTTCTCGAAATCTATAAAATAATTTGATTGATCCCTTGACCGTCCGTTCGCCGGCTTATATGTGTCACCTAGATCAGTTTCATGTTCATTACAGTTACATATTCCACCCCAGTCTTCCCCCTTTGTCCGTTTTCCTGTCTCTCGAAGTAGTTCCTAGTTTGTATATATGCCCATTGTTCGCTTAGCAAACGCAGAGAGATTTTGGCCCTTCCAATGAGCCTCAGGCAGAGTCAACAGATTATGCTTGTCCTTAGTCGGCAGCATAAGCGTAGAAAGATACTACCCCACCAAGGTATTACTGCACCTGGCCTCTCACAGGCGCTATCAGAAACACAAGAGGTGACGTTACAGTAAAATGTACAGTGCTGACCGAGGAAGGCGTACCACACTGTGAATGATTCCAAGACAGTTTCGCGTGTCCTCGAGAGATATCGCGATAAAAACTCACGATAAATAGACTGAAGCGCCCTCACGCCCAGATGAAACACTGTTGCGGTCGAGTAATATTTCTCAACCACACTCTCTCTTCTCTTTGTTAGAATGATCAGTGGAAAATAATAGTAATTCGAAGCCCTTGTTTCAAGCTCATTGAGACAGCTGTTTACGTGATAATTACTAATTATTTCTTTAATGGGTGTAATGGATTAACAGACGCAACAATATTGTACAGTGAGAACTCTCAACTCTCTCAAACGATATTTATAATCAGTCCGATTTTGTTTCCTGTAGTTTGAAAATTTTATTCACTATCCTATATTTTATCCACAGGAAAGTATTCGAGAACTAGGAGCAAAGTGTTCATCGAAATATATTTAACTATGAGATACTTCTTGTCATACCCCAATAACAGATCTTAAAGGACATAATACGCTGACGACCATCTCCTTACTTATAGATTCGTGTAGTCACTTCACTTCAACTGAGATTCAATATTCATTCCTAGGTTTTCTTTATTTATTGTGCAATCAATGCCATTTTCTTCTATACATAATTTGACGCTATTATTTCCCCAGTGTGAGTAGGAATTGGAGTTGTTTGTTTTCTGTATGTTTAAGGTTGGTTTATTGGATACTGAAACAATTGTAAACATTCCGTACAGTATAATCCGCTTTCGTTACCAGGAGATCTGATGCTTTATTTGTGCATACAACGCTGGTGTGTTATGTTGGGATTGCCTTTTGTGTATATCTAGAACAATAATATTCGCGTGGTATAATGCTGACGAACTTCTATATCAATGTTTCACAGAACGTGTGATTCCTTTGAGACCCTTGCAAAATCTACATCTTCTTTTCCAAATAAAACTGGCTCGTTTTGCTTCTTATTCCCTTTATTGTTAATGATTTTAGCTGGTGTATAAAGGTCTATGATAACCATCGTAAAAGGTCTAAGGCAGATCTAAAAATATTCCTGAGTCGCATTCATCATTTTTCTAGCCCTTTCATAAACGTTAGAATGGCTGATTTATTCCTTCTGCTACTGTAAAAACCAAACCGTGCTTCGCTGAGAAGCATATGTGTTCAGCGAAGTAATTATTCTCTCTGTCATAACTAACTACATTACTTTTTGGAATGATGACAGTAGAGAAAAAGGTCTGCAATTTCGGATGTCTTATGCTTTACATTCCCTTCGCTCATTTCCTGAGTATGCACAGGTTCATCTGGAAAGTCACCTGAGCAGAAAAATTCATTTATAACTTTAGATAACGGCAGTTGGATGCTGTCTGTGCATACTCCCTGCGTACACACCGGCATTTCATCAATTTCTTTTTGTTTTCTTATAGTTTTCCTGATTTCATGCTCTATGATAAGTCAAAATATTGTACTTATTACACATTTTCTTACAGATGATCTCATCTGTTATTGGTAATTTTTGTTTTAACTTATCTGCATTGGCGGAAAAATGCATAAATCTTCTGATCGAAAGCAGCATGATTTGTTTGAAAATAATGTGGTTGATTTCCTGCTTCATAGTTATCCACTCTGAATTCCTGGTCTGGCATTACCTCCAAAATCGCGAGGCGATAATCTGCGGTATCCCTCACTTCCTTCTTTGTAGTACCCAATAGTATCGACCATACTCGAACCACACACGTGCCATGTGCAGGACTCTGTGAAATACGCGGAAGCATAGCTACTATGTTTGAGCTAGGTAATGATCCTTTAAATAAAACGTAAAACAGACTTGACGATCACAGCTGTAAATTGCATTATACTACATGAACAATAAGTGTGATGCTGGCACACACAGATTATTATTGAAGATTACGTATGTTTGAAGTTAACGTCGTTTACAGTAACAACCCATGCTTGAGGCCTGTAGTGATCTTCAAAGTTCACCAGCACATTCCCCACAATATGTTGTTTTTGTGCTCTTTAGTCCCAAGATTGGTTCGATGCAGCTGTCTACGCTAGTTCATCCTTCGTAAATCTCCTCTTTTTCCAAGACTAGTGCAACCTACTTCCATTAAAACCTGTGTATTATATTGAAGTCCTGGTCTCCCCCTACAATTTATATCGCCTACAATTCCCTCCATTATCCAGTTGTTGATACACTGATGCCTCTCGATGCGTCCTATCAACCGATCGTATATATTTAGATTGTAACACATTCACATTGGAAAAAGTGAAATAAATTGTTCAAACGTACCTCCGATCTGTATTTTAACTTAAAAAATCTACCTGTTACCAACTGTTCGTCTAAACTTGTGAGCCATATGTTTGTGACTATTACAGCGCCATCTATCACAAAGCGAAAAACATGGTCCAACTAAAACATTCATATCTCTTTACCTACTACACGAATATGTAATAAAAATGGGGGTTCCTATTTAAAAAAACGCAGTTGATATCCGTTTGACCTATGTCAGCGCCATCTAGCGGGGCAACCATACCGCCATCTGGTATCCCCCTTCAAGCTAGACGAGTTTCGTTCTTTGTAGTTTTTTCGTTTGATGCTTATTTCGTGAGATATTTGGCCCAGTCACTATCAATGGACCACCCTGTATATATAATTCCATGAGATGAAGTTCCTTCCTGCTTAATTACATTCAGTATCTCATCATTAGTTACTTAATGTAGCTATGTAATCTTCAGCATTTTGTATGAGACCTACTTTTCAAAAGCTTCTATTACCTTTTTGCCTGTACATTTTAGCCTTCACGTCTCCCTTCCTTATTACATTAGACCCTGGACATATATTTTCAGAAAATATCTTCCAATATTTAAATTTATGTTCTATATTAACATATATTTATATTAATATAAATAATATAATAATAATACATTATTAGAAATATTAATATATATTTACATATTTATATTCTATATTAATACGCATTCCTTTATCAAAAAGTTGATCTCGGTATCAGGATTCTGCTCTTTATTATTGTTCTTACTTCAGCAATCGTCAGTTTATTTTTTTGCTCCGTCTCCATAACTCATCTGCTACTTTTACGGTCTTATTTTTCTCAATATCGTCAAATTTAATTCGTCAACATTACGGTTGTTTTACTTTTGTTAATGTATTACATTAGAGCGCCTTTTAAAGATACTAACAGTTCCTTTCAACTTACCTTTCAAGTCACTGCCGTCTATGACAAAAATGCAATACCGACGGCGAACCGTAAAGTTCACTTCTAAAAGTCACTTTCTTGAGATCTCAATATTTTCCTCTACTTGCTCTGTGTACTGATTGAAATACAAGAAGATTAGGGTGCAGCCCAGACTCGCTTACTGCTCAGTTATTGCATCTGTCTCATGTTTTGGACCGTTGTTTAGTTTCCGTAGAAGTTGTAGACAACCTTCCACTCCACGTGTTTTATCACTGACAGCTTCTAATTTCAAACAGAGAATACCAGTCAACACTCTCATAAGATTTTTGTGCACCTTCTAGAAATGTTATTTGTATGGGTTTGCCTTTCTTCAACGCATCTTCCAAGATAATTCAGATGTTCCCAAGTTTCTGCAGAACCCAAACTCATCTCCTCATAGGACTACTTCTGTCAATCATTTCAACCTTTTGTGGACAGCTCGTGTCATTGTTGTGCAACCAAGTTTTATTTAACTAATGGATCCGTAGTATTCATGCTTCAGCGTATGTCTTGTTCTGCAATGAGATTATTATATTATTACTGAATTCTGAAAATATTTCGTCTGCCACATCTATCCTCTCTACTAGATGGAAGTTTGTCTTAGTTGTTTCTCCCATGGATCTTAATAATTCCGTTGAAATGTTATCTACCGCAAGTACCTTGTTTCGATTGGCTCTTTCAGTGTAATATCACATTCTTCGTGCAGTATTTCTTCACCCATCTTGTTTTAATCTACCATTTCCTTCCTTTCCAGAACATAGTCTCCAAATTTCTTTCCTTTAATAGCCCCCCTATAATTTTCTGCCTTCGTATCTTTCCTTAGTACTGACTTTGACATTTCGTACTTCCTGTCAATATCATTGTTTAGACGCTTGTATTCCCTTTGGCCCTCTTTATTTTATTTTACCTCCTTTCACCACTTAAACTCAACATCTAGTCTATTATTGAAGGATTTCCTTTCGGTCTTGTTTCTTTCATTGCTACCCCTGTATTTATTTTATTTTAGTGTTTTTTTCGTAACACAGTCAGTCGTTGTCCAATCCTTCCTTTAGAGCTTTCAGCAACCTCTGGTTCTTTCAAGTTATCCCCATCCCATCTTCTTAAAATCCTATCTTTCTGCAACGTCTTAAGTTTGAATCTAAATATCGTAACCAATAAATTATGCTCAGAAACTACATCTGCACCTAGAAATGTTATGCAGTTATGGTTTATAAATCTCTGTCTTCCATTACATTCTCTGTATGAAGTCTTCCGGCGTCTGCATGTCATTTCCACATACAGGGTGTTTCAAAAATGACCGGTATATTTGAAACGGCAATAAAAACTAAACGAGCAGCGATAGAAATACACCGTTTGTTGCAATATTCTTGGGAAAACAGTACATTTTCAGGCAGACAAACTTTAGAAATTACAGTAGTTACAATTTTCAACAACAGATGGCGCTGCGGTCTGGGAAACTCTATAGTACGATATTTTCCACATATCCACCATGCGTAGCAATAATATGGCGTAGTCTCTGAATGAAATTACCCGAAACCTTTGACAACGTGTCTGGCGGAATGGCTTCACATGCAGATGAGATGTACTGCTTCAGCTGTTCAATTGTTTCTGGATTCTGGCGGTACACCTGGTCTTTCAAGTGTCCCCACAGAAAGAAGTCACAGGGGTTCATGTCTGGCGAATAGGGAGGCCAATCCACGCCGCCTCCTGTATGTTTCGGATAGCCCAAAGCAATCACACGATCATCGAAATATTCATTCAGGAAATTAAAGACGTCGGCCGTGCGATGTGGCCGGGCACCATCTTGCATAAACCACGAGGTGTTCGCAGTGTCGTCTAAGGCAGTTTGTACCGCCACAAATTCACGAAGAATGTCCAGATAGCGTGATGCAGTAATCGTTTCGGATCTGAAAAATGGGCCAATGATTCCTCTGGAAGAAATGGCGGCCCAGACCAGTACTTTTTGAGGATGCAGGGACGATGGGACTGCAACATGGGGCTTTTCGGTTCCCCATATGCGCCAGTTCTGCTTATTGACGAAGCCGTCCAGGTAAAAATAAGCTTCGTCAGTAAACCAAATGCTGCCCACATGCATATCGCCGTCATCAATCCTGTGCACTATATCGTTAGCGAATGTCTCTCGTGCAGCAATGGTAGCGGCGCTGAGGGGTTGCCACGTTTGAATTTTGTATGGATAGAGGTGTAAACTCTGGCACATGAGACGATACGTGGACGTTGGCGTCATTTGGACCGCAGCTGGAACATGGCGAACGGAAACCCGAGGCCGCTGTTGGATCACCTGCTGCACTAGCTGCGCGTTGCCCTCTGTGGTTGCCGTATGCGGTCGCCCTACCTTTCCAGCACGTTCATCCGTCACGTTCCCAGTCCGTTGAAATTTTTCAAACAGATCCTTTATTGTATCGCTTTTCGGTCCTTTGGTTACATTAAACCTCCGTTGAAAACTTCGTCTTGTTGCAACAACATTGTGTTCTAGGCGGTGGAATTCCAACACCAGAAAAATCCTCTGTTCTAAGGAATAAACCATGTTGTCTACAGCACACTTGCACGTTGTGAACAGCACACGCTTACAGCAGAAAGACGACGTACAGAATGGCGCACCCACAGACTGCGTTGTCTTCTATATCTTTCACATCACTTGCAGCGCCATCTGTTGCTGAAAATTGTAACTACTGTAATTTCGAAAGTTTGTCCGCCTGAAAATGTACTGTTGTCCCAAGCATATTGCAACAAACGGTGTATTTCTATCGCTGCTCGTTTAGTTTTTATTGCCGTTTCAAATATACCGGTCTTTTTGAAACACCTTGTATATTATTTGATTCCATTATTTCCCCCCGAGTGTTAGGAATCATTAAATTGTGCTGTGGGAGAAATTGAAAATTCTATCTAGCTGGTTCCCTTCCATTTCTTTTCCCCAATCTATGTTCCATCATTTTGTATTCTCTTCCTTTTCCTGTTGTCGAATTCCAATCCGCCGCCACAACTAAATTTATGTCCCCCGTAACATATTGAATAACTTCTTTTAACTCCTCGTATACGTTTTACACCAATGTCGTTATCGTTTGCCGAGCTACTAGGCATGTAAACCTTACTGCTGTAGTGGTTGTTGGCTTCGTGTCTAACTTGGGTGCAATAATGTGATAACTACTGTGTCCGTTATTTGCCTATCAGCATTCCTGTTTTCGTATTCACTATTAGACTTATTTCTCCATTACGCCCATTTCAATTTGTAATGATAACCCTGTACTGATATGACGAGAAGTCCTGTTCTTCCTGCCACCGTTTTTTATTAATTTCCGGTATATCTCATTTTTCTGTAAAAGTTCTCCAACCTACCTATATGATCCGAGAGCTGGAACACCACATTTGATTTTCTAATGATAACATCCTCCAGCATCACACTGCAGCAACATAATGCTGAACCACATGATTCCCGTAACGTCCGCGTATTCTATACATCACAGCAAGGATACCTGGTTGACTTGTCCACCGCCTTGTCCACTACGTCGGCGACAGGACACGTTGTTACTTATAATCATTCTATATATGAACCAGTTAGTCGTTCCTGGCCGTAGATTCGGGTAGAGAGAGAGAGGGAGAGACTCAGAATATAATGTTATAGGACGATCTTACGTAATATTATGTACTTGTAAAAGCATAAATGACGCAACAGAAGTGACGAATAGTCAGACGCGGATGGGACGCTGTATAAGCGAAGACAGAGCAACAATAGCCAGCATAACGGTTTCTGCGTAGTGTGCTAGAACGTTCTTCGCGAATACATGTATGCAGACGAGTTGATAAATTTGCCGCTTCCTGATATGAGTAAGAATCTGGGAGTGAAACTTGGATTAGTTCCCATAGCAAACAATTATATGGCTGTAATGGCTACCACATACTGTTGACAATGAACTGATATTGAACTAAGTGTTTCATAATTTCACGACACGCACCGAAACTTCAGTGCTAATTATTGCGTAGGACTGGGTATTCACTACAGGTCATTGAAAGCTTGCTCTTAATTCCGATGAAGAATTTGAGACTTGTAGCACGACTTCATTTAGCCCTTTTCCTGTATATTCGCCAGCGGTGTGCGGGAAGAACAACCGGCGGTAAGCGCCTTATGAATAATTTCTATAATTTACCATTATAGTCACTTAGCGAGAAACACTGAGGTGATAAAATATATATACAGATGGCGATAGTATTGCTTACACAAAATATATAAAAGAGCAGTGCATTGGCGTAGCTGTCATTTATTCTCAGATAGTTCATGTGAAAAGGTTTCCGGCGTGATTAAGGCCGCACGACGGGAATTAATAGACGACTTTGAACGCGGGGTGGTAGTTGGAGCTAGACACATGGGACATTCCATTTCGTAAATCGTTAGGGAATCCATTATTTTGAGATCCACAGTGTGAAGAGTGTGCCGAGAATATCAAATTTCAGGAATTACACACAGACAACGCAGTTGCCGATCGCCTTCGCTTAACGACCGAGAGCAGTGGCGTTTGCGTCGAGTTGTCAGTGCTAACAGACAAGCAACACTGCGTTAAATAACTGCAGAAATCAATGAAGGATGTACGACGAAAGTATCCGTTAGGACAGTGCGGCGAAATTTGGCGTTAATGGTCTGTGCCAGCAGATGAGCAACGAGACTTTCTGTGCGTGACATCGCTTGCAACATCTTCTGGGCTCGTGACAATATCGGTTGGACCCTAGACGACTGGAAAACCCTCGCCTCATCAGATGAGTCCCGATTTCAGTTGCTAAGCTGATGGTAGGGTTCGAGTGGGGCACAGACCACACGAAACATTGGACCCAAGCTGTCATCAAGGCACTGTGCAGGCTGGTTGTGGTTGAGGTCTGTGTTTAAGAGGAATTAACTGGGTGCTGTGATCCAACTGAACCTATCATTGACTAAATGGTTATTTTCGGCTATTTCAAGACCATTTGCAACCATTTCATGAGTTTCATGTTCGCAGACAGCAATGGAATTTTTATGGATGACAATGCCTCTTGTCAGTGGGTCACAATTGTTCGCGATTGGTTTGAAGAACATTCTGCACAATTCGAGCGAATGATTTGACCCTCAGATCACCAGCCATGAATCCCACTGGATGTCTGAGACATAATCGAGAGGTCAGTTCATGCACAAAATCCTGCGTTGGCAACACTTCCGCAGTTATGGACAGCTATAGAGGCATTATGGCGCAGTGTTCCTGCAGGGGACTTCCAATGATTTGTTGAGTCCATAACACGTCGAGCTGCAGCACTAGGACGGGCAAAAGAATGTTCAACACTATCTTAGGAGGTATCACAGGTCTTTTGTCATTTCATTGTATATGTGGTACGAAGAAATATGCAACCTGACTCCGCTCGGTACATACGGTCTCTGATTTTTAATAGCAATGTTCCACATGGTGTATAATGTATCTCTTTTAGCGCTTGTCAGTGACGTTTCATGACCATCTCTTGTGCTTACTAAGCGAACCGTAACCAAACTGAGCCATGCGCGGCTCCATGTTCGTGCCGTTATTGCTTGATATCTTGTCTTCGCGGTACACCCGTCTCGTTTCTTATTCGATTTACTGGCGTCACTAAGTTGCTGCGTTGCCTGCCCATGAGTGGCAGCAGCAGCGCTTATCGATAAGAGCACTGTCATATTATCTTTGGAGCGACCGCTAGTATTTCTGGGTCGTCGTGTGTCGGGAGTTCAGCGGCGACGGAGCAGCAGTGAGGTCCGGACATCCATGACTCGCCCGACCATTGCCGGCACACACGACTTCAGTGGGGACGACCTCGGCTGGTCGTTCGGTCGGTCGTCTTATCGGTTGACGTGTATTTGGTCGCCGACCGCTTCCGGTTTCTCTGTGTGTGTCGACTTGTGATTCCTCCTAGTTGTTCCACAGTGACTAAAACCAGTCACTTTGAGTGGTTTGTGGAAGTGTTTTCGCAGAACGCTGTGTAGCTTGTGTGGTTTTGACTGAGCTGTTATTTTAATGCTGTGTGCATGCTAGATTGAGGTGGTCAGTCGGTTGGGACAGAACAACGAGGAACTCTCCATGGTGCGAGGCCAGGCCAGGACTGCTGACGGCGTGTATGCACTGTCGGATTGTGAGGTGCTAGCTGCAAGAGTGAAAAAGTTCGTTGCCCACCAAACCTGGACGCTGAAGTTGAGTGATCAGTTAATCTGTTATTAAGCCTCAACTATTGTGACATATCTTCGTTCATTTGTGGGTTGTTTCTCCCTGGGCCGTTCAGGCTAGCAGCAACGTATGATGGATTGGGGTCGGCGAAATCTTGCAGCTGTCTTCCTATACTGTGATTAATTATTAAGTTGACTCTTACTTATCGATGAAGTGCACCAGCGGTATTTTCTGCCCTATGGCCGTTAACGCTCCAGTTACTTCATATTTGCTTAGAGTGGTTCTTGTTCCCCTGGCTGGTTTTAGAAACCAACTTCTGGAGGCGTAGTGTTGTTCGTATTCTCGTCCTCGGCCGATATTCTCCATCATTGTCCCATATATGGACCAGTTAGTCGGACGGAAGGGAATTGGTTAAATTGTTGGTCGGTCCTTGGGCTGTCCCTAGTTAGGGTTGCCATCCAATTATTTCACTTCAACTCTTGGCTGCCTGTCTCACCTCACCTTACGTTTGAGCTACCTTCTCGGGCCGACCCTTGGAACACTTCTGAGCACCACTTGTTCTGTTTGTTGTAGATTGTGATTTACATTTTAGTTTGAAGTATTGTGTGAGGCCATCGGCTGTGTATTAATTCAGTTCTTTTTAAAGTTTACATAAATGCCTTAAGCCGTGTTAAATTAATATTTTGATTTTATTTTAAAAAGAAAAAAATTCCTTAATGTTGGTTCTATCTGAAATTGTTTGTCATCCAGGCCCTAAGCTGTTAGTTGTTTGATGTGTTATGTGTGCCCTTCAGCTAAGGATTTACGTGAACCCCCCTTTAATAAGGCCTTCAGCCTTGTGTATTCTTTAAAGGAAATTTTTTATAAGAAGGAAGGGGTTTATTTTAAATTGTTTGTTTGACTTGATTTTCAGGCTTCCAGCCATTGTTTCAAATCTGTTTGTGGCCTTCAGCCATGCAATAAGGTAATATTTCTGTAATTAGGCTTTCGGCCATTCTGTTGTAAGTATAAAGAGAAATTTCTTGGTTGGAAAAGTTGTTTATTGACTGCTTTAATTATAGTTGTCCTTCAGACGTGTAGTGTAGGCCTTCAGCCGCAAATTGTTTTCAATTGCTTGTCTTTTTAAAAAGGAAATAAATTACCTTCTATTTTTAATTGCTTTTGATTTCTAATCCAGGCCTTTAGCCATTCTTGTGTTTGGCGTGGTATTGGGTCTTCAGCCCAGAAAGCATCTCAAGTTCTTTAAGTAGGCCTTCAGCTGTATTGTTTAACTGTGATCTTTTAAAGCAATGTGTAAATGACTGGTTCTTAGGAAAATGATGTTGTGTGTTTGATTGTGCAACGCACAGTAACTGTTAACAGGCCCATGCACAATCATAACGTACTCCTCTGCGCTCTCTGAGTACCTACCAACCTGGTATCGAACACATCGCTCGTTATTGGATATTCCTGACCTCCTTTATTAACAGTACCTGTTAGGGAACCCGGACTGACAAGCAGTATTCTATATTAAGTCGTATGAATGTTTATTGGTTACTTCTTTCGTGGTTGAATTACTTTTGCTTTTGCTTTTTCCTTTGCAGCTCTGTCTGATTTAGCACACTGAACAAGCATTCGGGAGGACGACGGTTCAAACCAGCGTCTGGCCAATCCTGATTTAGGATTTCCGTAATTTCCCGAAATCGCTTCGCCAAAATGCCGGGATGGTTTCTTTGAAAGGGCACGGCCAAATTCCTCCCCTATCATTTCCTAATCCGATGGGATCGATGACCTCGCTATTTGGTCCCCTCCCCCGAATCAACCAACCACTGTCTGATATTGTTGCAGTTAATTTTATACAATCATTCTATTTTTGTTGGCTCTAGATATTTTAGGGCTGTTTCTGTTTCCAGGGACTTATCACCATTACTGTATCGGTCACTAAAGTGCCATGTTCATTTTCCCGCGCTGGGTAGCCACGCTGTCTAGGGCACCGTGTCACGCTCCGCGCGGCTCCCCTCGTCGGAGGTTCGAGTCCTCCCTTGGGCATGGGTGTGTATGTTGTCTTTAGCGTAAGTAAGTTCAAGTCAGATTAAGTAGTGCGTGGGATTACGGACCGATGTCCTCAGCAGTTTGGTCCCATAAGACCTTACCACAAATTTCCAAATTCATTGTTCATTTCAATGCGAAATACATTACACTTACTTATGTTTGAAGACATGTGCCAGTCCCTGAGCCAAGCGTCGATTCTCTTCTTCGATTTCGATAAAAGTTTCTGCCATTTCCACTTCCTCATATACCACCTCATCATACGTGAATGGCCTAAAGAGCTTCCGGCGTTATTCACTAGATAATTATAACCTCGTGAACAGCAACGCCTCTAAAATGCCTTCAGTGTACTCCTGGAGCTACTTTTATAAATGACGATTATGGACGCTGTTTTGATGTCTATCTGCTAGGAAATTCTTAATCCAGCAAATCTTGCAACAAAGCTCAATATTTCTTCACTAATCGACGGCGCAGAGTTGTATCGAATGCAGTCTGTTAGCCAAAGAAAAGGACATCAACTTGGTTTCCGCTAAATTCTCGCTTCTAGATTTCATGGAGTAACGGAGAAAGCTAAGTTTTACAATATCTTCTAAACATTCTGCGTGGTGTCTGCTCGTTCTATATCGTGTCTCCCTACCACTTTCGCGCAACGACGCTCTGAGCGTGTTTTTTAGGGAATTGACTAGTTTGAACCTGGGACCTGTTGCTGGTAAGGAGACGCCACTCCACACATGACATGTAGAATTCAGAAGAGTTCAGTGAGGCAAGCGATGATATAACCAAATACTTAATTATTTCAGCGTCAGCTCCACTGCACTCCCTGTAAAAGAATTTTAATACTAACTACATTTAGTGGAAGGGGTTCAAGGCTTTCATATTTTTAGTTAGCTGGTAAAATAACGTCGAAAAAGCAGTTAAGTTTACCAATGGAAATTTTATTCTACTCACAAAACATTGTTTATAAATTGCACTATTGATAAAAGGAAATGTTTTAATACAGGATGGTAAAAACCAACTGCATTCAACAAAAATGTGAACAAATATTCCCTGAATGGGTTTCCAAGTTCTACAACGGATCGAAGGATGACCTATGCCATATCACATCTATAATCTAGGTTTAAATTAAGTTTCACAAAAAAGCAAATTATCAAAATGGTCTACAGTGACCCTCAATTATCTTTAATTACTTATCTAACTTGTTGTAAAATACAGTGGCTGATGTGGCTTCTCAATAGCTATATAACAGAAAAATCATCGCATTTCAGATTTTTACTTCAAGTGGCAAATGTGAACACCACGAGATTTAATTGACGATCGACACTAGTATTACGCAAAAAGGGATGTAACAGATGAGACTTCTGCAGTTCTGAGTGAAGCTTTATGCGCTGTTATGCGGCATCGCCTTGTCCGTGTTCGTCAGGGGGCGCGGGCAGCACAGCTCCGTCCAGCTCGCCCTCTCGGAAGCAACTCTCTCCTAACTTCTCCTTACTACAATTTACCGAAGTTGGTTTAAAAAAAACTATCTGGCTGTGTTTTCATCTGACCAATCAGGATCTCAATGTTAAACTTAAGCTCCGCCTACAAAAATTCTGTCTATCCAATGAGAAACGATATACTTTTCGTGGTGGGGCAATGTTTTTAAAGTTTGCAACGTAACAGAGAAGCGAAAAAGTCTCACGCTAAAACTTGCAGCTGGTGTGGTCCTTTTAGCGTTATCGTAAGATCTATACTCTTCTTCTGAAGGGCTCTATCTTTTAACATGGGCTGGGGGGTGGTCCTAACGTCACAGAGACGCAAAAAAGTCTCACGCTAAAAACTTGGAAGTGGTGTGGTCGTAGCGGTTAGCTGGTGGCAACGTGGGTGTCCGTCTCTTATCGTAGGGCCTTCTCGCTTTCCACGGTTCTGCTCTCGGCTTCTGTTCTCGTTTCTCCCCTCGGAACTGCGTCTGTCTCACGGTGGGAAGGTATGACATGCATTTAGGCATTCTTGTGTTAGTCTGTGGTACTCCATTTGCTCACTCGTTACTCGTATTACTTTGGTTAATTTAATGTCACGATTTATTCGGAGCTATGTGACATACTACTGGATTTGCTTATCATGTCAGGGTTTTCATGGAAGGTGTTGGATTTGCCTGACACCATACATATCACCACCCTTCGAACTTAATTTTTGCACTGAAGTTAGGCAATGATTGAATTGTTGTCTAAGTCAGTCAAAAATTATTTCTTTATCTAAATTTTGTTGCCTACTGTCCAGCCACGTTATTCTTGTTCTATGCTAGTTTGTATTACTAATTTATATTTTTACACTCCTGGAAATTGAAATAAGAACACCATGAATTCATTGTCCCAGGAAGGGGAAACTTTAATGACACATTCCTGGGGTCAGATACATCACATGATCACACTGACAGAACCACAGGCACATAGACACAGGCAACAGAGCATGCACAATGTCGGCACTAGTACAGTGTATATCCACTTTTCGCAGCAATGCAGGCTGCTATTCTCCCATGGAGACGATCGTAGAGATGCTGGATGTAGTCCTGTGGAACGGCTTGCCATGCCATTTCCACCTGGCGCCTCAGTTGGACCAGCGTTCGTGCTGGACATGCAGACCGCGTGAGACGACGCTTCATCCAGTCCCAAACATGCTCAATGGGGGACAGATCCGGAGATCTTGCTGGCCAGGGTAGTTGACTTACACCTTCTAGAGCACGTTGGGTGGCACGGGATACATGCGGACGTGCATTGTCCTGTTGGAACAGCAAGTTCCCTTGCCGGTCTAGGAATGGTAGAACGATGGGTTCGATGACGGTTTCGATGTACCGTGCACTATTAAGTGTCCCCTCGACGATCACCAGTGGTGTACGGCCAGTGTAGGAGATCACTCCCCACACCATGATGCCGGGTGTTGGCCCTGTGTGCCTCGGTCGTATGCAGTCCTGATTGTGGCGCTCACCTGCACGGCGCCAAACACGCATACGACCATTATTGGCACCAAGGCAGAAGCGACTCTCATCGCTGAAGACGACACGTCTCCATTCGTCCCTCCATTCACGCCTGTCGCGACACCACTGGAGGCGGGCTGCACGATGTTGGGGCGTGAGCGGAAGACGGCCTAACGGTGTGCGGGACCGTAGCCCAGCTTCATGGAGACGGTTGCGAATGGTCCTCGCCGATACCCCAGGAGCAACAGTGTCCCTAATTTGCTGGGAAGTGGCGGTGCGGTCCCCTACGGCACTGCGTAGGATCCTACGGTCTTGGCGTGCATCCGTGCGTCGCTGCGGTCCGGTCCCAGGTCGACGGGCACGTGCACCTTCCGCCGACCACTGGCGACAACATCGATGTACTGTGGAAACCTCACGCCCCACGTGTTGAGCAATTCAGCGGTACGTCCACCCGGCCTCCCGCATGCCCACTATACGCCCTCGCTCAAAGTCCGTCAACTGCACATATGGTTCACGTCCACGCTGTCGCGGCATGCTACCAGCGTTAAAGACTGCGATGGAGCTCCGTATGCCACGGCAAACTGGCTGACACTGACGGCGGCGGTGCACAAATGCTGCGCAGCTAGCGCCATTCGACGGCCAACACCGTGGTTCCTGGTGTGTCTGCTATGCCGTGCGTGTGATCATTGCTTGTACAGCCCTCTCGCAGTCTCCGGAGCAAGTATGGTGGGTCTGACACACCGGTGTCAATGTGTTCTTTTTTCCATTTCCAGGAGTGTATATTCTTCCACATTATCATTAAAATGACAAGAAAAGAATATTTTTATGCCATTATTAATTTTTAATTATTTTCTTTCTTTATTTAAGTGTGAAGTTTGTTTTTTAAGAAGTTTGTTATCGAATGTGAGGAGTCTTGAACATCGATTTTCTTAGAAATATTGTTTTTATAAATGTAGTAATTAAGTAAAATCTATTCCTAACAAATTTTCTAAATATCGTGTACAAGTAAAATGCTTTTGTTTCTAGACACTCATTTCAACATTGTTACACTAACAAATTAGAATTATTTCCAAGAATTGCTTTGACAAAGAAATATACTTAAACAAGTATTGAGATATTATCCTAACAAATGGTACAAATGTTAAAAAAAAGGGAAAACATTCAACAAGATAATTTTTTATTCTTTGTTTTTGTTAAGGAGAAAATAAGTAAAATATAGTTATTCTTTTATTTTTATGAGGAGAAAATAAGTGGCATATAGTTTTAGTGTTTATTATGCTTTACTTTTGTTCTTTATATACTGTCCATTTCAGACCTAATGACTTATTTTTATCGATAGCCTATTTTTTACTTAATTCCATAGTCAATGACTGTTATTTTGTAGTTTATTAGCTGTCTGGTGTGCCTAACTTATTTAGTTTTTCACACGTATCTTTTGCACAATTCCTACATCACATAATTTGATTTCACATGTTCACACAATCCTATGAATGTTTAAGCATGAGGTTGGCGAATGTTTTTGCACGAAGGTGATGAACTTGAGCGAGATGGGTGTGGGCAAGTATTTGATGTACAGCTTCGTTCATCGTTCCTTGTTGGCTTTGCAAGTGTGTGTTGCTGTTGTGGAAGTCCCATAATGGAATGGAGCTGTGAGTGCAGAATCTCGGGGTTTACTGGCTTTGTATGCGTGAAAGCCATCGTTATGTGTCGCTGAAAGCAGTCGTTTTCCTATGTAATACTTCGCAGATGACTAGTGTACAATTGGATAGGGATTTGGGAAGGTATGTCATCTATTCTTCACCCATCTTCTTTCTTGGTCTCAATCTTGCGAATCTTCAACTTCGGTTCTTCCTGCTTTTCCTTTGCTTCTTACTTGATTCTTGGTTCTTCTCTGGCAGGATATGGAAATATTTACTGATAACTAGTCGCTTTGATGTTTTCTTCTTAGTAACAGTTTGATAAATTGTTTGGGCATGCCATTTTTACTTTGTGGATGTTTTCTTGAGTTTCGCGCATCAGCGTGCTGTCTAATAGCAGTAGTGTGACTTTTACACATATTTTTTGCCAGTGGTGGCTTGCCCAAGCGGTCTTCTCGTTGGGCCGTTTTTAGCTCGCTCCGCTGAGTGGGGGCGCTCGGAGACCCTTCCAGCGTTCGGCGTTGCATCATGTCAGTGCAGGGTGTTCCGTCCCAGCAGGGTTCCGCCTAGCAGTTAAATTTATTGCCCACTTCAGTTACAAAGGCCTTCTGTTGGTCTTGCTGTTCATTCCCTTCTCTTGACACTTCTGCTTTGTAGGAATCGTGTCTTGCTAATTACGTCCTTTTCTTTCTTGATACGTCTCGCGTTGCAACTCGTGGGTCGTTGCATCTCGTCCTTGCTGGAGTTTTTACAATGGTTCTTACAAAAAGTTTTACTTATAATCATCTAACATATGTTTAGTACCTACATTATTTTGCGCCTTTTTAAAAGCTTAACAAATTTCGGCATCCTTTCCATGTTACAATTCTAAGATATTTTGAATCTTAAGTTCTACAAAAATCCTCAAATTCGTTTTATTTTTGTTTTTTGTGTAGTGTCGTGGTGTGTAGCATTTTAGTATTTAATGCTGTTAGACTATCTACACTTTATCCCTTCACCTTAATCTATGGTACTATTGGTGTTACTATTGAAACTACTTTCTTTTTCCCACCTTCCTCTCTCTTCATTCTTCTTTCTCCTGACGATCTTTTCTGCAACATAATCTTGAAATATTGTGCTGATTATTTACCAGTAATAAAATTAATCTTCAAACTTGTACTGAAAGTGTTTAATACTGCCAGTCTTAGGTAAAAGTACCTCTGCTTTATCTCGTAAAATACCCTCTAATTCTCTTTTACTGTGTTCCGAAATACCTTGAGCTTCTTGCAATTTTTCGTTGATTTCTTTATGGACTTCTAACGTGAGTTGAGGCGATTCCCCCTTTTGTGCATACGATTCTAATTCTTCATCCTCTTTATCTCACGTTATTCTTAATTGTTTGTTTATAACTGGTATTTCTTCTAATTTTAGCTTTTGCTCAAAGAGAAGTGAGACATTCCCGAATGTTACGCTACCTTTCCCCATATCTATCATCGCTCGTCTCTCATTTAAAAAATGTGCACCTATAATCAAATCTACAGTTAGTTTAGGTATAATCACGAAGTTGGCTTCGATCTTTTGACCTTGGCACGAAAGAGTTAACCTTGTTTGTCTCGTAACTTCCGCAGCATTGTTTTTAATAGGACCTCTCACTTTAATCTTACGTGTTTTCAGAACTGGCAATTCCTCATTGGCATTACACTGTACGAATAAATTTTCTGAGATCGCAGTCAGTTCACTTCCGCTATCAATTACAATATTGACTGGGATATGCTTTACCATGGCCTTCACAATTGGTTGAATTTGAAAGGGTTGGTTCTGTTCTTCTTCTTCTTGCATCAACGAATCCTCCACTGAATCATACATGAGTCTTTTTAGGAATTTCCCTTGTGAATTCGAACTTTCTGTAGGATAAGCTTCGACTACTACTTCTCTCTCTTTTATTTCCTCTTCTCAATTTCTTCCTTCATTTACGCTTTCTTCAACATCCTCTACTTTTTCCTCATCCTCGTCTATCTTCTCCTTCTTCGTCGCTACTTCCACATAATCGCATCTAAATGCTCTAATTATCGCTTCATAACTTCCTTCATTGTACACGTTGGATGGTGTGCCAACTCGTAACTTATTTTCAACTTCTGTCGACTGCGCATTATCCTCATTGAATTCGCTTTCTCTGGTTTCCATCTCAAATAGCTCTGCAATACTCATTACTTCGTCCTTTCCTCCTACATTCGTTGTGCATGCCTCTGGTAATTCATCTTCCTCGTCAGTATTCTCCCAATTAATTTCGTCCCAACACGATATTGTTATTTTCTTATCTTCGTTTTCATCTGGTCCCTGTGGATTTGTTTCTTCCTTCTTCTCTTCTCGTGATAAGATTTTTACTTCTCTGTTCAAGGTGCTGCAATTGTCCTGGGTCGGTGCGTCATTCTCTTTGGCATGGGCGCTTAGCTGTCAATTCGAACGTTTATCGGGGTTTGGTGGTCTTACCTCCATCTCTTCTATCTTTATTCTCTTTTCTTGTTCAGCTTGTTGATAGTGGTTTCTTTGTTGATAAGTTGTCGGTCTATTGGTTCTCCAGTACCCGTTCCGGTTGTCGTTATTCCCTCTGTAATAGTTGTTGCCGTTCCTGGGTGAATTATAGTTATTGTTATATTCTCTTCTAAAACCATAACCGGTTCATTGTTGAAATCTATTGTCGTTTCTTGGTGCGAAGTTATCACATGGTTCGTAATTATTGTTTCTTCGTACTGTGTCTTGTGGATTCCACTGCTTTTTGCTTTCGTTTTCACGTGCGCTTCGTCTTTTTCTTGCGTCATCTTCCGAAAACATGAACTCTAGTTCCCTTAGAATACCTTTAAATGCTTCGACGTCATTGCCTCCGCGACCTACTAATGATTGCTGGTATTTCAATGGTAGCTTCATCTCGCATAATTTAGCAACTCTCCGTCACTGTATGGTACATCTAAGCGTTGATTTTTCTTTGCCATTAATTCGAAAAACTTCACGGGACTCTTCTCTCCTGAATTTTCAAAATATGGGTTCTGTAATAATTCGTACTTCACTCTGTTCTGTGCTTCGCTGGACCAATATCGTGAGAGAAACTTCTCTCTGACATCTTCGTACGATCGGCATGTCGCTGCAACATTTTGTATGGTTTCAGCGACTTTTCCTGACATGTGTGCACATATAAAGTCTAATTTGTGTGCTAGCGTCCAGTGTTCTGGTAATCCTAATCGGAATTGATCAATAAAAGTTCGTGGATGTAATGAGTTTCCTTCTCTAAAGTGTTGAAATTTTCTGACTGTGAGGAAATGATCGTTGTCGTACTTCGTCATAGTTCCATATGAAATTCGCGATTCTTCGCCACTTTTGTTTCTGAACATTTCTCCCGTCGTTCTTTCCGGTTGTGGTAGATCCATTGGATATTGTCCACTGTAACTTTCGCTTACCCTTGCGTAGTATCGTTGAAGTGGTACGCAATAATTTTCTTCCATTGGTTGTAAACGTCTAGCTGAACGCATTGCACTGTACTCTTCGCGACCTGGCTTTCCACTGTCACGTATGTTACTTTTCGCCTGTGATTGGAATCGCAAATGCATAATATCTTAGTTAATTGCTTGTTTTTCCGGTGGTGTTACAGATACGGAGGTGATTGCTGACTCTGTGCTTGTTCGATTCTGTTCACTACGCTCTTCAATGGTTTGCAACAACTCTGTTCGCAATTTCTGAAATTGTCGCTTTGTTTGCGCTTCTATTTTGACTATGCGGTTATCATATCTTTTCAGCGCTGCTTTTGTGATACGTTTGTGTAACACACTGTTTTCAACAACTTTACGCGCAATACCGGCTGCTTGTCTACTAGTTACGTTTATCCGTTTCTCTAGTTTCTTTACTTCTCCCTGGGTGTTGTTAAGTAATGTGTTGATCTCGTTCTGTGTGTCATTACGCAATGTTTGTACGTCCACTTGTACCTTGTCAGTGTCTGTTCTCAATTGATTGTAACGTGTTATTAAGTTTCCTATCACTTCTCGAGATTCTTTTGCCTCGTCTTCAATATGACTTAGGTGTAACTGCATATTTTTGTTTTGTTCTTTAATCGCACGCATTTGTCTCGTGGTTTCTGCATTTTGTTTCGTCATTTCTGCATTCTGAATTTTAATTTGGTTCGCAATTTCTTTATTTTGTCTTGTCATGGTTTCCGTCAGTAATTGTAATAATTCTGCCAGATTGGTGGGTCCTATTGCGTTTTCTTCCGACGTCCTACGCTCTGTGTTTTCGCCCAAGTGTTGGCTCGCAACCGATTGCATTGAACTGTGCGGTGACACGTTTCTGCTCGCATTCCTTGTACTCTGTGGTGAGGGAGCTCTGATTACTTGTACTATGGGTTCTAAGTATTCAAGACGCAAGTTAGAATCCTCATCGACTGTCTCTCTACTTTCCTGCTCCTCTGTCGTATGCTGACTTATGTTTTCTATGCCTTGACGTACATTATCCGCGTTATGGTGCGTTATATGTCCTATTTCTCGCGATACTGCATCGTCTGTTGTACTGTCCTCTATTCTCTGTCCATTTTCATGCTAGGTCTCTACCTCAATTCGCTCAAGGTCTCGATCTGCCATTGCTCGTCTTTCCGAATCACTTATTTTCTGTTTTAAAAGCAATTCACGCGCCCTACTACGCGTCAACATGCGCTCATACGATCTCACGCGTTTCAGAAACTTTTTGCACACACGACTTGACAAACCATTCACTTACTTGTTGGGTCAGAACCAACTTGTCAACGATGTATCCGCCACCAATGCGCTTGCATTAAGGAGAAATCTTAATTCTAACAATATTAAAATTCATAACTTAATTATGCTATTGACTCTGCCAGACTCACTTTTATTGAATACTTTCTTACTACTGTTTTCGAGTATTTAAAACTTTAGGAAAAAAATTTTTTACTACGAAAATTTTTCAACAGAATATTTTTCTGACCAAGTTGGGCATGTGGTCCACCTTGAATCATGGTATTTTACCATCCTGGCAGGGTCGCAATTTTCTAAACATTCTGCGTGGTGTCTGTTCGTTCTATATCGTGTCTCCCTACCACTTTCGCGCAACGACGCTCTGAGCGTGTTTTTGCCGGCCGCGGTGGTCTAGCGGTTCTAGGCGCTCAGTCCGGAACCGCGCGACTGCTACGGTCGCAGGTTCTAATCCTGCCTCGGGCATGGATGTGTGTGATGTCCTTAGGTTAGTTAGGTTTAAGTAGTTCTAAGTTCTAGGGGACTGATGACCACAGATGTTAAGTCCCATAGTGCTCAGAGCCATTTTTTTGAGCGTATTTTTTGGGGAATTGACTAGTTTAACCTGGGACCTGTTGCTGGTAAGGAGACGCCACTCCACACATGACATGTAGAATTCAGAAGAGTTCAGTGAGGCAAGCGATGATATAACCAAATACTTAATTATTTCAGCGTCAGCTCCACTGCACTCCCTGTAAAAGAATTTTAATACTAACTACATTTAGTGGAAGGGGTTCAAGGCTTTCCTATTTTTAGTTAGCTGGTAAAATAACGTCGAAAAAGCAGTTAAGTTTACCACTGGAAATTTTATTCTACTCACAAGACATTGTTTATAAATTGCACTATTGATAAAAGGAAATGTTTTAATACAGGATGGTAAAAACCAACTGTGTACAACAAAAATGTGAACGAATATTCCCTGAATGGGTTTCCAAGTTCTACAATGGATCGAAGGATGACCTATGCCATATCACATCTATAATCTAGGTTTAAATTAAGTTTACAAAAAAGCAAATTATCAAAATGGTCTACAGCGACCCTCAATTATCTTTAATTACTTATCTAACTTGTCGTAAATTACAGTGGCTGATGTGGCTTTTCAATAGCTATATAACAGAAAAATCATCGCATTTCAGATTTTTACTTCAAGTGGCAAATGTGAACACCATGAGCTTTAATTGACGATCGACACTAGTATTACGCAAAAAGGGGGTGTAACAGATGAGACTTCTGCAGTTCTGAGTGAAGCCTTATGCGCTGTTATGCGGCATCGCGTGCGTTCATTACCTTGTCGGTGTTCGTCACGGGGCGGCGGACAGCACTGCTCTGCTCACCTCTCCGTCTCGGAAGCAACTCTCTCCTAACTTCTCCTTACTACAATTTACCGAAGTTGGTTTAAAAAAAACTATCTGGCTGTGTTTTCATCTGACCAATCAGGATCTCAATGTTAACCTTAAGCTCTGCCTACAAAAATTCTGTCTATTCAATGAGAAACGTTATACTTTTCGTGGTGGGGCAATGTTTTTAAAGTTTGCAACGTAACAGAGAAGCGAAAAAGTCTCACGCGAAAACTTGCAGCTGGTGTGGTCCTTTTAGCGTTATCGTAAGATCTATACATCTTTTAAAATGGGCTGGGGGGTGGTCCTAACGTAACAGAGACGCGAAAAAGTCTCACGCTAAAACTTGCGGGTGGTGTAGCCCTTTTTGTGTTAGATCTATGCTGTTCTTCTGGAGGGCTCTATCTTTTAACATGGGCTGGGGGTGGTCCTAACGTAACAGAGACGCGAAAAAGTCTCACGCTAAAAACTTGCGGGTGGTGTGGTCGTAGCGGTTGGCTGGTGGCGACGTGGGTGTCCGTCCCTTATCGTAGGGCCTTCTCGCTTAACACGGTTCTGCTCTCGGCTTCTGTTCTCGTTTCTCCCCTCGGAACTGCGTCTGTCTCACGGTGGGAAGGTAAGACATGCATTTAGGCATGCTTGTGTTAGTCTGTGGTATTCCATTTGCTCACTCGATACTCGTATTACTTTGGTTGATTTAATGTCACGATTTATTCGGAGCTATGTGACATACTACTGGATTTGCTTATCATGTCAGGGTTTTCATGGAAGGTGTTGGATTTGCCTGACACAATCTCCGTTTATGAAATTCACGTAGCTCCCTATAGAGAGTAGGTTGCTTCTCCAAAAACATTATACTATACTACTGCTCTACAATTCCAGACTGCAGAGTGAAAATTTCATACTAGAAAAATCCTTCAGGCTGTGGCTAAGCCATGTTCTCCACAGTATCCTTCCTTCCAGGAGTGCTATTCCCACAAGGTATACAGGAGATCTTAAGTTTAGAAGGTAGGAGATGAGATACTGGCGGAAGTAAAGCTGGGACGAGCTGTGAACTGTTCACGGGTAGCCCAGTTAGTAGAGCACTTTACTGCGAAAGCAAAGGCTTTGGGTTCGAGTTACGGTCTGCCATACATTTCCAATCTACCAGGAAGTTTCATATCAGCGCAAACTCTGCTTCAGAGAGAAATTTCATTCTAGAATTATTTCAGTTGTGTGGACCTATAATTAGGTGCATCTCCTCGAAAAAGGGAATGAGCCGGGCCTTGTTCCAGTTTCTTGGTCCCTTTTGTTGTCTCAGCGACTTATGGTATTCATCTAAGGAACCATCCCACAATTCATCTAAAGTGGGTTTTGAGAGTTTCCTACCGCTAAATCACGGTAGTTTGGCAGTTTTGATCCCTGTTTCGCTAGTGCCTGACCTATGCGCTGACTGCAAGTGACCGGCGTCGGGCTTTCGATCGTGGGCAGCAGCAGCGGGTGTCGTTAATTGCTGGTGTCGGGGCAATTAGTCTGACAGGGGTCAATCTCTCCGCTCTCTGCCGGCAATTACCGGGCCTAATGAATAGCCGGGAGCGCCTGTCCACAGCGCGTCGCGTCGCCGGCAGCGCAGATCGGAAAGTGGTCGAGGTGGCAGCTTCCACGGCTGCGGGCCAGGTCTCCGCGTTCCACCGACAGAATCCACACACACACACACACACACACACACACACACAGGAGGGGCAGCGCTGCTTTCCGCGGCACGGACTTTCTAATAGAGCAGCACACAGTCAACTGACGAACAGGCCAGGTACCTGCCCGATCCTGATGCTTCGCACCTCTACCACAACAAAACACGGAACGCAATTTCATGTCACTCTGGCGACATCACAGTGTTGCCGCAGCTCTGTAGGCGTTTACAGCACCACCAGCAGCGTTTTAAACGTAGTCACTGCCCCGTTGACAAACAAAAATGCGAAATGAAAACAGCTGTCAATAGGTTAATGAGAGATTCTTTTAACGAATCTGAAAGCAATATTTTAACTGCAGATTCTAAAATAGCCCCAAAAATTTTTGGTGGTACGTAAAATCTATGAACGCAACAAATAATTCAATACCTTCTCTTGGAGAAAGTACGGGTAATGTAACGGATGATGATAAACAAAAGGCAGAAATTCTAAACCTAGCTCTCAAAAACTTGTTTACGGTAAGAGGACTGCAGCATCATTGCCCCTTTCATTTAACGAGCAAACGCAAGGATGGCTGACATAGTGTTTAGTGTATCTGGGATTGTAAAACAGTTCAGACCCTTAGACACCACGAAAGCATCAGACCCAGAAGGTAACCCCGTAAGATTAAATGTTCATGTACATCTACATCTACATCCATACTCCGCAAGCCACCTGACGGAGTTACGGGGTTACCGTCTGGGCGAGATGCCTTCATGGTGTCTAAGGATCTGAACTGTTTTACAATCCCAGATACACTAAACACTATGTCAGCCATCCTTGCGTTTGCTCGATAAATGAAAGGGGAAACGGTTGACTATGCTACAAATATAGTACCATTCTTATCCATCATCTATCAGAGATCATTGGAACAGCGGAAAGTTTCACGGGACTGGAAGAAGGCCCAAATCAGAGCAATCTATAAAAAGGGTAGAAAATCGAATGCACATAATTACCGGCCAATTTCACTGACGTCGATTTGTTGTATAATCATGGAACATATTTTGTGTTCAGACATAATGACCTTTCTAGACTCTGAGGAACTCGTCTGCAGAAACCAGCACGGTTTTAGGAAACAGCGGTCATGTGAGACACAGCTGGCCCTCTTTGTGCATGATATACAATAGGCTCTAGATACCGGCTCCCAGGTTGATGCCATACTTCTCGACTTTCGAAAGGCGTTCCACTCAGTTCCGCACTGTCGCTTGCTCCAAAAAGTGCGCGCTTACGGTCTATCCGATGATATGTGCGGTTCGATAGAAAGTTTCCTAACAGAATGGGGAGACTTCAACGAAAACAAGCGTAACTTCAGGTGTGCCCCAGGGCAGCGTAATAGGTCCACTGCTTTTTACGATTTACATAAACGATCTGGTTGATGGTATTTACAGCGGCATTAGACTGTTTGCTGATGATGTATTGTATGGGAAAGTAGTATCACACGAAACTTGTGAAAAATCAATGAGGACTTGCAGAAAATAAATGCGTGGTGTAATGACTGGAAGTTATCTCTCAATATTAGTAAGTATAACCTACTGCGCATAACAAGGCGAAAATCTCCATTAATGTACGAGTACAAAATAAATGCCCAGTCCTTGGAAGCGGTAACATCCGTCAAGTATCTGGGTGTGACTATTCGAAATGATCTGAAATGGAATGATCAGATTACACAAGTAACGGGAAGGTGAACTCTAGATTGCGGTTTATTGTCAAAATCCTGAAGCCATGCAGTCTTTCAAAAAAGGAAATTGCTTACAATACGTTAGTTCGTCCAGTCTTAGAGTATTGTTCGTCTGTATGGGTCCCTTACCAGTTGGGTCTGATTCAAGAGATTGAGAAGGTCCAAAGAAGAGCGGCAAGATTCGCGACTGGTACATTTAGCCATCTGGAGAGCGATACAAATCTCATAGAAAATTTGACATGGGAAACACTTGCAGACAGACGACGCGCTAAACGGAAGGGCCTGCTCATTAAATTCCGAAATCCGATCTTCGCCGAGGATGTAAAGCATATATTGTTACCACCAACTTTCAAATCGTGCAATGACCACCACTCAAAGATAAGTGAAATTAGAGCTCGTACTGAGGCGTTCAGACAGTCATTTTTCCCTCGCGCGATCCGCGAGTGGAACAGAGAGGGGGAAATTGATTTTGTCGCGAATTGTGCCCTCCGCTACACACCGCTTGGTGGCTAGCGGAGTATATATGTAGATGTAGAAGAAGATGTTTTACACTTTGCAACTGAAATCTGACAACAGTGCTGCCACCTGTCAGGACTCCTCGTTCGACACATGGCGTATACCCAGCGGCTTACTCAGTTTATAGAGAAAGAGAGTCCAGTACTGTGATATCCCAGGGTTTTCGTTTTGTTAAATTTAGACGTCTTAAAACGTTATTTTAACGCCGTTTTTCATCAGAGATACTGGTATGGCGTTACGTCACAAATCAAGCGTGAACATGTGTTCGGAAATGCATCGTTCTCACCATGGAGTTAAGAATAGAGGGAGACGCCGTGACCTCACAGCTGTGAAGCTATGTGAAGCCGAGGGTAGCCATCTCAATCCGACCAAAACATTGCTGCTGTAAGCTTGTGTGCATAGGCTTGTCACTCGCTTTTGGAAGGATTTTGCGCTATTATGGTGACTTGTGTGGTGTTCGGATGTACGAATCGTTCTGATTGTGATGCGAAATCGAAGGGAATAACATTTCATGTGTAAGTTGTCTCGTTAAGTATGATTTTACAACTTCATTGTGAATGAACGTGTGCTACATCGGTACTTGTACTATAGCGTGTTTGTCTCCTGTATGATTTTAGATTTCCTAAAAATGAAAGTCGGAAAGCTCTGTGGGAGAATGCCGTGAGGAGGAAGAATTGGCGTGCGTCTAAATGGAGCACTATATGTTCTCAGCATTTCCGAGAAGAGGACATAGACCGAACTTCCCTTTCAACAGTAAGGCTCCGAGAAAATGCTGTACCATCAGTTTTCCCTACACACCCAAAACATTTGCAAAAGGTACGTTAATTCAAAGAATTAAATTCTTAGTTTTCAAGTTCACGTTTCAGTATAATACGTACGTATCGTCGATAAGCGAAGTGTTGAGTAACTCACTTTGTCTTCATCATGTACCAAATTAAAAGCTAAGACTACATTAACTGGCGTAAAGTATAGGCCTAAACAGGACACTGTGTAGATTTGCCATTCTATGTACCGTATTTCAGTAAATATTGGTGGTAATGAACATGTTTCCCAGTAGTGTAACGTAACTGAAATGTCCCAGTACGTATTACAAACAAGATGTATTTATGGGGCTTTGGAGGGAGGGTATAGCTAACTTAGTTTTCAGTTTCTATTACTTAGTTTGTGATACACGTTTATTACTGAATTAACAAAATTGTATCGTTTACATTGAAGGCTAACCATTCGCAATATTACATTAAAAACTATTTTTAATCAGAAGAAACGCGGAATTTCGCCTTTACGAGATTTTATTTTAAACAAAAACTTTGAAACAACCAATCTGATGACGTTACATGCGTATATGGTGCAATTAGCGACTGTAATACAAACAGCGCTATAGCACACTGGCAATGTTTTGGTCAGAGTGTCATGGCAGCGAGCCACGCCCCAATGGCTTCAAAACGTAGTACGGCTGGGATACGTAGCGCCATCTCCCCTTATTCTTACCTCCATGGTTCTCACGGTAGACGGTGCTGACGAATGAAAGTTCCCCTGACCACGAACCGTGTGTCGCAGGTTGTGTGTTTCAAGCGGCCTGCTGTAAGCAGTAGAATGTCGGGAGCAAGCCGAGATGGTGTTTGTGTACCGCCAAGAAATGGTCGAGAGGCAGTAGGGCTATACCAAAACAAGTACCCTCACATACACCAACCAGACACCACCCACATCACACAATATTTCAAGCTCATTTTGGGCTCTTGTGTGATCATAGATCCTCTAAGACAGGCGAACATGTAGGGAGGCGGTGGAATGTGCGTACACCAGGTTTGGAGAAGCAAGTTCTACAGAATATTGAGTCGAATCGTAGTACGAGCTACAGGCAAGTGGTCCGCCAACATGGTGTGAGCCGAAGTACGATTATCTGCATCCTGCATGACAACCGCAACTATCCTTATCACCTGCAACGACGAGGAGGAAAGATGAGTGTTGAACGTATCGTCGGCATTTAGGTCATTAGGGACGGAGCACAAGCTCTGATAAGCGAAGGATGGAAAACGTAAGTGGCCGTGCCCTTTCGAAAGAGCCATCCTGGCATTTGCCTTAAATTCAAATGGCTCCAAGCTCTATGGGACTTAACATCTGAGGTCATCAGTCCCCTAGACTTAGAACTACGTAAAGCTAACTAACCTAAGGACATCACACACATCCATGCCCGAGGCAGGATTCGAAACTGCGACCATAGCAGTCACGTGGTTCCGGACTGTAGAGCCTAGAACCACTAGGAAGCAGTGGCAGGTGCATTTGCCTTGAGCGATTTAGAGAAAGCACGGAAAACGTAACTCAGATGCCCAGACTCGGGTATGAGCCGCCGTCCTCACGAATGCAAATCCAGTGTGCTAACAACTGTGCTATCCTGCTCGATACCTGCAACGAGTGCAAGGATTATAGAAAGTGGATTTTCCTGTACGGGAATAATTTTGTCGATGGTTTGTGCACCAGACCATCACAATTATGGGATTCCTCTCATCAGTCTTTACCGAAGAAGCAACCTCTACCAGAACCGGCTCTAGATTGTCGCACAGATGCCAAAATGGTAGATATCGAAATAGATGGCAGAGGGATAGAAAAACAATTAAAATCGCTCAAAAGAGGAAAGGCCGCGGGACCTGATGGGATGCCAGTTCCATTTTACACAGAGTACGCGAAGGAACTTGCCCCCCTTCTTTCAGTGGTTTACCGTAGGTCTCTAGAGGAGCGTAGCGTTCCAAAGGATTGGAAAAGGGCACAGGTCAACCCCGTTTTCAAGAAGGGACGTCGAACAGATGTGCAGAACTACAGACCTATATCTCTAACGTCAATCTGTTGTGGAATTTTGGAACACGTATTATGTTCGAGTATAATGACTTTTCTGGAGACTATAAATCTACTCTGTAGCAATCAGCATGGGTTTCCAAAAAGACGATCGTGTGAAACTCAGCTCACGCTGTTCGTCCACGAGACTCGGAGGGCCATAGACACGGCACGGGTTCCCAGGTGGATCCCGTGCTTCTTGACTTCCGCAAGGCCTTCGATACAGTTCCCCACAGTCGTTTAATGAACAAAGTAAGAGTATATGGACTATCAGACCAATTGTGTGATTGGATTGAAGAGTTCCTAGATAACAAAACGCAGCATGTCATTCTCAATGGAGAGAAGTCTTCCGAAGTAAGAGTGATTTCAGGTGTGCCGCAGGGGAGTGTCGTAGGACCGTTGCTATTCAAAATATACGTAAATGACTTTGCGGATAACATCGGAAGTTCACTGAGGCTTTTTGCGGATGATGCTGTAGTAATAGAGAGGTTGCAACAAAGGAAAATTGTACTGAAATGCAGGAGGATCTGCAACGAATTGACGCATAGTGCAGGGAATGGCAATTGAATCTCAATGTAGACAAGTGTAATGTGCTGCGAATACACAGAAAGGAAGATCCTTTATCATTTAGCTACAATGTAGCAGATCAGCAACTGGAAGCAGTTAATTCCATAAACTATCTGGGAGTAGCCATTAGGAGTGATTTAAAATGGAATGATCATATAAAGTTGGTCTTCGGTAAAGCAGATGCCAGACTGAGATTCATTGGAAGGATTGGAAATGCAATCCGAAACAAAGGAGGTAGGTTACAGTACACTTGTTCGCCCACTGCTTGAATACTGCTCAGCAGTGTGGGATCCGTACCAGATAGGGTTGATAGAAGAGATAGAGAAGATCCAACGGAGAGCAGCGCGCTTCGTTACAGGATCATTTAGTAATCGCGAAAGCGTTACGGAGATGATAGATAAATTGCAGTGGAAGACTCTAGAAGAGAGACGCTCAGCAGCTCGGTACGGGCTTTTGTTGAAGTTTCGAGAACATCCCTTCACCGAAGAGTCAAGCAGTATATTGCTCCCACCTACGTATATTTCGCGAAGAGACCATGAGGATAAAATCAGAGAGATTAGAGCCCACACAGAGGCATACCGACAATCCTTCCTTCCACGAACAATCGAGACTAGAATAGAAGGGAGTACCGATGTAGGTACTCAAAGTACCGTCCGCCACACACCGTCAGGTGGCTTGCTGAGTATGGATGTAGATGTAGATATCATCAATCTGCATACTCGTCATCTGTGGGCTACAAACACGCGGTCAAAGGATCTTTTATTCGTCAGAACCATCCACTGTAGCAACAATGCGTTTGTGGATACATGTTCTGGAACCTTTCTTTCCTCCGTTTGCAGTCAAGAATCCGTCCCCTCAGTTTGTCGGTTTTATTAATGTTTACCCTTCATAGGTGTTGCACCACGAAATCAGTCTGCTTGAAGCGTTCTTTACAGATATAAAAGTTTCCGATATTCGAAACGTTTCATATACATTTGCATACTACAGTGAGCTCCATGAGTGGAGCAGTGGTTCAGTATCAGGATGGCACGCAGCAGAAGCCTGAGATGGAGTAGCAGCCCAGAGAAGGCAGAATCGGTTGTCAAAATTAATACGCTATTTTCCATTCGCTGATCTTCGCTGGCTCGGTGCAGGGTAACGAACATACCCTCATTTCAAGAGAAGTGGACCGGTGGCTAGCAAGCAAAATGTCAGCCAAGGTCCTGCCTAGTTCGCTCCAACACAGACACGGCCAGCTTTGCTGATGCTTGCGCTCGGTGCTTTGCCCACGACTTTGGTGGGTGGATCGCGCTACGAACACCAGGCATTGATGGCACGTGAAAATGGAAGGGAAACTTGCTGCTGTAGCTGACTCTGCAGTTAATAACCACGTCCAGGTGGCCACTGGTACGAAGCGCGAAGGTGTGTCTGCTGTGGTGGTAGAAGTCGCCTCCGTGCACGGGATGTGATCCGCTGTCTCCTGAACAGCACCCTGGTTGTGGATGGAGTGAGACCATAAGGCCTGCAGTGATGTGGCACAAACAAGGTAGGTGTTTCAACTGTGCGTGTCGTATTTGATTGACAGTTATTTATTAGACCCATTTCGAGTCAGTGAACGCGGTGGTGAAGATCCCTTGTTAAGGAAATGCTTCTTTTCGAGCAGTAAGGCCATATGTCTGTTTTGCGGGCAAAGGGCGGTATTATTCCATAACGAAAATAAACTCAGCAATATATTGTACAGTGCCTAACGAAAAATACTGTTCACACACTAATGGTCACATTTATATGTACATAAATTCGTGTTAACGATTGTTGCGTTGCTCTTGGGGGACGAAAAGAAAAAGAATTGTTAGTTTATATATATACATTTTTTTTTTTAAGTGTCGAAAAAGTGAATATTTTGGTGGGCCACTTGGCAACAGAATCAGGGATTGATTACACTATTATAATAACATACGTTGAGCATTAAATACCTGAATAAGAGCAGCATATTGATATACATATATATATTTGAGATCGTTTGGTAGAAACATTATCATTTCTGTGCATTCATCAGCGTGATCGTAATTTCTGGTGATGAAATAACACAAAATAAATATAATTCAAGTAAATGAGGAGATGGAAATCATCAATGTTAATTTGCTAAAATAAGCACACTTATCTGTAACACACCTTTTCTTTTTAATGCTACGTACCTTTTCATATTAAATTACAATAGATGACCATTGTGGTTAAATACTTTATACATAACAGTCAAAATGTCCTCTTGATGCTGTCTGTTCGTAATCAGTTACAAGAAACTACATGTTTTCTGATTGAAAAAAAATAACATTTAGCATATTCACTTAATATTTTCACATAGAATATAAAATACAGTTGCGGAACGCAGCAAGTCCGTGTCCGCCTTTCATAGACTACAAACAGTAAAAGGTGAGGCGCCAAAAGCCTCATTTGTCTTGAAACAACAGAATTCTTTTTTATACCATTAATCGATACATGTACATAGAGAATACTCTGTCGCTGCTATGCGATGGTTCATTTCTTTTACTTTACAATTGTTCGATAACTTTAGGCCATCAGGCATTTACTATTGAGCGTATATTAATGTTTGTGAGGCGAAAATTACTAATATTACACCATACATACAAAGTTTATAGGGATTCATAATCAGAATAAGATATAACGTTTCTACACATAGGAGCTTGAAATTTTCTACAGTAAAATGGCGTTTCTGTACAGGTATATTTTTATGCCTCATACAGTAATGTTCGTAAGTGATAACCACAATCACTGTTTCCTATCCGTAACATTGATTCTAGAACGCTGCTGAAATTCGTTACAAATTTCTCTGCCGCATATCCACAGGCCTGTCGGGCATAAATTATGATTTCCTTGAAAACTAGCGAAGGCATCTGGTAATAAACAATTGAATGAATTTTCATTATTAATACTGGATCTTGTAATATACCTTGTGACTCCCCCGAAATAAATTTTTTTTTAATGCGATCTTCAGGCCTCCGAACAAGTTAATTTTGGGGTTAAAATTTTCTGAGTTGTTAGGCCACTTAATATTTCTTCAAACAATCGTGGTTTGGACCCCTTTACTTGCACGTTATGATGTCCCCTGTAGACTGGACACGGTCAGACATCAGGGTCACCTTCCCTTGTAAAGAGGAGTTTTCCCACGCTTATACTGGAGTAGAGGGATTATTGGGTGAAAATCCTGAGCTATTATTGGTGGTCCATCGTCTTTGGACAGTAAGAGAAAATTTTTGCGCGCTAATGCCGAAGAAATGTGTTATTGGCTAAAAAAAAACCTGTGGTTACCATTGGTGGGCCAACGTCTTCGGTTGGAAAGGGATTTTTCCCGCTCTTATGCTGGAGAAGAATTATTGATTAAAATTCCTCTTGCTGCTATTTGTCGGCCCATATCATTAGCTAAAACCGAAACGAACAGAGCATGAGTAGAGGAATGTTTATCTAAAATATTATTGACCGCAGAGATGGCTTCCATGGCGTTGTTTGTATTGCACGTGCCGCGCAGAGTGGCTGCGTATTTAGAGGCGTCATGTCATTTTGACTGAAGATGTTCAGTATCACGCCTGGAAGGCGGCGCGTGGGTCTGCTCGTGAAAACTGAACTTAGCATAAGTTAGCTTTATGTTAGTTTAAGTAGTGTGTAAGTGAAGGAACCGAGGACCTCAGCATTTTGGTCCCTTAGGAATTCACACACACACACACACACACACACACACACACACACACACACACACAATGTATTGCTCGCACTCCGCGGACGCGTATTCAATTCCTTGATGGCGCGGAGCCACGATGCCGGAAGCCTATCGCCATACTTTCTATTAAAGTTACATGCAGTCTTATAAAATTCAGTCGCTTTTCAGATTTTTCTTCGATAAATGTTGGTTTCCTCAGCCAGCAAACGTTCGTTATTGAAATCGATGTCAAGGCCACAGTTCTCGCGATGTTCCGCTAACGCCGATTTCATACCTTGTTTCAGTCGCGTGTGCGTTCGTGTTCCTTAAGAGGTTCTGTAACAATCATTTCCGTTACGCCGACAAACGCTTTGCCGCAGGCACACGTCATTCCATAGACACCCGCAGTGTGCAGGCAATCAGGTGCATCCGTTTTCCGTCGTAACTTTGAAACGTCCCCTTAGAACAATTTATACGTGACTGTGCTTAACCTGACACACAATATTTTTAGCGCAACGCAATCTGACTTTCAGAAATCCCTACAAAAGAATGGCCCTGACTAACATTAACCTATGCATTTCACAAATCGCTTACCTCACAAAAATCTTGGTTACTCGAACTACTGCAATACAGCGAGCGCCACTACTGCCAGCTAAATAAAAGATTCAAACTACAGAAGGCACTAACTACTGATAGGCATAGTTAGCAAATGAAAGATTTTAATAGAGAAAATGTATTTCCCTTAATAGTCATAATATATATAGCAGTTCATGACAAATTACAAAACTCCGCCATCTCTCTCCCCACATCCACCACTGCTGCCGGCTCACCTCCAACTGCGCAACGCTACGCGCTGTTAACATCCAGCTGCCGCTGCCCAGCACTACAATGGCAGACAACAATGCAAACTAGCCACAGACTGCACACAGCACAGCCAGTGATTCTCACACAGAGCGCTACGTGGCGTTATCAATAAGAAAACATAAACAGCCTATTTACATAGCCCCCATGCTCCCCACAAAAAATTTTACAAATTGTTTTGGGCAGTGGCCAAACATTTGTAGTAACACGGACTATACAAAAGAATAGAAATAAACATATACATCAGTGTTACAAGAATTATGACATAAGTAAATAAATAAAATAATGAGAATAGTTTTCGAAACATTAATTTCACACATGAGAATTGAAACAGAACAGAATTAATAATGTGGAAACATCTTTACAAAGAAAATGATATATTATTAGAAAAATTCTACAACATAACTCTTATTAGCTAAACACATAAAGACAGGAAAAACACCAATTCACATAGCAGAATAACACAAGAGGAAAGGGCAGGGTTTGTTTTCAGTGTAACATCTGGTACTGCAGTCCAACCTAAAACGTCATTCCATAGATCTTTCGTCTTATTTCAACATTTGATTCCACCAAAAAAAATCCTATCCAAGCATGCTCACAATATTTTTAGCGCAACGCAGTCTGACTTTCAGAAATCCCTACAAAAGAATGGCCCTGACTAACATTAACCTATGCATTTCACAAATCGCTTACCTCACAAAAATCTTGGTTACTCGAACTACTGCAATACAGCGAGCGCCGCTACTGCCAGCTACATAAAAGATTCAAACTACAGAAGGACTAACTACTAATAGGCATAGTTAGCAAATGAAAGATTTTAATAGAGAACAAACAATGTATTTACCTTAATAGTCATAATATATATAGCAGTTCATGACAAATTACAAAACTCCGCCATCTCTATCCCCACATCCACCACTGCTGGCAGCTCACCTCCAACCGCGCAACGCTACGCGCTGTTAACATCCAGCTGCCGCTGCCCAACACTACAATGGCAGACAACAATGCAAACTAGCCACAGACTGCACACAGCACAGCCAGTGATTCTCACACAGAGCGCTAAGTCGCGTTACCAATAAGAAAACATAAATAGCCTACTTACAACTTTATTTTGACTAAAGAAAGTTGCCTGAACACCATTTATCCTTAGAATCTGGCCCTATAAAAGAAAGTTAACTTAAAAACGTGAGAACGCGGTTCCTCGTCCTACCTATCAGCGGAATTAGTATTTCGCTTAAAAGCCCGGTCTATGGAAAAACTGTCATCGTGCAGGACTTTCAGCCAATAACCCCCTTCTTCTGCATTAGCGCGGGAAAGTTTCTCTTACTGTCCAGTGACGATGGACCACCAATGGTAGCCCGAAAGTTTTAGCCAATAATCCCATTTCTCGAACACAAGCCTGGGAAAACTCCCCTATAAAAGGGAGGCCAACACTGGTGTCTGACAGTGCCAAGTCTATAATGGACACCACAAGACCCTGAAGATCATAGCAGAGCGGTCGAAGCGTCGGTCGTTGGGAAGAAATATGACGCCACCTAACAACACAAAAGATTTTAACTTCATTGGCAACGGCCACTAAAGCCTACAGTCTTACATAAAACGCTTGTATGGACAAGATGTCTATACAACCCTCAGAAGTTAATATTGCCTGAAGAAGTAGACATCTAAAGCTTGGATATATACAGTGACTCGTGTGGGGGGGGGGGGGGGCTACATCTGTGCGAATACGTATTCCATTTTAACGGTTTCTGAGTTTGAAAATGTACATGTTTGTACCAAGAAATCCAGTAGGTGACATCTAACATTAGACAGTTTAAGAATGTGTTGCAACTAATATAGAAGTCAACACAGCATACGTATAGTTTTCTCTCGCAATCGATAAAGTTCATCCACTTGCAATTTCACTTTCGAACTGTGATTCGGTTGCATTGAAAATACTGTTTCCATTATACCCTTCGAGTACGATTAAGGCGACGGCCTTGCGTACGAATGCTGCATCAGACTACGGTAAGTCTTTTTCGTCCGTAATATCTTTTGTAGAAACGAAACCTTTTCTTTTTCTGGAACAAATGCGATTTTCTCTTTTAAGTCTGTCTACAGAAGTTCTCAACACAAGATATTTCCTGTTGTGTTTTTCGAAAGAAATAATAGTGCAACTTCTTAAATTGTAATAATGGAGAATGAAACTACGATCTGTGTTCTTTAAATTTTTCAGACGTTTCCTTTTTTATTGAGGAATGCTAATATAATTTTGGAGGGTGTCTGCAAAATCTTATCGCATTATTAACTACGTTTGTTCTACAACCAAACTTCTTTTCGGTAGCCGATAAATTTTTTTCTATTAAGGTTTTGTTTTAATTTTTCTGCATACACATACATTTTCTTGTACCTCTATGTAGCGGATTCTCTCAGTTCGTTTTGTTTATTTCTGTCTTGTAAAATAACTCCTCTAAAATTACCTTCTTCATTCCCACTTTCAATTGAATAGTGTCTGTGGAAATGAAACGACTTCAGGTCCATCATCCATCGCATTACGATGAAATAGTGACTGTGCACGCATAGCTTCGTAAAATGTCTACAACAACAACTGGATTGATGTCATGGACACTGGCTGAAAATCAAAAATTTATAACAGTTATGTGAAACTTTTAAGTGGGAGAATAAATTCATTTTCAGTACGATCGTATATGCATCCCTAACATACTTCAAAAACACCCGAATATTTAAGCACGTAGTGCCAGTCTGATCAGTGTTGTGCAAATACGCACCAGTAAACTACGGGTGGTTCCTTCTGCTCTATAACAGCTGCAGCAACTGCCTGAATGAACGTAGCATTAAGGCCCGGTCTCACAAAACGATACAGAACACAGTGCAGTGATTTAGTTGCGCGCAGTCAGGACGTATAGTTCACAACCCATATGTATTTATAGCTCGAAAACTAGGCATTTTCTTAACAAGGGACTACCAACACTGTAATCAGCCACACGCAACGAGTGCAGTACTTATGTTTCACCCAAATACGACTCATACACTTGAAAACCTACCCTGTAAGTCCGGAAGGAAGCCTTAGTGCAAGAAGCTGATTCATCAGGTATACTCAATACGTTAAAACCATCCGCAGACAACCACGGAAATAAAGTTTTAGATATTGCAACATGGCCCAAGTGTACACACAGTTGACATCGAGGCATACAAAATACGACTCACCAAAGTTTCAAAATGTGAGCGAAGAAACTATGGTTTGCCACTATAAATTTTTCTCAACAGTGGCCAATAGTATATATGATGCCACACTCAACAAGTTGTAATTGTTGTATGTCCAGAATGAGATGAAATTTTATATTAGTAGTTTGCAACAATGTGTCCCATGCCAAGCCAGAGAGGTCACATAATAGGCTGTATGAAGATTTACATTTGAAGAAAGAGCTTGTGGAAGTTTTAAAACACACTGGCCAAAAGCAAGACGTCGGTTTTCAAATATAAGTCAGAGTAATCTTCTTTTGCCTTGCATTCGGATGAACTCGTTACTGTAATCAAATTCTTTGCTTGTTATTTCATCACTCTGCAAGCTGTTCATCCAACAAAACGAATTCATCAGATACATTGTTTCCCTCAAATACTCCCACACCATTCAGTCCAGTAGGAAACGAAATGACTGCAAAGTTTAATGTGTATGAATGTGTAAGACAACTAGACATATGGTCCACATTGTTAGTTGCTTGGTACAAATCAGCTGTAATTTGAAGCAATAATCATCATTCTTTGAATCAATACTGATCACAGCTTGTTTGTTTTCAATCATATTTGGTAGTTTTCAGTGTGTTCCACATTTTTTTCTTTTTTTAATCCGTCTATGACATCAATAAGTTTTGTTCACTGATATCAGCAGAGAGCGATACATATTAGCTTTAGGATTTTAAAGACTAGTGAGACATTTATATTTACAGGCCTGTTCAGTTCCCACACTCTGTTGGTGAAAACCGGGAGACATAGTGTAACGTACGCGTGGGGCACACAATACTCATTAAAGCCTGTACTATGGTAAGTGTGTGGGGTTCACCTTACGAGTCAGGATTTTCGTATAGATATTGACCGCGTGTACCTGAATGTTGGCAAATCAGACTTACACCCACTCTGTAATAACAATGATACATCAAGTAAGTTCAAAATGCAACTACACGTCAGGATGGACCAAAAGCAACACTGAAGATGCTACCAATTTAATAATAATACGGTCGCCAACATAATTAGGCATTAACTGAGTTTCTTCCTTGTACAGGTTGATGTATATTCATGCAAAACAACACGTAGTAACACTGCATAATATAGTAAAATTTTAGAACCAGAAAATCTATTGAACTGATAGTTTCACGTTCTGTCCTGATATGGAAAAACCATGAATACATAACACTACACTATAATGTATACTACAAAGCTTCGTACTGTCTATTGATCTGATTAAAATCGGGCGTACGTTACCCTAGAAATAGCACTTTCGAGCCACACACAAAATTTCAATTTTGATAAAGATAAGACACTGATAAATTTTGACTTATATATTGACTTTAACTTTTGCTGGTCAAACCAATGTGGGACACTTCAGAATTCAAATGAATAAAAACGGGGGGGGGGGGGGGGGAACCCTGAAACTGTTATGATCACTATATAAAAAAAATTGATTACTGGAATTATCATGCCTTCAAAATTTCCAGTATATGAGTTACTACTCTTTTTATCTCATTTACTTCTCATTTAAATACCTTTATATCTGTCTCGAAATAATTAAACTTCGTTACTATATCAATATTAAAGTTATCTTTCAACTTCGTTAGATCTTCGTTATTCATTCACTGGTTCATTAACAAAACAGTTCTTTAAACACCATTCTAACATAACTAGGTCTGCAAGTAATTATTATTAACACAAAATTTAATTTTTCATTTCCGGACACTCGGATTGCACAACATTTGGAAAGGACCCTGCCTAGGTTAGTTGTGAGGATAATTAAATAAGGGGAAAGTTCTGGTAAAATTTAGGTTATTATTGAACTGCTCACTCTATGGTCCATACGCATACAGTACTAAAAGTTTCAACCTGCTCGTACGATGCGGCGGTTGGCGGGCGGCGAGATGGCGAGGCACAGAGCACACATACAACCACAGCTATGGCTCTTGACGTATCGGCACTTTAATTCTTCTTAGCGTGGCAATACTTTTCCATTTAGTGCCTATGGAATATTGCCATGCTGTGAGGGCGTTGGAACAGCATACCCGAGGCTCAGTGAAACTACGTCTTCCAGGAGAGCCTCCTCGTTCCACAAGGTGTTGCTCAGACCAATGCCAAACTCCAACTACTACTGCTGAGCCCGTGTGCCGTGCAGTGCCCGCGTGTATTTCCCCGCGCTCGCCTGCCCTCCACCTTTAACCGCTTCCTTACAGGCCGGGTATTCACCCGAGGTTTTGCATTCTACATATCCTAACACATTGCCTACGTATGGACCAAACGCACAATTACAATTTTATACATCTTACAACAGTTCCAAAATTAGTTACATTTCAATTCTATTACAATATTGCTTGAAATTTGACATAAACATTAATATTCACATTGAAACTTGTTTACAGTTTTCTTAACACAATAGCATGAAAAAATAAAAAACAAATGAAATCAGAACATCAGTTACACTAGTTTATCGAAAAATCAGAAGAAAGAAATATTATATGTACAATAGGACAGAGTCGTTCTTGTTACAATAGGGCAATAAATTGTATGGGATCTTTAAATGCACCATGACTGGCTATTACACCAATATATAGTCCATTTTTAAAAGTTTAACACACACAAACCCATTCTACATTATCGTCATGGATTTTAACATGCATAATATGTATGCCTTCCATTATTTATAATTATACGTTAAGCACTACTTAGTTAGTCTCAAAGTCGATGATGCCCACTATATTCACCTTAGCGAGAGACTTCTGCATCAGAATTATCTGCCTGTCTTCTTCTTCGATTAGGTAGTAGCCATTAAAGTCCTTCAACTGTTGCTCGACTGCAGTAGTAGAAGACAGGTGCTTGCAGTTTCTGCAATAATGTATCAGACGCATCTGTTATAGCAAGTAGGTGAATTTGGGAGAAAAGCATCATTGTTGGATTCACAGGTGTAACAAAGTCTGAACAGGCCAGTAACTGTCAAAAGGAATGCAATGCAGAAACGTATATAATAAATACTTGAACAATACACTGTCAATGACCAGCATAAGCAAAGATCTTCAATGAAGAAGAACCAGCAGGTAGAATATATATATTCTACCTGCTGGTTCTTCTTTTATATATGTGTGTGTATCTGTGTGTGTGTGTGTGTGTGTGTGTACGTCATACATGTTTTTTGGTTGCTCACGTATTCTTCAAAGAAAAATCACTGAATGACAGTTGTGGCTATGATAATAAACTCTGTATCCATGCCTCGATGGGCTAAAAAGATGATGTAATGTTTTGAAGAAAAGACGTTTTAAATCAAAGCTGCAGACATAGCCAACAATCTCTACAAGAAAACGTAAATACATATCACGCTGACAAAGACTGAAATACAAAAGAAACACAAACTTGTGATATTGCCCTACTGGGGACATGTATCAGATAGAATTAATTACGCACTTAAGTAATCAAATTTCAAAACCTAGTTCTACACAAGCAACACATTAGGAGCTAACATCATCTATAAAATGAAGCACAACGATGCAACCATTCTGGCATTTGAAAAATTTAATGCAGACGATGTAATAAAACTTACGTTAGAGACAGGCAAAACATTTAAGACTAAATATAGAGAACATGCAATCACAAGTGAAAATAGCCTTTGAGTTCACGCCTCAGAGAGAATAAACGTTCCACTGGAAATATCTAGAGAAATCTCATCATTTTGCATAATGTCTCCAAAAGCAAATTAATGGACATTGTAGAAGAAATATAAATCGACATTCACACGACAAAGAACTCAAAACGAATGGTAAGAGAACAAACAGAACTGCGCAGAAAAAAGTTCATATAATACACTCCTGGAAATGGAAAAAAGAACACATTGACACCGGTGTGTCAGACCCACCATACTTGCTCCGGACACTGCGAGAGGGCTGTACAAGCAATGATCACACGCACGGCACAGCGGACACACCAGGAACCGCGGTGTTGGCCGTCGAATGGCGCTAGCTGCGCAGCATTTGTGCACCGCCGCCGTCAGTGTCAGCCAGTTTGCCGTGGCATACGGAGCTCCATCGCAGTCTTTAACACTGGTAGCATGCCGCGACAGCGTGGACGTGAACCGTATGTGCAGTTGACGGACTTTGAGCGAGGGCGTATAGTGGGCATGCGGGAGGCCGGGTGGACGTACCGCCGAACTGCTCAACACGTGGGGCGTGAGGTCTCCATAGTACATCGATGTTGTCGCTAGTGGTCGGCGGAAGGTGCACGTGTCCGTCGACCTGGGACCGGACCGCAGCGACGCACGGATGCACGCCAAGACCGTAGGATCCTACGCAGTGCCGTAGAGGACCGCACCGCCACTTCCCAGCAAATTAGGGACACTGTTGCTCCTGGGGTATCGGCGTGGACCATTCGCAACCGTCTCCATGAAGCTGGGCTACGGTCCCGCACACCGTTAGGCCGTCTTCCGCTCACGCCCCAACATCGTGCAGCCCCCCTCCAGTGGTGTCGCGACAGGCGTGAATGGAGGGACGAATGGAGACGTGTCGTCTTCAGCGATGAGAGTCGCTTCTGCCTTGGTGCCAATGATGGTCGTATGCGTGTTTGGCGCCATGCAGGTGAGCGCCACAATCAGGACTGCATACGACCGAGGCACACAGGGCCAACACCCGGCATCATGGTGTGGGGAGCGATCTCCTACACTGGCCATACACCACTGGTGATCGTCGAGGGGACACTGAATAGTGCACGGTACATCCAAACCGTCATCGAACCCATCGTTCTACCATTCCTAGACCGGCAAGGGAACTTGCTGTTCCAACAGGACAATGCACGTCCGCATGTATCCCGTGCCACCCAACGTGCTCTAGAAGGTGTAAGTCAACTACCCTGGCCAGCAAGATCTCCGGATCTGTCCCCCATTGAGCATGTTTGGGACTGGATGAAGCGTCGTCTCACGCGGTCTGCACGTCCAGCACGAACGCTGGTCCAACTGTGGCGCCAGGTGGAAATGGCATGGCAAGCCGTTCCACAGGACTACATCCAGCATCTCTACGATCGTCTCCATGGGAGAATAGCAGCCTGCATTGATGCGAAAGGTGGATATACACTGTACTAGTGCCGACATTGTGCATGCTCTGTTGCCTGTGTCTATGTGCGTGTGGTTCTGTCAGTGTGATCATGTGATGTATCTGACCCCAGGAATGTGTCAATAAAGTTTCCCCTTCCTGGGACAATGAATTCACGGTGTTCTTATTTCAATTTCCAGGAGTGTACTTCCATAGCACCTTCATCAGCATTTTCACGGCATTTCATCCCGCATTAATCACCAAATCCACGACCACGAAAGATTCGTTGAAACTTTCAAGAGCATCTTAATCAGCATATGAATTGCACTCCATCCAACCTTTTGCACTCAAAAAATATAAGCCTACAAACTATACACTGAAGCTTATAACAGAATACCATTATAATCGTATGTGGATTTCACTTAACATGAATGAAACAGTATGCTTCCACTTAAACAGTGCAGAAAAAGAAATGAAAATTTATTGTACAACCATGATGTGATGGAATTCTGTTCTCACACCGATCAAAGTCTGGGATATTTATATAATAGCTATGTATCGAATATTTCAGAGATTATATAAGATCTTCCAATAAAATTATCTGCATCAGCATCTGTTAAAATTATGATTTCTCCCCCTGGTAGCTGAGTGGTCAGCGCGACGAAATGTCATACCTAACGGCCCGGATTCGATTCCCGGCTGGGTCGGAGATTTTCTCCGCTCAGGGACTGGGTGTTGTGTTGTCCTTATCATCATCATTTCATCCCCGTCGACACGCAAGTCGCCGAAGTGGCGTCAACTCGAAAGACTTGCACCAGGCGAACGGTCTACCTGACGGGAGGCCCTAGCCACATGGCATTTCCAAAATTATGATAACATCTATGACAAATTAGCAAGCGTGACACTCACTGTACCCGAATAAGAACAAATTCTCCATTTTGTATACAATACTATTGTCAAGTGGATTTCATTAGCCGGCCGAAGTGGCCGTGCGGTTAAAGGCGCTGCAGTCTGGAACCGCAAGACCGCTACGGTCGCAGGTTCGAATCCTGCCTCGGGCATGGGTGTGTGTGATGTCTTTAGGTTAGTTAGGTTTAACTAGTTCTAAGTTCTAGGGGACTAATGACCTCAGCAGTTGAGTCCCATAGTGCTCAGAGCCATTTGAACCATTTTTTTTTATTTTATTATACTGTCTAATAAAGATACTGCAATTAGGATCGCAGCAAATAAATTCGGGAGCCCACAGCATATATTGCCGAAATAAAGAGACCGATTGCGGCTGCATGTAAGATCGCCTCAGTACTAGCACCTGAAATATTCTCTGTGTGGTTTGCCACGCTACACGCTGGATCCTCTTTCACCTACCCCACTCACCAGACCTCAGACCATGTGACTTCGAACTCATTCCACAAGTGAGGAAACCATTACGTGGTAGGTGCCTTGACAACAGGGCGAATGTTTTCCCAACATTTTGGCGACAGGTATTCAATGCCTCCCACGTCGTTGGTAGTCCTGTGCGTATATACTGTGGAACTATTTTGAGGCAAAGTAGTTGATTTTGATTAATTTTTGTTCCTTTTGTACTCGTGCACAATAAATTTACACAGAGTTCTAATGCAAGTGTTTCATTTCAACGTTTACCACCTGGCAGTCAGAGACACGCTGCCATACCAGTTCATCGCCCATTACGGAATTCTCATGTTGTCGCATTATCGCTAGGTATAGCACAGTTGTCTTGACATACGGACTGACCCTCGTGTTATGCGCTGTAAGTTGTGACATCTTTTAAAAAAGGTATGGGATTCTTTTACGTGTGATGACATAAATAGATCCACACCAACTATATTTTAAATACAAATACGCAAGTAGTTACCATATGAATCATTTTATCGCTGATACCATTATCATCCACAGTTTACACATCCCATCATGAAAAACATTGTTCTTTGTAATAACTGGCTTGCGAAAATAGGCAAATTCCGAAACTAGTCAGCCAGCAAATATATAGCAACTTTGATGTTAAAACTCTTTTTTTAATTTTTTCTTTTAAATACTGAAGAGCTGCTAGACACGCTGTACTGAAAATGTTGATAAAATAGTTGTCTCGCATTGTAGGAATCGTTATTTGTGCAAGCGTAAGGACTGTGACTACGTGACATATGGAAGTTTGGATCAGTCCCGGAGAAATTCTCGGATAAGCAACGGTTAAGGCGACCGCTTGCGACAGGTGGGAAATATAGGTTCAGTTCCCAGTCCAGCACAAATGTTGATGTATCGCAAACAGCGGACGTTAATCCATAATTGCAGAATGTGAATCCATTTCGCAATGTTTACCATGGCTATAATATTCACTGTCAGTGTGTATTCCTTCATAAATGCGTGCATGTCTGAAGTACATTCTATTGTGAAGATGGTAATCATCAATGGTAATCATTAATAATGTAATAATGTTGTTCCCTCATTACAGTAAGCATTGCAAAGAGATGAACTTTACTGACTACGATAATGAGGCAGAGGTGGAAATATTTTATATAATTTTTGATGCTTGTATGATGTGAGATGAAATTTATTGATAAGACCGCATAGTATTTACAAAGATGAAAAAACTAAGAGAGAAAGTTTTCTGTGGTGTATAAATCAAAGAGATGATGACGAAACAGACTAGGAAATATTTGTAGATAATTATATCCAAAATGACAGGGCAGTACTGTATTTACAGAGGTCCATTATACAGTGTGTGTGTGTGTGTGTGTGTGTGTCTGTGATTGTATGTGCACATATTTGAAGAAAAGGAAATAAAACTTTCATAAAGACATGATTCCTGGATTACTTTGTGAGAGAGAGGTGACATGTGAAAGAAGTACGATATTTGACATGTGAAAAGAGAGATGAAATACATAGGTGTGTATGTGTGTGTGTGTGTGTGTGTGTGTGTGTGTGTGTGTGTGTGTGTGTATGTGTGTGGGCGGGTGAATGGGTGGCTGGGTGTGTGTATGTGTTGGTGTGTATGTATCTATGTTTATGCAATTCAGAGGCGAATATCTCTGAACATGACGCCATTTTCATGTAATTAAATTGAAGCAAAGGTTTTGAAGTACGACATATCTTCGAACTCGGTGCCATTTCTGTGCAAGTCAAATGATTTTCTGCCACGTTTTAATGCCCTCTAACATACCAGGCTATTATTGGCTGCTTCATCTGAATATGAAGCAAAATAACTCGTGACTTTTTAGAACCATTTAAAGATGTAACTGCTCGAAGCTGAGAAGTGTCCTACAATTCAATTTGTTTTGTTATAGGTGAGCAAATTGAAAAGTCACTCTAATACAGGGCCTGAAGACGCGATGATATGTTTAACTGGAGATGGGGAATGAAGGGACGAGGAGGGAAGACATGTGGCTTCTCATGGGATGGTTACGATGTCATTGATAAAATGGCAGGACTTGTGACGTCATGGCCCACTTACACTTGTCAAGTTCGTTTTTTATCCTGTTAACGCATTATCATCCTACTGACTTTCAATTTATTTTAAATAAAACTGCGTTTTTAATTTGTGGAATGAACATCCCAGCTCATAATTCGAAATGTGTTGTAACAACAAATATTCCAAACTTGTATTTACATAGTGCTGTTCAAGTGTGTGAGGATGCATCATTATAAGAATGACTGCTAAACGTGAAAAGAAGACGTGCCTATGAGAGTGCATCTTGTTGTGACGGACGAACTGGGACAGCCGGTCTGTGACGCAAGTTTTGACAGCTAATGGAGGTGTGGAGGGCACACTGGGACAGAGCTCAGTGAGCGGCGCGAGCCTCATGGTGTCATCGACAGAGGGCAGCACCTTTCAGTCGCAATGACTAATGGTCACTCTAAATATCAGAATAACTAAGTATGTAGAACGGCTAACAGCTATCAGGTAAATGCATGTTCTGGACTCGTGATCGGAAAAATCCTGGCGTTCTGGCTGTTGGCGAGACATATGGGGAGGGTGACCTTCATGGATGTACTGAATGACCTCCATAAATATAAAATAAATCTAAATTGAATAAAAATTGAAACCGACTAGTTACTGAGAAGCCAGTAACATGGCTGTAAAGACAAAATCAAGATGGTGTGTCAGCAGAAACACTCCCTCAGTCAGAGAAATAGTTCTTAAGTTATTTCATGTTTAAGGTTTTATGTCTAAAATGAATATTAAAAATTAATACCCCAACAGCGCTTTAAGCGATTTTCATAAACAAAGTATCTACGGATAGGTCTCATTGCACATCAGAATCTTATGGTAGATATCTTGCAAAAATTACCTGTTTTAAATTACAGGCCAGAATGTGCATTCCATGCATAAACACAAGAATTTTTACCTAAATATAAAACAGTGAAAGTAGTGGTAGCTTAGGAAGTAACTGCAGATAGGTATCTACAAATGTACTTTGTTTAAATTATTTATATTTAATAACAACAAAACAGCGTAATGTTTACATTAACAAAATCTTAATTATTGAACTTAGGAAAAACAAAGAACAGTAATGGAAAAAATGAGGAACTTTACATGCAGAGTGACATAAAATACATACATGTAACCTGTAGAATTATGGTTTTTAAGTTTGTTCTGGAAGTAGGAAATGAATGACATTGAATCACAACTGACAGAGAACTTAAACAGCCAGTAGTCATCTTCCTCGGTAGCACAGGTTATTCAGTCATTGGAGACCAGTCGGTGATTCGATGCTGTTTGGGGAAGTCGATCGTCAGTCATCTTACAGTAGAGTGCAGTACATGTGTCATCAGGTCGTATCTCAAATGCGTCAAAATTTTTCTGTGTGTTGAATCACGCACTTGCGCCATCGTACTTGAAGTTGGCCAATAACTCGAAATATATTCAGCTCGTGAACGATGAATTTTTTACGTTAGGCGAACACTGAAACTTCGAGACTTCTCCGCTCGCGCTAAGCAAACTTTGATTTATTTTCCGAGATTTTGTCGGACGTTCACGCGTTAGGTTACTTGAGATACTGCTCTGGTTTGATTTAATTTCCCCATCAGACAGTCGTTAATTCAGTAATAAACAATTATTAAGCCGTAATAAATGTTGAAGGAGACTGAATACATGCACTTTTGTTAAATAGTAAAAATACTGCGTGCTGAGAACATTATTTTACATCGCAGATCACTACTTGCATATATTTTGAACTTCGTGATTTTTGGAGTAAATACGAGAAATGCGTTGATTGGTCCGTAGCCTACTTTTAGAAATTCAACCACGCATTCAGAGGCCATATGAACAGTGAGTCTCTACTGAAATTCAACGTATGGTGGGGGGACCGAGAGCTAAATTTTACAGAACTTCCTGTTTTAGAACAACAATTTGTCTCCAAGCAACTAGTTGGTAAACAAGTGTAGTAAAGAAGCATTCTGTAGAGTCACAAGTGCTTTGTACGGACATTCGGTCCTTTCAAATCGCTTAAAGCCTTCGGAAGTTATTAATTTCTTAAATCCACAGCTACACTGACAGAAAAAATTGCAACACAAAAAATATACAATAGTTAATGCAGGGTAACGAAATTTCAGGAATACATTAGTCTTGTTAACATATTTAAGTGATAATTATTGCTAGATCGCAATTTAATACAAGCGCGAGAGAAGCCATTGCAACTCTGAAATGCTGGTAAGTTAATAACCGGTGTAGCGGCCAGAATGTTGAATGAAAGAATGCAAACGAGCGTGCATCGTGCTGTACAGGTGCCGAATCTCAGTTTGTTGGCGGGACTTTCATACCTGTTGCACTTGGTCGGTCAATACAGAGGCCGATGGCAGGCCCTCATCTGACCCCTTTCTAGTCAACACACGGCCGTCACTGACATCGAGACCGAACCAGCTTGCATCAGAAAACACAACCGACCTCCACCCTACACTCCAACGAACTCTCGTTTGACACCACTGACGTCGTAAATTGCAGTGGTCTGGGTTCAGTGGAATGGACGTTACACAGCGTCTGGCACGCAGCTGTTCGTGAAGTAACAGATTTGTAACGGTTCGTTGAGTCACTGTAGCGCCAACTGCTGCTCACAGCCGACCGGAGTGGCCGAGCGGTTCTAGGCGCTACATTCTGGAACCGCGCGACCGCTACGGTCACAGATTCGAATCCTGCCTTGGGCATGGATGTTTGTGATGTCCTTAGGTTAGTTAGGTTTAAGTAGTTCTAAGTTCTAGCGGACTGATGACCTCAGAAGTGAAATCCCATAGTGCTCAGAGCCATTTGAACCATTTTTGAGCCCTCCCCCCCCCCCCCCCCCCCTCCTCCTCGCACTTAACACTTGATTGTGAAGAAGTTCAGCTGCCAACCTAAATTCAGCTTCAGATCACGCCACGAGGCGGAGATACGGAAAACGTAAGTGGAAGAAAGACGCGAGAGGTTGGCTGATGAAGCTCACGTATGTTAAACACAAGCTTGGCTTGGAAGTATAACCGAGTAAAATACAAGCAACAAGATTTGCCCCCATAAGACGCTTGAACTTGCGGACTCCAAATAACCAGAGAAAAAAAAAAAACTTCGCAGTTTAGTGGAAAACGTACACGGGAAAATTTTTTTGAGCTTCACGAATAATGACACATTCATCATAACAAAATTACAAAATCTCAATAATTTAAAACACACAATCAAATCACAACTTTATAACAGTTACCAAGTCGAAGCTACACTACTGGACATCAAAATTGATACGCCACGAAGCTGATGTGCTACAGACGCGAAATTTAACAGACAGGAAGAAGATCCTGTGGTATGCAAATGTTTAGCTTTTCAGAGCATTCACACGAGGTTGGCGCCGGTGGCGAAACATACAACGTGCTGACATGAGGAAAGTTTCCAACTGATTTCTCATACACGAACAGCAGTTGACCGGCGTTGCCTGGTGAAACGTTGTTGTGATGCCTCGTGTAAGGAGGAAAAATGCGTACCATCACGTTTCCGACTTTGATAAAGGTCGGATTGTAGCCTATCGCGATTGCGGTTTATCGTAGCGCGACATTGCTGCCCGCGTTGGTCGAGATCCAATGACTGTATACAGACTATGGAATCAGTGGTTTCACGAGGGTAATACGGAACGCCGTGCTGGATCCCAACGGCTTAATATCACTAGCAGTCGAGATGACAGGCATCTTATACGCATGGTGCAGCCACGTCTCGATCCCTCAGTCAACAGATAGGGACGTTTGTAAGACAGCAACCATCTGCACGAACAGTTCGACGACGTTTGCAGCAGCACGGACTATCAGCTCGGAGACCATGGCTGCGGTTACCCTTGACGCTGAATCAAAGACAAAAGCGCATGCGATGGTGTACTCAACGACGAACCTAGGTGCACGAATGGCAAAGCGTCATTTTTTTCGAATGAATCCAGGTTCTGTTTACAGCATCATGATGGTCGCATCCGTGTTTGGCGACGTCGCGGTGAACCCACATTGGAAGCGTGTATTCGTCATCGCCATAGTGGCGTATGACCCGGAGTGATGGTATGGGGTGCCATTGGTTACACTTCTCGGTCACCTCTTGTTCGCAGTGACAGCACCTTCAACAGTGGACGTTACATTTCAGATGTGTTACGACCCGTGGCTCTACCCTTCATTCGATCCCTGCGAAAGCCTACATTTCAGCAGGATAATGCACGGCAGCATGTTGCAGGTCCTGTACGGGCCTTTCTGGATACTGAAAATGTTCGACAGCTGCCCTGGTCAGCACATTCTCCAAATCTCTCACCAGTTGAAAACTTCTGGCTCGTCACAATACGCCAGTCACTACTCTTGATGAACTGTGGTATCGTGTTGAAGCTACATGGGCAGCTGCACCTGTACACGCCGTCCAAGCTCTGTTTGACTCAATGCCCAGGCGTAGCAAGCCGTTATTACTGCCAGAGGTAGTTGTTCTGGGTACTGATTTCTCAGGATCTATGCACCCTAATTGCGTGAAAATGTAATCACATGTCAGTTCTAGTATAATATATTTGTCCAATGAATACCCGTTTATCATATGCATTTCTTCTTGGTCTAGCAATTTTAATGCCCAGTAGTGTATTATGTTTTGGTATGAGCGACACGCTCCTCAAATCGGATGGCCAGACAGAGGAACAGGAAACAACAACAACAGGAAGCTGAACCAAGTCCTATGTAGAAGCAGCAAGACACGAACATGAGCAAGAAGCGAGCCAGTCACTATAACCATGCTCACAGCGGGTCTGTGCGAATGGCGCGTGTTCTCGGCACCGAAGCAACGAACTAAAATTAGCTCACTGCTCGCCTCCAAATATGGTCGGCTAAAGGAAAGATGCGTACACTCACGTTTCTGGTGCACTTGCCTCGTGTCCAGAAGATGTCAGCCAGCTAGACAGAGTCTGAAGTCACACGGGCGGTAATTTACAAACAGCAAGCCCGCAAATCTGCATTGACCGCGCCGCTTCACTCCCTGCCTCTCCCGAAAAAAGCTTCACTGCCACACGCGTAAACGAGCCACGCCGCCTTCACGCCAAAGGTCGTGTTTCAAGAGACTTGGCACGAGCTATCGATAACGCAGCGGTTCATTCATCTTTCAGATGTAAAAACACGCCTACCAGCTTTCACTTATGTCTCAAACTGCTTTTGGTGTAGCGATTTTTCTTCCGTCATTTTATTTGACTACGGAGAGGATGTTTGCCGTTTTTATAACACTATTTGCTTTAATAGTCAGAATTTACGTACATGAATATTACCGCCTAATAATCTAGAAATCTAACAGGAACAAAATTATCTCTGTTAGCACTGTAACTACAGTGGTTTCTCAGGATATCGTCTACCCTTTCGATTGAAGTCTAGTCTATTCTGCCGAACTAAATTTCTTTCGTTAGCCATATTTGTGGCTAGTACACAAAACATTCTTCTCGCTAAGTTAGATAGCTTGGGAAACAGACTACCGATACCCTTCCACCTGTCAAGCGGATCGTCGTCGTCACCACTTTTAACATTTTTATGTTCGGTAATAAGTTGCCGTCTCTTTAATCTAAGAATAGATGATCAATGCGGCTAGCCACTACCTCTGTGTAATGTCTTGTCTGTATAGACGTGTATCTGTTGTCTTTAAGATCCCTTCACCTTCACACATAAGTCTATACAGTAAAGTAAGGCCCTCCCAGTTCTTGGCTGATCCGTGATAAGACAGGCGAAAAATTAGACTAATGGAGGATTCTTAGTATTATGTCTATTTTCATTCGCTCTCTCTCTTTCTCTCCTTTATCTATGTATAGGTTTTAATATAAGATTTCATTACGTGATATGGTGATAAAAAGAATCAGCCAAATAGAATCTTTGGTGGAGTCATTCGTCTTGGTAATCAGCGGCTGGCTTGCTGTAAGAGATCTTTACATTTATTATTACTGTTAAACACTGCAGTCAGTCAGGAGAATCAATCGTTTGGACAGTTTGTTCCTTTTATGAAAAATTGCGAATTCCAGATGTGTACGAAGCCTTTTTGGACGATTTAACACAGACTCGGTGATTGCAGGCTCTCTTCGACACAGCTGAAACTTCTCCACTAATTACAGGGCCAACGTGATCAACAAATGATTCAGAAAAAACTCATTCGTTCATTCACTCCAGAACAAAAAAGTCACAAACCTTATGTATGGAGGAAATCCTGTATTAAATCCATCTCCATTACATGTCCAGATCTCCGGTGATTCCACGCCTTAATTATTTTCCTTCTACAATCTCTTTCTCTTCAAAACAAACCGCTAACGGCACAAATGTTAATTGGCCCGCTTTAGCGAGAAGAAAAGCAGAATATGTATCTCTCAGAAACACGTCAATCCCTCAACAGATACTCCAGAAGCTGTCCTAGTTACCACTCTAACAACCATGGAGAATGAATATATGCATCTCTGTTATTTCAAAGAATAAATGCACTAGAAAATACGTTGCCGTCGACGAGCTGTCGCCGCATATATAACGATAAAATCAGATCAGATAACTTTTCCAAACTGAATGAATGTGGATGGTTTGATTGAAAATGATTAATTGGTGTGTGGTAGAAGGTATTTGCTGCGGGGACATTACACACTGTCCATTCGGGTTAAATACAAATCAACGTCATCGGTAGATGTTCAAATGAGTGTGAAATCTTATGGGACTTAACTGCTAAGGTCATCAGTCCCTAAGCTTACGCACTACTTAACCTAAATTATCCTAAGGACAAACACACACACCCATGCCCGAGAGAGGACTCGAACCTCCGCCGGGACTAGCCGCACAGTCCATGACTGTAGCGCCTTAGACCGCTCGGCTAATCCTGCGCGGCGTCATCGGCAGAGTGAATATGAAATGGCCCACAGTCTAGTCACTCCAGGAGCACCAACTGTATAACAGGTGGTTATAATTAAAGTGCAGCTACTCAGAGAGGTCCGGTCTCGGCAGTAGCTACATATCGCAGTGAAATTTGGTAGACATTCAAATGCGTTAATGCGGGACTGATTTATGCTGGAAAAAGTTTAGTTCCAATTTTGGCTACCAGGCGCTGTCAAAGCAAGAAAGACGTTTAGAAAAGCTTCCATATGTAATGGATTAGGAACAGGATGGGGACAGAAAGGGTCAAATAAGTGGGAAAGGCATAATGTTGATTTTATTATTAACTGCCACGTACACAATTTGTTCAGTATGAGCCCTGGAGACGTCTACGAGATGCTGCATCCGTAAAACGACGTGATCAACAGCTGCCCGCAGCTGTTCAAATGGAATCTGAGTGACGTATTCCTGTATATCGGCCTTCAAGTCAGATAGACCGAACGTGTCACTGATAAACGCGTTCTCTTAGATATCTCCAGAGCCGAAAGTCACATGGATTCATATCTTGCAGGTCATGCATGGGGAAAACGTCTGGACACTTTCGTAGAAGGTTGTATTTAGAAGATCCGTCACTGGGCGAGCGACATGAAGTGTTACCCCATCTTGCATCAAAATATTGCTTTCCACACAACTGTACTCTTCCTAAGCAGGAATCACATGCTATACAAGGAGGCCTCGATAACGTGCACACGTTACGATACGCCAGACAGGACACCTGTGTGAATTCTCTTCAAAGAAGATCGGACCGAGAGGAAAGGTGACTGTGAATCCACAACACACAGCCACATACGGCGAGTACAATGGCTCTTCGTGCACAACACGCGGTTTAACAATATCCAAAATCCGGCATGCTCCTAAAAATCACCCAGTCACTCCATAGAATATTGCTCGTCCACATGTCATCAACTTCGACCCCTGCCAAAAACCGAAGAGCACATTCAGAACGTTACTACAGATCATGAGTTTTTAGTTGCTGCGCCGTGTAAAATACGTAGACTGCAAAACTTTCCTTCTGTACGCCATGAGATGAACAAGTTTTGTAACACTATCCCAGGCACGTGCTGCACGGTGAGTTACAGCACCAGCAACCTCATCAATAACTTCCGTCTGGACAGAATGTCTTCCTCTTCCAGGTGCCACACCAAGTTCATCCATGTTTCCGAATTTCATTTTCATGTACTGTACTTCAAACCATTTAATGATATCGAGCTTCTCCTAGACCATTCACTCCTCGATTCTCAACGAACGCTGTAATTGCTGCACGGTCTCTGTTCTCCACACCCATTCTGTTCTCTCACGCTGTGGCTTGCCAAATGACAGCGCGATATCACACCGTCATACGACCAGTGTATAGCGACAGGTTCCCACCTGGTGGCCACAACGTGAAACAATGTGTTTTTGTGTTTTCCAGTCTGAATCGGTTCCACATTAACGCATTACCATATCTAACAAGTTTCACTGCCATACGAAGATTACAGCCAACATGGACCTCCGTGAGGTACTGCACTTTAATTATAACCACACGGAATTTTTGGCTGACATTCTCTTGGGGATCCTAAATAAATAAGTAGTTACAAGCATTACAAAACCAGTGTAAGAGATCACTGTGAAGTAATAATTTTTTTCTAGCTTACCTGGAACTGGTAGTTAATCACAGATTTGACACACATTATTTAACGTGTCATCCCTATGAGAAAGGCACATAATTTTTAATAATTAAGTCGACCACAGAAATGTTACTATTCTCTACACAACATCTGAGTTTCGACTCTCTCCTCTACTAGACGGAGATAACGCTCTTTCAACCGCTCGTAGTATCTACAATTAATAGACGATAATATGACAGCTGCACTTACTGCCAAAATGCTAGTGACACAAAGTCTCATTTTGCAGGTACGTACAATTTTCATTTGCTGCACACGCAGTGTGTATTAATCAAGAAAACTGGGCCTACAATATTGTAGATGTACTTCTGTATCTTCAGACCCTGAGTTACATTGAGTTTTCAATTTATGCACCCATAACAAAACAAACTGAATTTTAGGATAGTTCCCCGCTTCGGTGCATCTTTGAACGACGCCAAAAACTCACAAATTTTTTTGGGGTGTCGTTGGCTCAACCGGTACATTTTTCAGAGATGCACTTCTCGGCAAGTATTTTCATGATTTTATCGTACTGCCTAACTGCAGACTGTACCATTCTAATCAAGCTGTTCCACTTAGTCTCTGTTGCTTGTTTCAAGCTTTTCTGCACGGAATTCAAGTCACCAGTTTTCTTCATGAAACAGAGAGTATCTTTGTCAGCGTAAGTTGTGGAATAAACTACTGCAACTTCACGTTTCAAATACTAGTAAATGAAAATGGGTTTCAGGACTGCTTTCAAAGCGTGTCTGATGCATGCATAATGCTTAAACGATTGGAATGTCCTGCATATATTAGCGTCTCGGTCAGTGACAAGTGAAATCTTATTAAGGTGCTCGGGATTTACTCCTAAGTTTATTAATGTTTTCTCAATGTAGTTCTTAATAAAATTCTCCATACTTTTTCTTCTTACAAAAGTAAGTTGTTACCAATACCGTATGAATCAGCTCCTAACCGCGATAAATTGCGCAGTCTCACAGTGGAGCCACCTTTCCCCGTATCCGCTGTACATGCTCATTCATTCACAGTCAGAGCCTGGACAATGCTGAGGATCATAACTGCCTTTATTTCGTGAGCTTGTCGTTGTTTGTTACATTCCACTGTCTTATGATGGCCAAAATGTTGGAAAGTCCACATGTTCTAGTTTTGAACAGACGTGTACAACCTCCTGACACAAAGCGCGAAATCCTCCATCTGATTTTAATGTACATGGACGAAGGTCTCGATACACATCTCTACCTCTCAGGGGAGGGGGGGGGGGGTGACATAAGTTAAACACGTGTATCTTCCTACCTGTTTGTGGCGGCGTACATCACAAATGAAAGGTCCGATTTTAATTCAGTTTTTTTTTCTTTTATATATGCTACGTAATACATAAGTGTTGCATCAAGCTACATAGTACCAGACAGCATAGCTCAAATGGATCTAAATAAAAACCACAGAGAAGATATGTTTATCTTTTACAGTTGACCAACCGCCGGCCGCGGTGGTCGTGCGGTTCTAGGCGCTCCAGTTCGGAGCCGCGCCGCTGCTACGGTCGCAGGTTCGAGTCCTGCCTCGGGAATGGATGTGTGTGATGTCCTTAGGTTAGTTAGGTTTAATTAGTTCTAAGTTCTAGGGGACTGATGACCACAGCAGTTGGGTCCCATAGTGCTCAGAGCCATTTGAACAGTTGACCAACCATTACTATTTTTTGCTTTAAAGTCGCCCGTTTCAGCACCTACAAAGCATAAAAATGGCGATTGTGACTTAACTGTAAAGGTAAACATGTGCTCTCACCGGCTTTTTTGTAGTTTTTTTTGAGGTCTACAATTCAGTATAAAGTCAAATGATTTTGCCCTAGTAGTTCATGTAGTCTGTTGCAAGAGAGCACAAAGGCAGCACACTTTCTCCCGACTTGATTTAGAATTACCGCCACTGCTTATTGTTTGTGTTACTTAAATTAGCCACTTAAATACTGAAACATAGGCAATGAATATGTGTACAAATTAAAAAAAAAGGAACACGTTAATCGCATAAATTAAAAACTTCGTGCTTCGTCCCGTAAAGTATTTCTGTGAATGTGTGGATAGTGTGCTGATCGTACCGTGTCTGCTAGTAAATTATGAAGTTTAAAGAGTTTGAAATAAAACAAAAAAACCAAAAATTTTTAAAAAAGACGCAAAAAACATTTAAAAAGAAAAAACGTAGTATGTATTGCCCCTTTAAGTTGAATATAGGTAGTAATATTTTGACCCAGGCGACGTCGTGTCTGGGGTGACCGATAAGTAAATAAAATAGAAACATACTACATCTAAAAATGATAAAATATCAAATTTATTTACAAGTCGGCTACACAGACAATGCAGAAAATATCAAAATCATAATATCAAATAGTAGAGTCTAAGCCTCAATTAATTTACTCCGAAAAATTCGCAATATCGACACATCGGTCATCGACCCCTGCCCTCATACCACTGCCCGTTCTGGTCGCCGCACTTGGTCACACCTCGCACCGCAAACCACGCGACTCGCGCTAGAGGTTTCATGAAGCGTGAATTAGTACGCTGCTATGAAACTGCTGCAGGTCAAAGGCCTCGTAAAATAGATTAATGGATGAAACTATGTCCGTACGTGATTACAAAAATAAAAATAAAAATGATAAAAAATAAATAGCTAATTCTATTTCTTAACAATGTTAGGCTAATTAAAGACGGACTGGTTTTCATATTTTGTATAATAAGTAATTACAGCTTCACTAGCTATTTTGAAGCGCGGATGTGGGATGCGTAGACCTGGAAAGCATGAGCCAAGCAGAAGAGGCTTATACCGAGCAATAATGGAAGTATGCTGATCTAGAAGGGATAGCTGCTACTACTTGTTCATTTTATTTATTTAATGACTCCCAGACGCGACGACACTTGGATCAAGCTATTACTATTTATATTAAACGTAAAGGGGCAGTATGTATTACTTTTTATAATTTTTTGAGGTTTTTGTGTATTCTCTTAACTTTTTAATTTAAATTTTATTAGTTGCCGTAACTTTTACTGAAACTGATAACGTTTCAGAAATCTTAACTTTATCGTGTCCAGTAGGAATGTGCATTCTGATGTTTGGTGGTGTAGCTGTATGACAGGGAAGCAGAGCACGTGACACAGTACGCGTAGCCCACACGATTTCCATTGTTATCAGTCACCAACGAAAATTTCTTCCAAACACTGCCACAACCACCGCATTTCGCACTCATGACATTTTCTTTCGAATCAAGGTTCGCTTTCACACTCTCGTTCCCCTCACATTCACATACTATGCTGTTGCCGCGGTCTACTGATTGTGACCATCTATCGGTGAACTGGAGTAGAAGGTCGGGCCATTCAAACAAGCGTGAAGAAAGTCGAGTGCAGTTGCTCTTCGCGTCCGAAGCGCCTGTATTGACATCTGCCAGACTTTATCGGAACCACCTGCAACGAGAAACTCAAGCGAGCATTAAGTGCGTAATGCAAAACCCCTACTAGCCACGTCTGTCGGTAGTGTCTCAACATATAGCCGCACCCGTCTTATACATCTACCTCTAAGTTTGCCGGCGAAAAGAAAACTTCGCTTATAACACTCAGTTCCACCACTGACCAAGGATTAGGAAGGCTGCTGGCGCACGCAGTGCGGGGGATAACAACGTAGTAATTGATAGGATTACCGTTACTATTGGTATCGTTGGCAGGGAAAGAAGCATAAATGAATATGTAAGAGAGATACTGAGAATCGACGACTTCTCCTTGTTCATTTGGTTGTTCGTTTTGCACTTAATTACAGCCATAAATCATTCAGTTTTCGTCCATTGGGTATTTTATGTCCTTGCGTAATATAAATTTCACTTTATAATTTATGAATATCAGTTGATCGCGTAAATTCTGCTCTTTCATGTAAACAAAGCAGTTACTTCTGAACATCTACAGTTTACATGCAGAAATATAAAAATATATACAATTACTGTTGTTTTCGTACTCAATTAAATGTTCTTCCGATAAACTGTGGCAAACCTGCAGAAACTCATTGATTCTTCAGTGACAGAACTCGCAACCTACACCACCTGTATTAATAGCGGCTTGGTTTACTTTTTAAGGAAAGGAGGAAGGGATACAGACTAGTAACATGGATGCTGCAGTTGAATTCAAAATCCATACATTGACCTCAAACACACGGGGAAAGTCGAGGCCGCCTTCACAATGTGGAAAAAGTCATAAACCAACAATTCTGGGCTACTATTGATAAAGCAAGCTACCCGCAGGAAAAGATTACATAAAAACTTACAAAGCAAATAATGGTAGGAGTACGTACCAGATTTCGAAAAACTAGTAGATATACAGAGACAGAACCAATTGGAAGAAAATCACTAAATGCTTAATGATCCATGAGAGTAATATGGAAGAGAACGAGGGTGCGTATACAAGTATGTGCTATTATACTTACCATAGAAGATTTGGCGGACTGACGGTAGGCTGTTCGCAAAACCGGATGCGAGCACATGTTGTTTTCGTTATCAAGGAAGTCACGTACATCTTCTTCACATGCGACAGGACTCCTGAGTTTCTCGTACACGTCTAACTTCAAGGTAATGAGTACAGAACATCTGCAACATCTGCACGTCCATACTTACGATGAAGAGAAAGAAACTGACACCGTCTAGATACATCTCCACAGTGGGGATGCAGAGAGTGTCTTCATCGGTTTTATTTCGTTATTCGCCGTACGTCCCCTGCAAAACAGAGTACGCACAGGAGAGACAACGCTGACCTCCCCTGCAGTTTTCGTCTACATCTACATACATACTCCGCTATCCACCATACGGTACGTGGCGGAAGGTACCTCGTACCACAACTAGCATCTTCTCTCCCTGTTCCACTCCCAAACAGAACGAGGAAAAAATGACTCCCTATATACCTCTGCACGAGCCCTAATCTCTCTTATCTTATCTTTGTGGTCTTTCCGCGAAATGTAAGTTGGCGCCAGTAAAATTGTACTGCAGTCAGCCTCAAATGCTGGTTCTCTAAATTTCCTCAGTAGCGATTCACGAAAAGAACCCCTCCTTTCCTCCAGAGACTCCCACCCGAGTTCCTGCATTTCCGTAACACTCTCGTGATGATCAAACCTACCAGTAACAAATGTAGCAGCCCGCCTCTGAATTGCTTCTATGTCCTCCCTCAATTCGACCTGATAGGGATCCCAAACGCTCGAACAGTACTCAAGAATAGGTCGTATTAGTGTTTTATAAGCGGTCTCCTTTGCAGATGAACAACATATTCCCAACATTCTACCGATGAACCGAAGACGACTATCCGCCTTCCCCACAACTACCATTACATACTTGTCCCACTTCATATCGCTGTGCAATGTTACGCCCAAATATTTAATCGACGTGACTGTGTCAAGCGCTACACTACTAATGGAGTATTCAAACACTACAGGATTCTTTTTCCTATTCATCTGCATTAATTTACATTTATCTATATTAGATACCGCCTACAAGAAAATTAAAGAGGCCTTTGGGGAAAAGAGAGCAGCTGTATGAATATTAAGTGCTGAGAACCCAGTCCTAAATAAATAATGGAAAGCCGAAAGGTGCTGCTAAACCGTATGGTTGACTCTTGTTTCTTATGTTGGCTAGGCCAGAGTGACGCCAATCAAACGAAGCGGGGAAAAAAGGTGTTCATCCATGACGGCGTTGCCGGTATATTCGTCTCTGTGTTATTCAGTAACTCTCGGACAAATGAGAGAGGAGGGTTGGCGATTACATCCAGATTTATTGTTGTCATTGTTGTGTCTTCAGTCCGAGGACTGGTTTGATGCAGCTCTCCATACTACGTAGGTATGTCTTTCCTTAACCTATCTTCGAAGATAAGTCGGAGATTCAGTACTGCCTCGCGTGTTCCTACATTTCTCCTAAATCCAAACTGATCTTCCCCCAGTCGGCATCTGCCAGTTCTGCTGCTCTTCTGTAAAGAACTTGTGTTAGTGTTTTGCAACCATGAATTATTAAACTGTTGGTTCGGTAATTTTGACACCTGTCAGCAACTGTTTTCTTTCGAACTGCAATTATTACATTCTTCTTGAAGTCTGAGGGTATTTCGCCTGTCTCATACATTTTACATACCAGTTGGAAAAGTGTTGTCATAGTTGGCTCTCCCAGGGCTATCAGTGGTTCTGAAGGAATATCATCTACTTCCGAAGTCTTGTTTCAACTTCTTTCAGACCTGTGTCAAATTATTTTCGTAGTATCGCATCTATCATATCATCTTCATCTACATCCACATCCCTTTCTATAACATTGTCTTCAAGTTTATCTCCACTGTATACACCCTGTACACATACCTTTCACCTTTCGGCTTTCCATTATTTATTTAGGACTGGTTTCTGAGCACCCAATATTCATACAGCTGCTCCTCTTTTCCCCAAAGGCCTCTTTAATTTTCTTGTAGGCGGTATCCATCTTTTCCCTAATGAAATATGCTTCCAAAACCTTACATTTGTCCTGTATTCATTCCTGCTTAGCCAGATATAGATTGCTAAATTCCACCACATGCCTGTGACAAACCTACGCACTATTTCCAATGCTCACAGGGACCAATATTTAACAGTATTTTGAAACGATAAATGTCACTCTATGGCAACACAGTTTATTAATTCTTGAGACAAGTAAATGCTCCCTAATCTAACTCGAATGCAAATTCACAGCACAACCGTTTAGCCACAAACTAAAGTTTTACTTGAAAATTACGTTCTGAAAGGTTAAACTGGCTTCCTGACACAAATTGATTCAGCATCCGGTAATATCAATGGTCATGTTGTTAATGTTAAAATACTCACATAGTGTTAATGGCGGCAACATTTCATTTATAACTTCCGATTCCTTGAAAATGTATTGACAAAACTTCTACCACAAACATTACGGAATTACTTTCTCCGTTCTCCGAAATCCTCAAAATCTGAATCAGGCAGATATTTCTTCAATAATCGTTCCGACAGTGTGGCAGCACCCCGACCGTCATTAGTGACGACTCGTCCCAAACTGAACCGCTTTTCCCGCTTCTTCCCATGCGTGGGTGATCTAATGGGGGAACTCCCCGCCTCTTGGAGCGAACCTTTACGAACCTTCCAGAACATCAGTGACATGAAATCCACGGGAAGTAGGTGTTTGTAATCGGTTACTTAGTAAGAATGTCGACAATGGTAACCTTATATTGGGAAGCTATTTCGAACACAATGACTCCTTTCTTCCTTTGTAACAAACACGCTATCTTGGGACTACTTTAATAAATTGATTTCTAGTGCCAATAATCCAAAATGTGCCCGGACTTTCTCATCCTGTGTTCTTTTTCCATGGCAAAAAGTCAGTTAATTCTGAACTGCGTCGAAATTACTTTTGTGGGAGAAACTTTCCTATGGATTTGACCATTACATTGATGCACGCAATCCACCTGTGATTGCTATTGTTTGGTTCGTAATTTCTTTTACAGTTTCAGTCTTTTCTTGGATTCGATATTAAATTGATATTTCGTAGGGCTGATCCAAACGGTCGTTGGGACGTCTCCACGGTAGGTAGGTCTAGATAGGTCTGATGTTTAAAATGTGAAGAAAAATGTGCTGAACAATGAGGATGATGTTGCAGTAGAAACGGTTAAATTTTGAGGAAAGCTTACGAAAAGAACTTACTTACGTATTTATGATATATGTGGGAAGGAAGGAAATTTCCCAAAACTGTAACATTGTTGTCATTATTCTCCTTAATAAGAAAAAATACAAAGAAGGCTTAAAAAACTATTGGCTTACAATCTCCTCTCCGTAATGTGCAAGATATTCCGTACTTTTACCAGCATCTGAATAGCACAAAAAAAATCTCTCTTACTCAGGGAAAGGAACAAGCTCGAGTTAGAAGTAGACTGTTTTCAATTAGTGACGTAATTACAAAACGGAGGATTGAATATGAGTTACCACTTTCTTTGCAGATATATGGAGCTTTGAAAAGAGTTTTAACTCGGTTTCAACAAAATCTGTATTAACAGTTCTCGACAAACAAGATATTTATTCAACCTGTGTGAGTGCAGTGAATAACACAGATCTTTACGCTAGAGCTTCCATCAGAATTCATCAGGATAGTGAGAAACACAGAACTGAAAAAGGAGTCACATCAGAAGTTTCCCTATCACAAAACATTCCTCATTAGATCAAGCCCTAGGATACACATCGTTAAACCGGGAGTACGAAGGAATGCATGTTAATGGTACACATCTGACCCACCTTCGTTGGTTATAGGATTCTTCTCGCTTAGAACACGTTCATACGGATGAGGAATACGTTTTCATATTTTTGGTAGTTCAATACAACGACTGGATGCACAGAAAAACAAATTTTAAAAAATAAATAAATGTGGCTTTCAGGGCTATTGATAAACTAAATAGAATTTCCAAAAATTAGTTTCTGGTGTGTTTGTAAAGAAATTTACAATGAGCCTGATCGCGATGAGTTAAAACTGAGAAAACAGACATGTACTTTTAATTCAAAAAACTACTCAAAAATTAAATATTCCTCAGAGAGCAATGGGGGAACAGAAACTGGAAATTCCTGGGAGAAACAAGAGAACAAACAAATGTATTGTAACCGAGTGGCGTTATATTTACTTTTTCCGGCTATGTTGTCAATAAAATTGATAATTAAGCAGTAATGTCAGTGTTTTAGATACAGTGAAAGAGGTCCCATCACACTGCTGTATAAGTATTTTGTGATTATCAGTTTATCACATGATTATATTGTCATAGAAACAGTTACTTCCAACAATCATGTCTGCTCTCTTCCTGAGGAAAGAATAACTTATTTTGAAGGAAAAGGAGTTGCTCAAACACCGACATAGAAAAGTCACTACACCTTTTACAGTAGACACAGTTCGCCATTGCCCTTGTCTTTGCCTCCTCTCGGGGGAGAGGAGAGGGGGGAGGGGGGGGGGGGGGGAAGGATTGCAACTGGAAGCAATGGACACAGTAGCCCAAAAGGCGGGGGCGAGTAAGTTCACATAATAGTGCCCTGCACAAATAATTCATATTTGTGGCTAAAAGTAGTGCAGTTTGTGGAAGAAGTACCTTTTTCATTGGCAAATCGTCTAAAATTTTAATCCTTCATACAAAATACACTCCTGGAAATTGAAATAAGAACACCGTGAATTCATTGTCCCAGGAAGGGGAAACTTTATTGACACATTCCTGGGGTCAGATACATCACATGATCACACTGACAGAACCACAGGCACATAGACACAGGCAACAGAGCATGCACAATGTCGGCACTAGTACAGTGTATATCCACCTTTCGCAGCAATGCAGGCTGCTATTCTCCCATGGAGACGATCGTAGAGATGCTGGATGTAGTCCTGTGGAACGGCTTGCCATGCCATTTCCACCTGGCGCCTCAGTTGGACCAGCGTTCGTGCTGGACGTGCAGACCGCGTGAGACGACGCTTCATCCAGTCCCAAACATGCTCAATTGGGGACAGATCCGGAGATCTTGCTGGCCAGGGTAGTTGACTTACACCTTCTAGAGCACGTTGGGTGGCACGGGATACATGCGGACGTGCATTGTCCTGTTGGAACAGCAAGTTCCCTTGCCGGTCTAGGAATGGTAGAACGATGGGTTCGATGACGGTTTGGATGTACCGTGCACTATTCAGTGTCCCCTCGACGATCACCAGTGGTGTACGGCCAGTGTAGGAGATCGCTCCCCACACCATGATGCCGGGTGTTGGCCCTGTGTGCCTCGGTCGTATGCAGTCCTGATTGTGGCGCTCACCTGCACGGCGCCAAACACGCATACGACCATCATTGGCACCAAGGCAGAAGCGACTCTCATCGCTGAAGACGACACGTCTCCATTCGTCCCTCCATTCACGCCTGTCGCGACACCACTGGAGGCGGGCTGCACGATGTTGGGGCGTGAGCGGAAGACGGCCTAACGGTGTGCGGGACCGTAGCCCAGCTTCATGGAGACGGTTGCGAATGGTCCTCGCCGATACCCCAGGAGCAACAGTGTCCCTAATTTGCTGGGAAGTGGCGGTGCGGTCCCCTACGGCACTGCGTAGGATCCTACGGTCTTGGCGTGCATCCGTGCGTCGCTGCGGTCCGGTCCCAGGTCGACGGGCACGTGCACCTTCCGCCGACCACTGGCGACAACATCGATGTACTGTGGAGACCTCACGCCCCACGTGTTGAGCAATTCGGCGGTACGTCCACCCGGCCTCCCGCATGCCCACTATTCGCCCTCGCTCAAAGTCCGTAACTGCACATACGGTTCACGTTCACGCTGTCGCGGCATGCTACCAGTGTTAAAGACTGCGATGGAGCTCCGTATGCCACGGCAAACTGGCTGACACTGACGGCGGCGGTGCACAAATGCTGCGCAGCTATCGCCATTCGACGGCCAACACCGCGGTTCCTGGTGTGTCCGCTGTGCCGTGCGTGTGATCATTGCTTGTACAGCCCTCTCGCAGTGTCCGAAGCAAGTATGGTGGGTCTGACACACCGGTGTCAATGTGTTCTTTTTTTCCATTTCCAGGAGTGTATTTCCAGAGAAAATATGGTACTGCAAGAGTTGCACCTCAATTACTTGGTTACAAGAAGTAGACATTACCCCATGCTTTCTCTGCCTGCACAATACGAGAGTCAAAGATATCATAAAAGCACGGTACACAATACTTCAACTGCATTGCGTCTAAAAGGTAAGATATTAACTCCTTATTTACTAATTAGTATTGTTACATGAGAGATAGGCATTTTAAAAAGAAAGGATGGTGACTTTTTTTGGGAACAACACTTTACGTGAATGCTGTTACAGTCATTGCTAGTGCCTTACAATCATTTTAGCATAGATCCTATCGATATGCTATTTGTTTACTTAAATAGATATTTCTTCTGACGTAAAGTTTCGTGTGGTAATATTTCGTAATAGAGTGGGTCGTATTTCAATACTAGTGGCTGATGAAACTTGCTTAGTTATCAAGACAAAAGTGAATTCAATCAAAAAATAACAGGTAACTTCATTTTTATTTGAAACGTTTCGTTAATTTGACTGCTAAAAAGATTTACACTAAACTTCTTGCGAGTTTGCATTTATAGAGTGGGTCGTATTTCAATATTAGTGGCTGATTAAACTTGCTTAGTTATCAAGACAAAAGTGAATTCAATCAAAAAGTAATAGGTAACTTTATTTTTATTTGAAACGTTTCGTTAATTTGACTGCTAAAAAGATTTACACTAAACTTCTTGTGAGTTTGCATTTGTTCAAAGATCGTCTGGTTAAGTATTTGAAGTTAATTTGAAAGAACTAATTTCGAAATTGGTCCCTTGTGGACTGACGACAGATTTTCTGCGCAGTAGCGGGGAATTTCATCTCTAGCCAGCACTGTAAGAGAAGTTAAACATATTTTCTCATTTCATTTTGAAATGATAGCATTGACTTTGTGTGTTCTGCAATCTTTTTCTGCACTAACAAAAATTACACTGGAAAAGCAAGGCTTTCCCAAAATATGAAAAACTGTTCCAGGCTACATATGCCTAGGAACAATTATTCTGTTCAAATTTAAAAGTGCTGCAGTCAAGAAAATCTTGTCAACACTGTAGGTAATAATCTATTTTTAGCTTGTTACTCTTCTACCTACCAGTAACCAGTAGCTGAAATCAAAAAGTGTTATTGTTGTGTACACAGTTCCGCGTAGTCAGCGCGTACACAACTTTCCCACTAGAGCGCGCCCCGCTAAGCACAACAGCGCAGGCGCAGCGCTCGTCCGTCTCCGCTCTACGAGATGGCGCTGCCATAAAGACGGACCAAATTCTGCTTCCGCCGATCCGCGTATTAATATGTAACGCAGCCAATGAGATTGCTGCTAACGTAGAACCTTTTCTCCTCGCGGCTCACACTCGCGCAGTGATACCTGAATGCGCGAGGTATTATAACGAGTGTACAGACCTCCGATCAGTCAGTCTGCATTAGTCTGTACCAGTCTACATTAGACTGTACGAGTCTGCATTAGTCTGTAGTCAAGTTTCAGTCTGCGCCTAATAAAATTATCATATTCCTCTACATAGCCATGAAGAGAAATGTGTAGACACTTTGTCAAGTATCAGAGATATGTGAGAATAAGATTAACGTACCAAGACCAAAGGAACTTCAGATTTTCAGTGGTAACCAGCATCCAGAATCAAGTTACGTAATATCTATGCATTTTATTATTTTAATAAATGCATGTGAAAATTAATCAAGTTCTGTTTAAAGTTGGTCACCGTCAATCTGCTACTCTAAGCGTGCAAGTGGCATTTCTATCGTCTGACCTAAGGGCAGAAGATAAACACGCCACGATAAGACCACGAGACACTCGCCTACTTCGTTAGAGCGACAAGTCAAATAATCTGATGGTGTGTGTACTGAAGGTCTTACAGTACGCACACCACAGTTATCAAAAAGTTTTCGAACAGACGTTTTTGGCAGCTATCACAAATATCCATTTTCGAGGCAGAGATAATCGTAGAAGAGATTAAAGAAACGTAGTTCCGCCGAAAATGATACAGGCTGCATGATAAAGAAATTTCGTTTCAAGGTACAAGATGGTCCACTATTGACGAAGCACAGCTTAACGGTCCATACCTTGTGCAACTAGTTTTAAAACTGTATAGAATTTTACTCATCGTAAAACTCTGTAAATCAAGAATTAACAAAATCCTCAAAATAGCTTAAATATAATACACAGCACTTTAATATGTAAAACGCGTAATGTTTACAAACAAGACAACCTCATGTCTCACAACAACAAGAACTATATAAAACGCCGGAAACTGCTTACGGCGGTTGCAGACTGTGTTCCTTCATGCGACCCTAAAATCCGTCCCTTAGATTGAAACACAGACCACGAAACATCATGTGTTTCTAGGTACACCACCCTTCAGTTACAACACTCTCTTCTACGTATTACTCTTCTCTTTACGTATTATTTATTGTCAGAATGAACACACTTCAGATGAACTGGCTCCTGGTCCGTTGAAAATAGCGGCACTGTTTTCACAGTGGGAACATCTGAGCTTTCAAAACGACCAGCAAGGAAACATTGAAGTGCAGAGTTAAATGTAGTTTCTAGTGATAACGACCCACTCAAATCCCCTAAATGCTCCTAAACAATAAATGATTAACAATAGTCAAACAGGTTTACATGCAGTTGACTTTTCTTAAAAATTTCAGCTGAAGTGGAAAACAGTTCTCGAATTGTAATTTTTATTAATCTCTGTGAGTACGTCGACTGACACTACGACAATCACTAAAGGCTGCAGTAATTTCACAAACTCTAGCAGGCGCGACCAGCCACTCGTAAAACAGAAAATCCAAGTTCACAGTACTTAAAGAAAGTAGAGCGAAGGCCCATTATAACTAGAGTGCACAATGTAATCGTGATCATAAGGGAAATGATACATCTAGTATACATCTAGTTGAGGACTGCAGTGAATTGATAAATATGGAGGAGATATTTCTCCACAGTTAATGGTAAATGGATAATTACTGTGATGAATGTGATGATGACGATGACATGACTGTGGACTTTCTTATAAATACAACCGCTAATGTGGCTATGAACAACTCGAATGATGTGATTGTTGGGACGTTCTCTTTGTTCAGCGCCGACATTTATTTGGTATGACGTAAACGACTTGCCCTCTGTTACTCCTATGTTGCGTCGCGTAAGTCGTAGCTTCCGATTAATGACTCGTAGTCTTGCCTCTGGTTGCAGTTAACAACCAATACCGTGCATGTGTGATACACGTCGTCTGCTGCAGATATTAGTCTAGACCTCGACAGCTCGCAGATTCGCTGTCGCATAGCGTAGTCTGCGTAACGTACAGTTCCCCAACGTTTCGATCAAGACTAGTTCACATCATCGGAGGAGTCTCATGGTAGCCTACAAACCTACCTCTATGAGCGCGCACAGGAAACCAAATGTTGCTCCTGACTCCACTGCTTCTGTGTAATGGCTGTAGTCAGCAAGATGCAGACGCAAAACACAGAGGCGGTCAACATACGAAATCAGTGAAATTCTGAGGAACTGTCGCAATTAAAAAAAGGAAAAGAAAAAATGCGTGTGTGTGTGTGTGTGTGTGTGTGTGTGTGTGTGTGTGTGAGAGAGAGAGAGAGAGAGAGAGAGAAAGAGAGAGAGAGATGCACACCCGCCACGCGTGAAAGACCCGCTCTTGCTTTTCTGTGGTAACTGAAAAATACAGAGGCAGAGATTCTTTTCACGACGGAAAACATGGTGACCCCCAGATCCACTAACGGCCGTTGGGCGACATGAGATTGCGCAGTGTCTAGTAGAATTGTTGTTATAATCAATATTAAATTCTTTTAAATTATGTGGAAGCTGGTGCATCATAACTAAAAACTGCAAAACAAGTGTAACAGTTACTTTTTCCACTAAAAACAGTTGGTTTGTAATTATAAAAAAGGTGTTTCGCAACTAGTATTAGACTTTGCAGGTGCTTCACATGATACGAGGCTCATGTCGAGCAAATTTGGCAGGGGAACAAAGCGTTTCAAGGAATAAAGCTCAGAAATTACAGTACGTAACAGTAATTTGCTATCATCCAATATTTCTACCTTACTTTCAGTTCTGCATCCACTGTTATCAACTTCACCCGTAGAGCTGAACGACAAAGGTCTCTTCTATTATATGTTCTTATTTTTATCTAGTAGGTGCGGTATGATTTAAGATGTATTTTATAAATTAATTGTAACCGTAATTATTTTCTGTAAAATTTTTCTTGATATATGCATTACAGAAGTGAGTGCATATTGTTTTTGAAAACAGAAGATAGAATGCTTTGAATGCCACGTCGCCTTACGTTGCTATAGCTATAGCCCTGCTATCTTTTTCCGAATGTTCAGATGACTTACCAAGTTATGAAGGTATGCACAGTTTATCGTGGACTCCGGAAAACGTTGCAGTTCACTTTTCACATTAACAGAGAGCACTGGGAGTGAAAGAAGTGGTTACTGACAGTTGAAAGTCCTAGAACTAATCGGGGATCGAAGCCGTGATCTTTAAGTCCATAGTCTGGCACTTATGTAATTTGACTGACAAAGTTGATTCATCTCGCATTCTTCCCAATATCCAAGTAAACAAAAACTTTATACCTTTCAATGCTTAGTTCTGGTAAAGCTCTTTGCCGAATTATTTCTATCGGTTATCTTTGTACCATGCGTATTTGCCACAAATTCATGTTTCATTTCAAAATAAATTCATTTCAGATATATCTCTCGATGAAAAGAAATTTGACTTTGGATCCTATTATTATACGAGTGTACGTACTTTTTGCACGTTTTCCACTATTTATTGACTTAGTTCTGCGTGAAATGTAACTCATTTCAATCCCTTCCCATTAGACGTAGCGACAACGTGTTTTTTCAAATGATGGTTTAAATTTTATACACTTTTAACATCTTTCGCCCACACTATCCTATAATACCACGGTTTTGAAGTTTCAAAACTGTTTTGATACACATTTTTGTGTGGTACTTTCGTAAATATCTTCCACAAGTTTTCGTTATTATGAGGGAGGATGATGCATTTCTACAATTCCAATGTTTTCCGTATTCAAATAGTCACCATGATGATTAAGGTAGAAACCGGTCGAAATAAAATACACAGTCGTAAAGCTGCATTTCATGATTTTTTTAACTCTTCAAAATATACTGCTTTTCACTAATTGCGGCCTACTTTGATTGATAACATATCAGATGACGTGATGGCTTATGATTATATCTCGTCGTCAAACTTTATAGTGTTCTTTTTTCGATTGTTAGTTTTCTCCCAAGCTAGTAACGCGCGTTTCTGCATCGCCTTTTGCTGCCGATTCCCTATTTGTATCACCACTAGCTCGTCGAGATAGACAGCTATTTTGCCACACTTTTATTCCAGACTTCTCGCAAAATGGAAGACCGAATCCAAGTATTCTGCTGTATGGCTTCGTGATTGGCAAATGTACCGTACCTTGAATTAAAAGTTTTCCCTGCCTCGTTGGCGCTGTTTATTTTCACCGTAAATGAGCAGCACGTTTACAGAAAGGGGTGCGGGAGACTTCGTCTGCCTCCTTTAAACAAGCTGCAAGCCTTCCCTTCCCGATACATTTCGTCTGATTACAGTCGCCAATTGACGACGCTACTCTCAAGTTTTACAAAGCATTTCTTATTAGAGAGCCAGAAGACACAAAAAATAACGAATAATAGCTCATTACTGCATTTGCTGGTTCGCGTAACACGTAAGTTATTTTATATTGTTGTTGTTGTGGTCTTCAGCCCTGAGACTGGTTTGATGCAGCTCTCCATGCTAATCTATCCTGTGCAAGCTCCTTCATCTCCCAGTAACTACTGCAACCTACATCCTTCTGAATCTGCTTAGTGTATTCATCTCTTGGTCTCCCTCTACGATTTTTACCTTCCACGCTGCCCTCCAATGCTAAATTTGTGATCCCTTGATGCCTCATACAAATACTTGCAGGAACGACTTCCTGACATTTAAATCTATACTCGATGTTAACAAATTTCTCTTCTTCAGAAATGTTTTCCTTGCCATTGCCAGTCTACATTATATATCCTCTCTACTTCGACCATCATCAGTTATTTTGCTCCCCAAATAGCAAAACTCCTTTACTACTTTAAGTGTCTCATTTCCTAATCTAATTCCCTCAGCATCACCCGACTTAATTCGACTACATTCCATTATCCTCGTTTTGCTTTTGTTGATGTTCATCTTATACCCTCCTTTCAGGACACTGTCCATTCCGTTCAACTGCTCTTCCAAGTCCTTTGCTGTCTCTGACAGAATTACAATGTCATCGGCGAACCTCAAAGTTTTTATTTCTTCTCCATGGATTTTAATACCTACTCCAAATTTTTCTTTTGTTTCCTTTACTGCTTGCTCAATATACAGATTGAATAACATCGGGGAGAGGCTACAACCCTGTCTCACTCCCTTCCCAACCACTGCTTCCCTTTCATGTCCCTCGACTCTTATAACTGCCATCTGGTTTCTGTACAAATTGTAAATAGCCTTTCGCCCCCTGTATTTTACCCCTGCCACCTTTAGAATTTGAAAGAGAGTATTCCAGTCAACATTGTCAAAAGCTTTCTCTAAGTCTACAAATGCTAGAAACGTAGGTTTGCCTTTTCTTAATCGTTCTTCTAAGATAAGTCGTAAGGTCAGTATAGCCTCACATATTCCAACATTTCTACGGAATCCAAACTGATCTTCCCCGAAGTCGACTTCTACCAGTTTTTCCATTCGTCTGTAAATAATTCGCGTTAGTATTTTGCAGCTGTGACTTATTAAACTGATAGTTCGGTAATTTTCACATCTGTCAACACCTGCTTTCTTTGGGATTGGAATTATTATATTCTTCTTGAAGTCTGAGGATATTTCGCCTGTCTCGTCCATCTTGCTCACCAGATGGTAAAGTTTTGTCAGGACTGGCTCTCCCAAGGCCATCAGTAGTTCTAATGGAATGTTGTCTACTCCCGGGGCCTTGTTTCGACTCAGGTCTTTCAGTGCTCTGTCAAACTCTTCACGCAGTATCATATCTCCCATTTCATCTTCATCTACATCCTCTTCCATTTCCATAACATTGTCCTCAAGAACATCTCCCTTGCATAGACCCTCTATATACTCCTTCCACCTTTCTGCTTTCCCCTCTTTGCTTAGAACTGGGTTTCTAACTGATCTCTTGATATTCATACAAGTGGCTCTCTTTTCTCCAAAGGTCTCTTTAATTTTCCTGTAGGCAGTATCTATCTTACCCCTAGTGAGACAAGCCTCTACATCCTTACATTTGTCCTCTAGCCATGCGTGCTTAGCCATTTTGCGCTTCCCGTCGATCTCATTTTTGAGACGTTTGTATTCCTTTTTCCCTGCTTCACTTACTGCATTTTTATATTTTCTCCTTTCATCAATTAAATTCAATATTTCTTCTGTTACCCAAGGATTTCTACTAGCCCTCGTCTTTTTACCTACTTGATCCTCTGCTGCCTTCACTACTTCATCCCTCAGAGCTACCCACTCTACTTCTACTGTATTTCTTTCCCCCATTCCTGTCAATTGTTCCCTTATGCTCTCCCTGAAACTCTGTACAACCTCTGGTTTAGTCAGTTTATCCAGGTCCCACCTCCTTAAACACCCACCTTTTGCAATTTCTTCAGTTTTAATCTACAGTTCATAACCAATAGATTGTGGTCAGAGTCCACATCTGCCCCTGGAAATGTCCTACAATTTAAAACCTGGTTCCTAAATCTCTGTCTTACCATTATATAATCTATCCGATACCTTTTAGTATCTCCAGGATTCTTCCATGTATACAACCTTCTTTTATGATTCTTGGGCCAAGTGTTAGCTATGATTAAGTTATGCTCTATGTAAAATTCTAACAGACGGCTTCCTCTTTCATTTCTTAGCCCCAATCCATATTCACCTACTATGTTTCCTTTTCTCCCTTTTCCTACTGTCGAATTCCAGTCACCCATGACTATTAAATTTTCGTCTCCCTTCACTACCTGAATAATTTCTTTTATCTCATCATACATTTCTTCAATTTCTTCGTCATCTGCAGAGCAGGTTGGCATATAAACTTGTACTACTGTAGTAGGCATGGGCTTCGCGTCTACCTTGGCCACTATAATACGTTCACTATGCTGTTTGTAGTAGCTTACCCGCACTCCTATTTTTTTATTCATTATTAAACCCACTCTTGCATTACCCCTATTTGATTTTGTATTTGTAATCCTGTATTCACCTGGCCAGAAGTCTTGTTCCTCCTGCCACCGAACTTCACTAATTCCCACTATATCTAACTTTAACCTATCCATTTCCCTTTTTAAATTTTCTAACCTACCTGCCCGATTAAGGGATCTGACATTCCACGCTCCGATCCGTAGAATGCCAGTTTTCTTTCTCCTGATAACGACGTCCTCTTGAGTAGTCCCCGCCCGGAGATCCGAATGGGGGACTGTTTTACCTCCGGAATATTTTACCCAAGAGGACGCCATCATCATTTAATCGTACAGTAAAGCTGCATGCCCTCGGGAAAAATTACGGCTGTAGTTTCCCCTTGCTTTCAGCCGTTCGCAGTACCACAACAGCAAGGCCGTTTTGGTTAGTGTTACAAGGCCAGATCAGTCAGTCATCCAGACTGTTGCCCCTGCAACTACTGAGAAGGCTGCTGCCCCTCTTCAGGAACCACACGTTTGTCTGGCCTCTCAACAGATACCCCTCCATTGTGGTTGCACCTGCGGTACGGCTACCTGTATCGTTGAGGCACGCAAGCCTCCCCACCATCGGCAAGGTCCATGGTTCATGGGGGGAGGTTATTTTATATACGTACACATATTCTGAACAGCGCCCACAAAAGAATTGTTCGATCTATCACGCCTTCTACCGTTAACGTCCTCAGGAGCCAGACTCGCTGTTCGTCACAGAGGTAAGACATTGGAGTGCTACTCATGAGGACTAAGGTTCGGATCAACGTCTAACCATCCTGTTTTAGGTTTCCCATGGTTTCTCAAAGTCACTTATGGCAGATGTTGGGATGGTTCCTTTGCAAACGACACTACATTGCATCACCAGACTTAATTTTGCTCCACTCCACAATTTATCTTTCACATTTGCTGATGATTATCTTATAACCTCTTTCTAATACGTTTCTCATTCTGTTCATTCGATTTTACAAAACCTTTCGGTTTTTGACAGAATGACAATGTCATCGGCGGATTTTAAAATTTTTATTTGAGCTTTATGAACTTTGATACCTTTTCCAAATCTGTCTTTGGTTTTCCTGTTCAGTGCACAAAGTGAATAACACAGAGAGTAGGCTACAATCCTTTCTCATTCCCTTCCAAACTACTGGACCCATGCAAGTTCTTCCGATATTACAACTGCTGTCTGGTGTCTGTACAACTTTGATATAACCCTTCGCTTTGTTTATTTCATACCCGCTACCTTCATAATTTCAAAAATTGTACAGCACTTAGTACCATCAAAATCTTTCTCTTAATAAGCAAGTGTTTGAAACGAAGGTTTGTCTTCCTACAATCTCTTTTCTAAGGTAAATCATACGTTCCTACATTTCTCCAGAACACAAATTCATCTTTCCCTACATCTACTTCTACCATTCTCTCGTTTTATCGATAAATAGTTTTGCTGATTATTTTCAACTGTGACACTAAAGTGATGGTTCGATAATATTTGCAACTATCAGCACCTGATTTCCTCGGAACTGGAATTACTACATTCTTCTTGAATTCTGTGGGTATTTCGCCTGTTTCATTTACTTTACAAGGCGGAGTAATATTTTCAAGGACCGCTTTCGCAAAGATTTCAATAATTCTGAAGGAGTGTAGTCTAGCCAGGGTCCTGCATTAAGGTAATGGCAAAGTATCACAAAACATGTAACCAGAATGTTTCTCAGCTGCCTTCTCAAAGATATAACTAATGCAATGAATGCCTTGCATCCAGATATTTGTCATGGGCAGAAATGGTGCAGTGAAACATTGAATTAGACACGAGAATATTTATTAGTTATTTCCCCATCAGATATTGTGTTTGGTCACATCTACTAGCTCACAAAATTGGTGCTTCGTTTAACTGTATTTATTTAAAACGTGGGTTTGAAATAAAGATTCAGATTTTGCATTTACTTCATAATTACTATTGTGCCTCTAGAGTACAACCGTTTTACATAAACCAAACAAATTAATGTTACATGAAATACATGCTAGCCTCAGAACAGTCATACAAAGATCAATTAATCAATGTATTTTTGAAAACCATCGAAGATGGAAAACCTCTTTGTCAAGTCAAATACCGGCTTGCTAGTTCGAATGCCGACTTTAATACAGTTCATAAACAGGATGGACTATACCTCAGTGAACTGCAGTCGCGAAAGCCACTCTGCTGCAACATTCAGTATGTAAGCCACATGTATCTCCACAGGCCGACATGGAGAGCTTCGCATTTTGTAATGTAAAAATGTTACCTTTCGATCCAGTACCATCGTATGAGAATAGCTTTATATTTACTGAAACATTTCACACATAAAAACCATGCTATTTTTATGTACCTAGCTCTGACTCTTTTTCCCAGTATTTATAAATGCAACCACTTCTAATAGCACACTTTTCCAGCTCTTTAATAAACGCAACCTCTTTCAATAGCATACTTTTTCTCACTGTAAGAAAATGTACTTTATCTCTAGCACAGCCACGAGCGGAACATGAACAAGACATAGCTTTTGTTCTCCTTCGAAACTTGGAAAGCATGCCTTAACATTTACACGCACCTTCATCCCTCATTAGTTTAGTCACTTACGCCCCTAAGATATTCAGTAAAGGGAATACTGTAGAAGACGTTGCAGAGGTCGACCAGGGGCCTAAAGATAACAGCAAACGTTGCTCGTGAATAATCTCCACCTAATAAACCTAACGAAAATCTATAGAAATTAGTAAAAATGCAGATATAACAGACTACTTTCATCAGCCTGTCCGGGAAATGAAGAGCAGACTTGAAATGTTTTCTGTGAAGTAACCAGCAGACCATATTCTAGGGTGATTGTTTAACCAACCCTAACAGCTAGGAAATGGTCCTCATTCACCATGTGCGATCAAAATTAACATAGTACAAATATTAGAAACATTCTTGGATATACGAGGTTTGTCCGGAAAATACGTATAAAAGTTGAATAATAACTTTATTTAACAATTATCCAGGTATTACAATATGGTCTCCTTCAAAGTACTCGCCCTGAGACGCGATACACTTCTGCCAACGCCGTTTCCACTGTTGATAACATTGCTGAAAGTCTTCAGTTGTGATTTTGTTCAGTTGCCGTGTCGTTTCCTCCTTGATGGCTTCCACATCTCCCAAGTGCCGCCCCCGAAGCACCATTTTGCATTTCGGGAACATGAAGAAGTCACACGGGGCTAAATCGGGTGAATAAGTCGGGTGGTCTGTCACGGTGATTGAGCTTCGGGCCAAAAACTCGCGCACAACGAGCGATGTGTGAGCAGGCGCATTGTCGTGATGAAGGATCCACCTGCCCCCTTTTGCCAACTCTGGTCGAACTCGGGCCACACGAGCTCTGACACGTGTCAGAACTTCAACGTAAAAATTTCCGTTCACTCTCTGGCCGGGAGGAACAAATTCCTTGTGAACAATGCCCCTAGAATCAAAGTAAACAATCAACATTGTCTTCACATTGGACCTCGATTTTCGCGACTTTTTTGTTCTCGGTTCTCCTGCTAGTTTCCATTCCTTGCTTTGAGATTTGAGCTCCACATCGAATTCGTAAAACTAGGACTCGTCTCCAGTGATGACTCGGTTCAGAAAATCCCCTCGTTCCTCTGCTTCCAACCAATCCTCACAGCACTCAACCCTCTTTGCTTTCTGTTCTGGCGTCAAGAGCTTCGGTACGATTTTCTCACACAATTTCTTCATTTCAAGTTTTTGTGTCAGGATTTCGTGAACGATTGTTTTGGGGATTGACAGCTCGTCAACAACAATTCTGACTGTCAATCTACGGTCTTTAAGAACACAAGCCCGAATTCGTTCAACATTTGCATCGGAACTCGATGTCGACGGGGGTCCTGGACGAGGGTCATCGTTCACTTCTTCTCGGCCATCCCGGAACCTTTTTAACCACTTGTTCACGGTTGGTTCCTCCAGAGAATTGTCTCCGTAAACCTGTTTCAAACACTCAAAAATCTCACGGCCATTCTTGCCCAGCTTTGCAAGAAACTTGACGTTGACGCGCTGTTCCTCAATCACAGAGAGCTCCATGCCGACGGCAGGTGTAAAAGGGTAACTGTCAACAAGCTGCCGCACACTCCCACCTTCACGCAGAGTGCTCTGACTCGAACTGAGCGTTGATGGGATTGATTACAGCAGTAGTCCCACCTGGCGGTGACTGCAACTTGTAACATAAAGACATTATTCAACTTTTATACGTATTTTCCGGACAAATCTCGTATAGTCCTGATAAACTACAACATGTTCATTTGGAAATCATCTCAAATGTCTATGGGAGTAATGACCTTTAGCTGAATATAAAGACCAATATCACTATCATACATGAAACACTAAGTTTAATAAAATGTAAGAATAGCTCTTAAAATGTACATTAAAGGGCGTTAAGCATACTGAAAACAGGATCGTTTTATGATCTGAGTTATTTACAATTTGTATACAGGTTTTGAAAAATGTCTAAACTGAGCAAATTCCTATATAAAAGGCATATATGAATCTACACAAAAAGTTAAAAAGTATACAAGGTATGTCTAGGCTATGGTCTCTGGATGACTGTGCTGCTGTAAGTAAATCATCTATAAATAATGTGTGAAAATAACGTTTACATAAATGGGTAAGGTAACTACTTATTCAAACTATGGCCTCTCTTAACAGTGATACTCTAAGTGAAAAACCATAAATAGTGTGTTAACATAATATTTAGGTAATGTATTAAGGTAAACATTTCATCAAATTATTGCCCCATAAATAATGTGTGAACATTATTGATTTACATTTATGTAGTTGAGTAAGACAATCTTTTAGTTAAAATATTGCTCGCTGTGACCACGATGTTGCAAGTGAAACATCCAAATATACTAGCTGAACATAACTGCTCTAATAAGCTCCAATTTAAGAATACTACCAATAATTAACCTATAGGCATGTGAATTTACATGTACAAGATTAAATATTATATCGATACGAATAATCTTCTCAGGCTTGATCTCTTTGAATCTTGTAATTTAATGGCAGATGTGAAATAGTAAAATTATTTCTCATGTACCCTCATTAGAGTTAAGTCAAAAAGAGTTGATGGAGACCATCTAGATATAGGCAAGTAACGAATCATAGTACTTGTGACCTGATTACATTTTTTAACAACCATAATATGACCATATGAAACCAGCAAAGATCTAATATTTCTCATTTCATGGAGACTGAACAAAAGTATCATTGCATTGAAACTGAGACTAGGACATCAATGACATTACTACAAAGGATTACAGAATGGTTTCTAATTTTGGTTAATGGTACAAAAGGTTACCGCAGTTGATAAGTCAAAAGTTCTTAATTAATGATATAAGAATGCACTATCCATAGGATAATAAATGTAAAATAGTAGGATGAAGTGCAATGTCTTTGTGTATGGGGGTATTAGTTGATCACGACTGTCCACTATGGCAGAAATTAGTTCTTTATCTTATTCAACGAGAGGAGGTGAAATTACAAGCGTCATGTATTACTTAATAGCTCCCCAGGGTTCTGTCGCACGTGAAGGGCTAATGAATGAGTCTTTGCTTACTACACCGTTTCTGATGATATAGTGGTGACTCTTTTACAAAATTGAAGTAGTGGACACAACAGCAGCACTCGTTGCGTCATGACTCATTTGGACAGATTATTAGCAGGTTGGTACCTTGGGCACTGATCTGGCACGTGTTTATCCTTAGAACCTCAACGAAGCTTCTTCACGATCCGGCATCTGTCTTGCTCCGTGAAACAGATTTTCTTGTCTTGCCCATCTCCTGTTCTACTGATTACCCCAGTCACCTCCTTCTTCAGTGACGTTTCAAACAAAACATTGAAAGAAATCCTAATCATAATAATGCACTACTTTGTGGAAAGCACTCTGCTCATCAATTATACAAACAAACTGCCAATAAAAATAGCTTCATATTTATCACACATATTCCACATATCCCATGGGTTTTGTAGTTGTTTCCTAACAAATCTCGCCAGATGAATTTCTGTTTCTATGACCAGAGTACACCCAACTACTCTTGCTACAATATTTATTACATTCAGCTACATATTCTGCACTACCTTCCAATAACAAACACATGTCAGAATCATAGTAACTACTAACATCATACACACACACAAACACACACACACACACACACACACACACACCACACCACTCCAATACACACATACACTGACCAGTCTCATTAATGTCACAACCTGTCAAAAGCCCAGATAACTACCTTTTGCACTGGGAGTCACTATGTGATACGCAGAAAGTGAGTTAGTGAGTTTTTGAAAGGTATGTATAGGGATGTGGAGCCATGCAAACTCTGTCACTATAGCCAGATGCGCTAGATTTTTCAGTTGACTATCCATGGCGCGCACAGTTCGACCGACGTGGTACCACAGATTACCTATTTGGTTTAAATCTGGAGGGGGGTCTGGGTGCCAGGAAAGTATGTTAAACTAATTTTGGTGTTCTTTGAACCACACACATACATTGTGAGCTGTGTGACTCGTTGTCCTGCTGGTAGACGTTATCATACCAAGGTAAACCAAACTGCATGTAGGAGTGAACATGGTCCCCAAAAGTAGATGTATAATTGTGTTGATCCATTGTGCTTTTCAGCATTACGAGATCACCCAAAGAACGGCACAAAAATATTTCCGTCCAGTTTCAGTATTGGCATTTAAATTCCCACCTTTGTCTCCAGTGAGTAGTATTCAGCATGGGTGCATGAACCAAGTGCCTGCTGCAGAGTCCTATATGCTGCAACATTTGCTAAACGGTCACTGAGGAGACACTGTTAGTAGCCCCTTGGCTCATTGGGTACGCCAGTTGCTCAGTATTATATATATATATATTCGCTTGTGCACGTCTCTGCAACTGTCGTTGACGCCTGGCATCTGTGGCGCCGTTTTTGGATAGAGCCATTTTTCCATGCAAAATTCATTTTAAACGCAGTGGCACGTGAACAGTTTACAAACTTTGCAGTTATGGAAATGCTTCTATGCTTGGCTCAGACGCCAATGTTTATGCCCTTTTTGACGTCAGGTGATTCACTCAATTTCCACATTATGACATCTGTTTTCCACAGTCCCTGACATGATTTATATACCTTCCATTGCTAGTGCTGCCACCTTCCATCTCACAGGCGAACAGCCTGTGCCCTCTTATCAGATGAAGCTGAATCCATTACTGCGGAACTGACACAGATAATACCAGGCGACCACTACCTCTATACTTTACCTGTACTTCTATTCTGTATTGCACTCTCGATTGCTCCATACCAATATTTTCAAGATGCAATGCCTGTCTTGGAAAGTAACTATGAGTCAGTTTCGCACTTGTTGACAATTCCAGCTCCCTGAGGTCAGTACGAACCTTTTCATTGACTGAATAAACAGCCTCTAAATTTCACAAAGCTCTATAACAATAGCTAGAGCCTCAAGCTAAGTCATTCAGTAGTTCTGTTCACACCTTATGAACATTTGGCTCATAAAAGAGATAGTATGATGCTGCACCATTCCATCTACCTCAAATGCCTGAAACAACTTAGCAATCAAGACCTGTCTTGGAACTACCGGAATTTACACAAAAACCCCAACTCAAGTCTGTATGTGAAAGGAAGAGAGCCCTCTAAAAGAATCTGTTTTATATTCTCAAACTCTGCCTCTGTTTGGGTGTCCCAGACCGAAATAGTCTTCTTGTCAATCAAGGCATATAAATTCATAAGCTTTCTGTAGAAATTAATCAACCCAGAATTGCAGTAAGCTGTTTCCTCATTTTAGTAATTGGAATGCCTCTAATTTTCGGAATCTGAAGCAGTCACAATGCGACTTAAAAATTTCACTTATTTCCGTCCAAGTTCTGATATTCGTTTTCGAATTTACATACACCAAACTCTTTGACGTCACCTAACAGCCTATCCAAAGTCTCATTTTCTTACATCTCTGTTCCACAGTTAACACATCAGTAACATACGTGGTAAAACTCCTTGTTAAGTCTAGTGGAAGATTGCTATTGAAACCTCTTATAAATACAAAGAAACTGACACTCAATCCAAAGGATGTCTTACGAAACTGATAGCAACAGCCAAATCATAAGAATGCCATGAACTTCTGATATGAAAAGTTCAGCTCAGTCTGTCAGTAGCTTGCTTCAAGATCTACTGAAGACAGGACACTAACACCATAAATTTTGTAAAATAAGTAGTCTAATGACAGTGGTTCATCTTTTCTGGAACAATATTTGTAGTAATTTTGCTGGAATCCAATACAAAGTTGATACCACCTCCTTTCTTTGGCACAATTGGCAATGGATTATGTATCAGCAAGTTCAATCCCCCCATGCTGCAGCATCTTCCCTCTTTCTGCCTTAACATTTGTCTTGAAAAATACTGGTATATGATATGACCTAGCAAAAGTTCTCATATTTTCTTGACTCTAAACACATATTTAAATACCTCAGTTGTACCAGGCTATTCAGAATGACAGTGCAGACCTCAAACAAACATTCTTTCACTATCTCATCTGCTTCCTCAATGCAGTCAACCAATACTGTATTTACGTTCGGTACAAACACCTCTTTGTTTGATTAGTAGCAGAGTTGTATTAGTCTACAGGCCTCATAAGAAACATAAGATGGTGGTTCTAGTTCTCCTCATTGATCACTTATTCATAAAACCACATTTTTAACATAGACTCATTCTACTTCAGCGTCACTTCACCACTAACCAAGTCCATCACCGTTTGTTGCATGGACAGTAAGTGAACTGTGAATACAGCTTCAATCGCCAGTCTTAGCACAATCACAAAATTCACTGAAAAACTCTTCAACAATACACACCTGTCTCTTCACGTCAATACTCTTCTCAAGAGCACGAAAGAAGAATACACCACGAACATACACTGTCACACTGCTGAAATGCAGCCTCACTCAACACAGACGCCTAGCTTCCGATATCAAGCATGGAAGATGAAACACACACATCAAAAAAAGTTTTGCAACACCTCGGTTCCGCAACTTGTACAGAAAAGTGGAACAGAGATCAACATAAACATCACTTCCGCCATTTGATTGCTCATGAAAACCACATATTGCATGTTGTACCACCATACAATGAAACCAGTTTGCTGTACATACTGGTACCTCTAATACCCAATATCACGTCCTCTTGCATTGATACATGCTTCTATTCGTCCACAAGTTCATCAAGGCACGGTTAGTACAGATTGTCCCACTCCTCAACGGCGATTCGGCGTAGATACCTCAGAGTGGTTGGTGGGTCACGATATGGTTGCACTATGGGTCGGAAGATGGCATACACGTATCGTGTAGCAGTTACGGCGCCTTCCATTACCACCAGCGGAGTGCGTCGCGCCACATAATGCCACCCCAGAATAGCAGGAAACCTTCACCTTGCTGCACTGGCTGGACAGTGTGTATAAGGCATTCAGCCTGACCTGGTTGCCTCCAAACACCTCTCAGACGATTGTCTTGTTGAAGGTATATGAGACACTCATCGGTGAAGAGCGGTCCATTCGACATGTTGTTGGGCCCATCTGTACCGCGCTGCATAGTGTCATGGTTGCAAAGATGGACCACGCCATGGACGTTGGGAGTGAAGTTGAGCGTCATGCAGCCTATTGCGCACAGTTTGAGTCGTAACACGACGTTCTGTGGGTGCACGAAAACCATTATTCAAAATGGTGGAGTTGCTGTCAGGGTTCCTCCGAGGCATAATCTGTAGGTAGCGGTCATCCACTGCAGTAGTAGCCCTTGGGCGGCCTGAACGAGGCATGTCATCCTGTCTCTCTGTATGTCCTCCATGTCCGAACAAAATCACTTTGGTTTACTCCGAGACGCCTAGACACTTCCCTTGGCCGGCCGGAGTGGCCGAGCGGTTCTAGGCGCTACAGTCTGGAACCGCGCGAGCACTACGGTCGCAGGTTCGAATCCAGCCTCGGGCATGGATGTATGTGCTGTCCTTAGGTTAGTTAGGTTTAAGTAGTTCTAAGTTCTACCACTAGATGACCTCAGAAGTTTAGTCCCATAGTGCTCAGAGCCATTTGAACACTTCCCTTGTTGAAAGTCCTTCCTGGCACAAAGTAACAATGCGGACGCGACCGAACAGCGGTATTGACCGTCTACGCATGACTGAACTACAGACAACACGAGCCGTGTTATCTCCTTCCTGGTGGAATGACTGGAACTGACCGGCTGTCGGACCCCCTCCGTCTAAGAGGTGCTGCTGATACATGGTTGTTTACATCTTTGGGCGGTTTTAGTGACATCTCTAAACAGTCAAAGGTACTGTGTCTGTGATACAATATCCACAGTCAACGTCTATCTTCAGGAGTTCTGGGAACTGAGGTGTTGCAAAACTTTTTTTGATGTGTGTAGCATCATTAAGATTTATCTGAGGTAGCACAGCAGTTACATTTTCCTGTCTCTCATCAAGCAAAATTCTCCTACATCTCCAAAATCAAATATTTTGTTCATAGCTTTTGTCCATAATATTTTAGCACCCATATCGTCTGACACCTGCAGAGTCTCTCACATAGTGATGGACATTCTTGCATATTATTCCACAGATCAGCTGATCTTACCTCCACAATAGTCAGGCCTGGATCTGTACCATTCCAGTGACCACCTCTGTCGTTATGTCTACCGTGTTTACTGAAACACCTACCATTCAAATGCCCCCTACCTCTCCACAAATTACTGTTTCATTGCTGTGAGGCCTCTCATTCTGATACCACGTCCTATTATTTCTCATACCCATTATATCTTGAGTCATTATATCCTGAGTCATAGTTACTACTTCTTTGTGGCTGGGATGCAGATAAACAAAGTGATTACTATTTCTACCTGAACTACTCTCGTCACAGGTTTTTTTCAGATTCCTGTAGTGGACACTGAAACCCTCCCAAGCCATTTTTCACTTTACCGGTAAGAGTAATTTGATGTAATTATGAAAATATGCTACGGGCATTAACGGACTTTGAATGCAGAATGGTAGCTACACGCATGGAACATTCCATTTCGGAAACCGTTTGAGAATTCAATACTCTGAGATCCATAGCGTAAAGAGTGTGCCGAGAATCCACATTTCAAACGTTACTTCGCACCATGGACTACGTACTTAACGACCGAGAGCAGTGATGTTTGGTAGAGTTGTCAGTGCTAACAGTCAAGTAACATTGCGTTAAATAACCTCATAAATTAATGTGTGACATACGACGAACGAATCCGTTAGGGCAGTGGTGGCGAAATTCGGCGATAATGGGCAGTGAAAGCCCTAGACGATCGATTTCAGCTGCTAAGAGCTGATGGTAGGATTCGAGTATGGCGCAGACCCCACGAATCTGTGGACCCAAGTTGTCAACAACGCACTGAGCAAGCTGGAGGTGGCCCAAACTGGTGTTGTCTGTATTTACATGGAATGGACGGGTCCTTTGGCCCTAACGAACCGTTTTTTGTCTGAAAATGGTTGTGTTCGTGTACTTGGAAATCATTTGCAGCCATTCATGGGCTACATGTTCCCACGAAGGAATTTATATAGATGTTAATGCGTCATGTCACCAGGCCACAAGTGTTCACGATTGGTTTGAAGAATATTCTGGAGAGTTCAAACGAATGATTTGGCCAACTAGATCACCTGACATGAATACCATCGAACATTTGTAATCCAGAGGTCAAATCTTGCACAAAATCCTGCACCGGCAACGCTTTCGCATTTGTGGACGGCTATAGAGGTAGCATGGCTCAGTATTCCTAGAGGGAACTTCCAGCGACTTGTTGAGTCCTTTGAACATCGAGTTGCTGCACTACGCAAATCAAAAGGCCACATGATATTATAAGGTGTCCCATGGCTTTTGTCTCCTCAGACTACAGTGCATCAATCCTTTGTCAATGGACATTTCTTCGATATAGTTCTACGGTCTCGACAAATGGGTGCAATATACACACATCAAAAAAGTTTTGCATCACCTCGGTTCCGAGAGTTCCGGAACCTGTACAGAAAATTGGAATAGAGATCAACATAAACATCATTTCCGCCTTTTTATTGTTCTTGAAAACCACACATTGCATGTTGTACCATCATACAGCGAGACCTTCAGAGACGGTGGTCCAGATTGTTGTACACACTGGTACCGCCAGTAACCAGTAGCACGTCCTCTTGCATTGATGCATGCCTGTATTCGTCGTGGCATACTATTCACAAGTTCATCAAGGCACTGTTGGTACAATTTGTCCCACTCCTCAACGGCGATCCCTCATAGATTCCCTACAGTGGTTGTGGGTCACGTCACCCATAAACAGCCCTTTTCAATCTATCCCAGGCATGTTCGATAGCGTTCGTATCTGGAGAACACGCTGGCCATTCTACTCGACCAATGTCGTTATCCTGAAGGTAGTCAATCACAAGATGGGCACGATGGGGGCACGAATTGTCGTCCATGCAGACGAATGTGTCGCCAGTATGCTGCCGATATGGTTGCACTATCGGTCGGAGGTGACATTCACGTACCGTACAGCCGTTATGGAGCCTTCCATGACCACGTCGGCTCCACATAATGGCACCCCAAAAGAGCAGGCAACCTCCACCTTGCTGCACTCGCTGGACAGTGTGTTTAAGGCGTTCAGCCTGACCGGGTTGCTTCCAAACACGTCTTTGACGATTGTCTGGTTGAAGGCATATGAGACACTCATCAGTGACTAGAACGTGATGACAATCCTAAGCGGTCCATTCGGCATGTTGCTGGGCCCAATTGTACCGCTCTGCATGGTGTCGTGGTTGCAAAGTTGGCACACGCCATGGACATTGGGAATGAAGTTGAGCGTCATGCAGCCTATTGCGCACAGTTTGAGTCGTAACATGACGTCCTGTGGGTGCACGATAAGCATCATTCAACAGAGTGGCGTTGCTATGACGGTTCCTCCGAGCCATAATCCGTAGGTAGCGGTCATCCACTGCAGTACTAGCCCTTGGTCGGCCTGAGCGGGGCATGTCTTCGACACTTCCTGTCTCTCTGTATCCCCTCCATGTCTGAACAACATCGTTTTGGTTAGCTCTGAGACGCCTGGACATTTCCCTTGTTGAGAGACGTTCCTGGCACAAAGTCACGATGCAGCCGCGATCGAACCGCGGTATTGACCGTCTCGGCGTGGTTGAACTGCAGACAACCCGAGCCATGTACCTCCTTCCTGGTGTAATGACTGGATCTGACCGGCTGTCGGACCCCCTCCGTCTAAGAGGTGCTGCTCATGCATGGTTGTTTACATCTTTGGGCGGGTTTAGTGACATCTCTAAACAGTCAAAGGGACTGTGTCTGTGATACAATATCCACAGCCGACGTATATCTTCAGGAGCTCTGGGAACTGGCCCGATGCAAAACTATACGTTGACTGGACCATACCATAATTTAAAGTTAATGATTGCTATCGTTGGTTTCTGACCCCATTGCTTACGAACTATCACTTTCTGGACGGCTCCTGCACTAGAAATAAACAGTAACAAATTTTGTGCACCAGTCAAGAGGTACGCAACAAGTTCTACAAGAGACTGCCACCACGCAGGCATAGCCACTAGCCTGCCATTTCTCAGTTCCATGCAAGAGCTTCCAGATGGCGCTCACAAGGCCAAAGCTTTCCTGCTTCCACTCCCCTTATTCCAGCACATCGTGTACCCCCATCGATAGTGCAGCCAGCCATTATGGAAAGCTGCCAACTTCGGACGACTCTGATTCTTGCAGAAGAAAGGAATACCAACAACCAGTTTCGACACTACATATGTGTCATCTTCAGACCTCAAGACAAACTTAATGGTGATATTCAGCCTTCCGGGAATTAGGACAGGTAACAAGTTTATTCATCGGTCTCATGGATTTCTATTTATACACTGAAGCACCAAAGAAACTAGTATAGGTTCATGACGCTACTCCTGGCGGGTGTAAAGCGAATGTGCGCAATGAAAAATAATAAACGCTGAAATGAAGATTTGGCCCTGTCTAACTACCCCCTCGAAGCAGATCTTAGGATCTCGTAATGGGCGTCAACATATAAATTAAAATCTAAACCTAAATGAATGATCAAGGCAACTAATACTACTAAACGATAAACGTTGCTCCTGCTTATATATTTACTGTAGATTAAACAAAAAAATACTTTATATTACAAAGTTTACATTTCCTAAGTAAAATTACTAATCAATTGCCCAACTCTGCCCCTTATTATGACTGTGCGATCTAATATCAATAGCGCGAAGTGACTGACATCACCCACGTACCAAACACTAGAAGACACCACTTTCAAAGATGATCTAAGGTGGTGTGGAACCTCATTGGAAATACACTAACGTGATCACAGCTGTTTACCTTTATATAGCCCTAATAAGCTGAAGCAATTTGCGATATCACCATATGTACTGCGTCTGGTGCATCGGCCTGCTGGTTCTCGTACACATCTGCATCGATGGAAGAACTTCAATCACAAAATAAAAACTCATTCAAACACTAGGACGGCAGAAGGCGGTCCTATGACTAATATACTCTAATACTGCTTTCTCTTCTCTGTGTTCTACAGACGAGAAACTCGAACTCCCAGCCACGAGGACAGAGTTCAAATAACATCTCAACGTAAGTGTAGGCAGAGGAAGTGCTCTCAATTACTGAATGCCTTGTACTCAACGACAACTTCCAACCCGGAGGTGAAGTCCAGAATCGTATAGGTTCGCAACGGTACAGTGCCTAACTGTTCTAACTATAAACTCTCCTGAAAGCAAAGACAGCAAGTCCGTCTGTACCAACAAATATGATACCAAGTGACCATCACACACGGGCGCTCACAATGGAAGCCCCGTTTCTCCACCGCTGGCCTCCCAGCAAGGCTCGGCTCCCCACCCTCGTAATTCCGAAAACGAATCATATTCCCGAAACCACGGAATATTCTCCCTCTCTACAGATTCTTCCAAACGCCGACCAACCATATTTTAGTCTGTTGTCGTCCAGTGCGGAAAGTTTGCGAGGAAAATCCTATACTTGTACAATGGTACACTTCTGAGTAAAAATCCTTGGAAGTAACCCAGCCTGCGTGTTTCCGAGGTGACGCTTCCTCGTTCCTCTCAGCTGCGTCCAAGATTTTCGTAGTTTCCGAAGTATAATTCTCCCTGTCTGTCTACAGTACTGGCCGGTTGTGACTATTGTGCCGCCCCAGCGTTCAGGTGTCACAACGTCTGTCTTGCTACTTCCTGTGTTTAAGCTGGACCAACACAGCTGTGTGGGCCTTCCACCCAGGGCTTGAGTTCCGCCTGCCGTTTAATTTCCACTGTCGTTCCAACCTCTACTAGTATGATAATAAAGACACTCCGTCACCTTTCATGCAATAAGCGTTAACAGTTATTTACAAGGCGTATGTGGCAATGTCAGTATGCTTTATATATTCATATATACGATGTACAACCTATCACATGATACCTAATTGTGTTTGTAGGTCATGCAAGGTATGTGGATGGGTGCTTGTAAGGTGCGAAATTATAGCCACCTTACTGTACCCCACCTAACGAACTATTTTGTAATAGGATGGGGTAATTCTTGTAGTATTACCTCATCCAATACGAAATCATATAACCATCAATTGTCAGTATGAGTGAACTAATAAGAATAGGAGGGCAGAGGAACACTAGAATTATGACGTTTTCTTCTACAGTCATTCTTCATTCATTCATGGGTTTACTGCCATGAATTTACTTATTACATGTTTATTGTAGTCTGTTAACCCCTTACGTTAGGAACATTGTTCAGAGACGTGACAATTGGATTAAACAATATCTAAAGAATTTAACTAACATTACAAAAATTTTACTGTCTTTCAAAAATGGTATTTCCCATACTTCTTTAGATTTAAGGCCCACACTCTCTGTCATTCATCCATCCCTAAGACATAGGTTGAGGCAAGAAATATTAAAGTAAAGTGTCCTAATCTTTCCAAAGTGGTCGTCCAATAAATTACATGTGCTTCATTTAATCAGTAATATGCAAAACAAGCACTTACGTCAATTATTCAAGAGGTTATCTAATGGTCAATATACAATAATATAAAATTCTGTGAAACATCCTACATAATTTCACTTGGTCATATTTATGCTCTTGGCTTGGATTTTAAAACAAATATCATTTCACAAATTGATTTACCAAGTCTAGTGTTTCCCTAATGTGTATACTCTTCAAACATTTCCAAAATCTTATGTTCTAAAGCGTTCTTTGACAAACTGCATTTTCATTTACTGTGACAATTAACATTTGTAATAAGCGTCAGATCGATCACAAATTTTAACTAATGTGGTTGTTCACAGTGTATAAAATGTAGTACATAAAAACATGCAAACCCAAAGCATCATTAACGAAGAAAATAACAAACAATAATATTACATAAATGCATACACAAATAAAATTCTGGAAATATACAAATACATAAAAACAGTGAAGGCCATTGTGTCATTATCAAAGACAATGTCAAACAATATTTTACATGAATACATACACAAATTTTTACTTAAGACTGCCCTGAAAAAAAAAGCGCAAAATGTTTACACAATGATAGATATCGGAAACTGTTAGTTTGTGGGTGTAACTGTTCAGTGTTCACTACACTACGCACGTTTTTTATCAAGAGTCACACACTGATTCGGATTTCACAACACATTTTCATCTTCATTTATGTATGGGGATGGAAGCTACTGGTTTTTTTTTCTTTTTTCTTTGTGAAGTTTAGGGTGGCAAGATTATTTGAGATCAGACAAATTGCCTCTTTACAAGTCAGTCCTTGGACAATGAGCCAATTGTTGATCCCGTCATGTTACCAGCTCTCACAGAATTGATGATGGGGAAGGATCCTCGGATTATACAGCCAGGTAAGTGGGTATATGATTTGAAACAGCCAAGTTTTCGTCGAATTTGCGCACAGTATGAGGGAGGTACACTCAGGTAGGATAGTATAGGTCACCTAGAATTCTTCTGCGTCGGCTAAGAGAAGTGTAATTGTATTTAGTCTTCAGTTCTTCGTGTTTCATCTTTTACTATGTTTGTGTTCCTACTCTTCTGTTCTTCGTGTCACTTCTTTCTCTTGATATAACTATTGTATTTTGGATAAGAATATCGGTAATTATGGACAGGTAGGTTATCTGTTTGGTGACACTATACATGGTACTTAAGTCATTGTGTGTGACTCAGATTCCTCAGAAGTCAATGCCAGTTGACTGACTGCTAAGATTATGCCTCTGTCAGGTGGAGGACCGCAGAAGAAAGCAAACACAGTTGACAGTTCCGTACAGCTATTATCAGTTGCTGTAGGCTTACTTGAATGTATTATGTGTACAATTGGTTTATCCCATCTCCATCGTGTAGCACAACAGTGGAGACAAGTCATTAGTGGCTGTTAAACACCACTCTGCTGTGATGGCCGTGTTACCTGGGACGCCATTGTCTGATGTCGCAGGCCGAGGTCTTCAGGTCGCCAATGAATAGCCCAGATGTTTGTCCACGTCCGCAACTGGGCTTTGGTTTACAGACGGCGTCTCGTTAGCCTCCCGTTCCATCTGCACATCGTGTTGTTACTTCCAGTGTGTCTCACAAAGTTTTGTGCGCATCCTGTGCTCACTAATGCCCACAATTAGTTTCTGATTTACAACAAATATTATACAATACATAACACAATTTATTGAAATTTATGAAATATAAAATTTTAAGATGCACTCACTAGTGAGGTCATATTTATTATTGTTCTATTTGTATTATTAGCAAAGACACTCATGTATTTACTATTATTATTTTGATAAAAGATTTTTTATGTACAAAGTTAATGTTACTTATAAAGGAATACACCTCTACCTGTGTCAATGAATTATTAAATATTTGTCGGCACTTGTATACCTATAAAAATACATGTTCATTAGTTGTTCATACAATAATAGAATTAATCCTCACCAAATCCCACTGTTAATAGTTGCAAATACTACTTGTTGAACTATTTGTTAAACTACTTGTTAAACTACTTATTAAACTACTGTTAACTACTGGCCAGTAGGATGTTTATACAAGTCTAACAACTACATGTCGTTAGTATCTCAAGATCATCCGATCTCAGGGCTCTTGGTTCTATCGTGGCTGTCATCATGAATATCTGTGAACAATAAAGTGCATGTCTGCGCACAAAAACATACACAAATGAATGATTAGATGGGCCACTTCTTCATTTCATTCTCTTGGCGTGCTTCCTGTGGACGATCATACTACATAGCAACTTTAGTGCAATTACTGATATTTTATTTTAATCACGCTTTCACATACCTTTTCACATGGTTTTACTCAGTAATACCTTCTCTTCTCTGTCCCCCTTTTTCGTATCTGCTGCTGTTACCTTTCTCTGGTGGTCTCTTCTTTCCATCTCAATAAAGTTACATTTTATTTTATTAGTCGTACCTAGATATACAAAGATTTTAGTGCATTATATAAAATCACTACTCATCAACACGATGACATGTCCTCACGTATTACCCTCTGTGTCCTGTGCTTTGAACGTACAGCTTTGTACTTTTCCTTTACTATATTTTACGTGCCTATATCCCCTTATTACACTTCCATTTCATGTCCCTCTAATACTCAAATAATATTTCGGTGCGCTCATACGGAATTCCGCAGAACTGGCCACCATATACACAATTATTTCGTCTCTTTGGACGGCGTAAATACAACTTTCCCGTACAAATAATTTTGTGCTCTCACATAGACACGTGGAGCTGGCCACCTGTTGAACTCCCGTTTCTCTGAATGGAGACAAATCATACTGTGACGACACACCTGCGTGTCACCACAAACCCTATAGCAAGTCACTCATTTATGATCCTATTGCTAAATAGGTAAAATAGACACTCATTTCTAAAAATGTTTACTGACGTTCTCTCCTAATACGTTCCACATCAATTGGTTAACAATTTTTATCTATTCACGCATCTTTATAACATTTTTGCAGTACCTCACGTCTCTCAGTTTCACTTTATTCCTTCATGGAATATACGATGTACAATTTATCACATGATACCTAATTTTGTTTTTAGGGCACAGCAAAGTATGTGAATGGGTGCTTGTAAGGTGGCAAATTATAGCCACCTTACATAGGTATGCGTATTCAAATTCAGAGATATGTTAACAGGCAGAATACGGCACTGTGGTCAGCAACGCCTATATAAGACAAGTGTGTGCTGCAGTTATTAGATCGGTAACTGCTGCTACAATGGCAGGTTATCAGGATTTAAGTCAGTTTGAACGTGGTGTTACAGTCGGCGCTCAAACGATAGGACACAGCATCTGTGAAGTCGAGATGAAGTAGCGATTTTCGCGTACGACCATTTCACGAGTGTACAGTGAATATCGGGAATCCGGTAAAACATCAAATCTCCGACATCGCTGCGGCCGCAAAATCCTGCAAGTACGGGACCAATGATGACTGAAGAGAATCGTTCAACGTTACAGAAGTGCAACCCTTACGCAAATTGCTACAGATTTCAGTACTGGGCCAGCAACAAGTGTCAGGGTGCGAACCATTCACCGAAACATCATCGATTTGGGAGCCGAATGCCACTCGTGTACCCTCGATGACTGCACGACACAAAGCCTTAAGCCTTGCCTGGGCCCTTCTAAACAGACATTGGATTGTTGATGACTGGAAACATGTTTCCTGGTCGGACGAGTCTCGTTTCAAATTATACCGAGCGAATGGACGTGTGCGCGTGTGAAGATGACCTCATGAATTGATGGACCCTTCACGTCAGCAGGGGACTGCTCAAGCTGATGGGGTTCTGTAATGGTTTGGGGCGCATGTCGTGGGAGCCCTGATACGTCTAGATACGACTCTGACAGGTGACACGTACGTAAGCATCCTGTCTGATCACCTGCATCCATTCATGTCCATTGCGCATTCCGACGGACTTGCGCAATTCCAGCAGGGCAGCGCTACACCCCACACGTCCAGAATTGCTACAGAGTGGCACCAGGAACACTCTTCTGAGTTTAAATACTTGGCCACCAAACTCCCCAGACATTACTGAGAAATCTGGGATGCCCTGCAACGTGCTGTTCAAAAGAGATCTCCACCCCCTTCGTACTCTTACTGATTTATGGACATCCCTTCTGAACTCATAGTGTCAGTCGCTCCAGCACTACTTCAGCCATTAGTCGAGTCCATGTCACGACGTGTTGCTGCACTTCTGCGTGCTCGCGGGGCCCTACATGATATTAGGTAGATGTACCAGTTTCTTTGGGTCATCAGTGTAAGATGTGTGCACTCCAACCATCTCACAAAACCTGTGAGTCGGTCGCGTAATTAGGATATTGTATAAAAAGTACAGTTGTTTGTATTCCTTAATTCTACTAGTTTATGACCAGCCGCAGTTTCATGTCAACTTCAATGATGAACCGTGTAACGTTTCGCTTCTGTCTTATGCTGTCAGACATGGGAATCCTTCTCCCGATGTGCTCAGTACCTGGCATGCCGGAGACACACACACATACACTTTTGGACAAGCAGTTAGGTAATATCGTTCAGTGCCTGCAATCACCTCAGTATAGTAGTCTGAAGACTACCTTCCAGAGCAGCAGTCGCTATTTAAGAAGTAACTGGACAATCGAGTTCTGCTCAATTCAGTCAGTTGTAGTGAGAATATACAGACTGCCAAACGGCGACGAAGTTATTTGGGTATAACTGCGTAACGTTTAAGATATCAAGTTCCACAGATCAAACTGCACCGAAGTATCATTTTCTAACATTCTCTTTGTAAATGTAATTTTCATTTCCATATCTTCGTTATAGCGCCACTCTATAAAATAAGTGATTATATTTGCAAGTATGTAAATGAGCCCCATTAAGGAGCCACTCTATCAAATAAATGATTATACAGGGTGGCGCATGAAATGTGTTACCAATTGTTTCTTTCACAATTTACGACGCACATTAGATATCCCGCTGGGATCTCTACAACAGTACCAGCAGAGCTTGGAAAAACAAATGAGTTACGAAATGACAAGTAATTCACGATACTGCCGCTAGGAGACTAGTAAGTAGCAATGGCTGACAACGGAAGACTGACGACACAGCAACGATCGGCAATTGTGTTACTTTTTCATGAAACGAAAAGCCTTGTTGTGACTCAGAGGCGTTTTCGACAACAGTTTAAAACACGATGGGTCCCTTGCAAGAAGACCATCCACAGGTTGTACGATAAATTTGTTCAGGAAGGAACAGTATTGGAAGCGAAGCGACCTCTTCCTAAGCCTGATTGTTCGCCGGAGAATATTGAAGCGGTGCGGGTTACTGTACAGAGAAGTCCTGGGAAATCGTGTAGAAAGGCAGCAGTGCAACTGGGAATATCCAAACGCTCCGTTCAACGCATTCTTAAAAGTGACTTCCATATGTACCCATACAAGATGACCTGTGCACAGAAGCTCACTGAAGAAGAGAAGCAGCAGAGACCACTGTTTGCTCAGTGGGCGGAGGATAGGGAAGAAACTCTCAACAACATTTGGTTTTCAGACGAGGCGCATTTTCATTTAGACGGTGCGGTTAACAAACAAAATGTACTCTTTTGGGCCACTGAAAACCCACAAGTGCTTCATGAACGACAACATTACGCTCCGAGGATTACAGCGTGGGCAGCAATTTCCAGTCACTGACCCTTTTTCTTAGAAGAAACTGCGAAAAGCGAGCGTTATTTGAGCATGCTTCGGAATAGCTTCATTCCACAGCTTCTTGCTACTGCCTTGCCCTTCAACACGCAGTAGTTCATGCAAGATGGAGCAAGGCCACATACTGCCAACACTGTGATGGAATTTTTACATGAGCATTTCGACATGCGGATCATTTCACTCATGTTTCCAAGGCGCTTCAATGACGGACAAAATTGGCCCCCCAATAGTCCAGACCTCAATCCATGTGACTTTTTTCTTTGGGGGTACCTGAAGGAAAAAATTTTCCCGAAACGTCCATGTGATTTAATGGAGCGTAGAAGACTTATTGTTCAAGCTTGCAGTGAAATTACGGAAGACATGTGCCTTAGGGTAATCACTAACTTCAGTGTTCGTTTGAAGGACGTTAGGAGACGAAATGGTAGAAATATTGAGCATGTGCTGAGTTAGAACAAATCTCCATGGACGGCTCTTCATTGTAGTGTATGTTCCTTTCAGATTGCATTGACAATAAAGTTTATATTCAAAAACAAAATGGTAACACATTTCGTGCGCCACCCTGTATTTGCAACCATGTAAATGAGCACCATTAAGGAGCCACTCTATAAAATAAGTGATTATACTTTCAAACATGTAAATGAGCACCATTAAGGAGCCATATCAGGGCTGACTGTACAATGTCTTTTTGATATTGCACATGATTTTAACTAGCAACGGCTTCGCACATGGCGTGCGCGGGGGCATGGACGGCGACTTGTTGACAGACCTACTGGGCTCACAGAGATGATCTCTGCATGGAGATGGAGCAGGAAGGTTCCAGCTGGCAACAGGAATGCACAGTCGACCATTCCGAGTGGACAGTCTGAGTGGGCGCCTCAAGAGCAGCAACGACGCCATCTTGTTGCCTATGTGTGTGTGTGTGTGTGTGTGTGTGTGTGTGTGTGAAGACAGGAGGCAAGGCCCGCAGCTGCACATCGCGCGAAAGTGTCTTCAGGTCGTAGAGCACGGTGTGCCAGTTATCCCGGGAGCAGCCCCTGTTCCACCACAACTGACGCAACTCGGTGAGCACTTTCCAGAATATGTCCTGTCGCTGTGTGCTTGCAATGTTGAACTGACTTTCACATACAGTCCAGTCTCGTTTAGTGCTATTCGGCGAAGCTTTGCTCCCTATTAGTGTACAGTTAATGTCTTACTTGTGTTTGTTATAGCTGCCGACAGACTTGAAGTAAGTTGACTATGTACTGTTTGGTGTTAACTTGCTTCTGCCCGTTAACTTATTTCCCTTATCGCACTTCAGCATGATACTTGCTCTAGGTTTAAACGGCAAGTTACTTGTTTCTGTACCAGAGTGTACGCGGAGAAGAATATGGAGTGACAGAACTGGTCTGATCTTGCTCAGTGAGTGCGTCTGGTTTAAATTTTTTTACTATGTGGCTATTATAATTTTTGTTACTTGATGCTGTGCCGTTTGCTTGATTCTGTACTATTAGGCTTCCTTCATCAGCACGCTTTCTTGAAAGTTTCAATGTAGGAATATTGCATTTTAACCGGTTTTCCAGAAATGATAGGCATTGGCGTTAGATACAAGTACTATTGTTTTAACTCATTACTTTTCTTATGTATGGGGTTTTAATTATTTCTTAATCAGTGACAGCACTATCTGGCCAGAAACCTGTAGAATGGGGCATCAAGTACCGGGAACTAGAGTTTGAGTCCTGCCCTTATTCAGTTAATTTCAAAAGGAATCTAATTGAACACCTGCTCGCATTTACATTTGTATCGTAAATTTTGGTCAATCATTTGTATCTTGTTATTTACTGTGCATAATGCTGATCTAATTTAATAAAACTGTTTTTGTGCAAATGATCTTTATTTGATGGCTCTACCCTATCACCGTCCAAGCACCTAGCTCACCTGCCATTTAAGTGGTAACAGAGCATGGATCTCTGGGAGCTGGGCACATTAACAATTTCAGTTCAATATCGATTCAGACTGTTTTTTTTTTTTTTTGAAAGAGGTCAATGTTTTTTTAAATATACCTGGGAACAATTTATTTAAGGAAGGAGTAGTCCGCCTACATATCTGAGTGGTCAGCGGGCAGAGTGTCATGCGGAAGGCCTTGGTTCGATTCCCGGTCTGATCGGATATTCTCTCCGCTCGGGGACTGGGTGTTGTGTTGTCTTCACCATCATTTCATCTTCATCGACATGCAATTAACAGAAATGGCGTCAACTAAAAATACTTGCACTAGCCACATGCACGTTTCATTTCAAAGAAGAGGTAATTGCACTGCCAGCGCCGGATATGTGCCCAGCCTGGAGAGGTAAGGTCGCTAAGCTGTGAAAGCGGCTGCGCATGGCTGTGGTGTGTCCTCTCCAAGCCATTTCAGGCAATGCCACCAAGTTCGTTTGTACCTTCTCTCTCTGGAGCACAGGTCAAAACAACCAGTTTCTGAATAATAATCTGTCCCTTAGATACATACACTCCTGGAAATTGAAATAAGAACACCGTGAATTGATTGTCCCAGGAAGGGGAAACTTTATTGACACATTCCTGGGGTCAGATACATCACATGATCACACTGACAGAACCACAGGCACATAGACACAGGCAACAGAGCATCCACAATGTCGGCACTAGTACAGTGTATATCCACCTTTCGCAGCAATGCGGGCTGCTATTCTCCCATGGAGACGATCGTAGAGATGCTGGATGTAGTCCTGTGGAACGGCTTGCCATGACATTTCCACCTGGCGCCTCAGTTGGACTAGCGTTCGTGCTGGACGTGCAGACCGCGTGAGACGACGCTTCATCCAGTCCCAAACATGCTCAATGGGGGACAGATCCGGAGATCTTGCTGGCCAGGGTAGTTGACTTACACCTTCTAGAGCACGTTGGGTGGCACGGGATACATGCGGACGTGCATTGTCCTGTTGGAACAGCAAGTTCCCTTGCCGGTCTAGGAATGGTAGAACGATGGGTTCGATGACGGTTTGGATGTACCGTGCACTATTCAGTGTCCCCTCGACGATCACCAGTGGTGTACGGCCAGTGTAGGAGATCGCTCCCCACACCATGATGCCGGGTGTTGGCCCTGTGTGCCTCGGTCGTATGCAGTCCTGATTGTGGCGCTCACCTGCACGGCGCCAAACACGCATACGACCATCATTGGTACCAAGGCAGAAGCGACTCTCATCGCTGAAGACGACACGTCTCCATTCGTCCCTCCATTCACGCCTGTCGCGACACCACTGGAGGCGGGCTGCACGATGTTGGGGCGTGAGCGGAAGACGGCCTAACGGTGTGCGGGACCGTAGCCCAGCTTCATGGAGACGGTTGCGAATGGTCCTCGCCGATACCCCAGGAGCAACAGTGTCCCTAATTTGCTGGGAAGTGGCGGTGCGGTCCCCTACGGCACTGCGTAGGATCCTACGGTCTTGGCGTGCATCCGTGCGTCGCTGCGGTCCGGTCCCAGGTCGACGGGCACGTGCACCTTCCGCCGACCACTGGCGACAACATCGATGTACTGTGGAGACCTCACGCCCCACGTGTTGAGCAATTCGGCGGTACGTCCACCCGGCCTCCCGCATGCCCACTATACGCCCTCGCTCAAAGTCCGTCAACTGCACATACGGTTCACGTTCACGCTGTCGCGGCATGCTACCAGTGTTAAAGACTGCGATGGAGCTCCGTATGCCACGGCAAACTGGCTGACACTGACGGCGGCGGTGCACAAATGCTGCGCAGCTAGCGCCATTCGACGGCCAACACCGCGGTTCCTGGTGTGTCCGCTGTGCCGTGCGTGTGATCATTGCTTGTACAGCCCTCTCGCAGTGTCCGGAGCAAGTATGGTGGGTCTGACACACCGGTGTCAATGTGTTCTTTTTTCCATTTCCAGGAGTGTATATGGAGTACAACTGCCAGTTATCCACTGTTATAACTGTATTCAAGACTTGATCAGAAACAGGCTGCCATGATTAAAAATTACAGAATACAGTATTTAATTATAAATGAAGTTGAATGTGTTACAGTAGGCTGTCGCTCCACTTGGTGATAACGAGTAGATCGCTGTCCCTCCGACGAAAATGGGTGCTATTTAGGGTGGGATGAGAGCGAAAGTGTGTAGAGCACCACTTTGATAAGTTACCCAAACTCATTGTGCTAATGTTCCGCGGTGCTGATAATCTCTCAATCGGTAATGTACAAGAAAGAGTCAGATTTTTGTGGTTTTGTTACCTTGGAAAACCAAGCTCGTATTCTGCAGATCGAGCATTCATTAATTTTTTTAATATATATGTTGTCTCGTGGTTCTTTGAACCGAATGATTGGTACCATCTTGTATGATCATGACACGTTGGGGGAATTATAAGGAAGAACTGTACGGGAGAGTCTATCAATTACACTGACAACAGATGCAATTTTGTGTCTGGACGTGTAGCATGCTCGGATAGCGTAGTGGTAAGACGACTGCTCGCGATAAGTAAGAAACCGGAAACTGAGTCCATGACTGCCACAAAGTTTCATTGCTGTCATTCCATTATATTGCACATAATTCTTAACAACACAGGCACTTTAATGTCGTATAGGAATTTAATGGGGTTCCCGATGGTTTATCTACTGGAGCGGCTGTACTTTCAAGGCTCTCTGAATCTGTTTTGGGAGATTTGAAGTGTAAATTTGTTCACAATTATCTGGACGACTTCGTGATATATAGTAGCACGTTGTTTTCGGACGCCGATCATGTTCGCCAAATATTGACAAATTTGAATATCGCGTTTTCAGAGTGTAGCAGTCAAAGTTTTATCTGGCCTGCGAAGAAATCTTCTTCTTGTGGCATTAATGTCGGCCAGTGGGGTTAAAATACACCGGGGGGTGAACTAAGGCGACCCCCGAGTTCCAACCAACTAAAAATGAGCGGGGGATCGCCCACTATGTTGGTATAGTGAATTTCTTTAGGAAGTTGTGTGACACTTTATCGATCAGAAGTAGTTTTATGTTATGTAACTTAATGAAATTAACTTGAATAGCTAACATTCAATTTTCTTAAAAGTATATTTTGAAATTCGAGTGTCCAATTGGGCTGGCGACCGCTTGTTGTTCCATTCGTATATGAATTTTACTACTCTCATTAGCCCCAAAGTTAATGCCTGCATAGTTTTACCGTTAATTCCAATATATCCAAAATTACAGTCCGATACCTTCATCCGTTAGTCACACGCGTGGTGAAAGTTCCCAAATCCTCTCAGAGGGTAACATTATTTTGTGTCACAGGAGACTAGTGTTATAGTTGGTATATAAATTTGTCCAGCTGTCTTCACCTTTGAACCAGCTCCGCAAGAAAGAGGAGGTGTTTCACAGGACTGAAAGCAAACAGGCGGCATTTGATACCCTAAAATCCGCCTGAAGTAACGCCCCCTTTCTGGCTTCGTATCCCGGGTTTTGATCAGCCATTCATAGTTCAAATCGATGCCTCCAATCTAGGCGGTGAGACACGTCCTGTTGCGTATGCCTCCTAGCCTCTGTCAAGGTAAAAACATTCAGTCTATAAATTAGAGGTGTTGTCGATCCTCTTCACACTAGAAAACTTCGAGTTCTATCTTGCTGATCGAGAGTTCTTCCATGAAACGGATAATCAGTTTACTCGACCACATAAAACAGTTGGCGTTCCCCATTGGGCCATCCGTATTTCAGCATTCCGTGTCTCCGTCAAAAGATAAGAGGATTCCTTAATCCGGTCGCCTCTTTGAAGAGAATGATAAGGTTTTGGTAATCCTGAAGACACCAAGAGCGGGATATCAGTGTCGGCTGTGTTGTAACTGAGAGAGCTCACAGAAATAGGAGAACAATACTCTATGCATCAGGAAGTGAGAAAGAGACTTGTCGCTGGGGAGGAAGTCCAATGGTTACCATCAACAAAAGACTTTCTCTGCCGTCTTACTCGTGGAGATAAGAGGCTGAAAATGTGATTTCTATTGGAGTTAGTGCATGCACCTAGGAATATGTAATGCCGTTTAGACAATTAAGGAATATCTCGTTTGGTCATCTCCAAACAAAGACCCGAGAAGGTTGGTGAAGCATTTAAGTTTCCCAGCCAAATTCCAACACACGCAAGCTTTTTCTTCATTCTACTGACATACCATTGGTCATGGTGTTTGCTGATTATGTAGGGCTGTTGCCTCATATGCAAAAGGATAATAAATATGCAGCGCCTTCACCGATACCTTTTAGCGTTTCTTATGGGTGCCCCTAGTGGAGGAGTAGCACCTGGATTAACGATGAGGAATCTTACCAAATTCTCTTCCATATTTGGACCACCTAAGGCTCCAGGGAATGTAAGAGATTTTGCTTTCAGAGTGGTATCTCTCATATGAATTTTTCTTATTATTCTTCTTTGCTGGGTGAATCGTAATTGAAAGTCTGCTCCAGTCTCGAGCTCAGACAAAATGGAACACGTCTATTCTTTGTTGAAGCTAGCATTGAACACGACCACTCACAAACCCCGTAAGACGACCACGGTGGGTTTAATGTTCAACACTTATTCTGACAATTCTCTCTTGTCGGATCTCAATGAACGACCTCCTGAAGTCTTTCAGTACAAGCAGAGGCAGGCAAAGGTTAATAACGAACATGCGTATTGGAGAAGGGTGGAGTGATACAACGAAGGTAGGCTCACCGCCAAATTGAGTATCGGAGACGTAGTTATCATCAAGAATATCGGTTCCCAAGGAAAGGCGGATAAGAAAACCTCAAAGAAAATGTTACCCCATTTTGTGGGACCTTGTAAGATTGTGAAAGTACTCATCCCGCTCATCCTTCTGGTTGAGAGCCAGTCTATGGGTGAGAAGCACTCAGTACATCTAAGCTATGATACGCTTATCTAGCCATGTAGAACGGTGGGTTCGGTACTGGGAACTTGTGCCGGTTTTCAGTGCTGCCCTTATTTTGTTGACTGTAAAAAGAAGCTAATTGGACACCTGCTGGCATGTATAAGTGTACTGTAAACTTTTGGCTCACAATTTGTATTTTATTACTTAATGAATGCGATGCTGATTTATTTTGATAAAATTGTTTGAATGATGTTTATATAACGTCATTGCTCTCCACTCCCCAAGCAACTACCTCACCTACCATTTAAGTTTTCTGCTACCGTGGATGTTTGGACTGAGTAACCAGTAGCATTCAGTTAATACATGCACAACAAAAAATAAATAAGTTTGGTTGAACAGGAAATTCGGTTTAATGGAGACAGGACGAATGAGGCTCCCCCGTAGTACGTTTTTCCTCGTGAAATTCAAGCTTATATTTTCTTATCTCAATCTGTATTCTCCCTCAGCTCTTGCGTAAACTATATGAACACCAGTTCCCACACTGCTCCGTGGTAACGTTATATCAGACAAGTAATTATAATTTTTGTGATTCGTTTTACATACATTTGTTGTTTGTGCAGCGTATTTATGTTACGCAACAGAGTGGAGTCGAGCTTCACATAAAACTGATAGAAGTATTACGTTCCTGTGCGGCGAACGCAGCAGTGCACATTGGCAGGTTACATTTTGCATGAACTCGATTAGAGCAGCGCAGCTATTTCTGCCTCAGCTTTGTACGCGGCGGACAGCGAGCTCACAACATGGCTCCCTCCCATGATAGCAGTGTGTCACTTTGTTCGTGCAGAGGGCCACATCCTGTATTGTATCGAGTGGCGTACTCTGCCTTTGAAAGCTAATGACCCGCGTGTAGCCACGGAGTCTCATCAGTACCCAATGATGGTAACCCGACGCTATGAAAGCGCCTAGCGCACACCTGTGAACCGCAGAATATGAATTAATTAGAGCACGTGCCTGGGTCCTGTACTATGAGACAGGGGGTTTGCGCGCATCGTGCTCTGTTCGATTCACATCACTTGGTCTTCGATACTGTAACGCACTGCCTGACAAAGAGAAGAAAAAAATTCCGAGAACACGTGACTGGATATTAATGTAATTTCGTACACACCGTCTGCTAGTATGTAAATGATATGCAATTCTCTGCCCAAGGTAAAACGGCAACCAGGAGGCATAAATATTGCTCATATCTACTATTGTTACTAGACTTTGTAGGATAAATATGCAGCTTGAACAGCATCAGATGTTGACGATACAGAGAGGCTGTGTACTCAGGTGAGACATCGTTATGAGCACCTGATAGAAAGGAGCCAGCTGGTCGAATCGTGCTATATCCAGAAACGTGAGGCACATGGATGTGACAGGGGATCGGTGTTGTACTGTACAGGAAGATGAGGGCTGGTATAGTCGCCATCAAGGTTCCAGTCAACCAGGGAAGATCTCCATATTGTGCACCAAGAACATGCGACTGCCATTCGAGCAAAGATAATGCACTCCCTGTATCATTCCGTGACATACCGCACCTCTGGTCAGAGACTAGTAACAGCCGGACTAGGGAGTTACCATCCCATGCATACTGTGAGCGTGTGGGTGCTATCCTGTCATTCTGCACAAATGATTAATCTGAAATGTACCCTTTACCCTGTGGCTCCTGCAAGACGCAATTTCCACCCCCACACTACTACAGAAGTCAGACAGACGCTCCTAACGTTCTAAAGACAAATGCCTGAAAAACTTTCAACAGTAAATATCTTCTGGTGTCGTCCGCTGTAAGGAAATGACACAAAAATTCACAAAATTTCTTACGTAACTAATGGGATACTTGGGTACTGGAGTAGTGCTAGTTAGTGTAAGAAATACATGAAACTAACGAAAATTATTATTTATTTTGAAAAAATTCTGAGAAATCTCAATGGCACTTTTAGTTATAAACTGAACAAGTTATTTCCTGGTTCTTTTCGAAATGTGAAGTTACCTCCTAAGTATAGGATTCGCTAATGAAATTTCTATACGAAGTTTAAGATTGTTATTGACTTGGTAGAATGGCTGAGAGCCACGCCAACTCAACTTGAATAATTATCCATTAGAATGTTGCTAGGTACGGTCGAGGCTGTCGCGTGTGAAATGCAGTGAAGTGTACTGTTCTGGATGAAATGTGGGGCTCGCAATAGCTGTAGCGCACAATACCATAAGGTGCGATGACTGCTGTCTGCGCCGCTCGCTGCTGACAAATAAGATAACTCTCGTTCTATCTGGATTGACCTTCACCAATGAAACTCTCCCTACGCCTCGACGAAGTCAAGGACTCCTATTCGCCCCTAGTCTAACTATTGGCGTGATAAACCAGTCAGATAACCAGTCCACGGCGATACCACTCAAAAATTCGCTTGCAGGCGTCTAACTATAATTCTATCTGTTCACACAGCACAATAAGTGTGGAGGCCTACGCAGTGAACAAAGCTTAATTGCAAGGACTCAATATAGAGTCGCACTCCAATTCGCTCTCGACAGAGGTGCTCTCCCAGTGAAGTACTGAGGAGAGACTTGTTCCTCGCTCTTTTTGTACACGTACAAACGCACACGCTCTCGTTACATGTTCTCGCTCCAAGAATGACAACGGGACGGCCCCTCTCCACAACAGACGTAAAGGGGTATATCTTTCGGTCTCTTCCATTACTCCTTCAGCTCAAGGCATCAGGAATATCGTCTGCCAATCAGCATTGCTCTTCTAAAACGGGAGAATGAAGTTTCGTTTAAGGTGACCAATCTGGAAATCTGTAGCATCGGCGTTTGGCGTTTGCTCTCTCCCTGTGAAAACCTCTAAAACTTAATGCTATATTTGTAAAGAATGCGTAGGCAGGGCGCTCCCACGCAATGTAGCGGAATTTTCTTTTAAGCTGAATACGGGGTAGTTCTCCCTTTCACTCGGGCAAATGCTGTCTGCTCTATGGGCGGTCGCCGGCCGACGTAGATAGGTTGACTCATCCTCTGAAGGGACTGGCTCCCCCGGCGCATGGTTTGCCTCTCCCGAACTAAAAGCCCCTGCAACCGTCGTGTCTTGAATGTATGTGTGTACGCCAGCCTCGAGTATTTCAATCTCGGTGTGCACTTGTGATTTACTAGTTATTTGCATATCGTTTACATGAATTCATACAACATTGACTTTATCTTATCGAGTTTGGGTTCGAATGAAGCGTCTTAATGTGCGGAATATGATTGTGAGGGCGGAATATGTAAGCAATGAAGGTCAGGAGACTACAATGTCTTACATACCTCCCTCCTTCTGAGAAAATTTTTGTCTGGGATTTGTCAATGCCGAGGAAACCATTGACAAAGTCAGGCAGAAATTGTTCTTTTAGATTTTCCAATAAACGTTTCTCAGCCATTCTTAACAATTTTTTCTAATGATTTCTTTATAGTTATTGATTCTCTTTTTTAATTCTACAACTTATGTTTTGTTGTTAGGCAAATATAGACTTTGCAATGGTTGTTATTCTTTGTCATTGCCAGTAAGTGTCATTGTTTTTCTTTTCCATTTCCAAAAATTGTTTTTACAATATTAATTTTTCTAAACTCATTAGTGTACAGTGTATCATGTTTTAGTGTGGTTATATCTTTTCTTTAGTTAAGCTTCGCATGCCTGTTCGCAAAAGCTCTGTTGTGTGACTTTGTTATATTTATTTAGGCTTTTTTGTGTCACTGTTTTAAGAGTGGAGAAGTGTGATTAACCAGAACCTTTTTTACATAAAAAACTAACTTGCCTTTTCAGGGATTTTTGAGATTATATACTTATACTATGTAATTTTCTTTATATAGTATTTTAAGGTCTCTATCACATTAATTACTTTTACAAAAAAGGAAAAAAATATTTTTACAAATATATCGTTTTCTTAACTCTACATTTGTATTTTATCAGTCTTCTCGTTTTGTGCTGCGTCAGTTTCTGTGCTCGACAATCCCCACTGAAATACTGGAAGGCGTCGACTCATTTGTATGGGTGTCACAAATCATGAAAGAAGCACTCTAGCATGCGATGCCGGGTCTTACTTGTTGACATTGTCATCATGGAGTGGTACTTTTAACAGATGATGATGACTGTGCTTTACTGCATAAGCAGTGATGTCTTGGTACTCCTTTGCTGTCACACCTGGGATGGTATGGCAGTTCGATGATTGTAGTTGACTACCAACGATCGTCACCCAATATTGTGCTGTGACGTCTTGGTACTTCACACCTGGTTCAGAATGGCAATTTGATGATGTGGTAGGGAGAATACTGTTCATTTTGCTGAATCTATTTCTAGATAATGTTGATTTGTGCTACTTAATATTCCATACGCCTTTTGCTTGTATTTGTTTGACGATTCAATGTTTATTTTTGGAGTGGTGGTTGTAGTAGTTGCCATGCCTCAGAGTACATGGAAAGACGTTTGTAGCAATTTGCTTTGTAGGATAGGAGAGAAAGGTATCTTGCTGTCTTCTACCCTTCTTCATCTTGCATCCTCTGTTCTTCTCTCCTTTCTTGCATTCTTCTGTTCTTTTTGGGCTAGGAATATGTGAATTTTAGTGTAGGAGTGATATAGGATTTGTAGGATCTGACTGCCTTTCCAAATGTTTCTTGATGAGTTTGTAGATCTTAGTAATTTTTTGTACCTTCATTGTTGTCTCATCGTATTATGATTCTCCCCACGCTCTTCCATTGTGTAGCAGTGTTGTGACATATGAAATGTCCGTGCTGCGAGTTGTCCTCCTGAAGTCCAACCTGGTTGCAACCTGAATTTCCAGTGTAGCGTTGGTCTTCATGTTGTTGTTATTGCCGTAAGTGCTTTCTCAACATGTCTGTACCCTCTCCACCGCTATCTCGAAGCATCTGGTGTTAAGGGAGCTGGTGATTGGTGTTGGCAGCGATGTCCCTTTTTTCGTGTAGAGAAATTTTTTACAATGTTTTGTTTTATACAAAAAAACAACAGATTTTGACTCTATACAATGCAATGTTTATAAAAATGAAGAAAATTATTATTTATTTCTCATATGATAATTTAATTAAAGCATATATCTATCATTTTTATAGCCTACCACTTCTTCATTCTTTTAATTGTTGTGTACCATTTATTGTTTGTGTGCATGTTGTAGTGTACTTGGTACTACAAGAGATTGTTAGTGTGTATTGTGTCTCTTTTTCTTTTAATTAATGCGTTATTTTGTTGATTCTTAATTTATTTTTTGGTTTAGTGGTTAGTATAAGATAGGGTGGACGTTAGTTTTTCTAACCTCTTCCGCATTTTTCAATTCAATCTTTACGTTTTGCAGTATTCGGTGGCCTAACTTCTACATCCGGTTTCCCTTTGCTGTGTTGTTCTTGTCTCTGTGGACCATAATGTCCTCGGTAAATATTCGCGCCCTCCTCTCGCCAGTTGCTGTTTCTAACATCGTGACCTCTTTCAAAGTACCCTTGACCGTTGGCATTTTGATTCCTAAACCCATATCCGCCACTGTATGAGTGTCCATTACCGTTCCTATTTCGGTACCAATTATTCTGGTTATCGTTTCTATGCCAATTGTCTCCATTGTGCCACTGTCCTTGTCTGTTAAATTGCCTGAACATATTGGTGTTAGGATTACGATTATTATTATTGGAATATTCGTTCCTAGTCCTCTCCTTTTGCTGTTACCTTTCCTTTATTTTACTTTCACCTCGTATTATTTAAACATAAATTCAAGTTCCCTTAAAACCTCTTTGAATTCTTCGGTATTTTCATTTTTTCCTACCGTCGCCTGTTGATACTTTACCGGTAATTTCATTCTACATAGACGTATCAGCTCTCCGTTACTGTATGGTTTGTCTAGGCATTGATTCTTTTTGTCCATTGTATCAAAGAATTTTACCACGCTTTTCTCTCCTGAGTTTTCATATGGTGTCATCTCAAGTAACTCGTATTTAATTTTGTTTTGCGCCTTCTTAGACCAATATCTTTCGAGAAATGCTGTTCTGAACTGTAGGTAAGACGTACAGGTAGCCACGATCTTTTGCATCACCGCTGCTACTGTCCCTGACATGTCTGCACAAATTATGTCAAGTTTGTGAGCTACGCTCCAGTGGTTTGGTAAGCCTACTTGAAACTGATCGATGAATGTGCATGCATGTAAGCTACCGCCTTCTTCCTTGAAATGTTGAAATCTTTTAACTGTAAGGAAGTGTTCTGTATCACATCTACTCATAAGTCCAGTTTGCGGCTGATTCATGGACATAAATAGTCTGCCACTGCTTGTGTCGTCGTGTTTATTCTCTGGTAGTCTACTGCCTGCCTGCCTATTCTGAATTTCCTGACTCATATCCGTGTCATATCGTATCATTGGTGAACAAAAGTGTTGTTCGTGTGTTTCTACTCTCGTCGTTCGCGGTATAGTACCTGTGCTGCTATTATGTTGTGTCATTGGATTTACTGGTTCAGTTGCCTGTCTTTCGATTGGTATCGGCTGAATGTCTGTGTTCCGTTTTTCTAGATACTGTGCCTGGTCCTGTGGCATGTCATGTATTACTTTAATCCGGATTTTCTGTTTCGATTTCTGCGCAAATGTTACGTCTAGCCTTGGATCTACTTGAACTTTCTTAGACGGCGCGTGTTTGTGTACTGAATTAATGCTTGACGTGTCAGTTGTTTCACTACAGGTGTAATCGGTCTCGATCTTTTCTTCGATAGTTTGTATCAAATCTGTTCGAAACTTTTCAAACTGATCTTTGTTTTTAAGATCTATTTTATTGATCCGCTGATCATATTTTTTCAGCGCAACCTTTGCGACCTTGCTTTCAATTGCTTGTTCTTCCGAAATTTGTATTGCTGTTCCAGTGGCTTTTTTCGTAAAACGTTCCATCTTTTTGTCAACATTTACGATGTCCAATTGGACCTTGTCCACGTCAGTGCCTGATTGCTGCTGACCTTGTGTTAGTACCTGAATTCTTTCTCTAGATTCTTTCGCGTCGTTGTTTATGGAAGTGATCTGACTATCAATTCTGGCGATCCCTTCTTCCATCTGGATTTTAACCTATTGGATCTGTGTCTTAATAGCCTGATTATCCTGTACCAATTCCTGATTATCCTGTTTCAATTCCTGATACTGTTTTGTCATCTGTGTATTCTGTTTAGTTATCTGTGTATTAATATCCTGAATCTGTGTATTAATATCCTGATTCTGTTTCGTCATACTAGCGTTCATTTTTTGTAACATCGCCATGATCGCGTCCTGTCCTGTAACATTACCTTCTGCTGAACTATGAATTCTCGATCTATTGTTTTCTACTCGGTCAGTTACGTCGTTTACTGGGCTTTACTGTGGCGTTTCTAAGTTTTATAACTGCGATAACCCGTGCTGTCTGTGTTGAGGACTAGTTGCGTTTGTCATTGAATCATTACGTGGCACAATCAACTCCGCATTCTGCCCTCTCTGTTGTGTATGTCTTGTGTTTGCAGGTACAGTTGCGTCTGTTACGGAACCTTTTCGTGGCGCTCGTAACTCCGCAAAATTCTGTGTCTGTTGTTGGGGCATATTTAGAATTTGTACGATAGGTTCGACGTATTCTAAATGTTCCCCCTCTTCATCACTGTCTGCTTCTCTTTGAACGTTAGCTAACTGCCGGTTCATTGTCTGTATTGACGCGTATTCTATCCCTGAATATGCGGCAAACAAATGCGTTTCCTGTGCTCGTTTCGCTTCTAATCTTTGCCATTCCCTACGTGGGCTGTCTATTTCTGGCACAGAATGTGCCCTACTTGGAATTTCATATTCTGGAAATTCGATGTTCTCGTCCCGTCGATTCCCATCTGTCTGATCTGTCTCAATTTTATCCCAGTCTAACTGAGCCTGCTGGTTCTGCAGCTCCCCGACAGTCCTATTCTCTAATTCACCGTCTGTCCTATTCTCAGGTTCACCTTCTGCCCTATTCTCAATAAGCTTGTTTACTTGCTGTCTATCTGGTTGATTCTCCCCCATGTGGTCTACTTGCTGTCTCTCACGTAGCCTTTTGGCTTGTGCTCTCGTTAGCATGGAAATTCTTTCAACGCACCACAACCCTATCTACAAAACTGCACGACCACTTACCAGTTGGTTGAACCAACACCAACAACAACGTCGTGACTTCTCGGCTAAAGTTCTGTCTGCGCTGCTACCGTCTCCAGTCTCCACCTGTGCGCTTGCAAAGGGAGAAAAATGTTATTTCTTAATTCTCACTTATATGATGCTACGTCACACTGTGTCTCTATGTCACTGCGTCTGTGCCTATCACCTGAAAATTCTATGCCCTAACAGCTACACAAAAATCGTAAAAAAATGCAAAATTTTCCAACAAAATAACACACGCCTTTTTCTCTACAATTCTGCTTTCTTCACTACCTGTATCTATTCTGATCCCAGTCTTTGCAAATAGCTATTTAATACATGAAAGAAAGTTCTTCAAAGTGCTACTGATGCGACCTGCCATACCTAACTATCCTCACGCTTTCCTATCCTGGTAGCTTACCTATTTTACCTATACTGGCAGGTTACCTATTTTACCCATCCTGGCAGGCTCGCCATTTTCTGTGAGCGTGTGGGTGCTATTCTGTCATTCTGTGCAACGGATTAATCTGAGATGTACCCTTTATCCCGTGGCTCCCGCAAGACGCAATTTCCACCCCCACACTACTACAGAAGTCAGACAGACGCTCCTAACGTTCTAAAGAGAAATGCCTGAAAAACTTTCAGGAATAAGTATCTTCTGGAGTCGTCCGCTGTATGGAAATGACACAAAATTTCACAAAATTTGTTACGTAACTAATGGGATACTTGGGTACTGGAGTAGTGCTAGTTAGTGTAAGAAATACATGAAACTAACGAAAATTATTATTTATTTTGCAAAAATTCTGAGAAATCTCAATGGCACTTTTAGTTATGAACTGAACAAGTTATTTCCGGGTTCTTTTCGGAATGTGAAGTTACCTCCTAAGTATAGCATTCGCTAATGAAATTTCTATACGAAGTTTAAGATTGTTATTCACTTGGCAGAATGGCTGAGAGCCGCACTTACTCACCTTGAATAATTATCCGTTAGAATGTTGCTAGGTACGGTCGAGGCTGTCGCGTGTGAAATGCAGGGAGGTGTACTGTTGTGGAGGAAATGTGGGGCTCGCAATAGCTGTAGCGCACAATACCATAAGGTGCGATGACTGCTGTCTGCGCCGCTCGCTGCTGACAAATAAGATAACTCTCGTTCTATCTGGATTGACCTTCACCAATCAAACTCTCCCTACGCCTCGACGAAGTCAAGGAGTCCTATTCGCCCCTAGTCTAACTATTGGCGTGGTAAACCAGTCAGATAACCAGTCCACCGCGATGCCACACAAAAATTCGCTTGCAGGCGTCTAACTATAGCTCTGTCCGTTCACACTGCACAATAAGTGTGGAGGCCTACGCAGTGAACAGAGCTTAATTGCAAGGACTCAATATAGAGTCGCACTCCAATTCGCTCTCGACAGAGGTGCTCTCCCAGTGAAGAAGGAAGAAGGCGGTAGCTTGCATGCATGCACATTCATCGATCAGTTTCAAGTAGGCTTACCAAATCACTGGAGCGTAGCTCACAAACTTGACATCATTTGTGCAGACATGCCAGCGACAGTAGCAGCGGTGATGCAAAAGATCGTGGCTACCTGTACGTCTTACCTACAGTTCAGAACAGAATTTCTCGAAAAATATTGGTCTAAGGAGGCGCAAAACAAAATTAAATACGAGTTACTTCAGATGACACCATATGAAAACTCAGGAGAGTAAAGCGTGGTAAAATTCGTTGATACAATGGACAAAAAGAATCAATGTCAACAAGTAAGACCCGGCATCGCATGCTAGAGTGCTTCTTTCATGATTTGTGACACCCATACAAATGAGTTGACGCCTTCCAGTATTTCGGTGGGGATTGTCGAGCACAGAAACTGACGCAGCACAAAACGAGAAGACTGATAAAATGCAAATGTAGAGTTATGAAAACGATATATTTGTAAAAATATTTTTTTCCTTTTTTGTAAAAGTAATTATTTTATCATATGTGTAAAGCCCATAATGTGATAGAGCCTTAAAATACTACGTAAAGAAAATTAATTAGTATAAGTAGATAATCTCAAAAATACCTGAAAAGGCAAGTTAGTTTTTTATGTAAAAAAGGTTCTGGTTAATCACAGGTTGAAAGAGGATAGAATAAAGAAAAATGACAAACGCAACTAGTCCTCAACACAGACAGCATGGGTTATCGCAGTTATAAAACTTAGAAACGCCACATTATAGCCCAGTAAACGACGTAACTGACCGAGTAGAAAACAATAGATCGAGAATTCATAGTTCAGCAGAAGGTAGTGTTACAGGACAGGACGCGATCATGGCGATGTTACAAAAAATGAACGCTAGTATGTCGAAACAGAATCAGGATATTAATACACAGATTCAGGATATTAATACACAGATAACGAAACAGAATACACAGATGACAAAACAGTATCAGGAATTGAAACAGGATAATCAGGAATTGGTACAGGATAATCAGGCTATTAAGACACAGATCCAACAGGTTAAAATCCATATGGAAGAAGGGATCGCCAGAATTGATAGTCAGATCACTTCCATAAACAAGGACGCGAAAGAATCTAGAGAAAGAATTCAGGTACTAACACAAGGTTAGCAGCAATCACGCACTGACGTGGACAAGGTCCAATTGGACATCGTAAATGTTGACAAAAAGCCACTCGAACAGCAATACAATTTTCGGAAGAACAAGCAATTGAAAGCAAGGTCGCAAAGGTTGCACTGAGAAAATTTGATCAGCGGATCAATAAAATAGATCTTAAAAACAAAGATCAGTTTGAAAAGCTTCGAACAGATTTGATACAAACTATCGAAGAAAAGATCGAGACCGATTACACCTGTAGCGAAACAACTGACACGTCAAGCATTAATTCAGTACACAAACACGCGCCGTCTAAGAAAGTTCAAGTAGAACCAAGGCTAGACGGAGAGACTTGTTCCTCGCTCTTTGAGTACACGTACTAGGGCACACACTCTCTTTACGTGTTCTCGCTCCAAGAGCGACAATGGAACGGCCCCTCTCCACACCAGACGTGAAGGGGTATATCTTTCGGTCTCTTCCATTACTCCTTCAGCTCAAGGCGTCAGGAATATCGTCTGCCAATCAGCATTGCTCTTCTAAAATGGGAGAATGACGTTTTGTTTAAGGCGACCAATCTGGAAATCTGTAGCATCGGCGTTTGGCGTTTGCTCTCTCCCTGTGAAAACTTCTGAAACTGCGTGCTATGTTTGTAAAGAATGCGTAAGCTGGGCACTCCCACACAATGTAGCGGAATTTGCTTTTAAACCGCACATGGGGTCGTCCTCCCTTCCACTCGGGCTAATGCTGTCTGCTCTATGGGCAGTCACCGGCCGACATAGATAGGTTGACTCATCCTCTGAAGGGACCGACCCACCCAGCGTGCGGTTTGCCTCTCCCAAACTAAAAGCCCCTGTGACCGTCGTATCTTGAAGTGTGTGTGTACACCAGTTTCGAGTTTTTCAATCTCGGTGCACACTTGTGATTTACTAGTTATTTGCATATCGTTTACATGAATTCATACAACATTGACTTTATCTTATCGAGTTTGGGTTCAAATGAAGCGTCTTGATGTGCGGAATATGATTGTGAGGGCGGAATATGTAAGCAATGAAGGTCAGGAGACCACGACGTCTTACAATACTCTGTTGTTAACACCACAGGACAAATGGTTGCTTTTGGAGGGGTGTGTGATTGGGAAACATGGACTGCAGATGAACGGCGTTGTACTGTGTTTAGTGATGAATCACTGTTTTGCACTACCGTGGAGGACCATCGTCACTGAGTATAGCGGGGACCGATGGAGAAGTCCCGTTCTTTCAATGCCTTGGAGAGGCACAGTGGGGTTATTGGTGGCGTCATGATGTAGGAAGCTGGAAGGTATGACTTCAGGTGATGGTTGGCAGTGACGAGTGAATCATGACGGCACAACAGCATGTCACAGACATCCTGTGTCCTCAAGTGTTACCCCTTATGTGACAGTACCACAGTGCCATTTTTCAACAGAACAATGCTATTTCACGTATGTCACGTGTCTCCATGGACCACCTGCATGATGTTGAGGTATTCCCATGACCAGATAGATCAGTAGATGTGTGGGACGTCCCAGCGCCAGTACACAGGATATCAACAACCAGTTACAACAGTTGTCGACCATCTTATCTCAGGAGACAATACAATGGCTTTGCGAAAGCATTCTCAACCGAATTACTGCATGCATCGAGACCAGACGGGACGCGACGTCAAACTGATAAATGGGCTCACACTTACCAGTTATTTCTATATTTTAATCGCTTTTTGCAATCACTGGCTGACATCACATATGCTCAGCGCCCGTGAAGTTTCGTTTCGTTTCCTACCCTAATTCTCGGTGTTTCAGCGTTTTTAAGGCAGCGTATAAGCCCATTTGAAAAGCAGGCTTTCACTCTAGGGGCGTTTTGTGTAATCCCAGTAGGTGAATGGTGTGGCGGTAACCCCAACTGCACAAGCTGAAACGTCCCCTTAGAAAAATTATACATGACTGTCCTGAAACTGACAAACAATATTTTTAGCGCAACGCAATCTGACTTCCAAAAATCCCTACAAAAGAATAGCCCTGACTAACATTAACCTGTACCTTTCACAAATCACTTACCTCACAAAAGTCTTCGTTACTCGAACTACTGCAATACAGCGAGCGCCACTACTGCCAGCTAAATAAAAGATTCAAACTAGGGACGGCACTAACTACTGATAGGCATACTTAGCAAATGAAAGATTTTAATAGAGAACAAACAATGTATTTACCTTAATAGTGTTGAAAAATCATAATATTCATAGCAGTTCATGACATCCAGTCTTACAAATTTCAAAACTCCGCCATTTCTCTCCCCACATCCACCATTGCTGGCGGCTCACCTCCAACTGCGCAACGCTACGCGCTGTTAACATCCAGCTGCCCAACACTACAATGGCGAGTATTACAACAATGCCAACCAGCCACAGACTGCACACAGCACAGAAGTGTTTTCATACAGAGCGCTACGTGGCGGCGGCGTTACCAATATAAGAACCTAAACAGCCTACTTACATAGCCCCCATGCTCCCCACAAAAAATTTTACAAATTGTTTTGGGCAGTGGCCAATAATGATTTGATAAAATTTTTCATAATTACAATTACAAAGATTTCAAATGCACACACTTATTGATACAATGTTGGTCGAAAGGTAAAATTTTCTCACAGACCATAAAGACAGTCCTGATCATTCATCACACTAAAATTGCCATTTCTTTTCTCAAAGTCTGAGCAGTAAAAGACAATGCACATGGAAGTAGTGGATTTCCATGCAGTCTTGAAGAAGTAGTGTTGTCCTTCCAACTGAAAGACAGTGCTGACTCTCGACATGCAGACAAGTAATGGGTCACAACAGAGCAAACCCACAGCAGAGTCATTCGAAGTTTTGAAGAATATTGGTAGGCAGGTCATCACAGAGTAGACCCACTGTAGTCCTGGTAGAGATTACTGTAATGGTGGGCCACCAGAGGTGCAGACCCACTGAAGTCCTGCTAGAGATTGTGGTATTGGTGGGCCACCAGAGGTGCAGACTAACTGCAGTCCTTGTAGAAATAATGGTATTGGTGGGTCATCGAAGATGCAGACCCACTGTAGTCCTTGTAGAGATGGCCAGCAGCTATCTGTTGTGACTGTGCAGGTGCACAGTCACCATTGAAGAGTCTTGCAGATAATATAGCAAGTCCATAACCACCACTTGTGCACTCACAAAGTTTTTGGAATTGTCCTTAGAACCCGCAGTGTTGTTATCCAGTCCCTTGCTGAATTATTAACACACGTGCAAACACTAACAGTCCCTACTTCTCACATATTGTCCATATACTATGACCAACAGAAACGTGTGTAGTGAAATGGAACTTACAAGTTAATAATATGATGAACTGGTGTCAATTACAATTTTATAACATAAGAATACAATTACAAAGGTATAAAATACATCATTAAAGAACATAACAATACAGATAACATTTGTAGTACAGGCTTTACAAAAGAATCGAAATGACATATACATCAGTGTTACAGGAATTATGACATGAGTACATACATAAAAGATCAGAATAACTTTCGAAACATCAACTTCACACATGAGCATTAAAACAAAACATAACAAACAATGTTTAAACATCTTTACAAAGTGAATAACATATTATTAATGCTAATTACATTTGAGGATAACAGTATTCCTCATCATAGTGATTGTAGCTTAGTATTAGAAGAGAAAAAAATTCCATGAAACAGTACACAGAGACAGGAAGAAATCAAACACACAAGGGTACACAAACACATAGTGGGATAACACAAAAGGAAAGGATAGGGTTTGTTTTCAGTGTAACATTTGGTACAGCAGTCCAATCCAAAACTTCATTCCATAGATCTTTCCTCTTATTTCAACATTTGTTTCCACCAAAAAAAAATCCTATCCAAGCATGCTTTCTGTATTTATATGTTCACATATTTCTTACCTCATTATTTGTTCTCCATTATCTTACCTCATCATTTATTTCCAAGAAAATCCTTCCTAAACCTGTTGTCCCTAAACCCTACTTTTTGTTCATATCCACTTTCCAAATACTTTTTTGGTCAAACCATTTTCTTATAGCTTCTCAATGCATTTCTTCCAATTCATCATAGTTAGTTCCTTATATAGTCTACCCCCTCTTAAGCTAGCTTAAATCTACTGAGCTCAGATGCATAAACTGAGGGATGAGGCAATGCAGCAGCACAAAACAATTAATACAAACAACAATGAAAAAAATGGAAATTGTCAAAGGAAGCAGCAAAAAAATATAAATTAGCAAAGCAATTGCAATATTACAACTAATATAAGGCAATGTGCTGCAAACAAGAAAAAAATCAGTAGTAAAACTGACTTGACAGAGTAATACAAACTGAAATTTAGTAGTACTATGCCTGGCAAACAGCAGCAGCAAATGCAATAACTTATACCTAAACATGACAAAGCTCAATGAGAAAAAATATTACAGTAAAGATGGCCATGTCTAATACCTATGTCGCATCTTAACACTAGAGTGATGCATCATGATAACTTACTCTACAAAAAAATTGCAAAGTAGTTGAAAAGAAAATTATGTATGCAAGTCCTGTGAAGGGAAATGTCTTTTTGTGATCCTTCGATTTTTTTTTTGAAGTAGATCATAAATTTTATTATTTACTGGATCTGTAGGCATAAAATGTCTATATTAGTACATCTATAAAATTTTATTTTAACCAATGCTGCAATGCAGCTAGAAACTAGATATTAAACAAGATGAGCAATCTCACAACTACAAAGACAATAGATATAAAATGTTTCTCATCATTTCATTAGGAATTTTAGTAAATATCACAAGTTTGAGTGTGTCGTATTTGCGATGCTTTCTACAAAGAAATATCAGTAGCGAGGATAATGGCCTCCTTTTTTCTCCACCTGTGCCTCTGAAAGGCACACACTAATGGCTTTTTTCCAGGCAGGTGGCACAGCTGGGCGCCCATGACGCATTACATGCTGGTCACTCAACTTTCTTACCGAAATATTTACAACAGCAGTTTGCACTACAGTGACAGTCTCATATAAAAAATTTCACAGGTCGAAAATTTGCGTTACAAATGTGTAGAAACAAAATCCTGTAAATAAAACAGTGTCCAAAAAATTTTCGGCGGCATTGTGATACATTCATGCATATACACACATTTCATAACTCTTAAAGTACGATTCTTGGTTTCCAACATCCTTTTCATAATTCAGAGTCCCTAACCACTACTCCTTATTCCTTACCTTATTACACATGCACATATTTGTCGACACGTCAATCTTGCGGCGACACTTCAATATTTCATCATAATAAATACATAGCATAATCAAATTCCTCATATAGCATCAGCTTATTGATCATAAACATACTTCAACAACATAATACATATCGTCGTCGTAATAATAACATCATAACACCTCAGTCAAATCTCAAAATCGTCGTAGCTTCCTCCAATAATTTCAAAACCTAAAAAAATTCTTTGCGCATTTAAATAGTGTCATCTACCTCAAATGTACTTTAAAAATCATGCTCTCATACCAAATACATCATTCAAAGCTCTCCTAGTATCACAATGGTTCTGAAAAAATACAAAGAGTTTACAAAGTACATAAAAAATACAGTTTCATAAGTGTGAAGTTATCCAACTGTGTAATTGCGTAAACATCTGTCACTGACGTAGTAAAAAAATGTTTGCTTCTCTGTTAAATAATGAGGAAGCTGTGTAATTCTGTGTTGGAGAAATATGGTACCAATGTGTAAAGTTGTATAAGCAAATACCATATTAGCTAGGGCTCCTTGTGCTTGCCAAACACATGGTACACAAAGTAAACATGTACCCCCCTGAGGATTAATGTAATGATACCCTCAGGTGATACAGATTACAGCAATGGAATGAAATGTATCACAGAAAACATTTGTATCATTGTACTTCAAATATCTTTAAAAATAAATGTTTTAAGTACAAAATTAATCACTGAAATACGTGTACTGTAGCGCTAAACTGTGCGTCTTGTTGTAAGATAATCTCTGTTGAAGTATCGTAGTTATTGTCCTCTGAAAGCTAAGTTCTGCAGAAGCCAATGTACTTATCTCATGATAAACAAAAGTGAAATGCATATAGATATCTTAGTTATTATGCTTATTGCCGTGATGAAGAAAGTACTGTACTGTAACGTATTGTTGTGCTACGGAAAAGGCAGTCTCATTGTAGCTATACCACAAAAGTTACTACTAAAACATGTTTTACTTTCCAGAATAATACAGAAAAACTGTGCAGATATAAAACAGAAACACTGCAAAAGCAACATTGTAAATTGTAACTCATTAGTAGCGTCATGATAAAATCGTGTAGCTGTCACATAAACTAATACTGTCTCATCTGGTATCTCACAGAAAGTACTTTAAATCCAGAATGTATTTTCAAGTAAACCAAAATGTTGCATTAAAATCTCATTAGCAGTACCAGTATATGTTCTAAGTATGTAAGCCTTATAGTCATTAAATAGTCGTGCAGCTAATAAGCAATAATGTACACACACAAAAACACTGTGACGTCTGTTCACTATAACGATGCATTCGTAATTTCTGTTTAAATACGTTCTCTTGGTTCTTGATTGGATATGTAACTTCAAACATTGTTGCGTGGTAACAGTTTCTAAGTCTCACAATGCATACTAGAAATGTGAAGTGAGAAGTTTTATGACAAAGACAAAGTTAAAAGGCAGATTATCTTTCAATAAACGGTTTTACATTTGAAATGTGGTGTAAACCTTTACTCTTCCTAGTATGCAGAGTTTCAACTTGAACGGAATTATCATGCAGTATACGTCGGTGAGGAATGGTAAAATTTTTCTCAAGGTTAGCGTCTATGTTATTTTTCTCAAGCACAGCCGGCGCACGTGGCTGCCTGCCGGTGCGAGTCATTGTCTCTTTCTTTGTTGGCGCACGTCGTTATTAGGATTAGGAGACCTAACTTCTACAAATTCACCTTGTCGAGAGGGCCCTGCTCTGTTTGAATCCCGCCAGTTCTGATGCAATTCAGGTCTGTCGTTATGATCATATCGTCTGTCGTCATGTTGGTAGATTCCATAGTTTCTCTCTTGTCGATCACGTGGTGGAGAATTTCTCCCTGAATCGTAACTGCACACTGGACCGTTGCGCCTAAAGTTATTCTGTCTCCCTTGATAATAATTATTTTGGTTCCCAAATTGTCTGTTTCTCTGATTGTCTCTGTGATAGTTACTACCGCGTAGAGGTGATCTTTCCCTGTAATTATTACTACTCTGCCAACGGTTGTCATACGGGTGGTGTCTGTTTTGGTCACGATTTGTGTTGTGAGAATAGCCTTGCCGTGTCCAGTTATTATTGCTTTCATCGTGGAATTGCGACAGATGTGACCTGTAATTATTGTGTTCCTGTTTTCGCATTCCGCGATTGTCAGTGTCAATTTCTAATTCTTGTAAGAGTCCCTGAAAAGCTTCAATGTCGTCTTTGCAATGTCCTGCCAAAATAATATGTCGTAAATGTTCAGGTAATTTGATTAAGCAAATGCGGATGAGTTCTGAGGGGTTTGACAGGTACTGATTCTTGTGCAACATGTCTTCAAAATATTTCACAAGACTGGAAAATTCAGATTGTTCGAAATGTTTCATCATTATGATGGTATGTTTTACTCGGTCTTGTGTAGCTTGAGAGCAATATGCTGAGAGGAAGGCATGGTAAAATTCTCCTTCACTGTGACAATCGTGAATGACCGATCGCATTCTTACAGCTGGTTCATTCTCTAAATAGCCACACATAAATTCTAATCTGTGCTCTAATGACCAGTTGGGAGGAAAACAATGAGAGAATTGATGGAGCCACGCTTGTGGATGAATGTCGTTGCCAGAATTCTTAAATGATTTAAATTTACGTGTAGTAATGAACAGCTTATAGTCAAAATCATCATATCGGCGAGCCGCATATCGGTCATTGTTACGTCGTTTCGGCGGTTCCATTTCCAAATTCGGTGCACCTTGCCAATTTCTTTCATAATTTCCGAAATGTCCTGTGTTATTATTTTGTGGTTGTTCCGTATTTCTATGTCCCTCTTCCCGTACTGGAGTGTGAGTGTCCTCTGAAATATGTAATTGTTGTATTACTTGTGCCAAATGATCTTGTACTTCCTGGATTTCTCTTTTGTACTGTGTATTGATTTGATTTTGATTTTGTTTGAATTTTCTAATTTCTTCATACTCTTCAATGTCTGTGAAGGCTACAGGTCTTGTGTCATTCAGATCATCATCTACCTTTGTAGATAAGTTAGTGAACTGATCTGAAAGTTCGGCTAATTTATCCGATAGTGAAATTATTTCCTCTGTGTGTTTTTCTGAACCAAGTTTCAGAGTGTCCATTTGTGTGGAAATCGTATCTACTGTGTCCTTTAAGTTTTCCTGAGTTTTTGCAAGTTGCGTAACTGAATCGGTAGATGCAACTGAGTCAATTTTAGCCCACAAGGTCTCATGAACAATGGTTTGCAATTCTTTTATGGCTGCTTCGTGATACTGTTATGCATTTTCATTACGCGAAAAAATAGGTTGGAAATGCTCATAAATTTGTGTTTTTACGTCATTACAGACTTTTTGACATTTCGATTCAATGTTATGTAACTCAGTTGTTAAATCTTCACGTGTTTGTTCAAGTGTGGTGTCTAACTTCCAAAGATTTTGTTCCATTGTGTCTAACTGTTGCTGTGTTTGTCTCTGGTGTTGTTCCATTGTGTCTAACTTTTGAAGCTTTTGCTGTGTTTGTCTCTGATTTTGTTCCACTGTGTCTAACTTTCACATTTTGACAAGCAGAAAATGTGTCTTGACTTATTTGAGAAAACAGTGAGGACGCAAAACCTGAATCTACAGTATTTGCAAGATTGGGTCCTGTCATTTCGGATTCCTGAGGCGAGCTGTTGCCGACCGATCGATCGATAATGCTTCCCTGTTCACTAATTGTTTCACTGCCTACACCATTATTTGCAGCCTGCTCCATTTCCCTATGCACAATTACCAAATTACTACTTTGAACATTAGTTAATTCATTACTCAGCGGCGCTAACACACTGCTTTCGTCTTCAGTGTCATTTCTCAGTTTCCTTTGAAGCCTAGTTGAAACTTCCCCTTTTTAACAATTATACATGACTGTCCTTAAACTGACACACAATATTTTGTTAGCGCAACGCAATCTGACTTTTAAAATTCCCTACAAAAGAATGGCCCTGACTAACATTAAACTATACCTTTCACAAATCACTTACGTCACAAAAATCTTCGCTGCTCAATCTACTGCAATACAGCGAGCGCCACTACTGCCAGCTAAATAAAAGATTCAAACTATGGAAGGCACTAACTACTGATAGGGATAGTTAGCAAATCAAAGATATTAATAGAGAACAAACAATGTATTTACCTTGATATCATCATATATAAATATAGCAGTTCATGACAAATCTCAAAACTCCGCCATCTCTCTCCCCACATCCACCACTGCTGGCGGCTCACCTCCAACTGCGCAACGCTACGCGCTGTTCACAGCCAGCTGCCTAACACTACAATGGCGAGTATTACAACAATGCAAAGCAGCCACAGACTGCACACAGCACAGCCAGTGGTTTCCATATTGAGCGCTACGTAACGTTGCCAATAAGAAAACATAAACAGCCTACTTACATAGAGAAAACATAAACAGCCTACTTACATAGCCCCCATGCTCCCCACAAAAAATTTTACAAATTTTTTTTTGGGCAGTGGCCAATAATGATTTGATAAAATTTTTCATAATTACAATAACAAAGAAATCAAATGCACACACTTATTGATACAATGTTGGTCAAAAGCTAACCTTTTCTCACAGTCCATAAAGACAGTCCTCATCATTCGTCACAGTAAAATTGCAGTGTTTTTCTCAAAGTCTGAGCAGTAAAAGAAAATGCACACAGAAGTAGTGGATTTCCATGCTGTCTTGAAGAAGTAGTGTTGTCCTTCCAATGGAAAGACAGTGCTGACTCTTGACATGCAGACAGGTAATGCGCCACAACAGAGCAAACCCACAGCAGAGTCAGTCGAAGTTTTGAAGAATATTGGTAGGTAGGTCATCACAGAGCAGACCCACAGTAGTCCTGGTAGAGATAATGGTATTGGTGGGTCATCAAAGATGCAGACCCACTGTAATCCTTGTAGAGATGGCCAGCAGCCATCTGTTGCAAATGTGCAGGTGCATAATCACCATCGAAGAGTCTTGCGGACAATATAGCAAGTCCATAAACCACCACTTGTGCACTCACAAAGTTTCTGGAATTATCCTTAGATCCAGCAATGCTGTTATCCAGTCCCTTGCTGAATCATTAACACACATGCAAACACTATCAGTCCCTACTTCTCACATATTGTCCATATACTATGACCAACAGAAACGTGTGCAGTGAAATGTAACTTAATTTGAAGAACTGTTGTCTATACAATTATAAATTTACAACATGAAAATAAAATTACAAAGGTACAAAATACATCATTAAAGAACATAACAATACAGATAACATTTGTATTACAGGCTTTACAAAAGAATCGAAATAACATATCCATCAGAGTTACAGGAATTATGACATAAGTAAATATATAAAAGATCAGAATAACTTTTGAAACATCAACTTTACACATGAGCATTAGAACAAAACAGAATTAATAATGTCTAACATCTTTACAAAGTAAATAACATATTATTAGAAAAATTCTACAACATAAGTCTGATGAGGTAAACATATAAAGACAGGAAGAACATATATACACAAGGGTACCCAAACACATAGTGGGATAACACAAAAGGAAAGGACAGTGTTTGTTTCATTGCAGTATTTTGCAAACAAAACTTTCTTTGCTTCTTGGAGATCTCCCTTCATTCATCATTATTCCCAAGAGTCCTATCTAAGCCTGCCTTCTGTATTTTGTTCACATCCTCTGTCAAAAATAGTTTTTCTCTCTGCTTTCTGTATTCTGTTCACATCCTCTGTCAATAATAGTTTTTCTCCACTGTACAGTATCCTTTTTATTTTGCCAGACCGTTTTCTGATAGCTTCTCAATGCATTTCTTATAAATTTATAATAGTTAGTTTCCTATATAGTCTCCTCTTAAGCTAATTTAAATCTACTGAGCTCAGATACTAAACTAAGGGACGAGGCAATGCAGCAGCACATAACAAATTAACACAAACAGCAATGCAAAAAAAAATGGAAAATTGCAAAGCAAGCTACAGTAAATATAAATTACCAAGCAATGCAACATTACAACTAATATGAGCCAATGTACAGTAACAAGAAAAATAAGTCAGTAGTAAAACTAGCTTAACAGAGTAACACAATTTAAAATTCAGTAGCACTATGCCTGGCAAACAGCAGCAGCAAATATAAAAAATATAAAACTTGTATCTATACATGACAAAGCTCAAGCAGAAAAGATATTACAGTAAAAACAACAATGCAGATAAGGGAAGTGTATATTCACATCTTAATGTCTATGTAAATTAAAGTGGTGCACCACAACAACTTATTGTAAAAAAAATATTACCATGTGCTTGAAAAGAGAATTATGTGTCCAGTTACTGTTACTAGTCCGTTCTTATTGTTCTTTCCTTTCCAAGTGCTCCTTTTTTAAAGAATGTGGATTACAAAATTATTATTTAATAGATCTGTTGACAGAAAGTGTTCACATTAGCAAATGCATCTAAATTTATTTTATAAAACTAATGCTGTAACACAGCTGGAAAACAGGTATCAAATGAAATAAGCAATTACGCAAACCAAAGCATAAAAATATCATTCAATAGTCATGTGACATTTCATAAGTTAGTAGAAATTCTCTCAACTCTCGTAGAAAGACGCTTGTCGTAATCAGGTGTGCAGATGTAAAAATATTTCTCGTCATTTCATTAGGCATTTCAGTAAATATCATAAATTATGAGCTCCACAGTATGCTTTCAACAAGGAAATGTCAATAGCGAGGTTAATGGAAGTAATGAGGGTGTCGCATTTGCAATATTTTCCCTAAAGGAATGTCAATGGCGAGGATAAAGGCCTGCCTTTTTTCTTTTTTTTTCTACCTGTGCTTCCGGAAAGGCACACCCTAATGGCTTGTTCTCCAGGTGTTCGACACAGCTGCGTGCCCACGACGCATTACGTGCAGGTGGTCACTTAACTTTCTTACGGAAATATTTACGACACCAGTTTCCGCTACAGTGACAGTCTCACATAAAAATATTTCACAGGTCAAGAATTAGCATTGCAAATCTGTAGAAAGAAAATCCTATGAATATAACGTTGTCCAAAAAATTTTCGCCAGCATTGTGATACATTCACGCATTTACACACATTTCATAACTCTTAAAGTACGATTCTTGGTTTCCAACATCCTTTTTCACAAGTCAAGAGACCCTACCCACTATTCATTACTCCTTACCTTATTACACATATACGTATCCATCGACACTCATCAATATTTCGTCATTATAAATATGAAGCATAATCAAATAACTCATATAGCCTCAGCCTATTAATCGTAAACATACCTCAGCAGCATAATACACATCGTCGTCGTAAAAATAACATCATAACACCTCAGTCAAATCTCAAAATCGTCGTAGCTTCCTCCAATAATTAAAAAAATTCTCTGCTCATGTCAAAAGTGTCATCTGCCTCAAACGTACTTTAAAAATCATGAATCCATACCAAATACATCATTCAAAGCTCTCATAGTATCACAATGGTTCCGAAAAAATATGAGCATTTCACAAAGTACAGACAAAATACAATTTCATAAGTGTGAAGTTATCCAACTGTGTATTTGCGTAAACATGTGTCACTGATGTAGTAAAAAAAGTTTATCTCTCAGTTAGATGATCAGATAGCTGTGTAATTTATGTTTCAGAGAAATATGGTACCGATGTGTAAAGTTGTATAAGCAAATACCATATTAGCTAGGGTTCCTTGTCCTTGCCAAACACATGGTACACAAAGTAGGCGTATACCCCCCTGAGGATTAATGTAATTATACCCTCAGGTGTTACAGATTACAGCAATGGAATGAAATATATCACGGAAAACCCTTGTATCATTGTGCTTCAAATATCTAAAAAAAATGCATGTTTTAAGTGGGAAATTAATCACTCAAATATGTGTCCTGTAGCGCTAAATGTGCGTCTTGCTGTAAGATAATCTCTGTGGAAGTGTCGTAGTTATGGTCCTCCGAAAGCTAAGTTCTGCAGAAGCCAATGTACTTACCTCATGATACACCAAATTTCAAGTAAACCAAAATGTTGCATTAAAATCTCATTAGCAGTACTGGTAAATGTTCTAAGTATGTGAGCCTTATAGTCGTTATGTAATCGTGCAACTAACAAGCAAGAATGCACAAATAACAACATTGCGTCGTCTGTTCACTATAACAATGGATTCGTAATTTCTGTTTAAATAAGTTATCTTGGTTCTTGACTGGATATTTAACTTCAAACATTGTTGCATGGTAACAGATTCTAAAGCATACTAGTAACGTGAAGTGAAACGTTTTATGGCAAAGACAAAGTTAAAAAGCAGATTATCTTTCAATAAATGGTTTTACATGTGAAATGTGGTGTAAACCTTTACTCTTCCTAGTGCACAGAGTTTCAACTTCAAAGCAATTATCATGTTGTATACATCGGTAAAGAATGCTAAAATTTTTCTCCAGGCTAGCGTCTTATGTTATTTTTCTCGGAGCCAGCGGGCGCACGCGGCTGCCTGCTGTGCGAGTCATTGTCTGTCTCTCTGTTGGCGCGCGCCGTTATTGGGATTAGGAGACCTAACTTCTACAAATTCACTCTGACAAGAAGGCCCTGCCCTGTTTGAATCCCGCCAGTTCTGATGCAATTCAGGTCTGTCGTTACGATCATATCGTCTGTCGTCATGTCGGTAGTTCCTGTAGTTTCTTTCTTCTCGGTTAAGTGGTGGAGAATTTCTCCCTGAATTATCACTGCACGGTGGACCGTTGCGTCTAAAGTTATTCTGTCTCCCGTAATAATAAGTGTTATGGTTCCCATATGGTCTGTTTCTCTGATTGTCTCTGTGATAGTCATTACTGCGGAGAGGTGATCTTTCCCTGTAATTATAACTACTCTGCCACCGATTATCATACGTGTGGTGTCTGTTTTGGTCACGATTTGTGTGGTGAGAATAGCCTTGTCGCGTCCAGTTATCGGTTCTGTCGTCACGGAATTGTGACGGATGTGACCTGTAGTGATTGTTTTCCTGTTTTCGCATCCCGTGACTGTCTGTGTCAATTTCTAATTCTTGTAAGAGTCCCTGAAAAGCTTCAATGTCGTCTTTGCAACGTCCTGCCAAAATAATATGTCGTAAATGTTCAGGCAGTTTGATTAAGCAAATGCAGATGAGTTCTGAGGGGCTGTATGGGTTTGAAAGATACTGATTCTTATGCAACATGTCTTCAAAATATTTCATAAGACTGGAAAATTCAGATTGTTCGAAACGTTTCATCATTATGATGCTATGTTTTACTCGGTCTTGTGTAGTTTGAGATCAATATGCAGAGAGGAAGGCATGGTAAAATTCTCCTTCACTGTGACAATCATGAATGACCGATCGCATTCTTACAGCTGGTTCGTTCTCTAAATAGCCACACATAAATTCTAACCTGTGCTCCAATGACCAGTTGGGAGGAAAACAATGAGAGAATTGATGGAGCCACGCTTGTGGATGAATGTCGTTGCCGGAATTCTTAAATGTTTTGAATTTACGTGTAGTAATGAATAGCTTATAATCAAAATCATCGTGTCGGCGAGTAGCATATCGGTCATTGTTACGTCGTGTCGGCGGTTCCATCTCAAAATTCGGTCCACCTTGCCAATTCCTTTCATAATTACCGAAATGCCCTGTGTTATTATTTTGTGGCTGTTCCGTATTTCTGTGTCCCTCTTCCCGTATTGGGGCGCGAGTATCCTCTGAAATACGTAATTCTTGAATTACCTGTGTCAGCTGATCTTGTACTTCCCGGACTTCTCTTTTGTACTGTGTATTGATTTGATTCTGATTCTGTTTGAATTTTCTAATTTGTTCATACTCTTCTGTGTCAGTGAAGGCTACAGGTGTTGTGTTATTCAGATCATCATCTACCTTTGTAGATAAGTTAGTGAACTGATCTGAAAGTTCAGCTACTTTATCTGATAGTGAAATTATTTCCTCTGTATGTTTTTCTGAACCAAGTTTCAGAGTATCTACTGTGTCCTTTAAGTTTTCCTGAGTTTTTGCAAGTTGCGTAACCGAATCGGTAGATGCAACTGAGTCAATTTTAGCTTGCAAGGTGTCGTGATTTTCATGAACAATGGTTTGCAGTTCTTTTATGGCTGCTTCGTGATTCTGTAATACATTTTCATGCCGCGAAAAAATAGGTTGAAAATGCTCACAAATTTGTGTTTTTACGTCATTACAGACTTTTTGATATTTCGATTCAATGTTATGTAACTCAGTAGTTAAATCTTCACGTGTTTTTTCAAGTGTGGTGTCTAACTTTTGAAGATTTTGTTCCATTGTGTCTAACTGTTGCTGTGTTTGTCTCTGGTGTTGTTCCATTGTGTCTAACTTTTTAAGATTTTGTTCCACTGTGTCTAACTTTTTAAGATTTTGTTCCACTGTGTCTAAATTTTTAAGATTTTGTCCCATTTGTCTCTGATTTTGTTCCATTTGTTGCATAATTACATTAATAATGTATTAGTGTCTGGAATCTGTTTCTCTACGCTTTTCGGCAGTGCATTTGCACCGGCAACATTCACATTTTGACAAGCAGAAAATGTGTCTTGACTTATTTGAGAAAACGGTGATGACCCAAAACCTGAATCTACAGTATTTGCGAAATTGTGTCCTGTCATTTCGGATTCCTGAGGCGAGCAGTTGCCGACCGATCGATCGATAATGCTTCCCTGTTCACTACCTGTTTCAATGTCTACACCATTGTTTGCAGCCCGCTCCATTTCCCTATGCACAATTACCAAATTACTACTTTGAATGTCTGTTACTTCATTACACAGTGGTGCTGCTAAGCTACGCTCGTCGTCACTATTATTTCTCAGTTTACTTTGGAGCCTAGTGTTACGTTTTTCACACGCCATTATTGTCACAATATTTCACACGATAACACAGAAAAACACAATTTGAAGAGCAAAATAAGAAAACATATTAACATAGCACTGAAAATAATATCTAGTTAATTGCAAGCGCAGCTGCGAAATACTTGGTGCAAATCTACATGCATGCCACAACTGTTTTACTGTACAACAATGAAAGTCTGCAACTACAAAGGAGATTTTCTCTACAATTACACGCTAGCAATAAACAAAATCTACACTAATTACACAAACTACAACAAAAAATCAGAAGATTCCAGTGAGGTACCCTTGGCTAAGGGTCGACATATGAAACTTCCCCTTTTTAACAATTATACATGACTGTCCTTAAACTGACACACAATATTTTGTTAGCGCAATGCAATCTGACTTTTAAAATTCCCTCCAAAAGAATGGCCCTGACTAACATTAATCTATACCTTTCACAAATCACTTACCTTACAAAAATCTTCGCTGCTCAATCTACTGCAATACAGCGAGCGCCACTACTGCCAGCTAAATAAAAGATTCAAACTATGGAAGGCACTAACTACTGATAGGGATAGTTAGCAAATCAAAGATATTAATAGAGAACAAACAATGTATTTACCTTGATATCATCATATATAAATATAGCAGTTCATGACAAATTTCAAAACTCTGCCATCTCTCTCCCCACATCCACCACTGCTGGCGGCTCACCTCCAACTGCGCAACGCTACGCGCTGTTCACAGCCAGCTGCCTAACACTACAATGGCGAGTATTACAACAATGCAAAGCAGCCACAGACTGCACACAGCACAGCCAGTGATTTTCATATTGAGTGCTACGTAACGTTGCCAATAAGAAAACATAAACAGCCTACTTACATAGAGAAAACATAAACAGCCTACTTACATAGTATTACGTTTTTCACACGCCATTATTGTCACAATATTTCACATGACAACACAGAAAAGTACAATTTGAAGAGCAAAATAAGAAAACACATTAACATAGCACTGAAAATAATATCTAGTTAATTGCAAGCGCAGCTGCGAAATACTCGGTGCAAATCTACATGCAAGCCACAAGTGTTTTACTGTACAACCAACAAAAACTAAAACTACAAAGGAAATTCTCTCTATAATTATGCACCAGCAATAAACAATAGCTACACTAATTACGCAAACTACAAGAAAAAATCAGAACATTCCAGTGAGGTATCCTGGCAGGGTCGCCATATGAAATGTCCGCTTAGAAAAATTATACATGACTGTCCTGAAACTGACACACAATATTTTTAGCACAACGCAATCTGACTTCCAAAAATCCCTACAAAAGAATGGCCCTGACTAACATTAACCTATACCTTTCACAAATCACTTACCTCACAAAAATCTTCATTACTCGAACTACTGCAATACAGCGAGCGCCACTACAGCCAGCTAAATAAAAGATTCAAACTAGGGAAGGCACTAACTACTGATAGGCATAGTTAGCAAATGAAAGATTTTAATAGAGAACAAATAATGTATTTACCTTAATAGTGTTGAAAAATCATAATATACATAGCAGTTCATGACATCCAGTCTTACAAATTTCAGAACTCCGTCATTTCTCTCGCCACATCCTCCACTGCTGGCGGCTCACCTCCAACTGCGCAACGGTATGTGATGTTAACATCCAGCTACCCGACACTACAATGGCGAGTATTACAACAATGCCAACCAGCCACAGACTGCACACAGCACAGCCAGTGATTTTCATACAGAGCGCTACGTGGCGGCGGCGTTACCAATATAAGAACCTAAACAGCCTACTTACAAAGCTAACGGATCGGCAACTACTTCCACATTTCTGGAGAGTTGTTACCGCATTTCTGTGTATGATGGACTCCTTCCGATCAACATAAAGATTGGTTATCCAATTTCTTCCAGCAGAAAGGGAGTATGTGCCACAAATTTATCGTAACTCGAAAGAGGTGTACATGGAGTAGTATCTCTGATGGTGCACAATATTCCTGCGGTGTCAGCTTTATGAGGCCGGGTGTGTGGCCAAGAAGACCCTCGAGCTCCTTAAAAACTTTCGATAGTAGGTCTTGGAACATCCTCTTTACAGACCATTTATCTCCTCGTAAGCCTCGCATATCTGCAACCCCTTAAAACTATCTGTGAAGGAGCAAAGATTCATCCGCGACAAGGAAGTACAGGACACTGAGGAAAATTCTATCTGTCTCAGGAGTTTCTATACTGAAGACGTCTAATCTCTTCGTACGAGCAGGGATCAGTATATCAAAATCAACAGTAATTATATATAGCAATCACATTACTGATATTAAGATTTGTTTACATATGACTGTAGTCTCCTTTTCATTTGGGCACACTTTATATTTACGGCTAATTATCCCTATCCTTGAATGATATTCATCTGAGAAAATATGAAATGATGTAGCTGACTGAGGAAAGTTAGTTCGATGTCTTAACTTTTGCTTTCATTAGAAATGCAAATTAGTGCAACATGTTGCAGCGCGGAATTATTTATATGGAACCCAAAGTTGTGAAACTTTTTCGCAGCGTTATGTGTCGTTATAAGACGTTTAGAACATCATACAAAAAGCATACATGTTTCATGCATTTACGTTGATTCTTTTTAAGATTCGCTTATTCGGAGATGCAAATTCTTCCTTTTGATTGGCTTGTGGTACAGAGCAGATATTCGCTGTTCAGTTTGACGGCAGTGATGTAACACAGGGCTTAGGTTCAGACGTAACTTCGTGTGAGCCTCCTGTGTACCCTGAAGATCTTTAGAATCATGAGTAATTTTTATGTAAGTGTCTAACTGGAGTAAATGCTGTATATTAATCTTAAATCTGTGATTTTTAGGGGAAATTAGTTCTGTTCACAGAGTAACCCCATAATAATTGTGCGCCCAGTCATTGCCAATGCGGTGTTAAATATCACACTAAAACCTTGCAACAACTCTTTTGTCATCAGAGGTGAGTGAACACATAAAAGTATCTACATCTGCGCACTTTTTCCCCCACAAGCAGCGAATAGCTTCATACCTTTACAGCTCGAGATAAGAGGAAAAGAACTTGCGATGTTTATTCACACGTCTACCTGCACCTCGAGCGTTGTTATTCGGGGAACAAAGTAACAGCACCCTCATGTCTACGACAGTAACGTTAATTGGACAGCATGATTGCCATGCTTAATTCCTGGAACTGATGTAGTGCAGTCGGAGCTCTCAGTGTGACGTGCCAGCTGTTCACCATTATCACTGAGTCACAATGAGAGAGCAATTTTCATGCACAATCAAGTTTAGTGTGTAACACACACTTATTGTTTTACCAGCGTTGTACCTATGTAAACACACGTCGACAATTAGCACACTACCTCAAATTATTTGGAACACAATAATATGATATTTGCTGCTGCTTGAAAACAGATGGCAACACATTCCATTCCATTATTATCGGATTTCACGGACGGTGTTGCCAACATTGCTCTACAAACGTAAGTACAGTTTTGCAGTGACTTGCTGCCGCTGTGTTACTCATACACACACGGAAAGTGACAATCGCTGTGTAAATACAGTGTCGCAACGTTGACAAACGCAAAGTGACAAGTAGTTTCAATCAGAATCGAACAGCTGAGTAATAGATGTGATGAGTAGCAAGTAACAGCCACATTCGTACTAGTTCCAAAATAAACTAAAATGGTATGACTCTAATTCCAAACAGAACCAACCCGAGAATCGGCGAATAAATGAATTAGAGAATCCTCCATCTTAGGTAGATGAAGGTAGTTTTGATGCTTCGATTTTCTCCTACGCTGATGTCAGGGAAGCCCAGCTTGCGTTCCATCAGAGATGGATGACAGAATTTGGTGTTTCTGCAAATCGTGACGACTTTCACAAAACCTCTTCCCATTTCCGCTCACGTTTTTTCAACTCCGCACAGACGATCCTGGTGATGACTCCAAGACTACAGACTCACTGTGTTAACACTCCAGAAAGATCCGAAGTTAGCTAACCGCGGTTGGGGGCATTTTCTCGTGGGGCTTAACTATTGACGCTAGCAGTCTCGTCTTTATAAGTCAGCGAAGACACGTTGCAAAATCGTCAAACCGACATTAGCGTCTAAAATTTGCCTATCTGGTCTGGTTGCAACAACCACACGTTTCAGTCGGCCGTTGCAGGCAGGCACATACACTTCAGGCACACCTGATTACAGTGACCTCACCCCTTTTCAGATGTGCCCCCAGAAAAAAGCAAAGCTTATTTGTAAAGTCATCTTCTGCAAGGCCAGTGGAAAACGAAAAACGTATTTTTCAGTCATTTCACGTGTTCCGCCACACAGTCAGAGACGTATTAATTTCCGAATTAACAAATGCATTAACACACGATGAACCAACGATCTACCATAGTGTGAAACCCGCATCCTCTCACAGACGAGCGACTTTGAACTAATAATTTCCAAATGGTTCAAATGGCTCTGAGCACTATGGGACTTAACTTCTGAGGTCATTAGTCCCCTAGAACTTAGAACTACTTAAACCTAACTAACCCACGGACATCACACACATCCATTCCCGAGGCAGGATTCGAACCTGCAACCGTAGCGGTCGCGCAGTTCCAGACTGAAGCGCCTAGAACCGCTCGGCCACACTGACCGGCAACTAATAATGCTATAATAATTATCTATTGCTAGTAGTGTACGTATAGGTTCTGTATATACGTCAACAGCAAAAATCTGTACATATGGAACTCATTGTGTGAAAGATTACTGTAAACGTGAACGTTCTCAAATATTTCCATGTCATTGGCAAATTTGCCATAAAATAGGAATTTAAAGAGTAAATTATTTTACCTTCAAGTTTGCAATGCACGTCAATAAATTGAGATAAAATTCCCGTCTCCAGAGTAAATCTGCCACTGCTTCATAGCTATGTGTGGTACAAACGAAGGCACGTATAATTTGTAACATCAGGAGCCAACATCGCTCGATGTGAAATAGTTTATTTCATGACTAGGTTTGCCAATAACTAGCTGTCATCTTCAGATTCTAACATCTCCCAGAAATGTAACAACACATCAGTCTCGTCAACATACAGTAATATAACTTCACACTGGCTTGTCAAATATATAAAACTTGCTGAGTTGGCGTCGACGCATCATCTTTCTGTGTATCTGCTCCTGTACTTCTTATTGATGATATGGATATCCTATTTAACAAGTTTTATATACTTGTCAAACCAGTGTGTTGCTGTATTATTGTAACTGGAGCATGTTCTCAGTACGTCAGCGACAATGGTGTGTAGTTGTATTTCCGGGAAATATGAGAATTTGAAGATGACAGCTGGCTGTTGTCGAATTTGCTCATGAAACAAACCATTTCACATAAGCGAGCCTGACTTCTAGTATTAAAAAATACAACATTAGATCGCCCCAGTAACATATGTAAATTATACAGTAAGTGTCTCTGTTTTTCTTTTAAATTTTAGTGATTGACGTAAGGATAACGCTTAAAGTCGGGCACTCTGCTAAATTCAAGAACGAATTAGCCCAGTATGCAGAAAATATGTTCCTCAATGTTAGCTGTTAGTCAAGTGAATCCGTTCTTATGGAGAAAGCTGTGACGAATTGAAATTGTAGGACCCAGACATACAGCTATATAATGCTGTGAGAAGTAATATGTTTCATTTAGAGTCTGGATAAGTTACACTCTTTCTCGAGGTAAAAGTTCTGTTTTTACGGCATAACGATTATGTCTGGGTAGATGTTGTGTTTAATTTTTTATTTGATAAATAACCTTAGTATTCCGCCAGTAAAAAAATACCAGGTGGCTTACATTAGAGTGTAGAAGATTAATCGTTAATTTTTCGAAATCCTTGTAGCATGTGAACGTTATTCTAGAGTGTGATCTGCTTTTCTGTATCTAGAGAAGTGGCTGGTCTTATCACAGCTTTCTGAGTGGCTCGTGGTGGAGCCCTACTACATTGGTATGAGAGCTAGTAACATTCCCGTGATGCATGTGTTTCTCAGCACCTATTGGGAAGAATCTTTCGAGAAGTCGAGGTAAGAAGACGCAGCTTGGAGAGGAGTGAGGTGAGGGGGACAGGAAATAGTCAATGAAACTGCCTGAATTCTGTGCCTGAGACTGACGGGCTGAAAGGCATGGACGTCAAAACACTTTGTGGAGCAGCTGGAGGTCGTAAGGTCGTGGGTTCTTTGGTGTGGAGGTAATCTTATAAAAGTGTTGCGTGTACACTACCGGTCAAAAATGTTCGATTACCCATGAAAAAGCTACATACTTTATTTCAAGGTACAGGCACATCGTACACACTAAAAGACCAACTAATTATATACTTTCTCTCTCTATCACTAACCACAATACAATCTGGTTTAGATCTCAACTTTTTCAAAGTATCCACCCTTTGCCCTCAGAATAGTTGCACTAAGTCTCGGCATTCTGGAGAGAAGGTTTTATAGTACTTTTTCAGATATTGCTGTCCAATACATCTGTAAATTATTTCGTAGATCTTCAACATTAAATGACCTCAATTTCCTGACCTCCCTGTCAAGTTTATCCCATAAGCGTTCAATGAGATCTAAGACAGGTAACTGACTTGGCTAAATCGTATTCTCCAGCCCCCCACATTTATTTTTCTACTGCCATAACGTCTGCACAAATTAGAAGCATTTCTGGGATCATTGTCCCGCTTCAGAACAAAACCATGACTATTGAGTCTCTTGCTACAGAGCAAACCCATGGCTGTTGAGTCTCTTGCCAGATGGCAGTCCATTGTTGAGCAGTATCCTGCAATATTCTTGCTTCTAAAATGTTACACTGACGGCCATTCCCACACCATGACCGACGCTCCACCACGCTTCCACTTTGCGTCACACAGTGACTCTTCACATGTTCCCCACAATGTCTACGAACAAATATTCGGCGATCGCTACCAAATATATCAAACTTTGATTCGTCCGAGAATGGCCCCTTGGACCACTGTTGCATGCTCCAGTCTTGATGTTGCTGTGCCCACTACAATGGTTTCGCTTTATTTTGTTTGCGTAATAAAAGTTCCTTGGCCGCTAGGCACACCTCTAAACCCTGTTCGCTGAGACGATGTTGCACTGCAGAGACACCGATTGGATCTGATCGCATTAAAAATTTACTTTCTCGCGAATTTCAGATGCAGTACGAGTTGTCTGACGTTTTCTCTGTGCGAATATGAACTGATCTTCCCTGTGTGATTCTGTTCGGTGTTTTGCAGATCGCGACGCGCTTGCATCGGCACCTGTTTGCTTAAACCACTGCAAAGTGTACACCACTACAGATTTGGCTACGTCAGTTTGTTGCTATTGTCTTACTAGACTAGCGTTCCTGCTGCAGAACTACAATTAGAGCACGCTTTTTCAATTACAGTCTTCTTCTTCCGTTCCAGTAAGAGGTAATATGGTATAAATGTGATAAGGAATACAGACTGATAGGTTATCACAATGTACTGTAAACTAATGCTAATTCCTATACAGACAGCAGCAGAAATTAGACCAATTCGAATGGAACCGTATTAGGTAAGGGGATGTCAGTGTTGTTGTGGATACTCATTGATGCCCTTCTAGGCCAATAACCAGTTAAATACACAATACAGGCGATTAGTCTTTACATTTTATGCTCGTTTTATTATTAGATGAGAATATGACAGAATATTCAAAACGAAATCCCTCTTTTAACCTCAAATCCGTAGTTGTGATACGTGATCGGCAACTTATGCGTGTGAAATCAGCATCAGTAAAGTTATTCTGCTGATACACAAAAGGCGCAATATTCCGGAAGCGTGTTTCTGTGTACGGGTGGGGAATTCTCCTTAGGTAGTTTGTGGCATTCTTGGGAAGTGTTGTTATTGTATGACCATTTTCCTTTGAACTGTTATCTTGTTTTGTTTCGGAGGAGAGTTGCTAGAAACCAGCAGGAGATGGCCAGCGACTGTGGACGGTGGACGTTTTCCAGTGCAGTGGTTAGATTTTTTAGTCTTTCTGAAAGTGGCTAGATTGGAACAGAGACAATTTTAACCTGCGCGTGTTAAAGCGAGGCTGGCGACGCTTGTTTACAGTGGTTCAACAGCGTAATGGTTCAGCGAATCAGATTCTGCCAGAAAACGTTTTCGAGAAAATCTGCGCAGGAATACGTTCGCGCTCCGCAGATCCCATAGAGTACGTTAATTCTGTTCGCAACCTCCAGTGGGACTTCGCACTGCGCCACGGGAGATCCGAGTAAGGGACATACGGAATTTACCACCCTTTTCCCTCGGTGATATTATTCCGCTGTGAAAAATTTTGGAATTTTCTATAAAACAAAACATTTCAGGCGCAAAAAATAAGTAATTGTAGGTCAAAAATATTCTTTTTTCGCGGACTGCATACAAAATGTCACATTTTCACCGTTATTTAATTGAAAGTCAGCCGATGTATTAGAATACGAATGTTAACAGCGACAAGCCTGCAGATCTCCATTCGTGACCGTCCGCAGCTCGTGGTCGTGCGGTAGCGTTCTCGCTTCCCGCGCCCGGGTTAGATTCCTGGCGGGATCAGGGATTTTCTCTGCCTCGTGATGACTGGGTGTTGTGTGATGTCCTTAGGTTAGTTAGGTTTAAGTAGTTCCAAGTTCTAGGGGACTGATGACCATAGATGTTAAGTCACATTGTGCTCAGAGTCATTTGAACCATCCATTTGTGTCAGAAGAGGATAGGAATAAGAATTTTAATTACATCTCGGATGAATCCGTAATGATACTAAGGAACTAATAGTCAATTAGCAAGTCTAAGAGAGAAATTCCAGGTGAAAATTAATTTCTGTGTTACAAATGAGTAGCACAAAATTGTGGATGTTTTGCAGTATCAGTTTTTAGTTAACTTCTTTCCGTCTTACAAGATCATTAACAGACTTAGTCTCAATATCGTCGTCAAGACAATGCAATACTTGTGAACAAGACTGAGAAAGATGTTGCACATCGATAATGAGCAGCAAGCACATGGTAAATGTCACTTTTGACAATACAGTGGTAATGTGATTGAAAATTTTGACGTTAAGCAGCAAGGGAACAAACGAAAGAAACGTTAGTAATAAACATAGAAAGAAACTGTGTTTGTATATTTGGTGGAAGGGGCAGGGGGGGGGGGGGGAGGGGAACAGTTGGGTGCGTTTGTAGGTATGGTGGTGTAAGTGCACAGTGGTGAAATGGAAAGGAGAAGAACAATTTTACAATAAAAATCACACTCAACGGAAGGAAAGATATGCAGCCAAATTTAGCAATTTAAGTTAACAACTAAAATAAAATAAAATTAGTACATGACTAGAATGTTGCAAAATAGCTTTAATGGGCATTAAATATGGAAAATAGTGCAGAAACAGGGTAAAAGAAAGAACTGATATTTGTAATACGAAGTACATACGAAATTTTGTATCCATGGTGGAAATTATTATAACACAATAAGAACAGAACAAAAGAATACATGTGATACACAGAAAATCAGAATAAATTAAATGTATACAGGAAGAAAATGAGGAATATATTGGATGATATGATACGGAAAGAATTCGAGAAACGTGAAGTTTAAGCGACGATTAGAAGACGGCACGTATTGAGTTGCGTTTCGTTGTTTCATATTAAGTCAGAAGTGTATACCAGATGTTTATTGACTTCCAGGACTTTCAAACGATTAAGTTCTTCGCGTTTGTTTTATTAAATGGAGGACATGGAACTGTTCCTGGTAGCTGCTGTGGCTCTCACACAGTACATGCTTAGCAAATGTGGAATGAGAATTCTGCAACCTGAAGCTGGATTCTTTTGCACCAAAAATAGCTGCTATGTCTCTTCTTGACTGACCGATATAAAACTTATCAAAAAAAGGACAAGTAATTTTTTGCACGTCACTCTTCTCTAGCAATTAGGTGTTACGTTTGCAATTGAAAATATATTGGACTGAGGTTTTTCTCACTCAGTAGTCACTCAGTTGCACAGTTTCAGTGCTTTGTCTGCGCTCTGTGATACCTGTCCTAAGTATGGGATGGCCGGCCGGAGTGGCCGAGCGGTTCTAGGAGCTACTGTCTGGAACCGCGCGACCGCTACGGTCGCAGGTTCGAATCCTACCTCGGGCATGGATGTGTGTGATGTCCTTGGGTTAGTTAGGTTTAAGTAGTTCTAAGTTCTAGGGGACTGATGACCACAGCAGTTAAGTCCCATAGTGCTCAGAGCCATTTGAACCATTAAGTATGGGATAGTGGGACAGCACACCACATTCTACAGACATTGAAAGGAATGGCAGAGCAAGCAGAGACAGAGCGCTTGTTCCTACCTAAGATGAGGTCAATCAGGACTGGGTTGTATCCACTGATTGAGAAATAAATGTCATAGTTCCAGCTCCATTTAGAAACTTTCTGTGAGCACTGGAACAGATGACAGAGAGTGCACAAATGAGTGGGAACTTCCATGTTTGCGTGCTACTGAGTGTTCTGAGCAAGAAGATATTACTATGTCTGTAGTTGCAGTTTTTCTATATATTTTGAAAATATGTTTTTGTCTTCTGACGTCAATGGTAAGATGTAGGACATTTATGTTTTTCTCGCCAAACTAAATGTTTTTGCGTTGACTATTTAAATCGTGCAAAATTGTGGAGAGCTGTCTTGTAGTGCCCGTCCATGTACAGAGTATACACATTTGGATCTTACGTTGTTTTGTAAAAGAAGAAATTGCTAAAAAATTCCTGCGTTGTAAAAACTGATATTTTCATTTGGATGCCAGGTTACTCTGTAAAAGAAAATTGTCAGCATTTTCGATAGTGTAAATTTGTTATTTCTTTACTTTTAAAATCTTATCAATGAAAAGAATATGGTAGCGGCAGCACCGTAGAAAATTGAGAGGAAGCCAATATGCGTGCGCGTTGGTATGAGGGCGACATCTACCAAGGTGTCCTGTTGACTGCTGTAGGTAAAATTTGTCAGTTTGGTTGCGTCAGTCAGTTGCAACGGGCGCACAGGCCAACACTCATGAGGGTACTTATTGCCCACTGTGTTAGAGGTGTACATCTGATGTTTTCATTCGCTTGATTGCTCGATGCATCTAGTTCTGCGTAAGTCCGTCAGATGTCAATATAGCCGCTTTGGACTGTGGAGGCAATTGTACTAGACTTCCATAACGCTCGTCCGAGCATCGCACGCTTGAATTGCCTGACCGTCTGTTGTATCCGAGCGCCACTCAGTGGCCCTCTGTAGAATCATGGCGCACGAACGCCAGATAAGGGACAGTGCAAAAGCGAAATTTAATTCCAAATAATATGTCCTAAGTGCGAAAGTCGGTTGTCGTATCAATGCTTCAGAGAGATTTTCTTTAGTTCAAAATGGTTCAAATGGCTCTGAGCACTATGGGACTTAACTTCTAACGTCATCAGTCCCCTAGAACTTATAACTATTTAAACCTAACTATCCTAAGGACGTCACACACATCCATGCCCGAGGCAGGATTCGAACCTGCGACCGTAGCAGCCGCGTGGTTCCGGACTGGAGCGCCTAGAACCGCACGGCCGGCTTGGTCGAGATCCAATGACTCAGGAGGGTAACATGGAACGCCGTGCTGGATCCCAACGGCCTCGTATCACTAGCACTCGAGATGACAGGCATCTTATCCACATGGCTGTAACGGATCGTGCAGCCACGTCTCGATCCCTGAGTGAACAGATGGGGACGTTTGCAATACAACAACCATCTGCACGAACAGTTCGACGACGTTAGCATCAGCATGGACTATCAGCTCGGATACCATGGCTACGGTTACCCTTGACGCTGTATCACAGACACGAGTGCCTGCGATGGTGTACCCAACGACGAACTTGGGTGCACGAATGACAAAACGTCATTTTTTCTGATTAATCCAGGTTCTGTTTACAGTATCATGATGGTCGCATCCGTGTTTGGCGACATCGCGGTGAACGCACATTGGAAGCGTGTATTCGTCATCGCCATACTGGCGTATCACCCGGCGTGATGGTATGGGGTGCCATTGGTTACACGTCTCGGTCACCTCTTGTTCGCATTGACGGCACTTTGAACAGTGGACGTATCATTTCAGATATGTTACGACCCGTGGCTCTACCCTTCATTCGATCCCTGCGAAACCCTAGATTTCAGCAGGATAATGCACGACCGCATGTTGCAGATCCTGTACGGGCCTTTCTGGATACAGAAAATGTTTGACTGCTGCCTGGCCAGCACATTCTCCAGATCTCTCACCAACTGAAAACGTCTGGTCAATGGTGGCCGAGCAAGTGGCTCATCACAATACGCCAGTCACTACTCTTGAAGAACTGTAGTATCGTGTTGAAGCTGAATAGGCAGCTGCACCCGTACACGCCATCCAAGCTCTGTTTGACTCAGTGCCCAGGCGTATCAAGGCCGTTATTACGGCCAGAGGTGGTTGTTCTGCGTACTGTTTTCTCAGGATCTATGCACCCAAATTGCGTGAAAATGTAATCACATGTCAGTTCGAGTATAACATATTTATCCAATGAATACCCGTTTATCACTTGCATTTCTTCTTGGTGTAGCAATTTTAATGGCCAGTAGTGTATAAATAAGCGAGCCCGGAGGCCCTGTAAGTAGGCTGTTTAGTTTTTTTTATTGGTAACGCCAAGTAGCGCTGTATGAAAATCACTGGCTATGCTGTGTGCAGTCTGTGGCTGGTTTGCATTGTTGTTGGCTATTGTAGTGTTGGGCAGCTGGATGTTAACAGCGTGTAGCGTTGAGCAGTTGGAGGTGAGCCGCCAGCAGTGGTGGATGTGGGGAGTGAGATGGCGGAGTTTTGAGAGTTGATGATCTGGACAGAGACAGTAAATTTGTAAAACTGGATGTCATGAACTTATATATATATAAAATGACTTTTGAACACTATTAAGGTAAATACGTTGTTTGTTCTCTATCAAAATCTTTCATTTGCTAACTATGCCTGTCAGTAGTTAGTGATTTCAGTAGTTAGAATCTTTTATTTAGCTGGCAGTATTGGCGCTCGCTGTATTGCAGTAGTTCGAGTAACGAAGATTTTTATGAGGTAAGAATTTATGAAAGGTATAGGTTATTGTTACTCAGGGCCATTCTTTTGTAGGGATTACTGAAAGTCAGATTGCGTTGCGCTAAAAAATATTGTGTGTCAGTTTATCCACAGTCATTTATAATTTTTCTAAGGGGACGTTTCATATGTCGACCCTTAGCCGAGGATACCTCACTGGAATCTTCTGATTTTTTCTTGTAGTTTCTGTAATTAGTGTAGCTATTGTTTATTGCTAGCGCGTAATTATAGAGAGAATTTCCTTTGTAGTTGCAGTCTTTCATTGTTGTACAGTAAAACAGTTGTGGAATGCATGTAGATTTGCACCAAGTATTTCACAGCTGCGCTTGCAATTAACTAGATATCATTTTCAGTGCTATGTTAATGTGTTTTCTTATTTTGCTCTTCAAATTGTGCTTTTCTGTGTTATCGTGTGAAATATTGTGACAATAATGGCGTGTGAAAAACGTAACACTAGGCTCCAAAGTAAACTGAGAAATGACAGTGAAGACGAAAGCTGTGTGCTAGCGCCACTGTGTAATGAATTAACTAATGTTCAAAGTAGTAATCTGGTAATTGTGCATAGGGAAATGGAGCGGGCTGCAACAATGGCGTAGACAGTGAAACAATTAGTGAACAGGGAAGCATTATCGATCAATCGGTCGGCAACAGCTCGCCTCAGGAATCCGAAATGACAGGACACAATCTTACAAATACTGTAGATTCAGGTTTTGCGTCCTCACCGTTTTCTCAAATAAGTTAAGACACATTTTCTGCTTTTCAAAATGCGAATATTGCCGGTTCAAATGCACTGCCGAATAGCACTGAGGAACATATTTCAGACACCAGTGCATTGTTATTACAGTTAATGCAACAAATGGGACAAAATCTTCAAAAGTTAGACACAATGGAACAAAATCTTCAAAAGTTAGACACAATGGAACAAACTCTTCAAAAGTTAGACACCACACTTGAACAAACACGTGAAGATTCAACTGCTGAGTTACTTAAAATCAAATCGAAATGACAAAAAGTCTGTAATGACGTAAAAACACAAATTTTTGAGCATTTACAACCTATTTTTTCGCGGCATGAAAATACATTACAGAATCACGAAGCAGCCATAAAAGAACTGCAAACTATTGTTCATGAAAATCACGACACCTTGCAAGCTAATATTGACTCAGTTGCAATTACCGATTCGGTTACGCAACTTGCAAAAACTCAGGAAAACTTAAAGGACACAGTAGATACTCTGAAAATTGGTTCAGAAAGACACATGGAGGAAATTAGCTGATTATCAGAGAAAGTAGTCGAACTTTCGGATCAGCCAAATAATTTATCTTCGAAGGTAGATGATATTCTGAATGACACAAGACTGGTAGTCTTTAATGATACAGAAGTGTACGAACAAATTAGGAAATTCAAACAAAATCAGTATCAAATTAATACGCAACACCAAAGAGAAATCCAGGAAGTACAAGATCAGTTGACACAGGTAATACAAGAATTACATATTTCAGAGGATACTCGCGCTCCATTACGGGAAGAGGGACATAGAAATACGGAACAGCCACAAAATAATAAAACAGGGCACTTCGGAAATTATGAAAGATATTGGCAAGGTGCACAGAATTTTGAGATGGAACCGCCGAAACGACGTAACAATGACCGACATGCAACTCGCCGACGTGATGATTTTGACTATAAGCTGTTCATTACTACACGTAAATTCAAAACATTTAAGAATTCCGGCAATGACATTCATCCACAAGCGTGGTTTCAGCAGTTCTCTCATTGTTTTCCTCCCAACTGGTCACTAGAGCACAGATTAGAATTTATGTGTGGCTACTTAGAGAATGAACCAGCTGTAAGAATGCGAACGGTGATTCACGATTGTCACAGTGAAGGAGAATTTTATCATGCCTTCCTCTCAGCATATTGGTCTCAAGCTACTCAAGACCGAGTAAAACATAGCATCACAATGAGGAAACATTTCAAACAATCTGAATTTTCCAGTCTCGTCAAATATTTCGAAGACATGTTACATAAGAATCAGTATCTTTCAAACCCTTATAGCCCCTCAGAACTCATCCGCATTTGCTTAATCAAATTGCCTGAACATTTATGACATATTATTTTGGCAGGACGTTGCAAAGACAACAATGAAGCTTTTCAGGGACTGTTACAAGAACCGGAAATTGACACTGACAATCGCGGAACGCGGAAACAGGAGCACTACAATTACAGGTCACATCCGTCACAATTTCGCGATGACAGAAATAACAATTGGACACGACAGTGCTATTCTTACAACGTAAATCGTGACCAAAACAGACACCACCCGTATGACAACCGTTGGTAGAGCAGTAATAATTACAAGGAAAGATCACCTCTCCGCAGTAATGACTAACACAGAGACAATCAGAGAAACAGACTATATGGGAACCAAAATAATTATTATCAAGGGTGCCAGAATAACTTCAGATGCAATGGTCCAGCATGCAGTTACGATTCAGGGAGAAATTCTCCACCACGTGACCGACAAGAAAGAAACTATGGAATCTACCGACATGACGACAGACGGTATGATCGTAACGACAGACCTGAATTTCATCAGAACTGGCGAGATTCAAACAGGGCAGGGCCTTCTCGACAAGATGAACTTGTAGAAGTCGGGTCTCCTAACGATGCGCGCCAACGAAGAGACAGACAATGACTCGCACCGCAGGCAGCCACATGCGCCGGCTGGCTCAGAGAAAAATAACATAGACGCTAACCTTGAGAAAAAATTTAGCGTTCCTTACCGATGTATACAACATTATAATTGCTTTGAAGTTGACACTCTGTGCACAAGAAAGGGTAAAAGATTGCACCACATTTCACCTGTAAAGCCGTTTATTGAGAGATAATCTGCTTTTTAATTTAGTCTTTGCCATAAAATTTTTCACTTCACGTTACTAGTACAATTTGTCACACTGAGAAACTGTTAACATGCAGCAATGTTTTAAAGTTAACTATCCAGTCAAGAGCCTAGGGAACTTAGACAAGTAATTACGAATGCATTGTTATAGTGAACAGACGATACAGTGTTGTTATTTGTACATTCTTCCTTGTTAGTTGCACGATTACCTAATGAATATATGGCTTACATACTTAGAACATATACTGCTAATGAGATTTTAATGCAACATTTCGGTTTACTTGAAAAGATATTCCTTATTTGAAGTACTTTCTGTGAGATTAAAGATGACTTAGTATTTCGTTTCTTTGACAGCTACACGATTATATCACGACGCTACTAATATGTGACACAATTTACATTGTTGCTTTTGCGGTGTATCTGTTTTATATCTGCACAGTTTTTCTGAATTCTTCTGGAAAGTAAAACACGTTTTAGTAGTAACTTTTGTGGTATAGCTACAATGAGACAGCCTTTTTCGTAGCACACCAATACATTACAGTATAGTACTTTCTTGATCACGACACTGTACATAATAACTACGATTTCTATATGCACAGCATTTCGCTTTTATTTATTACGAGGTAAATACATTGACTTCCACAGAACTCTGCTTACAGACGACGATAATTACTACACTTAGCACATTTTTACCGTTAAGTAGTGACACAGATTATCTTACAACAATACACACAGTTTAGCACTGTCGTACACGTATTTGAGTGATTAATTTTGTACTTAAAACATTTATTTTCAAAGATATTTGAATTACAATGATACAAATGTTTTCCATGATACATTTCATTCCATTGCTATAATCTGTAACACCTGAGGGTATAATTACATTAATCCTCAGGGGGGTACACGCTTACTTTGTGTACCATGTGTTTGGCAAGCACAAGGAGCCCTAGCTAATGTGGTATTTGCTTATACAACTTTACACATCGATAACATATTTCTCTAACACAGAATTACACAGCTATCTGATTATTTAACAGAGAAACAAACTTTTGTTTTACTACGTCAGTGACACATGTTTACGCAGTTACACAGTTGGATAACTTCACACTTATGAAATTGTATTTTGTATGCACTTTGTGAACTGTTCATATATTTTTCGGAACCATTGTGATACTATGAGAGCTTTGAATGATATATTTGGTATGGGATCATGATTTTTAAAGAACGTTTGAGGTAGATGACACTATTGAAATGAGCAGAGAATTTGTTTTAGGTTTTGAAATTATTGGAGGAAGCTACGATGATTTTGAGATTTGGCTGAGTTTTTACGATATTATTATTACGATGACAATGTGTATTATGCTGTTGAGGTATGTTTATGATCAATAAGCTGATGCTATATGAGGAATTTGATTATGCTACGTATTTATTATGATGAAATATTGAAGAAGTGTCGACGAATATGTATATGTGTAATAAGGTAACGAATAATGAGTAGTGGTTAGGGACTCTGATTTGTGAAAAAGGATGTTGGAAACCAAGAATTGTACTTTAAGAGTTATGAAATGTGTGTAAATGCATGAATGTATCACAATGCCGGTGAAAACTTTTTGGAGACTGTCATATTTATACGATTTTGTTTCTACAAATTTGTAACGCAAATATTTCGATCTGGGGAATTTTATTTGTATCAAACTGTCACTGTAGCGGAAACTGATGTTGTAAATATTTCGGTAAGGAAGGTAGGTCACCTCGACGTAATGCACTGTAAGCACCCAGCTTCGCCACAGTCGCCTGGAAAAAACCCATTAGTGTGTGCCTTTCAGAAGCACAGATGGAGAAAAAAAAGAGGCCATTATCCTCACTATTGACATTTCTTTGTAGAAAGCATTGCAAATACGACACGCTCAAATTGAAAACATATGATTACACTGTGGAGCTCTTAATTTATGATATTTACTAAAATGCCTAATGAAATGATGAGAAACATTTTATATCTATTGTCTTTCTAGTTGAGAGATTGCTCAATTTGTTTAATATCTAGTTTCTAGCTGCACTGCAGCATTGGTTAAAATAAAATTTAATAGATGTACTACAACAGATATTTTATGCCTACATATCCAGTAAATAATAATTTTGTGATCTACTTCCAAGAAAACGAGGGAACATAAATAGACATTCCCTCCACAGGAATTGCATAAATATTTTTTTTACAATTGGTAACTTGTCTGCTAGAGTAAGGTATAGTGATGCATCACTCTAGTGTTAAGATGTGACATAGGTATTAGACATGGCCATCGTTAGTGTAATTTTTTTTCTGCTTGAGCTTTGTCATGTTTAGATATAAGTTATTGCATTTGCTGCTGCTGTTTGCCAGGCATAGTGCTACTGAATTTCACTTTGTATTACTCTGTTAAGCCAGTTTTACTACTGATTTATTTTTCTTGTTGCTGCACATTGGCTCATATTAGTTATAATGTTGCATTTGGTTTGCTAATTTATATTTATTGCTGCTAACTTTGCCAATTTGCATTTTTTTGGTCATTGCTGTTTGTGTTAATTGTTTTGTGCTGCTGCATTGCCTCATCCCTTAGTTTATGTATCAGAGCTCAGTAGATTTAAGTTAGCTTAAGAGGGGGTATACTATATAAGAAACTAACTATGAAGAACAGGGAAGAAATGCATTGCGAAGTTATATGAAAAAGATTTGGGCAAAAATGAGTATTGTACAATGAGAAATATTTATTTAACAGGGTTAGATAGAAAATTTTTTTTTTTTTTTTTTTTTTTTTTTTTTGCAGGAGGAAATGTTGAAATAAGAGGAAAGATCTATGGAATGAAGTTTTGGATTGGACTGCAGTACCAAATGTTACACTGACAACGAATCCTGTCTTTCCTTTAGTATTATTCCGCTATGTGTTTCTATACCCTTGTGTATTTGTGTTCTTCCTGTTTTTATGTGTTTATCTGATGAGAGTTCGTTGTAGAATTTTTCTAATACTATGTTATTTACTTTGAAAAGATGTTTACACATTATTTATTCTGTTTTGTTTTAATGCTCATGTGTGAAGTTGATGTTTCGAAAGATATTCTGATCTTTTATGTATGTACTCATGTCATAATTCCTGTAACAGTGATGTATCTGTTTATTTCTATTCTTTTGTAAAGCTTGTACTGCTGCAAATGTTATCTGTACTGTTATGTTCTTTAAACATGTATTTTGTATCTTTGTAATTGTATTCTTATGTTGTAAATTCATAATTAGACACCAGTTCTTAAAATTAAGTTTCATTTCACTGCACACGTTTCTGTTGGTCATAGTATAGGCACAATATGTGAAAAAAGGACTGTTAGTGCTTGCACGTGTGTTGATAATTCAGCAAGGGACTGGTTAACAGCATTGCTGGTTCTAAGGACATACCAAACGGTTTGTGAGAGCACAAGTGGTTGTTTATGGACTTTGCTATATTGTCCGCAAGACTCTTCAATGGTGATTGTGCACCTGTACAGTCGCAACAGATGGCTGCTGGCTGTCTCTACAAGGACTACAGTGGGACTGCATCTTTGATGGCCTACCAATACCATTATTTCTACAAGGTTTGCAGTGGGTCTGCACCTCTGGTGGCCCACCAATACCAATATCTCTACCAGGACTACAGTGGGTCTGCTCTGTGATGACCTACCTAACAATATTCTTCAAAACTTCGACTGACTCTGCTGTGGGTTTGCTCTGTTGCGGCCCATTACCTGTCAGACTTTGAGAAAAACACTGCAATTTTACTGTGATGAACGATCAGGAGTGTCTTTATGGACTGTGAGAAAATTTTAGCTTTTGACCAACATTGCATCAATAAGTGTGTGCATTTGATTTCTTTGTTATTGTAATTGTGAAAAAATTTTAAGAAATATGTATTGACCAGTGTCCAAAACAATTTGTAAACTTTTTTGTGGGGAGCATGAGGGCTATGTAAGTAGGCTGTTTAGGTTTTTTTATTGGTAACGCCAAGTAGCGCTCTGTATGAAAATCACTGGCTGTGCTGTGTGCAGTCTGTGGCTGGTTTGCATAGTTGTTTGCTATTGTAGTGTTGGGCAGCTGGATGTTAACAGCGCATAGCGTTGCGCAATTGGAGGTGAGCCGCCAGCAGTGGTGAATGTGGGGAGTGAGATAGCGGAGTTTTGAGAGTTGATGATCTGGACAGAGTCAGTAAATTTGTAAAACTGGATGTCATGAACTTATATATATATATATATATATATATATATATATATATATATATATATATATATATATAATGACTTTTGAACACTATTAAGGTAAATACGTTGTTTGTTCTCTATCAAAATCCTTCATTTGCTAACTATGCCTATCAGTAGTTAGTGCCCTCAGTAGTTAGAATCTTTTATTTAGCTGGAAGTATTGGCGCTCGCTGTATTGCAGTAGTTCGAGTAACCAAGATTTTTGTGAGGTAAGCGATTTGTGAAAGGTATAGGTTATTGTTAGTCACGGCCATTCTTTTGTTGGGATTACTGAAAGTCAGATTGCGTTGCGCTAAAAATATTGTGTGTCACTTTAGTGAATGTCTGAGTACGTTCAGTTTTGCTCAGCTGTTTGAAAATCAAATAATGTAAGAGGTTTATCTGCATAGTAATTCATTAAGTTTTCAAAGGGAAGTTTCATCTCAAACCAGGCAGTAACGTCGCCATTCACTCTCCGTGTCTAGAACCGGAGAAAATGATGATTGTTTGTGTTGCAGGCCAACCACGACGACCTTCTGGCAGTGTATATCGGCAGCCAACCAGCCCGCTGACGCTACCTCCAACCTCCGCTGCACGGTCGCGTCAAGATGTGGCCGGGCGCGCCCCATCTTTCAGCTTTACCGGCGCGAGGAGCGAAAGGGCTGCTGGCTTCCGCTCTCTGGGTGACATTTTTGGAGCCATTCCAATATGCAATAGGAATGCCGGAAATTTCCAAAAGTTCAGTTTCGTTTGTTATGGATGCACAAACTGAAAAGTCATTGTAAAACTGTACCCGAAAACACAGAGGTACATATATGTAAATTACTGTAGATGCGCTGCGCGTCCAGTAAATGGAAACTGCGCTTAACTGCAAAACGGACTTTTCAGTGTCAACGATATTTTGGCAGTATAGCCCTACGATCGTACTATAATCTGTTAACTGTAGATACAACGAGCGCTTAAACATCGCTGTCTATGACTTGCAGATGATAAAGTCGAAATTCCGAAGTTGCACAGAATAGTAGCACTTCTGTGGTCGTCCTTCCGATTGTTGGAAATGATGCCTGGTTCTGACAGGTAGGAGACGTTAAATACTGAGCGTCAAATGTATGATGAAATATCAGAGTCTGATAAACTAGAATAAAACTATAATGTGGCAGTAATATCTTACTTTGTTTTTGTTATATGTGGAAATATTTTTTTGTTTATAGCCGTTCAGAGAATATCACCCACACTGAGCAAACGAAAAAAATTATGTATGTTTTCGGAATAACAAAATTGTGAGCCACATCGCACCTAGTCCACCGACGAAATGGACTTGTACACACAACAAAAAAAGTTTTCCGCCACCTCAGTACCGAGAGTTCCGGAACCTGTACAGAAAATTGGAATAGAGATCAACATAAACATCATTTTTGCCCTTTTTATTTCTCGTGAAAACCACACATTGCATGCTGTACCGCCGGCCGAAGTGGCCGAGCGGTTCTAGGCGCTACAGTCTGGAACCGCGCGACTGCTGCGGTCGCAGGTTCGATTCCTGCCTCGGACATGGATGTGTATGATGTCCTTAGACTAGTTACGCTTAAGTAGTTCTAAGTTCTAGGGGACTGATGACCTCAGAAGTTAAGTCCCATAGTGCTCAGAGCCATTTGAACCACGCTGTACCAGCATTCAGCGAGACCTTCAGAGGTGATTGTCCAGATTGCTGTACACACCGGTACCTCTAATACCCAGTAGCACGTCCTCTTCCATTGATGCATCGTCGTGGAATTCTATCCACAACTTAGGTGGACGAAATCATAAAATGTATCCAATTTCCTCAGTATTAAACAGCTGTGGATCTTCCATCGAATAAGCATTCTATATATCTATTTGGCTGAAACATAAATTCGTAGCGTTTTTGTTTTGCATGTTAATATTTCAATTACTATGTGTTTATTTATCGATTGCCATTTTTAATTTGTGGTTTACTGTTCCTATTTGAGTTCATATGTTTTAAGGAGGATCGTTTTGACATTAGTGACTGTGGCGTCGATAGTTACGATGCCACAACGTAGGTGCGAGCTCTCGTAAGTCGGCACAAGAGAAGACTAGCTGCACCGACCACGGTGCCCCCTGGCCCGACGCTGTGGAGCTCAGGGAGTGCCGTCTTGAGTTCGGCCATTTGATTAAGAGCAGACGGCCTGGAAATATCGCTTCTACTACCGAGTTGGCTAGTTTGCAATTTAGGCTTTGTATTAGTTACGTTCAGTTAAAGTTTGGACAACAACGAGTATTTATTGGCTATGAGATTAAACAGAACAGTCATTCTAACTTCACGGGATTAGACATTAAATACGGCTTCACACCTATGTGCTCATCCTAGCCAAAGTTATGTATGGATTTGTTATTTACTTGTGGTTTTTGACTCTATTAAAAGCGTTAAAGTTACGTGCAGTACCGAAGTGCTTCACCTCTCCTGCTCCTACTCGCTTCCTTCACTCTTGGCCTATATTACAGAAGCAGTTCACAGGATCAGACGCACGCGCCGTCTATCCAGGGGGGGATACAAAACTGACTCTCCACGTTCAGGAAGAAATTCAGGGTTTGATGAAAACCGCTTAAACGCATTAATGACAATGATCCACGTCAGTTTACTCGAGAACTGGCAGATGTGATGAACTGTGACCATTACGCCATCGTGCGACATTTGCATGCAATGGGAAAGGTTCAAAAGTTACGTCTATGTGTAACGCACGCTCTGAGACAGAATCAGCGAGAGGCCATATGTGCATCTCTGCTTGGTCGTGTCCGCAGCTCGTGGTCTTGCGGTCGCGTTCTCGTTTCCCGAGCTCGGGGTCCCGGGTTCGACTGCCGGTGGGATCAGGGATTTTCACCTGTCTCGAGATGACTAGGTGTTTGTGTTGTCCTCATCATTTCATCATCATTCATGAAAGTGGCGAGATTGGACTGAGCAAAGGTTGGCAATTTGTACGGGCGCTGATAACTGCGCAGTTGAGCGCCCCACAAACCAAAGATCATCATCATCGTCATTATCATCTGCTTGCTCGTCATCAATTGTCTCGTGAACAGCACCGACCATTCCTTCACTGTATAGTTGCTGGTGACGAGGAATTGTGTGTTTAGGCTTACATAAGGAAAAGAAAGGAATGCTTGGCCCCATACAACGCAGCAACTCTCTGTACAAAGAGCTGTGAGCATCCACAAAAGCTAACGTTGTGTATCTGGTGGAAGAGCGACGGTGTGGCACACTACGAATTGCTTCCCCGAGGTGTAACAGTCACTGTTGACATTTATTGTCAACAACTGAGACGTCTCGAAGACGAAATCCAAAAACAACGACCTGGAAGACTGGTCGAAGTGATGCTGTTCCTCGATAACCGCCATCTACATTCTGCTAGACTGACAAAAAACACTACACAAGAGTTGGATTGGTAAGTCATTCCGCACCCGCCTTACTCACCGATCTCGGGTCCTCAGATTTTCTCCTTTTCCGCTCATTATGGAACAAACTGCAAGGAACTCTCCTTTCCGAACGAGGCTCGACTGGTTCTTCGGCTCAAAACCACAGTCACGGATTTCTACAGTCACGGAATCGAAAAGTTGCCCTAGCGTTGTCAGGCTGTTGTAAACAGTGAAGCAGAATATATAGTTGTTGAATAAAGTCTGTGTTACATGTATCTGTTGTGTTTATTATTAAACTTAAGGGAAAACACCACGAACGTATGCACCAACCTAATATATATCTCAGCCAGTATTTGATAATTGGGTTCAAAGATTCCTTGCTCAAAAACGTTGTTTGAAGTTGTCTATGAACATTTCTGTCAGAAGTAGCCTTAGAGGGAGATAAGGATCTTATGACAAGGTCAATCATAAGTACTATCTGTGGCTGACGATGTCTCTGAGCTGGATGCAATCGTCCACCCTGTTCCAGAGGAAGCCTCTTGGCCCGAAATGTCAGGGCATTCACAGAGGCTGGGTTTGGTTGTAGTTGGGAGCTCCAACGTTAGACGAGTAACGCGGCCCCTTTCGGATATGGCTGCAAAGTAGGCGAAGCAGTCCAGTGTGCACTCCGTGTGCATACCGGGTGGAGTCATTCCAGATGTGGATATGGTGCTTCCGGATGCCACGAAGAGCACAGGGTGTAGCCAGTTACGGGTGGTGGCTCAGGCTCGTACAACGGTGTGTGTCGCTTCGGATCAGAAGAGATTCTCTCTGCTTTCCGTGGGCTAGGTGAAGTGGTAAGGATTGCCAGTCTTGCTTGCGAGATGAAGGCACAGCTCACCATCCGCAGCATCGTCGATAGGACTGACTGTGGTCCTTTGGTACACAGCTGAGAGGAGGGTCTGAATCAGAGGCTCAGGCGGTTGTGCGACTGTGTAGGCTGCAGTTTCCTCGACTTGTCCCATCGAGTGGTCGGATTCCATGTTCCACTTAACAGATCAGGAGTCCAACAACACACAAAGGAAGCGGCTACACGAGTAGCGGGGACTGTTGGAAGTGACTGGGCCGTGTTTTACGTTAGACGGTCTCGGGAAACTACAGAAAGTGTATCAGTCTAAAAGGGCGCAGGAAGGTGGTGACAGCTATTAATAGTTTCTACAAGAAACTTCGTCTCGAAATCTGGCAGGAAACCGAAAGAGATTCTGGTCGTATGTAAAGTACAGCAGCGGCAAGACACAATCAACACCTTCACTACATGGATGACAGAGCCACTACAGCAAAGTTACTAAACACGGTTTTCCGAAACTTGTTCATCAAAGAGGACGAAGTAAATATTTCAGAATTCAAATCTAGAACAACTGCCAACATGTTTCCAGAAAGTTTGGCCGTACCTTTTTGTAACACCCTGTATAGTCGATAGACGCCTTCTAGTTACGTCATGCTGTCTCAAATGGACGATGGATATGTTGGTATGGCTCACAACAGCAAGGTCTTCGGTGCCTGCGCGAAAACACATAGAGACGTGCGTCGGTAAAATACATTAAACAGGAGGCTAAAACAGCACGTAAAACGAAGGTAGCAGAAGGTGGAAAACTTCGTGCGTACCCGCACAGACGCACGGAATTAAGTATTGCGTCAGTATTAAAACATTAACTGCACAGGAGGGACGGTTATTGAATACATAGCTATAACTTCGGAAAACGACAGCCTCTTCATGAATGATTGTTGATTTACGTTAGGGCATAGTTTAGACGCAGAAATTGCTCTCACAAGCCAGGCAAATCCTCTGATTGGCTTGTGAGTACTTGTGTGTGTGAATTCCTAAGGAACCAAACTGCTGAGGTCATCGGTCCCTAGACTTACGCACTACTTAAACTAACTTATGCTAAGAACAACACACACACCCATGCCCGAGGGAGAACTGGAACCTCCGGTGGAAGCGGGCGCGCAGTCCGTGACATGGCGCCTCAACCGCGCGGCCACGACGCACGGCCTGTGAGTACTTACACGATAGTTAAGCGAACGTAGTAAGGAAACCGAAAAGGGACTGTGAAGGTTGCGTTTTATATCATTTGAACGCTTTGGTTGTGTGTTATATAATTTATATACTTTGCCCATCTTATCCTAAATTAAATTGTTGATGACGTCAGTCTCAGTGCAGAATGAGACGAACTTGAAACCTCATTTAAAGTAATGCATGTGCCATTTACATTCCACTAAAAACCCATTAAAAATAAAAGAGAGCCATTCCACTGCATTAACAAAGAACAGACCATACTACACCCAGCTTCTCAATAATCAAAGATAATCAGTAAGTTTCCAGTAACCATAACGTTTTTAGTTGCAATTAAATCAAATTAAGAGGAATCAGAGGGTTTATGGACCGCCAATTCCTATTCCATCGACCAATTTCTTAGCAGAGCTGACGCACATATATTGTTACTAATATAAGAAAAATGAGTATTACGTGAAAGTTGAGAAATACAACTTCAGTGCAGTAATACGAACTGAATCAGGAAGTAATGTAAACAGTTTCCGCTTGAATGACACGTCGCTGCAAATAGCCTCTGAATTACTTTTCCCCGTTCTGTGCATTTAAAATTACACTGTGTGTTTAAAAATACCGTATTCATATTGAAATTCAGGAATTCAAAGCTTAAAATCGAATATAATCAGTTCTTTCTCTAAGAATTCTTTTGCATTGATCTTCATCTCTGTAGTAGATAGATTATTTTCTGGTCAAAACATTTTATGAATTCAGAACGTCTGCTATTACTGAAGTGTGATAGAGTACATCTTATCATGAAACTTTGTGTCAGATTGAAACTGTGTGCCGGACCGAGACTCGAACTCGGGACCTATTAAAACTGTGTGCCGGACCGAGACTCGAACTCGGGATCTATTAAAACTGTGTGCCGGACCGAGACTCGAACTCGGGACCTTTGCCTTTCGCGGGCAAGTGCTCTACCAACTGAACTACCCAAGCACTACTCACGCCCCGTCCTCATAGCTTTACTTCCGCCAGTACCTCGTCTCCTACTTTCCAAACTTCACACAAGCACTCCTGCGCAGGAGCCAAAAGTCCCGAGTTCGATTCTCAGCCCGGCACACAGTTTTAATCCGCCAGGAAGTTTCATATCAGCGCACACTCCGCAGCAGAGTGAACGTATCCTTCTGGAAACATCTGATCATATTTAACGATTTCCTTAGAAGTGTTGTAACTTTTCTTTATAAAAAAAAAGGGCCCTGTTGTATGACGTTTAGTGTGACTTGCGAAAAGCATACGCATATGTAAGTTTAGCGACGCTAAGCAGTACCCTCATGTTCTATACATTCACACACACACACACACACACACACACACACACACATACATACATACATACGGGGAGAGAGAGAGAGAAGAGAGAGGGGGAGAGAGAGAGAGGGAGAGAGAGAGAGAGAGAGAGAGAGAGAGAGAGAGAGAGAGAGTGAGAGAGAGAAAGAGACTGATCGAGAAAGGTAGGGAGGGAGGCAGGAGGAGACTGGGAGGCAGAGAAGAACAGAGAGGAACATATTTTTTCATCCAGGTAATTAAATGAAATTCTGTTCCAAACAATAATTCATTTTCCCAAACGATAATTTATTTTGCAGGTTTTGGTTTCATACACAGGGTGTTACAAGAAGGTACGGCCAAACTTCCAGGAAACATTCCTCACACACAAAGAAAGAAAATATGTTTTGTGGACATGTGTCCGGAAACGCTTACTTTCCATGTTAAAGCTCATTTTATTACTTCTCTTCAAATCACATTAATCATGGAATGGAAACACACAGCAACAGAACGTACCAGCGTGACTTCACACGCTTTGTTACAGGAAATGCTCAAAATGCCTTCCGTTAGCGAGGATACATGCATCCACCCTCCGTCGCATGGAATCCCTGATGCGCTGATGCAGCCCCGGAGAATGGCGTATTGTATCACAGCCGTCCACAGTACGAGCACGAAGAGTCTCTACATTTGATACCGGGGTTGCGTAGACAAGAGCTTTCAAATGCCCTCATAAATGAAAGTCAAGAGGGTCGAAGTCAGGAGAGCGTGGAGGCCATCGAATTGGTCCGCCTCTACCAATCCATCGGTCACCGGATCTGTTGTTGAGAAGCGTACGAACACTTCGACTGAAATGTGCAGGAGCTCCATCGTGCATGAACCACATGTCGTGTCGTACTTGTAAAGGTACATGTTCTAGAAGCACAGGTAGAGTATCCCGTATGAAATCATGATAACGTGCTCCATTGAACGTAAGTGGAAGAACATGGGGCCCAATCAAGACATCACCAACAATGCCTGCCCAAACGTTCACAGAAAATCTGTGTTGATGACGTGATTGCACAATTGCGTGAGGATTCTCGTCAGCCAACACATTTTGATTGTGAAAATTTACAATTTGATCACGTTGGAAGGGAGCCTCATCCGTAAAGAGAACATTTGCACTGAAATGAGGATTGACACATTGTTGGATGAACCATTCGCAGAAGTGTACCCGTGGAGGCCAATCAGCTGCTGATAGTGCCTGCACACGCTGTACATGGTACGGAAACAACTGGTTCTCCCGTAGCACTCTCCATACAGCGACGTGGTCAACGTTACCTTGTACAGCAGCAACTTCTCTGACGCTGACATAAGGGTTATCGTCAACTGCACGAAGAATTGCCTCGTCCATTGCAGGTGTCCTCGTCGTTCTAGGTATTCCCCAGTCGCGAGTCATAGGCTGGAATGTTCCGTGCTCCCTAAGACGCCGATGAATTGGTTCGAACGTCTTCCTGTCGGGACACCTTCGTTCTGGAAATCTGTCTCGATAGAAACGTACCGCGCCACGGCTGTTGCCCCGTGCTAATCCATACATCAAATCGGCATCTGCCAACTCCGCATTTGTAAACATTGCACTGACTGCAAAACCACGTTCGTGATGAACACTAACCAGTTGATGCTACGTACTGATGTGCTTGATGCTAGTACTGTAGAGCAATGAGTCGCATGTCAACACAAGCACCGAAGTCAACATTACCTTCCTTCAATTGGGCCAACTGGCGGTGAATCGACGAAGTACAGTACATACTGACGAAACTAAAATGAGCTCTAACATGGAAATTAAGCGTTTCCGGACACATGTCCACATAACATCTTTTCTTTATTTGTGTGTGAGGAATTTTTCCTGAAAGTTTGGCCGTACCTTTTTGTAACAACCTGTATAGCTATCAAAGTAAGGTCTTAATGACTTGAGACTGAAATTTAGCCATAAGATTTTAATTAATGTGAGTCATATATGGAAGTTCGACTGAGGAGCGGAGGGTACAAAGAGAGGCAGTGTGAAGAAAATTACACAGAAATCGTTGGTGATGATTGTTGTGTTAGAATTGCACCTGCAGAACTTTCTGCGCAAATGTTGAAACACATTGTTCAGCTTTAAAATACAACAAACGAAGATCCCACTTCATTATTTCATAAAAATGACCAGAAAAAAATTGAGTATCAGTTCACTCATTAATGCAAACATATTATGAAGACAGAGACTCGAATATTTAACAAAAGGAGCTACTTTACACCCTCTACCACAGGAACAACACAGAATGTATATTTATGCAAATGAATTTAGTAACTCTGAAAATCAAAGTAAATATCTCAGTTACATGACCTGAAGTTCAACAACCCTGCAGTAGAAGCGGAAAGTGAAAACAGCTAAATGTAAAGTTTGTCCATAAACTCTGTCGTTCCTGAGAGCGACGCATTTTGTTTTACGCTTCCCTCCGTTTGTTTTCTGGACACAAACAGCATGGAACAACAGTGTGAAAGCGCAGGGAGCGCAGAAGTGGATTACGGGCTTCTACAGACGGACGCTACTCCGCTGTACGAAGAAAAGTGGCCGTACACTGTCCATTTCCACCCCAGGTCTAGCAAGAAAGGAGACACGGCCGGACGTATTAGCTACCGGGAGAAGACCAAGTCCAATATTTATTTATTCAGTTCCGTAGCAACACTGTTGAAATTGCGAGGAAATACGTTCTGGGAAGTGTCGCCCATTATGTTTCCTCTTCCCACGAAATGTCCACAGTGAGAACAGCTAATACAGAAGTTTACCAACAATTGTTCTTCCCACAGCCACTCGAGAGTAAAACAGGGAATGGGGCATCAGTTAGAGGTCCCACAAATACTCTACGTCACTCACCCTTAGTTGGCTTGTCCAATGTGAAACTAAAGCTACTAGGTTAAGTAATGTGTCACTACACAACCTGTAATTAAATATAAAATACACAACAAGAGAATTAGAGCAATTCGTCCATGTCCCACACGGAGTGGTCTCTTGGATGTAGAGAGGAGTCAGATGTATACATTTAATTAAAGTAAGTGCCGTACAGTGAAATGACTATACATTGCAGTATTACATTATAATTCAAATTATAAATTAACCTAAAACATTAAATTTGGGAGTTTCTGTCAAGGTTCTCTTCATTGAAGTAGAAAGACTTGCCCAGCTGAGAGTTTCTTTTTCAGACTTAATCTCAACTCCAATATCTATATAATACTTAAAGAGCCTTGGTAAGTTTAAACTCCTTGTGCACCCGGTATCGGAGTCCTTTGTGTGATAGTGTTAACGACGTAAACTCTTTGTAGAGATTGGTTTTGAAGCTAAGTTGAAGTTCATGTTTTTGACTGTGTTTTGTGAAAAAGGAAATATTGGTAATGTCAAGAGACATTAATGCGTGTCTGTGTTATGAAGTAGTTGCCAAATTCCCATTTTTTTGAAGGGGACTTTGCAGTATGTTCTAGACTTGATTCTTACAACACATTTCTGTATTCTGGAAGCATTATCCGTGCTACTTGAATTTCCCCAGAAAATGATTCCCTGTTTTATAAGTGTATGGATTTGTACAGAATAAGCTAGATTCTTCATTTTAAATCGCCTATAGTAGTAATTATGTGTAGTGCAACACAGCTGAACCAAGGTACTTCATGAACTCTACGCAATTGGGGTTTCCATTTAAGGTTGTGATCATTTCATTGTTTGAAAAACATTTTTGGAGCTCATGAAGTCCTGTGAGATGTAGTGAACTGTGTGTATTGAGTCTTGCAAAAATTCAGTTATAATTTATTTGCCTTGAACCATCTGATGATATTTTCAAATATTTCATTAGCTACCTGGTATTAGTATTTTTATTCCTACACTTGGGTCAACTGCAAAAAGTCTTCAGCATGTACAACGGCTATTGGAAGATCATTTACGTATGTTAGAAACTAAGGAGATCCAAAACTAATGAAGTGGTATTCCACATCCGACTGGTTGAAACTGTGAGTGGCTATTGTTCTGCGTCTGACACAGAACTATTACACATTGCATTCTGGCATCCAGAAAAAATGAAGCCTTGAACCAGCTGTACCTACTATTTCTTACTATTTTAAAATTTACATTAGAAGATCATGCTTCACAGAATCGCAAAATATCCACAGTGGCAGTGATTTCTGATTTATTGATTCTAGTCTACCATCAATCAAGGTAAATATATCTTTCTCGTTTCATAGCCTTTTCTGATGGCCAGCCTTTTCCTGTACTAAGTGTGCATAAAGTCTGTTGCTATTATTTTCTTGATATTTTTATAATGTTAGCAGTAATGAGATGGGTTGGTATTTGTTTATTAACGTATTGTCTTTTTTTGTCAAACGGCTCCACAGTTACATATTTAATTGTTTCTGGCAAGTACCGCTAAGAAGATTCATTACATACGTGCGAGTAACTCAATATATTGCTAGGTTCAGGTCAACGACCTTTCGTCATAACCATTGGAAAACTCCTTTTTAATAGAGTTGATAACGTCGAAGACTTCTTTTGTAGATGTAGAATGAAGCTGAATTTTACCAAAATTGGTTTGAGAAGTTTTTCTAAGGAACTGTAGGCTATTTACTAAGGAAGTATTCATACGAAATTACCGCTATCCGCTGATGACAGAAAAAGTTGTTACAAGTGTCTGCAATTTTAGAACTTTGTTTCGTCAGTTCATTGTCCACCTTTAAAGGAATTTGTTCATTTTTATATGTTTTTCCTATGTATTTTTTTACTCTATTCCAAATAGTTTTGAGGTTGTTGCTGGACCAAATTACTTTTTCTTGAAAGAACAAACATCATGAGGCTCTGATGAATTTGCTTCAAATTTTACAGTTGGTAATGCTATTTAAAATTGCCATCATCCGTGTCCCTTGCTGCCAGTAGAGTCTTTTCTTGGTTTTGCATGGCTTTCTGATTCAATTTTTAATGCAGGTTTTAGGTACATTTCTTAGGAAAAAAGTTTTCATAGTAGCCACTTGCACCAGTGGTGCTGTGCACGTCTATCCTCAATATATTTCGTGAATTCTATGTCAATTCCTCAGTTTTATTTTCATATATTGCCCGCGCAATTCATGCAATCTAATATAGAATGTCATCAGTTGACCATCGTAGTCTGAGAGACCTTAAACTTTTTGTATACAAAACACATGTGTTACTAAAAAATAAAAGATTTTTACCATAAGGTAGTTTTGAACTTCGATTTGGAAATATGATGTTTACACTAAAAGTTTCCAGTTCTGCTGGATGCCAATCGAAAATGAAACCTGACAAATAGTACATATAACTTTTGTACAATGTTTAATTAAATATTATCAGAGCGCAAATCGTTTATCGTTTAATGTTCACTTAGCGAATGTGACAGTTCTTTTAATGAGTACACGTCATTAACCATAAATCACTTACGGGAGTAAACATACATGGATGGCAGAGCTAGAATTTAGAGACAACAACGGCCTCCATCAAGTTCGTGGACATACTGTACATCATGGACATATTTTAACTGAGTTAAGAAAATTCTCTGTGAAGCGTAGTGTTGCGCAAACATAGGATATCTTAAGAATAATAGACTGTAGGTATACAAGCTGCAATTCAGCCACAGTGAATATTGTTATTACAGTACAGACAGCGGCATTTAAATTGCATTTTATGTTATTCTTAACTTTCTCTAAAAATACAGGACGTTCAATATTACTAAAATAACTTAGATCGGTAATACTGGCAGATAAATGACGTGACTCCAAACATTAACTTCCTAGACGGAGTCCGTATTTTGTGCCACATGTCAGAAACTGAAGATCGAATTCAGTCAGGAAATTCTAGATTCAAACTTTGATAATTGTAAGATAGCAAATCTAAATTATTTTTCCACACAAGCAATGGAAAATCTATGCCATTGCACGTGCCGAAGGTGGTAACTTGAGATTTAATGGTACACTGTTCTGCCTACAGTTGAAATATTGTTGAATGACTGACGTAACAAAAGAACGGTCACAAATCTGTCGGTAGACGCCAGTTAGAGCTGATTAAGATAAATTGCAGGGTACGGGTTCCACAACCATTTCGTTAACACTGCACCTTTGAAAAGTCAATGATTGAAAATAATGATTTCGCTGAGAGGGTGCCTGCATCTTGAAAGTGTTTGATAACAATGTGTTAATCCCCTTCTTGGCCTCAATGTTCAGACGTAATTCTTGCAATAAAATCATCATTAGGGCAGTTCTCTTATGCTCTCAAAATAAAGTAATTAGTTATAAAATAAGATTCCTTCAAAATGAAACACCAGTTTATACAACTTTCTTCCATATTCCCTCACTCTTGAATAAGCGCAAAATAATTTTCACTTTTCTTCATACATGGAGAATATTTTTCACGTGGGTGCTATGGATACAAGTTACACTCTTACCATCCCACTTTCGATCAACGGCACAGTTACAGAACGACTTCTCCTCCTTCACAGCTCACAATCAACTCCCTACTGAAAAGAATAAAACAGATCTAAGATAGAAAAGCTTTTCCTCCATAACTCATAGGATATGATACATATCGATATTTGTTCACCGATGACGTATATGTAGAATGGTTTACATCGAATAATCATTCCGTTTGTTAATTTTGGATAATAAATTGGGAAACAATAAATTTTAATCGGCTTCTTAACAGATTTATACTTTCTTAGTAACAAAAGTCTCTGCTGTTGTTAAGTGAAAATACAATTAGCCGTACATGATAGTGTGCAACGACACAGGTTTTCAGATTAAACCAAAGTAAATACACGCGATATAAGTAATGTGGGTCCCCAAACATCTAACTAAACCAATAAACTCACATGGAAAATGTATACGTCCCCAGTGCTACAAAATATTATAAAGTGTAGTGTGTTGTGTATTTAGTTACAGCCGTTTCGTCATCTACTATACTCCAGTATTACATAGTTGTTGGTTCCTTATAATGTACATTTTAATATTTCTGATGACAATTGTTCACGAAACTTCCTGGAAGATTAAAACTGTGTGCCCGACCGAGACTCGAACTCGGGACCTTTGCCTTTTGTGGGCAAGTACTCTACCATCTGAGCTACCGACGCACTACTCACGCCCGGTCCTCAGAGCTTTCCTTCTGGCAGTATCTCGTCTCCTACCTTCCAAACTTCATATCAGCGAAGCTTTGGTCCCTATTAGTGTACAGTTAATGTCTTACATGATGTTTCTTATAGCTGCCGACAGGCTTGAAGTAAGTTGACTATGTACTGTTTGGTGTAACTTGCCTCTGCCCGTTAACTTATTTCCCTTATCGCAAAAAAAATGGCTCTGAGCACTATGGGACTTAACATCTAAGGTCATCAGTCCACTAGAACTTAGAACAACTTAAACCTAAATAACCTAAGGACATCACACACATCCACGCCCGAGGCAGGATTCGAACCTGCGACCGTAGCGGTCGCTCGGCTCCAGACTGTAGCGCTGCAGAGTGAAAATCTCATTCTGGAAACATCCCCCAGGCTGTGGCTAAGCCATGCCTCCGCAGTATCCTTTCTTTCAGGAGTGCTAGTTCTGCAGGGTTCGCAGGAGAGCTTCTGTAAAGTTTGGAAGGTAGGAGACGAGATACTGGCACAAGTGAAGCTGCGAGACCGGGCGTGAGTCGTACTTCGGTAGCTCAGATGGAAGAGCACTTGCCCGCGAAAGGCAAAGGTCCCGATTTCGAGTCTCGGTCGGGCACACAGTTTTAATCTGCCAGGAAGTTTCATATCAGCGCACACTCCGCTGCAGAGTGAAAATCTCATTCTGGACAATTGTTTACATTATTATAAACCATTGTTAGGTCCATTTACCTCGTACAGCAAAATAGATGTTTCTTATTACATTGAGCAGCGCTACCTCAAGGAATTTTCGGCGTATTTTAAAACTAGAGAAGATATGATCACAGTGTAGAGAAACGTTTTTAATTGGTAGCGATTGAACAAAAAAGCTAGACATTTATAAGAAGTTAACCGTTCTGTGTGTGTGCACCGCTCACCTACTGGTAATGTGGATACTTTCTTTAACAAATAAACTGAAATCCAGGAAAGAATCTCATACTCCTGACCTAGCATGACAACATATGGAGACGTGAGTATTAACATAGATGTTTCTGGTAAAATTAGTAATAGCTTCTTCAACATTTCGAGCTTTTTTGGTTTATCACGAATCACTTTTATACCATGTATTTACAGGTATTGACAAGGAGAATTGTAAAGTATTTATAGGAGATCTTTGCCTTTCGGATCATTACTGTCATATAAAGCTAAAGAGAGTCTTAGTGAAACCTGGAAAGCTGCAGGCCTCCAAAGGGTCTTTTCGGAACGTAAGATATATACATTTTCTAGGACATTGGCAACAACAACCTGCGATGATGTGCATGTGAAAAACAATGTAGATACTAAGTTCTCTAAACTCTGCACATTGTTTAAATGATAGGCTGCTGAATTTTGGTCGAGCTGTCTAACATTAGTAGAAAGGACAATTGTGGGGGCTAAGCAGTTAGAGCCATACGGGTGACGTGTAGCGCTATGGTAGATCAGGAATTGCTGCACACAAGTCGAGCGCCGAACCGGGGAGGAGCACGTGACACGGGTTCAGGTGGTACATTCTCCCAGGCACACAAAGTGTGGCGGCTCGTGCAGTACAGAAGTAAACGAGTAAACATACTGACCAGAATCTCAGTCTGCATGCTTAGCTTTGGTGAAGATTAATAAAAATTAGCATTTGATTTTAGTTTAGTTTCCCCTCTCTGGGAGAGGGGGCGGGTTGAGATAAGCCTCTCGGCCCACTTTTTATCCGCCCTTCAGCTGAAGGGAAAACACAGTCTGGATCGACCGGCCAGCAATGGCAGTCACTTCATACTACATTCGGCGTGTCAACCAAATCGCCTGTGACAATAACGGGTAACAACAAATAAACTGAATCTCTGTTGGTCCATTATGGCCAGGGGACATCGGCTGGTATGTACTTTTCAATTCAATAAACCTCACCAACAGCGGCACACTTGAAGATATTTTATTTTATTTCGAGAGCAACCAGTTTCGGCAATTCATTTTTCCAGCTTCAGGCCCAATACGCATCTTTTGAATCAACGAGCTCATCCTATAGTGCCATCAAACTGTATATCGTGAATCTCAATTGTTGTGCAGCTGATTCAGACGAAAGTGTTGAAAGGTCTCTGTTGGATTCCTTTCATGTTAATTTCTTAAATATGTTGTCATTTACGGCATAAATTCCTCTTCTAAATTTACTGTGGTGTTTCTGACTATCTGGGAGGAGACTGAGCAGTGGAACGTGTTGAATTTACACATAAACAAGAACGATCTATCATACTACTACACTTTAAAACACAGTTTATATGTAATTCATGTCGCACAGTCTCATACGGAACCTACATCTGCTTTCTTTTATATACTGTATATGGTAAGATACTGTCATCCCCCTTCGCTTCTGTGTGAGAGGACGAATGAGCAAATGTATTTCTAGTTGCATGCTTGATGGTAGCAGGCAAGCCTGTCTGCCAGAGAACAGTAGGACCAACGTCGGAACAGGTAGCTACGCTTTCTAAAAGCAGAGAGGTTTCTATTCTTAGTATGGTCCTGTCTGTCCCTTGTCATGTTGGTATAGGAAGCTGCCTCTCTGGTCACTTCCGTTTGTATATGTTAAGCACACTTGGTAGGAGCCCAGGTCAGTCTGTCCACGGCGAGCTTCTGAAGTGGTAAGATCTCCGGCTAAGCACGTGTCTGCTAAGTCCGTAGGACAATGGATTTCTTAAGTTCAGCCTAACTGAAAATTTAATCACCTTTATTTCAGGTTTAGCTCTAAAATATCTAATGTTATCTTAAATTGCAACGCAGTGTATTTCGAGTGTGAAGTTCAGAATACCTTCCAGTAGTTGCTTTGTCACTACTTTGTGACTAAAGTGGAACCACGTGTTGATCAGTACTCTAACTAAATCATCAATCTTAAATGCGAATGTGTGTGAGATTATAATGTCTCGTCTTGACAATATTTTTCAATATAGCAACTTTTCTTTATGTTCAACCCACGTGGGGTGTACTTTGTGAGACCAGTACCACGTGCTTATACAATTGTTTGACCCATCAGGTTAATAGTAAGACGATAGTAACCAGTTTGAGGTTTTTCTTTTGTAAATTGCTTTTCGATCTAATTTATTGTAATTATCAAAATTATTGTGGAGTTACACTCTTTGTGTAAACCAAGTTGACCACGTGAAGCATGTGGTGTAATCATCAAAGTAGCCCCCAGCTATTCTTTTCGGGAAGATTTCACAGAGAGTTATTATGAATTTAGTATACCAGTGTGTGGTAATTACATGACAGACAGGATTGCGCTACGAACGTAGCTTCTGTGGGTGAAAATTGAATCGGTTCGTTGTGGTTAATTTCCTCTTGCATATGTTTCAACGTTCTTCGAGTGTTATTTTATGAATGCAGTGTTGTATGCAGTCTCCCAACCTTGGCTCCATATTTGATGTGTTCCGTAAGATTACAAACTCACATTTTCACAATCCTAAATAAGGCACCAGTTTAGTTATGAATCAAGTTTAATATGCTGAAATTTCAATGATCAACGTTAAAATAAATTTCCAAATATAAACTGATTTATTTCTTTTTATTTAAATTCTCTTATATATATATATATATATATATATATATATATATATATATATATATATATATATATATCACCACTTGTCATATGACGATTAAAAGATTATAATTAATGTTAGTCTGGTTGGGAATTTGGTAAGCTACACTGGATAACTGGTGAAACAGTTGCTCAGTAATGCAAGGTTAACTTCCCCGGACAGCTCACAGCTTTTAACCCGCTTTTATTATCTATCAGCACCGCTTTCAGAACAAATTAATGCAACAACATTACACATAGCGACATATATATATATATATATATATATATATATATATATATATATCACCCCAGCTCGAACCCCAGTGAGCGTATTATGCGTGAATTAGGAAAATTATTTAGGTTATACTGCAGTCGTGATCACCGATCGTGGGACATACACCTAAAAGGATTTCAGAACATAATTAATGAGTTGCCTAATACGTCAACAAAGCTTCCGCCAATCACTGTGCTAAAAAACAAGGAGCCCCCAAGCAAAATCAAAGAGGTGGTGCCTTGGCCACTAGAGCCGAGACTACGCCGGAACGCAATTGTTGACTTAGCTTTACGCAACATCAAGCGTGCAGCAGAAGCCAGAGTCAAGGCATATAAGAAAAACGTGAGAAAAAATGTGTTTCATGTAGGACAAAAAGTTCTTATCAGATCGCACAAGCGGTCCAACAAACGGTCAGGTGTCTGCAAGAAATTTTTTAATCTATTTAACGGCCCACATCGGATAAGGAAGATTCCCCATGAAAGCGCCATAGAAGTTGAAACTCTTCGATCGAAGAAATCAAAAGGGCTACACCATGTGTCAAACGTAAAACCATACATTGAGTAGAACGGACAGTGAGGAGTAGAGAGGATGGTGAAGCGAAACAATTGATTAGTTTACATTTGTGATAAATTCATTTTGAATAACATGTTGGTAAAAATAATGATAAAGATGTTTCTATGTGATTGATTGAAGTGATGTTTATGGTTTTTTTGTGTAAATTGAAAAGAGTCGCTCCTGAGACAAGCAATATCTGTGTTGAATTAATACAAAACTCATGGGATTATCCGATCTGTGGGTATTATGGGTCTGGCAAACCCAGGTCCCCAGCTGTTAGTAGCCTTGTTTCCGATTTTCTGCTTTCATTGCTACTATCTATCTATTACTATTCTATATCTGTCAGTATAAATGAAAATCTCTTACTATAGTATGCGTGCTGTGTGAATATTTTAAGATAGGAGAACTCTGAGAAAGGAATGAGTAAGTTTGGAATCTTGAAAACAGGATGCGATAATACGATTGTCTAACCAATGGCTTCCCAATATACGCTAATATGTTTATATTGATGGTATATGTCTTTTTTGTTCTTTATAGCTGAGTACGTCAAGTGCTGTCTGTGGATTTCGTAAGTAGATTGATTCCCTTCAAGGTTAAAGAAGAGTTGTGGTTTGTGTAATTTACGTGGCCCTGAAATAGTATTATGGCAGTCAAATGACGAGCAGTTTTCCAGCAAATGGAGAATGGAGCGGAAATATGGATCCTTTTTGTAGTCTTGACTGATGTTGAGCCAGAGCCTGAAAAATTATTCTGCGTTAATACTTGTCCTAGAAAAGTGACGTTTATGTGTTTTACTGATGCTGTGAGCATTACAGCTTACTGTTTTCGCTGGTGCGGGATGCACTGCAGCCTATATGAGTTGAACTGAAGAAATGTCCCTCTTGAAGGTAGAGGAAGATTAAATAATTTTGATTATGGGACTGAAGGAAAGCTTGGTTTAATGTAATAAGGATGAAGCAAAACATTTGTCATTTAAACTACAGGAGGATTTGGATCTTTTGCGTCTGTTGTTAAGTTCAATATGTTAAGATGAAACTGTTTTACAGAATAGAGGAGACCACAATTTTGCCATTCATGAGAAATGAATCCAGAATAACCACCACCGGCAGAATAACTGATCTGGAAGCGAAAGGTAACTTAAAGAGGGAACGGAATTGGAGCAAAATGGGTAAGAAAATGTAGTATAACCTGGATGAGGAAAATATTTTACCCTTCTCAGAGTCATCTGTGTGATTAATTCTTGTGATAACGTAATTTTAGATGAAATTGTCTTACTGTTTTATGTGTAAACATATGAGTATGATAAATGTATAATTGCGAGTCTCTTATCAGGTGTGTCAACTGGTATAAATATTTTGGCGTGTAAATAACCATAGTTCTTTTTACTACGCATGTTTAAGGAAAGTTTCTCCATATTTATCATGTGACAAGACATATGCCGCGAGCGTCAAGAAGAGGACGAATTAGGACAATCTTGTAGTTGTATAAACACTGTGTTGAAATAGCACTGAAGTAGCTTGTTGGATTAACTAGTAGTGAATTGAAGTAGAATTTTGAGTAATACATGTTTATGGGTAGTTAGTTTGTAGTATAGACAACAGGTGTGCATGTGTGTGTGTGTGTGTGAGTAAATAACATGTGAACCCTATGCGGTCCTGACCAATATTAGCACAAGGCATAATCCTATTCATTTTAGTGAATTAATAAGTAGCATTTGATTTATTAAAACGCAAGTGAACCACATTAGTGATGTGGATTTAGATATTATATTGTCAGTTCATTTAATTTTTATTTTTATACTGTCAAGTCATTTCACTTTTATTTTTTATATTGTCAAGTAATTTAACTTTTATTTTTATATTGTCGATTCATCTAACTTTTTTATTTAAAATAAAAAATTAAGTCTCACTTTTGTTCTTAAAAATTGTGAAAGACAATACTAAGTGGTATTAGACATTTTGTAATCACATAACTATGATGAACAATTTCTCTGAATGCAGTTGAGAACGTGAAAGCGAACCGGCTAAACTCTTACGAGACAGCGGGAGCAGCGAGGAGGAGGACTAGTTGTAAACAGGCGGGTTTCCCAGCATGACACACTGTCAACAGGGCCACTTCGGGAGCGCGGTCGAAAACAAGAGAGGGCTACGCGGCGAACACTTTCCCTTGCAACCGGAGCTAATGGCCGGCCATCGTAGTAGTGCAGAGAGTTGGTTTGGGTATTCCAATAAGTACTTCTTTGGACAGAAGAGGTGCAGATACGACACAAAAAACTGGAGCTAAGATGAAATCACATATATCCCTTCGATACACTATATGATCGCATTTTTAATCGCAAGTGTGCGTGTGGCGCCCAGTCCAATGTTTTTCAGAAATTAATAAAAACGGCGTCTACTTGACTGCCTTGATCCATGGTTCTCAGGATGTCATGTGAGAAAAGTGACACTTGGGTTCCACGTGATCGATGTTTCCTGAACCCCTGCTGAATGGCATGGAGAGCATGGAAGAGGTCATTCAGGTCGATGTACCTCATAACATTTGAGCTCATAATATGTTCCGAGATTCTACAACAGATGGATATCAAAGAGAGAGGTCAGCAGTTTTTCGGATGCCTTGCGCCACCCTTCTTGCCAACTAGTGTAATTTGTGCTTTTTCCATCTAGAGAGCAAACTCTTTTGCTCTGGGGATCTACGGTACATTATAATTAGAAGAGGAGCTAACTCAGACACAAACTCTATACAAAATCGGAAACGGATTTCATTGTGCCCTGGAGGTTTGTTTTATTTCTAATGATGTAACCTGTTCGTAAAAGTCACAAAAACTAATATCTATTATTACTATCACTATCATGTAGTTTCCTGCCTAGTGCCATATTGGTGTCTTTGTACAGAGAACTTCTGACGTCAGTGTTCCCCGTCTTCAGCTTCTTCCTTCAGTCCTCTATATCTCCATCCATCTTTTATATCATCTGGATGTTGAATTATTCTTCTTCCTCGTCCGGTAATTCATCTGATCTTTCCCTGATGACATAGTGTATGAGCACCTCGTGTCGTCCTGAATAACTGGGCGCTAGAATGCTGGAGAGAGCTAACCCACAAAGTGCTAAAAATGAGTTATTAACGTATTTAGATGCTACTATCATACGCTTATCGTCCCACAGTACATGAACAAACAGTATGCACCTTTACTCTTGCGTTGTACAAACGAAAGATTTTTTAACATTTCTGAATTTCAATAAAACTCAAAATACCACAGTGCCGTATCTGTATTGGTTCGCTCCCTAGCGCATTCTATTATTTAATTGTATTCAGAATAGTTTTCTTGTCTCCTCCTGTTCTCAGAACATCGTCGTCTGTCATCCAGCCGATCTGTCGACTTGATTTTTCTCTGTTCTTGTCCATCACCGCATTTAGAAAGCTTTCCAGATATTTTTACTCCATTTTTGTCATGGTCCCTCTGCTCTGTACAGTGAAATGATACAGATGTAGCACTTCACCAGTTTCTTACTTAGTGCCAAGCTCAACTTGCTGCTCAGAAGAGTCAACTTCTTGTTGAATGCGGCTTTGACCATGGCAAGTCTTTCTCAAATTTCATTTGTGCTGTGTGCATTATCTGTCAATAAAATTCCGAAGTAGTTGAAATGCATCAGATTCCCCGGTTCTCGATTATCGACAGTTATCCTCAAAGGTTTGATATGAGCAGCACTTTTGATTTCTCGATGTTGATTTCAATGCCGTTTTCCATCTAGTTTCCACAAACCCGTTCACCATGCGTTGTAGCTGTCTTTGACCTTGTGCCGAGCACTACCGGGTGACTGCACACTTGATGGTGTTGAGGAGTCGTCTTCCTACCCTGAAATTTCGGCGTGCTTTCAAAGTTTCTCCCGCCAGCCTTTCTCTATACAGGCTGGAGAGACACGGCGATAGACAACATCTATGTCTGACTCCTCTTCCTATTTCCACGCTGTTTGTTTCTCTGTTGTTCATTCGCACCTTTACGCTTTGTCTCAGGTATAAGATGAGATTCTCTGGTCTCTCCAATTAATTCCTGTCTTCTAAGGATGTTGATCAATTTTGTCCAGTTGATTCTGTTGAAGTTCTTCTACCAGTCTATAAAACAAGCGCAAACTTGTTCGTTAACAGCCAAAGCTCTCTCCGGCAAAATCTTCACCATGCCGATGGCGTCTGTGGCACTTTTCCCTTTCCTATATCCGAACTAGCCCTTGCCCATTACTTCTTCAATTTTGTTTTCGTGCCGTCTGTTGAGTTTTGATCTTTGCCACGTGTGAGATAGGACTAATTGTTCTTCAAGCACTATATTTCTTGGCTTGTTGTTTCTTCTCAAGAACAACCATCGTGTCTTCCAAAAATTCCTTAGGCCATTCCCCAGCTTCATAGATTTTGTTGATGATTTGCGTCAGCGCTTTCCAACCTCTTCCGGTTTCTATCCGCAAATCCACCAGAGTATCGCCCTCTCCTGTTGTTTTCCTCCTCTGCATCATTAGTCTTTCCGGTAGTGCAAGCATTAAACTGGGGCAGTACTCCAGCAATTTTCCTGTGTAAAGGAAGATTTAAATAATGCTTTTGTCTTGTTACCATAAGTCTCAGCTCCTGTATCAATGATTATCTAGGCACTGACTTTAGCGACACTGGTAACTTTTCTAGATAACTAGAACCTCTTTGGGTTTAGTGCGAGTTCTTTCGATAGCATACTGTTACGGTAGTCGTTTTAGGCTTCAAGTATTCTCTTTTTGACAGCAAACTGGGTTTCCTTTAGCATCTCTATCTGAATCTCTATGCTCTGTCTAACATGTAGTGTGCAGTGTATTACGACATGTTGTCGGCAACTACAGCACTTGAGAATGGCTTGTAAGGCCAAAATTGGCCAGTCATGCAAAACATAACAAATTAGACGTTTATATATTAAGCAACAGACGAGGTGAAACCATTGCAACATCCTCCAACCAGTTTACGGCTGTGTAACCCACATGAAGAAAATGATATTGTGCGTTAGCCACTATTGTCATGGAAATTTCCATACGGAGATTGTTGACCCCACAATCTGTTCTATCAGGTGTACATCTATGCAGTGCTTGGTCTCCTTCTAAACTTCAGCCAGAGTGTCCATACAAGTTTCTCTCCAGTGCTTTGTGCTTCATTTCCTCCTCGAGATATGACAAAGAAATCACTTCACACAGATTGTGTAAGAGTGTGTGAAGTGATGTACCAGCTGGCCATCAAAATGGAACAGACAGATGGACACTCACGGAAAAAAGCCGCTCATACTATCGTAGTAAGTACAAAACTAAGATTTTGCAACCATATCGACAGATAAACAATACGCATGGCGTTGCATTAAAGCGTGTTCCATCTTCTTGTCACAGAGCCAACACCAAGCATTATGCTAGATATAGTGGTGTATTTTCCAGAAGACCATCTGAAGATGAACCTGAAACTGTTCGAAAACCGGTTCGTGGAATAATAAATGGCTATTCAACAAAGTGACTGGTTGCCGTTTTATGTGTTTACATTCAATTAACAGTCACTGGTTCTAAAATATCGGTAATGGATAAGCTTAAGTAACTGAACCTAATTGTGTGCCGTTTACCTGTATAAATCTGAACTGAAGAGTTTCCATTTTTAACGTATGTTTGAAAAATTATCTATATTTATGGCAGTAAGATGGAGTGAGAGAATTCAGAAGAAATGCGTTTTTTGCCAGTTAGCCTTCTCTGATTGATCAAATATGTTTTCAAAACTATGTGATTTATCTTTGGCCAGTGTTATAAAAAATTAACGTTTTTATTTATATTAAACCTGTTTATGTTCTGTTTACCTGTAAATGTAAAATGAAGAGTTTCCATTTTTAATGTATGTTTGAAAAATAAGAGAAGTCAGAAGAAATGTGTTTTTTGCCAAGTAGCTGAATCATAAGATTTGTCTGTCCAGTAAAATATTGTTGGACTCTTGTGAAGTAACAAATGACTTGTGATAAATGGCCTGCTCCTTTCCATGCCCTTTTAGTTGTTCCTTTATCCTGGGGCGTCCGTTGACATTTCTCCTGAGATGTTGATAACGGAACCACTAGTAATAAACACAACAGGAATGTAAAAATAGTAAGACAGTTCAAACATCTAGGCGACATTGTAAATAGTCGTCCAGTTTGGACGAAGAACCCACTTAACGAGAAAGAACGAATAAAATGCTTAAGTCTGAAAGACTAGCATGGCCTACATACAATAAAAAAAATATATTATTCAAAACAGAATTAAAACACTAAACGATGGTGTCTCAGCCAAAAGTAACACGCGAAAGTAAAACTCTTTTAAAGACACTCTGGCAAACATACTTGATGAAATCCTAAAAGTGGCAAGAAGAACAGCAATAAAATACATAAATAAAAGAAAAAAAATGACAGTGGTGGATAGTGCTAAGTGATGGGGTGTAGAGGGATTGGGAGAATATCACAGATACTATATGTAAGAAGATTTCTTTCTTAGGCCACATCGTGAGGACAGCAGAAACCAGATCAACAAGAACGATTAAGGGAAATATCCAGAATCTGAAACACCAAGTAGGATGGATCAACGAAGTTTGGGTATGGAAGAACTAGAAGTAAGTTTGAATAATTTGTGAAACGAAACAGAAAATCTCAACAAATTGAAAAACAAGAAAATAAGATTATAACAAAAAATAGACCTACGACTTTCCGTGAAAAAGGTATTTCCAGATGAGAAAAACCGAAAAGATCAAAACCAATGAAAATATTTTAAGTAGTTTCGGAAAGGGCTAAACATGCACTTAGATAATGACTGAGTAAAGAAAACGTGCTCATCTTGCACTCAGGCTGTGTCACCACCAAGCGAATAACAGGGAAGTATTATACAAGCAACTGAATGCGCTTGCAACGTGATGAATACAATCGTCAGTGCATGATTGGCGTTACAGAATGCAGTTTTATAGAGTGCAGGTGAAGAACTTGTTTCCCACCCAAAACGCAGAAGTAAATCTTCGATGAATAATGTCGTGTATCTGTAGAAACCATAACAGCGAAGAGGTTAAAATGGCTAAACCAACTTCCGGAAGATACAAGGACAGCTTATCACGTGGCGAAGAGTAACAAAAATCAGCTCCCAAAGAAAAGGAAATGGGAACACCATAGGATTTTGTTGATAGCAGTCGAAGAATCAAAGTCGTCCCGCTTCTTTTCCTGGCCTCAAGATTTGCAAGAGGTGTCTACCGACCGCAAACATTGATTCTAACGAAAGAGACTACTAAAGTGCTACCACTACCGAAGCACGCAAATATTTTGAGAGCTTACTCATTGAATTCCAACAGCGGTGACAACAGAGAGACGGATGGAAAAAAGTGTACCAATGAACAGTACATCTACATCTACATCCATACTCCGCAAGCCACCTGACGGTGTGTGGCGGAGGGTACCTTGAGTACCTCTATCGGTTCTCCCTTCTATTCCAGTCTCGTATTGTTCGTGGAAAGAAGGATTGTCGGTATGCTTCTGTGTGGGCTCTAATCTCTCTGATTTTATCCTCATTGTCTCTTCGCGAAATATACGTCGGAGGGAGTAATATACTGCTTGACTCTTCGGTGAAGGTATGTTCTCGAAACTTCAACAAAAGCCAGTACCGAGCTACTGAGCGTCTCTGCTGCAGAGTCTTCCACTGCAGTTTATCTATCATCTCTGTAACGCTTTCGCGATTACTAAATGATCCTGTAACGAAGCGCGCTGCTCTCCGTTGGATCTTCTCTATCTCTTCTATCAACCCTATCTGGTACGGATCCCACACTGTTGAGAAGTATTCAAGCAGTGGGCGAACAAGCGTACTGTAACCTACTTCCTTTGTTTTCGGATTGCATTTCCTTAGAATTCTTCCAATGAATCTCAGTATGGCATCTGCTTTACCAACGATCAACTTTATATGATGATTCCATTTTAAATTACTCCTAATACGTACTCCCAGATAATTTATGGAATTAACTGCTTCCAGTTGCTGACCTGCTATTTTGTAGCTAAATGATAAGGGATCTATCTTTCTATGTATTCGCAGCACATTACACTTGTCTACACTGAGATTCAATTGCCATTTCCTGCACCATGCGTCAATTCGCTGCAGATCCTCCTGCACTGCAGTACAATTTTCCATTGTTACAATCTCTCGATATAGAACAGCATCATCCGCAAAAAGCCTCAGTGAACTTTCGATGTCATCCACAAGGTAATTTATGTATATTGCGAATAGCAACGGTCCTACGACACTCCCCTACGGCACACCTGAAATCACTCTTACTTCGGAAGACTTCTCTCCATTGAGAATGACATGCTGCGTTCTGTTATCTAGGAACTCTTCAATCCAATCACACAATTGGTCTGACAGTCCATATGCTCTTACTTTGTTCATTAAACGGCTGTGGGGAACTGTATCGAAGGCCTTGCGGAAGTCAAGAAACACGGCATCTACCTGGGAACCCGTGTCTAGGGCCCTCTGAGTCACGTGGGCGAATAGCGCGAGCTGGGTTTCACACGACCGTCTTTTTCGAAACCCATGCTGATTCCTACAGAGTAGATTTCTAGTCTCCAGAAAAGTCATTATATTCGAACATAATACGTGTTCCAAAATTCTACAACTGATCGACGTTAGAGATATATGTCTGTAGTTCTGCACATCTGTTCGACGTCCCTTCTTGAAAACGGGGATGACCTGTGCCCTTTTCCAATCCTTTGAAACGCTACGCTCTTCTAGAGACCTACAGTACACAGCTGCAAGAAAGGGGGGCAAGGTCCTTCGCGTACACTGTGTAAAATCGAACTGGTGTCCCATCAAGTCCAGCGGCCTTTCCTCTTTTGAGCGATTTTAATTGTTTCTCTATTCCTCTGTCGTCTGTTTCGATATCTTCCATTTTGTCATCTGTGCGACAATCTAGAGAAGGAACTACAGTGCAGTCTTCCTCTGTGAAACAGCTTTGGAAAAATAATCTCATGTTCTTTAGTCCGATCAAATTATTCAAGTCACGGTTCATATCACAGAAAAATAAGATCTAGCTGCACATGATACTAGTACGGACGGCACTTTTATATCGCTGTGAAACCTGTGTGACATCGGCAACACCTGAAGAAACAGTGTGTCCCTTCGAGAGAAAAGTACTTCGAAAGATGTGTACAATACCATTGAAGGTAGATGGGAAAGACGAACGAAAGAAGACCTGTAACATCGGTTTGGCAAGTCACATTTTGGCCGAACATTAGGGTACAAGAGGGTACAGTAGTTTGGCTACATCCTTCGAGTAGACAGATCATTCCCATGCCGATTCCTTCATTCTCAGTCTGATAGAAAATTCACAAGAAGACACTCAAGGACGTGCTGGGAGGATCACGTGTTAACGATCCTTAAAGAAGAGGAGCCGACAGCTGTGGAAGATGAAGTTATAGACTGGCAATGGTGGCCAACCATCTGCAGTAGGTATCTCTGTTGTGCCCGGCTGATCTCTTATTGTGCTTTTTGTAATGTGTTCTATTACATTTTTTTAGTTTGCTGCATTTTTTCTTTGATAATGTGGTTATTTCTTTTGTTTTTCTGTTTTAGGCCTTAAAGGCCCAGTATTGCAGTAAATGATCATGATACACAGGGTGTGCGGAAATTCCTGTAACAAACTTCTAGGACTTGTAGAGGGCAGTGAATACATAATATTTTGAATAGGAGCCCATCTCCAAAAACGTCATCCAACGATTCTACAGAGAGTCGATGTTATAAGCACCGGCGCTAGTACATGTATGTATATACATGGTGATTCCATGAAGATGTTACCAACATTCAAGGTTGATGGAGACGGATAAATGTATCAATTTGAGGTAAGGGTCGCTGGTTCGGAAACGAACAAGCCGAAAGCGAAACTCATTGATACCTCTAACAGTGGAATGTATGTACCGGTATTGGTTGTTGCTAAGAATTTAGGGTATGCAACTTTCAGAGGTGGTAGCATGAACCAAAAGAAGAAGAAAAAGTCTTGTAAACATACAATCCAAACTGTATACCTCAGGAGTTATGAGCATTTGTTCTTCCTCACTAATGTGAAACTCATCTCCTCCATTGAAAAAGTCCACGTTTACTAAACATTTTTCCTTCTTTTGGTCCATACTACCACCTCTGAAAGTTGCCTTCTTAGCAACAACACTATGGGTACATGAATTCCACTGTCAGAGGTATCGGAACGGTTTTCGTTTATAACTATCGACTAGTTCATTTCCGGTACAGGGACTCTTACCTTAAATTGATTCATTTATCCTTCTCCATCATCCTGAAAATTAAGTAACATCATCATATACATTATTTTACAGAAACCGACCCCTCTAACTTTGACGATCTGTAGCGTCGTTGGATGAAGTTTCCGGACGTGGGTACCTCTTGAAAAATATTATGTACTCACTTCCCTCCACAAGTCCTAGACGTTTGTAACGGAATTTCCGAACACATTGTATCTCGACTTCTCCACCTACACTAAATCATCGCCAAAAACAATATTCTCCATGTCAAAAACGCATTGCTACTTGTACAATACTTTTCCTTTATTCACTTCGTGATAACACCGTTTCACAGCAAAGTTAGTTCATTCTCTAAGTGTGCAATTTTGTTCGAATATACCATGTGTATAGGAAAATAGAGAATATGATCGGTTATTTTAGAAGTTGGACGACTGGAAAATAACACAAAAGAACGACTGGCAACGTAATTGTTGGTGTTGGCAGTAGTATGGACATTTTGAGCTGCCGAACGGAAGAGAATAAGTAAGTACAGTGAAGTGTGTCCTCGTGACTCTGCAAACAATACAGCGAATACACCAATGTCATGCGATCGTTTTTGTGCGCTATACGTTTGTCCCTGAAACACAAAATATAGCCTAGTGTCGGGGTACTAGTAACGTTGCGAATTCGACACTTTTTACAGTCCACAGTTTAGTTTTCTTCTGTCCCCTAAACTAGGTCCGTCGTGTTTTATGCTGTGCATTCATTACGTGTGTATTCGTACATGGACACACAGGAAAGATAGCATTCAGCTTTTCATTCTGGTGAAACAGTTGTGGTTCCATGAACGAAACATTAAAACGAATCTTCATCAGTTAGCTGATGATTTATCCACACATCCTGTTTACAAGGATGTTAGTCATGTCACATTAATAAAAAATAAAACAAATTCAAAGTTAACTAGTTCATACATGCAAGCATATAATTGCCTACAGGTCTAGTTTCACAATTACACAGAGAAAATGGAAAGTGTTAAATCATTAGGCAACATGCTGAAAATTATTAAACTTTGTAGACATGTGCATCACATACTGGATATTAAATGATTAAACTTTCATTTCATGTGGAACTGATTATTTTTTGATTCAGTATGACTTAAGGGAAACTCAGACTTCAGCCACAATTGGGCTTAGAAATAAATCTAATGGAGACAAGTGAAAATTTGTGCCAGACCAGGACACAAACCCGGATTTCCCGGTTACCTTAAACACTTCGGCTATCTGAGCATCCTTCCGGTCCAACACAAATTCTTAACTTTTCGCTCACTCCACATGTAGGGTCCACCGTCCATTATCTTCACTGCTTGCTGATTCACCTTATTCCTGCAAGAGTTTGGAAATAGTGTGCATCCGCACATGTAGTATTATATGTGTTATGTTGAGAATTTGGGTTGGAAGAGAAGTGTTCTCGGATAGCCCAAGTGTTGAAGGTGACGGCTCACATAAAGCGGGAAATCCGGGTTCCAGTCCCTGTCCAGCAAAGGCATTTGTCGCCATTGGATTTATTTTAGTGTCCGATTGCAGCTGAAATCTGAGTCTCTCTTACAATACTCTTTCATTCATCGTAGCATGGAAGCAAATAGCCTCTGTAAGTCCTCTTGAGGAATTTATGACTATGCCTGAGACTCGTGTCATGACAGTTCATGAAGACTGCTTGTAGGAAGCTAATAAGAAAGAATACGCCCCCCCCCCTCCCACCCCAGACGTGTGTGTGAGTGACAAATCAATGATTCATCTGACTAGCCTAGGACCGAATATACCTCGAGACATTGGTGGCATGGGCTGCAGTGTGGCGTCGAGTGTTATTTTGGAGGGATATGCCATTTTGTACCTGTGTCAAGGAAGGATCTGATAACTGAGTTTGCCATTATTTCCACACACTGGCAAGCATTCAACCTCCCTTCATCGACTATCAAATCAGAACTGTTGTCGTACGCAATAACTATCAATTCCATTATTTCAGGAAATGGAAAGATATGGATCTCGAGAAAAGTTGATTCCTGTTGTAATGGTTCAAATGGCTCTGAGCACTATGGGACTCAACTGCTGAGGTCATTAGTCCCCTAGAACTTAGAACTGGTTAAACCTAACTAACCTAAGGATATCACAAACATCCATGCCCGAGGCAGGATTCGAACCTGCGACCGTAGCGGTCTTGCGGTTCCAGACTGCAGTGCCTTTAACTGCACGGCCACTTCGGCCGGCCGATTCCTGTTGTAAGACATCATGGTCTCTTGACCTTCATTGGTTACATATTCCACCTTCACAGTCATATTCCGCACATTAAGACGCTTTATTCGAACCCAAACTCGATAAGATAAAGTCAATGTAGTACGAATTCATGTAAACGATATGCAATTGCCAAGTGAGCGCACCGTGGTTGAAATACTCGAGGCTAACGTGCACACATACTTTCCAGACACGACAGTCACAAAAGCTTTTAGTGCGGGAGAGAGGCCACACTATGGGACACCAGGCCCTTCAGAGGACGACCCAGCATATGTCAGCCAGTGACCGCCCATAGCGGGCAGCATGGGCCCGAGTGGAAAGGGAGAAACAACCTGGTGTTTGGCTTAAAAGGAAATTCCGCTACATTGTGTGGGAGCGTCCAGCCTACGTATTCTTTACACATAGCATGCAATTTCAGAGATTTTTCACAGGGAGACAGGAAACGCCAAACACCAAAGCTACAAGCTTCCGGATTGGTCGCCTTAAACGAAACGTCATTCTCCCGTTTTAGAAGAGCAATGCTGATTGGCAGACGTTATTTCTGACGCCTTGAGCTGAAGGAATAACAGAAGAGACCAAAAGATATACCCATTCACGTCTGGCGTGGAGAGGCGCCGTTCCATTGTCACTCTTGGAGCGAGAACACGTAACAAGACCGTGCTTGCTCATACGTGTACTCGAAAGAGCGAGGAACAAGTCTCTCCTCAGTACTTCACTGGGAGAGCACCTCTGTTGAGAGTGAATCAAAGGGCGACTCTATATTGAGTCCTTGCGATTAAGCGTTGTTCACTGTGTTGACCAACACACTAATTGTGCTGTGTGAACGGACAGAGTTGTAGTTAAACGCCTGCGAGCGAATTTTGAGTGGCATCATGGTGGACTGGTTATCTGACCGGTGTACCACACCAATAGTTAGACTAGGGGCGAATAGGAATCCTTAACTTCATCAAGGCATAGGGAGAGTTTGATTGGCGAAGGTCAATCCAGATACAACGAGAGTTATCTTATTTGTCAGCAGCGAGCGGCGCAGACAGCAGTCACCGCAGCTTACGGTATTCTGCGCTACAGCTATTGCTAGCCCCATATGTCCTCGACAACAGTACACTTCACTGCATTTCACACGCGACAGCCTCGACCGTACCTAGCAACATTCTAAAGGATAATTTTTCAAGTTGAGTGGGCATGCCTCTCAGGCATTCTCCCAAGGCAACAAGCATCTTAAATTCTGTGTAGAAATTTCATTAGCGAATCCTATCCTTGAAAGGTAACTTCACATTCCAAAAATAACCAGGATATAACTTGTTCAGTTCATAACTAAAAGTGTCATTGTGATTTCTCAGAATTTTTGCAAAATAAATAATAACTTTCATTAGTTTCATGTTTTTCTTACACTAACCAGCACTACTCCAGTACCCAAGTATCCCACTAGTTACGTAAGAAATTTTTGAATTTTTGTGTCATTTTCTTACAGCAGACGACTCCAGAAGATATTTATTGCTGAAAGTTTTTCAGGCATTTCTCTTTAGAACGTTAAGAGCATCTGTCTGATTTCTGTCGTAGTGTGGGGGTGGAAATTGCATTTTGCAGGAGCCACAGAGTGAAGGGTACATCTCAGATTAATTCATTGCTCAGAATAACAGATCAACTCACACCTCAGAAAATGGCGACCCTGCCAGGATAGGTAAAATAGGTAAACTGCCAGGATATTTAAAATAGGTGAACTGCCAGGACAGGTAAAATAGGTAAGCTACCAGGATAGGAAAGTGTCAGGATAGTTAGGTATGGCCGGCCGCAGCACTAGCACTTAGATGAACTTCCTTTCATGTATTAAATAGCTATATGCAAAGATTTGGATCAGAATAGATACAGGTAGTGAAGAAAGCAGGGAGTGTGTTATTATTTTGGACATTTTTCATTTTTTTTACTATTTTTGTGAAGCTGTTATCGCACAGAATTTGCAGGTGATAGGCACAGACGCAGAGTGACGCAGAGACGTAGTGTGATGCAGCAACATATAAATCAGAATTAAGAAATAACATTTTTCTCCCTTTCCAAGTGCACAGGTAGAGATTGGAGACTGTAGCAGAGCAGACAGAATATTAGCTGAGAAGTCACAACGTTGTTGTTGTTGTTGGTTCAACCAACTGGTAAGTGGTTGTACAGTTTTGTAGATAGGGTTGTGGTTAACGAGAGCACAAACCCCAAGGTTACATGAGAGATAGCAAGTAGACAACATGGGGTAGAATCAGCCAGATAGACAGCAAGTAAACGAGCTTATTGAGAATAGGACAGAAGGTGAATCTGGAAATAGGACAGACGATGAATCAGAGAATAGGACAGTCGGGGAGCTGCAGAATCAGCAGGCTCAGTTAGACTGGGATAAAATTGAAACAGATCAGACAGATGGGAATCGAAGGGATAAGAACATCGAATTTCCAGTACATGAAATTCCAGGTAGGGCACATTCTGAGCCAGAAACAGTCAGCCCACGTAGGAAATGGCAAAGATTAGAAGCGAAACGAGCACAGGAAACGCGTTAATTGCCGCATATTCAGGGACACAATACGCGTCAATACAGTCAATGAACCGGCAATTAGCTAACGTTCAAAGAGAAGTAGACAGTGACGAAAAAGGAGAACATTTAGAATAAGTCGAACCTATCGTACACATTCTAAATATGCCCCAACAGCAGACACAGAATTTTACGGAGTTACGAGCGCCTGGAAAAGGTTCCGTAACAGACGCAACTGTCCCTGCAAACACAAAAGACATACACAACAGAGAGGGCAGAATGCGGAGTCGTTTGCGACACGTAATGGTTCAATGACAAACGCAACTAGCCCTCAACACAGACAGCACGGGTTATTGCAGTCATCAAACTTAGAAACGCCACAGCATAGCCCAGTAAACGACGTAATGGGCCGAGTGGAAAACAATAGATCGAGAATGCATAGTTCAGCAGAAGGTAGTGTTACTGGACAGGACTGGATCACGGAGATGTTACAAATTTTGAACGCTAGTATGACGAAACAGAATCAGGATATTAATACACAGATAACGAAACAGAATCAGGCTATTAATACACAGATGACAAAACAGTATTAGGAATTGAAACAGGATAATCAGGCTATTAAGACACAGATCCAATAGGATAATCAGGCTACTAAGACACAGATCCAACAGGTAAAAATTCAGATGTAAGAAGGGATCGCTAGAATTGATAGATCACTCAGATAAACAAAGACGCGAAGTAATCTAGAGAAAGAGTTCAGGTACTAACACAAGGTCAGCAGCAATTACGCACTGACGTGGACAAGGTCCGATTGGACATCGTAAATGTTGACAAAAAGATGGAACGTTTTAGAAAAAAAGCCACTCGATCAGCAATACAAATTTCGGAAGAACAAGCAATTCAAAGCAAGGTCGCAAAGGTTGCACTGAAAAAATATGATCAGCGGATCAATAAAATAGAACTTAAAAACAAAGATCAGTTTGAAAAGCTTCGAACAGAGTTGATTCAAACTATCGAAGAAAAGATCGAGACCGATTACACCTGTAGCGAAACAACTGACACGTCAAGCATTAATTCAGTACACGAACACGCGCCGTCTAAGAAAGTTCAAGTAGAACCAAGGCTAGTCAAAATACATGCCAGCAGTCAGTGATTGGCACCCGTACATTTCTTCTTAACAATGCGTTCCCTTTGGTCAACACATCATCAGCTGGCACTGACGAATGCGCTGATGACCTTATTTGAAATCCCAGCAGAGGTTACACAGAGGGTATCAACATAAACAATTGGGAATAGGGTTACTGGTGACTGGTTCAGATCTCCAGTACTCATACGTCGGTTAGCTCTGATATCATATCCAGAAAACAGAGATTTGCATGAAGTGAGAGTCAACTAGGATACTGAGCGGCATTCTGTTCAGCGATGATTCATGGACTCAAAAAATCTGCCACTCCTTGTGTCGTCGTGTTTATTCTCTGGTAATCTACTGCCTATCTACCTATTCTCAATTGCCTGACTCATATCCGCGTCATATCGAATCATTGGTGAACAAAAGTGTTGTTCGTGTGTTTCTACTCTCGTTGTTCGTGGTATAGTACCTGTGCTGTTATTATGTTGTGTCATTGGATTTACTGGTTCAGTTGCCTGTCTTTCGATTGGTATCGGTTGAATGTATGTGTTCCGTTTTTCTAGATACTGTGCCTGTCCTGTGGCATGTCATGTATTACTTTAATCGGGGTTTTCTGTTTCGATTTCTGCGCGGGTGTTACGATGAATCTCGCTTATGTTTGTGGTTGTCAGCTAGACGCTAACGTCGAAGGTCACAGTCTGAGCTGTGGGGTTGATCTATTATTCTGTTATTCTGCGCAACGGATTAATCTGAGATGTACCCTTTACTTCATAGTTATACTGGGAGTGAGGCTGCAAGAAGGGAGTCGCTCGCTAGCTCTGAACGCGGACGGTCATGTTACTAGTGCCAGTCAAAATAATGTTCAAAATGAAGAGATAACTGGCTTCTTGCATCCAGATTGTGTGGCCTTAATATCAGTTCCATTTACGGAGAGTTTTGTGAGGTTTGGAAGTTTTGGAATTGTTTTGTTGGAACGATCTTCGCGTGTGAAAATTTGGCCTTCATAATATCCGCGTGGCATGTTTCAGTATTCAACCACTAAGAATTTTTTGGCGAGCAGTTTCTTTTTAGAAACCCATAAGTAGGACCGTATGTAATAACTCATTTTAGTTTTGGAATTAATGACTGTGAAAAGTGGTTTAATTCGGGTCGGGTTTGGACAGATTTCCGGCTGCTGTGCGTGTGAAATGTACGTACGCGTCACGAACTAGAAGGTAATAGCCAGTAGTTTAAATGTGGACTGGATAGTACCGTTACTTTGCCTATAAGGACAAAATAAACATTTTTGTGTGGAAATTTCGGACATTATTTTTCAGTAGCCAATCCATTTTCTTCCCTCGGGAGAGCCTGTAACTCCTAGAGGGCGCGTCCCCAGGTGGCGGATCGGGGAACGCCTCCCAGATATGGGTGGTAGGAGGGAAATCAAATACCTCCCGCGGACCAACAGGCCGGGCAGAGCAAGTTCGTTAGCTGAAGTGAAAGCAACTGCTCTAGGGGTAGGCATCCCCGAAATCAAGACCCTGGTCCTCCAGGTTGGGGGTTGTGCTTAGGGCCAGCGACCCTATCACAGGATCCTGTAGGAGAAAATGGATTGCTACGAATCAGAATGACAAGAATGCTGGGCCACCAAACTTGATGACGAACTTGCAAAATTTAAAGGTTATGAATATGGGAACATGGAATGTATTAAGTCTCTATAGATCAGGATCACTGATAAATGTCATACAGGAACTTGAAAGGTATAAAATGGATTTAGTTGCAGTCCAAGAAACCAGATGGACGGGTAATGGAAGTATAAACAAAAATAAGTATACAATAATGTATGGGGGAAATGATACACAAATACATGCACTAGGGACAGGATTTATAATAAACAACAAATTGTTACCTTTTATTAGGAAATTTGAGGCAGTGAATGAAAGGATATCTCACATTACGATTCAATGCAAATATAAGACTTTAAATGTTATAAATTGCCATGCTCCAACAGAGGATAAAGAGGACAATATTAAAGAAGAATTTTACAACAAATTGGAACAGGTATATGATACATTCTCGAAAAATTCAATTAAAATAATTCTAGGAGATTTCAATGCCAAGTTAGGACATGAAAATCATTATAAACCTACAATTGGACCTCATAGTCTACATCAGCAGAGTAATGAAAACGGAACAAAACTTATTAGCTTTGCCACTTCCAAAAACATGTTGATCAAAAGTACATATTTTGCACATAAAGATATACATAAACAAACATGGGCTTCAAGAGATGGCATCACAAAAAATCAAATTGATCATGTATTAATCGAAAAACAACATCATAAATGCATACATGATATCAGAAGTCAAAGGGGAGCAGACTGTGATTCGGATCACTTTCTTGTAAAAGCCAAGTTCAAGATCTCACTCTCAAGACATAAATGGTCTAAATTAAATGGTGTTCCTAGGTTTAATACAATGAAACTGAAAAACCCAAACATTCTCAACCAGTACATTAGAGAATTAGAAACACACAAACCTGAAGTGGAAAGTAAAATTAACAATGATGATACTAATCAAGCCTGGAACGCTCTGAAAGAAAATATCACACGAGCAACTACCTCAGTTTTGGGACATTTTACTACAACTAAGAACCCCTGGTTTGATGCCGAGTGCTCGAACGCTATCGAAGATAGAAAATTAGCAAGGGAAAAATTCCTACAAAAACCAATAACACAAAACAAACTTATTTTTGAAGAGAAACAGAAACTTGCCAGGAAACTCATTAGGAAAAAGAAAAGGGATTTTATGAATTACAAATTAAAAAGAGCTGAGAATGACCGTACCACAGACTCCAGAGGATTTTTCAAGAGCATAAATATGTTTAAAAGTGGGAATATAAAAAATTATGGACAGTTCATAACAGACCCAGATGGCTCCTTGCTAACAGAAAGAAGTGACATTGCTAACAGATGGAAGGAATATTTTAATGAGTTACTAAATGCTCCAACTATAAGCGTCTCTCAGGAAGATGACAATGAATATCTTACTGCTGACCCATTGGACGAAGAGCCCAGCTTAGCAGAAATTAAAGAAAGCATCAAGAAGCTGAAGAGACATAAAGCTCCTGGAAGTGATGGTATAGACACAGATATATGGAAGCTCAGTAAATTTCCTTTTGTAAACTACTTACACAAAATCATCACCAACATCTGGAAGCAGGAACAGGTCCCACATGATTGGAAAGAAGTAGTTGTGTGCCCTATATACAAGAAGGGGGACCCAACAAATTGTTCAAACTACAGAGGAATTGCGTTACTAAACACAACATATAAAATTCTGACAAATATACTGTTAGCAAGGATAAGCCCTTACGTTGAAGACTCCCTAGATGATGCCCAATGTGGATTTAGACCTAACAGATCGACTATTGACAATATATATATCCTAAGGATGTTGGGTGAAAAGAAATATGAATTCAATCAAAATGTACATATGCTTTTCATTGATTTTAAAAAAGCTTTTGACAGTATCAACAGGGAATATTTATGGAAGTGCATGAGGCAGATTGGCATCCCTAACAAATTGATAAATTTAATAAAATCTTGCACTTTAAACTCAAAATACAAAATAAAAGTAGCTAGCAAACTTTCTGAAGACTTTGAGGTTAAAACTGGAGTCAAACAAGGGGATTCACTCTCACCAGTTCTTTTTAACATAGTAATCAATAGAATAATCCAAAAAGTAAAGCTACTACAAATTGGAGCACAACTGGAAAGCAAAATTAACATTGTAGCATACGCTGATGACATTGCATTATTATCTGACAGTGAGAATGATTTGAAGCTTCTTACAGCACAATTAATTAAAGCCACAAATGGCACAGGCCTCCAGCTGAATACAGACAAAACAATGTACTTTATCTTATCCCGCTATCCATCAAATAATAATGTACTGCAAATTAATAACACAGCTTTCACAAAGACAAATGAATTTAATTACCTTGGTACAATAGTAACCTCTGACAACTCCATAAAAATTGAAATAGAATCACGAATTCAGAAGGCTAACAAATGCTACTATAGTCTCTTGACAGTTTTCAAAAGCAAGTTAATTTCTAGGAACACCAAACTACAAGTATACAAATCATTGATTATACCAGTACTCACCTATGGATCTGAAACCTGGACTCTCACAAAAAAAGAGGAAAACAGATTAAGAGTATTTGAACGAAAAATTTTGAGAAAAATATTTGGACCCATAAGAGATAGGATCAGTGATGAATGGAGATTGCTAAATAACAATGAAATTTACAAATTATATAAAGACTCCGATATAGTGGCCAAAATTAAAGCCAAAAGACTGAAATGGATAGGGCATGTCATCAGAGCACCACCAAACAGGACCATCAAGAAAGTGACTGAAGAGATTCCCACCGGAAGACGACCTCTTGGACGCCCACGCATGAGATACTTGGACAATATTCAAGACGATCTCAGAAAACTAGGACATGACAGACAGTGGCAAATTACTTGTAAAGACAGAGCAAAGTGGTTCAACATTGTCCATTCTGCAGCAAAAAGCCTTCATGGATTGTAATGCTTAATAATAATAATAATAATAATAATAATCCATTTTCTTACTGCCCAATAAAATTGAATGACAGTTTTTTCTACAGGACTTTATTTCATTACTAGAATTGCACAGCCTCAGTAATTGTAGATATTACATGGTGTTTTCATCGAAGCTGCTTTTACATCATCTTGTGTCTACGTTGCCAAGTGAAGGGACATCGAGCAGAAGCCCACATCGTGCTCATTTTGTGAATGACTTCCTTCAGGATAACGACATCGCCACATATTGCAACATTTTGTAACTATTTACTTTTCTTCTGACATAAGTTCCCTCTTCTCCGAGAATTTTCCGTTGCAATTTGACGTCATTCTGTCCAGTTGCGGTGGGGCGGGGTTTGTTATCTGAGCATTCTGTAAATTAACACCTGTCCAACTTCACTCACGACGTCCATGGTTGCAACCACGACACCACGCAGCGCGGTACACATGGGCCCAACAACATACCAAATGGACCGCTCAGGATTGGCCTCACGTTCTCTTCACCGATGAGTATCGCAACCAGACATTCGTCGGAGAAGTGTTTGGAGGCAATCCGGTCAGGCTGAATGCCTTAGACATACTGTCCAGAGAGTGCAGCAAGGTGGAGGTTCCCCGATGTTTTGGGGTGGCATTATGTGGGGACGCCGTACGCCGCTGGTGGTCATGGAAGGCGCCACAACGGCTGGACGATACGTGAACGCCATCCTCCGACCGATAGTGCAACCATATCGGCAGCATATTGGCGAGGCATGTGTCTTCACTGACGACAATTCGCGCCCACATCGTGCTCATTTTGTGAATGACTTCCTTCAGGATAACGACATCGCTCGACTAGAGTGGCCAGCATGTTCTCCAGACATGAACGCTATCGAACATGCCTGAGATAGATTGAAAAGGGCTGTTTATGGACGACGTGACCCACCAACCACTCTGAGGGATCTACGCCGAATCGCCTTTGAGAAGTGGGACAATCTGAACCAACAGTGCCTTGCTGTACTTTTCGATAGTATGCCACGACGAATACAGGCATGCATCACTCCAAAAGGGCGTACTATTGGGTATTAGATGTACCGGTGTGTACAGCAATCTCGACCGCCACCTCTGAAGGTCTGACTGTTTGGTGGTACAACATGCAATGTGTTGTTTCCATAAGCAATAAAATGGGCGTTAATGATGTTCATAATGATCCCTATTCGAATTTTCTGTACAGGTTCCGCAACTCTCGGAACCGATATGATAAAAAACTTTTTTGGTATGTGTATTATACATATACATTGGCAAACAAGTTAACTGATAATACCAAAACCAATGCTACACCATATATTCACATTTAATCCTCACGTCTCAGATATCTAAGTCATTCTCAAGTGATCTGGTATTATTTAAACTGAATATAATGGACAACAAATATCTTAAAAATGGAAGAAGCCATTGTTGAATGAATCAGCAACTAGTTGCACAAGGCCAGATATATTCCTTTACCGCTTTCAGGCACCTGGTGCCCTTCTTAGGAAGACTGTACAGAAAAATGTACCACAAATGAGTGCAAGCTAGATAAGACTATTAAAATTTAAGAAACTGGGAGAGTCGTTGCCGACCTATCGATTGTCAACGCCACTGAGAGTCTATGGATCGGCCAATTGTGGTCAGAGACCGCGTGTGTCAGGACGCTGATGAGCTCGATGTTGAGCGCGCATAAGCCCCAACACACCACCACCACCACCAGAGACCGCACGTGCGGTATGAAAATGCCTTCTTAAGCCGTGCGCAAGCGCGGAGTCGTCGTCTTGGTTAAAGAAGAAGCCTCCAGAGAGAGAGAGAGAGAGAGCAATGACTGATGTGTGCCACGTGGCTTGCATGCCGGACACATGAGCTTCATGGGGAAGGGCCACCGCCGGCCAAGAAAGAAAGAGCTGTTGCCTCGATGCCGGGGAAGCGCACCGAAGTAAACAACCGGCGCCTCGGAGGAAGAAGGCGTGCACAATAGAGCGGTGGCCGCGTCAACCCCATCACCGTAATCATAATGGTTCAAATGGCTCTGACCGCTATGGGACTTAACTTCGGAGGTCATCAGTCCCCTAGAACTTAGAACTACTTAAACCTAACTAACCTAAGGACAACACACACATCCATGACCGAGGCAGGATTCGAACCTGCGACCGTAGCGGTGCGCGGTTCGAGACTGTAGCGCCTAGAACCGCTCGGCCACCCCGGCCGGCTAGGCTTAAAGGCTCTCTGCTAATCAGTAAAGGTTGAGCATCAGATAGGCATCAGATAGGTTTTCTGGTTCCTAAGAAGACAGTGTTTTTACGGTCCATTTAGCTGCTCTGCCAAGGTAGACTTATTAGAGTGCCGTCTTGAGGACTGTGTTTCGAAAACTTTGAGCAAAAGCTGCATGATCGATCTTACATTTATTCAAGTTTAAATTTACCTAGGCAAAGTAGGAACTCAGCTCCCACTTAGGCTACTTAATGACTGATTTTCCAGCTTCACGATTGTGTGGCCAGTGATTACAATCATCACTTTTCTCGGTATTACATTGTGGATTACTGTTTTGCAAATTGATACCACTGAATTAATGTACAGTTCTTGCGTCTGTCATTCAAAGCAGCCTAAAAAAGTAAATAAATAAATAAAAAAATTAAATTAAATTAAAAAATTAAGTAAAAAATTCTTCTATGATTGCTTTATTAGTTCTGTGTGATTTATTGTGGTTTCTCAGTAATAGAGGTTAACTTATGGGTGTCTGCATTCTGTGGGAGCCTGGGAAGGGCGTGGCAAAGCAGTGTACTTTTCTCTGTATGTGGCCTCTGTCTAGTGCTCAGCCGCCAAGAGAAAATGACCTCCCTCCGTTTTCATTAGCGGTTTTTAAAGTAACGTGATAATTGCAAACCTTGTATTTGAGTGACGGTGTTTAGGTCTGACGGATCGTGAAGCTTATGACGCTGCATTTTGGGCACTGGGCTGGGTAAACTGTCGTTGTTTTGAATTGAGTCAGTTATTGAAATTAAAGTTTCGTAATTACTCGCGTCAGTTGCTCATAAACATTTCTAACCAAGTTTGTTGCTAAAACTTGTTTCTATGTAATTGTCAACGGTGTGGTCAATTTTTATTAGGTGACTCACTCAAAAGTCCACAATCATTAGTGTTAAGTTTCTTTTAATTCATTTGTTCTTTGGTCTTAAAATATTTGTTTATGATAAAGGTTTATTAGTTATATCTAAACTGAAAATTTTACTGGTATTACCTGTTCAAACATTTCTGAGGAATTTTACTAATTTATTAAGTCAAGATTTATAACTGCAGTTACTACATTTATTTTAAAGATTTGATCAAATTAACTCTTGATTGGTTTTGTTCAAGTACCAATGTACACAAATAAGATGTGTGACATCTAATAAATGATTATAACTGAAAATCTTAAAGAAAATGATCAGTGGCTTGTCACAAACGATCCCTGTATCCAGACCATCCTGCTCGGCCGCACTGTTGTGGACTGCAGAAACAAAAGTTTAAAAATTTTTAAAGATAGAAATGTGGTGCATAGTTATAGTAGTCGCTTTATAAGCGAGCGTCATAAGTATGCAGGTGTAAGTAGGACTGTAGAGAAATATGTAATACAATAATAAAATTCGTTAATGCAAAAAGAGTTAATAAGAGCTCATATGTGGGTCATAGCGCATGTACAAATATGGCACAAGGAAACCAAACAAAATGTGAGATATCATGTCAGAACTGGAACTAATCAGTTAATGACATGCATGTCTTGAGGCAGGTCCGAGGTGGGGGTAAATACACGATAAAATAATAAAACAAAATTTTACTCAACTGCAGTAGTCATAATACAGAATCGAAAATTTAAGTGCGTGTAACGCTTTTCATTAGCTACAGATTGAGAACTGTTTCGCCACTTCGTCCAGTTACAAGTTTCAGCCCCGTGATACGCTTCGCACTTTGTTTTTGCCCACAGATCCCTGTTCGCTCCCTACTGACGTCAGTCTATCTGTTTCGGAAATTAGATCCTAAGCTTCCCTAACATAGTGCCATATGTCGTTTGTATGAACTCGTTTTATTTATCATTAGGATTTTATACAGTATATTACTTAATACGCTGGTTATAGACATACAGCTGCTAAAGATGTATGAAGTACTAAATGAAGTAGCAGTTACACTGAAGCGCAGAGAAGCTGGTATAAGTATGCGTATTCAAATACAGAGATATTCAAACATCCAGGATACGGCGCTGCGGTCGGCAACGCCTATACAAGACAATAAGTGTCTGGCGCAGTTGTTAGATCGTTTACTGCAGCTACAATGGCAGGTTATCAAGATTTAAGTGACTTTGAACGTGATGTTATAGTCGGCGCACGAGCGATGGAACGCAGCGTCTCCAAGGTAGCGATGAAGTGGGGATTTTCCCGTACGACCATTCACGAGTGTATCGTGAATATCAGAAATCCGGTAAAACATCAAATCTCCGACATCGCGGCGCCGGAAAAAGATCCTGCAAGAACGGGACCAGTGACGACTGAAGACAATCGTCCAACGTGACAGAAGTGCAACCCTTCTACAAATTGCTGCTGATTTCAATGCTGGGCCATCAACAAGTGTCAGAGTATGAACCATTCAAGGAAGGCTCATTCGTGCACCCTTGGTGACTGCACGACACAAAGCTTTACCCCTCGCCTAAGCCCGTCGACATTGGACTGTTGATGACTGGAAATATGTTGGCTGGTCGGACGAGTCTCGTTTCAAATTGAATCGAGCGGATGGACGTGTACGGGTATGGAGACAACCTCATGAATCCATGGACCCTATATGTCAGCAGGGTACTGTTCAAGCTGGTGGAGCTCTCTAATGGTGAGGGGCCTTTGCAGTTGGAGTGATATGGGACGCCTGATATGTCTAGATACGATTCTTACAGGGGACACGTACGTAAGCATCATATCTGGTCATCTGTATCCATTCGTGCCCATTGTGCATTCCGACGGATTTGTGAAGTTCCAGCAGGACAATGCTACACCTCAAACGTCCATAATTCCTGCAGAGTGGCTCCAGGAACACTCTTCTGAGTTCAAACACTTTCGCTGGCCACCAAACAACACTGTGGGACATATCTGGGATTTCCTGAAACGTGCTCTTCAGAAGAGATCTTCGCGCCATCGTACTCTTACAGATTTATGAATACCCCTGCAGGATTCATGGTATCAGTTCCCTCCAGCGCTACTTCAGACGTTGCTCGAGTGCATGCCACGTCTTATTGCAGCACTTCTGCGCGCTCGCTGGGACCCTACACGATGTTAGGCGGGCGTGCCAGTTTCTTTGGCTCTCCAGTGTATACACAGTATTGTATACAGTATGTCCTTGGGTGATTGGAAAACACTGGTATAACAGGAGAAGTTGTTACAAGGGTTTGGGTGAGTAGAGGAGGGAGTCAGTAATGGATGAGATTGGTGGACTGAACGGTAGTTGAAAAAGTTGGCTTTAAAACGAAGCGGTAGTGCTGTAAAACACACAGCTAGATATATTTTTCTAGATAAATTTTCTGAACATAACACTGGGATAAAAATAGTAAACGTAAAAGATAGCACACACCTTGTAACACGTTTAATATTCAGCAGATAACGTTAAGAATACATCAGTGTGTTAGGCGACTGCTGTTTTGAGAAGTAGTTTATCTTGTGCCAGCTAAACCTAACTTGTCCTTATATGATGAAACTATGCCTTGTAACAGTACTAGTAGCTTAATAACTGCAATCTGACTTCAGAAGGAAAAAGGAAGTTAAATGAACAGGTTTGAAAAATTATTTCATCAGGCAGAGTTTTAAATTACATTTTCACTACTAGTTTCAGTGTAACGTAGCTACGACAAATATGTGACGTTCCTACAACAGATATGTAACGTAGCTACTACAAATATTGCCTGTGTTTGCCTCTGAAAATGGACTCCGTAAGCAACCTGAGCTATCAGTAATCGGAATCTAACCTGCATAACACTGTCTGCATGTTGTATGAGTGTCAGTTTCACTGTCATTTGAGCCTTCAACAGATCGTTACATTAAAAACTTAAAACTAACATCTGGATAACCTATCTGACTGCGTATTTGAATATGAAAACTACAGGAACAAATGAACCTATAACAATGAATACCTAAGCTATCCAGCCACGTTTTTGAATAAGAATTAACAAGTGATACAGAATCTGGCTTGTGCAACGGAATTTACTGGGTTAGAGTACATGGCATGTTGTGGTGTCTCAGTGTCTTTGTTGCCCCCGGTAGCTGAGTGGTCAACGCGACGGACTGTCAATCCTAAGGGTGCCGGCACGGTAGCTCAGCGTGTTCGGTCAGAGTGTTAACTGCCCTCTGTAGTAAAAAACTGAGTTAATGGATCAACGACGAAATGAAACGGGTGTCTTGCCACTTCCGCCCCGAGCAGATGAAACGAACGAAATCGAAAAAACGGTATTAAAAAAAAAGGCCCGGGTTCGATTCCCGGCTGGGTAGGAGATTTTCTCCGCTCAGGGACTGGGTGTTGTGTTGTCCTAATCATCATCATTTCATCCCCATCGACGGGAGGCTCTCGACACACGATATTTCATTTCAGTGTCTTTGTTTTGGCCCTTAGTTTTGCACTCATTTCTTTAGATGACTGCCTTTTTCCATGTGGCTTACAGCAATTCACAGCAGCATGCAGCAGCAGCGACTGAAGCTTATTGTTACTAAGAATAAATTTAATAAAATAGAATTTGCTTGGGCCCTGTTAACTACTGAATAACTTGTAAGAAGTGATTTCATAAATTAACTCTATTTAAAACTTCAGAAATCATCATGACCAATAATAGACAATGGCAATGACAATGACATAGGTATCAATAATGGCTGAGTGCAAAATTAACAAATTATTTTAGTTTCAGAGTTACATTAACATTTAATAACCACAGCATATTTATTAATTAGACGTTATCAATAATTATTGTTATTTGGAGGATAAGGAGGCTTCTTTAACTGACAAGCAAAACATGGGATTATTGCAAACTCGGACTAACAATCACGAGCTTAGCCCTGCAATTGCTTTTGCGGTGTGCTTGTGAATTTTACCTCGAATTCCATCTTCAAGCGTAGTTAAGCCATCTAAATCCCTCCGGGCTATATAAATGGAAACAGGCCTTGAGTGTGGTGCCATCACCGACGTGAGGGCAGCATGACATTATTTATTTCCAATTTTACACAATGCAGAGAATAGCATCAAGTTGGCTATATCGTTTTCAATGAACACAGCGTTGCCAACGTGTTAAAAAATCGTGTGCCATGCATATTCGTGCACAGCACGGTAGTCAGCGGTCATCTTCTCATCCAAAGTGCTCTCCAGAACGATGATATTGCTCCGTTATTAAAATGTCACATCTAACCAGGAGCACCAGGGAAACGAATTTGTAATGCAGGGCTGGGCGCGTGAGCCCGCAGGCACCGTCAGCATTTGTATCGCCGTGTGGGCACGATGCGCGGGCAGCTCGCATTCTCGTGTTCGCGGTCAGGAGCGATGACTCTGGACACTGCACAATTGACAACTCACACTCGAATTTCCAGTCATGTTAGATTGTTAGTATTCTTTTTACTGTCGTAATTATTATAATAGGACAATGCAAATATACACTGTGAGATCAAAAGTATACGGACACCTCCAAAAAATACGTTTTTCAGAATACGTGCATTGTGCTGCCACCTACTGCCAGGTACTCCATACCAGCGACCTCCGTAGTCATTAGACATCGTGAGAGAGCAGAATGGGGCGCTCCGCGGAACTCACGGACTTCGAACGTGGTCAGGTGATTGGGTGTCACTTGTGTCATACGTCTGTACGGGAGATTTCCACACTCTAATCATCCATAGGTCCATTGTTTCCGATGTGGTAGCGAAGTGGAAACGTCAAGGGACACGTACAGTACAAAAGTGTACAGGCCGACCTCGTCTTTTGACTAACGGAGACCGCCGACAGTTGAAAAGGATCGTAATGTGAAATAGGCAGACATCTATCCAGACCACCACAAAGGATTTCCAAACTGCATCAGGATCCACTGCAAGTACACTACTGGCCATTAAAATTGCTACACCACGAAGATGACATCCTACAGACGCGAAATTTAACCCACAGGAAGACGATGCTGTGACATGCAAATGATTAGCTTTTCAGAGCATTCACACAAGGTTGGCGCCGGTGGCGACACCTACAACGTGCTGACATGAGGATAGTTTCCAAGCGATTTCTCATACACAAACAGCAGTTGACCGGCGTTCCTGGTGAAACGTTGTTGTGATGCCTCGTGTAAGGAGGAGAAATGCGTACCATCACGTTTCCGACTTTGATAAAGGTCGGATTGTAGCCTATCGCGATTACGGTCTATCGTATCGCGACATTGCTGCTCGCGTTGGTCGAGATGCAATGACTGTTAGCAGAATATGAAATCGGTGGGTTCAGGAGAGAAATACGGAACGCCGTGCTCGATCCCAACGGCCTCGTATCACTAGCAGTCGAGATGACAGGAATCTTATCCGCATGGCTGTAATGGATCGTGCAGTCAACAGATGGGGACGTTTGCAAGACAACAGCCATCTGCACGAACAGTTCGACGACGTTTGCAACAGCATGGACTATCAGCTCGGAGACCACGACTGCGGTTACCCTTGACGCTATATCACAGACAGGAGCGCCTGCGATGGTGTACTCGACGACGAACCTAGGTGCACGAATGGCAAAACGTCATTTATTCGGATAAATCCAGGTTCTGTTTACAGCATCATGATGGTCGCATCCGTGTTTGGCGACATCGCGGTGCACGCACATTGGAAGCGTGTATTCGTCATCGCCATACTGGCGTATCACCCGGCGTCATGGTATGGGGTGCCATTGGTTACACGTCTCGGTCACCTCTTTTCCGCATTGACGGCACTTTGAACAGTGGACGTTACATTTCAGATGTGTTACGACCCGTGGCTCTACCCTTTATTCGATCCCTGCGAAACCCTACATTTCAGCAGGATAATGCTCGACCGCATGTTGCAGGTCCTGTACGGGCCTTTCTGGATACAGAAAATGTTCGACTGCTGCCCTGGCCAGCACATTCTCCAGATCCCTCACCAATTGAAAACGTCTGGTCAATGGTGGCCGAACAACTGGCTCGTCACAATGCGCCAGTCACTACTCTTGATGAACTGTGGTAACGTGTTGAAGCTGCATGGGCAGCTGTACCTGTACACGCCATCCAAGCTCTGTATCACTCAATGCCCAGGCGTATCAAGACCGTTATTATGGCCAAATATGGTTGTTCTGGGTACTGATTTCTGAGGATCTATGCACCCAAATTGCGTGGAAAGGTAATCACTTGTCAGTTCTAGTATAATATATTTGTCCAATGAATACCCGTTTATCATCTGCATTTCTTCTTGGTGTAGCAATTTTAATGGCCAGTAGTGTACTATTACAGCTAGGCGGGGCGTGAGATAACTTGGTTTTCATGGTCGAGCGGCTGCTCATAAGCCACACATCACACCGGTAAATGCCAAACGACGCCTCGCTTAGTGTAAGGACCGTAAACATTGGACGATTGTACAGTGGAAAAACGTTGTGTGGAGTGACGAATCAAGGCAGACAATGTGGCGATCCGATGGCAGGTTGTGAGTATGGCGAATGCCCGGTGGACGTCATCTGTCAGCGGGTATAGTGCCAACAGTAAAATTCGGAGGCGGTTGTGTTATGGTGTGGTAGTGTTTTTCATGGAGGGGCCTGCACTCCTTGTTGTTTTGCGTGGCACTATTACAGCACAGGCCTACACTGATTTTTTAAGCACCTTCTTGCTTACCACTGTTGAAGAACAATTCGGGTTCAAATGGCTCTGAGCAGTGTGGGACTTAACATCTGTGGTCATCAGTCCCCTAGAACTTAGAATTACTTAAACCTAACTAACCTAAGGACATCACACACAGCCATGTCCGACGCAGGATTCGAACCTGCGACCGTAGCGGTCACGCGGCTCTGGACTGAAGCGGCTAGAACCGCACGGCCACACCGGCCGGCAACAATTCGGGTATGGTGAATTGCATCTTTCAACACGATCGAGCACCTGTTCATACTGCACGGCATGCGGCGCAGTGGTTACACGACAATAACATCCCTGTAATGGACTGTCCTGCACAGAGTCCTGATCTGAATCGTATAGAACACCTTTGGGATGTTTTGGAACGCCGACTTCGTGACAGACCTCACCGACCGACGTCGATATCTCTCCTCAGTGCAGCATTCCGTGAAGAATGGGATGCCATTCCCCACGAAACCTTCCAGCACCTGATTGAATGTGTGCCTACGTGAGTGGAAGCTGTCATCAAGGCTAAGGGTGGGCTAACACCATATTCAATTCCAGCATTACCGATGGAGGGCGCCACGAACTTGTGTGTCATTTTCAGCCAGGTGTCAGGATACTTTTGATCACATAGTTAGCACGTTCCTAGTATTCGCGGAAGTGTAGCGTCCCTTGTGTTACACTAAAGTGCCATGGAACAATAGTAATAACATTTACTAGTAACAATGACGTCGTGAAGGAAAGCAGATAATTTTACGCTAGTGTTAATGCTTTTATATGCCATCTCATCGCATAAGGCTTTACACGTCAACTGCTACGTTGTAAAATAGGGGTTTTCCGGTGTTTCTCAGTCCGGGATATTTCATTCCTGATTTGATTTTATTTATTTATTTTTTTCTGTGCAACCAGCTCGTACTTCATGTTCCACTTTCCTCTGAGCTCGTTCGAAAAAGACTAAAGGCAGGTACATGTTCAGACGACACTAGCAGACTATAGAAGAGCGACTGACCGTCTCAAGTTCGATACAGACACAACACAGCGACAAACACATTAATTAAGAATGCTTTCATGGCGTAATGCCGCAATGGACATAGCAGTGCCTCAAAGTGTTAGTCGACCACAATGTTATTGCTCCTGGGAGTGTAGGATGCTTCGGTCGGCTTATCGTGAGTTTTCATCGTGATATTTCTCGAGGACAGCTGTCTGGAAAGCATTCACAGTCCGATGCTTCTTCCTTAGTCTACACTGTAGGCCTACGTGTTTCCTGTAATGTGACAGTGTGTTTCCGGTAACGGCCGCGGGAGACCAAGTGCAGTAATATCGTAGTCAGGTTGTAATACACTGTATAGGTTGACAACAGGTACAACCAGAACGATATGTTCCAAACTCTGTCGTTCTGTTCCACGGAGAGCTGGGGAGGGAAGGGAGGGTTACGGAATCAAACGAAAGAATAACCGATCACTCTAATCTGGATTCCCTGGTAACAAATACGACACAGACATAAAGCAATAAGCAAAGAAGACATGCCTTATTTGTTAAAGAGCAATTAACTTACTAACATAATCTTGCTGAGAGGTGTTAATTTCGTAGGTGGCCCACGTCTTATAAAAATGAAAGGTACACCTATTATCTATTTTTTACTAACAGTTGTATGTTTGGATTGAGATTACTGGTCATCGAACGCATTGCCTCAGTCAGCATGGCTACTTCTAAGCTTCGATATTGTTAATTTCATTGTTGAGAAAACACTTTCACTCAAATATTTGGTCCCGAGCATACTGCATACTCGAGCAGCTATTCGAAACATCTGCGGGAATTGTTCTCCAAGGAAATTCTTGTAAACTACAGCTTATCAATATTTTCTACAGTGCGAAACTTCTCCCTGAGCACACGGTTCACTGAAAGTCAATGAGCTCCAACTGAAATTCAGGAGGCGCACTTTCAACGTTCACTGCAAAGGAGTTGCAAAAATATTAAAATCAATTTCAAATTGATTTAAGTGACGAAATCTGCTACTAAAGTATTATAAGATAGCCTGTAGCACAGTAAAAATCATCAAAATGTTCGTTCTTGTCCAGTTTTCAAGATAGATTTCATTTATAACTAGTGCAATATTCGAAAAGTAGGGAGAGGACTCTTCTGAAAGTTGCTTTATCCAAAACAGCAATTCCTTATAAAACCTAAAACAGTCTCAAAAACGTCCGTAATTAGTTTATGTCTACCTGTGATGTTGTACTCAAGACACTGAGTTGTTTAGTAAGGTCAACTACAAATGCAAACTTAATCGCCAAGTCGGAACATCAAACTCTTTAACCGGCGTTCCGACCATGTGCAATACCGCTTTTTCTAAATTAATTACACAATCCATCGATCCACAGGTGAAACGAGGCAACGTAATAAAATATTTATGTAAAAGTGATCTGTGACTCTTGAAATGTGAATTAATCACTATCGAAACAAATGAATCTAGCTTCTGTAGCGAGGGATCTTGTCTTCTTCACTCACACTTTTATGTCTAACTTCCTATGTAGGCGCACGCTTTGATAGGAGGTGCGCTTATTTTAATGCATGCTTATTTTGTGATAATATATGTTATGTTATCAAATGTCCTCATTTGAATTTGTATCTACATTGTTCTAATACGTATCGACCTGTTCCAGTGTCAGTTTGAGAGAAGGCAACGTAGAAGTCTTGATAAGGTGATGTAATTGATTCGATGCCATTGCAGCAACATACACGCAGATTTTTGCATGACCAATCGTAGAACCTGCCTTCGTTAACTTTTCGTGATTTGCGAGGTCGGATTACAGCTTGTACTCTTTTATGTACGTGCAGTGGCTATCACACAGGACTCACATTCGAGAGAACGACGGTTCAAACCCCCGTCCCGCCATCTTGATTTAGATTTTCCGTGATTTCCCTAAATCGCTTCAGCCAAATGCCGGTATGGTTCCTTTGAAAGTGCACGGCCGACTTCCTTTCCCATCCTTCCTTTATCCGTTGGGACCGATGACCTCGCTGTTTGGTCCACTCCCCCAAACCAACCAACCAAGTTATGCACGCCTGCATTGGCGATTCAAAATCTCCGTTACCGACACACTGACTAGTATCACCCTATTAATGACTGACCACGAACACCAACTACGCAGCTTGTTAAAACACAGTCTTTATTTACTTTCCTTTTCTATATTACAACGTCTCGTCTTCCTTATAATATTGCTGCTATCATCGATTCCAATGATAAACACTTTTTTTTAATGATTAACTCTGACCTAGAGCAGAAATGTTATAAGTGATGAGACCGAGTCAAGACGTATATTATTCATGAAATCAAATGAAAACAATTTCCAGACCAAAACTGGACGCAGATGTATAAAGAAACGTTAAATGTGGAACCCATCGTTGAACACAACGCGACATCATCGCTATTTCCGTGACAGACATCAGGCTTAGCAAGCTTCCTACTCCAGTGCGTACAATTAATGACACTAAAGTATTCCGCCATAGTTGCTTGATAAATTGCTTAGTAAACATTTCTTTAATGATTAACTCTGACCCGGAGCAGAAATATTATGATGTCATTGAATAAAACTAAGTCTTTTCGAAAGTTAAAGAATAAGTTCTGAAACAGCACCTGAACTCAACGAGCGCACTTCACAGAAATACGGCACGTCACGATAGTTACAGCTTAGGAAGGATTTAAACTGCCGATGTCCCAAACCCTGAGATCTCAGTTTTTTAACGGTGTTTCCAACTTATGTGTATGATGCCTCTCATTTTAGCACATTTTGACAGTAGATTAACGCGATGCAGGGCGCAGTGTATCACTAGTATTTCTTTGTGCATACAAACTTCTTTCATCTTTTCACTTATCAAAGCGACGACACCACACTTTTGACCAATCATTGCAGTGCTTCGTCTGTTGCAATCGAAGGACGTTTTTCCCAACATCGTTTTCTAAGGAAGAAACTATGTCATCGGCTGTAGCTGTATTGAGCATTGGCACTAAATGAAAGAGTCCCTCCATGACGTTGACCTCATTGTGAACACATCTCACAAATACAATGAAAACGTTTCTCACACCTAAAGGTCTTTTGGATTTTGGGTAGATCAGGTAGTAAGCATTATCGTATGGAATGTTCTGTATTATATTCAGTCCATTATAAGTGTATTTAAATTTGGAAATTGCATGGTTCAGTTCACTAGATTTTTTGTGGGTTTTTAAAAGAACATAATCCCCAATTTTGAATTTTGAAACTTTCAGATTCTTATCATGTCTTTTAGACCTAGATTCAGCTTTTTGCTTTGCCCTTTTTCTGACTAATTCTTTCTTTTGACTCAACCCCAAGCTTGTACAAGGTGGAAACTCTAGTTTTTCCTCAATTAAACTTTTACTTCTGCTGCCTACCAAAATTTCTTCCGGTGGGAACCCAGTAGTTTCATGATGTAAGGTGTTCGTGACATTCTCAAAGTCCGACATAAATCTGCCCCAGACTCTAATTCATGCCCCTTCCTGTTTTTTCCACAACACACCTTGGTCAACTGTGACATCATCCCATGATACGTTCCTGACCTGTGAACCATTTATATCTGGCGGCTTTTTCGGTTTCTGGAGTTCAAAGTCTTTGCTTACTTGAACTCTTTGTAACATTGATACTGAGTCGTCCGGTGGCTTCTTCTTTCTGTGTTCAGTCTCAACATCTAGGTTTTGTTTTGAAACTTCGTCATCAGTAGGTACGATATCGCAATTCCCATTATTTTCACTAGTACCGAAATACTCGTCATCTGAACTATCGTCAGAATCCAACCATTCTGGATCGCTTTCAGGTTCCAACATAAAAGCTTTTACTAAGTTCTTCCTCTGCATTTTCGTCAGACTTTGATTTTAACTCGATATCCTCTTTTGGCAAAACGGCCTCATTATCAGCTTTACTCACATCCACTGTTACTTCATATTTAGTGTAATCCTCGTGGACTTCAGTTACTCTTAGGTAATTACCTGCTCCTTCCCCACGGTGCCTTTTGGTAACAGCTTGTACTGTTGGCGGATCATTAACAGAAGTTACTTCCTCATCAATGCTTATGATTTCATCCTCCAATTCCTTTCTATTTTTAACCTTCGTCCTATCGGCAGCACGCGTACTTTGCGCGGCGCTATTTACTCTCTCCTCTTTAAATTCGGGCCACGTCACCTTATCGACGTCCCTACTATCTGCTTTTTCACTAATTAACCTCCTTGCCTCATACTCCTTCTTAAAATTCTCCCACTCACATTGCTTGAGGCCCTTGTACAGATCGTCGATCTGCACACACCGATCAGTTACTTCTGCTAATTCATTCTCGCCATTTACTTCATTACTAACACTGCTAACCGCACCTCTCTGTGTATCCACTGTTCCATCCACTATTTCCTTCGCCACGGAATTACCACTCGTAATGTATTCACCAGCTCTTACAGCAATGTTCGTACCTAATTCTGCCGCCTTGCTAGCGGCATCTCTCTGAACATCTGTTCTGCTAGGCTGGGCCGTTGCCCTCTGATGCTCCACTCGCCTGTTAACATGTATCGCTCTGCGCGGCGAAGATGAGTCATCTGCGCTCGCACCTGACGCTTGTTTCGCAACAACACGTTGCGTTGTTTCACGCCTGTCTCTAAGCTGTCTCATAACTTTACTGTCAGTCCGGTAACGTTTCTTAAATCGGGGCCCGTATGTTCTGTCCGCTTCCGTTTGGCCCGCAACGTTCGCGGAAATCAGTTTCCCGCGTCGTTATTATTTTGCGCGGTGTATCCTCTACCACGACCTAGATAACTCCCTCTTCCTCTTCCTCTACCTCTACCTCTCTGTATCATGTTGACGCGAAACCCATCGCCGTCATTTCTCTCGACATTATTGCGATTATTTCTGTTACTAAATTTTTGATAATTGGCACGACTTTCGCGCCAATGATCTTCGTCTTCGACCCTTTCGAGAAACGCTTGGAAGCAGCGATGATCGCTTCCCACATATCTCTTCGAATCTTCTGGAAGCTTTTTATATATCTCCCATATGATTTCAGAATCGGATCTTCTCCCTATTAAATGTGCCAACTTTCGGTACCAATATTCGCAGAAATCTTTCAAAGAATTCCTGCCCCTGTTATCATGAAGTTTGGCCACGATAAACTCGCGCTGCAAATGATCCTGTTTTTGTTTGGACCAATATTCTTCCGTAAACTTTTGTTTAAACTCTTCGAACGTCATTAGTTCGGTATTCAAGTTAATTCCCCAGCGCTTAGCGTCACCTGCTAAGGCGCTAATTACTACGTTTATCTTCTCCTGACCAGACAAGTGTTCAGGAAACATCCTCTCGCAATTTTTGATGAAATCTAACGGATGCCATCCGTTATGTTTTTAGGCGGGATCGAAGCGTTCCTCACCTTCCAACAGCTTCGTAAGTGGTGTGCCATTACAGACAACACCAGGCCTATTTTTGATTGTACTCTCGAGATCGAAAATTTTGCCTTGAGTTTTCGATGTGTTTTGTTCACACTTTTGTACACATCCGGTAACTTTTTCGCATAAATTTCTTTCAGTGTCTGAAACTGCCTTTTTCAACTGTGAGATTCCGTGTTGACATTCGTTTACGATCTCAGTTTTAAGACCAAAAACTTTTTCGTCTACTTTTGTTTCAACTAGAGGCTCTACTTTCTCTTGGATGTTGAGAATTTCAACATCAAACCTACTGTTAATGTTATCAATTTCCCCCTGCATAGTATTCATATTTTTATTAATGGCATCAATTTCAGACTTCATAGTATTTACTACAGAGCTTACATTACCCACTTTTTGTTCTACCTTTTCTATTTGTTTACTAATTTTAATTCCTTGTTCTTCGACCTGTGCTTTAAGCTGATCATTCTGTGTTTTGAGCTGATTACTTTGTGTTTTGAGCTGCTGATCAACGTGTTTTTTAAGCTGATCATTCTGTGTTTTGAGCTCGTCAACGTGTGTTTTAAGCTGATCATTCTGTCCTGCAATTTGTTTGGTTAATCGTTCAAATAAGTCGTTCATGCTTAAAATTTTCACACTGTTTTGTTCTACGGAATCGGTGTGTTCCGATCCTACTTCAAAATTTTCTTTCGGTTCTTTCTTTATCTGTGGTGAATCAAACATGTCAGTGGATTCGTTCACATACCCACTATCATTTACAAAGTCACCCTCTACTTCCTGTTTTATTCCTTGCTGCGTTCTAGGCAATCTCGACATTTCAATCTGTTCGTTAACATGTTCGTAATATTGTATGTACGCCAATTGTCTTCCGCTAACGCCATCTGTTATCTGACCGCGTACACTCCTGTCATTCTCAGCCGCACTTTCCATTACGCTCGTCCCATCTACTTTGTCTACGATCTTGTCCACACTGAACGCAAATTACACCTCACTACCGTACTTGACGTTCACTGCTATTTACTTTACTAAATAATATTGCTATTCGTGGCACTGAACATCCACTGTTCGGTATTCACGTCAATTTGTGACCGACAACAACTGGATGTCCTGTCACCGGGAAGCCACTTGTAACGTGCGCGTGGGGCACACAACACTCATTAAAGCCTGTACTATAGTAAGAGAGTGGGGTTCACCTTATGAGACAGGATTTTTGTATATATATTAACCGCGTGTACCTGAATGGCTGCAAATCAGACTTACACCCACTCTGTAATAACAATGATACGTCCGAAATGCAACTACACGTCAGTACGGACAAAAAGCAACACAGAAGATGCTATCAGTTGTTAATAATACGGTCGCCAGCCTAATTAGGCATTAACTGAGTTTCTTCCCTGTACAAGTTGATGTAAATTCATGCAAAACAACACGTAGTAACAATGCACAATATAGTAAATTTTAGAACTAGAAAATCTATTGAACTGATAGTTTCACTTTCTGTACTGATATGGAAAAACCATGAATACATAACACTACACTATAATGTATACTACCAAACTTCATACTGTCTATTGATATGATTAAAATCGAACATAGGTTACCCTAGAAATAGTAATTTCGAGCCACAAACACAATGTCAATTTTAATAAAGATAAAACACTGATAAATTTTGGCTTTTATATTGACTTTAACTTTTGCTGGTCAAATCAATTTAGAACACTTCAGAATTCAAATGAATAAGAAAAAGGGGGGGTGGACCTTGAAACTGTTATGATCACTGTATTAAAAAATTTAATTACTGACACCATTATGCGCTCAAGATTTCCAATATATGAGTTACTACTCTCTTTATCTTATTTCCTACTCATTTAAATACCTTTATATCTGTCTCGAAATAATTAAACTTCATTCCTAACAATATTAAAGTTATCTTCCAACTTTGTCAGACCTTCATTATTCATTTACTGATTCATTAACAAAACTGTTCTTTAAACACCATTCTCACATAGTTAGGTCTGCAGGTAATTATTATTAACACAAACTTTAATTTTTCATCTCGGGACACTCGGATTGCACAACATTTGGAAAGGACCCTGTCTAGGTTAGTTGTGAGGATAATTAAATGATAGGAATGTTCTGGTAAAATTTAAGTTGTTATTGAACAGTACGGAACAAAAGTAACACTGGTCCATACGAATACAGTACTAAAAGTTTCAACCTGTTTGTATCGAGGCGGCGGTTGGCGGGCGGCGAGATGGCGAGGCACATAGCCCACATACAACCACAGCTATGACTCTTGATGTATCGGCACTTTATTTCTTCATAGCGTCGCAATACTTTGCCGTTTAGTGCCTATGGAATTTTGCCATGCTGTATGGGCGTTGGAACGGCATACCCGAGGCTCAATGAAACTACATCTTCCAGGAGAGCCTCCTCGCTCCAGAACGTGTTGCTCAGACCAATGCCAAACTCCAACTACTACTGCTGAGCCTGTTGTACCGTACAGTGCCCGCGTGCATTTTCCCGCGCTCGCCTGCCATCCACCTTTTACCGCTCCCTTACAGGCCGGGTATTCACCCGAGGTTTTGCATTCTACATATCCTAACATATTGCCTACGTATGGACCAGACGCACAGTTATAATTTTAAACATGTTACAACAGTTTCAACATTTGTTACCTTTCAGTTCTATTACAATATTACTTGACATTTGACATAAACATTAATATTCACATTGAAACTTATTTACAGTTTCTTAACACAATGACATGAAACAGAAAAACAAATTAAATCAGAACTTCAATTACACTAATTTATCGAAAAATCAGATGGAAAAAAAAATTAGTACAGCGTTGTTGTTGTTACAAGATAACAGCGTTTACTTATTCTTTCTCGTTGCTACAGTGATTTCCTTTGCCAGTAGCCACTGGAATGTGACTTGAACCTATACTACTGCTGCTTCTTTCATGCTAGTGGTCTCTGAGACCGCATCTCGGATATTACGTTGTGGATTCAGTAGCCAAGTGTTCATCTCCTGTTCACGCTAGGGAAACTGACATCGAGGATACTGTTTTAAAATGGTTTGAGGACAGTTTAGGAAGTGATGTTAATTTAGATAGTGACAACGACATTGAAAGTGAACATAATTCAGAATAGGAACAGTGCGAAAGTGCAGACAAATTTGTTTTGCCACCTGTTAAATCCTTGAATGAACCAAGAGATCAAATTGATAAAGACAGAATTATAAGGACCGAATCTTTAGCTGAAGGTTCTGCTAGAAATGTGTGTAGTTGAAACAATCACTGCTCGTCGAAGGTTCTTCCAACAATGGCCAAAGTCATTATTTTTTCGCAAGTTGGACTTAAGTGGGGCGAATGCGATTTTCCTTCAGAATTCGTACAGAGATGATATTCAGGTGAGCCGGTTCAATTTTTTAAGAAACTTGCAAACTAATTGACAACACCACAGATACAAAGCGGGTCAACAACTATCACATAACCCGTGAACTTCGTGTATCCCATTCACCGTATTTTGGATGTAGCCGAACCAAGAGTAGAAGTCGTTGTAGAACGACTGAAAAAACGCAAAAAATGCTCCACGGTTACCCAAATAAGAAGGAAAAGACATGTTATATTTGCCGTTGTTGCAAGAAGTCAATCTAGCTTGATTTTTCTATAAACAATTCCAACGAGTGCAAAGAAAACATCTGAGAAGAAAAATAAAAACCTGAAAATTACAAGGATAATTTTCATTTTTTGAATGAATTATGTGAGTTTTTTATGTTTTTATTAATATGTGTATAATAAACAATAAAAGTAGGTCTGTAGTAAAAGTAGAATTTAGAGTGCAGGGTATTTGAATTTTCATTGCATTAACACTGTCATGTACTCTGGAGCGCTAAAGAAACAGGTACAGAAATGCTTATTAAAATACAGATATACGTAAACAGGTACAATACGGCGCTGCGGTCGGCAACGTCCATGTAAGACGTGACTGGTACAGTTGTTAGATCGATTACTGCCACTACAATGGCAGTTTGTCAAGATTTAAGTGAGTTTGAACGTGCTGTTATAGTCGGCGCACGACTGATGCGGCACAGCATCTCCGAGGTAGCGATGAAGTGGGGATTTTCCCGTACGACCATTTCAAGGGTTTGAATATCAGCAATCAGGTAAAACATCAAATCTCCGGAAAGAGACCCTGCAAGATCAGGAGCATAGACGACTGAAGAAAATCGTTCAACGTGAAAGAAGCAGATTTAAATGCTGGGCCATCAGCAGGTGTCAGAGTTCGAACCGTTCAACGAAGCATCATCGGTAAGGGCTTTCGAAGCCAAAGGCCCACTCGTATACTCTAGATGACTGCATGACACATAGCTTCATGCCTCGGCTCGGCCCGTCAACTCCGACAATGGACTTTAGATGAGTGGACACATGTTGCCTGGTCGGACGAGTCCCGTTTCAAATTGTATCGAGCAAATGGACGTGTACGGGTATGGAAACAACTTCATGAATCCATGGACTCCGCATGTCAGCAGTTGGTGTAGGCTATGTAATGGTGTAGGGCGTGTGCAGTTGGAACGATGTGGGACCCCTGATAGGTCTAGATACGACTCTGAGAGGTGACACGTACGTGAGCATCCTGTTTGATCACCTGCATCCATTCATGTCCATTGTGCATTCCAACGGACTTGGGCAATTCCAGCAAGACAATGCGACACCCCACACCTCCAGAATTGCTACAGAATAGCTCCAGGAACACTCTTCTGAATTTAAACACTTTTGCTGTCCACCAAACTCCCTAGACATGAACATTATTGAGCATATCTGGGATGCCTTGCAAGGCGCTGTTCAGAAGAGATCTCCACCCCGTCGTATTCTTAGGATTTATGGACAGCCCTGCAGGATTCATAGCGTCAGTTCCCTCCAGCACTACTTCATACATTAGTCCAGTCCATGCCACGTCGTATTGCAGCACTTCTGCTTGCACGCGGGGGGCCCTACACGATATCAAGCAAGTGTTCCAGTTTCTTTGGCTCTTCAGTGTAACATTATGTCCATTTTCTTGTGTAAATGATTTTTTCATGAATATAAACTTTAAAACTTATTTGAATATAGTTTTTGCGTGGTATCAATGTAACGTTTTGCACAAAAAAGACTGAACTGTTTTACTTTTATGGCTATTTAAACACAGAGGACTGTCACACCGCACCTGAGACAAAGAGTGACAAAAAAATTGCCTCGGAAGGTATATGTTAACAAATACTCCATTGCTGAAGGGACGGGCTGTTCTGGCATTTTTGAGAGCTACATGACAGCATACTCTCATTTCTCTATCATTGTGAATGATAGGGTTCTCATCCTGTAAGTACGTTACAAGGAGGAGGTAAAATCGAGAGAAAACCACATAATGCTTTGTAAATAGTAGTAACATTTTCAAGAAATGAAATACGTCTGTGTGGTCTTATATCTTTGTCTTTCGTCTGCTTTAGCCCGGGAAGTTAGGACTTCCTTGCCTCGGTATGCAAAGTGATCGGGAGTTTGTAATGAAGGAGTTGAAAATGTCGCTTCACGTTGTTCTTTTTCCATGCCGATAGAATACCATTACAAAAGAGATACTGAGGGCCGTATTGTGTTTCAATAATAAAAAATAATCTTCTTTCCACAGCGGGTTGAAGCGTAGGGATTCGACCGATTTTCGAGTTGCGGATCGTAACTCCTCTCCAGCCATTTCCCTCTCACTAATTTTGCCCTACCACGGCCGCAAAAGAGACTTCGATACCGACAACAATTCGAAGTAAACAGGGCCGTCTTGGAGAGCGCGCTAGTAAGAATAGAGTGACGTCAGCAGTGGTGGGGGGGGGGGGGGGGGGGAGCTGCTGGCTGACAGCGCCCGGGGGCAAGCAGTGAGGGCGCACACGGGAACCCGCGACCACTTTAACCCATTTGCCCACCCTTGATGTATGTTTAGAACAAGTCACACTGTATGAGGCTGTTCAAATGACTGCCACATACATACGTGGGAGAATTATAAAATTTATTGGGTCCGTGGGGCCCACCTATCAGAAATTAATTCAATGAACTGCACACACTCGTGCAACAGAAAAAAAATTGGGTCCAGCATAAGAAACTGGCCACCAGTTAACATGAACATCACTCATAAGATCCAAAAACGTCGAAAGTATAGTTGATCACTGCGCATTGGGGAGGTAGACCTCACACTGTAGTCATAACAGTCAAATACGAAACACAATCTCTGCTAGCAGTATGACTTAAAGTTGGTTGAAAGATGTTGCTGTTTAAATATGGATGGTATCCAGGACGCAGACACCTCAAGATAATAATCCATTCGAGGTAGTTTGTAAAAAACGAACAAACACAATTTGCAAGATCATTCACAGCGTTCCTCCAACAAATGACTATACTCAAGACCTACCTCTAAAGCTGAAAATACAGGCATCAGATCGGGAATGAATAATGTTAGAAATAGGACAACTATCTGTGATATGAAAATTATTCTCTGCCTCGTGATGACTGGGTGTTGCGTGCTGTCCTTAGGTTAGTTAGGTTTAGGTAGTTCTAAGTGCTAGGGGACTGATGACCATAGATGTTAAGTCCCATAGTGCTCAGAGCCATTTGAACCATTTTTGAAAATTATTAAATACAACAGTTAGGTGAGATAAAAGATGCGACTCATAACGCGCGATCACGAAATTGCGGCAGAGAAGAGGGTATGCCATGCATTTAATACGTAGTATATAATCCGGAAAGCTGTAATGACCAATAGTATTTGCACTGAAATTATATAACCGGTTCAAAACCTAGTGAACGTAATAACACACGACTTCTTGGATTCACAAAGACACGTGAAATGCCATTCGAATACACCAGCACCGCATGAATCCAATTCCGCACACGACACGAAGAAAATCACTGAATAAACTAAAGTGAAGCTAAGAGTGACTGAATTGACTGTATAATATTTCGGATTACATGACCAAAGTTCGGTTCTCTAACTAGACTCGTATCTACTGACTTCACAAAGATGCGAACCGTTTGCAACACCACTCGGAGGACATGTTAATTTCAGAAATTCGTAACAAGCTTAGCGACACGACGTAGTAAAAAATCTAGCCCTGGAATGCGAGCATCTCACGAATGATTTAATAGAATGAGCTCTCAAGTGAACAACTCCTTCAAATAAATACAATAAATAGAACTATCTCACAAAGAGTGCAAACTCGTGGCAGCCGCATTTAACATGTCGGCCAGCTGCAAATTTCGAAGCATCGCGAATCAACTGTCGGAAAAGTTACTAGCTGGCGTGTTCGCATACAAGGTTGCTACATGTTCGCATACTGCCTAAGCTGTGAAAGGGTTAACCCGGAAACGCGTGTCCAAAACCTCCGCCAAACGTCACAGAGAGAACACTTCAATGGTACTAATTGTCTATAGTCGATACTGATTACAGAAACATCTTTTCAAAATATCTGCACTGACTAGTAAGTAAGAACAGAAGTAAAAAATTGACGTGGCGATATAACAGGTAACATTCAAATGAAGAAGAGACGGAGAAAGTATATGAGGATGTTGATCAGATAATTCATTATGTAAATGGAATTAAAAATATATTGGTCTTCGGGGGATATAAACCGGTTAGCAGGAGAATGGATAGAAGACAGAGACACGGAGGAGTATGGGATAGGCAGTAGGAATTAAAGAGAAGGAAGATTAATATAATTTTACAATGAATTGTTGCTAGTCATAGAAAATGCTCTGTTCAAAAATCCAAAGTGAAGGAGGTATACGTGGAAAAGGCCAAGAGACATGGGAAGATTCCAGTTGGATTATCTTGTAGTCAGACGGAGATTCCGTACTAAATATTAGATTGTAAAGCGTACCCACAAGCAGATATAGACTCAGGTCAGAGTTTAGTAACGATAAAAATTATACTAAAGAAGATCAAGAGAATTGCCGGAAAGAATCAATGTGCTAAGAAGTGAGATACTGAATTACTGTTGAATGATGAAATGCGTTTGACGTTGTCTGACGCTGTAGGTACTGAGATAATGAATACCACAACTAGTAGGCAGTTCTGTTGAAGAGAAAAGGACGTATGTAAAAAGGCAATGACAGCAGCTGTACAGATAAACATACCTTAGATAACGGAAGAAATATATTAAATCAGTCAACAAAAGAAGGAAGTACAAAAATTTTCCTAGAAAAAAACAAAAGAATACAGCAATATAAATCACTTAGAAATGAAGAAAATAGGAAGAGCGAGGAAGCCACGCCGAAATGGCAGCTGAAAAAGCAAAAGAGAAGTGGCTGTCGAAAAGACTAATTTAGCGTACAGAAAATTCAAAACCTTTAGCGAAATTGAAAGCAAGAGAGGAAACATTAAGCGTGCAATGAAATTCCACTGTCAAGCGCATAGGAGAGAACACAAGGCAGAGAGAGTTCACTGGAGGCATCTACTAGGGGAAATGCTTTTCTGATAACGAGATATAAGAAGAAATAGGAACTGATATGGAAAAAATGGGATATACCCGTACATTATCAGTGTTTAACAGCGCTCTGGAACACTTACGTTTAATTTAGTATGAGTGGGTGATGTGGCAACGAAACAACTATTCATGTTAGCAGGCAGAACCTATTAGAGTGGACATATATCGTCAGAGTTTCGAAAACATATCCACACAAGCCTGATGTTAGCAATGGTAGATAAATTTGAGAAATAACATACAGTAGGCTTGCATCCAAGTTGTTGAAAAGAATATCATTCAAGAGAATGGTAAAGACAACTTAAGACATCTTAGTGGACGGCTCAATTTTGCTTCAGGTAATGAAAAGGCACCAGACAGTCAGTTCTGAAGAATTTGATATTGGAAGTAATACTGAAGAAAAATCTCGACACTTTCATAGGGTTGTCGACCTCGGAAAAGCTTTCGACAATGTAAAATGGCGCAATAAATTCGAAATTGTGAGAAAATAGGAGTAAGCTATGGGGAAATACGGATAATATAAGATATATTAATGAAAAAAGGGAACTAAAACTGTGGAAGACCAAGAATGAAGTGATCGTATTAAAAAGTTTTTAATCCATTCATCGAGGAAGAAATGGCCGGAATAAAACAAAGGTTCAAGAGTGGGAATTAAGTTGAGAGTAAAAGGATATCAATAACAAGATTAGTTGACGACATTGCGAACCTCAGTGAAACTGAAGAAGAACGGCAGGACATATAGATCAGAATGAACAGTCTAATGAGTACAAGACGAAAGTAATGACAAACACAGAAATGAGTTTAGCGATAAACTTAACATCAAAATTGGTGACCGCGGCTTAGACAAAGTGAAGGATGTCAACTACTTTGGAAGCAAGTTTACACATGATAGAAGACGCAAGGAGGACATAAAATCAGACTAGCACGGGCGAAGAGGTCATTCCCGCCCAAAAGAATTCTGCTAATGTCAAGCATTGGCCTTAATCTGAGAAAGAAATTTCTGAGAACGTACCTCTGAAACACAACACTGTGTGGATGTGGTTCATGGACCATGAGAGGAACGGAAAAAGAAGAGCTTCGAAGGGTTTGAGATATGAATAGAAGAATGCTGAAAATTACATGAACCAGTAGGGTGAGGTATGAGGAGATTATCCACAGAATTAACGAGAAGAGGAATATCTGGATAAGACTGACAAGAAGAAGCTATGGGATGCTAAGAATCTGTTACAATATTACGCTGTAACTTCCAGGGCACTCGAGGAAGCTACAAAGGATGTAAACTGTAGGACTGAGCCAACGAATAAATGTGAACGCTGGGTGCAAGACCTACTCTGAAGCAAACAGCTTACATAAGAGAGTAATCCTTAGCGAGTCGCATCGAACCAGTCAAAACAATGACGACTTCGACCACCACAAAAAAGAGGAGAGGACTTAAAAAGAAGTCTGCGAAAACTGTCTCCCCATTTTTTTACTTGAGCCTAGTGCAATAGTTGCATCAGCACACACACAGCTGCGTACAAACTGTAACCGAAACTTTGAAAAGTAACGAAAGATCTTTGACTGACCGACTCTGATACTGTTGGTCGACTTCGGTACTGCATCTGCCAGATTGCAGTTTTTGCGTGATCGAGAGAATCGTGCAATTCCTTCTTTTTTCTAACTAGCCAGGTTGTTGTTGTGGTCTTCAGTCCAGAGACTGGTTTGATGCAGCTCTCCATGCTACTCTATCCTGTGCAAGCTTCTTCATCTCCCATTACCTACTGCAACCTACATCCTTCTGTATCTGTTTAGTGTATTCATCTCTCGGTCTCCCTCTACGATTTTTACTCTCCACGCTGCCCTCCAATGCTAAATTTGTGATCCCTTGATGCCTCAGAACATATCGTACCAACCAGTCCCTTCTTCTTATCAAGTTGTGCCACAAATTCCTCTTCTCCCCAATTCTATTCAATACCTCCTCATTAGTTATGTAATCTACCCATCTAATCTTCAGCATTATTCTGTAGCACCACATTTCAAAAGCTTCTATTCTCGTCTTGTCCAAACTATTTATCGTCCATGTTTCACTTCCATACATGGCTACACTCCATACAAATACTTTCAGAAACGAATTCCTGAGAATTAAATCGATACTGGATGTTAACAAAATTCTCTTCTTCAGAAATGCTTTCCATTCCCAGTCTACATTTTATATCTTCTCTACTTCGACCATCATCAATTATTTTACTCTCCAAATAGCAAAACTCCTTTACTACTTTAAGTGTCTCATTTCCTAATCTTATTTCCTCAGCATCACCCAACTTACTTCGACTACATTCCATTATCCTCGTTTTGCTTTTGTTGATTTTCATCTTATATCCTCCTTTCAAGACACTGTCCATTCCGTTCAACTGTTCTTGCAAGTCCTTTGCTGTCTCTGACAGAATTACAATGTCGTCGGCGAACATCAAAGTTTTTATTTCTTCTCCACGGGTTTTAATACCCACTCCGAATTTTTCTTTTGTTTCCTTTACTTCTTGCTCAATATACAGATTGAATAATATCGGGGAGAGGCTACAACCCTGTCTCACTCTCTTCCCAACCACTGCTTCCCTTTCATGCCCCTCGACTCTTATAACTGCCATCTGGTTTCTGTACAAATTGTAAATAACCTTTCGCTCCTTGTATTTTATCCCTGCCACTTTTAGAATTTCAAAGAGAGTATTCCAATCAACATTGTCTAAAGCTTTCTCTAAGTCTACAAATGCTAGAAAAGTAGGTTTGCCTTTCCTTAATCTTTCTTCTAAGATAAGTCGTAAGGTCAGTATTGCCTCACGTGTTCCAATATGACTACAGAATCCAAACTGATCTTCCGTGAGGTCGGCTTCTACAAGTTTTTCCATTCGTCTGTAAAGAATTCGTGTTATTATTTTGCAGCTGTGACTTATTATTGGAATTATTATATTCTTCTTCAAATCTGAAGGTATTTCGCCAGTCTCATACCTTTTGCTCACCAGATGATAGAGTTTTGTCAGGACTAGCTCTCGCGTCAATAGTTCTAATGGAATGTTGTCTACTCCCGGGGCCTTGTTTCGACTCAGGTCTTACAGTGCTCTGTCAAACTCTCCACTCAGTGTCGTATCCCCCATTTCATCTTCCTCTACATCCTCTTCCATTTCCATAATATTGTCCTCAATTACATCGCCCTCGTATAGACCCTCTATATACTCCTTCCACCTTTCTTTGCTTAGAACTGGGTTTCCATCTGAGCTCTTCATATTCATACAAGTGGTTGTCTTCTCTGCAAAGGTCTTTAATTTTCCTGTTGGCAGTATCTATCTTACCCCTAGTGAGATAAGCCTCTACATTCTTACATTTGTCCTCTAGCCATCCCTGCTTAGCCATTTTGCACTTCCTGTCGGTATCATTTTTGAGACGTTTGTATTCCTTTTTGCCTGCTTCATTTACTGTATTTTTATATTTTCTCCTTTCATCAATTAAATTCAATATTTCTTCTGCTACCCAAGGATTTATACTAGCCCTCATCTTTTTACCTACTTGATTCTCTGCTGCCTTCATTACTTCATCCCTCAAAGCTACCCATTCTTCTTCTACTGTATTTCTTTCCCCCATTTCTGTCAATTGTTCCCTTATGCTCTTCGTGAAACTCTGTACAACCTCTGTTTTAGTCAGTTTATCCAGGTCCTATCTCCATAAATTGCCACCTTTTTGCAGTTTCTTCAGTTTTAATCTACAGTTCACAACCAATAGATTGTGGTCAGAGTCCACATCTGCCCCTTGAAATGTCTTACAATTTAAAACCTGGTTCCTAAATCTCTGTCTTACCATTATATAATCTATGTGATACCTTTTAGTATCTCCAGGCTTCTTCCATGTATACAACCTTCTTTTATGATTCTTGAACCAAGTGTTACCTATGGTTAAGTTATGGTCTGTGCAAAATTCCACTAGACGGCTTCCTCTTTCATTTCTTACCCCCAGTCCATATTCACCTACTATGTTTCCATCTCTCCCTTTTCCTACTCTCGAATTCCAGTCACCCACGACTATTAAATTCTCATCTCCCTTCACTTCCTGAATAATTTCTTTCATCTCATCATATATTTCATCAATTTCTTCATCATCTGCTGAGGTAGTTGGCATATAAACTTGTACTACTGTAGTAGGCGTGGGCTTCGTGTCTATCATGGCCACAATAATGCGTTCACTATGCTGTTTGTAGTAGCTTACCCACACTCCTATTTGTTTATGCATTATTAAACCTACTCCTGCATTACCCCTATTTGATTTTGTATTTATAACCCTGTATTCACCTGACCAAAAGTCTTGTTCCTCATGCCACCGAACATCACTAATTATCACTATATCTAACTTTAACCTACCCATTTCCCTTTTCAAATTTTCTAACCTACCTGCCCGATTAAGGGATCTGGCATTCCACGCTGCGATCCGTAGAACGCCAGTTTTCTTTCTCCTGATAACGACGTCCGCTTGAGTAGTCCCCGCCCGGAGATCCGAATGGGGGACTATTTTACCTCCAGAATATATTCCCCAAGAGGACGCCATCATCATTTAACCATACAGTAAAGTTTCGTGCCCTCGGGAAAAATTACGGCTGTAGTTTCCCCTTGCCTTCAGCCGTTCGCAGTACCAGCACAGCAAGGCCGTTTTGGTTAGTGTTACAAGGCCAGATCAGTCAATCATCCAGACTGCGGCCCCTGCAACTTCTGCAAAAGGCTGCTGACCCTCTACAGGAACCACACGTTTGTCTGGCCACTCAACAGATACCCCTCCGTTGTGGTTGCACCTACGGTACGGTTCTCTGTATCGCTAAGGCACGCAAGCCTTTCCACCAACGGCAATGTCCATGGTTAATGGGGGGAGCCCATGGAGCCATAGCTGCATTTAACTGTATATGCAAACTCGTAGAATAATCGAGTTTTGTAAATTCTTCTCGGTTACATCTGCAGCCTCTGCATGGCCTGGAAACAGCAGCATGGTCAGCAGGTAGTGCAGCACAAATTATTGGATCGCCGTTTCTTCAGCAAACCACAATTTCTAATACGCGTGTTAAAAATATACCGCGACTTTTTTTTCCATATATCTAAGAACTATCGAAATGAACTTACTGTCCATGCGTTTATGATAGCCACACGATGTGTTTTTGATCATAGTAACTATCCTAGTAACACCATCATAGACGCAGTAGCGCTGTTTGCTCTTGCTTTTTTGTGCATAAAATACCCGTTAGCCTTTTCGTTAGTTGTTGGTTCTCTGAAAATGTTCGCAGTTTTAATGGTTTGGTGAAAAAAATTGGTCAAATAATTGATGGTGCACTACCATAAATGCCCGCCACATGTCCGTTTCCACTTTACACAGAGTGTCTCGATGTACGAGGGAGAATTTCCGGTACCCCATCGTCGATTGTTCTGCGAATTCAAATAACCATAACAACTGCAGCCATGCTTCAACAGAAAAAAGAATGTTTCCACTATAGTCCTCTCCATCAAGCGGAGACTGCCATAGTTAGATGCAATACTAACGTCGAGCAACAGTGTCTGCATTGGTCAGTCGATGTATCGCCGATCGTTTATAAGGTTTCTGTTTCAGTTTGCGTGCAGTTGTGTTAGATAGAGTTACTGACACAATATTTTGTAGTGATAACTGGCGCAATGATTTTCTATGACTTCTTTCCAAGATTGGCTAAAGCCAAACCGCCACGTGGCAATGTTAGAGGAATGGGCGAGAGCCTGTGCGGTGGTCGAAGCCGCTCTGGTACTGATGATCGAGTAGCGCAGGACACATTGCTTGAGCGCCCCTTTTTCCATACTTTTTTTTATATAGCCTCTTTATGACAAATAGTGACAATGAATGTTTGTTTATGGACTGAACCCAACCAAACCAAACCAAAGAGTGCTTTATTACTGGCATTCCACTAAAGACGCCGCCAACAGCAGGTTTGTCCATCCTCTTCTTCAGTACTGCTGCATAGTGTCGAATCTTTACCAGACAGGATTGACGGATGCTATCGAAAAGTTCAAAGATGGCCCATTTTATTTCGTATTATCGGCGGGACAAAGAAGAGAGTGTCAATTACTACAACAAAATCTATTTCTGTTGCCTCGAGATCTTTTCATGAAATTTTAGTCACCAGCTTTCTCTTCCGGATGTGAAAATGTTTTGACTCCCACCTATAGTAGGGGTAAATTTCCAGTGCAATAAAGTAACAGAAATCAGAGCTCCCACAGAGATATTTAGGTGTTCATTTTTCACCCGTGCTGTTCGAGAGTAAAACAGTCGAGAAGTAGCCTCTAAGTGGCTCTAAAAACCATTTTCCAAGCGTCAAGTGTGGACTGCAGAGTAGCATGTAGGTACACATATATGTAGCTGCAGAAGCAACATACTATAACGAAGAGCGATATAGGTGCTTTTAAATCATTTCCGCAAATCAAAGTATGTGCATCCAAAGACTTTTTCATCAGCCGGGCTGTAGCAAATTTCCTTAAAAAATAACGCTATAAACTTCGTCAGCGGCGACGCTCCGATTATATAGCACGTGAAGCGAAAACTAATAGAGCAGTATTATGGAAAAATAGCTTCTCCTTTAAGCGGATGAATAAAGTAATGCAGTCCTCGGAGACTCATTATGAAGCAGAGTGCTTCGATATATCCGACTTTATTTATGAAGTAATTTTTTGTTGTATCTAGAAAATTGGCCGTCCATCCTGTAATCACTTTAAATGGACGTATCTCACGAAGTGTTGAAAATGAATCACTTCATCGCTGTCAGGACAATCTTTCAGGTTGTCACGCGATTTCCGGAAACATTACCTAACGTTCCCAATTTTCGCAAGGAGATACAACCATCCCCTACCTCTCACAAGGGAACCTCCCCATCGCACCCCCCTCAGATTTAGTTATAAGTTGGCACAGTGGATAGGCCTTGAAAAACTGAACACAGATCAATCGAGAAAACAGGAAGAAGTTGTGTGGAACTATGACAAATAAGCAAAATATACAAACTGAGTAGTCCATGGGCAATATAGGCCACATCAAGGATAATGTGAGCTCAGGAGTACCATGGTCCCGTGGTTAGCGTGAGCAGCTGCAGTACAAGAGATCCTTGGTTCAAGTCTTCCCTCCAATGAAAATTTTAAATTTTTATTTTCAGACAATTATCAGAGTTCAGGCACTCACACATAATCAACTTCGCTCTCCAAAATTCCAGGACATGTTCAGATTTGCTTGGACATATGCAGGATTTGACGGTCTACACACGGTAAAATTTGAAAACGTTAAAAACATATGTATTGACCGGACACAGAAAAAACTTTGCGACTGTGAAACTGTTGCATTCATTTGTTGCAGTTTATGCGACACACTCTTATGTTTTCATCACTTTTTAGGGAGTGACTATCACATCCACAAGAAAACCTAAATCGGGCAAGGTAGAAGAATCTTTTTACCCATTCGCCAAGTGTGCAAGTTAGGTGGGTCGACGACATATTCCTGTCATGTGACGCACATGCCGTCACCAGTGTCGTATAGAATATATCAGACGTGTTTTCCTGGATCAAATGTTTCCGTTTCCCATTGGAGAGGCACGTCCTTGCGTCTACTAATCGCACAGTTTAGCGGAGCGGTCGCAAAACACAGACACTAAACTTATTACAGTGAACAGAGACGTCAACGAACGAACGGACAGATCATAACTTTGCAAAAGTAAAGTAAGTAAAGTTTTCGCTCGAGGGAAGACTTGAACCAAGGACCTCTCGCTCCGCAGCTGCCCACGGTAACCACCGGACCACGGCGCTCCTATGCTCACATCCTCATTGATGTGGCCTATGTCGCCCATGGACTACTCTGTTTGTATATTTTGTTTATTTTTTCATAGTTCCACACAACTTCTTCCTGTTTTCTCGATTGATCTGTGTTCAGTTTTTCAAGGCCTATCCACTGTGCCAAATTACAACTAAATCTAAGGGGGGTGCGATGGGGAGGTTCCCTTGTCAGACAATTCCTATGAATTTGTGTGTGTGTGTGTGTGCGTTAAGATCCAACATACATTTATCTCACGCATCCACACCTGGTGACCGGGGTGCAGATGTGAATTACGTGACGTGTAAAACTAATGTAAAAAAGTGCCGAATACGTAGTTTTTGGCGTGCCTCATCTAATTAGTAACAGCGCTGATAACATTTAATCCAAAGGGGGTGGGATACCGGTAGGAAAAGCTCGTATGTAAGGGTTTACTATGGAACACTTGGAGCAAGTTCAACCACGCTTGGAATATACACCCAGGTATCAATAGTCATTTGCTACCTCCTAATATCGCGTCACACCTCCTTTTGCCCGGCATAGTTCATCAACTCGATGTGACATGGACTCAACAAGTCGTTGCAAGTCTCCTGCAGAAATACTGAGCCATGTTGGCTTTATAGCCGCCCATAGTTCAGAAAGTGTAGCCAGTGCATGGTTTTGTGCACGAACACACATGTCCAATAAATGTTCGGTGGGACTCATGTTGTGGGATCTGGGTGGTCAAATCATTCTCTCGAACTATCTAGCTATCCAGAATGTTCTTCAAACCAATCTCGAACAATTGCTACCCGGTGTCATTTCGCTTTTGTCATCCATGAAAATTCCATGCTTTTTTTTTTTTTTTTTTTTTGTGGAAGACGAATTTCATGAATGGCTGAAAATGATGGCTCTAAGCACTATGGGACTTAACATCTGAGGTCATCAGTCCCCAAGACTTAGAACTACTTAAACCTAACTAACCTAAGGACATCACACACATCCATGCCCGAGGCAGGATTCGAACCTGCGACCGTAGCAGCAGCGCGGTTCCGTACTGAAGCGCCTAGAACCGCTCGGCCACAAAGGCCGGCGGCTGAAAATGGTTTCCAAGTAGCTAAGCATAACAATTTCCAGTCAACGATCGGTTCAGTTGGACCACACGATCCAGTACATTCGATGTAAATACAGGCCACACCATTATAGAGCCACCACCAGCTCTCACAGTGCTTTGTTGACAACTTGGGTCCCTGGATTCGTGTGATCTACGCTACACTCGAACCCCACTATCAGCTTTTAGCAACTGAAATCGGGACTCGGCTGACCAGGCTACTGTTTTCTAGTCATCCAGGGTCCATCGCTGGCCGTTGTGGCCGAGCGTTTCTTCAGTCTGGAACCGCGCGACCGCTACGGTCACAGGTTCGAATCCTCCCTCGGGCATGGATGTGTATGTTGTCCGTAGGTTAGTTAGGTTTAAGTAGTTCTAAGTTCTAGAGGACTGCGATTTAATACGCGCTCATCTGGAGATAGATTCGGTCGAAAGTTGAATGAAGGATAGCGATTTGAAGGGCAGAGAGAAAAAGGGCCAAGGCAAGAGCCAAAGAAAAAAAAAAGAAAGAAAGAAAGAAAAGACCTCTGTGATAGGTTGGGTAGTAAGAGCAGCAGCAGAATCTTGCCGATAGCGACAAGTCTTGCAAGAATGGGTTAAATTAGAAGTGGGTATCATGAAAGCAGATACCATGTCAAGGGCCATATGTTCGTCTTAAGAGATCAGTCCGTGACGGTGCTGCAGCAGGGTGTGCTGCAGTTTAGGCTGTGAGAGCCACCTGCCGCGCTGCGTCAGTGGTGATTTGGCGCGGGGGAAGACCCAGGTCGCCCGTCGGTGTCTGGTGCACGAGCGTCGAAGCCAAGCACTCGTTGGCTGCGCAGACAGGCTCAGTGCGGGCCGCGGTTGAGTCTTCCCTGGGTTGTAGACGATGCAGCCTTGAGCGTCCTGATCGCTCTGGTAGCAGAGTCGTCGGAGCAAAGCTGCTCGGAACCGTTGGGCTTCGGCGTTCTTACGGCGGCACTTACAAGTAGTCCCAGTAAAAATAGACTTTTTACAGGTTTTATGGGCTTAATATGAGCTTCTTATTTTTGCTTACTGTAGCAGCTGACGATGACCATTTCAGGCCAAAATATGTTATCACTATGTCGTAAAACGTGATAATGTCAAAAATAGATAAAACTTTATAATAAACCAATAACCGTTCTCCTTGAACGGATTATTTTTTCTTTTTTTCTTTTTTTTTTTTTTCTTTTTGAGAAACGGGGACACATCAAGTTCAAGTAATGCTCTACAGTTTCCTTAAACCCTAAAAAATAAACTTGAATCTTTCCTTTCCCTGAGATCGTTAGCTCCCAGATCAAGACTTAAAATGAGCTTTTTCCTACGAAAACTATTCCATGGTTCAAGAAGTCAGTCGTCACATAGGAGGTGAGTAAAACTATCTTTTTTTTTAAGAAGTCGTTAGTTGAGAATTTCTAGGACAGTCTCTGTCCATGGTTGAAAATGAAACCTCCTTCGCCATGTTTCCAGAGCCAGTTCTGCAGCCTGTAGTGAAACCTCGGGTAGCTCGGATGACAAACGCATATCAAAGCCGAAGAGATTAAAAACCTCTGGTAAGAAGCTATCGCACATTCAGTGGTTCGCCACAGTGATAACACAGTGGTGCGGGATCGCCGTTTACAAAATGACGATTGCTGGAAAAACAGTGCCCTATATGTAGTCTAGTTAAAACTATCTCTTCGCAGCGAAATGGATGAGAGGAAGTCGCCACGAAAAGACGAACAGTGGTAGGACGCTCTACGTACAGAAATCTTTCTTGGCTTTTGTTGTCACTGATTTTTCGAGTTTGTTCTATTTGATCTGCTTCGTGTAATTTTTACACGCCTGTAAGCTGTGATAAACTGTAGAATTTAGAACTAATCAGATATTTCGGTTTCCTTCACTTTTTTCCTTGCACGAGGCCTATTCGGAAAGTAAGGTCGCAAAATGGAAACTCCTGTGGAAATGAAAAATAGTCGCCGCTCCGATTTAGACATTTGTCGTATCGTTGTATCAACTTTCCAATACCCTCGTCATAGATGCAAGCCGCCTGTGCTTCCTGTCAATTCTCTGCGCTGGTCCACAGCTCGTTGTCTGTGCCACAACGTTGCCTTCGTAGCTAGCGGTTCAAGTGAGCAGAGATGAAACTCAGGGAGAGTCAATTACGGGCTGTATTGTGGGTGATCAAACGCTTCCCATCGAAAACGCTGCAGGAGCATCTTCATTGCCCCTTCAGAGTGCGGATGAGAATTTGTATGACAGTTAAGTTATGTGGGCCAAGTGACATCAGGCGAAATCTCACACCAGGTCCCCGTACTTAGCGCGAGACACTACATTCCAGATGCTCACTGTGTGCTCGGAACTCAAAAGAGAGACGTGACGGACATACTGCAGACACTGCCCAACACATATGTGCAAAGCTTTACCGGATTTTCAATGTGGTTTCCATTCTGCACCCCATCGCACCTTACTTTCCGAATAACTCTCGTATGTTCTTGTGTCCAGCAACATTCAAAGATATTTGCCATTCCATGTCCTAGGAACTCTACCCAAGCGCTCTCTTAGTTGTTCACTTCTTTAGCATCATCCAGTGACAATATTTTTCTGTAGCCCACAATCCGTCTGTTTATATTGAGAATATTAAAGAGCAGTTCTTGGCACACATCATTTTCTGTTAACCATTCACTGTTCAGTATTAGATCGTATCGGTGAAACATTCTTTGTGTCAATCACGTACCTGAGAAGATATTCCGCAAATCATATATTCGCTTCCAGTCGGCAACGTTTCCTGTCGAAAGCCTTCCAGAAACTTAGGCTAATGGAGTCCCCCAGTTTAGTAGTATGTGCATCTACTGTTTGCAAGAAATCTTGTGTCAAGATGGTGAATTTTATTTTCCACGCATAATTTCTCTAGACACCTTCATTAGTTAAGGAGTTAATTCAGTCTTCTATAAATCGCATTCACAATAAACGCTTTGTTGTGCAACATGCCATTAGTACAAAATATTCATTTGTGGCCATTTGCAGGTTTGTAAATGACTATTTCCATCCAAGAATTCCTCTATTACATAGAAGGAGCTTTAAGCAAAAACGACTTAACCTGTACCTCAATAAACTTCCACTGCCTACCAAACATTTCGTTCCTGGGGGCATTTTCGCTGTAAGTTTTATGTCCGTATGTTTCGCTCTTTTCTAGAGCACTACGATAGCAGTGACGTGTGATCTATACCAGTTGCTTACATGGACCTTGTACGCAAAGGACTTTGATTGTTTGCATGTCGCCCATAGCTTGCGACGCCATTGTAAATTCAAAGGTAAGAATTTTCTATCTTCTTTATTGTAATAAAATCTATTATTGTGATTTGCTTGAATTGGTGTACAGCATTGTTAGAACCAGTATCCTTTACGCACCATATACGCGACGAGTGGGCAGGACCCCACAATTACAACCGCACGACCTGAACTAGCAGACTTTGAACGCGGAATGGTTGTTAGAGCTAGACGCATGCGACCTTCCATTTCAAAAAACATTAAGAAATTCAAATTTTTTTTATTCCAGTCTTTTATCACAATATGAATTGGTGTAAAAAAGATCTGAGGATGGTCATTACGGACTGAAACCGGTCATCGTCTAAAGAATTCATATTGTGGTCAAAGACTAGAATAAGAAACATTTGACAGTACTGGATCACAGTTTGTATACGCGACCATGTCGCAGTTGGTGAAATTAAGAAATTCGGTATTGCCAGATCCACAGTGTCAAGAGTGTGCTGTTAATACCAGGTTTCAGGCAACAACGTCTCACCACGGATAACGCAGTGCTCGACGACATTCACTTGACGACTGAGAGCAGCGGTGTTTGCATAAAATCGTCAGTGCTAACAGACGAGCAACACTACGTAAAATAACCACAAAGATCAATGTGTGGCGTACGACGAACGTTTCCGTTAGGGCAGTAAGGCGAAATCTGGCGTCAATGGGCTGCGCCAGCAGACGACCGACGTGAGTGCGTTTGCTAACAGCATAAAGCCGCCTGCAGCGCCTCTGCTGGGCTCGTGACCATATCGGTTGGGCCCTAGACGACTCGAAAATCGCGGCCTTGTCAGACGAGTCTCGATTTCACTTGGTAAGAGCTGATCGTGGGGTACGAGTGTAGCACAGACCCCACGAAGCCATGCACCCAAGTTGTCAACAAGGCACAGTGCAAGCTGGTGGTGGTTCCATAACGGTGTGGGCTGCTTTTACACGGAATTGAATGACTCCTTTGGTCCACCTGAACCTATCACTGACTGTAAATGGCTATATTTGGCTACTTGGAGACCATTTGCAGCCGTTCTTGGATACATGTTATACACTGCTGGCCACCGTAAATGCAACACCCTGAAGGAAGCATCCGAATCAAGTGAAATTTACACCATGGGTTTGCAGCGATGAGATATGCAACTGATTAGAATTTCAGCGCAGACGCACAACACGCGCGCCTGTGGCGCCACCCCATAGCGCCATTTAAGGCTTGGCGATTTCGACGAGTGTACGTTCGGCACGTGTGTTTACCTTGTGGTTGTTTCACAAGACGATCAGTTATGCCTCGTAGACAACAGCGAACATCGTTTAATCAAGTATCCGAGTTCGACAGAGGAAGGATAGTGGCTTACCGAGATTGTGGATTATCATACAGAGAAATCGCTAGTCGTGTTGGACGAAACCAAACAACTGTAATGCGGATATGTGACCGTTGGATACAGGAGGGTACGACGGACCGACGTGGTCGATCGCATTCACCTCGCTGCACCACTGCACGTGCTGATAGGCAAATTGTGCGCATGGCAGTGACGGATCGCTCAGTGACATCCCGAACCATAGCACAGCACATTGCGTCTGTAACGCATCATCCAGTGTCTGCGCGTACCATTCGACGCCGTTTACAGCAGAGTGGTCTGTCCGCAAGACGTCCATTGCTTCGTCTACCATTGACGCAGAACCACAGACGTCTCCGTCGCCAATGGTGTGATGACAGACGGATGTGGACGGCAGAATGGAATGACGTTGTCTTTACTGACGAGGCACGCTTCTGTCTGCAGCACCACGATGGTCGGATTCGAGTGTGGAGACACCGTGGAGAGAGGATGCTGGACAGCTGCATTATGCACCGCCACACTGGTCTTGCACTGGGTATTATGGTATGGGGCGGTATTGGCTATTACTCTCGCGCGCCTCTAGTACGCATTGCCGGTACTTTAAATAGCCGGCGCTACATATCCGAGGTGCTGGAGCCAGTTGTCCTTCCTTACCTTCAGGGCTCGGCCACAGCCATATTTCAACAGGATAATGCGCGACCACACATGGCACGCATTGTCCAAAGGTTCTTCGTCAATAACCAGATTGAAGTGCTTCCCTGGCCGGCTCGCTCTCCGGATCGTTCGCCGATAGAAAACATGTGGTCCATGGTTCCTCAACGAGTGACCCAGGTTACATCCCTAGCTGCCACACCAGATGATCTTTGGCAACGTGTGGAAGCTGCTTGGGCTGCTGTACCCCAGGAACACATCCAACGTCTCTTTGACTCAATGCCGAGACGTGTGGCAGCGGTGATCTCCAACAATGGCGGCTACTCTGGCTACTGATTCTGGCAGGAACCACATGTCACAGACGTCTGTAAACGTAATCATTTGATACTTGGTCAACATGTTATCTACAAAATAAATTTTGTTGTGCTACCTCTTGTCTTTCTTGGTGTTGCACTTACGGTGGCCAGCAGTGTATATGACAATGCACTGTGTCACTGGGCCACTGGGCCGATTTGTTTGAAGAACATTCTGGACAGTTCGAACCAATGTTTTGACATTTCTAGATTGCCCGACATGAATCTCATCGAACATTCATTGGACATAATCGAGCGGTCGGTTGGTGTACAATATCCTGCAGCGGCAACACTTTAGCAATTGTGGACGGTTACAGAGGCAGCTTGGTTCAGTATTTCTGCAGGGGACTTTCAACGACTTGTTGAGTTCATGCCACGTTGAGTTGCTGGACTACGCCGGGCTAAAGGAGTTCCGACACTGTATTAGCAGGTGTCCTGTAACTCTTGTCACCTCAGTGTATGTGTGTGAATACCACATACAATTATAATTACTTTCTTTTGTGCAATAATAGTTTTTCCCATCTCAGGATTTACCCCCAAGCATATTATATAGCATGTACAGGATATCTGTGAATAGCCGGCCGCGGTGGTCTCGCGGTTCTAGGCGCGCAGTCCGGAGCCGTGCGACTGCTACGGTCGCAGGTTCGAATCCTGCCTCGGGCATGGATGTGTGTGATGTCCTTAAATTAGTTAGGTTTAAGTAGTTCTAAGTTCTAGGGGACTGATGACCACAGCAGCTGAGTCCCATAGTGCTCAGTGCCATTTGAACCATTTGAACCATCTGTGAATACAAATAAGCGAAATATTGTAATTTACGTACTTCTGTATCCCCAGTTATCGATTATTCTTATCGCAAAAAGGCTAAACTTAAATGTGTTGGCAGGTGTATTACTATATTTTTCTTGATTATTTAAACTTATTTACTTATCCATCGCTCTGTTTACCGAATAGCATGGAACGTTTGACTGTGTACTGTTTACTTGTTGGTTTCATTCTTTAACAAGAGGTCAGCTAAATTTAAATCTTATCATTCTGTGCACAAACGTCAGATCATTTACGCACATAGAGGTTAATCACACTTCTCTAGGGCACTCCTGACGACACCCTTGTCTCTGATGAACACGCGTCTTCGAGTATAACGTATTGGATCCTAATACTTAAGAAGTCTTCGGGGTCTGCAGTGAGGCCCGGTGTCAAAGGCTTTTATGAACTCTAGGAATATGGAATTTGCTTGTTGCCCTTCATCCATTGTTCGCAGGATTTCATGTGAGAAAATGGCAAGCTGCATTTCATACTAGCGATGCTTTCTAAGATCGTGCTGATTATATAATTTTCCAGATGTTTTGAAAAAATAACGTACACAGACATTAATTACTATTTTATTTGTTTACGCCTCTTTGCTCAGCTCGACAGTCATATCGTACGCTTATACATTGCAAAGAGGACTAATTAGCCCTCCTGTTCAAAGAAAATAGTAAATCGTAAGCGTGGAGCAACAACAGTAATCGACCTACGATCCAACCCAGTGGAACATCCACAGTGATTTCAACTCTTGCAGACGATGTGGCGTCTCTGTATACATTAAAGAAATTAAACTCTCTACATACAGTTCCTTACTCGGAAACTAGACCAGGCTTGTGGTGTGAACAATTTATCCCCTGAAAACTTACTTTTTCTAGTAGAGTATTGTGACTGATTCAATAAATACATTCAATATGTCACAGAAAACACTAATCAATGTCATATGGTCATTTTATAAAGTACTTAGCGAAAGTAGAATAACTGTCTCAGTAGAGTAACGCTCTTGAAATCCAAACTGTGAATGACTTAGTGTTCATCTACTACATAGGTGAGTAACAATCGTTGGCTACGTTATTTTTTCAAAACACCTGGAAAATTATATAATCAGCACGGTCTTAGAAACCATCGCTAGTGCGAAATGCAGCTTGCCCTTTTCTCACATTAAATCCTGCGAACAATGGATGACGGGCAACAAGCAAATTCCATATTCCTATATTTTCGAAAAGCCTTTGACACGGTGCCTCACTGCAGACCTTTAACGTTACTAGCATACGCAATAAGTTCCCATATATGTGAGTGGCTCGAAGACTTCTTAAGTGATAGGATCCAGTACGTTATACTCGAAGGCTCGTGTTCATCAGACACAAGGGTATCGTCAGGAGTGTCCTAGGGAAGTGTGATTAGCCTCTATTCGGGTAAATGATCTGACGAGCAGAGTGACCAGCAATCTGCAGCTAATTGCTGAAGATGCTACGATGTACGGGAAGATGTCGTTGTTTAATGATTGTAGGGAGAAACAAAATGACTTTAAAAAAATTTCTAGTGTGATGAATGACAGCTAGCTCTAAACACAGAAAAATGCAAGTTATTGCACATGAGTAGGAAAAGCAATCCCCTAAAATCCGAAGACATCATTAGCAGTGTGCTGCCTGACACAGTCACATCGATTAAACATCTAAGCGCAACGTCGAAAATGATATGAAATGCAACGAGCGTATGAGGCTTGTAATAGGGAAGGTAAATTGTAAACTTCGATTTATTGTGATAATTTTAAGAAAATATGGTTCATCTGCAAAAGAGGACTCGTGGAGCTCACTAGTGCCACCTGTTCTTAAGAAACGCCCGATTGTTTGGGATCCGGACCAGGTCTGACCACAGGAAGACGTCGAAGGTATTCAGAGGCGGGTGTTAGATTTATAACCGATAGGTTCGATCAACGCGTAGGCATTACGGAGATGCTTCGAGAACTCAAATGGGAAGGAAGGAAGGAAGGCGAAATTCTTTTCGAGGAACGCTATTGAGAGAATTTACAGAACCGGCATTTGAAGCTAACTGCATAACGATTCTACTGTCGCCAACAATCATCTCGCGTAACGACCACCAAGATAAGAGAAGTTCGAGCTCATAAGGAGGCCTAAAGACAGTCGCTCTCTCCGCCCCCCCCCCCCCTACCACCACCACCCCCTGTTTGCAAGTTGAACAAGAAAAGAGATGACTAGCAGTGGTACGTACCTTTCGCCATGCACCAATTTGTAGATGTAGATGGTTGAGATTTGCCGGTAGTTATCATTTTGGGGGCCATACTTGTTAGACAGAGGACTAACAATGGCATATTTTAACTTTGCTGGAAAATACCATGAATTAATTATGTTTTATCCGTGTCACTAAGAACATTACAAAATACAGGGTCACCACTGTTAATCGTATTATTGGAGATATCATCAACTGCATATAAATTCTTAATTTTTAAAGTTATAATTATTTTTCGTGCTGGCGGCGGGTACGTGGGGGAAATTTTCATATCGTTGAATTTCCTCTGGGTGCTTCATCAAGGTATTGGTTTGTTTTCTCTTGTAATCTTTCTAAACCAGATTTCTTACACGTCTTTAAGAATATTTATATAATGGTCCCATTCTTTTAAATAAAAGAGGTCTCACCTTCTCTAGCTTCTTTCTCTGCCTCTCTTTCAACCATATTCCATGAGCTGTCAATTTCTGACAAGGTGTGAATGTTGCCTTGCTTCCTGTTCTTATAAATTTACAATAACATTTATAATAAGAAAGTGCTTTGCCACACTTGCATGTTATGGCTATATTGTCAATTTTCCTTTTTTCATTCTGAAGCTAGTTTGATACATGTAGCGATCCAACATTTCTTTTAAGACGTCCTAGAATTACCTTAAGTGTGTATCCCTCTTTGGTCGCCTGAAAAATAGGTGAATTTCGTGATTTTTCAAGTAAAATTAAACGTAATGCTAAATTTGATGATGTAGTTTCGTTCCTTACACTTTTGTCTTTAAGAAATATTTTTTGTGTCCACATCGTACGCTCCTTGCAACTGCTGCAAAAGACAGAGAGACGCCCTGCAGTCGGAACATTGGTCTTCGGGGGGAATATCCAAAGCCCTCCTATTGGACCTGTAACAAAGTATTTTTGGATAAGTCGTTTTCAGTACATTTTCTGCCAGAATACATACGCTATGTGATCTAAAGTATCCGGACACCCGCAAAAACATACGTTTTTCATATTACGTGCATTTTGCTGCCACGTGCTGCCAGGTATTCCATATCAGCGACCTCAGTAGTCATTAGACATCGTGAGATAGCAGAATGGGGTGCTCCGCGGAACTCACGGTCTTCGGACGTGGTCAGATGATTGTGTGGTGTCACCGCCAGACACCACACTTGCTAGGTGGTAGCTTTAAATCGGCCGCGGTCCATTAGTACATGTCGGACCCGCGTGTCGCCACTTTCAGTGATAGCAGACCGAGCGCCACCACACGGCAGGTCTAGAGAGACGTACTAGCACTCGCCCCAGTTGTACGGACGACGTAGCTAGCGATACACACTGACGAAGCCTCGCTCATTTGCAGAGCAGATAGTTAGAATAGCCTTCAGCTAAGTCAATGGCTACGACCTAGCAAGGCGCCATTAGCAGTATATTGTCTGAAACTATAGAGTCTCACTTGTATCGTATGAAGCATGTCTCATCAAGAACGATGTATACAAAGGATGGATTAAAGTTAAGTATTCCAGAAGCTACGTACTTTTATTTATAGCATTCATTACGTATTCTGTTTCAGACCTCACTCCATCCTTCGTGAGTTAGCGCGTGCATCTTGGCCGCCTCTTTCAATTAGTGTGCGTAGTGTTGGCAAGTCTGCCGACACTACAGATTGGGTGTCACTTGTATCATACGTCTGTACGTGAGATTTCCACACGCCTAAACGTCCCTAGGTACACTGTTTCCGATGTGATAGTGAAGTGAAAACGTGAAGCGATACGTACAGCACAAAAGCGTACAGGCCGGCCTCGTCTGTCGACTGACAGAGACTGCCGACAGTTGAAGAGGGTTCTAATGTGTAATAGGCAGACATCTATCCAGACCATCACACAGGAATTCCAAACTGCATCGGAATCTACTGCAAGTACTATGACAGTGAGGCGGGAGGCGAAAAAATTTGGATTTCATGGTCGAGCGGCTGCTCATAAGCCACACATAACGCCGGTAAATGCCAAACGACTCTTCGCGTGGTGTAAGGAGCGTAAACATTGGACGATTGAACAGTGGAAAAACGTTGTGTGGAGTGACGAATCACGGTACACAATGCGGTGATCCGATGGCACGCTGTGGGTATGGCGAACGCCCGGTGAACGTCATCTACCAGCGTGTGTAGTGCCAACAGTAAAATTCGGAGGCGGTGGTGTTATGGTGTGGTCGTGTTTTTCATGTTTTTTTGCGTGGCACTGTCACAGCAAGGCCTACATCGATGTTTTAAGCATCTTCTTGCTGACCATTGTCGAAGAGCAATTCGGGGATGGCGATTGCATCTTTCAACATGATCGAGCACCTGGTAAAAATGCACGGCCGGTGGTGGAGTGGTAACACGACGATAACATCCCTGTAATGGACTGGCCTGCACAGAATCCTGACCTGAATCGTATAGAACACCTTCCCTCAGTGCAGCACTCCGCGAAGCATGGGCTACCATTCCCCAAGAAACCTTAGCACCTGGTTGAACGTATGCTTGTGAGAGTGGAAGCTGTCATCAAGGGTAAGGGTGGGCCAACACCATATTGAATTCCAGCATTTCCGATGGAGGGCGCCACGAGCTTGTAACTCATTTTCAGCCAGGTGTCCGGATACTTTTGAACACATAGTGTAAGATAATTGAAAAATAAAAGAGTTCTACCAAAATGATGAAGCGCAGAAACAAACTTAAATCTAGATGAAAGCATGCACCGAAAATGGACTTTTGGAGACATCGCAAAACGTGTATTTCCGCTGTTACACAATTCAGTTTAGAAAGCGGGCTTCAAATTCCGATGAAAATCGTAAGTTATGTTTCTCGCCAGTAAAAATACGTTTTAGAGAAAACTGAGTTTAAAGTTTTTGAATAACATAACATTTTTACGTAGTTAAGTTAGACAAACTTCTAGTCTGTGATCCCTGGACCATACATGTATCCTTACAGATACAAAAGTAGGTCCTCCATCTTCTACATGGCGGCGGTGGTCTGCGGACTTCTTTGGCAGCTTCTGTCATCCGCTGCTCTGCTCGCTCGATACTCTTTTCGTCCGCTTTTGTGCAGAAGTTATAACAGGCTGGTCCGATCTCAAGTTCTAACACATTCACAATATTACTAATGCCTATTTCACCGTCGTTGAAATTACAGGCCGACAATTTTTTCCTGCTGTGAATGTTTTTTCAGTGACACTTTTTCACTACTCGCCTTGTAACTATACACCAAATGACATCGTGTCGGACCTCCCTTTTTCCGGCGTAGTGCACTAAATGTCGTTGAAAGCCCCCTGTACAAATATTGAGCCACTCTGGCTCTATAGCTGTCCGTTCAAAAATGGCTCTGAGTACTATGGGACTTAACTTCTACGGTCATCAGTCCCCTAGAATTTAGAACTACTTAAATCTAACTAACCTAAGGACATCACATACATCCATGCCCGAGGCAGGATTCCAACCTGCGGCCGTAGCGGTCGCGCGGTTCCGGACTGTAGCGCCTAGAACCGCTCGGCCGCCCCAGCCGGCATAGCTGTCCGTAATTGGGATAGTGTTGCCTGTGCAGGGTATCGTGTACGAAGTGATCTCTCGATTACGTTCCATAAATGTTCGATGGAATGCATCTCTGGCTTTCTGGGTGGCCGGATCATTCACTCGAATTGTCCAGAATTTTCTCCAAAAAATCGTGAACGATTAAGAGTCGATTACATAGCGCACTGTCAACCATAAAAATTCCGTCTTCGTTTTGGAATATAAAGTCCACGAATGACTGCAATTGGTCTCTAAGTACCCGAACATAACCATTTCCATTCATTCATTCGTCCAATCCATGTAAACACAGTGCACATCATTGTCGAGCCACCAGCATCTTGCACAGTGCCTTGTTGACATCTTGGAACCATGGCTTCGTGGGGTCTCTTCCACACTCGAACAATACCATCAGTTATTTACCAACTGGAATCGCGACTCATCTGATCAGGCCACGGTTCGCTAGTCGTACGGGGTCCAACCGATATGGTTATGAGCGCAGGAGAAGAGCCGCAAGCGACGTCGGGCTGTTAGCAAAGGCAATCGCGTCGGTCATCTGCTGCCATACACCATTAACACCGACTTTCGCCGCACTGTCCTAACGCATACGTTCGTCGAACGTGCCACATCCGTTTCTCCGGTTATTTCGTGTAGTGTTGCTTGTCTGTTAGCGCCGACAACGCTACGCAAAACGCCGCCGATCTCGTTCTTTAAGTGAAGTCTCTGATTTGTCAGTGATAACCCCTGAAATGTGATATTCTCGACATAGTCTTGACGCTGTGGATTTCGGAACATGGAATACCCTAACGATTTCCGAAACAGAATATCCCATACGTCTATCTCTAACTGCCAACAGCCTTGCCGCAGTGGTAACACCGCTTCCCGTCAGATCACCGAAGTTATGCACTGTCGGGCTGGGCTAACACTAGGATGGATTACCATCTGGTCTGCCGAGCGCTGTTGGCCAGCGGGGAGCACTCAGCCCTTGTGAGGCAAACTGAAGAGCTACTTGATTGAGAAGTAGCGGCTCCGGTCTCGTAAAGTGACACACGGTCGGGAGAGCTGTATGCTGACCACATGCTCCTCAATATCCGCATCCAGTGACGCCTATGGGTTCAAATGGTTCAAATGGCTCTGAGCACTATGGGACTTAACTTCTGAGGTCATCAGTCCCCTAGAACTTAGAACTACTTAAACCTAACTAACCCTAAGGACATCACACACATCCATGCCCGAGGCAGGATTCGAACCTGCGACCGCAGCGGTCGCGTGGCTCCAGACTGTAGCGCCTAGAACCGCTCGGCCACTTCGGCCGGACTCGCCTATGGGCTGAGGATGACACGGCGGCCGGTAGGTACTGTTGGGTCTTCCAAGGCGTGTTCTCACGGAGTTCTATTTCCCACTACCATTCGCGTTCAAAGTCTCTTAATTGCCGCTGTGCGGTCGTAATCTCGTCCGACATCTTGACACATCAGTCACCCGAGTACAAATGACAGCTCCCCCAGTGCACTGCCCTTTTATACCTCGTGTACGCGATACTACAGCCATCTGTATATATGCATATTGCTCCCTCATGACGTCTGTCACCTCAACGTATAACGGAATTTCTGGCGAACTTTTGATGAACACTACAATAAAGTAGTCATCACAGAGAATATTTTAAGCAAAAAAATCGATTTTTTGAAATTTTCAAAGATTACCTTCCTTGAATGCGTTAGAAATTTAATTAAAAAATATGATGAATTAAGAACTGTTATCAGGTTCTTTGTAAACTTCATCTCTGGACAACATTTTCAAGCTTCTTATAAAATATTCTGTTGTTTTCGCATTGGTTACCCTCAGTGTTTCTGTAAATGTAGTTAGGTAATGTAACGTGGCTCAACATGCGTTATTATATGTCGAAACAAGGCCCTGGAAGTAGACAACATTCCATTAGAACTACTGATAGCCTTGGGAGAGCCAGCCCTGACAAAACTCTACCACCTGGTGAGCAAGGTTTATGAGACAGCCGAAATACCCTGAGACTTCAAGAAGAATATAATAATTCCAATCGCAAAGAGAGTCAGAGTGGTCCAAAAGTCCGGAAACACCCTCATAAAATTCAAATGGCGTAGCAAATAAGGAAACAGAGTCCCTACACACGAAGAACGGGAAGGGGGAAACTTTATAGGCTATGCCACCAACATGGCGGCCATCTTGAAAGCTGCCATCTTAGATTCAACTCCAAAATTCCAAATGGGAATGTGATCATGTGAAATATCAGAGAATTTCACCAGAAAAACAATGCCATTGTTATTTTAAACATAGCTATATTCATTCTCGGGTTATAGCCAGTTACATGTGGCAGCGGTGGGACGCTCGGCAGCAGGTGTGTTATGTGCTGAAGAGACATTACGCCGATGTTACAAAGTCCCGAGAGACCACCAACAGTCATAGGAATGGCTCGATATGTTGTCCATTATGATGAATTGTTAATGCTATCCTCCGAACCCAGTCCTGATGAACTTTGACCAACACATCTGGCTGAATTTGACCACACGCATCAACAATGCGCTGCTTTAGATGATGCAAATCCCGTATTTGCACAGAATAAACCAGAGCTTTGACATGACCCCAAAGATAAAAATCCAAAGGAGTCAAATCTGTTGAACGTGGTGGCCACTCCACAGCACCCCTACGACCAATCCACTTTTGAGGGAACTGCACATCCAGATATGCTCGCACATTGTGCCCATAATGTGGTGGGGCTCCATCATGCTGGAAGAATTCCGGAAATGTCCCGTCCTCCGTTAACAACGAGAGAAACACTTCTTCATCCAATAACCTCAGATAACCGTTGGCTGTTAACGTACCACCAATAAAAAAAGGTCCAACGACTTTGGTACCCTACACACCACACCAGACCATCACTTTCATCACTTTTTGTGAGTCTACCATTTTGGAAGTATCAATCCATTGCGGATTTGTGTCGGACCAGTATCTGTGATTCTGCTTGTTCACTTCACCATTGATAAAGAAGTTGGCTTCATCACTGAACAGCACCTGATAGGGGAAACGTGGGTTTATCTGCAGCTGCTGTGTCACCCATTCTGCGAACTGTACCCGACGGTCTGGGTCATCCTCGTTCAGGTGTTGGAGCAGCTGCATTTTGTACGGGTGCCACTTGTGCTGCGTTAAATTCGCAGTATGGAGGTACGGCTAACCCTACATTCTTGTGACAGGCGACGAGTACTCCCTTGCGGACTCTTGCTAAATGGTGCCAACAAGCTCACTGTTGTTGCTTCATCGGTGGTGGATTTTGGTCTTCCAGCCTTAGGTTTATCTGCGACAGAACCTGTTGCTCGGAATTTGGCCAAAAGCTTGGCAACTGCGCTGTGAGTGATGGGCTGTCTGGTTGGGTGACAACTGTTGAAATCCTCAGCAATGACCCGTGTGATTCTTTCTCGTGATATCAAGATGATTTAAATGCGTTCTTCATGTGCTAAGGACATTTTGTAACCTGTAAATAAGGAAACAATGATTAAAACGTTAGCATGAGTAAATGATACCTAACAGTTAAACACATGTAACATATCAGGCATGGGATAGTCACTTTGCACCGTTTCAGACTCCATTTTATGACTTCTCAGTACGTAATACTCACGCTGCCTAGTGTCCCACTGCTGCCGCAAGTAATTGGCTATAAACCGAGAATAAATAAAGCTATGTTTGAAATAACAACGGCATTGTTTTTATGGCAAAATTCTCTATCTGTTTGATATGTCACATGATCACATCCCCAGTCGAAATTTTGGAGTTGAATCCAAGATGGCGGCTTTCAAGATGGCCGCCATATTGGTGACGTAGCCTACTTTTGATCTGAATCTTAGCGGGGCGACAGTTATATCTCACGAAGTTCTTTGGAGTGGAGGAGTCACAATTTTGCTGCAGAGGTTGTTTGTGATATTTGTGGTGGAACTTCAGAACTCGCTAAACTCAGACCCTCATGGAGAAACCACATTCTGCTTTAATTGGTGCTATTGCTCTTAGCGAATGCATTGCTAGTAAAGTTTTTTGCATTTATTTACAATTAGTCATTCTAGTGCCCTTGTTTCTTTCATGCAACTGGAGGTTGGTGATATGTAAATGGGTTTGAGCCTCACGGCCTGGACTAGGATATCGTCTCAATCTTTAAGTTATCTGTTACTTTATAATGTATATGTAGCCTCTGTCAGCTCAACGCAAGTCAGTTTATTACTTTGGAAATTCCTGTCGTATATTACCTTCGAGTGTCGTAAATTGACGCGGTTTGATACTTGCCTTGCTTTATGGATCTGAAGACGACGTGTATGGATAGAAATGTATGGATAGATGGGCCAAATATTTCGTTGCCCCCTTGTATTGCTTTATCGTGAAATAAGTATGCTGTTAATGAATATTTTCTTGTTCTTTTTGTTGTTATAATGAAGTAACCACCTAACATTTCCATTATACTGGACTATCGTATTCCTTTTTTTCATTACTTATACGCCAGTTTTATTTTGTAAAATGTTACCGGCAACCATATCGAAGTTAAAACACAACTCGTCCAGGTGTGAGGAATTTTTCCTCAGATTCCACTTATCCACGGCATTAAGAAGCCTACGACGGGCACTGTGACACAGTTTAGTTGTATTTTTCTCTCCTGATGTCTTGCACTAGTAGCTACGTAGCTAACTCCTTAAGCATTTTTGAGCATTACAAATTAAATCGATTAGCAGTGCATCCAGGGACTACGTGCGGTACAGTTCTTTTAAGGCGCGTACACACTGCCAACAAAGGCCAACGAACTGTAGTCAAACTGATTCGTTGGTCGATATTTGCTTACAAGGGAAACTCCACATCGCATCCTGCTCAGATTTAGTGGTAAGATGGCCCAGTGAATAGAGCGCCAAAAACTGAACACTGATCTAGTACGAAAGCAGGAAGAAGATGTACTGAAGTGTGAAAAAAGAAGCAAAGTAGAAACAGTGAACGTTCCAAGCTCAAGATACGTAACACCATACGATTTTGAATAGTGAGGGGGTCGTGGTTGTGTGGTTTCGGTGTTGGGCTGCGAAAAGGGGAGATCCATGTTCAAATCTTCCTCGTGCCTCGTGCCCCTCTTTCTTTTTTTTTTCCACAGAATTATGAACTGTCCGTCCAGTCATTGACCCGTCTTTTCGCTGTATTGAAATTTGTCGTAGTGTAACGTCCGTTTCCAACAGTGAGGTGTAAGGAAGGGCCCTCCAGACATATGTACCGCCTACACATTCTACACAAGTACCACACGTTATGACTCTTGCATTCCGTTTCGGAAGTTTTGACTCATGAATTCCTTTGTTGTCACAGTGGTTGTTTTATGTTTCTGTGAGGGGTCTATAAGGCATCTCGCCTGCTCTCACTGTTCATCACATTTACTTGTGACGATAATATATTCTTATGAATAGTATGACTACAGAAGGAAAAGAGACACGTCCATGACTGGGTGAAAAGCGCATAATTATGTGGAAAAAAATGGAGCACGAGGGTGATTTCAAAACGGATTTGCCGCTTTACAGTCCTACACCGAGATCACACAACGACGACTCCGTGGTTGTAGCACATCTTCAGCTTGGGCCGTCCACTGTTTCTATTCTGCTTCATTTTTCACAGTTCAGTACGCCCTGTTTTCGTGCTTGACATGTGTTTAGATTTTGACGGACTACCCACTGGGCCACTATACCACTGAATCTGAGGGGGTGCGATGGCGGCGAGCTTTCCTTGTTAGCAAGGAGGCAAATCGGAGACAACGAAGCGGTTGGCCTCGGTTGCTGTTCGGTCTGCTGGCGGTAGCATCAAAGCGTTGATGGTTTTTCGCCTTGGGAACCTTCTTCTAGTGTGGACGCCGGATCGAATTGCAAGACGTCGTGGTCTCCTGACCTTCACTGCTTACATATTCCGCCCTCACAATCATATTCCGCACATCAAGACGCTTCATTCGAACCCAAACTTGATAAGATAAAGTCAATTTTGTATGAATTCATGTGAACGATATGCAATTGACAAGTGAGCACACCGCGGTTGAAATACTCGAGGCTGGCGTGCACACATGCATTCCACACACGACGGTCACAGAGGCTTTTAGTTCGGGAGAGCGGCCGCACAACGGGACGCCAGGCCCTTCAGAGGACGACCAAGCCCATGTTGACCAGTGACTGCCCGTAGCACACAGTGTGGGCCCGAGTGGAAAGGGGGGAACACCACTGTGTTCGGCTTAAAGGCAAATTCCGCTACATTGTGTGGGAGCGGCCAGCCTACGCATTCTTTACACATAGCACGCAGTTTCAGAGATTTTCACAGGGAGACAGCAAAAGCCAAACGCCAAAGCTATAGATTTCCGGATTCGTCGCCTTAAACGAAACGTCATTCTCCCGTTTTAGAAGAGCAACGCTGATTGGCAGACGATATTTCTGACGCCTTGAGCTGAAGGAATAATGGAAGAGACCAAAAGATATACCCCTTCACATCTGGCATGGAGAGGCGCGGTTCCGTTGTCGCTCTTGGAGCGAGAACATGTAACGAGAGCGTGTGCGCTCGTACGTGTACTCAAGGAGCGAGGAACAAGTCTCTCCTCAGTACTTCACTGGGAGAGCACCTCTGTCGAGAGCAAATCAAAGGGCGACTCTATATTGAGTCCTTGCGATTAAGCGTTGTTCACTGTGTTGACTGACACACTTATTGTGCTGTGTAAATGGACAGAGTTATAGTTAATCGCCTGCATGCGAATTTTGAGTGTCATCGTGATGGACTGGTTATCTGACCGGTGTACCATGCCAATAGTTAGACTAGGGGCGAATAGGAATCCTTGACTTCATCAAGGCATAGGGAGAGTTTGATTGGCGAAGGTCAATCCAGATAGAACGAGAGTTATCTTATTTGTCAGCAGCGAGCGCCGCAGACAGCAGTCATCGCAGCTTATGGTATTGTGCGCTACAGCTATTGCGAGCCCCATATTTCCTCCACAACAGTACACTTCATTGCATTTCACACGTGACAGCCTCGACCGTACCTAGCAACACTCTAAAGGATAATTATTCAAGTTGAGTAGGCGCACCTCTCAGCCATTCTGCCAAGGCAACAAGCATCTTAAACTTTGTATAGAAATTTCATTAGCGAATCCTATTTTTGAAAGGTAACTTCACATTCCGAAAAGAACTAGGATATAACTTGTTCAATTCATAACTAAAAATGTCATTGTGATTTCTCAGAATTTTTGCAAAATAAATAATAACTTCCGTTAGTTTCATGTTTTTCTTACACAAACTAGCACCACTCCAGTACCCAAGTGCTCCCCTAGGTACGTAAGAAATTTTGTGAATTTTTCTGTCTTTTCCTTACAGCAGACGACTCCAGAAGATATTTATTGCTGAAAGTTGTTCAGGCATTTCCCTTTAGAACGTTAGGAGCGTCTGTCTGATTTCTGTAGTAGTGTGGGGGGTGGAAATTGCATCTTGCAGGAGCCACAGGGTAAAGGGTACATCTCAGATTAATCCGTTGCGCAGAATAACAGAATAACAAATCAACCCCACACCTCAGAGAATGTTCGCTGGTTCAGTGCCGATTCGCTGTTTCTAGGAAGAGTGTGTATTCGCATTTTTCAGGACAGCCAAAAGTCGCACTTACTATGTTTTATTGACCGGCTTCGCTCTTTAATTTACCGACAGCATCATCAGAAACTACAGCAGTTGGCCGTCAAGTTAAAGAGCGAAACCGTTCAATACAACATACTGTATGTGTTTTGTGACTGTCCTGAAAAACTTAATTTTAACAGTCACTGTTTCCCCTGCAGACAATGCCCGCTCTTACTAATGGTGTGTTTAAAAATACTGGAGCATGGAGCATTAAAGCTGATAGAGTTTGATCATGAACAGGAATGGGCCCCTACGAATTGTGATTGTGAAAGCAAATTGAAAATATTAGAAGCTTGGCGAGAAATTAGTAAGCTGTTAGAAAGAAATGTGAACTACGTAAAAGAGAAAATGGAGTCTTTATTGACATATTTTCGCCTTGAACGGCATAGAGAAACAAATAACATGGGAACTGATAATTAATCTTTCTGCTGCAGGTATAGCTCTCCTAAAAGAGGTCATCTTTGAAAACTTTTGGGTCTACAAAATTCAATAACAATTCCAAAACTGTAGATTTCATTCGGAAAAAATTCTGAAATAACCCATATTCCATTTCAGCTTTAAGATAGACATTAATTTCGCCCCTCCACAGAGTCCTCACTTCTTAAAAGAGAGTTCGTCAACTGGTTGAGGAGGAAGAAACTTCCTCATCTTCAAAGTAAATTATAGTCACATCAGTTGTTTCTGTAAAAACTGTACAAAAGAAGATTTCAGGAAATGTAGCATCTTTTTTGTATCAGGAGTACTGACGAAACACGCAAGACCAACTGACGATGGCACAGTTGTTAAGGAATGCTTGCCGGCAGCTAGTGAGTGCTTGTTTTCCATATTTAAAAACAAATTAGATGTAGTATCAACCATCAGAGGCATGCCTCCGTCATGCAAAAACTTTTCAGCTGCAGACCAACGAAGATCAATGGACCAAGAAGCTGGAAAGTTGTATATGGCAAACCTTACAGCACTGAAGACAATGGAACCTCTTCTAGTTTTCATAATTCCATCTATAAGTTGGATGCAGAAGACACTGTAAGTAAAATGAGCACTCTTTTCTCTTGTACTGAGACTAAACCTAGGGCGGAAATAATTGATTGCAAAATGACATTTCCTTAAAGTCAGGATACAATGAAGGTAACTTTTGGAAATTATTAACCATAGAAACCTACTTTAACACTGTATGTTTTATAGTTTTTTCGGATTGGCTTATCTATGTGAGGCAGCGTTCTCAATCATGAACACAGTGAAAAGTAGATAGATTGTGTAAGGTTGGCTCTGACAAATTATTCGCCAGACTATAATTACCTTTCCAATGATATACAAATGCAAGTATCTTACTAAACTTGTTTCAACCTTTATAGTGGCGTATATTTTAATTTTTTCACTTGTATAGTATCTTGAAAATTGAGTAGCAGGCAACTTTTGATGGGAAGAAAATTACGTTTTATGTGTTTTGCTTAATTAACATGATTAATTTTAGCTGTGGTGTTGATTTGTGCTTAAACCTTTATGAATTTTTAAGTCAGTAGATCTCTAAACGCACTATATTGTATGTAGTAGATCTCTAACCTAATCCCTGAATACAACATTTTTACTTTTATGTGATTTTTATCATGCGAAAAATCTTCAACATACGACTGGTGAGAATGTAAGTTTCATTTCTGGCATATTGAGCTCTACACAAAATGCCTGTATTATTGTTTCTACCGAGGCTGTTGAAACTGTAATATTAGACTGTTGAGATTACACTTGTACCACTTGAACACAGACATTATCATACTTGCATCGCACTACGTCAGATGTTAACACAGAGTAAATTATTACTACAGAAAACGTAGGGAAATATACCCCACGCAAACGAGATTAATGTGTATTAAACAAAAAGTATTACTATTGTTAATGCGACTGTGGGAATGATTCCAAAAAACTTCACGTTGTTGCTTTCCAACTTGTAACCACATTTTGTGCCATTTATGAAGATATGGGTTTTATCACATTGGTCTATTTGATGTCCTTTCTCTATTTTATTTAATTCGTGGAGATTCCCTTTAATATTTTGGAATAAGCGTACTCTGACACGAATACAATTTGACTATTGCATAACTTTTTGTGAGATATAGACTGATATTTTCACTGTACTGTGTTTGAAAATCTCTCTCAGTTTTGAATGCAGGGCTTAACATGTGACATAAATAATATTGTTTACTCCTAATTGCGTGTGTTTTATGTGTGAGTGTGTATGTTACAGCTCATAATGTGGTGTAGCTTATTTTGTGTGTGTAAAGCAATACTGATGTGTGGCGTGAATATATGGCCTACTTTGAAATAGTTTTCGAGTGAAAGGTATCAAGCCAGTAGATTTCTTTTTATAGTTTTCGCAGCAGTTGGTTTCTTGTTCCTTTCACTTTCATCTATCAGATTGTCTACAAGAGTGTCATCATACCCACTGGCTTCGGGCATTTGTCAGATACTGCTGAGTTCCACCAGCTGCCCATTTTTATTCAATGGTATACTGTTGTCTGAGTAACCCATAAGCAGCATGCTAGCTTGTTACTGTGTGACGAGATGAACTGTCTATGGTGGTGTCAGCAGTTATATCTTACGTGCGGACTCTTTCGATATGTTTGTTTTCCTTTTCGATGGTTGAAAAATTCAGGATACTCAAACTACTGTCATATTCTACAGCAACTTTTACATCAGAGCATTAGATTTGTTGTTAAAGTCATCAGCATCAACTTGTACTAACCTATAACAGTACAAGTGTAATAAGAGTGTAATCAGACAAAAAAATTATAATTATTGAATGAGGGCTGTGATCATATGTTGGCGAAACGCATCCTGCTAAACTAAATACCGTTAACAAAATACGACAGAAGAACACAAGTATGTTGTTTACAACATTCGTAAGAAACATATGGATAGCCACTTCCATATGACTTAGATTAATTCAACAATATTTTGTAAAGACATTCCATCCGAGATTTTCCATTGTTAGATTAATTAAAGTTAATTTCTCTAGTACTTACAATTACTTTGTGCCCTTCACTCGTGATAATGGCTTTTCTGCTTTTACTTAACACAGATTAAAAAACACTCTTACATGTCACGACCAGCGGTTTTTTCCGGTATTCTAGTTTTTCGAGAAAAGCTACAGTTCCTAGAAGCGAAGTGTTGTTGCCAAGCAGACTTGCCGAAGCGTGGAGTATGCTTACTTTGTCGTCGGTGTCCATTAGCTCTCGAAATGCAGATGTCGCCAAACGGAGAAGCCTCTTAGGGCTTCAGCACAGCTACAGCTGCGGCGCCTGAAGCAACACAGAATACGAGGCATCCCTCCACCCTTTCTGCCCCCACCCCGTGCTGTTCCCCACCGACAAGATGCTCTGATGCCACACGGAAGACGAGGCCTCTCCATCAACGAAAACGTTCTCCGCTTTCGGGCAGATATTCTGTAGAAATTGCGACGGCGCGTTTTCTCCAGCTCCATTCCAACCTCTCCTTGTGCTCACTTAGTCTACCAAGCTCCACAATCCGCTTACTGGTACAATTCAGGTAATATAAATGTAAATGTCGGGTGACTGGGGCCTCCCGTCGGGTAGACCGTTCGCCAGGTTCAAATCTTTCGATTTGACGCCACTTCGGTGACTTGCGCGTCGATGGGGATAAAATGCTGATGATTAGGACAACACAACACCCAGTCCCTGAGCGGAGAAAATGTTCCACCCAGCCGGGAATCGAACCGGGGCCCTTAGGATTGACATTCTGTTGACGAAAGCAGTAAAACGTTGACAGCACAGAATATGTCCCCATATTGCATTCTCTCCACCGTTAATGTCGTACGTTCCTTCTACATTTTAGGTCAAACTTCACTAGCAAACTGAGGTAAGCTCTTTGGAGACTAATTGTGTTATATTTAGGTTTCCGAGAACATTGTCAGCAGGTCTGTACTAACAACGAGTGTACGTTTATAACGCGCAGCTGTCGGTACAAAAGTTACAAAAGCTACTTTTTCTTAATTCAGTTCACTCATACTCGCTCACTCACAATCACCGTCCACGTCGAACCAATGACCTTTCGATCAGAAACCACATTTAAAATCTGTTTGTTTACGTTAAAAATATTCACACAGTGCTCATGAATATACCGGGTGATCTAAAAGTCAGTATAAATTTGAGAACTGAATAAACCACGAAATAATGTAGATAGAGAGGTAAAAATTGACACACATGCTTGGAATGACATGGGGTTTTATTAGAATAAAAAAAAACTAAGTTCAAAAAATGTCCGACAGATGGCGCTGGACAGCAAAACGTCAGTGACTGCGCATGACAATCATGTATAAAAGGAGCTGTAATGAGAGAGAGAATCAGATGCGCCAGCAGTCGCAGCATGTTGACGTTACCTGAGAAGGTGCTTTTAGTGAAGCTGTATTATCAGAATGGGGAATGTGCTAGTTCAGCGCTACGATCCTATCGCCACAGGAAGGGGATTCGAACGGGTAAAGGTCCGTTGACAAATACAGCTGTGGCGAGAATTATTTCGAAGTTCGAAGCCACGGGTTGTTTAGACGATAGACCCTGTAGTGGCCGACCGAGCACAAGGCGTAAAGCTGCTGAGACAGTTCAGGAACAAATGGACGCTGTAGCGGGTTCGTCTATTTACGGGGAAGTCAGCGCTCGTGCAGTCGCACGTCGCACCGGCATTCCATACACTACTGTCTGGTTGGCACTTAGGCGTACCCTCCGATGCTATCCGTACAAAATCCATCGGCATCATGAAATGTTACCTGGCGACTTAGTGAAGCGGAGGGCATTTGCGGTGTGGACGTTTCAAAAGATGGCGGAAGATGACTGTTGAGTAACGTGTTGTGGACCGACGAAGCTCATTTCACGCTCCGAGGGTCTGTCAACGCCCACAACTGCAAAATTTGGGCTACCGAAAATCCTAGAACTGTCGTGGAAACTCCATTGCACGACGAGAAAGTCACGGTATGGGTTGGATTTACCTCATCTACCGTTATCGGGCCTTTTTTCTTCGAGGAAAGGCGTGATTCTGGTTTTGTAACTGCTACCGTGACGGGTGAGAGGTACGCCGAAATGTTACAGAATTGCATCATCCCCAGCCTGGCTGATAAACACCTGCTGGAACGTACGATGTTTATGCAGGATAGCGCTCCACCCCATCCCCATATTGCTAGACGGGTGAAAGATCTCTTGCGCGCATCGTTTGGTGGTGATTGTGTGCTCAGCCGCCACAATTTTTAAATGTGCCCTCTCGACTGAGAAAGTCTTTCAAAGAAAGAATCAACTGTTTTAAAGTTTCGCGTACGCATTTTGTGCCGCCAAGAAGGCACATTCCAACGGCGATGGGATTATATTTTATGCTTGTAAACTGCATGAATTCCTTTTGTAAGAAGCCATTTGCGATCTCAAAAGATAAAAAATGTCAGTAATAATTATTCCCATCGCCATTAAAATTATAACATCTCAGCGTAATGCGTTCTTGTTGTCTGCCCTCACTGTTCAGTGACTCTCGAACGTGAAAGTTTAATTTAGTTATTTATTCATTCATCTGCCATTTACGAAGACATTCGTCATATAATTTATTAACTAAAATAATGTGATAACTCCATACTGAGTTACAACAATCTTACACCGAAAAATTAAATTAAACAGTTAGATAATTAATATCTACGTGTTATTCCACGAGCATGCAGTACAACCACAACGACAAGACAAAGAGTAACTAAGTACGGAAGTGATAAGTGAAGTTTAAAACAAGAGCTCGATAAAAACAAAATTATGTAGTCTACGGCAAGTCTCTCAGGCTCGTCTTCTTCAGACATCGAACTATTGACGTTTACTGTTTCTTTTGATTTCAAACACCGCTTATGTAAGAAAGATAATTCTGCTACTAATTTGATTTTTGTTTAAAAAGTCTGAAAAGCCTGAAAACATTCTTACGGTATTCAGTGAACACATTCGTCCGCGCACCAAAATACACTGGTGTGCAAAACGTAAGGACAAAAGAAACTTTCGGATGATGTGTCACTGCCAAGCAGCATAGTTCGAACATACTTGAGCCATACATAGAAATAAATGCTACAATATAGTACACAGGATAACTGAAATAAACATGTAATGAGGAGAACAAAAAAATGACATTTTCATTCAAAAGTAATAATTATACTGAAGTAATCGCAATTGATGTTGGTCCGCCGAACAGATGTGTGGTCACTAGACCTAGGACTTTTAAGCTCTAAAAATCTTGAATTAGATGCCTAAAATAGGTTCTATCACTTACAAAAATCATCATCATCACATAAGACTGATTACACCTTTCAGCGTTCAGTCTGGAGCATAGTCCCCCTTATAAAATTCCTCCATGACCCCATATTCAGTGCTAACATTCGTGCCTCTTCATATGTTAAGCCTATTACTTCAAAATCATTCTTAACCGAATCCAGGTACCTTCTCCTTGGTCTACCCCGACTCTTCCTACCCTCTACTGCTGACGCCATGAGTCTTTTGGGTAACCTTGCTTCTCCCATGCGTGTAACATGACCCCACCATCTAAGCCTATTCGCCCTGACTGTTACATCTATAGAGTTCATTCCCAGTTTTTCTTTGATTTCCTCATTGTGGACACCCTCCTGCCATTGCTCCCTTCTACTAGTACCTGCAATCATCCTAGCTACTTTCATATCCGTAACCTCACCCTTATTGATAAGGTAACACGAATCCACCCAGCTTTCGCTCCCATACAACAAAGTTGGTAGAAAGGTTTCACAGATAACTTAGTCTTGGTACTGACTTCCTTCTAGCAGAAGAGAGTAGATCGTAGCTGAGCGCTCACTGCATTAGCTTTGCTACACCTCGCTTCGAGTTCTTTCACTATGTTGTCATCCTGTGAGAATATGCATCCTAAGTACTTGAAACCGTCCACCTGTTCTAACTTTGTTCCTCGTATTTGGCACTCAATCCGTTTACGTCTCTTTCCCACCGACATTACTTTCGTTTTGGAGATGCTAATCTTCATACCATAGTCCTTACATTTCTGATCTAGCTCTGAAATATTATTTTGCAAACTTTCAATCGAATCTGCCATCACAACTAAGTCATCCGCATATGCGAGACTGCTTATTTTGTGTTCACATATCTTAATCTCACCCGGCCAGTCTATTGTTTTCAACATATGTTCCATTAATAATATGAACAACAGTGGAGACAGGTTGCAGCCTTGTCTTAACTCTGAAACTACTCTGAACCATGATCTCAATTTACCGTCAACTCTAACTGCTGCCTGACTATCTATGTAAGGACCTTTAATTGCTTGCAAAAGGTTGCCTCCTATTCCATAATCTCGTAGAACAGACAATAACTTCCTCCTAGGAAGCCAGTCATATGCCCTTTCTAGATCTATAAGGCATAGATACAATTCCCCGTTCCACTCATAACACTTCTCCATTATTTGCCGTAAGCTAAAGATCTGGTCCTGACAACCTCTAAGAGGCATAACCCACACTGATTTTCACCCAATTTGTCCTCAACTAATACTCGCACTTTCCTTTCAACAATACCTGAGAAGATTTTTCCCACAGCGCTGATTAAAGATATACTTCTGTAATTGTTACAATCTTTTCTGTTTCCATGTTTAAAGATTGGTGTGATTACTGTTTTCGTCCAGTCTGATGGAACCTGTCCCGACTCCCTCGCCATTTCAATTACCCTGTGTAGCCATTTAAGACCTGACATACCACTGTATTTGATGAGTTCCGACTCAATTTCATCCACCCCAGCCGCTTTATTGTACTGCAATCAAATTAGCCACATGTCGACCTTGTCTGTCAGCTGTCTCGTCGATAGAGATCCAAATGTATGCATTGCCTATGTCTTCCCGTATCCTCCTCAATGTATTATCATATAAAGTATCTAAATCTCAGTGAATACTGATGGAATGCTGTGGTGACAGTATTTCTCTAGAAAACTTTTGAACTGGCTATTTGGAACCGCACTGAATGGCATGTTTGCTGCAACAGTGGCTCGACACAGGTCAAGATGAAATTCGTTATTGTTTGTTGCATTTGGTTTAATTGCAAACGTTTGTTTCAAGTTTATTTTATTTTTTAAATTTGCCTGGTGTTTAATCCCTGCAACATGCTGACTTAAATGCGACCTCTGTTCAGAACATGCCTACAAACAAAAAGAAGTGAAAAATACTTTCTTGAAGTATTTACGTACGAGATCTCCTTAGCAAAATCAATCTACATTAAGGGTTTAGAAACAATATTTTTGGATTCACATGTGTCCATTCCAAGTTAACTCGAGAAAAACAGTAGCATCACTGTTCTCTGAGTGGTTGTAGCAGATCAAAGATTAACATTTTACTTACGTCTTTGTTGCAGACTTTGCAGTGAATAAACTCTTCTGTCTGTAGAGAAATCAGGAAATTCTTGTAAGCACTGACGAATCAGAGATGATTTGGAGCTGACTACCTTCGGCAAGCTTGACTTTCCACAAATACACTGTCGCTGTGAAATATTTCATCACATCCAAGCAGCACGCTAACCGACTGAATGAAGACAGTGCAGGCGTTTTAAACAGGCTGTTCCGACAGGGCAGGAAGGCGCCCGAGGCAGACCACAAGGCTCCTCCGTGCCCTGCCGGCCCATTTGACGGTTCACAGCGAACGAAAAGGGCGGCTTGGTAACGGCCCGGCGTGTGCTATCAGCGTCTGACCCGGGTTTGGCGTTCACGCATGCAAACAAACCAGTTATCATTCCATTTCTGTTTTCTAAGTAGCCGGGAAGACCAGAAGAGTACTTTTAGTCATACAAGTTTTATTTGACTGGATTTTTAAAAATTAGATACATCAGGTTCTATCATGAAATTATGTATTTTTAGGATTTTTAAAAATGATGTACAATGAGGTTCTATCGTGAAATTAGGTGTTTTAGGTACTAAAAAAGTACAATTTTCGATAAAATATTTGCGTAGTTCTTAGCTGCGAAGACCACGAGAGAATGTTAGTCATAAAATTTTTTATTTAATTGGGTTTTTTAAAATTTAGGTACAGTTAGGTACTAACCTGAAATTAGGTATTTGTAGATGCTATAAAACTAGAGTTTTCGATCATAAATTGGCGTAATTCGTATATGTACCACTTTTATTGCCTTTATTTAAGGAAGAATAAAATAGTTTTTTCACCTTAAGTCCGAGGTCTAGTGATCACCAAGGACGGCAGTGCATGCTCATCAATGTGCTCCCATGCTGGTCACAATAGTGGTAAGGAGATATTATGGCAGGGGGCTCCATTCCTCCATTAGCGCGGTTGGCAGCTGCTGGATAGTCGTTGGTACATGTGGATCTCCCCATTCTATGGGAGTTAAGTCGGTGAAATGGGCAGGCCGGTCCATCAGCCGAATAATCTCTTGTTCCAAGATCTCTTCCACCTGGGCTCTGAAATGCGGTCTCTTGTTGTCATACATAAAAATGAATTTATGACCGAATGCGCCACTGAAAAGATGCACGTGGGGAAGCAATCACAATATAGTTGAGTGGTGAGTATACCTGCCCGCATCTTGTGGTCGTGCGGTAGCGTTCTCGCTTCCCACGCCCGGGTTCCCGGGTTCGATTCCCGGCGGGGTCAGGGATTTTCTCTGCCTCGTGATGGCTGGGTGTTGTGTGCTGTCCTTAGGTTAGTTAGGTTTAAGTAGTTCTAAGTTCTAGGGGACTGATGACCCATAGTGCTCAGAGCCATTTGAACCATTTTTTTGGTGAGTACACCATCTTGAAAGATTCGGAGGTCAGTACCACCAATTCACTTTATGTCTCCCCACACCATAACACATGGACCACCAAAACAATCGTGTTCGACAATGCTGAACGAATCCTCACGCGGAGAGAGGCGGGAACATGTAAGGCAGCCAAGAGCACTCGACTATCCTGGACATGCTGTCATTGGCGAGAGGAGGGAACAAGTAATGCATATAGGAGCATTTGAGAGAGGACAAGTTACTCTCTTACCTATTTTTCGTATACAGAAAATTATTAAAGATTTTGTTACAACCTGACGCACCTTGAGCGACACTCTAGAAAGTTAATAACCTGAGCAGACGTTGGTGGAGCCTGGTAGGGCACTAAAAGCATGAGGTATTTTTATGGTTCTTAGCTCATAGAAACGGCTTGTTGGGAGTTGAAACCAATTGGCGGCGAGCCTGTCCCTCAGTAAATCTTGACAGACAGGCCCACAGCCATACAGGGCAGACAGAGCAGCCCCTTGTCGAGACAGGTCTCCAGCAGAACAATGCCGCTATACCTGCATTGGCGCCAGCCGAAGGCTGGGCTGGAGCTGACTGAAGGGATGTGTCTACACAGTGGAGTCATAAACCAGGCATTGTGTACAGAGCCACACATAATAAAAATTCATAAGTTTTCGTGTTTGCCAATACTGGAAATAGGTCTGACCCATTTCCATAGCTAGGACTAACAAGCTCCAAGGCACAAGCGATTTAGATAAACGTCTTTAATATTGTATCTGTTCACTTGTTGCTGCGGGAAGTGATGCGGCTGGTCCCAGCGGAGGTTCGAGTCGTCCTTCGGGCATGTGTGTGTGTGTGTGTGTGTGTGTGTGTGTGTGTGTGTGTGTGTGTGTGTGTTTGTTTGTCCTTAGCATAATTTAAGTTAAGTAGTGTGCAAGCTTAGGGACTGATGACCTCAGCAACTGAGCCCATAGGATTAAAAAAAAAGTGATGCACCTTCAGAGAAAAACATCTTCCCCCTCTGTGAAAACTTTAAAATAGCCAGTAATTGGTGGTTCTTCTTTTCTCGGAGATGCAGGTTTCTTAACTCTTGCCCTGGTTCGACAGGAGTTTGTTCTGTCGTGTGGGAAGGGAGATTTAGCGCCTCTAGATTGGCTCAAGACGGAGAGAGGGTGGTGTCGTTCGTGCACTTTGCGAGAAAACGGATTTTTTTTATAAAGAGGTGTGAGGCTCTTGGGTGCTAGACTTTGGTCTGGTAAGAGGACTTCTGGTCGATGCTCTGGCATGTGTAGTTGCTGCTGGAGACCTGTCCTGAGACTGACTTCACTTGCGAGTACTTTAGACTGGGGAGCCTATGGTGAAGTTCTTACTGTACTGACAGCGTGACTTCAAATGTCTCGGACTTCTCGTTTGCCAAGGACACACTTATTCGTTTTTGGGTTTACGAGTCTTGTCGTTTGGTGTCCTTGTGCACTCTATCGTAGAAGTGAGCCAAAGTGGGCCTCGGTACGACCAGCGAACGGGTGTGTCACACACTGAAATCTACCGTGATTTCATGGCTCTGGTAGAGAGTAAATTGCGATCCGTCTGCTTTATCGCTATACCGTGAGATTTTTGCATTACTTTTGTGGCTGCGATCGAGTCACATATGCAACCTCATGTCTCGCCTCCACCGCACACATCTTGCCAGCTACAAGTAACATCGCTGCATGAAGCAAACGCGAAAACGTACTGCTGCTCCGGCCTTGTCAGAGCATACAGTTCTCAATCGCCATTTGCTCTCAGCTGCACCTGTATTGAGAAACTTCTGTAGGTTATCATTCAAAGTGTGCTCAGCGTCAGATCAATTCAGATTGCGTTATCCACATTTCTAGGGCCAGTGTCCACTGTGGTTTTAAAACAACTGCTGGTTGTTTATGGTATACAACAAAAACTTGTTTAGCATAATTTATGTCTGCTTTTGTTTTGGGAAAGTAAATGCTGTTAGTAAACTAAAATTTGCATACATTCTCAATCATTTTTATATAGTCCAAACAGCGTTATCTTTCACATTGTCGAACACCATTGTTTAGGCAGTACTTGTGTAATGCTGTAGGGAGGCATAATGTTGCGTGGGCGTACTGACCTTCAAATTTTTGAATGCTGTATACTCTTCGGTCAACGTCATTGTGACTCTGTACCCCTTTGCCATGTGCGTCTTCTCAGGGATGGATTCGGATCTGACTTCATTTATACGGGTGGTACGTGCGACCACACCGAAGACCGCAGGTGGAGGTGCTCTTGGAATGAGAGGAGTTTGCCTTTCAGGAGAGTCATGCTTGAAGCCTTCAATGACCACCGTCGCAGAATACTATCGAAACATGTTTCGCAAAATCCAAAGAAATTCTAGTCACATGTGAAGGCTATTAGTGGCACCAAAGTTGATGTCCAGTCACTCACGAGGGGGGCGGGAAATGAAACTGAGGGCAGCATGCAAAGGCAAAAAAATGCTTAACTCTGTTTTCAAATGCAAAGCAAAACAAAGAAGTATAGCGCCATTTAACTGTCGTACCACTGAAAAAATGAGTGTAATAGATAATAGTGTCAATATCTTTAAGAAAAAGCTAAAATCGTTAAAACCATCCAAATCAATTATTAACTCTCATGTATATTTTATATCATGCTGGCACACTGCTTCTCACCTGAATACATGCCTCAACAGTTCACTATAATTTTTTGAGCAACGAGAGACACATCCTTCCCTTGTGAAAACAAGATCACGACTAATCGACAATTACTCTGCTTTGTCAGTCTACCATCTCCACGGCATTTGACCGAGCGCTTTTCTCACTGAGACTGTTTACGACTAATTAGCGTTGTCGCTGCCTGCGTTTAATTGTGTGCAGTCCCTTGTCACCCCAGGGCCTACGGTATTTCCGAAACCGGGCAAAGAAAACCTGATAATGGCGCCCTTCACCTCTACCCCCCTTCTAGCGTTTCAGATAGGACATCAAAAATGTTTAAAAAAACGATTTTTCGAAAATATGTTCTTTTCTAGTGCACATCTTTTTGAAGAGTTTGATATAAACATATATGTTAGAGGAAATATAAGGCATGTTATTAGGTCTGAAGTGTGCCGAAGTGCAGATCCACGCCTCTTCACACAGCATTTTTCTGTCACACGCCACTGTATTTCGTTCTGTGGATTACAAACGTGTATATTTTGTAATTGAAGGTTTCAAAGTCATATTCAGGAGAGTGCAAATTTAAATTTCCTGCGGTGCCCCTCTTGCTCCCAGTAAGCTGTTTGATATCCTAGCTCTCTTTAAAAAAGTTCACAATTAATACTGAGCGGGATTATTTGTGACCGGGAAGATAAGAACTCTTCAGACAATTTACAGCCTTTATTGCCTATTACCTAATAACTTTCTCTCTTGTGTGACATAATATTAGATATAGGAAACATAAAAGCAGTAGACCCAAGCGACAAACAAGACAGTACACATTTCAATCCTTAGGCCCCAGCATTCTTTTCCTCTCTCTCTCTCTCTCTCTCTCTCTCTCTCTGTCTAGTCTTGCTGTAGCTATGTACGACAAGCTTTCCTTTCTTCAAAAGAATCTATTACATCATCAAAGCTCGTCAAACGTTTTGCTACATGAAAAATCAAAATGTCGCTGTCGATACTGAAAAAGCTGTTACTACGGATACAAGGCTAATCTGGAAAATAACCACTACAAGAATTTATTGAAGTACAAAAAATGAATTTATTTTAATAAAATTTAAATGAATTGTACTATAGGTCTTGTAACATGTTTTGACTTAATCACCATTCACCTCAATACATTTTGCCACCCTTGGGACGAGTTTTTGAGTCCTGTGCAGTAGACGTCTCCCGCCACCTTTTTCAGCCAGTTCTTCATTCCGATTTTCACCTCGTCATTGTCGGAAAATTGTTTTCCACGAAGGTGTTCCTTCAATTTAGTGAACAGGTGGCAGTCACTAAGATCGAGATCGCGGCTGCGAGGGGGGTGGCTTAAAACATTCGAACCAAACGAAGTCAATAACTCTTGTGTTCCGCCGGCCGTTGTGACCGAGCAGTTCTAGGCGCTTCAGTCCGGAACCGCGCTGCTGCTACGGTCGCAGGTTCGAATCCTGCCTCGGGCATGGATGTGTGTGATGTCCTTAGGTTAGTTAGGTTTAAGTAGTTCTAAGTCCAGGGGACAGCTGACCTCAGATGTTAAGTCCCGTAGTGCTTGGAGCCATTTGAATTTTTCTTGTGTTCCATCAGCTGTGTTCGGACGCGCATTGTCATGAAGGAGTCAGGCTTCCGTTTTCAGTATCCAGCGACGTTTGCTTCGTACGGCTCACAATATCTTGCAGCATTCAATATTTCACCTCTTTCCAGATTATCAACTCGCAGAACCCCTTTTCTGTTCCAAAACACACACACCGTGATTTTCCTCGCTGTCTGCTGAGGTTTTTTTTTTTTTTTTTTTTTTTTTTTTTTTTTTTTTTTTTTTTTTTTTTTTGCTGAAGGAGAATGAGTATGGCGCCACTGCTCTGATTGTCGTTCGCTCTCTGGAGTATGGTGATAAGCCGATGTTTCATCTGCTTCACTGTAGAGTTGAGAAAAGCCTCGCGAACGGCACTGATTGTTCATTTTATGTGCTTCAGTAAGCATCTTGGGCACCCATCGCGCACACAAATTGCGATAATTTAGTCGATCAGTTACGATTTTATGAGCAACAGTTCGTGAAATGTTTGAACAAACAGCAAACAAATCATCAAATTCGAACGGCAATCAGAAAGAAGATGTCCTTCAGTTTTCTGCACCACATCATCCGTCACAACACAGAGCTTCCGCTTCTGCCTTCATTGTGAATTTCCTTCCTTCCTGAATTGAAATTCCGTACCCATTTCGTCACACGCTGCCTTTACATTACGTCCTCTCCATAAACTGAAACAATTTCGCGATGAATCGCAGCGGCGTTCATGTCCTTAGCATTTAGATAGCGAATTACAGCGCTCACTTCACACTTGGCGGGAGCCGGCGTGAGGACGCTCATTTGTAACAGTCATCACAACACTAATGGAGGAGATACTGATTGTTGGGAATGCTCGTTCCTTCCGCTGGCTTCCCGCTACACGGAAGTGGTATCAATTTTCCCTACGGACATTCCGTGCTAAAGCTTCATGCCTTGTAACCTTAGTTTCCGGATAACCCTTGCAGCACCCAAGACTGGTGTGGTTTGTCGATTTAATTACGTCTATTTTGTCACTGTCTGCTAGATAAAACGAAATAGGCCTTTCTAATATTGCAGCAGTTGTAACGCATGTCAAATAAGCGAGACAAAAATGGTCATTTTTATCTACCTCGTTTACGTAAATAACACAACAGAATATAATACACGAAGCACCAATATCAAATACCTATTAGGCCTAATACAAGTAAAAAGTTTTATGTTAGGAAGTAGTTTCACATTTCATTCACATGCTGCAGGTTCTTAAGCACGAGATCGAAAAGTAGTAGTTGAACGAAATTTTTATATGAATCTGGAATCGTCATATTCATCCATATAATTTGTGTGACGTCGCCTTTCTTCTCCTTCCTCCTTCTAACAAACAATCTTGTCATCACTGATTCTGTAACTATTCCTGCCATTGTAAAAACTTACTCTCCGGTTAACTTCGCTAGCCCTGCCGGAATCACCAGTTCAGTTACCCCGCGTTTTTTCTCCAGCTAGGCGTTATTATAAAAGACGTGGTATTTGGTCTTCATACAACGCGTTCTCCTCTCTATTCTGAGAATAGAATTTAAGCAGTTGCTAACAGTAGTGTAGTAATCTGGCAAAAAAATTATGTCTAAATATCATTTTCTTGGATACACCGAAAAGATAATATGTTATCTTTCCTACCTGTTATTCCTGTTAGTTGTTTATATCCACTCTGGTAATCAATCTATGGATGTCGCTAATAATTATAACAACGCTAATTATTCACACAACCAATCAACCACATAAACAAACAGCGATTGGCATTCACCCGCCCGGATTTATTGGGCTCAGCTCCTGTAGCCCCGTCCCTTTTGTCTGCGGGAAAGTTTTTTGTTTCTAGATGCGACGGGGACTCCCCTGGCAGAGACGTCACGTACACTGTGCATGGATTCAAAAATCAACTTATGATTCGTTCAGAGGTCAACTTAGAATATGCTCAAACATGTTCAAAAACAAACAGGGATGCATTTCAATATCACATGCACAACCGATGGACCAACGTGCGCTGGATGCTGGGTGCTCTGTGACACACGGTTTTTTTCCTCAAGAATATGAATTTGGCGCCCCATGAAATTGCTGTCCAGGGACAGATGCCCTTTGCTAGCCCCCCCCCCCCCCCCCCTCTCCCCTAGATCCGGGCCTGCCCATTGACGACCACTCATGAACTTTAAATTACTTCTAGTATTTGGCGAAATTATGGACTCGAAGGAAGTCATAAAAACTTTAAACAACAATGTCTTTAAAAAGCCTTTTATACAGTATGTGATCAACTACCTGATAGCGCAACATTATGTAGGCGAAATCGGGATTCGTTGGCATAAGGGGCTAGATGGCAAACAGTTTCTGGTTCTTGCCACCATGGAGGTAGAGCGCTATCATCGTAGTAATAAGAGAGTGTATGTAAAGATGTTCCACCCGTCTACATGGAAAAATCACGAAGAAAGGATCTTGTTTCATTAGCTTTTTGAATGGTGGGCACATTTTTTCATTATAAAGTTTTCTGTTGTGGTGAACATGCAGATAGAATAGAGGCGTTGTTATAGCGGTTTTCGAAAGAATGGTTACCCATGGCTGCATGCATGTATCATAATCTACTGTTTCTGATGTATAGGACTGCGTAGTATCCATTTTGTTGGGACTAGTCGGCGTAATTAGTTTTGAGATCAATTAGCATAGCTATACCAACAAGTCACATCGAACAAGACCAAAAGGAACGCCCCATAATCTCAAAGGCCCCAAGAGTACCCTGAGTACATTTAAGTGACTATGGTATGGTGAAGCACCATGCCCGTGAGTACTCAGGGATGACTGTGGAATTCAATGCCAATGAAGTTCGCCTGTCAACGGTGGTAAAAAGGACAAAAACTGGAGATGTCCAGACGAGGATGATTCAGTATGGTAATACCAAAGTAAAATCGTACGAAAATTCTGTCCATCTCTTCAAATAAACGAGCACCAAAATCCTAGATTCGTTGTTGATTTAAAGCATTGAACTAATTCTATTTAAATAACCACAGGCAACAGTAATAATTATAAGGAATTCATTATTTATTCATACATTTAAGTGCATACTGTTGTTTATATATTTATGCAGGATTTGCTTTTGTTGTATTATTCCTTCATGAGGATTTTATTTCCTTGAAGAATTTATTCTCTGAAAAGGAGTTTTCGATAGAATAAAATGTTTTTCTTCTAAAACTTTTATATTCTGCCTAAATATCCCTATCATGTTGTATCAACTAACCCCTGTGGGTACGGCAACTACTCCCGCATCCCTGGATAGATGGCATTGTTGCGGTCTTTTAGGAAAAATGTTTTAGGGGTTGCCTAAATACGTATTTTATTGACACGTCCAACAAGATTCTGTAGTTAAAATTTAAGCTAGACACCGTAATCACCAAAATCTCTACAAGTACCGCACAAAACAAGAAAATCAAAAACCAAAATCATTGCCAACAAGCTCTGGTCTCTCCTATACATAATTTATTATAATTTTAAGATCCATTCCTCACGTTCACTCTTTATTCAATCCAGCACGCATTATCATCGCGTAAAACTCTGCTGTTAACCAAAAGAGATGAGCAACAGAAACGAATGTTCAGAAATATTTATGTTAGCATAAATATCTGACAAAAAGATACTTAGCCAGATCACTTCTATGGCAAGTATGCAACGTCACACTAGTGTATGAGGATATTATTCTTTACGTAGGATTGAATACCTCGAATTTTTCAGGAAATTTATATGACTCATCAAGTTAGATTTCAATGGTAATTTGCTATTATCATTTGAAATTATTGGCTTACATTCTGCAAGAATCATTGTACTGGAAAAGATAGAACTGCTTTAAAGGTTGCGTCGAATGGTGCGGAAATTGCACAAAATTTCTACCACGCAGTTGCTCATCATCTTTAAGTGCGTTTGCGCTGAACTTTTTTTTATTTCTCCATGTTTGTATACAGCACTACCAGTGTGACTGATCTTACTGGATTTGTGGTTGGCCATTGTTTTATTTGTTTCACTGCATTGCACTTTTGTGGTACAGTTTTCGGAACTTAGAGATCCTTGACGCACTTTCGCGATAATAGGTTGATCCCTGGGGCTATTGTACTACTTCTGACTCTTGCGAGAAGTCCTAAAATTCCAACTGGCCGTCTTCGTAGTCTTCCAGTATGGTTAGTAGTAGTGGAATGCAGTGTCATTCTCTAGGTCTCTTTATTCCGACTGTGCTGTTTACGGTATCTTGTAGTGAATCTATTTTTCTGGTACATTCGTCGAGTTATTTACAATATTAGCATATTTATTTCTTCGTGTAATGTCGTAATGCTGATCAGTAGGTGTGCTTGTGAACTACAGCGGATTTCTATTCGTTGTAAAGCACATGCAGGTACACCCATACGTAAGTAATTATAGTATAAACGATTTACGTGTTGTTTCCACCCGCAGTTTTGTTTCCACGTCGCTGGCAACGGGTTATACAGGGTGTTACAAAAAGGTACTGCCAAACTTTCAGGAAACATTCCTCACACACAAATAAAGAAAATATGTTATATGGACATGTGTCCGAGAACGCTTGCTTTCCATGTTAGAGCTCATTTTATTACTTCTCTTCAAATCACATTAATCATGGAATGGAAACACACAGCAACAGAACGCACCAGCGTGACTTAAAACACTTTGTTACTGGAAATGTTCAAAATGTCCTCCGTTAGCGAGGATACATGCATCCACCCTCCGTCGCATGGAATCCCTGATGCGCTGATGCAGCCATGGAGAATGGTGTATTGTATCACAGCCGTCCAAAATACGAGCACGAAGAGTCTCTACATTTGGTACCGGGGTTGCGTAGACAAGAGCTTTAAAATGCCCCCATAAATGAAAGTCAAGAGGGTTGAGGTCAGGAGAGCGTGGAGGCCATGGAATTGGTCCGTCACTACCAATCCATCGGTCACCGAATCTGTTGTTGAGAAGCGTACCAACACTTCGACTGAAATGTGCAGGAGCTCCATCGTGCATGAACCACATGTTGTGTCGTACTTGTAAAGACACATGTTCTAGCAGCACAGGTAGAGTATCCTGTATGAAATCATGATAACGTGCTCCACTGAGCGTAGGTAGACGAAACTAAAATGAGCTCTAACATGGAAATTAAGCGTTTCCGGACACATGCCCACATAACATCTTTTCTTTGTTTGTGTGTGAGGAATGTTTCCTGAAAGTTTGGCCGTGCCTTTTTGTAACAACCTGTATACATTGCTGGTGACTACTTTGAAGATCAGTAAAACTTTGAAACACTTATCTATTTTGTACGAGCTCTAAATAAATAGTTGCCACTATTAAAGTTCCAACCCTCGTACATCGAGCGTAATTTTGGAATTCTTGCAAACATGTGGCGCATTTTCCATAGACCACTCGATGTTAAATTAGATTTAGCAGTGTGTGCTGTAAAGACATGGCGCCTCCTCCATAACTTCGTGCGTGATACCGATGGACCAGAGTTTGAGGAACTGTTAACTATCCAGGGACTGTATGACATATTGTTGTATTCACTGAACTGATTGGAACTTACAATTAAAATTATCGATGTCAGGAACTTGTACCTCAATAATATTATGATAAATAAATACAATTCATTGTTGAAGTAGCCACATACGTGTAAATAATTGCAGTTAAGAATAATATTTTAACTGTATTTTTCGGACTATAAGGCGGAGCGCCTTAAGACGACGATAAGACGCACCCTTAATTTTGTTATGAAAATTTTGAAATATTGTGTAAGTGTTGTTTTTTACATTTTCTCGTCATTCGTTCTATAGGGGTGAGTTCATAGTTTCCACGCTCATCCATTTTGTCCCTTCTGCATAACGGTACACTTGATACTGGTAAATGCAAAAGAAAAGCGGTGATGGATGCAGATGAGCTAGAAGGTTACTATCCTCCCACAACTAAATTTCGCTAGTCTTTTATGGTCCGAAAAATAAGGTATTAAATTTGAAAAAAGAATGTACAACTTTCCAATTCTGTTTTGTTTTTCATCCATACTCTTCTCATTGAAATCAGGCACAAACTTCGTTATAATTTCTTGCCTCGGATTCGTTTTCACCACTTTCTTGCTATAGTCACCCGCTTTTGACATCCCAAATAGCAGGACGACTTTCTACTTCACGTATAAAATCTTACATGTTAATCAAATCTAAACTCGTGGCTGCAATGTGTACAGTACAATGTGAAATGAATGTTTCGCGTCACTGTCTCAGAAATGACTGCCTGTCTGTTGGCGAACCTGCAGCGCTTTGTCTGTGATCTGTGTCCCAGTGCGAAAACTCCAAAGTAATGCATGCCTGGCGGTGACAGCTGTGAACTCAGTGACCTTGTCCGTCACATGTGGCGAGTCACTGCTGGGTCACAGGTGGCTCGGTGAGGCAGTGTACTAGCGCCAAGCTCCTCTCACAGATCAGTGTGAGACAAACTGTAAACATCGTCAAATAAATTAGGCAACCCATAGAAATTATTAACAGGGCCTGAATTATTATATTACCGAATACCAGAATCCTGGGATTAGAGCACTGAATTGTGAATGAAGTGCACATCTTTCAAAGGACTTGCCCTGAAATGGGTAATACATAATTGTACTCGTGGCGTAGTGAATTGTACCAGATATATTTCTGAGTCCTGCTCAGTTAAATAGGAGTTGCAATTTGTGGCCTTCACAGTCTGCGAGATAGCCGCCAATACAAGAGTGATCCAGAAAGTGTAGAATAAATTTCTTTTATTTCCATCTGCGACCACAACATTTTTGGTCCACAGACTATCGGTCTTCCGACTTGCTTTGCTAAGATCTAAATGTAGTAACTGAACGAGCTTCACTAGCCATTAACAGAGACACCACTACACGTTGGGCTTCTGAGGCCAATGTCCTCGCTGACGTTTTTGAGTCCAAATTTACACTGACAGACGACCCCTTTGATCCATATCACTTTTCTTTCGACAAGCAATAGCTCTCTGTTTTCTGGTGGCTGAAGACAACGTGGAGCAGCAATGGGAAGCAGCCACACAGAAAAGGTAGGCCTTTACGTCGGACACCTCGACATCTTGAAAGCAGGAGGCCATGGCCATGGCCATGGCCTGCTCCAAAAGATGCCGCCTGCTGCCACTGAACACCTGGCAACAATCTGGAAGAATGTAAGAAGGCCAAAGTTATGTATTTATTTTATTTACACGTCAAGTTCCGTAGGACCAAATTGAGGCGCAAATCTCCAAGGTCTTGGAATGGTCTTGGAATGTGTCAGTACATGAAATTACAACATAAAAGTAATAACAGATAAAAATAAAATGTTTATGAACCCAAAGAAAGTCAAGCCATAAGTTTAAGCAAACGCAATCAACAATACAACAATAATCAGCTTAATTTTTCAAGTAACTGCTCGACAGAATAGAAGGAGTGATCCATATGGAAACTCTTTGGTTTCGATTTGGAAGCGCGTGTATTACTGCTGAGATTTTTGAATTCTGGTGGTAGCTTATTGTAAATGGATGCAGCAGTATACTGCACACCTTTCTGCACAAGAGTTAAGGAACTCTAATCCAAATGCAAGTTCAATTTCTGCCAAATGTTAACTGAGTGAAAGCTGCTTATTCTTAGGGATAAGCTAATATTGTTAACAAGAAATGACAGTAAGGAATATATATATATATATATATATATATATATATATATATATATATATATATATATATACTGAGAGGACAATGTCAAAATATCCAGACTCGTGAACAGGGGTCGACAAGAGGTTCGTGAAATTACAACACTTATTGCCCGAACAGCCCATTTCTGAGGCAAAAATGTCCTTTTAGAATGGGTAGAGTTATCCCAAAACATGACATTAGCGAATGAAAACCAGCAAAGTAGACTAATTTTCGTGTCGAACGATCACTCACTTCACATACCGTTCCAGTAGTAAAAATGGCAGCATACAGTGTTGTGGTTGGCAAGAGAGCCAATACCGTTTTACTAAAGGAGGCCGAAATGCACGCGTTTTAGCTTACGCAGGCTGGCGTGAGGTCTGGAACATGACAAGGAAATTAGAATTTAGAAATCGGACGTAGCTGGTGGAATACTTAACTTTAATCCATTAATGATGAACGTCGGTCTTGACGGTACGTGATTCACAATATCAATAGTAACTGATAATGGCGCCTTGCTAGGTCGTAGCAAATGACGTAGCTGAAGGCTATGCTAAACTATCGATCCCCGGGTCATTGTGTAGCAACAAAACGCAGAACGGTAGCAAGGACAGGGTCGGCAGCTGTGGCTGTAGCTACACGACGAAAATCGATCGGAAACGATTCGACCACGTCATCGGTTTCCAAAACAATGAACATGCAAGCAAGTTCGGAGGAATCGAATGCTCTATCCTCAGCAACAGGCAAACGGGACAACGCATGGGCGTTTCCGTGCTTAGCAGTGGACCAATACAAGATGTCGTAGCGGTACTGCGAGAGGAAAATAGACCAGCGAACGAATTTCTGCGCTGTACGTGGAGGTACAGGCTTGTTCGGATGAAAAAGCGATGTCAAAGGTTTGTGGTCTGTGATGATGGTAAAGTGACGACCATACAAGAAATCATGAAACTTTGTAACACCAAATACGAGAGCCAATGCTTCTTTCTCGATCTGTGAATAATTTATTTGCGCAGACGAGAGCAATTTGGACGTAAAGGCAATAGGGCGATCGTGCGATTCATCTTTGTGCGCAAGCACAGCACCGATCCCGAAATCCGATGCATCCACCATCAACAAAAGGGGCTTCTGGGGATCGAATGGCATAAGGCAAGTATTGGAAAGCGACGCCGATTGCAACTGGCGAAAGGCGCGTACGTATACCGTCGTCCAGACGAACGGAACACCTTTACGGCGTAAGCGATGAAGCGGAGCTGAAATGGAAGAGGCGTGTGGAACATATCGGTGATAATCGTAGATTTTTCCCAGCACACTCTGTAGCTGCTTCAAATTCTGCAGCAAAGGCAAATCTTGTATGGCACGAAGGTGCGTGGGACTGGGATGTATGCCTTGGGCACTGAGTACATGTCCCAGGTATGGCAAATCACGAGCAAAAAACACACATTTGTCCTTCCGCAAGCGAAGACCATTTTGGCGCAAGACCTGAAATAATGTTCTGAAATTGGCTAAATGTTCTTCTTCCGTCTTTCCGGAGATCACAATATCGTCCAGATAATTTGCTGCAGTAGGGACCGACGCACAAACAGTTTGTAGATATTGCTGAAACAATGCAGGGGCGGATGCACACCCGAATGGCAGTCGTTTGAATTGATACAACCCAAGATGCGTGTTAACCACCAAAACGCGCTGGGAATCTTCGTCCACCGGTATTTGCAAGTACGCATCTGCTAGGTCCAACTTCGAAAAATATTTACCCAGGCACAGTTTGTCAAAAAGATCTTCCGGGCGGGGTAAAGGAAAAATTGCAATCACTAGTTGTGGATTCACTGTTGCCTTGAAGTCCACACAAAGTCTCAATTTTCCTGAAGGTTTTGGCAAAATTACTAAGGGTGGTGCCCAGAGAGAAGCCTGCACACGTTCAATTACACCTTGTGATTCCAAATCGTGTAATGTTTTTGCGACCTCATCACGCAATGCGTGGGGAACATTGTGCACTCTGAAAAATTTCAGTTGCGCGTTTACTTTCAGTTCCAAATGTGGTTTATAGTTCTTAGCACAACCAAGGCCCGGTGCAAAAATGTCTGCAAATTCTTCACATAGACGAGAAACACTGTCAGAAGGCACAGTCTGGTTCACTGAGAGGACCTGATTTACTATAGACAAGTTAAACAATTGAAATAAATCGAAACCAAACAAGTTCACTGCAGAAGAAGAACAAAGGACGTAAAATGACACAAGTTTTGTTTGTCCTTTTTATGTTGCAAGAAGGCTGCACTGTCCTAACACAGGGATCTCTTGACCTGAATAGCTAGTTAACATTTGCAGCATACAACAGAGGTGTGCCCAGCAGTTTGTAAGTGTCTTGATTGATCAGTGAAACTGCAGGCCCGGTATCGATCTGGAATGGTATCACTTTGCTGTTAATGTCCAAGACCACAAAAAGTTTATTGTCCTGCTGATGACAAAAGCGACTGTCTCGTGCAACGTGAACTGACACTGGTACAAAATCACTTGTGACTTGACGGGATTTCCGGCGATGTCGACGCACACTATTTGTGGGACGAACACAGTCACTGTTAGAGAGATTGGCACTGGGTGGAGTGGAATGAACTACATGAATTTCCATGGGCGAAGTTTCGTGAGCCTGAATATCCTTGGTTCGATTCCGATCCGGCGTGAAGCAAAGGGCCTGGAATGGTTTTGAGCTTCCGATCTGAGCTTTTTCTGGCAAACACTCTGAAGATGTCCTTTTTTATTACAATAAAAGCAAATAGCTTGGCGTGACGGGCAATTCTCATGCGAATGTCTAGTAGCGCACCGCGGGCATGATTTTAGCACTGCATTTGCTTGCCTGCGCGGCACACGTGGCTGAGAGCCTGGCAGCAGCGACGCGAGGGCTGTTTACTGCTCCGTGCAGCTCGCCCGGCGGGCCGATTAACCTAACACACGGCTGGTGAAGTTTCAAATGATTCCTGAGCAAAGTCAAGTGTGTCCTGCCGATCCAATATGTCCATCACTTGTTGAAGGGAGGGATTGACTAGTTTCAAAATCTGTTCCCGTATACAAACATCAGAAACGTTCTGTGCAATTGCATCACGAATAAGGGAGTCCACATTGACACTCAAAAGCACAATCCCTAGTAAGGCCTTGCAAGGTTGCAACCCACTCCCAATTAGTCTGACCTGCCATACGTTTTGTGCGAAAGAAGGTATACCGTTTCGCAACTACATTGATTGATTCTTTGAAATATGCATCTAATGCAGACAAAATTTCTTCATAGGACAGAGTTGCTACGTCGCGTCGGGGAAATAATTTGACTATTACACGGTACGTGTTCACCCCGACTGATGATAACAAAAAAGGCTGCCGCTCGTTACCTTGAATTCTGTGGGTGGCGAGATGGAATCCAAATTGTCGTGACCACTCCGTCCAGCTTTCCAGTGCAGCATCAAAAGGTCGAAAAGTTGGTGCAACTGCGTGTTGTGGCTGCGTTAGCGGTGGAGCGGCTGCTGCCGCATCGTTTTGCTTCACACGTTGACCCTGGACGTGCTGTCCAAGGGCATCCAGTAAGGCCTGCGTCTGCTGATTCTGTAAGCGATAAAATTCGGACAGTACATCTGGAGATTGTGGCGAAGCCATTACACAAGTAAATCAGGGCAATATCGATAAGAACGCGGTTTTGCCTCGTCGCCAATGTTGTGGTTGGCAAGAGAGCCAATACCGTTTTACTAAAGGAGGCCAAAACGCACGCGTTTTAGCTCACGCAGGCTGCCGTGAAGTCTGGAACATGACAAGTAAATTAGAATTTAGAAAAACGGACGTAGCTGGTGGAATACTTAACTTTAATCCATTAATGATGAACGTCGGTCTTGACGGTACATGATTCACAATATCAATAGTAACTGATAATGGCGCCTTGCTACGTCGTAGCAAATGACGTAGCTGAAGGCTATGCTAAACTATCGTCTCGACAAATGAGAACGTAAGTAGGCAGTGAACCATCGCTAGCAAAGTCGGCTGTACAACTGGGGCGAGTGCTAGGAAGTCTCACTAGACCTGCCATGTGGTGGCGCTCGGTCTGCAATCACTGATAGTGGCGACACGCGGGTCCGACATACACTCCTGGAAATTGAAATAAGAACACCGTGAATTCATTGTCCCAGGAAGGGGAAACTTTATTGACACATTCCTGGGGTCAGATACATCACATGATCACACTGACAGAACCACAGGCACATAGACACAGGCAACAGAGCATGCACAATTTCGGCACTAGTACAGTGTATATCCACCTCTCGCAGCAATGCAGGCTGCTATTCTCCCATGGAGACGATCGTAGAGATGCTGGATGTAGTCCTGTGAAACGGCTTGCCATGCCATTTCCACCTGGCGCCTCAGTTGGACCAGCGTTCGTGCTGGACGTGCAGACCGCGTGAGACGACGCTTCATCCAGTCCCAAACATGCTCAATGGGGGACAGATCCGGAGACCTTGTGGGCCAGGGTAGTTGACTTACACCTTCTAGAGCACGTTGGGTGGCACGGGATACATGCGGACGTGCATTGTCCTGTTGGAACAGCAAGTTCCCTTGCCGGTCTAGGAATGGTTGAACGATGGGTTCGATGACGGTTTGGATGTACCGTGCACTATTCAGTGTCCCCTCGACGATCACCAGTGGTGTACAGCCAGTGTAGGAGATCGCTCCCCACACCATGATGCCGGGTGTTGGCCCTGTGTGCCTCGGTCGTATGCAGTCCTGATTGTGGCGCTCACCTGCACGGCGCCAAACACGCATACGACCATCATTGGCACCAAGGCAGAAGCGACTCTCATCGCTGAAGACGACACGTCTCCATTCGTCCCTCCATTCACGCCTGTCGCGACACCACTGGAGGCGGGCTGCACGATGTTGGGGCGTGAGCGGAAGACGGCCTAACGGTGTGCGGGACCGTAGCCCAGCTTCATGGAGACGGTTGCGAATGGTCCTCGCCGATACCCCAGGAGCAACAGTGTCCCTAATTTGCTGGGAAGTGGCGGTGCGGTCCCCTACGGCACTGCGTAGGATCCTACGGTCTTGGCGTGCATCCGTGCGTCGCTGCGGTCCGGTCCCAGGTCGACGGGCACGTGAACCTTCCGCCGACCACTGGCGACAACATCGATGTACTGTGGAGACCTCACGCCCCACGTGTTGAGCAATTCGGCGGTGCGTCCACCCGGCCTCCCGCATGCCCACTATACGCCCTCGCTCAAAGTCCGTCAACTGCACATACGGTTCACGTCCACGCTGTCGCGGCATGCTACCAGTGTCAAAGACTGCGATGGAGCTCCGTATGCCACGGCAAACTGGCTGACACTGACGGCGGCGGTGCACAAATGCTGCGCAGCTAGCGCCATTCGACGGCCAACACCGCGGTTCCTGGTGTGTCCGCTGTGCCGTGCGTGTGATCATTGCTTGTACAGCCCTCTCGCAGTGTCCGGAGCAAGTATGGTGGGTCTGACACACCGGTGTCAATGTGTTCTTTTTTCCATTTCCAGGAGTGTATAAAGGGCCCGCGGCCGATTTAAAGGCTACCACCAAGCAAGTGTGGTGTCTGGCGGTGACACCACATAAAGTCCTTGAACAAGAATGTAGGCTTTCTACGACAGTTTACTTTCTATCTGAACACCTAGAAATTTGAACTGTTCAGTTTCACTAATCATATGCTCATTCTGTGATTTTACAACGTCAGGTTTTGTTGAATTGTGTGTTAGAAACTGTAAAAACTGAGTCTTACTGTGATTTCGCGTTAGTGTATTTTCTACAAGCCAAGAACTTATGTCATGAACTGCACTATATGAAACCGAACCAATGTTGCACACAACATCCTTCACTGCCAAGCTAGTGTCAACAGCAAACAGAAATATTTTAGATTTTCCCATAATAATAAATACCATACCACAGGTGTGGCCCCAATACTGATCCTTGGGGCGCCCCTCACTTGACTATACCCCACATCACAGCCATTCTCAACACCGTGAATAATGACCTTTTGCTGTGTGTTGCTAAAGTGAGAGCTGAACCAATTGTGAGCTACTCCCCATATTCCATTATGGTAGTCACCATTTCTAAACGTGGAAAGATCTTCTGCCCCCCCAAGAAGCTACCAAATCATCAGCAGTCAGAAAGCTGAGATTTACCTGCGCCAACTACTGCAACAGGTCACTGTGAAACAGTTGCTTCCTGATGAGTAATTCGGTTTTCGCCGGTGGCATGCAATGACACACCAGCTCCTGCACTTTGTGGAGGAGGGTGTGGGTACTTTCCACTCTCGTTAGGAAAGAGTAATTCGACGCTGTTCTCCTCGACGCCTCGAGAGCTTTTGATTCAGTCTGTCAGGAGAAGCTCCTATACAAACTCCTCCCTGTGGTGGCGCCCCTGCCACATGTCCATCTTATTCATTCCTACGTGGATGACTGTTCATTAGCTGAGCGCACTGATACTGTGTTCACAGAGAACCATATTCTTGCTGGCATCCATCGAACTCAAGGGTTGGCCCTTGGTCCCCTATTATACACACTGTATACAGCAGAAGTTCCAAGGATCTCATCTAGCCTTATATGGTATATAAGGTGCTCTACTCACGGAGCATAAACTTTGCCAATCTTATTGAACCTGTGTGTTCCTCTGTGGGTGATGCAGTGGCGACTAAATTCAACGACTTGAAGACGCAGGCCCTGGTCATCATATGAAGAGCAGTTCCAGCAGCCACAGGGCCAGTGGCCATCAGGGGGAAAGCAGTGTCCTGTGAAGCACTGATAAATACATGAGGATCACCATCAAAAGTCTCCTCACGTGGGGTCAGCATGTGAGTGACCTGAACAAGCCAGTGGCAGGATGGTTGTAGTGGCTCTATCCCTTCCTGAATCTGCAATCCTCACTTCAGTCACAATTGAGAGTCTTACTTTATCTGATGCTCATACACGTATCTTGGCGATAGTTTGAGACAATGCTGAGGAGACTCGCATCAAACATCTCCAGAACTGGACACTCTGGTTCGTCCTGCACTTTCCCAATGGCTTCTCAATAAAAGATTTAAAGGTGATCAATTAGCTCCCAACAGCCCCCTGCGAATGGTTTCTGCAGATGGCGCCGTTCTTTTATAAGAAGTCTACCCATTCTCCAAACCGAAATATCTGCACACTTCGAATCCACTCACAGTGTTTGAATACTACTCGCTGGTGTCATCTCCTTAGAAACTGAGCTTCCTGGGGGAGTGGGTACTAAAAATCACCATCACCAAGGTGCAACAATACTATGCCAACCACAGAAGGACAACAGCCAACCCTAGAGTTAGAACAGTAGCTACATAGCTTGAACTCCAGTGCAACCCGGAGAGAAATTCGACGCTCTGTCAAGATTTCAGCAGCAGCAATGAGAAACAGCGTCCATTTGAGATTCAAAGGGCGGGTCTGCTTGCGCATCAGGCGCCGAACCCTCTAATTAAGACTAGCGCCAGCGGATAACAGCCGGAAACCTTACTTCAAAGGCCGACGTTCGTCCACCAGTTCACTACTATACGAATGGTCTTTGAATTTCTTGACGAACGTCTAACAACAAGTTTAGGACGCTGATTCAGAGTGATACTTTTCAGGTATGAGGAATATCTTCAAAATCAGAGGAAAAGATTGAATATAATTTGTTACGTGATAAACTTCGAACACTCAGTCAGTAGTAGTGTTACTCGCAGCCATCTTGGCAGAACTGATACGAAACAAACTTTGCTGCACGCTACAGCAAATACGGTCCACCAAATATTTACAAATCTTCGAGCAAAGAAATATTTGGCACGAAAATTGGAGGAATATTGTTAGCATCGTTCATTGATTGACAGTCACATTAGCTTAGCAGAATTGCAGACAGAAACTGGGTAAGACAAGCGAGAGAGAGAGAGAAAAGACTGAGAGTAATGACTAAGCGACAGAGGAAATTTGTAGCATTTGACGTAGCTTTTTGGGCAGTAGTGTCTCTAGGTTTAGCAACAGACCGTAGGCCAGCGATTCATCTTGCGATTACGTAGATAATGAAAATAATTTACGCCTTCCTAATAGTAAATTTCACGACCTACATGGTGATTCCTACATCCAGCGACAAAATTTTGGAGTTTGTTCAGGGATCCTTTATGATATTTTTGAATGGTCCTCGGTGGACCTGTAGTGTTTTCAGGAACCTTCTCGTCATTCATCTACGTCTACATTCTGCAAGTTATCTTACTCTGAGTACTGGAGGGTGCATCCAGAGGCAGTTATCATTGCCCCCTTTCGATTACAAATGGGGGAAAATGCTATTAGTAAACTCCACAACAACTCGAATTTCTCCAGTTTTCACACCGTAGTCATTTAGCTCGATGTATGCTGGAGGAAGTAACATGTCTGAGTTTCTTGCGACGTATGCTCTCGGAATTTTAACAGAAATTATCTGCTTGATGTATGATGCTCCTTTTCTGTTGTCAAGAACCTGAGTTAGCGTGACGCTCTCGCTCTTAGGAAACGAATACATGACGAAACATGCCACACTTCTCTGCATTGTCTCTATCTCTTCTATTAGTCCTGCCTGGTAAAGGCCCTAACAGTCCACCTACACTCACATATCGGTCTAATGTGTGTTCTGTAAGGTGCTTCTTTTCCATTGAATCTCAGCCTGGTGCCTGCTCTTCATACTAATTGTCGTTATTCCACTGTCGCTCTGGACGGTACTCCTAAGTATTTTAGGATTATTATGGTTTCCGGTGATGTATCACTAATGGCGTAATTGAGCAATAGTAGGTATTTCCATCTACTGATTTCCAATACGTTACATTTATTTACGACAATGCTTAATTGCCATATCCTCTGTAAATCGTCCAGCATTTCGCTACAGTTTTCTGTCATCGTAGATATGAAGACGCTGTCGCTACGGTGTTAAACTTGAACTTCTTCGCGGAGGTGCCAAGCATCGCGAGCGAAGAAAAGATTTCCTGTTCAGGCATCTGAATTATCGCCTTATGAGCTTCCAGCCAACAACGCCCTACATTTTACGTTTTAATTAGCTACACGTATCAATTTGTTAATTGGTTCGTCTAATTATCTGAGAGTACAGCCGCTAAAGGCGTCAGAACATTGTGATAGCACCTCAGAGAAAGGGTAATCCGAGAATCCTGTGAGATAATATGAGAATCTGAAGCCTGAGTATTTTCCTAACCCGTGTTATATGCAGAGGGATGAGAGAAAAAATTCATGCTATACTGAGATACACTACACTAATGTTTTCCACGTTTTGTCAGCCAAAGACACATTAGATGTCAGCTGTGTATTTTCTCTGTAACTTGATTTCCTTTCCACTTTAAATTCTGTTTCTGATTAATATGTCTCTACTGTGCACCGTTGCAGTCTGAATTATACAAGAGGCGGAACAGACGGAAGGAAAAACGAAACTAAATCAATTTTCCCCGTCTCTCACTATATCCCTGTAATACTCTCACACACACGCCTCTCGCTGTGCCGTTTTAACACACACACATACATACATGCGCATACAAATGAGTTCCAGTAGTTCAGAGGACGTGTTGAACGCTACACAAAGCGAAAAATAAATGCACGTTGAGAGCAGTCACACTCTGTAGTTCGAACGAAAACATAACGATTTTGAAAGCTGTGCGGAACAAATTAGGATTTATCTGAAAGCCACCTAAAAAATGCGTTACATATTCTATTTCATATGATAAAAATTGTCACGAAATCAACAAAAGCGAAACCCATAGGTACTAACGATGTTTGCACTTATTACAAATGGAAAAGTTCTTATAAACTGTAATGTAGAGAATTAATATTTCTTGATTTTATGCCAGAGAACACACACAGAACGAAGCGGTTAACCGAGTGGATACGAATTCAGGAGGTCGGCAACCGGATTTAGGCCCTTAGTTTGTAGCGGCCTTGGGATTATTTACTTTTCATTTTTATTCTTACTTCTTTTACTTTTGTCATGCCGTGTTTTGAAGTTTAGTTTGGGTCAGAATGTCCACCCTGATCCATTTTAATCACGACAAGTATTTCGTCTTGAAGTTAATAGATACTGCCCGTATCTACATACAGTTCAGCTGAATACAGCCCTATACTACGAAGTTAAGTGTGAAGTATCAGTGGATGACAGTTTTGTGAAAACCTTCATAGAAGCCACACATTAAAGTTCAGTGCAGTTACCTTATAAAGTCAAATTCTGGTTATACGTTTGAATTAAATAACAGCGGAATGAAAACTAGATTTCCCGCTTTCATGGCTATCGTAATACCAAAGAACTTAATACACAATTAAACGTCCGTTTCTGGAACGCATTAATGTTGCTCTTTTCACTATATACCTGTGTACTGCTTCATTTGGATACTTTCCTCTTCAGAACTGCGGCCCTAGTACATACACTCCTGGAAATTGAAATAAGAACACCGTGAATTCATTGTCCCAGGAAGGGGAAACTTTATTGACACATTCCTGGGGTCAGATACATCACATGATCACACTGACAGAACCACAGGCACATAGACACAGGCAACAGAGCATGCACAATGTCGGCACTAGTAGAGTGTATATCCACCTTTCGCAGCAATGCAGGCTGCTATTCTCCCATGGAGACGATCGTAGAGATGCTGGATGTAGTCCTGTGGAACGGCTTGCCATGCCATTTCCACCTGGCGCCTCAGTTGGACCAGCGTTCGTGCTGGACGTGCAGACCGCGTGAGACGACGCTTCATCCAGTCCCAAACATGCTCAATGGGGGACAGATCCGGAGATCTTGCTGGCCAGGGTAGTTGACTTACACCTTCTAGAGCACGTTGGGTGGCACGGGATACATGCGGACGTGCATTGTCCTGTTGGAACAGCAAGTTCCCTTGCCGGTCTAGGAATGGTAGAACGATGGGTTCGATGACGGTTTGGATGTACCGTGCACTATTCAGTGTCCCCTCGACGATCACCAGTGGTGTACGGCCAGTGTAGGAGATCGCTCCCCACACCATGATGCCGGGTGTTGGCCCTGTGTGCCTCGGTCGTATGCAGTCCTGATTGTGGCGCTCACCTGCACGGCGCCAAACACGCATACGACCATCATTGGCACCAAGGCAGAAGCGACTCTTATCGCTGAAGACGACACGTCTCCATTCGTCCCTCCATTCACGCCTGTCGCGACACCACTGGAGGCGGGCTGCACGATGTTGGGGCGTGAGCGGAAGACGGCCTAACGGTGTGCGGGACCGTAGCCCAGCTTCATGGAGACGGTTGCGAATGGTCCTCGCCGATACCCCAGGAGCAACAGTGTCCCTAATTTGCTGGGAAGTGGCGGTGCGGTCCCCTACGGCACTGCGTAGGATCCTACGGTCTTGGCGTGCATCCGTGCGTCGCTGCGGTCCGGTCCCAGGTCGACGGGCACGTGCACATTCCGCCGACCACTGGCGACAACATCGATGTACTGTGGAGACCTCACGCCCCACGTGTTGAGCAATTCGGCGGTACGTCCACCCGGCCTCCCGCATGCCCACTATACGCCCTCGCTCAAAGTCCGTCAACTGCACATACGGTTCACGTCTACGCTGTCGCGGCATGCTACCAGTGTTAAAGACTGCGATGGAGCTCCGTATGCCACGGCAAACTGGCTGACACTGACGGCGGCGGTGCACAAATGCTGCGCAGCTAGCGCCATTCGACGGCCAACACCGCGGTTCCTGGTGTGTCCGCTATGCCGTGCGTGTGATCATTGCTTGTACAGCCCTCTCGCAGTGTCCGGAGCAAGTATGGTGGGTCTGACACACCGGTGTCAATGTGTTCTTTTTTCCATTTCCAGGGGTGTATAATTAACCTAGAGACCAGTACATCTCACCTTTAGAAATGTAGCCTACAAGTACGTTATATTTAAAATCGATCGTCGGTCTCTACTCGACAATCATCTTTTTCCTGCTGTAAACAATAATTGCTTATCGTACAATTTTCTACTTTATTGTGTACCAACACGAAGACACAGGCATACGCGCCTTCTCCAAACCACCAAGTCCGCAATCGCCGAACATTGTATTTCCACAGACCACTCCATGAATTACAACGACACAAAAATTTTGGCCCATACATCAAACTTTTGGAGCTCGATTATCAGTGAATCTGTGGAAATAAGATTGTCTGACAACGAGACTCTCATCAATAGAGATAGCGGTTATCAGCTAAACTCTGCTTGGAATCCAGTTATAGAGAAACTTCGTAGTCGACTACAGTGGTACTCACTTGAAGATGACCAGAAGACTCTGCGCCGAAATATCGTGGCAGGACGTTACTGACATCCGGCAGTTCTCCCGTGTTTTAATGGAACAATCAGTACGCTGGGAAAGCTTTAAACATCATACCTATTTAATCATTGACTTGAAAGTAGCAGACTGTGGTAATAAAGACAATTTGCTGTTACTTTTAACATTTAAAAGTTCTTAAAACTGAGGCTTATAGAGTTTTGCGTAGTTAATGATCATAGTGCTGCCTGCTGTAAATTTTAAAAGGTGAGTCAGTTTCTTACAAATATTGTGTCTCACTGTAGTAAAAGTCGTGAACGGCATTTGTGGAAAATTATATACTCATGTTTGATAAGCTTTTGTCTCTCTTGTGTATTGGAAGTGCATGTTAATAGTGTAACAGGATCCACAGTTGGTCTATTGTTCTTATGCTTGGTAACAAGTAACAGAAAGACCACTGTCTATGAAAACAGTAACTTCTTTTATTCAGAGGATAGTGAGAAATAGTTTGCTAGTGAAATATTTTTTTTTTCCATATTAGATAGAAAAGTAATTGGTAAAAGAGAGACTGAACCTATGTCCAATTTGTGATTCTACAGTGAATATTAATAGCAATGTTATTGAGACCAATCATTTTGGCTAAGTCCTGAAGGTAATTGTGTGTATCGTTATCTGTTATATTTATGCAAATAGTTTGTTCTGCTCTGTCAGCTCCAACCTTAACGTGAACATATGTAGGCGCCAGAGTTTATTGCACTTTCGTGTGACAAAGTATAGGCTGTGTTTGCCCATTGAAGTTACTTATTTTCAGTTTCTTGAACAATAATGTTACTCATTCTTATGCCTAATTAGGCTGGTGATCGTTTTATTATCATCTGGACGCTGTGGATAGGTAAATTATTGTTTGTTACTGTTTAAATATTTGCGTAATTCTAACTTTCACTTCCAATAAGCCACCTCCGTTAGGTATGTCACAGTGGACACAACTAAATTCCTTTCAGAGGGTAACACTGCTCTGCTTCTTTACACTGCAATTCCTTTAATAAACATAATTTCATTATACAAACTGCCTCCAGCTTTAAGGTTATGGTATAACAGTAGCAGATGGTAGTGTTATACCACCGATTTCCCTATATTCCATACACTGTCTTTAACCCCATAAATTGTTTAAATAAAGAATATTCCACACATTGTCTAAATTGTTTAAACAATATTCCATATACTGCAATCGAATTCCCTCCAAACGACCGATCAGCTGAGTCTTTTTCCTGCCCATTTCCGAGAGGGAGGGTGTGAGATTTACTAGAGTTGTAGGAGAATTAATTGATGAATTTAATTAAATAGTTAATGAAACTGATATCAAAAGTGTACCTGTAGCAGCGTTGGGGAGGGGGTGGATTGAAGGTTTCCTTGAGTGGGGGGAGGAGGGGGCAGTGGAACAATAGTTTAAGGACCTGTCAATCAAAAGGAAGGATCCCTTTAGCAGACCAATAGGTTAAGGACCTGTCAATCAAAGGAGAACAATAGATTAAGTACCTGTCAATCATAGGAGAGCAATAGGTTTTCCCCTGAGTGCATGCCTGCAACTGATGTAGGCAACCCGCACTAACAAAACACGCTGGTACGAACTTTGTTTCACTACTAACGGTGTTATTCAGAAAAATAATACTTTTTTGTAGAAATAACACTTTACAAATATCTGTAGCCATTCATCTGACACTCACTCGCCTAGTATATAAAGCTGTACATAGCATGAGGCTGGGGTACGTATATGTTGTTTGTAGGTGAAGCTGACGATACCTCCAAAACCATCCTGCGAACTAATTTTTTTGTCTGATGCTGCTCTGAGTTCCCTGTTGTGGGGTGCCAGCTGTTGTGGTTGTGGAGATATGAGTGAAACAGATGACATCACATTGTATTGATTACCAGGACGTCTTCTGTCTGTTTCACATTGATGTATTTTTGAAGAGAAAAAAATTCGCGACCCTTTCTGGAGCTTGTACGAATAATCTGGAATAGTAACGTATGTTCTGGAATGTTCTAGAATATTCTGACACTTATTGGATTGATCTAGACAGCTACGGAAACTTGGCGCCACGCGCTCCGATTGGCTACCGGACTGCCCTGTTGCTGGATGCTCTGGACAACGCATGACCGCGAATGCCGTGCGTATCACGTTGGGGCAGTGACGGTGCGAGAGACCTTTGTATGTGTGAACCGACAACCATAGCCTGCCTGTCAACCGACGAACGGCAACAGGGCAATCCCACGGCCAATTGGAAAACGTGGCGCGAAGTTTCCGCAGTTTGAAAGTGGTGTGTTGTCGACATGCACAACATTAGTAATTTTGGTCCCAACTGGCATCAGCTAGGCAGGGTTAAAATTTTCTCCACCCTGTATTGTAAGATTATCGTGCAGTGCGACCGTCATTAAAGCACAAGGACGAACATTCCATTGTTGCAGTGAGTTTAAAAGAATCAACTTTATCGCTCGGACAACCGTACATACAGTGTTTGCGTGTTGAAGAAATGCAAAAACGTATTCGTTTTTGTACCCATGACTGAAACACTAAATGTATTTTATAAGAATATACCTCAAATAGATTTGATGCTATTGCACTAATAAATGTAAAGAAAAAATTGATAATTAAAAAGTTTCTATATCATATAAATGACATGAGTAATTGAGTATGTTTTCGTATGCAGGAAAAAAATGGAAAATAGACCAAGCAAATCATGTATTCTTCAGCTATGTAGTAATTATATAATAATAGTAACATAATAATGTATACAAAATAAGTCTTCGACGTTATTGGTCTACGTTCCTATTACTGAATGAAATAAGAACTGTATACTGTTCGGCTCGAATTGTTTCAAATACGAAAGATGAATTAGACATTCCAAATAGTGCAGTTCTTTTGGTGCTAATTATTACTGCACTTTCAAAGTTTCACACAGTTATTATATAATCATATTAAAAGCAGTAAGACGTTCCCACTTGTATATAATTAGATGTAGAAATCCTACGAATAACAAGACGCTGGGTGTAAGTGCTGCTTGTAGTTGAAGAGGTTCTAAGATATGAAGTCGTGGAGGCCGGATCATACATCCAGAAGACTGGTGCTACAAAACGAAAGAAAACTTTCACCCAGCAGCCGGTCGGCACGTTGCAGTTTATCTGAGCAAACTGTAAGTTTCCCGAGTGTTTGACGATTTATAAGCCGTTCCTTGGCTCATTAAGACTTCTGAACTGTATTGATTCAACATAGCGTTTGTAGACAGAATTACTGGAAGACGTTTTCCTGAGATATAGGTTTGTTATAATTTCCATAAATGTTTGTTTATGTGACTCTTGGGTTTTCAGACTGCTGGTGCCACGTCTGAATATAATTAAATCAATGAACGCACTATAACGAAAAGGGACCTTGAAATCAGTTTATGATAAACACTGGGTTTATTACGTACTGCGCTAATGAAAACGCCCCTACGTCGATCTGAGGTCCATTCAGAGTACATTAACAAGCACGCTATTCGCATTTTTTTACTTGCTTTAGCCATTGACCTTTTTGATTCCGTTCGGTACTAAGCACAGGGCAAATAGTTCCCATCGCTACTGGGGCCAACGTTTCCATGCCCGGACTCGCACTTGTTCACGTACGAGTATGCGCCTTTTCTGCAAGCGCTGAAAGCTAACCATACTCCCTGAGCAACGTGACACCGTGCCCCCACCCCTCCCCCACCCACTACTTCTAATTTTGATCCAGAAGGGATGGTTAAAGGTATGATTCAGTACATCGTAGCGGTGTCGATACCTGTCATCTTACAAGGCAAAGCATAGCGTATGGACTTGAAACCAAGCAGCGGCGAAACATACACGCAGAAATGGAAACATAAATTTGAGCAAAACTGCTTAAATCTGGATTCACACATCAGAAGCACACTATGTGTGATTTCATTTGTTTCCAACAACCGTTATTCGAGCTTTGATGTATCTGTAATGTAGGAAAAATCAGATCATGTAAAAGCAGCAGATGGCAGTTTCTGAAAATGGAGTAAAACAGAAACAAATAATGGAGTAGTACTAGGCGAATTTAATGGTTACTGGGTCGTTGTCTTTGTTCCGTCATTTCTCATTTCAAACAGCCTCGGAGGTCTGAACCGCCTGCCGACGAAACAAAGGAGAACACTTGGAAAGAACAATAGACGCACCCCCTTCCACGAATTACAGAAACGGGTAAATTGTGAAGAGTAATGTGGCGCAGTGCGTGAATCGCTGGTGGTGGACCGAGCTCTGAGCTGTTGCCGGCGGCGGTGGCTGCTTCGCGCTCCCATTCAGAGAAACCTCGCACTGCGGCTCCCGATAGCTGACGCGGACCGCCTGGGTGGGAGAAAGCCGCCTTTTGTGTTCCGAGGCACCGGCAGAGAGGACAGATCAGGGGCCTCTTGACCTGGGCCCTCCAGCAGAGAAACCTGCTGCCACACAGATGCTCCCACGGCTTCAGACGAATGCGGCCTGGAAGGGGCACAGCTTACAATCCGCTGTCCACGTTCTTCTCTTGTAGCGCAACACTGTGAAGACTGAACACTCGGCGGCCCTCACACAGAAGTCCCGAGTGGCTGACGTCGTACAACGTCGGCGCACGTTATACTGCATATTACTCCGTCATCAACCTGTTTTTGCATCACCATAAATTTTTTTGCAAAAAATGTAACGTTTTCGTTGCATAACTGTATATAATAAACCAAATGTCTTCAGTGACAGTGGAGTGTCACTTCTGCCAGTAGCATGCATAAGTATTGTCAAAAATATACTAATACGGCCGAAGAACGGTGACCGAGCGGTTCTAGGCGCTTCAGTCCGGAACCGCGCGACTGCTACTGTCGCAGGTTCGAATCCTGCCTCGGGCATGTTTGTGTGTGATGTCCTTAGGTTAGTTAGGTATAAGTAGTTCTAAGTTCTAGGGGACTGATGACCTCAGATGTCCCATAGTGCTCAGAGTTATTTGAACCATTTGAGCTGAAGAAACTCTAAATTAGCAACTGGGAGAATATCAGGATGATTTTCGAAAGGGAAGAATCCACAGAGAAGAGATTTTTAACTTCAAATCAATAATTGAAGAGAACCAGCAAATCTATAATACTATCAATTTAAAACGGTTCAAAATTCTTTGCTGAATGCCTGACTAACACCGAAATACTGTCCCTTCTCTATCAATGTATGCATCATGGACTAATTTTCACTGTTCTTAGCCAACATTTGAATAACTACCTTCACACTTGCTACCTTCTTAACAAAATAAATCGAATATAAACTGAACTAATATGTGATAAAATCTAGCGTCTTCGCTTGCAAATAAAAGATAAACCTAAGTTGTCACAGACACGGACTCAATCAGTCATATACAAACAGACACAAACATAAAATTACAATAGTGTTCTTACACATTCAGGCAAGTAAAATATGTTACATATCGATTCAGGCAGAATTAACAATATTAATGTTGATTTGCGAATTTTCCTACGTAAAGTTGTGTTTGACTGTTGTGAAGCCATTGAACTGTACTAAACAATCTCTGCTCGTCGGTTGAAACTGGCACTTAAATTGCAACATGAAATAGCCATAACGGACTTATTATTGCTGTTTCCGTCATCGTATGAGTCCAGTAAGGCCTTTAGTCAAACAGAGCAACGTAGAAACACAACGGAACCAATCTTTATAGAAAGTTGTATTACCAAGAATCTGAACTTGTTACTGAACGATTTAACAATTCCACTTCAAGGCAACAATGCTTTCCTACATAAATTATACAGTGACGCTAAAGATCTAACTGCGAGTAAAAATCTCAACTTTCACTGTGACACACATGACAGAACACATTTAGTTTTATTATAAACTTTCTGAACAACTATCGTTGTTCTGATCTACTTTATTCTCAACCATGCTAACATATTGTCTGTCGCATATTATCAAGTTCAGAAATGCACGAACTTGTCTATTTGTTTTGAAAATGGCTTCACCAGAGATGTGCAGGTTTTTTTTCTCCTCATCTGTGATTGTATTAATGGTGCTGGCTGAAGAAGATTGGTATCCTCAGGCTGAGCAAATGTTCCGCTGTTCTAGGAAGCTGACGATACGGCGATACATTTCCATTCATTCGTGCAAATTATTAAAAAATGTTGTCCTTCAAAATAGCTGCTCCAAAGAAACGTAGCTGCTCCTAAAAATAATTTGAAGACATAAATGATAACAAATCACTTCAGGTAGGATTTCTAGTTGGGTCTGGTGAGTAGTTATGTAAAACACTTACGCAGTTACTGTACATAGCAATGAGAACCCATACAATCTTTTATTTATGTGTCATGATGTCAGTTTATTCTACCTACCACTTTCAACTAAGCAAGTGCTGGCGACTGGTAATAAATGATTCTGATTTCAAATTCTGATTTCAAATGCTTTTAGCACACTCCACTGTCACTCTATCCCACGGACTCGTTCTACCTCTCAGTCAAAACAAATAGCTCGAATATTCGTGATGCGCAGTCATTCCTATTGTTCCATATAATAAAAATTATTTGACGAGAGCCCACACAGTTCTTGTCCTTCAGAAGTCATTTCTTCAACTTGATGGTCTTCTGTCACCTACTCTCTTCAAAAAACTTGCCTGTTCTTCGGACTTCAATTCTTTTCTCTATTCTGTGTTCTCCCTCGTGAGACGATCTTCTCCAATGAAAGATGAAAACCTCGATTTCATGACTCATTACAAAAATGATGCCCTCGTTCATCTCTGACAATCTTTTCTTTACACTCGTCGCTGAACTCTGAAAACCTCTTCCACTGTTTCGATACTTAGACTCTCCACATTAGTCCATCCGACCGCTACCACAAAGAAACTACTTCCCTTCTACCAAATAGAACCGTGTCTCCATTAATGAACTGTCCTCTCTATCTAAATTTCATTTTCAGATCCCATCATCAACTGGCTCTTCCTTCTCAATATAATTACAGACATTTCCTTGGACCAACTTATTATATTCTAAATCAATATTATACAGGATTTACATTTGAATTTACAGGAAGTACAATAAACACTGGACTCGTGTGTCTTTATATTTATGCCATAATTTAGAATTCGTGAAATACAAATTTTATTGCATATGTGTGAAGTTCATCGCACATGATTGAAAACGTGCTAAGCTAATATTCAATGGAGAAAATATTGGTTTCAAGACAGAATTTCGTTCTGTAGACAGAGAAACAACAGATAATGTACCTAGAGGATGTAGCGTTAATGAAAATTTAGCGAAGGTAATTTGTGAAAATCTAACAAATACGATATCTAAAGCGAGATATATGGGAGAAATGTATCAGCTACTCGAAATTAAAACTGGTTTTAGATAAGAAACTGCTTGTCACATTCACTATTTAACAGTGTTTCAGGGGACAAAATTAAGAATCTGTAATCGAGAGATAAAAAAATTACAAAATTCTACGAATACCACCTGGGAAGGGAATCAAATGGAATTAAGGTAAACTGCTTTGGTTTTGCACACTATTTTGAAGTATTTTCAGAAAATTGACAAACAATGTTCAAATAAAATCTAGAATGAATAGCTAATATAACTTGTCTTAGTCAGCTAACAAAAATTTTCATCATAAACAAAAAATATGTCAAAAATACATAGAAGCAGAAAGAGGTAAAAAAAAGTGATTTAGTGAATTCCAATATCTTGCAGAAACCATTTAGCAGAATAGATCAGAAAAATTCGCCATAGATGTAAGAGTTAGCCGGCCGCGGTGGCCGAGCGGTTCTAGGGGCTTCAGTCTGAAACTGCGCTGCTGCTACGGTCGCAAGTTCGAATCCTGCCTCGGGCATCGATGTGTGTGATGTCCTTAGGTTAGTTATTTTTAAGTAGTTCTAAGTCTAGGGGACTAATACCTCAGATGTTAAGTCCCATAGTGCTTAGAGCCATTTGAATCATGTAAGAGTTAATAAAATATTCAAGGACTGTATTCTTTGGTGAAAAATGTCTACAAAAAGAAGAGCATACCTAGTAATACTACACAACTAAAACGCTATATCAAATTGCTAAGACCAAAATGTTTATATGCATGTAAATTCTTAGCGTTGAACTATTATCTGGGCAGACTAGAGATACCTGAAAGACGAATTATTAAAAAATAGTGGGTGCAATACAGACTAGACACGTTTGAAAAATGAGACGTAGTAAGGAAGTACAGAAAATAACAGAAGTAATGGCAAAGCGATTGCTATTCTTCAATGGACAAAGGTAGAGAATGAATGGAAAAGGTAAAGAAACAAATATTTCTGTATACCTGTTAAAAGAAGTCAACTATTACTTGGATTACAGAAATGAGAAAAGAATTACAAAGAACCGACATCAAAGAATCAGAAAACACAGAAAGAAACCTTTTCAAGAGCAACATAACAAGTTTAGAAATCTTTCATGGCAGAAGAACCAAGAACTCAGGAACAACTTGGACAGAAGCCAAGGAAAAGAGAACAAGGGGAAAGATGAGTGAGCACTGGAAAAACAAGAAACAACAATGTATGAAGAATTGTTACGTGAGCCCAGTTGGTCAGTACGAAGAATTAAAAAAAACTGTTACACGCATTGTGGTGTAATAATATACTTTGACGGTTAGGAAGCTGTAAGATTTGTCTTAGCGGTCTCCTTCTCCAGAAAACACGTTCCCACCCTGGCAAGCTGCCATTCATCGTCCCTGTGCTCGCAGATTGCAGGCACATTCAAGTGTAAGTACACTCCGCAGATGGTTTAAACTAAACACCAACCTGTGAATTAATAAAATCATTTACCGTACACCAGGAGAGAAGAAATCAATTGACTTTTAGAATATCAGTACTTAACTGCTGCACAGGTTTCAGTACTATATTTCAAATAATTTCAGAGATATTAAAAATTAACAGCAACATACTGAAACATTGATATGTTTTAATAACTACATCTGAAGACGGCTCAAAGTAAACTTTTTGTTGCTAAATAATTAATTACACAATATTTTGTTAATAGCAGTGTACGTTATGTAGTGTTGTTAGTTTTTAGACAGTAATTACCACATTTAGTTGTTTGACATTATTATTTTAATTTTTGCCGGCGTTGGAATGAATGAGGGTGTGAATAAACCGTCTAAATGACGTATGAAACTAGAAATTTGTTAATAATTAACTATGAATGAGCTTGTGAATCATATTGCGTTATGGATATGCGTCATGTAAAATGGTTAGTACAGCTTAAGGATTCTGTCCTTAAGACTAGTAAAGACGAATTTTCTCAGTTTATTTGATTTTTTCCTCCATGCAGTCCCGATTTTGGTAAAATATTAAAGTAATTTCGGAGCAGGAGATATGTCGAAGAGGAAAATTACCGTGCTATTCGCGAAAAACTATGAAGCTGATTTGGTGTAGTATGTTCCAGACACTCAGAATAAAGAACGATTGGGCGATTGTAGACGAGAGATATTTCCACGCTCTCGCTTCGAGAAACGGCAGCTCAGCTTTAGTAGGAGAGGAGATATGTTTCCGTGTTTTACAATAGTGTTGTAATTTACTTTTTATGAGGAGTAGAGTGTTTCGGAAAAAGACAATATCTGGCGTAAATTTTAGAGAACTTTGTGACTTTGTTTACATGGGATACGGAACTCCACATCGAAATTCCAAAATTGTAGATTAATGACTACTGGTAACTTCACGGTTTTGAGCGAATATACACTCCTGGAAATTGAAATAAGAACACGGTGAATTCATTGTCCCAGGAAGGGGAAACTTTATTGACACATTCCTGGGGTCAGATACATCACATGATCACACTGACAGAACCACAGGCACATAGACACAGGCAACAGAGCATGCACAATGTCGGCACTAGTACAGTGTATATCCACCTTTCGCAGCAATGCAGGCTGCTATTCTCCCATGGAGACGATCGTAGAGATGCTGGATGTAGTCCTGTGGAACGGCTTGCCATGCCATTTCCACCTGGCGTCTCAGTTGGACCAGCGTTCGTGCTGGACGTGCAGACCGCGTGAGACGACGCTTCATCCAGTCCCAAACATGCTCAATGGGGGACAGATCCGGAGATCTTGCTGGCCAGGGTAGTTGACTTACACCTTCTAGAGCACGTTGGGTGGCACGGGATACATGCGGACGTGCATTGTCCTGTTGGAACAGCAAGTTCCCTTGCCGTTCTAGGATTGGTAGAACGATGGGTTCGATGACGGTTTGGATGTACCGTGCACTATTCAGTGTCCCCTCGACGATCACCAGTGGTGTACGGCCAGTGTAGGAGATCGCTCCCCACACCATGATGCCGGGTGATGGCCCTGTGTGCCTCGGTCGTATGCAGTCCTGATTGTGGCGCTCACCTGCACGACGCCAAACACGCATACGACCATCATTGGCACCAAGGCAGAAGCGACTCTCATCGCTGAAGACGACACGTCTCCATTCGTCCCTCCATTCACGCCTGTCGCGACACCACTGGAGGCGGGCTGCACGATGTTGGGGCGTGAGCGGAAGACGGCCTAACGGTGTGCGGGACCGTAGCCCAGCTTCATGGAGACGGTTGCGAATGGTCCTGGCCGATACCCCAGGAGCAACGTCCACCCGGCCTCCTGCATGCCCACTATACGCCCTCGCTCAAAGTCCGTCAACTGCACATACGGTTCACGTCCACGCTGTCGCGGCATGCTACCAGTGTTAAAGACTGCGATGGAGCTCCGTATGCCACGGCAAACTGGCTGACACTGACGGCGGCGGTGCACAAATGCTGCGCAGCTAGCGCCATTCGACGGCCAACACCGCGGTTCCTGGTGTGTCCGCTGTGCCGTGCGTGTGATCATTGCTTGTACAGCCCTCTCGCAGTGTCTGGAGCAAGTATGGTGGGTCTGTCACACCGGTGTCAATGTGTTCTTTTTTCCATTTCCAGGAGTGTATAAAACTGATAACTAGGGTGTAGACTTTACAATTGTTCATTGACGGGTAAATGTTGATATTCTTTATCAAGTCGCGAGTTCTACAGTCAGGCTGTCTAGAATTGAGAGAATCTGGTATGGGCATTAACGTGATAGAGTAAACGTTAATACAATTATCCCTGTGTGAGACAAAAAGGTCAGTGCCTTCATGGAGAAATGTTTGCGGTTGCCTACGGAACGACGATTCTACCCAAGCGTGCAGCTCTTCCTTCGAAGCAAATTGCCGGTCATTAATGTCTTTTCTTCAGTCCAAAAATATGTAAGTCTCATGGGGAGAGATGGGGACTGTGTGGAGGACATATAAAGATTTCGCAGTGAAATTTCTGGAGTGTAGCCGGAACAGCGTTGGCAACATGTGGTCTCGCCCACTGCTCTGCAGACGTTTCGCTGGTCAGCTCTTATATTTCCTCCATACAGTCTCGATCGGTCTCCGTGCGATTTCCAAAATTTTTGCGTGCTCAAGAAAGACATTCGTGGCCCTCGATTTGTTTCAGACGAAGAATTTCACACTTGGGTACAATCATAGTTCCACAGGAAACCACAAAAGTCTTCCATGAAGGCATTGACCGTCTTGTTTCATAGTGTGTGAAATGTATTAACAGCTTTGGCGATTGCTTTAGAAATAATAAACAGTTTACTTACTGAGCGGTGTGGCTCGATCAGCGATATTCCCGCTGCCAGTATGGGTCGTCTTTCTGGTGGTGTGTGGAGAGCGCGCGGTGGCGCCACCTACTGGGCCGATCGGGGAACGAGGGGTAAGCTCTAGCAAGTAGCGAGGATTTTGCTTTGGGATGCATAGCAAACGCGTCGTTCGCCAAGTCTGGCGGACAGTACAGGTGCCGTGCGAGGCAGCAGGGAGAGCAGATCTACACTCCTGGAAATGGAAAAAAGAACACATTGACACCGGTGTGTCAGACCCACCATACTTGCTCCGGACACTGCGAGAGGGCTGTACAAGCAATGATCACACGCACGGCACAGCGGACACACCAGGAACCACGGTGTTGGCCGTCGAATGGCGCTAGCTGCGCAGCATTTGTGCACCGCCGCCGTCAGTGTCAGCCAGTTTGCCGTGGCATACGGAGCTCCATCGCAGTCTTTAACACTGGTAGCATGCCGCGACAGCGTGGACATGAACCGTATGTGCAGTTGACGGACTTTGAGCGAGGGCGTATAGTGGGCATGCGGGAGGCCGGGTGGACGTACCGCCGAATTGCTCAACACGTGGGGCGTGAGGTCTCCACAGTACATCGATGTTGTCGCCAGTGGTTGGCGGAAGGTGCACGTGCCCGTCGACCTGGGACCGGACCGCAGCGACGCACGGATGCACGCCAAGACCGTAGGATCCTACGCAGTGCCGTAGGGGACCGCACCGCCACTTCCCAGCAAATTAGGGACACTGTTGCTCCTGGGGTATCGGCGAGGACCATTCGCAACCGTCTCCATAAAGCTGGGCTACGGTCCCGCACACCGTTAGGCCGTCTTCCGCTCACGCCCCAACATCGTGCAGTCCGCCTCCAGTGGTGTCGTGACAGGCGTGAATGGAGGGACGAATGGAGACGCGTCGTCTTCAGCAATGAGAGTCGCTTCTGCCTTGGTGCCAATGATGGTCGTATGCGTGTTTGGCGCCGTGCAGGTGAGCGCCACAATCAGGACTGCATACGACCGAGGCACACAGGGCCAACACCCGGCATCATGGTGTGGGGAGCGATCTCCTACACTGGCCGTACACCACTGGTGATCGTCGAGGGGACACTGAATAGTGCACGGTACATCCAAACCGTCATCGAACCCATCGTTCTACCATTCCTAGACCGGCAAGGGAACTTGCTGTTCCAACAGGAGAATGCACGTCCGCATGTATCCCGTGCCACCCAACGTGCTCTAGAAGGTGTAAGTCAACTACCCTGGCCAGCAAGATCTCCGGATCTGTCCCCCATTGAGCATGTTTGGGACTGGATGAAGTGTCGTCTCACGCGGTCTGCACGTCCAGCACGAACGCTGGTCCAACTGAGGCGCCAGGTGGAAATGGCATGGCAAGCCGTTCCACAGGACTACATCCAGCATCTCTACGATCGTCTCCATGGGAGAATAGCAGCCTGCATTGCTGCGAAAGGTGGATATACACTCTACTAGTGCCGACATTGTGCATGCTCTGTTGCCTGTGTCTATGTGCCTGTGGTTCTGTCAGTGTGATCATGTGATGTATCTGACCCCAGGAATGTGTCAATAAAGTTTCCCCTTCCTGGGACAATGAATTCACGGTGTTCTTATTTCAATTTCCAGGAGTGTAAAAGGGGCTGTTTACCCGGGTGATGGTGACGTAGGAAATATCGCCGGCGTGGAAGCAGTCACTCTATTGGGAATCCGTTGGTGTGTTTCGCTTGCTATAGTCTCCTGGCACCGGTATTTGCGGCGGCTGGCTTCGTCGAACAAGCAAGAGGGTAAGGGCCTTGCTTGTGCTGTAAATTGTGGCCGGAATCGACTACTGGGTTCAGTGCTGTTGACTTCAATTTCCTGGCCGGCCGTTGCTACTCCTACTGAGTCTGTCCACGAATGTGTTTAATTTCAACTTGCTTAGTACGCAATTTTATAGTGAGAGTTGTACGTGATGCGACGGTTAACATTTACTAGGGCCTGGAGTGCTGATACATTCTGTTTGAGCATTGCTACTGTCAGTGTTTAACCGTCACTGAAAACAATTTGGCTGGCCCTTGTCTAAGTGCCGCCTGGGTATTGTATTTATATCACACGACGGAGTTAAGCTGGTCAGTTGCTACATATGGATAAAATTTTCCCTGGATATATTTTTCTGTGAATTGCAATAACATTACTGTTACAATTTTATCTGAAGTAATAGTGTGTCTGAGAGACACGTGTCTAATTCTAAATGAGTAGTTTCATAAATTCTTACGAGATACTGAGAGGCCCGTTGTTATTGTGTGTTTAAATAGTTTGAAACTGATTCTATTAATGAAAGTACAAGAATTCCTTCAATGACAGTATGTGGATATTGTAATTAATTCTGATTTAATCACAAATTAAAGTGTGGCTATTTGCTGTAAGTCGCCTTGTGTTTTGCGTCGGGGGGGAACTCGATATACCGTTAGCCTGCAAGCTAGTTACTAGCATTTTGATTTCGTTTTATCGGGACTTCTGCTGTTTGTCTTGGTAGCGGGTGCGGGGTCCTGGGTTGTGTCCTGCTTGTGCTGTGTGTATTTTCGAGACCCTTTGCCCGCGCGTGCCGGCTAGCCGTGTATCTAGTTCGCTCGCGGCTTAATGTATAATTGGCATTACGCACATAAGATAATAGATTTGTACTGCTTAGGTGATGTTCATTAATAGGTTGATTAATGCTACAGATGATGTGCTGTAATTATTGTGTTTCTAGTTACTTAAGGCAGATGTCAGTCTGTTGTAGATACCCACTAGTTCTGGGATTAAATTTTAGTAAATTGTTATTCAGGTTGATCATAGTTTTTGAGTAAATACTTGGCTAAATGTGTAATAGACCATAAGTGCTGTGGTTTATGAATGTTTAAGTTTTGAAGTAACCAGCTCTCATGTGGTTTTATTTGTTATCTGTCTTGAATGAGATTTTCACTCTGCAGCGGAGTGTGCGCTGATATGAAACTTCCTGGCAGATTAAAACTGTGTGCCCGACCGAGACTCGAACTCGGGACCTTTGCCTTTCGCGGGCAAGTGCTCTATCATCTGAGCTACCGAAGCACGACTCACGACCGGTACTCACAACTTTACTTTTGTTATCTGTCTTGTTTAAATGTCCCAAATAAATGTTCAGTGCAACTGTCGATGGTGATTGCCTGATGTGTCACTTGGTCCAGTCCTACCACCCCACAGCCTTTTGTGCTGAGCTTGTGTCGTTGTGTAAAAGGTAGAATTCCATGCTGTGCTGACCCATCACTTACTTTTGCCCATGTATCTCCTTATCATTACACATCTCAAAAGATTTAGAATCTGATACTGAAGTTCAAATGACCATACAATCCTTCAGTCTGTGACAAAGTAATAAACCTATGGTAACAATAATCTGTTTCACAGCAGTTGTAATTGCCTTAGAGCTATAACCAACAAGTAAACATTTCCGAAGAATAACTTTATGTCTATTCAGATCAGCAGAAGTGACGGCCATCTCATCACATAGTAATGTAGCATAAAGAACAGCACATACCAAAACCTTTGTTTGCACCCACATTGCTCAAACCCTTACGGGAATCGGTAAACTGCCGCGAGTAATGAGTATAGAGGGCAGGAGCACTACAAATGTAGTGTGTGGACAGTAAGTTGCAAATGTGGGTTTCATGGGTTGCGTGACAGACATAAGTCCCAGCAGTCGCAGTATCCTCTATGTCCTCTATGGCTCAGTCGGACGTCGGCCTTCGGCTGTGGAGCGGTGCGGTACGTCCCGGCCGCTCCGTGTCGCGTTTACGGGCGTGTTGTTGTTTACCACGCCACCGCAATAGTGTTGAGTGTCATAATTACGTTTCTGACATCCGATGGCTCTTTCGTATCGAAAGCCACGATCAAGCTGCAGTTTGACACTATATACTCTAGACGCAATGCCCACGAACTAGAGAGATTTTTACGCGATGTGATGCATGTTGACCCAAAAGAGCTGCTGGTTATTCACTTATCTATCGTCTCCAGCGTTATCTACCTTAAGTTCACTGACGATGAGGTCTGTGACAACCTTCTCAGACGATCGACGAAAGGTTATAGGTTCTGCCACTCTGACGGGAATGTGGGTGTGGTAACGCTCGAACGTGCTGAACTGGGAATACAAAATGTACGCTTGTTTGAGCAACCATTTGAAGTTCCAGCTGATTTGGTCACCCTTGCTCTTCGACCATATGGCACAGACCACGGCCATACTGCTGTGAGCGTGTGGGTGCCATTCTGTCATTCTGCGCAACGGATTAATCTGAGATACCCTTTACCCTGTGGCTCTTGCAAGATGCAATTTCCACCCCTACACTACTACAGAAGTCAGACGAGACGCTCCTAACGTTCTAAAGAGAAATGCCTGAAAAACTTTCAGCAATAAATATCTTCTGAAGTAGTCCGCTGTAAGGAAATAACGCAAAAATTCACAAAGTTTCTTACGTAACTAGTGGGATACTTGGGTACTGGAGTAGTGCTAGTTAGTGTAAGAAAAACATGAAACTAACGAAAATTATTATTTATTTTTGCAAAAATTCTGAGAAATCACAATGGCACTTTCAGTTATGAACTGGACAAGTTATTTCCAGGTTCTTTTCGGAATGTGAAGTTACCTCTTAAGGATAGGATTCGCTGATGAAATTTCTACAGAAAGTTTAAGATTGTTATTGACTTAGCATGATGGCTGAGAGCCGCACCTACTCAACTTGAATAATTATCCGTTAGAATGTTGCTAGGTTGTCACGTGTGAAATGCAGTGAAGTGTATTGTTGTGGAGTAAATATGGGCCTTGCAAGAGCTGTAGCGCACAATACCGTAAGCTGTGATGACTGCTGTCTGCGCCGCTCGCTGCTGACAAATAAAATAACTCTCATTCTATCTGGATTGACCTTCGCCAATCAAACTCTCCCTACGCCTTGACGAAGTCAAGGACTCCTATTCGCCCCTAGTCTAACTATTGGCATGGTACACCGGTCAGATAACCAGTCCACCACGATGCCACTCAAAAAATTCGCTCACAGTTGTTTAACTATAACTCTGCCTGTTCACACTGCACAATAAGTGTGGTGGCCAACACAGTGAACAACACTTAATCGCAAGGACTCAATATAGAGTCGCACTCCGATTCGCTCTCGACAGAGGTGCTCTCCCAGTGAAGTACTGAGGAGAGACTTGTTCCTCGCTCTTTGAGTACATGTACAAGCGCACACACTCTCGTTATGTGTTCTCGCTCCAAGAGCAACAACAGAACGGCCCCTCTCCATGCCAGATGTGAAGGGGTATATCCTTCGGTTTCTTCCATTACTCCTTCAGCTCAAGGTGTCAGGAATATCATCAGCCAGTCAGAATTGCACTTCTAAAACGGGAGAATGACATTTCTTTTAAGGTGAGCGATCCAGAAATCTGCAGCATCGGCGTTGCTGTCTCCCTGTGAAAACCTCTGAAACTGTGTGCTATGTTTGTAAAGAATGTGTAGGCTGGGCGCTCCCAGGCAATGTAGCGGAATTTGCTTTTAAGCCGAACACGGGGTCATTCTCCCCTTTCACTTGGGCAAACGCTGTCCGCTCCACGGGCAGTCGCCGTCTGACGTAGATAGGTTGAATCGTCCTCTGAAGGGACCGACCTCTCGGCGTGCGGTTCACCTCCCCAAACTAGAAGCTCTTGTGACCGTTGTGTCTTGAATGTCTGTGTGTATGCCAGCCTCGAGTATCTCAAACCCCAATGTGCACTTGTTATTTGCGTATCGTTTACATGAATTCATACAACATTGACTTTATCTTATCGAGTTTGGGTTCGACTGAAGTGTCTTGATGTGCGGAATATGATTGTGAGGACGGAATATGTAAATACTGAAGGTCAGGAGACCACGACGGCTTACGCTGCCGAAAAATGGAAGACCTTGTAACGCCGGAAATGCATATCATATTTTCATCTATTGTACTATAATTTTTTTCCTTGTTTTGCTACCTGAAGATATGATTTTTCTGTGTATTTATATATTGTAATTGCATCACAATATATATATATATATATATATATATATATATATATGCATTTATGTCGATGTATAAATGGTTTGTTTTGTAAATATTATTTGTTCTTTTACGCTGCGTCTTGCCTAGGGAAAATTATGCTATTGAACGATTACAGCGATAGGTCATGTGGAGAACCATAGTGTTTAGGATCTTTGGTAGTGTTGGCTCTGCCACGTGGAGCGCGGGCAGAGCAGAGTCTGTCTGGAGTAGGGCGGTGGAGCAGGTGTGTTGAGTGACGCTCCCGCGAGTTGCCGCGCTTCCGGGGTTTGGCAGCATGTAATTGCGCTCGATTTGCTATGATAGTTTCTGGCACGGTGTCGTGGACAGGACATATTAGTTGGCACACATCAAGAGCCCGTTTCGCCTGGTGACCGTGTCGAGAAGAAGGCGCGCCAACATCCAGCTTTGCAACAGCGATCGACGACTTCAAGCCTTGAATCAACCAACAAGGAAGAATGAAAGCACGTAAAGTTTTAGAACTGTATGGCAGACCTCAGCTTTTCAAACTGTTCCATTTGCATCACTAAAATACAGCAACTTAGCATGAACCTTTGTTGCTCATTGTCCCAATCGCTTTACCAAGCAGGGTCCCTTCCTTTTCCGAAATGAAGCAAATATCATTCCATTTCACTGCTTTAATTTCTAAGTTCAGTTAAAGTATTCATAGCTGGCTACAATACTTAGATTACACAAGCACAAATTAAGAGTGTGTTTTTTTACTGTATTTTAGCTTACCTATGACTGCAGCTCAGCTTGGTACGTACTAAATTTTACTATTGTTAATTGTTCAAAATCATTTAATTCAAGTTCAAAGTTAAATCTCTTATTTCTAAATTGCGGAGATTCAAGTTGCTTTTGAGATGATTTTTGAGGTAGCCCAAGACCTTATTTTATTTAATTTCGTAGTGCTTCAGAAACAAAGGTCAGTATTAATTCCAGTCACTAAATTAACTTTCAATGTTCCAGTTTTATTAATTCTTTTGCTAAGTTAAGTCAGAGTGTAGCGAAATTTATTACTTCCGACAAACATTCAGTTTTACACACAACACGTGTCCACCTTCAGTTGCCACGCTTTCAGTGCTAATTATATGTGCATTAACCTTCCATTTTCAGGTGTTATAGTAGTTGTCCATAGGACTGGCGACCGTAATTTTCCCCAAATCTCAAATATCTAATTAACGCCAGTTAATTGTTAACGTAATGACCACAAATTTGCTTTCTTGATTAACTTCACCCTTTTTGAAAGTTATATTTCCAACAATTTCATTTGCTTTTTTCCTTTCATTTAGACATAACCCTTCCTCCCTCTTTACCGACAGATCAACTGCGGTGATGATTGCCTTTCCCAAATTTCCATTAGGTACACGCGGTTTAATTTTTCACTGTCATTAAGGTTGATAAGAGAGGGGGAGGTTACAACCTTCGAAACTTACCCTGTCCTTAACAGGGTGCGTCAGGTCCGTATTGAATTGCCATGTACCTTCGTATCTCATGATCGCTTCTTGCCGGGCGATAATTATTTACGACGGTCAGCCGAGGACCTGCTCCAGATGTGGACAAGTAGGATATGTGCTTACCGAATGCCTGTAACACGGTCTCGCGCAGGCGCCCTCAGCCGATCAGATTCGACCATTGATAGCGACCTCTATGCCGTTTACGTATATTGCGGCGGCGAGACGGGAGACGCCAGCTGTTTATGACGACCCTTCCATAGTGGTGCAAGCCTTGGAGGCGCCAACAACAGTTCCTGAGGAGCCCCCAGCGTCTTCCAGCACCGATGCCTGGAAGATACACGCCTGGTCGAGCCAAGGCGCATCACTGCAACGACAAACTGACGGTGCGGTGGAAGTTGGCGAATAGGATGGTGCGTCTACCCCCTGCCTTGCGCCGGACACACAGGCGACACAGCGTAAATAGAAATCGCCGAAGCGGCATAAGAAACGGCGCTTAACGACCGACACAGTAGAACGGCCCGAGGAAGCAACGATGGATGATGAGGTGCGTCAGCCGATAAACCGATCCGATACGGCCAATAGTAACGTATCACACGGTTCGCTGTCTTCTCCCGCTACCGGTGGGTCCACGTCCCCGGGGATGCACCCCCGACTACGTCTATCTCTCGAGATCCTGTGGTATCGACCTCCCTGGGAGACTGGGCGCAGGAGATATAGATGCAGGATGCATTTCGGGACCCTGACGATACATCTATGCCGTTGGCAACGTCTACGTTGACGGTGACAGACGCCTAGGCCAGCATGACCCACACCCGTCGCTTCTTATCTCTACGCCCTGAAGACTCTCCACCTGTAAGTGCAGGGACAGCCTCCACGACTTGATGGAACAAGCATACCGCCTCGCCACGACCAATGTCAGCGGCGTTACTTCTGCTCCCAAAACCCGTGTGTTGCAAGATAAGTTACGAGCTGTGGATCTGGATGTTGTTTTCCTTCAAGAAGTCCGGCGATACCTACGGATATAACGCTTAAGCTATGCTTTCAGATGTGAGCCGTGGAGGTACAGCAATTCTGCTGAGGGAAGAAATTATGGCAACTGATATATCCTATTTACCGTCGGCCAGGGGTCGCACTCACGGTTGGTACAGTTCGTCTGGTGAATCTGTATGCTCCTTCCGGTACCGATACAAGGAGAGAACGCCGCAGCTTTTTTGCCGAAGACATAGCACCACTCTTCCAGGGCAATGCCGACCACTTAGTAGTAGGCGAAGATATCAATTGTGTGCTCAGACCATCCGATCAGATGCTGTACTGTACCACCTGCCCAGCACTTCAGTTGGCTTTGTCGGACACTTGGGTCATACAACACGGAGACCGAAAGGCAAACACCTACTTTACTAGTCATTCCGCGAGCCGTTTGGATTGAGTTTGCATCACAGGCGGCCTGCGATCGTCAGTTGTTCACGCTGAGATGTGGCCTGCAGCATTCACAGACCACCTAGCTAAGTGTCTACTCTCACCCTCCCCTGCCAACGCGGCCGACGAAGTAGAGGTCCGTGGTGCCTCAATGAGGTAAATTGCAGACGCGAAGTTGAGTCCACATGGAGCAGATGCCGCCGGCGATTACCCGCCTACGGTTCCATACTTCAGTGGTGTTTACTGTGTGTCAAGCCCACCTTGTGACGAACATTAGTCTCTTATGGACGAGAGAGAGCGCGCTGGTATAACGTGACCACTGATTTCTACTACACTGATGACCGCTAATTGGCCGTGCAACTGCCGTCGCCGGAAGACAATCGGCAGAACACCTCGTCAGGGCACCATTGCTACGTATCACCGCCATACGTCTCGCAAGAGTGCGGGTGCGGGCGAGGACAATTGATGATATTAGAGGAGAACGACCTTCCCTCCACCATATCATTCAAGATAGGAGAAGACGCAAGAGGCAGCTCATTACAGAGGTCGAGACGGAGAATCTACGACGAGCTGAAACTCAAACAGGCATCGTTCGAGCATTCACAGTCATATACACTTCTCTACGAGCGAGAGTAAAACATGGCTGCAGGAGTCGGGGAAGTCCTATCCGACCTACTCGTCTCTCGGAACCCGCAAGATGATGCTACGCTCTTGTCGCAGGTGACTTTGGAAGAACTACGAGAGGCTATACTGCGCAGTGCTCCCAACAAAACGCCGGGCCCTAACGGACTCCCTCTTGAATTTTACAAAAGGTTTTTTGATCTTATGGGACCAATGTGGGGTCAGGACGTACAGAGAATTCCTGAACCCCGATTTTCAAGTACCATCTGAAATCACTGAATGCTTCTTGATTTCGCTACCCAAACCCGGTGGAGGTTCTCGCCCACTTGATTTTCGACCACTGACAGGACTAAACACCGACTATAAGCTGTTAACACGCGTCCTCCGTGAGAGGTTCAGATCTACGGTAATGGCGGCCATTCACACTGACCAAACCTGCCTCGGAGGCGACACTTAAGTGTTTACGACTTTAAGCACCTATAGAGATGTGGTGGCGCTGATGCAAACATGCCGTCTCCACGGCGCTCTTGTTGCGCTGGGTTTTGGCCATGCTTTCGATCGCGTCGAATATGGTTTTCTGCTTGCAGTTATGGAACACATCGGTATCCCACGCAGGACGACACCTGTTGTGCTTCGTTTGATCCATGGGGCGATCACGACACCTGCTGTGCTTCGTTTGATCCATGGGGCGATCACGTGAATTACGGTAAGCGGCTGTTTGTCCGCCCCCTTCTGTATCAACAGGGCCTTCAGACAGGGTTGTCCTCTTTCTGCCATGTTATTCGCCATTGTGCTCGAACCAGCTCTTCATGGACTGAGGAGACGCTTGGAAGGACAGCCTCCGCTCCGTGACCTTTCGTTGTGGTGCACACGCCGATGATGTGATGTTCTTAGTACGGACTAGTGACGAAATACAAACGGCGCTTTCCTGGCTCCAACAGCATGAGGCGGTGACAAGCAGTGCGATAAACCTCCGGTAATCACGCAACATGGATGTGGGACGAGGTATGCCTGCAGAACTGGATGTACCCCTGACAAATGTCCCAATGCTCAAATGTTTAGGGATATCGCTCCATCGACAAAAACAACGTACGGAGGCCTTTACGTATCGTAGGGTCTTACTACGACTCCACATAGAGGCTCGCCTCGATAAATTCAGATCATTGGAAATTTTGCAGCGCGCTCAATACTCAATGTGTACATAGCTTCTCACCTTAATCATTACGCCAACGTATTACCGATGACAGACATGATGGCTTTCAGGACACAAGCAGTGTTTGGATACGTGGTTAACGCTGGTGCCGTTTTTAAGATTCGTTTTGTTACTCTTACTTTACCCTTCCACAAAGGAGGTGTTGGACTCACTCATGTCAAGCACAGAGCGTTGGCGCTGTACCTTCGCTCAATGCTGCGACGCTGGCTTTCACCAACAGACAGCCTTCCTGGCCTCCTGATAACAGCGGTGGCCCACACACCCTGTGCCCACCGGTACCTGTTGGACATTTATCGCCCTCGCTGTCACATATTAGCACTTTTTCGTGAGCACGGCTATATGTTTGGGGTTATACCGGAGACACGGAATCCGACAGTAAAGACATTATAGTCTTGTTCAAATAACCTACGGATTTGCTGTCGGGTGACGTCGTCGACCACCGCCGATATTTCGACAGGAGCACACCCTGCCATTTTCAAGGCAGAAATGCAAGAAGGAAGCAACGTGCAAGGGAATTTTTATAGGAAGCCTGCTCACACTGACTTGTATCTGCGAGCTGATAGTTGTCACCATCCAGCTCAGCGTGAAGGAGTACTTCGTGCCTTGGTTCACAGGGCCCACTTTATCTCCGACCCCGAAAGTTTGGCAGCTGAGCTATCACATCTCGAAGTCACCTTTCGTCAGAATGGTTATAGTGAGAGGCAGATCAAACGTACTTTGCGCTACCAGCCTTCTGTGCAACGGGTGAGTGACGATAGCAACGAAGTGGCACCTAAGTCTATGGCCTTTTTGCCTTACGCAGGAAGCATTTCCAACAGGATTGGCCGTATTTTGCGGAAATATGATGTGAATTGTGTTTTCGACCATCTTCTAAGATTAAGTCCGCAAAAGATTATCTTGGTTTGCGTAAGGCTGATGTCTATCGTATTCCTTGCGATTGTGGCATGTCATTTATTGGTCAGACAATGAGGACTGTGGAAGACCGGTGTATTGAACATAAGCGTCACACACGCTTACAACAGCCGAGCAAATCCGCTATTGCACAACATTGCCTTGACACCGGTCATCCTACGGAATACAACAACACGGAGAGTCTGGCTTGCACGTCCAGCTATTGGGATAGTGTTATTAAGGAAGCTGTTGAAATCAAACTATCAAGCAACCTTATAAAGAGAGATGGTGGACTTTGTTTAAATGCTGCTGGAAATCCGGCTCTGTCTCTCATCAAAAAACAGAGGGACAGAATTGGTGCCACCTCAACTGTTGATTAATAGTCACTATCGATATTTCTGGTGTTGATTATCTTTGGTTGTGTGTTGACTCTGCGGTTACTTGCTCTGGGTGTGGTATCTTTCTTGTTACTCCTCTGTGAACCGAGGTATTAAATTCCCTTGCACATTGCTTCCTCGTTGCGTTTGTGCCCTGAGAATGGGAGGGTGTGCTCCTGTCGAAATATCGGCGGTGGTCGACTACGTCAACCGGCAGCAAACCCGTAAGTTATTTGAACATTCAAATCGCCGGGAATAGTTAAGGTCTCATATTATAGTGTTCTCCAACGCTGGAATCCGGCTAACGACTTTGTGCGACGCAACCCCCGCGTTTGGGGAGCAATCCACGCGCCCTTCCTGTCAACTTTAGTGCGGTAGAAGTGACATGTGATTACCAACTAGAAATTTCCGACCCGACGAAGGCTGCATGCCATTCACCTATCTGACGACCCCTTGTGGCCCCGTTGCGCGACGGTAGACACGGACGAACACAGACTGAACCGTAGTCCCGCACGCGATTGCTGGAAACTGATCCGCCAGATACTGGCTTTCCTGCTATGCCCCCCCTATGTTTCGATTGTGCACCTGGACCTCTTTCATCCCGACGCTGTCTATTTCCCGATGACGCGTATGAATGCGGCCAACTGGGTACAAGGAATAACGATACACTACATGTACCGCGACGGCGAAAAGGAAGTCCTCGGTTTGTGGCAGTACAAGATCGACGAATTCCTGTCCTTAACGAACAGAACGGAATACCGGAACCGTTTTGCGAACTATTTGGGATCGTCATTCATGGACCACCTCCCAACTGGGGGAGGGGGGGGGGGTGCCGGGTATGAGAAGAAAATGACTTGCAGAAGTGATGTTTCCACGATTCCCCTACGGTAACAGAAGCAGCCTCTGACTGTGTGCAGAGGTCCCGGACGCTCCGAAGGTTGATGTCCATTGCAATGACAACCGCCTGTTACTGGCCGCCCGCTTCGATAAGGTGATCCCAGCGGGCAAGATGGCCCTTGTTAGTTCACATTACCGGCATAATTTTTGGCGTACGGCTCCCTTGTTTTTGTTCTTCTTACACACAAAACAGTAAATAAATAAAAATAAATAAATAAAAGTAGGATAGAGCATCTGCCAATATAAGCAGAAGATCCCGGGTTCGAGTCCCGGTCGGGGCACACATTTTCAACCGTCCCCGTTGACATTTATCAACGCCTGAAAGCAGCTAATGGTATTGATTCATTGTAATTTCATTATTATTTTTATGTTGAACTGAAGCATCATACAAATTTTCACTTTTCTAAGTCCAATATTTAGCGCCTTCAATTTTTCTTAAAACCGTGGATTCCGACCAAAATATTGCTTTAATCACGTTGAGAGTTGTACCAGTTAATTTTGTTTGACATACACCTGCACATTATGACCAGTTTCTGGCTTCCTATCTTTATTATTTAGCAACTCTTTATTTTTTCTTAAAAGAGGGTATTTAGGTAAAAATATTGACCTAATCAATCTGAGACTTGACAGTTTAAACATGATTACACTAAAGCATATGTTGACAAAGTTTGAAGAAGCACCTTTACTTTTTAATTTCATTCTGAATTATGGTGTAATACTCGTGTGCTAGGCACAGACGTGTTACGGTGACGTGGCGCTACTAGCAGTGAACTGGGGTTAAGTCCCGGCACACTCGCTCACCTCTGTATCTCTCAAATGACACAGCGCTTGTTTCGCCACAGCTTCCTGAAAGACAATCTCCACTACTTACAAATTAACAATGTTGAGGCTTGAATTCAAAGAAATACTATCGACAGCAACTGAGAGATTTATACCAAATAAATTAACAAACGATGGAGCTGATCCCCCATGGTACACAAAATAGGTCAGAATACAGTAGCACAAACAACGAAAACAGCATTCTGAAACGAACGCAAAAGACCCCAAGATTGGCGATCTTCTACAAAAACTCGAAATTTAGAGCGGACTTCAATGCGAGATGCTGATAATAGTTTCCATAACGAAACGTCGTCTCGAAACCTGGCAGAAAATCCAAAGAGATTCTGGTCGTATGCAGTGAAAAACTGCTTTTAATAAACATTTTAAATACAGTACAAGAATGCACTTGACAATCCGAGAAAACATGCAGCATGTCTTATTAAATAAAACAGTTAACTAGTGAAAAACTGTGAATATCTTCTAGCGGCAAGACGCAATCAATGCGCTTTCTGCGCGATAGCAATGGAAATACTGTCGATAATAGTGTTGCTACAACAGAGTTACTAAACGCAGACTTCCGAAATTTCTTCACCAAAGAAGCCGAAGTAAATATTCCAGAATTCGAATCAAGAACAGCAGCCAACATGACTAACTTGGAAGTAAATATCCTTGAGATAGTGAAGCAGTTTAAATCACTTAATAAAAGCAAGTTTTCCTGTCCAGACACTATACCAATTAAATTCCTTTCAGGGTATGCTGATGCAATCATATACAACAGCTCGTTCGACGAGAGATCCATGCACTAACACTGGAAAGTTGCACAGGTCACACCCGTATTCAAGAGCGCAATAGGGGTAATCCACTAAATTACAGGCCCGTATCATTAACGTCGATGTGCAGCAGGATTTTGGAATATATGTTTTGTTCCAACACTATGAATTACCTCGAAGGCAACGGTTTATTGACACCCAGCACGGGTTTAGGAAACATCGTTCTTGTTTAACACAACTGGCTCTTTACTCACACGAAGTGCTGAATGCTATCAACAAGGGATTTCAAATTGCTTCCGTACCTCTCGATTTCCAGCGGTTTGTAATCAAATTGCGCGCATATGGAATAACGCCTCAGGTATGCGACTGGGTTCGTGATTTCCTTTCAGAGGGCACATTTCGTAGTAGTTGACGGAAAGTCATCGTGTCAAACAGGAATGATTTCAGGAGTTCCGCAAGGTAGTGTTACAGGCCTTCTGCTGTTCCTTATCTATAGAAACGATTTAGGAGACCATCTGAACATCTGTCTTAGGTCGTTTGCAGATGATGCTGTCGTTTATCGTCTAGTAAAGTCATCAGAACATCAAAATAAATTGCAAAACGATTTGTAATAGATATCTGTACGGTGCGAAAATTGGCAGCTGACCCTCAAAAATGAGAAATGTGAGGTCATACACAGAGTTCTGAAAGGGATCCATTAAAATTTAGTTACACGATAAATCTGTCAGATCTAAAGACCGTAAATTCAACTAAATACCTAGGAATTACAATTACGAATAACTTAAATTAGAAACAGCACATAGAAATCGTTATGAGGAAGGCGATCCAAAGACTGCGTTTCATCAGCAGGACTCTTAGAAGATGCAACAGGTCTATTAAAGGGAGTGCATACGCTAAGCTTGTCCAACCTCTTTTGGAGTTCTGCTGGGCGGTGTGGGATCCTTACCAGATTGGATTAACCGTGTACGTCAAGAAACTTCAAAGAAGGGCAGCACGTTGTGTATTATCGAGAAATAGAGGAAACTGTGTCACTAACATGGTACAGGATTTGGAAGACATCATTAAAAGCAAAGGCATTTCTCGTTGCAACTGAATCTTCTCACGAAATTTCAATCATCAACTTTCTCCTATGAATGCGAAAATATTTTGTTGACGCCGACCTACATAATAAAATAAGAGAAATTAGAGCTAGCATGGAAATATTTCGGTGGTCGTTTTTTCTGCGCACTGTTCGATAGTGGAATAATAGAGAATGGTGAACTTACTGTCGGGCACTTAAGTGTGATTACAGAATGTTACACTGAATGAATGCTTTCTTTTTACAGATGCCATAGTTATTTCCACAAACACATGTTTCTCTGAAAAAACTAATACATTTTAAGAATTTTCATAACAATGTGCTAATTTCATATTTGATGCATTGTTGATAATTATGTTTCATTACCATAACTACTATGTACTTCCGTTTCTTTGTGAATGAGTTCTTAATTCAAATGGGCGCAAACTGTTGTAGTCCTGTCTTCCTCGGTTGCGTGTAATATTACGGTATGTTGATAATTTTTGCTTTTGGACCGTCTAACTGCAACAGAATGAAACACAATTTTCGTGACACACGCTTTTCGCCTTAATTCTCGGCAGTGCATCTTTAGTGGCCAGGTTCCGTGGAAGATTTTCCACATTTTGTGTTTTTGTTACATTTTTGGCTCTGTTCCTATTCTTATAATTGCCACTTAGGGTTTTTTCGGTTTCCACACTTCACAGCACTAGGAACTGAACACTTGTTTGATGCTATGTTTTGGTTTGTTATCATTATCAATATCGAAACACAACACAAATCAAAACATTGCATCAAACATGTGTTCAGTTTCTAGTCTGTGAAGTATGGAAAACAAAGGAACCACAAATGGCAATTACAAGAATAGGAACAGCGCCAAAAATTGAACAAAAACACATGCAGAAAATCGTCCACGGACCCTTCCACTGAAGATTCCTTGCAAAGAATGAAGGCGAAACGCATATCACAGGAAAATTGTTTAATTCAGTTGTAGTTAGACCTAATAGGACGCAAACTGATTTAATGAACTTCGAATGCCATATCGGAAATTTGACCTTTGGAAGACTAATGGCTTTGTGTGTAACCATATTTCATAAATATACTGATACAATGAGTTTTTTACAAATATTAACTAAATCTATGTATGTGGGCATGAAACTGTGAAGTTTTGACTTCTGTACGTTCTTCTTTAGGTAATTCAGGCATCGTATGAGAACTGGTAATAAACATTACAAAATCTTTATGTGTAGGAGTGGATGGGTGAAAGTGTGGAGATCTTTTCGACTTCGATATCAAATTTCTTGTACTATTGTTCAGTTAAGAGGTCACCATAGCTATTATGTATTTTATCTGAAATTTTAAGTTTTTTGAGTTTTTAGCTTTTATAGTCCCCATGGCTAAAGTTTTGTGCTTTTCATTGGTTAAAACAAGTAAATTTTGTTACTGTCCAAAATCCTAGATTCTCGCATTTTGGAAAACTTAGTAAGGGGATGTAAGTTGCTACGTCTTAAATCGTGCACTTACTCGTCTCTGGCTGACCGGAGCTCACAGCCGGTGCAAGAAGGCCCCATTATCGGAGTACAGGAGCGGTTTTGACACATGCCACCTAGGCGCGTGGCAGCTGGTCGGAGGAAGTCTGCAGAATGATTCGTGGACGAACGCGGTGTGCCCAGTCACGCTTCAGGGCGCTAAAGCAGCCGCGAATATTAGTAATTATTCATTCACATTAGTTTTATACAATGCAAGACAGCGTATAATATTTTACAGCTACAGGACTGTAACAGCAGAGCAATGGCATACTCGAGTGAGGTTGTAGAATCGTGTAAATGCTAATGTGCTGTGAGTGAACGTTAGACATCTTTTGGACTTATGGTATGGACTTAAAGTACAGTACATGTAGTGTCTAGTACAAGCAGCTCTGATTTCAAGATACCTTTCTCATCATTTCTTTATGTGTTGCTGCAGCAATTGTGTGGAATAGTAAGAGTAGGAATTTGGTGGCGCATGTGTCACTTAGGCACACGATTAGGAACTACACTGCCGTGACATAGGTACCTTGGGAGTAAGACTACCTGTCAATGTTATCGAGTCCGGTACCAAACCAAAGTGACAAATAACTGAAGATCAGTTTTTAAGAACCAATAGTAATGTAAAAACTGCTGAGGGGCTTTACAAATGTTCAAGGCAACTAAGATTTTAAAATCAACAAAGGGTTTCAACTGAGCCACTGCTGCTACTTTAACTTTTTCATGCTGATGACCTCACCCTAATTTTTTGAAAACAAAAAGATCTGTAAAAATAAAAGGAAACTCTACTGTAACAGGCAGAATTAGCTATCAAACGAAAGTTAGTTCACTAGCCCCATGTTGCAGGTCTAGGTACCCACACGTGATTTCCGGAATGACAATGCAATCAGAAGACACAAATTCAAAAGTAAGACTGATGTACTACTTACAGTATTTTCTTCATTCAAGAATAGACAAGATGTCAGAACTCGCGATGTACAAAGATAATTGGAATGTAGAGTACAAGTCTACCCCCACGTTTCTCGGTGTCGATGGGAAATCCGCGTTTCAGCTGAGAATCCATCTAATCTATTCTCTTTCGAGAGCTTCGTTAAATCTGAGATCCATCACTGAAGCTAGAGTGGTCCTTCAGAAATATGTAAACAGCTTTTAAATATTCACGAACTTTGTGACAGAATGCTGGACGGTCATTTCATTAAGCAGACAAAATTTAAGACATGAATTTACTGTCGAGAGTCGATTGTTTTCCGCCAGTAATGAATATTTTAGGTGAATACAAATATATTAATTTTAAATTACGTACAGTATTATGATACGCATTTCTCAGTTTCTACACTAAAGATGGAATACACAGCACATGAAATTTACTAATGATAAATAATAATAACGAGTGAAATCTGCTTGTGGGTTTTGTGTAGTAGATGGAATTTTCATTGATATTAGACATCAGACTGGAAAACTTGGATTCCAGGATCCTTTAATGATTTAGGTGACTCTGAAACATATCAATAAACAGCACACCGACTACAAATTTTACTCTGAGTGATATACAGCAAAGGAAACATGGTCTAATTTTGGAGATGAAGTAGATTCTCTCTGGTTCACAAAACTCCATTTAATTTCGGTGGTTTTCCTTATTTATTTTATATGAATACGAGGATAATTCCTTCTTGTTAATTTTACAATTAAATATTGCATTTCTGTTTCGAAACAGCCTACGGCTCTACATCGTTGATGCCTTTAACAACACTCTCAATACGGGGGAAGTAGTTTTGTATGTCCTCGTAAGAAAAGCAGCCTATGGTTGTCACTTGGCACTGTGAATGTGTAGAGGCCTAGAAGTTGTTACTTCTATTATTTTTATTATATTTATATCTTTTGCTTATGTTGAGTCATGTCTTGGCACTAATGTTAAATCAAAATCCTAGCTTGGCATATTTACGAAAGCTTTTGCCGCCTGTAGTCAATCTTATAACACAAACCAATGTACCGTGAAACAGAATGTGAACGGTAGAGTATCACTGAACAGCATTTATGTTAAGACACAATGTCATTTAACATGATACACTTTATTTCAGTACAGTTACTTTAAAACCATTAGTCAAAAATAATAATTTCTTTAAGTCACAGGATCAAAATTAACTAAGGCTGGCTAAACAGTATTCGTCATTCCGAGGCTATTGTACTGCCGAAGAACCTAATAAAATTACAATGAATGGCTGTTTATGAAGCATGTCACATTTAAATTTTCTCTGATTACCTGTTTAATGCTTCACATTGTAACACTTCATTTCTACAATGGGTGCCAAAGAGGAGCTGTCTGTCCATCCATGGTCTGTTCGCGCCACCGGTGCGTCACCATGTGAACAGCTTCCATTAGGTAAGCCGTCCTGGCATTACTCCCCCTTGATTCATACTGCTTCTCTTACAATCCAGTTAGGCTTTTCTTCAAGTGATTCCTAGGGTGACTAGCTGCAGTAAAGCAACGTGTTTACCTAGGTTTCCTCTATAATGTGTGTGTGTGTGTGTGTGTGTGTGTGTGTGTGTGTGTGTGTGTGTATGTGTGTATGACAGAGACAGAGAGAGAGAGAGAGAGAGAGAGAGAGAGAGAGAGAGAGAGAGAGAGAGAGCTCCTCTCTATTGTTTCATTCAAATAAAGAGCATCTTTGCTTACAACTAGGTGTAACTGAAAGTATTGGTTCTGGTAGCCCAACGATGTACTCTTCGCTAAACGGAGAAATAATCTTCTTGTACCTGTTTATCAAAGACAAATTTGTTATTATTGTGTATAGTGATATCGCTTGGGAGGACTTATTCCTTCTAATATACCGTCAGTACCAGTTAAATTACACAAGAACCCCTCATAAAGTAGGAAAAGAAGTCCACATTGCCTGTGAATTATTTTATCATAATAGTTGCATGAATTAACTTCATTTACACACCACCATCACCAGGTACTCCTCCCAACAAAGCCTACTGCAATGCTAGGACTTATAACCAAGACAAGGATCAGTACAACATCCAGTAAATCAGTTACATTTTCAGTTGGTGACCAGTTGATTTTCATAAGGAGCGATCAAGAAGTTTTCGTTCATAGGCTGTACAGTCCAGAATCGGTATGCCAATCAGGCGAAAAGGCCTTGAGCACTGAAGTAATCATCCCGCTGTCAGACCAGGTTATTAAAGATACCCGTCTGATAAAACACAATGTCCTGCTCTTTGAAGAAGTCCTTATCTGCCCGCTGCACATCCTCGCATCCTTGCCCACAACTGTTCTTTTCGATACTCATGCTGCGCCAAGAAAATTATCCATTTTGCACTGGATGCTACTGGTGTTTGTCCTTCAGCAGCCAAGAGAAGAACAAAGCACGATAGTCCTGCTTGGACCCATTTGGCAATAACGTCACCATTGTCCACGTTTGCACATTTACTGTATGCACGTCGGAAAGTCACAGATGTCATACTAATCCCTTGCGTACACGTCTGTGTAAAATTACCTACATCGGAGTCGCGCTACATTGCACATACGACGCAACAAGGCCCTTAAAGGGAAATCGTTTCATCGCCAATTATATTATTTTAGCCGGCCGCAGTGACCGAGCGGTTTTAGGCGCTTCAGTCGGGAACCACGCAGCTGCTGCAGTTGCAGGTTCGAATCCTGCTTTGGGCATGGATGTGTGTGATATCCTTAGGTTAGTTAGGTTTAAGTAGTCCTAAGTCTAGGGGACTGAAGACCTCAGATGCTAAGTCCCATAGTGCTTAGAGCCATTTGAACCATATTATTTTAATTCATGTTACTCTTATACTTTAGTTTACGTCAAGTTGTTGAAAGATGCAGTAGCTCCCTGCCTTTGTAAGAGTACCTTCTCCTCATAATAGAAATTAGCTAAACCTTTATGTATTCTAGAACCCTTGAATACAAAATGTTTACCAAATTGTTCATGAAGCAGCAACACCTAGGAGCATTTCTTCTACTGAGGCGTTCAAGAGAATAGCACTGTAGTTACAGCTTCACTAAAACGAACGAAGTAAGTAGCTGTTACGTTTAACGAAAAACGTACGAGCTTAGGAAGTATCGGAGCAGACCTGTGACTTGATTCAAGACTTTCTTCCAGATAGAGCTCAACACATCGCTCTTAACGGAACTAAATGGACAGATGTAAAGGTAATATCCGGAGTACCACAGGGAAATGTGATTGGACCGTTGCTGTTCACAGTATATATAAATGCCCTAGTAGAAACTTCGGGTGCTCTTTAAGGCTATTCGCAGATGATGCAGTTGTCTATACCGAAGTAGCAACTCCAGAAGATAGTAAGAATTTGCAGAACGACCTGCAGAGAACTGACGAATAGTGCAGACTCTGAACGTAAATAAATGTAACGTGTTGCGCTTACATAGGAAAAGAAATCCATTACTGTACAGCTGCACTATTGATGACAAACAGCTGGAGACAGCGTCTGCGTGAAATATCTGGGCTTAACTATCCAGAGTGACATTAAGTGGAATGACCATATGAAACAGATAGTGGGAAAAGCAGGCACCAGACACAGATTCATCGGAAGAATCTTAAGGAAATGTAACTCATCCACGAAAGAAGTGGCTTATAAGGCGCTTGTTCGCCTGATTCATGAGTATTGTTCGTCTATCTAGGATCCCTATCAGGTACGATTGATAGAGTAGATAGAGAAGATCCAACGAAGAGGAGCGTTTTTCATCACGGGATCGTTTAGCTGGCGAGAGAGCGTTACGTAGATGTTAAACAAGCTCCACTCGCAGACGTTACAAGAGAGGCGTTGTGCATCACGGAGAGATTTACTTTTGAAATTTCGAGACAGCACTTTTCAGGAGGAGTCGGACAATATATTACTTCCCCCCACATAAATCTCGCGTATTGACCACGAGGAGAAAATTCGAAAAACTGGAGCCAATACGGAGCCTTACCGTAATCATTCTTCCCACGCGCTATTCGCGAGTGGAACAGGGCTCGAGAGATCAGATAGTGGTACCGAATGTACTCTCCACCACGCACCATTAGATGGCTTGTGGAGTATGATGTAGATGCGGATGTAGACGTAGATGTAGCTGCCACCTTGAAAATGGGCATGTTAAAGCATTACAATGACACGAACACATTGGGCAAGATATTGCAAATGCAATCCATAAAGTTCTTTTTAAACAGGACACTCGCGAGGAATAAGCACGAAACTATGAACTATGAAAAGGATTTCATTGAAAATCTAGTGCTCACGGATTACAAAGGTTATAACTAGACAAAAATTTGTCTTGCTCACAAATGAGAAGTAAAACGAAAGAAAGTTTATCTCTCTTCACAAATGTAATAGGAACGATGATTGACCTTTCTGACGGAAAAAATGTTCATAGATTGCAGTCAGCAGATTATCTTCAGGTCGTCCAAAGCAAACTGTGCCTCAGCTCATTTCACTTGTTTGACGGTTTTCAATCGTTGGTTTGGCCCTTCATCATCACCCCCATTGGACCACCACTTACCTGAATTCAGTAATGTACACTTGGTAAAACCTCTGTGTTAACGTTGCTGATGTTGTGTAGGTTGAACAGTCAGCTTTCTATTATATTCGCCTTTCTGCTAAACTTTATTATTGCTGCATTATTCTCACAATTTTTGCAGGATTCAAGGCTATCCCATATGGGTAGCCTAACAGCGAATGATGTTAGTTTTGCCACGCTTGCCTCAATAAGTGACTGTCACATCTACTGTGCAAAATTAAATAGCCATCTTTGGAATTAAGGGATTCTTTCTATAAAATAAGTTTGCTTAGGCCTAGGAAGAAAAAGGTTACGTTTTTTGTATGGAATCGAACCTTCACCTCTTTATGTACAAAATCTACAGGTTGACAATCCAGATACAGAGCCACATAGCGAACAGATTTCTGTCAAAGGTGTATGTGGTTTACATGTAGCTAATAACAGTGTATTTTATTTCCAGAAAAGATTTTTGTGTTTTCTTACAATAGGCCTAGAATAAAGACAGGATCATTTTTGCGAAATATTTCCAGTAATACTTTCTCCTCTGCGTGTTTTCTACATAAATCGGATTTATTTTATTTCACTCGTGCCAGTGCTATACCGAATTTAAGTTGCGATTATCCTTCCCCATTTTGTGTGCTGATAAATGTATATATTATTTTTCTGTCAGACAGGTCACGTTCATGTAAGTGCAAATGTCTTCTTCATTCACATTTTTATCAAGTTTGACGTTACGTACTGGCATGAGAAAAAACATCGCAAACTAAAGACAAAACACTGGAAGCTTATAGAACTCGGAGCCACTTGGTACGGTATTTTCAGACGTAAGTATAATATTTTTTTAGATTTCCCTACGAATCTCTCTGGGTCCACTTTCTACTAGTCAGTATCCATTACATGTTCTGTCTTATTCAAACGATATTGAATTTATGCATCAGTCTGTGTGGCCAGGTATAATGGAAGATCGGTTTCGAACATAAGTTTCCTCGCTTTTTGTGTGTGTGTGAGGGGGTGGGGAGGGGGAGGGGGGTGTACCTGTTGCTGGGTACTCCTTTGCTGCAGCATATGGCAGGTGCCTGATGATCCAGCCACATGCTACACATCGTTGTCCTGCGGGTTGCCGCCCTGTCAGACGCCTGCAGCCGACACAGCTCAGCTTCACTGCGACATCCGCAGCAGTAACGAGGGCTCTACGATCGTCAGACGCGCCTGTCACGTGACTCCGGCCAATTTTCTGGTAATCCTACGCCGGGCAGCCTTTATAGGACCGCCACCTGCTGCTTTCCGCCGATGCGAAATGGAGTGTGAATCTGGTATCAACTATAAACAAGAAGTTCCTATTCGTCCAGTTGTATCATCATTCACTGCTCCAGCTTACAAACTAGCAAGTAAACTGGATGCCGTAATTAAGAATTAAACTAAACTCCGCCAAACGGTACCGACCGGCCGCCGTGTCATCCTCAGCCCACAGGCGTCACCGGATGTGGATATGGAGGGGCATGTAGTCAGCATCTACCACGCCCAGGGGTACAACTGGTGGGGGACCCCTAAACTGGAGTCTCTTTGACAGTGTGGCCTGTCCACGCATTTTCTGCTCCACACTGCTGCTGGCTTGCCTGAAATTAAGTATATAAATATGCAAGCGGGCTTAGGGGAGCCGCTCAACACTGAACACAACACTGTCTGGTATGAATAATTATGTTCTGACTCGATAAGAAACTGGCAGGTTGCACTGTTTACACTCTAAGTCGTAAGTGTTGATACCAGGGAACATTCTTGCTGATTTGATGAGAGGTCATCATTATCATTCCCTTATTACTGCACAGTATTCTTGTCTGTCACTATTGTACTTCACGCCGTCATACGTATTTCACAGTCTTACTCTGGCCGAACCTTCGGCGATAGACACACTGGCAATAATGATGATTATCTGTCCACAGTTATCACATATACGGGCGCACGCCTGACCGACACGACATGGGTGATTGTTGATGATACGGAATCCGAAAGGCTGAACGAAAGTTCTTAACGCTCGTCACGTACACACAGATACCTGGTACCATTCCTTCTTGACACTTATAATAATAAAACACTGTTCATAAAGTTAAAATACAGTTCACAGTTCTCACTTGTACGAGCGTGCGCGTAACTGTCGCGGGGCGCCTGATTGTTGATGACGCGGAAACGCGATAACGAACGCAAGTTCTCACGCTCGCTACAAGACAATAGTGCTTGATTACTCTCCTTTGTGGTCAACTATTTTACTGATTCAAATTAGTTCATTCTCGGAGACCGAACACAGCGAGGATGATTGATGTTGTACGGTACGACACGCAAACGGGCGGATACTCAAATGAGCTATCGGCGTCGCACTTCACAGTTATAGCACTTGCAGCCATACTTGAACTTCCATAATAATGCCTTTCCATGCAGAGCTACACACAACACAACACAGCAGCTTCGTGTACCGCGCTCGTCTCTGCAAAATGCAGCCGCTTGCAATGATACTCCGCAACCAAACCAGCGATATGACAATACGCCTACAAGCACTCCGCTCTCCCGGCCGTATGTCAGTTTCCGAGACCGGAGCCGCTACTTCTCAGTCAAGTATCTCCTCAGTTTGTCTCACCCACAAGGCTGAATGCACCCCGCTTGCCAACAGCGCTCGGCAGACCGGACGGTCGCCTATCCAAGTGCTAGCCCAGCCCGACAGCGCTTAACATAGGTGATCTGACGGGAACGGGTTGGCTGCCTTAATTAAGACCAATACTAAATTCAAACCAAAGCAAGGCATTTCAAATTCTGTGGACCTTGTGAATAAGATAAAAGGTATATCTATCTCACACAGTGATAAATTAGTATCCATTGATGTCTCCAGTTTGTTTTCCGACATACCAGTAGTGGAATGCATTGATATTCTGACAGAGCTTATGTACGAGTCTAATGTCAATCCTGTAGAATTGAATGATTTGAGACTAGCCACTCAGGCATGCTTGGCACAGAACTATTTCCAGTCCCAAGTGACTCTTTGTAAACAGTTAGGTGGCTTAGCTATGGGTTCCCCTCTTAGTCCACTGTTGGCTGAAATATTTATGGACCATTTTCAACAACATTTTCTGTAAAAAGAACCTTTGAGCGCAAATATCAAATACTGGTATAGATATGTGGATGATGTCCTGTTTATGTGGACTGGTATTTGTACTATGCGACAGCTCAACACATTTTTGTAAAACCTAAAGGGTTAACACAAAAATATTCAGCTCATAATGGAGATTGGCAATAAATCCGTAAACTTGTTAGATCTCACCAGACACGTTATTTCAAAATTTATAGAAAAACTACAACTACAGACACAGTAATACCTTCTTGCTCAAACACCCCATAGCTCACAAACATACAGCTTTCCACTCAATGATATACCGTCTCGTATACGTCCCCATGGCCACAGATTATTTTAAAGCAGAGTTAGATACAATAAAATTTATTGCCTAAGCCAGTAGCTACAGTCCAGTCCTTATTGGCCACATCTTGCATAGGAAACAAAAACGAAAGATTATACCACTCCTCTATGCCCCACCTGCTTCTCCATCCACTGTCTGTGACAAATGGTGTACATTACGATACCTAGGAGAGGCATCACAAGATTGTAGCCAAAGCACATAAAGCCTGTAAGTTTGGCCTTCCTACTGTGTTAAGAACACGACAGCCCAGTGTATTTTCAATAGTATGGATAAGATCCAGTTATTAGCCAACAGTGGGGCACATAAAATTACCTGTTCTGATTGTTACAAGTTTCACATTGGTCAGTCAGGCAGAGACATATCAGCTAGGCTGGCTGAACACGAACGCAGCTGGAGGTTGCAGAATTCAGACTCCGCATTTTCTGAGCATGTACTGTGTGAGGGTCACAACTACCAGCCAGTGTCCCATGTACTTCACTTAGCAAACAAAGGCCATAAACTCAACCTGGTGGAAGCCCTAGAAATTAACAAACATCTAGCTCACAGTGCAGATCTAATCCTAAATGACCAGACACAGATCAACACTTGCTCTCTCCTAAATTTCACATAATCACCTCTGTTTTTCATTACTTCCCACACTGTCTGTTCCCATATATTCCTATTTTAGTGTATTCATAAAGTTCTTTTATTTTGTCGTAATGGTCTATGTAATCCATATAAACTGTAGTTTCAATTGTTAAGGCTTTCTTCTAACTGGTACTTGTATTACTTTCCATGTTTAATGCCTCTTGTAGTTATCTCATCAAACATTGTTTTTATTTAACTTGATTCATTTGTTTGATGCAAATTGTTACATAGTCACAGTTTTTAGTATAATGTTAATGATTTTCCTGTATGATTCTTCTGTATTTGTGTATTGTTCAGCCTTTTTCACCCTTTTAAAATGCAGTACCACCACACTCTCAAAGATTGCATTTACAGTATGTTCCTCACATTTCCCCATTTTCCTGCATTTATTCATTCATGTTTATCTTACTGATATTGCTTAAGTTCCTTATATATTTTGTAGTTACATTGATAATTCTTTCTTCCTTTAATTGGTCTGTGTATCACTCTCCATGTTTTACACATCCTGAAGTTACCTCGTCAAGTAATTATTTTATTAGTTTTGTTTGTTATTAGAAACTGTTATGTCGCATGCTGTTTCCGATTTTGTGTTGAAGTTTTTTCCTGTCCACTCTATTTACTGTTCAGTTTTTTAGTTTTTAGATTGCATTACCATCACACTGTCAAAAATGTTACCATATATTTCTGCTTCAATGTAGATGTATAACTTCTCTTCAAATGTTGTTCACAAGCATTGTAACATCTTTGGTAACAATAGTCAGTAAATGTCTGAAGATGGCCTCGTAAGCCGAAAACCCGTTAACATAATAAAAGTAATTGTGTGGAACAAAGGCAAACTAGTACTTTTCATTTATGAGCATAAACATTTTTTTCCAACTTCATCTTACATGTTACCATAAAAAAATCAGAAAAATGTCAGATCAGAATAGTATACGAAAGGGAAAGGATTTCAAAAAAATTGACAAATTGACTATTAACAACGATCGAATCAGTTAACGATTAACAAGATCACATGTTTTCACTGACGAATTCCGAAGTTTATTTATGTGAAACAAGAATAAACACAGCACTTAGCCTCATAAGATTGTTGTGCAAACAAAACTTGACTGACCTTGATTTTGCCGTTGACTGCATACATTAACAGCTTCTTTTGAGACCAGAATTTTTTATCGTCGTAATCCTAAGCCCTACAAAACCAGCGCCACGATAACACACTTTTCCATTTAACGCCACACTTTTCCAAACATATCTTCTGTTTGCTGATGTCATTAATTCTCAATTTCAGCAACGCACACAGAAATATCCTTATTGCCTACGGTGCCCAACGATCAGAGAAAGCGCCACAGGTACATCCATTTGTCCTGCACACAGACATTAGTTACTGGCAGGTTTACTCTCTGGGTAAACCTGTTACGTGAAGTTGTTGATATACACAGAAAATATAAAAAGTTATTTACATAGGAAATTCCATTAATACAACTTATACTTTACAGTTCCTGATTCACATTTACATTCATGTAGAACATATTTTTCACAGGTGAACCATAAAATTATGATCAGGGCCCATCGCAGGATTTAATGCTGTGGTGGTGTTGTGGTCATGCAACGCGGTAATGAAAGCATAAGGAACAGTCAAATGAAAACGGGACAGACGTAAAAAGTAAGTAAACTCTTCATTATTTCAAAAGTAATCACCATAACTTTTAATGCATTTACCCCACTGTGACACAAAATGTTTGCCTCTTGATACAATAATTTATCAACAGCCGTATGTATTGTAGAAATTTATTTTATGAACTTCTTATATGCAACCAGTTTCGGCATTACATTGAAGCCATCTTCAGGCCCCACACGTCGCTATACACTGAAGGAGCCATGTAACCGGATCTGTGAATAAAATCGCTATGCAAAAGCTCTTGGTGGCCAGGCGACACAGACTGTGTCGACAATGAGGTGTGGGGCCTGAAGATGGCATCAATGTAATACCGATCTGGTTGCATATAAGAAGTTCATAAAATAAATTTCTACAATACATACGGCTGTTGGTAAATTATTGTATCAATAAATACATGTCAGCCATTGTCCCTCAGTCCATAATGGATAAAGAAAGACAAAATGTTTGCAGTTGTCTAAGGGACCATGATTGTACTCAGGCATGCACCTACTCGTGCGAAGCAAATAGGACGGCCACGAATGTCTTTCTTCAGGGCTCCACAAATATGGAAGTCGCATGAGGAGAGAGCAGGACTGTGTGAAGGATGTATAGGGGCTTCTGCAGCATGGGACAAAAGGGGTAAGGACACTATGAGGCTCCCTGGCCGAGTGCTGCTTTCAATAAGACCTGATCTTCTGGAAATAATTTATCCCACGCAAAGACATGTGCATGTGACATACTGCGGTCACAGTACATAGCACACATGCCGTCACAATTTTCACTTCCCGACACTCCTTCCGTGTTCAAAAACCACTCTACATATTACACAAAATTCTATGCACCGACTTGACAGAAAATCCTAGGAAGTTCTGGTCTTACGTTAAATCAGTAAGTGGATCGAAACAGCATATCCAGACACTCTGGGATGATAATGGCATTGAAACAGAGGATGACACGCGTAAAGCTGAAATACTAAACACCTTTTTCCAAAGCTGTTTCACTGAGGAAGACTGCACTGCAGTTCCTTCTCTAAATCCTCGCACGATCGAAAAAATGGCTGACATCGAAATAAGTGTCCAAGGAATAGAAAAGCAACTGAAATCACTCAACAGAGGAAAGTCCACTGGACCTGACGAGATACCAATTCGATTCTACACAGAGTACGCGAAAGAACTCGCCTCCCTTCTAACAGCCGTGTACCGCAAGTCTCTAGAGGAACGGAAGGTTCCAAATGATTGGAAAAGAGCACAGGTAGTTCCAGTTTTCAAGAATGGTGGTCGAGCAGATGCGCAAAATTATAGGCCTATATCTCTGGCATCGATCTGTTGTAGAATTTTAGAACACGTTTTTTGCTCGCGTATCATGTCATTTCTGGATACCCAAAATCTACTCTGTGTGAATCAACATGGATTCCGTAAACAGCGATCGTGTGAGACCCAACTCGCTTTATTTGTTCATGAGACCCAGAAAATATTAGATACAGGAAACCAGGTAGATGCCATTTTCCTTGACTTCCGGAAGGATTCGATACAGTTCCGCACTGCCTCCTGATAAACAAAGTAAGAGCCTACGGAATATCAGACCAGCTGTGTGGCTAGATTGAAGAGTTATTAGCAAACAGAACACAGCATGTTGTTCTCAATGGAGAGACGCCTACAGACGTTAAAGTAACCACTGGCGTGCCACAGGGAAGTGTTATGGGAACATTGCTTTTCACAATATATATAATTGAGCTAGTAGATAGTGTCGGAAGTTCCATGCGGCTTTTCGCGGTTTTTTGCTGTAGTATACAGAGAAGTTGCAGCATTAGAAAATTTCAGTGAAATGCAGGAAGATCTGTAGCGGATAGGCACTTGGTGTAGGGAGTGGCAACTGACCCTTAAGATAGACAAATGTAATGTACTGCGGATACAAAGAAAGAAGGATCCTTTATTGTATGATTATACGATAACGGAACAAACACTAGTAGCAGTTATTTCTGTAAAATATCTGGGAGTATGCGTACGGAGCGATTTGAAGTGGAATGATCATATGAAATTAATTGTTGGTAAGGAGGGTGTCAGGTTGAGATTTATTGAGAGAGTCCTTAGAAAATGTAGTCCATCAACAAAGGAGGTGGCTTACAAAACACTCGTTTGATCTATACTTGAGTATTGCTCATCAGTGTGGGATCCGTACCAGGTCCGGTTGACAGAGGAGATAGAGAAGATCCAAAGAAGAGCGGCGCGTTTCGTCACAGGGTTATCTGGTAAGCGTGATGGCGTTACGGAGATGCTTAGCAAACTCAAGTGGCAGACTCTGCAAGAGAAGCGCTCTGCATCGCGGTGTAGCTTGCTGTCCAGGTTTCGAGAGGGTGCGTTTCTGGATGAGGTATCGAATATATTGCTTCCCCCTACTTATACCTCCCGAGGAGATCACGAATGTAAAATTAGAGAGATTCGAGCGCGCACGGAGGCTTTCCGGCAGTCGTTCTTCCCGCGAACCATACACGACTGGAACAGGAAAGGGAGGTAATGACAGTGGCACGTAAAGTGCCCTCCGCCACACACCGTTGGGTGGCTTGCGGAGTACAAATGTAGATGTAGATGTACACTTCGCTGTTCCTCGTTCCCGATCTCCAAAGTTGGAAGGACACACAACTCGTTGACCTCACGTCGAGCATGTCCAACAAATAAATGGCACAGTGGTGGACGATCGCGGTATTCCTGATACCCAATAGAGAGCACTACTGTACACACACCTATCAGTGTTACCAACGTCCGAGCCATGTCCTTTATAAAGTGTCACATTGTCATTTGGCTGTTCCAAAAAATACACTTCAGTATTTCTCAGCGAGGTTCAGCACATGCAAGGGATAAAAAGTTCACTTTAACATTGGCCCGGAAATGGGGATATATTGAGATACGGGACATGGGCCTCAATTACCGCGTTCATCACTAACGCTCCATACGAACTCGCCCTAGCGGTCCTGCTCTCCTGAGCGACGATACTGGGTGTAACAGTAGTCTGCAAAGACCGCGGCCGCGCTGGAATTACTGGAGTTCGTGGCGGGCTATACAGACTGCTCTGGCGGACTCCATGGTGCAACCCTGTTAGGACATACATCGCAACCGCTGTTGTAAGGTGGGTTTCTCCAGACACAGGTTACGTGCTGATGTGACCACTGATTCTTCGTATGCATTCTTTTAGACAGTGGTATATTCAATTACTGAGTAAGTGTCCGTGCGTTTCATGTATGGATTGGCGAAAGGCAGTGCTGTAGAAGCTTGTCGGTTGTACTGCAAACGACATCCAGACCGACTGTGCCCTGACAGGAACACGTTCCAAGAAACCTGCCGCCACTTATGTGAGCATGGTGGTTTCACACCTTCACTTGGAATGACAGAACGGCCACGGCGCACCACGCCTGCAGCTGAGGACGCTAGTTTTGCTGCCGTAGAACATAATCCGTACGTAGCACTTGGCGCTTAGGTAGTCAGCTGTATGCCAATTACTTTAAAAGCCCAAAACCCGCCCGAGCTCTGGGACTGTAATACATAATTACAGCAATTTTTGTTACAGAGTATTTTCGTGGATAAGGAGAAGCTTTAAAAACCCAACTTCTACACGGCATCAGCTAATGGCACCGCAGTAATTACTCAGCAGTTACTTTAGTTGGAAGAGATGAAACTGAGCAGTAACAAAACAAACTGAGAATGATTGCGCCCGTATGCTAATAGACCAATGGCTGCAAATCAGAGTAATTAAGTATCTTTTTCAATAAGTTCATCACCACTTAAGATAGTAAAGTCTAAATCACATGAAACAGTTTTAAAGCACCATTAACAGAACGTATAATAATGAAATTTCTATGTTTCAAGTGCAATCACCACATCTGCTGATAAATATAACATACGAAATTCTCATCAGGTGAAAAACACTAAAGCAATTAAAGCACTTGTAATGAACAAAGTTTCATAAAGAGTGTTCGGAAATTACCGCTACAAACTTCTAGGACCCGTAGAGAAGAATCGGTGTCAGTCCTACAGCCGTTTGAAAACATATTTGCTAGATAGATATGCAACAGGGTAGTCATAATGGGAGGGGAGAGGGCGGGCGTTACGTTAGATCAAATAGTTGTAGCACGAAAACTGTACGTTTCCGTACATGGGTCCCAATTCAGAATAGTATTTACTAGCTCCCCTCTACTATTCCTAGAAGTTTGTAACGGGAATTTCCTAACACCCTGTAGACTTCCAGATGCACACCTTCGTTCAACCTCATAAATAACTTTCCACCAACCGAACTAAAGGCGCTTAGCATCCACCGTATACCACTTTTTGCTAGCCAAACAATGTCGCCGGCCAGAGCAGTTACAGCGGCCGACTCAACTCCTCGGAACGTGGAGTTTTCTTTGTACTGAGCACCCACCATGGAAACCCGTACGCTACGATTGGCAACATTTCACGCTGAGAAGGTAGCTTTCACAGACATAGCTTCCAGACATCACATTTCCAACTCTGATGTCATTAAATATGTATGTGGACACATTGCTCGATCTCCATTGCTGTATAGCATAAGTACAGCGTGTCCCACTCAAACCTCATTGATTTTAAGGACCCAGGAGATAGAAACCACAGTAGATACGACAGTGAAAAGTGCACCACATTGTAGAGCATCTCAAAGAATGTATATTCCCGCGTAAAAGTGCCAAGCATCGTCGCCAAAGTGCAGCATGGTCGCATGAAGTGAAAATGGCGACTACACAGCAGCGTTCACCAATGCGGCAGGGCTCCATCTTGTTGGAAAATGATGTTGGGTTGCAAGTTTTGTATCTGAGGCTACACAAACTGCTCCAACATGTCCAGATACACTGACCCATTCAGTGTTTGTTCCGCAAAGAAGACCAGTCCAACAATCCTGGCGTACATTAGCCCACACCAGATGTTTACTTTAGAGCTACCACGAACATGTTCAATGACAACGTGCGGATTTTGCGAACCCCAAATCCAAACATTATACCTATTGACCCTTCCTGATAGATGAACGGTTGCCTCATCTGAGACTAAACATCTTTCCAGGAAGCTGGCATCCATATCAATACGCTGCAACATTTCCGCAGCAAATTGTTGTCGGCGTGGTTTATCGTTCAGCGTCAGAAGTTGCAGAATTTGCACTTTGTAAGCACACATACGAAGACGCTGGTGAAGTACACGATGAAATGTTGATCTAGGTACATCAGGTTGCCTAGATGCTTGACGAATTGACGTACGTGGGCTTCTGAGAAATGTTTGTCTGATGTTCTCCACTGTCTCTTCTGAAACTCCGTAACATGCATCGCCAGAATGTTTCAGAACACTTGCTGTTGCCAGAAACGTCCTATACCATTCCTTAATTGTTTTCACATCAGGTGGATCACATTCATACACACGACGATAATTTCTTTGCACAGTAATCGGTGATTTCGTTTCTACAAACCACACTACTGCTTCCGCGTGCTGCTGTGGAGTCGCCATTTTCACTTCAAGCGACCATGCTGCACTCTGGCGACGATACTTGGCACTTCTGACACAGGAATACAAATTCTTTGAGATGCTCTACAGCAAGGTGCATTTTCATTGTCGAATCAACTGTAGTTTTTCTCTCCTGGGTCCTTGAAATCAGGGAGGTTTGAGTGGGACACCCGGCATTAATGTACGCTCCTGGAAATTGAAATAAGAACACCGTGAATTCATTGTCCCAGGAAGGGGAAACTTTATTGACACATTCCTGGGGTCAGATACATCACATGATCACACTGACAGAACCACAGGCACATAGACACAGGCAACAGAGCATGCACAATGTCGGCACTAGTACAGTGTATATCCACCTTTCGCAGCAATGCAGGCTGTTATTCTCCCATGGAGTCGATCGTAGAGATGCTGGTTGTAGTCCTGTGGAACGGCTTGCCATGCCATTTCCACCTGGCGCCTCAGTTGGACCAGCGTTCGTGCTGGACGTGCAGACCGCGTGAGACGACGCTTCATCCAGTCCCAAACATGCTCAATGGGGGACAGATCCGGAGATCTTGCTGGCCAGGGTAGTTGACGTACACCTTCTAGAGCACGTTGGGTGGCACGGGATACATGCGGACGTGCATTGTCCTGTTGGAACAGCAAGTTCCCTTGCCGGTCTAGGAATGGTAGAACGATGGGTTCGATGACGGTTTGGATGTACCGTGCACTATTCAGTGTCTCCTCGACGATCACCAGTGGTGTACGGCCAGTGTAGGAGATCGCTCCCCACACCATGATGCCGGGTGTTGGCCCTGTGTGCCTCGGTCGTATGCAGTCCTGATTGTGGCGCTCACCTGCACGGCGCCAAACACGCATACGACCATCATTGGCACCAAGGCAGAAGCGACTCTCATCGCTGAAGACGACACGTCTCCATTCGTCCCTCCATTCACGCCTGTCGCGACACCACTGGAGGCGGGCTGCGCGATGTTGGGGCGTGAGCGGAAGACGGCCTAACGGTGTGCGGGACCGTAGCCCAGCTTCATGGAGACGGTTGCGAATGGTCCTCGCCGATACCCCAGGAGCAACAGTGTCCCTAATTTGCTGGGAAGTGGCGGTGCGGTCCCCTACGGCACTGCGTAGGATCCTACGGTCTTGGCGTGCATCCGTGCGTCGCTCCGGTCTGGTCCCAGGTCGACGGGCACGTGCACCTTCCGCCGACCACTGGCGACAACATCGATGTACTGTGGAGACCTCACGCCCCACGTGTTGAGCAATTCGGCGGTACGTCCACCCGGCCTCCCGCATGCCCACTATACGCCCTCGCTCAAAGTCCGTCAACTGCACATACGATTCACGTCCACGCTGTCGCGGCATGCTACCAGTGTTAAAGACTGCGATGGAGCTCCGTATGCCACGGCACACTGGCTGACACTGACGGCGGCGGTGCACAAATGCTGCGCAGCTAGCGCCATTCGACGGCCAACACCGCGGTTCCTGGTGTGTCCGCTGTGCCGTGCGTGTGATCATTGCTTGTACAGCCCTCTCGCAGTGTCCGCAGCAAGTATGGTGGGTCTGACACACCGGTGTCAATGTGTTCTTTTTTCCATTTCCAGGAGTGTACATCTCGGCAGTACCTCTTCCAGAGCCTGCCGTAAACTCAGATTCGAGTGAAACACTGCAAGCCGCTCGGTGTGAAAACCGTGACATTCACCTGCCCGTGCCTCACCTGTCGTTCTGCTGCTCTTTACTTTCCTCCTTAAGGCTTCGGCGCTAACCACTCGTCAGCCCGCGGCGAGCGATATATCTCGGGCGGAAAGCAAAACTCCTTGGAATCGACTAAGCACCATCTCAGTTTTACAATAGACACTTACAAGAATGGAAACAAGGTAGTGACGGATCACGGCACAGGTGGATGCTAGCAGATCATCATGATTGACTGATTTCAATAAATGGTTCAAATGGCTCTGAGCACTATGGGACTCAACTGCTGTGGTCATCAGTCCCCTAGAACTTAGAACTACTTAAACCTAACTAACCTAAGGACATCACACACCCATGCCCGAGGCAGGATTTCAACCTGCGACCTTAGCAGCAGCGCGGCTCCGGACTGGAGCGCCTAGAACCACACGGCCACCGCGGCCGGCGACTGATTTCAATTTATTGATTGTCCATATACACTACTGGCCATTAAAATTACTACACCATGAAGATGACGTGCTACAGACGCGAAATTTAGCCGACAGGAAGTAGATGCTGTGATATGCAAATGATTAGCTTTTCAGAGCATTCACACAAGGTTGGCGCCAGTGGCGACACCTACAGCGTGCTGATATGAGAAAAGTTTCCAACCGATTTCTCATACACAAACAGCAGTTGACCGGCGTTGCCTGGTGAAACGTTGTTGTGGTGCCTCGTGTAAGAAGGAGAAATGCGTACCATCACGTTTCCGACTTTGATAAAAGTCAGATTGTAGCCTATCGCGATTGCGGTTTATCGTATCACGACATTGCTGCTCGCATTGGTCGAGATCCAATGACTGTTAGCAGAATATGGAATCGGTGGGTTCAGGTGGGTAATACGGAACGCCGTGCTGGATCTCAACGGCCTCGTATCACTAGCAGTCGAGATGACACTCATCTTATCCCCATGGCTGTAACGGATCGTGCAGCCACGTCTCGATCCCTGAGTCAACAAGTGGGGACGTTTGCAAGACAACAATCATCTGCACGAACAGTTAGACGACGTTTGCAGCAGCATGGACTATCAGCTCTGAGACCATGGCTGCGGTTACCCTTGACGCTGCATCACAGACAGGAGCACCTGCGATGGTGTACTCAACGACGAACCTGGGTGCACGAATGGCAAAACGTCATTTTTTCGGATGAATTCAGGTTCTGTTTACAGTATCATAATTGTCGCATCCGTGTTTGGCGACATAGCGTGAACGCACTTTGGAAGCGTGTATTCGTCATCGCCAAACTGGCGTATCACCCGGCGTCATGGTATGGCGTGCCATTGGTTACACGTCTCGGTCACCTCTTGTTCGCATTGACGGCACTTTGAACAGTGGACGTTACATTTCAGATGTGTTAAGACCCGTGGCTCTACCCTTCATTCGATCCCTGCGAAACCCTACATTTCAGCAGGATAATGCACGACCGCATGTTGCAGATCCTGTACGGGCCTTTCTGGATACAGAAAATGTTCGACTGCTGCCCTCGCCAGCACGTTCTCCAGATTTCTCACCAACTGAAAACATCTGGTCAATAGTGACAGAGCAACTGGCTCGTCACAATACGCCAGTCACTACTCTTGATGAACTGTGGTGTCGTGTTGAAGCTGCATGGGCAGCTGTAGCTGTACACGCCATCCGAGCTCTGTTTGACACAATGGCCAGGCGTACCAAGGCCGTTATTACGGCCAGAGGTGGTTGTTCTGGGTACTGATTTCTCAGGATCTATCCACCCAAATTGAGTGAAAATGTAATCACATGTCAGTTCTGGTATAATATATTTGTCCAATGAATACCCGTTTATCATCTGCATTCCTTCGTGGTATAGCAATTTTAATGGCCTGTAGTGTAATACCTTTCTTCATTGGACATTTCCACTCTCAATAGTTTACACCAAAGTATATTATATATTAATAGCATTTGGCAGAGAGATTCGCTTTCTTATACACCTATAATTGCTTCATTCTTTATGAGTGGACCTGTTCGCACTCCTCTGCCCAGGCGGCATACCATTTTTGGTTGTTCAGCACCATTCATCTCTTTTGGTACCTCTGATGTTTGTAAACCACGACATTGGAAAATGGCTCTAATCACTATGGAACTCAACATCTGAGGTCATCAGTCCCCTAGACTTGGAACTACTTAAATCTAACTAACCTAAGGACATGCATGCCCGAGGCAGGATTCGAACCTGCGACTGTAGCAGCAGCGCGGTTCCGGACTGTAGCGCATAGAACCACGACATTGTGTTTGTGGGTTGAAAAAGTCAGGTTTCTCACCTGTAAGTAGTTTATGTGGAATTTGTTAAGTTACTTTACTGTCCAGTGTTATTCTAATGATTTTGTGCTCTTTCTTCACCAGCTCTTCAACTGACTCCTTTATTTCCACTCAGGAAAAAGGGTTAGGCTGCACACAAAACTATTGCGCGCAAAACTGTTATAGACAGTGAGTTTTTACTGCACTGTGATATGTTGTAGAACAGTATTCCATCTGAGTGACTATTATATTCTCAGTAAATCTCAATTTGAATTTCAGAAGAGTTTCTGAACTGAGAATGCAATTTACACGTTCACCCACCAGATTTTACAAGCATTAAATAACAAAATTGCAATGGTTGGTATTTTCTGCGACCTAACAAACGCATTTGACTGTGTGAGTCACTGTATTCCCCTAGATAGATTAACCTTTTATGCAACTGACAGTGTAGCCAACCAATGGTTAATATCACATCTGACTAAACGAACTGTACTTTGCCTTAAGGGATGATATAACGTGACAGCGGACAACATTACTACGCCCACACTAAAAGTACTGATCTGTCGTTTTGTACACTGTTTCGGAAAATAAATACCTTGCTAGGTGAGTACGAAGTGTCAGTGTCTCTTCTATACCGTAGACCAAAAAGACAACCCTCCTCCTGGTCCAAATGGAGTGACTACTAAGGTAAAATGCGTTTCCGAACAGCAAAGGCCCTGAGACATCCAACAATCACTCTAAGCTTCTTTATTTAGTAGACAACAAGCGGGTTGCCTCCAGCTTTTCTTTTAGCGCCGTGTGATTTGTTTCTCTGTAGTCTATCACACTCGGCAAGACACACAGCTCGGAACACTAAAAAACAGGATTTAGCACTAGCTCAAGATAGAGCAACATTAGACAATTCGCGCAACGGACTATCTATATATACGATTCAGGATCTGGGTTCTTTATACTTTTATTAAACTCTGTCGTAATGCTACGTATTAGTCAAAGTACAGTAGTATAGCCACACGAGCAAGTATGTGCTGTTGATTCACAGTATAAAAAAATTACAAAACTAATTTACCTATTAGCTCCCTAAACTTTAAGATTATTACACATTTAATGTAAGTATTACTGACTAATCAGCCGTCTTTCTTTTATGCACCTGAAAATACCAATGTACCACTTGACGTGTAATGTTGGTTCCACTGGCTCGTGGAAGGATAATATGATCTCCTCATCCAGTACGTGCCGTATACTTCAGCAAAATAAATATATCCCCCCCCCCCCCCCCGACCTACCCTTTCCGCTTATTTATCGACGTAGTTTGTTACGACTGCTAATCAGAGCTCTCACGAACACACCACAGTAGTATCGTTTCCAGGTCACATTTCGTAAGTAATTAAAAAGAATGATTGCTTTCACTGCCTTATATGTGGCACGCAAAAATAATAACCGTTTAGTCACAGGTTACTCGCCCTTCCCAAGAGAATACATTTTCTCAATGTTAAAATCCAATTTATTTCTTTGAATGAAATAAATACGCCATTTTTTAGCACAGATGTCTGCGACTACCTCACTGATTATTTCTCCTTTGGTTTTAATGTAATTTTTCTCAGTGTTCTGCCATAAAGAGTTACTCCAGTCTTTAATGGGTTTATTTTAGGAGTAAGGTATGGGTAGGTAGGGAAATAAATTTTAATTTTGTTTAGAGCACGGGTTTGCTTCATTTCCAACGAACAACCACAGGTTTATTCGATATAAAGCAGCACTACTACTGCGTGCTTAACGAAGATTTGGGGCGAGTGTTCTCCTAATATTTCCCTACACAGAATCGCAGTTATAAGAAAGACGCCGGCCGCGGTGGCCGTGCGGTTCTGGCGCTGCAGTCCGGAACCGCGCGACCGCTACGGTCGCAGGTTCGAATCCTGCCTCGGGCATGGATGTGTGTGATGTCCTTAGGTTAGTTAGGTTTAAGTAGTTCTTAGTTCTAGGGGTGCTCAGAGCCATAAGAAAGACGCCGCAACCGCATCCCTGAAATTAACTACATGAAATTATATATGCTCACACAAAAAAAATTCAGCCTCTTCTGCCGTTTGCTAGCGAAAGCTACCGACGTCTCAATAATCTGAACTGGCTCCGCTGGATCACTCGCCAATCCTTAAGTGCTTAAAAGAGTGTTCCACGATGACTTTCGCTCCTAGGGGTATCTCCCAATACTATTCAGTATTATTAGTCTCTCGTCCGAGGTCGACTTCCTATCACCAATAACTGTGCCTTCGACTTCTAAAATTGAACAAGGCTGACCGAAAAAAACACCATCAGTTAATAGTGTGGAGCATTTCAGTAACTTCCACTCGCGGATCACTTTTTGTCCCGACCATATCAGTCACAAAATCCCTCTACAATATTGACATTAGCAACAAATCAGCAATCAACCGATTTGCACCACTAGACGGCTACCCTGGTCGTATACAATCGAGTAAGCCACGAAGCAAGACGCTATCAATTCAAATTACCCACTACGTAATTGCTCCAGCACACACTATGCTTCGCTAAATCTTATCATCGGTCAAGAACCGCAATTCTTACCGATATTATGATCGGAATTGTTTCATCATCAAATATATGCATAAAATCTCATCAATGTCGTGCTAAAAGTCGAAGTATTAACTCCACAACACCGGAGGCTAACTACCAATCACTCCTGTAAATCGACCTCGGTGCTACAAAAATTTTCTTAGGCCTCTTTTTAATGGCTTTTCCGCAATCTAGAGCTCACTAATAGCCGTAGTTATACATTACATTAGTATCGACATTTTGGCACAAGCCGAGGCGACGAACAACCTTGTAAGGTACCAAATTTTCATTATAGAATGCAGAAAGTTGTACTTAGTAATTCAATCAATGTCACAGGGTAGATTCTTCTGACTGGGTAGCAATCATGTATGTGTTTCCTCAAGGCTCTGTCTGAGGTCTGTTATTGTCCCTCATGTGTGTAAGCGATGTTCCGTCTAATATACAAATAGAATTAGTTCTTTTTGCAGGCAACATCGTGAACTGGTTTTCTGCAAATGGTCTCACTCTCAGTTTCAAAAAGACTCAACATATTCAGTTTTGTTCATCTAGAGGTACTACATGAATGGCGAATGTAATACATGGTGAGGAAATAATAAATAATGACTCAAACTTCAAAATGTTTAGGTGTTCATATTGATGAGAATTTAAAATGGAAAAAGCACATGCTATAATCCCTAAAACAACTTAGTCCAGCCACATTTTCACTTAGAATCATTGAAAATATTTGGGAGCGACAAATAAGTCAGTCGACATATTTTCATTCAATAACGTCAAATGGAATAATGTTCTGGAGTAATTCGTCTATAAGAAAGAAATTCTTCGTAGCTCAAAAACGTTCTGTAATAATAATACCTGGTGCTCCCCCATGATCATCTTGTAGACTTCAGTTTGAGGAGTTAGGCATGCTGACAGTATATTTTTTTCCCACGGGAAATTTGTTATAAATAATACACTCCATTTCAAATGGAACAATGATGTACGTAATTTCAATACCAGAAGAAAAAAACATTCATTACTCCAAATTAATGCTGTCTTTAGCACAAAAACACAATGCTGCAACCAAAATTTTTGGCCACTGACCGACTGAGATAAAGTGTCTGACAACAGGAAAGTATAATTTGAAAAAAAAAAACTGCAAAAGTTTCTTCTTGACAGCTCCTTGTAGCCCGTAGAAGAATTTGTGTTATTCTAACGCACAAAGGTGGTGGGTAGGAATTACTAATTCACATCTGTATCATAGTATGAAGGCTTTCACGACCGGATGACATATCTTCTGGTAAATCTTGCGGGATGTAAGGTCGTGGTCCATGAAACTCTTCAGCTCCTAACGTTTCGTCCAGAGCTGCGCTGGACATCTTCAGAGGGGTGTTTCTCCTCCGGTGAGTCTTGCCGACTGACGGTCGGACGTCTGAGAGCGACTTATGTATCGTAGAAAGTGGGCGTGACCAGAGTTACACGTGATATGCAGAGATAACCTTTGTCAGAGATAAAACTTAACTATCGATCGTAATCTTGTCACGGATAAAACTGTCTAGCAATTCTGTAGTGCTACTGTCCAAATATCACTAAGTTTCATGGTCTCTTCTTTCCGATTAAAATTATCCCTATGTTTATACATTTCAATTGCCAGTGGCGTATATAAAATTCCGTGTACATGTGGTAAATTTTATGTTGGAACAACAAAAAGAAGCGTAAATACACGGTTAAAAGAACACAGAAGTCTTTGCCGATTAGGAAAAACAGATAAATCGGCTGTAGCAGAACACGCTTTTCAGCCAGGAAATCATCAAGTGAAGTTTTCCGAAACAAAAATTGTATCTACGACGACGAACTATTACCCACGGCTTTGTAGAGAAGCAATTGAAATATATAAACATAGGGATAATTTTAATCGGAAAGAAGAGACCGTGAAACTTAGTGATATTTGGACAGTAGCACTACAGAATTGCTAGACAGTTTTATCCGTGACAAGATTACGATCGATAGTTAAGTTTTATCTCTGACAAAGGTTATCTCTGCATATCACGTGTAACTCTGGTCACGCCCACTTTCTACGATACATAAGTCGCTCTTAGACGTCCGACCCGTCAGTCGGCAAGACTCACCGGAGGAGAAACACCCCTCTGAAGATGTCCAGCGCAGCTCTGGACGAAACGTTAGGAGCTGAAGAGTTTCATGGACCACGACCTTACATCCCGCAAGATTTACCAGAAGATATCACATCTGTATATTAAACAAATGATCACCTTGTAGTCATATATACAAACTAATTTGGTATTTGAGTGACTCGTTCCACATCATTACGACTAATGAGGAAAATAATCCATGGAGCATGAAACTAGCTGACTAACCAACTAACCGACAATATTTCGGAGTTTAGTTAGGTTTATTTTGTTTCGTGGTGTAAGGTACCCGTGGTCTTCAGTGGCTCGATGCAGAATAATAATATAATTATGATTCACGTAGTTTGTTGCTTCAGTTACCTCAGTTTCTGTGAAATGCCTTCACAACAGTGTAAAACCTATCATATACGATCAGCAAAACGTACAATGCAAAATATGGAGTAATACAACAACCCTCACATATAAATGTGATGTGGTTGTCGCAGCAACAGTTCAGCATGGCATAGTTGTGCTCCTCTTCTACTGTATTTAGTGAATACGTATGAGAGTCGCATAGCGGCCAGCGCATCATCGGTAAACGTATCGACACTGTAGTGTGTTACTGTCGACGTACAGCTAACACTGCCGCAAATACAAGCCAGAGACAGAACTGCGCAGTACTAAATAAATGGGAGCTTGAAGGAGAAAAGTGAACTGGATATTACTGTTATCGAGACAGACAACTCATACCGTCGATATTTTCATGTTGTAAAGATATTTTCATTGTACTACAAATACAAAGATGAGTAAGATTAATAAAACAAACGAAATATTATTGCTCTGTAACGAGAGTATGTATCCCTTGTACCAAAATACGCAGGAAATATCCCTGGACAAAATCCGATTTTTTCTCATTGGACCTCGGGATCACATTGTACGGAGCTATTCAAAAAGAAGGAACATATTTCAAATATTTACGGTCTTCAAATTACAAAAAATAGAAACATGGTTCCAATGTTCCTGGAAAGAGAAAAGTTCAAATTTTTATACATTCAATGTGAGCACCATGTGTTACTCGACAAATACCAAAACGGTGGCTCATTCCCTGCCACCCACGAAGCACTTGGTCTCTGTTTATCGAATTCACAGCTTCAACAATGCGATGCCGCAGACTTTCAAGAGTGTCAGGCATGAAGGGAGGGGGTGGGAGGGTGAATGAAAAACGCGACCTTTTACGTAACTTCAGAGACAAAAGTCACAGGGTGTGAAGTCTGGAGACCTAGGAGGACACCGGCGATGAAGTTCATCTTCTGCCCTCCCTCTTCCAATCCAACGTCCCGGAATAGTGTCCTTCAGGTGCTTAGAGAAATAAGGCGAGGCATCCTCTTGCATGAAGATGAAGTCATCTGAATCAACTTCAGGTTGAGAAAATAACCAGTTTTGAAGCACATCTGGATACGTTTGTCCTGTTTCAGTTTTCTCCATCAAAGAGAAAGCAACAGCGCCGATGCGGCCGTGATTCGGAGCTCTACCCGGACTGTTCAAGCTTTAAACTGTTGTCTGTCTAGGAACGTTGGAATTGTGGTGCTACCTTTCGTAATATGAAAGACATAAATGTTCGAAATATGTTCCTTCTTTTTGAATAGCCTTCTACTAAAGACGTAAGTTGATGTTCCGGAATAGGAACTTCTTGCTGTAGATTGTCTCTGACGTTTGGTTTATTACGAGGGCTGTCCAGAAAGTAAGTTACGATCTGTCGCGAAACGGAAACCACAGTGAAAACCAGAAACATTTTATTTGCAACAGTTAGGTACACCTGCCACCTACTTCTCTACATAGTCGCCGCTCCAACTTCGAGTTTTGTCGTAGTGTTGTATCAACTTTCCAACATCCTCGTCATAGAAAGCAGCCGCCTGTGCTTTCGGCCAGGTCTGCAGCTCGTTGTCTGTCGAAAAATTTTGTCTTCATGGACAGCGGTTTTTGAGAGCATAAATGAGACTCAGGGGGAGCCAATTACGGACTGTATTGTGGGTGATCAAACACTTCTCATCCGAAACGCTGCAGGAGCGCCTTCACTGTCCCTGCAGTGTGCGGCCGAGAATTGGCAAGAAGAAGGAACTGCTCGACAGTTGTGTTATGTGGGCTGCATGACACAGGCGAAATCTCTAACCGGGCCCTCATGCTTGGTGGGAGAAGCTATTCCCTACGCATCTTTACGTGCTCACTGTTCACTCAAAACTGAAAAGAGCGTCGCGACACGATTGACGGGCATACTGGAGACACTGACCAACACATCTGTGCGAAGCTTTACCGGATTTTCCCAGTGGTTTCCATTTCGCGGCCGATCGTAAATGGTTCAAATGGCTCTGAGCACTACGGGACTTAACAGCTATGGTCATCAGTCCCCTAGAACTTAGAACTACTTAAACCTAACTAACCTAAAGACATCACACAACACCCAGTCATCACGAGGCAGAGAAAATCCCTGACCCCGCCGGGAATCGAACCCGGGCGCGGGAAGCGAGAACGCTACCGCACGACCACGAGCTGCGGACCCCGGCCGATCGTAACTTACTTTCTGGACAGCCCTCGTATTTACTCTATATTTTGCATTTTTTTCTAGACGTCGTTCAGGATCTATAAGTGTGAAAGAGGGAAATTCCTGTGTTCGTGGAGTGTCGAGGAATCAGTTAAGTGCGTTTATCTCATTGTACGAATTACACTGGATCTCTCATGAAAAAGTGAACATATCTCAGATGTTTGTCTCATGGGTCGTAGGGGTGAGTGCCGAAAGCTAAAGACAATTCAAATAAACCGCGACCTTTTTAGGGCGAAGGCGAAATAATACAGTGAGAACTGAGGCAGGTGGTCGAAGCTGTCTGCACTGGAGCAGGAGCAAAACGCAAGAGAAAGTTTCGCACGGATTTCCATGCAGGCAAGCGTAAGAGGTAGTCGAGTGGCTTCTCATCCACGCTTCTGATTGGATATTCAAAGGATGCTTCTCTATCCTGCATCCTTTTGCTGACAATGTAGTGAACTCTGACTTTCGTCCATCAATTCAACACTCATACAGACGGCATACAGTCGGCACATGAATCCGGCTGCAACGTTTAAACGAGGAACGTAAAGCATGTTGCAGATTATGAAATTCTAGGAGTCCATGGTGAGACTGGCAGCCGAAGTAATACACAATCTCGAATTTTTTGTTGGTACGAGGAGTGGTTATCATAACTTTGTATCACCACGGGAATCAAGCTGCGACCGTGAAACTTTGCATTAGCCTTTCACTACGTATTCACCCTCCAATGAGATACAGTTTTCCTACAATAGTTTGCTTGTTGGGGAACGTAGTTGTAATAGTCAACATTTTGGCTGTTTAGGAAACGTTCTGCCTCGAAACTCACCATATTGATATTCTGGAAATCCCCCTCATGCAATGGTTCCTTCATCCGAGATAATAGGAAGTAATCACTGAGTGCCGTGTCATGAGAATACAGGCGACGAGGCAAAATTTGATCGGTCAAGAAAGCACCAACTATGACAGACTGTCGTGCAGAATGAGCTGGGGCATTGCCATGCAACAAAGACGAGTCCTTCGACAGCTTTCTGCCACTCTTCGTCTTAACAGCCTCTCGGCAGGAGATAACATGCTCCTCTGTCTTTTAGCCCCTTTACACTCTGTTGGAACCGTGCTGTGGTAGTCCCACCACCACCTTGCCGGATTAAGAACTGGACTTCACCTTTTTCAGTGTGCTGATGAATCTATATGTTTACACAGCTTGTTTTGATCCTTTGTCAGACGGCCATAGTGATACATGCAGCACTTATGTGTGCTGATTATGTGTACAGGGTTATTACAAATGATTGAAGCGATTTCACAGCTCTACAGTAACTTTATTATTTGAGACATTTTCACAATGCTTTGCACACACATACAAAAACTCAAAAAGTTTTTCTAGGCATTCACAAATGTTCGATATATGGCCCTTTAGTGATTCGGCAGACATCAAGCCGATAATCAAGTTCCTCGCACACTCGGCGCAGCATGTCCCCATCAATGAGTTCGAAAGCATCGTTGATGCGAGCTCGCAGTTCTGGCAAGTTTCTTGGTAGAGGAGGTTTAAACACTGAATCTTTCACATAACCCCACAGAAAGAATTCGCATGGGATTAAGTCGGGAGAGCGTGGAGGGCATGACATGAATTGCTGATCGTGATCTCCACCACGACCGATCCATCGGTTTTCCAATTTCCTGTTTAAGAAATGCCGAACATCATGATGGAAGTGCGGTGGAGCACCATCCTGTTGAAAGATGAAGTCGGCGCTGTCGGTCTCCAGTTGTGGCATGAGCCAATTTTCCAGCATGTCCAGATACACGTGTCCTGTAACGTTTTTTTCGCAGAAGAAAAAGGGGCCGTAAACTTTAAACCGTGAGATTGCACAAAGCACGTTAACTTTTGGTGAATTGCGAATTTGCTGCACGAATGCGTGAGGATTCTCTACCGCCCAGATCCGCACATTGTGTCTGTTCACTTCATCATTAAGAAAAATTGTTGCTTCATCACTGAAAACAAGTTTCACACTGAACGCATCCTCTTCCATGAGGTGTTGCAACCGCGCCGAAAATTCAAAGCGTTTGACTTTGTCATCGGGTGTCAGGGCTTGTAGCAGTTGTAAACGGTAAGGCTTCTGCTTTAGCCTTTTCCGTACGATTTTACAAACTGTCGGCTGTGGTACGTTTAGCTCCCTGCTTGCTTTATTCGTCGACTTCCGCGGGCTACGCGTGAAACTTGCCCGCACGCGTTCAACCGTTTCTTCGCTCACTGCAGGCCGACCCGTTGATTTCCCCTTACAGAGGCATCCAGAAGCTTTAAACTGCGCATACCATCGCCGAATGGAGTTAGCAGTTGGTGGATCTTTGTTGAACTTCGTCCTGAAGTGTCGTTGCACTGTTATGACTGACTGATGTGAGTGCATTTCAAGCACGACATACGCTTTCTCGGCTCCTGTCGCCATTTTGTTCAGCCGAAAAAACTTTATGAGTTTTTCTACGTATCTGTAGTGTGTCGTGACCACATGTCGATGAATGGAGCTACAGTGAATTTATGAAATCGCTTCAATCATTTGTTATAGCCCTGTATATTGAAGTCGCCTGGATTAGCATGAAACAGCTACAAGTTTCTTCGCTATTCGAACCTAGTTGACTACACTGGTTTTGCCTCAAATTGTGTTATACTCTGAGCTGACAAGTCATGCGATAGCGACATGCAATATACAGTACTGCATATACAAGCTGTAAAACTGTGGTGCATAGGCGAGGCTATCATATGTACTCAGGTGATTTGAGTGGAAAGATTTCCGATGTGATCACGGCCACACGACGGGACTTACACTCTTTGAACGCGGAATGGTAGTTGAGCTAGACGCACGGGAAACTCAATTTCGCAAATCGTTACATAATTCAGCATGTAGTTAGAACACCCTCAATGACACTGTAGCGAGAAGGAAGTGCTTCTCTGGGCGGTATCACCAACCCGGTGTCTTGCTGCTTTGGTAAGTCTCTCGTAGCACAGTAGTAGCGCTCAGTCGCCAGGTTCCATGTAGGTGGTGATTCTACTGAAGTGGAGTGCTTAAAATGGTTCAAATGGCTCTGAGCACTATGGGACTTAACATCTGTGGTCATCAGTCCCCTAGAACTTAGAACTACTTAAACCTAACTAACCTAAGGACATCACACACATCCATGCCCGAGGCAGGATTCGAACCTGCGACCGCAGCAGTCACACGGTTCCGGACTGAAGCGCCTAGAACCGCGAGACCACCGCGGCCGGCGGAGTGCTTAGGGATGCCAGTTGTTAATTGTCAACAACGTTTGGACTATAATTGTTTTAATACTGAAATTGCTGTGTCACACACGTCACAGAATCAGCATTTGCAATATGGCGGCTCTGGACTACGCCGTCATTTCGACCCTTTACACACATTACACTATACATAACGATAGACACTGACCACGACATATGGCGTTCTTGTAACTAATAAATTCACTTTCTATGTTGTTTAACATCTGAAATACGCACTCGCGACCGTTCTTTTAGAGCAACCCCGGTTACTCGACCGTGCGCTTTGAGTGGTTCCTCACGACTAACTCGCCCTGTATTCCCGAAGGACAAGAGAGACGACCTCACCTTTCTCTCTCAGCCGATGAGGACACTTCTCTCGTTCCCTATATATATATATATATATATATATATATATATATATATATATATATATATATATATATATATATATAGGGTGAGTCACCTAACGTTCCCGCTGGATATATTTCGTAAACCACAAACCACATCAAATACTGACGAACCGATTCCACAGACCGAACGCGAGGAGAGGGGCTAGTGTAATTGTTTAATACAAACCATACAAAAATGCACGGAAATATGTTTTTTAACACAAACCTACGTTTTTTTAAATGGAACCCCGTTAGTTTTGTTAGCACATCTGAACATATAAACAAATACGTCATCAGTGCCGTTTGTTGCATTGTAAAATGTTAATTACATCCGGAGATATTGTAACCTAAAATTGACGCTTGAGTACCACTCCTCCGCTGTTCGATCGTGTGTATCGGAGAGCACTGGAACATACATCGCGTTTCTATAGAATGATCTGCCAACATTGCTCGAAAATGTCCCACTGGAAACGCGTCAACGTATGTGGTATCAGCATGATGGTGCACCTGCACATTCCGCAATTAACACTAGGCTGACCCTTCACAGGGTGTTCGACGGGCGTTTCATAGGACGTGGACGACGCATAAATTGGCCAGCCCGTTCTCCTAATCTTACACCTCTGGACTTCTTTCTGTGGGGTACGTTAAAGGTGAATGTGTACCGTGATGTGCCTACAACCCCAGAGGATATGAAACAACGTATTGTGGCAGCCTGCGGCGACATTACACCAGATGTGTATAAAGGCACATTTGCATGCCGAGCGTGAGTTTCCTCGGAAACGCGAAATATTAATTAAATAAATAATCAGTGACAAATAAATAAAGCCTATGGCACACAACTGCAGCGCTGTGTCGCTGATAAAACAAAAGCACAATTACGTTACTCTTATGTTTGATTAAGAAAGGGAGAGCTCTGGTTGAAGTGGTGCGAGAAGCACGTATTTTATTTTATTGTCTGGCACACCGCCATATTTCATGTTATAGAAGAATACTGCGAGTTGCAACCACACTAGGCACTCGATTCTGTAAAGAATTTATATTTATAAAAGTAAGTAGGATTATGAACTGTAGGCTTATTCATTGAATATATCTGATTTAACTAACTGTGTAACTTTTTTATGTTTAGTAGACAATCACCTCTGTACGACGTATTGGCATGGCTGGCAATTTATTGTAATATTGAGATTTAGATTATGAGTCCGCACCTACCGCAGCAGTCTTTGGAAACGATTTATTACGAAGTACGATTATTCAGTTTTATTTCACGGTCAACTACGAGTAACATTGCCTTTACGAAAAAGCCATTGTCAAGCGTCTGATAACGAATAATTAAACGTCCACGTTCCAGATAAGCAAATACAATTGCAATCACAATCACCATCATACAGATAGAATAATTAACATATTTAAAATAACATTTTTTTTATTAATTTTATTTATTTTATATTGGCGACCGTGACAGGACTTGTTATTTTGTCATTTGTTACATTGTTCTCTTTGTTTCATGTAAAAAATCAACTTTCTGGACCTGGACGTCAATGTATGAGAGATAACAAAATCTGAAGATATTTTCCAATTCTGAAATTTTGCGGGAAGACGCAATGAAACTTCCAGCAAAATAAGGTAAGACGCAGCATCTTTGCATTAGCAGGCTTGACCAGACGTATAATTCAGTGTATTAGCTTTTCAGTAAATTCTGTAGTGTTTCTTTTCCGCATAACAGTTTCAGTGATAAATTTCATTCTCAGTACTTTTCCCTAAACAATAACGTATGCAACAATACCAATACACGAGTGTACAATATGGCCGACTTCTGTACCATATCATGTAACATGGCCAGCAGCCATTACCAATAATCTCAAATTCAGTTTATATTTTTAAATTAACAGACAGCCATTGTTGCTACGAGCGATTCATGCCCAACTACATTTTATTTTAAAATCAGTGTCAAAAATTTTCTTGAAACATATATCACGTGTGGCATGGTAATAACTAGAAAACAATACGCAAAAATGGAACAGCAAGGACGTACTATTCAGACGCAATCCGACTCGGACGTGAGACAAGTGTTAGAAAATGACTTTACGACAGCAACCGGTAGTGACGATTCATCAAACATTAACGCAAGTGTTGACGAAAATTTTGACGATAGGCCGTCCACTACAAAAATTTCAAAATCTCAATCAGAGCCCATGTTAATGCATGACGTCACGTCTAATGACGCGGCGGGGGCGGAGACCTTGCAAACGGTAAACATTGCCGACATGTTACAAATGCTAATGAAACAAAACGCAGAAAACATGGCAACCTTAAAGGCACAATTAGAGACACAAAATGAACAGTTAAAAACACAAAATGACGAAATCAAATCTGATCTCATAGCAATCAAGATAGGTAATGACACTTTGTGTAAACGTGTGGAACTTATAGACGCCACACTGACCAAACAGATGACCGAACTCAGTACTAAATTTTCCCAGCTCAATACGAGACAAGAAAAGACTACAACTGACGTAGCACTTTTACAGACACAAGTAAAAAACCTTAATGTCACGTGTGAAGTTCTTACTGAACAAATTCAAACATATCCTTCAGTACATGACAACCTTGAAAAACGAATTACTGACGTACAGAATAAATTTGACAATGTTGAACAACACCTGACTGACATCTTACAATCAGATGCCACAGCTCATTTTCAAAATATTAATAAAGAATTTCATGATTGGGTTGAGAACAAAGACAAACATTTTGATAGATGCTTACGTGAAAATTTACCAACAATTGTGCACGACTCCGTAGCGCAATACATTACTAATAACAAACAGCTGATCAGTGACGCAGTACAATCCGTCACTGCACCCATGAGACAATTCACCGATCAACTACAGTCTGAATGTAACGAAAATATCAGTCAAAATGTACAGTTCAGAAACCAATATACATTCGAGTATGATACACACATTCCGCACACGACAAATACACAAGAACAAAACACACCACGACTACAACACATACCACGATGTGGAAACACAAACACAAGCTATTATCATGGTAAACCACAGCAACATTATCGTAATTACTCGCCAGCTGAACATACCAGTAATTACAGTGGAATAAATCCATATCACAATGCGAAGGAAGATGAAAGCTTAATGAAACACAGGCAATTTCAGATTTTTATCCCAGAAAAACGAACCATTCATCCGGTGATTTTTCTTAAATCATTTAGTAACGCATTTCCACGCACTTGGAGTGACCGGAAAAAGATTTCATATATTGTCGGTTACATCCAAGGCGATGCAGCTGTCTGGGCATACAGTCAAGCTGACGTATGTACCACGTACAGTGAGTTTGAGCGCGCTTTTCTGAACAAATTCTGGTCGCAATCCGTCCAGGAGCGACTCAGAAGACAAATTTTAGAACCTGAAACTTTTAACAGTAAAAATGGTAACTGACGCAGATATTTTGAAAAATACTTGAACATGGGACATTTTTTAGACGAACCAGTCGCAACGCGTGATATACTCCGAGCGTTGAAGGCCAAATTGCCTTTCAACATTAAAGAAAAACTTCTACATATCCCGGATGACGATTCAGATTATTTTTTAACAGCTTTAGATTCGGTTGACATGTTACTTGAAGATCAGCGCTTCGCGCGGCAAAACAGCAGCCACAATGTTTACACTAGTGGTATGCAAAACATGCAGGCTTGCCAACACAATTCTGGCGCGCTCACAGTTGGATACGCGGTACAACAAAAACAGCAGACTCACATGCCGTCTCAGTACGGAAATCAAAATCAACACGCGTATTCCAATACAAACAATAGTTACAACAGTAATAACATTTCATGCGGCAATCCATACAAAAGGCACCGCGGTAATAACTACAACGGTAACAGCGGATACAAAGGTAATAACAAAAACAAAAACAGAAATAGAAATAATAATAACTACGAGCCAAGACAGCATCAAGGTTGGACTCGTAACGATCAGTACTTTCATTCAAACTCTGCTTTACCACAGCAGCCACCAGGTCAAAATTGGAGCATACCTTACGACCGACAGGTAAGTTATAATGCGCAACAGCAACAACAACCGCAAAAGTTTGGAGATCATAATAGGCAATATCCGAATGTGAATATAATAGAAATGACACCTGATGCACAACCTCAATCTGTGTCAGTACCTAGTACAAATGATAATCCAACAAACTAGAAACAGTCACTACTTTGCCCCAGGTCGTGGCTGAAGAATTCTTGGGGGGCGACTTCAATGTTAATCAGTTATTTGACACCACACTTGAACAACAGAATAATGATATGCCGAGTAATTCTAAACAAAAACTACCTGTTTTATTTATAAGATACAACCACAATAACAATATATCAGATGAACTTTTACAAGACAGTACACAATGTCGTTTAAACACAAATGAAATTGTTTTAGCATCTACTACTGGTGTAGTAGGTGGGATTCCAACTACTATTATCCTAGATACAGGTGCAGCTGTGAGCGTTTTGTCTTTTAATTTATATAAAAAGATGTGTGAATTGGAACCTGTGCCTGAGTTTCCTGCCCAAAACTGTAAAATAACTACTGCACTAGGTAATAAGTCATGTAGGGTTACGAAGCAAGTTTTTGTAAACGTTAAAATAGGTAATGGAACCGTACAATGGCCATTCCTGGTTGTACAAAACCTTATGACAAATTGCATATTAGGAATAGATATTATGAGCGAGAAGGACTGCATTATAGACTTCTCCAAAGGTAAATGTATTTTAAATGATAAAAGCAGTGTAATTATTATTGATTTGGACAGGAGAACTCTAAAGCATGACAAACACTGTACAGGGTACAAGGTTCAGTTAGTACTTGACAATGACATTCAAGACATGCAAACTCACTCATCTGACACAGAGCTAATGGACTTGAAAACATTGCTTGATCATAAGATAAGTGAAGCTACAGCTCTCAGTGTACATGAACGTATAAAACTACAGGAAGTGTTATCCAAATATTTACAAGTTTTTACCAAACGATTAGGTGTTATCAACACGTATGTGTACAAGATTGAAGTTAAGCCTCACAAGATCTTCTACCATAAGACATATAACGTGCTGTTATCTCAACGACCTGCTGTGTGGCAAGAATTAAAACAAATGTTAGACTGGAAGGTCATTGAACCATCCACCTCACCTTATTGTAGTCCTCTACTTGTTGTCAAAAAATCAAATGGAAGCATTAGGTTAGTGTTAGACGCACGAGCTATTAATGAAATAATTTTACCGGTTCACACAAAACCTGAAAATTTTAGAAGAGCAATTACAGAGATTTCTAGATGCAAAATATTTTTCCACAATAGATCTCGCTAATTCGTTTTGGCAGGTGGGTATCACTCCTGATTCTCGGAAATATACTGCATTTATGTTCGGGGGGCGAACCTATCAGTTTTGTGTTCTACCCTTCGGACTGAATGTCAGCTCTGGGGTATTCATTACAGCCCTGGATACCGTGCTTGGCGACGATTTAGTTGAGACAGTCACACACTATGTAGATGATATACTGATAGCTACACAATCTTGGAATGAACACGTTGACACTCTTCAAAGAATTTTAGAAAAATTTGCACAAGCTGGAGTCACAGCCAACCTAAGAAAATCAAAATTTGGTTGCAGTGAGATAAAGTATTTAGGACATATCATTAATTTACAGGGCATACGTCCGGATCCCAGTAAATTAGATGCTATCAGAAACTTTCCTAGCCCTCGAACTAAAAAGCAGTTAAAATCATTCCTTGGGCTATGTTCATTTTTCAGACGTTTTTTGCCACAACCACTTTTGAACAGTAAACATCTGCTAAATCTACTCAGAAAGAATCAAGTTTGGATCTGGTCGGAACAGTGCCAGAATGACTTTAATACAATTAAACATGCTTTAGTGAATGCTAACATATTGAGCCATCCAGATTTCAATTTAGATTTTTGTATGACTTGTGACGCTTCACGTACTGGCTTGGGCTGTTGCTTATTTCAAGTTGTAAAGAATAAAGAGGAGGAACAGATAAGAATTATTGGGTTTGCGAGTCGCACTCTAACTGAATGTGAGCGTACATACTCCACTACTGAGTTAGAAACACTTTCCATAGTATGGGCATTCAAGAAATTCAATTATTATTTATTTGGAAAACATACGGTAATTTACACCGATCACCAGGCCCTGACATTTTTGTTAACTTGTAAACTTGTACATCCTAGACTATCACGATGGGCAGTTACACTTCAGAACTACTCTTTTGAAATTAAGTACATAAGAGGTAAGGACAACACCATTGCAGACACTTTGTCTAGACTTCCACAAGTTATGAATGATACCAACAGTGACTTAGAAAATATAAATGACTACAGGATTCTCTTAATGCAAGACAAGCAGTATCACCAATATTATATTGATATGTGCAGAAACATGGCTGAATTACAAAAATCTGATCCTCACTGGTATAAGATAATAACATTACTGGTAGAAAAACACAATCATCCTTTGACTAAGTATTACAAGTTACACAATGATGTGTTATTTTACCGCCGACATCCAAATGCTACTAACTGGTGTGTATGCATTCCCAAAGAGTCTGAACGTAATCTAATTTGGCACACACACTTAGTTTGGGGTCATTATGGGACGAAAAAGTGTTTGGCAAAGCTCAGCACATACTGTTATTTTAGCAATATGAGAAGAAAAATTTACAGGGAACTGAAAACATGTGTCATATGTCAAAAATCAAAACCTCAGAATTTATCCACAAAAACAGATTTACATTCTATTTTACCTAGTAAACCCCTGGAAATTCTGTGTACTGACATCAGTGGACCGCATCCAGCAAGCTCTGGAGGCGTCAAATATATCTTAGCTTTTTACGATATATTTTCTAAACATGTAAAACTTTATGCTTTAAAATCCGCCACTGCAAATGCTATAATACGAAGATTCTCAAGTGATTACCTGACGCACGTGGGAAAACCTAAAGCAATTCTATCAGATAATGCAGCATACTACTCTGGGTACAAATGGAGAAATTTCTTGAAGGACAATAACATTAAAAGTATATTTATTTCGAGGTTTAGTCCACAATGTAACGCGACTGAGAGACTTTTCCGAGAATTAAATCGATTCATGAGGACCTATATTTCATCAAAACATACTAATTGGGTGTCCTACCTAAGTCTTTTCGAAGACATACACAATAACTTAAATATTTACGATACGAATTACACACCTGACGAGATCATGTTCAATTGCAAACAGAACGATCAGTGGATAGAACCATTACCTAAGTTGTCAGACAAGGAAATCACACCTGAACAGAAAATAAAAGAAGTATTGACTACATTGACACATCACGCACAAATACGAAACAAACATCACAGAAACATAATAAAAAGAAAACAAAAATTCGAGGTAGGAATGCTTGTACTACTTCGTACTCATCATAAATCTGTAGCACTCAAACGACGCAACGCTAAGTGGCGTCTGCTATATGAAGGACCTTATATAATTGTTAACATACCGCATCCTGGTGCGTATCTGTTACAACATCCTAGAACTAACAAAATTATTGGGCTATACGCACACCGAGATCTTAGAGCATTTCATGCTGAATAATGTCAAAGTCATACCCATCAAAATATTGCTAAGCAACTCGAAAAACTCTGTTGTTACAACACAGATAATAAGTAGTATAGAAATTTTCATTTCAGCGGTTCCAGTGACGCAGTTGAAGACAGAAGAACTCTTCTTTCAGCGCGCGCCTCCACCCGAAAGACCGAATATTAAAGTAAAATTTATGATTACGTAGCAGCGGATGACATATTAATTTTTCACGGAACATTTGTTACTGAAGGTACCACTGACTTGGTGTGACACCTGACGAACTGACAGACGTCATCTGTGAAGCGATCTTTTACTTTGAGAAATAGATCAGACGCACATCTCTCAACACGAAAAGCATCTATCAGTAGTCAAGGCCACACAGACACTCTACACACACGCACAAAACGCGAGGAATCGAACATTTTCTCTCTCTTACTATTTTGAATATTTATTGAGTAGTGAAGACGCCTGGTCTTGCCTACTGATGTAATGAATGTTGTGTCTAACCTATCTTAATTTCAGATGACATCACAAAAAAACATCGATAATATCCCAGCAAAACCGCTAAAGAGGATGTAAATATCTGCAATTCATGCAATCAAATGTGACACAATATAATAACCTATAGCGATGTAATGATGATGTAAACATGTTTATGTGCAACTATATTATGTTTATGCTAAGAAAATATGTGACGTGTGTATGTATAATTACTTATTTTTTTTAACTGATGTATAGTGTAACTGTTACTATGTAAAAATTTGAACAAAACGAGTGCCAAAAAGACATTGCACAGTGAACCACTGTTCACGGACATTAACGAACATTACTAACTCTGCAACTACGGGGAAGCCTATGGGAAAGAAACTGTTAATGCCATTCATTATGCAGCGTATCTATGTGAACGCGATGAACGATTTCCTTGATTAATAACTACGAACATTTAGGTGAGCTATATTCAGCAAAAAACTGAAAATGTAAAGTGCATAATTCGTGCATCGTCTAGTGATATTACTACAGTACCCAACTTCAAGATGTTAACTGGATTAAATGGACACAAAGTGCCTGTCCAGAAAACAACACGACGGGTGGAAGAATTTTGGTTGGAACTTCAGGGAATGAAATGTTCTCGAAATGTGACGGACACTCTTACCTGGACTGTCCAAGGATCGACGCCAGCTATGTGCCGTCCGAGGTTCTGCAACCAAGCTTCCACGGAATGTAAGAAACGAACTGCACGTGGACCAATTACTCGACGGGTCACGTCTGATCTGTAATAAGCAATGCTTTTAGTCACAACGAACTGCATCACTACGACTATAATGGAAATGAGAAATGGACACGCTTATGTATTAATCACGTTGTTATACAACGATGTTACTGTGATCAAAAAACTTTACCACGACGATACTAACCTGTAAAAAATTATTGTGCAGCGGATGAATATGAACTGTAATAACGACACGATGTGTATAGGTCAACGCACCTGAAAAATACGGACATTTTTCTTTGAAGTATTTCAAAACAATACTATGTAACTAAGAACATTCAACAATCTAAGTTGTATTGTGTTATAACAAATATTGTAAATTTAAAACTAAGTTACCTGTCATAGAATGTAGTCTTCATATGTAATCTTGGTTGAATATTTTCTTTGTGCAACCACTGAAAAACGCGCGCACACGAACAATATGATCTGCAATACTGTGCCGCGTGATCTAACTGTACGATATAACGGCAGTGCCGCAGTTACACAGACGCTTCTGCGCATGCGCGCACTCTATCTGCCAACATTAGAACTTTTACGGCGCACCCGCGTCATTCAAATTTTGTATATAATGTGTATAATGTGTAATGTAAGTCATGTAAATAGTTGTAGATAACTTAGATTTTCTTGTGCCTTTAGGTGAATTGCTCGCCTGCAGGTGTGTCCTTTCGCCTCGCAATTCAGGGGGCAATATAAAGGCACATTTGCATGCCGAGCGTGAGTTTCCTCGGAAACGCGAAATATTAATTAAATAAATAATCAGTGACAAATAAATAAAGCCTATGGCACACAACTGCAGCGCTGTGTCGCTGATAAAACAAAAGCACAATTACGTTACTCTTATGTTTGATTAAGAAAGGGAGAGCTCTGGTTGAAGTGGTGCGAGAAGCACGTATTTTATTTTATTGTCTGGCACACCGCCATATTTCATGTTATAGAAGAATACTGCGAGTTGCAACCACACTAGGCACTCGATTCTGTAAAGAATTTATATTTATAAAAGTAAGTGGGATTATGAACTGTAGGCTTATTCATTGAATATATCTGATTTAACTAACTGTGTAACTTTTTTATGTTTAGTAGACAATCACCTCTGTACGACGTATTGGCATGGCTGGCAATTTATTGTAATATTGAGATTTAGATTATGAGTCCGCACCTACCGCAGCAGTCTTTGGAAACGATTTATTACGAAGTCCGATTATTCAGTTTTATTTCACGGTCAACTACGAGTAACATTGCCTTTACGAAAAAGCCATTGTCAAGCGTCTGATAACGAATAATTAAACGTCCACGTTCCAGATAAGCAAATACAATTGCAATCACAATCACCATCATACAGATAGAATAATTAACGTATTTAAAATAACATTTTTTTTACATTAATTTTATTTATTTTATATGTGCTGTGGCGTGTACGACATTCATTACGCCAGAGATTGCAATTGTGTGCAGCAAATGATGGCCACCACATTGAACATCAATTGGCCTGACATGTCGGGACACACTCTATTCCACTCCGTAATTGAAAACGGAAACCACGTGTGTACGTGTACCTCACCCCTCATGGTAATGTACATGTGCGTCAGTGAAAAAGACCAGTAAAAAGGTGTTAGCATGTGGACGTAATGTGCTGTTCCAGTCTCTTCTGTACCTAAGGTCCATCACCGTTCCCTTTGGATCCCTACGTAATTCTGTGCTCTCCGATACAAACGATCGAACAGCGGAGGAGTGGTGCTCAAGCGTCAACTTTAGGTTACAATATCTCCGGATGTAATTAACATTTTACAATGCAACAAACGGCACTAATTACGTATTTGTTTATATGTTCAGATGTGCCAACAAGACTAACGGGGTTCCATTTAAAAAAACGTAGGTTTGTGTTAAAAAACATATTTCCGTGCATTTTTGTATGGTTTGTATTAACCAGTTACACTAGCCCCTCTCCTCACGTTCGGTCTGTGGAATCGATTCGTCAGTATTTGATGTGGTTTACGAAATATATCCAGCGGTAACGTTAGGTGACTCACCCTGTATATATATATATACATCCAAACTTTCAGCCAATGGGCGTTCAGATCGCTGTTGCTAGGCGGATCTGACGTCACGTTTGCGGACATTGTGACAGAACTTTGTCCCGGAACCCTGTCTCAGATTGTAAGATCCTACTCCCAAATAGTCGGATCTTGTCCCTACTAAGGTTGCACAACATTGCTTCCTATGATTTCATCACTAATGCTCCTTGCTGACGCTTAATTGTTAAATGTACATGTAGCCTGGCTGCTACTGATGCTTAATTGTCAGATGTACATGTAGCCTGGCTGCTACTGAGCATTCCCGATCGCGTAAATGTGCGTAATACTTGACTTCAACACGTGAAGGGAATGCATATATGCGTTACACAGTGTCAAAAGTGTGCCCAAAATACTTTCCAGGCATTACATCTCACCGCGGACTATGCGGTGACCGACTGCGTTCGCTTAACGACCGAGAGCAGCAGCATTTGCATAGAGTGGTCGGTGGTAACAGACAAGCAACACTGCGTGGGTCCTGTGGTCCACTGAACCGATAATTGACTGGAAATAGTTATGTTCGGCTACTTGGAGACCGTTTGCAGCCATTCATGAACTTCATTTACCCAAACAAAGATGGAATTTTTATGAATGACAATGCACCATGAACCCTGACCGCTAGGTGAGGGACATAACGTTTAAGGGACATAACCGAGAGATCAGTTCGTGCACAAAATCCTGAGCCGGCAACACTTTCACAACTATGGACAGCATGGCTCAATACTTCTGCAGAGGACTTGTTAAGTCCACGCTACGTCCACTTGTTGCACTACGCCACCCAAAAGAAGGTGCGACACTATATTAGGAGGTATCCCATGGCTTTTGATTGTAAGCTACCGCTTCTGTTTTGCTCTTTTCTGTTGATGGTTAAGCCTCCGAGCCGAACGTATGAGTGAAAAATTTTGCACAACGGATTTTATAACACTAATTTGTCGCCTTGACACTTATACGCTCTCCAGAATGGTATGCTTATCCTTTGCTCTATATGTGATATTAACTAGTCGTATGCAAATCTGGTTGATTTGTAACCATATCCTCAGTATGTGTTAGAATGTTCTGATGTGCTGACCTACAAACACTGCCTCCACCAGGTGGTTGCAAACATGAAATATACAAATAAGGAGACAATAAAATGACAAAGGAAAGTACTAGCTATGAAATGATACACTCAGTAGTGTTAAATTCTTTACTCTTCTGCAATTTACTCTATACAAGATTACACAGTACGAGCAACATTTTAGTTGTGCCTATTCACATTTGGTAATCGCTCTGTCTGGCACTGTCCTGTGATATATAATCGCGGTCGTTAATTCAAGCGCGGAATACTGACATCAGCTATGGCAATTGAAATTGTATTTAGAACTACACTCGCTTCTAACAACGTGAAGCCTAAACATAGAACGAAAAAGACACGTGATCAGAAATTTACTTTACTTCCCTAACCGCCGTTGCGAGAGTACGACCACTACAGTGATCTGACGCTTATCGCTGCGAAGGTTCTCGCCTCAGCGAGATAACATAAATTCTGCCTCACCAAAAGCTTCCGTAGGCACCTCCACGGCTGCCGTGGAACACCAGACGATCCTCAGGCTCTCGCTACAAGTAGTCTGTCCCAGTAACGAGGTCGCACACCTCGCCAGGACCAACCTCTCTCCTCGACGCCCCAGGAGCAAGTGTTTCTCAGTCGCTACCCTGTTTCGTAGCTCCTGTTCTTTTTTCTTCCCCCTCTTTAATGTGCGTGGCCAATCATGGTGCTGGAAGGCGTTCGTTTCCGAGCGCCGACCAATCTCAGTTTTGCAACCGACCGAAGCTTCTAGAAGCTTGCAGACTGTTCCAGAAGCTTCCGCCACCTACACGCCGCCACGCCTTTTGTGAGCGAGCGCCTGTGTCTTCTCCTTGTCCTCGGCCACGTGGCTCCCGCTAAGTCGTGGTCCACCCGCCTGGGGTTTCCAGTAGCTTACGTTCACTGTTGTTTTCAGCTCTCAGGCCTGCCTGCCTCGCTTGTGTCTTTCCCGTTCCCCTGCCAGCCTCCCGTCACCGTCCGCTTCACTATCGCCCAACGTGCAGATATTCTGCTACAAATTAAGATCCCTTGCCGGTGTCAGTATCGTTAATGGTTTCCTGTCTCGATGTTTAAGGGTCTTCTTTCCGGAGTGGTAGTTGTAATGTCGCTCAAAATGATGCCACCTTACATGTTCCCTCAGGGTGTGATAGTACCTGTTGCCGTACACTTCCATCTCCACTTTATCACTGTGCTACGCCATTTTATTTTGCCTTCCTTAGCGGCATGGTACAGTACACTGCTTCAGGGATACTAATATATGCCAGACATGTAACTACAAACAAACAAACAGAGTATCAGTTACGTAAATGAGCCGTGCGTGCGTTAGTGCTGGTACCTGTCGCTCATTAAAATTCTCTGCAATTCTTATCATAGCGACGGGTTCGCTGGCATCCCGCCAGAGGCAGCTTAGCCTCTCGCTGAGCGGATTTAGCCGCACACTCGCTTTCTGTGGGGAGTTCTTGTTACTGTTCCACATGACAAGCTGGGTTATTCACCGAGTGCGGAGGTCCGGTTCGTCATGTTGCGGATGGTGATCTGTGACTGTGAAACGTGTTCATACGACGTTCTAGGACTTATTACTTCCCGCTGCCTTCGCTGTCGCGTGTTTGTGGCTTCACACTCAGCATGTTCTCCATTTCTGCTGCTTCGGTTTGTGGATTCCTAACTTCCAATATTTACTATAAAGCCAAGGATCAGCTAGAACTAAAACCTTGTTTACATGCAACAAAAGTAGCGGTTGTGATTCGCGGAAACCCCGTCCTTTGAAAGAGGCCTTGTTGTAGAAATTTGATTTGGGTTCTCGCAGATAACGCTGTCTAGTTTTGATTAGTGACTATCACATTACCTCAATGTAGATCAGTATTGCGTGTTACCAGATCAGGCCCAAGTTACTCCTAACCCCACTTGTGAAAAGCAATACCTTTGCCAATTTGAAACTCATTTACTATTTGATGCAATAATGGCTAAATATAAAAAGAATTCATCATTTTAATTAATTTAATTAAAGTTTCCTTTTCAAATGCCCTGTGTTAAAACTACTGTGAATCAATCTTTTGAATTTTTTGTCCCCTTTTAAGCATTCGTGTGTTAAATTGCTGCAATTATTTTTTATTTAATTTAGGATTACTCAGCTGAGCCACAGCGACTAATGGGTAAAAGTCCAGGTACTTTTATATGTAGTACCTTAATATACACACATCAGTGTGTTGGTTACACTTTTTCTGCATCTAACAGCCTTCCGACAAATACGTCAAAAACTTTACAAGCTGATGTTTCCTACTGTTTCCTTCACAGTCATAGCTACACCACTAAGTGGATTATCCCTGTCAGTATTGACTAATCTTCTTGCGCCCATGTGTTCACACTTTTTTGACCTGCTGCACGGGGGAAAATAAGCATTAATGCCCTCCTCTTACCACGTGTACTTACAGGTATAATGAACCTAAAGACATACTACTCGTAATAATTATAATTATTAGTTTGCAAATATTTCAGCTGAACTACGTTCTTTGCAGCAATCCTGCAAAACCGCCGATTCTTTGTTAACTTTCAAGAGCAGAGCACTGGATGGAGATTACGGAAAAACGATCTTCCCCAAGGAAGCGTGTTAGCTCCAGTCCTATTCAACATGTATACAAATGACCAACTCACAGGCGCCAACACCATGATTCTTTGTATGCTGATGACTAGGCACTGGGTTATATGCATTTGCATGTTGCAAATGCATTTTCATATTTGGCTCTTTTTCACTTATTATTGCATATTTATCTAAAAACTAGTGACGATGAATATTTTCACTCTATGTTTACAATATTTTAAAAATTTAGACGGGCTACTTCTAGCTCGACCCAGTTTTGATGTCTCACACATTGACCACGACCTAGAACTACGCGCAAAAGTTGATCGAGAGGCCTAGCGAAATCATTATAGAAGAGGAACAGGAACAAGCAGACAGAGCCAATGCTCCTGCCCGCCCGCGGTTAATCCCCTCCGCTGTCATACCCTACTCGTCGGCAACAATTAAATTTAACTACACAAGCTTTTGGTCGCATGTCCATTGTTTCAGTTTAACTTTCTACTTACTTTTACACAGTTTAATGCGTGTACCACGTGCAACGTGTAACGTGTTGTGCGCCATGCCGCCAGAAGAAAGAAACGTCGTTACGTGGATAGCTGATCATCCTGGAACATTTGCATGTGACGGAATTGTTTCATATTGTCGAGTTTGCGAGAAAAGCGTTTCGTGCAAAAAAAGTTTCAAATTGACCAGTATGTCAAGACAAGTCCTCATATCGCAGGAATGCAGAAGAAAGGACCACGACAACAGCTTTTGACAACAGAAAGTGCAGTAGCAGGTAACCAAAAAAATCGCTTCAACATGGATTTATGCGAAGCATTATTTGCAAGCAATATTCCTCTTCACAGACCTAAAAACCCTATCCTCAAAGGCTTCCTGCGCAAATATTTCTTAAATAAAAATATACCAGATGAATCAACATCGGGTAAAAATTACTCACCGACAATTTACGTAAATGTTCTGGAAGAAATACGCAATGAACTCGAGGACAGATTTGTCTGGCTTTCAGTTGACGAAACTACAGACACTTGTGGCCGTTACATTGCAAATTTAGTTGTTGGTGCTTTAAAAGAAGAGCCTTCCTATTCCTATTTAGCGACCTGCAGAGAACTTGAAATAGCAAATCATTCTTCGATCGCCAGATTTCTAAATGAGGGTATTAGAAAAATATTTCCAGAATCTTCTGTAGATAAAGGGGTGTTTGTGTTTATTTCAGATGCTGCTCCCTATATGATCAAAGCAGGAAAAGCCCTCCAAGTATTTTATCCAAATTTGATTAACGTGACGTGATTTGCTCATGGTGTACACCGTCTTGCTGAAGAAGTACGTTCCACGTTTGTGAATGTAAATAAACTGATTTCATCCACAAAGAAAGTGTTTCTAAAGGCTGCTGCTCGCATAAAGACCTACAACGAAAAACTACCAAATGTGCCTTTACCTCCCGAACTCGTTGGAATACGTCGGTCGAAGCTGTGTTGTCTTACAGTGAATATCTCGAGGGCATTAGAGGGATAGTAAACGACTTCGATATTGCAGAGGCTTTGGCGGTTTGCCAGTGCAAGGAAGCTTTTAATGATTCCGGTATTAAAAAAGACATTTCTGTGACTAGCACTCATTTTTCCCACACACCTGCAAGTATTAAAAAATTAAAAACTCAAGGTTTGGCATTGAATGAATCTATTGAGTTAAAGAATAAAATTATTCTAGTGAACTCCTCACTGCCGGAGGTATTTCCAAGAAAACTTAAAGAAAAGTTTGAAAACATTTGAAACATTAACCCAGGCTTCGAATCGTTGCGCCAAATTGATAGTTTTATTAATGGGACGGGTGAACTTTTACCAGAAACAGTTAGTGCCAACATAGCACCCAGATTCAAATACTACCCAGTTACCTCAGTTGATGTAGAACGGTGCTTTTCTACTTATAAAAATGTTTTGAGTGAAGACACAATCTTACTACCGAAAATTCGGAGCAGTACTTGGTCGTTTATGTTTACAATAGTAGAAAAAATGTAAAATAAACTGTAATGATGCTTTGGTCCAATAGTAGTAATTAAAAGTTATTGATGTTCAAAAAATTCTGATTGCCTGTTGCTTTTTAAATAAAATATTACGGAGTTTTTGAACGTGCCCCTCTGTGTGCGATACATCTCGAAGCAGGTCCTGCACATATCGATTGTTTCACTGTAGCTCAGTCGCGTCGCATCCGCTTGTTACTAACAACAATAGCAAAGAAGGAACAATTCTTGGAGCACGGTATGCGTCTCAGTATGCAAATTTTTAGAAAATAATCCCAGTAAGCCCCCTTCCGAACCTCTACCAGCAAGTATTCAGAAAATGTTGTCAACGTTCTAAGTGTACCGAATTTTCGCGGGGTCTGCGCTCTTCCTCGTAATTGATATGCACAGGTTCGACTTCGAGATATAATGCACGCAGTAATTACCAGGTTTTTTTTATTATTTGATCTTGCATGTTTCAAGACTTTTCATGCATTTTAAGCATTTTTCATGCATATTAGCGTGCGTAAGTTTTTATGATCCTTATAATCCGGTCTCTACTGATGACCTTACTCTTGCCACTCAGAGCTCAGACTTTGAGTCAGTAGAGAACACACTCACGAATGCCCTTGGAGATATATTAAGATACTACAGCACAAATTAGCTTAAACCAAATCCCTCAAAGACTCAAGTGTATGCCTTACATTTGTGAAATGGGGAAGCCAATCGTAGGTTGAGAGTATCGTCGGGAGTTGAGTTACAGCATTGCTACACTCAAAAATATCTAGGAGCGACGCTCTTACTTTCAGGAGACACTACATGAATTGCAAGTTGAAAGTTTCCACCAGGAACATCTGTTAAGAAAATTGGACGGATCACAGCGGGACAGTCAACCAAAAACCATTAGAACCTCTGCACTTACATTAGCCTGTTCTGCAGAAGAGTACTTGGTACAATCCATCACATGCAAAACAGGTAGACGAAGCTGTCAACAATTCCTGTCGAATGGATTTACCACCTAGCAGGAATAGAAGCACCTCACATTCGAAAAGAAATTGCGGTGAATAAGGAACGAAAGAAACTGGAACGAGAAATACCCATCCCCTGTATGGGCATAAACCCCATTCGCAGCCATAGAAGTCAAGGAAGAGTTTCCTTAGAACATCAAAGGTACTTACTACCACTGCTGAAAATGCCAGCGTGCAACTTTGGAGAAATAGTACTTCCCTTTCCTCAGATTGGAAATGAGTTTCTGAAACACCGCCTCCAGGACATGATGAAGAATGGATAACCTGGAAGTCCTTGAACAGGCTGAGATTGGGAGTGGGTACATCAAGGTTCTATTTAGAAATATGGGGTACAGTACAGAAATCCATATTAAGTATGATTGTGGGAAGTCCAGACTGTCCACCACATGCTTCAGTGTCGACTGCGTCCAGCCCCCTGTATTGCAGAAGAAGTCCAGCAAGCGACAGAAAATGGACCGGAAGTGACCAAATTTTGGTCAAACACTGTATGATGTATTAACTGTGCACATATATATGTTTCTGTCACGAGAATATAAAAAATTTAGCGTGCAAATGAAGTAAATTATAATGTAATATTGTTCAGTAGACACTCCTCAGTCATCAATATAAATATCTGTACCCATTGTACACTGTATAAAAATTTATATTGTTCACAGTTAATGCCTGAAAGGATATTATGAGAGACATAGACATGCGATCTGTAATTCATTTCTTGTGGCTAAGGAGTTTTAATTTTTGCTCTTTGTATGTTTGGGAGTATAAACTAATCCGAGCTAGACAAAGGGTCCAAGTGATGTCTGGGCTAGGCTCAAGCTGATTACCTTCTGTTATTGCCTGATTATTAACCACAAGCTGATTACCTTCTGTTATTGCCTGATTATTAACCAATAGTATTTGTTTCAGTTCTTTGAACTGTGCTTCATATTGTCACTGCTTTCAGTCTTTATGTATGAACTGAGCAATTTATTAACACATCTACTGAATCACGAACAACTGTTGTGAAACTTGTAAGCCCTGTCAATATTTATTCTCTCACTGTTTACGGGATTTGTGACTCATATACGCAAAAGCTAATGATTTTCCTTAAATGTTTAAAAGAATCATTTGATGTATGATTCTGATTGTGTGATTCATTAATAGCTTTATGGTGCTCTTATAATTCTTGTTTTGGAAGAAGACAAATTAATCATGTGTTAACTGAAATATTATCTTCCCCAGGAATTCATTAGCTCATTACTGTCACTATTGTCCAAATTCCGCTGAGTCGAATATATGCTGCAGAAATTTTTCTTCCTTCTGGGCGTATTGAGTTCAGCACCATACGACTCCCAATTCCATGCTACTTACCGTCCGAACAATTTCAATTTTTTGATTACACTTGTACGAATCTTCATATGTTTTTGGTAGGCAAAGCAATTATGAAAACCCATGATAACGAATCTCAAAATAGCTGCTAGCCAGTCTGCAACATTGTGTATGCGAAGTGTAACAAGTTTACCCTGCGTACAGAGGGAACGCGAGAAGAGGAACACTTTGCTAGGGAAACCCACAGAGAAATTCCGGGACGTTCCACTGCGGCCATCCATCAGGCGTAGAATTGGCCGCCCCGCTGCCATCAAACTGTGGCGGCCCTCCGTCTTGTTGAAAAATTGCTCACAGCTTATTGTTTAGGGTATGCGAGAACAACTGCGCCTCTAACAAATGGCATTGTGTGCGATGCACCATTGTGTTTCAGGCTGTTGCACACACAAAGGCCCCACAGTCCACTGTATTGCGTAATCTATTGAATTATTTTACATCAAAACTAAACTTCTAGTATCACTTGAAATTCCATTATCTAGCAGTCGCTCAGCGGTTTTGAACATTTACAGCAAATGCTATAACATTGGTACTGTCATGTACTTCTTCTAAAGGATCGATGTTAAGACCCCTCTGCTGGGATCGTCTTCAGGATCTTGTGGTTTCCACTGTTGACTGGACAAAATAATACGTCAACAATCAGTGGACACCACAATATCCTGAAGAAGATCTCAGCAGAGGCGTCTAAACGTCGATGATTTATAAGGAATACACTCCTGGAAATTGAAATAAGAACACCGTGAATTCATTGTCCCAGGAAGGGGAAACTTTATTGACACATTCCTGGGGTCAGATACATCACATGATCACACTGACAGAACCACAGGCACATAGACACAGGCAACAGAGCATGCACAATGTCGGCACTAGTACAGTGTATATCCACCTTTCGCAGCAATGCAGGCTGCTATTCTCCCATGGAGACGATCGTAGAGATGCTGGATGTAGTCCTGTGGAACGGCTTGCCATGCCATTTCCACCTGGCGCCTCAGTTGGACCAGCGTTCGTGCTGGACGTGCAGACCGCGTGAGACGACGCTTCATCCAGTCCCAAACATGCTCAATGGGGGACAGATCCGGAGATCTTGCTGGCCAGGGTAGTTGACTTACACCTTCTAGAGCACGTTGGGTGGCACGGGATACATGCGGACGTGCATTGTCCTGTTGGAACAGCAAGTTCCCTTGCCGGTCTAGGAATGGTAGAACGATGGGTTCGATGACGGTTTGGATGTACCGTGCACTATTCAGTGTCCCCTCGACGATCACCAGTGGTGTACGGCCAGTGTAGGAGATCGCTCCCCACTCCATGATGCCGGGTGTTGGCCCTGTGTGCCTCGGTCGTATGCAGTCCTGATTGTGGCGCTCACTTGCACGGCGCCAAACACGCATACGACCATCATTGGCACAAAGGCAGAAGCGACTCTCATCGCTGAAGACGACACGTCTCCATTCGTCCCTCCATTCACGCCTGTTGCGACACCACTGGAGGCGGGCTGCACGATGTTGGGGCGTGAGCGGAAGACGGCCTAACGGTGTGCGGGACCGTAGCCCAGCTTCATGGAGACGGTTGCGAATGGTCCTCGCCGATACCCCAGGAGCAACAGTGTCCCTAATTTGCTGGGAAGTGGCGGTGCGGTCCCCTACGGCACTGCGTAGGATCCTACGGTCTTGGCGTGCATCCGTGTGTCGCTGCGGTCCGGTCCCAGGTCGACGGGCACGTGCAACTTCCGCCGACCACTGGCGACAACATCGATGTACTGTGGAGACCTCGCGCCCCACGTGTTGAGCAATTCGGCCGTACGTCCACCCGGCCTCCCGCATGCCCACTATACGCCCTCGCTCAAAGTCCGTCAACTGCACATACGGTTCACGTCCACGCTGTGGCGGCATGCTACCAGTGTTAAAGACTGCGATGGAGCTCCGTATGCCACGGCAAACTGGCTGACACTGACGGCGGCGGTGCACAAATGCTGCGCAGCTAGCGCCATTCGACGGCCAACACCGCGGTTCCTGCTGTGTCCGCTGTGCCGTGCGTGTGATCATTGCTTGTACAGCCCTCTCGCAGTGTCCGGAGCAAGTATGGTGGGTCTGACACACCGGTGTCAATGTGTTCTTTTTTCCATTTCCAGGAGTGTATGACGCGGACAAAAAACACTAAAGATGTCAACTTATGTGGCACTATTATTAACTGCAGAAGTAATTCGGAAGTTCAGCTACCTTCTTCAGTCCAAAACGCATTATTAAAAGTACAAGTACGCCACTTTTGTGTTAACTGCTTTGTGTTAATACTACTTAACAAAGAATGAACCTCAAAAATATCTTTGAAACTATAGTAAATTTTTTATAGATGGTATCATAAGCAGGACAATTATACAGGCAACTTTGCGACTTCACATTACTTCACAACAAAAAGAAAAAGAGCCATACAAATTACAGATATTCCCCATATTTGACGTAGATTTCAAGATAGGTCAAAATACACACTTGGAATTAAAACTTCCAACAATTGTAAGTAAAAGTTCAAAATACTTAAACAAAATTGCCATAGCCAAATTCTTAAAACTATTTTTGCTTTACCTGATACATTCCACATGGATCAGTAGTGGGTTAAAATTACTGGTCCCAATTTAATTTTACACTCCTGGAAATGGAAAAAAGAACACATTGACATCGGTGTGTCAGACCCACCATACTTGCTCCGGACACTGCGAGAGGGCTGTACAAGCAATGATCACACGCACGGCACAGCGGACACACCAGGAACCGCGGTGTTGCAGCTAGCTGCGCAGCATTTGTGCACCGCCGCCGTCAGTTTCAGCCAGTTTGCCGTGGCATACGGAGCTCCATCGCAGTCTTTAACACTGGTAGCATGCCGCGACAGCGTGGACGTGAACCGTATGTGCAGTTGACGGACTTTGAGCGAGGGCGTATAGTGGGCATGCGGGAGGCCGGGTGGACGTACCGCCGAATTGCTCAACACGTGGGGCGTGAGGTCTCCACAGTACATCGATGTTGTCGCCAGTGGTCGGCGGAAGGTGCACGTGCCCGTCGACCTGGGACCGGACCGCAGCGACGCACGGATGCACGCCAAGACCGTAGGATCCTACGCAGTGCCGTAGGGGACCGCACCGCCACTTCCCAGCAAATTAGGGACACTGTTGCTCCTGGGGTATCGGCGAGGACCATTCGCAACCGTCTCCATGAAGCTGGGCTACGGTCCCGCACACCGTTAGGCCGTCTTCCGCTCACGCCCCAACATCGTGCAGCCCGCTTCCAGTGGTGTCGCGACAGGCGTGAATGGAGGGACGAATGGAGACGTGTCGTCTTCAGCGATGAGAGTCGCTTCTGCCTTGGTGCCAATGATGGTCGTATGCGTGTTTGGCGCCGTGCAGGTGAGCGCCACAATCAGGACTGCATACGACCGAGGCACACAGGGCCAACACCTGGCATCATGGAGTGGGGAGCGATCTCCTACACTGGCCGTACACCACTGGTGATCGTCGAGGGGACACTGAATAGTGCACGGTACATCCAAACCGTCATCGAACCCATCGTTCTACCATTCCTAGACCGGCAAGGGAACTTGCTGTTCCAACAGGACAATGCACGTCCGCATGTATCCCGTGCCACCCAACGTGCTCTAGAAGGTGTAAGTCAACTACCCTGGCCAGCAAGATCTCCGGATCTGTCCCCCATTGGGCATGTTTGGGACTGGATGAAGCGTCGTCTCACGCGGTCTGCACGTCCAGCACGAACGCTGGTCCAACTGAGGCGCCAGGTGGAAATGGCATGGCAAGCCGTTCCACAGGACTACATCCAGCATCTCTACGATCGTCTCCATGGGAGAATAGCAGCCTGCATTGCTGCGAAAGGTGGATATACACTGTACTAGTGCCGACATTGTGCATGCTCTGTTGCCTGTGTCTATGTGCCTGTGGTTCTGTCAGTGTGATCATGTGATGTATCTGACCCCAGGAATGTGTCAATAAAGTTTCCCCTTCCTGGGACAATGAATTCACGGTGTTCTTATTTCAATTTCCAGGAGTATATGTTTTGTGGGAAGTGTAAAGCAATTCCTGTCAGTAGTGATACAAAGGAACACTTTGCACACAGATCAAAGGCAAGAATTCTGAACCTTCTGCCCGGTATTTTGACGTTTTCTTCTGAACATGGCAATTAAGCCTGGTAATCAAGCTGAAAAAATGTAACACCACTTCCACTCACGTAAGCAAAGTTGCCGTTTAGTACCGCGATATTATATATGATACTCAAAAGTTTAGAGGTTATAAATCCGTTATAACATTAATTTATAAGCTAGCTAACAATTAGGGAATATCTGTACAGCCTTTATAATTTATTAAAACATTTAAAAGCTCTTGTAATTAGAAAAAGGTATGTATTTACCTTTATTTCACATAGACATGCTTTGCAGTTGCAGAATCCAAAGTTTGCAGTCATTGCTGCCCCCTCAAGGTGCTTGGCAGAAGGGTGAAAAAGCGAGCTGTGGCAAGTGCGATGTGTACCACAGGCCAGAAAGGTTCAGCTGTGTATGCGCCAGAGGAAAAAAATAGAACCTGGAGAGACGTATGATGTCTCGAGACTGAAGAGGCTATGGACACGAAAATGGGAAGGATATGGTTCGAAATAAAAACTATTGTAAAACAGTATTATTGATTCCAAAGAAACTGTAGACATTTCACCAAAGCAATCGCGCATGATTCAAAAGAACTGAGGAAAGGTAAACCAGAAGTAATGTTCTGGAAAGAAAAATCCCTACTACCGACCTATCAAAAATGAAAATAAGGAAGCAATAAACCCAGTCACCGGATCGATACAATCTATCCAGTATAATATGCAAGCTGTTTCAAATTTCCAGAGTGAAATTTTCAGCGGAGTGTGCGCTGATATGAAACTTCCTGGAAGATTAAAACTGTGTGCTGGACCGAGACTCAAACTCGGGATCTTTAGCGGGAAAGTGCCAGCCTTACTGGCGGAAGTAAAGCTATGAAGACAGGTTGTGAGTTGTGCATGGGTAGCTCAACTGAGAGAGTTAGCTATTCTCTGTAATAAAAAAAACTGAGTTAATGGATCACCGATGAACTTGAGCTAGCATCATGGGACAAAAAAGAAGAGTTGGTAGAGCACTTGCACACATTTTTAATCTGCCAGGAAGTTTCATTTTACCACTTGGTGGTATAGAAGTATTCAAAAAAACATTCTTCATAACGTACACTAATAATCCAAAACATTATGACCACAGCCCACCGACGTTGGAACCCAACTGGTGGCGTTACTGACACGTGACGCGGTAACAAAAGTATGTAGGCGGAGCAGACACGGTAGGGGGATCACCCAAGCGAAGATACAGGCTGCATATGGAGAAATAATCCACCGAGATAAGTGACTCTGACAAAGCGCAGATTACTACACTACTGGCCATTAAAATTGCTACACCAAGAAGAAATGCGGATGATAAACGGGTTTTCGTTGGACAAATATATTACACTAGAGCTGACATGTGATTACATTTTCATGCAATTTGGGTGCATAGATCCTGAGAAATCAGTACCCAGAACAACGACCCCTGGTCGTAATAACAGCCTTGATACGACTGGGCATTGAGTAAAACAGAGCTCGGATGGCGTCTACAGGTACAGCTGCTCAAGCAGCTTCAACACGATACCACAGTTCATCAAGAGTAGTGACTGGCGTATTGTGACAAGCCAGTTGGTTGGCCACCATTGACCAGACGTTTTCAGTTGGTGAGAGATCTGGAGAATGTGCTGGCCAGGGCAGCAGTGCCATTTTCTGTATCCAGAAAGGCCCGTACAAGACCTGCAACATGCGGTCGTGCATTATCCTGCTGAAATGTAGGGTTTCGTAGGGATCGAATCAAGGGTAGAGCCACGGGTCGTAACACATCTGAAATGTAACGTCCACTGTTCAAAGTGACGTCAATGCGAACAAGAGGTGACCGAGACGTGTAACCAATGGCACCCCATACCATCACGCCGGGTGATAGGCCAGTATGGCGATGACGAATACACGCTTCCAACGTGCGTTCACCGCGATGTCGCCAAACACGGATGCGACTATCATGATGCTGTGAACAGAACCTGGATTCATCCAAGACAATGACGTTTTGCCATTCGTGCAACCAGGTTCATCGTTGAGTACACCATCGCAGGCGCTCCTGTCTGTGATGCAGCGTCAAGGGTAACCGCACCCATGGTCTCCGAGCTGATAGTCCATGCTGCTGCAAACGTCGTCGAACTGTTCGTGCAGATGGTTGTTGTCTTGCAAACGGCCCCATCTGTTGACTCAGGGATCGAGACGTGGCTGCACGATCCGTTACAGCCATGTGGATAAGATGCTGTCATCTCGACTGCCAGTGATTTGAGGCCGTTGGGATCCAGCACGGCGTTCCGTATTACCCTCCTGAACCCACCGATTCCATATTCTGCTAATAGTCTTTGGATCTCGACCAACGCGAGCAGCAATGTCGCGATACGATAAACCGCAATCGCGATAGGCTACAATCCAACCTTTATCAAAGTCGGATGCGTGATGGTACGTATTTCTCCTCCTTACACGAGGCATCACAACAACGTTTCACCAGGCAACGCCGGTCAACTGCTGTTTGTGTATGAGAAATCGGTTGGAAACTTTCCTCATGTCAGCACGTTGTTGGTGTCGCCACCGGCGCCAAACTTGTGTGAATGCTCTGAAAAGCTAATCATTTGCATATAACAGCATCTTCTTCCTGTCGGTTAAATTTCGCGTCTGTAGCACGTCATCCTCACGGTGTAGCAATTTTAATGGCCAGTAGTGTCTTACGCAGAGCCTGTGAACAAGTTTCTCGAAAATCTGGTCCAATTTTCACGTGTTACAGTCTTGACTATGTACGGAAATAGGTAGAAGGACAGGGAAACTACCATTAGGCGCTAGATGGTTGGCCATCCACGATTCTTCCTAGAACCTGGGATTCAGAGGCTTCACTGCTCTGTGAAGTAGGAGAGATGGCGATCTCTGGCATCTTTGTGAAAGAGCACAGTGCTGGTGCACTCGGAAGTATATCGGAGCACACCGTTTATCGTACGTTGTTGAACATGAAGCTCGGCAGCAGAGCCGTTACGCGTCGAAATGTTGACCTGACGTCGTCGTCGTTGCTATTGCAATGGGCACAGGACCATCGAGATTCGACCGTCGATCAATGAAATCGTTCCGGCTCTTCGGGTGAATCGCATTTTTGCTACGCTAGGTCGATTGTCTTCTCCACAAAAGCCGTAAGTGAAGTGAACCGCAGCTCGAAACGTGCAGCGCGCCACGGACGCAGGTTGGTGGGAGCAGTATTATGCTATGGGAAACATTCGCCTGTACTTGCACTGGACCCCTGGTAGTAACCGAAGACACGCTGACAACAGCAAACCACCTGCCTACCTTCATGGTTGATGTCTTCCCCGTTGAAACTTCCTGCCAGATTAAAACTGCTTGCTGGACCGTGACTCGAACTCAGGACCTAGTCAAAGGTCCCGAGTTCGAGTCTCGTCCGGCACACAGTTTTAATCAGCCAGGAAATTTCATATCAGCGCACACTCCGCAGCAGAGTGAAAATCTCATTCTGGTCTTCCCCGATGATGATGGTGTCATCTTTCAGCCAGAACTGCGCTACAGTGGTTTGAGGAGCATTATAGTGAACTCACGTTGATGTCTCGGTGACCAAACTCGCTTAATGTAAATCCTACTTAACCCATTTTATTTTATTCCATTTACACGTCGAGTTTCGTAGGACCAGATTGAGGAGCAAATCTCCAACGTCATGGAACGTGTCAGTATACGAAATAAGAACAATAAAGTAATAAAAGATAAAAATAAAATGTTTATGAACCCGAAAAAAGTCAAGCCATAAGTTTACATAAACGCAATCAACAATATAATATGAGAATCTGCTTAATTTTTCAAGGAGCTCCTCGACAGATTAGAAGGAGTAACCCACGTGGAAACTCTTCAGTTTCGATTTGAAAGCGCGTGGATTACTGCTAAGATTTTTGAATTCTAGTGGTAGCTTATTGAAAATGGATGCAGCAGTATACTGCATACCTTTCTGTACAAGAGTTAAGGAAGTCCGATCCAAATGCAGGTTTGATTTCTGCCGAGTATTAACTGAGTGAAAGCTGCTTATTCTTGGGAATAAGTTAATATTGTTGACAAGAAATGGCAGTAAGGAATATATTTCTTGAGAGGCCAATGTCAAAATACCCAGAGTCGTGAACAGGAGTCGACAAGAGTTTCGTGAACTTACATCACTTATTGCCAGGACCGCGCGTTTCTGAGCCAAAAAAAAAATCTTTTTAGAATGTGAAGAGTTACCCCAAAATATAATACCATACGAGATAAGCGAATGAAAACAAACGAAGTAGACTATTTTTCGTGTCGAACGTTCACTCACTTCGGATACTGTTCGAATAGTAAAAATAGTAGCATTAACTCTTTGAACAAGATCCAGAACGAAGGTTTTCCACGACAGTTTACTATCTAAATGAACACCTAGAAATTTGAGCTGTTCAGTTTCACTAATTATATGCCCACTCTGAGAAATTAAAACGTCAGGTCTTGTTGAATTGTGTGTTAGAAACTGTAAAAACCGAGTCTTACTGTGATTTAGCGTTAGTTTATTTTCTACAAGCCATGAACTTATGTCATGAACTGCACTATTTGAAACAGAGCCCATGTTGCACAAAACATCCTTTATTACCAAGCTAGTGTCATCAAGAAAACAGAAATATTTTAGGGTTACTCGTAATATTAGAGGGCATATCATTTATATAAATAAGGAACAGGAGTGGGCCCAACACTGATCCCTGGGGCAGCCTCCACTTGACTGTATCCCACTCTGACCCCAAATCACAGCCATTCCCAAAACTGTGAATAATGACCTTTTGCTGTCTGTTGCTAAAGTAAAAATTGAACCAATTGTGAGCTACTCCCCGAATTCCGTAATGGTCCAACTTAGGGAGCAATATTCTGTGATCAATACAATCAAACGCCTTAGTTAAATCAAAAAAATATGCCTAGCATTCGAAACCTTTTGTTTAACCCATCTAGTACCTCACAGAGAAACGAGAATATAGCATTTTCTGTTGTTAAACGACTTCTAAAGCCGAACTGTACATTTGATATAAAATGATCAATTATCCTTACATTCTAAACATTCTGCGTGGTGTCTGTTTGTTCTATATCGTGTCTCCCTACCACTTTCGCGCAACGACGCTCTGAGCGTGTTTTTTAGGGAATTGACTAGTTTGAACCTGGGACCTGTTGCTGGTAAGGAGACGCCAGACCACACATGACATGAATTCAGAAGAGTTCAGTGAGACTAGCGATGATATAACCAAAAATCATACTTAATGATTTCAGCGTCAGCTCCACTGCACTCCCTGTAAAAGAATCTTAATACTAACTAAATTTAGTGGAAGGGGTTCCAGGCTTTCCTATTTTTAGTTAGCTGGTAAAATAACGTCGAAAAAGCAGTTAAGTTTACCATTGGAAATTGTATTCTACTCACAAAACATTGTTTATAAATTGCACTATTGATGAAAGGAAATGTTTTAATACAGGATCGTAAAAACCAACTGCGTTCAACAAAAATGTGAACGAATATTCCTTGAATAGGTTTCCAAGTTCTACAATGGATCAAAGAATGACTTATGCCATATCACATCTATAATCTAGGTTTAAATTAAGTTTCACAAAAGAGAAAACTATCAAAATGGTCTACAGTGACCCTCAATTATCTTTAATTAGTTATCTAACTTGTCATAAATTACAGTGGCTGATGTGGCTTCTCAATAACTATATAACAGAAAAATCATCGCGTTTCAGATTTTCACTTCAAGTGGCAAATGTGAACGCCATGAGCTTTAATTGACGATCGACACTAGTAATACGTAAAGGGGATGTAACAGATGAGACTTCTGCAGTTCTGAGTGAAGCCTTATGTGCTCAAAAATGCGGCATCGCGTGCGTTCATTACCTTGTCGGTGTTCGTCAGGGGGCGGCGGCCGGCGCAGCTCCGTCCAGCTTGCCCTCTCGGAAGCAACTCTCTTCTAACTTCTCTTTACCACAATTTACCGAAGTTGGTTTAAAAAAAAACTATCTGGCTGTGTTTTCATCCGACCAATCAGGGTCTCAATGTTAACCTTAAGTTCCGCCTACAAAAATTCTGTCTATCCAATGAGAAACGTTATACTTTTCGTGGTGGGGCAATGTTTTTAAAGTTTGCAACGTAACAGAGACGCGAAAAAGTCTCACGCTAAAACTTGCAGCTGGTGCGGTCCTTTTAGCGTTATCGTAAGATCTATACTGTTCTTCTGGAGAGCTCTATCTTTTAACATGGGCTGGGGGGTGGTCCTAACGTAACAGAGACGCGAAAAAGTCTCACGCTAAAACTTGCGGGTGGTGTGGTCATAGCAGTTAGCTTATCGTAGGGCCTTCTCGCTTAACACGGTTCTGCTCTCGGCTTCTGTTCTCGTTTCTCCCCTCGGAACTGCGTCTGTCTCACGGTGGGAAGGTATGACATGCATTTAGGCATTCTTGTGTTAGTCTGTGGTATTCCATTTGCTCACTCGTTGCTCGTATTCCTTTGGTTAATTTGATGTCACGATTTATTCGGAGCTATGTGACATACTACTGGACTTGCTTATCATGTCAGGGTTTTCGTGGAAGGTGTTGGATTTGCCTGACACCTTACAACATACACAATCTTTTCAATAACTCTAGCAAACACTGATGCTATCGGGCGCCATCGCAGCGTACGCAAATCGGCAGCCCGTTATTTACGCGAATTACATGACCTGTACGTAGACATCTAATGCCACATACCTCCACAAACCTATCATCAAACTGTCGGATCCCTGATGCACAGAATTAGTGACGTATTACGTCCCAAAGACGGACAGACAAGCTATTTAGTAGATGGTCATAATGTTTTGGATCATCATGCCAAGTTTGTGTGGGTTATAGAGATGTCGCTGTTAGAATGTAACGCAAACAACCACTCACTGAAAGCGTTAAGCAAGAGCAAATGATTAGGTTCGAAGTTTCTTCTCATAATTTTCACCTCCGACGTAAACGCACTTTAGATTTCACAACGACAGGTGTGGCCCCTCTGCAGGCCGCGGTGGCCGTGCGGTTTTGGCGCTGCAGTCTGGAACCGTGGGACTGCTATGGTCGCAGGTTCGAATCCTGCCTCGGGCATGGGTGTGTGTGATGTCCTTAGGTTAGTTAGGTTTAAGTAGTTCTACGTTCTAGAGGACTTATGACCTAAGATGTTGAGTCCCATAGTGCTCAGAGCCATTTGAACCATTTTTTTGTGGCCCCTTATGTTCTGAGGGCATCACTGTTCATAACCTGAACGATCAATTCGTTACTTGTGTTCACTTTTTCTTTGTAAACTTCGCCTTTCAGTCATCCCCACAAAGGAATCAGCAGTGAGAGGGTCCAAGGACTTTCGTAGCTAACAAACGTGACCATTTTTGCCGATCCATCCTCCGGGGGATATTAGATTTAGATGTGTCGTATGTCAACTAGAATGTGGAAGGGCCTCTTCATTCGAGGGACATATCTATCCTTGAACGCTAAAGAACCATCTTTTGATGATGCCGTTTTCAAGAAAGTGTAGATACATAAGACGATGCAATAACTCAACAGGTTCAACCAACTACTGGTGTATCACAGCACAGCTCATATTTATGAGGAAGTGTTCTTGAAAACGTGGCTCCACAAAGATATGTTGGTTCTCAGAGCGCCATCGATACGAATCAAGAGTGTTATTAATGCCATCACAAGGGGTTTCGTCAATAAACACTATTAACAAGGTTAATTAGCTATTTGCAACCAGCCAACGACAAAATTTCAATCACCTACATTCATCTCCTTCTCGAAAGCGTTGAATCTGCTGTAAACGATACGGATAAATTGTACGTGCTTGACATTCTTCACCTATGGGGGCGATCTTGATTAATATGAAAACAGAAGCAAAAAATTTCATACAGATAAAATTTCTATTTTTCAGCATTTCTTTAGCTTACGGGTTTCAGCAAACTAAGCTGACATCTTCGAGTCAGTAAAGCATAAATTGTAATTATAGGCACTTATGGTTCATATACAAGGCAGTGTGATACATTTTTCTACAACAAGAATGTAAAGTATCTGAATGAAAACTGAGATTCTAAGTCAAACAGCAAAGATATTACGATCAGTCACCAGGTGGCAAATGGTTCAAATGGCTCTGAGCACTATGGGACTTAACTGCTGTGGTCATCAGTCCCCTAGAACTTAGAACTACTTAAACCTAACTAACCTAAGGACATCACACACATCCATGCCCGAGGCAGGATTCGAACCTGCGACCGTAGCGGTCGTGCGGTTCCAGACTGTAGCGCCTTTAACCGCTCGGCCACTCCGGACGGCTCACCAGGTGGCACAGTAGTAGTGACAGGTAGAATACATCTATCATACACTGAGATGACAAAAGTCATGCGATACTTTTAAATCGTATCGGGTTCAAAAATGGATCAAATGGCTCTGAGCACTATGGGACTTAACTTCTGAGGTCATCAGTACCCTAGAACTTAGAACTACTCAAACCTAACTAACCTAAGGACATCAAACACATCCATGCCCGAGGCAGGATTCGAACCTGCGGCCGCAGCGGTCGCGATGTTCCAGACTGTAGCGCCCAGAACCGCTCGGCCACTCCTGCCGGCTAAATCGTATTGGGCATCCTGTTGCTCAGAGTAGCGCAGCACCTCGACGTGTCATGTACTCAACAAGTCGTTGGAAGTTCTACGTCACCTGAGACATTTTGAGACACGCTGCGAACGTGTTGTCGGTGCAGTATTTTCTGCACGTACTGACCTCTCGATTATGTCCCATAAATCTTCGATGCGATTCATACCGGGCGATCTGGGCGGCAAATCATTTCCTCGAATTGTTCAGTCAATGAACAGTTCAGTTTGACCAGAGGACACAGTCCATTCCATGTAAACACAGCCTACACCATTATGGAGCCATGACTAGCTTGCACAGTGCCTAATTGACAACTTGGGTTGATGGCTTCGTGAGACTGCACCCACTCTAATCCTACCATTAGCTCATACCTACTGAAATGGGGACTCATCTGAGCAGGCCCCGGTTTCCAGTGGTCACGAGTCCAGGGGAGGCGCTGCAGGAGATGTTATACTGTTAGGAAAGGCACTCGTGTTAGTCGTTGGCTGCTGTAGACCATTAATGCCACATTTCGACACACTGTCCTAACGGATCCGTCCGTCGTACGTCCCACATTGATTTCTGCGGTTATTTGACGCACCGTTGCTTGTCTACTAGCACTGACAACTCCGCTGCCCGCTGTCGTTAAGCGAAGGCCGTGTGCCATAGCGTTGCCGTGATGGGGTATACTTGGCACACTCTTTACACTGTGGCTCTCGGTATATTAAATACCGTAACATTTTCCGAAATGGATTGTCCCATGCGTCTAGTTCCAACTACCATTCGGCGTTCTAATTCTGTTAATCGCTGATGTGAAACACCTGAGTAGAAATGACAGCGCCGCCAATTCGCTGCCCTTTTATATCTTGTGAACGCGATACTGCCTCCATGTCTACACGACTTTCGTCACCTCCGTGTATAACAAGAAGTAATCCAAATCACTCATGTTGCAGGCTGTACGTATGTATTATCCATTACATTCTTGTGCTTCGTACTCTGGTACTTGTTGAAATTATGCGTGTGTTTGTTGAAGTACTACGTTCTGCGAACTGAGCGACTAGCGAAATATTTTCAAATGAAAAAGAAAGAAGCGCACTAGAGTCTTCATCTACACCTGGAAGTACACCGCGCAAACCACTGAACGGAGCTTGGCGGAAAGTATCTTGTACCAGTATTAGCAATTTTCTGTCCTGTTCCACTCCACTACTGATCACAGGAAAAATTGTCTCGCTTGCAAGCTCTTTTCCCTGTTCCATCGAAACGGTTTTCACAATGACGACGACGTCTTTCTACCGTTGATCTGCAATTACGTTCGCTAAGAATCTCAGTTTCGTATGGACTAAAATGTCAACTTGTAACCTCCCGCTCACTTATCGACCTTAATGACGGTGAAAAATTAAACCGCGTGTACCTAATGGAAATTTGGGAAAAGCAATCACCGAAGTTAATCTGTCGGTAAAGAGAGAGGAAAGGGTTACATCTAAATGAAAGGAAAAATGCAAATGAAACTGGTGGTAATTAATTTCGAAAAGGGGAAAAGTTAATAAAGAAAGTAAATGTGCGGCCGTTACGTTGACAATTAACTAGCGGTAATTAGATATTTGAGATTTGGGGGAAATTACGGTCACCAGTCCTATGGACAATTACTATAGTAACTAAAAAAGAAAGGTTATTACACATATAATTAGCACTAGAAGCGTGGCAACTGAAGGTTGACACGTGTAGTGTGAAAACTGAAGGTTTGTCAGAAGTAATAAATTTCGCTACACTCTGACATAATTTAGCAAAAGAATTAATAAAACCGGAAAACTGAAAGTTAATTTAGTGACTGAAATTAATAGTGAGCTTTGTTTCTGAAGCACATCGACATTCAGTAAAATACGGTTAGTCTTGGGCTACCTCAACAATCATTTCAAAAGCTACTTGAATCTACGCAATTTAGAAATAAGAAACTTTGAACTTGAATTAAATGATTCTGAACAATTAACAATAGTAAAATTTAGTACCTACCAAGCTGAGCTGCAGTCACAGGTAAGCTAAAATATGGTAACAAAACACGCACTCTTAATTTGTGCTTGTGTAATCTAAATATTGTAGCCAGCTATGAATACTTTAACTGAACTTTGAAATTAAAGCAGTGAAATGGAATGATATTACTTTAATGCTGGCGTATGAATTCCAACGACACTCGGGTTCATTCCGGAAAAGGAAGGGACACTGCTTGGTAATGCAATTGGGACAATAAGCAACAAAGGTTTATGCTAAGTTGCTGTATTTTTTGTGATGCAACAGGTTTAAAGTCTGAGGTCTGCCATATAGTTCTAAAACTTTACGTGCTACCAGTCTTCCTTGTTGGTTGATTGAAGGTTTGAAGTCGCCGATCGAGGAGGTGGCGACAGTCACTCATTGTCGGCCGTCGCTGTTGCTGAAGCTGGATGTTGGCACGCCTCCTTCTCGACACGGTCTCCAGCCGAAACGGGCTCTTGATGTGTGCCAGCTAACGCTTCCCGTCCGCGACACCGTGTCAGAAACTATCATAGCAACTCGAGCGCAATTACAGGCTGCCAAACCCCGAAAGCGCGGCAACTCGCGGGAGCGTCACACAACACACCTGCTCCACTGCACCACCCCAGCCAGACTCCCTCTGCTCTGGCCTCCCTCCACGCGGCAGAGTGGAGATCCTAAACACTTTGGTTCTCCACACGACCTATCGATGTATTCGTTCGACAGCATAGTTTTCCCTAGGCAAGACCCAGCGTAAAAATACAAATAATATTTACAAAACAAACCAATTATACATCGACATAGATGCATAAATAACTAAATAAATAAATAAATAAATAAATAAATATATATATATATATATATATATATATACACTTCTGGAAATGGAAAAAAGAACACATTGACACCGGTGTGTCAGACCCACCATACTTGCTCCGGACACTGCAAGAGAGCTGTACAAGCAATGATCACACGCACGCCAAAGCGGACACACCAGGAACCGCGGTGTTGGCCGTCGAATGGCGCTAGCTGCGCAGCATTTGTGCGCCGCCGCCGTCAGTGTCAGCCAGTTTGCCGTGGCATACGGAGCTCCATCGCAGTCTTTAACACTGGTAGCATGCCGCCACAGCGTGGACGTGAACCGTATGTGCAGTTGACGGACTTTGAGCGAGGGCGTATAGTGGGCATGCGGGAGGCCGGGTGGACGTACCGCCGAATTGCTCAACACGTGGGGCGTGAGGTCTCCACAGTACATCGATGTTGTCGCCAGTGGTCGGCGGAAGGTACACGTGCTCGTCGACCTGGGACCGGACCGCAGCGACGCACGGATGCACGCCAAGACCGTAGGATCCTACGCAGTGCCGTAGGGGACCGCACCGCCACTTTCCAGCAAATTAGGGACACCGTTGCTCCTGGGGTATCGGCGAGGGCCATTCGCAACCGTCTCCATGAAGCTGGGCTGCGGTCCCGCACACCGTTAGGCCGTCTTCCGCTCACGCCCCAACATCGTGCAGCCCGCCTCCAGTGGTGTCGCGACAGGCGTGAATGGAGGGACGAATGGAGACGTGTCGTCTTCAGCGATGAGAGTTGCTTCTGCCTTGGTGCCAATGATGGTCGTATGCGTGTTTGGCGCCGTGCAGGTGAGCGCCACAATCAGGACTGCATACGACCGAGGCACACAGGGCCAACACCCGGCATCATGGTGTGGGGAGCGATCTCCTACACTGGCCGTACACCACTGGTGATCGTCGAGGGGACACTGAATAGTGCACGGTACATCCAAACCGTCATCGAACCCATCGTTCTACCATTCCTAGACCGGCAAGGGAACTTGCTGTTCCAACAGGACAATGCACGTCCGCATGTATCCCGTGCCACCCAACGTGCTCTAGAAGGTGTAAGTCAACTACCCTGGCCAGCAAGATCTCCGGATCTGTCCCCCATTGAGCATGTTTGGGACTGGATGAAGCGTCGTCTCACGCGGTCTGCACGTCCAGCACGAACGCTGGTCCAACTGAGGCGCCAGGTGGAAATGGCATGGCAAGCCGTTCCACAGGACTACATCCAGCATCTCTACGATCGTCTCCATGGGAGAATAGCAGCCTGCACTGCTGCGAAAGGTGGATATACACTGTACTAGTGCCGACATTGTGCATGCTCTGTTGCCTGTGCCTATGTGCCTGTGGTTCTGTCAGTGTGATCATGTGATGTATCTGACCCCAGGAATGTGTCAATAAAGTTTCCCCTTCCTGGGACAATGAATTCACGGTGTTCTTATTTCAATTTCCAGGAGTGTATATATACATATAGTAAAACAATTACAATATATAAAGACACAGAAATGTCATATATTCAGGTAACAAAATAAGGAAAAAAGTTATAGTACAATAGATGGAAATAGGAGGATATGCATTTCCGGCGTTACAAACTGGCCTGCAATTCATGAATGAAAGAATAGCGCTGTTAAAAGAAGTTTACGGATACCAGACACTGAATGCTCAGCCCTATTTCCATTGTACGTGAGGCTGGATTCTTCCTACACGTCAGTCAGGCGTCATGAAGCTGGCGTAGTGAAACACCGAAACTGGTTACATAAGTAAAATAAAAGACGAAACATACATGGCTGAAGGTGTTTTTTTCGTTTGACATTTTACGCTGTACAGCCAAAGTCCTTCAAACATCCTACAGAAAGATCGACTTACAGAGTTTTCGCATGGACTATATCGACATGACACCAAACTTGTTAATACATTGGCCTCATATTCAGAAGGATGAATGATCAAATCCCTGTCCGGCTTGTAACATATCGATTAGAAGTAGGTTTATATAATAAAACTGTGTATCTGCAATTATGAAGTGTGTATTCTGTGTTATATTAACTCCTTGATCTGTAGCACGAAAATCAGAGATTTTTTATGTAGATATGAAAAAATCAAAAGGATATGTTAAAATGATAAATTATTATAATATGAGAATGTTCATAAAAAGAAATTGTTTATTGAAAGCTGGTTCACGCTTAGGGTACTTGTATTTGTAACATGTCTACATCTACGTCTACATCTACATCCATACTCCGCAAGCCACCTGACGGTGTGTGGCGGAGGGTACTTTGAGTACCTCTATCGGTTCTCCCTTCTATTCCAGTCTCGTATTGTTGGTATACTTCTGTGTGGGCTCTAATCTCTCTGATTTTATCCTCATGGTCTCTTTGCGAGATATACGTAGGAAGGAGCAATATACTGCTTCTATCAACCCTATCTGGTACGGATCCCACACTGGTGAGCAATATTCAAGCAGTGGGCGAACAAGTGTACTGTAACCTACTTCCTTTGTTTTCGGATTGCATCTCCTTAGGATTCTTCCAATGAATCTCAGACTGGCATCTGCTTTACCGACGATCATCCTTATATGATCATTCCATTTTAAATCACTCCTAATGCCTACTCCCAGATAATTTATGGAAGTAGCTGCTTCCAGTTGCTGACCTGCTATATTGTTGCTAAATGATAAAGGATGTTTCTTTCTATATATTCGCAGCACATTACACTTGTCTACATTGAGTTTCAGATGCTATTCCCTGCAACATGCGTCAATTTGTTGCAGATCCTCCTGCATTTCAGTACAATTTTCCATTGTTGGAACCTCTCTATTACTACAGCATCGTTCGCAAAAAGCCTCAGTGAACTTCCGATGTTATCCACAAGGTCATTTATGCATATTGTGAATAGCAACGGTCCTACGACACTCCCCTGCGGCACACCTGAAATCACTCTTACTTCAGAAGATCATTGAGAATGACATGCTGCGTTCTGTTTTCTAGGAACTCTTCAATCCAATCACACAATTGGTCTGATAGTCCATATGCTCTTACTTTGTTCATTAAACGACTGTGGGGAACTGTATCGAACGCCTTGCGGAAGTCAAGGAACACTGCATCTACCTGGGAACCCGTATCTATGGCCCTCTGAATCTCCTGGACGAATAGTGCGAGCTGGGTTTCACACGATCATCTTTTTCGAAACCCATGCTGACTGATTCCTACAGAGTAGATTTATAGTCTCCAGAAAAGTCATTATACTCGAACATAATATGTGTTCCAAAATTCTACAACTGATCGACGTTAGGGAATAGGTCTATAGTTCTGCACATCTGTTCGACGTCCCTTCTTGAAAACGGGGATGACCTGTGCCCTTTTCCAATCCTCTGGAAAGCTACGCTCTTCTAGAGACCTACGGTACACCGTTGCAAGAAAGGGGGCAAGTTCCTTCGCGTACTCTGTGTAAAATCGAACTGGTATCCCACCAGGTCCAACGGCCTTTTTTCTTTTGAGCGATTTTAATTGTTTTTCTATCCCTCTGTCATCTATTTCGATATTTACCATTTTGCCATCTGTGCAACAATCTAGAGAAGGAACTACAGTGCAGTCTTCCTCTGTGAAACAGCTTTGGAAAAAGACATTTAGTATTTCGATCTTTAGTCTGTCATCCTCTGTTTCAGTACCATTTTGGTCACAGAGTGTCTGGACATTTTGTTTTGATCCACCTACCGCTTTGACATAAGACCAAAATTTCTTAGGATTTTCTGCCAAGTCAGTACATAGAACTTTACTTTCGAATTCATTGAACACCTCTCGCACAGCCCTCCTCACACTGCATTTCGCTTCGCGTAATTTTTGTTTGTCTGCAAGGCTTTGGCTATATGTTTGTTTACTGAGAAGTACTCTTTGCTTTCGCAGCAGTTTTCTAACTCGGTTGTTGTACCACGGTGGCTCTTTGCCATCTCTTAGGATCTTTCTTGGCACATACTTATCTAATGCATATTGTACGATGGTTTTGAAATTAGTCCACTGATCTACAATACTATCTGTACTTGAGACAAAACTTTTGTGTTGAGCCGTGAAGTTCTCTGCTTTTTTTCACTTTTGCTGAACAGAAAAATCTTCCTACCTTTTTTAATATTTCTATTTACGGGTGAAATCATCGATGCAGTAACCGCTTTATGATCGCTGATTCCCTGTTCTACGTTAACTGTTTCAAATAGTTCAGGTATGTTTGTCACCAGGTGGTCTAATATGTTATTGCCACGTGTCGGTTCTATGATTAACTGCTCAAGATAGTTTTCAGATAATGCGCTTTAAAAAAATTTCAGTGGATTCTTTGTCCCTGTTATAAACGTTTGAATCTGCCAGTCTATATCCGGCAAATTAAAATCTCCACGCAGAACTATAACATTGTCGGGAAATCTGCTCGAGATATTTTCCAAATTTTTCTTCAGGTGCTCTGCCACAACAGCTGCTGACCCAGGTGGCCTATAGAGACATCCAATTACCATGTTTGAGCCTGCTTTAACCGTGACCTTCACCCAAATTATTTCACATTTCGGATCTCCGTCAATTTCCTTCGATACTATTCCACTTTTTATCGCTATAAACACGCCTCCCCCTTCACTGTCCAGCCTTTCTCTGCGTTATACATTCCAATCTGAGTTTAGAATTTCATTACTGTTTACATCTGGTTTCAGCCAACTTTCTGTCCCTAGTAATATGTGGGCATTGTGACCGTTTATTAATGAGAGCAGTTCTGAGACCTTCCTATAGACGCTCCTGCAGTTTACTATTACCACATTAATATTGTCATTCCCTGTTGCGTTTTGCCTATTACTACCCTGTCGCTTCTCAGGAGGCGTCTTGTCGGGCCTAGGGAGGGAATTCTCCAACCTAAAAAACCCACATGTGCACTCCACACGTACTCCGCTACTCTTGTACCCGCTTTCTGCGTGTTGTGCACGCCTGACCTATTCAAGGGGACCCTACATTTTCCACCCGATAGCGGAGGTCGAGAAATTTGCGGCCCAGATCTCCGCAGAATCGTCTGAGCCTCTGGTTTAAGCCTTCCACTCGGCTCCAAACCAGAGGACCGCGATCGTTTCTGGGAACGGTACTACAAATAGTTAGCTCAGATTCCACCCCGCGAGCAAGGCTTTCCGCCTTCACCAACTCCGCCAACCGCCTGTATGAACTGAGGATGACCTCTGAACCCAGACGGCAGCAGTCATTGGTGCCGGCATGAGCAATAACCTGCAGTCGGGTGCACCCAGTGCTCTCTACCGCCGCCGGCAGGGCCTCCTCTACATCTCGGATGAGACCCCCCGGCAAGCAGACAGAGTGAACACTGGCCTTCTTCCCCGACCTTTCCGCTGTTTCCCTAAGGGGCTCCATCACCCGCCTAACGTTGGAGCTCCCAATCACTAATAAACCCCTCCCCTCGTGTGCCTGCTCGGACCTTGCTGAATGAGCGGCCACATGTCCACTCACAGGCAGAGCGGGCGATGCCACACGGCCAGCCTCCACATTGACCCTCCGCCTCGTGCGCCGCGAACGCCGCTGAACCCGCTGTAGTGAAGTCCCTCCGCAACAGACCGGCTCCTTTGTGTGAACGGCAAATAGTATGTGGCCAGCCGTAGCACGGTACACTTCGACTTTGCTAAGAGAGGCAATTTTAAGCTGCTTTACAAGGGATTTGTCTCGTATGTGGATCTGGCTATTATTTGATATTCTCGGCATAAGGGAAGGGTTTTAATATGTTGAAAATCCGACGCCAAGAAGAGATTTTATAGAGCATTCAACATCAAGAGCCGTGAGTACAGTTAGCCGCCATGTCGCTTGCCACCAATCTTCACCACTGCTTCACTAACTTCATACATTCACTAATGTGTATGGGCATTAACGAGTTAATTTGTGTCTTATTTTAATAAAATTCGTGTCCGGAACCATATTTTCTATCCTGATCACGAACCTATACACATAAGTGCTACTATAACCGAGTATCCTGATTTAAATGAACAATTCTTGCATTCAAGTATTTAAAAGTGATTTTTTGTCCAATGTAAAAGGAGTAGTAAAAATTAAAGCTAAAACCACAAAAGTGAAGTTGGATAGGCTTTTGCTAAAGTATGCTTAGTTTATTACAAAATATAGTTTTCTAGGATTAGAGTGAAAGATTGTGCAAATATTATTGTCTAGAATATCTGTTTCACAGGTGATAAAAAGGCAAATGAGTTAAGATCGTTCTCAAAATTAGTGTCATTTTGATTCCTCTCATGAATGGTTTCTTTTTTGAAGTTAATTAAGCAGAGTGTTGTATTTTATTGTCTTGCAAAGTAAATTATGAACTACTCCAATTGAAGTGAATGATTAGCTTTTTGAATTAGTCTTCTCTACTGTAACAGTCAAAGAGCGTTGACTAGTGAAACTATACTAGTTTATGGGTCCTTATCGTAATCTCCACCTAGTAGGAAAAAAATGAGCTATTACTGTTGCTAAGGAAAACTGATGTGTGTAGATGAGCTTAAACAGTGTATTTATGATACTATCCATCTATATTTGTTTTTTTTTTTCATGTCAGTTAAGATAAAAAGCCCTCATGTCCAAATTTAGTTCTGCACTTCATGCTGTTACATTACAGTTTCTGATTAAGTAATGCTGTTAAGTATAGCTCTCATTAGTATGAGCTTGATGCAAATTTACTTCCTATAATTTACTGGGGTGTGCGTTGTTGGTAACTGCTGCTACACACAGCTCAGAGTGTACTGTGTCAATTTGTATCCTGTTTGCTATTCAAAGCGAAATCTCAACGAAAGTAACTTCAATAACAATAGTAAATTCTCTCAAATATATATTTCCGAGTTAATGTGCCCAATTGGGCTGGCGACCGTTCATTTTCGGTTTTTCATTCACTTATGATTTTACCACTTTCATCAACTCCCAAGGATAAAGTCTGTTTGGTTTTTCTGTTAAGTCTACCAAATTCGAAATTACACTCCGATACCTTTGTCCATTAGGAACACACGCGGTCAATCTTCGAAATCCTCTCAGAGGGTAACATTAGCATGTTTCGCGTTAGGGAAGAGTGACATATACGCTAGTGTTATAGGCTCTCCGTATTAAGTATTCAATGGTGTCACCAAATTCCACAAGACAAATGTCCAAATGCTTCCTCCGGTATCGGCAGCAGCTCCTTCGGCCGTACCCGGCCCGCCGCTCGCAGCTCGCAGCTACGCGGCAAAGAGACGGCGCTTTTAAAATGCCCCGCCAGTGAGGCGTCGGTCGAGGCCGCCTTTCCATCGCTCGCTGTTTCCGACGAGCAGTGACACTCGTACATGTCACCAGTGGACTTTAAAATCCCATGAGCTCACTCCAAGCAACTCAGATTGCCCGGAGCATCCTTTTCAGCAGCCACAGTTCAGAGCACGCCCACAGAGCAAGTGAATCTATAGACTTGCGATCATTAGTGTGGGAGACTGCAATGAGGACTATTGCACGACGCCACCAAGTAATACCAATATTCAGAGACTTACGTATGAGAATCAGCATTCAAGACCATTCTGTTCCTATATTGAACATTGTATTGTATTGTATTGTATGGAACTGGGGACCTAGAAACGAAGGAAAGGCTTCGTCCCCGCCATAGCCCTCAGTGGTTCACAACCACACAACCGGCTACAGCAGTCCACTCACCTCACCGCCGCCCCACACCGAACCCAGGTTATTGTGCGCTTCGGCCCCCCTTGGACCCACCCGGGAACGTCTCACACCAGACGAGTGTAACCCCTATGTTTGCGTGGTAGAGTAATGATGGTGTACGCGTACGTAGAGACAGTGTTTGCGCAGTAATCGTCGACATAGTGTAACTGAGGCGGAACAAGGGGAACCAGCCCGCATTCGCCGAAGCAGATAGAAAACCGCCTTAAAAACCATCCACAGACTGGCCGTCACACCGGACTTCGACACTAATCCGCCGGGCGAATTCGTGACGGGGACCGGCATGCCTTCCCGCCCAGAAAGCAGTGCGTTAGACTGCACGGCTAACCGGGCGGATATCATGAACACTACCATCACTTGTTTATAACCCAGCATCACAGAACAACCAACAGTATTCAAAGTTATCTCTATCATGAAGTGTACGCAGCGTAAATCAACATATTAATGCGTTAGCTTTTTGTAGATGCCTCCCTGTATTTACTGGCCGTATCATTACCGCTGCAGCAATTCCTTAGAACGCGCACTGCCGTTTATCCCATACCTCTCCTGTTGTGTCGTCCAAAGAGCAATGTACCGACTCGAGGTTGGTACCCCCAATGAAACCACGGTTAAAATCAAGTCGCCGCCAGAAGCCACGACGAATGAGAGACGGCAGCGTAGACACGCCCTGAATAGTTTCCATACGCCACCGCATCAGCTGACTTACTTACTTCTGAGTGGAGTGCCACGTAGCCCGTGCAGCAGTAATCGCTGAAGACGACTCCATCGTCACCTCTTTACCGAGCCATTTACCTCTTTACGGAGTCAGCAGTGCGACAATTCTATCGGGTGGTTATAATTAAAGCTTAGTCCTCAGGTTCATTGTGGGGTGTAATTATCGTATAGCAGAGAAACTTGATAAATATTCTAATGTGTTAAAGTAGTACCGTTTTTCCTCCTGTGGTATCAGTGGCTACCACTCCCAGGAACCTCACGTTCTGTTAAAATTAGTTCCAATTTTGGCCACCTGCTGCAGATCTGGCGCCGTGAATGCAAGAAGTATATAAATGTGTCCGTATGTAATGGATTAGGAACTTGAAGTAAGAAAGGCATATTCTTGATTCGGTTATTAACTGCCGCTTACAAATGGTTCAAATGGCTCTGAGCGCTATGGGACTCAACTTCTGAGGTCATTAGTCCCCTAGAACTTAGAACTAGTTAAACCTAACTAACCTAAGGACATCACACACATCCATGCCCGAGGCAGGATTCGAACCTGCGACCGTAGCGGTCTCGCGGTTCCAGACTGCAGCGCCTAGAACCGCACGGCCACTTCGGCCGGCAACTGCCGCTTACACAATACGTTCAATATGAGCACGGTAGACGTCGACGAGATGCTGTACAGCACCAGATCTGCACCTGGCGGCCAAAATTGGAACTATTTTTTTCCAATGTAAATCGATTCCAAATTAATGCTCTAGCATATCTACCAGGTTTCGCTGCCATACAGAAATTATGGCCCACACTGGAACTCCGTGAGCAGCTGCACATTAATTGTAACCAAAAAAAATGGTTCAAATGGCTCTGAGCACTATGGGACTTAACTACTGAGGTCATCAGTCCCCTAGAACTTAGAACTACTTAAACCTAACTAACCTAAGGACATCACACACATCCATGCCCGAGGCAGGATTCGAACCTGCGACCGTAGCGGTCACGTGGTTCCAAACTGACGCGCTTAGAACCGCACGGCCACACCGGCCGGCTAATTGTAATCACCCAGCATTAGACAGAACTCTTGAAAGGTCTCTGTTGGATTCCTTTCATGTTAATTTCTTAAATATGTTGTCATTTACGGCATAAATTCCTCGTCTAAATTTACTGTGGCGTTTCTGACTATCTGGGAGGAGACTGAGTAGTGGAACGTGTTACTTTTACACATAAACAAGAACGATCTGTCACACTACTACACTTTGAAACACAGTTTATATGTAATTCATGTCACACAGTCTCATATGGAACCTACATCCGCTTCCTTTTATATACTGTATATGATAAGATACTGTCATCCCCCTTCCCTTCTGTGTGAGAGGATGAATGAGCAAATGTATTTCTAGTTGCATGCTGGATGGTAGTAGACAAGACTGTCTGCTAGAGAACAGTAGGACCAACGTCGGAACAGGTAGGTACGCTTTCTAAAAGCAAAGAGGTTTCTATCCTTAGTATGGTCCTGTCCGTCCCTTGTCATGTTGGTATAGGAAGCTGCCTCTCTGGTCACTTCCGTTCTGTATACGGAAGCACCCTTGGTAGGAGGCCAGGTCAGTCTGTCCGCGGTGAGCGTCTGAAGTGGTAAGATCTCCGGCTAAGCGCGTGCCTGCTAATTCCGTAGGACAATGGATTTCTTAAGTTCAGCCTAACTGAAAATTTAATCACGTTTATTTCAGGTTTAGCTCTAAAATATCTAATGTTATCTTAAATTGCAACGCAGTGTAATTCGAGTGTGAAGTTCGGAATATATTCCGGTAGTTGCTTTGTCACTACTTTGTAAGTAAAGTGGAACCACGTGTTGATCAGTAACTCTAACTAACATCATCAATCTTCAATGCGAATGTGCGTGAGATTATAACGTCTCGTCTTGACAATATTTTTCAATATAGCAACTTTTCTTTATGTTCAACCCACGTGGGGTGTACTTTGTGAGACCAGTATCACGTGCTTATACAATTGTTTGACCCATCAGGTTAATAGTAAGACGATAGTAACCAGTTCGAGGTTTTTCGTTTGTAAATTGCTTTTCGATCTAATTTATTTTAATTATCAAAATTATTGTGGAGTTACACTCTTTGTGTAAACCAAGTTGACCGCGTGAAGCATGTGGTGTAATCATCAAAGTAGCCCTCAGCTATTCTTTTCGGGAAGATTTCACAGAGAGTTAGTATGAATTTAGTATACCAGTGTGTGGTAATTACATGACGGACAGGATTGCGCTACGAACGTAACTTCATTGGCTGAAAATTGAATCGGTTGGTTGTGGTTAATTTCCTCTTGCATATGTTTCAACGTTCTTCGTGTGTTATTTTATGAATGCAGTGTTGTATGCAGTCTCCCAATCTTGGCTCCATATTTGATGTGTTCCGTAAGATTACAATCTCACATTTTCACAATCCTAAATAAGGCACCAGTTTAGTTATGAATCAAGTTTAATATGCTGAAATTTCAATGATCAATGTTAAAATAAATTTCCAAATATAAACTGATTTATTTCTGTTTATTTAAATTCTCTTATATATATATATATATATATATATATATATATATATATATATATATATATATATATCACCGGTTGTCATATGACTATTAAAAGATTATAATTAATGTTAGTCTGGTTGGGAATTTGGTAAGCTAGACTGACTACCTGGTGAAACAGTTGCGCAGTAATGCTAGGTTAACTTCCTCAGATAGCTCACAGCTTTTAACCCACTTTTATGGTCTTGAATAGCAGCACCGCTTGCAGAATAAATTAAAGCAGCAACCTTACACTCTACATAAAAGTTTAATGTCAAACGTACTCTCAGAAGAGACTTGTATCTTGTTCTCTATAAAGGGATACTCGTATACTGGTGCTCAGTAACAGTAATAGATACTCACGACAGCGCTGTAGAAAATGATTCTTGCAAAGTTAAGTATTTCATCTTGTTCAGGTTGTAACGAAGTTATGTTGCAGTATCATACTGGCACCATGCAGGAGTAAAACTAGGAATCGACGAGTGTTATTTCGTCTTGTTCAACATCCTCAGTCCTAGCTTGTGTACCGTCTCCAGTAATCCCGTCGCCTATGGAACGCTGAATCCACATTCTTCCTTTTATACCGATCTGTTACAGTCATAGCAATACCTCTGCGAATATGTTCCATGTTTGCTATCAAGCCTACTTGAGAAAGACTCCTAACATTCGATCAATACGCTGCAATTGCTCGCACTGGTTGCTGAATGCGGTGTTAAGCCTGCCATTACCCTTCCCTGCTATTATAATTCCTACACCCATGGTCCAAAACCTTATGATCACCTTGTTAATAGCGTGTAGGTCCACGCGATTCTTCACTCGCTACGCAGATAATTCGGCACAACTGTGTGCTATATTGTTTGACGAGTCGGGATGATAGGTTCAGCAATTTAGCAAGTTAGAGTTTATTCATTCGGAGCTAATCTCTCGACGAATTATGACCGTGGAAAACGCAGGTTCGCACTATCGTTCCAAACTTCACCGCAGAGCCATATACGTCTCGTAATATCTGTACCGTGATAATTAACTAATTTCGGAATGGAGATTTACACACCTTGAATACTTTATGTTAGTTATTGGATGTTATTTTGTTCAAAAAACTATTTGAACATTTACGATGTATTGTAATGGCGTCTCACAACAATACTGTTTTCATTGATCCACTGCTCAATCTCGAAGATCTCGTGCCCATTGCAATCGTAATTGGCTGTGTCATTAGCGGTGACTTGGGAACAGATAGGGATTGTCTGCTTGTAGCCCCACTGAAATGTTGTAATAGGACGTGGGGGATCCTGGGAGTGGTACCCAATGAGACCACAGGAGGAAAAAAAACACTTAATCTTTATTCCACACACATCCAGCTTATACACGTCAGCAATAAACATACTTGACAAATTTGTACCATCAATTGGACGAGTCTTAAATGAATGAGCAAGAAAGAATCTGCTTTACAACTCAGTATTCTGGTTGAACAATTTCTTAAACAGTCTATTATTTTAAACAAAGCCCATAATCAGAATTTATTGAAAAGGGCGAATTAAAAGGACCATTTTAAAACTATTTTAAACAAATAATATTTTAATAAAATTTCAAAAACCTTAAAAATTTTTAAGAACCCTTTCAAACCATAAGAAAAAACACAGACCTTTATAAAATTCAAATACAAACGGCATCACTGCCAAATCAATCAATAGTTCATAAGCAAGGAACCGTTGTGGTGGTTCTTTATACGTATTGTATATTGTTGGTATTTGTTTGTTATATAAAGTATTATTCTTCTTGCTTCACAACTGAAAAATTATTTACGTCGTTGACCCAGTATTGGTACTTCTCGCAGTTAGTTTGCCCCAGATGCTGTTTTTTATAGTAAAAGACACAATCAACACATTATGACTGCCAAACAAGAGTAATCTCATACATTCAGTTTTATTTTTATTATTTGTCAAAATTAGCAAATATAAAATATTTATTACGGTCAGCTTCTCCGGAAAGCTATAATCTAAACGATGAATGGCAAAATTAGCAAATAGTAAAATATTTATTACGACTCTGGGTCGTTATCATTTAGGACAATGACGTTGATCTCTGCGCCAATATTCCCCTATAAAATTTGCAAACATTATTCAAGTAATTCACTTCAGAATATAGGAGTTATTACAGTAAAACATAGCGACACTTTTAAGTAATACTTTATTACATTTAGTCTAAATATTACATGACACACGTTTTCGTGCCTCGTCACAAAATGGCTTCTTACACTACCAAGAAACAAAAGGACAGTTTCCTATCCTTTATCAAAAGGAACAGAGATTACAATAATAATCACAGATCATATTAGTTGATTACATACTCTTTTAGATTTTTCTGCGATAATATTTTTTTCGTTACGACGTCAGTTTTGTTAACTTTGCGAAATTTTTCAATATTATTTTCTCACGTTATATGCGTATCGCCACACCATTTAAGAAAGTGAATCGATTAACTAATTTAGAAACCATATAAATAATACCAGGCATACACTGACCCACCAACGGGCTCCCACAACTGGAACTCAGTTGGGAATGGAAGAAAGGAATTGGGTTTAATGTACCGTCGACATCGTGATCATTAGAGACGGAGCAGAAGCTTGATTTGTCTCAAGGATGGGGAAGGCCGTACCCTTTCAAAGGAACCATCCTGGCATTGGCCTGGAACAACTTAGGGAAATCACGGAAAACCTGAATACGGATGGCCGGACGCGGATTTGTTGTCCCTCCGAATGCGAGCCCAGTGTACTAACCACTGCGCCACCTCGGTCGATAACGCATCTGACGCTTCAACTAGGCGTTCACTGTACATGCAGCGAGTCGCGCCACGAAATCGGTTGCGTAACACGAGCAAATACAAACTTCCTAAAAAGAGAGGAACATCAAGCAGTAGTAAGCTTGTGACACTCTCAGAAATTTTTTGTCCTTAAAAGAAGACCCATAGTTATGCAGTGCAAGGGTGAGAGGTGATGCACAATTAAATTTACTAACGGGAAAAGCGTTTCTGAAGAAGAGAAATTTGTTAACATCGAGTATAGATTTAAATGTCAGGAAGTCGTTTGTGAAAGTATTTGTATGGAGTGTAGTCATGTATGGAAGTGAAACGTGGACGATAAATAGTATAAACAAGAAGAGAATAGAAGCTTTCGAATTGTGGTGCTACAGAACAATGCTGAAGATTAGATGGGTACATCACATAACTAATGAGGAGGTATTGAATAGAATTGGAGAACACAACTTGACTAGAAGAAGGGATCTGTTGGTAGGACATGTTCTGAGGCATCAAGGGATCACCAATTTAGTATTGGAGGGCAGCGTGGAGGGTAAAAATCGTAGAGGTAGACCAAGGGATGAGTACACTAAACAGATTCAGAAGGATGTAGGTTGCAGTAGGTACTGGGAGATGAAGAAGCTTGCACAGGATAGAGTAGCATGGAGAGCTGCATCAAAGCAGTCTCTGGACTGAAGACCACAACAACAACACCGGCAAAAACTTTGCTTTTTAATAAAACATGACCATTAATTAAAGAAAACATAGTTATTCAGTGCACGGATGAGAGGTGTCGCACAATTAAGTTTACTAATGGACGTCGTAACGATACCACCATTACAAGCCAGAATAACGGCTCAGCCGTTGTGGCTACTAACCCTTTCCAAACACAGTTTCAACTTTAACAAGGACTGAATCACGTGAGCACACTTCAGTACGACGAATCACTATTAAAAGCAATCAGTAACTTGATATTGCAGTATCAAAAGAACCCCAAACACAAGGTAACCCAAAGAGGCTCATCGTTTTCAAACCGACATCCGTACGGATGTAGCTGGCCAGTCGACGAGCAACAGGAAGCTGACAGGCTGTCTCAGTAACACACCACTACTCGCACAGAAAGAGGGACCTCAATATGCGACCATCTTCGTGGGATCCTCTGTCTCACATTCCCTCAACATGTCCCTCTGTGTCGCCCTCAGCACTTCCCGTATCCAACCGTCCACTCGTGTCTTCCTCTGTGGCAGGACGCCATCCAACGTGTCACAAGCGCCAGAGACGCTCTCCCAATTCGGAACCAGGAACTCCACCTCCGTGAAAACGTACTCTCGTCGTGAGAATGGACATGGACGTATCATTCTTATTCAGTAACGTGTGCTGAACAATAACTGCAACAGTATTGTACTCTGTCGTCATATCTGTCACAGGTCGCCGCCTAACTGCTTTACCAGGATTTTACACACTGCCGACGGGTGAAATTTTACATTTAGCAGTCAACGGATTTTTTTAACGTATTTGTGGATTTTTGTCTGCAAAATTAATTTCTGTTGAATGAAGTATTTACGAGGGCAGTTCAATAAGTAATGCAACACTTTTTTTTTCTCGGCCAATTTTGGTTGAAAAAACCGGAAATTCCTTGTGGAATATTTTCAAACATTCCCGCTTCGTCTCGTATAGTTTCATTGACTTCCGACAGGTGGGAGCGCTGTACGGAGCTGTTAAAATGGCGTCTGTAACGGATGTGCGTTGCAAACAACGGGCAGTGATCGAGTTTCTTTTGGCGGAAAACCAGGGCATCTCAGATATTCATAGGCGCTTGCAGAATGTCTACGGTGATCTGGCAGTGGACAAAAGCACGGTGAGTCGTTGGGCAAAGCGTGTGTCACCATCGCCGCAAGGTCAAGCAAGACTGTCTAATCTCCCGCGTGCGGGCCGGCCGTGCACAGCTGTGACTCCTGCAATGGCGGAGCGAACACACTCGTTCGAGATGATCGACGGATCACCATCAAACAACTCTATTGGTAGTGCTGTCACAATTGTTCACCAGTTGGGATATTCAAAGGTTTGTTCCCGCTGGGTCCCTCGTTGTCTAACCGAACACCATAAAGAGCAAAGGAAAACCATTTGTGCGGAATTGCTTGCTCGTCATGTGGCTGAGGGTGACAATTTCTTGTCAAAGATTGTTACAGGCGATGAAACATGGGTTCATCACTTCGAACCTGAAACAAAACGGCAATCAATGGACTGGCGCCACACCCACTCCCCTACCAAGAAAAAGTTTAAAGCCATACCCTCAGCCGGTAAAGTCATGGTTACAGTCTTCTGGGACGCTGAAGGGGTTATTCTGTTCGATGTCCTTCCCCATGGTCAAGCGATCAACTCTGAAGTGTATTGTGCTACTCTTCAGAAATTGAAGAAACAACTTCAGCGTGTTCCTAGGCACAAAAATCTGAACGAACTTCTCCTTCTTCATGACAACGCAAGACCTCACACAAGTCTTCGCACCCGAGAGGAGCTCACAAAACTTCAGTGGACTGTTCTTCCTCATGCACCCTACAGCCCCGATCTCGCACCGTCGGATTTCCATATGTTTGGCCCAATGAAGGACGCAATCCGTGGGAGGCACTACGCGGATGATGAAGAAGTTATTGATGCAGTACGACGTTGGCTCCGACATCGACCAGTGGAATGGTACCGTGCAGGCATACATGCCCTCATTTCAAGGTGGCGTAAGGCCGTAGCATTGAATGGAGATTACGTTGAAAAATAGTGTTGTGTAGCTAAAAGATTGGGGAATAACCTGGTGTATTTCAATGCTGAATAAAACAACCCCTGTTTCAGAAAAGAAATGTGTTGCATTACTTATTGAACTGCCCTCGTACATTATACAATTAGAAACTACATGGAAGCGCCAAAGAAACTGGTATAGGCATGCGTATTCAAATACAGAGATACGTAAACAGGCAAAATACGGCGCTGCTGTCGGCAACGCCTGTATGGGACAACTAGTGTCTGGCGCAATTATTAGATCGGTTACTACTGCTACAATGGCAAGCTATCAAGTTTTAAGTGGGTTTGAACGTGGTGCTATAGTCGGCACATGAGTGATGGGACACAGACAGCATTTACGAGGTAGCGATGAAATGGGGATTCTCCCGTACGACCATTTCACGAGCGTCGTGAATATGAGGACTCCGATAAAACATCAGATCTCCGACATTTCTGCGGCCGGAAAAAAATCCTGTAAGAACGGGACCAACGACGACAGAAGGGAATCGTTCAACGTGACAGAAGTGCAACCCTTCCGCAAATTTCTGTATATTTCAGTGCTGGGCCATCAGCAAGTGTCAGCGAGCTAACCATTCAACGAAACGTCACCGATATGGGCTTTCGGAGCCGAAGGCCCACTCGTGCATCCTTGATGAGTGCACGATACAAAGCTTCACGCCTCGCCTGCGCCCTTCAACACCGACACTGAACTGCTGATGATTGGAAACATGTTCCTGTGCGGACGAGTCACGTTTCAAATTGTATCGAGTGGATGGACGTGTACGGATATGGAGACAACCTCATGGATCCATGGAACTTGCATGTCAGCAAGGGACTGTCCAAGCTGTAATGGTGTGGGACGTGTGATATGGGACGCCCGATGCGTCTAGATACGACTCTGATAGGTCACATGTACGTAAGTATCCTATCTGATCACCTGCATCCATTCATGTCCATTCCGACGGACTTGAGCAATTCCAGCAGGACAATGCGACAACCCCAAACGTCCAGGATTGCTACAGAGTGGCTCCAGGTACACTTTTCTGAGTTTAAACACTTGCTGGCCACCAAACTCCCCAGACATGAACATTACTGATCATATCTGGAACGCCTTGCAAGGTGCTGTTCAGAAGAGATCTCCATCCCCACGTACTCTTACGGATATATGGACAGTGTTGCAGGATTCATGAATTCCCTCCAGCACTACTTCAGACATTAGTCGACTCCAATCCACGTCGTGTTGTGGCACTTCTGCATACTTTCGGGAGCTCTATACGATAGTAGGCAAGTCTACTAGTTTCTTTGGCTCTTCAGTGTGTATTTAGTGTGAAAAATCCTAAACGACCAACTGTATGGCTCCAGCTAACTTTAACGATTAAATTAATAAGATTCGGCCAAAGTTATAGCACTACTGAAAAACAGTTTGCTTATGTTTTCCTCTGAAGATGAAAGAATGATAGCCTATAAGGCCAGGAAATAACGAATCAAAATCATTTCATCAGCTCTTACGACCAAGTTATGAGAATGCAGTTCAGCATCCCTCTACTTCCTCTCATTCATGTGATAATTGCATATGGGTGAAATTTAATAATCAGATTTCGATATAGTCTTTCCGAAGTCTTAACGCAGCAGAACCATCTTCCCAGTCCTAGTTCTTTGATTTCAGCGTTTACAAGTTAACCAGGGCCAATGTTCAGCTGTCAGGGCGGTAGAGTATTGCTAAATCGTTAGTGTTTATGATGAAGTTGATAACGGTATCATCAGTGATTTTCCTTACTTTTTTAATAGTTGTGTCATCAAAATATCGAAACAAAACGACAAAAAATACACACAAAAGTTTAGAAAAGATTGGGTTTGCAACAGCTAATTGAGAGACTAGCTTGTTGAAATCCATGCCGATCCCTCTAGCGCGAGATATCAATTTTTCTAGTGCAATTTAAATTCTCGCGTCTAGAATTAATCGCATCATTCAAAAAGCAAAAAGCATGTAAAAGATGAAGTACCCTGTTCTCACAGGGGCAGTTGAAACTAGATTCAGATGCAGTTAGGCATTCCAGTGAAGTTTCTGTTGCAGAAGTTCATCTGTGGCTAACCACTGCGCTATAAGATTTGTGGATCTCATCTACAGTCCGTCAAAAAAGTGTTTGAAGGGTACTGATCAGACTCTCAGATGCGTTTGCATAGAAGCAAACGTAGCGGAATGATTAAAAATATACTTTATCTCCTTTTCAAGGCCAGTTCAAAAAAAAAAAAAAAGACACGGTCTGCGGGTAGTTCAGTGTACCTTCAGACAGTTGTGTCAGAAAATAGTAAGCTGCGTGTGTCGTATACTTCTCTGAGACGTCATCAGAGCATACACCACAGTCGGATCCAGTACCTCAGCAGTGGATATGTAGGCCACCCTAATTCAGGATGGGAAACAAAATAAAATACTGTGGCTTGAACTACATTAATGTGGTCAGTGGAACCTAAACTTAGTAAACTTCCTTTTAAAAGTAATAATATTAATAATAACAATATTATTATTAATGATAATAAGATTCATATTAAGCAGAAAGGAAGGAGGAAGGGGATTTATCGACATAAAAACCTGCATTATGGACAGGTAGGCAATTTAAGAAAATTCTTTGTAGAACGAGCAGAAACTAGCAAAATACACAAATCAATCACTCGTATAAATACATCGGCTACACCATTGCAATTTCATAACCGCTTCTACAACCCTTTAGATCACATAAAATCAACAGATACAAAGAAAGTAACTTGGAAAAAGAAAACACTACATGGCAAGCACCCGTATCATCTAACACAGCCACACACTGATCAAGAGGCATCCAACACATGGCTAAGAAAAGGCAATATATACAGTGAGACGGAAGGATTCATGATTGCAATACAGGATCAAACAATAAACACCAGACATTACAGCAAGAATATTATTAAAGATCCCAATACCACAACAGACAAATACAGACTTTGCAAACAACAAATAGAAACAGTAGATCACATCACAAGCGGATGTACAATACTAGCAAATACAGAATACACCAGAAGACATGACAATGTAGCAAAAATAATACGACAACTTGCCATACAACATAAACTAATAAAACAACACGTTCCGACATACAAGTATGCACCACAAAATGTACTGGAGAATGACGAATACAAATTATACTGGAACAGAACCATTATACAAGATAAAACAACACCACATAACAAACCTGACATCATATTTACCAATAAAAAGAATAAATTAACACAACTAATCGAAATATCCATACCCAATACAACAAATATACAGAAGAAAACAGGAGAAAAAATTGAAAAATACATCCAACTGGGTGGGGAAGTCAAGGACATGTGGCATCAGGATAAAGTTGACATTATACCAATTATACTATCAACTACAGGAGTCATACCACACAATATCCACCAGTACATCAATGCAATACAGCTACATCCAAACGTATATATACAACTACAGAAATCTGTAATTATTGATACATGTTCCTAAATGCAATGTTACATATACCACACAGTTAAAAGGATGTCACGCTTGATCAAGGTCCACGTCACTTTCCATTTTTAACCAGACATAACGTCTGAGAAAGGAAAGAAATAGCAATAATAATAATAATATTCAATGATGATGACAAAAAATCAGTGCATTTAAATTTCATTTGTAGTAGGATAAATAACAATAATAAGCATTTAGCGGATTTTAACGGAATTCTAACTTCATTTTAAAGGAATAATTGTTTATGTGGTGGCAACGCTGTGCCTTACACAGCGGACAAGCCTGCGATCACAACGTTAGCGCCTTCAATTCCTATGTACCATATACGCTGCATCAAAATGTTATTATTATCTTGGTCAGAAAATAAACCAAACTTGTTGTGCCAAATTGTAATATATACTTTACACCACGTGTTTTCGCTGCATCACTTGCTTTCAGTCTCTGCCTATTCCCAGTTGGTCGCACCATATGCTTAAAACTGTTGTTCATTGGAGTGTCAGCACTTCTAAAAGTTAAGAAAATTGTTTGTTTTTAGTAATTTTGTACTAGAATTCGTTTACACCCTGCTGTAAAAGGCTAATAGGCTATTTTTGTGTCATCAGCCTTCTGACTGTTCTGACTGGTTTGATGCGGCCCGCCACGAATTCCTCTCCTGTTCCAACCTCTTCATCTCAGAGTAGCACTTGCAACCTACCGTTCTCAGTCATTTGCTGAATGTATTCCAGCGTCTGTCTTCCTCTACAATTTTTATCCGCTTCTGCTCGCTCCAGTTACACGAGAGTTATTTCCTGATATCTTAACCCATGTCCTATCATCTTGCTCCTTCTTGTCAGTGTTGCCCATATATTTCATTCCTCGTCCGAGTCTGCGGAGAACCTCCCCGTTCCTTACCTTATCAGTCTATCTAACTTTCACAATACCTCAAATTCATCGATTCTCTTCTTCTCGGGTTTTCCCACTGTCCATGTTTTACTACCATACAATGTTATGCTCCAAACGTACATTCTCAGAAATTTCCTCCTCAAATTAAGGCCTATGTTGGATACCTGGGGACTTCTCTTGACCAGGAATGCCCTTTTTGCCAGCGCTAGTCTGCTTTTTATGTCCTCCTTGCTCCGTCCATCATGGGTTATTTTGATGCCTATGTAGCAAATTTCCTTCTTGATCACCAATCCTGATGTTAAATTTCTCGTTCTTCTCATTTCAGCGTCTTCTCGTTACTTTCGTCTTTCTTCGATTTACTCCCATTCCATATTCTGTACTCATAAGTCTGTTCATTCCATTCAACAGATCCTGTAATACTCCTTTACTTTCACCGATGATAGCAATGTCTTCAGCGAATATTGTCGTTGATATCTTTCGATGTTGAATTTTGATTCCACTCTTGAAACTTTGAGCTATTTCCATCATTGTTTCTTCGATATACAGATTAAACAGCAGACGCGAAGGACTACTTCGCTATCTTGCACCTTCTTAATCCAAGCACTTCGTTCTTGGCCTGCCACTCGTATTGTTTCCTCTTGATTCTTCTATATATTGTATATAACCAGTCTCTCCCTATAGCGTGCCCCTACTTTCCTCAGAATTCCGAACATCTTACACCATTTGGGTTTGTCAAACGCTTTTCCCAGGTCGACAAAACCTATGAACGTGGCTTGATTTTTCTTTAGTCTTGCTTTCATTGGCAACCGCAACGTCAGAACTGCCTCCCTGGTACCTTTATCCTTAATAAAGCCAAACTGTGCGTCATCTGACAAAATGTAATAGATCCTGCATTATCGAATAAGTGATTGTTTACGTTATCACAACAGTATAGCGGTATTTTGAAAGACATCATGTTTACGCCAGTGATTGTTATTCTTTTTATTTCCACTACTGCAATTTCGGCCTTAGGCCATTATCAAGTGCAGACGTTTTGGCTTTAACATGTCTTTCAAAAACTTTGAAATGTTAATTAATATAGCGGTGTTTTGTTTTCGATACAGCACTGGGACTATATTTGGCAACTACTCATATTTTGACATTCCACTGATGCTATTTTCATAACTTTGAGGCTTTTATTATTGAATTTTCCGGATATTGCACAGTTTTAATTATTTTCTAACAAAAGTAATATTCACTTTGAAAATGTCCTAAAATTTTTATGAATCACATCAGTTTTGTTTTTTTTTAATTTATCATTTCAGTCTTATTTTGCCCAAGAACAGTGCATTCAACAGCAATATAAATTTTTCATGCATAAACTCTTAGTTGATTATCGGTTTTGTGTGTTAGGTGCTCTTTACAGATCCGCAATTTTGTAGTTGCAGCTCATTAAAAGAGTCCTGTTCATCGCAGATTCACTGTACACTAGGTCGATCTGAACGAATGACTACGTTCTTCATTTCACGAAGCTCGATATGCGTCTTTGAGTACACTATTCAGTTTACCTTTACATTCGTAAGGTGCCCTAATTTCAGCTGCAAGCCTAATCCATAATATTTCATTTTTATATTCAACTGCATTTGATCTACACTGGCATTACGGTCGCGCAGGATTAGTCGAGCGGTCTGGGGCGCTGCAGCCATGAACTGTGCGGCCGATCCCGGCGGAGTTTAGAGTCCTCCCTCGGGCATGGGTTTGTGTGTTTGTCCTTAGGATAATTTAGGTTAAGTAGTGTGTAAGCTTAGGGACTGATGACCTTAGCAGTTAAGTCCCATAAGATTTCACACACTGGCATTGCGTTTTACATTCTAGCCACGTTCGTGAGCGTGATCACATATTCCTAACATTCGCTGTTGATCCAAATACTGGTTTTCTTATGACAATTCTCACTGTGATTATTCAAAATTTATTACTTTCTCTCAACACCCGAGTGGGTAGAAGTATTATAAAGTCAGAAATAATATGTGTTGAAACAGTACTGGAAATTTACGACGGATTATTTACTATAGTCCGAGGTGCAGTCGAATACTTTGTATTGTCATGAGTTTTTTGACTGGTTTGATGCGGCCGGCCGCGACTTCCTCTCCTGCGCCAACGTTTTCATATCAGAGTAGCGCTTGCAACCTACGTCCTCAATTATATGCTGGTTGTATTCGAATCTACAGTTTTTATCGTCTAGAGTTCCCTCTAGTAACATGAGAGTTGTTTCTCGATATCTTAACACATGTCCTATCATCATGCTCCTACTTGTCAGTGTTTCCCATATATTTCTTTCCTCATCGATTCTGTGGAGAACCTCCTCACGCGTTAGATTTTCAGTCTATCTAATTTACAACATCCTTCTGTAGCACAAAATCTCAAATTCATCGATTCTCTTCTTTTTCCCACAGTCCATATTTCACTACCATTCGATGATGGGCTCCAAAACGTACATTCTCAAAAAATTCTTCCTAAGATTACGTCCTAAGCTTGATACTAGTAGACTTCTCTTGGCCAGGAATGGCCTTTTTGCCAGTGATAGTCTGATTTTTATGTCCTTACTCCATCCGTCAATGGTTATTTTGATGCTCACGCAGCAAAATGACTTAACCTCATCTACTTCGTGACCACAGGACCTGCAACTTGCGGTCGTGCATTATTCTGCTGAAATGTAGGGTTTCGCAGGGATCGAATGAAGGGTAGAGCCACGGGTCGTAACACATCTGAAATGTAACATCCACTGTTCAAAGTGCCGTCAATGCGAATAAGAGGTGACCGAGACGTGTAACCAATGGCACCCCATACCATCACGCCGGGTGATACGCCAGTATGGCGATGACGATTACACGCTTCCAATGTGCGTTCTCTGCGATGCCACCAAACAAAAATGCGACCATCATGACGCTGTAAACAGAACCTGAATTCATCCGAAAAAATGTTTTGCCATTCGTGCACCCAGGTTCGTCGTTGAGTACACCATCGCAGGCGATCCTTTCTGTGATGCAGCGTCAAGGGTAACCGCAGCCATGGTCTCCGAGTTGTCCATGCTGCTGCAAACGTCGTCGAACTGTTCAAATGGTTCAAATGGCTCTGAGCACTATGGAACTTAACTACTGAGGTCATCAGTCCCCTAGAACTTAGAACTACTTAAACCTAACTAACCTAAGGACATCACACACATCCATGCCCGAGGCAGGATTCGAACCTGCGACCGTAGCGGTCACGCGGTTCCAAACTGACGCGCTTAGAACCGCACGGCCACAACGGCCGGCGTCGAACTGTTAGTGCAGATGGTTGTTGTCTTGCAAACGTCCCCATCTGTTGACACAGGAATCGAGACGTATCTGCACGATCCGTTACAGCCATGCGGATAAGATGCCTGTCATCTCGACTGCTGGTGATGCGAGGCCGTTGGGATCCAGCACGATGTTGCGTATTACCCTCCTGAACCCACCGATTCCATATTCTGCTAACAGTCATTGGATCTCCACCAACTCGAGCAGCAATGTCGCGATACGATAAACCGCAATCGCGATAGGCTACTATCCGACGTTTATCAAAGTCGGAAACGTGATGGTACGCATTTTTCCTCCTTACATGAGGCATCACAACAACGTTTCACCAGGCAACGCCGGTCAGCTGCTGTTTGTGTATGAGAAATCGGTTGGAAACTTTCCTCATGTCAGCACGTTGTATGACTCGCTACCGGCGCCAACCTTGTGTGAATGCACTGAAAAGCTAATCATTTGCATATCACAGCATCTTCTTCCTGTCGGTTAAATTTCTCGTCTGTAGCACGTCATCTTCGTGGTGTAGCGATTTTAATGGCCAGTAGTGGAAGTGAAACATGTATGTTTGAAATGCTATCGAAATTACATAACTGACAGTAGTCTGAAACACAACTGTTACAATGGGAATGGCATGTAAACGTGTATTTTATTTCGTCCCTTAGGCATTTTGCCCTCTACTCGACGTTTCTGACTACGAGAATGTAAACTATCGATAGCTTTAAACATGACCAAAACTGCATGAATTTACATAACACAAAAACTGAATCTGATGCAACACTATTGATTTGAAATTGGCCCTGGTAATGAAACAAAACTTGATCAGTTTGAAAATAGCGGTAGCTGTGCTTAATGATTGCTATCCCTGAAATAATAACATTTCTTACCTTTATTTGCGCGTTGGTAACGCTCTTCGCACTGCTTGCTATAAGTACTTTAAATTGTATAGTTAGCATACAGCTATTGTGCAAGGCTGTTGCTTAGCACACATTTTAATTAAATCTAATATGACAGAGACATTAACTTCTTGAGAGAAATAGTTAATCAAAAATGACTTGTATCTGGCAACTAGTGTTGACTTGCGGTAAGTAACAATATGGCACTAACTTTAAAACTTGTATTATGACTCCTTGAAAATTAATAATGCTCGCAATTAACGTTCAATTAACACCTTAGCTTTACAAAATCATTGGATGTGTGTGCTACACATTGTCTCAATCATCATTTATGAATACGCGCAATGCATTAGTAACAAAACAACTTTCTTTAACTTAATTATTTCCTACTTCTGTTAGCATTTCTTTTAGAGTTAGCAAACTCGTATTATCTTGGAAAGAAAAAAAAATACTGCCCATAGCGAGTAAGTATATATCCAGCACACATCAGATACAACACGTCTTTACACTTAAGAGTCCTCCACGCATATCTCGATCTAAAGTTACTCTAACACATTACCCATAACACCTTGAATCAGCGATCGCCATTGAGCAGCAACGCTACTACACAATCGATACTGCATTTGACCATCTCTGGTTCTATGTAATACTTTCTTACAAAACTTGATTTAATTTAGCTCTGTGTATATACCTTTCATAACCCTGTCGCAAGCTGAAGATGAAGAGACAGGGAAAGTATATGAGGATGTTGGTAGGGTAACACAGTACGTAAAGGGAGATGCAAATCTAACAGTCGTGAGGGACTGGATTGTAATTGTAGGGGAAGGAGTAGAAGAAATGGTTACATGTGAATATGGGTCCTAGACAAGGAATGAGAGAGGAGGAAGACTAACTGAGTTCTGCAATAAATTTCAAGTAGTATAGCAAATACTCTGTTCAAGAATCACAAAAGGAGGAGGTATACCTGGAAGAGACTGAGTGATACGGGAAGATTTCCGTTAGATTACATCACGGTCAGACAGAGATTCCGAAATCAGTAACTGGATTGTAAGGCACACCCAGAAGCAGATATAGACTCAGATCACAATATGTAGCAATGATGAAGAGTAGGCTGAAGTTTAAGAGATCAGTCAGGAAGAATCAATAAGCAAAGAAGTGGGATACAGAAGTACTAACGGATAATGAGACACACTTGAAGTTCCCTAAGTTTATAGATATAGCAATAATGAATAGATCAGCAGGCAGTACATTTGAAGAGGAATGGGCATCTCTAAAAAGGGCCATCACAGAAATTGGAAAGAAAAACGTAGGTACAAAGGAGGTAGCTGCGAAGAAACCATGGGTGACAGAAGAAATAATTCAGCTGTTCTATGAAAGAAAGAAGTGCATAAATGTTCAGGGAAATTGAGAAATACAGAAATACAAGTCAGTGAGGAATGAAATAAATAGGTTGTGCACGGAAGTTAGGACAAAATGGGTGCATGAAAATGTGAAAAAATTGAAAAAGAAATGATGGTCGAAGGATTGAGTCAGCATGTAGGAAAGTCAAAATAACCTTTGGTGACATTAAAAGAAAGGGTGGTAACATTAAGAGTGCAGCTGGAATTCCAATGTTAAATGCAGAGGAGAGAGCATATAGATGAAAAGAGTACATTGAACGTCTCTATGAGGGGGAAGATTTGTCTGATGTGATAGAAGAAGAAACAGGAGTCGCTTTCGAAGAGATAGGGATCCAGTATCAGAATTAGAATTTAAGAGAGCTTTGGAGGACTTAAGATCAAATACCACAGAAGGGATAGATAACATTCCACCAGAATTTCTAATATCATTGGGGGAAGTACAAAATGACTTTTCACGTTGGTGTGTAGAATGTATGAGGTTAGTGACATACCCATCTGACGTTCAGACAAATATCATCCACACAATTCCGAATACTGCAAGAATTGGCAGTTACGAGAATTATCGCACAGTCAGATCATGCAACGAAGTTGCTGACAAGAATAACATACAGGAGAAAGGAAAAGAAAATTGAGGAAGTGTTAAATAACGATCAGTTTGGCTTTAGGAAAGGTACAGGCACCAGAGAGCCAATTCTGGCTTTGCGGTTGATGATAGAATCTAGACTAAAGAAAAATCAAGACACGTTCATAGGATTTGTCGACCTGGAAAAAGCGTGCAAAAATGTAAAATGGTGCAAGATGTTCGAAATTCTGAGAAAAATAGGGGTAAACTGTAGGGAGAGATGGGTAATACACAATATGTACAACAGCCAAGAGGAATATAAGTGTGGACGACCAAGAACGAAGGTCTCGGATTGAAAAGGGTGGAAGACAAGGAAGTAGTCCTTCCCTCCTACTGTTCAATCTGTACATTGAAGAAGCAATAAGGGAAATTAAGAAAAAGGTTCAGGACTGAAATTAAATCTCAGGGTGAAAGAATATCAGTGATACGATTCGCTGATGACATTGCTATCCTGAGTGAAAGCGAAGAAGAATTACAAGATGTGCTGAATGGAATGAACAATCCAATGAGTACAGAATATGAATTGAGATTAAATCGAAGAAAACGTAGGTAGTGTGAAGTAGCAGAAATGAGAACAACGAGAAATTTCACTTCAGGATTGATGGTTACGAAGTAGATGAATTTAAGGAATTCTGCCACCTACGCAGCAAATAATCAATGACGGACGGAACAAGGAGGACATCACAAGCACGTTGACACTGGCAAAATGGCATTCCTAGCCAAGAGTAGTCTACTAGCGTCAAACATGGCCCTTATATTGAGGAAGAAATTTCTGAGAATGTACTTCCTGCGCACAGCACTGTAAGGTATAAAACATGGACTGTGGGAGAATCGGAAAAGAAGCATTTGAGGTGTGGTGCTACAGGCGAATGTTGAAAATTAGGTGGACTGGTAAGATAAGGAATGAGAAGGTTCTGCGCAGAATCGGAGAGGAAATGAATATGTGGAAAATACTGACAAGGAGAAGTTACAGGATGGTAGGACATCTGTTAAGACATCGGGGAATGACTTCAATGATACTAGAGGGAGCTGTAGAGGGCAAAACTGTGGAGGAAGACAGAGATTGGGTTACATTCATCAAATAATAAATAACTGAGGACATAGGTTGCAAGTGCTACCTTGAGATTAAGAGATTGGCACAGGAGAGGAATTCCTGGCGGGCAGCATCAAACCAATCTGAAGGCTGATGGAAAAAAAAAAAAAAAAAAAAAAAAAAAAAAAAAAAAAAAAAAATAACCTGCTCATCATCTGACGCATCCTCAATTTTCTTATGCATTATTCTGTATATTACTCTTGTCCGCAACTTGGATGCAAAAGCTGTTCAGCTATCTACGCGATAATTCTCACACTTGCCAATTCTTGCAGTCTTCGGAATTATGTGAATGTGTTTTTGCGAATGTCAGATGGTATATGGCCAGACTCACGCATTCTACATACCAACGTTTGTTGCCGCTTCCTCCAACGACTTTGGAAATTCTGGTGGAATATCTATCCCTTCCGCCCTATTCGGTATTAATTGTTCCAAAGCTCATTTAAATTCTTGTTCTATTACTGCATCTCCTATCTCTTCTATAATGACTCCTGTTTTTTCTTCTGTCAGATGATGATGATGATGATGATGTTTGGATTGCGGGGCGCTCAACTGCGCGGTTATAAGCGCCCTTACAAAGTCCCAACCTTTGCTCAGCCCAATCTCGCTACTTTCATGAATGATGATGAAATTATGAGGACAACACAAACACCCAGTCATCTCGAGGCAGGAGAAAATCCCTGACGCCGCCTGGAATCGAACCCGGGACCCCGTGCTCGGGAAACGAGAACGCACCCACAAGACCACGAGCTGCGGACCTCTTCTGTCACGTCCTCAGACTAATTTTCCCCATCATAGAGGCCGCTCTCTACTCTACATTTAACAATGGAATTCCATTCCCACTCTTAATATTACCACCCTTGTTTTTTTCATTAAGTTAGTTTTGACTTGTCTACATGCTGAATCAATCCTTTGGACAACCATTTCTTTCGGTATCTTCACATTCTTCATGCAGCCATTTCGCATTAGCTTCTCTGCGCTTCCTGTTTATTTCACTCCCAGATAACATATATTTCTGTATTCGTGAACTTCACTGAATATTTTTGTACTTCTTTCGTTCATCGATCAGCTGAATCATTTCTTCTCTTATCCATGATTTCTTCGCTGTTATTTTCTTTTTACCTGTGTTTTCCTTTCCAGCATCTATTATTGTCCTTTTTAGAGACGTCTATTACTATTCAACGGAACTGCCCAATAAGCTATTCCTTATCACAGTATCTACAGACTCAGAGAACTTCAAGCGTACCTCTTCATTTCTCAGGTGAGCGTGGTGCCGACACCATAAAATCTGGGCTATAGAGCAATGGTAGATTGTCATTTGGTCGGATGAGTCCTCTTTCACACACTTTCCAAATTCTGGCCGCGTTTACGCTCGAAGGGTGAAAAATGGCTGGGATTCGCTGACTGTATGGGCAGCGATATCGTGATAGTCCATGTGGGGACCTGCAGGGTCACATTAGTGTTATGCCTTATCTGATCAGTTTGGCTGATCAGCTCCCCAATGGTGACTCTGTGTTCCGGGATGACAGTTCCAGTGTTCCAAGGTTGGTTTTGTGAACACGAGAATGAATTGTCGCATCTTCCTTGGACACCACGGTTACGAGATCTCAGTATTATGGACTTAAGAGAGAAGTGTGCTTGAGCGCTATCAACCTCTATCATTGTTGCCTGAGATTGTCACTATTCTGCAGGAAGAATGGTGTAAGATTCTCTTGAGAATCATATACGATCGACATTTATACATTCCGTGATGAGCTGAAACTGTTTTAAATATCACTGAGTCTCGTAACTCTTAAGATGCATTCTACTGCGTTGTGCTTTCGGTGTTCCCACATTTTTGTATCCCAGCGCCTCCCCCATCCCCGGTGAATCTCAAGTTCTTGAATCTTATTCGATAGTTGATTTTTTGGGTATCGTTTCATATTTGATCAGTGCGATCTATCGAATGTTTGCATTTGTACAAGCATAGACAATATTGTATTTTTTTTATTTTAATTTTTTTATTTGAGTGTACTCATTAAATGGTACCTGAAAATTTCTCTCCACTTGCCCTCATAAAACTTTTCAGTCTCCACATATAATTTTGAACACATGAGAGTAAGTGAATTCTCTTGTAATCATGTTGACTTTGTGCCTAAATTGTACCAGACGAGGTGATTCGCCGGCCGCTGTGGCCGAGTGGTTCTAGGCGCTTCAGTCCGGAACCGCGCTGCTGCTACAGTCTGTGATGGTACTTGAATTACGTAACCATTACGGCACCTCACCTCAACCTCTCGATACCAGCAATATTCTACTGTGTTTCTGTAAAATAGTTAACATATTTCTGTGACAACATTCAGATTTGATTTAATTAATGTAGAGGTACTTCGATACATCGATATGTATATATTGCAATGATATTATTCTTATGTGTATTCTTTCTTTTGTCACTATGATCTTTGATGTACTTGTAATTCTGATTTCTAGGTGCGTAAGCGGTTATTAGAGAGTCAAGCTTTGGTCGTCATGTTAAAAAGACGCAAATTGTAGTCAGTTTATGAAATGTAAACTTTAACAGTGAGGATGACACTTTCAAGTATGTTTTATATTGTGAAGTGATGTTTTGGATCGAGTTACGTGATATTGCAACAAAAGTAATAAAAAAGAAGTGTAACTTAAATTTGGAGTGCTGATTACTTTTTTACTTCACCATTGTCCTAACTTGCAAAAGTTTAATCTTCAAGAATGGTTTATGAAACATCTATAAAACTTTTGCATATCGCAGAATAACACCTAGGCCTCTTTGCATCCGAGCTTGGAATCATCACTACCTAGATTTTCGACGATTGAGCCATGAGTTCACAACGAGACCAGCGTGGGAAACACGAAAAGATGAGTGCCTGGTTTATCCATTATTTCAAGAAACGACTTTATTAACTGTGCTCTAATGACACCTGCCTCATAATATAACTTTGTTGTTGCCCGAAAATGCAATGTTTAGCAGCGCGAGCAACACTACAATCATAATTAGTTTTTGACCTTTGTTGTGGTAGGGTTGTTAGAAGTCGCAGGTTTGAATCCTGCCTTGGGCATGGATGTTTGTGATGTCCTTAGGTTAGTTAGGTTTAAGTAGTTCTAAGTTTAGGGGACTGATGACTCCAGATGTTAAGTCCCATAGTGCTTAGAACCATTTGAACCATTTGAGGTGATTTTTATTTGAGGTGATTTTTTATTTGTATTGGCGATCTCATCCGAAACTTCCTTCCTTGTTTTAGGCAATACATTTCTTTCTGTCCTTTTTGTAAGCCAATGAGATATTCGTAATTACATTGGCGGGTTGTTTCGGTCTTGAGGTTTTCGCTCAACGTAAGTAAAAATGCAGTGTTATATCCGCTGCTACTGCCACTTGTTTTCAAATAACTCGCCCCTTTCTATACTTCAGTGTCGTCCCAAAAGAGTCTCAAGACTCTTGAGGCGGTTTGGTACTGTCTTCAGTGCGATAAATCGATTTTGATCCACTTTGCATGTTATCACGCGCCAACATGCGTCGCAGCGCTCGCGGGGCGGTGGAACTGCCAAGACGTTATAATTACGTGTCGCCGGCAGCTAGGGGTTCTCTCGCACTCTCGTCAGCCCCACTGAGTTAAGACTGATTTTCTGTCAGCGTCTGGTTAGAGGCGACGCAGTTAAATCGAATTTCTGCAAGTTGCGCAGTGGCTATTTTATTTGCGCTGCCACATGCCTGTTAGATGTGGGCCAGCCGGAGTGGCCGAGCGGTTCTAGGCGCTTCAGTCTGGAATCGCGCGACCACTACGGCCGCAGATTCGAATCCTGCTTCGGGCATGGATGTGTGTGATGTTCTTAGGTTAGTCAGATTTAAGTAGTTCTAAGTTCTATGGGACTGATGACCTAAGATGCTAAGCACCATAGTGCTCAGAGCCATTTGAACCATTTGTTAGATGTGGTGCTCCGATTCTTCCAAACAGATTTGCTCTGTTCTAGTTGCAGTATAGATCCTTAACCGGTGTCATTCAGTGCTTTGTGTGATACGATTGTGGTCTACTGGAGATAAGCAAGTTTCAGTCAGTGCAGAGTGTTCCCGGTTCTGTTTGCAGCGATTTGACAATCTGCAGCACGTTGGCCAATGATGATTAGGAAAAGGTTTTTGAACTAATTTAAGCAAGTTGCAAAAGTCAACTGGCTGCACTCGTGAAAGTAAACAGCGCGTGTCTTCGATGTATTTGAGTATAACTAGTTAATTTTTTATCCGAGCCACATTCTACTAGATATTATTACTTTAAGGGTATTTTTTAGGTTAGTTAAGATTTTTAAAATTTTAGTCATGCTTCATGAGTGCCAACGGCATTTTCGCAGTGGTAACACTGGTTTTCGTCATATCACCGAAGTTAAGCGCCGTCGGGCTTAGCCAGTTCCTGGAGGGATGACCATCTGAGTGTGCTCTCAGCTCTTGGGAGGACAATTAAGGAGTGAGAAGTAGCGCCTCCGGTCACGAAAACTGACAACGGCCCTCCATGTCCGCAGCCAGTGACGCTATGGGCTGAGGATGGCACGGTGGTCGCGCGGTACCGTTGGGCCTTCAGAGGTCAGTTCGGACTGAGTTGAGAGTATATTATCACGATTTCTATTGGAAGCAGTCACAAGGAATTACAATTTCTTGCAAGCAGTGTGTTGCACAGTCACTAGCCTTTACGCTACCTGTTGCGCTCCTTGTGCTGATAAGAGCAAAAAAGATTCATAAAACATTGCTGTACGCTAGACTATGTGCATTAGCTAAACAGTTGAGGTTTTACTAATCTCATTATAGACATATTTAATATTCCTGTTAAAGAAATAGAATGAGTTTAATGCTTTAATGTTTTAAGTTATTAGTTGAAAGGCTTGAGGTTAGTGATGAGCTGATTAAAGGAGACACATTAAAATGAAATCACTTTTATGCTTAGCTAATAACTGTGATTTTAACGGATTAATTTAGTGTCACAACTTTTTTTTCTCAATGTTCAATTGCATTAGTAGGTTGTATCTTGTGATTATTTTATGGTGTAATTTTTTTCTGTTCCAGTTGTATTATAAAACTGTATCTAACCATTTTAACATTTGTGGCTTCCCACTGTTATGACGAAGTTTTTATAATTGTTAATTCCAACTTCGTGCAATATTTCAAATTAACGTCTTTCTAGTTATGCTTATTGATTTAAACTTTTCACTACAGCTTGGACATGTTGGTTCAACCTACGTAAATGATTAAAGTTTAGTGATCTTGTGTACTCAGTTTCCTAAATTTATAATTGAAATAAAGGTTTGTGAAATTTTTTAATTGAAGTTTTCTGTGGCCTGATACCTTCCGCTTACCCAAACCCCCGCTAGCAGTATAAACTCTATTAATAAGGACACGAAAAAGCGATTACTTTTGCTACTGTGGATGACATGATTTAATATCTGTAGAAGTATGTTTCCTGCAGATTTTAAAGTCGTATTTTCCATTAAATTTTATATAGGTTAAGACAAAAAAATCTACTGAGTTCTTACTATCGTGCTCCATAGTAAATATTTTATAAAGGTGCATCGCGTTCATCTTGTTGGCTATTTCATCAGCTTCACTCGCCCTCCATTTCAACAGTCCGTTATGCCAGCAAAGCAGCTTCTAATAGCTAGCCCATTAGGTTGATATATCTTTATATTGAAAGAAGGAATGGTAAAAAATCACTATGCCAAGTGTAAGACTATCCCAGTGAGACTCTCGATGTTTTCAGTGTAGTTAGCAACATACAGTTGTTTTTAATTGTGAAATTTTTACGAAATACGTATGTACCTTTTAATATCGTAAAGAGTGTCGTGTTATTCATACTGTTCAAATTTTGTCATAAATACGCGGGAGAATGGACTTATCTTATTATGGAGTTTAATTTGTGGGTGCATTTCCCGTAATTGTGAGTTCTTCAAGTGCTATTTTTTCAGATTCGGTAAATAGGATGTTAGACTGCTGTATCTTCTTCCTAAAATAGCTGTGAAATTTTACAGTTGGGTCGTTAGCTCATTCAATCATGTCATTTTCTGTGAAAAACTTTTCCGTTTCCTTGATGCAATCTCTCTCAGGAACTACTGCTACTTTATTTCCTTTAACGGCTTTTGTAACTAGCGTCTAGTGGCTGTTTAACAAGGCATTCAAGCTTTAGATATTTTTCTCGCTCTCTTTGGAAATTTATTGGACATACTATAAGTCAATTCCTTGAAACACTGTTCACTTACGAGCGTTGTATATGGTATATTATTAGGCGATAATACAACGGCTGGAACTTAAATAGTGGCAACTATTTATTCACAACCGACACAAAAGAGTTACATGTTTGCACCTGTTACTTTCCTTCAAAGTAGTCACCAGCGATGTGGAAGGCGTAGTATACCGTTAGCAGAGCCTGTTCTGTTGATGCGAATGGAGCGGTCTACTGCCTGTCGAATCTCTGCAACAGTTTTGAAGCGAATGCGACGAAGTGGTTCCTTATGTTCAGAAAGCTGGTCGCAGGTGATGCTCCAAAAACGAACAGTAATACTGTGCATTGACGGTGTACCGTGGAGGAACGGATTGCGTTAGAATAATACCATCACAGTCGTACACGAGAATCACCGTAACTTTAGACCGCTCCATTCGCACTATTAACAGAACAGGCTCTGCTAACGGTATACTATGCCCCCCACATCGCTGGCAACGGGTTCTACATAACGCTGATGACTACTGTGAAGGACATTAACAGGTCCAAACATGTAACTCATTTGTATCGGTTGAGAATAAATAGTTGCCATTATTTAAGTACCAACCCTCCTACATGGGTGTTCGGTAATTATTGCATTTTTCTCCCGGGCAATTCCAGCTGAAAAAGTGTGGAATTTGCTGTGGAATATAGTTTAATATTTCCGTTTCAGCCTGTCTAGTTTCATGAAGTTCCAATGGCGACAGCGCTATACGTAGCATTCAAAATGGCGTCTGCAACGAGGTGCATTCCAAGCAAAGAGCTGTCACTGAGTTTGTTTTTTTTTTTTTTTTTTTTTTTTAAGAGGAAAACTAGAGCATCGCAGATATTCATAGGCACTTGCAGGATGTCTGAAACAAGGTAGTGAAAAAAAGCACTGTGTGTCGGGCGAGACGTCTGTTATCATCGCAATAAGGTCGCGCAAACCTATACGACCTCCCTCGTGCCGGCCGGACGACATCTGTGACTGCTGCAATGCTGGAACGTACAGATGGCTCACAATCAAACACTTCGCTGCTCACCTGGACGTCTCTGTTGGTAGTGCTGACACTCTTGTCCATCGGTTGGGTACTCGGAGGGATATATCCGCTGTTTTCCTCGCCGTCCAACGGAAGATCATAAAGATCAATTGCTTGCGTGTTAAGGGGGAGCTTTTGAATGTAGTTAGACTCTGGCTCCGGCGTCGACCTAAAATCGGCTTTTGTAGCCAGAAGTATGGGGTATAATATGGTGTATTGGAATCCTGAATAAAACCAATCTGCTTCAGAAAAGAATGTGTTGCATTACTTATTGAATACTCCGCATATGACGCTCAATCGCTGACTTAAGTCGTGACAGTGAAGTAGTGTGGATGTGCTAGTCGGGTGTGTGGAATCATCGTCGTAAGGTGGGTCAAAGCGGAGACGCAACCAACCAGCACAAAGGATCTGTCGTGCTTCGACGCGTCATCACCACGACGTGCATAAAGTTCTCGATTTGCTAATGTATCGACATGAACTGTATAAAGGGTCAACAATAACTTCTGTACCACTCGCAGGCATGAAACACGGCATAAGGACAGTGGTCACAAGTAGATTCTAACCAAATGGGACCGGATACGAGTGTCTCCCTTTGTCAGTGCACGTTTCAAGTTGAATACATCGTAAAAGTCCATGGTTCACAGCGACACATGAAACTGCAAGTTTTCAGTAAACCAAATAACACTGGAGAATTGGATAATTATAAATGTGTGGTATGGTCTGACAAGTCACAATTTTGTCTCTTTTCAAACAGTGTAATGCGTCAAAAGCAACGTCGGGCCAACTAGGCTTGTTAAGCGCAGTGTGTACGGCGCGTAGTTCGAGTCTGAGACGGTTTTGTGGTGTTTCGGTGGTGTTTTTTGTGCTGTGACATGACGCGTTCACTCGGATTACCGTGAACATGATGTTTATTTCTTCACGCTCAGTGTCCAAGCATTGTTTTACCCTCTACATTTACAAGGAATACCTTGACTGTACTGTCGAAAGTTCAATCTTTAGTAAGGCTCATTTGAAAGTGTTGTGTTAACAGTTATAGCGGGAAAAATATTAGCTGTGTTAGCTGCTAATGATTCACCATGTGCATCAGGAGGGTGACAGAAAATGATTGTTCGTGAGGTGCATAAATCAACCTTCGATGGGTGTATGTATTACACTTCACAAAATGGACATTGTCGACAGAGCGAGCTTTCAAAAATAAAAAAAGAGGAGGGCCTCAAGTACGTACCCTCAGACTCAAAGTTGAAATATTAAACGTTTTGGCTGGTTTCGTTGTCTAGGGGCTGGGATACATAGTTGCCGCATTACAAGCTAAATACTGCTGAGTTTACAGTATACAATATGAATACACACATGAATCGAATGGTCAAAGTGAATTATGAATGTAACATATAAATTTATAAATGAAAGTTTTCAATTAAATAACATTTGCAGGTACTATTTTTAACGACTTTAAATGATGAAAACGATAGAAGAAGTACCTTGAAGAATGCCATTTATTACTGCAAAACACTTATTGGTGTCGACGATCCAGCAATTAAATAAAATATAAGTTGAATAACAAGGAAACGATAGATTCCTACTTCACATAATTAGTTATCAACAACATAGCTCGCGAGATATTCACTTCTAAATGCGTACTACGTCTTCACTACAGAAGCCACGGAAGTGCACAAGTCTGCACTATGAAATATTTCTATTTCCTGCAACCACGCTCAAAGTGCTCCAATCTCCAAGCATTTCCTGTGACTGTCCGTCACGCCTCCTCGTCCAGCACTCTCTCGTGTCCTCTCCCATACTGTCCAGAACTCCCCTGTCCTCTCACGAAACGATGCTCCTCCCTAACCTCCAAATGTCTCTCCACGCGTCCTTTTTGCAAACGATCGCTGTGATTGGCTAGAGTGTTCCCGACCTGTCTCCAAGCCAATGCACACTCACAAACATAATTAAACACAATTAAAATACTGGGTTTACATTTAAATAACTTGAAGTTAAATAAATATTCCTACAGCTGGACCATAAACATACTCTAACACACATTATTAAATACGTAAACAAATTAAATAAACATATATCAAAGGAATAGAAACAAAGTAGGCCTGTAGCCTAATGTCTCTTAGCTTTCTAAAACACAGTAAATAATTGACAATTTCTTCATTAATAGTATATACCAGATATAAACAAAGATTAGATGAATAAATATATTTGTAAGCATTTTGCCACTGTTTTCTCGTGTAACTGTGGAGTACTTATGGCCTGACGCGATCAATAGGAATTGACCACTTTGACCTCCCATAACTATTGAAGTTACATGCCTGCAATTTGTACCAGTTTAGGTTTATACTAATAGCTTTCTAAAGACACATCGATCGACAAAATCGGATGGACTGTTTAGATTTTGGAAATTCGTTGCTAGGTGTTACTTGTATAATTTATCATCATATACTAAACTTTAAACTAATAAAGATATTGAAAATCTGATTACACCATCAGAATCTTCATGCATATAATGGTAATGTACATGTTTCTTTTTGAGGTATCATGATTCATGTGGCTACTATTAATTTCTATACAAACTGTGAAACGTCTGCCATTAAGGTTTCACAAAATCCGCTATGTTGGGCACTCCCGGCATGTCTCCTTCATCGACACAGCGTCACTATGGAATTTCCAGCCACGTGATTGGCTGGACCACCACTTGTTCAGGCCGTTGTGCCGCATCAGGCGGCTGCTAACGAGCCGCAGCTTGCCAAGTGGCCCGAGCGGAGGACGCCAACTCTGAACTTCAAATATTTCCAGGGCTCCACAACTCGCCCGTTACCTCACAACGGTCAAGGAATGTTCAAACCAAACCATTAACTAGCACCAGAAAAAGGGCGTGCGGCAATGATCACGAATGTTCACACTATCAAGATGAGAGGTGCAGGACTTTCAGCCAGGTATACACTTTTTTAAAAAAATGCATATAGAGTCATACTGGTGTAACGAGCTGATGAGAACAGATGGAATGTGCTGGAATGCAACCAAATCTGCTACAATGTGTCATGGATTTTATCGTGAAACTGGCAATATGTAAGGCTTAGCTGCAGATATTGCGGTAATATATTTCATAGTCACAGGTATAACAAACATCTAGGGGCTGAATTTATTCAATGGTTCCAGGTGGTATGAACTGCAATGTTACACACTGTCTAGGAAGGGTAGTTTGCTCTGAAGGAATATGATTATTATATGCAGGCAAGGAATCAAGCAAAAACAAGTCATTGTGACCAGCTGTTGGTCCAAAGCAGTGTTCATGTCATAGTTTTAACTCTCGTAAGGCCATTTTCCCACTTTTGACTGAGGGACGTAAATATTCTCTGCTGACCTTGCAGGACCACGCACACGATTGGATTGGATTGGATTGTTTGGGGGAAGAGACCAAACAGCGAGGTCATCGGTCTCATCGGATTAGAGAAGGACGGGGAAGGAAGTCGGCCGTGCCCTTTCAAAGGAACCATCCCGGCATTTGCCTGGAGTGATTTAGGGAAATCACGGAAAACCTAAATCAGGATGCCCGGACGCGGGATTGAGCCGTCGTCCTCCCGAATGCGCACGCACACGAGAAAAAATTGTAGAAGGCAGAGCACCTCCATCTTCTCGCAACACAATAAATAACTTTCGGGCCAATTTATCATTCAGAACGACAGTCGGCATAATTGTATACGAATGCATTAAGACGTCGATGTTAGTTGATCTTGATACAACTCTCTTACTACGTCTAATTTTCAGGATTCTTTCATACGCATTTTGAACTTCCGACTGGTCGGAGCTAAAAACTAATTCCTTACTCATCTACGGAATAAGTTTGTTTATCTCATTTACAAATTGTGGGGCTGATTCCGCAGTTTGCTGCGCATCGTTTGGTTTACCCATTGTTTGAAATTTCGTTGTCTTACGTCTTCCAATTCTGTAGCACTGTTTCAAGTTATGCAACCTTCCAATGCTTCTCTTGAAATCATTGTAATGTATGTCGCGTGCAATTTGATGTGTATAACGTAGTAGATCGCTACCATGCACGTCCTGTAAATTGTATCGAGCTTCCTTGAAACACATAAACACCAGTTTTTGTAACAAGTGCGTCTTCTCCTCCCTTGAATACCCGTAGTTTTTCTTATGAATTGCAGTTGTTTGCAAGAAAATGCCGTTTTTGCATGCTGCACATCGAAATTTTTATTTTTATTTATGAACACAGACGCGTTTCGCCTTTTTTAAAAGGCATCTTCAGTGGGTGTCCTGAAATATTACATGATTTGTCCATTTTTACAGATAGGTTATGGTTTCACATCTAGGTTATAGATTTAAAAACAGTTCCTTAAGGTTTTTTCATGAAATGGAAAGGTATTTACACGTAACTTCTAATTCATTGCATCGAAGCAAACTGCTTTCTGTCATCTGGCAACCAGGTGGACATCTTACAGTTCACTTTTAGTTCACTCTTTACGTTACACATCACTGTAGCTGCCATCTTTTTAATACAGAGTTTCGTTTGCTTTTCTAAGTTTTACCAAAATTCTCAGTTTTCTGCATTCAACTGTTTTGTGAATGTGTGTGTGTGTGTGTGTGTGTGTGTGTGTGTGTGTGTGTGTGTGTGTATTAGAGAAGGAAAGAGATTTCTTATTTTTTAATAAAATAAAAATTATTTATTTATTTTTATTGCTTTTTTTAAATAATAATTATTATTATTATCATTATATTTTCCTGTATATACTTATGAGAGGAATCAGTGTAAACAGTGAGTTGTTAAGTCATATTTACTTGGTCATTTAGTAGTTGTTTCTTTTCAGCCTTTATTTTGTATGTATGATAATTTTCTTGTAATGTTAGGAGATGTCTTTCATTATTTATTCTGATTATTTTCATATCATTTTTCTTATACAGTATTCCGTCAGATTGCTGCTTACTTATTCGAAATCTGTTCATAATTGTTTCTTTACTAAGCTGCGGATGATCTTCCATGTACGTAATTATGTTGAGTACCGCTCCCTGGATAACGATTATCCTTTTCTACTTTCACTGGAGACGGTACTTGTCGCTCCCTGTCCGGCAAGCACTATGAACTACATTGCTCGTCATCTGTTTCAGTATGACTTCCACTTGTTAAGCACTTGTCGTCCTCATTGTATTCCTCAGATACATTGTCCACACAGTCGATCATATACGACACCACACATTCCACTGACAAATCCTGCAGAATGCCAGTATTTCATCTGCCACTTCTTTCTCACTTTACAAAATTCCTTGGGTTTCTTCCTGAGGAAATGTCAACTTCGGCAACTGTTGTTGTAGATATAATACAGCCTATTACTTATGTTTTCCATGTTGGCGATTGTTTTTATAATTTCCTCATAGTTTACAGGCAAATAATTAAAGCTATAGGAAAACTGATCATAGTTTATAATCTTCTCTTCATCTTGATTGGAAGGTTTATTTGTACGCCAGTCAAGTTTCGCCTATTCTTATTGTTCCATAAGACGAATTATAGAATATTGCGAAACGTAACACAGCTACTATTCTGTCGGCGATCCACTAGTTTACACCACACAAGAGCAGTTGGTACAAGGTACAGCTAAACACATTGTAAATACTGTTATTAGCGTTTAATACACAAAGGCTTCCACTGGGTCAAACACACCATCCATTGTGTAGTGGTGAACCTTATCGTGGATAAAGTGAAGGAAGTTTACTACCTTGGAAGCCAAATAACGTGTGACAAACGATGCGAGGAGGATCAAACTACAAACCACCACACGTAAGGATAGTGTTTTTCACCAGATGAGGTCTAGTTGTATCAAACGTAGTCCCTAATTTCAGGAAGAAATTTCTTTGAAGTTACGCCTGGAAGACAGTATTGTATGAAAGGGAGTTATGGAAAAGATGAGATTCGAAGTATTTACGAAGTTGTGTTACAGAAGAATGCTGATGATTAAATGGAATGAGATTTTGTTAGCTCTTGTAGTGTGATTAAAGTTCTCGCATTTAGTTTACGTTTTAGAAATTATTCCCGCATTACTAACGCTACTGAAAGCCAGAACCCATTCTCATTTCCAATGACGTGGGTTTCGCGCGGAATAGTTTCTATGAATTAATTTTACCAAATGCCGTAAGAGGGCAGTTGTTAACTAATTTTCTGACACGTTCTTTAAATAGCATTTTAAGGCAATGTCAGTCAAAGTACGACGTTATAATATACCGATGCAAGTAACTTTGTTTCTTGTTCAAGACGTTGCTGTAATTCCTTTTCATTAAAATGAAACATTAGTAAAAATGCATCGGTAACTTTCATGGTCATTTTCCCAAACAAAACCCGATTCCTGGTTTGTAATCCACTTATTCGATAAAATCTTTTGAAATAGGCCTACATATGAACGGCATTATAGTCAGCTTTTATATTGGTATTTTCCGTGTTATATGCTTTTGCTCTTCTGTCCTCGTGTAAAACTGATTCAGTCTACAGTGAGGGAGGCTCTGGTCTAAAATTCCACAGTGCGAAACCGGTTGTTGGGAAATGCCACGGTACCATTGGCATCTACTGTAGCGTACGCCTCGTTCATCAAGTCCACGGAGCCGCAGCGCCCATCTCTACGTCTACGGAATTTGTAACGAGAATTTGGAGCCACTTTACATACGCCGCTGAAGCTTTTTCGATCCGCCTGAGCGACGCCACAGAATTGAGAGGTGGCTTTTCTCGCTTCCGGCGAGAGCTTTCAGAGTAGCGCATTGGGCGATTCCGGCGCCGAGCGGATCCTCGCTACCTCACTGTCGCCTCCAGGCGGCGTTTATTGCCAGCAGGTAGCGGAGGCCGGCGTGCGCAAGTTGGTAACAGCTGCGCAATGCGCAAGTTGGCAGTAACTTCCCTTTCAGCTTAAAACTCCGGCAGTGGCAAGAGAATGGGCACAGCCGTGCGGTCCCGTCTTCCGAGCGATGGTGCGGGGAAAATGGTGGCAGCCGCGTGGCACTGCTGTGTCACCTGCAGAGAACAGCCCGGGGCCTGTAGTAATGCCCAGTGGCAGCTTCTGCACACGTTACACGACCGGCAGAAACCCTTCTTTAGGTTTGTACGTAACCTGTTATCCTCTCCCACTTCATCAACCAAAATAATAAAAAATTGAAACAATACCACCGAAATTATATTTGATTCAGCTGTTGCTTTTCTTTGTATTCTTCCCAATACTGCAGCACCAAGTACAGTAACGTACAAATTAATTGGGACAAGGCAATTAAACTTTAACTGTGCACATTTATTTCTCATGTATAATACAGTCAATTGCTTACTGAATCTCCTTCTTCTTGCGTTACGACCTGTGTAGGACCACGGGTAGCCCCTTCGTGGACCGCATTTTCCTCTTCTTCTCCCAGAACCTCTTCATTCTTTCTCTTCTCCTCTCCGGATCTTCTTCCGAGATCTTCAGTTTCCGTTTCTCCTGGCGGCTCCACTGGTGACATTCTAATCTTTTCCTGTATTCTTCTCTGTCATTGATCTCCGGCATATTTGTCGGTGTATATTTGTTCCTCCAATTTTCCTTTCCTTCGACGTTTATCCCCAATTCCAGCCAGTCCTTCCGAAGTTCAACAATCCACTTGGTTCCTGTCTTTCCCCTTGTCCTCCCTGTTGTTTCCCACACTCTCTTCGTGATTCTGTTCATACTCATCCTAATTACATGCCCAGCAAACCTTGCCCTTTTGAGTCTGATTTCCGGTACAATTCTTCCCTAGGTCTTCGCGTCCACCTCTCTCCATCTCTTTTGGGACCTAGTATTTTTCTCAGTATTTTTCTCTCTTCTTTCTCTAGTTGTTCTGCCCCATTTCTTCCTAGTGTCATCGTCTCAGCAGCATATAATACTGCATTCCTCACCGTTGCCTTGTATTGGCTTATCTTTGCCTCTGTGGATATATTCTTTTTATCGTATATATCTCTCTCGTCATGCAGAAGGCTGACCTCATCTTCTTTATCCTCTCTGTTATTCCCTCCTTGCTCCTGTTCCTTCCTGTTATAAATTCTCCCAGGTATTTAAAGTTGTCCACCAATTGCACAGTGGCTTCCGGTGTTTCCCAGTTTGCAGTGGTGTTTAATGTCTTTGTCTTGTTATAGGCGATACTCAGTCCCACCTTTCTGGCTACCTTACTTAAGTTGTCGAGTTGTGTCTTTGCGTCTTCTTCCGTCTCACTTACTATTGCTATGTCATCTGCAAAGGCTAGGCAGCCCACTTGAGCCCTGTTGTCCTTTTTGTCCCCCACGTGTCTTTGGTATTCCCATTTCCTCGTTTATTGCTCTCCACTGCCTGATCACTTCGTCCACTGCTATATTGAACAACTATGGTGACAATCCATCTCCCTGATTTTCACTAGTCTTGATCTCAAATTCTTCTGACAGTGCTCCTCTGAATCTCACCCTTGCTTTTGTGTCTGTCAGAATTTCTTTTATGAGTTCTTGTGTAGTCCCATCAAGTCCTCTGTTCTTCTGTTCTTCAGGATCCTAACAAGAGTCTGTCTGTCGATAGAGTCATATGCCTTTGTGAAGTCCACGAAGGTTATTACAGTTTTTTGGTCTTTTAATGCCCTATGTTCTATCAGTTGCTTCAGGATAAATATCTGTTCTACACAACCTCTTCCCTTCCTGAATCCCGCTTGACTTTCTACCTGTTCTTCTACTCTCTTGAGCAATGGTTTTGACAGCACCTTGTATCCGATCTCTAATAGCGATATTCCTCTGCAGTTGTTTGCATCTCTCTTGTCCCCCTTCTTATGTATTGGTACTACAATTGCATTCTTCCATCCTTCTGGCAACTTCTTTGTTCTCCAGATCTGATGAATTATGTTGGTCATGTTGTTTATTCCTTTATTGCCTCCCCACTTTATCATCTCGGCTGCTATACCATCTTCTCCAGTTGCCTTATTATTCTTCAGATCGCTTATGGCACGTGCGACTTCATCCCTGGTTGGAGGGCGTGGCTCTCTCTCTCTTCTGTGTCAGTCCCCAGTTCCAGCTCTTCTTCAGGTGGTTCACAGCTCAGCAGGTCGTGAAAGTGCTCTGCAAAAATCTGACAGTTGTCCTTCGCACTGACAGCGAGCTCCCCTTTCTTATCTCTTATAAACAGTTCTCTACCCTTTTATCCAATCAGACTCTTTTTGAACTTCCCGAAAAAGTGTCTGCTGTTGTTTTTCCTGAAGTTGGTCTCAATCTCGTCCAGTTCTTGCTTCATCTTCTGTCTTCTGGTCCATCTTATTGTTCGGGCTGCTTCCTTTCTTGCTCCTAAGAAAACTTCCTAATTTTCCGGGTCCTTCTTGCTGCTCCAGTCTCTCCAGGCTTTCCTGCGAGTCTCTACCGCTTCCTCACATTCCTTGTTCCACCACCAGTGCTTCCGTTTCTTTTCTTCCTTTCCCCATAGTTCAGCCTGTTTCGCCATATTCCGTTTCATGTCGTCCCATTCACTGAATGACTCAATTCCTTCTTCATATCTGGATCGATTGTGTATTAATTTGTCTCTGACTACCTTGATGTTTTCTGTTCTTCTGTTCATCTGTGGCAGTCTGTCCCTGTTTGTAATCCAGAGGCACTTAACTTCTGTAAGATAGTGATCCGATTCCATTCTTGTGTTCTTCTTGACCTTTGTGTTAATGATATCTTTAGCATTTGTCCAGCTGATTGCTATGTGGTCAATTTGGAATTCCCCAAGGCGGGTGCATGGGTTTGCCCATGTCTTTTTCTTACACGATTTGGCCCTGAAGTGTGATATCATCAGTCTCATTTTGTGTTCTCGACACAGTTCAATTAGCCTTTCTCCATTTTTGTTTGTCCGTTGGTGCGCAGGGTACTCGCCCACTACTCCTTTATGTTGCTTCTCTCTTCCAATCTGTGCATTATAATCTCCTACTAGTATCTTTACATGTCTATATGGTATGTTTTTCAGTGTATCATCTAGCTCTTCCCAGAAACTATCAGCAACTTTCTTGTCTTTCCTGTTCTTGTGATTTGTAGGTGCATATCCATTTATTATTGTATACTTTTTGCTTACTGAGTATTAATAAGTAATGCTTCTTTTAATGATGTTACCGCCATTTGACTATAATGTTTATTTTATTGTTGTAAGATCCACATTTCGGCCTTAGGCCATTTTCAAGTACGAAAACTGGAATGAACAATATAAGTATAAATCACAAAAACAAGAAACATGACAACGATAAAACCAGTGTACATATACTTGATTCTTTACCATATTTATATGTCAAAGGGGCTCAGGCTGGTACGAAATACAAGTCCTTGTCGAAAAAGCGTATTTGGTCAGACAGGCCAGATTTATCACTAGTAAAAACGAAAACATCTCTATATCGCCTAAATATATTTCAAACTTTCATTTCTGGACCTCATAGCACAGCTGTTTTATGGAACTTTTGCCCAATAAACAGATAAGCTGCACGGGTTTCTTAAATATTCTGGTTGTATAGCATCTATCCTAAAGGGGGGGGGGGGAGGAGTTATACTGAAAAGTACTGTAGTGAAGTATGTATTACAGAGAAGGATTGAATTCCACTTACAAACGGGGTATGACGTACTTTAATCTGCTCTGATTCTTTAATTAAAATGACTTTCGTTCGGCGCTTAGTCTTGCACGGCATGAGGCGCCTTAAATATATATATATATATATATATATATATATATATATATATATATATATATATATAAAAACAAAGATGAGGTGACTTACCGAACAAAAGCGCTGGCAGGTCGATAGACACACAAACAAACACAAACACACACACAAAATTCAAGCTTTCGCAACAAACTGTTGCCTCATCAGGAAAGAGGGAAGGAGAGGGGAAGACGAAAGGAAGTGGGTTTTAAGGGAGAGGGTAAGGAGTCATTCCAATCCCGGGAGCGGAAAGACTTACCTTAGGGGGAAAAAAGGACAGGTATACACTCGCACACACGCACATATCCATCCACACATACAGACACAAGCAGACATATTTAAAGACAAAGAGTTTGGGCAGAGATGTCAGTCGAGGCAGAAGTGTAGAGGCAAAGAAGTTGTTGAAAGACAGGTGAGGTATGAGTGGCGGCAACTTGAAATTAGCGGAGATTGAGGCCTGGCGGATGACGAGAAGAGAGGATATACTGAAGGGCAAGTTCCCATCTCCGGAGTTCGGATAGGTTGGTGTTGGTGGGAAGTATCCAGATAACCCGGACGGTGTAACAATGTGCCAAGATGTGCTGGCTGTGCACCAAGGCATTGCACAGCCAGCACATCTTGGCACATTGTTACACCGTCCGGGTTATCTGGATACTTCCCACCAACACCAACCTATCCGAACTCCGGAGATGGGAACTTGCCCTTCAGTATATCCTCTCTTCTCGTCATCCGCCAGGCCTCAATCTCCGCTAATTTCAAGTTGCCGCCACTCATACCTCACCTGTCTTTCAACAACTTCTTTGCCTCTACACTTCTGCCTCGACTGACATCTCTGCCCAAACTCTTTGTCTTTAAATATGTCTGCTTGTGTCTGTATGTGTGGATGGATATGTGCGTGTGTGCGAGTGTATACCTGTCCTTTTTTCCCCCTAAGGTAAGTCTTTCCGCTCCCGGGATTGGAATGACTCCTTACCCTCTCCCTTAAAACCCACTTCCTTTCGTCTTCCCCTCTCCTTCCCTCTTTCCTGATGAGGCAACAGTTTGTTGCGAAAGCTTGAATTTTGTGTGTGTGTTTGTGTTTGTTTGTGTGTCTATCGACCTGCCAGCGCTTTTGTTCGGTAAGTCACCTCATCTTTGTTTTTATATATATTTTTTCCCACGTGGAATGTTTCCTTCCATTATATATATATATATATATATATATATATATATATATATATATATATATATATATATATATATATTTTAAGGTGCCTCATGCCGTGCAAGACTAAGCGCCGAACGAAAGTTATATAGCTTTACAAAACCTTATTTACAAATGAATAAAACTATGAACAAGAATGTGTAATTATGAAACAAATTCGATATCTACATCTTCTTCATGTTTCGTTTTATAAAGAGTGTCCGACGTCATTTTCTCGTACATTTCGTGTACAGAACACATGTTCCGTTGTTTCCTGATCGTTCTTTAATGCGTTCAGAGGCAAGAAGTGCTCCATTCAGTGTACTGGTTTGGAGTCTGTTCCTAATTTGGGTTTTCATGAGGTTTACCTGAAGTTGAACATGAAACTTCAATAACCTGATAAGTATGAAATCATATTATTAACTAGTTATTAGCTTCATTGCTTTACATACCTTAGAAAAAACTCTTTCGCAGTCTGCATTTGAATGAGGTAAACTCAAAATTGAGAGAGCAAAAACGCTCATTCCTTAAATTCTTCAGATTCGTTATTTAATATATTCCACATTTTATCCGGTGATTGTTCCTTTTGTAATGAGTCTGGGAGACAAGCCAAAACCAGAGGGAGACGCCTCCACTGGTCATCTGTAGTTTGTGCTAAATCGAGATCGGAGGGAGGAATCATACGTGGCAACAGTTCCATTAAAGGCATGAGTGAAGGTGTTTATCTCGGAAACTTTGTGATAGGGCATTTGTAGTTTTGAGTGCCGCTAGTTCGGACAGCACTTTATCTTCCATATCATACCGTAATTTGATCTGGCACGAAGCTGTCTGTAATATTTGAGAATTAATAGCTCTCATTAGGTATGCCACCCATAAACACACAAATGTATAGAAAACAATAAAACACAAATTATATATGATTTCAGGCAAACGAGGTGTACTCACCACAAGAAAGTTCCTGCATCGATGATAAAAATCCTTGATAAGATGTGGGTGATTCTTTATCTCTGGTGTGCCACCGTTCTTCAGAATTTTCACACCCAAATACAGTTGTGAATCTTCCAGATGATGAGCTGCATTTTTTGGGTCAACATCACTGAGATTTTTTCCCATGACATAAGTACGTTTCATGAAATACGGAAGTATTTCTGTATAGAGAGCTCTAATCTTGTCATGAAGGTCAACAACTATTACTGCTCTAGACTGGAAATACTCGTCGAAAGTAGTAAATTTTGGTAGAATCCACTCTAAGAACATATAATACATTTTTGCAAAGGAGTCATGTAAACAGTTAAAAACTTGTTCAGCACTTAGAACTCGCTCAGAAAGCCATTTTTGGTTAAAAAACAGCATTAGAGCATCCCAGTTTTCCAGCACTGTCCTAACAACCGCGATCATTGACAGCCAACGTGTCTGTGAAGGATGTAGTAATTTGTGTGGTTCCAAGTTTAAAAATACCTGGAATAAAACATAATGTTAGCCTATTTCCACACGATCGGACGTAAAATAAAGTCTATGAGATATAAAATGCTACAATACGTAATGCAAATCTCTGCTTGCCTCTTCGCACTGAGTTTGAAAAAACCATAAATATTCCTCGCGAGGTCCTCACAAGCTCTTGGAAGGTTCTTGCACGCCTCGCTTGCGCATATATGCACCGAATGACAAACACACTTCATTACAAAAATTCCCGGGCAGCTATCTCGGAATCTGCTTGCTACAGAATTACGAACTCCCTTCATAGTATTGCAACCATCTGCTGCAAAGCCAATAATATTGGCAAATGGAATGTTATGCTGTTGAAACGTTTTTACTACACCATTGTAGGGATTTTCTGCAGTAGAAGCTTTCTCAACATTTAAGTCTCCATCTTCATAAACTTTATATAGCTCCCAAAACTTACTTTCAATACAACCTGTAAAACGAGAAGTGATACAAAGTGGTAACTTAACAGGAAAGTTTATTTTAGAATTAATTTGGTTATTATTTCAAAACTTGAATCTTTGTCATAAAAGCGGATCGCCACGCAGGAATTTTTCACAGTTCTGATATCGGTGGACTCGTCCGTCATTATGCTAAATTTGGCGTGTTGTAGTTTTTTCGCCAACACTTCTTTGTGTGACGTCCCAATAACATTAGAAACAATGGCACGTGTTTTGTGCCGTTTAAGAGTCATTGCCCTTGCAGTATCCGAGTGTGGAAATATATCTTTTAACAAACCGGATAAATGGTCAGCAGCTAAAAATGTCACATTATGTTCTGCTAAGAATGCTGATAATTTGATTTCAGCTTAAGCAACCTTCCTCTTAACTGGTCGTGCATTTGTGACAAATTGAGCAACTGAAGGCTGTCGCACGGTAACAGACTGCACCATGTTTAAGTGCTTCTTACTTCTGGAATGGTTTTTAATATTCTGGATTTCGGAAACTATGCTAGTATTGCAATATCTGCATCGCGCCCTGAGCGGATCACTATCGCGCACCAGCCAGTTACGTAAACCTAGCATATGTAGCCACTCATCACGACATTTTTGTTGTCGATGGACAGCCCGTTCTGTCTTCGAGATTTCACCTCTTTTTAGAACTTTTTTCTCCGACGTGCACGAAAGTTTCGTGCCTATGTTTTCATATTCACTGTCACTTCCCATTTCTCCACTCACAGTAACACACAGTAACCCGAAACACAAAAAGAAACTACACAGTAAATGAATTCAGCTAAACGTACTCGTAATGACTATACGCGAAATACGCATTGATAAGAGTGTCGTTTGTTGAAGACGAAACAATACCGTCTGATGAAATGTCTTTCTTTTGTACTTAACAGTTCCACAATATTGTAGGGTAATTTGGTCTACTGTTAATTGCTTTCCAATAATATTCGATTAAAGTTCCATTCAGTGCTTTGAGATTCGTTGGCCGCTCTATTTTTGAAACTTAACAATTCGAACTGAGTGAAATATGTCATGCAAAGCAAAGTGCTTCGTTATTGTTAGCTTATTTAATTTATTTTCCAGGGCCAGGCTTTGAACTAAGCCTCATTCTCGACTTTAATCGTTTTGTCATGTCGGTAGTTTGGCGCTCTCTCTCCTGCCTGAAATTTGTTGATTGACAGAGACTGCATGGATTCGTAACAATTTCTAATCATTTTTAAAATATAACAGATGAATTGATTATTTTCCAAACAAATGTGTATAATGTATATTTGGTAAAAAAATTTGGACCCGCCTCCATAGCCACACGACTTGATGTGGTGTCACGAGCCACGAGCCCGCAACTACTAAGGTTCGAGTTCCCCCATGGCATGTATGTTTCTATGATGTCTGTAGACTAAGTTAGGCTACGATAGGGTAGGGTAAATCGTATGTAACGACTCCAGTTATCGATCGGATTAAACGCTAGGGAAATAATAGTTATAGTCAAAATTCTCGTATGTTCGTGTACGATATTCACTTTTGCCTCGTACATCGTACAAATGACGAAATTCTCGTATGCATATCACAACCCTGCACAGGCTGTAGCTCGCTTAGAGCGGTCCGAGCAGTCATCGATCCCCGCGCCATTCAACAACATACAGTACGGAAATGTGTAGATAAACGTATGCCGAGTGGAAAAAGCTGACTGCGAGAAAGTGCAACCGTACTCGCCAGTCAATTGTTCAGGCGTTGTCGCCGCGAACGGAGAGGTAGCGTTACCAACTGTAGCGCAAGTGAAGCACGAGGAATCACTATTAAAACACAGGCAGTTCCAGACGTTTAATGATGAGAAAAAGAATGTCCATCCGGTAATATTTATAAAAAGTTTCCGGAATGTAGTTCCGGCATCATGGACTGAGCACCAAAAGGTTCAGTTTGCGATCTCTTTCATCACAGGCGTCGCGGCACTGTGGGCGATGGAAATCGCGGAGAAGTGTTCGTCGTCTGAATTCGAAAGTAAATTTCTGGCCAGATACTGGTCCAGGTCTGTTCAGGAGCGTCTCCGGAAGCAAGTGTATAACCCGGAACCATTCAATCCTCGTTCAGGTAACTTGAGAAAATATTTTGAAAGATACCTGAACAAAACAAGATACTGGGACGAACCCATGCTTGCCAGGGACGTTCTAAGAATTTTGAAGGGTAAACTGCCTATACCGATAAGAGAGAAACTCGAACACGTCCCTGACACGGACTTGGAGTTGTTTATGGCAACCATAGACTCCCTCGATTTAATACACGAGGATGCCAGGCAGGGAGATCAGGAGAGTACAAACAACGGACAAGCGAACGGTAAAGGAAAAAACGAGACGAGGTGAAGGGGGAGGAAACTCCAACTTCGGCAATAAAAATATGAGAACTAACAATGAGCAGTGGCAACGGGCAGGGCCAGCAAACTGGCAGGCACATCAAAACATGCCGTCAGGTCATGTGCCTGTTAATCACATCAATGTCATCCCGATGCCACCGCCTCCACCTCAGCCTCCGAACAGTCACACGTGTACGCACCGCAGTGCACGTCACCAATTGTGACTGATTATGTTTGAATAACCGATGTGTCTGATCACGTGTCGGCGGGGTGCGACAGGCCGTCAAACTCTGGCCGACCTCTGTAGGCCCTTCCCAGACGGTCGGCAAGATGAAAGAGGGGGGCAGACAGAATGTGGGGGTGAATATGCTCCGCTACAATGACGGATGCGAGATGAAAGATGAACTGACAGTTGATCCGCGACCTGCGGGCCAACAAGAAGTAGAACATGTGCAGGCTGCCTTTGTGGCAAATATAAATGGGGTCGATATTGGATACAGGGGCGAGTGCTTCTTGTATTGATTAGCAGTTATTCAAGTGCGTGGATCGTGTGAAAAAGTTACCGAGCCCGCCAGTAGAAAATTGTAGGATAGTAGGTGCCCTGTGGGGCAGGGTGAATGGTATACCATGTAAAATTGTAACAGTCAAAAACACGAAGACTAAAACAACTATCTGTACAAAAAAAAAGACTGTTGGACGTTATGTAATTTCATGTTTCAGTGATGATTTTTTGTAATGTAAATGTATTTGTCTGTTAATTTGTGTGCAGGTGCTACACATTCAATGCAAATCAAAATTAACCGTAATAACAACAATCCGAAGGTTCCGGGCGGGGTTTTTTTGGCCCGTTTTTTTCCCTTACGCCTGTAACCCGAATGGGGGAGCGTAAGTCAAAGTGCCTCGGGTCTGTAAGATACCGGATTGTTCCTATTCATAATAAAACAGAAAGACAGATGGGACTGATAGACGTACTCACCCGTAATTGTGAATTATGTATGACACACATAATTGTGCAATGAACAGAGTATTGAACAGTGAATTGATATAGGTGGGCCAAACATAAACTGAAATATAAAACCGTAGTGAGTCTGTACATAAACAGTGGACTTTATTACGTACACCCTCACTAGGGGGCCCATGTGACGGTACGTCACATAAATATTGACATTTTTAGCGGTTGTAAATCGTAGTTTACGTATTTTATGAATATAATTAGTGTAAAAGATATAGTTAATGTTCTTGAAACAACTGATATGCAGCGATAGAATCTTTATTTAATCTCTATGAAAATAAAAAAGTATCGAAGGAGACGCGATCGTACGGCCGAGGAGGAAGGACGTATTTTGTGGTAGACACACTGTTTTGTTTCGCTATACGGAAGGCAGCCATTGAGCGGCTACACATATTTTATGTAAGTTATTCGTATTTATTGCTAAAATAAACTTGTTGTTATAATTACAAAATGAATTGCTTTGTAATAGTTGTCACCTCAAATGCTCGCAGTGGCTAATTATTTTTAATAAGCATTTTTTCAGTAATTTGCGATGCGAGAAGTTCATCTTCCGATGCAGCCTCTAGTCGGCCATTACGCGCCGAAGTATTAATTTATTTTTCATTGTTAACAGTAACTGTAAACGCGAGAGATTTCGTTATAAGAACCTTTTTAAATTGCAACAGATAATTAATTTACGTTAAAGTTCATGTTTTTAAACTATACAGATTCCATGAGTTCGGTAAGTTTTATCTTGGCCGCTCCACGGCAACAATCGAAATTCTCTCAAGCCTTGCTTTGCAATCAGTAAATAGAAATTAACAAAATTACATTCAATTGAGTTAACGGCAACTATATTTCAGTCATCACGTTCAAAATCTAAAGTTGGTACATGAATCACTGAGGCCCTTCAAAAACCCGTTTCGTATTTACTTATGCACGTAAGCAAAAGTGATAAGAGAAGACAATAACCCTGAGAGAAAGAATCATGCTGATAAATTAAAAATAATTTTTTATATGTGACGTAACGAATCCCAACGACGTCACAGTTGTTTCTCTGTCCTGGGGCGCCCACTGACATTTCACCTGCCAAAAGTGCGCCTTCAAGGAGAGGTTTCAATTACTCATAATTGGTTTCCGGAACACGTGCTTCGGTGAGCCGTCTGTCAAGCCGCCACCACTCGGTTGTTGAAGGTCTGGGCGTCCTTCCGCCATGTCAGACCGGCGTCGCCATCCACAACATGTGGTCCCCACGTCGGCAAAACTAGAACTCACTAAGGTGTGTGTTAATGGCCGCTTCCATACCAGTAGTATTTTCAATAGACACACACGGGGGAGAAATAAAAGTCCGGTGCGAAACAGCACTGTGTCTCTGTAAAACCACAGTCAATATGGAACCGCAGAGCTACCAGGGACCCAAAAGACAACGGTCAGAAACCAAGATCCCCAACTCCATGTGATCATTGTGACCTCCCCTTCTCTCTTTGCTCCGTTTCTTTCGCTGATCTTTCCTCTTCTTTCTTCCTTCTTCGTACCGCGGCTATATCTCAGGGTTTTCAATGCAGAAATGTAGTGCGAAGGGGGCACATGTGTGTGGTGGTTCACGATCGTAGTGCTGTGATGGAGCATCACACGTGCCTCTGGTTTGAGAATACTGACGACTAAAGTACGAAACTTTCTCAAAAGAAAAACAAGTATGTGCTGTCTTTTCTTTTAAAACTATAAATAGTAGTGTAGCTAGTACTATCTATCGTTCTACTAAACTGAATGAGCGCGACACCGCTGATAAAGTTTCAACCTCGAAAGAAGTTTATTAATACCAATTAGCTGAAATAAAAAAAAACTCATCCTATCCAGAAGTCACTCACAGTTAGAGTAATTAGTTTCTCATGTGTTTGTAGTGGTCATTAATACTTACAAGATCGTTTCAATAATTCTATCACTGTCCGTTTATGAGTTGCTAAGCAACGTATCAACAAGCTCACTGTGCAATGATTAATATTTGTCGTATCCCGACAGTAAATCGTTTCTCGCTTGCTTTAAGCATCAAGGCGATTACTATGCCGCTCATATAAGTCTTTGATAGTTCTTATCAAGCTAATGTCCGTAAATTGCGATTAATGTTACTGAATCACACACGCAACGATAACGCCCGATATCCAGCCGCATATATTAAACTCCGGGACGATATTTGAGAATTGGTGAGCGATTTGTTTGCACCAAAGTCGGGCCGTGGTTCCCTCGAATAATTTTCAAACTAACTCCTGGTTGTGAATTAACAATTTTTATGCCTATTCATGAAAGTTACAGCAGATCCGTACTCAACGAGTACTTGATCGAGCAACACGGACGTTTTTTTCTTACAAAGAGGAAACATATCACGCATAATGCAAAAAGGTTATTTGCTGTTTCGTAACATATTTATATCTATCTCATTAAAACTCATTACCTATTAAATGTTGTACATAATTACATTCTTTACTCTGTAAATAATCAATAAAATTTAGAAATTTCTGACATGTCTAAAAAAAATCTGAAGTTGATATGACGTCTTGGGTCACTACTGGTTTCGACTCCCCTATACTCGCGTGGCGCAAAGTAGATCCGACTATATAGGACATACTCATGTAATGTTACACCATATCGAACCAAACACCAGAGATGTTACAGAGAGCCAGAGGAACTCAAGAGGTGGCCGACATATGCAAAGGTTAAAGCAAACAGCCGCCCAACTTAGGTAAACTCGGAGGAGGCAGCAATTTATACAACTCACAGGTAGAGTTAATGATACACATTCATTACATCGAAGACCTCGGGAAGTACCCAGAATATAACACTGGATGGGCCTTCATATTAATTGTATAAATATAACACAGCCGCCAGCAAGGTGACACTATCCAGGCTCGTTCTTTCAGGAATTCACGGAAGCAAACAGCTAAGCCATAAGACAGTTTGTAACTAGGATTAAGACTGGTGTCCAGGATCACAGCACTACAGCCACTCCACCAGATAACGGAAGTTAAAAGAGGTCACTAAGTAGTGGAAAAACGACCAGGGCGGGCGATGACCCCTTCAATCGGCAGACCAACACCTGTGGCAATCCCGTTCTGAAAAACGATGGGGCTCTCTCCTGCCTGTTCTGGGGGTCGCGTCCTAACTCCTGCTGCCACTTCCGTCCAGCCAGATCCGCTCCACCCGGTTGCTCTGCATCGGTCACTCCATCCGCCGTACTGCCGATCGCGTCCTCGAGTGACCACCGTCCCTGAAATCTTACTGCTGCCGCGGGGGCAGCGCCTCCACCAGAACAAGTACCTCTCAGAAGCGAACAAACATAGGACAGACATAGCCCGGGAATTTGAAGGAAGCACGGCTCAGCCATAACTCCAGACATCTTGTAATTCAGGATACATGCCAAACAGATCAGAACTCGAAATATAAAATCTGTGGGCAATACCGGAAGTGTGATGGTGGAATACTGATTTCAGCATACAGATACGATCTTCAAACTGCGAGGCGTATTCGGAAAGTAAGGGCCGATTAGGTGCGAAATGGAAACCACTGTGAAAATCCGATGGAACTTTGCACAGATGTGTTGGGCAGTGTCTTTAGTGTGCTTGTCGATCGCTTCACGTTGCTCTTTTCAGTTCAGAGAGCACAGTGATCACGTAGAAATGCCTAAACAACAGTGTTTTCCGCCAAGTATGTGGAGCTAGTGAGAGATTACGCCTGAAGCTATTCAGCCCACATAACACAAATATCATGCTTTTCTTTCTTCAAGACAATTTTCAGCCGCTTTCTGCAGGGGCAATGAAGACGGTCCTGCAGTGTTGTCGATGGGAAGTGTTTGATCACCCACAATACAGCCCTTAATTGGCTCTTTCCGTTGTTCATCTCTGCTCACATGCACCGAACAAACAGACATAGCCCAGGAATATGAAAGAAGCTGAGATGCACAGCTCAGCCATAACTCTAAACATCTTGTAATTCAGGGTTCATGCCGAACAGATCAGACCTCGAAATACAAAACCTGTGGGCAATGGGATACCGGCAGTGTGATGGCGGAATATTGTTACAGCATACAGATACGATCTCCACATCACGAGGCGTATCCGGAAAGTAAGGGCCGATTAGGTGCGAAGTTGAAACCACTGTGAAAATCCGATGGAACTTTGCACAGACGTGTTGGGCAGCGTCTTTAGTGTGCTTGTCGATCGCTTCACGTTGCTCTTTTCAGTTCAGAGAGCACAGTGATCACGTAGAAATGCCTAAACAACAGTGTTTCCCGCCGAGAACCTGTATCAGCTGAGAGATTTCGCCTGAAGCTATGCAGCCCACATAACATAAATGTCATGTGTTGCATTCTTAAAGACAATTTTCAGTGACATTCTGCAGGGGCAGTGAAGACGATCCTGCAGCGTTGTCGATGGGAAATGTTTGATCACCCACAATACAGCCCTTAATTGGCTCTTACCTTTGTTCATCTCTACTCACAGGAACCGCCGGCTTCGAAGACAAAATTTTGGCACGAACAACGAAAGGCAGACCAGCGTAGAGAATTGGCGGAAAGCACAGGTGGCTGCTTTACGTGACGAGGGTACTGGAAAGTCTGTGCAACGCGAAGACGAATGTCTAAGTCTGAGCGGCGACTATTTAGGTAGCTGAAAGGTGTGGCTAACTGATGACTGTGGTTTTCATTTCGCGACCGATCGGACCTTACTTGCCGAATAGCCCTCGTATTTATTAGTAAGCACATATACTTAACTCGTGTAACCCTCACGAATGAACAAAGCATACTAAATCATTAAGCCGTGTGTAGCTCGTGTTGATGCCATTCATAGCTTGGCATCTTGTAATAGCGTTAGCAGCGTCTCGTTTTCTTAGTGTGTTCACTGGCACCACTACGTTTGCTCGCCTTGTCTGCCCGTGAGTGGCAGCAGCAGCGCTTATCGATAGCGCGTACTGTGGTACCATCTTTGGAGCGGCCTCTAGCAGTTCCGGGTCGTCGTGTGTCGAAGGGAGTTGAGTTGGAACGGAGCAGCAGTGAGTGCCGGACAGCCAGTACTTGCCCGACCGCTGGCGGCGCACATGCTCTGCCCGACGGAAGGATGTGGTCGGGAGAGTGCACGACCACGTCAAGGACCGGATTCAGCGAGTTTTAGTTGAATGGACCGTGATATCCGAGTAGTGCAGCTTTCACTTGTGTGTGTGTGTGTCCGCCCGTCGAAGTGCCCTCATGGCAATAAGTTGTCAGTCGACGATTTATACTGGGATCTGTTCCCTGCCTGAGTTGAATGGGGGTGACCGTTGGTTGGTCGTTCGGTCGGTGGTCACAGTTTTCCGACCGCTTCTGGCTTCTCTGTATTTGTCCCAACTTTAATTCGTCCGTGTTGTGCCACAGTGACTGGTTTTAGTATCGTTTGAGACATTGTTGAATTGTCTTCGCGGATCCGTGTGTATCTTGTGTGGTTTTTAATGTCCAGTTATTTAAATGCTGACTGCGTTTTGGTGTCGGTAGTTCGACAACGAATAGGTCGGCAGCCCCAGGGCAGACCGGGACCGCTGACACCGTGCAAGCACTGTTGGACTGAGGGGCTGTAGCCGACTACCTAACCCAGGACGTTTGAAGTTGAATGAACCGTGTCCAGTACTGAAACCTCCACTGTTTGAGATCTCACTGTTATTTGCATGTTGCAACGAGTGGAGTCTGTCAGGTTGGCGGAAGCTATTAGCCGCCTTCTACTCCTTGATGTTAGTTTGGACTTAGTATTATTCTTTTTAGTGAAGTGCAACCAGCGGTATTTCCTGACTTGTGGCCGCTTACGCCCTATTTACCTGCCCTGGAGGTAAGCGTACCTTTCCGTCAGTGTGCCTTTCCTCGTCGTGTTAATGCTGTCCGACACGGCGTGTAGTTCGACAGCCTCTTAAATTGTATTGCGCATATGATTTTGGGAGGTCTACATTGGTTCTAGTGTTTCCTTCGGCCTTGAGTGTGTTTCTGAAGATGTGGTGCTGTCCTTTCTCTTCGCCCATGCCTAAAAATATTCCATCGTTGTACCAGTGATGGGACATTAGGCGGATTGCTTAGTCGGTCAGTGAGCGTTTAAGCTACCCCTAGTGTGAGTTACTATCCTGTTACGCGAGTACAAGACTCGGCTGCCTGTCTCACCACTTACACAGCTGTTATCACCTTCCTCAGGTCGATCCAGGGAGCGCTGTCCGTGGATCACTCCGTCTTATTTGGCCAAGTTGTCATAATTAGTTTTAACATGTTATTGCCTTCCTACCTTGTAATTCCGGCCTACAGCCGTCAATTGTTTGTAGCACTGCTTGTGGCCTTCAGCCGACAAATTATTTTCAATTTTGTCTTAATAAGACCTGCAACCGTCACTATATCCTGTTATAGATCGTTAAGATTGTTTTAAAAAGGTTTCAGTATTTTAACATGCAACTGCCTTCCTTACTTGTAATTCAGGCCTTCAGCCGTTGTGTATTTTTGAAATTGCTTCTGGCCTTCAGCCGAAGAATAAATTTGAACCTACTTAATCATGCCTTCAGCCGTTGATTGTGTGTAACATTGCTTGCGGCCTTCAGCCGACAATACCAATTCTTCTAATAATTCAGCCACCAGTGTAGTAAAATCTTTCAAAAATGATTGTTGAGAGATTTTTTTTTGATAGAGTGTATGTGTTTTCTGTGCAACCAACGGTAACTGATTAGGCCTCGTCAACACCTTTCCTGCTCAGCGCGAGTCCCATGTTTCAGTTATATTGTTTCGTGGGACAGCTATCCTTATTTACAGACTCGTCGCCACAGAGTCCACTCCTACGTAGTGCGAGCACGTGAGTCTGTCTGTGGCGAGCATCCGACTTCCGCGGTGCGTCTGACGGGTTGCTGTCGGCGGTGTTAGCAGATAAGGAGGTACAGTGTCGTCGGTGTCTTTAGTTGTTGCTGGCTCGGCGGCGGCGTTTGAAGAGGGACGATGTTGGCGGCGTTGCCTTGCATTGTTCCGTCAACAGGAGGTGTTGCTGGGCCGGCGGCAGTGTAAGCTGGGGCCGCGAGGGTTAATGTGCCATTTGCTGAAAATCGGGTTCAAATGGTTCAAATGGCTCTGAGCACTATGGGACTTAACAGCTGTGGTCATCAGTGCCCTAGAACTTAGAACTACTTAAATCTAACTAACCTAAGGACATCACACACATCCATTCCTGAGGCAGGATTCGACCCTGCGGCCGTAGCAGTCGCGCGGTTCCGGACTGCGCGCCTAGAACCGCGAGACCACCGCGGCCGGCCTGAAAATCGGGAGGTGAGTCCTGCCGTGTCAGTTTCTGGTGGGACAGGAGCGATGTGCACGAAACTATGTGTAACAGTACTTGCACCCGAACGCCTGTCGTGTAGGTAGTGCTAATCACGGTGTCGGCATCGCGTAAAGTGACAAATACAGAGAATAGTCAAAATAACGTGAACACCTGAACTTACTTGGGAAAGGTTTATTAATAAGGGGTTGGATCGCCATTTGCCCATAATATAGCTGCGATTCTTCTTGGAATACTGGCATATAATGATTGTATAGTCTCCAGTGGAATGTTATGTCACTCTTCGATCAGAACCTCTTCTAACTCCTGTAGTGACGAAGGAGGCAAAAATCTGCTCCGGAGTCTGCATTCCAATACCACCCCCACAGGGAATGTGCTGGCCAGGGAAGACGCTGGAGTTCAGTTGCATGCTCCTCATACCACGATTTTACTGTCCTGGCTGTCTAAATGGATGCATTATCGTCCTGAAATATGGCATTGTTGGGAACAACATTTGAATCATGGGGTGCACCTGATCGCTTAAAATGTTCACATAATCGTTGGCTGTAAGACGGCATTTGCGAGTATTGATGGGACAAGCAGAATACCTTGATATGGCTGCAAACACCTTCACACTTCCACCTCCATGCTTAACTGTTGGAATCAAGCAATCAGGGTTATAGGCTTCTTTTGGGGTTCTCCAGACGTAAACCTGGCCCGATGTTGGAAATAACGAAAACTTTGTCGGCCCTCAAGACGTGTTTCCACTGATCAACCGTCCAGGATTTATGCTCCTTACATCATGTTTTAAGCTTCTTTGTGTTGGCTGTCGTTCTTAATGGTTTTGAAATAGCAGCTCGTCCATGAATATTCGATTTATGGAGTTCTCAGCGGACAGTGTCGATAGATATGGGGTCTCGACTATGGCCATTGAGCTCTGCAGTCACTTTAGCCGCCGTAGTTTTGTGCTGTTTCGATACAATTCGTGTTAGCGGACGACGATCTCTCTCATTTAGTTTTGATTTGCACCTAGTATTACGTTTACACGATGACGTCTTTCCGTGTCTTGTGTAGGCTATCACGACTGTTGAGACATTTGCTCTTGAAACATTCAATAAGTTGGCTGTCTTGGTTATTGATGCTCGAGCTAATAGGGCCACCACAATCTGTCATCTTTGGAACTCTGTTAGTCTTCCATTGCACGTCGACCTCGGCCTCTGAATGCAAGTACGAAGTGTACACTACTCGTGAACAACCTGCACTGATGCCTGGTCCGTACTGAACACGCTCAGTCCAGAGCGACACGTGCCTTTCCTACGTTGTTCACCAACACAACCATCCCATTGCTACCACTGTTCACATTATTTTGCCTATCCTCCGTATGGCGTAAGGCAGAAAATCGTGGAGACCCACGCGTACTTGGAAAAGGACTAACGGGTGCGTAGGAGGCTTTGGGGCAGGGAGTGGCTGTTGCGGCAGGTCCGCTGCAGTCCACGTCCGTTTAAGCCAGTTCGCCGTCACTGATGTTTGTTTTCCAGCAATTACAATATCAAAATTGTTTTTATCGCGCATCAGCGTCCTGTAAATGGCTGTTGTAGAGCGGGTTTCACTGCATCTGTACATAGCATCAAACGAAAACACGTGGCCATGTCTTTATGAAAAATTATTTGTGTCATGTGGTGAGAGGGAGAGGGTGGCACACGGATGTTATGTGTGCGCACGTCCGCGACTAAATCTGTTAAGTCCTGGTCTGTGGGTAGAGTGCTACGAATTCAGTGGGTAGAGTGAGGGGTTCACCGTATAGTATTTCGGCGAGCGACGCGTCAAGATCATCTTTAACCGCCGTGCGAATGCCCAGGAGGACCCATGAGAGGGCCTCCAGAAAAAAAGTCGGGCATATCACAAAACTTTAAAACTTTTATCACATTCGACTGAACGTCACTTAAAATAGAGGGATGCTGTGGATATAATTAACAAGCATAAACCGCTCGATGTTATACGCTGGACCAAATTCTTGCTGTCTGCGAGGGAAATGAAAAAGCTTATTGTGTTAGCAAGTATATGCTACCATTATCTGAAGTAGTCACTGACATCAGTTTTTCCTGTGACCTCTGCAGTTGCCAGAACATGAATATTGATTTCTTAATCATGCTCAAGAATAAACATGACGCGTCTGAATAGTTCGGTGAATGGTCTCAGCAAATAGAAGAAACTAAAAAACAAAATACTTTTGCTGTCCTTCAAAGTAATTACCATTAACTACATCACACTTCTGACATCTGTTGAAAACTGTTAACAAACGCCCGAAGCATCGTGGTCACAAAATGGCTCTGAGCACTATGCGACTTAACTTCTGAGGTCATCAGTCGCCTAGAACTTAGAACTAATTAAACCTAACTAACCTAAGGACATCACACACATCCATGCCCGAGGCAGGATTCGAACCTGCGACCGTAGCGGTCGCTCGGTTCCAGATTGTAGCACCTAGAACCGCACGGCCACTCCAGCCGGCGGTGGTCACACGTTTTTGGATATTCGTAAGTAATGTTTGCAAACAATAGTGTTTACATTATCTTTGCTTATCTTCAACTCTTCTGATCTCATGCTCAAAAACAGCCGACGATCTTCCGATAGCATCCGTTGCCTACGTTCGGTGTTGCCTGGGATGGTGCGCGTTGACCCGAACCTGGCTCGTCTTCGACAAAGCCTTTCCGTCTCTATGGCGTTTAAACCACTCAGGCACGAGCTTTTTCCTCACCGCTTCAACACCCAGTCCGCAGCTCGTGGTCTCGCGGTAGCGTTCTCGCTTCTCGAGCACGGGGTCCCGCGTTCGATTCCCGGCGGGGTCAGGGATTTTCACCTGCCTCGAGATGACTGGTGCTCTGTCTTCTTCATCATCGTCATTCATCCCCATTGCGATCGGAGGAAGGCAATGGCAAACCACGTCCCCTAGGACCTTGTCTAGTACAGCGGTGTGGGTCTCCCGCATCGTCCCCTACGCTCTGTCAAGGAGTATGGGACTTCATCATCATCATCTTCAACACCCTACTCTTGCACTAACATTCCATGTGTCTCCATCGCCGTTTTACCTTGTTTGAAGCACGTTAATGTGTTGCTCCTGCTTGCGCTCCAGTTTGCAATCACACGAGGGCGGCGGATGCTTGCGGATGATCAGCGACGGTTTTCGAGAATAGGAGCAGAACAATTCATGATCAAATACTGTATAAGCAATTTGTGCACGAGAATTGGCAGACGTTGCGGATACGCAGCAATGCGTCACCACGGTGCCATGGTGCTTCGAGCGGTTCCACAAGAAGCGTTTGCTGAGGACTTCCAATGGTCACCTTCAAGGTCATTAAAGGCAATTTGTTTGTAACTCTTGTTTCTTTTATTTTCTGTTACCATTCACCGAACTTTTCTGATGCACCTTGTATTTCGCGAGAAAAAACACTGTAGTAATCAAGTCGGAGAGTATTAATCATAAGTTCCTTGAACTTGGTCTCACGCACACGGAGCACGACTCAATTGCTGCAGCTGTCGAAAAAACGAAACAGAATACAGCTGCAAAAATTTATATACCTAGTGATTGGCTAATTTTATCAAATTATTTCCTGGCAAACCATCGATAAATGTAGTCTAACGTGAGCATAACTACTATTATAATTTCAGTGAACTTCTTCGCTGATGTTACGTTAGTAGAAAATGATATTTGTGGAGAGTAGATTCCTTGGTTAAAGATAAAATTATTGCCATGGAGGCTTAATTCACCTGAGAATGCAACCCACTGACATGACACCTATACAATCATTTGCAGAATAGGTCGTAGACTTAAAGTCGTTAATACCTTTTGTACATCCACAAAGTGGGTCAATTTACAGGAACCAGTTACCAAACTGTCCGGGGAACTACGTAGAGCACTTATGAGATGAAAGGGATAACGTATAAATTTGCGAGTTAAAAATGCATTTTATTAGAGTTTTAAAGAGTTGTTTCGTCCTTCTCTTATGTGGTCTGATACACATAGCGACGATACTGTATTGAGAATGCCTTCAGATACTGTAACATAGAGCATTATCTAAAATTGTTTATTGTTGTCTCAGTGCACAGTGTTAAGAGTGAAATGTAGCACATACACCAGTTTAATTACAGAAGTACATGACTTTATTGTATTGCGTAAAACCGCAAAAATAGGCTTATTTCTTAATTAATAAATGTCATAAAAACAACCAATGTCAAAAAGTTACTAAACATATTTCAACATTTTTAAATAGTTGTATCTACCAGTACATCTGCTGCCTATAATAAACAACTGTTTCATTACAAAAGAAGATTAAATCACGTAACGAAATAAGGAATATTATTATAATAGTAATCTTATCGTCTGATTTCATAGTTTTATGTTAGAAAAACTAGTAACGACCACATTGTTTAATGTTTTTTTTTGGATGGTGGATACAGTTAGAAAAATCAGTGTTCTTCTTCTCCAGGCGAAGAAAAAAAAACAAATACTTGTGGGAATTGCACAGTTCATAATAAATCCTTACTCCTCCACCGCATCAATTACATCCCAAACTTCAGTATGAATATATAACAATTATTACCATTTTATCCTTTTATCTGAAGACTTCGTTTGAGAAAATGGCCATCAGCTTCGTAATTGGAGTTTCTGTGAGAACACCGCTCCAGTGGATTACGGCTAGATTTCTCTCCTAAATAATTAATAATTCTTAAATCAACATTAATGAATAGTCATTAAGCTGTAATGGTGGTACTGATGATTAATTTTGAATTTTGTTAGCACCGTACACAGTGTCTTTCATGTGGTGGACTTTATTTTTGGTATCGATAGCTACGGTGCCACAACGTAGGTCAGCTCTGCTAGGTTGGCACTACAAGAGACACCGACGACAGCACCCTCTAGCCGGTGCTGTCGAGGTCTACGAGCTCTGCGACTGCTTCAGCTCATTTCATCAGGTGCAGACGGCCAGGACACTTCGCTTCAACTTCACACCACACTGCAAGTTATGTAATATGTTAGCATATTATAACACCACCATGCTTCCCGGGATTTGCGAAATTACAAGTTGATAATGACCGTGAATTATGAATTTTGACCCGCGTCGGGATAAGGCATCGGAATCCGAAGTAAATAATGATTATTCCCCGGGAAACAGGAGACGTTATAACTTGATAGTTATTGAATGAGTAATTTCATTCAATAACGATCGGTAAATGAAATAATTCGGAAATAAATTTTGCCAGTGGAAATTTTGCCGAAAGAAATGATTAAGTTGTAAAAACAATTAAAAAATCGGTCGCCAGCTCATGTGCGACAGTACTGTGAAGTACGTGAATAATTGTCAAAAATAAAGTTTACCTGTTTGTAGCGCAGCAGGTGGAACGGGAACTTTTACGTAAGTGCTGTGTCAGGCTCAGTAGTCATTTAAAACAATGTCATAACAATCTAACTACACTTATTTTGTTCATAATTTGTCAGCTAAGTGCAATGTGGACAACACAGATAATTATCTAATGAGATTTTGAATAATGGACTGTCATTCTGTCTTTAAAATTAGGTACTTTGCACAGTTTAATCTACTGATAATGAAATATAGTGTCAATAATTGATTAACTATGTTTTGACTGATAATAATTCATTCATTGGGGGATTTTCAGGTGGAATAAGCTTTATAGTTTCATGAAATATCCTTGAATTAACTTCAGCTGAATATGCATTGAAATAAATCTTAATAATCAAATTTATTACTTCAGTTTATTATTAAGTTACTACGGTTGGCGTAAGCTTATTAAGTGCAACAATTAACTACGATAACCAGTCTGAAATTTACTCTTCACCTTCTATGCAAATAATTTGATAATTAACATATTTTCTCTTGATAATGTCGTGACACACTCGGTTCAATAAGGTAAGGATTGGAAGGAACCTACTTGATGTTATTGTCGGGTGGAATGTAACTGCAACACTTCGATTATAAAGTGCTTGTTATTAATTGTTCGACTTCAGAGAAAAGCACACCGAGCGAGGTGGCGCAGTGGTTAGACACTGGACTCGCGTTTGGGAGGACGACGGTTCAATTCCGCGTCCGGCCATCCTGATTTTGGTTTTGCGTGATTTCCCTAAATCGCCCCGGGCAAATGTCGGAATGGTTCCTTTCAAAGGTCACAGCCGACTTCCTTCCCCGTTCTTCCCTAATCCGATGAGACCGATGACCTCACGGTCTGGTCTCCTTCCCCAAACAACCCACCCAGAAAAACGCAGTAACTGGCAAGCCTTCTACAATTTTATCCTACGAAAATTACGTAGATCTTACTTCCCTCGTTGTCGGTGGATTGACGGAAGTCCACGGCAGCGACACAATGTGGCATCGGGCATTTACTGTTGCGACTTGGGCCCACAGTGCGTTTCACATTTAAGTCCTCGTTTCTTCAGCACTATGCCCATTAATCCATAATAACTTACCCGGCCATGCTTCCAGATATGCCGACCATTACTTTCACGTCGTACTTAGATCCACACACTAGCCGTTAGATGTAACACAGCTAGGACTAGCAGCACTCGACTGTACTTCTTACTCCGAGCACGGCGTTACTGCTACTACTACCCGCTGGCGCGCTCCTGCGCCCAGAGGAGCTACAAAGCAATCTCTCTGATTTCAACGATAACTAAATCTGCCCCGACTTGCCAGTTTAAATATTACATAATTTAAACATAGTATTTACAATACATATTTACACTAGACAATACATAGTATACAAACAGTTTCATGTGTTAAGTAAGCGAAAAAATTCATAGCAAGGACTGCGTTGTAGCGTCACAGTATGTTATCCACTAGTAAAGGTGCCTTAACTGTATCTGCAGTACCGAGAGATTAGTACTCTTCCTTTTCCTGTTCGTACCCACGCGCCGCCTCCCAGGCGGGATACAAAATTATTAACTGCAAAACTGGGAAGCTTTTGTGTTGGATACATCACAATATAGATTTACATTAATCACACTCTCCATGCACTCACTTTCAGCACTTGTAATCAATCAGACTGAATTGATTACGTATCCCAGCTGGAAGAATATATTTAAAGTAGATCGTAACTGCCTTTGTTTCTATAGAATGTATCTGCTGTGGGTTGCAGGCCAACTGCCTCCAACTACCCTTGAAGAATTAGTAACTTCCAAACTGACTGAACGAAAACAGTTACCATCTTCTCACCATACACTAATAAAAATAAAACAGTAATATGCCCATTCTATTACTTTACTCAGGTAAGAGCCTTGAATGTCCTTTCAGAGGAGGTGAAAGTATTTCACATGAGACACTGCAGTGAATTCTGCTCCACTAAGAATGTATATCTCTCTCCCTCAACATACATCACAATACAGCATATGAGTGTCGTACATTTTACTGTCCACTTTCGGTTTCCTCGTCACACACATTGAGTTATTCCTTAGACACTCCCATTGGCATAGGGAATCGCCCGCATTTCCATTGCTAAAACCCGCACGCTTTCCAAAAAATATCCCTTCAACAATCGGCAAATTCTGTGTCCTGTTAGGTCTCAAAGTTGTGAAGTGCCTTCGACTTGCTGATCAGTCCATCGTGTAGAGTCGCCACAGACCTTGAGGCCAAACAACCAATTTTTCCCTAACGCAACTATAGCGAAGGCTGGTAAACTTTACATGGACCATCAATCTCTGATGAGATATTTCCTTTTAGGTATTTAGGCTTGTCTACGTATAAAACACACTACAAGCTTCTTCTCCATATGCTGAATAGAGCCCTCATTAATCAAATTTCTTCTGTTTTATGAATACACAAGACCAAAAATTACGCACGCCCAAGAGACAGCACACTGACCATGTAATAACGCTTCGATGATAGTCACAATTTGGTGAGGAAGAGATTCGATATCCGTTGTTGATTGGATCCAGAAGAAATACCAGACTGCGCTGATGGTAATTTCTACGTTTCACCTGCTGTTCCAAATTGGCTGATTTAGCGATCTAGTCGGGGTGCGGTAGGGTGCCTGAGTGTTCTCGTTAAACCAGCAGTGTATGCGTGTAGCCCTACAATACAACATTCCGCTCATATGCTGAATAGAACAATTATTAATCAAATTGCTTCTGTTATATAAATACACCAGATCAAAAACTACGCACCTCCAAGAGACGACACGCTGACCATGTAATACCGTTTCGATAATAGCGACGATTCGCTGAGGAAGAGGATCCATAAATTTCGTCAGAGATGCCGTTTCCGTTGTTTATTGGATCCCGTAGCGATACCAAACTGTATGGATGTTAACTGTTGCGTTGTGCCTGCTGTTCCAAACAGTCCCAGACATTTCATTGGGGATTAAGATAGGGCGATTTAGCAGGCTAGTCGAGGTGCAAAAGGGCGCGTGAATTTCCTCACCCAAGAGCATGTGTGGGCAGCGCTATGAACATATTTGTCATGTTGGAAGACGAGAGTGTCCCCAGAACACTCACCCCAGCATATTCACTTCATCACCGAGACTATTGAAATAAACATTATATTTTAAGTTTACAGTAACGTGATTGAACTGGTCCAAGTCTTGCTATGAAAAACACACGCAAAGTATTCCATAATCACTTAGTTCCTAACGACAACTTCCACACACTGCAGGTTGAACGTCTTATTGGACCGCCGGTGCACTCGATGCCATACATTATCTGCACTACGCTACACTACACGCCTCCATCCACCTCTGGTCCAGTATATGTGATGTTTGGCCCACTGAAGAAGGGCAGCTTTACGTGCTACTATGGGCATTTGCATTTTGCTGGCTACCCGACTGAAAACACCCATTACATGCAGTTCCCTTTGCAATGTTCTCTCGAAGATTGAATGCATTCGCTGACAAACTTCCTGGCACGGTTGAAACTGGTCACCACTGACGCACCGCGCAGGTGGGCCAAAATCCTGGAAACCTTGCCAACACTGCAAATTCTCCTCCAATATCTCAAAAACTGGGTACAATTTCTGACTTCTTATAATGATTTTTGTATCGAAATCGAAAAATTCGAACTGACAGATCCATTACGGCGAAAATAATTTGGAAAAATTAATGACGTGGACAAAAATGTTTTCGATGAACATTTATAATTTTAGTGGTAAACTTTATAACAAAACTACCTCTATTACTGTATTTATTACGTATAACAAACATTGAAAGATAGAAAAGTCTCCTTAATCTTCTTACTATTGTGCATATTGTTCTTCATCTTCATTTCCTTCTTCATCATCTTCTTCACCGACATTTGTATCCTCTCTGATTCCTCATAATCCTCTACAGCAGGTAACAAGCGGGCAACAGCTTCCGACGACAAAGTTTTCCCTTTCCTCGGACATGATTTCCACCAAGAAGAAATATATGGATGTTAACATAATTATTTTATACAAAGGACTTTTTATATTTTTTATATATTTAAAATACGTTTTATGTTTATTAATTGTATTTCTCTTTTGTAAAAGGTATTAGCAATGTTATAGAAATAACAATTCTATGATTATGTTTGCATATGTGTTTTATTCTACTTTAGAAAAAATTTCAATTTTATTTTTCAGTGCAAATAACGGCATTTTGCAACTGCCGCTTAAGAAATGGGTCTGAGCTGCAATTGCGGCTATCAGTTAGATTGTAAGGCTGATTCAAAAAGGATGGAGTGAAAAAAAAAGGTCGAGTGTCGTTATAGAACTTATCTCTGTTTTTTTTTCTATCACGTCTTACAGTTTTTTTGCTTGCATTCTAGTAAGAAGATAGTTGACTAAAACCAATTGTTAATTAATGATTCAATATTGAAATAAATGTTCATAATTAAGTAAATACCTTCTGGAACAGCCTCCTTTTACAAAAATTTCGGTCTGGTTTTGCGGAAAAAAACTATTTCATCTGAACGACATTAAACCTTATGAATAAGCGGTCGCCTGCTTCTAAGACCGAGGCTCAATAGCCTCAGTACTACTCTAGCCAACGTATTAAATGAAACTTGTTAATTCCGAACCATTTTTAATTATAACCACTTTTTCGGGATTCTAACTCTGTGTGTGACCGTGACACTCGCCTCAAGTCCTTTTCGGTTATGCACTGGAACAGCATTCCTTGTAGACACGCTGGACAAACTGCGTTGGTACAGCGATATTATGGGGAAACTTCATTCGCGTTTTGGCTATAGGCCCGCCCGATCACAATAGTTCGTTTTTGCCATTCTGTCATGTCTACACATTGATTCATTTTTCTTCGCTAACACCATACAACAGACTGGCACAAACACTTCTCCTGACTGCCACACTCACGTCATCGGTGAGCTCCATATACCCGCTTGGTACCAGTTCTAAACCAGTCACATCACTCCGTAACGACCATGCTTCTCTTTCAAGGGGGGCATTTAAACAATCTTCTTTCTCGCTTTCAAACGCGAATGGAACGGGAAAAACCAATAATAACTGGTAGACTGGGACGTCCCTTCTGCCAAGCACTTCACAATGGTTCACAGAGTATAAATGTAGACGCAGATATAGGTGCAAGGGGTTGACTAGAATTTTCTCCAGAGATCTTTGTTCCTGTATATATGTTAAATACTGTATTACTGCGCTACACATTCGCTGTGAAATGCTGCTAAGTACACACTATACTTTCGGTTATGCGTGCGTATGGAAAATATTGCACTGGATAATGTAGTTGCACATATAAATTCTTTCGAAAACACAATACTTTTTACATAGCAATTTTGTTTCTTTATTCTTCAGCTACTTCAGCCTTTATAACGTTAAACCTCTTTAATCGTTAACTAACAAACACAGTTTCTGTAGCTGTTTCCACACCTCTCTGCACCCTGTTAAACCAGTTGAAGCCTGCGACTTTCTTCAATGCTTTATCGTAGCGGTCAGGTGGTCTTCCTTGTGGTCTTCGTCGTTCCCTCTGACTCCACTCTAGCACTACCTTCGTCTGTCTTCCGTAGTTTCTTCGTGTGATATGTCCTGCTGCTCATTTCCACTTTAGAGCCTTTATCCTTTCCATAACATTCGAAACGCCTTTTACTGCTCTTACGTCTTCACTTTTCCGATCTTTCTTAGTGCAACCTGTTAGTGAGCCTCATGGCATACTGAGCTTAAAATCAAAAATCAGTACTAGCTTAAAATCAATGTTTCACAGCAGTGTGCTTGTACACGAAGAACACACTGTTCGAAACTAACCGCTATTAAGTTTGTTGGCACATTAGATTTAAAAATGATTGCGTATCTTCCATAGACCCTCCACTCTAGGTTTTGCTGTTCAATATTATTTGTCTCGCAGTTACCTACATTTTGTGTGAATAGCATCTGTTTCGCGCAGATTTATCTTAAGACCCACTTTTTGGCATCTCTGATAAATCATTTATAGTGGATTGCAGTTATATCACGTTGTTGGCTAGGACTATGTATCTCAGGCATATCTATAGTTAGCGAATATTTTCCTTTTTTTGACACAGCCACCTCAAGGACTACTATAAACGATTTCAGGGGTACATGGTCACCCTGTCCTACACCTCTTTCTACGAAAAATTCCGTCATGTGTTTGTTATGTTGAGTGAACCCATGGAGTATATAACGAATAAATTGCTAATGCTTGGAGATACTCTGCAAATTAGACTGTGAGCAATAATTGTAATCAAACACTGTCTATGACTTATTGATTGTAAGTGTTATGGATTAAGAGTGCAACATTAGCTAACTCATTACCGGTAGAATAATTATTTTATTTACTCGCTTACTAGTTTTTCACTCTCGGAAGAAGTGGGAAGTGTGCACTATTGTAGAACTTTACACTGTTTCAGCGAAATCCAAGTGAGCTGATAGGACCAAATGGGCTGCCAACTGCGAATATTTGGGATGGAATTTCCGGTTCCGGCGTTTGCCTAAGAACCAACAAATCTTCCCATTAAAACCTTTGTTCGAACTAGAGGACTGGAATCTTTTCTGGACAATACTGTCCCAGGCTAATTTTGTTAATGTAGAATTTGTTGTGTAACTACTTGTGTGCCACAACAGAAGATGATGACTTGTAAATTATAGATTGCAGTGATCAGTCGTCCTTTTTAAATTTTAATGTGCAGGTCTAGATTTCGGCTAGAAGCTAGCCACTCTCAATGCACTGAGTATTCAATGAACTGTGGATGTAGCCCGACCAACAGGCATAACATGCATTGAGCGAAAATAATAGTGCATTGAGTGCTTCTAGCCGAAATCTAGATCTGCACAATAAAATTTAAAAAGGACGGCTGATCGCTGCAATCTATAATTTACAAGTCAATATAACAGTCACTGAGTGCAACAGCTTTCTGCATGATTAGTTGATGACTTGCTTTATATAAACTGTGATAAATTAGTGGTATATTAATGTATAAAGTACTTGTTACTCTGAGCGTTAAAAGAATGTTTTGAGTACCATCGCTGTCGATGTATTTGCAGCAAAGAGAGCTTCGTTTGGTATCAGTACGTAAACACACTGAATTGCGTTTTGTAATTTTTGTAAAAGGAATGTCCATTTTTAGTGCCGTTGAGACTTGACTTAGATGTTAGCGGCATGATGACAACAACTTATGGCTTTGGAATCTTTCTCACCTTTGTTAAGTAAACAGTAGATAAAAGTACTTGAAACTCTACTGGCCTCCATCGCCGTAATTTGTGCCATTAGAACCTTGTGAATATGACAGCCATCTTTCCTCATAATGAATAAAATTCCATAATAAATAGTAACATCGTCCTCATATTAATGTAGGTGGATCACTGGTGTATCTAAATGAATATAGGCAGCATTTATTACATCCGAGTTACATTTATAAATAATACGTCAAACGAAAGAGCAATTCAAACAGTTTTGTTTGTGTATGTGTCCGCAAAGGACATGGAACCACCAGAAAAGACTAAAGAACATGATAAACAAATGAGTGTCTTTCACGCGTAGCCTCAAGAAATCAGTTCGGTAACCTAATCATGAATTACTAATTCCAATGCCGTCTGTGCGAAGACTGAAAGATACCCTTAGAACTACATCCTTATCGTTTGCACTTGTCACAAGTTCTAATCCCTACAGACTACTAATTACATGCAAAATTTGTAAACGAAATGTTGCTGCATGTCGAAGATTTTCTGGATTGTATCGTCTTCAGTGATGAATCGACATTTCACGTAAGTGGAAATGTGAACGCACTTAATGTCAGCAGATCCCCACGATATCGTACAGATGTAATGAGACCCCCCCCCCCCCCCCTCAATTGAATGTTTTTTGTGCCATATCCAGAGGGAAAGTTTATTGGCCTTTCTTTTTCCTTGAAGCAACTGTAATTGGTGTTTCTTGTCCTGATGTGCTAGAACTCTTGCCTCACTGGAAGAAGCCGAACCACAGGACTTTTTATCTGGCAGCAAGACGGTGCATCGTCTCTCTGGCATAACTCTGTACGCGACTGGTTAAACGACGTTGTACCCGACTGCTAGAGTGGTAGCGAGGGGCCGGATGACCATCTGACGCCACGCGGTTTTTACCTTTGGGGGTTCGTATAGGATCATGTGTATGTACAGTCGTCCTCAAAAGTATCCGAACGACCTGAATGGCATTGTGCCTGACTTGCATGCAGCTCGCATAACACAGCTCTCTAGCAGGTCCTCTAATCGCTCCTTGGTTTGATTATTGAAAATGGTTCCAACAAGTCACCACTAGAAAACACTGCTCTGTATCGCAGTAACTCAAGATGTAAAGTAATACCACGATACTACAAATATCAGGGAAGATAAGACTGTCCTTAAGGCTTGTAAACTCACATTTATTGCAATAAATGACGTACCTGAAATGTTACCACTCTCATTATTAGCTCAAATAGGTAATGCACGAAGTAAGTTCGTCGTATTCATGATTTCCTCTCCAAAGTAACATACCATACTTGTTACTTAACTCGAAATGAGACTAAAAATTTACGTTTTTCACTAGCAGCTAGTGGAGAATAGGTATGAACTTCAAATGACATGACGAACCGCCTCGTTCTGCATATGGATTCGAACCCGTGTCATGCAGACTAAGATTTCGTGACTGACGGAAACTAACAGCCATTTCTGACTAGGCATACAGAGAGTGATATACCTCGATTTTAGACAGTTTCAGTTAGCAAATATCAACTTTAAATTACACAACGTAAACATTTTTAACGGACGCGAATTCCTACCGAGCATCGAACTACGAGGGATGTTAAATATTGCTACTTCACAAGCAACTTACTTGAAATGCCGTGAGGTAAAGCTTTGTGTGGGACACGGATTCGAACCCAGAACCTTATCGGATTGTTATCGAAGCACAATCAACTGTGACATATCGGATTTTCTCGGCAGTAGCTAGATGTTTTAACTGAAATGACGAGGCGAAACATTACTTTTTTCCTTCCCAGGACTCCAACCCGGCACCTATCTTTGTTATATTCTAGAGAAAACGAACGTTAAATATAGGTTTGTTACACCAGCAGTGACATGTGAGCATTTTTAAACTAGAAATAATATGACGAAAAGTTCAGTGCTGACTGGGAATCGAACTCCACACATATCGTTATTGACTACACACAAAGAGACGTCAGCTACCGAATTTTTCTCCACCAGCAGCTTGGAATAACATCCCTGAACTTACAGTGATCTCTCAGATAGTTCTGTGTCTCACTGGGAGTCAAAATCGTCAGATATCGTTAGTGTTGACAACGAATGAAAATGCATTAAAAATCAAAATTATTATCCACCAGCAGATAGGTGTTCTCATGCTAGAGCTTGATAATACATAATGAAAACTTAAGTGCCAGGCCAGTATTCGAGCCCATTCACACGCAATATGTGGAGACGTTGAGGAATCTGCAGTTTTGAACAAACAACATATTGTAGTCGAGCTGTATTGTCACGAAGGGATCAAATTCCGCGTTAAGGGCGGTCTAAGTTGCATTCACAGTTCAGAACCAATTTTATCGACATACAGAAGCTCAAATAAAAGATGGAATTAGTGTCCTGTGAGCCTACGTAGCGTTTGTTTCGTCACTAGAAATAAATAACTAGTATAAGAAAGGTTACTGGTGACAGAGTTCCCACATTTCGCCACTCCTGACTTTAATGTGGTACAACCCAACATCTACTTCGTAGAGACGGTGTATCATGTTTAATGTGAATTTCAGACCACAATGCCTTATACCTTCTTCACTTGGCGTAGCCAGAAGAGAATAGAATCTGTCTCTCCCTATTAAAAGTCATCTGCAGAAGTGGGAATCGAACACAGGCCATCGTCATAGGAACCTATCATCAATCCAACAGACCACCAAGTCTTCTTCTCTGAAACTCATTTTTCTATCATAACACCATTGCGGCTCACTCGATGAGAATTCTGACACACAGGCTTCCTGTAGTGGTTTGCAGCATGTTCAGTACATTCATTTACTTGGTTGACCCAATCGCCATGAACTAGCTGCCTCGGCTACCCAGTGCATACATTCGACTCCATTTTATAATCACCGGAATAAAACCACGTAACTGCCAGCCACACAGAACTGCCAACAGTATGGGATGCAGAAATTTAAATAGGAAGTGTTCCTTTCCATTTGAGCCACTCTATTGCGCTATCTGTTTGTTGAAAACATCGTGCAGTGCAAAAGAAAAGCTGTAACTGTCTGTCTCTCAGAAGTCTAGATCGGGCCATACGCATTATCTCACAGCACTGTGTAATGCGTAAGTCCAGTAGGAACTTATGTTGACTTCTGGAGCTGCTGCAGTTATATGACAGCTAGTAGCATGACGGTAAATGCGTAAGTGCAGATGCGGGCACTGTGCAGATCTTCGCTTTTTCATCCTGAGATCTACACAAATAATGTATGCTAGCCAGCGTATTCATTGCTTTCGTAATGTTTGCCTCTTGTTTAGTCTTCTAGTGATGAACTGGATCCACACCCATGAGTCTGATTGTTTCTTTGTATCCTTCCATCTACTATCTTTGTGTGTTATTGTTCGGTGTTCAAAAAGCAAACTATTATGCCTACTCGCACGAGGTATTAAAACGAGGTCGCAAGAAGGCTAACGAATTATAATCAAAATACATTGAGACACCAATTTATCTGTCGTCATGGTGTTAAGTCGACTCTAGGCGCTCCGTCTGGAACCGCGGGACTGCTACGGTCGCAGGTTCGAATCCTGCCTCGGGCATGGATGTGTGTGATGTCCTTAGGTTAGTTAGGTTTAAGTAGTTCTAAGTTCTAGGGGACTGATGACAACAGATGTTAAGTCCCATAGCGCTCAGAGCCATTTGAACCATTTTTTGTTAAGTCGACAGAAATAGTTTTGTGCTGTTGCCTGCATCACCGGCATCCCGTTGTTGTCTTCTCTTATTGAGATTTTCATATTACCCTGAACACAAGACGCCGAGATAAATGTGTATATTCTCCGTGACCATCCCACATTCCATTCATCCTGATCCATTCGTTACGTGCATCGGCAGCAATGAGTGAGAGGAAAGCTGTTGTGAGGTGACGTATAACAATAAAAATGGTAGTAATAACAAATCAGTAATCAAGGATGTTTACTGCATTACAGACAATTAACAAAATAACCAAGAAAGTCTGAGTGCTTAATTGGCCCACTGCATAGGTGTTCTTACCACTTTTTTACTGAATTCTGTTCTGGTTGTTTGCAGAGAGAAAAGAAAGAACCCTGTAGCCATACATATCGCTAGTACAACGAGATATTACCTATCAACTATCCTTGCTTAACATCACGAGACGAACATGGCGTCACCGAGTTGATATTTGAAATACATTTCTGTTTTCTCTCACTGTCTCTCTCTCTTTTTATTTTTTGAGGAAAGCATCGAGAAGCGCGAATAATAAGCAAGTAGGCATATAACCTGTTTACAGTTATTTTCATTGGGATACATAATGCAAAAATACACCTTTTAAGTGTATTATTGCTTAATTCCAGTTATTGACCGTCTATTCGTGAGATTGCTCGCATTCAATAGGGTGGAACCTATCACAGAAGCAAGCGAAACGCAAATATTTCTTGCACCATGCGCAACACACAAACGAAATCTCACTGCACTGACGAGTTGTCCGATATATTGCACGGAAAACATATCTGATTCATGTTGCTAAATACAGCTATATCAGACATCTATTTGGATGCGTAACAAGTGTATAAAAGTGTATCTTGAAATACGCAGAAAACCACATAGACGTATTCGACTGAAACATAGCCATGACCAAGATTGAAACTATGGTCGACAGCAACATCGTCTACCACCTTGACAACCCGAACGGTGACAGTGCTCGGCCGGTTACTTAGGTTTACTGGTATCAAAGTTACAGCATGAAAGCACAAAAATGTTAATAACGCGAAGATCATTAACTTTGGAACCCATAGAAAGTAAAGCAGTCATCAGTCGAAAGAGTGGTTTGAACACCACAGTCCTTTAATAGGCACGGTCTTGATGAAGGTGGTATGCCGTTGCTTTCCTCCAACCTTTGAGTTGACTTACCTAGCCAGTTAATGGTTGAAATGGCTCTCAGCACTATGGAACTTAACTTCTGAAGTCATCAGTCCCCTAGAACGTAGAACTACTTAAACTTAACTAACCTAAGGACATCACACACATCCATGCCTAAGGCAGGATTCGAACCTGCGACCTGAGCGGTCGCGCGGTGATTGTAGCGCCTAGAAACGCTCGGCTACTCCGTCCGGCAGCCAGTTAATAGGGGAACCTACAGCTTAACGTGGATTTCGGACCACAGTGCAACTCGGAATTTTTCACATCATCAGACACTGCCCGAGGGGAAATAATTGTAAGATGGCACATAAAAATCGTGGGCCTGACGAGGGATTGAACCTGAGACCATATCCGTAGTCTTGCTCATTATCACTTTGCCACCATGCATCTGCAACTATGGTTTTCGCTTGGTATTAAAATTAAGGATCTCTCGCTTGTGCCTGCGCTGGCACATGCGTGTCCCTTAGGAGACCTTACTTCTGGGATTACCCTCTTATACGTGTGTGTAAACGCCTTCCGATGCCCACTCAAGGAAGACAAGGATACACAGTCTAACTACAATATTATACATACGCTTCAGTTTGTGGAAGAACTCAGACTTAGTTTGATAATCATTTTGAATATTTAGCAGTGCTGTACCCACTGGTGTTAAACTCGTTTTCAACCAATGTGTCCCACAGCTACAGGAACACTACTTGTGATACCTCTTAGACAAAATACTTACGCAGTGCTATCAGACGAAAAGATCAACCTGACGAAAACTGTGGGAAGTTTATTTTACAACCTTCGTACCTGGATAAAGAGCTTTTCCTATTTGACATATCTGTGAACGTTGCTGTATAAGACGATTTAAGAAGAAACTAAATTCCTTCAGATATGCCAATGTTTAAAGAAATCGTCTTAACGACACTAAATCGTGGTTTGTGAATCGTTTACCGGCCGTACTCTGCCGCATTTCGCTGGTTGGAAGGCAAAAAGCTTACCGACAAATTTCACAGAAGGACGGGGGGACGAAATGTCTCCCACTGGAAGGTCATGATGTTTTGTTTAAATGATTACAAAATCAGGTAAAACGAACGGTCAGGTTGTCAGTATAAGCACATTACCGTTGTCAGTATGATGTTGCACCGCCCAGGGCCTGTAATGATAAAGGGCCCGTTTAGGTCAGGCATATTGTATACGGAAGTGGAAGAGAGAGCACCACTAAATTCTACAATCCGTATGTACTGCATACACACAGAAATTACTGTTACAGCGTGCTTATGGACCCCAATGAGTGAATTGCATATTTTCCGGTGAGAAAGAGCACTGGCAAACAGTCTTCGCTACATTAGGTTACTTAAACTGGTGTCACTCTTAGCTAGAATTAATGGTCAGCGACTAAGTGTAAGGACAATGAGACAGATGCGGGTTTTGCAACTGTGAAATACTTTACTACATTATAGAAGCGAGTGTTAAATTTGAACTAATATTGCGAAACTTTTGAACTTGGATAGCTTAGAATGAAAATCTTTCTGTTTATTGCCAAGGAAAACAATTGATTTCTTAAAACATTCTCTGTCATACACAACTTGAAACAGGTCACGTCGACCAAATCATGTGGAAGAACTGACAGCGTCCTATACCGGAAGGCAGTAAGATCCCATGGCTTTTGGTTTGACAGTATTCGACAGCCATTTCTAGGCGCAAGTAAATGAAGAAAGGCAGCGTGTTTTTGTTATCAAGTAACGTCTTCATCAATTACTTTAGTTTTAATGTAATCTACGAGTAATTGCTGATGTTTGATATTAACATGGAATGGATTCCGTAGACAGGGAAAGAACCTCTTCTTGGGCAACTACTTCTATAATGACCAAAAGGCCTTCAATAATCTTCAAGCACATGTGTTCCAGCAGCGGTATGAAGAAAATGATAGTAATAATGACAGTAATAATCGAATTATCCGGTAACTTCACATTTCATAGTGGATTTTCTCAGACTAAGCAGTTTCCTTAATTTGTGAAAATTTCAAAATGGCTTCACATCGAGGCTATCATGCCTAGAAGAGTCTTTACAACCTGCTGACGTGAGAATAGCATAATCTCTGCATCAGAAGCTTGCTTCTACCTAACCATTTAATAGACTCGCATTTTTTCCACCGTGACTAATTTTGTAAGCTAAGCACATCATGTGTTGCAGTACACTCCTGGGGCTGGGAAATGTGGCCACAATGGGAATGCGTGGGTTCAGGCATGTACTTTTACGAGGCACAAACTGATTTACTATACCTCTGGTAACCTCAAGAGAAAGACATTATAATGCATAATCCGCATTAAACATCACGTTCCTTCATTCCCAACTGGGCCTCAGAGCCGGTATACGTTGGGAAATGACATAGGCGGATGTCATGATAAACAGAAATACTGTCGCCAGTAAACTTACTTACATTAGAAAAAAATTGTTTTTTGATGAACGGTTAGCCATTTAAAGGAACAGGACTCTTATTTTACTTGTACTTGATTGAACTAGAGACGTTGAAAATTTTGGTGCTGGACTGTGATTCAAATTTGTATCTCCTCTTTAGAGGATATGAATCTCACAGAACAGTACAGTTCAATCATTTCGTTCCTTTTTTCAAGACTACAATCTTCTCTAGGTCTCCTCCAAAAGTAAGTATGTGGGTCCAATTCCTGATCCACTACAAAAATATTCATAATTTCATTTCAAGCCCTATCACGTGCCCACCGGGCTGCTATGAAAATTAACGTGCATTTTTAATGTCTGTTCATATGTTGCCAACAATTTGTGGTCAAACACGCACACATCTTACTGTTGGTGAGTAAGCAATTGATACCTGAATTATATTCGTGGACGATAAAGAAGAACGAAAGGAGAGCGGTTCGATTTTCGCTGAGGAACAAAAATTTGTATCCTTATTTTAGATTCAGACTCCTAGCATCTGGTAAGAAATCGCATAAGTAACATTTGATTTTACTTAGTTAACTATCCGATTATGTGTTGGGTTCATATCTCCGTCACAAATGGAAATGTCGTGTGGCTAGGGCCTCCCGTCGGGTAGACCGTTCGCCTGGTGCAGGTCTTTCGATTTGACGCCACTTCGGCGACCTGCGCGTCGATGGGGATGAAATGATGATGATTAGGACAACACAACACCCAGTCCCTGAGCGGAGAAAATTTCCGACCCAGCCGGGAATCGAACCCGGGCCTTTAGGATTGACAGTCTGTCACGCTGACCACTCAGCTACCAGCTATCTCCGTCACTGAACTTCACATCATGCGCTTCATCTTTAAATGCATACACACTTTGTTGCTTCTGAATGGAGGTATATCAGACATCTTTCGTGGTTAGTTAACAGGGATGAAAGGGTCTTGATAGGAGACCCGGTTTATTACAAAAACTGTGGTCTTTGGCGAAAATTTCGGTAATTCATAACTCTTCACGGCTAGTCAGCAATATGATTAGATTAGATTAATACTTGTTCCATAGATCATGAATATGACATTTTGTAATGATGTGGAACGTGTCATTTTAATGAAAGTTTTCTTTACATACAGGTATTCAATTTCTTTACAACAATTTATTACCTTCTCTCTCATTCTTTTTTATTTTTATTTCCCTCTCTCTGTCTCTATCTCTCTCTCTCTCTCTCTCTCTCTCACACACACACACACACACACACACACACACACGGTCTTTTTTTATTTTTATTTGATTGGTGCGCTCGACTATCGGCGAGGCACGAAAACGTTCGTGAATGAGTTTCTTAGTTTTGAGTACAGTTGCGAAAGAAATATAAAAACAACTATGAGCGTTACTGATTTATGATTCTTAGTTTGCAGTCAGTTCTGAGTATTATTAGTAACTACGCTCCAGTCCCTGAACCTAGTTACAGAAATGCGATTCAGACGCATTACGTATTCCAGGCCGTAGCAACCGCGTCTTTGAGACGCGAGCTATGGTCAGTTTCCAGCCTGCTGTAGGATCACATCAGTACATCAACTTCCTGATGGTAACTGAGATTTGGCAACAAGGCAAGGTATGTTTGGCAACTCTGCGATCGACGAGTTACTTCCTGGTGTGCGCGGAATTAAGCCTCAAAGTACACTTGATTTTTCCTGTCATTTACTTTGAATAATCTGAGTTATTATCGCTTGAGGTGTAACAAAAGTTTGTAAATTTACGGTTTTCAGCCCAGGAAAGTTGTTACACGTGTGAATCGCAACAACTCTCGTCCTATAAATAGCGGTTTATGAGTTCTAGACACTGTTATTGTTGTTGTGGTCTTCAGTCCTGAGACTGGTTTGATGCAGCTCTCCATGCTACTCTATCCTGTGCAAGTTTCTTCATCTCCCAGTACCTACTGCTATCTACATCCTTCTGAATCTGCTTGGTGTATTCATCTCTTGGTCTCCCTCTACGATTTTTACTCTCCACGCTGCCCTCCAATACTAAATTTGTGTTCCCTTGATGCCTCAGAACATGTCCTACCAACCGATCCCTTCTTCTAGTCAAGTTGTGCCACAAACTTCTCCCCAATCCTATTCAACACCTCCTCATTAGTTATGTGATCTACCCATCTAATCTTCAGCATTTTTCTGTAGCACCACATTTCGAAAGTTTCTATTCTCTTCTTGTCTAAACTATTTATCGTCCATGTTTCACTTCCATACATGGCTACACTCCATACAAATACTTTCAGAAACGACTTCCTGACACTTAAATCTATACTCGATGTTAGCAAATTTCTCTTCTTCAGAAACACTTTCCTTGCCATTACCAGTCTACATTTTATATCCTCTCTACTTCGACCATCATCAGTTATTTTGCTCCCCAAATAGCAAAACTCCTTTACTACTTTAAGTGTCTCATTTCGTAATCTAATTCCCTCAGCATCACCCGACTTAATTCGACTACATTCCATTATCCTCGTTTTGCTTTTGTTGATGTTCATCTTATATCCTCCTTTCAAGACACTATCCATTCCGTTCAACTGCTCTTCCAAGTCCTTTGCTGTCTCTGACAGAATTACGATGTCATCGGCAAACCTCAAAGTTTTTATTTCTTCTCCATGGATTTTAATACCTACTCCGAATTTTTCTTTTGTTTCCTTCACTGCTTGCTCAATATACAGGTTGAATAACATCGGGGAGAGGCTACAACCCTGTCCCACTCCCTTCCCAACCGCTGCTTCCCTTTCATGCCCCTCAACTCTTGTAACTGCCATTTGGTTTCTATACAAATTGTAAATAGCCTTTCCCTCCCTGTATTTTACCCCTGCCACTTTCAGAATTTGAAAGAGAGTATTCCAGTCAACATTGTCAAAAGCTTTCTCTAAGTCTACAAATGCTGGAAACGTAGGTTTGCCTTTCCTTAATCTAGCTTCTAAGATAAGTCGTAGGGCCAGTATTGCCTCACGTGTTCCAATATTTCTACGGTATCCAAAAAGATCTTCCCTTAGGTCGACTTCTACTAGTTTTTCCATTCATCTGTAAAGAATTCGCGTTAGTATTTTGCAGACGTGACTTATTAAACTGATAGTTCGGTAATTTTCACATCTGTCAACACACTGCTTTCTTTGGGATCGGAATTATTATATTCTTCTTGAAGTCTGAGGGTATTTCGCCTGTCTCATACATCTTCCTCACCAGATGGTAGAGTTTTGTCAGGACTGGCTCTCCCAAGGCCGTCAGTAGTTCTAATGGAATGTTGTCTACTCCCGGGGCCTTGTTTTGACTCAGGTCTTTCAGTGCTCTGTCAAACTCTTCACGCAGTATCATATCTCCCATTTCATCTTGATCTACATCCTCTTCCATTTCCATAATATTGTCCTCAAGTACATCGCCCTTGTATAGACACTATTGGCTTCGTAAGTGGAAGGCGTAACACATTCCTCTTCGCTAGCTCTGTGGGGACGTGCTGCTCTCTAAAAAAGCGTCTGTTATGGTTCGCTGTTCCAGTCTCGCAGCCTCTAACGTTTTTATCCCTTCTGTTAAAGAGCTACAAGCAGTCAGATCAAACATCGATAAGGAAATCGCAAGAAAATACTTTCAGCTCATAGTGCAATGGTGAAAAACTTACAATGCTGCAAAACAGGTAACGCCTCTTTCAGCTGCTGACAAGGAAATTTTGAGTTTCTAGGAATACATAACTTTACATATGAAATTCCACATTTGTATACCTGTTGAGTATGACACATCATAACAATTAAACACAGACGCAATCGAAATCTGAGTAAGTAGTATTTTACTAATTCAGGTCGATAGAGACACGCTTGTGTACAGATACTCAGTTTTATTCAAAAATGGTTCAAACGGCTCTGAGCACTATGGGACTTAACATCTCAAGTCATCAGTCCCCTAGAACTTAGAACTACTTAAACCTAACTAACCTAAGAACATCACACACATCCATACCCGAGGCAGGATTCGAACCTGCGACCGTAGCGGTCGCCCGGTTGCAGACTATAGCGCCTATAACCGCTTGGCCACCAGCGGCCGGATCAGTTTTATTAAAACAGACTTTCATTGTAGGATTATCGTGGGTAGTTTTATTTCATTTCTTATAACACAGTGCACAATTTTCATAAGGTTTCTTTTAGTGTTGTTAAAACAATAGTGTTGTTAAAACAATAAAACAAAACAGTCTGGCAATGTACATGCAGTTTATTGATTAGATGCATGTAGAAAACTTATTCTTAGTTAAAGCTGTCAAACAAGGTTTGAAGAAGACTAAAATGCCACTACCAGACTACAGTTAATGTAGAAAATACTTTTCTGACTATTTTGGCATGATGTGCTTTCCCCACACATAATACAAAAGCTTCGAGGAGCATCTGCTGCCTGGCCGCCTATTAAACCTGAAAAGAACAAAATGTCGCAGAACTTTAGCCCTATTACTACATGGGACTATTTTGGGTTGAGAAGTGAAGGGAATTATGTTCAAAGTCCCATCAAATTTACAAGTACAGCAGACAGCAGAATTGCGATTTAATAAATGTAGCAGCAAATGTAATAGAACTCGCGACATCTTATGTACGGTGCGCGGCATTTACCGTTATGCTACTAGCTGTCATATAACTGCAGCAACTCCAGAAGTCAACATAAGTTCCTACTGAACTTACGCGTTCCACAGTACTGTGAGATAATGCGTATGGCCCGATCTAGACTTCTGAGAGACAGACAGTTACAGTTTTCTTTTGCACTGCACGACGTTTTCAACAAACAGATAGCGCAATAGAGTAGCTCAAATGGAACGGAACACTTCCTATTTAAATTTCTGCATCCTATACTGTTGGCAGTTCTGTGTGGGTGGCAGTTACGTGATTTTATTTCGGTGATTACAAAATGGAGTCGAATGTATGCACTGGGTAGCCGAGGCAGCTAGTTCATGGCGATTGGGTCAACCAAGTAAATGAATGTACTGAACATACTGCAAACCACTACAGGAAGCCTGTGTGTCAGAATTCTCATTGAGTGTGCCGCAATGGTGTTATGATAGAAAAATGAGTTGCAGAGAAGAGGACTTAGTGGTCTGTTGGATTGATGATAGGTTCCTATGACGATGGCCTGTGTTCGATTCCCACTTCTGCAGATGACTTTTAATAGGGAGAGACAGATTCTATTCTCTTCTGGCTACGCCAAGTGAAGAAAGTATAAGGCATTGTGGTCTGAAATTCACATTAAACATGATACACCTTCTCTACGAAGTAGACGTTGGGTTGTACCACAATAAAGTCAGGAGTGGCGAAATGTGGGAACTCTGTCACCAGTAACCTTTCTTATACTAGTTTTTATTTCTAGTGACGAAACAAACGCTACGTAGGCTCACAGGATACTTATTCCATCTTTTATTTGAGCTTCTGTATGTCGATAAAATTGGTTCTGAACTGTGAATGCAACTTAGACAGCCCTTAACGCGGAATTTGATCCCTTCGTGGCAATACAGCTCGACTACAATTTGTTGTTTGTTCAAAACTGCAGATTCCTCAACATCTCCAAATATTGCGCGTAAATGGGTTCGATTCCTGGCCTGGCACTTAAGTTTTCATTGTGTATTATCAAGCTCTAGCATGAGAACACCTATCTGCTGGTGGATAATAATTTTGATTTTTAATGCATTCTCATTCGTTGTCAACACTAACGATATCTGACGTTTTTGACTCCCAGTGAGACACAGAACTATCTGAGAGATCAAAAATGGCTCGGAGCACTATGGGACTCAACTGCTGAGGTCATTAGTCCCCTAGAACTTAGAACTAGTTAAACCTAACTAACCTAAGGACATCACAAACATCCATTCCCGAGGCAGGATTCGAACCTGCGACCGCAGCGGTCTTGCGGTTCCAGACTGCAGCGCCTTTAACCGCATGGCCATCTGAGAGATCACTGTAAGTTCAGGGATGTTATTCCGAGCTGCTGGTGGAGAAAAATTCGGTAGCTGACGTCTCTTTGTGTGTAGTCAATAACGATATGTGTGGAGTTCGATTCCCAGTCAACACTGAACTCTTCGTCATATTATTTCTAGTTTAAAAATGCTCACATGTCGCTGCTGGTGTAACAAACCCTTACTTAACGTTCGTTTTCTCTAGAGTATAACAATGATAGGTGCCGGGTAGGAGTCCTGGGAAGGAAAAAAATAGTGTTTCGTCTCGTCATTTCAGTTAAAACATCTAGCTACTGCCGAGAAAATCCGATATGTCACAGTTGATTGTGCTTCGATAACAATCAGATTAGGTTCTGGGTTCAAATCCGTGTCCCACAGAAAGCTGTACCTCACGGCATTTCAAGGAATTCGCGTCCGTTAAAAATGTTTACGTTGTGTAATTTAAAGTTGATATTTGCTAACTGAAACTGTCTAAAATCGAGGTATATCACTCTCTGTATGCCTAGTCAGAAATGACTGTTAGTTTCCGTCAGTCATGAAATCTTAGTCTGCATGACATGGTTTCGAATCCATATGCAAAACGAGGCGGTTCGTCGTGTCATTTGAAGTTCATACATATTCTCAACTAGCTGCTAGTGAAAAACGTAAATTTTTAGTGTCATTTTGAGTTAAGTAACAAGTATGGTATGTTACTTTGGAGAGGAAATCATGAATACGACGAACTTACTACGTGCATCACCTATTTGAGGTGCCGGCCGCGGTGGTCTAGCGGTTCTAGGCGCTCAGTCCGGAGCCGCACGACCGCTACGGTCGCAGGTTCGAATCCTGCCTTGGGCATGGATGTGTGTGATGTCCTTAGGTTAGTTAGGTTTAAGTAGTTCCAAGTTCTAGGGGACTGATGACCTCAGAAGTTAAGTCCCATAGTGCTCAGAACCATTTGAACCATCTGAACCTATTTGAGGTAATAATGAGAGTGGTAATATTTCAGGTATATCATTTATTGCAATAAATGTGAGCTTACAAGCCTTAAGCACAGTCGTATCTGTGATAAGGTGGTCCCTGATATTTGTAGTATCGTGGTATTACTTTACATCTTGAGTTATTGCGATACAGAGCAGTGTTTTCTAGTGGTGACTTGTTGGAACCATTTTCAATAGTCAAGCGACTGTACGAAGGAGCGATTAGAGGACCTGCTATACAGCTGTGTTATGTGGGTTGGATGCGAATCAGGTGAAATGCAATTCATGTCGTTCGGATACTTTTGAGTATGACTGCCTCCGCTACCAGCTGATCTACCCAACTTTAGAAATAGCATTGTTGCGATAATTACTCCAGATAAACTGATCAAGTTTTGGGATAAACTCGGCTATCGACTCGATGGGTGTTGAATCTCGCATCGAACACCTGTAAGAAAAACTGTTGGAGTTGCTCTTTCATTTCATGTATTAGGTATAATCTTAATTTATATGTAATAAATGCTATATAGCTTTAAAAACCGTATATTCATTTTGAAACAGCCTGCATAAATTTCATACTGCCTTGCAAGAGTTGTTTTAAAGGAATCTGATGTGTTTCTTTTCAATTCACAGTATAATGTTGTACTGTCATAAGTTCTTCTCTCTGCAGCGCGACAACCAGGTACTGCTAATTTATTTAAACGGGAATGGTACCTCGCCAGTATACTAAATGAACTCCTCTACAATTCTGATACTTTACGAAGGTTCTTACCGTTTTACCTGGACGTCTTTTCGCTGCATAAACTTTTGTGCAGTTCAAACTTACAACGCCGATGTAATTCTCGAAAGTCGTCTACCCTTCCATAAAATACAAGGCACAGTAATCAAACTATTACCTCTAGTAACTCCATTAACTATTCAGTAAAATATTTGTCTGTTACTTTAAACTTCTTCATTGTCAGCTAAGGACCCACAAAAAATTTCTGGGCGAAAAAAGAGATCATGAAATTTTCGAGCAACTAAAACATGAACTAGCGGTTCTCAAAACAATCGGTAACAAGGAGCCTCTTCAGAGAAACGTCAATCGAGATGCACTTTCTACGATAAAACCTCCCTTTACTGTCTACAATCAAGAGCTGTAGTTAAGACGCTACCGAACTTGGGAAAACTACCTATGGGTTTTATGCAACCTACAGCGCCTTCAAATACCAGGTGCATAATTTCGTATACTCTCCCTCGCTACGTGCAAACTATTAGTCCGTCGCGCGGGATTAGCCGAGCGGTCTTAAGCGCTGCAGTCATGGACTGTGCGGCTGATCCCGGCCGAAGTTCGAGTCCTCCCTCGGGCATGGGATTGTCCTTAGGATAATTTAGGTTAAGTAGTGTGCAAGCTTAGGGACTGATGACGTTAAGTCCCATAATATTTCACACACATTAAAACTTTGTACCTTTTTGTAGCATATTTAATGTAGTTAAATTTTATACAAAACCTGATATAACTTTGCAATTAATTTGATGCTCAATACAAGCACAACCCGCTCCATGTTTGGCTTTGTTATCGATTACAAAGCTCAGCAATCGACGTGGAGAATAATATAACTTAAAGGGAATGAGAAGTGCAATTTAAAATGGTAAAATCACTCAAATGTTGTTATCACAGAGACAGATAAAGGGGTTACAAAAACAAAATACAGTTCCACCGAAACAAGGAAAAAAGTGCACGTAGCTCTGATTACTGAATTAAAGAGAAGAAAAATCAGCAAAAAGAAACTGCCAGTCAACTCAAATGAAACTGTTGACAGACATTCACAAAGGGCTTGCTGGCGCAAAAACTGCCACATGATCACTAGACCGTAAGCGCTGGAGACTCAGTCTTTGATATTTCATATTTGCTGAAGTAATTGGTGTGAGAGGTACAAGCGTGACACAGAGAGAAATTCGAGATAGATGTTGCGGTAACGAGTGATCAGTCGAATGGCTGGCCTATAGCAGGAGTCTTCTCGCTTGTTTTGGCCCGGGGTAAATACAGGGAAAGCTTTCAACGCAACACAGATATTAATCAAAGGCCATATTAGTAGTTCTGTGCACGAGATTGGCCATTCATATAAAAGACAACTATTTCATAAGAACATCACGACTAAACAGTGTCTTTTTCTCGCTTTCCAAAGAGTTATGGATCAAAACTAGCAAGGTAAACTGTATATAATAGTTGGAACGAAGTCATGTTGGACAGTAACGCCAAGTCATTATATAACACTAAAAAAAATCCAAAATTACCTAAATGATCAATCTTTCGCCATGTGACAATTCTTTTCACAATTTCTAATGGGTCAAAGCAGACAATTATTTTATTTCCTTTTGGATGCTGTTCCAAATTAGAACCTGTAGCCATGTGACTATGTGATATGTATAGTATTGCCAAATTTGCAAGTTAGACTGATGTTAAATTTGCTGAATTATGTCCCTAAAGGAAGAAGGTACATTAGTAAACCCAAGAGAAGGTGGATGGAGAAAGAAGTCACAACGCACCAAATGGTCTAATGCCTCGACGTTACAATGCATCATCTTCAGGCCCCTGTACTGAAAAAATTGAATAATCATACAAATAAACCAGGTAACCTACGTAATACACTAGGTAGAATGAACAATCAGCTAGGCTCTCGAATGGATCACGTAGCATCGAAATACTAGTTCATGTGAAATGGAAGGAGTTTGACTTGGCAGGGTTTTGGTTTGGTGAGTAAACAACTGCATCCCCCGTGGCTAACTTAGGTTGCTTCCTTTACTAACAGTTTTCTATTTCTGATCTCCCTCGTCCTATATGGAAAAGTTTAAACAGAATTCTCATGGATACGGTGCCTGTGCAGAAAGTCTAGACAAGTAGAGAAAAGTTCCACCATCAAAATGCGACTGCTCCTACACAATCCATTAGTCACAATGTCGAAAGACGTGATCTGTGAGCATTTCACAGTATACCCACACTCAGCGAATAAGCGTAAAGCAGAAGATTCAGGAATGCTTTATCGCCGGACTAGCAAGGTTCTAGTGGAGGTGATTTGCTGTTGTCTTATTCCTACTTGTTGTGAAGTGTGTATCTGTGTCATGGGAACGACTGTGATAAAATCTTGTACTGTGTAGTGTTGGGTTTGTGTCATGGATGAAGGGAAGGAAGAGGGTGAAACCCAGTGCCGGCTAATGGCCTAATCCTTTCGAATATTACCAAAGGGACCGCCGAGCGTGACGTCACCATTCGAGGAACAGATCATCATCAACAGTGTCACATGTCATCACTTCATTGGATGCTTCGTAGAGGTTTGGAATTTAATCCAGGACGTTGCCGCAAAGATTGGTGACGAAGAAACGTACGCTAACACCTCTCCTCCTCTTGTCAACTAAATATTGGCAATGAAATTCTTCCAACATTAGAATTCGAACCATCTTACCTCCAAGTCGAGTGCCATTACACTGGCCGCACGTTGGCTACCTAGGCTGTGACAGCGGGTAACATTAGTATATAAAGTTTATATTTTAGGTATATGTTTTCCTTTAAATATCCTGTAGTAGCCCGTATACCGTGCGGTAAATAGAAGTACATATCCCGTACTCTAAATAGACAAATAAATGCTACTTCAGCATTACAAAGTAGTAGTGCACATTAGCAATCTTGGATTCGGAAATGTGTAAAAAGCTACTGCTGTTTCCGCATAAAAATTAATCAAGAGTTCGGTGTTCCCAAGTTCCCGCATCTAGAACCCATCAGTCACCTCAGCAGACATGAACAGAGCATTCTTCCTCCTCAGAGCAACATTTGCGCTTATGTATTCTATGTCGCCTCAGATGCCACACCAGCGAAATAAACACTTACTACTTCAATGTAAGTCTATGATTCTGCCACTATGATGATACTAGCAGCAGAGTTTGATAATCAATAACTCCGTGCGTCTGACTGGCAGAGTGCAAGTCTTTCGACTGGACGCCATTTCGGTGACTTGCTTGCCATGGCGTCTGTTCATGTTGTTGGGAAGAGAAGGTTAGATTAAAGGCAGATTGAAAATTAGTGTTCCGGCCGGGATTTGATGGTGCTACGTCTCGGTTTCCAGGCACGTGTCTTCCTACTAACCCCTAGGCCCGACTTGGAGTTAAATATCCCTTCATGAAAGAATAGATGTGAAATGTGTTTTCTTTTTTCCTGCGTTCCTTGCAGTTCAAAAGACTGTGATTTAGAGTTGTATATCCAAAAATATACACATCCTAACAACAATTAATATTACAGGTAAGAAGATTAGAAAATATACATGCTATTGTGAAACAGGAGACAGGAGAACCAGTTAGTGTACAGGGTATCACAACAATTAAACTGAGCAATAGTGTTGTGATTCATAATTCGCGAGTTCTACAGGTAGTACCAAAACTAGGATTAAATGGCTCAGTTTAAGATGCAAGAGTATATATTAACAATATCATTCCAGAAAACTGTAAGCAACTACAAGTAGCACCATCACACTTCACTGAAGTTAACAGAATTACATAAAATCTAAGAAACAAAAGCTTAAATGGTGTTGCTGGAATTTCAAACAGAATTCTGAAAAGTTGTTCTAACTAAATAAGTAGTGTCCTTAGTAATAAATGCAACGCATCATTGGCACAAGCATCATTGGCACAAGCCTTAAGTAACAAAATATTGCCAGTTGGTAATTTTGTGATCTTTCCAAGACATTTGATTGTGTATAGCACGTTACTCTCTTAAAAATTTTTGTTTTATTTGATGACTAGGAATTCAGGTAGGTTCGGGATCAGGTCACACTAATGGAAGGAATGGTGTCCCCACATAACTGCTTCAGCGTTCATCATCGTTAATACGTAATTTGCCTTTATTATAGTCAAACGAGTTGTACAAAAGATCAACAGTAAAACTGACAAAGTTGACTTTAGAAAAATGACTTTCAAACAGCTGCCCCTAATTATTAGCCACCAGCCATTAACTATACACCAAAAGTATAGAATTTTAAAAACAAATAACTACAGTTAGCAAAATACAATGAGAAGTTTTTTAACAGAATGACCTTTAAACAACTGCCATTAATTATGAACCTTCTGTCACTTAGTAGACGGCAATGGTAAGAATTTTAAAAACAATTAAGTCATTGAATACTTAGCTAAAATTAATCAAAATTCCCTAACAATGTGTTAAGCAAATGACTTTTAAAGAGCTGTTATTAAGTATGAACCCACCATTATCCAGTAGATAGCAAAATACAGAATTTAAACAAACAAAGAAGTCACTGAATAAGTAGCTGCAGTTAGTGAAAGGTTGCTAATCAGATTTGAAGTAAGTGATTTTTAAACAACTGCTATTAATTATCAACCCACTGTCATTCAGTAGAGAGCAAAATACATAATTTCAAAAGCAATTAAGTCATTGAGTAAGCACCTACATTTAGCCAAAATTCGCTGAACACGTTTAAACCAAATGACTCTTGAACAGCTGCCACTAATTACGAACCCACTGTCATTCGACAGCCACAAGGTACAAAATCGTAAAGCAATTAACAGTCACTGAATAAGCAGCTACAGTTAACCAAAATTCATTGATTATATTTTAAGCAAATTATTTATAACCAGCTGTTTTAATCATGAACCCACTCTCACTCAGCAAACAGCAAAATACTGAATTTTAAAAACAATTAACAGTCGCTGAATTGGCAGCTACAGTTAGCCAAAATTCTTTGATCAGATCTTTAAAAAAGACTCATGAACAGTTGTCATTAATTATGAACCCCTTGTCATTCAGTACACACACAAAGTACAAAATTAACAATCAAGAGTCACAAAATAGGCAGGTGCATTTAACCAAAATTCACTGATCAATTTTTAACAAAATAATTTTTAAAGAGCTGTTATTAGTTATTGCATAAACCGCACTGAGGGAGGAGGGGAGGAGGAGAAGGGAAAGTGGGAGAGGTAAGGACATACACGGAAGTAACTTAACTTGTACAGAATGGCGGCCATTATTCCACTCCTTCAGTCTGCAAGAGACTGGACCCCCATCAATAGTGTCGAACCGAGCAAGTAACCTCCAAGTCGCTGGTGTGTTTTACAAAATACCATGCTTACTCACGAAACAGCTTCGAACGGCAGGCGATAACCAACAGTCAAAACCAGGCTTGGTGCCTTCACAGGAGCTGATTCGCTCTCTCGTGTACCGTCCAGAACTGCAAACCTCTCGCACCCCTGGCCGACTCGCTCCGCACACCACAAGCTCACTGCCCAAATCTTCCTGCTTCAAGGCTTTTGTTCCCACCGATGGCGCCACCAATGTACCTCCAAAGCTATCCAGGCAAAGATCGTCAACAAGGAGCGAAATCGATACAATTCCGAGCCCTCACGGCTGAGTGTCCCCCACTGAAACTCAGACGCCCCCCAGAGTTTGGCACCAAGGGCAGAATGTAAAGTTGGGGCTAGGTACCTTCCTTAAAATAGCTAACATGTACTCCAGAGATCTTCCCGTTTCACTAAGGGCCCAGATATTTATTGGATCCAGAAATCTTCAAATTTTACAGAGGCCTATAAAACGGTGGGTCAGTGTACACACAAACACATGGTCTTCGAAGTTCCCCTTGAAATCGCGCCTTCCACAATTGTATCCACTGGCCTGACACCTACGCCTGCGCTCTATATTGCGTCTCTTTCCGTTATGTTGGATGGTTTGGGGGATGAATCGCTCAGGCAGCAGCCCACCAATGGTCCAGAGGTTACCCAAGAGCGATATAATAGGATAGGCCTGGATTAATGAGGCAGGAGTGACCCTGATGGTCTCATGCTGAGCAGCATTAAAAGCACTGTTATCAAAGCGGTCTTCAAATTCCTATTCATGTTCTCAGCAAACGATGACTAGGGGTAGCAAGGAATAGTGGTAACATGTCTAACATCGTGATCGAAACAACAGAATTCCCTTGATGTAAATGGTGGAGTATTATCACTTATTAGGGTGCTCGGTGGTGCAAAGACAACAAAGGTTTTGTTAAGATGCTGTTCAGATTGGTCACCAGTGACCTTGTGCCTGGGAATTAACCAGCTAGAATGGGAAAACCCATCCACCACCACCTGTTCCCCGCTTCTCCCCAGGTATGTGGAAGGGGTCCTATTTAGTCCACAAAAAGACGTTCCATGGGCCCTCTCTCACGAGTAGAGTCAAGAAAACCTTTGCTTGAGATAGAATTGGGTTTTCCTTGTTTGGGTAACCGACCACCCCGCCGCCCCACCACTACCTGATGCATATTCTTACACATAGACAGCCAAACAACGTGTTGTCCAATTTTGGACATCCTTAGGGAAACGTAGGTGACTGCCCTCCCCAGGTCTATTAAAATACCTAAAAACAGTGGGGACCAATATCTGAGGCAAACAAATTTTGAATGACCAATCGCCCTTCTCTTTTGACACACAATACTTCTATTAAGAACACACCTATCTATGAGCTTGCCATTTAAAAGGCTTTTTTTTTGTTTGGAAAATACGGGAATCTTTTTCCTGTCTGCCCTTGAGATCGCAAAATAGTTCGGGAACTTCGGTCAACACAACGCGACCCAAGGCAAGTTGGCAACCGTCTTCTGCATATTGTGAGGGAGTTGCAGTCTCCATACGTGCTACTTAAAGCGTCGGTCACACTGTCGTCCGGAACCTAGATAGGATGGCCTTTAAATCAACGAAATGCGGAGATGCGGACTGTCCAACGAGCAACCCTATCAGTTTTTCAGGGCTGGTCCAACCTCTAACTCAATGACTGATTGTCAGTCTCGAGCACAAATTCCCTATGCTAGAGGTAGAACTTAAACATCTCCAAGCTGAAGAGAACTGCCGAAGGTTCCCATTCACACACTGAATGCTTTAATTCAGTAGCAGATAAGCAGTGTTGGTGTGCCCCTCCCTCTGATGTTCTTGGAAGAGTACCGCCACTATCCCAGAATTGGATACGTCGGTCTGGATAAAGGGCTAGCCAAAATCCGATATAACCAACACAGTGTGTTTGCTAGGGGCGGCTTTAACTGCCTCAAAGGAAGAAGGAAGCTTGATAATTCCCCCTCCCCCCTCCCCCTCCCCTCCCCCAAATGAAGCGCTCGCCTTTCTTGCTCAAGTTATTCAAGGGTCACCGTGAATTGGGCGAAATTAGGAATACATTTTGGAAAGGAATTCGCTATTCCAATAAATCTGGCCACTTCTTTCTCGCTCTTGGGGGGGGGGGGGGGGGGGAGGGGTTGTAAGGGAGGTCATGCAAGGAACGTGTCCACTCCTGATCAGTGCTGACTCCAGCTAGAACCAAGTGACCCAAAAATAACTAACAGTATTTCTTCGATGTAGTCCAAACACTCCACGAACGTGGCACTGTAAACCACACATCCTCAAGATAGCTGTAAATAAATTTGAACTTAAGATCTCCAAAAACATGGACCAAATGATGAGACAAACTGGTCGCGGTCGTAGACATTTCGAAAGAAACCCGATTGAACTCGTAAAGGTTCCAATCAGTACAAAAGGCAGTAATTGGTTTGGAATCCTCGATATCTGATGTTAGGGTTGATTGAGGTCCAGTATAAAGAACAAGCGGGCACAGGTGAACCAGATGATGTGATTGTGTAGGTCTGGCAGTGGAACTCATTCCAAAACGAACTTCTGGTTTAGTGTGCTATAACCGACGACTGGCCGATAATCGCCACTCTGTCGTTTAGGTACAATCATAAAGGGATGAAACGTAGGGAGAAGTCGAAGGTCTAATAACATCAGCCCAGAGCATGTTATTAATTAGCCCATGCAAAATCTTGATCTTGGTCAGGAATAATCTAGAAGGCGCCTTATGAACAGGAATATCGTTAACCAAGCGTTTCTTATATCGGCTCTCTCTAACGACGCCTAATGTATTAGTGAGGACATCGGAAAATCGGGATAACATGCTCAAAAGTTGGCTAGCCTCGCCAGGTTCCAGATGATCAATGGCAAACTCAGACGACCCCACTGCACATTACTAATCGGTTGAGAGCGCCAACACGAACACAATGTTATCCTATCATTAGGGCAAAACTTGAAATAAAAGGTGTGTGCTTGATAATCCATAACCACAATGGTAAGCTCAAGCTAATCACAGCTTAGTATCAAGTTAAACGACAAATTCTTAACAACAAAAAAGTTGATAGGCCATGTAAAATTCATTATTCATAACTTGCCCCGAAATTCCATTACTAGAGGTAGCTCTTGTCCATTAGCCACCTACATCTCCGAGATGGAGGGCACAGCATCAGATTTCGCACTACTCTCATGTGGGAGCAATTCTTAATAAGTAGACGGGTACCTCCTTCCGCCGGTGTCCTAAGGTGTTAGATGTTCGGATATGAGCCCCGCTTCACCGGACATCTACAAAATGCCTGCTATCACCACACCTGAAACAGACCATAAGTTTAAAACTACAGAGCGCAAAGCCCACTGCCTCCTGCTGGTTCCCCTCAGAGGAAGTAACAAGGCGACCGCCCACCTCCCATTGTTCAACAGCAAATCTTAACCCATCCATCTCGGCAAGTATGGTATCTAATTCCACGAAGGTGATAGGTTTCCTAGAAAAAACCACATGTAACCGCTACTCAGGCTTTATGCCTCTCAATATGGTCTTAACCATATCACCTTCAACTGCTCGCAATCTCAGAGCTAGCATAGCATTGCAGATCTCATAAATCTATTTAAGCAAGGTCTCATGCTGGCATTGCGATGCCAAAAATACTTGTGCTCCAACTCATGCCTGATCCTGGTTGACAACTTTAGCTGAATAATTCACTGTCCCAAATCAATAAGGGATCCTCCACTCTGTATAATTTCAGAGAAAATCTTACTTAAAACCCCACAGGTTAGTGGATAAAGGCGCTGAAGAACAATGGCATGTGAAATCCACAATGCATCAGCATGAAATTCAAACTGAACTGTTAATCATAACACAACTTCAATCTGCTCGACAGAAAGCTTGTTAATCACTTGTAGTAGACGCAAAACGGCGTTTGGAAACCTAGCAGAAGCACTTATTGGTCCCTCAGTTTTCTGCCCACTCGCTCGACGACGTGATTTATCAGCTATTCAGTCTATCTCGCTTACACTAGATACGTCATCTAACGCAAGAAGATTCAAATGTACCTGTAGCTTCCTAAATTAACTAAGTTATCAACAACTGGTTTGGGTGATGTTTCTCTGTTACCTTAGCCTTCCAGCTCACCAGATCTCACGCCGTGTGATTTCTTCCTGTGAGTTTATGTTAATGAAAGTAACCTCAACGTCACCAACGTTGCTAGAATTGCAGGAACGCATAACTGGTGCTGTGACTGACATTGATAGAAACGTGGTAGTGACCACATGGATGAAACTGATTTGCTATTTGGATGTGTGCCGGGTGACCAAGGACGCCCGCAAGGAACATTTGTAGAAGGTACCAGAAACTATGTGAGTGTCTCCATCTCTTGCCGGCCGCGGTGGCCGAACGGTTCTAGGCGCCTCAGTTCAGGAACCGCGCGACTGCTACGGTCGTAGGTTCGAATCCTGCCTCGGGAATGGGTGTATGTGATGTGGCTCTAAGAACTATGGGACTTAATACTGAGGTCATCTGTCCCCTAGACTTAGAGCTACTTAAGCCTGACTAACCTAAGGACGTCACACACATCCATGCCCGAGGCAGGATTCGAACCTGCGGCCGTAGCAGCAGCGCGGTTCCGGACTGAAGCGCTTAGAACCGCTCGGCCACACCGACCGGCTGTGTGTGATGTCCTTAGGTTAGTTAAGATCAAGTAGTTCTAAGTTCTAGGGGACTGATGACCTCAGATGTTAAGTGTCATAGTGCCCAGAGCCATTTGATCCATTTTTTGTGTCCATCTCTTCATGTATCACCCATCTTTGTATGTCGTACACATGTCAATGAACAGTGCTTTGAAACTTGATTAATCACTAATAAATGTATATATATGTACCCAAAACTCAACAATGTGGCGCTCCCTTTGCGATTTATCACCAGTCACAAAAATTCTCCAATATTTTTTCAACTATTCAGTACAACATTTTGGATTCTGTTTGTTATGATTCAAACCACTTGTATATAAAGCCTTCCCTTCTATAATAAGCTGTACAGTCTCGGTCTTCTATCAGTTTCACCCCACGTTGACGATCTTTGCCTGTGTAACTTTGGAGATATGGTGGTGGTGCCATTGGTGTGAACAAAAACTGAGAAACTAGAATGTTTTCTGCAGTGAGCGTATGGAGTGCGGAACGTGTCGGCAGGGGGCGCAAGAGGTTTAGAGTTTTGGATGTTACACGAGAGAACAAATCGGCTTCTGTGAAGGCGCAGTTAACTGCTGCCCTGCGAAGCTGTTTCTGTGAGTTGGCATGATACACTACTGGCCATTAAAATTGCTACACTACGAAGATGACGTGCTACAGACGCAAAATTTAACCGAGAGGAAGAAGATGCTGTGATATGCAAATGATTAGCTTTTCAGAGCATTCACACAAGGTTGGCGCCGGTGGCGACACCTACAACGTGCTGACATGAGGAAAGTTTCCAACCGATTTCTCATACACAAATAGCAGTTGACCGGCGTTGCCTGGTGAAACGTTGTTGTGATGCCTCGTGTAAGGAGAAGAAACCCGTACCATCACGTTTCCGACTTTGATAAAGGTCGGGTTGTAGGCTATCGCGATTGCGGTTTATTGTATCGCGACATTGCTGCTCGAGTTGGTCGAGATCCAATGACTTTGAGCCGAATATGGAATCGGTGGGTTCAGGAGGGTAATATGGAGTGCCGTGCTGAATCCCAACGGTCTCGTATCACTAGCAGTCGAGATGACAGGCATCTTATCCGTATGGCTGTAACGGATCGAGCAGCCACGTCTCGATCCCTGAGTCAACAGATGGGGACGTTTGCAAGACAACAACCATCTGCACGAACAGTTCGACGACGTTTGCAGCAGCATGGACTCAGCTCGGAGACCATGGCTGCGGTTACCCTTGACGCTGCATCACAGACAGGAGCGCCTGCGATGGTGTACTCAACGACGAACCTGGGTTCACGAATGGCAAAACGTCATTTTTTCGGATGAATCCAGGTTCTGTTTACAGCATCATGATGGTCGCATCCGTGTTTGGCGACATCGCGGTGAACGCACATTGGAAGCGTGTATTCGTCATCGCCATGCTGGCTTATCACCTGGCGTGATGGTATGGGGTGCCACTAGTTACACGTCTCGTTCACCTCTTGTTCGCATTGACGGCACTTTGAATAGCGGACGTTGCATTTCAGATGTATTACGACCCGTGGCTCTACACTTCATTCGATCCCTGCGAAACCCTACATTTCGGCAGGATAATGCATGACCGCATGTTGCAGGACCTGTACGGCCATTCTGGATACAGAAAATGATCGACTGCTGCCCTGGCCAGCATATCCTCCAGATCTCTCAGCAATTGAAAACGTCTGGTCAATGGTGGTCGAGCAACTGGCTCGTCACAATACGCCAGTCACTACTCTTGATGAACTGTGGTATCGTGTTGAAGCTGCATGGGCAGCTGTACCCGTACGCGCCATCCGATCTCTGTTTGACTCAATGCCCAGGTGTATCAAGGCCGTTATTACGGCCAGAGGTGGTTGTTCTGGGTACTGATTTCTCAGGATCTATGCACCCAAATTGCATGAAAATATAATCAAATGTCAATTCTAGTATAATATATTTGTCCAATGAATACCCGTTTGTCATCTGTGTTTCTTCTCGGTGTAGCAATTTTAATTGCCAGTAGTGTATTTTGGAGGTCATTTGGCCAGTTCGCCGCTAGTGAAGGTGGTCCAATCTCTTGCAGGCTTAAGAAGGATGGGGGCCATCTTGTCCAATCTAAGTTACTTCCATGTATGTCCTTACCTCTCGGACTCCCATTCCCTTATCCCCCTCCCCCTTCCCCTAATTGGATTTATGCAACCACCACTTATAATTAATAGCATGTTTAAAAGTCGTTTTGCTAAAAATGATCAGTGAATTTTGGTTAATTTCAGCTGACTATTCAGTGACTGCCAACTGTGTGTACTGAATAACAGTGAGTTCATAACTAATGGCAGCAGTTTAAAAACCTTCTTTAAAGATCTGATCAGTGAATTTTGGCTAGCTGTGGCTGGTTATTCACCGACTGTTAATTGTTTTTAAAATTCTGTATTTTGGTGTCTGCTGAGTGACAGTGAGTTCCTAATTAATACCTGATGTTTAAAAATTATTAGCTTCAAATCTGATCAGGGAGTTTTGCTTAACTGTAGCTAATTGTAGTTAATTGTTTTTGAAATTATGTACTTTTGTGGTATAGTTAATGGATGGTGGCCCAAAATTTGTGGCAGCTGTTTAAAAGTCTTTTTTCTAAAGTCTGATCAGGGAAATTTCCTGTTGATTGTTTTTACAACTTGTTTGAATTTAATAAAGGCAAGTTATTTATTAAAGACGATGAATGCAGAACCAGTGATGCGGGGACCCCAGTCCTTCCATTAGGGTGACCAGACCCCAAATCTTCCCACTCAAATTTCTAGTTATCAACTGGCAGCAGGGCGTTGTTATTTATTCACAATAAATTGCCTGGCAGAGGGTTCAATGAAACACCTTCAAGCTGTCTCTCTAATGCTTGTAACAGCATTCTCTGTTACTACCTTACTCGTGTTAACTGCAAACTGTATTTGGTTAATTACATATTGTTTCCAGGTATTATCATCATCATAGAAGGCAGGCCATGCCCAGGAATAGGCTACCTCAAGAAAGACCACATTTTGTACCAGTTACGCATTAGGCAGAAACAGGGCGAGGGCACAATGCCTGAGTTGTCTGCCCATTTGTGCTGCATCACAGGGAAAGGCCTGGACTTCAGCCCCAGTTCCACTGGTGAGATACGTGCTGTGCTGAGTGATGGTTCAGCAGCATTCGCAGAATTGCGGGAAAATGTAAACTTCTTATGAGACAGCCAGTCTACATGCATACAAGTGTTCAAATGGTTCAAATGGCTCTGAGCACTATGGGACTTAACATCTGTTGTCATCAGTCCCCTAGAACTTAGAACTACTTAAACCTAACTAACCTAAGGACATCACACAAATCCATGCCCGAGGCAGGATTCGAACCTGCGACCGTAGCGGTCACGCGGTTCCAGACTGAAGCGCCTAGAACCGCAAGGCCACACCGCATACAAGTGTACAGGATTCAAGCACAGGCCACACATTGGGTCAATGCAATGTAAGACAGGTGTCCCTGAAGCCCGACTAAGATCAATAGAGTTGTAAATGTGTTTTAGATAAGAAGAAGAAAATATGGGCTTTCACAAAAGGCTAGTAACACAATCAAATCTTGGCTAGTGTTCTGTAAAACAAATATAGGAAATTAATAAAAAACGCTGGCGTTCTAAGAAATGGCACAGATTACATGGCCAGCAGTGAAAGTGTTAAGGTTTGGCTTCTGCCTATGGTCCGTATCTCTTAGCTTCTAAGTGACTTTCGGCTTCTTCTTGTTCTGCTTGCTGAAGATTTCAGCTTTAAGATTACGAAACAAGTGGGCATGGAAATCCACCAGAATCTGTGGGAAAATTCTGGAAGAGAGTTGTCACTTGGCACAGCAATACCTAATGAGAATTTGTGCCAGGCAAGGACATGAACTAGGAGTTTCTGGTTTTAGAGACTACACTATCAGAACACACTTCCACGCCTGACTCAAATTTTCGCTGACACTGATGTTTCCAGGTCTGATTTCTGAACAATACAAACATTGGTTCGCCCCCTCCCCCAAGGTTTGGGAATAGCCACTGGAAAAACGGATTTTGTGGAGGATTGTACTACAACGAACATATATGATGTATCATAAGAAACAGTTAAAACTGACACAGGTTAAATAATACAAGAATAGGAGCAGAAACATCCCCATAAAAGTGGGCCTCCGAGTAAAGGTGCCGAAGGGACCTGGTCGTACTGGCGAGGACGTGGGCATCAGAAGGGATTTTTCAAATAACAGAGTTGGTTAAAAGTTAAAAGTTCAGTCTCTTCACCGTGCATGTGCGACCGTAGAATTTATATTGCGACATGTAGAATGTCCTGTTGCTGGCTTGGAAGTGACCATCTGTGCAATGGTACTGTTTAATTAATTTTAATTTATGGCTAACAGAGAAGATAAACCTAGTTATTTCCACCAATTAATGACATGTGAGACCCCACATGCATCAGCCCGATTAAAAAATTTGAAAAACGTTCTTCGTAGAGCCTCATTAATGTATGTTGGGATTTCTGAACTGTTGGCTACGTTCCCTTCCAGGGGCCAACCAATGCATCTGTTGCATTAACATTAAATAAATCCAGTCACAATTTCAATATCTGGAGGTAGAATATGCGGTGGAATAATTTTCACTATTCACAGCGTTTTTAATTTTAAGAAACTGAATTTATTCAAAATAATTAAATGTCACTTTCCACATAGTTATCAATCGCTTACTACTAAATTGATAACATCTGTGCCATGGTTTAAATAAACATAAATAGGATCATACGTTCGCATAAACTTCTGAACATCCAATCAAAATAAATAAAGTTCTCTAGCACAAGTTGAAAGTTAAATTTCTGTAATCACGAAATAACGACATTCTAAGTGCAAATCATTCTAGAAGGTAACTACACAGAACTTTTTAAAGTTTAGACTAAGTCACCTAACCCAAATTATTCAGAGTCCACATGATGAAGTATTTTAAAATCTTCATGATCAAGACATTCAAATATCACAAGCTCCCAATGCAACCAACTCAACTAACACAAAATCTTTTAATTCCACACAAGCTCAAAATGTTTCAGAGTGTTCACTATCGAAAGATTCGAAAATCACAAATTTATGACTAGATACTTGGAAATATTGTCGATAAACTCACGTGGTGACTTACTACCACACATACGTGCTATCTCTTCTAGGTGTTAAAGCTAACTGCAGGATGAACGCAAAAGTGCCCCCACGCCAATATGACCACTGTTATTTATACCCTTGCATTGATATTAAACAAACTTGCACACTTCCGACTACTGAAAACATACATAAACAATAAATTTAGCACTGTAAATTTAATATCATATACGTGTACTGTATATCGATTTGGATGTAAATGTAGTTATTATGTAACTTAAATAGTTTGACCACTAATAATGTTTTTCTCCAAGCAGACGCTAATTTTTGTCGTTATGCTATCAATAAAAAAGGAAAATTAAAACCGGTTGCCGTCATACCTCCCTAACAATATCGACTTATTAATTCTGCCGCTACTTTCAATATTTTCTACCTTCTATCAAAGATAATTAAAGTTTTTGTGCTTAGATGTGCATTCTGGCCTGTAATTTATTTACGTAATACAGTATTCACAAAATAATCTACAATAACATTTCGATAGCTCTCACTGAGCCCTACCCACGGACACCACAGAGGTGAGAATAGCTCAAAGCGTTATTGAGATATTAATTTTTAAAGGTCTTTTTATTCATAAAATGTCTGGCATTAAATAACTTAGAGACTATACTTCATAGTGAGGGCACGTCTTCGCCAATATATTCATCTCAATTTTGTCTTTGTAGCCAAGTTACTGGCTGAGAAGTCAGGCTGGTTTTAGTTTTTATTATAGTTACCTTATTTGGTACTTTTTCTGTTCATGGCCGATATTCTTTAAGTCCACGCTAACGTCTGGGTTTTTTCCATCACACGGCGTGTGCCTCCAGCTGGCTCACCTACAATCTACGTTTCTCATACTCCGAGCTCTTCCAGTCACCGTGAATCAAAGGGTGCCGCCACCTACTGACGTCACCGCAAACGGAGTGCGGCCCACCTCGGCTTCCACAGCTGTCAAAACACACCCTCTTGGGTCACAACACTCACTGACTCAGCTGTTAATGTTACAACAGGACGCATGGGCGCGTCAGTTTTTAAAGCTTTTCCCTTTAATGATTTTTGGGATATCCCGTCTCAGTACCCTGCTTACTACTCCATACACATAGTGAATGGTGTCGCAAGTGGCACCAAACACTGATATGCCCATAAGTAGTTGTACTCATATTCCTTTAAACCAGAGCAAGCGACGGCGTGCCACACTTCACACAAGCCGAGTGTGCGTGCCACTTTTTTTAAAAGAAAAGAAAGAAAGAAAGAAAGAAAGAGGTGGAGCCTCTCCACGCCCACATCGGCAACATGGCCAACTAAAAATGTCTACTGCCATCTCCACATCAGGGTTAATTTTCATTAAAGTGAGGTGTTGCGTGATGTGGGTACTGCGATGTTTGCCTACGACTGGTTAAAGTTAACCATTAATACGCGCTCATCTGGAGATAGATTGGGTCGAAAGTCGAACGAAGGGTAGCGGTTTGAAGGGCAGAGGCGAAAAAAGTGCCAAAGGTAAAAAACATCTGCGATAGGTAGGTCGGATAGTAAGAGCAGTAGCGGATGTCTTGCAGACTGCGATAGGTCTTGCAAGAATGGGTTATGTTAGAAGTGGGTACTGAAATCTAGTTTCGCAGGACAGAATGGATCAGGTTGTGGAAAGAGGCCAAGGTCAATTACTGTTAGTTATACAAGAAAACACACAACTTTATTCGTGAAACCAATGCACAGTTCTCTTTAAAACAAGAAAGATCAATTCACGGCTGAGGGCCACATAACTTCTCCAGACTAAGTTTAAATGATTGCTCTTAAAACACAAGGATTTAGCCGAAGGCCTTACTTTAGTAAAATTACAATATCTTCTCGGCTAACGGCCGAAATAATATTTCAGATCAACCAAGGAAATTCTTTAAAAGGCAAGCATTTACAAATTCCGGCTAAATGCTATATTTAGGAAAATTGAAGTTAATTCATCGGCTGAAAGCCCAATTTAAAAAAAAATTTCTTTACATAATGAAAGAGAGACTTTAAAGATAAGCCGTCACACAGTACAGCAGAAAAACATCTTAAGAAAACTTGAGGTATCTTGTCAGTTGAAGGCCCAATCAGATGGTTCAAATGGTTCTGAGCACTATGCGACTTAACTTCTGAGGTCATCAGTTGCCTAGGACATAGAACTAATTAAACCTAACTAACCTAAGGACATCACACACATCCATGCCCGAGGCAGGATTCGAACCTGCGACCGTAGCGGCCGCTCGGTTCCAGACTGTAGCGCCTAGAACCGCACGGCCACTCCGGCCGGCGCCCAATCAATTACTCAAGGATAACTAAAGACAACCTTAAGAAAAAAAATTACAGAACACGGCAGAAGGCCGTTTCAAGAATTCAACATAATTAAAGAGGAAGCTTAGAGACAAGGATTTACATATTAAAGCCACAGATTCTGAAACAAAAGCGTCTGAAGGCCTAATTATAGAGCAACAAGAATTTTAAATGAAACACAGCTGGAGGCCTAATCTTAAAGTTGCTATGAAATTCGGCTGAAGGCCATATACTAAACATAAAACAGACAATATTACTACACGGCTGAAGGCCTGGCACAGTACCTGCGACCAAATAAAATGACAATCACAAACAAAAAACAGTGGTACTCAGAAGTATTCCAAGGGTCGGCCTGAGGAGGAAACTTTAACAACAGTTTGGGTGAGACAGGCAGCCAAGCGTAACACTGAACAGTTGGGTGGCAACACGACCTAGCGATGGCTGAGGAACCAACCAACAGCCTAATCAATTCCCTTCCACCCGATACACTCGCTGCTCTACTTCAACCGACCGACTGACTACTCCAGTATGCAGACAGCATTCATCTGCTGATGGAAATCACAGAAGCTACACACAGTTCCACGTAAACACACTTGCACAAGAACCTGAAAATCGTAAAAGCAATCACTGTGGAACAACAAGGACGAATGAATTCGACATAGCCGGCCGGTGTGGCCGAGCGGTTCTAGGCGCTACAGTCTGGAACCGCGCTACCGCTACGGTGGCAGGTTCGAATCCTGCCTCGGGCGTGGATGTTTGTGATGTCCTTCGGTTAGTTAGGTTTAACTAGTTCTAAGTTCTAAGGGACTAATGACCTCAGCAGTTGAGTCCCATAGTGCTCAGAGTCATTTGAGCCATGTCCTTAGGTTAGTTAGGTTTAAGTAGTTCTAAGTTCTAAGGGACTGATGACAGATGTTGAGTCCCATAGTGCTCAGAGCCATTTGACCCATTTGAAGAGCCATTTGAACCATTTTGAATTCGACATACAGAGAGTTTCCACATGCGGTCGGTGACCAAATACACGTCGTCCGATGAGACGACCGACCGAACGACCAGCACAGGTCTTTCCCACTCAAGTTACGTGTGTCGGCAACGGACGGGTGAGTCTTGGCTGTCCGAAGCTGACTGCAGCTCCAACCCGATTCAACTCTATGTCCATTCAGAACTCGGAGACACGGCGACCCGTGCACACTGGCTCGGACCCATCCATGCAGAAGTAACTCTTGCCCATTGGCCACGACATCTCTGCGCAAGGAAGGAACCGACCCACGTCCGGCACGATGACCACAGAAACGGTCAAAAGACGCAATACACGTCGCCCGATGAGACGACCAACCGAACGACCAATCAACGGTCTTCCCGCTCCAGTCTCCTTCCGTCGGACAGTGCATGTGTGTCGCAAGTGGTTGGCTAGCACTGGCTGTCCGCACCTCACTGGCACCCCGTCACCGACTCACTGCTGCTGCGTCCTGGCTTTACTGCTGCTGCACCCCCGACTGAGCTTCCACCCACACTCCAGGCACACGACGACCCGGAAATACTATCGGTCGCTCCAGAGATGGTATGTCAGTTCACTTATCGACAAGCGCTGCTGTTGCCACTTACGGGCAGGTAAGGCAGGAAGTTAATGACGCCAGTAAATGGAGTAATAAACGAGGCGGCAGCACCGCAAGAGACGATAACAAACAATAAACGGGATGAATACGATCCGCGCAAGGCTCAGTTGTCATGCAAGCGGATACCGTGTCAAGCCATATGTTCGTCATAAGAGATCGGTTCCCCCCCCCCCCCCCCCCCCCAAGAACCATGGACCTTGCCGTTGGTGGGGAGGCTTGCGTGCCTCAGCGATACAGATGGCCGCACCGTAGGTGCAACCACAACGGAGGGGTATCTACTGAGAGGCCAGACAAACGTGTGGTTCCTGAAGAGGGGCAGCAACCTTTTCAGTAGCTGCAGGGGCAACAGTCTGGATGATTGACTGATCTGGCCTTGTAACACTACCAAAACGGCCTTGCTGTGCTGGTACTGCGAACGGCTGAAAGCAAGGGGAAACTATAGCCGTAATTTTTCCCGAGGGCTTGCAGCTTTACTGTATGGTTAAATGATGATGGCGTCCTCTTGAGTAAAATATTCCGGAGGTAAATTAGTCCCCCATTCGGATCTCCGGGCGGGGACTACACAGGAGGACGTCGTTATCAGGAGAAAGAAAACTGGCGTTCTACGGATCGGAGCGTGGAATGTCAGATCCCTTAATCGAGCAGGTAGGTTAGAAAACTTAAAAAGGGAATTGGATAGGTTAAGTTAGATATAGTAGAAATTAGTGAAGTTCTCTGGCAGGAGGAACAAGCCTTTTTGTCAGGCGAAAACAGGGTTATAAATACAAAATCAAACAGGGGTAATGCAGGAGTAGGTTTCATAATCGGGTAAGCTACTACAAACAGCATAGAGAACGCCTTATTGTGGCCAAGATAGATACGAAGCCCATGCCTACTACAGTAGTACAAGTTTATATGCCAACTAGCTCTGCAGATGACGAAGAAATTGATGAAATGTATGATAAAATAAAAGAAATTATTCAGATAGTGAAGGGAGACGAAAATTAAATATTCATGGGTGACTGGAATGCGGTAGTAGGAAAAGGGAGAGAAGGAAACATAGTGGGTGAATATGGATTGGGGGAGAGAAATGAAAGAGGAAGCCGCCTGGTAGAATTTTGCACAGAGCATAACTTAATCATAGCTAACACTTGGTTCAAGAATCATAAAAGAAGTTTGTATACATGGAAGAAGCCTCGAGATACTGGCAGGTTTCAGATAGATTATATAATGGTAAGACAGAGATTTAGGAACCAGGTTTTAAATTGTAAGACATTTCCAGGAACAGATGTGGACTCTGACCACAATCTATTGGTTATGAACCGTAGATTAAAACTGAAGATACTGCAAAAAGGTGGGATTTTAAGCAGATGGGACATGGATAAACTGACTAAACCAGAGGTTGTACAGAGTTTCAGGGAGAGCATAAGGGAACAATTGACAGGAATGGGGGAGAGAAATACAGTAGAAGAAGAATGGGTAGCTTTGAGAGATGAAGCAGTGAAGGCAGCAGAGGATCAAGTAGGTAAAAAGACGAGGGCTAGTAGAAATCCTTGGGTAAAACAAGAAATGTTGAATTTAATTGATGAAAGGAGAAAATATAAAAATGCAGTAAATGAAGCAGGCAAAAAGGAATACAAACGTCTCAAAAATGATATTGACAGGAAGTGCAAAATGGCTAACCAGGGATGGCTAGAGGACAAATGTAAGGATGTAGAGGCTTATCTCACTAGGGGTAAGATAGATATTGCCTACAGGAAAATTAAAGAGACCTTTGGAGAAAAGAGAACCACTTGTATGAATATCAAGAGCTCAGATGGAAACTCAGTTCTAAGCAAAGATGAGAAAGCAGAAAGGTAAGATAGATACTGCCTACAGGAAAATTAAAGAGGCCTTTCGAGAAAAGAGAGCCACGTGTGTAATAATAGCAAGAGCTCAGATGGGATCCCAGTTCTAAGCAAAGAAGGGAAAGCAGAAAGGTGGAACGAGTATATAGAGGGTCTATACAAAGGCGATGTACTTGAGGACAATATTATGGAAATCGAAGAGGATGTAGATGAAGATGAAATGGTAGATACGATACTGCGTGAAGAGTTTGATAGAGCACTGAAAGACCTGAGTCGAAACTAGGCCCCGGGAGTAGACAATATTCCATGAGCACTACTGACGGCCTTGGGAGAGCCACTCCTGACAAAACTCTACCATGTGGTGAGCAAGATGAATGAGACAGGCGAAATACCCACAGACTTCAAGAAGAATATAATAATTCCAATCCCAAAGAAAGCAGGTGTTGACAGATGTGAAAATTACCGAACTATCAGTTTAATAAGTCACGGTTGCAAAATCTAACTCGAATTCTTTACAGACGAATGGAAAAAGTAGTGGAAGCTGACCTCCGGGAGATCAGTTCGGATTCCATAGAAATGTTGGAACAGGTGAGGCAATACTGGCCCTACGACTTATCTTAGAAGCTACACTCCTGGAAATGGAAAAAAGAACACATTGACACCGGTGTGTCAGACCCACCATACTTGCTCCGGACACTGCGAGAGGGCTGTACAAGCAATGATCACACGCACGGCACAGCGGACACACCAGGAACCGCGGTGTTGGCCGTCGAATGGCGCTAGCTGCGCAGCATTTGTGCACCGCCGCCGTCAGTGTCAGCGTTTGCCGTGGCATACGGAGCTCCATCGCAGTCTTTAACACTGGTAGCATGCCGCGACAGCGTGGACGTGAACCGTATGTGCAGTTGACGGACTTTGAGCGAGGGCGTATAGTGGGCATGCGGGAGGCCCGGTGGACGTACCGCCGAATTGCTCAACACGTGGGGCGTGAGGTCTCCACAGTACATCGATGTTGTCGCCAGTGGTCGGCGGAAGGTGCACGTGCCCGTCGACCTGGGACCGGACCGCAGCGACGCACGGATACACGCCAAGACCGTAGGATCCTACGAAGTGCCGTAGGGGACTGCACCGCCACTTCCCAGCAAATTAGGGACACTGTTGCTCCTGGGGTATCGGCGAGGACCATTCGCAACCGTCTCCATGAAGCTGGGCTTCGGTCCCGCACACCGTTAGGCCGTCTTCCGCTCACGCCCCAACATCGTGCAGCCCGCCTCCAGTGGTGTCGCGACAGGCGTGAATGGAGGGACGAATGGAGACGTGTCGTCTTCAGCGATGAGAGTCGCTTCTGCCTTGGTGCCAATGATGGTCGTATGCGTGTTTGGCGCCGTGCAGGTGAGCGCCACAATCAGGACTGCATACGACCGAGGCACACAGGGCCAACACCCGGCATCATGGTGTGGGGAGCGATCTCCTACACTGGCCGTACACCGCTGGTGATCGTCGAGGGGACACTGAATAGTGCACGGTACATCCAAACCGTCATCGAACCTATCGTTCTACCATTCCTAGACCGGCAAGGGAACTTGCTGTTCCAACAGGACAATGCACGTCCGCATGTATCCCGTGCCACCCAACGTGCTCTAGAAGGTGTAAGTCAACTACCCTGGCCAACAAGATCTCCGGATCTGTCCCCCATTGAGCATGTTTGGGACTGAATGAAGCGTCGTCTCACGCGGTCTGCACGTCCAGCACGAACGCTGGTCCAACTGAGGCGCCAGGTGGAAATGGCATGGCAAGCCGTTCCACAGGACTACATCCAGCATCTCTACGATCGTCTCCATGGGAGAATAGCAGCCTGCATTGCTGCGAAAGGTGGATATACACTGTACTAGTGCCGACATTGTGCATGCTCTGTTGCCTGTGTCTATGTGCCTGTGGTTCTGTCAGTGTGATCATGTGATGTATCTGACCCCAGGAATGTGTCAATAAAGTTTCCCCTTCCTGGGACAATGAATTCACGGTGTTCTTATTTCAATTTCCAGGAGTGTAGATTAAGGAAAGACAAACCTACGTTTCAAGCATTTGTAGACTTAGAGAAAGCTTTTGACAGTGTTGAGTGGAAAACTCTGTTTCAAATTCTGAAGGTAGCAGGGGTAAAACACAAGGAGCGAAAGGCTATTTACAATTTGTAAAGAAACCAGATGGCAGTTATAAGAGTCTTGGGACATGAAAGGGATGCAGTGGTTGGGAAGGGAGCGTGACAGGGTTGCAGCCTCTCCCCGATGTTATTCAATCTGTATTTTGAGCAAGCAGTGAAGGAAACAAAAGAAAAATTTGGAGTAGGTATTAAAATCCATGGAGAAGAAATAGAAACGTTGAGGTTCGCAGATGACATTGTAATTCTGTCAGAGACAGCAAAGGACTTGAAAGAGCAGTTGAACGGAATGGATAGTGTCTTGAAAGGAGGGTATAAGATGAACATCAACAAAAGCAAAACGAGGATAATGGAATGTAGTCGAATTAAGTCGGGTGACGCTGAGGGAATTAGATTAGGAAATGCGACATTTAAAGTAGTAAAGGAGTTTTGCTATTTGGGAAGCAAAATAATTGAGGATGGTCGAAGTAGAGAAGATATAAAATGTAGACTGGCAATGGCGAGGAAATCGTTTCTGAAGAAGAGAAATTTGTTAACATCGGGTATAGATTCAAGTGTCAGGAAGTCGTTTCTGAAAGTTTTGTATGGAGTGTAGCCATGTATAGAAGTGAAACATGGACGATAACTAGTTTGGACAAGACGGGAATAGAAGCTTTCGAAATGTGGTGCTACAGAAGAATGCTGAAGATTAGATGGGTAGATCATATAACTAATGAGGAGGTATTGAATAGGATTGGGGAGAAGAGAAGTTTGTAGCACAACGTGACTAGAAGAAGGGATCGGTTGGTAGGACATGTTCTGAGGCATCAAGGGATCACCAATTTGGTATTGGAGGGCAGCGTGGGGGGTAAAAATCGTAGAGGGAGACCAAGAGATGAATACACTAAACAGATACAGAAGGATGTAGGTTGCAGTAGGTACTGGGAGATGAAGAAGCTTGCACAGGATAGAGTAGCATGGAGAGCTGCATCAAACCAGTCTCAAGACTGAAGACCACAACAATAACAGCAAGAGATCAGTCCGTGACGGTGCTGCAGCTCGGTGTGCTGCAGTTTAGTCTGTGAGAGCCCCCTGCCGTACTGTGTCAGTGGAGACTTGGCGCGGGGGAAGACCCAGGTCGCCCACCGGTGTCTGGTGCGCAAGCGTCGAAGCCAAGCGCTCGGAGATGACTGGTCGCGAAGCGGCACCACTCCTCACTCGTTGGCTGCGCTGAGAGGTTCAGTACGGGCCGCGGTAGAGTCTTCCCTGTGTAGCGGACGACGCAGCCCGTGCCCTTGAGCTCATGATCGCGCTGGTAGCCCACTCGTCGGAGCAGAGCTGCTCGGAACCGTTGGGCTCTGCGTTCCTGCGACGGCACCCGTGTTCTTTTTCGGCGTGTCCGTCGCGCTGTGGTTTTCCGCCGGCTGCTCCATAAGGGGAACGGCGGTAGGTGCCCTCCCTTCACCTGTGGCATCCGCACAGATTTCGTGCGCCAACTGCAGCAGAGTGGCCTTAAAAGCTGCCCTATCTGCGTCCATGGCGGCTTTGAAGGCCCCAGTCGGCTCCTCCGCCGCGTCCGCCAGTAAGGCGCGCATCTCCTGCACTTGGGCGCCTGCTGTCCAACCGCCGGCGGCCAGTCCCCCGCGCCACTCTCACTGGCGCGATATTCCGGCCGGCCGTGGGCAGTGGGAAATGTCTTCTCGCCTTTCGGTTGCGTCTTCGTTCGGCGAAGATTACGGCGCCGTCGTCGTGTCTTCTCGGTTTCCGCCTCGTCTCCAGCGTAGCCGTCGCTGGCGACAGCTGGGCAGCCACGCCAGTTTGCCACATGTGGCCCGCCGCAGCGAGCACAAGTTGGCGCCTCTTCTCGTCATCTGTCACAGGCGCTGGTGTCGTGCGCGCCGGCGCACTTTACGCACCGCGGCGAGTTGCGGCAGTATTTAGCCACATGCCCTTCAGCTTGGCACCTGAAGCATTGTGGGGGAGAGCTTCAGCGGTCACAGGAAAGCCTAAGAGCTTCCTCATCGCGAAGATGTCGCTGCCGTCCGTCGCAGTTCCCGCTGCGACTATGTACAGCGGCGACCTTTTCTTATTTCTCCGGATGTGCAGCTTGGTGGTTGCACCCCGGAATCCGGCACGTAACAGCCCCTCTTGGACCGTCTTCTCATGAAAGATCAAAGGCAGCCCAGTGATCAAAGCCTTGGACTGCTACTCGCGCTGTTTCAGCGCGGTCGTCTTCTCCACAGTAGGTGGGTCAACTATGTGGGCGGCCACAGAGCTCTTCAGTGTGCGGTGGTCAGCCACGCTCGCTGCCTGCAGCTGGACGATGGCGTCTGAGTCGAGAGGCTCTACGCCTACTTCTTGCCTGCAGCAGCTGGCTATGATGTCATACATCTCTGCCCATGATCCTCTACTGCACTGAATGTACAGAGGGGGGACAGGTGTACAACGTTAGTCACGCTTCCGTTCCGCATTCCTGTTGGATTACGGTGTCGAAAGCTTGATATCTGTGTCTACCTTCTTCTTCTGCCTGTTTCTGTCCATTCTGTGGGGCGAGGACACGACTATTTTGCTGTGTCGTAATAACAACCGAAGACAATTTGCTTAGCGTCACACCACAGTCCAAACACAACTTCAAAATGGTTCAAATGGCTCTAAGCACTATGGGACTTAACATCTGAGGTCATCAGTCCCCTAGAACTTAGTGCTACTTAAACCTAACTATGGATATCACACACATCCATACCCGAGGCAGGATTCGAACCTGCGACCGTAGCAGCAGCGAGGTTCCGGACTGAAGCGCCTGGAACCGCTCAGTCACAGTGGCCGGCGCACGGCTTCACAGCTCTTCTTCTGGCCAAGCACAGGTAGCGCGCTGCACCAATGACGGGCACGCCTCCCCTGCTCGAGCACAACTTGCGTTCCACGGCTGGGCCAAGGCATAGCTTTGCTTCTTCCCTCCAGCAAGTACTCGGCACTGCTCGACATTTCATTTGGTACTGCGGTGTGGCATCTTTCGACTGGCGCAACTCTCTGCAGTAGTGCAGGATTCTGGTGTTACAACTGTTTCCCATTCGCTGTTTATTCGTGGTATGAAGGACGTTCACAGGTCCAGTGGATGTTTGCACAAGAAGGGACAGTCTAGTGATCCGTCCTCACAAACCTATACAAATGAATGGGAGCGACACAAGAGAAGGATGAGATTTCGCATAAGCAATGGTTACTGCCGATGTGCTATGGTTCAAATGGCTCTGAGCACTATGGGACTTAACTACTGTGGTCATCAGTCCCCTATAACTTAGAACTACTTAAACCTAACTACCCTAAGAACGTCACACACAGCCATGCCCGAGGCAGGATTCGAACCTGCGACCGTAGCAGTCGCGCGGTTCCGGACTGCGCGCCGATGTGCTATGAAACGATATCAAAGTACCATGCAGAAAGACTTTAAAGATTTAGAAAGAGCAAAAAATTACATCAATCGACAGGCGAAATTAATTGTGCAGTACATCAAGAAGCACTTCGTGGTAAATTTGCAGGCATGCAGCACGTGAACATATTGGCAGTATTACAGTTGAAACCTCCTCTTAGAAAAATTTATGAATTATTGTGCTGATAAACCTCTTACGTTATTTGATTTTCAAACAGCTGAGCAGAACTGAACGTACTCAGACATTTCTCTCTTTACTTATTCTGATCATCACTAAACTGACACACAATATTTTTAGTACAACTCAATCTGACTTTCAACAATCGCTACAAAAGAATGTCCCTGACTAACAATAACCTATACCTTTCATGAATCACTTATCTCACAAAAATGTTCCTTACTCGAACTACTGCAATACAGCGAGCGCCAATACTGCCAGCTAAATAAAAGATTCTAACTACTGAAGTCACTAACTACTGATAGGCATAGTTAGCAAATGAAAGATTTTGATAGAGAACAAACAATGTATTTACCTTAATAGTGTTCAAAAGTCATAATATATATATAGCACTTCATGACATCCAGTCTTACAAATTTACTGTCTCTGATTGACACACGTCCATATCGTCCGCTCTCAAAACTCCGCCATCTCTCTCCTCACATCCACCACTGCTGGCGGCTCTCCTCCAACTGCGCAACGCTATACGCTGTTCACATCCAACTGCCCAACAATACAATGCCAACCAGCCACAGACTGCACACAGCACAGCCAGTGATTTTCATACAGAGCGCTACGTGGCGTTACCAATATAGAAACCTAAACATCCTACTTACACAGTATAATTTCTGAAGTCGCACGCATTATTCCACTGTCCGTGGCAACGCTCTTTGATGGAAATGAACGAAGAATATCGAGACATTACATATTACAGTGAAGCACGTTGGTTAAAACTTGCTATTGTTGACTTTTTGAAACAGAAAGGGGTGCCAGAGTGGCCGCTCGGTTTGAGGCGCCATGTCACAGATTGCGCGGCCCCTCCCGCCGGATGTTCGAGTCCTCCCTAGGGCATGGGTGTGTGTGTTGTTCTTATCATAAATTAGTTCAAGTTAGTTTAAGTAGTGTGTAAGTCTAGGGACCCATGACCTCAGCAGTTTGGACCCTTACGAATTCACATACATTTGAACATTTGAAAAAGCGGTGCAGGGAAGAGAACTAGACCATCCAGAATGGATTACAGACCTCGAATTTTAAGTGGACTTGACTCCATACCGCCCACAATAAGACAGTGAAAAGTGAGAAACAACTTCTTTCTGATTTGATGGGGATGCACATAAAAAGAAAATAGCCTTGTGGACTCATTTTGACAAACGCAGTCCTGTTCCCTAAAGTCACTGTCGTACAAGAAAACGCGAGGTTTTAAGAATTCATTGTGGCCTTGAAAGAATTACAAGGATAGTTTCCTCACCGCTTTGAAGCCATTGTTAATTCTCCATTTGTTTTCGAGCTGTTTTCGAGAGCGTTTGCCGTTTTAGTTGAAAGCGCCACTGTACATGTGCAGATGTAGCTGACTGATCTCCGAGGTAATACCCGTTTTAATGGTAAATTCTTTTACGTCAAAACTGTCCACGGCGTCTACTTTGCTTGCCTCAGGTAGTGCTTCCAGGTCCCGTTAAAGAGGTTGCAAAAGTACTACTAAAATCATAACCCAACACACGCACAAATGTCATACTAACTAATGTAAATCCACCCGATGATAGAGGTTTAAACCTTTGAAACGCGTCGTGGAAATAAATAAAACGGTGACTGGTAACAGTAAACTCGTTGTTTCATTTAGTGTCAATAACAGTCACAGTAAAGCCTAACCTAAAAATGTTCGCATTTAAAGTACTACAGTATTTCGATCGACGAATTTGTGTGCAAGACCTTTTTTTCGATTATGGTGCTAAATAAGCTAATATGAAGCCAAGTCAGATGCAGTGCAGCTGCACTGTCATTTAAATGCAGCGCGTTCTCAGTTTCCCCCTCTTCCCTCCTCCAAACGCACAGACAGTACGTCATGGCGGACGGGAAACGTGCAGCGAGGCTGAGCTCTATAACGCTTGTAACAGGACATAACCTGCAAGTCAAAACTTGGCTGCCCCTGTTTTAAACACAAAATTCAAGAAAAACTTATCGTCTAACTTATGTGGCAGTAACTCATGTCCTAAACACTGTTGTTGTTGTGGTGGTTTTCATTATCCTAAACATAGTTACATATTTTTATCCCTGTGCATACTAAAAAGTACAGTAAAAATCTGTAAATAAAACAAACAACACTGCAGATCGTAACAGCCTAATGATCCTAAGCTCCTATGCTATTGTGTATATGTGCGAGTACATCATGACAAACCCAATAAACAAATTAAAATAAAATTTAAAATTAAGCTTCTGTGGTCCCAGAACCATCATCAAAGTTTCTTATACACATGCATACATCTACATCTACATAAAGGATGGACCTTTTGGTCTGTTATGTCTTCTTCAAAACTGGTTAAGCCATTTCTTCACTCTACATCTACCTCTATATCGATAACCCGCAATCCACCTAACGGCTTGAGACAGAAGGTACCCCATGCCCCACTAATAATTTGCGTTCCTGTTTCACACGTCAAGAGAGAGAGAGGGAGAAATGACAGTCTGAATGCCTCTGTATGTGTCCTAGTTTCTTGTATCTTATCTTTATGGTCGTTATGCTCAATGTGTGTTGAGGCAACAGAACCGTTCTCCAGTCAACTTCAATGCCGGTTCTCTAAATTTTTTTTCAATAGTGTTCCTCACAAAGAACGTCACCTTCCCTCAACTAATTCCCATTTGAGTTCCTGAAGCATCTCCATAACACTCGTGGGTTATTCATACCTACCAGTAACAAATGTTGCAGCCCATCTCTGAATTTCTTCAACGTTTTCCTTTAATCCAACCTGCTACGGATCGAAACACTCGAGCAGTACTCAATAATACGTCCTAAGTGTGCTCTCCGTTATAGATGGACCAAACTTTCCTAGAATTCTCCCAATAAACGGAAGTCAGCCATTGTCCTTCTGTACCAGAATCCTCACATGCATGTTCCATTTCATATCACTTTTCAACGTTACGCTCAGATATTTAAACGACTGACTATGTCAATCAGGACACTATTAACGCTGTAACCAGTCATCACATGGTTTGTTTTAGCTGCTCATCCGCATTAATTTACATTTTTCTGCATTGCCGCTAGCTTCAAAAATGGTTCGAATGGCTCTGAGCACTATGGGACTTAACTTCTGAGGTCATCAGTCCCCTAGAACTTAGAACTACCTAAACCTAACTAACTAACCTAAGGACATCACACACATCCATGCCCGAGGCAGGATTCGAACCTGCGACCGTTGCGGTCGCGCGGTTCCAGACTGTAGCGCCTAGAACCGCTCGGCCACCCCAACTACCGCTAGCTGCCATTAATCACACCAACTACAAATTTTATCTGTCATCCTGTATCCTCCTACCCTCACTCAACTTCGACACCTCACAGTACATCACCTTAATGTACATAATCATCTGCTGCTTGCCTAATGTGGCCTCACTCTCAATGCTTCACCAAAAATCTTGTCTCTAAACACATATACGAAACACGGAGAAGTAAAAGAAACAATAAACTAATTTTTAATCTATTACATACACCGGTGTATGTTCTTGATTTACTTTAACCTATTCCTTCTTTCGCTTTTCCCTCTCCACTCATCACTTCCACAAACAAAACTGGCCACCAAGTTCTTCCCAGTCAAAGCACCCTTAAAGCTAACATTCTTCCTGCCATCTCCAGCATTTATTTCAAAAGATCTTCTTTTTATAGGCCATTTTTGCCTCATGTTTACTCAGAAAGTCTATATCCAGCACAAAAAAAAAAAAAAATGGTTCAAATGGCTCTGAGCGCTATAGGACTCAACTTCTAAGGTCATAAGTCCCCTAGAACTTCGAACTACTTAAACCTAACTAACCTAAGGACATCACACACATCCATGCCCGAGGCAGGATTCGAACCTGCGACCGTAGCAGCAGCGCGGTTCCGGACTGAAGCGCCTAGAACCGCTCGGCCACGCCTGACGGCCCCAGCACCAAATTTATGCTCAAACTTGGTACCACAAGAAAAACTTGATTAAATAATTCTCCACCGATATCTACATTAAAAGTACCCCATTCCTTATTGGCTTGCTATAATTCATAGCAGCATTATTTAGAAATAAGAAAATGGAACCTGATGCACTCTACCTGGAAGAGATAGGAAGAATGTTGCAACATGGGACTTTCTGACCCACAACGTTTGATGCAGCCCATCCACTTTTTTACTTCTTCTAACAACTATCTATTTCTTGCCCAAAAATACCAATTTTATAATGAAAATATTAAGCTACCTGTAGAAAATAAACAGTAGCTATTTAATAAAACTCAGTGGACAATCAAAAAGCATCAATTAGTAGCTGTCATTAATCCAGCTTCACACCCCTTCCAAAAATCAAAGAGACAGGACGAAATGTAGTTAAATAATGTTGCAGTATCATGAGATTCTATGTTTTAAACGCTTTAGTCAGTCATGACATAACAATCGTCATGCAATTTCCTACACTTAGTACTGTGCTGAAAGTTTTTCCTTCTGGAACTTCCAATATTACCAAAGAGATGAATCTTCCTGATAGGTTAAAGGGTGACCCAAACCGGTATTCGAACCTGGAAACTTTGTCTTCTGCAGGAAAATGCTCACTCACATGACAACCTACCCATACACCTGTTCTTCCACCAGTATCTCTCTCCTACCTTCCAACTTTCACAAAAGTGCTCCTGTGTAACTTGCGTGACTATCACTTCTGGAAGAAAGGATTTTACGGAGAAAATGCTGCTTTGTCACAATCTACAGGACAGTCTATAGAACGAAATTTCGCTCTGCAGTGGAGTATGTGCTGAATGGAAACTTCCTGCAACATTAAAATTTTGTACCCCACCGGAATTTGAACCTGGAACCTTGGAAGGTATGAGAGCAGTATAGCTGTGAGGGTGGTTTGTGTGTGTGTGTGTGTCTCTGTCCACGAAAGGCAAAGGCTCCAGGTTCGAAACCTAGACACAGTTTTAACCCGCCAGCATGTTTGATCTCCTTACTACTGTTCGAACAACCAGATGGAAAAAACTTGCGGATCAGTACCAAATGTAGTAAATACTATAACGGTTATTACGTCATGAGGCTAATTTAAATATTTAAAACGAAGAAATTCCCGATATTGTAATATTACTTTCTTCCGTTTCCCTAAACCTATCTGACTGGAGACTAGAAATCTACTCTGTAGGAATCAGCATGGTTTTCGAAAAAGACGGTCGTGTGAAACCCAGCTCGCGCTATTCGTCCACGAGACTCAGAGGGCCATAGACACGAGTTCACAGGTAGATGCCGTGTTTCTTGACTTCCGCAAGGCGTTCGATACAGTTCCCCACAGTCGTTTAATGAACGAAGTAAGAGATATGGACTATCAGACCAATTATGTGATTGGATTGAAGAGTTCCTAGATAACAGAACGCAGCATGTCATTCTCAATGGAGAGAAGTCTTCCGAAATAAGAGTGATTTCAGGTGTGACGCAGGGGAGTGTCATAGGACCGTTGCTATTCACAATATACATAAATGACATGGTGGATGACATCGGAAGTTCACTGAGGCTTTTTGCAGATGATGCTGTGGTGTATCGAGAGGTTGTAACAATGGAAAATTGTACTGAAATGCAGGAGGATCTGCAGCGAATTGAAGCATGGTGCAGGGAATGGCAATTCAATCTTAATGTAAACAAGTGTAATGTGCTGCGAATACGTAGAAAGATAGATCCCTTATCATTTAGCTACAAAATAGCAGGTCAGCAACTGGAAGCAGTTAATTCCATAAATTATCTGGGAGTACGCATTAGGAGTGATTTAAAATGGAATGATCATATAAAGTTGATCGTCGGTAAAGCAGATGCCAGACTGAGACTCATTGGAAGAATCCTAAGGAAATGCAATCCGAAAACAAAGGAAGTAGGTTACAGTACGCTTGTTCGCCCGCTGCTTGAACACTGCTCAGCAGTGTGAGAACCGTACCAGATAGTGTTGATAGAAGAGATAGAGAAGATCCAACGGAGAGCAGCGCGCTTCGTTACAGGATCATTTAGTAATCGCGAAAGCGTTACGGAGATGATAGATAAACTCCAGTGGAAGACTCTGCAGGAGAGACGCTCAGTAGCTCGGTATGGGCTTTTGTTAAAGTTTCGAGAACATACCTTCACCGAGGAGTCAAGCAGTATATTGCTCCCTTCTGCGTATATCTCGCGAAGAGACCATGAGGATAAAATCCGAGAGATTAAAGCCCACACAGAGGCATACCGACAATCCTTCTTTCCACGAACAATACCTCTCCGTGATACTCCCCTCACTCGCCCTCCTCCTCCTCCTCCTCCTCCTCCCCCTCCCTCTCTCTCTCTCTCTCTCTCTCTCTCTCTCTCTGTCTCTCTCTCTGTCTCTCCGTCTTCCCTCTCTCGCGTGCACACAGACGCGCGCGCGCACACACACACACACATACACACACACACACACACACACACACACACACACACACTACTTGAAGCGGTACGTGTTTTCATTTGTTTGTTTGCTAGCAAAGTTGGAGCGCGGATGTGGTGGGACCCCGCGGAGATTCGTAGGAGGGAAATCTGCTCCCTACATGCAGCTGTCGAGCTAATATTAGAATTCGAAGCACGCCCCTAATCGTATAACGCGCCAATATCCGCAGAAAGCCTGCGGGGAACTCCCAACCAATATGTGGGAACTCTAATATAATAAGAAGCCAGCTCGGAGCGCCTGCGGAGGATTACGTGAGCAAAACTCACAAGAGTGCGACGATTTATTCCCTGAAAGGAGAATATTAAGAAGCGTCGTCGATCATCCAATGTCTGATGGACTGCCTTGCTGCTACTTTAACAAAAATGTCCCAGTAGTAACAAATTGTCGGCGCTAAGTAATGGAAAACGATTGTCGAGCCACCAGTTTTTTGATTGCTAGTGGATCCTTCAGAGTAATTTCTAGCCCGGAAGTAACGCGAAGAGTCATTTATAGCGAATAACACACCATAACTGATACCGAGCGAGGTGGCGCAGTTGTTAGCACACTGGACTCGCATTCCGGAGGACGACGGTTCAATCCCGCGTCCGGCCATCCTGATTTAGGTTTTCCGAGATTTCCCCAAATCGCTCCAGGCAAATGCCGGGATGATTCCTTTGAAAGGGCACGGCCGACTTCCTTCCCTAGTCCAATGAGACCGATGACCTTGCAGTTTGGTCTCTTCCCCCAAACAAGCCCAATCCAACCAACCTCATAACAGATAATCCCTTATTAGACGTAAAATCATTTGCACAGCATTTCTTGGATTTCATCTATGTGAATAAGTTTGTTTGGAATTAGCGGCGCAAGACGTAAGGATGCGTTTCCATGAGAGATTCTTCCCTAGTCACCTCTACAGGATAGCCGCCTGAGATCGACAACTTGTAAGAGCAAGACAGCATCGGAAGATGTTTTGAACTACATATTCTATTCGTGAGGGTGTATGTCGAAAAGCAAGTAAAACAGTGTAGCAGACTAAGCAAACTCCAGTTTCTCGCTAGCACAATTACTACTCTCGCATCAGAAAATACGAAACATTAAAACACAAGGTGATCCACCTAAAGAAAATCCACCCTAAAATACATCCAAAATGGTTAAATACATCGCTGTGATGTAGTGGATAATGTGTAAAATTTTTGGATGCATAGAAGTAATTTTTAACCTTGATAATTGCTGAATTAAGACTTCGATTTGTTTTTGTTTCTTAATGGAGCGATATAGTTTTTCTGTGGAACTGGTAACAATCTTCAAAGAGGGCGACATATTCTTTTATGAAACACCTGTCGAACTAGATCACATAATAATGAGATAATAGCATCTTCAACCACTGTGCCTCGCTCAGGAGAAGGGCTGTAGAAACGTCTACCTTACTGTGGCGAATTCAAGCAAACACATAACTGAGTTATGGTTCAGTTAATTATCTGTACACCTGAAGCAAGTTAGTCTGTTACTGTAACGGTCAGCCAATTTTCTAGTGAAGTTCTTCAGGTTACAATGAATGCGACAGTTGAAAAAGCAGGTAATTTTTTGTGTATGACGAATGTGACCAAACTGAGACGCAGCGACACGTTTGTATGCTGAAATCTATCACGATCGTGCCATGCTCTCACTATCAGTTATTGTAACATTATTTAACAAATTCGAGAAGCTGGAAGTGCGTCCAATGAAATGTGCCGCCGAAAAAGAAAAGCAACCGATTTGAAAATGGAACTAATATTTTAGCAGTAGCAAAACACGCTCCACTTTCTACTAAAAGCAAGCACAAATATGCAACGGGAATCAGCCAAATGATTGCTCTGCCAATATTGCATTCCAGTATTCTGCATCCTTACCACATTTCGCTGCAGCAAGTTTCACAGCAATGACTTCCAAAATCAATTACAATTCTCCATATTTATCTACGAAATCTGCAAACTGATGTTAGATTCCGAGGAAAGGTTTCGTCTGAAAGTGAACCATCTTTTGCAAACCATGAAGAATCAGTTCCAACGGAAGATTCTGTTTACAGATGACGCATCTTTTATAAACTTTGGGCAAATCGGTTTCGCAATATGCAGTAGTGGTCAGTTGTAGATCCGCGCTGGCTGAGAGAAGTAATCAAAAACGATCTTAGTTTTCCAGGGTGTGGAGCACCTGTTTCATAGGTCCCTTTTTTATCAGAGGACTCTAATAGCCACACGTATCTACAGTTACAAACACATACGCTGCCGAAAATGTTGAAACAGATCCCACTGGATTTAAGACAGCTCATGACATGACGTTAGCGGCAACGCAGTTTGTTGTAACACATGAAGTATCTATTTCTTCGTGATCTTTGCATACGTTAGGAAATAAACAGCCACCGACCTATAGTGGTTATTACTCAACCACGATATTATTGAATTTGTCTGTTACCGGAAACATGTAATGACGTTACAGTACAGTAACCAAGTACATGGCGCAGCTGTTTCCGTTACCCAAAATGACAGCTGGGAATATTTTGTCAACTGCCACTAATTACCTGTTGAAAGGAAAGTATTCGGAGTAGACACAAGAGCAGCCACTCTAGATTCCAAAAACGGAGGTTTAGAATTAGTTGACATAAAGACAAGGGCTCTGCAATTTTAATAAAATGGATCGCTGCTATTCTAAAAAAATTCAGACGATATTACATCTAAATTATTTGAAATTCTCAGGCTAGAAAGTCTCCAAGCACCGGTATATGTGCAAAAGAAAAACCAACGGCTCCAGCATATATGAATATATTTTGTGGAAATAAATTACCTCAATAGTAATATCACTACGTCGCAGCAGATAATGGCCAGAGACTTCACAGAAAGAAACATGAAGGAAGAAACAAAACAGAAAGTAAATACTCAAATACCGAATGGGATACCTTATGGAAAAATTTGAAAGTGGGCGGACTTCCATCTGAAATACGGACGGTATGGTAGGAAACTGTAAATAATACAGTCAACGCAAATGAAAGGTTGATCTACATCGGTGTTACCCAAACAAAGTTGTGTCGGAAACGTAATTTTGTGAATACAGTAGCACATAGATCTACATTTGCTGGCAACATACAAAACTGGAAATGGCTTAGAGATCAGCTAGCTTTTCTTACAAGATCTTAATAGATCAATTTGCACCTACAGTGCTCTACAGGTCTTAGGCTCGATACTGGAGAACATGCTGGTCCTCTAGTCGAACGATGTAGTTATCCTGAAGGAAGACATTCACGATGGGGGCTCGAATTGTCGTCCATGAAGACGAAGCCTTGTCAATATGCTGCTGTTGGAAGATGGCATTCACGTATTGTACAGATGTTACGGCGCCTTCCATGCCCACCAGCGGCGTACGTCGGCCCCACATAATGCCATCCCAAAACATCAGGGAACCTCGCTGGACAGTGTGTCTAAAGGCGTTCAACCTGACCGGGTTGCCTCCAGACTCGACTCCGACGATTGTCTGGTTGAAGGCCAATGCTGAGCGGTCAATTCGGCATGTTGCCGAGCCCATCTGTACCACGCCGCATGGTGTCGTGGTTGCAAAGACGGGCCTCACCATAGACGACGGCAATGAAGTTGCGCATCATGCAGCCTATTGCGCACAGTTTGAGTCGTAACGCGACGTCTTGTGGCTACACGAAAAGAATTATTCAATATGGTGGCGTTGTTTTCAGGGTTCCTCCGAGCCGTAATCCGTAGGTAGCGATCATCCACTGCAGTAGTGGCACTTGGGCGGCCTGAGCCAGGCATGTCATCGACAGTTCCTGTCTCTCTGTATTCCCCCCCACCCCCATGTCCGAAAAACATCGCTTTGGTTCACTCAGAGACGCCTGGACACTTCCCTTGTTGAGAGCCCTTGCTGGCACAAAGTAACAATGAGGACGCGATCGAACCGCGGAATTGACCGTCTAGGCATGGTTGAACTACAGACAACACGAGCCATGTATCTCCTTCCTGGTGGAATGACTGGAACTGATCGGCTGTCGGACCCCCTCCGTCTAATAGGCACTGCTCATGCATAGTTGATTACATCTTTGGGCGGGTTTAGTGACATCTCTGTGTCTGTGATACAATATCCACACTCTACGTCTGTCTTCAGGAGTTCTGGGAGCCGGGGTGATGCAAAACTTTTTTTGATGTATGTAGTTAGTCGTTTTTCCCTCGCTCTATCTGGGAGTCAACCAGGAAAGGAAACGACCAATAGTGGTACAAGGCACCCTCCGCCATGCATTGCGTATCGCGTGTAAGTGCTCTGTCGGTTGAGCTACCCAAGCACGACTCACCCCTCCTCACAGCTTTATTTCCGCCAGTACTTTGTCTCCTACGTTCCAAACTTCACAGAAGAGCTCTCACACAACTTGTAGGACTAGCTCTTCTGGAAGCAGGGATATTGCGGAGACATGGCTTAGCCAAAGCATGGGGGATGTTTCCAGAACGCAATTTTCACTTCTGTGAAGTTTGGAAGGGAGGAGACGAGGTTCTAGTGGAAATAAAACTGTGAGGATGGGTCCTGAGTTCTGCTTGGGTAGCTCAGTCGGTAGAGCACTTGCCCGCGAAATGCAAAGGGCCGGCACCTAGTTCTAATCTGCCAGGAAGTTTCAAGCGAAAGAGGTTATCCATTAACAGGTAAAAAGTCACTGACTGTGAATTTTTTATGCTGAGTTAAATTATATTTCAGTATAAATACATGGTGTGGACAGTCTTGTGAGAGGTGGCGTGATTCATTGCAAATGTGACGCACTGGGATCTGACCATAACATACAAGTGAGCTTTGTGACCATCCACAGAAATTTGAGATGGAATATTGGCTTTTAGCTCCGTTTCCACAGACCGAACACCACTCGAACATTGCCGTTTATACAGTCTTGACCATCTTTCGCTAATTATCGATCTTATCTCTCCGTATTTAGAAAAAGCATCTTTAGTTAGTTGATTATTGACTTCGATCGGGACACTCGACACTCTCACAGTTTAAAAGGGATATTAGCTTTTCTTGCAGATACAATACTTTTCGGTCGTCTCTGTGCACAAATTCGGCTACACTATCCCAATTCCCCAGAGGCCTGTCGACCTCGCTGTAATAAGAAATGTACCAAAGACTCAGTAATTATTAGAATCTAATTGCGTGGTGTGTACAGAATCATAATTTATTCCGATTACCTCTGTTAGTCAGTCGTGGATTTCTAGGGCGTTAGGTTGAATCGACCGAGTTTCCTTCTCGAACGAGAACACCAGAGTATTTATTCGTGCAGCGTCAGCCTTTTTCTTCAGTGGTGGAGAAATTTCGGTCACAATCGAAATTTCTCTGAAACATGAAGCATGGACAGGAACGCTAGGCCTGTGTTGTAATGTTTTCTGCTACGGTCTTGGTTATCATACTTTCTCTCGAAGGTTGATATCCTGTATGCGTCTTTAACTGACATTTAATGACACGAGTGACGTGTTTGTGATAAATCTTCAATGCGTCGTTGCCTTTATACGACATACTGCATGTTATTATACAAAACAGCTAAATATGCCAAAATCAGTGGTGTCTGCTGCATCGAGTCAAAGACAGTGCAATACTCTTTGACCCTAAACGGAAGTGGTATAATTCTACACCGCCAAAGTAGAATTGGTTCATGTGGTACCAACATGACGGATATCCTGCCCAGTCCGTTCAGACAATTACAGACGATCTCCACAGAACATTTGTAGAACAGTATATCAGTAGTTCGGAGAGCGCAAAATGTCCTGCAAGCACACCTGTCTTAAAACCCCTGGACTTCCATCTGTGAGGAGAAATAAAAAAATAGATCTACAAGCAAACATTGCTTACTTCCGAATGCCTTATGACAAGGGCTTGTCCAGATGAAATTTACTGTGTCCCCCAGAAGGAACGAGATACAACCTAGGTAGCAGGGCGGCCAGCTGCCTATGGCTCAGGGGCAAAATTGTTACGTTCAGACTCCGGAGAGGATGTACACAAATGGTTCCTAAGGGAACAGCCAACTGCCAAACATGAATATGAGAGGACACATGGCTCCACTCAGCAGGTAACACATCATACAGTATCAGAACAGTACCTCACTGAGTGCCTCAGCACATATCAAAGCAACCGCCAAGAAGACATAAAGTGTTGTACAATGCTTGACGATTGCTAAGAAACGGAGACATTGTTGAACGGGAATAATCACAGGTAATGATAAACGACACGAATCACAGTGCATACGTAACAGAGGGTGAGCTGCATATTTATAACGAAAAATGGTACAGATTTTACAACAAAGGAAAGCAGTATCATAGACGTAAGAAACATTCATACCTGACACAGATCAGAATCCAACATAAAGCTCGATATCGGGTCCTTAGTAAGAAATATGCTCTCCTCGGGCACTATTCACATTTTTCATCTGTTATTCATGCTGGTTACCAAGCCGTTGACAACTCCTTGGGGGACTCTTCTTCAAAGGCGGTTTTCAGCTTCTATACGGTTCGGGGAGGTGGTGTTCGTGTCTGTCAGGAGTATCCGAGGCATGCTGTATAGGGTTTAGACTCGGGGAGTACGCAGGCCATTCTATACGTTAAATTTCTTCATTCTCCAGTGAATCCGACACCCCAATGTAGAGCGGGTATTACCGTCCATTAGCAGAAATCCGGTACCTACAGCACACGCAAACGGATGGATGTAATACAGAATAAAACATATGCAGCGGCTTTCGGCCACTGTGCATAATGCCTGTCGACACCACAAAGCCTAGGCCATACCTATGACGTTGATGAACATTCTTTTGTGTGTAACGTGTCCTTCTCTCTCTCTCTCTCTCTCTCTCTCTCTCTCTCTCCACATAAACTGGTGACCAAAAGCACCTGTCACAGTGAAGAGGGATTTCTTGGAAATCACTCCGCACCACTGATGGTGACCCCCAACCAACATTACCAGCTGGTAAACAGTGACAGTAACAGCTTAATACACAGAACTTGACAGTGAACAAATGAAGAAAAAAGAATAAATGACAAACTGTAAAAGAAAACAAACACTGTAAAAACATAATAAAGCAGGAAAACCACACCATGTGGTAAGAAGCTATAAAATTAAAAAAAAAACAGTGATTATGCTGCAACTGCAGTGAAACATGTTTGGAATAAAAAGCAAAATTGTGTTTTGCTAAAGGCGGACCCCATTCAAAAACATATGTACGTACGGAGCACTTCTGTTTGAATTGTCTTGCCCCTAAACATTACAAAACTGGAATTCCAAACATCTATCGGAACACCAGAGAAAAAGCCTCTGACAGCCCTTAGAGAGACACATGATGTACAATGTATACAGACAGGCGCTGACCACCGGGAGGTTGTCTGAACAGGGTGCTGGGTTCGCCCTTTGTACTCACGACCGCCTGATGTTTAGGCAACCCAACCAGCAGATGTGTACCGCAGACAAAGTTGGTGTCGTGAATCGACACTTGTGGATGTTAAAAATTACACTAACGTTAACGGAGAGTGTTGCACCATGAATGGCTTGACTGAACTCTACTTAACAAGTACTCCAGAATTTCTAAGCCCGTGGGATAAGTTGATCAAAGTTTCATCCTTGCGTTGGTGTTTTCAGTCGGAAGATTTATTTGGTGCAGTTCTCCATGCAAATCTATCTAGCACAATTCTTTTCATCTCTTATATAACTTCTGCACCCTACAATAATTTTAACCGGTCACACTCTACATTTTTTATCTCTGACATTTTCTTCCAATAACAAACTGACGATTCCTTGGTGACTCAGAATGTATTCTATCAACCGTCACTTCTTTTAGTCGTGCTGTGCCGTAAATTTATATTCTCTCCTGTTACATTCAGTACCTCCACATGAAAGTGAATCACGAACTGTAGGAGATGTTGAGAAGAAGGGGAAGCTTTTGAGATGGCACTACAGTGAACTTAAAGATAAGGAAAGAGGAATCTTTCTATAGAAACAGTGAGGGCAGAAATATGTGGAAAACTTTAACAAGAAGAAAGGACAGTCTGATAGGACATGAAGTCAGTGAATAATTTCCATGGTACTAGAGGGAATTCTAGAGGATAGAAAACTACAGGGGAATACCGAAATTGGAATACATCCAACAAATAATTGAGGACATTGCTTGTAACAGCTACTCTGAGATAGGTTGGCGCAGGGAAGAAATTCGTGGCGGGCCCCATAAGACCAGTAAGATGACTGATGTTTTAAAGAAACCTCCTCATTTGTTATTGCCTCTTCGAATCTAATCTGCAACATTCTTCTGTAGCGCCACATCTCAAAAGCTTTCATTCACTTCTTGTCTGAACTGTTTATTGTCCACATTTCATTTCCGTACAAGGCCATAATCCGAATAAATAGCGTCGGAAAACACTTCCAAACTTTTAAATTTATATTCGATGTTTTTAAATAGTTCTTCACAAACGCTTTTCTTGCTATAGCAGCCTGTACTTTATACTTCTGTCTTATTCAGATTTTTTCTGCTAACATTTACTATATGTAGTCTCTCATTTTTTTAATCAAATGTCCTCGGCCTCGCCTGATTTAATTAGTTTACAGTCCATTACCTTCGTTTTATTTGTTTTATGTTCATCTTATAACATGTTTTCAAGACGCCATTCATCCCGTTCAAATGCTCGTCGAAGCCCTTCGCCGTCGCTGGCAGAGTTAAATCAGCAACCTCGATGTTTTTAATTCTTCTCTCTGACCTTCAAATCAGTTTCCGAATTTTTCCTTGGTTTGCTTCACAGCTTGATTATGTACAGATTGAATAACACCAGGAATAGGGTACAACTTTGTTGCACTCCTTTCTCAAGTACTGCTTCCTTTCGTGTCCCTTGACTCTTATAACTGCAATCAGCCTTCTGCACTATTTTTAGATAACCTTGAAAGATGCCTTTCATTTTCATCACTTTGTATATTGTTTTCTGTGGGTCGTGATATCAGTTTCGACCCACGGAAACAAGATCTACAGCAACTTCTTTTCTCGTTCACTGCAGGAACTTTACGTCTTCGGCGAGTCGGTTTGCTCCCGTCCACAGGAAGGTGAAACAGATATAGGGACTTCGGGTGACACGACCGTGTCCCGCTACCAAGCTACTTGGAGCACAGTAAGTTATCTATGCGTCATGTCAGTTTCGTATTATAGCACTGTGTTCCTAATTACGAGTTTGTGTGTGTTTTGTACTCTTTGATTTGCATTGTGACTATGTTGCCCGAAATTAACTTGATTTTTATTCACATTCATAATATTCTGCGGATTAAATAATTCCATATTTTTTCTGTTACACAGGAAACAGATTCTAATTTCGTAGAATAGTATTCTGTAGACTTTTGTTCCTCACTCTGAATAGGAATGTGAACTGATTTATTTAAATGCACTGTGAGTCTATTATCCGAATTCTATTTCAGTTCGCGTGCGATTTTCGTGCTTCCTCGCTGTTATAGGGGCACTCCATTTTAGCAGTTATTGGCAGAATTGGTATACAACTTTATTAGATCCTGTCAAGGAATGATTATGTGTTTCTGCTTTGAATGGAGTTGCTTCTTGCCACTACGTATGCAGTGTAGTATTAATGACAGAGTATGTAGTTACTGTGCGAGGAATTATTAGGCAGCAAAAATATTCTACAGCGAAGTACACATTTGTGCATGGTTTTATGTGATACGTACTTCCACTTTACTGAATGTTGCTGCTTTTTGTGAACTCTAGCTATACATAATTCACGTCTATATCCAATGATGAAAGTATGAGAGAGTGTATTATTTGCTTTTACATTTTTATTGGAGTATTGTAGTATTTTGACTTCTGCTAAAATGTATTGCTTGTAGTACCAGTTAATAACGTGTGAGCAACGTTGCGTAGCTACCTTTATATTTTAATTCTTCAAGCTTTCCGTCCGAGGCGTTGTCATATTGAACAATCTTTCTGCGTGACTCATAGTCTTCTTCAGGTGCCGACTGATAGTGATTCCAGAGTGGTACGGGTCAGGTGCTTATGCCACTGTTGTGCTAGGGGCTCCGTCTGGTCTGTGCCGCGTCAGGCGCTCTGTCCAAGGTATGCGCCGACCAATAGCACCGACTGTAGTGTTTTCTTCTAGCCGCAGTTGTTCCAGAAGCTGTGGCCGTACTTTGTGGTTATTATCCGTTGTCAGTCTTGCTGCATAAAGTCCTGAATGACGTCCAAGTTGTGCTAGAAATTCTATGATTTAAGACATTCTGTTACGGTGCTGTGCAGTGTCTGGCGTTCCGTCCGAGGCCCGTGCCCGCCAAGCGCGGCTACAACCTGATTTTCAGGCCACTGGTGTGGCTGCTGGAAGCATTCCAGTCTCTGTCTATCTATACAGTTTCTCTCCTCTACAACTCCCTCTGGTACCGTAGAAGTCATTTCCTGATGTCTGAGCATATGTCCTATTAATGGCTCTGAGCACTATGGGACTTAACATCTATGGTCATCAGTCCCCTAGAACTTAGAACTACTTAAACCTAACTAACCTAAGGACAACACACAACACCCAGCCATCACGAGGCAGAGAAAATCCCTGACCCCGCCGGGAATCGAACCCGGGAACCCGGGCGTGGGAAGCGAGAACGCTACCGCACGACCACGAGATGCGGGCTATATGTCCTATTATCCTCTCCCTTTTCCTTGTTAGTGTTTTCCAAACATTCCTTTCCCCTCCAGTTCTGCGCAGAACCTCCTCATTGCTTACCTTATCAGTCCATATAATTTTCAACATTCGACTGTTGCACCACATCTCAAAGGCTTCGATTCTCTTCTGTTCCCGTTTTCCCACAGTCCATGTTTAACTACCATACAATGCTGTGCTCCAAACGGACATTCTTAGAAATTTCTTCCTCCAATTAAGGCCTATCTTTGATACTTGTAGACTCCTCTTTGCCAGGAATGCTCTTTTTGCAGGTGCTAATCTGTTTCATCTACTTCCTGGCCATCACTGCTGATGTTAAGTTCCTCGCTGTGCTCATTTCTGCTACTTCTCATTACTTTCGTTTTTCTTCGATTTACTCTTCGTCCGTATGCTGTACTCATCACACTGTTCATTCCATTGAGCAGATCATGTAATTCTTCTTCACTTTCACTGAGGATAAAAATGTCATCAGCGAATCGTATCACTGATATCATTTCACATCGAACTTTTATTCCACAACTGGACCTTTCGTTTATTTCCATCATTGCTTCTTCGATGTACAGATTGAACAGTAGAGGCGAAAGACTATATCCCTGTTTTATACCCTTTTTAATCCGAGCACTTCGTTCTTGGTCGTCCACTCTTATTATTCCCTCCTGGCTCTTGCACATATTGTAAATTACCCGTCCCAACCTGTAGCTTAACCCTATTTTTTCTGTATGTCGAACATCTTGCATCATTTGACTATGTCGAACGCTTTCTCGAATTCGACACATCCTATGAAAGTGTCTTGATTTTTCTTTAGTCTTGCTTCCTTTATCAACCACAACGTCAGATTGCCTCACTGAGGCCTTTAACTTTCTTAAAGCTAAACTGATCCTCACCTAACACATCCTCAATTTTCTTTTTCGTTCTTGTCAGCAAATTGGATACATGAGCTGTTAAGCCGATTGTGCGATAATTTTCGCACTTGTCAGTTCTTGCAGTGTTCGGAATTGTGTGGATGATATTTTTCCGAAAGTCAGATGGTATGTCGCCAGACTCAATCATTCTACACACCAACGTGAATAGTCGTTTTGTTGTCACTTCCTCCAATGAATTTAGAGATTCTGATGGAATGTTATCCATCCCTTTTGTCTTATTTGATTTTAAGTCCTCCAAAGCTCTCTTAAAATCTGATTCCAACGCTGTACCCCATATCTCTTCTGCATCGACTCCTGTTTCTTCTTCTATCGTATCAGACAAATCTTCCCTTCATAGAGGCCTTCAGTGTACTCTTTCTACCAATCCGCCATCTCCTCTGCATTTAACAGTGGAATTCCCGTTGCACTCTTAATGTTACCACCCTTGCTTTTAATTTCATCGAAGGTTGTTTTGACTTTTCTATATGCTGAGTCAGTCCTTACGACAATCTTTTCTTTTTCGAATCCTTCACGTTTTTCACGCAGCCATTTCGTATTAGTTTCCCTGCGCTTCCTATTTTTTTCATCCTCAGTGACTTGTATTTCTGTATTCCTGAATTTCCATGAACATTTTTATCCTTACTTCTTTCATGTTTTAACTGAAGTATTTCTTCTGTTACCTATGGTTTCTTCGCAGTTACCTTCTTTGTACAGACGGCTTTCTTTCCAAGTTCTGTTATTGCCCTTTTTAGGAATTTCCATTCCTCTTCAACAGTTCTGCCTACTGAGCTATTCTTTAAGCACTTCAAGCGTATTTCATCATCACTTAGTACTTCCGTGTCCCACTTCTTTGCGTATAGTTTCTTCCTGACTAATTTCTTAAACTTCAGCCTACCTTTCATCACTACTAAATTGTGATCTGAGTCTATATCTACTCCTCGGAACGCCTTACAATCCAGTATCTTATTTCGAAATCTCTGTCTGACCATGATGTAATCTAACTGAAATCTTTCCGTACCACCCGGCCTTTTCCAAGCATTTCTCCTCCTCTTGTGACCTCTTGTGATTCTTGACAGACTATTCGCTATTACTAGCTGAAATTTAGTCTTTCTCCTCTATAGTTCCTTGTCCCTAGCCTATATTCTCCCGTAACCTTTCCTTCTGCTCCTTCTCCTATAACATTTCCCTTCACCTACTGTATTACCCTTTCAATATCCTCATATACTTTCTCTGTCTCTTCATCTTCAACTTGCGACGTCGGCATGTATACCGGAAGTATCGTCGTCGGTGTTGGTTTGCTGTCGATTCTGATAGCGACTACCCTATCACTCAATTGCTCACAGTAACACACTCTCTGCCTATCTTCCTATTCATAACGAATGCTATTCTCGTTGTACCTTTTTCTGCCACTGTTGATATTACTCTACACTCATGTGAGAAGAAATCCTTGTCTTCTTTCCATTTCAGTTGACTGACACCTACTATATCTAGATTGAATCTTTGCATTTCCCTTTTCAGATTTTCTAGATTCTCTACCACGTTCAAACTTCTGATATTCCACGTCCCAACTCGTAGAACGCTTTCCTTTCGTTTTTTATTATTCAAATTGCCGTTCGAAACTAGGTAGAACGTCCTCAGGTATGGGGTCCGTTGTCTGAGGTACCATTTCATGTGCGTCCTTTGTTACAGGTATGGGGCTGTTTTCTCTAACTCCGTCTTCACACTCGTGTCCCCTGTGGTCTTGATGTTGCCCGCACTGCGTCTCAGGAGATCGAGAGCCGACTTCCAGGCAGAGCTCAACTGGAAACCGGTGTCACAGTTAATGAGATTATCCGTGACTTTAATCTCATTAGTCCCAGTATCTCTGTGTGTGTTAGAATCCGGCATCATTGTAGTTAATGGAATTACTGAGTTCTAAACAATGCTTGATAATCGCTGACTTAGTTGCCTGTCTCAGTACAGTGTGCCGTTGGTGTTCTTTGCACCTGATGTCAACGGTCCCAGTCTTCTGGCAGGCGTATGCCATACCACATTCACATGGTATGTGATAAACGTACGGTTTCTTTAGATCCAGGTCATTCTTCACATTCCCTAGCAGAGCATTAATCTTGGTGGGTGTATGGAAAAGGCTCTTTATGTTATGTTCGAGCAGAATTCTGCTGATTCAGGGAGATATCGGCCCGACGTATGGTAGATATACAACCTTCTTCGTTTGTTCTTGTACCTCTCCACAAACCTCTGACGGGGAAGTAGGACACAGTGATTTATGAACATCCATTTTCGTAAATCACGTGTTCTGTTTCCGTCGACAAATTATCAGGGTCTGACAGAGTTCGTGTCCGACGAACCGGAGTTCTGAGTACACTATTTTTCTGTGCCGGATGGTGGCAACTGTTGGCTTGCAGATACAAGTCGGTATGAGTGGGTCTGCGGGTACCATCTGCCTTCCTCTTGACTAGTACATCTAGGAGTGGGCGTAGACCGTCCTTCTCATGTTTAATGTTAGGGTGGCTTGAGTTTAGGTACTCCAAGGAAACATCGAGCTTTTCCTTCCCGTGGGGCCATGTAACAAAGGTATCATTCACGTACCTAAAAAAGCATTTCGGTTGATCTGGGGTCGATGTAAGTGCTCCGTCTTCAGATCTCTCCATAAAGAAATTGACCACCACTTTTACATTTTCAACGTTTGCAAAGAAAAATTTCTCAGCCACTAAGATTAGAAAACATACTCAGTAGTAAGACGCAACGGCACTCAAAGCAGAAATACTTAACCACTCCGTGACAAGATACAATAAACAGAGTACCAATCCTGTCAAAAGCTGCTAACATGAAGTATTTCATTAAATGAGAGAAATCACCGAAAATTGATGCAAACTAAAATAAAGTAGAATACAAACAGTATACTTGTAACGCATTGAAATCGAGCAGTTCAAGCATTAGTAGCCAGGAACAAATGTGCATAGAACAATACGGGACGCAACCGGTTTCTGTTTTATATGAAACAAAAACAAATACCGGTATGAAATCATTTACGCCACAAAATATTGCCAATTTGTCGATGCATGCAAGAAGAAAGCAGAGCACGAGCGAAATATTCACAATGAAATTCAAACAGCGCAGCACACACAAGAAGCCGCAATCAGGCTGCACGAACTTCGCTCGTCGCTAGCTGTTACAAAAGGCGTGTCTGCCTCGAAGAACATAATTGGTCGGTTTTCTATGCCTTTAAGTTTATGTTAAGCATTAAAACTCCATTTTTGGCGGCAGTATTATTTCTCCGAAGTGCTTGTTCTCTTAACGCAATACTTACCGTTAATCTGCTATAATACAAATCAATCACGTACGTTGTCTTCTTTGTGTTCGACGGGTGAAGTGACGTATTTGGACTCATCAGGTAATACTAGATGATAGACTGGTTGCGAAGTGACTTTCGTATGATGTGTTACTGCAAAATACCTTAGCTCCGTGAAACTTGAACCATCATAAAAAAACTGCTACAGAATAATAGAGAAGGAAACACGCAGTGATAGGAGCAGAAATTACTTATTCCAAGACAATAGTTACTCTGCAGCCACCGCGTTTTATGGCGCTGTCCTGGACGCTACAAAAGGCGGCAGTGGTTCTTAATGACGTGTACGATCACCACGAACAGCAGTGCTGGCCACAATCTTGTTAAGGGATATTGGGTTCCATTCCTCCGCCAACGCCGCTGGTTGTCCTGCAAATGGACGTGTTGCGGTACGTTTCCCCAATGCACCCCATCTCATACTCTGCAGGATTTAAGTTGGGGAAACGGGGAGGCCAGCCCATTTGTCGAATACCCTCTCGCTCTAAGAACTCCTCCATGTGCGTTGGATTTTGCTGTTGTAATCCATAAAAATGGATGAACTGTCGAATGCACCCCTGAAAAGACGCACCTGGGGAAGGAGTACAGTGTCGCAATAACGTTGACATATGAGTGTACCGTGTTCAAAGATTTGGACGTCAACACTCTCATGCAATGCCCCCACCCCCACCCTGCCCCCACACATGCACCTTACACATGGGCCACCAACACCATCATGTTCGAAAATATTGCCGGGTACTTTGCGTGATGCCATCTACCACCATATAAAGGTAAGGATTGTCGAACATGATCGATTTGGTGGTCTAGGTGTTATGGTGAGGGGAGACATTATTTTATATGAGTGTAGTGACCAAATCTTTGAACACGGCACATTCATCTGTCAATATTTTTGTGACACTGTTCTCTTTCCTCATGTGTATCTTTTCTGTGTAACTACGAGTACTGTCTTTGAATAAAAGTGTCGCTTCCGTTCTTCTCATTTCGTATTTATTTCACTTACGTTATGCTTTACGCCACTTTAGTTTTTTGTATGTATGGTCCAAGTTTCGTACTGCTGTGTTACTTGTCAGTGACACGTCATGCGAAAGTCACTTTCGTCCTTAAGTTTTGCACACCAGTGTAATGGCCAACTTCTATTTATAATGTCTGCAAAATAATATCGCTAAATAGATTATTCACTTGCTGCAGTAATACAAACAGTCTAAATTCAGCAGATCCAAATTGAGGATTTCCGTCACTCACATTAATGAACTATTATGTAGGTCTAAGAAGCCCTAAAATTAATATATCTCCATTTTTAAATCAGTTCTTGTCACATGTTCAGAATCATTGCTAATATCACTGAACTGCTGCAAGACTTCTAAAATTTTTAACATCACAAACCGTACAGTGTCAAAAAGTGGTGTTCGCTGTGGAAGCAAACGGAAATATATTCGCCCAGATAAGCAATAAGTACAGCTTCCATGTACGTGTATAAAAGTGTGTAAAACCTTTCAGTAGTGTGAATAAGCCTAACGTTTCCCCACAAGTGCAAAATGATACCTAACCTCCCATTCACACTGTTGTCTGCCAAACAGACAACAGATGTGTATTCACAAGAAAATTCAATGACGTAAAAGCATATTAATCCGCTTAGTTTTTACTCCATGCGTAGGGTTGCCCCTATAGTGAAATTTAAATGTTTTTCTTATTTCGAGCGATTTCTTTTTGCGTAATGTGAAATCGGCTCCTCGTGGTAGCGTCTGTGAGATGCAGCGAAGTTCAAAACGTTACTTCACGGCCCCCTATCGGCATAGGCTACTCATCGTCTCAACATGTGTCTCTCAAATCATAAAAATACACTACTGGCCATTAAAATTGCTACACCAAGAAGAAATGCAGATGATAAATGGGTATTCATTGGACAAATATATTATACTAGAACTGACATATGATTACATTTTTCACGCAATTTGGGTGTATAGATCCAGAGAAATCAGTATCCAGAACAACCACTTCTGGCCGTAATAACGGCCTTGATACGCCTGGGCATTGAGTCAAACAGAGCTTGGATGGCGTGTACAGGTACAGCTGCCCATGCAGCTCCAACACGATACCACAGATCATCAAGAGTAGTGACTGGCGTATTGTGACGAGACGTTTACAATTGGTGAGAGATCTGGAGAATGTGATGGCCAGGGCAGCAGTCGAACATTTTCTGTATCCAGAAAGGTCCGTACAGGACCTGCACATGCGGTCATGCATTATCCTGCTGAAATGTAGGGTTTCGCAGGGATCGAATGAGGGGTAGAGCCACGGGTCGTAACACATCTGAAATGTAACGTCCACTGTTCAAAGTGTCGTCAATTCGAACAAGAGGTGACCGAGACGTGTAACCAATGACACCCCATACCATCACGCCGGGTGATACGCCAATTTGGCGATGACGATTACACGCTTCCAATGTGCGTTCACCGTGATGTCGCCAAACACGGATGCGACCATCGTGATGCTGTAAACAGAACCTGGATTCGTCCGAAAAGATGACGTTTTGCCATTTGTGCACCCAGGTCTGTCTTTGAGTACACCATCACAGCCGCTCCTGTCTGTGATGCAGCGTCAAGGGTAACCGCAGCCATGGTCTCTGAACTGATAGTCCATGCTGCTGCAAACGTCGTCGAACTGTTCGTGCAGATGGTTGTTGTCTTGCAAACGTCCCCATCTGTTGATTCAGGGATCGAGACGTGGCTGCACTGTCCGTTACACCCATGCGCATAAGATGTCTGTCATCTCGACTGCTAGTGATACGAGGCCGTTGGGATCCAGCACGGCGTTCCGTATTACCCTCCTGAACCCACCGATTCCACATGCTGCTTACAGTCATTGGATCTCCACCAACGCGAGCAGCAATGTCGTGATACGATAAACCGCAATCGCGATAGGCTAAAATCCCTCCTTTATCAAAGACGGAAACGTGATGGTACGCATTGCTCCTCCTTACACGAGGCATCACAACAACGTTTCACCAGGTAACGCCGGTCAACTGCTGTTTGTGTATGAGAAAACGGTTGGAAACTTTCCTCATGTCAGCACGTTATAGGTGTCGCCACCGGCGCCAACCTTGCGTGATTGCTCTGAAAAGTTAATCATTTGCATATCACGGCATCTTCTTCCTGTCGGTTAAATTTCGCGTCTGTAGCACGTCATCTTCGTGGTGTATGGCCGGTAGTGTACCAAGTGCAAATACTTCAAATAACATTCAACAATTTTTTCTCGCTAAGTCAATGGAGATTCTCCTTATAATCAGTGTATAAAAGCGTAATCACTCGATAAAATTACGCATGATCATTTTCTACCCGTACCATACGGACTTCCGGACGAAAATCCTAAGAAATGTCACTTTCCTGCATCCCTCAGACAGACGTCTGTTCTGCGTGAATCGTAATCTTATGTTGTTCTGAACGCAGCCCACCTGTTCGTATAGCAGCGACGGCCATTAGCACAGGCCAGCTTCCAATCAAGCACTAGTTACCGTGGCACGACTAATAGTTCCTCTCTGTAGCTGCGGATTATGAGCGTTGGTACTCACCCACTCACACACACACACACACACACACACACACACACACACACACACACACATATATATATATATATATATATATATATATATATATATATATATATACTGGTAATAAGATTGACTCATAAGCTGCAACTGGTGAATAAAGAAACAGTCTATAATTAGGAGCACTGCTCAGAAACCAAAAATAATCATGAAAATAGGACTTATATTAATCACAGAAACTTATGGATAGTTACGTGTTGTAGACTTCACGGAACTTGACTCTGTTATTGACACTATTGCTTTGTTGGCTGATACAACTACAATGAAAAGAAATGGAGAAGGAAAAGGGACAACTGAAATATACGTAATGCATCACTGACGCAGGGAATTTTTCCAGACAGGTTAGAATATGCATCTGTTAAACCTCTTCATAAGAACAGTGACGAGAAAGACTTCAACAGCTATTGACTAATCTCTATACTGACGTCTTTTTCCCAAAAAATCGAAAAAGTAAAGTTCTCAAATATAGTCTTACACTAAGGTAGAAACTATTTACTTAGTTTATCACAGTTGGATTCCAGAAAGATTGTTATGTATTTACTCATCAAATAGTACAAACCTTAAATAATCACACAGCGTAATTTTTTGTTATCTCTCCAAGGCATCTTATAAAAACTCAGGTCTTCCCTAACTGATGACCTTACACACAGTTGGAATGATTTACACTTAACAAACAGAACGCAAAAAGTTATGCTGAATGATTCAGATAATGTTGTCCCCATGGAAAATTTTAGTGAATGGGGATAAATCACAAAAGGAGAGCACTGGATTCAATTTTAGGTACACTTCTATTCATTGTACATGTGAATGACCTTCCACTTTACATTCATCAAGCATAACTGGCACTTTTTGCAGACGATAGTACTTATAACAGATCCCTTTACGGACAAAGGAACAGAAGAGATTGCAACCGATGTTTTCCAAAGGATTATTAAGTGGTTCTCAAAAAATGCACTCTCCTAAATTTTGAAAAAAAATTACTGTATTTATCTCTGTACAAAGAGTAGAGTCATACCAACATCTGAAGTAACTAATGAGCAGGAGACAATAGGATTCCCCATCTTTTCAGGCTCACATATCGATGAAAATTTGAACTAGAAGAAGCTTATCACTGAGCTGCTCAGGCAGTTAAGTTCACCAACATTTGCTCTTCGTATCACGCCTAATATTAGAAGCAAACGCATTAGCCTCTTGACGTATTTTGTATATTCCCATTCAGTAATGTGTTATCAAATAAGACACGTAAAAGCAATTATTGAATGCACAAAATCGAGCAATAAGAATAACATGTTATGTTCACCCAGAGGCGTCTTGTAGCCACTTCTACAAAGAGCTTGGCATTTTAACTGGGCCACCAAAATACGTATATTCGCTAATGAAATTCGTCATAAATAATCCATCACATTTTCAGAAGGTGAGGTCCATAACTACAATACTAGATGGTAAAGTACCTCCCCATTATTAAAGCTGTCAGTGGCTCAGAAAGTAGTTCAGTGTGGAGCAACAAAAATCTTTGACATAATAATTCAAAATGTCTGAAAGATAAACAATAATATGCTCATTACTATTAACACTAATAATGAATAATGTATACATATACATGTATCCCGTAAATGACTCATTCCACATTATTAAAACTAAGAAAAGTCACATTGGAATGTTAGCAGAATCCAACCCTCAGCGAGTTATGTGTAGAATCCCCAGACAGGGGGTGGAGAGGAGGGTAGGGGACTCTGTGGATTAGATAGGTTTCTAGACAGTTTCAATGTTTCAACGACTATTATAAGAAATTCAGATATGTAAAGACCTCAACTGTAAACAATGGCAGGGTACATTCGATGAGAAACAGAGTTATTGCATATAAAACGTGGTAAGTGGTGTGATTTATTCATCTTAGTTCATAGTTTCACGATAAACCGAGAAATACCAGCTCTAGCTAGACTTTCAGGTCCCCCCTAATGGCAACTTTGTCATACAGTGAGAATGTAAACAGTGATAAGTGCCAAAAACGTTGCTGCCAATAGTACTAACGTGTGCAGTGTACATGCTATGAAAATGCTTTTCAGGGATGATTTGTACACATCTGAGGAGATTTGCATAGCCACGACTCAAATAAAGATTCTGAATATGTTCATAACCACAAATGAGAATCAAAAGTTGTTGCTAATCACGTAAATATGAAATTATTTGTGTCCGTCACTATTGTTTGGGTGAATCTATGCAATAATGTGATGGCATAAAAGTTATGGGCACTCCTTAACATTGTTTACGCGCTGTAGTAAGGCGACAAAAAATTTATTTTATATTGAGCTGAATCATACCTTAATTTCTGAGATTGTTATGCTTTATTATTGCAAAAATTGGTAATGTAGTTTTTAGTATCATGAACTGAAACTGTTGGGACCTTTTAAATTCATATTTTTGTGAAGTTTCGCAGTAATGTTTGGTTAACTCTTAACCACCGATTGACGTATTTTAAAGAATAAAATTTTGAATAGAATTTACAATTTTAAAAATATGTCGTTACTCCATATTTGAAAGCAATAACTTTTCAGAATGAAATAATCACAACGGATGTAACTGAAATATTTATGGAATTTTGTTGAAACTTTCCAGCTCAATTTCTTATAAGAATCGATTTTTCCCCTACCAACTTCGTTATTAAAATGTGAACCTTTATGTAATTTTTGGAAAATGTAAGGTGATTCAGCTTTGTTCAGTTGCAATGTAAGTAAATGAATAAGGTTTTAGACTGCGAAACTAGACAGAAAAATTATGTTTTCGTCATGTATTGAAACATTGGCGAAAATGAGAAGTGTTACACCATGTAGGACCAATCCTATAATTCTCAAACTTTATGGAGATACTCATCACTTAACTGGTATTAACTGATTAAACTTTCATTACATTCCAAAATGACATCCACCATCTACACAAAAACGAGGTGTGGATTCCATGGGAACGACTACACTCTTGCATTCGTTGTGGCGTGGAAGCGCGTAGCCTCCGAATTCCATAAAATGCAGAAAGTGTAAGGAGGCCACAAGAGAAAATCTGTGCCATCACTGTAATTAAATGGGTATATTTTTTCGGTTAGAGGCAGGTTACAGACAGAAAACTGGAGAAGTACAAGACGATAGTGTATGTAACAGTTTCCAGAAAAGTAAAATTAATTTGGTTTATCAGATCATCAAGGGTTGAAAAACGAGATAGATGAGCTTTTGAATACCTAGAAGATGAGTGAACTCTGAAGAAACAGGTGTTCTGTGCCTCTCTGAACACCATATAACCACAGGGATGTCCATGTCAAATGTCGGAGATTATAGACTTACGTCACTTTCGTATAGAATTAACATGGAAAAAGGGGGAGTTGCAACATATGTAAAACTTGGACACAAAGTGAAAAATATTGGAACAAATAGTTTTTGTGTTGATCAGAACTTAGAAGCATATGCTTGTGAGTTGTTACTGCAGCACAAGTCTCTGATAATTGTAGCAGTCTATAGATCCCCTCTGAGAAACTTTCAGCTACTTATGCATTATTGAGCTACCTGTCACACAAGTAGAAACAGTCCGTAGTTTGTGGTGACTTCATTGTAGATTTCTTAAAAGATACAGATATAAATCCCGAACTAGAATTATTATTGGGTGTTTCAATAGTAGGACACTGACTGATAACATGTTTGTAGACAGTGCTCAGGCTGAAACAACTAATGTGTACCCAACTATCTGATCATAATGCACAATTAATGGGAATAAACAGTATTGCATCTTACAATATGGACGCAGCTTCATACAAACCAGTGCAGGTTATTAATGAAAACAAAATATGATATTTTAAGAGTAAGCTAAGAGGAATGGTATGGGATGAGGTGTATGTAGGAAGAGATGCTTGAGTCAGATTCAATTTATTCCATAGTAAATTTATGTCAAAATTTGAAAGTTACTTTCCTAAAAAAATATCCGACAGAATCATTAAAAAAAGAAGCCATGGATAACTAAGGGAATTAATAACTCATGTAAGACGAACAGGAACAAATACGTAAAGGCCAGAGAGAGTTAAGATCCGACATTTCTTGCATACCACATAAAAATCTGAAGTATTTTAAGGAAGGGCATTAAAATGTCCAAAAGCATGCATGTATTGATAGAAATAAATAATTAAGATAATAAAATTGTAACTATATGGGACATTGTCAAATGGGGGGAAGGACAGCCAGTCAGTATACTAGATTCTGTAACAATTAAACTAAATGGCAGTGTTATGACTCATAATTCACAAGTTCCAATTCCTTTTAACGATCACTTTCTAAATGTAGCAGCAAATATAGGATTAAATGGTTCAATTGAGGAAGCAAGGAATATATTAAAAATGTCACTAAACAAAACTTTAAGTATTTAGAAGTACTACAACCATCTGTCACTTTATTTTTTTTTTTTTGAGACATCAGTCTTCCGACTGGTTTGGTGCAGCCCACCACGAATTCCTGTCCTGGGCCAACTTCCTCATCTCCGACTAGCACTTGCAACCTACATTCTCAACTTCTTGCTGGATGTATCCAACCTCTGCCTTCCTCTACAATCTTTACCCTACTCTACAGGTCCCTTTAAAACCTTGGAAATTATTCCCTGATGTCTTAAATGATGTTCTACCGTCCTCTCCCTTTTTCTTGTCAGTGTTTTCGATATATTCTTTTCCTCCTCGACTCTACGGAAATCCTTCTCATTCCTTACCTTATCAGTCCACCTAGGTTTCAACATTCTTCTGCAGCACCACATCTCAAATGCTTCGAGTGTCTTCTACTCTTGTTTTCCCTCAGTCCTACCATAGAATGCTGTGCTCCAAACGTACATTCTCATATTCTCAGAAATTTCTTCCTCACATTAAGCTCTATGTTTGATCTAGTAGACTTTTTTTTTGCCCACGAATGCCCTTTTTGCCAGTGCTACGCAACTTTTTATGTCCTCCTTCCTGCAACTGTCATCTGTTACTTTTGCTGTCTAGGTAGCAGAATTCCTTAACTTCATGTGCTTCGTGATCACCAACCTTGATGTTTAGTTTCTCACTACTCTCATTTCTGCCACTTCTCATTACTTTCGTCTTTCTTCGTTTTACTGTCAATCCATATTCTATTCTCATTAGACTGTTCATTCTACTCAGCAGAAGCTGTAATCCTCCTTCGCCTTCATAGAGTGTAGCAATTTCATTAGAGAATCTTATCGTTGAATTTTAATTCCACTCTTGAACCTTTCTGTTATTTCTTTCATTGCTTCGTCGATGTATAGACTGAACAATAGGGGCGAAAATTTCGAACACCTTGCACCTTTTGACATTGTCGAGCGCTTTTTCCAGGTCGACAAAGCCTATGAACGTGTCTTGATTTTTCTTTGGTCTTGCTTCCATTGTCAACTGTCATGTCATAGTTGCCTTTCTGGTACCTTTAACTGTCCTAAGGCCAAACTGATCGTCATCTAACACATCCTCACATCTTTTTTTCCATTCTTATGTACGTTATTCTTGTCATCAACATGGATGCATTGGCTGTTAAGTAAGCTGATTGTGCGATACTTCTCACACTTTTCGGCTTTCACAATCTTCGGAATTGTGTACAAGATGTTTTTCCGAAAGTCAGATGGTATATGGCTAGACTCATACATCCTATACACCAGCGTGAATAGCCGTTTTGTTGCAACTTCACTCAATGATTTTAAGTCTTCCAGAGCTCTTTTAAATTATAATACTGGATCTCCTATCTCTTCTATATCGACTCCTGTTTCTTCTTCTATCACGTCATCAGACAAGTTCTCCCCCTCATAGGAGCCTTTAATGTAGAGGTAGGGGTGCAAATGTGGAAGTGTGTGGGTAGTGTGGAAACGTCTAGTATCGGGCCTGCAGAGTGCTGCACTCTAGCGAGGCAGGCAGAAATTGTTGCAATAGTTCCTATTTGTCACGGTAGAGGGTTAGCAGTCAGTTTAGCAACAGACGCAGTTACAGTGATGCAGCTTACGTTCGCGCATTTTCTAAATCTTTTTCGAGGTAAGTTGTGGTATTATATTTATCTACATACTTTGTACTTATCTTTCTTTACATCTGATAGCTTATAAAGGGAGGTGCATAGAAGGTTTTAGCAGTCCTTTGTCAACCTTAAATGGATGGTTACTTAATGGAATCTACCGAAATTTAAAATGGCAATTGTGTAGGTAATGTGGAAGCATACATGCGATGGCATTGTGGAAACGTTTCCACAATACCAACATCAAATACATTATTTCTAATATGTTTTGCGTCTGTTTCTAGATGCCACGAAAGCTAACTGATCGGAAACCAGGAGCTATTGTGAAGAAGTGGGATGCTGAAAACATAAGTAAGGCTATAATAGCCTTAAGGGAAAGCAGATGGGGTTAAGAAGAGCAGTAAAAGCTTTCAGTGTACCTCAGACGACACTTCAAAGATTTGTGCATAGTGATATGTCACCTGAAGAATGAATTTCTTTGAGACTTGGACGTAAGCCTGTACTACCTGATGCTACTGAGAAACAGTTGGTACAGTATCTCATTGAAATGGATAATAGCTTCTATGGCCATACCAGATTAGATGTCAAGAGAATGGCATATCAGCTAGCGGAAAGAAATAATATTAATCATCCTTTAACTTCAAATGCTGCTGGTAGAGCTTGGTTTGTCCTTTTTCTTAGACGACACAGAAATAAACTCACAATCCACAAACCTATGGGTACCTCATTCTCGAGAGCAAATGGGTTCAACAAAGAAGCTGTAGACAGGTTTTTTGACATTTTGGAAGCTGAATACAGTAAAAACTCCTTTAGTGCTGATCGTATGTACAATGTGGACGAGACTGGGCTCTCCGTCGTCCAGAACAGAATACCACATGTAACTGGACTGAAAGGTAAATGTCAAGTAGGTGTCCTCACATCAGCAGAGTGAGGGTCTCTGGTGACTGTCGTATGCTGTATGAGTGCTGGCGGTACTTTCATACCACCAATGATGATCTTCCCCAGCAAAAACTGGACTGATACTCTACTGAAAGGAGCACCACCTGGAACAATTGGCAAATGCCACCTTTCAGGCTGGATTCAAACTGATCTCTTCTCTGAGTGGTTTGACCACTTCATTTCTAAGGCACATCCCTCAAAACAATTTCCTGTGTTGTTAATTGTTGATGGGCATAACAGTCATGCCAGAAACCTTCAAGTTATAGAACGTGCAAGGGAGAACCATGTTACAATCGTGAGCATCCCGTCTCACCCCTCTCATAAAACTCAGCCACTTGATAGGACCTTTATGGGCACTCTAAAAACCTATTATGCTGAGTATGTTCGCCAATGGTTGCGGCACAGCAGCTGGCCCTTAGGACCATATGACATATCTGAGTTGTTTGGGAAAGCCTATCCGAAGTGCCAGACTGGCTCTATTATTGCAAAAGGATTTTTGACAGGACTGTTTTTTGCAGAAATCGACTTTATAGCTGCCACGTCGGATTTAGATGAGCCCAGAATTCTGAGAGGAACTTATGAGAATCCAGCATCTCCAGGTGGAAGTAATGACCTCAGACAAGAAGACTCTCAGAACGCATTCAGACCCGTGACAGCTAACAGCCCAAGTGAAGATGGACAAAGAGAAAGCAGAAGGTCAACATCGTTGTGAAATACCTCATCAAACACGTGCGTGTCTCCACAAGACATCATGCCAATCCCTCCTCTAAAGAGGACGGTTTCCAACAGAGATTGTAAGCCAGGTTCATCAGCTGTTTTGACATTTTCGCATTATAAAACACGCCTTGAAGACTCCTTACTGAAGGGTAAACAGAAGCTTCCTAAGGAACCTGCTAAAAACAAGAAAAAACGTGAAGCTCCTCCTAGAAAACCATGCAAAAAACGGTTAAGTTATCTGGGGATTCAGATGAAGAGCCCATTGCACCAACTGTCTCTTCAGGCGAGTCAGATTTGGATCTCCCAGTTGGGGAAGAAAAACCTACTGAAGAAAATGACATTTGTACTTTTTGTGGAGGCTCATTTTCCAAAGACGTTCAGGGAGAATTGTGGATTAAGTGGAGTCACTCTTTGCGCGCCGAAAATGAAGGAGATATTTACATATGCGATATTTGCAAGCGCACTTCACTTATGAAGCATTTTTCTATTACAGTTGGGTTTAGAAATATTTTTGTGCAATTTAAATTTAATATAAATAAAATAGTTTCTAAGTTTTTAATAGTTTTCGTTTGAAGTAGTCAGTTTCCCACAATTTTAAGGCGTTTCCACATTACCTGCACTTCTTGAAAAATTAATGAGTTGTGCAAGGAGAAAATGTTTTTTTAATTTTTAACATATTTCGTTTTTGTGTTTCATATTAATACATTCATTGCTAAAACATTATGAATTACCTTTGGCTAATTTTTGAAGCTGAAAGAGAAGTAAACATTTCTTTTATACACCAAAAACAAACTAGGTTTCTAAATTGACACTCCTATCTCTATTCCTTCCATCTCTCCGCTCTCTCCTCTGTATTTGACAGTGGTAATCCCATTACACTCTTAATGTTACCGCTCTTCTTTTTAGTTTCGAGAAAGTTGTTTTGACTTTCCTATAAGTGGAGACAGCCCTTCTGACAATCATTTCGATTTCGATTTCTTCATAATGCTCATGCAGACATTTCGCCTTAGCTTTCTTGCACTTCCTATTTATTTCATTCGTAAGTGACTTGTATCTTTGTAGTCCTGAATTTCCACGAACATTTGAGTACTTTCATCGATCGACTGAAGTATTTCTTCTGTTACCCAAGGTTTCTTCGCAGTTACCTTCTTTGTACCAATGGTTTTTCTTTCCAACTTCTGTGATTGCCGATTTTAGAGATGCCCCTTCCTCTTCAACAGAACTTCCTACTGAGCTATTCGTTATAGCATTATCTATAGCCTCAGAGAACTTCATGAGTACCTCTTCATTTCTTAGTACTTCCATATACCACTTCTTTGCAGATTGATTCTTCCTGACTAGTCACTTAAACTTTTCATGATCTCTCCAAGGCCTTTGGTTGTGTAGATTATGGTACTCTCATAAAAACTCGAGTTTTATGGAACTGAAGGCTTTACACACAGCTGATTTGAATCACACTTGACAAACAAAATGCAGAATGTTGTGCTGGATAATTCAGACAGTGTCGGAAAGGTAGAAAATTTTAGTAACTGGGGTAAAATCAGAAAGGGAGTCCCACAAGGATCAATTCTGGGTCCAATCCTATTCATCGAATATGTGAATGACCTTGCACTTAATATTCAACAAACAAAATTGGCCCTTTTTTCAGATGATAGCAGTGTTGCAATAAAAACCATTAGGGGGAAAGCAACACAAGAGTTAGTGAATGATATATTCCGAAATATTATTAAGTCGTTCTCAGAAAATGGACTCTCCCTAAATTCAGTTCTGTATAACAAATAGTCACACCAACAATTAATGTAGCGCATGAATGTGAGTCACTAAGTAAGGTATAATGCTCCAAATTTTTGGGTGTACCTATTGATGTAAACTTCAGCTGGTAGAAGCATATTACTGATATTCTCAAACAATTAAGTTCAACTACTCTTGCAATTCGTATAATGACTAATCTAGGAAACAAACATGTCAACCTCCTGACATATTTTGTGTATTTCCACTCAGTAATGTCGTACAGAATAATTTTCTTGAGTAATTCGTGACTTAGAGAGAAGATATTAATTCTAAAAAAAGCGAGCAGTAAGAATAATATGTGGTGATCACCCACGAACGTCATTTAGGTACCTGTTCAAGGAGCTAGGCATTTGAACTGCACTGTCACAATATATATTTTCTCTAATGAAATTCGTCATAAATAATCCATCACATTCTGGAATCCATCACAATTTGGGAAAAACAATGACGTACATACCTACAACATTATAAGGAAAAATGACCCATAGTTAAAGCTGTTAGTGTTTCAGAGAAGAGTTCAATAGGCAGCAATAAAAATTTTTGACCGTTTTCCCAATAACATAAAATGTCTAGACATGTTGGAGACATGTACGGGATAACACTCCCGCGCCGGATTAGAAAATTGTAGCGTCAGCCACTAACCGGACAAGGGTACATCTAGTACTGGGGGCTCAAGGATGCAACTGTGTTTCCTATATAAGTAATGATTTTGGTAAGAAGGCATCAGTCTTCATGCAGCAGTTCGAGCAACAGCATTGAACTGCTCACACAGAAGATGCCCCGTTATTATAGGAGGAGAAGGCGTTCCCACCTGACTATAAATCCATCGATAGTATTGTTATTAATACCGAGAACTATGTGGGCGCACAAGTAATTTTGCATGGTCCTTCATGTTCTGTGGTGCTGTTCTGAACTTTACGCTTACGAACAATGATGCCGCACAGAACGGTAATGGCTGGGTTACCGTCGCTATAGTACATGGTCCTAAACTAGAAAAAGTACCAGAGCTCGAATCGTTTAACAGTCGGGATGCTATTGCCTATCGGACATTTCAGATTTGTGGGGTGTACAAGGGTGTACAACAGACACATGAGTAGATCCTATTACATGTCCACCATATCAAAATGTCTATAGCGAAGCAAGTTTTAAATCCAATTTACAATCATTTCTCCTGGACAATTCCATCTATTCCATTAATGAAATTACACTTAAAAACTGGTAGCCACAAAACAACTTGTTTATAAGTGTAGTTACGTGAGTAGGAATAAAATGATTACGTGTTCATTAATGTTAACTGTAATCGTGTATACATATCCTGTAAATAGCCTGTTCCAAAACGTTTGGAGAAAAGATGTGTTCAGATTATCTCTGGGACACGTAACTAACTAACTGATGAGGAATATTTTGTGTTTTGAAGGCGGAGGGGTCGAAAGGAAAGGAGAGTGAAGGAACTGGTTATATCAGCTGCATCAGAACTTTATGCGGAATCGGTGGCGACGAGTGAAAATGTGTGCTGCACCAGGACTTGAACCACTTGTCTCCTGCTTACTTGGCAGTTGCGTCAACTACTGCGGCATCCGAACACAGTGTCTATCGTAAATGCACGGACTATCTCGCCACGCTCCCGGGTTGACCCCCCCCCCAGTACCACCTATCTGCAGAAATGTCCGAAAGAACAGACACCAAGCATTCATATAGATGAATATTTTCCCACACCTGATACACATCTTGTGTCAGTTCACGAAGTTTGCTGGCTGGAGGCTGGTATGAAAGTTTGTGTTCTCGTCGTTTTCCAGACGTGTACAATGGGCAAAAAATCAAGGAAGTGGGCAAACCAGTCAATGATCGTACACTGTTAAAAGCGTTTATGGAATCAACTCCTGTGGGAATTCTATGTGTGTTCGTGGGGAATCTTGCATTAACCTCTTGAATATCCGGTTTCGTCGTTTGGTCATGAAGGCTTTGACAATAATAACTGACCAGCGTCGGGCCCCCATTCAATAATTACCTGTTGTCATATTCAGTACTTCCCCACACAATAATTCCAGCAGCTGGAGAGGTATGGGCCTCGAGAATCGGTGCATCCTATACTTTTTCTCAGGCGATCTACGGAAACATTGCTGTTAGCTAACTTCTACGAACTCATCGCTGGGCACCACAATAAGCCACTCAATGTCGAAGAGAACTCCAGCTCTACACCATGCAAGTCTTTTTGTGTGTGTGTGAATGAGGTCAGCGGTAAATGACGAAAGACTACTCAAGATCTCAAACCAGTTTCCAGTAATTTGTTCCAAATGATTCTTGTTGATATTGTACCTGTAACGTCTTCTCGAAATTCAGTCTAACAATTCTACAATCTCCTGGTCGTGCAGTCCATCTGGAAGGGTCCATGCCAACGATTTTCGCCATACTGTTGTTCTCTGAGTCCATCTCGTCATCACTCGTTATGTATTCAGTACCCTGCAGCCAGTGTTTCTGTATGATCTGGTCAGTGTATTGCTGCCGTGGCTCTCATCCAAATGATTAGACCTTGCCCGAAGCTTCAAAGATGGCAATAAATGCACATACAGATCCTGACGAGGTACTGTCTAGTGATCTCCAACCACAAAGTTCCAGTAACTTTAAACGTATCTATTATCCAACATGGACTCTCCATTTTCATCTACACCTACATCTATATGGTTACTCTGCAATTCACAGTTAAGTACCTGGCAGGGGGTTCATCGAACCATTTTCATTCTACTTCTCTACCATTACATTCTCGAATGCCGCGAGGGAAAAAGGAACACCTAAATCTTTCCGTTCGAGCTCTGATTTCTCTTATTTTATTATGATGATCATTTCTCCCTACGGAGGTGGGTGTCAACAAAATATTTTCCCATTCGGAAAAGAAGGTTAGTGATTGAAATTTCGTAAATGGATCATGCCGCAAAGAAAACCACCTTTATTTCAGTTACTGCCACCCCAACTCGCGTATCATATCAGTGACACTCTCAGCCCTATTGCGCGATAACACGAAACGGGCTGGCTGCCCTTCTTTGCACTTTTTCGATGTCCTCCGTCAATCCTACCTGGTAAGGATCCCATACCGCGCAGCAATATTCCAGCAGAGGACGGACAAGTGTTATGTAGGCTTCCTCTGCCTCTTTAGTGGGTTTGTCGCATCTTCTAAGTGTTCTGCCAACGAAGCGCAGTCTTTGTCTCGCCTTCCCCACAATATTATGTATGTGGCCTTTCCAATTTAAGTTGCTCATAATTGTAATTCCTAGTCGAATTGACGGCCCTTAGATTTGTGCGATTTACCGTATACCCAAAATTTATCGGATTTCTTTTAGTACCCATGTGGTTGATCTCGCACTATTCTTTATTAAGTGCCAATTGCCACTTTTTGCACCATACAGAAATTCTCTCTATATCATTTTGTAATTGGAATTGATCGTCTGATGAGTTTACTAGAAGGTAAATTACAGCATCATCTGCAAACAATCTAAGGGGGCTGCTCAGATTATCACCTAGATCATTTATGTAAATCAGGAACTGCAGAGGGCCTATGACACTACCTTGCGGAACGCCAGATATCACTTCTGTTCTACTCGATGATTCACCGTCTGTCACTACGAACTGTGACCTCTCTGAGAGGAAATCACGAATCCAGTCACACAACTGAGACGATACTCCGTATGCACGCAATTTGATGAATAGTCGTTTGTGAGGAACGGTGTCAAAAGCCTTCTGGAAATCTAGGCATATGGTATCGATCTGAGATCCTTTGTCGACAGCACTCATTACTTTATGGGAATAAAGAGCTGGCTGTGTTCCACAAGAACGATATTTTCTGAATCCGTGTTGGTTATGTATCAATAAGTCATTTTTTTCAACGTGATTCATAATGTTCGAGTACATATATGCTCCAAAATCCTACTGCAAATTGAGGTCAGTGATATGGGTCTTGAATGCTGGTGTGACCTGTGCTACTTTCCAGTCTTTAGGAACGGACCTTTCGTCAAGTGAGCGGTTGTATATGATTGCTAAGAAAGGCGCTATTGCATCTGCATACTCTGAAAGGAACCTGATTGGTATGTCATCTGGACCGGAAGATTTGCATTTCTTAAGTGATTTGAGGTGTTTCGCAACACCTAAGATATCTACTTTTATGTCACTCATGCTAATAGCTGTTCTGGTTTCGAATTCTGGAATATTTACTTCATCCTCTTTCGTGAAGTAATTGCGGATAACTGTATTTAGTAACTCTGCTTTAGTGGCACCATCATCGGTAACATTTCCATCGCTACCGCGCAGTGACGTAATTGACTGTTGGAATGAATTTTTTATGTACAGTAAATACTGATTATTATGATGATATTTTAGTCACCATATCCTACAGGCATGGAAATACTGTATTTTCTTATAGATCGTCCAGGTATTGCTTTCGTGATAGGAGAGGTCAAATTTTGATGCCGACGTAAGACGATCCAGGTGGATAGCTCGGACAGGGCCTGTACCTTGGTTTCCAAAATTATCCGACCTCTGTCCCCGCATTTCACTGAAAGAGATCAGCTCAAAAGTAGCGAACAGTACAATTTTGTAAAGGTTTATGAGATGATCCCGGGAGTATTTCCAGGAATTCGTAACTTGCTGCAGAGACAGGAGCAGTCTGTTGTTGTTGTCTTCAGTCTGGAGACTGGTTTGATGAGCTCTCCATGCTACTCTATCCTGAGCCCCTTCATCTCCGAATAACTACAGCAACTCACATCCTTCTGAATCTGCTTACTATATTCCCCATCTCTTGGTTTCCCTCTACAATTTTTATCCCCCCGTTCCCTCCAATACTAAATTGGTGATCCACTGTTGACCCAGAATGTGTCCTATCAACTGATCCCTTCTTCTAGTCAGTCTGTGCCCCTTCTTTTCTCCCCAGTTCTATTCAGTTCCTCTTCATTAATTACCTGATCTACCGACCTAATATTTTCTTCCGTATCACCACATATCAAAAGCTTCTGTTCTCTTCTTGTCTAAACTGTTTGTTACATATGTTTCATTTCCATACATAGCTACACTCGAAACACTTGAATCTATATTTGATGCCAACAAATTTCTTTCTTCAGAAATTCTTTTCTTGCCATTGCCTGTCTTCATTTCACATGTTCTCTCCTTCGGCCGTCATCAGTTATTCTTCTGCCCGAATAAAAAACTCATATCCTACTTTAAGTGTCTCTCTTCCTAATATAATTCCCTCAGAATCACCTGACTTAACTGGAATACGTTACATTATCCTTGTTTCGCTTTTATTCATGTTCGTCTAAAATCTTCCTTTAAAGACATTGTCCATTCAGTTCAGCTGCTCTACCAACTCCCTTGCTGCCTCTGACAGAATTACAATTCGTCAGCAAACCTCAAAGTTTTTATTTCTTCTTCCTGAACTTTAATTCCTGTTACAAATTTTTCTTTGGTTTCCTTTCTGTTTGCTCAGTATACATACTGAATAACATTGGCGATAGGCTACAACCCTTTCTCACTCCCTTCTCAAACACTGCTTCGCTTTCATGATCCTCGACTCCTATAACTGCCGTATGATTACTATACGCAGTGTGAACAGTTTTTCGCTCTTTATATTTTACCCCGGCAAACTTCAGACATCCAGGCCGCCATGCGCTGTTGCCATTTTTCGGGGTGCACTCAGCCTCGTGATGCCAATTGAGGAGCTACTCGACCGAACAGTAGCGGCTTCGGTCAAGAATACCATCATAACGACTGGGAGAGCGGTGTGCTGACCCCACGCCCCTCCTATCCGCATCCTCATCTGAGGATGACACGGCGGTCGGATGGTCCCGGTAGGCCACTAGTGGCCTGAAGACGGAGTGCTTTATACCAGTCAACACTGTCAAGAGCTTTCTCAAAGTTTATAAATGCTATAAACGTATGTACGATGAATTGCCCTCTCTGTTTATTGATTGGATAGCCACTGAATTGCTATTTATTTATTTAATGGGATAATAGTAATTATTAAAAGGTGGTAATTTTATTTAAGCACTGTTTTTACTCTTTCGATTGTTGCGAGTCGGCGATAGTGCAATGCTGCTCGCTTTGGAGAATACACATTTTATAAGAATTATTTGGTCCAGGAAACACTTTTGCGATCACGGTTGCGACTTAGGCGGTATTCGCGTAATTGTACTGCTTAAAAGTTATCGTTTCCGAAAGACGCAGGTTCGATTAAAGCTGTGTGCACTTTTGCGCGTATAATGAAAATATTCATAACGCGTCGCGTAACAAAAAGAAACATGCGAATCACAACCGTGATAACATAAATGTTCTTCGCTGTTATTCAGGACAGGCTCAGATCTGACCTTGCAATTTTTAGTTTGGCTATAGGAAATCACAAAACATTACACTTTAGAGGTATTTGTTTTGAATAACTTGTATTTACCTTCTCTCTCTCTCTCTCTCCTTTTTACAGCCTTTATACCTTCACATCGATTAAGGAACTTTTCCTTCTCTACCGACCAGTACGAGAACAAAATTCAGACTCAACATAATGTCTTACATCGAATTATTACATGCTTAACCCTTAACAATCGTATATAGTTTCGTAGTACAAACAATGCTAATTTATTCCGTGCACTAGAAACTCTTGGATACTGTAGTGTTGGCAGAAGAGCCAACACTGTGTTGCTAGAGGAGGCCGAAATGCACGCGTTTAATTACACGCTGACTGGCGTGAGTCCTGGAACATTTAAGGGAACTAACAGCAGCGAACAAAGTACGTAGTTGATATAATACCCAACTTTAATCCACAACTGTAGAACATCTCTAGTTACTGTACAAGCTTCACAGTATTAATTATCAAATGCTATGGCGCCTTGCTAGGCCGCAGCAAATGACGCAGCCGAAGGCCACGCCAACTATCGTCTCGGCAAACGAGAGCGCAATTGTCAGTGAACCCCTCCCAGCAAAGTCGGCTGTACAACTGGGGCGAGTGCTAGTAAGTCTCTCTAGACCTGGCGTGTGGTGGCGCTCGGTCTGCAATCACTGACAGTGGCGACACGCGGGTCCGACGTATACTAACGGACCGCGGCCGATTTAAAGGCTACCACCTAGCAAGTGTGGTGTCTGGCGGTGACACCACAGATACACTGAGAACAAAAATGAAAATAATAAAATTATAATTACATTTTTAATATCATGAATACTTCTATAAATCATGAAAATAAGGTTTGACATCGGCGTAATATTAATTTTCATCGTTGTAGCACTACATTGCCCCCTTTGGATGTACAGTCACACTTGTTTGACTGGACATCCAAGCAGGCTTATTTTCCTTGTCTGTTCTGTTTAAAGTTCACTGTGTTCTTTCACTTGGAAGCATGTGCTTTGTTTACTTTTAAGTCTCAGGAATTTTGAGTTACGCTCCCCCATTCGGGCAAAGGCCAATGGGAAAAACCCCGGAAAAATACTACGGCAGAGCGAGCGCATCTTCCATACCCTCTTTTTTAATTTTCAACATTTGAATATTCACTTCGTATGACATTTAATAATAGTACAATTTCGTGATAGTGCTGCTGATGACGACGGCTGGCGACTTGGTGTACTGCAACACCGATGTCTCGCCCCATCAGGTAAGTCTGCGATGGACTGCGATGACGTGGCAGGGTGAGGCAAGGGATGACGGACGATGTCGCTGCAGTGTGTTGCCCTCAGCGACACGTGTGCTCAGCATCCCAGCATACAGTCACATGAAATTCAAACAGCAGTATCAGTTCCTTAAATTAACTTCCAAATAACATCATATTTCACGCACTCTTTCACTCAACAAGAAGAATGTGTTTTTTTTTTTTTTTTGTGAGGTGTTCGACCGTTTGTGAGTTTCTTTATCATGATGCAAGTCCATTCGTCCTTCCGACGTAACTGACTATCTGCAATTAAAGGTTCATGTAATTACGTTCCAACATTGATACAGTTCTGCAACGGGTTTAATGATATAGTCAGTAGCAGTTCCCAACACTGTTACGACTCACCACTGTTGCTGACTGATCGATAAAAACACTTGCTCTTGAGCTTTAGTTTGCCTGGAATGTTACGTCCACGCATGTGGTCCCAATAACACTCTGAATACTTGGCATTACTAAACACTCGTAGCACAAAATTTGAAAACGAAATCATGGTAACACAACGCACTCATTGAGCGTCCACTTTTGTGTTAAATTCCACTCTTCCGCCAGTGAAATAAAGTTCGTACGCGCAGAGGATAATGTTTACAGGAAGTCTTTGTTCATAGGCCATCTGTGACATGTTCACTCCACCACGTAGTCACTTGATCGCAGTTATCAAGTCTGACAAGGTAAAGTCCTTGTGCTACCCATAAGAATGTCTTTACACAGTATAGTTACATAATGATAAATAACTGAATGATTGTGCATATCAAATGAAGTACATAATTGTAGTCATTTACAATATAAAAGCAAATTCTAAGTCATATATTTTCTCGAAAAGGTGCTCCTGGACTTACAAAGAATTTTGCAGTGATAAACACAAGTCTATATATGTTTGTCTGTGTAATGATCTGTTCAGTCATGGACAACATCTTGTTCGACCTGGTTTACAGCTCATGCAAGTCCGATCACTAACTTACGATGGAAAATTTGTTAAACCTATACGTAACTCGCGTAAACTTTACATGTTGTAAGTGTATCCTATACACAGTCTGAAAGAAAAAAAAAGAACATAACCTGCTCACGCTAGTGAGTTCAAAATAGTTAACAATCAACAAAATGAAACGTTTATTTTCTAAAGTCACTATATCCTACTGTTGTGTGAAATATGCAGTTTTGTTCACTGTTCGTAGTTTCACACGCATAAGTTCCTGAAAGTTTACTAAATCTCAACAAGTTTGTATTATGTTTGATTAAGTGTCTTAGGATGGAATCATCTTGAAGCAATTCATCTCCTTGCTGCAGCTCAGCGTCCTCTTCTCCGTCGAACTGGAGCTGAAATTTTCTTACAACTAATTGGTATTCTGAGAGTCTCTTCCTCCACATACTCCTGCAAAGCTAATGTCCATCTTGCCAAACGTGCATGGAGAAGTTTACGGGTCAGCAGGAAACTCAAAGCCTGATGATCACAGTATACCCGAACGTGTCTACCATAAACATAATAATGAAATTTGCGGAACGCCCATACCACTGCCAATGCTTCAAGCTCTGTAGTGGAATATGCGCGTTCGCATTCCGATAATACACGACTTGCGAAAGATGTTATTTTTATTTGCTCGTGTCCGTCTACTGTTTCTGTTGGAAATAAACACGCACCTAACCCAGTACATGAAGCATCTGAGGTTATGCAAAAATCCTTACTGAGATCTGGATGGTGCAAGATTTCAGCATTTAACAAGCAATGCTTGATCGTGTCGAAATCATGTGCACACTGGTCAGTCCACACCCACGGCGCATTCTTTTTCAGAAGCCCCAATAGATGTTCGCTGTTAAGCCATTGATTAGGCACGAACTTTCGGAAAAAGGATACAAGACCCATATATGCCTTTAATTGTCTTTTGTTGGCCGGATATGGACAATTTCTGATAGCCTCGAGTTTCGTATTATCCGGGAAGATTCCTTCTGATGATACTATATGTCATAGAAACTTTATCTCCGTCTTTCCAAACTTGGACTTCTTAAGGTTAACCGTAACACCTGCAAGTTCAAATTTGTGTAACACCAAGTTAATTAGTTTGATATGCTCGTCCCACGTGGGTGAAGCAATCAATAAATCGTCCACATAGACAGTAACTTGCTCTAACAAATCCGGGCCTAGGACAGTGTCAAGCGCATTAATAAAGACTCCGGCACTGACATTCAATCCGAATGGCAATACTCTGAATTGATAGCTTCTTCCTCTATACATAAATGCTGTATATTTCCTAGATCTTGGCGTTAAGACCACCTGCCAGTATGACGCGTGGAGGTCGAGGCTTGATAGATACTTTATCCCATGGAACTTCTGTAATAGTTCTTCTAGATTCTCAGGCCGCGTCCTGACAGGCATAATAATTTGATTTATCCGGCGAGCGTCGAGAACCAACCTTACGCTTCCATCGGATTTCATTACCGGTAAAAATGGGTTACTATATGGTGATAACGAGGTCTCAATAATTCCCCATTCCAGCATTCGTCTAATTTCTTTTGTTACTGCTTCCCTTTTCGCGCTGGGTATTGAGTACGTTTGATGACAGTAAATTTCATGGGGAAACACTTGCATGTCGTACACGTAACCTTTTATTAGTCCAGGTTTTTTTCAAAAATACTTTACGATAATTAGTAAGTGTGTCTAATAATTGCTTTTGTTGCATACTGTCAAGACCAGAGGATTGTTGTACTTTTTCTACTATTTCAGAGAGGTGGATATTCTCCTCGTCCTTCACATCTTCCATGACCGGGAATGTACTGCAATTGAAACTATCTTGAAGCCGCCATAAATGTGCGCGAATCGGTTCTATCTTTAAAATTTGACAATATTTGCTATGCAATTCTTTGGTCTTTACCAAGTCTAACCCGACACATGCTGCATTCACCCTTTGCGAGATCGATTATAGTTTCCGTCCCTCGCAAAATATCTAATCCGAGGAGACAGTTCACGGCTAAATTCTTTACAATAAGGAAGGTGCACTCTTTGGCTCCCGTTCCAAAATCAGTACAAATCCGTGTCTGTTCCCGAACTAGTTGGGCTTTCTGACTAATGGCTCCTGTAACTCGACAATTAGTGACTGGAAAAACCGGAATCTTTCTAATCTTCTTTAAGTGAAGAAAGAACGATTCATTCAGCACAGAAACAGATGCTCCAGTATCTAAAATCACCGTAGTTTGAATACCATAAATATCACAAACTATAGCTGCTTGTACAACTTCCCGTTCAAACAAATTACACTTCTTTCGAAAATCTTTACGTAATTCCTCTCGTATATTGACTCCGTCATTATATCTTAACATCTGCATGGTTGAACTACGTTGCTGAGCAACATCAACAGAATTATTCCTACACACTGCACCTTTTGCGTCGTTCGACCCGATCGCTGATGATTCTATGCGACACACATTCTCATTGTTACTACAGCTGGTTGTCTGCACGCTTGGTTGCTCGTTATTACTAACATCATTCATGCAAGTGCCCCCTAGACACCCTGCGACTGACACACGGGAGCAGAATGTCGTCGCACCTAGTTTGACTGACTGGTACTGGTTGATGGTTGCGGTTCACTTACCTCAATGATCTTGATATTTTGATTCGGTGGTTGCCATGGCTGCGCATTCATATGCTGCTGCATGTTATTTGACATATTTGTATTGTACTGGGGTTGTTCATGATTGTTGTTGTGATATTGCGGTGGCCTAGGCTGCTGCCATTGCTGTTGTACATAATTCTGTGTTGACCAGTTATGTGGTGGTTGCATGTTTTGCTGATTATTTGAAAAATTACCGTTATTGTAATTGGCGTTAGCTCTAAAATCTCGTTTCCGTTTCTTTGAAAAGTTTCCACTATTGTTCTGTGGATGATAATTGTGATTCGGTGCATTACCGTACTGTCCATTTGTGTTCAGATTGTGGTTCTGCCATCCTGAATAATTCGGACTATTCCAATGATTTTGATTCCCATAGTAGGTGTTTCTATTACTGTTGGTCTTGTGATTTCGCCCGTTGCCATTACCGTTACCATTATTCGACGAATTATTCCCATAATGGTGTCTGTCCTCTTCGATAACCAAATCTAAAGAGTCCAGTACAGATAGAAAATGTTCCACGTTCTCTTCAGGAATGTGAAACAATTTCTCCTTTAGATCACGCGGTAACTTCTCCTTTAATATCTTTAAAACATCACACTCAGGAATTGATGTGGATAAATATTTCACTTTGTCCAGATACTTTTCGAAATATTTCCGCAAAGTACCGCCTTTTCTATTAAATGGCTGAGGACTATAAACTTCTTTCCTTAATCGTTCTTGTACCCCACGCGACCAATACTTGTTTAGAAAAGCTTGTTCAAATTCATCGAAGGAGCTGCGTTGTTCAGCTTTCTGTGTCGCGAACAACGCTGGCTCACCTTGAATATGGGTAATGGTAAAGACAATTTTCTCCCTTTCGTTCCAATTTTTTGGCATTATTCCGCGGATCCCTTTGATAAACACAATTGGATGGGGTCCGTTCTTATCATTGGTAAACTTCTGAAACTGTGAATTCTTCACTAAAGCATCCTGAGTCACCAATGATTGTGTATGGCCTTGATAAACGGATGTCACTCCACATGTTGGATTGAAATTATTGCCCGTCTGCCCCCTACTTTCAGTTAAAGGCGTTTCATAATGATCAGGGTGTGTTTCTGTGATACTAACACACTCCGGTGAACTGTTATGAGACGTTTGCATACGTGTTTCATTAAGCACTTTCTGCACGTTTTGTAATTCAGTCTGGAGTTCATGAATCTTTGTGTTGTTTTCATGTATCAGTTGTGTTCCTGCTCGTTGTAACATCACAGGTAGTTCCTTCTGTATAACAGTACTAATTTGTTTGTCTTTGTCATTTAGCCATGAGTTGAATGTGGTCACAACGCGTTCTTCTTGTTCTTTGCATTTTTGTTCTATTACGTCTTGATTATCAACCGTAAGGTTTTCTATCCATGTACTTATGTTGCGTATTTCTGCTTCCAAAGAAGTGTGTGTTTGTTGTAATTTGTCCACATCCTGGGTTACTTGCTTTACATTCTGTGGTAAGTCATGGTATGTTTGTTGCATACTTGAAATGTTGTTCTGTATAGCAGACAACTGGGCATCTATTTGTTGTCGCAGCTGGCGATCGTGTTCTTTTAACCGGTTTTCAAGCTTTTGATCTATCTCTTTTGAGAACTGTGAAAAGCTTAACTGCGTACGCTCGTCTAATTGACTGGTGCGTTCATCCAAGGTCCTAATCCGTTCATCTACTCTGCTAATACGTTTATCTAAATTATTATTAATCTCAGTTGCAAGCTGTTTAGCAGTTTCTTGTTCACGCTGTATCTGTGATTGTTCCTGTATCTTAAACATTTGTTCCATTTTCAGCATTAAGAGAGAAAATCGATCCATTACTGTTTGTGTTGGCTCTACCGGTGGTAAATCGACTGTAACTGGTGTTTCTTGTAGTTCTGCTTCAGTATGCACTTGAACTACCGTCTGTATTCTGCCTGAGTGTCCTACAGCAGATGGATCACTGACGTTAATATTAGTGTCCTGTTCTATATCTTCTGTCTGATCTGAAAAAATATTATCAATTTCTACATCACTAGTTATTCCCTCCTCCTCTGAATGTTCTACAGTTACTTCCTGCTGTGTAGCTTTTCTTACACGTCGCACTGTTTTCACCATGTTTGCAAATGTTTGGGTGCAAGTCTAATCGGGAAAACGTCACACGCAACACATCGATTATTCCGTCACACAAAACATAAAATAATTACTACACTGCACCAGATTGGAATCAGTACTATAAATGTTCACTTTCGTTTTTTTTTTAAGTAAGATGCAGCACCAGGTAGAAGAAGATGTTGTGCCTACCTTACGCAGTGCTTCGTTCTGCTGCCGCTGGGATGGAATAGTACAGCAAAAATATCATGCTTAGGGTCGTCGTAGATTTCCGCTCATTACAGCATGAAACAAATAGAAAAAAACACGCATTAGCACACACATATAACCTAGTCCTGTCACGGTCGCCACTGAATTGCCCCCTCTGTTTATTGATTGGATAGTCACTGAATTGCTATTTATTTATTTAATGGGATAATAATAATTATTAAAAGGTGACAATTTTATTTAAGCACTGTTTTTACTCTTTCGATTGTTGCGAGTCAACGATGGTGCAATGCTGCTCGCTTTGGAGAATACACATTTTATAAGAATTATTTGGTCCAGTAATCACTTTTGCGATCACGGTTGCGACTTAGACGGTATTCGCGTAATTGTACTACTTAAAAGTTATCGTTTCCGAAAGACGCAGGTTCGATTAAAGCTGTGTGCACTTTTGCGCGTATAATGAAAATATTCATAACACGTCGCGTAACAAAAAGAAACATGCGAATCACAACCGTGATCAGACGAAGAAAATATATGATAACATAAATGTTCTGTTACTCAGGACAGGCTCAGATTAGACCTTGCAATTTTTAGTTATAGGAAATCACAAGACTTTACACTTTAGAGATATTTGTTTTGAATAACTTGTATTTATCTTCTCTCTCGCTCTCTCCTTTTTACAGCCTTTACACCTTCACATCGATTAAGGAACTTTTCCTTCTCCACCGACCAGTGCGAGAACAAAATTCAGACTCAACAAAATGTCTTACATCGAATTATTACATGCGTAACCCTTAACAATCATATATAGTTTCGTAGCACAAACAATGCTAATTTATTCCGTGCACTAGAAAGTCTTTGATACACTGAGCACAAAAATGAAAATAAAATTATAGTTACATTTTTAATATCATGAATACTTCTTTAAATCATGAAAATAAGGTCTGACGTCGTAATATTAATTTTCATCGTTGTAGCACTACAACGAGAGTAATATTATGGCCAAAGAAGTGGTCCATGGATCATCATCGCATTTGGCTCCGAGAGCAGTATTGCAGCCAAATGAGAGACGACGTGTGGGCCATCTCTTTTAACATGTAGCTTGCTGAAGGAGTATTGTAATTCTTGTTAAGGTAGGCCATGGATGAAATTCGACTCACATGGATAGCTGTGAGTTCAAAAGGTTCAAATGGCTCTGAGGACTATGGGACTTAACGTCAGAGGTCATCAGTCCCCTAGAACTTAGAACTACTTAAACATAAGTAACCTAAGGACATCACACACATCCATGCCCGAGGCAGGATTCGAACCTGCGACCGTAGCGGTTGCGCGGTTCCAGACTGTAGCGCCTAGAACCGCTCGGCCACTGCGGTCGGCCAGCCGTGAGTGTTTATACTCCGCTTCCGGAACGGGAAGGTGCCCCGGCCTCAGATCCAACCCGCCGAGCGTATTAACGACGAGGGTCTGTTTGCTGGCCAACCTGGATGTGGTTTTTATGCGGTTTCCCACGACACATATTATGAATGCTGGGCTGATAACCAAGTCCTGTACTGAAACATAAACCTCGACAAGACTGTACAGTCCACTACTCCAGTTCTTCAGCTGTACCAACGAGAGCGCTCTATATTACAGCTTTTAGATGATCCCAGACAGTAAATATTTGGAAAACCTTCGCTCACTTCCGTATGAATAACACAACACTCAGACAGTTGGGGTTCACATACTCCATCGCTGAGGGAAACGGGGTGGTGACCAGAAGGGCGAACGGCCACCCCTTACACTAACCATGATCACCTAGAAAAGCCCCGTAACAAGCTACTGTTTTCCATAAGAAGAAGTATATGGTATGGAGGTGGTTCGATCTTTTTGTATCCCGCCTGGAAGGCAGCGCGTGGGTATGAGCAGGAGCAGGAAAATTACGTCGGTACTGCGGTGAGTAAAGGTGGTTTACTGGTGCAAGAAAGAATACATAACTTCGTACAGATGCGAAGTCTTAGACCCGTCGTACGTAGAGCTAAGCTGAAGTGCCGGCCGGTGTGGCCGTGCGGTTTTAAGCGCTTCAGTTTGGAATCGCGTGACCGCTACGGTCGCAGGTTCGAATCCTGCCTCGGGCATGGATGTGTGTGATGTACTTAGGTTAGTTAGGTTTCAGTAGTTCTAAATTCTAGGGGACTGATGACCACAGATGTTAAGTCCCATAGTGCTCAGAGCCATTTGAACCATTTTTTTTAAGTGAAGTGTCCTGGTTGTCCGCACTTGATGAAATGGGGAGAATCTGTAGCAATGCTCGTAGAGCTCTCCATCGCCGGCTAGAGAGCACTGTCATCGATGTCGGTGTCGTCGTGCCAACTTATCTGGTATCTAAGCCGTGGCATCGTAGCTATCGATACCATAGAGCTGATGTACGACGCATTGAAAACGAAACCGTCAGTCAAGATGAAACTTCATCTACATCTACATCCATACTCCGCAAGCCACCTGACGGTGTGTGGCGGAGGGTACCTTGAGTACCTCTATCTGTTCTCCCTTCTATTCCAGTCTCGTATTGTTCGTGGAAAGAAGGATTGCGTCTGTATGGGCTCTAATCTCTCTGATTTTTTCCTCATGGTCTCTTCGCGAGATATACATAGGAGGCAGCAATATACTGCTTGACTCCTCGGTGAAGGTATGTTCTCGAAACTTCAACAAAATCCCGTACCGAGCTACTGAGCGTCTCTCCTGCAGAGTCTTCCACTGGAGTTTATCTATCATTTCCGTAACGCTTTCGCGATTACTAAATGATCCTGTAACGAAGCGCGCTGCTCTCCGTTGGATCTTCTCTATCTCTTCTATCAACCCTGTCTGGTACGGATCCCACACTGCTGAGCAGTATTCAAGCAGTGGGCGAACAAGCGTACTGTAACCTATTTCCTTTGTTTTCGGATTGCATTTCCTTAGGATTCTTCCAATGAATCTCAGTCTGGCATCTGCTTTACCGACGATCAACTTTATATGATCATTCCATTTTAAATCACTCCTAATGCGTACTCCCAGATAATTTATGTAATTAACTGCTTGCAGTTGCTGACCTGCTATATTGTAGCTAAATGATAAGGGATCTTTCTTTCTATGTATTCGCAGCACATTACATTTGTCTACATTGAGATTCAATTGCCATTCCCTGCACCATGCGTCAATTCTTTGCAGATCCTCCTGCATTTCAGTACAATTTTCCATTGTTACAACATCTCGATATACCACAGCATCATCCGCAAAAAGCCTCAGTGAACTTCCGATGTCATCCACAAGGTCATTTATGTATATTGTGAATAGCAACGGTCCTACGACACTCCCCTGCGGCACACCTGAAATCACTCTCACTTCGGAAGACTTCTCTCCATTGAGAATGACATGCTGCGTTCTGTTATCCAGGAACTCTTCAATCCAATCACACAATTGGTCTGATAGCCCATATGCTCTTACTTTGTTCATTAAACGACTGTGGGGAACTGTATCGAACGCCTTGCGGAAGTCAAGAAACACGGCATCCACCTGGGAACCCGTGTGTATGGCCCTCTGAGTCTCGCGTACGAATAGCGCGAGCTGGGTTTCACACGATCGACTTTTTCGAAACCCATGCTGATTCCTACAGAGTAGATTTCTAGTCTCCAGAAAAGTCATTATACTCGAACATAATACGTGTTCCAAAATTCTACAACTGATCGACGTTAGAGATATAGGTCTGTAGTTCTGCACATCTGTTCGACGTCCCTTCTTGAAAACGGGGTTGACCTGTGCCCTTTTCCAATCCTTTGGAACGCTACGCTCTTCTAGAGACCTACGGTAAACCACTGAAAGAAGGGGGACAAGTTCCTTCGCGTACTACGGCACACCTGAAATCACTCTTACTTCGGAAGACTTCTCTCCATTGAGACCAATGTAACTGGGACTATAAGCAAAATTCTTACAATTTACGTTTGCATCGTTTTTAACGTCTTTATCCAGCAGCACATCGCTTCCCTGTAATTTGCCGACTTTATTCAGTGAGGAAAAACAACGTGGTCCAGAATAGATGACGTACGAGAGACTCGTCACGTCTTGACTAAAGCTCCAACTGCAGACACCCGTAGTGCCCACCAACGTCGTCCCTTCCTCGCTCTGTTTGCGCGTGGCGCAGGCCTGGAGCGGACACACGCACACTGACGGAGCCCCCTCCACAATAACACGCGTGCCTGTGACAAACACACAAAGCGATCGTCAGAAACAGCCGCTACCGCCAATAACACGCCAGCACACATCTGCGTTCCTGTTGTCATGCAAACCATGAGGCCGGACACTGTCGCTGCCACATTTGTAACCACCACCCGGTATAACACAATTGGACGGCTTGTTTATATGTCTGCGAAGCGTACTATTGCTACTAAATTCAGAGCTGCTTCCTTGACGAATCAATTCAGACAGTAGAAAGTCTACACACTGCACCCACAGCAGATCATGAGGCATTTAACAGCGTGCAAAACATAGGGATGGGAGTAACTTTCGCATTGCGTGTGACTGTCAATTACCATAGCTGCATGAAACTTTGACCACACATAGAAAGAATTACTGATGTATAGCACAGCAAGTTACTGTAAGAAATGCGCAATGGAACGAACAGAAATGACTCATTCAAAGAGAATAACTGCAGTGAAGCCGCCGCTACTTTTGATGGACCCATGGGAATTTCAAAAGACGGGACTCGGTTCTCTTTACGCGTACGCCTCCTCACATATCAATGCATGCTGTGCGCTCAGAAACATTGTCAAACATAATAGTAGCGGTCCAGATCTTATGGTGCGGGGAAGCATAATGTTGCACGGACGTACAGACCAGCGAATCTTTAAACACGATACGCTCACTGATCATAGTTGTTGTGACACTATACCCCTTCCCCATGTGCGGATTTTCAGAGCTGTATACGGCCCTGACTTCACATTTTTGGATGAAAATGTGCGACCACATCAAACTGTGCGGATGGAGGAGCTGTTGGAACGAGACGATATTCCGCCAATGATCTGACATATCCCTTACCCCGACTTCTCTGCTACCTAGCACGTGTAAGATACGTCGGCGAAACGTATTGCAGCACTCCACTAGTCGTCGACTGGGCTGGTGGAGGAATGAATACCCGACCACAAAAACTCCTTACCAGCCTTGCGGTTACCACGGTAACACGTTGCAGAGCATGCATTGGCGTCCGTAGTGATGACACACCGTTTTAAGACTGATTTCCGTCTTTTGTAATGTCCGGGGAACCATGTTAAATAGCGGTGTCTACGATATACGTAGGTTGGAATTTAAATAGTGGCAGCACTGCTGTGGAGACACTATGCAACGGAAGCTACTATTGTTGCTGATAGCACACGTTGTTGGCATACCTACCTTACCTCCGAGCAAATGGATTCTCTCGTCCCACGTCACCGGCGTGCACACAATTGAGGGAAACACAGTCACTTCAAAATGGTTGAAATGGCTCTGAGCACTATGGGACTCAACTGCTGAGGTCATTAGTCCCCTACAACTTAGAACTAGTTAAACCTAACCAACCTAAGGACATCACAAACATCAATGCCTGAGGCAGGATTCGAACCTGCGACCGTAGCGTTCTTGCGGTTCCAGACTGCAGCGCCTTTAAGCGCACGGCCGCTTTGGCCGGCTCACAGTCACTTGTGAGCGAGCGGTCTAACATAACGGTGTCACTATGTTTTCGAAACAGGAGCAACGGAGTTGGATCAAGACTGAATGTGCCAGAGTTCGTACAGCACGACAGTGTCATCAAGGTCTTCAAAAGGCGTGCGGGGAATCGGCATTGCCGCATAGAACAGTGGCACGTTGGGTAAAAGGCTTCAACGAAGGTCGGCAAACTGTGGCAGACACGCATCGGGCAGGTCGTCCTAGCGTCTCTGAAGAAAAAGTGCATGCTGTTGCCGCGTTAGTGGACAGTGATCGACGCCATACGATTCGTGAGCTCGCCCACGACATCGGATTAGCGCATACGATTGTGCTGCGCATACAACTGTGCTTCGCACACTGAAGGAACGGCTAGGTATGCGAAAAACTGCATCACGATGGGTTCCGTATGACTTGACGGAAATGCAGAAATGGATGAGTTACGACTCTGCTCAGGCGACACCCCCGGGATAACAAGGCCGCCCAGCAGTGTTAGTGACGTCACACTAAGCGGGCCATAGCCGACGCAGCAGTCCATGGACACCTCCGCACAGACGCGCCTGATGCTAACGATCTTCTGTCCGTCATACAGAAAGGAGCAAACTATAATTCGAACCAAAGACCAAATTATATATATTCTTGTAAACAGCATAAAGGTTCATAACGAAATACCGATTACATATACGGGCAGGAATAAGTTTAATCGATTGAGGAACTTTGCCACTATTTTATAATTGTCAGAACACTATTTAGCTTTAAAACTCGCATACAGGTGGTGACAAATGCCAACTGACAGCAGGACTTAACATTTTCAAGCTATTACACTGAAAGTAAATTATCTTAAACACTGTCATACATAGCAAAACCCTCACAACTTTCGTTTACAATAAGGTAACAAGAGTTCGCTTTATCTCATAAAACACATGACTATTGTGAATTTACTCATATGTTCATGGTGACAGCTCTTTTCAAGAATTTTTACAAGTGTATCCCCAGTAATAAAGAGTGGAAACGAAAGATAGATATCAAATATTCTCCTTTTAACATAGACATCACTGAACACAAGATTCTGTCTTGCACTGTGATACTAAGGGACTGCTCTTTCCTTTAAGAAAAGCCTGACAATTTGAAGTTCACTCTGCTATTGAAGATACACTTCTTGAAACAATATTAAAAATGTTATGAAAGGTAAGGAAATGGAAAAGAACCAAGTGCACTACATGTAAGAATGTGAGCAAAAGGCTGAGGCTCACTTTATTTACCATTTTCAATCTCTCTACAGCTTATTTCCTTTTCCACGTAGAAATCACCAACTGCAAGTCTCACTATTGCTGTCTGTTACTAACATAGTGCTTTTCTATTTAGAAAACCTGACAATTTCATGTTCATTCTGTTACTGAAGATAAACACTTTTCAGAGGAGTTCTAGAACCTATTCCTGCCCGTATATGTAATCGGTATTTCGTTATGAACCTTTATGCTGTTTACAAGAATATATATAATTTGGTCTTTGGTTCGCTCCTTTCTGTATGACGGACAGAAGATCGTTAGCATCAGGCGCGTCTGTACGGAGGTGTCCGTGTACTGCTGTGTCGGCTATGGGCCGCTTAGTGTGACGTCACTAACACTGCTGGGCGGCCTTGTTATCCCGGGGGTGTCGACTCAGGCGTACTTGGAGCGTTATGAGCGAGAGAAGAAGAGGCTTTCTTACGCCGTATCGTAACACTGGGTGAGACATGGGCCACATTGTAGAGCCATAACTGAAAGGCCAGTCCAACGATTGGCGTCATTATGGGTCGCCGCGAAAGTCGAAACTGCGTCAGAGCCCCAGTATGGTGAAAGTTATGGTGATTCTCGTGTACGACTGTGATGGTATTATTCTAACGCAATCCGTTCCTCCACGGCACACCGTCAAGGCACAGTATTACTGATCGTTTTTGGAGTATCACCTGCAACCAGCTCTGCGAAAGAAGCGGCGACACTTTCTGCGCAACCCGCCCGTCATTTTGCACGACAATGCGCGGGCGCCTGCAGCGCAAGCTGTAGCTTCTCTGTTCGGTCGATGGGACTGCGAAGTACTGTACCATCCACCATACTCCCCGGACTTGAGTCCTTGTGACTTCGATTTAATGAAGGAACCACTTCGTGGCATTCGCTTCAGAACTGTTCCAGGGATTCGACAGGCAGTAGACCGCTCCATTCGCACCATCAACAGAATAGGCTCTGCTAACCGTATACTACGCCTTCCAAATCACTGATAACGGGTTCTACACAACGCTGGTAACTACTTTGAAGGACAGTAAAAGGTGCAAAAAAAATGTTCAAATGTTTTGAAATATTATGGGACTTAACTGCTAAGGTCATCAGTCCCTAAGCTTACACACTACTTAACCTAAATTATCCTAAGAACAAAGTCACACACCCATGCCCGAGGCAGGACTCGAACCTCCGCTGGGATCAGCCGCACATTCCATGACTGCAGCGAGTAAAACGTGCAAACATGTAACTCTTTTTTTATCTGTTGTGAACAAATAGTTGCCACTATTAAGTTCCAACCCTCGTAATTATTCTCTTTGAATAAGAGTTTCATTTCTGTCCGACTAATTGTGTATTTCTTTTAGTTGCCTTCTGTACTATACTATAGCAGATCTTTCTATGTATATTTGAAGTTTCATCGGTTTTCAATTTCTAGCTGGAGTCAGTCCAGACAAATACAGCCCATCGAGTCTTTCATGTAACGCCCAGTGTCGAAAGAAAAAGTCGATTCCTTTCCTGCTACAAATGAAATTATTTTTAAAGCGGAATTTACGTACACAGTCGCTAGAGTGATAGAAAATTAGTCTAGTACGATACGTGTTTCATCGATATGCGTTAACAGGGACACTGAAACATGAATAGTATCTGAAACTCCAGCAGAAACAGCAAAGCCCTGCCCCACGCTGACTGGTATCGAAAACCAGTACCGCTGCTCAGTCGCTACTGGAGTACTGGTTATACTTCGGGTTCTGCTGTCCCTCTTAATCCAGATCGATAAAACAAATATCGCACTAACTAATTTCCGACCGGCCTGTCGAATGGCCACGCAAAATTCCACTTTAAAAATAATTTGTTTGTAACAGGAAACAGTCGACCCTTTCTGTCGAGACTGGGTGGCGCATGAAGGGCTTTAAGAGTAGCATTTGCTTGGGCCGATTCCAGCTAAATATTGCGAAAATGAAATTGGTTATAACTGATATATATATAATCAATTTCATTTTCGCCCTTCAGTATATATACTGAAGGGCCAAAGAGACTGGTACGTCTGCCTAATACCGTGCAGGGCCCCCGCGAGCGCGCAGAAGTGCCGCAGCACGACGTGGCATGGACTAGACTAATGCCCGAAGTAGTGCTGGAGAGAACTGACACCATGAATTCTGCAGGGCTGTCCAAAAATCCTTAAGAGTATGAGGGGATGGAGTACTCTATTGAACAGCACGCTGCGAGGCATCCCAGATACGCTCAATAATGTTCATGTTTGGGAAGTTTGATGGCCAGCGGAAGTGTTTAAGCTCAGAAGATTGTTCCTGGAGCCACTTTGTAGCAATTCTGGCCATGACTGGATGTAAATGGTGAGACAGGATGCTTAAGTACGTGTCACCTGTCAGAGTCGAATCTAGACGTATCAGGGGTCCCATATCACTCCAACTGCACATGCCCCACACCATTACAGAACACCAGCTTGAACAGTCCCCTGCTGAAATGCAAGGTTCGTGGATTTATGAGGTTGTCTCCATACTCGTACACATTCATCCGATTGATGCAATTTGAAACGACACTCGTCCGACCAGGCAATATGTCTCCAGTTGTAAGACGTCGTGGTTTCCTGACCTTCATTGCTTACATATTCCGCCCTCACTATCATATTCCGCACATCAAGACGCTTCATTCGAACCCAAACTCGATAACATAAAGTCAATGTTGTATGAATTCATGTAAACAATATGCAAATAACTAGTAAATCGCAAATGCGCTCTGAGATTGAAATACTAAAGCCTGGCGTACACACATACATTCAAGACACGACAGTCGCAGGGGCTTTTGGTTTGGGAGAGCAACCGCACGCCAGGAGGCCGGCCCAACCTATCTATCTCGGCGCGCAACCGCACATAGAGCAGACAGTGTTTGCCCAAGTGAAAGGACGACCCCGTGTTCGGCTTAAAAGCAAATTCCGCTACATTGTGTGGAAGCGCCCAGCCTACGCATTCTTTACAAACAGAGCACGCAGTTTCAGGGATTTTCACAGGGAGACAGCAAACGCCAACTGCCGATGCTACAGATTTCCGGATTGGTCGCCTTAAACGAAACGTCATTCTCCCGTTTTAGAAGAGCAATACTGATTGGCAGACGATATTTCTGACCCCTTGAGCTGAAGGAGTAATGGAAGAGACCGAAAGATATACCCCTTCACGTCTTGTGTGGAGAGGGGCCGTTCCGTTGTTGCTCTTGGAGTGACAACACGTAACAAGAGCGTGTGCACTCGTACGTGTACTCAAAGAGCGAGGAACAAGTCTCTCGTCAGTACTTCACTGGGAGAGCACCTCCGTCGAGAGCGAATTGGAGTATGACTCTATACTGAGTCCTCACAATTAAGCGTTGTTCACTGTGTTGGCCACCACACTTATTGTGCGGTGTGAACAGACAGAGTTATAGTTAAACGCCTGGGAGCGAATTTTTGAGTGGCATCATGGTGGACTGGTTATCTGACCGGTGTACCACGCCAATAGTTAGACTAGGGGCGAATAGGAGTCCTTGACTTCATCAGGGCGTAGGGAGAGTTTGATTGGCGAAGGTCAATCCAGATAGAACGAGAGTTATCTTATTTGTCAGCAGCGAGCGACGCAGACAGCAGTCATCGTAGCTTACTGTATTGTGTGCTACAGCTATTGCGAGCCCCATATTTCCTCCACAACAGTACACTTCACTGCATTTCACATGCGACAGCCTCGACCATACCTAGCAACATTGTAACGGATAATTATTCAAGTTGAGTAGGCGCGGCTCTCAGCCATTCTGCCAAGTCAATAACAATCTTAAACTTTGTACAGAAATTTCATTAGCGAATCCTATCCTTAAGAGGTAACTTCACATTCCGAAAAGAACCCGGAAATAACTTGTGCAGCTAATAGCTAAAAGTGCCATTGTGATTTCTCAGAATTTTTGCAAAATAAATAATAATTTTCGTTAGTTTCATGTTTTTCTTACACTAACTAGCACTACTCCAGTACCCAAGTATCCCACTAGTTATGTAAGAAATTTTGTGAATTTTTGTGTCATTTCCTTACAGCGGACAACTCCAGAAGATATTTACTGCCGAAAGTTTTTCAGGCATTTCTCTTTAGAACGTTAGGAGCGTCTGTCTGACTTCTGTAGTAGTGTGGGGGTGGAAATTGCATCTTGCAGGAGCCACAGGGTAAAGGGTACATCTCAGATTAATCCGTTGCGCAGAACGACAGAATAGCTCCCACACGCTCACACAGTCATCAATAGTCCAATGTTGGTGTTGACGGGCCCAGACGAGGCGTAAAGCTTTGTGTCGTGCAGCCATCAACTGTACATGAGTGGACCTTTGGTTCCGAAAGCCCATATCGATGACGTTTCGTTGAATGGTTTGCACGCTGACACTTGTTGATGGCTAGCACTGAAGTCTGCAGCAATTTGTGGTAGGGTTGCATTTCTGTCACGTTGAACGATTCTCTTCAGTCGTCGTTGGTCCCGTTCTTGCAGTATCTTCTTCCGGCCGCGTTGATGTCTGAAATTTGATGGTTTACCGGATTCGTGATATTCATGGTACACTCGTGAAATGGTCGTATGGGATAATCCCCACTTCATCGCTACCTCGGAGATGTTGTGTCCCATCGCTCGTGCGCCGACTATATAGCACCATATTCAAACTCGCTTAAGTCTTGATGTCCTGCCATTGCAGTGGCAGTTACCGATCTAACAACTGCGGCAGACGCTTGTCTTATATTGTCACTGCCAACAGCAGCGTCGTATTCTGCTTCTTTACATATCTCTGTATTTGAATACGCATGCCTACACCAGTTTCCTTGGCGCTTCAGCGTGCGTATATAGTGAGTCATGTAAAACGTAACACCCTTTTATTTCGTGAACGGTTACAAAAATCGAACCGTTGTTTTCGGCAAATGTTAGAGCGTCGACAGGAACGTATTATTTTGTTTGTTTAATGTTTTATCTCTGGTATCAACTGAGGTATCGAAGCAAGTACGTTTTTTAAATGGAACCCTTAATTTTTTATAAATGTGTTCGATGTTGAGAAGACAATTACGGTGATAAAGCGTTTGTTACTATTGATGTTGACGTTGACGTTGACGTTGAAACCGTCTTAAAAAAATCGAGAAATGTCCTAGAATTGAAGGACACGGTAGCCGGAATAGGCATTAGCGGTGCAAACTCAACCAAGCAGAGCTCTCGTACCACAGTGTCAGAATTTCAGCACATTCGCCTGTTTACTTGGTTGGTTGGTTTGGGGAAGGAGACCAGACAGCGTGGTCATCGGTCTCATCGGATTAGGGAAGGATGGGGAAGGAAGTCGGTCGTGCCCTTTCAGAGGAACCATCCCGGCATTTGCCTGGATTGATTTAGGGAAATCACGGAAAACCTAAATCAGGATGGCCGGACGCGGGATTGAACCGTCGTCCTTCCGAATGCGAGTCCAGTGTCTAACCACTGCGCCACCTCGCTCGGTGCCTGTTTACTTGCCTGCGCTACAGGCCGCTCGTTTCGGCTATAACATTCGTTGCGTGCAGATATGTACACCAATGAGAGGATTGTTGGATACACTACTTTTACATGGCGAATGTAAAAGAAGTTCCGTAAAAGCAATACAGCGGTATAGAGCCAGTGTCCGACGCGCCATGCTTCTGCATAATTGCGTATTAAGACGCTGTTGCTGACAATCTGCTTGAATGTCAAAAAAAGGACAACAAATACGACTACAACTAACAGAGAACACGAAGAAGCTGTTCTGGGTAGGACGCTATTCAATTCGCACAGTAGTACGAGACGTACTGCCAAGGAATGTGGGATCAGCCAGACGAATATCATTCGCATCCCTCACCGACAGAATTTCCATCCCTATCATCTGTCACTGCATCAGAATTTTGTCGGTTTGTCATTCAGTAACTGAGAAACGGCAATACGTTTTTCAAAGTGTGGTCTTTACCGAAGAAGCAACGTTTACTAATCACGCTAACATAAATTTGCACAACACGCACTATTGGGCAGTCGAAAATCCACACTGGCTTAGTTAAATGGAACACTTAAACGTAAACGTATGTTGGGAAATCATAGGAATTTACATTGGGGGACCTTACTTCATCTCAAGCGTTCTACATGGACATTAGTTTGCACACTTTCTGATGAACATTCTGCTGCTTCTTCTAGAAGAGGTACCACTGGATATTCGGCCGTTTACGTGACTGCAACACAGTTGTATAGGTCACTCGCCCCATGTTGCAACACAAATGCTGAATGACAACTTTCCTGGACGTTGCACGGACGAAATTCAGTTGTCAAATGGTCAGCGAGGTCCCCTCATTTGACTCTTCTAGATTTCTTTCAAATGGTTCAAATGGCTCTGAGCACTATGGGACTTAACATCTGAGGTCATCAGTCCCTAGAACTTAGAACTACGTAAACCTAACTAACCTAAGGACATCACGCGCATCCATGCACGAAGCAGGATTCGAACCTGCGACCGTAGCTGTCGCGCGGTTCCAGACTGAAGCGCCTAGAACCGCTCGGCCACGGCGGCCGGCCTAGATTTCTTTCTCTGGGGAGCACTCAAAGATGTAGTCTTTGACAAAGCCCCAACTATACAGAACGATATGTGCCGTCGAATAGACAGTGCATCCTCTATCGTGTCATCCGCTGTAATTACACCTGTTCATCTTCCGATCCAACGGCGATTACAAATGTGCTGCTTTTCAGTCCTCCATTTTTTAGAGGACAAAATTTATGTTATGTGGTTTGCTTATTTCATTTACGTGTGTACGAAATTACACTGGAGTGTCAAACAAGTCATTACGCGCTTACGTTCAGCATGAAAAGACGTTTCGTTAAGAAGAATATTTATTTTGCGGTGTACAGGTGCTCATCAAAGTAAAAACTAAACTAAACACCCCCTGAACAGACCATGAAGGCCCAACGGTACCGACCGGCAGCTGTGTCTTCCTCAGCACATAGGCGTCACTGGTTGCAGTGTACCTGCGATGTTCCGTACAACTCCATTGGATTGTACGATTCGTTTGTCCGATATATGAAAGGCCACATTCACATGGTATCTTCTAAACTCCAGGCTTGCGGAGTAGTAAGTCATCTTTAACGGAACCCAGGAGTGCAGCCGTCTTCGCCGGTGGACGAAAAATCACTTTTACTTTATGTTTAGTGAGGATCCGTCCTATTTTGGATGAAAGGCTACCCACATACGGCAGGACAGCCATGGATTTAAATGTTTCCTCGTCATCTTCTGCATTCCTTACGGACACCTTAGGTTTTATTTGTAGTCCCTTAGTGCCTTAGTGCCTTACGTATCTCGGCTCTTACAACCCAGTAAATCGGCTGTGGCAGAGCATTGTATTGACTCTGGTCACTCTATGGTATATGAAAATGTCGAAATTCTGACTTCTGTTTCATCTTTCTGGGACTCCGTAGTAAAAGAGGCCATTGAAATCCGCTTGACGAAGAATTTAATTAATAGAGACAGCGGTTTCACATTAGATAAATCATGGAATCCGGCACTCTCAATATTTAATTTACAAAGACGTGGCTACAGTTCAGCTCCCAGTAATACATCGACCTCCGAGCATGGATCGAATGCGCAGCCACAGACGTAACTCATGCATATGTTACGTCTTTGCCGCCGATCAACATCACTGGCGCCTTGTTTATCTGTGGTCGCAGGCGCAGTGGCGCGGTCCGCGAGTTTAAAAGGATGGAGCGAGCGCTGAAGCGTCAGTCGTGCGGCTCTCTCTCAAGATGGCTGAAAGGTATACAGCCGAAATATTAGAAGAAGAAGCAGAATTCTTGCGTCTGCATTCCCGAAACTTAATGGAGCAGTCTTTGCGCCGCGAAAACCTGAAGATTCACAACCAAAACCACTTCATCCTGAAAAGGTCACTGTGTGGTGCGGGTTTACGGCATCATTTATTATAGGGCCATATTTTTTCGACGAGACAGTTGCTTCCGGTCCTGTTACCTGTACCGTCACTGATAAGCGCTATGAGTGTCTTTGCGCAGCCACGTCATTCCAGCTCTCCAACAGCGTGGATGTGTGGACGGGATCGTTTTTATGTAAGATGGCGCACCTCCACACATTGCAAATCCAGTTAAGCAGCTGCTGAAGTGCCATTTCGGAAGTGCTAGAATTATCAGCCGCCATTTCCCTACAGCCTGGCCGTCCCGATCACCTGATCTTAATCGGTGTGACTTTTGGCTGTGGGGCTCTTCATCTACATCTACATGACTACTCTGCAATTCACATTTAAGTGCTTGGCAGAGGGTTCATCGAACCACAATCATACTATCTCTTTACCATTCCACTCCCGAACAGCGCGCGGGAAAAACGAACACCTAAACCTTTCTGTTCGAGCTCTGATTTCTCTTATTTTATTTTGATGATCATTCCTACGTATGTAGGTTGGGCTCAACAAAATATTTTCGCTTTCGGAAGAGAAAGTTGGTGACTGAAATTTCGTAAATAGATCTCGCCGCGACGAAAAACGTCTTTGCTTTAATGACTTCCATCCCAACTCGCGTATCATATCTGCCACACTCTCTCCCCTATTACGTGATAATACAAAACGAGCTGCCCTTTTTTGCACCCTTTGGATGTCCTCCGTCAATCCTTCCTAGTAAGGATACCACACCGCGCAGCAATATTCTAACAGAGGACGAACGAGTGTAGTGTAAGCTGTCTCTTTAGTGGACTTGTTACATATTCTAAGTGTCCTGCCAAATGAAACGCAACCTTTGGCTCGCCTTCCCCACAATATTATCTAAGTGGTCTTTCCAACTGAAGTTGTTCGTAATTTTAACACCCAGGTACTTAGTTGAATTGACAGCCTTGAGAATTGTACTATTTATCAAGTAATCGAATTCCAACGGATTTCTTTTGGAACTCGTGTGGATCACCTCACACTTTTCGTTATTTAGCGTCAACTGCCACCTGCCACCCCATACAGCAATATTTTCTAAATCGCTTTGCAACTGATACTGGTCTTCGGTTGACCTTACTAGACGGTAAATTACAGCATAATCTGCGAACAACCTAACAGAACTGCTCAGATTGTCACCCAGGTCATTTATATAGATCAGGAACAGCAGAGGTCCCAGGACGCTTCCCTGGGGAACACCTGATATCACTTCAGTTTACTCGATGATTTGCCGTCTATTACTACGAACTGCGACCTTCCTCACAGGAAATCACGAATCCAGTCGCACAACTGAGACGATACCCCATAGGCCCGCAGCTTGATTAGAAGTCGCTTGTGAGGAACGGTGTCAAAAGCTTTCCGGAAATCCAGAAATATGGAATCAACCTGAGATCCCCTGTCGATAGCGGCCATTACTTCGTGCGAATAAAGAGCTAGCTGTGTTGCACAAGAACGATGTTTTCTGAAACCATGCTGATTACGTATCAATAGATCGTTCCCTTCGAGGTGATTCATAATGTTTGAAAGATGTTGTGTTCCGTGTTTCGATTGCAAACTTAGCTGCATTGAAGGCATGCATTGCGCAACACATTCTGAACGTGACCCCGGAAACACTTAGATCAGTTGTGGAACATGCTGTTTCTCGATTTCAACTTGTAGCAGAAAATAGTGGACAGCATACTGAACGCGTTTTGCGAAAGTCACACGAAAATTAATAATCCGATTGGATTTTGATTGATGCATTTTATGCGGTTTTTGACCTCAGGACAATTAAAAACCGATGTGATTGAAGGTTTTTATGTGGTTTTTGGCCTCAGGACAATTAATAACCGATTTTTCCCATCCGATGTGATTTGACCTTGCCGTGGTGGATGAGCTTACTTAACTGACAGTATCACACCTGTACATCCATGCGCACTGAGTAGTACAGTTTGTTTAACATCAGACGTACATATTAGGCTTTGTTGTACGAGTCGTCATTTTTAGTCGCCCGCTATTAAATTATGATGCTTACAGCGCCACATATTGCTACATTTTGTAACTATTTACTTTTCTTCTGTCATAAGTTTTCCCCCTTCTCCGAGAATATTGTGTTGCAATTTGACGTCATTCTGACCAGTTGCGGTGGGGCGGGGTTGGTTATCTGAGTATTCTGCCAAATTAAAATTTCACCTGCTTCAGAACGGCGTCTGCTCGATGTCCCTTCACTCGGCAACGTAGATACTTACAAGATGATGTAAAAACAACGTTGATAAAAAAAACACCATCTAATATCTACAATTACTGAGTCTGTGCAACTCTAGTAATGAAATGAAGTTCTGTAGAAGAAACTGTCATTCAGTTTTATCGGGCGGTAAGAAAATGAATCGGCTTCTGAAAAAGAATGTCCGAAATTTCCACACAAAAATGTTTATTTTGTCCGTATAGCCAAAGGAACGGTACTATTCAGTCCACATTTAAACTACTGGCTATTACCTTCCGGTTCGTGACGCGAACATACATTTCACACGCACAGCAGCCGGAAATCTGTCCAAACCCGACCCGAATTAAACCACTTTTCACAGTCATTAATCCCACCACTAAAATTAGTTATTACATTCTGTCCTTCTTGTGGATTTCTAAAAAGAAACTGCTCGCCAAAAAAATACTGAGTGGTTGAATACTGAAACATGCCACGCGGATACTATGAAGACCAAATTTTCACACGCGAATATCATTCCAACAAAACAATTCCAAAACTTCCAAACGTCACAGAACTGTCCGTAAATGCAACTGTTATTACGGCCACACAATCTGGACGCAAGAAGCCAATTATTTCTTCATTTTAAACATTATTTTGACTGGCACTAGTAACATGACTGTGCACATTCAAAGCTAGCGAGTGACTCCCTTCTTGCAGCCTCACTCCCTGTATAACTATCAGGTAACGAGCGGGAACCGTCTCAATTCTGATTGGCTGATCATACTGGCTATCAATCAGAATGCTCGCTCATGATCATACTCGCACCAAAACTGGCCTTAAACACAGACGCATTTGCGTCAATATGACATGCAAATATTAAAGTAATGTTTAATAAACGAAAATGACAATAATTCTGAAAATATTCTTTAGACACAGATTTTACACCAGCTGACTTTCTGGCTGCTCTGTTACAATAGTAATCACACCTAGACATACGTCATCAGCAAAGTGGGTAAATTCCCTAGGATCATTTTCCCATGACAGGCTTGTGTAACTCTTGCAGGTTACTTCAAAAAATGGTTCAAATGGCTCTGAGCACTATGGGACTCAACTGCTGAGGTCATTAGTCTCCTAGAACTTAGAACTAGTTAAACCTAACTAACCTAAGGACATCACAAACATCCATGCCCAAGGCAGGATTCGAACCTGCGACCGTAGCGGTCTTGCGGCTCCAGACTGCAGCGCCTTTAACCGCACGGCCACTTCGGCCGGCGCAGGTTACTTAAGACGGTATATAATGCAATATTTAAATCTGACGAATGTCCCACATGCGCACTCTCATTTACTCACATTTATTCCCACAACAATATTAGACACAAATAATAATTTTGTCTGATTTTTATATTATGAAAACGAAAAATAATTAAAGTTTTAATATGAATATCTTAATTAATTAATTAAGCACACTGAGAGTTCGGTTTATGTTTTCCAATTATACCGAAAGATAAACTATCATATTTCCTAACTGAATTTAGTTCCCTAAATGTCAGTTTTTTACTTTTTTAGCAATTTTTTTCTATCTCTTATACTATGGTAGTTGCAATGTTGAAATTTTTATACAATCTTCTCCTGAATAACAAAAGGTAGTGCACAGATTTTGAAAATGATTGAATAATATTTAATATTGTTTATTTAGGTTCGTAGGTGGCATGAATATGCAGTCGCTCGAAGTGACACGCTGGCCCGTTCACACGCTGCAGTAGCAGCAGGTGTACATGACACATTGATAGGACTCAACCTGCGGTTTCTTTCACAGCCTCTGGCTCCAATACTGCGGCCTGTACTGCAATGTATGTTACTGTGCATTATCTCGCGGCTTTACACAGTGGTGTAATTTCAACAGCGGTTTGAAAGTTTAACTGTAATTATAATCACCCTGTATCTTTAATAGAATTTTTAGTTCAACGAATGTATCCCATATGATATAATTTAGAGCAGTGCAGGCAGAGAAAGTTGTCCGAAAGCAAGTATTTTAGCTCTAAGAAGCACGCAGCCAAGTGCAGGAAAAGAGAAGTCAAATCTTCCTTCTAATGTTTAGGTATTTGAGACAGTAGTTGCTTTTTTGCAGCGTATAAAACTTCTTTATTTTTGAAGAATGAACAACTGTTTTGTCTTTTTCAGCTCACATAAAGCAGGGAGGGTACACAAATGTGAAAAAGTTTTCCTAAGCCCTTTATGATATGCTTGGGGGCTCTAGACTATGTCGTATTTCCATACACAACATTTATAGGTGAACCTGAATCTTAAGTTGGTTCAAGGGGGGATAATGTTTTATTCTGGTAGCGCAGGCCTACCTTACGGTATACAACTGCGCAGCCTGGTCCGAGACGCCTGGTTGGCAGTGTTTGCACTGCAAATACCGTTTCCGACCACTGTCTCCTCGAATTCTGGGACATCTCTCGAATATTTTACGACATGTTTCAACGTCAACATTAGCAAACGCTGTGTCACCGTAACTGTCTTCTTAAGGGCTATCGAATGCAGTTATTAAAGTATACTGTTCCTTAAAAAAATTACTTACATCAATATCTCAGTTGATACCAGCGCTAAAAACATTAACCAAACAAAAACATAAGTGCCTCTCGAAGATCTAACATTTGCCAAAAAAAAAAAAAAAGTTTCGATGTGTCTAACCTTTCACGAAATAAAGGGGTGCTACGTCTTTGTGACTCACCCTCTTTCTCTCTTTCTCTCTCTGGGTATTACGGGTGAGGTTGTGCTGAGAAATTACTGTTAAGAAAAAAATTCGATACATTTCGCCGCTTACGCATTATTTAGCATTGAAGTTAGCTTGTCGCGCGCTCAAATTCAAGTGGCCCGCCGGAGACGGTGTCGTCAAAAGTGTTCCTAGTTTGGTTTCTTCAACCTGAACAAAGCAAACTTTTCTCATCTAGCTTAAATTTTTTTATCTTTTCAGAAAAAGGCACGTTTTAACTGGCAGTCAGCATGTCTTCTCCGGAAACTCCATCTAGGCGACCGGCTGATCGGAACATACACTGCCCTTTTGGGAACAGTATTAGGCAACGAGGAACATTCACATGGGCCTCTATGAAACCTGTCGTAGTAATCGAAAGGGGCCAAGACAGCTGGGGACTACGTTGCTTGCTGTTTTCCCCAAGGCTCTGGCTTCTTCCAGCAGGATAACTGTCCACGTCAAAAGGACAGAATCGTGCTGCAATGTCTGAGGGGCACCGTAGCGGATTCACGGTGATGTCTTGCTCACCAAAATTTGCCTAATCTTAATCCGATGGAACAAGTTTGTAATGCTATCGGGCTCCAGCTAAGTACCCACAAACCGCCGGTTCATGATTCACGGGAGTTGTGCGACGTGTGCGTAGCCATCTGGGGCCACATACCTCCACGAACCTACTGTACCAATGATTTTTGGAACCCATGCTACGCCCAGTCTTGCGTTCTGAAGATAACCTTACTCGTTACTTAGAAGGTAGTCATAACGGACATTAAGTCGTGATGAAAGACCTAGTTCATACATTTTCAAACGTAAATTTGTTTACCTAGCCAAAATGCAAAACACAACAGTCAAGCTGTAATGCATTCCGACCACCGCCAAAGATCGTGAAGTCACGCTAACATGTACTGTGGAAATTTTACTGCAGTAGTATTGACGCTGTATGTTTTATGATGTGGCTGCCCCGTGGGATACGCTAGACGTGAAGGGTGGCCATGCACAAGATTGCGTATGGCGATCAATAGCGGGGTCGCGAATTGTGTTATCGATAGCTACAATGCCACAGGTGCGCCCTGCTAGGTTGGCACTACGACACCGACGACAGTGCCCTCTAGACGGCGCTGTGCAGCTCTACGAGCGCCGCTCCGGATTCCGCCCATTTGATTCCGAGGAGACGACCTAGCAACATTGTTTCTACTTCATAGGAGGCTAGCCATTACAGACTTTGTTACCTCAGTTACTTCAATGATTGTTTGTCAAACTACGAGGTGCATTCAAGTTCTAAGGCCTCCGATTTTTTTTCTAATTAACTACTCACCCGAAATCGATGAAACTGGCGTTACTTCTCGACGTAATCGCCCTGCAGACGTACACATTTTTCACAACGCTGACGCCATGATTCCATGGCAGCGGCGAAGGCTTCTTTAGGAGTCTGTTTTGACCACTGGAAAATCGCTGAGGCAATAGCAGCACGGCTGGTGAATGTGCGGACACGGAGAGTGTCTTTCATTGTTGGAAAAAGCCAAAAGTCACTAGGAGCCAGGTCAGGTGAGTAGGGAGCATGAGGAATCACTTCAAAGTTGTTATCACGAAGAAACTGTTGCGTAACGTTAGCTCGATGTGCGGGTGCGTTGTCTTGGTGAAACAGCACACGCGCAGCCCTTCCCGGACGTTTTTGTTGCAGTGCAGGAAGGAATTTGTTCTTCAAAACATTTTCGTAGGATGCACCTGTTACCGTAGTGCCCTTTGGAATGCAATGGGTAAGGATTACGCCCTCGCTGTCCCAGAACATGGACACCATCATTTTTTCAGCACTGGCGGTTACCCGAAATTTTTTTGGTGGCGGCGAATCTGTGTGCTTCCATTGAGCTGACTGGCACTTTGTTTCTGGATTGAAAAATGGCATCCACGTCTCACCCATTGTTACGACCGACGAAAAGAAAGTCCCATTCATGCTGTCATTGCGCGTCAACATTGCTTGGCAACATGCCACACGGGCAGCCATGTGGTCGTCTGTCAGCATTCGTGGCACCCACCTGGATGACACTTTTCGCATTTTCAGATCGTCATGCAGGATTGTGTGCACAGAACCCACAGAAATGCCAACTCTGGAAGCGATCTGTTCAACAGTCATTCGGCGATCCCCCAAAACAATTCTCTCCACTTTCTTGATCATGTCGTCAGACCAGCTTGTGCGAACCCGACGTTGTTTCGGTTTGTTGTCACACGATGTTCTGCCTTCATTAAACCGTCGCACCCACGAACGCACTTTCGAGACATCCATAACTCCATCACCACATGTTTCCTTCAACTGTCGATGAATTTCTATTGGTTTCGCACCACGCAAATTCAGAAAACGAATGATTGCACGCTGTTCAAGTAAAGAAAACGTCGCCATTTAAGTATTTAAAACAGTTCTCATTCTCGCCGCTGGCGGTAAAATTCCATCTGCCATACGGTGCTGCCATCTCTGGGACGTATTGACAATGAACGCGGCCTCATTTTAAAACAATGCGCATGTTTCTATCTCTTTCCAGTCCGGAGGAAAAAAATCGGAAGCCTTAGAACTTGAATGCACCTCGTACTAGTAGCTGTTAGCGTTGATTCCTGTACGGCTTCGCACCTACGTGCTCATCTTCATTGCAAAGTTACGTATGTCATTGACTAACATTCTCTATTAAATGTTCTGTTAAGTTAAACGGAGTACCGAAGCATTTCACCTTTTCCTGCTCCTACTCACTTCCTACATTCGGCCTACCCTTCAGTTTACAGGAGGAGACCCACCCGCAGCCTTCCAGGCGGGATACAAAACGAATCTCTGGGCGAAAGACGAAGGTGGGCACGGGTGTCCTCCTACGCCTTAAATGCGGATTTGAGGTACTGCCGACTGCTCCAAGTTTTTCTGATCCAGCACGGAACGCCTAGTCTTTCGCGACTGAGGCCGGTCATCCTGGGCTTGCGGATAGTTGGGAGTTCCAGCGTTAGCCGGGTGAAGGAACATTTTGAGAAAGGTTTGCTTGCCAAAGAGTTTCTTCGAAATGTAGAGAAGGTTCTGCTGGAGGTCGAACGTAAATGTGGATCCGCACTGGAGATTGTGAATTCAAACCCATCGAGGCGAATCAGTTATACGAATACATGTTTTTTTCCCCGAGTTAAAGAATACCTGCACGCCAGCCGCTTTCTGAATTATTTCATTGTTATTGAATCTTGTGCAACTAACAGTTCTTTGGTCAGACGCCCTGTGAAGTGCTGAGCACGTATGTTTTGGAATCTTGATCAAACAGCATGTCAAGAAATATGGTCATATATATTTGTGGAAAGTTTCTGCCAATCAATGATTTTTACGACTATATTTTCGTGCTTTTGTATCTTGTGGTGATTAATTCACGCATCCAACCCAAGCACGCCTCTATGGTCTGCCGAGAACTTAGAGAAATAAAGAATGTTTCCCAAACGAATATTTCGCGGCTGTGATTGATTCCATGTCTATTTCTGATCCATCCACCGTCATAAAACTGGGTGCACCTAATTGAGTCTTTCCTCCCAATTTCATTGTTTGTATGAGATTATATTAGTCAATGGATACTTTATCTAGTGTGAAATGATAGATTTATGGTGCCGTATGCTGGTGGGTTCTCAGAAGGGTTTCTGTTTGTAACATTATGTAATAGATATGCCTTGTAATCAATTATTTTTGAAATAAGTAATCACACACTGCATCCCATAACCGTCTACCTCTCCTAGTAACTTTTGTGGGACCCTGAACAGAGAACAGTATGAACATGAGCTCTGAGAACATTAAAGAAAGGTTAGGCTCCTCGTTTTCTAATATACTCCTTTTGCACACTGCTTATGACCATCATTTTCTTGTGCCTGTGTGCCCATAGTATGTTTAATTGAGTCCTCATATCGTCTGTTGCGCTACAGAATTAAATCCGTTTTATTTATTAATTCATTTCAGTCTTTTATACCAACTGCGGTACTATAATACCACCGATTGACAAAAAAGGCACTGAAGAGCATGCGCCTGAGCAAGATCTAACTACTGAAAGTGAGAACAGCAGGTCTCAAAACGAATCGGGAACCAATAAGCTTGGACTGATGACCATAGATGTTAAGTCCCATAGTGCTCAGAGCCATTTGAACCAATAAGCTTAATTTAATTCACACCGGACAATCGAACTCATACCACATCTTTTTGAAGCGACCCGCCTCGAATTCCTCTCCTGTGCCAACCTCTTCATCTCAGAGTAGCCGTTGGAACCTACGTCCTCAATTATTTGCTCAATGTATTCCAGTTTCTGTCTTCCTCTACAGTATTTGCCCTCTTATGCTTCTTCTTGTACCATGGAAGTCATACCCTCATGTCTTAACAGATATCCTGTCATCCTGCCCCTTCTCCTTGTGTTTTCCACAAATCCCTTTCCTCTCCGATTCTGTGCAGAACCTCTTCATTCCTTACCTTATCTCTCCATCTAATTTTCAACTTTTACCTGTGGCAGCATATCTCAAATGCTTCGATTCCCTTCTGTTCCGCTTTTCCCACAGTCCATGTTTCATTGCCATACATACAATGCCGTGCTCCAAACGTCCATTCTCAGGAATTTCTTCCTCAAATTAAGGCTTATGTTTGATAGAAGTAGACTTCTCTTGGCCAGTATCGCCCTTTTTGCCAGTGCTAGTCTGTAGTTTTGTCCTTTCTCTGCCTGTCATTGGTTATTTTGCTGCCTAGGTAGCAGAATTCCTTGACTTCGACTAATTCGTGACCATCAGTCCTGATATTAAACTTCTCGCTGTTCTCATTTCTGCCACTTCTCATTACTTTCGTCTTTCTTCGATTTACTCTCAGTCCATATTTATTATTATTATTTCCATAATTGCTTATTCGATGTACAGACTGAACAGTAGGGGCGAAAGTCTGCATCCCTGTCTTACACCCTTTTTAATCCGAGCATTTCGTCCTTGCTTGTCACTCTTATTCTTCTCTCTTGGCTCGTGTACATATCGTATATTACCCGTCTCTCCCTGCAGCTTATTCCTATTTTTCTCAAAATTTAGAATATCTTGCAGCAATTCACATTGTCGAAGGCTTTTTCCAGGTCGACAAGTCCTGTGAACGTGTCTTGATTTTTCTTTACTCTTGCTTCCATCATCAACCGCAACGTCAGAATTTCGTCTCTAGTGTCATCACCTTTATTAAACCCAAACTGATCGTTATCTAAAACATTCTCAAGTTTCTTTTCCATTCTTCTGTACATTATTATTGTCAGTAACTTGGATGAATGAGCTGTTAAGCTGACTGTGTGATAATTCTCGCACTTGTCAGCTCTTGCTGTCTTCGTAATTGTGTGGATGACATTTTTCCGAAAGTCAGATGGTATGTCGCCAGACTCATACGTTCTACACACCAACGTGAATAGTCATTTCGTTACTACTTCCCTCAATGATAATAGAAATTGTGCTGGAATATTATCTATCCGTACTGCCTTATTTGATCTTAAGCCCTGAAAAGCTTTTTGAAATTCTAATACTAGATCCCCTATCTCTTCTAAATTGACTCCTGTTTCTTCTTCTATCACATCAGACAAATCTCCCTCTCATAGAGTCCTTCAACGTATTCGTTCCACCTATCTGTTCTCCCTCCTGCATTTAACGGTAGAATTCCCATTGCACTGTTAACGGTGCCACCCTTGCTTTTAATTTCACCGAAGGTTGTTTTGACTTTCTTCTATGTTGAGTCAGTCCTTCCGACAATCATGTCTTTTTCAATTTCTTCACATTTTTCATGCAGACATTTCGTCTTAGCATTCTTGCACTTTCTGTTGATTTTATTCCTTAGCTACTTATATTTCTGCATTCCTGAGTTCCCTTGAACATCTTTCATCGATCAACTGAAATAACCTCTGAGAATTTCAAGAGTATCTCGTCATTCCTTAGTGCTTCTGTATCCGACTTCTTTGCGTATTGATTCTTCGCGACTAATTTCTTAAACTTCAGCCTACTCTTCATCACTACTAAATTGTGATCTGAGTCTATATCTGTTCCTGGATACGCCTGACAATCCAGTATCTGGTTTCGGAATCTCTGGCTGACCATGACTTAAGGCAACTAAAATCTTCCCATATCACCTAGCCTTTTCTAAGTATACCATCTCCTGTTGTGATTCTTGAACAGAGTATTTGCTATTATTAGCTGAAATTTATTACAGAATTCAATTAGTCTTTCTCCTCTCCCATTCCTTGTTCCAAGCCCATATTCTCCTGAAACCTTTTCTTCTACTCTTTTCCCTACTGCATTCCAGTCCACCATTACTATTGATTTTCATCTCCCTTTACATACTATAATACCCTATCAGTATCCTCATATACTTTCTCTGTCTCTTCATCATCAGCTTGTGGCGTCGGCATGTATACTTCAACTATCGTTGTCGGTGTTGGTTCGCTGTCGATTCTGATAAGAACAGTGCTATCACTGAACTGTTCACAGTAACTCACTCTCTGCCCTACCTTCATATTCATAACGAATCCTACTCCCGTTATACCATTTCCTGCTGCTTCTGATATTACCCTATACTCATTTGACCATAAATCCTTGTGTTCTTTCCATTTCTCTTCACTGACCCCTACTATATCTAGATTGAGTCTTTGCGTTTCTCTTTCCAGATTCTCTAGCTTCCCTACCACGTTCAAACTTCTGACATTCCACGAGTGGGGGATATTCCGGAATCTTTAGCCAATGGAGAGATCATCATGACACTTTTTCAATTACAGGCCAGATGTCCTGTGGATACACGATTTGGATCTTCAGTGCAGTGGTTTCCATTGCCTTCTGAATCCTCATACAGTTGATCATTGCTGATTGTTCCGCCTTTAGGAGCTGCTTCCCACCGCAAGGACAAGAGAGTGCTCTGAACCTCTATCCGCACCTCCGCCCTCTTTGACAAGGCAGTTGGTAGTTGAGGGTGACTTCTGATGCCGAAAGACTTCGGCCGCCAACGCTGATTATTAACCAAAACCTAGTGGGTGGCGTGTTTTGAACCCGGAACTGAGAACGTTTTAATTATTGATAAAATACGCTACCCCTATTCTACTGGTGGCACTAGTAGTACCGACCAATAGTATTAGATAATCGTAGGAGCCTAGTCTTGCTTATAAAAGGTAACATACTACTAAGGACAGATAAGGAGAGTGTGTCACGGATATGATACGCGGCTCGGGGGGGCCCTCATTAAAACAAAGGCGTTTCTCGTTGCGACAAGATATTTTCACGAAATTTCAATCTCCAACGTTCTCCTCCCAAAGCGAAAATACCCCCTTAAACACCGAAGAAATGATCACTGTAACAAAGCAAAAGAAATCAGATGTCACAAGGAAAGATTTAAGTGTCCGCTTTTCCTGAGCGCTGTTCGACAGTGTAAATTGGAGAGTAGTCTTGTGGATGTAGGTGTAGAAAGTCAGAAACGAAAAAAAAATTAACCATTGCTAGCAGTAATCGATTCCTCCAAGTAGAGTGACTCACCTAAAATTGCACACCGCAAATATTGAGGAAATGTAAATTGCTGCGTAAGTGCGATTTTCACAGAATTTATTGGTAGTTAGGAGCTCGTATTGTTAGCCAATCAATAGGTTGCAGTGACAAAGTGTATTTCTTGTGCAAACACACTAGTTTTTAAATGAAACAATGCCTGATGACGTTAACAGACTAAAACAGACATTAACAGACTTAAAGTGGGATAAATTACAATGTCAGTGGTGTTTGTTGCAGGACTGTAGTGAGAGTCTTTTTCGTGATGTCTTGTGCCCGGTTCTACACTGACACTTGCTTGTGCCATTAGCCCGCGTAGTTGTTATTGTCGCTTACAGTGTGCTTGTGTGATCCTTGAGTGCACTGTGATTTGCTAGTCAGTTAGCGTGCGACAGTCCAACCAGTATATCGTGAGTGGACGGTGGGATTTACCAATGCAGAAAAAGCCAATATGTCCATGCCGCATGGAGAGTGTTAAGAATGCAGTTCGTTCTTGTGCATTATATGCGGCAAGATATCCCAACAGACGTCAGCTATCTGGGAAATTATTTATCAGTTTCTTCAACCTGCTACGTCAAAGTGGTAGAGTAATATCTACACAAGGTAACAGAAGGAAACAAATGACGACAGAGGAGGGGAGAATTAATGTTCTTTACTGCTGTTGTTCTTGCTGCTGTTGCAATTGATACGCACGTTAGCTCCCGCGCAATCGCACGATGAAGTGGCAAGAGTCAGGCAAGTGTCCTACGCAATCTCCATCGACATAGGTTCCATCCCTATCACATCTCTCTCCATCAAGAGCTGCGTGGAAACGATTATGATAATCGTGCATGGGCATCAAGAGAGGATATTCTTCACGTATCATATATCTTGTTTAGTGATTAAGCCACATTTACCAACCATGGTCAATAAACCGAAACATGCACTATTAGTCTGTTGACAATCCTGTTGGCTTAGTAAGGTGGAACGTCAGCGCCCATGAAGTGTGAACCGTCAGCGCATAGCCCCATTTTTCGTAGACGGAACACCGACCGCACACAAGCATCGCAGCTTCCTAACAGACCATCTTCTACTGATGCTAGAATACGTTTCTCTGCAAACCAGGAGGAGATTATGCTACTAACGTGATGGCTCTGCACGAAAACAGCATGTCTTCGCGAATTGTTTCCAAATCGTTGGATTGAACGCAGAGGACCTGTACGTTGACACCCCCAGCCCCCCGTTCCCCTTTTTTTCTGTGGGGAAAGCTGAAAGACGCTAGGTACAGGAACATACCAACAACACCCGATGAAATGCAACGAGTATTACTGCAGCCTGCTCGGACGTTTCCGCTGAAATTCTAGCCCTTGTGCATAAGTCGTTCCATACCAGGCTGGAAGCGTCTATTGCTACTGCCGTTGGTCATTTTGAACACAACCTGTGATGGTCAATTGTCACGTTACTGGTCAGAATCCACATAACTAGTGTGTGCAGTTGTGTTCTTCCTTAGTGTTTGCTACCACAGGTATTGCACAAGTGTCAGTGTGGGCACTTTTCAGAATACGATATCCCGTAAATGACTCGCACTAGAATCCTGCAACAAATACCATTTTCATTCTAATTTACCCTACGTTTAGTTCGTTAATTCCAATAGGCATTTTTCCATTTAAAAAATCACATGCTTGACCGGAAAATACACTTTCTATTATTACAGTCTGTTGATTGCCAAACAATACGAGCCGTTGACTACAAATCCGTTGTGGTCTGCAGTCCAAACACTGGTTTGATGCAGCTCTCTATACTACTCTATCCAGTGCAAGCCTCTTCACCTACGAGTAACTACTGCAACCTACATCCTTCTGACGCTGCTTAATTTATTCATCCCTTGATCTCCCTTTATTTTTGCTCCCCATGCTTCCCTCCAGTACTAAACTCGTGATCCCTTGATGCCTCAGAATGTGTCCTACCAACCGATCCCTTCTTCTAGTCACATACTGCTCTTCTCCCCAATTCTATTCAGTACCTCCACATTAGTTACGTGATCTACCCATCTAATCCTCAGCATTCTTCTGTCACACCACATTTCAAAAGCTTCTATGCTCTTGTTGTCTAAACTGTTCATCGTGCATCTTTCACTCCAATACACGGCTATACTCCATACAAATACTTTCAGAAAGGGCTTCCTGTCATTTAAATCTCTACTCGATGTTAACAATTTCTCTCCTTCGGAAATGCTTTTCTTGCCATTGCCAGTCTATTTTTTATATCCTTCCTACTTCGACCATCATCGCTTATTTTGCTTCCCAAATAGCAAAACTCATATATTACTTTAAGTGTCTCATTTCCTAGCCTAATTTCCTCAGCATCACCTAATTTAATTCAACTACATTCCATTATTCTCGTTTTGCTTTTGTTGAAGTTCATCTTATATCCTCCTTTCAAGACACTGTCCATTCCGTTCAACTGCTCTTCTAAGTCCTTTGCTGCCACTGACAGAATTGCAATGTCATTGGCAAACCTCAGAATTTTTATTTCTTCCCCCTGGACTTTAATTCCTGCTCCAAATTGTTATTTTGTTTTCTTTACTCCTTGCTCAATACACAGATTGAATAACATCGGGGACAGGCTACAACTCTGTCTCACTCCCTTCCCAACTACTGCTCTCCTTTCATGCCCCTCAACTTTTATACCTGACATCTGGTTTCTGTACAAATTGGAAATAGCCTTTCGCTCCCTGTATTTTACACCTGCCACCTCTAGAATTTGAAAGAGAATATTCCCGTCAACATTGTCAAAAGCTTTCTCTAAGTCTACAAACGCTATAAACGTAGGTTTGCCTTTCCTTAACCTACCTTCTATGATAAATCGTAGGGTCAATATTACCTCGTGTGTTCCTACATTCCTCCGGAATCCAAACTCATATTCGCCGAGATCGGCTTCTACAGTTTTCCATTCTTTTTTAAAGGATTCGTGTTAGTATATTGCAACCGTGACTTATTAAACTGATAGTTCGGTAATTTTCACGCCTGTCAGTGCCTGCTTTCTTTGTAATTGGTATTATTATATTCTTCTTGAAGTCTCAGGATATGTCGTCTGTCTTATACAGCTTGCCCACCAAGTGGAGGAATTTTGTCATATTTGCCCTCAATAGCTCTAACGGAATGTTGTCTACTCCCAGGCCCTTGTTTCGACTCAAGTCTTTCAGTGCTTTGTCAAATTCTTAACGCAGTATCATATCTCGCTTCTCATCTTTATCTATGTACTCTTCTCTTTCCATAATACTGCCGTTAACTACATCTCCCTTGTATAGACCCTCTATATACTCCTTTCACCTTCCTGCTTTCCCTTCTTTCCTTAGATCTGGTTTTCCATCTGAGCTCTTAATATTCATACGAGTAGTTATATTTTCTCCAAAGGTCTCTTTAATTTTCCTGTAGGCAGCATCTATCTTACCCATTGTGATATATGCTTCTACATCCTTACATTTGTCCTCTAGCCGTTGCACTTCCTGTCTACCTCGTGTTATAGACGTTTGTATTCCCTTTCTCGTGTCGTTGATTAAATTCAGTATCTCTTGTGTCACCCAATGATTTCTACTGGCCCTCGTCTTTTTACCCACTTTCTCAAGTGCTGCCTTCACTATTTCATCTCTCAATGCTGCCTATTCTTCTTCTACTGTATTTCTTTCCCCTGTTGCCGACCGGTGTGGCCATGCCTTTCTAGGCGCTGCAGTTTGGAACCGCGCGACCACTGCGGTCGCAGGTTCGAATCCTGCCTCGGGCATGGATGCGTTGTAGTGGGACGAAATTAAGCGTCACCCATCCACCAAAGTCAGCCCAGTTTGCAGGTGACTATAAGTTTAATTTAGTTTGTTTATGTGTTTTCTTATTATTTGTAATAAATGTGAATTATCTAAAAGTTTGTATTTTTTTATGTGTTTCATGTACGGAGAGGTCGGCGCAACGAACGGGGACAGCATCTTCGTTGCCGCGACCAGAGAGGAAATTGCTGGCCGCTATACGTCGCGGGACGACAGCCAAGGAGCAACAGAAGATCCTGGAACCGAGTTGTTGCGTCGTGCTTCTAAAAATTAAAAATGAAGTTTTATACTCTTTTTGTACAACAATGACATCATATAGATCTTAATCTTATTGAAATGTTAGTCACTGTCTGTCAACGCTCAAGTTCACATCTGTATGTGTAGGAAGCTAATAAAATAGTGTATGCTACTAAAGTTGAAACACGTGTCTTGAAGATTTATTTATGAAGAGTTATGTGAACGGATTAATAATATATTTGACAAGATTATTGATTCAGACAGCGTTGGCCGAAACTTTGAATCTAAAAAGTTTATTTAATGTGTGATTCTGATATCGATTAGATCAAGATAACGTGTGTCGATATAATTTTCTGAGGAGAAACAAAAGAAATTTAAATTCGAAAAAGTTACGAAAACCAATTGGCCCAAGTGATGTAATTCTCTGCACACGACTCAACTGATGTTTTACAGTTTCGTTCAAGAACCATTCTATGACAATTTAAAAAGAATATGAATCATTTGTTAAGTGGGTTGTAACTGACGTAGGTGACGAAGTCTGCACATGGTCATACATATATCAAACGAAAACCTAAGGCGTCGTTACACCGCACCGTGGCGACCTTAGAAACAGGACTTGTGTGCAACTAAGGCACACAGGTACGAAACAAAACATCAAGAGTCCTTCGGAAGTCAACGCGAGTTTCTTGGAGCCTTCACCAGCCAGCGGCGACTTCGCGGGTGTGGGCATCTGACGGAGTGCAGCCAAGCAGTACGGTCACGCAGTTGTTCCACGAGAAGGCGCATCTGTTGGGCAGCAGCTGAACGCTGCAAACCTCGACAACCCTTTTTCTCCCTAAACTAATAGGCCCCGTACGTCAGCTGCGGGGCGTTCCTCCGGCTGGTATTAGAGGTGTTGCTGAGGGCTTCGCCTGTCTACGGCGGTGCCGGGCGTGGTTGCAGCTAGCGACGTTTCCGGTGTTCAACTCAGCGTCCTGCCGGTTGCGGAAGCGGGGTCGCAGCATCTCAGCGGCTGCATCGACGGCTGTTACATCTGCAGCCCATAGCAGCACACTAATCATCGAGAACTACAAATTACAATATTAGTGTCCGGTGAGTTTGTTTCAAGTTGGAAGTGGAGTGTTGTACATAGGAAGTGTGCTTTTACAGGATTGTTGATTACAAGTCTGCGTGTGTAAATAGTTAATATCTTACAATAATGTCGGGAAGTGAAATGTCAGACGAAGAGCAATCTATGTCCGATAGGAGCATGAGGGCCCTTTTTAGGGCGATCGCTAAATTAAAACAATCTAACGAGGAATCTACTGCTAGATTGAAAGAGGAACTAAAACAGGAGTTAAAACAATCTAACGAGGAATCTACTGCTAGATTAAAAGAGGAACTAAAACAGGAATTAAAACAGTCTAACGAAGAATCTATGGCTAGATTAAAACAGTCTAACGAGGAATCTACTGCTAGATTGAAAGAGGAACTAAAACAGGAGTTAAAACAGTCTAACGAGGAATCTACTGCTAGACTTAAAGGGGAGCTAACAAAATCTACAGACAGGTTGCAGGAATATCTTAATGAAACCAGTCGAGAATTAAGTGATAAAATAGAGTCTTCTAAAGTTGAAATGCAGGAAAAATTAGTAGGACTTAGTAATAAGATTGCTGATAATTGTAAAAGGTTAGAAGAACATATCCAGGAATCGCGCGAGGAAAAAGCTCGCATGCGAAACGATATCACTGACTTAACCGAGAGACTAGATAGTGTCAATATCTTAGTTGTAAATGAAATACAGAAAAATAACGATATGTTACGAGATGAATTTTCTATGCAAACAGAAACTGTTCGCAGAGAATTATTGAAATCTATTAAAGAGGTCTCTACCAAACCTGTAGAGATTTCTTCAATAGATAATGTAGAATTAGAGACATTAACTCATCAAGTAGAAAAGGACCATACCGAAATCGAAAACATGAAATTTTTAATTACTGAAATATGCAGTAATCTTGAGACTGCCAAAGATAATAACATTGATGAAGGTACAGAGCGTTCACATCGTGAGCACAGTGAAGAATCGATATTAGCTAATCGAGTATCCAATACAGAAATGCGGATACAGGAAATTACTAAACGGTTATCGGAATTAGATAATAACGAGAACATTTCAGGTAGCAGAGGTAATAACATAATCAGAGACAACAGTCGCATCGAATTTGCTAGCTCGGACGACAACAATATGAATAAAGCAATCACGGCAAGCCAATCCGATGCAACTCCGTCTCTGCAATCTAAACAAAATCCGACTATTTCTCTCGCAGAATGTCTGGATGACATAACGACAAATTCAAATGTAGCAAGTCGATTTCCTGTATTTAAACCAGGAGGCGAACTTCACCCTATAATCTTTATAAAAGCTTTTGAAACATCATTATCTCCTAAATGGAGTAATGAAAAACGCATTCAATTTGTAATAGGACATTTAGAAGCAGAAGCTGCGGAATGGGCAGTACTGCATAGAAATGAATTCAGGGATTGGGATGATTTTGTTAAGCAGTTTAAACAAAATTATTGGTCAAGAGGAAAACAACAACACTTAACTTTAGAGTTGTTAGACCCTCCTCCATATTCTAAACGGTGGGGAGGTTATAGGAATTATTTTGAATGGCATTTAAACCGTGCTAAATTAATTGAAGAACCAATTATTGAAAGTCATTTAATACGAGTCCTAAGTAGTAGGTTACCGTATTACATAAAGGAAAGAAAAATGTTATTCTACGAATTATATAAAACCTTAATAATGGGGACGAAGCAGTTAACACCCGGGGTGTGTGGTTATATTTTAACGACTTGTTGTATTGGAAAGCACAGAGGGAACACCAGAGATGGAAAATCTGCATTCCGAAAACTGTTGTGGACGAGTTAATTACTTATATTCATGAAGGTTACGGGCATTTTGGAATTCATAAATGTATTAAACATCTAATGAAGTATTATTATTTCAAAAATATGTCACGTATTGTGAGAAGTATTATTAGGGCTTGTGAAACCTGTCAAAAGGTTAAAGTTAATAACAAATCCAAGCGTTATAAATTATATGCTGTAATTCCTCGAGGTTTGTGGGATCTACTATCACTAGATTTTTTCGGCCCTCTGCCTCGGAGTTCAGGAGGATTAACATATGTGTTTGTTGTAATGGAATGTTGGTCCAAACATGTGAAACTGTATACTTTGAAACGAGCGAATACAGCAAGCGTTATACGCTGCCTCACCCGAAATTACTTTGTTAACTGGGGCATTCCTAAACGACTTATGTCTGACAACGGTAGTGCCTTTATTAGTCAAAAATTTCAAGATATGATAAGACAATATGGAATCAAACATATCTTAATTTCGAAATATCACCCTCAAAGTAATTTAGTAGAAAGAGTCATGAAAGAATTAGGACGATTATGTAGAACTTATTGTGCACATAAACATACTCGGTGGGCCAAACTAATGCCTGAATTCGAAAAGATATTAAATGAATTGCCTCACCTAACGACGGGATTATCACCTATAGAAATTTTAGGCAAACGAATTATAGGTGAGCCTTTACTAGCTGCTTTACCTTGGCCACCAGTAAATGAGATCCAACAATGTATCCCAAACGAAAAAGTTTGCGAACAGATTGTAAAAAATGCCGAACGGAGAATTAAAAGTTATAATCAACAGGCTATAGAACCCACATTTCAGGTAGGAGATCTTGTGTTAGTACGATCTCATCCTAAAAGTTCTAAGATCGGTAAGGAATGTAGAAAATTCTTCTTGATCTTTGAAGGTCCATATGTTGTACATAAGATTGTACATCCCAAAGCATTACTTCTTATGGAACCTTCATCAGGTGTAATTAAAGGATTATATAGTGTTGATCAAATGAAACCCTTCATTCCTAAATAAGTTAATATTTAGTATATGTTACATACGGAAGAGCGTTCATAGTTTATTCATGTGAAGTTTTTCGTGATAGTTCCGTGTTATTTTAAATAAATGACAGAAAGCTTAAACATGTGTTCTACAATAATCTACTGGTACTTCAAAAAGAGAAAGATAACCAAAAGGGGGATTTATATGGAGGAAACTTTGCTCTTAGGTCTAAAGGAATTTTGCGTATTTTAAATTTACTCGGATAGTAGGAACCAAAGGGGATGGTTAATAGTTTTAGGGACCATGGGCGTCCAGAGCTATATGGCTCACGAGAACATAGCAGAGTGCCTTTAATAGAGGTTTGTAATAGTGTTAATATAGAACACACCAAATGGGGCTCTCTCGCTTGTTTCTCCTAAATAAATGGCCATTACCCAACAAGGTGTCCGAAGGTAAAGAAAGCCGTGCCGAGATTCCAAAGAAAGTTTTGCTTGATTTCTTCTTGACCTCAGGCATAAATAAGGCATTAGGGAAGAGGATGACGTAAAGTAAATAGTACTATTAGTTATTGTGAGAAACTTATTAGTAATATACATTCTTGGAAAGAATAACTCTAGTAAATAAATGAAACTGAAACTAATCTATCACAATTTGGACGCTCTGTCCTAATGTACAACGTTAAAGAACGTACTAAATTAGTATTTATTAGCAACTATTAACTGAAGAGGAGCAATCTCCCTATGTTCGGTTACGAATTACCATAAGAGCACAATTAAGAGTAAATGACAAATAGTCACAACGATATCGTATTAAAAGGATTAAATCTATCTAATAGCAAGGACTCTAGGTTACGTAAAATGTGAGGAAAATGTATTAACAGTTAAATATTGTATATTGAACAGTTTTAATTCCGGTTAAAACCTGACAAACTGAGCTTGTGGGTGGGGTATGTAGTGGGACGAAATTAAGCGTCACCCATCCACCAAAGTCAGCCCAGTTTGCAGGTGACTATAAGTTTAATTTAGTTTGTTTATGTGTTTTCTTATTATTTGTAATAAATGTGAATTATCTAAAAGTTTGTATTTTTTTATGTGTTTCATGTACGGAGAGGTCGGCGCAACGAACGGGGACAGCATCTTCGTTGCCGCGACCAGAGAGGAAATTGCTGGCCGCTATACGTCGCGGGTCGACAGCCAAGGAGCAACAGAAGATCCTGGAACCGAGTTGTTGCGTCGTGCTTCTAAAAATTAAAAATGAAGTTTTATACTCTTTTTGTACAACAATGACATCATATAGATCTTAATCTTATTGAAATGTTAGTCACTGTCTGTCAACGCTCAAGTTCACATCTGTATGTGTAGGAAGCTAATAAAATAGTGTATGCTACTAAAGTTGAAACACGTGTCTTGAAGATTTATTTATGAAGAGTTATGTGAACGGATTAATAATATATTTGACAAGATTATTGATTCAGACAGCGTTGGCCGAAACTTTGAATCTAAAAAGTTTATTTAATGTGTGATTCTGATATCGATTAGATCAAGATAACGTGTGTCGATATAATTTTCTGAGGAGAAACAAAAGAAATTTAAATTCGAAAAAGTTACGAAAACCAATTGGCCCAAGTGATGTAATTCTCTGCACACGACGCAACTGATGTTTTACAGTTTCGTTCAAGAACCATTCTGTGACAATTTAAAAAGAATATGAATCATTTGTTAAGTGGGTTGTAACTGACGTAGGTGACGAAGTCTGCACATGGTCATACATATATCAAACGAAAACCTAAGGCGTCGTTACACCACACCGTGTGATGTCCTTAGGTTAGTTAGGTTCAAGTAGTTCTAAGTTCTAGGGGATTGATGACCTCAGATGTTAAGTTCCATAGTGCTCAGAGCCATTTGAACCATCTTTCCCCTGTTCTTTTCAATCGTTCCCTAATCCTCGCTCTGAAACTGTCTAGAACCTCTGGTTCTTTTAGTTTTTCCAGTTCCCATCTCCTTAAATTCCTACCTTTTTTGCAGTTCGTGACCAATAAACTGTGGTCAGAGTCCACATCAGCCCCTGAAATTGTCTTACAATTTACAATCTTGTTCCGAAATCTCTGTCTTGCCATTACATAATCAATATGAAACCTTTCAGTGCCTCCGGGTTTCTTCCACGTATACAGCCTTCTTTCATTATTCTTGAACCAAGTGTTAGCTATGATTAAATTATGCTCTTTGCAAAATTCTACCTGGCGGCTTCCTTTTTCATTCCTGTGCTTCAGTTCATATTCACCTACTACTTTTCGTTCTCCTCCTTTTACTACTACCGAATTCCAGTCCCCCATGACTATTAAATATTCTTTTCCCTTAACCATATGAATAATTTCCTTTATCTCATCACACATTTCCTCGATCTCCTCCTCATCTGCTGAGCTAGTTGGCATGTAAACTTGCACTACTGTGTTGGGTGTGGCCTTAGCGTCTATCTTGGCTGCAATAATGCGTTCACTATGCTGTTCATAGTAGCTTATCAGCGTTCTATTTTTTTGTTCATTATTAAACCTACTCCTACATTACCCCTATTACCACTATTTGATTTTTTATTTATAGCCCTGTATTCACCTGTTCCTCCTGCCACCGAATTTCACTAATTCCCGCTATGTCTAACTTTAACCTATCCATTTCCCATTTTAAATTTTCTAACCTACCAGCCCTATTAAGGGATCTGACATTTCACGCTCCGATCTGCAGAACGCCAGCTTTGTTTCGGCTGATAATGACAGCCTCCCGAGTAGGCCCTAGAAGCAGATCCGAATGGGGAACTGTTCTAGCTCCGGAATATTTCACGCAAGAGGATGCCATCATCACTTAATCATACGGTAGAGCTGCATGTCCTCGGGAAAAATTACGATTGTAATTTCCTCTTGCTTTCAGCCGTTCACAGTACCAGCACAGCAAGGAAATTTTAATTGGTGTAAAGAGACCAGTTCCGTCAGTCACCCAAACTGTTGCTCCTGTAACTACTAAAAGGACTGTGCCCCTCATCAGTAGACACACGTTCGTCTGGCCTCCCAAGAGGTAACCCTCCGCTGTGATTGCACCGACGGTACGGTTATGCGTATCAGTGAAGCACGCAAGTCTCTCCACTAACGGCAAGGTCCATTGTGTGAAAATCACATTTTCCAATTCCACAATATTTACGGTGAAAGTTGTAGGTGATTCACCCTGTCTGTCGACGACTTTGAGTTCTAAATTATCCCAAGCAAGCGATATAACATTTGAAGTTTCCCTGCATATTTTTATGCTGTGTAATACTAGAGCACGATAGCTGTTCGCTATTCTTCTTCAGCAACGTGTCGTAAATTTCCACAGGCCGTTTAAATATTTTACGGCATCAAGCTTGCTTCATAGACCGCAGGGAACTTTTTAGCAGTAAATTTCGAGACAACGGCAGCTGAAGTTTGCATAACAAAGAGTTAGAGATACGGAGAGGAAGATTGTTCGTGCATTAACTTATAGCCACTTAAGAACTCAAAGAAGTCGATTCCCGCAGAATGCGAGTCCCTTCTTACAAAGACTCAGATTTCCGGCCTTCATCTACATCTTTAAAGTTCCGCTACGGACTAATGGTTCAGTTACTGCAGTAACTGCGACGAGAGAAGAGCGGAGTGTTTCGAAATATTTGCATCTTTGATTCGACAAGAAAATGCTGGAATTCGTGTTCATCGTCACGCACAGTAGGAACTCTTGGAAGAAGTTCTGCGTTGTTTATTGACAACAAAAAGTAACTAAGCCAGGAATAATGCCTCGTGAAACACTCTCCCCTTTGCGCGTGTGGTGGCCCCTGGAGCTCAAAACAGCGCGCCACCAACCCGCGACGGCAAGAAATTTCCGCAGCTCTTCGCTTCAGAATCTCTCGTGTTCCTCTCTCGGTTTTGTTTCAAGCAGTGAATTAAGACCACTGTAATAAAGGTATGAGTAGAAACTCATTGACAATGAAACCATTTTTCCTTCACTCAAGCGCAGTCCATTCATGCCAACAACAGAAACAGGAACGGAGGTAACTGTCTTTTAATGCAGCGAGGGAGTGAACAGAAATAATTCAATACTTTTAACTCTAGGGGCACCATTAACGCATTGTAAAGAGCCCATCATTTGAAGAGAAAACATCTCTTGTATGAGTGTTGCATCGTTTGCCTTGGAGTTCTTAAAGGCTTTTGACGTCGTTAATGCAAAAGCTAAAATATTGGTGTCCTAAATTTGTCTCACTTGAAATGCGTCTAACATTTCCAATATTTTCTATTTTTCTGAAGTAAATAAAAGCCTCGTTTGTAATTAATTAATTAATTCTGAAAGATAAACTGCTCTTATCCATAAATATTACACACGTATTCATGTGTGTTCCACGTCTCCTGCTAAAACATGGATCGATTTCAACCAAACTTGGTACACATTTCGCTTACTATCTGGAAATCATCGCTGTGGTGGTAAGAACCATCTACACTACTGGCCATTCAAATTGCTGCACGAAGATGACGTGCTACACACGAGAAATTTAGCCCACAGGAAGAAGATGCTGTGATATGCAAATGATTAGCTTTTCAGAGCATTCACACAAGGTTGGCGCCGGTGGCGACATCCACAACGTGTTGACATGAGGAAAGTTTCCAACCGATTTCTCATACACAAACAGCAGTTGACCGGCGTTGCCTGGTGAAACGTTATTGTGATGCCTCGTGTAAGGAGGAGAAATGCGTACCATCACGTTTCCGACTTTGATAAAGGTCGGATTGTAGCCTATCGCGATTGCGGTTTATCGTATTGCGACATTGCTGCTCGCGTTGGTCGAGATCCAATGACTGTTAGCAGAATATGGAATCGGTGGGTTCAGGAGGGTAATACGGAACGCCGTGCTGGATCCCAACGACCTTGTATCACTAGCAGTCGAGGTGACAGGCATCTTATCCGCATGACTGTAACGGATCGTGCAGCCACGTCTCGATCCCTGAGTCAACAGATGGTGAAGTTTGCAAGACAACAATCATCTGCACGAACAGTTCGACGACGTCTGCCGCAGCATGGACTATCAGCTCGGAGACCATGGTTTGCGGTTACCCTTGACGCTGCATCACAGACAGGAGCGCCTGCGATGGTGTACTCAACGACGAACCTGGGTGCACGAATGGCAAAAAGACATTTTTTCGGATGAATTCAGGTTCAGTTTACAGCATTATGATGGTCGTATCCGTGTTTGGCGACATCGCGGTGAACGCACATTGGAAGCGTGTATTCGTCATCGCCATACTGGCGTATCACCCGGCGTGATGGTATGGGGTGCCATTGGGTACACGTCTCGGTCACCTCTTGTTCGCATTGACGGCACTTTGAACAGTGAACGTTACATTTCAGATGTGTTACGACCCGTGGTTCTACCCTTCATTCGATCCCTGCGAAACCCTACATTTCCGCAGGACAATGCACGAACGCATGTTGCAGGTCCTGTACGGGCCTTTCTGGATACAGAAAATGTTCGACTGCTGCCCTGGCCAGCACATTTTCCAGATCTCTCACCAATTGAAAACTTCTGGTCAATGGTGGCCGAGCAACTGGCTCGTCACAATACGCCAGTCACTACTCTTGATGAACTGTGGTATCGTGTTGAAGCTGCTGGGCAGTGTACCTGTACACGCCATCCAAGCTCTGTTTGACTCAATGCTAAGGCGTATCAAGGCCGTTATTACGGCGAGAGGTGGTTGTTCTGGGTACTGATTTCTCAGGATCTTTGCACCCAAATTGCGTGAAAATGTAATTACATGTCAGTTCTAGTATGATATAGTTGCCCAATGAATACCCGTTTATCATCTGCATTCCTCGCTAGCTCAGACAGGTAGAGCGACAGCGGCCGTGGACTAAATGTATGGTGCGGAATCATTGGCGACCACCTCATTGGTCCTCACTTCATTGCAGGGGCCCAAACAGCTGCAACATACATCGCGTTTCTACAGAATGATCTGCCAACTTTGCTCGAAAATGTCCCACTGGAAATGTGTCGACGTATGTGGTATCAGCATGTTGGTGCACCTGCACTTTCCGCAATTAACACTAGGCTGACCCTTGACAGGATGTTCGACGGGCATTTCATAGGACGTGGAGGACGCATAAATTGCCCCGCCCGTTCTCCTGATCTTACACCTCTGGACTTCTTTCTGTGGGGTACGTTAAAGAAGAATGTGAACCGTGATGTGCCTACAACCCCAGAGGATATGAAACAACGTATTGTGGCAGCCTGCGGCGACATTACACCAGATGTACTGTGGCGTGTACGACATTCATTACGCCAGAGATTGCAATTGTGTGCAGTAAATGATGGCCACCACATTGAACATCTATTGGCCTGACATGTCGGGCACACTCTATTCCACTCCGTAATCTAAAACGGAAACCACGTGTGTACGTGTACCTCACCCCTCATGGTAATGTGCACGTGCGTCAGTGAAAAAGACCAATAAAAAGGTGTTAGCATGTGGACGTAATGTGCTGTTCCAGTCTCTTCTGTACCTACGGTCCATCACCGTTCCCTTTGGATCCCTACGTAATTCGGTGCTCTCCGATACACACGATCGAACAGCGGAGGAGTGGTACTCAAGCGTCAACTTTAGGTTACAATATCTCCGGATGTAATTAACATTTTACAATGCAACAAACGGCACTGATTACGTATTTGTTTATATGTTCAGATGTGCTAACAAAACTAACGGGGTTCCATTTTAAAGAAACGTAGGTTTGTGTTAAAAAACATACTTCCATGCATTTTTTATGGTTTGTATTAACCAATTACACTAGCCCCTCTCCTCACGTTCGGTCTGTGGAATCGATTCGTCAGTATTTGATGTGGTTTACGAATTATATCCAGCGGTAACGTTAGGTGACTCTCCCTGCATAAAAGGAGTACCAAAAAGAATAAATCAATAATTATTAACATTAAAATTAGACACAAGGTTCATCCTATGGGGACTTGCATGTGTCATCTGTAGATCAGAGATGGCTTACAAGCGCGCAGCTGGAACCACAGTAACGTTTTGAAGGTCGATACGTTCCGATTTCCAGTCAAGGATTTTATCCATGCTACTTTCAGAATCTCAAAGTGTGTTTTCTAGTCAACCGTCAAAAGCTTTCTCTTAATTTACAAACGCTATATAAGTACGTATTCCTTTCTTTATTCTACCCTCTACAACAAATCGTATAGTCAGTACTTTCTCGGACGTTCCTCGTGACTCCGGAACGCAAATCAATCTCCGACGTCGGCTTCTATCAGTTTTTCCATTCCATTCTCTGTAGGAATCTTCAACATCTATAGATGTGTTGAACTAGAACTATTGCATTGCCTGTTCTCAGTCATTTTGTTTGTATCTACAAATTATTTGCTATTTTAGAATATCGCGCACTCAGCCTTGTTGTATAGTTAGGTGACAAAAAAATAGTTCACAGTGTGTGGACTGCAACGTCAATTGCAATTTTCTGGTAACAACGACTACATTTGAGTTATAAACTTGGTCACTCATTTCGCTCATACAAACTAAAACTAATGTACGAATTTGCTATTCAAAGAAACCAAAACTTTTGTCCGAATAAAACGATTACTACAGATAATTCCTAATTCCTGAGAAATCTCATGAAGTTAAGAGCTACAAACATTGCGTAACAAAATTAAACGATCAGTTTTCCGAAACGTCATAATTGCCTTCCATTGCGACGCATAAGTTTCCAATTTGGCTGATAAGCGTCTACAGCCTGCGACGTCACCCCTCGGACCCGGCGACGCTTCAAACAGCAAGGTGTCGACACATTCGAAAAAAAGTTCATGTGAACTTTAACACTTTTCGCTGCGGCTGACGCTTATAATAGTCACGAGAAGCCACGAGCCAGTGCGGCTGACGCTTATAAGCGTCCGCGCTCACTGTCGGATTACTCAGTCCAGTTGCAGCGTCTAAGCTAGTATGAAAGCGTGTAAACTTACGTTTTGTGTGGGCTGTTATCGAAGGTATATTGTTCAATGGCGGCTAATGAACCGACACCTGGACCTTCCAATGTGAAAAGCGGCACGAAAAGTGTTAAACTGACAGAGGAACAGTTACTTAGAGTACTAGAGGACAGCGATTTTCTGCGTAGTGAGGACGAGGCGTACCACGAAGATTGTCATTCAAAGGCTGCAAAAGAATTGCAGAGTGATGATAGCGTGGAAGCACAGCTTTCGAATCTGTTTCGTGACAGTTCCGAATCTGACGATACGGATCACGACGATTGTGTGGAAATCGACGACGAAAAAGAGCCCGACCTGACACATGGAGATTATCCAGGTGGGTCCTGGCATAAAGAACCACATAATATGAAGTATCATCCATTTCGGAAGGAAGAAGTTTTGCAAATTCATCCTGCTGGCAATTCTCCTATGGATTTCTTCAGATTATTGGTAACAGACGAATTATTGCAACTTGTAGTTGACGAAACGCACGATAACGCAGTCAACATATTGCTGAACGAAAATGCAAAAGAGTGTAAGAGATCCGAGCAGATGTAATTTCGATGTATTGCTCATGCGCTGCCTGCAATAAGAGAATCTCTGACCAGAGAGCAGTGTTGGCTGCTGTAGGAACTGTGTAGCTGTAGCAGTAAGTTGCTGCTAGTCTACAGTCTGCTCTAGTCTGCTCTGGTGTATCATGTTGGCTGGGCCAGTCGCGGTGCAGCGATGTCGGAGCCTGAGTATTATTGTATAAGGTAAAAAGCAGCCTCGCGCATATGTGGTAATGTCATCTCAAGTCCCATGTAAATGTTTTAAAAATCTCGTAATAATAATCTTTCTCATGAAAAGTAACTTTTAACAACTATTCATTTCAATTTAAAGAATTTACTAATTTCTCCCATCCATGATCATCCCGATTGATGCAAAAGAAAAATCAGTTGCTTCCTTTCATAAATGACAAATCTATCGGCCAGCATTGCACAGGGCTGTGCCAGAAAACATTATTTTAAGAGCAGATATATATGCGTTATCCGGCGACTTCACTGAGGTAACAATTTTTCTCTTTTTTATTCAGAATGATCTTTCAGGGCCATGACGCAGCACTGCTGACGTCCAAAATTTACCAGGTTAAATTCACAGCCAATTATTGAAAAGTTATAAGTGAGCGACAATTTAATTGAGAGGTTAGTTACATTGTATTATTACCAGGTTATTGAACTTTTTTTTTGTTGGGGCGTTACACTGAATGTGAACGACATAATTATACTTTTTCATTGTTGAGAGATTTAGGAATTTTTCTGTTTTGAGGTTACGCTAAATGTGAATGAATTTTGTGGGGAGGCTAAATGGGAACGAATTTTGGTGGGGAATATTATTCATATTATTTATTTTTATTTTGTCGGGAGGTTACACTTGGCGACAACCGGCCAGGATCGTATTTCCTTTGTGAATTTCTGAGAAGTAGTCATATATCTGCTCTTATTTACTTAAATGTAGTTTGCATCTGGCGCAACACATTTGCTAATTTGTCACTCTTTCATTCACAGGTCATCGGCAATTTATTGCGCTTTGTTGTAATTGTATTTGTTCCATTTTTGCTTTGCCTTTGTTTCATTTTGTGCTTAATTTTGATTTATGAAAAATGCCGCGAAAAACTGTTAACAGTACATCGCGATGTGCAATGAGTGAAATAGCCGACTCGAAAAATTTGACCGATAATACTTGCGACACTCAGTGTAATAGTGATAATCGTCTAATTGCAGATAATCAGTGCCTGCCGATCACTAGCATTGATTTTGATCCTAATGATGAGCAAACAAATGCAATTATGTAAATAAATTATGCACAACTGCAACCAGTCACTTTTTCATTAATAATGCTTTATTACATTAACCGGTTTTCGAACCCTTTCAGGTTCATCTTCAGATGATTTCGGGAGAATCCGGGAAGTTACATCATTACTGGTAGTAGCTTCACAACAAGATTTAAAGAACACATGGATGCACTCCGTCTTAACAACCTGAACAAGTCGAGCTTTGCCTCACATCTTGCCCAACACAATCATTCTGCAAACAACATAGAACAGAATCTCTGAATACTACATTTTGCCAACAAAGGCACAATACTTGACCTTCTTGAAGAAATTGAAATATTTGCCTACACAAATACAGCACCTGACTACCTACTCAATGATCAAACTGAACTGACAAACAAATTTTTCCTTCAGAACTTTGAAGATCTACTAGTCCAAAACAAGTAACCACCCAATAAAACCTACACAAGCTCCCCAACCCCCCCTCCCAATGACCCCCCCCCCTCTCCTTACATCCTAACCACACTGGTGTCAATGTAATATACTACCACAGAATAAGACATGTACCATATCTCTAAATGCTAAAGCCCTCCATTGCTAACATAAACCAGTACTTTATACATATTAATTCTAGCTGGAACAAACATAGGCTGCCTTTACCAATATCACAGATCACTCTAATGTTAGAATAAAAATAAGTCAACAGTTAAAGAATTTTTGTTCACGGTTTTTTAAAATATTAAATGTGCAGCCATTCAAACAGCTTTAATCCATTACAATCACTTTAACTCTTATACATATACCTTTAGCTAAAATAAACAGAATCTGCTCTTGATAATACTCCAGATCACGTTAATGTAACAACAGAGATAAGCCAACAGTACATCTGAAGATTTGTTATTAATTTAAATATACAGGTCCTAGTCATACAGACAGCTGCACCTCACTGCAGATACAATAACTCTGTATTATTGATTCCTTGGGATTCATGTTAGTGCCAAACATGATAATTGCTAAAAAAAAAAACTGCCTGTAACATACAAATAGAAATAATATAACAGTTCACCTGAAATTTATTCTTGTAGTAATTTATTATTATTTTCTCTAGTGCTCTCATGTTATCACCATTCTGATGAAAAAACTTGCCCTTATGTCGACTTTAACACATGTAAAGAACAACAAATTACATCTCTGTACAAAGTAGGCTTATGCCATATCTCTCTATCAAGAACTTTGTTATACGCAACAGTTGTAAAGCGCATGCTGGATGCTGGTAAAGTGTCACTGTTAAAGTGTGAACTAATATAGTTCGTGTGAAAGTGTCCTGGACATCAAAATGGAGGCAGACAGATACGAAAAAAGCCGCCTATACTGTCGCAGTAAGTAAAAACTAAATTCACATCCATATCGACAGATAATCTATAGTCATGGCGATAAATTAAAGTGTGACCCATCTTTCTGCCATAGAACCAGCACCCAGCATTATGCTACTACCAGTAATGATGTAACTTCCCGGATTCTCCCGAAATCATCTGAAGATGAACCTGAAAGGGTTCGAAAACCGGTTAATGTAATAAAGCATTATTAATGAAAAAGTGACTGGTTGCAGTTGTGTATAATTTATTTACATTAATATACAGTCACGGTTCTAAAATATCCGTAATGGATAAGCATAATAAAATGCAATTATGTCCAGAGTAAATGTAACAATTGATGACGCGGCACGTTCCGTTACAATGAACGCTGCCCAGCTTGACACACCCGATTTGCAAAATTTACGTAGTGAACAGATAAGTTTTTCCCACGAAGATGAACAATGTAGTCAGAATACGTCAGATTTATTTGATTCCGATGTAGTGGCCAACAGTGCACATCCGATTGGCAAACCTTTTCAAGAATCACAGAATGACCAAATGGTTATACAAAACGTGACACATAGAGATACATCATTACACAGCATAGAAAATAGAGTCGCTAATTTTGGCTTGGATCAAGTTATGGCAGTATTGCTACAACAGAATGAAAGACAAGACAATAACTTCAAACAACTTAATGAAAATCTTAAACAATTGAATGAAAAATACGACAAACTTAATGAATCGTTCAAACAACGTAATTAAAAATTCGACAACCATTTCAAACAACTTAATGAAAAACTAGACAACAATTATAAACAACTTAATGAATCGTGCAAACAATTTAATGAAAGTTTCAAACAGTCGAACGAAAAACACAACAACCTTAATGAACAGAACAAACAACTTAGTGAACAGATTACAGCCGTTACCGTGCAACATCATGATACTAAAGAACAATTACGTGACGAAATTAAAGCTTGTGCTAGGAACAGTAGTGAAGAAATTAGATCTGTTGCACAAGAATTAAGTAATACACATGTAGCCACAACGAAATCACTTAGAGATGAAAGTAGTGCAGTCACTGAACAATGTTCTGAAAAAGCAACACAGTTATGCGACGAGTTTAAATTAACGTCAGCCGAACTTTCACACATGCTGGATGCGGAAGTAGATACGAAATTTCAACAACAGATCAGTCAAATTGACGAACGTTTTAAAGAGACAGAAATGAAAAATGTTTCAGTCACTAACACGTCACAGAATACGCCACGTTCCGAACATTTGTCACACACACACACACAGCCAGTATAACTTAAGTAATTTACAGAGACCACGCGACTTAGAATGCGAAGAGACACAGACAAACAGATTCTCATGCAATCCTGAACCTGCTAAGACATACAGAGACGATAATTTTTATTACAAACACTTTCTATCCGTGAGAAAACTTAAGGTATTTAAAAATGACAGAACACAGATTCACCCTTTTGACTGGATACGACAATTTATTTTTGTACTTTCACCAGCTTGGCCTGTAATGTAGAAACTAGAATTGGATTGGATACAACAACTAGCTTTTGAATTTTCACCGGCATTGCCTGTAACACAGAAACCAAAATTTATTTGCAGCGCGTAATAGACCCCAGGGGATTCATTACGCTTCGATGAATATGTGCCGTAGCGTGCACAGGGCCCCGAGCCGTAGTAGTGCTATTTCATCTTTAGTTTTCTACACTGCTGCCTTCTCTTTTACTATCCTTTATATCTATCAAAACAGCTCTTCAACTATCGATCTATCTAGGATTAGAATTGAGTAAAGAAAACCTGACACGACAAGTTTTACCCGAAAGTGACAATTTTCATTAGACTCTCCAGAACTACCAGCGTACTTTTAATGAAAGACAAAAGTGTAATCATCAGTATGTGTAAAATTATCAGCAACAGGAAACAAATTGTGGTAAGAATAGAGGTTTTTTCCCCGCAACATCAACAAAACCAGTCGGTTAGCATACCTAACCAACACTGTAGTCTGCAAGGTCAACCAAGCTTTAATGTTTCGCCGCCTACACGTATAGCGTCGGCTCCGCTAAATAGTAACGCACAGCAACAAAGAAATAACTACGTACAGAAAACACACCATTTCAACTCATATCGCAATGCGCCGTATAGAAATGATTATCATGACAGACGTAAAAGTAATGAGCACAATTTTCAGCGTACATTTAATAACAGTCGGTCTTACCAGCAGCAAAATCATCCGCAACAACAGATTGTCATGAATGAACCAGACAGTAGATATCATCCCGAACGTAATACGTCAGGACGAAATGACAGAACAGTACAAATAATCGAAATGCCACAGCATCCTACCGCAAACAATAGCACGTCAGAAAGAATTTGACTAGATACAGTACAGGTTGCATCTTCCAGCAACGCAAGCAATACTTTTGACACAGAGAATCTTGTTCACGAAAATGTTATTACTTTTGACGACATCCGAGACACACTTTTGCATGAAAAACCAGTTATTAAAAAAACCATTTCCCACCCTGTCATTGAAGTAAAGATTGGATCATCCAAATTTTCAGCAGTAATCGATTCTGGATCACCTATGTCAATCATAAATGAAGAAAATTTCAATGAATGTAACAAAGAGAATATTTATTCTACGTTACCATTAGGCAAAACTAAAGTAAAAGCAGCAGTATCTGGTAAAGGAGTAGATGTAAAGTTACAGACACACTTATCATTTTCTGTTGCAGGTCATACGTTTCACTCAAATTTTTGGATTGTTCCCTTATTGACAACAGACGTTATTTTAGGTACGAATTTTCTGGTACAACATGACGCAATTATTGACTTTCAAAATTCCTATTTAATGTTAAAGGTTGAAAATGTACAACTGGCTTTAGAATTTCAGCACTCTTTATCTGTAGAAGAACAAACAATCGTACAGAGGTCATTTCTGCATCACGTAACATAGACTGTCATTCCACATTGTTCACAGATACGTACGTACACAACTATAATACCCCAGTCGAAGCTGACTATGACGTTATGCAAACGATTTCTGATAAAGTTAAACAGAGCAGTGCAAATACAGACAACGAACGCACGCAACTACGCAATATTCTTTTACAGCAAGCTCCAGTTTTTGACAACATCCCTGGTACTATGTCCGGTTTTATGTATGAATTTCACGTTAAACAGCACGACACATTTAAAGCCAAACATTATCCTATTCCATACATTCACAGAGATCAAGTTAAGAAAGAATTGCAAGCTATGCTTGACCAAGGAATTATTGAACCGGAAGTTAGTCCGTACATAAACCCGCTCCATATTGTTAAGAAAAAGGATGGTTCATTTCGCCTCGTACTTGATTCGCGTCACATCAATGACATTATTATTAATGAAGAACTTCTACAGAAATTTCATGGTACTGCTATTTATTCCACGTTAGATTTTAAATCGGGATTTTGGCAAATTCAGCTCCATCCGAACTGCAGAAAGTACACAGCTTTTCTCTGTTTTGGTGACTGTTATCAATTTTGTAAATTACCATTCGGTTTAACTATTTCTTCAGCAGCATTTATTCGCGGTTTGAATACTATACTTCCGACAGAACTTAAAGACAGAATCACAACGTATGTAGACGACATTCTCATTGCAGAAGCTAACTGATCTGAACACAATTTGATTCTTGAACAACTGTTACAAACCTTTCGTGCACAAGGACTCACAGTTAATCTTAGCAAATCGCACTTTGGCAAAACTTCTATAAAATTTCTTGGACATGTAATTCCAGCAGAAGGCATTGCGCCTGACACGGAAAAACTTCAAGCTTTACGTGACATTAATGTACCTACGACGAAGAAACAATTACGCAGCTTTCTGGGATTAATTAACTTTTTTCGTAAATTTATTCATTACTCTGCTTTAGACACCCCTAGATTATGTCAATTGACAGGTAAAAACACTATTTTGTCCTGGGATAGCCAACCACAGTCTGAATTTGTCAATCTCAAACAAGCTTTGTGGAATGCACCACTTTTATCACATCCAGATCTTACTAGAAAATTTTCCATTGCCACCGACAGTTCTAACAAAGCTTTAGGCGTACACATTTTTCAGGAAATTGAAGATGACGGTAATACAGTAATTAAAAACATCGCCTTTGCGAGTCGCATTCTGTCACCTGCTGAACGCAATTATTCTGTTACAGAACTTGAAACATTATGTGTTGTATGGGCATTTACGAGATTTAGGTATTTTCTTTATGGAAGACATACGACCGTTTACACAGATCATAGAGCCATTCAGTTTTTACTTTCAGCAAAATTTACAAACGACAGGTTAAGCAGATGGAAACTTTATTTACAGGAATTTAAGTTTACAATTGTTCACATTTCCGGTAAGCAAAATATTGTAGCAGACGCACTATCCCGTTCTCTCAGCAACAATCAGCAAAACATCGCAACCAACTTCTGCCAAGCAAATTCTAGCGTCATGTATATTCAACAAGTTGCATTTGAAAATTTCATTTCGTCGTCATTACGAGACGTAGCACAGGAGCAGAGTAAAGACAACGTATGGAAAGAAATTAAACACCTTTGGCAAGATAGGAATAATGTTACCATCAGAAACCATTACACTGTATGCAATAACATTCTGTTTCGCCGCTCTCACCGTGACAGCAACAATTGGTTATTATGTATTCCTGACGAGCTTGTTAACAAGTTAATTTGGTACACTCATTTAAGTTACGCACATTACGGAGCCAGAAAATGTTTTCTTATACTGAGACAGAACTGTTATTTTGCCAACATGGAGAAACGTATTCGACGAGTTTTAGCGTCGTGTAAAATCTGCTAGAAAGCTAAATCAGACACGACTTCACACATTCCTCCGTTACATCCCATTTTACATGTTAAATTGAGACACATGGCCGCTGTAGACATTTTTGGTCCGATTCCCAGATCTAATAGAGGTTTTTGTTACATCTTTGTCGCTGTTGAACTCACTTCAAAATTTGTAACCTTCACTCCGTTACGCAAAGCTACTGCTAAAACTGTTTCGAAAGCATTTGTAAAACATTTTCTATTTCATGTAGAACATGTATTGAAAGTAATTTCCGACAATGGACCACAGTTTCGATCTGCTATATGGACACGTATTTTACGAGCAAGAAACATTTCTCCGAACTATATATCCAGGTACCACGCTTCTTCGAACCCTTGTGAACGTCTAATGAAAGAAATTGGTAAACTATGTAGAATATACTGCCATAAAAAACATATTGATAGGGATACACACATACTGTCATTCCAAGATGTTATTAACTCCATACCAAATGAATCTACTATGCTATCTCCGACTGTTATACTGAAAAATGTTGAACCACCTAACAAAATTAAAGAATTAATATCCTTTCCTACATTTCGTCGACTACGACACCATGAAATAATTGACATTGCGCTGAACAACATCAAACGTGCCGCAGAGCGCCGGAGAAGACAGCAAAAACAGGTTTGTACACGCCGTGACTTTCACTTTGGACAGAAGATATTAGTATGTACACACTATTTATCCAACAGAGGAAAGAGTAGATGTAGTAAATTTGAGCTTCTATACGCAGGTCCATATCTAATTCGCAGCATTCCTCACCCCAGTGTAGTACATGTCGAAACTTTGAGAATCAGAAAAAGCAAGGGCAATCACCATGTCTCCAATATTAAACCATTTATTGAATGAACATACTTTACGATTTATCACACTGTAATGCCATTTCCTGATTTTTATATGACCCCTTATGCAATTATATTTATATGAACACTTACTGATGATTATCATATGTTTTCTTCGCAAGTGCCCGGCAAGGTAAGGTTAGCAGGTCGCTTTTCTTGTCTTTACACATCAGACCGTGCACATTTTTCCAGATAAACGTACATATTTTATGACCAATTACGCAATTCCATCTATGTGACTACCTACTGATGATTATCATATTTTTCCTTGGCAAGTGCCCAGCAAGGTAAGGTTAGCAGGTCGCTTTTCTTGTCGTTACACATCAGACCGTGCACATTTTTCCAGATAAACTTACATATTTTATGACCAATTGTGCAATACTATCTATGTGACTACTTACTGATGATTATCATATTTTTTCTTGGCAAGTGCCCGGCAAGGTAAGGTTAGCAGGTCGCTTTTCTTGTCGTTATACATCAGACCGTGCACATTTTCCATTATTCGTGTATGTATGATTGTTTTCCTGTTTTGTTTGTATGCACTACGAAATCTTTAAGATATAACAAACACCAGTTGATTTTGACATTTTTCGTTATGATATCTCAACATCGTGACTATTTTACATTTTTTTGCCACTACATTATGATACTGTGTGTACATTTTTTGCACTTGAAAACTGTCTATGTTTTTGGCTTAATACGTTTTCTGTCACGCTATGCTGTATGCTTAATTATATCACTAGAAACAAATTTTTATTTAATGAGTATATGATTTAAATGCAAGATATTAATCCCTATTCATCATTTTCAGAAAGCAATAACGTGTAAAAGAAATAACTTAAACAAACCACAGTGGATTACTATGAAATGGGAATTTCACCTTCGGAATGAACGAAAGAAAATGCAATACCATGTCATGAAGAGTAAATGGATGAGAATTAACAAGCATTAACAAGAATATACTATACACATCGTCTTAACTAATTTTTTCTGTCAGAATACGAGGCGACTGATGCAGGCTGTCAGACAGAACCACACATCTTAGTTTTAGTGATGAAATATGCTAGAAATAAGAAACTCTATACTATGAATAGTTGTATGAAGTAAATGGTAATATGAATAACGAAGTGTCTTTTTTGCAGATGATAATGAATGATGATGAATAGTTATATGAAGAATATGCTAATATGAATAATGAAGTTTTTCTTTGAGGGTGATGATAGTAATGAAGTTATGGTAATATGAATAATGAAGTTTTTTCGTTGCAAATGAGAATAATGATGAAGTTTATATATTTACTATTAGTTAAGAGATGCTATGTAGTTATTTAAGTACTTGTTGCAGTTCTTTTTGACAGTAGTCTTATGTCGCATGGTATAATGACTGAATGTTTTGGAAAGGACAGCTAGAGTACATACATATTGAGTACACGTTTCATTACCTGTTAATTCGAAGTTCACTCCTTTTCAGCATAATATGCGTTTCTTCTTTCAGCTCAATAATCTATTTTGTATTTTTTCCAGGAGAAGCTATTCATGAAATTAATGTGCTATAAGCAATTAGTCATTAAACCTGTTCAAGTACTTGCATTTTTTTTACCCATTTGTGTGTGTCATTCATGAATGTGATCACATATACTCTACTTGTTTCATAACCTTGCTACAGCTGACTCATGACGAATGACGTTACTAATCCTTATATCCAGCAATAAGTCAAAAGCAAATATTTTCATGCCCCAGCAATTAATTATCGATCTCAACCCAATGCATTGCTAGCACTAAAAAAAAATTACCAGTCCCAGCTATTACCAGTATACAACCAAATAATGCTACTAGTTTAAGACGTATTTCTAGTTCTAAATATAATGCAGATTTCTCAGATGTATTGAATCCATAATATCTATGTATTATTGGACCACAGACCTTGAATAATAGTTACAGTGTTACATTCTAAATTTGTCCTATGTCAGTTGAATGATGACTTCTGAGTAATACTGAATGATGATTTGTAATAATGCATAAATGCTATGCCAATAATTTCTGTAAATAATATTTTTGTTATACTCTATAAATGCTATGCCAATAATTAACTTTCGTTTTGAATGATGACTTCTGAATAATACTGAATAATGTTTTATAAAACTATATGAATACTTTGGAACTGGCAAATGAATGCCACTGTTTCTTATATTTTAAATTTGTCTTATATCACTTACATGATATTATGTATGAATACCAGTAGCTTGATGCTACACTCATTAACTCTTGTTTTGAATGATGACTTCTGAACAATGCATAAAAATGGTTTGTAATTGGCCAATGAGCGCCAATGAATACTTGCTATATGTTTAGTAACTGGCCAATGAATGCCAATGATTACTATAATTAGATGAATTATGTAAATGCTATGCCATTAATTAACTCTTACTTTGAATGACCACGTCTGAATAATGCATAAGAATGGTTTGTAACTGGCCAATGAGTGCCAATATTTACTGTAATTAGATGACTTATGAATAATGTTCTGTAATACTCCAAACATAGTACAGAAATGTTTAGTTACTAGGCAATGAGTGCCAACAATTACTCAAATCGGTTGATAGACTAGTGTAATTCTCTATGATGACTAGCATAAGACTTAATGTCCTTCACCTTCCGACCTAATTACCAGAAATTACTGCAATATCCGTTTGTCCTGTCTATCCTTATGATCATGGAGCACTATATTTGGATTTTGCACTAATTCTACGTTGGTGAAAGAGTATGGATTCTGCAAGGGTGTGGTGTTGACACATCATGCTGTCCACCACCTTTAACGATGGAGATGTTATTATGGTCCTACAGTTTGGTGTACCTAATGTACTACCAAAATGATAACATTGAATATTAATACGACATTTCAGTGTCTTGGCTACACTGATAAATACTTCAGGGAAGAGAACTTCAGATTGTCTCACTTGGTGTTGTGCTTCTGTAGAAAGATATGGACTTTCAGTGGAGCTACGTGCAACCTACTGTGCTACAACCATGATGCAATCCTTGCCTTTCCTATCCTAGTAAAATGGTAAAAAATATATACAGTGCGTGTGCACTTTATGTCATTTGTTAATATGTTTTGTACTCATTGCGTACACATTTTGTCATTGCTTGATATGTTCTGTACTATGTGCACTCTATTTCATTTCATGTTCTGCACTTATATATATGTATATATTGTGTGACTGTGAACTTAGTTAATTAACTAGATTATAGAAAAATTTGGTGCTCATGGCAATTCCAATTGACTCACCATCGCTGCCAAATTTTTGCCCCCCCCCCCCCCCCCCCCCAGTGGAGGGTTATGTAAGAGGTCCGAGCAGATGTAATTTCGATGTATTGCTCATGCGCTGCCTGCAATAAGAGAATCTCTGACCAGAGAGCAGTGTTGGCTGCAGTAGGAACTGTGTAGCTGTAGCAGTAAGTTGCTGCTAGTCTACAGTCTGCTCTAGTCTGCTCTGGTGTATCATGTTGGCTGGGCCAGTCGCGGTGCAGCGATGTCGGAGCCTGAGTATTATTGTATAAGGTAAAAAGCAGCCTCGCGCATATGTGGTAATGTCATCTCAAGTCCCATGTAAATGTTTTAAAAATCTCGTAATAATAATCTTTCTCATGAAAAGTAACTTTTAACAACTATTCATTTCAATTTAAAGAATTTACTAATTTCTCCCATCCATGATCATCCCGATTGATGCAAAAGAAAAATCAGTTGCTTCCTTTCATAAATGACAAATCTATCGGCCAGCATTGCACAGGGCTGTGCCAGAAAACATTATTTTAAGAGCAGATATATATATATATATATATATATATGCGTTATCTGGCGACTTCATTGAGGTAACAACTTTTCTCTTTTTTATTCAGAATGATCTTCCAGGGCCATGACGCAGCACTGCTGACGTCCAAAATTTAACAGGTTAAATTCACAGTCAATTATTGAAAATTTATAAGTGAGCGACAATTTAATTGAGAGGTTAGTTACATTGTATTATTACCAGGTTATTGAACTTATTTTTTTTTGTTGGGACTTTACACTGAATGTGAACGACATAATTATAATTTTTTATTGTTGAGAAGTTTAGGAATTTTTCTGTTTTGAGGTTACGCTAAATGTGAATGAATTTTGTGGGGAGGCTAAATGTGAACGAATTTTGTGTGGAGGTTAATGTGAATAACAAATTTTGTGGGGAGGTTACAAAGGGATCTGTAAATGGAAACCTCTAAGTACAGGCGAATTACTAGTTCTCCTGGGTGTTTCGTTACATATGGGTAACGTTAAATATCCGCGATTACAAGACTACTGGAAGAAAGAACTGCTGTTTGAGAATAGAGGAATAGCGATGAGTATAAGCAGAGACCGGTATTTGATCGTATTACGCTCTCTGCATTTTGCAAAAAATCCACTTCCAGGAAACCCGAAACCAGACGATCCTTTATATAAGATACGATCTATATTGGATTATTTTAACACGAGAATGTCTCAAGTGTATTACCCGGGAAAAGATTTACCAATAGATGAATCAATGATTCTTTGGAGGCGAAGATTGTCGTTTAGACAATACATAAAAAGCAAACGCAATAAATATGGCATTGAGATGTACATGCTCAACAATCCAGACGGTTTCATAAATAAGTGCGCTGTGTACACAGGAAGTAGTGGAGACATGCGGGGGAAAGGTAACGCTGAAAGGTCGTTTTGCATTTGATGGTGGAAAAGCTGCATGTTGGTCATCACATTTACTTGGACAATTATTATAACACTTTTCATTTAGCTACAACTCTGTTGGACCTAAAAACACTTTCCACAGCTACTCTGAAATTAAATAGGAAATATACCCCCGAAACGCTGTACCGGCAAAACTTGGGAGAGGAGAGACAATTGCGCGGTATTCTAATGGAGTTATGATTGGAAAATGGAGGGATCGACGAGAGGTTTCCCACATTTCCACAAAACTTTTAAGTGTTATGAAGCAAGTGACGAAAGAGCGCCACCAAATAGTCACGAAACCTTTGCCTATTATTGGGTACAATGCTTGTATGTCTGGGACTGATAAACAAGATCAGATGTTATCGTATTATTTATGCGAACGAAAATTATCCGCTGACCGAAAGAAACTATTCTTTCATGTCATTGACATGCTAGTTTTCAATTCTCTATATCTGTACAACAAATACTCAGGAAATAAAATGACATTGTAGGATTACAGAATGAACATTAAAAAGGGTTTCCTTCCACCAATGGACGTCCCACGAAATGTGAGCAAGAAACATCGCAAACAAACACACGTTGTGCAAAAGCGGGAAGCTACTGCAGGGAGGAAGCACTGATACATCATACGAGTGTACAACCTGTCCAAACCTGGATACTGCTTGAACTGCTGTATAATTTCCCATAAGTAGCAAAAACGCGATAATATCAGGGAAATTCCGATTATTAAAGACGACTTCTTTTATTTCTTTTGACATTGCATGGTTTCTTTTTATGACGTGAAAAGTTAGAACTTTTTTTCACCAGTACTCAGGAAATGAGGTTTTCTTTTGTGTTAAGTCGACTTATTTCTTATTGCGTTGTAAAGCGTTCACTTCAGTTTCTTGTGAAAGAATTTGTTGTGCTAAATTTGTTTTAATAGCACCGCAATTGAAGTGATGGGGGATACGAGAGAAGCCTCCACGTAGGGTGAGTTTCGCTTACAAATTTCTACGCATCCGGGCGTCCCCTGGGCGTCTATGATAAATGCAGACGGCTAATCCTCTCATACCAGTAGCAAACACGCTACTAAATTGACGATCTCTATCAGAGTCAAAATGGGCATTTGAACTAAATATAATTTCAAATGACTCCAGTTTCCTTTTTCCTTTCTTTTCCTTCTTAAGAATTTGCGTTTTGGAATCCAAATTTTTCCTGAATGCAGTAGATTTGTTGCTTGTTTGAACTGTATTTTTTTTTACATTATCAACAAATCACGAACATTTGAATGACGCCTGTGACCCCTATAGGTGTCAGACAGTAAACAGACTTTAAAACATGACCACTATACAGTCGAAGCGTATTTGAAGTAATGCATCTAAGGTGTCGTCATTAAGTCAGTACAGAACATGATCCAACAGATCTTATAAGATCTTGGCGTCAGCCTGTAGGTCAGGTGTGCTTAGTAGCGTCGGCTCCGAGTGGTGCCTGCCGTTTCAGTGAGTTACCGGCCCACACTCGAGCGTTACCGCCGCACTCGCGCGTTGCCGGACCCGCACTGGAGAGTTGCGCGCCTGCACCGATGCCGCAGCGAAAGTGTTAACCTGCGTTAATGTTGTCATATTTGCACCAAATTCCGCCCTGCGCCACCGCGGACGAGACACATTGCGTCGTCACTGCTCCTCTTACCCGCATTTCCCCTTCTTTTTACGTCTCTGCGATAGAAGTCAGAACAGCGAAGCTCCGAGCTAAAATCACGCGGTTTTCTTAAGGGCGACACAGGAAAACATTTCAGACACACCGCCGATCATAATCGACACGAAGAGGCCTCGTGGGGTGGCATAAAGAGCACTAATGAAACCAGCCCTTTCCCCAAGGCGTTGATTGCCACACATTTAGCGGTTGAAAACGACAGTTCGCAGTGCGATGAGCAGCAGAAGAATATTCTTGACACTCTGTGACACTGCTTGCACCCACGGATGTTTCAACCCTTCTCTAAGGACACTGAGCAGCTGCATCCCCACTAAACGTGGTCGCACCCTTTTAGAATGCAACGCGACCGCAGTTTTTGATCTTGTGTAAAGGCTGTAAGCACTAGGGACCGTTCAGAACTATTCGACAAAATCTGAACGTGATCCGAAGCAGCAAAGGGTACTTCTGCTTTCTCAGCCCTTCTGTTTCCCGTCCTCTTGTGGTGTGGTCAAGCAGGAGTTCAACATCAACGTGTGCACGAATAAAACGGCAGAGGGGCCCTCTAAGAACCCCCATTTCGGCAACACCCTCGAACTGTTTTGATCCATGATATCGGTCGTTCTCATAGTGCTGGTGCAACCCAGCTGCTGCTTGAGCAATGTCAGTGGGACATTTCCGATCGCCCACCATTCAGTCCCAACCTAGTGTCAAGTGAATTCCATCTTTTCCACGAATTGAAGAAGTGTCTACGAGGGCAGCTCTTGCAGACTAACGAGGGGCTGCAAGACGCCGTGAAAACGTATTTCAGTTCATTAGCGCCAGCTATTCATGAAGAGGTGAGCAACTGCAAAGGCCTCAATCGTTGTCGTGATTATGTCGCACATGTAACTTTTAGTGACAAAATAATTTTTATATACACTCGTCTTTTGTTTATGGCCTATTGGAGGTTACAGGGAACAGCTCTCGTACCCATAGGGAGTCAAAATGCTATGTATACAAATTCTCATAGTTACTAGAGGAGAATAAAAGAAACACTTTCGTTACGTGACACACATTAGAGGTGCACGGATTCCTCGCTGGGGGTCCTTGAGGGCTTTAACCTCCCCCTCACTTATCGACCTTAATGACAGTGAAAAATTAAACTGCGTGTACCTAATGGAAATTTGGGAAAAGCAATCGTCACCGAAGTTAATCTGTCGGTAAAGAGGGACGAAAGGGTTACATCTAAATGAAAGGAAAAATGCAAATAAAATTGGTGGAAATTAATTTTGAGAAAAGGGTAAAATTAATAAAGAAAGTAAATGTGCGGTCGTTCCATTAACAATTAATTGGCGTTAATTAGATATTTGAGATTTGGGGAAAATTACGGTCGCCAGTCCTATGGACAACTACTATAATAACTGAAAATCAAAAATTAATGCACATATAATTAGCACTAAAAGCGTGGCAACTGAAGGTTGACACGTGTTGTGTTAAAACTGAATGTTTGTCAGAAGTAATAAATTTCGCTGCACTCTGACTTAATTTAGCAAAAGAATTAATAAAACCGGAAAATTGAAAGTTAATTTAGTGACTGAAATTAATAGTGAGCTTTGTTTCTGAAGCACATCGAAATAAAATAAGGTTAGTCTTGGGCTACCTCAACAATCACTTCAAAAGTTACTTGAATCTACGCAATTTAGAAATAATAGATTTAACTTTGAACTTGAAATAAATGATTCTGAACAATTAACAATAGTAAAATTTAGTATGTACCAAGCTGAGCTGCAGTCACAGGTAAGCTAAAACACGGTAACAAAACTCGCACTCTTAATATGTGCTTGTGTAATTTAAATATTGTAGCCAGCTACGAATACCTTAACTGAACTTTGAAATTAAAGCAGTGAAATCGAATCATATTACTTTAATGCTGGCGTTTGAATTTCAACGACACTCGGGTTCATTCCGGAAAAGGAAGGGACCTGGCTTGCTAATGCAATTGGGACAATGAGCAACAAAGGTTCATGCTACGTTGCTGTAATTTAGTGAGAAAAATTTAAGTTTGAAAAGCTGAGGTCTGCCATACAGTTCTAAAACTTTACGTGCTACCAGTCTTCCTTGTTGGTTGATTGAAGGTTTGAAGTCGTCGATCGAGGAGGTGGCGACAGTCACTCATTGTCGGCCGTCGCTGTTGCAGAAGCTGGATGTTGGCGCGCCTTCTTCTCGACTCGCTCTCCAGTCGAAACGGGCTCTTGATGTGCGCCAGCTAATGCTTCCCGTCCGCGACACCGTGTCAGAAACTATCATCGCAAGTCGAGCGCAATTACATGCTGCCAAACCCCGAAAGCGCGGCAACTCGCAGGAGCGTCACACAACACGCTTGCTCCACCGCCCTACTCCAGCCATACCTGCCCGCGCTCCATGCGGCAGAGTTAACACTACCAAAGATCCTAACAATTTGGTTCTCCACACGACCTATCGATGTAGTCGTTCGATAGCATAGTTTTCCCTAGGCCAGACCCAGCGTAAAAATACAAATAATATTTACAAAACAAACCAATTATACAAATAGTAAAACAATTACAATATATAAAGACACAGAAGTGTCATATCTTCAGGTAACAAATAAAGGAAAAGAATTTATAGTACAATAGATGGAAATAGGAGGATATGCATTTCTGGCGTTACAGGCTATTACGCTGGATTTCCCTTAGGCCAAATTTTACATTTGTTTTGCCTGCTTCGTACGTAATATTGTAGTCATGCCCACAGGTTTCTGATAGCTGATTGTACTCTGACATGCGTCTCATTTATCAGGAGACACGAAGCAGCAGTCGAGCAACAAGGCGACTGGGTGCAAATCGGTTCCCAGGGAGGAGGTTCCAAATCATGGCACATGTCAAAGACTTGATGGCCATCTCCGTGAAACAGGATGCCCTAGTAGACCAGGCGGACGGGAGCCTGGTAGAGCTCGCAGTGTGGAGACTGTTCAGTTTGAGGAAGCTGCGTTGCTGTGTATTGAGGGCATTCCCAACACCAACATACGACCCACAACACAGGAACTAAATACCTCCAAAACCACTGTGTGGAACATACTGCACGAAACAGGCATACATCCATTCATGTTTCAGAAGGTACAAGACCTAACATCCCACGATTTTCCCCAGCACTTGAAATTCTGCTGCCCCGCGGTATTAGCCTAGCGGTCTAGGGCGCTGCAGTCATGGACTGTGCGGCTGGTCCCGACGGAGGTACCAGCAAAGGTTTGAGTCCTCCATCGGGCATGTGTGTGTGTGTTTGTCCTAAGGATAATTTAGGTTGTGTGTAAGCTTAGGGACTGATGACCTTATCAGTTAAGTCCCATAAGATTTCACACACATTTGAACTTTTTTTTTAAGTCTCCCAACTGTCAAACTAAAGTCTGTCATGCAAGCCCATGGCCAGACTCCTGGCCTGCCTGCAGGTAGACTGCACCCTTTCTTTGATGTGGCTCTAGGGTGTGGTGGTGGGCTCATCAACACAGCCACCTTTTATCGCCAGGAAAGACCACCAGTACTCATCTAATAGCAAGGTGAGTGGATCTGGGACCACCCTGGAGGGACTGGAAGGAGTTAAAATTCCCAGCCTGTTAAGGGATCCAACCCAAAACCTCCAGGATCAGAGCCCAGTGATTTGTCTATTAGACTGCTACCTGCCAATGGTGCCTACACCAAACTGTCAACATCTCAAATTCCAAACATTTATTACTTGTTGACAAAGCTGCCTTCACAAAGAAAGGATGATTCAACAGCCACAAAAAGTCTTAAGGCAGATCGTGTCTTGCAGATCGATTTGATTTTTAATATTACTGCTGCACATGTTTTCCCCAGTCGCCGTTTGGACACCGGGGGCGTGGCAGTAAGTGTATACTTAGCGCCGGGCATGCCTGCATGTAGAGAAAGAGTCTGCCACTTCCCGTTAAGGATACCAAGGCGGCAGTTGGTGGATGGAAACACGGCTGAACAGCAACAAGGATTTAGCAGCGCTTCCAATACCCTGTCCATACTAGTTTGCTTATGCAGTGAAGTAATGTATACATATGAAGGCTGGTAAGCAATTAGTTGTTACCTTTATTTGACCCTTTTATGCTAATATCTCCAGGAGTCAGTTTCTGAATTCGTGTACTCCTTCTGCTACCTTTTAATGTGAATTGTGCAGAAAAAATGGTAAAATTTTTTGTTGTCTCTTTTGCTTGTGGATCTCCGCAATATCTGTTGTGAGTTGCGACTGCCATTCCTTCATTCAACGATTTGCTTCATGTGCTTTTTGTTATTAAATTTTATATTTTTGTAATAAATATGTGTCCTATGTATATCCTATTAAGTATATCAGAAGCTTGCGCAAACATTTTTTAGTAATAAATTGGAAGCAATGGTTTTGAAGTCTTAAGTCTTCTGTGATTTATTATGTTTTATGTAAATTCATATTAAATATTGGATGATTCACTAAAATCAATTTGCGTTAAACACGCTAGATTTTCTTAATTCTTTTTGTTTTAGCTGAAACCTTTTAATTCAAATTAATGGTTCGATGAACTTTCTGCCAGACATTTAATATAAACTGCAGAGTAATAATGTGGATGCAGAAGAATACGTAAAATAAAAGCAGTAATAACTGAGCTCAGTACAATGGTCTGACGATTTAATTATTGTTGGTGAAAAGTTGATTTCATATAGAGATTATTGTTGTACCAAACTTCCTTAAAAAAAATAAATAACGAAACGACTCTGGGAAGTAAATGTGTTGCAGTTTGATAAAAGTATTGCTTTTTGGGGTAACCAGCCCTTGCCACTTTCATGGTCACGCTTTTGCTATCCGAGACTGTTGTATTCTCGAACAGTTTATTGAACGTAACTTCTTCTACAATACAATAGCTGGCTGTACAATAGATGTAGACGTCCGTCGATCTAGCCGGAGATGTGATTCCTCTCGGTCGGCTGGTACTTCGATCGGCGGTGCAGTACAGCGTCTTCGGTGATATCTTCTCGGAGACTCTGCTATAGCCGTTGCCATTAGCAGCGGACGAAGAATGGTCTGCCTTCGACCGGCCAGGCCTATATAGTCAGCTGGAGCCAATAGAAACCCGGCGTAGGAATCCGTGGCCGGATATGTCGCGGCGACCTCTGCAAGGAAAGGTTCCTATTAATCGACTGGAATCTTCGGCGTGTTTACCTGATGTCTTCGCCTATTTGGCTGTTGGTTTGTTACCTTCATAGCGTGGCTGTTATGCGGTGCTGCCCGCATTTAGGGGAACCCAATGGCAAACAGTACAGAGACCATTTCAGTTCCACCATCAAAACAGCTTTACGATGAATGTATGGACGCATGGTGTTCATGATCATATGATTGGGCCATATCTTCTGCCTAGTATGCTCAATGGAAGAAATTACCGGATCTTTCTCTGTGAAGTGCTATCGGAAATGGAGAATGACCTTCAGGCAGCAATTATCGTTCAAATATGACGGAGCCGTATGACACCTTGCCGTTGATGTCAGAGAAAATTTAAGCAATGTTTTTCCCATTTCCTGCCAACTTTCCTCCTTTGGATTTCTTGTGGTGGGGGAGATAAAGCATTTGGTGTACGAGGCACTGATAGACAAACCAGAAAAGCTGGTTCTCCATTTGGTTGAAGCTGCAGCCATTATTCACGAAACACCTGGTTGCTAGACAGTCATAAGCTAGCAGTTGTCAGTTGTGCATTAACGTAAATGGATGACATTTTCAGCAATATGTTAAAACGATATTCATCTCACGGCAGTCTGAGCACAGCCTCTCAACGGCAACAGCATCTATAAAGACACAAATTATGTAAAAAAAATTTTAAAAAAGGAGTGGCGAACCTCGTTGAAGATCATGTTGACTAAATGCAAAAACAAGCGCGGAAAAACTGACTCTGTGACTTAATTTAGAATCTGGGCTGAAGATAGATAAACATGCGTTTATAGCATTTTCAGACATAGAGAAAGGTTTTCACACTGTTGATGGGAATACAGACGAAATTCCGAAGGTTGTGGGGAAAAGTACAGAGGAGGAGATAGTATCAATAATTTACGCAGTCTCTGGACTGAAGACCACAGGGACAATGGAGTTTACTAAACGGTAGGGCTGCTAGAGTCCATGGAGAAATGAATTTTAAAAACTATTTCTACTAATTCTGGAGATTACTTCACGTTCCTATTTTTAATCTGACACTGCGACGTTTAGTCTCAGATTGCTGTCTGATGATGAAGAGAGCTGGGAATATGTCAGCCTGTAGCGATGGGCATTGCTGGAGTGGGGTTTGGGCTGGGGGTTTTATAGGTGCCGTTTCAACGTAACAACTAATTTATTAACCATAAAATCTTCTTGACACAGAAGAATAAGAATTAAACATAATTTGCAGCTTAGTGTAGTTTTATAAGCAGAGCACAAACAATAAATTACCAATTACAATACCTTCCACACAATCAACAAAACTGAATGAACCAGGATAACAACAATACTTGTATCTTGGCCACAGACACGAAAAGACAATAATTGTAGCCATATAGATACTGTAATTAATCACAGGACACCAATACAACTCAGACTTAATTAACATCACCCACACAGCACACGGTAAGCCATCAGCCTACAGCTACTCCCATCACTAACTAGTCACTACAGCAAGCTACTATCAACTATGTACAGGACTATATCTCATGGTCAGTACTGTCTTCTGAGCAATAAAACATATCAACAAGTCACTGCCACAGAGAAAAATAACAATGTAAATTTCTTTGCAGGAATGGCATAAACCAAATCAGTCACACTCATAGCATAAGAAGAACAACATCACCATTATTACCACAAAAATTTATATAGAATACATTTGCATGCCCCGCATGTCATCACATAAAAACCATCACGCGTCACACTATAACCACAACCTTTCTTTGCATAATATAAGTTGTTAACTAATACCGCTTGTTCTCTATCCTGTACACTGTATTGGATCACTTGACCACCGTCAGCTACTAAAGCATGCAGGTAGTGTTCCTATTGAAATCCAGAAGCCTCTTTCTCTGCTTCCACTGGAATCGCCGTCCTCTGGCCTGCTGTATGGGGTTGTTGGTGTCCACACTGTGGTCACACCCCTCACTGAACATTAGCCATATTCCCTAGACACCTCCTCAGTGTACCATATTGGAGAAGGCTTCTCATTCTTGACTGCGCAACAACAGATTTCCAAGAAACTTCCTAGGAGATTTCTACTCCGATACCTACAGACACAGCAAGCCAATACAGCCACTTAGCCTCCGTGCCAATCTGGCCCCTGGCATCGCGCCCCTGGCTTGTCCGCCACTTCCACCACGGCGATCGTGCTGCCTTCCAGACGATGTTGGTTCCACTTGCTGCAGATCACTGACCTCCTCTAGTCCGCCCTGCTCCTCCCCAGCCCCAGCAGTGTTCGCGGCAATCAAGTGCATATTTGACCCCTCATATCAAGGAGACAGCGCGATATGCCGCCAAGATGGACTCTCTGGCTGTGACAAGACAATTATGCCACACGACATTACATAGGCTGAAATCCCTTGGCTAGCAGGACAGAGCGGATGTGGTTATATTTGTGGAAAGGGACCAAAATAAGTTACTGTCAGTTGCACTCAACATATAAACTTTATTTTTTGAAACACACAATCACACAAGCAAGAATCAAACGAAGAGATGTGATAGCAGTTGAGGCTTGATAGTAGGTTAAGTGAGCATTCAAATTTAGTGTCCAGGGTCGTTGGGCGACGAACTTCGTAACCCTCGCAAGAAGCGCCTCACAACTCCAATCGCGCGTGCACGCCACCAGCAGCTCAGGCCTGACCATGCGCCATGGAGACTTCCTCGCTGCTCCGCCCCAACCAACTGACTGCCTAGCCCAGAAGCGGTCAAAGTACCAAACACACGTTGGCCGATAAGACAACCAACCGAACAACCAACCAACAGCCATTCCCAGTCCAATCTCCTTCCGTCGGACAGTTCAAGTGTGTCGCCAGCGGTCGGCGAGCACTGGCTGTCTGCACCTCACCTGCGCTCCATCCCCAACTTCACTGCTGCTGCGTCCCAACTGAGCTCCCAACACACGACGACCCAGAAATACTATCAGTCGCTCCAGAGATGGTACGACAATGCACTTATCGATAAGCGCTGCTGCTGCCACTCATGGCAGGTGAGGCAGGAAGTCAGTGATGCCAGTAAATGGAATAAGAGAACGAGGCGGCAGTACCATAAGAGATGACAAACAATAAACGGCATGAACACGAGCCGCACACGGCTCGTAGGCTAAATTAACCTTAAGATGCAGCTGTGATCATGTACATGTTATTTATGCTCAACACCATGAAAAAAAATGTTATAAGACTGAAGTACTTTTGGCTACTTGTTCTAGACGACTGTCCACAAAGATTGAACACCAGGAAAGATAGGAAATGACAAAATTTTACCTTCAAAGTGGTACAGAAAACCAATCAGTCGTCATATCCATTCTAACTTTACTGGAGCAGATGCAGATTCTGGCTAGTAACCAGCCATTATTAATGTTAAAAATACTAGTAGACAAAAATTGCAACTCACGATAGAACCTTCATCACTTGTACATTAAATTACATACTGGTATTTCGGAGTTATACATGCCCTTGTATGTCTACACCTGTTGTCAGGGCTCCCGTAATAGTTTATTGAAAACTAGTGGGAAATGAAGGCAGGTTTTGTACAGAACACATCAGTTGGCTGTGTGGTGCCCTCTAAATGAACTACGTAATGCATAACCTTCGTAATAAAGCAGTTACTGTCGCTAATAAAATTTGAAATTTGCACAGGAATAAAATAAAATAAAGAAAAAGTGAAATTCCTGACACTGCAGCACTGACTTACTGCCACATTTAACAGTTAACATTAGTGTAAGGAGGTTGTGTTGTTGCCCCCAGATGATAATTTACACGAAATATTTGTCAGGAATCGTAAGCAGTGGCTCGTTGAGGTACAGAATACGCGAACGCCGAGAAGTAAGTTTAAACAGTTTATTAACAAAAGACGGATTATAAAACACATACACTATGCGCAATCACCATCAGTGTCTGACATCCTAACACCAGCTAGTTACGGTCGTATCGAAAGGGTCCATGGTGAGCTAAGAAGAGACATGTTCGTGCCCGAGGCCGTGCTAGTTACAGTACTGGCTATTAAAATTGCTACACCAAGGAGAAATGCAGATGATAAAACGGTATTCATTGGACAAATATATTATACTACAACTGACATGTGATTACATTTTCACGCTATTTGGGTGCATAGTTCCTGAGAAATCAGTATCCAGAACAACCACCTCTAACCGTAAGAACAGCCTTGATACGCCTGGGAATTGACTCAGAGCTTGGATGGGGTGTGCAGGTACAGCTGCCCATGCATCTTCTGCACGACACCACAGTTCATCAAGAGTAGTGACTGGCCTATTGTGACGAGCCAATTGCTCGGCCACCATTGACGAGACGTTTTCAATTGGTGAGAGATCTGGTGAATGTACTGGCCAGGGCAGCAGTCTAACATTTTCTGTATCCTGAAAGGCCCGTACAGGACCTGCAACATGCGGTCGTCTATTATCCTGCTGAAATGTAGGGTTTCGCAGGGATCGAATGAAGGGTAGAGTCACGGGTCATAACACATCTGAAATGTAACGTCCACTGTTCAAAGTGCCGTCAATGTCAACAAGAGGTGACCGAGACGTGTAACCAATGGCACCCCATACCATCACGCCGGGTGATACGCTAGTATGGCGATGACGAATACACGCTTCCATTGTGCGTTCACCGCGATGTCGCCAAACACGGATGTGACCATCATGATGCTGTAAACACAACCTGGATTCATCCGAAAAAATGACGTTTTGCCATTGGTGCACCCAGTTTCGTTGTTGAGTACACCATCGGAGGCGCCCCTGTCTGTGATGCAGCGTGAAGGGTAACCTCAGCCACGGTCTCCGCGCTGATAATCCATGCTGCTGCAAACGTCGTCGAACTGTTCGTGCAGATGGTTGTTGTCTTGCAAACGTCCCCATCTGTTGACTCAGGGATCGAGGCGTGGCTGCACGATCCGTTACAGCCATGCGGATAAGATGCCTGTCATCTCGACTGCTAGTAATACGAGGTCGTTAGGATCCAGCACGGCGTTCCGTATTACCCTCCTGAAGCCACCAATTCCATATTCTGCTAACAATCATTGGATCTCGACCAACGCGAGCAACAATGTCGCGATACGATGAACCGCAATCACGATAGGCTACAATCCGACCTTTATGAAAGTCGGAAACGTGATGGTACGCATTTCTCCTCCTTACACGAGGCATCACAACAACGTTTGACCAAGCAACGCCGGTCAACTGCTGTTTATGTATGAGAAATCGGTTGGGAACGTTCATCATGTCAGCACGTTGTAGGTGTCGCCACCGGTGCCAACCTTGTGTGAATGCTCTGAAAAGCTAATCATTTGCATATCACAGTATCTTCTTCCTGTCTGTTAAAGCCGGCCATGGTGGCCGAGCGGTTCGAGGCGCTTCAGTCTGGAACCGCGCTTCTGCTACGGTCGCAGGTCCGAATCCTGCCTCGGGCATAGATGTGAGTGATGTCCTTAGGTTAGATAGGTTTAAGTAGTTCTAATTTCTAGGGAACTGATGACCTCAGATGTTAAGTCCCATAGTGGTCAAAGCCATTATTTGTCGGTTAAATTTCGCGTTTGTAGCACGTCATCTTCGTAGTGTAGCAATTTTAATGGCCAGTAGTGTATATGGCGCGCTGCCAACGGCGGCCAGTGGCTTACTCCCTGTGGCGCATGCGGCCGGACGCACGTCTGCTGACCAAGCAAATTGTCATTTTTCCAAGATAGGTCGGTACATTATAAAATATAAAAAATGCCAGATGCACTCCTTGTGAGACAATTATTTTGAATCTTTAAAATCGTAGGTAACGTCAGTTTCACCAAATTTACAAACAGGTCAGAGGCACATGATGTATGCTGTGACTATTGGAATTTATATGAATGTTCTTTTCTTCTTTTATACTTTTTTAATAACCATAGTACTCGTACAGTTTAAAGTCAGTGGCTGCTGCATATAGGCGAGAAGTCAGGACGTATCTCGAACCTCCTACCCCAACCCACATGGCTTTAATTTTTCGCTGCTTCCAAGCAGTTTTCACATAATTCCTATGCAGATTTTAAATTTAGTCAAAGAGCACTATTGCTTTTTATGAAGGTTATGTACAGGATGGGGTAAATATAAGTGGCCTGGAGAACCGAGTTCCAGGATCTAAAGAAACACAGAAGAGGAAAGAAAACACAGTACTAACCTGACTATAGCAGACGCTGACAGTGACATTGATCCTCTTGGCACTTTTTGGCACTTGTCAACAAGCGGCTGAAGGCGTATCGAAGCTGGACTACTGGAATTGCTGCAGTCTCATGATGAATGTTCTGCTGCAGTTCTTGAAGTCTGTCAGGGTTGTTGCGATACGCCTTAGACTTGAGGACTGCCCTCACAGAGAGTAGTCGCACACTGGCAGATCAGGTGACCTGCGTGGACAGCTAGGGCCACTTCCAGACAGACCTCTGCTAACGAATCGGTCAGGCATGAAAATTGTGTAAATGTCCTCGAATGTTCGGCAGGATGAATGGGCAGTTGCTCCAGCCTGTTGGGTGTTGTTATTGTTGTGGCGTAGCAAGACTGCCACGCCACGGAAGTAGCCGAAAGGCACGCGTTTAGCAGCCAAGAGATAGGTCTGTAACAGGATACGTAATGAATGCTATAAAGAAAAGTACGTAGCTTCTGAACTACTTAACTTTAATCCATCCTTTTGGTACATCTGGAGATTGTGGCGATACAAGTGAGACTCTTTAGATACATGCAATGTTACTAATGGCGCCTTGCTAGGTCGTAGCCATTGACTTAGCTGAAGGCTATTCTAACTATCTGCTCGGCAAAGGAGCGAGGCTTCGTCCGTGTAGTCGCTAGCAAAGTCGTCCGTACAACTGGGGCGAGTGTTAGTCCGTATCTCGAGACCTGCCTTGTGGTGGCGCTCGGTCTGCGATCCCTGGCAGTGGCGACACGCGGGTCCGACATGTACTAATGGAGAGCGGCCGATTAAAGCTACCACCTAGCAAGTGTGGTGTCTGGCGGTGACACCACAGTTATATGCGTATATTCACGTCCAATCATATCCACTTGTGCAGGTCACTTTTATTTGCCCTGCCTGTATTATGTTGTTCATAGAGCGGGCGCCACACAGCCAACCAATGTGTTCTCTCCAAAACCTACCTTCATTACACAATAGTCATTAATGAACTGTGACAGGGGCCTGAACAACAGGTGTATACATACTATGTAATGTGTAACAACTTTAAAATACTGATATGTAATTTAATAAACAAGCAATATAGGTTATTCATGAGTTGTAATTTTTGTATATTATCCTCTATGTATCTCTTTTTTTTTTAGCACTGATAATGGCTATTCACTAGGTGAACTCTGTATCAGTTCTAGTAAGCTAGAACGAAAACGACGACCGATTGCCTCTCTTTACCATCTTGAAAGTCATGTCACAGTCGTTGATCGTATTCCAGTTTGCTAATTACCGGTAATTTAGTGGAGTTTTACTTCTCGTGCATATACAGAGTAGCTCTAATAATACATGATAAAAATGTAGATGATTTGATACAAAGGGTGCAAAAAAAGTAGTACAACATCTATGGCAGCAATAACAGCTCTAAATGAGCTGAGGCAAACTGAGCTTCAGAAATGTGTGTGAATTCCTTAGGGACCAAACCACTGAGGCCATCGGTCCTAGACTTAGACACTACTTACACTAACTTTAGCTTGTGCTAACAACAACACACACACCCATGCCCGAGAGAGGACTCGAATCTCCGGTGGGAGGGGCCGCGCAATCCGTGATATGGCGCCTCAAACCACGCGAGTACTCCGCGCAGCAAACTGAGCTTCGATGACGGATACAGGTACATCATTCGATGCTGCTTTAACTGTATGCCACAGCTCTTCAGTCGTAGTAGCTGACGAATGGTGGTATGCACGTCTCTCGACAACACTTGAGCAGAAGACTTCACTGATTTACAGATCCTGGAAACGTGCTGGTTAGGGAAACAGTCGTACAGCCTACGTCTCGAGATAGGTCATGACAGAACGGGCAACAGGGCAACATGTGGTCTAGCGTTATCTTATTAAAAGCTAACGTCAGGCACAAATTACCAGCTGTGCGAAACACAGATGATCATGTTGTGTACTCTGTGGAACTCCATATCAGCGCAGCATCCCTAATCAAGGAAAGAGATTCGGCGTACTGTGATGTCTCCTGTGTGGACGTCGAACCGCGCCTCACTGAGCCACAGTGAACGACTTCTGTAGCGTCAGTACATCAAAGAAAATGGTTCGTTCGCGCACTCCGTTGGGTCAGCGTTTCTCGTTCCCCATTTTTATTAATGCACACTTGAGCACCTACACACAGTGGAACAGTACTCTAGACTTACGAATACAGAGATCCATTCTGTTAGAGCCTCTGCACACATGTACCTCCAACGCTATGATGTGTACAGAACCAGGACTCATCTGAAAAGGCGACGTTGTCCCACGCATGTGTTCAGTATCGTACCAATGTTGACACACATCTCGATGTTGCCTCGTCAAAGGAAGCAATGATCGCCATGCTGAGTCTGTGGTGTTCCACACGTCATTCAAGAGATAGTGTAGGTTCTTCCTCGTTGCGGCCGGCCGCGGTGGCCGAGCGGTTCTAGACGCTACAGTCTGGAACCGCGCGACCGCTATGGTCCCAGGTTCGAATCCTGCCTCGGGCATGGATGTGTGTGATGCCCTTAGGTTAGTTATGTTTAAGTAGTTCTAAGTTCTAGGGGACTGATGACCTCAGAAGTTAAGTCCCATAGTGCTCAGAGCCATTTGAACCATTTTCTTCCTTGTTGCAAATGAGCTCCTTTAAGAGGCCAAGCCTCATTGGTTTTTCGCCTTCATTTTTTTTCAATTTGACAGCCATTCGAAATGTTCTCGCTGGGAGCGGGTGTTGTAAGGTCACACGATAGCTTGTGATCAGATAACTAGGGCTCTAGTTTACTTTGCTCTCATTAAATTACTTGGGTGATGACACTGGTTTCTTTTCTATATTTTCGTCTGAGGCTGCTTGTGGTGACTCTGTGGGTAGAGGCGCGCTAATGTGGGTTACGGCAGATCAGGTAGTGCGTTCCTGGAAGGACCGGACAATGTGAAAACGAGTCGCCGACAAAGGCAGTCCCTCGGGTCCATCCCGTGGCATGCCTCTGTATCTGGCAGTAAGGAGATTACTCACAGTTGGCACAAGTTAGAGCGACTCGCTGCCCCCTCGCACAATGGCTTTACTAGTTCGCTAGTTCGGCCATTGGTCGTTCCATTGTGTGGATGGCTATCCCTGATTTAGAAGTTTCTCTCTCCGGGAGCTCCGGCAGTCCGGTTCCCGCGTACACACGCCGTTTTTGCATGTCTTGGGTGCAGTTATGGCGCCTCTGTCTCCCTGCACACGCCTTAAAGATGCAAGCTGATTGGAGGACCAAATAAGTTACTAGCTGACGTAAAAGAACGCTGCTAAAATTTGGCGACTAGGCCCGCTATTGGAGCAGAATTGTTCAAGTTGATTTTATAGTGTTGGCCGTGATTTACTGCACGAAATTTGATTGGAATAGGATCCCACATACAATGGCAATTGGAAGTTGTGCATGTTCCTTAGCATCTCTTTTCCTCTTGTGTTCTTCCTCTTCTCGTTTCCTTTCTAATTTTTGCATTTCCTTCTCATGTTTCCTTTCTACCTCCTCACGTTTCCTTTCTGATTCCTGCATTTCCTGCTCATGTTTCTTTTCTCTCTACTCACGTTTCTTTTATAATTTGGACATTTCCTGCCCGCATTTCCTTTCTAATTCCTGCATTTCCTGTTCAAGTTTACTTTCTAATTCCTGTGTACCCTACTTTCTGTTTCCTTCAGCTTCCTTCATTCCTTTCAGAATTTGAAAGAGTAAATTCGTCTCCTGCTCGTGCTGTGTCTCTCCAACTGGTGACACAGATGCGATTCACGTGCGCTACTGCAACGACATGGCACAATTGTCCTATATTCTCTTTTGTCATTGTCGTTACTGGTGTGGATCCATCATGTGCATGTCTTTATTGTTCGACCATGTCCTCTTTCCCACTCATATTGTGTATTTTCTCCTATCCACCACGATCTGCAACTGAATCCTTTTTTCTCTGCTATTCATAGTTTCCTGTTCCCTGGGAAAATATAAACAGAACAAAAAAACTTTTGCATCACCTCAGTTACGAAAACTCCTGAAGATAGACATTGACTGTAGATACTGTATCACAGACACAGTCCCTTTGACTGTTCAGAGATGTCATTAAACCCGCCCAAATATGTAAATAACCTTGCATGAGCAGCCCCTATGAGACGGAGGGGGTCCGACAGCCGATCAGTTCCATTCATTCCACCAGAAAGGAGGTACACGGCTCGTGTTGTCCGTAGTTCAACCATGCCTAGACGGTCAATACCGCGGTTCGATAGCGTCCGCATTGTTACTTTGTGCCAGCAAGGGCTCTCAACAAGGGTAATGTCCAGGTGTCTCAGAGTGAACCATAGCGATGTTTTTCGAACATGGAGGAGATACAGAGAGACAGGAACTGTCGATGACATGCCTCGCTCAGGCGGCCCAAGCGCTACTACTGCAATGGATGACCGGTACCTACGGATTATGGCTCAGAGGAACTCTGACAGCAACGCCACAATGTTGAATAATGCTTTTCGAGCATCCACAGGACGTCGTATTACGGCACAGATTGCGCGCAATAGGCTGCATGATGCGCAACTGCACTCCCAACGTCCATGGCGAGGTCCATCTTTGCAACCACGACACCAGGCAGCACAGTACAGACGGGCCCAACAACATGCCACAGGACGTAGTGTTACGACTCAATCTGTGCGCAGTAGGCTGCATGATGCACAACTTCACACCTGATGTCCATGGCGAGGTCCATCTTTGCAACCACGACACCATGCAGCGGGGCCCAAAAACATGCCGAATGGACCGCTCAGGATTGTCATCACGTTCTCTTCACCGATGAGTGTCGCATATGCCTTCAACCAGACAATCGTCGGAGACGTGTTTGGAGGCAACCCGATAGGCTGAAGGTCTTAGACACACTGTCCAGCAAGTGCAGTAAGGTGGAGGTTCCCTGCTGTTTTTGGGGTGGCATTGTGTGGGCCCGACGTACGCCACTGGTGGTAATGGAATGTGCCATAACGGCTGTACGGTTCGTGAACGACATCCTCCGACCGATAGTGCAACCATATCGGCAGCATATTGGTGAGGCATTCGTCTTCATGGGCGACAATTCGCGTCACCATCGTGCACATCTTGAGAATAACTTCCTTCAGTATAATGACATCGTTCGACTAGTGGTCAACATGTTCTCCAGGTTGGTTGGTTTGTGAGATTTAAGGGAGCAGACTGCGATGGTGATCGGTCCCTTTTTCCAGAACTGCAGACACCAACACAGAATAAAAACGAAGAATGGAGACGACAACAGACGACACAGGACAAAAAAGACGCAGACAGAGATCAGACAAAACGAATTAAAATCACACAGAGAGTGACAGTGGTTGGCCGACCACAGAGATAAAAAAGGAAAAGCCAACCACCAGAAACACACTAAAACTCCGTCTAAAATCTTACGCCAAATACCAGACTCAAAACAAAAAAAAAAACATAACTAACACTCAGATTACGTGATAAAAAACCCCTGCCCAAATAAAACGCAAAACTAAGCCTGCCATGGCAGTGTCATTTGTTAAAAGGGCAGGGAGCATGTCAGGCAGCGCGAACGTCTGCCTGAGCACAGCTAAAAGGGAGCACTCCAACAAAATGTGGACCACCGTCAAAACGAATCCGCAGCGACATAGAGGTGGGTTCTCACAGCTCAATAAGTGGCCGTGCGTCATCCGTGTGTGCCCAATGCGCAGTCAGCAGAGAACAACAGTCTCCTTGCGAGAGACCCGCATGGATGACCGCCACACAGTCGTCGTCTCCTTGATAGGACGAAGTTTGTTTGGCGTGGTCAGGTTGCGCCATTCAGTGTCCCAAAGTTGGAAAACTTTGCGGCGTAAGATCGCAAGCAAATCAGTCTCCGGGAGGCCAATTTCCAGAGATGGTTTACTGGTGGCCTGTTTGGCCAGGCTGTCAACATGTTCATTGTCAGGTATCCCAACATGGCCTGGGGTCCACACAAAGACCACAGAGCGGCCGCAACTGGCAAGAGTATGAAGGGACTCCTGGACAGCCATCCCCAGACGAGAGCGGGGGAAGCACTGGTCGATAGCTCGTAAACTAATCAGGGAGTCGCTACAGATAAAGGACTCAACTGAGCAGGAGCGGATATACTCTACAGCATGAAGGTGGCGACCAACTCAGCAGTGAAAACGCTCCAGCCAGCCAGCAATGAATATTGTTCGTAATGGTTCCCTATAGTCAGAGCATAACCGACATGACCAGCAACCATCGAACCGTCAGTGTAAACAACGCCAGAGCCCTGATACGTGGCAAGGAGGGAAAGAAAGCGGCGCGGAAGGCCTCCGGAGGGACTGAGTCCTTTGGGCCCTGTGCCAATTCGACCTGAAGGCTAGGGCGGGGCACGCACGCACCATGAGGGTGTACGCAGAGGGGCCCGGAAAGGAGGTGGAAGAGGGAAAACCTCAAGCCCTGAGAAAAGCTCTCTGACTCGGACCGCGATCGTACAACCCGACCGGGGCCGACATTCTGGGAGATGGACGACTGACTGAGGGAACAGGAGACGATAATTAGGATGCCCGGGCAAGCTAAAAACATGTGCAGCATAAGCGGCCAGTAAACGTTGGCGCCGTATCTGCAGTGGAGGGACACCTGCCTCCACAAGTAAGCTGTTCACAGGGCTTGTCCGGAAAGCACCAGTGGCAAATGGTTTCCCGCTGTGAAGGATTGGGTCCAGTACCCGCAACGCAGAAGGGGATGCTGAACCATAAGCCAGGCTCCTATAATACAGACGGATTAACGCCTAGTAGAGCCGTAAGAGGGTAGATGGGTCGGCGCCCCAGGTGGTGTGGCTCAAGCATCGCAGAGCATTAAGACGCCGCCAACACATCTGTTTAAGATGCTGAATATGTGAGAGCCAAGTCACACGGGCATCAGAAACCACACCCAAAAACCGACGTGTCTCCACCACAGCAAGCAGTTCGCCGGCAAGGTAAAGCCACGGCTCAGGGTGAACTGTTTGTCGCCGGCAGAAATGCATAACGCAGGTCTTGGCAGCCGAAAACTGGAAGCCACGCGCTACAGCCCAAGACTACGCCTTGCGGATAGAGCCCTGCAGCTGAAGTTCAGCAGCTGCAATGCCAATGGAGCTATAGTAGAGGCAGAAGTCGTCAGCATACGAGGAAGCTGAAACAGACGTTCCCACCGTTGCAGCGAGCCCGTTAATTGCAATTAAAAACAGGCACACACTGAGGACTGGTACCTGTGGTACCCCATTCTCCTGAACTCGGGAGGAACTATGGCAGGCCGTGACTTTCACACTGAAGGTACGATGTGACAGAAAATTTCGTAGGAAAATCGGCAGTGGACCCCAGAGACCCTGAACCATGAAGCGTAGAGAGGATGTGATGGCGCCATGTCGTATCGTACGCCTTCCGCATCTCGAAAAAGACGGCGACGAGGTTCTGACGGCGGCAAAGGCCGTCCGGATGGCTGACTCTAGGCTCACCAAATTGTTGGCGGCCTTTACGGAACCCACCCTGAGACAGAGCCAGAAGGCCCCGAGACTCGAGTACCCAACTCAACTGCCGGCTCACCATGCGTTCAAGCAACTTGCAAAGAACGTTGGTGAGGCTAACTGGGCGGTAGCTGTCTGCCTCCAATGGGTTCTTGCCAGGTTTCAAAACGGGGATAACAATGCTTTCCCGCCATTGCGACGGAAACTCACCCTCGACTCAAATACGGTTGTAAAGGTCGAGGAGGCGTCGCTGGCAGTCCACTGAGAGGTGTTTCAGCATCTGACAGTGGATGCGATCTGGCCCAGGAGCTGTATCAGGGCAAGCAGCTAGGGCACTGTGAAATTCCCACTCACTGAATGGAACATTGTAGGATTCAGGATGGCAGGTGTGAAATGAAAGGCTCCGACGTTCCACCCGCTCTTTAATGGAGCAGAAGGCCAGCGGGTAATTCACAGAAGCGGAACTGAGAGCAAAATGGTCTGCTAAGCGGTTTGCAATGATGTCGAGGTCAGTACAAACTGTTCCATTCAGTGACAGCGCAGGGACGCAGACAGGGGTCCGATAGCCATAGATGGAGAGATATGGAGACCAATGATGGAGACATACCGTTCCCAGCACTCCTGCTTTCGTTGGCGAATGAGGCGGCGGGCCCGCGCACGCAGCCGTTTGAAGGCGATGAGGTGTTCTATTGAGGGATGTCACTTGTGACGCTGGAGCGCCCGCCGGCGATCTTTAATCGCCTCAGCGATCTCAGGCGACCACCAAGGCACAGTCCTCCGCCGAGGGGTACCAGAACAACGTGGAATGGCAGATTCTGCGGCAGTAACGATGCCGGAGGTGACCGAGTGAACCACTGCATCAATGGCTTCATTAGAAAGAGGCGCGATAGCGGCAGTGGAGGAGAACAAGTCCCAGTCAGCCTTATTCATAGCCCATCTGCAAGGGCGCCCAGAATAGTGACGCTGTGGCAGTGACAGAACGATCGGAAAGTGGTCACTACTACACAGGTCGTCATGCACACTCCATTGGACAGACGGTAAGAGGCTAGGGCTGCAGATCGAAAGATCGATGGGTGAGTACGTGCCATGCGCCACACTGAAATGTGTGAAGGCACCATCATTTAAAATGGAAAGGTCGAGCTGTGTCAGTACATGCTCAACGGTGGCGCCTCGACATGTTGCCACTGACCCACCCACAGAGGGTTATGGGCGTTGAAGTCGCGCAGTAACAGGAAATGTGGCGGCAATTGGGCTATCAGTGCAGCCAGGACATGCTGTGGGACATCACCATCCAGTGCAAGATAAAGACTGCAGATAGTAACAGCCTTTGGCGTCCACACCTGACAAGCTACAGCCTCTAAAGGTGTTTGTAGAGGGACAGACTCTCTGTGAAGGGAGTGAAGGACGTAGATGCAGACACCACCAGATACCCTTTCATAAGCGGCTCGGTTCCTACAATAACCCCGATAGCCACGGAGGGCTGGGGTTCACATTGCCGGAAACCAAGTTTCTTGAAGAGCAATGCAGAGGAAAGGGTGAAGGCTGATAAGTTGTCGGAGCTCAGCAAGATGGTGGAAGAAACCGCTGCTGTTCCACTGGAGGATGATATCGTCCATGGCTGAGAAAGGCGTGAAGAGACTGGGGAGACAATTTACGCTGCTGGGTCACTTGCTGCCACCAATTCAGTAACTGCGTGAGTAACATCCATTGCATCCGAGGGACTGGCGAGATCCAGGTCTTCAGCAGACGCCAGAATCTCGACATCCTCAGACGCTGAGCTTGTAGGAAGCGGTGGGATGGGTGCCACTGCAATGTCGGGATTCTTGGGAACGTTTTTCTTCTTCTGCTTGTCGCACTGTGCCTTCGGTGGTTCTGGCTGGGAGGGCTTTCCTGGGTCAGTCTCAGGGATGGACAACGACTGTGAGGCCCTGCGACCAGCGACCGATGGTTGTTTCAGCCACTTGCGGGTATCCGCTTTTCCACTGGACTGAACTTGCGAAGGAAGGTCCCCGAGGGATCCCTTCCTGACGAGAGGAGCCAAAGAAGTCTTATGCTTCTGCGGCTGGGAAGTGGGAATTGATGTCTCCGATGGTTGGGGGGTATTGTTCCTGAAATAGATGAAGCAGGAGCAATATGGAGTGAAGTGCCCCCCACCATCAAGGGGACAGGTGTGGTCCTTCGACTCTGAGAGCTGACTGGATGTGTTGCAGCTGATGGAACTGTAACAGGAGTGACAGTGGCGGCATAAGAAGACGTCATGCGCATGGGATGAAGCTGTTCAAATTTCCACTTAGCCTCTGTGTAGGTCATTCTGTCCAGGGTCTTGATTTCCATTATTTTCCTTTCCTTCTGCAGAATCCGACAGTCTGGCGAGCAAGGGGGATGGTGCTCTCCACAGTTGACACATGGAGCATCAGGATGGGATGGATGACCACAATCGTGACACATCAGGCTGGTAGCACAGCGTAAAGACATATGGGTGAACTTCCAACACTTGAAGCACCGCATCGGGGGAGGGATATATGGCTTTACATCACAGCGGTAGACCATCACCTTGACCTTCTCAGGTAATGTGTCACCCTCGAAGGCCAAGATGAAGGCACAGGTGGCAACTTGATAATCCCTCAGACCCCAGTGGACGCGCCGGACGAAATGGACATCTCGTCGCTCTAAGTTGGCGCACAGCTCGTCATCGGACTGTAAAAGGAGATCCCTGTGGAAAATAATGCCCTGGACCATATTTAAGCTTTTATGGGACGTGATAGTAACTGAAACATCCCCCAGCTTCTTCAAGCGAGCAAGGCCTGTGACTGCGCAGAGGATGCTGTTTTTATCAAGACTGAACCAGACTACATTTTGGACAAGCCCTCCTCCTCCCCGAACTTGTCCTCTAAATGCTCTACAAAGAACTGAGGCTTCACAAATACAAAGGATTCCCCAACAGCTCTGGTACAGACGAGATACTGGGACGAATATGTTTCTCTGTCATTCATAGCCTTACGTTCCTCTCATGGTGTGGCCAGGGAGGAGAACGATTTGGGATCATACACGTTAGCTTTAAAATGAGACCTCGCACGCTTTGAGACTGCTGGTGGCTGGCCACCAGCAAGAGATGATGTGCCACGCTTCATTGCATGTCATCTACCCTGATGCCACCTACTCCGACCAAGGGCCCTCCCCATGGGCGCCACCCAGCCACAGCAAGGGCCACCTGGCAGGATGGCCATTGTCGGGAGTCCTGATGCCCCAGGGAGATGGGCATCTGCTCCTTGCCATACATGGGGAGTAAACGGCGCAGGCATCAGTAGAGCGATCCCTGTGTTGTCAGGGGGCTACAACCAACAGAGTATATGGCGGCCCCATCACGACGGACTGGCTACCGTGCTGGATATTAGGAGCAAGAAAGTCCATGGTCGTCGCCTCCGCAAAAAGCAACACTGCACAGTACATAGTGGAAATTACACTGAGGAACGCATCCTCGCCCAATAGATGGAGAACGAGCGTGACGGCAATGCGACGACGGTAAAGCTGGCTAGAGGTCTCAATGCACGATGGACAAAATGCACCATGTAAGGCGCCATTCCCCAGTCGGCTCGCTCTTCGGAAGAATATTGAGATATGTAGGTCAAACCCGACAGGGAACCATCACATAAGTGCCGAAACGTTTGAGACTCCTTTTAGTCGCCTCTTACGACAAGCAGGAATACCGCGGGCCTATTCTAACCCCCGAACCCGCAGGGGGGGATGTTCTCCAGACATGAACCCTATCGAACATGCCTGGAATAGATTGAAAATGGCTGTTTCTGGACGACGTGAGCCACCAACCACTCTGAGAGATGTACGCCGAATCGCCGTTGAGGAGTGGGACAATCTGGACCAACAGTTCCTCGATGAACTTGTGGATAGTATGCCACGACGAATACAGGCATGCATCAGTGCAAGAAAACGTGGCTACTGGGTGTTAGAGGTACCACCTCTGAAGGTCTCGCTGTATGGTGGTATATTATGCAATGTGTGGCTTTCATGAGCATTAAAAATGGCGGAAATGATGTTTATGTTGATCTCTACTCCAGTTATCTGTACAGGTTCCGGAAATCTCGGAGCCGAGGTGATGCAAAACTTTTTTTGATGTGTGTAGTATATTTGGTATTTTCGATTTGAAAATATACTATCTCATCCTCTGACTTTTTTCTATCCCTGCGCTGCACGAATTCCAAAGTTCTAACCGAGTCCCACTAGCACAGTGCAGAGTTTTTCGAGGAGTCTCATCTGGTCCGCCAGAAAGAGAGAGAGAGAGGTCTGATAGTCTCCTCTGGACCACCAGCCAGCAAGGTAGTGGTATAATTAGGTAGCTTGAACAGAGAATGACAGATTCCATTCGGAATCGAAGTTCGGAAGTATTTTCTTATCTATTTCACGTTTCATAGGGCACAATCATGGGAGGAAGTCATCGCAGAGGTCAGCATTACAAAGCCCAGCGTTTAGTACATTCTGTCCAGATAGCTGTCTACCCACGACCCAATCTCACGGTTGGTAAAGTATTCACTACACCGTGGACTTGTTTATTTGTTCTGAAGCTCTCAGCAACACATTTACTCGCTTCGCCGCCGCAGCAGACAACATTTGCATCACGGTTTTCCATTGTTGTGCGATGGAATCATTGTTAATTGTCTTAGTAAATTTTCTAGCACTTACATAGTTCATTGGGTGCCGTAAATATGAGGTGCGGCAATCAAGTAGTGAGACTGATGTGAAAAAGAATATTGGTTACCCTTTTTGGTCAAGTTTAGTGTTGTCTCCTTCAAAGTAGTTTCCTTCTGATTGCACACACTTTTTCCAGCGCTTGTGCTATTGATGGTGACATTTCTGGAACTCATCTTCTGTAATATCCTCCAAGACCCTCGTCACAGCTTTTTGGACATCTTGTGTTGTTTGACCCTTGACCGCGGTTTTGACTCTTGGAAATAGAAAAAAGTCGCACAGAGCAGTATCTGGTGAATAAGGTGGCTATGGTAGTACTGAAATTTGTTTTGAGGTTAAAAATTGCTGTACTGACAGAGCAGTATGGGATGGCGCATTGTTGTGATACAGAATCCAATTATCAGCAATGTTGGCACAGATACGAAGAGCTCTTTTACGAAGTCTTTCTAAAACTTCTTTGTAGTAATACTGATTAACTGTTGTCCAAGAGGCACCCACTCTTTATGAACAATTCCTTTGGAATCAAAGAAGAACACAAGCATGCACTTCACTTTTGACTTTGATATGCGATTTTTTTTTTGGTCTGAGTGATCCCTTTGGCACCATTGCGAACTTTAGCGTTTTGTCTCTGGATCGTATTGAAAAAACCAACTTTCATCACCAGTGATAACACGGTTCAACAATTCCGGATTTATTTCCGTTTTCTCTAACAGATCGGCTGCCACATTTTTCGGTGTTTCTCGCTGTTGTGGTATGAGATTTTTGGGGACCATTTTCGCACAAATCTTTCTCATACCAAGATCTTCAGTTATTATTAGAAGAACCGTTTCTCGATTGATGTTCAGTTCTTCTGCGATCATTTTCACGGATAATCTTCGATCAGGCCGTACGAGTTCACGCACCCTGGCCAAGTTGACATCCGTCCGTGAGGTTGATGGCCGTCCACTGTGGTCTTCATCTTCAACATTCGTTCTGCCTTCACTAAACATTTTATGCGAATGAAAAACTTAAGCTCTTGGCATAACCTCCTCTCCAAAAGCCTTCTGAAGCTTACCGTAAGTTGTCGCCACGTTTTCACCCAATTTAACGCGAAAAAATGGCATACCATTGCGTAATATTATGCGGTTCCATTTCCGTGACGAGACACAAACACGTGTTAACTTATTGCACCACAACTCACCACTGAGCAGTGGCATCGATGTACCACTTGGACTAGAAGCAGCTTATAGGCCAAGGTCAAAGATATTGTGCCTACACAGGCCTGCAGGGTTGCCACATCTTGCAAAGAAAATCAGTCTCAATACTTTATTGTTGCACCTCGTACATCGTAGAACTCAATTTTCACTTAGCCAACAGCTCATTCTGTTATAGCCCTGTGCCTGTATTTTGTATTTAATTATTGGGTCATACGCTAAATAAATAACTGTAATTGATATACTAAATCCCCACATCAATTCAATACTTCAACACTCACATTTAATCTCTGGTACTTTATCAGATACTGTTGACAGATATTAATTATTCATCTCGTCATTAAATTATGACACACTAGCAACTGTTGAACAGTACCAGGAAGGCCAAATAGTTTTCCTGCATTAGGTTTTACCTGTTACGTGATAGGAAAAGTGGTAGCTCAATGGAGGTAGTATTCTGATATAGTTTCTTTCGAAATAAGATGAACTTTATGGTTCCCCACCCTGGCACCTCGAACATTTTCTAACTCAGGGTGTGTGACATAGCTGTACAATGCGATCTGAACGAACAGTATATAGCCTTCCTGAGCGCATCAATTCCACATTCGTACAACAGTCGTGGGATCGCAACCAACGTGAGCTGCAATATCGCAACGTGATAAACCACAGTCGCAGGAGGCCACGACACTGTCGCATGCTGGTGCGCTTTTCATCTTCTCGTGCGGGGGATCGTGGGGAATAACACAGTCTTCTCGCAGATAACCAACATTCGAATACAATTTCCGAATGAGCATCTGATGGCGTAATACTTCCTTATACATTGTGTACCACAATTAATTGCGTAAACCCATACATTTGCCAGTATACGATAGGAGAAGCAAAAAGGTCTGATTAAATATGGGCTTGCAGCATCTTACGTTTGTAAGATATTCTGGGATGTCTATATGTGTTAGACTGACAGTACATGCGAGGTCGCTGCCTGAAAGTATGCAAGTCGGTCACACTTTGCGTACATTGGCTCCATGTAAGATTCTACCTGGAATATTCTATACATTTTAGTCTCTCCGTCACAGTAGATATCGCAGGTCGCTGGAACATGAAACTGATTCTGCTGGAAGTTGTAAAAAGTCGTACCAGGAGGAATCTGGCATGTAAGTAAATATTCTTTGATGAATAACATCACCAATTAACATTTTCGATGGAGCATGTTTATTGCTAGGTACGCCAGACTTCGCTGCACACATATGTGGCACAAGATATAGGAGTCCAACTCTTAGTGTTGTAATGCCACTTCCTCTGACGAAAAATGAAAATCAAAAATTAGGTCCAAAATTCCCAAAGATTTCCCCAAAACAAGTTCCAGATTCCATGAAAAATGAACAAGCAAACAAATTTCCAGTTAACACTATTATTTGTATATTAAACAGGAAGCTAATACTTAGTAATTTATTAACATACGAAAGAAAGATAGGATTCCAGTAAAATCAAACTCAAAATTCAAAATCATTGTAAATCGCAAAATCATTACAATTAAAATTCGCAAAGTAGAGCCAACGTTCCCAAAGAATACTCCGTGTGAGTACTCTCTGAGATTCGTGAGTAATGGCTAAGGATAATTCAGTCCACTGTCATTACGTTATTAGAGTTAGCCGAAGCAGGTCATACTTTTGAATGCTCGTATATGTTGGCGCAATTAGATTGTTTTTTCAGAATTGATTATTGCGATCTACTATGACGCAGTGAAACGATACTTTAACTTCAAATATTACGTTATTTAGAATTCAGATAGAGGACTTGCATATATTAGACAGAAGTGACTTTTAATTAGATAACCTGAAGTTAACACTATTTAGGAAGTGAACACACATAGACAATTTCGTTCGTAATAACTATTGGACTATGGAACTTGTCGATAGTTACGAAGCATATAATTTATAATTCCCCCCAACACATGGGAAAGCTTCTGCCTCACGGCTCTGTTGGGAAGTGACTAATATTGTGTAATAAACCAGCATATCGTGTCAATTCGCGCATTTATCATTCCAGTTTTACATTATTATTTATAGAGATAACGTGCTGCGATATTAGCACGCTCGGCGCTTATATAGACTCTCCTTGAAGTTAGGAATTAATAACATTGTTACGACTGATTATAGATTTGAGATTGCAACCAGTCTATAGGGAATTTGGTGACGCTGGGACTAATTTGAATTTATTATTAATATTTAAATAGCAACTGATAAACCATCGATTATAAACGATTTAATTACGACATTTGGTGAAGTAAATATCTCGCACAAGTTACGAGTTAAGTTCATCAATGTTATTTTTGTAACGTCGATACCGATACATAAGAAATAACAATCTCATTGCTCTACCGCTGAGTGTTAGCCAAGACCGAAGATCCGAAGGACGTTACAGTGTAAATAGCAAATTAAGAATACAACCCTATAAGCATTAATGCACACGCGCGACCGCTTTTCCCGACGGTATCGCGATTCAAGTGCGTTTTGTCGTGGGGTCTTTTAACATTTGACTGCAGCTTAGTCGCATTTTTAACATATGCGACGGCCGCGGCTGATACACTTCCACTTGAATTTGACTGCCCCTCTGCACAGTTCAGCTCTTGGAGTTTCCTGACACCAAAACTCTTCTCAACAAATGCGGTGCCAGAATTCGGTTCGTTACCGTATATGACATGACTCCTCGCAGCCAATGAGAAACACACAGTTCCACGTCACCTAACTGCTACAAGGCCAGTGCCACAACACTGAAAATTACATCAGCCACTCCTCCTCCGCTCAGAGTTGAGTATTATAGCACATCATCATGAAATCTACTGAATTAAATATTGAACACTGAATATGGAATCTAGCATACTTCTATTACAGGCCTCTAAAACGTATACCTTAAGAACTATGAGCACTTGTTTAGTAGAAGAAATGCGTTTCACAATAGCGAAGACGAACAAGTTATAGTGTCCCTTTTGAAATATTCAAGCCGATATATTTGAGGTAAATATTAAAAGAAATCTGAATAATATTATATGGACATAAACGACAAATTAATTATGAAAATGTATTAAATTAGCTTCAAAGAAAGACTATATCGATTGCAATGTAATAAAAAGACATTTTTTATATTAGATGCGATCGTAGTGCATAACGTTCTCGAAACTAGCATTATTATCTTTGTCATTATATATAAGAGAAAAAAGATATTTAAAATCACTTCGAGTCAGATCATTTCTTCTGCTGTATGTAAGGTACGCTTGCGGTAGCTTTTGTTCTTTTTTGTTCTCGTACCTAGCGAATAATTCAGGTGTGTATTCTGTGCTTCGTGGAAATATATTTACAAAAAGTGAGGGTATTGTGTTACTTAAAGAACCCATGCAAACAGTTCTTCCTGAATTAATAACTGCAAGAAGTTATGTAGCATTTTTTCAGTCTCTACGAAGCGAGCAGCGGTGATCTTTGACTGGCAACAATTAGCCGCCATTACGCGGCGTATTTAGATTTATTTTTCTGTGTAACATATCACCACAGCCGGAGCAGAAAGAATCATGTCAAGTTATTCAATTAACTAAAGTGCAAAGCTTCACTAGTTTTATTTCGTAAAAAAAGATACGATTTATTCTAGGTCAGTGAACTTAGCCTGCATTACATTTCGCCGAAAGTATTTGAAATAATTTGTAGGGAATCTGGCGTTCATTTGAAACATAATTTAATATTTATCTTTGGCCATCTACAAATCAATATATATATATATATATATATATATATATATATATCTCCCTTTCTTGTGTTTCACTTAATAATAATAATAAATAACCACAGAAAGGAAGGGATAATATGAAGTGCTCATAGCTCTTAAGGTATGTTCTTTAGAGCCCATGTTTACGGGACTTTTTTCGTCCATTTCCAATGGAAAACATAGAGCTTACAGTAGAAGAGATTTGTTTCACAGTGGACGAGATGAAAATGAGCTCATACCTCCTAAGGTAAGCATTTTAGAGGCCATGTTTATTGAGACTTTTTTACTTCTAGTCTCGTGTACTTCCAACTGTATGCGTTGACACCCTCCACTATGATACATCCTGTACACATTATTTAGAAGACGTGACTGCTGTCTGCTTTGTGGGTTTACGCTGATTAGCTAGTCATTTGCATATTCAAGTACGTAGTACGCTTCATGCCAATTTGACGTTCGTTGTGTGCCGACTTCATGTTGGTGTACTTCTAATGGGCAGCAGTGTGCTACAATTATGTGGGCTTTCGTGTCCGTTACAGACGACTGGGCTTGATTGGTGGGTATTGTTGTTGAAGGCGAAAACATTCTTAACCTCCCGTTTTTTCGACAAATCCTGCATAAGACTTGTTGCATAAGATGGAAAATAAAGGGCTACTGGTACTACATCAGTTTTATTTCTCGTTCTGTTACACTCTCTATAGCTTTCCTCTGTAGTTGACCTGCTCGGTTCGAAAGAGCGGGACTCACTTCTGGACTAGGTTGCCCCGCATTTTCTCTCGAAAATGAAAGCAGCAGAGCGGGAGAGACTGTGTGCGGGTGTGGTTTAGCTGCGACCGCGAGCCCAGTGGAGCTGCTTAGGCGGGGTTCGGCAACTGGTGGCAGTAAACGTAGCGCTGCCCGGGGCTGGAGTAGCTGGCGGCCGTAAAGCCCGCCGCCTCTTGGTTTATGGCGGAGAGGGGAGGGGAGGGGGGCGTCTGGGAGGGGGAGGAGAGGAAAATACTGCCGACTGTCAGCAGCCCGGCCACCTGACCTGTCACACTGAAGCCACAGAAATCACAGCAACAGACAACGCTTTGTGCTGTCCAGTGTACACTCACTACGGAAAGTTGCGGCCATTAAAATTGCTGGCCATTAAAATTGCTACACCACGAAGATGACGTGCTACAGACACGAAATTTAACCGACAGGAAGGAGATGCTGTGATTAGCTTTTCAGAGCATTCACACAGGGTTGGCGCCGGTGGCGACACCTACAACGTTCTGACATGAGGAAAGTTACCATGCGGTTTCTCATACACAAACAGCAGTTGACCGGCGCTGCCTCGTGAAACGTTGTTGTGATGCGTCGTGTAAGGAGGAGAAATGTGTACCATCACGTTTCCGACTTTGATAGAGATCGGATTGTAGCCTATCGCGATTGCGGTTCATCGTATTGCGACATTGCTGCTCGCGTTGGTCGAGATCCAATGACTGTTTGCAGAATATGGAACCACTGGGTTCAGGAGGGTAACAGGGGACGCCGTGCTGGATCCCAACGGCGTCGTATCACTAGCAGTCGAGATGACAGGCATCTTAACACATGGCTGTAACGGATCGTGCAGCCCCGTCTCGATCCCTGAGTCAACAGATGGGGACGTTTGCAAGACAACAACCATCTGCACGAACAGTTTGCAGCAGCATGGACTATCAGCTCGGAGACCATGGCTGCGGTTACCCTGCACCACAGACAGGAGCGCCTGCGGTGGTACTCAACGACGAACCTGGGTGCACGAATGGCAAAAGTCATTTTTTCACATGAATCCAGGTTCTGTTCACAGCATCACGATGGTCGCATTCGTGTTTGGCGACATTGGGGTGAACGCACATTGGAAGCGTGTATTCGTCATCACCATACTGGCCTATCACCCGGCGTGATGGTATGGGGTGCCATTGGTTACACGTCTCAGTCACCTCTTGTTCGCACTGACGGCACTTTGAACAGTGGACATTACATTTCAGATGTGTTAGGACCTGTGGCACTACCCTTCATTCGATCCCAGCGAAACCCTACATTTCAGCAGGATAATGCACGACCGCATGTTGGAGATCCTGCACGGGCTTTTTTGGATACAGAAAATCTTCGACTGCTGCCCTGGCCAGCACATTCTCCAGATCTCTCACCAACTGAAAACGTCTGGTCAATGGTGGCCAAGCAACTGGCTCGTCACAATACGCCAGTCATTACTCTTGATGAACTGTGGTATCGTGTTGAAGCTGCATGGCCAGCTGTACCTGTACACGCGATCCAAGCTCTGTTTGAGACAATGCCCAGGCGTATCAAGGCCGTTATTACAGCCAGAGGTGGTTGTTCTGGGTACTGATTTCTCAGCATCCTTGCACCCAAATGGCGTGAAAATGTAATCACATGTCAGCTCTAGTATAATATATTTGTGCAATGAATACCCGTTTGTCATCTGCATTTCTTCTTGGTGTAGCAATTTTAATGGCCATAGTGTAGCTTTTAAAATTCCAACACTATCAACGTGGAATGCAGCAGAAGTCAAACTGTCAAGATATGAACTACGTGCTTCAATATGCAAATGATTATCATTTCACCGTAACCGTACAACGGACGTAGAAGTGGTGCTGTTTACAGGGGCTGCACAAAAAATGTAGGAACATCGTATGAAATGCATGGTTGAACATAAATGGGGATACTAGCCAAGCCTGCAGACTGTGCTGTTGTATTTGAACACGAGCAACACCTGCGCATTTTCCTCAATATGTTGTATGTATGGTATGCTTTGTGTGGTTGTGAGTCCATTATGTCGGAGCTGAGTGACTTTGAAGTGGGCAAATTGTTGGTGCTCGTAAGGTGAGTGCTTCTGCAGCCAAGGTAACGGAAGTCTTCGGTGTTTCAAGGTGCACATTATTAAAAATTTATATCGCATACAGGGAAAGCAGAGAAACATCATTCAGTAAAGGACAATGCAGAAGAAAGTGTGTGTTGAGTGTTCGTGGCATACGATCATTGAAGAGGATTGTGACGAAAAGGAAGAGGACGACAGTTGCAAAAGCCACCCAGAAATGAATGTCACACTCGCAAAAACAACACGAAGAGAATTCTATGAGCAGGAGACTTCAGAGCAAGCTGGAATTGCGAAACCACTCATCGGTGATACAAATGCTCATGATAGGAGGACGTGATGACGAATTCGTAAACCGTAGACTAAGGAGCGAAGATGACTTTTGTTTCACATTAACTCCTAGCCCAACGTCTCATGAGTGAAACTTGGCCGGCAAATGTGACGATTTGAGCACTCTATGGACACCATGCTTACACTGCAAGGTCGCATGCTGTCAAGGATTATTTGACTAGCTTGACTGATCGGGTACGTCCCATGTGTGGTGTCGTAAGCAGAGCACGCACCACCAAGCAGCACCACAGGCGTCGATAGGTCGACAACTCACTCCAGAGACACCGTATAGCCCTGCGGTTGCCGCAACAAGATGTCTCAGCGGTGGCGCCGCCAGAGAAGTGATAAGCGCCGTCGCCACAGCAGAGTGACCAGGTCCCCAAGTCAGCTCGACTACCGAGAAGGCCGCCGTCTGCTTATGTACTTAGAGCTGCATCGTCTGCTTCTGGCGAGTCCACACCAGCCCGTTTTCAGTGAACATTCTAGTGGAACAGGAACTGTTTACTATACAGCCATTATCTTCCGTAATAGTAGTTGAACTTCAGGATCTGCTGCCAGGGCCAATTCGTACTAAGACGCACTGCTAAACCCGCAGGACAGGTCAGGTAGTTTAAGTTGTGGAAAGGGGCCAAAATAAGCGGCTGTCAGTTACACTCGAACATGCAAGCTTTTATTTGATCAAACATTACAAAAGGCAAGCAAATTACAAAAAAAAACACCTCTTTAGTTTTGGAACTTCATTAGCGGCTGAATGCGCTGTACCATCTCATGCCTTAAGGTCTGTTGTTGTTGTGGTCTTGAGTCCAGAGACTGGTTTGATGCAGCTCTCCATGCTACTCTATCCTGTGCAAGCTTCTTCATCACCCAGTACCTACTGCAACCTACATCCTTCTGAATCTGTTTAGTGTATTCATCTCTTGGTCTCCCTCTACGATTTTTACCCTCCACACTGCCCTCCAATACCAAATTGGTGATCCCTTGATGCCTCAGAATATGCCGTACCAACCGATCCCTTCTTCTAGTCAAGTTGTGCCACAAATTTCTCTTCTCTCCAATTCTATCCAATACCTCCTCATTAGTTATGTGATCTACCCATCTGCCTTAAGGGCAAGACCACTTTAATTTAAAAAAGGCTGAAAGCCAATAATTTAAAGCTCAGTCAAAATCAAAAATTTAAAAAGCAAAGCCTTATCATAAAACAGTTCTTCAATTAGGCTGAAGGCCCAAAGATTCTGACACTTTAAGAGCAAACAACTTAAATTCTAAATCGGTTGAAGGCCCAACACTTAAGACTCAATAACATTAATTTTAAAAATGCCAACGGCTTTACGTAAAACAGTTCTTAAATTAGGCTGAAGGCCCAAACCATCTGACGCCGTAAGGGCAAAACAACCTTAATCTAAAATTCGGCTAGAAGCCATACAAGTTCAAACAACAAGAACAAACAAGAAATGGCAGTACACCCAAGGGCGCTCAGAAGTTCCGAGGGTCGGCCTGGAATTCAAACACTAACGCTCGCTTAGGTGAGACAGGCAGTCGGCCAAACCATTGTCGATCCGACGACAACCCAACTGACAGACAGTGAACGGACCCACCAACAATATAACCTCCGCTTCACCCTTCCAGCACACAACAGGGCGTTCAATGGAACTACGTAGAAGGTATTGCCGCCCACAACCGATTATACATTGAGTTGTCAAACTACACACCGTACTGGACAGCGACAACATGATGAGGAAAATACATTGCCTGAATTTACGTTATCAGTCACAAGGCAGAAGATTCCGCTGGTGCACTCCAGTTTAAATAACCAAGTACAGTTAAACTCCACCGGAGGGTGGCTAAAATTTGCCAACTTGAAAACACGCATTGTTACTCGCAGTAATATCCCAACAGCCGACAACGAACTCCAAACAACACAATGTGAACAGTCACGACTTGCTGGTAGATTAAGTCAAAACTCAACTTTCATGTCCAGGATCGGTGAGCCACGTAGCAATGGGATTAGCACCATACACTCCGACACAGCATAGAGGCCGCCAGCAGGTCTGGCCAAACTACACGCCGTGGAGACTTCCTCGCTGCTCCACGCCAACCGACCAACTGCCCAGGCCCGGAAACGGTGAAAGGACCTAATATACGTCAGCCGATGAGACAACCAACCGAACGAGCAATCGAAGGTCGTCCCACTCCAATCTCCCTCCATCGGGCAGTTCATGTGTGTCACCAGCGGTCGGCGAGCACAGGCTGTCGGCGCATCCAGGCGCTCCGTCGCCGACTTCACTGCTGCTACGTCCCGACTGAACTGCTGGTTCGAAATGTTCAAATGTGTGTGAAATCTTATGGGTCTTAACTGCTGAGGTCATCAGTCCCTAAGCTTACACACTACTTAACCTAAATTACCCTAAGGACAAACACACACACCCATGCCCGAGGGAGGATTCGAACCTCCGCCGGGACCAACCGCACAGTCCATGAACTGCTGGTCCGTCGCGAACTGAGTGCCAGACACAGGACGAGCCGGAAATACTATCAGTCGCTTCAGAGATGGTACAATAGTGCACTTACCGATACGCGCTGCTCTGCCGCTCACGGGCAAGCAAGGCAGGAAGTTAGTGACCCCAGTTAATGGAATAAGAAAACGAGGCGGCAGTACCATAATAGAACAAACAATAAATGGGATAAACACAAGCCGTGCACGGCTCATGTACAAAGTTGAGTATTCTTCAATAAATTTGTGTATTTTGTCACTAATCATTATCATTGTTTCCGAGTTCTCCTTGTCCACTTCTAATCGTGTTTCCCGCAGTGCACTATAAATAGCTGAGGATTTTCGCGAGTAGAATCTCCGTCCGTGGTTGTATGAAAAGTATGATACAACACCACGGTAAAACTTTTCGCCCGTGCTGATCCTGTACTGTAAGGCGACATGACTGCTGTTCACACAGCTCAGTCATCCATGACTGGTCTTGTGAGTACGAGAATGTGTTGTGCATGGCCAGTGGCCACCACAGGCACCAGATCTCAAACTGCTGGTCCACTCTGGAAAGAATGGCGCGTGATCGCTGTCCACTTCGATCATCATTACCGGAACTTATCACTATTTTACAGGGAGACTGGTCTAAGATTCCCTTGAAAACCATACAGGACCTGCAGCTATCCATTTCAAGACAACTGGGAGCTGTTTTGAATCCCAACAGGTTTCCTACCCTGCATTTGTCCATTCCCTTTACATACTGTATACAGGGTGGTCCACTGATCGTGACCGGGCCAAATATCTCACTAAATAAGCGTCTAACGAAAAAACTACAAAGAACGAAACTTGTCTAGCTTGAAGGGGGAAACCAGATGGCGCTATGGTTGGCCCGCTAGATGACGCTGCCATAGGTCAAACGGATAGCAACTGCGTTTTTTTTAATAGGAACCCCCATTTTTTATTACATACTCGTGTAGTACGTAAAGAAATATGAATGTTTTAGTTGGACCACTTTTTTTCGCTTTGTGATAGATGACGCTGTAATAGTTACAAACAAATGACTCACAATTTTAGACGAACAGTTGGTAACAATTAATTTTTTTAAATTAAAATATAGAACGTAGGTACGTTTCAACATTTTATTTTGGTTGTTTCAATGTGATACATGTACCTTTGTGAACTTATCATTTCTGAGAACGCATGCTGTTACAGCGTGATTACCTGTAAATACCACATTAATGTAATAAATGCTCAAAATGATGTCCGTCAACCTCAACGCATTTGTCAATACGTGTAACGACATTCCTCTCAACAGCGAGTAGTTCGCCTTCCGTAATGTTCGCACATGCATTGACAATGCACTGACGCATATTGTCAGGCGTTGTCGCTGGATCACGATAGCAAATATCCTTCAACTTTCTCCACAGAAAGAAATCCGGGGACGTCAGATCCGGTGAACGTGCGGGCCATAGTATTGTGCTTCGACGACCAATCCACCTGTCATGAAATATGCTATTCAATACCGCTTCAACCGCACGCGAGCTATGTGCCAGACATCCATCATGTTGGAAGTACATCGGCATTTTGTCATGCAGTGAGACATCTTGTAGTAACATCGGTAGAATATTACGTAGGAAATCAGCATACATTGCACCATTTAGATTGCCATCGATAAAATGGGGGCCAATTATCCTTCCTCCCATAATGCCGCACCATACATTAACCCGCCAAGGTTGCTGATGTTCCACTTGTCGCAGCCATCGTGGATTTTCCGTTGCCCAATAGTGCACATTATGCCGGTTTTCGTTACCGCTGTTGGCGAATGACGCTTCGTCGCTAAACAGAACGCGTGCAAAAAATCTGTCATCGTCCCGTAATTTCTCTTGTGCCCAGTGGCAGAACTGTACACGACTTTCAAAGTCGTCGCCATGCAATTCCTGGTGCATAGAAATATGGTACGGGTGCAATCGATGTTGATGTAGCATTCTCAACATCGACGTTTTTGAGATTCCCGATTCTCGGGCAGTTTGTCTGCTACTGATGTGCGGATTAGCCGCGACAGCAGCTACAACACCTACTTGGGCATCATCATTTGTTGCAGGTCGTGGTTGACGTTTCACATGTGGCTGAACACTTCCTGCCACCCGGGGTGGCCGAGCGGTTCTAGGGGCTACAGTCTGGAACCGCGCGACCGCTACGGTCGCAGATTCGAATCTTGTCTCGGGCATGGATGTGTCTGATGTCTTTAGGTTCGTTAGGTTTGAGTAGTTCTACGTTCTAGGGGACTGATGACCTCAGATGTAAAGTCCCATAGTGCTCAGAGCCATTTGAACTATTTCTTTGAACACTTCCTGTTTCCTTAAATAACGTAACTATCCGGCGAACGGTCCGGACGCTTGGACGATGTCGTCCAGGATACCGAGCAGCATACATAGCACACGCCCGTTGGGCAGTTTGATCACAATAGCCATACATCAACACGATATCGACCTTTTCCGCAATTGGTAAACGGTCCATTTTAACACGGGTAATGTATCACGAAGCAAATACCGTCCGCAGTGGCGGAATGTTACGTGATACCACGCACTTATACGTTTGTGACTATTATAGCGCTATCTATCACAAAGCGAAAAAAGTGGTTCAACTAAAACATTCATATTTCTTTACGTAATACACGAATATGTAATAAAAAAATGGGGGTTCCTATTTTAAAAAAAACGCAGTTGATATCCGTTTGACCTATGGCAGCGCCATCTAGCGGGCCAACCATAGCGCCATCTGGATTCCCCCTTCAAGCTAAACGAGTTACGTTCTTTGTAGCTTTTTCTTTTGATGCTTATTTCGTGAGATATTTGGCCCTGTCACTATCAATGGACCACCCTGTATAAAGCAATATTACACAGCGAAATTCTCGTGCAAGAAACGAATTCGACTGTTGGTTATTTGTGAGAAGGTCGTCGTTATCCGTCATGTAAGAGCAAGAATGCCAATAGAACAACGTTACCATTTTGCTGATGTCGTTCTTAACGATAACAGTCAAACAGAAGTAATATCTGGCGTTCCCTAAGGAAGTGTTATAGCTCTTCTGCTGTTCCTGATCTATATAAACGATTTAGGAGACAATCTGAACAGCTCGCTTAGGTTCTTTGCAAATGATGCTGTCATTTACCTCGTTAAGTCATCAGATGATCAAAACCAATTGCAGACTGATTTAGACAATACATTTGTATGGTACGAAAAGTGGCACAGGACTCTAAATAATGAAAAGGTGTGTCTTCAAGAAAGTACTTAGGGATTACAAAAACGAATAACTTAAACTGGAACGATCATATAGGTCATGTTGTGCGGAAAGTGAACCAAAGACTTAGTCGAAAGCATTTTTGGCGTTGGGAAACTCCAAGAACTCAGTTGTGTTGTGGAAGGCAGCCGAGTGGCAGTGTCAAATTCAAATGCACGTGTGTCGAACGCGGTCTTTACATACGTAAGAAATGTTGCTAAATTACAGTGAAATACTAAAAGAATATGCGATAAATCGCACTTTGTTCGCAATAATATCGGGAGAATCAGTTGCGAGTGTACATTGATGATGTGGTTGCAATTTACTTTTTAAACCAAGTGTTAGATTACTGTGTATTGTGCAACATATGTATACAGTCAAGTCCGGCATACACTTGGATTAGTACCCAGCAATAAATGTGTCGCATTCCAAAAGTTACTTGGTGACGTTATTGATCAAATAATATTTAGTTACTTGCCAAATTCCTTCTGGTATAACTTTTTACAACTTGCAGCAGAATCAGCGCCATGAGCCAGCCTCCTGCGCGACCTGCTGCGATGGAGGGACGAAAATCTATAGAAGATTCTATGTAGGAACTTACGTAGTGACACTGTATGCTAAGTGTGGTGGTCTTGCACACATCCAGACAGCACCCACGCATGTACGATCAGTCTAGAGCAAATAGACACGCTAAAACATGTTGTAAACAAAAGTTGAGGGCTGCAAGTCCATGTTTTCTCAGACTTTTTTGCTTCTAGTAGCGTATACTTGCAAATCTATGGGTTTACGCCATTAATTATGATATAAGAAAACATTACGCAGTCAGATTCTCATGCAGAAATTGAATTCGAATGTCGCTTATTTGAGAGAAGATTTTTATTATGTCTCATGTAAGAAGAAGAAAATCCCACCTGCATGTGACAGTACTCAAAAGTGCTGCATCATTGCCTACCTCTACTGTGGGTTATCGTTTCGCGGTTTCGCTGCTCGCATTGGCTGTGATCCCATGATAGTCCAGTCTAATGGTCCAAAATACGGACCTGAAGTGGAAAATAATGATGTAATTGTTTTTAATGATGTGTTTCATGTTTTTCAGACATAACTTGCGAAGCAAGGAACTCTGAAGCGCAAAAGAAATTGGTATAGGCATGGGCATTCAAATACAGAGCTATGTAAACCGGCAGAATACGACGCTGTGGTCGGCAACGCCTTTATAAGGCAACAAGTGTCTCGCGCTACGATCACAGGCTATCAAGATTTATGTGAGTCTAAACGTGGTGTTACAGTCAACGGACGAACGATGGGACACAGCACCTCCGAGGTAGCGATGGAGTCGGGATTTTCTCGTACGACCATTTCACGATTGTACCGTGAACATCAGGAATCCCATAACACATCAAATCTCCGACATCGCTGCGGACGGAAAAAGATCCTGCAAGAATGGGCCCAACGACGAGAGAATCGTTCAAAGTGACAGAAGTGCAATCCTTACGCAAACTGCTGCAGATTTCAATGCTGGGTCATAAGAAGTGTCAGCGTGCGAACCATTCAACGAAACATCATCGATATGGGCTTTTGGATCAGAAGGCCCAGTCGTGCACCCTCGATGACTGCCCGACGCAAAGCTTTACCCCTCGCCTGAGCCCGTCATCACCAACACTGGACTGTTGAAGGCTGAAAACATGTTGCTGGTCGGACAAGTCTGGTTTCAAATTGTACCGAGCGGATGGACGTGTACGGCTATGGAAACAACCTCATTAATGCATGGACTTGCATGTCAAGGAAACTGTTCAAGCTGATGGAGACTCTGTAATGCTGTGGGGCGTATGCAGTTGGGGTGATATTGGACCTCTGACGGGTGACACGTACGTAAGAATCCTGTCTGATCACCTGCATCCATTCATGTCCATTGTGCATTCCGACGGACTTGGACATTTCCAGCAGGGCAATGCGACACCCCATAAGTCTAGAATTGCTACAGAGTGGCTCCAGGAACACTCTTCTGAGTTTAAACATTTCCGCTGGCCACCAACCCCCCCCCCCCCCCCCAGTCATGAACATTATTGAGCATATCTGAGATTCCTTGCAACGTGCTTTTCAGAAGAGATCTCCACCCCCTCGTACTCTTGCGGATTCATGGACAGCTCTGCAGGATTCATTGTGTCAATTCCCTCCAGCACTACTTCAGACATTAGTCGAATCCATGCCACGTCGTGTTGCTGTACTTCTGAGTTCTGAGGGCTCACGGGACTCCACACGATATTAGACAGGTGTTCTAGTTTTTGTGACTTCAGTGTATAAAAGTGCAGTGCATTGGTGGAGCTGCCATTCGTTCAAATGGTTCAAATGGCTCTGAGCACTATGGAACTTAACATCTGAAGTCATCAGTCCCCTAGAGTTAGAACTACTTAAACCTAACTAACCTAAGGACATCACACACATCCATGCCCGAGGCAGGATTCGAACCTGCGACTGTAGCAGCAGCGTGGTTCCGGACTGAAGTGCCTAGAATCGCTCGGTCACGTCGCCCAGATAGCTGCCATTTGTACTGAGGTGAGTAATGTGAAATGATTTCTGATGGGATTATGGTCGCGTGACATGAATCAACAGAGTTTAACACTGTATAGTAGGTAGAGCTAGATACATGGGACATTCCATTTTAGAATCTTTGGGGAATTCCATGTTTCTAAATCCACAGCGTCAAGAGCGTGCGGAGAATACCAAATTTCAGGCATTACCTCTCACCATGGACAAAGCAGTGGCCGACGGCATTCACTACACCACCGAGAACAGAGGCCTTTTCATAGAGTTGTCAGTGCTAGCATAGAAGGAACACAGCGTAAAATACCCACAGAAATCAATGTGTGACGTACGTGTCCGATAGGATAGTGCCGCGAAATTTGGCATTAATGGGCTATGGTAGCAGACGACCGATGTGAGTGCCTCTCCTGGGCTCGTGACCATATTGGTTAGACTCTAGAAGACTGGAAAACCGTGGCCTGATCAGATGAGTTCCGACTTGACTTAACTTGTCAACAAGGTATTGTGCAAGCTTGTGTTTGCTCCATAGCGGTGTGAGCTGTTTTTTCGTAGAATGGACTGGGTTCTCTGATCCATCTTAATCGATCATTGACTGGAAATGGTTATGTTTGGTTACTTGGAGACCATTGTAGGCAGTCATGGACTTCTTGTTCCCAAAACGACAGAATTTTTATGGATGACAGTGCACCATGTCACCAGGCCGCAGTTGTTCACGACGGATTTGAAGAACATTGTGGACATTTCGAGCTAAAGATTTAGTTACCCAGATCGCCAAAGATGTATCCCATCGGACATTTATGGGACATAATCGAGAGGTCAGTTCGTGCACAAAATCTTGCACCGGCAACACTTTCGAAATTATGGACGGTTACAGAGGTATCATGGCTCAATAGTTATCCAGGGGACTTACAACGAGTTGCAGATTCCATGCCACTTCGAGTTGCTGCACTACGCCGAGAAAAAAGAGTCCGACACGATATTAGAAAGTTTCCCATGGCTTTTGTCATGTCAAGGTATTACGCCTGTGCCGTGTCGAGCGACATATTTGTCTTCCCGCAGCCAGATTGTTATGCTTGGCGGCATGTTGTGTTGGTGCCGTGATATGAAGGGCCTTACATGCAGGTGATTGCCTCTAGAACTGCTGTGGTGGAGCAGAACAGACGAGGGGAGGTCAGGCAGCAAGAGTAACCAACAACATCGTCTGGGGGCCAGCACAATCGCCGAGGTGTAATGGGCGGAGAAGCCTGTGGCGCGACGCCAGGTGCTGGACTGGCCCAGAGGCTGAGGTGTCTGCAATGGCTGGCTGGGCCTATAGGTCAGTTGTTGCATGGCCAAGAACAAGAATCTTTCTATTGCACGGCCAAGAATAAGAAGCCTTCTCCAATGTGGTATGTTGAGGAACTAGCTATAGGAAATGTCTAAGTGTCAGTGTAGGATATGGCCAGCATGAGAACACAAACAACCCTGCGGAGTTCTTGATGTCTTTTGCAGGGTCAAAGAACTGAGATTCCAGTGGAGGCAGAGAAAAAGGCTTCATTTCAAGAGGGAGACTACATACGTGCTCTAGTAGCTGAAGGCTGAAACTATGTGGTTAAGTGATCCATATAGTTCCTTAAGTATGCTGGTTGACTAAAATATTACGCGCAGAAAGACTGTGCATATAGTGTGAAGTATGATGGTTGTTGTGTGATGGCACGTGGGGTATGAAAATGTGTTCTGTAAAGACAAGAGTCATTTTTAATTTGTTAATTACACGCCTGAGAGCGACTAATTTGTATGATTGTTTTGTAAAGGAGGTGATCTTTTTCTTACGCTGTGAGTACGCCATTTCTGTAAAGAAATTTACCTTGTTATTTTATTCTGTGAAAGTGCTTCATTAAAATGTTTTATTATACAAAAGACTACTGATATACACACATCAAAAAAGTTTTGCGTCACCCCGGCTCCCACAACTCCTGCAGATAGACGTTGACTATGGATATTGTATCGCAGACACAGTCCCTTTGACTGTTCAGAGATGTCACTAAACCCGCCCAAAGATGTAAACAACCATGCATGAGCAGCGTCTATTAGATGGAGGGGGTCCGGCAGCCGATCAGTTTTAGTCACTCTACCAAGAAGCAGGTACACGGCTCGTGTTGTCTGTAGCTCAACCATGCCTAGACGGTCAATACCGCGGTTCGATCGCGTCTGTGTTGTTATTTTTTTGCCAAAAAGGGCCCTCAACAAGGCAAGTGTCCAGGCATCTCGGAGTGAACCAAAGCGATGCTGTTCGGACGTAGAGGAGATACAGAGAGACTGGCGTACCTCGCTCAGGCCGCCCTAGGGCTACTACTGCAGTGGGTGACCGCTACCTAAGAGATTATGGCTCGGAGGAAACCTGACAGCAACGCCACCATGTTGAATAATGCTTTTCGTGCTGCCACAGGACGTCGTGTTACGACTCAAACTGTGAGCAGTAGGCTGCATGATGCGCAACTTCACACCCGACGTCCATGGCGAGATCCACCTTTGCAACCACGACACCATGCAACGGGGCCCAACAACATGCCGAATGGACCGCTCACGATTGGCATCACGTTCTCTTCCCAGATGAGTGTCGCATATGCCTTCAACAAGACAATCGTCGGAAACGTGTTAGGAAGCAACCCGAGTTGCCCAGCGAAGGCAGCAAAGTGGAGATTCCGTGGTGTTTTGGGGTGGCATTATGTGGGGCCGACGTACACCGCTAGTGGTCATGGAAGGCGCCGCAATGGCTGTACGATACGTGAATGCCATCCTCTGACCGATAGTGAAACAATATCGGAAGCATATTGGCGAGCCATTCGTCTTCATGGACGAAATTTCGCGCCCCATCATGCACATCTTGTGAATTACTTCCTTCAGGATAACATCGCTCGACTACAGTGGCCAGCATGTTCTCCAGACATGAACCCTATCGAACATGTCTGGGATAGATTGAAAAGGGCTGCTTATGGACGACGTGACCCGCCAACCACTCTGAGAGATCTACGCCGAATCGCCATTGAGCAGTGGGGCAATCTGGACCTTGATGAACTTGTGGATAATATGCCACGACGAATACAGGTATGCATCAATGCAAGAAGATGTGCTACTGGGTATTAGAGGTACCGGTGTGTACAGCAATCTGGACCACCACCTTTGAAGGTCTCTCTTTATGGTGGTACAACAGACAATGTGTGGGTGTGGTTTTCGTGAGCAATAAAAAGGGCAGAAATGATGTTTATGTTGATATCTATTCCAATTTTCTATAGAGGTTCCGGAACTCTCGTAACCGAGGTGATGCAAAACTTTTTTTGATGTGTGTATATAGTTCTATAGATAGTTGGTAGTAGCTTATCGTAGTGACTAGCTGGTGATGGATGAGTCATAGGCTGATGTTTTGCCGTGTGCGGTAGGGTGATCTTAATTAAGTCAGAGAGTTGTAGTAGTGTCCTGCGATTAATTACAGACTCTATAATGCTATATTATCGTCTTTTTCTCTCAGTGGTCAAGGTGCATGTATTGCAAATAATCATCCTGAAGGCATTTTAACTGTTAATTTCTTGTCGTGCTCTCTTATAAAACTACACTGAGCTGCATTGTAATGGATCGTAAATAGTGAACAACTTATTTTCTCTCAGTGGTCAAGGTGCATGTATTGCACATAATCATCCTGAAGGCATTTTAACTGTTAATTTCTTGTCGTGCTCTCTTATAAAACTACACTGAGCTGCATTGTAATGGATCGTAAATAGTGAACAACTTTGTCTAAATGCGGCGAATGATTAATGCCGAGAGTAGAATAAACTGCCTGCGAGAATTGGCTGTTCCGTGCTACGGACTCATCTCACTGGAATAAGTAACAAAGATGTATATTTGAGGACTCGGTGTGAAGCTATTACGGAGATCGGACGTGTTTTATGTTGGAGAGATTTTTCTGTTGTTGTGCTACGCTATTAAGCTCCATTGTGAATGTTTGGTTAGTCGATGGCAGAATAAACAAATTCAAGAAAATAATACGCAGTCAGGGTGTGTATTTATCAATTTATAAAAGATTTGACAAACATTCTTTAGATATCACGTGACGCAGATCGATCGGAGTTGCAGTGTGGAATGATAGTGCGATCCTGCTTCTTTTCGTGGTCAATATTCTTCGACTGAATATCTCAGAAGCAATAAACTTTTCATTGATAGAAAAGTTACACACGTCAATCCATACCCATCATACAACATAGCACCTAGCTGTGCTGAACGATTTTCGTAGCGAAATAAACATTTTAGAGATTTCAAAGTGGAGCAGATCCGACGAGGAGTATCAGTGAGACAGACGCTGCGGGACATACATCTAGCTCTCCTGTTGTATTTAAAAACAAAGAGTTATATTCTTCAGCTTTTAAAAGATTGAAGCTAAAACCTAAATAAAACCACTGGAAATCATAACTAAAAATACCAAAAATAAGTAAGAAGCAAAGAATTTTCTTAAACAAATTGCTTAAATAAATAAATTAATTAAATTAAAATATAATAAAATAGGAACATAAAATAATCGCAAAAGTTAATAGAATTAGTTCTCAAAAATTATTTTTCCGTAGGTTCTAGCAGTCCTGCTGTTTAGAGGACGCCATTGTTCCTGTGGACTTCAATCCGATGACTCCTTTCAGGCTGCTCTCCATGAATAGGTGGCTGTGCGATCCTATTCATTTCTGTGTTTACTGCATTCAAGTTTTGGTTCCCCTGTACTATTTTGACCCCTGCACGCTTCCCCCTATTACCAACTTCCTTTTGTTGATGCATCAGAATGAGGTCTATCATCCGATCCCTTCTTTTAGTTAAGCTGGTCTAAAATTTGTGTTTTCCGCCGTTCGAGTCATTGGCTGCTCATTAGGTATCCGATCTACCCATCTAATCTTCATCCTTTTTTTTTCTACCATACTTCATAACCTTTTATACACTTTTTTAACTGTTTATCGTCACCGTTTCGCTTCAACGTAAGGCTACACTCCAGACGACGCTTTCCATGGTATTGCAACTTTATGTATTATATTGTCTCCGGTCATCATCACGGATTTTGTTGTTCTGTAGTCATCCTTTACTTTAATGTCTTATTTCCTAATCTAATGTCCTCAGCATTGGCTGATATAATTTGACTATATTCCATACAATTTACTTTTTTATGTGTATCTTATAGCCTTTTTTCAACACCTTATCCATTCCGTTCAACTGCTCTTCCAAGTCCTTTGCTGTATCCGAAAGAATTACAATGTCATCGACGAATCTCAAAGTCTTTCTTTATTCACCCTAAACTTTAATTCCGTCTGCGAATTTCTCCTTTGTTTCCTTTAATGGTTCTTCAGTATACAGACTGAATAACATGGGGTTAGGTTACAATCTTTACTATCTTCTCTCAGCTTCTGCTTCCCTTGCACTTGTTTCGACGCTTGTAAATGCAAGTTCGTTCTTTGTGCAAATTATTGGTAACATCTCGCTCTTGGTATTTTCCCCGCAACCTTGGGAGCTTCGTGTGTATTCCTGTCAACAGTTTCAAAAGCATTCTGTTAATATGAAAATGCTATAACCATATGTTTGTCTGTCTTGTAAGATAAGTCACAGGGACAGAATTACCCTGCTTGTTTGTGCATTTCTCCCAAACCCAAAATGATCTTCAATGAGGTCGGCCACTATCTGTAGCTTTTTTTCTGTTTTTCATTCTGCTGTACATAATTCGTGTCAGTATTTTGCAACCGTGATGCATTAAACTGTCTTCTTTGGAATTATGATTATTACATTCTTCTTTAAACGTGAGTGTATTTTGCCTGTCTCTTATATCGTGCACAGTAGGTGGAATACTGTTGTAATGAAATATATCGTCTACTCCGTGAGCCTTATTTCAAAGTAGGTCTTTCAATGCTTTGTCAAGATCTTCTGAAGTATCATTTCTCTCAGATAATACTGTCTTTAAGTTTTGTTATGTAACGCATTTACAAATAAAGTAATTACTTTATATGTATGTAGTTAGGTTTCGACACATTGTTCCTTCTCTCGAAAAAACTCAAAGCTAGCAGTTGACATAGTACTCTGATGCTGAGCGTGTTAACAATCGACAGTCGTCTTGACGTCGTGACGTTTAGAGAAATGCAGCTAATAGAGAATAAAGAATAAAGAAATGTAGCTAATAGAGATTAGGGGTTTATACTGAGAACAAAGTAGCCAGTTAACAAATAAATGTCTTCAGACAGTTCCTTCCTCTGCCATCAGGTGACCGGTGAATACTTCAGGATCAGTCAAATAATGCAGCTGCTGTGCCTCGGTTTGCTCATGTCTTGGGGTTTAGAGATGAGTGTCGGTTGCTTGTAACTGCATTGCGGTGTGTACATAGCATTCCGGCTATCAAGCATGTTTATTGGCCCTTACAAGTAGAGTAAGTCCGTCGACGACAGTTGTGTGGTGTTTGGACCCCTCAGTGAACGCAAACAGATGAGTAGAAATTAATTCACGTCTGTCATTTCTGAACGATTATCTTCGCAGTATGGAGAGGTTCAAACTCTGACCGTGTGGATATATGTAGGGTAACAGGCCACCCATTTTCATTCTTATTATTGATGTTATATGACATCATGCAAACGTGAACTCCGAATAGCCCGTTATTTTAGGAATAACCAGTTCTATCCTTGCAAAGTTTCGTACTCTGGTCATCTAAGAGTTTTTCCCAAAAAGGTGCCGTTTATCGAATGTTACAGCCTGTGTAAGTGGATGTAAAAAGATATACATCCCTTCCATTACACTATTCTTTAGTAAATAGTGGAACCTCGAATCATTGCAGTGCATAGTTCTTTCGTCATATGAGAGGTTCCCAAGAAATGGTACTGGTCGCCGAGTATCACCTTCGTTACGGTGGCCCCAAAGCCTGTATAAACTAGATGTAAAAGGGAAAATATCACCTCTGTTATACTTCTCATTGCTAATTGGTGGACTGTTTGTTGTCTTTGAGTCCGAAATGTCCTTTGACTCAGGGAAGTTACACTCTTTTGTATTGTTTGAAACACGATAAATCAGATCCTGCATCGAGGAAACAATTTTTGGTTGCAGGTTGAAACCAGTGAAAAAAGTCGTACAAGACTGCTTCATTTTACAACAGACAACTTGCGTATTTGGAAGCGAGCATCAAAATTTTACATACAGCTAAAATTCGTGCATTGAAATAGGTGATCGACACTTTGAATAGTTGCTGTTAGACTGAGTTGTTGTTATAAGATGCAAGTTCTTGAATAAACTAATTATTCATTTCCGACCATCAGACTCCATCTCAAAGTACACAGTATGAGAACCTTTACAATGTACCTACATACTTTCGACGCTAAAGATTTGAGATACCTTGAATATGAACACTGTTACGCCCTATCTAAGTTGTACACAGGTTATATAGTTATTGCACCAGCTGAAGTTACCATTAACATGTTCAACATTTGCCAGAGGTTGTTTATGTCAACTTTGTAGAAAACTGTAATGAGACTGAGGTGTGAATGTTCATTTTCTGCTATTTTTCGTTCGATTACGTCTCTGTGTGCCTTTGATGGGGAACGCTGCATCCATGACAGTCCACAGAAGTACTTATAAACCTGTGTTATTTGTGCAAGTGAGTACATGAATTTTTCCTAAGAATATCGAGCATGCTGCTCTAGAATAAGAGCTGATATGATAGCTATCATGCAAATGGTGCCATGTTTGGCCATCTTAGCAGTGCACTCAAGTCATACGGACAGTTCACTAATCACACATTCCCACTCTTTCTCACTATAATCGGTAACGAACCTAAAGCACAGCAAGACATATGATGCTTTTACTCTGTAAAATGCCGCCACTGCTACTCATCCTGCTCGCAGCTGCATCATTGGGGCACTCAAGAAAATTTCTCTCGGAAGTCGTAAAGAAAAAGAAGATAGAAATCAGTAAATGTCTTGAAAATACACTGATTTTTGTTTTATTTCTATTTTTTCCTTTTTTATGTCGTCTTTTTTCATGGATTAAGCTAGGTGTCTTGTTATGATTTGTATTTCTTACTGATGATTTGGGCCTAATCATCTTTTCTTGGGTAATTTCATTTGACTTTGTTTCTCTGCGTCATGTGACACTTGATTTGGATTCAGTATTTATAATTAATTGATTGAACTTGCTTGTAAAAAGAAGAACGTGGATGTGCCATTCAATGATAAAATAATATGAATACTATAGTAAATAAGGAGTATTCAAGTGTAATAGCATGGCACCACATTGGGCGCCAAAAATGTAATAAATGACGTTACTAAAATAGGGAAAAGGTGTAACAACGATCATGTGTGCATGTACTGCACAAGTAATACGACTTTATTTGAGACCATCCACGTCTTCGTCATGAAGTCCAGGATGATTAATGATCGTGTGAAATGCAATAACGTGTATCCCAGCTAGCTTGTTGAATGGCGGAGACACCAGAGATTCTAGCTGTTATTCCCTTCGAGAATCACTCAGACAACTGACTACCGGTTAGCGTAACGTTCGCTACGTTAACATTTCGACAAGTGAATATCAAGTATCATCAGTTCAATACTGTTCTCTCTCCATATTCTTTATATGGTAATAATTGCAGTCTCTAAAACTATCTCTGAAAAACAGTCTTTCTATTTCTTTGACTCATTTGTCCGACTTGGGAAAAAAGGGTGACCTTTGAAATCAGTGCCGACCATACGGCGAATTCACTTTTTGGAATAAATAGTTTCAACTTCCAATTCACAATTACACATCACATCGAAGCCGCTAGTGCTGGTGGAAAAGGTTCTTACAGATCAGAACTGTAAACACAGAGAGTGTGGTAGTTGCCAGAAGTTCATCTGTGAACGCACAGGGAGCGCAGAACCATTCTGTGGCAATGGGTGCACGGACAATCTGCTTTACTCTTTTGTTTTTATGAGTTTTCTTTATATTTAATTAGATTTTTGTGTTGATTGGTGTTCAAGCTTTTAGAAATAAAAAGCTACTGCTGACTACTTCGTTGGATCTCTTTAGCAAACAGAAATAAGCTGTAGTCGGTTAAAAGAGCATACAGCGAACGTTTCTGGCTGTATGACATAAAACGAGCTATGGCGCTAAGCTTCAATTTGTTATAGCACCTTTTCTTTTAGTTACTATACTTCTCCTTTTGAATAATTTTTATTGAAATATTATTCTTCACCTTTCTGAAACATTTTGTCAGAAGAAGGGATGATTAAAACTGTCTGTTAACTACCCACCGAAATGAGCGAGTGGTTACAATATAGGCTAATAGCCTCTCGTTGTCAACTCATTCACAATTTCATTGTTGTCTTTTCCTCTATGTACTGTGACATGAACAAAAGAAATTATTCTTTTTAGTTCTGTGTAATAAACCCATTTATCCTTCCAAATATCTACAGGTACGTTTCATTTAGTTTTATTATTCAACCGATTACGATACACTTCCTGCATCTAACAGTATCAAAAACCATTTCGTCTGCTACTTTAGAAGCGTAGTGCAGTGGATGATACTGGAGAATTCTGGTGTCTCCCTGAAACCTGTTCTTGCCAGCAACTGCAGAGTGACATCATTCGCGACACGAGGGAGCTGCCGCATCTAACTGCCCCATTTAACTGCCGTCCCCTCTGCAACAAAACTAGACCTGGCACAACCGTCATTTTGCGAAGAGACAGACGGGCTGGGTAGTTTCCGGACAAGGCCCGCGGGAACAAGTGATTGACGGGAACAGGCAGTGCCAGCTAGCGGTGTACTGCGGCGTGAGCAGCGAGCGATAAACGAGGGACGCAATCAGACAGAAATGAGAGCTCGCCCCGACACGTGAACACTGTACCGCTCGATGCACTCCAGAGACTCGACCTGCATAACATCGGCGCGCTAGTGGCGCAATATGGCGCTCTCCTACCGTCGCAAACCCTGTCGAGAGTGTGATGCGAAACAATGTCTTGCCCCTACAGCCGATATTTATTAGCATGCACCATTTAAAGAGATTGTAATTTTTCCCAGTAACGGTTTTCTACACTAATTTTGTGAAAATAATCGACAAAAAAGGTCATAGTAATAGGAGTAGAAACGACTAAGACGATTGATCATGCAAATGATTAAAAACTCGAATACATAGTGTTAATGTGAGGGTATACACAAGGGCGATATTCTTGAGGACACTATTATAGAAAGAGAAGAGGATGTAGATGAAGATGAAATAGGAGATATCATACTGCGTGAAGAGTTTGACAGAGCACTGAAAGACCTAAATCGAAACAAGTCCCCAGGAGTAGACAACATTCCATTAGAACTGCTGACAGCCCTGGGAGAGCCAGACCTGCCAAAACTCTACCATCTAGTGAGCAAGATGTATGAGACAGGCGAAATACCCTCAGACTTCAAGAATAATATAATAATTCCAGTCCCAAAGAAAGCAGGTGTTGACAGATGTGAAAATTACCGAACTATCAGTTTATTGAGCCACGGCTGCAAAATACTAACACGAATTCTTTACAGACGAATGGAAAAACTAGTAGAAGCCGACCTCGGGGAAGATCAGTTTAGATTCCATAGAAATGCTGGAACACGTGAGGCAATACTGACCCTACGACATATCTTAGAAAATAGATTAAGGAAAGGCAAACCTACGTATGTAGGGTTTGTAGACGAAGAGAAAGCTTTTGACAATGTTGACTGGAATACTGTCTTTCAAATTCTGAAGGTGGCAGGGGTAAAATACAGGGAGCGAAAGGCTATTTACAATTTGTACAGAAACCAGATGGCAGTTTAAGAGTCGAGGGGCATGAAAGGGAAGCAGTAGTTGGGAAGGGAGTGAGACAGGGTTGTAGCCTATCCCTGATGTTATTCAATCTGTATATTGAGCAAGCAGTAAAGGAAACAAAAGAAAAATTCGAAGTAGGTATTAAAATTCAGGGAGAAGTAATAAAAACTTTGAGGTTCACCGATGACATTGTAATTCTGTCAGAGGCAGTAAAGGACCTGGAAGAGCAGCTGAACGGAATGGACAGTGTCTTGAAAGGAGGATATAAGATGAACATCAACAAAAACAAAACGAGGATAATAGAATGTAGTCGAATTAAATCAGGTGATGCTGAAGGAATTAAATTAGGAAATGAGACACTTAAAGTAGTAAAGGAGTTTTGCTATTTGGGGAGCAAAATAACTGATGATGGTTGAAGTAGTGAGGATATAAAATGAATACTGGCAATTGCAAGGAAAGCTTTTCTGAAGAAGAGAAATTTGTTAACATCGAGTATAGATTTAAGTGTCAGGAAGTCTTTTCTGAAAATGTTTGTATGGAGTGTAGCCATGTATGGAAGTGAAACATGGACGATAAATAGTTTGGACAAGAAGAGAATAGAAACTTTCAAAATGTGATGCTACAGAAGATTAGATGGGTAGATCACATAACTAATGAGGAGGTATTGAATAGAATTCGAGAGAAAAGAAATTTGTGGCCCAACTTGACTAGAAGAAGTGATCGGTTTATAGGGCATATTCTGAGGCATCAAGGGATCACCAATTTGGTATTGGAGGGCAGTGTGGAGGGTAAAAATCGTAGAGGGAGACCAAGAGATGAATACACTAAGCAGATTCAGAAGGATGTAGGTTGCAGTAGGTACCGGCGAAATGAAGAAGCTTGCACAGGTTAGAGTAGCACGGAGAGCTGCATCAAACCAGTCTCTGGACTGAAGACCACAACAACAAACAATGTCAATGTCCACTGAACAGATAGTTGAATGTTGTGCAGGGGCAGTTGAATTTAGTGAAACTAAACTACTAATTGTCGTTGTTTATAGGTCCCCTAACTCGACTTCAGAGCATTTATGCTCAAGCTAGAGAGGTTCTTGATTCAAAATGTAGTAAGTACCAGATATTAGTTATATTTTGAATATGGTGGTACAAGAAAAAGAATGTTGGTAGCTCTGATAAATTCATATGATCTGATGCAGACTGTGTTTTTTCCAACTAGGGTGCAGGGGAACATCAGCACAGCCATAGACAATATTTTTATTCATTCTACATTTCTAGATGGGCATTCTGTTAGTAAAAGGGGCCTTTCAGACCATGATGCACAAATTTTAACACGAAAAGGCTTTAGTACTCAAACAAAAGTCACATTTAATTACAAACTATATAGGAAAAGTAATCCAACAACAATAGAGAGTTTTTTTAAACTTTGACACGGAAGAAGAGTGGCAGGACGTTTATAGTGTCGATAACGTAGATAATAAATACAATGGTTTCCTTAACATATTTCTCATGCTCTTTTAAAGTTGGTTCCCATTAGAACGTTCTACACGGGGTACTAGCAGTAATAGGCAGCCCAGGTGGCTGACTAGTGGGATAAGGATATCATGTAGAACAAAGTGGGAATTATGTCAAAAGTAGCCCATTACAAACAGTATTGTAAGGTGTTGAAAATTTCTCGAGGATTCAGCCGGGTAGCGTCGTCCAAAAGGGACGATATTCCGGCAAGGCGACTTTTTGCCATCTTCAGGCGTTCTTGGAGTGTGATTGATCTCAGACGGATACCGTTTTTTTACAATCTCCACCCTTCTCCCGCAGCCTCCGTCTGGGTGCTTCCGAGCGGTCCGCGGCCTGTGGTGGGGGAAGGGCGGTGCTGTGTGCTGGGGTAGGCGCGGCGCCCCGCGACACATCATGGGCCGATGTCCTTCCGCGGCCACGGACGTTTGCAGAACTCTACCGTCGTGGTGACAATGCTTCTTCTTCTTCTTCTTCAGGTGTCCTGACAGGAGTGGATTTCCGTGTAGACTGTCGTTGTGTTTTAATCACACTCAAAGCTGGAACCCAGGCTTTGCTTAACTGGAAACCGCTGTCTTTATTTATTAGTTCGTCATGCAGCCGGATCCCCACTGCCTCTTAAGGATACAATCCAAGAAGGTGTTCGATTGTATCCTTAAAGAGGCAGTGGATATCCGGCTGCATGACGAACAAATAAATAAAGACAGCGGTTTCCAGTTAAGCAAAGCCTGGGATCCAGCTTTGAGTATGATTAAAACACAACGACAGTCTACACGGAAATCCACTCCTGTCAGGACACCTGAAGAAGAAGAAGAAGAAGCGTTGTCACCACGACGGCAGAGGTCTGCAAACGGCCGTGGCCGCGGAAGGACTGCGGGCTTCCCCCACCACCCAGTCCGCCCTTCCCCCACCACAGGCCGCAGACCGCTCGGAAGCACCCAGACGGTGGCTGCGGGAGAGGGGTGGAGATTATATCAAGTCGGCATCCATAAGAGAGCAATCAGACTCCAAGAACTCCTGAAGATGCCAAAAAGTCGTCTTGCCGAAATATCGCGCCTTTTGGACGACGCTACCCGGCTGAATACCCGAGAAATTTTCAAGATTTCTGTACGCCGGGAAAACCTCAGATCACACTGTATTGCAAGGTGCTTATAAATGTTATTAGGAAGGCATAGAGCATGTGGTAGCAAATAGAATAGCTAATTCACAGAATAAAATTAAAACCACATGATCAGTTGTGAAGTAAGTGTCTAGTCAGCAGCACAAGGTCGACAACATAAAGTCAGTTCACAGTAAAAATATTTTTGTTACTGAAAAACCAGGTATACGTACAGTGTTTAACAATCATTTTTCTGAGCATTGCTGGTGAATTAAATAAAAATTTAGTTCTTACAGGGTCTTCTTGGCAAATGCCTTTTCGAGATTAATGTCTGAAATACTCCTCTGTGATACAGACAAGAGGGAGATTGAATCAATAATTAAATCATTGAAGACTAAGGACTCTCATGGCTATGATGGAGTGCCTAGCAGAATAACAAAGTACTTTGCTGCAAATGTTAGCCCTGTATTTAGCCATATTTGTAATTTTTCCTTTAGGGATGGACCGTTTCCTGAACAATTAAAGTAGTGAGTAGTAAAGCCGCTTTATAAAAAGGAAGAAAGGGATAATGTAGATAATTTTAGACCTGTTTCTGTGCCATCAGTGTTTGCTAAAGTTATTGGAAAGGCTGTGTATGTAAGGATAATTGATCATTTTATATCACATGGTTTGCTATCAAATGTACAGTTCGGCTTTAGAAATTGTTTAACAACTAAAAATACTATATTCTCTTTTCTCTGTGAGGTACTGGTTGGTCTAGAACGCTAGGCATTTCATTGTGTTGATCACAAAATATTGCTCCAGAAGTTGGACCATTATAGAATACGGGGAGTAGCTCACAGTTGCTTCACCTCTTGCTTTAGCAACAGACAGCAAAAGGTCATTATTTACAATGTTGAGAATGGCATTGATGAGGGATCTGAGTGGGTTACGGTCAAGTGGGGAGTACCCCAGGAATCAGTGGTGGGGCCACTCCTGTTCCTTATTTATATAAATGATATGCCCTCTTAATTCTAAAATATTTATTTTTGCTGTTGACACTAGCTTGGAAGTAAGGTATGGTGTGTGCAACATTGGCTCCGTTTCAAATAGTGCAGTTCATGACCTAAGTTCATGGCTTGTAGAACATAAACTATCGCTAAATCACAGTAAGACTCACTTTTTACAGTTTCTAACATACAATTCAACAAAACCTGACGTTTTAATTTCACAGAATGGGCAAAAGACGAGTGAAACTGAATAGTTCTAATTTCTAGGTGTTCAGATAGATAGTAAGCTATCGTGGAAAGCCCACTTTCAGGATCTTGTACAAAGATTTAATGTTGCCATTTTTACTATTCGAATGATATCTGAAGTGAGTGGTCTTCGACACGAAAATTAGTCTACTTTGCTTATTTTCATTCGTCTATGTCGTATGGTATTATATTTTGGGGTAACTCTTCCTATTCTAAAAGGATATTTTTGGCTTAGAAAATGGTTCAAATGGCTCTAAGGACTATGAGGCTTAACATCTGAGGTCACCAGTCCCCTAGACTTAGAACTACCTAAACCTAACTAACCTAAGGACATCACACACATCCATGCCCGAGGCAGGATTCGAACCTGCGACCGTAGCAGTAGCGCGGTTCCGGACTGAAGCGCCTAGAACCACTCGTCCACAGAGGCCGGCTTTTTGGCTCAGAAACGGGCGGTTCGGGCAATAAGTTGCATAAGTACACGAACCTCTTGTCGTCCCCCGTTCACGAATCTGGGTATTTTTGCATTGGACTGCCAATATATATGTACCTTACTGTCATTTCTTGTTAACATTACTAGCTTATTCCCAAGAATAAGCAGCTTTCACTCAGTTGATACCGTACTCGGCAGAAATCAAACCTACATTTGGATGCGACTTCCATAAGTCTTGTGCAAAAAGGTGTGCAGTATACTGCTGCATCAATTTTCAATAAGATACCACTAGAATTCAAAAATCTTAGCAGTAACCCATGCACTTTCAAATCTAAACTGAAGTGTTTTCTCATGGGTCACTCCTTCTATTCTGTCGAGGGCTTCCTTGAAAAAGTAAGCTGATTCTTGTTGTATTGTTGATTGCGTTTACTTTAACTTATGGATTGTCTTTTCTCGGGTTCATATACATTTATTTTTATCTGCTATTACTTTTATGTTGTAATTTCATGTTCTGACACGTTCTATGACCTTGGAGATTTGCTCCTCAATTTGGTCCTACGGAACTTGACGTGTAAATAAATAAAAATAAATAATGTTCCACAATAATATTTATTTAATAGTTTGTTATGAACTGGCTTTCGGCTTCTCAGGGCATCGTCAGATAATATTGAACAGATAGTCCACACAACACCGAGGAGAGTTCATAGCCGTACAAAGATTGTTGTGCAAAGATACGTGACTGTATCGAAACAAAGCGCAAAAAGACTAAGGACCAATAAATCTTATGTTAAAGTACATTCAAATATTAAATCTATATGTATTATGTGGCTTATACATTCATATAGTTTTAATATTTAAATATTTGAGTATACTGGTAATATAAGAATTATTTTTTCAGTGGCTCTCTGATTTCAACACCTTCTATGGAGTCTCTGCTGCAAATTCTGTTACCTGCAGGTAAGAACTTTACTATATTAATGATGGGAATACTGTCATTTCGATACGCTGATGCCAATTATTTCATAGTTTCATGGTATCGTAAGAAACATAGCGAATTTTGCTCTCGAAAATCATAGTCTTACACCACTAGTTTAATGAGAATTTAATTCTATTCGATATCTATGAACTATACAGGAAAGCAAGGTGTAGTACTAACAAGGGAACCTCCCCATCGCACCCCCCTCAGATTTAGTTATAAGTTGGCACAGTGGATAGGCCTTGAAAAACTGAACACAGATCAATCGAGAAAACAGGAAGAAGTTGTGTGGAACTATGAAAAAAATAAGCAAAATAAAACCAGACACCACACTTGCTAGGTGTTAGCCTTTAAATCGGCCGCGGTCTGTTAGTATACGTCGGACCCGCGTGTCGCCACTATCAGTGATTGCAGACCGGACACCGCCACACGGCAGGTATAGTCTAGAGAGACTCCCTAGCACTCGCCCCAGTTGTACAGCCGACTTCGCTAGCGATGGTTCACTGTCTACATACGCTCTCATTTGCAGAGACTACAGTTTAGCATAGCCTTCAGCTAGGTCATTTGCTACGACCTAGCAAGGCGCCACGTTCAGTTACTATAATCTGAACAGATAATATTGTGACTCATGTACCGTCAAGAGCGACGTTCATCATTAATGGCTTAATGTTAAGTATCAAACAAATTACGTCCGCTTTCTGAATTCTAATTCCTTGTCATGTTCCAGACCTCACGTCAGTATAGTCCTTCCCTCCTCACGCCAGCCTGCGTGAGCTAAAACGCGTGCATTTCGGCCTCCTCTAGTAAGACAGTGTTGGCTCTTCTGCCAACACAACACAAACTGAGTAGTCCATGCGCATGTTAGGCAACATCAAGGATAATGTGAGCACAAGAGTGCCGTGGTCCTGTGGTTAGCGTGAGTAGCTGCGGAACGAGAGGTCCTTGGTTCAAGTCTTCCCTCGTGTGAAAAGTTTAATTTTTTTATTTTCAGACAATTTTAGTGTGGCAGTAGACGTGATTACCATTCCTCCAGGTTGTACACTTCTTGTGCAACCGTTAGATGTATTTTGTTTTCGGCAAGTGAAATACTTTGTGAAAAGATTCTATGATTTTGCGAAGCTGCACAGGTACACAGAGCAGTATTGTTTACGTGATCGTGAGTCAATTATCAAAGTTCAGGCACTCAGACATAATCAACTTCGCTCTCCAAAATTCCGGGACATGTTCAGATTTGCTTGGACATAAGCAGGGTTTGACGGTCTACACGCGGAAAAATTTGAAAACGTTAAAAACATGTGTTTTGACAGAGCACAGCGAAAACTGAGCGACTGTGAAACTCTTGCATTCATTTGTTGCAGTTTATGTGACAAACTCTTATGTTTTCATCACTTTTTTGGGAGTGATTATCACATCCACAAGAAAACCTAAATCGGGCAAGGTAGAAGAATCTTTTTACCCATTCGCCAAGTGTACAAGTTAGGTGGGTGACAACATATTCCTGTCATGTGACGCACATGCCGTCATCAGTGTCGTATAGAACATATCAGACGTGTTTTCCTGTGGAGAAATCGGTTGACCTATGACCTTGAGATCAAATGTTTTCGGTTCTCATTGGAGAGGCACGTCCTTTCGTCTACTAATCGCACGGTTTTGCGGTGCGGTTGCAAAACACAGACACTAAACTTATTACAGTGAACAGAGACGTCCATGAACGAACGGACAGATCATAACTTGGCGAAAATAAAGAAGTAAACTTTTCACTCGAGGGAAGACTTAAACCAAGGACATCTCGTTCCGCAGCTGCTCACGCTAGCCACGGGACCACGGCGCTCCTGCTCTTACACTGTCCTTGATGTTGCCTATCTTGCATATGGACTACTCAGTTCGTATATTTTGCTTATTTTTTTCATAGTTCCACACAACTTCTTCCTGTTTTCTCGATTGATCTGTGTTCAGTATTTCAAGGCCTATCCACTGCGCCAACTTATAACTAAATCTGAGGGGGGTGCGATGGGGAGGGTCTCTTGTAAGAACAATATACCATGTATACCATCTGAAGGTATCCGATTTTAGCAACATTTACCAGTTAACATTGTTTATAGAACCACTACTAGCTCACGGTTGCAGTAGAAACAACACAAAGTGGCTCCAGTCGTAATTGATCGAAGAATGAAGGCAGTATATGGCAATGGCTATAATTATGTTAAAGATGAGACGATCATTACCATCAGATACGTTATTCCTACAATATTTGGTGGCATCCAGTAGTGCTAAAATAAAGAAACTGCGACAGTTTCTAGCTTTGTGACATTCAGCAAGTCGAACATTACTCAAATGAACACGTTTGTTAGCAAGAAGCTGTACAAAATATTGGTTCATGACACCACTGAAAATGGCTGTTCTTCTATATTTCACTAAGTTACGACATTACCGTATCTGCACACATAGAGTTAATGCAGATCGTTGATTACAACCAGCAACATTATGACTTCATATAAAGAGAATTCCAGGAGGAATAGTAAATATTTTCTGGAGTGGTAGTATACCCTAATTCAAATGAAACATTCCTCATAACATGTATCTAAGTTTTATTTGCTACAGAGATTCTGAAGGCAGCTGGAGTAAACTACAGGGACAGAGAAGCTATTTACAACTTGTACAGAAATCAAACGGCAGTTCTAAGAATCGAGAGGCGTGAAAGGGAAGTAGTGATAGAGAAGAGAGTGAGAGAGTGTTGTAGCCTATCGCCAATGTTATTCAATCTGTACTCTGAGCAAGCATTAAAAAACCAAATTAAAAATTTGCAGTAGGAATTAAAGTTCAAGGAAAAGAACTAAAAACTTTGAGAATTGCCGATGGCATTGTAATTTTGTGAGAGACAGCAAAGGACACAGAACAGCAGTTGAACGGAATGACACTGCCTTGAAAGGAGGACGCAAGATGAATATCAACAAAAGCAAAAAATTGATAATGGAATGTAGTCGAATTAAATCAGGTGATGCTGAGGGAATTAGACTAGGAAACGAGACACTTTAAGTAGCAGATGAGTTTTTCTAATCAAATTAAGTGATGATGGCCGAAGTAAAGAGGACATAAAATGTAGACTGGCAGTGGCAAGAAAGACATTTCTAAAGAAGAGGAATTTGTTAACATCGAGAATGGATTTAAGTGTCAGGACGTCTTTTCTGAAAGTATTTGTATGGAGTGTAGCCATTTATGGAAGTGAAACATGGACGATAAACAGTTTAGACAAAAAGAGCATAGAAGGTTTTGAAATGTGGTACTACAGAATAATGCTGAAGATTAGATGGGTAGGTCACATAACTAATGAGGATACACTAAATAGAACTAGGGAGAGAAGAAATTTGTGGCTCAACTTGAGTGAAAGTAGGAATCGGTTGATAGGACATACTCGGACACATCAAGGTATCATCAGTTTAGTATTGGAGGAAACTGCGCGGGGCGGGGGGGTGAAATCGTAGAAGGGAGCGATTGAATACAGTAGGCAGATTCAGAAGTATGGAGGTTGCAGTAGTTACTCGGAGGTGAAGACCCTCGCATAAGACAAAGTGGCATGGAGAGCTGCATCAAACCAGTCTTCAAACTGAAGACATCAAAATTACCACAGAAACAAAGAGTGTAACCCAAACAAATACACACAGAAATTCTTAAGCGAAAGCAAATTATTAAGTTGAAAGCCAATGTACTCTCGAATTCTCTTGGCAACACCATGTTTTCTATGGTCGCCTTGGGGTTCTCCTTTGGTGGGCGACAGTATTCATAATCCATTCGATCAATTCGTTCCTTGGGTTTATTTTTTCTTTCTAGATTTTGAGTTTCAACCACTCTCGGAGACCCGGACCCTGGTGGCCAGGAAATGTGGCTCTTTCTGCCAATCCCTGTTTCGGAGAATGTTAAGTTTAAATGATGTGTCATCTGGCAGCCAGAATGTGCAGAGCCCAATTGCGCTGGAAGAACATACTTCCCTCGGCGCCTAAGGAACCTACTAGCTAAACGACTTCTGCCCTATCCACACTCTTTTCATTTGCACATTCAGATGGAATATGACTGCTAAGCCCAGCACCATTCTCACGCAGTTTACTGAAAACACGAGTAGTTACACATCAGTCTAGTACTCTGCGGTTAGGAAATACTTTATCGCATTCTCTACAAGCATACAAGCATCGTCGGGGTTTCCATCACATAAAATAAAATAAATATCATATCGGCATACTCAGCATTTGTAAAAACGTGCAGCAAGCTTAAACGATGCAATACAATAGGTCAACTAATCACAAAAATTTAGAAGACATTTGCTTTTAGCTGAAAAACACATTTATATCACAAACTACTACAAATGAAATTTTGTGATAATTAGCTTTCAAAATAGTGATGTGTGGGGCATTCATTTTAACAATGGAAACGCGTCATTTCTCAGTAACGTTTACTCATAGAAGGTTCGATGAATAAATTTACTCATTTCATTATTGTTTATTCATACTATTTGCTCGTTACGTGGACTACACTGACTCAAACACAGAAGATAGCACACCAAGCAAACAGTACGCTCAAACAAAATTGCAATCACATTCTCAGAAAAGTGAAGTAAACACTAGGAGTTGACTTTAACTGCCACTAATATGTACTGAAAGATAGTCTTTTAAGCCTAGATTGCCGTTCTTGCTTCATAAGAAAGAAGTACTGTAACTGCTTTTTGCAGTTTAATATTGAAGCACTTTTCCATGAAATTTACTGGTATAAGATCCCATTTTATTAGCTTAAGTCTACTGGCTGTTTATTTAATAGAGACAGGACTATTTACTACTCTCTCGTTATGACCCTGCGATTATATTTAACCGGTATCTGATATGCGTTAGGGGAATCAGAGATTACGTAGCCAGCGTAACTGCAGTGTTAAATTTATTAACTATCAGATGAATTTATATCGGTGAACCGATATGAAAGCTGGAGAGAGAATTCTTATTCCTATTAGTTCTAATGAATTTTTGTATTTTCGAACGATGGTTCGTTTTACGCATTTTCGCTGTTTGCCATGCATTCCATGTAATCTGAGATATGCCAAGGATAATAAGAGCTCTGTCAACAGTTATTACAATTTATACTCTACATCGTAACGTCGGTTGTAGGCTCTCGTAGCTTTTTGTTTGAATATAAATTAAGTGCTGCTGATATTCCAGTTAGCGCCCTTGTTTTACTTATTTAAAATTTAAAACGAAGTCTTAATTCAAATTTAAAATTAAGTCTTAACGCTTCTGATTAAACTGTGGCGGTTCTGTTGCACATTGTAATTCGGGGCTTTGATACTAAGAGAAATTATTATTGCCTTATTTAGCTTTGATAGAGATCAATATAATAATAAAACTGATAACAGAATATAAAAAGAAGCACATTTTCGTAAGTGGCAACGTCTTTTCAGAATACGTTATTATATTTTTACTTTTTTTTAATTTCATGGTTCTTTAATGAAATGCGCTGAATGCGTTACTAACTTCGTGTGTAGTCAAGAATTACGTTAATCAAAACAGCTTCACTTCCGACGCAATAAACTGAATATAAAATGCAGAAATGCAAATAATATAATTGTGTAGCTGCTTCAATTATAATTTCATTAGTATCTTCGTAATAGAATGCTGACTAAAGAATGGCCCACCCTATGAGTGTATCTAAATTCTACACAGGTCGACATTTGCATTGAATACAATGTCATAGCATACGAATGTTGCTGCACCGATAAACTGAAATGGTAACAGTAGGCCTACATTCATATTAGAAAATAAACCTTCGAATCTTGATTAATTTTCTCTCTGAAATCCAAAAGCACATGAAAATAAAACCATTAACTATACTGTAATCCTGTTGTCTATTACAAAGAACTACATCTAACTTAAACATTTTTAAGACACAAGCTGAGAAAAAAAAAGATATATACAAATGCAAAACAGGCGGGCATTCTCGTTGTCATAAATAAAGAAGAGGAAGAACGGTTGCAATAGCAACAGATCATAAAAATAAAGTGTTTGATGCACTATATAAAAACGTTTGTACTTATGTTAATGAAATTATCCTACCTTGCTTGCACTTCCGTCTTTTAATGCCAAATCTGTAACTATTTAAGCCCGACATGAAAAACATCCAATTTTTGCAGCAGATGTATTCTTACGCCCACAATCTAAAACCCTTCTTTATTTAATATTCTCAAAATACCCTATGCTGTTCGCAGATGGCGTAAAGTAAATATTCATTGTTGTTGTTGTCGTTCTGGTGGTGGTGGTAGTAGTGGTAGCCTTCAGTCTGACAGTCTGAAGACTGGTTTGATACAGCTCTTCATCCTCTTTAACCTGAGCAATCCTTTTCATCTCTGAATAACTACTGCACCCGTTGTCCATTTGAACTGATTAGTACATTCATGCTGTGGTTCTCTCTACACTTCTATCGCTCACCCTTCTTTTCATTACCAAGCTGATTATTCCTTGATGTCTCAGGATGTATCCTATCAAACGATCCCTTCTTTCAGTCAAGTTGGGACCCAAAGATATTTTTACCCCGATTCGGTTAAGTACTGACTCATGCGTTATTCGACCTATCCATGTAGTCCTCAGTATTCGTCTCTAGTTCCACATTTCAAAACCTTGTATTTCCTTCCTATGTGAACCGCTCGTCTTTCATATTTCGCTTTCGTACAAGGTACATGACAGACAAATACTCACCAAAGGCTTCTTAAGATTTAAATTTATAAAGTATTTATACATTCCACATTACTTCTGCCAATACCCGTTATTTTGTTGCCAAAATAACAAAACTCATCTAGTACTTTTTGTACCTCATTTCGTAACAAAGGATTATTCAAAATTATGTAGACACCTACAAATGTGGAGGGTATAAAACAGCCAACAGGTTGCAACAAAATTTTACTTTTACCATATTTCGACCCCGAATACGAGGGTCTTCATCAGAAAATTTACAATTACATTTAATAACAGTCTAACAAATTTCAGAGAAATAATGCTGACGTCATATAAAATATTAATTAAGAAGTTGATACTAAAACCACATAAAATTAAAGACACCGAAACTGACATAAATCTGGCAACTGCCAGTAAAATTGTAGCTGTATAGCGTAGCACGTTACACGCCGCAGTCGTACCTCCTCATCTGTTACGCGATTTGCGTATATAACCTTCAGTAGTCTTCTCTAGTACCACATTTCAAACCCTTGTATTCTCTTCCTGTCCGAACTGCTTATCGTTCATGTTTCATTCATGTGCAAGGTACCCGTCAGACAAATGCCCACAGAAAAGGCTTCCTAACACTTAAATTTATAACAAACAATAAAGTCCACTTGTTAGAAATGCTTTACTTGGTATTGTCAGTTAGCATTTTATGTCCTCTCCACCTTGGCCAACATCAGTTATTTTGCTGACCAAATAACAAAACTGATCTAGTACTTTTAGTATCTCATTTCCTAACACATGGGTATTCAAAATGACCTAGACCCTTAGAAATGACTGTAAAAAATGTATGTACGTAATTCTGCAGGCTTTCAAGGCCGTTGTCACTGAAGTTGAAATGTTATGGGTTATTAAGCCGCGTCATATTTCTACTAAAATGATCGACGTTTCGACGCCTCTGTTGGGATCTTCCTCAGGATCTTCTGGTGTACACTACTGCTAGAACACTACAATCACTCGATTTGAAAAGCGATACAACTTTGTTAATTACATTATTTAGCTTTTGTTTTTCTGATATGCACACTGCTATTTAGTGTAAGGCATAGAAAAATAGTTATGTATGTGTCATGAACAGTAAAGTTCCTAATTTTCTTTAGAATTTGTAGCGATATGAATACGATTACCAGTTTCTAAATTAATGCCAGATGGGAGTTTGTTGAAGACATTTGCATCAAAATACTGAACTCTACACAGAACCGTAAATAAGCAGCCAAAAATTCGTAAACACCTGTACCACAGGTAGACGGTAATTTCAATATATTAATCAAATATTTGTGTTAAATTCTTTCTTGTCTTTCTGCATTAAAAGTTAAAAATGGTGTCCGCATATAAATAATCAGGAAGCTAAGTTCGGCAGGTTTTGCATTTAGTAACATATTTCTTTGTGCTAACATAGGGACAAGGGTTTTGACTTATTCTGCATATTTCCGCTCTCTATCATCTTATGAAATATCTTATAAATAACGCAACTAGAGTAAATGAAGTGTTTAGTCAGCACAAGCAAGATGTAATAATATTGAGTAAAGTAGGCAACTGCTTAACTATTTTTATTGCTGGCAATCAACATTAATTTTACGTGAAGTGCGATTATCAGAATCACAATACCAAACAGAAAAACAATTTTCTTGCGTACTTTACCATTGCATCCAGTGTTCAGAGTGATGTTACTGTGTATGCCAACTGAGGATAGAGTAACGTTTCTTTTTTCAAAGTAGCAAATTTCCTGCCAGCTTACTAAGTTACATTTAGATAGCGTAAACAAAAATGATATTAACCCGTACAGTAATAGTTTATTGTTAATACAGACACTTTTTAATGTATGGTAACTAGTTCTGCATAGCTTAAGCTTCTCTTCTTGATGTAATCTACAGAACATGAGAAACGAATAACATATTCCACTTTTTTGACAGTTTTCTTTCATGATGGAATGTGTAGAACATGAATGAATGAAAAGATGAGTGAAGAGTTTTTATTTCATATTAATAAACAATTCATTTGCAATGGTTAATTTGAAGCATAATAAATTAATTTACAAAGGAATTGCGAACATTCAGCCATTGTCACAATCTTTTCTTTCACAAGTACGTCACGCCATACAAAGTCCTCTTATATAAAGCTTTTTTTGAGTTTAATTAACTAGTATCTGCGTAAAAATCGTTTACAACCAAGGCAAGGTCAGAGACATGGCGGCTGAAAAACAACAAGTTCCTTAGTGGAAGCTGTCTACAAAAGTAGTACTTTGAGCTCTCTTTGCTTCACTCAGACACATCTACTAGACGCTCAAATCGTGACCATTCTTGCAAACCCCGTCAGACAGAAACGAATCTCTAGCGGCGTATTTCATCAACCACATCTTTCTACAGCCCTATGGCATGTCATCATATGAGATTTCTTGTGGCTGATACCCAAAGGCCTCAGAAGCATCAGCTGTAGCAATGCAGACGCAGGGAAACAGAAAAGCAACAGCAAACAGATTGCTGCGATGCATTAGTTTAGGATAGATCTTATTTAATTTACACACACAATACACACACACACACACACACGCACGCACACACACACACACACACACACACACACATATATATATATATATATATATATATATATATATATATATATATTAAGCAGACGATAAATCCTGTGCTCATACGACCAATAAAAGCATGTGAATTAATAATATTACGGGACAGGCTGCGGAGATTAATCTATTGTCACAGCTTTCAACAAAGTAATATCCGAAAAATCTATACAGTACATTTGAATTGAATAATTAACTATGAGAAAGATTTATGCATTATGCAATAGAACGCTAGCCAAAAGCAAAAGTAAGAACGAATATCTCAGCAATGTTCACAATATTTCACCTGATTTCGTATACAAATATGCTACTGTGGTAGAGAGAGGTCCAACACTTGAAGCAAGAAACACAACACAAATCAAAGTAGTGAATGAATTCCAGTGTCAGAGTCGATGTCAGGAAGGTTATGGTTTAGAATTCAAAAGGGAGCCTTGTAGAGGTTAAAAAGACAACTTTCAAGTTTCAAAATACCTAAGTTTCCTAGATGAAATGTAAGAAAAAATGATGACAGGAGACCTGGGCTGCAAAAAAAAAAAAAAAAAAAAAAAAAAAAAAAAAAAAAAAAAAAAAAAAAAAAATCGTCTTTCACCACAACAGATATTCTTTCCTGCATTGTTCTTTGGCAGTTGGAAAACTGAGTGACCTGAAGTATGAAACTTTGAAAGATTCACTCTAACAAAACTGAGTGACCTGAAGTATGAAACTTTGAAACATTCACTCTAACATGTCTGATACCCTCATTTACACCTGTATCAAATCTATAAAAAGAAAAACCTTTGTCTTTATTATTTTAACGAAGCGATTAGGGTACATAAATAGTGTTTTTTTGCAATCCCTTCCAAAACTGCATTTCAGTAATGGAATCTGTTGACTGGAAAAATTACGCATAATGTGGGTTGATTGAAAAGTGGTCTACATTTAAACAGAAAAGAGCATTTTATTCATAATAAAGAAAATCTTCCTTTGCTAAGTCGAGAAGTTTCAACCTTGGCTTCCTACCATATATGAAAGTAGTTTTCTTACGAACTGGTGTTTACAACGCTCTTTCATTAATCAGAAAGCATTTATCGTGAGTGGTCATGTCAACAGTCCATCTTCGTGGCAAAAACGGTATTATTTTCTGTTACTGATGTGACCGACTATAAAAAGATTTCCTTTCAATGTGAGTCACTGTTACCACAGGAGGAGCAACTCTGATACAGCACAGTTTTCCATCGCCTCGACATACACTTCTTGGAATGTAATGCATCATTTCCCCGAGGAAATCACACATCGAAGGGGTATAGATAGATACCTGTTCCAACATAGCAAGTTCAACATAACTAGAGATAAAATTTGTTATATGAGCATCAGAGTCCTTGGGTCTTCCAACAGAGTGGAGATTTATATACCCACCCCATCGCATTATACCCATCGACCTCAGATTAACTAGTTCTTAGGGCAGACAGGGCGTCCCTCAAGACCACAGAAAGCCAGAAGATCGTGATCTATGGCAATCATCCTTAGAATTACCGCTTGGTCTGTCTCTCATCTTGGCCCTTAGAACTTCTGTGAACTGAACTGTAGAGTAGAGACTAAAATCCCTGTCCATTCCTCTGTAATTCTCAGAGCAATAGCTTGGTACATTATGCATGACATCAATTTCAGTACAGCCAGCCAGAGCATAGGATAGCAGCACAGTGTAACTTGTGATTCCCACAAATGGCATTTACAGAAACCCAAACAGCATCCCTTGGGAGCTCAGGCGCGCCGTGCTGAGCGCTGCCGCCCTGACATGCTGATCATCTCCACGTCCAGGTTAGGGTCGTGTTCAGCGAAGACCTCTCCAGACTCTGGGTCTCCTGGGCAGCGCAGAGTCTCCAGCAGGTCCCAGTGCTCGTGCTGTGCTTGTCCGCACATCACGTCCTCTGGACAGCGAGTTGCGTCTGTGAAGACCCACATGCAACCTCAGAACATACACCTCCCTTATTAAATATATGAAGATGGGATCGGTTCATTCGGACGCGTCCGAGAGAACAGATACCATCGGTGACCATACAGCTCTCTTAGAATGAAATGATAATGAAATCAAGACCCTGATCTGTCGTCAGGCGTTGATATACATCAAAGGGGACAGTTGAAAATGTGTGCCCCGACCTGGACTCGAACCCGGGATCTCATGCTTACATGGCAGATGCTCTATCCATCTGAGCCACCAAGGGCACAGAGGATAGTGCGACTGCAGGGATTTATCCCTTGCACGATCCCGTGATACCTTCATTCCCATGTCAATGTCCCCACACTACATTCGTAGCTCCCCTGCCCGTTACACAATCTTCGAGTCCCGGTCGGGGGCACACATTTTCAACTGTTCCCGTTGATGTAAATCAACGCCTGTAGACAGCTTAGGGTCTTGATTTCATTATCATTTCATTCCTAACTAAAGGTATACAATGCCCTGCCAGCATTAGTAGAAACCTTAGTAACACACAACGATAAAGTGGTGATATCTGCTGTGCAGAAAACGGGGAAGTTTCTGAGTTATTCATACCATCATATGAGAAAATTCTTGCATTTATTTCCATCTGTAATTTACCAAATTCCCAGAAGTCAGGTACTAACAACATAGGGTGAAATAAAGTTGGTTGATCACATAAACTTGGTTATAGGTAAATCAAATGATGTGTTTCGATACAATACTAGGTCACTGGGAGACCAACTGCTGTATGATTGCTTCTAACACACTTGGAGGGCATCTGCAGTAATACAGCTCCAGTTACACCAAGTCATAGCAGGTATAAATTCTACATAGAAGTGGTAACGAAAATCTGATTTTGGCTCTTGAGGAAGAATCGGCTGCTGTTCCTCGACGGACATTCAGACACTTCACTGAAAGTGCCCCAAGAAGAGGGCTGTCATAAAGGTGAATAGTGGATGAAAGTGAATCTATACTGTAGAAAGAGGGAAAAGGAATGCTTTTCATGTGTGCTTGGTGTCAGTTGTATCGTACTGTGGATGACTGGTAACGAGGTCTCTAGAAGAGCGTAGCGTTCCAAAAGATTGAAAAAGGGCACAGGTCATCCCCGTTTTCAAGAAGGGACGTCGAACAGATGTGCAGAACTATACACCTATATCTCTAACGTCGATCAGTTGTAGAATTTTGGAACACGTATTATGTTCGAGTATAATGACTTTTCTGGAGACTAGAAATCTACTCTGTAGGAATGAGCATCGGTTTCGAAAAAGACGATCGTGTAAAACCCAGCTCGCGCTATTCGTCCACGAGACTCAGAGGGCCATAGAAATGGGTTCCCAGGTAGATGCCGTGTTTCTTGACTTCCGTAAGGCGTTTGATACAGTTCCCCACAGTTGTTTAATGAACAAAGTACGAGCATATGGACTATCAGACTAATTGTGTGATTGGATTGAAGAGTTCCTAGGTAACAGAACGCAGCATGTCGTTCTCAATGGAGTGAAGTCTTCCGAAGTAAGACTGATTGCAGGTGTGCCGCAGGAGAGTGTCGTAGGACCGTTGCTATTCACAATATATGTAAATGACCTTGTGGATAACATCGGAAGTTCACTGAGGCTTTTTGAGGATGATGCTGTAGTATATCGAGACATTGTAACAATGGAAAATTGTACTGAAATGCAGGAGGATCTGCAACGAATTGACGCATGGTGCAGGGAATGGCAATTGAATCTCAATGTAGACAAGTGTAATGTGCTGCAAATAAATAGAAAGAAAAATCCGTTATCATTTACCTACAATACAGCAGGTCAGCAACTGGAAGCAGTTAATTCCATAAACTATCTGGGAGAAGGCATTAGGAATGATTTAAAATGGAATGACCATATAAAATTAATTGTCGGTAAAGCAGATGCCAGACTGAGATTCATTGGAAGAATCCTAAGGAAATGCAATCCGAAAACAAAGGAAGTAGATTATAGTACGCTTGTTCGCCCGCTGCTTGAATACTGCTCAGCAGTGTGGGATCCGTACCAGATAGGGTTGATAGAGGAGATAGAGAAGATCCAACGGAGAGCAGCGCGCTTCGTTACAGGATCATTTAGTAATCGCGGAAGCGTTACGGAAATGATAGAGAAACTCCAGTGGAAGACTTAGCAAGAGAGTCGCTCAGTAGCTCGAGAACATGCCTTCACCGAGGAGTCAAGCAGTATATTGCTCCCTCCTACGTATATCTTACGAAGAGACCGTGAGGATAAAATCAGAGAGATTTGAGCCCACACAGAGGCGTACCGACAATCTTTCTTTCCACGGACAATACGAGACTGGAATAGAAGGGAGAACCGATAGAGGTACTCAAGGTACCCTCCGCCACACAACGTCAGATAGATGTGATGTAGATGTAAATCTAGATGTAGATGCAGAGAGATTTGGACTGACGAATCATACTTTACTCTATGGCAATCCAAAGGAAAGGTTTGTGTCTGGCAAATGCCTGAAGAATGTTACCTTTCATCGGGTGTAGTGAAGTACAGAGGAGGTAGTGTTATGGCACGTGGGTGTTTTTCGTGGCTAGAGTATGATTCCCTTATTGTGCTTAAGGAAAAATGGAATCTGGAATGATATGAACACATTTTACAGCATTGTGTGCTGCCTACAGTAGGGGAGGGTTCAGAGACGATGGTTGTATCAGTAGGGCAATGCGCTCCTGAAGTGTACTGGCCAGCCCACAGTCCGGACCTGAGCCCTTTGGGAAGAGTCTGGTTCGTATGACACCCTAGCGTCCAAGACGCACTATCTTCCCTCATTTCGGCCCATGAAGAAGAATTGGTTACCTTTCCTTCACAGACGTTCAGACACTTCACAAAAAGTGGCTCCAAAAGTGTTAAAGCCGTCGCGAAGGTGAACGGAGGACACAACCCAAATTAAAGTCCAATAATAGGTGTCCAGATACCGTTGATCAGATAATATACCTTCTCTATTTCTGTGGGCCATCTAAGGCTCAGACAGTCTGTCCCTTGACAGCCGTCGGGTATCACCAGCTACATACCTTCTCCAATGTCGATCGGCCTCCCCAAGACCTGCACAGCTGGGCTCCTGACTGCAGCCGCAGCGTGGCACCAGCGCCACAGAGGCCTGAGCCTGCAGTCGCAGCTCCAGGGGTTGTTCTGCACGTCCAGCCGCCGCAGCTGGGGCAGTGTAGCCGTCAGGCCTTCAGCGTCCAGGCTGGTCAGCCGGTTGCCGTCGATCAGCAGGCGGCGCAGCCTGGGCGCGGCCCCAAACGAAGGCAGCTCACCCTCCAGGCCGCAGTGGCCCAAGTCCAGGCGCTCCAGTGCTGGAGCCGCTGGGAACGACGACAGCTGCAGCAGCCTGTTGCCACGTAGGTTCACCTGTCAGCCAAGACGTGGCAGTCTCAGTAACAGCTTCGTGGGAAACCCTTTCCACAAAGAGGGACATGCTACTGGATACCTAAGGGATATAAAACCACAACTTGGCTCCGGAATAGTTGACAGAAGGCATAAATTGCAAGAGTAGACACAAATAAGAACATGTAGATCAGATTATCAATGACGATAAGTGTGGTATAATTCAAAGATGAAATAATCTGCACTTAAAAGGTAGAAAGATAGAAGTTTAATATCTCGTAAATCTTAAGGATGTTAGAGATAGAGTGCATGGGGGCTTAATTATATTATGAATGCAAATACTTTTTAATTTTCAGTCGCTGTCTGTCCGATTACGAAGTCTCGTAAACGGTTGGCCGTGATTAGTATTTGTACGCAATCTGACTGCATAGAACAACAACAAAGAATGAAACGAAATTTCTGTTAACACAATTAATTAATTAAGTCCCCAGCAACTATGAAAGCTACGAAACAACAAGGCACAAGTGTCGCTGTTCTGTGTGTGGAAGTGTGATTCAACGTACACATCTGGCACGGTTCTTCCTCAATACGACAAAATATTTTAAATACCATTTATACTGAAGTAATTAAAAAAAATAAACAGAAATACTATAATTGCACATAGAAACCAGAAATACAGTCTAATACAAGAACACGAGCCAGATGCTTTGTTGACTGAACCTGTGACCAAGAGGCATTATTGTTTAAGACATTGAAATAATGAAAAAAAAAGGAATTTTTTACCTTCATACATATTGACGAAAAGCACACTCTGATCATTACAGCATCCCCAATCCAACAACATCTGGTGTCTAGCCCATCAAAACAATACTACAAGTCCTGAACAAGCACTCACTACCGCAACTTCTCAACTACGACTCGCTACTGCTACATCTCAACAGGCACTGCCTCCTGCTACTTCTCAATAAGCACTGCCGGTGGAGGCGGTGGAATAAAACTCTTTGGCGCTGTGGCTCAGTGTAGCCACCTTTCAAGAGCTCAAACGCACAAGAAATGTAAACAAAAACAGCCTTAAGGTATCTGAGGATGTGAGACGTAAAAAGGTGACACAGTGTTCAAGAAATTGGATTCGCATTCCAGAGGACCAGATTTCAAATACCTATCCAATCATCCTGATGGTTTTCTAAGGTGCCCCTCCATGGCAATGTCAGGTTGGTACAACTGAAAGGAATATTGATGAATTCCTTCACAAATGGTTTTTCTAGCTGTGGTAGGCATCTTGCTTAATCAGCCTGTTGGTATTGGATTAATTATTCTATAAATAACATAATTTAGTATGTTTTACAGACTAGACCACTTAACTAAGAAGTCGTTTAATGCTCGCTGTACGTAACACACATAAGAGAAACAGGAGATTATTTACTGCGGGGCTGCCAAGAACTTCCACTTTGATACAACTGACACCAAGCACACCTGAAACAGCATTCATTTTCCATCTTCCTACAACATAGTTTCACTTTCATCTGACCAGCAGCCTGCAGAGTATTGGATCTTTGAAACAGTAATACGTACCCTGCTTCCTGCGACATTTCTCTCACAACCTAAACTCAGTTAATATTAACACTGTAATTTTTACACAGAATTAAACAGTTTCTTTCTTTTATTTACTGCCTGCACATTTACCAGCATATAATTCATTCCCTCATAACTGTTCATTTTTATTCTTACTTGAGATATTTCTCATACCAACGTCGCCATCCTTCATACCACAGTGCCAGAACAAATAACAGTATGTAACAGTACCAGAAAATTTAATGCAGAATACGTACATTTCTGACAAGGTCAAAATTTACCGCTTACGTTAGTGAAGCCATTATTTTGCAAATCAATTTCACGTAATTACATTTAAAATACAATTAACTTTCACGAAAAATTTAATTTAATACAAAACTTGGTACAAATAAATACTATGTATGAGATTTCAGTGCCTCTGTACAAACCTCTTTCAATCTTCTCATATCGGAAATAATGTAATACAGTCTTAACTCAACACCAGCACTTACATAGCAATGAACACATAACAGTTGCAGTAATTACGATATTCTGGACCTTGGTGTGGTAGTACTAACTCCAGCCTTGGCACTCACACTACACAGAACTTTTTTTCTCTCTCTTTCTCCTTTTTCTGCATCACAGTTCAGTTTCAAGTAACTTATTGTCAGTAAAAGAGGAATTTTGCGGGATACAGCTATGTACAGAGATATTAAGCAACTGTTCAATGAAAACTCTAGATGACATTAAGTATTCCAATATCCCCTTAGACGTCTTGTTTTTATGTTTAGGATCCCAGCAAATAATATCTTTGGTTAACCTACGACAGCAGTTACCATCTCTCCTTTACCGGCTGAGCAGCCCTCGGATTTTAATCGTTTTCGTATTAAAAAGTCGATGTCTCATAGCCATAAGTGGCTACTGATGACACGCACTCGTTTCATCCATATCTGAATCTTCCTTTTGAAAACCCTATTACGTTTATGAAAAACACTAAAGGCCATTTTTCTGTTATTTCATCGTCCATCCAGCCACTTTTCTTAGCTGCTTCAAACACAAAAACTAAAACTCATTAACTCTTTTTGTGACTCCATTGATCATGCATGCTATTTCTTTTTAAATGCATCGAGTAGGCATGTTTACGCGTATTATATTGATTTTCAAGTTTTTTTTTTTCAAACTTGCACGATTGAGCTCATCCACTCGTTGTCGTAGCTTATTTGCAGTAGAGGCAAACAGTACGACGTCATCAGCGAAACGAACGTTCCATTAGCGAATATTCTTTTACCGTTTTTCTAATTTCAGGATCTGAAAACTTTCTCACGGGCCGCTGAGAATAGTCTAGGTGACGGGGGTATCTCCTTGCCTGACTGCCAATTCACTTCTCAATTTTCACTACACAGATATAAGGAAACATTCACCATTGACGTATATATTCTTGACTTCGCAAATATAAGTTAAATAAATGTCTTGATTATCAAAGATTGTTGAATCTCAGCCAAAAGCTTTCTCAAAATCTATAAAAACCCGTAAGGAGTAATTCATAGTCATTGCTCCATTTTACAATTTATTTGACGGCTTATAAATAATCCTTAGTGCTTTTGCTTAATTATATCTAACACTTTCTGGGTATTCGTAGTTTTACCGAATAAGAGAAGTTTATAATGTTTTTGTGTCTTATCTGTTGTCTTTTTTAGTGAAGCTGAACATTTACAGTATTATCCAGTTTTGAGGGTAAAGCCAGTAAAAAAATTATTTAGTAATGGAAGAAAGTAATAAATTTCTAAATAACAATCCATCTGTGATGTACAAATGGTTGCCCAAAAGAATTTTTTTGCTTTTTATCTATCAGGAGTCCGGATCATTTGCCCCAAAGAGAAGAGGTGGCTGTGATAAGGTGTGAAGGACATAAAGAAGAAGTTACTATTAAGCAAGGTGTACGACAGGGCTGCTCACTCTCTACAGTCTTGTTCAATGGATACATTCAGAGGGCAATAGATGAAGTTAGGGAGAAACTAGGATACATAGAAATAATTAAAATTCATGGTAAGAGTGAGCAGACAAAACATCTTTGGCCAATGCTCATATAACAATGAGCGACTGGAGATCGCCTCCCTGGGGAGTAAAGTTACGTCAGAAGGAAGGTCGAGGAAGGATATCATAAGCCGAAGCCACCAGGCAAAAGTTGCTACTAACAAGAAAAGAAATCTTTTCACATCCAGCAGCATAGACAAACATCTCAGGAAAAACCTCACAAAGACAAGCTTCTTTGAGCGGCCATCGTGCGCACAGAAATATTTGTTTTGTAAATAAAAACCGCCTCTTATTGCTGCGCTGTACTTCGCCTTTTTCACTTTAAGGCATCTTCAATGGTTTCTAGAACGATACAGTTTTGTTTAGATGTGACTTATTTGTAGATCATAAAACAGGTCACGTCTCGTTTTTATGTGAATAAGTGATTTCTTGCAGTTATTCACGTTTTTGGTCGGTATCTGCATTTTCTCTCATCCAGTCACATTCTGGAGGTCGCACTATAATTTCATTTACGTTCTTACGTGCTTATGTCTCATAAATGAAGTTATAGCGTACATCCGGCATGCGACCAGATGAGATAAAACGCAGACGCCAACCTAAAACGCGAAGAAGTGTAAGTAATTACTTATTTAGGTAAAAAGTGAGACGTAAACTGATTTATAATCAATAAATAATACATATCAAAACAAAACTGTATCATTGTAGGTCCCACTGAAGATGCCTTTAAAGGGAAAAAGGCTAAACAAGTCTGGGAGAAATAAAATACAGTGCAGCAAGAAAAGGCTTTTTTTTTTTTAAATACAAAAGCTCATAAAGACGTTTGCTTGGAGTGTGCTGCTGTAAGGAATTGAAACATGGGCACTCGGAGAAGCAGAAAATCATAAAATAACTGCCTTAGAGATGTGGTATTACTGCATAATGCTCAATATTTCTTTGGTAGACAAGACACCAAACGGAGAGGAGCTCCACAGAGCGGAGGAAAAGAAGCTTTGTCTCCCTAAGATTATTGAACACAGGAGGAAAACATAGGTCGGCCGTCTACTGAGACATGACGGTATCATTAAAAAAATCATCGAAGGGACAGTAGAAAGGAAAAATACAAGAGGCACACCGAAATTAGCGTACCAGCTGCACCACCTACAGGGTGTAAATTTTAAGTTGACAAACCAGAATAACTCGAAAAGTAAGCTTTACACGAAAAAATGTGTAGAACCCAAAGTTAATTATTTTCGAGGGGGACATCTGCTGGTGCTAACGTTAGCCCGCCACCCCCTGGGGGTGAAGCGGGAGGCAACTTTAAAATTTCAAATGGGAACCCTCATTTTTTATTGCAGAATCAGATTCTACATAAAAAACTACGTACATTTTGTCTTAAACATTTGTTTGAATTCTTGGTAGTTGGCGCTGTAATTAAAGAAAATCCATGTTCTCCTTTTTGCTTGGAAAATGGTTATGGATAAATAAAAAATACTTATTTACTTCGTAAATTTTGATTCGCTAAAACTAAAACTCTCTCTCTCTCTCTCCCCATAGGGTGGGGTTTGAGAGAGTTGTGTGGCCTCATGCCCACGAAACAAACAAAACTTATCCAGATCTGCGGAAAAATTAATATTTGGGTCATCATTTGTAAAACTCTAATTCCTCTCTCTCAAACCCCACCCTATGTGGAGAGAGGGAGTGTTTTAGTTTTAGCGAATCAAAATTTACAAAGTAAATAATTATTTTTTATTTATCCGTAACCATTTTCCACGGAAAAATGAGAACATGGATTTTCTTGCATTACAGCGCCAACTACCAAAAATCGAAATAAATGTTTAATACAAAATGTACTTAGTTTTTTATGTAGTATCTGAATCTGCAAAAACAATTGGGGGTTCCCATTTGAAATATTAAAGTTGCCTCCAGCCCGACCCCGAGGGGGCTGGGTTGGCGGGCTAATTTTAGCACCAGAAGATGTCCCCCTCGAAAGTAATCAACTTTGGATTCTACGCATTTTTGCGTGTGAAGCTTATTTTTCGAGTTATTCTGGTTTGTCAACTAAAAATTTACACCCTGTATATTGCACTCAAGAGGAAGGCTGAAGAAAGAAACGAATGCGAACCGCTGCTAACCAATGTGCTGATTGAAGACCTAAGATGAAGCGTCGAGTAGGTTTGGCCGAGCAACACGAGGTAGTTGGAGGAACAGGAAAAGACAGCGTGTATCAATCAGCGAGCAGGTACGTTGTATAGTGGTGGTGTTCTTTCCAAAATGGCTCAGAGACAACATCTGTATATCTTAACACGGGGGAGAATCATCGGGATACTGGAATAAGATCTTACTGTGGCGAGTGTAGCCCAGGAGTTTAGAATTCCTCTCAGCATTGTTTCACGTGCATGGGGAGTGTTCCGAAACACAGGCATTCCGAAACAGAGGCACTGATTTGGGAAAGAGAGGACATCGTCAACCACGGTCAACTGCAACAGCAGATGACCGCTACTCGTACAACAGGCAAGAAGGTACCCAAGTCAAACAGCGAGTCATTTGCTACCGCATTTAACAGGACTGCAAAGCAAGCAATCTCATGCTCCAGAATGGCACAGCGACTGTATCTGGATGGTATCTTTGTCGGACGACCTGTTCGTTCTGTTCCGTTTACGACCGTACATCAGCGGCACCATCTGCGGCGATGCCAAGAGAGTAGAGACTGGACCAACGAGGAGTGGGAACCGCGTCCTCTTCTCGAATGAGAGCGGTGCGGTCCGACTAGTATTACTGAACGTACCCTCACATGGCGAGAGATGGGAACACGTAATGCTCCCAGGAACATTGTCGAACATGATCATTTTGGTGGTCCATGTGTTATGGTGTGGGAAGGTATAATGTTGCACGGGAACACTGACCTTCAAACCTCTGAACACGGTAGACTCACCTGTCAACCGTTTTGTCAGACTGTACTCCTACCTCACATGCGTTTTTTCAGGGTACGTTCGGCCCTGACTTCTTTTTACGGATGACAACGTGCGACCGCTTCGAACAGTGCTGTTGGGAACACTTGGAACGAGAGGCTATTCGGCGAATGGACTGAACTGCCCGTTCCACCGACTTTAGTCCCATTGTGCGCTTGTGGGATACATTAGAGACAGCACTGCAGCACGTCCACATTCACCACAGACCATTCATCGGTTGTCAACCGCGCTTTTGAAGGACTGGAAAGCGCTGCCACGAAAACTAACCAACATTGTGGCCAGTATGGGGGCACGTTGCGCAGCACGCACTGCTGTGTGCGGTGGACACACACCCTATTAAGAACCACGTTCCGCCATTTGGAATGTCTAGGGAACCAGCACAAATCTCTGACCCTTGGGTGTAATTATGGTCTTTGAATAAGAGTGTCAGTTTTGTTCTTCTCATTGCGTATTTCTTTCAGTTAATTTCTGTTCTGTACTGTGCTATAGTGTAGCATTTCTTTCTACATTGGTTGGAACTTAAATAGTGGCAATACTGCTGTGAACATATTGTTGTTGATGTTGTTGTGGTATTCAGTCCTGAGACTGGTTTGATGCAGCTCTCCGTGCTACTCTATCCTGTGCAAGGTTCTTCATCTCCCAGTACCTACCGCAACCTACATCCTTCTGAAGCTGTTCAGTGTATTCATCTCTTGGTCTCCCTCTGCGATTTTTGCCCTCCACGCTGCCCTCCAATACTAAACTGGTGAACCCTTGATGCCTTAGAACATGTCCTACCAACCGATCCCTTCTTCTAGTCAAGTTGTGGCACAAACTTCTCTTCTCCCCAATCCTATTCAATACTTCCTCATTAGTTACGTGATCTACCCATCTAATCTTCAGCATTCTTCTGTAGCACCATATTTCGAAAGCTTCTATTCTCTTCTTGTCCAAATTATGTATCGTCCATGTTTCACTTCCATACATGGCTACACTCCAAACAAATACTTTCAGAAATGACTTCCTGACACTTAAATCTATACTCGATGTTAACACATTTCTCTTCTTCAGAAACGCTTTCCTTGCCATTGCCAGTCTACATTTTATATCCTCTCTACTTCGACCATCATCAGTTATTTTGCTCCCCGAACAGCAAAATTCCTTTACTACTTTGTCTCATTTTCTAATCTAATTCCCTGCGCATCACCTGACTTAATTCGACTACATTCCATTATCCTCGTTTTGCTTTTGTTGATGTTCATCTTATATACCCTCCTTTCATGACACTATCTATTCCACTCAACTGCTCTTCCAATTGCTTTGCTGTCTCTGACAGAATTACAATGTCATCGGCGAACCTAAAAGTTTTTATTTCTTCTCCATGGATTTTAATACCTACTCCGAATTTTTCTTTTGTTTCCTTCACTGTTTGCTCAATATACAGATTGAATAACATTGGGGATAGGCTACAACCCTGTCTCACTCCCTTCCCAACCACTGCTTACCTTTCGTGCCCCTCAACTCTTATAACTGCCATCCGGTTTCTGTACAAATTGTAAATAGCCTTTCGCTCCCTGTATTTTACCCCTGCCACCTTCAGAATTTGAAAGAGAGTATTCCAGTCAACATTGTCAAAAGCTTTCTCTAAGTCTACAAATGCTACAAACGTAGGTTTGCCTTTCCTTAATCTATTTTCTAAGATATGTCGTAGGGACAGTATTGCCTCACGTGTTCCAATATTTCTACGGAATCCAAACTGATTTTCCCCGAGGTCGCCTTCTACTAGTCTTTCCATTTGTCTGTAAAGAATTCGCGTTAGTATTTTGCAGCCGTGACTTATTAAACTGATAGTTCGGTAATTTTCACATTTTTCAACACCTGCTTTCTTTGGGATTGGAATTATTATATTCTTCTTGAAGTCTGAGGGTATTTCGCCTGTATCATACATCTTGCTCACCAGATGATAGAGTTTTGTCAGGACTGGCTCTCCCAAGGCTGTCAGTAGTTCTAATGGAATGTTGTCTACTCCCGGGGCCTTGTTTCGACTCAGGTCTTTCAGTGCTCTGTCAAACTCTTCACGCAGTATTATATCTCCCATTTCATTTTCATCTACATCCTCTTCCATTTCCATAATATTGTCCTCAAGAACATCGCCCTTGTATAGACCCTCTATACACTCCTTTCACCTTTCTGCTTTCCCTTCTTTGCTTAGAACTGGGTTTCCATCTGAGCTTTTGATATTCATACAAGTGGTTCTCTTTTCTCTGAAGGTCTCTTTCATTTTCCTGTAGGCAGTATCTATCTTACCCCTAGTGAGATAAGCCTTTACACCCTTACATTTGTACTCTAGCCATCCCTGCTTAGCCATTTGCACTTCCTGTCAATCTCATTTTTGAGAGGTTTGTATTCCTTTTTGCCTGCTTCATTTACTGCATTTTTATATTTTCTCCTTTCATCAATTAAATTCAATATTTCTTCTATTACCCAACGATTTCTACCAGCCCTCGTCTTTTTACCTACTTGATCCTCTGCTGCCTTCACTACTTCATCCCTCAAAGCTACCCATTCTTCTTCTACTGTATTTCTTTCCCCCATTCCTGTCAATTGTTCCCTTATGCTCTCCCTGAAACTCTGTACAACCTCTGGTTTAGTCAGTTTATCCAGGTCCCATCTCCTTAAATTCCCACCTTTTTGCAGTTTCTTCAGTTTTAATCTACAGGTCATAACCAATAGATTGTGGTCAGAATCCACATCTGCCCCTGGAAATGTCTTACAATGTAAAATCTGGTTCTTAAATCTCTGTCTTACCATTATATAAACTATCTGAAACCTGTCGGTATCTCCAGGCTTCTTCCATGTATACAACCTTCTCTTATGATTCTTGAACCAAGTGTTAGTTATGATTAAGTTGTGCTCTGTGCAAAATTCTACCAGGCGGCTTCCTCTTTCATTTCTTACCCCCAATCCATATTCACCTAGTACGTTTCCTTCTCTCCATTTTCCTACTGCCGAATTCCAGTCACCCATGACTATTAAATTTTAGTTCCCTTCACAATCTGAATAATTTCTTTTATTTCATCATACATTTCTTCAATTTCTTCGTCATCTGTAGAGCTAGTTGGCATATAAACTTGTACTACTGTAGTAGGCGTGGGCTTCGTTTCTATCTTGGCCACAATAACGCTTTCACTATGCTGTTTGTAGTAGCTTACCCGCATTCCTATTTTCCTATTCATTATTAAACCTGCTCCTGCATTACCCCTATTTGATTTTGTGTGGGCACACTATGCAATGGAATCTATTATTGTTGCTGAAAGCACATGTTGTTAGCATACCTTCCTTACCTCCGAGCAAATGGACTCGCCCGTCCCACGTCACCGGCGTGCGCATAATCGAGGGAAGCACAGTCACTTGTGAGCGAGCGGTCTAACGTAACGGTGTCACTATGTTTTCGAAACAGGAACAACGGAGTTGGATCTAGCTTGAATGTGCCAGAGGTCGTAGAGCACGACAGTGTCATCAAGGTCTTCAGGAGGCGTGCGGGGAATCGGCATTGCTGTACAGAACAGTGGCACGTTGGGTAAAAGACTTCAACGAAGGTCGGCAAACTGTGGCAGACATGCATCGGGCAGGTCGTCCTAGCGTCTCTGAAGAAGAACTGCATGCTGTTGCCGCGTTAGTGGACAGTGATCGACGCCATACGGCTCGTGAGCTCGCCCACGAAACCGGATTAGTGCATACGACTGTCCTTCGCATCCTGAAGGAAAGCCTGGGCATCACGATGGGTTCCGCATGACTTGACGGAAATGCAGAAATGGATGCGTTACGACGCTGCTCAGACGCACTTGGAGTGCTACGAGAGCGAGGGAGAGGCTTCCTTACGCCGTATCGTATCACTGGATGAGGCATGGGCCACATCGTACGAGCCAAAACTGAAACATCAATCCAACGAGTGGCGTCATTATGGGCCGCCGCGAAAGTCTAAAGTACGTCAGAGCCCCAGTATAGTGATTCTCGTGTGCGACTGTGATGGTGTTATCCTAACGCATTGCGTTCCTCCACGGCAGACCGCCAATGCACTGACCGTCAATGCACAGTATTATTGTTCGTTTTTGGAGCATCACCTGCGACCACCTTTACGAAAGAAGCGGCATCACTTTCTGCGCAACCCACCCATCATTTTGCACGAAAATATGCGGGCGCATACAGCGCAAGCTGTGGCTGTTCTGTTCGGTCGATGGGGCTGGGAAGTACTGTACCATCCACCATACTCCCCGGACTTACGTCCTTGTGACTTTGATTTGATTCTGAAGATGAAGGAACCACTTCGTGGCATTCGCTTCAGAACTGTTCCAGAGATTCGACAGGCAGTAGACCGCTCCATTCGCACCATCGACAGAACAGGCTCTGCTAACGGGTTCCACATCGCCGGAAACGGGTTCTACACAACGCTGGCGACTACTTTGAAGGACAATAACAGGTGCAAACATGTAACTCTTTTGATCGGTTGTGAATAAATACACTCCTGGAAATGGAAAAAAGAACACATTGACACCGGTGTGTCAGACCCACCATACTTGCTCCGGACACTGCGAGAGGGCTGTACAAGCAATGATCACACGCACGGCACAGCGGACACACCAGGAACCGCGGTGTTGGCCGTCGAATGGCGCTAGCTGCGCAGCATTTGTGCACCGCCGCCGTCAGTGTCAGCCAGTTTGCCGTGGCATACGGAGCTCCATCGCAGTCTTTAACACTGGTAGCATGCCGCGACAGCGTGGACGTGAACCGTATGTGCAGTTGACGGACTTTGAGCGAGGGCGTATAGTGGGCATGCGGGAGGCCGGGTGGACGTACCGCCGAATCGCTCAACACGTGGGGCGTGAGGTCTCCACAGTACATCGATGTTGTCGCCAGTGGTCGGCGGAAGGTGCACGTGCCCGTCGACCTGGGACCGGACCGCAGCGACGCACGGATGCACGCCAAGACCGTAGGATCCTACGCAGTGCCGTAGGGGACCGCACCGCCACTTCCCAGCAAATTAGGGACACTGTTGCTCCTGGGGTATCGGCGAGGACCATTCGCAACCGTCTCCATGAAGCTGGGCTACGGTCCCGCACACCGTTAGGCCGTCTTCCGCTCACGCCCCAACATCGTGCGGCCCGCCTCCAGTGGTGTCGCGACAGGCGTGAATGGAGGGACGAATGGAGACGTGTCGTCTTCAGCGATGAGAGTCGCTTCTGCCTTGGTGCCAATGATGGTCGTATGCGTGTTTGGCGCCGTGCAGGTGAGCGCCACAATCAGGACTGCATACGACCGAGGCACACAGGGCCAACACCCGGCATCATGGTGTGGGGAGCGATCTCCTACACTGGCCGTACACCACTGGTGATCGTCGAGGGGACACTAAATAGTGCACGGTACATCCAAACCGTCATCGAACCCATCGTTCTACCATTCCTAGACCGGCAAGGGAACTTGCTGTTCCAACAGGACAATGCACGTCCGCATGTATCCCGTGCCACCCAACGTGCTCTAGAAGGTGTAAGTCAACTACCCTGGCCAGCAAGATCTCCGGATCTGTCCCCCATTGAGCATGTTTGGGACTGGATGAAGCGTCGTCTCACGCGGTCTGCACGTCCCAGCACGAACGCTGGTCCAACTGAGGCGCCAGGTGGAAATGGCATGGCAAGCCGTTCCACAGGACTACATCCAGCATCTCTACGATCGTCTCCATGGGAGAATAGCAGCCTGCATTGCTGCGAAAGGTGGATATACACTGTATTAGTGCCGACATTGTGCATGCTCTGTTGCCTGTGTCTATGTTCCTGTGGTTCTGTCAGTGTGATCATGTGATGTATCTGACCCCAGGAATAAGTCAATAAAGTTTCCCTTCCTGGGACAATGAATTCACGGTGTTCTTATTTCAATTTCCAGGAGTGTAGTTACCACTATTTAAGTTCTAACCCTCGAATGTACGGTCCAAGTTTCATCTGGCTATGTTACTGTCAGTGACACACCATGCGGAAGTTACTTTCATCCCTATATTTTGTTCGACAGTGTAGTTCAAAACGGTACAAACAGTGAAAACTCCAGACGACTTGAGCTAGCTACGAATGCTTGTTTGAGACATGCGTCCAACATTCGGTTGTATAATTACATCAGCTCTTCCAGCTCTCAATTATGTTGAATGCGAAAGCATAGGTGACGTGATTTTCACACGCTCTGTTTATCTCATTGGTTCCTTAGTCACTGGTCCCCTCAGTACTTGTCTTCGCGTATCAAATACCTCTTGTCATTCCTTAAGTGCAATACCAGATCGGTCACGCCCAGCATCTTGGCTGCACCTTTGTAAAACACTAAATCTTCCTTCATCTCTTTATCGTGGAACAAATTACACTCTAACCCTCGGTTTATCCAAAACCACTCTGCATTCAAGAGATAATTAAATCTTAATTTGTTATCATCGGTATAGCTTCCTTCTCGACACATCCCAACAGTTTTCTCTTTGTCCAGCGGCGAATCTGTAATTTCTCTCACACCGTAAATTATCTATGTGCTAAGGTTACCCCAATGCTTCTCACTCTTTCTCTGAGCAATCAACGTCTTGTCCCACATTGATTCCTTCTGTCCGTTGCCCCATGTTTTCCTTAGATGTCATTACTCACATTCCACACGAATATGATGAATAAATATCTCTTAATACGATGTTATTAAGACTGACATTTCTTAATTTCCATAGTATACATTACTCTACGAATGCTCATTATTCTTATTATAGTATTATTATTATTATTATTATTATTATTATTATTATTATTATTATTATTATTATATATTACTCCTGTACTATACAAACTCTAATGTTGACTCACTACATACGTCAGCTTAGATGTAAGAAAGGACCTGAAGGCTCATAACTAGCCAGGTAAAATAAATCCAAATGCAAATGCTTGGATTTGAAGCGTAGTTGAATAGATTCACTTCCTATAACCCCACTCCTCAATATTTCATTTCCAAAAATAAGGCAAGTTCTAACGTTGCGGTTGATAATGGAAGCAAAACTAAAGAAAAATCCAGACACGTTCGTAGGATTTGTCGACCTGGAAAAATCGTTCGACAGTTAAAATGGTCCAAGATGTTCGAAATTCTGAGAAAAATAGGGGTAAGCTATACGGGGAGACGTGTAATATACAATATATACAAGAGACAAGAGGGAATAGTAAGAGTGGACGACAAAGAACTAAGTTCTCGGATTAAAAAGGATGTAAGACAGGGATGCAGTCTTTCGCCCCTACTGTTCAATCTGTACATCGAAGAAGTAATGATGGAAATAAAAGAAAGGTTCAGGAGTGGGATTAAAATTCAGGGTGAAATGATATCAATGATACGATTCGCTGATGGCATTGCTATCCTGAGTCAAAGTGAAGAAGAATTACATGATCTGCTGAATGGAATGAACAGTCTAATGAGTACAGAATATGGACTGAGAGTAAATCAAAGAAAGACGAGAGTATTTAGAAGTAGCAGAAATGAGAACAGCTAGGAACTTAACATCACAATTGATGATCACGAAGTAGAGGAAATTAAGGAATTGTGCTACCTAGGCAGCAAAGTAACTCATGACAGACGGAGCAAGGATAATATAAGAAGAAGACTAGCATTGGCAAAAAGGGCGTTCCTAGCCAAGAGAAGTCTACTAGTATCAAACGTAGACCTTAAACTGAGGAATAAATTTTTGAGGATGTACGTTTGGAGCACAACATTGTATGATAGTGAAACATGGACTGTGAGAAAACCTGAACGGAAGAGAATGGAAACATTTGTGATGTGGTGCTACAGACAAATGTTGAAATGAGCTGGACTGATAAAGTAAGGAATGATTGGGTTCTCGGCAGAATGGTGTGGAAAGAAATATATGGAAAACATTGATAAAAAGAAGAACCAGATATCAGCGAATGACTTCCATGGTACTGTAGGTAGTTGTAGAAGGTAAAAACTGTAGAGGAAGACATAGATTGAAATATATACACCAATTAATTGAGGACATTGCAATTGGTACGATGAGATACATGTTCAAATGTGTGTGATATCTTATGGGACTTAACTGCTAAGGTCATCAGTCCCTAAGCTTACATACTACTCAATCTAAATTATCTTAAGGACAAACACACACACTAATGCCCGAGGGAGGACTCGAACCTCCGCCGGGACCAGAGGCACAGTCCATGACTGCAGCACCTTAGACCGAATCCCGCGCGGCGTACGATGAGATAAGAAGGTTGGGACAGGAGAGGAATTTGTGGTGGGCCGCATAAAATCAGACAAAAGACTAAAAGAAAATCTCCGTCCGAAGAGGCCATAAAGACCCAATAGGACCGACCGACCGCCGTGTCATCCTCAGTCCACAGGCGTCACTGGATGCCGATATGAAGGAGCATGTGGTCAGCAGACCGCTATCCCGGCCGTATGTCAGTTTACGAGACCAGACCCGCTACTTCTCCGTCAAGTAGCTCCTCAGTTTGCCTCACAAGGGCTGAGTGCACCCCGCTTGCCAACAGCGCTCGGCAGATCGGATGGTCACCCAGCCAAGTGCTAGCCCAGCCCGACAGCGCTTAATTTCGGTGACCTGACTGGAACCGGTGGTGCTGCCACTGCGGCAAGGCCATTGGCCAGACAGAGGACTGATGATTAAAAACAAAGCCATATACTACGATTGCGTAAACGTAAACACCGTTCAGGTACACTATTGGCCATTAAAATTGCTACACCTCCAAGATGACGTGCTACAGACGCGAAATTTAACCGACAGGAAGAATATGCTGTGATATGCAAATGATTAGCTTTTCTGAGCATTCACGAAAGGTTGGCGCCCGTGGCGTCACCTACAACGTGCTGACATGAGGAAAGTTTCCAACCGATTTCTCGAACACAAACAGCATTTGACCGGCTTTGCCTGGTGAAACGTTGTTGTGATGCCTCGTGTAAGGTGGGGAAATGCGTACCATCACGTTTCTGACTTTGATAAAGGTGGGATTGTAGCCTATCGCGATTGCGGTTTATCGTATCGCTACATTGCTGCTCGCGTTGGTCAAGATCCAATGACTATTAGCAGAATATGGAATCGGTGCGTTCAGGAGGGTAATACGGAACGCCGTGCTGGATCCCAAACGGCCTCGTATCACTAGCAGTCGAGATGACAGACATCTTATCCGCATAGGTGTAACGGATCGTGCAGCCACGTCTCGATCCCTGAGTCAGCAGATGGGGACGTTTGCAAGACAACAACCATCTGCACGAACAGTTCGACCGACGTTTGCAGCAGCATGGACTATCAGTTCGGAGTCCATGGCTGCAGTTACCCTTGACGCTGCATCACAGACAGGAGTGCCTGCGGTGGTGTACTCAACTACGAATCTGGGTGCCCGAATGGCAAAACGACATTTTTTCGGATGAATCCAGGTTCTGTTTACAGCATCATGATGGTCGCATCCTAGTTTGGCGACATCGCGGTGAACGCACATTGGAAGCGTGTATTCGTCATCGCCATACTGGCGTATCACCCGGGTGATGGTATGGGGTGCCATTGGCTACACGTCTCGGTCACCTCTTGTTCGCATTGATGGAACCTTGAACAGTGGACGCTGCATGGCTGTACCCTTCATTCGATCCCTGCGAAACCCTACATTTCAGCAGGATAATGCACGACCGCATGTTGTAGGTCCTGTACGGGCCTTTCTGGATACAGAAAATGTTAGACTGCTGCCCTGGCCAGCACATTCTCCAGATGTCGTACCAATTGAAAACGTCTGGTCAATGGTGGCCGAACAACTGACTCGTCACAATACGCCAGTCACTACTCTTGATAAACTGTGGTATCGTGTTGAAGCTGCATGGGCAGCTGTACCTGTACACACCATCCAAGCTCTGTTTGACTCAATGCCCAGGCGTATCAAGGCCGTTATTATGGCCAGAGTTGGTTGTTCTGGGTACTGATTTCTCAGGATCTATGCACCCAAATTGCGTGAAAATGTAATCACATGTCAGTTTTAGTAAAATATATTTGTCCAACGAATACCTGTGGTTCATGGTGTGGGTTCCTGTAGTCATGTCCTGGTTCATGAACCACGGGCAACTTATGAGTGGCCAAGTAAGTGGTCCCGACAGTCGGGATACCAGTTACTCTGGAATAAGGCTGGGCATCTCGGACATATTCTGAGTCGTGGTCACCTTTGTGCGCATACGGCAAAGACTACCTCAGCCGTTAGGGGTAAAACCCAATGGGACTCGGGGAAAGTAAGGCTAGCAACCTGCTTCCCTGGTACTTTAAATATGATGCTGGCAACAATCAGAGCAAAATGCCTCGGACCTTTGGAGGTGGTGGACTCCCACCTCTAACTGACAAACCAGGGACTCCTGAGATACGACTTGGCAAACAAATGGTAATGAGATGGGGAGCTATTAATATCAATGGGGGCTACTCTTGGAAGAAGGTAAAGCTGGCAGAGGCTGCAAGTAAGATGGGTCTGGACGTTTTAGCTGTTAGTGACATTCGGCTAAGGGGTGAGAAAGAAGAAGAAGTGGGAGAATACAAGGTCTACTTGTCAGGAGTCAAAGCAGGAATAGCACAATGGGGTGTAGGGCTTTACATCAGGAAAGAAATGGAACTCAGCGTAGTTGCAATAAGGTATGTAAACGAACGACTGATGTGGATAGATTTGACAGTGTCTAGCAAGAAAATTAGGACTGTGTCAGTGTATTCGCATTGTGAAGGGACTGATCAAGATAAGATGGATAGTTTTTATGAGGCACTCAGTGACGTAGTTGTTAGAGTAAAGGACAGTGTTCTGCTCGTGGGTGATTTTAACGCCAGGATTGGAAATCGAACAGAAGGGTATGAAAAGGTTATGGGTAAATTTGGAGAGGATATGGAGGCCAACAGGAACGGGCAGCAACTCTTGGATTTCTGTGCCAGTATGGGCTTAGTAATCACAAACTCCTTTTTTAAACATAAGAACATTCACCGGTATACTTGGGAAAGCAGGGGAACCAGATATGTCATTGACTATATAATAACAGATCAGTAATTCAGGAAGGCTGTGAGGGGCACACGTGTATTCAGGGGATTCTTTGATGACACTGATCATTATTTAATCTGCAGTGAAATTGGGATTGCGAGGCCAGAAAGTGCAGGAGGTCAGATCCATATGTAGGAGGATAAGAGTGGAGAAACTTCAGGATAAGGAAATCAGGCACAAGTACATAACAGCGATCTCAGAAAGGTACCAGTTAGTTGAATGCAGTCAATTACAGTCATTGGAAAAGGAATGGACAAGGTACAGGGACACAGTACTAGAAGTGGCTAAAGAATGTCTTGGAACAGTAGTGTGTAAAAGTAGGAGGAAGCAAACAGCTTGGTGGAATGACACAGTCAAGGCAGCCTGTAAAAGGAAAAAGAAGGCGTATAAAAAATGGCTACATACTAGAACTCAGGTAGACAGAGAAAGTTATGTTGAAGAAAGAAACAAAGCCAAACAGATAATTGCAACATCCAAGAAGAAATCTTGGGAAGACTTTGGAAACAGGTTGGAGACATTGGGTCAAGCTGCTGGAAAACCATTCTGGAGTGTAATTAGCAGTCTTCGAAAGGGAGGTAAGAAGGAAATGACAAGTATTTTGGACAGATCAGGAAAACTGCTGGTGAATCCTGTGGATGCCTTGGGCAAATGGAGGGAATATTTTGAAGAGTTGCTCAATGTACGTGAAAATACGATCAGTAATGTTTCAGATTTCGAGGTAGAATGGGATAGGAATGATGATGGAAATAGGATCACGTTTGAGGAAGTGGAGAAAATGGTCAATAGATTGCAGTGCAATAAAGCAGCTGGGGGGGATGAAATTAAGTCGGAACTCATCAAGTACAGTGGAATGTCAGGTCTTAAATGGCTACACAGGATAATTGAAATGGCCTGGGAGTGGGGACAGGTTCCATCAGACTGGACAAAAGCAGTAATCACACCAATCTTTAAACATGGAAACAGAAAAGATTGTAACAACTACAGAGGTATCTCTTTAATCAGCGTTGTGGGTAAAATATTCTCAGGTATTGTTGAAAGGAAAGTGCGAGTATTAGTTGAGGAGCAATTGGATGAAAATCAGTGTGGGTTTAGGCCTCTTAGAGGTTGTCAGGACCAGATCTTTAGCTTACGACAAATAATGGAGAAGTGTTATGAGTGGAACAGGGAATTGTATCTATGCTTTATAGATCTAGAAAAGGCATATGACCGGGTTCCTAGGAGGAAGTTATTGTCTGCTCTACGAGATTATGGAATAGGAGGCAAACTTTTGCAAGCAATTAAAGGTCTTTACATGGATAGTCAGGCAGCAGTTAGAGTTGACGGTAAACTGAGTTCATGGTTCAGAGTAGTTTCAGGGGTAAGACAAGGCTGCAACCTGTCTGCACTGTTGTTCATATTATTTATGGATCATATGTTGAAAACAATAGACTGGCTGGGTGAGATTAAGATATGTGAACACAAAATAAGCAGTCTTGCATATGCGGATGACTTAGTTGTGATGGCAGATTCGATTGAAAGTTTGCAGAGTAATATTTCAGAGCTAGATCAGAAATGTAATGACTATGGTATGAAGATTAGCATCTCCAAAACGAAAGTAATGTCAGTGGGAAAGAAATATAAACGGATTGAGTGCCAAATAGGAGGGACAAAGTTAGAACAGGTGGACGGTTTCAAGTACTTAGGATGCATATTCTCACAGGATGGCAACATACTGAAAGAATTGGAAGCGAGGTGTAGCAAGGCTAATGCAGTGAGCGCTCAGCTACGATCTACTCTCTTCTGCAAGAAGGAAGTCAGTACCAAGACTAAGTTATCTGTGCACCGTTCAATCTTTCGACCAACTTTGTTGCATGGGAGCGAAAGCTGGGTGGATTCAGGTTACCTTATCAATAAGGTTGAGGTTACGGATATGAAAGTAGCTAGGATGATTGCAGGTACTTGTAGATGGGAACAATGGCAGGAGGGTGTCCACAATGAGGAAATCAAAGAAAAACTGGGAATGAACTCTATAGATGTAGCAGTCAGGGCGAACAGGCTTAGATGGTGGGGTCATGTTACATGCATGGGAGAAGCAAGGTTACCCAAGAGACTCATGGATTCGGCAGTAGAGGGTAGGAGGAGTCGGGGCAGACCAAGGAGAAGGTACCTGGATTCGGTTAAGAATGATTTTGAAGTAATAGGTTTAACATCAGAAGAGGCACCAATGTTAGCACTGAATAGGGGATCATGGAGGAATTTTATAAGGGGGGCTATGCTCCAGACTGAACGCTGAAAGGCATAATCAGTCTTAAATGATGATGTTGATGTTGATGTTGAATACCTGTTTATCATCTGCATTTCTTCTTGGTGTAGCAGTTTTAATGGTCGGTAGTGTATAAGCCCTTAAGCCAGTTCCGACTGGCTTCCTCCTGCCTCCAAGGCAGTACGAGGAGGGATCTAAAATCATGTGACATGTGTGATCAGCATATCGCTAGTCCCTCTAGCAGTTAGTGCCAGTAAATGAATCCTGATGACCGCACTGCTTTATTTAATCAGCTCCTCATATGGCCTCAAGAGGCTGAGTGGACCCCTCACCAGACCTCATTACCTCAGCCAAAAATCTGTGGAGGTGCCAAGAGTCGAACCGGGTCCTTCTGCATCAAATGCAGCGATGCTAGTCACTTTCCTTTTTTCTTTTCTATCTTTCTTCGTCGTTGCTCTTCTGCAGTTCTGTGCAGATATCGCATGACATCTCACAGTTTCCAACGATGAGAACCTTACTCAGCTTTATTACAGACAATCGACAGACTCTTGCCCAAAAACGTTGAACACCCGTACCAGCAACCATTCAACCACAGAGGCAGTCTATCATGACTAATTAACACTCTAAATTCTTGTCCGCACTGTATTTCACTAAAACTTATTACTCAAAAAAAAAATGGTTGAAATGGCTCTGAGCACTATGGAACTCAACTGCTGTGGTCATAAGTCCCCTAGAACTTAGAACTACTTAATCCTAACTAACCTAAGGACATCACACACATCCATGCCCGAGGCAGGATTCGATCCTGCGACCGTAGCGGTCGTGCGGTTCCAGACTGTAGCGCCTTTAACCGCTCGGCCACTCCGGCCGGCACCTATTACTCAGTACATAATTTACAGTCTGCTGATAACAACAGTGTAAATAGTTTATGTAGAGATATTTTATTTAGAAAAATATTTTGAATTTAAGATTCACTAAAACAAGGCGCACTTCAAAATTCGACCAAGTTAATAATTATTTCTTTAGTGTTAACATACATTACTGAAAGGTCCTCACTCCCCTCTCTCAAACCAACATTTTATTTTGTCTGAAAACGTGACATTTCTAAAGTTATTGTCATTCAAAATTATCGTATTCTAGAATGTTGGAATATTAAAATGTAATCCTTTCAAAAATCCTATGTTATAGTTCTGTATCCCCAATTTTTCCGTTAGCAAAATATTACGTTTTACTAATATAATATCTTAATTAAACAAATTATCAAATCCGAAATTTTAACTTCCTAGAAAATTTATAGAGGGCTTTTGTAAATCCAAGTGCGTAGTGCCAAAACTCTGCCTCATAAAACAGAATCAGAGTTTTTACAAGTTTAATAGGCTACATCTCCTATTTGAGAATTATTCCATTGCCTAATCTGTACATGCATTACCATTTTTCAATGTTTTATTTTAATTTTAAATATTTAATTAGTGTGTATTTTAACATTTTGTAATATCAGTCCTACGTGCGTCTTTAAATAGTAACGATAATTACGCGCAAAGCCACAGTCAGCGGAAGGAGACTGTTAAACCAATATGTATTCAGTATTCAAAATGTTCAGTTACAAGTCTGTCGTTAGCTAGCATCCAAAAATAGCAGTCACTACGTTAGTTGGTTTGAGTACTTAAATTATGTTGCATCGAGTTATGACACTGTATATTTGCTTATTAGTCAGTCAACTCTGTAATTATGAAAGATCACTTGCGAACTTTTGATAGACTACTCATAGCATATGTACCTTACCGATCTGTGTTGTGAAGTTTATTTATCACAGGCAAACTGATTATTGTGTGTGTGTGTGTGTGTGTGTGTGTTGCACCAGGAAATGGGAAGGAGATGAATAGAAAACACGACAGTGCTGTGTTAAATTATTTGATAACTTTTTAAAGCACTTAAAAATCATCAGCAAGTTAGCGGCAGAAGAAGATCTACTGAACAGATCAATTAGTAAAAAATTGCATTGGTGATTATTTCCCAGAGTATTTCGAGAAGTAAACTGACAACTCCAAAACGGCAGGTAATGGCAGAGTAGGTTGCAAGCTCCCGTGTCCATGCACAGGTTACAGGGAACTGATTTCGCTTCCCTTTGAAACGTGTATTTTTTTATAGAAGCCACAGCTATACTTGCAGAAGCTCAGAGTATCTTTTTATTAATATTTTAACGTATTGTAGAACCTTGTTCCAAGATATTCAGGCAGCAGCCTTCTGAAGATAACTATTCGACTTGTAATGGAGGTGGCGCAGTGGTTAGCACACTGGCCTTGCATTCGAGCCAAAGAGGGTTCAAATCCCCGTTCGATCATCCAGATTACCCTACAGAATATAAAAAGCTATACTGAATAAGTCAGACAATGTCAGAAAGTTAGAACATTTTAGTGACTGAGGAAAAAAAAAAATCACAAATGGCTCTCCACAGGGTTCAATTTTGGGTCCACTCTTATTCGTTACATATGTGAATTACTTTACACTTAGCAACAAGAAAAATTGGTGCATTTTGTAGACGATACTAGTGTTATATTTTTGGTTAACGATATTTTCCAAAGAAGTATTAAGAGGTTCTCTGGAAATGGAGTCTTCCTAAATTTTGAAAAAAATCACACTATATTTAGTTCTGAACAACACATAGAGCCAAAACAATAATTGAAGTAGCACATGAGTAGGAGTCAGTAAATAGGATAGAATGTCCCAAATTTTCGGGTGTACACATTGATGAAAACTTGAACTGAGCTTCTCAAACAGTTAAGTTCATCTGTTTTTGCTCTTCATATAATTGCTAATCTTGGAAAGAAACGTACTAGCGTCTTGACATTTTCGCCTGTTTCCACTTAACAACGTCTTACAGAATAATTTACTGGGGCACCTCATCACTTAGAAAGAAAGTGTTGATTTCATGAAAACGGGTGATAAGAATAATATATGTTCACCCATGTACCTCATCTAGGTTCCGCTTCAAGGAGCTAGGCATTTTAACAGCGCCGCCGCAATACACATATTTGCAAATGAAATTCGTCATAAATTATCCATCACAATTTGAGTAAAGCAGTAATGTACATACATCCAAAACTAGGGGGAAAAATGATGTTTATTACCCATTGTTGACGCTGTCAGTGGCTCAGAAAGGAGTTCAATACGCAACAAGAAATATTTTTGATCATTTGATAAAAAACGTAAAATATCTGACCAGATAGCGAAGTAAGTTTTAAACCTAATTTAAAATCATTTCTCCTGGTCAACTGCTTCTGTTCCAATGACGAATTTCTACTGAAAAACTGGATGTCAGAAGAAAATTAGGGAATACTGATGAACGGAATACAACCCATCGGCTTTGACCAACGACGTCAGAATTTGCCGGAGATCATTTGTTACACAGATTAAACAGCAAAGACGAGTGTCCGTAAACAAAGGAATGCAGGAGAGGAAACAGATGGTAGAGAGACATCACGGCCAGTAATATTTCGACCATAAAGTTAAGGACATCGCTTGTTAGAGTACTAGTACTTCTGTAAAGAATAAAGGGAAAAAATGGATAGAAGTAGCGGTAGCATAGAATACATCACTTGACGTATATATGAGTTGTATCTCGAACCTCAGTCGAGCTGTGTAGGTTAGCTGCAGTAGTATATAAATTTAACGGACGTCGATTTCTTCGTTTTCGTTAGCATTAGTATTCTATTGTTCAGTTGAACTATATAGGTCAACTGAAGTACGGGACACAAATTTTACAGGTGTTGTTTCTTTCGCCTGCGCTACCTCTAATAGTCTGTTCTTACGTAGATACTATTACCACCGAAGGCGGAAAGATCTACATACATGATATTTGTACCCCAGACTGCAGTTGACCTATATAGGTCAACTGAAGAATAGGATAATACTGCCAAGGAAAACGAGGAAATGGGCGTACGTTATATTGGAATAAATGATGACTAACTGAAGTCCTCAGCTGCCGACAGGTGTTGTTGATATACCTCGATGTGGACAGCTGAAAATGTGTGCCCCTACCGGGACTCGAACCCGGGATCTCCTGCTTACATGGCAGACGCTCTATCCATCTGAGCCACCGAGGACACAGATGAATAGCGCGACTGCAGGGACTTATCCCTTGCACGCCTCCCGTGAGACTTACATTCCCAACTGTCCACAATCCTACATATGTAATGTACCTTGTAGACATTTGCCCATTCACTTATTACTCGCGCACGCTTTGGCGATTCCCGTAAGAGTTTGGGCAGCCTTTGCGCATTCCCACAGACGAAGGTCAATGGCTGGGTAGCCTTTAACTATATATATATGAAGACAATAACCGTTCTCGAAATAACAGATTACTGTTGATGACCGTGCAGCTTTTCCCTGGAATAAATGATGACTAACTGAAGCCCTCAGTTGCCGACAGGTGTTGATATACCTCGATTTTCAGCTGTCCACATCGAGGTATATCAACAACACCTGTCGGCAGGTGAGGGCTTCAGTTAGTCATCATTTATTCCAGGGAAAAGCTGCACGGTCATCAACAGTAATCTGTTCTTTCGAGAACAGTTACTGTCTTCATATATGTCCGTTACATTGGCAACCTGTACCTCATTTCAACTACGCGAAGGTGGAAGAAGACGACACACATAAAATTTGTATCCCGTACTTCATTGGACCTATATAGGTCTACTGAAGTATGGGATACAATTTCATTTTTTTGCCTTCGATACTAATAGTATCGACTGACAGTAAACATAGTCTTGCTAGCGACGACAAGAAAACCAACAGAAGTGAAATTTGTATCCCATTCTTTAGTTGAGCTATAGAGATCAACTGAAGAATAGTAGTACTACCGAATGGGAAATAACAACATTTATAACGTGCGTATTCTGTACTTAAACTGACCTATGTACGTCAGCTGAAGAACAGGATACTAGTGCTATCGAAGGCGAAAAATAGCGCCGTATTTAACATTTGTAGCCCGCTCTTCAGTTGACCTATGTAGATAAATCACATCAATGTTACAAATATCGCTTTTTTTGTCTAGCTACCACCAGTCTCCAGTACTTCAGTTGAACTGTATACGTCAACTGAAGTACGGGATACAAATTTTACGTGTGTCGTCTTTTCGCCTTTAGTAGTGTTAGTATAGACTCGAAAAAATCGTAGTGATACTAGTGCTGGGGAAGGGAAAAAGAGCAACAGCTGTAAAAGTTGTATTACGTACTGCACCTGACGAACGCAAACCATTGTAACACAAGAATGAAATACATCAAAATAGACCAATTCAGTACAACAAAAAAGTAAAAAAATAAACTTATCACACTTAAACTCCCTCGCAAAAAGCCGAAGCTCGCCTAAAAAGACATCAACAAAAATCACATACCCACATACACAAGAATCACAACATTACGAAAAAACACATACACACACACACACACACACACACACACACACACACACACATTCACATCAACGAAATGAAGTAAACAAATCCACAGAAGAAGATTAACGTGTAACATAAGAAAATGAAGAATGACGGATAAACCACAAAAAATCCATATCAATATTTTAACTGTCTAGACCAACCCCACCCTTCTCCTTATTTATGTTACCCTCCACCCCCCATCCCAATATGAAATTAACTAACAAATTTTGTACGATACATTTGCCGTTTAAGGAAACATTTAAACGGGCAATATGTATCGGGTACACCACGCCTCCATGAATATTCATCTAAGTGACTCTGTAGTGTAGAAATCCGTCGTTTCCCCCTCACTACAACAGACTTTATGGCTGACCAATAACCTTCTATGCTATTGGTACAAGCCTCAGTTGATGAAGATCTGAATTCCATATTATGATTAATAACAAGATGCTGAAAACCCCTATTCCCCAAATCTCTATATGAAGAAAAATCATCGGAAATAACTACGGAACCCTCTGCAACATGATCTTCAATTAATTTCACCAAAACTTCCTTCTTTCAATTAGGAACTACTTTAAAAGCTACATCGCCACATTCTGGACCTGGAATTACAGCCCCCCAAACCCATAAACCGACTGCAGGTTTGTCTCTGTTGTACTTCCTTTTGCCAAAATGAGACTCATCGATTTCGACTATAACACAACCCCCCCCCCCCCCCCCCCCCCGCCGCAAAGGCCCCCTATAGTTTATATATTCCCCACAAACTTCCCTACAAACATAATACCGGTCTATAACGGTACGTTCACTCACACGACATTTATGCACACACAGACACACAGGACACCTCAAACACCAACAGTATGTAATTTTTATAACATTCCTCAAGGCGAGCTTAGATTTCTGGTACCACGTACCTCGTCTAGTTGAGCGCCATAGCCGATACTTGCTAAACCTCCATACGAATAAGTCGTGAGTACGACGAGCAGACATACTTATCAGGCACATATGCTCGTCGCACTGACAACATCAAACGTAATCGGCAACAAGACCAGACATTTGTGAAAATCGAATGGTTGCCATCATGTCTACGCCAGTAGCCTCCTTTAAGTCATCCACATTCATTGTAACAGATAAATCCATACCTACAAACGAAAATGAAAAACTAAAAATTCTGCTAAAATAAAAAAAACTATTCGTCCAAATTATTTCGAACTCACTAAGAATGAAATCAAGTACCGAATGAATTGGAAACAAGCAATTATTTAAATCAATGCACACGAAAAAAAATTTACACGATGTCTAACGCTGTCTTTTAAAACCACATTCATTTTTTTTTTCAATGTACAATGATTACGCTTGTCCACAGCAGTAACCCATTTATTATCTATGGCTCGAAAGTAAACACATAGTATCTATAGGTAAGCTATGACGTCATTGGTCAAAGCCGACGGGCTGTATCCCGTGCTTCAGTAGACCCTACTAAAGCACGGGATACAACCCGTCGGCTTTGACCAATGACGCCATAGCTTACTCATAGATACTATGTGTTTACTTTCGAGCCGTAGATAATAAATGGGTTGTCTGCTGTGGATAAGCGTAATCATTGTAGAAAATGAAGGTAATTTCCAAAAATGTTTTACTATCGAAGCCATGGGCTCCAAACGATGGATATCGAACGTGCGATTCTAACTCGATCACGCGACTGTGGTGGCGGGCGTTATGAGCATGTTTATAGTGGTCACTACAGGAACGACAAAAGAATAGCGTTATTAACATATTTGTAATTACAAAGGAAACAACTTACCTCACTCGTCGTTGACGTTGTCGTCATGAGGAAGTCCATTTTATATGTATGCTACGGGAAGCATTCCCTTCTTGCCGTAATCTGTGTATACTGTGCCAATGTCACGCAAAAATGTGGGTAGAGTGTCACATGCGTTAACTTTTCCTTGCAACCGCAAGTTATGGAAATACAGATACGGAAAAAAGTGGAGTTCGTTCTTTCTTCTGGGCGCTCTACTCTTTCAATGGAAGATTTCACTGATTTCCACAGCCTCTCGATGTTCTGCAAGTGCACACTGGGATCATCGGAAGACACGAACTCTACAGAGTGGTTGACGAATTCGTGATTGAATCCTTCTGCTTTCAGTGTCTTGTAGCACTGAAAACCGTCTGTAATCACTTTCCAACCGGGCAGTATAATGTGCTTTATCAAACCGATTAAAGTTACCTTGTCTCTGGAGAACACTCTTACCACAAAGCACTTTCTGCACTCTCTTTCTATACCACCGAATACCCAAATACGTTTGATTTCACACATAAGTGTAGTTTCCTTCTTGCTATGTGCGATTCGCCCACTTCAACAACTTTATTTGGTCCACCGATCGGTACACTGTCGATCGTCACTATTACATAACACATTTCTCTACAAAACCCGAAATAATAGTACACGGTATTGGTAGATAAGTCAGTTTCCGATGCTGTTGCTTGCAGGGTGTAGTCCATAATCCAGCAAGATACAAGAACTATGCTGATCTGGATCGATAATTTGGAATAGTCGTTCGTTTACCACAGTTTTAGCAATGAAATTGTAAAGGTATTTCACTATCAGAACTCTTCTTACGAACTTTTACAGACTTCGCCCCATCGCAGTCTACACATTCCCTCCTTCCGTCATTCGCTATTAGTCCATATTTCCGACAAAAATTCTAACAATTTTCTACATTTCACAAGCATGGAACTAGATTCTTCCACGTGAGGCAATCGGCCGAAGAAACGTCTACAGTGCTAGACATGGTAATTCCCAAGAATGACTGCGTATCGAAGTTGCGGGGTCAAAACGATACATATCGAACGTGGGATCGTAAATCGATCATGCGACTCTGGTGGCGGGCATTGTGGTCAATTATTTGTGATCGTCATTTTCATCTGTTTTCCGTCGTTCCCTTAGTTGCTCTAAATTACATAATTCCGCGAATTATTTGTGAGTTGCTAGGGAATCCTAGACGATTTATGTCGTTAGTGAGTGGGATGTCTGGTGTTCTTGACGTTTATTCGGCGGATTCTCTCACATGGAAAAATCTAATTCCATGCACATCCAGCGTAGAAAATTGTTCGACTTTTTGTAGCAAATATAGAGTACCACTGGACGAGGAAAGAAGGGACAGTGTAGACTGTGGTGGTGCGAAGTGTGTAAAACTTCGTAAGAACAGTTTCGATGCTTAAATACCGTTACAATTTCATTGCAGACAGTGCGGGAAGCGAACGAGTATCAGGAAGAATACATGGTTCGACTCATCCAAATTATCCATCCAACCACGTAGGGGACTTTCACATGACGACAACACCGATGACAAATAAGGTAAGTCGTCTCCTTTGCAATTACAAGTATTTTTGTAACGCTCTTCTTTTATCGTTGCTGTAGTGACCACCGTAAACATACTCATAACGCCCGTCAGCAGAATCGCATGATCGATTTACGATCGCACTTTCGATATGTATTTTTTGTACCCCGCGATTTCAATAGGCAATCATTCTTGGAAATTACCCTAGACATCTCACTCACACCCGACATAAATCGCTTAGGTTTCCCTAGTAACTCACAAATAATTTATCATGACGCCCGCCACCACTGTCGCGTGATTCATTTAGAACCGCAAGTTCGATATTTATCGGCGCACGTTCGATATCTATCTTTTGGAGCCCCTGGCTTCGATACGCAAACATTCTTGGAGATTACCAAAAATAAAATAAGTGTATGTGACCTGAGGCTGTTCCGGCGAATGTGCTGTATCCAAGGTTCTCGGGTGTCCAGCCGGATCAGAACATCGTAGTTCCACGATATTTCGGCGAATAAGTTGATGAACAGAACTTGCCTACGGAACTCAAACACCTGGAGAACGTGTTCCGCAAGAATGGGTATGGCAACCGCCAAATCCAAAGGGCCTTCCGACAACAGAAGTGCAGCAAGAACCGAGATGAAGATCAACCCAAAGAAGAGAAGCAAGCTTTGGCCTTTCTGCCGTTTGCTGGCAACGTGTCGTCAAAAATAGTGAGACTGTTAAGGCGACACAAAATTGACACAGTCTTCCGACCACCAGCAAAGATTCGTGACCTACTAGGAACGGCAAAAGGTGACGTAGGCCTCAACAAAGCGGGCGTATACAAAATCCTGCGGCTGTGGCAAATCCTACATCGGCCAAACAGTTCGCACGGTCGAGGACCGATGCAAGGAACACGAACATCACACCCGCTTACGCCAAGCCAGCCATTCGGCCCTAGCAGAACACTGCACTGAAACCGGACACACAGCGAAATTCGAAGAGGCAAAAATCCTGACGGCCACAAGTGCCTACTGGGATAGTATCTACAAGGAGGCCATAGAAATTCGGGTAACATATAACCCCATCAACAGGGACACGGTGTTTCAACTTAGCAAGGCCTGGAAACCATTATTAAACACCATCAAAGAGCAACGGCGCGAGCGGACTCGAGATGCTTCCGCCACGGCGGACGGAGATGTACTGCGCCTACCACCGGGCGTGGCTGCAGCTACCCCCACCCCTCCCACCACGCGGCGCCCCGCCGACTGCCCGCGCCGGGGTTCGACTCGGGACCCCGCGGACATAAATACCACGGACACAGCGCAGATAGATCATCCCCCTGGTGCACACTGCACAGTATGCGGACGACACAGCCTTCTACACGAGAAATGCGAACCTGGTCATTCGTAGGCTACAAAGGGCTTTAGACGACAAAGAAACTTGGGCCCGTCGCTGGCGCATCACCATCAACTCTGAAAAGACGCAAGCTATGTTGATTACCCGCAGGCTCGGAAGGCGCGAACCTCCTCAACGTCCCCCCTCCCCCTTCACCTTCACCTAACCGGAACCCAACTCCCCTGTCGCAGAACCGCGAAGTACCTTGGCGTAATCTGGACTCTCGTCTTACGTGGAAACCGCACATAGACGAGGTCCACAGGAAGGTTTGCGCCAGAATGTCCATCCTATACCCAATCCTGAACTCACCCAGCTCCCTTCCCTGCCCAGTAGGAGTAAATGTGTACCAGGTCCTGGTCCGACCAGTAATGGAATATGCGTGCCCTGTCTGGGGATACGCGGCAAAGCAGCACCTGGACAAACTCCAGAGGCTGCAGAACCGCGCCGTCAGGAGGGCATTGCATGTACCTCTTGGATTCCCCACAGATGATCTGCACGCCGCAGCTGAAATCCCACTCCTGAGAGAGCGTTTCCAAGATCTGGCAAGGGCCTTCTATGAGGGCTCTTCCAAATCAGGGAACGCCCTCATCCACTCGCTAGGTATGATATGTCCAGCGACAAGCACAAGCGCCCCATGACGATCTTCGACGATTAAGTCGAAGAGAAGAGCCCAATATCCAATCCCTAATCCTGCTCCTTCCCATATAACACCAAACATCTCGCCAACCTCAGGCAAATACCAGACACAAACAGAACAGTCATCACATTTCACAGACACCAAAAAGCTGAAGATATAATCACACACACACACGTACACAGGGGAGTAAAAGCCGAAAGGTTATAAACTCCCCCTCACACTTCCCCAAAGAGGGGAAAGTAACAGATGAGAGCAGCAGGCAGATCATTCCATCAGCACCACCTGATGATGGCGGAACGGTTATTCACCGAAATATCGTCGAACTTCGACGATCGGATCCGGCTGGACAGACGAGAACCTTGGATACAAAATAAGTGTAGCTGCATAAGTAGGGCTAAACATCATAATGTATTGATTAATGTCAACACTAATCCTGTAAACTGACTCGTTTCATATCGTTTCGATAAAAGAATGGTTCAAATGATCTCTGGAAGATGTAAGTAACAAAGTAACACGTTCTCTATTCTGCACTGCTCGAGTTCCCCCGCTGCCGTCGCTGTGCGGACATTTGCCTCGCCGGACATTTGCCATTCTTTTACCTGCTCCTAAAGGTTGGGTCCCTTGTCTCCCCCTCCTCCTCCTCCTCCCCATCGCTTATTGAGCCTTTCCGCTAGTTTACGTAACGTAGAACCAGAATCTCTCTAGATTTTCCACCACATGTCTAGAGAGAGTTTCCTTGTGGAAACTATTAAATGCACCTCGCATTGAAATCCGCTCTTAATTTCGAGCGTCAGTAAAACTTCGCCAATCTTGGAGTTTTGCGTTCGTCTAAATTATACTTCCCTTTTTCGGTGCTCCTGCAGCAGCTTTCTGTCGTGTTTTGTATACCATGGGGGATCAGTCCTGTCTCTTGTTAATTTATTTGATATGAATCTCTCGAGTGCTGTTGATACTATTTCTTTGAACTTAAGCCACATATGGTCTTCACTTACATAGTTTAGAAGGGTTGGAGACTGTCTCTTAGAAAGACATCAACCGAATTTTTAGTTGCTTTAATAAATAGATATATTTCACGTTCAGTTTTGGTGAATTTCTTTGATACGGAATTGAGCCTCGCAGCGACTGTGTGTTCACTAATCCCTGGATCCGTGGTGATGCTCAGAATTATCTGTGGCTGAGAGGTCAAGTGTGTTTTCGTAACCATTTACAATTTGCATGGCCTCGTGAACTAATTTTTCAAAATAATTTTATAAAAAGCATTTAGAAGAATTACGGAAGTTGTTTTCTATCTACAATATGGTCTGAAAATATATTTTTGTCAACATACGGAAGATAGATTGAAGTCACTGCCAACTATAAGGGTACCTATTTGTGAGACTCAAGTTTTCTTTGAACTGTTCAGCAACTGTTTCATCTGAGACCGGGGGTCGGTAAAAGGAGTCAGTTATTAATTTATTCCGGTTGTCGAAAATAACCTCTGCCCATAGTAAGCCACAGGAACTCTCTGCTTCAATGTCGCTTGTGAGCTGGAACACACATTACATTATTTTTCCTTAAGTTAGGTATGCTTCGTGTTTCTGCTGTAGTGCAGATCATTACAATTACGGCTTTTCCCTCCAAAACCTAGGATACTTTCTGTGTGACCCTGTAAATACCAGAGCTAAACAATGTAGAACAACAACGTACGTTACAAGCATAGCATTCTGTATTACTTCATTTCCTTATTTCTAACATTTTAAAATTGTACGTCGACTTTAGATGACATGTCAATCATAGATGTTCTTATCTCTATTTAGTGAACGTATTTTCAGTCATGTTTTGAACATTGTCCTGCTACACTTTATTAACTAATGTTTCGCCGCAAGGGATATCGCATTTTAGAGAGTAAATTAATATAGAGTACGTTGTTCTTCTTTTCAAACATGCGCGTACCCATTTCTTCTTTCCTTGTTGTCTTTTGGGCACGCAGTTGTAGTAATTAAAGTAGGCACAAATGCAGTGATCAAAAAGAAATGATCAGCGTACATTCGCATTCTCTTTACATCGTTCCTTTCTTGTTGCTCCCATGGCGATGGACTGTTTCTATCGCAATCAGTAAACGTGAAAGGAAGCTACCGTACAGACAGAGGAATCTATATCTAGAGTGGCAGGAGTCGATTCTGATCCCAATTTTTAAGAAAGGTGACAAAATGGATTGTAGTAATTATAGAGGGATATCGATATTACCAGTATGTTCCAAAATTTTCTCGAATATTCTGCTAAGCAGGCTTACACCATACGCAGTTGAAATTGTGGGGGATTACCAAGCCGGCTTTCGGAGGAACAGATCAACTATAGACCAAATATTCACCCTGCGTCAAATTTTGGAAAAGAAATGGGAATACAATAAACCAGTTCATAAACTTTTCATAGATTTTACAAAACCATATGATTCAGTATTGCAATCAAAATAGTACAGAATTCTTTTGGAACTTGGAATACCAAAGAAGTATGTCAGACTTATAGAAGTGAGTTTGAAAAACACAAAAGGTAGAGTACGCATGGGGAAATTGGAGTCAGAAGAATTTGTAATAAAGAACGGACTTAAGCAGGGAGATGCCCTGTCTCCGCTACTTTTTAATTTAGTCCTAGAATATATTGTACGAATGGCAGCAGATAATTCAGAGGGTGTGGAGTTAAATGGTAATATTAAGATATTAGGGTATGCAGACGAACTAAACATCATTAGCGATAAGAAAGAATCTGTAACAGCAAATGCGAATGCGTTAATAAAGGCTAGTGAAGATGTAGGTCTATGGATAAGTGAAGACAAAACTAAATACCTGGTTACTTCTAGAATGCCAACAGCAGTAGATCAGGAAATGTTAAGAGTTGGAGACATGCAGTTTGAAAAAGTGAACACATTTAAGTATCTAGGCGTGGACATCACTTCGAGAAATTAGATTGAATCCGAACTGAAGAAGAGATTTCGGGCGGGAAATGCGTGCTACTTCTCACTGAATAGATTACTTTCATCACGGATATTGTCTAGGAATTTAAAGATTGGAATATACAAAACTATTATTCTACCAGTTATGCTGTATGGGTGAGACTTGGTCTCTCACTGTGCAAAATGAAAAGCTGTTTCCAGTATTTGAAAACAAAATTTTGAGGAAAATTTTCGGAGCAAAAAGGGATGAAATTAGCGGAGAGTGGTGAAAACTGCATAACGAAGAGGTTCACGAACTCTATTAAAGCCCTGACATAATCAGTATTATGAAATCACGTAGGCTGCGATGGGCGGGTCACGTGGCTCGAATGGATGAGGGCAGGGCAGCGCGCAGAGTACTGGTAGGGCACCTAGAGGGAGAACGTCCCGTGGGGAGACCGAGGCGTAGATGGGAGTACAATGTGAAGGCTGATTTGAGGAGCCTAGGTATTGAAGGTGAATGGAAGGAAATAGCCCAAGACAGGGACAGATGGCGAAAATACGTTGCCGCGGTATGACCAGTGAGTATACTTGGCAGAACTAATTACATACTGACATAATCGTCGGTATTGTTTTCGTTTCCCAAAAGTTATAAATAATTTTATTTCGGGAAAGAAGCTCTGTATTTGGCCAAGATGTCGAAGAAGAAGGTCCCTTACGTACTGGTTGTACCGAGTAAGATGTGGAGACGGCGGTTTGAAAGCGGACGGAAGAAGTACGAGGAAGGGCGTCCCTTGCCTGAGGGATCGCTACCTGGTGAAGGGGCAAGTGTGGCAAATGTCCGGCATTCGTTGCCGTCAGCCGGCCTACCTCGGCGAGCCGGTGGCAGCGGCTGAAGGCGGCGTCCGGCAGCGCGGTGAGCAGGTTGTCCTGCAGGTGCAGCTCGTACAGGTCGGGCAGGGTGGCGAAGGCGTCGTCCTCGAGGCTGGCCAGCCCGCAGGCGGGCGCGCCCAGCACGCTGAGCGCGGGGAGTCCCCGGAAGGTGTCGGCCCCCAGCGCGGGCATGCGCGCGCCGCCCACCTCCAGCCGCGTCAGCGCCGCCGCCCGCAGCAGCACACTCTCCGCCCCCACCTCCAGCCCGTTGCCGCTCAGGTCCAGCTCGAGAAGCTGGCCGTTGCTCGAGAAAGTATTCGCGTCCAGCGTCGAGATGGCGTTGTTGTCGAGAGCGGCCCTCTCCAACTGGGACAGGTTGGAGAACGCTCGTGAGTCGATCCAGCTCAGCGGCGTCTTGCTTATCCTGAAACCAAAAAAAATGTACGAAGTTTCACAAGCTGCGACATTGTCGCCAGAAACCAGGGACCCGTATTTGTAATAAGTTTCCTTTAATTTACGTCTATGGTCACAAACTTTTCGTTAACAGATTACCGGTTTCGATATTTAATGACCATCATCAATTTAAGGAGATGGGACCTGGATAAACTGACTAAACCAGAGGTTGTACAGAGTTTCAGGGCCAGCATAAGGGAACAATTGACAGGAATGGGGGAAAGAAATACAGTAGAAGAACAATGGGTGGCTTTGAGCGATGAAGTAGTGAAGGCAGCAGAGGGTCAAGTAGGTAAAAAGACGAGGGCTAGTAGAACACCTTGGGTAACAGAATAAATATTGAATTTAACTTATGAAAGGAGAAAATATAAAAATGCAGTAAATGAAGCAGGCAAAAAGGAATACAAACGTCTCAAAAATGAGATCGACAGGAAGTGCAAAATGGCTAAGCAGGAATGGCTAGAGGACAAATGTAAGGATGTAGAGGCTTATCATACTAGGGGTAAGATATATACTGCCTATAGGAAAATTAAAGACACCTTTGGAGAAAAGGGAACCACTTGTATGAATATCAAAAGCTCAGATGGAAACCCAGTTCTAAGCAAAGAAGAGAAAACAGAAAGGTGGAAGGAGTATATAGAGTGTCTATACAAGGGCGATGTACTTGAGGACAATATTATGGAAATGGAAGAGGATGTAGGTGAAGATGAAATGGGAGATATGATTCTGCGTGAAGAGTTTGACAGAGCACTGAAAGACCTGAGTCGAAACAAGGCCCCAGGAGTAGACAACATTCCCTTAGAACTACTGACAGCCTTGGGAGAGCCAGTCCTGACGAAACTCTACCATCTGGTGAGCAAGATGTATGAGACAGGCGAAATACCCTCAGACTTCAAGAAGAATATAATAATTCCAATCCCAAAGAAAGCAGGTGTTGACACATGTGAAAATTACCGAACAATCAGTTTAATAAGCCACAGCTGCAAAATACTAACGCGAATTCTTTACAGACGAATGGAAAAACTAGTAGAAGCCGACCTCGGGGAAAATCAGTTTGGATTCCGTAGAAATATTGGAACACGTGAGGCAATACTGACCTTACGACTTACCTTAGAAGCTAGATTAAGGGAAGGCAAACCTACGTTTCTAGCATTTGTAGACTTAGAGAAAGCTTTTGACAATGTAGAGTGGAATACTCTCTTTCAAATTCTGAAGGTGGCAGGGGTAAAATACGGGGAACGAAAGGCTATTTACAATTTGAACAGAAACCAGATGGCAGTTATAAGAGTTGAGGGGCACGAAAGGGAAGCAGTGGTTGGGAAGGGAGTGAGACATGGTTGTAGCCTATCCCCAATGTTATTCAATCTGTATATTGAGCAAGCAGTGAAGGAAACAAAAGAAAAATTCGGAGTAGGTATTAAAATCCATGGAGAAGAAATAAAAACTTTGAGGTTCGCCGATGACATTGTAATTCTGTCAGAGACAGCAAAGGACTTGGAAGAGCAGTTGAATAGAATGGATAGTGTCTTGAAAGGAGGGTATAAGATGAACATCAACAAAAGCAAAACGAGGATAATGGAATGTAGTCGAATTAAGTCGGGTGATGCCTAGGGAATTAGATTAGGAAATGAGACAAAGTAGTAAAGGAATTTTGCTATTCAGGGAACAAAATAACTGATGATGGTCGAAGTAGAGAGGATATAAAATGTAGACTGTCAACGGCAAGGAAAGTGTTTCTGAAGAAGAGAAATTTGTTAACATCGAGTATTGATTTAAATGTCAGGAAGTCGTTTCGGAAAGTATTCGTATGGAGTGTATGGGAGTGAAACATGGACGTTAAATAGTTTAGACAAGAAGAGAATAGAAGCTTTCGAAATGTGTTGCTACAGAAGAATGCTGAAGATTAGATGGGTAGATCACATAACTAATGAGGAGGTGTTGAATAGAATTGGGGAGAAGCGGAATTTGTGGCACAACTTGACAAAAAGAAGGGACTGGTTAGTAGGACATGTTCTGAGGCATCAAGGGATCACCAATTTAGTATTGGAGGGCAGCGTGGAGGGTAACAATCGTAGAGGGAGACCAAGAGATGAATACACTAAGCAGATTCAGAAGGATGTAGGTTGCAGTAGGTACTGGGAGATGAAGAAGCTTCCACAGGATAGAGTAGCATGGAGAGCTGCATCAAACCAGTCTCAGGACTGAAGACCACAACAATAAAAACGTCAGATCTGCAGCAAAAATGAGAAAAACATAAATACACTCGCAAACTGTCTACAGCTTAAGAACAATACATAGACCATAATGAAAAGTAGTTCTGACAAAGTTTACATTTGTGCGCTTTAAATATGAAGAGGCATACCTGTTTCATAAAATAAGTCCTGCAGCCATATTGGCATCGTCAAATGTTAAATGCGGAATCAGCAGAAGCATCGTCAAATCCATATAAATAACATCACGTGTTTGAGCCATGTTGTCAGTAGTACTACTGTTTAAAACAAGCTGCCGTACAGTAGCCACAAGATGTTTGTGTTGTAAGTTCACCAGATGTCGCTAATGACGGCATACACTAGTTTTCAATAATTAATTGAAACAGCGAAAATAAAGGGGGATGTAATAATTGAAGTCTGTAATAAGGTTATAACGTATAAAAGGCATTATAGTAATAAAAATCAATAAAAAGAATAATATAGACTGGGACACTCAGATGTTTAGGACGGGTGGTAGAGACAGAGTGCATCGAGAGACATTATACTGAGTGCACTATTCGAAAATTACCTCAAGCAATTAAACAGAGAACCGACTCGTGGAGATAACATCTTGGACCTAACGATAACAGACCCGAACTTTTCGACTCTGTATGTACAGAACAGGGAATCAGTGATCATAAGGCCGTTGCAGCATCCCTGAATATGGAAGTAAATAGGAATACAAAAAAGGGAGGAAGTTTTATCTGTTTAGCAAGAGTAATAGAAGGCAGATTTCAGACTACCTAACAGATCACAACGAAAATTTCTGTTCCGACACTGACAATCTTGAGTGTTTATGGAAATAATTCAAGGCAATCGTAAAATGCGTTTTAGACAGATATGTGCCGGGTAAAACTGTGAGGGACGGGGAAAACCCACCGTGGTTCAACAACAAAGTTAGGAAACTACTGAGAAAGCATAGAGAGCTTCATTGCAAATTTAAACGCAGCCAAAACCTCTCAGACAAACAGAAGCTAAACGATGTCAAAGCTAGCGTAAGGAGGGCTTTGCGTGAAGCGTTCAGTGAATTCGAAAGTAAAATTCTATGTACCTACTTGACAGAAAATCCTAGGAAGTTCTGGTCTTACTTTAAATCAGTAAGTGGATCGAAGCAGCATATCCAGACGCTCTGGGATGCTGATGGCATTGAAACAGAGGATGACACGCGTAAAGCTGAAATACTAAACACCTTTTTCCAAAGCTGTTTCACAGAGGATGACCGCACTGCAGTTCCTTCTCTAAATCCTCGCACGAACGAAAAAATGGCTGACATCGAAATAAGTGCGCACTGCAGTTCCTTCTCTAAATCCTCGCACGAACGAAAAAATGGCTGACATCGAAATAAGTGTCCAAGGAATAGAAAAGCAACTGGAATCACTCAACAGAGGAAAGTCCACTGGACCTGACGGTATACCAATTCGATTCTACACAGAGTGCGCAAAAGAACTCGCCCCCCTTCTAACAGCCGTGTACCGCAAGTCTCTAGAGGAACGGAAGGTTCCAAACGATTGGAAAAGAGTACAGGCAGGCCCAGTTTTCAAGAAGGGTCGTCGAACAGATGCGCAAAACTATAGGCCTATATATCAGACATCGATCTGTTGTAGAATTTTAGAACATGTTTTTTGCTCGCGTATCATGTCATTTCTGGAAACCCAGAATCTACTATGTAGGAATCAACGTGGATTCCGGAAAAAATGGTTCAAATGGCTCTGAGCACTATGGGACTTAACATCTATGGTCATCAGTCCCCTAGAACTTAGAACTACTTAAACCTAACTAACATAAGGACATCATACACATCCATGCCCGAGGCAGGATTCGAACCAGCGACCGTAGCAGCCGCGCGGTTCCGGACTGAGCGCCTAGAACCGCTAGACCACCGCGGCCGGCCTGGATTCCGGAAACAGCGATCGTGTGAGACCCATCTCGCTTTATTTGTTCATGAGACCCAGAAAATATTAGATACAGGCTCCCAGGTAGATGCCATTTTCCTTGACTTCTGGAAGGCGTTCGATACAGTTCCGCACTGTCGCCTGATAAACAAATTAGGAGCCTACGGAATATCAGACCGGCTGTGTGGCTGGATTGAAGAGTTTTAGCAAACAGAACACAGCATGTTGTTCTCAATGGAGAGACGTCTACAGACGTTAAAGTAACCTCTGGCGTGCCACAGGGAAGTGTTATGGAACCATTGCTTTTCACAATATATATAAATGACCTAGTAGATAGATTCGGAAGTTCCATGCGGCTTTTCGCGAATGATGCTGTAGTACACAGAGAAGTTGCAGCATTAGAAAATTGCAGCGAAATGCAGGAAGATCTGCAGCGGATAGGCACTTGGTGCAGAGAGTGGCAACTGACCCTTAACATAGACAAATGTAACGTATTGCGAATACATAGAAAGGAGGATCCTTTATTATTTGATTATATGATAGCGGAACAAACACTGGCAGCGGTTACTTCTGTAAATTATCTGGGAGTATGCGTACGGAACGATTTGAAGTGGAATGAGCATTTAAAATTAATTGTTGGTAAGGCGGGTGCCAGGTTGAGATTCATTGGGAGAGTCCTTAGAAAATGTAGTCCATCAACAAAGGAGGTGGCTTACAAAACACTCGTTCGACCTATACTTGAGTATTGCTCATCAGTGTGGTATCCGTACCAGGACGGGTTGACAGAGGAGATAGAGAAGATCCAAAGAAGAGCGGCGCGTTTCGTCACAAGGTTATCTGGTAAGCGTGATAGCGTTACGGAGATGTTTAACAAACTCAAGTGGCAGACTCTGCAAGAGAGGCGCTCTCCATCGCAGTGTAGCTTGCTGTCCAGGTTTCGAGAGGGTGCGTTTCTGGATGAGGCATCGAATATATTGCTTCCCCCCTACTTATACCTCCCGAGGAGATCACGAATGTAAAATTAGAGAGATTCGAGCGCGCACGGAGGCTTTCCGGCAGTCGTTCTTCCCGCGAAGCATACGCGACTGGAACAGGAAAGGAAGGTAATGACAGTGGCACGTAAAGTGCCCTCCGCCACACACCATTGGGTGGCTTGCGAAGTGTAAGTGTAGATGTAGATGTTGGAAGGAGCTTCATTGTTGGTCTCCATTTGGCTGGCTGGTGGAATCCGTGACAATAAGGTTTTGGGAGTGTTCAGACGTGACAATGGCCTAGTGTTGGACTGCATGGGAATGTGATGGCAGGCATACGCATTGTAAAGGTTCCAGTCGCCCATATCTAATCACAAGGGAGAATCGATGTATTGTGCAGCAAGCACATTGTAACCTCTTTACATATCCGACTGTCATCTGAGAACAGGTAATGGACTTGGTGCAACATTCGGTGTCATCTCCCACCACAGTCAGAAACCAACAGCAGTGTGGTCAGGGAATTACTGTCCAATGCTTAGGCTGCCATTACGCAATGAAATGTCACAGACACCCTGCGTTCCCACGTTTTACCCCTCATGGGACAGTTTTTGGTGCCATTTTTCGACAGGACAATGCTCGGTCACATATGTCACGTGTCTCCGTGAACTATCTGCGTGATGTCGTACTGCTGTGGCCAGCAACATCCTCATATCTATTCCCCCACAGAATATGTAGGGCGTTTGAAAAGTCCGTGCAAAAATAAAAACTCCTTATGTTTTTGGGGTAAACCTTTTTTATTTTTCAACTTAGTCTGCTTTTAGACTTATACATTCGTCCAACTCTGTTCTAATTTGTTGATCCCTTCCGAATAACAGGAATTGTCAAAGACTGTAAAATAGCTATTAGTTGCTGCAATCACTTCCTCGTTTGAATAAAATCTTTGTCCCACCAGCCATTTCTTCAAATTGGGGAACAAATAGCAGTCCGCAGGAGGCAAATCTGGAGATAAGGAGTATGTGAAACGAGTTGGAATCCTATTTCCATTAATTTTGCGACCACAACTGCTGAGGTGTGTGTGTGCTGGCGCATTGTCATAATGGAAAAGGACTTTTTTGCGGTCGAATCGCCGGCGTTTTCCTTGAAGCTCGGTTTTCAAACAGTTCAATAACGGTGAATAATATTCACCTTTAATAATTTTACCCTTTTCCAGATAGTCGATGAGGATTATCCCTTGCGAATCCCAAAACACAGTCGCCAAACCTCTCCGGCCGAAGGAATGGTCTTCGCTTTTTTTCGTGCAGATTCTCCCTTGGTAACCCATTGTTTAGATTGTTATTTGGTTTCAGGCGTATAGTAATGTATCCATGTTTCATCCACAGTGACGAAACGACGCTTAAAGTCCTGCGGATTCTTCCTGAACAGCTGCAAACCATCCTTGCAACACTTCACGCGATTCCGTTTTTGGTCAAGCGTGAGCAATCGCGGAACCTATCTTGCGTATAGCTTTCTCATTTCCAAATGTTTATGCAAAATATTATCATCCATCACTATATCATGGATTTTATCAATGATTTCTGGAGTCGTAACCTCCACAGGGCGTCCAGAAAGTTCAGCATCACTTGTGCCCATATGGCCACTCCGAAGATTTTGAAACCACTTATAAACTGTTCTAATCGAAGGTGCAGAGTCACTGTAATGTTTATATAGCTTCTCTTTAGTCTTCTGAGGCGCTCTGCCTTGCATAAAGTAATGTTTAATCACAACACGAAATTCTTTTTCGTCCATTGTTTGACAATCATTCGACTTCCTTGATTCACACGGATGCCAAACACAAAGAAGTAGACACATATGGCTGAAACTTGGTGTGCGTTCTTTCCAAAGATGCTACTAACTAAACATGACCTCGATACGCGCCGGTGGTGCCATCTCTCGGACTTTGCACGGACTTCTCAAACGCCCATCGTATGTGTGGGGTAGCTGTCCCAATGCAGTATCCAGAACATTAATGATCAGTTATGACAGTTGTGGGTTGGGCTGCCTCGCAAGAAGATACAGTGGCCTTACGACAAGTTTTGCAATTGAATCAGTATATGTATCCACGCAAGAAGTGGCCCAGTATCATAGTGATAAGTGGACTTATACTGCCAGGCTCTTCGTAAAACTTACTCGAATTTGCAGTCGCTGAACTAACATCACATACCCTCTCAACCCGTGAAGTTCCGTTTCATTTCTTCCTCCCCTCCTGCATGCTTCACTTTTTTTCTCAGGCTATGTAACCTGGCCTGTGTTTACGGAGATGGCGTGGTAGAGGAGGCGATAACGTAGTGGTGGGGTATGTGTTGTGAACAATCACCGCACAGTTGCAGCTAGTCAGTGGAAGCCTATGCACGAACGTGTATCTTATATAAACTGTAAGCTACAGTTGGAGTGTTTGCAAATGACCACACATAGTGAGACAAAAAAAGACGCACCACTAAAGAGTTATCTGAATGGGGCAGAAATCGGTATGTGACGTATATGTACAGACAAACAAACGATTACAGCTTCAGAAAATTCGCATGATTTATTCAAGAGAAAGCGCTTCATAAATTCAGCAAGTCAGTGATGCATTGGCCCACCCTTGTCCCTTATAGAAGAAGTTATTTGGCTGGACATTGATAGAGTTACTGGATGTCCTCCTGAGGGATATCGTGCCAAATTCTGTCCAGTTGGTGTGTTAGATCGTCAAAATTCCGAGCTGGTTCGAGGGCACTGCACAATATGCTCCAAACGTTCTCAGTTCTGGAGAGATACGACCATTGCGATAAAATAGGGTAAAGCAGACTCACACGGAAAGATTTAGGTGTTCATTTCTCCCAAGTGTTGTTCGAAAGTGGAACGGTAATGAATATGTAGACGGTGTCGAAGAATTTCACCAGCTTCTGTGAAATTATGCCTAATGAAATGTCTCTGTATTGCGATTGTATGCTGTATAAATCAGTTGTTTCAACTTGCCGTACACATAAAAAGTCGTAGGAATGAGATTGGCTGGACGTGTGAGCCATAGAAATGGTCCTCCCTTACCCACGAGTGTGACACATAAGATGTCATCCGATGTCCACCGAACATTGTGACTCAAATAGTGCAGGAGACCTAATATGAAAAAAAAAGAAATACGCCTTTTATTAGCGAGGCCATATCCTGTTATAAATCTGGGACAGTGTTCTGAATGGAGTTATTCCAAACATTTTGAACATCTGTAATGAGTTTCTGACTTCAGAATATCGTAATTGTTTACTTCAATAAGAACTCAGAAAAGGCTGGATACAGTTTGAAGAGTGCGAGTGGAGTGGCAGTTATACACATACTGTGAACCTTGTATGCAAGCATATTAGCCAAATAACTTTGAACTCACGGCTCTCTTCTATCAATGCATTACGCAGTGCTGGACTTATTACGGTTGTTATGGTTCATCGTGATGATGCTTTTCAACTGCCACAGCAGTCAGATCTGCACAGGTGAAAAATCCACGCTCCATGCTCATCTCAGATATTCGGACCTAAATTAATATGGACATTTTTCCTTATTTTGATTTTAGAAAGCTTCCCTAAAAGTATGGAAAAGTATTAATTGCATAACTTTTCATTTTTTATGGAGCAATACTGCCTCAGTACAAAAACGAAATGCGTTGTCTCCTTGTCCGGACCAGGCACTTTCAATGATTTCCCTTGATATTGTACCCATTGTTTACCGATGAACTAATCAGCCCAAACAGTTACATTTCTGAAGATGGGGAAGTGGCCTTACTCCGCCCAAAATGACTAGCAGTGGTATGGAAAACATCCGAGAGGAACTCGACAACCACATCAGCAATTGGGGATCTCACTAGGTAACATAGTGCTTAAAAAAATGGTTCAAATGGCTCTGAGCACTATGGGACTTAACAGCTGTGGTCATCAGTCCCCTAGAACTTAAAACTACTTAAACCTAACTAACCTAAGGACATCACACACATCCATGCCCGAGGCAAGATTCGAACCTGCGATCGTAGCAGTCGCGCGGCTCCGGACTGCGCGCCTAGAACCGCGAGACCACCGCGGCCGGCTAGTGCTTAAAAACATTGATATAGAGACCATTAGGTGTATTTTAATTGCGTGAATGATTTTTTGCTCTATCTTTTAATAATTTCCAAAATCGAGGAGTTACTAATTTGCTCGATATCCGTTGCTTTCCATTATACCCAGGGCCGATCCAATTTTTTTTTTAACACAAGCAAAGTATCTTTTAGCGCCCTCTTCCCCCTTTATCCCTAGAACACTTTCATCGGTTTCAGTTTTCAGTGTTAATTGTGGCATGTACTGTATACATTTATACATTCCAGCACTTAGGCGCCCCTCTCAGCATGACAACTACAAATTATGATACATCCTGCATAAACATCTTACGAGAGTGGCAAAGTGTGTAATGTGATTGATATTTATATTGTTGCCCCCATTCTGAGGGGTATTTACCAATAACATTTTTTGTAAATCTTTCAATCTACCTCTGAAGAAGACAGTGGGCTGAACGAAAGCACAGCCCTTTTCAGCCAATAGTTGTAGTTTGTGCTGTTGTGACATCAATTATTCATGACAAGTGGATGCTTATTTCATTTTGTTGGGTCTTTAATTTCATATAAACTCATAGTCGGGAGGAAGATGTTGTTCACTATGTTTCCTTCATTCCAAATCCCGCCATTTGCCTTACGGTTGAGAGAACAGCATCTCGGTCGGAAAAACTGCAGCTGGGATTGATTGCCTGCGGTTCGGTTTATATATCTTCACATTATTCAGTGGTCTTGATGACGTTATGTCGCGATCTTGGGATTTTGTTGATGTAGAAAATATTCGTCTTCTGTAGAAGATGAAAATCTGGTCGATGTAGAGAACATTGTCTTTTCTGTGGGAGTTGACTGAACATTGCTCATAATTTGTTCTTAACATATCAGGCTGCTATATCTTCTCAAATCCTTTAAGATATTCTTGGAATGTTGCCTGTGGCATTGATTTCACTGGTTTCCCAAACAAAAAGCAAGGTACGGAGAGAATACACACTAGTACATCACGAAAGTATTGATGTATTTAGCGTTAACAAGCGTGATATCTTGATTCCATTACCATGAAATCTATCGAGCCTTTCAGTTATGCCGTAACATATAAAAAGTGAGCTTTAACAATACGCCTGCAAGAGAGCTCAGTAACCTTTGGACTGCGTCGTTTACTCGTAGAAATGACGATTTTACTACGTAAGAGGAAAATCATGTATGGAAGAAGTGTAAAGCTAATTTGGGAATATATTTCGCTTAGCATTCATAACATACGTTGGTGTTTTACTTGAACAAGGCACAAACTCACGGGTGGCATGTCGTTCGGCGATTCACAGATCACTTGGCTCTATAAAGAATGGATGTAGAGTTTAAACTTGCAACCATCGTTCTTTGGAAAATATTTTTATCTTTACGAACATTTTATTATCTACGACAATTAGACGACTATCGACCACTTTCCATCGAAAATGCCGTATTAGAGCGCAGGCGTATTCCGGGTGGTCTATGAAGATCCTTAACTCATTCTTGTAGTCTATAGTCCGCCTCCGTAGCGTAGCGGTAGCGTTATCGCATACTACGCAGGGGGCCCGTGTTCTGTGTCCTTCTTCATCATTTTCATCATCAGTGACTCGCAAGTCGCCGATGTGGCGTCACCTAAAAAGGACTTGCAATACAGCGGCCGAACTCCCCCGAATGGGGCCTCCCGGCCAACAATGCCATACGATCATTTCATTTCATTTTTCAGTCTATAGATTCTAAACAAAGTTGCAGTAGCATTGCTGAGACTCCGAGAATACTACGGGACATCTTCAGAAATGCTCTGCGACAATTCCAACAAACTTAGCTGCGCTGGGTAGCCGCGTGGTCTAAGCCGCCTTGTCACGGTCCGCGCGGCTCCCTCCGTCGGAGGTTCGAGTCCTCCCTCGGGCATGGGTGTGTGTGTTGTCCTTAGCATAAGTCAGTTTACTTTAGACTAAATAGTGTGTAAGCTTAGGGATCGATGACCTCTGCAGTTTGGACCCATAAGATCTCCAACAAATTTCCAATTTACAGCAAACTTAAAAGTATAGTTGCGAACGAATTTACAAGGAACAAAAATGAAATGAAAGAACGTCGTAACTTTTTCTCACGTGTGCAATAAAATATCTCGTCTCTTATTAGTCACAACCTTATGCTGAACTTAAACTTCTGTCTCATCATATATCGGGAAACTGGTTAGGGATATGTTAAGATTTGTGACGCGTCTTAAGCCCATCTTCCCTTGGCGCCCCAAGTGGCGGCTTGTGCCGCTTGGGCCGTAAATCGACCCTGTTTGCACCCTCAAATCTTGTTTATGTTCACATTGTCAAATACTTTGACCAAATCTTAATTGCTATGTGTGTTGTAGGTTCTGTTATCGTCTTTTCTCTATTACTTGCTTCAGAACAAATACATTGTCCGTATTTGACAAGAAGCCTTTACATAATACAAAAACAACAGAAGAAATTTTTAATAAATAAAGGAGTAGGACAAGAGTGTCGAATATCAACCATTCTTTTTAACAATTACTTTAATGACATTATCCTGCATGGGGAGCGGTACATACAGAAAGGTATTTACAATACAAAAAGACATCGTGCAAAATGCTTCCAAGGTTCTCGGATGTACAGTCGGAGCCAGTCATCAAAAGTCCACGATATTTCGGCAAACGACCGTTCCGCCATCATCAGGTGGTATTTACATTGAGGTGACAAAGGTCATTGGATAGCGATCTGAATATATACAGATGGCGGCAGTATTGAGTACACAAGGTGCAAAAGGACAGTGCACTGGCGGAGCCGTCATTTGTACTCAGGTAATTCATGTGAAAAGGTTTTCGACGTGATTACGGTAGGTGTTAACAGACTTTGAACAAGGAATGGTAATTGGAACTATATGTATGGGACATTCCATTTTGGAAGTCGTTAGGGAATTCAACATTCTGAGATCCACAATGTCAAGAGTGTGCCGAGAATACTAAATTTCAGTTATTACCTCACACCATAGACAACACAGACGCTGACGACCTTCACTTAACGACCGAGAGCAGCGGCGTTTGTTGTCAGTGCTAACAGACAAGCAACCTCAGAAGTCAGTGTGGTATGTACAACGAACGTATCCGTTAGGACAGCGCGGCAAAATTTGGTGTTAATGGGATATGGCAGCAGGCAAACGACACGACTGCTTTTGCTAACAGCATGGCATGGCCTGTGGAGCCTCTCCTAGGCTCTTGACCATATCGGTTGGACACTATACAACTGGACAACCGTGGTCTGGTCAAATCAGTCCCGATTTCAGTTGGTAAGAGCTGATGGTAGGGTTCAAGTGTCACGCAGAGCCCACGAAGCCACGAACCCAAGTTCTCAACAAGGCGTTGTGCAATTACGGAATTGTGCTGGTTTTGTTTAGATAGAAAGGACTGGGTCCTTTGGTCCAGCTGAATCGATAATTGACTGGAAACGGTTATGTTCGGTTACTTGGAGGTCTTTTGCAGCCATACATGGACTTCATGTTCCAAAACTACTATGGAATTGTTATGGATGATGCTGCACCATGTCACTGGACCACAATTGTTGGCGATTGGTCTGAAGAACATCCCGGACAATTCGGGCTAACGATTTAGCCACCCAAATCGCCCGACATGAATTCTATACGTCATTAATGGTATATAATCGAGAGATCAGTTCATCCACAAAATCCTACACCGGCAACAGTTTTGCAGTTATGGACGGCTATGGAGGCAGCATAATTTAATATTTCTGCAGGGAACTTCCAACGACTTGTTGAGTCCATGCCACGTCGAGTTGCTGCGCCGGGCAAAAGAAGGTCCGACACGATATTAGGAGGTATCCCGTGACTTTTGTCACCTCAGTGCGTACCTGTCGGTCTAGAGTTCGGATCACTCCGGCCCAGCACCGTGATATGCGGTGAAAGAGCACGCGGCTGCGAAGTTCGCGGAGAGTCTCCGCTGCCCGTTGTCTCAATCGCTTTTCGCGTCCGGATGTCACGTTCTGTTTTGAAAGAGCTTAGTATTAGCCCCCACGCCTTGCTCAGTTGTAAGACCGTCTCACTATTGATTAAATAATCCGACACCCGGATTTCCGTTGCTTCTTTTAAAACGCAGTCCCAAAATTTATCGGTGGTAGCTAGAACTTCCGTTTGCAGGTAATTAATTTTATGTCCCTTTTCGATGCAGTGTCCCACTTTCACAGATTTGTTGGGCCGCAGTAAGCGCGTGTGGTGCTCGTGTTCTGTACATCAATCTTCAATTGTGCAGGTAGTTGCTCAAATATGTTGGTTTTTTTTTCCGGGGGCCAACTAGGGCCGACCTAAGGGCCAGCATATATAAACACCGCCAGCACGCAGTAGGCACTTCATTCCATCAGTACCACCTGAAGATGGCGGAACGATTCCTCGCCTAAATATCGTGGACCTTCGACGTTTGAATCCGGCAGTACATCCGAGAATCTTGGAAGCGATACATACGCCGAGAAAGCCGCATATTACGTACTTTGTTAAATTTTTACTTTGTGCGGCTGCTGTCATGATATTGCAAGAAAAAGATGACGACTTAAAACGTGTACTTTACCTACTGAATCACCTCCGTACTCCGTAAACAGTACGATGTTGATACTTCTAAAACCATACTGTGGTGGTGGGTTTTGGGGAAAAGATCCCGTCCGATTCAAAAATTATCGTAGATAATATGATTTTAGAACAAGCGTCATCTTTCACTTATTTAGGATGTTAAAATGGGCCTAGACAATATTAAAGATCTAGATGGAAAGTTGGCTACATTTGGGAATATTTGTGATTCTACTGACAATGTATGTGAAAATAAGGTCAGACGGGAAACGACAGTAAAATTTTATAGACTTATGTTCTTTGCAGCACTTCTCGGTTGCTGCTTACCTGCAAAAGGAACAGTAAGTAAAACGCGGAGTGCAGGAATGAAATTTCTAAGGAGGACAAAATGGTACTCAAGAAGGGACCACATAAAGAAATAGTGCTAAAAGTAGAGCCAATTGAAAGCAGACTAACCAAATACAACAATATCTGGTACGAACACGTACAAAGGATGGAGAGTAAAAAGCTTTCCAAACTCATCGTAGCTTACAAACCAGCAGAAATAAATGTTGGGAGTCGTACCGAAAGATGGATAGACAATTTCAGAAGGCAAAAAAAGCTCAATTCCTAACCCATGAAATGTAGAAGAAGAAAAATCTGAAGAATTGAGGTCAATCATTGCACCTTTTACGTGTAACTTAAAATAGAACTGGTCGTATTTTTACATTTTTTGAAACTTACATTAATAAGTGGCTGATAAGGTTGGAAGATCGCTTTAATGATATCTAGAATATGAAGACAAAATGTTGAACAATGTAGAACGCCGATACGTAGCAGATGATCAAATGTTGGAAGCTAAAATTATTTTATTATTTTATTATGTAAGTACTTTATATACCGTATATGAGGACGTTGATAATTTCCTTTGAGTTTTATTTATCAGCGAACCTTATTTAAAATCTCTGCTAGCTCTGAAAGCCATACATATCATAAAAATGGTTGTACGTATATGTTCAATACCTCCTCCTCCTAAGCGAGTGGACCGACGTAAACCAAACTTGGTATACATATCGCTTAACTGTCTGAAACACTCGCTGCGGGATAGGAACTACCCACCTATCAGAGTTCAGGAGATATGACGTCATAAACAACTATCTGCGTGATAAACTGCCACAACTTTCATGACGTTTAAATTTATTGCTTCCCTGCTACTGACTATTCGCAACAAATTTCGCAGACAGTATTCACATATGTCGCTAAATGCACCAACAAAATTATACCATAGCTACCACACACAATTCAGGAGATATAACATAGCAAACATTGAGAATGAAGAAGTGCTGCATTGTTAATGACGTTTAAATTTATTACTTCTTTGCTGCAAACTCTATTCATTCCACAGACAGTATCTACATATCTCGCTGAATTTAGCTGCACAAGTATGTCATTGTACGCTACATATTTCAAGAGACAAGAAGTCGTAAACACTGAGACACGTGAAAAAATGTCGCAGCATGCACGCAATTTCTATACGTAATTTATTCTTTACTACCAAGACACTCCTACAATCGAGTCAGTTTAAGCAAATCCTTGATACCTGACAGCGCTTTTGATGGTTTTCAGCTGCGAACCGCAAACGTCTGTAGGCGAGAACAATAGCTGTCTGTAGAGCAATGAAGAGACGTTGCCATAGAAACCTTTACAAAAATTGCGTAGTAGACACGCGATGTAGATGCGCCAATCGTACAGAAACTGTATCATAATTTCAAAGGTGTTTTCACAAATACATGGAATTAATTTTTTTCGATATTGCGCTACAAATACACTCCTGGAAATTGAAATAAGAACACCGCGAATTCATTGTCCCAGGAAGGGGAAACTTTATTAACACATTCCTGGGGTCAGATACACCACATGATCACACTGACAGAACCACAGGCACATAGACACAGGCAACAGAGCATGCACAATGTCGGCACTAGTACAGTGTATATCCACCTTTCGCAGCAATGCAGGCTGCTATTCTCCCATGGAGATGATCGTAGAGATGCTGGATGTAGTCCTGTGGAACGGCTTGCCATGCCATTTCCACCTGGCGCCTCAGTTGGACCAGCGTTCGTGCTGGACGTGCAGACCGCCTGAGACGACGCTTCATCCAGTCCCAAACATGCTCAATGGGGGACAGATCCGGAGATCTTGCTGGCCAGGGTAGTTGACTTACACCTTCTAGAGCACGTTGGGTGGTACGGGATACATGCGGACGTGCATTGTCCTGTTGGAACAGCAAGTTCCCTTGCCGGTCTAGGAATGGTAGAACGATGGGTTCGATGACGGTTTGGATGTACCGTGCACTATTCAGTGTCCCCTCGACGATCACCTGTGGTGTACGGCCAGTGTAGGAGATCGCTCCCCACACCATGATGCCGGGTGTTGGCCCTGTGTGCCTCGGTCGTATGCAGTCCTGATTGTGGCGCTCACCTGCACGGCGCCAAACACGCATACGACCATCATTGGCACCAAGGCAGAAGCGACTCTCATCGCTGAAGACGACACGTCTCCATTCGTCTCTCCATTCACGCCTGTCGCGACACCACTGGAGGCGGGCTGCACGATGTTGGGGCGTGAACGGAAGACGGCCTAACGGTGTGCGGGACCGTAGCCCAGCTTCATGGAGACGGTTGCGAATGGTCCTCGCCGATACCCCAGGAGCAACAGTGTCCCTAATTTGCTGGGAAGTGGCGGTGCGGTCCCCTACGGCACTGCGTAGGATCCTACGGTCTTGGCGTGCATTCGTGCGTCGCTGCGGTCCAGTCCCAGGTCGACGGGCACGTGCACCTTCCGCCGACCACTGGCGACAACATCGATGTACTGTGGAGACCTCACGCCCCACGTGTTGAGCAATTCGGCGGTACGTCCACCCGGCCTCCCGCATGCCCACTATACGCCCTCGCTCAAAGTCCGTCAACTGCACATACGGTTCACGTCCACGCTGTCGCGGCATGCTACCAGTGTTAAAGACTGCGATGGAGCTCCGTATGCCACGGCAAACTGGCTGACACTGACGGCGGCGGTGCACAAATGCTGCGCAGCTAGCGCCATTCGACGGCCAACACCGCGGTTCCTGGTGTGTCCGCTGTGCCGTGCGTGTGATCATTGCTTGTACAGCCCTCTCGCAGTGTCCGGAGCAAGTATGGTGGGTCTGACACACCGGTGTCAATGTGTTCTTTTTTCCATTTCATTTTACACTACTGGCCATTAAAATTGCTACATTACGAAGATGACTTGCTACAGACGCGAAATTTAACCGACAGGAAGAAGATGCTGTGATATGCAAATGATTACCTTTTCAGAGCATTCACACAAGGTTGGCGCCGGTGGCGACACCTACAACGTGCTGATATGAGGAAAGTTTCCACCCGATTTCTCATACACAAACAGTAGCTGACCGGCGTTGCCTAGTGAAACGATGTTGTGATGCCTCATGTAAGGAGGAGAAAATCGTACCATCACGTTTCCGACTTTGATAAAGGTCGGATTGTAGCCTATCACGATTGTGGTTTATCGTATCGCGACATTGCTGCGTGCGTTCGTAGGGATCCAATGACTGTTAGCAGAATATGGATTCGGTGGGTTCAGGAGGGAAATACGGAAGCCGTGCTGGATCCCAACGGCCTCGTATCACTAGCAGTCGAGATGACAGGCATCTTATCCGCATGGCTGTAACGGATCGTGCAGCCACGTCTCGAACCCTGAGTCAACAGATGGGGACGTTTGCAAGACAACAACCATCTGCACGAACAGTTCGACGACGTTTGCAGCAGCATGGACTATCACCTCGGAGACCATGGCTGGTGTTACCATTAGTGCTGCATCGCAGACAGGAGCGCCTGCGATGGTGTACTCAACGACGAACCTGGGTGCACGAATGGCAAAACGTCATTTTTTCGGATGAACCCAGGTTCTGTTTACAGCATCATGATGGTCGCATACGTGTTTGGCGACATCACGATGAACATTCATTATCCTCATACTGGCATACCACCCGGCGTGATGGTATGGGGTGCCACTGGTTACATGTCTTGGTCACCTCTTTTTCGCATTGACGGCACTGTGAACAGTGGACGTTACATTTCAGATGTGTTGCGATCCGTGGCTCTACCCTTCATTCGATCCCTGCGAAACCCTACATTTCAGCAGGATAATGCACGACCGCATGTTGCAGGTCCTGGATACAGAAAATGTTCGACTGCTGCCCTGGCCAGCACATTCTCCAGATCTCTCACCAATTTAGAACGTCTGCTCAATGGTGGCCGAGCAACTGGCTCGTCACAATACGCCAGTCACTACTCTCGATGAACTGTGGTATCGTGTTGAAGCTGCATGGGCGGCTACCTGTACACGCCATCCAAGCTCTGTTTGACTCAATGCCCAGGCGTATCAAGGCCGTTATTACGGTCAGAGTTGTTTGTTCTGGGTACTGATTTCTCAGGATCTATGCGCCCAAATTGCGTGAAAATGTAATTACATGTCAGTTATAGCATAATATATTTGTCCGATGAATACCCGTTTATCATCTGCATTTCTTCTTGGTGTAGCAATTTTAATGGCCAGTAGTGTATGTTTTCGTTTCTAATAGAAAACTTCCAAAATGAATACTCGAACACTGACGGGTTTGCCAGCTATCATAACAATAAAATTCTGAGCAAGTTCCACTCTTTAATCTGTTTCTTTCATTTGTCCACTGTGCCAAAATTAGTGAAAAATACGGTCACCATCTGCATCAGCCGTCGAAAGAGCCCAAAAGTTTCCAACAGTTTTCAGCAATTTTTATGCTTTCTGACGCTGAAATATCACACCCATTTATCAATATAACTACAATTTCGAAACTTATGTCTTCACAGGTTAAATTATAATTGGCCTTCAAGTTCGTTTCTTCTTGTTTGAAGCACTTTGAAGATGGAACATCTCCAACACTAATTTTCTCTTCAGAATTTTAGCACGCTGACTGGGAATGAAGTGCTCCAGAATTACCACACATACTTTAAGACCAACAAAACTACGCAATACGAGGGAATTATCCGAAAGGGATGGAAATCGATAGATGTGATGTATACATACAGACAAATTATTAGAATTTCAGAAAAGTTTGACGATTTTTTTCGAGAGAAAAAGCTTCCAAAATTGGTCTCTATTGGTCATCGGGGCTCAGTTCGAAGCGGAACTCATCACTAAAGACAAATCTATTCCAGTCAATCAGATTACAGTCCGAAGACGTGTCTGAAGAAGCGATGGACAGCGGTAGGATATCAACCTGAATGTCGCCTTCCATATAGCCCGACAACCAGGAATGGTGGTCCGGGATGCCATTTCTTTTCATAGAAGGACCCCTTTCATTGTCATCTGAAGTACGCTTATAGCCAACGGTACGTCGGGGATATTCTAAGCCCCGTTTTGTTGCCCTTCATGACAGTTCATCATAGGCTTACATTTCAGCAAAATAATGCCTACCCGCAAACAGCTAGAGTTTCTATTACTTGTCTTCGTGCTTGCCAAACCCAACATTGGCCAGTAATGTCGCATGATCTCTTCCAAACTGAGAACGTTTGGAGCATTATTGGCAGGGCCCTCTAAACGTCTCTGGATTTGACTGTCTAACGCGCCAGTTGGATAGAATTTGGCACTGCATCCCTCAGGAGCATATCCAACAAGACTATGTATCAATGCCAAAACGAATAGCGGTTTGCATAAGGGGCAAAGGTGGAGCGAAGCTTTATTTACTTGCTCAATTAGTGTAGGGCTTTCTCTTGAACAAATCATCCAATATTTCTGGAATTGTAATCATCTGTCTGTACATGTACGTCTCATCTACCGATTTCCGACTTTTTTTTCACTCTTCGAGCGGATTTCAAGTTATTTCCCTTCCTACTACTCTCGAGACACTGAAAGGCTCCCAACTTTCAGTAAAGAGAGCTGCGTCATCACAGGGAATGGTATATACACGGCTATACACTTGTTCTGAACGTAGAATGACCATAACATATTGTAATAAATATTCAATTCTGTTTCAAGGTTGCAATTTGCAATAACATTAATGGCAGGAAGAATAATCATAATAAAATTCCTCAAAATCGGTGACATCAAAGATTATTCTTAAATTCCTTAGGTGCCGCTGGGAGGAACGTTCCAAACTTGCGCGCATATTCTCGATTTTCTGGACGCTTGGTGACACTATAGTTCAATTCTTTTATCTTGGCAGCTCGCGCATGCCCGCCCAGACGCAGGAGATTGCTGTGTTGCCAGTTGCACGCGCCAAGAGAAGCAGCGCCATAGTATAGTATAGTTCCCAAACTTACGTTTAGGGGGTAGCGCGCAGTTTATGAAATAAAGCCACCACGGCCGCATTAACCCTTTCGCTGCTTCAGAGACGTGCTCCCCGCATTCCGCGCTGTGCGCGATTTTGTCATCACTGCACTGCTAGCCTGTGCAGACACATGGTGTTCCCACTGCTTTGACACACTTATCATTCGATTTCACAAAAACTATTTGGCCCAAAAATTTGATTTTTACACATTTTCTTGACTGATACCTTCCCCCCATAAATGACTTAATTTTGTTTCGATGTTTAACGCAGTTATTGTGCAGCATTAAATGTAGTAAACCATTGCACGAAATTTTGAAGAGTTTGCAGAGGTAAAAGGCCACAGCGTATACTTTCCGTATGGTCGATTTTAGTTGCCACTAGAAATTTCAAAAAATTACATTCAAACGAATAAAATTCATGAATTAAAACACTTCGATATTGTTTTTAAATAAAGAAAGTATTAAGCACTGGTCAAGCTTTGAACTTAGAACCTTTCGCTAAGCAGCCAAACACCTTAACCATTACCCTAACACAACTCGCCTTGCAATAGAATTCCTGGAGTAGTATTCAGCATCACGCAAACGACCGACAAACACTGTTGGAATGACTACGAATTATTCACGTTTCCTCGAAGTGCAATAGGAAATAAACAAGTACCACTGTTCTTTATTGCGAAAAAGCGGTTAGTGAGAATGAATTTCCTTGCTATCGCCTGAATTAGGAGGCTTATTGCTTGTTTGGTTTAATTAATTAATAGAATATGAATCAGTTGGTATAAAGAATGCTTTTTCCAAACTTTCTTTTATATAAAGTCTGCTATCAAGACATTGCTTTTGTTCAATCACTTTATTTATGACTGAAAGTTTCTAAAACTGAAGACACTCGTCCGTGCTCTGCACTACAGCCGAGCTCTGGCAACGCCGTTCTCTGTTCATTGGCTGACTGTGTTTTGTGACGTCAGATGCGCAGAACGAACCTAAACTGGGCCGCCGTCGTAAATGCGCTGTGGATAAACACGATCTTACAAAACATAAATAGTGATTAAATTTGAACTGTTGGTATTACTACTGTGATTAACTGGGTGATGCCACGCAAGACAGACGTGACCCTGTCTTCCCAAGCTGGCCACTTCAACCTGTGATTCGAGTGAGAGTACAGACCTGAGGACAGTGAGCGCTGGCGTTCCGCTGAAGACATCGGGACCCAGACGCGTCACGTTAGTTTGACTCAGATCCAGAAAGGACAGGTGGGCCGCGTTCAGAAATGTTCCGCTGGACGGCACCAGCAGTGGGTTGCTGCTCACATTCAGCTGCTTCAGCTTGGGCACAGTGACGAACGCGTCCGGTCGGATGGAGACGATCTCATTCCCGTGGAGATCGAGAACTTCCAGCTCCGGGAGGTCCGTCAGGCCGTCCACTGCACGCAGGCGGTTCTCCTTGAGACGCAGTGTCCAGAGGCCGGTGAGGTTCCGGACGGTAGCAGGCGGCACAGTAGCGATGCCACACCGGCTGAGTTCCAGAATCCTCAGGTCTGGGGCCACCAGAAATGGCTCACCTGTGACACATGTAACACACTCCTAAGCAAACACGACATGTATGAAGTTTTTTCTTTTCTTTATTGCGAAAGATAGACCCTATTATCAATGATAATGTAAATGTTTGTTAGTCACCCCCAGGAGATATTTCGCGAAATACGATATAGAGAGAAGAAACCTGTATCAAACGTAGTCATTAATTCCAAGTTGTAACGAAAAGCTGTCTTCTGAAAGCAGCGGAAGCAATATGTAATCGTGTACTCATCTGGCTTCAGTCTGGCGCCGTGCAGACAGACTCTGCACCTAAGAGAAACGCAGTGTTCATCGAGCGCTCCACAATTATCCCGGCACACTCAGCATGATGATTCCCAAATATGGTATGGTTCAAACAAGTGACCCCTATTTTCCAGGGCATCCTCAGTCAGGGATAATACAGGGGTGACGGGTATAAAAGGGTGGACCCGCCAACAAGTTGGAGGACAGAACGGTAGGCGTCTGTGACGTTACCCGTGTGTCGCTCGTTGCCCCGCTGCAGACTTAGAATAGTTAGCGATGCCGGCGTAGTGCCATCAAGAAGGAGATAGGCGCGGCTTTGCTGGCAGCTGGCTTGAAGTGTCCACACAGCACACACATCATCAAGATGTAGAAGAAAGAGCAACACTTGGTCATCGAGGCCACGCAGGGTAGCCGTGCGGTCTGAGGCGGCCTGTCACGGTTCGTGCGGCTGCCCCCGTCGGAGGTTCGAGTCCTCCCTCGGGCATGGTTGTGTGTGTTGTCCTTAGTGTAAGTTAGTTCAAGCTAGAGTAAGCAGTTCGTAAGCCTAGAGACCGATGACCTCTGCAGTTTGGTCCTATAGTCCTTACTACAAATATCCAATTTGGTCATCGAGAATGTTGAAATAAACCTTCTAGTTCACATTCAACTAATTACAGGAATGCAGTCGGGTGAAGTCGTCGACAACCTTAGATATTTCGACCGGTGACCACCCTGTCGTTTTCAGGGCGAATCTGCAACAAGTAAGCGCTGTGCGAGAGAATTCAAAAACCTCGGTTTGCAGAGCAGTTCCGGAAAGACAAAACACACACACACACACACACACACACACACAAACTACAAACACTAGCACCATCATAACCAAAGGTACCCAGCGCTAAAAGTTATTTATAATGAAAATTACTGACGTGGGAATTAACTCTGTACCTCTATTTTTGAAAAGGAAGACAGATTCCACGCAGTGTTTAAGGAAATATCTCCATCTCTGTTTACAAGGAGGCTTGGTAATTTTATCTAATTGCTTTCTTAATAACACTATTCCAATAGCTGAAAGTGCATGGCAGAATCTCCTTGTTGTTGTATTCCATAGGATTACCGAAGCCACGACAATGTTCTGCAATAACCGATTTGCTTGGCTGTTGTAATTGTGTTCAGTACACCGGTCCTCCCCTGTCATGATAATCAGACCACATATGACACGCCACAACTGCAAGGAATACGATACATACCCCCCTTACGCAAACCAAAATCATCTTTAACGGAATCTAAAAGGACCCTAATCTTAGATGGAGGCGGAAAACATATTTCACATCATATTGCCGCAAAATACGACCAGTCTTGTTGGAAATGTTCCCCCAGTAAGGTACAAAGTACATAGACCTTGGTACCGACTCGGTATTATCGTCACTCACCCTGTGCGCCTTTGGTCGAGAACGCAACGTCCGTCTAATCTATCTTTCACTATATGCATTCTGACGAAAGTTGCCCTGAAGATGTGTTAACTCAGCTGACAAACTCTCAGGGCCTCAAATGACGTGGGCCCTGTGAAGAATAGTGCGAACTACCTCTTCACACTGAGCCGGATGATGACAACTATCAGCCCACAGATGCAAGTCATTGTGAGTAGGCTTCCTGTAAACAGCCTTCTTCCTGCCCAGCACATCGACCTCCATCATGAAACGAATAATCGGGTCCATTGCATCCAGATGTTCTAAAAAGACATTCAATTTCTCACTGTCAGGAGACCAAACAGCAAAAGAATCGTCTAAACAGACTGTAAAGCAGTAAAAACGACGCACCACGAAGTAATTATCTGTAAGGGACGGAAATCAGTAGATGTTATTTACATGTACAGATAAACAAATGATTACAATTTCAGAAATATTGGATAATTTATTCAAGAGAAAAAGTTTCACAAATTGCGCAAGTCAATAAATCTTTGCTCCACGTCGGGTCCTTATGCAAGCAGTTATTCGACTTCGCATTGATTCATAGACCAGTTGGATATCCTCCTGACGATATAGTGCCAGAATGTACAAATGGCGCATTAGATCGTCAGATCCCGAGATGGTTCGAGGGTCCTGCACGTAATGCTCAAGACATTCTCAATTTTGGAGAGATCCGGTGACCTTGGTGACCAAGGTATGGAGTGGCAAGCACAAAGACAAGCAATAGAAACACTCACCGTGTGCGGGCGGGCATTTTCTTGCTGAAAGGTAAGTCGACGATGACTTGCCATTAAGGGCAACGAAATGGGGCTTATAATGTCGTCGACGTAACGCTGCGCTTAAGGGTGGCGCGAATGACAATTAAGGGGTCATGCTGTGAAAAGAAATGGTACCCCAGACCATCATTCCTAGTTGTTGGGCCGTATGACCGGCGACAGTCAGGTTGATCCCATTACTGTCTGGGGCGCCTCCAAGACACGTCTTCGCTAGTCTTTAGGGCTCAGTCCGAAGCGGGACTGATCACTGAAGACAATTCTACTCTAGTCAATCACATTTCAGGCCGAATTGTGTTTGAATACTCCCCGGACAGCGGTAGGATACCAACTTGACTTCCGTCTACTATACGGAGCAACAACCAGGCGTGATGTTCTGGGGTGCCATTATTTTTCACGGCAGGAGCCCCTCTGTTGTCACCCGCGACACCCTTGCAGTACTGCAATACGTCGACGATATTCTGGGCCCCATTTTGTTGCCCTTCACGGCAACTCATTCTGGGGATATATTTCAGCAAGATAAGCTCGCCCGCATACGTTGAGGATTTCTACTGCTTGTCCAATCCTACCTTAGCCAACAAGGTCGCTGGATCACTCCCCAGTAGAGAATGTTTGGAGCATTGTAGGCAGGGCCGTCCAATTGTCTCGGGATTTTGCAGAGCTAACACTCCAACTGGACAGAATCACAACATTCCTCAGGAGAACATGCAATAACTCCGTCAACCAATGCAAAGCCGAATAACTGCTTGCATAAGGACCAGTGGTGGACCAATTCATTATTGACTTGCTGAATTTGTGATGCCCTTTCTCTTGAATAAACCATCCAATTTTTTCTGAAACTGTAATCATTTCTTTGTCTGTAGATGACCATATTTTTTCTGAGGGTATCTGAAAAAAATGTAGGTTTCAAATCCCTTGCGCAACCCTTACTTGCAACAGTTTTGCCTCGAAAATGACTAGATGGTCACCTGTCGAAATATCGGTGATTTTCGACGACGTCACCCGGCTGCATAACCGTAAGTTATTTGAACATCGTAGTGGGCGTGATAAGCTCAGATTTCACATCCTGTTTCGTATTTACGGTTACGTAAATGAGTGAGTCTAAGACTCCCAAAGTATCACAGCTCCAGCTCTGGCCTTAACTATACCATCCACACACTGTGGATTAAACGCCCCATGGTGTCGTCAGTACACTCGACGTTTTGCATTGTTTGAAAAGACGCAAAAGTGCGACTCGTTGGTGCCATCTACTGTCTAGTTTCCATAATGCATGTCCCGCTGAAGACGTACAGCTTTAGGCGTTACTGTCAGCAATAGCATTACTATCAGCACTAGCGTTTTACGAGGTAACCGATAACCGAACGTCCACTGTAAGCAATGTTCGGTTGGAAACTTGTTGAAATGGATCTGAATTCACTGACAGCAGCGATTACTGTCGGGTTTGAAACTCATTGTCACTGACACATTCGTCTCTGCTCCCTGGCTGTTAGGATATTTTTACGGTCAACGCTCTTAGTCCATGTTACACCGTCGGGAGCAGTACACCAGTAATTGTCGAAAAATTGGACTGCGGTGCTGCTTCATCAACTAATCTGAAATCTTCATTGACGCTGTGAGTATGGGCAAGTCCAAACACGATAGTTCCTTTCTGTCACTGTGACACGTCGCCACTTCGAGCCATCTTACCGCGCTGGTCCCATAAAGTTGACACATACACACCACTTCACTGCCACATTTACGTTAGTGCTCGAGTTGTACCAGTTCTTCACAGTTTACGGAGCTCCAAAAGAAATCAGTATGTCCTTCTAAGTGTTGGAAATACCGCTTCAGTTGTAAGGTTTTTTTATTTTTTCAGTGCTTAGACCACGACCGATTTCGGGCTATTTTCCACGCCCATCGTCAGGTGTGAGATGGTAAATAAACAAGAGACGCAAAATGATAATTTTCACATGCGTTAGCACACGTGAGAAAACAAAAAAGGAGCACCATATAACATTTTAGAAAACATCGGTCGGGGTAGGTGCGGTAAAACGTAAGTCAGTGCCAAAGCGACACCAGACAATACGATGGACGATTTCGTAGGTAAAGAATTATGGAATGAACACCAGCACACTCACATTCTGTGCTACGACCCCGACAGCCGCAATGGTGAGTATACTACGATGAGTACCACCAGCGAGCGCAGAGCGTGGAGTAGTGTACACAATGGAAGAAGTAAACTGGTGAACTAGATTGGCATTAGCACTGCCGTCTGTTGACGGGAAGCAGAACACGGGTCCAAATAACCCGGCTGTTCACAATTTGAATTGGTGATTTACATACAAAACGGAAAAACATTACAAAAATGTTGCTGGAAAGTGTTAAGAGTGCATTATGAGAGGTAAAGAAAGATATTGAAACAGGGGCAGTACAGAACCATTTTAAAACTAACTGGGAGCCAGCAGCTTAAAGCTTATGCAAAAAACGTAAAACTAAATGAATGTTTTCCCCTTTTCCTTGAGTGGCATGCAGATTTTTATTAAGTGGAGACGCATAAGGCGACGTAGAATAACGTGTTGCAGTCATGAACTAAATGAACATATACATGTATCACACACGATGATAGTCATGTAATAGCTCGAAATCGGTCGTGGTCTAAGTATTGGAAAAAAACCGTTACAACTGAAGCGGTATTTTCAAACTCTCCTATAATGCTCAGTTGAGGATGTTCCTCCGGCAAGACGGTTTGCCTTTTAAGTAGTTGATTTCTGTTTGGTATTTGAGATTATTTCAAGTTTGTGAAAGGTTGTTATTATAACAGTAGGATGTGCACTGCCTGTTAAAAAAAGTGAAGCACCCAGAAGACTTGGTTGGATGTGAATGTGACTCCGTGCACGTACACTCCACTGGTGGCTCTATAAATGATTAGAGTTGCAAATTTCTGTGCCTGGTACAATAGCCTCCATAGTGCTTAAGTATTGCTCGTGTTTAGTGTTTGTTACCAGGCCTCGGTACAGAAGGGGTGTGAAAGGGTCAGGAGCTGGCTAATCACTGTGAAGGAGACGGAGATGCCATGTGTCAGACAGTGCTATCAGCATCTGGCAGAGTTTGAAAGGGACATCATTGTGGGTTTCCATTTGGCAGACAGGTTGCTTGCTGTTCAGCCATGATTCTGACTTTCGTAATTTTTAAACGGTTTCGGCACTTACTCTATTCGGAATTCATGCACAGTCAGTTCTTGTACTCATCGCATTTTCCTTACACCAGGCAGCGATGACCATCCTCGAGAAAACATGGCTTCCCTTTTCTTGTTGTGGTTACACTGATGATCCAAAGAAACTAGTACACCTGCATAATATCGTGTAGGGTCCCCACGAGCACGTAGAAATGCCACAACATGACGTGACACCGACTCGACTAATGTCTGAAGTAGTGCTGGAGGGAACTGACACCATGAATCCTGCAGGGCTGTCCATAAATCAGTAACAGTACGAGATGGTGGAGATCTCTTCTGAAAAACACGTTGCAAAGCATCCCAGATATGCTCAATAATGTTCATGTCTAGAGAGTTTGGTGGCCAGCGGAAGTGTTCAAAGTCAGAAGAGTATTTCTGCAGCCACTCTGTAGCAATTCTGGACGTGTGGATGTCGCATTGTCCTGCTGGAATCGCCCAGGTCCGTCGGAATGCACAATGGACATGAATGGATGCAGGTGATCAGACAGGATCCTTACGTACGTGTCATCTGTCAGAATCGTATCTAGATGTATCAGGGTTCCATATCACTCCAACTACACACGACCCGCACCATTATAGAGTCTCCACCGGCTTGAACAGTCCCCTGCTGATATGCAGGGTCCATGTATTCATGAGTTTGTCTCTATACCCGTACACGTCCATCCGCTCGACACAATCTGTATGCAGGGTCCATGTATTCATGAGTTTGTCTCTATACCCGTACACGTCCATCCGCTCGACACAATCTGAAACGAGACTCGTCCGACTAGGCAACATATTTCCAATCATCAATAGTCCAATGTCGGCATTGACGGTTCCAGGCGAGGCTTAAAGCTTTGTGTCGTGCAGTCATCAAGGGTACAAGAGTGGGCCTTCGGCTCCGAAAGACCACATCGATGATGTTTCGTTGAATGGTTCGTACAATGACACTTGGTGGTGGCCCAGCACTGAAATCTGCAGAAATTTGCGAAAGGGTTTCACTTCTGTCACGTTGAACGATTCTCTTCAGTCGTCATGGTCCCGTTCTTGCAGGATATTTTTTTCGCCCGCAGCGGTGTCGGTGATTTGATGTTTTACCGGATTCCTGATATTCACGGTACACTCGTGAAAAGGTCGTACAAGAAAATCCCCACTTCATCGCTGGAGATGTTGTGTTCCATCGCTCGTGCGCCTATTATAACATCACGTTCAAACTCACTTAGATCTTGATAACCTGCCATTGTAGCAGCAGTAACTGATCAACCAACTGCGCCAGACACAGGCTTTGCCGACCGAAGCGCCGTATTGTGCCTGTTTACATATCTCTGTATTTTAATACGCATGTATATACCAGTTTCTTTGGAGCTTCAGTGTATTTCCCGTACTCACAGTGTGCAGGATGCAAGTAGCGTACAAAACTGCACAGAAATGAAGGCTGTCGATATCCAAATTTGTGTGGTACTCAAATGTGCCAGTGGCCCAATGGGTAGCATGGGGACGAGTGGGCAGGCATACTCATCATACAGATTCCAGTCGATACTGCATGACCACTGCAAGGGAGGATGGCCATGTTGTGCACCAAGCACATCGTAACCACTTCACATCTGCGCCTGCCATTCGAGAATAAGTAATGGACACTGGGTCACTTTCTGCGTCATCCCGCACCATTGGTCAGAGACTAGGACCAGCTGGACTACGGACTTACTAGTCTATCCATAGGCTGCTGTGGAAACCGCACCATAAACGACTGCATTTGGAGAGGTGCTGTAATCGGGAAGCATGGACTGCCGAAGATGGTGTCACATTTTCTTCAGTAATAAGTTGTGATTCTGCACTACCCCGCATGACCATTGTTGGCGAGAATGGTGGTGACCTCGGAGAGAGGCACAATGGTGCTATTCCTACAGTCGTAGTGTGGGGAGCCACTGGGTAATGACTTCAGGTCACAGTTGGTATTGCTTGATGAACTAGGAGCTGCGGCCGAGGCGTTTCGACCCTGCTGTAGGCGCTCAGGTACTGTGGGACTTCCGACCAGTCGGTTTTCTACCGTGGTATTTCCGACAAGAGGCTGCCTCCCCCCCACCCCCACCCCCACCCTCACTGCTGATTTACGTCAGTCGTTCAACAGCAGCGGACGTTTTTTCACCGTCGGTCAGGTAGTGCTCTCCTCGACAGCGTCGTTCCCATGCAGTTCCATACTTCCGTTCTATACATCATGAGTACCGGAAATAACTACAACAGCGGAAGGGAAGCCGTGTTTTCTCAACGATGGCCATCGATGCCGCGTACAAAGAAAATGTGATGAGTATAAGAATTGATTGTGTATGAATTCTGAACGGATTAAGTACCGATGCCGTTTAAAAATTGCAAAAGTCATAAGACACTGGATCTTGACTGTATAATCAGATTTTACCAGATTTGTCTACTACTCACTTGTGGATGTACCAACCGCTCCTATTATCAGAGTTCGTATGTTGGAGCACAACCTACTAGCAGTTGCACTGCAGGTGAGGGCAGGTAAGTTGGACGGGTGGAGGATGTGTGGATGGTCTTCAAAGACGAAGTACCAACAGGTAGACCCGAGATTAAATTGAATCACTGACCCCTTTTAGACTTCCAATTCCTGTTATAGGCAGTTTGTTCATGGTATCTTGTTGGTTGTAAACCGATTTGTTTAATTTTATCACCAAAAAGGCTTAATCAAATCAACCTCAAAAACAACAGGAAGTAACAGAGATGATTCAAACCAAATCTTCCAGTCTCATCACATCTATTGTTTCATAAATGTTAAAATTAATAATAAATCACAATTCGTCTAACGGGTATTGGTGTAGTGGACGAATATTGAAAATTCAGGTCAGTTAGAGCACTGCATGTTGTAGTTTAGATCATATTTTGTGCTTTAGGGGTGAACAAAATGTACACTTGTAGCCAGTTATTTCAAAACAGGCTATGCCACCGCGGACTGTCGTCTGTTAATTTTTCTCAAATTTTAAATCCTTAAAAAGGGCTCGTTTACAGCTATACGATTCAATTTTGCAGGCCTCGATCCTGGTGCGCTGCGATAACACTAAGTGAGCTTCGTCCAGTACACTAGTCAACACTTTCATGGCCAGTTTCAACTACAATACAGAAGGTCATCCTTTGGTTGTTTGATTCTTTTTGGAAATTTGTGGTAAGGTCTTGTGGAACCAAACTGCTGAGGTCATCGATCCCTGTTTGATTCTTTTTGGAAATTTGTTGTAAGGTCTTGTGGGACCAAACTGCTGAGGTCATCGATCCCTAAGCCTGCACACTACTTAATCTAACTTAAACTAACTTACGCTATGAACAACACACGCACTACGCCCAAGGGAGGATTCGGAAGTCCAACGGGGGGAGCCGCACGGACCGTGACAAGGCGCCTAAGACCGCGCGGCTACCCCGCGCGGCGGTTGTTTGATGCTCCAGTTGCAAGCGTGATTGTAGGCATGTACACTGCTATTACTTTTGAATTCGTTCGGACTGTTAATAACAAATTTCGTAAGTGAATATATATATTGTGAGGCTACAGTGAAGATCCCTAGCTCTTTAAATAAGTGTCTGCAGGATGATCTTGGATGAGCTCCAGCAATAATTCTGATTACACGCTTTTGTGCAATGAACACTCTTTTACTCATTGATACGTTACCCCAGAATATGATGTCACACGAAAGCAGAGAATGAAAATAGGCGTGGTAAGCTAATTTACTGAGATGTATATCGCCAAAATTAGAATAGCATAAGTAGCTGAATTCAAACGTTTCAGCTGATCTTCAGTGTGTTTTTTCCAGTTCAACCCCTCATCAATGCATACACCTACAAATTTTGTATATTCTACTTTAGCTACCGATTTCTGATCGAAGTCTATATTTACTAACGGTGTCATTCCATTTACTGTGTGGAACTGTATATACTGTGTTTTGTCAAAGTTTAATGAGAGCCCATTTGCAGAGAACCACTTAATGATTTTCTGAAAAACATCGTTTACAATTTCATCAGTTAATTCTTGTCTGTTGAGTGTGATAGCTATACTTGTATTATCAGCAAAAAGTACAAGCTTTACATCTTCGTGAATATAGAATGGCAAGTCGTTAATATATTTTAAGAACAGCAAAGAACCCAAGACCGAACCTTGCGGCACTCCGTTCTTGATTGTTCCCCAGTTTGAGAAATCACCAGTTTTTTGCATATTATGTGAACTGCTTATTTCAACTTCTGCGTATTACAAACAAGTAACTAAACGTTTTGGACAGTGACGAAACGGTACTTTGAGTCTCGTCGGGTACTCGTTACTCAGTAACGATATACACATGATATGCAACAGCTTTAAACCCCACTGATGATGGCACAATGGTGATGAAAGAGGTTTGGCCAAGAAAAATACACTATTTGATCAAAAGTAACGGCACAGCAATAGGTACTGCGGAACTGATCGCTAGATGTCAGGAGACGTGGATCTCCTGTTATAAAAGGATGTGGGGAATATTGTGTTGTCAGCAGAGAAGCAGTAAAAGCAAAAGTGGTAGGTCGCGAGAGCTCAGTGACTTCCAATTTGGACTAGTCACTGGATGTCACCTGAGTAACACATCCATTATGGACATTTCAACGGTTCTAAGGCTACCCATGTCGACTGTTTAGTGAAGTGACTATGAAGTGGAGAACGGAAGGAACAACCAGAGAGAAACGAGACCAGTGAGACCTCACGCACGAGGGACGGGAACCATCGAACATTGCGAAGAGTGGCTGTAAAAAATTGCCTTAAATCAACGGAAGGAGTTCCAGAGGGCTACCAGCAGTCCAGATAGTACATGGGCTGTAGGGATAATGGAGTATAGTGATCGAGCAGCTCCTTGTAAGCCACCCATTTCTGTAGTCAATGCTGAGCGACTCTTGAGGTTGTGTAAAGAGCTACATCTACATCTACATTTATACCAGCGGTGTGTGGCGGAGGGCACTTTACGTGCCACTATCATTACCTCCCTTTCTGGTTCCAGTCCGGTATGGTTCGCGGGAAGAACGGCTGCTGGAAAACCTCCGTGCGCGCTCGAATCTCTCTAATTTTACATTCGTGATCTCCTCGGGAGGTATAAGTAGGGAGAAGCAATATATTCGATACCTCATCCAGAAACGCACCCTCTCGAAACCTGGACAGCAAGCTACACCGCAATGCAGAGCGCCTCTCTTGCAGAGTCTGCCACTTGAGTTTGCTAAACATCTCCGTAACGCTATCACGCTTACCAAATAACCCTGTGACGAAACGCGCCGCTCTTCGTTGGATCGTCTCTATGTCCTCTGTCATCCCGATCTGGTACGGATCTCACACTGATGAGCAATACTCAAGTATAGGTCGAACAATTGTTTTGTAAGCCACCTCCTTTGTTGATGGACTACACTTTCTAAGGACTCTCCCAACGAATCTCAACCTGGCACCCGCATTACCAACAATTAATTTTATATGATCATTCCACTTCAAATCGTTCCGCACGCATACTCCCAGATATTTTACAGAAGTACCTGCTACCAGATTTTGTTCCGCTATCATATAATCATACGATAAAGGATCCTTCTTTCTATGTATTCGCAATACGTTACATTTGTCTATGTTAAGGGTCAGTTGCCACTCCCTGCACCAAGTGCCTATCAGCTGCAGATCTTCCTGCATTTCGCTACAATTTTCTAATGCTGCAACTTCTCTGTATACTACAGCATCATCCGCGAAAAGCTGCATGGAACTTCCGACACTATCTACTAAGTCATTTATATATATTGTGAAAAGCAATGGTCCCATAACACTCCCCTGTGGCACGCCAGAGGTTACTTTAACGTCTGTAGACGTCTCTCCATTGAGAACAACATGCTGTGTTCTGTTTGCTAAAAGCTCTTCAATCCAGCCACACAGCTGGTCTGATATTCCGTAGGCTCTTACTTTGTTTGTCAGGTGACAGTGCGGAAATGTATCGAACGCCTTCCGGAAGTCAAGGAAAATGGCATCTACCTGGGAGCCTGTATCTAATATTTTCTGGGTCCCTTGAACAAATAAAGCGAGTTGGGTCTCACACGATCGCTGTTTCCGGAATCCATGTTGTTCCTACAGAGTAGTTTCTGGGTTTCCAGAAATGACATGATACGTGAGCAAAAAACATGTTCTAAAATTCTACAACAGATCGACGTCAGAGATATACGTCTATAGTTTTGCGCATCTGCTCGACGACCCTTCTTGAAGACTGGGACTACCTGTGCTCTTTTCCAATCATTTGGAACCTTCCGTTCCTCTAGAGACTTGCGGTACACGGCTGTTAGAAGAGGGGCAAGTTCTTTCGCGTACTCTGTGTAGAATCGAACTGGTGGACTTTCCTCTGTTGAGTGATTTCAGTTGCTTTTCTATTCCTTGGACACTTATTTCTATGTCAGCCATTTTTTCGTTTGTGCGAGGATTTAGAGAAGAAACTGCAGTGCGGTCTTCCTCTGCGAAACAGCTTTGGAAAAAGGTGTTTAGTATTTCAGCTTTACGCGAGTCATCCTCTGTTTCAATGCCATCATCATCCCGGAGTGTCTGGATATGCTGTTTCGAGCCACTTACTGATTTAACGTAAGACCAGAACTTCCTACAATTAGTACTTTCCTAGAATTGTATTTTCGAATTCACTGAACGCTTCACGTATAGCCCTCATTACGCTAACTTTGACATCGTTTAGCTTCTGTTTGTCTGAGAGGTTTTGGCTGCGTTTAAACTTTCAGTGAAGCTCTCTTTGCTTTCGCAGTAGTTTCCTAACTTTGTTGTTGAACCACGGTGGGTTTTTCCTGTCCCTCACAATTTTACTCGGCACGTACCTGTCTAAAACGCATTTTACGATTGCCTTGAACTTTTTCCATAAACAGTCAACATTGTCAGTGTCGGAACAGAAATTTTCGTTTTGATCTGTTAGGTAGTCTGAAATCTGCCTTCTATTATTCTTGTTAAACAGATAAACCTTCCTTCCTTTTTTTTATATTCCTATTTACTTCCATATTCAGAGATGCTGCAACGCCCTTATGATCACTGATTCTCTGTTCTGCGCTTACAGAGTCGAAAAGATCGGGTCTGTTTGTTATCAGTAGTTCCAAGATGTTATCTCCACGACTCGGTTCTCTGTTTAATTGCTCGAGGTAATTTTCGGATAGTGCACTCAGTATAATGTCACTCGATGCTCTGTCCCTACCACCCGTCGTAAACATCTGAGTGTCCCAGTCTACATCTGGTGAATTGAAATCTCCACCTAAGACTATAGCATGCTGAGAAACTTTATGTGAAATGTAATCCAGACTTTCTCTCAGTTGTTCTGCCACTAATGCTGTTGAGTCGGGAGGTCGGTAAAAGGACCCAATTATTAACATAGCTCGGTTGTTGAGTGTAACCTCCACCCATTATAATTCACAGGAACTATCCACTTCTACTCCACTACAGGATAAACTACTACTAATAGTGACAAACACGCCACCACTGGAGCAAGGGATTTGGAATGATGGGTCACGCTGATTCCTGTGGCAGTCTTGGCGGTCTAAGGGAAGGGTCTGGGCTTGGTGAATACCTGGAGAACGGTACCCGTCATCACGTGTACTGCCAACAGTGGAGTGTGGAAGAGACGGTGTTATCGTATGAGAGTGTTTTTCGCGGTTAGGGTGTGACCCCGTTATCGCGCTTAAGAAAACGCGAAATACGGAAAGACATTAAACTTTTTACAGCAACGTGTACTGCATATAGTACAGGAACAGTTCGGAGACGACGATTGTGTCATCATGGCTATCCAACACGTCATAAAGAAGAAGTTGTGAGGGTATGGACTGTGGAAAATAACTTTTCTAAAATCTTTGAAGATAGTAACTGTTCTCCAAAGAACAGATAACATTGATGACCGTGCAGCTTCTCTAGAATAAACCATAATTAATTGAAACCCTCAGCTGCCGACAGGTTTTGTTGATATACTTCGATGGGGACAACTGAAAATTTGTGCCCAGACAGGTTCTCGAACCCGGGATCTCGTGCTTACATGGCAGACGGTCTATCCATCTGAGCCACCGAGGACACAGATAAATAGCGCGACTGCAGGGACTTATCCCTTGCACGCCTCCAGTGAGACCCACATTCCCAACTGTCCACAAGCTACATACGTACATGTTCTTACAAGATCAGTTACTATCTTCATATATAGTTAAAGGCTAACCGGCCATTGACCTTCGTCTGTGCAAATGCGCACAGGTTGCCCGAACTCTCACGGGAATCGCCGCCTTAGTTGGCGCGAGTAATGAGTGGATGTGCAAATATTTATTAGGAACATTACGTATGTATATTGTGGACAGTTGAGAACGTGGGTCTCACAGGAGGCGTACAAGGGATAAGTCCCTGCAATCGCGCTATTCATCTGCGTCCTCGGTGGTTCAAGTGGATAGAGGACGCCGGCAATGTAGCTCAGCGTGTTCGGTCAGAGGGTACGCTGCCCTCTGTAATAAAAGACCTGAGTTAAAGGATCAACGACGAACTTAAACAGATGTCTTACATCCGCCCCGAGCAGATGCAGCGAACAAAATCAGATTTAAAATGAAGATGGACAGAGCGTCTGCCATGTAAGAAGGAGATTCCGGGTTCGAGACCCGGTCGGGGCATACATTTTCAGCTGTCCCCATCGAAGCATATCAACAAAACCTGTCGGCAGCTGAGGGTTTCAATTAATCATGACTTTTTCTGAAATCGATTTGCCTGCCCAGAGTCACGACCTGAACACCATGAAACACCTTTGGAATGAGTCAGTACATCGACCTTACTGCAGACCCAAGGGTCCAACATCACTACCTTCTCTAGTTTCGCCTCGCGAAGAAGTATGGGCTACCATTCCTCCATAGACATTCAGAGGCTGAAAGTGTCCCCAGCAGAGTTCAAGCCAACAGAAATGTGAGGGGTGGACACACCCTACATTAATTTCCACTACTAGACGTCCAGTAGTGTTACTTAAACATCGATTAACTACCGATTAATCGATAGTACCTCCACTATCTTCACAATTGGTAGGCTGACTTAACTATCGATAGTCCTGTCGTTTTTAATGTAATTCTTTTTAAAATGGCACCTGAAAAATGGTCGCTTCCTATTACTTCTATGGCGTTTGGAGCGCAGAGGGAAAGTAAATTGTGTGGAGGTATTTAATCAACAACAAATATGGTGGCGCTTAAGCCAGTCTAATATGTTTACAAACTGTGTTGTTAATAGATTGGTCGCTGTGGGAGAGGGGTCATGAAAAAGAGAATTTTCTCGTTTGTCTTCCAGTGATGGCAACTCACGGTCGTGCGCATCTCCTACCGGATATGTGCTTATGGTAGAAACTACACACGTAAATAACATGGATCAGTGAATGCACTTTATACTGATTTTCACCTTCAAATGTTTGAGCTTGCTTGCTTGTAACAAAGAATGCAAATGTAAATAAGGTTGTTGTAGTACAACGCAGGTAGTAGAGAAAAAATGACATTTTAAAATGGTTCAGATGGCTCGAAGCACTATGGGACTTAACATCTGAGGTCATCAGTCCCCTAGACTTAGAACTAGTTAAACCTAATGAACCTAAGGACATCGCACACATCCATGGCCAAGGCAGGATTCGAACCTGCGACCGTAGGAGCAGCGCGGTTCCGGACTGAAGTGCCTAGAAACGCTCGGCCACAGCGGCCAGCGCATTTTAAAGATTTGTTTCTGATTTTACTGTATAATGCATTTTAAAATACATACAATTATTGTCGTTTTTAATTAAACACACCTGCAACTGTCCTCTTCTGTTTCTGAGTCCTCATTGTACTTACAAGTGTTTTCAGTTGTACATGTTAATATGTAAAGTGTTTCGAAAATACAAAATGCTGACGTAATCCTAATGCCCCTGCGTCACTTCTGCTTTTGCAGGATCACAAATACAGGGTGAAAAGTATTTAAACCGACGAACTCTGAGAGGTTGTAGGTAACATCAAAACAAATATTTTTCCCCATGTTATTTTTCCAATGAGGAGTATTTAAACCGGTAGAGGAAGATTTCTCTGGTGGCAAATTCATTAAACCAACAAAAACTTTTCCATTTTTTATGACCATGAGACAACACATTAACACAACCCAATTTCAAATACAGTAGATTTTCAAAAGTGCCTCCATTGACATGTAAAGAAAGGTTACACTGTTAGAGCATGTTCTGTCTGACACGGGCAAAAACCCCAGGAGTATCCTAAATTGTTCCTGCTGTTGCCCGTTAATGCTGATTCCACTTGTTTGAAACTTGTGCAACAGGTGAATAAGCATAACATTTATTTTATTTTATTTTTTTTCATTTTTTCGAGATTACATCATTCTGCAATTTTTCGAGTCTGCCTCAAAATCATCTAGCTCTACGGGATATCGTAGGAGGTGACTTCAGTGTGCCAACAATGACTTCTTCGTCACTCATTTCGTTATTTAAACGCCACACAACAACACGATTATTCTTCATCACGCAACTATAGTGCCACAACTGCCGAATCTCTCTGTCATTGGCAGCAGTGAGACAAAGAGCACAGCAGCGAAGAAGTGTTCCGAATGGAGACGACATGAAACGATCAGTGCTTTTCGCACGCCACCGGTAGTCTCTGTTGGCTGAGGAAATTCCGCGCTTCCAAGATTATCTTGCTTACGTAAGAGATGAGTAAATAGAGTTTTTTGTTATTATTATGAAAATGAACCGTAAAAATCAATCATCTGTGTGGAATTTTTAAGAAAGTGTGGAATGTAGGCGATAATAGTTTGTAAGCTGTACCATTGAATTAAAGACTATAAAAATGATCAGAGAATAGGACTAATGTAAGAGACCACTTCAAAGAAAGCATGGTGAAAAACTAGGAATTCATAGAACTGAAACGTGAGGGATCGACTTGTGAGCTAGACCAAGTGCAAGAGGTGTAACCAAAAGAATCGAGAAGCTCTATGAAAGATTATTTTAACAGAAGTCAGTTGTACGACGCCACTTCAAAAGTAAAAAAAGAACTTGATTCTCTTTATGCATAAATAATTGCTATCGGTATGCTGCCGTACAGATCTTCCGTCCATCAAGGTTTGAAAAAAATTGTTTATGCCTTACACAGCAGATATGAGTTGCCAGATAAAACCACACTTAAATGTTTACTGATCTCGAAACTGTAGCTCTCCATGCTACCCTATCCCGTGCAAGCTTCTTCATCTCCCAGTACTTACTGCAACCCACATCCTTCTGAATCTGTTTAGTGTATTCATCTCGTGGTCTCCCTCTACGATTTTTACCCTCCACGCTGCCCTCCAATGCTAAATTTGTGATCCCTTGATGCCTCAGAACATGTCCCTTCCTTTTGTCAAGTTGTGCCACATACTCCTCTTCTCCCCAATTCTATTCAATGCCTCCTCATTAGTTATGTGATCTACCCATCTAATCTTCAGCATTCTTCTGTAGCACCACATTTCGAAAGCTTCTATTCTCTTCTTGTCCAAACTATTTATCGTCCATGTTTGACTTCCATACATGGCTACACTCCATACAAATACTTTCAGAAACGACTTCCTGGCACTTAAATCTATACTCGATGTTAACAAATTTCTCTTCTTCAGAAACGCTTTCCTTGCCATTGCCAGTCTACATTTTATATCCTCTCTACTTCGACCATGATCAGTTATTTTGCTCCCCAAATAGCAAAACTCCTTTACTACTTTAAGTGTCTCATTTACTAATCTAATTCCCTCAGCATCACCCGACTTAATTCGACTACATTCCATTATCCTCGTTTTGCTTTTGTTGATGTTCATCTTATATCCTCCTTTCAAGACACTGTCCATTCCGTTCAACTGCTCTTCCAAGTCCTTTGCTGTCTCTGATAGAATTACAATGTCATCGGCGAACCTCAAAGTTTTTATTTCTTCTCCATGGATTTTAATTCCTACTCCGAAATTTTCTTTTGTTTCCTTCACTGCTTGCTCAATATACAGATTGAATAACATCGGGGATAGGCTACAACCCTGTCTCACTCCCTTCCCAACCACTGCTTCATGTCCCTCGACTCTTATAACTGCCAGCTGGTTTCTGTACAAATTGTAAATAGCCTTTCGCTCCCTATATTTTACCCCTGCCACCTTCAGAATTTGAAAGAGAGTATTCCAGTCAACATTGTCAAAAGCTTTCTCTAAGTCTACAAATGCTAGAAACGTAGGTTTGCCTTTCCTTGATCTTTCTCCTAAGATAAGTCGTAAGGTCAGTATTGCCTCACGTCTTCCAATATTTCTACGGAATCCAAACTGATCTTCTCCGAGGTCGGCTTCTACCAGTTTTTCCATTCTTCTGTAAAGAATTCGCGTTAGTATTTTGCAGCGGTGACTTATTAAACTGATAGTTCGCTAATTTTCACATCTGTCAACACCTGCTTTCTTCGGGTTCGGAATTATTATATTCTTCTTGAAGTCTGAGGGTATTTCGTATGTTTCATACATCTTGCTCACCAGATGGTAGAGTTTTGTCAGGACTGGCTCTCCCAAGGCCATCAGTAGTTCTAATGGAATGTTGTCTACTCCCGGGGCCTTGTTTCGACTCAGGTCTTTCAGTGCTTACAATATGTAAATTTTTTAGCGTTACAACGGACTTGTGGAGAATCAACGCGAATGAAGGCATACTGCCATTGACTTACCATTTTATTATAAACGAAAAATTAGTTTCGACCATATTAAAACTGACAAAAACTGCAACGCAGAATCTGTGCACATGTAACTAACATTTTTCTAAAATGTTTCTTTCTTTAACGCGTCAGTGTCGTACTGAGTTTCGTTTCATTCTTGTGATTGGTACATGTCGGTGTAAGTCACCCCGGCGTAACTTGTAAGGTATTTCTTGGCAGTTTGAGACCTCCCATCTTCGGCCGGCCCCACACTTACCCTCCCCCCCTGTTGTTGATAGAAACCTGAAACCATCGTGTCATTTATGTTCTGTTTACGGACACTGCCAACTGTAAGAAATCATTGAATAACCGCGCTGCTACAGGCTTAATATATTTTCCTATTCATTACTACATATAAGCAACACATTTGAACATAGATGACTCTATAATGCGCTTTCTCAAAACATCGTTACTTCCGCGCCCAAAGTTTTCTCTTGTGAGTTTGTGCGATAGCAGGCTAACAAGTGAGAAACGAACGCGAACCCAAACACCGCATTAACTAAAATTAATACAGCTTAGCAAAATCAGCTGGCAGTGGCGTTACAATTATTGTGATGCTGACTTCCGAGTATATAAACAACTCGCTCTTGTGGGGATTTATGCGGAAGTGCTTCCATTGTTATAGCGAATCGAAACAGAATTAAAACTTTCGGGGCTTATAAAACAGCGTCAATATTAATGCATATATTTACCAAAAAGAGCTAACCCTGGCAAGTTGTAAACGATGGTAATGGAAAACTCTAGCTGTTGTATAATGGAAGCTGCTGTATCGCCACTACAGTGAAGCCGACGAAAAGTTATCTGTCATGTTCTGTCACGTGCAAACTTTGAGCGGCGGGGGTTTATTATAGGAATACGTCGGTATGATGGGTGAAAGTGCCAGCACTGCTGTCTCTCGCCACACCTTTCCTTATGCTTCATTAATACCGTGTTGTGCTCTTTATACCATTCCGCGCTTGCCCTGAAAGAAGGTGAAACACCCAACAAAACTTCTACAAGCTACACACTTTATGTCGACTGCACGATCACACGTGCTGCCGACCTCAGCGATGCAGCAGCTGTAGCACTGCAGTAGAGTCATGGCCCTTTTGTTTTGTACTGAGTTAGACTGGGTTGTTTGGAGGAAGAGACCGAACATCGAGGTCATCGGTCTCATCGGATTAGGGAAGGACGTGGAAGGAAGTCGGCCGTGCCCTTTCAGAGGAACCATCCCGGCATTTGCCTGGAGCGATTTAGGGAAATCACGGAAAGCCTAAAACAGGATGACCGGACGCGGGATTGAACCGTCGTCCTCCCGAATGCGATTCCAGTGTGCTAACCACTATTCCACCTCGCTCGCTGCTTGTACTGAGTGTCAACTCAACTGAGAAAAAACATGAATGAAGAAGCCACCCTTGATCTCTTCAACGCAGTTTCAGTCTTATTATTCGCATGTGCAGTTTGTACTGTACCTGCTTCAGTTCATCAGCATGCATGTACACCTAAGGTAGCACCACTGCATGGCAGACCAATAAACACTTCCCCTCTCGCGCCCCTATTCCTTATTGTGACCTTCTTCTTATTCCTCTTCCTCTTCCTCCTTTCCCCGCGCTTCTAAGACGCTGAAGCTCAACGCAACACCGACAATAAATACATTCGCCCAATTTTTATGAGAATTATTTTTATATACAGGGTGGTCCTTTGATCGTGACCGGGTAAAATATCTCACGAAATAAGGGTCAAACGAAAAAACTACAAAGAACGAAACTTGTCTAGCTTGAAGGGGGAAACCAGATGGCCCTATAGTTGACCGGCTAGATGGCGCTGCCATAGGTCAAACGGATATCAATTGCCTTTTTTTAAAATAGGGACCCTCATTTTTTATTAAATATTCGTGTATACGAAAAGAAATATGAATGTTTTAGTTGGACCACTTTTCTCGCTTTGTGCTAGATGGCGCTGTAATAGTCACAAACATATGGCTCACAATATTAGACGAACAGTTGGTAACAGGTAGGTTTTTTAAAATAAAATACAGAACGTAGGTACGTTTGAACATTTTATTTCGGTTGTTCCAATGTGATACATGTACCTTTGTGAACTTATCATTTCTGAGAACGCATGCTGTTACCGCGTGATTACCTGTAAATATCGCATTAATGGCCGGCCGGAGTGGCCGTGCGGTTCTAGGCGCTAAAGTCTGGAGCCGAGCGACCGCTACGGTCGCAGGTTCGAATCCTGCCTCGGGCATGGATGTGTGTGATGTCCTTAGGTTAGTTAGGTTTAATTAGTTCTAAGTTCTAGGCGACTGATGACCTCAGAAGTTAAGTCGCATAGTGCTCAGAGCCATTTGAACCATTTGAACCACATTAATGCAATAAATGCTCAAAATGATGTCCGTCAACCTCAATGCATTTGGCAATAGGTGTAACGACATTCCTTTCAACAGCGAGTAGTTCGCCTTCCGTAATGTTCGCACATGCATTGACAATGCACTGACGCATATTGTCAGGCGTTGTCGTTAGATCACGATAGCAAATATCCTTCAACTTTCCCCACAGAAAGAAATCCGGAGATGTCAGATCCGGTGAAAGTGCGGGCAATGGTATGGTGCTTCGATGACCAATCCACCTTTCATGACATATGCTACTCAATACTGCTTGAACCGTACGCGAGCTAAGTGTCGGACATCCATCATGTTGGAAGTACATCGCCATTCTGTCATGCACTGAAACATCTTGTATTAACATCGGTAGAACGTTACGTAGGAAATCAGCATACATTGTACCATTTAGATTGCCATCAATGAAATGGGGGCCAATTATCCTTCCTCCCATAATGCCGCACCATACATTAACCCGCCAAGGTCTCTGATGTTCCACTTGCCGCAGCCAACGTGGTTTTTCCGTTGCCCAATAGTGCATATTATGCCGGTTTACGTTACCGCTGTTGGTGAATGACGCTTCGTCGCTAAATAGAACGCGTGCAAAAAATCTGTCTTCGTCCCGTAATTTCTCTTGTGCCCAGTGGCAGAACTGTACACGATGTTCAAAGTCGTCGCCATGCAATTCCTGTTTCCTTAATTAATGTAAGTATCCGGTGAACGGTCGGGCCACTTGGATGATGTCGTCCAGGATACCGAGCAGCATACATAGCACACTCCCGTTGGGCATTTTGATCACAATTGCCATACATCAACACAATATCGACCTTTTCCGCAATTGGTAAACGGTCCATTTTAGCATGGGTAATGTATCACGAAGCAAAAACCGTCCGCACTGGCGGAATGTTACGTGATACCACGTACTTACACGTTTGTGACAATTACAGCGCCATCTATCACAAAGCGAAAAGAATGGTCCAACTAAAACATTCATATTTCTTTACGTACTACACGAATAAGTAATAAAAATGGGGGTTCCTATTTAAAAAAACGCAGTTGATATCCGTTTGACCTATGGCAGCGTCATCTGGCGGGCCAACCACAGCGCCATCTGGTTTCCCCCTTCAAGCTAGACGAGTTTCGTTCTTTGTAGTTTTTTCGTTTGATGCCTAGTTCGTGAGATATTTGGCCCGGTCACTATTAATGGACCACCCTGTATACAAAAGCAATTTTTCAGATAACAAAACGTTGAAAAAAAGAAATTTTTTGACAATATTAGACAAAATTTCGGAGATACTGGCAGCAATCAAATCTTATTAGAATACAATATCCGTGATAAGACAATGGTAGTGGTTACAGACAACGCTGCAGTTACGAAAGAGCTGTCTAAATCTAAAGGATTCTAAACTCACCCTGTTTTGCCCACTGTATCAATTTAACAGTAAAAGATTGTTTCAAAGCAGAAATATTTTCCAAAATTTCTTTGAAAACAAAGTCCATTTGTGAGTTTCTTTCATAACTCTACACTAGCCAGTGACAAACTGTGCAATGTTCAAAAAAGAGCAAACAAAAAAGAACTGAGAGGGGGACAAGAGGTGCCGACTCGATGGAACATCTCAAAAGAATTTTGGAAGTACGAAGTGAGCTTGAGATTGCGATCAGTGAAAGTTCAAAAGCACTGCCTACCCTCAGAGCAGAAAATTACTTGGCTATACAGGAGAAAATAGATCTTCTTGAACCTTTTGAACAGGGAAATCATATATCACTGCTTCCAAAATTATACTTCTTATGCGAGGTATTGCTGCAAAGTTTTCAGACTAGTAAAGCACCTTAAAAACTAGTGAAGGACGAAGTGTTCTGGATTCCTTGATTAAATTAGTGAATGAAAGAAAGAAACCATTTAACGCATTGACTGCTAATATGCTTGTGACATTATTAGATCGTAGGTCTTAAAAATTTGTTTCAGGACATTCCGGAAGGCAGAAAACGCTGCACAAGTACTTCAGAAAGAATATGCTGCTATCATCACATAAGCTACAAGAATGATATCTGAGCCGGCCGGTGTGGCCGAGCGGTTCTAGGCGCTTCAGTCTGGAACCGCGCGACCGCTACGGTCTCAGGTTCGAATCCTGCCTCGGGCATGGATGTGTGTGATGTCCTTAGGTTAGTTAGGTTTAAGTAGTTCTAAGTCCTAGGGGACTGATGACCTCAGATGTTAAGTCCTACAGTGCTCAGAGCCATTTGAACCATTTTGATTGATATCTGAACAGGAAAATCCATGATCAGTGCTAATACGTCGATAGTCTAACAGTTTGAAATCCGATGATCTACTTTTTTTTGCCGAATTAGAAACAGCGTAACGTCGATGTCGTTTGAAACACCCGCGTTATGTCCTTTATTTGGTTTTGTGTGATTTTCCGAAGCCGCCAAACAGTTAATTATTATGATTATATGATCGTGTGCTTAATGGATGATAGGCCATCGATTTTTCTGCTGTGGTTTCGGGGGTATTTCAACCGAGTGTGGCTGTTCTGAGACGGAATAGTTGATGATTGAAAGTTTTTCTATTATTATAGGTCACAAAGGTTGCGATATACAAACTGATGTGAATTTTCTATTAACACACAAATTATGAGGCAATTGCTACCTTCGCCTTACACGTTTAATTACGATTATATCTTTTATTGGTTGCTGATTTTAAGTACTTCGTCACACGCAACTATGATTGTTAACGTGATTCTTGAGTTTCTCCCGGCGTATTTGATAACCAAAATATCCATGGGTGTACTGCCGGTCTACAGTGTCCAACGGGCACAATATTTCGGCGATCATACATGTCGCCACCATCAGGTGAACTGACGGACTGAGCTCCTGTGAACGTGCCGGCACGGAGATCCGTACGCTATGGCTGCTCAGCGGGAAATGGGTTCGGACGCGGTGGCGGCCGATTTAAATACCTTCCGCCCGCAGCGCGCTCCTTCCGCCGTCCGCGCCCCGCGCCACGGTCGCGCGGTGGAACAGATTGTGACGGCGTCTGAGATGACGTCGGTGTAATGGCTCTGTCCGCCGTGGTCGTCACAACTATACGTTTGCTCGATTTACTCTTGATTAACCCAATCGCTGGTTCCCAAGCCACAGTCACGGTTTATGAGGACGTCATTGGTGCGAATTTCGATGGCCTCTCTAACAACGCTGTCCCAGTATCTTGACGTCTGTACCAGAATCCTCGAGCGTTCATACTCTATAGCGTGATTTTCCGACAAACAATGTTCAGCAACTGCCGACTTGCTCGGATACATCAGTCGAGTGTGCCTCTGGTGTTCACGGCATCGATCCTCGACGGTACGCATCGTCTGACCAATATACGACTCGCCACATTGACACGGAATATGGTACACACCGGCCTTCCTCAAACCGAGGTCATCTTTGGCGCTCCCCACCAGTGCACGAGTTTTATTCGGAGGACAAAACACAGTTCCGACCCGGTGTTTCTTCAAAATGCGGGCGATTTTCCCCGAGAGTGCGCCTGTATATGGAATAAACGCAGTGCCTACCTCCTCCCTCGTGATTTCATCCATCTCCACAGGTTGTGCTGTAGTGGTTGGGCGGAGAGCACGTTGAATCTGCCACTCTGAGTACCCATTTTTTCGAAATACAGTTCTCAGATGTTCCAATTCCTGGGGTAGGCTCTCTGCGTCAGAGATAGTGCGCGCCCTATGTACTAGAGTTTTAAGTACCCCATTCCTCTGTGAAGGGTGGTGGCAGCTGTCTGCGTGCAAATACAGATCAGTGTGCGTTGTCTTCCGATACACCCCATGACCTAGGGTGCCGTCAGCCCTTCTCTTGACCAAGACGTCAAGGAAAGGTAATTTACCCTCCGTTTCAGTCTCCATAGTGAATTTGATGTTGGGGTGTATGGAGTTTAGATATGTAAGGAAGTCAAGGAGTTTATCCATACCATGTGGCCAGACAACGAACGTGTCGTCCACGTAACGGAAAAAGCAAGTAGGTTTCCATTCGGATGACGACAGGGCTACCTCCTCGAAGTTCTCCATGTACATCTAAACTCCATACACCCCAACATCAAATTCACTGTGACCCAAGGAGCCGTCTCCTTTTCTACGAACCAAAACATCCAGAAACGGGAGCTCACCGTCTTTTTCTGCCTCCATGGTAAAACAGATGCTTGGATGGAGGGAGTTCAGATGTTCCAGGAAAGAAGGAAGCGTTGCTGTCCCATGCGGCCATACCACAAACGTATCATCTACATATCTCCAAAAACATTTGGGATTCATAACCGCCGTCTGAAGTGCTTTGTCCTCGAAATCTTCCATAAAAAGATTTGCTACTATGGGAGACAGAGGGCTACCCATGACAACACCGTCAATCTGCTCAAAATACTGGTCGTTCAATAAAAAGTAAGTCGAGGTAAGCACGTGTTTGAAAAGGTGTAATACGTCCTCTTCCAGCTTATTACAACTTATAGGAGCTAAGCTTTTAAGATCGGCAGAATTTTCAAGAAATACCGGATTAAATGTGTTTTCCGACCTCCAGCAAAAGTGCAATCAATGCTGGGCTCTGTTAAAGACAACCTCGGCCTGAGGAGACCAGGAATATACAAAATCCCGTGCCAATGTGGGAAATCGTATATTGGCCAGACGTGTCGTACGGTCAAAGACAGATGCGACGAACATAAACGTCACACGAGGTTGGGTCAGCCAGAGAAATCTGCGGTTGCTGAACACTGCCTTGACACGGGACACGGCATGAATCCTCTCACATGCTTCCACATACTGGGACTCCATCATCAAAGAGGCGGTCGAAATACGTATAAACAGTGACCTAATAAACAGAGACACGGGGTTTCACCTGAGCAAAGCCTGGGAGCCAGCCTTGGCGACACTAAGGAATCGTCAGCTACAGATTAGCAACCGCACTGAGTCAACGCAGATGGGAAGTCTTAGGGCAGATGCTTAAATCGCGCGTCAACACCTCGCGCGCGCAAACGGGGTCCGTCGCTCCCGGCAGCATTTCCCGCGCCGCGGCGCTCTTCCGCAGACCGCGACCTGTTTCTCCAGCAGAGGGCTCTGGTATTCGACGCTGTCTACGATTGGTCTTTGATGACGTTATGCCCCGCTGGCGCCTGCGCTGATCTAGAAAGCCAGCATATCGAGCTTCTCAGCGACGCGACAGTAGCACCTGAAGATGGCGGGCAGTTGTCTCGCTGAAATATTGTGCGGTTTCTGCAATATTATCCGGCGTAATTCCCGTGAACCTATCAAGCAGATGCAGCGCCGGGAAAGCCTCAAACAGCACATGGCTTTATCTGTTCCGATGATCCTGGATGATTTGAGAGAGGCTATGGGCGTAGACATGTTGGCCACGATTTGTTTTTTACAAATATGTGGTCTCGTTGCGGAGTATGTTCGATGTCGTGAGTGCGGAGAATATATGCGCCTCACCAGTGTACATGCGCCATACTCAGGACTTACTCGTATGGCGCTGCATCAAAGATCGGTTGTGGCAATCCATTAGACGAAGGACGTGGTTCGAAAAATCTGAGCTCGCCTTGAGAGACATTATGAAAATCACGTGCTGTTGGTGGTTGAGATATCCTTATAGCTCAACTAAAGAATTGGATACTATTGTCACTGCTGTGATGGAAACTATAACTTTCAGTCGATACTACTAGCTTCGAAGGCGAAAAAAAAAATTGTGCCTCATAGTGAAGTTCCGGATACAAATTGTATATGTGTCGTCTTATTGCCTCTTCGCGTAGTTCAACTGAGGTACAGGTTGCAAATGTAATGTACGTCCATTTCCACGTTTTCGTTAACAGTGTACATATACAGAGGTCAACTGAAGTATGGGATACAAATATAATATACATAGCTCCTTCTGACACAGGTAGTGCTACTATCTACGTAAGAACAGATTATTAGTGGTAGCGGAAACGATAGAAACAACACATGTAAAATTTGTATCCCGTGCTTCATTTAACCTATATAGTTCAACTGAACAACGGGATATTAATACTAACGAAAACGAAGAAATCGACATACACTAAACTTGTATCCCGTACTCAGTTAACCAATACAGTTCGAATGAGGTTCGAGATACAACCCATATATATGTGACGTGAGGTATTCTATGCTACCAATATTTCCATCCATTTTTCACCTTAATTTTCCACAGAAATAATAAGATACAAACACGCGATATCCTTAACGTGAAAATACTACTTGCATTGATATATGTCAGCTATATATGTGTCTCGTATTCCTTTGTTTCTGAACAGTCTTGTCAGCTCTTTCGTCTGTGTAATAAATGCTCTCTGGCCAATTCTGACGTCATTGGTCAAAGCCGACGGGTTGATCCCCTCCTTCACTAGACCCGGAAAGAGTGTCACAGAAATGATACAGGATTTGGGCTGGAAATCATTAAAAGAAAAGCGTTTTTCGTTGGGACGGAATCTTCTCACGAAATTCACCAACTTTCTCCTCCGAATGCGAAAATATTTTGTTGACCCCGACCTACATAAGGAGGAACGATCACCACGATAAAATAAGGAAAATCAGAGCTCGTACGGAAAGATAGAGGTGTTCATTCTTCCCGCTCGCTATACGAGATTGGAATAATACAGAATTGTGAAGATGGTTCGATGAACCCTCTGCCAGGCACTTAAATGTGATTTGCAGAGTATCCATGTAGATGTAACGGCCAGATACTTTTGATCAGATAAAATATTATACGGGTTGTATAAACAGGCTGAATCCAAATGCCATAAAACAGTGATGTTTTCAATGTGTAACAAGATTTACCAAATCTGTAATCAAAGCAGAGATGTCGCTCACCATCCAGTGGGAGGTGCAGAGGGTTCCCACTGAGGATCAGCTTCCACAGCTTCGGTGCGCCCGAAAACGTGTAAGGATGCAGGCTGCGCAGGGCATTGTTCTCCAGGCTGAGCCACCACAGCTGCGAGAAACCCTGGAAGGCCCCCGACTCGACCTCGGCTATGACGTTCTCCAGCAGCACCAGCTTCTGGAGGCTGGAGGACACCCGACTGAGGGAGCCGTTGCGCAGCACCGCCAGCCGGTTGTAGGACAGGTCCAGGATGGTGGTGGCGGAGTCCAGGCCGGCCGGGGCGCTGCTCAGCGACGAGCTGGAGCAGTCGGCGGCGGTGCGCGTGCGAGACTGGCCGCAGCGGCAAGCCTCCGGGCACCTGATGGCGGCGCCCGCAGAGGACAGTGAAACCAGCACCAGCAGCTGGAGGCCCAGCGGAGGCCAGCGTGAGGGCATCCTCCCTGTACACGAGGAGGTTCGCGTATCTGGTTAGAAACTCACAGCGTACTTGACAATCACCAGTTTGGATGTTAGACCGTGTCAATATAAACACTAACACGACTAGGGATAGAAAAACAATTAAGAGGAAAGGCCGCTGGACCTGATGGGATACCAGTTCGATTCCACACAGAGTAAGCGAAAGAACTTGCCCCCCTTCTTGCAGCGGTGTACCGTAGGTCTCTAGAAGAGCGTAGTGTTCCAAAAGATTGGAAAAGAGCACAGGTCATCCCCGTTTTCAAGAAGGGACGTCGGACAGATGTGCAGAACTATAGACCTATATCTCTAACGTCGATCAGTTGTAGAATTTTGGAACACATATTATGTTCGACTATAATGACTTTTCTGGAGACTAGAAGTCTACTCTGTAGGAATCAGCATGGGTTTCGAAAAAGACGATCGTGTGAAGCACAGCTCGCGCTATTCGTCCACGAGACTCAGAGGGTCATAGACATGAGTTCCCAGGTAGATGCTGTGCTTCTTGACTTCCGCAAGGCGTTTGATACAGTTCCCCACAGTCGTTTAATGAACAAAGTACGAGCATATGAACTATCAGACCATTGTGTGATCGGACTGAAGAGTTCCTAGATAACAGAACGCAGCATGTCATTCTCAATGTGCAGCAGGGGAGTGTCATAGGACCGTTGCTATTCACAATATGCATAAATGACCTTGTGGATAACATCGGAAGTTCGCTGAGGCTTTTTGCGGATGATGCTGTAGTATATCGAGCGTTGTAACAATGGAAAATTGTACTAAAATACAGGAGGATCTGCAACGAATTGACACATGGTGCAGGGAATGGCAATTGAATCTTAATGTAGACAAGTGCAATGTGCTGCGAATACACAGAAAGAAAGACCCTTTATCATTTAGCTACAATATAGCAGGTCAGCAACTGGAAGCAGTTAATTCCATAAATTATCTGGGAGTAGGCATTAGGAGTGATTTAAAATGGAATGACCAAATAAAATTAATCGTCGGTAAAACAGATGCCAGACTGAGATTCATTGGAAGAATCCTAAGGAAATGCAGTCCGAAAACAAAGGAAGTAGGTTACAGTACACTTGTTCGCCAAATGCTTGAATACTGCTCACCGGTGTGTGATCTGTACCTGATAGGGTTGATAGAAGAGAGAGAGAAGATCCAACGGAGAGCAGCGCGCTTCGTTACAGGATCATTTCGCAATCGCGAAAGCACTACGGATATGATAGGTAAACTCCAGTGGAAGACTCTGCAGGAGAGACGCTCAGTAGCTCTGTACAGGCTTTTGTTGAAGTTTAGAGAACATACCTTCACCGAGGAGTCAAGCAGTATATTGCTCCCTCCTACGTATATCTCGCGAAGAGACCATGAGGATAAAATCAGAGACATTAGAGCCCACACAGAGGCATACCGACAATCTTTCTTTCCACGAACAATACGAGACTGGAATAGAAGGGAGAACCGATAGAGGTACTCAAGGTACCCTCCAAGACACACCGTCAGGTGGCTTGCGGAGTATGGATGTAGATGTAGATATATCACTGATTTCTGACCGTCCTCGTAGAGCTCATCATCAGAGCGACCAACTGCTAGATTCTGGAGATGGTCTTCCCAGTACACTCTCTAATGGCATCCCAGAATGTGACGTCGAAAGTCACCTGACAACTGACCATCCCCAGAACCTAGCAGTCGGTCACTCCGCAGATGACCACTGCGAAGACGGCCGATGCGTCGCTGGTATAGCTGTTTCAGTTTGAAATGATGCGTCCTTACACTCCACGGATGTATTCAAATTGAGACTGCCTAAAAACTCACAGCATACTGGTATGAATCTTAACCCCAAAGAAAAAATGTTGCCAGTAGTTGGAAGAATACTCAAGTCACACTTGTTTACATGAAGCTTAGTATAAGTGATCCACAAACTGCCGTCCAACGTCTGTGACATCCATTTGCTGTATAAACTTAGAATATATTCTGAGTTCAAACGTAATAAAGTTTCTTGAACAGAATGACGTCCTCCAATCCAAAGAATAGGTTCAAATGATTCAAATGGCTCTGAGCACTATGGGACTTAACAGCTGTGGTCATCAGTCCCCTAGGACTTAGAACTACTTAAACCTAACTAACCTAAGGATATCACACACATCCATGCCCGAGGCAGGATTCGAACCTGCGACCGTAGCAAAAAAATGGTTCAAATGGCTCTGAGCACTATGGGACTCAACTGCTGAGGTCATTAGTCCCCTAGAACTTAGAACTAGTTAAACCTAACTAACCTAAGGACATCACAAACATCCATGCCCGAGGCAGGATTCGAACCTGCGACCGTAGCGGTCCTGCGGTTCCAGACTGCAGCGCCTTTAACCGCACGGCCACTTCGGCCGGCCGCGACCGTAGCAGTCGCGCGGTTCCGGACTGCGCGCCTAGAACCGCGAGACCACCGCGGCCGGCCCAAAGAATAGGAATTCCAGAAACATCAGTCATGCAAAACCGAACTCGTGGTTTTCTCACGTGACACCCTGAATCCGTGGATCAAAGCAGTCAGATAGATGCAGTATTTATTAACTTCCGAAAAGCATTTGTCTCAGTATCACACCAACGCCAGTCAACACTGAATATTTGCAGAAATTTGGTGGGATACTGTAATATTTCTGGCTTTGCAGCCATGATATTCAGCTACAAGGAGTTCTTCTTAGAGCAGTTGAAAAGGTAGAAGTGGCAAGATGACGTAAAGTGGTGTGAGGTACCGATGACAGATGCTTTGCTTTGTTCAGTATGGGTATCGTGAGAAAGACCGCCTAAATCGTGGTCCATCTCGGCGATTGGCTGCTGCATTCGGAAGTTGGGCGGCCAAATGATAATTTTCCGTTATTAATATTAGACAAATTAAACAGCGTATTTACTTGAATTTCAAATTAAAGTATCTCTCAACAGGGTCCTATCATTCCATTATTTCACAAGTATTAATAATCAACAGAATAATAAACAACTACTAAACGAAAAGACAGACGAAGCACTTCGGATCGCGCTCAACTTGGATGGCGGGCGAAGTGGTTCGACTGTAAGATCAGAGCTGGTTGGAAAGCTACGGAGAGCAGACATGTTGTCTGCCGCGGTCAATGTTAGTTAAGACTTTATGAGCAATGTATGGTTAATTGAAACATATTGTGGAGGACAGTATGACGGTAATTACGGAAATACGCAGACCATTAATTTATTGAAGGAGAGAAATTATTCGTGACTCTAAAGCGGAATGTAACGTGCAATTTCTCGTGTTCTTCCAATAAAAAGCGAGTGGCATCCCATATAAACAAAAAATTGTTCAAATGGCTCTGGCCACTATGGGACTTAACATCTGTGGTCATCAGTCCCCTAGAACTTAGAACTACTTAAACCTAACTAACCTAAGGACATCACAGACATCCATGCCCGAGGCAGGATTCGAACCTGCGACCGTAGCGGTCACGCAGTTCCAGACTGTAAACAAACTGACTGGAAATTTATTTAGTTCTAAAATAACAGTTCCTCGCTAAGAAGTTCTTACAGCCTCAAGATAACGGATTCACGACCTACGTGCTGTTTTCTGTGCAGAGGACAACAACTATAGAAGACTATAGGCTGGTGAAGATTCATTGGAACTTGTGCTTTTCACTCAGGGTAGAGGAAGCAAATAGGCACGCCTACTTATGTTCCAGAAGACATTTCGTGTTCGCGTTGTCATTCAGTAATCTGCCAGCTCCAGTAACATCCACGAAGTCCTGAGCGTAACAAACCTACACTCTCCGCGCTTTTAGCAGTGCGGGGCCGTGAGCAGGCAGCATGTACTTCTTTCTGATGGTTCCCACATGGGAATCACCAGCTGCGTAGCTTGGATTTCACTATTTGTCACTGGAATTACTCTATTCGGATCACACCCTCCTCCCACTCCCCAACCCATTGCCATCGATCCTTATATTTCTCAGTAGGGTGGTTGGTTGATTTGGGGGAGGAGAGCCGGCCGGAGTGGCCGTGCGGTTCTAGGCGCTACAGTCTGGAGCCGAGCGACCACTACGATCGCAGGTTCGAATCCTGCCTTGGGCATGGATGTGTGTGATGTCCTTAGGTTAGTTAGGTTTAATTAGTTCTAAGTTCTAGGTGACTGATGACCTAAGTTAAGTCGCATAGTTCTCAGAGCCATTTGAACCATTTGGGGGAGGAGGCCAAACTGCGAGGTCATCGGTCTCATCGGATTAATGAAGGATGGGGAAGGAAGTCGGCCGTGCGCTTTCAAAGGAACCATCCCGGCATTTTCCTGAAGCGATTTAGTGAAATCACGGAAAACCTAAATCAGGATGGCCGGACGTGGGATTGAACCGTCGTCCTCCCGAATGCGAGTCCAGTGTACTAACCACTGCGCCACCTCGCTCGGTTTTCTCAGTAGGGTCACCTATTGCAACCTACTACTAAATTTTATTTACTGACAGTAAATTGCATGAGTTTATAGTCCAAAATTAGGTTAGTGGATTAGGAAGAGTAATTAAATAAGAACAAATGGGGCATAATAAAACAAAATAAAAATAAACAAAAAGTTTTCCATCAAGGTGGACCCACAATCTTACATTGTTTCACGCAGACACAGGTCAAAAGAAGTTAACAGAAGTGATGTAAAATGTGTTATATGTGCGACGATAAAATTAAGACTAAATTAAACAAAAATTTAGTCAAATGTTTTTATTACAGAACTAAAGAGTAGGGAGGAAACTCTATTGTAAATTTTATTAGAAACAGAAACATTACAAGAATATTAAATGACGGAATCTCAGGCTGAACAACAACACATGCTTAAAAAAAAACTAAATATATTACGTGGTAATCATACAAGTCTGGGCACCAATGGGCTTACATTAGTATAGGAAAACAGAAGATCTCTAAGAAGGTTACAGGAACTGATAATTGACACGAAGTCCTCCTACCGCTTGATAATATTGGAGGTTTCTGACAGACAAGTAGTATGAAAACCAAATAAATATTTTTCAGTGGAGAACTTCAACACCAGAAATGACAGGGGACATTCAGTACCACAGTTTGTCGGAAACGGTACTTTTGTCCTCACACACCGTTCCAAGAGAATATATACAGAAAATGGAAAGAATAAATATTGATCATGGGGTGAAGATCCTCTGTTTCTAATGTTATTTATCCATCTTCCATTACGTCATCTTCTAGGTCTTTTCTTATCGATCAAAATCAAGCGAAGAAATTCCTTCGCCCATCTTCCATCCTCTCATCTGTTTACTGGTTACATGTCCCAACCATCTCCATTTCATTTTTATTAGTCATAATTCTATTTGTTACCCCATTCTGCATTCTGATCTAATTGCCTGTTTTCCTGATTCCCTTAATAACTCATCAGACTATCGCTCGTTGAGTCACTATCTGATTTCGAATAGTTTTGTAGGCAAACATCATGGATCTCCATCCTCAGACAAAACAAGTAGTAAACACTCATTGGAAATGTTCTTTTTCACACACGCAGGAAGCCTGGCTTTGAAAAGCCTATTTTGTTTTAAATTGTGCTCCGGTCCATTTTTACACTGCTGTTTACTTCTTTAAAAAGCCGCTGCGACGAAAGGTTAATTTGGTTAACATATTTCTCTGTTTACAGCCTTAACTGGCTCTGAGCACTATGGGACTCAACTGCTGAGGTCATTAGTCCCTTAGAACTTAGAACTAGTTAAACCTAACTAACCTAAGGACATCACAAACATCCATGCCCGAGGCAGGATTCGAACCTGCGACCGTAGCGGTCTTGCGGTTCCAGACTGCAGCGCCTTTAACCGCACGGCCACTTCGGCCGGCTTACAGCCTTGAGTAACTGCGTTCTTGTGCCAGTTGATACGTGTGAATTTAATCAACTTCAGTGAACAGGTGTAGTACCCAAGTTTCGTGAAAAGTATAACACGGACATTTGGCTACCAAAGAAGATAATAATACTGTATTATTATTTATAGTTTTCTCAATAACAGCCTCGGATGGAAATGGTAATTTTCGTGTTCCCGACTTTTCGAACATGCAAGCCTTGGACTGAGACGCTATCGCCTTGAAAAGGAGCAACCGTGAGCTGGCGAATGGTGCCGGGGAAGCCCTCTAACTACGCCCCTGGCAGAAATTGCGGAACTGTAGAGTGAATTTCCTTTGTGCGACAAGCCCTTCCTACCTGAAAAGAACAGGCCACTTCAGTCGAGACGATAGGAAATGTGCGGAACCCCGATGCCGTTTCGCGTAAAATATAGCATTCCAGACAAAGGATCTGTCTCTGTTCTGTAATAAAGGACGGCTGGCGAACGGTGGGTAGCGGGTTGAGCCGGTTCGTTTTGGGCGCGCCAAAGTGGAAAGCTGTAGGATAGGTCGGTGTCCGGCTTTGAATGTGTGCTCTCGTTCTGAAACTATTAGTTTGATTTAAGGCTGCAACAAAGCCCTAGCAACTCGCATAGAACTGAGGTGACGTCCGGCATCAGTTGGTAGGCGTTGACCATTCATCAGACTCTTGAACTGCGCAAGACGTAGTCAAAAAGTTTAATTAACACCTCGAAAAAATTATGTTACATAATTAATTATGGTTCCGTGCCTCAGTCGGTAAAAACGGAACACTTACAGGATGTTATACGATCACTTCTTGTTGTACGTCTGTCTGTCTGTTCGTCTGTTAAGACTCCTTTTTCTAAGGACCTGGTATATGAATCGAGTTGAGATTTATGTTACATACTAAAGCCTGATGTCCACTGGCATTTTGAAAAATTGAAATCCTAAGTCAATGCAGTCAAAAGACACGGGCAATTACGTCACACATTTTGATACTCGCAAACTCACTCATTAAACCCTGTAGGATACTTCCCGTTGGACTAGACTCATGACATTTGGCAAGAAGCAAAGTTTTACAGTAAAACCAAAGGAAAAAATGAGAAAACTCTAAATTTGTGAGTATATGTCATGAAAAAAATTTTTCATTTGTTATCTGTTGTGCATCCCTCTTTTAAGACCTGTTTTAGTCAGGAAGGGGTAGACGTTATCAAGTTGAAATCTGCGTGACATACTAATGTCGATGGTCCCTTGGCGGTATAATAAACGTTAGCTTATAAGTCAGTAAAATAAAAAGGTACGGCTATTTGTGTCACACATTTTGATAGCTCCAAGCTCACGTATCAAAAAGTACAGAGTAACTTACTTCCCGAGGACGTCGGAGTAACTGACTTCCCGATGACATCAGAATGTGAGCCGACGCTGTAGTGTCCTGAGTAGCAGTTCTTTGTTCAGCGGTGCGTAATGGCGCTCTGCAGAGACACACGAACGGACGTTTTGTTACCCGATTTGATACCAGAGGGAAATACGTTTCTGAAAGTCGATTTATTTGGTATTCTATTGAAACGGAGAGAATCGTTTCAAGAGTTTAATACATTGTATAAGACTTTACGATAAGATCCTAGTACATCCCATGAATGCACTAAAATGTGTGTGTCTACATTTGATTACGTTCTTAAAAAGATTGATGTACGCTCGAGAGTACCCTGAACCAATTTCCATTCAAGTATATCGCCAGAGGGAAAACTTACAGTGACCTTGATTTAAGTAAAAGTCAGTTCATTTTTTTTAAATTTTATATAAACGAAAATAGTATTATACAATTCAAACAATTCCAACTACCAGCACTAGCGCCAAGAAATTTGCGAGACATGCTTGTAAATTAGTGTTGCCAGAACAACGTTACGCTTCATTGCTATTTCGCTCCAAATGGCTCTGAGCACTGTGGGACTTAACTTCTGAGGCCATCAGTCCCCTAGAACTTAGAACTACTTAAACCTAACCAACCTAAGAACATCACACACATCCATGCCCGAGGCAGGATTCGAACCTGCGACCGTAGCGGTCGCGCGGTTCCAGACTGTAGCGCCTAGAACCGCTCGGCCACGACGGCCGACTATTTCACTCCATATCCTCCTTTCCAATCGACCTGTTTTTATACTAAGAATGACTAGATTTCTAAATTTCTGGCGTTTCGTGTACCGCTGTGATAGTTTCCTCAAATGCCATGGTTCGCCGCTCGCTGTACGCTCGAGGAACACAAACTAGTTTATACCTCACTTGTGCGTTTGGCTGATGCTGTTACCGCCAACTGCTGTCGCCTGCCGAAACGTTTGCCACCAGGACACTTCCCTATCGTCCAATAGGTTTATGTCGCACTCTGCGGAGGAAACATCGTTCAACTCTGACCGCCTCGTTCCACTCAGGTCACGGCCTCATCGATGCACCCTTTGGAGACGACAACGTCTCCGCTATTGCTTGCATGTCCAAAGAGTCTGCAATACCAAAATTACCTTTTCCGTGCTCCGCTATTACTGAGAAAACTATAAATTACATACAAAATTATAGCATTTTCTTGCAGCTTGAAGCCTTAGCCGAATTTCCATGATATGCTTTTCATGGAACTTGGCCACTATCCCTGTTTGAGAGATTAGATTATATTCATATTTTCCAACTGACACAGGAACCCATGATTACTTCAGAACGTAAACAAATAAACGCGTTAACCAAATTGAGGCCGTACGCCACAATTCCTCTCCTGTGCCAACCTCTTCATCTCAGAATACCTCTTGCGACCTACGTCCTCAATTATTTGCTGGATGTATCCCAATCTCTGTCTTCCTCTACAGCTTTTGCCTCTACAGCTCCTTCTAGCACCATGGAAGTCATTCCCTCATGTCTTAACAGATGTCCTACCATCCTGTCCCTTCTCCTTTTCAGTGTTTTCCACATATTCCTTCCTTCTCCGATTCTGCTCGGAACCTCTTCATTTCTCACCATATCAGTCCACTTTCGTCTGTAGCACCAAGTCCAAAATGCTTCGATTCTCTTCTGTTGCGGTTTTCCCGCAGTCCATGTTTCACAACCGTACAATCCTATACTCCAGACGTACATTATTAGAAATTTCTTCCTCAAATTAAGGTCTATGTTTGATACTAGTAGACTTCTCTTGGCCAGAAATGGCCTTTTTGCTAGTGCTAGTCTGCCTTTGTTGTCCTCCATGCTCTGTGCATCATTGGGTATTTTGCTACCTAGGTAGCAGAATTCCTTAACTTCATTTACTTCGTGACCATGAATCCTGATGTTAAGTTTTTTCGCTGTCCTCATTTCTGATACTTCTCATTACTTTCGTCTTTCTTCGATTTACACTCAGTCCATATTCTGTACTCATTGGATCGTTCATTCCATTCAGCAGGTCATGTAATTATTCTTCACTTTCACTCAAGATAGCAATGTCAGCACCGAATCATATCATTGATATCATTTCCCCTCGAATTGTAATTCCACTTCTGAACCTTTCTTTTATTTCCATTAACGCGTCTTCGACGTATAGATTGAACAGTAGGGGGGGAAGATTACATCCCTGTCTTATACCCTTTTTAATCCGAGCACTTCGTTCTTTTGTTGTCCACTCTTACTATCCCTCTCTCCCTATAGCATACCGCTATTTTTCTCAGAATTTCGAACATCTTGCACCTTTACATTGTCGAACGTTTTTTCCATGTCGACAAATCCGATGAAAGTGTCTTGATTTTTCTTTAGTCTTGCTTCCATTATCAACCGCAACTTTATAATTGCCTCTCAGACGCCTTTACCTTTCCTAAAGCCAATCTGATCGTAATCTAGCACATCCTCATTTTTCTGAACATTAGTCTTGTCAGCAACTTGGATGCATGAGCTGTTAAGCTGATTGTGCGATAATTGGCGCACTTGTCAGCTATTGCAATCTTCGGAATGTGGATGATATTTTTCCGGAAGTCAGATGGTATGCCGCCAGACTCATACATTCTACACACCAAAGTGAATAGTCGTTTTGTTGCTACTTCCCCAATGTTTTTAGAAATTATGATGGAATGATATCCATCCCTTCTGCCTTATTGAATCTTAAGCCCTGCAAAGTTCTTTGAAATTCTTATTCCAAAACTCGATCATCTGTCTCACCTAAACCGACTCTTGTTTCTTCTTCTATCAGATCTGACAAATCTTCCCCCTTATAGAAGTCGTCAATGTACTCTTTCCACCTATTCGCTCTCTCCTCTGTATTTGACAGTGGAATTCTCTTTCCACTTTAAATGTTATCACCCTTGCTTTTAATTACACCGAAGGTCGTTTTGACTTTTTATATGCTGAGTCAGTCCTTCTGACAATCATATCTTTTCCGGTTACTTCGCATTTTTCATACAGACATTTCGTCTTAGCTTACCTGCTCTTCCTATTTATTTCATTTCTCAGAGGCTTGTATTTCTGTATTCGTGAACACCCCTTAACATTTTTCTACTTCCTTCTTTCATCAATGAACTGAAGTATTTCTTCTGTTACCCACGGTTTCTTCGCAGTTACCTTCTTTGTACCTATGTTTTTCTTTACAACTTCTGTGATTGCCCTTTTTAGATACGTCCATTCCTCCTCAACTACACTGTTTACTGAGCTATTCCTTATTGCTGTTTCCGCAGCCTTAGAGAACTTCAAGCGTGTCCCGTTATTTCTCAGCACTTTCGTATCTTACTTCTTTGCGTGTAGGTTCTTCCCGACTAAACTCTTAAACTTCAGCTTAATCTTCATCACTACCATATTGTGATCTGAGTCTATATCTGTTCCTGGGTGCCTTTCCTACCTGTCTTAAAGGGAACATCTGCGATAATTGTTTATTACCAGTTTTGACTTGAGGTGGAGATCCGTAGTTTTCCCAAGCAAAAACCATTCTAAATATGACAGTGACTCAACGAGCGATACAGAGACGAGTTAGTAGAAGGGACAAGGAAACGGACAAGTAGAACAGAAGGCAGCACGCAGTGGAAGACGGAACTATGAGTATAATGACAATGAAATTGAGATGGGTGAGACATGTTGCCAGGGTAATAGATTGAAGATTGGCCAAGAAAGTTCTTCGGTTGATTCATATCGATAAGAAAACACATAGAAGAAGATGGTTAAATTACATCACAAACGTAGGACCGTAGTATTCTGACTATTTTTTATTGTGTCTTATTTTTCTTTTGGAAGGATATTTTAAGAACGAGCATATTGTTCTCACCTACTTCTATTAACGTATGCGCTCTGTCATTTCTGGTTTTATATCTGAAGTTCTCCACTGAAAAATATTTCTTTGGCTTTCCTCGTACTTTTGCGTCAGAATCACCTATGACTATCAAGCAGCAGTAGGACTTCCTGCCAATTACCAGTTTCTGTAACTCCTTGTAGACGTCTGATAACCAGAAGTCAAGGCCTCACAGACTATGACATGCAGTTCTTTTTGTTAAACGTTGATACGGAAAAGGATATAAAACCTATAAAATCTTAATTCAATAGGCTAGTCAGTGAAGCCAAAAAAGGAGTGTTTTAAGACACTCCTCAAAGACATGAACTGCAGTGATGGAAGAAAGGTTTCTTGTAAAATAAAAAGTAAACTGCATCTGTCAGTTAGAAACAGATCTGTTGTTGACACTATAGCACATTACAAGACATGCTGCAAAATATTGATGATAGTAATACCGACATCATAGGAAATTTACTACGCGAGAAAAATAATCACATCAGATAACAAAATAAACACAATATGGGGCATGGTGAAGGAGGAGACAGGTGGAAACATAAAAGAAGAGGGGCAGACAGCATTACGAGAAAACGATACAGATGACTTCCTTACTGGTCTTCGCACCATCAACAGAACAGGCTCTGCTAACGGTATACTACGCCTTCCACATCGCTGACAACGGGATCTACGCAACGCTGGTGACTACTTTGAAGGACAGTAACAGGTGCAAACATTTAACTCTTTTGTATCGGTTGTGAATAAATGGTTGCCACTATTTAAGTTCCAACCCTCGTATATAAATCAGTCCACTCTCACCCCAGAACAAGCAGTTTTATTCATTTCCACCAGTACTCCAATATATGCCCAGTTTCTGTTACTGTTTACTGTAAATGCTAATAGTCCCCCAATATAAAATTTCCCCCATACACAATGTTTAGAGTCATACATAAACCCTGCTAGCACATCTGCATTTGCCTCTTTTTCTAGTTACAGTTGTCTTTACCATATAGCCGCGTTCTCCTTTCGTTCCCCTGATGTTATGTAGCTTCATTCTGAACACATAATACATTAACTGTACTTAGAGGAATAATTTCCTTAATAAGGAATGGTTTAAGTCTGTTCGATACATTGGTTCTTTTTCTTAATACCTGTGGGAAAAACATCGTTTGCGAGAACCAACTCTAATTCAGTAATATCTGTATCCGATGGTATGGTGGAGAACACTGTCCTGGATTGGGGAAAATATGTTTCTCCTTCTTTAAAATAAAGATTTTCTGGAGTCACTGATACGAATCTCCAGGCATTTTACAGGTGGATAATTAAAACTAAATGCAAAGGAGCATAATTTATAAGCTTTTCTCGGCCTTAAGTGTCTGAGAGGTTGTCACTATGTTAAAATGCTCCCAAACCCCGTCAAAACTTCTACCAAATATATCCAAACTGCAATAACCTGTTTCCAAAACTACAACATCCATCATGACAACTCTCAATTCCTCCACCACACAAGAACGCCCCTTACTAAATTGGTTTTTCTCCAGTACATGTGATGAAATGTAACACAGGTCTTCGATATGTCTATGGAAACGACTTCAATCACAGACATGCAGAACGTAGCTAAAATCCCAGGCAGTTATTCTGTGAACTGATGCATTTCCACTAAACTCTAAATGTAAATACAGATATCCAGCAAGAATATGTCGCGGCAGAATTTTACTGATTTTATGACATTTTTCCATACTTTCGATATTTATCGATATGTATATACACTTATTGCTTACTGGATGTAGCTTGCTATTTTTAATTATACCATCCACCTCCAGTATGTAACCCAGTAACCGAGACATGATATCTACAAACAATCACAAAAATCCACACACACACAAATGGATTTCTGCGGTGAGACAGGGCGCTGACCTTATTCTGTTGTAAACACACAGATAGCAGATCACAGTTACGCTAGTTCGTGTGCTGGGTGCCGAAGCTGGGACTTCTCACACCCCCTCTCCCTCACTCCACTGACACCTGAGGCTGTCAGCAGCAGGGGGAGGTGATCGGCTCCAGCATATTGAATAGCGACCACCTGCAGTGATCACAATTGTCTCTGGTCGCAGTGCCTGACCCCCTGGTGAGTGCAGCTGCTGGAGCTGCCTCTTCCCACCACAAGACGTAGCCGAGGGCCATAGCATGCTGTTGGCTTTTCAGTTCCTCACCTATCTACATCTACATCTACATCTACTTCTACATGATTACTCTGCAACTCACATTTAAGTGCTTGGCAGAGGGTTCATCGAACCACAATCATACTGTCTCTCTACCATTCCACTCCCGAACAGCGCGCGGGAAAAACGAACACCTAAACCTTTTTGTTCGAGCTCTGATTTCTCTTATTTTATTTTTATGGTCATTCCTACCTATGTAGGTCGGGCTCAACAAAATATTTTCGCATTCGGAAGAGAAAGTTGGCGACTGAAATTTCGTAAATAGATCTCGCCGCGACGAAAAACGTCTTTGCTTTAATGACTTCCATCCCAACTCGCGTATCATATCTGCCACACTCTCTCCCCTATTACGTGATAATATAAAACGAGCTGCCCTTTTTGCACCCTTTCGATGTCCTCCGTCAATCCCACCTGGTAAGGATCCCGCACCGCGCAGCAGTATTCTAACAGAGGACGAACGAGTGTTGTGTAAGCTGTCTCTTTAGTGGACTTGTTGCATCTTCTGAGTGTCCTGCCAATGAAACGCAACCTTTGGTTCGCCTTCCCCACAATATTATCTATGTGGTCTTTCCAACTGAAGTTGTTCGTAATTTTAACACCTAGGTACTTAGTTGAATTGACAGCCTTGAGAATTGTACTATTTATCGAGTAATCGAATTCCAACTGATTTCTTTTGGAACTCATTTGGATCACCCAGGTCATTTATATAGATCAGGAACAGCAGAGGTCCCAGGACGCTTCCCTGGGGAACACCTGATATCACTTCAGTTTTACTGTGGTGAGACAGGGCGCTGACCTTATTCTGTTGTAAATACACAGATAGCAGATCACAGTTACGCTAGTTCGTGTGTTGGGTGCCGAAGCTGGGACTTCTCACACCCTCTCTCCCTCATTCCACTGACACCTGAGGCTGTCAGCAGCAGCGGGAGGTGATGAATAGTCAAGCATAACACCATTGTTCCTGAGATTGGCATTTCCTAGAAATACGTTTGATTTCTGCAGACCTGAAATGATACATCTCTGTCAACCCCAGCACTTGCCAAAGCAGAACACCTGTAGTGGATGGACCTCTTTGTATACCATCAGCGACAGGTCAGAACAAGCCTTGAAAACCAGAATCCCTATGTATAGGAGTAGAACAGAGAGGTAAGAGGAGAGGTAGGAGGGAGGTAGGACTGGTTCTAAACTGCGTGGTTGCAGCCACACTTCGAGGTAAAGACACATGCATTGTTCTGCTGTAAGGTTTTTTCCGGTAGTTGTGTGATGTTATTACAGTGTTTTGTCTTCCTGTAGGAACAAGGCCAGGATGCGCACATAGCGTAATATAGTCATTGCTATTGTGTGTGTGTGTGTGTTCTTTTTTTTAATAGTTGCTCGTGTATAAGAGGATTATATCTCTCTCCTCCTAAGACTCACTGGTACCAGTCACAAGAAAAACGCGTCTATCCATTCTGGAAAATTCGCTCAATGTTGGTTACCGTTTTGTGGTTTGGTCCCACCAGCATTATGTTATCGGCGAAGTCTTCTACTCACCATAGTGTGTGAAATTTGCTAGCTGGATGTATGTTTAAGGAGTTTTGGATGGTTTTAAGTGCTAATTGTGTAGTATATTCAACACAAGATTCAATGTTCTCGGTGCAACATTCATTGTACCAAGCACAAGTTCATACCATGAGAGTGAGTTTACGTTTATTTAGCTGGAGATTTCATTGATTATAGTACTACATCCGCTATTTGCACTGTTGGCGTCACAGCATTCATTTTTTAAAAGTGTAAGAGTACACCGTTTACACGATGTGAGGTCAGATCTTTCAATACAATATTCGTTGTATCAACCGAAAGAATCTCACCTGGAGAGTGAGTTTACGCTTATTTAGCTGGAAATTTTATTGCTTTTAACACTACATCGACTATTTGCACTGTCACAGCATTCATTTTAAAAGTGTAGGATACACCCGTTACATGATGTGAGGTGAGATCTGCTGGTACAACATTCGTTGTAGTAAGCATAAGAATCACACCTGGAAAATACGCGCTGGTAATACTTTGTGCAGCAAATGAGTGTCCTTGTTTATTCAGTCACTTTTTTTAAATAAATCATCTGACATTACAACAGTTGAACTGTCAAGAACGGAAACACTTTGCCGCGCGGGATTAGCCGAGCGGTAAAGGGCGCTGCAGTCATGGACTGTGCGGCTCGTCCCGGCGGAGGTTCGAGTCCTCCCTCGGGCATGGGTGTGTGTGTTTGTCCTTAGGATAAATTCAGGTTAAGTAGTGTGTAAGCTTAGGGACTGGTGACCTTGGTAGTTAAGTCCCACAAGATTTCACACACATTTGAACGGGAACACTTTAGGCAGAGCTGCAGTGTGTCACTCTACGAGAAGCAACTGACATGTCTAAAATTCCTCCACTGACTCTGAAGTCTGTACAGCAACAATCTCTTCCTTCCACAGAACTGAGAATAACCACACACACACACACACACACACACACACACACACACACACACACACACACACAGGCACAAACACACAAAGCTGTTCTTTGGTACAGTGGAGTGTCTGATACCTCTACCAGACAGTCCTCAGTGAGTGTACCTGCAGAAGTAGAATAAATGCGAGCAATGACGGGTTATAACTGCATGCAGCCGCCGGGCCTAGCGTGTGCACAGTGAGATGACTAGTGTAAATTTCCATGGGTATCTCACGTACACGGGACATAATAAACAATAGTTTTCCTACATGAAACAGATTTTACTTAGTCGAGGACCGCTTTCAGAGAGTGCTTGCCTGTCCAGAACTTTTGAAAGCACGGTGCTGTTGACCATTCAGTTCTTCATCCGCGATGGATAGTCAGCGAGAGGTTAGCCTGGCAAAGCAAAATCACTATCAGTGGGAAGGTCCAGCTGCAGACTGGAAACAGTATATCATTGTCAACCCAACATAGACCAAAGCAGAGCAACTGCAGTGGATGGACACCTTTGTGTACCATCAGCAACAGGTTATAACAGGCCTGGAAAACCAGTATCCCTATGTAATTGGGGGAGGAGAGGGAGGAAGGAAGAGATGTAGGACGTGAGGTAAGACTGGTTCTAAGGCGCTTAGTCTGTATCTACACACCGAGGTGAACACATGCAGCTGCCATCATTCTCTCCTGAGGTGATCTTTTGGAGTCTGTTTTTGTTGTAGTTGTCTTACTAAAATGATTTTTCTTAATTTCCAGTGCTTGTGTTGCATTATGATCCACTCCACTGTTTTTCATGACACTTTCAATGTCTAATTAGAGCAGTGAAGCATTTTCCATCAGTTGTAGGTAGCATGTATTGGCCTTCCTATATCTAAGTGCTGCCCTGTCCCTTTTACCATACATTTATGTACAAGTTCCTCAGCAGTTGTAGATCGATAGGAAGCAACTCTTCCTACACTTCAGTAATAGTTTCCTTCCCATCCCTTCTTACCACGTATCTGTGACAAGTTTCACAGTAGCTACTTCAGTTGTAGATCGGTAGGAGGCTACTCTGCCTACACTTCAGTGAGACAGATTGCTGTCCTAACACTTCTTACCTTGTATGTATGTACGAGTTCCCCAGCAGCTGTTTCACTTGTAGGTCGGTAGATGGCAACTCTTCCTACAAATCATTAATAGTTCTCTGTCCTATCCTTTCTTACTGTATATCTATGTACAAGTTCCTCAACAGCTATACACGTGTAGATAGGTAGGGTAGTGGCAATTGCTCTGGCAGTAGTTGTAGGACAGTTCCCCCCCCCAATGTCGAGTGATATTGTGGTGGACTAGGGCACACGGCAAGGTGTCAGATGTGGTATTGTAAATGGGAATAAAACCCGCTTCAAGCGTCCTCAGTCGAGCCCCATACACCAAGGGGAGCACCTCTGGTACATTCAGTCTGGTGTAGTGGAATAGGACGAAGGTTGTCTTCTGCATTGTGGATTGACTGACTATTTCAAAAATCATGAACAACTCCAGCACATTTAGAGGAGGAGAGGGGAGAAATAGGGGGAAGAGTGAATTGGTAGTAGGTACAGGGAAAGGGGTGAGGGGGAGAAGGAGGGGGAGGAGTTGTGGTGGTGATATCAATAATGCTACCCCCTTGGAGAGGAGGTGGGAGAACAACCCAAGCACAGCCACCATCTTGAATAAGTTTGCAAAAATGCAGACTGTCCTGAGACAAACTTTGCCCCACTACTGGCGACTTCCAACAAAGGTTGCACACCGTTTCAAGCCTTTTCGAAACCTTTTATCGCTGACAGCCCGCCACAAAATGATGAACGAAAAAATGTTTACCTGTTACTACAGTATACATTATAGATATTCATGCAGTAAAACTTAGGCTTCAGGCATAACATTTAAATTTATTGCTTCTTTACTATGAAGTCTATTTGCAAAATTGTTTGGAGCCAGTATCCTCATATACTACGGAATGTACTTACAAAATTATATCTTTGTATGACATATAGTTCAAGAGATACGATGTCATAAACACTGAATTGCATAAAACTTAAGCTTTTCTTCCAATGGAGCGCAAATTCCCTAGGAAAAAGTCGTGTTTGATAATGAGAGCACTTAGCAACTTCCAATAAACTTCAAACAAAATTTCAAATATTCTCTAAACTTTCTCTCGGCTACAGCACAGCAAAATAATGAAAACAAAATATTTTATCCTTGCTAAATGTTCCTTGCTCATCTGGTAAAACTTCAGCATCAAGAATGGCTTTTTAATTCATCATTTCTTTACTATTAACTGTTTTTGCTATTCACTTTGCACACAATATGCCCATATACCACGGAAGATAACTGGAAAATTACGTCATTGTACGACATATGGATGAAACACAAATGTAAATATATAAGAAAAATCTGGAACAGGGATGATCATCTGTATCCAAGAAAGAATATTTCTCGTACAGTCTGTTTGCAAGAGAAGAATTTTCTCCCATTTTAAACTCTGGGAAACATACAGTAGTTTATAGCAGACGTGTATTTTCGATCATTAACTCATTTTTAAAGTAATCAGGCATTCAAGCTGTTTTACACATGGCAGCTCGATTCCTCAAAAACTTGCTGCTGGGGAGAAGGAAGGAGGAAGTTTCCTAGTAGCGAGCTAATCTAGTAAAATTATATTTTTGCGGCCCTATACCCTCCAGTGTGTTTGGTGTACTTTAGTTACAACTAATGCTCAAAGCTACAAGTGACATTCATCAGAATTCGAGGAGCTTATACGGGAGATTCTAATTCCAACTGACAAGACATATCTACCTTTATCTAAATAGCGACTCCAATATAAAATTACAAGAACACTGCTGCTGCTACACGGAACTTGGAAACGCATTTCCAGGTAGTTCTGGATCTGCTTGGGAATAAGTCTCACTATATTCTCCAACATGAAAAACAGTCTACCCCACAATCGCGACCAGATCATGAGCGACGATCTAATTACACCACTGAGAAAACGGACAGCTACATAATAAGCGTCATCCCGCTTAAGAAACAACAAGGTGAGAGATGTAATGAATTTGGGTAAGCATTGTTCATTTACACTCCCAATGTCTAAGTCTGTAGCTATTGTCACAACAAAAATACAACTTCAAAACACTAACTGAAAGCGCTGCCTACGCGATTATTCGTATCCAGACATCATTAACATAAAATGTACACTTACAAAGCTTACTGTGCACCTGAGATGGAAAGGCTAATTTGGGCACATGTCCTGCCTCAGCAAACACCAGACACGTTCGCCCCACACAATTTATGTCGCTCTTATGTTTTTTTTTTTTTTGCCTGTGACGTCATAAAGCCATTTTGCTAATATTTACAGCCTTGATATTGCGCGGTCCAGTCATATTAATGTGACCACCACCTGTTCAAATGGCTCTGAGCACTATGGGACTTAACATCTGTGGTCATCAGTCCCCTAGAACTTAGAACTACTTAAACCTAACTAACCTGAGGACATCACACACATCCATGCCCGAGGCAGGATTCGAACCTGCGACCGTAGCGGTCACGCGGTTCCAGACTGAAGCCCCTAGAACCGTACGGCCACACCGGCCGGCGCCACCACCTGTGTTGACGTCAGCAACCAATAGCCATTCACAGATGGCAGGTAGCACCACTAGCAGTGGCGGAAATATAGAAATCAGGAAGGAGCCGTGAAGCGGACTGGAGCTCAACAAATTTGGGCATCGGCTAGCAGACCCCCAGGTGTATGTGGTGTAGTGGGGCCTCTGGAGTAGACCTGGTTTTTAAAACTGAAGTTAGTAGTTGGTGATCTTGAGTGGTCAACTTCCAGTATTGAAAATCTACCTGTAATCAAAAGTGTGTTCCCATGAGACAATTTCGAATTCTGCTTAGGCACATTCCGATTTCCTAGGCGAATGTGTGTGCTCGTCAGGCAGACTCCTTGTACCAGATCGCCAATCATGGAGCAAATACCTAAAGGGACAGAGGTGTTTTACTGGAAGAGATACTAAGTTCTTTTAGAAGCCAGTAAATTATATTTCTTCCAACAGAAATTTACAAGCGATATTTTTGTGTGACTTTCCTCTTATTGATGTCCAAACTCGCGTAATCATTGACTTTTGTGCTAAGGGTGGAAGCATTTCTGAAGCGGCTAAATTTGTATACTATTCGCATGCTGCTGTGGTTGAGATATACCATGCATGGAAATGTGATGCCATCCAAAACAATCGCTAAGGCAGCTATGGAAGTATGATGCCATTCAAAACCATCGCCAGGGCAACTGTGGTGCACTATGGGTTCTAGATGAGAGGGTTCGACGACAGTTGCGAAGATGTGCACAGACGAATAGATGCTCAGCAGAAACTACCTGGAAGATTAAAACTGTGTGCCGGACCGAGACTCGAATTCGGGACCTTTGCCTTTGGCAGGCAAGTGCTCTACCAACTGAGCTACCCAAGCACGACTCATGCCCCGTCCTCGCAGCTTTTAATTCCGCCAGTATTTCGTCTCTAGATGTTCAGCTGTTGAGCAAGTGACTGCCCAGATGGACCAAGGGGCAACCAGCAGAGTCTGCTGAACGGCTGTTCAGCAAAGTTACTGTGTATGGGCCTGGTTCATGCTCCCATGCCGACGGCTCTTCATCGTCAACGAAGGGTGGTATTTGCACGCCACTATCGCTATTGGACGTCCACTCAGTGGCGACAGATGGCCTTTTCAGATGAGTCACGTTTTATGCATCATCGGACAGGTGGCCGTTGGCGTGTCCGGCCTGGCAACAATCGTTGGAAGAATCCAGACCAGAGCAGGGAGCGTTATGGCCTGTGGAATGTTTTCGTGGCATTCCGTGGGTGATCTCGTCATTCTGGAAGGCACAATGGATCAATAAAAGTAAGCATCTATCGTTGGGGACAGTGTCTACCCTTACATGCTGTTTGTTTTTCCTCGGCACATTGGCATCTACCAACAGGTCAATGCCACACGTCACACAGTTCACAGTGTACGTGCGTGGTTCAACGAGCACCAGGATGAGTTTACTGTACTCCCCTGGCCACCAGACTCACCGGATTTAAACCCAACCGAGAATCTGTGGGACCACCTCAACTGGGCTGTTCGTGCCATGGATCCTCAACCGAGAAACGTAGCGCTGCTGACCACGGCACTGGAGTCTACACGGCTGCACATCCCTGTCCGTACCTTCCAGAACATCACTGACTCTCTTCTTCCACATCTGTGCTGCAAAAGGTGGTTATTCACGATTTTCGAAGGAGATCACATTAATGTAACTGGACTTTGTACCAACTGGTTCTTCTAGTGGAGACTCTTTCGGAGCACTCATTGAAATAATTATGCTTTAGCCTCAAAATGAATATTTTGGCTAGACTGTTTTGTTTCTCCCTGGCTTCAGGTGTTAGGAGGAGTACATCCGCTACCTGCTAGTGGGTCCGCCCCTCCAAACTCCATCTAACTTTTACCTCTTTCCTATTACATTCTTATGCCAATGTTCCACGAGCTTAGCGACACCCTACTACGAGCCTCCACCACGGTAACTTGCAAGTCACTGGGTACACAGCTGCCCACCGCAAGATAATGGTCGCATTCAGCCATCACATGCTACAGAGAATTCTGATTTCAGCACTTGATTAAAATTTAAATATCTCGTTATTCAAAGGTCGGATCAGATGCGGTTTGCAGCAATCAATCTTAAATAAAGGAAAACAAACATACAGTTTATGTTCCACCTTTCTTCATTATATTAATCGACTGTCTTGACTGCAAAACTTAAGAAGACTTGGTCAGTGAAATAGCAGATCATTGCCAGGTTTCAACCGGTTGCAGAGAAACTTACAAGAAGTCCTAGCAGGAAGCAGCACCTTGCAGAAGCATTATAAATGGGAACAGGAACCGCTTACATTATGCTCCTGGTTCTGAGTGGTTGGGATGGCTACATGTTAAACAACTTCGTGGAGCGGACTGGAGCTCAACAAATCTGGGCATCGGCTAGCAGCCCTCCCAGGTGTTTGTCGCGTAGTGGGGCCTCTGGAGTAGACCTGGTGTTCAAAACCGAAGTCAGGAGTTGGTGATCCTGAGTGGTCAACTTCTTTTTCAGTATGTTCCCGTGAGACAATTTCGAATTCTGCTTAGGTACATTCCAATTTCCTAGGCGAATGTTGCCCTTGAAATGAGCGTGCGTGTGCCTGTCAGACAGACTCCATGTACCAGATCGCCAATCATGGAGCAAATACCTAAATGGACAGAGGTGTTTTAGTAAAAGATATACTAAGTTCTTTTAGAAGCCAGTAAATTGTATTACTTCCAGTGGCAATTTATAAGCGATATTTTTGTGCGATTCTTCTCTTATTGATGTCGAAATGTATTCTTATGTGGAGATTATCGGCGGAATTTCTTAGAAGCTAGTAGAAGGTGGTGTAGGAACTGTAAGCGGTGTACATATTCCAGTCCCTGTCACCACACGAACACAGGTTGTACAAGGATGTGGCGCAAAATTGGTGAGGACCTTTTTATACTAACCACGCGGTTAATTTGAACTTAAGTGACATTGGAAAACTGTGTAGCACCAAAATCGATACAGCTGAAAAAGGAATATGACCCCAGTTACTGACGAAAATGAATTATGCTCATGAAGTTCCAGTTATATCCTCATACATAATTTTTGAAAGTATGGAGGTACACGTTCGAATACCTGCCCCACAGTACCGTGGCGTGCCACTAGTGAGGTTGAAACAAAATGTTACTGCCTGTTTACAGAGTGGAATATCGTGCGGTAATTTGCTTGCGGCAGTAGCGGAAATCGTGCAGCTGGGTCAGGCCAATCCAGACGGCTAATGAAGTACAAACAATAACCAAATAAATATGTAATTTTGCTTTTCCGAGCTGGTAATCAAAGAATCATGACTACGCCTCTTATGCGTCGCTCTGATAACTGCACAGCTCAGATGAATCCTCTTTATAGGAACAAATCAAAGGAGCATTTGCATAAGTACATTGCTGGCGATTAAATTTGCAACACCATGAAATCGGTGTGCATCCAACGTTAAATTGACATAAAATGTACTACACGTTTGTAACTGCAAAATTTTAGCATTTCCTTGCATCTACTTTCTATATACAGCGTGTCTGTTTAAACTGAGACAACGAAATACCTCAAAAAAGACGCATCGCGCGAAAAAAATGTTCTAAGTGAAAAGTTAATATTAGTAAAGGGGACATCTGTCTGTGCTACCATTTCTACTGCGATGGAGGGTTCAACTTTGTATTTTCAAATGGGAACCCCGCCCCCGTATTATTTGCACATTAGGATTCTACACCAAAAAATAGGTACGGTTTACTCAAGCCATTGTTTTCTATAGTTGTAATTGACGAATAGAAAATGTGCCCTTTTTTTTGCAATTAAGAACCGACGCATTTTGTTCTACATTTCATTTAAAACGTAAATGTAAACCTTTGTGCTCTAACGATTGATTTTATGTTCGAAATTTACTGTAGTGTTGCACATTTGACTGTATAGTTGTTTCAACGTCCGGTTAGAAACTACACTGCTGGTCATTAAAATTGCTACGCCACGAAGATGACGTGCTACAGACGCGAAATTTAACCGACAGGAAGACGATGCTGTGATATGCAACTGATTAGCTTTTCAGATCATTCACACAAGGTTGGCGCCGGCGACGACACCTACAACGTGCTGACATGAACAAAGTTTCCAACCGATTTCTCATGCACAAACAGCAGTTGACCGGCGTTGCCTGGTGAAACGTTGTTGTGATGCCTCGTGTAAGGAGGAGAAATGCGTACCATCACGTTTCCGACTAAAGGTCGGATTGTAGCCTATCTCGATTGCGCTTTATCGTATCGCGACATTGCTGCTCGCGTTGGTCAAGATCCAATGACCAGAATATGGAATCGGTGGGTTTAGGAGGTTAGTACGGAACGCCGAGCTGGATCCCAACGGCCTCGTATCACTAGCAGTCGAGATGATGGCATCTTATCCGCATGGCTGTAACGGATCGTGCAGCCACGTCTCGATCCCTGAGCCAACAGATGGGGACGTTTGCAAGACAACAACCATCTGCACGAACAGTTCGACGACGTTTGCAGCAGCATGGACTATCAGCTCGGAGACCATGGCTGCGGTTACCCTTGACGCTGCATCACAGACAGGAGCGCCTGCGATGGTGTACTCAACGACTAACCTGGGTGCACGAATGGCAAAACGTCATTTTTTCGGATGAATCCGGGTTCTGTTTACAGCATCATGATGGTCGCATCCGTGTTTGGTGACATCACGGTGAACGCACATTGGAAGCGTGTATTCGTCATCGCCATACTGGCGTATCAACCGGCGTGATAGTATGGGGTGCCATTGGTTACACGTCTCGGTCACCTCTTGTTCGCATTGACTGCACTTTGAACAGTGGACGTTACATTTCAGATGTGTTACGACCCGTGGCTCTACCCTTCATTCGATCCCTGCGAAACTCTACATTTCAGCAGGATAATGCACGACCGCATGCTGCCTGTACAGGCCTTTCTGGATACAGAATATGTTCGCCTGCTGCCGTGGCCAGCACATTTTCCTGATCCGTCACCAATTGAAAACGTCTGGTCAATGGTGGCCGAGCAACTGGGTCGTCACAATACGCCAGTCACAACTCGTGATGAACTGTGGTATCGTGTTGAAGGTGCGTGGGCAGCTGTACCTGTACACGCCATCCAAGCTCTGTTTGACTCAATGGCCAGGCGTATCAAGGCCGTTAATACGGCCCGAGGTGGTTGTTCTGGGTACTGATTTCTCAGGATCTATGCACCCAAATTGCGTGAAAATGTAATCACATGTCAGTTCTAGTATAATATACTTGTTCAGTGAATACCCGTTTATCATCTGCATTTCTTCTTTGTGTAGCAATTTTAATGACCAGTAGTGTACTTTTCACGTGATCCAGGAGCCACGACATGGATGTAATAGTTTTCTGTTCCCGTCTGGATGCTTGATATCAGAAAGTCCCCTTGCCGTTCATCATTGCGGTACTTGATTTCGGTGAGTCCACTTGGCTCTCACCACTGGGGTGCTTGATTTCGGTGAATATCTATGACACGTGCATCTGTCACAATCACTTCATTTACATTTTTTCTTATTACAGTGGCTGTGGTTTGTATTCCGCCGGTAACCGCGTAGCTGCCAGCGCCAGAGTTACGGCGGTTGGATAGAAAAACACACATAGATCCGTCACGCTCATGGTGAGATTCGAGGGTGGCCACCGAAATTAAGCATTCCGATGGTTTGGGGACTCACCACAATCAGATCCGTGTTGATCAGAAAACTACATTACCATATCAGTAGCTGAAATTTCAGTGTCTAACCATATTGTTTGTACTGTAAAATAACATTTGTAGAGCTCGAGTAAAGTCTGAAATCAACGTCAACGAACAGAACACAAAGGCATATATTTAGACATCGTAAATATAATGTACACTACTGGCCATTAAAATTGCTACACCAAGAAGAAATGCAGATGATAAACGGTTATTCATTGGACAAATATATTATACCAGAACTGACATGTGATTACATTTTCACGCAATTTGGGTGTATGGATCCTGAGAAATCAGTACCCAGAACAATCACCTCTTGCCGTAATAACGGCCTTGATACGCCTGGCCATTGAGTCAAACAGAGCTTGGATGGCGTGTACAGGTACAGCTGCCCATGCACCTTCAACACGATACCACAGTTCATAAAGAGTAGTGACTGGCGTATTGTGACGACCCAGTTGCTCGGCCACCATTGACCAGACGTTTTCAGCTGGTGAGAGATCTGGAGAATGTGCTGGCCAGGGCAGCAGTCGAACATTTTCTGTATCCAGAAAGGCCCGTACAGGACCTGCAACATGCGGTCGTGCATTATCCTGCTGAAATGTAGGGTTTCGCAGGGATCGAATGAAGGGTAGAGCCACGGGTCGTAACACATCTGAAATGTAACGTCCACTGTTCAAAGTGCCGTCAATGCGAACAAGAGGTGACCGAGACGTGTAACCAATGGCACCCCATACCATCACGCCAGGTGATACGCCAGTATGGCGATGACGAATACACGCTTCCAATGTGCGTTCACCGCGATGTCACCTAACTAGGATGCGACCATCATGATGCTGTAAACAGAACCTGGATTCATCCGATAAAATGTTTTGCCATTCGTGCACCCAGGTTCGCCGTTGAGTATACCATCACAGGCGCTCCTGTCTGTGATGCAGCGTCAAGGGTAACACCAGACATGGTCTCCGAGCCGATAGTCCAAGCTGCTGCAAACGTCGTCGAACTGTTCGTGCAGATGGTTGTTGTCTTGCAAACGTCCCCATCTTTTGACTCAGGGATCGAGGGTTGGCTGCACGATCCGTTACAGCCATGCGGATAAAATGTCTGTCATCTCGGTTGCTAGTGATACGAGGCTGTTGGGATCCAGCACGGCGTTCCGTATTACCCTCCTGAACCCACCGATTCCATAGTCTGCTAACAGTCATTGGATCTCGACCAAGGCGAGCAGCAATGTCGCGATACGATAAACCGCAATCGCGATGGGCTACAATCCGACCTTGATCAAAGTCGGAAACGTCATGGTAAGCATTTCTCCTCCTTACACGAGGCATCACAACAACAGGCTACGCCGGTCAACTGCTGTCTGTGTATGAGAAATCGGTTGGAAACATTCCTCATGTCAGCACTGGAGGTGTCGCCACCGGTGCCAACCTTGTGTGAATGATCTGAAAAGCTAATCATTTGCATATCACAGCATCTTCCTGTCGGTTAAATTTCTCGTCTGTAGCACGTCATCTGCGTGGTGTAGCAATTTTAATGGCCAGTAGAGTAGAATGAAGTTGCCCGGTTCCTAATCGCAACAACACTGCGGTTTATCGTTCTGTAACAACGCTGTTCGTGTTGGCAGGGATTCCTCGATTGTAGTGCGAATTTGCAGTCTATGCGTTTAGCAGGCCCATACTCAACGCCATGCTGGTCCTTAACGGCCAACGTGGGTAGCACCCGAGAGAAAAGACCGTTCAGGATAGCACAGCCACATCACTTGCCTTGAGCCCGAAGAAATGGCTGTTAGCGCAATACAACTATCCACCTGGGCGGTGCGTCCACATTTGGAGTATCACGGACCCTCAGCATGACGACTACTGTTGCAGCTTGCATTGCAGAGAGAGGCACGTCGACAATGACGTATCCACACCGGGCACACGAGTGCTACCACGTAGTCTTTTCAGACGAGTACCAGAATAGGTAAGCCACTAACAAGGGAACCTTCCCATCGCACCCCCCTCAGATTTAGTTATAAGTTGGCACAGTGGATAGGCCTTGAAAAACTGAAAACAGATCAATTGAGAAAACAAGAAGAAGTTGTGTGGAACTGTGAAAAAATAAGCAAAATATACAAACTGAGTAGTTCATAGGAAGATAGGCAACGTCAAGGACACTGTGAACGCAGGAGCGCCGTGGTCTCGTGGTAACGTGAGCAGCTGCGGAACGAAAGGTCCTTGGTTCAAATCTTCCATCGAGTGTAAAGTTTAATTTTTTTATTTTTAATTTATGTGACAAACTCTTATGTTTTCATCACTTTTTTGGGAGTGATTATCACATCCACAAGAAAACCTAAATCGGGCAAGGTAGAGGAATCTTTTTACCCATTCGCCAAGTGTACAAGTTAGGTGGGTCGACAACATATTCCTGTCATGTGACGCACATGCCGTCACCAGTGTCTTATAGAATATATCAGATGTGTTTTCCTGTGGAGGAATCGGTTGGCCTATGACCTTGCGATCAAATGTTTTCGGTTTCCATTGGAGAGGCACGTCCTTTCGTCTAATAATCGCACGGTTTTGCGATGCGGCCGCAAAACACAGACACTAAACTCATTACAGTGAACAAAGACGTCAATGAACGAACGGACAGATAGTAACTATGCAAAAATAAAGAAAATAAAACTTTCACTCGAGGGAACACTTGAACCAAGGACCTCTCGTTCAGCAGCTTTTTTTTTTTTTTTTTTTTTTTTTTTTTTTTTTTTTTTTTTTTTATCGTTGTGTTTGGTCGTTGCGGACGTCGCGCAAGACAGCCCGTTCAAGTTCGGTGGTTGATAGTTCCACTCAGTTTTTTATTACAGAGGCCAACCGGCTCTCTGACCGAACACGCTGAGCTACCGTGCCGGCTGTAGCTGCTCACGCTACCACGGGACCACGACGCTCCTGAGACGACTTTGTCCATGATGTTGCCTATGCGACCCGTGGACTACTCAGTTTGTAGATTTTGCTTATTTTTTCACAGTTCCACACAACTTCTTCCTGTTTTCTCAATTGATCTGTGTTCAGTTTATCAAGGCCTATCCACTGTGCCAACTTATAACTAAATCTGAGGGGGGTGCGATGAGGAGGTTCCCTTGTCAGGAAAAATTGCCGCGAGCACTGAGGCAGTCATTCCACTGACGCACCGGATTAAAGAGAGCCGTTTAGTTAAAACCCGTGTCCTGCTGTGTGAAGAAGTCCGTAAATGCCTGCTGCACATCCCCGTCCGACAGGAATCGTCGGCCCTTCGAGGTCTTGTTTAAGGTACCGAAGGAGTGATAATTGCATAGGGAGATGATCAGGGCTATAGGGCGGATTATGCTCGAGTCACTCCCACTTGAGTTGCCGTAACTTCTCCGTTACAACATTTGCGATCTACATCTACATCTACATGAATACTCTGCAAATCACACTTAAGTGCCTGGCAGAGGGATCATCCACAATAATTCCCTATTATTCCACTCTCGAACTAAAAAAAAATTTCAAATGTGTATGAAATCTTACAGGACGTAACTGCTAAGGTCATCAGTCCTTAAGCTTACACACTACTTAACCTAAATTATCCTAAGAACAAACACACACACCCACGCCCGAGAGAGGACTCGAACCTCCGCCGGGACCAGCCGCGCAGTCCATGACTGCAGCGCATAAGACCGCTCGGCTAATCCCGCGCGACCCACTCTTGAAAAACGAGAGGGAAAAACGAACACCTATACCTTCCCGTGAGAGCTCTGATTTCCCTTATTTTATAATGACGATCGTTCCTCTTTGCGTAGGTCGGCGTAAAAAAAATATTTTCGCATTCGGAGGAGAAAGATGATGATTGAAATTTTGTAAGAAGATTCCGCAGCAAAGAAAATCGTCTTTGTTTTAATGATGTCCACCAAAAATCCTGTATCATGTCAGTGACATTCTCTCCCCTCTTTCGCGATAGTACAAAACGTGCTGCCCTTCTTTGAACTTTCTCGATGTACTCCGTTAATCGTATCTGGTAAGGGGGTCCCACACTGCGCAGCAGTATTCGTAAAGAAGACGGACAAACATAGTGTAGGCAGTCTCTTTAATAGATCTGTTACAATTTATAACTGTTCTGCCAATAAAACGCAGTCTTTGTTCGTCTTTCCCATAACACTTTCTATGTGTTACTTCTAATTTAAGTTGTTCGTAACTGTACTTCCTAGGTATTCAGTCCAATTTACGCCCTTTAGATTTGACTGATTTGTCGTCTAATCAAAGTTTAACGGATTCCTTTTAGCACTCATGTGGACGACCTCACACTTTTCTTTATTTAGGGTCAACTACCAATTTTTGCACCTTACAGATGTTTTTTCTAAATCGCTTTGTAATTTGTTTTGATCTTCCGATGACGATAAAGGACAGCATCATCTGCATACAACCTAAGACGGCTGCTCTGATTGCCTCCTAAATCGTTTATATAGGTAAGGAACAGCAGAGGGCCTATACTACTACCATGGGGAACGCCAGAAACCACTTCTGTTTTACTCGATGACATTCCATCAGTTATTATGTGACCTCTCTGACAAGAAATCACGAAGCCGATCGCATAACTGAGACGATATTCCATAAGCCCACAATTTGTTTACAAGCTGCTTGTGTGGCACAGTGTCAAAAATCTTCTGGAAATCCAGAAATAGGGAATCCCTTATCAATAGCACTCAACACATAATGTGAGTAAATAGCTATAAAGAGCTAGTGGTGTTTCACAAGAGCGACGTTTTCTAAACCGTTGTTGACTGTGTGTCAACAGACCGTTTCCTTCGAGGTAATTCATAATGTTTGAACACAATATACGTTCCAAAATCCTGTTGCATATCGACATTAATGACATGGGCCTGTAATTTAGTGGATTACTCCTACTACCTTTGTTGAATATTGGTGTGATCTGTCCAACTTTCCGGTCTTTGGGTATGGATCTTTCTTCGAGTGAGAGGTTGTATTTGATTTTGAAGTATGGAGCTATTGCATCAGCATACTCATACAGTCTGGACCGGATGGCTTGCTTTTATCAAGTGATTTAAGTTGCTTCACTACTCTGAGAACATCTACTTCTATTGGGACGTGCGTTATCATGAAGCAGCAGCACTCCCTCTCGCAGTTTTTCTGGACGCTTCTCCTTGACTGCGCGCCGTAATTTCTCCTGCGTTGTGCACTTTCGTACTCCAGTGATGGAGACACCAGATTCCTTGAAATCTATAACAATGGACGAGTCTGGCCTCCAAGATCGATCGGCTTCTTGTGTAGAATCGCAACCAACACGAAATTTGGCGCACCATTCCACAACGATGATTTTCAATAGAAATGCTGCTCCTTACACATTCTTCGTTCCCCGATGGATGTCTACGTCAAAAGAATAATAACAGCTCGTTGGTCCTGTTTGGGTGCATTTGGTGATAACGTCACCATAGCTCACATTTCTGCATTTACCGCTCGCACGTCGGAAAGACACGAATGCCACACTACCTCCTTGCGCACATATCGGTACTTATATGCACGCTTCGGAGTCGCTCTACGTTGTACATGAGCCACAGCAACGTCCTCGAACGGAAATTTTTTGAACGCCTCTTATACGTACACCACCACAGTGGGCTTACCCAAGATTGGAGGGGCGAAGGAGAACGAGGGTTGCCAGACTGCCTTCATCGTACAGGACCAGACCTAGCACCATGGTATGGAGCGTCTTTGGGTACACAACATGATCACATCTGGTAAGAACAGCTGGTATTTTCCACAACAGCTGTTACAATCCTGCCCACCGCTGTAGCTCAGTGGTCAGCGTGCCTCCTTGCTGTGAGGAGGATCGGGGTCCGATTCGTGGTAACGTCAGGGTTTTTTCCTTGGTAGTAGGACTGTAAGGCGTGCACTTACGCTAGTGATGCCAACAGAGGAACTAAGTAAGTGCATGTAGGGATTCCGTGGTCCAAAAAGCCGAGAACGGCGGGAGGAGCCGTGTGCCCCCCTACACCTCTCCATGCCGCATCCAATGACACCGTTGGCAGAGGATGACACGGCGATCAGCTCTGGCATTGAGTTGCAGCAGCATGAGATAACTTACTCTTACCTGACATCCAGTCTTAGCTTGACTCGATGTCCAGCGGGACTAGAACCACTCTTGCATTCAGAGGGGCCAGCCGGTATATTAACTTCACACCCTCTACATAACCAAAAGCACCCACAAATTTAATCATCGTTTTGACATCTCACTTACAATGGCCAGCAGTGTATGCTTTTCCCCACAACCATTTTCTCAAGCATTCAGGAACCCTGTAACACAGCTGAAGTTTAGTTGTGAACACAAGTGTGTCCCGAATACTGATGAACTCACAATGCCTGTTGCTTTAAATGCTCTCTGAACACTTGGCCGAAACTGGACGTGAAAATTATATTTATGTGACTGAAGCAATGATTTATTCGAATTTTTAATGACTCTTCCATATGCGAGAGCGTGCTGAAAAGTGTTTCATGGTTCTACTGGTTCAGATTCGACGACTTTGTCTAATTTTTCACATTGATGACCATTTCTATGCTGTAAATTACAAGAATCTGTGTTTATAGCGTTCCCTGCTCGTGCACTTTGCGTAATGTTCTACATATGTTTGAGATTTATAGGTGTGCTTTCTTCGTGACTAAGGCTAAATCCGTTATTCAGAGTAAAACACTTTGTTTCATGTTCAAGGATACATATCGGTCTTTCATTAACTAATCCCTGAATGTAGGCTATGGCTCACGTAATAACACTCCTCATTTAATATTACTACAGAGAATAGAAGCTATGGGGGTTTTCTTTTGCTCTGATTTTGATGACTTACGGTCATTGTATTCCATGTGGTCCCATGGAGAACTTCTGTAATTTTGTTGCGGAGTTATCGTGTTGCTTTTCTTGAATAATAAAAAAAAAACATTAGTCCCTCTTTAAAATATTTATCATAACAGTGTCAGCAGCAAATATTATACTTGATGACTAGTTTCAATAACATTTAATGATTACCTTCACATATGATTAATCACCACTTCTGAGAAGTGAAAATTCTTTAAATTCTTTAAAAGGGGAAGGGGGCAGGTGGAGGCAAGTATGGGGAGGAGGGGATGAAGGCCGATAGGCAGAGGGGGGTCAGAAGGAGATGGATAGGGAGAGAGGACAGGAGCAGATGGACAGAGAGCTCAGGGCAGGGGGAGATGAATGAAGAGAGGGGGGATGAGGAGATGGACAGGGAGAAGTAGGAGATTGGCTGAGAGATGGAGAGAGGAGATGGACAGAGAGTAGATAAGGAGATGGGTCAAGAGAATGGAGAGGAAGAGAGGTGTGCAACATGTCAAACATGTAAGTGGGTGCAGCATCTCCTCCCAAACCATTGCATCATTTTCAACCAATTTTGACAGACATACTGCTCTTTACACGAGAGTCAGCACTATGGGGTAAGAACCTCCTAGATCCCATAGGAGCAGAGAAATAGGCAAATAAAGGTTTTTTTCATCTCCTGATATGTAGACTGCCCTGCACAACTAGCATGTTGTGTGGAAGTAGAATCAGCTCGGCTTATTGACCTGGTTTGCAGGACAGCCTACACCTGTGGATGGGTGAAAGTGGGAGAAAGTTGAGATAGATAGAAGAGTTGATGGAGAGAGTTGTAGCAGAAGGGGATGGATAGAGAGAGAGGGAATGAGGGCAGGACGCAGAGAGGGGCTGGATGGCATGGATATGGAGAGAGTGCAGGAAGAGAGTGGTAGAGAGAGGGGGTCAGAGGAGATGAATAGGCAGATGTGGGGAGAAGAAGGCAGACAGAGAGAGGAGGCAGGATGAGATGAAAAGTGAGAGATTGGAAGGAGGAGATGGACAGAGAGAGAGAGGCAGGAGGACATGGATAGGGTGAGGGGACAAGAGGAGATGGACAGAGAATGGGAGGAGAAGAAGATGGACAAAGAGACAAGGGGAAGGAAGAGGATATGGACAGAAAGAGGGTGAAGAGGAGGTGGGAAAGAGCAGGTGAGGCAGAGATGAATAGAGAGGTGGGACAAGGAGATGAGCAGGGATGGGGACGTAGGGAATGAACAGAGAGGAAGGGGGAGGATGAGATGGACAGAGAGAATGAGAAGGAGGAGAGGGGGACAGAGAGGGAGAGGAGGATATGTGTGCATCGAACTAACACGCAAGTGAAGTCATAGAGAGGAGGCTAGTAATAATCATTATAAAAAATCTGAAGAGTTGCTGGATCTCTCGTGACAATATGTGATCCATTATTATAACAGCTATACTTATTTCTCTTTAATTACTTCTCATTCCAAAAACATAATTCATTATGCTTTGTTAGTCAGCTCCCAAGTGTTCATTTACTCTTTGTCTAGAGTGATAACCGATGTGAGCACATTTAGTTGAATCCATACTGCCTTCAGTGGAATTGGGTACAAGCTCCCATCAGCATATTATATAGTTATTTCTTTGCACCGACATTACAACAAGAATAAGGTAGATCTAAGCTGCAAAGAGCTTTGAGACTCATGCTGATTTCCGAATATCTTGAGAATGAGTAATGTGATTAATGCATTTTGTGAAGGTGACACTTTATACAATCTATATCGCCGTTGCATACATGCTCCCTGCAAGATAGGATGCTACACACTTTCGTGTCATGTTAGAAAACTTTGAATACAGTGGATAAAATACTTCATTGCTTAAGTTATGTCCAATATATTCACCACTGTAATATAAAAGTCTTTCTTACCTCCGAATATTTCATTCTTTCACATCACTTTCGTAGTTATGTTAGTTCGTTAGGCATGAGCTATTCTTATGTGTGCCTGATTTGGACTGATTTTCCCAGATATGATGTGCTTGTATAATAATGTGCTGCATTCCTACAAGATGTTTATTTTCGACCTTTCATATCACGTTAAGCAAATGTGTTGTATTATGTTTATGTCATACGGCACAGTACACAGCAAAATGATGTTGACGGTCTAAGAACGTTGTACTCGATAACGGTCTGAAATAATATTTCATAGTGTGCAGTACACACCAAAATACATCAATAGTTTAAAATCATCATAGTCGATTTTGGCTTGGAAGCCGAAATCTAGAGTGTACCCAGGAAATATACAGAAATGTACAGTCAAACGGCGGTGTATTCCTCCATCTGGAGGTGATGTCTTTTGCGGTTGCTTCCTGCGTCTTTTGATCTACTGTAGGCATCCCCCAGTGTGTTTTGCTAAAGCCATCAAGAGGTGGTGGTGTCTTTGGTGGTTGTTTTCTCTGTCTTATGATATGCGGCGTGCTGCTCCTAGTGGGCTTTACAAAAGCCACATAGATATGGTGTTGCCCTTCACAGCTGCTTCGTGCATCTACCACGACCGTCCACGTATTACTGAGCAAAGAAAATTGTAGATCTGGCCAACACTGTTGCGCTGACACGCAATAAATAGGGAAGAAAGGCAGTAATAGCGTACACAACCCATGTTCTTTCAAGTGGAGTGTGGGCACGCCATTGTTCTACATAGTATAATTAAACATTGACTGGTTCCTGTTTTTGGCAATACACATCATATACTATGACTGTGAACAATATTTATACATAATGTAACATGAAATAATACACGCTTCCTGTTAATAACGTGAATAAACCACTGCTCAGTTTAACGCTGACGCTTCATTTTTTCGTAAAATCTAATGTAATGTGCTTTTCATTTAACTATGTCATCTCATTCACATTGGATGAAACTTTTATGGTAGCACATTTTTAAAACCGATTCCTACAGACAGAACTATGCGCCTCAGAGTTTCCTTGCCATCTTAAAGGTTAAATCTGTATGACAAAAACTACGAACTTTCACGAGCTGCCGACGTGGTCTCGTATTGCACAGTGGGCCGAATATAGAATAAATTTCCTTTGCTTCACGTCTATGGTCACAAATTTTTCTCATCGGACTACCGGCTGCACAATCTATACTCCTTGTTAAACTCGACGTCCACACTCCAACAGGACCTTGGGGTTGTTCTGTACTAGACGCTACTGCATCCAGTTCTGGAGCACGCAGCTGTAGTCTGGGCGAATGCGGCCTATGCTCATATCTATCGTTTACAGAAGGCGCAAAATGGAGCTGTCAAGCTCATCTTGCAACCTACCTCGGCATTCCCCGATAGAGGAATTCGCTCTGTTAGTCGGAACCTTACCTCTAGAAGACGTTTAGGTGATCGCCCGGTGACTACTGCGAGAAATATAGGACGTCTGAGAACCGACACACCCCCAACGTGGGCACCAGGGTGCAGCGCCATAACGCCACCAGGTGGCCACACTTATTAACGGAATATACATCCTTGTAAAATATTAACGTAGAATTTTTCCTCGTGTTTCAAATAGACCCCAAAAAGGTTCGTCGAAGAGAAAAGAAGAACTGAAATGAACATCAAACCTCTAAGGGCAACAGCCCAATGAGATGAACCTTCAGCAAAAATCCAGAGAAGAAGAGATCCTGTGGAGAAGTGCGGTTAGCATGGACTCTACGAGGCATCAAAAGAGTTGAGGTGGCCTCCTCATCCACGACCACTGACCCATTCCCACAAATTACTGATGTTAGTCATAGGTGAGTCTAAGGCGCGCACGTTGTGGACAGTGGTGTACCAGAACTGAGGTCAGTTGATCTGCCTGGCTCATAAGCTCTCTCATGGGCACGAAGGGTTCTCAGGGCTTTCTGACACAATTAGGAGCTATGTGCTGATGCGCTACCTCGCTGAAAATACAGGTTTCTTTGATGTACTGTGCGGATAAAAAAATTAAATAAATTGAAAGGGTACAGTACCGCCCGACATTGAACATAGGTACAACATACTTCATTATTTTTGTCAGAACAACACATTTTTTTTAAAAAATAACTCAATTTCAATTAATACAGCGAAGCCGGATACCAGTGTGGAAAGAATGACAATTTATTTATTTAATTGCTCACATGTGCACTCCCACAAAGTAAATCCCTACATCCAGTTTGGTGAGATCTGTGAAATGAATGAATGTATGGTCGTCTGCTAACCGCAGATAGTGAATGTGAATATATGATCATCTTTGAGACGATCCTTTGGCCACCTTTGGTGGGACCAAAGAGATGAAATTTACCTGAGCTTTGAGCGCCTGAAATGTGGCTGACCAATACGGTAGAAAGGTGCTCCCCCACTTCAGCAGAGGTGCGAGAGGACCTGAAGAACGGCCATTTTTCAGCACTCTGCCGCTGGATCTTGTGTTGTTAAGACCTGTTTTAGTTGTGCTCCGTAAAGATAAAAGAGTGGAGACATGGTATGCATGTGGAATATTTAAGAGTAGTTTGAAATAATAATTTCTCTATTTCAGGAACTTTTGTGGGGAGAATTAAATGTCAGGCAGGTAATATTAATGGGACTGTAGTAATCCTCGGAAGTGACCAACGGTCACAATGAAACCACGTGTAGCAATAAGTTGAAATACTTCCGTGTGCTTAAGTTAAGCTGAATTACTAGCGTGTGTACAATAAGTTGAAATATTTAAGAAATAGCGTGTGTACCGTAAGTTGAAATATTTAAGAAATGGCGTGTGCAGGACTTGAAATTAGAGACGAGTACTTCCACGTGGTGAGTACTGTGTGAGTCTCAATCTGTGTATGAGACAAAAGATAAAGAGAAGTACTCGTCCATGGTATCAGTTGAGGACTCGCGTGTGTGATGAATACGTTCTTAATATTACTTTGCGTGATATGATTCCGTGTGATGCTAGATTTAAACTCTGAGAGAGAATCAAGGTGAGTCGGCCATCTATCCAGCAACGCCACTTGGCTTGCATTGCACAGGAAGACGTGCATATATCTCCAGAGTTCATAGTAGGAAAGTAGAATTACAAAGTGGGGCAGTGTCATGTGAAACTGGGATAAATATTGATTGAAGTGGGAAAGCTGAAAGTGATAATGTTGTGACTATTCCCTGTGTAGTATTTCACATTGTAGTGTGGTGTATGTCATGTAATTTGGGTATGTGTGGTTTGCATGGGAGAGTAGCGAGGTAGTTTCAAAAGATTAGTGGGTTATGCTTGTTCCTTCTGTACCGCTCGGTCTGGAGGAAAGTTTCGTGATGATGATTGTGAGAGTCGAAGTGTGAGGTATAATAAAAGATCCACCATCCTATCCAGAAAGTGCACTGTAGCGTTAAATAATTACGAGACCATAATATAGAGATTCACCTATGTAAAGTCATGCCCACTGGGCGGAATTTCTCATGTGTTATTGTTGTAGGTTATAGAATTTGTGTGTTTAGGTTAGAGAATTTATCGGAATAAATAAGATAGTGAAAAGAAAAAGATTGTTGGACTTTTCCTTCGAATTGTATGTTGTCATAATGTCCCGAATTTATAATGTATGCGCCATTCATATTCAGTGCGGTGGCCACGTGTAGACAAAAGCCGTTAAATAAAAAAGGAAAGAAAATGTGGTATTGCCAGTGCGTAGTGTACAGTCAGAGTTCTGTAAATTACTGATAGTCAGATGCGTGTTTCCGTTGCGTATTAATCATATAGGAGGATAACTTGTAACTTAAGTGTAAGTACTAGTGTTCATGTTACTCGATAAATAAGAATGAATCCACTCGCTTGGCAGACCACTCATCTTGCAGGCCTGACTGCTTGATGCCACAGTATGAACAAGGCATGTGGGTGCCTCTCAAAATAAAAGAACTACAAGAGAGGACAGCTACTGCTGCTTCGTGATAGCTGATCCACTCAGCCATTGTTCACAAACCCTTTCTTCTTCTTACCATCCCGTTGTTAGCTTTCATTAACTAAAATCACAACATACATAAGGTTGGCACAGCAGTCAGGACAAGATGTGGGCTAACGAAAAACAAAATAAAGTCAAGAATGGCGAAGAGAAGGAGAAAGGAGAAGGGGAATTAGTAAACTTCAAAATTTGAGAAGTCACAGTATAAAAAATCAAATACTTCTGGCATCTGAGAAGTGAGAGTACTCCAGATGGCAGAAGCGAGGAAAACATTTCCAACAATGAAAAAGCTCTACTGGTGACCAATGTTAAGATGGTATCGAAGAAGAAGTTTGGAAATTGGAAATTTGTGGGACGGTCTTATGGGACCAAACTGCTGAGGTCATCTGTCCCTAATGCTACACAATGCTTACTCTTAATTAAACTAACTTACTCTATGGACAACACACCCATGCGCGAGGGAGGACTCGAACCTCCGACGGGGGTAGCCACATGGACCGTGACAAGGGGCCAAGACCGCGCGGCTACCCCGCGCGGAAGAAGTTTCTGAGACTGTAAACGCACTGCATTGTACAGAGCTAGGAGGGGAACTAAGGGCTATAAATAATCATAGTTCGACGCTGAGGGTCGGTCCATGAAGTTTTCTAAGTAGGTTCACACGGGATATACTGCGTCTTTCTTCGAGTGTCTGACAGTTAACATTTTTCAACATTTGTGTTACAGAGTCTCACCAGTCAAACAAGTTGTGACTATTCACAACTGCTTTCTACGTACACTTTCGATGCCCACTGTTAGTCTGGTATGATACGGTAGCCATATACTTCATCATAATTCAAGTATGGACCGCTCACGTTTTTATGCAACACCTTTTGTTGATATATTGTAGTTTCACAGCATTCTACCAATGAACGAAGGACTGTCATTTGTTTCAGCGCGCACTTGAGCGCGCATCGTCGTCCCACTCCACATATCTACATATTGTTACTCCCAAATACAGTATTTATTTGACATGTCTGACTCCTGTTGTGCCTCATCATTCCAGTAGTCTAAAGATGAGGCGGCAAAGTTTCGTGATGAACTCAGCTTCGCCCTTCCTTATATTAAGAGCAAGTGTCAGTTTTTGCACCTGCCTGATGGTCGGTATCTGACTGTACCGGATCCCTCATATACAACAGAATTATCTGCGGAAATCCTCAGATTGGGACTAATAAAATCCGCTAAGTGAATAATGTATGACATGAATTAGCAACGTCCCTCTTACGTTCCCTTAGGGTACACCAGACATTATTTCAGTGTTTTGGATGTCTCTCCATCCAGGATAATGTAATGCGCCCTGACCATCAGGAAATTTTCTTTAGAAGGAAACAAGGCTCTGCAAATGACCCTAAAGGCTAGAAAAGAACATGTCGTTGAAGAAAGCACACCGTGTAACAACTGCGACTAGCTAATTTACAAGTCACAGATGACGTATCATTTGGAAAAAAGCAAAACATTTTCTTGAAACAATATACGAGGGGCGTTCAATAAGCAACGTAAAACATTTCTTTCTCGGACAGTTTCGGTTGCAGAAATGCGAAATTTGCTATCGAACATCGTGGAATATTCACGCTTCAGTCCCTATAGTTACACTAAATTCCGGTAAGTGGCGGCGCTATTATGCACCTTCAAAATGGCGTCTGTAAAGGAGCTGCATTCCAGACAGAGAGCTGTCATTAAGTTTCCTTTGACGAAAAAACAGAGTATCGTAGATATTCATAGGCGCTTGCAGAATGTCTACACAGACCTGGCAGTGAAAAGAACAGTGACCACTGGGCGAGGTGTCTGTCATCATCGCAATTTCTTCCTTTTTTTTCGCGTCATCAGTCTTTGACTGATTCGATGCGGCCCACCAGCAATTCCTCTCCTGTGCCAACCTCCTTCAACTCAGAGTAGCACTTGCAACCTACGTCCTCAATTATTTGCTGGCTGTATTCCAATATCCGTCTTCCTCTACAGTTTCTACCGTCTAAGCTCCCTGTAGTACCATGGAAGTCATTCCCTGATATCTTAACAGATGTTCTACCATCCTGTCCCTTCTTCTTGTCAGTGTTTTCCACATATTCCTTTCCTCTCCGACTCTGCGCAGAACCTCCTCATTCCTTCCCTTATCAGTCCATCTCATTTTCAACATACGCCTGTAGCACTACATCTCAAATGCTTCGATTCGCTTCTGTTCCGGTTTTTCCAAGTCCATGTCTCACTACCATACAACGCCGTACTACAGACGTACATCCTCAGAAATTTCTTCCTCAAATTAAGGCCTATGTTTGATACTAGTAGACTTCTCTTGGCCAGAAATGGCCTTTTTGCCAGTGCTAGTCTGCCTTTGTTGTCCTTCTTGCTCTGTGCATCATTGGTTAGTTTGCTGCCTAGGTGAATTCCTTAACTTCATCTACTTAATGACCATGAATCCTGATGTTAAGTTTTTCGCTTTCCTCATATCTGATACTTCTCATTACTTTCGTCTTTCTTCGATTTACACTCAGTCCATGTTCTGTACTCATTGTATCGTTCATTCCATTCAGCAGATCATGTAATTCTTCTTCACTTTTACTCACCATAGGAATGTCAGCAGCGAATCGCATCATTGATTTCACTATGATTTGCAATTCCACTCCTGAACCTTACTTTTAATTTCATCATTGCTTCTTCGATGAACAGATTGAACAGTAGAAGGGATGGACTACATCCATGTCGTACACCGTTTTTGATCGTAACGCTTCGTTCTTGGTCATCATTCTTATTTTCCCACTTGGCTCTCGTGCATATTGTGTTTACCCTTCTCTCCCTATAGCTTACCCCTATTTTCTCAGAATTTCAAACATATTGCGCCATTTTACATTGTCGAACACTTTTTCCAGGTCGACAGATCCTATGAACGTGTCTTGTTTTTTCTATAGTCTTGTTTCCATTATCAACTGCAACGTCAGAATAGCCTCCTGGTGCCTTTACCTTTTCTAAGGCCAAACTGATCGTCATCTAGCACATCCTCATTTTTATATACAAGGTGGTCCATTGATCGTGACCGGGCCAAATATCTCAGGAAATAAGCGTCAAACGAAAAAACTACAAAGAACGAAACTCGTCTAGCCTGAAGGGGGAAAGGTTGGCGGACATCATTTTCAGCATTTATTGCATTAATGTGGTATTTATAGTTAATCACGCTGTAACAGCATGCGTTCTCAGAAATGATAAGTTCACAAAGGTACATGTATCACATTGGAACAACCGAAATAAAATGTTCAAACGTACCTACGTTCTGTATTTTAATTTAAAAAACCTACCTGTTACCAACTGTTCGTCTAAAATTGTGAGCCATATGTTTGTGACTATTACAGCGCCATCTATCACAAAGCGAAAAAAGTGGTACAACTAAAACATTCATATTTCTTTACGTACTACACGAATATGTAATAAAAAATGGGGGTTCCTATTTAGAAAAAACGCTGTTGATATCCGTTTGACATATGGCAGCGCCATCTAGCGGGCCAACCATAGCACCGTCTGGTTTCCACCTTCAAGCTAGACGAGTTTCGTTCTTTGTAGTTTTTTCGTTTGACGCTTATTTCGTGAGATATTTGACCCGGTCACTATCAATGACCCACCCTGTATATTCTTCTTGTCAGAGACTTGGATGCATGAGCTGTTAAGCTGATTGTGCGATAATTCTCGTACTTGTCAGCTCTTGCAGTCTTCGGAATTATGTGGATGATATCTTTCCGAAAATCAGATGGTGTGACCCCAGACTCATACATTCTACACACCAACGTGAATAGCCGCTTTGTTGCCACTCCTCCCAATGATTTTAGAAATTCTGATGGAAGTTATCCGTCCCTTCTCCCTCATTTGATCTTAAGTCCTCCAAAGCTCCTTAATTTCTGGTTCTAATACTGGATCTCCTCTCTCTTCTAAATCAACTCCTGTTCCTTATTCTATCACATCAGACAAATCTTCCCCTTCATAGAGGCCTTCAGTGTGCCCTTTTCACCTATCCGCTCTCTCCTCTGTATTTAGCCCAGTGGAATTCCTGTTGCGCTATTAATGTTACCACCCTTGCTTCTTATGTCAAAGAAAGTTGTTTTGACTTTCCTGTATGCTGAGTCAGTTCTTTCAACGATCATTTCTTTTTAGATTTCTTCACGTTTTTTAAGCAGTCATTTCATCTTAGGTTCGCTGTAGAATATTTATTTCATTCCTCAGTATACCTCTGTATTCCCGAATTTTCCTGAACATTTTTGTACTTCCTTCTTTCGTCGATCAACTGAAGTATTTCTTCTGTTACCCCTCCTTTCTTTGCAGTTACCTCCTTTGTACCTATGTTTTCCTTTCCAAATTCTGTGATTGCCCTTTTTAGAGATGTCCATTCCTCTTCTGCTATAATGCCTACTGAGATATTCGTTATTGCTGTTTTAGAGAATTTCAGGCATATCTTGTCATTCCTTAGCAATTCGGTATTCCACTTCTTTGCGTGCTGATTCTGCGTGACTAATCTCTTAAACTTCAGCCTAATGTTCATCACTACTACATTGTGATCTGAGTCAATATCTGCACCTGGGTACATCTTAAAGCCCAGTATCTTATTTCGGAATCTCTATCAGACCATTATGATATCTTCCTGTATCACCTGCTCTTTTCCAAGTATACCTCCTCCTCTTGTGCTTCCTGAACAGAGTATTCGCTATTACTAGCTGAAATTTATTACAGAACTCAATTAGTCTTTGCCCTCTCTCATTCCTTGTCCAAAGCCCATAGTCTCCCATGACGTTTTTCTTCTACTCCCTCCCCTTACAACTGCATCCAGTCCCCCACGACTACTAGATTTTCATCTCCCTTTATGTACTGTATTACCCTTTCCGTATCGTCATATACCTTCTCTATCTCTTCATCTTCACTTTGCAACGTCGGCATGTATACCTGAACGATAGTTGTCGGCGTTGGTTTGCTGTCGATTCTGACAAGAACAACCTTATCACTGAACTGTTCACTGTAACACACTCTTTGCCCTAGCTTTCTATTCATATCGAATCCTACTCCCGTTATACCATTTTCTGCTGCTGTTGATACTACCCTATACTTATCTGACCAGAAATCCTCGTCTTCTTTCCATTTCACTTCATTGACCCCTACTATATGTAGATTGAGTTATTGCATTTCTCTTTTCAGTTTTTCTAGCTTCCCTACCACATTCAAGCTTTTGACATTCCACGCCCTGACTCATATAATGTTATTCTTTCCGTGGTTATTCAATTTTTTTCTCATGGGCACCTCCTCCTTGACAGTCCCCTCCCGGAGATCCGAACGGGCGACTGTTCCGGAATCTTTTGCCAATGGAGAGACCACCAAGACACTTTTTTCAATTACAGGCTACACGTCCTGTGGATACCAGTTATGTGTCTTTAATGCAGTTGTTTCCATTGCCTTCTGCATCCTCATGCCGTTGATCATTGCTCATTCTTCCGCCTTTAGGGGCAGTTTCCCATCCCAAGTTCTAAAGAGTGCTCTGAACCTTTTTGACATGGCCATTGGCAGAATGAGGGTGATTTCTTACTCCTGTCTTCGGCCGCAAATGCTGATTATTAATCAAAACTCAAGCAGTGTCGGGTTTCGAACCCGGGACTGAGGACGTTTTGATTACTAATTAAAGACGCCACCCCTACACTACACCTGCAGACCTCTCGTGCTCTTCTGGGTTGGCAGGCCACACAGCTATGTGACTCCTGCTTTGTTGGAACGTGAGGACACTCTCATTCGAGGTGATCGACGGATCACAATCAAACACTTCGCTTCTCAACTGGACGTCTCTGTTGGTAGTGCTGACATATTCGTCCACCAGTTGGGGTACCCAAAAGTTTGTGTCAGCTGGGTCCCTCGCCGCTTAACAGAAGACCAGGGAGAACAACGAAGGATAGTTCAAATGGTTCAAATGGCTCTAAGCACTATGGGACTTAACATCTGAGGTCATCAGTCCCCTGGACTTAGAACTACTTAAACCTAACTAACCTAAGGACATCACACACATCCATGCCCGAGGCAGGATTCGAATCTGCGACCGTAGCAGCACCGCGGTTCCGGACTGAAGCGCCTAGAAAAGCTCAGTCACAGAGCGGGCGAAGGATCGTCTGTGCAGAATTGCTTGAGAGTTACGAGGCTGATAGCGAACATCGTCACAGGCGATGAAACATGGGTTCATCACTTCGAATCGAAACGCAACGGCAATCCATAGAGTGGCAGCACACCACCTCTTCTCTCTCACCTTCGATCTATTTGACCCAGTGCTCTCCGGGAAGCAGTACGTGGATGATGCGGAGGTTCTTGATGCAGCAAGTCGTTGGCTCTGATGTCAGCCAGCAGAGTGATGCCATGTAGGCATACAAGCCCTCCCATTAACGTATCGTAAGACCGTCGCACAGAACGGCGTTTATGTTGAAAAACAGAGTTTTGTGGACAAGAGAGTGGGGAATGATATGGTGTGTTGGAAGCCTGATTAAAACCGACCTGCTTTCAGAAAAGAATGTTGCATTACTTATGAACGTCCTTCTTAAGTTAACAAAAACAATATTTACAGAGTCATATTTTCCAAAACATAAGATGATGTGTTGTCGTTCGTTCTTAATTTGTTCGTAATCTGAGTATTAATGTGGAGTTTCAGCAAAGTAATTGAAACTCAGTGGATCGTAACAGAATACACACTTGAGAAGAGCAACATCTGGTCGTGTTACGCCATTTCCGATGTGTCCCTACTGCAGTAGTACAATATCAAAGACCACAGTGACGACACTATCAAATGACGCAACAGAAATGTCAGCTTCGTAGCTAGATGTGTATTTCAGCACAGAAAGTTGATTGTAGATAACAGAGTTAAGACGGCTGGTGATATATCGACCACATGCCTGTGCTTATGCAGTCGTCAGATTGGTTAACCTTCAGACATCGGTTGTACACAAATGCAGGGTTTTACTGATAAGTGACTCTGTTGGGTGGCAGAACAGACACGCCTCCTTATTCTAAAACTGTTTTTAATCGCTTTTAGCCGTTAGATCCGGAACATTTTCTGGCTAGCGTTACTCCCCAGAAACGCTATACAACAAGAAAACCTAGTACAGTGTACCACAACCGACTGCAGATGGAAATGTGAAAGGCAGACCTTATTCGTCCTCCTCCTGTGGCACTGGGTATACATCTTATCCCATTAACGAAAAATGGTTCAAATGGCTCTGAGCCCTATGGGACTTAACTTCTGAGGTCATCAGTCCCCTAGAACTTAGAACTACTTAAACCTAACTAACCTAAGGACATCACACACATCAATGCCCGAGGCAGGATTCGAACCTGCGACCATAGCGGTCGCGCGGTTCCAGACTGTAGCATCTGGAACCGCTCGGCCACACCGGCCGGCGTCCCATTAACTTTCAGGGATATTACAGCAACGCTCATTTGAAGTATACCTTTTTCCGAATGTTTTCCGAGACAGAACACAGTTAATGTACATTTGATCTGGGCTAGTGTCCGCCCCCGGTAGTTGAGTGGTCAGCGCGACAGAATGTCAATCCTAAGGACCCGTGTTCGACTCCCGGCTAGGTTGGAGATTTTCTCCAACCGGGGACTGGGTGTTGTGTTGTCCTCATCATCATTATTTCATCCCCATCGACAAGCAAGTCGCCGAAGTCAAATCGAATGACTTGCACCCGGCGAACGGTCTATCCGACGGGAGGCCCTAGTCACACGATATTTACATTTATCTGGGCTATTGGAGTGCGACATGGACGCTGCTGCCCTCATTAGAGAACGTGCAGATGCACTCACACAAGCAACACAACATGTTCTGTTCAAATGTTCAAATGTGTGAAATCTTATGGGACTGAACTGCAAAGGTCATCAGTCCCTAAGCTTACACACTATTTAACCTAAATTATCCTAAGGACAAACACACACACCCATGCACAAGGGAGGACTCGAATCTCCGCCGGGACCAGCCGCTCAGTCCATACCGCTCGGCTAATCCCACGCGGCACAACACGTTCTCCCAAGAGCGCACAAATGCATCGAAGTTGACGGTGAAATATTCGAACATTTATTGTGAATTGTACAAGAGCTGTAACGTCATGTGTATGATGATGCTTACAGATGAATGTGTTAAAAAGCATATTTTTCAATTGAGATTTTGCAAAACGTCTATTGTAATGTTTTTAGCTATTGCACATATGTGCTTCCGTAAACCTGGCAATGTATTGAATAATAAAGAAAATAAATAATAATATACATTAAATGTGTCCTATTTCGGAAACCATTCGGAATGGGGTATATGTCCATATGAAGTTTTTTGCTTCAAATCATTGTTCCTATCATATCCTTGAATATTGAGCACTCCTCCCGGGAAACCCTATATAACGTCACGCCACTGACGGAAAGAGTAAGATTATGCCGTAACATACTCCAAGCAGCTAAGCTTTGTTTGCCTAATTCAGCACGATAGTACTCTTGCACGTAGCTTCTAACCGCTCCTTTCGTTCATTCGAAAAAAAAGAAAAGAAAATAAAGCAGTGCTATAGTTCGTTCTCCGACTATCAAATGTATCGATTTTGGACTGAAACACAGGGTGTCAAAAAAATAGTCGAGTATTTTGAGACGTGGTAGTAACCATCGAAAGAAGAAGAAAGCAATAGAAGAGGTGTGTTTCACACTAGCGAAGATGAACAACTGCTCATAGTGAAATGTCCCCTTAGAAAAACTAATGAATTACTGTGCTGATAAACCTGTTACATTATTTGATTTTCAAACAGCTGAACAGAACTGAACGTACTCAGACATTTCGCTCTTTGCCTATTCTGATCAACGCAAGACTGACACACAATATTTTTAGCGCAACGCAATCTGACTTTCAATAATACCTACAAAAGAATGGCCCTGACTAACATTAACCTATACTTTTCACAAATCACTTATCTCACAAAAATCTTCGTTATTCGAACTACTGCAATACAGCGAGCGCCACTACTGCCAGCTAAATAAAAGATTCAAACTACTGAAGGCACTAACTACTGATAGGCATAGTTAGCAAATGAAAGATTCTGATAGAGAACAAACAATGTATTTACCTTAATAGTGTTCAAAAGTCATAATATGACATCCAGTCTTACAAATTTACTGTCTCTGATGGACACACGTCCAGATCATCCGCTCTCAAAACTCCGCCATTTCTCTCCCCACACCCACCACTGCTGGTGGCTCACCTCCAACTGCGCAATGCTACGCGCTGTTCACATCCAACAGCCCAACACTACAATGGCGAATATTACAACAATGCCAACCAGCCACAGACTGCACACAGCACAGCCAGTGATTTTCATACAGAGCGGTACGTGGCGTTACCAACATAAAAACCTAAACAGCCTACTTACAATAGCTCTTAAGTATGCATTTTGGAACCTATGTCTGCTGGACATTTTTTCTTATTTTGGTCGATACTACCTCCTCCCAAGTTTTGGAAAGCAAAATGCTAACGGAGAGAGAGATTATTTCATAGTATCGAAGATAAATAAGTTCTCATATCTCTTAAGTGTGCATTTTAGGACCCACATTTACTGGACTCTTTTTCTTGTTTTGATGGTTACTACCATTTCTCAAAATATTCGACACCTTTTTTTCTAACTCTTTCATATTTTTCATTTACGCTTTGTTGTTGTATACTTTCGTCTAGACACTGTGTGCATATTTGAATGCGAGTGGACACATTCCACTGTCGCTAACTCTTTTCTCTAAATATAAACACGAGTTTTAAATAAAAATCACGGAAAATAAACGTATGAAAAATCACAGTACTTACAGAGACTCTTTGGTAGACAAAATAACACGCTCGACAACCCGCAGAGCACTGATCGCGTGTGACACAACACGGGGAATGCAGGACTCGTCATTATCTGTGTGTCCAGCTGAGACGTCCCTGACCCTGCGGTCGATAACCCGTCGACCGCCAGTGACCCAAGGCGAGAGGCTCACAGGGATGGATGACTCCAGCGGAAAGCTCAAGCCCACAGTCTGACATTTATTTAACACTTTTATTTAATGTTATTGGCATTTGGTATACACACACCGACGGAAAAATAACAACACCAGGAAGGAGCTGCGAGATATAAACAAACGTCTGTAGGCGTGTTTCCACATCTGAAGGATGATTATTAAAATTTCGCGCCAGTCGCATAAGACAGCTGCTAATAGCGCCACTATGAGGATGCGCATCAGGTTTGCTTTAAGAGTCGTGAGCATGTTACCTTTGAGACTAGACGTGGTGAGTTGATGTTAGTCAAGAATGCCTTTAAGGCGGCAAAGACAACATTATCAACACTTCGCCAGTTTGAACGAAGTCTTGTAATAGGGCTACGAAAAGCTGGATGTTCCTTCTGCGATACTGCACAAAGGCTTGGTAGGAATGTAGCCACTGTACATGATTGTTGGCAGCGGTGGTCGCGAGAATGTACGGTCGCAAGAAGACTGGGCTCCGGACGGCCATATGGAACTACCGAGAGGGAAGACCATCGTGTTCGGCGTATGGCTCTGGCGCATCGTACTGCACTTATAGCAGCAATTCGAGCAGTAGTCGGCACCACAGTGACACAACGAACTGTTACAAATCCGTTACTTCAAGGTCAGCTCCGAGGCAGACGCACTGTAGCGTGCATTCCACCGACCCAAACACAGCCACCTGCAACTTCAGTAGTCTCAAGCGAGAGCTATTGGAGAGCGCGGTGGAGGTCTTTTGGGTTTTCTGATAAAAACGGGTTCTGCCTCGCTTCTAGTGATGGCCGTTTGTTGGTCTGCATGCTAGACACACTGGACCTACACCTGGAGTAGGAGCAATCTCGTGGTTATCCCATGCATCCAAACTGCAATTTTGTACGTCAGTCTGGTAATTCGACCTGTTTTGCTGCCATTAAATGAATAGCAGTCCAGGGGGTGTTTACCAACAGGATAATGCTCTCCCACATACCGCTGTTGTAACCTAACATGCTCTACAGAGTGTCGACATGTTGCCTTGGCCTGCTCGCTCACCAGATCCGTCCCCATTCGAGCACACACGAGAATGGGACATCATCGAAAGACAACTCCAGCGTCATCCACAAACCACGTTAATCGTCCCTGTACTGACCGACCAAGTGGAAATGCGTGGAACTTCATCCCACAAACTGACATCCGGCACCTGTACGACACAATGCGTTCACGTTTGCATGCTCGCATTCAATATTTTGGCGACTACACCTGTTATTAAAGTACCAGCGTTTCACATTTGTAAGGGCTTATCTCACGTTTACTTTAACCTGTGATCCTGCAACGTTAATCACTTGGATATAATACCTAGTTAACTGCATTCCCGAAATTTCATTACTGTAAACATTTTTTTGTGTTGCGATTTTTTTTTCCATCAGTGTATATTACAGTCAGTTCCGTGTTACATTAGTAGCGCATCACTTGTTACAATAAATTTCTATTAGTTCATACAGAGTATTGGGGGTCGAGAAAAACATCCTAATTATAAGGTGAGAACGGGGTAGGTTGTCTTGGATACAGCAAAGTTTTTTAATTAACTGCAGGTCAGAAATGCACAGTTTTAGAGTTACGCTCACAAATCGCCAGCCAATCACCGATGAGGACGCTGAAGTGTGTGCAGTTTAACCAACTTTCCCCAACCAATACTTGGTGAGCCAGAGAGCACAGTTAATAATTAAATTATTTGAAGATAATTTTTCCACCTGATCAGTCACAAGCTAGACGCAAATTTCCTGTACTGTTTACTTGGTATATCTTGACTGTCAGTGGCCGGCCGTTGAGGCCGAGTGGTTCTAGGCGCTTCAGTCCGGAACCGCGCTCCTGCTACGGTCGCAGGTTTGAGTCCTGCCTCGGCCATGGATGTGTGTGATGTCCTTAGGTTAGTTAGGTTTAAGAAGTTCTAAGTCTAGGGGACTGATGACCTCACATGTTAAGTCCCATAGTGCTCAGAGCCATTTGAACCGTTCTTTTTTCATTTTATTTTTTTTATTTTTTACTGTCAATATTCAGCTGCCCTTTGTTAAGATAATACATTGAACGGCAGAGACAGCACTGCCGTAAGACAGTCGTATGATTCTGAAATGTGAAACGTTATTAAAAGTCAGAAAACGTAAAGCTGTACAATGTGCATATATATTCACAGACACGAAGAACAGATATTACAGTTGCCTGTGTTATCTGGCGGCTCGCGGTAAAAATGTAACATAATTCGTAAGTTACCGTGAAATGTAATCTCCGAAACAAATCACGAAAACAGCAGGCTCTTTCTGTCCCCACAATTAAACTGAGCGTATATTGTCTGTAGTAATTACTTTTCCATATGTGAATACCCAACCTAACTTCCAGGCCGAGTAGTAGTCAAGCTTTCGCAGCCGTGCAGTGCGGACGTGCTGTTGTTTCCGCCTGCGGAGCGTGCGCGCTCGCTGTTGCTTACTTTCAGCGGCCGTCAGTCATGTATTGCTTACGTGTACTAGAACCATGGCCAACCGTTTTCAGAAAGCAACTCTACGATTCACCTTCTGCAACGACTACACCCGACCAAAGCCCCTGAAAGTGGAACGCTTCCTACGCGACATAGCCAAGATCTCAGCTTCCGACATTTTGGGCATCCATTTGTCCATCTTAAGCAGTACGGTGTGCGTCGAAATCGCCAATGACTGTGAGAAAGAATACTTCGTGACACCAAATATGGACTGCGCTTTTGCTACGCTGAGCCGGCCGGTGTGGCCGAGCGGTTCTAGGCGCTACAGTCTGGAATCGCGCGACCGCTACGGTCGCAGGTTCGAATCCTGCCTCGGGCATGGATGTGTGTGATGTCCTTAGGTTACTTAGGTTTAAGTAGTTCTAAGTTCTAGGGGACTGATGACCTCATAAGTTAAGTCCCATAGTGCTCAGAGCCATTTGAACTTTTTTTTTTTTTCTTCCGGGTGTGGCGAAGAGGGCCACCTCAGTTCTGAGTATCTTCACTGAGGAATCACCCAACTGCCAGCCGCTACCATGGCGCCTCCGAGTCCGACGACGGTTTTACTCTCAACCACGCATCGGCGCTCTCTTCTCCCGCCAACCGCCGTGCGTCGGACCATGTCCCGGTGAGATGCTTCAGTCCGGAACCGCGCTGCTGCTACGGTCGCAGTTTCGAATCCTGCCTCTGGCATGGATGTGTGTGTTTTCTCTCGGAAACGTTTACATTAATCGTCTGGAAATTTATGTCACGTACTGTGGTATGCAGTCGCACCACTCTGTACAAAATAGAAGCTTCTAAGTTGATGCAATCGACAAGTAAGACCTATTGCAGGTCACGTTGTAGCTATCGAAAATTCAATTATCAGCCGGTTTTAGTTAGGTTTAAGTAGTTCTAAGTTCTAGGGGACTGATGGCCTCAGATGTTAAGTCCCATAGTGCTCAGAGTCATTTGAACCGGTGAGATGCTACCGATACCGCCGAGTCGATGCGCCACGCTCACAACCTGACGCTACTCTGGTGTCATTACCAACACCGACGACTTCCGATCCCCTCCCTGTCGACTATATAGACGTCCCTTCACTCATCGTCCCCGCGACGACCTTCCTCCCAGACCGTCGCGATTCCCTCCCGTCTTCCGACACAGAGGAACGAACACGCAAACAACGTTCACCTAAAAGGCGCAAGAGGAACGGCCTTACTGTCTTGGAACGAGACAGCTCACCTCCCCCTGAGGCTCCAGAGGCCTTCCGCTTCGACGAGGCCTCGAAGAACCTGCACAACGACAAGAATGACGACAACGCGACGCCGGCTCTGGCTGTCCTGGTGCCTACTCTGCCGGCTTGCCCAGGAGCACCTGAACCAATGGACTGCGACTGCCACCGAGACGTCCTCCATTCCTACGGACGAGGTCGAACATAAGAACGCCCAACGACAGCGCCCTCGATGGCTTGGAGTGACGACGTCGACGATGGCCCGAACCACATGCTGGGGACGGAGTTACCGCAGACGAAGACCTAGTTACGTCACCGATAATGCCGTGGCGCACAGTATGGCTCGCCGCTGCCTCGCCCCCGCTGATGCAGTTCCCCTCCACAGCAGGGCACAACTCAAAACGTATCAAATAGCAACGATCAACACTAACAACATTAGCTCCCAAGTGAAAATTGAATTGCTGCGAGAGATTGTATGGCCATCTGACGTCGACGTCGCCCTACTACAGGAAGTACACTTGGCCACACTTCCGGACGTCGAGGCATATAACACTTATCCTTCCCCTCGTGACAACGTGGGATGTGTCATAGCCACCTACGCCCGAAAAGACATTCCGGTGGCCGTGCCGTAGCCATCTATGCCCGAAAAGACATTCCGGTGGCTGATATCACATACCTTCCGTCCGCCAGAGGCATGGCAGCCACAGTCATAGGGACGCGTACAGTGTGTAAACTTTTAGACGGCAGACCTCTCCCTAGTCCTGAATCGGTAGAAGTCGGTAAACGTGGGGAGACTTCGGTAGGCACGCAGTTTCGACTGCTGCCAACATTACGTAGCTGACTGTGTTGTACAAGGTAGCCATTGTCGTCTGCTTCGTTATTGTTTTGCGCTGTACTGTTCTGCGTGTTTTTATTGTGCAGTTGTGCTAAACATTATCAAAATGAGTGAAGAGGCAGTTGCTGGCCCATCTCGGAAGTCGCCAACAACCCCCACCGGCAGGCCTACGGTTAGAAGGAAATCAGTATTACGTAGCGATGCTCGCAAAATTATATTACGTGTGATTGAATGCTGCGAAAGGGAAAGGGAGCAGAAAAAATAGCTTCACCCCATTTACAAATCTTCAGTGAGAGCTGCTACATACACAGGACAAAGCATGCGTAGCATTGGAAGATTCAAACAGTTTCATTGCAATCGGATGAATGGTTTGTGAGCGCATAGTAATACATTCATTTTTACGTATATAGATTTCAATGTACATGACGATTTCAGTTTCGTTTACGGACAACATTTAAAGCGGGTTTTACTTCCAAGCCTTTCGTCTGCTTTCGTGTAAGCATGACGCGCAACGCGCAATTTGTAGTGCCAGCACTGCAACTGGTAGGCGTGCCTTGTCCCCCCCCCCCCCCCCAACGGCTCATGTCCCCTCGCCAGCCAATGCTTGCTTCCTCCTCTCCCCGCACTCCCCTCCCAACTCTGCCGTCTTACAGTTAACACACTGTATTGTAAACATTTACGCTCCGTCAAGCTCCACCTGCAGCCCCGACAGAGCACACTTCTATTCAGAAGAAATCGCCCCTTTTTTTCTTGGGCGCATTATCATTTCTTGCTTGTGAGTGATTTTAATTGTGTCCTGCATCCTAATGATCAAACGCTCCACTAAAACACCTGTCGCGAAGTGAGTCTTGTCGTGTGTGATCTATTGCTCCACAACGCTGAGGAAGTTCGACACAGTGACGCACCTGGAGAAACTTACCAGATGAGTCACTCCGCGAGCCTCCTTGACTGGATTTACATCTTTGGAGAATTAACATCTGCACTTCAAGGTGCAGAACTTTGGCCCTTGGCCTCTTCGGACCAGTGTGCCTACATCTGCAACATCCTCCTCCCGCAACAAGTGGTCTGGCGCAGACGTGCAACGTGGATGCTAAACACCTCCCATTTTCACGATCCCGAATCTCTTCAACGCGTTACCGAGACGTGGGCCACTTGTGAACGTCGCTTACCTAAATACTGTACAACCTTAACATGGTGGCTGGATTATGCCAAACCTGCCATTCGACGTACCTTCATTCAGTATGGCAAGGAAGTAGCTGCGTGGCACTGGCACACTACCGACTACCTGGATGCCCAGTCACCAACTCTAGAAACCCAGAGGGAACGCAGCAGGATTAAGGCACAAATTGTAACGTTGACACGCCGTAGACTGCAGGTGGCAATGGTGCAGACCCGACGTCAAGGTTCGGCGCACAGTAACATCCAACATCATAGCATTCGATAGGGAACACCAACGACAACGCCGAGTTGTCCACCTGTCGCATGCAGCACATCACTTGCTAGGCCGAACTCGTCAGTGCCTTTGTAGACCACTACTGCACAATGTACCATGAGGAGACGATCAATAACCGCATTGACAAGTTTCCGTTACCATATGCAACTCGCACCCTCACCGGAGACGAGGCGGACGAGCTGAGGGAGCCCGTTACGTACGACGAAGTCCACGATGCAATCAACAACGGTTCTCTGAATAAGTCACCTGGCGTCGACGGATTGCCGATAGAATTTTATCGTGCATTCCTTGCGCTAATGGCGTCATGGTGGACTACAATGTTTCATGAACTGTTGACGATGGAGAACGCCATATCACCGTCCTTTGTCACCGGAATTATTATACCCATCCACAAACCGACACCGTGGATGATGACAGCCCATACCATCCCCCATCTCTGCTTAATGCAGACTATAAAATTTTTGCATGACTCCTGTCGACTGGAGGCCGCAAGATACTGCCTAGTCATTCTATCCTCAGAACAGACAACTCCGGATGGTTCAGTTAATATACAAACGGCCTCAGGAGAATGTCGTGATTTAATTGCACTGGCAGCGGCGTGCGTATTCCGCGTCACGGTGGTTGCCATTGATTTTGACAGCGCATTCGACAAGGCGCAGCACCGTTTTCTGTTCTCAGGAACGAGCCAAATGGGTTTTCCTCCCTCCTTTATCGACATCATCCGGCGGTGATGCAGCTCAATGGCCGTGTGGCGGGACCAGTGACCATCGGGCGCTCCATAAGGCAGGGTTGCCCACTTTCGACACTTCTCTATGCCATAAATCTGGAGTCACTTATCGGGAGTCTGACGACTCACCTTTCTGGTCTCACTTTGCGAGAGCACACTTTTCAGTATCGTGCGTATGCGGACAATCTCCTCCTCTTGGTCCGCTCCCGCCATGAAACACAAATGGTTCTTGATTTGATATCAACGTATGAAACTGCAGCGGGCAGTAACGTGAATGTGGCTAAATCCTCGGCAATGCCCATTGGACATGGCCTCTCATAAGACAACTTAGCACCTCTTCCGTGCGTACAGAAACTACGATATCTTGGTATCATTTTCACCTCCACCGTGCGCCGCTCCGCTGCCATGAATTTTCGGCGTTCTCTCCAAATTATCCGCACGGCTGTGCAACAAAATCTTCTCCGCCAACTCGATTTATTACAACGAGTCGAATACCTCACTCAACATGTGGCGTCTAGACTGGTCCACATCACACAGGAAATGCCGGCCGCGTTCGGATACTTTCTTATGGCCAGTACTCTCTTTAAGGTCTATTACCAAATGCTCACCCTTCCCCGAGAGCGGGGGGCCTGGGCATTATCAATGTGCGACTCCGAGCGGCGTCTTTGTACATGTCCACCATGCACAAGCAGTGGAATGGAGTTGCCTTCCTTACTCGTAGCTTGCTAGAAATTCTTATAGCCGCGACCATATCGCCGCCTGCACCAGTCGGCCACATCACTTACCGAGCACGCGTCTTCCTCAAACCAAAGACTTCTACACCCTACTGCTTCGTTGCATATCCGGCAACAACGTCGAACTCAAACATCCATCGACGCAGTGGCCCACGGTTTGGAGTTGTATCCACCAGCGTTTTCTTACCTCCAGCATCCAGGCAACATAGTACCAAGTGGCAGAAAATTCTTCCAAATCAACGCCTTCACCCCATCAGACTAATGGACACTCCGCTTTGTTCAATTTGACACCTCCTGGATGACGATGGCCACCACCTGACTTTTGCTGCTACCAGTGACGTCTCGAAACTGGGTCGACAGTTCTTTGCCTGCTACCTCCGTCTTCCGCCAGATTCGATTGACCAATGGACTTTTATCCATCCTCAGCATACTTATTTCCGCGCCACCAAAACTCATGCAATTACACTACTGGCCATTAAAACTGCTACACCAAGAAGAAATGCAGGTGATAAACGGGTATTCATTGGACAAATATATTATACTAGAACTGACATGTGATTACATTTTCACGCAATTCGGGTGCATAGATACTGAGAAATCAGTACCCAGAACAACCACCTCTGGCGGTAAAAACGGCCTTGATACACCTGGGCATTGAGTCAAACAGAGCTTGGATGGCGTATACAGGTACAGCTGCCCATGCAGCTACAACACGATATCACAGTTCATCAAGAGTAGTGACTGGCATATTGTGACGAGCCAGTTGCTCGGCTACCATTGACCAGACGTTTTCAAATGGTGATGGATCTGGAGAATGTGCTGGCCAGGGCAGCAGTCAAACATTTTCTGCATCCAGAAAGACGCGTACAGGACCTGCAACATGCGGTCGTGCATTATCCTGCTGAAATGTAGGGTTTCGCAGGGATCGAATGAAGGGTAGAGCCACGGGTCGTAACACATCTGAAATGTAACGTCCACTGTTCAAAGTGCCGTCAATGCGAACAAGAGGTGACCGAGACGTGTAACCAATGGCACCTCATACCATCACACCGGGTGATACGACAGTATGACGATGACGAATACACGCTTCCAATGTGCGTTCACCGCGATGTCGCCAACACGGATGCGACCAACATGAAGCTGCAAACAGAACCTGGATTCATCCGAAAAAATGACGTTTCGTCATTCGTGCGCCCAGGTTCGTCGTTGAGTACACCATCGCAGGCGCTCCTGTCTGTGATGCAGCGCCAAGGGTAATCGCAGCCATTGTCTCCCAGCTGGTAGTCCATGCTGTTGCAAACATCGTCCAACTGTTCGTGCAAATGGTTGTTGTCTTGCAAACATCCCCTTCTGTTGACTCAGGGATCGAGACGTGGCTGCACGATCCGTTACAGCCATGCGGATAAGATACCTGTCATCTCGACTGCTAGTGATACGAGGCCGTTGGGTTCCCGCACTGCGTTCCGTATTAACCACCTGAACCCGCCAATTCCAGATTCTGCTAACACTCATTGGATCTCGACCAACGCGAGCAGCAATGTCGCGATACGATAAACTGCAATCGCGATAGGCTACAATCCGACCTTTATCAAAGTCGGAAACGTGATGGTACTCATTTCTCCTCCTTACACGAGGCATCACAACAACGTTTCACCAGGCAACGCCGGTCAACTGCTGTTTGTGTGTGAGAAATCGGTTGGAAACTTTGCTCATGTCAGCACATTGTAGGTGTCGCCACCGGTGCCAACCTTGTGTGAATGCTCTGAAAAGCTAATCATTTCCATATCACAGCATCTTCTTCCTGTCGGTTAAATTTCGCGTCTGTAGCACGTCATCTTCGTGGTGTAGCAATTTTAATGGCCGGTAGTGTATATGGATCAAGGAGTGGACGATCACTTACCTGTATAATGATGGCGATAAATCACGCCTTGACTTATAGCATTACTTACAAACTGCCCACAGTGAAGTCGAGCACTGACCACGCTACTGCTCCTTCTTCGCCAATTACCTTCAAAAATGGCTCTGAGCACTATGGGACTTAACATCTGTGGTCATCAGTCCCCTAGAACTTAGAACTACTTAAACGTAACTAATCTAAGGACATCACACAACACCCAGTCATCACGAGGCAGAGAAAATCCGTGACCCCGCCGGGAATCGAACCCGGGAACCCGGACACGGGAAGCGAGAACGCTACCGCACGACCACGGGCTGCAGACGCCAATTACCTTCAAGCAAGCTTTACGTCACCCCATCCCCGCTCAGCTGAATGGTGCCACACGCGGACAACACTTTCCCTCCTCCCTCCCCCCTGCCGGGAACGCCGTGGCTAAGTCTCGCATGTTGACCCCTGTCCACTCTGCCTCCGCACCCCATTTACCGGGCAGGGGGATGCCGACAAATCTTATCATACCCCCCACCTTCTTTACCCTTTGTCTACGGCCTCACACCTCTTAGCTTACTTCAGTATCATTGTTATTATTTTTTTCCACATCTTGTTAGTAAAAACTTTTGCTCGCCTTGTTCGAGTGTAATGTCTCATGTTGTTTCCGCCGGGAGGATGGCTTTTCTGTTGCATTTATGCTTGTACAAATAAAGATATTTTGTTTACTTAACCCACTTCCAGTTTTAAAAAAACTAGAGGGGAGTGGTTCAGATATGGGAAGGCGGAGGCATTTCGGCCAGGCCTTGGGTTTCGACGCCACTGGCTCAAAACTGATCACTCTACTCTTCACTTTGGGAAAAAGGGGTAACATATAAAAAAATGGTAATATGCTCGCGTGCCCTCAGGGGATGGGGGCTGGGTTCGATTCCCAGTCAATGAAATAAAAGAAGTTCATATTCGGCCGGCAAGTGGAGGAGAATTGGTAATTTAAAGTTCCTGATCACCTCTTCGCAGTGTCTCATGAAGTGAGGGCGTGTGACACTGTTGATGGTAATCCGTCCATTGAACAGAGAAGTTGAGCTTGGCGGTCCCCTTGGTGCTATTCGCCAGGTGTAGGCTGCGTGCCAGCACCGGGTTGCACCTTTCAACGGGGTTTTCAACTTTGGAAAGAAAAAAGTCCACAGGGGACAGGTCTGCAGAGGACCTAGGATAAGGCAGCACAGTGATTCTGTACATAAAGAAAAAACTGCTTTCAAGAAGGTGCGCTTTCCGTCATGCCGTGACCATGGTTTAGGGCACAAAACAAGGAGTTTTGAAAGTAGTTCCATTTATTGCAGCGAAAAGTAACAGTTACAGAGTGTTCAAAAAAGTGTCAAATAATTTGAGAGATGGCAGTACTCATCAGAATAAGAAAAATTAGTGCAATGAACATGAGTCCAGAAACGCATACTTTCCGAGATAAACACTTGATTGTAGGAAGGGCTTCACCACACTTGGTTGCAGATATTAGCACAGTCGTTGAATTCACGTTCGCGCTCAGTCAGATGTGTCGGTAGGATATTATGAGCCTTACTGGCAGTACTCTACATACCATTAGGTGGTCTGCAGTCAGTTATGTGGTTCGAGTCGTGTTGTAGGCTACATTAGTTTTCATCGTTTTTGTGTGCCTTATTGTATGCTACTGACAACCCTGGGTAGGTATCATGGTGTTTTACCTTCTTCCAAAGGCTGATTTACTTACGTGTTTATTGTTATTACGCTGTCTGCGCTTACAAATGGTGTAGTACATTTACGTTATCTCTCTTCCACCACTTGTTAGCAAAGGAAGCCTACTACTCGGCAAGTGAAATGGCGGATATGATATTCTGCTTTGGTTTAGCAAATGCATGTAGCCTGCGAGCTTGTGCCCTCTATGCTGAAAAAGACCCACAGATCAGAGTGCCCTCTGATAAGCAGTTTGAAAGACTTTTCGATAGTGTCTAAGGGACACGGGTACCCTTGCACCTCGGAAGACTGACAGTGGATGACCCCACACCGTCAGCATGCCTGTTGTGGAGGAGCACGTGCTACATTCGGGGGAAGAAACCGCTGGGACCAGTGTGCAATGACTAGCAGCAGCAGAAGGCTTGTCTCATTCTCTTACCTGGGGGGTGGGGAGTACTTCACGAATAATTGCTGCACCCTTATCACCTCCAGCGCCTTCAGGCCCTAAGCCACAGGGTCATCATGGCAGACAGCGGTTCTGTCAATGGCTGTTGTAGAAGCGTGACGCAGATCCACTGTTCACATCCAATATTTTATTTACCGATGAGGCAGGGTTCACAAGAGACAGTGTTGTGAATTTCCATAGCCAGCATGTATGGGCAGATGTAAATCCCCAAGCAGTTCAGGGAAGAGGGCATCAACAGCCGCTCTCAATCAACGTATGGACAGGTGCACTTGGCGATAGATTAATAGGGCCATATGTGCTGCCACAAAGGTTAACGGCGCGCATTATCTGGACTTTCTCATTAATGTATTTCCTGTATCGCCAACCTTGCTGGAGGCTGTGCCATTGCAGCAACGAATACAAATGTGGTTCATGCATGATGACGCACCAGCACACTTTCGTCACAATGTGCGGTGCGCGAACATCTGATGCAGACATTTTAGGATTCAAATGGTTGAAATGGCTCTGAGCACTATGGGACTCAACTGCTTTGGTCATTAGTCCCCTAGAACTTAGAACTACTTAAACCTAACTAACCTAAGGACATCACACACATCCATGCCCGAGGCAGGATTCGAACCTGCGACCGTAGCAGAGACATTTTAGGACCGCTGGATTGGTGGGGAGGGGAAATGAGGAACACCTTGGCCTGCTCATTCCCCAGACATCAATCCCCTAGACTTTTGGTTGTAGGGACACTTGAAGGAATTGGTCTACGCCACGCCAATCAACAATGTGCAGTCACTGTAGGGTCGCGTCTACAATGCGTGCCAGGGGGCACTGCAAGCAAGTATACTTCAAAGGGTGTGTCATTCCTTATGCCGGAGGGCAGAGGGGTACACTGTCATGAATGGACGCCACGTTGAACACCTCCTGTACACGCCACTTGTTAAACGCATAAAGTTTTCATTTCCAGACCCATGTTTATTGGATTTATCTCAGAAAGTATGCATTTCCGGACCCATGCTTATTGATATTATTTTTCTTATTTCGCTGAATGCTACCACCTCTCAAAGTATTCGACACTTTTTTTGAACACCCTTTATATGCCAAATAAAGTTTCTGGAATTCAAACCGCGTGAAATACGACGAAACCTGATAAACAGTTCGTACAATTTACTTGCTTCAGCTCCAAAATAAGGTTTGACAGACGTTTTCCGTATTATTTTAAAAATTAATATCTATTGATTGTCGCTTCAGCACCGAGAAAAGAAAGGAAATGAGGGAAACCTCAAAAGAAGTTACAGAGAAAGAAAAAAATTAATTTAGAAGACTGTGAGAAGAAGAAGAAGAAGAAGAAGAAGAAGAAGAAGAGCAATGTAAATGGTATTCATGGCAGATCCAAAGGAGAGAGAGTTGTAGGGAAAGGATGCCATACATCTTTCCACGCGTAACCGCCCCTTAATCACAACGTCTAAATCCAAAAGACTATAGCATGTGACGATGTGACGGGCAGTGCGTAGTTTACTTATTCTTTCTCTATATATTACAGACTGAGGCGTCTGCTGTGGCCGAGCGTTTTTTTTTTTTCGTTATGGTTCTTTGTATTTGCTCGTAGCGGACGTCACAACGTCACATGACATTCGTTGAAGTCCGTTGTTGATCCCTTCCTTCAGTTTTTTTTTTATTATTATTATTACAGAGAGCAGCCAACTCTCTGACCGAACACGCTGAGCTACCGTGCGGGTTAAGTCTAAATTCTAGGCGCTTCAGTCCGGAACCGAGCTGCTGCTACGGCCGCAGGTTCGAAATCCTGCCTCGGGCATGGATGTGTGTGATGGCCTTCGGTTAGTTAAGTTTAAGTAGTTCTAAGTCTAGGGGACTGATGAACTTAGATGTTAAGTCCCGTAGTGCTTAGAGCCATTTGAACCATTTGAACCTCTGTAAGGGCATTCAAGCTGACCTATGTACATTTCAAGCATTGTGTAGGTGCATGCTAGAAACTGAGTTGCCAACACTGCCAGTTGCAGTCTCTGCCATTTTGAAAGACACGACCAAGGCGACCAACTCCAGCACTTCCTTTGTCATCTGTTACAAAACACCGTTGACGATTTCCAGCAACTCACTAGATTTTATAAATGATTTGTGTTTACAACTTATTCTCACGCTTCTTCCTTTACACGGAACTCACATTGTCTTGTTTAAATCTGAAACCGCCCCTTAGAAAAATTTATGAATGACAGTGCTGGTAAACCCCTTAAGTTATTTGATTTTCAAACACCTGAGCAAAACTGAGCGTACTCAGATATTTCTCTCTTTACTTATTCTGACCATCGCTAAACTTACACACAATATTTTTTTAGCACAACACAATCTGACTTTCAATAATCCCTACAAAAGAATGGCCCTGACTAACAATAATCTATACCTTTCATGAATCACTTACCTCGCAAAAATCTTCGTTACTCGAACTACTGCAATACAGCGGGCTCCAATACTGCTAGCTAAATAAAAGATTCTAACTACTGAAGGCACTAACTACTGATAGGCATAGTTAGCAAATGAAAGATTTTGATAGAGAACAAACAATGTATTTACCTTAATAATATTCAAAAGTCATCATATATATATATATATATATATATATATATATATATATATATATATATATACAGGGTGAGTCACCTAACATTGAGAGGCACCCACATGCCTTGCTCATACTGTGGCATCAAGCAGTCAGGCCTGCAAGATGCGTGGTCTGCCAAGCAAGTGGATTCATTCTTCTTTATCGAGTAACATGAACTCTAGTACTCACAATTAAGTTACAAGTTATCCTCCTATATGAATAATACGCAACGGAAACACGCATCTATCAGTAATTTACAGAACTCTGACTTTCTTTTTTATTTAACGGCTTTTGTCAACACGTGGCCATCGCACTGAATATGAGTGGCGCACACATTATAAATTCTGGATATCATGACAACATACAATTCGAAGGAAAAGTCCACCAATCTTTTTCTTTTCACTATCTTATTTATTCCGATAAATTCTATAACCTAAACACACAAATTCTATAACCTACAACAATAACACATGAGAAATTCCGCCCATTAGGCGTGGCTTTACATTGGTGAATCTCTATCTTATGGTCTCGTAACTATTTAACGCTACAGTGCACTTTCTGGATAGGATGGTGGATCTTTTATTATTTCTCACACTTCGACTCTCACAATCATCATCACGAAACTTTCCTCCAGACCGAGCAGTACAAAAGGAACACGCATAACAACTAATCTTTTGAAACTACCTTGCTACTCTCCCATGCAAACCACACATACCCAAATTACATGACATACACCACACTACAACATGGAATAGAATACAATAAATAGTCACAGCACTATCACTTTCAGCTCTCCCACTTCAATTAGTATTTATCCCAGTTTCACACGACACTGCCCCACTTTGTAATTCTACTTTCCTACTATGAACCCTGGAGATCTATGCACGTCTTCCTGTGCAATGCAAGCCAAGTGGCGTTGCTGGATGGACAGCCGACTCACCTTGCTTCTCTCTCAGAGTTTGAATCTAGCGGCACACGGAATCATATCACGCAAAGTAATATTAAGAACGTATTCATCACACACGCGAGTCCTCAACTGATACCATGGACGAGTACTTCTCTTTATCCTTTGTCTCATACACAGATTGAGACTCACACAGTACTCACCACTTGGAAGTACTCGTCTCTAATTTCAAGTCCTGCACACGCCATTTCTTAAATATTTCAACTTATGGTACACACGCTATTTCTTAAATATTTCAACTTATTGTACACACGCTAGTAATTCAGCTTAACTTAAGCACACGGAAGTATTTCAACTTATTGCTACACATGGCTTCATTGTGACCGTTGGTCACTTCCGAAGATTACTACAATCCCATTAATATTACCTGCCTGACATTTAATTCTCCCCACAAAAGTTCCTGAAATAGAGAAATTATTATTTCAAACTACTCTTAAATATTCCACATGCATACGATGTCTCCACTCTTTTATCTTTACGGAGCACAACTAAAACAGGTCTTAACAACACAAGATCCAGCGGCAGAGTGCTGAAAAATGGCCGTTCTTCAGGTCCTCTCGCACCTCTGCTGAAGTGGGGGAGCACCTTTCTACCGTATTGGTCAGCCACATTTCAGGCGCTCAAAGCTCAGGTAAATTTCATCTCTTTGGTCCCACCAAAGGTGGCCAAAGGATCGTCTCAAAGATGATCATATATTCACATTCACTATCTGCGGTTAGCAGACGACCATACATTCATTCATTTCACAGATCTCACCAAACTGGATGTAGGGATTTACTTTGTGGGAGTGCACATGTGATCAATTAAATAAATAAATTGTCATTCTTTCCCACACTGGTCTTCGCTGTATTAATTGAAATTGAGTTATTTTACAAAAAAAATGTGTTGTTCTGACAAAAATAATGAAGTATGTTGTAACTATTTTCCATGTCGGGCGGTACTGTACCCTTTCAACATAAGCGCTTGATATATTTCGTAAACCACATCAAATACTGACGAATCGATTCCACAGACCGAACGTGAGGAGAGGGGCTAGTGTAATTGGTTAATACAAACCATACAAAAATGCACGGAAGTATGTTTTTTAACACAAACCTACGTTTCTAAATGGAACCCTGTTAGTTTTGTTAGCACATCTGAACATATAAACAAATACGTAATCAGTGCCGTTTGTTGCATTGTAAATTGTTAATTACATCCGGAGATATTGTAACTAGCCCCTCTCGTCACGTTCTGTCTGTGGAATCGGTTCGTCAGTATTTGATGTGGTTTACGAAATATATCCAGCGGTAACGTTAGGTGACTCACCCTATATATATATATATCAGTTCATGATATACAGTATTACAAATTTACTCTTTCTGATGGACACACGTCCAGATCGTCCGCTCTAAAAATTCTGCCATGTCACTCCCCGCATCCACCACTGCTGGCGGCTCACCTCCAACTGCGCAACGCTACGCGCTGTTCACATCCAACTACTCAGCACTACAATAGCGAATATTCCAACAATGCCAACCAGCTACAGACTGCACACTGCACAGCCAGTGGTTTTCACACAGAGCGCTACGTGACGTTACCAACATAAAAACCTAAACAGCCTACTTGCAATTCGTCCTTTTGAAACCATATTAAAATTTGAGATTTTGCAGCCCCCAAAACCTACTGTCCTAGTCGGTAGCACGGTGCTTCTCCCCACAACCCCCCCACCCCCTCCCTACCCTCGCCTTCCTTTACTGCCGGTCTTGCCGACATAGACCACTGGTCTGGAGTTATGGCAGTTGTTTATTGATTTTTCCAACTAGACACTGCCTCCACTAGTCCGTAGATCCTACCATTGACGTGAAAGGTCACTATAATGCTAGTTACATATGGAACAGATAATAATACATATGTATTACACACTCATCGTTATCTAGCAGCAATAAATGATTTACATAAACCCTTCTTGTGAACCAGTATCTGTATCAAAACCCCTACAGTTCCTGAGATTGGCCTGAATATATAGACAGAAACCATAACTTTGGTATTAATTCATTTTAAATTCTTATTAAGCGAGTGTATAAATAAAATGAAACCACTAAACTAAGCTTCAATACATTAACTGCAGAATTCTAACAGCATAGAAATTTTGAATAGTAATTCTAACTGCCGCGCGGGATTAGCCAAGCGGTCTTGGGGGCTGCAGTCATGGACTGTGCGGCTGATCCCGGCGGAGGTTCGAGTCCTCCCTCGGGCATGGTGTATGTGTTTGTCCTTAGGATAATTTAGGTTAAGTAGTGTGTAAGCTTAGGGACTGATGACCTTAGCTGTTAAGTCCCATAAGATTTCACACACACAGTAATTCTAACTCATTTAACTTCCGTGTTACAATGCCAGAAAAGTGCTACGGTGATTTGAGAAGCATGACACTCATGACTTGGCTACCAAATTCCCCTGAGGGTGAATCCGATGAAACACATCTGGGATGCTATTGGAAGCCAACACTTCGCCCACAAACCACCTGCCCGTAATTCAAGAGTGTTGCGTGACATGTACGTAGTCATTTTTGCCACATACCTTCTAAAATCTACCAAGGACCTGTCAATTCCATGCTGTGCAGAATCGCTGCTGTACTCCATTCCAAAGGTCAACCAGCAAGAAATTAAGCTGGTGATCATAATGCTTTGTCTCGCCATTGTATATACAGGTTGTTAGGGATGCACACTGCTAAGACAAAATATTATACGCACTGCCAAGGGCAAGATTGGATGTCGCCCGGTAGCATTGCGATAACATGGCACGGTAAGGAAAATATACAAGGTGGTCCATTGATAGTGACCGGGCCAAATATCTCACGAAATAAGCGTCCAACGAAAAAAACTACAAAGAACGAAACTCGTCTAGCTTGAAGGGGGAAACCAGATGGCGCTATGGTTGGCCCGCTAGATGGCGCTGCCATAGGTCAAACGGATATCAACTGCGTTTTTTTTTAAATAGGAACCCCCATTTTTATTACATATCCGTGTTCTATGTAAAGAAATATTAATGTTTTAGTTGGACCACTCTTTTCGCTTTGTGGCAGATGGCGCTGTAATAGTCACAAACGTATAAGTACGTGGTATCACGTAACATTCCGCCACTGCGGACGGTATTTGCTTCGTGATACATTACCCGTGTTAAAATGGACCATTTACCAATTGCGGAAAAGGTCGATATCGTGTTGATGTATGGCTATTGTGATCAAAACGCCCAACTGCCGTGTGCTATGTATGCTGCTCGGTATCCTGGACGACATCATCCGTTCGCCGGATAGTTGCGTTATTTAAGGAAACAGGAAGAGTTCAGCCACATGTGAAACGTCAACCACGACCTGCAACAAATGATGATCCCCAAGTAAGTGTTTTAGCTGCTGTCGTAGCTAATCCGCACATCAGTAGCAGACAAATTGCGCGAGAATCGGGAATCTCAAAAACGTCGGTGTTGAGAATGCTACATCAACATCGATTGCACCCTAGCCATATTTCTATGCACCAGGAATTGCATGGCGAAGACTCTGAACGTCGTGTACAGTTCTGCCACTGGGCACAAGAGAAATTACGGGACGATGACAGATTTTTTGCATGCGTTCTAGTTAGCGACGAAGCGTCATTCACCAACAGCGGTGACGTAAACCGGCATAATGTGCACTATTGGGCAACGAAAAATCCACGATGGCTGCGACAAGTGGAACATCAGCGACCTTGGCGGGTTAACGAATGGTGCAGCATTAAGGAATCCTTCTTTCTATGTATTCGCAGCACATTACACTTGTCTACATTGAGATTCAATTGCCATTCCCTGCACCATGCGTCAATTCGCTGCAGAACCTCCTGCATTTCAGTACAATTTTCCATTGTTACAACCTCTCGATACACCACAGCATCATCTGCAAAAAGCCTCAGTGAACTTCCGATGTCATCCACCAAGTCATTTATGTATATTGTGAATAGCAACGGTCCTATTACACTCCCCTGCGGCACACCTGAAATCACTCTTACTTCGGAAGACTTCTCTCCATTGAGAATGACATGCTGCGTACTGTTATCTGGGAACTCCTCAATCCAATCACACAATTGGTCTGATAGTCCATATGCTCTTACTTTGTTCATTAAACGACTGTGGGGAACTGTATCGAACGCCTTGCGGAAGTCAAGAAACACGGCATCTACCTGGGAACCCGTGTCTATGGCCCTCTGAGTCTCGTGGACGAATAGCGCGAGCTGGGTTTCACACGATCGTCTTTTTCGAAACCCACGATGATTCCTACAAAGTAGATTTCTAGTCTCCAGAAAAGTCATTATACTCGAACATAATACGTGTTCCAAAATTCTACAACTTATAGACGATAGAGATATAGGTCTACAGTTCTGCACATCTGTTCGACGTCCCTTATTGAAAACGGGGATGAACTGTGCCCTTTTCCAATCCTTTGGAACGCTACGCTCTTCTAGAGACCTACGGTACACCGCTGCAAGAAGGGGGGCAAGTTCCTTCTCGTACTCTGTGTAAAATCGAACTGGTATCCCATCAGGTCCATCGGCCTTTCCTCTTTTGAGCGATTTTAATTGTTTCTCTATCCCTCTGTCGTCTATTTCGACATCTACCATTTTGTCATCTGTGCGACAATCTAGAGAAGGAACTACAGTGCTGTCTTCCTCTGTGAAAGAGCTTTGGAAAAAGACATTTAGTATTTCTGCCTTTAGTCTGTCATCCTTCTTTCCACGAACAATACGAGACTGGAACAGAAGGGAGAACCGATAGAGGTACTCAAGGTACCATCCGCCACACACCGTCGGTTGGCTTGCGGAGTATGGATGTAGATGTACATGTAGATGGGAGGAAGGATAATTTGCCCCCATTTTATAGATGGCAATCTAAATTGTGCAATGTATGCTGATTTCCTACGTAATGTTCTATCGATTTTACTGCAAGATTCTTTCACTGCAGCACAGAATGGCGATGTATTTCCAACATGATGGATGTCCGGCACATAGCTCGCCAGCGGTTGAAGCGGTATTGAATAGCATATTTCATGACAGGTGGATTGGTCGTCACCGGATCTGACGTCCCCGGTTTTATTTCTGTGGGGAAACTTGAAGGATATTTGCTTTCGTGATACACAGACAACGCCTGACAACATGCGTCAGCGCATTGTCAATGCATGTGCGAATAGTACGGAAGGCGAACTACTCGCTGTTGAGAGAAATGTCATTACACGTATTGCCAAATGCATTGAGGTTGACGGACATCATTTTGAGCATTTATTGCATTAATGTGGTATTTTCAGGTAATCACGATGTAACAGCATGCATTCTCAGAAATGATGAGTTCACAAAGGTACATGTATCACATTGGAACAACCGAAATAAAATGTTCAAACGTACCTACGTTTTGTATTTTAATTTAAAAAACCTTCCTGTTACCAACTATTCGTCTAAAATTGTGAGCCATATGTTTGTGAGTTTTACAGCGCCATCTATCACTAAACGAAAAAAGTGGTCCAACTAAAACATTCATATTTCTTTACGTACTACACGAATATGTAATAAAAATGGGGGCTCCTATTTTTTTTAAAAAAAACGCTGTTGATATCCGTTTGACCTATGGCAACGCCATCTAGTGAGCCAACCATAGCGCCATCTGGTTTCCCCCTTCAAGCTAGACAAGTTTCGTTATTTGTAGTTTTTTCGTTCGACGCCTATTTCATGAGATATTTGGCCCGGTCACGATCAATGGACCACCCTGTGTAAGTGGATCAAAGAGGAATGAGGAATCATTCTAGCGACGAGGTAGGACGCAATTAGGAAAATCTGCTGACTTAAGCGACTTTAACAAAGGTGAAAATATTATTAACCAGAGCCTGTGAACGAGTATCTCGAAAACGGCGTAACTCGTCTAATGTTCACTTGCTACTGTAGTGAGCATATACGGAAAGTGGTAGGACGACTGTGAAACGACCGCTGGGCGATAAGTGGTTGGACGTCCACGACTCAACAGAACGTAGGATGGAGGCTTGTCTTCTCTGTAAGGCAGAATAGGTGGCGATCTGTGGCGTCTCTGCCAAAAGCGCACAATGCTGGTGCACGCACAAGCGTTTCGGAGCACGCCGTTCATCGTACATTGTTGAACATGGGACTCTGCAGCAGACGACCCCACTTGTTCATATGTTGGCCCAACGATATCGACAATTACGACTGCGGTGGCCAGAGGATCGTCGAGATTAGACCGTCGATAAATGGAAATGTGTCAGCTCGTCGGAAGAATCACGTTTTTGCTACGTCAGGTCGATGGTCATCTCCACAACCGCCATCAACCACGCGAATAGCAGTAAGAAATGTGCACCCCACCAATGATGCCGACTGATTGTTCTATGGGAGATATTCTGCTGTGCTCACATGGGACCTGTGGTAGTAACCAAAGACACGCTGACATCTGTGGACCATCTGCAACCTTTCATGCTCGATGTCTTCCTCACTTGCAGTGACATCTTCCAGCAGGATAATTGTCTGTATCTCGAAGCCAGAACCATGCTACAGTGGTTTGAGGAGCATGATAGTGTACTCACGTTTATGTCTCGGCCACGAAATTCGCTTGATGTGAATCCAATGGAATTCATTATGAGTCGCTATCAGACACCATCGTCACGTACACATATCAGTGGCCCACTGTTTAAGGAAATTACATGACTTGCCCGTGGACATCTGGTGTGACAAACATCTACAACACCTGCCAACAAACTGTAGAATCCGGGATTGCTTTCCAAAGATTGTCCAACAAGTTATTAAGCAGATGGTCATAAAGTTTTGGCTTGTTGTAAGTGCAGATATTGTGATCACTGGTACCTTATATATGCCTACTTCATTGTGTTAGTTTTTTCTCTCTCTCTCTCTCTCTCTCTCTCTCTGCCTGCATCTAACAGTATTCCTGGAAAAACATCACATAACTTCATTATAGACTGAACGTTTTGCTTCCATGTGTCCACGCTAGAACACCTTACTTACTGCCAAGGGGAAATAATTATTAATGGTTTGCTCTTGGATCTTGTCTGCAAATACCTCCGATGACCTGCTCTTGCCACATGCACTTGGAGATACTAACCAACGTAAAAGTGTTACTCCTAATAGCTACAATTATTAGTAAGTACTGATGTAATGTTGTCCAGTACACTATCTTCAGTCACCAATAAAATATTTGCTCTTATACACCTAACATCCTATATTAAGTACAGATTAAAAAATCCCATAAAATGTCCACAATTATTTTGTTAGTTTTTTCTGCATGTTCTGTTGTGGAAACTATGTTCATATTAGCGAGAATTTAGTGTTTCAGTTCGCTTAGTCTCTTGCATGAAAAACGGCTCTGAGGACTATGGGACTTAACATCTGAGGTCATCAGTCCCCTAGACTTAGAACTATTCAAACCTAATTAACCTAAGGATAGCACACACATCCATGCCTGAGGCAGGATTCGAACCTGCGACCGTAGCAACAGTGCGGTTCCGATCTGAAGCACCGAGAACCACTCGGCTACAATGGCCGGCTCTCTTGCACGATCTCCCACTCGCACTTAAAGAGCATGTGATTTAAATCGTGCATCTGGTGTTGAGACTCAAAAATGTGTTGGTGAGTCTCTAATGCCTGTCCTGTGGAGGTGACTGGGGCAATTTAGTTGATGGAAACAGACCTTATTATTGAGCATTTGCTGTATATATGGATCTTTTGAGGCTGCAGGTTACAGTACTGATGGCCTTTTTGTTCCAATCCGCTCTTCTCTCCATATGTTGTATGTCTCGACTTTGCATACATGGGTGTAGTAACATGCACTGAATTTGGAGATGAGTGGCTGCTTGTGGACTGCGGTGTTCTCCACATACTCTGTTTCCTGGGTGCCTTGGTATGACAAAATCCAGAGAAAATTCATTGATGTACCAAACCCTTCCAGATCACCTACCTCCTGCATGATATTTTTGAAATGAACATTGATTTGCCTCCATATTTCTGGGGTGTTGAGAGCCAATAGTACTCTTAACAAGCCAGATATGATAAGATCCTGTTCTTCCAAGCGGCTTGATTACCTGGAAAGATTTCGTGATGGCCACTGTCTCTGCAATGCATTCTCAGAGAGGCAGTATGGTCGTTCTGCTTGGACATTATGAGACAAAGACACTATCTACATGTAGATGACCAATTATTTTTATCTGTCAATTAATATTTTAACAGCATCTGGCAACTGCAATTGCTTGGTTATCTTGAATATGTGTTTCATTTGACTTTTCACTTTGAAGGATCAGTTGTACAATGTGCCTTAAAAAGAAACGGTAATTTCTGTTTTTTGGAAAGAATTTTATTCATTCATCCACATCAACGTATCTGCTTCAAAATACTCCCCATTATGTATTACATTCTTATGCTATCGTTTTCTCCAGTCTCCAAAACTCTTCTGGAACTCTATCTTTGGTATTGCTTTGCGAGAAGCGTCCTCATAGGTTGCACACTACCAGCATAGCGGGTAAGCTCGGAGGTGAGGTGGTGTGGAGTGATCGGAGGATCCAGCTGACTGCGTTGTAGCCCAAGACCACTTGAGCTGCTGTTTGGGTGAGGTCGGCTGCTGCCAGGAGGTTGCAGGCAGTACCCCCCTGTAGGTTGCCAGGAGGCAGCTCCTGGCAGGTCACAATGCTGCTGAGGTGTGTGCAGTGGCTCCTACTGGCAGAGCGCGAAACCAAAGGTGCAGGCATGCCAACTGAAGGTGAAGGCGATGTCGTCCATGACAGGCAGTGTTGGTGTCGAATGATTGCATAGGCCCGGTTGGTCATGTGTAAATGAACCTCAAGATGGTCAGTTACGTGAGACAGTAGGTGAAGTTGTAGGTCTGACACAAGCTTGACCAGCCATGAGATCCACAGCATGGTGTCTGGTAGTGCTTGGTTATCAATTAATGGTAGAAGGCGGCGCCAAAGTTGCGAGGTGTGCGGACATCGAGGTGCTCAGCATGGATGATGTGGTGGATAGCCTCTGCTGGAACGCAAGAAAGGCGTTCGATGAGCAATGTTTTTTCCATTAAACACTTCGGCAAGGCAGGCAGTGAGAGGAGCAGATCACTGATGCGGTCTGGATGAGTATGGAGGTGGCTCACCAGGCAGACGAAAAGTGCATCATCGTCCGAAATCCCTTGGATATTCAGTACATGGTCAACCAATGCGAACCAAGTCTTAGGGTTGTCCTTTTACAACGCAGGCAGCTCAGGAAACCTGCTGGGTAACGCATGTTCATGCAACACTGGGAGGTAAAGATCTGTGTGAGCGGTGTAGGAAGCCCCTGACACCGGGAGTACAGTAGCGGTGGACGATGTGTCGCTCGACGTCTGCATGGGGAGGGGGTGGCCGCAAGCTGCACACAATGTGGAGTGAGCTGGTGCAACTGACAGCACGATGTCTCCCAACTGCTGGCCTGGAGGCGCACTCAGGGTGGGAGTAACAGCGGGCGGAAGGCGGTTGCGATGCAGCCAAGGGGGGCTGATCTGGAAACTGGCGTGGAAGAAATGGCCGGCGCCATTACGAGACTAGTCGGAAGGCGATTGTGGTGTGACGACAGAGTGATGGTCACAGAAATTGGTGCGGTTGTGGCGAGCAGAGTCACCGAGATGGCGTGTAGAGGAGGGTGGGGGGGGGGGGGGGTGCAATGCCTCCTGGTCAGGCATATATATAAATAAATAAGGACATGCGACCCCAGCACATGAACGTTCGAAATACAGTTCTCGAATGTTGGAACATTGTTGGCACATCAGACCAAACCAAAGGCGACTGCTTAGCTGAGGGATGAAACACAACATTCTTCACATGATCATCATTCACAATATCACTAAGCAGCATGCACTGTCCATGTAGCAGCTGTTGCTGTGTAGTAGCATTTGACGGTGGCTATGTTGGGCCGGTTATGGTCAAGTGGTCGCCGGCATAGCTGTAAATTAGGAACACTAGTATAAACGCAAGCACAGTTAATAGGGTGCAAGTCACTGGCACAAAACGACACTGGTAGATCCATTGTTCTGAAAACAATGTGGACCGGCACACAAAGCCCGTTAACAAGGTGAATACAATATGGCCGAATGAACATAGCGCGCAAAGAGACATAGACAGAAGTAGAGTCAAAGATCATCGGTTCCAAAGACATGGCGCTTCACACAAGAGGCGCCACAAGTCCAATGTTACTGTTAATATTGTTTGCAAGGTCATTAATGTACAACATGAACAGCAAGGGTCACAAAACAATTCCCTGGGGCACACCTAAAATTATTTCCACATCTGCTGATGACTCTCCAACCAAGATAACATGCTGTCCCCTCTCTACAGCCCGGTCCACAAGCAACGATCTGTCAGCGCAGACATCGGCGCAGATGTCTGTACATGCAAAAGATCGCTGCAAATGTGGTGTGTTCACACGACACAAACCCCAATCTACTACTCGCCCGCCATCTGTCGGTGTAGAAAAGAAATATCAGTGGCAAGCGACTACGCTCCCCGCAAACTTCAAAAATTTAATTCAGTTATTTTGAAATATAGAAATTGAGGAAGTTCTGTTGTGGTCTGTGTTCGCAACTTGTGTTGCGAAAAACATTCAGACCAACTGCAGGAAACAGAGAAAGCGGTCAAAATGGTGTAGACAGTGGCTGCTAAAGCGAAAGCAGTTTTCTCACGTAAATTTACTGCGAGAGTTGCAGGGCGAGCCTGTTTTGTTTTACATTACCTCGTGTTCCATTTCCTCGCACATTGACACTCCAATTTCATCTTCAGTTGTACTCCTGCTTGGTCTTGGCGTTTCTTGATCACTAAGAAAGCCAAGAAGATCAAAATACCATAACGTTGGCTGGTATACTTGATCTACACCTACACCAGATATTCTAGATTTCTGAACTTTGGATAACTCTTTTCAGTAAACAGTTCTCTGACAGACTTAATTTACTTGACTTGCCTTCATGAACTCATCCTTCAGGACAGCGTAAATAGCTTCACATTTGTTGGGTATTATTTCACTCAACACTTGTTTCGATATTCCAGTTGAAAATTCCAAATCCTTGTAGTTCCTTCCTGTTGCTAGGAATCTTAATGTTACCGTCAGCCGTTCATAAGGAGAAATTGCCCTTCTCATACAAGTATTTTTTGTCATAATATGAGGGGTTACAAGCTTTAAGAGATAATTATAAGTTTCGATATCCATCCGCAAATAATTTCGCCAGTTCGCAACGAATTCTTTTTTATTACTGTTTCTCTGTTTGCCGAGGCGTCAACTGCCCGCAATTTTTCAATTAGAGGATGGTATGCTGCTGTCTTTTTGTCTCGGTCACTATATTCTTCACTTTTTAATCTTCCACAAACATGGGTGGTTTCTATATATTTCAATGAATTCACTTACAAACTCTCGAGAACACTGGCGAGTATCAGCCAGTTTAATGCCCTGTGCGCACAAATACAAACACTAGACTGAGCAAACAGCTGTTTCGCGCCAGATTTGCGGCGATCTTCTGTCCACACGCTCCAACTTGTCTGCGCAGATGAGGTTTGAACAAACAGATTTGAGAGGTTTCGCTCAAACTTCCAACTCCAATTTCCAGGTTTGCACACACCTCAGGTTGGTGCAAATCTTCTGTCCACACGCAACGATCTGTCTGCGCTGATGTGATGTGCACAGACATTTGCGCAGACAGATCGTTGCGTGTGGACGGGCTTTACCAAACAATCACCAGTCCAGTCACTTGATACTTCAAACTTTTAACAATAAGCTTAAATGTGGCACTCTAAGTCAAATGCTTTTCGGAAATCAAGAAATACTGCATCTACCTGACTGCCTTGAGCCAAAGCTTTCAGTGTGTCGCTTGAGAAAAGTGGTTTCATATGATCGACGTTTTCGGAATCCATGTTGGTTGGCACTGAGGAGGTCATTCTGTTCAAGGTACCTCATTACATTAGACTATGTTCCAAGATTCTACAACAAATTGATGTTAAGGATACTGACAAGTCACGGATACTTAGTGGATCACTTCTACTACCTTTCTTGTAGACTGGTGTGACCAGTGCTTTTTATCCAAGAGCTGATCACAATTTTTTTGTTCAAAAAGATCTACAATGAATTATGGTTAGAAGAGGGTCTAACTCAGCCGCAAATTCAGTATAGAATCTGACAGGGATTCCATCGGGCAATGGAGCTTTGTTCAATTTTAGCGGTTTCAGTATTTCTCAACACCACTGACACTACTTATTTCATTCATGTTTTCAGTATTATGAAGATTAAAGTGGGGCAAATCTCCCAAGTTTTTCTTTGTAAAGGAATATTTGAAACTTAGTTAAACATTTCAGCTTTTCTGTTGCTATTCTCAATTCCAGTTCCTGTCTCATTCGCCCTACAAATAGTACGTTTTTTGTAGTGTTTTTGCAGATGGCATCACTGATGATTTGTCAACTGTTCGTTGACCCAAGTTCTCAGAACTAAAGATACGGCATTGCAAAAGTTGTTGACAGGTTAAGTGCTTTGAGCTTACTGTAGAGTGTTATGTGATAGTGTACGTGAGAGGCGTCGGGGTAGTTTCAACTTACAGGATGGCGTAGTGGAGTTTAACTAATCATTTAATTATTATTGCAAATTATATAGTTTAACACAATTTTTCATGTGTTGCTGCTTGTTTTTCTGTGCAAAATTTGAGGTTAGCGATGGCCGAAGTCGGCTCTTTAGGAGATCTGTCAGATCATTCATGCGTGGGATCAGTCAATCTTGATATAGAGGAGGTAAACGCTTGTGCTGTTGTTGTGTGAAACATTTTCCTTGGCTTTAAAGGAAAAAAAGTCCGCTTTATTGTTTACTATTTCAGCTGGATGATGACGAGTACAATATCCCGCCAGTAGAACATACGCCAACATTAGAGAGCATCTTGAATGATTTGGATGACAGGACATCAGCCAGCGAAGATGAACTGTCGAATTCACTGTTGCCGCCAGCGGAGGTAAGGTAGCACCTTCTCTCTCCTGCGGCGTTAACATTGCAAGCAGCTGATCTACCATGAATTTGATATGTCAGACAAGTTGTGGACACAGCTCAGACCTTGTAAAATAGGTTAAAGGACATACAGTGTATAACACACCCAAAAACTTTCGACGCTTTCAACAATGTGACTAAATAATTGTATTCAACTACTGTAATCTAGTCTCATTTGCGCGTGTGTGAGGCTTCTACGTTAGCAATGGAGAGAAGAGCGGTTATATACCTGTGGACACTTCTGAATTGGGAAGTGTAACTTTATCCTCCAAAAGCCCAGAAGCCGTTGCAATTCGTAGTTTCAGCAGCCATTCATATCTGAAATTTGATGTCCAATTGCTTTGTTAGTTACTTTCGTATTCCATCAATCATTATTGAATTATCGTCTTAGGACACATGATGATATATCTACAGAAAAAGTCGTTTTCCAAGTGAATATATGATTACACATGGCATGTTTTTTATCTGCATAATGTGTAAGATTTCCCAAAGTGGAAAAAAGTTCATGCACACACACACACATACTGCTTGTGTAAAAACTTGTAATAAGAATAGTACCACTTAAAATTATTTCAGTTTTTAATTGTCTTTGAATATCATTATTTCATTAGAAGTGGCTGAATTTATTTATGACTCTATAATTCGTCATTTTGTCTGCCAGTTGTAGATTGTTAGGAATAAAAGAAATCTGTTTCACTTCCATATTCAGGGGCCCTATTTATGAGCTCCAAAGTTCCTCAAAATCATTATAGACAAACACTGTGATGCTTCTTTGTGATGGGCAGTGGTTGACATCTTCACGTTTCCTTATAGGCTAAATTACTAAGACTTTGAAACAAAATTTTATTATTATTTGTTTGATTATTTTCATTCTGACATTTTATAGTTTCATCTTGTACTTCTGTTTTTTTCTTTTAGTAAGTTCAGTGTTTGGTATGAATTAATCTTATACAGAAGTCCAACTGAATAAATATTAAATTAATAAAATATCATACATGTGTTTCAAATTGTGGTTGATTGCTAATCTACCCATAAGAGCACCAACTTAATGAGTTGGCAGATGCAACACGAAAGAGTTGTTGGTATATGTCCTAAATAAGACAGTTGGCTATGTGGAATTTAAGGAAATTTAGAACCAAGTAAAGCTGTGAGGACCGGGCGTGAGTCGTGCCCCGGTAGCTCAGATGGTAGAGCACTTGCCCGCGAAAGGCAAAGGTCCCGAGTTCGAGTCTCGGTCGGGTACACAGTTTTGATCTGCCAGGAAGTTTCATATCAGCGCACACTCCGCTGCAGAGTGAAAATCTCATTCTGGAAATCTAGAACCAGTTTGCAAACCTGGTAAAATTAAGGCTCTTAAAGTAGAATCCACGTACAGAAAATTCGTGCATGTGGTTTCCATGAAATAAAATACATAAATTATAATTGTAGTGCTGTATAAAGTTAAATTAACCATTGTCATAATTCTAGATCTTGGGTTTGTGTATGCTATATTCTCACAAACAGTAATGTTTAGTTGTAGGTGTTGTATTTATCGTGTACTAAGAATGCGCTGGAACATTCAGGATTGAATAACGGCAATATTATGGGGAGGACAGATTGCTACTCACCGTCTAGAGGAGACGCTGACTTAGACAGGCACAAGAGAATGACTTCTCTACATTTGAGCTTTAGGCTACACGGCCTTCGAAGGTAGAAAACACATTCACAGAAGCAGAACTCACTCACATACAGCAACTGTGTATATGGCAGTCTTTCTGTTGTGCATGTCTGCAACTCAGCATCTCCTGTATTTGGTCAGTAGCAGTCTGTCCTTCCTGTAATATTGTCTTTATCAAGAATGCATGTAGATAACTGGGCACTAGGCACAGGAAGTGACTATACAGAAGAACTGCATGTTTGTCAGTAATGGGAGAAGATAGGCATTGATCCTTTGTTTTTAAAACCTACAGTTGTTTGCAGAATTAGTCTCTGTAATATATATATCTCTCCCTGTTTCTAAATAGTCTCTCTTTTTTTTTTTTTTTTTTGCATCTTCAGTGTAGGCCTTCATATATTTGCTGAAAATTGTTCATCAAGAATTATTACAGTATAGTATTTTACTTTTATTTTTCTTCTGTAGGGGACGTTTGAAGGCAGTGAGACTTTGTCCTTGGGTAGTGTGGGCAGTGTAAGCCGCAGTTCGTCAGAACGCCGACAGACGAAAACAAACACTTGGAGTGGAACTGCGCCAAATACACAGAGAACAGGTTCCATATTGCGGCATGTGATATTGAAGGGAATATCCACTCAGCTTGTTTCTGCCTGTGTATGTGTGTTTTGTAATATATCTACTGATTAACATTTAGTTCTTATGCTTATGAATTTATGGAAAAACTTATCAGTAAATATTTTTCTTGATTTCAGAAAGAAATCTTTTTACATCAGAGACACTAGCCATTATCATTTTATTATTGCTTTGTATGTTTCACACAATCATAAGTTTCAGCTTTTGAAATTGAGGAAAGTTTATTTTCTTTAAATACAAACATTTTAGGTTAGACTTTACTGTGACTGTTATTGACATTAAATGAAACAACAACTTTACTGTTACCATTCACTTTTTATTTACTGGTAACAGTAAACTTGTTGCTTCATTTAATGTTGATATTTTTTTTTCTCCTGATAACTTCTCAAATTCAGAGTCCATCTATCCCTCCTTTCAAGCTATCTTATATCTACTACCCCTTCAGCTGATGAATCTATAGAAATACTAGGGACATATGTGCCATTGTGCCCCCTGTTTCCCTCTGTGGTAGCCTTTTAATTGGCCAAATTCAGAGATCCATTCCTTTCTCGAAAAATATTTTGTTGTGCATGTGCTTTGTGCAATTTGATTGCTTTTTTTACTATTACCTTTTTTCTCCATCCAGTCTTACCTTAAGTCATCGCTTATTCTACTTCTGCTCGTTCAGAAAAGTTGCTTTTATCTTGGCAGACATATTGTCCCACGTACTCAACCTGAAATCCTGTTACTGTGTATCCCTCCTAATGGATTTACCATTTATGGATACCATCCTCCCTTTCACAAAGGGCATCACCCTTTTCAGTTCAATTAGTCTTAACACTCACAACTTTAGCCCCATGTAACCACACTCTGAAATGCGTCTCCTGCTTTTGCAAAATCATTTCAGTTTTTAACAGAATTTTCCAATCCCCACTCTACTGCCCAAAAACATTCTCCAGACTTCAAGTACTGTTATTAACGTCTTTTTCAGAAACCTAATACTGACAGAAGGCTCCATCCTCTTGTAAAGCCTCATAATTAGCCTCAAATCCAGATTCATTTATGCTGAACTTGTCAATTACACCTTCTGCTTAACTCATTCCTCTCAGTGGAAGTATTTCGCTAAAATACACTGTGAACCTTGTCTTAAACTTCCAACTGCAATCCAGCCCTTTTCACCAGCTGTCAATCTCCACGAGTACCTCATATCCAAATGTCATCACCTTACATTCCTAAATCCCATCCCAGTAACCTCTATATCATAACTCTCATAACCTTAAAATCAATCCGACTTTAATATTCCTCCAAAAATGTGCACCACAAATATTGTCAGCAAATGCAGTGACAGCTTGTCCATCGGTATTCAGGCATCTCCACTGACAAACATCACTGTTGTATTTGAGAAATGCAGCCTTACCTGTAACTGTTCTTGAAAACATTAGGTCACCTGGATCTGTCTCTCTCCATACATTTGCAATCTCTTCTAAGTGCACCTGCCACCAGAGTTCCATAAAACCAACTATACTAGTATCCCTATTGGTCACCCCATCACAGCTGGTTACAATGCTCCAGAAGAAAGATTGTCTGTGTTTGTTGACAGACGTCTCCATCAAATTGTATGCAGTCTCCCTTGCTGCACTGAAGATACCAATTAGTTCCTCCACATCTGTCCTCTGTTTCTGTCCCATTACTAACATCTAGCTCATCATTGTGTACCTTGCTATGCTTTTGAACACCACCTACATCTACACCGATATGGTAACAGGTCTCTTAATTGCTTCGATGTCATCCTTCAATCCGACCTCGCACAGATCCCAAACACTCAAGCAGTACTCAAGAACAGGTTGCACCAACATCCTATGTGCAGTCTCCTTTACAGGTGAACCACTCCTCCTTAAAATTCTCCCATTAAACTGAAGTCAACTATTCGCCTTCCCTACCACAGTTCTCACATGCTAATTCCGTCTCGTATCACTTTGCTGCATTATGCCCATATATTTGACCGATGTGACTGTGTCAAGCAGGGCAGTAGTAATGCTGTATCCAAACATTACAGGTTTGATCTTCCTACTCATCCACATCAACTTCACTTTTTCCACATTCAGGGCTAGCCGCCATTCATCACACCCAGAGGAAATTTCGTCTAAATCATCTTGTATCTTCCTGCAGTCACTCAACTATGACACCTTACCATACACCACAGCATCATCAGCAAAAAACTGCAGTTTGCTGCCCACCCTGTCCGCCAAATCATTTGTGTGTATAGAGAGCAGCATCAGCAGTCCTATCACACTTCCCTGGTTCACTCCTGACAATTCCCTTGTCTCTGATGAATGCTCACCATCAAGAACAACATACTGGATTCTATTATGTAAGAAGTCGTCAAGCCACTGACCTATCTATGAACTTATTCCATATTCTCATACCTTCATTAACAGCATGCAATGCGACACCATGTGAAACGCTTTCTGGAAATCTAAACATCCATAGTTCACACTATATTGTGTGAAAAGGGCAAGCTGAGTTTAGAGCGAGCAATGCTGTGTAAAACCATGCTGATTTGTGGCCGTAAGCTTCTCAGTCTCAAGAAAGTTTATTCTATTCAAACAGAATATGTTCAAGGATCCTGCAGCAAATAGAAGTTAAGGATATTGGTATGTAAATTTGCGGGTCTGTTCTTTTGCCCTTCTTATATACTGGAGTCTCGTGCACTTTTTTCCAGTTACTTCGGACTTAGCACTGGGTGAGACGTTAGTGATAGATGCAAGCTAGGTAAGGGGCCAGTGCTGTAGAGTACTCTTCATAAAATTGAACTGGGATTCCATCCGGACCAGGTGATATATTTGCTTTCAGATCTTTCAATTGTCTCTCGATGCCAGGGATGCTTGTTACTGTACTATGTCATTCACATGGGAGTTTGTCTGATGGTCAAGTGATGGTATGTTTGTATGATTCTACTGCGTGAAATATTTCTTGAACATGAAATTTAAAACTTCGGCTTTCATTTTGCTATCTTTAACTGCCACACCAGACTGGTCAGCGAGGTCTGAATAGAACCTTAGACCCACTTAGCAATTTTACATAAGACCAAAGTTTCCTCCCCCTCCAGGGGGCCCACAGTCCTTTAGCCGGTCCATGTGTGGCGCACACGGGGCCCCGAGCTATTGCAGTCTCCTTTCCTTTCCAGGCTGCATTACCATCCCTGTTCCTCTCCCTCCCTATCCTTACTCTTTTTGTCCCTGCCCCCTCTTTTCCCTCTTCGTGGACTTCTTTGTCAGCCTGGCTATCCTCCTGGCTTTGTTTTGGTCTGTGCTATTGTTTAGTTTGTTGTTTCCATCTCCTTTTTGGCGTTTTTGGTCCTCTTGGGGTTTGGCCTCCATTCCCAAAATTTTCCATTCAGTGTGAGCCATTTGGGGATGAACTCCCTACCTAGCTTCCATGGTGCAGGTTCCTCTCTCCCTCCCCTCCCCTCCCCTCCCCTCTCCTTTCCCTTTGCACCCTGGCCCCCCTCCTGCTTGGTCACCAGCACAGTAGCCAGTCCATGTGGTGGGGCTGTTAAGTACCCATTTGGCTGAGCCCCCTGAAGCCACAGGGATCACACTGGTAGTACCTGAGCTGTTAACGCCTCGTGTATGCCCAGGAGTCGATGCTCATCACTTTGGGGCACCAGAACTCCCGGCAATGGCTGCCATGCCAGACGGCCCTTGCTGTGGCTGGGTGGCGCCCACGGGGCGAGTCCCTGTCAGAGTGGGTTGTACTAGGGCAGATGCCTTTCACATGAAGCAACAAAAGCTTCAACATCCTGGCCATTCTGTGGCCGTCTCTAAGAGTGGTAGCAGACGTGACGCTCCTTTTCCTGATCCTTTGGCCTTCCCTTCCCTGGCCACCCCCTGGGAGGACGATCAAGCTCACCGGCTTGGGTTGAAACCTTTCCCTTGGTACCTGGTTTGCACCAGGACGGATGGCAGAAGTTTTGCCATGACCAAGCCTTTGTTTTTCATGGAGACAATTGAAGATAAGTATGGCAAAGTGGAATCCATGAGTAAAATGTGGTCCAGTGCTTTGCTCATAGACATCTGCTGCCCAATCTGATGCCCTGCGTGCTTGTGATCATCTCGGTGGCATCCCAGTCTGTCACACCCCACCAATCTTTGAACTCGGTGCAGGGCATTATTCTCCAAACTGACGAGGAGCTCCGTGCTAACGTCGAGCGGCGAGGGGTTCGTTTTATCCGCCGTGTGCAGCGAGGCCTTCCAAACAGTCACACTGCTATGGGCGCCTTTATCCTGGCCATCGAGGGGGATGTCCTCCCAGGGAAAGTCAAGGTAATGGTGTATCGCTGTGATGTAAAACCTTATATTCCACCACCGATGAGATGTTTTAAATGCTTACGGTTTGGACACATGTCTTCCCGCTGCTCCACTGATCCCATCTGCGGTGACTGTGGGCCTCCCTCTCCATGAGGGGACTGCCTGTGCTCCCGCACCAGTGTGTGTAAATTGTCATGGACAGCATTCTCCACATTCGCTTGTATGCCCGGTGTTTGTAAAAGAAAGGGGGATTCAAGATTACAAAACCTTAGAACGGCTCACCTACACTGAGGCTCGTCAAAAGTATGACCGGCTCCATCCCGTGTCTGTCTTCTACTTTTGCTTCCGTTACATCCATTCCCCCTCCTACCCCATCCTCTTCCCAGCCCCATCCCATTCACCCCATGCCTTCAGTCTCCTCCCTCTCCCCCTCCCTGTCAGTACCTATACCCACCCCTTCGGGTGCTGCTCCCCCTCCCCCACCGGAGAAGTGCTCCTCTCCTTCGGCGGCCACCGGTACTGAAACTCCCTCCCAGGGCTCCTCTTCCCAGCACCCCCCTGAAAGGCAATCCAGACTTTGTAGCAGAAAATTTCGCTCAAAACTTTGCTCAAGCTTCGGCATCGGCTCAGTATCTGCCCACGTTCCTTCTCCTGAAAAAGCACTCTAAACGACTGCCTCTGTCTTTTGTTTCTTGCTGCTCGGAGCCATGTAATGCTCCATTCAGCGAGTGGGAATTTGCCAGTTCCTTTGCCCTTTGTCCTGACACGGCTCCTGGATCGAATCGGATACGTAACCAAATGCTCCAACACTTATCGGTGGCTGGCCACCATCGTATACTGACCCTCTTCAACCATCTGTGGCATGAGGGAGTCTTTCGTACCCAGTGGCAGGAAAGCATTGTTGTTCCGTTGTTGAAGCCGCTTCTTCAGTTGGATAGCTACCATCCAATTAGCCTTACTAACACCCTCTGCAAGCTCCTTGGATGCATGGTGAGTCGGCGGCTGTTTTGGATCCTTGAATCCCGCGACGTTTTGTCATTGACTCAAAGTGGTTTTCACTGTGGCCACTCTACGGTGGATAACTTGGTGCACCTGGAATCTGCTATCCAGTCAGCTTTTGCCCATTGGCAACACCTCCTTGCAGTCTTCTTTGATCTGCATAAAGCCTATAACACCACCTGGCACCACCACATCCTCACCATCCTTCACAAATGGGGTCTTCCTGGCGCTCTGCCCATTTTTATCCGTAACTTCCTTTCTTGTCACTCTTTGGGTCCACATTGGCTGCTGCTACAGCACTCCCATCGGCAAGAAAATGGGGTTCCACAGGGTTCCGTGTTGAGAGTCCCTTTCTTTCTCGTAGCCATTAATGGTCTGGTATCAGCTGTTGGGCCGACAGTGTCCCCCTCTTTGTATGCTTAAAATTTTTTTATCTACCTTGCTTCCTCTGTAATGGGTGCTCAATGTTCTTAGGTGTCTGTGCAATACCACCTGGGGTGCAGACCGCTCTGTTCTCCTGAGACTGTATCAAGCGTTGATCCAGTCTTGTTTAGATTATGGAAGTCCTGTCTATGGTTTGTATCACCTTCGACGCTGCAGATCCTAGACCCCATCCACCACTGTGGGGTCAGACTTGCGACTGGTGCCTTCCAGACTAGCCCCATACTTAGGCTACTCGCAGAGGCAGGGATTCCACCACTGCGAGTTTTGCGCCAACAACAGCTGATATCTTGTGCGCTCCGCATTCGATGCACCCCAGAGCACCCTAATTATGGTCTCCTTTATCCAGACACGGAGATCACCCTGCCGCAGCGGTGGCAACGATGTGAGCTTACCATGGCTGTCCGCATTCAGTTGCTGTTTTCTGAACTCCAGCAATTCCCTTTACCGCCTCTCTTCTCCGCTCACGCACATACCCCTCCTTGGCGCGTCTCTCGGCCAGAGCTCTGTCTTGATCTCTCAATCAATTCAAAGGATTCTGTCCCTCCGATGGCTCTTCGCCACCAATTCTGCTGCCTCCTCTGTTCATTCCAGGGTTCAGAGGTGATGTATACTGATGGTTCCATGGTTTCTGGCCGCACTGGTTTTGCTTGCACCTCTGCGCGACACAAAGAACTTCGTTCCTTACCCGATGGCTATAGTGTTTTTACTGCAGAATTGGTAGCCATCTTGCATGCACTGGACCATATCCGCTCCTGCTCAGGACTATCCTTCACTATCTGTAGTGACTCATTGAGCAGTTTGCACGCTATCGGCCAGTGCTTCCCTCACCACCCGTTGGTCACCGCTATCCAGGACTCCCTTTCTCTCCTTGCTCAACATGGATGCTCGGTGGTTTTCATTTGGACCCCACGCCATGTTGGGATTCCTGGCAATGAACTTGCCAATCGACTGGCTAAATTAGCTACTACGAGGTCATCTCTTGTTATTGGCATTCCGGAAATAGACCTTGGCTCGGCATTATGTCGTCAGGTTCTGGGCCTTTTGGATGCAGAAGGGCACACACTTTCTTCACTGAAAAAGCTCAGGACGATTAAGGATTCTACAACTCCGTGGCGGTCTTCCTTCTGAGCCTCTCGTAAGGCCTCTGTCATCCTATGGCGGCTCCGCATTGGCCATACTCGGTTGACTCACGGTTATCTCCTTCGTCATGGGGACCCCCCTCACTGTCGTCGTGGATCAATGTTGACTGTGGTTCACATCTTATTGGACTGCCCCAACTTCGCCACCCTGCGACGGACTTTTAGCTTTCCAGACTCACTGCTCCTGGTGTTGGCTGACAATGCCTCAACGGTGGATCTCGTTTTACATTTTATTCGTGATGAGGGTTTTTATTGCTTTATTTAAGGGAGGGACCTTCCACCTTATCGGTGAGTGGAGGGGGCGGCAGGCCCTCTTGCTCCCCCCTTCGCCCAAACTGGATTGGGTTCAACTGGGCTTGGTGGTTCCCCCCGGCTCTCTGCCTTCCCATTCCTTTCCTTATGGGGTCTGTTATGTCTTCAGCATCTCTCTTGTCTCCTGTGCTTCTTCCTTCATGCCCCTGTCATTAGTCACTTTCTTTCCTTCACCTCTTCTTGTCCTTTTTCTTCCTTCCCTGTTAATAGTTTATCATTTTATGGATATTGTAGTTCCCTCTTTTAACGTAGTATTTTATCGGTTTTAGTTAATATAAGGTCGGAGGGACTGATGACCGCGTAGTTTGGTCCCTTCTATAACCAACTAACCAACCAACCAAAATTTCCTAGGGTACTCTGCCAGACCTTTTGATAAGATGGGACAGTGGTAGTTGTTTTATGGTTCGCTCTTAGATCTTTTCATAGACACACGAATCTCTACTAACCTTTTCTTGTCATCATTTGTGCATTCTCTTTTGAGCTGAGAGTGCAACAGCCTCAGCATCCTCTGAATTTCATTATTAAACCATGGTAGTTCTTTTGCCTCTTTTACCCACTTACTGGGCACATAACTCTCCAGACCACGATTTACAATCAGCTTAAATGTTGCCCAGAATTCCTATCTTATTGGATGTAAGTGATGCCAATTCACAGTCTAAGTGTGATGCTAATAACTGCTTATCTGCTCTATCTAGCAGAAACACTCTCCTAGCATTCTTGACCAATTTATTATCTTTCGTAATCATAACTGCTGTAGTACATCATGATTGCTAATCCCCGTTTCTGAATTGACATTGTTGATAAGGTCCAGCCTGTTTGTAGCTAGAAGGTCTAAGGTATCTCCATTACATGTGGGCTGCCATGATAGCTGCTCAAGACAGTTTCCAGAAAACCACCATACTACATTCTCGTGGTTTTCCTGTACTGGAACACTACATTTTCCTGACACATATGACACCAAATGCACCACCAATTGCGTGATCCTTTAGTCAACCACATTCTGTTGAAACTTCCTGGCAGATTGAAACTGTGTGCCGAGTCGAACTCAGGACCTTTGCCTTTCGCAGGCAAGTGCTCTACCATATGAACTACGCAAGCAAGACTCACGACCCACCCCCCACTGCTTCAATTCTGCCAGTACCTCGTCTCACACCTTCCAAACTTCACAGAAGCTCTTCTGTGAACCTTGCAGAGCTGGGACTCCTGGAAGAAACGATACTGTGGAGACATAGTTTAGCCACAGCCTGGGGATGTTTCCACATTTTGTTCATAATTATTTGTATTTTAGAGGTGATATACATTTCAACCAATCCTTCTTAACTGAACATACTACATTCCTGGCCAGCCGGATTGGCAGAGCGGTTCTAAGCGCTTCAATCTGGAACCACACAACCACTATGATTGCAGGTTCGAATCCTGCTTCGGGCATGGATGTGTGTGATGTCCTTAGGTTAGTAAGGTTTAATTAGTTCTAAGTTCTAGGGGGCTGATGACCTCAGATGTTAAGTCCCATAGCTCTCAGAGCCATTTGAGCTATGTTCCTGTTTATCTAACTGCTGACATAGTTTCATTATAGCTCTTGTCAGTATCAAATGCACATACAGTTCCCCCATTGTGACATCTGTGTACCATGTGGACCGTGAGTTTCTTGGATGTACTAATGTTAGAACCTTTACAACCAGACAGTATCCTTCTTGGCTAGTCCAGAATCATATTTCTCTTGCAGCAGTCTCTTCCTGTGACAACAAACAAACACGTCTCCACAGTGAAGCAGTCACAACCAATGCTCCCATTCTCATCCAGTCCTTGACAAAGCAATACCTTCACCACATATTCAGCTATCTCTCACTGTGCTTTTAAATGAGGGATATCATACCCGCATTTACTATTTTCAAAGTCATTATTATTTTGCTTCCACCCCAGGTCAAATGACAGTTCAGGAGGTACAACATTGATAACTATGTAAATTATCCTTACTTTCCAAATATGCCTTATGTCGCACTCCACTCAGTCAATTCTCCAGACCATTTTCAATGTTGAAAAATGTAACCTCTTATTAGAACATAGACTCTGCAGCATTAAGATTTTTTTATGTATGGTAGGTAATGTCAGCACTAAGTTTTTAGGAATTCTGCTAAATAAATATTCTTTCAATTCATAGCTTCTTCAATAAAGATGCATATTCCACTTTGTCATCAATAGTGAATACAGCATCTTGAACCTTTACAGGTGGTTAATGCGAAAGTTAAAAAGAAAGAAATATCATTTTTGGTAAACATTTTTTGGAATACAGTGATCAATAGATTATTATATTTTGACTAAAGTTCAGTCTTGATCACACCATTTATGTTTAGACTAGTTATACCCATGGCAAAAGCTATGTATGTAAAATACTCTGTACAACATATAAAAAAATTTTATTAAATTGACATTGATTATTATAAAAACTATTAGATCGATGAGTTCTAAAAATTTAATCAGCGGTCTCATCAGTTATTCAGACATACATAATGCAGAACATACTCTTGGCTGCTACCCTACTGCTATAAAGAATATTGCTATGAAAACTACAGTTAAAGTAAGACGATTCTGCAACATCCAACAAAGATGCAATTGTGATGTAGGCGATTCGGTATAATTGATATATACCACAACTCCAAGGACTTTCATATCTTTGATGTAACTGACACTGTAATAGTATTAAGATTGCCCATAGAGGGCACAACTATTACACATCGTAGTTTACTGTTTTTATCTAAAATATAAATAAGCTGTACACATACTAACTATCTGTTAATCAGACATTTTAAATGAATCAATTTTATGTTATTAGTGTATTTCCTACTTTTATACTTTGACGATGGCGTCATATTATGAACGCTGATTGGCAGTTGTGAAGTAGTGTGACAGGAAGTAGGCGGAGCCTCTACATATTTAAGCTCATGCTCAGCGCTCGTAACCATCAGTTGACTTCGTAGCAGCCAAGGAGGGCTCCGCCTACCATCTTAAGGGAGCCATGGGTGTAATTAATTTTATTTTATCTTGTTAAATTTTGACATCATTAGACACTTTCATTTTATTTAAAGATTGGTTTCTAGTATTTCCTAAAATTAATCCACAGGTCTGATGATGGTTATGTAAAAATAACCGAAACCGGTTACCTATGTCATTGAAACATAAATGGTGTGATCAAGACTGAACTTTAGTCAAAATATAAAGAAACATCAGTTTGGTTTCACCTGAAGTGATTGAGATTATTTGTCTTTCATAGCCTTTAACAGAGTTATATTACGAGAATCTCACTAAGAATCCTCTTATTTTGTAACATCATCACAAGTTTGTATTTTCCCCACAGGAGCGATCAAATGCTGGATTGCCCACAGCCATGGCTGCCACGACAATGATTGCTGTGGGGACATCTCATGGACTGGTGCTCGTCTTCGATGCCTCACAGCGCTTGCGGTGGTGTCTCGGTTCAACAGACCAAGAGCAGGGATCTGTTTCCAGCTTAGGATTCAATCATGACTGTTCCCGTCTTCTGGTTGGCTTTGCCCGAGGACTGATCCTCATGTATGACATTCTGAATGGAAAACTTCTTAGAACTATGGCAGATGCACATCCACCGGGGACAGCTGTTTTGCATGTTAAGGTATTTTGGAAAACAGTACTGATAGTTATTCACATACTGTATATGAATCTTTTGTGTAGAAGTTAACATTTAAAATACTAAAGAAATTAAAAAGTTGTGCACAGATATTGTGAGAGTGAGACAAAAGAGGAGCAACTCTCTCTCTCTCTCTCTCTCTCTCTCTCTCTCTCTCTCTCTCTCTGTGTGTGTGTGTGTGTGTGTGTGTGTGTGTGTGTGTGTGTGTGTGTGTGTGTTCTGTGTGTGTGTGTGTGTGTGTGTTTGGTGATTCCTTGTGCTCTAGTTATAGCTTTGGTACCTCCTGATCAAGATTTTATGTACCTACTTTCCCTAACTCCTTCAGCCTCTTTTACTTTTTTTATATCTAAATTTTTCTGCCAGTTAATAGACCTAGTCAAAGTTCTGAAAGCAAGTGGTTAAATTATTTGGGAATCTCAATATGAAATTTTGAGGTACTATTTGCTATAAATGTAGACTGGTGAGGTATGATGACAGGATGTATAAATGCGTAGTAAACAGTTGAGGGCACCTGTCAAGTTCTCCTAGCCACATTTGTTAAGTTGACCTATTGTACGAACAAGTCTTTTGAATGTTCAATTGGAATATGTTACAGTCAAATATCAGAGATGCAGGTATGTCATAACCAGTGTATTACACTACTCTAATCTGTGCTTACAGAATGCTGGTCTTGATGCCCTTCACCGCATATTGGTTTTAGCTGTCTGGCCCCGTTTTTTACACATCTAGTTGACATATAACCATCTGCTAATGCAGGGAGGTTATTTATTTGTCATCTCTGACTACTTCCATCCAAAGCTCTCTGTTCTGCCATGCAATCAGACACCCATCTATCGAGGTCATTAGCTAGTGGAATCCAGGTAATAGCTTTAAACATAGCTAGCTATCCATACTCTCAGTTCTCTTTGAGCAACGAAACTGGAGTTCAGTCCTGCGGACGTGCTGTGAAGGACATGCCACATGGCTGCAGACTTTGTATTTCAAGTAGTGCTGTACACAACACCGAATGGATTCTTAAATGCTAGTTGCAAAAGTATTCAGACTCGCTCATGCCACACCATCTGTACACCTGCAATTCAGTAAAGCAGTGCATTGCACCCCAAGTTGCTCTCCCCCACCGGCAATTGTATGTGCCCACATGGGCTCTAGCCAAGATTTGAGCTTCTGCCTTTCACAGCCAGTACTCTCGTGTGAAGACTGGGTCTCATTCCATTGAGATTTGCCCTGACCATTTCCCCCACAAAAAATTTTATTTCATGTCTCATGTCTGCATATTTGTGTTAGTGCTGGTGAGCAGCAAGTGATGAGTTAATGACTTTAGTGTGTGTCACCGAGCTCATTTTGGACTGTGTCTAGAGAGTTTATTTTATGGGAAAATCACTGCTGAGGGCACTATTCTTGCCATGCTTCATGACACCAATCTTTTATTTAGTGTTCAACATATTAGGTGTTGTATCAGTAGTGTGCATCTTGGTTTCAGAAATCACAAAGAACTATTCATTCTTGAGTTTTTTTCATTGCTCCTTGTAGTAGTTTAATTGATTCAGTAAAATGGTTGTTTGTGTTCAACTACTTGTAAACATTATTCATTGTGCCAGTACCTAAATGCCTGTTCTCTCGTGCTCAACTTTAACTAATTTTAAGTGACTATTTAATTAAATTAGATAGGTACACTTTCCTACACTGGAAAACTATTTGTGTGTTTTAACATTTTGTGTTTTATACCTTTAATAATATTGTAATGAATAAGTCACCTAATGTAGTTCGTAGCTGTCAGTGAGTTCATGGGCTAGTTAACAGAGGCACTCATGTTTTGGAACCAGTGATGGTTTTGTTTTGTTTACCAATGCTCCATGAGAGTAGACACTGAGAACTTTTTTGCAAATACACACATTGTGCCTAGAGAAGTCTGAAGATGTTTCTTCTTGTCTCTAATGTTGCTTTATGTATCATTTAATAAACGTTTGTTGTTAAGAGTTATACAAGCACCATTAATTTGTATGCTGTCACAGCTGATTTACTTGAACACAAGCATAAGTATTTCAGATGCTTATTGCCATAGCTGCTCCAAAATTGGCAACCCTTACATGATCAGTCTACAGATACTAGAAGAATTATACAAACTATTGTGACTGACAACAGAAGTTTTCAATTTCTAAATTCCAAGACTGTAGGTACTGAAGGTCGGACAGTGTTAAGACTTGCTGTGCGATTACTGCCAATCTGGCCTCCCAATCCAGGGCACTGGTTTGTCCAGGTGGGAGATAGTTTTCTTTGTGCAGTAATAACCATGGATTCTATGAAGTTTACTCTAGTGGTCAGTCAGCTTGACCATCAGTATATGGCTGAAATTGAAGTAATCACAGCAGCTCCTGTAGAAGATTCATACGATAACTGAAGACGTCATTGATTCGCCAAATGTGTGCATAATGAGAGGATCATGAGCATCAAGTGTTAAGACAAGAAGATATTGGAGACAGGAAGCAGTCGTAAGGCACCTGTGTATTAAAGTCGGTGTAGGAACTGTATCCAACACATTACTTTGTACTCTCTGGTTTAGCTGTCTCCCATCTCAGATTAAAGCTGTAGAAGCATCTGACAGCTGTCGCAGATTTGGCTGACAGGATTCAGGATGCAGTATGCTTCCATCAATCAATACTGCAGGGTACAACAGTGCGTCATCAGCAGTGATGTTAGCAGATTGCAATAGTCTGTCAAAGTAGACGTTGTGTCTAGTCAAATGGGTGAACTGGTGGCTCGACACAGTTAAATCAAGGTTAGAGGTCGTTACCACAACAGATCAGGCAGTAGTTCCAGAATGAACTCATCAGTTCTGAGTGGCACAGATCATCCAACTACAATATGGTATCATCAGGACTTTGGGGATCAATTGCACAAATTCACTTCAGCTTGCACCTACCCAAACAGCATCAGCAGTCGAACATAGCTGCATTCAATTGCTGGACACACTCTGTGCCCCTATGCTAGTGACTGGAAGACTGGACAGAAATTCCTTTTGGATATGGGCTCAGATTTGTGCATTTTCCCCACAGACTTTTCTGTATAGTTGCTGGTCACCAACTGTAGAATTCCTTTCTGTCACTAACAACACACCAATAGGCAAGGGACATGTTTAGTTTGACTTGGGGCTGCATCATGTCCTCATCTGGAGTTTTATTGTTATGGGTGTCACAGAGCCTATAATTGGAACTGACTTCGTGGCTTATTATCATCAGTTGTCTGATGCAGCAAATGCGTGGCTTGCGGACAATGTGACAGGACCTTCTATTGCTGGATTCTAGTGCAATGCAGTGATTCACAGGGCTAAGCTAGTTCTGATGGCAGAAAGCAGGGAAACAGAGTTGCTCGACCAGTATCCATCGGTAACACAACCACCTGATGTGGCAAGAGACATAAGTCACAAAGCTGTACATATTATCAAGACTACCAATAGTCCACCAATTTCATGCCATCTTAGACATTTAGCTCATGATTGCAAAGACAGAGATAAGTCAGTGCTCAGGGAAGGTGTTATTCACCCTTCTTGTAGTCCTTGGTCTTCACCCCTGGATCCTGTACACAAAAAGGGTGCCACGTGGCACCCGTGTGGCGATTACTATGCACTGAATGTTAGGGCAATTCCAGATATATGCAGTGTCCCTATTAAGGAGCTACAATTATGCTCTCAGTGGTGCAACGGTGTTTAGCATACTGGACTATGAAAAGGCTTGTATGGAAATTCCTGTGGCAAATGAAGACATTCTGAAGACTGCTATAATAACTTCATTTGGTTGATTCAAAAGTCTTTATATGACATTGGTTTGTGCAAAGCCACTCAGTCATTGCAGCGGTTCATTGACTCTGTGCTGCACAGACTGTTATTCTGATTTTTATATTTGGATGACATCCTCATCTATTTGGCCACAGCAGAGCAGCATCAGCAACACCTGGTGGACCTTTTCAAACACTTAGAAGAACACAATGTCATTTTCAGCAAACCTCAGATAACCTTTTTTTGGCCATCTAATTTCGCCTGTAGGCATTGCCACTACCAGAGAAAGTGGAAGCCATCATGAAGATTCCACAGTCGGAAACCATAAAGGAGCTATGTCATTTTTTGCGGATGCTAACTTCAGCAGTTACTGGGCTCAAGATGTCTCTCCCACTGGACAGATGAGATGAGCTCTGCTTTTAATGCAGCAAAGCAAAGCCTAGCAAATTCTGCATTCCTGTCACACCCTGCATTGGATGCACCACTCTTATTAGTAGTTGATGCCAGTCAGACAGTTGTTGGTGCAGCATTGCAGCAGCAAATTGATAGCATTTGTCAACCACTTCCCTTGTTTTCACATAAGCTTTCTGCTTCTCAATGAAAATGAGTGCTTATGATCGTGAACTTATGTCTGTGTACAGAGAAATAAAGTACTTTTGGTCACAGTTGGAGGCAATAGAATTTAAGATATTTACTAACAATCTGCGTATGTATGCCTTCAGACAGAACAACAAGAAATATTCACTGTGGCAGTACATCCATCTGGAATTTATTGCTCAGTTCAGCAGTAATATCCACTACATTCATGGTATAAATGAATTGGTCACCAATAAGCCTGTTACAGGTTGACAGAGTGAAAAATGTTATTAATATCATTCAGCCTACGAAGACACAGGAATCTGATATGCAACTCCAAAAGTCACTGCACATTGTATTATGAAGCTTTTAATTACAACTTGTCAACATTCCTGATTCCGATATGAAACAGTATTGTGATATTTCCAGTGAATAGTGTTGCCCATTTTCGCTTTGCAGTTTCCACAGACGTGATTTCGACAGCATTCACAGCCTATGCCAGCCTGCCATTGGAGCATCAACTTTCCTGGTGTCAAAATGTTTTGCCTAGCCTGGTTTGCAAAAGAATCATCATGAATGGGTTCGTTTGTGCCTTCAGTGTCACTACAGTAAAACAGCCTGTCATGCACCTATGCCCATTGTAGAATTTACAGACACTACAATGCACTTTACGCATGTGCACATTGGTGACGTGCATCTACCTCCTCCTTCTAATGCGGTCAACATTATCTGTTGAGTGCAACTGATCACTTTACCCATTGGCTGGAGGCTATACCAGTTAACATACCAATGCAGACACTAGCCTTTGCCTTCATTTCAAATTGGGTGTCTCACCTTGGTTGTCTGCTTTGTAGTAATATGAACTGTGGCAGACAATTCGAGTCAGAGTTAATTAATCAGCTCAGCAAATCCTGCAGTGCTCTCCATCAACGAACAACCAACTACCACCCTGTGAACAATGGTGTGGTTGAACAATGGCAATGTTCTTTAAATGCTGCATTAATGTGCCATGCCACCTGCTTGGATGACTGATTAACAGTGGTCTTAACTAGCCTTTGCACTAATTACAAAATGGACTTAAGCTCATCATCAGTGAAGCTTGTTATATGGCAAAACACTTTGACTGGCCGGCAAATTCATTGATCTGAGATTTGCATAGCTACCAGACCATGACCCATCGGAATTCATTTGTTTTCTGAGGAGCCACTCTGCATGTGTTTGTTGCCCACTTCAAGCCTCCAGACATGGACTGGCATGTACCTTTGTGTATCACAGTGTGCAAACATGCATGTATGTTATGTTACATACGGATGTTGTCAAACCCTCTAACAAGATATATACACAGGCCCACATAAGGTGATTGAAAGAGGGGAATGAACACTGCATATTGTACTAAACGATAAGACTATTACTGTCTCAATAGACAGGGTAAAACTGATGCTCCTATTTCCAGGATGCTGCCTACTATTGTGCCTCAAAACTGGCCTCCATCTCAAATTCAAGTAATACCATACAAAACTGAAACACAACTTGACAGAAGAACACTACTATCCAAAACAGATACACAACCTAACAGAAGAGCATGCTCCAGCCACAGAGGTCAAGATTTTTGTATGATGCTCCGCTTTTCTCTAAGTGACTGATGTAGCAAATAGAAGTTAACTACTGTATTTCATAGCTATCAGTGAGTGCATTGGCCAGCCACCATAGGCATTTTTGTTTCAGAGTCAGCAGTTGTTTTGTTTTTGTCAAAGTTTTATAAGAGTAGACAGTGAGAACATCTTTGCAAATACACACACATCATTCTCAAGGTAATTTATTGCAATTTGTAAGTCTGAAGGTGTTGCTTCTTAATATCAACATGTATCTGTTAATAAATGTTTATTGTTATGGGGTATATGAATGCCAATAATTTGTATGCTATCACTGCTGATTTACCTGAACAAATTCGTAAGTAGTTTGAATGAGTATCATCAAAGCTGCTCTGACTGTATTGTACCTTATGCTATATGCAGTGGTTTAAAAATGAACTCAAGCATTTGAAACTAGTCACCATTGATGATTATATGCAAATGTGATGAAAACTAAATAAATAATGGGAGTAAATTTATCTTTCTTTCCCTTTTTCCATCAGTTATATAACATTTTCTGTTATTATGAATACATCACAAGCAAGGTAGGCATTAAAATGGGACATGTTATACCTGTTTGAGATTTAATGAGTGGTTAGATGCATACAACAGCCTTCTAAGCAACCAGATTCATTCAAAAGATAACTGGAATAAATTATCTGTTTGCACGTATATCTGAATATGCAGTGTGTACAGGATCCTCTCAAGTTACTTACATCAGAGGTAAAATTGACTGATCAAGCTCTATTATTCAACTCTCCTCCAGCTGTTATAGGCTAGTTATCCACTGTCAAGATACCATTTATGCTGTATAAGCCGTTTTTGTGGTTATTAGCAGTTGCAAGATTCCATTTTTAAAACACACACACCACAAGTGAAAACAACCACCTTCTCTGGCCACTGAGGCCTCACTATAAGCAACTGCGCATGATACGAGATGCAATCTGGGTGGTGAGGTAAAGGGCTACTTGTGGGAGATGGGGGAGATGTAGATAAGGAGAGGAGGGTGAAAAAGGAGACTGTTGGGAAGTTGGTGGAGTAAAGGAATAGAAGACTGTGTAGTGCTGGAGTAGGAGCAGGGAGGGGATAGGTGGGTGAAGGACAGGGACTAATGAAGGTTGAGACTAGGGGGGTTATGGGAACGTTGGATATATTGCAGGGAGAGTTCCCACCTATGCAGTTAAGAAAAGCTGGTGTTGGTAGGAAGGATCCAGATAGTGCAGGCTGTGAAGCAATCACTGAAGTGAAGAACGTTGTGTTGGGCAACATGCTGGGCAACTGGGTGGACCAGCTGTCTCTTGGTCACAGTCACAGATAACCATGTTTTTGATGGGATAGGTGGTGCTCGTGAGTGGACTGGAGTAGGTGATAGTAGGACGACATATGCGACAGGCCTTGCATCTAGGTCTGTTACAGAGATATGAGCTATGAGTCAAGGGGTTGGGAGCAGGGATTGAGTAGGAGTGGATGAACAAGTGAAGTATGTGTAAACAAGATGATGTCATAGAGATTAGGGCCAATAGTGAAAGGCAAAAACAAGCTGAAAATTATGTGGAAGCACGATGAGGTCAGAAAGAAAAATAAATAAAAGGACCATAATCTGGGATGCAGACAGGTGGACAGATATATATGAAAATGGAGGACAACAGATATGATTGGATTCAGTGAAGTTAGTATACGCATACTAGAATAAGAGAGGAGAAGAAGCGAGCAGGAGGGGAGGGGAGGGGGAGTTGGAAGTAAGAGGTGCAAAAAGGTTTTATGGCATAGGAAGATATGGAAAATAATGTACAAAAATATGTGAGAGTGAGGCAGGAAGAATGACCAGTTTGAAGGCTGACGATTAATTATATCAGTGGGAGTAATGTGGCTCATGAGATGCTGCACCAACAATCAGCATTGTCATGTAGCTGTGTGCTGTATGCAGACAAGATGGTTGATGCAGTGAGGCTCATAAAGACTGTTTGTGTATTTCAATTAGAAAGACGGCAGGTAAATCACAGGAAACAAGAGAGAGAAAGGATAAACACCAAGTAAAGTAATGTGTTAAAGAGTAGTAACAAAGGAAAGTAGCATTGGGTTGTGGGATGGAAGAAAAGCTGTTAGACATAATCAAAGAATGGAGAATCCATAATAGAATAATGACAGTATTATGAAAGGATAGAGGCTACTCGCCGTGTAGAGGAGATGTTGAGTTGCAGGCAAGCACAACAAGCAGACTGCTAAACATGTAAGCTTTTGACCAAAAGGCCTTCTTCTAAAGAAGATCACACACACACACACACACACACACACACACACACACACACACACACACATGCAATCACACTTGACCACTGTCTCCAGCCACTGAGGCCCACTGCAAGCAACTACACACGCTGGTAGAATCAATGTGGGTGATTTGGGTGAAGTGCTCCTTGTGGGAGTTTCACTTTACCATCACACACCCCTACGCTACTGTTCCTCCCCATCCACACCCTAGCCTCCTCTTTGCCCCCACCACCCAGATTTCTTTTCCCATCATGTGCTCACAGTCTGGCCTCAGGGGGCAGAGACAACAGTCACATGTGTGATAGTTGTGAATGTGTCTGTTAGAAGAAAGTCTTTTGGCTGAAAGCTTCCATGTTTAGCAGTCCATCTGTTGTGCCCGCCTGCAACTCAGCATCTCCTCTGTATGATGATTAGCAATTTTTCCTTTTCATAATATTGTAATTATTCCATCCTGGATTATGTCACCTTAGTGTGATGGACTCCATTAGTGTCAGAATAGGTAATTTGCAGCCTGCCTTCAACGTACTTGCACCATGTAATCATATTCCAGCAGTGTGCTCTTGTTCAAACTTGAAGTCTCCTGTTCCCTCCAGTTGCTGTTTGTTTACTTTCCCTTGGCTCTTAAACTCTTTAGGTCAGAAGCCAGAAGTATTCTGCACTTCAGATTTCACAAATCTGTGTGTGCAAACAATGCAATGATGTAGGACTGCCATTAGTGTTGCTATTGCTGAAATTGTCTTTTGTTTCATAGTGCTGTGTTTGAGTTTTCTGAGGAAAAAGCTGTTTCAATTTACCCAGAACAATTAAGTAGATTTTTATGTCTGCAGGTTTGTTTTAAATCAGTAACTCCTCTGAATGAAGAACAATACACAGCTACCACTTACTTGGTTGCTTCTTTATCCCACACCTGTCTTCTCCACAAAGGGATTTTATATGTGGACTGGAGATAATTCCCTCTGATATCTGGAAAAACTAAAGAAAAGGTGAAAGAATAGATAGCCTGAAAAAATTTCGCATACAGATACTTCATACACAACTTGTGTACTCCTTATTTACTTCCTCCATTGTAATAATAAACAATAGTTGCAAGGCACAAATGATGCGTTTTGCCTTCTCACCAGTGTGATTTGTTTCATAACACAGTCAATTTCCATCCATGGAATAACTGGGTTTATGTTAGTACTGAATGGATAAGTGGCATGCATATGGATAATGAGAAGCAATTATTATTCTGGGACACTCTTGTCATGGGTGGTTGTTTTTATTTACATGTCAGTGCCTAAATTTTGAGTGCTGTCTGCTGTGCAGTTTATCACTTGAACAGTGAGAGTGATATTATAGAGAGACTGTGCTTGTCACAAATATTCTGACTATAGTGTCAGAAACAAGGAACTAGCAATGATTATAGGATTTATTAATGGCAAAGACCTGAGTCGAAACAAGGCCCCGGGAGTAGGCAACATTCCATTAGAATTACTGATGGCCTCGGGAGAGCCAGTCATGACAAAACTCTACCATCTGGTGAGCACGATGTATGAGACAGGCGAAATACCCTCAGACTTCAAGAAGAATATAATAATTCCAATCCCAAAGAAAGCAGGTGTTGACAGATGTGAAAATTACCGAACTATCAGTTTAATAAGTCACAGCTGCAAAATACTAACGCGAATTCTTTACAGACGAATGGAAAAACTGGTAGAAGCCGACCTCGGGGAAGATCAGTTTGGATTCCGTAGAAATGTTGGAACACGTGAGGCAATACTGACCTTATGACTTATCTTAGAAGAAAGATTAAGAAAAGGCAAACCTACGTTTCTAGCATTTGTAGACTTAGAGAAAGCTTTTGACAATGTTAACTGGAATACTCTCTTTCAAATTCTGAAGGTGGCAGGGGTAAAATACAGGGAGCGAAAGGCTATTTACAACTTGTACAGAAACCAGATGGCAGTTATAAGAGTCGAGGGGCATGAAAGGGAAGCAGTGGTTGGGAAAGGAGGGAGACAGGGTTGTAGCCTTTCCCCGATGTTATTCAATCTGTATATTGAGCAAGCAGTAAAGGAAACAAAAGAAAAGTTCGGAGTTGGAATTAAAATGCATGGAGAAGAAATAAAAACTGAGGTTTGCTGATGACATTGTAATTCTGTCAGAGACAGCAAAGGACTTGGAAGAGCAGTTGAACGGAATGGACAGTGTCTTGAAAGGAGGATATAAGATGAACATCAACAAAAGCAAAACGAGGATTATGGAATGTAGTTAAATTAAGTCAGGTGATGCTGAGGGAATTAGATTAGGAAATGAGACACTTAAAGTAGTAAAGGAGTTTTGCTATTTAGGGAGTAAAATAACCGATGATGGTCGAAGCAGAGAGGATATAAAATGTAGACTGGCAATGGTAAGGAAAGCGTTTCTCAAGAAGAGAAACTTGTTAACATCGAGTATAGATTTAAGTGTCAGGAAGTCGTTTCTGAAAGTATTTGTATGGAGTGTAGCCATGTATGGAAGTGAAACATGGACGATAACTAGTTTGGACAAGAAGAGAATAGAAGCTTTCGAAATGTGGTGCTACAGAAGAATGCTGAAGATAAGGTAGGTAGATCACGTAACTAATGAGGAGGTATTGAGTAGGATTGGGGAGAAGAGGAGTTTGTGGCACAACTTGACTAGAAGAAGGGATCGGTTGGTAGGACATGTTTTGAGGCATCGAGGGATCACAAATTTAGCATTGGAGGGCACCGTGGAGGTTAAAAATCGTAGAGGGAGACCAAGAGACGAATACACTAAGCAGATTCAGAAGGATGTAGGTTGCAGTAGGTACTGGGAGATGAAGAAGCTTGCACAGGATAGAGTAGCATGGAGAGCTGCATCAAACCAGTCTCAGGACTGAAGACCACAACAACAACAATGGCAAAGAAAAAGTCTTAGTTTATTTTCTCGACAGAGACATTGCATAACATCAGCATTTACTTTATCAAAAAATTAATGTTAAATGTTGCAGGATTCAAGTTAGTTTCTAACCTCTGTAGAGTAAAATGGAGAAAGAGGAGTTGCCACATTTGTCAGAAACTGTTTTGATTTCAAGAAAATTGATATTAATAAGTTTTGCTCAGAGGAGCACTTAGAATCATGCGCAACAGAAGTAGTATTTTATGATAAGTTCTTAATAATAGTAGGTATATACAGATCACCTTCAGGAAATTTTAACTTCTTCTTAAAAAAATCTGTAAGCTCTGTTGTCCCAACTCACAGTAAAAAAACAAGGAAATAGTGGTTGCTGGTGATTTTAATTTGGATTTATTGAAAAGCTCTGTCAGTGAACAATTCCTGCAGTCGGTAACACTATCATTCAATTTAGTTCCTACTGTGAACTTCACAAATAGGGTACGTAAATGCTCTGAGACTGCTATTGATGATATCTTTGTAATCAAATTTCTGCTACTGACAGCTTGGGGTTATCAGGTTTGGTGAACAGTGCAATGTAGTATCTGAGACCAGTCTTTTAAAAATAACTTCAGTAAAATGCAAATGACACTCATGTCTCCCAAAGAAGTAGCATCCATCATAAAATCCTTAAAATCTAAGTATTCTAGTGGGTATGATAACATATAAATGAAGTTAATCAAAGAGTAGTCATGTGAGTTGAGTTCTATCTTAAGTTATTTGTGTAATCAATCTCTCATCAGTGGAACATTTCCAGAGTGGCTAAAATATGCTGAAGTTAAGCCTCTTTACAAGAAGGGGGATAAAGAGATACCATCAAACTATTACCCAATTTCACTTTGTTGGCTTTCTCAAAAATATTTGAAAAGATTGTGTTCAAGTGTGTCCTTAAGCATCTGACTGCAAATAATATATTGTCCAAGTCACAGTTTGGATTTCTTAATGGTTCTGATATAGAGAAAGCTATTTACATTTACATTGAGAATGTACTTAATTCATTACATAATTACATAATGAGTTAGAGGCTACTGGAATTTTCTGTTACCTGTCAAAAGCCTTTGTGAACAATACCATTCTCTTAAGTAAATTAGAATATTATGGTGTCATTGGCTGTGCTGTGAAATTGTTTGAGTCTTATCTAATTAAAAGGAAACAAAGGGTGTCGTTGCGAAATAGCTGTGCAGTAAGCAGTCAGTCTTCATCTGATTGGGAATTAATTACATGTGGTGTTCCTCAAGATTCCATCTTGGGTCCATTGCTGTTTCTTGTGTACATTAATGACTTCTTGTCTGTTACATTGCCAGATGCTAAGTTTGTTTTGTTTGCAGGTGATACAAACATTGCAATAACTAGCAAGTCAAGTACAGATTTAGAAATAGCTGCTAATCAAATTTTCACTGACATTAATAAATGGTTTAAAGCTAATTCACTGTCATTAAACTTTGAAAAGACCCACTATATGCGGTTCAGAACCTATAAGAGAATTCCTTCCAACATGTGTGTAACATATGAAGACATGCAGATAGAAGAAGTTGACAGTGTTAAATTTCTGGGATTACAATTCGATAATAAATTCAGTTGGGAAGAGAATACCACAGAATTGCTTAAGCATCTAAACAAGTCTGTATTTGCAGTGAGAATGATGTCAGATGTAGAAGATATAAATATAAAAAACCTTGCATACTTTGCTTATTTTCATTCTATCATGTCATACGGGATCATGTTCTGAGTTAACTCATCAAACCGAGCAAAACTTTTTAGCGCGTTACAAGAATAATTTGTGGTGTAAATTCAAGAACACCATGTAGAAACCTGTTTAAGGAACTTTGCATTCTAACCACTGCTTCTCAGTACATTTATTCCTTAATGAAATTTGTTGCAAGTAATATATATCTATTTCCAACCAATAGCTCAATAGACACTATCAATACTAGGAATAAGAACAATCTACATAAAGACCTAAAATTACTTACCTTGGTCCAAAAAGGGGCCCAATATTCAGGAACACACATTTTCAATAAGTTGCCAGCAACCATTAAAACCATTAAAAACTTGTTTTTTTTTTAAAAAAAAAAAGAAAAAAAGAGGTAAAGCACAGTTTAAACAGAGTTTGGGAGACTTTTTGATAGGCAACTCCTTCTACTCTATAGATGAATATCTTAACAGACTGTTGGGCCAGCATAAGTAAAAATGTCTGTTACATTTCAGTTTTGACAGCACTTTGTCACAACAGTCAAGATTCGGTATTTTGTGTATGATAAATCTATTAATAGTTCATAACAATGTTTCATTCTGGCAGCATATTCAGTAAATATTAGCTGTTCCAGTTTACTGTATTGTATGCACCTAGTTTGACAATCTCCTAACAAATGATCAGGGTAGTAAGTATTATATTCAAATGTTTTATGTTATTCTTTCTGTCATGTTCCACACCCACAAGAATCATCTCATTTTTTGGGTCTGTGGAACGAAAACTGAATCTAATCTAATCTTACATATATACAAAATTGACAAACAATATTTAGAAGGTGTAGATAGTGCCTATTTGGTTTGTGTTTCATTTTGTTTCTAATTGCCATATAACACCCAAAAAATTTTCTCCTTAAATAGAGCTGACTCATTGTTGAAATAATTCTCATTAAAACATTTTTATCTATATACACTCTTGTTTATGCAAAGTGTGGGTTTGTTCTTACAGGTACTGTAAAATCAAAATTACATTTTGCTTTCAGATATTTTTTCTTTCTTGTGAGAGAACATTTCTTAAAAAAATATCAAGTCATCATGCAACATTTAATATGCATCACTAAAAATCAAACAATAAAATAAAGATTAGGAAGATATAAACTGCTAAAATCCAGTATTACAACTTGAGTGAGTGTCACAAAAACTGCCTTACCTTCCACTGTCAGCAGATGATGCCATTGTTTCCCATCATCATCATCAGCAGCACTCTACAGTTTATTTGTGTGCACAGTCTTCAGCATACTAAGGATTTTAGTACTTACCACAGTGAATTGATAATTGGCATCACCAACCCACTCCTTAAATGGTTGTTAAGTGATGTATATGCCGACGTGTGAAGTGCCCCTTTACAATGGTTGATGATGACTAGAAAGTCGCTCGTATAACACAAACATAAAGGAGTAATCATTAGAGAATGAATGTTGCAGTCCACCCCCACCCTCACCCACTCCCACATAACTTCTTATGAGTACTGCTTCATTTCAGTGTAGAATATTACAATGTGCCTGGTATGAACTGATCTTTTTTATTTTTTTCATAAATTGGTTGTATATTTTATGGCGATACAAAAAAGAATGAAAGGAAATACTTAGGTCAGAGTGACTGGAGGGTAGTGCTTGGATGTAATGAATGCAGTCACTGTCCAGTGCAACCCGTGCACTCCACATTCATTCATTTATTCCCTCCTGTGTGTTACCACATATAACATGTAACTGTTCACATTTATACTGGAAATTCAGGACATGAGAGGGGCCGAAGTGTTCCCTGCTGCATCAACACTGAGATTCTGTAATGGTCCACCCCCATGATGTTTTCAAAGATGTCATAATCCTTGTGCAGATGTGACACTCAGGATGTTGGTTTGTTGTTCTTGAGGTGAGATGGTAAGGAACATATGCCTAAGGCTCTCAGTGCTACAAAATAATCAGTCAGATTTAAATTTGGGATGCCAGAGATTTTTCTTTAATTAGCACATGAATCATGTAGCAGCAAACCTGAACTTCTATCAGAACACTTTATGCCTGCAAAGTTACGGGTATTACAGCCCATGTTTGAAACAATAATAAGTCTTCTACATTAAATGCCTCATAGTAAACTGAAAATCCTCATCTCCTGGCATGTAATGACATGCAGATTACTAATGAGATCATGCCACCCTGGGAGCTAATAATTGACTTCTCCAATCAGGGACTGAAAGCAAACAGCAAACGAGTATGAGAGCAAGGGTGTGATAAGCAAATTTAGCAGATTAATTAGAGGATTAAAACATGAAATGTTTGTTTTTACTACAGTACCTTTTACACAAAATTACGAATCTCAGTGCTGATTGGACTGGGCATGGACATGACTCAGTTATTTAAGTGGAAGGAGGGGAGAATCAATCTTCTTGCAATTCTTGGTAGTCATGTGTCATGATGAGTGGCAGATGCTGGGTCAGTATGGTGCGTACCTCAGAGCTGTGCGCAGTGAGTCGGCAACTCTCACCAGTCTTCCATGCCTTTGCTGTGAGGCCCCAGAATAGTCTCTGTGAACTGATTGTTGTGGCTTTCATAACCAAAACAGTGTCATATTGGTGTTAGGAGATGGAGATTAGGCAAAAAATTGTAATATTCCAGTGAGTGCTTCATTCCCAAGTGCTGGACCATAAGTGATCATCCACTTAACATGGAACAGTAAAAGAATAAGTGAAAAAGTGATGAACATTAGGGTGGGAGTAAGGATCAGAATCAGTCAGCAGACTAAGTAGATAATGGTTGAAAGAACCTCGATGTCCTCTTACTTTCACGCTATCTCACCAACTGTCCTTCATTTCTCATCACCACTTAGGTCACAGACTCCTCGAATGTTTCGTCCTCTCAACATTGTTATAGGCAGTCTAAATTCGCAGTGACACCCAACGAGTAATCGCCACTACATGACCATTCCTCCCAATGCAGGCTGAAATTTATCATCTTGCAGGGACTGATGTGTGACTTGGGAACTGGCATTTTTCTCAAGTGTTCACTGTCAAGGCTGTTATCCTGTTTCTCCACATTCCTTTATTTGCTGTGAAAGCAGCCGCACAACACTTCTTTATAACAGCTGTCTCTGTGTGAGGCCTGGATGTTCTTTCATTTGTGCTGGCATTTGTGATTTATAAGCAACTTTCTCACTGTCTGGTAAACATTTTTGTACACAGGCTGTTACTTCTTCCGCAGTTCCATAGGTACATATGCCTCGCTGTGTGCATTCTTGGCACCTTGTGTCTATGCTCCATCTCAGTGCCTGCAGGAGTCCATGAATTATGAGCATGTTTCTCACTTTTTAAGGCAGGTCAAACAGCTGCAGCCAGCCCAGAGTTTCACATGCCTCCACATGTGCGTTGTTGATGCTATCATGTTTACGTGCAATCACATTGGCTGCAGAGGTCCACAAATTATCAGCACATTTCTCATTTTTCACCAGGGCATTCACAGGATGTCCATTCTTAAAGCAAGTTGAGGGCATCTGCAAGCATACCTCCTCCATTGGTGCAGAATGTGCCCTTGCCTGCATCTCTGACAGTTAGTGTTTGAGATCCAACTTTCCCCTCTTTGTTGGCCTCTGTCACTGGGAGCTGGTGAAAGTATCCTCCAGTGGAAGTATTTTAACATTGTAGGAATTGTGTTCACAAAAATAATTTACACATTTTCTGCTCTGATCTTCTCTGCCTTGCATGCAGAGTTGTGATTACTTTAGACGAGCTCCAGTAGCTGGTGTTGCCCAGGATGCCACACAAAGAGATTGGCTGTGTGCCTTGTTGATTTTCATAGCAATGAAAACGACTTTAAAACATTTGCTCCACAAGAAAGTTGAGTTGTGCTTTATAATCAGTATTCGATAAACAGAACTTCAATAAATGGAACTTTAATATGTTTGTTAAACTTCAGTAGGAACTAAATGATATTCTGTCAGCATTTTTAATTCATTTCTTCAATCAAATTTTCACAAACTTTGTATTTTTTCCGTATGAAAAGATGATTAGTTGCCCATGGATAATTTGTCTTCTATTGTTTCAGCTCAGTTTTCACTCTTTCAAGTAGGGCTGTATTTGAGCACGACTCAAACTGTTTGAACAGTTTACGTCGCAGCTCAGGAAATCTCAAGTTCTGTTCAATCTTTTGATTGCTCCACTATATAATGACTTTTGTGGGTACTATGTCCACAATCTGCATTAGCATTTGTACAACACTGTGGATCTTAACCTTCAAGCAGATGCCCTATTTTTTTTTATCATGCGAGCGGCATGTGGCGTACTTCATGCATGTGTCGTGAATAGCTGTATTTATGTTGCCAATGTAATCATGTATGAGCAGTATCACCATTCAATCTCAATGTAATGAAACAATGATAAAATAAATTTAAATTATACAAACTGAATCATTGTTTGAGTGGTAATAAAATATACTTTCATTATTTCACTCTGTCGACACATAAGTGTTACAGCTCAGTAATAAACCATTCAAAGCATTAAACAGTGCAGTTGCTTCAGATACCAGCCATCTGCTTATTCAATTGTTAATTATCTTGTAGTCAAGTGTCTCATAGTGGGATTGTGGTCATTTTGTTGCATGAATTGTAAATTTTTTCACACCTAGCTCGGCGTTATAAAATAAACACTGCTGCTGACTTTGTCATATGACAACACAACTTTTCACACTGTTAGCTGAAGAAATAATGAAGGAATAGATATCCGCTCACAACTGTAAAACCACAATGAAAAGGTATAAGATAATGTTATTTGTAGTTGGGGCGCACTTTATACCCAAATGAACCCTCTCGAGTGTTAATAATAAAAATATGTGAAACACAGACTAAAATATCTTCTAGAGTGTATGTCATTTGTAGCAATGGCATTTAATCAATAAATAAAAGTTTGCAATAAACATTTCTGTCAGGTTCTCGAGCTTTCACTCATCCCACAATCTAGTGACATCTCATGGCTCTATCTCAAAGACATGTATTGCCACTGTAATTTATTCTGGTGATAGAAATTGCAGTCAGTTTACTACATTGTATTTCATTTGTTAGGCATTCAATTTTTCGTTAATTTTCATTGTTTCTTCTTAATGTAGAAATTTGAAGTAAATTAGCCAATAACCTCTAGAGATTTTTGGTAACAACCTTTCCCCTTTATGTATTCCATACATATACATCTTGCTCGTATCTTGAAGGTAAAGTGTGCAAAATTTCATCAAGACCAGAATAAAACAAGATATTTGTATGACTTATATGCAGATGTTCTTCTTCATATATAAATCTTTCTATAAGATGTGCAGCTCAGTTCCTAATCGTGCGGCTCATAATGTGAACTATACTGTATCGCCCCTCATACTCGACTCGACTGTCAGTCTAGGGCTCCTGCACCAAGCTGTGGTGGTCAGCACAAATCACTTCACTCAGCATGCATGTTTAGGCAGGAGCCAAAGATGCACAAAAGACTTCATCTGACTATCGTTATTCTGATGTTAATGAAATTTGTTGTTATAATGACATCTGGTGTGATTTGATGATAGCTTGCTACTGAGAGAATATTTAGCATGACAGACAATTAAATCTGAGATATGTTTTATAAAATATTAGTCAATTAAAATTAGAGATTTGCTCCACTGGCTCCTGTCGTGGCAGCCAATCAGATTATGCTCCTCCTGAACTGGCATAACTTGTCACGGAATTGGTTCCCACCACACCATCTGTCGTCCTCCACTTACGTCACAGTTCAGCTAAGTGAAACTTGGGCTAGAATATCGTGGCTTTTAAAGCCAGATAGAACACAATTTGTGAAGTATTGTTTTTCTAATCTTTGTTTGTCTTGCATTAGAGCTTGCGGTAACATCTGTACATTATCAGTTTACAGATTCACCAACTCTTGCACTTTGCAGTGACAGTGGAGGATCTGTGTTCGAACTAAATTTCCGGAGGACAATGGGTATGCGAGGATGTGATTCAAAATGCCTTTTTTCGGGCAGCAGGGGGGAAGTGGTATGCATAGAACCTCTGCTCCTCCACCATCAGCAGCTGTCATCACATCCACTGCAGGGGGTCATCCTCATAGCAATGGCCACACTTTCAAAAGTAAGTTTTGCCAAATAAAATTCAGAACATAGTTGACGTAGAATAAATCAGTAATTTCTTATTGCTTGACACTGTACTTAACAGGTTATATGGGGGATATGTGACACGTTTTATTTTGCTCTTGTTAATCTTTCATGAAGAAAAAAGGCTGTTATGTACAACTTTCTCAAACAGACGAACAACAGAGTATGGATAAAAACCTGTAATGTTTGCTGATTACACAAGCACAATAATCAAGCACCCAAACCCTGCCATAGCAGATACAGCTCAGATGATAGCCCAGAGGGCCTATTGCTGCTACATAACAAACACAGAGGCTCATAATACGTAATTTAAAACCCTGCTAACACTAAATAAAGGCATTAATGATCATACACCAAATGAAACATTGTGCACAAAATTCCTTTGGGGTCCAATTTTATCACAAGTTAAAACTGAGTCAATACATAGATAAACTAGTTAAAGTCAGTCCAGCACCTTATGATCTTAAAAGTATCTAATTGTGTTAACCTAATGATGAGTGTTTTATTTTGCATACTTTTAGTCCTTGATGTCTTACAGAGTTATTGTCCAGGGAAATACATCTAAAATGAAGTAATTATTCATCAGAAATTAGCTTTAAGAATAATATTAAATGTAGATCACCACATGTCTTGCTACAGTCTCATTTAATTCTTACTCACTTTCCAGTACCTTTAATTTTTGTTTTTTTCTCCTGATGATAAATATCTGTTTCAGCTGAACTTTGATTTGCGCAAACACTGCACAAGATTTTAATAATATAAACTGAGGCAACGAACAAACATTTGTATCAGGGCCAGAAATTGAACCCGGGTCTCCTGGTTACTAGATAGGTGTGCTAGCCACTAAGTCACATTGGCAGAGTAGTTCACACAACTGCAAGGATTGCCCTAACATGCTTCTCTCTTTGGTCCATATTCTCACTGCTGCCCCTGTCTACTTTAAATTCCCCCTCCTGTGAGAGACCAGTAAAATCTCTGAAATTATCTTTTCATTTGTATAAGCATGACAATATTATGAAAAGGATAGTTGCTACTCACTAATGGAGATGCTGAGTCTCATCTACATCTACATCTACATACATACTCCGCAATCCACCATACGGTGAGTGGCGGAGGGTACCTCGTACCACAATTAGCATCTTCTCTCCCTATTCCACTCCCAAACAGAATGAGGGAAAAATGACTGCCTACATGCCTCTGTACGAGCCCTAATCTCTCTTATCTTTGTGGTCTTCCCGCAAAATATAAGTTGGCGGCAGTAAAATTGTACTGCGGTCAGCCTCAAATGCTGGTTCTCTAAATTTCCTCAGTAGCGATTCACAAAAAGAATGCCTCCTTTCCTCCAGAGACTCCCACCAGAGTTCCTGAAGCATTTCTGTAACACTTGCGTGATGATCAAACCTACCAGTAACAAATCTAGCAGCCCGCCTCTGAATTTCTTCTATGTCCTCCCTCAATCCGACCTGATAGGGATCCCAAACACTCGAGCGGTACTCAAGAATAGGTCGTATTAGTGTTTCATAAGTGGTCTTCTTTACAGATGAACCACATCTTCCCAAAATTCTACCAATTAACCGAAGACGACTAGCCGCCTTCCCCACAACTGCCATTACATGCTTGTCCCACTACATATCGCTCTGCAATGTTACGCCCAAATATTTAATCAACGTGACTGTGTCAAGTGCTACACTACTAATGGAGTATTCATACATTACGAGATTCTTTTTCCTATTCATCTGCATTAATTTACACTTATCTATATTTAGAATTAGCTGCCATTCTTTACACCAATCACAAACCCTGTCCAAGTCATCTTGTATCCTCCTACAGTCACTCAACAACGACACCTTCCTGTACACCACAGCATCATCGGCAAACAGCCGCACATTGCTATCCACCCTATCCAAAAGATAATTTATGTAGATAGAAAACAACAGCAGACCTACCACACTTCCCTGGGGCACTCCAGATGATACCCTCACCCCCGATGAACACTCACCATCGAGGACAACGTACTGGGTTCTATTACTTAAGAAGTCTTCGAGCCACTCACGTACTTGGGAACCAATCACATATGCTCGTACCTTAGTTAGGAGTCTGCAGTGGGGCACCGATCAAACGCTTTCCGGAAGTCAAGGAATATGGCATCCATTGATGTCCTTCATCCATGGTTTGCAAGATATCATGTGAAAAAAAGGGCGAGTTGCGTTTCGCAGGAGCGATGCTTTCTAAAGCCGTGCTGATGCATGGACAGCAACTTCTCTGTCTCAAGGAAATTCATTATATTCGAACTGAGAATATGTTCGAGAATCCTGCAACAAACTGATGTTAAGGATATTGGTCTGTAATTTTGAGGATCCGTTCTTCTACCCTTCTTATATACAGGCGTCACCTGCGCTTTTCTCCATTCGCTCGGTACTTTACGTTGGACAAGAGATTTGCGATAAATGCAAGCTAAGTAAGGAGCTAATGCAGTAGAGCACTCTCTGTAAAACCGACCTGGAATCCCATCAGGACCTGGTGATTTATTTTTTTTCAACCCATTCAGCTGCTTAACAACCCCAGGGATGTCTTGATCACTATGTCCTCCACATGGGAATCTGTACGAGACTCAAACGGCGGTATGTTTTTACGATCCTCCCGCGTGAAAGATTTCTCAAATGCTAAATTTAAAATTTCAACTTTTGTTTTGCTGTCTTCCGTTGCCAGGCCAGACTGATCAGTGAGTGACTGGATGGAAGCCTTCAACCTGCTTACTGATTTTACGTAAGACCAGAATTTCCTTGAGTTTTCAGCAAGATCTTTCGCTAAGATATGACAGTGGTAGTGGTTGTATGCTCTGCGCATCACTCTTTTTACAGCAGCAAGAATCTCTACTAACTTTTGTCTGTCCTCATTCTCCTGATCTTTCTTGTACCGCGAGTGCAACTGTCTTTGCTTCCTGAGCATTCTCCGAATTCCGCTGTTAAACCACGGTGGATCTTTTCCGTCCGTAACCCACTTTTTCGGTATATACTTCTCCAGTGCGTGATTTACAATGTGTTTAAAATTTGCCCATAATTCTTCCACGTCCATCGTACCGGAAGTAAATGAAGTCGATTCATGTACTAAGTGGGATGTTAAGAACTGCTTATCTGCTCTTTCTAGTAAGAATACTCTCTTCGCCTTCTTGACTGACTTTTTAACTTTCGTAACCGTAGTCGTAATGACAACATCATGGTCTCTAATCCCTGTCTCAACACTGACACCGTCGATGAGGTCTGGTCTGTTCATGGCTACCAGATATAAAATATTTCCGTTATGCGTTGGCTGTCGATTTAGCTGCTCAAGACTGGGATGTCTATACTAGGTAAGTTGAAGTCGCCTCTGACTAATATAGCATGATCGGGGTACTTCTGCGATATAGTGTAGACTCCCTTTGAATGATTCTAGAACTGTCACGGTGGAACCTTGTGGCTGGTAATAACACCCAACAATTAACTTTATTTCTCCTAGCCCTGTTAAACGTGTCCAGATAACTTCACAATCACACTCTACTTCGACCTCAGTAGACACAATATTTTTGTCAACTGCAATGAAGACACCACCTCCTACGGTGTCTAATCTGTCTTTCTGATATACGTTCCAACCCTCACTAAATATTTCTGAACTTCCTATCTCAGGGTTCAGCCAGGTCTCAGTCCTGAGAATTAATTTGCGCGCCACACGCTTCCTGGAGGGCAGTAAATTCAGGAACTTTATTCCGAACACTGAAAATTTACTGCTAATATCTTGATAGCTGAAGTGTCTTTACACTGAGTGCGTCCTGATTTCGCTGCATGCACGTCGACTGGTGAGTGTTCATCAGGACACCTTGTACTACTGCCTAGCCTAAAAAAAACCCATGTGCACGCCACAAGTACTCTGCTACCCGAGTAGCCGCTTCCTTTGTGTAGTGCACCCCTGACCTATCTAGGGGCATCCTACAATTCCCTACCCAATAACGCAAGTCTAGAAATATGCAACCAAGACCGTCACAGAGTCAACGAAGCCTCTGGTTGAGACCCTCCACTCGGCTCCAAACCAAAGGACCCCGATCCACTCTTGGAACGATGCTGCAAATAGAGAGCTCTGCTTGCACCCCGCGTGTGAGGCCAGCAGTCTTCACCAAATCCGCCAGCCGCCCGTACGAACTGAGGATTGCCTCAGAACCCAAGCGACAGGCATCATTGGTGTCGACGTGAGCAACTACTTGCAGATGACTGCACCCTGTACGCTTGATAGCCGCAGTTAAGGCCGCCTCCACATCTTGGATGAGGCCCCCGGCAGACAAACCAAGCCCACGTTGGAATTCTTTCCAGCCCTGTATACTATTTCCCTAAGGGGCTCCATCACCCGCCTAACATTGGAGCTCCCAATAACCAGCAAGCCTTTGCCCCCGTGTGCCTGCTTGGGCGCTTCTGAAGGAGCGGCCACCTGCCTACTGACAGGATGAACAGGCGAGGCCAGCTGGCCAGCCTCCACATTGACCCTCCGCCTTGAGTGATGTGAACGCGTTGCAGTCCGCCACTCACCCTAAGGTGAGGGCAGCCCCAACGCACCGGGTACACTAGAAGGTGCCTCGGCGGCTGAGTCAGCGGACGCAGCAAGCGACACCTGGGGTGTTTCAAGCGACGTGCCAGACCCTCCGCCGTCGCTGCACCTCGAGGCAGCAGGCTGAAGGCGGGTGACCGTGGCCAACGGCACGCTCAGCTGCTCGAAAACCGCGGCTAGTTCCTCCTGCGCCTGCACACAGCATGCACACACCCTATCCATCCTACTGCTAATATCTGGACGTATAGAGTTGCAACAAATAAAACAGCAATATGCGACCGCACAGTTACGTCACCAGCGCCAGATTGAGCTGCGATATATGAAAAATTACTTATGAACCAAGCAATCAAATGACCACGACTATGCCACTATACAGATATTACAGTGCGATCCTACCCCTGTCTTAGTACAAATGACAACCGCCTACGCGCTGTTACACTCTACCGTTATTAAAATTTGATACTACCCCTTTCTAATTCGAAAATATGCAAAGATCCGAAAAATTTCACCACACAAGCACACAAACACACAAAGTAATTTGAATTAAACCTGCAGAACTAATACGAAAAACTGAATATAGGACTAGTTTCTGCTACGGCTGCTCGCACACGTCACTCTGCAAGCACAGATAAGACTCCACTGGCCTCTGTCTGCTGCTGACTGGCTCTACAAAATAAACAGAAAGCACTGGCTGTCCAAAACAAACAAATGACTAACGACTCCACGAATTTATACTTTACAGCTATCTATAAGCAATATAACTCCTCTCAAATACGAGAATACGTATGGATTTTATGTAATTAAATATGCAAGCGCACAAACACTCGGAAAGAAATTAAGAATCAAACTACAAAACAAATGTGAAAGCTAAATATGCGACTCAGATAGGCACAATGAAAGACTGTCAGAAACTCTCTTTCTGTTTTTGTGTGTGTGTGTGTGTGTGTGTGTGTGTGTGTGTGTGTGTGTTTTGTCTATTTCCAATGAAGGCAGAGTTGGCTGAAAGCTTAGTTTCTGACAGTCTTTTTATTGTTCTTATCTGTGAGTCAGCAGCTTCGCTATATGGCGAGTAGCAGCTATACATTCCACAATATTTTCATATTCCATTGTGTGTAAGGCAGAATTTAAAGTGGGCTGGTGTGACATTGAGAATTGTCAAGGAAGAAGGTATGCCAGGGTAATACGTTCAGTTGTGTGAACTGCTGTACCAAGGTGGCTTAGTGACTAGTGCATCTCTGTAGTAAGAAGGAGACCCAGGTGTGATTCTGGCCTTGGTACAAATTTTCACTTGCTGCTTCAGTGTATGTACATTAAATCATATACAGGGTGTTACAAAAGGAACGGCAAAACTTTCAGGAAACATTCCTCACACACAAAGAAAGAAAATGTTATGTGGACATGTGTCCAGAAACGCTTACTTTCCATGTTAGAGCTCATTTTATTACTACTCTTCAAATCACATTAATCGTGGAATGGAAACACACAGCAACAGAACGTACCAGCGTGACTTCAAACACTTTGTTACAGGAAATGTTCAAAATGTCCTCCGTTAGCGAGGATACATGCATCCACCCTCCATCGCATGGAATCCCTGATGTGCTGATGCAGCCCTGGAGAATGGCGTATTGTATCACAGCCGTCCACAATACGAGCATGAAGAGTCTCTACATTTGTTACCGGGGTTGCGTAGACAAGAGCTTTCAAATGCCCCCATAAATGAAAGTCAAGAGGGTTGAGGTCAGGAGAGCGTGGAGGCCATGGAATTGGTCCGCCTCTGCATCTGTTGTTGAGAAGCGTACGAACACTTTGACTGAAATGTGCAGGAGCTCCATCGTGCATGAACCACATGTTGTGTCGTACTTGTAAAGGCACATGTTCTAGCAGCACAGGTGGAGTATCACGTATGAAATCATGATAACGTGCTCCATTGAGCGTAGGTGGAAGAACATGGGGCCCAATCAAGGCATCACCAACAATGCCTGCCCAAATGTTCACAGAAAATCTGTGTTGATGACGTGATTGCACAATTGCATGCGGATTCTCGTCAGCCCACACATGTTGATTGTGAAAATTTACAATTCGATCACGTTGGAATGAAGCCTCATCCGTAAAGAGAACATTTGCACTGAAATGAGGATTGACACATTGTTGGATGAACCATTTGCTGAAGCGTACCCGTGGAGGCCAATCAGCTGCTGATGGTGCCTGCACACGCTGTACATGGTACGGAAACAACTAGTTCTCCCGTAGCACTCTCCATACAATGATGTGGTTAACGTTACCTTGTACAGCAGCAACTTCTCTGACGCTGACATTAGGGTTATCGTCAACTGCACGAAGAATTGCCTCGTCCATTGCAGGTGTCCTCGTCGTTCTAGGTCTTCCCCAGTCGCGAGTCATAGGCTGGAATGTTCCGTGTTCCCTAAGACGCCGATCAATTGCTTCGAACGTCTTCCTGTCGGGACACCTTCATTCTGGAAATCTGTCTCGATACAAACGTACTGCACCACGGCTATTGCCCCGTGCTAATCCATACATCAAATGGGCATCTGCCAACTCCGCATTTGTAAACATTGCACTGACTGCAAAACCACATTCATGATGAACACTAACCTGTTGATGCTACGTACTGATGTGCTTGATGCTAGTACTGTAGAGCAATGAGTCGCATGTCAACACAAGCACCGAAGTCAACATTACCTTCCTTCAATTGGGCCAACTGGCGGTGAATCGAGGAAGTACAGTACGTACTGACGAAACTAAAATGAGCTCTAACATGGAAATTAAGCGTTTCTGGACACATGTCCACATAACATCTTTTCTTTATTTGTGTGTGAGGAATGTTTCCTGAAAGTTTGGCCGTACCTTTTTGTAACACCCTGTATGTATCAGACCTGCAAATTCTCTGAAATTGTAGGATTTCATAACAATGTGAGATACTTTGCCATTCCTGTCCAGGGTACATAATGGAGTTGTCCTCTAGTGTAAAGGTATTCAGCAAGCTTCTGTTGATGATGATGCAAGAAACTGGAAATCCAACCAGTCCAAAAAGAAATTAATTTTGCTTAATTATTCCCTCATTTTACAGTTTATCTGATTATCTAGCTTCAAGGATTGGATATTCATGTCAGTAGCAGTGTTTTTTTTGTGAAAGCTACAAGACAAATATTATGGTATTGTAAACAGACCTGTGTTATTACAGTTGTATATAACTGTTTTATTTTGAAAAAGACCACTGTTATCAAAAGTAAATATTAAGATACCAGTGGACAACAAAAAGCAGCTATTTAATACAACAGAGGAAGAGGCAGCTTTTTTGAAGTAGCAAATTTCCTCCTAATTTACTAGATTACATTTAGTAGGCATAATCACAAACAGTATTAAGCAGTATAGAATAAATTATTGTTAATACTGTGTACAGATTAAGTTTCAATGATTTGCCTGTCTTTTTGTTAATGTTTACCTTGACTCATTCCGTATCCCTGAAGGTGCTCTTTTGTTAGTGTGTCTGCAGAACTTTATGAACAAATGACTGAATGATCCTTTCGTTGGCAGGCTTGTAATGTACAAATGTATATTTTGAAGAATTGTTGAAGAAAGTGTATAATATACTATAGATGGATGTTGCAAGCAATAATTTAACATTTGACACACAGCAATTATTATGAGTGTTCTGTGGCCCAGGTTATTGTCGTAAGCATTCGACCAAGGATGCGTGTCCTGTTCACCCACCCTCTGCAGAGCAGTCCAGTGTCCCTGCCACTAATCTCATGGCAGTTTGTCATAATTCAGATGGCTGACACCAGTAGAGTTGTGGATCCTGTACTTGCTTTTGCAAGGGATTCAACTTTACACTTCTTTCAGGTGAGTTTGTGGCCAAATAATGCTACTCTAGGTTGAAAAGTGAAATTTTTTTAGATTCATAATAAATTGTTTAAGATAAAAGCTAAAAAATAATAGCTGATTTGGCTTTATCAACTTTTATTAATAAAATAAAAGTATGCCCTTATTAACCTAGAATTAAAAACTCCAGATAACTATAGTGAATGCAAAGGATTTAAAGGATGAAAGTTGGAATCACAGTCTTCATAAAAAAATAATCTAGCCTCTCTATTATCAAAATAAAAGATTTCTTAAAATTAAGAATTGATTATCTCGTGTAGATGCTGCTGTACTCTGAGACCTGCAAGTTTCTTCTACTTGAAGCCCAAGACTAACCATATTAAAAGTACAACTCTTTCCTTTCCTTTATTGAGTTGTCAGAAAATGTCTAGTCTAGTCTTGTCTGTCTGACATTCAAATAATTTTAATCTAAAGTAGCTTTATAGAATGAAAGGAAAGTTATAGATTGATCCTTTTTGTGATGGTAATTTCAAAAATCTTTGACTCAATTTCATGCATCCAATAGCCCTCTCTTCCTAAAGGTAAAATTAAATGGTTCATTTTGGAACCAAAATGATTACTCTACAAGATTGTCGCTTCTCTGTATAATTAATGTTTACAACTCTCTCCTAAGCAATATGTATGCAAATTTGTGTCTGCTATATATCTCCATATATGTGTCACTTGAGATACAGAAAAAATCCATACAGACTTGAGTAAACTAACGTGCCTAAAAGGTTAAAGTTCATCTTTAAACTTAAAATAGCAAAATCATGTTTACATCACCCATGTAGTCAACAAACGTACACCACCATCTCTTTGCATCAATACAACGTTGGTAAAAGTGTAAGGACAGCAGACTAATAGATGCTTTTGAGTAGTCACTAATGTAAAGATGGAATAATTTTGTTTTGAGCCTGAGTTGTAACATAACAAGAGGTCAAAATGGAAACAATCATATTGTTGAAGCAGGTAGACGTAAATGTACATAAAATTAACACTGCTTGTGGATGATCCTTGTGAAACTTTAGCTTTCACAATTGTAAAAATTTGTATAATCAGCTTGTTCACTCACTCAATTCACTGGCGTCAAATAAAACCATCACTTTCCAATCCCCATCACTTTCCAATCTATCTTAAATCTTTACCTTTTCTTAACACCAGTCTGTCACCACAATCAAGATTTTGTATTTCAGAGAGAAATTATTGTGAATCATCAACATAATCACTTTGACATCCACAGCAGAGTAAATATCACCTCTAAACTTTTGCATGAATTAGTCTTCAGCTACACACATATACCTATGCATTCTAATGTCACCGAGGCCACCTTCAATCATCAGGCTGTCCTCTGTCGTTTCTAACTTTTTGGAAGAACTTCCTTGGCCATCTGTGATTCATTCGTTAGCTGTGTGTCCTGCCCACTTCAACTTCATTATCATTACTGTTGCAACTAATGACCCACCCCAGCTTCTCCCAGGTAGAATTAAGCGTCTAAGGTTGAATGACTTGTCTAGCATACCTGTAATTTTGTTTAGAGGCCAGTTATGATTAAAATACAATGTTAGGTAACTGAATTCTAGTATAACTTAAACAATTTGAATAGCACATGCCAGAATACTTCTCAGAAGAAATACTTAATCAATAATCGTTGTATTTCAACTGTTTTGCACAAAAATTCATAAATCGAACACACAAACCTTCCATGTGAATCAGTCTGTCTCTTAGCAAAAACCATATCAAAATCCTCACAGTAGCTCATGATATTAGCCTCCACGTAGAGGCAGAAAAATGCACCATGAGACTTTACTTTATAATATGCCACTCTTTCCTGTCTCTTTTCATAATTCTCACCATGAATTTCTCCATTGCTTGCTGAGAAACACTCGGGTTTTGAATTACTTTTACATAAAATATCTCACCCCAGCCATTCAGAACAGGTAACACACACTGATTTCAGTATGTAAATAACTTCAGTTTTAGTATGTTGCTTATACCATACCATAAATCAGCCATATTGTACGTGAGTTTCAGGCCTGTTTTCAAATTGAATCTATTAAGTTCTTCCATTAATTACTGAAGTTTGCTTGCAACAGAGACAAAAGAGCACAGTGCCATCATCAAAGTAGTGGTTCAGGAATCTTGTGGTAACACACATTCTTTCTTTGCTTTCTTCCTATTAGGAATGCTGTGAATAATTTTGGTGATATGGAATCTGCTTGGCCGCTCTCTTTCACTTTTAAATTTCTCAATATCTTGGTGAAGTACAATGGAAGTTGTAGCATGAACATATACAAGGGTTGGAACTTCAATAGTGGCAACTATTTATTTACAGCTCGTACAAAATAGATATGTGTATCAAAGTTTAACTAACCTTCAAAGTAGTCACCAGCATTGTGTATAACCCGTTGCCAGCAATGTGGAAATCGTAGGACACCCTTAGCAGTGCCAGTTGCGTGGACAGTTTGAACAGCACGGTCTATTGACCAGCAAATTTGTAACAGTTCTGAAGCGAAAGCCATGAAGTGTTTCCTTCAGTTTAGAAATAGAGTTGAATTCATGAGGGCTTAAGTCAGGGGAGCGCAGTAGGTGGTATAGCACTTAGCAACCCCATCAGCCAAACAAATCAGTAACAGCTTTCACTATACATGCTTGAGCATTGTCCTGCAAAATGATGGTCAGGTCCTGCAGAAAGTGTCATCACTTCTGTCCCTAAGCTGGTCGTAGGTTGTGTTCCAAAAATGAACAGCATAGAGACAGAAGTGTTGACGCTTTCTGTAGGACCTGACCATCATTTTTCAGGACAATGCCCAAGCACGTACTGTGCAAGCTGTCACTGATTTGTTGATTGATGGGGCTGCTAAGTGCTATATCACCTACTGCACTCCCCTGACTTAAGCCCTCATAAATTCAACTAGATTTCTAATCTGAAAGAAACATTTGATGGCATTAGCTTCAGAACTGCTACAGATTCGTCGGGCAATAGACCACGCTGCTCAAACTGTCATCACAACTGGCACTGCTAAGAGTATCCTACGCTTTCCACATCCCTGGCAACAGGTTATACACAATGCTGGTGGCTAATTTGAAGGTCAGCAAAACTTTGAAACACGTGTCTATTTTGTACGAGTTGTAGATAAGTACTTGCTATTATTAAAGTTTTAACCCCCGTATATTATTCAGTATATTAACACAGGTTGATATGTATGCCAGCTTTTACCTTACGGATATTTTGCTGTCACTGTTCTTGAAGTTATTTGCTGTACTGGACCAGCTATGCAATGCCACTAACTCGTGGCATGTAACTTCTTTATCCTTTGCAGTGGACGGTGCTGAAAGAGAGCTCCAATCTATTCAAGTTACTAAAATGACATAATCAGCATTGCAATAACTCTTCTGTATTATAATTGCAGGTGATACATACCGCTCATAACTTGTAGCTCACAATAGATCATATCATGTACTGTTGTACTCGTTTGACATTAGAGAATTGACTGTACCTATGCATAATCTTCAGCTGTTCATGTGGTGTCATTATTGCTGGCCCCCTTTGCTCTGTCTTCCCAGGTACTGACAAGACAAGACAAAATGCCAAAGCATAAATAGGCCCCCACAGTAGGTGGGGATATGCACACAGCATCACATCTCATCGATGTTCTGAGCTGATGTGTTTTACACCAAATCTACTCATATGGAAAACCAGAGTGTGCACATTAGGGTGTTCCACAACTAGCTAAACAACATATCCAGTTTCCACAAACATCTTTTGTTGGCCTAAGTGGTTAGATGTGGAACATGTTGCTCCACAGGATTGGCAAAACTTATTTGCTTGGCATTTATATTTGTGAACTTTGTTGGGAGTCCACACAATGTTATCTTAATGTGCTCACAGTACTACCAGCCGAAATAAAGCCCAGGTAAACAACCTATAGGCAATGTAATAGAACAAGCCAGCATACCTGTAGTAACATTAACTCAAATCATTTGCAGATTGATTCTGGGGATGGGCTACACCTTTAAGTCCAGCCAATGACAATTGGTTTACACCATGTAATGTGATGTCTGTCTGAAGAGTGTCCCCCTCGGTTTTGGTGCCACCCGTAATTGATGAAGGCACTGTCCATTGTTTGTGTTTTGGATGATTGTTGAGTTCTCCAGAGAGAGTAAAAGATTTTTCCGGATTGCTGTCAGGGGATGAGACAGTTACAGTAGCGAATATTTTGTATTGTGGAGATTATGGAGTTAGTTACACACAACCAGATGAGGGCATGGTGGCATATTTTATATGTTGTAGCAAGCCTAGATGACAGTTCTAAGTATTTACATCTAGAGGAGGTTGAGAAGATGCTAAACATATAATGGACATTAGATCAGTTTTAGTAAAACACTTTAACACAGAATACCTAACTTTGGAAAATATCCCATGTCCATTTGAGGGACGATATACATTTAATACAATTACAGATTGTGATGATAACAGTTTAGTTCTTGCACTGAATGAAAATCTAGTATCACTTTACATTTAATTCTGAACTTGGAACACTGTTCTGACTAATGACACAAGCTTGCTCCAGAATCTGAACTGTGATAATTACGCTAGCAGACTGACTACCAAAGACTGAAGTGAGCAGTTCTGCTCTCCGACATAAGTAGACTTCCAGTAGCGGTGTACAGAACATCTTGAGGGCGTGTCTTTGTCATCTCTCATTTATGCCTGCATCTAGCAATAAATGTCTTTAGATTGTGACCTGTTGTGAGATACCAACTCTAATATGGGACCTCACTGTTCAGATGACACCACATTCCTGCCTGTCAAATCTCAGCACCATGGTCATTCAGTGCTGCATGTGTGGAGGGGGAAAAGGGCGCGGGGGGGGGGGGGGGGGCAGGCCTGAATGCAGACATAGATGAGGGTACAGGGACTGTAGCAACAGCCAATGGCAGCTCCCTGTTCTCACTCTGGTATTCACCTTGAGAGTGACAATGAAAACTGGCCAAAAAAAACCAGCTACAGGGTGCATGCCCGCAACCAGGGATGCAGATGCTGTGGTCAGGAGGACAGCAGGTAGAACTGCAGGGTGCTATGGTGGCTAATCAGAGGCAGTGCCTCCACATACGTCGTTTCTGGTGGGGAGACCAGTGGCCGACGTCAATCTCCATTGGCACTGCACTTTACAGCATCAACTGTGACAGGTGCAGAGCTGGAGATGACTGCTATTGCAGATTCTAACAGCTTGCTGGATCTGTTGGCAAATATTCTGCAGCAGAGTCACTGCCATTAAAGTGCTGCAGCTGTTTCTGGTGATGCCAGTGCAGCCCTTGCACCCTTGAACAATGGAAGGCGAATGACCCAGCACTTGTGTGATAACTCCATGTGCCCAATCCTGTTCTTGCCAAAAACTTTGTTCTGTGACTGAAATTTCATCTGACATGATGAAAAAACTGTTTCCGTGGCAGCCGCAGATGATGCAACAGGGCATGCTAATGACAACAGTGTAACAATCCTGCCTGCACCTTCCCATCAGGTGGTGAAACCTACAATTATGGATAAAGGGATATAAGGCAAAAGCTCAGGGCTCATGTACTATCATGTGTCATTTCCTGTTACTAACTTGCTGACATAATACCTCTGAAACAGTAAGCCCTTTGGCAATCACAATTCAGTTAATTACAACATAGATTAACGTATCAGATCTCAATAACAGAGCAATAGAGACAGGTAGACCTTGGTTAACGAGAGTTTCAGCTAACCCAAATTATGATACAGCTCTTAATTTGATTAAAAGGGAACAGACAAGCCTTCAGTAATAACAGCTTCAGTTTAGCAAAATTACCAAATACAAACAGCCCAGCCTTCAATAATAACAGCTTCAGTTAAAATAGAGATAACACACACTCCTCTAAACCAATAAATAATAAAATTTAAATGACTGAAAATTTCTAACCAACTTTAGTTACACATCTGACTTAGACAAATAACTTTTGTGTAAACCCGTAATTAATAAAATTTAAATGACTGAAAATTTTAAATCAGCTTCAGCTAAAAAAGACATAGCCAAATAACTCTCATGTAAACCAGTAATAAATAAAATAAAAAGACTCCAATGATGAGTAACTTCAGTACAAAGAATTGAGAAACAATTGCAGAATAATTAACATATTATGCTCAAATGGTGATAATAGTAAGAACCAAAATGCTCCCTTTAAACAGTAATAATTAATTTTGGAAAATTTTGGGCATTCAGCCAACAAGAATTTAAAACGTGTTAAAATAACCAGGCGGTGTGACGGACAATCACTACCAAGATACAACCAAACGCTTTGACAGTGCAATAATTTTGTCACTGTGCCACAGTTAGAAAGGCCAGACAAATGCAGAGTACCTGTACAACATACTAAGGTTGCACATTAATGATCAATAATGGCCAGGATACTGCAGCAAGTTACATCAATACAATTCCAGCTAAGAACAAGTTACCAAATGAGCTATTTTAAGGTACAGAATAAATTAATAAGCCTGTGAATGAATCACACACAACCGTCGATAGCAGCATTCGCACATACGTAAACCTCCTGACAGCTTTTTAAGTATTAGCAAGTAGGGATGCCCATTGGCTTGCAGAAGCGAGTTGTATCCCCCATTGTCTTTCCATCATCGCAGTCCATTGCAGCCTGCTCGTATATAGCATGGGGGACAGGCCTAGCATGATAAAACTGTGGTTTTGCATTATCTTTAATTGTATGTGTGCCTTAAAATCTGTAGCCCTTCTTAATCCTGGTTCAAAAAGTTCACTTTACTTCTTGTACTAATCAGAAGCAAGGGAATGAGACACTGAAACACTGATTTGTGACACATTGCCTTTTATGTACAATTGAACAAATCAAACAAGTCGATGCCAAAAATGTTTGCACTGTTTCTAGAATGTAGTACGTGGAATGAAATACACTTTGTAACATCACGAAAAGTTGCAGGCAAACTGCACACACATAATACTGGTATTTCTTGTCTGCCATAAGCAGACAAAATAGAAGTAGACTTTTGTAGTTGTGGTCTACCAATCAGATTATAGGTGTCTTTACTGATTAGGGATACAGATGCACCTGTGTCTAATTGAAATAAAACTGTCTTGCGAGTTACTCTTAATTGGACAAAAAGTTTTTTCTACTTTCAGTGAACTACAGCAGAAGATTGGCATGAAGTGAAAAAGTGAGACTTACTTTGTGAATGTCGCAGTTGCTTGGTCACCACAGCATGAACTTGCTGTGGCTTTGTTAGACTGGCACTCTTGTAAATAGACTATTTGGATGTGACTTTGCTTGTCATACTTGAAGCACTGTTCTTCATAAAAAAGGACATGCTTGCTGTCATGAGTAGGAAAATACTGTAGACAAGACTTCCTCTCCTTTTTCTGAACTACAGCTCATGTACCACATGACCAAAAGATTTTACCTTTAATCTGAGCCCTGTTTTTATGCACTTTAACACTAGCTGACGACTGATTGCCTTGTGTACTACAAACAAGAGAAATAGACAGAACCTCAAAATCAACTTCAGTTCCTTCCACAGTAATGTGAGGTGTTGTAATTGACAGAACTGTTTTGCCGGCCGGTGTGGCCGTGCGGTTCTAAGCGCGTCAGTTTGGAACCGCGTGACCACTACGGTCGCAGGTTCGAATCCTGCCTCGGGCATGGATGTGTGTGATGTCCTTAGGTTGGTTAGGTTTAAGTAGTTCTAAGTTCTAGTGGACTGATGACCTCAGTAGTTAAGTCCCATAGTGCTCAGAGCCATTTGAACCATTTGACAGAACTGTTTTCAAATCCAGGTCTGGAAATTCTAGGATAGCAGCCCATATGCTTATATCTGATGTGTTTTGCACGACTGCCTCATGTAGCCTCACATCACTATAACTTTGTCCACAAAAACACTTGAACAGACAATGTCTTCTTAGTCATTTTAAGTTCAGCATTCCACTATTTTAATGACTTTTCAGGGTGCTTCTTTAGATGGCAAAATTTAAATCTTGCCACTGTGACATGAATCTGTGTCTCATAATGTTCATCGATATTCCTAACCAGTTCTTCATATTATACATCTTTGGGAAACAGTTTGAGACACAAGCAATAGACATCAACTCCAAGAGTGGACAGAAAGAATACTATGCACACTGTGCCTTGAATGCTGTAGGTGCTGAAATGAGCTTTGAGTTGAGTGCGATATTCCAGCTAATCTTCTTTCTTGCTATTAAACAAATGAAATTTTGGCACAGTAACCTGCTATTGTGCTGCATGTTGTGGCAGTAAGTTTATAATCTGTTGAACACTGAGCAGCAGTCATTCAGTCTGCTATGTCTGAAACTGAACAATTTCATTTAAAGGTAGTAATCTTGGCACTCAGATGTGGTTAAACACTTTAGAGTAGATACAATAATACAGAAAAATTTTAGCTACTGTGATGAGCAAAGCGCCAAGCATATCTGCACAGGCAAGAAAAGGTTAAACTTTTGTCAAAAATACTTGTCACACTTTTTATATGTATTGGATGAAAAAAATTGCACTTGAACACAAGGGAGAACCATTTTTATATCTTGTTGCAAGCCTAGATGACAGTTCTAAATATTTACTTCTGGAGAAGGTTGAGTAGATGATACAACATATAATGGACATTAGATCTGTTCCAGTAAAACACTTCAATACAGGATACGTAACATTGGTGAACATCCATGCACCCCCCCCCCCTTTCCTCCCCCCGCGGGTCCGGGTGTTAGAATAGACCCGAGGTATTCCTGCCTGCCGTAAAAGGCAACTAAAAGCAGTCTCTCACTTTTCAGCCCTATAGGTTCAGGTCCTATTTTATGGTTTGACCTGCCACTTTCCAAATTCTACAGAAGTGTGGGCATATGTGGTAGGATGCCTTATGTGGTGCAAGAGTTATCCATAGTGTCCTTAGATTCGATCTCCTGAACCACTTGTCATGGCTTTGCATCTCCACCTGCAATTAAACTACTTGGGCAAGGACACTTTCTGGGGTGTCATCTTCTTCCATTGTCTCGTGTCCTCTTTCGCCCCCAAGACGATACTGGATTTCTCTATGCCCAATATCCAGCACTGTAGCCAGTCCGTTGTGGTGGGGCCGTCGTGTACCAATATGGTGGTAGCCTCCTGACAACACAGGGATCGCACTTTCTGGGGTGTCATCTTCTTCCATTGTCTCCTGTCCTCTTTCGCCCCCAAGACGATACTGGATTTCTCTATGCCCAATATCCAGCACTGTAGCCAGTCCGTTGTGGTGGGGCCGTCGTGTACCAATATGGTGGTAGCCTCCTGACAACACAGGGATCGCACTTTCTGGGGTGTCATCTTCTTCCATTGTCTCCTGTCCTCTTTCGCCCCCAAGACGATACTGGATTTCTCTATGCCCATATGCCCAATATCCAGCACTGTAGCCAGTCCATTGTGGTGGGGCCGTCGTGTACCAATATGGTGGTAGCCTCCTGACAACACAGGGATCGCACAGCTGATGCCAGAGCTCTAAACTCCCCACATATGCCAAAGGAGCAGATACCTGTCTTCGCGGGGCATCAGGACTGCCGGCAATGGCCATCATGCCAGGTGGCCTTTGCTGTGGCTGGGAGAGCCGCTGTTCGGAGTGGGTGGCATCAGGGCAGATTACCCACAATGAAATTGACTGTCACCTATTGCTGGTGACCGTACGGTGCCAGCAGCCTCTAAGAAGGGCAAGATCGAGTACAATGCTGACAGATATGAACCTAAATCATTTCCCTCCCGCGCTACACCATGGGAAGAACATAGGGCTACAGAAAGAAGAGAGCACTATTCGCCTCAGTATTTAGTCTGTAGCAGAATGGACAGGGACTCCTATCTACTTACTAAACCTCAATTTTTTTGTTGAACATCTTGAGGATAAGTTTGGGGAAGTGACAGCACTGTCTAAGATGAGAAGTGGTGCAGTCTTGATTCAGACAGCATCCCCAGCCCAATCCCAGGTGTTACTCGCTTGTGACCGGCTGGGTGATATTCCTGTTTCTGTCACTCCCAATAAAAGCATCAACATGGTCCAGGGGTTTATTTTCCATCACTACCTCCTCTTGCAGTCTGACAATGAGCTCCATGCCAGTCTAGAACAGCAGGGTGTTAATTTCATCCGGTGCATTTACAGGGGACCCAAAGACAACAGGGTTGCTACCATTGCCTTCATCTTGGCCTTTGAGGGTGATTCATTGCCTGAAAAGTCAAGGTGATGGTTTACCACTGTGACGTTAAACCATACGACCCTCCCCCTCAGTGGCACTTTAAGTGCTGGAAATTCGGGCACATGTCTTCCCGCTGCAATTCCAATGCCACATGTCAAGACTGCGGACGTCTAGTGCATCCAGATACTCCATGTCCACCTCCTCCCACTTGTATCAACTGTAACAACCGAGAGCAGCACTCCTCCAGCTCGCCAGACTACACTGTACTCCAAAAGGATTGGAAAATCGTGGAGTAAAAGACCCTGAACCAGTTGACTTACCAAGACGCTAAACGTAAATTTGAATGATTACACCCCGTTCGGTTGACATCCACATATGCTGCAGCTATGTTACCATCACCGTTGCAAGTACCAGTCTTACCGCACTCTGTGCCACGAACAGTGGTCCCTCCAGGCCTCCAGAATACATCTGCCCCTGTGGTGGTAGGGGAAATCTCCTTCCAGTGCTCCCAAAGTACCTACTTCCCAAACACAGAGGACATCGGTCCCCTCCCCAAGCCGGAGAAGCAACAGCCTCCTCCAGCTCCTCTCATGCAGAAGTGCTCCCTTGGGACCCACTCTCCCACACCCTCCCAAAGTCTACACTAATGCCACAGTGGATCCTCATCAGTGGCTAAAGGAGCCAAAAGCTGCTGGACAAAGAGCTTCACAGTCTTCCACCATGCCTGAAGCTACTTCGGAGAAATCCTCCCAGCAAGCCCCTAAAGAGAAGCAAGAGGGCAAGCAAACAAAGAAGTGTGCTAAGAAAAAGGACCCTCCGATGGCCCCAACACCACTGCTCCCTAGCAATTCTGTACCTGATGAGGCGGAGATCTTAGTGTCCCCTGAGGATCTGGATCTCACTGATGCCTCATCCACAATAAGAATTGATACAAATACTCAATCGGTGGCAGCAGGTGACCCTGATGCATAATCTGCCTCCTTGTGCACTTCATGCCTTCCCAGCCTCATGATAATGTCATCCTCCAGTGGAATTGCTACAGTTTTTTCCACCACCTGGCTGAGCTATGACAACTGTTAAGCTTCACATCTGCTTTCTGCATTGCCCTCCGGGAAACCTGGTTCCTGGCAATGTGGACCCTGCCCTCCATGGATGTTACAAGAACCATAGCGACTATAATAGTGTGTCAGGTGAAGTTTGTGTCTGTGTCCTGAACTCAGTATGCAGTGAACTTGTGCCCCTTCAAACCCCTCTTGAAGCTGTGGCTGTCAGGATAAGGACGACACAGGAAATAAGTTTGCAATGTATATCTTCCTCCAGATGGTGCAGTACCCCTGAACACATTGGCTGCACTGATTCGCCAACTCCCTTAACCTTTCCTACCTTTAGGAGGTTTTAACACCCATAACCCCTTGTGGGGTGGCACTGTGCCTACTGGCCGAGGTAGAGATGTTGAAACTTCACTTTCTCAACTCAACCTCTGCCTCTTAATTACTGGTGCCCCTATACATTTCAGTGTGGCTCATGGCACTTACTCGGCCATTGATTTATCCCTCTACATCCCATAACTTCACCCGTCTGTTCGCTGGAGAGCCCATGATGACTTGTGTGGTAGTGACCACTTTCCCATCTTCCTGTCACTCCCCCAGTGCCATTCCCCAGATGTCTACCAAGATGGGCTTTAAACAAGGCAGACTGGGAATCTTTCACCTCTGCTGTCACCATTGAATCTCCCCCACATGATACCATCAATGTGGTAGTTGAGCAGGTAACTAAATCTATCGTTTCTGTGGCGGAAAACGCGACCCCTTGATCTCTAGGGTGCCCCTGGCGAAAGTCAGTACCTTGGTGGTCGCCAGAAATCACTGAGGCCATTAAAGAGCGTCGGCAAGCTCTACTGCGACATAAGTGGCACCCCTCCCTAGAGCACCTAATAGCTTAACAGTTCTGTGCCAGCTTTCGCCAGCTCACAAAAAGACAGAAACAGGAATTTTGCGAGAGGTAAGTCTCGACCATTGGGTGCCATACGTCACCTTCCCAAGTCTGGACTAAGATCAGACATGTTTGTGGGTACCAGACCCTGACAGGTGTCACTGGCATTAACATCAGTGGTGTGTTACCTACCGATGCAAACACAATAGCCTAGCACTTTGCTGAGTACTGTGCTCGAGCCTTCGCGTCGGAGAATTATCCCCCAGCATTTCGCCACCTCAAAAGGCGGATGGAAAGGAAAGCCCTCTCATTCACTGAACGTCACAGTGAACCCTATAATGCCCCATTTATGGAGTGGGAGCTCCTCAGCATTCTTGCACATTGCCCTGTCACAGCTCTTGCTCCAGATCGGGTCCACAATCAGATGATCAAACATCTCTCATCCGAGTACAAGTGACATCTCCTCATCATCTTCAACCGGATCTGGTGCGATGGCGTCTTTCCATCGCAATGGCAAGAGAGCACCTTCATACCAATGCTCAAGCCCGGCAAATCCCCACTTGATGTGGATAGCTATCGGCCCATCAGCCTCGCCAACATTCTTTGTAAGCTGTTGGAACGTATGGTAAGTTGGCAGCGGTGTTGGGTCCTGGAGTCACATGGCCCACTGGCTCCACACCAGAGCAGTTTCCGCCAGGGTTGCTCTATCACTGATAATCTAGTTTCCCTCGAGTCTGCCATTTGAACAGCCTTTTCCAGATGCCAGCACCTTGGTGCCACCTTTTTTGATTTACAAAAAGCTTAAGACACAGCCTGCCACATTACATGAGTGAGGTCTGCAGGGCCCGCTCCCAATTTTTATCCAAAATTTCTTTTTGCTCCATACTTTCCGTGTCCAAGTTGGTGCCTCCCGCAGTTCCCCCATATCCAGGAGAATGGGGTCCTGCAGGGCTCTATTTTTAGTGGCCATTAACGGTCTAGCAGCAGCTGTCAGGCTGTCCGTCTCACCTTCTCTGTATGCAGACAACTTCTGCATTTCATACTGCTCCTCCAGTATTGGTGTTGCTGAGCTGCACCTACAGGGAGCCATTCAAAAGGTGCAGTCATGGGCTCTAGCCCACGGCTTCCAGTTTTCAGCCACAGAGTCATGTGTCATGCACTTATGTCGGTGTCGTACCGTTCATCCGGGACCAGAAGTTCACCTTAAAGATGATACACTCACTGTAGTGGAGACATATTGAGTCTTAGTACTGATTTTCGATGCCCTATTGATGTGGCTTCCTCATCTTTGTCAGCTGAAGTGGAATTGATGGCAGCACCTCAATGCTATCCACTGCCTGAGTAACACCAACTGGGCTGCAAATCGCTCTATGCTGCTGCAGCACTACAGAGCCCCTGTTCAATCCCTCCTTGACTATGGGAGTCTGGTTTGTGGTTCAGCCGGAGCCCACAGTGTTGTTTACTCGACCCAGTGCACCACTGTGGCGTTCGACTGGCAATGGGAGCTTTTAGGATGAGTCTGGTTGCCAGCGTCCTGGTGGAGGCCGGAGTCCCTCCCTGCTCCCTAGTTATGTTTCACATATTCATAGTTATCCTGAGCATCCAAATTACCATCTCCTTTTCGCACCCATGGCAGTTCATCTCCCGCATTGAAGGCACAGGTCAGGGCTTACTCGAGGTCCATTCATGTACACCTCCATGGCGTACACATAGGCTGAAGCTTCGCCTGGACCTTTCATATGTTCCTAAGAACTCAGTTAACCCCATGGCTCTCCGATGGCACTTCCTCTCGATTCTTGACATGTACTAGGACCATGAATTGGTTTACACAGACGGCTCAATGTCTGATGGTCATGTTGGCTTCGCATATGTTCATGGATGACATATTGATCAGCACTCCTTGCAAGATGGCTGCAGTGTTTTCACTGCAGAGCTGGCAACCATTTCTCGTGGTCTTGAGCGCATCTGCTCATGCCCTGGTGAGTCATTTCTTCTCTGTACTGACTCCTTGAGCAGCCTACAAGCTATCGAACAGTGCTACCCCCACCATCCTTTGGTAATGACCATCCAGGAGTCCATCTATGCCCTGGAACAGTCCAGTCATTCCATGGTGTTTGTATGGTCCCCAGGTCATGTCGGAATCCCAGAAAATGAACTTGCCAACAGGCTGGGAAAACAGGCTACACGGAAACCGCTTCTGGAGATCGGCATCCCCATAACTGACCTATGATCATTATTTCGCTGCAAGGTTTTTCAGCTTTGTGAGATGGAAGGCGTAATCCCAATATGCACAACAAACTGCCTGCCATCAAGGAGACTATGAATGTGTGGAAGTCCTCCATGAGGGCCCCTCGCAGTGACTCTGTGGTTCTCTGCCAGTTCTGCATTGGCCATATGTGGCTAGTACATGGTTACCTCCTCTGTCCTGAGGACCCACTTCTGTGTCGCTGTGACTCCCAAATGACAGTCATCCACATCTTGCTGGACTGCCCACTTTTAGCCCCTCTGCGGCAGACTTTTAACCTTCCCAGCACCCTACCTTCGGTGTTGGACAACAATGCCTCAACAGCAGATTTAGTTTTACATTTTATTCATGGGGGTGGTTTTTCATTGTACCATATAAGGGTGGGCATTTAGCCTTCTCTCCAAGGCCACCACGCTCCCTCCATTTTAACTCTGTCACACTTTCTTTGCATTTGTTTGTCTTGGTGGTCGTCATTTCCCTACATGTGTTCATCTCGCCTTGTCTTTTTGGGGTAGACATTTTAATGTGTTGCAGAGTGGCTGGCTCATCCTCTCTTATCATTGTGATCAGCCAGCCCAGACCATCTGCTCTATGGTTTTAATACGTCCTTCTACTTTTCTTTGTGGTGTATTTTTTCCCATTTTCTGTTCATTCCATTCGTTTTCTTTAGGTGTGGTTCCCTATTCCTTTTCCCCCCTTTTACTTTCTAAAACGTACTTTGGGTGTTTTTGTACCTTAAGCCTTGCTTGCATCAGGAAAAAGGGACTGATGACAGTGTAGTTTGATCTCCTTACATCCCAAACCAACCAACCAACACCCGTGTCCCTATGATGGACGAATTACATTTAATACAATTTCAGGTCACAATGATAACAGTTTAGTTCTTGCCTTGAATAACAGTCAAATATTGCTTTACATTTAATTCTGAAATTGCTGCACTGATCTGACTAATGACACAAGTTTGTTCCTTTAATGTGAACCAGGGTGCTGATGCTATCACACTGGCTGTCAAAGAGTGTGGTGCGTGGCACTGCACTGTGATATAAATAGACTTCCTGCAACAGCGGTGTACGGAATGTCCTGAGGGCGTGTCTTCATCACCGTCTTTCTTTTATGGCAGCATCTGGCAGTTTGGTCTTTAGTTTGTGGTGCTGTCATGAGATACCAACTTTGACATGGAACCTCACTCGTAAGACGACATTACGTCGTAGGTACTAACTGAGGGCATGTCACATTGAAAAGCAATAGATCTCTCTCTGTTGATTGCTCTCCTGTAGAACATGACCTAATGTGTATGTAAGTGTTTGCTAGAGCATCTACACAACTAAAAATGAAAATAAAAAAATATTGTGGAGGTGTGGCAAGTAAATAATGAAACTACTATCGGAAATGTGATTTATTGCAAACAAAGTTAGAACTAATTTTTATCCTCTTCAACATATGCCTGCTCCCCCTATCCATACACCACTGCACATGAGTCTTCTATTGTTCAAAGTAATGTTGTAGGTCATCCTTTGTCACTCTCCTTAACAACTCTGCCATTTTTTCTTGTACCTCTTCAATATGCTCCCTTCAATGCAGTTTTCACTCTGGGAACAGATAAGTCACAGGGAGTTAGATCTTGTGAATGCAAAGGATGTTAGAGTGAAGGAATTTGATTGTTGGTTCACAAAACGGCATTTTGGGCTGATGCATTTTCCAGACCCAGAATCCAAGCATTGGTCTTCCACATATTGAGTCGTTTCTTCCTTACTCTTTCTGCCAGTTTGATTAGGACTTCTTTGTAGTATCCCTGATTAATGATTTGACTGTCAGGCATCTATTCAATCTTGATAATGTCCCTGATAACAAAAACAAATAAATCACCATCGCCTTCAGTATGGACATTCTCGTTAGTGCTTTTTTTCATTCTTGGCAATGTGGGAGTCTTCCAGGGCTTTGTTTCTGGGTCGTACTGGAAGATCCATGTTTCACCAGATGTGATGACACACTGTACAAGCTGTGGATGGAGATTAGAGTGGCAGTTTCCCGCCGCAGAGCATGTGGCTGGCGGTTGCTAAGGGGGCCATGGCGAGAGGCTAGCGTTTACATGGCCTTGGAAAAACCTGAGCAGAAGCTTGGCAGGAGTGCATATGGCAGTGTTTTTGCACTTGGAGAAATTTATATGCCAGAGAAAAATGTATGCGTACCTGCTTTCTTGTCACGTTTGTAAACAGAGTGATAAGCGGTTGCGTAATCACTGAGGTCAATGCTTGCACAGAGTGCATCCCATGTGGCTGATGCCATACGCTCGTTAATGAAGTAAGATAATTGTAGTTTTTTTGGTAGGGATAAAGGATAGGAATACTTTATTTAATTTCTATATTAATGAGTGAGATTGCCAGTGACAGTCCGATAAGCGATGACGTCACGGCTGTTGAACGACTCCAGTCCTGCCACTTTATTGACTTTAAGTCCACATACTAAAGCAATGGTAACCCAGCCATTACCTTTTTGATTGGCTTCATTGTTGCTAAGGGTAAAGTTCAGAACTCCACCACAGAAAACTGATGGACTGTGCAGGATGACTTGTGCACCTACATAGTTCTTGGTCTTGATAGTAATATTGTCTGTTGTTTTATAGCCAGTTGGGCAGGCACGCCTTCTTCTCCTATAATAACGTGGCATTTTCACTGTGAGTGGTCAATGCTGCTGCATGTGCAGCTGCACTAAGACTGACGCCTTCTTAACAAAATCATTACTTATACAGACAAAACTGTTGCATCCTTGAGCCCCAGGTTTGCGATGTACGACTAGCAGTTCTCGACTGACACTAACGATCAGAAATTTTCGAAGTCTGACATTTGCGTTTTATCCCATACATGTGCTGTAGCCACTATAGCGGCATGTGTACCCGATTGCTTGTCATGATCAGAAGATCAGCAGATCAGAAAATGTATGCGTGCTAAGAGTGACAAGGAGGTGCGAGTTGGCACTCATGGACAGAAAAATATGTAAAGCTAAATTATGTAGATGCACCACAAAAATATATAATAGTTTAAAAGTTACTGTTGTCTTAAAAATTGTCAATTTATGAAAGTTCAGAAGCTAATATCTCGGCAATGCTTTGGCTGATTAATATGAACAAAGTGTTCATGGATGTGGCTAGTAGAACTGCATCAAGCAATCGTAGTGGATTTAGCAGAATATGTATCATTTTTTAATGAGAGGTCGGAATATGGGATTCAACTGAGAGAAACTGTGTTTTTGGTAATAAATAAATAGACAAAACTAGCGGCAGCATTCTAAACTCTAAAGAGGTAGGTATTTTTATTTAGTATGTATTAATAAGTATGTATCTTTATTTGCTTATTTACGTTCAGTATCACAAATCCGGGAAAAGCAAAATCACACCACAAGAACATTATCTGTGAAAAAATGAAGGCAGATACAAAAAAAATTGGACTCAAGATTGTTATTGCCCAGAAAATTTCCATATTTTTTTAATGTATCGTATGTGTTTCGTGTTTAGTTTTAGAATATTCATAAATTTTTTGTCAAACATTGTTTTGAGTTAGGCAGTCATTTCGAGGGTGCATAGGGTGGCCATCTGTGAAGGCAGTTGAGTTTGACCGACGCTAAGAGCCAGATGTGCCGCTCATCTGGGGCTGGTATTGGGTTGGTAGCCATGATCGGGGACAAGTATGTATGTAGCGATGTTCGAAAACGATCAAGTTTAGCGCAATATAGTGGTTTAGGGCAGCAGACAGCAGTGTATTTTGTGAACTGTGAACAGTGCCGTGATCGCGACATATGAATTTTATAGTGAAGTGTTGTAGCATCAGTTATCAGCAGCTGCCATTACCTAAAAGCCCCTCAGACTGCATTTTGTGTGTTAAGTCAATATTGTCACAGAAGGAGCTGAGTAGCACAGTCACTGTGGTGTAGTGGTTATAATGCTAGGCTGTTGCAGGGAGGATTGTGAGTTCAAAACTCACCTGAACTGTAAAATTTTAATTTCTGTATTCGGTTCAAGTACATTCTAGAAGTATCCACAAATGTCAAGAATCATTATACTGGAATGTTCTGTAACTGTATACATACCGTATGTGTTCTGGCCGGAGGCAGTTCGCTCCACACTCTTGTTTGTGCAAGTGCTGAATAAACCTTCATTAAGTGAAGTTAGTGTTCGTCATTCATCTAATTACACCTTCTTCTACGTGATAATATATTGGACTGTTTCTGGAAAAATTGAAATAAACTACTTGTTTAAATTATAAATAAATGTGAGTGACTCAATATTTTTAAATTTCACCACAATACCTGCCTGAATTTTTTTTAATATTTTATTTCATCTTGAAAATTGAGTTTACGACAAGTGTGAGCTGGCACCCTATGACGAAAAACATAGGCAAACATTGAGACCAGCCACATCTCTGGGCTGCTCAAGCTGAGAGTTGAGTGTAACAAATATATATATTTTCGTGCTGTAGCACATTGGTGCTCGAGCCAAACTATACAATCTATAGTGTGTAGGGCCCAGTACCATTGTAACACATCACCAAGTCCGGTTTCCCGTTGACTTGTTCCATGACATCAGAGCAGACGTTCTTCCAATGACAGCTTTGTTCCTGAGAGAGGTTTTTCAGAACCAGTTTTGCACAAACTTTGGTCATGTTTAATTCATCATCCAAAATTTGTATTACTATCTTCTTTACTTGCTCACCATGTATGTGATATCCCGAATGCTCAGATGTTGGTCATTCCACATAGTTTCATTAATCTTCTGAATGTGTGCCTCATTCCCAGAACTCACAGATCAACTGGAAAGTTCATTATCTTCAACCTCTTTGTGACCGTCTGAAAACAGTTCGTGCCATTCAAAAACTCATGCATGTGACCTAGCATTATCACTAGACACATCCTTTAACATATAAAAACATTCCATTGGTGACCTTTTTAATTTCACAGGGAATTTGGGTTAATGTGCTACTCAATTTTAAAGTTCATCATGCTCATGGCACTACTGCAGAACAATATCCTCTACAACTAAGGCTCAAAAGCAAACTGAAACAGACCTAAGGATGAAACAAATGGTGACTGCTGCTCTTGAACTTTCAATGTCTGCTGCATTCCAGTACCAACCTCCCACCATGCGGCAGCGCGACAGGAGGTTGTATAGTTGTATGTTGTATATTTATCACACCTTGTGTATGGCTACATTCTGGCTATTAAGACTTTTGTAGCTGCATATTTCACCCCTTCCTGTGCCAAATTTGGATTAGGGTAATGCAGATCATTTTCCCTTCTAGTGTTGCATTCATGAACATCTCTGTCACTACACTATGTGATCAAAAGTATCCAGACACCACCAAAAACATATGTTTTTCATATTAGGTGCCTTGTGCTGCCACCTACTGCCAGGTACTCCACAGTAGCGACCTCAGTAGTCATTAGCCATCACGAGAGAGCAGAATGGGGTGCTACACGGAACTCACGGACTTTGAACGTGGTCAGGTGATTGGGTGTCACTTGGGTCATATGTCTGTATGCAAGATTTCCACACTCCTAAACATCCCTAGGTCCACTGTGCCCGATGTGATAGTGAAGTGGAAATGTGAAGGGACACGTGCAGCACAGAAGCGTACAGGCTGACCTCATCTGTTGACTGACAGAGACTGCCGACAGTCGAAGAGGGTCATAATGTGTAATATGCAGACATCAATCCAGACCATCACACAGGAATTCCAAACTGCATCAGGATCCACTACAAGTACTATGACAGTTAGGCAGGAGGTGAGAAAACTTAGATTTCGTGGTTGAGCAGCTGCTCATAAGCCCAACATCACGCCGGTAAATGCCGAATGATGCCTCACTTGGTGTAAGAAGCATAAACATTGGATGTTTGAAAAGTGGAAAAACGTTGTGTGGAGTGACGAATCATGGTACACAATGTGACGATCTGATGGCATGGTGTGGATATGGCACTATCACAGCACAGGCCTACATTGATGTTTTAAGCATCTTCTTGCTTCCCACTGTTGAAGAGCCATTCAGGGATGGCAATTGCATGTTTCAACACGATCAAGCACCTCTTAATAATTCATGGCCTGTGGTGGAGTGATTACACGTCAATAACATCCCTGAAATGTCCTGCACAGAATCCTGACTTGAATCCTATAGAACACCTTTGGGATGTTTTGGAACGCCGACTTCATGCCAGGCCTCACCGATCGACATCGATACCTCACCTCAGTGCAGCACTCCATGAAGAATGGGCAGCCATTCCCCAAGAAACCTTCCAGCACCTGATTGAATGTGTGCCTGTGAGAGTGGAAGCTGTCATCAAGGCTAAGGGTGGGCCAACACCATATTGAATTCCAGCATTACCGATGGAGGACGCTACGAACTTGTCATTTTCAGCCGGGTGTCCAGATACTTTTGATCACATAGTGTATCAAACTTGGATAGATAGTTGATAACAAATTTCATAAGTGAATAAATGTAGCATGAGGCTGTGGTTAATATTCCCAGTTCCTTAAACACATACCTCCAAGATCTACATGTGGGAACTTCTGTAAATAATTGGAATCCTTTTCTTGTGTGCAATGAATACTTTTAAACTAAGCAAGGAGTTACCCCCAAAATATTATAACATGAGGCATCAGCTAATGAAAATACACAAAATACTTTAACTTAAACACCTCTATATCCCAAAAATTGGCAATTATTCTTACAGCAAAACTAACCGAACCTAAATGTTTTAGCAAATCTGCTATATGGTTTTTCCAATTTGTTTTCATCAGTATGCATATGTAAGAGCTGTATTTTTCTAACATGTGTATTATTTCTTGTTAGTGTACTACGTTAATAGGAAGTGGAGTATTTGTAACAGGACAAAACTGGATGAACCATGTTCCTGGATGGATGAATCGCATACTCACATGCCAATAATGCGTTCTCTTTTAAACTCACTGACTTGATGGTACAGTTCGTGCATATGACTGTGAGGCATCCTGCATGTCTGCTCAAACCACACTGATCCATTACCTTCAGTTTATAGTGACGACGACAGCTGCAGGCACATTTTACCAGTAAGTGGTGTTGCGTCGTGATATCAATGTTGACTTTGAACCCATGGGGCCAACGTGGTTCAAATGCTCATGATTTCTGCAGAATGTATTAATGTACATGTCCTGCGAGTATGAATGTCCCATCTCTAGTTGTTCAAGGTGTTATGTTTTTTCTGAACATGAGTATTGGCACTGGGCAGCAGTATTGACATCTTTGGAGTTGCCTTTTTTCTTTATAGAGGCCTAACAATAGCATATTTCAATCTTCTTGGGAAATCGCTGTGAGTTAATGCTGCATTACATACATGGCTAAGAAAATTACTTATTATAGCCTTACAACATTTTAGTGCCTTGCTGGAGATATTACCTGTCCTATATGAACTTTTGATTTTAAAAGTCATGATCCTCTCCCTTATTTTAGTAGAGATGTGAGATTAACTTTTATTTCACTAAATGTCCTCTGTATTGCTTCTTCAGCATACTGTTTTGCTTGTTGTTCTGAATTATTTGCATGTAATTACTAAAAATATCTGCTGCACATGAACAGTCTTTTACAATGTTTCCAGACTGTTTAACAGCAATAGTGTCATCTCCTAAGGCTTCTTTTCCTGCCTCTTTTTTAAGAATATTCCCTGTTGGTTTGATTTTATTATATGATCTGTCAATTTCAGACGAGATGTGCATAATGCTGGATTTTTACAACTTTTTGTAATATGTTACAGTACTGTTTATAATAGGGAAGTATTTCTGGGTTATTATTTGTTCTAAACAAAGATTGTTAGTCTAAGATAAAATGAGAAATCTGAACAGCTAAAGTGTTTCTGTGTGTGTGTGTGTGTGTGTGTGTGTGTGTGTGTGTGTGTGTGTGTGTGTGTGTGTGTGTGTGTGGCGCCCCCGCGGGCGCGCGTAACCAGTGGATATTGCTTATTACTTAAACAAAAATCTGTGTACTTTTTAGAGAGAAATATCTGTACTTAAAGAAATATTTGTATGTTAATAAAGTAAAATGTGTAAAAGTTTCCTTCTTCTGCAAGTGTCAGTTACACTTACTTGGTATTCTGAAGCAACTAGTGATTTATTGTGGAAATGCCGTTTGATCAAAGTAGTTGTTGATGAAAGCAGCAGACGAGGTAGTTAAGGATGCATTTCTTTCACATAGTGTCTCAAAACAGGTCACTCTCAATAGTTGTAAGAAATAAGGTCAACTTCAGTGAGAACCTAAGACAATTGTTTATCTTTCAGAAAGACTAAATAGTTTTAGACAATCAAAAATCCAGGATGGAATGTAATAATATTATGGAAAGGATAGTTGCTACTCACCATATAGTGACTCAGCATCTCCGCTATTTGGTAAGTGGCAACTATCTTCGTCATAATATTGTTAAATAGGTCTAGACTTACTTTATATATAAAAGTATTCTTTCATTGTTTTCTGCTGAAAAATGAGCATGTTATATATGTTTCCTTCAAGTGGTACTGGGTGACGTGTTGTAAATTGTGAAGTGTTTCCTCTTCTTTGAGACAATACTAATTCAGAATCTGGCTAAGCCACTTGATTTTGGTTTTGCAAAATTTCTTTAATGCATCCGACGTGAAAGCTACGATGCAGCCAATGCAGAAGGTATGTATTCGTCAATCAGTCGTCAAAACTGAGTATTCAGTTTCTTTTGAAGTTGTACTTAGTGATTTGTTGCACCACGAGAATAAAAGGGCTAAGCCACAAATGAAAGCTGTAGCAGGCCTTGAACTGTTCTTCTTGTTAATCCTTGTTTCTGTTCTGGAGCTTTAGTGATGATAAAGTATTCGTCTCATTATTACACAAGGTGTCACAACTTTCACACAGTTTTGTAACATTACACTGAATCTTCAGAACTTCTGTCAGTATTTTTCCAGTCAGTGTTCATATAACTTCATTACATATTAACCATATGCAATTTATGCTTTTTTACAGGTTTCTGTAGACAATAAAAGCAAAGTACGGTTTGTGGCACTACAGCGCTTGAGTGTCGGTTACCAATTACTGAGTCTGCACTGGCTGAATACACGCACTCTGGCTGTTTTGGACACATTGGAGCAGCTGCATCTCGTGGATGTTCGGTCACATGAGGAGCTAGAGGTTCTGGACCTAGCAGCTGTTGGCCTGGTATACGCAACAGCACACTTCAAGGGTCTTGCAACTGGTGGAAATGTCAGCAAAGCATTGGTATGCTATTTTCCAACAACCACAATGTCTGACATTTTGTGTACTCTATAGCTTGAAACTGTTACATTCTCAAACTGTGTATAACAACATCAAAAATGTGAAAGAGCCATAGAATTTACTTGGAAGTTTGGGTGAGAAGAAGTGTTACTTTGAAAAAACAAATCCAGAGCCCCCAGTTTTGTAATAAATACAGTACACTTCATCTCAGGGCAGAAACGCAACTGGAGGAACATTGTTTGAAATGGTCAGGAAATGATGCATTCCACATTCCTATCAATATAAGCCAAATAAGCATATATAATGTTTTTTGGGAAAAATGAAGACTGTAACTGAAAGAGCTAAGTTGTCCTCAACCAGTAGATGGGTTTGAACACCACTGTGCTTTACTGGATGCAGTCTTCATGGAGATTCTATGCTCTTGGCTTCCTCCAATCTTTGACTGACAGCCCTTTTCTTACAGGTTGACATACTGTTTAATGTGCACTCTGAACCACAGTGCAATGTGCCATTTTCACATTAACAAATCATTGGCAGAGTGATAAGTGAGAGAAAAATTCTAGGACCAATTTTTGATTGGACCTCCAACATTTTGGTTTGTAAATTGCACTTACCCAGTTAGCAGTGGTTACACATGACTTACTAGTCACTGTTGTTTTACCATATATGAATGAGGTTTGGTAACTGTTTCTCCTCAGATCCAGTACACATTATAACTCATTTCTACTTTGTTGTTGTCAGTGGAATGTACAAGAAATCCATGAAATGTATACTTCCATACATATATGAAGCTCAAAGGTTCAAAACTACTAATTCCAAGTTTTTGACATGAAACAGAGTAAATACTAGTAACTGATTTCTGGCATAATTTCTGCAAGAAAATATATGGAGGTACATGAAACTAAGCCCTTAATGTCAGTTTATGACAAGTAAAGAAGTTCCTACTTATGACAGTATAAAACTGAAATGATTTTTCCCCACAAACATTAGTAGTTCTCGTATATTTCATTTATTGTTCCTGCATTGTTAATTTTAATTTGTTCATTTTCCAGGCCTTAGCAGGGGAACATGCCTGCTATAATTCTGTAGTCAGCTTTGGAAGCCAGCTGCTGCTGTTGGGCACTAAAACATTTCATGTGTTGTCAATCAGAACTTGGAATGATCGTCTAGCACACCTTGTGAAACAGGTGAGTTGTCACATTCTGCTCCATTACTGTAATGAGGGATAGCATCATGCATTATTGCCACTTTTGATAGTTGGCTATAATTGTAATAAGTAAAAGAAAGAGATTAAATTATTGTTGTTCTGTCACCAAACAAATATGACAGATTATAGCATGGTGTTTTACATGTTTATTCCATTAGCATGAAAACGGCACATCTCCTGTACACGTCTTAGGAGGTAAAAAGGATGGTTCCTAAACCTTCTATACTTTTTTCCTTATAACGTAGGATAAAAATTAAATGACCTACACCCTTTGTTTTGTTAGTCCTGTCATGTGTTGTTATCACCCCCTACACCCCCCATCTCATTCCTTACACACACACGCGCGCGCGCACACACACACACACACACACACACACACACACACACACGACCCTGCTTGCCCATAATTTCCAACACTCATTTTCCTTTTTGAAGGGTTCTTTCCTGCTGTCTGTGTTTTCCTACGCTCTTTTACTGAAACATAAGTAACTCTGGAAGACTTGAAATTATTTTGCTTTTGCTATTTATTTTTCAAGTAAGGAAAAAATTGTTTAAGTCATGTAAACTGATAGTGTTGCTTGTAATTAAACTGTAAACTGCATCATGTATCTTTCTATGAAAGTGTAGAAGTGGTATAAATTGGCAATGGCCTCTTACTTTGTCTCTTGGTATGTGCCTTATCAGCCCGAGTTTCCATACTGTACTGAGACCAGTAACGGATTAATATCCCAACCTAGAGGATGAGTGTTCTGCTTTGTTTTCTATTTCCATTTTGCTTGTCTGATGAATGGGGTATCCCTTGAAAATATTTGTTCATGAATTTCATATTTTTTGGTTGGGATCCAACAGCAACACAGTGATGGTTGCTTTGAATATAATTACATTCATAGGGAGAGAGTAAGTTCAGTAAACAACATTAAAATGTTTCATTCATGCATAACTAACAGTAAGTGGTATGTTTTCCATAACCTATGCTTTCCAACAATGTGTTTGTAGTAACTAGTGTTACATGCTACATGTAACTATGTTGCTTGAGAAATAAAAGTAGCAGACTCTTAGATGAATATAGTAAGTGTGTGCTTGTGCGTGTGCCTGAGCGTGTACTCTTAGCTCATTACAGGTTTCAGCCAAAAGCAAGCAGAGTTTTCATTCTTTTTTGTTGATGGCTCAATGCTTCTAGTATTCGGCAAGAGGTCTTCTTTACTTCAAGATTATTTAGATTCTTATTTGAGCATTTTATTTAGTCTGAGACACTTCCATTTTTGATAAAGTAAGTAATAAATGATGTCGTATTTGCCCAACTACAAGATTAAGATTTTTTTCCCCAGCTTCATGTTCGAAAATACGGGGTTGTCTTACATTCACAGATTAAACTACTGCCGGTGAAGTCAATATTTTTACATTACTTAAAAGACTAATATGGGGATTGGCTTACATTTACAGATGAAACTTTGGCAAATGAAGTCACTTGAAGATTGATTCTGAAGAATTTGGGAAGGTTGTGTAGTGCCACAAAATCGCAGACACTAGTGTTCATACTAGGTGTGTGAAAACTAATGAGAATGACAACACTGAAGATGATATGGCAACCTGTGTTTTTCTACATGTGTAGACTTGTGTGTTCATTCCTTTCAGATGCTCAGGCAGAGTTTCAGCTCTATAGAATCATCATGTGACTTTTGGAGAGCAACCATCAGTGAAGTTGTGTGTGTGTGTGTGTGTGTGTGTGTGTGTGGGGGGGGGGGGGGGGGGGGGGCGTTACGAAAATGAAACAGTGGGATTTAGAGCAACGTTATGCCATCAAGTGTTGTGTTAAAGTTGGGGAATCCATTGGTATGAACATTGAATGTTGAAACAGGCATATGGAGAACATTCCTTATCAAGAGCTCAAGTTTTTGACTGGCCCAAAACATTTTTGGAAAGCTGAGAACATGTTAAAGAGGAACCTTACTCAGGGAGACTCGAACTTCAAAAACCACTGAAAACGTCGAACATTTGTGTGCTCTTGAGAGATCGGATTCACGTTTAACAATAAGGATGATGGATGAGCTGTTAAACTTACACTTTCACCATATGTCAAATTTTGACCAAAGTTTTGCACGTTCAAAAGGTCTGTGCCAAAATGGGTCGATAAACCTTATAGCAGAGCAGAAGGACCGTCAAAGAAACGTGTGCACTGATCATCTTGAGAGGAATGACAAAAAAGTTCAGGCGTGTTATTACAGATGGTGAATCCTGGGTTTTTTAGTATGATACTGAGACAAGGAGCCAAAGTGAGGAGTGGCACTCTGAGACATTTTCTTGAATGAAAAAAGCTCGAATGAGCGAATCAAAGATTAAAATAATGCTGAATTACATTTTTGGCAATAGGGTATCATGCATAAATAATCTGTTCTTCCAGGACAACCTTGTCAACAAAGTGTTTTTCAAAGATGTCCTTGAAAGGCTCAGGAGAAGGGTGAGACCAGACATTGCAGACAACTGGACACTGCGTAATGACAATGGCCCATGTCACACGGCCAATTCCATCATGGAATTTTTGACCTTAAAACGCCTTCCTGTTGTTCCATAGCCCCCCCCCCCCCTCCCCCGCCATTCACCTGATCTGAGTCCTTGTGATCCTTTTCTTTACCTGAAATTGAAAAATGTCTTAAAAGGACACACGTTTTGGACTCTGGAGAACGTTCAAAAGAATGAGAGTGACATGTTAAAGGCCCTATCACTTGAGGCCTTTCGTTGCTGCTACTAGGACTGGGAACAACTTCGCCTGTGTATTGGTGCTGAAGAGAACTACTTTGAAAAAAATAAAAACTGTGATAGATAAAAAAGAATCAGTTCCATTACTTTACTCCCTCACCTTGTACTCCTACTTCTGGCACAGTCACAGGTAGTGCCTAATTGACTGTGTTTTGTTTTTATGAGCAATTATTTAATGTATTTCATTCATTCATTCTTTCTTTCACAAGGATGTTATTTATTTAACAACATTGTGTGAGCCAAGTGAGTACTGCAGCTGACTGGTGTCCATCTGCCACATAACATAAGCTGACAGCTGTTGCTCCTGCCACACATGCCAAAGTTGTTGAGAGGCCAAGCTCCATGACACTGCATCAAGGAGGTCAGAATCTGTTCTGACCTCCTCGTGCCACATAGGTCTTGAGTCTCCCTCTACGATTTTTACCCTCCACGCTGCCCTCCAGTACTAAATTGGTGATCCCTCGATGTCTCAGAACATGTCCTACCAACCGATCCCTTCTTCTAGTAAAGTTGTGCCACAAGCTCCTCTTCTCCCCAATTCTATTCAGTACCACCTCATTAGTTATGTGATCTACCCATCTAATCTTCAGCATTCTTTTGTAGCACCACATTTCAAAAGCTTCTATTCTCTTCTTGTCTAAACTATTTATCGTCCACGTTTCACAGTCAATACATGGCTACACTCCATACAAATACTTTCAGAAACGACTTCCTGACACTTAAATCTACACTCAATGTTAACAAATTTTTCTTCTTCAGAAACGCTTTCCTTGCCATTGCCAGTCTACATTTTATATCCTCTCTACTTCGACCATCATCAGTTATTTTGCTCCTCAAATAGCAAAACTCCTTTACTACTTTAAGTGTCTCATTTCCTAATCTAATTCCCTCAGCATCACTTGACTTAATTCGACTACATTCCATTATCCTTATTTTGCTTTTGTTGATGTTCATCTTATATCCTCCTTTCAAGACACTGTCCATTCCGTTCAACTGCTCTTCCAAGTCCTTTGCTGTCTCTGACAGAATTACAATGTCATCAGCAAACCTCAGTTTTTATTTCTTCTCCATGCATTTTAATTCCAACTCCGAACTTTTCTTTTGTTTCCTTTATTGCTTGCTCAATATACAGATTGAATAACATCGGGGATAGGCTACAACCCTGTCTCACTCCCTTCCCAACCACTGCTTCCCTTTCATACCCCTCAACTCTTATAACTGCTATCTGCTTTCTGTACAAATTGTAAATGGCCTTTCGCTCCCTGTATTTTACCCCTGCCACCTTCAGAATTTGAAAGAGAGTATCCCAATCAACATTATAACCCTGCATTCACCTGACCAAAAGTCTTGTTGCTCCTGCCACCGAACTTCACTAATTCCCACTATATCTAACTTTAACCTATCCATTTCCCTTTTTAAATTTTCTAACCTACCTGCCCGATTAAGGGATCTGACATTCCACGCTGCGATCCGTAGAACGCCAGTTTTCTTTCTCCTGGTAACAACGTCCTCCTGAGTAGTCCCCGCCCAGAGATTCGAATGGTGGACTATTTTACCTCCGGAATATTTTACCCAAGAGGATGCCATCATCATTTAACCATACAGTAAAGCTGCATGCCCTCGGGAAAAATTATGGCTGTAGTTTCCCCTTGATTTCAGCCGTTCGCAGTACCACAGCAGCAAGGCTATTTTGGTTAGTGTTACAAGGCCAGATCAGTCAATCATCCAGACTGTTGCCCCTGCAGCTACTGAAAAGGCTGCTGCCCCTCTTCAGGAACCACACGTTTGTCTGGCCTCTCAACAGATATCCCCTCCGTTGTGGTTGCAACTACGGTACGGCTATCTGTATTGATGAGGCACGCAAGCCTCCCCACCAATGCCAAGGTCCGTGCTGATGTTACCAAACTATATTATACTCAACAAAGGAAAAAACTTGACTATTTCCATAGTAGCAATGAAAAAGGGACTGCAAGAAAATGTTTTTCCTAGTTAGCTGCCTTTTCATTTGTAGTTGGGGCGGAAATGGCTTTAAAATTGGGCAGATCCTCAATAGTTGAATACATTTTTGGAGAAGATGGTAAAAGTCTGTATAGAGGCCAGTGGTACACATACGTGTGTTGTACAGCAATATTAACAATGCGTGTGTTGATGGAATAGCAGAAATTAAAGGTAGTGTGTCAGCTGCTGGTTCTATGCAGCCAGTGAGAGAGCATCAAGGAGACGACATGTTGGGTAGCAGAAATTGAAGAAAATGTTGTTATATTCTCATTAAATTTTAAGACAGATGCTCTATATCAATGAAACAGTTCGTAATTTTGATTAGTGAAAATATGTTAAAAATAAAGTTTTCTCAAAGGACCTCTTTAAAAAAGGAGTATTCTTATACTTGTAGAAATACAGTATATTACATATGAATTCTCATGACAGATTATACCAGCTATTCCTCTTTGTAAGGAAGCTGAGCTTAGTAGAAGCATGTTGCCCACCGCCTTTTTCCTGCTGACTATGATAGTTTTTAAAATCCTAGTGGGCAATTTTTTTGTGAATGTACTCTCGGTGTCTTCAGTGTATATCATAATCTTTAAATTAAGACTGAAAATCAAGGAAAGTGTTTTATTACATGAATTAAAATAGCAGTGACAAGAAATAAAGCAGTCTGGCAGTTGTTATTCGCTGGAGTATGTACAAGCTATTATTATGATGGGTTCACCACTCTGAAAAGCATTTAAAAGCCTCTGCCAGTGTCTCCCCAGCAAGGAATAGATGGACTCCCTTCTGTCTGCATCTGGTATAAGTGAATGGTCAAATGTGACATTGTTTTTAAAAATGATTGAGCATTGTGTATCTGAGGCAGACCACAGAAACCAACCAGGAATTTGTGGTAAATTTGGAAAGTCGCGTAAACGTTGCATTGAGGCTGGTCGTTGCACCAGTCGTCATTTTTAATCTGTGAAATGAATTCAATCTGGGGCTGGCAGGCCTTCTTGTGTCCCAGAATTGGGTTCTTTAACCCACTTGTATATGAGGGCAGGTGTCTCTGAAACACTATCATTTTAAAAGTGTAACATTATATCAATGTTTGATAGGTAAACTGCAAATTTAAGTGAAAACCTGACCTTCCTTCACTTACATCAGGATTAAATTGTTACATGCAGCATTGGATTTCTATGCAAAATCGTGAAATTTTCGTTCTTTCCTAGGATCGGTACCTGGAAGCACTTTCACTCGGAATGGATTTCTACCATGAAAGAGGGAAGGCAGTCATTGGATTGAAAGGCCCTAAAACCAAAAGAAAAGAAATAATTTGGCAGAAGGTACTAATACATGCTGTTGTGTATGACCCTGATAATTTTTGAAAATATTGTGATATAAACAATCAGTCTGTTAAACATAATTTATACTATGTTTCAGGTGCTGGAGATACTGAACATTTACATAGATGAAACACTAATTCATGGTGGCAGTACTGATACCTATCAAGAGTCCATACCTGCATGTGTGGAATACTGTGTGTCATTGGATGTAATGTGAGTGGTGGTCGTAGTTTAGGTATCAGACTGAATTTTGCCGTAAAGCACAACGGATAATGTTGCTATGTTCCTGAGTAACTTCTGTTTGTGATTTTGTGTCAGATTCCAAAACTTATACAATTTTCTGCAAGTTTTTTGTTGTTTTGTGGCTTGTTAAAGACGTTTATAGTTTGGTAATACAAGTTTTTGTTTGATTTCACAATGTCTTCTGAGGTGCATTATTATTCTGATGCTGTGAGTGCTGTGTGTGAAATGAAAGCAGAGTGTTTCTTTGATAGCTTCTGTTGGGTGAATTTGGCTGTCTAGGTAGTTGTGAATGTGAGAAGTTATACATACACCATGAGAGAGAGAGAGAGAGAGAGAGAGAGATAGAGAGAGATAGAGAGAGATAGAGAAAGCAGTATTAGCAACAGTCTGAATGGTTCAATGTGCCATGCATCAATCACCTACATGCGAGAAGTTGCTTTTCCTCTTTTTTGGCTGTTATCTCCATCCTGGAATTTCCACATTGGTCACAATATTGGTAATGATCATATCTCCAGTTTTACTTGCTAGACACTGGGCCACATCTCCCTTATAACACAATGCTCAAAATGTTCATTTCTTAGAAGAAAAACTTTAACTGCCACAAAAAGCTGTTGAATAAAGATTATTAATCTCTCATCCTAGTTTCCTTCCAGCACTAAACATTTACACGAAGAATACTATACATTTTTCCATACTTGGTGAGCAAGTATCAGTTTATGATCCCCAAGGGTCAGGCATAAGTCTTCTGGTGAAATTAGGCTTACTGTCGAGCTGTAATGTCACACTATCCTTGGTGGGGACAGAAGGCTTTCTGTTGATATGTGAGTATTTGATATCAACATTTTTTTTGCCTCTCTCCCTGAAGATGTATAAAGACTTGTTTAGAGCTGCTCCTGTTAGGCAGAGAGATATGCTGATGGTGATACCTTCAGTTGTTGCTCAAATAATGAGTGTACTGGACACATTGTGTTCCCTTTTTTTACACCACATATTTTGATTAATTTGTATTCAGTCCCCACATCTGTGTTTGACCTCCACATTTTTCATATTTTTTTTAGAGATTGTGTGGGGAAGGTCACTCATTACCCACCATGCTATCTTGTCAGTGCGGTGGGTTGTCAGGTACTTGTACAGCAGTAGCCTCCTGATCACACTGGGATCATACCATCGATGTCCGAGCTGTTGAGCCGTCACCTCCCTGTGCATGCTGTGAAGTAGGTGCCTGTTCATGTGTGAGCACTGGGACTCCAGACACTGGCTACCATGCCCTGGGGCCTTTGCTCTGGCTGGTTAGCAGTTGTGTGGAAACTTCTTGTTTGCAGTAAGCAGAATTGTGGCAGATATTTGACATGAAATGACCAAAATTGCCAGCCAGTGGCCACAAGAGCCCAGAAGTCTTTTCAGACAGACCACAATTCAGGTTCGATACGTATGACCTTAAGAGCTTTCTTTCCCTCCTTGGCTTCACTGTGGAAGAAAAACAACACCAGATGACATCTGGACAGTTATTTCCCTCTGTTACTGGTTTGCACCCAAACAGGTGATGGATCCTATCTCTCTACTTAACCAATGTTTTTTGTGGAGGATATAAAAACGTATGTGGCTATCCCTCTTCTGTTAACGAATTACAAAGTGGTTCCATCTTAATTAAAATGACAAATCCTTCTACCCATCCCAGTGTATTACTCTCTTATAAACAACTTGGTGATGTACCTGTTACCATTACACTCGACAAGAACCTTAGTATGGTACAGGGATTAATTTTTCACAGGCACCTAACACTGGAGATGGACTAAGAACTACGTGAACACTTGGAGGAGCGAGAGATCCACTTTGTACATCGTGTATGTCGAGGTCCATCATGCAATAAGTCAGACACCAGTGAATTCATCCTCACTTTTAAGGAACATTTTCTTCCAGAAAAGATCAAAATTATGTGTTACCACTGTGATGAGAAGCTATATTCTCTACCCCAGATGTGGTGTTCTACACGCCATCTTTTGGGCAAATGTCTTCCTAGCATACATATGATGTGGTTGGCAGAGATTGTGGCTAGCCACTTCACAGAAACCATATGCGCTAACACCTGTCTACGTCAATTGCAGGAATGGACAAACACTCTGATCCCCGAAGTATGCTACTACTCAAGGGATACAAAATCCACTGTTCACCTCTCATATTTTGGAGCTCAGAAAAACTGTGATTGTTTGTACCAGTCTTAGTGATATTGATCTTTCCCACTACTGTGGCCAGGTAATCAGCAGGAACTGATGTATTTACTGCAACACCAATACCCAGTAGCTTTGAAAATAAATTTGACAATGGACACTCCCCCCTTCTCATGATTAATGTGGTGCCATCTTCAGGAACCACTCTATCTTGGGAACCCTTTCCCTAAAAATCAACGTATCAGAGACCTGACTCCAGCCAGTGATTGAAGGAGCCACAGACGGAGAGTCCCAGGGCTGCCCACTCTTTGTTTTGTTCCTACACTCCCAATAGATAAACCCTCATGTAAATATCAACTGCCAAATGTGAAAGAGGAGGAGGAAGAGGAGAAGAAGAAATCTCAGGAGAAAGTTACTCCTGTCACCCCGGAGGTGCCATTCCCCCCATGCCATTGGATTGCAAACCATGTTCATTGATGATGTTTACCCTCCACCAATAGTGACTCAGAGATCTTGACACATGACCTGCTCTCCAGGTTACTTCATATCTAACCAGGACACCCTCAACATGATGATCCAATAGAACTGCAGTGGATAATATTGCCACATGCTAAGCAACAGGAGCTACTAATTTCTTCTTGTTCGCCCATATGTGTTGTTCTCCAAGAAACATTCTTCACTGATGATCATTCACGAACTCATCAAATTTACCATGCCTTCTGTCAAAACTGTACTGACCCTGAGAGAGCATCTGGAGGGGTCTGTAAATTAGTTCGCACAGATGTTGTCATTGAGTAGATAGCAAGTGTATGGGAAGCAATAGCAGTGCAAGAGCAAATGATCCACTTTTCTAATGTTTATTTAGCTCACCTTCAGATAATCCCCTTAATCCAACAACTCCTCTCCTCCCCCCTTTTCCTCTGACGGATTTCAATGCCCCTGCCTCTCACTCCTACCCCTCCTCCTCACTCCACACCATGAGGAAGTACCACCTTGTCTAGTAGGGACCTTCTGATTGACCAGCTTCTTTCTGGTCTTGATCTGTCTCTCCTCAATCACAGTCTTCCTAACCACTTCAGCACCACCCACGGCACCATTTCAGCTATTGATCTTGACCAAAGACATAGCAGCGGCGCTTCAGGATTGTCGAAGGGCCTTCCAATCCCTCGAGCAACATCTTCACTGACAACCCTCCGAACTTATCAGCAGCTGTGAACTAAGGCTCAATACCTTATTAAAAATATGCTCTACAGACTGCTTGAAAGTATGGTAACCTGAGAATTATGCTGTGTTCTCAAATCATGGAGCCTTTTGTCCTCTTATGAGTGTGGTTTCTAGGAGGGACAATCCACAGCCATCCATATGGTTAGGTTGGAGACAGCAATGTTTTGGGGGTTTCCTAAACATCAACACATCATTGGAGACCCTTCTGAGCAACATAAGGTGTAAGAGAGCTTGTAACCATCACATTTTACTAACCCTCCGCAGCTGTGGCTTTTGAGGCTCCCTACACATTTTTATTTGTTGGGGTTTATCCCACTGATTGTTTCACGTTAGAGTTGCTAATCATTCAGCTCCTCACAAATCCAAGAAATGGCATCTTGCAGGTTTCTGTGCTGGAGTGTTACACTCTTCATCAGCATCAGTGGGCTAGTGACCCCTATCAGACTGTGGATTACCCCTGCATCTATGACGATGTTTGATGTAGCTCCCTACCTGTAGCCTTTGCCAATCTTCAGCTCCAAGGTGTCATCTGAAAAGCCTTCACTTGGCCCTTTTCGTTCTTCCATTCCAATGGTACCAACTCTTACTCACTTACATAATCATTACCTGACAATTTCCAAATCATACAACTTATAAAATTCTTTTTGCAACGAGGGACATGAACCCCTGATACCCACCCTTGGGCAGTATCACCAGTTGGACTGCCTCTGGAGGACCTCTGTCTTAGAATATGCTCCCAGCATTTTCCCACACATTCTGCCTTGGTTAGTACCCAGACCAGAAATAAGATATTGAATATTGGCAGATGACTCACGGACAGTGTAACTGGTTCTCCATTTTCTCAGTGAAAGTGATTTTTATTCTTAAGTATGACATTTTAAACTACTTTCATGGTGGGGGCAGGGTGGGTGGGAGTGTGGCACCTCCCACAGCATGCTTGGTCTGTGGACTCTCGACCCTTTTTCTTCTGCCAGCTTCTTTGGTCATCCTTCTTTTACACTGTTTTAATTGCTCTTAGAGGCAGTTAGCCCCCTTTTTTCTGCCGCACCACATTTTCCATTTTGGGGTTATCATTCCAATGAATATTGGGTGCTGTTCTCTCTCTTTAACATACTGTCTAAAATGGATTTTGGGTGGGACTGTGGAAATGATGGCCCCCATTGCATGCAGATCCCTGGCTGACACTCGTGTAGCCACATCCATCTACAGACCTGACTTTCTACTCTCGCCTTTTTATTATTATCATTCCAGCTGATGTTCATTATGTTTTCAGCCTTTTCACATTTACTATTATGAATATCGCAGCTAAAAGGTGTTCTTTACTCTGTAATTGATTTTGCTCTTATCCAGGTTGGCAGGGGGTGGATGAGCTAAGATTTCTCTTGCCTTAACTAAGTCCTATGAGACTCCTCATCTGCTCTGAGCTATTTAGGGTGGCCTGACCAGTAGACTTTTTCTTCGTCTTAAATTATTTCTCAGCTCTGGCACCAATATTGCTTTCAGTACCTTGTTATTTCCACTGTTATATGCTTTCATAATTTTATCAAATTTCGGCCACTCGTCAGTAACTCCAAATGAAATACCACTTGAACAAGGGACTGATGACCTCACCTGTAATCCCTTAAACCTCAACCAACCAATACCAGATGTGAACTGGCTTGGCCGCTTTCACAAAGGTAAAAAATGAATAATCGTAATTGTTTTGCAATATATAATTGCACATGACTAAAAAATAATTTTGCTGTTTGTGACATGACTGATATGACTGTTCTCAGTGCTGCTGACTATAAGAGGACCAGTTGCAGATGTGCTGTAATAATTTTATGCTCTCTTATTAAAAATCATGCTGCCACCACTCAACAGATATTTATATATCATTCCTTAAAAGTTCAAAATAGGCATACAGAGAATAGTATAAAGTTATTTTGCCCTACAGTTGGTTGTTTACTTCTATGGCAGGGACTTGCTGTTTGGAAAGTTGTGGGATGCCTGCAGTAATGATGAAGTAACGAAAGCTGTCTATTTGGAGAGTCTTGAACCATGGTTGCTGAATGATCGATTGCGTCACGTGCCGCCCATCATAAGCCAGCAATTTGTTTCTCATTATGAGAATCTGGGCAATCTACAGGTTAGTTTCTTGTCATTGAAGTTTTTTGAATGTTGATAGAGCTATAAACTTCATTGTGTTTCAGCTAAGACCTTTTTATGCTGTCTAACGTGTAGTGCATGCACTGCACATTTGGCTGACCTATACGACAGAAAGCTTAACCCAACCCAGACTAAATCTGTGTACTTGATTTAAAAAGAAGAAGAAGAAGAAGAAGAAGAAAGGAAAGGCCAGCCTGATTGTGGTTCATACCGTCCACCCACTTTCTTTTCCATTTTTAAGGGGAGAGGGTTGCAGGCAATAGAGCAGAGATGTTCCATCCGAGCATAGATAATGCATGGATGTGGAACAAGTCATTTTACGTGTAAATAAATTAGTTTGCAAATATGTGGGTGTGTGCTGACAATTTTTAATTATTATTGTTTTTTATTATTAAATATACAGATGTGTATTAGTAGTTCCTATCTACTGCCTTTACACTTTATGGTAATAGAAATTCTTCTAAGAAGTAGGAGAAGTTACCAAGGAGAAACTTTTTTAATTTGTTTTTAAATTTTACTTTGCCATCTGTCAGACATTTTTTAACAGGGCAAGTAATCAGAAATTTTGGTTTCAGTGTGTGTGATCCTCTTTTTGTGCTAAAGTCAACCTTAATTTGAAATAATAAATGTCATTTTTCTTCTTGTATTGTAATTATGCAAGTCATTGTTACTTTGATCTGCAGTGGATTCCAGAATGAGATTTTCACTCTGCAGCGGAGTGTGCGCTGATATGAAACTTCCTGGCAGATTAAAACTGTGTGCCCGACCGAGACTCGAACTCGGGACCTTTGCCTTTCGCAGGCAAGTGCTCTACCAACTGAACCACCGAAGCACGACTCACGCCCGGTACTCACAGCTTTACTTCTGCCAGTATCTCGTCTCCTACCTTCCAAACTTTACAGAAGCTCTCCTGCGAACCTTGCAGAACTAGCACTCCTGAAAGAAAGGATACAGCGGAGACATGGCTTAGCCACAGCCTGGGGGATGTTTCCAGAATGAGATTTCACTCTGCAGCGGAGTGTGCGCTGATATGAAACTTCCTGGCAGATTAAAGCTGTGTGCCCGACCGAGACTCGAACTCGGGACCTTTGCCTTTCGCGGGCAAGTATTCTACCAACTGAACTACCGAAGCACGACTCACGCCCGGTACTCACAGCTTTACTTCTGCCAGTATCTCGTCTCCTACCTTCCAAACTTTACAGAAGCTCTCCTGCGAAGGTTCCTTAAACAGATGTGTGGGGATTGTGGGTGAGCACCGCATATTATTCTTAAGTTATTTCTTGAGCAATGTAGGCTGCTCCTTAAGGATGAGTTACACCAGAACATTATTCCTTATGACATTATTGAATGAAGATGTGCAAAATATGTCAACTTACTGATTTCTCTGTACCCAAGATCTGCTAAGTGCAAAAGTGACTGAACTAACTTGTTTTAGAGTTCCAAAAGTGCTTTCCCCAGTTCAAATATTCATCAGTGTGGACACTTAAAAATTTTGAAGTTTGCACCCAATTTATAATTTCCTCACCATGTGTTACACTTACCAATGATGAAGGTCCTTTACATTTACAAAACTGAATATGTTGTCTCCTTTTTTCGATTGAGAGAGACTTCATGCCGAAAACCAGTCAGTGATATATTTAAGAACATTGTTTACCATTTCTTCTGTTGCTGTAGGTCTGCTTGAATTGATTACAATACTAGTGTCCTCTGCAAAAACAGCAAATTCTGCGCATTATGTATTAAATCAAAAATTATTTACATATATGACAACAATAACAGACTTAAGATTGACTCTTGGGAACTGCAACTTGATTTTCTTCCCCAGTGAGAAGAATTTCATGTGGTTACGTTGGTTGAATTACTAAGTAAAACTTCCTTTATCCTTTTGGTTAGATATAACACTATCCAACTCTTCTTAAATCCAACTGTTATTTAGTCAGTATATTATGGTTTTTCGGGTGGGGTACTATTGTAAAATACATCACCTACTCAAAAAATTTGGAGTGAAACAGATTGGTCATTACCGACATGTCACCTTTTTTGAATGATTTCTTGAAGCCTTCAGCTGCCATTTTCTTTATTTCCTGTATGATTGTACAATTTCGGCCTTAGGCCATTTTCAATTATCTGAAACGGAAGTTTCATACAGTAGATACATTAGTGACACTTCTGATCTTTATGTAGGAACAAGTCATACCTGTAGATATACTAGGCGCATTGTAACTTACTTTATGGATGGTTTTCTGTGATAACAGATTATGTCATATACGTCGTTGGTCCTATGACATACGTTATGCTCATAAATTAGTTTGAAGTGTTCACACTATTTTAGGAGCACACTACTTTCGAGCGGTTGTTGCAAAGCTCTTATATATAACATACATAACACCAGGAAGATTATAATTATTTTACAGAATTTTGCTACATGACCTGCATATGCTTTTGTTCTCAGTTATACTTAATTACCGTTCATCATTGGTGTAAATATGACTGTCTGCAGTTTCTTTGAAATAACTTGTAAATATTTGTTCTGTCATTGTAGGAGCACGTCATTTTTGAATAGTTGGTACAAAGATCTTATATATCACATTTATCACAGTATTCTAATGAAATAGTACTGAGGACCATGAGAGTCTAGTAAAAACTGCTTTATGGTTATCATTACAGTCATATTTATTAATGAGTGTAGTGATAATTTTACATTCTACGCTTCTGTAACACTTCGCCCTAGAACTGGTAGAAAGTTGTCTAGGAATTTCACATTTCGCAGGTCTTTTTGCTCATTTAAAACTTTGACTGACTGATCTTCTAGATGTATTTAGATTTCAATTTCTTCCATTATATCCATGATTTTTTCTTTCTGTAGCTTAAGTAATATTTGAAGTGATCCATCTATTTTAGGTGTTTTGTGGTTGGTGTCTTTTAAATGTGCAGCACATGTGGATGGGATATTGTCGTTTATTGTCTTGTGTTCTTTAAATTATGTACTAAGATATATAATGTATGAAACTTCCTTTTTAGATACTTGAAAATGGCCTAAGGCCGAAATTGTACAATCATACAGGAAATAAAGAAAATGGCAGCTTGAAGGCTTCAAGCAATCGTTCAAACCCTTCATAGCAGCTGCAGACGCTATCACATCGAAAATTATAGTATCTTTGAGGGGTTTAACAATGGCATATTTCAAACTCAATGGGGAAATACTTGAAGAAGTGATGAATGGGTATTTTATGGGAACAAGTCATTAGTAGTGTGTTGGAAACACCATCAAATCCAGATCATCTTTTATTTTTGAGAGAATATATAATATATCCTTATGATAGACTTTTATGTGAGTTGTTTGTCAACATATTGCTGTGATTTTTCTCTTAAACTATTGGTCCCTATATTTTCTGCTACACCCAAGAAATGATTCTTAAACATACTTGCTACCCGTGTCTGCTTATTTGTAGCCCTTGTACTTAAATCAGTAGTGATATACAGGACATAAAATCCCGTCTGAGGCCTGCGATCATTTTTATGTTAATAATTGGCAACCAGTGCTGTACAATCACAATAAAGTCATGAGATGTTCAATTGACTTTTTTATTAGAACATGTTATGCTCTGCTTCAAGAGTGCTTGTGTCGCAGTCATATGTTACTCGACATTTTCTTTGAGTTGCCAAGACTACGCCTGGTTGGTTAGGAAGGAGTTGAAGTTTGTGATGTCTGAAGAGGGGTGTAATCCCAAAACTCTTAATAAGTTCTAATAGAAGAGTCAATTGAACATCTAATGACTTCATTGCGATCGTACGGCATTGGTTGCCAATTATTTAATCAGTAGTGATACTGTCCTGTTCCGTGCCCTGTTTCTCATTTCACTACGTTCCATATAGACTGAATTCTGTTGTGGGAATTTCTAATATAACATGTGCGTTCCTTGATACCTTTCTTAGTAGTTTTTGTAATGTACATCTACTGCAGGATTTTTACTTGTTCTTGCCAACAGATTCATTTGCCATTTCCATTTATACTTTAATCCCACTAGTGATCCATGTTTCTTTCTTTCTTTCCTCTCTCTCTCTCTCTCTCTCTCTCTCTCTCTCTCTCTCTCTCTCTCTCTCTCTCTTTCTTTACATATCTGTTTACTGTTTTTCTGATTAGCTTAGACATGAAGCTATTTTCAAATAGTGGCATGAATCTACTCCAGGATAGATTAAATTTTATGTCAGCATTTGGTTCATTATAAATTTAATCCTAGGTCTTCTCGTGTAAACTATACTTAGAAATGTTTGTTCTGGAGTCATTAATTTTTGTGATTTCCACAGACGACTATCTTTACTGTGCTGGATGTACAGTTATTTTCTTGCTTTGAGCTACGTTGAAGAAAAAGTTAACAGTTCAAGTTCTACTGTCTTTATCCACCTGTGTTGGAAAGTGAACTACTGAGACCAAATTATAGGATACAAATAATATTTCCAGATCACTTCTCTTATCAGAATTCTTAAGAAAATCTACATTAAATGCCACCATAGGCATTAACTGCTTGCAGCTTCCTGACAAATAGCATAGTAAGGGGACTATATTTCTCATAAAAAGCCAAAATTCCCCAGTGAGTATCTACGTACAGTTATAATTAATGGTAAAATATTTTTCAGTATTAATACACAAGCACATATTTCTTTCTTTGTGCTGGTCTCTGCAAACTCTACGTGTCTCCGTGTTTTTGAACTTTTATTCTGTGTAATACATATAACAATCTGTCATTTTCCCACATTAGTAGTTCTACATGAGTAAGATGCTAGAATGTAATCCATATCAATATTATAAATGCGAAAGTAACTGTGTCTGTTACATTTTTGTGACTGACTAGAGAACCAGTTTTGAGGAAATTAGGTATGGAGATAGTTTGGACTCTAAGAACGTAGTCTACTTTAGAAGGGTGAACAAGTCAACTGTTAAGTTGACAAAGTAGGGAATGGACTTTTTTTTTCCTTTGCATAATGAATGTAAACCATGGTAAAAAAATTTTAATGCGTTGTGCATTATATAATGTTAAGTCCCACATGAACCATGGATCTTGCCATTGGAGGAGAGGCTTGCGTGCCTCAGTGATACAGATAGCCATACCGTAGGTGCAACCACAACGGAGAGGTATCTGTTGAGAGGCCAGACAAATGTGTGGTTCCTGAAGAGAGGCAGCAGCCTTTTCAGTAGTTGCAGGGGCAACCGTCTGGATGATTGACTGATCTGGCCTTGTAACACTAACCAAAACGGCCTTGCTGTGCTGGTACTGCAAACGGCTAAAAGCAAGGGGAAACTAAAGTTGTAATTTTTCCTGGGGGCATGCAGCTTTACTGTATGGTTAAATGATGATGGCGTCCTCTTGGATAAAATAATCCAGAGGTAAAATAGTCCCCCATTTGGATCTCTGGGTGGGGACTACTCAGGAGGACGTCATTATCAGGAGAAACAAAACTGGCATTCTACGGGTTGGAGCATGGAATGTCAGATCTCTTAATCGGGCAGGTAGGTTAGAAGATTATAAAAGGGCAATGGATAGGTTAAAGTTAGATATAGTGGGAATTAGTGAATTTCGGTGGCAGGGGGAAGAAGACTTTTGGTCAGGTAAATACATGGTTATAAATACAAAATCAATTAGGGGTAATGCAGGAGTAGGTTTAATAATGAATAAAAAAATAGGAGCATGGGTAAGCTACTATGAACAGCATAGTGAATGCATTATTTTAGCCAAGATGGGCACGAAGCCCACACCTACCACAGTAGTACAAATTTATATGACAACTAGCCTGCATATGATGCAGACATTGAAGAAACGTTTGATGAGAGAAAATAAATCATTCAGGTAGTGAGGGGAGACAAAAATTTAATAGTCATGGGTGACTGGAATTAAATATTAGGAAAAGGAAGAGAAGGAAAAGTAGTAGGTGAATATGGAATGGGGGTAAGGAATGAAAGACGAAGCCGCTTGGTAGGATTTTGCAAAGAGCATACCTTAATCATAGCCAACACTTGGTTTATGAATCATGAAAGAAGGTTGTATATGTGGAAGAGGTCTGGAGACACTGGAATATTTCAGATAGATTATATAATGGTAAGATAGAGATTTAGGAACCAGGTTTTAAATTGTGGACTCTACCCACAACGCATTGGTTATGAACTGTAGACAAAAACTGAAGAAACTGCAAAAAGGTAGGAATTTAAGGAGATGGGACTGGGACAAACTGAAAGAACTATAGGTTGTAGAGAGTTTCAGAGAGAGCATTAGGGAACGATTGACAATAACGGGTGAAAGAAATATAATAGAAGAAAAATGGGTAGCTTTGAGAGATGAAATAGTGAAGGCAGCAGAGGATCAAGTAGGTAAAAAGATGAGGGCTGGTAGAAATCCTTAGGTAACAGCAGAGATATTGAATTTAATTGATGAAAGGAGAAAATACAAAAATGCAGTAAATGAACCAGGCAAATAGGAATACAAATGTCTCAAAAATGAGAGGGACGGGAAGTGAAAAATAGCCAAGCAGAGATGGCTAGAGGACAAATGTAAGGATGTAGAGGCATATATCACTAGGGGTAAGACAGATACTGCCTACAGGAAAATTAAAGAGACCTTTGGAGAAAAAAGAACCACTTGTATGAATATCAAGAGCTCAGATGGAAAACCAAATCCAAGCAAAGAAGGGAAAGCAGAAAGGTGGAAGGACTACATAGAGGTTCTCTACAAGGGCGATAATACTAGAGGGCAGTATTATGGAAATGGAAGAGTACGTAGATGAAGAGGAAATGGGAGATACAAAACTGTGTGACAAGTTTGACAGAGCACTGAATGGCCTGAGTTGAAAGAAGGCCCCAGGAGTGGATAATGTTCCATTAGAACTACTGATAGCCTTGGGAGAGCCAGCCCTGACAAAACTCTGCTGAGCAAGATGTATGAGACAGGCAAAATAACCTCAGATTTCAAGAAGAATATAATAATTCCAATCCCAAAGGAAGCAGGTGTTGACAGACGTGAAATTTACTGAATTGTCAGTTTAATAAGTCATGGCTGCAAAATACTAACACGAATTATTTATAGACAAATGGAAAAACTGGTAGAAGTCGGCCTTGGGGAATATCAGTTTGGGTTCCATAGAAATGTTGGAACATATGGGACACTACTGAACCTATGATGTATCTTAGAAGATAGATTAAGGAAAGGCAAACCTACATTTCTAGCATTTGAAGACTTAGAGAAAGCTTTTGACAATGTTGCCTGGAACACTCGCTTTCAAATTCTGAGTGTGGTGTGAGTAAAATAAAGGGAACGAAAGGCTATTTGGGCAGTTATGAGAGTCAAGGGGCATGAAAGGGAAGCAGCAGCTGGAAAGGGAGTGGGACAGGGCTGCAGCCTATCCCTGATGTTATTCAGTCTGTATATTGAGCAAGCGGTAAAAGAAACAAAAGAAAAATTTGGAGTAGAAATAAAAGTGCATGGAGAAGAAATTAAAACTTTGAGGTTTGCCGATGACATTGCAATACTGTCAGAGACAGCAAATGACCTGTAAGAACAGTTGAATGGAATGGACATTGTCTTGAAAGGAGGATATAAGATGAACATCAACAAAAGCAAAATGAGGATAATAGAATGTAGTCAAATTAAACAGGTGATGCCTTGGGAATTAGATTAGGAAATGAGACACTTAAAGTAGTAGAGGAGTTTTGCTATTTGCGGAGCAGAATAGCTGATGGTGGTGGAAGTAGAGAGGATATAAAATGTAGATTGGCAGTGGCAAGGAAAGCTTTTCTAAAGAAGAGAAATTTGTTAACATTGAGTATAGATTTGAGTGTCAGGAAGACTTTTCAGAAAGTGTTTATACGGAGTGTAGCCATGTATGGAAGTGAAACATAGACGATAAATAGAGAATTGAAACTTTCAAAAAGTGGTACTACAGAAAATATGCTGAAGATTAGATGGATAGATCACGTAACTAATGAGGAGGTACTGAATACAAATGGGGAGAAGAGGAATTTGTGGCACAACTTGACTAGGAGGATGTTGGTAGGACATGTTCTAAGGCATCAAGGGATCACCAGTTTAGTATTTTAGGGAAGCATGGAGGGTAAAAATTAGAGAGGGAGACCAAGAGTTGGCTACACTAAGCAGATTCACTCAGATGTAGGTTGCAGTAGGTACTTCGAGATGAAGCGGCTTGCACATGATAGGGTAGCATGGAGATCTGCACCAGACCGGTCTCTGGACTGAAGACAACGACAACAACAGCTACTTAAAATACCCTGAGGCATAGATGGATGCTCCTGCCCGTGCCCCTCTGCACGCACTACTCGGCAGAAATGCTGTGAATGCCACATTGTCGTGGTTTGCAGCAATTGGAAGGGCATGCATGACAAGTTATGCTTATCCAACCAGGCAGACATATGAGGGCAGCTGACGTTATTGCACATACAGTAGCTTACTTATTTAGCATCACTCATCATAGCAAAACTACTGATAAACAAGTGCAGCCATGGGTAATGGCTAGTCTTTTACACTTAACATATTAACTAATTCTTTTGTCAGTTTTATGCAGGATAACATAGCAATAAATGAGAAGCACCATATTTATCTTGTAGAAAGTTTTTCCCAAACTGTGTTCTGCCAAACACTGGTGTTCTGCGGGAAGTGTATAAGTGCTGTGCAAAAGAACTATTAATAACATGGAACAATGGGAAATCTGGGGTGAAATGTAAGAATATTATGAGAAGGGAAGTTGCTAATCACCATATAGCAAAGATACTGAGTTGCAGATAGACACAACAAAAAGTTTGTGAGAGTCTTTTTATTGTGCCTGTCTGCAATTCAGCATGTCGACTATATGGTGAGTAGCAACTTTGCTTCTCAGAATGTTATTAATAACATAGCATATTTGTATTTATTTTTCTTGACATTTGGTGATACTCATTCGTTGAAAATTTTATTATGATTTGTGTGTTGTGAGTTAAGATTTAAAATTATGCAATCACTGAATAAAACAAATTATCTCATTTTTTTAAAATTTTGTCAACCTTCAAACAAAAGATGTTCCATTAAAGTACCAAGATTCTCAAAGTTCCATCAGAGGAAAAGTTTGGGAAACCCTGCTGTAGAACTTAAACCACATTTTGCTTTTTATTGATTTTGTATCTAACTTTTCTAATCATATATGCATGTGGTGCTCAGGAAGGCACAGGATCTCTATCTTTCCAGAGCTCTGTAAATTTTTGATACAGGCAAAAAGTTGTTCTGTATTATTACTCTACCCTCTATTAGTCACATGAAATAAGCTACCCTTACTTTTCAGTGTATTCTTAAGTACTTTTGTGGGTGTTTTCTGTTATTTTAACTTCAGTCACAAGAGAGTGCCTGCATTCTGATTCTAACCTAAAAATGTACACAGCATCCCTTGTGTTGATATGATAAGTGTTAAGACATAGACTGCCAACTGTGGGTTACTTCATAGCAGACAATGTGGCTGTTGGAACCAATAATGTATTAACTTGAACAAATTGAGTTTCTTGATAAACGTACATACAAAAGCATGTGATCTAGATTTTGAGTATCTGAAACAGTTATAATAAATTGTCTGGGCATAGGGTTATACAGGGTGTCCTACAATTATGTAGGCATTAGAGGTCCATACATTGTGCATCAATAATATGAATTTATATTATATAAATAGCTACTCCCCACATTGAGGAGACACTGAACTGCAGTCAGGCAGATTTAAAAGTAGACTGTTTGATTTAGGGAAAAATTAAATGTCTGCTTTTAAATGTGCCTGTCTGCTGTGCAGTGCCTCCTAATTCATATTATTTCAACCTGGTTTTTCCACTGTATGAAATACTGAGTATTTCTAAATCAGGAACCAGTGGCCAGAAATGTATATTTCAGGCAATACAAGGTCTTGAATGAGCAATGCTTATAAAGCATGTATCTGTAAATTGCTTATGTTTGTCCATTGATGTTGGTGGTATTTTTTCCCTGTGGGATTACGCAGTCACTAATTTATGAAACCTCTGTAGAAATTTAAAAGGAACTGATGGATAGGATTGTAACTGCCTGTCTTGCTGTGCAACAGGCAAGGATTTTTTAGTGGGTGTCAGAATTTTATGTACCCTTGCAATGCATACACCGAGACTGATATATGTCACTTTGGACAGCTGCTGTGTGTAATATAAAAATTTATCATCAATAAAAGACTATTAGTTCCTCATTTCAAAGACTCAGTTCACAGTCTTCCAGACTGTGTGTAATTTTTGCGCTAAAGGTCCACTCACAGTGTAGTCATGTAACAAGAACTGCTCAAAAAGAAGCTTGGTGTCCCTTGAATATACACTGAAGAGCCAAAGAAACTTACACACCAGCCTAATATTGTGTAGGGCACTCGCAAGTATGCAGAAGTGCCGCAACACGACATGGTATGGACTCGACTGATGTCTGAAGTAGTGCTAGATGGGATTGACACCATGAATCCTACACGACTGTCCATAAATCCATATGGGTATGAGGTGATGGAGATCTCTTTTGATCAACGTGTTGCAAGGCATCCAAGACATGCTCAATAGTGTTCGTGTCTGGGGAGTTTGGTGGTCAGCGGAAGTGTTTAAATTCAGAAGAGTGTTCGACAGAGTCGTATCTAGACATATCAGGGCTCCCAGATCACTCCAACTGCACACACCTCACACCATTACAGAGCCTCCTCCAGCTTGAACATTCTCTTTCTGACATGCAGTGTCCATGGATTCATGAGATTGTCTCCATACCCATACAGATCCACATCCATCCACTTGATATAAGTTGAAACAAGACTTGTCTGACCAGGCAACATGTTTCCAGTCATTGACAGTCCAATGTGGTTGTTGACTGGCCCAGGCAAGGCATAAAGCTTTGTGTCATGCAGTCATCAAGAGTATAAGAGTAGGCCTTCAGCTCCAAAAGGCTATAACGATGGTGTTATGTTTAATGTTTCGCACACTGACACTTGTTGATAGCCCAGCATTGAAATCTGCAGCATTTTGTGGAAGGGTTGCACTTCTGTTATGTTGAAAAATTCTCTTCAGTCGTCATTCTTCCCATTCTTGCAGGATCTTTTCCTGGCCACGGCAGTGTTGGGGATTTGATATTTTACCGGATTCCTGATATTCACGGTACACTCGTGAAATGGTTGTATGGGAAAATCACCACTTCATCGTTACCTCAGAGATACTGTGTCCCATCGCTCGTGTGCAGAGTATAACGCCATATTCAAACTCACTTAAATCGTGATAACCTGCCATTGTAGCAGCAGTTACTGATCTAACAAGTGCACCAGATACTTGTTGTCTTATGTAAGCATTGCTGACTGCAGTACCATATTCTGCCTGTTTACATATCTCTGTATTTGAATATGCATTCCTATACCTTTTTCTTTTGTGCCTCGGTATAGGTGAAAACGTGGGCTTCTATTCGTAGTAAGCTGAGAGTGAAAGAATTAATCCCATTGAACAAAAAAGATAGCTTTACTGTGAAATAAAATGCTAACCAAAATGAAAGTGTACCTCTTCTCACAGCTTTCAAAATCTGCTGCTGGTTAACATTCAGTACATTGTTGCTCCAACCCCTTCTTCGTGAAAACATGTGGATTCTACTTGGCACAATGTGATAAAGATGTTTCTGCTCAAACCTATCTCACCTGTCAGTGGTGGCCCAGTGTGTGAGGGTTGATGCAGTTGATTCCTGCCTCCTGAAGGGAGGGTGTTGAATAGATGGTTATGGTGTACTTGTGCACTACTGTCTTGAGACTAACTCACCAATAGAATTCTGGCAGTAGAGCTGCATAGTAGAGTGCAGGATCCTGTCCCAGCCCTCAAATTATCCTTGATAGTGAAGCCCTCATATTATCCTTGATAGTGATGAGAGGCATCCAGCATCTGTACACAATACTGTCCAAAACATGACTGGCCTATGTTTTGCCTTCTGAATCCATGAGACTGTACGCTTGTGACACACGCTGTACCTGGTCACTTCCACACTCATCCATCACAATCACCAGGTGTCATAGAAATCGACACTCATCGAGGAAGAGAAACGGACACCATTGATTCAAATTAACTTCCATGGTGCTGGAGGACTTGTGCTGTTCTTAATAATGGACATCTAAATACCAAGTTGACCTTGTTGAGACATTTATGTAGTACATAAATTCTGTCTATCAATTTGTTTGTCGCCATTATCTCTAAAAAGGAAAGCATATGGTTCTTTTGCATTTTCCTTGGGATACCTAGAAGCCATAATTTGTAGGAAATGGCCATCAGCTGTTGTTGTTGATTATGGCCAACCATTACAAGGCATATCTTCCCTGTCTCTCTCAAAAGGATGAATGTTCCAGTGATATCACTGCAGTGTACTGGATTCAACGGGCAGCTTCCAGTGCTGATAACCCTTCTTGCTGTAGAGTTACAATTGACACTGAACATTTTACAGAAGCCACATTGTCCTGTTTATAATTGAGGACACATGCCTCTATTGAACTGTCCTGTGAATAGAGGTTTACTTTACTCTTCCCTTGCTTGTAAAAAGTGCTGTGCCTATTGAGTTTCCACTATCAAAAGAGTATCGAGTGAGTTTTCTGATTTATTAAAAAAACTCATGAGGATGTTTTTCTGGGCAGTTGATAACAGTTTTCATGAAAATTAAAAATACAAAGATTGAAATGTGATGCTGTTCAGTGCAAAAGCAAGCAGTTTTAGACATCAACTGGTACACGTTTGTCAGAAGTCTTGATTGGTATCAGCTGAGAACAAGAAAGTGGAATTCTAAGTCCCAACATACAAACGGTCAAAATAAACTGAAAAAAGAAAAAGTTTAAATTGTTCATACACACAGCATACACAAATGTATTGTCTGCTATAGGCTGGTGAAATTATAGTGATAGGAACAGCAAATGATCACAGAAGCAAGCCACTGCTAGATGCAAGACAAAAGCAGACCTTGTGCTAGTAAGAGGGCTAACCCTAGTAAAAAACGAAAAATGTGTGTTTGTTAAGATTTGGTTATGCTATGTTCTTTCTGTTTGTCTGTGTACAAGCTTGATAATTTGGAACCAATATAATTTTATGTTGCTCATGTGTGTTTCAATATTCTGTCTCTGCTGCTACTACTACTACAACCACCACCACCACCACCAATCCCACTTCCACCACTACCCTATGCTTCGTCACTGATCCTCAGTGTCTGTAATTTCTTTTCCATTCTCTCTTAATTTATAACAACAGGTTAGTATTACATTACAACTTTCCATAGACTAATAGTACTTTCACAGCTGTTTTGTCTTCTGATTTGTGTGTTCAGTTAAAATTCACAATTGTAGGATCAATGCAAATAATATGAAAAGGATAGATTGCTGCTATAGTTGAGGTGATGAATCACAAAAGGCCTTTTTCTGAATTAGACAAAACAAACACACACACACACACACACACACACACACACACACACACACACACATTCAAGCAAATGCAATTCACACACATGACCACGACCACTGTCTCTGGCTGCTGAAGCCAGACTGCAAGCTACAGCACATGATGGAAGAAGCAATCTGGGTGGTGTGGGCAAGGAAGAGGCTAGGCTAGGATGGTGAGTGGTGATAGGCAGATGTAGCAGGATCACATACAGAGAAGGGGACAATTAAGTGCTGCTTGTGGGAGCATAGAGATATGTGGTGGTAAGAGGACAGTGCAGCTAAGTGCAGTTGTGAGGTTAGATGATAGGCGGGGGGGGGGGGGGGGGGGGCAGAAAAGAAAAGGAGAGAAGTAAAAAGTGAAAAAGTGGGTGTGGTAGTGGAATAGAAGGCTGTGTAGTGAAGGAGTGGGAACAAGGAAGGTGATAGGTGGGTAAAGGCCAGTGAGTATTGCAAGTTCAGGTCAGGACAGTTATAGAAATGTAGGATATATTGCAGGGAGAATTCTCACCTGCACAATTCAGATAAGGTGGTATTGGTAGGAAGGGTCAAGATAGCACAGGCTATGAAGCAGTCATTGAAGTGAAGACTGCTGGTGGTTGGTGGGTAGCAATACCTCTACTTCGACAGGTGTCACCCATTCCATACCAAGAAGTCACATCCATACAGCCTATCCTAGCCAACCATGGCCATCAGCTCTGCAATGACAAACAGTCCTTTTCAAAATATACAAAGGGTCTCACTGAGGCCTCCACAGACCATAATAACCCACCTAACCTTGTACAGAAACAGATGCCCCATGCATTCTCTCTCTTCACCCACCACACTCTGTGTGGTTTTTCACTTCTTCTCGTTTCTTCCTTCCTTTGGTTGGTTCCTTTCTTTGTTCTTCTCCATCTCACTGTCTTCCTTACTCTTGTACAGAAACAGATGCCCCATGCATTCTCTCTCTTCACCCACCACACTCTGTGCACCTCTGCGCTCGCGCCCTCTTCGTAGCGGCGCACGCTGGTGCAAGCATTCGCAACCGAACAGGTGACAACCGCGTTTCATATACCCGGTCAGAGGCGGCTAGAACTTCACAAATATTCCGCGACTGTAAGAGTAATTAGGTGCGCCTCCCGCCGGTGATATTAGCGCGAAACGAATTGCGGCTGCGTGTTTATTTGCACTTGCAAATATTGATTCTTTCTACATCTAATGTTTGGCTTTTGCCTCTTGCTATTTGAATACTGGTGCCGGAAGACTGGTCGTTTAGAGCAACGAAATGGGTCACACAGTTCAGATTGCTCTTCCTCATATTTCTTAGATTTGGACGACCGCGTTAAAAATAACGAAATGTCTGACGAAAGCATGGGTGGAGAGGGCGGCGATGCGCCGCAGATGGAGGACAAGAAGTTAGCGCCTGCGTCCGGAGACGGACGGTTCCACGACCTATATTTGTGGTCTTTTTGGTTTTTCACTTCTTCTCGTTTCTTCCTTCCTTTGGTTGGTTCCTTTCTTTGTTCTTCTCCATCTCACTGTCTTCCTTACTCTTTCCCTTGCCTTCTTCTCCTTGCCTTCTCTGGTCTCCGCCTTGGCGTTTGAGACAGTCTGTCCTCTCTCTCTTCCTTTTCCTCTTCTTCCTTCCTTCCTCCCTGTGCGCGCCTGAAGGCCGACCCACGCGTTCGCACGCATAGCCGGTGACGGGGCAATGCATAATTCCCCGCCCTGGGTAGACAAATAAGGCTCGCACGTACCCCCTGGTAAAGGCCAGGCCCAGGGAAGGGTGATTGCCTCAGCTGATACCTTCTGACCATGCCGATTGGTCCCTCCGTCTGTTTCTCGGGAGGTGTGACCTGAGGTGTAAACATACACCTAAGGCGGGAGTGCCCTCTGAGAGGGTCCCCATAAGGAAGGAGCGCGCCATCGGAGACACTGGCAATCATGGGGGATTCCTCCGCAATGGATTTCTCTTCTTCTCTCTCGACTTCTGCCCACAAACGGAAACTTGACCAGCCACCAGTGACAAAAGTACTACCGCCTGCCCCACAGTTCCTCGTCGTTTCTCAATCTGTGGACAGAAAGGATTTTTCCTCTTTCAACCCTTTCGTTATCCAGAAGGGCGTAGATGCCATAGCCGGTACTGTTAAGTCTTGTACAAGGTTGCGTAATGGTACCTTGTTACTAGAAACTGAGAGCGCCTTTCAGGCACAGAAACTGCTTTGAGCCACACTCCTGTACACGTTCCCTGTCCAGGTGGAGGCTCACCGAACTTTGAATTCGTCTCATGGTGTGGTCTATACTAGATCCCTCGACGGATTGACTGACGAGGAGATTCAGTCTTTCCTCGCTGAGCAGGGCGTGACGGGTGTCCATAGGGTCATGAAAAAGGTCAACAATGACCTTGTACCGACCCGGACACTTTGCTTGATCTTCGATAGTGTTAAGCTGCCATCGCACATCAAAGCGGGCTACGAGGTTATTTCTGTTCGCCCCTATGTCCCGACACCTACGCGCTGCTACCAGTGTCAGCGATTTAATCACACTCGCCAGTCTTGTTCCAATGCGGCTAAATGTGTCACTTGTGGCAGGGATGCCCATGAGGGTGACTGTCCACCTCCGTCTCCTCGTTGTGTGAACTGTCAGGGTGACCATGCAGCGTCCTCCCGCGACTGTCCCATCTATAAGGAAGAACGCTGTATCCAAGAAATTCGGGTCAAAGAGAAAGTGTCCACCTCGGCTGCTCGCAAGCTATTTGCTAGTAGGATGCCCACGCTGCTCCCAGCAGGGAAATACAGTACTGTCCTCGCCTCTCCTCGGACTACCAGGGTGGTGGCAACCCAGACATGCGATCTGACCTTCAGCACCACGGCCAGTGCTAAGATCGCGCGGTCGACATCTCCTCTTCCTCCCATCACCCCACAGACACAAGCCCCTTCATCAGCTTCTGCTAAGACGAAGACCCAGAAGTCAGATGCACGGGCCTTCAAGAAGGAACTGTCCCGTGCAGACTTCCTACGTACCTCGACCTCCAAGCCATCGACCAGTACTTCCACCAAACGACCTTCCAAGAAGGCTCATAGGAAGCACAGTTCTCCTTCTCCACCACGGCGCATTTCTTCTCCTGCGCCACCCAGCGGTTGCCGCCCCAGGCCATCATCCGTTTCGCCTGGCTGCACCGCTGGTAGCCGAACATCTGGCCGTTCACCGGCGGAGGAAGCTCCCCCTCCCAGCCATCTTACCAAGATGGCTGATGAACCTATAGAACCTATGGACGATGACTGTCTGCCTACTGATAGCGGCGGCAGTGCTCGCTCGAAGCCAGGCCCTCAGCGGCCTTCGAGGTGACTCCTTCTTTTATCTTCCTTTTCTTCTTACGATGGCACTTATTCACTGGAATATTCGCAGCATTCGCTCCAACCGAGAGGACTTGAAGTTGCTGCTCCGCTTGCACCGTCCACTTGTCGTAGCCCTCCAGGAAACGAAGCTATGCCCATGCGATCAAATTGCCTTGGCACACTACACCTTTGTGCGTTTTGACCTACCCCCTGTGGTAGGTATTCCGGCTCATGGAGGGGTTATGTTGCTGGTCCGGGATGATATTTACTACGATCCCATCACGTTGCACACCGGCCTGCAGGCGGTTGCCATCCGAATTACTCTCCCCACTTTTACATTTTCCATTTGTACCGTTTACACTCCATCGGCGTCTGCCGTTACCAGGGCCGACATGATGCAAATTATTGCTCAGCTACCTGCACCATTTTTGTTAACTGGAGACTTCAATGCCCACCAACCCCTTTGGGGCTCTCCAGCTTCATGCCCGAGGGGCTCCCTGTTAGCAGACCTTTTCAACCAGCTCAATCTTGTCTGCCTCAATACTGGCGCTCCTACTTTTCTTTCGGACACATCTCACACCTATTCCCATTTAGACCTCTCTATATGTACTACCCAACTTGCACGCCGGTTTGAGTGGTATGCCCTTTCTGATACATATTCGAGCGACCACTTCCCGTGTGTTATCCATCTCCTGCAGCATACCCCCTCTCCGTGCTCATCTAGTTGGACCATCTCCAAAGCAGACTGGGGGCTCTTCTCTTCCAGGGCGACCTTTCAGGATCAAACCTTCACAAGCTGTGACCGTCAGGTCGCACACCTCACGGAAGTGATTCTCACTGCTGGTGAATATTCCATCCCTCACCCTACTTCTTCTCCACGTCACGTACCGGTCCCCTGGTGGACCGCAGCATGTAGAGACGCTTTACGTGCTCGTCGACTTGCTTTACGCACCTTTAAACACCACCCTACAGTGGCGAATTGTATCAATTATAAACGACTACGTGCACAGTGTCGTCGTATTATTAAAGAAAGCAAGAAAGCCAGCTGGGCTGCTTTCACAAGCACCTTCAACAGTTTCACTCCTTCTTCTGTTGTCTGGGGTAGCCTGCGCCGGCTATCTGGCACTAAGGTCCACTCACCAGTTTCTGGCTTGTCGGTCGCGAATGACGTCCTTGTGGCCCCTGAGGATGTCTCCAATGCCTTCGGCCGCTTTTTCGCAGAGGTTTCAAGCTCCGCTCATTACCACCCTGCCTTCCTCCCCCGCAAACAGGCAGAGGAGGCTAGGCCACCTAACTTCCGTTCCTCGAATCGTGAAAGTTATAATCCCCCCATTCACCATGCGGGAACTCGAAAACGCGCTTGCCCGGTCACGGTCCTCCGCTCCAGGGCCTGATTCTATTCATATTCAGATGCTGAAGAACCTTTCTCCTGCGGGTAAAGGTTTTCTTCTTCGTACTTACAATCGCATCTGGATTGAGGGACATGTTCCCGCATGCTGGCGCGAGTCTATTGTTGTCCCGATTCCTAAGCCGGGGAAGGACAAGCACTTGCCTTCCAGTTATCGACCCATCTCGCTTACCAGCTGTCTGTAAAGTGATGGAGCGAATGGTTAACTCTCGTTTGGTTTGGCTGCTCGAGTCTCGACGCCTACTTACCAATGTACAATGTGGATTTCGTAGGCGCCGCTCTGCTGTTGACCATCTGGTTACCTTGTCGACCTTCATTATGAATAACTTCTTGTGGAAGCGCCCGACCGCGGCTGTGTTCTTTGATTTGGAGAAGGCTTACGACACCTGTTGGAGGGCGGGCATTCTCCGCACCATGCATATATGGGACCTTCGCGGTCGCCTCCCTCTTTTTATTCGTTCCTTTTTAATGGATCGACAGTTCAGGGTACGTGTGGGTTCTGTCCTGTCAGACACCTTTCGCCAGGAGAATGGGGTGCCACAGGGCTCAGTTTTGAGCGTCGCTCTCTTCGCCATAGCGATCAATCCAATAATGGATTGCCTCCCAGCTGATGTATCAGGCTCCCTTTTCGTGGACGATTTTACCATCTATTGCAGCGCGCAGCGTACATGTTTCTTGGAGCGCTGTCTTCAGCGTTCTCTTGACCGTCTTTACTCCTGGAGTGTCGCCAATGGCTTCCGTTTTTCTGCCGAGAAGACGGTCTGTATTAACTTCTGGTGCTACAAAGAGTTTCTCCCACCGTCCTTACGACTCGGTCCCGTTGCTCTCCCATTCATGGAGACGACAAAATTTTTAGGTCTTACATTTGACAGGAAACTTAGCTGGTCTCCACATGTCATATTTGGCTGCCCGTTGTACCCGTTCTCTAAATGTCCTCCATGTTCTCAGTGGTATGTCGTGGGGAGCGGATCGAACCGTCCTACTTTGTCTATATCGGTCGATCGTCCGCTCCAAGCTGGATTATGGGAGCTTCGTATACTCCTCTGCACGGCCATCCATCTTACGCCGCCTCAACTCCATACAACATCGGGGTTTACGACTTGCGATCGGAGCGTTTTATACTAGTCCTGTCGAGAGTCTTCATGCTGACGGTGGTGAATTGCCACTCACCTACCGGCACGATGTACTGCTTTGTCCGCATGCCTGTCGGCTACTGTCAATGCCCGACCACCCGTCTTATCGTTCCTTTTTTGACGACTCTCTCGACCGTCAATACGGGTTGTATGTCTCTGCCCTGCTACCCCCTGGAGTTCTCTTTCGTCGCCTCCTTCAACACCTTAATTTTTCACTCCCTGCAACCTTTCGAGTGGGCGAGAGCCACACGCCTCCTTGGCTCCAGGCTCAGGTTTGTGTTCACCTTGACCTCAGCTCGCTCCCAAAGGAGGTTACCCCCGGTTCGGTCTACCACTCCCGTTTTGTCGAACTTCGTTCGAAGTTCATTAATATGACCTTCATTTATACAGATGGCTCTAAGACCAATGACGGGGTCGGGTGTTCTTTTATTGTCGGGGCACAAAGTTTCAAATACCGGCTCCATAGCCATTGTTCGGTCTTCACAGCTGAGCTCTTTGCCCTCTACCAGGCTGTTCTTTACATCTGCCGCCACCGACATTCTGCTTATGTCATCTGCTCTGATTCCCTGAGCACCATCCAGAGCCTCAGTGATCCGTATCCGGTTCACCCTTTCGTGCACCGGATCCAACGCTCTCTTCAGCAGCTGATGGACGTCGGTTCTCCGGTTAGCTTTGTGGGTTCCTGGCCATGTCGGTATCCCTGGGAACGAAGCTGCAGATGCCGCGGCCAAGGCTGCGGTCCTCCAGCCTCGGACAGCTTCTTGTTGTGTCCCTTCATCAGATTGTAGCAGGGTCATTTGTTGGCGCATTTTAACGCTGTGGCATGCCGATTGGGCTGCACTTATGGACAACAAGCTTCGGGCCTTGAAACCTCTTCCCGCAGCTTGGACGTCCTCCTCCCGCCCTTCTTGACGGGAGGTCGTTTTGGCCCGGTTACGAATTGGACACTGCCGGTTCAGCCATCGCCATCTGTTGACGGCTGTGCCGGCGCCGTTCTGCCCATGTGGGCAATTGCTGATGGTCCGCCACATTTTAACGTCCTGTCCGGATTTTAACGCACTGCGTCTTGATCTTGGCCTGCCATGTACTCTAGATGCCATTTTAGTGGATGACCCACGAGCAGCTGCTCGCGTTCTTCGTTTTATCAACTTGACAAATCTCTCTAAGGACATTTGATTATGTTTTTTATTTATTTATTTATTTATTTTTAATCCTATGCCTGTCAGTCTGTCTTTTATCGTGTTTTCCCTTTTAGTTGCTGTTTTAAACTTGTGCTTCATGGTGCATTCCTAACGTAGTCTGGGCGCTAATGACCATTGAAGTTGTGCGCCCTAAAACCACAAAAAAAAAAAAAAAATTCACCCACCACCTCCCAAAGTCCCCCCGTCTGGCCACAGAGTGCTTCCCCTCATGTTTCAGTACCACACAGGACTGGAGCAATTGAATCACATTCTACGCCAGTGTTTCGACTACCTCCTGTTGTGCCCTGAAATGAGGAATGTCCTACCCACTATCCTTCCTTCCCCTCCCACAGTGGTATTGCACTGCCCACTGAACCTACACAATATCCTCACCATCCTTACAGAACCCTTGCTCCCAACCCCTTGCCTTATGGCTCATACCTTTGAAATAGATCTAGATGCAAGACCTGTCCCATACATATACTCCAGTCTAGGCACATCTGCTCTAGTCCAGCCACAAGCATCTCCTATCCCATCAAAGGCAGGGCTACCTGTGAAACCAGTCATATGATCTACAAGCTAAGCTCCAACCACTGTGCTGTGTTCTATGTGAGCGTGACAAATAACAAGCTGTCTGTCTGCATGAAAAGCCACCGCCAAACTGTGGCCAAGAAACAGCTGGACCACCCAGATGCTGAGCATACTGCTTAATATAGTGTTCCGAATTTCAGTGATTGCTTCACAGCCTGTGCCATCTGGATCCTTCCTACCAACACCAGCTTTTCTGAATTGCAGATGTGGTAACTCTCTCTCTAATATACGATATTCTACATTCCCGTAACCCTCCTGGGCTCAACCTTCGTTAATCACTGTCCTTCACCCACCTATCCCCTTCTCTTTTCCCACTCCAGCACTACACAGCCTTCTGTTTCATCAGTGCACCCACAGTCTTTTTACTTCTCTCCTTTTCCGCTCTGCCCCCTCCCCCCTTTCTTACACCTAACCCCCCCCCCCCCCCCCAAATCTCACCCGCCCCTTCACCCGACTGCATCTAGCCGCACTGCCCTCTGCCCACTTCATTCCTGTATGTCACACTAGCAGCACTCTGCTGTCCCCTTCCCCTACCCATACCCTGCTATCCCTCCCCCTGCCCATTCCAGCCTCCTCCTTACACCCAGCAAACATTGCTTCTCACTTCATGCACTGTAGCTCGCAGTCTGCATTTCGCAGCCGGACACAGTGGTCGTGCATGTGTGTGTGTGTGTGTGTGTGTGTGTGTGTGTGTGTGTGTGTGTGTGTGTCTTTTGTCTAGTTCAAAAGAGGCCTTATGACTTGTGTAGCAGTCTTTTTTTTTGCGCCTGCCCGCCGCTCTTCGTCTCCACTATATGGCGAGTAGCAATCTATCGTTTTCATAATATTGTCATTATTCCATTTCAGATTTTCCATTGTATTGTTTTAGAATTGTTATTTCAATTTTCCCTTCTGTGGAGGTAGGACCACATGTGGAAGCAGCCATGTAATATACTAGCCCTGTTGTAATCATTGTACAGCTTTTTAGATTGGTGTGACTAACAACTAGCTGTCCACCAGGATGAATGACCACTGCCAAACTGTGGCAAAAAGCAAAGTGGGGCACCCTATGGCACAACATGCTGCTGAATATAATGTGCTTGATTTAAATGACTGCTTCATAATCTGGGCCACCATGACCAGCTTTTCTGAACTGCACAAACAACACATTCTCCACTCCCAAAATTATCCCAGCCACAACCTACAATAACCTACTGTCTCCGTACCCTCCATACAATAGTTTTTGTCTCCTCTGTCCGCTCACCTCCTCCCAATTGACGTCCGCTCACCTCACACACTGCCAACCCACCCACTGGTCTTTTCCCCCTCTGCACCTCTCCATTCCTCCACTCCCCCCACCTGTCTCTCCCGATGCTGCACCTGTCAGCCTTGTCCTGCTGCTGTACATCTGGTCCCTGCACACTCTTCATACAGCACTCCTCTATCCCCTCACCTGTACCCTGTTTTCCCCACCCCCCCTTTGTCCACCGCTTCGTGGTCTTGCGGTCGCGTTCTCACTTCCCGAGCACGGGTTCCCAGTGTAGATTCCCGGCGGGGTCAGGTATTTTCACCTGCCTCGAGATGACTGGGTGTTTGTATTGTCCTCATATTTCATCATTATTCATGAAAGTGGCGCGACTGAACTGAGCAAAGGTTGGGAATTTGTACGGGCTCTGATAACTGCGCAGTTGAGCGCCCCACAAACCAAACATCCTCATCCTCCCATCCCCTTTGTTAAACACAAGAGTTGCATTCTGCCTGAAGCGACCAGAGATAGTGAACATTTGTGTGTGAGGTGTGCCTACTTATGTGAATATGTGTGTATTTTCTTTCCTGAAGAAGGCTTTGGCTCAATCTGTAACAGTCTTTTCGTTCTACCTGTCTGCAACTGAATTTGTCATCTTTACACCAAATTACATGTTGCTAACACTTGTCACAAGCAGTTGTGGGGAGTTGTGTCTGCAGAATAGCTGATTTGTATAGTCAGTTTTGTAATGATGTTTTTCCTTTAACAGCAGGGGAAATGTTACGTATTTAATGTAACAGTTATCGTGAGATAGTGGATGCTGGGGTGTGATCAAACTGTATTTTTGAAGAGAAACACTTTGTTTACTTGGGCAGATATGTACAGATACATAATAAATTATTGAATCCTGAGTTTTCATTTTGTACTTTTACCATGTTTAAGCATTTTTGTTATTGGTATAGATACAGTGAGATGCTGGGTGAAAATAAAGAGAAAGTAATGAAAATTGAAGCTGTCAGCTTTCACATTAACATAGACACCCAACTACAGTATGGATCAGTCTGTGACCACATTATATTCACACTCTTTGGCTTCATGATCTCAAAACAAAATTGTCACCTTGCAGTATTACCTAAACCTCGGGCTGCACTAAGGATCAGCCTGTCACAACATACTTTCACCTTTGACACAAAATTATTAACAATATTTGAACACAGATAGTGCAGAAGTGGTGCATACATCAGTAAAAGACACATCTGTAAGCTGTAAAAGCAGTCAATTAAGAAAGTACTGTCTACTCTAGAGGTGGATTGTTCATAAAAAAATGGGTCCAAAGTTCAAGAAACTGAATGAAAGGACCGAGGAATGACTTCTAAGGAACAGTTGCTCACCATTCTTTTCAGATTGGTCTTGCTTGTTCCCACCTCAGTCTCGTTTGGCTGGTGTCATTCCAGTAACGCTGTTTATTGTTCACACATTGGTTTTATTTGGCCAGTCTTGTTCCAATTCCACCGTTCATTATTCCCTCCTTGATCTTGTTCCTGTTTCGGATGGTCGCTCGTTCCTCATTCCAGCTCCACCATTCTTAATTCAGTTGTAGTTCCTTTCATTCGTTGTGTCTGCCCATTCTTGTTCAATTTTAATATACGAATATAATAATAATATATGATAAAATTAACACAAGAATTCTCAATTCACTGGAACTCATTTTTTGATGTACTTGTGCCTTATTTTCCACTGTAGCTTCTACAAACTATGTTTATCAATGGTATTATTTAAGCCTGCCTCTCTCTCTCTCTCTCTCTCTCTCTCTCTCTCTCTCTCTCTCTCTCTCTCTCTCCTCTGTGTGTGTGTGTGTGTGTGTGTGTGTGTGTGTGTGTGTTTTAATCCTGTATTACCTGTTAAAAAAATGAATTTATGAATTTATCAATACAGTTCCTTCTACCTTGTTCACGTGTCTGCTTCTGAAGTGCATCTGGTAATCCCTTGAAAGGATTATAGGGAAATCGAACTACCTGGCATCCATTCTTATCTATTTCGTTCACTCAAGTCACCAACTTTTTTTAGTCCGAATTTTGAAAATTGCTGCCCTAATTGCTGTAAGGTGTAACCTTATAAATTGTCCATCTTAGATTTGCTTCATAGTTACAGGATTTTAAAGTCACTGTCTGGACATCAGTTTCTAAAAGCAATATGGTGTGGTTGTAAATAATAATAATAATAATAATAATACTGCCGTGGAGGCTCGGGAAAAGAATAGGCCTCGGTTAGTTCTGCCAGTCGTAAAAGGTGACGAAAAGAACAAACCACTAATAGGGCTAACCCCCCTTTTAGTGTGATTAGTTGTTCAGGACAGAACTAATGATCCCTTGGACAAGCGCTGTCATGGTCAGGGATGACGCTTGAACCCTATGCCCGTCCACAATGGTAACGACACTGCTAGCCACACGGAAAATGATTTAAATCCAAATAGAGGTGTTTTGCAGGACATGCTTCCTGCAACCACTCTAGAAGGAAAACAAAGACAGAGGATGAGATGGTCAGATGAAGTTAACAGACACCTCATGTTCTGTTATTACCAAGCAACAAACTTAGGAACCAACACAACTGGATACAGATCACAACTATACACAACATTTATTACCAGATACCCAGAATTAAAATTTTTAACAGACCAACGACTAGCTGATCAGATTCATGTAATAATAAAAAATAACAGGATACCCCAGTCAGAATTAGAAAACATCAAACAACAAGTACAACAAATACTGGAACAAAATAATGTGCAGTCAGAAGAAGAAGAAGAAGAAGAAAATACAGTAACGCACTCAAACATCCCAGAGCAAACAAACAAAGAACAACACACATCAATTAAACAATCAGAGGAAAACGAAATCTTAAGACAGCCACCAGAACAAGCACAAATAGAACATGAAGTGACACACATGTTAGATATAGAAGAAAAATTTCAGTTGACATATATAGAATACAAAGACACAAATACAGGCATTAGACCATTCTTGCATAGACCACCAAATAACCCACAAGTCGAAACAACTATCAACACAATCATACACAACAAAATAAATGAAAATACAACTGTGGAAGAGTTACAACTACTGGTTTATGTAGGAGCACTCACTACACTAAATATACACACTAGGCAGAGATCAGAACCAACCAACACACAGAAGAAACCCACAAAACCAGTGTGGCAACACAGGCTACAGATCAGAATATAAAAACTGAGAAAAGGCATTGGAGAGCTAACACAATTTATAAGAAATGAAATATCAGACAAAAAACGAAATAGGTTAGGTAAAATTTCACAACAAGAAGTGATAGAGCAATTAGATGAAAAGAAGCAGAAATTACAAGCATTGGCCAAACGACTTAGAAGATACAAAAAAAGTGAAAATAGAAGGAAACAAAACCGAACATTCAACACAAACCAAAAGAAATTTTACCAGACAATAGATAACACACACATTAAAATAGACAATCCACCAAACATAAGACATGGAACACTTCTGGAGCAACATATGGTCAAACCCGGTACAACATAACAGACACGCAAGGTGCATACAAGCAGAAACAGACTCATACAAGATGATACCACAAATGCCTGAAGTGATAATTTTGCAACATGAAGTCACCCAAGCAATTAATTGTACGCACAATTGGAAAGCCCCTGGAAATAAAATAGCAAATTTCTGGCTAAAGAAGTTCATCTCAACACATTCACATCTAACTAAATTATTTAACAGTTACATTGCAGACCCATACACACTCCCTGACACACTTACACAAGGAATAACTTATCTGAAACCTAAAGATCAAGCAGACACAGCAAACCCAGCAAAATATCGCCCCAGAACATGCCTACCAACAATATACACAATATTAACTTCAGTCATCACACAGAAATTAATGACACATACAACACAGAACAAAATTATAAATTAAGAACAAAAAGGCTGCTGCAAAGGAGCACGAGGATGTAAAGAGCAACTGATAATAGATACAGAGGTGACATATCAAGCTAAAACTAGACAAAGGTCACTGCACTACGCATACATAGATTACCAAAAAGCTTTTGATAGTGTACCCCACTCATGGTTACTACAAATATTGGAGATATACAAAGTAGATCCTAAATTAATACAGTTCCTAAACATAGTAATGAAAAATTGGAAAACCACACTTAATATCCAAACAAATTAAAATATCACATCACAGCCAATACAGATTAAGTGTGGAATATACCAAGGAGACTCATTAAGTCCTTTCTGGTTCTGCCTTGCTCTGAACCCACTATCCAACATGCTAAATAATACAAATTATGGATATAATATTACTGGAACATACCCACACAAAATAAAACATTTGCTATACATGGATGATCTAAAAGTACTGGCAGCAACAAATCAACAACTCAACCAATTACTAAAGATAACAGAAGTATTCAGCAATGATATAAATATGCCTTTTGGAACAGACAAATGTAAGAAAAATAGCATAGTTAAGGGAAAACACACTAAACAAGAAGATTACATTTTGGATAACCACAGCGACTGCATAGAAGCGATGGAAAAAACAGATGCCTATAAATATCTAGGATACAGACAAAAAATAGAAGTAGATAATACAAATATTAAAGAAGAACTAAAAGAAAAATATAGACAAAGACTAACAAAAATACTGAAAACAGAATTGACAGCAAGAAACAAGACAAAAGCTATAAATACTTATGCTATACCAATATTGACCTACTCATTTGGAGTATTGAAATGGAGTAACAGGGACCTAGAAGCGCTCAACACACTTACACGATCACAATGCCACAAATATAGAATACATCACATACATTCAGCAACAGAAAGATTCACATTAAGCAGAAAGGAAGGAGGAAGGGGATTTATCGACATAAAAAACCGACATTATGGACAGGTAGACAATTTAAGAAAATTCTTTACAGAACGAGCAGAAACTAGCAAAATACACAAAGCAATCACTCATATAAATACATCAGCTACACCATTGCAATTTCATAACCACTTCTACAACCCTTTAGATCACATAACATCAACAGATACGAAGAAAGTAAATTGGAAAAAGAAAACACTACATGGCAAGCACCCGTATCATCTAACACAGCCACACATCGATCAAGACGCATCCAACACATGGCTAAGAAAAGGCAATATATACAGTGAGACGGAACGATTCATGATTGCAATACAGGATCAAACAATAAACACCAGATATTACAGCTAGCATATTATTAAAGATCCCAATACCACAACAGATAAACAGATAAATGCAGACTTTGCAAACAACAAATAGAAACAGTAGATCACATCACAAGCAGATGTACAACACTAGCAAATACAGAATACCCCAGAAGACATGGAAATGTAGCAAAAATAATACATCAACAACTTGCCATACAACATAAACTAATAAAACAAAAAGTTCCCACATCCAAGTATGCACCACAAAATGTACTGAAGAATGATGAATACAAATTATACTGGAACAGAACCATTATAACAGGTAAAACACCACCACATAACAAACCTGACATCATACTCACCAATAAAAAGAAGAAATTAACACAACTAATCGAAATATCCATACCAATACAACAAATATACAGAAGAAAACAGGAGAAAAAATTGAAAAATACATCCAACTGGCTGAGGAAGTCAAGGACATGTGGCATCAGTATAAAGTTGACATCATACCAATTATACTATCAACTACAGGAGTCACCCCACACAATATCCACCAGTACATCAACGCAATACAGCTACATCTAAACATATATATACAACCACAGAAATCTGTAATTATTGATACATGTTCAATTACTCGAAAGTCCCTAAATGCAATGTAACATATACCGTACAGTTAAAAGGAAGTCACGCTTGATCAAGGTCCGTGTCACTTTCCATTTTCAACCAGACGTAACGTCTGAGACAGGAAAGAATAATACAACAACAAGATGAGAGAAGATTTGAGCTATGTCAAGTAAAAATAAATTCTAGCTGAAAAAGGTACTGGTGCCACAACGCATATCACAGAAGTTTTTTTAATCGTATAGTTGCTGGTTCAAATCTCTGTAGTAGCAACTATGGTTTTTTTACTGTCATATAAATTCCACATATATATTAACTGATGTTGAATTACAGTTTTTGAATAACAATGTATTTTTTAATTGCTGGAAATAAATTAAAAATTACTGCAGTCAAACTGTATTACACAATATAATGTGAAGGTAACATTGTCCACAGACTTTAATTTGTATGTTAGCAGGATAAAGAAGAGACACATTGCCAAAATCTGCTCTATACCATGAACGAGAGCAGTTTGTGGATGTCACTTTATAAAGTTTAGCTGTTTAAACTACAGTCAGGAGGATTCTACTTGAACCCACATACTGTAGATAACTGTTGTCATGCTGCTTTTAAGAAGTGATGAAAGTTATTTGCTTCTGAATATTTTCCCTTCTATTATTGACAGACTTTAGAAGAATGTTTGGTGCATATGGATGTTGCATCACTTGATATTCATCAAGTAATGGGCTTGTGTTGGTCTCAGGGATTGTATAATGCCATTATATACATACATAATAAAGCTCTAATGGATTATGTAACACCACTACAAGAGCTTATGCCTATACTGCAAGCTGCTCTAGCAACAGGTAAAACAGCTTATTCATTTGTTCCTTTCAGTTTTGTATATGTAATTACTGACGATTCAATTGTAATATTTCTTCTTCTTTTTTTCCCAAGGAAAAAAGTCACAAATGATCTGCCTGCTTTTGCTATATTGTGTCAGAATAGTCATGTAAAATTTAGAAAATATAGCTGCAAAATCTTTGATTAAATTGGAAATATGTGGGAGCTATTCTAAAAATTTCGGTTCAGTCTTTGCTCGGTATAATGACACCAGAAAAAATGAGAAATTTCAAGCCCATTGTTGATGATGGCTGAAGAAAACTTAAATTGTAATCTAACAAAGAGATAAAGGGGCTGGCCAGTACTTACCTCAGCTCAGTACAGCCGATAGATACACAAAAAACAGAACCAAAAATTTATGTTCCTAGCTTTCGGAACAAATGTTCCTTCATCAGGGAGGAGAGAGGGGAAAGAAAGGGAAGAAGGGAAAGTAGATTCAGTTACTCACAACCCAGGTTATGAAGCAACAGGGAAAGGAAAACAGGGAGGGTACCAAGGATGGAGGCATGGTTGTCAGAGGGAAGCCAAAGATATTCTACTGTAAGTACTGTGCCAGCTTCAGACCAAAGAGGATGCATACAGAAGTAAAGAGGTATACAGTATAAAGATGAACACAACTATGTAGGATGAAAAGATGCGTAAATGGCTAAAGAGGAAAGGGAAAGAGGAGAAGACTGAAGAGTAAATGGGAGTGAGGTTGTTTAACGTATGTTCAGTCCAGGGGGATGAAAGGATGTGTTGGAGTGCAAGTTCCCATCTCCGCAGTTTAGAGGGACTGTTGTTGGGTGGGAGAAGCCAAATGGCACATACAGTGTAGCAGGCTCCTAGGTCCCTAGAATTATGCTGGAGGGCATGCTCCGCTACTGGGTATTGGACATCTCCTAGGCGGACAGTTCGTCTGTGTCCGTTCATTCACTCAGCCAGTTTAGTTGTTGTCATACCGATGTAAAAGGCTGTGCAGTGCAGGCATGTCAGTTGATAAATGACATGTGTAGTTTCACACGTAGCCCTGCCTTGAATTGTGTATGTTTTACCAGTAGCGGGGCTGGAGTAGGTGGTTGTGGGGGGATGCATGGGGCAGGTTTTGCAGCGGGGTCGGTTACAGGGGTAGGAACCGCTGGGTAGAGAAGGTAGTCTGGGAATATTGTAGGGTTTAACCAGGATGTTACGGAGGTTAGGGGGGCAACGAAAGGCAACTCTGGGTGGTGTGGGGAGAATTTTGTCAAGGGATGATCTCATTTCAGGGGTTGACTTGAGAAAGTCATATCCCTGGTGGAGTAATTTGTTGACTTTTTGAGGCCAGGATAATATTGGGTGACAAGGGGGATGCATCTGTGTGGTCTGGGTATAGGAACATTGTTGTTGGACGGGGAGGAATGTGTTGCTCGGGAGATCTGTTTGTCGACAAGGTCTGCAGGATAGTTGCGGGAGAGGAAAGCACTAGGTAGGTTATTGGTGTAATTGTTGAGGGATTCGTCACTGGAGCAGATACGTTTGCCACGAATACCTAGGCTGTAGGGAAGGGAGCTATCAAAGTGAAGGTGCTGTTGTTTGTTTGTGGGTTTGATGTGGACAGAGGTGTGGATGTGAGCTTCAACAAGATGAAGGTCAACATCCAGGAAGGTGGCTTGGGTTTTGGAGAAGGACCAGGTGAAATTCAGATTCTTAAAGGAGTTGAGTTTATGGAGGAAATTAAGGAGTGTTTCTTCACTATGAGTCCAGACCACATAGGTGTCATCTATAAACCTATACCACGCCAGGGGAAGCAGCTGTTGGGACTTCAGGAAAACCTCCTCCATGCGGCCCATGAAGAGATTGGCATAGGATGGAGCCATCCTGGTTCCCATGGCCGTTCCCCTGATTTGTTTGTAGGTCTGGCCTTCAAAAGTGAGGTAATTATGGGTGAGGATGAAGTTGGTAAGTGTGATAAAGAACGAGGTTTTTGGAAGATCTTTGGGTGGGCGTTGGGCGAGGTAGTGCTCAAGGGCAGAGAGACCATGGGTATGTGGGATGTTTGTGTAAACGGATGTAGCATCTATGGTGACAAGAAAGGTTTCAGGTGGGAGAGGAGTGGGAATGGATTTGAGGCGTTCTAGGAAGTGTTTTGTGTCTCTGATGTAGGATGGGAGTCTGCGGGTGATAGGTTGGAGGTGTTGGTCTACCAGAGCTGAGATACGTTCTGTTGGGGCTTTGAAGCCTGCCACAATGGGGGGGAGGGGGGGGGGGTTGTTGAAGGTTCTGTTGTAGTTGGTGTTTGTGAGGGATAGGGAGAGGGACCCCACTTCTTAGGTGTTGCACTAGCACTGTGGATAGTTTTTTCAGCTGGTGTGTGGCATGGAACTCAAGTTTGCAGCTGGCTTCTAGGATGATGTTCCTGAGTGTGTTCTCCAAGCAAGGGTTTGAGAGGTGGAGGACTCTGAAGAGAGATAGGAGCTGTTGGGAGTGGTGGTTACATGAAGTAGTGTAGATATTCAGGACAAGTTGGGCAAGGGCTAAGGATTGAAGGTTCTGGAAGTCCAGGAGAGACTGTTGGAAGGAGGAATTGCACCCAGAGATGGGAACTCTACCTATTACCCAAAATCCACAAAGAGAACTGTCCTGGCTGTCCCATTGCGGCAGGCTTCAAAGCCCCAACAGAACGTATCTCAGCTCTGGTAGACCAACACCTCCAACCTATCACCCGCAGACTCCCATCCTACATCAAAGACACAAACCACTTCCTAGAATGCCTCAAATCCTTTCCCACGCCTCTCCCACCTGAAACCTTTCTTGTCACCATAGATGCTACATCCGTTTACACAAACATCCCACATACCCATGGTCTCTCTGCACTTGAGCACTACCTCTCCCAACGCCCACCCGAAGATCTTCCAAAAACCTCGTTATTTATCACACTTACCAACTTCATCCTCACCCATAATTACTTCACTTTTGAAGGCCAGACCTACAAACAAATCAGGGGAACGGCCATGGGAACCAGGATGGCTCCGTCCTATGCCAATCTCTTCATGGGCCGCTTGGAGGAGGCTTTCCTGAAGACCCAACAGCTGCTTCCCCTGGCGTGGTATAGGTTTATAGATGACATCTTTGTGGTCTGGACTCATGGTGAAGAAACACTCCCTAATTTCCTCCATAACCTCAACTCTTTTAAGAATCTGAATTTCACCTGGTCCTTCTCCAAAACCCAAGCCACCTTCCTGGATGTTGACCTTCATCTTGTTGAAGCTCACATCCACACCTCTGTCCATATCAAACCCACAAACAAACAACAATACCTTCACTTTGATAGCTGCCATCCATTCCACATCAAACGCTCCCTTCCCTACAGCCTAGTTATTCGTGGCAAACATATCTGCTCCAGTGACGAATCCCTCAACAATTACACCAATAACCTAACCAGTGCTTTCCTCTCCCGCAACTATCCTGCAGACCTTGTCCACAAACAGATCTCCCGAGCAATACATTCCTCCCCGTCCAACAACAATGTTCCTATCCCCAGACCACACAGATGCATCCCCCTTGTCACCCAATATTATCCTGGCCTCAAAAAGTCAACAAATTACTCCACCAGGGATATGACTTTCTCAAGTCAACCCCTGAAATGAGATCATCCCTTGACAAAATTCTCCCCACACCACCCAGAGTTGCCTTTCGTTGCCCCCCTAACCTCCGTAACATCCTGGTTAAACCCTACAATATTCCCAGACTACCTTCTCTACCCAGCGGTTCCTACCCCTGTAACCGACCCCGCTGCAAAACCTGCCCCATGCATCCCCCCACAACCACCTACTCCAGCCCCGCTACTGGTAAAACATACACAATTCAAGGCAGGGCCACATGTGAAACTACACATGTCATTTATCAACTGACATGCCTGCATTGCACAGCCTTTTACATCGGTATGACAACAACTAAACTGGCTGAGCGCATGAATGGACACAGACGAACTGTCCACCTAGGAGATGTCCAATACCCAGTAGCGGAGCATGCCCTCCAGCATAATTCTAGGGACCTAGGAGCCTGCTACACTGTATGTGCCATTTGGCTTCTCCCACCCAACACCAGTCCCTCTGAACTGCGGAGATGGGAACTTGCACTCCAACACATCCTTTCATCCCGCCATCCCCCTGGACTGAACCTACGTTAAACAACCTCACTCCCATTTACTCTTCAGTCTTCTCCTCTTTCCCTTTCCTCTTTAGCCATTCACGCATCTTTTCATCCTACATAGTTGTGTTTATCTTTATACTATATACCTCTTTACTTCTGCATACATCCTCTTTGGTCTGAAGCTGGCACAGTACTTACAGTAGAATATCTTTGGCTTCCCTCTGACAACCATGCGTCCATCCTTGGTATCCTCCCTGTTTTCCTTTCCCTGTTGCTTCATAACCTGGGTTGTGAGTAACTGAATCTACTTTCCCTTCTTCCCTTTCTTTCCCCTCTCTCCTCCCTGATGAAAGAACATTTGTTCCAAAAGCTAGGAACGTAAATTTTCGGTTCCGTTTTTTGTGTATCTATCAGCTGTACTGAGCTGAGGTAAGTACTGGCCAGCCCCTCTATCTCTTTGTTAGTATTGTTTCACATCTTTATATGAGATTTTCCATTAATCATTTCAATTGCAATCTCTATTTGTTATTGTTTCATGAGTTTTGTTACACCTTTTGCCTAGATCTACACAACAGGTAGTTATTGTTACAAAAGGGTTATCACAGCTACAAAGAGAGTTGTTCACAGTGCGCAAAGATTGAGGAAAATATAGACAAAAGTGGAAAGAATTCTTTTTCTCTATTGTTTACAGGTAACAATGAGCAACAGGTAAGAGTGGGAGAGATGAGACAATTCTTGGCTGTTCTGCACCATGTCAGTGTGATTTTGCTGCATGCCCTAATTGCAGTACTGTACTTCCATTATGTTAGTGGTTTGCTTTATGCTTGTAAAGTGAGATGTGGTACACCATTTATAATTTGAGTTCATACTATGCAACTGCACAAATTATTGTCCCCGAGAGTGAGAAAAATGTTGAAACTGTAACAGCACTTACCAAAGCAGAACAATTTTAAGCGAAACAGGTCTCGTCAGGAACCACATATTCCATCCTAGTTTTATTGTTTTAGAAAATGTGACATGATTTTTTGTGTTAATGAGATTTAAGCTGTCACAGTTGGAAATGTTACAATTACTAAAATTTTCCTGGTTATTATACCAGTTTCTTTTTTAATTATTGATTGGTCTTTTTGTGTTCTCCTTTCTTTTGTAACTCATGAGGGCAACAGGACAACATATTCCATATATTTGTCATCTTCACTCAAAAGACTGGTTTTATGCAGCTATGCACAGTAGTGTATCTTGTACAAGCCTCTTCATCTCTGTATAACTACTGCAACCTGCATCCATTTGAACCAACTTATGGTCTCTTTCTACAATCCCCCCTCCCCAATTCTCTCTCTCTCTCTCTCTTCTATTACCTGGCTGAAAATTATTTTATCAACCAATCCCTTCTTATGCCACAAATTTATTCCCCCCATCCGTTGGATTCATTGCCTCCTCATTAGTTATTCCATCTTCCCATTAATCTTCAGCAAAACACTCTCGCACTGGCTTAATGAACCCATGATGAAATGCGCCGCTTGTTTCAAAAGGCTATGTACTTAGTTACAAGAGACACTGAATTATCAAACTCTTAATTGGTGTTCCTTTGTGATGGCACTGCCTTGGTTCAGAAATAGTAACAATGGATCAGACTTATAAAATATATGTTCTTGGTGTAAATGACTCTATGAAGGATCAAATATCAGTATTGGTTATGTGGATCAACTCACTAGAATTGAGAACTGACTTGAAATAACAATACTATATAAACGAGTGATAGCTTAGTGCAGCAAACCCAACATCTCCCATGCATGTTTGTTGTTATTCTAATCTGAAGCATATTTTTTCATACTTGATTTAGTTACTAGTTGAGTACGTCCATTCGAAGTTGTTTTAGGGTAAGATAATTTCCATAATCCGTCTTTGGCTATATACCCTCTGAGGCAGTTACAAGATCTTAATTTTCCTGGAAGCTCCTTGAAACTATGAATTTTTATGCAGAAGTATGATTCAGCACTGCAGTTTCCAGATAGCTCTCATTTGAATGTTAATTCCTCATACTTTTCAGTTGCCTTTTTTTCCATCCTCGTTGTTACCTTGTTATTGTTGTTATTAATGGACAAATTTCTTTAGAATTATGTTTCTCAGAACTATGAACACCATTATCTGCAGAAAAAATAATTTGCAGTTTACTGCATGCTATTTGACATTCTTCGTATGTGTTCATAATCAATATTTCACCATCTGCATGTGTATTACAATCTTTTTATTACAGTCTCATTTGTGTAACTCTCTTTATACTAACACTTCACCTTTTTTTCCAATTGAATGGCTCAGTGGTGGAAGAGTTGATCCCAACAGACTGTAAATGGGATATAATTGTAAGTGACTTTTGAAACCAGCAGAAGAGCATCATGATGAAGCCAGGGCACTATCAAGTCGGTTGCATCCTAAGAAGGGGCTACAGAGTCAGTGACTTCGCAGAACTAGAGTGACAACGGACAAACTTGCCGTGAACATATGATACAGCTTGCAGGACTATTGCAACCTAGTTATGACTGCCAGAAGGCCACCAACACATTCCAAATATTTGTCACAGCACACTAGCCATGGTAAACAACAGAAACCAGCACACAGATGAGGTATTTAAGGACACTTGAACCAGTCAGTCTTTGTCAAACAGTTGTGATGTGGAGCCTGACTACTCCGCGACATGCCGGTGACTCAGATTCTTCTGACTCAGCCAGGACATGAACTGCTGCCTGCCCCCTATTAAGCCTATGGGCACTAGGGGCAGCTCTGTGCTCTGCCACTATCACTGGTCCAGCCATCTCTGCCCCCTCTCCCCACCGCACCCTCCACCAACAGAAGACAGTTACTCTTCAAGCCAAGGAGTGATGGCACCCCCCCCCCCCCCCCCCCCCCACCCGAACTGATGGTTCTTTCAAGAGTTCATGCATGGTGCCCATGAGACCCCAGGCTATTGCAGCCCATGCTTATATCCTGGGCTGCATTTTCTTCCCCATGCTCTGACCTCCACATCCACGCTCCTTCCTTGCAGCCCCCTCCTTCCCGTCTCTCTGGGTTCTTACGAGGGCAGTTCAATAAGTAATGCAACACATTTTTTTTCTGAAACAGGGGTTGTTTTATTCAGCATTGAAATACACCAGGTTATTCCCCAATCTTTTAGCTACACAACACTATTTTTCAACGTAATCTCCATTCAATGCTACGGCCTTACACCACCTTGAAATGAGGGCCTGTATGCCTGCACGGTACCATTCCACTGGTCGATGTCGGAGCCAACGTCGTACTGCATCAATAACTTCTTCATCATCTGCGTAGTGCCTCCCACGGATTGCGTCCTTCATTGGGCCAAACATATGGAAATCCGATGGTGCGAGATCGGGGCTGTAGGGTGCATGAGGAAGAACAGTCCACTGAAGTTTTGTGAGCTCCTCTCGGGTGCGAAGACTTGTGTGAGGTCTTGCGTTGTCATGAAGAAGGAGAAGTTCGTTCAGATTTTTGTGCCTACGAACACGCTGAAGTCGTTTCTTCAATTTCTGAAGAGTAGCACAATACACTTCAGAGTTGATCGTTTGACCATGGGGAAGGACATCGAACAGAATAACCCCTTCAGCATCCCAGAAGACTGTAACCATGACTTTACCGGCTGAGGGTATGGCTTTAAACTTTTTCTTCGTAGGGGAGTGGGTGTGGCGCCAGTCCATTGATTGACGTTTTGTTTCAGGTTCGAAGTGATGAACCCATGTTTCATTGCCTGTAACAATCTTTGACAAGAAATTGTCACCCTCAGCCACATGACGAGCAAGCAATTCCGCACAGATGGTTCTCCTTTGCTCTTTATGGTGTTTGGTTAGACAACGAGGGACCCAGCGGGAACAAACCTTTGAATATCCCAACTGGTGAACAATTGTGACAGCACTACCAACAGAGATGTCAAGTTGAGCACTGAGTTGTTTGATGGTGATCCGTCGATCATCTCGAACGAGTGTGTTCGCACGCTCCGCCATTGCAGGAGCCACAGCTGTGCACGGCCGGCCCGCACGCAGGAGATCAGACAGTCTTGCTTGACCTTGCGGCGATGATGACACACTCTTTGCCCAACGACTTACCGTGCTTTTGTTCACTGCCAGATCACCGTAGACATTCTGCAAGCGCCTATGAATATCTGAGATGCCCTGGTTTTCCGCCAAAAGAAACTCTATCACTGCACGTTGTTTGCAACATACATCCGTTACAGACGCCATTTTAACAGCTCCGTACAGCGCTGCCACCTGTCGAAAGTCAATGAAACTATACGAGACGAAGCGGGAATGTTTGAAAATATTCCACAAGAAATTTCCGGTTTTTTCAACCAAAACTGACCGAGAAAAAAAATGTGTTGCATTACTTATTGAACTGCCCTCGTACTTATGTCGACCTGGCTGTTCTCTTGGTTTCCTGTATTCCATGTGGTTTTGTTCCCCTTACATTTTTTCTGTCACCCTTCCTTTTTGGCATTTTTGGTCCTCCTATGGGGTTTGAGCTCCACTTCTAAATTTTTTGTCTGTAGTGTGAGCCATTTGAGGAAGTGCTCCCTCCCTAGCATCTAAGGTGTTGATTTCTCTCTACCCTTCCTTCTCCCCCTTCGTTCTCTGCCATAGCCCCTCCCTCCACCCTGCTAGGTCACCAGCACATGTAGTCAGGCCTTGTGGTGGAGCTGTTACGTACCCATCTGGCTGATCCCCCTGACAACACAGGGATCCCACTACTGATACCTGAACTGTAGCCTACTCAAATATGTCCAGGAGTGGTTGCTTGTTATTCCAGAGCATCAGAACTCCTGGTGGCGGCCTCTGTGCCAGATGGCCCTTGCTGTGACTGGGTGGTGCCAATTGGTAGAGCCCTTGATTGGAGTAGGTGGTATCAGGGCAGATGCTTTGCGTATGAAGTGTATCAAGCTCCAAAAATCTGTCTGTTCTTCCGTGGCTGTGTCTTTGAATGGTAACTGATCATTGAATGCAATTTCTTATGACATTGCATCCTACCCTTTCCTGGCGACACTGTGGGAAGAGGGCCCAGCTTGCCAGCTTGGATGAAATGCTTTCCTCGTGACGTGGTCTGTACTGGTACAGACGGTGACACATTCACCACCACAAGTTTGGCACAATGGAGTGTCTCTGTAAGATGCGGTCGGGTTCGCTGTTGATCAAAACTTCTTCTGCCACTAGATCTGCAGCTCTTCATGCTTGTGATCATCTTGGCAACATCCGAGTGTTCATTACGCCTCACCAGTCAGTCCAGGGAGTCATTTTCCAGTCTATGAAAACTCTAGGCCAGTTTGGAATAATGGGGCAGTCATTTTGTTTGGCTTGTGCAGAAAGGTCATAAGGACAAACGCACCAATGCCATCACCTTTATTCTGGTGTGAGAGGCACATACCCACCCAGAGAAGGTCAGGGTTATGTGCTATCAGTGTGATGTGGAGTTGTACATCATGCCACCCACGAGGTGCTTCCGGTGCTTTTGTTTTGGCCACATCTCTTTCCGATGTATGGTGGACCGCCTGTGTCGTGATGGTGGAGACACTCTGCATGAGGGAAAAACCCTGTGTTCTGCCACCTGTGTGTGTTAATTGTCAAGACCATCACTCTTCATGCTCACCGGCTTTCCTGGCTTATAAGAAAGAAAAGAAGATGCAAAAGTAAAAGTACCTGGATCATTTATCTTACACTGAGGCTCATAAGAAATTTGACTGACTTCATCCTGTGTTGATTACTTCCACTTCGGCCTCTGTTATGTACTTTCCCCCTCCTCCCTCTTCCTTAACTCTGTCCCGTCACCCTTTGTTCTCCCCCTTCCCTGTGGTTCCCACTCCCTCCTCTCTGGATGCCACTAACCCTCCCCAGCCAAAGAAGTGCTCCCCCGTCTTCTGCACCCGACAGTGATGGGTCTCCCTCCATGGACCCTTCCCCCTGGCTTCTCTCAGATGGGAACCTGCTGCCACATCTCAGCCACAGGACACACAATCTTGCTCCCCGAGGTCGCCCTCTCTATTTTGGTTCCAGAGCTCACTCGCTTACCCTTTCTGGGTTATATGCTCTGTTAGAACTGGGATGGCACTTTGAGGACTCTGATAGTGTCTGCACATTGCTCCAAATGGATATTGTTAGTTCATGGATCCCACTGTGTTCCCCATTGGAAGCAGTTGCCATCTGGGTCCACTTGAACTCTGTGGTCACAGTGTGCAATCTCCCTACTGACATTCTACCTACATCTGGTACCATAACTGCCCTCCTTCAGCATCTTTCCACTCCCTAGCTCATCCTTGGGGATTTTAATGCCCATCACCGTTTGTGGGGCAGCACTTTTTCATCTAGTCAGGGGCTCCTCATTGACCAATTTCTTGCAAGTCACGACCTGTGCCGCCTTGATGGTAGTTCCCCTACTCATTTTAGTGCCATGTATGGCACTTTCCTGCCATTGATCTTTAGCTCTCTTCCTCCTTCCTTACACAGTCACCACATTATGACCTCTGTGATAGTGGCAACTTCCCTTTGATTCTCTAGTTCCCTTCCCACCTCCCGATTACCACATTACCGAGCTGGGCTTTCCATCGTGCTAGTTGGCCTCTATGTTCTGCGCTCATAGGCAGCACACCATGCTCTTTTTACAGCAGCATGAATCTCTACTAACTTTTGCCTGTCCTCATTCTCCCAACCTTTCTTGTACCGCGAGTGCAACTGCCTTTGCTTCCTGAGCATTCTGCGAATTGCGCTGTTAAACCACGGTGGGTCTTTTCCATCCGCAACCCACTTTTTCGGCACATACTTGTCCAATGCATGATTTACAATGTGTTTAAAATTTGCCCATAATTCTTCTATGTCCATCGTACTGGAAGCAAATGAAGTCGATTCATTTACTAAGTGGGATGCTAACAACCGCTTATCTGCTCTTTCTAGTAAGAATACTCTCCTAGCCTTCTTGACTGACTTTTTAAGTTTTGTAACCATAGTCGTAATGACATCATGATCACTAATCCCTGTCTCAACACTGACACTGTCGATGAGGCCTGGTCTCCTAGCCTTCTTGACTGACTTTTTAAGTTTCGTAACCATGGTGATAATGACAACATCATGATCACTAATCCCTGTCTCAACACTGACACTATCGATGAGGCCTGGTCTGTTCGTGGCTACCAGATCTAAAATATTTCCATTACGCGTTGGCTGTCGATTTAGCTGCTCAAGACAGTTTTCTGATAATGTGTTCAAAAGTAATTCACACGATGGCTTGTCTGTACCACCTGTAATGAATCCATAGACATCCCTGTCTATACTAGGTAGGTTGAAGTCGCCTCCAACTAATATAGCATGATCCGGGTACTTCTGCGATACAGAATGTAGACTCCCTTTGAATGGTTCTAGAAGTGTCACGGTGGAACCTGGTGCCCGGTAATAACAACCTAAGTTACAAAACAATTACTGATTTCGCTCTGTAACAAAAAATATTAACTAGGAATAGTCTAAATAAATTAGGAAATTGATTACATACATGAACAATGGACCTTGCCATTGGTGGGGAGGCTTGCATGCCTCAGCGATACAGACAGCCATACCACAGGTGCAACCACAACAGAGGGGTGTCTGTTGAGAGACCAGACAGATGTGTGGTTCCTGAAGAGAGTTAGCAGTCTTTTCAGTAGTTGCAAGGGCAACAGTCTGGATGATTGACTGATATGGCCTTGCAACATTAACCAAAACGGTCTTGCTGTGCTGGTATTGCGAATGGCTAAAAGCAAGGGGAAAATACAGCCGTAATTTTTCCCGAGGGCATGCAGCTTTACTGTATGGTTAAATGATGATGGTGTCCTTTTGGGTAAAATATTCCAGAGGTAAAATAGTCCCCCATTCGGATCTCCTTGCGGGGACTACTCAGGAGGATGATGTTATCAGGAGAAACAAAACTGGCATTCTACGGTTCGGAGCATGGAATGTCAGATCTCTTAATCGGGCAGGTAGGTTAGAAAATTTTAAAATGGAAATGGATAGGTTAAAGTTAGATATAGTGGGAATTAGTGAAGTTCGGTGGCAGGAGGAACAAGACTTTTGGTCAGGTAAATACAGGGTTATAAATACAAAATCAAATAGGGGTAATGCAGGAGTAGGTTTATTAATGAATAAAAAAATAGGAGCAAGGGTAAGCTACTATGAACAGCATAGTGAATGCATTATTGTAACCAAGATAGGCATGAAGCCCATGCCTATCACAGTAGTAAAAGTTTATATCCCAACTAGCCTGCAGATGACGCAGACATTGAAGAAATGTTTCATGAGAGAAAAGAAATCATTTAGATAGTGAGGGGAGATGAAAATTTAATAGTCATGGGTGACTGGAATTTAATAGTATAGGAAAAGGAAGAGAAGGAAAAGTAGTAGGTGAATATGGAATGGGGATAAGGAAAGAAAGAGGAAGCCACTAGGTAGGTTTTGCAAAGAGCATACCTTAATCATAGCCAACACTTGGTTTATGAATTGTGAAAGAAGGTTGTATATGTGGAAGAGGCCTGGAGACACTGGAATATTTCAGATAGATTATATGATAGTAAGATAGTGATTTAGGTACCAGATTTTAAATTGTAAGACATTTCCAGGGGCAGATGTGGACTCTGACCACAATTTATTGGTTATGAACTGTAGACTAAAACTGAAGAAACTGCAAAAAGGTAGGAATTTAAGGAGATGGGACTGGGACAAACTGAAAGAACTAGAGGTTGTAGAGTGTTTCAGAGAGAGCATTAGGGAACGATTGACAAGAACGGGTGAAAGAAATACAATAGAAAAAGAATGGGTAGCTTTGAGAGATGAAATAGTGAAGGCAACAGAGGATCAGGTAGGTAAAAAGATGAGGCCTCGTAGAAATCCTTGGGTAACAGAAGAGATACTAATTTAATTGATGAAAGGAGAAAATACAAAAATTGCAGTAAATGAAGCAGGCAAAACAGAATTCAAACATATCAAAAATGAGATGGATGGGAAGTGCAAAATGGCTAAGCAGGGATGGCTGGAGGACAAATGTAAGGATGTAAAGGCATATATCACTAGGAGTTAGACAGATACTGCCCACAGGAAAATTAAAGAGACCTTTAGAGTCAAAAGAACCACTTGTATGAATATCAATAGCTCAGATGGAAAAACTGGTAGAATATGCAGTATATGTTTCCAGGCAGCTTAACTGAGAAGAAAGGAACTATTCAACAACTGGAAATAAATTCCGACATTAATATTCTGAATAACTTATTTCAAATGTCATTTATGTGAATGTACTTTCAAAGTAATAACTGACCTTGCAGCTCTCAAATGGTTACCAAGACATAAAGATCCAAGTAGTAAGGTAACTAGATGGGCATTGTGTCTCAGTGAGTTTGATTTTGAAGTAGTGCATCCTTCAGGAAGGTTATATGCAATTGCAGACGATCTAAGCTGCAAAGTACACACTGTGAAATGTGCTGGTACATATGAATATGGATGGATCAAAGTACAAAACAGTGGTCCAGATAGCCCAGCAGTTCACCAGGCAGCCACAGTTCAACATGGAGGATGGCGTATTGTACAGAAAGATGAGATGCAGGCTACACATCATAGTCCCAGAGTGTCTATGAAACAGTGTTGAGGCAAGCCCGTGATTTGATTTTGGCAGAAAATGCTGTTTGTAGAGTGACAGATTGGAGAGTAGCACAAAATTACTGGTGGATAACATGCAGACATGATGCAGATCGTTACTTAAGGAACTGTATACCACGCGTGCCATGGGCAGAGCTCAGTTATCAAAACTTATGTTACAAAGGCTACCTGAGGTACATAAACTATTTCAAATGCTTGGATTGGATGACCTAGGACCTTTTGCAAAAATAAAAGCTAGCAGTAAACCTGTATGTTTCGACAATAATCAATCATTTTTTCATGTTTCATTTCTATGACAGCCATACCCTATCAGCAGGCTGAAACAGTAGCACATGCAGTGGTAAACCAGTGGATGCTCAAGTTTAGAACACGTGGAACAGTAAGAAACAAACTTTATGTGCAGTTTTAAGAAGCAGTTATGCCAGTTATTGCACATTAAGAAACTTCAGATTAGTGCATTACATCCACATGTAAATGGTCAAACAGAAAAGGTTTATCGGACAATTGTGAAGATGTTAAATTACTAAGTTAACTCACAACTTGACAACTGGAATGTTTTAATTGCATACCTCATGGTAGTATACAATTCAAAACCCATGTGAACATAGGTTTGTCGCACTATGAGATTGTTTTTGGTCAGAAGATGCCGTCTTCTTCTGAGTTTTTTAAGCCTCCACCAGAAAGTGATAGTTCGCCAGTGAAAAATTTCTCCAAATGGCTAAAAACTATTTGGCAACAAGTCAAAAAACCACAAGACAGGACGCATAAGAAGAAAGCAGTTTTACCTAAGTATTATATACATCAATCAAGTATGTTGACCAACCCATATGTACCAAAAGGAAAAACTAGGAAATTTGTGACATGTTATTAAGGCCCCTTTCAGGTTATAGAAATGACATCACATTAAGCTAAAACTCCCAACTTGCCCCACGATAGTCCACGACAATCAGATTCATCCTTTTAAGGAAACTGTAGAGGTGCTGCCCCCTATCAGCAGTGTCTTCAAAAGAGGGGAGGAAGAACCTGGGGAAAACGGAAAAAAAGCAAAAGATTAGGCAAGGAAAGCAAGACAGTTCTGTAACCATCATGTCATGTCACTATGCATTTAGGCTGCGAGTGGGGTTAATAAGGTAATTAGAGAATAGTGTGATAACTGTGAACGCATTGCATTTATGAAATTCGTGTGTTTTATTATGAATTATTCAAGTTAGGTGCTGTGTGGTTATATGTGTATTTTAGCAAAGGCTGGATTGAAGAGGATGTTATTTTTGTGAAAGAGGATTATGCAATTGAACATAAATCAAACATTTGGTGTAAGTTCTAGATTGAAAGAACTTTAGATGAATCTATACTTGCAGTATTACTAATGGCAGTTCAGTTTTGCTCTTGGGTTGACAGGGAAAACACTGATATGTGCAGTAAATAAGTTAATTACATTTGTGAAGAGTGCACATGCTACTTTATGATGTAGTTGTTTATTCTCAATAGGCTTGAACAGAAGGTAGATGGTCACTGGGGATGAGTGTGTATGGATTCATGTATTAGTAGTAGACATTTAGCTTTATGGGGAGAGATTTTGTTTGTACTCAGCTTATTTATGTAAGAAGGGCAATTAATGTCAGACAGTTCCATTCTGAATTTTGCTATGCATTGATTTATGTACCTGATCTACTCTAAGAGATTTTACCCACAGGAAACCTTACATTCCTAAATAACCCGTATCAAATGTCCACACAGCATGGCAATGTGTCAGTGGAACAACTGTAAAGAAGTACTGCAATGAACATCAGCATTGACTGGTAGTTGTAGAATCCTCAGCCTCAGCTGCCTTTGTAATTTTCACAATAATTGGAATTTTATGCTACCAACTCAAGTGGAAAATAATCCAAATCCCATCCCTTCTAATCTTCAACCTACGAATTCAAACTTGTCACAATGGCACCAACCACAAACGATGTCACGAGTGGCAAAGTGCAACATGGACAAAGACGTCTGTGTAGAGATAGGTGCTAGTAAAGTTGAGCAAATAGTGTACAATGTGATTCCATGAGTGGAGGAGCAAATCTGAAGTGTAAATAACTGGGGTTCCATTTCAGTAAAATTCAAAAGCTAGTTTTCTCTGTGGGCAGGGAGGAATGTAAAGGGATAAAGTTATAAGTGAGTCTAAATGGAGTCCTTATAAAACCAGGGCAATGCTAAGCAAGCTGCAGCCGGTGAAGGTGTTGCATGTCAGCAACTTCGCAACACTGTGTTGTCGACAGATGACACTTGTTGCCAACTTCTGACGCAGCCTGCAAGACTGTTGCAACCTAGTTACAACAGCCAGAAGGTTACCAACACATTCCTGACAGTTCATCGTGACACACTAACTGCGTTAAACAACAGAAATCAGCACATAGAAGCAGTATTTAAGAACGCTCGAACCATCCCATGATCTGAACAGTTGGGCAGTGATGTGACATCAAGCCTGTGCTACTCCGTGCCGTACCACTGACTCTGATGGTTCTGCCTCAGTTGACACACAAACTGCTGCTCATCACCTACGCACCTGGGCACCAGAGGCAGCTCCATGTTCCGGCACCATCCCTAGAGTACCATGCCAAAATCCAGCCATCTCTGCCTCCGCTACTACACTCCGAGCCCGGGAGTGTGATGCAGCCTGACATGACTGTGGTCACTGCCACCAGCCACACTCATTTACAGCCAGAAACGTGGGAACGTGGTGATGCAGCACCAGACATTCAACAGGGGACACACAGTCAGTAGCTGGCGACCATCGCCTTATATTGTCCTTGCCAACCACTAGTGATTGTAATCAAGCCTCAGTAAAGAAGTCATTGTAACCTTCATCAGACCTCCTTCAGCTGCCCAACATCCTCCCTCAGCAGAGAATTCTAACCCATGCCAAACTATCAGAGCCAGCCTGTTATTGGAAATGAGCTAAGTACATATCTTGTATCCTTGCTCAGTCTACAGAATATCACGTGTACACTGTCATTTACTTTGATGCATGGGAAGTGTGTTTGATAGCGTGTGATTCCAATGTTTGCAAGGTTGAATGGAAGTAACACAAGCCAGACCACATACCACCACTGTAGCACCAGGAAATGCAGATTTCATTATTTTGACAGTAGCTGCACTGTATTTGATATACCAGGTGTTCAAACTAATATAAATACTGATGAAAAGCAGCTGTCTGGTGGAAATGGTACCCTTGGTTCTTGAGCAAGCTAAAAGAAAGAAAAAATATGAATATTTTATAAAGATTGTTTTGTTGGCCAAAATAAGAATGTCATGGTAAAAATAGGGGCGATAACTGTACGTTACTGTATGCTGATAGTTTGAGGGAATCAACAGAACTTTCTTGTGCCAGCATGTACCTTCCTTTTTGATTTATTTGTTTGCTGGCATTGACTTATGACCTGCTGTCAAGGACTACAATGGATCATGTTACATCTGTTATTGCAATTTGTAATTGATTCTACATGTGTTCTGCTAAACAAGATGAGGATGTAGTATAATGTAATTCCATAATTAAATGGTCTGTGCTCTCTTGTATGTATAGAGTGGAGAAAAACCACCTGGCAGTAAGATCAGCGCAGGCTAGATAACATTGAATTGTGCAAAATGTTTCAGATAGTCGGAAATGCACCCTTGTGGACCTTTGGCCATAAAACGACAGCCATCTGTGATGAACACATGGAAGTCTGTGCCCTTAAAATAATTTGCCCCAGCTAATACTTGTTACGTGAAAGACTGCAGTTACTAAATAAATCCACTGAAAATAATATTTTCAACTGAACAGTCAAGGCTAAACAAACTTTGAATTCCTATTCGTGACTCTTTATATAAGATGCGAAATTCCTGTGATCGTCACTGGGTAAAGCTTGACAGTAAAATTAGCTACTAAAGTGCACCATAATGTTATTAATTTGTTAAGATAGTAAGCATAACAAAGCAGCAACTTGGACAGAACCACACTGATACACACACCCAGTCATTATCTCTTAATGGACAAAGGTACACACACTCATCACTGATGGTCATCATTTTATGGCCATAACTCTGCAACAGTTTACTTCTGACCTATGGTTATTTAGAAAATTATGCTCAATTCAACATCTCTCCCTGCAGTGCTGTGCTTTGTTGCCTTTTCATCTCCAAGCTGCCTTCTCAAGCGGCCAGGGTCTGGATCTCCTTAGGATCATGGACAGAACACCCAAAATTATTCTTCAGCAGACCTCTGTGGCCACAATGGCTCAATGTCTGTGATGGCCCAGAAAGAGCATGTTTCGCTACAGATTCTGTGGCATTACTTGTAAAAGAGGCTAATCATTGTGGTCCACACTGGCTGCGTGTTGGCCTTCCAGTGGCAGGCATTCAAATATCCTGCCGCCATCATACATCATTGTCTTTGCTGTATTATGTTGCATGCCTTGCAGTGATGTATGGTTGCAGTCATTTTCTGGCAGTGGGTATCTGTAAGATACCACAAAGCTTCACATTCTTCTCTGGATTTAAGCAGTTTGTTAGTGGACAGTGCTTGCGCAACACGTCTGTGGCATCCAGAATTTGTATTTGTGCTCCTACAATGAAGAATGAGCTACCTTCATTCCACACAAAATAAATTTTGCTGTAATAGAAAGGCGGTGCGAGTAGTTAACTAAATGGGACAACAGGCTGAATTCTTAAAGAAGGACGAAAATAAGTTTTTTACTAATCTGACTAAAATGTTGGAAAGAATTTCTGTAGCTAAGCGTAAAAGAAATTAGATATGATAATTTTACAAGCCATGAATGTGTAGTGTATACAAAATTTTCTTTGAACAGTTAGTTCCAACAAAAAAATTGTTGGAAAAAAGTAACTGCTTCATGCAGCTTAATGTAACCTTTCCAGGAAAATACCCTTGTGGCACATTAAGAAATTAAAATATAGTAATGTTGCATAATTTATACCAGATGTTCTACAGAAACCTTAAAGCAAAGAGTGAAGGCACTTTTATATTTATCACTAGCTGTTCCCAGCCACACATTGCTGTGGCTCAGCCTCGTTAAGTAGAAAAGAAAGAAAACAAAGCACAAATTTCTTACATGTATGCCCCTCCTTTCTCTGTCCATGTCCTCATCCCCCCCCCCCAACCCCCCCCCTCCCACCCACCCATCCCCGCTCCCTCTCCTTTTCCTCCTGCCTCCTCTCTGTCCATGTCCTTCCTGCTTACTATTTCCAATTCCTCCCACCACTTTGTCCACCTCCTCTTCTCCCCCCCCCCCCCTTCTCTGTGACCTTGAGCCTAGTTTATTGTTTCTGGTAAAGACATTTCCCCTTTATATATTACATATTAATTTATATATTAAAAAGAAGTACATAAAATGTGTGTGTTCAAATTCAATCTTTTGTCATAATTTTGAAGTAGTTGTTGAAAAATTTTTGTGAAGTTTTAAGTTTTTTCTACAAATGAACATTTATAAAGTATTTGCAGGCAAAATTCTTGTAGAGTTTTACAATGCTGTTCCATAAAAATATTTTATAAAACTTAAAAAGTTTGTAAAATCTAGAATATAATAAAACTCTGTACTATTTAAAACCAACCCTTATGCCACTTAGTCACTCAATTTTGGGAGGAGTTACGCATTTAGCCTCAGAAATAAAGACACAGGGTAAGGCTGAACTCTGCCAACAAATTAGAGGGTGTAGTTTTCTTCGTTCAGTACTGTTATTGAACAGTGTTGTTTTCCTCTCTGCTGACAGAAATATCCTACAGTTTTAATTTAATACATCCAAATATGCCAACACACCCACAGTGTATGTATTACCTTCTTTCTTTTTCATGTCAGGAAAGCAACTTACAGACCAGCAGATAGCTCTGGGCAACAAGCTTCTGGTGTACATCAGCTGTTGCTTAGCTGGGCGTGCATATCCAGTGGGATACATACCTTCAGATATGGTTGCCAGTGTGAAGCATGAAGTCTTCAAGTGCCTCACCTGCCTACACAGTAAAGATGCTCCTGACTCTGAGCCGCCATATCCTTACCTCAGGTCTGTCACATCACATATAGACAATGTCTTTGTATACCTTAAATACACGCATGCTGTTATGTATGCCATATTTTGATTATATGTTCCGTTTTATGTCCTTGTCCAACAAGAGCTTGTGCTTCATCTCTAATAACTTGATAGTAGATTGTAAGTGTGATGCTAATCTTCTATGTTTCATTTTGTGTGCGGTGGAGCTTATTCAAAGTTCTATTCTGAAGTCGATATCAGTCTAACATTTTGAGCTTTGCAATGCTGAATATGTCACGTAGTTGAGTTTATCAAAATGGGCAGCACTGTTGCCATATAGTGTGCGTTCAGTAGAAACTAGACTGCTTTTTAAGGAGACACCCATACCCAGAGTTACGTGAATGGAAGAAAGAGACACGTTTGTTTCCTTGTGAAACATTACTTCAGAAGATTTTGAATAATCCAGAATTTAACATTTTTCTGTTGAATGATAGGGTCAAGTTTGAATGGTTCTCCTAATAAGTGAAACCATTCAGTCTGGAAACAGGAAGGAATGGTACCTGTAGTTATCACTGACTTTTGAATGAGTCAAGTTTATTTGTTACAGAACATAAGAAAAAATATTTGGTGCAGTTTCATGTGTAGTTACATATTAGATGTGAATGTGACAGGTTTTGTGGAAAGGCTGTTACACAATGAAACCAGCTGTAGTTATTAAGTTACTAGTGAATTTCTTCGGCATTTCAGAGGAAAGGCCAACTAAAATAGATGGCATGGTTTTTTTTAACAGTTTAGGAAACAGTTACTCGATGAAAACATTGATGTTGAAGAGTACAGAACTATTACGGTAGGTGAAATCACTAGTGAAGATAATACTGAAAGTGATTTTGGGCACAGTCCAGCAATATAGCTAGAAAATGAGCAGACTTCAGAATGGGGTCCAGCATTATGTGGCAGAGATGAGAGGAGTGGTTCCTCATATTATCCATGACCACCAAAGAAGAATAGGACAAAATTTTCTGAAGGTTATTTGGCTGATGCTTACAAAATCTGGCTGAAACAGCCAAGAGGAATGAACTTCTTGATGGTGCCCTCCTGGTTTAGCCCTAGACGTACTCTGTAGAGTCACATTCAGTACCATAATGGCACAGAAAAGACAAGTAAAAAACAAGACAATTTTTCAAAATTCCAAAAAGATGGTGAAATGACATGACAAAAAGAGGAAGGTGCTACAAGAATAACAACAAACAAGGTAAGTGATCACCGAATGCTATGAATCTGGGCACTGTCTTTTAAAGCACAAATGAGCAAAAAATATCTTAACATTCAAAGCTTCCAAAACATAGCTGCTGGCTCAAGAAAACAAGATTGTTTCTCGCATGATCACAAGTAAAGTTGTCAGATTTGTAGGAAAGAAAGCTGATGAGTTTGTTATGAAAGTAAGAAATTTCATTGGAGAGTATAATTTTTCACCAGAGCAGATAATTAGTGCAGATCAGTCAGTATTTGCTGAAGAGTTACATTCTGGGAGAACTCTTGCCATTAAAGGAGCAAAACTGATTTTGGTGCTGTGAGATCAGTTGTAGCAACCACCCATTCACACGTGATAATGCCTGTTGTAATGGATCACACCCTTATTCCACACATGTATGTTTTTGTCTTGGAAACAAGTGCGAAATTTCCAACAAGTGTGACACTTGAAATACACAGTGTGAAAGCATGTGCCAGCAAATCACCAAACTTGACAAAATGGGATTTGAAAGTGTTCCTGGAACAGGTGTTACAGTCAGATTTGAATAGCAGAGATTGAATTCTTCTTTTGGTTGATTCTTGGACAGCAAATAAAGATGATGCTTTACATACTGAGACAGTTACAGCAGATGTTGAATTTCACAAGAAACTGGTCCCTGCAGAACGTACTGGATTGGTGCACCCAGTGGACATTTTCGTTTTCTGTCCGCTCAGAAGTATAGCACTGTTCATCACAGGTAGGATAATGTTATTGTCTGCAGTTAAAGTGTGGCAAAGAGAATAATTTCTTCACATTTAGTTTTTTTGTGCACATCCAGTTTCTAGCAAATAGATTCAAACAATTTATCCGCTTTGCATTCTTAAAATGTGGTTACACTGATGAACATCTGTGATCATTTCAGACACCTTCCAAATACTGTTTCGAGAGTGATTTAGAAGGAGGAGGTTCCAAAGATGGCTGGGTTCAGCTTTTCTTCTTGTGATGTGCTCGCTGTAAAATATGTTTATATCTAGACCATGAACTATTGACTTTCATGTCTACTGCGTTTGAACTACCATGGGTGTATAACATTGTTTATTTCCATGATTTAAATGTTATCAAAATCATTTGCTCGCCGGCTGTAATTTGAATGGTATGTGTATTTTTATATTGGCTGCTCAGCGTACTATATAGATTCAAAAAGTGTGTTACAACAGTTGGGTACCCTTCCTTGTTAGAAAAATACATGAAAAAACCTTTCCTTGGTGAATAGTTTGTGATGTGATGTGGAATCTGAACTATCATAAGTATGGGACCCTTTATTTTTGAAACTGACACCGCACTCAATGCACAGATCTTGCAGAGAATGACATTTAAAAATTCCCCAAGCAGTAATAGTGTCATATCACTCTCTGTCATTCCTGTAATTTTCGTAAGTGTTTAGTGTTGTTCTTGGAAACTGAAAATGGCTAATATCGGAGGAGACAGACCTTCACCATTTAGTGAAAATTAGTTATTATTCTGTTGTGCAAATTAAACCTCTCTTACTAGTGCACCTTCTTTTAATCCACATGAAACTACCATCAGTTTGTTTCACTTTGTTATATACAGTAGGTTTACTGAAATCATTGTAGGTACACAATCTGATAGTGATGTGTTCTTTTCATCCATTAACTGCTCCACAATCAAGTGTAAAATCAGATCATATGGCTTCAAACTAGGCCTTTGGCACTCACAGCAGTGATAGACAGTGACTCTGTTTCCACTTGCACTGCTCTCTTCACGTGTGTCTATTTGCATGCAGTATATTTAGCATAGCAGCAGTTGGCAGACTTTGCTGTTTCAGAAGTACTGTCACCACTATGCAAGAGGGATATAATTATTCTGTTTACTGCTCTAATAAATAATTAATTTTCTGAACAACAGTAGGGACAATGTGCTATTAATGTTCAAGGCTGTAAGTAGTTAACGAAATGTGATTAAATTTTGTAGGTATTGTAATTAAAGCTAAAGATGTTAAAATGTATTTTTATCTGCTGTTTAATGGAGATAGGTAAATTGCAAATTCGTTGCACCTTTTCAAGGCAATGTTTTTTGGTACTTTAATGGATTCATCTCTGTTTTCAATACAACTCATACTTATTAGTAATGTGTGGTATTTTAATCCACAGGGTCCTTCTACATTTTGATACTCGTGAGTTTTTAAATGTGCTTGCACTAGCATTTGAAGAGCCAGAGTTTCTGTCTGAGGTGGGGATGAGACAAGTGCAACGGCTTGTTGATATATTGTTGCTTATAATGGTGCAGGGCGAGGGTTTCACGGTAAGTGGACAGCTATTAACTGATATCATTGTGATCATCTTTTCATTTTATTTCTTCCCTTAATAAATTGGGAATGAATCAACACTGATCTCATTTGAAATTAAGATTTTGAGTTAGTTCATTATTTATAGAAACAATGAAAGATAAAGTGTTAACCTTACTGCACTTGTAGCAACTATCACCACCTTACTTACATTCTTTTTTAGTGTGGATTTTGAATTGGATATCGCTATATTGTGGGGAAAAAATGCGAACTCTTTATAGTGTAAGTTTCGTCCAAGAGCAACAAGGTTCTTGTTGATATATTTATCAGACAACATTGTGCAAAGTAGAATCTCAAAAAATAAAGGCTATTTTATTAAAAAAGAAAAAAGATCTCAAAAATGCAAATCAAAGGTGCATTTTAGGATTTACATACTACATACATACATTTCATCTCATTTTTATCACAGTTTCACATTAAATTTCTCCACAGAAATGTTCTCAGACAATTCCAAAGTACCACTTTCAACACTGCACATCTTTAAAAGTTTTGAGAAGCAACCCTTTTCCTGAAATGAGAAAGTGACAGTTGCTGAATATGAGATTGGTTTGCAAGGAGGAAAGGGTCCATAAATTTCTCTCCTGAAATTCCAAACCATCTGATTAGGGCAAGTGTGAATTTTTTTTAATGAAAGCAGTTCCTCATATCAACTTCTCAGATTTTCATGTCTGAATGTCATGCCTCAGTTTTGTATGTCTTCTACAGTACACCTCAGGTATTACTCATGTTCTTTGCTGGGTAAAGTCTACAAAGTTCACACCACATTCTATTCCTATAATGTAGCTTTTTCATTTTCCAAGAATATTGTATTTCTGTGAACTACTTTAGCTTTTATCACAGTGAGGGACATCTGAAGCTAGTTCGCTATTTGGACTTGTAAAAAGCAGTAATGTAATGTGTAAGTATCATTGCTTATTTTTTGTGAGCATCTCAACTCTTTTCAATACTGAACATGCACTTGCACAAACAACTCATATATTGGTCACAGTTAGGCACACTCTTGTTTAGGTCACCTTTTGGAAATACCATTGGAATGTTAATAATTGTCCAGCAATTTTTCCTGTACCCATTTTAGCAGTGTGATGTACATGAGTGCTAGGCGTGCCACTGCTCTCCCCACATTGCACAGTTGTCAAACTTTCTGTAAATGCATGATGCAATTGCCTTACTTTGTTCTACTTCTCTAATTGGTGAAGGTGCTCAAGTGTCACTCAGTTCATTGTAATTTACATTCACACTGCATCTCTTTGAATTGGGGATTCAGACCACTGTATTTTTGCAGCCACTCTGGCACACAGAAAGAAAGTAACAGTACCAGGTAATACAAATAACTTCAGTTACACACACAAAACATTTGCCAGTTGCGAGTAGCACTCTTGCACTGAGGGTTCTGCACAAATTTAATTATGTGTATAGATAGTTCATCCACACCGAGAATCAAGAATCTCGATAATTTTTACTTGTTAGCAATATCAATACTGGTAATATATTGATCCTGGGAGTGTAACAATTTTCAAATTTTTTCCCCTTTGCTTGTACTGTGCTTCTTGCCAAATTTCATGATTCTAGTTCAACAGGTTGTACCATATAGTGTGTGAGTATCAAAACGTGTGACATAAATGATTGCGTCTTTTAATTGCATTGACTTCGAAGCTTAAATTTTTAACATCGCTGAGGGACAACTGACCTTAGTATGCAACATAAATTTCAACTTGATACCTCTATCCATTCCTGGGAAAAAGTGATCTTAACAGATGGACAGACAGTCAGATAACAACTGACAAAAAAGTTTCTTCATGTGACATAATTACAAATTAACAATTTTAAATTTATTTTTTTACTTGTACTGTGAAACCGTGCTCCTGCCACATTTCACGATTCTGGGTCACGGAATGCACCCTATAAGTTTTAATGAGTTAGTCTGCAACTATCAGAATTTGTAACATAAGTGACTGTATCTTTTCATTGCATTGACTACGAAACTTAAATTTTTACACCATCAAGGGTCTGTGGACATTAGTATGTGACATTAATTCCAAAGTGGGACATCTACCCGATCCTGAGAAAAAGGGTTGTTAACAATCAGGCACACAGACAAACAATGAAGTGATCCTATAAGGGTTCCGTTTGTATCGACTGATGTACAGAACCCTAAAAAGGAAGGGCATGCTACTGTACAGGCACAGGATGTTCACTGCAGTTGGTCATATTTTGTGTCAAACAGCCTTTACATTTGAGGCTCACCTAGCATGTATAATTTAATATTTTGAACAAAATCAAACAATGGAAACTTAAGGTTGAAATTTCAAGATTGCTAGTCACAAGCTAAGTATGTAACAGTTTTTCATTGTGCCTGTCTGCAACTCAACGTGTCATCTTTAGAGTGAGTAGCAATTTATCTTTTCCTAATATTTTGAACAAAAGTTATACATATCAGAATAATACATATTCACCATGTAAAATATTCAATTGTTACTTTCCTTGATTTGCATCTTTCACAGCACTACACAAGTTGTCTTTATGTCTGTATCTCTGTGTATTAACATAATAAGCAAACAGTAAATCTACTGGACAGTTTAAAATTGGTTCTTACTGTTGTAAATGTTGTAAGAGATGTCTGGAGTTTCAAACTTCACTGTTATTTGTCAACCAAAGACACAAATTATACATCTACATTTGGACTTTGCAAGCTACCTCACACCATGTGGTGGGAGGGGAGGGGGGAGGTACAGTACCCTTTCATTTCCTGCATCTCTTTTACATTTGCAAATGTTGTGTTGGAAGAACAAGTAATGGTAAATTTGTAAACCCTCGTCGCCTGTTTTGTGTTATGTAAAGGCCTCGCTGCTACTGCTGTGGAGGTAGAGTTGCTCTTGTTGTTACGGTAGGCCAAGTTTGTGAGCTCATGAAATGACTTCTGGTGCAGTACACTGCTAAGACAATTTCTCCCTGCCACTTTTACAGAACTATGCCCCAGGGTCAGGTAACAGGGTAGGAGAACAAAGGTTCTACAACACTCCAATGAACTAGTTATAAAGTCACACAGATGAGTTAAAAAAGCTGACTTATCTCTGTGACTTGTCGAATAATGAAGTCTGCAACGCTGCATGTAATAAAACACCGAAAAAGTCCCTCGATGGCTAAGTACAAATAATCGTAGGTAAACTTCACAGTCCACAGCAAATGCAGTTTGCAACAACTGTCTGTTCACTTCTAAGAGTTCACTAAATGACGTTCCCTGTCTAAATCAGCCCTGGACAATGATCTCTAACCAAGTAGGCGAGAGCAGGTCTTCTACCTTTCAAATAGGCTTCTGCCCATTGTCGTCCAGTTGTTGGTGGATTGTACTCAGCCAGCAGATGGCCAAGGCAAAGTCGATACCTTCATCCTCAATGCTGCCCGTGGCACTGGTGGAAATTGCGCAGGTGGCAAGTCTATGTGTTACTGTCAACAGTTTGCATCTTTGCCCCTGTAGTGCTTTTGCCCTGGCTGCGTTTTGTGCTTACGACACAGCAGATAGATCTCCATAGCAGCTCAAATTGCTCCATTTTTCTCATTTTGGTCATTTTATGAGATATATGTGGAACTTGCTCATATAATTTCAATAGTAGATCTATTAGTTACCTACAAAATTTCTCTTGTAGCATCAGCCACTAGAGTTTGTTGAGTGTTTCCATTATGCTGTTGTTTTTATCAAATGAACCCTAATAAAACATCCCACTACTCATTGAAACTTTTCTGTCTCTTCTATTAATGCAACCTGATAAAGGGACCTGGACTGAAGAGCACACTGAAGAATCAGTCACATAAATGTTTTGAAAGCCACTGTTTTTCTGGGTAATTTGCAGTTCTTGAACATTCTTTCAGTGACTGATTGGCATCTGCATTTCCTCCAGCTAGTTTTATATGCTCATTCCAATTTAGGCCGCTCTATACAACTATGCCTAGATAGTTTGTGATTGCTAGTCTTTCCAGTGATTTCTTGCCAACAATGTAATCAAATAATAATCAGATTATTTACCTGTTTATGTGTAGTACATTATGTTTTCATTTTCATGGTCAACTACACTAATTATCCATCCTTTGCAGTTCTTCCTATATTTTAGCACAGTCTTTGTTGTGTTGCAGCCTTGCTGTAAACAACAACATTGTCTGTGAAAGACCTCATGGAGCTTCTAATTTTATCTACTAGATTATTTATATATATCTAAAAACAAAGATGATGTGACTTACCAAACGAAAGCGCTGGCACGTCGATAGACACACAAACAAACGCAAACATACACACAAAATTCAAGCTTTCGCAACAAACTGTTGCCTCATCAGGAAAGAGGGAAGGAGAGGGAAAGATGAAAGGATGTGGGTTTTAAGGGAGAGGGTAAGAAGTCATTCCAATCCTGGGAGCGGAAAGACTGACCTTAGGGGGAAAAAGGGACGGGTATATACTCGCGCGCAAACACACACACACACACACACACACACACACACACACACACATATATATATCCATCCACACATATACAGACACAAGCAGACATATTTAAAGACAAAGAGTTTGGGCAGAGATGTCAGTCGAGGCGGAAGTACAGAGGCAAAGATGTTGTTGAATGACAGGTGAGGTATGAGTGGCGGCAACTTGAAATTAGCGGAGATTGAGGCCTGGCGGATAACGGGAAGAGAGGATATATTGAAGAGCAAGTTCCCATCTCCAGAGTTCAGATAGGTTGGTGTTAGTGGGAAGTATCCAGATAACCCGGACGGTGTAACACTGTGCCAAGATGTGCTGGCCGTGCACCAAGGCATGTTTAGCCACAGGGTGATCCTCATTACCAACAAACACTGTCTGCCTGTGTCCATTCATGTGAATGGACAGTTTGTTGCTGGTCATTCCCACATAGAATGCGTCACAGTGTAGGCAGGTCAGTTGGTAAATCACGTGGGTGCTTTCACCTGCCTACACTGTGACGCATTCTATGTGGGAATGACCAGCAACAAACTGTCCATTCGCATGAATGGACACAGGCAGACAGTGTTTGTTGGTAATGAGGATCACCCTGTGGCTAAACATGCCTTGGTGCACTGCCAGCACATCTTGGCACAGTATTACACTATCCAGGTTATCTGGATACTTCCCACTAACACCAACCTATCCGAACTCCGGAGATGGGAACTTGCTCTTCAATATATCCTCTCTTCCCGTTATCCACCAGGCCTCAATCTCCGCTAATTTCAAGTTGCCGCCACTCATACCTCACCTGTCATTCAACAACATCTTTGCCTCTGCACTTCCGCCTCGACTGACATCTCTGCCCAAACTCTTTGTCTTTAAATATGTCTGCTTGTGTCTGTATATGTGTGGATGGATGTGTGTGTGTGTGTGTGTGTGTGTGTGTGTGTGTGTGTGTGTGTGTGTGTGCGAGTATATACCCGTCCTTTTTTCCCCCTAAGGTAAGTCTTTCCGCTCCCGGGATTGGAATGACTTCTTACCCTCTCCCTTAAAACCCACATCCTTTCGTCTTTCCCTCTCCTTCCCTCTTTCCTGATGAGGCAACAGTTTGTTGCGAAAGCTTGAATTTTGTGTGTATGTTTGTGTTTGTTTGTGTGTCTATCGACGTGCCAGCGCTTTCGTTTGGTAAGTCACATCATCTTTGTTTTTAGATATATTTTTCCCACGTGGAATGTTTCCCTCTATTAATTTAGATTATTTATATAAATATAATAGAGGGAAACATTCCACGTTAGATTATTTATATAAATATAATAGAGGGAAACATTCCACGTTGGAAAAATATATCTAAAAACAAAGATGATGTAACTTACCAAACGAAAGTGTTGGCATGTTGATAGACACACAAGCACACACACACATAAAATTCAAGCTTTTGCAACCAATGGTTGCTTCATCAGGAAAGAGGGAAGGAGAGGGGAAGACGAAAGGATGTGGGGATATAAGGGAGAGGGTAAGGAGTCATTCCAATCCCGGGAGCAGGAAAGACTTACCTGGGCGCACGCGCGCTCGACACACACACACACACACACACACACACACACACACACACACACACATACATATCCATCTTGCCTTTACAAATGTCTGCTTGTGTCTGTATATGTGCGGATGGATATGTGTGTGTGTGTGTGTGTGTGTGTGTGTGTGTGTGTGTGTGTGTGGGCGCGCGCGCGCGCGCGCGCGCGCGCGCAAGTGTATACCTATCTATTTTTCCCCCCTAAGGTAAGTCTTTCCGCTCCCGAGATTGGAATGAATCCTTACCCTCTCCCTTAAATCCCACATCCTTTCGTCTTTCCCTCTCCTTCCCTCTTTCCTGATGAAGCAACCGTTGGTTGCGAAAGCTTGAATTTTGTGTGTGTGTTTGTGTTTGTTTGTGTGTCTATCAACATGCCAACGCTTTCGTTTGGTAAGTTATATCATCTTTGTTTTTAGATAGATTATTTATATATATTCGCAACAGCACTGGGCCTCCAACAATACCTTGGGGTGCTCCCAAAATTAACTTTGCATGTGTCAATTTTATGCCTTAAAGAGTGATGTGTTGAATCCAATCACAAATCTGGTTTGATACTTGGTAAGCTCATATTTTGCTCACTGAACTGCATTGCAGAACTGAATTAAGTGCCTACCAAAAGTAAGGAAGGCAGCATCAGTTAGTTAAAACTATCACTTCCCTGGGTAAATCTACCTTAAATGAGCTGGTGAATAAAATTGGAAGTTACAAGGGGCATCATGGAGTATTCTGTTTTTGTGGAGGGTGTCAAAACACTACTAAATTTTATAAAATTGTAGGAATACTTTCAAATGAACATCACTTGTTGCAGATTCTAAGAGCTAACCCACACCATACACATATGTAATATTGCTCATAAATATGCATAAGGACCAGTTATTATTTCCATTACACTGTTGTTGATGAAACGTCGTGTGGCTAGGACCTCCCGTCAGGTAGATCATTTGCCGGTTGCAAGTCTTTCGATTTGACGCCACTTCGGCGATTTGCGTGTCGAACTGTTGTTGATGAAGTACTGTAACCAGCCTCTACTGCAAAAGTTGAGATGTATGTGTCTGAATCATTTTAATGTGAAACAACTCCATGAAAATTATGTCAGAAAAGCAAATGCCAGATTAACTTTGTCCAGAAAATCCCAAAGAATTAGCTTACAATTCATCCATTGTACTGGACTTGAGTACTGCTCATCATTCTGGGACCTTTACGAGGTAATAAAAGTAGAGGACACAGAGAAAATTCATAATGAATTCATTTTAATACTTTGAAGATCATGCCTTATGAGAAGAGACTAACGACGCATTATTTTCTCCCACAAAATGAAAAAGGGGGGTAAAGTAAGAGAAATTAGAACTTACACAGTAGCTATCCAACAGTTGTTCTTGGTGGTGGTGGTGGTGGTGGTGGTGGTGGTATTGTAATTCATAAGTGCCTAAACCATTGTTTTTCCAGTTCACCTTTCATGAGATGAATAGGACAGAGAGGGGAGATGGTAAAATGGAATGATAGTGACATACAGTGTAATCTTTGCCTTTCACTGTGTCATTCCTTGAAGAGTTTGTGTGACAATGAAGAATGTGGAACGAGAAATCTTCTAATATTTGTAACTTATACATCGCATTTATTATATGTGTCAAGTTAAATCAATGATCTTTCTGGCTTTCTTAGTGAAAGTGATGATTAGGAAGCTTTTGGGTTTGGTAGCTGAGCACATTGTTATTTTTCTTGCATGATATTTTTAAAACTTCACTATTTGTCCTTGTCAGGCGTGAAATGCTCATTTTCTGGACTCTAAGCAAGTTGTGAATAGGACACACTGCATGAATTACTGGCATTTGTTTGGCTGACAAAGAATAAATTGGTCTAAAGTTGTCACATTCCACGTATGGTGAGTGGAGGAGACACATGATCTTATCTGTTGTGCAGTTCCAATTCTAGCACCAGGCTGATATAACTTCTTGTACTGTTCATTGCCAAAATATTGATGTCATACTCTGTTTTTGTGAATGTAGATATAATATGTTCTTCCTGGCACCTCATAATAAATGTCAACTTTCACAGTAGCAGTGTAGCTGGGAAGAGCATATATGTTACAAATTATCTCCTCCCCTCGAGTGAAATGACAATCCTTCACACTTTATTGGTGAAATAGATTATTTCTGAGTTTGCAGCTGGGACACAACACAGATAAGATGGTGTGTCTCCTCAAATCGTCAGGCTTGGAACTGCTTCATTCTTTGAAGGTGTGAGGATGCAATTCCTTGACTGGCATACAGTATGTCTCTTTTGCAGTTCAGTTGGAGCTCAAACAGTTACGAAGGGCATTTGAAAAGTCCATGCAAAGTCCGAGAGATGGCACCACTGACGCATATAGAGTTCATTTTTAGTTAGTAGCATCTTTGGAAAGATGACACACAAAGTTTCAGCCATATTGGTCTATTTCTTTGTGTTTGGCATTTGCGTGAATCAGGGAAGTCGAGTGATTGTCAAAAATCGAGACTAAAGAGAAGCTTGATAAACTTACAGTGACTCTGCACCTTCGATTAGAATAGTTTATAAGTGGTTTCAAAATTTTCGGAGTGGTCATATGGGCACAAGTGATGCTGAATGTTCTGGACGCCCTGCGGATGTAATGACTCCAGAAATCATTGATCAAATCCATGATATGGTGCTGGATGACAGAAGAGTTAAGGTGCATGAGATTGCTAGTGCTGCGGGCATCTCGAATGAACGGATACATAATATTTTGCATAAACATTTGGACATGAGAAAGCTATCCGCAAGATGGGTTCAGTGATTGCTCACGCTTGACCAAAAACGGAATCGTGTGAAGTGTTGCAAGGATGGTTTGCAGCTGTTCAGGAAGGATCCGCAGTACTTTAAGCATCGTTTTGTCACTGTGGATGAAACATACATGCATTACTATACTCCTGAGGCCAAAAAACAATCTAAACAATGGGTTACCAAGGGCGAATCTGCACCAAAACAGGCGAAGACCAGTCCTTCGGCCGGAAAGGTTATGGCGACTGTCTTTTGGGATTCGCAAGGGATAATCCTCATCGACTATCTGGGAAAGGGTAAAACTATTACAGGTGCATATTATTCATCGTAACTGGACCGTTTGAAAACCGAGCTACAAGAAAAACGCCGGCGATTGGACGCAAAAAAGTCCTTTTCTATCACGACAATGCACCAGCACACACATCAGCAGTTGTGGTCGCAAAATTAATGGATATAGGATTCCAACTCGTTTCACATCCCCCCTATTCTCCAGACTTGGCTCTCTTGGACCCAATTTGAAGAAATGGATGGCGGGACAAAGATTTTGTTCAAACAAGGAGGGGATTGCAGCAACTAATAGCTATTTTGCAGACTTGGACAATTCCTATTATTCGGAAGAGATCAAAAAATTAGAACAGTGTTGGACGAAGTGTATAAGTCTAAAAGGAGACTATGTCAAAAAATAAAAAAGGTTTGCCCCAAACACGTTAGTAGTTTTTATTTTTGCACGGACTTTCCAAATGCCCCTCGTACCAATGAAGTGTGCACTCAATTTCTAGCAGAGGCGACTGGGGAAGGTCTCAAAATATAGTGGAAAGAAAATGACAGTATTAAATGGGATACAAACCCAGAAAAATGTGCCAGACAAGGACTAAAATCCTGATACCTGCTTTTTGTGACCAATGTATCTTCAGTTATGCTACCTGAGCATCTACCACCAGCTTCTCTATATTTATTCAAAGCCTCTCCCACAATGCAGTGGGACCAGCAGTTCAGAAAGAACAGGTATACTGTTGTTATTAAGGATCGCATTCCTTTAGTCTCTGCGAGTAGTACATTTGGCAAACACTATCTGCTAAATACTGGTGTAAGGGTCCAAGTCCTTGTCCAGCAAGCATTAAAGTGGGGAATTTTTAATATTTTTCAGTTTGGATAGTTTTTTCCCAGAGTCACTACCTGACTTATGTACATGTAATATTTAAAATTTGGATAGCCATTAAAATTACATTTTAATAACAGGACTGATTGGGTTGCAGCCAAGCCAGGTCGGTTCTCTGTTCACATTCCTGGCACGTCAGCTGGCCCGGCCGTGGTGTGGTCTGCTGCACGTGGAGCGGCAGCTCTTTGAACAGGTGGTTGAGTTCCTGACTGAAGGCAGTGGCTCACCAAGCACAGGCCACCATGAGGAGCGCCAACAGGCCCTGCTGGAGCTAATCAGAGCTGGCGGTCTGCAACATTACGACCAAGACCGCCTCCTCACTCTTGCTCACAAAGCATACTTGTAAGTATTGTGCCATTGTTCACAGGCATCCCTAACTGCTTATCCACATCACCCATGTACCCAGTTTCCTGGCAGATTAAAACTGTATGCTGGACCATCACATTAATCCAGACATTCACCGTCCACAGATATGTTCCAGATTCAAATCCTGGTGCTACACAAAGTTTTAATCTGCCAAGAAGTCCCAAATCAGTGCACATTGTGCTGCAGAGTGAAAGATTCATTCTGGCAATTCACCTACATACGTCACTCACTGAATGTATTGTCTTCAATTTCCTAAAAGCAATGGAAAAAGTAAAGGTAATCACTCACAGTTTAGCAGAGGCATTGAGTGCTCAACAGTCACATTAACAAGATTGAGATCTTTTTTATGTTCCTGTTGACAGCTTATTATCAAAAGTACAAGATGAGGTGTAACTTTTATTGCTTCTGTTGTTTATATTCCATGCCAAATTTACCATTGCCCTTTTCCTAAAAAGAATGCTGTTAAATTATATGATTTTTAATGTACTGTCTTTATCAGTCCATATCTTACATTAATCTACATTCTTAATGAATCAGCAAATTAGATCAGTACAGCCGCTTTTTGAACAGCCCTTGTACATAATACTAAATATGTGTAAAAATAAAGAAATGAAAAAATAAGTACAAAAGTTATACTGAATGGCATTATTAACAGTGATAACAGTATAGCCATCTCATGTAACATCCTTGGAAAAATATTCATCTACGTCTAGACCGTGCAATGTGATGAAAAGTATTTCCAGTACCACCATCATATCCCCTCGTCCCTGTTGTGTCCATAAATGGTACTGGGAAGGGCAGCCAGCCAACAGTAAATCTAGTTATGATCTCTATATTTTTGTGACTTTTGAGTTCTAATCATTTTGAGAGACGTGGGAGGAAATATGTTTCCAGACTTCTTGGAACGTACACTCTCAGAATTTTTGTGGGTAACCTCTCCATGATCCTAGTGTCTTCCACTAGAGTTTAAATATGACAAACTGCCTATTGGCTTATTCTCGGGTTCTTTTGCCAATAGTTGATGATTTTTCTGATGTTTCACCATCACAAGTGGCTGGCTTGTCAAAGCTTCCCTCTCCATTGCTGGTGGCGGACAGGAATCGAGCTCACAGCTGCAGATTATATGTACCTGTTGCACCAATGTCTGAGGGGCACTTCGCTGGTTGTTATCGTAGTGGTGCCCGCCTTGTTACCTGCAACGATTGTTTGCTGCAGCACTGGAATCAGGATCAATTCATCTTGGTTCTTTCCTCTTCTTTGTTAAAGCTGTTACCATGTTTGTGGATATCTGTGGCTTCACTGAACACATGTGCTTGGTAGCTCTTCTCCACAGCAAGAACTTCCATGTCGGCAAATTCTATTATGGGGTCGGTGTCTTACAGTGCGTGCTCTATCATGTCCAATTTCTCCACCCATCCCAACCTGCATTACTGTCTATGTTTGATGATAGATCATCCAAACATTTCAACATAGACTTTCCTACAAGGTCAGGGTATGTGGTATATTCCCGACATTGTTAGTGAGTCCTGTTTTTCCTTTGCTGATCTGAGATACTCTTTGATCATTTTGATCAATTTTTAAATAGTCTTTACGCCATGTGGTAATCTGTGCGGTCAACATGGTAAGGCTTTTTTTATGTGCAGATCAGTGTGCAATTTGGAGGGAGGGGTGAGGGGGGTGATTTCCATGCCCCCCTCCCCCTTTCCGATTTTAAATTACCTATCCGATCCAAGGATGTTTATTTTCCACTCACTGGGTACATAAAACTTAACATTTAATTTAAATTTGTGGACCCGTAAACAGAAAATATTGACACATTATTACTGTTAACATGTTTGCTCATTAATTTTGGAAAAAGCCTAATGTCCTTAAGCACCTCAAATCATTTCAAACTGAATTGTCATTTTCATGCTGTCATTGTTGATTTTATGTAAGGTCCACCATTCATTACGTGCGCGCTTGCAAAACAAGTAGTGTGGCAGCCATACCACAGAGGTGCCTGAGCAGCAGAGCTGAAATTCACCCACGGGTCCCGGCACAAGATGAGCAACCGCGGTTCCTGCGGCCACATTTAAATTAGACCAGATTTTGGCAACAGTGCAGCATGGACGAATATGTACTGGACAGAAGCACAAAGCAGTCCAAACTTAGCAACAATACCCAGCAGATGGGATTCGGCAGTCAGACCTTGCTAGTCGTGGACCACATGGGTCAAGCGTAACACAGCTTCCCCAGTATCACGAATGCAAAATTAGTTGGTGCTGTTCGGTTGTTCTCTCGCATCCACAAAAGATACGGCGATCTCCGCAAGTTCCCGCTTCAGTAGAATTGTTAGTGAGCTGAGTGCGTGCAGGCCTGTGAGAACTAAGGAATTTCAACCTGTGACAACTATGGAATTTCAACCTGTAAGAACTATGGAATTTCAACCTGTAAGAACTATGGAATTTCAGCATGGCTTTCTAGCAAAGCAAAATTTCACCATTCCTTAAGAACAGTGCATTACTAGGTATATGTGCAAACATATACTAACAGTGGTGCTAAAGGAGATAAAACAGACGGTGGATTTGAAAAACAAAATGGTGATGATGATGATGATGTTGATGATGCCAACAGAAAGAAATAGTGAATCTTTGGGGACTGAAAACTGTGAGAATTGCGAAGGTAGGGATGGGAGTAACAGTAGGCTTGAAGTTGTAGTAGGAAATTGTGTAGCATTATCGCATTTTCAAAACTAACAAAAGATTAAGCTGTGTGGCTATCTGTAAATGACTAAAACTTGGCAATATTCAGTGTGTTCTGAAGTTTGTGAACTTACGGTGGAAAGCATGGAATGTGTGCATATAGAAAATGCATTTTTAGTTGGTGTTTCTGCTGATAATACAAAAGAACTAAATGATAAAATTTGTGATCATGCAAAGTGCAAATGAGGATAATTGTGAAAGAGTTGGAGGAAAAGCACACATTCAAAGAAGTATTAATTAAAGAATCTTCTTGTGATGAATGTAATAAATTTAAGATATTTAGAAAGAACTGTTTCCAGTCTTTGCTAGACAATATAAAAAAACTGCTTTGAAGACTTGGATTTCTTTTCATTTGCAGCCATTTTAAATTCAGAAGCATAGCCGTGAGACGGATATGAACGTGTTTTTTATGGTTACATATCAATTCCTCACTTATGTAAGAAGGTAGATTTTAAATTAAGTGAAAGCACATGTGCTTCACTAGTCAAAGATTTTCGAAAGATTTTATAAAGAAAATCCTCAATGCACGCCAACTTTTGTGAAAAGAACTTGTGAAAGCAATTGAAATTATATCTACATTTACAGCTGAATGTGAACGTGGATTTAGTGCCATGAATCTAACACTGACTGATCAGAGAAATCAGTTACAAATTCTGACATTTTCAAGTCTATTTTTCATTTCAATAAATGAACTTCAACTGCACTGCTTCTATGCAGAAAAATTTTGAACAAGATGGATCGTCTCAGCATCACAGCGCCTTTGACACGCCAACTGCCAAACCCTCGAATCTTCAGGACCAGTCTCATTCTGTGTTTTAACTGTGCAAACAATATCTGTATAAAATAAAAAACTTATGAACGCTAACTAAACTTCACATAATCACTAAGACTACCCCTTACGTGCTTTGCAGTTTCAGAAATAACCACTGAAATGCTTTATTTTGAGATGCGAAACAAATAGCTCAAAGTAGTATATGAATCACCAGATGCAGGTAATGGAATGTTATTGCCACTTGCATCTCTACAGAAATTGCATTTCGTGTAACAGTATCTTCCGTATAGATACATGTTTCTGTTTCATAACCAAAAATTCAAAATCTTGCTGTGACGTTCTTGTGGAATTTTCAAACAAAACATCGCCATCATTTTGCATATCTTGCGGTAAAGTACCTCTGTTATTTAGATACTTTTTTAGCCATAGTTGCCTTTGTGAGTTCTTTCTTTATTGCCTTTTTTTATCACAATAAACACAGTGCAAACTGCACTACTTTACGCTGAAATGGCTGAATGGATTTGGATGGAATTTGGAGTGGAGATGAGTATACCCTAAATTAGCACCTAGGCTCTATATGTTTAATATAAATAGTGTATCACAGTACACATACATGTAAAATACAACATTAAAACATTGATACCATATATCTCAAAAAGTTATTGACTGATTTACTTCAAATTTTTCCTGATAGTGTAGTGAACATTTAGATGGACACAGGCTATATCTTTTTGTAATATACATTGGAAAGTGATTTTACACACACACACACACACACACACACACACACACACACACACACACACACAAGTGTGCGCGCACGCGCGCCCACCCACACACACACACACACACACACACACACACACACACACAGAGAGAGAGAGAGAGAGAGAGAGAGAGAGAGAGAGAGAGAGAGAGAGAGAGAGGGGGGGGGGGGGGGAAGCACAGAGAGAGAGAGAGAGAGAGAGAGAGGGGGGAAGAGTTGGATGAGGACAAAGGCGTAGGCTACACATTTTAAATTGTATATAATACAGAGAGTCTCGAGAGAATTTTTGAAGTGGCATATACATGTGGATAGTAAGTCTTAGCATTAACATTTATTCATAAGTAAGTTTTTAATTATGGGTAACAGTGTGGGACAAATCTAGTAATTGACAATACTAACACACGAGGGCATTCTCTTCCCTCCCAAACCCCCCCCCCCCCCCCCCCCAAAAAAAAAAAAAAAATTGCCCATTGTTGCAGATTCCTATGTATATCTGCTGAGAGAGAACACACATTGATTAACCAATTCATGTTTCAAATAATACAATAATGTACATCTGCCAGACATTCCATCTAAAAAAACAAAATCACCTGCATCTCCCTCCATGCAGTTGGATCCTTTTACTTTTCCAGTGACCTACAGAGTATAAACTGCTTTTAGAAGGGGAGTAAGTTCTTTTTATAATCTACATAAGATGGTCCAAGTACATCAGCCAATCCATTTGCATTTCCTCAACTGAAAAATTTTAGTTGCTTTTCTGATCCACAATGACGAACTTTAATGTTTCATTTCAGTGTCCATGTGGTGACTGAAAGAATGAACCACATTATGATCTACAGTGAAATTGTTTCGGAAGACATAATTCAATATTTTGTGTCAGTGACCAAGGTGTGCTGCAGATTACCAAGGAAATGCGGGAGTGCCACAACAACTGCTTATGATCAGTAAAAGTCAGATTCACTAACCATAAATACAGACAGATATGTCATCAATATTACCTGGGTTGTGCGTACACAGTGAAGTCCACAAGTCATACTGAGTGGCAGAACAGAAGGGGCCGAGGATGATTGATGGTGCTTAAGGATGAAGGGCTTGAAGGACATAGAGCATCAGTAGGTGATGGAGGCAATGGCTTGATGACAGTAACTGTTGGTGGGATGATGATGTTTCTGGGACATGGGGTGTTGGCAGATGTTGGGTGATGGTGGATGTCAGGGATGTAGCTAGATGGCAATGCTTCTGGAAATTCAGGCCTTGGTGGATGGAGATGGTGATGGCTTGACAATGGCAGCCACTGGTGAGACGACACGCAGCAAGATGTGGCACCTGGGAGCAGCGGACTGTGGTCCTGCATATTGCTGGCAACAGGTGCTCACAGCAAGGGTGATGACTCCGATCGCTGGGTTGCTGGTGTGACCAATGTGACACCCAGAGGGTGTACTGGCCACAGCATGGTGGCCTAAATACTCTCCAGCGGAGGGATATCGGAGTGACATTGGGTGGGCATGAGACGTTGCATAACAAAGTAGTGTCCAGATTGCAGCACTCTACCATGATAGTAACGCTGCCTATCAGTGAGGCTGATAGTGTTGGACGCCATGGAGGAGGTGTTGAAACTATGACATAAATGGCCTGAGCTGTGCAAGGCTAGGCTTGTAAACAGATTGGTGAGTTATGTTGATGTGAACTGTTAATCACATCCTCCTGGAGAGCTGGCAACCTACAACACCTGCCTGGAAGACAGTATAGTTCTAGGCTGATATAATATGTACTTTGAACTTCTCTGCTATCTTCTGTTTCAGCATCAGTATGATCACTGAACAGCAGAGTAGATTATTTTGATTGGTGTGCTGACTTTATGAAGACATAACTATATAGGATTTTTCATCAGATTGGTTGGCAAAATGTTTTTCTTTTGAATTCATTGACTGTTTCTTGCATTGCTCTCCTTATGCTCATTAGGCTTCATTCAGCTTTTGATTGTTAATAAGGCTTTGAATTCACTTAAATCTGTGATGAAACTGTCTATGCTTTTTTAGTGCTTTCTAATATGTTTGTTTGAACCACTACTTTAGTATTGTGCAAAAAATCATTACTTTTTCCAAATAAATGGAAAAACTTTCCTACATATGGAATAGGTAACCAATATTATATGTAGTTACAAATATAGTAACAAAATAGGTGACAGCCAAGGGAGATGTGACTTTTGCTGGCAGTATATATAGATGAACTTTGGATGACTAGACGTTACATGAAATGTTCCAGGTTCAATTCTTATTTCATATTGTGATTAGTGTGGACTAAGTTATTCCAAACAATTAATGCCCATTGTCAAAGGAATACTTAAGTTTGTTTCTTGGTATAAAAATGTTTCTTAAAATGGAATTTTATGAGCCTGTTCAATAGATTGGAACCAAAAATAGTTGAATGTGATATTTATCAGTTTGTCTTAACAATGATAGCAAAACATTGTGGTAGCAGACAGAAAGCACAGTGCAGGCCAGCCCTGAAGTCGGAGCAACTAGAACAAAAATGGCATGATGAACAAATCATAACAGATATTATCTGTGCCAGAAGGTACTGAAACTGGTTTTTTTGTTGATCTCAGGACTTAGTAAAATCCTATCATATTAGTGATGTGGCAAAGGAAACTCTAGGACACTCTGCAAAAAACTCGTGAAAGTTATATTGTCCTACGTGTGTTAGCACTGTGGCTGCATGGCTTGCTCCTGATCTGTCTCTAATGCAGTTGATAACAACAAAATATGCCAAAAGCTGGGTAAATAGTTCTTTGCTACGTCTTTCTTGCAACTAGAAGCTAGACCAGGACTCAAACTTGGAACCTTTGCTTTTCTCAGGCAAGTGCTCTACTGACAGATATCCAAGAACAATTTAAGATCCACCCTCACAGCTACACTTCCACCAATACCTCTCTCCCACATTCCAAAACTTCACAGAAGTTGTCCTGCATACCTTGCAGGACTAGTACTTCTGGAAGAAAGGGTATCACAAGACATGGCTTAGCTGCAGTCTGGTGAATGTTTTCCAGAATTAATTTTCATTCTGCTGTGTAGTGTGTGCCGATTTGAAACTTCTTGTCATATTGCCTTCCTTGTCCTATTTTGTGTCCCAGGATGTGCCTTGCCATCTTTCCACTATGACTGGGCAGTTGCTCTACTGAGGCACTGCTGGTCTACTGATTGTTCTTATTTTGCTACTCCTGTTGAGACATACTGTATTATAGAACTGAGTATCCCACTAAACTACTTTGGAACCAACCTGTTGAATGACCATATAAAGTTTCTCTTTTAAAAATATTTTGTTTGTGATGAGAAACAAACTGAAATTTTCTTTTGACACTGGGCAGTATTTATTTGGATTACTCCATCTACATATTTCAAAAACATAATTGCAGATATCTATTGAAACACCAGAGAAAATGCAGCTTGTAGCAGTTGTCATGTAAGGAAAAAAATCTGAGTATTGGAGCTATTGTTTGTAAAAGTTCTAAAAGTCACTGTTCTTTTCAAAATGAGTTTCATGGTACTGTACAAAATATTAAAAATTCTTAATGTAATGTAGATTTCACACGTATTGCTACTGCATCAATCTTTTCAATTCAGGGGATTATTTGTGTACATCTAAATTGTTCCTGTTGTGCTGCCACATAAGAAGACAGTCCATGTTTAGTACTGACAAGGGAACCTCCCCATCGCACCCCCCTCAGATTTAGTTATAATTTGGAACAGTGGATAGGCCTTGAAAAACTGAACACAAATCAATCGAGAAAACAGGAAGAAGTTGTGTGGAACTAAGAAAAAATAAGCAAAATGTACAAACTGAGTAATCCATGGGCAACATAGTCATCATCAAGGCACAGGCGCGCCGTGGTTCCGTGGTTAGCGTGAGCAGCTGCGGAACCAGAGGTCCTTGGTTCAAGTCTCCCCTCGAGTGAAAAGTTTACTTAGTTTATTTTTGCAAAGTTATGATCTGTCCGTTCGTTCATTGACGTCTCTGTTCACTGTAATAAGTTTAGTGTCTGTGTGTTGCGACCGCACCGCAAAACCGTGCGATTAGTAGACAAAAGGACGTGCCACTCCAATGGGAACCGAAAACATTTGATCGCAAGGTCATAGGTCAACCGATTCCTCCACAGGAAAACAAGTCTGATATATTCTACACGACACCGGTGACAGCATGTTCGTCACATGACAGGAATATGTTGTCGACCCACCTAACTTGTACACTTGGCGAATGGGTAAAAAGATTCTTCTACCTTTCCCGATTTAGGATTTCTCGTGGATGTGATAATCACTCCCAAAAAAGTGATGAAAACATAAGAGTTTGTCACATAAACTGCAACAAATGAATGCAACAGTTTCACAGTCGCACAGTTTTCCCTGTGCTCTGTCAAAACATGTTTTTAACGTTTTCAAATTTTTCCGTGTCTAGACCGTTAAATCCTGCATATGTCCAAGCAAACCTGAACATGTCTTGGAATTTTGGAGAGCGAAGTTGATTATGAGTGAGTGCCTGAACTTTGATAATTGACTGAAAATAAAAAATTAAAATTTCCATTCGAGGGAAGACTTGAACCAAGAACCCCTCGTTCCGCAGCTGCTGACGCTAACCACGGGACCACGGCACTCCTGAGCTTACATTATCCTTGATGTTGCATATCTTGCACATGGACTACTCAGTTTTTATATTTTGCTTATTTTTTTCATAGTTCCACACAACTTCTTCCTGTTTTCTCAATTGATCTGTGTTCAGTTTTTCAAGGCCTATCCACTATGCCAACTTATAACTAAATCTGAGGGGGGTGCGATGGGGAGGTTCCCTTGTGAGAACAATTTTCTATAGTCTTGTTGGGTCTGAACACTGAATATTTTGTGACTTTTCAGAACTGTCTGCATATTTCAAGTGCCTCAATGACACCGAGTTTCACATCTATGGATGATTAGTGACTTATCAAGATGGCAGTGTTTTATTTCATTTTTTACATAAAATAAATAGCTCAGTTATCGCTTCATAACATTTTCAAATGTACAAACTGACTGTGTAGCAAGCTGTGCCAGGCATTTGATTACTGCGGTTCATGAAGAAAATATCATCTTCTGTTAGGAATGTAATTATACAACAGGTGATGATAGCTTTTTATTATCAAATGCAGAACTCCACTAGAGTACAAACTCAAAGATGGTGCACCCTCTTGAAATGATGGAGGTTTGAGCATAGATTCCTTTCCCATTCTTGAAAAGAAAAACACTAATGAAATGCTTGGTGAGCTGGATGACTTGTATGAAAACGGCATCCCCAATTATTACTCTGTGGCTTAATGGAATAGTGATTTCCAGTGTGGCAAAGTTATTGGATGATGAGGAGAAAAGCATTAATTCATATCCTAATGAGGAACTAGTAACTCAAAAGCAAATACAGTGGTCATTTGCAAGCTTCTAGATGTGATAGAGTTAGTAGTTTCTCATGCCTGAGCAAAAATTACACCACAAGAAGTAACAACATAAAAAGGTTATGGCTTGGCCAGTGTGATGACCTTTTTTGAACATCTGATCACCATGGATGCATGCTGTATTAATTGTTGTGACAGTTCTAAGCAGCCGAGCAAGCAACGGGAGCACTCAACATCACTGCTGCCAAAGAAAGGGAAACAAACATAATTTCCGAAAGTCTCTTTAGTGTCCTTTAGAACTGCCATGGTGCATTGTTGGCAGATTATCTCTGTAGGGGTCAATTATTAGAAAATAATGGGTTGCATATTGATACAAAGTGTCAGACCCATGCAGCACTGGATGTTGTCCAAATAAGTTCACTGCAAAATGTGTCCGTAAGTTATTCACTTCAGGCAGCTACTCTGGACTATAAAATTTTTCCCATCCTCTTTATTCACACACTATGACTTCTACTTTCCTCACATGAGGAACCAGCAGCAGGACATGAATTTTGAATATTACAAGAAGTGATACATAGTAGTAGTCTGGGATCCATTTCTGTCAGTCCTAGAAATTGTAAAATGTCAAGTTGCACAATGGCTTGGAGTGTGTATTAAACTGTAGTACACCCTGCAGTTGGGTATTAAATTAGTTCAAAGGTCAGAGGAAGTCAAGTGTATACTGTATAACAGTTGGGACATGGGTAACAGGAGCACTACAGTGATCACATCAACTTTTGAGTTCAGTCTTGCCTTTACTAATTGTGGATACCACATTAACAGTTATAAATATCATCTAATGGGAGAGTGCAATAGAGATTATCTTAATTTTTCCTTCTGCTTGTACTTAACAGAAATGCATATAACGTAGAAATGTTTACCTCATTATTCCACTAAATCATTGTGGGCATAATGTTGTGACATTGCAAGCAGTTGACTAATTGTTTCATAAATATAAAAACTGAATAAATTTGTTTAAAAATTACAATATTTTATAATTATTGACATTTGTCTCTGCATTTGATTAGACATAATTCCACTTGCATAACCATTAATGGGTGGACAAACAATAATCAAAATAGGAGCAAGAAAGAAGTGAAACAGAAACTTAAAAATTTTGAAATCTTGGAATAGGAATATGGTGGTTGTGATGTATGACAGTTAATGTGGAGATGTGTTAGGAAGTAACAAAAATATATTGAAGCTGATGACTAGACAGCAGTAACCAAAGCATGCTGATTAGCATCAACAACAGGAATTTGCATTAATATTTAAGCATTTTGAATCAATGACATAAGAGTAAAAAGCAGTAGCAATGTCAGTTTACCACACAGAGTTCTATCTTTAACTAAACAGAAACCAGATATACTAACAGACATAATTCAAATAGCGTGGTAGAGGTCGTTGAATTCATGTTTGTTTTCATTCCTGAGCATGTTGCGAGGTTTGTGTTATATCATAGTATTTATTGTTTTGTATTTTCATTATGCAGGTGGCTTATGCTTTTAATTACTCATTCAAGAACAATATATCTATCACTTTTATGCCATTCTGCATGTCCATTTAAGCGTCACTGTGTCAGTTACTTGCTCAGGTAGCTGTTGTACATTCTTTCTTCAGCTCATAGACATCACCTTTTCTTAATGAACTGGAGTATATAGTTTAACAGGTCCCACTTAATTTTCTCCTTGTGAAAAATCTTTTTTTCTGACTTGATTTAAGTAGACATACATAATTTCTGAAGTGCCTGTGATGTCAGTTTGATGACTAACATAATTTATTGTATTGTCAGCTACCGTGTATGTGAGCTATTGTATGAACAAAGACATGAATATGACAAGATTCTGCAGTGTTACCTATGGGATCCACTCCGTAAACCGCAGGTGTTTTCATATTTGCGCAATATTCTTTTGTTGTACAATAACACTGCTGAAAGGAGTAAAGTAGAAGCCCAGGTGGTGGATAATATAAAGGTGAGACCTATTTAATTTTCCCTTGAACTATATTTCAGTTTTTTGGACCAGAGTTTCAGTGCACAAATTCAACAATATAGCTGTAAACAATATTTTTGAGAAGTTCCAAAAACTTAAGATGAAAATTATGTTTTTAAATTTGTGTGTGGCAGCCCACTACATTTTTCTCTCTGTTGCTTGTTATAAACACTTCCCCATTGCCATAAATATTGTTAATATTAATTTATGGTGTTCATTTTATTGTGATTATGAGAATAGTCTGGCTAGGTAGCAATGTATCTTTGACTGAGTTAACTACGTGATTGTCCTTAGTGTTTCTCTGTTGTCTGAAATGGAGATACAAGCAATGTTAGTCTATTCTCATTTCTTTAACTTAACTCAGCTACAAAGGCACTGGGATAACCAATTGCAAATTTTCGACCTTTACTTCTCTTTAGTAACTTTTTTTTTCTCCTGACTGGTTTGAAGCAGCCTGCCACAAATTCCTCTTATGTGCCAACCTCTTCATCTCAGAGTAGCTCTTGCAACCTATGTCCTCAATTATTTGCTGGATGCATTCCAGTATCTGTCTTCCTCTGTAGCTTGTGCCCTCTACAGCTCCCTCTAGTATTGTGGAAGTCATTCCCTAATGTCATAACAGATGTCCTATCATCCTGTCCCTTCTCCTTGTTGTCTTTTCCACATATTCCTTTCCTCTCTGGTCCTGCACAGAACCTCCTCATTCCTTACCTTATCAGTCAACCTAATTTTTAACATCATCTGTAGCACCACATCTCAAATACTTCGATTGATTTCTTTCCTTGTTTTCCCATAGTCCATGTTTCACTACCTTATGGTGCTGTGCTCCAAACATTGTTTCTCAGAAACTTCTTCCTCAAATTAAGGTGTATGTTTTATACTAGTAGTCTACTCTTGGCCAGGAATGCCCTTTTTGTCAGTGCTAGTTGGCTTTTGATGTACTCTTTGCCCTGCCCGACATTGTTTACTTTGATGCTCAGGTAGTAGAATTCGTCAACTTCATCTACTTTATGACCATCAATCTTGATGTTAAGTTTCTCACTGTTCTCATTTCTGCTACTTCTCATTACTGTAGTCTTTCTTCGATTAACCCTCAATCCATAGTCTGTTCTCATTAGATTGTTCATTCCATTCAGCAGATCACATAAGTCTGCTTCACTTTCACTCAGGATAGCAATGTCATCAGTGTATTGTATCACTGATATCCTTTCACCTTGAATTTTCTTTTATTTCCATCATTGATTCTTTGATGTACAGATTGAACAGTAGGGGTGAAAGACTAAATCTGTCTTACATCCTTTTTAATCCAAAAACTTCATTCTTGGTCGTCCACTCTGTACTCTGGTACATATTGTATATTGCCCGTCTCTCCAGCTCTCCCTATAGCTTACCCATGTTTTTCTCAGAATTTCAAACATCTTGCACCATTCAACATTGTCAAATGTTTTTTCCAGGTTGACAGTGTTCTGAATGTCCATCGGTTTTTCTTTAGTCTTGCTTATATTATCAGCTGCAACATCAGAATTGCCTCTCTGGTGACTTTACCTTTCCTAAAGCCAAACTGATTGTCATCCAACATGTCTTAAATTTTCTTTTTCTGTTAAGCTGATTGTGTGATAATTCTTGCATTTGTCAGCTCTTGCAGTCTTCGGAATTGTGTGGCTGATTTTTTTTCTGACAGTCACATGGTATGTTGCCAGACTTGTGTGTTCTACACACCAATGTCAATAGTCGTTTTGTTGCCACTTCCACCAACAATTTTAGAAATTCTTATGAAATGTTATCTGTTCCTTCTGCCTTATTCTATCTTAAGTCCTTCAAAGCTCTTTTAAATTCTGATTCTGATACTGGATCCCCTGTCTCTTCTAAGTCGTCTCCTGTTTCTTCTTCTATCACATCAGACAAATCTTTCCCCTCATAGAGGCTTTCAGTGTACTCTTTGCACCTATCCCCCCTCTCCATCTTAATGTTACCGCCCTTCCTTTTAGTGTCACCAAAGGATGTTTTGACTTTCCTATATGCTGAGTCAGTCATTCGACAATCATTTCCTTTCCAATTTCTTCACGTTTTTCATGCAACCATTTTGTCTTGGCTTCCCTGCATTTTCTATTTATTTTATTCCTCAGTGACTTGTATTTCTGTGTTCCTAAATTTCCTTAACATCTTTGTACGTCCTTCTTTCATCGATCAACAGAAGTATTTCTTATGTTACCATGGTTTCTTCTATGTAGCTACATTTTTCTTTCCAGCTTTTGTGATGAACCTTTTTAGAGATGTCCATTCTTCTACGACAGTACCGCCTCCTGAGCAATTCCTTATTGCTGTCTCTAAATCCTTAGAGAACTTCAGATGTATCTTGTCATCCTTAGTACTTCTGTATCCCACTTCTTTACGTATTGATTCTTCATGACTAATGTCTTAAACTTCAGCCTACTCTTCATCACTACTACATCATGATCTGAGTCTATATATGCTCTTGGGTATGCCTTACAATCCAGATTTCGGAATTTCTGTCTAACTATTATGCAATCTAACTGAAATCTTCCCATATTACCCAACATTTTCCAAATATGTCTCCTCCCCTTGTGATTCTTAAGCAGAGTATTCGCTATTACTAGCTGAAATTTATTACAGAAGTCTATTAGTCTTTGTCCTCTCTCATTCCCTGTCCCAAGCCCATATTCTCCTGTAACCATTTCTTCTACTCCTTCCCCTACAACTACATTCCAGCCCTATGACTTTTAAATTTTCATCTCCTTTTACATACTGTATTACCCTTTCAACAGCCTCATATACTTTCTTTCTCTCTCAATCTAAAGCTTGCAACATTGGCATATGTACCTGAACTATCATTGTTGGTGTTGATTTGCTGTCAATTCTATGGACAGCCGTATCACTGAACTGTTCACAGTAATACACAATCTGCCCTACCTTCCTATTCATAGTGAATCCTACTCCCATTATGTCACTTACTGCTGCTGTTGATATTATCCTATACTCATCTGACCAGAAATCCTCATCTTATTTCCAATTCACCTCATTAGCCCCTACTATATCTCCATTGAGCCTGTGCACTTCCCTTTTCAAATTTTCTGGCTTTCTTACCATGTTAAAGCTTCTGACATTCCAGGCCCCGACTTTTAGAATGTTATCACTTCATTAGTTATTAATTTTTTTTTCATAGGTGCCTCCCCCTTGACAGTCCTGTCCTGGAGATCCAAATGGGGGGACTATTCCAGAATCTTTTTTCAATGGAAAGATCATCATGACACTTTTCCATTTACAGGCCACATGACCTGTGGATACACATTGTGTCTTTAATGCAGTAGTTCCCATTGCCTTCTGCATCCTCGGGCCATTGATCATTTCTGAGTCTTCTGCCTTTAGGGGCAGTTTCCCACTCTAGGATTGAGACAGTGCCCAAACTCTCTGTCCACTCCTTCGCCCTCTTTGATGAGGCTGTTGGCAGAATGAGGGAGACTTTTATGCCGGAAATCTTCAGCCATCAATGCTAACTATTAATCAAGATTTAAGTTGTGGCTGGTTTCAAACACGGAACTGAGGATGTTTTGATTACTGATCAAAGATGCTACGCCTAGACCACAAACAACCTCTAATTAGCACAACGTAACTCATAAGAACAAGTGGTGTGACAAGAAGAGAAAATAATGTGCTGCAAATGTCTAAACCTAATGTACATGGCAGAATGGACTCCATGATAGACCAGACCACCATTTCAAACCAGCCTTATGCAGCTTTGTCAATAATGCTGACCTCATGCTTTCACATTTTAGTATTTACACTCAAATATTTTTAAATGCTGAGTGTGGCTAAGTTAAATTGTTAGCAATTTTCATCATGTTATATTTAGTTAATATTGTCTTTCACTGCAATGAAGATTTGCATAAAGACATCATTCCACCAGGTTGTATTTTAAAACGGTGCTTCACTCAGCACTACTAGTTTCAGGCATGGCCCAGTCTAAAGTGAATGTTTGCATGAACAATACATCCAGTGTAGTGGTATGGCTTTTAGGTTGTAACTTTCTTTTTATTATGGTATGTTGTTATGTTTTAGATGCATTTGAAAGTGGACCATGCCCAAAAATAGTTCTGCTGAGTAAAGTACAGTTGTAAAATACAGCCCAGTGGGGTGATGTCTTTCCTCACATTTATAGTGGCTATATAGCCCACCCAGAAGAAAACGAACAAAGAAGGTTGTCTTTGCCTGTGTAAAACAGGAAATTCATTTAAGAAATTTGTTAAACTTACAGAGAGACAGAAATGCTGGCTCTAAATACCAATAGAAACACTCAAAATCAAAAATAATAATCCTAGCTTTTCAGAAATATATGTTCCGTCTGCAGGGAACAAAGAGGGATTTGTTGGGGAAAGATTGGAATGGAAGGGCAGGTCCCAGAAGTGGGTGGCTATGAGAACCAGGATGCTTCACCTTTTTTCCATGGTTTCATGGCCATGATGGAATTCAGTGATTCTCCAACAGAAAGAGATTCCTACTGAATGGTCTGAACATGACCACAGTAGTGGTCGAAACCAGTCACCTTGATAAATAAATCGTGGTTAATACTGTTTTTAATAGTAAATAAATGGAATTTTTAATCTCGGAAGCAGTTTACACAGTCGTGGTACAAGTTCATGGACAGTATCTTTGTGATCTGGATTCACTGTAAAGAAAGTACTACTACTCCTCCACCAATAGCTTAATACATTTCCCACCTTAAATTCACCCAGATTTCTCCAAGTCTTCAGCGTTAGCCCCGTCCTGGAAGTTGACCTCCATCTTCCAAAGACCTGCAACAAACTTCAATGCACATCAAACCAATCCCCCCCGAGGGGCTCACATCTCTTTCTTGTGAGAACGTGCTTGATCACCATGACTAACCAACCATGTAGCACCAGTTCCCTTTTCTATTGCAAGCCTATTCTTTTGTTTTTCTCCCTCTGCCTTTCACAAATTGTGCTGGGAAGGTGACCCACTGTGGTGTACATTCCACTTTTTGTGCCTTTCTGTCTTTGCGTCCTTCCTTTCTGGCAGAGGTGCTACACCAAAAACCCAACACAATAGAAATAATTGCTGTTACACAGGTTGTCATGGACTCTGTCTACAGCAGACAAGTGCGCTCTTTGTGACTTTGTAGGCCTTAGCTGTTTGTGTGAGGATGCCTCTGGATTTTACCGTTTGTAATGTGTATCTCTCTCCTGATTGTGAAGTGTTTCAGACTGTATTGTCAGCTGTGATTTCTGAGCTCCTCCCGCCTTTCCTCTTTTTGGATGACTTCAATGCCAGCAACCATCTGCAACATGGGACTACAGCCGTTGGCCGTGGTACAGCTATTGAAACATTGCTCACAGAGCTTGGTCTGTCTCTTGAATGCTAGTGCCCACACACCCTTCAGTGTGGCATATGGATCTTATTTGGCCTTTAATCGTCCCATTTGCAACCCTAATCTTCTCCCTTCCAGCCATTGGTGAGTCCGTGACAACTTGTGTACCAGCAGCTATTTTCTGATTGTCCTGTCCCTCAATCAGCATCACTTACCTGCGTGTCCATGCAGATGAGCTCTCAACAGTGTTGACTGGGATGCTTTTGTCTCTGCCACCACCCTTAGCATCCCACCATGTGGAGATATCGATGGGGTTGGCCAGAGTATAGCCATTCGATCGGCTGCAGACTTAATCATCTCCTACACCTCGGCATACCTCCATCGGAAGACAATGTGGATAACGGTGGACTTAAGAAATCACCATGGCCATTAGAGATCACAGAGAGGCTCTCCTACATCATAAGCAACATCCATCGATGGAGAACCTCATTGCCTTAAATGGCTCTATGCATGGGTCCACTGCCTAATAAAACAACAGAAAGAAGGATGCTGGGAACAGAGTGTTACAACAACTGGACCACGTTCCCCTCCTTCATAGGTTTTGACAAAGGGTCAGTGCTTCTGTGGACAACAGTCCTCCCACATGTGTATCAGGTGTCTCTCTGAATGGTATTGTATACACTGACCCACATGCTATCATCAAACACATTGCTCAAGCCTCCGTGTCTGAGGAATATCAGCCTGCATTTTGTGTCCTCAAATGGTGGATGGAGCGAATTCACTTTCCTGTCACTACATGTAATATAGAGCCCTATAATGCCCTTTCAGTGAGTGGGAATTCCTTAGTGCCTTAGTCCTGTGCACTGACATGGCTCGAGGGCCAGATTACATCCACAGCCAAATGCACTAACACCAATCGGTGGATTGCCAACATCCATCCTTGCCATTTCTAACCATGTCTGGAGCAAGGGTGAATTCCTATCTCATGATCGTTCTGGTACTGAAACTGGATAAACACCTCCTTGTGATGGACAGTGATCACCCAATTAGTCTAACTATTGTTCTCTGCAAGTTGCTCGAACGTATGGTGAGCCAGCAGTTGTGTTGGTACCTTGAGTCTTGAGGTCTTTTTGCTCTGTCCCAAGGCAGTTTTCATAAAGGTCATTCTACTGCCAACAATTTGGCCTGCCTGTAGTCTGCCATTCAGTCAACTTTTTCCCTTATCAGTGTCTTCTTCAACTTGCAAAAGGCTTACAACGCCATATGGTAGAATCACTATCTTCATTACTCTGTCGGTGGGGTCTCAGAGGCCCACTCACGACTTTTGTTGGGAACTTCTTGTTACTCTGTATGTTCTGGATTCAAGTTAGTACTTCCTACAGAACCCTTCATGTACAAAAGAATGGGATCCTGCAGGGCTCTTCACTGAGTGTTCCCCTTTTTCTGGTGGCTATCAGTGGTCTAGCTGCAGCTGTGAGGCCTACGGTGTCATCCTTAGGTTTTTTGAATGTACTATTGCTCCTCCACTGTGGGTGTTGCTGACTGCAGGGTGCCATACGAAACGCACTGTGTGGGCTTTTATCCCTGGTTTCCAGTTTTCAGTCAGACTGGTCTTCAGTGCTTCCCCAACTTAAGCAAACATGCTGGCCACAGCTTAATACTCTTCACTGCCTTAGTAACACCAGCTGAGGTGCAGACTGCTCTACACTTTTGTGGCGTTACAAATCTCTGATCCTGTCCTATCTTGATTAGGGGAAGTCTGGTATATTGCTCATCATCACCTTCAGTATTGTGGATGCTGGACCCGATACACCATTGTAGGGTCTGACTTGCAACAGGTGCCTTTCAGGCTAGCCATGTGAACAGGCTATTTGCGGAGACTCATAATAGGCACCAACTGCTGCCCAATTACATGATGCACATTTGCTGCTCCCCTGTGCTTCTGAACTATTGCACGCTTTATCCTGGTAGTGGGATCAAACTCGCACAACATAGGCCCAGGACTGGAGTCACTATCACAGTTTGTATACACCATCTGCTCTGAACTCCATCTTCCCCCTTTCTCACATCTTGTCGGGGAGCAATCACATACGCCCTCATGGCGTGTAACCTGTCCTTCGGTCTGTCTTGACCTATCTTGTGGATTGAAAGGTTCTGTTGACCCCAGGGTTTTTGGCTTCCTGTTCCCGACCTTTATTGATCTATTTCTGGGTTCACAGTGGTGTACACTGACAGCTCTATAATTGACAAATAAACCCATTTTGCCAACACATATGCAAGATGCAGTGAACTATGCTCTCTGCAAAATGGATGCATTGTATTTACTGCAGAATTGGTGGCCATCACTCGAGCCCTGAGTCATTCATTCTCACACCAGTGAGACATTCTTAATTTGCATAACTCCCTGAGTGGTCTTCTGGCTATCAACCAGTGCTACTCTTGACATCCATTGGCCGTGACTACACAGGATCTCCTTTTTGACCTCCTTCAAGCTGAATATTCAGTCATCTTTGTGTGAACCCCAGGTCATGTTGGATCCCAGGGAATGAAGGTGCTGACCAGTTTTCCAAGTTGGCTAGCAGGTTGCTGACTTTGGAGATGGGTATACTGGAACCGGACTTTTGGTTGGCTCTATGCCATCAGTTGTTGAGGGCTTGCAACACGGAATAGTGTGCCTTGGTTTCTCCAAACAAATGCTAGCAATAAAGGGGACCGCAACCATATGGCAGTCTTCCCTTAATGCTTCTTGCAGATAATCTAGTGTTCTCTGTCATCTTAACATAGGTCACACTTGGCTGATCTATAGCCACATCGTATGACATGAGTTTCCACCCCACTGTCAGTGTGATACCTATCTGACAGTGGCCCACATCCTACTGGACTGCTCTAATTTGGCCACCTTATGGTGAAATCTTAAACCTGATGACAGGCTGCCTCTGGTGATAGCAGATGATGTCAAAGTGACTGATCTGGTGTTCAGTTTTACCCGTGAAGGTGGTTTCTACTACTCTTTCTGAGGTAAGGCACATTGGCCTCTTCGGTTGCTTGAGGGATTGGAGGGGTGCCTTATTGCATGCTCTGACACAAGGCCCCCAAGGTTGCTCTTGCTTCATGGTCTGACGTGGCTCCTGCCCCTCCCACCTTTTTAATTCTTTGTATTCTTTTAAATCTTTTGTTGGTTTTCTGTCTTGTTGTCATTGTTCTCTTTTCTGAGATTTAGTCAAGTTGTCTGCATTGCTGGTTTTCATGCGGTAATGGAGGGTGGTGAAATTCTGATCGGATGCAGTGTGTGTGTCTCCCATTGCATAAAATGCCCTGGGGCCTCCAGCTGCTTTCTGAGAGGAGCAATTCACTGAACATCACCCTCCTATCCCTCTTTCACTTCAACTTGCTTCTGTCCCATTGTTTTTTTAATATATTTTATTCTCAGATACAATCAGATTCATCAGGGTTTGTCTTCTGTGTCCTTCCTGTCCGAGGACTCTTCCTGACTTGACACATATAGGATAAAGGGACGTGACCTTGCAGTTTGGTCTCTCTAACCCTATAATTCCAATCCAATCGAACCAGCTAACCAACAGCCTACAGTATCTACAATTCAACTACTGTCACACTCTTCCTTGTCAAACACAACCTTCCCTACAGCCCAGACATCTATGGTAAAACATGTCTGCCCCTGTACCAAATACCTTAACACCTGCACCAGTAACCTCTCTTAATTTACTCACCCACAGTTAAATTACTGATCTTGTTCAAGAACAAATCTCGTGGTTAGTTCCCTCCTCCAAAGCTTCAACCAGTATAGCTGCCACTCTCCCATAACCCAGTATCATTCAGACCTTGAAAGCCTGAATAGATTATATGTAAGGGATGTAACTTTCTCAAATGAAGCCGTGAAATGAGACCATATCTGCCTTATTTCCTCTCCACATCACCCAAGTTTGCCTTCCATTGCTCTCCTTATCTCCACAATACCCTTGCCAAACCATGTGACATTCACGGACCCCCCCCCCCCCCCCCCCCGTCCCTACCCCAAGATTCTTACTCCTTCAACTGTCCTGCTATAAAATCTGCCCTGTGCACCCATCTACTACCACATACCTCATCCCCATCATGAATCAAGTAACATTAAATGCAGAGCAGCATATCAAATTATTTGTGTTGTTTACCATGAGGTATGTGTTCACTGCATAATTTTCCATCTAAGGACCTGCCAATCTGGCCAAATGTATGAATAGACTCAAAAGGATTGGTCACCTTGTGGATGGTCTACAGTATGATGCAGAAACTGCTATACCATACAAGCTATTTGGATTCATCTGCTGAGTCATAATTCCCCTGAACTCCAAAGATAAGACCCAACTCTTTGGTATATACTTTCATAGAACAGCTTCTTGGACATAACCTCTGGTTAGCATAAGCCCACATCCCTTTTCCTACATGGCAGTCATTGCAATTTTATTATTTACTGACTTATTTTAATGTGTTTCCCCCTCCCACTCCCACTCCCCCTCCCACTCCCCCTCCCACTCCCCCTCCCACTCCCCCTCCCACTCCCCCTCCCACTCCCCCTCCCACTCCCCCTCCCACTCCCCCTCCCACTCCCCCCTCCCACTCCCCCTCTCACTCCCCCCTCCCACTCCCCCTCCCACTCCCCCCTCCCCCTCCCACTCCCCCCTCCCACTCCCCCCTCCCCCTCCCACTCCCCCCTCCCACTCCCCCCTCCCACTCCCCCCTCCCACTCCCCCCCTCCCACTCCCCCCCTCCCACTCCCCCCTCCCACTCCCCCCTCCCACTCCCCCCTCCCACTCCCCCCTCCCACTCCCCCCTCCCACTCCCACTCCCCCCTCCCACTCCCACTCCCCCCTCCCACTCCCACTCCCCCCTCCCACTCCCACTCCCCCCTCCCACTCCCCGCTCCCTGTCACCCCAACCACTCTTTTCCACTCTCCCTTTCCTTCTATTCCATTATTCTTTCTACTTTTCATTTTCTCTTCCTCTTACAATTCATCCTTGCTTCTAACTCTGTGCCGACTGTCATCCTAAACTGAAGCCAGTACAGTGCTTGCTTATCTACTATCTTTCACTTTTTCTGGTTCCTTTTTCTCCATCTTTACCTCTTCATCCTCACAACAGATGGATTCCTCTCTATATGACTGTGCCCCATTTATATCTGCCCTGACCAAACCCTTTTGGTTCCTGAAGAAGTTGTGTAGTTCAAAAAGATAGGATTCTTATTTTCTATTTAAAGTGTTTCTATTTGGAGTTGCACCCTCTGAAGGCAAGTATTGGCCATTCATTCTACATCTTTATAATATTAACAAAAACTCTTGTTAGGTTATTGTTATTCTACCAGTTTAGTTTGCGGTCACATTTAGTTCTTAAGTTCTGTATCTCGTATGTAATTATTACTGATGATGATGATGATGATGGCATTGTTTTCGGTTTGGCAGGAACTGTTGGACATTGATGCTGTAAAGACCGCTCAAATTATAGTCTTGCATTTACCTCAGACAATTCCAAAGATATTAAGAAAACTTGACCTTGAACCAGAGGTCTTGTATCAGTTCCTCCATGGTTTGTTTGATTTCAGGTAACTCTCCAGCTTATATTTTTCTGGTAAAGCAATAGGTATTTTCTGTAAATTGCAGATTAGATATGTTCTATCATAGTAACTGATGCATTGTCATGAAAAGCCTGATCTGAAATAGTGGAACAGTTACTTGATCATTACAAATTGGATTACATTTATTTTCAGGGATTCACATGCAAACTTAAGTCATCTGAAGGACGACCTGACCCTTGAGCCACAATTAGTTGAGCAATACATTCAGTTAATGTGCCAGTATGATCCAGCAAAGGTTTATTCCTTTATTACTAGCTTCGATGGATATCGTCTTGATAATACATTGAAGGTAATCAATATTTTTAAAGCATTCAAATGACTCTGGATTTTGTGTGTCTTTGTGTATGTGCATTTGGAAGCAAATATGATGGTTTTTAGAGATAACAGGGCTTGCAAATTGCATAAATTGGTGATAATATGTGACAAACTGTATGCACAAACAAAACACACCTATCCCAAAATAAGATTCTTAGTATCAGTTTGGATTTCAAAAGGATCTCTCCACAGAATGTGACTTTTTCAATTCATAGATCAGATTATACAAAACTTTCAATATTGCCTGATGGTACTTGTGAAAAGCCTTTGGTTGTCCAGATCACAAATTTTCTCTTGCAGAAACTCAAGTATTATGGCATCAGAGATCTTGCTATAAACTATTTCTCATCCCTATCTCATTAAAACAAAGCAGTGATTCACATTAAGAAATCCAGGAAATGTACACACTTAAGCAACATACACAGAATGGGGAATAATCACAGGAATTGATATTGGTTCAACTCTTGTTAAAAACTTGAAAACATAAATAACATTTTTTTTTTCAAAATTAATAACTGGTTCTGTGCAAATATACGATCATTGAATTTAGATAAAGTGCAATACATGCTATTTAGTACTGCCTAAGGCCTGACCCCACCATTAGCAATAATGTATGTATGAGGAATTTTCAGGTGTGTGTTGGTAAGAACCTGAACTAGCAATCAGATTTATTCATCTTATTAAATGTCAATTCTCTACAACTTTTGCATTATGAATAACAGCCTTCAGAGATAAAATTTCTAAAAGTTGACTTTTCATTCATTAATGTCTTACCTGATCGTATTTAGGGGCAACTCTTCTTTTAGGAAGAAAGTGTTTGTTGTGTAGAAAAATGTAATTGCTTTTTAACACTTTGAGGTGTGGGCTGTTAGAGCATCATTCAACTGATTGAGACTGTGTGTCTTCACAGTTTTTCTGAACTTTGTGTAGTAGGCTCTGGTGCATAGAACTTAGATCAGTTTATTGCATTCACAAGAGAGTCTTTTTTTTATGAAATTCTGCAAAGAAACATAAAGTTACATCAGTGACAATATTTTTTTATATTGGAATGAAAATGTGTTATTTCACAATTTTTTTCATTTTTTGTTTCCTAATCAGGGAGATCCCGGAAAAACTCTGGAAATTTTTCGTCTGGGGGAAAACTGGGAAAAACCCGGGAATTTTTTAGAATCTGGGAAATTTTTAATGTTTTAATTTTCTGTTAATTTTTTTAAATTTTGACTGGTAATAACCAGTACTCTAACAAAGGATATTACTGTATCCTGCTACTGCAGAATAATACTTCAACAATAAAACATAAACGAGAGAAAAAAAACAAAAATAACTTAAATTGCAAAGGAAATGCACCATACACAACAATGACACACAGTGCTCATGAAAGTGTTTGCCAACAGCAAAATATGTCAAAGGCTTTAGGAAGACTATGCAATGCTTCATAACAACAAATTGCTTCCAATGATGAGCGTGAAGTCACAACTGTTTACATTAGATTCATTTTAGCAGTTACGAGCGGGGTCGTTTGCATGCACAGTTGAGTCGCGTGTGAGTAGTAGATGCTACCGGGAAATCGGGGTGCCAAATTCATATTCTTGAGGCGAAAAAAAACTTGTTTCGCAAAGAGCCTAGCATCCAGCACACGTTGATCTATCGATTATTCATATGGTTTTGAAACGCATCCCTGTTGGTTTTTGAACATTTCTGAACACAATTAAAGTTGATTTCTGAATGAATCATTGATTTTTGAATGTTGCATAGTGTACGTGATGTCTCTGTCAGGAGAATCCTCGTCACATCTAAAAATAAACTTCTGCAGACAGAAGGGGACGGGGCTATACAAGCTGAGCAGATGGCAATCGCTGTCTGATTATGTGATTGATGTCCACCCCCGGTAGGTGAGTGGTCAGCATGACAGAATGTCAATCCTAAGACCCCGGGTTCGATTCCCGGCTGGGTCGGAGATTTTCTCTGCTCAGGAACTGGGGATTGTGTTGTCCTAATCATCATCATTTCTTCCCCATCAATGTGCAATTCGCTGAAGTGGCGTCAAATCGGAAGACTTGCACCTGGCAAACAGTCTACCCGATGGGAGGCCCTAGTCACATGACATTTCCATTTATAGGGTTGATTGGGTTTGCGAATGATCAGCGTTGTTATAATTACTAGTGAAATCCATAGATTAAGACTACCAGAATGGAAATAAACAACTAACAGGAATAACAGGTGAGAAAGATTACGTATTATCTTCTCGGTGTACCCAAGAAAATGAAATTTTGAAAGAAAGTTTTGGCCAGATCACTACACTAGTAAGGACCAGTTGTACAGTTCCCGGCTAGCAGCCGCTTAAGTTCTGTTCTGGAAGTAACGCGGAAAACATGTTGTACGAACACGTAATAACGCCTGACGGGAGAATAATCGCGGGATAACTAAACCTGTGATTTCGGCAGGGTTAGTGAAGTTAACCAGCAAACAAATTTTGACAATGGCAGGAATAGCTACAGAATTGGTGATGATTGTTTGTTAGAACGAGGAAGGAGAAGAAACGGGGACATCACACAAATTATGGAACAATAAAACAATTTCAAATTTATATAAAAATTTTGTGATACTAGCCTACTTTTCTATCTTGTGCTTGAGAAACTGGTGTGTATGAATGAAATGTGAAATTAATTCCTAACATAAAGCTGTTTGCTTGTAGTAGGCCTAATAGGGTTTTGATATTGTTACTTTGTGAATTATATTCTGTCGTGTTATAAAAATGACCATTTGTCTCGTTTATTCGGTGTGAGTTACAAAATTGCTGCAATATTAGAAAGGCCTATTTTGTTTTATCTAACAAACAGTGACAAAATAGATGTAATGAGATCGAGAAATCACACCAGTCTTGGGTATTATTTGTATTAACAGCTTTTTCAGTATTAGATAACAACATTTTGATTTTTCATGTAGCAAAATGTTTGACAAACTTTGATGAGGTAATAGATTCTTTCGCAGAAATGAAAGCACGCCATGTAAATCTGTAGCAAGATTAGAGAGAAACAAATGCTAGGAGCTAAGGATTGAAGAAATGTATACTTTCTTGCTTGTCTCTTGTCTTTATTGGTTTTATGTATCCTATATTTAATTTTATGTCACACAAAACATCAAGTTATTAGCTAGTAGGCAGTAAAGAGTGCACATTTTCTGAAGAGTTCTTGTTCTCCCGATTAGAAATAATCCCATCCGCTATTAAATGCGAGATTTTCTTTTTTTAAAAAAAAAAAAGTGGCAGGCTGTCAAACCAGCCGACTGGGAGCAGGAGAAGCACCACATGACATTTCAATTGACACTGTCCTGAGTATAGTTTGATGGCATCCATTACAAAATATACATGTTTGAATTCCACAGAGCGAAATAGTGACGTGCGATAGAAGAATGTTGTATGAAGAGCCGTGACACTGCACTTTGCCACACTTAAGACCAAATAACATGTCTTACATTTCCTCGGAAACATATTTTTTATGTTTCAGACTTTTCAGAAAGATGTGCGCTACAAGATGAACATATTTTTGAAAATTCGTTTTTTTTTTTTTTTTTTTTTTTTTTTTTTTTTTTTTTTTTTTTTTTTTTTAGTACTGACCCAGTTAGCAAATATTGTAAATCCGGGGCTGATGCGCAGAACAGTCTGAGTTATAGTGGGTAGTCTCCACGTGACCCGTGTTTACATTTAGTGATTTTGCTGTTTCCCCTTCATTTACTCTCACGTCAAATGAAAACAAAATGGATATCTGTGGCCGGGAGCTATTAAGTGAATTAAAATAATTCACATAATTACGGAAGGCTAAGATATGTTTTTAGTTTCAGATTTTATTTTATTTCCATCTTCCTGACAGTCAAGCATTAATCGCCTCACAGAACAATAAAGTTATTTTTGTCTGTCTGCTAAAGAAATTTGACTTTTATTAGCCTTTTCCGCGGAGGCAGTCAATTTATTTGAAACGAAATGTTTCATTCCACAGTACTGGCTAGTTTCAACGGTTCGCTGCATTTCAAGTGCACGTTTTCATCTTCTAGCACATATGGCATTATGCCATAATAAAGAACCAAACATGATATAGTAGATTACTGGTGCTCCAAGAAAATTTACGTCCCGAAAATCACACTGAAAAGCTTAATATCAGGTCGAGGTCTACTTCATTGGAAATCTGGGCATACAAATCTGCACTTCAAGTATACACTTTAAATGTGCATATTTTAGTATGGTTCACGAAATTCTGATGCTCTTTGAGTATCCTCTGATGTCTTGTTTCTTGTATGACATAATGTATGATCTTTCAGTGTTTTACACGTACGTACATACGGGCTACGTCATGGTAGCTACGCATGTGCGATGTCGCCTGTTGTCTGCGCTTTGTGGCAACTGCTGAAACAAACCTATTTCTAGCAGGTCGCGGAAAAATATTGTGAATGGTGGTTTGAAAAGCGTTACTTTCAAAGTAAATATCCTTTTACGTAAGTTGAACTACGTGAGAGAATGCACCATGAATTTCTTAAATCACAGAGCATTTGACTGTCATTTAAAAATCAACTCTTTGATGATGATCCATTTAGAAGAATTTCGAACCCTGAAGATCAGACATTTTTGTCATTATGAAAAATTTTACTGCCACATTTGTGTGATATATCTTAAAGTGTAACACGCGCAAAAAAGATCAACATTATATGTGAAAGCTTAGCTTCTCTTGCAGCTTAAACCTTAGAGACCAATATTATATGTGAAAGCTTTGTTTTTCTTGTAGCAACACTATGTATATTAATTTAAACTATTAACTTTCCCTATTTGGATGTTCGTGCTACTTAACAGTGATGTTGCTGTTGGCTGACATCATCACGTGTCCCATGCTCTGAATATACGCTGTCATCAGCTGGCGAGGTCTCATGACATGAGCTATGACTGGCTTACAAAAGCGCATCGCAATCTCAATTTCAATGATTCGGAAAGTAACTTGTAGTGTTTGGTTTCGTAATACGAAAATACGCAGCGTACATATTGCTGCACATCAAAGATATTTCCAAAACATGTCTTTTTCCTTGAGTTTCATTTTCTAAAGTGCCGGGAAATTCAATGCTCGTGTATACAACCATAACCATTCAAAGGACTGATAAGTTTTACAGTTCTGAGGGAAAATATATTGTCACTTAACACGGAAAAAGCGTGTTTTCACCTGGGAGAAAGTGTATTTTTAACCAGGAAGTCCGGGAATTTATTTTCCTTGTCTACGTATACACCCTGTAGATGGACATAGGAATACAAGGTGATACTAAAAATAAAACTATTTGAAAATATTGTTCTTTATTGATAACTTCTTAGTTAAATTTGCTGTAGAATGAAAAATTTTGAAGCATTTTGTAAAATGAAGTCCTACATCACACTCTTCATGACAGTTTTTGCCACCTTCCCACATCTTGCCTTGCTTCGTTCTACACAAATCTTGCATCTCCTATGAGGCATTTACAAGTTTCTGTGGCTAGAGACAGTGGTTTTGTGTGTTGAGTAGCAACCTATCCTTTTCATAATACGGTCATTATTTGGAGTGAAAGTTGATTCAACAAGGTGTCCCTTATTCACCAAAGTCTCTACCAATTCAGTAAAGACTACAACGAGATTTTTGTTAGCAGATGTCAACTTTAATATAAATCATACAAATTCAAAATCGTCATCATGAAAATATGAAAAAAGCTTTGTTTGACTGCTTCATTTGCTTCGTCTCAGACTGATAGTAGCCCATTAATTTGTTATTGTGGTCCCCACACGCCTTTTTTATAGAGCCAGGTTAGTCTATGGAGATCTGATCTGATCTGATGGTAGGTCTAAAGGGTTGGCAGCTTTACACCTCAAGCATATGTAGCGCACAATACAACTTACTACAAGAAACACAGTTGCACTAATAATAGAAATGCTTATAGTAATATCAGTCCAATTATGTTGTTCTCAAAAATTTTGCATATGCCCGAACATGTGTTCTGTAGCAATATGTCCTTCTGCAATTAGCTCATCAACAAAGTATGACAATTCTGGATTCAAAGTGTTGGTAAGTTCCTACACTTGTCTGTGGCACTGTGTGGCATCAGGCTCACCTCTGAACAGTTGTACCTTGCATGAATTGTATCCATTTGTACCATCCTAGTTGGATTAACAGTAACTTTTCCTGAATATCTCTTTTAGTCTGCAAATCTCATTTCTAACTTTCCATACCTCGAAAGTTAGTCCTAGCATTCAGTGATAAATAGTCGGCAATACATGCGGTTGTTTGGAAAACAACATTCCGGAGTTCAGTGGTTGGTTCACGATTGCAATTCCCACATCTTCAATAACATGTAGTCACATCATGAGTACAATTATTCTTTGGATTGTCCTCACTGTTACATTGCTTACTGGAAAGGAATGCTCATCAATACCCCTTCCTTCTTCAAAAGGTGTGTCCATATAACAAAAATAACAAATGACTGACATTAATAGCTTATAAACTGCTAGCACACAATACAGATATAATACTACAAAACAAACAAGAAGAAAGTGCAAAAGTATACTGTAAACTAGTCCTCGATGTACATTTACATAGGTACTCTGCAAGCTATCATACTAGTCATTTTCTTTCTTGTTCCACTCGCAAATATAGCAAGGGAGAAATGACTGTATATATGCCTTTGTATGAGCCCTAATTTCTCGTATCTTATCTTCTCGGTCCTTAAGTGTGATGTATGTTGGAGGCAGTAGAATTGTTTGGCAGTCAGCTTTAAAAGGCAGTTCTCTAAATTTTCTCAATAGTGTTTCTCAAGAAGAATGTCGCCTTCGCTCCAGAGATCCCCATTTGAGTACTCAAAGCATCTCCATAATACTTACGTGTTGTTCAAACCTACCGGTAACAAATATAGCAGTCGGTCTCTGAATTGCTTCAATGTCTTCCTTCAATCTGACCTGGTGCAGATCACAAACTCATTAATCAAGAATAGCTCACACCAGCATCCTATATGCCGTCTCCTTTACAGGTGAACCACCCTTTTTTCTAAAATTCTCCCAATAAACCGAAGTCGACCATTCACCTTCCCTACCACAGTTCTTGCATGCTCTTTTCATTTCATATAGCTTTCCAGTGTTACACCCAGACATTTAAACTACTTGACTGTGTCAAGCAAGACACTAGTAATACTGTATCTGAACATTACAGGTTTTTCCTTCCTTCTCATCTACATAATTTACCTTTTTCCACATTTAGAGCTAGCTGCCATTCATCACACATCACATCATTCAAATCTAGCACCCCTCCTCTGAATTGCTTCGAAGTCTTCCTTTAATCCAACCTGGTGTGGTTCCCAAACACTCTAGCAGTACCCAAGAACAGATTGCTCTAGCATCCTATAAGTGGTCTCCTTTACAGATGAACCATACTTCCCCAAAACTCTCTCAATAAACCACAGTCGACCATTCACCTCCCCAACCACTTTCATCACATGCTCGTTCCATAACGTATTGCTTTGCAACATTACGCACAGATATTTAAACGACGTGACTGTATCAGGCAGGACAATACTAATACTGTATCTGAACATAATGATTTTATTTTTCCTACTCATCTGCATTAACACTCTAAGCGCCAAGCCCGTAAAATTTACGGGCCTGGGATCGCGCGAAAATCACCAAGCCCGTAAAATTTACGGGCCGCTACATTTAATTTCATTCAAAACACTGCAACGTTATTTCTACGGGTTTGGCCAGCGCTATACGTTTTTCAGATGTTTATTAACAAAATGCGTCCATAGATGTCACGGCAGCGCTGTAATTCATGTTAAAACTTATCTTTGCGTTCTCAGTCTGTATATCATTCAGTTGTTTGTCATCATGTTTCGGCGCGGTTTATCAGACGCAGAAATTGCGGATTTGATCAATCATAGCGACACTCTGGATAATGTAGAGAGTGATTCAGACGATTCTGAATGCAATGGTGTGTTTGAAGGTACGTATTTCCGAATTTTCCACGTAATTGTGCAGTACGCACATATCTGTTGAACATGTGTAAACGATGTATGTAGTTACACATAATGTGATATTCTTTTTAGAAGACGAGATTGATGACAGTTTGTCTTCAGATGAAGACGAGAATGATGTTGAAGGTGTTGCTTCAAATCCAGCAGCTGTGCCGTATCCGAAAGACAGTGAGTGGACTGCAGTTGACACCTACCGACCTCTGCCTGTCAACACGACACCCAGGCAGATACTAGTGGATATTGATGAGTCGAGTTCTGTACTGGATTGCAGTAAAGTGTTCCTTACTGACAGTGACGTAAATGAACTCAAGAGACAGACAAATTTGTATGCATCACAGACAATACAGAAGAAAAGAAGAGGAAATAATCTGAAGCCCCATTCAGTTTTGAGTTCGTGGAAGCCAGTGACTATAAGTGAGATGAGGCGTTTCTTGGGTATTATTTTCCACATGTGTGTTTCGAAAAAGCCCAAAATTGCGGACCATTGGAGCACTAATCCTGTTCTTAGTTGTAACTTTTGTCCCCATGTCATGAGCCGTTTGCGTTTCACTCAGATACTGTCATGCTTGCATCTTGTTGACAATTCAAATCAGAAAAAACCAGGCGAAGATGGATTTCATCCACTTTACAAAGTTTTGCCATATTATAATAATTTGAAGGAGCGATGTATCCAGGCATATCGTCCCTCAGAAAAAGTGACAATTGATGAAGGAATTTGCCCATTTCGAGGTCGTGTGAGTTTCCGTGTTTACATGCAAAATAAGCCTCATAAGTATGGACTGAAAGTATATGCTGTTGCTGAAGCCAGTAGTGGCTATGTTGTAAATTTTGAAGTTTATGCTGGTAAGCATATTGTTGACAATTCTTCGTCTGCGGTTATTTTGCGATTGTTGTCTGACAGCAGCTTGCTGAACAAAGGCCACACTGTGTATTTAGATCGATTTTATTCCAGTCCAGAGCTATTTCAGCAACTGGCAGAGAAAGGCACTGGAGCTGTTGGTACTGTGAACAAATCCAGGAAAGGATTGCCTAAAGATTTAGTATCTGCTACGCTGAAAAAGGGCGAAATGTCTTTTCGGCGTAAAGATAATGTATTGGCAATGAAGTGGAAAGATAAGAGAGATGTGTATACATTGTCTACAAGGCATCAAGCAACATTTGGTACGCATACTAAGAGAAATGGGTCTGTAGTATTGAAACCACTTCAGGTACTTGATTACAACCTCAATAAAATTGGAGTGGATATTGGAGACCAACGCCTGCAGTACAATCCGTTCCAGCACAGAACTGTGAAATGGTGGCGAAAATTATATTTCCATTTGCTGCTTATGGGAGTATCAAATGCATTTTGGCTGTACAATGCAGTGCACAGGAAGAAAATTACAATAACAGACTTTATAACAGTGCTTGCAGTTCAGCTTGTTGAAGACGACACACTTGAATTCATTCCAAGAAATGAAGGAACTGTAGGTCGGCTAACAAAGAGACATTTTTTGCAGCACATACCTGCAACTACTAAGAAGTATGCTGCTCGTGTGTGTCACGTGTGCAGTTCCAGGAGCAAGAAACAGAGTGGCAAGGCTTCTCGCAAAGAGACACGATACGAATGTGAACAGTGTGGCGTTGCACTCTGCCTGGAACCTTGCTTTAAAATTTTCCACACTAAAAAACAATATGATTCTGTGTGAAATTTATATGTAATACTGTATACTATCAGAAACATGTAATGTAGTGCCACAATTTTGGTTAAAAATAAATCACAATTGTATTCCCTTATTCGTATGACTTTTTCTAAATTCTTAAAACATCTAAGTGATTTCTATAACTGTACCTTAAAGCTGTGCATTGTAAAGTAGTTTCTTTCACTCAGAATTAAAGTAGAAATGTGCAGCTTCAAGATGGTACCAAATTTGCCACAATCCAAACAGTAGATTTGATGCAGTAATTTTTTTAATATTGGTAAAATTGCCCGGTTTCTAGGGACGGGTGCATAAAATAGGCCTGGTACAGAGAGTGTTAAATTACATTTTTCTACTTTTAGAGACAGCTGTGATTCATTGCACCATCTGGAAATTTTGTCTACATTGTCTTGCATCTTCCTACAGTCATTCAACTTTGACACCTTACCGTACACCAAAGCTTCATCAGCAAACAGCCACAGATTGTTGCCCACCCTGTCTGATAACTCATTTATGTATATAGATAACAGCAGCAGTCCTATCGCACTTCCCTGGGGCACCCATGACGATACCCTTGTCTCTGATGAACACTCGCTGTCGAGGACGACATACTAGGTTGTATTACGTAAGACGTCTGTGAGCCATTCGCATATCTGTGAACTTATTCCATCTGCTCGTACCTTCTTTAACATCCTGCACTGGCGCACCATGTCAAATGCTTCCCAAAAATATAGAAATATGGAATCTTTCTGTTGCCCTTTTCTCAGATGATATACTGTGAACTATGGATGAAGGGCAAGTTGAGTTTCACATGAGTGATGCTTTTTAAAACCATGCTGATTTGTGGACATAAGCTGCTTAGTCTCAAGGAAGTTCAGTATATGCGAACTGAGGATATGTTCAAGGATTCTGCAGAAAACTGAAGTTAGGGTTCTTGGTCTGTAATTTTGGGGGTCCATTCTTTTACCCTTACTATATACTGGAGCTGCTTGCGCTTTTTTCCAGCCACTTGGACTTTGTGCTGGGTGAGAGATTCATGATAAATGCAGCCTAGGTAAGGGGCCACTGCTGTAAAGTGCTCTTTGTAAAACCAAATTGGGATTCCATCCAGACCTGGCGATTTATTTTGCTTTCAAATCTTTCAGTTGTTTCTCTACACCAGGGATGCTTATTACTATGTTGTCCATATGAACGTCTGTCCAATAGTCAAATGATATGTTTGCAAGATTCTCATGTGTGAACAATTTCTTGAACGTGAAATTTAAAACTTCAGCTTTGGTTTTGATATCTTCAATTACCACACCAGACTGGTCAACGAGGAACTGAATGGAAGCCTTAGATCCACTTAGCAATTTTACGTAGTAACAGAATTTTCTCAGGTTCTCCGCCAGATCTCTTGCTCAGGTATGATGGTGGTAGTTGTTGTATGCTTCACTCATAGATCTTTTGACAAATGCATGAATCTTCTCAGAATCTTCTGAATTTTGTTGTTAAACCACAGTGGATCTTTTCATCCCTTATCCACTTACTAAGTACATAACTCTCCAGACCAGGATTTATAGACTGGTTAAGCTTTGTCCATAATTCCTCTATATCCATCTTACTGGAACTAATTATTGTCAATTCACCAAGTGAGGTGCTAACAACTGCTAATCTGCTCTATCTTGCAGAAACACACTCCTAGCCTTCTTGACTGATTTGTTGACTTTTGTAATCATAGTTGCTATAATGACATCATCATTGCTAATACCCGTTTCTGTACTGACATAGTTGCTAAGATCCAGCCTGTTTGCAGCTACATGGTCTAAGATATTTCCAATGTGTGTGGGCTGCTGAACTAGCTGCTCAAGACAGTACTTAGAAAACGTGTTCAAAAGTATTTCAAACGACTGTCTGTCTGTACACTCCAGACTGAATCCATAGTCATCCCAATCTATACTTGATAGGTTAAAGTTGCCTCCAACTATAGTTGGAGTCACTAACACGGCGATAGAGTTTGGGCTGGTTCTGTACATCTACGTCCACATACTCCAACAGCCAGTGAGCATTCAGTAGTGTTCCGAGTGATCTGCTGTGAATGCCGTAGCTAATGTTAGCCTTAAACGTGATTGTAGTGAGTTGTTTAGTAAATTTATATTTCATTTGTTGCAATTTGTTATCCTTCATGGTGGTACTAAGAGAGAAATTCCACATAAGCAGGATATCCCTTCAAGTGGAAAGCATGCGCATGCACTTAGCATAACTGTTGCTAACTGTTGCTTGGAATTGTCAATAATGCCATCCATGTCCGTGCCTCGACATGGGCGAACCGTCATCATTTGTGGATCAGAATATAGTACTGCATGATCTGAGTATTTACACGATACAGACCATAGGCTTTCTTTGAATGACTCTACAACTATCACAGTGGAATTGGTTGGCCAGTAAAAACAACCAACAATTAACTTAGTTTCACCTACACCTGTTATACATGATCAGATAACTTCACTATCACATTCAACTTCAACCTCAATAGAGACCATATTTTTGTCAACTGCAATGAATAGTCCCCTTCTTGTGGTCTCTAATCTGTCTTCCTGATGTATGTTCCCTGACTCGCTAAATAGTTCAGAGCTTTCCAACTCTGGTTTCAGCCAGCTCTCAGGCCCAGAATAATTTCAGCGCAAGAACTTTCCTGGATGGCAGTAAATTCAGGATCTTTATTATGAATACATTGGCAATTCACTGATAATATTTTGATGATCACTGTGTCTTTATTCTGAACGCCATCTGACTTCCTTTGCTGCATATCAACTGGCGAGTGTTCATCAGAACACCTCAAACTACCATCTATCATAAGTTCATATGGTACCCTGTGTCTAGCACAAATATCTGGTAGCACATTCTTCTTAACTTTCCTTGTTTTTTTGCTTTTCTGTGGTACTGTTACTGGAATTTGTGATAAAGCCTCTATCACGGTATTGAATGACTTTACCCTACTAATACGAGGTGTGGCTATAAAATAATAGTTCTGTTGCTGTGAAACATTTTATTTCAAAAACACACAAATTTAGTTATTGCCACCCTCAATATACACCCTTCCTCTATCCATACAACACTCTGTGTGAATTTTACATTTGATGGAAACAGTGCTGGAAGTCTTCCTCTATGAGCTCCCTGACAGCACATGCCACTTTTTCTTTCATAGTTTCAACAGACTAAAATTTTGTTCCTTTTCAAGCAGATTTGACTTTGGAAAATAGATAAGTCAAATGGTTCGAGGTCAAGTGAAGAAGTTGGGTAGTCTAACACTGGGATGCTGTACTTTGCTAGAAACCTTGGCACAGACAGATAACTTCTTTATAGACCAAGATAAGTTTAACCAGATAAATGCTCAGCCTGTTGAGAATGGTCTTTCCGATCATGGTGCACAGCTAGTTACAATGTGACATAGCTCCATTCAGCAGTACTAAACAGTCCTCCAAAGTAGTACATTCAGTCAACGATTTAACAATTGCAAATTTCAGGGAAAGCCTACAGCAGTTAGACTGGGATGAGGTGTACCGTGAACCTGATGCCAATTTAAAATATAATTTATTTCATGACACTTTTGTAAATGCGTTTGAAAACTGCTTCCCCAAGAAAATAGTTAAATATACTTGTAAGAAACCATGTAACAAACCATGGCTTACTAAAGGTATAAAAATATCTTGTAACCGGAAAAGGGACATGTATCTGACAGCAAAAAAGAGTAGTGACCCAGAAACTATCAAACATTATAAAAACTACTGTGCTATATTAAGAACAGCTATTAAAAATCCAGAAGTATGTGTATCATGTCTGAAATCAGCAACTCTGATAATAAAATTAAAACAATTTGGAATATTATTAAAAGAGAAACAGGTCAACCAAGAGCACAACCATCAAATTGAATGAAAACTTTACGCACAAAAAGTCAGAAGTTGAAAATATTTTTAATAATCATTTCCTAAATGTTGTGGATCTTGTAGGATCCAGATGTTCATTAGAAGATACTAGGCAGTTAATGGAAGAGGCCATACCTATGCGATTTGATACAATTGAAATCTCACCCACTTCTACCTCTGAAATTAGGAAAATAATAAACTTGCTTAAAAGCAAAAACTCACATGGAATTGATGGCATTTCCAGCAAAATACTAAAAGCTTGTTCTCAACAGATAGTAAGATTCTCAGCCACCTGTGTAATAGCTCTCTGGAACAGGGCATTTTCCCTGATAGACTGAAATATGCTATTGTTATACCTTCGCATAAAAAAGGGATAGATCTGATGTCAACAATTACCGTCCAATCTCCCTTCTAACAGCTTTATCCAAAAATTTTGAGAAAGTAATGTATTCAAGAGTAATTTCACATATCTGTAAAAATGAAGTACTAACAAAATGTCAGTCTGGTTTCCAGAAAGGTTTTTCAACAGAAAATGCCATATATGCTTTCACCAATCAAATTTTGAATGATCTGAATAACCGAACACCACCCATTGGGATTTTTTGTGATCTCTCAAAGGCTTTTGATTGGTAAATCATGAAATTCTGCTAGACAAGCTCAAGTATTGTGGCATGAGTGGGACAGGGCACAAATGGTTTAATTCATACCTAACTGGAAGAGTGCAGAAAGTTGAAATAAGCAGTTCTCATAATATTCAAAGATCAGCACATTCCTCAAACTGGGGAACTATCAAGAATGGGGTTCCACAAGGGTCAGTCTTGGGTCCTTTGTTGTTCTTAATATATATTAATGACTTGCCATTCTATATTCATGAAGAGGCAAAGTTAGTTTGCTTTGCTTATGATACAAGTATAGTAATCACACCTAACAAACAAGAATTAACTGATGAAATTGTCAATAATGTCTTTCAGAAAATTACTAAGTGGTTCCTTGTAAACGAACTCTCACTGAATTTTGATAAGACACAGTACATACAGTTCCGTACAGTAAATGGTATGATGCCATTAATAAATATAGACCTTAATCAGAAGCATATAGCTAAGGTAGAATATTCAAAATTTTTAGGTGTGTCCATTGACTAGAGATTAAATTGGAAGAAACACATTGATGATCTGCTACTTATGCAATAAGGGTCATTGCAAAGTTTGGTGATAAACATCTTAGTAAATTAGCTTACTACGCGTATTTTCACTCATTGCTTGCATATAGCATCATATTTTGGGGTAATTCATCACTGAGGAATAAAGTATTTATTGCACAAAAGCGTGTAATCAGAATAATAGCTGAAGTCCACCCAAGATCATCCTGCAGACAATTATTTAAGGATCTAGGGATATTCACAGTAGCTTCTCAGTATATATACTCTTATGAAATTTGTTATTAACAACCAAACCCAATTCAAAAGTAGTAGCAGTGTGAATAACTACAGACTAGGAGAAAGGATGATCTTCACTATTCAAGATTAAATCTAACTTTGGCACAAAAAGGGGTGAATTATACTGCCACTAAAGTCTTTGGTCACTTACCAAATAGTATCATAAGTCTGACAGATAACCAACAAGTATTTAAGAAGAAATTAAAAGAATTTCTGAATGACAACTCCTTCTATTCCATAGAGGAAATTTTAGATGTAAATTAAGAAAAAAAGGGGAAAAAAACAAAAAACAAACAAAAAAATTATTAAAAAATTAAAAAATAAAAAGTTGTTATATTAACTTAATTATGTTGTTGTTGTTGTTGTTGTCTTCAGTCCTGAGGCTGGTTTGATGCAGCTCTCCATGCTACTCTATCCTGTGCAAGCTTCTTCATCTCCCAGTACGTACTGCAGCCTACATCCTTCTGAATCTGTTTAGTGTATTCATCTCTTGGTCTCCCTCTACGATTTTTACCCTCCATGCTGCCCTCGAATGGTAAATTTGTAATCCCTTGATGCCTCAAAACATCTCCTACCAACCGATCCCTTCTTCTTGTCAAGTTGTGCCATAACTCCTCTTCTCCCCAATCCTATTCAATACTTCCTCATTAGTTACGTGATCTACCCATCTAATCTTCAGCATTCTTCTGTAGCACCACATTTCAAAGGCTTCTATTCTCTTCTTGTGCAAACTATTTATCGTCCATGTTTCACTTCCATACATGGCTACACTCCATACAAATACTTTCAGAAACAACTTCCTGACATTTAAATCTATATTCGATGTTAACAAATTTCTCTTCCTTAGAAACACTTTCCTTGCCATTGCCAGTCTACATTTTATATCCTCTCTACTTCGACCATCATCAGTTATTTTGCTCCCCAAATAGCAAAACTCCTTTACTACTTTGTGTCTCATTTCCTAATCTAATTCCCTCAGCATCGCCCGACTTAATTCGACTACATTCTGTTATCCTCGTTTTGCTTTTGTTGATGTTCATCTTATATCCTCCTTTCAAGACACTGTCCATTCCATTCAGCTGCTCTTCCAAGTCCTTTGCTGTCTCTGACAGAATTACATTGTCATCAGCGAACCTCAAAGTTTTTATTTCTTCTCCATGGATTTTAATACCTACTCTGAATTTTTCTTTTGTTTCCTTCACTGCTTGCTCAATATACAGATTGATTAACATCGAGGAGAGGCTACAAACCTGTCTCAGTCCCTTCCCAACCACTGTTTCCCTTTCATGTCCCTCAACTCTTATAACTGCCATCTGGTTTCTGTACAAATTGTAAATAGCCTTTCACTCCCTGTATTTTACCCCTGCTACCTTCAGAATTTGAAAGAGATTATTCCAGTCAACATTGTCAAAAGCTTTCTCCAAGTCTACAAATGCTAGAAACGTAGGTTTGCCTTTTCTTAATCTAGCTTCTAAGATAAGTTGTAGGGTCAGTATTGCCTCACGTGTTCCCATATTTCTACAGAATCCAAACTGATCTTCACTGAGGTCGGCTTCTATCAGTTTTTCCATTCTTCTGTACAGAATTTGCGTTAGTATTTTGCAGCCGTGACTTATTAAACTGATAGTTCGGTAATTTTCACATCTGTCAACGCCTGCTTTCTTTGGGATTGGAATTATTATATTATTCTTGAAGTCTGAGGGTATTTCGCCTGTCTCATGCATTTTGCTCACCAGATGGTAGAGTTTTGTCAGGACTGGCTCTCCCAAGGCCGTCAGTAGTTCCAATGGAATATTGTCTACTCCGGGGGCCTTGTTTCGACTTACGTCTTTCAGTGCTCTATCAAATTCTTCACGCAGTATCATATCTCCCATTTCATCTTCATCTACATCCTCTTCCATTTCCACAATATTGTCCTCAAGAACATCGCCCTTGTATAGACCCTCTATATACTCCTTCCACCTTTCTGCTTTCCCTTCTTTGCTTAGAACTGGGTTTCCATCTGAGCCCTTGATATTCATGCCAGTGGTTCTATTTTCTCCAAAGGTCTCTTTAATTTTCCTGTAGGCAGTATCTATCTTACTCCTATTAAGATAAACCTCTACATCCTTACATTTGTCCTCTAGCCATCCCTGCTTACCCATTTTGCACTTCCTGTCGATATCATTTTTGAGACGTTTGTATTCCTGTTTGTCTGCTTCATTTACTGCATTTTTATATTTTCTCTTTTCATCAATTAAATTCAGTATTTCTTCTGTCACCCAAGGATTTCTACTAGACCTCGTCTTTTTATCTACTTGATCCTCTGCTGCCTTCACCACTTCTTCCCTCAAAGCTATCCATTCTTCTTCTACTGTATTTCTTTCCCCCATTCTTGTCAGTTGTTCCTTTATGCTCTTCCTTAAACTCTCTACAACCTCTGGTTCATTCTGTTTATCCAGGTCCCATCTCCTCAAATTCCCACCTTTTTGCAGTTTCTTCAGTTTTAATCTACAGTTCATAACCAATAGATTGTGCTCAGAGTCCACATCTGGCCCTGGAAATGTCTTACAATTTAAAACCTGGTTCCTAAATCTCTGTCTTACCATTATATAATCTATCTGAAACCCGTCAGTATCTCCAGGCTGCTTCCATGTATACAACCTCCTTTTGTGATTCTTGAACCAAGTGTTAGCTATGATTAAGTTGTGCTCTGTGCAAAATTCTACCAGGCGGCTTCCTCTTTCATTTCTTCCCCCCAATCCATTTTCACCTACTACGTTTCCTTCTCTTCCTTTTCCTACTATCGAATTCCAGTCACCCATGACTATTAAATTTTCGTCTCCCTTCACTATCTGAATAATTCTTTTATCTCATCAAACATTTCTTCAATTTCTTCGTCATCTGCAGAGCTAGTTGGCATATAGACTTGTACTACTGTTGTAGGCGTGGGCTTCATGTCTATCTTGGCCACAATAATGCGTTCACTATGTTGTTTGTAGTAGCTTACCCGAACTCCTATTTTTTTATTCATTATTAATCTTACTCCTGCATTACCCCAATTTGATTTTGTATTTATAACCCTATATTCACCTGACCAAAAGTCTTGTTCCTACTGCCACCGAACTTCGCTATTTCCCACTACATCTAACTTTAACCTATCAATTTCCCTTCTTAAATTTTCTAATCTACGTGCCTGATTAAGGGATCTGACATTCCATGCTCCGATCCGTAGAACACCAGTTTTCTTTCTCTTGATAACGACGTCCTCCTGAGTAGTCCCAGCCCGGAGATCCGAATGGGGGACTATTTTACCTCCAGAATATTTTACTCAAGAGGACGCCATCATCATTTATCCATACAGTAAAGCTGCATGCCCTTGGGAAAAATTACGGCCGCAGTTTCCCCTTGCTTTCAGTCATTCTCAGTACCAGCACAGCAAGGCCGTTTTGGTTAATGTTACAAGGCCAGATCAGTCAATCATCCAGACTGTTGCCCCTGCAACTACTGAAAAGGCTGCTGCCCGTCTTCAGGAACCATACATTTGTCTGGCCTCTCAACAGATACCCCTCCGTTGTGGTTGCACCTACGGTACGGCTATCTGTGTCACTGAGGCACGCAATTATGTTGTTAAATTAACTTAAATATGTCATGTATTGGAAAATTTGACTCGTTCCACATCATTACGAAATATCGTATTCATGATCCATGGAACTAGTATTAATCTAATCTAATCTAATGTGGTGTGAGCCAGTTGCATTGTCTTAATGCAGAACCCATGACCTGTTCTTCCACAATTTGGGTCGTCTTTCTTTCTTTCTTTCTTCCTCCCCATCCCACCCGCCAACCCCCCCGCAGAGTTGAGCAAGAACCTCAAGGAAGTAATATTTAACCTTCAGGATCCCAGTGAAAATACACAATGCAGTTATTTTTTTATTTTTAGTTTTTTAATAATAATAATAATAATCACTATTTCGATTCTTAATTTGCTCAGTCAAGGTTTTTTCACTCTCAGTAAAGCTGGGCCTCTCCAGATTCTGAAGCAAATGTGGAAAAGAAAGACTCATCACATGTTATCACTCTTTCCAGGAAGTTAGGATCATTTTCAGTGGGATTCAAAGTGTCAGTACAATATTTTCACAAGTTTCTTTTTGTTCGAGAATTTTCAACACCAATTTCACACACTTTTTGTGTGTTAAATTGGTTATGTAAAGTATGTCTTACCTGTTCCTTTTTACAATTGATCAGCTACTCAACCAACAATCAAATCAAATCAGATTGCCTGCTTTATTGATATTTTCATCCATTTTTGATGAAAGGAGCCCTGCACATAAGTCATCTTCAAAGTTTTCTCAGCCATCTTGGAAACTCTTGAAGCACTCAAGAACTCATGTATGTGATACAGTCTTTGCCATACATTTCTTTCAGTAAAAGATAGGTTTCAGAAGCGGTTTTTCAAAGTTCCATGTGGAACTTCACGACAATTAGTTGCTCTATTGTTACATTCATTATATTTACAGCTTGCTGAATTTCCTCCCATGTGAGTGCGACAACTTGGCTGTAACACCATGAGTAGGGAACACTGCCAGTGTGATGCAGGCTAAGTCACCTTTGATTGTTCTTCTTCCAGTGCTGTCACCTTTATTTTTGTTCTTGTGGTCTGTCTACTCTGTACCATGGCCATGCTCGAATTTATTCTTCTTGACTTTATATCCAGATAGGATGATGCTGTAAGTGTGTCTCGCTACTTCCAACTAATACACATCTTCAGTGATAATCTTCTGTATTATTCTATCTATCTATATCAGTTGTGAAGACAGGTCCAAATATCATCAAGTCATGAACTTGGCCACATCGATCAGTACGTCCAACCACACTGAACTTGACTTAAGATCTAAGATTTGCAATCTGCATTTGTCTTGAATGTTTACATTGTAGTGTATCCTTCAAGGGGAATCACAAAGACATAAACACCCACGTCCAGCAAGTGCTACTGTGCTCACCACGCCTAACCTTGCCCCTGCTATGTTGTGTCACTGTATATGCACCATATAGACATATCACAGATCGGGGTGTGCACAGTGGATTGTTCCCACTACATAAAATGTTTATAACAGAGACAGCCATCTTTCACCATCGTGAGCATTGTCAGTGGAACCTAGATCATTCTCACAAACCACCCTTGCTACACTACAAGCTCTTACACAAATGGAGGCCAAGCCACAGCAATTTGTCTACAGACACCAGAGGTGTTGCATTCAACTGAGAAAGCTTCACGCTTCATAGCTATTGGTCGTTAATATTTGGCAGATGCATATTTTCTCTGTAGCAGCATCAGTCCCAGTATTTTATAGTCACATCCCATATATACAACAGAAGTTTTGGTATGTAACTTGATTTTAACATTGACTGGGGAGGTCATGTATGTAACCTGATACAGACCATTATATTTCATTAAAAGTCTTAGTTTTCCCTTTTGGTGTGTATGCATTGATAATCAACCTCCATTGGCCATTTATGAAGTGAAGTGTAAAAGCTGACTTGCTTGATGTCCTATATGTTCTTGCCTTTCCAGTTCATTTGTATTGGCACATCAAGCTCCTTGCCATACCTCACATATTCTTTTGAAAATTTCTTCCATAGAGTATCTTGTAGGGTGAAAAATCATTACAGGTATGGACTTTAGAATTATGCATCCTGATGGCGTAACTAAGGAATGTGCCCCAGTTGCTTATGGGCTGTTGACATACTGAGTCACCACATTCTGTATTGTTTGATGAACACATTTTGTGCATCTGTATGCTTGCAGATGAAATGGGCTCATCTGTAACTTGCGAATATGAAGCACAGGGCAGAAGTGTTTCATCATATCAGATAAGAAGTTAGCACCCTGATCATCTAAGGAGCTTCCCGACACACCAAATTTAAGAAGCCACTTATTGACTAATGTCGTAGCTGGTTGCTGGTTGAGAATTAGAGTGATAGATGTAAAGCTCGTAAAATAGTCAATGGTTGTATGTATGTATGTATGTATATATGTATGTGTGTATGTATTACCAGCCAGAGTTCTGTTGACTGGATGCAGAATATCAAGCCCCATCATTTCAGAAGATCTGGATGTCCCTGGCAACCTACGAAGAGGAATCTTTTCGTGGATGAGATCCCAGCATGTGCATTCTATGCATTTCTTCACATATTGATCCACATCATGTTTCCCTGTAAACCACAAAAGCTTATTAGCTACTAGCCTATCAATCATTCATGGCCCCCCCCCCCCCCTCCCCAATTGACTTGCATGTTGTAACACTTCTTTCCTCAGTGAAATTGAACCACTATGTACAGTCAGCATTTTGCAGGTCCACAAAGTAAACCTTTGTGTGAACCGTGGGTGCGACATAATTCCTGATAGTTCATGTCAGCTGCCTGTTCTCTCTGACAGCCACTCACACTTTTTCCAGGTGTTTGCAACACTGCAATCTTGCAGCTCAAAGTGTGTATATTTATATGTTTTCTCCCAGGTTTGTGAATAAATGTGTGATTGAACTCCATCAACATAAGAGCCCACCTGGATAATGTGATAGAGGTATCCTTCAATACCATTAGCCACTTTAAGGAAGCATGATCCTTTAATACTTTGAATTTCTGCCCATATAGGTAAAATCTAAAGTATGTGATTCCATAGATCACCACTAAACATTTCCTTCTGTGTGTTTAACTGCCAAGAAGTGTATGCCAAAGGATGCTCCTGACTTGGAACACAACCAATTGGTAGTGTAGCAAGAAAGGATGAATTCCTTGTCTAAATATAGAAATACCAGTACTGGGTCTTTGATTAGTGCTTCCTTTAATTCCTGAAAGGCACACTTGTAATCTGTTGATCACTCAAATTTAATCCCTTTTCCTAACCAATGGTTTAACAGTTGAGCAGTTGGTGCATAGTCTTTAATAAATTTTTGTTGATAATTAAAAAGTCCGAGAAAAGATCATAACTGTTTTGTGGTTTGGAGCCGCAATTTCAGAAACTGCTAATACTAAATGAGGATCAGTTGAACACCCTCTTCACTAATGACATCAAATACTTGACCTGGGTCCGTGCAAAATTACATTTGCCGATACTTAGCATAAGACGTGTTGCTCTTAGGCTGTTGTAACTTCCTCCATCTATTTCACATGTTCATTCAAATACTCCGAAAAAAAAACTATAGTATCAAGATACGTCATGCACTTCCTAGGTTTCAGGCTAAGCAGAACTCCGTTTAGCAATCTTTGTATATTTTTAAGCCCAAATGGTATGCAGCGACATTGAAAGTTTTAGGTCTAGCTTCTGGTACAACCCACAATGCAGACCCATTTTAAAGAAGTATTTGCAACCATCCAAATTGCCAAGTGTTTCTTTGATATTTGGTGTTGGCAGAGCCGTTGTGATAATTCATGCACTCGAATGTATGTAGTCACAACAAAATTGATATTTTTTAGTGCCATTCATTGCCTGTTTCACTCCCCATGGACAGTCACTGGTTTCTATAATACCTTCTGCCAGTTGTTTGTCAATAAATTCTTCCTTAAGCAGTTGTAAATGCTTCAGTACACAATATAGTGTTTTATAAATTGGAGAATTACTCCCTTTTGGTATGCAGCGTTGGGTAATAGGAATCGTGGGTAATAGACACTGTGCAATAAGCAAATCCCTAAATTGTAACAATAGTGTTTCCATAACTAGCTGATCACTGCCTTGCCAATGACTCACTTTACTTCAAATGAAGGATCACTAACTGTATGTTTGTGGTTGGAGTTTGTATATGACCTATGTATATCATCTTCCTCTAAAATACCGAATGTGGTGATCATTAAACCCTTCAGTTGATCGCATCTTCCATACCAAAACTATCCAGCTACATTATTTATGTGTACTATGCTCCTGCATACAAAATGGTGCATTGTATCCAAATCCTCATTATTCCCCAGTGGTTCAACCACTCATAACATTTCCTGTGGTAAGCCTGTACCTATGGATACCCAAACTAAATTCTCTGTGCCTGGTAGTGTCTTGTTACAAGAACCCATCTTCAGCGTGGATCATGCACACACACGGTACACCTCCATGATTGGTTAGCCTTGCAACATTGCCTCATTTGCAGTGGTATCACCTAGTGAAAACAAAGTTCCACCAAGTTCAGTTGTGTGCTGCGAAATATTGATTTTGGCATAATGTTAGTAAGAAAATAGAGCCCAACAGTCACAGAATACCCTTGACAAACTTCTGGCAACGCTTCCATATGCTCAGAAAAAGTCTTAGCCTTAAGGTTGAACTTGAGCTTTGTTGTCCCCAATGAATCTAAATCATTGTTACCAACTCCACCCGTGATATTTAATGAGGCACTCATAGTCTCTTTCTACCCAAGAGATGCAGTGCAGTGACCAATAGATGTACCCCTGTATCTGTTAAAAACCTATGTTCCTTGCCATCAACAAAACCCCACAAGCAGCATCCCATCTCTGCCTCTAACTGTGCAGTATCATATTTTATTGGGAACATTGTTCGACAGCTTTTACTTTCCCATTTGTTTTCGATGATCACTTCTCCTGAGACCGATTCTCTTGTTTCTTAGCCTTGCACTCACACCTGTGCTTTCTAACTCACTTGCTCACGTTTGTAGCACTTTGGCTGATGACACTGTTTCCGGAGATGCCCTTCACACCCACATCTGTGGCAATTTACTGTGAACCTTACACAACAGTCACCATGAGGCCTTGGTTGCTATATCTATTTCCTTTAAGTACATAGCTGCTCTAAGAACTGTGACAAAACCCAAAGAATTTGCCAGTCTAACCCTACCTGACGTTTCAGCGGGAATACTGTACCAAAACACATAAAGTGCCATATTTTCAACTTCTCAGCGCAACACTGTACTGTATTCAGTTCTTATTCTCTAATCAACCCTTGATTTATCTTTCTGTAATGAGTGATTGTAATATAATGGTTGATACTATGCATCACTCGTTCTTAGTATTGAACTAAAAGAATAGGGAAAAATCTTAGATCACTCATCAAGGGATGTGAAGAATCTAGTAGATAAACTTAATTTCAAACATAAACTGAAATCTTATGTGATGTATGACTCCTTCTGTTCCAAAGAAGAATTTATGAATGTGTAATACTGTAATGTTAAAGTTAATAATAATCAGTAGATGAAAAATTAAAAATAAGGATGACTGGCTAACTAGCTAGATAGCTATCTAAAACTTGTACCATATTGTGGCACAAACCCAGATACGTTCTTTTCATGAGTTATGCTCACCTTTTGAGCTCTAGTTCCTTAAATCAAAACACTTTCACATCAGCATGAGCATGTGGAAAGCTGCTAATTGCAGTAGTAATACTTTATTTTGGAAAAGTGTTCATGTAATGATTTCATTTTAAGAAATTCAACTTTAATTTCAGCAGTTTGCTTTTACTTTCATAGATCACAAGGAAGTATGAACAGACTGACGCTACAGCTTATTTGCTGGAGAAGACTGGAGACTTCCAAGGAGCGCTGCAGCTGTTACTGGGCCACCTTAACAGCAGAATAGATTTGTTAATTACAACATCAAGAGATGGAGTAAATAAGGTTGAAGAAGAAACTGCGGTGCGAGAGCTGACCACACGTCTCGTGGAACTGTGTAGAAGAGGTTCAGCCACACTGGATGAGGCTGGCCGTCACAGTGTATGGTTTCCTCTGCTCGACAGCCTCATGCGACCACAGCGCAATGAGACTACACGGCTGCCAGGTGGGTGAAGTACATTTTCAGGAAGTAAGCATTATATGCACTTCTGGTAACCAGAGTATCTGCATTTGCATTTGCCGTTGAAAAAGATTTACACATCCATTTGTATATTCGACAGGCTTTGATATGGGTGTATGGCAGATGTCATGATATCCCCACCTTCCCTTTTTCCTGTTCAATTCATAGACAGAGTACCAGAACAACAACTTCGTTGCTTTTGCATTTACTCTTATTGCTCCAATTTTACCATCATGGTCATTAAAAGAAATATGCATGAAAGATAGTAATATTTCACTCTATTGTTTTTTATAAGTACTGTCCTGGAATTGTTAGAGTAATGTTATCTGTGATATACATTGCTTTTCTAACAGCATCTGTCACTAGTCTTGGATGAGCGCTATCCAGACACTCCTGCGTGACTAAACAAACCCATGATGTAACATGCTGCACTTCTAAAGACCTTCTGTGTTTCCTCTATTAATCCTGCATGGCAAGGCTTACAGACAGACAGCTGGTCATCAAGAATCAGTCAATGAAAAATTTCATTGGCTACCTCTTTTGTGGGTATTACATTATTTTCGTATTTTTCCAATGAAGAATGACATCTCCTTTCCCCAAGACCATATGAATATCAGTCTGTGACCAATTTGCATAACCCTTTTGTGGTCCATCTTTTTTTTAGTGTATTTAATGCTTCTGACTGTTAACAATGAGTGACTGTCATTGATCTGAAATTAATGAATTTCATCTTTATTTCACGAGATGGCAGTCCAGTGTGGAGCTGTGCTGGATTCTTTCTGGTAATCTGGGAGCATTTTATGTTCAACTGAGGTGACTAGTGAATACAACGATCAAAGTTATCCCATAGATATTCAACTGGGTTAAGACGTAGAGAGACTGGTTGCAAGGGAATCGTGAAGAAGTCTTGATAGCATTCTTCCAGCCATTTACAGACACTAGTAACTGTGTAATGAGGCACATTACCTTGCTGAAAAATACCGTTCCCTATTAGGAAGACAATCATAATGTGGAGGAGATTGTGATTTCATAACTTAATTGGTCAGTAATGCCTTCCATGTGGATTGATAACCCTATATACACTATAACACAAAAATATCGCTCAGATGATGAAGCTGCCACAGAGCAGAGTGGTGCAGTGACATCATATTCTGTTGTGACTCGGCGATCTTTCAAGGTGCCGCCGCACAGTTACGTGCGTCCTCTACATGCGGCGCTGTCTGCCAGCCACACAGCAGCAGCACCACCTAAGCGGCCAGCCAGCCAGCGGCCGCTAGACTTGGACTCAGTTATGATTTGACTGTTAAAGTGTACACCCGTCTTACTCTGTTTACTTGATCTGTAGCTTCCATGTATTGCGTCTTCCTTGAACTATATTTGTTCAACTTGAAGTTATTACAATTGGTGACGAGGTGGTGATTTTTCTTTTCCATCATTGACCCACATGTTTTCATGGCTACTTTAGAGCAACTATTGCAAGGTCTCATAGAACAGCAAACGCTTCTCACAAATGCGATTTGTGATTTCGTCGCGGCATCAAATGCGGGGCATCTCTCGTCGTTGTCTCCACCTACTTTTCCTCCTTACGACAAGACGGTGGAAGACTGGTCTGGTTACAAAAAAGGTCTTCGACAGCACTTCTTGGCATTTCATGTCACGGACGAACAAACATGTAAGTCTCTGTTTCTTTCATGGATTTCACCTCGAATGTATCAGTTGTTGTTGCAATTGGCTCCTTTGAAAGATCCTGCATCTTTGTCCTTTGCTGAAATGTTCTCACTTCTGTGCGTCTATTTTCAAAAGCAAACGCATGTGGTAGCCTCTCGTGTTGCCTTTTATCATTGTCAAAAACAACCGAATCAATCCTATCGTGCTTGGGCTGCTGAACTTCACGGCCTCAGTAGAAAGTGTCAATTTGTTACTGAAGTCCACAAAGAATCCTACGCCGATCCCATGGTACAGGATGCTATTATCCGAACGGCGCCCGACAAAGAAGTTAGGCAACGTGCCCTTCAGTTGGCAAATCTAACTCTAGATGAAGTCCTATCCATTGCTCAGTCTTTTGAAATTTCTCGCGCCGCTGGAGCGCAAATAGAGGCATGGGGCGACATCGGGGGTATACAACCTCTGTGCGATGTTGACGAAGCGTGTGGCATGTCCCCACCAGCCGACGTGGCCGCAGTACGTTCCCAAGCACAGCCTCGGCCTAACCGTAAACAAACCTCTAAGAAACTGCAGCAAAACCCACGGCAACTTCCTTCCTGTCCACAGTGTTTTACGAAACATTCATGAGCAGATTGTCCACAACGTTGGGCCGTGTGTCACAAATGCAAAAAAAAGGGTCATGTGTCATCTGTTTGCAAATCTGATCCATACATGATGTTCATGAACATGACGCTTATTCTGATTCTGTGTTGTCTGTCAATTGTACTTCTTCCCTTTCAGGGAAGTTATTCCTCACTGTCCAAATACTTGGTCGAGATGTTCGCATGCAGGTGGATACTGGTTCTGCTGCCACTATCATCAATTCTCAGACGTATCTTCAGTTGGGTTCTCCAATCCTGTCACCTGTCACTAGGCAATTACGGACTTAGAATAAACAGAAGATTTTTCTTTTGGGACAGTTTGATGCTGAGGTATCTTAAAAATCTATCGTTCGCACTGTTCCCATATTTGCGGTCGACCATAGTAACGTGGAGAATCTTTTTGGTTTGGATGCCTTTCGTGTTTTAGGGTTCTCCATAGATGACTCTGTCAATATCGTCTCTGATGCTATTCCTTATGCTCAATTGGATTCCTTGTCGACGACATTTTCGTCCCTTTTTTTCTCCTGGGTTAGGCCGTGCAAACAACTTTGAAGCTCATATCACGCTCAAACCCACTGCTCGGCGTAAGTTTTTTCGGGCTCGGCCCATTCCCGTGGCCCTTCGTGATCAGGTCAAATGGGAGCTGGATCGTCTCACTGCTTCAGGGGTTTTGCTTCCTGTCACTTCCAGTGAGTGGTCCTCTCCTGTCGTCGTCGTTGCTAAGCCAAATGGTGATATTCGTCTCTGTGGCGATTTCAAAGCCACTGTAAATGCTCAATGCCTTATCGACACTTACCCTATGCCTCGACCTGTAGAACTGTTCACTAAACTTGCTGGAGGCCAGTATTTTTCTAAACTTGACCTGTCAGAAGCTTATCATCAACTTCCCGTCGATGCTGCTTCTCGGCAGTTTCTGGTCCTTAGCACGCCTTTCAGCCTCTATCAATACCAACGATTGCCATTCAGGGTTGCCAGCGGCCCTGCTCTCTTTCAGCGATTGTTGGAATAATTATTGCTCACTGTCCCTGGGTGTATAAATTACCAGGATGACATTGTTGTCACTGGCTCCACCACTGACGAACATCTTCAGAATCTCCGCACACTTTTTCATGTCTTACAGACTGCCGGTCTTAAGTGTAATCTTCAGAAATCAAAATTTTTTCAGGCGTCTATCACGTACTTGGGGTTTCAACTCTCTTGGGATGGTATTCGTGCGCTTCAGCAAACTGTTGCTGCGATCGATACCCTTCCTCGTCCTACATGTGTTAAGGAACTGCAGGCCTTCTTGGGGAAAATAGCATACTATCACAAGTTTTTACCGTCTACTGCTTCGTTGGCTCAGCCGTTGCATCACCTGTCGCATAAAAACGTGCCTTTTCACTGGTCTGCGTCATGCGATGAAGCTTTCCAGAAATTGAAGACTATGCTGAAACGGGCCCCGTGCCTGGCTACTTATCGACCTGGCCAGCATCTTGTTCTTGCCACAGATGCCTCTCAATGCAGGGTCGGTGCAGTCCTTGCGCGCCATTTTCCTGACGGTTCTGAACAACCCATTGCTTATGCCTCCAAAACGCTCACGGATGCCCAACAGAACTATTCTCAAATTGAAAAAGAAGCTTTGGCCATTATTTATTCTCTTCATAAGTTTGGTGTTTTTCTCTATGGATCCACTGAGCGAGGTGGCGCAGTGGTTAGCACACTGGACTCGCATTCGGGAGGACGACGGTTCAATCCCGTCTCCAGTCATCCTGATTTAGGTTTTCCGTGATTTCCCTAAATCGCTTCAGGCAAATGCTGGGATGGTTCCTTTGAAAGGGCACGGCCGATTTCCTTCCCCATCCTTCCCTCACCCGAGCTTGCGCTCCGTCTCTAATGACCTCGTTGTCGACGGGACGTTAAACACTTATCTCCTCCTCCTCCTCCTGCTCTATGGATCCAAATTTCATCTTGTTACGGATCACAAACCACTTGTTTCCTTGTTTCATCAATCAACGTCACTTCCCAACAAGGCTGCACACCGCCTCCAGCGTTGGGCTCTTTACTTGTCTCGTTTCTATTCTGAGATTCATTTCCGGCTGACGCCTCAACATGCGAATGCTGATGCACTGTCTCGCCTTCCCATGGGTCCTGATCTGGCATTCGATACGGACGAACTTTTGTGTTTCCACCTGGATGTTGCCGAGCAGCGGGTTGTGGACGGGTTCCCCATCACCAGGGGCCGGCTGCCATCTGCTACATGTTCTGACCCTACCCTCTCCCGGGTTTTATGCTGTATTCAGAAGGGTTGGCCAGATTGTCCATCCGCTAAGACTTCTGATCCGTTGGGGAACTACTACGCTTTGCGTTACCGCCTCACGGCTAGGGATGGTGTTACCCTCCTTTCCACCGAAAATGCTTCGCCGAGTGTTGTGTTACCTGCATCTTTGCGTGCTTCGGTCTTGCGCCTCCTTCACCAAGGGCACTGGGGTGTCTCTCGCACAAAATCTCTGGCGCGCCGTCATGTGTACTGGCCCAGCATTGACTCTGAAATCACACACGATTGCTGCCTGCGGCCATTGTGCATCACAGGCCGCCACCCCGAAGTCATCTTTGTCACTGTGGCCTTCACCTGAGAAGCCATGGGAGCGTATTCATGCTGATTTGGCGGGACCTTTTTTAGGTACTTATTGGCTTCTCGTTATTGACGCCCACTCTAACTTTCCTTTCATTGTCTGTTGCATGTCGCCTACCACCACGGCAACCACCAATCCTCTAGCTCGCATTTTCTCTTTGGAAGGCCTTCCCTCTACTCTTGTTACTGATAATGGTCCGCAATTTGCCTCTTCTGATTTTGTGGATTTTTGTGCCGGTCACGGTATCATGCATGTCACGGCCCCTCCGTTCCATCCACAGTCAAACTGTGAGGCTGAACAACTGGTCTGCTCATTTAAGGCTCAGATGAGGAAACTCCTGACTTCTTCTTCTGCTGATGATGCGCTTCTCCAATTTCTGGCTTCTTATCGTTTCCCCCTATTGGGCGACCACAGCTCGGCTGAGCTCTTACATGTCCGACAGCCCCGCACACTACTTCATCTTCTGCGGCCTTCCACCTCACGGCCGCAGGTGCCTTCGCTTGGCCGGTTCACCGCCGACGACCTTATATGGGTATGGGGACATGGCAGGCGGCCAAAATGGAGTCCTGGCCACATCTTATGACACCGTGGCCAACGCCTGTATGAAATCCAGACGGACACGGGTGTTGCAGTGCGTCATTCGGACCAGCTTCGGCCTCGTGTGCCGGCAACGCCTGTTCCAGATGCCGCTACACCACCTTCAGCTCTACCTGATGCTCGGTATACTGGAATCTCTCATTACTCACAACGCAGTGCTCTCACCATCATATTGGTGCCAGCACAAGAACTGATGCCACCAGGAGACGTGCCCATGCAGGAACCAGATGACCATCATCTGTCGGAGCAACTCTACTCGCCTCCTTCTCCTACAGACACGGACACATTGCCCATGTCTCCTGTTATAACAACCGGACTTGCCACAACTAGCAGATTGGTGCACGGGGCCCCAGCAGGTTCGACCCCCACGTCTCCTGTCATCTCGACCCGTTATCATCGGGGACACTTCCGGGCATACGGGAAGCCTCCTCCTCGAGACTTTACGGCCAGTCAGACAACACCTATGGACATTAGCAGTCTACAGCCCACCTCCATCAAGACCTGTGCAAAAAATTCAAAGGGGGGGGAAAAGTGGTGTGACTCGCCGATCTTTCAAAGTGCCGACGCACAGTTATGCGTGTCCTCTACATGCGGCGCTGTCTGCCAGCCATGCAGCAGCAGTGCCACCTAAGCGGCCAGCCAGCCAGCAGCTGCTAGACTTGGACTCAGTTATAATTTGACTGTTAAAGTGTACACAGGTCTTACTCTGTTTACTTGATCTGTGACTTTCATGTATTGCGTCTTCCTTGAAATATATTTGTTCAACTTGAAGTTATTTCACTTTCCATGGTGCACAATGTCTTGCCTGTAATGTCTGTGACTAGAGCACTTCCAGGAGAATGCGGGTTAAAATCTCCTTCCCCACATAAAGATTTAGGCTTTCATTAGTTTTTGTAAGCAGCTGAAGACAGTTGCTGGGATGTTTCATTTGAAAAGGATATGGTCAATTTCCATATCCATACTTCACCAGCACATAGTTGTACTGAATCTAATGGTCTCATTGCTAATGGGGTGTTAAGCCTTAACATTCATTCATAAAGCTACTCCCACTGCAGCCCTGCAGCCAGGCGACTAGCGCGAGTTTTGGTGTTCTCGTAAAGATAAGTCATTTTAGATTATAAAACATATAGATTAGTACTGACTACGTGGTAAATAAGTGTATTAGTGTGCCATTTAAGTGTACCATTAAAGGTTTCATTTTTCTTTACATAATATAGCAGAAAACACGAAAAGACCGTACAGTCGTATTTTCTGTTTATGTTCTGCTGAAACCTTCAGTTTGAGAAAGAAATCAAAAAACATAATTCCAGCTTATTACATCAGCATAAACAGCCATTGGTTAAGAATTTTCAACTGTCAGCAGATATTTTAACTCCACCCAATTTTAACTCAGTCAATGTGAAATGTCAGCTATCTTTATTGCATCAAAATATTCGAGGACTGAGAAATAAAATTAATGAATTAACTATCTGCATAGATGAATTAGAGTCTTCAAACCCAGCTGACATAATCTGCCTCTCTGAACATCATGTGACCACTGGTATAGAACTTTTAAGTGTTACAGGGTTTAGGTTAGCATCTCACTTTTGTAGATCAGAAATGGAGAAAGGAGGAGTTGCCACATTCATCAGGAACTGTCATAAATTTAAGAACATAGACATTCATAAATTTTGCCTAGAACAGCATATGGAAGCATGTGCAACAGAATTAGAATTTCACAAAAAATCCTTCATAATATTAAGTGTATATCGAGCATCTGCAGGTAACTTCAATCTGTTTGTAAACCACCTTGAAGCTGTACTGGCCCATTTAACAACCAAAAACAAAGAAATAGTGGTTGCTGGTGATTTCAATGTAGATTTCCTTAAAGACTCTCCCAATAAGAACTTATTTGAGTTAGTAACACTATCATTCAACTTAATTCCCACTGTAAAGTTCCCCACTAGGATAGCCACTTCCTCACAAACAGCCATGAACAAAATTATATTACAAAACCAATAGTCAATGGCCTCTCAGACCATGACATGCAGTTCCTTCTGTTAAATGTTAATACTGAACAGGATATAAAATCTGTTAAATCTGAGCTCAAGAGGGCAATCAGTAAGCCAAAAATTGATTATTTTAGGACACTCCTCAGAGACATTCACTGGACTGATGTTTACAGTGCTCATGGCATGAATGAAAAATATAACATTTTTGCTAATAAAGTGCTTACCTTATTCGAACACTGCTTTCCCCCAAAACTTACCAAGGTTAGAGCAAAGTCTACAAAGAAGCCATGGATTACTCGAGGAATAGGGGTATCTTGTAAAACAAAAAGAAAACTGTATCTGTCAATCCAAAACATTTCCAATGTTGATGCTATAGCACATTATAAGAAATACTGCAAAATATTAAAGACTGTAATACGGATGTCAAAGCAAATATATTACAAGGAAAAGATAGTCATATCAGATAACAAAATAAAGCCAATATGGGATATATAGTGAAGGAGGAGACCGGTAGAACCAGACATGAAGAGGAACAAATAGCATTAAGAGTAAATGATACATTGGTGACAGATGTGTATAGTGTTGCAGAACTTTTTAATAAACATTTTATAACTGTTACTGAAAAGATGGGGTTGTCAGGTTCGGTAGATGCTGCTATGGATTACCTTAGACCAGACATTTCAAGTAACTTCCATAACATGAATTTGACCCTCACTACCCCAGCAGAAATAATGTCCATCATAAAATCTTTAAAATCAAAAACATCTAGTGGGTATGATGAAATATCAACAAAGTTAATTAAAGAATGTGATTCTGAGCTAAGTAACATATTAAGCTATCTGTGTAACCAGTCATTTATCAGTGGAATATTTCCTGAATGGCTGAAATATGCTGAAGTTAAGCCACTGTTTAAGAAGGGAGATAAAGAAATAGCATCAAATTTCCGTCCAATTTCACTGTTGCCAGCATTCTCAAAAATTTTCGAAAAAGTAATGTACAGTCGTCTTTATAACCATCTTATCTCAAATAACATACTGTCAAAGTCACAGTTTGGATTTATAAAAGGTTCTGATATTGAGAAGGCTATCTACACTTACAGTGAAAATGTGCTTAATTCATTAGACAAAAAATTGCAGGCAGCTGGTATATTTTGTGATCTGTCAAAGGCATTTGACTGTGTAAATCACAATATCCTTTTAAGTAAACTAGAATATTATAGTGTAACAGGAAATGCTGCAAAATGGTTCAAATCTTATATCTCTGGCAGGAAACAAAGGGTATTATTAGGAAAGAGACATGTATCAAGCTATCAGGCATCATCCAAATGGGAACTAATTACATGTGGTGTCCCACAAGGTTCCATTTTGGGGCCCTTACTTTTTCTGGTGTATATCAATGACCTTTCATCAGTAACATTACCAGATGCCAAGTTTGTTTTGTTTGCTGATGACACAAACATTGCAATAAATAGCAAATCAAGTGTAGTCTTAGAAAGATCAGCCAATAAAATATTTGTGGACATTAATCACTGGTTCCTAGCCAATTCTTTGTCACTAAACTTTGAAAAAACACACTACATGCAGATCAGAACTTGTAAGGGGTGTCCCAAGAGTATATGTCTAACATACGATGACAAGAAGATAGAAGAAGTGGACAGTGTTAAATTCTTGGGATTACAGCTTGATAATAAATTCAACTGGGAGGAGCACACCACAGAACTGCTGAAGCGTCTTAACAAATCTCTGTTTGCTATGCGAATTTTGTCAGGCATAGGGGATATAAAAATGAAAAAGCTGGCATACTATGCTTACTTTCTTTCCATAATGTCATATGGGATTATTTTTTGGGGTAATTCATCAAGCCAAGCTAAAGTTTTCCGGGCACAAAAACGTGCAGTAAGAGTTATATGTGGTGTGAACTCAAGAACATCCTTCAGAAGCCTGTTTAGGGATCTAGGGATACTAACTACTGCTTCCCAATATATTTATTCCTTAATGAAATGTCATTAAAAATATATCACTTTTTCAAACCAATAGCTCAATTCATGGAATCAATACTAGAAATAAGAATAATCTTCACAAGGATTTAAAGTCACTTAGTCTTGTACAAAAAGTTGTGCATTATTCAGGAACACACATTTTCAATAACTTGCCAGCAGCCATAAAAAGCTTAACAACCAATGAAATTCAGTTTAAGAGAAGCCTAAAGGATTTATTGGTGGCCAACTCCTTCTACTCCATTGATGAATTTCTTAGTGAAACCAACTGATTTGTATATAAGTACAACATAACTTCTGCACAATTTCAGTGCAGTAATGTGTTCATTAAAAATGTGTGTGTGTGTGTGTGTGTGTGTGTGTGTGTGTGTGTGTGTAAGTATAATCTAACTTCTGTACCATTTCAGTGCAGTAATATGTTCATTGTAAATAAGTATTACAGTAGTTGTATTACATATTTATTACCTTATAAATAAATAAAAAACTTTATTTTAAATTCAGTGCATTAGTATTTGTAAAATGACACTTACTGTTCATTAAAAAATGACAATCATTCCACTTGGGACCTGTGGAATGGTACATTAGCTTATTTGTTTTAGTTGTAAATATTTGTCATGTATTGTTGTTTTTCTGACATGTTCCACATCCTGGAGGACCACCTCACTACGGATCAATTGGAATGAAAGTAAATCTAATCTAATGTAAACTGCCTTGCTTTCTTGCAGTGTTTGTATTCACAATGGGACCTTACAGATTGGCTCTCTTTGATTTTCTTCATACTTAAAGGATTTGAAGGTTATTGCCCAACCATGAATGTCATAAAGCAGTAAGACACATTTTTCGAAACAATTTGGAAATAAAGCCTTTGAAATCAAAAGATTTGTGAGTACTGTTAAGTGTAAAACAGTTGTAATTCATTAACAAATTCATCGGTAGCTCAGGGTATTTTGTAATTGGATTTTAATTATGAAGTTGCTGGTGTGAGTCTGGTTAATATCATACCTTTTCAAAGCTTTTTAAAAAAAATCCATATTTACTAACAAAAATTGAATCATTATTTATTAATAAAAAAGATTGTTTTATTTTGAAGTAGTGGTAATATGAAAATAAATTAAAATGTAAAACAGACATGTTAATGACATTTTGTTAAATGAAAAAATTATGTACATGACTACTACTGTTCAGTAATAAGAAATTAGAAAGTGTCTAATTTTCTATTTGATGTTTCGCATATTTATACCATATTTTAATTTATTGTAAATACTCTTATTTTCATGTGAATATTAATGAAAAACAAAAAGATCTATTTTTTTCTGGAAAATTATCATTCTGTATTTGTTTATTAACATTTCCATTTGTTAATAAATATGAAATTTAAAAAAAATATGCTGCACTAGCAACTTTGTAATTACTAGCCGGTGGTTAACTATGGACGATTTTGTTAAAAATTTACAAATATTTTGTCCTTTGCAGTGCTCAGAAATCTTCTAATTTTCAGAGGGAATGTTTTCAGATATTTTGAGAATTGCATCACACTGTTTTAGGAAACTGAAATGCAGGTGCTGTAAGTATGAAAAAGAAATTGGATCGGGCTGCCTCATAGGATCCCCTTGTCATACATTTATTACCAGATAAGCAGACAACCAGACCATCTTTCATATTAAGTGAATAATGTAACAACACTAAGTTTTCCATCAAAACTCGGCATCAAAATTTGGTGTTGTATAGAAAATTATTTCAAAAGGAAAATTCAGTTGATGAAACAGTTAAATTACGAGGAGATGGAATGGGTGGTCAGTATATATCTCCAAGAGGCAAAATTCTGAGTTCATCCAATAGAAAAACTTAAAGAGTATTCTGAGAAGGAAAGTTGCTACTCACCATATAGCAGAGATGCTGAGTCACAGATAGGCACAATAAAAAAGACTCACACAATTATAGCTTTTGGCCATTAATGCCTTCATCAACCACACACACACACACACACACACACACACACACACACACACACACACACACGGACTGCAGTCTCAGGCAACTGAAAGCACACTGCCAGTGGTTTCAGTTGCCTGAGACCGCAGTCGTGTGTGTGAGTTGTGTTTGCGTGGTGAATGTGTGTGCATGTGCATATATTGTTGTCGAAGGCCTTAATGGCCAAAAGCTATAATTGTGAGAGTCTTTTTGCTGTGCCCATCTGCAACTCAGCATCTCCACTATATTGTGTGTAGTAACTTTCGTTCCCATAATATTGTTTCATTCTGTCCTGGATTTTCCACTGTTAAAAGAACTTAAAAATTAACTTTAAGAGCTAGTATGTTCCTTCCTCAGGGAGGAAAGAGGCTTTATTGCTTATTGGTTGGTTTTATATAGGCTGAGGTTTTTATATGAGCCTCAGTGTGGCGGAGGAAAACGTCAAGGAAAATGACTTTGGGTTTGTGAAATGGCTAGATGCAGTTCAGTTAGGAAAAGGCGTTAAGCTGTAGTGGGAATTTGAATAGTTCTTCTTCACTAGGAATCCAGCCAATAAAGATATCAAAATCTTAACCAGGCCAGGGGACCCAATGTCTCGATGTTGAGGAATGCCTCAATTGGCCATGTAAGGGGAATTAGTTACGGGTAAGGATGAAGTTGGTTGGTGTGACAGTAAATGAGGTTTTTGAGAGATTTTTTGGTTGGCTTTGGGCTAAGGTATTGATCGAGGGCTGAAAGACCATGCACATGTCACATGTTAGTGTAGAGCGAGATCAAATCAGTTAGTGATGTGAAGGTTTACTTGGGATAAGGGTGGGAATAGATTCAAGATATTCTCTCTTACCTAGGATAGGAAGCTCTGTTTTTTACTTTGGAGATGCTTGTCTACTGCAGCTGAAATGTGTTCTGTTGAGGTTTTGAAGCCTGCTACAATGGGAGAGCCAGAGTGTTTATGTTTTTGTATTTTTGGTAATAGAAGATAATACTGCATGGGTTTTGAAGTGTCGGACATCAATCGGGTGAGTCTGGAAAACTCAGCAGTGGGAGTTCCTTACTAAGGAAACTGTGGCGAGGTGGCCACGATGTTACTCTCAGTGAGTTGCAGGTGTGCTCCTTGCTGAAGAATCATGAACGTCAGCTCGTGACCATGGAGTCCTCTGGTGTGCGTAAGGACATAGGGGCCAGCATTTGGAGGCATGTGACTGGCAGCAGCAATGTGGAGCCAATGGTGACACCACAGACTTGGAGGAAAACAATCTGGCCTGTTTGTGTGTATATCGGACTGTTTTCCGGTGCTCAACAGGAGCCTTGTAGCAAGCAGGTGAAATGGGCAGCCACGTAGGATACACGGCTGCATGAAGTATAGTTGAATTGTAGGTGGTAGTGATACAATATCAGAGATCCAGAGGGGTAAGAATTATTATGGAGGATTTGTGATGAGCGTGGGGTTTTTTAGAATTTTCTATATCTCAGTTTGGATGGGAGGAAGAGGTCATTTAGAAAACTTTTATATGTCACGGTGTCCAGAAGCTGTTGAAGCTCCTGTAGCTCATACTCCATATGCTTAAGTATCACAATGGTGAAGTCTGTGCACAGGGAAGACAGGGTAAAGTAGTCTGTCTTCAATTTATGGATAGCTTGTGACTCGGTCGCCCAATAGGTGGTGATGCTGAAATTGAGGAATTCTTGATATATTTGAGAAATTAGACTTTTTCTGTTATAACCCTGTTGTCAGCATGAGTACATACACCATATAATTGCTATTGTAATTCATGTTTTTTCTGGACATCAGTGACATGTGAATCTCTGTAGTTTCAGTTCAATCTACATCTGTACTCTGCAAACCACTGTCAGGTGCATGACAGATGATACATCCCATTGTACGAGTTATATGGTTTCTTCCCATTCCATTCATAATCAAAGTATGAGAAGAATGATTGTTTAAATGCCTCTGTGCATGCTGTAATTAATTGAATTTTCTCCCCGCAATCTGTATGTGAGCAATATGTGGGGATTGTAGTATATTCTTAGAGTTCTCATTTAAAGCAGGTTCTTGAAAAATAGTAGGTAGTCTTTCTTGGGATAGCTTACATCTGTCTTCTGGAGTCTGCCAGGTCAATTTCTTCAGCATCTTTGTGACACTCTCCCACAGATTAAACAAACTTATGACCATTCGTGGTGCTCTTCTCTGTATACATTCAATATTCGCTGTTAGACCTATTTGGTACAGGTCCAACACACTTGATGGGTTGCACGAGTGATTTGTAAGCAATCTCCTTTGTAGACTGATTGTGTTTCCCATATATTCTACTAATAAACCGAAATTCACTATCTGCTTTACCCATGACTGAGCCTTCGTGTTCATTCCAGTTCATATCCCTACAAAGTTTTACACACAGATATTTGTACGAGTTGGGCGATTCCAAATGTGACTCACTGATATTATAGTCATAGGATACTATTGTTTTTTTCATTTTGTGACATGCAAAATTTTACATTTCTGAACATTTAAAGCAACTTTTCATTCTCTGTGTCACTTTTAAATCTTAACAAGATCTGATTGAATATTTACGCAGCTTCTTTCAGACAGTACTCCATTGTAGACAACTGCATATCTTGCAAAATGTGTGAAGTTACTGTCAGTATTGCCCTTAAGTCGTTTATAGACACCATGAACAGCTACGGTCCCAATATATTTCCCTGGTACACACCCAGAGTACTTCTATATCTAACAATGACTCTCCCCCATGATAACATGCTGTGTCCCACCACCCCCTACTAAAAAACCCCCAATCCAGTCATAAATTTCGCTTGATACTCCGTACATCAGTACAATGATGCTCTTACAACTCACAGACTATACTCATCTACATCTACACGATTACTCTGCAATTCACTTTTAAGTGCTTGGCAGAGGGTTCATCGAACCACTATCATACTATCTCTCTACCATTCCACTCCCGAACAGCGCACGGGAAAACGAACACCTAAACCTTTCTGTTAGAGCTCTGATTTCTCTTATTTTATTTTGATGATTATTCCTACCTATGTAGGTTGGGCTCAACAAAATATTTTCGCCTTCAGAAGAGAAAGTTGCTGACTGAAATTTCGTAAATAGATCTCGCCGCAACGAAAAACATCTTTGCTTTAATGACTTCCATCCCAACTTGCGTATCATATCTGCCACACTCTCTCCCCTATTACATGATAATACAAAACGAGCTGCCCTTTTCTGCACCCTTTCGATGTCCTCCATCAATCCCGCCTGGTAAGGATCCCACACGGCGCAGCAATATTCTAACAGAGGACGAATGAGTGTAGTGTAAGCTGTCTCTTTAGTGGACTCGTTGCATCTTCTAAGTGTCCTGCCAATGAAACACAACCTTTGGCTCGCCTTCCCCACAATATTATCTATGTGGTCTTTCCACCTGAAGTTGTTCGTAATTTTAACACCCAGGTTGAATTGACAGCCTTGAGAATTGTACTATTTATCGAGTAATCGAATTCCAACGGATTTCTTTTGGAACTCATGTGGATCACCTCACACTTTTCGTTATTTAGCGTCAACTGCCACCTGCCACACCATACAGCAATCTTTTCTAAATCGCTTTGCAACTGATTCTGGTCTTCGGATGACCTTACTAGACGGTAAATTACAGCATCATCTGCGAACAACCTAAGAGAACTGCTCAGATTGTCACCCAGGTCATTTATATAGCTCAGGAACAGCAGAGGTCCCAGGACGCTTCCCTGGGGAACACCTGATATCACTTCAATTTTACTCGATTTGCCATCTATTACTACGAACTATTTCAGAAATGTTGCCTCCTTTGCCCCTAAGACCAATGGTTACCCCTAATTTTGACAATTCACATAAATCACTTTCCTTTCCCCCTGAAAACAGTAAGCACTATCTCTGCAGACAGCTGTCATCCTTTTATGTACCTCCTTCACCAATGCAAGTAATCTGCCACATATCTCGATTTCTGTGCTGAAAGTTTCATATATGAGGTTTGTTTGTAATAATGTTATTTGTGGGGTGTGAGGTTTTGTGGAGTTGTACAGGTGTTTGCACATGAAATGTTATAACCAGGGCTGTTCTGACAGTTTTGCAGGAACTCACGCAACAGTTGTTGATGGCTATGAGCAGCTTTGTCTCATTGCCTGCTATGCTGCAAGTTGTTCTCCAGGATCCTGCATATGCTGGTGGCAAGTTTGGAGACATAAGGGAACTTATGATGGGTTAGTAAATGATTGAATTTAAAATTATTGTAGAATTGACACTATGAATAGGAATAATTGAGAAATATTTTGTATTTTACAAAATGTTGATCGTAGTAGACCCGATAGGAACAAAATGACCAAATTCGTTGTCAGATACACAACCTTTTATATGAATTCTTCTGTGCACAGTGTGTAAAATGGTGTGGTATACAGTAAAGGTACCTGTGACTTCAGGTGTCATTTATATAATTTCTCTATTATTGAGCAGTACATGTGCTGACAGTTGTTCATATACAAATAGTGCACCCTTTAAAGGGAAAAAAGACACAGTAGTACATTCAGTTTCGAAATAATTGTAAATACAAGGTGATATATCAGCAAACATGTAAGTTACTAGCATTGATATATTATTTACCAATAACTAGGAATAGAATAAAATCATTTTATTTTATGGCCAAAATCGATGATATTTTTTGCCAAATTTGTTGTTATCACCCCCCCCTCCCCTCCCCGATCACCAAATTCAATGTGTTTGTATGGTAAATTCAAAGTCTCTCGCTAAAGTCAGTGTTGTTTGTTTTGGCAAATTCAGTGTAATTTTGATGATGTTTGTTGTGAAATTTGGTGTTTTTTGCCAAATACCATGTTAATTGCACTAAGTTCAGTGCTGTTTTCATCACCACCTTGAAATTGGTAATGGGAAATGAACTGCCAGTTTAAGAATACAATTATTAATTATTACTAATATCATTAAACTGCCATCCTGGAAAAATTACAAATTTCTCTGTTGTTGTTGTTGTGGTCTTCAGTCCTGAGACTGGTTTGATGCAGCTCTCCATGCTACTCTATCCTGTGCAAGCTTCTTCATCTCCCAGTACTTACTGCAACCTACATCCTTCTGAATCTGCTTAGTGTATTCATCTCTTGGTCTCCATCTACGATTTTTACCCTCCACGCTGCACTCCAGTGCTAAATTTGTGATTCCTTGATGCCTCAAAACATGTCCTACCAACCGATCCCTTCTTCTAGTCAAGTTGTGCCACAAACTTCTCTTCTCCCCAATCCTATTCAATACCTCCTCATTAGTTACGTGATCTACCCACCTTATCTTCAGCATTCTTCTGTAGCACCACATTTTGAAAGCTTCTATTCTCTTCTTGTCCAAACTAGTTATTGTCCATGTTTCACTTCCATACATGGCTACACTCCATACAAATACTTTCAGAAACGATTTCCTGACACTTAAATCTATACTCGATGTTAACAAATTTCTCTTCTTCAGAAACGATTTCCTTGCCATTGCCAGTCTACATTTTATATCCTCTCTACTTCGACCATCATCAGTTATTTTACTCCCTAAATAGCAAAACTCCTTTACTACTTTAAGTGTCTCATTTCCTAATCTAATTCCCTCAGCATCACCCGATTTAATTTGACTACATTCCATTATCATCGTTTTGCTTTTGTTGATGTTCATCTTATATCCTCCTTTCAAGACACTGTCCATTCCGTTCAACTGCTCTTCCAGTCCTTTGCTGTCTCTGACAGAATTACAATGTCATCGGCGAACCTCAAAGTTTTTACTTCTTCTCCATGAATTTTAATACCTACTCCGAATTTTTCTTTTGTTTCCTTTACTGCTTGCTCAATATACAGATTGAATAACATTGGGGAGAGGCTACAACCCTGTCTCACTCCTTTCCCAACCACTGCTTCCCTTTCATGCCCCTCGACTCTTATAACTGCCATCTGGTTTCTGTACAAATTGTAAATAGCCTTTCGCTCCCTGTATTTTACCCCTGACACCTTCAGAATTTGGAAGAGAGTATTCCAGTTAACATTGTCAAAAGCTTTCTCTAAGTCTACAAATGCTAGAAACGTAAGTTTGCCTTTTCTTAATCTTTCTTCTAAGATAAGTCGTAAGGTCAGTATTGCCTCACGTGTTCCAACATTTCTACGGAATCCAAACTGATCTTCCCCGAGGTCCGCCTCTACCAGTTTTTCCATTCATCTGTAAAGAATTCGCTTTAGTATTTTGTAGCTGTGACTTATTAAACTGATAGTTCGGTAATTTTCATATCTCTCAACAACTGCTTTCTTTGGGATTGGAATTATTATATTCTTCTTGAAGTCTGAGGGTATTTTGCCTGTCTCATACATCTTGCTCACCAGATGGTAGAGTTTTGTCATGACTGGCTCTCCCAAGGCCATCAGTAGTTCTAATGGAATGTTGTGTACTCCCGGGGCCTTGTTTCGACTCAGGTCTTTCAGTGCTCTGTCAAACTCTTCACGCAGTATCTTATCTCCCACTTCATCTTCATCTACATCCTCTTCCATTTCCATAATATTGTCCTCAAGTACATCGCCCTTGTATAAACCCTCTATATACTTCTTCCACCTTTCTGCCTTCCCTTCTTTGCTTAGAACTGGGTTGCCATCTGAGCTTTAGATATTCATAAAAGTGGTTCTCTTCTCTCCAAAGGTCTCTTTAATTTTCCTGTAGGCAGTATCTATCTTACCCCTAGTGAGACAAGCCTCTACATCCTTACATTTGTCCTCTAGCCATCCCTGCTTAGCAATTTTGCACTTCCTGTCGATCTCATTTTTGAGACGTTTGTATTCCTTTTTGCCTGCTTCATTTACTGCATTTTTATATTTTCTCCTTTCATCAATTAAATTCAATATTTCTTCTGTTACCCAAGGATTTCTATTAGCCCTCGTCTTTTTACCTACTTGATCGTCTGCTGCCTTCACTACTTCATCCCTCAGAGCTACCCATTCTTCTTCTACTGTATTTCTTTCCCCCATTCCTGTCAATTGTTCCCTTATGCTCTCCCTGAAACTCTGTACAACCTCTGGTTCTTTCAGTTTATCCAGGTCCCATCTTCTTAAATTCCCACCTTTTTTCAGTTTCTTCAGTTTCAATCTGCAGTTCATAACCAATAGATTGTGGTCAGAATCCACATCTGCCCCTGGAAATGTCTTACAATTTAAAACCTGGTTCCTAAATCTCTGTCTTACCATTATATAATCTATCTGATACCTTTTAGTATCTCCAGGATTCTTCCAGGTATACAACCTTCTTTTATGATTCTGGAACCAAGTGTTAGCTATGATTAAGTTATGCTCTGTGCAAAATTCTACCAGGCGGCTTCCTCTTTCATTTCTTCCCCCAATCCATATTCGCCTACTATGTTTCCTTCTCTCCCTTTTCCTACTGACGAATTCCAGTCACCCATGACTATTAAATTTTCGTCTCCCTTCACTACCTGAATAATTTCTTTTATCTCGTCATACATTTCATCTATTTCTTCATCATCTGCAGAGCTAGTTGGCATATAAACTTGTACTACTGTAGTAGGCATGGGCTTTGTGTCTATCTTGGCCACAATAATGCGTTCGCTATGCTGTTTGTAGTAGCTAACCCGCACTCCTATTTTTTTATTCATTATTAAACCTACTCCTGCATTACCCCTATTTGATTTTGTATTTATAACTCTGTAATCACCAGACCAAAAGTCTTGTTCCTCCTGCCAGCGAACTTCACTAATTCCTACTATATCTAACTTTAACCTATCCATTTCCCTTTTTAAATTTTCTAACCTACCTGCCCGATTAAGGGATCTTACATTCCACGCTCCGATCCGTAGAATGCCAGTTTTCTTTCTCCTGATAACGACGTCCTCTTGAGTAGTCCCCACCCGGAGATCCGAATGGGGGGACTATTTTACCTCCGGAATATTTTACCCAAGAGGACGCCATCATCATTTAATCATACAGTAAAGCTGCATGTCCTCGGGAAAAAATACGGCCGCAGTTTCCCCTTGCTTTCAGCCGTTCGCAGTACCAGCACAGCAAGGCCGTTTTGGTTAATGTTACAAGGCCAGATCAGTCAATCATCCAGACTGTTGCCCCTGCAACTACTGAAAAGGCTGCTGCCCCTCTTCAGGAACCACATGTTTGTCTGGCCTCTCAACAGATACCCCTCCGTTGTGGTTGCACCTACGGTATGGCCATCTGTATTGCTGAGGCACGCAAGCCTCCCCACCAACGGCAAGGTCCATGGTTCATGGGGGGGAATTCTCTGTAACCCCTAAAAATTGCAGATTTTGCATTACCTGTCTAAAGACCTCTATTTCCACGTTATTTTTTGCTTTATCGTTTTTACAAATTTTTTCTGCCCCTACTAATAACACATCTACGTGTACACTATACTCTCTTTCCTACTCGGCAGGAAATAATCATTATGTAGTAAATAATCATTATGTAGTAAATAATCATTATGTAGTAAATAATCATTATGTAGTAAATAATCATTATGTAGTAAATAATCATTATGTAGTAAATAATCATTATGTAGTAAATAATCATTATGTAGTAAATAATCATTATGTAGTAAATAATCATTATGTAGTAAATAATCATTATGTAGTAAATAATCATTATGTAGTAAATAATAATTTTACCAGATGGTAAGTCCCCCCTGATCCGGGGTTGTGGGTGACTTTTCTGAACTGTACTCTATTCCCTAAACCTCTCCAGTCATTTTCCTTCACCCCTTTTCCTTCCCCTTCAACACTTCTGTCAGGAGGAGGAGCCACTGGCTCCAAAATCTTGTAAAAGTTGAATACTTGTGTGTGTGTGTGTGTGTGTGTGTGTGTGTGTGTGTGTGTGTGTGTGGGGGGGGGGGGGGGGGGGGGGGGCGCGCGCGCGCGCCCTTGTTGCTGCTTGGTGAGTAGGTTTTTTTGTCTATCCGTTTATATTACATTATCAATAATTGATTATTTTTATTGTTATATTCAATCATACAATACCTGCAGACGACGCCAACTATTATTACCCTACGCATGCACCTGCCTCCCACCTTTCACGATCAGTTCCTACACCTGCCACCAATAATGATTCATCATATCACATACATATGTTGTTCTTGTAGTTACCAGTCCAGTGAGTGAGTGATTTGATGCAGCTCTGTGGGATACTCTGTTTTGTGTAAGTGTTTCTGTATATGCATAATTGCTGTAAATATGAGGGCATACTGGAAAGCAATGTCTCCAAATTTTTTTATGTGAAAACTTATAAAGTTTTTTTTTATAGAAAAAATGTTATTAACATTCTCCATCTTTTTTCTTCATGTCTACATATTTATTTCTCAAAATAGTCACCCTGGTGACAAACGAGAGGTCAGCTTCCTCATACCATCACTGTAGAATGTTTGACTTTGTTGATTGAGCCACAATCTCACCTGTGCTTGCACTCTTCGACGTGTTTACACCCTGGGACAACTAGAAAATCTGGGAAATATCACAGTAATTTTTTCATCTGGGAAAAACTTAAGAATTTTTCATTGTTTTAGTTTCCAGTTAAATTTTTCTAATTTTGACTGGTAAGAACTGATACTTGAACAGTAGCTCACTACTGCAGAATAATACTGCAACAGTAAAAGAGAGAACAACACTAAAATAAAAATTCAGTTGGAAAGAAAATGCGCCATTTACAACAATAAAACTCTGCGCATACAAGCATCTGCTAATGGCAATATGTTTCAAAGGCATTGGGATGAAGACTATGACGCTATGTAAAAATAAAGTGCTTTCGATGAGCATGACGTCAAACTGTTTACACTTCTAACGGGATGCAGGAAAATATTGCGAATGGTGGTTTGAGAAGCATGACTTTCAAAGAAAATTTTCTTTTTTAAAACTTTGAGGACCAGCCACTTAGAACAATTTCGAGTCCAAATGACCAGCCATTTACACTATTATTTAAAATTTTATTATCACATTTGTGTTGAATATATCTTAAATGGTAACACAAGCTAAAAAAGACCAATAATATATGTGACAGCTTAGCTTTTCTTGTAGCTATACTGTATGTATATTAATTTAAACTATTATATCAATGAAAATAATCAATTTTTGAAAATATAATGTAATTGGAAAGATAACAAGTGGCGGCAGGAGAATGCACATAAAAAAGTATTAAGTATGCAAGCATTCAGAGCCAGGGGCTCCTTCTTCTGGCAGAAAGGTTGAAGGGGAAGGAAGAGGGGCAAAGGAAAAGAACTGGTGAGGCTTAGGAAAAGGGATAGAGTTCAGGAAAGTCACACAGGACCCGGCGTCAGGTGAGACTTACTGGATGGGATCAGAAGGAAAGACTTAAAACCCATTAACTTTTCCTATTTGTGTGTTTGCACTACTTAACACTTTGCCGTCCGCACATCTCGTACAAATGTATTCACTTGGCGCCGGCAGCACTAGTTCGGATTACTTGGCTTGTCGCTGGCCGTTCTTGACATTATCAGGAGATTATAAATTGTTAAGTTTTACTAATCTCGTTGTTACTTCTCTTAAGTTCGCAACCCTGTTCCCCTACTTTCATAAAATGTTGAAGATACACATACGTAAATAAATAAAAAATTTATTTGTTTCATATATTTGTTTATTTGCATTGTCTTTGGTACTTGATACTTCTCTTTCGTATGATATGCAGCAAAACAGTCTCCAAGATGTAACGCAACTCCACAAGACTTCCAGAATGAGATTTTCACTCTGCAGCGGAGTGTGCGCTGATATGAAACTTCCTGGCAGATTAAAACTGTGTGCCCGACCGAGACTCGAACTCGGGACCTTTGCCTTTCGCGGGCAAGTGCTCTTGCCCGCGAAAGGCAAAGGTCCTGAGTTCGAGTCTCGGTCGGGCACACAGTTTTAATCTGCCAGGAAGTTTCCACAAGACTTGCACATTAAGTTTGTTGTTCTCTTTTTTTTTTTTTTTTTTTTTTTTTTTTTTTTTTTTTTTTTTTTTTTTTTTTTGCAACATACATGGCAGTTCCTTCGTTTTCGTTTATTCGTTTCTGAAATAAGTATTAGCTGGTGTTGCTTTATGTGACTGGAAAGTCTGCCAACCGGATCATGGTGAGACATACGTGATGTAGTGGCAACCCCCAAGTTTTGCTCAGAAGCAGGTGCATGGTCTTTTATCCATAAATCGGACACCTTCAATAAAAAATCGTGATATCGGAGACTCTTGTGGTCTGTATTGAAATATTTCCATGTACAGAATGCATTAAATAATGCGCAATTAAAGACGTACATGCAAACCTTTTTTGACCATTTTATAGTTTTTCTGTATATGGGGTAATAACTCAAATATTGGTCTGCCCGACCCACTCCTTTCATGTATTTGTTGTAGTCTAATACACTTTCAGGTTTCTTTATTGTGTAATTGGTTTTTCCACATTTTCTTTGAGTGTCAGTCAAAGTGGCATTATGTATTGTAGAGATCATTCGTATTGTTTTAGTTTTCGAAGCTCTCCATACCTGTGCGAGTACTTCAGCTTTCCGTTGATGACAAGCTACAAACACATTGACTTTTGGGCACTTTAATTTTTCTGGAGATCCTATATTTTGCCATATCATTCCACAAACTTGGATTTTTTTTTAAATTTTATTTTATTTTTTTTAAGTAACTTCTCTGCAAGTTCTACACTTTTATAATTATTATGCATGTAGAGGTGATGCCACTTTCCATAAGAAGGTGTCAATAGTTCCATCACTGTTTTTGCTAAAGGCTGTCCAATTCTGTGATATCCTCGATGCTCTGTGTATCTTTGGTAAATATGTTTGGACCGGTATCTTTGGGAAATATGTTTGGACCGGGAGATCCTTGAAATTTATTATTGGTCCTCGGTAAATCAAAGTCTGACCACTGTGCACTGTCGTCGTCTTCTGATTCATCTGAATCAGTTGGTAACCGTAGCATTCGCCGAATTCTTCTTGGACGTATTTCACTATCTTCCAATGATTCTGCTTCACTTTCATTTTTTCGATATTCAAGGTCTTCTTCCCACACGTCCAAGTTGTCCGACAAAACATCCGTGTATTCATCGTAAATAATCATATCACATGTTTCATCTGCCATGATGAAAAGGCACATGCTTGTGGATGTGTGTAACTTATTGTTACCTGAACAAAACACCAACAGAATGCAAAAGATACTAAAGTGCTGTCGCTGACCACTGCGCGATACAATGCTCACGACACCACTGTGGTGTCGCCAGCCATTGACCACTATTTTGCGCACGACACCACTGTAGTGTTGCCAGACGGCATATTGTTAATAGTGATGACTACATCACATGTCCTATGCTCTGAATATCTGATGTAATTAACTGGTGAGATCATGTGACATGAGCTATGAGTGGATGGCAGAAGCACATCATTTCCTCCGAGAAATCTGTGTGTGTTCTTTTTAACCATTCTCATTTCATTTTGAACTTTCCTGAGTTGGGGATGAGGGACACTCTCCTTACTTTTATTGACACATTGAGGTTTCTGGGCCTCATATTTAACCCTAAGCTTACGTGGTTACCACATCTGAAGGACCTGCAAAAATGCTAACTTAAAGCTTTAAGTATTTTAAAATGTCTTAGCCACAGTGCATGAGGAGCAGACAGGACTTGTCTCCTCCAGTTTTATAGGGCATTTGTGCGATCTTGGCTTGATTGTGGGTGCATGGTGTATGGGTCTGTGAGATCCTCTTATTGAGGGATGTTGGACATGGTGCACCATGAAGGGATTCAGTTGGCCACTGGGACATTCAGAACAAGCCCCATACCAATCCTCTGTGCAGAGGCTGGTGAAGCACCACTTCACGTCAGGCAGCGGCTACTTAAGGTGCACTATATGTGTAAAACACTGTCCCCACCATACATACCGACTACCATACCATTGTTCATCTCCCTGGAAAGGCTTTTTCGTAACCGGCGACAGGCAATGAGGCCATAAGGGATTCGTGCACAGGCTTGCCTGCTAGAGATAAGTGTGGATGATCTTCATGTTTTACATCACAGTGGGAGCGGGTTTCCACATTGGCTTCACCGGAAGCCCAGATTTATTTTAGACTTGACGAATTTTAAGATTTTACATTTCAATCTCTGTTCTTTAAGATTTTAGATATGTATCACAGTTTCACAATGGTGTACACTGATGGCTCCAAACAAGGGAATTCCCTTGGCTGCTCTGTAATGTTCTCTGACTGTGTCACCAGGATTCGCCTTCATGATGGATATACTATTTTCTCAGCAGAGCTTCACATGAACCTAAAAGCACTGGAACAGGTGCATCGTATTTGGGGCAAACTGTTTCTCATTTGCTCATATTTTGGGCAAACTGTTTCTCATTTGCTCAGATTCCCTTAGTGCCTTACAAATGTTACAGAATCTGTACCCAGCTGAGGAGTTGGTCTGGCTGATATATGACCAACTGTACTTGCTCCAATGGCAGGGTAAGCAGGTGTCATTCTGCTGTGTGCCAGGTCATGTAGGGATATGGGGAAGTGAACAGGCTGATCGGCCTGCCAAGGAGGCCTGCAGAGGACAGGACGTGGCACAGTGTCCTGTTCCCTTGCAGGCTATTGTTTCTGCACTACACAGAAAGTGCATGCAGTTGTCGGATGAGGAATGGCTGGCAGTGATGGCCAATAAGCTGCAGTTGGTGAAGTCAACAGCCCGGCCATGGCGTACCTCCTGCCAGTTGCTCAGGTGGGATGAAGGGACTTCACGTGTCTTAGAATTGGGCACTGCCATCTCACACATAGCTTTTTACTATGGCAAGAGGATCCCCTGTTTTGTGATGCTTGTGTCGTGCACATCCCTATCTGCCATATTTTAATGGAGAGCATTTTATATTGTGATGCAAGGGCAGAAGCAAATATTGGTAGGGATCTGCCATCTATTTTAGCCAATGATGAGACTAGTGGGACTAAGGTTTTAAAGTTTATTGATGTGTTTGGACTCTGGCCTAAAATTTTAGGCTGGACATTTTAGTGTGTTGCAGAGTGACTGGCTTCTCCTTTTTTTATTCTTGTGCTCAGCCAGCCATGTCCATCTGCTATATTGTTTTAGCTCCTTATACCACTTTCTTCCTGTGTTGTTAATGTTTTATCACTGAGGCAATACTTCGTTCCATAGTTCTGTATGGGTATGCAAAGTTTTCCAACTATGTCCAGAAGCGCATCTTGTAGTGCAGTCTCGATTTCAGTGTTTCTGCAGCTACTCTGCTGCATTTGGTGGCGTTGGTATTTATACTTCCACAATACGAAAATGTGTAGTGTACATGTTGCCATACATGAAAGACCTTTTCCTGAAGTGCCAGAAAGTTCTACATTGGTTTATAAAACTTTCTACCATTGAAAGGATTGACAAATTTTACAGCTTGGAGAGAAGTATATGATCACTTAACATGGAAAAAATATATTTTCACCTGGGAAATCAGGTTTTTATTTGTTTAAATATTTTTTGTCCATGTATACACCCTGACTGCTTCATCACTACCAAAGTAAAATCCCCAAAGGTGTTCTTTAAGTTTTGAAAACAGATACAAAACATAGGAGGCCATGTCAGTGCTGCGCAGAACATGCTCATTCACAGTGAATGCAAGGAGTTGGATTGTTACAGATGTTGCAATGCTTGTATGTGGTCTGGCATTGTCATGCTGAAGGGAGAGGGTGCTCCATGTGTGAACAAACTCTTCAAGTTTGAAACTCGATTTTTCACACACCAACATAGTTATGCTACACACAGCAGTAAGGAGCCCACCAGCAGAAGAAGGCTGCAGATATGTAGGCATGAGGAATAAAGCCATAGAATGTTAGTAATGTTTGTTTTATTTAAAAAGCTTTGAGGCTTTTCAGATAAAAAATTCAGAGGCGTTACTTTCTGGGATGCCCTCATACATTCAGTTGAACCTGCATATCGCATTCAAGACTGTATCTCACTGAACAGTTTCTACCGCACACACTTCACTCCATCAGCAAATTAACCATTTCTTAATGGGCCAGGAATCTGCTATCAATCTGTCTGGTGTTCTCCGCAGTTGAATTCAGTACCTCTTCATTAGTTACTCAATCATCTATTTAATTTCCATTCTTCTGTAGCACTATATTTTAGAAACATTGGTTCTCTTCCCATATGTGTAATTTTTTTACTCCCATGTTACTTCCACTTTTGAAATAAATGAAAGCTGGAAAAATGACTGGTGTTGATGAAATAACTGGAGAAATAATCAGAGCCAATGGAGTTGCTGAAAAACAATGGATCTGCAGACTTTTATAAGATGTGGAAAGAAAGAAAGATGCCTGCTGATTGAAAAACGGGTATTGTAATCCCAACTATCAAGAAAGGTGATGGAAAGAAATTTTGAAGCTGTAGGTTAAGACCTTTAACATCTCAAGTTATTGAACTTTATGAAAGAATTGTAGAATGTAAGATTAGCCACATCAATGAAGAAATTCTTGGAAGAACAGTTTGGATTCAGAGAAGGAAAGATCAACAACTTATTTAATTTTTGCTTTCTTCCAGTAAATGGAAAAATACTATGAGCCCAATTGAGACCTATGGTTACCCTTTCTGGATATGAAGAAAACATTTGATGATGTGAACAGGGAAAAGGTGTGGGAAACACTGAAGAAAATTGGAATACAGGTTGACATGTTACATGGCATAAAAAATTTGTATAAAGATAGCCACAATAAAGTCAAAACACCGGTAGGAATGACCGAAACCTTTGGCACAAAATCTGGGTTTAAGCAAGATTGTGTCCATCTCCTTTTCATTACTGTAGTGAATGAACTCCAGGGAAAATACACTGAACCATTGGAGATGAAAAAATGAAATCCATGTTGTTTGTTAATGATGTATAGCTATTGGCCAAATCAAAAAAAGATCTTCAAGATCAAAGAAACACCTGGGCAGAAGCTCCTGAAGTGTATGGTCTCATTTTCAGATAGGAGAAAAGTTAGGTATATGAGCAACTAAGGAGAAATGTCAAAATGGAAGATAAAGACCTAGTAAGGAACAAGAAAGTAACATTAAAATGTAAAGAGTCATCTGCGAAGCCTATTACATGCCCATTTTGAAGTATGATTGTGAAACATGGGCCTTGAGAAGTAAAGTCATAATCAGAATTCAGGCATAATCAGAATTTGTTCGTAGTATGGTCAGAAAGACACAGAGGGATGTAATCCAGTTGAAATGGAATGAACAATGTGATGCATGGATGCTAAGAGGCTACCAAGACTAATGTATGATTTGAAACTCAGAGAGAAAACAGCAAGATTCAGGTATAAGGATATGGTGGAAATATGACATCCAGCAGAGGAAACATGCTAGGGACAGCACTGAAGAGGGAGAGAACTTACAGGACTGCAGTTTGTGGAGAAGCCTCGCTTGCCCATCCATCTAATAAAATGGAATGACATAGTGTGTGGTGGTGGTGGTGGTGGTGGTGGTGGTGGTGGTGGTGGTGGGGAGGTCACTGCCCTCCTCTAGAACTGGACTACTACTACTACTACTTCTACTTCTTCTACTTCTGAGTTATGGTAGCAACTACTTTTTTTATGGAGTTACGTACTTAAGGCACATGAGAGCTCTTGGACAGACAGGTATCATGATATGGCAGATGTTGAAGTTTACAGTGAAATTCTTTCACTAAGAAAATGTACAATTTACTGAACTTCAGCAAGTGGTCTGATGTAAAATATTTTAGAGTAAATATCACATTGGGGTAAAAAGGCCCCGTTTCTCTCTTTGTATTGTCACTTACTTGCAATTCATGTATGATGCAGGCATGCTCAGCAACTCGTGCTACGAGGAGACACTGCTTCAGGCGACATCTCGCCTGCTGAGCTCAGACTTACACCAGCAGCTCGCCAAGCATCTGGCAGCAGCCAACAGGGGCATGACACCACGCCTCTCCACCTGCAGCATGTGTCGCCAGATGATTACACATCTTCGGGATAATGAATCTGTAGTTCTTTTCAGGTAATTGAGTTGACACTTTTCTGGAGTGTGCACATGCCCTTGTGCAGAATTAATAACTGTTGCATGAATAATTTCAGTGATGGTGTATGTAGCATTTAAATTAAACAGAAATTAATAAATCATGATTATTGATATCTATATTGGTCGTTATTCAACGAAGACTGCTGAAATTATATTATTACTGCGACATATTTGAAGCTGTGGCATCATCATCATCATCAGGCAAAAATGCAAATTCAAAAATATTTAATTTCAGTAATCACAAATTTTAATGTAATATTTTTAAGTTTCAGTGTGCTTTGTTGGCTGCCTGCAGAAAAAGATAAGTATAATGTGTGGGAGAGTGTTCATTTTGTTTTCTGGTCTGTCGTTATCATGAAAATGATGTGTTATACTTCTCTATCTCCACCAGAAATCCGTAACTCATATTGAGTCTAAGAAAGTGCTGTATAAAGCTCATCATGTGTTAAGTGTTTTTGTAATGTTTCAAGTGTGATGTAAACTTTCTAAGACAGATGTACTTTTTGAAAGTGACATTGCATCTCACTATTAAAATTCAGTTAAACTGTTGCAGTATCTGAAGATTTGTGGCAAGCTTCTGCACCAAGTTGATGTTTTTAATTGTATTGCAATGTCTTTTACGCATATGAAAATGACAATTCCTTTTGGAAATTCATAAATTGAAAAAGAACGATGTATGCTTATATTGAGAATGTGCAGTGTCCAGTATGGCAAATATATGCATAGAAAATAGGTAAAGGTAGTTCTGTTAAGTTTTGTATCCTTGGGTTCCTTCTTTGTGCCACAAAAGAGAAAATAGCCACTGGGTGCTGGCTAGGGTAGCAGGTCACTTAGAACCTGTGTTAAGATAGGTCACACATTGCCTGAAGAAGCAAAGGTGATGGAGAGAAAAAGAACATATATTTCAATATTTTCTGAGCCAGTGCTATACTACATATGGCCTGATTAGTGGAAAGTTCAATGATGCAGTCTAAAAATTTAGTTGTTCGTTTCTTATATTGTTATGTTGCAGGTGTGGTCATGCCTACCATTCAGACTGTATGAAGGATCCCCCTCATTGTTACGTGTGCAGATGGGGCAGAATGCCAGCACCTCTATCAATAAATGATCCTCAGGTAAGTTATAAAGTTTATATGTAGATTCTCCTGGGAAGACAATTATGCAAGGAGAATAGTTTACAACTGCTATTGAGGTAACTGAAGACAAATTGGTAGTTCTCAGACAGACATCTTATTATGTTGTCTCTGTCTTATATTTCAGCAAAAACAGTCAATTATTGACAAAAAATTTTATTGGATAGATACAAAATCTACTCATCAAGCGGTGACAAAACACCCACAAAAAGACTGTTGTGATTGGCAAGCTTTCGGAACCAGTGGCTCCTCCTCCTGGCAGAAGGGTTGAAGTGGACTTCCTTCCCCTTCAAGCCTTCTAGCTGAAGAAGCAGCCCCTGGCTCCGAAAGCCTGCCAGTCACAACAGTCTTTTATGTACGTGTTCTGCTGCCGCTTCCTGATCCTATCTTAAATTTCAATAAACGCAAGCTCATCATATAACATCATATAGCTTTTCATATCTGCTCTTTATTTCTGTTAATGTAATTGAAAATTTATTCATGAAATGTAAACATTTGTCAAACATTAAGTACTTCTTTTGCATGGCAGCCATTCTCCACAGTTGCAATGCCATGCAGCTTTTTTAAAAAAGTTGCTTTAAAACAAAGAAATATGTCATCTTAATGTAATTGTTATCCCTTTCATTTGTATTAAATGTGAGTTTCTACTGTGTATTTCTTTATGAAAATATTTTATAACTACTTTAATTATGTTACTTAAAAGAAATGTAAGTAACATTATTATGTAAGAAAGGGAATACCAATCATTCTGTTTGCTGCCTTTTTATTGTTATTTTTTTTAAATACATAGCAGTCACTAGAGTTGCCAGAAGAGTTATTGTTTGTTTTCTACTTTCAGGGAAATTCATCATCGTCATCAAGTGCAGCAACCTCTCCTCATTCACAAGAACTTCTGATACAGAGCCCAAAGTTCCCCCTTCAATTATCCCCACCGCCCCCTCGAGATCTTGAGGGTATTTTTTGAAACTGTAATCAAGAAGAAAACAAAGATTATACCAAAGACTGTTGTATGTACATTCCATTGAATGTTTAATTTATAAATATATTAAGATTGTTAAAAACAGTTATTCAGATTGTTTTATTCTTGTACCAATTGTTTATGCAATAGAATGACACCATATTTCCAACACGGCATGACTAGTTAACTAATCAGGCTACCATTAGGAGAAAGAGTGTGAAGGTGGTCACTTTCTGCACAACTTAACAAATCAGGATGTGGCTTCAGTACCATTGTACTCACAGAGTCACAGACAACAGCTCAGTCAACAGCATTACTATTAGGGTATCAGTTAATGCTATCAAGCTGATAATACACTGGTGTCCAAAATTAAAGCAACAAATGGAAATTTTGCAAGGCTGCATTTATTTTGCCACAAAACAGTATAAACAGGTAGTAGTAAAGTAGAAACAATGCAAAGGTCACAGAACGTAACCAACTGCAACATGCATAATGATAGACAAAAATGTTCTTCATTTTTTTCCCAACTTAATGGATTTGCACACACATTCTGACAACTTGTTAATGTGCTCAGTATGGGGTGTGATCATCTCTGGCACGAATACAGGCCTGACAACAAGGGGACATGCTGTGAGTGATGTCATCGATCTCATGTGAAGGCAATAATGCCCGTTCTTCCTGCTGAGCTGCTCATAAGTCTTGGAAAGTGGTTAGTGGATGGTAACATGATGCAACCTGTCTCCTTAATGCATCCCAGACATGCTCTGTGGGACTCAAATCGGGAGAGTGAGCAGGCTACCCTGTGTGTGCAATATCTTCTGTTTCCAAAAAAGACATCAACCACACATGCTCTATAAGGCCAAGCATTATCATCCATCAATACAAAGTCTGGGCCCACAGCATCTCACAACAGCCACGTGTGAGATCTCAAGATCTCATGGTACCTAACAGCAGTCAAATCTTGCCGATTCAGCGGTACAATTTCGTGAAGAGGTGTTCAAGTAGTCGACAGAATCCCTGCCCACACCATTAGGTATCCTCAATATTGGTATTTTTCCACAATGTTTGGGTCCCAAAATCATATGTGAATCTCTTGAGAATCCAACTCCATACCAAATCAGAACTCGTCTGCGAAAAGAGCATTGGACCACAGTACTACTGTCCAGGAGGCATGTTGGCATCTCCACTATAGATCTTCCCTTCTGTGAAGAGACACCAGACGCAAACAGGCAGCAGGTCTCCAACAATAAAGGCCACTCTGCTGAAACCTTCGGTACACCATTTGCCTCAATACAGCATGTCCAGGGGATGCTGCAAGGTCAAGTGCCAGTTGCAATGCAGTAGTAAGGCGGTACTGTCATACCCTTACAGACAAATAACGGTCCACTCTTTGTGATGTCACATGTGGTCACCCTGTCCTGGTCTCCAGGATACAGTTTCGGTCTCTATAAACTGTCACCACATCCAAGAAACAGAATGATACACAATAAACCATCGGGCCACACCGGTTTGCGACACTCTTGTTTCCATTCTTCCTATGGCCCACCTCAGCAGAGAGTCTGTAGGCATCTTCTCTGTGCCATACTGCACTGTCTGTCTCTGTGTACATAGCAATTATGGATGTGAAACTACCCTGCAAACACTACCCTGCTTGATAGGTGCTGTTGCGTCATTGCTCGCGTTGCTGCCCGTTGATCGGAATGTTGTCTCCTGTGCAGAGCATGATAGTAATGACGTCTGTTGACAGTTTGTACGATTATATAATGAATTAGACACAGGATGGCGAAATGGCAGTTTGTTGCTTTAAGTTTGGAGACCAGTGTATATGTTGCAGAAATAACCAAATACTAGTTTACCAATATAAGGAAAAGATAGATTGTTATTTCCCAGAAAGATGACACATTAAGTTGCAGACAGGCAAAACTAAAAAAAAACTTGCACAGTAGGTTCCAGCCGCAGCCTTCATCAGAGAAGTAAACACACACTCCCATATTCATTCACACAACAAAGCACACCTCACACATACGACTGTCTCCAGCAGGTAGCGCTGGAATACATACAGTAATAGTTTATGCATGTTTTTTAACTGGACTAAATGCACATAAAAGCAGTATACATCTTGAGGTGTACCTCAAACTTGTATTTGTGTTCAATAATTCTGCCAATAAATGACAAAACTATAAAAGTTTATGATCAAAATGACACTAATTGAAACAAAGTTTGTTGTCTGCATAGATTGCTTTATTTATTTTTGAATGGCAGCTTGTAGTTAATGGCCTCAGACTTGATTGTGTCTGTTGCAGGGGTAGATATTGCAAATGGGTTGGACAGATTACTCCTGTAGCCAACACAATTACATCTGAGGACAGTTCATGTGGAACAGAAATTGTCCATTCAAAAAAAGGGACAAGGTAGATGAACAGCAAAGTATGTTTTAAAACAAATGATAGCAGATTTTCTCCAAAGACAGTGCGTCGATTTCTAACACCAACTGATGTAAGCAATAAAGATAGAACATTACATTTATTTAAATAATTTCTAATGTTATATAGATCTAGCTACACAGTGTATAATATGAAGAGCTACTATAAGTTTATTAAGTGTTTAATGGTTTCTCCTCAATTTTAATCTTTCAAGAAATACACAACTGCAACAAGTTCAGTATATTGTTGCATATTATAACAATGTGTGGCTATTAAATATCTGTGGAGCACCCTCATTGTGGTTTTCATTTGTTGTTAGCCATGGACTGAAAGTAGGATTTTTTACTGACAGCGAACATTTACTATTACTTCAAAGTGAATCTGAATGTAAATTGGTGTACCAAGCAATTGCTACTCGAAATTATGGATTGATCCAGTTCCATCATTTGTATCATAAGAACAAAGTTATTTAACAACAAAAATTGCATAAATTGGAATGACTAGTACAAAAATTATGCAGTTTTAATAACAAAATAGAAACAGGCTATGTGATTGTTCACAAAATTGTATCTATACTAGCAAGGTAAGTGAAGTTCACGAAATTAATCCAAAGCTTAGACCAGAGATCATTTTACAGTTCGTTGGTTACCAGATAGAATAAGCAAGACATTTTGATGCAATTAGATATGAACACAAATAAGACCATATTTACAAAGTCCTTTCCCAGAAAGATGACACATTAAGTTGCAGACAGGCAAAACTAAAAAAAAACTTGCACAGTAGCTTCCAGCCGCAGCCTTCATCAGAGAAGTAAACACACACTCCCATATTCATTCACACACTCTGTTCACAAGGGTAATAATGTTAGGTGGCTGGAGCCTGTTGAGGTCCTGAAGTCCATTCTTCAGTGAAGGGGCTGCCTGCTGCATGCGTACCTGTGAATGAACGGTGGTTGTCGTAACTGTCATAATGGTGGCACTGCAATATTTACAGCACCGCACTTCCCATTCCACAAATTTCTGCTGTCAGTAATTTCAAGTATGAGAATTTCTCATCAATGTCCAGATTCCCAGCAACATGAAGGAATGTGTTTTTAATCTGGAGAATAGTCAAGGCAGGTATGTGTTGCACCTGTTGGCACATTGAGTACACTCTTGAGATTGAATCAGCCATCAAATTATCTGCTGTTATCACTGTACTTATATTAACTGTTTTTAACCCATTCAACTATGGTGATGGCTGTAGCTATCACAACAGTATTGCACTACAGTGATGGATGCTGCATTGTAGACAAGAATCATGTTTTGTCTGCTTTGTATAATATTATGATGGCAATACTGTTAGATGGCACAACTTGTATATTTGTGAAGCTGGACCCACAATCTGAGCTTACAGGTGTTGAGCCTGCATTTCAAGAGCTCAATAAGTGACAGCGTGCCTAACCTACGTGAACAAACAGCCACACAATTCAGTGTTTGTTGAAAGAAAGTGATTTTAATGATTCAGGCAGTGGTGAAGAGTATATAACACCATGCAAATTACACATCAAGAAACAATGAAAATAAAACATTTTCATTGACCAGGAAACTGAATGCAGGCTGTTCAAAGGTAAAGTGGTGTGATGATATTTGGTTTGTGGAGCACTCAACTGTATGGTCATCAGTGCCCAGAATGACTGGAAGTGGGACAATGTAGTGAATAAATCAAGAAATGGTACTGTCAGAGTGACATTTGAATTAGAGACTACTGTTCCACAATGTGTGAGACAAAAACTACAAAGCTTCAAGTCATAACGAATTTCTAACAATATCATTTTCAACTTGATGAAAAGAGTAACAAACTGTTACTCAGCAACTAACAGTGAGAGCATTGTCGGTTTCCTGTAACAGTGAATGAACTGAAGTTGCAAATTGCTATCTGTAGCCTTGTCATAGGCAAGGAAACATTACATTCTGAATAACTGGTTAACACTCTCAGCACCAAGCCTGTAGGTTCTACTGGATGCCCACCCTTTCAAAAGTGTCAAGCCTGTAGGTTCTGCAGGCCAACAGAATTTTGTTGCGTAAAAAGTGCTGTGTGTTGATTTTGCTTTGATGACTATCAGTATACACTGTTTATACTGTTAGTTACATGGATTGATGGCATGAATGTGTGTGTTGTTTTTGCGGTATTTTGTTTGATACGAGTAATTGTTTTCACCTGCGGATAGAGCTTATTATTGGTATTCTGTGTAAGAGAAATGGCACGCTGCGGTTTAACCCATGAAGAAAATGTCAATTTGCTATATTCTAGAAACTTTGTCAACGCTCTGAATAGTGAAGGATGATGATTTGGACTACTCAGGTCTTTAAAGGTATGTCTTTCAGTAAAATTCTATAATATTGTGTATTTACAGTGTTTAGCAAAAGCAGATAAACACCTTGTATAAGTTTAAGGAATTTTAGTTTTTATATCTTCTCCCATTTTTTAGTTGAAGAATCAGTTGAAAGCAGTTCTTCAGAAAGCTACAGTAGTGATAGTGACATTATATACAGTACTGCTGTTCCTTCCAAGACAGCCACCGAGCTGAGAGGATGCACAGCAGAGCAGCAGCAGCTCTTGTGTGATAAGCTGTAAATTAATTTAGTCTTTGTTTTTTGTTCATGTGTGTCTGTAAAGAAGTGAACTGTATGTGTGTATTTTACTGTATAGACTAGGGGTTAGAAAATTAATCACAGTTTTTGTTGTTGCATAAGTCTTGTGAATATACTTGTGTAGGGCGGCTCCCCAGTGTAAATTTTCTGTGTAGAGAAAGCTATTTCTGTTTAATAGCTTGCGGTCTCAGAGTACAGTGAGAAATATGCACACTAACTCTTAGTGTTACTTTATTCTTCTTTGGTATATTTTCAAACTCAGTAGCACCATTTGAGGCCTTATATCTATTTTATACACACTACGGATGGTTAGGTACTGTGCTTGTTGTGAGCGGACACAAGGAGAGTTGGCTGCTGTCCGTAAACAGCTGAAAGCTGCGTTAGCTATCGTTGACAAGCTTCTAGCTAATGCTCGAAGTTTCAGTGGCGTCTGGGTGCCAGTGATGAGACCTGCAACACCTTTAGTGCCACTGGAATCTGCTGGTGACCCGGACGTTGCTGCAGCTTCCGATACACAACATCTGACAGGTCTGTCCTCACTCCAGACTGGATCGCAGACAGTGGTGGGTTCATGTGTCATAGGGCAGAAGGCGAAAGGAGGAAGAGGCTGTGTGGCTGGCTCCCTATGTCTTAGCAGCCCAGTTTTGATGATAACTCTGAGCCAGCGCGAGATGCCTCTCCTGTTGGGCCAGCGGTCAATTTTCCTGCCCAGTCCGGAAAAGTACATAGGGTGGGTATGCTAGTCATTGGGAGCTCCAATATTACGCGGGCGATGGAGCCCCTCAGAGAGATAGCAGGCAAAGTGAGAAAGAATTCCAGTGTGCATTCGGTATGTTTGCTGCAAGGTCTCACCCATTGTGTGGAGGAGGCCTCGCCGGCACCTGTCGAGCACACTGGGTGCAACCGGCTGCATCAATTGGCACATGTCAGCGTGAATGATGCCTGCCGCTCAGATCCTGAGGCTATCCTTCTCTCCTTTCAGCAGCTGGCAGATTTGGTGAAGGCAGTTAGCAATGCACACGGGGTACAGGCTATTTGTAGCATTATACCCAGGGCTGATTACAGTCCTCTGGTTTGGAGCAGAGTGGAAGATCTAAACCAGACAGCTCTGCGACGGTATCTGATGCGAATTTCTCTACCTCCGCTATCGGGTGCAGAACTGTAGGTTCGTCTTAACAGGTCAGGCATGCGCTACATGCAGGAAAGGGCTACTAGGGTAGCAGAGTACGTGTGGCATGCGCATGGGGCTTTTTTAGGTCAGAGGACCCCTTCCTTGAGAGTAAACTCGATTTGCCTGTTAAATCACCCACAGCGACCTCGGAGAATCTTCGTCCTTGTAAATCAGAGACAGAAAAGATAAATATGATTTTAGTAAACTAGAGCATCCAAGGAAAGGTCGCAGAATTAGTATCGCTTACTGAAGGATATAATGCACAGATAGTATTGGGAACAGAGAGCTGGTTGAAACCAGATGTCAATGGCAATGAAATCCTAAGTTCAGACTGGAATGTTTATCGTAAGGATAGGTTAGTTGCCAATGGTGGCGGTGTGTTAAGTGCAGTAAAAAATTCAATAAAGTCTAGCGAGGTTATCACGGATTCGGAATGTGAATTAATCTGGGTGAAACTGAGTATCAAAGAACAGTCAAAAATGGTGGCTGGATGCTTTTACATTTGTAAAAGCCTGACCACTTGGGTCAGGATCTGTAGTTGTAGAGCACTTCAGACAGAACTTGCAGAATATCATTAGTAATTTTCCTGATCGTGCCATTGTAATAGGGAGTTACTTTCACTTTCCAGGTGTAGATTAGGAGTGTCATGCTATCAAAACTGGTGCCAGAGACAGGGAATTGTGTGGCATTGTTCTAGATGTCTTGTCTGAAAATTACCTCGAGCAGATTGCTAGAGAACCAACTCGTGAGAGTAATGTCTTAGACCTCCTGGCAACAAACAGACCTGAAATTATCGAATCAGGTAACGCAGAGGAAGGTATAAGTGATCGTAAGGCTATCAGTTTAATAAGTCACGGCTGCAAAATACTAACATGAATTCTTTACAAACGAATGGAAAAACTGGTAGAAGCCGACCTCCGGGAAGATCAGTTTGGATTCCGTAGAAATGTTGGAATGTGTGAGGCAATACTGACCTTACGACTTATCTTAGAAGAAAGATTAAGGAAAGGCAAACCTATGTTTCTAGCATTTGTAGACTTAGAGAAAGCTTTTGACAATGTTGACTGGAATACTCTCTTTCAAATTCTGAAGTTGGCAGGGGTAAAATACAGGGAGCGAAAGGCTATTTACAATTTGTACAGAAACCAGATGGCAGTTATAAGAGTCGAGGGGCATGAAAGGGAAGCAGTGGTTGGGAAAGGAGTGAGACAGGGTTGTAGCCTCTCCCCGATGTTATTCAATCTGTATATCGAGCAAGCAGTAAAGGAAACAAAAGAAAAATTCGGGGTAGGTATTAAAATTCATGGAGAAGAAATAAAAACTTTGAGGTTCGCTGATGACATTGTAATTCTGTCAGAGACAGCAAAGGACTTGGAAGAGTAGTTGAACGGAATGGACAGTGTCTTAAAAGGAGGATATAAGATGAACATCAACAAAAGCAAAACGAGGATAATGGAATGTAATCAAATTAAGTCGGGTGATGCTGAGTGAATTATATTAGGAAATGAGACACTTAAAGCAGTAAAGGAGTTTTGCTATTTGGGAAGCAAAATAACTGACGATGGTCGAAGTAGAGAGGATATAAAATGTAGACTGGCAATGGCAAGGAAAGCATTTCTAAAGAAGAGAAATTTGTTAACATTGAGTATAGATTTAAGTGTTAGGAAGTCGTTTCTGAAAATATTTGTGTGGAATGTAGCCATGTATGGAAGTGAGACATGGACGATAAACAGTTTGGACAAGAAGAGAATAGAAGCTTTCGAAATGTGGTGCTACAGAAGAATGCTGAAGATTAAATGGGTAGAACACACAACTAATGAGAAGGTATTGAATAGAATTGGGGAGAAAAGGAGTTTGTGGCACAACTTGACAAGAAGAAGGGATCGGTCAGTAGGACATGTTCTGAGGCATCAAGGGGTCACAAATTTAGCATTAGAGGGCAGCATGGAGGGTAAAAATCACAGAGGGAGACCAAGAGATGAATACACTAAGCAGATTCAGAAGGATGTAGGTTGCAGTAAGTACTGGGAGATGAAGAAGCTTGCACAGGATAGAGTAGCATGGAGAGCTGCATCAAACCAGTCCCAGGACTGAAGACCACAACAACAAGGCTGTGACAGCATTTATGATGACAGGTCCCACAAGGAATGTTAAGAGAGGTAGGAAGATATGTTTGCTCAGCAAGGGTGACAGGATACAAATTTCAGAATGTCTCAGCAGTCAGCATCAAATATTTGGTGATGAAGATGAAAATGTGGAGAACGAATGGAAAAAATTCAAAGGCATCGTTCACTATGCCGTAGACAAGTATGTTTCGAGTAAGGTTTTAAGGGATGGGAAATATCCACCATGGTTTAATAGCCATGTTAGAAAAGCGCTATGTAAACAAAGAACACTTCATCTCAGATCCAAGAGAAGCAAAATCCTAGCTGACAAACGAAAGCTGAACGAAGCAAAAATGAGCATAAGGACAGCAATGAGAGAAGTGTTCAATGATTTTGAAAGTAAGACATTGTCAACTGACCTGAGTAAAACCCCTAAGAGCTTTTGGTCATGTGTAAAATCAGTAAGTGGGTGAAAATCATCTATTCATTCTCTCAGTGACCACACCGGCACCGAAATGGAAGATAACAGAGAGAAGGCCGAAATACCGAATTCGGTCGTCCGAAGCTGTTTCACCGTGGAAGATCGCAACACTGTCCCTCCTTTCAATCGGCGTGCAAATGTCGAAATGGGAGATACTGAGATAACCAATCATAGAACTGAAAAGCAGCTACAATTGCGTAGTAGTGGAAAGGCTTCAGGACCAGATGAGATACCTAAAACATTCTATAAAGATTATGTGAAAGAACTTGCTCCCCATCTAGCAGTAATATATTGTAGATCACTTGAGCAATGAAAGGTACCTAATGACTGGAAAGAAGCGTAGGTCATTTCCGTTTTTAAGAAAGGCTGTAAGACAGATTCACACAATTATAGACCCACGCTGTTGACATCAATCTGTTGTAGAATTATTGAACATGTTTTATGCTCAAGAATAATGTTTTTGGAAAATGAGCTTTTCCTTTATATTAATCAACATGGACTCCGCAAACAGAGATCCTGCAAAACTCAGCTTGCTTTGTTCCTCCGCGAGATCCACAGTGCAGTGGACAATGGCACTCAGGTAGATGCCATGTTCCTTGATTTCAGTAAGCCATTTGACACCATCCCACATTGCCACTTAATGAAAAAAATACGAGCTTATGGATATCGGAGCATACCTGCGATTGGATTCAAGACTTTCTTGTGGATAGAACTCACACATCGCTCTTAACAGAACTAAATCGACAGATGTAAAGGTAATATCCGGAGTACCACAGGGAAGTGTGATAGGACCATTGCTGTTCACAATATATACAAATGATCTAGTAGAAAGCGTCGGATGCTCTTTAAGGCTATTCGCAGATGGTGCAGTTCTTTATACCGAAGTAACAATGCCAGAAGATAGTAAGAATTTGCAGAACAATCTGCAGAGAATTGATGAATGGTGCAGACTCTGGCAGTTGACCCTGAAAGCAAATAAATGTAACATATTGTGCATATATAGGGAAAGAAATCCACTACTTTACAGCTACACTATTGATGACAAACAGTTGGAGACAGCGTCTGCCATAAAATATCTAGTTGTAAGTATTCAGAGTGACCTTAAGTGGAATGACTCTATAAAACAGATAGTAGGACAAGCAGACAACAGACTCAGATTCATAGGAAGAATCTTCAGGAAATGTAACTGATCCACAAAAGAAGTGGCTTATAAAGCACTTGCTCACCCAGTTCTTTAGTATTGTTCATTCTTGAGTATCATTCATCTATCTGGGGTCCCTATCAGGTAGGACTGATAGAGGAGATAGAGAAGATCCAACGAAGAGTGGCACGTTTCGTCACAGAATTGTTTAGCTGGTGAGAGAGCGTTACGGAGACGCTAAACAAACTCCACTGGCAGACGTTACAAGAGAGGTATTGTGCATCATGAAGAGATTTACTATTGAAATTTTGGGACAGCACTTTACAGGAGGAGGCACTTTCTCCCACATACATCTCGCATATTGACCACGGGGAGAAAATTTGAGAAATTAGAGCCAATACAGAGGCTTACGGACAATCATTCTTCCCACGCACTATTCACGAGTGGAACAGGGTTGGATGGATCAGATAGTGGAACTGAAAGTACCTTCCGCCACGCACCATTAGGTGGCTTTCAGAGTATGATGTAGATGTAGAATTGGTGAATGGAGTGAAATGTGCTGCTCCAGTAATACCAGTGAAAACCAACTCTGACACTAATTCTCATGGACATTGATCATTTGAGTTCAGTGCTTGATAGTGTCAGTATATTCATAACAGACAATGACATAAAGTGACTGAAGTCACAAACAGATCTCTATGCATCACAAACAATTAAAGAAAGCTTAAAAAATGAACTGAAACCTCATTCAGTACTTACCTCCTGGAAGCCAGTTTCTCTTGCTGAAATTTGATGCTTCTTGGGTATCGTGTTTCATACGTGCATGTCATGTAGTCCAAAATTATCAGCTCACGGAAGCACTAATAATGTGGTCAGTTGTAATTTTTGTCCGCACATAATGAGTCGTTTGCATTTCATGCAGATATTGTCACGTTTTCATATTGTTGATAACTTTGACCCAAGAAAACCAGGAGAAGAAGGCTTTCATCAACTTTTCAAAGTGCTTCCTTGCTACAGTAATTTGAAAGAGTGATACATTCAATCTTATCACTCCTCTGGAAAATTAGCTATTGATAAAGGTATATGCCCATTTTGAGGTTGTGTCAGTTTTCATATTTACATGCTGAATAAACCACATAAGTATGACTGAAGTTATAAATGCTTGCAGATGCTAACAGTAGCTATGTTATACACTTTGAAGTTTATGCTGGAAAACACAACAATGACAATTCATTGTCAGCAGTTGTTATGAGGATGCTGTGTAGCAGCAGTTGCTTGAACAAAGGCCATACTGTTTATCTAGATTGATTGTATTCTAGTCCAGAAATCTTTGAGCAATCAATTATCTGATGAAAGTACTGGTGTTGTAGGGGCTGTAAATAAAAACAAAGTCAATGCCTAAAGATTTGGTCACAGCTAAATTGAACAACGGTGAAATGACATACAGATGTATCTTCATTGTCTACAAGACATGGAGCCACTTCTGGATTTCTCACAGAAAGGAATGGAGTTGAAGTAATGAAGCCACTTCAAATCTTAGATTATAATTTGAACAAGGCTGGAATGGACCTCGGAGACCAGCGACTGCAGTAGAATGCGTTCAGGCACAGACTGTAAAATGGTGGTGGAAGCTGTTTCTTCATTTGCTCCTAGTAGGAGAATGGAATGCATTTTGGTTACACATTTCATTTAATACCATAAAAATGACAATAACTGTTTAACTACCAATCTTGCTGTGCAAGTGGTTCAATATCATATGCTGACAGCTCCAAATAACCAAAATGGTCCTACAGGCAGACTGACACAGGGACATTTCTTGAATCATTTACCATCTCCAAGCAAAAAGAACGACTCCTGTGTATGACACATTTGTTTTCAAAATCAAAGAAAGAAAGTGGGAAAGCAAATCGTAAGCAGACATGTTATCAGTCCAATCTGTGCTGTGTGGCATTGTGTATGGAACCCTATTTTAAAATATTCCATACCAAAAAGCAGTGTGTAGAAAGTGCTATTGTATTTAAATATGATATTTAGCACTGATCGTTGTGTATTTATGAACTCGTGCACTCTACTTAAATGAATGTATAACTTTTTTTAACTTTTTATGAAAACAATGTCATATATAATAATATAATAATTTGTCCATGTTATACCAGGCTGGATTTTGTTCACAACTGCGTATTAAAGGAGACAAACTTGGCTTAAAATTGTGTTAATTTTTTTATTTATATGTTCAATATTTTACAAGATATAAATTTTTTAATGTAGTTAAAATTAACTTTTCATAACTGGGATCACAGTCATATGAAATTTCTTGAAAGACATTATGTTTACGCCAGTGACTGTTAAACTTTTTATTTCCACTATTGCAATTTCAGCCTTAGGCTGTTATCAGGTGCAGATATTTTGGCTTTAAGCCACGTCTACTTTATACCACCTGACACTTTTCTATGTTGTCGTCATTTGCTGTTATATACATTCGTAACGCTGCTAAGTAGTGCGAGCACACGTGTCCATATATCGTAAAACAGCTCAGTCTGTACATACATAGGTTCATTCCACCGTCACTAGTTCGCTGCTGTGGTTTTGTGCAAAAGTTACTAGTGATGGTAGAATGAACATATGTATGTACAGGATGTGCTGTTTTACGATATATGGATATGTGTGCTCACACTGCTTAGCAGTGTTACGAATGTATATAACAGCAAATGAACGACATATAAATGTGTCAGCTTGTATAAAGTAGACATGGCTTAAAGCCAAAACATCTGCACCTGATAATTGCCTAAGGCCGAAATTGCAATAGTGAAAATAAAAAGTTTTACAGTCACTGGTGTAAACATGATGTCTTTCAAGAAAGTAGCTAAAATTGCCTGGATTCTGTAGATATGAACAAGTATTCAGCCGGTACTGAAAGTGTTAAAAAGAAAAATAATTGAGACCGCAGTTTTCTCTGGAACAATGCATTTGAGACCATTTACAGCTGTCTCCAGGTCATACCCACCTCAGTGTATCATGTAGTAGAGGCAGAGTGCCATATGTTCTGGGTAGTCCTTAAAATAGAGCCAGATTTGGCGTAATGATGTATGAAGTAAGTTTCTCAGGTAATGGGTACTGCTATAAGGATATATACTGCAAAGGAGAAAGAAAGTAGTGATGTGGCTGTCAAATTTCTACCCAGTAAGAAGATCGTGCTAGAAATATGAGAGACTCTGTTTGGGAAGAAGTGGAGAACTATTTACAAGGACAACTAGTACAGCTTTCCTATCTTGTGTGATTTGTTACACAGGTGCTGAAAGACCAATGAGGCAAAATATTACACCACAGTTCAGCAAAATCCTGAGGAAGGGGAAATTAACTTTTCAAATACTAACAAAGAGATAGAGTGGCTGGCCAGTACTTACCTCAGCTCAGTACAGCCGATAGATACACAAAAAACAGAACCGAAAATTTACGTTCCTAGCTTTCAGAACAAATGTTCCTTCATCCTCCCTGATGAAGGAACATTTGTTCCGAAAGCTAGGAACGTAAATTTTCGGTTCTGTTTTTTGTGTATCTATCGGCTGTACTGAGCTGAGGTAAGTACTAGCCAGCCCCTCTATCTCTTTGTAAGTATTTGTTTCACATCTTTATATGAGATTTTCCATTAATCGTTTAAATTAACTTTTCACATCACCCAGTTACATTCTTTCTGTACAGTGAGTTGACTGAAAAAAATGTAGATCAGAATCTGTGGAGCCCCACAAAATTGGAAGACCTAATTGATCATGCATGTCAGCCCCAAAAATTCTTTGATTGTAATTGATAAAACAGAGTATCCTCATTCCTTCGTACAGTACAATCAAGGGGGTGTAAGAAGGTGTATGAGGTCTGATAGAAAAAGTATCTGACCTTTGGCCAAAAATAGTAGTAGCAGTAGTAGTAGTAGTAGCAGTAGTAGTAGTAGTAGTAGTAATAATAATAATAATAATAATAATAATAATAATAATTGGCTTCCCTGGAGTGTTTGGACACCTAATCACCCTCAAAATACACTCCTGGAAATGGAAAAAAGAACACATTGACACCGGTGTGTCAGACCCACCGTACTTGCTCCGGACACTGCGAGAGGGCTGTACAAGCAATGATCACACGCACGGCACAGCGGACACACCAGGAACCGCGGTGTTGGCCGTCGAATGGCGCTAGCTGCGCAGCATTTGTGCACCGCCGCCGTCAGTGTCAGCCAGTTTGCCGTGGCATACGGAGCTCCATCGCAGTCTTTAACACTGGTAGCATGCCGCGACAACGTGGACGTGAACCGTATGTGCAGTTGACGGACTTTGAGCGAGGGCGTATAGTGGGCATGCAGGAGGCCGGGTGGACGTACCGCCGAATTGCTCAACATGTGGGGCGTGAGGTCTCCACAGTACATCGATGTTGTCGCCAGTGGTCGGCGGAAGGTGCACGTGCCCGTCGACCTGGGACCAGACCACAGCGACGCACGGATTCACGCCAAGACCGTAGGATCCTACGCAGTGCCGTAGGGGACCGCACCGCCACTTCCCAGCAAATTAGGGACACTGTTGCTCCTGGGGTATCGGCGAGGACCATTCGCAACCGTCTCCATGAAGCTGGGCTACGGTCCCGCACACCGTTAGGCCGTCTTCCGCTCACGCCCCAACATCGTGCAGCCCGCCTCCAGTGGTGTCGCGACAGGCGTGAATGGAGGGACGAATGGAGACGTGCCATCTTCAGCGATGAGAGTCGCTTCTGCCTTGGTGCCAATGATGGTCGTATGCGTGTTTGGCGCCGTGCAGGTGAGCACCACAATCAAGACTGCATACGACCAAGGCACACAGGGCCAACACCCGGCATCATGGTGTGGGGAGCGATCTCCTACACTGGCTGTACACCACTGGTGATCGTCGAGGGGACACTGAATAGTGCACGGTACATCCAAACCGTCATCGAACCCATCGTTCTACCATTCCTAGACCGGCAAGGGAACTTGCTGTTCCAACAGGACAATGCACGTCCGCATGTATCCCGTGCCACCCAACGTGCTCTAGAAGGTGTAAGTCAACTACCCTGGCCAGCAAGATCTCCGGATCTGTCCCCCATTGAGCATGTTTGGGACTGGATGAAGCATCGTCTCACGCGGTCTGCACGTCCAGCACGAACGCTGGTCCAACTGAGGCGCCAGGTGGAAATGGCATGGCAAGCCGTTCCACAGGACTACATCCAGCATCTCTACGATCGTCTCCATGGGAGAATAGCAGCCTGCATTGCTGCGAAAGGTGGATATACACTGTACTAGTGCCGACATTGTGCATGCTCTGTTGCCTGTGTCTATGTGCCTGTGGTTCTGTCAGTGTGATCATGTGATGTATCTGACCCCAGGAATGTGTCAATAAAGTTTCCCCTTCCTGGGACAATGAATTCACGGTGTTCTTATTTCAATTTCCAGGAGTGTAGTTCCCATGGGCATGCACGTACTTCTCCCAACAGTGCTGCCATTTTTGAAAGCATGCTGAAAAAGCCTCTTTCAGAATGGAGTTTAGCTTGGCTGTAATTGCTGTCATAATTATCTGAAATCACATGCATTTCAGTATCCTCTTAAGTCTGGGGAACAGCCAGAAGTCACAGGGGCCAAATTTGGAGAGCAAGGAGCTTGTTGAAGCACAGGAATCCGTTTTTTTGTCAAAATATTCTGAATCAAAGGCAAGTTATGTGCCAGAGCGTTGTTGTGATGGAGGCGCCAATTTCCTGTTGACCGCAAATGCAGCCTCTTGCACTGCACAGCATTACATAGGCAATGGAGGACACCCTCCAGTACTCTTTGGTGATTGATTGACCCTGTGGTGCGTACTCCTGGTGTATCACAATGCCGGAGTCAAAGAAAGCAGTCAGAATCTCATTGACGTTGCTGCGCACTTGGCAGGCCTTCTTTGGTCTTGTTGATGATTAGGATGTTGTTTCCAGGTATGTAGGTTAGGTTAGTTAGGCCTGTATACCCAGGTCTTGTCACCAGTGATTGTTGTGTTCATGAACTCGGGTCCCTGTTTGAGGAGTCCAGCATGTCCTCTGACACTTCAACACAAAGTTGCTTTTGCCCCACCGCCAGCAGCTTCAGCACAAATTTCGCCAACACTCTCTTCATGGCCAAATCTTCGGCCACAACGCAATGTGCCAAAAAAGTGCTGATGCCCACCTCTTCCGCAGTTTCTCTGATAGTCACACTATGGTCTCGTATATCTACAGTGTTCACTTCAGAAATGACCAGGTCATTTCGGCATGTTGATGGCCAACTGGAGTGTGGCTTACTCTCCACTGAAGTGCAGCCATCTTTAAACCAGTTGTACCTTTCCTTAACCTGTGTGATGCCCATAACGTCATCGCTGAAAGCTGTCTGAACTTCTCAATGGCTTCTACCAGGCCAATACCCAATTTGTGGCAAAATTTGATGCAGTAGCACTGCTCCAGTTGTCCTGTCATTTCCCTTGCAATGAAAAACCAATGCAAGCACTATACTCTACCTCACTCAACTGCTGCTTGCCAACAACTGACGCTATTGACATGCAGAAAAAAATCAACGCATGCGTACGGAGGTTCCAGGTAGGTTCATCCAAGCACACTAGATTCAAATCCATCAAGTGTTCACAAAAAGAAAAAGGTTGGATACCTTTCTAACAGACCTTGTACTTTTACCTCCTGAACATAGCAATGCTGGATGCAAGTGTTCTCAATCACATAATGAATCCAGCAGCCAAGTGATGAAGTTTACAAAGTTTCAGCTCATGTGAATATTTATTACGATAATATTCATACTAACATGCTTCTCAATAATAATAATAAACCCTATGGAGGATTGGGAAAAGAATAGCCTCCGGTATGTTCTGCCAGTCGTAAAAGGTGACGAAAAGAACAAACCACTAATAGGGCTAACCCCCCTTTTAGTGTGATTAGTTGGTTCAGGACAGAACTAATGAAGCCTCGGACAAGTGCTGTCATGGTCGGGGACGACGCTTGAACCCTATGCCCGTCCACAATGGTAACGACACTGCTAGCCACATGGAAAATGGTTTAAATCCAAATAGAGGTGTTTTGCAGGATATGCTTCCTGCAACCACCCTAGAAGGAAAACAAAGACAGAGGATGAGATGGTCAGATGAAGTTAACCGACACCTCATGTTCTGTTATTAGCAAGCAACAAACTTAGGAACCAACACAACTGGATACAGATCACAAGTATACACAACATTTATTACCAGATACCCAGAATTAAAATTTTTAACAGAACAACGACTGGCTGATCAGGTAAGTGTAATAATAAAAATAACAGGATACCCCAGTCAGAATTAGAAAACATCAAACAACAAATACTGGAACAAAATAATGTGCAATCAGAAGAAGAAGAAGAAGAAAATGCAGTAATGGACTCAAACATCTCAGAGCAAACAAACAAAGAACAACACGCATCAATTAAACAATCAGAGGAAAACGAAATCTTAAGACAGGCACCAGAACAAGCACAAACAGAACATGAAGTGACACACATGTTAGATATAGAAGAAAAATTTCAGCTGACATATATAGAATACAAAGACACAAATACAAATATTAGACCATTCTTGCATAGACCACCAAATAACCCACAAGTCGAAACAACAATAACAACTATCAACACAATCATACACAACAAAATGAATGAAAATACAACTATGGAAGAGTTACAACTACTGGTTTATGTAGGAGTACTCACTACACTAAATATACACACTAGGCAGAGATCAGAACCAACCAAGACACACAAGAAACCCACAAAACCAGCATGGCAACACAGGCTACAGATCAGAATAGAAAAACTGAGAAAAGACATCGGACAGCTAACACAATTTAAAAGAAATGAAATATCAGACTAAAAACAAAAAAGGTTAGGTAAAATCTCACAACAAGAAGCGATAGAGCAGTTAGATGAAAAGAAGCAGAAATTACAAGCATTGGCCAAACGACTTAGAAGATACAAAAAAAGTGAAAATAGAAGGAAACAAAACCAAACATTCAACACAAACCAAAATAAATTTTACCAGACAATAGATAACACACACATTAAAATAGACAATCCACCAAACATAACAGACATGGAACACTTCTGGAGCAACATATGGTCAAACCCGGTACAGCATAACAGGCATGCACGGTGGATACAAGCAGAAACAGACACATACAAGATGATACCACAAATGCCTGAAGTGATAATTTTGCAACATGAAGTCACCCAAGCAATTAATTCTACTCACAATTGGAAAGCCCCTGGAAAAGATAAAATAGCAAATTTCTGGCTAAAGAAGTTCACCTCAACACATTCACATCTAACTAAATTATTTAACAGTTACATTGCAGACCCATACACATTCCCTGATACACTTACACATGGAGTAACTTATCTGAAACCCAAAGATCAAGCAGACACAGCAAACACAACAGATAAAACAACACCACATAACAAACCTGACATCATACTCACCAATAAAAAGAAGAAATTAGCACAACTAATCAAAATATCCATACCCAATACAACAAATATGCAGAAGAAAACAGGAGAAAAAATTGAAAAATACATCCAACTAGCTGAGGAAGTCAAGGACATGTGGCATCAGTATAAAGTTGACATTACCAATTATACTATCAACTGCAGGAGTCATACCACACAATATCCACCAGTACATCAACGCAATACAGCTACATCCAAACTTATATATACAACTACAGAAATCTGTAATTATTGATACTTGTTCAATTACCCGAAAGTTCCTAAATGCAATGTAACATATACCGCATCACTTTCCATTTTTAACCAGACATAACGTCTGAGAAAGAAAAGGAATAATAATAATAATAATAATAATAATAATAATAATAACAGAGGCTGCATCCAACGTCAATAGATCTCATTTAACAAGTGGGCGTGGACATGAGCAAACTAATGCTAGATACAGTCCACAACTGTACCAACAAACACAAACCAAGCCTCGGAATTTGTCTTCTGATTATAGGAGGGTTGGATAAGCTTAGTATATTAAATATATAAAACATCATTACAATTACAGAAGTGGCTATTGGTTCAAAACTTGTTAAAGGACACACTGATATTTGTAGAAATTCACTGGCAAACAGTGCCACCAAAAATAGTCACTTTTGACTTCAAGCTTCAAGCAACTGGCACATGCTTTTGAATCATATTGAGTTATGTTAGATCACACACAATGATAACAGAACATAACAACACAACCTGAATGAAATTAATGTTACCTGAATGTGTGTCACTGTTCTTAATGTTTATAAAAACACATGGAATTACAGACTTCTGTTTATTGCATGCTCTCTATCAAATTGTTATGATTGCTAAATTTGTCTAGCACTAACAGAATTATTTTTTAATGCTGCAATTTAGCACATTTAACAAATTACTTTCATTGTTTGTAAATCTGCTAAACTATCCATTACATTCTCAAGATATCAACAGAAACTTAGCTCTTGCTAAGAGTTTGAAATGTACCATTTTTAATCCTGTAGAGTGATGGTTACAATTATAGAAAGTCACTAATGTGAAGAATAGTTCATTTAAAGAGCTGCAGTTATTTGCTTTCGATTTAAATAATTCACAGTAACAACTTTAAACCTCCACAGATCTTCCTGTCTTGTCACTGGTACCACTGACCAATGTGATATTCATCTCTGATGTCTTACTATAGGCTGAGGACTGCCAGTATTGGAATCAAGTTTCTTATTCTATTATAATTAATTGTGAAGCAAATTATTTCACAGGTACATCTACTAGGCGAGTGGATGTTAGATGACCAAGGAAGATGATCACAGAGTTCGAAGAGGCAAGAAAATACTGATACAACAACCTAATGAAAGATTGATAGGTGACATTAGAAAACATGTGTAATCAAAATTTATGCATATGGCTGAAAACCATAATACATGGAAAAGTTTAGATGATACCTTTATCCAGCTGTTGATTTCAAATGATTGATGATGGTGCAGAAAATCACCACGATGTATTTTTGATGTCAAAACTCTCTATCCTGAGTATAGCAAAAATCTAAAATTCTAAATCCGATATCTACTTTTTATTACACAATGTGATGGTGGTTTAAGAAAGTAGTCAAATTTACCATCATCTGCAAAGTTCAACACCACTCAATAAACCCATTTGAAATTGTTAATGTGCTAAAAACATAAGTTTCCTAATTACTCAGGATAAAGCTGCACTGTACACTGGTATTATTTATTACAACTGCTCAATGCTGTATTTTGTTGCATATTCAAATCCTTATTATTTAGATCACAGGCACCTCTTTGTTTATTTCCACTGTCTGTCTTACGTTAAAAATGCCCTTAAAGACCATACATTCTGGGTAGTTTTCGTGAATGTTGTTAATTTTCATCTTGGCTTCAAGTGCTAGTAGACTATCCATTGTTTTCTGCTCTCTTAATTTTTGTTACAGTCTTCAAAATTGTTATACGTTTCTCATTATTGGGCATGTTCCATTTTTAAAAGCTCATTCTTATCCTCTGTTAGCTTATCGTGTGTATCACAGCTTCTCCAGAGGCCCAATTTCCTAGTACTTTTAAGGGTCCTGCAGGGGCTCCAGCAGCTTTCACTGCAATCATGGGGTACAAGTACTCACTATATCTGATTCCTACAAGCAATCCCTAACTTCATGTCACTGCCTGTCTCTTACAATTTGGATGACAGATTGGACTTCAGGAGTAACAAAAATTGAAATGATGGGAAATGAAAGTTTAAGAGATAACAAGCGAGGAACCACTACAAGAGAAGACTGAGAAAAATTATTAAAATGGTATGGGCGTGTGGCGCAATGTCACAGTGGCCTGCAACAGTGCATGTAGCTGAGAAGACAGTACTTTGACAGTGTGTAGGAGTAACTAGTGTAGTGTTAGAATTACAAGATTAGTTATAAACAGTTACTAAAAACATTTGAAAGAGCTGCTGACCAGGAACCACACTCCCACAAAGAGGAGAGGGAGAGGGGGAGAGAGAGAGAGAGAGAGAGAGAGAGAGAGAGAGAGAGAGAGAGAGAGAGTAAAAATGTTGGATCCTTATTTGAAGTAGTGGGCGATAAGAAATTCCTCTATTTTAAATAAAAGCTATTAATTCTTTGTAACTTCTGACACTCTTCCTGCAGTTTCTGTCTCCACTATTTACGGTCAGTTTTGAACATCAAAAGATAATCTACAAGAACCAATAAATTCCATAATGCCATTTTAGGAAAGTAATTCTATGTATGTTACTCTGTCTCAAGAAGTCCATGCTTTTTAGTTATAAAATTTGATGTAGGCTTCCCTTGATATTGTTAAGTGACACTACTGATTTATTAATGGTGTTTAAGTAACTGTCAGATTAAATTAGAATTATCTTCAGCAACAATTTGTGCAGTGGTTCATGGTGTGGGTTCCTGTAGCCATGTCCTAGTTCATGAACCACGGGCAACGTATGAGTGGCCAAGTAAGTGGTCCCGACAGTCGGGATACCAGTTACTTTGGAATAAGGCTGGGCATCTCGGACTTATTCTGAGTCGTGGTCACCTTTGTGCTCATACGGCAAAGACTACCAAATCCACTGGTTAGTCCCTCAGCCGTTAGGGGTAAAACCCAATGAGACTCGGGGCAAGTAAGGCTAGCAACCTGCTTCCCTGGTACTTTAAATATGATGCTGGCAACAATCAGAGCAAAATGCCTCGGACCTTTGGAGGTGACGGAGTCCCACCTCTAACTGACAAACCAGGGACTCCTAAGATACGACTTGGCAAACAAATGGTAATGAGATGGGGAGCTATTAATATCAATGGGGGCTACTCTGGGAAGAAGGTAGAACTGGCAGAGGCTGCAAGTAAGATGGGGCTGGACGTTTTAGCTGTTAGTGACTTTCGGGTAAGGGGTGAGAAAGAAGAGGAAGTGGGAGAATACAAGGTCTACCTGTCCGGAGTCAAAGCAGGAATAGCACAATGGGGTGTAGGGCTTTACATCAGAAAAGAAATGGAACCCAGCGTAGTTGCAATAAGGTATGTAAACGAATGACTGATGTGGATAGATTTGACAGTGTCTAGCAAGAAAATTAGGATTGTGTCAGTATATTCGCATTGTGAAGGGACAGATCAAGATAAGATGGATAGTTTTTATGAGGCACTCAGTGATGTAGTTGTTAGAGTAAAGGACAAGGACAGTGTTCTGCTCATGGGTGATTTTAACACCAGGATTGGAAATCGAACAGAAGGGTATGAAAAGGTTATGGGTAAATTTGGAGAGGATATGGAGGCCAACAGGAACGGGAAACAACTCTTGGATTTCTGTGCCAGTATGGGCTTAGTAATCACAAACTCCTTTTTTAAACATAAGAACATTCACCGGTATACTTGGGAAGGCAGGGGAACCAGATCTGTCATTGACTATATATTAACAGATCAGGAATTCAGGAAGGCTGTGAGGGACACACGTGTATTCAGGGGATTCTTTGATGACACTGATCATTATTTAATCTGCAGTGAAATTGGGATTGTGAGGCCAAAAGTGCAGGAGGTCAGGTCCATATGTAGGAGGATAAGAGTGGAGAAACTTCAGGATAAGGAAATCAGGCACAAGTACATAACAGCGATCTCAGAAAGGTACCAGTTAGTTGAATGTAGTCAATTACAGTCATTGGAAAAGGAATGGACAAGGTACAGGGACACAGTACTAGAAGTGGCTAAAGAATGTCTTGGAACAGTAGTGTGTAAAAGTAGGATGAAGCAAACAGCTTGGTGGAATGATTCAGTCAAGGCAGCCTGTAAAAGGAAAAAGAAGGCGTATAAAAAATGGCTACATACCAGAACCCAGGTAGACAGAGAAAGGTATGTTGAAGAAAGAAGCAAAGCCAAACAGATAATTGCAGCATCCAAGAAGAAATCGTGGGAAGACTTTGGAAACAGGTTGGAGACTATGGGTCAAGCTGCTGGAAAACCATTCTGGAGTGTAATTAGCAGTCTTCGAAAGGGGGGTAAGAAGGAAATGACAAGTATTTTGGACAGGTCAGGAAAAGTGCTGGTGAATCCTGTGGATGCCTTGGGCAGATGGAGGGAATATTTTGAAGAGTTGCTCAATGTAGGTGAAAATGCGATCAGTAATGTTTCAGATTTCGAGGTAGAATGGGATAGGAATGATGATGGAAATAGGATCACATTTGAGGAAGTGGAAAAAATGGTCAATAGATTGCAGAGCAATAAAGCGGCTGGGGTGGATGAAATTAAGTCAGAACTCATCAAATACAGTGGAATGTCGGATCTTAAATGGCTACGCAGGATAATTGAAATGGCCTGGGAGTGGGGACAGGTTCCATCAGACTGGACAAAAGCAGTAATCACACCAATCTTTAAACATGGAAACAGAAAAGATTGTAACAACTACAGAGGTATCTCTTTAATCAGCGTTGTGGGTAAAATCTTCTCGGGTATTGTTGGAAGGAAAGTGTGAGTATTAGTTGATGACCAATTGGATGAAAATCAGTGTGGGTTTAGGCCTCTTAGAGGTTGTCAGGACCAGATCTTTAGCTTACGGCAAATAATGGAGAAGTGTTATGAGTGGAACAGGGAATTGTATCTATGCTTTATAGATCTAGAAAAGGCATATGACCGGGTTCCTAGGAGGAAGTTATTGTCTGTTCTACAAGATTATGGAATAGGAGGCAAACTTTTGCAAGCAATTAAAGGTCTTTACATGGATAGTCAGGCAGCAGTTAGAGTTGACGGTAAATTGAGTTCATGGTTCAGAGTAGTTTCAGGGGTAAGACAAGGCTGCAACCTGTCTCCACTGTTGTTCATATTATTTATGGATCATATGTTGAAAACAATAGACTGGCTGGGTGAGATAAAGATATGTGAACAGAAAATAAGCAGTCTTGCATATGCGGATGACTTAGTTGTGATGGTAGATTCGATTGAAAGTTTGCAAAGTAATATTTCAGAGCTAGATCAGAAATGTAAGGACTATGGTATGAAGATTAGCATCTTCAAAACGAAAGTAATGTCAGTGGGAAAGAAATATAAACGGATTGAGTGCCAAATAGGAGGAACAAAGTTAGAACAGGATGCATATTCTCACAGGATGGCAACATAGTGAAAGAACTGGAAGCGAGATGTAGCAAGGCTAATGCAGTGAGTGCTCAGCTACGATCTACTCTCTTCTGTAAGAAGGAAGTCAGTACCAAGACTAAGTTATCTGTGCACCGTTCAATCTTTCGACCAACTTTGTTGTATGGGAGCGAAAGCTGGGTGGATTCAGGTTACCTTATCAATAAGGTTGAGGTTACGGATATGAAAGTAGCTAGGATGATTGCAGGTACTAGTAGATGGGAACAATGGCAGGAGGGTGTCCACAATGAGGAAATCAAAGAAAAACTGGGAATGAACTCTATAGATGTAGCAGTCAGGGCGAACAGGCTTAGATGGTGGGGTCATGTTACACGCATGAGAGAAGCAAGGTTACCCAAGAGACTCATGGGTTCAACAGTAGAGGGTAGGAGGAGTCGGGGCAGACCAAGGAGAAGGTACCTGGATTCGGTTAAGAATGATTTTGAAGTAATAGGTTTAACATCAGAGGAGGCACCAATGTTAGCACTGAATAGGGGATCATGGAGGAACTGTATACGGGGGGCTATGCTCCAGACTGAACGCTGAAAGGCATAATCAGTCTTAAATGATGATGATGATGATGATGATCAATTTGTTTCTCAGGATTTTTTTAATTGTACAGACAGTGTGGGGGTCTTTTGTTTTGATACAACACAAATATGTTCATTGTAATTCTAACAATATCTTAGTGCTGTTATAAGTTTGACAAAAAATACCGATTAGTGAGGCACAATCATATACTAGAAGTGTATTCAGGAAAGAAGGGGTCAAATCTCAGGCCACCCATTTGATGGTTCCACACATTCACTACACAAGTGCCATGATGTTTCCTTTGAAAAGCCATGGCCATTTTTTCCCATCCTGGCATTATGTCTGACATAAAAATTCATTCTTTCAAACAATGGAAACTCTAGGCTCGAATATCAACAATGTAGGAAAAGATAGATTGCTACTTACCATAAGATAACACACTCTGTTACAGACAGGCAGAATTAAAAGACACTCACACATAAGCTTTCAGCCACAGTCTTTGTTGGAGAAAGAGAAACACATACTATTCATTCACACAAGCAAGCACACTTCAAGCACAACATGATCGCCAACTACAGCAGCTCGGGCCAGAATGCAGCTTTCACATGGGATGGTAGCAGCAATCTGGAGGGGGTGGGGATGGGGAAAGGATAACAGTGTATGGTTTAGGAACAGAGGAGCACTGTCTGGCACAGTGTGCAGGGACTAGAATGCTGACAGGCACAGTGTTAGAAGGTTGTGGGGCAGGGAGGTAGGGAAAATGGGGCGAAAAAGGAGAGGAGTGTGGAGAGATGGGAGGATGCGTTAGCAGTGGATGGCAGACAGAGTATATGAGATGGGAATGGGGAAGATCTGATAGGACAGAGGGGAGAGGAAACTGCTGGGTGGAGAATGTGGGGACAGTATGTTACCGTAGGCTGAGGCTGAGATAATTGCAAGAATGGATAATGTATTGTGACGATAATTCCAATCTGTGCAGTTCAGAAAGGCTGGTGGTGGAGGGGAGGATCCAAATGACTCAGGTAGTGAAGCAGCCATTTAATATAAGGATGTTATGTTCAGTTGCATGTTGTGCCTCGCCCTCTCCCCCACATAACCACCCACTGGTCACCTTCCAGTAATTCCTTACCTCCAACTTAGGCTCACAAGACTTCCCCATGTCCCTTCCTCAGAACACCAATCTTTCATCATAAAAAAGGATAGCAACACAATCTCAAAATTAATCCTCCTACCTGTAGTCGAAGGTTCCACCACTGTTGTTAAGAATCACAGTGACTTCCTGGCGAAAGGCCTCCACCTACAAATTCTACCAGAGTGATCCCATTCCAGAAGTCCAACGCAACCTCGAGTCCCTGCTTAAAAGCCTTAGCCCTTCCTGGGATCTTGCCCTTGAATCCATTTCTCTCTTCACCCCTATGACACCCAGCATACCCATCTTGTACACGCTCCCCAAAATCCACAAACCTAACAATCGTGGATGCCCCATTGTGGCTGGTTATTGTGCCTCCACCGAAAGAATTTTGGACCTTTTTGCCAACACCTTCAACCAACTGCCCATAATTCCTACTCATCACTGTTGATGCCACCTACTTCTACACCAACATCCCTCATGCACATGGTCTTACCATTACCATACACTACGTTTCCCAATGTCCTTCAGATCCAAACCAACCACCTCATTCCTCATATGCCTTACTAACTTTATCCTAACCCACAACTACTTCTCCTGTGAAGGGAAGGTATACAGGCAAATCCTGCATGGCTCCCTCCTATGCCAACCTGTTTATTGGCTGTCTAGAGAAGGCCTTCCTAGCCTCCCAAAACACCAAACCCCTAGCCTGGTCCTGTTCCAGCATAAAGTCAAGCACCGGCACACTGGTCGGGAACATTAAGGCAGAGAGGGATGTGAAGATGATGTCAGTCAATTGCATGCTGAGCGACCCCTCCCCAGGACAACAATGCAACGGCAGCACCCTCTATGCAAAGAGAAAATAAGCGCTGCTCCCAACTGGTCATGCCCAGTTCTACAGAAGCGTCAAGACAAGTGACTTGGATAGAAGCATCCACTGTATTACTTCACGTGTACTGGAATCATTGTAGTGAAGGACATTGATTATATTGCCTCTTGCCCTTTGCTTGCGACACCTCTTGTGTATTGAGAATGAGATTTTCACTCTGCAGCGGAGTGTGCGCTGATATGAAACTTCCTGGCAGATTAAAACTGTGTGCTGGACCGAGACTCGAACTCGGGACCTTTGCCTTTTGCGGGCAAGTGCTCTACCAACTGAGCTATCCAAGCACAACTCACGACCCGTCCTCAGTTTTACGTCTGTGTATTTCTCAGAGCTAAGTATTGTCATTTATCTTCCTGTAATAAAAACTCATTAATGTGATTTGCTTGAATTACCGTCTAGCGATCTAAGAAGCAGGTTTCCTAGACACCCCATCTATGACAACTGCGCAGGATACAACATTGGCAACTAGTATTCAGGAGAACCCTGCGCCTGGCTTCCTCAAATTATTGATTTTTCGTGTGCTATTGTGTTTTGCTGGTGCCTTAATTCTACATTGGCTTTTCTTGGCAGGAGTGTGTTTACTTGCTTTAATAGAGTCTCTCATGGTGTTTTTGCTACACAGTGTTTTTAGGTGGGTGTTGCAGAAATTTTCTTTGCTTTTGTACTTATTTTTCTTGCTTGCCTTGTCTGTTTGTTTATTGCACTTATCTCTTCCAAAATGAACAAATGACCTCTCCCAACCCCTGCTCAGATGCCTTAGCTGCAAGCAATAGATGCAATGCCACTAACACAGATGTTTCAGTTACAGAGTCAAAAAATCGCAACTCTACTAAATATGGTCCAGCAGCTACTCACCACTCAAGCAACCAATACAGTACAGCAGGCACCTACAGTACCTCCAAGTGCCATACCATCTTTTCACCAGTTTAATGAACAAGAGGAATGGCTCGAGTGCTTGCAACAGTTTGAAGTGCACATAATTGCCCACAACATAGCAGGTACTGCGGAACTCCCTTACTTTTTGCCCTTGGTAGGAAGTGCAGTGTTTTGCTTCATTCAGAAATTATTCCCTAATGCTGCTCTGATGAACTTTCCTGTGATCAGGTCGTATATTCGCTAACTAACTATTATGACAAACAATGTGGTAGCAGCTAGGTACCAGTTCTTTCACTGCAAGAAAGGGACAGAACAAACTTATCACAAGGGGGTAATAGATTTGCAGGGTATGTTGAGGAAATACAAATTCAAATGTGCTTTTCGTGCTTTATATTCAGATGTTATGTTGCATGATGCGATCGTGTACAATGGAACTGATGTCAAACTTAGAGAAAAGATTTTGAAGCAGTCCGATCCATCATTTCAACACATAGTGCAAATACTGGAGCAGTACAATTCAGGTGCAGTGTCAGCCGATAAATTTGAGCAGCCACAAATTTGTCGGGTCGAGTCACCGCTTGCTCATGACCAGCCCGTTAGACAGCAACAGCAGGTGCGCAGACAGTTCCCCATACCGCATAAACTGCTCTCTAAACAGGCGAACTGAATTAAGTCATCCCCTATTGACAGCACAAACACCAAGACTGCCCAGCCAGACTAGCACAATGTTACACCTGTGGGAAGAAAGGTCACATACAATCCATATGTTTGCAACAGAACAAACATAAGAATTCTGCCCACTCACATACATCTAGTAACAAAGCCTATGTAATCAATGCCATGTGTTCAAAGCCTTGCTGCTAGCAAGCGAACAGTTATATTAGTGGAAAATGTGTGAAATTTCAGTTGGAGATAGGTGCCTCTGTTACATTGCTGAATCGTAATACATATCAACTATTAGGCTCCCCATGCCTGTCTGAAACTAGCACGCACCTGGCAGCTTATAATGGACAAGACATTCCCGTTCTCAGAAAATGTACTTTGCCTGCCATTTATTACTCAAATACATGAACTGTAACTGTCACTGTGCTACAATCATGCGATTGTAGAACATACTTGGCTTTGATTCATTTGATTTGTTAGGCTTTAAAATTCAGGACAATGTGTTGTCAGTGTCTGTATTCAATGCAAAAAACAGTGTTCTGAAAGAATTCCCTGAACTCTTTTTTTGAAGGTTTAGAGAAGGCTAACAATTTTGTTGCACGTATTACGGTGAAAAACAATTCTCAGCCGAAATTTTTCCAGGCCAGAACCATTCCCATTGCCTTATGGGACAAAGTCGCGACTGAACTTTAAGAATTGCAAGATAGCAGAGCTATTGTGCCCAAACGAGCTAGTCAATGGGCAAGTCCACTGGTTTTGCTCCCCAAACCTTGAGGTCGTATTCGCCTCTGTGTTGGCTTTAAGTCTATAGTCAATCCGCAAGCTGTGAATCATACTTATCCATTGCCATGCCCAGAGGATTTTATGGACAAATTAGGCGCTGGTCGTTACTTTTCAAAAACTGATTTGCGCAATGCGTATCTTCAGATACCACTAGATGAAGAATCTCAGAAGGTGTGTGTTGTGAACACTCATTTGGGTTTGTTTAAATATTTGTGTTTGCCTTTTGGCAAACACCTGTCATTTTCCAGTGGTGTTTGGAACAGCTGACCACTCAAATACCAAACTGAAGAACACATTGCAAATTTGCGTGCTTCACTTCATGTGTTATCTGTTGCAAAACTAAAGTGTCGATTGGACAAGTGTGATTTTTTTTAAAACCTGAGTTGCAGTATCTTGGTCATTTCATAGTCAAGGTGTACATCCTCTTCAGCCACATTTGTTGTGGGACCTGCCAGGTCCTTACAATGTCACAGAATTGCAGTCAGTCATAGGGAAAATGAACTATTATATGCAGTTCATACCGAATGGTGCACAAATCGCAGCTCCCTTGCATCACAAGAAAGTCCCCTGTGTTTGGACAGATGAGTGCCAAGAAGCTTTTCAAAAACTTAAAGATGCATTGCTCCATGATCTGTGGTTCACTTTGATACTGACAAACCGGTTGTGTTGCAAGTTGATGCTTTCTCTTATGGAATCAGTGCAGTGCTTTCACACCTATTTGGTGATAATGACAGACCTATTGCTTTTGCATCAAAAGTGTTGTCCAAAGCTCAGCGTAACTATTCACAAATAGAGAAAGAGGCATTCCACCACTATCCATATGGCAGAAAATTCTACTTAGTCACAGATCACTAGCCACTGCAGCCCTTGTTTCATGCGACGAAGCCAGTTCCTGTATGAACTGGCCAAAAATTGCAATGATGGGCTTTGTTGTTGTCTCAGTACCAGTACGAGATTGTGTATCGTCCGACAGCTCAACATGGTAATGCGGACGCACTTTCGCGTCTTCCGATGGGCCTTGATACTGACTTTTTACACTTCTGCTGCATCTTGTTGTCACATTGATGCTTGGGATTCTGAATTGCTTCAATCCTTTCCTCTTAACTATAGGAAAAGTGCACAGGCCATGGAATCTGATTCCAATTTGAACATTTTGTTAAAATACATTTGCACATCTTGGCCTCACTCATTGCAAAGCACAAGGGACTCTGCAGTGTGCCGATACTTTGCACATTGGCATAGCCTCACTATACAGCAAGATGTGATTCTTATTCAAAATGACAGTGGACAGTCATGTGTGTTGATCCCCAAAGCTTTGCAAAAAGAAGAGTTGCGGTTACATCACCAAGGACACTGCGGGATTGATCATATGAAACCGTTTGAATGTCAACACTGTACTTGGCAGTGTATGGACACCCAAATAGAACAGATGACATCACAGTGACATGCATATGCAGAAAATCAGTCCACTCCATCACGAAAATTTTCTGCTTGGCCTAAATTGCAATCAACATGGCAACATGTGCACATAGACCTTGCAGGACCTTTTTATAATGTTTGTTGGTTGGTTGTGGTTGACTCATAGAGCAGGTTTCCTTCTGCTGTGCCAATGAACTCGACAACATCACATAGCACAATTGTCTTCTATTTTTTGCCTCGAAGGTTTGCCTGAAGTCATAAGTTCGGACAACAGCCCCTCGGATGGATTTGAAACATTCTGTGAACGCAATGGCATACAGCACCTAACTAGTGCACCGTTCCATCCACAGTCAAACGACGAAGTGGAACATTTTGTCAGAACCCTCTAGCACCAAATGGCCAAACTTTGCACTGCACACACCAGGACTCAAGCATTGCAACTATTTCTCGTCTCCTATCATTCGTATACACGCGATGGACCATCGCTGGCGGAATTGCTTCACAGCCGCTGCCATTGGACACTGCTCCACTTACTCCACCCTCCTCAGCATCTGGTGCCAAAGGCATGCCACAAGTATCACTTCACACCACATGATACTGTGTTTTCCAGATTTTAGCAGCAGCAGACAGTGGACGAGAGGTGAGATCCTTCGTGGACTTGGCGCATGCATGTACCTCATTTCAGGCTCACATGGACTGCAGTGCCAACATCACAATCAAATTCGCCACTGTCATGTGCACAGTGTTCCTTCTGCATCTCTTCTCCAATTCATGGAGCCTGAGGCCAGCGTGGCCACAGGAGCTGCTAGAGTGTGTCATCACGACACCGCGGGACGACCTCATTGGGATGGAGCCTTCCCCTTCTCCACCTCCTCTCGTCCTACTGATGGAGCTGGACCAGCCCACGCCGCAGCAGCCGATGCCTTCTACATCTTGCTATTGGCCTCGGGAGGTGGATACGTACCCTTCTCGTTGTTTTCTGGGAGACGGTTTCTGCCAGAGTGAAAGCCGGATGGCGGGGCTTGACTGGAAGCCTGATGTCCACTGCAGCCACAGCTTCCAGTCCAGGACAGCGTCCACGATCCTGCCGCCCCTCCCATTGTCATGCTCCATATATGATGATGACAGTCCATTGCTTTGTGGGAGGAGGGGGGGGGGGGGGGGGGAGAATGTTCTGGTGTAAAATAAAGTGCCGGCATGCCAGTTGGGAACATCAGAGCACAAAGGGCTCTGAAGACGATGTTGCCCAGTTGCATACTGACTGACCCCTCTCCAGGATGGCAACATGATGGCAGCACCCATGAAGAGAACATAGGTGCCGGTCCCGACTGGTCGTACCCCGTTCTACAGAAGTGTCAAGACGAGCGATCTGGATAGAAGCATCCACTGTATTACTTCACTTGTATTATAATTGTTATGCTGAAGGATACTGATTATATGGCATGTCACCCTTTGCTTGCGACGTCTCTATGTATTTCTCAAAGTTACATTTTGTCATTTATCTTATTGCAATAAAACCTCATTAATATGATTTGCTTGAACTGCTGTCTAGCGATCCGAGAAGCACATTTTCTAGGCACCCCATCTTTGACAACTACGAAAGATACAACAGGTTCAGGTCCACTGATGATATCTTCATGATTGGGACTCAGTACCAAAACACCCTATCCTAATTCCTTGACAATCTCAACATCTCTCCCATCTGCTTTACCTGGTCCTCCTCACCCCAGTGTGCCACCTTCCTAGACATTGATCTCCTCCTAACTGATGACTCCGTCTGTAACTCTGCCCACATTAAACTCACCAACTACCAATAGTACCTGCATTTTGACAGCTGTCATCCCTTTCACACCAAGAAGTCCCTCTCATACAGCTTGGCTACCCAGGGACAGTGTAACTGGAGTGACAAGAACTCCCTTGTCCAATGTGCTGAGGATCTCACCAAGGCCTTCAGAGATAAGGACTATCTGCCAGACCTAGTCCATAAACATATCTCCCATGCCATTTCCTGTCACATCCCCAATAACCAGTTACAAAGAAGTGCCCTCTTTGTCACCCAGTACCACCCGAGACTGGAACAACTAAACCACATCCTTTGCCAGAGGTTTTATTACCTGTCCTCATGCCCTAAAAAGAGTGACATCCTAAATGAGATCCTTCCCACCCTCCTAAAGTGGTTTTCTATCACCCACAACCTCATAGTCCATCCCTATACCACTCCCAATCCCAACTCCTGGCCACAAGGATCATATCCCTGTGGAAGACCCAGTAGCAAGAACTGCACAATCTACCCTTCCAACAATACCTATTCCAGTCCTGTCACAGGTTTACCCTACTCCATCAGGGGCAGGGCCACCTGTGAAAGCAGCCATGTCATTTACCAGCTCTGCTGCTGTCATTGCACATCTTTTTATATTGGTATGACTACCAACCAGGACAAATGACCACCGTGAAACTGTGGCCAAGAGCAAAGTAGACCATCCTGTGGCACAACATGCAGCTGAATGTAACATCCTTAATTTCAATGTCTGCTTCACTCCCCGAGCCATCTGGAGCCTCCCCTCCACCAACAGCTTTTCTGAACTGCACTGATAGGAGTTATCCTTACAATACATTCTCTGCTCCTGTAATCATCCCAGCCTGAACCTATGGTAAAATACTGTCCCCACACCCTCCATCCAACAGTTTCCACCCCCTCTGTCTTACCATCTCCTCCCAATTCTTGTCTCCCACCGTCTTTGACTGCCACCCTCTGCCAGTGCACCCACCCTCCTTTCCGTGCTCCCTCAATTTGTCCTCCTTTTTCCTCACAACATCCCGATGCTGCCCCACCCATATACTGCTATCCCCTTCCACTTCCCTGCCCCTTCCAAATTGCTGTTACCATCCCAGATGATATTTATATTATGGCCTGAGCCGCTATAGTTGGTGGTCATGTGGTTGTGTGAATGAATGGTCTGTGTTTTTCTCACTGCAATGAAGGCTGTGGCTGAAAGCTTATGTGTAAGTAAGTGCCTTTTAATTGTGCCTCTCTGCAACTTACTTATCTTCATGGTAAGTAGCAATTTGTCTTCTCCTATATTGTTAAAACTAAAACTTTCTTCCTTGCACCTTAATAATTCATTTTTTTTCTTTTGCAGTGTCTAGTTGTGAGTAGTGCGTTTGCTGGATTCTAATCACACTGTGTGGTATTGCTGGAATGCACCACTTTTATGGATCAGATTGTTAGCAGGGTATTAATAAACTGATTTCCAAATCTCACCTTGTTTAAGTGACCCATCTTGACCTTTTTTGGGAAAAAAGCTCTGAGTCACAAAAACCAACTCAGATACTACAGTGGCTATGACATTGGATCCTCATGTAGCCCTGCTAATCTAGATTTTCTGGGTTTTCCTACAACACTTTAGGGAAATGCTGTGATGGTTTCTACAAAAAAGAAATGGCAGATTTTCTGCCCCCTTTCTAGTCCAATGTCAGCTACTTTCAGGCTCTGGTCACTTATATCTCAATAGTATGTTAAGCTTTTGGAAACTTGCTGGATATCATATAGATAATTTGCAAATTATTTCAGTGTAATTGTACACATGGAGTGTGGCACATTCAGTAACTATCTGTAGAACGCTGGCAGTCAGAGGGAAAGCAAATCATATTTTTAGAACTTAATTAGATTAGAGATTAGATTAGATTAGATTAGTACTTGTTCCATAGATCATGAATATGACACTTCGTAATGATGTGGAACATGTCAGGTTAATAAAAGGTGTCTATGGGGGTTGGGGAAATTACCCACTATATCCAAAAATTCATCTAATGAGTAGCAGGAGTTGCCATTAAGAAATTCTTTTAATTTCCTTTTAAATGCTATATGGCTATCTGTCAGACTTTCGATGCTATTAGGTAAGTGACCAAAGACTTTTGTGGCGGCATAATTTACCCCCTTCTGAGCCAAAGTTAGATTTAACCTTGAGTAGTGAAGATCATCCTTTTTCCTAGTGTTGTTGCCATGTACACTGCTATTACTTTTGAATTTGTTCGGACTGTTAATAACAAATTTCATGTTGTTGTTGTTGTTATGGTCTTCAGTCCTGAGACTGGTTTGATGCAGCTCTCCATGCTACTCTATCCTGTGCAAGCTTCTTCATCTCCCAGTACCTACTGCAGCCTACATCCTTCTGAATCTGCTTAGTGTATTCATCTCTTGGTCTCCCTCTACGATTTTTACCCTCCACGCTGCACTCTAGTGCTAAATTTGTGATTCCTTAATGCCTCAAAACATGTCCTACCAACAGATCCCTTCTTCTAGTCAAGTTGTGCCACAAACTTCTCTTCTCCCCAATCCTATTCAATACCTCCTCATTAGTTACGTGATCTACCCACCTTATCTTCAGCATTCTTCTGTAGCACCACATTTTGAAAGCTTCTATTCTCTTCTTGTCCAAACTAGTTATCGTCCATGTTTCACTTCCATACATGGCTACACTCTATACAAATACTTTCAGAAACGACTTCCTGACACTTAAATCTATACTCGATGTTAACAAATTTCTCTTCTTCAGAAACGATTTCCTTGCCATTGCCAGTCTACATTTTATATCCTCTCTACTTCGACCATCATCAGTTATTTTGCTCCCCAAATGGCAAAACTCATTTACTACTTTAAGTGTCTCATTTCCTAATCTAGTTCCCTCAGCATCACCTGACTTAATTTGACTACATTCCATTATCCTCTTTTTGCTTCCGTTGGAAAGCGCTGGCACGTCGATAGACACACAAACAAACACAAACATACACACAAAATTCAAGCTTTCGCAACCAACGGTTGCTTCATCAGGAAAGAGGGAAGGAGAGGGAAAGACGAAAGGATGTGGGTTTTAAGGGAGAGGGTAAGGAGTCATTCCAATCCCGAGAGCGGAAAGACTTACCACAGTCTTAGACTGTGTATGTGCGGATGGATATGTGTGTGTGTGCGAGTATATACCTGTCCTTTTTTCCCTCTAAGGTAAGTCTTTCCGCTCCCGGGATTGGAATGACTCCTTACCCTCTCCCTTAAAACCCACATCCTTTCGTCTTTCCCTTTCCTTCCCTCTTTCCTGATGAAGCAACCGTTGGTTGCGGAAGCTTGAATTTTGTGTGTATGTTTGTGTGTCTATCGACCTGCCAGCACTTTCGTTGGGTAAGTCACATCATCTTTGTTTTTAGATATATTTTTCCCACTTGGAATGTTTGCCTGAGGCTACAGTGAAGATCTCTAGCTCTTTAAATAAGTGTCTGAAGGATGATCTTTGATGAGTTCCAGCAGTTATTCTGTTTACACGCTTTTGTGCAATGAACACTCTTTTACTCAATGATGAGTTACCCCAGAATATGATGCCATACGAAAGCAGAGAATGAAAATAAGCATGGGAAGATAATTTACTGAGATGTATATCGCCGAAATTTACAATGACCCTAATAGCATAAGTAGCTGAACTCAAACGTTTCAGCAGATCCTCAATGTATTTTTGCCAGTTCAACCCCTCATCAATGCATGCACCTAGAAATTTTGAATATTCTACCTTAGCAACTGATTTCTGGTCAAAGTCTATATTTATTAATGGTGTCATTCCATTTACTGTGTGGAACTGTATATACATGTTTTGTCAAAGTTTAATGAAAGCCCATTTGCAGAGAACCACTTAATGATTTTCTGAAAAACATTGTTTACAATTTCACCAGTTAATTCTTGTCTGTTGGGTGTGATAGCTACACTTGTATCAGCAGCAAAAAGTACCAGCTTTGCATCTTTGTGAATATAGAATGGCAAGTAATTAATATATATTAAGAACAGCAGAGGACCCAAGACTGAACCTTGTAGTACCCCATTCTTGATTGTTCCCCCAGATTGAGAAATCACCAGTTTTTTTTGCATATTATGTGAACTGCTTATTTCAACTTTCTGCACTCTTCCGGTTAGGTATGATTTAAACCATTTGAGCACTGTCCCATTCATACCACAGTACTTGATCTTATCTAGAAGCATTCCGTGATTTACACAGTCAAAAGCCTTCGAGAGATCACAAAAAATCCCAACGGGTGACTTCTGGTTACTCAGAGCATTTAATATTTCATTAGTGAAAGTATATATAGTGTTTTCCGTTGGAAAGCCCTTCTGGAAACCAAACTGATATTTTGTTAAAACTTTATTTTTACAAAGGTGTGAAGCTACTCTACAATACATTACTGTTTCAAGAATTTTGGATAAGGCAGTCAGAAGAGAGATTGGGCAGTAGTTGTTGACATAAGACGTATCCCCTTTTTTATGCAGTGGTTTAACAATGGTATACTTCAGTCTATCTGGAAAAATACCCTACTTCAGAGAGCTATTACATATGTGGCTAAGAATCCCACTTATTTCTTGGAAACAAGCATTTATTATCCTGCTGGAAATGCCATCAATTCCATGTGAGCTTTTATTCTTGAGAGAGTTTATCATCTTCCTAATTTCAGAAGGAGAGGTGGGTGGAATTTCAATTGTATCAAATGGTGTGTGTGTAAGGCCTCTTCCATTAACTGCCTTGCTTCTTCTAATGAACCTTTAGATCCTATTTTCCCTACAACATTTAAAAAATGATTATTCAAGATGCTTTTGACTTACGGCTTGTTGTTTGTCAAGTTTCCATTCACTTTGATTGTAATGTCGTCATCCTGCACTCTTTGTTCCCCTGTCTCCCTTGTAATAATATTCCAAATTGTTTTGATTTTGTTATCAGAGGTATTAATCTCAGATATGAGGCATATGCTTCTCATCTTTTTAATAACCTTTCTTGATGTAGCACAGTAGTTTTTATAATATTTGGCTGTTTCTGGGTCATTACTCTTTCTTGTTGTTAGATACAGTTACCTTTTGTGGTTACAAGATATTTTTATTCCTTTAGTAAGTCAAGGTTTTTTGCATGGTTTCTTATAATTAGATTTAACTACTTTCTTGGGGAAACAGTTTTCAAATTCTCTTACAAGTGTATCATGAAATAAGTTATATTTTAAATTAGCATCGGGTTCCTTGTGCACCTCATCCCAGTCTAACTGCTGAAGATTTTCACTGAAATTTCTAATTGTTGAGTCATTAATTGAACGCACAACTTTGGATGGTAGTTTTGAATTACTGAATGGAGCTATGTCATATACTGTAACTAGCTGAGCACCATGATCAGAAAGGCCATTCTCAAAAGGACAATTAAGACGTTCTAGACTCCAAAAACACATAAATCAAATTCCACAAAGAGCTAACACTTGACTCAGCCATTAGGAATTTGTTTGTCACAATGATTCATCTTCAGACCAGGAAATTTTTTTTTTTTTTTAAGCACAGAATGACACCTGCCTGATCTTGAAATAACTTATAACTGCATAAAAGAATTCAAATGGTAAACAAAATGACAATCAAAACTCAAATTTTAAACATTTATTATGTAAACAAATAACAAAATATACATTTTTGTATTAACTAATAGGCTGACAAGTCACCAGCAGCAAGCGCTGATTCTCCAAATAATGCTTGGAAATGCTTGACATATACTTCACAATGTTCACCTGCAAAAGAAAAAAAATCAAAATATGAAAAACAAGAGCAGGTCCATGTGATAATAATACTGGAATATGCAGCACATTGGCATCTTTTAATTTTTTTTTCCTTGTTATGTCTAATTGATGTAGTAGAAAGTCGTTTTGTGGCGACATCTGTTTCATAAGTGATGTGTTTCATTTGAAGAACTAGTGTGTGGCAAGTCGTCTCAACCCTCATACAGGGTGATGCGCTTAGGACTAGCCACTCCAAATACATCCAGATGTTTTTTGCTAAGTTTTATCAGATAATGTAGAGCAAATTTTCTAATGTAATGCAGATGATACGTGCCAAATTATAACTCTGATTTTTTTTTAATGGAACTGTTTCTTTTCTGAAGCACTGCAAAGAGCTTTTGAAGAGGACTTCAAATAGTGATTCGATCAAATAGTAACAAAATAACAGTACCACAAACCACTGCACCAAATTTAAGTAAACACACAACTAAGGTATGATATGTGCACTTGAAGCCCATCAGTTTCTTCTCAGCTATTGTAGTGACCAGACAACTTGCTTATGACACTATTCAGACTTTCACAATGTATAGTGTTTGTTTATGGCAAACATCACCCCCAATACTTTGTGCTTCTTTTTTACTGTTAGTATTTGATAAAGTTCTACACATGATACATCACTGAAATCCTATATGAAGACTTTTCCAGTACCACAGGAAAATTACATGGTTCCATTTGGAAGAAAAAATCTGAGCCTAGAGTCATAATTCAGCAACTTTAAACATTAAAAATTATTTGTGGACATCAGAACATTTGCCCACACTTAATCTGCAAATATTGTACCTTTATATATTTTCTCATCCAGATATATCTGCAAAATTGGTTCAAATGGCTCTGAGCACTATGGGGCTTAACTTCTGAGGTCATCAGTCCCCTAGAACTTAGAACTACTTAAACCTAACTAACCTAAGGACATCACACACACCCATGCCCGAGGCAGGATTCGAACCTGCGACCGTAGCGGTCGCGCAGTTCAACTGTAGCGCCTAGAACCGCTCGGCTACCCCGGCCAACTGATATATCTGTAGTGGCCTGTCTTTGCTGTATCATCATATATATGTACATTTGTTAAAAGTTTCTTCTTAATTTTTTTTCGCCTTCTACCTCAGGATTTATATACTTCAGTCATTAATCATCCATTTTTTCCACTGCGGCCACTGTAAAGCTTTGCTGAGTACTACTTTTGTTTTCCACTGGCTTACCTACCCTTATCATACATCCCTAGAAATGCATTAGTCTGTGTTTAGAACATAAAGTGGCTTGTGACTTGGTACACAAAAAAAGTCTTAACTTTAAATTTTTATAAAATACTTTCATGAATTTTCTTATGGTGCTGCTCACATAGGACCATTAAGTAAACCATTGTTGTTGTGGTCTTCAGTCCTGAGACTGGTTTGATGCAGCTCTCCATGCTAATCTATCCTGTGCAAGCTCCTTCATCTCCCAGTACCTACTGCAACCTACATCCTTCTGAATCTGCTTGGTGTATTCATCTCTTGGTCTCTCTCTACAATTTTTACCCTCCACACCGCCCTCCAATGCTAAATTTGTGATCCCTTGATGCCTCAGAACATGCCCTATCAAGCGATCCCTTCTTCTAGTCAAGCTGTGCCACAAACTTCTCTTCTCCCCAATCCTATTCTATACCTCCTCATTAGTTACATGATCCACCCACCTAATCTTCAACATTCTTCTGTAGTATCACATTTCGAAAGCTTCTATTCTCTTCTTGTCTAAACTATTTATTGTCCATGTTTCACTTCCCTATATGGCTACACTCCATACAAATACTTTCAGAAACGATTTCCTGACATTTAAATCTATACTTGATGTTAACAAATTTCTCTTCTTCAGAAACACTTTCCTTGCCATTGCCAGTCTACATTTTATATCCTGTCTACTTCGACCATCATCAGTTATTTTGCTCCCCAAATAGCAAAACTCCTTTACTACTTTAAGTGACTCATTTCCTAATCTAATTCCCTCAGCATCACCTGACTTAATTAGACTACATTCCATTATCCTCGTTTTACTTTTGTTGATGTTCATCTTATATCCTCCTTTCAAGACACTTTCCATTCCGTTCAACTGCTCTTCCAAGTCCTTTGCTGTCTCTGACAGAATTACAATGTCATCGGCGAACCTCAAAGTTTTTATTTCTTCTCCATGGATTTTAATACCTACTCCAAATTTTTCTTTTGTTTCCATTACTGCTTGCTCAATATACAGATAGAATAATATCAGGGAGAGGCTAATACCATCTCACTCCCTTCCCAACCACTGCTTCCCTTTCATGCCCATCGACTCTTATAACTGCCATCTGGTTTCTGTACAAATTGTAAATAGGCTTTCGCTCCCTGTATTTTACCCCTGCCACCTTTAGAATTTGAAAGAAAGTATTCCAATCAACATCATCAAAAGCTTTCTCTATGTCTACAAATGCTAGAAACGTAGGTTTGCCTTTCCTTAATCTTTCTTCTAAGGTAAGTCATAAAGTCAGTATTGCCTCACATGTTCCAACATTTCTACGGAATCCAAACTGATCTTCCCGGAGGTCGGCTTCCACCAGTTTTTCCATTCGTCTGTAAATAATTCGCATTAGAATTTTGCAGCTGTGGCTTATTAAACTGAGAGTTCGGTAATTTTCACATCTGTCAACACCTGCTTTCTTTGGGATTGGAATTATTATATTCCTCTTGAAGTCTGAGGGTATTTTGCCTGTCTCGTACATCTTGCTCGCCAGATGGTAGAGTTTTGTCAGGACTGGCTCTCCCAAGGCCGTCAGTAGTTCTAATGGAACGTTGTCTACTCCCGGGGCCTTGTTTCGACTCAGGTCTATCAGTGCTCTGTCAAACTCTTCACGCAGTATCGTATCTCCCATTTCATCTTCATCTACATCCTCTTCCATTTCCATAATATTATCCTCAAGTACATAGCCCTTGTATAGACCCTCTATATACTCCTTCCACCTTTCTGCTTTCCCCTCTTTGCTTAGAACTGGGTTTCCATCTGAGCTCTTGATATTCATACAAGTGGCTCTCTTTTCTCCAAAGGTCTCTTTAATTTTCCTGTAGGCTGTATCTATCTTACCCCTAGTGATGTAAGCCTCTACATCCTTACATATGTCCTCTAGCCATGCCTGCTTAGCCATTTTGCACTTCCTGTCGATCTCATTTTTGAGACGTTTGTATTCCTTTTTGTCTGCTTCATTTACTGCATTTTTATATTTTCTCCTTTCATCAATTAAATTCAATATTTCTTCTGTTATCCAAGGATTTCTCCTAGCCCTCGTCTTTTTACCTACATGGTCCTCTGCTGCCTTCACTATTTTATTCCTCAAAGCTACCCATTCTTCTTCTTCTTCTTCTTCTTCTTCTTCTGCTTTTACGGCCTCATTGGACCACTTCAGTCAATCATTTCTGGTCCTCTTCTTTGGTATTTTCCCCTTCCGAGTGGCCCAGTATCTCTTCATTCGTTCCGATGCTTTTCGTCGATCCTTATCTGTAAATACCCTTTCCATTGTATGTCGTTTGTCAATTTTTGGTTTAAATCTTATTTCTGTGTCCTCAACTTCTTTAAATTTGGCGTTTTGTTCTGCAAATCATCCAGAGTTATTTCCAGTTCTTCCATATCCTCTCTTATTTCCTTAAGCCATCCTCCTTGTTGTTTCAAATTCCAGAGTTTCTCAATAATTTTCCTTGATAATCTGGTTTCTGGTGTCCTCAGAATGTGACCACAAAAAGACATCCTTTTCTTTCGTATAGTATCAGTGATGGGCTCCAGTTCTCTGTATACCACTTCATTTGGAACTATCCGCCATTGCCCAGCTTTTTGATATTTCTTATTTATGCATGTTCTAGCAATTCTTCTCTCTACTTTTAAAATTTTGTCAATTCTGTTTTTCTGGGTGACTTTAAAAAGAGTTTCACTTCCGTATGTAACCTCTGGTTGAACCACCGTCTTGTAATGTTTTAATTTTGTTTTAATTGATAGACATTTTTTATTGTACGTAGACCATGTTAGTTTTTGAGCTTTTATCATTTTATTAGTTCTTGCTCGCCATGCAGGTTTCTCGTCCAATTTATGTGTTATAATTTCACCCAGGTATTTAAATTGTTTCACTATTTTAATTTCCCTATTGTTCACTGTGATGTGATCTATTACAAGTGGATCCGTTACCATTATTTCAGTCTTTTCAAATGATATCTGGAGTCCTAATTTTTGTGCTATATTTTGTAAGCTTGTTATTTGTTTCGTGGCTTCCTGAATATTATTAGCTAGTAATGCTAGGTCATCAGCAAATCCCAAGCCATTTAGGTTTATTTTATCTTTCTTAGTTCCAATTTTAATATTCATAGGATTTTCCTTGTACCATTCTCTCATTACATATTCAAGAGCACAATTGAATAGCAATGGTGATAAACAATCTCCCTGTCTCAACCCTGTTTTAATCGTAAATGGTTCAGATATTTCTCCTCTAAATTTTACTTTGGATTTGGTGTTTGTTAAGGTTAACTGTATCATTTTTATTAATTTAGGATGAAGTCCAAAATTCCTTAATATTTTCATCATTGAAGATCTATGGATGCAATCATACGCCTTTTTGAAATCTACAAAGGTTCTTCTTCTTCTTCTTCTTCTTCTTCTACTGTATTTCTTTCCCCCATTCCTGTCAATTGTTCCCTTATGCTCTCCCTGAAACTCTGTACAACCTCTGGTTCTTTCAGTTTATCCCATCTCCTTAAATTCCCACCTTTTTGCAATTTCTTCAGTTTTAATCTACAGTTCATAACCAATAGATTGTGGTCAGAGTCCACATCTGCCCCTGGAAATGTCCTACAATTTAAAACCTGGTTCCTAAATCTCTGTCTTACCATTATATAATCTATCTGACACCTTTTAGTATCTCCAGGATTCTTCCATGTATACAACCTTGTTTTATGATTCTTGAACCAAGTGTCAGCTATGATTAAGTTATGCTCTGTGCAAAATTCTACCAGGCGGCTTCCTCTTTCATTTCTTAGCCCCAATCCATATTCACCTACTATGGTTCCTTCTCTCCCTTTTCCTACTGACGAATTCCAGTCACCCATGACTATTAAATTTTTGTCTCCCTTCACTACCTGAATAATTTCTTTTATCTCATCATACATTTCTTCAATTTCTTCATCATTTGCAGAGCTAGTTGGCATATAAACTTGTACTACTGTAGTAGGCATGGGCTTTGTGTCTATCTTGGCCACTACAATACGTTCACTATGCTGTTTGTAGTAGATTACCCGCACTCCTATTTTTTTATTCATTATTAAACCTACTCCTGCATTACCCCTATTTGATTTTGTGTTTATAACCCTGTATTCACCTGACCAGAAGTCTTGTTCCTCCTGCCATCGAACTTTCCTAATTCCCACTATATCTAACTTTAACCTATCCATTTCCCTTTTTAAATTTTCTAACCTACCTGCCCGATTAAGGGATCTGACATTTCACACTCCGATCCGTAGAATGCCAGTTTTCTTTCTCCTGATAACGACGTCCTCTTGAGTAGTCCCCGCCCGAAGATCCGAATGGGGGACTATTTTACCTCCGGAATGTTTTACCCAAGAGGACACCATCATCATTTAACCATACAGTAAAGCTGCATGCCCTCGGGAAAAATTACAGCTGTAGTTTCCCCTTGCTTTCAGCTGTTCGCAGTACCACAACAGCAAGGCCGTTTTGGTTAGTGTTACAAGGCCAGATAAGTCAATCATCTAGACTGTTGCCCCTGAAACTACTGAAAAGGCTGCTGCCCCTCTTCAGGAACCACACGTTTGTCTGGCCTCTCAACAGATACCCCTCCGTTGTGGTTGCACCTACGGTACGGCTGTCTGTATTGTTGAGGCACGCAAGCCTCCCCAACGGCAAGGTCCATGGTTCATGGGGGGAGGAAGTAAACCATAACAAAAATTAATGGCGATGGCAAGAGATATATAAAATTTATAGGTAACACTGACCTTTAGCAAATGAAGCACTTCCTTTCAGTCTTTGATTTCTGCTTTCAAAAAATTTGAAAACAGCATAAAATATTGCTGGATCACCACAGGATTTTGCAGCTTCAAGAAATTTGCGAGATGAGACTTGATCAGCAACACCCGCACTTCGTACAAACCTATAATGAACATCATATTTAAAACATTAATACCGAGATCAGTGTATATCACATAACAATACAAAACTGCCTACATGAAATGACCAAATTATTTTCTCACTTATAAGGGCCACCAATAACAAGTTAATTCCCAAACCAACTAAGAATAGGTTTGTAGTCCCAAAAGCTATCCAGTTACTGATGATTTCAAAAGACATTCTTTTCACCTTTATAAATACACAAGATGAACTTTTCAAACTTCCTATATCTGAAATAGTCCTGATAGCTAATAGTGAATGATGATAAACTAAAACTTCAAATATGCCACAATAAAATCCAGTACTTACTTTACTGTCCCCAACTTGCTTCCACTTGTGTATCTTTTTCGGAATGGATAATATCAAGTCTGAACCGTGGCGCCATTGAGTTAGTAGACTGTTCTGTTTGGCACCACTGGCTCAGGTGTAGTATCAACTACATCTACATCTACATTTATACTCCGCAAGCCACCCAACGGTGTGTGGCGGAGGGCACTTTACGTGCCACTGTCATTACCTCCCTTTCCTGTTCCAGTCGCGTATGGTTCGCAGGAAGAACGACTGTCTGAAAGCCTCTGTGCGCGCTCTAATCTCTCTAATTTTACATTCGTGATCTCCTCGGGAGGTATAAGTAGGGGGAAGCAATATATTCGATACCTCATCCAGAAACGCACCCTCTCGAAACCTGGCGAGCAAGCTACACCGCGATGCAGAGCGCCTCTCTTGCAGAGTCTGCCACTTGAGTTTATTAAACATCTCCGTAACACTATCACGGTTACCAAATAACCCTGTGACGAAACGCGCCGCTCTTCTTTGGATCTTCTCTATCTCCTCCGTCAGACCGATCTGGTACGGATCCCACACTGATGAGCAATACTCAAGTATAGATCGAACGAGTGTTTTGTAAGCCGCCTCCTTTGTTGATGGACTACATTTTCAAAGCACTCTCCCAATGAATCTCAACCTGGTACCCGCCTTACCAACAGTTAATTTTATATGATCATTCCACTTCAAATCGTTCTGCACGCATACTCCCAGATATTTTACAGAAGTAACTGCTACCAGTGTTTGTTCCGCTATCATATAATCATACAATATAGGATCCTTCTTTCTATGTATTCGCAATACATTACATTTGTCTATGTTAAGGGTCAGTTGCCACTCCCTGCACCAAGTGCCTATCCGCTGCAGATCTTCCTGCATTTCGCTACAATTTTCTAATGCTGCAACTTCTCTGTATACTACAGCATCATCCGCGAAAAGCTGCATGGAACTTCCGACACTATCTACTAGGTCATTTATATATATTGTGAAAAGCAATGGTCCCATAACACTCCCCTGTGGCACGCCAGAGGTTACTTTAACGTCTGTAGACGTCTCTCCATTGATAACAACATGCTGTGTTCTGTTTGCTAAAAACTCTTCAATCCAGCCACACAGCTGGTCTGATATTCCGTAGGCTCTTACTTTGTTTATCAGGCGACAGTGCGGAACTGTATCGAACGCCTTCCGGAAGTCAAGAAAAATAGCATCTACCTGGGAGCCTGTATCTAATATTTTCTGGGTCTCATGAACAAATAAAGCGAGTTGGGTCTCACACGATCGCTGTTTCCGGAATCCATGTTGATTCCTACGTAGTAGATTCTGGGTTTCCAAAAACGACATGATACTCGAGCAAAAAACATGTTCTAAAATTCTACAACCGATCGACGTCAGAGATATAGGTCTATAGTTTTGCGCATCTGCTCGACGACCCTTCTTGTGCTCTTTTCCAATCATTTGGAACCCTCCGTTCCTCTAGAGACTTGTGGTACACGGCTGTTAGAAGGGGGGCAAGTTCTTTCGCGTACTCTGTGTAGAATCGAATTGGTATCCTGTCAGGTCCAGTGGACTTTCCTCTATTGAGTGATTCCAGTTGCTTTTCTATTCCTTGGACACTTATTTCGATGTCAGCCATTTTTTCGTTTGTGCGAGGATTTAGAGAAGGAACTGCAGTGTGGTCTTCCTCTGTGAAACAGCTTTGGAAAAAGGTGTTTAGTATTTCAGCTTTACGCGTGTCATCCTCTGTTTCAATGCCATCATCATCCCGTAGTGTCTGGATATGCTGTTTCGAGCCACTTACTGATTTAACGTAAGACCAGAACTTCCTAGGATTTTCTGTCAAGTCGGTACATAGAATTTTACTTTCGAATTCACTGAACGCTTCACGCATAGCCCTCCTTACGCTAACTTTGACATCATTTAGCTCTGTTTGTCTGAGAGGTTTTGGCTGCGTTTAAACTTGGAGTGGAGCTGTCTTTGCTTTCGCAGTAGTTTCCTAACTTTGTTGTTGTACCACGGTGGGTTTTTCCCGTCCCTCACAGTTTTACTCGGCATGTACCTGTCTAAAACGCATTTTACGATTGCCTTGAACTTTTTCCATAAACACTCAACATTGTCAGTGTCGGAACAGAAATTTTCGTTTTGATCTGTTAGGTAGTCTGAGATCTGCCTTTTATTACTCTTGCTAAACAGATAAACCTTCCTCCCTTTTTTTATATTCCTATTAACTTCCATATTCAGGGATGCTGCAACGGCCTTATGATCACTGATTCCCTGTTCTGTACATACAGAGTCGAAAAGTTCGGGTCTGTTTGTTATCAGTAGGTCCAAGATGTTATCTCCACGAGTCGGTTCTCTGTTTAATTGCTCGAGGTAATTTTCGGATAGTGCACCCAGTATAATGTCACTCGATGCTCTGTCCCTACCACCCGTCCTAAACATCTGAGTGTCCCAGTCTATATCTGGTAAATTGAAATCTCCACCTAAGACTATAACATGCTGAGAAAATTTATGTGAAATGTATTCCAAATTTTCTCTCAGTTGTTCTGCCACTAATGCTGCTGAGTCGGGAGGTCGGTAAAAGGAGCCAATTATTAACCTAGTTCGGTTGTTGAGTGTAACCTCCACCCACAATAATTCACAGGAACTATCCACTTCTACTTCACTACAGGATAAACTACTACTAACAGCGACGAACACTCCACCACCAGTTGCATGCAATCTATCCTTTCTAAACACCGTCTGTACCTTTGTAAAAATTTCGACAGAATTTATCTCTGGCTTCAGCCAGCTTTCTGTGCCTATAACAATTTCAGCTTCGGTGCTTTCTATCAGCGCTTGAAGTTCTGGTACTTTACCAACGCAGCTTCGACAGTTGACAATTACAATGCCGATTGCTGCTTGGTCCCCGCATGTCCTGACTTTGCCCCGCATCCGTTGAGGCTGTTGCCCTTTCTGTACTTGCCCAAGGCCATCTAACCTAAAAAACCGCCCAGCCCACGCCACACAACCCCTGTTACCCGTGTAGCCGCTTGTTGCGTGTAGTGGACTCCTGACCTATCCAGCGGAACACGAAACCCCACCACCCTATGGTGCAAGTCGAGGAATCTGCAGCCCACACAGTCGCAGAACCATCTCAGCCTCTGATTCAGACCCTCCACTCGGCTCTGTACCAAAGGTCCGCAGTCAGTCCTGTCGACGATGCTGCAGATGGTGAGCTCTGCTTTCATCCCGCTAGCGAGACTGGCAGTCTTCACCAAATCAGATAGCCGCCGGAAGCCAGAGAGGATTTCCTCCGATCCATAGCGACACACATCATTGGTGCCGACATGAGCGACCACCTGGAGATGGGTGCACCCTGTACCCTTCATTGCATCCGGAAGGACCCTTTCCACATCTGGAATGACTCCCCCCGGTATGCACACGGAGTGCACATTGGTTTTCTTCCCCTCTCTTGCTGCCATTTCCCTAAGGGGCCCCATTACGCGCCTGACGTTGGAGCTCCCAACTACCAGTAAGCCCACCCTCTGCGACTGCCCGGATCTTGCAGACTGAGGGGCAACCTCTGGAACAGGACAAGCAGCCATGTTAGGCCGAAGATCAGTATCAGCCTGAGACAGAGCCTGAAACCGGTTCGTCAGACAAACTGGAGAGGCTTTCCGTTCAGCCCTCCGGAATGTCTTTCGCCCCCTGCCACACCTTGAGACGACCTCCCACTCTACCACAGGTGAGGGATCAGCCTCAATGCGGGCAGTATCCCGGGCAACCACAGTCGTAGTCCGATCAGGGGATGCGTGGGACGAGCTGGCCGTCCCCGACAAACCCCCATCCGGACCCCCACAGTGATGCCCATTGGCAACAGCCTCAAGCTGTGTGACCGAAGCCAACACTGCCTGAAGCTGGGAGCGAAGGGATGCCAACTCAGCCTGCATCTGAACACAGCAGTTGCAGTCCCTATCCATGCTAAAAACTGTTTTGCAAAGAACGTCTGAACTAATCTACAGAGAGCGCAAACAAATCAACAAAATTTAAATGGTTATTAAAATACAAGATTGCCTACTGTGTGACCGAAGCCAACACTGCCTGAAGCTGGGAGCAAAGGGATGCCAACTCAGCCTGCATCCGAACACAGCAGTTGCAGTCCCTATCCATGCTAAAAACTGTTTTGCAAAGAACGTCTGAACTAATCTACAGAGAGCGCAAACAAATCAACAAAATTTAAATGGTTATTAAAATACAAGATTGCCTAGTAAATGCAGTAATGCTGCTACTTGCGCACTGCTGACACTGCTCGGCGGCGGAAGGAGACTACACGAATTTACACTATTCAGGTACTAAAATGCGATGCTACACTCTCAAATACTATAATACGCCCGAAATTTATGAATTAAACAATGCAAGTACCAAAAACACGCAAAGAAATTAAGAATTAAACTATGTAACAAATGAGAGAGCTAGGAGTATACGACTTGCTGCTCAGCTGCTTATCCAATGGCGGCAGGGAGCACACTGACTGTGACCAACCGACACTGGCTGTTCAAAACAAAAACAGAAGACAAACGACTACGCGAATTTACACTATTCAGGTACTAAAACGTGATGCTACACTCTCAAATACTATAATACGCCCGAAATTTATGAATTAAACAATGCAAGTACCAAAAACACGCAAAGAAATTAAGAATTAAACTATGTAACAAATGAGTGAGCTAGGAGTATACGACTTGCTGCTCAGCTGCTTATCCAGTGGCGGCAGGGAGCACACTGACTGTGACCAACCGACACTGGCTGTTCAAAACAAAAACAGAAGACAAACGACTACGCGAATTTACACTATTCAGGTACTAAAACGTGATGCTACACTCTCAAATACTATAATACGCCCGAAATTTATGAATTAAACAATGCAAGTACCAAAAACACGCAAAGAAATTAAGAATTAAACTATGTAACAAATGAGTGAGCTAGGAGTATACGACTTGCTGCTCAGGTGCTTATCCAACGGCGGCAGGGAGCCCCATTGCCAATATCTATGAGGAAGAGTTGGTATCTGTGGGTTGTGCCCTTAGAAGGTCTTCGCTTACTGATATATATATATGGGGTTCATCGGCCCGAGGGGGGAAACACGAAGTTTGGGGATTGGCGGTAGCGTCGCAACAAGAGGTGGCCACGAGGTCCGAGCGGCCGAAGCCATGAGCTGCACAAGGAGGGCCTGCGCAGGTCGCTTGGTTGGCAATGTTCGTGTCGGACAACCGCTTGTGGCCTGGCTGCCCTCTCCTACCTCGCTTTCATCGGCACCACTCAGTAACTCCTGCAACACACCATGGACTCATGGAACTGCTTGCTGATAAAGGGGAGTAACATTCTGTAATCCTTTTGGTGATTTGTTTCATTGTCTACCTGCCCTCCTTATTATTTTCTGGTTTGTACCCGACCCTGAGTTTTACTCGAACGGCTCTTTGGTCATAAGCACAGGCAGTAGTACTGTACAAAGACACTAGCTGTCATTTGAAAATTTGTCCCACTATTATATTGCCTTTCCTTTCTGGTTTGTACTCAATCATTAATGTTCTAATTAATCAGCTCTTGGTCATAAATACAGCTGGAACAATTGTACTAAGACACAGGTTGCCGTTAAACAAATGAAGGACCTTGTGGTTAGATTTAGCTGTTAACCGGTTCAATTCTTTGATTGTAATTGCATTTCCCAGTCATTAGTTATAATCTGAACAACCTGTTGTACTAAGCTGTTCATTTCTGTGTTTGAAAGACCAGGTCATTATTGGTGTATTTTAGGTGGATCTTGTGGTTCCACTGAGTGAGTTCTCAATACATGATCACAAGTTATGTTTTAAGACGTTCCTTCAAGGCAGTCTTAATAATTGACAATCAGTTTAACCTTGAAAATATTAACAGCCAACTTCACCAGGATTTTAGTCGACTGTCAGAAGGGACGGATTGTGGTCCAGTCGCACCTTGTTTGCCGATTGAAATTAAGAGGTTGATTGCTTAGAAGTAAGCCTTATCATTGTCATATTGTCTGCTAATCTTTAACCTTTAAGCACAGTAGAACATCTGGACCCTGAACCTTTCGACATACAGCTTTCAAATTAAAAGTTAAGTCATTTGTTTTGAGTGATTGAAACACTCTTATCATCAATGGTGCTTATATAGTATTCATGGCTTGCAGGAGGGCATTTAATAAGACAGACTGTGTTTGGTGTGGTAGTAAACACCACTGTTTCACCTGATAACAGGCAGGCTGCAAGTCCGGACATTGTTCATTTTGTTAAAGAAAATGTTATGGTTAAATGCTTCGATCATCTGTAAAACACAGCATATATATTGTTAAATAAACAGGTTGAGTGAAAAGAAAGTTATATTGGTGGGTCCTCCCTTCCACGTTTTCCTTAATTCCAGTAAGTGCCATGTATCAAAGTCTACATTCAATGCCTCTCCAGTTTCTTTCAGTCCTGTCCACATCTCACTATTACATAACTTTTCACAAAACAATGTACAAACAATTAGGGAATTGAATTAGAGGGGGCGTAAGATCCACTAGACAGCATTCATCCACTGGGGCATTGGCTATGCACTGTGACACTCACTATTTGTTGTTTAGAAGCATTATATATTCAGTCACACTGCATAGGTAAGACCTGACATTAAATGAAAGCAGATTGTGGGAACAAGTGTATTAAAAGCTGCCAGAGTGCGAAGTGTATGTACAGCAAAAAAGTGGGGAAGATACACAACATAAGGAATCTGAGAGAAGACAAATCCAACCCTCTATTACCAAAATTCTCTATAATCATAAATTATTACCATAAAAAACTGCAATACTAATGTGATGAGTGATTTTAGAACTCAGTAACAAGTTGATCTAACCTGTAAAAACTGAACAATCACAGATCACAATTAATAACACATTAGCATACTATACCTATATGACATGAACAAATGTTTATCATCAGCGAGTAATGGAAAGGGTGCAGAATGTCTCACCTGATCATTTATTTTTTTCCAAGCAGCTAACATGGAAGTATTATGGTTTTGCAAGTGTTAAGAATCATTTCTTCCAACTGTAAAAACATTTCATCTGACATTTACATCATACACAAGCAGAATGCTCCAACGAGGAAGAAAATGTCAGGAAGACAATTATACTATCTCCTGGGGTAATGGGGTTACATTGTGTTAGGATACTACTTTGGAAAGCCCACTGACTGCCTGCAGAAATAACGCAGCCATCAACTATGTTACAGATGGTATGCCTTGTTTGGTTGATTACTAATGGACTGTTTATTTATTTAATAGAAAAAAAACTCTGCACAGTCTTCATTGTGGAATGTGCAGCTTCAGTATCAATTTTATTCATCACCGAAAATGCTGCAACTGGCCACTGGCCAGAAGCAGGCTGTGCATCATAATTTAAAAAATAAACAAAAATACTGCTTGGCTGTTTACACATTATTGTGTGTATTTTGCATTGTACAAATTGAAAAAAGATGAAATATGGACATTATACACAGTAATCAAAACAGTCATCATTAATATATTCATTGGAATGGTTGTACAGTAAATAACATGACTCATGCTATGATGTATCTCAGCTTTATTATGATAAAGATTATTTCACGGAAAGGAAGAAACTGATTGAATGGGATAAGACTAACAACAAGAGTTGTGCAAACTGCTGAATCACAGGGTTATCATACAGCCACATGAACAAGACTCACGAATTGACTGACAAGGATTGTGTAGGCAACATCTTTCATGCAGGACTTACTCTTCCTTAGATTTTTCCAATAACTCTTAGTTTGGCAACCCCCTTCTGCCAGGCTAGTTTTTTGTGGTTGTCTCACCTCAAATCACTTCTGACTGAAACCCCAGATATTTGGGGAAGTTGTGTCTGATACCAATAACTAGTCACTAGTTGTGTCAAATCATATCTAAATCTATACTATGAAAACCACTGTGAAATACGTGGCAGAAGGTAAGGCCTACTCTAATAGTTATTAAGGTTTTTTCCCATTGCATTCATGTATGGAGCACAGGAAGAATGATTGTTAAATGATTCTGGGCATACAGTAATTACAGTGGAACCTCACACAGCAAGCATAATTCGTTCCAGAACCTTACTCCTCATGCAAACACTCATTATGTGAAACAATTTATCCCATATAAATTAATGTAAAGTGTTCCATGCAGAAAAAGTACTAAAAGCTTTATCTTATTCATGCCATTAACTTAAAGAAAATTATATATTCAGTTATAAAACTGTATTTATGATACTTTATTATTCAGGATACATAACTAATTCTTTTTTACTAGGAAACTGTCTATAGTCATTTGTTTCTGCAATGCTTCAACACTTGGCCAAAATGTGTCACAACAGCATTATAGTCAAATAAATTTGTAGAGCACATAGCCACTGCTTTATTGGGGTGATGATTTTCAATGTATGATGCAACAGATTCCTACGCCTTCAGCATTTCTCTTATTGCTCCAAAAGATTGCTGCTTTGCTGTTAATCACTAACTCCTCTCCACAACTTCCAGTTGCAAAATATACTGCAACTCCACAAGCTCTTTGATGGTCATTCCTTGGCTGTGATCCTCCACAAGCTCATTGATATCATTGTTATCCGCATCTAGTCCCATGCTCTTGGCCAAAGTCACAATCTCATTGACTACTGGCTCCACAGGTACTGACTCAAATACCTCAGTCACATTCAACAAAGCACTGTGGCCAAAGCTTCTTCCAAGCAGAAGTAAGAGTTCTCTTGGTAACCCCTTCCCATGCCTTTTCGATCATCTTGATGCAGGCAGTGATGTTGAAGTGATATTCCCAAAACTCTCTGAGAATGAGATTGATAGCTTTAGTCAGCTCAAAGCAATGCTCGAAGAGTGCTTCAGTGTAGAGCTTCTTAAAGTTAGAAATAATCTGATGGTTATATGCTGGAGAAATGGAGTGGTGTTGGGAGGCAGAAATTGGATCTTGATGAAATGAAATTCTTCAATGACATGGTGCTGTAAGCCTGGAGAATGGGCAGGAGCACTGTACATAACACACAAGACATGGAGCGGCAGATTCATCTCAAGCAAATATTTTTTCATTGAAGGACCAAACACTTCATTGATCCAATCACAAAAAAGATCATGTGTCACTCAAGCCCATTTAACCTGATCTTCTGGACTTTACACTTCTTGAAGACTCATGGGGTTTCTGAATGGTAAAAAGCAGTGAGATTTAATTTTCAAATCACAGCTTGCATTGGCACAGAATAGCAGTGTGAGATGGTCTGTCATTGGCTTGTGACCAGGCAATGTATTCTCCTCTGCTGTTATGAAGGTACGCTTCGGCATGTTTTTCCAGAACAGACTCATCTCATCACAATTAAAAACCTGTTGCGGCAGACAACCCTTAGAATCTACAAGCATCTTGAAACTGCTGATGAAGTTCTCTGCTGCTTTTGTGTTGCAACTGGCTCGTTCGCCATGGATACCGGTTCTTCTCATAAACTTCTCAAACCACCCACAGCTTCCCTTAAACACTTCTTTGGCCATTGATGATCCTGGCATCTTCTCAATGAGGTCAGCAAAAATCACTCTCACCTTCTCACAAATGATGTTCTTGTTAATAGTATCACCTTCGAGCTGCTTTTCAAATATCCATATAAGGAGTAACCTTCTGATGTTGTTCGGAGTACAAAACTGTTGTTTGGATATTCTTGTCACTCTCTTTGAAGCACCTATCTCCTTAATCTTGTCCTTGTTCTTGAGGATAGTGCAAAGGGTTGATGTAGATCAACTGCATGTGCAAGTTAAATCAGCAATGCTCACACCACGTTCAAGTTTTTCAATGATTTTACGTTTCATTTCTAAGGTCATTTTCTTTTTCTTATGGTCGTCTTCTTGCGGCTTTATCTTTGAGGACATTCCTACGAAGATTATTAAAATTTGCGTATGAAAAAACAGTTGTTAATACAAGTTTAGAAAAATGTGTGATAACAAGCTGCACTAGGATAGTAACATAAAGAGCACTACATCCAGACTGCAGTACATACTAAAGCTATTGCTCATACGCTGCTGGGTGAAAGGTGTTCATATTATTGAATGTTTCCCCCACCGGGCACGAATGGCTAGTGATGTGACAATAAATTGTCATCACTTGTTATGCAAAACATCACTTATTAGAAGAGTCACTTTTTTACAATTTGTTTTGCTTGTTATGCAAACTGCATGTTATGGGTGGCACTCATTATGTGAGGTTCCACTGTAATTTAATCTGGTCTTTGCAATTCCTACGTGAGTGAGATGTAGGGGGTAGTAGTATATTCCTAGGGTCAATGTTGAAAGCCGGTTCTTGAAACTCTGTCAGTATGTTTTCTCAGGATAATTCATGTCTATCTTCAAGAGTCTGTCAGTTAAGTTTCTTCAGCATCTCTGTGACACTTTCCCATAGATCAAACAAACCTGTGACCATTTGTGCTGTCTTTCTGTGTGTATGTTCACTTTTCCCTGTTAGTCCTTTTTTGGTACTGGTTCTATACACACTCGAACAATATTCTAGAACCAATTGCAAGAGACATTTGTAAGCAATCTCCTTTGTAGATTGATTGCACTTCCCCATATTCTGCCAATAAACCTAAGTCTGCTGTCTGCTTTATGCATTTCATATCCTTATAAAGTGTTACACACAGGTCCAGTAGTGTCTCACTGATACTATAGTCACTTTCACTTTGTAAAGTGCACAATTTTACATTTCTGAACATTTAAAGCAAGCTGCCAATCTTTGCACCACTTTGATATCTTATGAGGATCTGACTGAATGTTTATGCAGTTTCTTTCAGTCAAATTATATCTACATCTATACTCTGCAAGCCACTGTGAAGTACATGGCAGGAGGTACACCCTACTGTAACAGTTATTAGGGTTTCTACCCATTCCATTCAGGTATAGAGCACAGGAGAAATGACTGTTTAAATGTCTCTTTGTGTATAGTAATTAATCTAATCTTGTTCTCACAATCCCTGTATGAACAAGACAAATTGTACCACTATTATTGTATTCATTATAGATAACAGCATCATCTGCAAAATGTCTGAGTTTACTATTAATATGGTCTGCAAGGGCCTTAATAAACTACATGAATAGCAAAGGTCCAATACACTTCCCTGGGGCACACCCAAAGTTATCTCTACATCCGATGATGACTCGCCATCCAAGATAACATGCTGTGTCCTCCCTGACAAAAAAATCCACAATCCAGTCACAAATTTCACTTGCTACCCCATATGTTCATATTTCTGACAATAAGCATAGGTGTGGTACTGAGTAAAATGCTTTTTGGAAATCAAGATATAGAAATCAAGATATACTGCATCTACCTGACTGCCTTGATCCAAAGCTTTCAATACATCATGTGAGAAAAGTGTAAGTTGGGTTTCGCATGATGGGTATTTTCAGAATCCCTGCTGGTTGGCATGGAGCAGGTCATTCTGTTTGAGATACCTCATATATTTGAGCTCAGAATATGTTTTAAGATTCTACAAAGAATCGATGTCAAGGATATTGTACAGTAGTTTTGTGTATCACTTCTATTACCCTTCTTGTACATGAGTGTGACCTGTGCTTTCTTACAACTGCTTGGCAAAGTTTTTTATTCGAGGGATCTACGATAGATCATAGTTAGAAGAGGGGCTAACTCTGCTCCAAAGTCAGTATACAATATGATATAAATTCCATTGAGCACTGAAGCTTTGTTCCATTTTAATGATTTCAGCTGTTTCTCAACACCACTGACACCAATATTTACTTCACTCATCTTTTCAGCAGTACAAGAATTAAACTGGGGTATTTCTCCTGGGTTTTCCTTTGTAAAGGAACATTTGAAAATGGATTTAAGCATTTCAGCTTTTGCTTTGCTACCTTCAGTTTCAGTTTCTGTTTTACTCGCCAGTGACTGGACACTAATTTTGCTGCCACTAACAGCCTTTACATACAACCAGAATTTCTTTGGATTTTGTGCAACATCATTTGACAATATGCTGGTGTGACAGTCACTGAAGGCTTCACATATTGCTCTCTTGATGGCCAAACACATTTCATTCTGCATTTTTCTATCTATAGACCTATGGTTTGTTTTACACCTATTATACTGTAGAGTCTGTTTCTTTAGGAGTTTCTTCACAGTGACTGCATACCATGGATGATCTCTCCCATTATGAACTGTCCTACTGGGTACACATCTGTCCAGTGCATGGTCAACTGTTTTATCCATAGTTCTTCTACATGCTCCTGTTCTGTGCTGAAATTTTCAAGTTTCTAGTCGAGCTGTGACTCCACTTCTTTTTTTATCTAGCATACTGAAAATATATATCTTTCTACTTTTTGTAATTGGCCTTTTTACTTTGTTAATCATTGTTACCACAACCACAACATTGTCACTGATACCAGTTTCACAACAGACATCCTCAAAGAGGTCAGGTCTATTTGTTGCCATTAGATCTAATATATTTCCACCATGAGTGGGATTCCAAACTCTCTATTTTAGGTAGTATAGTATCTCTTTGTGTCTATTTATATGAATAACACTGAATTTATTTATGTTTAAGCCTAAATTTCATAACAAGTTTCTAAGACTGTTGTGTTTCTGTAAACAAGTGTGTCATCTAGAAAAAGCCTCAAGGATTTAGACATTGTCTGTGGAGTGCAATGATCTGGTGCTAACTTCGATGGAAACAACAGTCAAGATAGCAATAACATTTGTTTATTATGACCAGTTTCAGCTTATATTAAGGCCATCCTCAAATGTTTTGACTCCCTATGGCTGGTGCTGGTGGCTCCTTGGTTCTTCACACGATACCATGATTGTTAACTGTATGATTGTTGTATCACGCGAAGAACCAATCAGCTGCCAGCACCAGCCATAGGGGCCCAAAATATCTGAGGATGGCTTTAACATAAGCCAAAACCAATCGTTATAAACAAATGTTATTGCGATCTCAACTATTGTTTCAATCAAAGCCTCAAGGGGCTACAGACTTTAGCAGCCAGACCACATACATATACAGGGTGCATCAAAAAGAAGCATCAGATTTTAAAAAAACATAATGATTATGTTATTTGAGATATATGCATGAACAATGTACTGTTGGAAAGAGCAAACACTCGAGTTTTACATGGTTCCACTAGGTAGCAGCAGTGTGTGCCCGCTCCAGAGCTAGTAAAAATGGTGACAGAACAACAGTAAGAATTTTGTGCTCTTATGTTTTGCACAGTGCAGGTCAGTAATAACTGTTCAGCATGACTTTCATACTAGGTATGGTGTGGATCCCCCCTACAGCACAGAGCATTGGATGATGGCATAAACTACTCTGAGTAACAGGTTGTTTGTGTAAAGGCAAATCACCAGGCCATCCACGTACGTCTGGCATGAACACATCCGCCATAGTTGCACAAGCAGTCCGTAGAAATCCATTCGCCGTGCAGCTTGACAGCTCAACTTGCCCCCGATGTCCATCTGGCATGTGTTCTGCCGATTTTTACACATGAGACCATATAAGATTCAGCTACTGTAAACTCTTTGTGAAGGTGAAAAATAACAACTTGTGGAGTTCTATAATTCTGTTCTTTGCAAGATGGAGGATGACATTTTTCTTCCACACTTACTATTCAGTGCCAAGGCAACATTCCATTTAAATGGAAAGATGAACAGTTGTAATGTGTGAATATGGGGCACGGAACAACCACATGAAGTTGTACAACATGAGAGGGACTCTCCAAAATTTAATGTGTTTGTGCAGTTTCGTGGGAAAGGGTGTATGGTACATTTTTCATCATCAAGAACTTTATATGCTTGAGAACCTTCTTTCCCCACAACTGGAGACTGATTCCAACAACTTCATTTACCAACAGGCTGGGGCAGTGCCACATGGCATCTGGAAGGGTGGGAATTTTTAAATTATAGGATTACTGAATGATGGATCAGATATACTGGACCAAATACAGATGTACAGGACCAAATGATTCAGCCTTACATTGCTGGCCTCTGACGTCACTAGACCTGACTGTATTTCTTGTAGGAGTTCATAAAAAAAACTCTGTTTATGTGCCTCAGTTACCAATGCCAATGAATGAACTGAGAAATCACGTAACAGCAGCTGTGGAAGCTGCAACTCAAAGACATGCTCACTGCAGTGTGGGAACAATCTGAATACCGCATCAACATATGCCATACATCTCAAGTGGGGCCTATTAAACACCGATGGGGAAAAAAAAAAAAAAAAAAAAAAAAAAAAAAAAAAAAAAAAAAAAAAAAAAAAAAAAAAAATTGAGTTTCCCATTCATCAGAAAACAAAATTCATTGTATAGGTTTCCTAGTTTCAGAAATATAGAAGTGCCCCCCATGAACCATGGACCTTGCCGTTGGTGGGGAGGCTTGCGTGCCTCAGCGATACAGATAGCCGTACCGTAGGTGCAACCACAACGGAGGGGTATCTGTTGAGAGGCCAGACAAACGTGTGGTTCCTGAAGAGGGGCAGCAGCCTTTTCAGTAGTTGCAAGGGCAACAGTCTGGATGATTGACTGATCTGGCCTTGTAACAATAACCAAAACGGCCTTGCTGTGCTGGTACTGCGAACGGCTGAAAGCAAGGGGAAACTACAGCCGTAATTTTTCCCGAGGGCATGCAGCTTTACTGTATGATTACATGATGATGGCGTCCTCTTGGGTAAAATATTCCGGAGGTAAAATAGTCCCCCATTCGGATCTCCGGGCGGGGACTACTCAAGAGGATGTCGTTATCAGGAGAAAGAAAACTGGCGTTCTACGGATCGGAGCATGGAATGTCAGATCCCTTAATCGGGCAGGTAGGTTAGAAAATTTAAAAAGGGAAATAGATAGGTTGACGTTAGATATAGTGGGAATTAGTGAAGTTCGGTGGCAGGAGGAACAAGACTTCTGGTCAGGTGGCTACAGGGTTATAAACACAAAATCAAATAGGGGTAATGCAGGAGTAGGTTTAATAATGAATAGGAAAATAGGAATGCGGGTAAGCTACTACAAACAGCATAGTGAACGCATTATTGTGGCCAAGATAGATACGAAGCCCACGCCTACTACAGTAGTACAAGTTTATATGCCAACTAGCTCTGCAGATGACGAAGAAATTGAAGAAATGTATGATGAAATAAAAGAAATTATTCAGATTGTGAAGGGAGACGAAAATTTAATAGTCATGGGTGACTGGAATTCGAGTGTAGGAAATGGGAGAGAAGGAAACATAGTAGGTGAATATGGATTGGGGGACAGAAATGAAAGAGGAAGCCGCCTGGTTGAATTTTGCACAGAGCACAACATAATCATAACTAACACTTGGTTTAAGAATCATGAAAGAAGGTTGTATACATGGAAGAACCCTGGAGATACTAAAAGGTATCAGATAGATTATATAATGGTAAGACAGAGATTTAGGAACCAGGTTTTAAATTGTAAGAAATTTCCAGGGGCAGATGTGGACTCTGACCACAATCTATTGGTTATGACCTGTAGATTAAAACTGAAGAAACTGCAAAAAGGTGGGAATTTAAGGAGATGGGACCTGGATAAACTAAAAGAACCAGAGGTTGTACAGAGATTCAGGGAGAGCATAAGGGAGCAATTGACAGGAATGGGGGAAATAAATACAGTAGAAGAAGAATGGGTAGCTTTGAGGGATGAAGTAGTGAAGGCAGCAGAGGATCAAGTAGGTAAAAAGACGAGGGCTAGTAGAAATCCTTGGGTAACAGAAGAAATATTGAATTTACTTGATGAAAGGAGAAAATATAAAAATGCAGTAAGTGAAACAGGCAAAAAGGAATACAAACGTCTCAAAAATGAGATCGACAGGAAGTGCAAAATGGCTAAGCAGGGATGGCTAGAGGACAAATGTAAGGATGTAGAGGCCTATCTCACTAGGGGTAAGATAGATACCGCCTATAGGAAAATTAAAGAGACCTTTGGAGATAAGAGAACGACTTGTATGAGTATCAAGAGCTCAGATGGAAACCCAGTTCTAAGCAAAGAAGGGAAAGCAGAAAGGTGGAAGGAGTATATAGAGGGTCTATACAAGGGCGATGTACTTGAGGATAATATTATGGAAATGGAAGAGGATGTAGATGAAGATGAAATGGGAGATATGATACTGCGTGAAGAGTTTGACAGAGCACTGAAAGACCTGAGTCGAAACAAGGCCCCCGGAGTCGACAATATTCCGTTGGAACTACTGACGGCCGTGGGAGAGCCAGTCCTGACAAAACTCTACCATCTGGTGAGCAAGATGTATGAAACAGGCGAAATACCCTCAGACTTCAAGAAGAATATAATAATTCCAATCCCAAAGAAAGCAGGTGTTGACAGATGTGAAAATTACCGAACTATCAGCTTAATAAGTCACAGCTGCAAAATACTAACACAAATTCTTTACAGACGAATGGAAAAACTAGCAGAAGCCAACCTCGGGGAAGATCAGTTTGGATTCTGTAGAAACACTGGAACACGTGAGGCAATACTGACCCTACGACTTATCTTAGAAGAAAGATTAAGGAAAGGCAAACCTACGTTTCTAGCATTTGTAGACTTAGAGAAAGCTTTTGACAATGTTGACTGGAATACTCTCTTTCAAATTCTAAAGGTGGCAGGGGTAAAATACAGGGAGCGAAAGGCTATTTACAATTTGTACAGAAACCAGATGGCAGTTATAAGAGTCGAGGGACATGAAAGGGAAGCAGTGGTTGGGAAGGGAGTAAGACAGGGTTGTAGCCTCTCCCCGATGTTGTTCAATCTGTATATTGAGCAAGCAGTAAAGGAAACAAAAGAAAAATTCGGAGTAGGTATTAAAATTCATGGAGAAGAAATAAAAACTTTGAGGTTCGCCGATGACATTGTAATTCTGTCAGAGACAGCAAAGGACTTGGAAGAGCAGTTGAATGGAATGGACAGTGTCTTGAAAGGAGGATATAAGATGAACATCAACAAAAGCAAAACAAGGATAATGGAATGTAGTCTAATTAAGTCGGGTGATGCTGAGGGAATTAGATTAGGAAATGAGGCACTTAGAGTAGTAAAGGAGTTTTGCTATTTGGGGAGCAAAATAACTGACGATGGTCGAAGTAGAGAGGATATAAAATGTAGGCTGGCAATGGCAAGGAAAGCGTTTTTGAAGAAGAGAAATTTGTTAACATCCAGTATTGATTTAAGTGTCAGGAAGTCATTTCTGAAAGTATTCGTATGGAGTGTAGCCATGTATGGAAGTGAAACATGGACGATAAATAGTTTGGACAAGAAGAGAATAGAAGCTTTCGAAATGTGGTGCTACAGAAGAATGCTGAAGATTAGATGGGTAGATCACATAACTAATGAGGAAGTATTGAATAGGATTGGGGAGAAGAGAAGTTTGTGGCACAACTTGACCAGAAGAAGGGATCGGTTGGTAGGACATATTCTGAGGCATCAAGGGATCACCAATTTAGTATTGGAGGACAGTGTGGAGGGTAAAAATCGTAGAGGGAGACCAAGAGATGAATACACTAAGCAGATTCAGAAGGATGTAGGTTGCAGTAGGTACTGGGAGATGAAAAAGCTTGCACAGGATAGAGTAGCATGGAGAGCTGCATCAAACCAGTCTCAGGACTGAAGACCACAACAACAACAACAACAACAAGAAGTGCCAAATCAGATGATTCTTTTTGATACACCCTGTATTGTGAAGAGCAGTGGCACTATCACACCTGCACTTCCAACGATATGTGTCTCTTAAAAGTGACGAAGTTCTGTCTTCTATTCTTCCTCACTCCAATTTCAAGTCAAGGACCTTCAGAGTCCAATGATTTTAGGTCTACGTTCCAAGTATGTTCTTCAGAAAATTCCTAGCTTGATTTTATTCTTGTTTTTTACTTATCTGTCTGAAGTATTATTTTTCTAACCAACTTGTTAGAGGTTTACGTTCTTATCTCATTCATTGTCAGATTTCTGTTAGATGGTGTTCTCAGATTATTTAGCATTCTGCTGTATTCATACAATTTAGGTGCACTTCATCTACATGCTCTGTATTTATTCTGTATGTTCCCAAGTGATGCCAAAAGTATGTAATCTTCCTACTGTTTTTTTATGACCATTCTGAATCTATGTAACAACATTATTTCATTTTTCCACATGTGGTTAGGTTTCTTTAAATCTTAATTACTTGTAATTTTACATTTTATTTTGTTCTTATCATTGTGGAACATTAATTACTATTAGAACTGTACTTAGGTAGATAGTGTGATTTGAAAATCACTTAATTGTTTAACAACAACATCCTTTGATTTTGCATGTTATTCTTCTTTAACTCTGAAGGTCCTTTACTTGTTCTGCTTTCTGCTTACACGTCGCTTGCTGTCGCTGTTCCACTCCGTCCTCACGTTAATTTATGTGTAGTTACATTTGTCACAACCAATTTCTCTAATGTCTATACATCTTAAATGGCAATTCATGTATTTCTCATTAACTTTACCTCAAGACCTGTATGGCCCATGGTACATCTGTAACATTTTTCACATGTATTTGTTGTTAGTACTTTGTCTGTGGATTTCATCTTCTATTTTCATTGCCCCATCTGATCTATTTTTGTATTTTTCATAGCTGCCATAATAATGGTTTGAAACTGAAAATGGTTGCATAGTGTTGCACTTTTTTTTTTTTTTGAATTCATATATACTGTTGATTTTTGCCAAAACAAAATGTTCTATTTGGTACGCCCCGGCTTTTGTTAATAGTCTGCAATGTGGTACAGTGTCAAAAACTCTTGGAAATCTTCGGATATGGAATCTTCCTGTTATTAGATGTGAAAAAAGTGAGTCATGTTTTGCATGAATGAGGCTTTTTAAATCCATGTTCATTTGCAGACAGAAACATTTCCCTCTCTACGAAAATTTATAGTATACGCTGCAGTATCCTCCAACACACCAACATTGAAGACACTAGTCTACCATTGTGTTCATCCATTCATTTGCCCCTCTGCTACATGGGAGTAATTTGCCTTTTTCTCCACTTTACTGATAACTGTTCATTATGTTAGAGATACATAATAAATTTAAACTAAGAAAGAGCCAATGCCAGAAGGTAAATTGAAAAACTGAATTGGGTTCCAAGACCTGGCTCCTTGTTGGTTCTCAATCAACTGTTTCAATTTTCAGACATAGCTGTTGATGGCAACATTCTTGAATAAATCTTTAATGGAGGTCTGACATGTCAGACTTGTCAGTGTCCAGCTTTCGATACAGGAGATATCTCCTGACAACGATGAGTCACTGAAAACTCAAGATTAACGAATCTGGCATGGCAAGAACTCCATGAAGCATTTATTCAACTGTTTCAACTGCCTTTCAAAACACCAGGGATGTTTATTCCTACGTCATCCTTTGAGAGTTTGTGTGGTAAACATGATCATCCTGTGTGATAAATGTGACATTGAAAACTTCAGCTTTCTTTTTTGCTGTCTTCTACTTTCACATCAGATGGGTTGACGAATGGCTGACTGGGAACTTTCAATGTATTTTGCTTGGGAAGTGATGTTACGAATAGTAACATAATTTTAAATATCTAGGTTCACTGGTAACAGGGTCACAGCATGAAGGGTATTACAAGGAGAACTGGCTGTTGACCTATCCTTGGCATCTCAAGTGAAGACTTTCTGTCAAGGTCATCATTTAGCATACCCTCTTCGAACAAGGAACACCACTTTTGTGTGGCTATTAAGTAAGACGTGTTCAAGGCCACTGAAGTTTGAAGAGGGAAAGTTTGCAGCACCCTATTTTGAAATATATGTGCAAATTTTTCTATTTTTTATGATATCCATCTTTTTTTTAGTGATTCACTATTCCACTTACAACAGTAAACATGTGCTTACTACTAACAGTATACTCAAACTAATAGTAAGTAATGTGATCAAAACTATTTAAAACCTTTAACAGACCTCACAAAAACATTTACCACAGCCCCCATCATTTCAACCTTCTGCAGCAATATGTTTTGGAATGATCAACAATTTATATATTTGCTTTCAGTTGTAATTGCAGCACATGCATATAAGATATTCTCTCTGTTAAACAATACTCATACAATTTCTACTTTTTTTTATGACACTGTATCTTCAATCGCTTATTAAGTTGTAGCTGTGCAAATTTAATTTTAGTTATTCATGTTAATGCATACCTCAGTGCTGACAATATCTGCTGCTTTGAGAGAAGAACCTCAATTATTTCTTCATTGGCTGTTGAAAGACGCTTCAGCATATCCAGTGCTAGTTGATGAGCAGCTGGGTATAGGTTTTCCAGTGACAGCAACAGGCATGCCTATAGGAAAGTGAAGTAATTATAACAAAAAAGCAAAGGACATGATAAAGAAAACAAATTTCTGGAATATGCAAAGTGAAAACACAACATGCTACATTTACAGACAAGTTATTTATTGTTATTAAGCACCCGCTTCCGGGACCCGGAGGTGCGCCAGCCCTAGAGAGAATACACTCAACGGGTTAACAATGGGTGTTGGTGTGCCAGCCAGCCTGGAAGTGGTTTTTAGGCAGTTTCTCACATCCAACAAGGTAAATACTGGGTTGGTACCAAAATTCTGCATCAGGTACCCACAACAAAAAATTAAGAAAATGTTCTCACACTTGAAGAACATGAGATATACTCTAGACACACAAGTATGGGGTACACAAAATTATATCCTGAGGTAAAAGTGGCATTGTCAGGAAGGGCATCCAGCCACAACTAGAACCAACCTTGCCAAAACCAAAGTAATATGCCAACCCCATAAGCCATGGGAAAAGGCAGAAGAAGAACAACAAGAAGAAAATTATTCATTATTATTATTCCATCATCATCATCATCATCATCATCCTTTTCACAACAGAGATTGCATGTCAGATATTTTCAAGTTTGCTGCAGGTTATGTCCAGGTTCCTCAGCTGTAGGCCTGGTGACTACAGTGATTTTATAATACATCACGGGAGGTATAGGTAGCTCCAAACAGTACTGTATCTCGTATTTCATCCAGAGATTCTGGGGTTGGGTTGTTGTTGGGCAGGAGACCAGACAGCGAGGTCATTGGTCTCATCGGATTAGGGAAGGACAGGGAAGGAAGTTGGCCATGCCCTTTCAAAGGAACCATCCCGGCATTTGCCTGGAGCGATTGAGGGAAATCACAGAAAACCTAAATCAGGATGGCCGGACCCGGGATTGAACCGTCATCCTCCCGAATGCGAGTCCAGTGTGCTAACCACTGAACCACCCCGCTCGGTCAGAGATTCTGGACTGAGCACTCTGCAAGTTACGTGGTCCCACGGCACCAGCGGTAAAGGGGATGACAAGTTTTTACACTTCACATTTGACTGACCTCAATGTTCAGATAAATTTCATGCAAGTCAAATTATCATTAATATTCTTACCACACAGGATTGAGATGTTAATTAAGAGATGTAGTGTTTTATTTGGGTGACATACACACACAATGATGCCTAGATTGCTACATTAGGTCAGTATGTATTTGCTGATCATACGTGATAATGTTTCAACCAATTGTGAAGACTGTTTTAGGAGATATCTGTGGGAGATATCTGGTACTCGAGTTTCCAATAAGTATTGATATTTCTCCAAGATAGGGCAGACAGATATTACTTGGGCTGTTGTCCGGGTATGTCCTAAGTTCTTTTCATTACAACTTTTCTGCAGTTCTTCAAGCGCAAGATGTGATATTGTCCAGCAACTAATATAACTTCTGACTCCACTCTTATTTTTGGCCTTTTAAGCCAGAGACCAGCCACAAACGCAGACTAAAGCTGATCATACACACATTTCTGTGCCAAGGTTTGTTTCAGCTTATTTTTGAGTTCCCATTTTGTTGTTACTTTGCAGTATCAATATCTTCTGCATTCTGTGAGAATTTTCTTGCAACCTTCTTAGCCTAGGCATAATTCCTCTCTTTCCATTTGCTATCTCAGACTTTTATTTGATGCATAGTGGATCATTTATATGTTGGGTCACATACCTTCTACATGCAAATGTCAGCTTAAATGTTTAACACCAATTTAGATTGTTATTTATTAGCTACCTTATTTATAGATGAAACAAACACATATATGTGTGTGTGTGTGTGTGTGTGTGTGTGTGTGTGTTTTCTGTTCTGAAGGACACTTTGGCCAGAAGCTAAATGTGTAACAGTCTTTTCGTTGTACCTGTCTGCAACTCAAGTGCCATCTTTACGTTGAGCAGCAATCTGCCCTTTTCCTAAAGTTGTTCATTGTACATGATATTGATATAATATTGGCCCAAATAACAAGTTTTCTCCTAGTTAGCTGTATTCTCCACAAACCAACATACTATTCTGCAGGTATTTTGTAAAACTGCTCTCTGCAGTTGCCAACAGTGCAAAACTATTTTTATTGTGGTATAAGTTATCTAGCACAAACTATAGTATTGAGATCAACTGAATGCAGTTGTTATTACACTGACTTCATATTTGGAAGGATGGAGCTTTGTCTGTCTGATGTTGCTGGTTTAGGTTTTCTGCAGTTTTCCTAAATTATGTCAGGTAAATGCCAGGATGGTTCCTTCAGCAAGGCCACAGTCAACCACCTGTTCTATTGTCATATATTAAATGTGTCTGCATATTTGAGCTATTTATTTTCTTAGCACTATGATAAATCCTTTATCATCATCATCATATTATCTGTCGACAAATAAATACATAAATAAAAACAGAGTGGAGGATGAAATTTTAGATCCTGTAGGCTCTGCCAGTAGCTGGTCCTACTGCAGGGGTGATGTGTACAGACTTCTGTTTCCACACAGCTTTTATGTCTGCTAGCTTTACATATCTGACCATCTTCTCATTGCAAATTATGCGAACAGAGATGTCTATGAGGAAGAGACTTCACTGATAAGCATGAAGTCAGCTTGATTATAATGAATTGTTTTATCTGTGATTATGTTCCAGATCCAGTAAATTTTGAATTTTTCATTTTCTACAACAGTGAGAGGATCACATCTGTGGTAGGGAAGGAAGTCTTTCATTAACAGGTAATTCTGTCCCAACTTCTGGTGGATTACTTCAGTGACTTCTAGAAGTTCTTCATCACAATGACCTTACCTAGTATTGCTGTCAGAAACCCCTCAGCTTTTGCATGCAAACCTGCATGCATGAACTATTTGTTTGGTGTTTACAAAATGACATTATCATGACTGAGGTCATTCACATGTTTCTCATGCAGTTCTTTTCTCAGCCACATGTTTCTGCTAGATTTATTTTTGTGTAATTAATGTCTGTGGATACTACTGCTTCATAGACTGACAAGCTGCTGCTGTGAAAACACTTATTCATTGTGCTTTTTGTGCAGTTGCTCAAAATCTATAAGCTCCCTGCCTTCCTTTCTCATGTAGGAAAGTCAGCCTTTTAACAGAGTGACAAATACCAAATGACATGAAATATCCTGTGTTTTCCTCTGTATTTCTTCAAGGCTGGTTTTGTCCAGTTAATGGAACTTAAAGTGTAAGTTGGCACTAGAACTGCATATTTACTAATGGTGCTGAGATGACAATATTATGAAAAGAATAAATTGATACCCAACATACAATGGAGGTGTTGAGTCACAAACAGATGAAACAAAAAGACTGCTAAACAAGGAAGCTTTCAGCCAAAATGTCTTCTTCTGAATTAGACAACAACTTACACAAACACATTCATGCAAACACAACTAACATCTAACATGCCCATGACCAGTCAGAGAGAGAGCGAGAGAGAGAGAGAGAGAGAGAGAGAGAGAGAGAGAGAGAGAGAGAGAGAGGGGGGGGGGGGGAGGAGGGGAGAGGGGGGTCTAATTCAGAAGAAGGCCTTTTGGCCAAAAGCTCACTTGTTTAACCGTCTTTTTGTTGTGTCTGTCTGTGAATCAACATTTTTCACTATTTAGTGAGTAGCAATCTGTAGCAGTCTATCATTTTCATAATACTGTCATTATTCCACCCTGGATTTTCCAGAGGCACTGAGTCTGGATTCCAAAACTGAGGAAACTCTGCTAATGTATGTACTGATGATGGTTTGCTTTACAGTTATCTGAAGGAGTACTAAACACTTACAGATGTTATGTTCATTCATAGTTTCATTATCTCAGACCCCATAGCTTGGTGACTTTAATCTGTCCAGTATTAATTGGACAAACTATGCATACATTATCACCTGGCAGGATAAACATTTTTAAAGTAATACTGAAAATTTTGTCTAACAACTGCCTCAAACAAGTCTGAAAACCCCACATGCAGAAGAAATATTCAAGATTTCCTACTTACAAACAGGCCTGATATTTTCAACAGGGTCACTAATGAGAAAGAATTAGTAACCATGATGCTATTACAGGAACAATGGTTATCATAGGTAAAAAGATCATCAAGAAGTCCAGTACAGTATGTGTGTTTGGTCAAACTGGTCAAGTGTCATTATCAACATACGAGGTCTGTTTAAAAAATTCTGGAACGCTGTCCACAAAATTTTTCTATGCTTACCTTTTACTTACTGTGCATGTTCTCCTTTGAAATACTCTCCTCTATAATTGATACATCACTTCCAATGCCGTGTCCACTTCCAGAAGCAGCCTCTTGCTGGATCGCGCAAAGTGCCGTCTGCAAATTTTCTTTTATCCCATCTATCATCACAAATCTTTGCCCTTTCAACGGGGTTTGGAAATAGAAAAACGTCTGCAGGGGGCCTGTCTGGAGAGTATGGAGGATGAGGCAGAACAGTGATTTCATTTTTTGCGCAATAGTCATGCACCGACAGTGATGAATGTGCAGGTGCATTATTGTGATGCAAGAGCCATCAATTGTCTCACCACATTTCAGACCATTTCCTTCTTACATTTTCTTGCAGATGTCGCAACACACGCTGATAGTATTATCGAGTAACAGTTTGTCCTATTGGCATGAATTCTTGATGAACTAATCCTTGAAAGTCAAAGAAAGCTACCAGCATGCCTTTGACATTTGACTTGACCTGATGAGCTTGTTTTGGTCTTTGAGAACCTTTCCTGACCCACTGTGAAGATTGAACCTTGGTCTCGACATCATAACCACAGACCCACATCTCATCACCAGTTACGATCCTCTTAACGAACACTTCGTTCTCATTTGCATAATCCAAAAGCTCTTCACAGATTGCAAGGCAGAGGTCCTTCTGGTCTTGACTCATGAGTCATGGGACGAACTTGGCAGCAACACACTGCATTCCAAGATGCTGTGTCAGGATTTCATGACATGATCCAACTGAAATGCTACATTCTCCTGCAATCTCTCAGTCAGTCAGTCTTCGATTGGCACACACAATTTCGTTGATGTTTCTGACATGAGCATCATTGGTAGATGTCAAAGGGTATCCCAAAAGCGGGTCATCTTTAACTTCCATCTGGCCTTTTTTAAACCATGTGAACAATTCATAACACCGAGTACGGCTTAAGCACTCATCACAGTAGGCTTCCTGCATCATTTGGTGTCTCTCTGTAAGAGTTTCACACAAAATTTAATGCAGGCACATTGCTCCTCTAACTCTGCATCTCAAAATTCACAAACATATGACAAAATATTCTACTTTATAAAACACTGAAGTATAACTAACACACATAAAACAGTGAAACTTCCAGTAATTACACATTAAACACAGGCATATGCAGGGACGCCAACCACATTTCTCTCAAACGTACAACTGGCTCAAAACTATGAGTGTTCTGGAATTTTTTGAACAGGCCTCATATGTAAAAGATGAACTGTTAACATTTAGTCCATATCTGCCAAATACAGAAAAACTGTGATTCAATTTGAGAGACGTTATAAACCATGGTATGAATAAGTATGATCCAGGCTAAGTAATAAAAGATACAGAAAGATCCACCCTGATTTAACGTTATAATTCACAGAATGTTGTGAAAACAGCATCTAGTGCACTCTGTCTACAACAGAAATTGAAGGGACATTGACAAAGAAAGGTTAATAGCAACTTCTGCATCTGTAAAGGGAGCCGTACGTGAAGCTCACAATAATTTTCACAGTCAGGTCCTGGAAAAAGCTTTGTCAGAAAGTCCTAGAAAATTTTGGTCATATGTAAAGTCAATGAATTGGTCCAAACCTTCCATTAAATCTCTCATGGATTTATCTGGTTTCGAAACTGGAGACAGCAGGAAGAAAGCAAAATTTTAAATTTTGCGTTTCGAAATGTATTCATGCAAGAGACTACTGTTGTACCTATGTCTGGCCACCATACACACACAAAAATGAATTCTAACAATATGAAAAAAAAATGAAAACTACTCAAAGCAAACAACGCACCAGTCACTGACAGCATTCCAATTAGGTTTTACTTTGCAGATACCACAGAATTAGCTCGTTTCATAGTTCGTATTTATTACTGAGAATCACTTATATGCAGTGAGTAGTCCTGTGTCACTGGAAAAGCGCACACTTCACTCCTGTTTACAGAAAACGTAATAGACTGGATGCACATGTTTATAAGTCAATATCACTATGTCCCTCTGTCCTAGTATCCTAGAGCATATTGAAGCTCTCACATGACATTCTTGGAGGAAAATAAGATTCACTCAAAGAATCAGCATTGATTCAGAAAACAACACTTATGTGAAACACAGCTTGCTTTATTCACTCTGACATCCTGTAAATAACATACGCAGGTGAAGAGATAGATTGTGTCTTCTTAGATGTCCACAAAACATTCAACACTGTACCACATCATCAACTACATGTGACATTGTGTGTGCCCCAAAGAAGTGCAATAGGATCTCTAATGTTTTCAACACATACAAATGATTTATCAAATAGGTTCAGCAGCACTATAAGATTGACTGCTGATGATGTAGTTATGTACAGGAAAGTATTGTTGTTTGGTGATCACAAGGGATTGCAGAAAGACTTGGACAAAATTTATAATTTGTTTACTGAATGGCAGCTCCAATTAACTGTGGATAAAAGTAAAATAGTACCTATCATAAAGAGAAACAGTATCTAATTACACACACAACAGTATCTAATTACAAGATTAGTGAACACCTGTAGCATAATATATCATATAAGAATTTGTGGGTAATAACAAAATGGGTAGATCACATAACTAATGAGGAAGTATTGAATAGGGTTTAGGAGAAGAGAAATTTGTGGCACAACTTGACTAGAAGAAGGGATCGGTTGGAAGGACATGTTCTGAGAATCAAGGGATCATCAATTTAGTATTGGAGGGCAGAGTGGAAGGTAAAAATCGTAGAGGGAGACCAAGAGATGAATACACTAAGCAGATTCAGAAGGATGTAGGTTGCGGTAGGTACTGGGAGATGAAGAAGCTTGCACAGGATAGAGTAGCATGGAGAGCTGCATCAAATCAGTCTCAGGACTGAAGACCACAACAACAACAACAACAACAACAACAACAACAAACAATATGAAATGGGATGGTCACATAGAATTAGTATTAAGGGTGACAAATGGAGTACTTAGATTTTTTAGTACAGTTATGGGACAGTGCAGTGCAGCTGTAAAGGAAATCACATATAAGAGACTAGTGCAACCAATCCTAGAATGTTGTTCCAGTGTTTTCAGACCTTATCAAACAGGTATGAGAACAGACTTCGAATCAATACAGACAAATGCTGCTAAGATCATTAAAGGTCATTACTGCCCATATGGAAATATAACAGAGACGCTCAAGCAACTTATGTGGGACTCTGTGTAAGAAAGGAAACATATTTCTCATGGTTTAGAGAACCTCTAGTTGAAGAGGACTATGCAATCATTATGCTGATGCCAACATATGTATTGCATCTGGATCATGAGAGGCATTTAGATAGATATTTTTCCCCTCTCTCGACATGCGAATGGAATACGAGAAAATCCATAACATTGGTATGATGTATCCTCACAATGTACAGTACAGTAGCTTGCGGAATATTCATTCATATGTAGACGAGGATTGAGGGCTAAACAGAACCATAAGAGTCTGAAGCTGTCCCCATAAAATATTTAATTTGTTGCTGTTATAATTTTGTTGTTGCCTTTCAGATGTAAATGTGTCTTCCAATGCTTCATCATCATGGATGAGACAGTACTTATGACTGAACCGTTTTTCTCATAAATCAACAGAACTGAAATAATCCATGTATGTGGAATGGAATCAAAGGCTTTTTTGTAATCAATGTGGGTGATAAATACATTATGGTTTTAATCTGCTTCCTCCTCTAGTATGGCAGACTGTAATAAGCAGTTCTTTGCAACCTAAAGATTTCTTCATACAATTTTTCTGCTCTTTTGGCAGTACTTTGTGTCTATATGGCATTTTCTTTACATTTGATGTGAACACTTCACACATTGTGTGTAAGCATGTTGGTCCAGTGTTTTGCATATTTGGAGGAGTCTGTTGTATTATTTTGGTATAATAGTGGGCTGTTCAATAATACTGAAATGCTTAGTGAAGTAGGTGCAAGTTGAATTTAAGCTACAAATTTGGTATGTTATCTGGGCTTGTTGCTTTCCAGTTTAATGTTGATGTTATTGCCACAGTGACATCTTTACTACTGACGGTGTGGCTTTCAATTTCTTGCAGATGTTTTATTCTTTCTTTCTCATTTTTAATTCAGGTTTTATTTGGCTCATAGTTCACTTCTTGTGTCCATTTGGAAGACCAGGTATGCACCATTTCTTGTTGATCAGGAAGCTCATATTGCTGGTTGATTTCCTTAGATGTCAGTAAAATTCTTTATATCACTTTAGCCTTTTGCTCGTAGCACTAAGTTTCTGTTCCAATGATTTTAACATATCATATGCGTTCATTGTCTAAGTAGTTATAATAATAATAATAATTATTATTATTATTATTATCACTTTTCAGTGTATTTAGTTATTATTCCACATTTGTGTGACAAAGTTAAGAGGTCATTTGAAACAAAACAAAAAATCCACATTAAGACGATCTTATGAGAGATGTTCAGAAAATGTAGACAGTGTGATGCTGTCACAGGAAAACCTTTAAATGTCTAAACTATGTTACAGAACAAAAATAAATGTTCACATCCCTGTTGCTTGCTTATTTTCACTTTACTGCATTGACAGATGGAGAGTCTTCTTGTTTCCAATGACTTGTTTGACAATTCCCATTTTTTCACTGTACAGTCTACCATAGGCCTGCACTAGTCTGGCAGGTCCTGCATCTTATCAAATTGAATCCTGTGGTTTTTTGACTGCAAAGCATGTTGTGCTACAGCTTTCAATTTGAAAGATGAAATGTGTGATTTCTTGACCTTCTGTGGATGTATCTTTCTATGAAATTTCCACTTCAGTGAAGAGTGAGCCACTAATGTACTGAACCTCCTTGAAAATGTCCTCCACAGAAGGAAACAAAATGCAGAAAGCATCAAGAAATGCCATTCAACCATGGCAGAATAGCCTGGATATTTTTAATAATTATAACATAACATTTATGGGTACAGAAGCTTACATTTTATGGGTCTTGGGGAGACTACCCATTATGCCCTACATTTAATTAAATTAATTAATTAATTTTAATAAATGTAAATAAAATACATGGGTGTCTGATTTACGTTAAAGTCAACAAACAATAGAATGAAATTTAAATAATTTCAGATTTATTTTTCTAGTGGAGTACCCAACTTCATTTGTGGTGGGCCAGCTAACATGGAGGAATGTACAAGTTAAAATCCCACTACAATTTCCTCAGCACAAATTAACTTAAGACTGGCATGGCTCATACAATAGCCAAAGTCCCACAATAGAACCCAGTAGTTTTCAAGCAGAACAATTCTATAATTTAATGATACATGCACAGTAAAAATTGATACTAAGTGTTGCATATCATTTTAAACTATATTTTCATTCCAGACAGAATCTTTCACTGTCCAGTAGAGTACCCACTGTTTTGTGAAAGGCAAGGTTTGGGTTTGAGTCCCAGTCTGGCACACAGTTTTAATTTTTTTTTTTGATTAAATAATTATGTAACCAAGGAAGGAGCATTTTTGAGAAGTCACAGTGAAATAACTTACCAGTGGTTTGGAATCTGATACCACATGGTACTGCAGCAACTGGTGCAACTGGTAATATGCCTTATAGTGAACTAATGAATTAATCACTAGTTCATGAAGATAGTGTTGCACTGGTATGTGATAATCTGTCAGAGAACGGATGTACTCCAACAACACCCACACCACAAATTTGCCACCTCCTGTAACAGGATGCATAAACTGAATCACTTAACCCTACAATATATGCCATCTTAAAACTCATATTCATGAAAGACAAGCCTCAGAATGTAATAAAAAAACTCGAAACACTCTCCAGGTAAACACAAACAAAAAGTATTTAGAAACATCAATGAAGTTTAAACGCGAACAATTTTAGGTTAGGCTTTACCGTGACTGTTACTGACATTAAATGAAATAACAATTTCACTGTTACCAGTCACCGTTTTATTTATTTCCACGACACGTTTCGAAGGTTTAAACCTCCATCATCGGGTGGATTTACATTAGTTAGTATTACATTTGTATGTGTGTTGCGTTACGATTTTTGGAGGAACTTGTGGCACTGCCTCCAGTGGTCACAGGTTCCTTTTGCTGTCGTAACACATCCCATGTATACTGCCACATTTGTAAACGCCATGTTTGTTTACAAATGTGGCAGTATACACGGGATGTGTTGTTGTTGTGGTCTTCAGTCCTGAGACTGGTTTGATGCAGCTCTCCATGCTACTCTATCCTGTGCAAGCTTTTTCATCTCCCAGTACCTACTGCAACCTACATCCTTCTGAATCTGCTTAGTGTATTCATCTCTTGGTCTCCCTCTACGATTTTTACCCTCCACATGGCCCTCCAATACTAAATTGGTGATCCCTTGATGCCTCAGAACATGTCCTACCAACCTATCCCTTCTTCTGGTCAAGTTGTGCCACAAACTTCTCTTCTCCCCAATCCTATTCAATACTTCCTCATTAGTTATGTGATCTACCCATCTAATCTTCAGCATTCTTCTGTAGCACCACATTTCGAAAGCTTCTATTCTCTTCTTGTCCAAACTATTTATCGTCCATGTTTCACTTCCATACATGGCTACACTCCATACGAATACTTTCAGAAATGACTTCCTGACACTTAAATCAATACTGAATGTTAACAAATTTCTCTTCTTCAGAAACGCTTTCCTTGCCATTGCCAGCCTACATTTTATATCCTCTCTACTTCGACCATCATCAGTTATTTTGCTCCCCAAATAGCAAAACTCCTTTACTACTTTAAGTGCCTCATTTCCTAATCTAATTCCCTCAGCATCACCCGACTTAATTAGACTACATTCCATTATCCTTGTTTTGCTTTTGTTGATGTTCATCTTATATCCTCCTTTCAAGACACTGTCCATTCCATTCAACTGCTCTTCCAAGTCCTTTGCTGTCTCTGACAGAATTACAATGTCATCGGCGAACCTCAAAGTTTTTATTTCTTCTCCATGAATTTTAATACCTACTCCGAATTTTTCTTTTGTTCCCTTTACTGCTTGCTCAATATACAGATTGAACAACATCGGGTAGAGGCTACAACCCTGTCTTACTCCCTTCCCAACCACTGCTTCCCTTTCATGTCCCTCGACTCTTATAACTGCCATCTGGTTTCTGTACAAATTGTAAATAGCCTTTCGCTCCCTGTATTTTACCCCTGACACCTTTAGAATTTGAAAGAGAGTATTCCAGTCAACATTGTCAAAAGCTTTCTCTAAGTCTACAAATGCTAGAAACGTAGGTTTGCCTTTCCTTAATCTTTCTTCTAAGATAAGTCGTAAGGTTAGTATTGCCTCACGTGTTCCAGTGTTTCTACAGAATCCAAACTGATCTTCCCCGAGGTTGGCTTCTACTAGTTTTTCCATTCATCTGTAAAGAATTCGTGTTAGTATTTTGCAGCTGTGACTTATTAAGCTGATAGTTCGGTAATTTTCACATCTGTCAACACCTGCTTTCTTTGGGATTGGAATTATTATATTCTTCTTGAAGTCTGAGGGTATTTCGCCTGTTTCATACATCTTGCTCACCAGATGGTAGAGTTTTGTCAGGACTGGCTCTCCCACGGCCGTCAGTAGTTCCAATGGAATATTGTCTACTCCGGGGGCCTTGTTTCGACTCAGGTCTTTCAGTGCTCTGTCAAACTCTTCACGCAGTATCATATCTCCCATTTCATCTTCATCTACATCCTCTTCCATTTCCATAATATTGTCCTCAAGTACATCGCCCTTGTATAGACCCTCTATATACTCCTTCCACCTTTCTGCTTTCCCTTCTTTGCTTAGAACTGGGTTTCCATCTGACCTCTTAATATTCATACAAGTCGTTCTCTTACCTCCAAAGGTCTCTTTAATTTTCCTGTAGGCGGTATCTATCTTACCCCTAGTGAGATAGGCCTCTACATCCTTATATTTGTCCTCTAGCCATGCCTGCTTAGCGATTTTGCACTTCCTGTCGATCTCATTTTTGAGATGTTTGTATTCCTTTTTGCCTGTTTCACTTACTGCATTTTTATATTTTCTCCTTTCATCAATTAAATTCAATATTTCTTCTGTTACCCAAGGATTTCTACTAGCCCTCGTCTTTTTACCTACTTGATCCTCTGCTGCCTTCACTACTTCATCCCTCAAAGCTACCCATTCTTCTTCTACTGTATTTATTTCCCCCATTCCTTCCCCCATTCCTGTCAATTGCTCCCTTATGCTCTCCCTGAATCTCTGTACAACCTCTGGTTCTTTTAGTTTATCCAGGTCCCATCTCCTTAAATTCCCACCTTTTTGCAGTTTCTTCAGTTTTAATCTACAGGTCATAACCAATAGATTGTGGTCAGAGTCCACATCTGCCCCTGGAAATGTCTTACAATTTAAAACCTGGTTCCTAAATCTCTGTCTTACCATTATATAATCTATCTGATACCTTTTAGTATCTCCAGGGTTCTTCCATGTATACAACCTTCTTTCATGATTCTTAAACCAAGTGTTAGTTATGATTATGTTGTGCTCTGTGCAAAATTCGACCAGGCGGCTTCCTCTTTCATTTCTGTCCCCCAATCCATATTCACCCACTATGTTTCCTTCTCTCCCTTTTCCTACACTCGAATTCCAGTCACCCATGACTATCAAATTTTCGTCTCCCTTCACAATCTGAATAATTTCTTTTATTTCATCATACATTTCTTCAATTTCTTCGTCATCCGCAGAGCTAGTTGGCATATAGACTTGTACTACTGTAGTAGGCGTGGGCTTCGTATCTATCTTGGCCACAATAATGCGTCCACTATGCTGTTTGTAGTAGCTTACCCACATTCCTATTTTCCTATTCATTATTAAACCTACTCCTGCATTACCCCTATTTGATTTTGTGTTTATAACCCTGTAGCCACCTGACCAGAAGTCTTGTTCCTCCTGCCACCGAACTTCACTAATTCCCACTATATCTAACGTCAACCTATCTATTTCCCTTTTTAAATTTTCTAACCTACCTGCCCGATTAAGGGATCTGACATTCCACGCTCCGATCCGTAGAACGCCAGTTTTCTTTCTCCTGATAACGACATCCTCTTGAGTAGTCCCCGCCCGGAGATCCGAATGGGGGACTATTTTACCTCCGGAATATTTTACCCAAGAGGACGCCATCATCATGTAATCATACAGTAAAGCTGCATGCCCTCGGGAAAAATTACGGCTGTAGTTTCCCCTTGCTTTCAGCCGTTCGCAGTACCAGCACAGCAAGGCCGTTTTGGTTATTGTTACAAGGCCAGATCAGTCAATCATCCAGACTGTTGCCCTTGCAACTACTGAAAAGGCTGCTGCCCCTCTTCAGGAACCACACGTTTGTCTGACCTCTCAACAGATACCCCTCCGTTGTGGTTGCACCTACAGTACGGCTATCTGTATCGCTGAGGCACGCAAGCCTCCCCACCAACGGCAAGGTCCATGGTTCATGGGGGGATGGGATGTGTTATGACAGCAAAAGGAACTTGTGACCACTGGAGGCAGTGCCACAAGTTCCTCCAAAAATCGTTACACAACACACACACAAATGTAATACTAACTAATGTAAATCCACCCGATGATGGAGGTCTAAACCTTCGAAACGCTTCGTGGAAATGAATAAAACGGTGTCTGGTAACAGTGAAATTGTTGTTTCATTTAATTAACATCAATGAAGACTAAATTTTCAATCGAAATCAGCAGGTATTGCGACAGAAGTGCATTTCTATGTTCTTTACTTTTTTTGTATCGAAAAATATGACATTTATTTCTGTAGCACTGATGTCACAAAATTATTAGAATTTACAAAACCACAACTGGAATACAGGAAAACTCACTTTGAAGATAAAAAACAGTACTGAAACATGTTTGGGTATAAAAAGTACCTAACCAGAAAGCAGAGATCTACATACTTCTCACTGATACATATAATATGCATTTGCCACACCACTTCTACATGAATTTAGTCATCTTTGTGGAGCTGTATTCAGTAATGTGAGGGGTATCCAATAAGTAATGCAAGAATGTTTTTTCTCTGCCAATGTTAGCTGAAAAAATGTGGAATTTGTTTGGGACATTGTGGAATTATTCCCACTTGAGACCCTGTAGTTTTGTGAAGTTCTCACAAGTGGTGTTGCTATAAGTAGCTTTCAAAATGGCAGCTGTAATGGAGATGCATTCTAAGCACACAGCTGGCAATGAATTTCTTTTGGTAGGGAAACCAGGGCATCATAAGTATTCCTATGTCCTTGCAGAATGTCTATGGAGACCTGGCAGTGAAAAAAAGTAGGATGAGTCACCATCACAACAAGGTCATGAAAACCTGTCGAATATTCTGCATGCCAGCTGGCCACACAGCTGTAATTCCTGCAATGTTGGAAATGATTTCATCGTGTTCATCGCCACAAAAATGCCAACAAACTTCTCCTTCTCCATGACAATGCAGAGCCTTATGCAAGTCTGCACATCAGGGAGGAGCTAACAAATTTCAGTGAACACTTCTCAAATGGTTCAAATAGCTCTGAGCACTATGGGACTCAACATCTGAGGTCATCAGCCCCTAGAACTACTTAAACCTAACTAACCTAAGGGACATCACACACATCCATGCCTGAGGCAGGATTCAAACCTGCGACCGTAGCAGTTGCGCAGTTCCGGACTGAAGCACCTAGAACCGCTCGGCTACCGTGGCCGGCAACAGTTCTTACCCATGCCCCCTACAGCCTGGACCTCGCATATTCTGACTTTCATCTGTTTGGTCCAATGAAAGATGGGCTCTGTAGAAAGCAGTATATGAATGACATGGAGGTTAATGAGGAAGCAAGACATTGGTTCAGAAGTCAACTAGTGGAATGATACCATATGGGCACACAGGCCTCCCCAGTAAAGTGGCATATGGCCATCCCCCTGAACAGAGATCATATTGAAAAATAGGAATTTGTAGCCAAACGAGTGGGGAATAATATGGTGCACTGGAATACTGAATGAAAGTAACCTGCTTTCAGAAAAAAAAAAAATGTTTCATTGCTTACTGAACACCCCTCATACATTTATGTAGAATGGAAACAGCCCTCCCATCAAGTAACTTTTTCTTTTGCATTTTGACTGAGTGATGCGACATAAATCAGTGAAAGACAAAAAAATAACTGCCACCTAAAAAACATCAGACATCAGACTGCAAACCCAAAGACTTGAGATTCACTCCTCTGCAGGCATAGAAATTTTCCTGTCACTTATCGTTTCTTTCTCATTTGGAAATGAACAGTATACATGAAAAATTTTAAGATGCACCATAGTTTTGAGTCTGTGTTAAACTGTAAGTGCCCCCCCCCCCCCCCCACCCCATATCTGATGAGGTTGGTCAGCTAAGATATGGTTGTATCACCTCCAACAGGAACATTCCTGTACAGCACAGGGATATTCAAACCCGTCTTCAGGTTGAGGATAGCTTTAGTTTCAGCTAGCCAAAAACATGAGTTGAAAACATTATTGCCAAAGAGCTACCCAAAAGTACATCATGCACACAAGAACCACTGGACTTCACTGGTGTCCTAAACACACAGCAGACAGTTGCACGTTTTAGAGTACAAGGAAAGTTGTTGCTGCAGCAGTGATATCAGACAGCTGGGATACACAACTTGACTGAACAGCACTGAGGTATATTTACGAGGCAATCCATCCTTCTATTACTCATAGATTCTGCTAATAGTTTCTAACCACAGTATACACCTCTGAAAGATTCAGTCAAGGGTAGACAAGGGCCACATACAATGCCATGACTGATTATTTGCAGTTATGCTCTTAACACTTATGGTGCTGGTTTTGTATGTAGCTCCCATTACCTCTAGACTGGCTGAAATAGGATTTTCTTTAAGTTGTAACTTGTATATATAAATATGTAGCTGGAATTTCTAAACATTATTAGGTTTATTCGAATTTCTACTATAAATATACATATTTTGGCGTTGTTAGTGTTAAATCTGAAATCAGAGATCAAACTTCGATTTAATAACGATTATCACAGAGAAAGATTTAACAGGAGTTCTGGTATTCACATACATACCCTGGTAAGCAAACAAGTGATCTTTCCATTTAAATTTCTTTTACATCCCATTTAATTCTAAAGAAACACACAAAACAATAGTACAAACCAAACTTTAGCATTTATGGTAGAGTACCGTGTGATGCAAACTGAAACATGAAAAGATACATAGTCCAACACTACACTCACTGGAATCATATCCTCAGTTTGCTTTCCTGATTTACCTGCAGGAATATCTTTCATAACAACACAATCAGGAAAAATAATATGTTAATGTGTAATCTGAATCTTGATCATATATTTTATTCTCATTATCTGCAGACTCATAAAGGAGTTTGTAAACATTTGCCCCAGAAGTTTCTCCTCTTTGCAAAACACACAAAACAGAGAGAGCTTGAATGTCACCTGATGCCTAAGAAACAAGAGATGATAAAGGTTTTAAAAATGATGAATTTTTCCAGTGATACTGCTGTTACCATCTAGCAAAAACTACAAAGCCTACAAACATGACAGATGTTTGCGGGAGCTGTAAATACACGTTTGACACTGCTGAAAATCACCATAACAGCTGTGATGTAATATTACATCTGCCACACATTCCCATTTCCTGCAAGCACCATAACATTATGTCAGCCATATGCCAAGCTATAAAGAACTAAGACCACAGCATATACTATATACTGTCTGCCCTTCCTGTAGCCACCAGAAAAATGATCTCACTGAATACTTGGTGAGGAAAGCTCCCTGAAGGTGGGTTGGAAATGAGGCACCCAGTCACATGTGTACTGCACACCACTAACCATGGCAGAGAGCATGTGTAGTGGACACGTCTACACACAGTGGACTGCAAATAACTGTTATTGTCCTCTTGATGAACATGCACCTGATTCACTTCCTAGATGACAGTAAAAATGTTCAAATTTGGCGAGAAGTCTGAAATTATTATCCATCAAATAAACATCGAAAAATATCTGTCAGATGAAGCAGCATCAGTGTGTAGCACCGTGTATCATTATGTGGACATACAGAACTCCAAATCTTTCCCTTTGAAACTGTGACAGAGCATATCATAAAGAGTCATCTTTCACACTACTGAAAATCCTTATATTGATGTGATAGGTACTGATTTCAGTCTACAAGATGACACCACTCAACCACACAATGCTCATGTTATGGAAGAATAATTATCATCAGCACCAAAGCAAATGCATATAATGACCAGCTCGATCTCCCACCATGCCTAGACTTCTCAAGAGTTGCACTGTTGCTTGCAGTCTTCCTCCCCAAACCAATACTCATGTAGAGAGTTGCATGCAAATGGCATTCACTTCATATTAGCTCAGAAATGCCACTATTAACATAACATATTTCTGTTTGGGGTAACCACAGCCCATACTGAAGTTTGTCCGTAACTGTGTACTTGTGTTTTGTTTATGCCTTGCTATGTATTCTGCACTATGCTTAAGTTTTGTATAAGAAGAAAATTGGATTTACTTGAGCTTATAATAATAAACTCTATCTAGTCCTATCAATGATGGAAAATAAGAGACATAATTCATGTAGGCGCAAATAACTTGAAGACTGCAGACTGTAGTGAATACATATCCCAGTACAAAATTTAAGTACATTACATTTCATACTAAAAAGGTCCTGTTCATTTTTCCCTGGGATTAATAATCTGTGAGACAGGGGATTAAAAGATTACAAATTATTTCAAATAGTGTTTCAATTCTATAAAATTAATGGTTATTGTTAAATGAAGTGGATTTAGAATGAATATTAAATATATGAACAGCATCTAAGTGCAGTAGAGCCATATTAAGAGTTAAATTATGTTCTGCTGATGTGGTATATACAAGAGGATAGCATGTGGGGGCATGGAGGATAAAAGTGTGAGGGAAAGTAGATCAATGGAATGTGATTATGCCCTTCCCACCTTTGTGGTTCTAAAACTAAAGAGCAAGCAAGCTAATTCCCACTCTCTGTATCCCACTACACTGGAAGTTTCAGTGTTATACCAACCCTTCTACAGAGCATCTTATAAATCAGTAGCAATGCAGAACATAGCCGCCCCCAGGGCTGTTTGCTAGGAAGGAAATTGGTTCTTAGTCATCCTGTATGGGAGTTGTAGCATTCTCCTCGGATAGGCTATCATGAGCACTTTTTATTCTCAGTTTATGGACTGTACCTCCCCAACAGTCTCTCTCCCGTTCCCTCATATGAATAGACAAAACATCATCACTGTTCTCATGTTTATATAATGGAGTTATTTCCAGTTTATTAAGTAAATACGTATTTGCAGTTATTTGCAAGTTCTTAGGTAAATACATTTGTATAAACAACAGCTGCAAAGTATTTAATTTGTAAGTGTGATGTTGTCAGTGACATATGTAATATTTGTGGGAAAGGGACTGAATTGACAAATGTGGCACCTTCGTGGTGGCTGTCATTGACAGCATACTGTAAAGTTGAGTACACCAGTTTGTAGGAAAATTACTGCACTTCTCTCACCATTAATTTTGTTAGTAATGGACTGCATAAACCGTTTCCATTCAAGAATTACTAGCACTTGTACAGTGGGCAGCACTGAGTGAAGCCACTTGGCACACTTCCACAGCACATTTTGCAAGGTGGGTATGAATATGTATGATGGAATGGGAATGATCATGGTCAAGTCTAGAACATGAGAATGTTGCAGTGCATTCCTTCTCTTATGTTAAATGTCTTAAGTTGCATAACACCTAGCAGTTCAACAATTTTTCACCTAATCTACAAAAACACACAACAGTTTTCTAGTGCAAATTGTGCTGAAAACTATGGAATCCCCGTATTTTCCCCCTTTCTGTTCTTGACTAGCTTTACATGAAGGATTGTTTCTGAAACTTGCTTCAAAAGCTCATCTAAGGTGAACTGGCAGTCATCATTTCCCCTCTATGGAACTCAGTATCTCTCCTCTATTGATGCAGAAATTTCTTCATCCTCAGTGCGTCCTCTTTTTCTCATTCTAGACACTGAGCCTGTAAAGAACATTTTGTAGCTACCCTCATGATATGAGTTGCTACCCAAACTATCCAAGAATTTCACTGTAATGATCAAACCAGTAGCAATATGATGATCCACTGCTAGATGTCCCGAGGTACATGTCTTAGCTACTGTGGCACAAAGTTGCATCGTCTTTGGCGCATGCAGTTGTAAGTTGTTGTGGTGCATGTTTCAGTGCTTATGTGAATTGTGAAACAGATAACAACAAGGAGCAATGGTTTTGGAATTCATTCTGTTTCAAGTTGAAGAAAACTGTAGCTGAAACCCCACCATGCTGACAGAGGCATTTTTTTGAGTGTGTACTGGGTCAACCAAGAATATTTGAGTAGTTCAAGTACTTCAAGGAAGGCCAAGAATCTGTGCAAGATGACAAAAATTGTGGTTGACAGTCAATATGCACAACACCAGAAATTACCATCAAAGTGTGTGATATGATATACAAAGACCATAGGCAGACAATTCACTATGTTTGTAGCAGATTAGCTACAAGTCAACAAATTCTAAGCAACAAAATAAAGACAAGATGAATTGCAGCAAAGTTTGTCCCTCGCCTTCTCGGCATCAACCAACAAAACCTCAGTATTCAGATGTGCATTGAGCTGCAACAAAGAGTTTGAGAGTGTCCAAAATTCTTATCCAGAGTCATAACAGGTGATGAATCTTGGATCTACAGTTGTGACTCTGAAACAAAACAGCAACCATCATAAAGGAAAATGACAAGATCTCCAAGGCTGTAAAAACTTCAACAAGTTCACAGCAACATGAAGTCAATGCTGACCTTATTTTTGACATTTGGCCAACAGTGCTTAAGGAGTTTGTTCCACCTGGTCAGACTGTCAATAGGCAGTTTTACAGTGAGGTTTTGAGGTGACTGAGAGAAAATGTTTGGTGCATGTGATGAGAGTTGTGGAAAAAGAAAGATTGGTTGGTGCACCATGACAACACACCTGCATACACCTTGCTCACTAAGAAGGAATTCCTGACCAAATGCAACATGGCAATGGTGCCCCACCCTTCCTTCTTGCCAGCCCCGTATGACTTCTACCTGTTTCTGATGATGAAAATCGCACTTAAATGGCGACATTTTGGCTCAGTTGAAGATATCCAAGAGCAATTGCAATGGATCCTGTAGACTTCCAGAAGTGCTTCCAAAAATGAGAACACCACTGGAATCGTTGCATACACACCAAAGGTGACTACTTTGAAGGTGATAGAGGACATTTGGAGGTAAGTACAGTTTTCTGATAAAATTATCGGATATTTTGGGTAGCAGTTCATACTTTGCATCTACAGCGCGTAGATCCCCACAAAGCATATATTTCTTTGGATAGTGTCTCCCAGTTAAACTTTCCTATCCTGTGCAAGAACTGTATTTATATTGTCCTAACTGAAGGATTGAGCAGTGCAAGCTTTTTGTTGCAACTGTTGAGATTTGCCTTCTGTTCACCAACAAATTCATCCTCAATAGCTTTAATACAAAACAGACAGTTTTAAAACCGCATTTCACTTCAGATGAATGTAAAAATGGGGCTCCATGTACATTTCAGACTGTGTCTCTGAAAGAGCTTCTCTCAGAAATTTTTTCATTAAGTCAGCTCTGGTGAACTCTTTCCTGCAATATGCATGAAAAAAATGCTCATAGTCCCTGAAAACTTCAGCATTCCCATCTTTTCTCAAATTACTTGGATTTATCAATCCAGTCCCTGTTCCATTAACATTAAATAGGTCACTGTTGACATCACACTTTTAAATTAAACACTTCTCAGCCACTGTTTATAGGAACTCATTCAATAACAGCACATAAGTACTCACTCAATAAACATACAGAATGACTAAGAATCAGTTTCCCCACTACAAGTATAGAACAGAGTGCACAGATTTGCATACATTCTGTCCCATATTTATTTCTTGAATTAGTATTATTAGTAACTCATATCCATATTCCATTGACACATTTTGTTGAAACTACACAACTTTAGGTGTGCCTGCACACTGCATAGCCACTGATTTGTAAGACGTGCAATGAAGCTGTTGGTATAACATGTTTCTTGTGACATATGGGGTAGAGAGAGTGGGAAGCAGCCTGCTCTGTCATGAGTTTATAGTCCCACAAAGTAGGAAAGTGCATGACCACATTCCACTGACCTTCACTATCCCCCCCCCCCCCTCCTCCCTTCAACCCATTACACCACATGAACACAATTTATCCCTTAATACAGCTCTACTGCACTTAGATGTGGTACACAACTTTAGTATCTGTTCTTAACCCTCTTCATTCAATAGTAAAAATTTATTTTATATATTAAAACACCGTTTTTAATAATTTCAATATTATGAAAATGACAGTTGCTACTCACCACATGGTGGAGATGCTGAGCTGCAGATAGGAATAACAAAAGACTGTCAGCAAGTAAGCTTTCAGCCAAAAGGCTTTTGTTGGACTTATACAAAACACGCTTGTGACTTTTCAATCCCCGACATTCCACAAATTATTAGTCATTAAAAATGATTAGGACCTTTTTGTACTAAGTTTAATGTAGTTTAATTTTGTGCTGTTATATGTTTTTGCTATGGTCCATGGTTTACAAGTTATTCAAGAAAAACTTTAAAAAAGTTACCTCCAAATTAGCCCCCCACTTCCTGACCAACAAAGGTCTTGATTTTTACTATGTTTCTATAGTACTCCCTCCTGAGACTGTACGAAAGTTTGTGAGTACATGAATTATTTCCCCTATTTCAAGTTTTTGAGCAATGCATCTTCACAGATTGGGATAACCAACTTACTTGGGAACAACTGACTGTCGTCATGCTGCCAGAGTCTCTGGTCTCTGGTATGCTGTGGCACCCTCTCAAACATTAACTGCTCCAGAAATTTCTCAATAGACTCTCAATTTTGACAACCCATGTCCATGTAACCAAAGAGATTTTAGTCACTGCCTCAGTAAAAGCTATTGCTGTACATTGTGATATTTATGGTCTCTCTGATGATTTAATCAAGCAGCATATGAAAATACTATTCTGGGCTGAATAGTACACAGAACTACATCTTTTCCTGATTTTGACATAAAAACTGAAGTACGGTCCTAAAAGAATGGCTACTGAGGGTGAGGTACAAGGTTAATGCTCTCCAAGAAAGGGAGTTGTAAGGATGCTCAGCAATTTAAAGATGATACATCTATAGTGCTCCTTCCTTCCTTCAGGACTACCAACTGCAAAATAGGTAGGGTCATGAACACACAATGCCTAAGATCTATTTTCTGTGTGCTTAAGAAGTCAAAAGACATGCTAGGCTTGATTCAGGACATTTTTGATCTATGGATCCTTGGATTTTTCAGTATTCCATATCCATGTGGAAGTAGTTGTGCTGGTTAGTCTATTGTACAGTTCCTGAACTTTGGGAAAATCAACAGTTGCTAAGCACAGCCTCACAAACAACAATAACATTATGTTTGGTGAAATAAAATCTTGTTCTATAAATCAACCTACTGGAACTTTGCATTGTAATCAGAATAATACAGGCACTGCAATATCATATTTATCTGTCGCTACCGGGCACGTTACTTTCAAGTACAATGTCTGACCTGTTTGGGAACACACATAATGATGTACGAGTACACATCACAGACGCATGTTTGATAACATATGGAAGTTTGGGTCTGGCCGTAAGTTGTGCATGGATAGCTGAATGGTAAGGTGACTGCAGGCGATAAGTGGGAAATCCAGGTCTGGCACAAATTTTCATTGTAATCATTTCATTCTACAGCTAATGATTGTCTTCTTTCACAATTGCAAAATCATTTGATGTATACTGGGATAGTTGTCACCAAAGAAGCCACAGAAATCAGAATGTGCAACAACAAATTCAACCAGGACAGCAATCTTAATGGTGCATAATATCTTAGTAGTGCATGGATGAGGGCTCTCTATACTGAGAGACTGCAAAGAATTTCATATTCCAGCAGGCACCACCTGCATGGTAGACAAAACATGATCCCCCTTACAGCCATGATGCCAGTCAGTTGTTCCTGATGAAGATGAGGAGGATTGTCATCAAAATTTTGAGTATTCATTATGTTTTAATGCTACAATAATATTGACAATTTTGTTCTCATATTGGTTAAGTTTTGTTACATTCAACATAAAAAATTTTAAGCTGTCATTATTGTTTTAAATTTTCCTTGATTTATAGAAACTATAGGAATACCCACATATTGAGAAATATAAGCTGCTACTGTGAAGCCATCAATAAAACAATTCGATACTATGATCATCATCTTTGCTAAATGATCCTACAATATGTCATAATTTTTATTCCAAGAAATGTTTCACCTAATGCACAATGTGTAATAACTACTCCATACACTGTCCTGTCCTTCTACTTCATATTCACACACTACAGACAAAACATTATTTTTTGTGTGTGCATTTCTCAGAATACGATAATTTCAGTTCAGAAGAGCTATCTCTGCTACAAGATGTCTATCCCTTATAAATACAATTGGCAAGTTTATTTAGAACAAACATATGAATGAGTAGTGTTCTATAGGTAATTTGATGTGGCTAGTACCATGACTGCCATTAGATGTTGTAAATAGTTTTCATTTCAAAAATATGCTGCAACTATAGTTATGCGATTTTCCACATCATAGTCTTAACTTCATTTGAATCTGGAGAGCTGATTATCTTTTGTAACATCAAATGGGTGTCATAACTCTTTAGTTTCCTGAGTTTCCTGCACACTTCATCTCCCACTAGTTGTCAGCAACAATACAATACTTGGCCTTTTGTTTTTATGCTCACTTACTCTGCACCTTATTTGATATGTTCCATGCCTTCCATCGAATATCTGAAGGTGAAAATCATGTAATCAAAAGCATAATTATCATAACTGTTCCCATCTCTTCATCATTCTCACATTCATTTGAAGGTGCTGGTAACAGAACTAAATGAAAAGCTCATATTTCTGTCTTGATTTCAAACTTAGCACATGTTAATTTATAATAGTATCCGCTCCTTCCCAGTCCTTCAAAGTATTTTTACACTTCTAGAAAGGAAGTACACAAAACATAGATATACACATTTTTTTGTAATGGAGAGTTTCTTCTACGTTCATAAAAAATGGAAATCAGAATAACAAAGATTAAAAAAAATGAAAATTAAACAATTCCAAAAGGTCAAAAAGTTGATGAGTAATTATCTTCTACTGCCGATAATGTTAAGACAAGTGTCAGATAAAAATGAACTATTCAAACTATCATGGTGTATTAAATTTGAATCTAGCATTCCAAAATATTTTGTCCTCATATACATGTATATAAGTCTGGCAAAAATGAAGTATTAACATCAGAATGTATACCTCTGGTCTCTTCTTCCTTACTGTGGTCAGCATATTTTGAAAAGACATTTGTGTACAGATCAGCCTGGTCTATGACAACAGATGCCTTTGGTACTGCAGGAACAGTAGGTTTGGCTGAACTTACACTCAGACCAGTTGATGCCGGGGTTCCCATCTGGTTAACATAGTTTTTGTTACAAGACTTAGTGACATACAATTCCAAATTACATTAATATAGGCTAGAAAATTAAGTCATGTTCAAGAATATTATCACAAAAAAGCTGCAAAGAAAAATGATAATAAAGCTTAAAACTTCTCTACTGTACTCTGTAAATCACTATAAAGTGAATGGTAGAGGATACTCTATATTACATCAGGTATTACAGTTTCTTTCTATTTCATATGCACGTGGACCACAAGAAGAATAACTGCTTATGTGCCTCAGGTGGAGTATTAGTTATTTTAATTTTACCTTCATAGTGTCACTGGGACCAAAAAAATTAAGGTGAAGAATTTTGTTTCTGTTCTGGAACTATTTCTTGGATTTTATGAGTAAATTTTTGGAATGTATTAGGAATCCTTATGCAACAGCCAGCCATTTGTTATTTTTTGTATCTCTATTATATTTTCCTGTGAGGCAACCAAACCTTTGAAACTTCTTGGCAGGTTAAAACTGTGTGAAGGACTAGGACATAGTGTCCTCATGTGCAATGTTTTTACAGACTGAACCATGCAGGCATTGCACACAACTTGGTCTCGAATCTATATTTTTGCCACTACCCCCTCCAGCATTCCAAACTTGACAGAAGCCAACATGCAAACCTTGGAAGAAAGGATATGCAAAGGAACAGCTAAACTGGTAAATGGGATTGTCTCCAGAATGATCTTTTTAGTCTGCAGTGGACTCTGCACTATGAAACTTCATGGTAGATGAAAACTGTGTAGTGACAGGGACTCAAACCTGACACCTTGAGAATGGGTTGTGAATTATGCCTGTGTAGTTCAGTTGGTAAGAGATTCCTTGCATAAGGCAACATTTGAGGTTTAAGTCCGAGACTGGCACACAGTTTTAATCTGCAAGGAGTTTCAAAACAATGCACACACTGCTGCAGACAGAAAGATACATGTTGGACAACTGTGACTGCTCATTCTGTACTTCACTGTATACACTCAATGAGGTATTGGTCCAACATGATACACATCTCACACACTTTAACAGTATAGGCCATACAAGAGTTTCATATGCAACCTCTGTGACAGATAAGCTTCAGATGTTGGATATGCTGCTCTTGTCAGAAAAGCTCCTACCAACATTCAAGGCAGACAGTAAAATTACTCTAGTGCTTTTATTGTATAAGGGCTTAAAATACTGGATTATGTACAGAGGCATTATCATTTTTCTTGTGCTCCATTTGTAGGTAGAACAGAGAAAGAAGTGACAAATAAATAAAAAGTACTCTCCACCACATAGTATACCAAGGTTTGTGGAGTTTAATGGGAGATTTCTTTTAATGATTATATATTTACCTGGCTCTGCATTTCGACTTCCAAAAAACTCCAGTAAACATCATTCAAGTGATCAAATAGCTCTGATATGACTACAAGATAAGCACGGTTTTGTTCTGTGGGTTTTAAAATATCTTGTAAAACCTGAGAGGAGAAAATACATACAGTATGTTACAGCCTGATACTATCAGTGCACAAGAATAATAAATAAAATTAAAAAGTATCACTGGTACTTTTACATTTAATTAAAATGTGCATAAAACTCAATGCAGAACTGAGCAAAACATGTTATCTTCTTTGTTCATTAAAATCATGCTGTACTGAGAAAACAGTATTGAATGCATATCATGCGTACTTTCATTCTCGTCTTAGATATGGGGTCACCTTCTGGGGAAACTCTAAAATAGCTAATAGCACTTTTAAACTACAAAAAAGGGCCATTAGAATCTTGTTTGGGTGCAAGCCTAGAGACTCTTGTAAACCCCTGTTTAAGAAATCTGGTATTCCCCCATTACCATGTGTGTACATTATGGAAACCCTTTTGTTCTTTAAATTAAATGTAATAGGCAAGGACCAGAGACTACAAAAAAACTGTGATATACATGAGCACTTTACCAGACAAAACAGAAACTTACATATGACTCAAATCAGCACACCACTGTGCCAAAAAGGTACTTTTCACATGGGAGTTAAGCTTTACAACAAACTTCCTGAAAACATAAAAGCTATCACTGAGGTCAATACATTTGGAAAATCTCTAAAGTCATATTTACAGCATCACTGCTTTTACTCCATTGAAGAATATTTAAATTTATGAAATGTGTTATATAAATACTTACGTGTAAAGTGTATTATTGTAAGCTTAAATATGTATGCCTTGAAATTACTTTCAGACTGTATATTTATAACTTGACTTGTCCAATGTCTTATGCATAAGCTGCTATGTAGACAACAGGACCAATAAAATACAATCTACAATCTACAGGAAAAGAAAAAAAAATAGGTACATAAAACACACCTACTTGGATGATGACTGACTTGGAATCTTTGCGCTGCATGAGGAAATCCACAAGCAAACACCTGTCAGGTATTAGCTCTACCAGTGGCTCCAGATTCAGTTCAACATACCTAAAACAAACCCTGAGCTGTCAATGTAATTTCACAAAGTCTTAAAATTCTAATAGACTATATTAAAAAGGGCTGATAAAGGTGTTTAGAAACATTTAGTGGAGGGGAATGGGGTGATATCGTAATTTTTCCAGTTCATCTCTAAGTGTCTACAATATTTGTTAAAGGTAGGAAACAAGAGAACATGTAAATGTCTGATAGCCCTGTAATGGTAATAATGTGTAACTCAGCCTGAAAATTGCCAAACTATGAACTATAAGGTATTTTTTTTTTTTTTATTTTTTACTTAACCACTTAATTTGTAATACAACCATAACTGGTTTCAACCTTTATTTGACAATGCATGAACCCTTATTCATCTAATGGCACCCATAGAATCTGTAAATGGCTTTTGAAGTGACTGAGTAAAAAAAAAAGTAATAATACCTTACAATAGGTCAATAACTGTCTCTGCAAATGGAATGTCGTTTCTTCTACAAATTGTATTCAGACAAAATTTCCTGAAATGTTAAAACTGTATGCTGGACCAGGACTCATTATAAAATTTTTGACTTTTGTACAGAGTGCTCATACCAGGTGAGGCATCTCACCACACATTATGGTGGCCAAGGTGCAGCACCTCTCTCTCTCTCTCTCTCTCTCTCTCTCTCTCTCTCTCTCGTCGTCCTGCTTACCTTGTGTGTTCGCACCCCACTTAGCAATGACACAGTGGCAAGCGATATAGCTACAGTCCACAGAGTGCTTCTGGCATGATTCTTCCACTCTGCACAACAATTACAGTTAGTGAACTTTTGTACCCAGAACTCTTTTACAGTGAGCCAACTGTGTCTCTTCCCTTTCCTCTTTTCCCAACGATGCTTCATTTTTGGAAATTATTATTTCTTTGACATACCATCCACAAATCAAGTTATGATGTGTACTAACAACTTTGCAGTGCAGGTGCTATTCTGACCACAGTCCTCAGTATAAAATACTAGGAATGAATGCTATGTGCATATTATTTTGTACTGCTGGTGATGAGTGTATGTAATGGCAAGCTTAATCCAAATAGCCACCACATTTGATGAGAGCTGACAAGTGATTTTTTTTCTGGATAGATGAGGCATGGTAGCAGCATAATTTTACAATCAACTAAGAGAGGTTTACAAATATGAGCCAGTGAGCAATTTTAAATTTTACATGTGATTGCAGCTTTCTCGGCATATTCTAATGATAAGATCTTCTCAGGTGATCAGCTGAGGGGGCGTCATCTTCTCACAATGTTTCAATGAGTTTTGTACCCATCATCTTCAGGCAAAGATGGGTATGAAACTCACTGAAATGTTGCAACAAGACGATGCCACCACTCAGCTTATCACCTAAGAAAATTTTATCAAGATTTTATGTTCACTTCACACTGTGAGGATTTTCTTAGGAAAGGACAAATTGAGCACACACTTAAGTGATGGAGGAATTGGTGGAATGTACTGATGTAGGGATTAGATTACATTGAAAACATTTCACGATGGTGAAATTCATGAAAACATGGTTTTTAGACTGGATTTTATCACAAAATGTGAGCTATTTCATCAGTCCTCAACATAAAAATAAAACAGTTAAAAAATGTGTTTAATTTCACTTACCATAGACACCCTATTTTGGCATCAATTACAATATTTGGCTGAAACAAAATCCAGTTAGGAGAGTATGGACAAAGTTAAGAAAAATTTATAACAAGATTGGAACATTAAAATTGAACACATACCAAAATGTTTAATAACTACCTTTAGGTGGAAGCATTAATCTAAATTATAGGGTGGAATATAACAATATTTCATTTACAATCTATCCTAGATTTTCCAGGGTGGAATGTAATATGCATAGATGATAATATGTCACTATTCACAAAGTAGATATGGTATTAAAAAAAATTTCATGTAAAAAAGATAGCTTAGCTTTCACACTAGCTGATTTTGTGTTACCACAAATACATTTGCGTTACCACACATAGCCACTATTAATGTTTTCCTATCTTCTATACATTCCTGTTGATCATTACCTCTAATTGATGAATAGTATTCACTATTATTTTCAAGTAGAAGTTTCTCAAATAAGGTGAACATTAAAAGCATATAAATATAAGCCACTGTTGTTTATTCAAGTCTTTACCACTCCACACACTCTAAGAGATTTTTCTGTTGCTGCTATTGTAAAATTTAAACAATGATAAAATTATGAAGATACAGAATGCCTGGGCAGAACTTCATGAGGTACAATTCCTAGTGCTGCTAATAGGAACATTTAAATGTAGAAAATAGTAACCCTAGCTTCCACCTTTTCGGAGGAAAAAGGGACTGGTTGGAGAAGGTTGAAAAACAGAGTTAGGCAAGTCACTCAGGTCCATCTGTTATGAGAATGAAGAGAAGCAAAGGTCAATTATGCAGTGTTTACACTTTGGGATACTTCTTTCAAAAAAGAGCTCAGTTGAAACAAATAAATCCCTTAAATCCTTTGACCACCATCTGCAACTTGCAAAGTGGACATAACAATTTGCAAAAGAATCCCAATCCACTGAATCCCCAAGTTTACAAGTATTACATGCTGGAAATATTATTAGAGAAAAACAAACTAACCTGGCAAGTCAAGTGTGAGTAAGAAACAAGGACATTAAATGTACAAAATAATTTCAGTATTCATACTAAGTGAAATCACAATAATGAGTTTTGTTTGTTTTGGAACAACTGATTGTCATAATTGCTGTGTTATGGCTTTGTGATAGGCCAACAACTGGTGAACCTACGTCACTGTGACAACATGTTGCCAGAGACTGTAGTATCTCTTGTACTAATAGCACTTATTGGAACATAAACAACTCAACTCAGTGAATTTCTCTGTAATCTCCAATGTCAAGGGCCCAACTCCACGCATCCTTAAAATTATGGCTCCTGTCCCAGCACAAGCTATAGCTGTACCTCCTGACCTATACGGCCTTTTTAATGAGAGATCCCCAAATGCCAACACATCAGGCAAGATTTTTATGTTATCAAACATAACTTTATGTTTATTCATGAAAGAACACTCAGCAATTGCTGATTTTTCTAAATTACGATCATTAATTACTTTTTTAAATAGGGGTCCATAGCTTCCATAATTTAAAAAAAAAATGTGTCACATAGCTTTTAGCTATTATTGTTTTATCATAAAATGTAAGCTTTCATGGCTGGTACTGTCATCATTTAAAACTTCAGGCTATTAGGCTGTGGTCGATGTATAAAACTTTCCCCTAAAGTTTCGTCTCTGACAGGAGACATCTTCAGAGATAGAATGGTGAACTGCAACCAAAACCTGATGGAGTGCCAAATATATAGGCAGTGTAGATGGCAGCACAATCTATCATGTGATGTCAGCTATGACATTACCACTGATAAGGCCAACATTCGCAATTAAAAGTAATGGACTGTCATTCTTACATCGCAAGGTTGACATTATTAATAATACTATGCATGTTGTGACTGGAATACAGTTGATGGTCTAACATTCAGGACTATGAAAATTACAGCAGGGACATCAATTAATACACAGAAGAAGTAGTTCGCTAGTCTACAGAAGAAAATGTCAGTAGCTTCTATCAAGGATAATTCTTGAACTGTTATTAATCTGTCTGGTAAAAATTTGACTGAAGCTGAAATTTCTGTTCAACCAAAAGAAATAATTTTGCTATGACGCCTTTAAAAGTACCCACGGAAGATATTATAGCAAATATTGAGGCAGGGATCCATCAGCTTCCACAGCAATTGGCTGATGTAATTAGGGTGGAAACAGCTAAAAAAGTTACGTACATGTAAGCCATCTAACAGTAATGCGTCACAAGCACAAAGCACAGCACTGAGGGATATCAATGCAGATAAAAACATTATCTTTCTTACCGCAGACAATGGTGATTCCACGTTCCTGATGAGGAGTGAGGACTATAATGGAAAGATTAATAATATTTTGGATTCCACTAATTATAAAAAAAATTCAGAAGGATCCAACTGCAAAGATTTTAAAAATCATTAATTGAATGGTGAAAGCTTCTTCACTCTCCTCTGACGATAACATGTTACTCTGCAAAACAAAGGTGTTCCTGCCTAGGCTCTATGGATTACCCAAAGTGCACAAGCCACAGATTCCTATGAAGCCTATTGTGAGGGCTGTAGGGTCTCCCATTCATGAATTAGCTAGACACCTTGCCTTACTACTGCGACTTTACGTTGTGGAACTGATAGTAATATTAAAGATTCATTTCATAGACAAATTAAAAGAAATGCATGTGGTAAAAAGGTGACAGCCTTGTTAGTTATGATGCCGTGTTGTTATTTACCATGAATCCAGTAAACAAAGCTATCTCATGTACAGATGATACTTTTCCAGCAGATATTGTGGACTTATTCAGATACTGCCACACCACGGCCTATTCTCGAAACAATAATGATTTTTATGAATAGATTGATGGGTTGCCTATGGGCTTGTCCTCTTAATCTGGCTGTTGCCAATATGTTTATGGAGAACTTTGAACAACAGACATTGCAGACAGCCATGTCGATGATACTTTCGTAGTATGGACACATGGTGCAGAGGTACTGGATGTCTTCCTGATACATCTCAACAGTAGCAATCCCAAAATACAATTTACTATGGAGACAGAAAAGAGGCCAGCTGAATTTCTTGGATGTGTTTGTTACCACGTGAGGGGACCGGACATTGACCTATAGAGTATACAGAAAAGCCACACATAGTGACTGTTAACTGCATAAGGACCACATCAGTCAAAAAAAAGGTATGATTAAAAACTTGGTAGTTCAGTGCATAAAATTTGTGAACCAACTTACTTAAAAGATGAGCCTGAACATCTACAGTCAACATTTAGGAGAATGGTTATTCTAACAAGAAGACAGATAGAGCATTTCACTCTAGAGAAAGAATCAAGACCGATGAGGAAAGATGGCTGTCCAAAGGGAAAGTTTTCCTACCATTCATCAGTATAATTACAAATCACATTGGGATAGTGTTGAGTAAGTACAGTGTGGAAACTACATTCAGACCCTCCAGGAAGACAAAGGAATGTTTCAGATCGTCAAAAGACATACAATATCCTGTGGCTATACCAGGTGTATATAAAATTCTTTGTAGTTGTGGACTGGTTTATATTGACACCACAAAAAGGAATGCTAACTCGTCTTGCTGAACACAAGAGGAATTGCACCTGGGACATACAGATAAATCATCCATAGTGGAACATCTTTACTACAGGGAAGGGGGATCATGAAACAAAATTCACTGAGATGAGTGTCATATTGAAAATATCGCATTATCATACACATATGTACAGAGAGGCTACTTAAATTTATAAACACCACAATAATTTTAATAGAAAAGATGAAGGTGTTAAATCAGATAAAATTTGGATGTCAACTTTGCAATGTAAGAATGACGATCGATCACTTTGAATTGAGAATGTTAGCATTTCCAGAGACAATCTCATAATCAATGTCACATGATAGACTGTGGTGCCCTCTACACTACCTATATATTCGGCACTCATTTGAGATCTGGTTGCAGTTCTCCATTTTACCTCTGAAGATGTCTCCCGCAGTCGGAGAGGAATTGTTAGAAGAAAGTGTTATACATTGACCTCGGTCTAATGGCCTGGAGGTTATAAATGAGTTTATTGTTTTATTTCACTACTGCAATTTCAGCATTTGTGCCATTTTGAAGAAAAAGATTTTTGACATACAGGTTGATGACAAATTGTATGTCAAAAATCTTATGCTTGGAAATGGCAAAAATGCCAAAACTGTAATAATAATATAAAACAGTAACAGCTGAAAGCACTATAACATAACTTATATTCCAATTAAAATTACTTCATGATTTGCAGATTTCATTGGTGGGGGGAGGGGGAGGGCAGTGCTGCCAGGCTACCAGACAGCCATGCTTCACAAGACACAGCAACTAATTACGAAACAGGCAACACAGTGAGCATGTGACACTCAAAAATGAACTATGGTTGCCTGGCAGGTAGCCTCTACCACTCACCTTGCTAAAATGGCAAATTTTCCGCTGGTGTAGTCTACAACATTTGGAACCTGTATGGCCTGACTGACCAACACAGTTGTATCTGCACTGACAAGAGATGATGTAAATACAAAAGACATTGAGTAGAAGAGATCCTCAACCACGTGCAGATCTTTTTATGATCTGACTACTACATAAAATGATCGTAAAATGGAAGACCATCAACACAAGCAATGAGATACTTTTTTGCATATTTATTGTTCACTTTTAATATAACATTTTTTGGGTAATATTTTAAGGAATAACAAGATGACACAATTTTGTTTGCTGTCTGCACCTGAAGAATATGATTTCTACATGTTGTACAAAAACAGGTAGGTACTAACAAGGTAAAAAGTTTTAATCTTCTGGTAAGGTTAAATGGAGTAGCTCCTTCAGGATAAGTAAGATGTGGTAATGGACTTCTCTATGATTCTCTTATCCACTTGGCAACTCTTGTTGCTGAGGATTGAAAACAGCGGAAATGAACACTGCATTTCAGAGACATCACTACGAACTTAATTTCATTGTATTCACGAAATATTATTCACACAAAAATCAAACAACAGAAAATCCAGGATGGAATGTAACCATATTGGAGAAGGAAATCTTTGCAATCTGGATTGAAGGTGAGGACACCCTATCCACATTCTTCCAAAACTTCAACAACTTCTCCCCCATTTGCTTCACCTGGTACTACTCAACCCAACAAGCCACCTTCCTAGATGTTGACCTCCACCTCAGAGATTGCAACATCAGTACCACCATCCATATCAAACTTACTAACCCACTTCAACAGCTACCACCCATTCCATACCAAGAAGTCCCTTCCATGAAGCCTAGCCATCCATGGTTGTCACATCTGTAGTGACAAGCAGTCCCTCTCAAAATATACGGAGGGTCTCACTGAAGCCATCACTGACTGTAATTATCCTCCCAACTTTGTACAAACACAAATCTCCCATGCCTTATCTTTCCAGACTCCCACCACCTCCCGAAGTCCCACAGTCCGGCCACAGAGGAGCATTCCCCTCATAACTCAGTATCATCCAGGACTGGAGCAACTAAATTACATTCTCTGCCAGGGTTTTGATTACCTCTCGTCATGCCCTGAAATGAGAAATGTCCTGCCCACTATCCTTCCCACCCCTCCTACAGAGGTACTCCACCATCCACTGAATCTAAACAATATACTCATCCATCATCCATCCTTACACACCCCTGCTCCCAATCCCTTACTCATGGCTCATACCCCTGTAATAGACCTAGATGCAAGACCTGTCCCATACATCCTCCTACCACCACCTACTCCTGTCTGGTCACTAACATCAACTATCCCATCAAAGGCAGGGCTACCTGTGAAACCAGTCATGTGATTTACAAGCTAATCTGCAACCACTGTGCTGCATTCTATGTAGTGTAACGTTCCCTGGCAGCACACACACTATTAATAAACTAAAATTTAATTGTACTATATGCGCCGCTATGAAGCAATTCATATATACGGTAATTGTTTAAGAAAAAATATTATTTAATTTTGTATAAAGGATGTTGGTTATTATTGTAATATTTTCTGTAATAATATTCTCAATGTATTTATGATTGTAATATTTCTATACTCATAATTTAATTACAAAATATGTCAATATCTGTGATAAGAAAAATGTAAAATACAGCCGCAGACTGCAAAGAGACATTAACGGTTGGGAGTGGTATAAATAGGAATACATAGTGTGCATTCTCTGTCGTCTTTCTCGAGAACTGAGAGAGAGAGAGAGGAACCTGTGACGTAGCATTTTATGAATGAGTAGACTTCTTTTGTCTGTATCTATCTTTAGCCGCCATTAGAGGAGAAATTACAAAGTAATGTAAGTTGAATTATATTGGTGGTCTAAATACATTATAATTTATCAAAATTGTGTATTACTAATGTAAATTAGCTTGCACATGTCATCTACAATATTACTTTAAAGAATTTTCAGCATTTTTAGCAATTATCGTTGGTGTTGCTGGGCTGTGCTGTGACCGAACGATTTGCAGCGGCGGCACATTTAAAAAATTGTTCCGCTAAGAAAAAGTAACCCAACCCGTAGATTGGGAGCAGGTAAAATTAGCAGTGAATTACGAAAATATTTTTCTTTTACAGCGATCCTGAGACTGACTGAATTTATTACTGGTTTTACATTTGTGCATTCATAGGCGGATACTTAACGTTGAAGTTGTTAATCTGTTGGTTCTTTCAATTTCTAAAGCAAATAACTTAAACGTATAGTGAAGTGTGTTTTGTCAATGATAATTAAACGTTCAGGTCGGCTTGGCAATATTTAACCATTTTATGCTAACAGAGACAGTCTTGTGTTCCATAGCTAACGCCGGGAAAGAATTCATTAAATATTTAAAAACCCACTGCATCTAGAAAGTATGTGCCAAGGCCGAAATACGTAAAAAATTTAATTTAAATAATTTTCAGAGTCATAAATGTTATTAATCAGTTAGTTTGAATTTATCAGCATGAGAGGGTGGCTGAAGTTCACGTAATTTTAAATGTGCTTAATTCTGTCTAAATGAATTTTTATTACCACACGTAAAAAAAAGGGTTCTACAACGAAGTTCGTACTGAAAGAGCAAATAACAAAAACAATTTAAAGTAACATTTCTCCCCTCCATTTTCATCCACTTTCATTCATTTTATTTCTTTTTCCACATTATATATATATATAAATTTTATTTCATTAAATTGGCACCAAATAACGTGGGGCTCGAATAAGCAGTGGCCACAAAATACCCATGAGATAACTAGGGAATTATTGTAGTCGAACTTTGTTGGAGAACAATTAATAATTTTTTCATGTATTGTATGTATTGCCTAACCAATATTGTATGGTAATACCTGTATATGTTTTTTTGCATGAGAACACTATATACCCAGAGGCAAGCTGAAGAAGAGAGCTCATTATATCAAAAAATTAATTACCTACCACAATACCAGGGGGCAGCTGCACCCAAGATAGATCACCAAAAGGTAAAGCTACAGTGTAGTTGTCCTGTGGGTAGTAAAGTAGCCTCAGTGCGGTGCTCTCGAATCTTAAGCAGTGATACCGAGTTAGAAAGTGGGGCACAAAGTAATGTTAGTGGTGTAGTTCAGGAAGTACAATGTGAGAATCTGGGGGCAGATGGGCAAGAAATGTTGCCACTGCCAGCCAGTGATTCAGTTGAAAGTAAAAATACTGTGCCACCTACAAGCACTAGACACGGACCAGAGAGTGGTGAGGTGTCAGAAGTGCAATCATTAAGGGTTATGTTCGAGCACATGCTCAATTTCCGAGCTACGTTTGTGCATGAACAAGCAAAGCGTGACCAGAGATTGGTAGCTGAATTTGCACGTATGCAAGCAGAACGCGATAGAGAACGTGACGCTATGCATGCAAAACGAGAAACTGAATGTGATGCTAAACAAGCAGAGCGTGATCGATACCAGCATGAGAGAGACTTGCAGTTAATGCAATCTTTGGAAGCTACGCAAAGTGAGATTGTTAGTTTGAGACAAAACTATGAAACCATACCCAAAGCAGTGCAGGAACTGAGCGAAAGAGTAGATAATATCCAGGTGGCTAACGCCAGTATCGTAGATGAAATCAGTGTACTGGCTAACAGGATGGAACAATCAGAAATTGACACAAGTCAAGCAATTGAGCAGAAACTGTCCGAACAAGTGCACAAAATTGAAAACGAATTTATAAAAAAAAATAGACGAGAAGGTGCACGCTGCGATTGAGGCCAAAGACTTGGGCTCGAGTGCGGAAGTGCGGGACCTAAAAAGGGCGGAGCACACTGACATTCCGCTGTGGCAGCGGAATGTCAACCGTCGTCTTGTGGAGCTGGAAAACAGCTTGTTGCACGGCGACGCACAGGCGAGTGTCACGCCAGCCAGGTCCAACAATGATAGGCATATAAATACAGCAGTGAAAAATTGCGACTGCGAGACAGAACAGGCAACCAATGTTAGTGAAACAAACAAATGTCACTCCAAAATAGTGATTGAAGAAAGCCTGATTAAAAACCGACAGTTTCAGATCTTTACAACGGAGAAGAAATCTGTTCACCCTGTAGTATTTATCAAGGGATTTAGAAACATTTTGCCTAGTGTTTGGAGTCATACACAGAAAATACAGTTCGTTATGTCTTACATACAAGGAGATGCTGCATTATGGGCAACCGAAGCAGCTGACAGTTGCGGCACATATGAGCAATTTGGAAAGGCATTCTTGGCCAAATATTGGTCAACATGTATTCAGGAGAGATTACGGAAGGAGGTATATAATCCAGAGCCGTATTCTCCACGATTAGGCAATTTGCGAAAATATTTTGAGAAATACATTAATAAGACCCGTTACTGGGACAAGCCGATTTCATCCTGGGATTTGATCAGACTTTTGAAATCACACTTGCCGATACACATAAAGGAAAAACTTATATACGTACCGGAGAACGACATGGAACATTTCTTGTCTGTTCTGGACTCAATTGACCTGATTCAGGAGGATGTTAAAGCAGCCTCTGAACAGGCTAGAAGTAACAGAAATGGTTACAGAAATGGTCGAAATAACACGCCTCCACCAAATAATGGAAACGGCGGAGGTAACAATAGGAGAAAAGATTATGTACAAAACGAGAATCGAGGTAGAGACCGGAACGGCAATAGTCCGTCGGTGAACAATGACCGGAAAAGGAGGTTCGATGACCGATATGAAACAGGCCCACCAAGCAATAGTAGATGGAAAAATGCCAGGGGGCCGTGGAACACCAATACCATAATGATGCAAACCGAACTTGGCCACAGAACCAGAGGCCCAGTCCGGACCAGCAAAACAGTGAAAGATACGACAATAACCGACCGCCACCACAAAATGCGCCAATTGCGCAACCGTGGTGGCCGACGCAACACAACTTACACATAGTGGAGGTCAGCGACACAGAGTAGCCATCCACCAGTAATAATCCAACAAACTAGATTCAGCCGAGATACGCTCTCCATCGTCGGCTGAGGTTTGGAGTGAGAGCAGCCTGACACAGAACAAAACATCGGAAATCTGTATCCTCAGGTATAATGACGGGGTACAGATGGGACATGAACTAATAACTGAACCACCCACGTGCTTAAAGGAGCAAAAAAGACAAAGTACAAACGATAATAGAGATCAAAATTAACAATATTGATGTGCAAGCAATCGTAGATACAGGTGCTACTGTCAGTGTCATGAGTATGGATCTATTCAGAGTACTGGGGAAAGAAAAGCGTATGCTGACTTTTCCTGTGAACAATTGCAAAGTCACTGGAGCCATCAGTGCACAGCGAGAAATAATTAAACTCCAAGTGTGGGTAGAGATATGTATAGGGGGAGAAGCCATAGTGTGCTCGTTCCTGGTAGTAAAGGGTTTAAATGTAGCCTGCATTTTGGGGGTAGATTTTTTGAGAGAAAGGGACACAGTAATCGACCTTTCTCGGGGAAAATTAAGTTTGATGAATGCGGGTAGGGGGTTAGAATTGTCCATGCTCAGATCTGAAGAGGTACCTGTGCCCAATTGTAATGCTATTAACATAAAATGTAGGAATCAGTGGATACTACAAGTAGACAATCATTCTCTAGGACAAAATCTCTATTATCCAGACGTACGAGGTGATCAATTAAAAGCAAATGTGGACGCACTTGTGAACAGAGTATCACAGTCTGAAAATTTGAACTCAATGCAACAGCAGGATTTGGTACAGTTATTATCTAACTATGCAGATGTATTTTCAGAATGACCAGGAATTGTTACGGGATATCAATACAATATCGAGGTGAAGCCTCACAAAACCTACTGTCGAGCCTCATACTCCATTCCTTAGTCCAAGAAGGAAATAGTAGCTATCTCTTAGCAGATCCCCAATCAGGGAGAGTATGGGGACTGTATCCGCGTAAGGATGTGAAAATATTCCTACAGTAAATGACTAATAGTACTATGTGTTATGTGTAAAAAAAGGTACACCATTCATTTGAAAATGAATGAACGTTAATGATGTGTGATCTGTAGAGATAATGTACTAGTGTAGAAGTATTTAGTTATAAGGATATGATTGACTTTCTCTTTTGTTTATGAGTATTTCTGTTATGTCTTCTTTTTAATTAGTGTTACCTTAAACATGCTCTAAATGTCTGCACAGATAACCTGATTAGTGCAATTATTTGTAGTGTTAAATTGTGACAGAGATCAGTCAGGAGGAACATTTTAGTAGTGATTAGTTTGTGTACTGCATAATATTCTATATGTGTGTCAAACTTGAAATATTTCTTGGTACAATCTTTTCTATTATATATATATGTAAAAACAAAGATGATGTGACTTACCAAATGAAAGTGCTGGCAGGTCGATAGACACACAAACAAACATAAACACACACACAAAATTTGTGTGTGTGTCTATCGACCTGCCAGCTCTTTCATTTGGTAAGTCACATCATCTTTGTCTTTAAATATGTCTGCTTGTGTCTGTATGTGTGGATGGATATGTGCGTGTGTGTGAGTGTATACCTGTCCTTTTTTCCCCCTAAGGTAAGTCTTTCCGCTCCCGGGATTGGAATGACTCCTTACCCTCTCCTTTAAAACCCACTTCCTTTCGTCTTCCCCTCTCCTTCCCTCTTTCCTGATGAGGCAACAGTTTGTTGCGAAAGCTTGAATTTTGTGTGTATGTTTGTGTTTGTTTGTGTGTCTATCGACCTGCCAGCGCTTTTGTTCGGTAAGTCACCTCATCTTTGTTTTTATATATAATTTTTCCCACGTGGAATGTTTCCTTCCATTATATTGATATCATCTTTGTTTTTAGATATATTTTTCCCACGTGGAATGTTTCCCTCTATTATATATATGTATATATGTGTAGCTGTCAGATTGACAGATTTGAACCCAGAATAATATCAATAATATGAGACCCTGAGAACTTTATTTTCAAACCAGTGTTATCAAAGAGAATAATGCACCTAGTAGTGACCCGAGGGCACCATGGGAGGCAAACTTATTGCGGATTTAAGTAACGCAAAGTTACGCACAAAGAAGCTTCAATTGAAGCATGTGCAGATCAAATCAGTAAAAAGAGCTAGCCTGATACAGTCCAAGTCAATTTTAGCCTACAGAGACTACACTGTAGTTACGCAGGACCTTGCAAGTAAAGTGAGACATAGTTTCAAAGGAGTTATTGAACAATATGCCTGAATCCGGCTGGAATGCACAAATGAAATCTACTCGAACATAAATGTAGATGATTTTTGGGCAAACTAATACAAAATTTTAATATTTGTTCCCATGTACGCAATTATCACACACCTTGGTAAAGAGCGAACAAAGAAGTTACGAATGTGCTGTTACAAAAAATTGCACAACGGACATTGTAACTGAAAAAACTTAAACAAAAGTGCAGTATTGTGTGGCAGAGACAGACAGTGACTGTTAAAACTGCAGCAATACGTCACGAGGTTGTTTCGAACAAGCAATAAGAAACTGTATCATCGCCGTGTGTGCAAGTGGACAAGGAACTAGCACGACACGAACAGTGAGCCGATAACAGACGGTGGACCAAGCTAGTGTCAAACTATAACTCTTTGTGTGTCAAGGGACGCCAGGAAAGCGCATTGACTACAGAGATACATTTTGTCCTAAGGTGAAAACTTGCTTGTGACTAATGACAAGTCATGACATGGTGAAAAAATATTGTGTGCCCATAAAACGTGTTACTGTGACAACGAAACATTGTGCAAACCAGACTAGTGAAGGCCTACTGAATAATAACTGCCAGTAACTGTGTGCGTTCTTTCCCACAGCAGGAAAAATGCCCATAAGGATAGTACACTGTGAACTTGTTGCATGTTTGCTAGAGCAATGCAAGAAGATGTCACACGGGCGAGCTGATATACAACGCGGATCCGGCTACTTCAGCCATGCAGCGGCCGCAGCAGCCCGCAGCAGACCAGACAGCCACACACCTCTCCGTGCCGTAGCTGTCAACACCGGGGGCGGTGACGTACACGGAGCCGACGCGCCGTGCCGAGCGCCGCTGAACAATCACTCCGCACCGCTCACCAACTACAGCATTATTGACATATTCCAAAATATTTACACAAACTACATAACATGTCAATGAACTCGATTGTGACAAACATTGAACACTTATTATGTATACCCGTAAATTGACGAGAGAAAATGAACACTAACAAGTGTAGGAAATGGATTTGTAACACGTAGGTAGTGGGAACATTATGAAAAGTGACGTTGTGCTAAATGATTTCAAAAAACTAAGTGATATATCCTAGGACAAGTGACCTTGCAGTATATCGCAAAAAAATATTTACGAGTTCTTAAACTCTCACAATAAACTTTCGTTGAACTGTATGTGACTGTGACATTATGTAACCATTGATGACAAACTGCTAAATCATTTCAAAAGAATTACTGTTAAAGAGACAAGATTAATCATGAACCAACTGGGATGGCAGGGCTCCGGCACAGTTTTGGCCAGGTTTCCTGTCTGCCTTTGCCCAAATGGGGGAGCCATGAACATATATAACCCTGGGACTAATTAAAAGAGCCATTCCATTAAAAAAAAAAAAAAACAGAATTGTAAAGAAAGTTACTGGCACCATTATGTCAAAGTATAGAAACTCTTTGCCAAATGCTGCCAGGGGGCAATGTAACGTTCCCTGGCAGCACACACACTATTAATAAACTAAAATTTAATTGTACTATATATGCCGCTATGAAGCAATTCATATATACTGTAATTGTTTAACAAAAAATATTATTTAATTTTGTATAAAGGATGTTGGTTATTATTGTAATATTTCTATACTCATAATTTAATTACGAAATATGTCAATATCTGCGATAAGAAAAATGTAAAATACAGCCGCAGACTACAAAGAGACATTAACGGTCGGGAGTGGTATAAATAGGAATACATAGTGTGCATTCTTTGTCGTCTTCCTCGAGAACTGAGAGAGAGAGAGGAACCTGTGACGTAGCATTTTATGAATGAGTAGACTTCTTTTGTCTGTATCTATCTTTAGCCGCCATTAGAGGAGAAATTACAAAGTAATGTAAGTTGAATTATTGTGGTGGTCTAAATACATTATAATTTATCAAAATTGTGTATTACAAATGTAAATTAGCTTGCCCATCTCATCTGTAATATTACTTTAAAGAATTTTCAGCATTTTTAGCAATTATCGTTGGTGTTGCTGGGCTGTGCCGCGACCGAACGATTTGCAGCGGCGGCACATTTAAAAAATTGTTCCCCTAAGAAAAATCGGGAGCAGATAAAATTAGCAGTGAATTACAAAAATATTTTTCTTTTACAGCAATCCTGAGACTGACTGAATTTATTACTGGTTTTACATTTGTGCATTCATAGGCGGATAATTAATGTTGAAGTTGTTAATCTGTTGGTTCTTTCAATTTCTAAAGCAAATAACTTAAACGTATAGTGAAGTGTGTTTTGTCAATGATAATTAAATGTTCAGGTTGGCTTGGCAATATTTAACCATTTTATGCTAACAGAGACAGTCTTGTGTTCCACAGCTAACGCCGGGAAAGAATTCATTAAATATTTAAAAACCCACTGCATCTAGAAAGTATGTGCCAAGGCCGAAATACGTAAAAAATTTAATTTAAATAATTTTCAGAGTTATAAATGTTATTAATCAGTTAGTTTGAATTTATCAGCATGAGAGGGTGGCTGAAGTTCACATAATTTTAAATGTGCTTAATTCTGTCTAAATGAATTTTTATTACCACACATTAAAAAAAGGGTTCTACAACAAAGTTCGTACTGAAAGAAAAAATGACAAAAACATATAAAGCAACATTTTCAATCCCCCCCAACATAATCAAATCAAATCAATTCATTTCATTTTATATTTTTTTTTTTTTTTAATTTCATTAAAGTAGGCATGACAACCAACAAGCTGCCTGAATGGCCACCGACAAACTGTGGCCAAAAAACAAATGGACCATCCTGTTGCTGAACATGCAGCCAAACATGATATCCCTCATCTCAATGACTGCTTCACAGCCTATGCCTTATGGATCCTTCCCACCAACAACAGCTTTTCTGAATTGCGCAGGTGGGAACTTCCCTGCAATACATACTACGTTCCTGTAACCCTCCTGGCCTCACCCTTCGTTAGTCACTGTCCTCACCCATCCAGCCCCCTCCCTGTTCCCATTCCAACACTACACAGCCGTTATTTCACCGCCACACCCAGTCTTCTAATTTAATTTTATTTCTCTCCTTTCTGCTACTTACCTCCCCACCTTCTCTCCTGCCCTCCAACTAAACTGCAGCACTTCACTGTCCACCTCCCCCCCCCCCCCATACTATCCCTCCCCCTCCCCACCCCAGCCTCCTCCTTACGCCCATCCAGTCGCCACACCCATCATGCACTGGTGTTGCTGCTCACAGTGTGGTTTCAGTTGTCTGAGACTGCAGACATGTGTGCAAGTTGTGTTTGCGTGAGTGTGTGTATGTGTGTCTATTGCTGACAAAGTTCTTAAAGGCCGAAAGCTATAATTGTGTGAGTCTTCTTGTTGTGCCCATCATGACTCGGCATCTCCACTATATGATGAGTAGCCACTTCCCTTCTCTAATATTGTTATTCATACAAAAATTTATTGTCCTGCTGAAACTACTGTTGTAAGTGCAAAAATGTTTCTCCAGATCTAAAGTCATAATCATAAACTGTACTTAGAAAATCATTTTAAAAGCAGTTCCAATGCATAACAAACTTTAACTGCAATTTTTGACATTATTGAAAACTGTTGTTTCTAAATTAAGATGACTAAATAACAACAAAATGAGATGGACAGACTGCTACTCATCACTGAGCAGCAGACAAGCATACTGACAGACGACTGTTAGATACTGTATGCCGTCAGATAATGTTAAAAACACACACACACACACACACACACACACACACACACACACACACACACACTTATACAACCATAACACAATACACATTGCCAAATGCTAAGGCCTGTGTGCATTTCTCTATTTCTGGAGGACACTGTCCTATAGCTTATAATGCCTAGCTGTCTTCCTTCAATGTGCCTTTTTTCTGCTCAATACCTCCTATATGCTGTAAGCAGCAATTTAATCTAGCCACTTCATGTCATTATTACATCCCAGATTTTCCATTGTTTAAGAGGATTAAAAATGCAAATGAGCTACATAAACATTCCCCAAATGAAAATACATCAAATGTCTGTACTTTGGCATCAGCTCTGATGGACTGAGGGTTGAACTAAGACCCTTCTAGTCACCGATACGCATAGTGTCTACTGTCACCAAGCACCACCAGTCAGATATTGGAGACCAATGTTCTCTCTCTGGATGCATCACCAATTGTTGTTGGGGCATGCCGCCAACACACTGAGCTTGCAATACAGCCCTTCCAGTCTGCAGCACCAGCAACTGATGCAGCTCCATCACTGCTTCCAAGCCACAACGAGGAATAGCAGCCACATGAAGGTATACAACACCACTTTCCCAATGGGACTGTGGGTTTGATGCTTGCCCCTGTCTGTTGGACATGGCATTGGATCTCCACTGTAAGCTGAACCTATGAAATAAATCAACTGCTTCCACAATGAGCTTAATGGATACGTCCATTGATTACCTACTGTTGTCATCCTGCAGTGTTACATTTGGTGTCTGAAGAGATAGTGGGGGCTACGTGTGGTGTTGGACATCATTTACATTGAAAATGTAGAGCAACAATGGCGCATCCAGATGCAAATGCAATTCATTGACAGTGTTCAGCAGAAGTGTGCAAGTAAGTGCCAATTATAAATATTGTATGGGATTGTTGGGTCTGCCTCCCACTTAGTGGTATTCCTTGTGTAGTTGTTTTCCTTTCGGCATCTGGTGGTAACACATTTTGAGCAAGATGACATCAGGTACTGAGATTAAGAACGTGACCATCCAGGAGCAGTCATCCAGATGTGAGATGACAGCTTTGAGTTGCACAAGGAACCAGAGAAGTTAGGGAAGAAGAGAAGGAGACAGCCTCTCCTAGTGTACTCATACCCTTCTTAGATGTTAGCACTGCCACATCAGTGACTGTTTAGGCAAGTAGGGAAGATGTTTTTGTAGTAACACAATTCACAATGTCCGTCGCACTTCACATGTTGTAGACCGGGAACTGTCTGCTTGGCATGCCCAATGTAAACTTACTGGGCACGGCCCATGCTGCTTGAGTTGTTGTTCCGCCGGCAGGGGGCATGGCCGAATTCTCGCATGTCGTCTGGTGGACGGGACTTTACTTGCGACAACTATTGTCCTTGACGCGCCGTGCTGATGTGCGCCTCCCGCGATCTTTCTGGTGGCTACTGCACTTCTCCTCCTTCGGGGGGTGAAGCCACTGTGATCCACTGCGTCGGAAGGTGGAGCATCGTGCAGTAGCGATAACCACCACGTCCATTGAAAGGCTGGAGTCGGGGGGGGATCTGCCAACCCTCGAGCCGGAACCTTCGAATACGGTTGGAAGTGACCCACACGAAGAGGCCCCCGTCGTCCCACCACCGGAGCCCGGGACAGAACGAGCGACAAGCCATCAAACTCCGGATCTCAGTCCACCTCGGGAGGGGCAAGACCCAGTGGTGGGGATGATGGGGAAGGGATGACCACAGGTGAGCCAGCCTCCTGAGAAACCGGGCCTGCGAGGGGGGACGGCTCTCGCCGGGGCATCTCTAACAATGGCGATGCCGGCGCTCGTGCTACTGGAGGCCGCCAAGGCGGAGAACCATCGCAGTGTGGCGGAGTCACAGGTGGAAGGGGCGGTAGCGTTCCCTGAGAAAACAACACAGGTGCCGGCAATGGGGAGGCCAGCACCCGAGGGGTCGGAGGGTGGGTGCCCAAACGTGGACGTAGCTGATTTTGGTGACGACGTACCTCCCGGTTCCCCACCTGCAAGGTATAGAGCCAGCGGCCATTGCGATGCAGGACCACCGCCGGTATCCAACGTGGATTGCGACCAAACTCACATGCCCAGACCGACATACCCGGTGGAAAGCCAGGTACCCCGTTTAGCGAAGACAGGCTGGAGGAGGTGCACCAGAGTCCTAGGTCGGCGCCCGTGCAGGAGCTCTGTGGGGCTGCGTTCTCCCATCCGTGTGGTCCGGTATGCCGTCAGGAAAAATGTCAACGCCTCCTCCGCAGGAAATTCATGCACATACTTTTTCATCTGTGTCTTAAATGTTTGCACCATGTGCTCAGCTTCCCCATTCGATTGTAGATGAAAGGGGGGAGAGAAAACATGCCGAATACCGAAGCGCCTACAAAAATCCTGGAAGGTCTGCGAAATAAACTGAGGTCCATTGTCCAATACCAGGGTGACTGGCAGACCTTCCACAGAAAAGATGTTTGCTAGTGCCTGGATTGCAACTTCTGAAGTGGTTGAGGAGCATCGAACCACATATGGGAATCGGGAATAAGCATCAATGACAATGAGCCAAAAGCCATTGAGAAACGGGCCCACAAAATCTATGTGAACACGTTCCCATGCCTGGGTTGCAGGCGGCCATGAAGGGATCGCTGACCTGGGAGACGCCTGTTGGCTCGCACACTGGGAACAGGCGACCACCTAGTGCTCAATTTCTCTGTCAATACTAGGACATCAATGACAATGAGCCAAAAGCCATTGAAAAACGGGCCCGCAAAATCTATGTGAACACATGTCTGTGAGCCAAGGTTTTAGTACGGGAAACACCCCAGTGTCCCTCATGTAATAACATGAGGACCTCCCTTCGCAAACACGCGAGGAGCTGTATCATCGGTAGCCAGAAGGAGAACTCCTTCCAAGACTGAGAGGCAGTCTCATAGAACAAAATAATTACAAAGAGGGTCCGAGGCCCAACCTGGAGGTCGGGACGACCACCCCTGCTGAACGAGGCGAACTACTTGCCGGAGAACTGGGTCAGCTGCCATTTCCCTGGCGACTTGAGAACTAGTGATCGGGAAGCCATCAACTGCTTGGCGGGACGCCACATCCAACTGAAAAAACATAATCTCCTCCCGATCGAACTTAGGATCCGGGCCCACTGGAAGACAGGAAAGAGTGTCGGCACTGGCATGCTGTCCGGTAGGGCGAAAATGAATGTCATAATGGTACTTAGAGAGGAACAAGGCCCAGCGCTGCAGTCTGTGGGCCGCCCTATCCGGAATCTGAGAGGCGGGGCCAAATAACGATATTAATGGCTTATGGTCAGTGATTAACTGAAACTTCGTGCCATACAAGAAAGGGTGAAGCTTGGTAACAGCGTAGACAATGGCCAAAGCCTCTTTTTCCACCTGGGAGTAATGGGCCTGCACGGGACTAAGAGTTTTAGACACAAACGCCAGTGGCTGCTCGGAGCCATCCATGTTGCGATGGGCCAGGACTGCCCCCACCCCATACTGCGAAGCATCTGTAGCCAGGACCAACAGCTTATTGGGGTCAAAAGTAGCCAAACAAGGCACTGACGTGAGGAGGCCCTTCAACAAGGTGAACGCTCGCTCGCATGCAGGCGACCAATCAAAAGGAACACCCTTGCACAGAAGGCAGTGCAGGGGGTGGGCTATGGTGAAAGCCCTGGGAATGAACTGGTGGTAATAGGCAATCTTGCCTAAAAAAAAGCTTGTAACTCCTTCAGCGAAGCGGGCCATGGAAGGTCTACGATACCTTGGACCAAACTTCCTAGTGGCTGGACGCCGTGGCAAGAGATGGTGTAGCCCACATACTCAATGGACAGTTGGAATAATTTCGGCTTACACAAGTTGCAACGCAGGTCCACAGACCTGAATTTGATAAAAAGGGTGCGAAGGTTGTGCAAGTGTTCCTCCATGCTGCAGCCTGTGACAATTATGTCGTCCAGGTAATTAATACAATGAGGGATTGTCGATGTGACATGCTCAAGATAATGCTGAAATATCGCCGGGGCACTGGATATTCCGAAGGCCAACCGCCGGTATTGGTAAAGGCCAAACGAGGTGTTTATGACCGCCAGCCTTTTGGAGTCCTCATCAAGCGGTATCTGACGATAAGCCTCCAAAAGATTGATTTTCGAAAAATATTGGCCTCCCGCCAAGGCGGAGAACAATTCATCAAGGTGTCTACCACCAACTGGGAATTAATGGTGGCCTTGAAATCGCCACAAAGATGTAATTTTCCCAAGGGTTTCCTGACAATAACGAGGGGCGAAGCCCACTTACTAGAAGAAAAGGGAAGAACAACCCCGAGGGCTGTCAGCCGGTCTAGCTCTGCTTTTACCTGTGGGCGGAGAGCCAAGGAGATCTGCCTCGCGTGTAGGAAACACGGGCGAACCGATGCCTTCAACGTTAAGTGAGCTTCAAAGTCGGAAACACGCCCCAGGCCTTCCTCAAAGACATCCTTAAAGTCAGAGGTCAAAGATTCCAGCGATTGATAGGGAATGTCTTCAGAGACCAACTGTATGGTGTCTGTGATAGAAAAACTGAAAGCTTGAAAGGTATCCAATCCAAAAAGGTTAGCGGAGCTCGCATCACTGGCAACAATAAAAGTAAGAGGCCGAGTGACTGATTTGTAAGTAACATCGGTAGTGAATTGACCCAGTAGGGGAATGAACTGTTTACCATAACCGCGGAGATGCCGGTAAACTGGCACCAACGGGGACGACCCAAGGTCGGAGTAAGTTTGTGCATTCAACGAGGAAACTGCCGCGCCCATATCTACCTGCAGTTGTAGTCAGCGCGACCGAACCACCACCTCAATAAAGAGCTTGTGTGCCGATGCAGCGGGCGGTCCGATGAAACTTTCTGAATGTCCACGTCAATGTCCTCCGTACCTGCTTACTTCGATTCCTTTGAAGCTGAGCAGCAAACTTTAGCAATGTGACCTTTTTTATTACATTTGCGACAAACGGCCCAACGCTGGGGGCACTCTGACCGATCATGATGTACATAGCATGATGCACAGGATGGTAACAGGGGCCGGTGGCCAGAACTCTGTTTACGCGCCATGCGGGAGTGGCCGCAATGGCCGGATTGAACCGCTCGCACTTCGTCCACCCCAGACGCAGTGGACGCAGCCGCGCCGCCCTGAACCGACGCGACATTGCACCACGCTTCCAACTGTTGACCTGCAGCGTGAGAGACTTCATACAATTGAGCAATGGACAGGACTTCCTCAAGGGAAGGGTCTTCCAACTGCAGGGCCCGTTGTTGGACCTCCCTATCAGGGGCCGAACGAACAATGACGTCGCACACCATAACGTGGGCATACGATTCTTGTGACTGCTCCGTGACAAAATGACACTTGCGACTCAGACCGTGCAGGGTAGCGGCCCACACCTGGTAAGACTGATGGGGCTGTTTCTTGGATTGATAGAACTCGACCCTAGCTGCCACAACATGCGTGTGGCGGTGATAATAGGAAGACAGCAATGAACACAATGCGTCAAAAGACAAGGACGAGTGTTCCTGCAACGGCGCTAGCTGCCGCAAAACTTGGTACAGCGAGGGAGATATCCAAGACAAGAAAAGAGCACGACATACCTCCACATTGGCAACATGAAACGCCTGGAAATGCTGCCAAAGGCGATGTTCATATGCGTCCCAATCCTCCGCCGTCTCGTCATACAGGGGAAAAGGAGGAGGGAACGACACTGGAGCAGACAGCGTGGAGAGCAACACCGGAAGCGCTTGTGTCATGGTTGCCATGAGCTCCTTCTGCTGCTCAACCAAAACCCGCACTAAATCCTCCATGCCGCAGATAAGCTGCGAAACCGGAACGACAACGCAACACGCGAAAGAACGACCGTACTCGTCGCCAATTGTGTAGTAACACGATTCACAATGTCCGTCGCAATTCACATGATGTAGACCGGGAACTGTCTGCTTGCCATGCCCAATGTAAACTGACTGGGCACGGTCCATGCTGCACAATAAGCAATTGTCGAGTATTGATCGATTAAGCTTAGCAAAGGATACAAGGGAATATGTTATGTGCTGTGACAAGTTCCAGGATGTTTGTTCCTTCCAGGATTTGTGGGAAGGGTTATTAGAGTGCTGGCAGAGGAAAAACATCTCTAGGTACTATCATAAACAGCTAAATAGTCTATCTCAGAGATAAGGGGAATCCTTAGAAAGTTTTGTGGACAGTATAGGGTAACTATATACTAATACCTATAAGCTTACAGAACATGACAGCATCAATAAAGCCATTCTACATGAAGCACATTAAAGAGCAGTGAATGCATTCCTATGTGCTCGAGTTCTGAAGTTTTCCCTAAGGTACCAGCAGAGTTTCTGAAATCACTGACTGAGGTTGTGACAACTGTAGCAGCTCTGTCAGAAATAGATGTAGTGACCAGTCCCAAAGAGAGGAGGTGGATATTTAATACATAAGTCACACATTATAAGTATGGTTAGCCTGGGCATATTCAGCACAACTGCAGGAAACCTCAGAGTGGGATTATTAACAAGTTGCACATTTGGTCCAACAATGTCAGTGGAGGTTTTCACATACAAAGACTAGATGGAGCCAACATTAAACAGAAATGGTAATGTTGCAGCCACTGTGTAGTGTTCCCAATAAATGTAAGCAGAGGAAAGTTGTGTACAAAATTAGTGGCGGATATTGTATGACCAGCTGTGTAAGAGAAAGAATATGTGTTTCCTGAGTATTGGTCACAGGTTTCCATGGTAAGTCAATATGTGCCTGGTGTAAGAAATTTGGACTTGCCTCATTGCAAACTGAGTGGCGTAAGGAGTGAGGGGATGTGATGTGCACTCATTCAGTAATCTATGAGCAAGTAAGAAAGACTACTGGGCTTGCTTGGAAGTACTTCCAACATTGGCAGCAGCTTTTATGTCATATTTCGACTGGATTTTCTGAGTAACCATCAAGCAGAAAGTTGATCTAGAATGGTGGATAACAGAGCTGGATGGCACATCAGTCCATTTAGGTACTACTGCTGCTACAAGGCAACCCAATAGGCCAGGAGAAGCCACCTAAACTGTGTGCACAGTCCCTTAGAATCGACTCTCAAGATAAAATACTGCAAGGTGCAAAAGCTATTCTAGGCAAATGGATTTGGCACTCAACGTTTAGTGGATACTGATGTAATGGACAAAGTGCAAAAGGCTGTGGAAGACAGATAGTGCCCATCACTATGGATAATTTTGATTCAGGTAGTGGCACTATCACAAGATGTCCTGATAGCCAATATACAGGTACTGGAGGAGGAAGATTTGAATAAAAAGTTAACTATAGAGTACTCTAAGCCAGGACAATCTGCCATTTTAGTCACAGTGCAGGAGAAAGTGTTGCATTTACAAAGAGGAGATAAGGAGAAAATGAAAAATTGTTAGAATACTACGCGGAGGTGTTTTGCTCTCACAGATCATTGCCAACAATGCAGCATATCGAATTTCACATCACTTTCAATCAGTGTTGGAAGAGTTTATAAATCAGCAACTCTGTGATGGGATTATAGAAGAAAGTACCAGCCCTTAGCAGCCACCAGTGGTAATTCTACCAAAGAAAAGCACAGATGGGAGTAAGCCATTTCAGTTTTCTTGTGACTGTCTACATTTAAATGTGTAACTAATGGTGATATTTTACAATCATGAATTTTGAAGCAGGTTCCATCAGTTGGAAGTAGCACTGGAATTATAGTTCAATCCAGCATTACCAGTACCGACAAATGCTGTTTGGATTGAAGAATGTGCCAGCAACACTCCAACACTGGTTAGATGGAGTGCTAAAAGGCCTGAAACCAAGGCAGTGCACGATATACTTGCACGATGTTGCAGTGTTTCCCAAGAACATCACAGAGTGCGTAGTATGGTTACTGGATGTGTCTACTCAACTACAAGCATTACAGCTGACAATGAGTTTGGAGAAATACCATTTTGTCCCAAAGGAGGTTTGCTATTTAGGCCATACTATGGGCTAAGATGATGTGCGAACATCTAACACCGAGTTTGGTGAACTACCACCTCGTCCCAAAGGAAGTTTGCTACTTAGGCCATGTTATTGGATAGTCTGGTGTGCAAACAGAGTCATGTGGGAATTTTGTGCTTCTGATTGAGAATAGGAGCTGCAGCCTTTTTTAGATTTGGTTAACTACCACTAACATTTCATGCCAAAATTTGAGGAAGTAGTGAGGCTCCTCACATACCCGCTGAAGAAGGGGGTAATTTTCCACTGGTCACTGAACTGCAAAGAAGCCTTTGTGCAGTTGAAGGACTTACTCACCACTGTCTGGACCTTGTTTCCCAGATTGCTAGAAACAATTCATATTGTTATGCAATCTATCAATCATGCCTTAGGATGCATATTAACTCAACAAATAGACGGAGGAGAGCACGACAGTCAGTGCTGCCATGTAACTAAACAAGGCAAAGAATAATTATTATACCACAAAAAAAGAGATGCTCAACCTCGGAACAAGAGATGCTCAACCTGACTAATCATATCACATGTTTCTGTTGTTATTTGCTTGTCATGAATTTCAAATGAGTTATAGGTCATACATAATTAAAATGGCTTATGGGCTAGAAGGATCTGGCTAGCCACCTGACCCAATGAGCATTATGTCTTAATTAATTTACCTTTGAAGTTACACACCGCCTCTGGAAAACTTGCACTAACACTGACAACCTCAGTTGGAAAGTGTGCACAATAGAGCATATTGGCATTTCTGCAGATGGATGGCGAAAGACACTGACCCAGATTGTTAGCAGTTTGCAGCACAAACGCAGTTCTGTGCTGACAGTGGGGTTCTTTATAAACTGACTAAGCACGGTTGACGTATATTCATACCAGCAAGTTTATGCGGCAAGGTACCAAAGTGGCTCACAATCCTACCTTGGCAGGGCATGATTGACTGTGCACTATGGACTCCGTACACTGTGTATAAAGGGTGGAGCTTAGCCATCAGCAGGTAACACTGCAGAGATTACCAGAGGCCAGCCATCATTTCAAATGATTGGTATAGATATTCTTAAGCCCTTCACACAACACAAGTGGGAATTGCTGTGTTTTAACCATCATTGATCACTTCTCACACATACAGGGTAGACCAGAAATGTTACACAAACCTCGAGGGGTTGTAGAAGGTGTCTTGAGGAACAAATCGAGGATAGGAGTCCATGTCCGGAAATGTAATCCAGTGACGCTACAGAGCACCAAAGTTGTAAGTACCAGCACCTGTAACTACACCACCCCTTCAGCAGCAAATGTGACTTTGTATGCTGACAGACTATACGCAGAACTCTCACAACACTTTGTTTTTCAGTGATCACAACTGATTGCTACTATAGCCAGTGGAGAAGATGGAGCGGGCTGTTACGCAGACAGGCCTTGTCTCCTACAGATGTGATGCTCTGCTGCTTTGGAGGATTATGGTTTTGAACACTGGATTCCATCTCCAGTTTATTTTTATCCTGTGAACCAAGAAACATTGGAGGTTCAAGAGGGTTCCAACAGTAAAATAAACTGCTCTGAGGCAACAAAGCATCCCATTCATAAGAGACAAAGTCTTTCTAAGCAGCAGCTAACTCCATCTTCCACTGGTGATTGTGGCAATCAATCACGATCACTGAATAACCAACATCACGAGACATTACGCTCATGGTCTGTCAGTGTGCAAAGTCACATTTGATGCTGGATGTGTAGCGTAGTGGCAGGCACTGGCACCTGTAACTTCCAAGCTCTGTAGCTTCATTGGATGACATTTCCAAAAACAGATTCCTCTCCTAGATTTGTTCCTCAACACACCCTCTACAAACTCCCCCCCCCCCTCCCCACCAAAGTTTATTGCAACATTTCAGGAACGCCCTCTGTATCTATGATTGCTATACCAAACAACCAAGCAGAGATGGCAGCTCAGACAATGGTTAACCATTGGATCTTGAAGTCTGGGACACCAAAAATCGTGATAACCAATCATGGAACTAATTTTACATTTGAAGTGATCAAGCAATGATACTGGCTTCTGCACAGTTGGAAGTTACAGACAAGAACACTGCATCTGCGGATTAATAGAAGAACAGCGAATGCACAAGAATATAAGTAAAATGTTGACTTACTACAGGAATTGTCACCATAGTTACTGGGATGCTTTTCTACCATATGTAGTAGCAGCAAACAACTTACACGTGCATAAGAGTGTAGAACTGTTACCCTATGAGGTTTTCTAAGGACAGAAAATGCCTTCCCCTTTCAGATTATGTAAACCACCCACTGGCGAGGATGTGGTCAAGTATCCAAAGTTTTACAAAAACGGTAATAGAGCTGTGATGTCACTTAAAGAAAGCAAATACCAAAGTACTAGAATGGCAAGAAAATGCGCGAATAGCAAAATAAAACTGCCTAAATTCCACATCAGACAATGAGTGATGCTGAAGAACCCTATGTTCCTAAGTATAAAACAAAGAAATTCATTAAGCAATATCAGGTGGCCATATCAGGTGGTTAAATGACACTCCATCTCCCAGCACACACTACTGTGGTGCATGTGGAGCAAAAAACCCCAGAAGCTCTACCACAGTTGCAAGCAGTTTCCTCGAAGGAGAGGAAAGAAGTGGTAGGAGGTAAAGGCAAAATGAGAAAATTACATCTGCAGTAGCACATGCGTCTCCATATGCACAGAGGTCATGAGGTTGATCGTCTTAGCTGGGGGAAGACATTGACTGTACATTTCAGCTATGGCATGAATCACAATACTGAAAACTACCTATTCATTGCTTTACCTACTCACCAGTCTTCCTTTTGAGTTTCTATACAGTGAAAACCTAACATACTTAAACCCCACCTAGCACTCAACACGTTTTGCTTCCCTGGATGAAATCGTAGCAGCTCAGGATAATTGAATTTCAATGGAACAGCTATTGGGTCAGGTAAGGCAATATTTCAAGAATATCATCAACAACTCCTTGCATTAGTAACTTCTATTTAAATCAGTCTCTTAGTCTTTATCATGACAGGTGCTGCCTTTTGTTACCATATGCATAGAGCAATCCAAATCCCACCCTTACCATCCTTTTACCTACCTACAATGTTGGTCCTTATGGAAAAATGGTACAACTGGAAAAAGCACAACTGTCTCTGCTAATATATAATATTTTGACCAGTACATATAAAATAAGTAATTCATCAATACTTGCAAGTATAGGAGGCTTGCCTGCCTTCACTGATTATAATCTGGAAAATCCAGGATGGAATGTAACAATATTATGAAAAGGAAAGCTGCTACTCACCATATAGCGGAGATGCTGAGTCGCAGATAGGCACAACAAAATGACTGTCACAAATAAATAAAGCATTCAGCCATTAAGGTCTTTATCAACAATAAACATAGAAAAACACAACACACATGCACGTACATGCCTACAGTCTCAGCCAACTGAAACCACACTGAGCTTTATTTATTTGTGACAGTCTTCTTGTTGTGCCTATCTATGACTCAGCATCTCCGCTATCTGGTGAGTAGCAACATTCCTTATCATAATATTGCGACTATAATGTGTGATCGTTCTTAGTGCAAAAAGGAAGCTATACAGTTACAACCACAGCATGGAATACAGGGGGTCAAATTCTTCAAAGAGGGAAGAAATGAAGGCATCTTCACCAACACAAGCAACCCTTGCTGCAATTGTGTTGCTTGCAATAATCAGTCATTACAGCATTACATCATCTAGCGTGCTCTCAATATGTTGGTACGACCACTCAATCAACAACCAGCAGTGTTACCGAAATCCAAGATGCAGCTGCAGCACTGTGACAGGGGAGCTATGCAACGCACGGGAAATCTGCATGTCAACATGCCTGACCCAGCTTCATTTAAACACTGGCTGCGCACCAAATTGGTGACCACTGTGGAGCAGACTACCACACCATCCACTGGTGCAGCCATCATCGACTGTCATCTTACAGGACCGCCTGCCATACAGATCAGCATTAGCTCCAAACGAACAAAGGTCAAATTAGGACCCTTATAGCCACTGACCCACGTAGCATCTACCATCACCAGGCGCCATAAGCCAGATGTTGGGACTGGGGTTCACTCCCCAGATGCCATCACTTCTGTCACCAGCCACTGCTGGGGCACAGCACCAGCAAGCCTTGGCAGTCTGCTGTGCTGGCAACTGTTGTAGGCTGAACCTAAGAAATAAATCAGTTGCTTCCATCCAGAGTGTGACTAGATTTGCTCCTGCTCTCACTAGAGAACCCATATGCCTGGGGTGAGGGGGTTATATCGGGAGCCCCGGCAAGGCAACTCCTGACCTCCCCGCCCTCCAACAGGGTAACGCTATCTTGCACTGTTGACACTGTTAGAAACTAAATTAATAAATAAACCTTTATATGACTAAACAATTATGATAATTTCTTTATATAATAGTCACATATAAGTTGTCCATTTCTTTGATACAAAACTAATAACAACTGATACACATATAACACAGAAGTCTGAAGGATACAGAGATCACAGCTCATTTGCGCAGGTTCATTCAGAACCTGTGTCGTTGTGGCAGGTGGAAGTCGGAGGCTGAATGGTTTAATTGGCCTTGGATTTGCTACTGGCTGATGATATGACACAAAGCCATCTGATTCTCCATTCATGTTGATGTCAAAGAGCATAGATGTCTGTAATCACATAATAGAGTTATGTCCATTACACAAGTAATTCAAGCAGCATTACACAATACAAATACAACAGCAAACATAGATAGAATGGGAGCAAAGATAACCAGAAAACGTAACTGTGATAAATATTACATTTTTAGAAAAGTTACAAAAATATATGTAAAACTGAAAAAGAAAGTGAAAAAAGAAAACACCAGACCAGTTCTCCAGAAGGAAAATTAGGGTTTAATATCCACCAGTTCTCCAGACATTATCACCAAAGAAAATTAGCCAGTTAAATGCAGTGGGATTCTCTGAACCTTTATGTTTCTTGTCTCCCATTCTATGACAACCCCACCATTTCTGTTTGCTTTCTACAGCCACAGAAAGAGAATACCATTGTTCACAACCTACACTTAATGCTCACTACCTAATGGCTCTTGTCAAATCTTTTTCGTGTTCCATTGCATCTGTGGACACAAGATTGAATTGGAAGCAAAATTCCCAATTAATCTCTCACACTGCAGTGGAGTCTGCACATTTATGAAACTTCCTGGCAAATTAAAACTGTATGAAAGTTCTGGACTCTTAAGTGTTCCACTGACTCTCAAAGGAAGTGTTGTTACCAGCTGAGTTATCCATACAACTCTTAACCTGTCTTCACAGCTTCAGTTCTACCAGTAACTCTACCACTTTGCATTAAGAGTCCAAGTCTGGTACATAGTTTTAATCTATCAGGAAATTTAATTTCATTGCATAATGTGATGCAAAGCAAAAAACTTCTTTATAAGACACTTTCTTTTTAATTAACTGAACTCTTCTTTTTACTTTCATTTCTCAAAGGTTAACTTATTCTTAATCTACTACACAGCTGCTTGCATTGTCACAGTAACTTTATAACTTTGTTATTATAGAACAGTGAGGCCTCATTACTCGCCTCCTTCTACATCAGGGGTGTACAATCTTTTAGCTTACCTGGGTGACATTAGAAGAAGATGAGTACTTTCAGACAGCACATAATATATTTAAAACTAAAAAAAACCACTGAGGGGAAAAAGTGTCATATGCAGTACTAACACATTTCAATTTATACCATTCATCCGGTATGGTAAAAATTGCACACAAAAGCAAAAAGGTTTCATGAAAGCCCATTATAGAAACATTCATGTACAAATGTGGTTTTTATTTGTAGCAACAGATACGATATAAAATTCAACCTACTATAACACATTATGCTATCGTTAAAGAGCAAAAATGCAATCCAGATGAAGGTTTCTAACTTCTGCCAACTTGTACTGATCAGAATTACGGTGAAAAAGGTTCTTTTTCACAATTTTACAGAAATAACACATAATTTCCTTGTTCATCCATAAATTGATTTCATTATACATCTAAATCACTAGTTTTGTAGTTGCAACTGAAGTAACCACAAGATAACAGACCAGCACATCTTACAGATTGGCTGATCATACGAACGAGACTCTTGGGGTTCAAGTATAGCACAGGCAGCAATGTTAAAAATGTGATGGATCCATGAGAGAATAGCAATGTGTGGCAGGAGTTTCAAATTGAAGGAGTAAAAAGCAAGGGTTATTGAAAACTGACTTTATTATTTATGAAAACATTTACTATAAACAGTGAAATTTAGAATGATTGTATGTCACAGCATTTACAAGATGATTCCTCTACATCGAGAAATTATGTTAGTTTACTTACCAAAGTGACAGTAATTGCGTCAAAGAAAAAAAACAGCATGTCTATACAGACAGGACAACTGCTCTCCAATTATGGCATAGGTCGAAAGTAGACACAAGAAGGAAATATAATTACTGCAATAAGTGAAAGAAATTTGACAATGTCTGTACTACTTTGTGTAATCTCCAGCAGTTGAATAAAACTCACTCTTAGTTTCCTACATATTTTTCTCCTTCAGTGTACAATTGCTAATATCCTACAGAAACTTTTTAAAACTCTAATTTCAATTTAAACTGATTTTTTCTCCCTTTACAAAGGTGTTGATGTGAAAAATTGTTATCTACTAGTTACCTTTGATGCCTGATGATGAACAACAATCAAATTATCAACAACGTTAATTGCAAAACGCCCACTCATATCCAATCGCAGAATGTGAGTCTTTTTTGCCATCAGCATCCTGCAAGAACATAGAAAAATTACAAAATTATTTGCTGTTTTCCACCCAGAGCAGAACTTTCTAAATTATTACAAATGCAACTTCCTTCCTACAAGTTTATCACCTTTTTATATGCAACTTATGTTATCTTAGAAATTAATTTAACTCATAGCTTATGGAATCTCTGGTAATGTTGCAATTTTGAAAATTTTAAAGAGTCTGGCAAAGAACTCATGAAACTCCAGCAATCACAATTTTTTATTCAAACAAAAAAGAAAATATTACACAATACTAGCACTGATAGATATTTGTAACACAAACTCAGACATAGGTTTAGAAAAAAATTATGGTGCCAATAAAATGGATAATTCAGATTCCATTAAATTTCATTTTGTCTATTTGCTTTAGAAGTCTCTGAAATTTGATAGTTATGAGTGTTTTCTTACTTTTGAATGGTGTACACAACCACTTCAGCGCCAGGTGAGCCAACACCCCTAGGTTGATGACGAAGAACAACAATACTTGGTTGTCCATACAGCACAGCCAATATTACATCCCTTGCCAAAAGGCATAATTTTGGTGGTTTTGGAATTACAGGAAGCTCAACTGTAGTGCACATAAAAAGAGCAGTACAACCAAATTAGCTCCAATTCTTGTCAACAGTGAGTGTAACAACAACATAATAGTACAGGTTTTATTCATTAGCACACTAATTTCAAATACTTAAGTATCATCTATATGCAGTGCGTGTTGTGGCTTTCAGTCCGAACACTGGTTTGATGCAATTTTACATCCTAGTCTATTCCCTACAAGCCTTTCTAATCTCTGAATAACTACTGCAACCTACACTGATGAGCCGCAACATTATGACAATTAGCAACCAAGAGGCTGAATGCTACCTGGTGGCGTAGTGGACACAGCACACAAAAAGGAAAGTATGTAAGTGAAACAGATGGTAAATGGTGTGCTTCTAGATGATCAGCCATGAAAAACTGAGAAATAATATCAAAACAGAGATGAATAGGGGAATCATTTTAATGACAATACAGGCTGCAAATGGGAAAATCCACTGGCATAACTGACTTTGACTTATGGCCTGGCACCCAGCAGCAAACATCTCACAAATGACATAGCTGGCTGGATGTTTGCATGCTACTGTCATGAGCACCTATGGAAAGTGGTTGAAGGATGTTGCAACCCTGAGTAGCTGACAAGGTTTTATATGTCCACACTTCATCACAAAACATGGAAATTAGAAGCTTGCCTGCTGTGTAAAGCAGGACAGGTGGCAATCTGATGACAGAGCACAATGCTGGAGCAGGCACAAGTGTTTCACAGCATACCGTTCACTGCACACTGCTGAACATGGGTCATCACAGCAGATTGCCCCTATTTGTTCCCATGTTGATCCAACAGAACCATCAATTATGGTTACAGTGGGTACAGGATCATCAAGAGTGGACTGTGGATCAATGGAAATGTTTTGAATGGTCAGATGTTTCTTGTTGCACCAGCTCAATGGTCATATTCAGACATGCCATCATCAGTGCCAACAGCTGCTCAAAACATGGACAGTTAGCTCAATGGAGGTAGTGTAAGGCTATGGGGAGCATTCCTTCCATGGGATCTGTGCTACTAATTGAAGGTACCATGATTCATGCAGACTATGTGAACATTATTGTGGACCCCCTTCATTCCTGGTGTTTTCACTGATGGTGTTGGCGTCTTTCAGCAGGATAACTGTGCATGTCACAAGGCAAGAACCATGCAAGAGACAGTTTACGGACATGATAGCAAACTGATGTTGATGTTTTGGGCATCAAATTTGAATTATCTGAGCCCAATAGAACACATCCAGAATGCTATCAACTGGCAGCTCCACGCCCATACATCACTGGCCCATAATTTACTGGAATTTCATGACCTGTACATACAAACCTGCTGCCACGTACCTTCAAAAACCTATCAAGAACTGGTTAATCCATTCCACACAGAATCAATGCTGTATTCTATTGCACAGCTGGACCAATGCAATACTAAGCAGGTGTTCATAATGGGTGTACATTGTTTTGAAGCTATTTACTGCAGTCAAATCTTGGTCTCTTGCTACAGTATACACCCCCTATCTCATACTCCCCTTTTTAGTATCTGCACAGATGTGACAGTGCCACTACACTGCACTAAACTGTTGGCGCAGTTACTGCACAAGCCAACAGTGGCTTGATGATGACCAAGGAACAGAAGCCCCTGAGAAGAAATGAAAACTCGCCATGCAAGTCAGTCTATGGGAAGCAGAAAATCTGAAACCAAACAGAGACATACATGGAGATAAGCTCAGCATGTACCTAGCATGGGCAGCTGACAACTGAGCACTTGGTAACAACACTCAGGATGAAGCACAAAGAGAGATCCACAGTAGTTGAACTCAGCATAAGCCCTGGAGCACAGAACCACCAACTTGCTATCAAATGCACATAAACACTTCTGTCAGAGGGTCTGTCTGTCCATACTATGTATCATGTGTACCCTCTATGGCAGGTTTCTGCATTATTTCACTGTGCTACAGATGCCAGCTCATCTGCCTTCATCACAATGTCCGTTATGGGGATACTAACTTCCTCTCTCCCTGAAAAGGCATTATAAGGCCTAAAATGGCCAGAATTAGGTGGTGACCTTTGCTGCAGAGGCAGAGAACAGAGAAGACCAACCACTCCTGGCTAGGGCAAAAGGGCATGTAGGCTGAGGAAATGGAGTGGGGGGGGGGGGGGCGGCAACTGGCAGCAGTGGAGATGAGGCCACCTCCACCAGCAAGGGGAGAGGGGAGGCAAAGGGGGAGAAGAGTGGATCAAAATCCATAAGCTTCACATTGGCAGCCACAGGCATGAGAATCCCTCACTGGTGCCTGAGGCTGCAGGCAACAGAACAATGGAGGGTATGCAGTGGGTGGCAATGGGAGGATGCACCACTGCAAGTGGGAGCCTGCCCCTGGAAGAATGTCATGACCAACCCTGCCACCCGGCTAACCAGAAGACCACGGCAGCGATGCCACAACAGGACACGGGCGCAACTGATTTGTATGATGGGTCATCTGCTCCCTACCTACATCCACCATAATAAACTGCTGATCTTTATGGCTCAACACAAGATCCAGCAGCCATCCCGCTGCCAGCACAAAGGATCAGCTGCAAACGGTAGCTCTGAGAGGAAAGCACAGTGTACTACACTGCAGGAGACCCCACCGCTGGTGCCCATAAAAACATTCTGCAGGACTGCATCAAAAACATTCTGCTGGACTGCATCCATCAGCCAGCATCATCTGGTATGCGACCAAAAAACTTGAGAATGCATCACTGCGGAAAGAGGCAGAGACAGACTTCTTCATTTGGGTCTTAAATGTACATGCGAAGAGCTCCACCTCTGAGTCATAAGCCAAATGAAACAAGGCAGCAGTCAAGAGGCCAGATATCACAGCAAAGACAAAAGCTTTCAAAGTCCTGTGACACAAATTACCTACCATTACAAATGGAAAAAATAACAGACAACACACAAACAGTGGCAGTCAATGATGTGGAGGATAGCTTGGCTGCAGACAGCAAATGGGGTAATCCACTGACCACCAACAACCACAGGCCACTCAAACACAGATCCACGAGACTGACATGCATCCTGTCCCAAGGGTGCTCCAGGGCCATCTACGGAGAAAACTGGCACAGTGGTGCATCCTGGTTACATCCACAGGCCCTGTAAGCCTGCACCAGATGTCCAATGTCATGCTTGATCACCGGCCAGTAGACGTAATATGGCACCAATGTCATCATAAGAGTCATTCCCCAGTGCAATGCATGCAGCAACTGGACTTTGTGAGGCCGCAATGCTACAGCTACAACAACTCAACAGCATTGCTTGCCCATGGCAAGAATGAGGATCATCTGGACAACAGTGAGTTGATCATGCAGGAGAAAAAATATACACCTTGCCAGATCAGTATCCAAAGACATGTGCTCGGGCTAATCAAACTGGACAACTGAAAGGATTTTCCAAAGAATGGGGTTAGTGGCCATGTTGGATGTGACCTCTTGTACTGTCAACAGAAACTCTGACAGGGCTTGCTGCAAGACGTCATCAAACACACACACACACACAAGAGCCTCCTCCTGATCAAACTTCATATCGGACCCCACAGGTAGATGCAGTAGTGCATTGTCATTGGCATGCTGAATGGTGAAGTGGTAACGAATGTCATAGCAACAGCTACTGAGAAAGGGGATCCATTTCTGCTCTCGATGGGCAGCCCTCTCAGGCAGCTTGGAATGATGACCAAATAAGGAAACCAGTGGCTTTTGGTCAGTGATGAGGAAGAACCCTGACCCCGTACAAGAAAACGTTAAACTTTTAACTCCAAAAATAACAGCTGGCTTCTCCTTTTCCATCTCTGAATAATTACACTGTGCAGCAAAAAGCATCTCCAAAGTGCATGCGATGGGCTGTTCAATGCCATCTGCGTTCCCATGGGGCACGACTGCAACAAAGCCAGACCGGAACACATCACAGGCCAGAGTTTAAGGTTTATCTGATATAAAAGAAGCCAGGCAGAAAGCACAGCACAAACACTGCATGAGAAATTGAAAAGCAGGCCAGAAAAACTTTACTCCATTTTATAAAAGCCTTTTAAGAGGGTGGCAGATGTGTGTGGGCCGGGGAATGAACTGAGCATAATATGAGATCTTACCCACAACAGACTTGAGTTCCTTCAGTTTCTTGGGTGCTGGCAGATTGACAATAGCTTTGACATAGGCATCAATAAGGATGAGACTATCTTTGCTAAGCACATGTCCCAAAAAATGCACCTTTGGGAAGAAAAACACTGCATTCCCCTATATATATATATTTTTTAATTGCAGCAAAGTTTATCTACCCAAACCCAGTTACAAATATTGCTCAGCCTTAAACTTACAAAAACATTTACATTCCATGTTTACTCACTCTCAAGTTTGTTGAGTTTGTTAATACTGCCTTGCTTAAAATGTAGAGGTTGTACTTGATTCCCTAGTGTTCCAGAAGAGAGTAGAACAAGACAACTTTGTGGGCAGTACACAAACCAGTTAACACTGAGACTGTATGATTTGAGGGCCTTCAATGTATGCTTTTCTGGGACAACCTACAAAAAATTAAAATTAATTTAAAACAACAATGTAAAAGAATAGATGAAATATATATATCTTTTTGTTCTTTCAATTTTTTGTAGTTTTGTATTATCACCTGAAACAGCTCCACACCATGATCAGTAACAAATACTATTTCATTCACATAGGTCCAGACAAAACCTAAGATTGTTGTATTCTTTCCTTTACAACTTTGGGAATATTCCACTGAGTCCATTTCACCCAGGAAGTTGATGAATTCCTTCAAATAAAGAAATACTGATATCAGTACACATCAACATAATCATTCACACAAAATACACACTATGGTGCCATATTCATGCAAAAGTGGATATGTAGTTGTGTGAGTCATAGGTCCCAGACTTCCCTCTCAGTACATTCTCTACATTTTTAAATATTTTGTTTCATTATGAAATATCAATATGCATTATATCAATGAACCAACTCACAAGACCTCTAGAATACAATTACAAAATCATGACGTTCAAATTATCAAACATCAAAGCTGGTTTACCATCTCTGTAATAAACACATTATGAGTATTGATTTTGTGACAAAATAATCCTTCCTAAACTGTCATTTCTAGAAAAATCTTGTTTTAATATCTTGAGTCATTTACAAAATATTCTTGGTGTTCATGTCACTTGAGGAATCTTTTTATTGATATTCTCACTTCATGGAAACACACACAGAAGCACAAAATGGTACATAAAAGTTCCGAGTCATTTCCTATAGAACACGTGACAACATTTACAAAATATGACACGACACACAATACTGGAAGTCTAAAATATCTCATTTAGCCTTTTGAGCAATTTATATTAATAGCTCTCACATGACTGTTCAGAACTGTTAAGAAATTCATAAATCACATTTAACTTATTCACATGCAAGGCCAGAGCTTCAGAGATGTGTTGTAAGGATTACCCATGAGCCATTATTATGCAGCACTCTCCTTTCTTGCTACCACCTCAAGAAATCACATAAGCCTTTTGTGCAGTTATGATTAGTACTTTAGTATCACTTACCACTGAAGTTTTTGTGCGTTGTATAGCCAAAACTTGCTGATTTGGTGAGAATTTGATGGAAATAACAGGTCCTTTATCTTCCATTCGAAAACTTGTTGTTGTCTCCTCTGTTGGACCTTTCACAACCACCCCAGTTACTCCTCCAGATCTTACAGCAAATACCTACAAAAGTTCCAATATACATGTACTGCAGATACTTGGTAGAGTCAGTCACTTATTTACATGTTCCACGATTCGTTATTTGCGGCAACTTGCTATGATGTGGAGTATGCTATTTTCTCTGTAGAAACATGGCTACATCTTGGTTTTTTACAATTATAATAGCTTTATTTTCACTTTAATCTTAATCTAAATTAAAATCTAATTACATAACCCAACAACATATATAGAAATTAACTTATGGAGTTGAGGTACATGTCAAGCATAAATATTTCCAACTTTTTTCAAATGCACTTATTATCTGCCAGCAACATTAATTCATATGGGAGACGATCAAATATTTTTATGTCACACACTTTTTTCCTTTCTGTAGAAGAGTGAAGTTAAACTGTGGCTAGTGGAAGCTATTTTTACTCCTAGTGTCTTATCCTAGAAAATGCTTTCATCACCAAAATCAGCAATTACACGTAGGGCAAATAGTGGGAATTTAAGCATTCGAGAAGATCTGTAATATGCAATCCCCAACTCGAGTTCAAATTAATTTGCCCTCTCTGCAATTTGTAACATTCAGTTCACTTATTTTCTGAGAAGCAACAAATACGTTTCCCAAATTTTTCATTTATTGTTCTTTTTGTTGACAAATTCATACAGGGCTCAAATATGATGTTTGCATTATCAGTAAGGAAAGCAAATTTTTCTTTGTCAGTATACGATAGAAGGTCATTTATACTAGCAAATGTAAATTGAACCCCTTTTGACTTGTCATAAAAACAGTTAGAACTTAATAATATGTCCATTTGTTTCCTATCCAGTAAGTACTTAGCGAAAAGTTCCTCTTTGTATTATATCTTGAGAGCCATAAACCTTGTAAGTTTCTCCAAATTAATGTTGTAATTTGTACAATCAAATTTCATCGAAAGGCCACAAAAAAATCATGGTAGATGAAATCCCCCCCTTTTGATAATTTAATACATGGTCATTCAAATGACAGACGCAAAAGCTCTACATTAAAAAAGTTAGCACTGTTCTGAAAGGTGATGCCTAAAACGCTCCTTGCAGACAACGAAAAAGCTTCACCACACCATGGTAATCGTCAGAGCCATTGGTGTAAATAAAGATGCTGTCCACAAGCTGCATGTGAAACTCCAGAAATGTTGATTGAATAACTGAAGCCAGAGCAGTTATTTGAAAGTGAAGTAGCCCCAAGAGGAATACTGACCTCTGCATGGGGCCAGTAGGTTTGGGGTTAAGGTACAGTGAGGTCACAAGTTCCTAGGTCTAGATGTTGTTCACCTGGAGTTAGCAATGTCTGCCACAAATTGGATCGAATTATGAAAGTGTGTATCATTAGTAAAATTGAGACACTGGAAGCAATATTTACGCCAGAGCTGAAAAAGAATTTAAGAAGAGAAAGTATATGGGTCAAGAAGGTACATAGGGCAGAGCAGACAAGGGGTTTCCTACCTTTGGGGGAGAAACCCTACCTACGCCCGACCCTCTGCCAACCCAATTAAGGGCAAAGACAGTTCAAAAACTGCCTTCTAGCCAGGAGATTGGTTATAGAAAAGTGAGGAAGCTAAAAACATTTTGGACATCAGCTGATAAAAACACACATTTAAAATCGGTGGTAGGCGTAAAACACCATCTGAACTGATACTAACTGCATTTCCCTAAAATTTCTTAGAGCAATCACTTCAGGAACCTACACAAAGTATAAATGGTTGTGACAACATATTAAATCTCTTGGCAACAAATAATCATGAGCAAATAGAGCCTTATGATGGATACAGAGATTAGTGGCCATGGGGTCATTGTAGCAAGACTGAATGCCATAACACATGAACTGACCAAAAATAAACACAAAATATATCTATTTAAAAAAGCACATAAAAATTCTGCTTGACAGCTTCCCAACAGGCTGTCCTCATTCCTTCCAAACTAATTATGTAATTGTAGAATAGATGTGGCTTAGATTCAAAGAAATAGTACAGACAGCAATTGAAAAAATGGTTCAAATGGCTCTGAGCACTATGGGACTCAACATGTGAGGTCATCAGTCCCCTAGAACTTAGAACTACTTAAACCTAACTAATCTAAGGACATCACACATCCATGCCCAAGGTAGGATTCGAACCTCCGACCGTAGCAGTCGTGCGGTTCCGGACTGAAGTGCCTAGAACCACTCAGCCACCACAGCCGGCAATTGAAAAATTCATACCAAATAAATTAACAAAAAAAAAAAAATAAATAGATCCACCATAATACACAAACCAAGTCAGGACACTGTGGCAAAAGCAACAAAAAAAGTATGCCACATTTCCTGTAATACAGAATCTCCAAGACTGGCAACATTTCCCAGAAGCTCAAAATTTAGTGTGGATTACCATACTGAATCTCTATCTTGAAATCTGGCAAAAAATCCAGATAGATTCTGGTCTTATGCAACATGCACCACTGGCAGCACACATAAAAGAATTTCACTGTGTGATAGCAATGATAACATTACTGATGACTGTGTCACTAAAGTGTTGTTAGTAAACAATATTTTTCAAAATTCCTTCACCAAAGAAGAAGCAGTAAATATTGCAAAATTCAAGTAAGTCAAGAATTCCTGATAACAAAAGTATCTTAGAAGCAGATAGCCCCGGAGTAGTGAGGTAACTTAGGTCACCAGATAAGAACAAGTCTTCCAGTCCACATTATACACTAATTAGGTTCCTTTCAAAGATGCTGATGCAACAGTTTCATATTTTACAGTCATATATAACTGCTTGCTTGATGAAAGATCCATACCTAAGAAATGGAAGGTTGCACAGTTCACACCAACACACAAGAAAGGAAATAGAAGTAATCTGCTGAATTATGCACCCATATCACTGATTCAACTTGCAGTAAGATTTTGCAACACATTGTGTGCTTGAATATTTTGAAATTCCTAAAGAAAATAACCTAATGACACAAGGCACAGTTTCTGAAAACATTACTCTTGTGAAACACAACTGGCCCTTCATTCACCCAAAATAATGAGGTCTTTGCACAAGGAATCTCAAGTTGGCTCCATATTACTAGATTTCCAAAGGCCTTTGACACCATTCTTTGCAGACAGCTTTTTACCAAATTGCATGCCTATGGAGAATTATATCAGTTGTGTGACTGGATTCACAATTTCCTGTCAAAAAGAACACAGTTTGTAATAACTGATTGGAAATGGAGTGCCCCTGGGAAGTGTGGTAGGTCCGCTGTTGTTTTTATCTACATAAATGATCTTTTGGATAGGATGGATAGCAATGTGCGGCTGTTTGCTGATGATGCTGTGGTGTACGGGAAGGTGTCGTCATTGAGTGACTATAGGAGGATACAAGATGACTTGGACAGGATTTGTGATTGGTGTAAAGAATGGCAGAATATAGATAAATGTAAATTAATGCAGATGAATTGGAAAAAGAATCCCGTAATGTTTGAATACTACATTAGTAGTGTAGCGTTTGACACAGTCACATCAATTAAATATTTGGGCGTAACATTGCAGAGCGATATGAAGTGGGACAAGCATGTAATGGCAGTTGTGGGGAAGGCGGATAGTCGTCTTTGGTTCATTGCTAGAATTTTGGGAAGATGTGGTTCATCTGTAAAGGAGACTGCTTATAAAACACTAACACGACCTATTCTTGAGTACTGCCGAGCGTTTGGGATCCCTATCAGGTTGGATTGAGGGAGGACACAGAAACAATTCAGAGACAGGCTGCTAGATTTGTTACTGGTAGGTTTTATCATCACGCAAGTGTTACAGAAATGCTTCAGGAACTCGGGTGGGAGTCTCTAGAGGAAAGGAGGCGTTCTTTTTATGAATCGCTACTGAGGAAATTTAGAGAACCAGCATTTGAGGCTGACTCCAATACAATTTTACTGCCGCCAACTTACATTTCGCGCAAAGACCACAAAGATAAGATAAGAAAGATTAGGGCTCGTACAGAGGCATATAGGCAGTCATTTTTCCCTGGTTCTGTTTGGGAATGGAACAGGGAGAGAAGATGCTAGTTGTGGTACGAGGTACCCTCCGCCACGCACCATATGGTGAATTGTGGAGTATGTATGTATGTATGTAGATGTAGAAATCAATGAGTGAAACAAAAATGATATCTGGACATATAGAGGCCCACTACTATTTCTAATCTATACAAATAATTTGGGAGAGAATACTAACAACCGTCTTACATTATTTGCAGATGATGCTGTTGTTTACCATCGAGTAAAATCATCAGAAGATCAATACAAATTTCAAAATGATTTAGACAAGATCTCTGTATGGCGTGATAAGTGGCAACTGATCCTGAATAATAGGAAGTGTGAGGTCTTCCACAAGAATGTTAAAAAACCCTGTTAAATTTTGGTTATATTATAAATAAGAATACAAATGTACAGCTTTCTTTTTTCAGTTTATTGGCTTGCAGGTTGTGCCCATCCAACTATCTCAATAGTAGTGTCTATTATAACAATACAGGCATAAGGACAACACAACACCCAGACCCCGTGCAAGGAAAAATGTGGGAATCCAACAAATTAAAAGGTTGCTGATTCAACTAAATGTCAAGGGACTACAATTACAAACAACTTCAACAGGAACTATCACATAGAAAATTTTGTGGGAAAAGTGAACCAAAGACAGATCACTCAGAAGATGCAACAAATCTACTAAAGAGACTGTCCAAAATACATTTGTCTGTCTTCTGCTAGACTGCACTGCTGCATGGTGTGGGGTGCTAATAGATGACAGGATTGACGGAGCACTTCACAGAAGTTCAAAGAAGAGCAGCCTGTTTTGTATTACCACAAAACAGGGGAGAGAGTGTCATGGATATGACACACGAGCTAGGACAGCAATCATTAAAACAAAGGCATTTGGCATGATCTTTTCACAAAATTTCAACCACCATCTTTCTCCTCTGAATGCAAAACTATTTTGTTGAAGCACACCAACACAGGGAGAAAGGACCATTGTCACAAAATAAGAGAAGTCGGAGCTGTATTAAAAGATTTATGTGCTCACTCTTCCTACTTGCTACTCATGAGTGAAACAGTTGAGAAATAAACTGAAAGTGGTTCTGTGAACCCCGTGACAAGCACCTGGATTGAAATGCAGTGTAATGGCATGGATGCGTTGATGTTAGATCAACAAGACTGAAACAATGTGAGAGAAATAAACATTTCAGTGGGTGGATGGGGCCAGGAAAATGTCACTCAGGGCTCTGCATGCAATGGGAACCACTGTTCCCACAGCCATCCCACTCCTGATCCACTATAGCCAAACCCTTAAAATGAAGGAACAGCACCCACTATTCATCAGAGTGCTATTTCTAAAACAGAAAATAGGGTGTCACAGAAAAAGGGGCTAACTACATCTAAAAGCTATTACAAAGAATAAAAGAGCACTATCAACACAGCTGGCAAAGGATGCAGTGTCAAGGTTCCCTAAGCCCAGCAAGCAACAGGAGATGCAATAGCCTCAACCTTCCCGCCACCAACCAAACATAGTGTAAAACATTATAGCTGAGAATAGAAACCACTTTCTCTGAAGAAATGGACAACCAGTTCCGCCATCCTTAATCAACTATCAATATTAAAAGCATATAATCCAGAAGACTATGCTTAAAATGGGGAGTCGAAATAAGGGGTCCTTCTACCACAATTTGAAGTACTGTCTGTAAGGCTCCACAATCACAATGAGGTATGGTTTGTTACATAAAATAAAATTATGCGTTAATATGGTGTCACTCCAGTGAAGAACAGTGGTCATAGAGACTGACAGGGAACCAAGTACCATATCTTTCAATGACAAAGATTAAAAGCTGACAGAACTATTACTGTAGCAACTGAAGGTCCATCTCAACCAGTCTCCAAATTAACATTTCAAAGGGACCTACATACAACTGACATCTGGAAATGGTTACCTCAAAAAAGGTCACTGCTAAAAGTGGCATACGGGGCTTCCATATTCAATGGTCCAAATACCATAGGAACTGAACGGGAGCTAAATGGACACATTGGTATAGTCCCGTGAGTCATGATTTTACCTCTTTTTAAATGATTCAATACGCCAAGTGCATCAATAGCTCAAAGAGGCATTTAATCTTCAGCGTCAGGAGGGTGCAATTCAGGACAGAGGAAATAATTTTGGGAGCATTTTTTTATCCATGATTTGGTCCACTAATTAACGATATTGTGAATGTGAACCAAGAACTTTATTCCAACATTCTCAGTGACAAAGCGTTCTTCCACATATTCATGATAAGTACAATGTGGGCACTCCGTTTTCCAAGATTACAACAGTCATGTTCTCATTGCTTCATGCTTCCATTCCTGGTTTAATTGACACTCAGGCAGCGGGACTAGTGCAGCAGGGGATACAACCCGTCGGCTTTGGACAATGACGTCACAAGTGGCCAATCGAGAAGCGATTCTTCTTAGTGTTGTAGCTCCCTTCAGTGGCTGATAAGTGTTTTTTGACTTTTAAAAAAAAAAAATCTCACGAGATAGAATAAACAGATCCACTTTATTAAGCAATCAGTAAAAAAACTAAACTGAAACATAACAGCAAAAGCGAAAATGGTAAACTGCTCTCTGGCGACTTGTGACGTCATTGTCCAAAGCCGACGGGTTGTATCCCCTGCTGCACTAGACCCCAGGCAGCATATCACACCTTGGCCACTAAATCATCAGATCTTAATGCAAATGGTCTAGGACCATTTGGAACTTTGGATGAAAAGTAGCAATTAACATCTCTCTTTTGAAGGTGTGTGCAGCATACATACTGGGACTTTAAGGTTGCAATAACACTAGCAATAACACACCACCACCCACCACCCCCACCCCCGCCTCACTCCCCCACCCACTTAAGCTCATATTCGTTGCTTTATTTATCCTTTAGTGCTGTTGGTGATGTCATTCACTGGTCATTTCTTGAAGGTCAGATCTCCATCATGTTAATGACATCATCCATTAACTGGCTCAGTATCGTGATTTTATCTAAGTGCAGTTCTTCAAAAGTCTAACATTGAATATGAACTAAGACATTGTAAATCCATATAAATTTGAAAGGAAATAAAAATGTTTAGTATTACAGTAGCTTCAATTTCAACAAATTATCTAATTACTTAGTTACAAGGAATAGAAGGTCTTCTTACATGGAAAGCAAGTTGCAACATTTACTGTAAATAGCTTTCTGGCTTGACATGTGCAGTTAACTGTTATTCCTTGATAAATATAGGGATGATGTGTGACTATTATGCAAGTAGCAGGTAACAGACAGGAGACTTTTATATAACTGAAGGAACAGAGCTTTCTTGCAAATTTTTATTATATTTAGTGCAGCCTATCTATGCACAAATAGTATATAACTAAATAGTTATAATATAGTGATATGACTGTAGCTGTTAATGTATAATTTGACTGCTTGAGCAAAGTAAATATTTCTTGCCTAAGGAATAATTTGTCTTAGAAAATTAAAACATTTAGGGATATAAACTGAAATTAACAGGCAATGCCATCAATTAAGGATACAAGCGTTTCCCATTCAGTTTGTTACATGGATTCGACGTTTCGAATATTACTGAATCCAAAGGATTCCTCAGGTATAAGATTTATATTTATGGTAATGGGTAGCAAGGTCAATCGTCAATTTCTTAATAATACTTTGCTAAAGCGGGTTAACTGAATCTACCGATACCGGTATAGAATAGGTTAGAAGTCGACAGTTTGGTTGTGAGTTTGCGAAGTTGCGTCAAAGGTTTCAATGAACATGGGAGCACTAATGAGTGGTTTCCAAAATTAAATCCTCGATAAAAGCACTCCACTCACCTGTTTATTGGAATCATCAAAAAATACATTTGTAACTTTGCTCACAGCTTCGAAACGGATTGGATTCGGCGAAAGCTCCAAATAATATTTCTCCCGACTGGTATCTGCAGCCATTCTTCTTTTACACTTCCGACTCCTCCCCACACACTCACACACAACGAAAACACGCCACCACTTCAATGACAGAAGTACATAAACAATTCACTGATTACGTTTGAGACAATCGATTAAGCCACATCGCATCGAAATAGAGGTCAATGGTCGATTTACTATCGACATGTTCAACATTTTTACAGCATTGTTCCGTACACTAGCAAACAGTGCCGACCCCGATTTTTACGCTGAATGACAAACTGGACTATGCTTAAGTTAAAATGAAAAGTCGAGATCGCAATAATATTTGTTTATTAACCGGTTTCGGCTGATGTCTAGCCATCTACAGAATTATGGGCCCCATATGGCTGGTGCTGGCGGTTCCTCGGTTTTCTTGTGATACCACGATGATACACATAGGGGGCCAATAATTCTGAAGATGGCTTTGACATAAGCCGAAACAGGTAAATGGTTCAAATGGCTCTGAGCACTATGGGACTTAACATCTGAGGTCATCAGTCTCCTAGAACTTACAACTACTTAAACCTAACTAACCTAAGGACATCGCACACATCCATGTCCGAGTCAGGATTCGAACCTGCGACCGCAGCAGTCGCGCGATTCCGGACTGAAGCGCCAAGAACCGCGCGGCCACAGCGGCCGGATATTTAAAAGTACTTCTTCGGATTCGTAGAGAGTATTTGTAACGTATTGCAATCTGCATTAGTCAAGTACACCGCTCGTCCGGCCCAGTAGCCAGCACCAGCTGTGCGACCATGAGAACCAACATCTCCTCCCCTTCCAACTCCACAGCAAGCTACGTTTTTAGTGCAGGGTGACAACTCGTAATAATTTGATATGTAACAGACAGTAACTTTCGCTGCACCTGCCTGTCGTTCCCATATGAATGGATGCATTGTTTGTATGTACGATGGTTGAATGAAAAGTAATGCCTCCACCTTCGTTAATTGGGACTGGATGGGAATACTTTAATAAATCAAACGCAGAAATAATCCTTAGACCAGCCAATTGGATACATTTCTGACAACAAAGAACAAGTTTCCTGAAGCCATCACAAAAGAAGTCGACACTCTGTTTCCGCAACCACAGTCTCACAGTTCTCTCACCGTCTTCATCAGAAGCTTAATGATGTCACACAGATCGTCTTTCATTATCGGAAACAGATAGAAGTCAGATGGTGCTAAATCTGGACTGTATGGAGGATGCTGTACGGTGGTGAGCTTCAGTTTCTGAAGTTCTGCTGTGGTGGCATGTGAAGTGCGTGGATTGACATTGTCATACTGCAGGAAAACATTTCCCTTTTTTTCGAACCCTTGTTAGCCATCGTTTCAGAGTTTGCAGCATTGTGATGAATTGCTCTGTAGTTATTATTGTTCTACAATTAAGGAAATCGACATGGAAAACACCGGTAGCGAGTATTGGGGCAAGGGTGTTCTGGAACACTCTGCATTGTTGCCAGATGTATCCAAGATGGCGGCCATGACGTCATTCAAGATGGCGAATTTCGGTGGGAAGATTGAATTTTGGTGGGAAGTTTGAATTTTAGCGGGAAGTTTGAATTTTGGCGGGAAAGTGCCACACCCCACCTTCCAAAGAAAAATGGCAGGAAGTTTAAATTCCAACACGATAATGCAACACACCACGGTTATCTCTACTAATCAAAGAAAATTGCGGGAAGATAGCTCACTTGGGCTAACTCCACTACCCCAAATCATCCGACCGCCACTTCCTCCTATGAACTGGCGGTAAGTTGGAATTTTGACGGTAAACAAAGATCACTTGTGGTTTCGCTAACAACCTAAGACAATCACAGGAAGATAGGTCACTTGGCCTCACTCCACTAATCTGTCACCCGACCACCAACTCTTCCGACAAACTGAGGCCAAGTTTGAATTTTGGCAGTAATGAAAGGTCACTTGGGGTATCACTACCAACTTCAGAAAATTGCTGGAAAGAAAGGACATTTGGACTAACCACAGTTACCCGACCACCACCCCCTCCAGGAAAATGGCGAGAAGTCATATTCCAACAGGATAATGCATCACACTGCAGTTATATCTACTAAGCTTAGAAAATAGCGGGAAGATAGGCCACTTGTCCTACCTTCACTAACCTAAGTCACCCAACTGTCACTTCTTTCTATGAACTGGCACCAAGTTTGTACTTTGCCGGTAAACAAAGGTCAATTCCCATATCTCTACTAAGCTAAGAAAATGGGGCGAAAGAAAGGACACTTGCACATAAGTCTTTATTTAATCATTTTCATGCAGTATGGCCATCCAGTGTGTTCACTATGAGGCGTAGTACACATCGCCACCAGCAGAGGGCGCTCTCATTTGGGACATAATCCAAGATAGCGTTAAACAGTGCATTCACGAAGTGCTCCAAACTCCAACTGACTTAGTACACAGTACCGGCACCAGAGAGAGCTGTTGTCCGCGACGTCATCTAATGACACGACTACCATTATTCAAGATGTTGGCATACATTGTGTTCACCACGAGGCCTAGTACACATTGATTCCACCAGAGAGCACTACCGTGGACTTGGACTGAATTTTCGTGAATGCCACACCCACCTGGACTTCGAAGGAAATACTTAAACTCTCCACCACGATCATCAACCGACCGCCACGTCCTCTACCAACCAATGTTGTCAGGCTAATGTACACTAATGTGCACTAAATTGTACTAATGTGTACTAAAGTTAACTAACGAGCACTAACGTGTACTAATGTCCACAGTGAATGACTTAATCCAAGATGGTGGGGGGAAATGGCGGGAAAATGACTCTGCCTATGATGGACATAAGTTTTTATTTTGCCAGCAATGACTTCACCATGAGATCTAGACTCCAACTGACCTAGTACACATTACTGCCACCAGAGGGTACTGTCATCCCTTCTGTGACCTAATTCCAGATGGTGGTCTGTAGGGGGAAAATGGTGCGAAAATGACTCAGGCTGTGCTGGGTTGCTGGGGAGAGTAAAGCAGTGCACTCTATTTATTTTGGAACTTTTTATTTAGGGATGGAGTATATCTATCACACTGACAGATAACACTCGCCCTTATATGCTTCGGGTCACAATGCACAGTCTATAGGCACTCAAGCAACTCCTAATTTTCCCAAATAATTTCAGTACAGACCAGCAAACTGTTCCTAAATAATGTAGGACAGTGATGTGTAGACATGCTCAGTACTCGTAAACTGTCCAAATAACACATATCACAACCCACAGACCTGCTTGCAAAATAATGCAATCAACTGACACAAGCACCCTCCGCCACCCCCCGTCCAGCAGAGCGCACAGGAGTTTAGCGGCAACCCCCGCCAAGTGACGCGGCCATCAACTGTCAAACCACGCACAGCTGCCCTCAAGCATGAGGTGGCGACGTCCCATTCATACTTGATACTTGACAAATTCCTATCCAAATACGTGTTCACCTAGACACCGGTGCAGACGCTGCTGGGGCGCGCACAGCCACAAGCCTACGCCGGACGCAGATGAAAGTTCCCCCTAACACAACATATGAGCTGCATTCTGCTGTGCATTCCCGCAAAACGTCCACTTGGCGACTTGCCATCTAAAATGTTCTTCTTACGTCGCATGGCTTTGTAAAAAATAACAGCCAAGTCGACCTTTCGGGAATTGTATAGTGTCCCAGAAATAGTTATCGCTCGCTTCCTTGATGTCTCAGCTTGTATGCTGGAAATTCTTGCCCTAACAGAATCTGTTAACGAAAATAACAACGAATGAACTCTTCCCAGCGCTCCTAACTTCATAGCCTTCATGCTCTCAACATATGCAAATGTTCAAACCGCTATGTAGAGGCTCCTATATCCCAGCAGAAAAGATGTGAATAAATCGAGCATTATGATTGGCTCTTATCGAATTTACCTGCCAAATTACTGATGCCACCGGAATCGAAGCACCGTCAGCCTTTTTGCACGTTTGTAGACGAGACTGTCAGTGGTTATTTTACCAGATCAACAAATTGCAACGACAACTAAACCAAGCAAAGTGCCATAAGTATCGTCAAATATGGAAAGACTCTTAATCACGCTGCTCTCCCACCGAGAACAGGAGCTTGAATATTAGACCGTGAAATCGACCTGCGACCCATCAATATATCAATGCGTACCCTACATAACGTCAAATACTTAAAGACTCCTACTCAATTACTGTTTCTGCTTCTTGCTTGCTCGCTTTTCTATGCACATCTCCAGACTTGGTGATTACAAGAACACACGTATTTTCACCATAATATTGTACCATTTTCGCACTACTTCTCGATATCAAGCACTAGGCAGCATCCTACCGATCACTAGCGCAACATAATTCCCAAGATATAGCCTGGAAATTATTTCTCTACAAATCCCAAACTTTTGCGAGGTGCAATGTGCTGTAAACCACCGAGTAACTAGAAACAAATAGAGGAAACTGATATTTCCACTCTCGAACACCGAAGTCGGCTATGTAACATATTCCAAATCATTCCTATAATTCACAAGCCAACTAAAGTCTTTCCCATGTCTAGGGAATAGGCAAATCTGTCTTCCACACACCACAATTGACCTTATCTCAACTAGATAAAGGCGCGAAATCTGCAGAAGCAGTCAACCGAACAATTTACATGGGAGGGAATAATGGTCCAGCGCAAATGCACCATCTTCTCAAATTTCCATTGATCACGAAAGCTGCCCAACTCATACTAATAATTAGTTCGCTATTCGGTCGTCTAGAGGATGGGAAAGTAAACTCAGATACATTCCTATGCTCCAACAGGCCTCTGCATTCGGACGGCTGCTGCCGTTAACAGGAAATGTGAATCATTCCCACCACAGGCCATGCATGCACGGAATCAATCTAGAAAACCGGTCACATATATGTTTTATCATTATACTTACAATTAAATGCTACGATCGTGCTCTCATTGAATGGCATTCTACAATGAGCCAACTATCAGAAACACACCCTGCTGTCAGCAGTGGCTATAGAAATAGAAATTCCTGCCGTTTTCTTAGCTTAGTAGAGATAACCACGGTGTGATGCATTATCCTGTTGGAATTTGAACTTGACGCCATTTTTCTGGGTGAGGTGGCAGTCGGGTGACTGCGGTTAGTCCAAGTGTCCTCTCTTTCCAGCAATTTTCTTAGGTTGGTAGTGAAACCCCAAGTGACCTTTGTTTACTGCCAAAATTCAAACTTGGCACCAGTTTGTAGGAAGAGGTGGCAGTTGGGTGACTTAGACTAGTGGAGTTAGGCCAAGTGTCCTATCTTCCTGCGATTTTATTAGGTCGGTAGCGAAACTACAAGTGACCTTTGTTTACTGCCAAAAATGAAACCTGGCACCAGTTCATAGGAGGAAGTGGCGGTTGGGTGACTTGTGGTAGTGGAGGTAGCCCAAGTGGGCTATCTTCCCGTGATTTTCTTTGCTTAGTGGAGATAACCCAGGTGTCGTGCATTATTGCATCGTAAAGACAGATTAGACACCGTAGGAGGTGGTGTCTTCATTGCAGTTGACAAATATATTGTGTCTACTGAGGTCGAAGTAGAGTGTGACTGTGAAGTTATCTGGACTCGTTTAACAGGGCTAGGGGAAATAAAGTTAATTGTTGGGTGTTATTACTGGCAACCAGGTTCCACCGTGACAGTTCTAGAATCATTCAAAGGGAGTCTACATTCTGTATCGCAGGAGTACCCGGATCATGCTATATTAGTCGGAGGCGACTTCAATCTACCTAGTATAGACTGGGATGTCTGTGGATTCATTACAGGTGGTACAGACAAGCTGTCATGTGAATTACTTTTGAACACATTATCCGAAAACTGTTTGAGCAGATAAATTGACAGCTAACGCGTAATGGAAATATTTTAGATCTGATGGCCACGAACAGACCAGACCTCATCGATGGTGTCAGTGTTGAGACAGGGATTAGTGATCATGATGTTGTCATTACCACCATGGTTATGAAAGTTAAAAAGTCGGTCAAGAAGGCTACGAAAGTATTCTTACTAGGAAGAGCAGATAAGTAGTTGTTAGCTTCCCACTTAGTAAATGAATACACTTCATTTACTTCCAGTACGATGGACGTGGAAGAATTATGGACAAATTTTAAAAACATTGTAAAGCACGCATTGGACAAGTATGTGTCAAAAAAGTGGGTTACAGACAGAAAAGACCCACTTTGGTTTAACAGTGCAATTCGGAGAATGCTCAGGAAGCAAAGACAGTTGCACTTACAGTACAAGAAAAATCAGGAGAATGAGGACAGGCAAAAGTTAGTAGAGATTCGTGCTGCTGTAAAAAGAGTGATGCGCAAAGGATTCATCCACTACCACCATCATACCTTAGGAAAAGATATTGCTGAAAACCCAAAAGATCTTGCTGAAAACCCAAGGAAATTATGGTCTTACGTAAAATCGGTAAGCGGGTCGAAGGCTTCCATCCGGTCATTCACTGATAAGTCTGGCCTGGCAACGGAAGACAGCAAAACGGAAGTAGAAATATTAAATTTAGCATTGAGAAATCTTTCACACAGAAGGATTGTACAAACATACCGCCGTTTGAGTCTCATAGAGATTCCTGTATGGAGGACATAGTGATAGACATCCCTGGGGTTGTGAAGCAGCTGAATGGGTTGAAAATAAATAAATCGCCAGGTCCTGATGGAATTCCAATTCGATTTTACAGAGAGTACTCTACTGCATTGGCTCCTCACTTAGCTTGCATTTATCGCGAATCTCTTGCCCAACGTAAAGTCCCAAGCGACCGGAAAAAAGCGCTGGTGACACCTGTATATAAGAAGGGTAGAAGGACGGATCCTCAAAATTGCATGCCAATATCATTAACATCGGTTTGTTGCAGGATTCTCGAATATATTCTCAGTTCGAATATAATTTCCTTGAGACAGAGAAGTTGCTGTCCATGCTTCAGCATGGCTTTAGAAAACATCGCTCCTGCGAAAGGCAACTCGCCCATTATTCACATGATATCTTGCGAACCATGGATGAAGGGTATCAGATGGATGCCATATTCCTTGACTTCAGGAAAGCGTTTGACTCGGTGCACCACTGCAGACTCCTAGGTAAGGTACGAGCATATGGGACTGGTTCCCAAATATGTGAGTGGCTCGAAGACTTCTTAAGTAATAGAACCCAGTACATTGTCTTCGATGGTGAGTGTTCATTGGAGGTGAGGGTATCATATGGAGTGCCCCAGGGAAGTGTGGTAGGTCCACTGATGTTTTCTATCTGCATAAATGATCTTTTGGATAGGGTGGATAGCAATGTGCTGCTGTTTGCTGATGATGCTGTGGTGTACGGGAAGGTGTCGTCGTTGAGTGACTGTAGGATCCAAGATGACTTGGACAGGACTTGTGATTGGTGTAAAGAATGGCAGCTAACTCCAAATATAGATAAATGTAAATTAATGCAGATGAATTGGAAAAAGAATCCCATAATGTTTGAATACTCCATTAGTAGTGTAGCGCTTACACAGTCACATCGATTAAATATTTGGGAGTAACATTGCAGAGCGATAAGAAGTGGGACAAGCATGTAATGGCAGTTGTGGGGAAGGCGGATAGTCGTCTTCGGTTCATTGCTAGAATTTTGGGAAGATGTGGTTCATCTGTAAAGGAGATCGCTTATAAAACACTAACATGATCTTTTCTTGAGTACTGCCAAGCGTTTGGGATCCCTATCAGGTCGGATTGAGGGAGGACATAGAAGCAATTCAGAGGCGGGCTGCCAGATTTGTTACTGGTAGGTTTGATCATCAGGCGAGTGTTACGGAAATACTTCAGGAACTCGGGTGGGAGTCTCTAGAGGAAAGGAGGCGTACATTTCGTGAATTGCTACTGAGGAAATTTAGAGAACCAGCCTTTGAGGCTGACTGCAGTACAATTTCACTGCCACCAACTCACATTTCACAGAAGGACCACAAAGATAAGATAAGAGAGATAAGCTCTCGTACAGAGGCATATAGGCAGTCATTTTTCCCCCGTTCTGTTTGGGAGTGGAACAGGGAGGGAAGATGCTAGTTGTGGTACAGAGTACCCTCCGTGACGCACCGTATGGTGGATTGCGCAGTATGTATGTAGATGTAGAATTTGAATGTCCAGCCATTTTTCTTAGGGAGGGGGTGTGGCACTTTCCCGACAAAATACGCCATCTTGAATGACGTCATGGCCGCCATTTTTGATGGCGTCATGCGCTGTTGCCAAGTCTACACGACGCCATCTTGGATTACGTCATCGCCGCCATCTTGGATATATCTGGCAACAATGCAGAGTGTTCCAGAACCGCCCTTTCCCCAATACTGGGTCATGATTTTTCTAATTGAGGGCTGCGTCTTGAATTTTATTTTCTGAGGAGATTCTCTCTGGGTCATAAGGGTGTACCCATATTCCATCTCCTGTCACAACTGCATAGAGAAAGGCGTCGCCGTCATTCTCGTAAGGCAAGAGGAGTTCCTGGCAAATTTCAAGTCTGTGTGCTTTCATTTCAGGAGTCAGCATCCAGGGTACCCATTCTGCACAGATCTCCCGATAGTCCAGCAAGGCAATAATGTGATCCACACGTTCTTGTGAAATGCTTGCAATTTCTCTTTGAGTGATACAACGATCGTCCTGAATCAATCTGTCATCTCGGTGGTTGCTGTCACAGGATGTCCAACCCTTTGTTTGTCACGCAGGTCAGATGGTTCTGCCTCAACATGTTTAAACTTACTCGCCCAATGATGCGCAGTACTCACATCAAAACAATCACCATAAACTGCTTTCATTCTCTGATGAATCTCCTTTGGTGTGACACCTTCTGCTGCCAAGAATTCAATGACTACACATTGCTTAAATCGCATTGACAAGTGAGTTTCTTGTTTTCATATCTTTCATATATATTACTAAGGTGTAATTCGAATATGGCGGCAAGTGTACACGTAACTTTAATCCGCTCTGCAGTTTTTGAGGACTTAATTTCAATCAAGTGTATTGTTTGTGACGAAACAGTGCTAAATGGAATTAGAATATGCGTGTTTAAACATAAATGGTGCCATTCACACTGCTATGCTCAAGATGATTTACAAATACAGTGTAAATGTGACATAGAGTGTAACGGCCGCGAGATCGCGAGTGAAAAGTGCTACGCGGGAATAGAAGACAGCGTGCATGACGAGCTTCAAAAAGAACTTGACATTATAAAAAAATATATAAAAACAATGGAAAATTTGGTACTAACCATACGGGAACTATCTGAATCGCCAAGGCAACAAGATCTCATTAATGCTAGCCATAAAATTCGTAGGTCTGCACAACGAAATGTACAAAGTGTAAACAATACGACTGTAACTAGAAATGTGAACGAACTGATCACTCAAAAAGGCACAAGTGAAAAGTGAATTAAACGCAAGAAAAGAAAGTGCATCTATGGATAAAAATATGAACAAACTATCCACACAAAAATATACAAGTGCATTAAACGGAGAAAAACACAAGGTAAATATTCGTAAAGAAAAAAAAGTAAACAACCACGTTATGCATAAGCAAGGATACAAGCAACAGACATACATTTTTGCAGATAGTCATGGGAGAGGAGTTACGGAAATTATGAGAAGAAATCACCCAGACCTTAATGTAACAGGCATCATCAAACCAGGCGCGCCATTACGCGAAATTCTGAAAAACAGTGACAGCATATTAACGACGGGTAACAGCTGCATCATAATAGGAGGCGCAAATGATGTTTACTGTAATGAAACTTGGCGTGCAACGAGAATCCTAAAGGAAGCAATCAAAAGGATGCCTCGAGTGCATTTCTACATTGTTAACATCCCCAGGAGACACGATCTGATGGAAAACTCGTGCGTAAACATCGAGATTGTTACAGCAAACAGGCTATTTGAGAAAATATGTCGAGGTTTCCAGAATACGACTTTCGTAGAGATAAACAGTGTTCACAGAGAGCACTTCACAAGACATGGTCTCCACATGAGCGTAAAAGGGAAAAAGATTATTAGTGCCGAAATATTTAAATTTATTAATGAGTCATCTGTAATGGAAGTGTCTCCAATCCCAATTCCGCCAAAACAAGAGTTGTCTGTAACAGTGGAACCATCATTATCTGCAGTAGAGCTACAACAAACACCTGTAGCAGCAGCAAAGGCTCAGATATTCTCAGCAGCAGTGTCAGATAAACCAATAGCAGCAGAATCACCACAATCATCAGCAGAGCTGTCGTCATCAGCAACAGCATCCAGAACAGCAGACCCCATAATAGTACCTCAAGGCAATGAAAATGCATGTGAGGAAAATATACAAAGGTCATTAGCCGCAGCAGCTAACAAAGAAGGGCAGTCACCAAGTCGGGGAGCACAGGAGCCACCAGCAACAGCAACCACACAGAAGAGGTACCTGAGGCCTGGGAGATCAACAGCAGAAGCAGCTTCCAATCAAGACAGATGCCTGAGGACTAGGAGACCTGCTACACTAAGTGAGGATGTTTTATGGTACCGAGTAAGTAGAAAGAGAACATGGAAAAAGATGTAAGTAAAACTGTCCATCTTAAATACCAGTGTGACAATAGTGAGAGGAATATAAACACCGGACAAAGATACGATCCAGGGTTAATGACACAAACTGAAAAAAATCACTGCATTGTACCAGAAGCAAAGGGAACAAGTGAAGTGCTTAGTATATTACAGGAATGGGAACTATTACATTTAAAGCCAACTGTTAGTGAACCAACTCAGTGAATTTAAAGGAAAATAATCAGAGTGACCAGTTAAAAATACCACTAAGGCTCATGCACCTAAACATACAGTACCTTAGAAATAAGCTTAATATATTACAGGTTTTTGTAAATGAACAGTCACCTCATATAGTAGTGCTAACTGAGCATGGATTAAAATCTGATGAAATTATTTACTGTAAACTAGATGGCTACTCCTTAGCAAATAGTTATTGTACACAGCAACATAAGGGTGGTGGTGTGGCAGTTTACATTAGTGAGAATCTCGAGTACAAGAAATTAAACTATCTAGACCAGTACAACAAAGAAAGCTTGATTGAAGTGACAGGCATCGAAGTCCACACCAAAGAGTGTAGAGAGGTTATGAGAAAACATAAAGTTATTGGGATTTATCATCCACCAAAGGCTGATGTAGTTAGCGTCATAGATATATGTAGTAGAGTAGTGGGACGTTGTGGTCCCAGTGACCTAACTATACTTGGTGATCTGAATATTGAGGCAAAATCTTCCAGTTTGTGTAATATGAGGTTAATAGATACTCTAAACTCATATAATCTCGTAAATGTAGTAAATAGTGATACCAGAGTAACAAAGTCCACATCTAGCAGAATTGATTACGTTATACTATGTAAACATATTAAAGACAGTGTTAGGTGCTGGAATATGGATTTTCACTACTCTGACCACAAATGCCAGCTTGTAGAGTATGTAAACACAAGCATCACAAAAATGACAAAAGTTACCGCAAATAAAAGAATCCTAAACGAGGGTAACATCCTTGCCCTAAGAAATAAATTAGCTATAGAGGACTGGGATCTGGTTTACCAGACTGAAGGATCTGAAAACAAATGGGCCAAATTCTATGATACTATGCTAAGACACTTTGACAGATGCTGCCCTGTTAAAAAAATACAAAGAGTGTTCACCCATAACCAAAGCGCAAAAACCAACGGACTGATACTTCCAGCAAATATGATAAAACTCAGGCAAAACATCCAGGACCTGGATGTGTTACACAAGTCAACAAACCAGCAGGTTTTTAAGGCCAAGCACAATGAAGCCAAGAAAATCTTTGAGAAAGAGCTTTCAAATCTAAGAAAACAGATATACAGCAGTGAAATAGCTCAGTCAGACAATATAGCCAAGACCTCATGGAGAAATGTAAATCAATTTCGCAAAGCCACACCGAAGCCAGAAACTGAAATTGTAAATATAAGACATGAAGGAAACACAATTAAAGATCCTAATAAAGTCTGCAATGTTTTCAATAAATGCTTTATATCTGCAGCTGTTAGTCCAGTTAATAACACAATTGTGAGTAGTGAGGTAAAGCTCTGCCCCTTTGAAGAGCCACCTTTTGAATTCAAACAAGTAAGTGAAAAAGAAATAGGCAGGATAATAAATAACCTAAAGAATAAGTACTCATTTGGATGGGATGGTTTGTGTAGTATCGTGATTAAAAAATGTAATAAGGAATTAGTTAAAATAATCACCCACCTGGTAAACTGCAGTATTAGAGAACATACATTTCCAAATGTATTGAAATGGAGCACAGTTAAACCAGTGCATAAAAAAGGATCCAAGGAAGAGGTTTCAAATTTCAGGCCCATATCATTAATACCTGTCTTCAGCAAAGTATTTGAAGTTGTGCTGCTGACACAACTTAGTGACTATTTCTTGAAAAATAAGTTCCTAACAGAAACACAACATGGATTCCGAAAGGATCATAGTACTATCACAGCAATTACGGAATTTCTTCACAAAACGTATGGTGCCCTTGATCAAGGAATGCAAACAGCTGGCATATTTCTAGACCTCACTAAAGCCTTTGACTTGGTAAACCATGAGTTACTTTTAAGTAAACTTGAGTCATACAATGTAAATGCTGCATCCATGCAATTGCTGGCTACATATTTACTTAACCGCAAGCAGTGTACAAAGCTGACTTACAAAATCAATAATCAGATCATTAATTTCCAGTCCAAATATGTGACAGTCACGCAAGGTGTACCCCAGGGCTCAATTTTAGGCCCTTTCCTTTTCCTAGTGTACACAAATGATATAGAGCAACCTTTCAACTCCCAATTGGTAACCTATGCAGACGATACCTCACTGTTATTTCTTGGTAAACAAAATGATGAGTTAATGTTGGTAGCAACTGAGGGCCTACGTCAAATAACTACTTATTTCCAAGATCAAGGTTTGAAAGTTAATATCAGTAAATCTCAGTTATTGCCATTTAAACTTACAAACTCACATCAAACCTCTATCAGTGACATAGGTGGAATTGAAGTAGTGGAAACAGAAGGCTGCAGATTTCTAGGTATTCACCTAGATGAAAATCTGAGATGGGTAAACCATATCAAATTTCTTTTGCAATAAAATCAGCAGTTCATTACATCTAATCAGCCAGTTATCAAAAGCAGTCTCACATCAGACATTAAAAACAATTTATTATGGAACCATTTTTGCACAGATTAATTATGGGATAGAGATATGGGGTTGTGCTACCGACATACATATGAACAGAACATTAACCCTACAGAAAAGAGCAATCAGAATTATCCATGGATTAGGGTATAGAGATTCATGCAGGGAAATCTTTGTTCATCATAAATACCTCACAGTCTACTCACTGTATCTTTACAAATTAATTATATTTTTTGTGACACATCAAAACAAAGCAACAAAGTGCTCTGATATGCATGCCTATAATACAAGAAATAAAGACTGCTACTACAGACAAGGAACAAAATTAAAAACAACAGACCATAGTCCATGCATTAGTGGTCAAATATGGTACAACAGATTACTGAGCTCTATAAGGTGCCACAAAGGGAACTTATTCAAAGTGAAACTGAAATATTCCTTAAGTGAATATTAATATTAAACTAAAATAAATTATTGTATATATATATATATATATATATATATATATATATATATATATATATTTGTGTAAAATCTGAATATTTGTAATAGGTACGATGTAACACTCAATATTGTGCCTTATTAGGTACAATGGTACATTTGTATCATGTATATGTAATCACATATGTATATATGACTGTACTAAAGTTGTAAAAAAATGCTATGACGTTTGCAAAAGACACCAGTTGGTGTCTCTATGCAAACAAAATACAATAAATAAAAATAAATAAATAAATTGACCAACCGTCTGCACGTGGTTCCGTACTTTACACTGTAACAACACAACCATTCAGTGCTAAGGCTTCCTGCCAAATGGAGCTGCAAACAAGAGGCTACGGAGCACGCTACTACCTGCTGCGTACAAATGCTGCCAACTATTGAAGAGTTACAAAGGTGGAGGCATTTCTTTTCAGTCAACCTTCGTATGTAATTGAGAGCAGAAAAAAAGAAAAAAATTGATGAAAAGTATGGAGTAGGCTTTCACAGCCGGTATTAGCTCCAACTAAAACTTCTCTCCTCTCAGTCCATTGTTAATATGTGCAACTTCTCCTAATGTTTCGTCTCCGACAGAGGGAGATAGTCTCACAGATGAAGCGGTGGAGTGCATTGTTGGATGTGACAGACAAGAACTGACAAGAAACTTCATGGCAGCTTAAAACTGTGTGCCAGACCAAGACTTAAACTCGGGACCTTTGCCTTTCATGGGCAAGAGCTCCACCGATTGAGTCACCCAAGCATGACTCACGACCCATCCTCACATCTTTAATTCTGCCAGTACCTCGTCTCCTACCTTTCAAACTTCACAGATGATCTCCTGCGAACCTTGCAGAACTAGCACTTCTGGAAGAAAGGACTGACAGTACTTTAATAGCAGCAGAATAGTTATAATTTGTAAAAGGTGTAATTTTTACTTGTAATAGAAACAGTTTCTAATTATTATTATTATAGTTATTATTAATTGAAGAAATAGTTATGTGAATGTAAAAATGTGATGGCAGGTAGTATTGTGTAGGTGGTAATAATGTAAATTGCATAATTTGTGTAACAAGCAATACAACCTGTTTTCAAATTACAGGTAATAGGTTTAAATTTATGTAAGAGACAAAGAAATGTTTTATTGTTTGGAGTTCAATAAACTATGTTATTAGCATCATATGTAATTGCAGAGAATCCTTGTTGTCAGTATTTATTAATTATGTATGGCAGTTAATTACATGCATGTTGTGGGCAACAGGAGCAATTTTTAATACTTTGACTAGTGCGATCTGTTTGTAAATGGGCTCTCTTTAAATAATCCAAATGCAGTATTTAGAAAATGGAACAGGAACTTGCAGGGAACTCATGTGGAATGAGATTCAATGTAGCATGTGAAAAGCGTAAATAATAAATGTAACATTTTCTTTATTGATTTTTTACCCTATGTGAAGTAGTTTTTCCAAAGTGATCTTTAAAAATTACGTCATTAAATGTTTACAGTCAACAGGAATCAAAACATTCAATAAAATAAAGAGGGTTCTGTATGCCTCAGAGCCTCCAGAAACCCTGTGGATAAGTTACGTTACAAGGAAGACTCTAACATATATATACATATATATAGGGGCCCAAAAGACGTAGGCACACTTTGATATTTACTATCTTTGGAACAAAATGATGTATTGTTGCAATTTTGCATGGTAGCACACACCATAGTTTTTTCAATCTTGGCACGCGTTTTCCAGCAGGTGACAGTGCAGCAATGAATGAAGTAAGACTGTCGTTTGAGCAGTGCAATACTGAATTGATACTGGACGTATGAGAACAGGATGGAGGTGCAATGACAATGGCGTAACATGCTCAAAACTCATTCACCAACACGTACAACAGTTTATCGTAGTCAGGATAAATTTGAAGCAGATGGTACTGTTCAGAATGTGCATAAGGAAAAGTCTGGCGAACCAAAAATATCATCAAGTCCAGCTTCTATCACTGCTGTGCTGCAACATTTCACTATGTTACCTCAAAAATCTGTGAAGCAGTTGAAGCAGAGTGTACGTGAAAGTGGGGTAAGCTGATCGAGCACATGATGAATTCTGAAGGTTGCAAAGTGGAAAGTGTACATTCCGAGATCACTGCACACTATAAAAGAGGACGTGCCGGATTGAAGAATGGAGTACTGTGGTTGGTTTGAAGACATGTTGTGCAGGGATGAACAATGTGCAGGGATTGTTATCTGCTCTGATGTGGCTACTGAACAGTACTGTAACCGCCACAACTGTGTGGACAGGATTCCTGAAGATCCTCACATTCACATGGACAAAAACTGTCATCATGCAGTTTGATTGGCCCATTCTTTGAAAGTGCCATAACTGGGCTCTCTGTGTGTATATGAATGTACTTTTCAGAGGATATAATTTAATCTATGCATCGATTCAAGAATAAAAAGCAATATTCTGGATTGATTTATTTTTGGGTGTGGCAAAGGCTTTATACAAGAAGTTATGAGAGTCATTAATTAACAGTTATTCATGCTAATATTTTGCGTGTGAGTCATCTCTGTAGCTGAGCAACCAGCATAGATAGCTGTCATGCAGAGGACCTGGGTCTGATTTTCAGTGCTGCCCCAAGGACTTTTCCTGGTGGGCTAACAAGTATGGGGTGGATTCAGTGTCATGTTGCCAACTGAGGCGCTGCTTGATTGAGACGTATCAGCTCCGTGGTCTGGAAAGTCGGTAAAACGGCCTGGAGAGCCATGTGTTGACTACATGCCCACCATACCGCATCATACTAGAAGGTGTGAAGTACACTAGCAGTTGTATCAAGGGGTATGTAGTTTGATGCATAAATGTCAATGAGATGAGGTGAATTGTGGAATCTTTATCTTTCGATGTGCTGTCGACCTCCCTTTTGGATAATATGATGTTGGTAACTTTCAGGCAAGGTCCATTTATGTGCAATAGAATAAAATCAGTTTTATCATGCCTTGTGTGTTTTGCCTTCATTTATTGAAAAGTACCAACAGCGGCATGAAATTATACATATCTATGTATATACTATTTTGATTAACATGTTAGATACTGATGTGTAAGAGTGGGACCTTACAGGGAACTCATATTGAATGAGATTCAGTGTATCAAGTGAAAGGTATGAACAATAAATTTAACGTTTCCCTAAGTCCATTTCTTGCCCCATTTGAAGCAGTTTTTCCAAAGTGAACTTTAAAAATTATTTCATTAAATGTTTACAATCGACAATAATCAGAAAATCCAACAAAAAAAGAGACCATATGGATAAGTTAAACTATCTGGAACACATTAATATGCTAAACAGTATGATTAAAAACAGTATGTTCGTAAAGTCTGAAACGGACAGCTCAAAGAATGAAGTAAAAACTTTTTCGAAAATAATAAAAAGCGAGATTGGTAGGCGCAATGGACAAAAGAGAAATGTACTTTAATCGCAGAAAGGCAGCGGCAGTATCATCTATTCTTCACATTTGCAGTAATTGTTTTACTACAGCAGCTGTTCGATTGGTTGTAAGGAATTTGTTACTAAGGCGATTTGTCTCCAGCAACAGCTATAGACAACACAATTAACCAGATTTGTGTAATCCTAATAAGTTTAAACGAATTAGAAAAATGTATTAGAAAAATTAAAAATCGAAAGCCCACTGATGTGGACAATTTATCTAACAAAGTTCTGAAGCACTACTGTACATTCATAAATCAAGTATCATATATTCAATGAATCAAGCAACTGAAATACAGCCAGATGGGGTGGGCGAGCGCTTCTAGGCTCCACAGTCTGGAACTGCGTGAGCACTACGGCCGCAGGTTCCAATCCTGCCTCGGGCATGGATTTATGTGATGTCCTTTGGTTAGTTAGGTTTAAGTAGTTCCACGTTCTAGGGGATTGATGACCTCAGAAGTTAATCCCATAGTGCTCAGAGCCATTTGAACCATTTTGAACTGAAATACACTCTCATAAAATCACTTTACAAGAGAAGTAATAAAACAAACGTCTTCAAATTTTGTCCAGTTACACCAATGATGAACATTTCTAAGTTTTTTGAAAAGCTCATGTACAATAGATTTATGGAATATCTTATGGCTGTATGCTCAACAGAAACCTATTTGAATTTCAAAAAGTCATTGCAACTGAAGTGACTGTGTTCTCATTTGTAAATAAAGTTTAGAGTCCCTCAGCAGTAGCATGACACTAGTGGAAATATTTTGTCACCTCTCTACACTGTTCGACAGTATGAACCGCAACATGTTATGTCATGGAAATGTGGCTTTAATTGTATTTAAACAATGGGAACACATGGTGTTTCTAAACACAACACCAGCACCCTCTGGCACTAACTTTTCCACATTTTTATAAAATAATAATCTGCTTATCTGTACAAGCGACAACACACACTTAACGCTATAGCGCTATTTACTGATGACACTATCTTTCTAACTGATAGGTTCCCCCAACAACATTCTGAACAGCCCTAGCACCACTACTTTTGTAAAGATTCTGGACTAATTTGAATCAAACAGTCTCTCTCCCAGTGTCAACAAGAATATATCTATACAATGTTGCACAATAAAGGAAATTACAAGATAATGTGACCACAAAATGAAAAGATAAAGAAATATCAATGGTAGAATCTTCCTGATTCTTGGATCTAAATATCGACAGCAGGTTCAGCTGGAGAGTACGCATATAGTTAGAGACAGAACACAGTACAGTTTCTATTCATATGGCTGTGTCTAACAGCTAAGAGAAAAGCGTAACATACCTACAGGGAATTATTCGAAAAGATGGGGATACTCACTGTGCCTTGCCAGGATATTTTCGCAGTATAAAACTTCTTTGGTATTATCGCTTTTAGAGTTTCTCCAAACAAGAATTCCATACTATAAGTAATCATATAATTCAAAAAGAGAATGGTACACTGTACACAGAAGTTTCTTGTTAGCATAATTTGCAAGCCATTTCATGATAAATATTACAGTGCTTAACTTATAGCAGTTATTGTCTATATTGAAGCTTATTGTCAAAAATATTTCAGAAAAAACTTCGAGAGGTCACTTCTTCCTCTCTTGCTTCGTTTATGAATATTTCTATGTGATCATTCTTTTCTTGATTCTGTCTGAGCAGCTGTATCATGTCATCTGTTGAAATAACAATATTTCCTGATTTTTTTTACATTTACTTATATCATGTAACCAGTGTACAGTATTTTTATATCCTTCTCAGTGACCTCCATATTGCTTATAAAGAGGTTGAAATAAGTGTTCTAAGTACAGATGCTTGAGGTATATAGTGCTTAAAACCACTGATTTGATATATGCCTCCTGATTCTACAATCACAAACTGCTTGCTGTTACCACCGTGTCGTTTTATCCATTGCGTTGCGTTTCCACATAAGCCACAGCTATAAGGTTTTCACTTGATGCCGCTTGGATGGTTATGTGAAAAGCTTTACACAAATCAAGAAACGTAGCAGATACCAGGTTTATTTTGTCTAACGCATCTATAACATATTCTGTTATGTTTTTCTGTAGAGTTTGCTTTTTGGAAACCAAGCTGTACGGGAACCAGAACATTATATTTCTCTAGGAATGTGATCAACCTACTACACATAATCATCTCCAGAATGTTTGAAAAACCAGGTATTAAAGAGACTGGTCTGTACTTATATGGCTCATTTGTCGCCTTTCTTGCATATTGGTATTACATTGCTTTTTTCTTTAAAAAAAATACTCTCCTTTGAATCTGCAGTTTGCTGTAACCAACCAACACAACAAGCGTTCAGTTATTTCTTTTTTTAACGTTTTGTTTCCAGGTATTCTGCCGAATTGTTTTTTCCGTTATACGCTGAATATTCTGATGACTAATCCAACTGATCACATCTACCTCACACTCTGTAAACCTCTGCAAAGTAAATGGCAGAATGTATGTCCGACTGTATAAGTTTTTAGGGTTTGTTCCCGTTCCATTTACGTGTGGAGTGTGGGAAGCATAATTGTTTTAATGCCTCTGTGCATGCCGTAATTAATCTAATTTTATCGCCAAGATCCGTATCTGAGCAATATGTAGGGGGTTGCTATATATCCGGGGAGTCATAATTTAAAGCTCGATCTTGAAACTACGTATGAAGGCTTTCTCAGGATAGTTTACATCTATCTTTAACAGTCTGCCAGTTGAATTTCTTCAGCATCTCTGTGACACTCTCCCTTGCATCAAACAATCCTGTATTGCCCTTCTCTGTATATGTTTAATATCTCCTGTTAGTCCTGGTTGGTGTGGGTCTCGTACATTTGAGCTTTATTCTAGAATGAGTTGCACGGATGACTTGTAAGCAATCTCCTTTGTACACTCATTGCATTTCCCCAGTATTCTACCAATAAGCCAAAGTCTGCCACTTGCTTCTGTGTACTTGCTGCCTGGATTCCAACTAGAATGTGAACTGTTGTTGTCTCACGATGCTGTTTGTAGCCGAGCAGCTAGCAGACGTAACAGGAAATCTCTCAGCACCTGAAGTGGAAAAAAATATTGTGTATAAAATGGAAACAACAACTCAGTAGGTCATCGGGATGCACGCACTGCTTATCATTTGTGTCAACAAAACATGCGCGATCACATTTCTTATTTTGCAATTTGGATTTCGCTGGAAAGTTGGCGTCTATTTTTAAGAGTCCATTTGTTCTAGTTTTTCAGCATCTCTCAAGTATGTTCTCCTGTAGGACAAACAAAACTTTGTAATAGTAGTAGTAGTAGCTTTATTCATCTGCAGATCTCTTTTTACAAGGATATAGGACATGTCAAAGTATTTAGATCAATTTAAAATAAGCTAATTCGTATACACATATATTTACAGACTTTTAGTTAGAGACAATAATTATATTTACTCCTGGTATACAATACTTTTTTACAAATAACTTATTAAATAATGTAATGCCACATTGTGCACTCATATCTCACTATCAGTCACTGCACACACTATACACACATTGCTTCATAACACTTCACTCACTACACACACACACACACACACACACACACTGGTGGTCTCTGGGCCATTTCCTGTACCGCAACATCCCTTTTGTTATCCTGGAAAACTGAGTCAGCATCCCTCCACAATGAGTGAGATGTTGAGCTCAGAAAGAGGAAGAGGTGTTAGTCTTGTGCTATGCATAGCTCAGGGGTAAGTATTTCTAGAAAGGAAAAACAGAAGGGAAAAAAGCATAAAGTGGGGATGTTATTATTTATTTGTATAACATTTTTTATCAAACCCCTACTCTGTTTTAGCTAAGTAATCCTTCGATGTATAAAATGTATTGCAAAACAGGCACTTTTTAGCTGCCTTTTTAAATAAGTGTATTTTTGCAATTTCTTTAATCTCTTTTGGTAATTTATTGTACAGTTTTATGCCTTGGTAGAAAATGCTGTTTTGAGTTTTATTTTTTCTTGGCAGATGTAAGTTGAGTCTATCTCTTGTTGCATGGTCATGGACAGAGCTGTTTATGCAGTAATTACCATTGTTATTTTTTATATGTACAACTGACTGGTAAAGGTATTCACATGGAGAAGTTAAAATCCCCAGTGTTCTGAACAGATCTTTACAATGAGCTCGACTAGTATTTTTCGTTATTATTCTTATGGCTCTTTTCTGGAGTTTGAAAATTGTATTTATATTTTGTGCATTTGTTCCCCAAAAAAGAATTCCATACATAAGAATTGAGTGTGCATATGAATAATATGTAACTATAAGAGACTGCATGTTACACACTGATGATAGTATTCTAAGGGCATAACATGCTGATGACATTCTGTTTGCAAGTACCTCTGTGTGTTCACACCATTTCAACTGAAAATGGTTCAAATGGCTCTGAGCACTATGTGACTTATTTTCTAAGGTCATCAGTCGCCTAGAACTTAGAACTACTTAAACCTAACTAACCTAAGGACATCACACACATCCACGCCGAGGCAGGATTCGAACCTGCGACCGTAACAGTCGCTCGGTTCCAGATTGTAGCGCCTAGAACTGCATGGCTACTCCAGCCGGCCCATTTCAACTGAGAATCAATATTCATTCCTAGGAATTTTGCATTTGTTACACAGTCTAGAGAGGTGCCATCTACATTTAATTTAACGTTGCCATTTTTCCTCTTCAAACTGAAATTCATGGCATTAATTTTCTTTATGTCCAATGTCACTTTGTTACTTATTGACCAATCATAAACTTCCTTGTGAGTTTCGTATGCTTTCTCGGCAAGGAGCTCTTTTGTTTTCTCAGTGACTATAATATTGCTGTCATCAGCGAAGAGGATTTTTTCACCATGAGTAACACTACTGGGAAAGACATTGATGTATATCAGGAACAGTATTGGTCCTAATATGCTATCTTGCGGAACCCCTATATTAATGTATTTTGGTACTGATTAGTGTTTTACCAAATGTTTAGATCTATTTGAAGTGTGTGTTATCTCTACTGTTTCTACCCTATCTGTTAGGTAAGATCTAAACCAGTCGTTAGCTACTTCTCTTATTCCTAATGCTTCTAATTTATTTAATAGAATCTTGTGATAGACTGTATCAACTGCCTTAGAAATATCCAAAAAATGTGCCTGTGACACACTCATCTTTATCAAGAGCATCAAGTACAGCTTTTGTAAATTCTACTATGGCTGACTCCGTATTTTTGCCACTTTGGAAACCAAACTGTGATTCGCTTAACAGATTGTATTGATTCGTATGATTTATTATTCTGTCTGTCATAATTGCTTCTATTATTTTTGAGATTGCTGACAACACAGAAATCGGACGGTAAATTTCTATGTCTTCTGCATTACCTTTTTTAAGCAAAGGTACAAGTCTTGCCCGTTTTAACTCCTCTGGAAATGTCCCTGATGTGATGGATTCATTTATTATATTTATTAAGGGGCCTTGTATAATCCCGGTGCATTGTTTCGGTACACACATTGGTACTTCATGTAAGCCTACTGACTTTTTATTTCTTAATTTTTGAATTGTTTTACTGACTTCATTCTCTGTGGTTGGAAGTAACATCATTGTATTTAGTGCAACAGTTTTTACAGGTGTTATATTTGCTTGCCGGAATTTTTGCTGTAACTTCTCTGCAATACTTAAAAAATGCTCGTTTACATAGTTTGCTAAGATGTGTAGATCATTTATTACTTTATCCCCAGTATACGCCATCGATTTCTCTTCTTCGTCATATTTGATAACTATACAGCAAGTAGTTGTTACATGTGACATGTTCTATATCCGAGTAATGTAGTTCCAAGGAACAGATCCAAGGAACAAGAAATGAATAAAATAAAGTAATCGCTATACCACAGTCTAACATAACAGTCGCGACACTCACTGCTGTAAAAGTTGTTGCCGTTTGACAGATGGAGCGACACTACCGCTCAGAGTGGCAGGTAAGGTGAACGTCAGACGCGTCGTAAGCATAATGTTTGTTTGCATCCATTTCCTACGTAATTTCCGAATTATTCGAGTTAGTTTGTGTAGTATCAGAAGGCATATATGTTTCTAAAATTGCTTCTAAAATAAGCGCAAGTATGGACAAAAACCATGAATTGAGTGGCAAGCTACAACACATTCGTGAAGAAACACTTGTGACATTGGACAGAATTGCAGCTTACCACGTTGATATCAAAAGAATATAAACACACAGATTCACATGTAAGAAGCACAGACGTGTACCTCTACATGCAAAAGCGATGGACAGCTCGTTTATCGTTATGTAGGCCTACTGTGTTTGTCATTGTCACTTGTTTCCACGACCTTCATCTTTATATTATTCCAAGTGGGACAAGCAACTGACAAATAGTGGGATAAATATGCTGAAAACCTGAGCTGATTACATTACATTTCACGAAAAACCAAATATTTGAATAATTTTCAAACAATCTGTCTGTAGCACTTTCCTTGTCCCATAATAGTTTCGCTCGAAGTCTAGCGATCTGAACATTCTGACACTTCACACGCTTTAGTAAGACACGAACAGCTGCACTTAATCTAGCCATTTCATCGTCAAAGCAGGTCTTGTGTTGATGATTCTCACGAATCTGGCACTAATAAATGGAGAGTTGAACTAGCTGCTTCTGTGTCATAGGACTGTTTTACAGCTTTAGATTGACTGTCGAATCTTTGTGGCAGTTTCTTCTTTATCGTCAGTTGAGGTCAAACAGTGGGGATACTGCATTCCACACGAGTTTGTTATTGTCTGCGTTCATGACCTGGTTTTGTTCGAAATGTAGCGAACAAAACCTAATATTATTAAACAGATAAACTGGGTCTTTCTTCATAAGGTCTTCTCGTCTGCTATTAACTAGCCATTTTTTTGCTCCTAAAACGAAACATTCATGATTTATACACATACATTTGTAAATGAATCCTGACGATACAGTTTAGTAACATGATGGTACATACCTCTCAGGATCCTTAGGAAACCTAAAAAAGACAGCTGTGGTGTCTTCTTCCTATTGCTGCTGCAATTTATTGCGCTACAAACGCTCCCGATGGTAAAAATCATTGTATAAATCAAAATAAACAATCACTATTCGCTTTGACGATCGCGCCGAACTCACAGTTCAACCTACCGGCCGCTTGGAGCACTGCTGGCGCTAAGGGCAACAAAATCGAGGCTAAGTGTCGCGACTGTTATGTTAGACAGTGGCTATACGCTCTCTCTATCGCTTCCTCCAGAATATCGATACATACAAGTCGATCAAGTTCTCGTTCGATATGTATTTCACGTTTGTTTATTTAGTTGACATGTGACAGCAAAATATATTCTTTTCCGTCTTTGTGTGTTTATGCAGTATTTATGTTTCATGCACTGGAGTTTTGTGACAGATGAAATAAAATTCTCCGAAATTATGACAATGACAGTTTAGTCATCATTTTGTATACTTACAATGTGATTAATGAATGCACCAAACAAAAACGAGCAGAAAGGAAGTCACACTCCAGACAACATTAAATATTATCGTAGGCGAATGGTGAGTTGCGAATATGAATATTTGATGGATGGGTTAAGTGAGAGAAACAATTTGTCAAATGGATAAATGATGTGCCGACCGGTTTGTTCTGTATGTCTGGCGGAATGTTGTATTAATGAGTTAGTTTCTTTGCTTTCTGTTGTCATTACGTTAAAACGGTTTACATTAATTCAAGAGTAGCTGAGAGTTAATTTGTTTCTAAATGTCAAAAATTAGAACCAAGTATTATTTGCAAATTTAAAGGTCTTTCCAGTTAAATCCACACTGGACGACTAACTTGGACTAGATCATCTACCAGTTCCATAGGTTTTTTTTGTGTTTTCAATTTCTCGTATTACGCCCAGAATTGCACATTTCATGGGCACTCTCGATTAATTCACATAAATTTATAAGGATCATTTGTGTATGTGTAACACTATACCAGCCTCTTTTTGTAGGAAGCTGTTGATCGCAATGTATTAGAAATTGATATTTTTCACGGAAAAAATCTCCAAATCTCTTTTTTAACCGAGAAACGGCAGAGTGGGCTGGAAAGCTGAACTCAATCCGTAACCACGTATTTCCTTTCCGCCCAAAATATTATGAGTGACAAATTTTAAAATTTCTTTCACCACGCTCCCTCGTAACACATAATGTACACTTGCTTCAACTTGAGGGCTACATATTCTAATCAAATTCAGGAAGCGATTCGATGTTTAATGCGTCAAGTGCTTTAGCCCTTGTAACCCTTTGCTTTACGGTTATGTATCCCGAGTACGTTTGAGTTTCCCAAATTTCTTCGCTTTATCACAATCTGCTTCTAATTTATCATTAAATTACACATCCATTCGAAAATCACTTTACACCATACTGTGCGAATGTTTCCCTCTATTTGTCACAAGGAATCTGCTCATGACCTGTCAGCACATAATAATGAAACATCCTTTACTCCCTCACTCTGCAGCTATCGACATGGGCTATGTTACCATAAGATACAGGAATATTCAGATGTGAACTATGTTGTTTTTCATAGAATTTTTTTATTCAGTGCAAGAAAATCACAGCCACATTAAGTGTGAAATGGTATAATAAAAATTGAGCTATTGTATGACTTAATCTCAAAATTGTGATGGGGCTTTCTGAAACAAATCGGAAAAAATTATTTGTTCATTCCACATACATGTCACATAATGGCCATGACGGTTATACTAGAATTGAATGGAAGGCATGATTTACTGTGCACCGTCTGACATACATTGACTGTAGTAGCTAGTGGATTACGTATAGTTGTATGCATATCGGTTACAGAAATTATTTAGAAGGGAGAACTATTGTAATATTCTTCATAAGTAATACTCCTGTTTGTGATTGTGTGGTATTCTAGTACTGTTCTAAATTAAGGAATGCATAAGGGGCAGATAGAGTTATAGCACAATGAAGTTAGGTACCGTCTAATTTTTGTTCTTCAAAAAATATAATTTGAGGCAATTACAAGAGTTTATTCTGTGAAAAAAATATACGTATCGGTATTGGGGAGCGCACATAATTGAATAAATAACTAAGTTGCTCTAGATCGTTTATAGCAATAACACACACATTCAGACACAGAACCACACAGATACCCAAACGCGCACTCCTGTGATGATGGAAAGTCTTGCGTAGCCACAGGAGCCTCTGTTTTGGTACCAGTGTGGTTGTGTGGTGAGTGTGTGTTCTATTGTTAGGATAAGAACTAGTGCTCAAAGCTAGTGTGAGTGCTGTTTTGTCCAATGTAGACGAGTGGTTGCCTTTCCCTTATTTTACATACATACACTATGTGATGAAAAGTATCTCAACACCCCCAAATTCATATGTTTTTCACATTAGTTGCATTGTGCTGCCAGGTACTCCGTATCAGCGATCTCAGTAGTCATTAGACATTGTGAGAGAGCAGAATGGAGCACTCCACAGAACTCGCAGACTTTGAATGTGGTCAGGGATTGTGTGTCACTTATGCGATATGTCTGTACATGAGATTTCCACACTCGTAAACATCCCTAATTCCACTGTTCCTGATATGATAGTGAAATGGAAACGTGAAGGGACATGTACAGGGTCAATCCATATGAAGTGGTCCAGTGATGGTTGCTTGACCATTTTTAAATATTTTAATTTTTTTGTATGTGATTGCCCTATATTTGGGAAGTTCAAAACAGTTTTTTTTTAAATAATTTATCTTGCACCTTTACTGGATGGTGGCCATTTTTATTTGTAGGCCCGCGACGATTTTTCAGTCTGGAGACATTAGCGAAAATTTGGATATCTCTGCACTGGTTTAAGTTAAAACATTGCAATTGACATGATTGCTTTTCTAAAAGTGTCCTCTACAACATTGTCTATTACACGAAATACCCTAAATTCAGAAATAACCGCTCAAAATGTCCTCCAAAGTTGGGTATCCAAATTCTCAAAAATCCACTTTTTAGGCCCAAAAATAACAAACAAGGCGTGATTTATGAGTGTCTATTTTTTTCCTATAGTTAGATAACATACACTACTAGCCTCATATAGAGCAAGAACACTTACAAATGTTTTCTTAATTTTTTATCAGGTGGGACTGAATATCAAAATGTGATTTTTGCACAGTTTGTACACCTATATGATAGCAATGTACTGTAAAAATTTCAACATTGATATCTGACTGTGAACAAAGATATGAATTTTTGAAACTGAGGATATAATTCACATTACTCTACAACTGATCTTAGGGCTGTTGCCTATTTAAGTGGTTTATTGTTTCTTGTAATAAATTTTAATTGTGACATATTTAGTTAACACCATCACCCAATATTCATCCAGTTTATTTATTTTTAATAATGCAATATTAAACAATAGGAGCTTTTGCTTTTGTTCTATGGTAATAAAAATACCCATGTACGTTTAGGTTTATTGTCAATAAAGAAATACATTATTGCTGGGTGTGGCATTGTTGTAGTCAGTATGTTCTGAAACCTCTGTTAAAGTGGATGTACATACCTCATCGAGAGTGTAGGCTGTGTTAAGTGCTTTGTTCTGTGTGTAATTTGGAATTAATTTTGAGAGATTAACTGGAATGCAATAAAATGGATGAACAGTGCTCTGTTGGACGGATAGCATGTGAAGTGTGTCACAAAACAGTTTACGGTTCAGTTTCAAAAAACTTGAAAAATGTCAATGACTTTGATGAAGTTCGACAAATTTTGTTTAAATTCCGAGTAAGTTCTTCTGTAACATCAGTGTGTGAGTATCATGAGAAGAAATATATTCTGAAGTACAATCACATTTTTGGAAGAATGTGCTGTGATCTACTTAAAGTTCATGAAAAGCCTATTACGAAAGGTTTGAGGGAAATAAAACTTGAACATTTTTCCTTGTTATGTGAGAGTGAAACAGCTTCCCAAGTGAAACGTAATGTGATTCCTGGAAATTCTCTGTGCCCAAATTGTTGCTCAAAAATATTTGTTGTGAAAATCCAGAGCCAGAATCACGTAACCTTGTTAATGACATCTATATTCCTACTGAGGAAGCTGTTAGCATATTGGATTTTGCTTGTTCTAAGTTAGACGTATCTCCTGCATCGAAAATAATAAAATTAAGTAACAGAAAAAGAAAAGCAGCTATTGAAAATAAGGTTCAACATTTTTCAGACAAAATTAGAAAAGACTTGGAAATCCTGCTTCAATAATACAGATACTGTACCAACATTATTTCTAAAGAAGAAGGAAACCTACCACCAGCATCATCTGACACTGAATATCTGAGCTTAATAGAGAAATTAAAATTAAATGTTTAATGACATCTAAAGAGGAAAAAGTTAAAATTTTAAGTTTGCTCCCTGACTCATGGTCAAGAGAAAAAATAGTTCATGAATTCATTGTTTGGTTAAACTAACCCGAAAATTAGTGAATGAGAAAGGCATTCTTCCAGTTTTAGGAAAGAAGAAAGGAGTAGGTATAAGTGAAGATTAGATTTTAGATTATATTAGATTAAGTATTCATTCCATAGACCCATAAAAGAGGAATTCATCCTGGGTCTGGAATATGTCAGACAAACACATTACAAAAATGTAATTAGAATAACTTGAGTTTCATTAATTTTAATGGTCCTCAGTCAGTAAACAGTAAAATTATGTACATGAATTAAATTTAAACTTCTAATATTTACAGGTTTAATACTTATCTGCTTTCATTAAATCCATCATTCAAACATTTGCTAGTTTCTTGGCTATTACAACCAAAACAATTAAAAAGATCCATCAGTTTTTTTGAAGATGATGAAAATAGTAGAATGTGCCCAGGTTGCAAAGATAGCAAAAGAGTTGTTATAAATGGAGTTAAAATAACAAAGCAGAAATGACCAATGCTGTCAAATTTAAATGAACTTTATGTAACTTTCAAAAATTCTCATCCTGAATGCAAAATTGGAAGGTCCAAATTTTGTGACCTCTGCCCGAAGTGGTGTATTTTGGCTGGATCCTCAGGGACACACTCCGTATGTGTTTGTTTATATCGTCAAAATGTCAAACTGATGATTGCGGATGCATAACTCAGTGATCGTAACTACAAACAGTTACTAGATTTAATGGTATGTGACACTAACAGTTATGACTGCATGATGAGTTTGTGTAATAAATGCCCTGGTAAGGAAAACGTTATTGAACTGTTTCACGAATATGATGAGGAAATGCCAGACAGTATTACCTTCAAATAGTGGGTCACAACTGACAGGGCAGAAATGATAACAGTGGTTAAATCTCAGGAAGAGTACTTGGAATCTTTAATTGATAACTTAACAAAAACTCAAAAGTTACCACTATGTTTCTAAATCCAAAGTAAGTTTTTAAAGGACAAAAAAGCACAACTTCATGAAACTGAATGCAAAGTGCTAGCTGATTTTGTGGAAAATTTTACATTTGTGATTGAGAATGCAATACAAGAGTACTACTGGGCCAATGACCAGGCAACAGTGCATCCATTTATTCTCTACTTTAAAAATGAGAAAGATGAAGTTTACAGTTCTTCAATTTGCATTCTAAGCGACTACTTGGAGCACAACACTTTGGCTGTACATGTGTTTCAAAAGTATGTAATAAATTACATAAAAGAAAATTTTCCCTAGGTTGAGAAGCTGATATACTTTTCAGATGGATGTGGTAGCCAGTATAAGAACAAAAAGAATTTTTCAAATTTGTGCAACCACAAAGTAGACTTTGGGTTGGAGGCTGAATGGCACTTTTTGCATATTGCCATGGTAAAAATGCATGTAATGGAGTAGGAGGTACAACAAAACATGAAGTAAATAAAGCCAGCCTACAAAGGCCAACTATAGACCAGATGCTCACAGTAAAGGATATATAAGTCTTTTGCAAGGATAATATTAAAGGCATTACATATTTTCTGATCAAGAAAGAAGAAGTGGTTCTGCATATGAAAGCAACACCTCAAACCAGGTTTGAAAACTGTATAGCTATAAACGGAAGAAGGCATTTTCACAAATTCCTTGACATTGCAGAAAACTTAGTTTGATGCTATGTAACACGAGAAACCGAAATTTATGGGGTTCATTGTGTCAGTAAAATCACATCTCTGTCTTTAACTTTGAATGACATTGCGGCATGTGTGAATGATGGACAGTGGTGGCTTGCAGAGGTTGAAAGAATAAGTTTGGAGAACAATGATGTTTTTGTGCATTTTTATTACCATGCTGGTCCAAGAACATCATTCAAGAAATCTACTAGTGATAAAGTTTGGATATCAATGAAAAATGTTTTAAGGAAACTTTCAGTGCTTGAACTTACCACAGCAACTGAGAGATCTTATTCTATATCAAAGAAGCTGTCTGAAGAAATAAGCGTTCTTAACATTCACCACCAGTTTTAGGAACAGTCGCATCTCAAAGGATGTTTTAACTGAAAATATTTCTTTATAGTAGCCTACGTCAAAATAATATAAATGTTACTTTCAGTAATGCTTCCACTTTTTGTGTATAATTCAGTACCTTACTTCAATAATAATTGATTATATCCCACCAATATCACATATGAATAGGCTACAGCCATAAGATCAGTTGTAGAATAATGTGAAGTATCTCCTCATTTTCAAAAATTCATATCTTCATTCACAGTCAGATATCAATGTTGAAATTTTTACAGTATGTTGCCATCATATAGGTGTAATAATTGTGCAAAAATCATATTTTTATATTCAGTCCCGCAGGCCAGTGTGGACAAGTGGTTCTAGGCACTTCAGTCTGGAACCGCGCGACCTCTACGGTCGCAGGTTCGAATCCTGCCTCAGGCATGGATGTGTGTGATGTCCTTTGGTTTGTTAGGTTTAAGTAGTTCTAAGTTCTAGGGGACTGATGACCTCAGATGTTAAGCACCATAGTGCTCAGGGCCATTTTATTCAGTCCTACCTGAGATAACTAACCACATACTTTACAAAAAATGAAAATTTTCAAATTTCAAAACTTCATAAAGAATTAAGGAAACATTTGTAAGTGTTCTTGCTGTATATGAGACTAGTAGTGTATGATATCTAACTATAGGGAAAAAATAGACTCTCATAAATTACTCCTTGTTTGTTATTTTTGGGTCTAAAAAGTGGATTTTTGAAAATTTGGTTACCAAACTGTGGAGGTCGTTTTGACCAGTTATTTTTTAATTTAGGGTATTTTGTGTAATAGACAATGTTGTAGAGGACTCTTTTCTAAAAACAATCGCTAACGTCACTAAACTGAAACATCGTCACACGTTTACAAACTAAAATGGCCGCCATTCCGTAAAGGTGAAAGGTAAAATTTTTCTAACAACTGTTTTGAACTTCACAAATATGGGGTACTCACATATAAAAAAAATTAAAATATTTAAAAATGGTCAAGCAACCAACTTAATTTTTATTGGACCACTTCATTTGGATTGACCCTACAGCACAAAAGTGTACAGGCCAACCTTGTCTGTTGACTGACAGAGACCGCCAACAGTTGAAGAGGGTCATAATGTGTAATAGGCAGACATCTATCCAGACCAACACACGGGAATTCCAAACTGCATCAGGATCCACAACAAGTACCATGACAGTCAGGTGGGAGGTGAGAAAACTTGGATTTCATGGTTGAGTGTATGCTCATAAGCCACACAATAGGCCGGAAAATGCCAAATGATGCCTCACTTGCTGTAAGGAGCATAAACATCAGACGATTGAACAGGAAAATAACACTGTGTGGAGTGATGAATCACGGTACACAATGTGGCAATCCGATAGCAGGGTGTGGATATGGCAAATACCCGATGAATATCATCTGCCAGCATGTGTAGTGCCAACAGTAAAATCCAGAGGCGGTGGTGTTATGGTGTGGTTGTGTTTTTCGTGGAGGGGCTTCCACCCCTTGTTGTTTTGTGTGGCACTATCACAGCATAGGCCTACATAGATGTTTTAAGCACCTTCTTGCTTCCCCCTGTTGAAGAGAAATTCGGGGATGGCGATTTCATCTTTCAACATGATCAAGGACATGTTCATAACGCATGGCCTGTGGTGGAGTGGTTACATGACAATAACATCCCTGTAATGGCCTGTCCTGCACAAAGTCTTGACCTGAATCCATAGCACACCTGTGGGATGTCTTGGAACACAGACTTCATGCCAGGCCTCACCGACCAACATCGATACCTCTCCTCAGTGCAGCACTCCAGGAAGAATGGGCTGCCATTACCCAAGAAACCATCCAGCACCTGATTGAACATGTACCTGTGTAAGGGGAAGCTGTCATCAAGGCCAAGGGTGGGCCAACACCATATTGAATTCCAGCATTACCGATGGAGGGCGCCATGAACTTGTAAGTCATTTTCAGCCAGGTGTCCGGATATTTTTGATCACATAGTGTAGTGCTTTGTAAATGCCACAATTAACAATTAAAATTTTACCCTGCAGTAATGTTGAATTTCATGGTTTAATAAACATTTTGCGATTATTCTCAGTTGGTTTCATAGCTATAATTGGTGTATCATCTGAAAATTAACAGGATTAATGCATAATACAAAAACTTATTGGGGAATCCATTTTATAAATATACAGACTCATAAAATCAGCTTTGAAGTTTGAATAGTTTAAGGGATTACAGAAGTGTGTGAAACCACCTGACATGTTCCACATCACTATGAAGTGTCGTATTCATGATCTATGGAACAAGTACTAATCAAATCTGCTTTGACCCATGACATTATCAATGTGGTGGAAATGCCTATTCTTCTTCTTCTTGGTTGGCTCTACAATCCTCGAAGAACCTTGGTCTCCTGTATCACCTGCCTCCATTCTTCTCTGTCCATCGCCTCCCTTCTCCAATTTCTTATTCCCATCACCTTTAGATCTTCTTCCATATCGTGCAGCCACCTTCTCCCGTCAGCTTTTCCCATGAAAACTTTCTTGACACTCTGATTTTTTGGCTTTCTCTGTACATGTCCTGCCCATCTTAATCTTCCTTGCTTAATTTTAACAACAATATCCATATGTCCAAAAAGTGTTTGTAGTTCTACATTTGTCCTTACTTTCCAGTCATCTTCCTCTCTCACTGCTCCAAATATCCTTCTCAGTATCTTTCTTTCGCATCTCAATAACCAGTTCTCCTCCTTTAATGTCAATACCCAGCCTTCTAATCCATATATTACTATAGGTCGTAATATGGTTGTGTATATTTTGATTTTTGTATTCCTACTAACATTCCTGGAATTAAATACATTCTGCAAGGCAAAATAGCAACGATTTCAACACTCTATCCCTTCTTGAATTTCTACTGCTACTTTATTGTCCTCCATTATTACAGAACCTGAATATTTAAACGTTTTCACTCTTTCACAGAATTCCTTTGTCCGTTTATATTGGGCTCCCCCATCACCATATACTTTGTTTTATTTACATTTACTTCTAAACCTACTTCTCTTGCTGCTTCCTTTAACGCATCGTAGTTCCCCTTTAGTGCCCTTACATTCCTTGCCATTAATGCTATGTCATCCGCATATGCTACCACTTGAACTTGCTGATTAAGTATTGTTCCTCCTGGGTTTATCGGCATTTGCTGCATCACCTTTTCTAAAACTCAATTAAATAGCATTGTAGAGATCACATCTCCCTGTCGTAGCCCTGTCCGTACTTGGAATTCACCAGACAGTTCTTGCTCTGTTCTTACTTTACACACTGTTGCTTTCATTGTCATTTCTGTTAAACTGACCAGTTTTAGTCAGATTCTAAATTCTTTCGTGATCTGTATAATTTTCTTCCTGTGTAGGCTGTTGTACGCTTGCTTAAAATGAATGTACAATTGATGTAGTTGCTTGTCATACTCATAAAATTTCTCTAGCACTTGTCTTAATAAAAATATCTTATCCACTGTGGATCTGTTCCTCCTAAATCCAGCCTGATAGTCCCCCAATATCCCTTCTATCATCCCTTCTAGTCTGGGTGCTAAAATTTTACTAAATATCTTATATGTTACATCCAAGAGAGTGATTCCACGATAATTGCTGCATTCTGACTTGTCGCCTTTTTTATGTAATGGACAGATAATTCACATGTTCCAATTCTTAGGCATTACCTCCTTTATCCATATTTCCTTTATCAATTCATGGACTGCCTCCTCCATTTTCTTCCCCCCATATTTTAATAATTCGGCCTCTATGCAATCTTCTCCTGCTGCTTTATTATTTTTTAGGCTCTTGATAGCATTCTTCACTTCCTCTAGCTCTGGTACTACTTCCTCTTTCCGATCCTCTACATCTAACTCTGATTCCAATTCTGAGTCCTGTTCCCTTTCATTCTCAATCACAGTTCCTTCTTCTTTATCCCCTTCTTTCCCATCAAACAGTTCGGTAAAATACTTTTGCCACCTTTCTAGGACTTTACTTTTATCTCCAATTAGATTTCCATCCTTATGCTTATAGAAAACTGCTCGCAGTTGGAAACATTTCTTCAAATCTCTTGTTCTTTCATAGAACCTTCTGATCTCTGTATTGTCTTCAATTTCGTCCAGCTGCTCTATCCTTCTCCTTTCATGCTGCCTTTTCTTTACCCTACGAAGCTTATCCGCTCTTTTACCTCTTTTCTCTGTATTCTTCTGCTGCTAACCTTTGCAACATTCTCTGTCTCGTTTCATTTCTCTCGTGTATTACCGTTAAGCATTCCACGGTGAACCACTTGACCACCCTTTTGCTTTGTTCTCTCCTCAGTATCTCTTCTGCAGCCTCACTAATGGCAGCTTTCAACGACTCCCATTTAGTTACCACATTATCTTCATTCCCTGTGTTTCTCCTTGCTTCCAGTATCTCTTCTAGTTTCTTCCTATATTCTTCCTGTGTTTCATTCATTTGGGGTCTGTGTATATTGTGTTTCATTCTTATATTATGGAATGTAGTCTAATTAAGTCGGGTGATGCTGAGGGAATTAGATTAGGAAATGAGGCACTTAAAGTAGTAAAGGAGTTTTGCTATTTGGGGAGCAAAATAACTGATGATGGTCGAAGTAGAGAGGATATAAAATGTAGGCTGGCAATGGCAAGGAAAGCGTTTCTGAAGAAGAGAAATTTGTTAACATCCAGTATTGATTTAAGTGTCAGGAAGTCATTTCTGAAAGTATTCGTATGGAGTGTAGCCATGTATGGAAGTGAAACATGGACGATAAATAGTTTGGACAAGAAGAGAATAGAAGCTTTCGAAATATGGTGCTACAGAAGAATGCTGAAGATTAGATGGGTAGATCACATAACTAATGAGGAAGTATTGAATAGGATTGGGGAGAAGAGAAGTTTGTGGCACAACTTGACCAGAAGAAGGGATCGGTTGGTAGGACATGTTCTGAGGCATCAAGGGATCACCAATTTAGCATTGGAGGGCAGCGTGGAGGGTAAAAATCGTAGAGGGAGACCAAGAGATGAATACACTAAGCAGATTCAGAAGGATGTAGGTTGCAGTAGGTACTGGGAGATGAAAAAGCTTGCACAGGATAGAGTAGCATGGAGAGCTGCATCAAACCAGTCTCAGGACTGAAGACCACAACAACAAAACAACAACATTATTCTTTTGGTTTCTTATCAAATCTATCTTCTGCCTATATCTAATTCGTACTAAGTAGTGCCCTGTGTCTCCATCTGAACCTCTGCAGCTGCTAACTTCCATAATATCTGTTGCATGCCTTTTGTCTATGAGTACGTGATCTATTTGGTTTCTTGTGTTTTCATCATGTGATACCCATGTACGTTTCTTAATATCTTTCCTTGGGTGATAGGTGCTTTTTATTATCATGTTCTTCTCACTGGCGAAGTCAATCAGTCTGAGCCCATTATCATTACTGTCATTGTGTAGGCTTTCCTTTCATATTATACTTCTATATATCTCTTCTTTCCCTATTTTTGCATTTAGGTCTCCAAGTATTATTTTCACATCGTGCTTTTGAATTTTACCAATTTCTTCTTCCAATTTGGCATAAAATATATCCTTTGCTTCTTCATCTGCCTCCTCCATAGGGGCATAGACATTCACTGTTGTAACGTTAAAAAATTTTGCCCTTATCCTTAGAGAACACATTTCGTCACTTATTGGCATAAAACCAATTACATTAGCCTTCATAGACCTAAGTAGAAGGAAACCAGTGCCATAAAATCCTGTATCTCCACCATTGTACATCATTAAATGTTCCTCCAATGCTATCATTCCTTGCCCTTTCCATCCAGTTTCTTGTATTGCTGCTATTTTCACTTGATACTTATCTAGTTCATTCCCAGTTTCTTGTAGCTTTCCAGGCCTCTTGAGTGTCCTCATATTCCATGTAGCTATCTGAATATCCGTGTTCCTTCACTTTAACTGTGTTTCTTGCAGGGTCAGCAACAGGCAATCCTTTCCGTTCTGAGGCACGTGTATAGTATCTGCAGCAGCACTTTTTTCTGGGGTGGAGTTGTTAGCCACACGCCCAACCCCCAACTTGTGAGGACCTGGATTTTTTTTAGGGTTACTCATCTAGGAGGGTTGGCTGCCCTACGCCTATAGAGACCCCCCACCCCTGCGCTACGTTGTGTGACACACTTTGTCTGACCCCTCCATCGAGACCAATCTGGCTTGTGTGGCCCTGCCAGTAGCTACACTACTGCCGGCACAGCTCTGGACTTTGTCAGAGCGCGCAAACACTCCCGCCCAGCACTGAAGGTGCCTACGATAAGGCGATGTCCCCTGGGAGGGAATGCCTATTCTAAGCAGCTCTAATATGGTGCCTATTATGTCAGTACATACACATGGCAACAAACATGAAAATACATATAAATAAATCAATAACATATCCCTCCAAAAATACAATCAAACTAACAGAAAAACTGCGGAAATTGGGGAGGGGGGGGGGGGTGTTAGGGTGAGGCAAGCTAAATATAACAGTAAAAAAAAATTGAACCGCTATCCCAAAACACACAAAATGATGAGAAAAAAAACCCAACAAAATTACAACATTCCGCAAAACCAACAAAAGTCTACAGGAATCAAACAATTCACTTGACCTGTATAGGTCAGCCACAGCTGACAATACCAAAACACCAACACCTACAATTAAAACTACGAAAATTGTAAAGGAACATTTCCCTTATCTATATAGATCAGCCACAGCTGACAATACCAAACACCAATACCTACAGTTAAAACTACAAAAATTGGAATTGGACATTTCCCTAGACCCATATAGGTCAACCACAACTACTGATACCAAAAAAACCAACATCTTCAACTACGAAAAATAAAACCACAACAACTCAAAAATCAAAATATCCTGATGCTTGATAAACCTTATCCTAAGCACCTCTAAAGTGTTAACATTTTGTTTGTTGATCTCATACACCCATTTCTTATCTACAATCATTGTGCTGTTTTGGAAAGCTCTATTGCTTCTACGCTTTTCACATGTGATTTTTACTTTATAGCTGAAGCCTAAGAAAACAGTGTGTAATTGCACTTGTCCATCATACACACAACAAAGACATCTTTTTACTTCCTTAAACATTAAATCTATATTACAAATCACATTTCCTCTGTTTTCTGTAGATTATAAAGTACTGAAATTGCTTTTCACTTTTTTCATTGAAGAACTTGGTGTGTGGTTACAGTTATTAGCATTGCCCTGTGAATTACTATGTCTGTTTCCATGATAACATGCATTTTTTTAAATTTGAAAATGTTTTGCACTTTTTTGTTTCTAAATCAAAAAGTATCATCTCAATAATCGCAATAAAGCAGCTACAGAAAGTCATATGCACACTCAATAACACGACACAACTGAAGCAACAAAAAGTTCTAAAGAGAACAACTGAGGAACTGAACATTGCGTGACAAGTATGAGAAATTTATAGTGACATATGGCCTCTCAGAAGTATGAGATGTATGTGTGAAAGTAAAACTCAGTCAGGGAACTAAAAGTTCCGTGTTAATGGCTGAAGTGAGTGTGGAATGTTCAAATGTGAGTTGGAATGAGAACAGTTCATTAAAATATGACAAAATAGAAGAGTCGTGATTGAAGCTTAAACATATCATAAACTTCGCTCTTAAATGTGTGAGAAAGATAATATGAGGTAACAAAGATCCATTTTGGTTTGATTGCAATATTAGAAGAATCTACATCTACATAGATACTCCACAGGCAACTGTACTGTGCATGGCGGAGGGTACCTTGTACAACTATTTGACATTTCTTTTCCTGTTCCACTGCAGATAGAGTGAGGATAAAACAACTGTCTATATACCTCCGTATGAGCCTTGAGTTCTCGTATCTTATCTTTATGGTCCTTATGCGCAATGTATTTTGGCTGCTGTAGTATCGTTCGGCAGTCAGCTTCAAATGCCAGTTCTCTAAATTTTCTCAACAGTGTTTCTCGAAAAGAACGTCGCCTTCCCTCCAGGGATTCCTATTTGAGTTCATGTAGCATCTCCATAACTCTTACATGTTGTTCAAACCTACCGGTAACGAATCTAGCAGCTCGCTTCTGAATTACCTCAATGTCTTCCTTCAGTCTGACCTGGCATGGGTCCCAGACACTTGAGGTGTACTCAAGAATACGTCGTACCAGCATCCTATATGTGGTCTCCTTTACAGGTGAACCACTCTTTCCTAAAATTCTCCCAATAAGCCGAAGCCTACCTATTGCCTTCTCTACCACAGTTCTCACATGCTTGTTCCACCTTATATCGCTTTGCACCATTATGCCCAGATATTTAAATGACTTAACTGTGTCAAGCAGGACACTAATAATTCTGTATCCGAACATTACAGGTTTGATCTTTCTACTTATCTGCATTAACTTACATTTCTCCACTTTTAGGGCTAGTTACCATTCATCACACCAACTGGAAATTTTGTGTAAGTTGACTTGAATCTTCCTACAGTTCATCAACTTCAACATCTTATCATAACCACATCATGATCAGCTAACAACTGCAGATTGCTGCCCACACTGTCCGCCAAATCATTTATGCATATAGAGAACAACTGTGGTCCCGTCAAACTTCCCTGGGGTGCTCCTAACGATACCCTTGTCTCTGATGAACACTCGCCGTCGAGGACAAGACGCTGAGTTCTATTATTTAAGAAGTCTTTGAGCCACTCACATATCTTTGACTTATTCCATATGCTTGTATCTTCATTAACAGCCTACAATGAGGCACCATGTCAAATGCTTTCTGGAAATCCAGAAATATGGAATCTTCCCATTGTCCTTCATCCGTAGTTCTCAGTATATCATGTGAGAAAAGGACAAGCTCAGTTTTGCATGAGAGATGCTTTCTAAAACCATGCTGATTCGTGGACATAAACTACTCAGTCTCAAGAAAGTTTATTATATTTGAACTGAGAATATGTTCAAGGATTCTGCAGGAGACAGAAGTTAGAGATATTGGTCTGTAATTGTACGGGTTCATTCTTTTACCCTTCTTGTATACTGGAGTCACCTGCTCTTTTATCCAGTCACTTGGGACTCTGAGCTGGACAAGAGACTCATGATAAATGCAACCTAGGTAAGGGGCCAGTGCCATAGGGTACTCTTTGGAAAATTGAACTGGGATTTCTTCCAGACCTGGTGATTTATTTGCTTTAAAATCTTCCAGCTGTTTCTCCATGCCAGGTATGCTTATTACTATGTCGTCCATATGGGAGTCTGTCCAATGGTCAACTGATGGTATGTTTGTACGATTCTCCCGGAACTTGGCCTTTCATTTTGCTTTTTTCAACTGCCACACCAGACTGATTAACAAGAGACTGATTGGTAGCCTTGGACCCACTCAGCAATTTTACATAAGACCAAGATTTTCTCAGGTTCTCTGCCAGATCTTTTGTTAAGGCGTGACGGTGGTAATTGTTGTATGCTTCACGCATAGATCTTTTCACAGATTCACGAATCTGTGCTAAACTTCACATGTCGACATTTGTGCATTCCCCTTTGAACCGAGAGTGCAACAGCTTCTGCTTCCTTTATCTACTTACTATTTACATAACTCTCCAGACCATGATTTACAGTCTGCTTAAACTTTGCCCATAGTCCTCTATATCTATCTTACTGGAACTAAGTGATGACAATTCACTACCTAAATGAGATGCTAATAACTGCCTATCTGCTCTGTCTAGCAGGATACTGACTTTGTCGATAAGGTCTGGCCTATTTTTAGCTACAGGGTCTAAGATATTTACACTGCATGTGAGATACCAAGTTAACTGCTCAAGACAATTTAAAAAAAAAAAAAAAAAAAAAAAAAATGTAGCGAATCATGTGGCCAGTGAAAACATCCAACAGTTAACTTTTTTTCACCTCCACCATTTCTACGCGACCAGATGACCTTGACTGTCACACTAAACTTCAATTTCAATAGAGACGGTACGGTCAAATGCAATGAACACTTCTCCTCCAATAGGATCTAACCTGTCTTTCCAATATACATTCTATGACTCGCTAAATATCTTGGAACTTTCCACTTCAGGTTTCAGCCAGCTCTGGATTCCAAGAGTAATTCAAGCACAAGAACTTTCCTCGAGGGCAGTAAATTTGGGAGCTTTATTACATATACTTCAACAATTCACTGATAAAATTCTCACAGTCGAACTGTCTTTACTCTGAACTCCGTTTGACTTCTCTTGCTGCATATCGACTGGTGATTGCTTATCAGAGCACCTCAAACTAGTGCCTAGCCTAAAAAACACTCATGCGCACTCCACAAGTACTCTGAGTAGTTGCTTCCTTTGTGTAGTGCACCCCTGACCTACCAAGGGGAGTCCTACATATCCCCATAAGATAATGCAGGTCTAGAAATCTTCAGCCAAGACCTTCACAGAATTGACAAAGCCTTTGTCTGATCAACCCCAGTAACAATGCTGCAAATTGTGTGCCCTGGTTGCACTCCCCGTGTGTTCAGCAGTCTCCAACACCTCCACCAGTCGCCCATATGAATGTTGCAGTAGCAGATGTGTGCGTTGCAAAAAAAGAGAAGGTAACATAACTAATAGGGAAACAACTTAACAAGGATCTCTTGTGCAGTGTAGATTGATGCATTACACGAAAAGGCCTCAGTATACTCCTGTTCTTAAAAATGATTAGAGAACAGATGTACAAAATTGCATCCCAGTATCTGCATCGTGTGTCTGTTGCAGAATCCTAGAGTATATTCTTAGCATAGCTTTAGCTAATCTCAACAAACCAGCAAGGGTTCCAAAAAAGACATCTCACATGAATTCCTGAGTATATTTCAAAGAAAATGGATACCTACATTTGTACAAACAGAGTAGTTTACAGTACAGTACAATTTCTCGTGAAATTTCACTGTGAACATTCCTATGCAAGTAACAGAAATTTTCAGTACTTGAATTTAGATAAAGAGATAATTTGTAGGAACTGTTGGTTATGTAGTTTGTTCTTATTTCTTTTTATTTTCTGAATTTATGAGGTTTCTCAATTTTTTGCTTTATATTAAATGAGGGATTGTTCAATTCCTTTACTCCACTGTACATACCTCCACTCTGAAGTACATTAAAACTATTTTTGGTTGTACTGTTGTGATTTTGCAAATCACTGTTCAGCTGAAATGGATATGTAATTATTGACAAAAAAAAAAAACTGAGAAGTTAAAGTGTTGATCTTGGCCAAGGTTACTCAAAGTACATTTCTGTAATGTACTTTGTCTAAGGCCTTGTAAACAGTTAGACGCGACCGTGTATATCTTCTCCTATAACGAGGCATCTCAATTAATTGTCCGATGCTGCTGCACGCGCTGCTGCACGCCGACTGAAGCCGGCTTTGACTGGTGTTTACTTATATAACCCACGATCACTCGACTGAGGCGAATCCCGTACGCGCGTGGTAGGATCTCTAGACCACGCGCGTACGCGATTGCGCTTTGGCACGCCGCCAGTGCTTACGCAACGCTGACCTCGAGCGTAGATGATGTCACACAGTACTCATGTAATGCAAAAAATTGTTCTCACTCTGTGGCCCCCGTTTAGTGGAGCGTACCTCCATGATCAATAAATAATCAGTAGTTTATTTGTTTATGATTTTTATTTATATAATAATATTACATATACAATTAATTGAGAATAAAGATATTAATTTCTATAATAATGTATTACATCTCCAGTAACTTGAACTTTGGCACATCTGATTATTTATTGATCATGGAGGTACGCTCCACTAAACGGGGGCCACAGAGTGAGAACAATTTTTTGCATTACATGAGTACTGTGTGACATCATCTACGCTCGAGGTCAGTGTTGTGTAAGCACTGGCGGCGTGCCAAAGCGCAATCGCAATTGAAATGGATATGTAATTATTGACAAAAAAAAAAACTGAGAAGTTAAAGTGTTGATCTTGGCCAAGGTTACTCAAAGTACATTTCTGTAATGTACTTTGTAATTGTAACCATGGACTCACTTGTTACTAAAATATTTATTCATCGTCATTCCAAAATGCATAATGTGAAATTATTTGTTTCATATTTTTAATACGGATGTGTATTTTGCTCGACATAGAGTTTCACGACAGCATGGCAGTTAAATTTTAAATGTATCGCTACAAATAATTTTAAATTGTTCACCCTTAATTGTTTCACAGGATTATCATGCAGTTTTTCTTTCAGGCTCAATGGATAAATCAATAGAAGATATAAGAAAACAACATTCAGAACTGGAATTTCTTGAAAGAACCATTTTGTCTCTCAATCAAGATTCACATGAGATCAGTCCAAGTGATCTTATTGTTATTTTGTTGTACACGTTGATGTTGGAAAGTGAATTCTCTCCATGTGAAACAGACTGTGGAGGGATCCATGAATCTGAAACACTAAATAGTGGAACTGCGAGTAATCTCCCTAATGCTTGGAAAGATGATCAGACTAATGTATACAAAATAACATTTATACTAAATCAGATTGCAGAACATAGATGCAGACTTGTTGGTTTCTTAATTGGTGATATTTTGGAGCTTAATCTGATTGTATCGAATACTGTCCCAAAAATAGTATTTGGTTTGAGTTTCCGTTGTTCTGATGTTATAAGGAAGACTCAGCCATCGACTCCTGTGTTAGCCAGATATGCAAATATAAGACAGTTAAAAGAGAAATTAAAGAAAGAGCTGTTGTACCCTGTGAGGTGTATTATTTTGAATGAAGTACATGTATTAAATGGTTCCCTCCTGGGTATTCCAGATGACCTAAAACATAAAATATACTCACAACTCAAATTAAATGATATTTATAGTTTATTGATGTCATGTCGCTACATGAACAACTTAATTGTGTCTGACCGACGGCTGTGGAAGAAATTGTTTTGCAGATATTATCCAACTGCTTACAATGAGCTAATTGTAGACAACCGAGAAAACATTGACTGGAAAAAGGAATTGCAGAAGAGGAGGCAACAAAGGATTGCATCAAGGGGACCTTTTGCCTTTTCAGATTTCAGGGTACTGTCTTATTGATTGCGTGTTTTGCATGGTTATAGGAAGTGTGCTGTGTGTTCTTGTCACGTAAATATGTAATATTTTGTGTTCAGATTTAATAAAATTAGTAGTCAATTGATGCACTGAGAACCATAAGAATGCAAAACATAGAGACAAAGTTTTGAGAAAAATAGATGTTAGTGAAAATCGACTTTATAGACAAACCACCAGTCTCAAAGGTCTGACTTATTTTTTAATGAAGTGTTAACTACTATATTTCGAATGAAAAAATAATATACCCATTTTATTAATGTTAATTCACGATTATCTATATCTAGGCTGGTGACAGTCGTGTCTTTTAATATTTGTAAAGTTTATAATTAATTTTAAAATACAATCAAAACATAAAGAACAGACACTAAATGCACCACACATACACAGTTATGACCTATTCCAACACTTAATTATCCTCCTTAACATCATTTTCACAAATCATATTCTGTGACTTGAGGTTCAGATAAAACTGCTGATATACCTCTGGTTCAGAAGTACTACTACTATATATGTGATGTACACACTAAATTAAGTTGCCAAACCTAGATAACAATTGAGCAGCGTAGAGCAACACAGTTATGCATTTTGTTATGGGTCTGTATGGAAATAAATGTGCGAGAAATCAGGGAAACAGTTTTTCATGAATGTTCATATATACAGTGTGGGCTTACAGATATGGACGAAGCTGGTTCACCATAAAATCAAAAGGTGTCAGGAAAATGCATACATGCTTAAATCTCAAAATCGATTATGGTGAGATTTAAGTCCTTGTGGTTCTCAGCACCTCAGTTTGTTTAAACAATTGAAAGTCCAGCTTGCAATATCAACGATATTAGAAAAGGATAGAGTCCAACTCATCATAAAGATGACACATTGAGTTTCAGACAGGCATGAAGGAAAGACCATTACATATAAGCTTCCAGCTAAATCCTTCTTCAGGAAGGAGAAAAACATGCACACATTTACACAAGAAAGCACACCTCATACACATGACCACTACCTCCAGCCAGACTGGCTGGAAGTAGCATTGTGTGTGTGTGTGTGTGTGTGTGTGTGTGTGTGTGTGTGTGTGTGTGAGAGAGAGAGAGAGAGAGAGAGAGAGAGAGAGAGAGAGAAGAGAGAGAGAGAGAAGTGTGCTTGCTTGTGTGAATGTGTGCATGTGTTTCTCCTTTCTGAAGAAGGCTTTGGCCAAAACTTACACGTAACAGTCTTTTCTTCGTGCCTGTCTGCAACTCAATGTGTCATCTTTATGTGGTGAGTAGCAGTCTATCCTTTTCATAATACTGTCGACCAGTTTATTTTGTAAGCGGGTCATGTTTGCCAATTTACTTGTATGGATTAGCAGTAATCACATATCTTTTAACACAAAATTTCAATTGGTAAACCAATTTTGGTTTAGCAGTCATTTTCATTTGCCTGTGTAATGATTGTTGCCATAAGGCTGTGTAAGAATATGTTGAGGTTCACCATATGTGCAATCATTATTAGTATAGTCTATTTATAGGAGCATTACACATGTGGTAATCATTGACTTATCTTGACTGATAGGTAGAAATCAGGTTAGATACTGAAGTATTTGATGTGGCTGTAATAAAATTTATTATTTTTTTATACAAAATACGTAACTGAGGACTTCCTTACTATTTATTTAAACCCATGATGAGTGTGATAGAAAAACTTATTTCAGTATTCAAAAATCACATGATGCTTCAAAATTGGGTTCCTCTTCTTCAAAAATGAAGATGAAAAATTGATTAATGATATGGAAAGACATTCCTTTTGGTAGCCACTTACATTTTATCTATGTGAACTTCAGGCCTTTGTTTTTATGCTGTTCTAAGTTCAACTTCAGGCTTCCATTTTTATGCTGTTTTAATTGAAGTTTTGTGCAACAAGCAGCTTCATTGATTTATTCCAATCTTAATTTGTTGGGCCAACAGTGTATACTTGTATACAGAATAAATCTTTCACATTGCATGAGAAAATATGCCGTATTGAAACTCAGTAACTTATTAAAATTGTGTACTTAGCCTCTGCCTTTGTCCACCGACTGCATATCAAACATGAAAATTGTAAAATGAATGCCAAAGTTGCAATTCTGGTACATTAGTTAGCGCAGGCAAGTCATGAATAGCTACTAAGTGCGACTGTGGTGGGTGGATGCCATGTAAATTAATCACATGGCCAAGATAGTCAATTTCAGTGAGAAAGAAGGAATACTTAGAATGGGTGGATGTCAGTGTTGCTTTGGACAACACTGGAAACAGTGCCTCTGAATTTTTTTAAGTGTTCTTCTGGCATACGTCCAGATACAACTATATCATCTAAATAGTTAGAACAAGAAGGTTACTTGCAAAATCCGTTGCTCAAGGTTTGAAAGGTAGCTGGGACAGAAGTGCTACCGAATTGTAACCGCTGAAACTGGAATAATTACTTGTGTGTGTTGATCACAAAAATCTTCTTTGACTATTCATTTAAAGGCAGTCGCAAATAGGCCTTCTGGAGATTACCCTTACCTTGACCCTGACCTAAGTGGTTCATCAAATCCTCAGGGCAGGGTGACAGAAAAGAATCAACAACAGTTTGTGGGTTGACAGTTGTTTTAAAGTCGCACAGAGTCCCAACCTGACCGACGGTTTAGTAAGGACCGTCAGGGGTGACACCTACTGGCTGGCTGACACTGGTTTGATGACATCACTGTCCTGCAACTCTGCAGCAGCCTGGTCCCGTAATGCATAAGAGACAGTATGAGCGCAAAAAAACTTGGATCGCACATTGTGTTTCAGTCCCTTGGGTCTCAAACCCTTGGGCCTTGCCTAAACTACCATGGAACAGAGAACTGGTCTTATCACATAATGCATTAATATTGGCAAGGAACTCAGCTGAATTAGTTTTAACACCTTTTTGTGAACTGACAATCCAAAAAGGTCAAAGCTATCCTTACCAAAAATGTTAATAGACTCACAAGAGCACAACACATGAAATAACACTGTTTTAGTAATACCACGGAATGTGGCTGGCAAACTGCTCACTCCAAGCACTGGATTAGGTTTGTCCATTGTACGCAGTCAACAAGTTATATGGTTGCTGAAGCTGTTCCAACGTGTTTCATACGTGGCATTGTTGAGCATCATAACAGTACCCCTAGTATCTAAGTGGAAATTAACACATTCAACTTACATACAACTTATTTGACAGCTGGTTGATAAGTTCAGAGTTTGTGTCCTGGCAATCTGCCGAAACCACAACAGGATTGGCAGACTGTTGTGAGGAAACACAACATACACCTCATTAGATCAGTCCCCAACAATCAATCTTTCCTTCTCACCCTGTACAGTAAGTCTCCCCTGACCTGGGGTTTTGGGTGACTTTTACGAACTCTACCCCTTGCCCTGAACCTCTCCAGTTCTTTTCCCTTCACCCCTCTCCCTTCTGTCAGAAGAAGGAGCCACTAGCTCCGAAAGCTTGCATAAGTAAAACATGTAAGTGTTCTGCCACCTCTTGGTAAGTAGATTTCTTGTCTACCCAATTACATATCATTAGAATCACTGTCCAACACGGGATGTGAAAGCTGCCTAACACAAACTATACTTAAACATACTATCTGTTTGTGCTCTTATTTGCCTTATGCAAAATTCTTGTCTTTGCAGCACAGGCACTATGCAATACCGGCAGGACTTTTGTGATAGTGCGGGCTGCGCTGCGGTGGGATGGTGCAACTGGGCCCGGAGAGGGGGGGGGGGATGTCTCTTTTGGCTCTTAAACTGTCTTCCTCATGTCACTCTTGACAGTAGATAAAGCAGGTGCTTGATCATGCTCTCAGTTACATCGACAGTGTCCTGTTGTGACTCAATGATTGACAGCACTGTACTGAGCTCAGGGTTTGGATGCTTTATTAATGCAGCACGAATATGGGACTCAGACATGTTCTGAGTAATTGCATTGCTTATCATAATGTCACTGTATCTTAACCCACATGGAAACTGAAAGAGACATTGTCTAGTAAGACCACTAAGTTCTGTTTCCCACTCTTGGTAGGACTGTCCTGGCTGCTGTTTTAATAAGAAAAACTTATAACAAGTTGCTGCTACATGCGCTTGTGATTTAAAATGATTTGACAGGTTGTCAGCGCACGTGTCGCAGGGGGCCTTAGGAGGTTGATGATCTGGAAACAGTTTTACTACTGGCCGGAATACATCTACATCTACATCCCTACTCCGCAAGCCACCTGACAGTGTGTGGCAGAGGGTACCTTGAGTACCTCTATTGGTTCTCCCTTCTATTCCAGTCTCGTATTGTTCGTGGAAAGAAGGATTGTCGGTATGCCTCTATGTGGGCTCTAATCTCTCTGATTTTATCCTCATGGTCTCTTCGCGAGATATACGTAGGAGGGAGCAATATACTGCGTGACTCCTCGGTGAAGGTATGTTCTCGAAACTTCAACAAAAGCCCGTACCGAGCTACTGAGCATCTCTCCTGCAGAGTCTTCCACTGGAGTTTATCTATCATCTCTGTAACACTTTCGCGATTACTAAATGATCCTGTAACGAAGCGCGCTGCTCTCCGTTGGATCTTCTCTATCTCTTCTATCAAGCCTATCTGGTACGGATCCCACACTGCTGAGCAGTATTCAAGCAGTGGGCGAACAAGTTTACTGTAACCTACTTCCGTTGTTTTCGGATTGCATTTCCTTAGGATTCTTCCAATGAATCTCAGTCTGGCATCTGCTTTACCGACGATAATCTTTATATGATCATTCCATTTTAAATCACTCCTAATGTGTACTCCCAGATAATTTATGGCATTAACTGCTTCCAATTGCTGACCTGCTATATTGTAGCTAAATGATAAGGGATCTTTCTTTCTGTGTATTCGCAGCACATTACACTTGTCTACATTGAGATTCAATTGCCATTCCCTTCACCATGTGTCAATTCACTGCAGATCCTCCTGCATTTCAGTACAATTTTCCATTGTTACAGCCCCTCGATATACCACAGCATCATCCGCAAAAAGCCTCAGTGAACTTCCGATGTCATCCACAAGGTCATTTATGTATATTGTGAATAGCAACGGTCCTACGACACTCCCCTGCAGCACACTTGAAATCACTCTTACTTCAGAAGACTTCTCTCCATTGAGAATGGCATGCTGCATTCTGTTATCTAGGAACTCTTCAATCCAATCACACAATTGGTCTGATAGTCCATATGCTCTTACTTTGTTCATTAAAAGACTGTGGGGAACTGTATCGAACGCCTTGCGGAAGTCAAGAAACACGGCATCTACCTGGGAATGTGCATCTATGGCTCTCTGAGTCTCGTGGACTAATAGCGCGAGCTGGGTTTCACACGATCATCTTTTTCGAAACCCATGCTGATTCCTACAGCATCGAGCTTGCAGTGGAGGGAAAATAGTAAATAAGCTGGTTACCTGTTAAGCCATAGGCATTGAAATGTGCCATCAACTGCTCAACATAAGCAGCTCATTCTTTGCTTTACCTCAGAATCTCTTTGAAATTAGGCGGTTGAATTTCTTATGGAGTTGTTTCTGATTGAACAGGCTGCGGTAGCAGTCATGGTGCTGCCACAATTTCTTGCAGTGCTTGTAGTAATTGTTTAGTCCTTTGTCCCGTGACTGTATAGCTTGCATTAAAGACACACCTGGAAGATTTATCATGAAACTCAATATGACAACATACACAAACAGAAAAATAACACTGCTGCAAGAGAGGGTTAGTTACACAATATGCCACAGTGACCTAATCGCAAGCTGCAGCCTCATCGGCACTTTAGTTGTTGTGTCTGACTTCTTGGACACTAAGGTGGCTAGTAATAATACAGTTAATTAGAACACTCTGAATAAGTAATACTTTATTAAGTACAACAAAACTTATCTTTGCTCACCAGGCTCGGCTGTAACTATGAAACTGCACATGTGGGCTTGTGGTTCAGAACACACTAAATGAGCCATGATTACTGAGTGGTGAATTGAAACAAGTTCAGAATGGCCATAGTATGGCTTCGCTACAGTCACTAGAAAACGCAAGTTCTTAGCCACTTGTTGACACAGTTCTGATGGGGTTGGCGCATAGGCAAACCTCTGCCCCCCCACTCCCACTGCCCCCCACCCCCCACCTGCACACACACATACCAACACACACGAGACAGAACTGTCTTCACTCTGAGTAGGCAGGATGACGACATTACTCTGGCAGGAACTTTTCGGAAGTGGGCTGGGTCCAACCTCGAAGAGAACTGCCCTCCTGCCCTCTGGTGATACTGTTTCAGGGCAGAGACACAGTGGTAGCACCTCGGAAGTACAAGAGGCACTGCTTTTTCCTAGCATCTCATTGGTGTCTCATGATACCTCTTTGCTGTGCAGTATCTCTGTGGTGACTAATTCGTTTTCCACTGCTCTCGATACTTAAAAGACACCGCAAAAGTCCTAAATTCTGTCTTCCGAATATGCTTAATTGAAAATCACCATAGAGTGTACCATTCATTCCATTGTCATGCAAACGAGGTAATGAGAGATATAGAAAGAAATGAGCACATAAATGAAACATAATTCCAGTTTTTCAATAGAGGAAAGGCCACAGGATTTGATGGTATGCATTGTAGATTCTGCATTCAATATGTGGAGGAACAGGTCCCACTTCTAGCATTATTTTAGCATAGGTAAAGACTAATGTGCTGAACTATAGGACTATCTTGTGGACCTCAATTTTTTGCAGGATTATGGAAAATGTGTTCTGCTGTTGTTTGATGACTTTTCTGGAGACCAAACAATTCCTATGTATGAATCAAGCACAGATCCTGTGAAACTCATCTTACTCTTTTCATTCACAAGTTCCAGAAGGTAGTAAAGTGCACACCATTGTCCAATAAACAGAATATGTATGCATGGTATGTGTCAACCTGTTAGTAAATTACAAAGTTGTGGATGCAAAATAGGGACATGAACATGATAATTGGCTGTTGCAAAGATCTGCAGGTGACCTTAAACATAAGCAAATGTTATGTAAATGTTGTAGGAGAGTTCTTGTAGAATGTAAATTTGTTTGGATTAAAAGAGACCACTCACTGAAAAACAGAAGGGTTAAGCAGTCGATAGGCACACACAAAAGAAAGAAACCTTGCTAGCTTTTGCAGTTGGCCTTTGATGAGCTAGAGTAAAAAAACACCTCTCCCTCCTGCCCCCCCCCCCTTCCCTGGCTAGGCTAGGTTAAAAGTGCCAAGGATAGGGACTGGGGGTGGGTGGCTAGCATCTGGGAAAGAGGCGACTGGTTTTTTGGCTAGGAATGCAGGAGGGAGGGGTGGCAGGTATATGGGCCTGCCTCCCTCTATCCACTGCATGCAATAGTACCCCCACCACAACCATTCCCTCTACCCATTGCATACAACAATACCCCCACCAAAACCATTCCACCTGCCAAAAAATAGCATTGGCACTGTTAACATAGCCAGCACCCTGTAGGGGCATAGGTGTGTGTGTGTGTGTGTGTGTGTGTGTGTGTGTGTGTTAGTTTTACTCTAGCTCATCAAAGGCTAACTCCAAAACATACCAAGGTTTCCCAAGGTTTCTTTCTTTTGTGTGTGCCTATCGACAACTCAACACTTCTGCTTTTCAGAGAGTGGTCTCCTTAAATGCACATATAAATAGGTGAAAATGTTGAATCATTTGAATATATGACTGGCAATTGATTAGTGGAATAGGTCACAACCTTAAACGTTTTACAAGTTTATCCACAGTGATTTAAAGTGGAATGACGGCATAAAGTTAGCTCTTGAGAAGATAGTTGCCTTACTCATATCTGTTGGCACCATGAAGCTTGGTTAGTAAATTATCCCTTCTTTTCATATACACCTATCAGTGTGACACATGTTTCCTACTGATGAATGGCTTAGTGAAGATCTTGGTTGTAGAAATCTGCATTTCGGTTGTTCAGGGAACTTCGTACCTCAAAACTCACGTTGTTGTCATTCTTAAAATCCCTCAAATGGAATGGTGTCTTCATTCTTTTGAGAAAAGAGAAAGAAGTCACTGTGTGGCATATAGAGAATAAGGAGAAGGATAGGCAAAATTTGATGGCCCAAAGAAGCAGCATGTTTGACTGTGTCCTGTGTGGTATGAACTGGGGCATTTTCATGGAGAACAACATGTCCTTTGATAGCTTCCCATGACACTTTACCTTGACATTCTCTAGTAATCCCATCAGGGGATTTCAGTAGTGTGCTCCTGCGACAGTTTGCCCTTATGGGCATAATGTGTTAAATTTCTTTTTATAATAAAGCAGTCACTGCCGCATAAAAACGTTTGTTTATTTACTGATGACCAGTTTCGGCCACTCTTCTGGTCATCATTTACCGCTTACTCATTGAAGAGAGTAATATGAATATACTTAGAGGAATGAAAACTAAAAGTACAAAAAGAAACATAGTACATCTACAAATATGTAAAAGACAGAAAGGTATACCCGCGGGAATCTGCTGAAGTTGTGGTGAGGAGTAGGTGCCACTCTAGGAGGCGTATAACCACTGCTGCGTTGCTTAAATAGCAGAAGATCCACCCACTGTCTCCAGCATTACATCATTGTCAGCCAGTGACCGTAAAACATGCCAAATAAAGCCTAAATACAATTATTTGTGTACAATAATAATGTCTAGACCATAGGTATATTGAAAATACAAATGAGCTGTACCAAACCATAACATAAAACTTGAAATTGTGTAGGAAGAAAGAAAACAAGCTGTTAACATATATGAACATGTATGGTGCCCTGTGTGTAACAAACATGAGGAGTCAAAGATGTTTAGCAGGGGTGCCACCAGTAACCATGGTAACATTCTAATTATTGATGTATTACGACTACACATCAAAGACCCATCGGTGATGGCTCACAACCTATGGCTTTCCAGTAATCAAGGTACAATCATCAAGATCGATATGTTACTACTACCAATCAGAAAACAAAATAGTTATTGTAAATTGAAATTATTTCTGTCACAATTATATTAAAAATATCATGGCATTTAACCACAAAAATGTGTTACAAGCAAACAATATTAAGATATAAAACATTAGTGCCCTTCTATAGGGACAAGTGCATAGCAAATGTCAGATATAGACAGTGAGAGAAATATTGCCTATAATTATGGTAATTGTATGAAGATTGATATGTTCCTATTCTTAGTATTATCTACAACATTAGATGGGGGGCATCAGTTATTCTGAGAGCTTACAGTTATGTTTAAAACATTAAAGAATCTCTAAGGAATAATAGAAAAATAAATTGACAGAAAACTTTGACATTAACATCAAATGTCTGCAATGGAAACTTAAACATTTGTAACGTAACAGTGATTAGGAACACGTGGCACCGGTACTCTGGTAACAATAAAAACATCAATGTATTCTCATTATACAGTAAATGCTGACCTGCTATTATGTTAACAACTTATTTTCTTTCTTCTTACTCAGTTATATGTTATGGTTTAATAAAAGTCATTTGTACTTTTGCTATTCCTTTGATCTGGAAGTAAATATTGTACACAGATAATTGTATTTAGGCCTTATTTAATGTGTTTTATGGCCATTGGCTGACAATGATATAATGCTAGAGACAGTGAGTGAAGCTTCTGCTATTTAAGCGCTGTAAATTGCATGTCGTGCATCAGCGGCTATATGCCTCCTAGAGTGGTGCCTGTTCCTCACCAGGTTCAATAGGCTCCCACCAGTGTAACTTTCTTTCTTTTATGTATTTGATGATGTTTCTTATTGTGCTTATCGTTTACATTTCTCTAAGTACATTGATGTTCTCTCGTCACAGAGTAAGCAGCCATATGATGACCAGAACAGTGGTCAAAACTGATTGCCAGTAAATAAACAACATCTTTAAGCAGTTGGGACTGTTTTATTATAAACAAGTTCTAACATTTGTTAGAACAACTGACTTTCAAACAGAGATAAGATAAAAGTTTCAAAAAATTTTGTAATGTGTTAAAACTGAACCACCGAAGTCTTGAAAAAACGCTAAGCATCGCCATTGCTGATGATGATTGAATCTTCATTATTTTTGATGGAGTCATGTTTCCACTGCTTTCTTTTTACCTTTGCCTCAGGCTCAGAGGGATATACACCCCTGACTCCTCTACAGTGATTATACGGCTTAAGAAATGGTATGAATTGGCCTGACACACCCACGGCTTTTCTGCTGCTGTGCGCTTCCGGCTCCTTAGCCTCTTTGAAAGGATCTGAGCAGTCACAGAACCCAATGGGTGGCGACTTTTGTTGTCTTCAGAATGACGTGCAAGATGTTGAATGTTTTGTGATTGATTGTCACTATTTCCACTATTGTGGTATGCTGTTCTTTGAGTGTTAGGGCTTCCACTTCTCTGGTAATTTCTGGTTCTTCACAGAGATGGTCAGCCACTTACCCTTCACTGTTCATGTTTGTTTGGACAAACTTGGAGTGCCTGACCACATGACCACTGTGTCATATAATTGTGGGTTTTTGTCGTACAGTTGCACCAGCTCAGCGTGGATTTTTGCAACGTTTTCTCTTCAGTTGCAGAAAACAAATTGCCGCAAGATACTCCCCTTAATAATGGGCTGTGGCTTTGTGTTTAACTTATCTAGCGGCTTGCTGCAGAGCTGTGACATGGGGATTTCATTGGTTTCCACAACTGCAAAAATGTTCCTGCAGAGAAGCAAAAAATTAATTATGTAAGTTTAATTTTTGAGATGAGAATTAAAACACTGTAGCTTCTGTTTATGCGAATCTCTTGCCGAAACAACTCTTTGAGTGTTGATCACAGGTCTGTTACCCTTTCCAAGTTGGATTAATGGAAGAGAGAGAATATAGTTAAAAGAGGAGGTGCGCTATTCATAATGAGTTTATTTAGTCAGCACTAAAGTATCACAGAAATGTTCATCCAGCTGCAGTGGGAAACATTGCAAGGAAGAGGCACTGTATCCCAAAGAGCATTACTCATAAAATTCCAAGAGCCCATAATGTAAAACAAATCAAGAAACGTATTGGTTGGTTGGTTGTTTTGTGGGAGGAGGCGAGACAGCAAGGTCATCGGTCTCATCGGATTAGGGGAGGACGGGAAAGAAAGTCGGCTGTGCCCTTTCAAAGGAACCATCCTGGCATTTGCCTGGAGCGATTTAGAGAATTCACAGAAAACCTAAATCAGGATGGCCAGATGCGGGATTGAAACGTCGTCCTCTCGAATGCGAGTCCAGTGTGCTAGCCACTGCGCCACCTCAAACAAGCACTGTGCATAATGATCATAACACTGTTGTTGTTGTTGTGGTCTTCAGTCCTGAGACTGGTTTGATGCGGCTCTCCATGCTACTCTATCCTGTGCAAGCTTCTTCATCTCCCAGTACCTACTGCAGCCTACATCCTTCTGAATCTGCTTACTGTATTCATCTCTTGGTCTCCCTCTACGATTTTTACCCTCCACGCTGCCCTCAAATACTAAATTGGTGATCCTATGATGTCTCAGAACATGTTCTACCAAACGATCCCTTCTTCTAGTCAAGTTGTGCCACAAGCTCCTCTTCTCCCCAATTCTATTCAATACCTCCTGATTAGTTATGTGATCTATCCATTTAATCTTCAGCATTCTTCTGTAGCACCACATTTCGAAAGCTTCTATTCTCTTCTTGTCTAAACTATTTATTGTCCACGTTTCACTTCCATACATGGCTACACTCCATACAAATACTTTCAGAAATGACTTCCTGACATTTAAATCTATACTCAATATTAATAAATTTTTCTTCTTCAGAAACACTTTCCTTGCCATTGCCAGTCTACATTTTATATCCTCTCTTCTTCGACTATCATCAGTTATTTTGCTCCCCAAATAGCAAAACTCCTTTACTACTTTAAGTGTCTCATTTCCTAATCTAATTCCCTCACCATCACCCGACGTAATTTGACTACATTCCATTATCCGCATTTTGCTTTTGTTGATGTTCATCTTATACCCTCCTTTCAAGACACTGTCCTTTCCCTTCAACTGCTCTTCCAAGTCCTTTGCTGTCTCTGACAGAATTACAATGTCATCGGCAAACCTCAAAGTTTTTATTTCTTCTCCGTGGATTTTAATACCTACTCCGCACTTTAGTTTTGTTTCCTTTATTGCTTGCTCAATATACAGATTGAATAACATCAGGGATAGGCTACAACCCTGTCTCACTCCATTCCCACTGCTTCCCTTTCATACGCCTCGACTTGTATGACTGCCATCTGCTTTCTGTACAAATTGTAAATAGCCTTTCGCTCCCTGTATTTTACCCCTGCCATCTCCAGAATTTGAAAGAGAGTATTCCAGTCGACATTGTTAAAAGCTTTCTCTAAGTCTACAAATGCTAGAAATATAGGTTTGCCTTTCCTTAATCTTTCTTCTAAGATAAGTCGTAGGATCAGTATTGCCTTATGTGTTCCAACATTTCTACGGAATCCAAACTGATCTTCCCCGAGGTCACCTTCTACCAGTTTTTCCATTCGTCTGTAAAGAATTCGTGTTAGTATTTTGCAGCTGTGACTTATTAAACTGATAGTTTGGTAATTTTCACATCTGTCAACACCTGCTTCCTTTCGGATGGGAATTATTATATTCTTCTTGAAGTCTGAGGTTATTTCGCCTGTCTCATACATCTTGCTCACCAGATGGTAGAGTTTTGTCAGGACTGGCTCTCCCAAAGCTGTCAGTAGTTCTAGTGGAATGTTGTCTACTCCGGGAGCCTTTTTTTGACTCAGGTCTTTCAGTGCTCTGTCAAACTCTTCACGCAGTATCATATCTCCCATTTCATTTTCATCTACGTCCTCTTCCATTTCCATAATATTGTCCTCAAGTACACACAAGTCAACACTAATGTTCAAAAAATTTAAGGCTTCTTTTTTCCTTTGTACCATCCACGAATGCAGTAGGGAAAGGGAAAAGGGAAAAATTATTCTGGTACACCATGTACCCTCTGTCACTCAATTTATTGTGACTGATGCAGGTAAAGGTGAATGACACAGTTAAAGTCAGTCACACACACACACACACACACACACACACACACACCTCTATTTTGATTTTACACTGTGGCAGTGCGCCAGCCATCTTCTTTCATCTGCAGATGAGTGTGTAGTCGCCTTCCTCCCCGCCCCCTTCCCCCTCCCCCCCCCCCCCCCTCCCCTCGAAGTTTCTACCATCATAATACTATCTTAACAGCAGAGTATCATAAAGACTGTCTGAAAGCCTCAGTTTGTCAGTACCTCTCTCCTAATTGTCAAATTAGATGTGCACCAGATATATAATCACACCTACAGCCTCCCTTTCAAAGTTGATTGAAAGGAGGAGAGAGATACTGTCAGATGAAAGGTTTCAATTGGGATGTGAAGTATTCTTAAACGTTGCCTGTGAAAGGCAGTGGTCAGGTTTGAGTTTGTATGGCACACAGTTTTAATGTGTCAGTAATTTTAACTTAAATTTGTTGCCACGCATAGTTATTCCTAATTTGACATAATTGAATGATAGTGGTCTTTTTAAATTCGAAATCACTGAATGGCATTACAAGTATGCTCTTATGTCATGAGTTGAGATTTGTTATAATTATGGTGATGGCTTTGAAGCTAGGAAGAAGCATTCAACAGTGCAAGAAGTCAGTTATATTTAGATAAATAGTAATACACTTTAAGGTAATACTCAATGCTACTGAACCCAGCAATAGTTTGTAATTGCCTACTATGTATGGAAATTGAATATACATCCTATACTCCTTCCTCCCCTCTCCGACCTTGAGCCTTGTTTATTGTTATTGCAAATGTTGGGAACTGAATTCGCTTAAAATGAATGGGTAAATCGGTTGGGATCATTGTTTTGTGGGGCATGAGACAGGCCTCTCTAGCCACTGGATCTGAGGAACATAGTTTTAATCCACAAGTGGGTAGGATTATAAAGTTTTGGAAGATTCAAATTCCATTGTGGTAGTCTGATCATAAGTCATAAATACAACTTTCATGTTGTCTGTACAACTGGCACTAAGTAAGAAAACAAAACAGCACATCATTGTGTATATAATTTTGTAAAAAAATTATGTATTAGAAGAAAAAAATTATATGGGAGAAACAATATGTTTAATGATTTATGTGCCCTATTAGTGCAGTTAAAACTTAATTTGGGGGGGGGGGGGGGGGGGGGGGAGAAAGAAAGGAAAAAAAAAATACATTTTCACACCACAGCGTTTTCTTTCTCATATCGAAGAAGCAATGAAGGAAATAATGTAATTGTTTGGAGGTGGGATTAAATTTCATTGTGAATGGGTGTCAGTAATAAGTTCATTGATTATGTTACTATTCTTTGTAAAAATATTGCAGAATTATAAGACCTGTTGACTGGAATAAACAGTCTACTGAGCTCACAATATGGATTAAGAGTAAACAAATTAGTATTGAGGAGAAGCAGATATGAGATAAGTGACAAATTTAACATAAAAAAAATGGCGGCCACATGGTAAATGAAGTGAAGGAATTCTCCTGAATCTACTAGTACCAAACATAGGCCTTAATTTGAGAAACCAGTCTTTCTGTATCTAATTGCATGATATTATTTCATGTGGCAGTTGGCTACATCTGACTTATCGATTGCTTCAGTTTTGTGTGTCGATGATGAATCTTCCTTCTGTGCTCATGCAGACATTGATTTTGAACATAGTTCAAACCACTTTTATAACAGTAACTGTATAATAATCAGCCATAACTGCCCTGCTGTTTTGTGCAGGAGGTGCTTCTACAATCATGGCTACCAAGTGCCTTCCCTATTAACTAACTACTAACTACTTGGCACTGTGCAGTTGGTGTGCTCAGCTGCATATATAAATCACATAGCGTGGCTGTCAACTCCAGCATTCCCTCTGTTGAGGTGAGCATTTTTTGCTTCATTATTTATATTTTTGCATTGCATTGAATTCAGCAGGTGCCTAGATGTGATATCAGAATCCTTTACACAGCAAAATTAAGATAATAAGTCAAAGCTTTATAGATATCTTACAAAAATTCAAAATGGGTGTCCTTCATGATATGGTAGATATCTTGTCAATGGTTCATTACCTACCATACTCAAATCAACATGTCTCTTGTAATAGCAGCAAAGGCTTTTTGATCCACTCTTTCAGCTCTGTCAGGTCTTCAGGTAATGCTGGAACAAAGACACAGTCTTTGATAAAGCCCCATTAAAAGAAGTCGTATCAAGAGACCTCTAGAGCCATCTCAACAATGCTTCATCATCAGCAACAATGTGACCTAACCAAACTGTCAGAGATGTTCATTCAGATACTCTCTCATGTCATAATGGAAGTGGCTGCAGCTACAAGCTGTTAGAAAAGAAATCTCAGGAGTCTTCCCCAAGTTGTGGTATCAAGCACATCTGGAGCATGTCAAGGTATGAGTGTCCCATTACAATTTTTCTGCAAAGGAAAATGCCATAAAGCATCATTCTGCACATGGCAGTGAAGATTTTCAACTTGGTAAAATCTCAGGCATGCTCAGTGATTTGCTGAGAATGTTCTGCACCCCAGCTTTGAATATTATGCCCCTGTTGACTTTGCCATTGATATGGAAGGTTGCCTCACCAGTGAAGGCTACCCTGTGAATAAAATTGACATTTTGTGGGAATCCCAAACTGTCTCCACTGAAGACAGTGGGTGCCTTCACAAGTTGCAGTTTGTAAAAATTTAATGTCAAACACTCTTATGAGGAACGTCCTAGATTGTTGAACTACGCAGTGCTAAATCATGGCTCACTTTTAGAATGCACTTCGCAGGGCTGCATTGGAAGGATTGCCAAACGCTATCCACTGTCAACTCTGAATGCAAAGGACAACCTGTATGTTTGCCTTGGCATAGTGAACCTGTCTCCATAAGTCGCCTATGCCAGTGTTTAATGTATTCGTTGTCAGGTGGATTGAACCCAAACTCCAGCTGAAAGCTGGAATGAGATGTGGTAACGGACATTGTTTTTGCATATTCTGCTAGTCTGCAGGTAGACAGATATCGGTGCACGTGTCAGAGTTCCGAAAGATAAGGGGAAGAGGAGAAAGCTACCAGCGGGATGCCTCCTGTATAAGAATAACTCAAATTAATAGTAGATGAAATAAATGCAACAGATTGCTTTGGACAAGACAACAGACTAAGACAACGACAAACAACCTACATGACAACTCGGTGCTACACAAAGCCATCACTACAACAATGACAAGAAGGCCAAGAACAGCAGAGAGACAAATCCAAGATACAACCAAAGAGAGTAATCAGTTGACAAGCAAGGTAATTATCAAGCAGTCCCAGTACATTGAAGGTAGACCCTGAGGTATCAAGTGCGAAGACTGAAGTGCTTTGCAGTCACCTATATACCTGCCTCATGGAATGCTATTTGCTGCCGTACTAAAATGGCGAGACTGTGGCATTCTCACTGTGCAAGCATAGCACTGTGTGGCCGCATTGCCCCCTAAGGGCTATTTAAGTCAATCTCCTCTGGTGGGCACTCAACATCCGTGCCACCTGGTACCACATATTCTACAGCACAGTCTCTCTTTAGTTGTTGTTTGGGGGCAATCTGGAAAAACTCATGGTGTTGGGAATGGCAGATATTCAAAATCACTCGTCTGTGAAACTGAAATGTACTGCTGGGTGACATTCAATACAATGTTGCTACATTTCCTGCATTGTAATATAGTTGGTTCCTCCTTGGTGTACTATACACATGATGACCAAGATGTTGCTGCACAACCCTATCCCACTCAGACAGTGGCTCTCCTGAGATTGTCTTGTGTGTGAGGATGATTTCTGTGATGATGCACTGAAAGTTTCAACTGGTCCCAAGTTGCTAAATCAAGTTCATGTCAGCATATATGCAGGTCATTCCATTAGGTTGATTAGTATCTCCTGGAAGAAGGCATTAACAGATGGGTGTGGTGTGACTGCGCAAGCTTTCCCAGTGTAATAACTCTTGGTAGTCCGATCATGTTCGCTGCTGGATTCCAAAATCAACAAGACTCAATATTGTGGCAATCCTTCTGTCCAGCATCTTCAGGAAAGATGCTGCTGTTGCTGCTGTGTTTACCGTTAGATACACATTTAATTTTTTGTCAAAAGAAACCCAGAACCATGTTCTGAAATAGTGTTTTGTTTCTCCACTAGACAGTGCCACAGGTTCCTCCAAAAAATCGTAGCACAACACACACACAAATTTCATACTAAGAAATGTAAATCCACCTGATGATGGAGGTTTAAACCTTTGAAACGTGTTGTGTACCTAGGAGCCATAATATGTAAATAGTGGTCAGCAAACCAGCCGACTATCACTGTTGTTGTTACTGTGGGTGACCTCCAGATTTTTTTTGTCTCATGATAGCAGTTAATTGAATGATCTCATTGCCGTGTGCACCATTTATGTGAGCTACTTTCTGTACTATCAATCCGTCACATCTTAAAGCAACAGTGTGCACACTGTCTAATGTTAAGTGACCTTTCAAAGCATGTGAACAGTGCACAGAAGCCACATTGTCCTGCTCATGGTTGGAGATGCGGCCCGCACTACTGAACTGTACCGAGAATGCAGGTTTACTTTTACCTCCATTACGGAGATGGCTTTGTGCAGAGATTTTCTATGGTCTGAAAAGTACTGAGGACAATTATCCCAGTTATTATTATTCTTTTTAATACCAACTGTGCAGGTCATGAGGCTCCTGCAAAAGTTTTTCAACAGTTTACATTGGAGCAAAATTTTATCCGCTTATCTGTTTTCAACATGCTTCCTCTCTACCAGTTTGAACTTCTACATTGTTCCACATTTGTAACCTTATTTGTTTTTGTATCTTCATAATCTGTCTTTATTTATGAAACTCAGTAATGTAAATATTCAGTGCAACTCAACACAGTGACCCTTATCATGTAAAGAAATATTAGGGAGAATTTATTTAAAAAAAAAAAAAAAAAAAAAAGAAAGAAAAAAAGGAGTGAAGCTTCCCATTAACAACAGTAGAGGTGGTCTTGGGCAACAGACACCAGATTTTCCATTGTTATTGTTTTAGTTATGAAATCTTATGAACATTAATACCTTTTGTATAAGTACTATGTTTCAAATTTATATTTTGTAGTTGATTTCAAACAAATATATTGAGCACTTAACCTGATTGAACTGTTTGTTTTAGACTGACTCATTCCAGTATCTCCCACTTGACTGGATAGAATAATATATTCCCAACATGACCGAATTTTTGGCTGACAATAACCCATGTGGTCAAACAATCTTACGTCTTGTATCCAGAGGAAATGCTATTATAGCAGAATTATTACGGCTGAAAGATTATGTTCCACCTGTTTTCAGGTAAGAGCATTATAGTCTTATTTATTAATTCTACTCTTAATGGGAAATGTTGTGTGTTTTGTGTCAGAATAGCAGTGTTGTTTTGAATCACTGTTTGCCTCATTCATACACACATCATGTCCTGCAAAACACATAATGATAGACTGTTGTGTAACATTAGTCAGTGTATGAGTTAAGATAAAAGTAGCTGTCAGAAATTACTTGTTCATGCTATATTAACTATTCTTGAAGGTAGCCTGATGTACTCTGTTTGTGCTTAAGAAAGAAAGAAAGCTAGTACACAAACCAAAAAGCTGCTTCTTGTCTAATTATGCTTAATAGCTATAGAAGCTTAGGCAAAACTTTTAGAATTGCAGCATGTATGAGAATTCATCAGTGGCTGCTATTCATTTCATAGTGCAAGTTCTCCGTTTCTTTGACAGTATTTTCACACATCTTCTTCTGCAAATACCAACAGATAAAGAGTAGTTTCAGGGATAAATAAAAAACTGAGAAATGTAAATACTTTGGGAGTAAAGGAGACAACTCATTAAAAGGCAGAAGCATTGAATTGTTGACAGGCACACAGAAAAGGACAAAAAACTTGCTAGCTTTCAGAGCACATCCATTTTACACACACACACACACACACACACACACACACACACACACACACACACATACACACTTATACTTACTTTTCTTCTGACGATAATTCAATTAATAGAAAAGATGTTTATAATTTTGCAAATCCACTGCAGCTTCGTATTGCTTACCACCCTTTAGATCATTCCAGACCCTTGCATTATGTTATACACTCTTTCCATATTTTGAAGTGCATCAGAAATAATTGGTTGAATTTGAAAGATGAATGTCTGACATTTTACTTCCCCGTGTATAAGAATGCAAGCTTCATTTTCTGCAGTTAGCTCTATATTTGATATTGAAAGCAACAAATTATTAAAATTTGGGAATGGTTTATGTATGAAAGCACCGTGGCCTTCTTTGTTAGAAGATAAAATGTAAAGCTTGTTTGTCAAATTTTCAGTGACAACAACAAGTGTAGTGTGGTATTCAAACCTAAAAATGACATGGAAAATTATGAAGGAACTGCTGAATTTATTAAAATAATAAGCATGTGGCAGAAAATTTTGGATCTGAAGTCTTCTTTCAAAAAATGGTTCAAATGGCTCTGAGCCCTATGGGACTTAACATCTGAGGTCATCAGTCCCCTAGAACTTAGACCTACTTAACCCTAACTAACCTAAGGACATCACACACATCCATGCCCGAGGCAGGATTCGAACCTGCGACCATAGCAGTCGTGCGGTTCCAGACTGAAGCGCCTAGAACTGCTCAGCCACTCCGGCCGGCGAAGTCTTCTTTGAAAGGTCTTAGACATACGGAGGAAATGCAAAAGCCTATAACAAGCCACAAGGATCATGAACCACATGGATTTGTCAGTTGGCCAGCTCAGCAAAGAAATACACTGCAAATAATCATACAACATATCTGTTATTAGAACTGAGAAATTATTGCCAGTCAGAACTTGATATGTCATACTGTATATGCTACCCAGAAAATTTAAGACTGATGCCTTAGAATCCAGGTTTGGACTGTATTGACAGCTTTGTGGATCCCAGTACCATGTATCAACAAGGAAAATATTTGAGGCAGATGGAAAGCTGAGATTTGCAACTTTGTTAGCATTTTTTGTACAAGATGACTCAACTAAGAAAATTGTAAGTAGATCTCTGCAGATGTGTAATGGTTGTATATTGTTATATCGCTAGTTTCGCTTGGGACACATACGTATTCAGCTTTTTTAATTTTATACTGAAGCCTCATACTGCCACCTAGGAGGTGTTAACTATTTACAGGAAGTATACTTTTTGTGAAAACTGCATGACATAGTAAGGCTTCATTCAGACTTTTGACTTCAAGCAGGCTATGTAATAAATCTAGGTGAGATTGTATTCTTTCATATCCAAATGGAACAACACAATGTGCATTCCATTGTTCTGTATTATTTATTTTGCTGATAAATTGTATACTCAGTTAAATTAAAGGCCTCTCACATTACACTTGCATTTTGTGGTGTGTAACGCTCACTGTGCTGTGTTGGATGTACTGTTTGTTGGATACAAAATCCAAAACGTAAAATATCTCTACTGCTTTTTTTCTTGTAATATTGATTTGCAAATTTAAAAGTGTGATTTCACACTTTTTGTTTTCCTGCAAATTTGTTGCAAACCCAAAAATTTGTAAACCATCAATTTTGCAAAGAATGCCTGGAAGATGATATCATTTAAAAATAGTTTTTGTGTGCATTTATTGTTACATATTTCAGTAATTTTGTGCCCTTATGAGTAATGTATGGAAAAAAATTCTTAATTATATGAAACATAGTTACATCAGCCTCTTAGCTTATTATGGAATTTTGTTGCAGGCTGGAAACGAAACAAGAGCAACAGAAATATGGGGAAATTATTTCAGACTTCAGTTATTTTAAAAAGTCTGATGAATTTGATTCCAAAATAGATAATAATGAGGTAAGTTGTAGTTTATAGTCTTTGACGGATCAATAATTTTTGTATGCTCATAGAAACACAACAATTAAAGCAACATTGGCCGACATTCAAACAGTAGATACGGGACGAAGATACAAAAAATCAAATTCTGTCTTCAAATAACTACAAAAGGAGTTCCTTGAGAAGGAGAAAAACACAGACAAGAAATGGAAGTATAAGAAATGAAAGTAGCAGAGAGTAAGTAAGATGAGAAGTTATGGCAAGGTGGTCAGAAGTAGTGTCACTAAATGCCCAGAATAACTCAGGTGTGCCCTACATTTCAGTGTTCAGTGTTCTGGAAGCATTTAAGAAATATCTTGAAGGAAATTCAGCTATACAAGCATCAGCAATCTTAAGTGGAACTTCTTTTTCTTATGCAATTTCATGTGCAAGGGAAAGGGCATCTGCTGGTGTATTTAGTTCCTAATTAACGTTGGACTATGTGTGTCTTGAGTGGTGCTATGTAGTCAGTGTTGCAGTTGATGTGGCAGTGCTTTATTTTCTCTCTGATAAAAAGTGTAGATATTGGCATATGATCAGTGACCAACATAAACTACCAGTCTCTAAGCCGTGGCAGAATTTCTTTATGGAAGCATACAACTCGTGGTCATATGATGACCATCCGTGCTGCGACATAGATAGTTTCGGAATGAAGAATGCCAACATCTCCCAGTGTTGGTCTATTTGCTGTTGAAGTTCAGAACCTATTCCAGTATTAGATGCATTAACCATCAAAGCAAAAGATTCTTGTGGAAAAGAGTGTGGCCTCAGCTATAGCAGCATTCACGTTGTTAAAAACAGTTTCTGCTTTCCTAATCCACTGTAATTTATCATGTGGTTTCAGTGAACCTTGCAAGAAATCATTAAACAGAGTGGTCAGCAGCACATTGTTATGCACAAAGCAATGACAATAGTTACAGAGAGTATATGCCCTGGGACAACGGGAAATACAGGAAAAACATGGGAATTTTTTCATCTGGGAAAAGTCCGGAAGAAACCCAGGAATTTTTAGAATTTTGGAAATTTTTTATTTTTTTAGTTTTCAGTTAAATTTTAGTTATTTTGACTGGTATGAGCCGATACTCTAATGAAGAATTTTACCTTATCCCGCTAGTGCAGAATAATAATGCAGCTATAAAATATAAATGAGAGAATAACACCGAAATAAAACTTTAATTGCAAAGAAAATGCATCATATACAACAATAAAACATAGTGCAGACACAAATGTCTACAGACAGCAAAATGTATCAAAGGCTTTAGGACGAAAACTCTGCACTACTTTGTATCAACAGCTTCGCATGTGTGTGATGTCACAACTGTTTACATTTCTAACTGGCCGCTGTAAAGTATTGTGATTGGTAGTTTGAGAAGCATTACTTTCAAACTAAATTTTTTTTTATGCAAGATGAATTATGTTGCTTGTGAGAATGTGCAATAAATTTTGTAAATCATGGAGCATTTGACTCTCGTTCAGAACTTTATGCTTTGAGGACCAGCTACTTAGAGAAGTTTCAGGCCCAGAAGACCAGCTATTCAAGCCATTATGTAAAATTTTACTGGCATGTTTGTGTTTGATAGACTTTAAAGGGTAACACACACAAAAAAAGACCAACCTTCCAGGTTAGTTTTTCGTACTTATTTTAGTTCTTTCATAAATTACAAATTATGTAATAGTGATAGAAAAAAGTATAGTTATCCAGAAAAAGGTTGGGGGGGGGGGGGGGGGGGCAAAGATAGTTCTTGAGCAATATCAGACGTAGTTGGCTTTTCCATGGAAGAAAAATTGAAGTGCTCGGCAGGACACGTAATCAGGTAACCCATGAAATGTTCAGTGCACAGCAGTGAAATTTGTGATCATGCTCATCAGTAATTTTCAGCTGCTGCGATTTAAGCTGTGCTCTTAGGATCCTGCGTAACAACAGCCTCTGGGGAGGGGGAATGATGACCAGTATTATCGGTGAAAGATTAGATTTTCTTGTAACTATACCGTATGTATTTTGTTTGGCTTACTACATGTCCTGTGCTCTAATATCTGCTGTCATTGGCTGGTGAGGTCACTTGACATGGAATATGATTAGCTGACAATCTTGATTTCAGTGCTTAGGAAGCTACTGTACTGTATTTCGTAACAGAAAAATATGCAGTTTACATGAGGTCGATGTCTTAAAGTGCCAAGAAGTTGTACATCGGTGTATAAAACCTTCACCATTCAGAGGATTGAAGTTTTACAGTTCCGGGGGAAAAGGTGTATTTTCACCCAGCAAAAAGTGAATTTTTAACTGGGAAATCTGGGATTGTTTTTTGTCCCCATGTACACCCTTTAATATATATATAAAAAAATCATCATTTGCAGCATGTGGACTGTGGACTGCCACAGGCTGTGGGAAGTTGTTTATAGTTTTCACCCACTCTTACATCAACCAAATTCTTGGGTGTTTATGGCATGACCCAGGAAATGAACCGATGCTCCACATGCACTTTGATGGATTGAGGAATAAACCATGTGAGTGGAGATAAGCGAAGATTTGCTGTAAATGGTACAGATGTTCTGTTTCGGAGCTGGAAATCACCAAAAAAATCATAATCAGTAAAGACATAAAAGAATTTGAAATTGTGTGTGAATTTGTCCATAAAGTGCTGGAAGGTTTGTGCAGTGTTGCATAATCCTAAAAGAATCCTAGTAAATTCGAATAGGCTGAATGTAATGCAAATGGTGATCTTAGATATGTCTTCCAGAGCACTGTGCATTTCATAGAAAGCCCGTGCCAGGTGTGTTGTTTAGAAAATGTGTTTTCCATGGATATTGAATGAGAAATGTTCAACATACAGGACAGGACACCTGTCAGAAATAGTTGTAGTGTTAAGTTGCCTTTAATCGCCAAGTGGATGCCATCTATTGCTCTTCTTTAGAACTTTGTGGAGAGGCGAGGCCCAGCTGCTGTTTGACAGATGACCGATCCCTTAGGTGAGCGTAAAACAAAATTCCTGCTTCACTATCTTCAAATTCTCAGGTGGTAATTGACAGGGTTGAGCATGAATAAGCAGTCCTGGCATTGTTAGAACATAGTACGTTGTTGTATGCTGTGTGGGCTCTAGAATGGGTGGCTGCTGAGTAATGTCAGGAAATTTCTTAAGGAGTTCTAGATATAGGATATTACAAGCGATCATGCATACAGCAGTGTTGTCTACATGGTGTTAACACCCGCAGCTAGCTAAGTTAGATGTTGTGTCAAGAAGATGGTGGTGTCAATGGTCTGGTTGCAGGCCACGAAATCATAAAATAGGCTCCAAGGATGGTGTGGATCATGTCTGTCGCTATGATTTGCCACATACACTCACAAGGAAGCTGGAGTTAAGTGAGAATGTTGCATGAATGTATGTCCTGATTGTGGAACAATTGGGAACAAAGGAGCTATGGCTGTCACTGCTGCAGCGTGATAGCCGAGAAGAAAGGTATATCGATATATTAGCACCTATGTCTACTAGAAACTGCAGTTTTATACAATTTTTGTTGACAGGCGATGGTTGCCATCTAGGAAGCATTACTGACTTCTGGGCACATTTCCCATCTCACACAAGAAACATTTTTAAGCTTCTGAGCTAAATCGTCTACTGTATCAGTATACCTTTTCAGCTGAAGGCAGTCAGTGATGTTTCCACAGCACATCGGCTCTGTGATGGGTGACTAGAATATTGCGTTTGGAGAATGGCGACTTGTGATGGGTGCTTATAATGGTGCCAAGGAAATGCCTGATTGTGGAAATAAGGCTGCAGTACATGTGGATGGATAAATCTCAGTAATACAATCTTTCATTTGTGCTAGGGTGTCAAGATTGCAGTCACATACAGTGAGTAACTTCCGTGTGTCAGGCCATAAATGATGCAGTCTGCAAAATAAGCACTTATAATCTCACTGCAGCTGAGTACTGGCAGTCTGTTGTGACCTATGTATTACATAGATTAATCGGAGAACTTCTTCATTAACAGCATTGGTAGATAGAGCCTGTATGTGATGAAATAATTGTGAAGGTGTGTGATCACCTAACTCTTCTGTGTGGAGTAACTGTCTCAATCATTTGGCTTCTGATTGAGACAAGCAACTGATTACAGCATTTTTAATGACACTGTTATGTCTTATGTGTGTGTGTGTGTGTGTGTGTGTGTGTGTGTGTGTGTGTGCGCGCGCGTGCGTGATGGTGTCATTATTATTGCTAAAGCTCTGATGTCCTTACCACTGATGCACTTCACTTAAAAAGGGGGGGGGGGGGGAATCTTTCCTCTGCTTTTTATTCTAGTTAACTGTGCACTAACACTCCACATACAAATTTTTTTATGCCAGGGGTGCTGATGGGGCTTTTGGAACCTCAAATTAAAAAATGGTGGGGTTCAGCTGACCTTGATGTGAAGCTTTGGGGGACATGACTTCGCTCATGAAAGCATTGTTCCTTTCCAGGCCAGGCACTGCAGTGGTCTTGAGCTTGAGGAATGTGTAGGCACCACCCTAGCTGGTAGCAGCTCCGCACTGTGACATAGTGTGGACAAGTCGACCCATGTGCACATGTCAGAACAGTTGTTGTAGCTAGCCACTGTGCCCATGGTCATAGGAATATGAAAAAAAATGTTCTAGTCTGTGAAATAACTATATCTTCATACATATACAGTGTCTCATGGCACCGTCTTTCATGTACACTACTAAAAACATAACTAACCCATGAAAATGCAGTGTCTACTAAATAAGCACTAGTACTCTCACTGCAGCTGACTACTGGCAGACTTTTCCTTCTCGGGGGAACTGCAGGTATTGTCGAAATCTACTCTATGGGTCCTTGCTGTAAAGAACTTGGCATAGTGGCAAACTAATATTCTCATGCTTTAAACTGTTCATGACTTGTTTTATGTTTATTTCCGCAGTATGTAATAAAAAGATGTCCCTAATTCCTAATCAGTGCACACCACTGGGTTTGATTGTCGATGGTGGTGAGAAATCCAGATTTGCCTTCATTTGATTCGAGAAATTGGTTCCAAATTTCTGACTTAAATTGATATCCATTGTCACTTAAGATGCACTATGCCTTGATTATGTTTTCAGAAAAAAATTCCTTGCAGTAGCCTGACCATGATGTTTTCATTGGCCTTTCTAAAGGGATAAAGTTTTACAAATTTCAAAATCATTTCTTGCACAACCATTATTAGCCGAGTCAATGGAAACCCAAAAAGAAGTAATAGGGAAGAAAATCATTGAATCACCAATTTTTGTATGGCGGTAGGGAGTGTGTCATGAATGACATGAAAAATGTCCACCGGTGGCATGGGGTGATGGCATTTAAAGGTAACTTTTCTATGTTTTTCTGTAACAACTTGAAAACCATGTCTTGTAGCACAAATGTTTCCCAGTACAAAATTAAACTACTTTCAATTTCCTGCAAAAAGGTCCTATTCATTTTTTTCTAAAGGGCTTACAGCTTCCCCATTGCAAGGGATGTAAAAATTATAGATTGTTAAAAATAGTATTTCAGTGGTATAAAATTAATGTTTTCTGTTAAGTGAAGTGGGTTAAGAACAAATATTAAGTGAGTGTACTATTTTTAAGAGATAACTTGTGTTCGGGGACTGTATTTCGGTCTGGAGGGGCAGGGCTGGAGGATAGAAGTGTGAGGGAAGGTAGGTGTCAGATTGAAGTCATGTGCTTCCCTCCTTTATAGATCTGAAAACTGAAGAGCGAGCAGGGGATTCTCCACTCTGCTTACCCCACTACACCACTACATCACAAGAAACAAATACAAAATTATACTGACCTTCTACAGTACATCTTATGAATCACTGGTGATGCAGTGTGCAAATGTGCACGGAATGGGAAGGGGGGCAGCTGTTTATTTTCCACAAAGTGTGTTGACACTTCATGGAATACAGATAAGAGTTATGAATAATAGTAATGCAAGACCTCATACATTCAGAATTTATGTAAATTGGTTATTACTCACCCTGTACTGCAGCTGTAGCATTCATTCAGAAAGGCAGCTTACTCCACCATGAGTGCTACTCGCTTTTCATTTTGCAGACAGAGTATAGCTTCGCAGCATTTCCTGTCCAGTTCTTTTATGTGAGTAGACAAAGTAAGTTCACTAAGCTCCTGTTTATATGTTGGAGTTATTCTCAGTTTATTAAATGTAAGTACTTATTTGAAGTTGTTGAGTGAGTTGTTGTAAAAAAAGATCATCAGCTGGAGCTGTCAACTGTCTTCCAAAATGAAGAGTCTGTACCAAGGGTAACATGCTGTCAATATGTATTCGACAATGTTGATTTCTTTCTATCTATTTAACACTAGTTACCAGCAGATTACTCTTCTAGGCCTGAGGTCATGGATCCCCTAAGCTTACACACTACTTAAACTAACTTAAGGGTAAATTTGGAAAAGGGAGTGCAGGGGGAAAAAATAAAAACCTTGTGGTTTGCCAATGGCATTGTAATTCTGTCAGAGATGGTGTAGCACAGTTGAAGGGGATGGAAACTGTTTTGGAAAGAGGTTATAGGATGAAAATCAACCAGCGTAACACAAAGATAATGGGATGTAGTCAAATGAAATCGGGCAATGCTGAGTTCTTTAAATTAAAGATTGAGGCACTGAAAGTAGTAGATGAGTTTTGCCATTTGGGCAGCAAAATAACTTGTAGAGAAGATTTAAAATACAGACTGGCATAAAGGGGATATAAAATTCAGACTGAGAGTAGCAAGAAAAGCAATTTTGAAGAACAAGAGGAGTTTGTTAACATCTGTTATCAGTTTAAGTGTTAAGAGGTCATTTCCTAAGTATTTGTCTGGAGTGTAGCCTTGTATGGAAGTGAAACATGGACAATAAACAGTTCAGACAAGTAGAGAGTAGAAGATTTTAAAATATTGTGTCCTAGAAGAATACTGAAGATCAGACAGGTAGATCACATAACTAATGAGGGAATACTGAATCGAATTGGGAAGGAAAGAAGCTTATGGTACAACCTGACCAAAAGGAGGGATTGATTGATAGGACACATTCTGAGGCACCCAGGAATCTTTGAGATGGCAATGGAGGAAAGTGTGGAGGTTAAAAATTTTAGAGGCAGAACTTGGCTTGAATACGGCAAGCGGATTGAAATTGATGTAGGATACGCTACTTTTGCAGAGATGAAGAGGCTTGCACGACTGAAGACCATAACAATAACAGCATATCCAGTGCTGTGTGAGTGTGAATAATGTGCTCAGTCATTCGACTGTTGTGGATCCTTACTTATCTTGCCACTCGGCAGTACCTTATGATGCTCCCATTGATGTTTATTGTCATAGTTGTTTGCATGTTGTTCTTGCATGACTGTTGTGGTACTGAGATTAGGAAGGACCACTGTCTTAATGTTTGATAAATGTATGGACTACTTGTAGGGAAGCAGCCTACTCACGCCGTATAAAATTCACATCAGTCTTTCCATTGTGTGCCAGCCTAGTCTGCTGTAACTAGCTCTGACTTCATAAATGTTGCGCAATACTTTAAAAATCAAGTAAATAACCTGAAACATTTCTAGCATGTCAGTAATACTAAATCAATGTCAGTAATACTAAATCAATATGTGTTGACTATCGGTTCAATAACTTTAACCATTTTCGAAATTTGGACGTTTTTCTGTAAAAATCATTGGCGCTACAGAAAAGAGCTAGAAACTTAAAAATTTATATTTAGATTCCTTTTTCATAATAATTTAGTAGAAGCAGTATTCTGGATCTCACAAATTAAAATTTTAATTGAAATTCATGATTTTCTGGTTTTTGTCTTAGAAATTAAGGAAGCAAGGTAGATTAAGTAGGCGAATAAATAAAGCTCAGATGTTTAAATTTAAGTAGAAGGGAGATCCGCTATAATCATAAAGATGTGAGAAGTTTCAACTGAATAACTATAAAACTATAGCGATAGCGTATCTCCAAAGGGCAAGTTCAGAGCTCGTCTACTGTGTGTAGTGTAATTAAATTAATTCTCTCGCCCAAAATATTTGACTTAGCCACGTCAGACTTTTATTATCATTACTTACCTGTGTGCTGATTGCACATTTAAATTGAGAGCTTCATCAGCCATCAGCAAAGGAAGCAATGATTTATTCGATAACTTAAAGTGGTGCATTACTAGCCCAGCGGCTAGTCGGGAGAGTGGATTTGATCAGGCGTTCCCTTAGCCGTCCGCACCACGGCTTTATATGTAAGAACGCTGCGTGAGAGAAGAAGGCCCCAGTTCTCTCCAGACGCTGATTAGCGCGCCACCTGTGCCGGGAGTCGCGTCGCGTCGGTATCATTGCTATAAACAGCCTCGGGTGCCGTAATAATTTACTAGGGATACGCACAACCATGAAATCGTTTTCGAGTGAGGTGTTAATTCTGGGATGACTTTAATGATCTATCTTCAGTTTGCGTATGTTGTATTTTCACGTGCCGCCGCGGGACAGACGTTCTACCATTATTTAGCGTGGCGTTTGATGAACATTATCATCAAATTATGGCGAGCATTCACTTAAACATTTAATTTGAACAATTATAGTTGCATCAGCGCATTAGACTCTGAACTGCTCTGTCAGTTGGATTGTGTGGATTCTTTTGGTCTGTGACTTTCAGAATATAGTGAACATTTTAGAGAGAATCGTTTTTGATTATGAATCCCAGACAATCTCCTAATTCCTCAGAGCTATAAGCTGTAGCTATAAATGTATTTCTCAGTATGAAGTGGGCACTAGGAATTCTAATCACAGGCTTCACGTTTTGCTAATCACTTTCTTGTTGCCAATATTGTAGTTAGAGAGCCAGTGTTGAGAATGGCAAACAACTGCATTAAATAAATAATAGGAACATTTAATAACAATTATTCCACCGCCGCCCCACCTATGGTGCATCGGCTGGGAAATGCATCTTTTCTACATTGCATTCTGCATTTAATATTCAAATTATCCACCCACCACCCCACACACTTTAGCATCTTGGAGTGTAACATTTTTATATCTTAATTGTTTTGAATGTATGAATTTACCTTCAAAGTGTGTGTGTAAATGATATTCAAATCTGTATTTAAGTTTTGAGCGTTAAATTTGTGTTGTGACATATTATGTGACTTAAATACATTTTTAGAAAAAAAAAAAAAAAAATGAAATTTGTATTGATAAACCGGTGAGATTTTTCAGTGACAGCAATATTTCAGTGACAGCAAGCATGAAAGTTGTCACTGAGAGCTACTGAAAATAATAGAGTATTTTTCTACTATTCCAGTGCATAATGCAAATGCTGAATGTGTTTCTTACCGGTTTTTCCCAGTGGAAATATGAAAGAGAAAAATTCAGTATTAACCCTCAGAAGGCTGTTATATTACTGAAATACTATAACAAAGTATTAGTTGCTCAGTAGTTGTTTCAGAGAAATATGGTTAAAACTTCAAGAAAGTGTTGATATCTGTGAGTACAGTATACTAGGTAAAGTCAGGAAATAAGTCAGAAATGTCAGTTTACCTTATACAGTGGTTGAATTACATGCACATGTTTTTGGTGGCAGGTTGCAGCAAACATATGCTTTCCTTACAGGCTGCTAGATATAGCAAAGGCAGCCAGTGCAAGATGGTGATTGTGCCACATGAGTGTACAGGGGTAGGACAGCATGCGATCATGCACTTTGTGGACCAAAGACTGTTGTAGACGAAGTGCATTGCAAAATGTGTCCTGTGTATGGTGACAACAGTTTATCACAAGAAGCTGTGTTCAGTTGGATCCAGGAGCATAACAAAGGAGGGAAAAGCATCAAAGATTGAGAGCATCAGGTCATCCTGTCAGCGGTGACAATAGATCATTCGTAATGACCAGCATGTGACGATTGGTGACGTTGTGCGTGCTGTAGGCTGTTCACATGGAACTATGTACAACACCATGCATGAGCAGTTGAATTTTCATAATGTTTGCGAACAGTGGGTGACCCACATGTTGACTGAGGAGCATAGAATGAACAAAATGGCTGCGTCTTTGAAGCACTTGTTTGGTACTCTGAGGAAGAGAGAACTCCATTACATAAATTATTACAAGGAATGAGCCTTGGGGTCACCAGTTTTAGCCGTAAATCAATCAGTCATCTGTGGAGTGAAAACATTCCAGCTCCAAACAACAACGAAGTTCTAGGCTGTTCCATCAGCTCACAAGTTCATGCTCACCGTGTTTTGAGATGTGCAAAGGATCATACTAATGAAATGCCAGTCTCACATTGCACCACTCCGTAGGAAATCCAACAGGGTGCTCGCTGCAGATGACCTGGTCTCCTAACAAAGAAAGCAATTCTTCTGGATGACAATGCCTACCCCCACACATTTAATTGAGAATGCTTGAAACATCTGCCCTATGATCCAGACTTAACCCCAAGAGAGTTTCATTTGTTTAGGCACCTAAAAACTCATTTGGGTGGCTGACGTTTTGAAAATGGTGATGATGTAACCAAAGAGGTTGCACATTCACTGTGGCAGCAACTAAAATACTTTGCTGCCTTATATCAAAGACTTTAAGGAGATTGTGTATGTCTGATGTATACATGTGTAAATATCAGGAAGTTGCATTGATTATTATTGCTGCTGTTCTGTTTTGTGACTTACTTGTTGACTGACCCTTGTATAAAGTAGTTATGTTTTAAAATAATAAAATAATGGAATGTCAAATCTTAGCTTTCAGTGTCTGATCCTCTGCTGTATCATGATGTTTTATGGTGTGTCCTACATTTTACTCCTTTATGTTCTACATTTCACTAAAACGATCTAGTAACATCACTCAATACCATGGTTTGTGAAATGTGAAATGTGATGGTGTGATTTAGGTGCTTTGGCTGTTTGAGGGGTCTGGCACTCATTTGAAAATTGATGTTGGAATCATAATTTACCTTTTATAACTAGATGGAGACTGTATTACCATATGCAGTTTCCTTGTCTCTGTCACCATTAACTGATAGGAGTACAATAATGTTGCTATGTTAGTGAGGTTCTGTATTTGAACTTAGCTACACCAGGAGGCCTGATCAGATCAAATTTCTGATTAAATTGAGTTTAGTTTTTCAGCTTGATGATTGTGTGTTATGCTTTTTATGTTCTGTGATGGTGCTTTCGTAAGACAGTATTCACAAAAATTCATGTGATGGTGCTTTCATAAGACAGTATTCACAAAAATTCACTACTGTAACTTTTTTAATGTGTGATATTGTTATTCTGTTCACAGCAACTACAAGATTTAGATGAGGAATTTCGAGAAAATTATACAGAAATTTTGACCAGGTTCTACTTAACATTTGAAAGTATTCACAAGTATGTGACCGATCTCAACCACTTTTTAGAAGAGCTGGGAGGAAGGTATTTATATTCAACAAACTTTGGAAGGAGTACTTCTTGACGAGGAAGGACGACAGTTACTAGTAAGCAGGATTGATTTTTTGTGGTGGTTGTTTGTTAATGCATTGATATTCTGTTCTCTATTGATTCTTAGCTATGACTCCATTAAAATTATCAAAAGCAGGAATTATTGATTAATTGGAAAATAGTAGTAAATAAACAACTTTTTGGCATCTACTCAGATATTTACTGAAAAGTTTGTAGTTCAAACTGCTTCACCAAGATCTTCCACTTGGTCTGCTATTCATGTTGTTGAATAGAGCAGCACAATGTAAATGTCACCGCTTTTTCCATGGTCATAAAATACTGTCCGTCCATCAGGTTGCTGAGAAAGCAGGAGATGGAAGATAGTAGATAGGTAAGCAAGATGCAGCTTCAGTTCAGAGTTGATAGAAGGGACAGAGTGAGAAAGATGGATTAAAAATTGAAAAGAAATTAAATTTGGAGAGAGTATTTCAGTTATTGAATAGAAAAAAGGAGAAAATAAGGAAGAGGAGAAAAAAGAGGGTGAGAGACGGAGGGAGTTGGGGGTATGAAAAAAACAAAGGGGGTAAAGTAATAATTACGTAGAGGAGAAGGGGAGCTTATGCCAGTTGAGATTAAAACATGGAAGGGTGCAGGATGAGGGGATATGTTGAAAAGTAAACAGTAGCCAACATGCCAGTTGGTAAACAGCAAGATTGGTTTTAGAAGTTGCTGTCTCTTAACTGTTGTAGGATTTACCAGTGTGGGTCTGGAGTTAAGTGGTTGTGGGTAAGTGCATTGGCAGGTCTCACAAAGGGAACGATTACAGGAGCTACAAACTTGCTGCACTGTAATGTTCACAGACCATTTTCCAACACCCTATTCTTGTCATCATGAAATCTTTTCACTGTTAGACAATCTTGTAGCACTATCTGATTGATTTTGCTATGTTACTTACATGCTCTCTGATGGATGGCTTGAATGTTAGTAAACTAGTGATAAGCCTCCGGCACTGATGAGCTTTATTAGTTCCAACATTTGCAACTTCATATCCTGCCATGCGGTACAAAACCCCATGTTTCACTTAAAGAAAGACAATTTTTGTTTTATGAAACTTGGCAGTTGAGTTGTGTAACTTATAATGCCATACTTCCTGTGATTTAAATTTTTTCAACTTTATGTGTTGACAATGTTAATTACCTTAAATTCAAATTCAATGTAGGGCTCCAGTGCATGGTACATTTTCAGATTTCTTCTGTTTCCAGTGTGAAGGTCTGTACCTGTATGGTGTGATGCTGCTGTTAGTTGACCTCCACATAGAAGGAACGGTCAGGGAGCGCATGCTTGTTTCTTACTATAGGTACAGTGCACAGAGATCCAGTGCTGACAGTAACATTGATGATGTGTGCAAATTGTTGCGCTCTACTGGCTTTGTAAATACTCCAGGTGCGAAAAAAATACCAAACTATCCAGTGGAATACTTCAGGTAAATGTCCTATACTGATGCCAGAGTTTTTATGTCTATTTACTTTCTTTAATTGTATTATTCAAATTTGGCACACTTTGTGAACTGTATGGTGAAGTTGCTTATTACCAGCTGTCATTAGAATTCAGAAACATGCTGTATGAAAGTGAACTTGTTCGTGACTTTTGTAAACCAATGCAGGTTTCCCTTTCATGCTGATCTGCTCTATGAAATGCTAGTAAGTGTAATAAAATTCAACACAGAATACATTCCTATTCCGTTTAAATTTGCAGCCCTAACTATCTGGCAATTCAGTTTTTGCCAGTTTAGAGTGTAACTTCTCATAACTTTATCTCGGTTATCATTGCATTTTAGATCTGCTTCTTATGTTCTCCTTGATTTATCCATCATCAGGGTCTATACACCCTAGGATAGCCAGGAATTTTATCATATGGGCTAAAACAGGGAAAAATCAATGAATTTTTTAGAATTCCAGAATTTTTTGTCTTACCGTATTTACTCGGATCTAAGACGCACTCGAATCTAAGCCACACCTGAAAAATGATACTCGAAATCAAGGGAAAAAAAAATTCCCTAATCTAATCCGCACCTGAAATTTGAGACTCGAAATTCAAGGAGAGAGAAAAGTTTTAGGCCGCACCTCCAAATCGAAACAAAATTGGTCCATTGTAATATGAGAGACAATTTAGGTCGAATGAATGACAATACAGCTACAGCAGTTTGGTTCAAGTCGTAAGCTTAGCAGTTAAGCTTTACCAGGTAGCCATTTCTATGCGTCGGGCACTCCGTCCGTATTTATACAGGTACCCTTCCTTTTTCACGTGCTTCGTCTGGTTTGAATTGATTGCTTATTTTTCTTTGATCTTATAAGTGCTGTTCTCTTTGTTTTAGGTGTTTATGCCACTCTAAGCTGAAAATGCATTACTGTACTGTGTCATGCATTGTTTGTTGCATTCTGATAATGTGTTTTTACAAGCCGGCCGCGGTGGCCAAGCGGTTTTAGGCGCGACCGCTACAGTCGCAGGTTCGAATCCTGCCTCGGGCATGGATGTGTGTGATGTCCTTAGGTTAGTTAGATTTAAGTAGTTCTAAGTTCTAGGGGACTGATGACCTCAGATGTTAAGTCCCATAGTGCTCAGAGCTATTTGAACCATTTTTTTGTGTTTACGACCTGCCGCCGCTCGCGGCATGGCTTGCTTTTGTGCACGCTACCACTGCTTACAATTAAAAAACAAAAGAGAGGAATCGTCTCATTAGCGAAACAATGGCAAGAGACTGCTATTTGTTGTTACTTACACTGCTGCTTTCTCCGATAATGATCAACAAGAACCAAATAATAGACTGCGTATGATAGAAGATGTTCTGAACAAGAGTTTAGCGAAAATTTTTCTCCATTTGAAAATCTTTGCAGACGCCTCTTTAGTACATTACATTCTGCACAGAAATTAGAGTCATCTTAGATTTAAAAATCTAGTCAATTGCCATGCTTCATTTCTGAATGTACCACTATTAGGCATAAGAATAATACGAATATAAACATGACATGATATGTATATTCTTCCGCCTTTGCTGTTGTCTCACTCAAGTTTCGTAGTTTATTAGGCAGACTGGATTTAAATGAGATAGCAGCAAACACGAAAGAATACATGGCAAAATGTTTGTATTCGTATTATTCTTATGGTGAAGAGAATACTGCATGTGATTCACAATACATAGAAGTTCCTATTAGCAACCATCTCTTCTCACAGGTGGGAAAAAATTCAGTACATAGAGTTGGCCATATTGACAAACATCCCAAACAGTCTTGCCAGTCGGATTTTCGTAGTACATTGAAATGCTGCTACATTCGAAGATGAACAATACGGAATTTGTATTTACTTCGTTGGATAATGTATGAAAATGCAGTGGTCGAAAACTCGGGGCGGAGAAAAAAGCTCATCTTCCACCTTTTCTTTTTTAATTTATTTACAGATGCAGAGGTTTTGGTGCCAGTATTTATCTTTGTGCCTGCAAAGCACGCCTGTGTAGTGCTACATATATTCGACGGCAGACTTAGTTGTGGCAGCACCTACCAACATTTTTCAGAACTTCCGCTTACTTTGCACTCGATTCTAAGCCGCAGCCGGCTTTTTGGATTACAAAAACTCAAAAAAAGAGTGCGGCTTGGATTCGAGTAAATACGGTAGCTTTCAATAAAATTTTTGTAATTTTTACAGGTAAGAAATGATAATCTAACAAAGAATTTTACTTTAGCCTGCCACTGCAGAATAATGTGCACCAATAAAATGTAAACAAAAGAAAAAACACCAAGATAAAACTAAATTGCAAAGAAAATGCTCAATTTACAACAACAAAACATAGTGCGCAAGCAAACATCTGCTGACAGCAAAATATGTCAAAGGCTTTACGATGAAGACTATGCAATACTTTGTAAAAACAAACAGCTTTTAATGAGCATGATGTCACGCTGTTTACATTTCTAACAGGTCACAGGAAAATATTGTCAATAATGGTTTGAGGAGTGTTACTTTCAAAGTAAATTTCCTTTTATTAAAGATGAATTACATTACGTGTGAGAATGTGCGATGAATTTCTTAAATCAAAGAGCATTGTGTCTCATTCAAAACTTAACACTTTCAGGAGCACCCACTGAGCAAAATTTTGGACCCATAAGACCAGATATTTATGTCATTATTTAAAATTTTACTGGCACATTTGTGTTTGATATATCTTATAGGATAACACATTCAAAAAATATTGATGTTATATGTGGAAGCTTAGCTTTTTTTTCTGCTTCTACATCTACAAGGTTACTCTGCAATTCACGCTTAAGTGCCTGGCAGAGGGTTCATCGAACCATTTTCACACTACTTCTCTACCATTCCACTCTCGAATGGCGCCTGGGAAAAAGGAACATCTAAACCTTTCTGTTCGAGCTCTGATTTCTCTTAATTTATTATAATGATCATTTCTCTCTACATAGGTGGGTGTCAACCAAATATTTACGCATTCAAAAGAGAAAGTTGGTGATTGAAATTTCGTAAATAGATCTCGCTGCAAGGAAAACCGCCTTTGTTTCAGTGACTGCCATCCCAACTCGCTTATCATATCAGTGGCACTCTCACCCCTATTGCATGATAACACGAAACGAGCTGACCTTCTTTTTGCACTTTTTCGATGTCTTCCGTCAATCTTACCAGATAAGGATCCCATACTGCGCAGCAATATTCCAGCAGAGGACAGACGAGTGTAATGTAGGCTGTCTCTTTAGTGGGTTTGTCGCATCCTCTAAGTGTTCTGCCAACAAAGTGCAGTCATCGTTTCGCTTCCCCACAATATTATCTATGTGGTCATTCCAATTTAAGTTGCTCGTAATTGTAATTTCTAGGTATTTAGTCGAATTGAAAGCCCTTAGATTTGTGTATCGTATACCCAAAATTCATCGGATTTCTTTTAGTACCCATGTGGATGACCTCGCACTTTTCTTTCTTTAGTGTTGATTACCACTTTTCACATCATACAGAAATTCTCTCTAGATTATTTTGTAATTGGAATTGATCATCTGATGATTTTACTAGACGGTAAATTACATTATCAACCCCTCTGAGAGGAAATCACGAATCCAGTCACACAGCTGAGACAATACTCCATATGCATGCAATTTGATTAATAGTCACTTGTGAGGAACGGTATCAAAAGTCTTCTGGAAATCTAGGAATATGGAATCAATCTGGGATCCCTTGTCGACAGCACTCATTACTTCATGGGAATAAAGAGCTAGCTGTGTTGCACTAGAATGATATTTTCTGTTGGTTATGTATCAATAGGTCATTTTCTTCAAGGTGATTCATAATGTTCGAGTACAGTATATGCTTCAAAATGCTACTGCAAATTGAGGTTAGTGATATGGGTCTGTAATTCAATGGGTTACTCCTATTTCCTTCCTTCAATATTGGTGTGACCTGTGCTACTTTCCAGTCTTTAGGAACAAACCTTTCGTCAAGTGAGCAGTTGTATATGATCACATGACATGAGCTGTGATTGGCTAACAAAAACACATCACTATCTCGATTTCAGTGGTTCAGAAACTAACGTGCTGTGTTTGGTGGATTTCATGTTTATACTTTCGTATTATGAAAAATGCGGTGTACTTGCTGCTGCGCATCAAAGATATTCCCAAACCCCCCCTTTTTCTGCATTTTGTTCCCTAAAATGCCGGGATGTTCGCGCCAGTGTATAAAACCATTACCAATCAAAGGATTGAGAAGTTTCCCAGTTGTGAGGGAAAGTATACTGTCACTTGAAATGGAAGAAGTGTATTTTCACCTAGGAAAAAGCATCTTTTTAACTGGGAAATACGGGAATTTATTTCCTTGTCTGCATATACACCCTGGTCGTGCATTACTTTGCTTTGAAGGTAGCAGAATTCCTGTGCTTTGATGGTAGCAGAATTCCTTCGCTTCATGTACTATGTGGTCCCAAATTTTGATGTTAATTTTATCACTAATCTCATTTCTCCTCCTAATAATTCTTGTCTTGATTTGGTTTACTCATAGTCCACATACTGTGCTAATTTGACTTAATTGCATTCAACAGGCCCTGTAATTCTTCGTCTGAGGATAGCAATGTCAGCAGTATATCTTACCAGTGGAATCCTTTCACTCTGAATTTTAATGCTATTGTAGAATCTTTTTTGAATTTCTGATGTTGCTTCTCCATTGTACAATTTGAATGGTAGGGGAGAAACCTTGCAGTCTTGCCTCACATCCTTTATTTTTCCTTAACAGTCAAATCTGGGCTTCACTGTACCCATTTCGGTGGAGTCCCTTAATTTGCTGCAACTTAGCTGTGACTCTTGTCCTCGTCACAGAGATGGGATGGATACTTTGGGTAAAAATGCTTTGGATCATATACTACTGCATTGGATGATGAGTTTTGAACCTATGAACTTTTAATCATTATTTAAAGCAGTAATGTTGTGTACTGATTGATTTAGTTTCTGTTTTCTTACAGGCGATTTACAATAAATCCACTGTATGTGGAAATGGTTTTGGGTCGTTTGCGATCAGATGATATTTATAATCAGCTTTCGGCTTATCCTCTACCTGAGCACAGAAGCACTGCACTGTCAACTCAAGCTGCAATGCTGTATGTGTGTCTCTTCTTTGATCCAAATGTGCTGCACAACCAGACTGCCAAAATGAGAGAGATTGTTGATAGGTTTTTCCCTGATAACTGGGTAAGTTACATCATTCAGTAATAAGTAGTCATCTTATGCCATGTAATGGGCCTAGTTGGTAATGTTTTAAAGTTAACCGTTTGTTTCATCATTTCACGTTTTGTGATAAATGTTTTTTATAAATAATAAAGTAAAAAAATCAGTTATGTTTGCCTTTTGCAGGCATTTGTTTGATAATGGATACATAGGCGACAGTTGGCTGCAAGGTAATACACTGAAATAGTTACAGTTCATCCAAAAATGACAAATTTGTGTGATGCAGTTTTTAAGCAGACTTATTTCCAAAGACATCACAAAGTCTTCAGCCAAACTTCAACAAATTACAGTTTACTGGGTGGCTGCTACTACTCACATTTCAGATCACTATGTATCAGTTACATAGAGCACATTATTTGCTATTACCAGTTCTGTATAACAGCTCCCATTCTTTCGTGGTTCTATATATAGTTTAAATTCGAGTGAGTTCATACCAATTCTTAAAAAATTATTTTAGTGGGCTTATTTCATATAGTTTATTTTAACATAAGTTTAGTTAATATCATAATAGAGTTAACAGACACTTCCTTGTACCAGTTCATATTCTGTTTTAAGTTAAAATTACTGTGGTCCTACTTTTTATTGGTATGGAATCGAAACAGTATCCATTATAATGTTTTTATACAAACAGTTTCTTGTGTTTTTTTATTTTGTATGATACCGAAACATTCTGATCCAGCTCATGTAATGAAATATGTGCATAATCATTTATTGGTCAAAACTTTTCAGATCTGGTTTGGTTAACTGATGAAGATAATTGTTGGCTAAATTATTTTTAAAGCCTGTGTACTAGAATGTATCCTTAAACATAGTGAATAACTCAGCTCAGTGTAGGTCTCTTTGAAGTTGCAAAATTATAGATGGTGTTCTTCTGGGTATACAGCCAAGTTGTTAACATTTTTTCCACTTTATTTTGATGACCAACCCGATCATCTTCTTGATGCTGTGAGTTTTGCTGTTGTGAGTAGTCACTACCTGGGTTCCAAAACCAGAGTGAACTATTGATATCCCATGCCACCATTTATAGCTGAGTTCAACCCCTGACATCCACTATGCCATTTGACACTCGTCTGTTTTTCAGAGCCCATACCACTATTTCCTGAAATGCACGTTCTCTTAGTGTTTCCCTGGCCTAGTAGATGTGATAGTCAGAGACCTCTTAATAAATTGAGTGTCAACCCAAAGCCTCATTTAAATTGCAACCTCAACACTTATCAGTGCTGATACCAGTCACCTGTAAGAAAGAACGAGTAACACTCAGAAACCTATGGGGGACAAAGAAACTGCAATTCTGACAGCCAATATGAGCATTGCTATTGTCTTAATGTCACATGTTGACTACAATAAAAAGATTGTAGATGTTGTGAATGGCATTACCTAGAGATAGCTAGATGTCTGTCCCACAGATAAAATCCAGAGGAAGACACTGACTCTTCTCAATGAGTCAGGCTAGCTGTGTGATGTCATTAAGGGTCTTGGAACTCAAGCAACTGTGCCACTACCATTATATGACCTTCCTAATATAAACAAGGGAGCTACTTCTCTAAGATCCACAGTGTGTGGTGTGGCCACATGCAGCGATGAAGTTGGAAAGAGTTCCTTGAACATTTAAACTCTGTCCATCCTAAAGTAACATTCACAATGGAAATTGAAAACGAAGGCAAACTGTTAGTTAAGAGAAAACTGTATGGGTCCCTGGCTAACAGTGTATATAGAAAATCCATGTGCACTGACTGCTATCCCCACATTTTGAGCCATTGTCCTCTCCCACAAAGAAATTCAGTACGAAAGACTCAGGTCCATAGAACTTGAACACTTTGGCAGGGACAGCATCACCAAAGAAGTGAAACATCTACAAATAGTGTTCTAAATGAACAGCTTTTCATTAATTAATCACACTGAAAAATCTTGGAGATCACACTGGAGAATCCTCTCTCTAATGGCACTCTTCTCATAGACAGCACAAATCCTGCATTTGGTCATGTACAAAAAGATCTGTGTGTGTTAACAGTTGCAAGACTTTATAATGACTGACTGTCAATAAATGGTAAAAAGTGCCCCTGCAACACATTCTGGTGGTGAACAAAGCCTTTATGAATTTATGCTTCAGTTTAATAACATCAATTAAAGAAATGTGAAGCTATCATCAGTGAGCTATTTGGTTGAACACTACAGTGTTTTACTAGGACTGGTCCATTTGAACGTGATATGCCCTCGCCTTTCTGTAACCTTTAGCTTGACTTAACCAGCTAGTTTTATAGGAACCTGTAGTTTGAGAGAGATTTTGAACTATGGTACAGCTTGGCCTCTTTCAGTTATAAAAATCATTGCTATAGGCCAGGGCCGACCAAACGCTGCACAGTGTGCAGACGTGCGGAAGTGCTGCACATGTGTGCACGTGTGCGACAGCGAGCGACGACTGTTATTAGATGTGTGTCCTAAATGAACGGCGGCGGCTCAACTTCCCTGTTTATGTGGTACACACAAGAGCTTGTTTGTGAAAGATTTTTCTCGGTGATGAAAATGAATAAATCAAGGTTTCGATCAAGCATAAGTGATGAAAATCTTCGCAACTGCTTGCATTTGTCAATGAGCCATGCTTTTGCGCCCGATTTTAACTATATCATTTCTCATGATGAGTGATAAACGTGTTTGGATTTATTCCTTTCATAATTAAAAATTATTGTTTACTAATTGTGCATTATTGCCTCATTCTGCTCCATGTTACATTATTATCAGGAAAATTGGTCATTAAACCGATTGTTCCAATGTATACTTACATTTAGGGGTTTTTATTAATGTGAGAAGGGTTACACCCAGCTGAAGTCGATAAAACATAACATTCATCTAATTGTCGGTTATTATGGAGATTTCAGACGGAACTGATGAAAGATATAGCAAAAATGGTATTGAAATAGCAGGTGATCATCGAGAGGTCTGCGGTTATCATTCTGTTCAGAGGTCAGTGAGACAGAAATTATGTGGGTGTAACTGAGGGCCCGGAGAATTAGTTATAGGAAACCTTGCATTAGTTTAATGTTATTTGAAATCATGAATAAGGTTCGTTCGAAGTCGCTAAGTTCTCTCTTTCTTAAATGCTAGATCAAAAACATTATGCGTATTTACGTGCCGTCAGTCAAGCTGCCTTAATATAAACCCACGGTTGTTAACTGTATTGCTTGTCTTACTGGGTTAAACTGTTAACATAAAAGTAGACGTTTCAATGAGCAGACTGTGACAGTAATGTTTAATACGCGAAATACCTTCACATGGTTGGCTTGCAAGCTGTGGAAAGAGCACTAGAATTCGCCGGTACAGAGTATTCCAGCAAGTGGATAAAGCGACATCTATGCGTAGAAACATGCACTACATGAACGCTGACGGCTGCGGCATGCACGCTGTGACCCGGAAGTTGCACATGTGCTGGAGCACCACACGCGTGCAGAATTTCTGGCCGGCCCTGCTATAGGCAAAAGAAGCAGTAAGTGTCAGAAAGAAATTCTTTGACTTACAGCAATGTAGAGAGAAAAAATATTTTTACAGGGCTACTTAAATGAAGCATCAGAAGGTATTCTGGGAGTAGTGATAAGGAGGAATCATAGTTGTTTTCTCATTTTATGGTGTTTCTCCAATGTTGTTGTCATGGAGTCGGGTAGAGATTTGAAGAAAAAATTATTTCACATTATAACTGTAATGAATAAAGATACCATCTGATAACATAGTGACTAGTGGATTGGCACATAAACAAACATAGTAACTGGGCTTATGGAAATATATTTTCATGTGTCTTGCCAACTCAAAATATATTTCTTACTTCCATATACAGATGAATTACTGGAATGTCACCCATTACTGCTACTCCTATGAGGGGTAGATATACAGACAAATGCAACAGTACAGCTATAGGCCCTTACGTGTGATTCTCTTATTCCAACATTTGAACAAAAATACAAATTCATTGTCTGAGCTACCACATTCAAGTTTTCGTTTACCCTCTCTCTCTCTCTCTCTCTCTCTCTCTCTCTCTCTCTCTCTCTCTCTCTCTCTCTCTCTCTCTCTCCCCCATGCTTCATATATACTAGCATCTTCTTACTGTATGTCTGCCTCCGTAGCGTTACCGCCTACCATGCAGGGGGCCCGGTTCAATTCCCAGCAGGGGACTGGATGTTGTGTATCCTTCATCATCATTGACTTGCAAGTCACTGATGTGGCGTCAACTAAAATGGACTTTCAATACAGCTGCCTAACTCGACTGAATGTGGCCTCCCGGCCAACAATGGCATACAATCATTTCCCCCCCCCCCCCCCCCCCCCTTACTGTAGAGTTTCAATTAGGAGGGGAGGGTCATGTATTTATGTTAAGAATGAACTCCAATAGAAGGAAAGAAGTGACATTGTCTCTCTTGGTGAAGAAAAACACTTTGAAGTGTCAGCAATAAAGCTGTCATATCAAAATGTTTCCAAAAAACCTTGTCATATTATGAGTATATCATTCTCCTAGTGATGATTTTGACATATTCTGTGCAAAACTAATATAGAGTCTAGAACAGGTATCAAACACAAAAAGTAACATTCTGCTATGTGGAGATCTTAACGTAAACACAGCAAAAATAGATAATGTTACTAATGCTTTTCTGAGCATTTTATGTAGCTTTGGAATGGTATCACTAGTCAGCTATGCAACAAGGATAACAACACACTCAGCCTCTACTATTGATCATATAGCCACTGATATTGGCACAGAAAACTGTGACTTAGTATTCAAAAATCTGGGACTTTCAGATCATCTTTGTCAGATTGCACAAATAAATGTTCCTATGGGAATAGCAACCAAGCTACAGGTATACAAAAGAATCTACTCCAAATCAGCCATGCAAATGTTTACTGTACAGTTAAATCATGAAACCTGGGATGATGTATAATCACAAACAGATGTTCTGTCATTTCATGTCATTGTTTAAGTAACATTCTGCTATGTGGAGATCTTAACGTAAACACAGCAAAAATAGATAATGTTACTAATGCTTTTCTGAGCATTTTATGTAGCTTTGGAATGGTATCACTAGTCAGCTATGCAACAAGGATAACAACACACTCAGCCTCTACTATTGATCATATAGCCACTGATATTGGCACAGAAAACTGTGACTTAGTATTCAAAAATCTGGGACTTTCAGATCATCTTTGTCAGATTGCACAAATAAATGTTCCTATGGGAATAGCAACCAAGCTACAGGTATACAAAAGAATCTACTCCAAATCAGCCATGCAAATGTTTACTGTACAGTTAAATCGTGAAACCTGGGACGATGTATAATCACAAACAGATGTTCTGTCATTTCATGTCATTGTTTAAGCTCAAATTTGGAGAATCGTTTCCCAAAGCCCTACTTCCTATTGGAGCACAGATCAAAATGAAATGGATTACCAGTGGGATTATAAAATCTGCCTAAACCTTTAGACAACTCAGCTCTATAAAGAATACATGCAGTGACCCTGGTTTTGTAAGCTATTACAAAAACTACAAAAAAATCTACAGAAAGGTACTTCCGGCAGCTAAAAAAGTCAGCTAATGACAAACTGATAAAAAATGTAAATAAGAAAAGTAAAGCTGCTTGGACTTTAGTAAAACGTGAGACTGGAAATAAAAAAAAAAGGGGCACTCGGGCACTAAAATCAAGAAATCGGGCAATACAATCAGTGATCAAAAAGACCTGACTAACTTCATAAACTCATACTTCACCAGTATTGCAAAAGACCCGCAGAGCAAATTTCCAAAAAGATCTGATGTTCCAGTGCAAAATTACATAAAAAATTCAGTGGTTCTGCTCCCCACTACTGAGAGAGAAGTAAGCAGTGCCATAAAACAATTAAAAAACAAATCCTCAACAGGACTGGACAAAGTCCCACTTTGTGTGTTAAAATAGTGCATAGACAGCATTAAAGCCAGAACGAGATTTTCACTCTGCAGCGGAGTGTGCGCTGATATGAAACTTCCTGGCAGATTAAAACTGTGTGCTGGACCGAGACTCGAACTCGGGACTTTTGCCTTTCGCAGGCAAGTGCTCTACCAACTGAGCTACCCAAGCATGACTCGCGCCCCATCCTCACAACTTTACTTCTGCCAGTACCTCGTCTCCTACTTTCCAAACTTCACAGAAGCTCTCCTGCGAACCTTGCAGAACTAGCACTCCTGAAAGATAGGATATTGCGGAGACATGGCTTAGCCACAGCCCGGGGGGTGTTTCCAGAATGAGATTTTAACTCTGCAGCAGAGTGTGCGCTGATATGAAGTTGTGAGGATGGGGCGTGAGTCGTGGTTGGGTAGCTCAGTTGGTAGAGCACTTGCCCACAAAAGACAAAGGTCCCGAGTTCGAGTCTTGGTCCGGCACACAGTTTTAATGTGCCAGGAAGTTTCATATCAGCGCACACTCCACTGCAGAGTGAAAATCTCATTCTGGAAACATCCCCCAGGCTGTGGCTAAGCCATGTCTACATAATACCCTTTCTTTCAGGAGTGCTAGTTCTGCAAGGTTTGCAGGAGACCTTCTGTGAAGTTTGAAATGTAGGAGATGAGGTACTGGCAGAAGTAAAGCAGTGAGGACGGGGCATGAGTCGTGCTTGGGTAGCTCAGTTGGTAGAGCACTTGCCTGCGAAAGGCAAAGGTCCCGAGTTCGAGTCTCGGTCTGGCACACAGTTTTAATCTGCCAGGAAGTTTCAGCATTAAAGCCCTTTTAACTGACATCATTAACCAGTCTTTTAAGATTGGCTGCTTCTAAGACTACCTGAAACTAGCTAAAATCATACCTCTGCAAAAAAAAAAAGGTGATGTTGAAAACATAGGAAATTACTAGCCATTGCTTTCCCTTCAAGTATTTTCCAAAATTGTGTAGACTTTAATGAAAACTAGACTTATGAGCTACTTAAATAAATATAATCTTCTCTGCAAGGAACAGCATGGCTTCAGACTGGGCAGAAGCACTGAAACTGCAATAGCTCAGTTTACAAAAAATTGTTCTTGACTCATTAGACAAGGACACTTCTGTAACTGTAATGTTCCTAGATCTATGGAAAGCCTCCAATACCATTGATCACGACATTCTTCTACACAAGCTGGAGTCTCGGGGAGTCGGGAATGGTAAATAAGTGGTTCCAATTGTAACTAAAATAACAGAGTGCAGAGAGTAGAAATTTCACATAGCACATCCAAATATGTGGTAAATCACTAATCTGACCCACAGTATGTTAATATAGTAGTCCCACAAGGAAGTGTTCTGGGCCCAATATTGTTCTTAATTTATATTAATGATTTCCCACAATGTGTGGAGCACAGAGAAAATGTACTTTTTGCTGGTGACAGTGATATACTGACTACCAGCAAGACACCTGACCTGGTATTGGAAAAAGCCAATGAAGCACTAGCAGATGTTTACAAATGGTCTACAGAGAACGCACTAATTCTCAACATTAAGAAAGCAAACAGCATGTACTTTAGAATAAACAAGAAGCACAAGTCTATAAATTCAAAACTACACAACACTTGAATAACAGATCTAACCAACACTAAATTCCTAGGACTGCACATCGACAGCCAACAAAAAGGGGATGAACATGTCATGATTATCTCAAACAGGGTCTCCACAGCATGCTGTGCGCTTAAGAGTTCTTTCGTCAGTATGCAGTGACATCTGTGTAAGGTCAGCTTACTTTGGTTATGTGCATGCCATTCTTAGCTACGGAATAATCTTTTGGGGGAATAGTACCCAGAATCTACAAACAGTTTTCAGATTACAAAAGAAAGCTGTAAGAATAATGACAAAATGCAATAAATGAGCTCATTACAAGGAATTATTTAAAAACCTGTGCATTCTGACTGTTCCTTGTGAGTTTATTTTTCAGACCATAATGTATATCAGAAAAAAAAATTTTGATAATTATAGCTTGAATAACATTATTCATGATCACAACACATGATTGAGTCATTGCCTCCATTTAGATAGAAGAAATAAGCTAAAAGCTCAGAACAGTGTTGATTATCAAGGCATGATAAGTTGCCACAGAATATAAAAGAAATTAGCAGTATGTATTCTTAAAAAAAAAAAAAAAAAAAACTGTAAAAGTGTTTTTGCAAGAGTGTTGGTTCTACACTGTGGACGAATATCTTAAATGAAAACCAATGAATTGTTGGGAACACCTAGCATAATTTATACCTGACATCATATTTTTTTCATTCATGTATTATGTATTTATGCCTATGTATTTATGTCAGATAGTTTCATGTCAACACACCTAGGGTATTTATAAATTATATTTTTTCATTTATGTAATATGTATGCAGGGCTTTGTATTTATGTATGTTAGTTCTACATCAAAATACCTGTGCTTATTAAACAATGTAAATGGCATTTGTTAAGAAAATATTTATTTATTTATTTAACCTGATCAGATTAGGGCCATCAGGCCCTCTCTTACATCGGACCAGTGTTCCACACATGCAGCATTTCACACATCAGAGTTACATCATGAACATAGTTTAAATGGGAAAATTAGCTTACTCTAGTGACAATATGAATAAAGAGTAGTGACTAAGACCTAATAAAGTAAATGCGGAAGTATTTTTACAACAGTTGCTATACATACAGATTATGATAAAAGCAATAATAATAACAGTAAAACAAAAAATCAGATAATAATGATAAACATGACTAAGACCTAATAAAGTAAATGCTGGCAGTATTTTTACACCAGGTGCTATACATACAGATTATGGTGAAAGCAATAATAATAACAGTAAAAAAAATCAAATAATAATGACAAACATGAGAAAGATTGGCAATAGTAATGAAGGTTTGTGCAGATGTACATTAATATTTTGGTGTGTAAAGTAGATGTTTACTAGTATAGCGAGTTTTGGGTAAGGGAGGTTTAAGGAGGGGGAGAGAGGGAAGTAATGAGGTGAAGTGCACTCATGTACAGAGGAAGGCATTACTGTTGCTGAAGTAGATACGTCATTAACTGTTTTTTGAAGCCGATTTCATACCATAATTTGTACACTCACTGGCAACATCCATACAATGTAAATTGTCTTAAGGATGGATGAATAAATAAATAAATAAAATATATTTAAACTAAGGTAGCTAGAGTTTGTGTAAGCTATTTAGCAATAATTACAAATAAATTAACCTTTATGAAGATTTTTTAATTATTTATAGTGGTTGTGTATCACAGAGTGTTAGTAAAGTATTTTATTTGTTTGTAGGTCATTAGCATTTATATGGGTATAACGGTAAACCTGATAGACTCTTGGGAGCACTTCAAAGCTGCAAAGACAGCCCTCACTAATACATTAGAAATGTCCAATGTTCGAGAGTACGCTTGTAAATATTCATCCAGGTTACAGGTAAGAAACTGTGAAAATGCTGCTTAATAATATTTGTGGATTTATGTACTATAAGACAGTATAAAGATCCCATAGAAATAATATCTTTCAAAACCCATTGTTTCTTCATACTTTGGGCATGGACAAACAGTTACGAGAAACGAGATTATGAGGTAATTTAGTAGGAAAGCTGTGCGAAAGACGCCACTGTGTTGGTTTGAAAGGGGATTCTGCAGCTGGGTTGACTGACCCACTAATTTCTCAATTCATCTCTTTTCTCCCCACAGTTCTTTCAGCTTTTACAAAAATTCTTGACACTAAAATTGTGTTTCAATTAGATATGTGGACCAAGATCCTTACTTTTTGTGGGCAATTATTCTTACAAACTGAGTTATTCAATCTTGCCTCATAACATAAGTTTGCCAGTGTCTCTCTTGCTTTGCACGCTTCTCTGCAAAGTGAAAAGTCGTGCAAAAAAAAATCCTTGAGCTACACATTGGTTATCCTCCACTCCATACTTTCACCTGTTGTATCTGGTCCAGCAAGTACTTGAGAAGGGTTTCTGTGTAATTTTGAGTGTAGAAGTGATGGTGTAATGTTCTGTCCTAATCCACAATTCAATTACTGCTTGAATTTCTTCATTTCAATAACTTTCACAGTTTGTGATAAAGATTTATGTAAATAATAAACTCAGTGGACAGTAACCTTTGCCTGCTGCTAGCTTTTATTCGATAATCAACTCATTGTTGGATGATTGTCTGAAATGCAACACACTGAAACGGTTATAGTCCATCCAAAAATGTTAGTTTGCTCCTATGCTATTTTCAGCTCTTATTCAGAATTCTGGACATAGATACCCCAAAGACACTTACCAGACTACAGCAAATCAAGGTTTTTTCGGTGGCAATTGCTCTTCATTGCCTGAAATACTGCACACCAATTACATACGTAGCAATACTACTACTACCACCACCACTACCACCACCACCACCACCACCACCTCCACCACCCCACTAGTGATTTTTATTTATTATGTAATTAACATGCGCTTATTTCTACCTGTCAACAATTCATATGCCTTTTTAAGCACTAATTACTCTATTGGATTGAAATTTATATGACCAATGAAATCTTCAAATTAAAATAACTTCCAACTATGGCAAGTTATACAGAATCAAACAGAATTATTTGATGAGGAAACTCTGTGTTGTAAATTTGTTATAGGTCAATCGTCCAGTAAAAGTATATTAGTTCAGTCAAAATTTTTAAAGCATATGGGATTACGAAATTTTAAACATCAAGTTCTGTAAAATAAAAGTGCTTGTGAAAAAACTTAACTGCACCATAGGAATCAACAAAGCCCAAATTTCTTTCTGAATAATAAGAATTTAGGAAGAAAATATTCTGTGAAGTAATTGTGACAGTTATTTGGCAACATTGCTCAAAAGTAAATAAAAAACGGCATTTATTTGTTCTATGACTGATATCATAGTATAAGAAGCTCCTCCACTTTGCTACATTTTATGGTACTCCTGAAATTGTGTGAGAGGCCTAGATAACTCAGTCAGTAAGAGGACTACCCATTTAACATGAGGGTCTGGATTTGAGTTCTAACCTGGCACAACATTTTAATCAATTGGAATGTTTGATCTACTTTTTTTCTTGATGTGATGGATTGCTGAATGCTAGATAAACTTTATTTTCTTTTGGTTATAATGAAAGATTGCATGCATTTTTCTGTTGAAAGAAACTGATACCACAGACGCAGCAGCTGTTAAAAGAAGGAGTTTTAGTGGAAGAAAATGTCTTGGACCATGTCAGCAAGGTTACAAATATCATACGTGAATGTAACGTGACTTTGCGATGGCTAATGCTCCACACTGCGGCCCCAGGAGCTGGTAAGATTTTTATATTTCTCATACTTTTGAGTGTGGTGGTCTGCCAGTAGAGTGTCATGTAGCTTGGAGGTATAAACTAAGACATCTAGATGACTAGTTGCTCACTTTCATCCAGTCTGTAAAAATTAATTATTCTGTGGCTTGACACTGCATGAGCCTATCCAAGGGTGTCGAGATGGAACTTGACCTTCAGATAGGTGTTAACTGTTTAGGAGAGACATCACACAGCAGCGAGTCCCAGTGTCCAAATAAATTAGTAGAAGTAGAAGCTGAATTACTTTCATTTAAGTTAGGAACTTAGTATTAAACAATGGAAAACCCAGCATAATTATAATAATAATAAAGTAAAATAATAGTGTTATAATATAAAGTATTAATGTTTTGAAAAATGTCATCATACCTGCTCTTAAAGTAAAACATTATTTTATCCCTACACAGACCACTCATCCACAAATTTCCACAAAGCCTCTATACTCTTGCTGTTCCTTTTCCTCACCCTTGGGGAACATGTCTGGGATGTTTTTGGAAATGTGTTCTGCATTTTCAGTAGCCCGACAGCAGAACAGTTCTCCCCAGTTTCTCACTCCTTTTTTATTTCCTCATTCCCCTTCTCCTATCTTTCCTCTGCTTTGGCATTTGAGGTTCCTCTTTTTCTTCTTCCTGCCTGTGCACTCCTGAAGTCTCGCCCATGCGTCTGACACGTAACAGGTGACTGGGTAATGCATAATTCCCAGCCCCGGGTCAATAGGTAGGGTTTGTACCTACCCCCTGGTAGAGGCCAGACCAAGGAAGGGTTGATTGCCTGTGCTGTTACCTTCCCAAATTGCCAATTGGTCCCTCTGTAAGTTGTTTTGGAGGTGTGACCTGAAGTGTGAACAATCACCTAAGGTGGGTGCACCCCCCCCCTCCCTCCTTCTCTGAGGGGGTCCCCAGTTGGAAGGAGTGCACCATCAGAGACACTATCAATCATGGGGGATGTTCTTGCAATTAGCCAGTCGTCAGTCACAGTCTGTGTCTACTTGAATCTAAGCTGCACTTTTTTTCAGGTTTTTGTAATCCAAAAAACTCTCGTTCAGAACATCTTCTATCGTACACAGTCTGTTATTTGGTTCTTGTTGATCATTATCGAAGAAAGCAGCAGTGTAAGTAACAACAAATAACGCCAGCCGGAGTGGCCGTGCGGTTCTAGGTGCTGCAGTTTGGGACCGAGCGACCGCTACGGTCGCGGGTTTGAATCCTGCCTCGGGCATGGATGTGTGTGATGTCCTTAGGTTAGTTAGGTTAATTATTCTAAGTTCTATAAGTTCTAGGCGACTGATGACCTCAGAAGTTAAGTCGCATAGTGCTCAGAGCCATTTTTGAACAACAAATAGCAGTCTCTTGACATTGTTTTGCTAATGACACAATTCCTCTCTCTCTCTCTCCTTTTTTTTTTTTTTAAGCGGTGGTAGTGTGTACAAAAGCAAAAAGCAAGCCATGCTGGAAGCGGCGACAGGCCGTAAATCTCATTATCAGAATGCGACAAACAATGCATGACACAGTACAGTAATGCATTTTCATCGTAGAGTGACGTAAACACCTATAACACAGACAATGACACTTATCAGATCAAAGAAAAATAAGCAATCAATTCAAACCAGACAAAGCACATGAAAAAGGAAGGGTACCCGTATAAATATGGACAGAGAGCCTGACGCATAGCAATGGCTACCTGGTAAAGCTTAACTGCTAAGCTTACGACTCGAACCAAACTACTGTAGCTGTATCGTCATTCATTCGACCTAAATTGTGTCTCATATTACAATGGACCTACTTTGTTTCAATTTGGAGGTGCGGCCTAAAACTTTTCTCTCCCCTTGAATTTTGAGTCTCAAAGTTCAGGTGCGGCTTAGATTCGGGAAAATTTTTTTTCCTTGATTTCGAGTCTCATTTTTCCAGTGCGGCTTAGATTAGAGTGCGGCTTAGATTCGAGTAAATACGGTAAAAAGAATGAGGCTAACAATTTGAAGACCCTTGCAGTTGCACCACAGTTCCTCTTGGTTTCTTGTACTGAAGATTGTCTGTCCTTTGCCTATGGCAGATCTGTTTCTTATTCAGAAAGGTGTTGATGCAGTTGCTGACCATCTAAAATCCTGCTCTCGTTCATGCAATGGCACATTGTTTTTGGAGACTACTTCTGATTCTCAAGTACAACAACTGCTTGCAGCTCCGCTCCTCAACAGCTATCGTGTTTGTGTTGAGGCCCATCGAAAACTGAATTCTTTGTGTGGTGTTATTTATACTAGGCTGCTCGATGGTAGGCAGAAATCCAAACGTACTTCTCGGATCAGGGTGTCACTGCAGTCCATCACATGAGGAAAAAGGTAGATGCAGCGTTAGTGACCACACGCACTCTTTTTCTCATGGTTGATAGATCAGTGTTTCCATCAAGATTCAAAGGAGGTTATGAAGTTGTCACAATCCAACTGCACATTCTTAACCCGATATGTCGTCGTTACGATGACACTCGAATGTCCTGTCAACATCCGGCCAAATGTGTAACATGAGGTAGGGATGTTCGTGAGGGCGGTTGTCCACCTCCTCCTCCCCCCTGTATCAATTGCAATGGTGACCATTCAGCCTCCTCCTGAGATTGTCCCTTGTATTTCAATGAGCAGGCCACCCAGAAGATCCGGGTGAAGGAAAAAGTGCCTTACCTCGTCGCTCGCATGTTGTTGGCTAGTTGGAAAGCCTGTGTTTTACCATCTGGCATTTACAGTACTGTTCTTGCTGCATCTTGCTCAACAAAGGACAGGGATATGTAGACATGTTACCTCAAATTCAGCAACATGGTTGTAAAATCGCCCAGTATCACGGTAGCATCACTGTCTCCCCCTCCTCCAGCTTCGCAGTGAGCCACCGAACTTTCACCTCATGGGGCGAATTCACCTGCTATACAACTGGCAGGCCAGGAAGGACAGAAGGAATACTCCCACGAAGATTTTTTACATCCCTCCCGCCAACGAACATCTGATTCATCATCTGCCACATGTAAGGGCTCCAAGAAATCAGAGGCAAATGGTCTTCTCCTTCGCTGACTCGGAGATTCTCTTCAACGGAGTCGCCTTGTGATACTGTCACCTGGCCAACCTCTATATTGCTGGTGCGCACCGCCAACCGTTTTTCTGCCCTGGGCTATGCAGACTGACAGAGGGAGAATGCCGACACCTCTGTAGGTCTCATGGGGCAGGATCCTCCAGCCTCTGCACTCTGTAGCAGTGAGTCTTCGAAGGCTGGCACTTGGCAGCCACCGAGGTGACACCCCTTCATTTTTTTCCCTCTTCCCTTTTTCTCATCATGACTCTTCTCCAATGGAACGTTCGTGGCCTTAGATCCAACAAAGGGGAATTATGGCTGCCCTTGGAATCGCAGTGTCCACTTCTCCTCTGAAAACAAAATTGCGTCCTCATGCCCGCTTTGACCTCTTACATATCTTTCTGGTCCACTTTGACCTTCCCCCCATGGGGGAGTCATGCTGCTCATCCTGGATGAGCAGCATGACTACCCGGCTTCAAGCTGTGGCAGTCTCCATTTTCGTTCCTCTCTTAACCTTTTCCCTTTGTACCATTTACATCCCTCTGTCATTCAGTGTCACCAGGGCAGATTTCCCCCAGCTTATTGGGCAACTCCCTCACCCCTTTCTGCTGCTCAGTAACTTTGCACTTCCCCTATGGGGTTCTCCCTGAACCTGTCAGAGAGTTACACTCTTGGCTGACCTTCTGAATTAACTTAACCTCATTTGTCTTAACAGAGGAGCACCCATGTTCCTTTCAGACTCCATGCATACATATTACCATTTGACCTCATTTGTCTTAACAGAGGAGCACCCATGTTCCTTTCAGACTCCATGCACACCTATTACCATTTGGACCTCTCCTTCTGCAGTGCCCAGTTTGCCCGTCATCTTGAGTGGTCTGTTCTGACACATACTTGAATGACAATTTTCCATGTTCTATCCATTTGCTGACGCTTACCCCACCTAATGTGCACACCAAAATGACAGCTTTTTAAGGCTGACAGGAGGTTTTACTCCTCCCTGATGACCTTCGATGAACAACATTTCCCCAGTTGTAATGACCCGGTAGAATACCTTACAAACATTATCCTTATCACTGCAGAATGTTCCATTCCTCGCACTTCAACTTAAACGCACAGTCCCAGTCCCTTTGTGGACTGAGATGTGCCGCAATGCAATTCATGCACAAACACTTGCTCTCCACATTTTTAGCCATCGTCCTATGATGAAAAACTTCATTCGTTATAAACTATTGAGCACACAGTGTCTTCACATTCTGTGTGATAACAGTTCCATTCCCTCTTCCATTGTGAGGGCTAATCTCCGACAGCTCTCTGGGTCCAAGGTCCATTCCTCAATTTCCAGCCTGAATGTAGCAGATGATGTCATAGTGAACCATATTGCTATCTCCAACACCTCGGGGTGCTATTTTGTGGAGATTTTGTCCTCCACCCACTATCACCCTGCCTTCCTTCATAGGAAACAAGTAGAGGAGGCTCAAGGGATACCCTTCTCTTCTCAGAATGGCGAGTGCTACAATGTCGCCTTTACTGTGAGGGAACTAGCTCATGTTCTCACTTCATACTGATTCTCTGTCCCAGGGCTGGATGATGTTCACATTCAGATGTTGCAGGAACATCTCTCTAGAGTGCAAGCACTTTCGTCTTCATACATACAATCGCATCTGTGCATAGGGCATGTTTCCTAGCCACTCTCATACCCATCCCCAAGCCCGGTAAGGATGAGCACCTTCCTTCTAACAACCGCCCCATTTCTCTCACTAGCTGTGTTTGCAGGGTGATGGAATGTACGATTCATGCCCGGCTGGTATGGTGGATCGAGTCTTGCACTTTCGAGCCTGCTGATCTGTAGTTGACTGTCTTGTCACTTTGTCAACCCATGTCGTGAATGATTTTTGCAAAAATACTGGACTTTATCCATGTTTTTTGGTTTGGAGAAAGCCTATGACACCTGACGTCAGACAGGTATCCTCTGTACTCACTACGCTTGGGGCTTCCGAGGCTGCAAGCCCCATTTCCTTCAGAAATTTACAAAAGACCAAGTTTGCAAGGTATGTGCAGGTTCTACCTTGTCAGACACCTTTATCCATCCTGAGTGTCATCATCTATGCTATCGCCCGTAACCCTATTATGGCCTGTCTCCCACCGGGCATTTCCGGCTCCTTTTTTGTTGATGATTTTGCCGTCTATTGCAGTTCTCTACAGATTTGTCTCCTTGAGCAGCATCTTCAGCATTGTCTCAACTGTCTTTACTCATGGAGCATTGACAGTGGCTTTCACCTTTCCACTGACAAAACTGTTTGTATGAACTTCTGGTGGCACAATTGGTTTCTTCCACTGTCTTTACATCTTGTGCACGTTACTCTTCCGTTCATTGAAACTATGCAATTCCTGTGGCTCATGCTCGATGGGAAACTTCTTGGTCCTTCCACGTCTTACCTGCCATCCCTATGTATGTGATCCCTCAGTGTCCTACGTGTCCTCAACGGTACTTCCTGGGGAGTGGATCGGACCACCCTCCTTTGATTGTACCAGTCGCTTGTTGCACCTTCTCAGTATAATCCACCATTGTGGCATCTATTTGGCCACTGGTGCCTTTTATACCAAACTACTGCTGTCATACTGCCGTGAGTTTCTCCTCAGCAGATACACCTGCCATTTGTCTGCCATGCCTGGCCACCCATCCTATGCCTCCTTTTTCTATAACTCCTTTGATCGCCAGTATGGGGCACGTTCCTCTTCTCTGTTACCTCCTGGAGTTCTCTTTTGGCCTTTGCTCTGGCATCTTCACTTCACACTACCTGCCACTTTCCCAATGGGTGTGAACCCTTCACCACCTTGACTTCGTGTGGCGGCCCGTGTTAACCTTGGATTTAATTCGCTTCCTAAAGACACTACTCCAGACTTGCTCTGTTGCCATTAAGTTTCTCGACCTTCGCATCGAACTTCACGATAGTATCTTTGTGCCTTCGTCATTGGCACTGACGGTTTTTGGTATCAGCTTCCGGAACACTGCTCAGTATTTACAGTGGAGCTCTTCACCCTGTATCAGGCCATGTAGTACATTCGGCGACACAGGCTCTCCAAATGTGCCATCTGCTCAGACTCTCTCAGTGCCCTTCAGAGCCTCTGTGTGCTGTACACCATCCATCCCTTAGTGCAATGGGTCCAGGAAAGCTTTCACTTGCTCATTCATGATGGAGCCACTGTGATGTTTATGAGGGTCACTAATCACGTCGTTATGATGGCAAACGAGGCTGCTGGCACTGCTGCCAAGGCTGCAGTCCTCGTACTTTGACCCACTAGTTCTTCCATTCCCTCCAGTGATCTCTGTGTTACTGTCAGCATGTGGTGTCCCTTTGGCATCACCACTTGCCTTACCTTCATGGGAACAATCTCTGGGGAATTAAACCTCCCCCAGTGGCTTTTTAACCATCGCCATTTGTTAAGTGCTGATCCCCCACCACTTTGTTCCCATTGTTCTCGGCCTGTGATGATTCATTATTTCCTGATGGAATGCTCTTTTTTTTAACCACTTACATTCTTATTTATGATTGCCGTCTGAGTTATCGGCCATTTTAGTGAACAATGCACGGGCTGTCAACCGCGTTTTACTTTGTACCCTTCGTAGCAATATGGTGAAGGGTTTATAGTGTAGTCACTTGTAATTCCTTTTTCGTCTTTGTGTTCTACCTTTCTGATAGGGGCACATGTGGCCCTAGTTGTTTTTGTGCCCTAAAACAAAACAAAACAAAACAAAGCCTCAAAATAGTCCTAGTTGAATAGAACTTAAGCTTAAGCCTGACGTATGTAACAACCAAAATATATCTGTTCTATAAAAAAATTCAACTGCAGGCTCTCTCAAATGAATACAAGTGTTGACTGCACAGGAATTTACTGTACATCTCTTCTCACAAAAAATTTTCTAGGTGTTGGAAACTGAACATAACTTATAAAATCACTGCCTTCTCAACTATGCACCCAACTAACTGTCCAGTTAAAACTGTACCTGTCTATAACTTGTGCTGTCCTGTCTCTTCAAAGTTAACAGGGATCTCAACTGCCTACTGCTTACTCATGTGCGAGTTTAAATACTCCAAGGGCACCTGCTTCTGTTTTCTGTTACTTTTAACTGCCAAATTAAGCTACATTTTACATTATAATTTCTACACATTAGGAAAAACACACTGTGAGGAAAAAATTAAAGTTTTAACCATGTAAGAAACAAGATTGTTAGTTGAGAACTCCATGTATTTTGGAAATTACAGACTCTTTGAAAATAAAATAGACAGAAGAATCCTTGAAAGACACACATCATTTGTTGTTGCCATTCACAGTTTCACAGAACATTCTTAGTTCCAAAATTGATATAAAGACTGTAAAGAAAAGATTAATGTCAGTTTCCTTGAAGTGTGAAAATAAATGTACACTGTAATTAATGCACATTTGTCATCAACCAAGCAACTAAATCAAATCTAGAAAATATAAATAACTCATGGAAAATGGTAGAAAATATAGTCTTCAAAACTCCGTAAAATCACGTGAAAATTCTGTGGGGTGTGTTTAATGGGCGCTTTGGGAAAGAGAGAAAATGGAGGAAAATGACTGGTGAATTTGTTACCCTTTTCCCATCTTTGTGCTATAGTCTAAGAATATTAAAGACTGCAACAATTAAAACAAAAGAACGCAGGCACACTATGCAAGTCCCTCTCACTGCTCTGATATGGGACCATTTTCTGGGGACACACAATTCATAGCATAAATGTTGTTTGGAATGCAAGAAAGAGCCATAAGAATAATTTGTGGTCTTCAAGAGGTGGTGTCCTGTAGATTTCATTTAACTGAGCTTTGCGTTCTGAATATTCCCTTCTTATTCACTTATGAAACTTCCTTGCTTACTAGGGACTACCAGCTGAGAAAGGTCAAAATACTACAGAACAAGAACGTGTACAACTAAGTACCGGAAAGAAATCAGATATACACCAAATCCATTTCAGACCAACATACTATCCGAGGTGTGGGATAACATTGGTCTCATACTACACAACAAAAAACCAGATGAATTGAAAATTGTTACATATCCTAAATTTAAAATGAAACTAAAGGCAGTTCTAATAAAGCACTGTTTCTATTCTGTAAAAGAATTACTGAATATTTAAAAATAAATGTTACTTAAACAATTAAATTGTAAGAATACATACCTAATCTTAGTTAGCATACATATTCTGCTGATAATACCACTATGTATTGTATCCTTATTTTGACCTACCTTAAACAGTAATGATATTACAGAAGGAAAGTTGCTACTCACCATATAGCGGAGATGCTGGGTCATGATAGGCACAACAAAAAGATTCACACAATTATAGCTTTCGACCATTAAGGCCTTTGTCAGCAATAGACACACATGCATGCGTGTATGCAAGTTGCGTTTGCATGAGTGTGTGTGTGCGTGTGTGTATGTGTGTCTATTGCTGACAAAGGCCTTAATGGCCGAAAACTATAATTGTGTGAATCTTTTTGTTGTGCCTATCGTGACTCAGCATCTAAGCTATATGGTGAGTAGCAACTTTCCTTCTGTAATATTGTTACATTCCGTCCTGGATTTTCCATTGTTTGATTTAAACAGTAATGATGACTTTAGGTTATTAGAATATTTGCCTACTTACTTTCACTCTTGTTTTTGCTGATACTAATTTTGACTGTATCTCCATTTTGACCTGTCTGATATCAGGTGTTTGAACAAATAGACCAATCAGAATGGTGCCTGGTATCACAAGCAGGTATTAAAACAGGTACCCAGAGGAACAAATCGTGATACAGATCACTACCTAACCCATGTGAAACTAAATTTAAAGCCCCAAAAATTCAACAAAAGGATTTCAGTAATGTCTAAAATTGATATGAGTAAAATCCAGCTGCTGCTATTAGCATACCAACTTGATAAAATGCAGGCACAAAATTGGGAATAAATTGAACACAAATTAATCAAACTTGCCCAAAACCGAATTACAAACATTGAAAAAGCGTTGTTCATGGAATAAAGATTATGAACAGGAAGTAAAATACAGCTACAACATATCCTACACATACAGTAGTAACAAATCAAAAAATGCTCTTGAGGCATTCATGGCTACTAGGAAAGAACTTCAAAATTAATTAGACAAACAAAAAGATAATAAGAGAACAGTTGACTCGTGAAATTGAAGAATACTTCCCAACAGACTTGAACATTTCTAGATGTGAAATGCAACAACAAATAATGTGGCTACTTAGAGAAGGCTATAATCCTGTGTTATTCACTTGCCAACTTTTGCTTCCCTTGAATGTCCTTTGACTCTTGTAATTCCAGTATGCTCTTGTTCATGTTGTTGTTGTTCTTGTGGTCTTCAGTCCTGAGACTGGTTTGATGCAGCTCTCCATGCTACTCTATCCTGTGCAAGCTTTTTCATCTCCCAGTACCTACTGCAACCTACATCCTTCTGAATCTGCTTAGTGTATTCATCTCTTGGTCTCCCTCTACGATTTTTACCCTCCACGCTGCCCTCCAATACTAAATTGGTGATCCCTTGATGCCTCAGAACATGTCCTACCAACCGATCCCTTCTTCTGGTCAAGTTGTGCCACAAACTTCTCTCCTCCCCAATCCTATTCAATACCTCCTCATTAGTTATGTGATCTACCCATCTAATCTTCAGCATTCTTCTGTAGCACCACATTTCGAAAGCTTCTATTCTCTTCTTGTCCAAACTATTTATCGTCCATGTTTCACTTCCATACATGGCTACACTCCATACAAATACTTTCAGAAATGACTTCCTGACACTTAAATCAATACTGGATGTTAACAAATTTCTCTTCTTCAGAAACACTTTCCTTGCCATTGCCAGCCTACATTTTATATCCTCTCTACTTCGACCATCATCAGTTATTTTGCTCCCCAAATAGCAAAACTCCTTTACTACTTTAAGTGCCTCATTTCCTAATATAATTCCCTCAGCATCACCCGACTTAATTAGACTACATTCCATTATCCTTGTTTTGCTTTTGTTGATGTTCATCTTATATCCTCCTTTAAAGACACTGTCCATTCCATTCAACTGCTCTTCCAAGTCCTTTGCTGTCTCTGACAGAATTACAATGTCATCGGCGAACCTCAAAGTTTTTATTTCTTCTCCATGAATTTTAATACCTACCCCGAATTTTTCTTTTGTTTCCTTTACTGCTTGCTCGATATACAGATTGAATAACATCGGGGAGAGGCTACAACCCTGTCTCACTCCTTTCCCAACCACTGCTTCCCTTTCATGCCCCTCGACTCTTATAACTGCCATCTGGTTTCTGTACAAATTGTAAATAGCCTTTCGCTCCCTGTATTTTACCCCTGCCACCTTTAGAATTTGAAAGAGAGTATTCCAGTCAACATTGTCAAAAGCTTCCTCTAAGTCTACAAATGCTAGAAACGTAGGTTTGCCTTTCCTTAATCTTTCTTCTAAGATAAGTCGTAAGGTCAGTATTGCCTCACGTATTCCAGTGTTTCTACCGAATCCAAACTGATCTTCCCCGAGGTTGGCTTCTACTAGTTTTTCCATTCGTCTGTAAAGAATTCATGTTAGTATTTTGCAGCTGTGACTTATGAAGCTGATAGTTCGGTAATTTTCACATCTGTCAACACCTGCTTTCTTTGGGATTGGAATTATTATATTCTTCTTGAAGTCTGAGGGTATTTCGCCTGTTTCATACATCTTGCTCACCAGATGGTAGAGTTTTGTCAGGACTGGCTCTCCCACGGCCGTCAGTAGTTCCAATGGAATATTGTCTACTCCGGGGGCCTTGTTTCGACTCAGGTCTTTCAATGCTCTGTCAAACTCTTCACGCAGTATCGTATCTCCCATTTCATCTTCATCTACATCCTCTTCCATTTCCATAATATTGTCCTCAAGTACATCGCCCTTGTATAAACCCTCTATATACTACTTCCACCTTTCTGCTTTCCCTTCTTTGCTTAGAACTGGGTTTCCATCTGAGCTCTTGATATTCATACAAGTCGTTCTCTTATCTCCAAAGGTCTCTTTAATTTTCCTGTAGGCGGTACCTATCTTACCCCTAGTGAGATAGGCCTCTACATCCTTACATTTGTCCTCTAGCCATCTCTGCTTAGCCATTTTGCACTTCCTGTCGATCTCATTTTTGAGACGTTTGTATTCCTTTTTGCCTGTTTCACTTACTGCATTTTTATATTTTCTCCTTTCATCAATTAAATTCAATATTTCTTCTGTTACCCAAGGATTTCTACTAGCCCTCGTCTTTTTGCCTACTTGATCCTCTGCTGCCTTCACTACTTCATCCCTCAAAGCTACCCATTCTTCTTCTACTGTATTTATTTCCCCCATTCCTGTCAATTGCTCCCTTATGCTCTCCTTGAATCTCTGTACAACCTCTGGTTCTTTTAGTTTATCCAGGTCCCATCTCCTTAAATTCCCACCTTTTTGCAGTTTCTTCAGTTTTAATCTACAGGTCATAACCAATAGATTGTGGTCAGAGTCCACATCTGCCCCTGGAAATGTCTTACAATTTAAAACCTGGTTCCTAAATCTCTGTCTTACCATTATATAATCTATCTGATACCTTTTAGTATCTCCAGGGTTCTTCCATGTATACAATCTTCTTTCATGATTCTTAAACCAAGTGTTAGTTATGATTATGTTGTGCTCTGTGCAAAATTCTACCACGCGGCTTCCTCTTTCATTTCTGTCCCCCAATCCATATTCACCTACTATGTTTCCTTCTCTCCCTTTTCCTACACTCGAATTCCAGTCACCCATGACTATTAAATTTTCGTCTCCCTTCACAATCTGAATAATTTCTTTTATTTCATCATACATTTCTTCAATTTCTTCGTCATCTGCAGAGCTAGTTGGCATATAAACTTGTACTACTGTAGTAGGTGTGGGCTTCGTATCTATCTTGGCCACAATAATGCGTTCACTATGCTGTTTGTAGTAGCTTACCCGCATTCCTATTTTCCTATTCATTATTAAACCTACTCCTGCATTACCCCTATTTGATTTTGTGTTTATAACCCTGTAGTCACCTGACCAGAAGTCTTGTTCCTCTTGCCACCGAACTTCACAAATTCCCACTATATCTAACTTACAGATAACTTTTTGCTTCATATATTTTACCCCTGTTAAGTTCAAAATTTCAGAGTTTCTTCCTGTCAACATTGTCAAAAACTATTCTAAACGTATAAATTTGGGACTGCAGTTCTCCAATCTTGTCTTATGTGTAGTAGGTTTAGTATTGCTTTGCATGTTCTTACATTTCTCCAGACACAAATTGGTATTCCCACAAGTTAGAGTGTACCAATCATACCATTCCTGTGTAGATAATTTGTGTTAGTATTTTATGACCGTGACTGATGTTTCAGTAACATGCGTCACCACTTGCCTTTTTTGATATTCTTAGATTCTTCTTGAAGCCTGAGGGTATTCCACCTTTTCATATAGCTTGCCTGGTGGGGGGAATAGTTTTGTCATCATTGTTTCTCCCAAGGATCTTAATCATTCTGAGAGAATGCCATCTCCCCTATGTGCCTCCTTTTGGGCTAGACTTTCAGTGCTCCATCAAACTGTTCTCTGTACTACTGCATTCCTTATCCCCCTTTCATCCACTTCCTCTCTACACGTACATCTACATAGATACTCCGCCAGCCACCGTAAGGTGCTTGTCAGAGAATGCCTTGTACCATTACATCATTTCCTTTCCTGTTCACTTGCTCAGTAGTGTTCCTCGAAAAGAACATCACATTTCCTCCAGGGATGCCTATTTGAGTTCCCGAAGCATCTCTCTAACACTTGCATGTTGTTGGAACATACCAGTAACAAATCTAGCAGCCCACCTCTGAATTGCTTTGATGTATTCCTTCGATGTGACCTGGTATGGATCCCAAACACTCGAGCAGTACTCAAGAATAGGTTGCACTAGCTTCCTGTATGCAGTCTCCTTTATAGATGAACCACTCTTTCCTAAAATTCTCCCAATAAACCGAAGTTGACCATTCACCCTCCCTACCCATCCACAAATGCTCATTCCATTTCATGTTGCTTTGCAATGTTACATGCAAAAATTTGAACAATATGACTGTGTCCGGCAGAACACCACTAATGCTGTATCCAAACATTTTCCCTAATCATCCATATCATCTTCTTTTTTTCTACATTTACAGCTAGCTGCTATTCATCACACCAACTATATATTTTGTCTAAGTTATCTTGTATCTGTAGCCTCCTACAATCACTAAACTTCAAGACCTTGCCGTACACCTCAGCATCATCAGCAACCAACTGCAGATTGCTGGTCACCCTGTCTGCCAAATCATTTATGTACATATAGAATAATAGCATCCTATCACACTTCCCTGGAGCACTCCTGATGATACTCTTGTCTCTGATGAACACTCACCATTGGGGACAATAGGCTGGGCTCTATAGCATTTAGGGAGTCTTCGAGCCACTCACATATCTGTGAATCTATTTCATATGCTCACACCTTCGTTAACAGCCTGCAATGGGGCACCATGCCAAATGCTTTCCAGAAATCCAGAAATATGGAATCTGCCTGTTGCCCTTAATCCATAATTAGCAGTATATCATGTGAGAAAGGGACTAGCTGATTTTCACCTAAGTGATGCGTTCTGAAACTATGCTGATTCATGGACATAAGTTTCTTGGTCTCAAGAAAATTTGTTATATTTTCATTAAGAATAGGTTCAAGGATTCAACTCTCCCCTTTCCATAAAAGTGTCTTCAAGTTTTTTTCCATTTTATAGCCCTTCCATATTTTCCTTCCACCTTTTAATCTTCTCTTTTTTTGCCTAGTAGTGGTTTGCCATCTGAACTCTTGAAGTTCATTCTGGTTTAGCCAAACGTTTCTTTAATTTTCCCATAAGTAGCATCTATCTTTCCCATAGTCACGTGTGCTTTTACAGTTTTGCATTTTGTCTTAAGCCATTCCTGGTTTGCCATTTTATACTTCCCGTCAGTCTCAAAATCCACATTTGGCCTTGGGAATGTTTTGTGGTCTAAAATCTTGTTTGGAAAGTGAAGTCTTACAATTATGTGGTTTATCTGAAGCTTTCCAAAGTTTCCATGTGTCTTCCACACATACAACCATCTTTCATTGTTCTTAAACTGTGCTACAATACTTAAATGTAATCTGTGCAAAATTCTACTAGGTGACTTCCCATTTCATTGCTTTTCCCCAGTCCATGTTCTCCTACTATTTTTCTTTTTCTTCCTTTTCCTACTATTGGATTCCAGTCCCCCACCACAGTTAAATTTCCATGCTGCTTAACATTCTGAATAACTTATTTTGTCATCAGACCTTTTTCCCAATGTTTTCGCTATCTGTGGAGTTAGCAGGTGTATATATTTGTTACAGTTGTAACATATTTTGTGGCTTTCTGGGCTATGATAATCTTTTAACTAAGCTGTTCATAAAGGGATGACCTTTTAAATTTTACAAACAAGCGCTAGAAGGTGACACTGAGATGTAACAGTAGTTTTGTTTTCAAAATTTATACACTTTTAGCTCTTTGCGTTAGTTTTAACTTCTCTATTTAAAAAAAAAAATGCTTTCAGTGAAATTTTGTAGTAAATTTTTGATGTGGCATGTGCACTTAAACCAATTTTCCAAAAACACCAAAAATGACTTCCTCAGGTAAATGCTACAGTTCTTTAATTCTAAATGTACAATTTGCTGATTTGCTCTTTCATTTCACTAAGGTCCATATATTTTCTGTTGAATTTATAGGCAGTGGTAAGGGGCCCACGTGTGCTGGTGGTGGTGGTGGTTAGTGTTTAACGTCCCGTCGACAACGAGGTCATTAGAGACGGAGCGCAAGCTCGGGTTAGAGAAGGATTGGGAAGGAAATCGGCCGTGCCCTTTCACAGGAACCATCCCGGCATTTGCCTGAAACGATTTAGGGAAATCACGGAAAACCTAAATCAGGATGGCCGGAGACGGGATTGAACCGTCGTCCTCCCGAATGCGAGTCCAGTGTGCGTGTGCTGCTCAGGCAGTCAAACTCGAAGATGCTTATGGTACCGACTTCCTCCAACATCTCTACTTTCATATCAGTTTTCCCCTGCAATGACTGGTAGCAACTGAGTTACAAAGCTCTGCCAGGAGCTGCATGAATTAAGTGCAGTGGTGCCACATAAATCCTGTCTACTATAGACACCTGTTTTGTAGTTGTTGCTTCTTACGATGCTATCTGGACAGCAGCTGTGGCATAAATGTTGCTTTGAAAGGGAAGTTGAGCCACTAGTTTCGCTGTTACCTAGTGAAGTTTGACTGAATGAGCCAAATCTGGCAGCCAGTATAATGAGTATTGCCATAGTCTGTCTATTATTTAGGCTTGATGTGGCAATTAATCTTCTGTAGCAATCAGGAGTTTATTTCCTAGACACACACACACACACACACACACACACACACACACACACAGTTTGGTTTTTCCCATTAATCTCTCTCTCTCTCTGTCTGCCTGTCTGTCTTCTGGATCATATAACACCCTCCTTATTTTTTCATCTTTTGAATGCATTGAAATAAAATGTCAGTTATTTAATTTGTGTGTATGGGTGAATTTGATGGAGGTGTTGTAAGGATAATGCACAGCATTCAACAAAAGATTAGAGATGAGATAGGGACTTGAAATGCTTTTGCATGTGGACATATGATATATTTTATTGGATACTGTGAAAAAAGTGCTGTTTATTTCTCTGCATTCAACTAACAATGTACACTAATTACTTTTCAGCATGGGATGGAAATAAACGGTGTAAACAGATACGTGATCAAGTAATAAATGATGCAAAATACACTCCTCTTCAGGTGTTTGAACTGCTTTTAAACACAGCAGAGTTTGAACTAAAAATAAAGGATCTTTTTAAGCATGTATGTAGAGTTCTACTTAATTTGTTATACTATCTAAATGAAAAGTTTGTTTCATCATGTTATTGCTATGCTTCTTTTGTAACTTCATGAACATTAATATGCTATTAAAAGTCATCTCTTTTTCAGTTACTGTTAGAGAAACACAATAAGTGGGATAGCTACAAAATGGAAGGAAGAGAAAGGATGCAAGAGTTATCAGAAGTATTTTCTGGAACTAAGCCACTCACTAGAGTGGAGAAAAATGGTATTTTGAATTTAAAGCTCTTGACACTATGCATTCCAAATAAGTCTCGAGAAATTGAATTTTGGTAATTTATTTTTCAACAGATAATTTGAAGATGTGGTTTTCTGCAATGGCCAAACAAATTGATTCCTTGAAACATGACGATGCTGCAGCCTCTGGAAGAAAAATCGCTCGTCTCATACAAGCACTTGATGAAGTTCAAGGTAACAGCTAAATGTAGATGTATTCAGGATAGAAGAAAAAATTATCAACTGTATCTCAGTTTTTTAAGTACAGATTGCTCTTAGAAAAAATGTTTCCTAATGTTTAACAACAATATGAAGAGGACAAGCCGCTACTAATCACATGCAGCAATTTGCTTTCCTAGGTTATGAGGGTAATGGTGACACATGGGATGGAAAAAGGGGAGGGATAGCAGTGTAGGGGTGGGGGAAGATGCTGTGTTGCCTATGCTGTGTGGAGAAGTATCACCAGTGCAATTCAGAAAACCTGGGGTTGCTTGGAGGAAACCAGATGACGCAGGTTGTGAAGCAGTCATTAAAATAAAGCACGTTGTGCAGGGCAACATGTTTAGCAACTGGGTGGTCCAAATGTCTCTTAGCCACTGTTTGGAGGTGGCTACTAATGCAAACAGAAGATTTGTTAATTGTCATCTTATATATGGTGGCACAGTGATTGCAGCTTAGTTTGTTGCTCCCACAGGTAGCCTTGTCTTTGATGGGGTAGGAGATTTCTGTGATGGACTGGAGTAGGTGGTAATGGGAATAGGAGTAAGTATAGGACAGGTTTTGCATCTGTAATTGAGTCAGCATGAGTTGATCCCTGACAGATTCAGTGGGCTGGTTGCAACAGCTTCAAGGCCCCACCTCTGCTAATAACCCAATGCAATTTTGTGAACATCTCTATGGCAGTGCCTCATTATTTGCACAACTATGTAGGTGGCTACAGTTTTCACCTGCAGCTGTTAACTTTTTGAAGTTGAAAGCTGGCAACAGTGCTGAGAGCTTTCAAGGATCTTCTTGCATCATGTTGACTACAGTTCTATTGCAGAGGTATGAGCTGCGAGGAAAGGGCGTGGGGCGAGGGGTGGAGTTGGGGTATACAAGGATATTGCATAGGGTCAGTGGGTGGTGTAATACCACTGTGGAAGTGGTGGGGAGGATATTCCTCATTTCCGGGCATGATGAGTGTTGGTCGAAACCCTGGTGGAGGAAGTGATTCAGTTGCTCCAGTACCACCCACGATTCTCGTCATGTCAGATGCAGTTGCAGTTGAACCCTACCCCCGGAGCCAGTTACACTGTGTGTGTGTGTGTGTGTGTGTGTGTGTGTGTGTGTGATTGTTTTATTTTGGAAGACGAACATTGTCTGAAAGTGTAATGATTTTTGCAAGCTTTTTCATTGTTCCAGTCTATGACACCACACCACCTCTATGTGGTGAGAAACAAGCTATCCATTGCATACTGCTGTTATTCCATCCTGAATTATGTCTTATTTGAGTTTTTGTAGTATTTAAGTAGTGTTTGTAAATTTATTGATACACTCTGCTCAAAAATGTCTTGCTATACCTCCATATCTGTAAATGGATATGGACCTAGATCCAAGGAGAACAGGGAATGAAAAGATAAACCTTATGAAAAGAAAATAAAAACTTTACTGTAAAATAAAAACAAAACAATAACCAAAATAAACACACTTCCTTTGAAACTGCACATCTTTGCTATCAGAACATTCAGTTCTGTGTTGTTCCGCCTTACGCATTGTAATGTGCTAGGATCCTCCTTTGCATTCTGCCCACAATGTAGTTGAGATGTTGCTGGTCAAGCCTGTTCTACTCTTCAACAGCAGTTTCCTGAGCCTATTTGATGTGTGATGAGGATTCCTGGAATAAAACACAGCAAATTTCAACTAGTCCCTACCATGCTCAATTAGGTTTATGTCAGCAGATATTGCAGACTTTTCCATTTGGTTGATTTTCCTGCTTCTGGGATGAATGTGTAATGAGGTGGGTGGGGTGCACAGTAAGACATGAGGTGACTGAAGAAACTTTGTGCTGTGATGTAGCAGTTGTGATCAGAAATGAAAGGAAAATGGAAAACATTTTTTTATTATATAATTATCTGACATAAATATAGCAGCATGTCTTATTTTCCAAAATGGATTGGAGGTCTAATTTTGTATACAGTGTAGATAACATATGTATAATATTTTGTGGCTCAGCTATGTAGTGTGTGTCACAGCCTTAGGATATATAAAATTATTAATGTGATTTATTGTCAAATTATTGTTTATACAGTATATTTCAAAAATACTTTGACGATCTTGTGGGGTAGGTTCTTTACACCAAAACAAGAAAAAAAAGTCTAGTAAACATGGAGTCAAAAATGTGTACCTTAAGAGCCATGAGGATTTGTCCATCTTCGAGACTGTGAAACACATCTCTTGCACTGTAAGTTCTTTGCTTTCCATATTTTGGTACGAGGCAGTGTGTATCAAAATGAGAAAAAAAATCAATAATCATGGTATCTAAAATGCATGTCGTAAGAGCTAGGCACACTTTTTCATCTTACTGGACTTTTTTCCTTATTTTGTTTTAAGGCACCTGTCTCCAAAGTTTGTAAAAGCATTATGAAACACCCTTTGTAGTAATTGCTTAAAGTTGAATTCATATGATCCTCCACAAGTTGCTATCATGTACCAAATCGTTTCAGCAAGAATTAAAAAAAAAACACTGAGTTAAAGAATTCATACATGTATGGATAGAAGAAAGACATACTAATAGAGATGTGTATAATGCATCACTTTCTTCAATTTGTCTTTTGAAATTTGGAAATTAAGAAGAGCTAAATATCGTTGTTGGTATTCAGAGTGGTTATGTAAAGCTGGTATTTCAGACTGGGTTCTTTACTTACCACAGGATGTTAATGCACTCATGCTGTTATAACTGTCAACAAGTTATTTGGATACAGTATTCAGGATAGCTTTCTTGAGAGATGCAATATTTAGTGTATTTAATTGGATAAATAAAAAATCTGCTCATGGCAGAACACACACATAAAAGATTGTTGTGATTGGCAAGCTTTTGGAGCCAGTAGCTCCTTCTTAAGGCAAAAGGGATGAAGGGGAAGGAAGAAGGATGAAGGAAAAGGACTGGAGAGGTCTAGGAAAAGGGGTAGATTTTGGGAAAGTAATGAGAACCGCGGATCAGGGGAGACTCTTACTGTATAGGATGAGAAGAAAAGACTGATTGTTGGGGACTGCATCAGACAAAATTGAAAATCTGAGATCTTAAAGGTGGAAGACAGAGTAATATGCAAGACAGAGATTACTACTAAAACATCGTGCATGAGTTAATAAGAGTGAGAAGCTCAAGAGCAATGTACGTAACAGAGGTGGGAGGGGGCGGTGAAAATTAGACGGGAAAGACAATGAAGAATGTAGAAAACTAAAACAAAGTGAATCAAAGAGTAGTTACAGTGAAGAAAAGCTGGGACGGAAGAAATTAACATAAATTAAGGCCAGTTGGGTGGCGAGAACAAAGGACATGTTGTAGTGCTAGTTCCCACCTGCGGAGTTCTGAGAAACTGGTGTCAGGGGAAGAATCCGGATGGTTTATGTGGTGAAACAGGCGCTGAGGTCACGAATGTCATGTTGTAGAGCATGCTCTGCAACAGGATATTGTGAGTTGCCAGTATATACCCTCTGCCTGTGCCCATTCATCCTCATAGATAATTTGATGGTAGTCATGCCAATCTAGAAAGCTGAATGGTGTTTACATAATAGCTGGTACATGACATGTCGTTTTGCAGGTGGCTGTCCCTTTCATAGTGTATGTTTTGCCAGTTAACAGGGCTATTATAGGTGGTGGTAGGAGGGTGCATAGGGCAAGTCTTGCAGCGAGGACATCACAAAGGTAGGAGCCATAGGGTATGGAGATGGGTGCAGAAGGAGCATAGGGTCTGACAAGAATATTGCGGAGATTGGGAGGGCAACAGAAAGCTATTCTAGGTGTGGTGGGCAAAATTTCAGGCAGGATGGACATCATTTCAGGGCATGATTTTTAGGAAGTCATGGCCCTGTTGAAGTAACTAATTAACACATTCCAGACCAGGATAGTGAGTCACCAATGGTGTGCTCTGAATCTGTTTTGTGAAGGGATCAGCAGTACCAGAGTTGGATGTGATGGCTCGGGAAATCTGCTTTTTAACTAGGCTGGTGAGGTAGTTACATGCAGTGAAAGCTGAGGTGAGAATGGTGATGTATTGCTGTAAAGAGTCTGCAGCCGAACAAATATGTTTGCCTCGGATGCCAAGACTGTGTGGGAAGGAGCATTGGACATGGAAATGGTGTCAACATTTTGACAGTTGCCATCCTTTCTATGTCAAACATTCAGTTCAACTCATTTAACTGGAACCAGTTGTCTAAGGTATCCAGTGTGCTTACAATGCAGCTCGAAATTTTTTTATGCGTCAGCCTCTTCAATTAAAATTGAAGTATTGTCTGCAAACAGAACTGATGCAGAATTTATATTTATGGGTAAGTCATTTACGTAGAATGGGAACAGGACTGGCACTAAAATGGAGCCTTGTGATAATGTACTCCATTCAGAATAATAATTCACTGCATCTGCAGTGATAGTTACCCTTTGTTTTCTGTTGTGTAAGTATGATGTGAGCCTATTTAGAGCTTTGCCCTTAATCCTGTATTTGTCTAATTTGTAGATAAGCAAGTCGTAGTGCACGGAGTCAAATGCTTTTGTGAGATCACAGAAGATACCTGCAACTTTACTCCTCTGATCCAGTGATTTGCATATCTTTTCAGTAAAGTTATTCACTGCATCCAGAGTGTTTTTTCCTGGTTGGAATCCAGCTTGGTTATTTATAATAATATCATTTTTTCCAATAAAGTTTTTGATCTAGTTTCAAGCAACTTTCTCTAACACTTTTGACAGGACTGGAATAATAGAAACAGGGCAATCGTTTCCCATGTCTCCCCTCTACCCTTTCTTCAACACACCGTTTTAATCACTTTTGTGGGTATCCGATCCCACCCAGCAGAGTTTTTATTTTGTAATGATGATATAACATTTTCCACATTCTTTATTGTGACTTTTTTAAAATCTGTAAGATACCCAGCTTCTTGGTGGAGTACAAAGGAATTTACTTTACTTTGATACTGTGCTACATCAGTATCTCTGTCTTTGCCACATTTATGAAGAATTCATTTCAAAGACTCTGATATTTTAGCTGGGTTTACGATAAAGCTATCATCTACTTTAATCCTAGATGTTTCCATACTATTAACTCTTAACACCTAACTCAGATTTGACAACAGACCACACTGCTTTTGTTTTACTTTTATGTTGTACAATTAACTTTGTTTGCCATTTGTTTGGATGCCTTCACAACTTTTTAAATATAGCTTTATAATGACATACATACTCAGTAAAATGACTGTCTTTATTATATTTCAGCCCATTGTGGAGTTTTCTCTCCCTGGCACTAGAAATTTTTATAGCCTGAGCTATCCATTTAAGTTTATTAATAGTTTCATTACATGTGGTTCTAAGTGGAAAAGTCACATTAAATGTTTCGAGAAAGCTACTAAAAAATAGTTAAAGTTACTTTTATTCAAAATATAGCTGTTGTGTGGCCATTCAACTTCTCTTAACTTATTTCTTAATGTAGTTGAATTTTTTCAATTAAGTTCCTTTTCAAATGGCTTTTGTTACATGAAATTTCTTTGTTCATTTTTGATATGCTTGCCCACTTGTATTTATTTTTGGTTCTTGAGACTTTTCAGCATGAGAACCATAGTGAAATAAAAACAGTAACAGCTGAAAGCAAATATGGTGTCATTTGTATTTCACTGTTGCGATACAGCATTTGTGCTATATCTGCTCTGTCAGATTTAAAATATGTATGGAAGCTGTGGATCCATATTACAAGAAAGCTTGACGAAATTATTCCACCTGGTGTGCAAGATATATGATACAGGCTAAACAAACTCAGACTTCTGGAAGAATGTAATAGTTCTAATTCAAAATAAAGTGCTGACAGGCGTGAATATGACTGAACCATCAGTTGATTGCAAAATATTTACAGAAGAATGGAAAAAACTGGTAGAAGCTGATCTGAGGGAAGATTAGTTTGGGTTCTGGAGAAAATTAAGAACACATGAGGCAATACTGACCCTATGAGTTATCGTAGAAAATAAGTTGAAGAAAGGCAAACCTGTGTGCATAGCATTTGTAGATTTTTGAGAAATCTTTTGACAGTGTTGACTTCACTAGACTCTTCAATATTTTGAAGGCAGCAGGGATAAAATACAGGGAGCAAAAGTTTATGTACAACTCTTACAGAAACCAGGCTGCAGCTGTAAGAGTCGAAGGACATAACAAGAAAGCCATAGTTTAGAAGGGAGTGTGATGGTGTTATAATCCATCCTCAATGTTATTTAGCCTGTACAATGAGCAAGCAGTAAAAGAAACCAAGAATAAATTTGGAAATGGAATTAGATTCCAGGGAGAAGAAGTAAAAACTTCGCTTTTTGTGAAAGACATTGTAATTCTGCCAGAGACAGTAATGGATTTGGAAGAACAAATAAATAGAGTGGATAGTATCTTGAAAAGGCGTTATAAGATGAACATCAACGAAAGTAAAACAAGGGATAAGTGAGTATAATCAAATTAATTTAGGCGATGCTTAGGGAATTAGATTATAAAACGTGAAACTAAAAATAGTTGATGAGTTTTGCTATTTGGCCAGTAAAATAACTGATGATGGTCGAAGCAGAGACGATATAAAATGAAGGCTGTCGTACCAAGAAAAGCATTTCTGAAAAAGAGAAATTTGTTGACATCTAATATCAATTTCAAGTGTTAGGAAGTGTTTTCTGAAGGTATTGTTCTGGATTGTAGCTATGTATGGAAGTGAAACTTGGATGATAAGCAATTCAGACAAGAAGAGAGTAGATGCTTTTGAAATGTGATGCTATAGAAGAATGCTGAAGACTAGGTGAATAGGTCATGTAACTAATGAGGAGATACTAAACTGGATTGGGGAGAAAAGGAATTTATGACACATCTTGACTAAAAGAAGGGATTTTTTGATAGGACACATTCTGTGGCATCATCAAGGAATGTCAGTTTGGTATTGGATGGAAGTGTGTGTAGTAAAAATTGTGGAGGGAGACTGAGATTTGAATACAGTTAGCAGGTTCAAATGGATGTAGGTTACAGTAGTTTATGGAGGGGTGAAAATGCTTGCACATGATGGACTAACATGGAGAGCTGGACCAAACTGAATAAAACAACAGCTGCAGCAGCAACAATACCTTAATCTATAAATACATAGTCCTGTTTACAGTATATCACTATTTGTCAAATAGCTTTGCACCAAACACTGCTACTGGCATTGGCATGTAGCTAACATAACATTCTGTCCTTTGTATCTACATAATCAGATAATCTGTAGAAAGAGTTGCTCATAGTGTGTCTTGTATTTTGGCTTTGTAGATCACTGTTCATCTGGTACTGATTTTTGCTGTCAACAACAATAGGCATTAAGGAGTAAAAGTGCTGGGAAGTGAGTGTAAAGCCACATTTATACTGAGTTTAAAAACATGTGTTGTTTCTAACATTGTTCTGAACAAAGTCTGCAACAGAATGAGATTTTCACTCTGCAGCGGAGTGTGCACTGATATGAAACTTCCTGGTAGATTAAAACTGTGTGCCGGACCGAGACTTGAACTCGGGACATTTGCCTTCTGCGGACAGGTGCTCTACCAACTGAGCTACCCAAGCACGACTCACGCCCAATCCTCACAGCTTTACTTCTGCCAGTATCTCGTCTCCTACCTTCCAAACTTTACAGAAGCTCTCCTGCGAAACTTGCAGAACTAGCACTCCTGAAAGAAGGGATATTGCAGAGACTTGGCTTAGCCACAGCCTGGGGAATGTTTCCAGTGCTCGCACTTGCCCGCGAAAGGCAAAGGTCCCAAGTTCGAGTCTCGGTCTGACACACAGTTTTAATCTGCCAGGAAGTTTCATATCAGCACACACTCCGCTGCAGAGTGAAAATCTCATTCTGGAAACATCCCCCAGGCTGTGGCTAAGCCATGTCTCCGCAATATCCTTTCTTTCTGGAGTGCTAGTTCTGCAAGGTTCGCAGGAGAGCTTCTGTAAAGTTTGGAGGGTAGGAGATCAGGCACTGGCAGAAGTAAAGCTGTGAGGATGGGATGTGAGTCGTGCTTGGGTAGCTCAGTGGTAGAGCACTTGCCCGCGAAAGGCAAAGGTCCCGAGTTCAAGTCTGGGTCCGCACACAGTTTTAATGTGCCAGGAAGTTTCAAAGTCTTTAACATGTTTGCAACTATGTTTGTTGTTCATGTCCTTGTCCGCAAAAATGACAAACATTCTGTGTGTGTGTTCACATTGTCTGCAACACTGAAGCTGGCAGCAAACATTTCACATTGTGTACTATGCCATTTCTTGACAAGAGAATGAGTTAACGACATGTGTGGACAGAAACATACTATAGCAGACAAGGAGGGAATGATATGCTGCATGACCTGAGTGTGGAAGGCGGCACTACTTTCTGTAACTGCACTAGGATGCCACCCTTCCATTCCACCACCACCACCACCACCACCACCACCACCACCACCAGCCATATCTCAAATAGATCCTGCAGTTTGTGAAACATTGGTGAAAGAATTATGCAGAGGCAATTCAATTATGGAAATAACACTGAAGTATCTTTTACTGTATGTTGAATACTTATATTGTATCATATACAATCAAATGCTCTATTTTAACAGCATCTACTACCTCTTCTGCATTAATGTCATAGTCAGTTCTAACAAACGTGATGGGAAACCAGTATTGCTACAGATCCCCATGCTAGATCCAAACTCACTGATGCTTCCTCTGTGCTTTTTATACATTCACTTCCACCTTATAGTGTACGTGAAGAAATTTGTTTCTACTGTGTTATCAGAGACCTCAGTGTCTTTCCTACTCTATTACTGTGGGTGTTATGTAAAGCACCAATTTTCTGTATGGATTCCTATTTTAATAAGAATTTCTAATAGTTTGCACTTCACCTCTTCCACAGGCACTCCCTCTGCATCAGTAGTGTGTGATAAGATCAAACGTCTGTTGTTTTGACATGGCAATAGGGCTTTGAATTTGTCAAACTTTGTCAGGCAACACAATTATTATGCTGTGCTGGAAGTCCCTGTGAAGTTTGTCGTGACATAAATAAACACTAGCACTATACGGTGACATTTAGCAATAGGCCAGAAACAATGTTTGCTTTGATCTGTACCAGTAAAGCCACGAATTGCTATTTTTGTTTTTGCAGCATATTGCAAACATTGGTAGACCAGTGTTGTTATTGTTTGTTGTTGTAGTCTTCAGTCCGGAGACTGGTTTGATGCAGCTCTCCATGCTACCCTGTCCTGTGCAAGCTGCTTCATCTCCCTGTACCTACTGCAACCTACATTCTTCTGAATCTGCTTAGTGTATTCATCTCTTGGTCTCCCTCTACGATTTTTACCCTCCACGCTGCCCTCCAATGCTAAATTTGTGATCCCTTGATGCCTCAGAACATGTCCTACCAACCGGTCCCTTCTTCTTGTCAAGTTGTGCCACAAACTCCTCTTCTCCCCAATTCTATTCAGTACCTCCACATTAGTTATGTGATCTACCCATCAAATCTTCAGACCAGTAGTACCCACAAACAAGGTTGCAAACATGGCTGCAAAACGTATTTCAAACTCAGTGTAAACTCAGCTTAGAAATTCAAAGATCTATAAAAAAAGTATCTGCGGTATATGCAGTTACTTACTTTGCACACTATTCTTGTTGCTTGCTTTTGCTGAACAAATTCGTTGCTTTAGATGCTCTGTCCCAGATGAGTAATTTTTAAATGGGAATAAGTAGTCAGTTACACTCCTGTTTAATATCTTCACCAGTGACCAACCACTTCCTCTCCACACAAGAACCTTCCTATTTGCAGACAACCTGGCATTGACAACTCAGGGGAAGAATTTTGAGGCAGTAGAAGAAAACCTCACTGCTGCTCTGAAATTTCTCTCAGAATATTATGAGGAAAATCATCTCAAGTCAAATCGATCAAAAACTAAAATATGTGCTTTTCATCTGAAGTACAGAGAAGCTTCTCGACAGCTGCATGTGAACTGGAATGGAAAGGAATTGGAACACTGCAGTGCTCCAGTTTACCTTGGTGTTACCCTGGACCGCCCCCTGACCTTCAAGGCACACTGCACCAACCTTAAAGCCAAGGTGTCATCGCGAAATTGTCTACTGCGCAATGTGGCTGGTTCTGGATGGGGTGCCCATCCCCAGACAGTAAGAACAACGGTCCTGGCACTCTGCTACTCCGCTGCCGAATATGTCGCTCCAGTGTGGTACAATGTTGCACATGCAAAAAAAGTGGACACCGCCCTGAATGAAACCTGCAGGCTGATCACAGGCTGTCTGGAGCCAACACCAATACAGAAGCTGTATACACTTACAGGTATAGCCCCACCCAATATTAGACGCGAGATAGCTGCTAGCAGCGAGAGGCAAAAGGTCTGCAATAACCCGGCCAACCCCTTGCACGAACATCAGCCACCACCACCTTGACTGAAGTCCAGGAAGAACTTTCTACAATCTTCTGTTCCAATTGACAGAGACCAAAGTATAGCCAGGGTTGAACTGTGGAAAAAAAGACATCCTGTCCATCCAGAGCGAGATGTAATTGAAGAAACTCTGCCACCTGGTCACCAAGATGGATGGTGCACATGGAAGTCCTTGAACAGACTGCACTCCAGCATTGCAAGAATGAAGGACAACTTGAAGAAATGGTGCATTGCACAATGTGGAAACACATTGTGTTAGTGTGGAGATGAACAAACTACAAGCCATCTCCTGAAGTGTCGTTTCTGCCCATATTCTTGTACAGGACTGGAACTGGCCTTGGCTTATAGCAACACAGTCAATGTTGCCAAATACTGGACACAAGTAGTGCAAATGTGTCTATTATGTAAAAATTGATTTCTTACTCCTGTGCGTCTTATGTAAATATTGATTTCTTGCTGTTGTGTGTATTATGTAAATATTGATTTCTTGCTGTTGTGTGTATTATGTAAATATTGATTTCTTACTCTTTTTTTCCCTATGTGTTCAATTTATTATATTTATATCTATATTATGATGATGGCATCCTCTCGGGTAAAATATTCCGGAGGTAAAATAGTCCCCCATTCGGATCTCCGGGCGGGGACTACTCAAGAGGACGTCGTTATCAGGAGAAAGAAAACTGGCGTTCTACGGATCGGAGCGTGGAATGTCAGATCCCTTAATCGGGCAGGTAGGTTAGAAAATTTAAAAAGGGAAATGGATAGGTTAAAGTTAGACATAGTGGGAATTAGTGAAGTTCAGTGGCAGGAGGAACAAGACTTTTGGTGAGGTGATTACAGGGTTATAAATACAAAATCAAATAGAGGTAATGCAGGGGTAGGTTTAATAATGAATAAAAAAATAGGAGTGCGGGTTAGCTACTACAAACAGCATAGTGAACACATTATTGTGGCCAAGATAGACACAAAGCCCATGCCTACTACAGTAGTACAAGTTTATATGCCAACTAGCTCTGCAGATGATGAGGAAATTGATGAAATGTATGACGAGATAAAAGAAATTATTCAGGTAGTGAAGGGAGACGAAAATTTAATAGTCATGGGTGACTGGAATTCGTCTGTAGGAAAAGGGAGAGAAGGAAACATAGTAGGTGAATATGGATTGGGGGGAAGAAATGAAAGAGGAAGCCGCCTTGTAGAATTTTGCACAGAGCATAACTTAATCATAGCTAACACTTGGTTCAAGAATCATAAAAGAAGGTTGTATACCTGGAAGAATCCTGGAGATACTAAAAGGTATCAGATAGATTATATAATGGTAAGACAGAGATTTAGGAACCAGGTTTTAAATTGTAAGACATTTCCAGGGGCAGAAGTGGATTCTGACCACAATCTATTGGTTATGAACTGCAGATTGAAACTGAAGAAACGGAAAAAAGGTGGGAATTTAATGAGATGGGACCTGGATAAACTGAAAGAACCAGAGGTTGTAGAGAGTTTCAGGGAGAGCGTAAGGGAACAATTGACAGGAATGGGGGAAAGAAATACAGTAGAAGAAGAATGGGTAGCTCTGAGGGATGAAGTAGTGAAGGCAGCAGACGATCAAGTAGGTAAAAAGACGAGGGCTAATAGAAATCCTTGGGTAACAGAAGAAATATTGAATTTAATTGATGAAAGGAGAAAATATAAAAATGCAGTGAGTGAAGCAGGCAAAAAGGAATACAAACGTCTCAAAAATGAGATCGACAGGAAGTGCAAAATGGCTAAACAGGGATGGCTAGAGGACAGATGTAAGGATGTAGAGGCTTGTCTCACTAGGGGTAAGATGGATACTGCCTACAGGAAAATTAAAGAGACCTTCGGAGAGAAGAGAACCACTTGTATGACTATCAAGAGCTCAGATGGAAACCCAGTTCTAAGCAAAGAAGGGAAGGCAGAAAGGTGGCAGGAGTATATAGAGGGTTTATACAAGGGCGATGTACTTGAGGACAATATAATGGAAATGGAAGAGGATGTAGATGAAGATGAAATGGGAGATATGATACTGTGTGAAGAGTTTGACAGAGCACTGAAAGACCTGAGTCGAAACAAGGCCCTGGGAGTAGACAACATTCCATTAGAACTACTGGTGGCCTTGGGAGAGCGAGTCATGACAAAACTCTACCATCTGGTGAGCAAGATGTATGAGACAGGCGAAATACCCTCAGACTTCAAGAAGAATATAATAATTCCAATCCCAAAGAAAGCAGATGTTGACAGATGTGAAAATTACCAAACTATCAGTTTAATAAGTCACAGCTGCAAAATACTAGCGCGAATTCATTACAGACGAATGGAAAAACTGGTAGAAGCGGACCTCGGGGAAGATCAGTTTGGATTCCGTAGAAATTTTGGAACACGTGAGGCCATACTAACCTTACGACTTATCTTAGAAGAAAGATTAAGAAAAGGCAAACCTACGTTTCTAGCATTTGTAGACTTAGAGAAAGCTTTTGACAATGTTAACTGGAATACTCTCTTTCAAATTCTAAAGGTGGCAGGGGTAAAATACAGGGAGCGAAAGGCTATTTACAATTTGTACAGAAACCAGATGGCAATTATAAGAGTCGGGGGGCATGAAAGGGAAGCAGTGGTTGGGAAAGGAGTGAGACAGGGTTGTAGCCTCTCCCCGATGTTATTCAATCTGTATATTGAGCAATCAGTAAAGGAAACAAAAGAAAAATTTGGAGTAGGTATTAAAATTCATGGAGAAGAAGTAAAAACTTTGAGGTTCGCCGATGACATTGTAATTCTGTCAGAGACAGCAAAGGACTTGGAAGAGCAGTTGAATGGAATGGACATTGTCTTGAAAGGAGGATATAAGATGAACATCAACCAAAGCAAAACGAGGATTATGGAATGTAGTCAAATTAAATCGGGTGATGCTGAGGGAATTAGATTAGGAAATGAGACACTTAAAGTGGTAAAGGAGTTTTGCTATTTAGGGAGTAAGATAACTGATGGTCGAAGTAGAGAGGATATGAAATGTAGACTGGCAATGGCAAGGAAATCGTTTCTGAAGAAGAGAAATTTGTTAACATCCAGTATTGATTTAAGTGTCAGGAAGTCGTTTCTGAAAGTATTTGTATGGAGTGTAGCCATGTATGGAAGTGAAACATGGACGATAACTAGTTTGGACAAGAAGAGAATAGAAGCTTTTGAAATGTGGTGCTACAGAAGAAAGCTGAAGATAAGGTGGGTAGATCACGTAACTAATGAGGAGGTATTGAATAGGATTGGGGAGAAGGGAAGTTTGTGGCACAACTTGACTAGAAGAAGGGATCGGTTGGTAGGACATGTTTTGAGGCATCAAGGGATCACCAATTTAGTATTGGAGGACAGCGTGGAGGGTAAAAATCATAGAGGGAGACCAAGAGATGAATACACTAAGCAGATTCAGAAGGATGTAGGTTGCAGTAGGTACTGGGAGATGAAGAAGCTTGCACAGGGTAGAGTAGCATGGAGAGCTGCATCAAACCAGTCTCAGGACTGAAGACCACAACAACAACAACATGTCTTTGAATTACTCGTGTATACAAATATGTATATTTTTAAATCAGCACAGTCTGTGTCCTGGTACTTCTGACACGAATAAATAAATATCCTGTAAATGATCTGTCTGTAGCAATAGCATTTGTTGTTAGTATGATCTATGGTATATGGAATCAGGTGACTTACCAGCACAGCTACATTCTCCCATCACTGTGAGTCAACTGGAAAGTTCTTTATCTACACTTGTACTCAACGTGTGTAAGTGTGTGGTGGAGGGTATGAAGTATACTACCAGAATCATTCGCCCCCACTTTTCCCCATTTGAAAGCAGGGAAGTCGCGAATAAAAACTTTTCATTGGTATTTTTGGATACTTTTTTATGCCACTGTTCATTTATTGTTTATAATGTAATCACAACTAAATTAACAATTGTCTTTCTACAGCATTTCATCAGTTGGAGGCCAATATGCAGGTAAAGCAGTTCATTGTAGACACAAGGCGTTTCCTGATGCAGATGGTGAGGACAGGAAACATAAAAGAGGAAGTCCTAATCACATTGCAAATTGTAGGAGATCTCAGCTATGCGTGGGAGATAATTGACCCATATACTTCTTACATGCAACAGGGAATTAAGAAGGATCCATCTCTTGTGATAAAACTGAGAGCAACATTTCTCAAGGTAATTTCAGTAATATCATAATGCTTTAGGATATTTTTTTAAGTTGTTCAGTACAGCGGATGAAATGGATCCACGAATTTTAAATTTATTCAGAGAATGATTTTCATTCAGCTGTGACTGTTTAACATGTCTTTTTACATGTTTTCCCTGTTTATGCCCTGTGTAATATTTAATCAAACTGAGATAGGCGTGATGTTTGGTTCTCCAAAGTTTGCTCTCCAGTCAGACTCCTACCACTCTAAGGAAAGAGAATTTGGATTGCATGTTTGTTGGTGTAGTTAGTGATCTCTTTTTAACCACATTCAGAAACATCGTTAGTACATCTCTTACCTCTTATTGCAGGCAGCTAAGTAGTGCTTCCTTTAGGAGTTTCAAACAGTTCCCTCCTTCTAACGCCTTGCATAGCACTACTTTCTAGCTTATTCTGAGCAATCTTTTCATTAATATTCCCCCAGGGACTAAAGCCGTCCTCACATGCAACTTGGACCCTGATGTGTATCTGGATGTGATTTCCGATATGGTCGGTGTGTGTTGTGTCACAATCACACAGGGTGTGCTCAGCAAAATCTACGTTTACATATATATTCTGCAAGCCACCATATGTTGCATGACAGAGGGTATCTTTTGCCACTACTATTCATTTTCTTTCGTGCTCCATTTGTGTGTATAGCAGGAGAAAACTATCTATATGTCTTTATATAAGGCCTGATTCCTCTTATCTTCATGGTCCTTAAGTGAAATGTATTCTGGCAGCAGTAGAATCATTCTTTAGTCAGCTTCAAATGCCCATTCTCTAAATCTTCTCAGTAGTGTTCCACAAAAATTTTTAAATGGAAGTAAGTAGTCAGTTACAATCCTGTAAATGATCTGCCTGTAGCAATAACATTTGTTGTTAGTATGATCTTCGGGATAGGAATCGCGTGACTAACCAGCACAGCCGCATTCTCCCATCACTGTGAGCCAACTGGAAAGTTCTTTATTTACATTTATACTCAACTTGTATAAGCATGTGATGGAGCACAAAAAGAAAATTGTCCTCCTTCCAGGGATTACCATTTGAGTTCGTGAAGCATCTTCATAATATTCACATGTTGATTGAACCTACCAGTAACAAATATAGCAGCATGCCTCTGAATTGCTTCGATGTCTTCCTTAAACCGAACTGTTGGGTAGCCCAAACACATGAGCAGTACTCAAGAACAAATAGCGCTAGTGTTCTGTACAGTTTCCTTTGTAGATGAGCTACACTTTCCTAAAATTCTGCCAATAAACCAAAGTTGATCATTCAACTTAGCTACACTATCATCCTTATCTGCTTGTTCCAGTACATATCACTTTGAAACATTACACGTACACAGGTATTTTACCAACATGACTGTGTCAAGCAGCAGACTATTCTACTCATCTGCATTAAGTTACTTGCTTTCCAATCTGGCAGCAGTTATCAGCTACATTTGGCACAACAGACATGTTTTACTTCTGAAAATGAACTGTAGTGAGTTAGTTACATTAACTTCATTATTGATTCTGGAAGGTGCATGGAATAAATTCAGAACAACACCATGTAAGTGTCATCAGTGGATTCAAAGACACTTAACACTTGAAGAAGGATCTCTCAAAATGTTCCATTTCCTCTTAACAAAATACCATTGTGTGTGTGTGTGTGTGTGTGTGTGTGTGTATATATATATATATATATATATATATATATATATATATATAGGAATCGCTTATATATATCTTAAATATGTCTGCTTGTGTCTGTATGTGTGGATGGATATGTGCGTGTGTGCGAGTGTATACCTGTCCTTTTTTCCCCCTAAGGTAAGTCTTTCCGCTCCCGGGATTGGAATGACTCCTTACCCTCTCCTTTAAAACCCACTTCCTTTCGTCTTCCCCTCTCCTTACCTCTTTCCTGATGAGGCAACAGTTTGTTGCGAAAGCTTGAATTTTGTGTGTGTGTTTGTGTTTGTTTGTGTGTCTATCGACCTGCCAGCGCTTTTGTTCGGTAAGTCACCTCATCTTTGTTTTTATATATAATTTTTCCCACGTGGAATGTTTCCTTCCATTATATATATATATATATATATATATATATATATGAATCAAACACAGACCTCCAGACTGTGAAAGCAATACATTCTGTAACAGAACACAATATAAATGTCATCAAACTTTGTACTTGTGCCTTCCCTGTTAGTCTCAAACAAAGTTTTCATTTATACATGATCAGTGGGGATACCTATAGGTGTTAGCTGAGAATAACATAAGTAGAGGTTTATATTTCTATCCTATACCTTTGCAGTTTGAGATATGGCAGAACATTGATGTAACAATTTACCAAACGATGTACTCTGTTTAGCCTACAATGTAGAAAGTGATCTTGCATTGTTTTGTTTTATAGCACATTGCAGAAATCCATGTGAATGCTTTCAAATGTTAAATGGAATGGGCTTGGTCTTTTTTTCCCATATTCTTCCTGTATTCAGGCCAATGCTCTGTGTCCAATGAACTTGTCATTTACAGGCTGCCAAACCATAATATTCCTTCCTTTTGTGGTCCAATCTGTAGATATTTGCTGATCATGCAAGACAAAATTACTCCCAGCAGTTTTTATTGCCCGGGGTGCCCACTCATGTCTCTTGTTGAAAGGATTTACTACTCTACATGTCTGCCAGCTTAAATTATTATCCGCTACTAGTATTACCAATGCCACAAATTGCCGCCACCACACTCCTTTACTTGGTGTTACTATCTAGTATACTTTTTTAGTAAATATAACTTTCCTCACTTATAGCCAAACATATTCTGTTTTCCATGTCATGTAATTTTTGTTCCAGCTTTCATCTGCATTGGAGATTCCTCTGTTACGAATCAACCAAGCTCGCAGTGCTGATATGGTGTCAGTTTCACAGTATTACTCTGGTGAACTGGTGTCATACGTTCGTCGTGTGCTACACATTATCCCAGAAACAATGTTTGGGTTGATGGCTCGTATTGTGCACCTGCAGACAGATGTCATAAAGGAATTGCCAACACGGTTAGAGAAAGAAAGGCTGAGAGAGCTTGCACAGTTAGAAGAGCGCCATGAGGTACGTCGTCACTGTCCATCTACAAAGATGCAGGATTCGGTTAAGGATCATTTTGTTTTTTGTTACATAAGGTGTAGTCCATATCAATTCAGCTAGGACAGGAAATATCTTACCTTCATAGTCTAGGATGTTATTGAATTTAGCATATGTTAAAATGAAGGACTAAGCAAGGAACACACTTTTTTTTTTTGTTTTCTCCAAAAACTTTCTGCTCCAAGATACAACTCTCCAAAGATGACACTGCGTATACCATTTTGAAGAAGCAAATTTTGGAAAAAATTTTAGAATGCTGTATCTCTGGAACAGTTCTAGAAATTTTGCTGGCTTTTTTATTTGAAAGATGATTGCTTTATGATTACAAAGAAAGCCTCCATTTGGACTTATCTGTCAATGTTCTTTTACTATAGCGTTCTGAACTTTTTTTATAATTTATGGAAATTTTTTTTTTCAAAAATGCCAATCCATAAAATTTTGATTCCCCCCCACCCTATTAGTATCGTATAATCCTACACTCCCTGAAAAAAACAATTGAATTTTTTTGCCATACATAAAATCTGTTTTATTACCACATTATCTCATAACAGGCTCATAAAAACCTAGTCTTATTTAACATAATTTTAGTTTTGAAAAATGAGTAAGAGACTCATGTTTCAAACATTTTAAATGGTTCCAAAATGTACATGAAAGGTGCAACTTCTGTGCACTCTGTTTTGTACTGAAATGAGCCAGTCAATGAAATAAAAATGTGTTCCACTGCTTCAGCATCTTCCTTTTATATGGAGTGATGCCTTCCTGTTGAACCAATAGGAACTGGAGTACTTACAGTCTTCAAAACATTGTGAACAGGAAGTAAGCACTGATGGCATTGTTGCTGTCCTCCAGCTGGAAACCTATATCCAGCAGCTGGTCCATATGGTAGCATAAAGTTCACTACAATTTTGTTTAACTCATAACTAGTGTCTATAATTTCTGCAATCCACCAGTCACAGTCATACACACACTACAAACATTCCCTTTGTCAGGTTGTGAATCTGGATATTATCTTCTGAATTCCTTTCATAGGAGTAGTTTGTTTGGACCATTCTTCTTTTTTCTGCTCTCAGACTTCTTTAATTTCCTCTTTGAACAAAAGAATGAGGTTTCCAGAATGAGGGCTGTGGACATGTAAGATTTCACGACTTGTGATGAAGCAAGCTGGGATAATTTTACTTCCCCTGTTGTTTTCCCATCTGCCCTCTTAAAATTCATTTTTTAATGTCTAACTAATTATCATTAACATATGTGAGTATAATCTGCATTTTTATAAAAGAAATAGGTTGGCCCTTAGTCATAAAGAATATACCACCAGATCTAATTTTGTATGTAATTGATTTTCTAATTTATTTTGACTATGCCTAGTTAGTTTGTTTTGTCATAGGGTGAATTCAGTAATTGTTTCGTAACTTAAATTCTATTGATGACTTATAAACAAATATAAACTGTACTAATTGTAAACATTTGGAGGGACAACTTACAGTATTCTTATAGGTTCTATTTGGCTCTATTTGAAAACATGTTAGCAAAGCTAGCCTTTAATTAATTCCAAACTAATTAACAGTTTTGTCAGAAGTATTGTTTGTGTAATGATATTTGTTAATTTCACAATTTAAACAAATCATTCAGCTTAACTTTTGAGTAGAAGAAACTGTTAAAAAGAAGGAAGTTTTCGATGTATTCAATTAATAGAATGAGCTAAGTTTTAATTGTAATTTCTGTAAAATAAACATCCAACAATGTGTAGTTTCAGTGCCTATTATTGTGATGATGTATAAGGGCCCGATTTCAATGAATCAACTTAACTGTGAAATAAGTATTACACCAATAGGCCATGTGTTAAAGCAATGACAGTGTGTATTCAATTTATTTGAAAGACTGTGAAATGTGTGGATAGGTTTTTACTGCTCGTAGATGTTCAACAGTAAACTATTGTAGCAGTATGTAGATTATTGCCTGCAACCTATTAATGAGGCTTATCAAAAGTTAAAAATTAGTGCACTGGCCAAGTAACTGTGTATTATTGTGGGGAGGGGGTAACAGAGAAAGTAAAGAACTGTGAAACACAAATGTGCACCTGTCGGCTACGTCATTTAAAGTAGTCAGTGTTGAACTTACACCCTCCATTTTTCAGCCAGTATCACAACGCTTTTTCTTCAACACCAAGGACAATCAACAATGAAATAAAGCAGGTGAACATCGCAGACTCTTGTAAAATCCTCAGCATTCTGAATCACAGCTGTATGTGGTCTGGAAAGATTAAGTTTTGTAGCATGGTGCTTCAGCAGGCGTACTACACCATCACAGGGACCCTTCCCATGACCAGTAGCACCCTATACCTAGTCAGTTGGCACAAGCGTGTTACTCAATTCAAACAGCTGGCAACGATTTTTAAAATGACTAGGAGCTCCATCAGAAATAATGATGATCTTCTCTGCCCCTGTTTGCAGTTGAAGAATTTTGCGCATCACTAGCAAAGCGTGTGCTGAGTCATGTTCTGTGTCATCACTTATAACTGCTGCACTTGTGGTCTTGTTTTGAAAATATGTCATTCCTGTAAAAACTGAAACCTGTTCATTACTCCAATGATACCCTTGTACTTCTTGTGGGAGAATTACAGACCAGTTCTCAGCAAAATCACAGTGAAGCACTAAACATAGTTCTTCAACCTGTACACACCCTTTCACTTCTGCAATGTGTCGCTGTTGCAGTTTTTTCAGATGCTGGTGTGTTACTGCTTTCACTGACCATTTACCAAGTTCATCAGTGAAACTGTCAAAGGCAACAGTTTTCTTGATTAGTTTATTTTCCTCCCATGTCACGTATGTAATTTCTGCAGAGTTATCTGCTATGTCTTCCAGGCCAAGTGTCTGTAAAGAGAGACCTTCTTTTCCAGGGCAGTCACCATACTCTTGAAACAAACAAGTCTCTTGCTTTACATCACAGACTACTAACGGCTTCACACACCCAAACAAGATGTTATGTGTCACGTGCTCCAGCACTTTTTTCAAAGTTACTACACAATCAATTCTAAATTTGCACATTACACACATTAACAGACATATCTAGGTGGGTGTGGAACTACCCACTTAGGTCGTTGTGCACAAAAAAGTTTGATCTTCCAATATGTGAAGTTGTATAGCTGCTCTTATAAATTGCAAAAGTTTGTTTAATACGGTGAGTCATGTACCTCTTCACTTTCACAATGTTTTGACCTTCAACTGTTACAGTTATAGGGTCTTTTTTGTTGGCACTCTCACGAGAACAGTCCCATTTATCTTCCAGATAAAATGTCTGCACTATTTGAGCTTGAACTTGAGCTGGTTCTACAGGATGACAATAATAGGGACCTGGTCTTCCAAGTACTTCTTTTACAGATCTCACATTTCTCGATTTGTCTACACGTACCTTGATACTAGTGGAACATGGTACAAAAGTGTTTTCTTTGAAAATGTATCTGGAATGATAGTTAAAACTTGCAGCTTTTCACTTTTAGGGAGCACAATATTCAAAAGCTGAATTGATATTTGTGAAAAATTCCTGGTGAGAGGTGCAAGACTGTTTAGGTTCATTTTCTTCTGAAGATGGAATTTCTACTTTGAAGAGTGTGGTCAGTTTTGCTGTAGTGTATTCATCCATAGCTTTAGTAATTGCTCTGCACTTTCCTTATGCATAGAGCTTATGACTAGACCTCACTGACCACAGTTTCTTAACAGGACTAACACCTACCTCTGTAGTTCACTGATTCAGGGTATTTAATTCTTCCTCTATTGATGCAAATCTGCATCATCTACACCATGGGAGGCTTCACTTGTTCAGATAGTATCATTGTTGTTATTCTGTCAAAACTTTTAGAACACAAAAAGTCATCACTGGAAAAATCTTAACTTTGAAACAGAGTCTTCAAATGAGAACACTTATTCCCAACCTGAACAAAGTCTGTTTTTTTTTTGTTTGTATTACATATCACTCATTTATGGATATGCAAATAGTCTCCTGTGGCCCTAGTCAGAAGACATTTCAAACAGTTCTTTTTGCAGAACACACTGCAACTGTGTCAACTGGAAATTCCTCATGAAAACACAGAACTCACAGGATGGTCTCAGCTTTCTTAGAAGCCTGTTCAGTAAACAAATTAGCACTGAACAACTACAATACAGAAACCTGCAGTGAACAGCCACGACAAAGAAACTGACAAGAAACTATAACAAAGTGTAAGATATACTTGCAACAATGAAAGTGAAAAGAAATAACTGCAACAAAGAAAGTGATAAGAAATAACCCCAATTAAGACAATAGAAATAAACATTTGTTGTTGTTGTTGTGGTCTTCAGTCCTGAGACTGGTTTGATGCAGCTCTCCATGCTACGCTATCCTGTGCAAGCTTCTTCATCTCCCAGTACCTACTGCAACCTACATCCTTCTGAATCTGTTTAGTGTATTCATCTCTTGGTCTCCCTCTACGATTTTTACCCTCCACGCTGCCCTCCAATGCTAAATTTGTGATCCCTTGATGCCTCAAAACATGTCCTACCAACCAATCACTTCTTCTAGTCAAGTTGTGCCACAAACTTCTCTTCTCCCCAGTCCTATTCAATACCTCCTCATTAGTTACGTGATCTACCCACCTTATCTTCAGCATTCTTCTGTAGCACCACATTTCAAAAGCTTCTATTCTCTTGTTGTCCAAACTGGTTATCGTCCATGTTTCACTTCCATACATGGCTACACTCCATACAAATACTTTCAGAAACGACTTCCTGACACTTAAATCTATACTCGATGTTAACAAATTTCTCTTCTTCAGGAACGATTTCCTTGCCATTGCCAGTCTACATTTTATATCCTCTCTACTTCGACCATCATCAGTTGTTTTGTTCCCCAAATAGCAAAACTCCTTTACTACTTTAAGTGTCTCATTTCCTAATCTAATCCCCTCAGCATCACTCGATTTAATTTGACTACATTCCATTATCCTCGTTTTGCTTTTGTTGATGTTCATCTTATATCCTCCTTTCAAGACACTGTCCATTCCGTTCAACTGCTCTTCCAAGTCCTTTGCTGTCTCTGACAGAATTACAATGTCATCGGCAAACCTCAAAGTTTTTACTTCTTCTCTATGAATTTTAATACCTACTCCGAATTTTTCTTTTGTTTCCTTTACTGCTTGCTCAATATACAGATTGAATAACATCGGGGAGAGGCTACATCCCTGTCTCACTCCTTTCCCAACCACTGCTTCCCTTTCATGCCCCTCGACTCTTATAACTGCCATCTGGTTTCTGTACAAATTGTAAATAGCCTTTCGCTCCCTGTATTTTACCCCTGCCACCTTCAGAATTTGAAAGAGAGTATTCCAGTTAACGTTGTCAAAAGCTTTCTCTAAGTCTACAAATGCTAGAAACGTAGGTTTGCCTTTTCTTAATCTTTCTTCTAAGATAAGTCGTAAGGTTAGTATTGCCTCACGTGTTAAGTCGTAAGGTTAGTATTGCCTCACGTGTTCCAACATTTCTACGGAATCCAAACTGATCTTCCCTGAGGTCCGCTTCTACCAGTTTTTCCATTCGTCTGTAATGAATTCGCGTTAGTATTTTGCAGCTGTGACTTATTAAACTGATAGTTTGGTAATTTTCACATCTGTCAACATCTGCTTTCTTTGGGATTGGAATTATTATATTCTTCTTGAAGTCTGAGGGTATTTCGCCTGTCTCATACATCTTGCTCACCAGATGGTAGAGTTTTGTCATGACTGGCTCTCCCAACGCCACCAGTAGTTCCAATGGAATGTTGTCTACTCCCGGGGCCTTGTTTCGACTCAGGTCTTTCAGCGCTCTGTCAAACTCTTCACGCAGTATCTTATCTCCCATTTCATCTTCATCTACATCCTCTTCCATTTCAATAATATTGTCCTCAAGTACATCGCCCTTGTATAAACCCTCTATATACTACTTCCACCTCTCTGCCTTCCCTTCTTTGCTTAGAACTGGGTTTCCATCTGAGCTCTTGATATTCATACAAGTCGTTCTCTTATCTCCAAAGGTCTCTTTAATTTTCCTGTAGGCAGTATCTATCTTACCCCTAGTGAGACAAGCCTCTACATCCTTACATTTGTCCTCTAGCCATCCCTGCTTAGTCATTTTGCACTTCCTGTCGGTCTCATTTTTGAAACGTTTGTATTCCTTTTTGCCTGCTTCATTTACTGCATTTTTATATTTTCTCCTTTCATCAGTTAAATTCAATATTTCTTCTGTTACCCAAGGATTTCTATTAGCCCTCGTCTTTTTACCTACTTGATCGTCTGCTGCCTTCACTACTTCATCCCTCAGAGCTACCCATTCTTCTTCTACTGTATTTCTTTCCCCCATTCCTGTCAATTGTTCCCTTACGCTCTCCCTGAAACTCTCTACAACCTCTGGTTCTTTCAGTTTATTCAGGTCCCATCTCCTTAAATTCCCGCCTTTTTGCAGTTTCTTCGGTTTCAATCTGCAGTTCATAACCAATAGATTGTGGTCAAAATCCACTTCTGCCCATGCAAATGTCTTACAATTTAAAACCTGGTTCCTAAATCTCTGTCTTACCATTATATAATCTATCTGATACCTTTTAGTATCTCCAGGATTCTTCCAGGTATACAACCTTCTTTCATGATTCTTGAACCAAGTGTTAGCTATGATTAAGTTATGCTCTGTGCAAAATTCTACCAGGCGGCTTGCTCTTTCATTTCTTCCCCCCAATCCATATTCACCTACTATGTTTCCTTCTCTCCCTTTTCCTACTGACGAATTCCAATCACCCACGACTATTAAATTTTCGTCTCCCTTCACTACCTGAATAATTTCTTTTATCTCGTCATACATTTCATCAATTTCCTCATCATCTGCAGAGCTAGTTGGCATATAAACTTGTACTACTGTAGTAGGCATGGGCTTTGTGTCTATCTTGGCCACAATAATGCGTTCACTATGCTGTTTGTAGTAGCTAACCCGCACTCCTATTTTTTTATTCATTATTAAACCTACTCCTGCATTACCCCTATTTGATTTTGTATTTATAACCCTGTAATCACCTGACCAAAAGTCTTGTTCCTCCTGCCACCGAACTTCACTAATTCCCACTATATTTAACTTTAACCTATCCATTTCCCTTTTTAAATTTTCTAACCTACCTGCCCGATTAAGGGATCTGACATTCCACGTGCCGATCCGTAGAATGCCAGTTTTCTTTCTCCTGATAACGACGTCCTCTTGAGTAGTCCCCGCCCGCCTGGGTATTGTAACAAAGAAATTAACAAAGAGATAGAGGGGCTGGCCAGTACTTACCTCAGCTCAGTGCAGCCGATAGATACACATAAAACAGAACTGAAAAGTTACATTCCTAGCTTTCGGAACAAATGTTCCTTCATCAGGGAGGAGAGAGGGGAAAGAAAGGGAAGAAGGGAAAGGAGATTCAGTTACTCACAACCCAGGTTATGAAGCAACAGGGAAAGGAAAACAGGGAGGGTACCAAGGATGGAGGCATGGTTGTCAGAGGGAAGCCAAAGATATTCTACTGTAAGTACTGTGCCAGCTTCAGACCAAAGAGGATGCATACAGAAGTAAAGAGGTATATAGTATAAAGATGAACACAACTATGTAGGATGAAAAGATGCGTGAATGGCTAAAGAGGAAAGGGAAAGAGGAGAAGACTGAAGAGTAAATGGGAGTGAGGTTGTTTAACGTAGGTTCAGTCCAGGGGGATGGCGGGATGAAAGGATGTGTTGGAGTGCAAGTTCCCATCTCCGCAGTTCAGAGGGACTGGTGTTGGGTGGGAGAAGCCAAATTGCACATACGGTGTAGCAGGCTCCTAGGTCCCTAGAATTATGCTGGAGGGCACGCTCCGCCACTGGGTATTGGGCATCTCCTAGGCGGACAGTTCGTCTGTGTCCGTTCATGCGCTCAGCCAATTTAGTTGTTGTCATGCCGATGTAAAAGGCTGTGCAGTGCAGGCATGTCAGTTGATAAATGACATGTGTAGTTTCACACGTAGCCCTGCCTTGAATTGTGTGTGTTTTACCAGTAGCGGGGCTGGAGTAGGTGGTTGTGGGGGGGATGCATGGGGCAGGTTTTGCAGCGGGGTCGGTTACAGGGGTAGGAACCGCTGGGTAGAGAAGGTAGTCTGGGAATATTGTAGGGTTTAACAAGGATGTTACGTAGGTTAGGGGGGCGACGAAAGGCAACTCTGGGTGGTGTGGGGAGAATTTTGTCAAGGGATGATCTCATTTCAGGGGTTGACTTGAGAAAATCATATCCCTGGCGGAGTAAGTTGTTGATGTTTTCGAGGCCAGGATAATATTGAGTGACAAGGGGGATGCTTCTGTGTGGTCTGGGGGTAGGAACATTGTTGTTGGACGGGGAGGAATGTATGTAATGTATGTATGTATGTAATACATTCCTCCCCGTCCAACATGTATGTAATGTATGTATGTATGTATGTAATACATTCCTCCCCGTCCAACAACAATGTTCCTACCCCCAGACCACACAGAAGCATCCCCCTTGTCACTCAACATTATCCTGGCCTCGAAAACATCGACAACTTACTCCGCCAGGGATATGACTTTCTCAAGTCAATCCCTGAAATGAGATCATCCCTTGACAAAATTCTCCCCACACCACCCAGAGTTGCCTTTCATCGCCCCCCTAACCTCCGTAACATCCTTGTTAAACCCTACAATATTCCCAGACTACCTTCTCTACCCAGCGGTTCCTACCCCTGTAACCGACCCCGCTGCAAAACCTGCCCCATGCATCCCCCCACAACCAACTACTCCAGCCCCGCTACTGGTAAAACATACACAATTCAAGGCAGGGCTATGTGTGAAACTACACATGTCATTTATCAACTGACATGCCTGCACTGCACAGCCTTTTACATCGGCATGACAACAACTAAACTGGCTGAGCGCATGAACGGACACAGACGAACTGTCCGCCTAGGAGATGCCCAATACCCAGTAGCGGAGCATGCCCTCCAGCATAATTCTAGGGACCTAGGAACCTGCTACACCGTATGTGCCATTTGGCTTCTCCCAGCCAACACCAGTCCCTCTGAACTGCGGAGACGGGAACTTGCACTCCAACACATCCTTTCATCCCGCCATCCCCCTGGACTGAACCTACATTAAACAACCTCACTCCCATTTACTCTTCAGTCTTCTCCTCTTTCCCTTTCCTCTTTAGCCATTCACGCATCTTTTCATCCTACATAGTTGTGTTTATCTTTATACTATATACCTCTTTACTTCTGTATGCATCCTCTTTGGTTTGAAGCTGGCTCAGTACTTACAGTAGAATACCTTTGGCTTCCCTCTGACAACCATGCCTCCATCCTTGGTACCCTCCCATTTTCCTTTCCCTGTTGCTTCATAACCTGGGTTGTGAGTAACTGAATCTCCTTTCCCTTCTTCCCTTTCTTTCCCCTCTCTCCTCCCTGATGAAGGAACATTTGTTCCGAAAGCTAGGAATGTAACTTTTCAGTTCTGTTTTATGTGTATCTATCCGCTGTACTGAGCTGAGGTAAGTACTGGCCAGCCCCTCTCTCTCTTTGTTAGTATTTGTTTCACATCTTTATATGAGATTTTCCATTAACAAAGAAATTAGTAAGAAACAACTTATGTGAAGACATACATTACCCATGAAAGTTAAAAAAAATGATTTTATAAAATAAAACCTGCCCAAAGTAAAAGTGGAAGTCCTCCTTTACAGAGAATGTAATACTACATGGTACTAATCAACAGAAAAAAATCTAAATTCAAAAGACGGCTGTAAAAGAACTTTGACAGATATGTCCAAACAGAGGAGACCATTGTAATCATAAATCAATTATCTTTCAAATTAAAAAAACTCTAACAAAATACCTAGAACTGTTACAGAGGTACTGCATTTAAAAAAAAAAATTCCGAAATTAACATCTTGAAAATGGTGTTCGCGGTGTCATCGTTGGAGGCCTGTATCTCGAGGCAGGAAATTTTTTGTAGAAAATAAAAAAATACATGTTTCTTACTTACTCCTGAATTTTAACATGTGCTGAATTCAATAACATCCGAGACTATGAAGGTAACCCTGTGCCTGAAGTGATACGGATTATGCCATAAAGAGTAGCTTATGGTACATTATTACAGCTATATTTTTTTATTTGTTATCGCACATAAAATGCTTTCTATTTCCCATCTTACAAATATTGAGCTCAACTTTCTTCATTCTTTCCAACTCATAATTTTTTACTCATTAATTTAATTAAAATGCAGTTTTTTTACCAATGTTTCATGATTTATGCTATCAGTTGCTTTAAAAAGGTCTCCAAAAATGTAATCTGGCTCTGTTTCAATCTGTGGTGCATTTATTGAGAGAAACTGTAAACAACATCCTCAGTTGATAAAGATTTATTAAGTATTTTCAATGATGACCTGTTCTTCATCTTCAGATGAGGACATTGACTTTGGAGATAACAATTTTTATCAGGGAGAAACATGGTGTGTGCAACTGCCAATTGAAAAAAAGCTCTGTAAAGCAATTAGACAGCAGTGCACTTTGTTATCCAAAAGCTCTGTTAATGTGAAACTAATATTGTGTTACATCATACTAGATAGTAATATGTCTTTGTTAAAGCTAATTGCATTTCATTTCGGTTGTATTTGGGCAGGATGCACATGTACAGTTGTATGGTCCTTTATATCATATCTGCAAAGTGATTATTATTTTATAGTTCCTTCTCCTTTCAAAGAAAATGTTCTTAGAATTTTAAGTTAATGGTCATTGATGGAGAGTTTGCTGAATGTTGATAATCTACTTTTACTTTGTCAGGTTGCACGCTTAACACATGCTGTTTCAGTCTTCACAGAAGGTATTCTAAAAATGAAAAGTACTTTAGTTGGTATTATCCGTGTGGATCCAAAACAGTTACTGGAAGATGGCATTCGCAAAGAACTTGTTAAACAAATAGCTACTGCACTCAACACATTACTGGTTTTCAACCAGAAAAGTAAGGTTAGTGTAAACAGATTCTATGAATTCTGTTACAGTAAGATCTAAATTTTTATAATGCTGTTGACATCTTGTTCCCCATCAGATAAACTAGTATTTTTCGAATTGCTGGTAGATGTGTGAAAATCTTTTCATTCAGTACCTCTTGTTACCTAACATTAATTGTAACTGGCTCGATAATTTCATAGGCAAGACACAGCATATTATCCTGTATAGAGAGTCAGGTATAGTCGCTAGAGTAATGCTGTACTTGGTATGAGCCAGAGCGGAGCTATAGGACAATTATTGTTCATGCTATACATTAATGATTTGATAGATACTAAATATGAGTCTCACTACGGTAATGGAAAGTCTTTGTAGAATGTAAATAGAAATAACTTAGGAGTAAAAGTAACAACTTGCTGCACAGTAGAGCTGTTGAATCTTCAGAAGCCAAATAAACAAGACTGATAACTTTGCTAGCCTTCAGCTGAATCTGTTTTTTGAGCTAGACTACACTTACACACACATACATACGCCCATCAGCCTGTGCGAAAATAAGTTCTTAGGCTGGAGGAATACAATGTAATACATTTCTTGAAGCATAAATGTTATGTAGCCTTTGACTACTACATTAATGGCTCCTAACCTTAGTTAGTAATTCATGCCACACAGTTGATACTAATGATGTGCCAAGATATAACGTGGAACAGTCACATAGTTGTAAGTGAATCAAATTGTAGGCAACAATTCCTTGATAGGATAATGTGTGCCACCAATTTTTCTATAAAAAAGATTGCATGCAAAACATTTGTATGGCCCATAGATGGGAATACTGTTCAAGTGTAGGTGTACTGACATCTGGCTTATGCAAAGAAGGGCAGTACAAATCATCAAAAACATATTAGACTGATAGGAGAATGTCACAGAAACAGTAAAAAAACTCTTGACTGGCAGACACACAATGAAAGACACTGTACATCTCACAAGAACTGATTCAAAGCTCAAAAATCTTATTTTCAGATCAGAAAGTATTAATATACCTTGGTCCCCTAAGTATTGATCCTGTAGACGCCATGGAGATAAAACTAGGAAAATAACAGCTCAGTCAGAAACTTGACAAGCAGTCATTCTTCCCATGCTACACCTGTTGTTTCTCCACTATAGTCACTTCATGTCCCACTAAAACTTGATGTGTAATTTTTGTAATTGCTACAGTATTGTATTCTACTCACCTTCATACTTGTACGGGGTGATTATAATTAAAGTTAAATTTTCAAAACACAGTAGAAATAACACCACTTGTCAGATTGATGTCAAATTGCAACGTAATATTATCGGAGAAGGGGGAAAATGTATGGGATAAGAAAAAAAAATTGTGTGAAAATTGATCAATAGATGGCATTGTATGTATCAGAATATGTAAATGTAAACACCTGTCATGTGCACGACCCATTGAAGTTGGTATAAACATGCTGGGTACAAGGCTTTTCCTCCTTTAGCATCTGCAACGTTCGCCATGATGTCGCAATTGAGGATTGTGCTCTGCTTGTAAAGCTGTATTACGAGAATGATGACTGTGAACACGTCGCACTGCAGAAGTTCTGGACACTGAAGGGTCTGAAAAAAGGCGTCGGTCCGATGACTGCCGTGGGTCTGGAGAAGATGATTCAGAAATTCGAAAAGATGGGTTCTTTTTGTGTGCAACCTGGTAGAGGGAGGAAACGAATTGATTCAACATCACTGGAAGCAGTGGCCACAGCAGTCCAGGAGGAGATGAAGTGGTGGTGTGCAAATTGGTAGTGCACGGAGAATTGCCCGAACATTGGACATACCCATGAGCACGGTACATAAAATCCTATGAAACATCCTTTTTTGCTATCCATTCAAAATTATCCATGTGCACGAGTTGCTTCCTGTTGACATGATTTCTTACTTGCATGGAAGTTGAAAATGATTAGCCACGGAAGATTTTGTGGACAGACAAAGCCCACCTCCATCTGACAGGTTATGTCAGTATACAGAATTGTCAAATATGGGCAATGGAAAATCCACACGCAAATCAACCTGTAGTGTCACCGCCAGACACCACACTTGCTAGGTGGTAGCTTAAATCGGCCGCGGTCCATTTAGTACATGTCGGACCCGCGTGTCGCCACTGTGTGATCGCAGACCGAGCGCCACCACAAGGCAGGTCTCGAGATACGGACGAGCACTCGCCCCAGTTGTACGGACGACATTGCTAGCGACAATACGGACGAAGCCTTCCTCTCATTTGCCGAGAGACAGTTAGAATAGCCTTCTGCTAAGTCCATGGCTACGACCTAGCAAGGCGCCATTAGCCTTACCTAGTTTGAGAGTTATCGTATAAATGTCTCAAGAAGAACGTTGTAAACCAACAAAGAATAAAGTTAAGTATATTCCAAAGCTACGTATTTTCTTTATAGCAGTCATAACGCATCCTGTTCCAGACTTGACGCCAGTCGGCGTGTGTGTACGCGTGCCTTTCGGCTCCCTTCTCAGTGTGGCGTAGCTAGCTTGTTACGCCACAACACAACCAGTACCACTTCATCCTGAAAAGTTCATTGTGTGGTGCGGGTTTATGGTATCATTTATCATAGGGCCATTTTTTTTTTTTTTTTTTTTTTTTTTTTGAAGCGACACGTGCTTCCAGTCCTGTTACCTATAACGTCACTGGTAAGTGCTAGGAGTATCTTTTGTGCAACTGCATCATTCCAGCTCTCCAGCAGCGTGGATGTGTGGATGGGTTCATTTTTATGCAAGACAGAGCACCTCTGCATGTTGCAAATCCAGTTAAGCAGCTGATGAAGTGCCATTTTGGAAATGCTAGAATTACCAGCTGCCATTCCATACAACCTGACTGTCCCGTTCACCGGATCTTAATCTGTGTGACTTATGGCTGTGGAGCTATTGGAAAGATGTTGTGTTCAGTGTTCCGATTGCATTGAAGGCAGGCATTGCATAACACATTCTAAACGTGTCCCCGGAAACACTTCTATGAGTTGTGGAACATGCTGTTCCTCAGTTTTAACCTGTTGCAGAAAATGGCAGAAAACGGTGGACAGCGTACTGAACATGTTTTACGCCAGTCAAACAGAAATTAATAATATGATTTGATTTTTATTAATGCTATTTATGCGGTTTTTGGCCTCAGGACAATTAAAAACTTATTTTTCCCATCCGTTGTGACGTGACCTAGCCGTGGTGGATGGGATTACGTAACTAACAGTATCACACCTGTACACCCATGCACACTGAGTAGTACAGTTTGTTTAATGTCAGATGTACACCATAGGCATTGTTGTATCATTCATTTGTCATTTGTAGTCAACTATTATTAAATTATGATGCTTACAGTGCCATCTATTGCTGCATTTTGTAATTATTTATTTTTCTTCTGCCATACGTTTTCCCTCTTTTCTGATAACATTCCATTGCAATTTGACATCATTCTGACCAGTGGTGTTATTTCCACAGTGGTTTGAAAGTTTAATTTTTATTGTAATCACCCTGTACAATAGTTGTGTTCCAGCATTGCGAAAGCAGGGCCTGTGGCTTTAATGCTCAACACTTTGGGTGGGGGTCTCATGGGGAGCAGTAATTACCTGGGGACTGACTAAAATTTGTGATTTTTTTTGGAGGTTATAACTTGTGTGTTGAATTCTGTAGTTGGAAATTGAAAGCATTTTTAAGTTTATTCGACTACCTACTTTAAACATGTTTATTTTGGTATGGCTGGGATTACATTAAACTCCAATTTAATAGTATTTGCTGCAGAAAAAAAAATGAAAAGGAGTTCTAGTGTTACACTATTTTCAGATGACTTATAATGTGAACCTTCATTAAATACTTCATTTTCATGTTCTGGAGACTTGTGAGGGACTTAGCAAACCATTTGCCCGAAACATTTCTCCTCTTCACTGCACTTTTTGAACACAAAATCAACACAAAAATGCACTAAAGCATGAAACAGAGAGAAGTTGATTGTCAGTTAATGCCTACAAAGCAAGGGACAACAATAAAGACTTCAAAAATAATGATTATTTTCTTCAGTGATGCTGCTACCATCATTAGCCATCACAGCAGAAACAATGAGATCTGCATACCTCACAGAAATTTGTGGGAGTCATAAATATGTGTTCGAGAACATGGAAAATGATAGTAATGATATGACGTAAATTATTTCCGCTGCACATTCCAATTACTACAATAGCCATAGTTTTATGTCTGTTGTACACTAAGTGTTAAATTCAATATAATGAAAAGGATTGTTGCTACGCACCATATAGTGGACACGCTGAGTTGCAGGAAGTTAGCCTTCAGCCAAGAAGGCCTTTATCAAAAACAGACAGCATACACACACACACACACACACACACACACAAACGCAACTTACACTCACATGACCACAATCTCTGGCAGCTGGAGCCAGACTTGAAGCAGCAACACATTGTGGGAGAGGCAACTGGGTGGGGGTAAGGGGGGGGGCAGGGAGGGGAAGGGATACAGGTTAGGGTTAGGAGATACTAAAGTCCTGCTGGGAGCATGCAGGGACAAGGTGGAGAGTAGGACAGCTAATTGCAGTTGGGAGGTTAGATGGATGGTGGGGGAGAGAGGGAGGTAGTGGAAATACAGAAAAGTAAAAAGACTGGGTATGTTGGTGGAATGACGGCTGTGTAGTGCTGGAATGGGAACAGGGAAGGGCTAGATGGGTAAGGACAATGACTAATGGAAGTTGAAGCGAAGAGGGTTATGGGAACACAGGATAGATTGCAGGGAAATTTTCCACCTGTGCAATTCAGAAAAGCTGGTGATGGTCTGAAGGATCCAGATGGCACAGTCTGTGAAGCAGTCATTGAAATGAAAGACATCATCGCAGGGGGCATGCTCAGCAACAGGGTGGTCCAGTTGTTTCCCGGCCACAGTTTGTTGGTGGTCATTTATGTGGACAGACAGCTTATTGGTTAACATGTCCATGTAGAAATCAGCACAGTGGTTTGAGCTTAGCTTGTAGGTCACTTAACTGGTTTCACAGGTAGCCATGTCTTTTATGGGATAGGTGAAGTTTGTGACTGGACTGGAGTAGGTGGTGGTCTAGTACAGGTAAGTGAGCTATGAGGCAATGGGTTGGGGGGTAGGAGTTTTGTAAGGATGGATGAGGATAATGTGTAGATTTGGTGGGTGATGGAATACCACTGTGGAAGGAGTGGGAAGGATAATGGGTGGTAACCTCCTGGCCTCAACCTTCGTCAGTCATTGGACTTACCCATCTAGCCCCTTCCCTGTTCCCATTCCAGCACTACACAACCCTCATTCCACGAACGCACTCAGTTTTTTTCCTTCTCTCCTTTTTTGCTCCCCTGCCCTCACTCTAACCTCCCAACTTCAGCTAGCTGCCCTTCTCTCCACCCCACCCTTGCACACTTCCAGCTGCACTTTACTGTCCCCCCAGCCCCACCCTGTGTCCCTACCCCTCTCCTGTCCAGCCTCCTCTTTTCCACCCCATTGCCTCTCTCATAATGTGCTGCTGCTCACAGTCTGGCTCCAGCTGCCAGAGACTGCGGTCAAATGTGTGTGTGTGTGTGTGTGTGTGTGTGTGTGTGTGTGTGTGTGTGGGCGCGTGCGCACTGTCTGCTTTTGACAAAGGCCTTGTTGGCTAAAAGCTAACTTTCCAATAGTCTTTTTGTTGTGCCTTTCTGCGACTCGGCGTGTCTGCTATATGGTGAGTAGCAACTATTCTTTTCATTATATTGTTACACTCCATCCTGGATTATCCACTGTTTAAGTGTTAAATTCATTACATGATATGCAGATGCACATTTAAAATTTGGGATGTGACAGTAACTTGAATTGACAAGTATAATTCCCACTCCTAATTCCGTATTGTCGTGTGAAAAGACATTGCTGCAGACATGCAGTGTCACCAAATACTACTACTACTACTACTACTACTAATAATAATAATAATAACAACAATAATAGTAATAATAATAATAATAACAGCACTTGAATCACATTTAGAACTGCTGCATGTCTCCTTAACAGATAAAGTGATGTTCACCACATTACAGAATAGAAGTGAAATATTCTGTGACAAGTATCCAAATGCTTTCATGTATAGCAAAGAATTTGGGGTGTTGCAATTAGATAACAAGAATGTGCACCTCCAGCTGTGCAACTGTGTGGGATGAGGTGGCATTGGAATGTAGTTAACCTTGATACTTCTGGAACTACCAAACATCCTTTCATCTTTGTCTGCTTTGCTTTACTTTTGAGCCTTAGCTTTAGAGGAGCTGTAGAGGACATTGTTGAGTAATTGTGCAATGATAATGGTTGACTTAGAAAAATGGCACCACATTAACTTGAATAGTGTGCGTACTGCATTGTGAATTAAAAAAAAAAAAAAAAAAAAAAAAAAAGGATATATACAGGATTTTTGAGCGTCTTTAAAAAGCCAGGAGAACCTGAGAATTTGACTTTTAAGTATTAATTTTATATATTTTAACAATGTAGGAAAACATAGATTGCTTCTTACTGTAAAGAAGACACGTTAAGTTGCAGACAGGCACAATTAAAAGACACTTACGTGAAGCTTTTGTGCCACAGCCTTCATCAGCAAAAGGGAACCAGAGAAACACACACCATTCATAGACACAAACAAGCTCAGGCCAGAATGCCAATGGAATTCTGGCCTGAGCTGCTGGAGTTGGCGGTCATGTGTGTGTGAGGTTTGCTTGCTTGTTTATATGAATGGTGTGTGTTCTGTATTTGCTGATGAAAGCTGTGGCTTCTTTGTGTAACTGTCTTTTAGTTGTGCCTGTCATTAATTTAACGTGTCTTCTTTATGGTAAGTAACAATCTATCTTTTCCTACATTGTTGATATTCCTATGTGGAGTTTCCATTGTTTTATATATTGTATATTAATGTGTAGGACTTTATTATTTTGAAGAGGAAATAAATTTATTATGTAGGCAATACTTTATGACATCTCTTCTACAAACACAGTGCAACACATCCGATTAATTTTACTTTTTTGCTTAATGTTCTTCATTTTTGGTAAACTTCCATTATCAGACTGGTGATAGCTCCTGCTGCAATATGCAGTACAAAAGCTATGTGCACTTAACATAAACATGGTATGTTAAACATGTATAAACACCAGGTCAAGTTCTCCAGTATTATAAAACAGCAGGATTACAGCACAAGATGATGTCACAACAAACAGCATCGTGTTGGGGGGCTTAACTTCATAATTGCAAATGGTAACATTTTTTGTTATTTGCCACTGCGTGTAGTCCATAGTCTTCTTTTTTTTTGCAGCTGGACTTAGTTGATTGATAGCTGTTTACTGTAAAAAAGGTAACTCATAGAATATTGTTTGAGTTTAAACAAAATTTAGGGTTAAGTGTATTGTTAATTATGTTACAAAAGTTGTGTTGTAGTCTGCAAAATTAATGTTAGGAAATTTTAATAGCCTTTAATTTCTCATTGCCTTATGTATTGATTTTTAAGAATGTTTTAATGCAAATTAAAATGCTCACATGATAATAGACATGCAGGGAGAAATCATTAAATTAATTTTTTGAAGCTGATACACAGTGTAGGAATGCTTTATGCATTTAAAACAAGAGAGTTTTTTTGCATGGAAAGATGAAAAAAAATCCAATTATTTTGAACTGTTTAAAATAAATAAAATACTATATTTAAACAATTAGGTGCCTTCACACTGGCAACAAACACCAATAAACTGAGTTTGCTGTATATTATACACTTTCTAAAATTATAGATATAATCCACTTTATGAGTTGGAGTATCCTTGGATTCGAGCTGATCCAAAATCTGAAACCTCTGTATATTGTAGACGGTGCCATAAAAGTACAGATGTAGGATCGATGGGAGGAACCGCCCTCTGGAGTGATACTAAATCAAATCAGCACAAGCAGTATCTTGATGTTGTTGTTGTTGTTGTTGTTGTTGTTGTGGTCTTCAGTCCTGAGACTGGTTTGATGCAACTCTCCATGCTGCTCTATCCTGTGCAAATTTCTTCATCTCCCAGTACTTACTGCAACCTACGTCCTTCTGAATCTGCTTAGTGTATTCATCTCTTGGTCTCCCTCTATGATTTTTACCCTCCACACTGCCCTCCAATGCTAAATTTGTGATCCCTTGATGCCTCAGAACATGTCCTACCAACCGGTCCCTTCTTCTTGTCGAGTTGTGCCACAAACTCCTCTTCTCCCCAATTCTATTCAATACCTCCTCATTAGTTATGTGATCTACCCATCTAATCTTCAGCATTCTTCTGTAGCACCACATTTCAAAAGCTTCTATTCTCTACTTGTCCAAACTATTTATCGTCATCTTGATACTATAACAAAAATGTGAAATTAAGCTATTTTTCCAATAGTCTTCCTTAAAACAGGAGAGCATTGCAGAAAATAGTGTTATTGGTGAGATATTTTAGAAAACATAATTTTTATTGAATTTATCCGACAAGCGTGTACAAGGTACATTGTTCCAAAATATATATTTTTCCTAGAAGGCAGAGAATCGTTAGTGACAGCACAGGTATCCAACTCTCAACAAGGAAGCACGTCTGAAGCACCGGCACCAGCCATAATCTCAGGAAGTGGACTCAAAAATTTGCAAGCAGAAATAGTGTGGTGTTTGACTGCAGTTGAAAGACATTTCTATTTTCTAAGTGCAGCAGACACTGCTGAAAATTTGAAAGCTGTGTTCCCTTATAGTGAATTTGCAACAAAAACAGAATTAAAAAAGGACAAATTAGTACAAGGGTGGTTTGAAAAGTTCTCAGAATCACCACGTGAGGGCAGCACTAGTGCAACGAGTTGTTTACAATATTCATTGGACTGTTGCTTGTAAACACGTGCCACATCAGTGCTCCTGGAGGAGAGCTGTGGCGGTGACATGGCTCTGTTGTTCCTGCATAGTGATTTGCGAAGATGGAAAAAATCGAGACTCAAGCAGTGATTAAGTATTTCGTAAAGAAAGATATGAGAGCAAAGGACATTCATGCCAATTTCCAGAATACACTGGCGGACTTTGCTCCTTCATATTCGACTGTTGCCAAATTGACAAATGAATTTAAATTTGGTCGGAAGAGCTTAGATGATGATCCACCTTGTGGTCGGCCAAGATATGTTACTACTCAAGAAATCATTGCAAAAGTGCCCAAAATGGGTATGGAGGGTCGCCAATTGAAACTGCATGGAATTACTCATGCTTGCCAGATGTCATTTGAAAGGGTATATCACATTTTAACTGAAGAACTAGAAATGAAAAAATTATCTGCAAGATGGGCGGCCGCACACATGTGCTGTCGCCGTGGCAGAATTACATGAACTATGGTATGAATTGTTGCCACACCTGTCTTATTCACCTGATATGGCTCCGTCAGACTTCCATCTCTTTCCAAAACTGAAAATTTTTCTTGGTGGACGAAGAATCACTTCAAACAAAGAATTGATAGCTGGAGTTGACAACTATTTTGCAGCCTGGAGGAAACTCATTTTCAGGATTGGGTCAAGGCACTTGAACATTGTTGGACCAAGTGCATTAATCTACAAGGAGTCTGCATTGAAAAATAAATGAAGTTTCAGTGACTTTTTTCCTATTCTGTTCCGAGAACTTTTCAAACCAACCTCATATATACCATGTACACTGAAGAGCCAAAGAAACTTGTACACCTGCCTAATATCGCATAGGTCCCCCACGAGCACACAGAAGTGCCACAACACAACATGGCATGGACGCGACTAATGTCTGAAGTAGCGCTGGAGGGAGCTGACACCATGACTCCTCCAGGACTGTTCATAAATCCGTAAGAGTATGAGGGAGTGCAGATCTCTTCTGAACAGCATGTTGTAAGGCATCTCAGATATGCTCAATGATGTTCATGTCTGTGGAGTTTGGTGGCCATTGGAAGTGTTTAAACTTAGAAGAGTGTTCCTGGAGCCACTCTGTAGCAATTCTGGATGTGGGGGGTGTCACATTGTCCTGCTGGAATTGCCCAAGTCTGTCGGAATGCACAATGGACATGAATGTATGCTGGTGATCAGACAGGATGCTTACATATGTGTCACCTGTCAGAGTCATATCTAGACTTACCACACCATTACAGAGCCTCCACGAGCTTGAATAATCCCCTGCTGACATGCAGGGTCCATGGATTCATGAGGTTGTCTCTATAACCCTACACATCCATCTGCTCGATACAATTTGAAACGAGACTCGTCCAACCAGGCAGCATGTTTGTCATCAACAGTCTGATGTTGGTGTTGAAGGACCCAGGCGAGGCATGAAGCTTTGTGTCATGCAGTCATCAAGGGTACACGAATGGACCTTCAGCTCCAAAAGCCCATATTGATGATGTTTCGTTAAATTTTTCACACACTAACACTTGTTGATGGACCAGCATTGAAATCTGCAGTAATTTGCAGAAGGGTTGCAATTCTGTCATATTGAACAATTCTCTTCAGTTGTTGTCGTTCCCGTTCTTGCAGGATCTTTTTTCAGCTGCAGAGATGTAGATTTGATGTTTTGCTGGATTCCTGATATTCACAGTACACTCATGAAATTGCCTTATGGGAAAATCCCACTTCATCACTACCTTGGAGATGCTGTGTCTCATCGCTTGTGCGCTGATTATAATACCATGTTCAAACTCACTGAAATCTTGATAGCATGCCATTGTAGCAGCAGTACCTGATCTAACAACTGCGCCAGACACTTGTTATCTTATATAGGCATTGCCGACCTCAGCTTTGTATTTTGGCTGTTTATTTATATCTGTATTTGAATGCGCATGCCTGTACCAATTTCTTTGGTTCTTCGGTGTAGTACATGGTGTATCTCCATATTTTCAAAACAGATTTTCAACAGATCTTGAAAAATGTTCTTTTATAGTTATTGAGTAGTGATGAAAGCTTAAATAACGTGTCCCAATGGCAACAAAGGGACATTCTAGTACAATATTGTGATGAGAAGCTTGGGCATGTACTGACAAAATATTATTCTTCAGTCTTTCTCAGCAGCACTAAAGCAAGTGATCAGGAAAAAGAAAAAAGAATCAGGAGAAGTTGACTTGAGAAAAAACAATTATTCAGTTGTCTATGAATGGTCCAACAGTGAACTTGAAGGTTTTGAGAGAGCTCAAATCTGACCCGAGGGATGCAAATCTTATTAGTGCTACTCTCCTTTGACATATGTAGTTCTGGCTTGCATGTGGTACATCCTGCTTTTAAAGATGGCATGATAGCTGCACAGTGGAAAATAATGGAATTTTTGATTAGTTTATATTTTCTTTGCAAAGATTCACCGTCTAGAAGAGGATACTTCATGCTGAGTACACAGTATAATGTTTTTCCTCTAAAGTTTTATTCAGTTCAGTGGATTGAAAAGGTGAGGGTAGCCCTGAGAGCAAATATAGTGCTAGGTTCCTTGAAAAACCCTCTGAACAAAATAATCATAATTTCAAAGTTGTCTCAAACACTCTGAAATATAAACTTCTCCCAGCAAAGGTATCATTTTTTATTACTGCTTGAACATTAGTTGACAGATGTGAAAATTACCGAACTATCAGTTTAATAAGTCACAGCTGCAAAATACTAACGCGAATTCTTTACAGACGAATGGAAAAACTGGTAGAAGCCGACCTCGGGGAAGATCAGTTTGGATTCCGTAGAAATGTTGGAACACGTGAGGCAATACTGACCTTACGACTTATCTTAGAAGAAAGATTAAGAAAAGGCAAACCTACGTTTCTAGCATTTGTAGACTTAGAGAAAGCTTTTGACAATGTTGACTGGAATACTCTCTTTCAAATTCTGAAGGTGGCAGGGGTAAAATACAGGGAGCGAAAGGCTATTTACAACTTGTACAGAAACCAGATGGCAGTTATAAGAGTCGAGGGGCATGAAAGGGAAGCAGTGGTTGGGAAAGGAGTGAGACAGGGTTGTAGCCTTTCCCTGATGTTATTCAATCTGTATATTGAGCAAGCAGTAAAGGAAACAAAAGAAAAATTCAGAGTAGGTATTAAAATTCATGGAGAAGAAGTAAAAACTTTGAGGTTTGCCGATGACATTGTAATTCTGTCAGAGACAGCAAAGGACTTGGAAGAGCAGTTGAACGGAATGGACATTGTCTTGAAAGGAGGATATAAGATGAACATCAACAAAAGCAAAACGAGGATAATGGAATGTAGTCAAATTAAATCGGGTGATGCTGAGGGAATTAGATTAGGAAATGAGACACTTAGAGTAGTAAAGGAGTTTTGCTATTTAGGGAGTAAAATAACCGATGATGGTCGAAGCAGAGAGGATATAAAATGTAGACTGGCAATGGCAAGGAAAGCGTTTCTCAAGAAGAGAAACTTGTTAACATCGAGTATAGATTTAAGTGTCAGGAAGTCGTTTCTGAAAGTATTTGTATGGAGTGTAGCCATGTATGGAAGTGAAACATGGACGATAACTAGTTTGGACAAGAAGAGAATAGAAGCTTTCGAAATGTGGTGCTACAGAAGAATGCTGAAGATAAGGTGGGTAGATCACGTAACTAATGAGGAGGTATTGAGTAGGATTGGGGAGAAGAGGAGTTTGTGGCACAACTTGACTAGAAGAAGGGATTGGTTGGTAGGACATGTTTTGAGGCATCGAGGGATCACAAATTTAGCATTGGAGGGCACCGTGGAGGGTAAAAATCGTAGAGGGAGACCAAGAGATGAATACACTAAGCAGATTCAGAAGGATGTAGGTTGCAGTAGGTACTGGGAGATGAAGAAGCTTGCACAGGATAGAGTAGCATGGAGAGCTGCATCAAACCAGTCTCAGGACTGAAGACCACAACAACAACATGAACATTAGTTGAACTGTTTTTGAGAAACTTTTAGACAGAGAAGCCGGTGGCACCTCTCCTTTACCGAGAACTTGCATATCTAGTAACTTCTGCAATGGTCAGAATTGTAAAGAAACATGTGTTAGAGAATAAAACTTCATTATCAAAAAGTGATCTTGCATCACATCAATGTATTTTAATTGCCAAAGAAGTTGGCTTAGGTTTTTAAACTAATCGTGCTTTGAAAGCAAGAATTTGCCAGGACTACAATGTTGCATGTTCAATATGAGTGTTGTGAGGTGTATTTGGCCACCCTTAAAATATGGTGGATAGATATCCTCTTTCTTTTGAGTTGACAAGAGCTATCTCCTGTCGTGATCCATGTATTATAGCAGAACAGCCTGCAATAGCGGAGCAGTGACTTCTGTCTTGTTTAGATATGTTAAGCACCCAGAAGCAGTGGTTCTTGGGAGCAAAAGCATACAAAATAAAGCAAAAGCACAAGGATATCGTATCTGCAATTTGCCTGGTGCAGCTGAAGCAATACAGAAATTCAATTTGGACGCACAGACTCTGGATAAATTCTGGTTTTCTTTCTTTGCAGTCTCGCCAAACCCTTGTTCAGTATCCCTTTTGTTTGTGAAGATGGTACTTATTCTTTCTCGTGAAAATATTGCTCTTGAAAAAGGGTTCTCTGTTAATTCAGACTGCTTAATATAGAATCAGCATGAGGAAAGTCTTGGTGCTTTATGGGTTGTTCACGATGCTGTACAGAATGTTGGTGGTGCGCCTAGTGTTTCAGTCTCTTAAGAGCCTAATTCACACTACACAAGATGCTCATTCAAAATATGTGGAATTTTTTAAGAAGAAGAAAGAACAGAGAAACAAGACAGTTGTGCAAGAAAGGCAAAAATGGCTACCGTATTTACTCGAGTCTAAGCCGCACTTTTTTTCCAGTTTTTGTAATCCAAAAAACCGCCTGCGGCTTAGAATCGAGTGCAAAGCAAGCAGAAGTTCTGAAAAATGTTGGTAGGTGCCGCCACAACTAATTTCTGCCGTCGAATATATGTAGCGCTACACAGGCATGCTTTGTGGGCACAAAGATACATACTGGGGCCAAAACCTCTGCGTCAGTAAATAAATTTAAAAAAAGATGAAAGACGAGGCTTTTTTTCTCTGCCCCGAGTTTCAACCCTACATTTTCATACATTATCCAATGAAGTAAATACAAATTCCGTATTGTTCATCTTCAAATGTAGCAGAATTTCAATGTACTATGAAAATCCGACTGGCAAGACTGTTTGGGGTGTTTGTCAGTATGGCCAACTCTACGTTCTGAATTTTTTCCTACCTGTGAGAAGAGATAGTTGCTAATAGGAAACTGATGAAATGTGAATCACATACAGTATTCTCTTCGCCGTAAGAATAATATGAGCATAAACATTTTGCCATGTATTCTCTCGTGTTTGCTGCTGTCTCATTTAAATCCTGTCTGTAATAAACTACGAAACTAGAGTGAGACAACAGCAAACGTGGAAGAATATACGTATCATGTCATGTTTATATTCGTATTATTCTTATGCCTAATGTGATACAGTCAGAAATGAAGTATGGCAACTGACTAGATTTTTAAATCTAAGATGACTCTAATTTCTGTGCAGAATTTGATGTACTAAAGAAGCGGCCGCAAAGATTTCCAAACGGAGAAAAATTTTCGCCTAACTCTCGTTCAGAACATGTTCTATCATACGCAGTCTATTATTTGGTTCTTGTTGATCTTTATCAAAGAAAGCAGCAGTGTATATAACAACAAATAGCAGTCTCTTGCCGTTGTTTTGCTAATGAGACGATTCCCCCCCCCCCCCCCCCTCTCTCTCTCTCTCTCTCTCTCTCTCTCTCTCTCTCTCTCTCTCTCTCTCTCTCTCTCTCTCTCTCTCTCTCTCTCTCTCTCGTAAGCGGCGGTAGCTCGCACAAAAGCAAGCCATGCCGCGAGCGGCGACAAGCCGTAAACACACACTATAAGAATGCGACAAACAATGTATGACACAGTACAGAATGCATTTTCAGCTTAGAGTGACGTAAACACCTATAACAAAGAAAACGGCACTTATCAGATCAAAGCAAAATAAGCAATCGATTCAAACCAGACGAAGCACATGAAAAAGGAAGAGTACCCGTATAAATACGGACGGAGCGCCTGATGCATAGCAAAGGTTACCTGGTAAAGCTTAACTGCTAAGCTTACGACACGAACCAAACTACTGTAGGTGTATCATTCATTCGACCTAAATTGTGTCTCATATTACAATGGACCAGCTTTGTTTCGATTTGGAGGTGTGGCCTAAAACTTTTCTCTCTCCTTGAATTTCTAGTCTCAAATTTCAGGTGTGGCTTAGATTCGGGAATTTTTTTTTCCTTTATTTTGAGTCTCATTTTTTAGGTGCGGCTTACATCCGAGTGCGGCTTAGATTCGAGTAAATACGGTACTTCAGAAGAAAAAAGAGCTAGAGATCAAAAACAAAATTTTGTACAAGAAGCAGCACCTAAAGCATCAGAAATAGATGTAGCAATTAAGGCAATGCCACGAATTTTTTATTTTATGTTTGTTTTCCAAAGCTATACTGGTATATGGTGGACATTTGTGTGAAAAACAATGAAGTCAGTGGACTAATTTAAAAATAACAACTAAACTAATGAAGAATTAAAAATTGCCATTACCTCAAAGAATAGCTTATATGTTACATTAAAAGTATAATATTTCTAAAACAGGAAGACTGTGTTGTTACTTTTATTAATATAATTCAGATAAAATTTGGATGGGAATTAATAATTTTTTGAAATTGAAGAGATAAGACTGCCTAATTTAATCATGTTTTTAACAATATGTATGCAACTATTTTTGTTTTTATAATTACTTAGATATTATGTAACAATTTGGCTTATAAGAATATTTTGATCTGCCAGATTAGTTAACTTTTTGTAGCTGGATCCTGCAAGGATTTTGACGAGGGCAAAATTTTTATCAGTGTTACTTATATTTTGTTACTAAAATAAATTACAAAGTAGGATTTCTTTGTGGCTTGTGCACTCTGGTAATAACATGTAAGTAGTAAGCTCGAATGTGCATAAACACTTTTTTGCCCTAACCTGGAAAAATCTTCTATAAGGTTCAGTGTGGCTCCAAATGTGTGTGGCAGCTGATAGGACTGTAAAATCGTCGATTGACTAACAAAATATACATCATCTTAAAAATTAGAATTAATCCATAAAAAACTTGGAACAAAAGAGGCATTTGAAATTGGTTTGGAGTAGACAGCTTGTTGAAGTATTAATGAAATTAAAAAGTTTCCAGTGGAATGTATTCAAATGTGAAAGGAGGTGTTTGACAGAAAACAGTTATCTGCAGGTCAGTAAGAGGTGAAAGATGATGAACACCCAAGTTGACCTGTGACTGCAGGAACTGAAGAAAACATTCAAAGAATTAACGAATTCTCTGCAAAGATTGGCACGTATACGATCACCAGCATAATAAACACTAACAGTGAGTCTGTAAGACAAATTTAACATGATGAATTCAACATAGCAAAAATTTATGCAAGAATAGTGCTGTCAAACAAAAAGGCAATTTGAAGAACATATGCCTTAACATCATGGGACAACTCACACAACAACCTGACTTGCTCACAAGTGTCATCAGAGCTGATGAAACATGAATTTTATAGGATGACCTAGAAAGACACTGGAAGAACCCCAGATCACTAAGAATCAAAGGTGTTCCATGTGACTGAATGGTTGCCTGGGAGTCAAACTATTACTCAGAAATACTACAAAGTAGTCATAACCCAGCTGTGGGAAAGGAAAGAGTAATGGAGAAAGGTTCACATGTGTGACAGAAAAACTCTTGGATTCTGCACCAGTACACCATTCCAACTCACTGTGCACTATCTATGAAGCAGTTTTTAATGGGGAAACACTTTCTTGTGCTCTAGCATTCTCCATATTCGCCAGATCTTGACCCTCACCTCCACCCCACTTGGTGACTTGTTCCTGCTCCTAAAAGTGAAAAATGCATTGAAGGGAACACAATTTGTCTGTGGACCAGGTAAAAGCAAAAAGACAAGAATTATTGAACAAGTGCTACAGTTCTGCTTTGAATAATGGATGTAATATGCAGCATTGTATAGACAAGAGAGGAGAATATGTTCTTTATTTTTAATAAATCATATTTCTATTGTTATTTGGTTGCTATATCTTGTAGGTTGGTACTGTGGTGCACTTGCGTATACATATGACAGATTTTAATTTGAAAATAAAAATTCAGTCCTACAGTTTGATTGAATTCTCCTTCTTAGAAAGAATTTACTTTTCTATATGTCACCCTACTACATTGTGCTGGTAAAAGAAATATCACCAAGAGGTTGACAATGCTTTGTACTTTTAGGTGGTAGGACCTTTTTATGCAGTTTGTGATGTCCGCCCTTTATTTCTTCGTTGATTGTCCTCGTAGTCAACGTACTGCATTGCTACACTGGCTGAAAAATGGGGGTGGAAGTGAACAGGTGCACATTTGCATTTCACAGTTCTTTACTTTCACTGTTCACAACCCCCAGTAATACACAGTTATATGGCCAGAATAGGTTGCAAGCAAACATCAACATATTGCTACAATGGTTTCCTGTTGAAGATATGTGAGCAGTGAAAACCTAACCACACAGTTCTTGCCGCGTAATATGGTATGTATTGAACAGACACTGTCATTGTTTCAGCACACAGCCTATTACACTTATTTCACAGTTAAGTGGATGCATTGTTGTTGATCTAACCAACACAGGTTCCTTGTATGAAACTCGGCCATGGATTGACTGTCTCTGGACCAAAAATTGGGCCTTGATATATCATCACAATAATAGGCACTGAAACTACACTTTGTTTGATGTGTAAGTAACAGAAATTACAATTAAAACTTAACTTATTGAATTATCTGAATAAATCGAAAAATTGTCTCTTTTTAACAGTTTCTTCTACTCGTGAGTTAGGCTGAATTATTTGTTTCAATCATGAAATTAACATGTATAGTAAGGCAAACAATATTTTGATAAAACTGGTAGTTACTTTGTAATTAATATTAAGAGCTATCTTTGCTAACATGTTTTTGAATTGAGCCAAATAAATACTTAAAGAATGCTATTAGCTGTTCTTCCAAATGTTTATAATTATTATACAATTTATATTTGTTTATAAGTCAACAGTAGAATTTAAGTTACGAAACAATTACTGATTTCACCCTATAATGAAAGATATTAATTAGGAATAGCCAAAATAAATTAGAAAATCAATTACACACATAAAACTAAGCACAAAATTATATCTGGTGTTACATTCTTTGAAACGGAAGGCCAACCTTTCTCTTTTCATGGAAATGCAGATTAAACTAACTTATGCTAATGGTAATTAGTCAGACATGAAAAAAATGAATTTTAAGGAGGCAGATTGCAAAACAAGAGGGGAAGTAAAAATGTTCCTACTTGCTTCGTCACAAGTTCCCTTCGGATAGTGAATCCAGGAATAGTTACGTTTCTTTCAGTTACGGTTCCAGTATTTTATTTATCCACGATAGGAAAAAAGGTGTTGAAATCTTACTACTGTCACAGTAGTAACAATGTGTATTTGGAATTAATTTGTTTTGTTCCTATATTGTATGTGGCAAAAGTACAGCCTGCTTGCCAAAGCAGATGTTAAGTTTCTTCCTGAGGCATTCTATGCGGAAATAATAACATAAGTATAAATGGGTATTAGCTAGGCAATGCTTTAAAAGCAGCTTCAGTTGTCTTTTTCTTCTCATTGGTAGTGTCCGATTTGATGTGAATTTGTACCAGAATCACATTTAGTCCGAATTAAATGCATCAGTTGTATTAGCATATACGGAGGCTGTAAATTCAATATTTCGGTCATGTGAGGTGGTGCAGCGGTTAGTACACTGGCCTCGTATCTGGAAGGATGGAGTTTCAAACCCCCATCCAGTTGTTAAGAGTTATGTTTTTTGTGGTTTCCCTCAATCAGTTAAGGCAGACGTTGGGTTGGTTGTTTTGAAAAGAACACTGCTGATTTCCTTCCGAATACTTTTCCAAATTTGAAATCCTGCTCTATTTCTAATGTCCTCGTCATTCCTTCTAATACTTTCAGTATACTGATACAGGAGTAACACTCCTCTAAGTAATGAACCCTGTAACCTGCATAATTTTATTTTATAGTGGTGTTTGAGTAGGTCACACTAGAATGTAAAGACATTTGAGTTTAAAAATTTGCATCTGGTTCAAAGTACTAGTAGTGAATTGCTAGTAACATGTCACATACATTAAGAATTTGCTGTACAAATGCTTACTAATTTCAGTATTTGTGTGTCCTATATTTACACCTCTTAAATGTCCTTACTACTTCTCTCATCTTTTTAAATGTTATTTTTTAATTTTGAGGCACTTAAGAGGGAGTTTATTTTTGTAAATTAACAGTAAATACATCAACCTGGTGGCCACTTACAACAATGACTGAAACATTGACTTTAAGAAACAGTTTGACGATGCTCTCAAGTATCCGGAAACATATTATTGAAAACTAACATAAATCCTGTACCTAATAAGTGCCGAGTAGAGCTGTTGCAGAACTTGTTCCAAAATACCCATGAAACAATTCTGGGTGTTCCGAACTCCCTTGTGCAACTTGGAAAGTCCTGTATCATCTAAGGATGGGTATATCCCAGTATAAAGGAAATTTGAAGAAAGGGGCTACGTTAGTACTTATGAATGCTGTGGATATTGCAACCTAAAGGTTGCAACAAATAACAAGGCTATTCAGGCTGGTTTTTTTCTGGACTAATTTTCAAATTTAAACACCTGAAAACCTTGGTGGACACAATTTCCATTACCACCACAGGACATTTATATCAATAGTAACAATGTAGGAAAAGGCAGAGTGCTACTTACCATAAAGAAGACATGTTAAGTTGTGGACAGGAACAATTAAATGACACGTGAAGCTTTTGGCCACAGCTTTCATCAGCAAAAGAGAAATGCACACCATTCATACACACAAGCAAGCACACTTCATGTACACATGACCACCAACTTCAGCCAACTCCAGAATGCATTCTGGCCAAGGTGCTGGAGTTGGCGGTCACAAGTGCATGAGGTGTGTTTGCTTGTGTGTATGAATGGTGTGTATTCCTCTTTTGCTGATGAAGGCTGTGGCCAAAAGCTTTATGTAAGTGTCTTTTAATTGTGGCTGTCTGCAACTTAATGTGTCTTCTTTACAGTAAGTAGCAATCTGTCTTTTCCTGAATTGTTAATATTCCTATCTGGAGCTTCCAGTGTTTTATATTATTAATAGTGTATTTTTAACAAGTCAACTGGTTATGTTAGGTTTGTTTTAATACTGTAAATTACAATTTTGCTTAATAATTGTATTGTTTCTATTTTATGGTGTCTTGGACAAGAACAAATGAATAAAAACCGCAGCTTGAGTGCCACAGGGCATTTTATCTCACACACACACACACAAGTGTATACCCCAGAGGATAAAGTGCAAGTTAATGTAGGAACAGACCTACGCCTTGAACCAATCGGCTTAAGTAGCTCCATGATAACACCAAGCAGGCAGAGTACATGCCATACCACTTGATAATATTAAGACACATGGGTATAGCATGTTTGGGCTGTTATCTACATCGACATCTACATAGTATGAATTATTTTGGAATTTGGAAGAGTGTTGGTGACTTAAAGTTTTGTAAAAAGATCTTGTTACAATAAAACCCATGATTGCCACACCAACTTACTTATCACATTCATGACACTCTCTCCCCTGTTTTGTGATAATACAAAATGAGCTGCCCTTTTCTGAACAAATTTGTTCATTATAGTCACATGCCCTACTTTTGTAAGCCAAGTTTTAGGGGTTGCAACAATGTGTAAAACACCACACACGACATCACTTGCTTTGTTTGTTTACCCTGCGAAGTTCCGTAACTATTGCTGTAATATATGTGAGAAAGTACCAGCATAGTTGTATCTTGAGAATGTCTTTATTGTATCACACAACTAGTTTCGGCAGCACATTACTGCCATTCTCGGGCCCCACTCCTGCCAAAAGAGTATTTGATTTCCTTGGTGCGTTTACTGTGGAATCCGTGTTACTAGCACACATGGGCTAGCTTTCATCAGGGGTCTATACTCGACACCGTGTTGTCTCCAATGCACATTGATTATAGACTCCTGATGAAAGCTAGCCCATGTGTGCTAGTAACACGGATCCCACAGTAAATGCACCAAGGAAATCAAATACACTTTTGGCAGGGGTGGGGCCTGAGGATGGTGGTAATGTACTACCAAAACTAGTCATGTGAAAGAATAAAGAAATTCTCAAGATTTAGCTATGGTGGTAATTTTTCTCATATATATCATGAGCTGAAGTCCCTCGTCCATGCAATAAGGTGGACATCCATATGTTGTTGTCAAGTAGTGTGTGAGCTTCCCTTTTCAGTGTTAATTGACAATAACTACACAAGTATTTTTTGAATCTGTAATAATGTGCAATCTCAAACAATCAGAAGACAGTTTCTGTGCACAAATATTAAAAAGTATTGAAGCAAATTTTCAGTTGGTAATACAATAAATTTTTAAGGAGCTTTGAGGATTCTGTCACTCAAAAGTGCTAAGTCTCTCATTGACTCTTTTTGATGATGAAGAATAAATTTGTGTTGTTGTTAGTCATCTATGTGTGAGTACAAGTGTATAAATATAAAGCAAGATGTCAAAGTTTCATACATTGTGATACCATTTTTGCACAAACTCTAATTGCAAGAGACTTTTTAGATATTTGTGTTAGGAAGTACTTGTATGTATACTAATATTTAAACATGTAATTTTTTTACAGACAAGTGAACTTATGACTAAACTAGAAAGTCTGGAAAAGATAATGGATGGATATCGTCGATCTTTTGAATACATTCAAGATTATGTTAACATATATGGGTTAAAAATATGGCATGAAGAAGTATCTCGGATAATAAGTTACAATGTGGAACAAGAGTGCAACAGCTTTTTGAGGAATAAAGTGCAAGATTGGCAAAGTGTGTATCAAAGCAGGACAATTCCTATTCCTCGCTTTCCTCCTGCTGATAACACATCTGTCAATTTTATAGGCAGGCTAGCAAGAGAACTTTTGCGTGTGACAGACCCTAAGTAAGTAGTTACAGAGAATTCAATAAATAATAACTCTGTTGATAATTATAATAATTATTTTTACTTCACTTTTGCTATTGATTTTTTTCAGGTGTACAGTTTACATAGAACAGAAAACAGCATGGTATGACATGAAAACACACAATGAGATCATGAATATCAAAAGTTTTTCCAAAATAACACGTTCCGTAGGAACTGCGGGACTGACTGGATTAGACAGACTCTTCTCATTTATGATAGTTACAGAACTACAGGTACTGTTTACTGGAAGCCTATGAATACTGTCTGCTGATGATCTGTGACAATTAATTAATTAATTGTATTTATTAGATGGATGGCAAATCACAAAATATAATGCACTTAACATTCGTCTTTTGATATTTGGTTTCTTTATTGTTTGATATTGTGTGGCTGAATGTGAGTGCTAAAGATGTAAAATATTTCACTAATGTATTTCCATTTTTCTTAGTGCAAGTTTTTGATTTAAAAAATAATTTGTTTGTATGGACCTACCCTTGTGAGAAAGGTCCTTTCTTATATCTCAGAAAAGAGAGAAAGAAAGCTAAATTGTAAAACAGTTGAGAACAGGCTGTAACATGACTATGTAAGCAATATCCATGTTTCCAAAACACTCTGCTTAAGCAGTGGTTTGTCTAATTGATAGTCTCATTTCATTTTAATTTAATGTTGATCACCGAATACGAAATAATGAATTAAGTCAGGACTTTAAGTCCATTTTCAACCATTTAACCTCTATTAAATTTAAATACTATGGCAAAAGAAGGAGTGTCATTATACAAGTCAGTTTCATAGCTAGTTTATTCAGTTATTCGTCTTAAGTAGTGAAAAAATGTAACCCAGTATTTTGTAGTGCAAGGTCTGAAGGAGTCCTGTGTGTAATGAAGTGTAATAACAAGGTGGCATGTTGTAGAACACTCTTCCAGAGCAGTACTTCAACTGAGATGAAGGCAGTGCATAGAAAAATGTGATGGGACACCCTTTATGGAGTAAGATACTTAACCAAAGAGACTGTCGAGATATGCCAAAGAGTCTGTCCAGATATGGATGTGAAAAAGTGCATGCCTTAAAATTAGTATTTTGAAACATATTTCAATAAGAAACATGACCACAAGGTTTTAAATAGTCCATGCCTTAAAATTGCATTTTAAAACATATTTCCATGAGAAAAAGTACCACAATGGTTCTGTTGCTTCTGCCATTAGCAGAGTTAGAGAAATTACAACCCAAAGGACAAGAAGAGCCTGTAACTAAGGGTGCCACCCAGCCTGTGGGCTTCTTTGTGGACAGTGCTCGTATAGTGCATATTGAAGGTACTCCGCCATTTAGACATCAGCTGGATTTTGTGTTCTTTCGACACTGTGCAAGGTGTGATACTACAGGCTCACTTGTTGGCGGTTCAGTTCTATCACTGATTCACTTTATGTAACTCCCACAGTGCTTCTTCAGTGCAGGTGCTCAACTAAATGATGTAATGACTTTTTAAAGAACTCTTCTATGTTTGGTTGTTCTGTGTAACAATTACAACATTGGTCTCTTATCAATCAGAACAACATAGTGACATTTCTCTTCAGTTTCTTTCAACTGTGTGTGGTTGTTGTCATTGTAGGCAGTGCCACTTGTCCTCTGCCTACCAAAACACCACCAAGCTGTGACACAAGAGCATAAGTGATCCCTTCACAACAGGTGGAGATGCTCAATTGGTGTCGCGCACTTGGTTACATTCTGTGCTTGCACATCTTGCTCCAACTCTGTGCACTGATCAAACTGGTGCACGTTCAAGAAAAATTCTCTACATGCTAACTACTTAAAAATGAATATAATAGAGGGAAACATTCCACGTGGGAAAAATATATCTAAAAAGAAAGATGATGAAACTTACCAAACAAAAGCGCTGGCAGGTCGACAGACACACAAACAAACACAAACATACACACAAAATTCTAGCTTTCGCAACCAATGGTTGCCTCGTCAGGAAAGAGGGAAGGAGAAGGAAAGACAAAAGGATATGGGTTTTAAGGGAGAGGGTAAGGAGTCATTCCAATCCCGGGAGCGGAAAGACTTACCTTAGGGGGAAAAAAGGACAGGTATACACTCGCGCACACACACACATATCCATCCACACATGCACAGACACAAGCAGACATTTGTAAATGCAAAGAGTTTGGGCAGAGATGTCAGTCGGGGCGGATGTACAGAGGCAAAGATGAAGTTGAAAGACAGGTGAGGTATGAGCGGCGGCAAATTGAAATTAGAAATTAGCGGAGATTGAGGCCTGGCGGATAGCGAGAAGAAAGGATATGCTGAAGGGCAAGTTCCCATCTCCGGAGTTCTGACAGGTTGGTGTTAGTGGGAAGTATCCAGATAACCCGGACAGTGTAACACTGTGCCAAGATGTGCTGGCCGTGCACCAAGGCATGTTTAGCCACAGGGTGATCCTCATTACCAACAAACACTGTCTGCCTGTGTCCATTCATGCGAATGGACAGTTTGTTGCTGGTCATTCCCACATAGAACGCTTCACAGTGTAGGCAGGTCAGTTGGTAAATCACGTGGGTGCTTTCACACGTGGCTCTGCCTTTGATCGTGTACACCTTCCGGGTTACAGGACTGGAATAGGTGGTGGTGGGAGGGTGCATGGGACAGGTTTTACACCGGGGGCGGTTACAGGGGTAGGAGCCAGAGGGTAGGGAAGGTGGTTTGGGGATTTCATAGGGATGAACTAAGAGGTTGCGAGGTTAGGTGGACGGCGGAAAGACACTCTTGGTGGAGTGGGGAGGATTTCATGAAGGATGGATCTCATTTCAGGGCAGGATTTGAGGAAGTCGTATCCCTGCTGGAGAGCCACATTCAGAATCTGATCCAGTCCCGGAAAGTATCCTGTCACAAGTGGGGCACTTTTGGGGTTCTTCTGTGGAAGCATATCCTTTCTTCTCGCTATCCGCCAGGCCTCAATCTCCGCTAATTTCTAATTTCAATTTGCCGCCGCTCATACCTCACCTGTCTTTCAACTTCATCTTTGCCTCTGTACATCCGCCCCGACTGACATCTCTGCCCAAACTCTTTGCATTTACAAATGTCTGCTTGTGTCTGTGCATGTGTGGATGGATATGTGTGTGTGTGCGCGAGTGTATACCTGTCCTTTTTTCCCCCTAAGGTAAGTCTTTCCGCTCCCGGGATTGGAATGACTCCTTACCCTCTCCCTTAAAACCCATATCCTTTTGTCTTTCCTTCTCCTTCCCTCTTTCCTGACGAGGCAACCATTGGTTGCGAAAGCTAGAATTTTGTGTGTATGTTTGTGTTTGTTTGTGTGTCTGTCGACCTGCCAGCGCTTTTCTTTGGTAAGTTTCATCATCTTTCTTTTTAGATATAACTACTTAAAAATGTTTTTATGTAAATGTTTTTCTTCTGATTGTGAGGAAAAGGTGGAACAACCTGTTGCATCACAGATCCCCTCAGTAAGATGAAAGATGTCATGTAAAATAACTTACTTAACTGATTACAATCCTTTTACAAACTCCACCTTCTGATAAATTCTTAACACTACTAAAATTAATGTCTCGTAGGACTGAATTCAATTTCATTTCTCCACATAACAGAACACATATGATTGTACATCTTAAGTCAGTCATTTTGGTTTGTCATTCCTAAGCTTAATAACGATTTCATTTCCCTTTTGGTTATGTGTTTAGCATATATTTATGCTTACTTAGCTAAAGGATTAAATGAGTTTTTACCAATTTTGTTTCCTTATCCTGTCTCGTTTTCTTAAACTACTATTGCCATCTAACTACTTAGTAACTACATTTTTAGATTTTCATAGAGAAAGAAAACCCATAAGAGAATTGTCATGTTTGACGAGGCTTGATCATTATTTCATTACATTTACTCAAAGGTAATCAGTTTTATGCTGCCATTAAATTATTGTATGTAACAGCACTATGTTCTCAAATTTATTGAGATAATCAAGGTGTAAGTCTCTATTTACAATAAGCAGTTACATGCTGATAATTACAGTTCCCTACATTTGTAAGAACTGCACTTACATCTTATCATTCAGACAAGTACTGTGTACATGCATTGTCATCTTTGTGATGTGGGTGCCCCATTCTTTATCATTATACGTAAAAGAAATGGTACAGGTCATTCCCATACCACCGCTATGTGTAGAAAAAAAGAGATTGAGTAACAAGTCAGTCAGCAGTGGCAATTAGTCTTTTATTTGTCAGTCTGTAGTCAATGGTTGCTCACAGTATTTCATCACTGTGAAACATACGTATTTGATTATAAGTACCTTTGTACTTAACCACTGACAGTACCTACTTAACACCTTATATTAGTTAACCTCCCCTAAAGTAGATATATAAAACCCAGCCGATATTCATAATAGGAAAGGAAAGGTAGAAAATCCAGATATATAAAACCCAACCAATATTCATAGTAGGAAAGGAAAGGTTGAAAGTCTCATGTACAAAACATGCAAAACAACTGTTCTTTAATTGGATAGATAAAACATCTACCTACCAAATGGCTGCAGAACACACACATAAAAGACGGTTGTAATTGGTCAGCTTTTGGAGCCAATGGCTCCTTCTGCAGGCAGAAGGGTTGAAGGGGAAGGAAGAGGGGTGAAGGTAAAGAACTGGACATGTCTATGAAAAGGGATAGATTTCGGGAAAATCACCCAGACCCGCATGTCAGAGGAGACTCACCGTACGTGATGAGAAGGAATGATTGATCCTATGTTGCATTTAATAATTGGCATATAGTAAATACAACAGTCTATGCTCTTAAGGACCTAGATATCCTCTGATATTGTTTTGAAACAAAAACAAAGAATCAATTTGACACTTATATACAACACTCCACAAACAGATCACTGCATAAAAACAATTTTGTCTTGGGGCTGTTACAGCTCCCCTAAGTAGTTGCCCTATTGGGGCACTGCATTGCTGACTCTGGCGTGTGGGCGAAGCGATGTCGTGATGAGCTGCTCTTTAGCTAACCAGCCACTGCAATGTGAACCGGTGCTGCTCTGGCATCACGTTGGTTGACTGCCGCCAATGCTGCTGGAAGTTGTGACCGCCCTCATAATTTCAGAATCAGGTCTTCCATTTTGTCAATGTAATGTCTTTTAATTCACAAATGGAACATTTCCTCGACATGTAAAGATCTTTCACTGTTGGCCAGCTAGCTATGGTCAACCAATCACCTTTACCCTGTCTCTTGTGACAGTTTACACTTACTTGGTTTTTACAGTCGTCTATATCGCTATTTCTTGAGGTTGGCAATGTAGTATTTTCTTTTGCTACTTTAAAGATTATTCTTATTTTTGAAAAAGATCTCTTACTTCAGCACCTCTTACCTATGTCCTTTACTTGGGGTTAAAACCAATTCTGTCTCAGGTCTAAGCAAGATGAAGTATTTAAAAAAGGCTTTAGATGGTGGAACTGAACCAACAATTTGACGAGTAACCTGCCACCCTAGTACTCTTCATGATAACTTTTACCTTGATTATCTTCTTATATGGTTGCCTTTCTTGAAGTTTGTTGGTGCAGTGGATGTGATATGCAGGGCTACCAACTCTTGCCATGTGACTTCTTTTTTGTCTGCAGAGGGTCAAAGGCTGTAAAAGATCTTTATAGTATTTACACTATTAAGTGACATAACGACTTTTTAAAGAACTCTTTTGTACTTGGTTATTCTATGTAACAATTACAAATTGGGTGTACAGACGTCTTATTAATCTGAACAAGAAATCCAAAGTGTATCACAGAACAGAAGAGAAGAGAATGACATTTCTCTTCAGCTTCTTTCAAATTTATTTGGCCATTTTCATTGTAGGCAGCACCTCTTAATCTTGGCTTCCAAACCACCACCAAGCTATGACACCAAAGCATATTATTACATATAGGTTTTTCAAAGTATTGCAGATAAAATTTGATATTGAAATAATGTCAGCTACAAGATTTTGTTGCATATGTTTTGAAATTTTGTACTGTTTAGTTAGTATGTCAGTGCAAATAACATATAGCAGACTTGCATATTATGCCTAGTATATGTTGTAACTGCATAGGAATATTATTTAGCACAATACTATAATTAGAACTTTCTTATTTCAGAATTTTGTTAATTCGCTGCAGAGAGGCATTCTAAAAGACAAAGGGTGGCTTGATGTGTTTAGTGTGGTGTCCAAAGGGTTGTCACCAAATACCGACACAGTCAGTAAGTAAAACACACAAATGACTACACATTATTTATTGTAAAGAAATATTCTGTCTTTAATTATCTACAATTTTGAGCAAGTGTGCAGGTTTAGATGTTTTTTGTGTTTTAGATGTTTTTGTGAATGTGACATTTCCATATGTGCAACAATTCATACAAAACGAGCAGGAAGATGCTCCTATTGGAGCACAAAAAAGCTGAATATGCTCCTGTTTAAGAGAACCTAACTGAAAAGAGGAGTACCAGCCACCTCATTCTACCTTCCTCAGATCCTTTAAAAAATTTCCCAAAAATTTTGGCATGCAAACATATTCACCGTATTTTTAGTGTGCATCTTATCTCTCATGCTCCCCTATCTGTAACTCACTCAGACCTATTAGTCCATCACTATAAGTCACTCATATTCATCCACTCACACATCCTCATTCTCTGTCTCACCCATTCGGCCCATCTCATTGTCATTATCTATTTGTGTCTCTGTAACTGTCACTGTCTCGTGTCTCACCGCAACAGTCTCCTTCATTCTGACCCAATACTACTTTCTCCTCTCACTGTCACTGGTCACTGTCTCCCTCTTAATGCTACTATCTAATTCATTCCTTCCCTCTGCTGCTGTCTCATCTCTTGCTCTCTCTATCTCTTTTGCCCATTTTCATTGTCAAAGACAGTCTCTCGTTATCACTGGCTCTCAAGTGCTCCTATTTTCTCCATCTCTTTGTTCCTTTCCCACTGGCACTGTCTCCTTCAATGTTTTCCTAGCACTGTTCTGTCCCTGTCAACTATATTTCACTGCCTCTGTGCCCCCTTTTTTTCCTTTCACACTGCCGTTGTTTCTTTTGCTCTTTTTGTACCACAACCACTGCTTACTAGATTCTTACTTTTCTGTCTCTTTCCCAATATCACTGTCTTCTTCTCTCTGCATAAAAAGGTGCAAACATGTTCACATGCCAAAATTTTTGAGAAAATTTTTAAAGTTGCTGAGGAAGGTAGAACGAGGCAGGTGGTACCCCACTCTTCTGTCAGTCTTTTTAAACAGGAGCGTATTTGCCTTCTCTGTGCTCAGATAGCAGCACTTTTTCACTGGTTTCCTTCTTTTGCCTGGTAAATCAGGGGTATCACGCGTATGATTATAACTATATGGGTCAGTAACATTTTGGTAGTTTATTTATTTGAAACTGAAATAACACAAAATTAATTTTACATCTCAAACTGGATTTTATGTGCGCACAAAAATTTTGCATGTGCCTCAGTATTGCAACATGGGGTTCCCAGAACCGATCTGATGATAATACACACACTTTACAGCATAATTTTGTGTGCTGCTCCAGTTCATAAACTACATTTTGCCACAATAGATTTTGTGTGCATATTTTACATGTACAGATAGGGTAACTTTGAACCTCTGTATTTCAGAAATGGATAAAGATATCAATAAAATTCTTGAGGTTGGTTTGAGATCATAATAATAAAAATAAATTGTAAACATTACAGCTGTTTGCTGTGCATAGCCGTCTTTTGGGTTCCCCAAGGAACCATCCACAAACTAATGTGCCTCCACGAGCCGTTAACTTTCACTGTAGACCACATAAAATACTAAAAGAACCAAATGATTTTCTCCATTTGCCTAAGCAGAAGGAAGTGCATAATATTCATACTTTGACCCTGTACTGTATCATTACTGTTAACCATCATCATCATCATTTAAGACTGATTATGCCTTTCAGCGTTCAGTCAGGAGCATAGCCCCCCTTATAAAATTCCTCCATGATCCCCTATTCAGTGCCAACATTGGTGCCTCTTCTGATGTTAAACCTATTACTTCAAAATCATTCTTAACCGAATCCAGGTACCTTCTCCTTGGTCTGCCCCGACTCCTCCTACCCTCTACTGTTGAACCCATGAGTCTCTTGGGTAACCTTGCTTCTCCCATGCGTGTAACATGACCCCACCATCTAAGCCTGTTCGCCCTGACTGCTACATCTATAGAGTTCATTCCCAGTTTTTCTTTGATTTCCTCATTGTGGACACCCTCCTGCCATTGTTCCCATCTACTAGTATCTGCAATCATCCTAGCTACTTTCATATCCGTAACCTCAACCTTATTGATAAGGTAACCTGAATCCACCCAGCTTTCGCTCCCATACAACAAGATAACTTAGTCTTGGTACTGACTTCCTTCTTGCAGAAGAGAGTAGATCGTAGCTGAGCGCTCACCGCATTAGCCTTGCTACACCTCGCTTCCAGTTCTTTCACTATGTTGCCATCCTGTGAGAATATGCATCCTAAGTACTTGAAACCGTCCACCTGTTCTAACTTTGTTCCTCCTATTTGGCACTCAATCCGTTTATATTTCTTTCCCACTGACATTACTTTCGTTTTGGAGATGCTAATCTTCATACCATAGTCCTTACATTTCTGATCTAGCTCTGAAATATTACTCTGCAAACTTTCAATCGAATCTGCCATCACAACTAAGTCATCCGCATATGCAAGACTGCTTATTTTGTGTTCACATATCTTAATCTCACCCAGCCAGTCTATTGTTTTCAACATATGATCCATAAATAATATGAACAACAGTGGAGACAGGTTGCAGCCTTGTCTTACCCCTGAAACTACTCTGAACCATGAACTCAGTTTACCGTCAACTCTAACTGCTGCCTGACTATCCATGTAAAGATCTTTAATTGCTTGCAAAAGTTTGCCTCCTATTCCATAACCTCGTAGAACAGACAATAACTTCCTCCTAGGAACCCGGTCATATGCCTTTTCTAGATCTATAAAGCATAGATACAATTCCCTGTTCCACTCATAACACTTCTCCATTATTTGTCGTAAGCTAAAGATCTGGTCCTGACAACCTCTAAGAGGCCTAAACCTACACTGATTTTCATCCAATTGCTCCTCAACTAATACTCGCACTTTCCTTTCAACAATACCTGAGAAGATTTTACCCACAACGCTGATTAAAGAGATACCTCTGTAGTTGTTACAATCTTTTCTGTTTCCATGTTTAAAGATTGGTGTGATTACTGCTTTTGTCCAGTCTGATAGAACCTGTCCCGACTCCCAGGCCATTTCAATTATCCTGTGTAGCCATTTAAGACCTGACATTCCACTGTACTTGATGAGTTCCGACTTAATTTCATCCACCCCAGCCGCTTTATTGCACTGCAATCTATTGACCATTTTCTCCACTTCCTCAAACGTGATCCTATTTCCATCATAATTCCTATCCCATTCTACCTCGAAATCTGAAACATTACTGATCGTATTTTCACCTACATTGAGCAACTCTTCAAAATATTCCCTCCATCTGCCCAAGGCATCCACAGGATTCACCAGCGGTTTTCCTGACCTGTCCAAAATACTTGTCATTTCCTTCTTACCTCCCTTTCGAAGACTGCTAATTACACTCCAGAATGGTTTTCCAGCAGCTTGACCCAATGTCTCCAACCTGTTTCCAAAGTCTTCCCAAGATTTCTTCTTGGATGCTGCAATTATCTGTTTGGCTTTGTTTCTTTCTTCAACATAACTTTCCTTGTCTACCTGAGTTCTAGTATGTAGCCATTTTTTATACGCCTTCTTTTTCCTTTTACAGACTGCCTTGACTGTGTCATTCCACCAAGCTGTTTGCTTCCTCCTGCTTTTACACACTACTGTTCCAAGACATTCTTTAGCCACTTCTAGTACTGTGTCCCTGTACCTTGTCCATTCCTTTTCCAATGACTGTAATTGACTACATTCAACTAACTGGTACCTTTCTGAGATCGCTGTTATGTACTTGTGCCTGATTTCCTTATCCTGAAGTTTCTCCACTCTTATCCTCCTACATATGGACCTGACCTCCTGCACTTTCGGCCTTGCAATCCCAATTTCACTGCAGATTAAATAATGATCAGTGTCATCAAAGAATCCCCTGAATACACGTGTGTCCCTCACAGCCTTCCTGAATTCCTGATCTGTTATTATATAGTCAATGACAGATCTGGTTCCCCTGCTTTCCCAAGTATACCGGTGAATGTTCTTATGTTTAAAAAAGGAGTTTGTGATTACTAAGCCCATACTGGCACAGAAATCCAAGAGTTGCTGCCCGTTCCTGTTGGCCTCCATATCCTCTCCAAATTTACCCATAACCTTTTCATACCTTTCTGTTCGATTTCCAATCCTGGCGTTAAAATCACCCATGAGCAGAACACTGTCCTTGTCCTTTACTCTAACGACTACATCACTGAGTGCCTCATAAAAACTATCCATCTTATCTTGATCAGTCCATTCACAATGCGAATATACTGACACAATCCTAATTTTCTTGCTAGACACTGTCAAATCTATCCACATCAGTCGTTCGTTTACATACCTTATTGCAACTACGCTGGGTTCCATTTCTTTCCTGATGTAAAGCCCTACACCCCATTGTGCTATTCCTGCTTTGACTCCTGACAAGTAGACCTTGTATTCTCCCACTTCTTCTTCTTTCTCACCCCTTACCCGAATGTCACTAACAGCTAAAACGTCCAGCCCCATCTTACTTGCAGCCTCTGCCAGCTCTACCTTCTTCCAAGAGTAGCCCCCATTGATATTAATAGCTCCCCATCTCATTACCATTTGTTTGCCAAGTCGTATCTTAGGAGTCCCTGGTTTGTCAGTTAGAGGTGGGACTCCGTCACCTCCAAAGGTCCGAGGCATTTTGCTCTGATTGTTGCCAGCATCATATTTAAAGTACCAGGGAAGCAGGTTGCTAGCCTTACTTGCCCCGAGTCCCATTGGGTTTTACCCCTAACGGCTGAGGGACTAACCGGTGGATTTGGTAGTCTTTGCCGTATGAGCACAAAGGTGACCACGACTCAGAATATGTCCGAGATGCCCAGCCTTATTCCAAAGTAACTGGTATCCCGACTGTCAGGACCACTTACTTGGCCACTCATACGTTGCCCGTGGTTCATGAACTAGGACATGGCTACAGGAACCCACACCATGAACCACATTACTGTTAAATGTTTATATATTTCATTTTGAATGAAATATGGAAAATAAAATATTCCTTCGACAATTGAACTGTTTTACTCTTCATAATATGTTGTTTGGTTTATGCTAAAGCTTTGTGGACATGTAGCTATGTATTACTGCATTGTGAAACATCAGTTTCTGTATTTCATTTTGAATTGCTTTACTCATTAAAAAAGGACAAAAATGCAACTGTTTTCTTGAACTTTTGCACCAACTTCCCACACTAAGTCTCCAGTGAAGACAAATTTGTTGTTCATCATAAACATTAGTACACCATTTTTATTACCATTCCATCATTCATAGTGTTTTCTTCATAAATTACACTGTTCTGTTTAATCAGAACTTCACCATTGCCAGTGTGTCTGTCACGTTCCCATCCTGTGCACTAACTGCTTCTGCCTCCCACGTTCCAATCCTGTGTGCCCTCTGGCCAACAGCCAGCCGTCTCCAAGCCTCCTACACATTGTGTGTGTGTGTGTGTGTGTGTGTGTGTGTGTGTGTGTGTGTGTGTGTGTGTGTGCGCGCGCTTGTGTGCACGGCCGTGTGCGCGTTCGTCTGAAAGCTATCAAAGTTTTTAATGTTGATTATGTGACTGACTGTTAGTGACACAGTCCTCTACTATTTGGCGAGTTCTTTGTTACATTTACTCGTAAGTTTTTTATGATCTGAACTTCACTAATTTTCGCAACTTCTGCATATTTTTCACACAGAAAACAAGTAACTGCACACACTTCAAATTTGGATGGATTTTCTATCAAGTGAAGCTTGTTTAAAACAAGCACAAGCAAATATGAACATGATTGAACGTTTTACATATGGTATCTGTGGGTACTTAATAGCTGCATGTGCAGATTGCTAACTCCAGTGGCTGTATTTAAAAACTATACTTGGAAAATATACCTGGTAGTAATCTGAAGCACCTAGATTTGTGCCTGAACTATGTGAGTGAAACAGTGGAAAAGGACAGGTAATTGTAAGGTAAAACTGGAGAATGGGGTGACAATAAACATATTTGACAGCAAAAGATCATACTGAGCATGTAAAATTGTAAAAGTCTCCAAATGGAAAGTAAGTTGCTAAATGCTTTTGATGAGAAATACCTAAAATGTTGTAAGGAAGTTCATCACAAAAGGGTAGGGTGCGCTCACCAATTTGACTCAAAGTATGTAAGTACAAGTTTTAGGAACATCTCATCTGAGTGGGCCATAGGAAAAAGTAAAATGTTCGAGTAGTGGGGTGTGAAGGATTTTTGAGCAACTATTGTCAAGTAAGTGTCGTGGTACAGTGGTCAAGCGCACTGACAGGAAATTCATCAGCTCAGATTTGATTCCAGCTGTCAGGGCTTTTGTTGAACTATTGATTATAAAATTTAAACATATTTAAACAGTTCAATTTATCTATGTGAAATTAATATACTGGATTCAATTTAGTATAGATTACTTTAATTTAATTAATTAATATATTTAAATGTTAATTTACATAATTTTGTGAAGTTTTAAATGAAAACAAAATTTCCGAAAATTCTATCCATAAATTATAAGCTTTTTTATTTATTGTTAGAACTTATATTTTGTAGGATGACTAGCTTAGTGCCTGCCAGCTTCGTTTCTGTAGACTGTATGGCCAGCAGAGATTTCTTGTTTTTGTTTGTATTTAATCAAATTTTTATACTGTTTGCAAATTGGAACACCTTCTGAGCCTGGTCTTTTCCAAATATACTTCTGACCAAAACGTGATTCTGATAGCTGTAGTCCAACGTTTTTGCATTCTTGTGGGGGTATTTCCATAGCAACTTCCATCCCCTGATCAAGAAATGAAATAGCAATTTTCGTAAATTTAGCTTTAAAATTTTTTAATGTTGTGGAAATCAACCAATGGAGTATCCAGGATGAAATGTAACAATATTATGAGAAGAAAAGTTGCTACTCACCATATAGTGGGGATGCTGTGTCGCAGATAGGCACAACAAAAAGACTCTCAATTACAGCTTTCGGCTGTTAAGGCCTTCGTCAACAATAGACAGACATGAGCGTGCGCGTGGCCCCCCCCACACACGCACACACACACAAACGCAATTCACATACATGACTGATGATAACATTTTCTATTCTTCTTCTAATTTATTAACAGTACTGGCAACTGAAGGACCAAATTTATTGTCTGGCTCTTGTGTAGATAAAAACATAAGGGACAAAAATTTTCATGAATCAATGAGTCTGTAATGTGCTTTGTAAGAGTGGGTGGTTTTGGAGAGATTGACTTGTTTTTCACCAAAATTGTCTTTGTGCCCATGTAATCCATTATTCTATATATGCTGATTCACACAGCCATCCAGTCTGTTCAGTGTTAATCATATAATCAAGTTTTACATTATACATCTAGTCTGTATACAAAACTTCTCTGCTGCTTCCACTGTTTCTTCCAAAGTTGAAACATCATTTTTACTGATGAATTTTGTGATTTTTCAATATCTTATTGTATGTTTACATTTGAAGCTTTTTACTCTGGTATCACCAGCAATAAATTAAAAAATTTATGTAACAATACCAGAGAAGGAAAGTTGCTACTCACCATATAGTGGAGATGCTTAGTTGCGACAGGCACAATAAAAAGATTCACACAATTAAAGCTTTTGGCCATTAAGGCCTTTGTCTGCAGTAGACACACACACACACACACACATACACACACACACACACACACACACACCTTGCACAAACATCTGCAGTTTCAGAGAGATGAGACGACACTGCAAACAGCAGCACCAGTGTATGATGGTAGGAACAATACGAATGTAGGTTGTGGACAGTTAGGAATGTGGGTCTCACAGGAAGCGTGCAAGGGATACGTCCCTGCAGTCGCACCATCCTCTATGCCCTCGGTGACTCAGATGGATAGAGCGTCTGCCATGTAAGCAGGAGATCCCGGGTTCAAGACCCGGTCAGGGCACAAATTTTCAGCTGTCCTCATTGAGGTGTATCAACAACACCTGTTGGCAGCTGAGGGTTTTGATGAATTATTGTTTCTTTATAGAGAAGCTGTATGGTCATTATTGGTATCCGTTCTTTCGGAACAGTTACTATCTTCATATAATGAAGAGCATTGGTGAAATTTTTTTTAAAAATTATCATCAATAGTTGTTGTTTCGGTGTTCTGAACAATCACTTCACTGGTAGGAAACTTGTTTGATTTTCATTTTCCAAAAATGTTTTAAGTTTTTATGGAAAATCACTGCAGAGAATCTGTTTCTCAACTGTTGGGACCATTACAAAAAGTCAGTAAACAGTTGAAATCAGAAACCTTCAGCAATGTATAATCAAAAACAATTCCTTTTTAAATATATTAGTTAATTAATTAAATGAAGGTAATTGTAACTAAATTGATCATGTAGATGGAACAGTTCAACAGTTTAAATATATTTACATATTGTAATCAGTAGCTTAACACTGTGAGGAATGAAATAAAAAGGATATATAGATACAGTAGTGGTGGGAACTGAACCTGAGTCTGGGAATTGCCTGTCTGTGCGCCATGTCACTTACTTGACAGATGTTACTCAAAAATCCCTCACATTATACTGGAAAATTTTTAAAGTGTTTTACCTTGTCCTATGGCTGAAGCAGGTATGATACTGTAGGAACTTGAGAAGGACACCTACTGGCTACTACTCACAAAGTTTCAGCCAAATCACTGAGATGACTCGATGAGTTGAGAAGGACCAGGTAATGTGGATTTGAGAGTGTAATGAGATCATTGAGGAAAGAGCAAAGACTCCACCACAGTGGTCCTGAATCATAGTGACTGTGCCTGAGGGCCTCTGCCTCTGCCTCTGCTTACAAGCCTTACAACAATGGTCCCATCCCATAAGCCCAACATGATCTCAAGCAGCTCCTCAAGGCCTTATGAAACCTGGCACCTGAATCCACCTCCCTTCTCATACCAGTAACACCCCTGCACTCCTACATTTTACCTACTCACAACACTCCTCACTTGTGGTTGTCCCATTGTGGCTGAATAAAATGTCCCCACAGAATGAACTTATGCCTTTTTTGACCAACACCTTCCAATAGTTGTCTGTAATCTCCCATCCTACGCCCAAGACACTGCTCACTTTCTTCTCTGCCTCTCCACAGGTCCTGTCAGACTCCCTGTTGGTCACTGTGAGTGTGATTTCCTTCACACCAACAATCCATGTGCCAATAGTGATGGAACACACTCTTTCCCATTGTCCTTCTGATACCAAACCCATCACGTCTTCCTAATCCTCCTAGCCCTCACATCCTGACCCATGGTTATTTCACTTTTGAAGGCCAAATCTAAAAACAAATCCATGGTACTGCCATTGGTACTCAAGTGACACAATCCTGTGCCACCTTATTTATGAGCCATCTGGAGGAGTCATTCCTATCCAATTAACACTATAAACATCCTGTCTGCTTCAGATTCATAGATGACCTTTTCATAATCTGGACTCACAACAAGGATCTTTGCTCTTTCCTTGCTAACCTCAACACCTACTCCCAAATCTGCTTCACCTGGTCCTTCTTAATTCACTGAGCCACCTTCTTAGATGTCAATGTCCCCACTCAGACTGCTTCGTAAGTACATCTGTCCATATCAATTGCACTGACTACCACCAGCAGGAGCGGCGAAAATATACTGGTAACCTTACCAGAGCCTTTACTGACAGACAGTACCCTATCCAGCTCATCCATAAACAAATCTGATGTGCCAGCTGCTTGTCAGACACCAGAAAACTTGTCAATGAGCCTCCTGTGAGCACCCGCCTGTTCACCCAGACTCACTCTGGTCTTGAAAAGCTCAAGCGCATCATCCACTTGGGCTTCAATTACTTTTCTTTGTTTCTTGAGATGAAGAATATTCTACTACCCAAAATTCTACCCAGTAGCGTTTCGCCACCCGCCCACCCTACACAATATTCTTGTCCATCTCTATTCCAATCCTACTCTCAATCCTGCACCCCATGGGTCGTTACCCTGTGGTTGGGCCATATGCAAGAACTGTCCCATACACCCACCCACCATCTCCTACTGCAGTCTGGTCACAGACATTTCCTACCCATTAAAAAGCAGGGCCACATGTGAAAGCAGCCATGTTATATATCATCTATGCTGCAATTACTGTACAGCTTCTATGTGAGCATGACAAGTAACCAACTATCTACTGGCATGAATGGCTGCGACCAAACTGTGATTGTGCTGCACACCACAACACAAATGACTTCAACAGCTGCTTTACTATGTGGGTCATTTGGGTACTTCCTTTCAGCACGAGTTTCTCTCATCTATATAGATGGGAATTCTTTCTCCAGCATGTCCTGCATTCTTCCAACCCCCTGCCCTAAACCTCTATTAACCTGTTGCCACTGCCTCAGATTACCATTTCCTTTCTCTCTTCTGTCCACACCACTCCTCCCCTGTCCAGCTTGTGAACTACCTTCTCCCACCACTCTTCTCCCCTCCACAAGCAGGATCGCCCCCCTCCCCCCCCCCCACACACACTCTCTCTTTCTCTCTCCCTCTCTCAGAGCCATCTCCCATTTTCTAGCCATTCCCATCACTCTCTCACTGTCTCCCCTCCATTTCTCCCTCTTCCTCTCCACCTGCCTCTCCTTTTTCCCCATCCTGCCTCCCCCTCCCTCATCCTATATCCCTTTTTTCTCTACCCTCTGTGCTCTAGTATCAAGAATAAGTCTTGACATGCCAACGTGAGTGTGTTTTGGGTGTCTCTGTGGTTATGTGAGAGAATGTGTGTACTTTCACTAGAAAAAGAGCAGATGCTTGAAAGCTAGTGTGAATGCTGTTTTCTGTTACGTGTCTCTGTACTCTGTGCATAAGTCTGCTGTAGGTGAGTGGCCATCTTTCCCTTATTTTAAGTATTGCTCCATCAAGGAATTTCCATTATTGTAATTCTTATGATGCTGTATCCTCCCCCTTCCTCCTCCTTGATTAGATCCGTGCCTGCCGAGTACATTGTGCATGTATTCCCAGGTGATTGAATGGGGCTTAAAATATTGGCTTCACACAAATTTTTTCACTTGTTTTCCCTGTCTTTTGTTAATGTGTGATGAAGCAACAATAATATAGAGTCCGTTGTGACAGAAATGAAGAAAAACTAACACAGCTGTGTGTACCTTAACACGGTTATGATGAGAGGAGATGGCTGGAAGTTGTTCAAATTTTCTCTCTCTGTGCACTGATATTTGCATTTTGATATAATTGAATGTAGATACTGGCTTATGTTGTCAGTTGGATTGGTTGTAAATGTTACTGGATTGGTTTTAAATGTTACAGGTAATCCTGGACGCTTCTATTCTCAGTACACTTCTAGAGCTCAAAAAGTTTGGCCACAGATCCTTGAGTGGGTGCTGAAGGTTGGCCAGATGCAGGTTATAAAGAAGCACATAGCCTATGAACTCAATATTTCATGCAAGTTTGAGTCCAAGAATTTGGCTTCAGCATTGCAAGCAATGAATGAGTAAGTAAATAATAACAGTATTGTGTCCTATGGAGTGTTGCTCATGTAATGTGTTATTACAGTCTTGTATTGACACACATTGGGAGTAAGATATAGTCAGTCACTCTGCATTAGGAATAATGAAGGAATCCTACTTTGCTGCCCAAGTGGAGGTCCTACTAAGTTTGTTGCTCATTGTCCTGTTACCTGTTACGAAGTGTCAGGTTGCATATCTGTGTTGTATGGATGACTGTGATGAATGCATGTGCAATGTAGTGTTGTGTTCATGTCCTTATTGACAAGTAATGAATGAAAAATTGGGTGAAAGTGGAACCCAGAGCCAATACATAACTTATCCCTTGTTCGCACCCCTAAGGACTCTGCCATTGTTAAATAATCTACATCTGCATCTGTACTCCACAATTCACTGTGCGGAGAGTATGTAGCATACAAGCCACCCCACCCCTCTCCTCCACTTCTCTTCAGTCTTGGAAAGAAAGACTATTGGCACCCTCTATATGGGCTCTGATTTCTCTAATTTTTGTGTTATGGTTATTTCATGAGATTTTTGCGGGATGCAATTTCAAATATGGTTTCTTAATTCTTTTTGACTAAGCCCTCCTGCAAAGCATGTAGTTTTTCTTATATTGTCTCTCACTGGAATTTGGTGAGCATTTCTGTGACAGTCTCATGCTGAGTAAACAGATTTGTGGTGAACCATGCAGCTCTTCTTTGAATCTTTTCTCTCTCTTCCATTACTCCTCAGATTACATTACATTACATTTATTTATGTTTAGAGTCAGCTGCCAATCAGTGCACCAGATAGGGGCAGCTGATAGTTAAAGGTTCTGAGGTGGAGCTGCCTCAAAAAATATATTAAACTACATTTCTCACTAATTTATTCCAGAATTGAAATTACAGTAGAGTCTTGATAGTTCGAGTTTCCTATAATCTGAGCCTCTTTTTTACTTAAAAAAAAAACTTTTTTTTACTGACATGATAAATGACGAAAACATCATTGCAAAAGATAAATAGGGAGAGTACAGCTCAGTGACAAAGCAGACAACAATGGAATCAACACCGACGATTAGCTCGCTGCCCTGTTGCACAAACATCTGTTGTCAGTATGGCACGAAATACCCCGACTGCTGCTGGCTGCTGCCGATCAAAACGGGGAGTTCATACACTGCTGTAGTTCCCAGTACCTGTACTGTACAGTGTTGTGTGTCATTTTGTTTGTTGACTGTGTGTTCCATTGTACACCTTACAAAGATGAGTGCTGTAACAAAAAAGAGGAAATTTGTGCCTTTGCATCTAAAATTAGAAGCACTAAGCCGACTTGACAAAGGAGAAACAACAAAAAAACTTGCTCTTGAATATGATGTTGGTAAAGTTACTGTTGGTGACTCGCGAAGAAACCGACTTAAATTGGAACAGTTTTCTTCACAGAAATGCTCGTACGAATCTCTCAGTCAAAGAAGTATTTTTAAAGAAGTCAGACTTCAAAAAAACAAGTGAGGCATTGTTCAAGTGGTTTACCCAACAGAGACAGAAGGGTGCTCCGATTTCTGGCCCAATCTTGCAAGAAATAGCTTTGTTTTTCAGAAACTAGCTGCAGGAAGGAGATGACAATTTCACCACTAGTGTGGGCTGGCTTGACAAGTGGAAGAAGAGGTATGAAGTGTGTCAACTAGACATGTGTGAAGAAAAACTCTGTGATGATGCTCAGGCCGTTTCAAAATTTATCGTCTAGTTTAAAAAAATCATAACTGACGAAAGTTTGTCTAATGAACAAATACATAACTGTGACAAAACTGGGCTAAATTTTAAAATGTTACCAGCAAGAACACTTGCTTATTGTGAAGAAAAAAGTGCTCCTGGGCACAAAAAAGCAAAGAGTGGCTCACAGTTATGGCTTGCTTATTGTGAAGAAAAAAGTGCTCCTGGGCACAAAAAAGCAAAGAGTGGCTCACAGTTATGGCAGCTTCAAATGCAACTGGAAACCACAAACTATAACTAGTTGTGATTGGGAAGTCTGCCAAGCCAAGAGCATTGAAGAATGTATCCATCTCAGCTCTTCCAGTTGTCTATACACATAAGAATAATGCCTGGATGAATCAAAATTTTCAAGAACTGGTTTTTTAACTCATTTGTACCTGACTGCAAGAATTTTTTAAAAGAAAGGGGACTGCCATGCAAAGCAATTTTGCTCATGGATAATGCGTCCTCACATCCAAGTGCAGGAGAACTGCAGTGCGACGATATCCGCACCTTGTTTTTCCCCACCAAACGTTACCTGTCTCATTCAGCCCATGGATCAGGGCGTTCTGGAATATAAAAAAAAAAAAAAAGAAAAAAAAAAAGGGCATTGCAGGAGCTTTGAAGAAAGTGACTTCTTTGAAGGACGTCGTCTACTGTATTAGCGAATCTTGGTGCGAAATACAGTCAGACACAATTTCTAAGTCATGCAGGAAAATTCTACAGGAAAGTATGCCAGACACAGAAACTGAAGATTTAGCAGATGAGGACGATCAACCATTGTGTAATTTAACCAGAAGATTTCCGGGGTGTGAAGAGGCAGAAGAGGTGGAAGTAGGCAAGTGGTTAAATTCGGACAAATAGTTGGAAGTGACAGACTCTTCTATAATTGACATGGTTAACATTCTATCGCAGTGTGAGAGTGACGAGGATGACGAGGCAGACAGGCGGCACCGATGATGAGTCACACCAATGGCTACACTGCTCTCAAGGCCACCATATGCTACATGGAACAACATCCTGAGGTGACACCAACTGACCTACTGCTCCTGAGATGGTGGCGTTGACATTGCCGTTAGGAAACATTGCAGCTTCGCCAAACAAAAGACACTTCACTATTACTTGGCTAAATAAATAATTACTGTTATTCTGCCAATGCAAATGCATGTGTAAATACTTTTATTTTAATAAAGTTCTTATTTTGACCTGTATTACTTACAATATCATAATATTTCTTTTTCCCGTTTAAATTTCGATAGTTGAGGTGGTCCCGGTCCTGTTCACCTCGAACTATCAAGACTCTACTGTATCAGGATGAATTTCAAATATTTTCCACACAGATTTAACTGACAGTCAATATTTTTGTTTTGTTTGGAACTGTGATTATTGAGTGATGTTTTTCAAATAGGCAGAAGCCATTCTTTAGGCTGCACCTTGAAAAGCCAGGTAGCTATATGTAGTACAGGTCTGACTTCTATGGAATATAGTCTTATGGGTCACTCAAAGGCTCTGTCCATTCAGCGTAAGTGTGTCCTACCAACTTCCACACGATTGTCATGTTCTGCTGCTTACATTAAAAGGGAATGAACAGGATGGCTAAACTTTGCTGTCAAATCCATGTCTCTATATATCTCTGTTATGCTTTGATGTGCCATTAATTGGTGTTGTTTATTAATGTTTTGATTATGTTTTAGATTTTTTTTTAAATTTCTGACATTGGCAGTTATATCCACTGTAGGAATAAGTTTGTAAATGCCTCACTATAGTGCACTAGAATATGGTGCTATAAATGTCACCATGTAGTGAGAGTTTTAGGAGTCAATACAGGAAATAAGCATGTGAAACATTTCCCATTACCACAGTCTATACATATATAGTCACAACACTCCTGCAGATTGTTGTTATAAGCTGCGACAGCAGCACACGGAAGTTATAGATGAGCTACACTGCTGAATAAAATATTTGGTGAATGTGAGTATCATCGTTTACACTGATTTTAATCACGGTTTTTTCAAAATGGATCATATGTAGCATAATAAATTGCAGAAATAACAGAAGAAGGACATTACATCGATCATTATTTAGATTTCTTAAGGATGCTGAAAGGCATGAAACAATCATTACAACTGTCAAGGAATAGAAAATTGCCTCATAGATGTAATAATGAAACATCAAAACAGGAAAACTCTTTCCTGACAGAAAAGAAACTGATTCCACTGTTGTCCTACGTGAGAGCCAGAAACAGATCCACTGATAGCAGAATCTCCAATGCAGACCTCATTTGAAAATTAAGTAATTAGATTACTTAAAATTATTCACTTGTTGGAAAATAGGGTGAAATGTGAAAATATGCAAATCTTTAGCCTTCGTGCAAAATTATTACTTGGCAAGGAAAGTGCCTGTCAGGTATAAGCAGCAACCAAAATGTTGTAGAATACAGGTGAAAAGACAAGCTTATATTAAAAAAATATTGGATTCTGATACTTAAAAAAAGACATTCTTTATGTACTGTTAAGCCAAATCAGTATGCCATTGAATGGAAAACTTGGGGCAAGATGGAAAAGTTTCCGCTAAATTGATTGTATTATATTACTCAGCATGCTCGTTTTTTGTCATCTTGCTTTATTCTTACAACAGTGTGTACCTTACAGATGTATGTTGAAATATGCACAAATAAAAAGTGGGATAAATAATTGTATATTCCATGTTTTAAAGAAGAAGATGCAACAGTTATGAGAAACTGATAAAAATGTTATTTGTCTATGGCTGAGATGTCACCAGTGCAAATTTAATGTGCGATAGCTCTGCTGATTGTGATACTGGATTTGAGGACATGGTTTCATACGTACAGCATGGTTAGCAAACTGGATTGATTGATGATTAATGACATCTTTTCAAATTTTAAACAGTTATTACCACATATTCAAAAAGATTTCGGGCTTGCAGCCAGTCGTCGTTAGCTTCCATCCACGATATTTCAACTGGACAACTGCCAGCCATCCTCAGGTGAGCCATCGAAGACTGACAAAGATGCCCTCCGTTCCACAATATATAGCGTGCAGCAAGTATTCCGCGCATGTGTCAAAATAGTATTGACAGAGGAACCACGCCGCCCGCCAGCAGTGCCCTCACTGGTGGAACTGCAGAGCTCAGCTGTCTTTGGCGTTGTCAATTGCCGCAGCCATCGGAATACTCTGACGTCTTCGTCTGCAGCAGATCTTAGAGACGACAGGGTTCCACGCATTATCTAGCTGGTAGCCATTGTCACGGTTCATAAGATTGTCTGTCACGCGAATTTCCACTGATTCTTTTATGACAGAGTCCCAAAAGGATGTTGCTGTGGCCAAAATTGTTGTCTTGTCATACTCCATTGAGTGTCCAGTGGAAATGCAATGCTCAGCAATTGCAGACTTGCTAGGTTGCAAAAGGCAAGTACAACGTTGATGTTCAGTGCAACGTTCTTCTACTGTTCGCAATGTTTGTCCTATATATGACATGCCACACTGACAAGGTATTTTATAAATTCCCGCCTTCCGCAATACCAGATCGTCTTTCACTGATCCCAGCAGGTCGGAAATCTTTGATGGTGGACAGAAAATCACTTTCACTTCGAAACTGTGGAGGATTCTTGCAATTTTGAAGAAAATGTTGCCAACAAAGGGAAGAAAAGCTAAAGATTTAGTAGGCGTGCTCTCTTCTTTCTCCTCTCGCTGTTTCTTTGACTTAATTGCAAGTGCCTTGCTAATTTTCCGGGTAGAATATCCATTCTATGTGAAAACCCTCTTCAGGTGGGCAAGCTCATCAGGCAAACTATCTGCATCTGACACTACATGAGCTCTGTGTACAAGTGTTTTAAGTACACTCATTGTTTGCGATGGGTGATGGCAGCTGGATGAATAAACTGAATGCCCCAGAGAGCCACCACTCTTTCGTCTAACTAGCACATCCAAGAAAGGGAGGCAACCATTTTTCTCTAATTCCATGGTAAACCGAATGTTCTCATGAATGGAGTTGAGGTGATCTAAAAGCACCATTAACTTGTCTTCTCCATGAGGCCACACTACGAAAGTGTCATCCACATACCTCCAAAAAAAACAGTTGGTTTGAGGGCTGCTGATTCAAGTGCTCTCTCCTCAAAATCATCCATAAAAAGGTTGGCCACCAAGGGAGACAAGGGGCTACCCATGGCGACGCCATCAATCTGTTCAAAATATTCTTGGTTGAACATAAAATATGTTGAGGAGAGAGCGTGGCCCCAAAGCAGTGATTCCCACCTAAAACTTATTGCCAATCAGTGCCAAGGAGTCTGCGAGGGGTACCTTTCTAAAAAGAGACACCACGTCAAAACTAACTAAAAGATCGGAAGTACTTTGGCGGAGAGCCCCCAGTCTGTTGATAAAATCGGCCGAGTTTCGTATGTGATGTGGACATTTGCCCACAAATAGCCTCAGCAAGGATGCAAGATGTTTGGCTAAATCGTAAGTGGGGGCCTCAATATTGTCACTTTTTTTTTTTAATTGGCCATTGGGAGCTGTCCATTTTACTTGTATATTTTCTGATATTGTCAAAATATTCACAGAAATTTGGTTGGTTGTAAAAGCGTGTGACTGACCAAGGCTCATACTTTGTGGGATGAAGGCACAGACTGAGAACCACACCAGTTAATTCGTTGTTAGAACATGAAGGGAGAAAGATGCTCTTTTTATGACACCCCACATTTGATGAACAGTATAAGAAATAATTCATTCACTTATCAACAGTAGGCAATGAAAACTTGTAACTCCACCTGTCTGTGAAAACTTGTAACTCCATATGTCTGTGAAAACTTGTAGTTCCAATAACCAAACAAAACCAAACACTGTCCGAACAGGACTTGAAGGCTCAATGGTACCGATGGGCCACCATGTCATCCTCAGCCCTTGGGCATCACCGGATGCAAATACGGAGGGCCATTTGGTCAGCACACTGCTCCACTAGCCATTGTCAGTTTTTGTGACCAGTACCACTACTTCTCAATCGGATAGTTCCTCAATTGGCCTCACAACGGCTGAGTGCAGCCTGCTTGTCAACAGCACTTGGCAGACCAGACAGTGACTCATGCTAGCCATACCTGATAGTGCTTAACTTCAGTGATCTGGCGGGAACCAGTGTTGTCATTGTGGCAAGGCCGTTGGCAACTCCAGTAACCAATAACTCCATTACCAAAGAGATTTGAAAGTCCATGCGTTTCTCTAATCTGTCAATAACTAGACTTCTACTATATAGTTCCGACACTTTAGCACAACAAACTGTACTAAAAATAACATCTTTTGCTGAAATCTTTAATGTGGTATATGACTTAAATTACATATTTTCCTATACCAACAAATATCATATGTTAGCTTCACAAACATTTAAAACATGATGGCAGCTACACAGTTTTCTTCTGTTCACCGATCAAAGTACAAAGCCCACGACATCATGAAAACATCACTGCTTCATCTCTGAACTAATAAATGCTGAGGACTGATCACTGATAAAACTTTAAAATTCTCAAGTTTGGAACAAAATAAATAAATAAAGATTAAGCCAGTAGTTAAGCTAACACGTCACATTAAAAATCTTTTCACCAGGTGTATTTTAGTATGATGTGTTGTGGCAGTGTCAGGAATATGACATTGGTCTACCTATAGAACATATCTTGTAGTTGTTGTTGTTGTAGTGGTCTTCAGTCCTGAGACTGGTTTGATGCAGCTCTCCATGCTACTCTATCCTGTGCAAGCTTCTTCATCTCCCAGTACCTACTGCAACCTACATCCTACTGAATCTGCTTAGTGTATTGATCTCTTGGTCTCCCTCTACGATTTTTACCCTCCACGCTGCCCTCCAATGCTAAATTTGTGATCCCTTGATGCCTCAAAACATGTCCTACCAACCAATCCCTTCTTCTAGTCAAGTTGTGCCACAAACTTCTCTTCTCCCCAATCCTATTCAATACCTCCTCATTAGTTATGTGATCTACCCACCTTATCTTCAGCATTCTTCTGTAGCACCACATTTCGAAAGCTTCTATTCTCTTTTTTGTGGCGGTGTTCGTAGCGACAAACACTTGGCTGTGGAAATGGCTTACGAAGTCACCGCCACACTTTTAATTGCGGGCCGACCGGTGTCTACGGAAATCTGTCTAGTTCAAGTCGGAGCGGCTAGGTCAGCGTCGGCTGACGACAAACAACAACTCTGCTGCGATGAACACACAACTGACTAGCAAGTACACAATTCGGTGGCGAGTACACAACTGAGCGGCGAATGCAGAACTGTCCTAGCGCTCGCGACTCCAGCGCTTAAGAAGAAAGAAGCCAGCGGTGGCGCGCGCAGACTTGCGGCGATTTGCTGTCTCGCTGGCGCTGCTTATGCGGACGGCGTCCGGACTTTGATGCTGCCAACCTTTTGGCAGCGGGCTCGGGTGGCATTACTGGCTAGGACATAACACTCTTCTTGTCCAAACTGGTTATCGTCCATGTTTCACTTCCATACATGGCTACACTCCATACAAATACTTTCAGAAACGACTTCCTGACACTTAAATCTATACTCGATGTTAACAAATTTTTCTTCTTCAGAAACGATTTCCTTGCCATTGCCAGTCTGCATTTTATATCCTCTCTACTTCGACCATCATCAGTTATTTTACTCCCTAAATACCAAAACTCCTTTACTACTTTTAAGTGTCTCATTTCCTAATCCAATCCCCTCAGCATCACCCGATTTAATTTGACTACATTCCATTATTCTCGTTTTGCTTTTGTTGATGTTCATCTTATATCCTCCTTTCAAGACACTGTCCATTCCGTTCAACTGCTCTTCCAAGTCCTTTGCTGTCTCTGACAGAATTACAATGTATCGGCGAACCTCAAAGTTTTTATTTCTTCTCCATGGATTTTAATACCTACTCTGAATTTTTCTTTTGTTTCCTTTACTGCTTGCTCAATATACAGATTGAATAACATCGGGGAGAGGCTACAACCCTGTCTCACTCCTTTCCCAACCACTGCTTCCCTTTCATGCCCCTCGACTCTTATAACTGCCATCTGCTTTCTGTACAAATTGTAAATAGCCTTTCGCTCCCTGTATTTTACCCCTGCCACCTTCAGAATTTGAAAGAGAGTATTCCAGTTAACATTGTCAAAAGCTTTCTCTAAGTCTACAAATGCTAGAAACGTAGGTTTGCCTTTTCTTAATCTTTCTTCAAAGATAAGTCGTAAGGTTATTATTGCCTCACGTGTTCCAACATTTCTACGGAATCCAAACTGATCTTCCCCGAGGTCCGCTTCTACCAGTTTTTCCATTCGTCTGTAAAGAATTTGCGTTAGTATTTTGCAGCTGTGACTTATTAAACTGACAGTTCGATAGTTTTCACATCTGTCAACACCTGCTTTCTTTGGGATTGGAATTATTATATTCTTCCTGAAGTCTGTGGGTATTTCGCCTGTCTCATACATCTTGCTCACCAGATGGTAGAGTTTTGTCATGACTGGCTCTCCCAAGGCCATCAGTAGTTCTAATGGAATGTTGTCTACTCCCGGGGCCTTGTTTCGACTCAGGTCTTTCAGTGCTCTGTCAAACTCTTCACGCAGTATCTTATCTCCCATTTCATCTTCATCTACATCCTCTTCCATTTCAATAATATTGTCCTCAAGTACATCGCCCTTGTATAAACCCTCTATATACTACTTCCACCTCTCTGCCTTCCCTTCTTTGCTTAGAACTGGGTTGCCATCTGAGCTCTTGATATTCATACAAGTGGTTCTCTTCTCTCCAAAGGTCTCTTTAATTTTCCTGTAGGCAGTATCTATCTTACCCCTATTGAGTCAAGCCTCTACATCCTTACATTTGTCCTCTAGCCATCCCTGCTTAGCCATTTTGCACTTCCTGTCCTTTTTGCCTGATTCATTTACTGCATTTTTATATTTTCTCCTTTCATCAATTAAATTCAATATTTCTTCTGTTACTCAAGGATTTCTATTAGCCCTCGTCTTTTTACCTACTTGATCGTCTGCTGCCTTCACTACTTCATCCCTCAGAGCTACCCATTCTTCTTCTACTGTATTTCTTTCCCCCATTCCTGTCAATTGTTCCCTTATGCTCTCCCTGAAACTCTCTACAACCTCTGGTTCTTTCAGTTTATCCAGGTCCCATCTCCTTAAATTCCCGCCTTTTTGCAGTTTCTTCAGTTTCATTCTGCAGTTCATAACCAATAGATTGTGGTCAGAATCCACATCTGCCCCTGGAAATGTCTTACAATTTAAAACCTGGTTCCTAAATCTCTGTCTTACCATTATGTAATCTATCTGATACCTTTTAGTATCTCCAGGATTCTTCCAGGTATACAACCTTCTTTCATGATTCTTGAACCAAGTGTTAGCTATGATTAAGTTATGCTCTGTGCAAAATTCTACAAGGCGGCTTCCTCTTTCATTTCTTCCCCCCAATCCATATTCACCTACTATGTTTCCTTCTCTCCCTTTTCCTACTGACGAATTCCAGTCACCCATGACTATTAAATTTTCGTCTCCCTTCACTACCTGAATAATTTCTTTTATCTCGTCATACATTTCATCAATTTCTTCATCATCTGCAGAGCTAGTTGGCATATAAACTTGTACTACTGTAGTAGGCATGGGCTTTGTGTCTATCTTGGCCACAATAATGTGTTCACTATGCTGTTTGTAGTAGCTAACCCGCACTCCTATTTTTTTATTCATTATTAAACCTACTCCTGCATTACCCCTATTTGATTTTGTATTTATAACCCTGTAATCACCTGACCAAAAGTCTTGTTCCTCCTGCCACCGAACTTCACTAATTCCCACTATATCTAACTTTAACCTATCCATTTCCCTTTTTAAATTTTCTAACCTACCTGCCCGATTAAGGGATCTGACATTCCACACTCCGATCCGTAGAATGCCAGTTTTCTTTCTCCTGATAACGATGTCCTCTTGAGTAGTCCCTGCCCGGAGGTCCGAATGGGGGACTATTTTACCTCCGGAATATTTTACCCAAGAGGACGCCATCATCATTTAATCATGCAGTAAAGCTGCATGTCCTCGGGAAAAATTACGGCTGTAGTTTCCCCTTGCTTTCAGCCGTTCGCAGTACCAGCACAGCAAGGCCGTTTTGGTTAATGTTACAAGGCCAGATCAGTCAATCATCCAGACTGTTGCCCCTGCAACTACTGAAAAGGCTGCTGCCCCTCTTCAGGAACCACATGTTTGTCTGGCCTCTCAACAGATACCCCTCCATTGTGGTTGCACCTACGGTACGGCCATCTGTATCGCCGGGGCACGCAAGCCTTCCCACCAACGGCAAGGTCCATGGATCATGGGGGGGATCTTGTAGTTAGCTTTGGTGTTATGTAGTGGTCAATTATGAAATGGAAAGGAGGTACAGGATGTAAACTTTTGGCTAGAGTGAGACATGCCCACCCCCCTTCCCCCCGCAAGAATTTTGCTTTTGGTGACAGATTGAGCTATAATGTAGCATGAGGTCCAAGTTTATTCCAATTAGTGAATTTCGCAGTCGTCCGCGATCTGGAAACCATGAATCGTGCCTACATCGAGTGCTGATCCAGATAGAAATCCTTCTGCATTTTGTAACAAGTTTCGAATGATGTCACCTAACTGTACACAATTTGAAAAATGCCATAGAGCTGAGAGAGAGGGGAGGGGGAGTGGAGAGGAAGGGTGGGGGGGGGGGGGGTGTTATATTGTTGGTTTGATGCCGTTCTTCATTCCTGTTGATTGCCAGCTATCTTCTTCAGTTCATCACTACTGCTTCATCGCACATCATCAACAGTCTGCCTCTTGTACTCACTTCAAGACTGCCCCTGCTGTCCTTTCCTTCGACCATTCCTTTAGTAACAGTTTCCAGCACCAAAGTTATGTTGTAATATGTGCCCAACCATTCTGTCTCTTCATTTCATTATGTTCTTTATAACAAGAATGGAAATTTTTGTGTGAAAAAAAAATACATAAAAATAAGGGAAAGGCTACCACATGCCAACAGAGAAATGATGCATTGCACACCGAAATCCATAATAGAAAACAGTTAACACTAGCTTTCGAGCTCTTGTTCTTTTTCTAGTAAGAGTACACACATTCACACACGCCACACAACACACAAATGTATACGCTCACCACAGCGGTAGCGAATCTTACTGCTAGCTCATGTGTGTATGTTTTGGTGTCCGTGTGATGTGTGTCAATGTGTGCATTTTTACTAGAAAAAGAGCAAGAGCTCAAAAACTAGTGTTAACTGTTTTCTTTTATGGATTTTGGTGTGCAAAGTGCCAATCCTCTATAGGAAACTGGTTGCCTTTTCTATGTTTTATGTATCATTCTGTTCTTTATTAGACTTTTTTTCGTCATTGATTTGTTGCAAAATATAGTGACTACTTACTCAGTCAATCCATCTATCTTCAGAAGTCTGCTGTAACACAAAATTTCAAAGGTGCCTAGTTGCGTCATTTCTGTATTCCCTTTTGTCCATATTTAGAGCTGTGCTATGGATGTACCTTTCCATGAATCTCTTTCTGGTCTCAAGGTTTGTATTTTCTAATTTTATCAGCAATTTCTTTTTATGGAAAGTCCAGTTCTTGTTGTTATGTCTTTCTTGAAAGTTTGACATTTAGCTACCCAACATGTCTACTACTGCACACATCTTAACCTGAGTTTTGTAAGTTAGTTGCAATAGTCTCTCTGTGTAAGCAAATTTGGTAATAGTTGACTTTAACCAGAATGTGTGTGATTCGAAATGGAAGGCATGATCACCATTGTTGATAAAAGCAGAATTTTTCTTATATCGTTGTCTACATTGCATTTTGTGCCCAAGAATCCTAGTGTTTATGGAATACTTCATCTTCCGGATACATGTAATTCCATTTCGTATGTTACACCCCCTGATTTACTTCCATCAGTTAGTAGGTAGTTTATACAGGATGACAATTATTGAACTATATAAAATAAAATCATCATAACTTGCATTAGAACATTCAAACTGTGCAGTTGGCCGTGGGGAATGATGGAAATTAGTATGTTTTGGTTTAGCACCAAAGCCCACTTTCATTTGGATGGGTTCATCAATAAGCAAAAATGGCGCATTTGGGGGAATGAGAATCCACATTTTTGCAATTCAGAAGTGTTGAATCCTCGTAACCAGCTTCAGTGTTGTCTCGTTGTCTCTTTAGAGCTTTACCATGGGAAGCAAGGAGAGTATGTTGGTTCATAGTCGGTATCCTTGTTCTGTAACACAAATTGCACGCAATTATTAACTAGGTTGTTTATTCATAAACAAAGAGCTACTTAACTTAGGCTTCCATGTGCTGTGGTACAAGCTCTCCGATATAGTCCACTTTAGCCTCACTGTGGTTGAAGTACAAAGTTCGCTATGAACACTATTATGTTCACTATGTGCTGCCTGTCTCTGTGCTAGAGGCTGTGACTGCGGCTCTGTTTGGTGACTTGCTGGAACTTACACGGCATACAGACTCGAACTAACTGAAACTAACTAGCGTAACAGGCTTGAACTGACTGGCCCTCTGGTTCATGGCGGCTATATAAATACTGGTGGCCGAAAGGGCATTGGCAGCGCATTTCCAGCGAGTCTGTCATTGGTCTCGATCGATCTTCTTGTGCCTTCTATGCCGCATGGTGTGCTGGCAGCAGCTTACGCCAGTACCTTCCTCCTGCCCCAAATGCCACAAGGTTGTCGTGTAGTGAGACTGCGAATGACGGCGAAGAGGAAGACAGAATGTTGGATGTTGAGACGGGCCTGGAGCTGTGTCTGTTTGGACGGCATACTCCCGACTGTGCTTTGCCATCTGGCTTGTGAGGCAACAGGAATGTCCTCTGGAAATCTTCTGCCAGGGCACACATCCAGGCCTGAGAGCGTTTGCTGGGGTGATGATGGCAACTGTGATGGCAGGTCCAGGACCATGTGGTCGGCGAGGGGGGACGGCAGGGGCAAAGGCACATCCTCCATCCGCTCCTCCTGGGGTGCCCTGTTAGCACAAGTGGGCTGCTGTGAAGGCCGCGTGGTCCCATGAGGCCGTGAATCTGGGGAAAGAAAGGCAGCAGAATCAAGGGGCAAACTACATACACAAATTTGGTTCTGGTGGCAGTGCTGCAAACCATCAGGACCTGCAATTAAGTATGTATATGAGCCGATGCATTTCTGGATCACACTTTGCTTCCAGTGCCCACAGTTGCCAGATGGTGCGGTTGGTGTAGCAAGTGTAGCAGCATCCAATGGCAGCAGCCTTGCAATAGTTCTGCCTGTGATGGTCTGTCTCTTGGTTGGGAGCAATAGGAGGTGAGAAAGAGTTGCAGCTCCTGTTCCTGTGTGTGGGTGGTGTGAAGCTTGGCCATCTGTTGCTTGAAAGTGCATATGAAGCATTCTGCTTCTCCATTGGACTGGGTGAAATGGAGTACTTGTTAGATGATGAATGCCATTTGATGCACAAAACTGTTAAAAAAGTCATGCAAAGTGAACTGTGGTCCATTGTCCGACACAAGTACTTCTGACAAACCTTCTGTGGAAAATACAGAGGACAATGCGTGAATTGTGCTAGTTAATGTGGTAGAGTTCATAGGCATTACAAATGGAACTTGCTAAAAGAATCTACCACAATGAGCCTACAAGTGTTTCAAAATAATCCTGCAGAGTGTTTCAAAATAATCCTGCAGAGTCTATGTGCAATTGTTGCCATGACAATTGAGTCTTTGGCCAAACTGAGAATGTCTGTGACGGAGCGGATTGGTTCTCCACGTATGTGCGACACTGTGCCGTCATCTGTTAAATGCCCTGCCAAGGTAACTGTTTAGGGCATATGATTCGCCAGTGTTCTTTTTGGAGCAGTCGCAACACACCCTTCTGGTAATAAGCCCACAGGATTGTTCATTGTCATTTTGAAGTAGAAGCACACCTTGTTGAACTGAAAGGCTATATAACATGCAAAATATTGGGGCACAACTGAGTTCTAGGTACTGTTCAATGAATGAGGCCAAGACGTGCAAATTTAATGCAACAAAATCTTGACATCTGGGTCAGCTTCCGTGGCCTGTAGAATTTTTATGTAGTGCAAGGGAAAAGATTCCAGCAATTCAGAGCCCTGCCCATCAATTTGGCAACAAGATGCAGCAGATGCATCAAAATCAGAGTCTGGGAAGGCGAGATAGGGTGGTGTGCATTGCCATTATTTGCCATAGGTCATACACAATTTCATACTGATACTGCTAAGCAAGAGAGCCCAGCATTGCAATTTTTTAGTAGTGTGTGTAGAAACTGTAGTTGATGGATGAAGCAAGGACTGCAAAGGCTTGTGATCTGTCACTAAATAGAACTTGTGACCATACAAATAATGCTTGAATGCATGGAGCTGCGATCTGCGCAGCGTTTGGTATGAACCGAATGTAGTATGCCATCTTGCCTAATACTGACTGCAATTCAGACACATTGCAAGGAACAGGCAGGTCACGGATTGCAAGCAGATGAGATTGGAGGGGTGCACACCCTGATTGTTTATCACGTGAACTAAGTATGGTCAGTTTGAAAACAATCACACTTTTTGAGATGACACTTGAATCTTACTTTGACAATGCTCAAAAAAGAGTACACCAATTGGCAATGTGTTCCTCTGATGTAAGACCGGAGACGACAATATTGTCAAGGTAGCTTGAATAAAATGGCACTTTAGCAGTCAGTACTTCCAAGTTATGTTGAAGTATGGTGGGTGTGGAAGCACTGCCAAAGGGGAAACACAAATATTTGACAGGCCTAAGTGTGTATTTACAAGAAACACTTCCTGTGGTTCTTCATCCAATGGAATTTGCAAATAGGCATCACGCAAATCTATGTTAGAAAAGTAACACCCTGCACCAAGCCTTTCCACGAGTTCCTCAGGGCAAGGTAACGGATAAGTGTCAACTACTGTCTGTGGGTTGACTGTAGACTGGAAGTCAACACAAAGACTAATGCGACCAGAAGGCATAGGCAACAAAACAAGTGGAGTGGCCCGTTTACTAACTTGAATGGGAGCAATTAGACCATGAAGTCAACACAAAGACTAATGCGACCAGAAGGCATAGGCAACAAAATGAGTGGACTGGCCCATTTACTAACTTGAATGGGAGCAATTACACCATTATCTTGCAGTTCTTTCAATTCACTGGCTACTTTGTATCTTGAAGCAATTGGAAAGGGGCAGGCCCATAAAAAGGTTAGGCTGTGCATTGTCTTTTCACTCAGAAAATAGTTCTGGAAATACTTTAAGGAAGCTAGCGACATTGGGCCTTATTGGCATATCACAAGCTGATATGGAAAGTATGTTGTCTTGGATGCTAAGGCCAAATAAATCAAAAGCCTCTAAACAAAATTGTTCTCACTGTCTCTTGATTTAACACAGTAAAATTCACTGTCCTAGTGTGAGATTTGTAAGAGGCAGGCAAATTACACTGTCCAAGCACTGGAATTTCCTGTCCATTGTAAGAGGTGAGGTGCTTGCTGGATTTAGAAAGGCATGGTGAGCCTAACTGTTCATACACGGGACGATTAAGCAAAGTGACCGAGGCACCTGTGTCTAACCGAAAGTTCACATGATGGCCATTAATTCATAATTAGACAAATAGTTTGTTAGAACATTATTGCACAGCACTAGGGCAAGAAGGAGACACAACCTTAACCTTGCTTTTGTCAGAACCTGTTGTAGGTTTGGAAAACACAGCGAACACGGCATGTGCACGAACCTGTCATTTTCTGAGAGCGGGCAAAATTGGCATTTTAGTGTAGTTGCAGACAAACTGCTTGGACATGGCCTTCTATTCCACATGTGTAGCACGTTGCATTACATGATGGGCAATCTTGTCTTTCATGGTGAGCAGAACATCTAGGGCAAGACTTCAGTAAGTTCACAGGTCCGTTTACGTGTTTATGTGGCCGTCCGCGTGGCTGTGTACATGCTCGCTATTGTCACTGCTTGGGGTGGTAGCGAGCAAGGGGCGACTCCACCCGACAAATCTGGGTCTGGTCATACTTATCGGCTACTATGGCGTCTGAATCATATTGCTCTAAGATGTGCAACACTTGAGGAAGTGAAGGATCGGAACACTTCTGGATCTGTTCCCACATCCTGCTGTCGGGGATATTGAATGTTAAAGCATCCCATCCTCATTGCCATTGTTGAATCCTCGTTACCAGATTTTATGTTGTCTTGTTGTCTCTGTAGAGCTGTACCATGGGAAGCAAGGAGAGGATGTTGGTTGGTGGCAGGTATCCTCATTCTGTAACACAAACTGCATGCAATTAATAACTAGGTTCTTTATTCATAAGCAAAGAGCTACTTAACTTAATCTTCCATGTGCTGTGGTACAAGCTCTCCTGTATACTCCACTTTAGCCACACTGCTGTTGAAGCACAAAGTTTGCTATGAACACTATTATGTTTGCTATGTGCTGCCTGTCTCTATGCCAGAGGCTGTGACTGTGGCTCCATCTCGGTGTTGTACTAGAACTCACACGATGTGCAGACTCAAACTAACTCATACTAACTAGGATAACAGGCTGTAACTAACTGGCTCTCCGGTCCGCAGTTGCTATCTAAATACCGACGGCCGAGAGGGTGTTGCGGCGTGTTTCCAGCGAGTCTGTCATTGGCATTGATCGATCTTCTTGTGACCTCTATGCCACATGATGTGCTGGGCCAGCGTACACCAGTACAAGAAGTCTCTTCACCTCAGTGGGTGACTGTGTGGTGTGCAATGTCCAGACACGGAATAATTTGTGCAATATTCCTTGATGGCATGGTGACTACCGAACGGTACGTGAATGTTTTGGAAGATGATTTCATCCCCATTATCCAAAGTGGCTCTGATTTCGACAAGATGTGGTTCATGCAAGACAGAGCTAGACCGCATCAAAGCAGAATATTGTTTGATATCCAGGAGGAGCACTTTGGGGACCGAATGCTGGCTCTGGGATGCCAAGAGACCACTGGCACAGGCCTCAATTGGCCGCCATATTCTGTGGATTTGAACATATGCAATTCCTTTTTGTGGGGCTATATTAAAGATAAGGTGTACAGCAATAACTGCAAAACCATTGCTGAGCTGAAAACAGCCATTCAGGAGGCCATTGATAGCATCAATGTTGTGACTTCAATGTTCCGACACTTCAGCGGGTCATGCAGAATTTTGCTATTCGTGTGCACCACATCTTCGCCAATGATGGGAGGCATATCAAACATGTCATAACTTAAATCTGAATATCTATAGTGACGTTTACATGTTGAATAACGTGTGTGCACGCTGTAGCTTGTAACTAATTTACTTTTTTCATATAGCTCAATAATTTTCACCCTGTATGTTGTACATAGAGAATCTGGCCCTTTTTGTCCACTATCCTTTGAACTTAGAGATAGAAATCTCTTAAGTAGAATCTTACAGCATTACCTTTATGATTTAAAGTGAGAGAGTTAGTTGGTTAAGTGTCAAAAAAGTTACACAAAGTTACTGGATTTAATTTCTTGTGGGTGTTAAGATTATGTCCTCCCACTTAAAAATACTTTCATCCGTGGAAAAAAATTTTGAGAGTGCAAAAAAATTCAAAGCAACTGCCATGTGTATCATCCCTGCATATGTTTGTTACCTGGTTGTTTCTTACTAACGACAGCAACCAGTAATCTGTAAATGCAGATAGTCCTAATGTATGACCATGAATTAGAATAGCTCTTGTCCTTCGTCATAGGAGTGCATTGCACACTCTTATGCACTTGTCCTGGAGCTGCTCTGGCTGAAAATACAAGTCTCAAGTGCTTATGCGGTTGAAACAGTCCTGTCTGGCAAGTTTTCAAATTGAAAAAATATTGAATGACTGCACTCCAGAAGGATCAGTGATGACAGCCAGCACTGAAAGTGTCTGCATAAATTAAATATTTATTTTCCATTCACAGCAATCAAACTTGTGAATGGTGGCCTGCAGTGAAACAAATAGTGATCATAAATAAAGTTGAAATAAATATATGAAATATACTGAATGAAGGATGCATGCGTGGCAGACATGTGCTAGTAGGATCCCTTATACAACTGTTTATTTTTAACTGGCATGTAAAGCAAACTATTCAAAGTACAGTACTAATCACAGAGACTATCACTCATAAAATGATAAAGTATGAAACTGGCATGGTTGGGTCGACTTGCCTGAATGTTGCTCAGTTTGACACAAATCTAACCTTGTATGACAAGCTGTAACAGGCCATGGCAACTTGTCACTTGTTCTGATGCAATCTCAAGCTGTATGAAGACAAACTGTCAAGATCTCTTTTTTTTTTTTTTTTTTTTTTTTTTTTAATGGCTCCATCTAAATTGCCAATAAATTAAGCCTACAGTAAACATTGAGATGCCTCTTCTCACTGGCCATTTTATGTCATTGTACATTGTCCTAAGTCTACTGGCATATTAACAGACAATAAAAATACACCGGTTTATCAGCCTAAATAAAAGAAACATCAGTTGATCATTATATATGGCCTGCATGTATTGAGCATTGTTATGCGCTCTTTTTGATGATGCTCCCTCACTGTACATATGATGCACCATGCATCTTTATTAATAACCAAATGAATACTTACTCATGTAACAACTAAGTACATTTCAACTACATACATATGATACAGTGGGAGTTAGGAATTCATCGATTTGGTGTCCAACACATTTACATAGATATAATTAAAACATGAAGTAACATTGATTATTTTTGAGTTTATAATACAAGATGATTAGTTGTGATAACTGACTCCTTCAGCTATTGCTTGTTATTGTGGCTACAAGTGTTTGTGTGCTATTAATCTCCATTTTGTATAGGTATTCATTTATACACACTGTTGTAACTCTGTTAATTGTTGTACTGCAAAACTTTGTCTCTGTGTCACAAGCATTTTGGTGTATCTGGAAATTGTTGGTTTATTGTGGGTAATGGAAATAGATTTCTGCAATGTCGGTGTTGTTCACCAGATGCAGTATTGGTTAATTGCCCCTTTCTCTAGCATTAGGGATTTCTGGAGTTTTGCTACTCTTTCAGCTCATCAAGAGATGACATATTTACTTGCCATCCCTGGTGACTGCCACACACCCACAATTAGAACTCACCCCCACCGACAGCTGGCTTTATCTTACAAGTGTTTGGATTCCATTTTAAATTACACCCTACCTCCTTCCCACCTGTTACTAAAGATACTAGTGAATTGTTTGTGGGACAGAGAAACACAGGGCTTCAAAATGAACAAGAAAACCATGTAGAGTAAAGCAATATAGTATTCCAAGCAACGTTTATTTGGACCATTATTATTAAATTATTTTTTTATGGTTTCTTCTGGTACTTCTTGGTAGAACAATTCCATATTTGAGGTTGAATTTCAAGTACACTCTTTTTGTTCTACAGATTTTTGTTTATTTTAAACTAGTTTTCGGCTGATTGGGCCATCTTCAGAAAACAACTGGATATTGTCTGAAAGGGACACTAGTTCTTAGGTAACCAACATTATAAGGAAACATACAATTCCATTGCATAAACTGTTGTGCATCAAACTAGTTTCTTAATGTTGAAATTGCACTTCACACCATAGACAATATTGAGCATAAAAAATAATTAAACTACACAATATTATAGGCTAAATGGCTATAATGCAAAAGTTTGTGAGGCCTTGACATTGGTTGAGAAACTGTTAAACTGAGTGTTCTTCATTTATGTTGTGCAGCAAACAATGTTTTTAATATTGTAAATTAAACTTTAGGCAGTGGACAATATTATACACAATAATTTTATTTAAATAATTTGAGAATGTGTGATTCCATCATCTGTAACAGATAGAAGATAATTTTGATGTTCATCGGAGGTGAGGGTATCATCTGGAGTGCCCCAGGGAAGTGTGGTAGGTCCGCTGTTGTTTTCTATCTACAAAAATGATCTTTTGGTTAGGGTGGATAGCAATGTGCAGCTGTTTGCTGATGATGCTGTGGTGTACGGGAAGGTGTCATCGTTGAGTGACTGTAGGGGGGTACAAGATGACTTGGACAGGATGTGTGATTGGTGTAAAGAATGGCAGCTAACTCTAAATATAGATAAATGTAAATTAATGCAGATGAATAGGAAAAAGAATCCCGTGATGTTTGAATACTCCATTAGTAGTGTAGCACTTGACGCAGTCACGTCGATTAAATATTTGGGCGTAACATTGCAGAGCAATATGAAGTGTGACAAGCATGTAATGGCAGTTGTGGGGAAGGCGGATGGTCGTCTTTGGTCCATTGATAGAATTTTGGGAAGATGTGGTTCATCTGTAAAGGAGACCGCTTATAAAATACTAATACGACCTATTCTTGAGCACTGCTCTAGCGTTTGGGATCCCTATCAGGTCGGATTGAGGGAGGACATAGAATCAATTCAGAGGCGGGCTGCTAGATTTGTTACGGGTAGGTTTGATCATCATGCGAGTGTTACGGAAATGCTTGAGGAAGTCAGGTGGGAGTCTCTGGAGGAAAGGAGGCATTCTTTTCATGAATCACTACTGAGGATATTTAGAGAACCAGCATTTGAGGCTGACTGCAGTACAATTTTACTGCCGCCAACTTATATTTCGTGGAAAGACCACAAAGATAAGAGAGATTAGGGCTCGTACAGAGGCATATAGGCAGTCATTTTTCCCTCGTTCTGTTTGGGAGTGGAACAGGGAGAGAAGACGCTAGTTGTGGTACGAGGTGTCCTCCGCCATGCGCTGTATGGTGGATTACAGAGTATGTATGTAGATGTAGATGAAAAGACACTCTTCAGGGATTAACTATGATAGTTGCCAAAGATAAAGGAAAAATGAGACAGATAGTTCTCAGGATGAAAGGAAAGCAACATTAGGAGTTCCTTTCCTCATTGGCCGTTTCTGTGTCTTCCTTTACTCAGAGTTGTGGGTGATACCTGCTCATTTGTTGAATAATTCACTACTCCACTTCCTTTCTTTCAGCAAATGAAGGAACCTCTCATTCGAAAGATTTTTTGTTTGTTTTTATTTATTTTTGTTTATTCCACTACTAAGTAGAAGCTGTTCTACCTTGACACTGTAACTACTGAAATAAAATCTTAGCTTGCAGGATGAAGAAACCTAACATTAATTTCGGCCATGTTTCCTTGTAAGTTTTATGGTCTTAGTTCCAAAAGCTATTTTCCAAAAATACAATTTTCACACTATTGTTAAAGCATGAATTTGGCAGCATGAAGTTGCTAATTACATTCACTATCTGATCAAAACTATTTGGACACTCCTATGTATTGCAGAATTGACCACTAGATGTGGACCAGCCTGTAGAAAAAGAAGCAGGGAGTGTTGTGTTATCGGTAGAGAAGCAGTAACTGCAGAATGAGTTGGTCATGAGAGCTCAGTGGTTTCAAACATGGACTGGTCATTTTAACTCTTCTAAAGCTGCTCAAGTTGGTGACATAATTGTGATGTGGAAATGCAAAGAAATGTTGTTGTTGTTGTTGTTGTTGTTGTGATGATCTTCAGTCCTGAGACTGACAGCTCTCGATGCTACTCTATCCTGTGCAAGCTCCTTCATCTCCCAGTACGTACTGCAGCCTACATCCTTCTGAACCTGCTTAGTGTATTCATCTCTTGGTCTCCCTCTACGATTTTTACCCTCCACGCTGCCCTCCAGTTCTAAATTGGTGATCCCTTGATGCCTCAGAACATGTCCTACCAACCGGTCCCTTCTTCTATTCAAGTTGTGCCACAAACTCTTCTCCCCAATTCTATTCAATACCACCTCATTAGTTATGTGATCTACCCATCTAATCTTCATCATTCTTCTGTAGCACCACATTTCGAAAGCTTCTATTCTCTTCTTGTCCAAACTATTTATCGGCCATGTTTCACTTCCATACATCGCTACACTCCATACAAATACTTTCAGAAATGACTTCCTGAGACTTAAATCTATACTCGATGTTAACAAATTTCTCTTCTTCAGAAACGCTTTCCTTGCCATTGCCCCTTGTGCATGGATTGGTGTCGAAAGAGAGTGTTTATTGTCTCCCAAGCTACATGAATGGTGTAAACTTCTGAACTTTAAACCTTCTGTATTCACACTTTCCCTTACAAGAACAGTCTAGTACAAAAAGTGGGTTGACAGATCTTTTTTGCTTGGATAAGACCAAGCAAGAAGTATATCCACACAAGCCAGTTCAGCAGTCATTTGTCGCAGCGTCCATTGTAGCTGTGACCTTTCTTTCCTTTTCTCTTTGTCTTCCAAGCACCTTCAAACCGTAACGCCAAGGAATAAGTTGTCCCACTGCGCAGGTCACGGTGCCCACTTGCCATCCTGTCTTATATATACAGTGTAATGGGTTGAAGACATTCTTCCTAATGCGCATAGGATGTTCTGACAGTTACTACTAAATGTGACAAACATCTTTCATTGTCACAGAAGCGTGGAAGTGGGACATATCATTTCATAAAAATTTCATATCACACTTCAACCATCATCACCATATTGAGGGTTTCCGAAAGTCAATCCCACTGCTGTGGGTCTCTCCTTGCAACACATATCCAAATACTTTTGATCAGATTGTGTATGTGCCGTCCTCTTTTTTGTTTTGTTTATTTAGTGTATTTTTTATAAGTAAACTGTCCACTTGGGATCACTTGACAAATTCGCGTGTTTTTCTTTGTTGCTAGTACTGCTTCATGGAGTCAGTGACCTTGTGCCTTAAGCTTGAAACCCTTTATACTGTAATAAAACTCATGTGATTGTATGTACTACTCTGCAAGTCTTCTGTGACATAAGGCAAAGATAACAAGACAATGTACTTTGTCCAATACTTCGGGCTCAAGGTGAAGTGAAGGGGAAGCCTTTCATGTAGTGATGTATTAATTAACTTTATTTTTGAAACTGTAATTTTTTGTTTGAGTGATACTGAAGTTGCAGTTTGTTTCATTTTCAGAGCACTGCTATCTGAGATAGCAGCTCACTACAAGGATCCAAGCAAACCATATCCAAAAGAGAGCAATCCATTAATGTACGAACTGTCAACTTATTTAGATTGGGCAGGAATGAGTAACCCATACTCCAAGATATATATAACCACCAAAAATTTGCAGTACTTGGCATTGTTACTGTTCCTTTTTGCAATATCACAGCTGGGAAGACTGCATTATGCTCGTAACTTAGGTAAGTTTGACAAGCCTAAAATACATTTGTTTGTCCACTTTTCTTGCTCATGTGTGACTGTATGTTTCATATGAACATAGGTACACTGATCAACAAGAAATCTCAAGAGCCCCTGGATGGCGTTCCATTTGTGGTGGGTGTGCAGACAGTGCTGCGACAGTTTCATCCAGAGATCAGAAACCAGTTTATCTTGTACGTGAGCCAGTATGTAAAATCGTATGTGGAATCTGGAATAAGGTACGGAAAACCCAAAGACACACAGTTTAATGTTCTGAGCTAATAAAATTCGCTGTTCAGATACTGCCGGAATTTGTTTCAAACATTCTACAGTTCATGATAAAGGTTTTCATAAATAACAAAGTCAGTGTTGAGTAATGGCTTCCCGGCTATTTACCTTCTTGTACGAACGCACACGCTATGCCTGAACTCATATGGGACTTGGTAGATCAATCTACCATGAGTAATGAGTATGATGGGCAAACATCTATTAGGCACACTACGAATGTAGTGGTGTGGACGTGTTGGGAATGTGGGTCTCACGGGGAGCGTGCAAGGGATAAGTCCCTGCAGGCGCACTATCCTCTGTGCCCTCGGAGGCTCAGATGGCTAGAGCGTCTGCCATGTAAGCAGGAGATCCCGGGTTCGAGTCCCGGTCGGGGCACACATTTTCAACATGTCCCCAATGAAGTACATCAACGCCTGTTTGCAGCTAGGGTGTTCATTTAATTATCATTTCATTTCTAGCAAAGCTGCATGATCATCAAGGGTAACTGTTCTTTCAGGAACAGATACTACCGTCATATATACTATAGAAAGTGTCTCTGATAATACAGAAGTAAACAATAGGAATTCAAAATGCAGGTATGGAAGTGGGGTGGGGAAGGGTAAATGGATGGTGGCTGAAGAGGGATGGGAGAGATACAGGAATATACATTGTTAAGCCAGGACTTATAAAATTAAGATGGTTAACAGTGTAATTAAGAGAAAGAGATGGGTTTGGAATCAAATATTGGGGGGGGGGGGGGGGGGGGGGTGCGGCATGTCTAAGGACAATAATGAGATGGAGAAATGGGAAAAGCAGTGTTAGATGTTCATATAGGCAGGGCAGGGGAAGGTGTGACATTTTCTTGCTTTATTTCTTCATTGTTTGTTCTCGGCATCAACATACTGCGTTGCTATATTGGCTGAAAAATGGGGGTGGAAATTCAACACTGACTACTTTAAGTGCTGTAGCCGACAGGTGCACATAAGCGTTTCACAGTTCTTTACTTTCACTGTTCACAACCCCCCAATATACACAGTTAGTGTGGCCAGTTAACCTTGTTTAACTTCCGATAAGCCTCACTAATAGGTTGCAGGCAAACATCCACATACTGCTACAATAGTTTACTGTTGAATATCTGTAAGCAGTAAAAGCCTAACCACACATTTTACAGTTCTTGAAGAATAAAAAGGTACATATGGAACAGACACTGTCATCGTTCCAACACACGGCCTAATTGTGTTACACTTATTTCACAGTTGGGTTGATGCATTGTTGTTGATCTAACCATTATGGGTTTTCGTCAGAAATTCGGCTGTGTACTAACTGTCTTGGGGACCAAAAATCGGGCCCTTATATATCGTCACAATGATAGGCACTGAAATTACACATTGGTTGATGTTTAATTTACAGGAATTACAATTAAAACTTAACCCATTAAATTGACTGAATACATCGAAAAATTGTGTCTTTTCAACAGTTTCTTCTACTACAAGAATTAGGCCGAATAGTCTGTAAGCCCCATTATTTTATTTACATTTCTTGCCTTGTTAGCCAGTGGAGTGCATTCTCAAAAAATATCCTTACTGCAGAGACAGGCTCCCTAACCATTAAGACCCTAAAATTATTCATTATTTTATTATTTCATAATGGCTTCATTATTTAATAAATAAACATCTGCTCTGCTTATATAATGCAAAATTAATTCTACTGAAAAACACTCCACACTAACAAATCCTTATGCTAAGACGAACTTAACTCTCATTATTGATCAGACAAAACTATCACTTAGAAAAACTATTGCTTAAGAGTCTAGCCTGAAGGGAAATATACATATAAATTTTGCTTATACATTCCACACATTACTCCAGGTAACTATGTTTGAAGTTGTAATTCCTCAATGTTAGAAAAGGCTGTACCATGACACCATATACTGCCTGCACTGAATACAAACTCTTCTATTATACCACAGTTAATATTACCTGAGATGGTTTTTACTGCATATTGCCTCTGCTGCTGCACCAATAAGCTGATTACTTCAGATGTTAATTTTAGTACACATATGCTGACATCTTTCATTGTCTCTTTACCTTACCTCTTTATTTGACAGAAATTCTTTAGCCATGGTACCAATTTACTTTCTTCCATCCCCTTATGACCCATTACTTATAATTAACACAACATAATATATACATACACTACAGAAACCTTTTCTAAAGTATTTCTATACTAAAGTACTCTGCTGTACAACATTACATGAAAGGCAAAGTAGAATCTCTCTGATTCACTTATAAACTACAGATTGGATAGGAGAAGAGTTTGACTGCCTCGGGATGCACGAAAAATGAGACAGACAGCTGGGGTAAACATTATCGCCACATAATGAATCCAACACAGAATGCTGAACCCCCTACTTGCTCGTAGGTCTTACTTCTGGTTCAATGCACTAGTTAAGTTCCTCCTTTCCTTTTATGGGCTAAACATTGCTACTCATACCATCATTCAACATCTCAATAGAATTAGTAATTATATCCATCTTACTACTATCATTTAAATTACTCTTACCTGGCTCTTCATCACAACCTGCTCTAGTGCGAACCAAAACTGGAGCATTATCTAGTTTAAATGGTTTGATCGAGAATTAAAATCATCTCCTCCATTTCTTTTACTTGAATTTCGCCTACCATTTCCATGCCCATTCTGGCTATCCTCCACCCAACCATTCCTTGAATTTCTACTGTAATTAGTCCTGTTTATCCTATTTACCTGAAATTCTCTCCCTGATTGATTATTGTCATCAAAGTTCCTCCTATGATCTTCCACTGAGGGCTTCACCCTCTCCACTTTATCAACATAATTCAAGAAATCACTAATATTACCCTTAGGGGCAGGTACTAGCAATTCTCTAACTTTCTGAGGCAACGTAGTTTCTAAACCCATATTTATTGATTCACTACCTAGTTCTTTGTCCAAATATTTGATTTGTTTATCCAAACAGAAACCTTTCACAGTACCCTTCCTAGAGTTAAATCTCTCTCCTCCCCAAAATTCACTCAAAATTCTCTGCTGCTTCTCTTTGGACCAATATTCATCTAAAACTGCTTTATCAAAGCTTTGCCATGAAGTACAGCTATAAGCTACCTCAGCTGCCCATCCATAAGCATCCCCTTTCAAAAAACTTCTCACAAATGATATTTTCTTTTTGTCATTCCATGTTTCAGTCAAATCATTAAATTCCCTAATGAAATCCAGTTGATGCACTTCTCCATATGGATAAAAATTATTAAATGTCTTACAACTAACAAAAGAAGGACAGTTTGGTACACTGCATACTCTTTGCTTTAGATTTTGTACCTCTTCCATCTTTTTCTCTATTTCAGCCAATTTTGAATCTACATTTTCACTTGCTTTTACCAGTTTTTCCTCTACCACTACTGCACACTTGGTTTCTACCTCTGTTTAAAAATTATGTTTAATCTGATGGATTTGTTTCTGAAGTTTAACCCTGTTTTCAGCACTATATTTCCTGGCAGCCTTGACTTCATCTTTAAACTGTTTTGTAGAAGCCTCCATCCTCCTACTATACTCATCATAAAGCTTCTTTCTCTCTCCTACACATTTACTACTCATCAATGTTAATTTCTCATTAGGTTATGTATTATTTTCTGTATCTTGTCATCACCATCTTTAGCTACCGCTTGTTATTTAATTCTGAAACATTAGAACTGGCTACCTGAATCTCCTTTGTAATTTCTTTCTTCATTTCCTTCTTTAAGCTAACCATGTCAGTTTTAAAGCTATCAGGTTTCTTTTCCACCCTACTAATGTCTTCTTTCATACTATTTTCCACCCTACTAATGTCTTCTTTCATACACATACTACTCATAATTTGCCTTAACATTGCTTCCAATTTTCCATCTGCCATAACCTGTTGCCCTTGCTGACTTTCACTACTATTTTCTTTCGCTACTATATTCTTTCGCTACTATATTCTTTCGCTACTAGATTCCTCCCTCTTAACCTTAATGATTTCATCTGCTTCATTACTGTTTTTGTCCATTTCGCTCACATCACCGTACAATGTAGATGACGCTTTTATCATTCCATCTACAATAAGACTTTCATCCCCATCATTCAAAGTTACATTCGTGTCTGATTTATAACCACTAGCATTTCCAGAACCAGTCCCACTTAGGTCTTTCTGTTCATTTAGCATCTTAACCTCTACAGCTTTGTTCTTAGTCACACTGTCTTTTTTGTTAACGCCACTCATTATGTATCACTTAATATAAAACAGCTTTTGCTCTGAGATTACCTCACTTTTAATCACTCTTCTTCTTCTTCTTCTTCTTCTTCTTCTTCTGCTGCTGCGTTTGTCATTTCGATTCAGTGTATGCACAGTTGTTGCAAGTTGTAATTTTCTCGACGAGGCGTCTTGTTTATCCCAGTCGGCTGTGCTGATTGGCTGCTCCTGTACGCAATTCCATAGAACCTGCTCACTGATTGGCTGCTGTCCTTCTGTGACCATGAAACCCAAGCACTGATTGGTTGTTGCATCTCCTTCAAATCACTGCACTGTAAACCGCACTGAAGTTCACTGTCAGAGTTTACAAGTCCTATTTTATTGTGCCTTATTACAATACTTCTCACCTGGGGCACCACATGTGACATTCACCTGCTTTATTTCTTAGTTGATTGTCCTCAGTGTCAATGTACTGCGTTGCTATTCTGGCTGAAAAATGGTAGTGGAAGTTCAACACTGACTACTTTAAATAATGTAGCCGACAGGTGTACATTTGCGTTTCACAGTTCTTTACTTTCAATGTTCACAACACCCCAATATACATAGTTAATATGGCCAGTTAACCATTGTTTAACTTTCGATAAGCCTCTTTAATAGGTTGCGGGCAAACATCCACATACTGCTATAATAGTTTACTGTTGAACATCTACGAGCAGTGAAAGCCTAACCACACATTTCAGTTCTTGAAGAATAAAAAAGGTACATATTGAACAGACACTGTCATTGTTTTAACACACAGCCTAATTGTGTTACACTTATATCACAGTTAAGTTGATGCATTGTTGTTGATCTAACCATTACAGGTTTCTCATCAGAAATTCGGCTGTGTACTGACTGTCTCAGGCCCAAACACCTAACCAGGCATACTCAGATTGAAAGAATTTCAGTTTGTACAGAGCATTATGGACATATCACGTTTTATACAGTATTAATGTTAAAGGGGAAAAAAAAGAGATTATAACAGTAGTACAAGGATAATTATAACAATCAAAAAAATAATTATAACTATCAATAATAATAATAATAATAATAATAATAATAGTAATAGTAATGACTATGTATATGAAAGTAAACATATTTTATGAATGTCAGTGCTATTGCTAGTTGGGAATTTTCTCATTATGTTCTTGCAACTTTTGAGTTATTCACATCGAGCAGAGACATAAGATGATTGAATGGGTGAAAGAGATATAGAAGAGGTAGCTAGGTTAGAGGACGAGAAATAGAATGGTAAAATTCGAAGCTATGGTCGAGAGGAGGAGGAGAGAGATGAGAGGGGCACAACAATGGTGGCTATACCATCCCTAATATGTGAATTCTGATTTCCCTCTTGAATGTTGAGTGGTTCAGGATAAGACGCAGATCACAGGGGAACGCATTCCATAGTCATTGGCTGAGATGGAGAATGACACGGAGAAAGATTTTGTGTTATGTAAAGGTACAGCCAAGATGTTAGATGTATCCAATCTGGTATTGCGGTTGTGGAATGATGATAGATGTTTAATGTGAGAAGATAAGTGTTGGGGGCATCAGTGGCTAAGAAATCGATGAAGTAAGCACATCGTGTGGAGATTGCGTACCTTATGTAGGCGTATCCAACCTAGCTGGGAGTATGAAGGACTGATATGATCATACAACCGTATATTGCACACATATCTAACGCAAGCATTCATCACTAGCTCGAGGCATCTCGAATTTTCACTATTTGTGCCGTGTTGAACTACATCACAGTAGTAAAGATTAGGCAAGACTAGTGTTTGGACTAATTTCTGTGTAACATGGATTGGAAATATTTTTCTAAATTTTTGGATTGCATGTAGGGAGGAGAGCGATTTCCGGCAAGCTGTTGCTAACTGCCTATTGGCTTCTGTCTCGGATTCTTCGGCCGGCGTTCATCTAATGATTTTTCTGATGTTTCGCCAGCACGAGTGGCTGGCATTGTCAAAGCTTCACCCTCCATTGACGGTGGTGAACTGGAGCCGAGCTCGTGGCCACAGACTATATGTACCTGGCGCGCCAACGTCCGAGGGCTTCTCCGCGGTCATTTCCGGTGCGGTTCTCCACTTGCTACCTGCGACGGTCGTTCGCTGCAGTACGGGAAGCCAGGATCTGTTTACCTTAAGGCTTTCCTCTTTCTTGTTAAAACCGTTCGCGTGTTTTTGTATTTCTACAGCTTCTCTGAACAAGCGCGTGTGATGGTGCTTCTCTACAGTCAGAACTTCCGTGTCGGCGAATTTTATTGTGGTCTGTGGAGTACCCATTGCTCCTCAGAACAGTTTCCAGGTGTTGCATTTCTCGTTTGAGGTGTTGAGGCTCACATATTCATCCTGCTCTCGTTATGAGCATACTAATCATGCCTCTTTTCTGGCTCGGGTGGTGGTTTGACAGTTTGTGCAGGTATCGGTCCGTGTGTGTCGGTTTTCGATACACGCTGTGTCCCAGGTTTTCGCCATCCCTTGTGACCAGCACATCTAGAAATGGCAGTTTCTTGTCCTTTTCTACTTCCATGGTAAATGTTATGTTGGCATGGAGGCTGTTCAAGTGTCTTAGGAATTCACCGAGCTGTTCTTCACCATGGCTCTACAGCACAAAAGTATCATCGACGTACCTGTACCACACCTTAGGTTTGCAAGTCACCAAGTCCAGTGTCTGTGCTTCAAATTGTTCCATGAAGAAGTTGGCCACCACTGGACTGAGAGGACTACCCATGGCGACGCCTTCCAGCTGTTTGTAGAAATTGCCATTCCACGTGAAATAGCTCGTGGTGAGACATGCATGGAAGAGCTTTTTGATGTCTTGCGGGAACATGGAACCGATGTGCTGCAGAGTGTCACTGAGTGGCACTTTCGTAAATAACGAAACAACATCAAAGCTGACCAGGATGTCGTTTGGTGCAAGTTTCAGTTTCTTCAGCTTCTCAATGAAATGTCCTGAGTCCTTAATGTATGTGTCGGTCTTCCCCACGTGTGGCTGGAGCAGAGAGGCCAAGTGTTTTGCCAGTTTATGCGTTGGTGAGGCAGGAGCGCTAACAATCGGTCTCAGTGGAACGTTGTTCTTATAGATCTTGGGTAATCCATACAGCCGAGGTGGTAGGGCTTCTGTGTTGCACAGGTTTCTCTGTATGTCCGCCGGCAGAGAAGACGCCTTGATTAATCGATTCGTATTCTGAGTGATATGCTGCGTCTGATCTGCGCTTAGTTTTTGGTACGTCGTCGGATCTAATAGGCCTCGGATCTTTTGCTCATAATCTTCGGTCTTCATTACGACGGTCGCATTCCCCTTATTGGCAGGCAGTACCAATTTACTGATGTCGGCGTTTAGATTCTTAATGGCTTGTACCTCTTCTTTCTTCAGGTTGCAAGCTGGTGGTTTTGCTCGGTGCAATATCCGGGCTGTTTCAGTGCGTATTTCATCTGCCCTTTCAAAAGAAAGGGTCTGAATGGCTGCTTCGGTGTTGGCAATGATGTCCTCCATAGGTATAGTTCTCGGGATGATAGCAAAATTCCCTTCTTTTTGAAGAACAGACACTTTCTCTTCGGTCAATTGTCATTCAGTGAGGTTGACCACTATGTGCGACAGGTCGGGAATCGCCTTGTCGGTTTTCTTCCGGCATCTTTCAAACTTTTTCTGCCACTCGGTGCAGTGCTCGAGTTCATTCTGCATGCTCCTGTGAGTGATGCTGTTGATCTTGTCCCAGTCGTCTCGATGCATTCTGCTACTTAGTTGATAGAAAATGTCCAGAAGTTCCTGATCCGTTCTTGCCAAATCTCTCCGTGTTGTATGTATTCGCTCACGAAGAAAACCTCGTTCCATAGACAACTGGGACAAGATCGACAGCATCACTGACAGGAGCGTGCAGAATGAACTCGAGCCCTGCACCGAGCGACAAAAAAAGTTTGAAAGATGCCGGAAGCAGACCGACAAGGCGATTCCCGACATGTCACACACAGTGGTCAACCTCACTGAATGACAATTGACTGAAGAGGAAGTGTCTGTTCTTCAAAAAGAAGGGAATTTTGCTATCATCCCGAGAACTATACCTGTGGAGGACATCATTGCCAACACCGAAGCAGCCATTCAGACCCTTCCTTGTGAAAGGGCAGAGGAAATACGCACTGAAACAGCCAGGATAGTGCGCCGAGAAAAACCAGCAGCTTCCAACCTGAAGAAAGAAGAGGTACAAGCCATTAAGAATCTCAATGCTGACAAGAGTATATTGGTACTGCCTGCCGATGAGGGGAATGCGACCGACGTAATGAAGACCGAAGATTATGAGCAAAAGATCTGAGACCTATTAGATCCGACGACGTACCGAAAACTAAGCGCAGATCTGACGCAGTGTATCACTTGGAATACAAATCGATTAATCAAGGCGTCTTCTCTGCCGGCGGACATACAGAGAAACCTGTGCAACACAGAAGTCCTACCACCTCAGCTGTATGGATTACCCAAGATCCATAAGAACAATGTTCCCCTGAGACCGATCGTTAGCGCTCCTGGCTCACCAACGTATAAATTGGCAAAACACTTGGCCTCTCTGCTCCAGCCACATGTGGGGAAGACCGACACATACATAAAGGACTCAGGACATTTCATTGAGAAGCTGAAGAAACTGAAACTTGCACCAAACGACATCCTGGTCAGCTTTGATGTTGTTTCGTTATTTACGAAAGTGCCACTCAGTGACACTCTGGAGCACATCGGTTCCATGTTCCCGCAAGACATCAAAAAGCTCTTCCATGCATGTCTCACCACGAGCTATTTCACGTGGAATGGCGATTTCTACAAACAGCTGGAAGGCGCCGCCATGGGTAGTCCTCTCAGTCCAGTGGTGGCCAACTTCTTCATGGAACAATTTGAAACACAGACACTGGACTTGGTGACTTGCAAACCTAAGGTGTGGTACAGGTACGTCGATGATACTTTTGTGGTGTGGAGCTATGGTGAAGAACAGATCGGTGACTTCCTAAGACACTTGAACAGCCTCCATGCCAATATAACATTTACCATGGAAGTAGAAAAGGACAAGAAACTACCATTTCTAGATGTGCTGGTCACAAGGGACGGCAAAAACCTGGGACACAGCGTGTATTGAAAACCAACACACATGGACCGATACCTGCACAAACTGTCAAACCACCACCCGAGCCAGAAAAGAGGCATGATTAGTACGCTCATAACGAGAGCAGGACGAATATGTGAGCCGCAACACCTCAAACGAGAAATGCAACACCTGGAAACTGTTCTGAGGAGCAATAGGTACTCCACAAATTACATTAGAAGCGTAACAGATCCAAACACTCAGCGAAGTAAGGAACCAGAAAAAGAAATGTCGGGTACGGCCTTTCTGCCATACATTCCCAGAGTGATGGACAGAATCGGCTGTATATTGCGCAAACATGGCATAAAGACGATTTTCAAACCGACAAGGAAGATCAAAGAGTGTCTTATATCGGTGAAGGAGAAAAGAGACCCACTTGCAATGTCGGGAATATACCGCATACCATGCACATGCGGAAAAGTTTATGTTGGAATGACTGGGCGATCAATTAACACCAGGATCGAAGAGCATAAGCGACATTGCAGGTTGGGCAGCTGGAGAAATCGGCCGAGGCAGAGCATGCACTGAATGAGACCGACCACAATAAAATTCGCCGACACGGAAGTTCTGACTGTAGAGAAGCACTATCACACGCGCTTGTTCAGAGAAGCTGTAGAAATACAAAAACACGCGAACGGTTTTAACAAGAAAGAGGAAAGCCTTAAGGTAAACGGATCCTGGCTTCCCGTACCGCAGCAAACGACCGTCGCAGGTAGCAAGAGGAGAACCGCACCAGAAATGACCGCGGAGAAGCCCTCGGACGTTGGCGCGCCAGGTACATACAGTTTGCGGTTGCGAGCTCGGCTCCAGTTCACAACCGGGAATGGAGGGTGAAGCTTTGACAATGCCAGCCACTCGTGCTGGGGAAACGTCAGAAAAATCATTAGATGAACGTTGTCCGAAGAACCCGAGACAGAAGCCAATAGGCAGTTTGTCAACAAGTGGCCACGAAAGCCTTAAGAATTTTGTAAGCTGTGACTGTTTGTTCTTCCCAGTTTAGGTGTTCATCCAAGATAATTCCAAGGTCTTTTACTGTTTTTTGGTATGGTAGTTGGGTACCATTGAGAAGTATTTGAGGGACTGTTTCGTGAAAGTACCGTGTGCTTAACTTTGGATGAGATATAAGAATGACCCAGGATTTCCTTGAGGTTTAGTTTCAGACCTAGGTTCTGTGTCCATCGAGAAACAAGGCAAAGATCTGCGTTCATACTCGCTACTGCGTCAGCAATGTTCTCGGGGCTTGCACTTATGTACAGTTGGATGTCGTCGGCATATAGATGGTAGTTGCAGGAGTGAATCACTGAAGAAATGTCATTAATGTACAGTGAGAATAGTAATGGACCAAGGACGGAGCCTTGGGGAACTCCAGAGTGCACATTTTTCCATGATGACTTCTCCGACCGACAAATGACTTGTTGACTTCTGTTTTTGAGGTAGCTGTCGAACCAGTGTATTGCACTGTTTGAGAAATTCAGCCTTTTCATTTTAATTAGTAATATATCAAAGTCAACTGTATCAAAAGCCTTGCTAAAGTCAAGCAGTGTTAGGATGGTAACTTCACATCTGTCCATAGCATGTTTAACGTCATCAGTTACTTTGATTAATGCAGTTGCTGTACTATGATGCTTTCAGAAGCCTGACTGATATTTATCATGGGTGTTATGAGTTTTGAGGTAATCTGTCAGCTGTTCATGGGCGATGCATTCTAGGGCTTTAGATATTGCAGATAGTGTGCTGATTGGCCTGTAGTCACCTGGCAACTTTAGGTTGTCAGTCTTGGGTGTAGGTTGAATTAAACTTTGCTTCCACTCAGTAGGATATGTACTACTGACTTGGGTGTAGGTTGAATTAAACTTTGCTTCCACTCAGTAGGATATGTACTACTGACAAGAGACAGGTTGAAGACGTCTGTGATAACTGGAATAATAGTGTCTACAACATTCTTAATCATGCCAATGCTCACTCCATCATTTCCTACTGCCTCGGAAGAGATTCTCATAATTGCCTTGTGTACTCTGCCTGCAGTTACATGTTTTACGAAAAACTTGTCTTTCGAGAGATTGATATCTTGGTGCTGGTAATTTGTCGCTGCAGGACAGTTTACAGCTGTTGAGAAGAAATTGTTTATATATTATTAATTGTTCCTCCAAATGTTTATAATTAGTACAGAATTTATATTCATTTATATGTCAACAATAGAATTTAAGTTACTAAACAATTACTGATTTCACCCTATAACAAAAGATGCTAACTGGGAATAGTCAAAACAAATTAGAAAATGAATTACATACATAAAACTAAGCACAAAATTATATCTGGTGTTATATTCTTTAATACTGAGGGCCAAACTTTCTATTTTATGAAAACACAGATTATACTCACATTTGTTAATGGTAATTATTTAAAAGTGAGAAGACGGGGAAGTAAAAATATCCCAGCTTGCTTCATCATAAAGGGGAGGGATGTCTGAATAAAATTATATTTGATTAAATGTTGAATCAGGAAAAATCAGAAAGTGAGTGAAGAAGTGGGAGAATGTTGGGGTGGTGGTGGGTTGGGGGAAGGGGGGGCACAAGAGTGGTTGGAGGCTCAAAGTGGGTGGTGTGTGTGTGTGTGTGTGTGTGTGTGTGTGTGTGTGTGTGTGTGTGTGTGTGTGTGTGTGTGTGTGTGTGTGTCTCAAGAGACTGTGATATATAACAACAAACATTGAGGAACAGGAGGGGGGCGGGGGGGGGGGGGGGGGAGCTGGGTGGGGAACATTGTTAATAAGATATGATAAACATTATTCACTGGTGTATACAGTTGTCTTAAAGTACAGTTCTGTCATTAGGTGTTTGCCATTAAGGCTCTATTATCCCATGTCATACCGTTATAATGCATTTAAATGTTTCTGCTGAATATCACAGTTGCCATACATAACCTATTTTTGCCATGTATTTCAGGTGCTCAAATGGTGACTAAATTGCAACATATTGATGTGAATCCTTGTGGCACAAAAAAGAAAGAAATGTTCTGTTATAATGATTAAGTTATGCTCTGTGCAAAATTCTACCAGACGGCTTCCTCTTTCATTTCTTACCCCCAACCCATATTCACCTACTATGTTTCCTTCTCTGCCTTTTCCTACTCTCGAATTCCAGTCACCCATGACTATTAAATTTTCATCTCCCTTCACTACCTGAATAATTTCTTTTACTTCATCATACATTTCATCAATTTCTTCATCTGCAGAGCTAGATGGCACATAAACTTGTACTACTGTAGTAGGCATGGGCTTCATGTCTATCTTGGCCACAATAATGTGTTCACTATGCTTTTTGTAGTAGCTTACCCGCACTCCTATTTTTTTATTCATTATTAAACCTACTCCTGCATTACCCATATTTGATTTTGTATTTATAACCCTGTATTCACCTGACCAAAAGTGTTGTTCCTCCTGTCACTTAACTTCACTAATTCCCACTATATCTAACTTTAACCTATCCACTTCCCTTTTTAAATTTTCTAACCTACCTGCCCGATTAAGGGATCTGACATTCCACACTCCTATCTGTAGAACACCAGTTTTCTTTCTCCTGATAATGACGTCCTCCTGAGTAGTCCCCGCCCGGAGATCCGAATGGGGGACTATTTTACCTCCGGAATATTTTACCCAAGAGGACGCCTTCATCATTTAACCATACAGTAAAGCTGCATGCCCTCAGGAAAAATTACGGCTGTAGTTTCCTCTTGCTTTCAGCCGTTCACAGTACCAGCACAGCAAGGCTGTTTTGGTTAGTGTTACAAGGTCAGATCAGTCAATCATCCAGACTGTTGCCCCTGCAACTACTGAAAAGGCTGCTGCCCCTCTTCAGGAACCACACAATTGTCTGGCCTCTCAACAGATACCCCTCTGTTGTGGTTGCACCTACGGTACGGCCATCTGTATTGCAGAGGCACGCAAGCCTCCCCACCAGCGGGAAGGTCCATGCATATGTAACACATTAAAAAGTATATAACAGCTGCAATATGCCTGCAGGAATGTAGCAATGCATTATAAATTCCATAGTCTGGAGTAATTGTTCCTTAGTAGGTAAAAAGCACCCAAATAAAATAATTCTGGTGTAACTAAGCAGTAATATATCTGTACACATGTACACCAAGTCTTATTGGCAATGAACATAAGTGTTAAACATTGTATATACGGTGTGACTTAAAGAAGATTTAATGTTCATTTTGCCACCGACAGAAGCAATAAAAATAAATGCACTTGTGCACACAAGCTACAATGCAGCATCCAATATATACAATGTTCTTACACTTCATTTACATGAATTTTTTTTTAACAGTGTACATTAGATAATACCACCTTTGTCACATCTACTGTTTTGGGAAAACTATGGGCAACATATAAGTAAAATGTCTCTTACTGTTTCTTACTGTAACAAATAGCATAATAGCTAAATATTGTAGCTATGATGCAAGTCAACAGGCACAGTACATTAGAAAAATATTACATTTCAACATTTGCTGTGAGTAAAAGAATTTGTTGTATTTGGGGCTCTTGAGATAACACTTGGTTCAAGAATCATAAAAGAAGGTTGTATACGTGGAAGAACCCTGGAGATACTAGAAGGTATCAGATAGATTATATAATGGTAAGACAGAGATATAAGAACCAGGTTTTAAATTGTAAGACACTTCTGGGGGCAGATGTGGACTCTGACCACAATCTATTGGTTATGAACTGTAGATTAAAACTGAAGAAACTGCAAAAATGTGGGAATTTAAGGAGATGGGACCTGGATAAACTGACTAAAACAGAGGTTGTAGAGAGTTTCAGGGAGAGCATAAGGGAACAATTGACAGGAATGGGGGAAAGAAATACAGTAGAAGAAGAATGGGTAGCTCTGGCGGATGTAGTAGTGAAGGCAGCAGAGGATCAAGTAGATAAAAAGCCAAGGGCTAGTAGAAATCCTTCAGTAACAGAAGAAATATTGAATTTAATTGATGACAGGAGAAAATATAAAAATGCAGTAAATGTAGCAGGCAAATAGGAATACAAACGTTTCAAAAATGAGATCGACAGGAAGTGCAAAATGGCTAAGCAGGGATGGCTAGAGGACAAATGTAAGGATGTAGTGGCTTATCTCACTAGGGATAAGATAGATACTGCCTACAGGAAAATTAAAGAGACCTTTGGAGAAAAGAGAACCACTTGTACGAATATCAAGAGCTCAGATGGAAACCCAGTTCTAAGCAAAGAAGGGAAAGCAGAAAGGTGGAAGAAGTATATAGAAGGTCTGTACAGGGGTGATGTACTTGCGGACAATATTATGGAGATGGAAGAGGGTGTAGATGAAGATGAAATGGGAGATACAATACTGCCTGAAGAGTTTGACAGAGCAATGAAAGACCTGAGTCGAAACTAGGCCTTGGGAGTAGACAACGTTCCATTGGAACTACTGACGGCCTTGGGAGAGCCAGTCCTGACAAAACTCTACCATATGGTGAGCAAGAAGAATATAATAATTCCAATCCCAAAGAAAGCAGGTGTTGACAGATGTGAAAATTACCGAACTGTCAGTTTAATAAGTCACAGCTGCAAAATACTAACGCGAATTCTTTACAGGTAAATGGAAAAACTGGTAGAAGCCGACCTTGGGAAAGATCAGTTTGGATTCTGTAGAAATGTTGTAACACGTGAGGCAATACTGACCCCATGACTTATCTTAGAAAATAGATTGAGGAAGCGCAAACCTACGTTTGTAGCATTTGTAGCTTTTGACAATGTTGACTGGAATACTCTCTTTCAAATTCTAAAGGTGGCAGGGGTAAAATACAGGGAGCGAAAGGCTATTTACAATTTGTACAGAAACCAGATGGCAGTTATAAGAGTTGAGGGGCACGAAAGGGAAGCAGCGGTTGGGAAGGGAGTGAGATAGGGTTGTAGCCTCTCCCCGATGTTATTCAATCTGTATATTGAGCAAGCAGTAAAGGAAACAAAAGAAAAATAGGAGTTGGTATTAAAATCGATGGAGAAGAAATAAAAACATTGAGGTTTGCCGATGACATTGTAATTCTGTCAGAGACAGCAAAGGACTTGGAAGAGCAGTTGAATGGAATGGGAACATCAACAAAAGCAAAACAAGGATAATGGGATGTAGTCAGATTGAGTTGGGTGATGCTGAGGGAATTAGATTAGGAAATGAGACACTTAAAGTAGTAAAGGAGTTTTGGTATTTGTGGATCAAAATAAATGATGATGGTCAAAGTAGAGAGGATATAAAATGTAGACTGGCAATGGCAAGGAAAGAGTTTCTGAAGAAGAAAAATTTGTTAACATCGAGTATAGATTTACGTGTCAGGAAGTCGTTTCTAAAAGTATTTGTATAGTGTGTAGCCATATATGGAAGTGAAACATGAACGATAAATAGTTTGAACAAGAAGAGAGTAGAAGCTTTCGAAATGTGGTGCTACAGAAGAATGCTGAAGATTAGATGGGTAGATCACATAACTAATGCGGAGGTATTGAATAGAATTGGGGAGAAGAGGAGTTTGTGGCACAACTTTACAAGAAGAAGGGATCGGTTGGTAGGACATGTTCTGAGGCATCAAGGGATCACCAATTTAGTATTGGAGGGCAGCGTGGAGGGTAAAAATCGTAGAGGGAGACCAAGAGATGAATACACAAAACAGATTCAGAAGGATGTAGGTTGCAGTAAGTACTGGGAGATGAAGAAGCTTGCACAGGATAGAGTAGCATGGAGAGCTGCATCAAACCAGTCTCAGGACTGAAGACCACAACAACAACAACAACAACAACAACAACATGGACAACATGCATGCTTGGATGCTGCACTGTTGTGATGCAGTTAGAGTCCCTTATTCTCTATTCCTATTTATCCCCCCTCCCCTGTCCCCCATTTGCCCCCTGCCTTTGCTACTCCCAAAACATTTTCCACCCCTCCAGCTCACTATTTTTCTTACGTTCACCACGCAAACATGCAACAAGTTTTGTATATATTGCCTCTAAGTCAAGTCATGGTTAACTTAATGGCTGGAAATTCTGTAATCTCCCTGTAATTAGTAATCATCCTTGTAATAAATAAGTTCTGTATCTGTTGTGATTAAGATAGTTGTACACTTATGCTAATCTATTTATGCTGTGTAACTCAAAAGTAGCTTTCATTAGGTGCTTTTTCCTATTAAGGAGCAGCTACTCTGTTTTATGCAAGTGTAATGCACTTTTACATTTCAATAAGCATATTATGATTACTAAATGTTTTCCTACTTTTACTATATTTCATAAATACGGCACTGTGAATGCAGTCTCATGTTTTCTATCCACCTCGGACCCCCAACCCATCCCACACCCAACCCCCTCCAAAATGCCTACCCCCTGTTTCTGGTGTGTCTCCCATTCTCTCACCCCCTGCCAGCATTACTAAATGTGCCTAATCTAATAGATCACTATGCTTCCCTACCCAGTTCCTTTCTCCCTCCCTGTTCCGTGGTGCTTTGTTTGACGTTATATATATCACTATCTTTCGTCATCCCCCACCTTTGAGCCTTCAACCACTTGCCTATGGGTAGGTCCATTGAAGTTTCTTGCCCCCTGCCCCCAACCCACTGCCCCAACTTTCTCCCACCTCTTTACTCTCATTCTGATTTCTCCTGATTCAGCATTTAATCAAATATGCACTCACATCCCTACTGTCATTTTGTTCAGCCCTCCCTCCCCATCCCCTGCATTTATGCACCTCTAACACTGCTTTTCACACTTCTACATCTCACTATTGTCTTTGACATTGCCCCTACCCCCATTCCTCACCCCCCCCCCCACCCCCCCACCCCTCCATATTTGATTCCAAACCCATCTCTTTCTCTTAATTACACAGTTAACCATCTTAATTTTGTAAGTCTTGGTTAAATGAGGTATATTCCTGTATCTCTCCCATCCCTCTTCAGCCACCATCCGTTTACCCTCCCCCACCCCTGCATTTTTAATTTCTGTTGTTAACTTTTGTATTATCACTGACACTTACTATATTCTTATATGTGATTTACTGTCTTTGAATTTTACTTCATTTTGTTCCTTTTAGACTTAAGTTTCTCATCCAACTTAAGTAGGTTCACTTACAGTTGTTGATGATCTGATGTACAGATGTTTATTGCTAAGCAGGTGGTGCACATTGCCTCCCCAAAGATAATTATATGTAGTCTGAAGATATTTAACATTGATAGTCATGTATCTATGACACTTTGTCATTTTAGTATTGAGGTGTTCTATTACTCATACTCTTTGATTTCTTTATCATTACATTTCAAGGACATGTGCTCACCTTTTATTTACCAACGTAAGCCTGTGTTTACTAAATATATCATGCTCCCACAATTATTTACTGATCTCTTACAAGATGGTGATTTTGCATCAGGTATTTCGTGAGGAACCAATATTTTTCTTAATAGACATTTTACATTTTTTGAAATTTTTGCTTTTAGTAAATACTTGAAAATGGCATAAAAGTCCGAAATATGGGCTGTATTGAAATAAACAATAAAAAACAAATTGTATTTATTTAATGAAAAATCTGGTGTGCTCTTTGGTAGCACTGGTCAGGTGTTGTCAATGCACATGTTTTGTTTTGATCTTTCAAGGCATTTGAAAGCTGGTCACTTTTTAATAACTAAGGTAGAGCTATATCTTTCAGTGTCTGTAGCTAACGCACTATTCCACTTACATAGTGGATCTTTAAACATGATTTCATAAATTGTTTTCTCATAATTGTTGAAGCAGTTATTAAATTTAAGTAAAAAGCTGCAGATATTTACTCCCAGCCAAGCCAAAATGACTAACCAGGCAAGTGTCTCAAACATCAAAATACGTTCAGGTATATCATTTGATGCAAAAAAATTGGGTCTTAATCTCTAAATGTACATTAAGCTTTATCAACTTTGTTTTGCATAATTAGAAATTATTACCTGTAACCATAACATAAATGTCAAAGTCAAAATGGAGGTATTGGCTGACATCAACCACTGTCCCTCCTAGAAGGTTTCAGTTTTGCAAAGCAGTACTTAATTTTTATTTATTATTTGTTGTGAGACACCAGCATACAGTAGTATGCATAGTGGTCCTACGTGTATTGAAACCTCCAAACTATTTAGTGATTCACTCAGAAACCAACATGAGATCCTCCCCTCCCCCTCTAGGTCCTTGTAACACTCCTATAGAATACACTAGTATTCAGTGAAGTATGTCAATTTGTAGCCCATGGTCATACTACTACTTCTGATAATATTTCTCTTTATGAATCAAAAGTAATCTATCAATTACTTACTGTATTTCATGAATTACTAAAATGATAGAAATTAATTAATAGTTAAAATAGGATTGAAAACTCGGAGTGGAAAACAAGCAATTTCAAGACCTTGTAAAGAGTAAAAAAGAAGTTTAAATTTATATACCACATATTTATAACTAACAAATAATTTTAAGTGTTAATTTTGAAGTACTCTGTGACATTTAGTGCCCAATCTAATTAAGTTAGGCAGCAAAATGCAGTGGAGAATTTGAATATTGTCAGTGTGCATGTTTATTTGAGCAAGTTAGTGATGGATGAATGATTATTGGAGATGGGTATCCTTAATTTAAATTATGCTTTGACTTGCTCTTAACACTTGTAATAACAGGCAAAGCATGTTTCCCAAAATTTGATTGTGAACTGTCAGCGTCATTAATGTAATTATTTACTTCTACAGTTTATTTTATTTACTATACTTAATGGGCCACAAAAACAACCTAGTCTGTGCTTAAGGATACAAATATAAATTAATTTCAAACAAAATATTTCATTTTTGTTGTTTACTTGCAGCTCAAAATCGCCCGAGTTTTCTGCTGAAGCTGCAACAGGGCTGCACTTCCTGGAAATGCTTGTCCATTACTCGGGCTTGCCACGAAATACCTTGGCAGACCACATACCTGAGCCTGTCCTCGATCAGTACCAATCACTTGTCAGTGCATAATTGACAGACAGTGTCTGTCTGTAATTCCATAGTCTGTGACAGTTTTTCTTAAATCTTCTTAAATTTTTGGGTATTTATTGTAAATTGTGATTTACTGTTGTAATGCCCAATTTCTTGCTTATGTAATAGCAGAACACAAAGCTTTGTAATGGACTGATTATATTTATCTATTATTATAGTATCCTTTTGTTGTTATTTAAAGTGTGTTAAATCTTATTCTGAAAGGACATATCTTTTTTGTATGTTGTTTTTGTTACAGAAAATATTAGCATTGTGTTATTTTACAGTAAATTGTAAGAAGCTTCATTCTCTGTTTTTGTGCTATGTTTATAGAGTGCTGATTTGGTTAATATGTTAGTAACCAAGATTCCTGCTGTTAGCTGTAGTGTTTTGTTGTATGTTGCTAACAGGGCAGAAAAAAATAGATATAAAAATATAATGAGGCAGCTTGCAAACCTGCAAGATTCTGTAAGTATTGGTTATTAGTCTACACCAATAGGAAAAAATGTTATAGATCAGTAAGACATATGCAGTCTATCACACACCTAATTTTTTTTTCTGAAGCCCGACACGTGTATGTAGGCACAGGTCAATAATATGAAGCTCAGAAGGCAGAGGTCCATTACAAAAATGCAGTTCCATTTTGTTTAGCTATGGCATTATTTCCATTAACGACTACTGCTAGTTCTTTAAAATTGCTGTTATCTGCAAGACACCAACATTAAAGTAAGTTAATTCCCATAGAAACATAATTATCCATTTATTTGTTTGTTTATTTATTTATTTACTGTCCCTGGCATCATGTGGTGTACAATGCACAAAGATATAGGACATGGTTTACAGTAACAGTGTGGCAATTGTTTGAGTTTTTATAAGACATAATACAAACAGTATTAAAATTAAATAATTTCACATGTATAAGCTTACATGTATGGTGGCATAAAAAAATCATAAAAAAACTAAAAACAGATAGGGGACAGTTTTAAGTGTGTGATTGAATTAAATTTTTTAGAAGAGATAATACAAACAGTATTAATGTTAAATATTTTCAAATGCATAAGCTTACACGTATGATGCCATTAAATATTGTCAAGAAGCTAAACACACATAGGGGACAGTTTACATGTATGATTGCATTGCTGGTGCTGGTGAACTACTGCTGATGGAACCAATGTGATGTTCATGTGGGTCCCTGGCCACGTCGGAGTGTTGGGGAATGAAGCTGTCGATCCTGCTGCTAAAGCTGCAATCCAACTACCTAGGCATTTAGCTATTTTGCCATTCAGATGATCTTTGTGTTGCCACACATAGGAACATTGTGTCGCTCTGGCATGTACACTGGTCTTCTCTATATGGGAACAAACTCCATGAAATTAAACGCCTCCCAACAGCTTGGCTGACTTCCTCTTGCCCCTGTCGTCGTGAGGAGATACTTTTAGCTAGGCTGCATATTGATCACTGTTGTTTGCCACTGTCATTTGTTAAGTGGAGATCCCACACTGCTATGTACTTACTGCAACTAACCATTGACAGTGTGCCATTTTCTGACACAATGCTGATTTTATAGCCATTTATTTTCAATGTATGTTTGTCATCTGAATCATCAGATATTTTAGCAGATACAGCATGGGCTGTAGATTGCTTTCTACTGTTTATTCGTCATAGTAACGTAGCAAAGGAAATTTAATTTTCAACTGTTTGAGCAACCCCTCAAAGGGAAAGTGATTGTTTTTAGCTATCATTCTCCTCCAGTCATTTATGCTCTGTGTATTATCAACTTCAAATTCATTCGGTAATTGACCATTTTAAGTCATGACATGGGTGCTTAGGACCTCAGCTGTTTTGTGCCCTAAAGCAATAACCAACAACAACAACAACAACAACAACAACAACTACGGCCATAAGTGAAAGGTAAAATGCAGTCAAGGTTCAGGTTTGACCACAGCCACCAACCCCAGATGAGAGACAAATAGGTAACAGGACTGGCATAAGGGATGGGGAGAATATTTAAGGGGACATGGATAAGGAACGAAGGAAAATGTAAAGGTACTTGATGAAGGTATGTCTCAAATATGTAAAAGGACTATCTCAAAAGGACAACTGGCCACATCACAATCTCAAGTGATAAGTCAGATTTAATGAGGCATTCACACTTTTACAGTTTGAAAAAAAAAAAAAAAAAAAAAAAAAAAAAAAAAAAAAAAAAAAAAAAAAAAAAAAAAAAACCACCCCTCCTTAACACAACAGTGGCAAGTAATAATACCTGACTTTGCAGATATCCATAGCATAATATTTTGAATAGATGCTACATCTTGGTACCATGCTGATAGAGGTGAATAACAGTCTTGCACCCTTCTCTACAAAGTAGACCACAAAGACTCAATAGTATTGAGGTCTGATGACTGTTGTGATCAGGGCAGATGCAAAAATTTATTCTCATACTCTCAGAACTAGCAAACTGTGTGAAAAGGACGAATCCTGTTATCTTGGAACACAGCTTCACCATTGGAGAACAAAAATTGTACCACGGGATGGACCAAGCTTGGCCATTGGAGGACAAACATCGTACCCTGAGATGGAACTGATCATCCAAAATGGTCACATAATCCTTGACATTAATTGCAAACTTGCAGAGTAAACATGGGGCCCATGGAACACCATTACATGACTGCCCAAATCACCACTGAACCCCCACCATAAACTAAGCCAGAAGTTGTAAACAGTATGTAACAAGACCCATCCAATCAAATGACTTTCTGCTGTTGCTCCATAGTCCTGGTTTTATAGCTTCAGCGCCGCATTTTCAGAAAACTCATTTATATATTTGTTTTGCCGGGTCAAGCCCTAATTGTGTACTAAATTTAAATAGTCTCTCCCCTCCACAAATTCTTCACATACAACAGAATTAAAATAAGATTCTGTCCTTAATATTAAAATTTCTACTTCAGTTTTCTCTGGATTACCTGTTGAACTTCCTGATCACTCACATTCCTCATGTGTTGTGAAAAAGGAACCTGAGACAGTTACTTCAGCTGAATCTTAATATTGTTCTAAAATACCTTATTTCTTACTAGTGCCTGAAATTTGTTTTTGACTCATATTTAATTTGGCAGACTGTTCATTTACCTTTTTTGTGACTACATTTGGATTCAAAGTTCAGTATAGTTGTTTTTAAATCTAATACTGTTTGATATATCTGAGACCTTATGTGATGTGACTTTGCAATGTGTTCCTCTAACTTACTGGTTTGTTGGTCTATTTTAGCCTTAGCTGTATCTAATCTGGCATGTAGTTTAGTGGTTTCTCAGGTAGAACTTTCTCAAACTTAACACTTAGAGCATATAAGTTAACATTAGTTTGTTATCATAAGTAATTTTTGCACTAAACTTTTTCAAAAAACTTTTCAAATGCTCTTCCATGTTTCAAGTTGAAGCTGGCATACAATCCAAATAACATCTTGTACACAACATTTCCCCAATTCACAGCAGTTCCTAACACATAATGGGAAATCACTTCTTACAATGAACCCAGTTTGTACTTAACACCCGATGTCACATAAGGCAGAAAAGTAAAAAAATAAAAATTGTTCTGAATAAATACAGCTCACTTTACACTGCTGTGCAAAACACAGCATTCTAACATGGAGTGTTGTGTGCCACTGCAAATCAGAGATGCTGTGAGTTCTCTCTCACATTGGAAATCATTGCTTAATTCCAGGTCATCAGCTGCAGTTAGTTGCCATCTGACAAAGCTACTTCATTTCGTCATCTTCAGTATTCTCTTAGTTGAATGTAGTGCTGTGATCTTAACTGCCTGTAATCTGCAACAAAGTTCTTCATGATAATAGCCTTTTAACACAGTTAGCATATGCACTTACTTGCTTCAACCTGTGATTTATATTGGTGCCAATTGTAATGGCTCAGTTTCATAATAATTCTGCAGGTAAAATAGGTTATTTTTCTTAAATATTTTCATTCAGTAATCTCTGTTATTGCTATTTGTCTAGTACTTCTTTCTTTTATCACTCTCTGTGGTATCCTTTACTCTCATAACAACGTTTTAGTTTTCGTTACACTTCCAGCAGTAAACTGAACTATGTTCTGCACTTATGTACCACAAATGTGGTATTTGAGTAGCTTTTGTAGAACAAATGAATGATGATCTTCTTACTTTCTATGTTCTTATCATGTCTTCCTGTAAGGCTGTTTTTGGAGGGTGTCAAATTTATCTGTAGTGTTCAACAATGTGCCATGAAGTTTGGTCCCAAAACACATTAATAAAAATATTGGTCAGATGTAGTTGTCATGCAGGTAACACAGTTGACACCCTGAACAGAACATTTTAGAAGTGTTGCCAATGCCCGAAGTACAGAAGAGAAATGCAAAAAGTTTGTTTCAGAACATTTTTTCACATCATCCCCATCTCAGTAGGGATTTCTTACTCTCCCAACACTTTTGTACAAAAAATGTGTCATGTACATACCAAATTTTGTTGAAATGGTTTCATGAAAATAATCACAAAAAATTGAAATCCTATCACCCAATCTACCTTTCTCCCTCTATTTCTGCCAACCCTCTTACATCCTGCTACCCTGTACCTCTTCCAGCTGCCTCTTTACACACTGCCCCTCTTCCGTCTACCTCCCCACAACCAATCCCACTTCCCTTGTCAGACCCTCTTCACCTGCCAGGTGCCCTCTACCACTCTCCATCTTCTACCTGCCTCCTACACCATCTCCTTCCCCCTTCCTCTCTCTCTCTCTCTCTCTCTCTCTCTCTCTCTCTCTCTCTCTCTCTCTCTCTCCTCATCCTCCCCCTCACTCTGTCCACATCCTTCCCCCTCACTCTATATGTCAAACCAATCCTCTCCCTTCTCTCTGTCCATCTACTCCCCCCACCCCCCTCTGTCCACCCCCTGTCCACCTCCTCCTCTGCCTTTCTCTGTCCATCTCCTCATCCCTCTCTCTCTCTGTCCATATCCACACCTCCCTCTCTCTGTCCCTCTTCTTCCCACCATCCCTCTGTCCAACTCCTCATCCCTCTCTATCTCTGTCTGTCTCCTCCTTCCACTCTCTCTATATCAATCTCCTTCTTCGCCTCTCTCTCTGTTCATCCCGCCCTCCCCGCTCCTCTGTCCATCTCCCCCTCCTCACTTCTCCGTCTATCTCCTGCTCCTGTCTTACAAGCATTCTTGACTAACGTCAACTCACCACATTGAATCTCAGAGGTAACTAACACTAATGACTGTTACAGCCTGTATTTAAAGCAAACATGATTTGCATCCTTGTAGTGGTGCTATTAGTGCCACTCGTGTGTGACCAGCGTGAAATTTGAATAGATGTCATCTTTCAGTTGTATGAACATGCCTACCAACTTTTGTTGTCATACAACTCCTTGTTGTTGTGATTTACTTTTCCACATGTTCTCATTGATTTCCATATATTTTTTTGAATCTGGGTAGTGGGTATGATTATACATACTTTTAGTCGGGCTATAACTGATCTTAAGACCTACTATCAACTTTACTTTAAAATATGCTTTGATTAATGAAGTTTGTCTCCACAAGAAACAAACAGCATAACGTCATAAGCAAACTGAGCGAGGTTCAGGTATGTTCCATTAATGCATATTCATTTTTATGTTTCCTAGTGTAATGATTTGAAAACTTCCTCTAGGGAGTGAGTGAATATTTCATAAGAAGTTGTGACTGTGTCCAAATTCAGCTCAAAGTTGTGCAGTCTATCTTGATGATGCCATAAGCCAATAAATCACAGTAATTATCAAAAATACCTTGGAATTATACTTGGCAATTCCCGATTTTTCCAGATCTGATGTCAGAATGTGTTCTCTTTCATCTAGGTGGTTTCTTTGGATGTTCTTTGCCATGTTACCAGCGGAGCAGAATCTCTGAAGTCATAACAGACATGTCAGAAGTGTAAAGATGGGATAAGAGGAGCAATTACTGATCTATGTGATAACCTGGTTTTTCTTGAGAATGGCTTTGTAATATTTTGTCCTACGATGCCTCTGAAGTAGTGATTTTTCATCAGATTTTCATGATGCCAGTTGAGTCTACCAGTAGATCGAATTTCAGTAGGCAAGGCCTGCACCTCAATAGGTATGGGAAGGGGAGGCTGGCAAAGCTTATAGGTTACAATGTAATAGGTGGTGGTGGGCTCACTCATGGAAAAATTCCTATAGTAGTTCGTGTTAGACTGCACCTTTTTTTAGATTGAAGTCAACTGATAAGTTTACCTGCTTAAAGGAAGTTCCTCAAACAAAACAATCACGTTCAGAGGACGTCATGTTTCCAAGAAGAGAAAGAACTAGCATATTTCATCAAAATATAAGAGGTATTGAAGATAATGTTAGTGAACTGCTTGTAGATGTTGACTCTGAAATTATCAGTATATCGGAGCACCACTTAAATTGTCAATTTATTTACAGATTAGCTGGCCGTTTTTCAAGGAGTTCCTTGCAGAATGAGGGAGTGGCCATGTACATAAAAAAACAGTATTCTGTTTGAGTCCATTAATGTATCATGGCACTGCACTGAAAAGATATTTAAATGTTGTGCAGGGGCAGTTGAATTTAGTGAAACTAAACGTCTAATTGTTGTTGTTTATAGGTCCCCTAACACTGACATCAGAGCATTCCTGCTCAAGCTAGAGAAGGTTCTTGATTCAGATTCACTTCATAGGAAGTACCAGAAATTAGTTATATATGATGACTTCATTATTAATTTTGTATATGATTGTGCAAGAAAAAGGATGTTGGTGGATCTCCTAAATTGAAATGATCTGATGCAGATTGTGTTTTTCCAACTAGGGCGCAGGGGAACGGTAGCACAACCATAGACCATATTTTTATTCATTCTTCATTACTAGATTGGCATTTGTTAGTAAAGGGTGAATGGCGTTTCAGACCATGATGCACAAATTTTAACACTAAAAGGCTTTTGTACTCAAACAAATGTCACATATGATTACAAACTATGTAGGAAAGCTAATCCGACAGCAATTGGGAGTTTTTAAACCTCGAAAAGGAACAAGAGTGGCAGGATGTTCATAGTGCCGATAACATAGATGACAAATATAATGCTTTCCTTAACACATTTATCATACTCTTGGAGAGTTGCTTTCCATTAGAACATTCTAAACAGGGTACTAGCAGTAAAAGGCAGCCTGTGTGGCTGACTAGTGGGATAAGGATACATGTAGAACAAAGTGGGAATTGTATCAAAATCTTAGAAGTAGTCACAATCAAGCTACAATAGCCTATTACAAACAGTATTGTAAGGTACTTAAAACCGTTATTAGGAAGGCAAAGAGTATGTGGTATGCAAATAGAATAGCTAATTCAGAGGATAAAATTAAAACTATGTGGTCACTTTTGAAGGAAGTGTCTGGTCAGCAGCACAAGATCAACAATATAAGATCAGTTCGTAGTAAAAATATTTCTGTCACAGATAAATCAGGTATATGTACAGTATTTAAGTCATTTTTGGAGCATTTAGTTTCTATAGGGAATCGTACAACTCTCTTGGCAAATGCTTTTCCGAGATTGATGTATAAAATACTCCTCTGTGATACTGACAAGGGGGGGGGAGATTGAGTCAATAATTAAATCACTGAAGACTAAGGACTCTCATGGATATTATGGAGTGCCTAGCAGATTATTAAATTTCTGTGCTGCTCATGTTAGCCTTGTATTTAGCCATATTTGTAATTTTTCCTTCTTTAGGAAAGGTCAGTTCCTGAATGATTAAAGTAATCAGTAGTGAAGCTGCTTTAAAAAAGGGAGAAAGGGATAATGTAGACAATTTTAGACCTATTTCTATGCCATCAGTGTTTGCTAAAGTTATTGAAGAGGCTGTGTGTGCAAGGATAATTGATCATTTTATGTCACATAATTTGCTGTCAAATGTACAGTTTGGCTTTAGAAATCGTTTAACAAATGAAAATGCTATATTCTATTTTCTGTCTGAGGTGCTCGATGGGTTAAATAAAATATTTTGAATGTTAGGCATATTTTTTGATTTAACTAAGGTGTTTTATTGTGTTGATCACAAAATATTGCTCCAGAAGTTGGACCATTATGGAATACGGGGAGTAGCTCACAATTGGTTCACCTCTTACTTAACAACAGACAGCAAGAGGTCATTATTCACAGTATTGAGAATGGCTGTGATGTGGGTTCTGAGTGGGGTACAGTCAAATGGGGGGAGCCACAGGGATCAGTGTTGGGGCCACTTCTGTTCTTTATTTATATGAATGATATGCCTTCTAGTATTACAGGTATTTCTAACATATTTCTGTTTGCTGATGACACTATCTCGGCAGTAAAGGGTGTTGTGTGCAATGTTGACTCAGTTTCAAATAGTGTCGTTCATGACATAAATTCATGGCCTGTAGAAAATAAACTAATACTAAATCACAGTAAGACTCAGTTTTTACAGTTTATAACACACAATTCAATGAAACTTGACATTTTAATTTCACAGAATGGGCATATGATTAGTTAAACGGAACAGTTCAAATTTCTGGATGTTCTGATAGATTGTAAACTGTCATGGAAAGCCTACATTCAGGATCTTGTTCAGAAACTTAATCCTTGCACAGGAAGGTGTACAGTATACTGCTGCATCCATTTTCCATAAGCTACCACAAGAATTTAAAAAATTTGCAGTAATCCACATGCTTTCAAATCGAAATTAAAGCGTTTCCTCATGGATCACTCCTAGTTTGTTGAGGAGTTCCTTGAAAAATTAAGCTGATTCTTATGTTATATTGTTGATTGCATTTACTTAAACTTATGGTGTGACTTTTTTGAGTTCATAAACATTTTATTTTTATCTGTTGTTACCTTTATGTCGTAATTTCATGTACTGACAGGTTCCTTGACCCTGGAGATTTGCTCCTCAATTTGGTTCTAAGGAACTTGACGTGTAAATAAAATAAAAAATAAATGAGTCTGGTAGGTCTCTGACCAGGGAATCATTTTCTTAAGCATTGGCTGGAGCTATTCATCACACACTGTCATAAGAGGCAGTAAAGTCCACAAAGCCAACCACTATTTTTAAGGAGTTCTATAATCTTCATTCAGTTTGTGGTACATTTCCTTGATATACAAAAAACTAACCAGATAGAACTGAAGACTAGAAAAACCACAATAACAAAATTGGCAGGAATAACCTGAGGACTGCAAGCAGATATTGTATGCATTATTGCACAATATCACATGTACTGTGCCACAGAGAAGTGTGCACCAGTATGGTTCAAGATCAGGCAGACAATGAAATGGGTGTACAAAGGAATATGCAGGATGGATATAGTCAAAATGGGTGTATGCCTAAATGAGTCAGTGTGTATTTTAACTGGAATGCTGATATCTACACACCACTATGGCGTCACGCACTTGTAGAAATAGCTCTTCCAGACCTGAGATGAAAACAGGCTACTTTTAGAGAACGGAACAAGCTTCATGCTCCCAAACTCCCAACAACACTTCCAATCCACACCATATTGGACAATGATCATACCTGAAGTCTTGCAGACCTGTGTAGGAGGATTACCCCTGTTTTTTTCCAAAGCAAATACAAATGTAGAGAAGGAAGTCTAACAAAGATTTCAATCATGGTCGCTATATAGATCATATTGTATCAGTGCCAGTGGTCGAACTGCCCAGGAAGATTTGGTGCAGCCTACACAGGATCTGAACAGCCCACACTAGAACTATGGCTACTCACACAGATGGAGAGTCATCAATCTTGCTGAATGTGTCAAACAGGCTGACCATGGACATCATGCAACAGTGCAGCAAGAGAAGGGGCTCTGAAAAATTGAATAACATCATGGAAGGTACAGTGAAAGATGTTAATTGGATATCTAACATTGATATAGGTTTGTGTACATATAACATTGTGATATTATTGTGTAGAATTAGTAATTTAGAACTCGTAGATCCTATTTTGCTTATGACCAATAAATAAATTATACCCTTGTCAATTGATTTGGAACAGATTCCATACTGTAATATTTGTGCAGTAGTGTTCCACTGCACTGTTTATATATTTGTCATCTCATTCTCCAGATGATGGCACAGCAGTATGAAGGAAACAAACCTTTACCAACTACTCAAAAGGTGCTTAATAACTTCCCTCGTAGTCAGCACAGACCTGTGATATACAAAATGGGCATCCATATCCCCCTGATCACATCCAGCCCTCGACCACACTGGAATTTCAATAAGGTCAATTGGCCTGGCTTCACAGAAGAACTTGATAATTGTATACGTTGAATACCACCTACATATGAAGCTTATGATACCTGCAGCAAAGAAACTTGTCCCTAGAGGGTACTGCAAAGAATATATTCCTGGATGGAGTGAAGAAAGCGAAAATCTTTACCAACAATTTACTGAGAGCAATGACCATGAAATTGCAGATCATTACACAGCCTAGATGCTTCCAGGAGGAAAAAAAATGGGAAGATGAAGTTAGCTCACTTGACTACACAAAATCAAGCCGAGAAGCTTGGTCTCTTCTAATGAAGCTTGGAGATGGAAAAACAACTTCACGTACAATGTCAGAAATCCATTTCAACAAGATTGCCTCGCATATGGTCATGATTTCCAAATGTAAAAGGAGCAAAAATCTTACTAAGGATATAAAGAAAGAAATGAAGCTCCTTAAACGTAGCTCCCCAATGACACAACCCAAACCGTTCAACGCAGAAGTCATAAACTACGCCATCAGTGACACTAAAATAGGTAAAGCCCCTGGTGAGGACGGTCTACACCCAGAATTCTTCGCTCACTGTGGAAAACAGGCTCGTGCCTGGCAAGCCAAATTCTATAATGATATTCTTGAAAGAGACCAGATACCAAAATTCTTCAAACAGACAAAGATTATTTCTATACTGAAGAAAAATAAACCAAATGAAAGGCCAGAAAGCTGCCCTATTACCTTGCTCAGCATTGCATGTAAACTCCTGAAAAGACATTTACTGAACAGAATTGGTCCTGATATACTCAAGATAATTCCGGTGGAACTGGCGGACTTTAGGCCACACAGAAATGCAACAGATCAAGTTATGTCTCTTACAACTTACGTAGAAGCAGGCTACGAACGAAAACGCAAGACGTCAGTGCCATTCATAGATTTAACAGCGGCCTACGAAACAATATGGAAATATGGAGTACCTACAAGCTCCTTAAAGTTATACCATGTAGAAGAAGTGCACGAATTTTGAACACCATGTTGAGCCAAAGACAATTCCGTGTGTATAAGGGGAAAGATGTAAGCAATAAAAGATCGTTGAACAACGGGCTACCTCAACGGTCAGTTCTTGCTCCCTTGTTGTTTAGTCTGTACATTTCAGACATGCCAGAGACGCTTTCAAGGAAATGCGGATATGCAGATGACTGGGCAATTGCTATCGGAAAACAAACCATTGAACAAACAGAAGAGATCCTGACAGAAGACCTCAAGAAGCTGATTCAGTACTTCAAAAAGTGGGGACTCAAACCAAACACCAGTAAAACTGAAGTTCGTTGCTTTCATCTAAACAACAAAATGGCTAATAGGAAGTTAAAGGTGTGCATGGACAACCAGCAACTGAGGCACAACAGATACCCTAAATACCTAGGGGTCACATTGGATAGAACACTGTCTTTCAAACATCCTCTCTAAAATGTTGCTGCAAAGATAAGAACTCTCAACAACATAATTCATAATCTATGTGGAACAACTTGGGGATCTACAGCTGCAACTCTGCGATGCTCAGCTCTAGGGTTGGTGTACTCGACTGCTGAATACTGTGCGGCTGTCCGGCTCAATCGTGCCCATACAAATATCATAGATGAATACCACAATGCGTCTTATTACTGACACAATCAAATCTACTCTCATACACTGGCTACCAGTACTAAGTCTTATCCCCCCGCCAGATCTCAGACGTAAAGACGTTCTCTTAAGGGAATTCAACAAAATAATGGACAATCCAGAACTACCGATACATTCTGACATCAGCAAAGCAAATGCTAATATCCTGCATTCGAGAAAACCACCAACAAGAGATGGCATGAACTTGAGGAACAGCAACTACCATTGAGACTTAACGGCAAATGCTGCACAACAATGCCTCCTGTGAAGAAGACGTCGCCACCTGGTTTAGACCTCCCTCGTAGACAATGGTCCACACTAAACAGAATTCGAACCAACCATGACAATTGTGCAGCCTCCCACTTCAAGTGGAACATAACTGAGTCTGAGTGTGACTGTGGTGCTACACAACAGACGATCCAGCACATAATCACCGAATGTAGGACAAGAAAGTGTAATGGCAGTGCTAGAGACTTCGCTCTCGTGACTCTACAAACTATAGACTACGTTCATAATCTAGACATACAAGTGTAAATTTTAATCTTGATAGATGTTGTACCTCTAGCCATAAGCTAAATAAATAATAAATGTATCACCATATAAAGTTCGCCTCAATGTACTTTGCCATCATAGTCAAAGACACTGAACATGTAGTTTTTAGTAAACTGCAGCTTACTTATTCCCTTACAAATGGGTTCCCTCTACCAGTTTTGAATTATTCTCCTTTAAAAGTCCCACGGATCTAGGATAGATTTTTTTCCGTGTTTCTGCAGAAATTCTGGTGCACGTTTGGGATTACTTATCGTGAGGTTTCTTCATCTTTGTAAACAGTTTCTCTTTCTCTCAAATTGTCATTTTACACAAGCCACTGTGCTCTGTGACACACCAAGAATGTTGCAAATTTTTTCTCACAGACTTTCTCTTTAAAACTTGATGTGAACATCTAGGCAATACGCTCGTTCCTTGGAGAGTAACAAATAAGCTACATGTTTATTTTTATATTTTATAAGATAAATTTTTGAACTTCCGAACAGTGGTAACACCTACTGCCAGTACAGACGAAGCAGTCCACAGGAACGTTATCAGTCTGAAAAATGCATCTAGTGTGTTGATAGCTCAGTTGATTACATATTAGGATCGTGATGTGGCAGTTTCAGTTTTCAGCCTCATTAGGCTGTTACCGTGGCTTCTTGCTACCGTGAAGTTTTTGCATAATTAATTCACTGCATGAGTTTTTTCTTTAACCAACGTTTTCTAATGAATTATGCTTATCATCTTGATATTGTTTCGGCATCTGTGCTGGATTAAGCAAAAGTCATAAAGCATAAACGCTTATTTAGTATAAAACCGGTCATTATGGATATAAATGGGTGTAATTTCTTAGATATAAAAGCATAATAAAATTTATCGCACTTGTTGTTGAAGAATCGTCAGAAAAATGAATATTTGCTGTCAAACTGATATTTCGTCTTCTACTTCTGTGCAAGCGGCGAAATAAATGAGTCAACGTGCGACAAAAACGGGAATTCGCTGATTAAGTATAATTCAATCATTACTAAGGAGAAAGAAATGTCAATGCAATTCTTTCACATGGCCAACTGTAAAACCGATAATCATCGTATTAATATAGAGAATTTCAGAGAAATTAGGTTGACTGGACGACTACTACAGGTGTAATACTAATACAAGTCGTTCAGTTGCTAAATTAGTGCTTGATTTAACTTATAAACGACAAAAAACTGTGCCAGGAAGTGACAGCTTCATTTAGCGTAGTGCGTGGTGACATTAACTCGGCCGTTTTTCTCTGTCACGTGACTTAGATATTAGAGCAGCATTTGTTACATATGCTAAAATATCGCGAAAGAGGGTTAAAATCAGTGGCTCGTTGGTGTATGCTGCCCTGCATTTTATACCCTGGCGGAACCCGCTTTGTGAAGCAACGCCTTGAACTGCGAGGTCGGCCGCGACAGAGATGTGGCAGTAGGTGACGCCAGTGTCTGGGTGACGCCTCTGCCGCCGGATGGCGCCACGAGCCCTCGGAACGAACTGTCCTGACTCAGCTAGAGGATGGAGTGGGGGGTAACCTAGTCAACGGGAATCCCTGCGGACTGCGCTGTGCCCGCATCGTCGCTCAGGCCTTTCGGTTGCAATGCGTGGGGCCCCACGCGCGACGTGCAACAATCGTCACATACACAAATTAAAAAATATTGCAACACCAAGCAGGTGTAACGCGACAGAAACAAAAGTTGGTAGGCATATTTCTACGCCTGAAAGATGTCATTTCAAATTTCACTCCAGTTGCGTATGAGTCGCGCTAGTAGCGCCACTACGAGAAAGCATTAAATACACGCTGTGACGATCGTGAGCATTAGTTACTTTTGTGATTGGAAATTGGACGTGGTGAGTTGATGTTAGGCCGATATTACACTATCAAATTTCTTTGTCAAAGATTTGATCAAAGATGTGATCAAATATTCGTCAAATATATTTGACAAAGATCTTTGACGTGACGCAAAAAAGGGGTATTACACTGTCATCATATTTTTCGTCAAAGTTCAAGACGGCTGACAACAACAACTTGTTATTAATCGCAGCAGTTGCATGTGCACTGTGTGCACAAGCGGAAGGGAAGCGGAGGGACAGTTGCATGTACCACAATTGCACTGTGTGCACAAGCGGAAGAGAAGCGGAGGGAAAAAAGGAAACGTACCTGGGTGAAGCCGTGGATTTTACGACGACACGATAAACGCATTCAACAAAACTTGTTACGTGAGCTCATAGTGAAGGACGTCAAGTCGTACATCAATTACTTAAGAATGGATGAGCATACATATCTGTATGTGCTCCCTCATATCACAAAGCACAATGCTCACTCAAGAACTGCTATATCTGCAGAAGACGGGATCACTGTAACACTCCGATTCCTTGCTACAGGAGATAGTTAGGTTAGGTTAGGCAGGTCTGGTCTCCAATCTTCTTAATCTATTTTTGTATTCAGGGTGCCTCACGTTGTAAAGCGCCTCATCAGCTTCATACATCTCTATTAATTTTGTAGTTGTCGGTACACCCCAAATGTATTTACCGGCAATGTTTATAAGAACACTGCAGATGACAGAACGCTGCAGATATGCTAGCGTCCACGTGGTAATGTGTCATGTTGCAGTGAACAGAAGACAAGCGACTTCGTTGATCAAATCTGCAGCGAGGCTCTAGATTTGATCAAATATTCGACGACATTTGGCGAAGTTCCCTATTACACCATCAAATTTCTTTGACAAAGAAATTTAATAGTGTAATACCGGCCTTAATCAAAAATGTTTTTAAGACGACAAAGACGGTAATACTGGCCTTAATCAAAAACGTTTTTAAGACGACAAAGACGCCATTGTCAATACCTCATTGACTTTGAACGCCACCTCCCCCCCCCCCCCCTTTGCTGACCGCCCGCATTGCCACCGGCGCCGATCTCCCCCCCCCCCCCCCCCAGTCAGCCAGCCGCCGCAAGCTATTCGTTCGTTTCTTTCGTCAGTCGACTCGACTGAATCGAGTTATCGAGTAGTTGTACTTTCCTATATAGCACGCGCGTCCGCGTCATCGTATTTTGTACGTTTCTGTCTGGCCCATCGTTAGCAAACACATTTTTTATAACAGTAGCTCAAAGATATCTTTAGCGCCCCCTCCTTGAGGTTTTTCTGTATTCACCACTGGAACGAAGTTGTTTAATAGGACTACGACGAGCTGGATGTTCCTTCTGCAATATTGCAGAAAGACTTAAGACTTGGGAGAAATGCACCACCAAGGGCGTACCCAGGATCTGAACTGGGGAGGGGGGGGGGGGGGGGGGGGGGGGGGGGGGCAGGTCATACTGGTCTCAGGAAACAAGGACTCGAGATAACATATAGCACTTCTTATTAAATAAAACAGTAAACCAGTGAAAAACTGCTTTTAATAAACATTTTAAATACAAGAATGCATTTGTACAATCCGAGAAAACATGCAGCATTTCTTATTAAATAAAACAGTAAAACTAGTAAAAAACTGCGAATATTTTCCAGGGGGGGGGGGCAGCTGCCCCCCCCCCCCCCTTTGCCCCTCGCTGGGTACGCCCATGTGTACCACTGTACATGATTGCTGGAAGAGGTGGACACGAGAATGTACTTTCGCCAGAAGAAGGGGCTTCGGACGGCCACGTGGTACTACCGAGGGGGAAGACCATCGTGTTTGGCGTATGGCTGTGGCGCATCGTGGTGCCCCTGCAGCAGCAATTTGAGTAGCAATTGGCACCACAGTGGCACAACGAACTGTTACAAATCGGTTACTTCAAGGACAGCTCCGAGCCAGTCGCCCTGTAGCGTGCATTTCACTGACCCCAAACCACCACCGTTTGCGACTGCAGTTCTATCAAGCGAGACCTTATTGGAGGGCACGATGGAGGTTTGTTCTGTTTTCTGGTGAAAGCTGCTTCTGCCTCAGTGCCAGTGACGGCCGTGAGTTGGTTAGCATTAGGCCAGTTGATGGCCTGCAACCAACCTTTATGCATCCTAGACACACTGGACTTACACCTGGAGTTATGGTCTGGGGTGCGATTTCGTATGACAGCAGGAGCACTCTCCTGGTTATCCCACGCATTCTGACTGCAAGTTGGTAAGTCAATCTGATGACTGAACCTTCTGTAATGCCATTCATGAACAGCATTCAAGGGGGTGTTTCCCAAGGCGATAACGCTCGCTTGTATACTGATGATGCAATCAACATGCTTTCCAGAATGTCAATACGTTACCTTTACCAAATCTACCTCCATATATGGGACATCATGGACGACAACTCCAGCGTCACCCGCAAACAGTATTAACTACCCCTATATTGACCGACCAAGGGCCTGGAACTCTATCTCACAAACTGACATCCAAAACCTGTACAACACAATGAACCTATGCTTGCATTCTGGCTTTTACACTATTTATTAATGTACCAACATTTCATATTTGCAATAACTTACTACTTGGGCGTACATTAACCTGCGATCTTGCAATGTTAATCAGTTAAATATGCTACCTAGGAAAACATATTCCCGAAGTTTCATTACTCCACATTAACTACTTTTTGGCGTTGCGATTTTTTCCGTCAGTGTATATTCCTTGATTGCAACCTTGATTTTGTACACCGGAAGTGTACTTTGTATATTAGTAATCTACCAGCTACCAAGAGGGACAAATTCCAACAATCAGGAATATATAAACTTGAATGTCAAAGTTGTGATGCAGTATACATAGGCATGACATACAGGAATTTTGAAACAAGATACAAAGAACATATCAGATGTTGGAAGTATGAAACAAACCATTCCATATTTGCAGAGTATTTAAAACACTATAACCATCATCCTACAAACATGGAACAAGAAATGAAAATAATGAGAATAAGCAACCACGACAAACATCTTATAAAAACTTCCGCATCCAGAAAGCCATAGCAGAAAACAAACATGTGATAAATGAACAAACACACATCAGCACAGGCTCCCTACTACACTTAATAAAGGAAATGATAACATAAAACAAAAAAAACTCTCCTCCACACCATCTGGACACACACACACACACACACACACACACACACACACACAATGAAAGCAAAAAAAAAAGAAAAACAAAAAAATTACATCACACCAAAACACCCACACCCATTCACCCACCCACCCACCCACCCACTCACACACACACACACACACACACACACACATACACAAACGCACACACAAATGCGTACACGAACAGACCATAGATACTTCAACAATTACACTCATAAGTTTGGCAATACCATTCGATCTTTGGCAAAATCATTTGACAGTCAGCAACAGAAACCAAAACATTGCATTAAAACAAGCGTTAAGTCCACGGTGCTGTGGAATGTGGGGAAAAACCGCAAATTGGCGTTCATAAGAAGAAGAACAACACGAAAAATGCAACAGGGGCGTAATATGTAAGAAATTGTCCACGCAACCAGTAAGTACAGTTCAAAACATTACTACTTAATAGGAAATACCAACCATCAGAACTGTTTGTAACCTATAGGCACAGTGACAAAAATGTAAATTAAATAGCTAACATATGTACATATTCCAGGCCACTGATGATGCCTTGCAGAAAATAAAGGCGAAACGCGTATGGCACTAAAATTGTGTTTTATTCAGTTGCTGTCAGACGGTCCATAAGTAAAAATTATCGATATACCTTAATATTACACGCAACTGAGGAAGACAGGACCACAAAAGTTGAAGATATCTACATAATTACTCTGTAATTTACCTTTTAGTGTTTAGTGGACGGTGTTAGACACCACACTCAAATAATTCATCTACTCTTCCACTCTGGAATAGTGCGTGGAAAAATACCTTTCCGTGTGAGTCTTGATTTCCCTTATTGTATCGCAATGGGTATTCCGCCCTGTGTAAGTCGGAGGCACCTAAGTATTTTAGCAGTCTGAAGAAAAAGTTACTGATTAAAATTTTGAGGAAAGATTTCGACACAATAGAAAATTCCTTTGCTTTAATTATTGTCGATCCCAGCTCGCTTACCATGTCTGCGGCACTCTCTTGCCTGTTTCGTAATAATAGAAAATGAGCGGCCCTTCGTTGACCTTTTTCGATCTCTTCTATCTGGTAAAGATCCCATGTCATTTAATGGACATTTTGCAGTTTCTAATTGATTTTTAAATAGGACAGAGTCTTTCGCATTGCTGTCCCTATATATTTTTCGAGTTGTTTCTAACTGTAATCCTTAGACGTTCAGTTGAATCGACTATCTCTAAATTTGTGAAGAAATTCACCGGAATCCTCTTTGTACTCATGTAGCAGACTTTACAACAGGGAAGTGGAAATTTTGAAGTCTCTTGTCCAGGATTTTCGCGAGGAGCTTGTTGATGACAGATTAGTGACTGGCTTGTAGATAACAGATTTGGAGTAATATTATTTTGTTCTTGCTCCCATTTTGTAGTATTTTCCTTCTTGCAGACATATTGCGAGATATTCATACAGAATTCAGCTGATAATAGAGAAAATTACAGCAGTTACTAGCCTGACTAGCTGACATCAGAGAACGCTAGACACTTGGTAGTGAGTTACGCACTCTCTGAGCAAGCACCATGGACTCTTGAAAAGTGTGTGCACCGCTCTTCCTCAGGAGTGTTTTTGCATCCCAATAGAATACTTGAATCACCACACAGCGTATACACTAATCAGCCAGAGCATTATGAACGCCTACATAATAGTCGGTACGTCCACCTTTGGCACGAATAACAGCGGCGACACGTCGTGGCATGGAAGCAATGAGGCCTTGGTAGGTCGCAGGAGGGAGTTGGAAGTTGGAACCACATCTGCACTCACCCACACGTCACCTAATTCCCGTAAATTCCGAGGAGGGGGACGATGAGCTCTGACGCGACATTCAATCTCAACCCAGATGTGTTCAATTGGGTTCAGGTCTGGCGAGTTGGGGGGTCAGCACATCTATTGGAAGTCTCCACTGTGTTCCTCGAACCACTCCATCACACTCCTGGCCTCGTGACATGACGCATTATTGTGTTGAAACATGCCACTGCCATTGGGAAATATGACCGTCATGAAGGGGTGTTTGTGGTCTGCAGCCAGTGTACGATACTCCTCGGCCATAATGGTATCTTACACGAGCTCCACTGGACTCATAGACGCCCACGTGAATGTTCCCCAGAGCATAATGGAGCGGCCGCCAGTTTGTCTCCATCCCTTAGTACAGGTGTCAAGAAGCTGTTCCCCTGAAAGATAAAGGATTTGTGCTCTCCGATCAGCATGAGGAAGGAGATATCTGGATTCATTAAACCATGCAACGCTCTGCCACTGCGCCAAGGTCCCGTGCGAATGGTCACGTGCCAATTTCAGTAATAGTTGTCAATGCCGTGGTGTTAACATTGATATATGCATGGGTCTTTGGCTGTGGAGCCTCATCGTTAGGGGTGTTCAGTTCACTGTGTCTTCAGACACACTTGTACTCCGCACAGTGTTAAAGTCAGATGTTGGTTCCGCCACAGTTCACCGCCTGTCCTGTTTTACCAGCCCGTCCAGCCTACAAAACCCAACATCTGTAATGGGGGGGGGGGGGGGGCGCCGAACCCCACAGTGTCTGGACGCGGTTTCATCTTGATTTTGCCATATGTTGAATATGTTGAAGCCACTCATCACAGTACTCCTCGAACACACGACAAGTCTGCAGTTTCCGAGTCCAGGCCATAGATTGCATGCCTTGTCCATTCTACACACGGACAGCACAGCTGTTCGGGTGTCTGACTAGCAGTGATTCCTCGACAGTTGACGCTGGTATCCCCTGGACGGGTTCAAATCGATAGCAGGTCGGTGGTCATAATGTTCTGGCTGATCTGTGTATGTGTGGCAGTTGGGAGGGAGGGGGTGGGGAACCTACATCTACATTTATACTCCGCAAGCCACCCAACGGTGTGTGGCGGAGGGCACTTTACGTGCCACTGTCATTACCTCCCTTTCCTGTTCCAGTCGCGTATGGTTCGCGGGAAGCCGGAAAACCTCCGTGCGCCCTCGAATCTCTCTAATTTTACATTCGTGATCTCCTCGGGAGGTATAAGTAGGGGGAAGCAATATATTCGATACCTCACCCAGAAACGCACCCTCTCGAAACCTGGACAGCAAGCTACACCGCGATGCAGAGCGCCTCTCTTGCAGAGCCTGCCACTTGAGTTTGCTAAACATCTCCGTAACGCTATCACGCTTACCAAATAACCCTGTGACGAAACGCGCCGCTCTTCTTTGGATTTTCTCTATCTCCTCTGTCAACCCGACCTGGTATGGATCCCACACTGATGAGCAATACTCAAGTATAGGTCAAACGAGTGTTTTGTAAGCCACCTCCTTTGCTGATGGACTACATTTTCTAAGGACTCTCCCAATGAATCTCAACCTTGCACCCGCCTTACCAACAATTAATTTTAAATGCTCATTCCACTTCAAATCGTTCCGCACGCATACTCCCAGATATTTTACAGAAGTAACTGCTACCAGTGTTTGTTCCGCTATCATATAATCGTACAATAAAGGATCCTTCTTTCTATGTATTCGCAATACATTACATTTGTCTATGTTAAGGGTCAGTTGCCACTCCCTGCACCAAGTGCCTATCCGCTGCAGATCTTCTTGCATATCGCTGCAATTTTCTAATGCTGCAACTTCTCTGTATACTACAGCATCATCCGCGAAAAGCCGCATGGAACTTCCGACACTATCTACTAGGTCATTTATATATATTGTGAAAAGCAATGGTCCCATAACACTCCCCTGTGTCACGCCAGAGGTTACTTTAACGTCTGTAGACGTCTCTCCATTGAGAATAACATTCTGTGTTCTGTTTGCTAAAAACTCTTCAATCCAGCCACACAACTGGTCTGATATTCCGTAGGCTCCTACTTCGTTTATCAGGCAACAGTGCGGAACTGTATCAAACGCCTTCCGGAAGTCAAGGAAAATGGCATCTACCTGGGAGCCTGTATCTAATATTTTCTGGGTCTCATGAACAAATAAAGCGAGTTGGGTCTCACACGATCGCTGTTTCCGGAATCCATGTTGATTCCTACATATCCCATACTAACGTTGTGGTGACACCACAGTACACTTCGCCATGGTAAGTGGACAAAATCATCATGGACGATAATAAGCATCTTTGCCGCTTTGGTATAGTTATTGTTGTTTAGTTTTCTGTGCTTTTCCTTTACTATGCTTGTTGGAAAAAGTTCATTACCGAATACTGAACGAAATTTATTGTCAATGCTAGAACAAGTTAGCGTTCGCATAGAGGCGATCGCGAAAAAGTAGAAGAAGCAAAGGATAACAGGGGAAAATATCGTCGAAAACGATGGATTCTTTGACACAAACACGGGAAACGGGAATCGGAAGGAAACAAGACATACTGCTTGGCCCTGGATCGCTATCCACGACCTTTAATTCACCACCAAACGACAAGACAGATGTAAATGTGCAAGAAGGGAGTACAATGTATACGCGACAGGGAAATGTTTAGCTTTCCGGATACTGGTGATGAGATCTCAACTTTGATTTCGCAAGTCGAATGCATATTTCAGCAGCGTCAGGTGTTCAGTAACATGGATAAGTTTTATATTGTTGGTCGCATCTGGATTTAGAGATGATTGGGGAAACGGAAGAAATCTTGTCGCAGCAAAGTTACACTGCACTAAAGGAAGCTCTCGTAAGGTGCTACGCACTATCATCAGAACGGCGATTACAAAAGATTTTCGCATATGAAAACGTGGACGGTAAAACTAAGCCACAAGTATTCACAATTGTACTTATATTATTAGGGCCAGAACTTCTACCCGAACAGTCTTTATGCATATTATGGCTTCGTAAACTGCAAGCCACCATCCGCACCGTCATGGCGGCGCAAACAGATGTACCGTTGCAAGAGTTAGCAAAGAAGGCCGACACTATTGCAAACAGTAAATGAGGTCTCCATGCGTACTAAAATCAGCAACAGACAAGACATGGTGGCAGGAGAAGGCAAGGAAGTGGAACCTGAAGGCACTGGTCCCGTAAAGTACAAAAATACTTCGCACCAACAGCTCGCATCGGAAGAATCCATCTTGGAGCAAATATAGCAAAGAACTGGCAAAATTAAATATGTAGGTAGGCACGTACCAGAGGCAACTATGAGGTCGCAAATGGAAAAACTGGAAGGGTGGAGCTGGTATCATAGGCGTTTTGACAGCTTCGTACGTTGGGCCATCCAGGTTTAGGTTTTCCATGGTTTCCCTAAATCGCTTAAAGCAAATGCCGGGATGGTTCCTTTGAAAAAGCACAGCCAATTTCCTTCCCCATCTTTCCCTAAACCGAGTTTGTATTCCGCCTCTAATGACCTTGTTGTCGACGGGAAACACTAATCTCCTCCTCCTCTAACTCCGTACGTCAATGCAATCAGCCCTGCAGTGATCCATATTTCGGAGACGGGAGCTAGAGGACGCTAACGCCCGTCGGCAGTAGGATAAGCGCCCAAACCAGAGATACAGAAGAAGAAGACACGCAAACGCCACGTTAGCAGCAAACAGTCACACCAATTGTTTATAAAGGAGCACTTATCCCTAGGTGAAAAATTTCTTATCGATACAGATTCGGAAATTAGTATCTGTCCAAGAGCTGCTGGTGACACGCCGACGGCAACAGTGCAACATATACTTACTGCGCCCAACAATATTCCAGGGTCGTTACTTACACCTGGATTCAAATCACATCGTCGGAGAGGACTTTTTGCGTCATTATCGGCTTATGCCCGACCCAGTCAACAATTGATCAGTATCAGAAGGCACAGCACTCATACCTTCTACCGTTCTTTCCGCGTCAGAGGAAACTCAGTGCTACCTGCTAGGGGTTTTCCGCACGAAGATGTTCAGCGTCGCTACTGTGTCATTCGCATCGGAGTATATTGAATCGTTTCCGTACCCGCAACAACGGGAGGCGCACACTTCTGCGTCACGTAAGAAGAACGCCAGGCGTCGTAATGGCTCATGTGCAGTAGGATAAATCATGGCGTCATCGTAGGAGTCACCTTTTCATAGCCTAATTTTAGACTTTCCAGCAGTTACTGAAGTCTTCTGTGTCACCAGGAAACGCTCACACAATACTAAATATCACATGCGCATCACACGAGACTAAATGTTTATCATTTCCTGTTTTTTCTTCGCAGTATATTTCTTAAATTTCGTGCGAGTTTTTCTGTTTATGAAGTTTAATCTCACGTTTTTGTAAATGTAAATTCATTCAGCCTGTAGCGCAGTAGCTGTTCATTTGTTTTGTTTTGAAGACAACCGTTCGTTTTCTGAGTAAGTCAGTCAGTTAGGCCCCAGCTCTTGGCTGATACACATCTACAGATGGGCATGTTAAGTGTTTATCTATTCCTGTGTTTCCCTAGTAGTATATTTCTTAAATTTCATGGGTGCGTTTCTGCTTGACACGTAAGCTCGCATTTTTAAGTGTAAATTCAGGTAGTCTGTAGCGCAGTTTTCAATTCTTCTGAGCAGCAAGCTACATATGTCATTGGGGTATCATCGTCCATTGGTGACACACAGCAAGTTGCATATCTTGGATTCTGTCTGCTTTTATAGTTCACTTCTTCAGTTTGATTTTCTAGGATGTTTATGATGTGTATAAGCTGTGCGCGCAGGAGGAGCTGCCCGCAGTTCACAAACAGTTGAATACACTTTTGGCTACAGTCAGTCAGTTTCAGGCTGCTGTCTCAGGGTGTAGTGGTGGCGGAGAAACTGGTGCGTCGGATGGGACACCTCGGGTGTCGCTTGTTTTACCCAAGGACTCTATTGCCAAGGCATCTCTTTGTGTACACAAGGAGGTGGATCTATCCTCACAGCAGAGTGAGTGGCGTGTGGTAACGCGATTAGTGGGACAACAGGGGCATCACCCCACGTTGCATTGTTGCCAAATTTATTCAAGATGGCGGATCCAAGATGGCGGCGATAGATGTGGCTATGCTACCTCTACTAATCTAACACCCTCCCATCCCCTGGCTTTGCTACTTTCTTGTAGACAACTGCATCATCTGCGATCAGTCTTAAAGAGCTTCCGAGGCTTTCTACTAGATCATTTATATACAATTATACACAGTAAAGGTCCTGTCGCACTTCTTTGCTGTACTCTGGAAATTACCTTCGCATTGTCGATTTTGCTATTTTAAGAGCGACGTGTTGAGTTCTATCTGCAAGGAAGTCTTGAATCCAGTCGCAAATCTCGCTCGTATTTTTTTCTTTAAATGGCAACTGGGGACGATGTCAAATGCCTTCCTGAAGTCAAGAAACAGGGCATCAACCTAAGCGCCGTTTTCTACAGCGCTATGGATCTTATTGAGGAAAAATGCGAGTTGAATTGCGCAACATCTCTGTTTGCGGAATCCATTTTCATTTAACAGAGGGGATTTTCGTTCTCCGAAAACGTCATAATTATTGAGCATAAAAGATGTTCCATAATTCTACAACATATTGATCTCAAAGATATATGCCTATAATTATGCGCATCTGTCCTATGACCCTTCTCGGGAAATAGAGTGCCTGCGCTTTTTTCCAGTCGCTAGGTACCCTTCGTTGCTCCAGCGATCTATGGTGAATTACTGCTGGAATGGGGGCAAGTTCTTTCGCCTGATGTTTGTAGAACTTTGTAAGTATCTCACCTGGTCCTGATGCCTTTCCACTACTAAGCGATTGTAGTAGTTATTCTGCTCCTTAACCGGTTATCCAAATATCTGCCGTTTAGATTTTCGTACGGTGACTGAAAGGAGGGACCGTGTTACGATCTTCCGTGATGGAACAATTTCAGAAGACCGAGTACAGTATTTCGGCCTTCTTTCTGTTATCTTCCGTTTCGATGCCTGTAGGCTTAGTGAGTGAATGAAGGGAGGGTTTCAAACAGTTTACTGATTTTACGCAAGGCCAAAACCTCTTAGGGTTCTTACTCAGATCGTTTGACAAAATTTTACTTTTCAACGCATTGAACGCTTCTCTCGTTGCTGTACTTAACGCTCATTTTCGCTTCGTTCACCTGTTGTTCGTCTTCTAGGTTTTGACTTCTCGTGCATCTGTGATGAAGCTCTCTTTGTTTACGTAGCAGTTCTCTATTAAACCGCAGTGGGTCTTTGCCATCCCGTAAGACCTTGCTCAGAACATATTTCTCTAAGGCATATTGAATGCTTTCCAATTTTTCCATTTGTTCGTCCTCACTCGGTAGGATGTCACAAATAGACGCCTTAGTTTGCACCCTGCATGTGATGCTAGTTGCCTTCACCAAACCAGCCACCACCGAAAGGAACCGAGGTTGACCTCAGAAACCAGACAGGAGGCGTCGTTCCTTTTGACATGTGCCACTATTTGCAGCTAGTTGTACCCAGTGCGCTCGATAGCCACCTGCTGAGCCTCTTCCAAGTCACAGACGAGACCCCCGGCAAACATACCAAGTGCACATTGGCATTCTTTGCCGGTCTGCATGCCTTTTCCCTGTCTAATGTTGGAGTTCCCAATGACTAGCATGCCAGTGCTTGGCACGTGTCCGAACTAGGCAGTAAAATCGGCCACATGCCCAACAGGAGAGGCATCCCATGGTGGCTCAGTTGTCAGCACTGGGTAGCACCTCGTACCCGTTGCTAAGGCATAAACAGCCAGCCGTTTGGCCTGCTCCTGCTGTCGCCTTCCGCCGGGTGACACGCACAATCACGACTGTCTACCTCTCAGTCTAGAATGAAGACGAGCCGATCAGATGATGCGTATCAGAAGACGCAGTGACAACCTCGTCATCAGGGGATTCCAACGGCGCCAAGGGTGTTGCAGGTGTCGCCAGCGGCACCCTGATGCCCCTGCAACTTGGAGCAGCAGCCAGAAGCCAGTCGACCGTGGCCAACGCAGCCTCCAGTTATTACTGACAACAGCCAGTTCTCCTTGTGTCCACTCACAACAAGCACAGTCCCTATCCATATCGTACTATGTAAAAAACAAGAAAACTGGATAAGATCTTAAAAACACACAAAAAAACAGTGAGCAGCAACTGAGGGAGTACAAGCAGATCCCCGCAAAAGAGAAAATTACCCAAATGTGGAGCTACTGAGGTTGGAATGTACACAAAATATAAACGAGGATAACAAACAAACACTAAAATCTGCCGTGCAGAGTTTTCACTACAGCCTAATATCGGAAGATCCACTAGGTCTTAAGACAAAAATAAATTTCTCTACTGAAAATGGATGCTCCAGTAGTTACTTTTTACTAGAAACTCTGCTTACACAAAACGTACTACAGGAAATTAATACGTTAACTCTAAAACACTGATCTAAACTGTACGCTGTGTACTAACACGAAATTTAAGCTGAGTCACTTGACGTGGCTTTTCTGGCGGCTGTCGCCTCACACAGATATGTACTAAAATTTACGCAAAAAAACTGAAGTGTAAGTTAGTAAAAACTAGTGTGCACAGTAAAATACACAGGTACAATCCACTTCCTCCGCGACTTCGGCTGCTTGTGTGTTTATAGTAATATCAGAAATTGAATCCGCCTTGATGCAAAACACCTTGTTATTCGTTTATTTCTTTACTATCCCAAACTAGTTACGGCGAAAAATATCACCATCATCAGTGGGTTTTTTATGTTATTTATTGTATATTACAGTATGTTTTAAGCAATTATTGGGGCTGTTTGCGTCGTATTTTCTGTGCTCCTTTTTTGTTACCGTCTTTTTACTTAGTGAACATCATGTCATGTTCGTTGGATGGTATGTGGCTGCTTTTATACACAGAAAAACAAAACTTTTGCACTTTGTTTCTGATCCAGAATATTATGCCATCTTGCTGTTCGCGTGGCGTAATATTCTGGATCAGAAACAAAGTGCAAAAGTTTTGTTTTTCTGTGTATAAAAGCAGCCACATACCATCCAACGAACATGACATGATGTTCGCTAAGTAAAAAGATGGCAACAAAAAAGAGCACTGAAAATACGTCGCAAACAGCGCCAATAACTGCATAAAACATGCTGTAACATACACTAAATAAGTTTAAAAAAACCACTGATGATGGTGATATTTGTCGCCGAAACTAGTTTGGGATAATAAAGAAATAAACGAATAACAAGGTGTTTTGCATCAAACCGGACTCAATTTCTGATATTACTGCTTTTCTATGCAAACACGGACCAAATGGAAGAGCTCCAACATAATATTATTGTTGTGTGTTTATGTATTTAACAATAATTTGTAATAGCTGATTCGTTCCATAGCTAGTGATCTGATCGCATATGGATCTAAAGAGTTCGAAATAAATAAATAATAATAAATAAACTGCTTTACTGGCGGCACCAGAACGATGGAACAGTTTAATACAGTTTTGGATTAATACTGGATAACACAGTCTTCTCAGGAGAGTTTCAGGTAAGCCCCTTAATCCATCAGTTCACCCGTGCCAAACTATAAAATCGAACTTATGTTTCTTTTGAACCGTACCACTCGGGATTCTAGGCTATCCAATAAGATCCAAATTGAAGCCTCCTCATTTTTCAGAACGGAATCGCCTTACAGTCAATGGAGTTAAACTATACCTGGTGCGCCAGCTGCATCATTGTAACTACATTATTACTGTTTTTATTTTTACAAAACAGATCTAATTTAGACCACGAGGTAACGACTCTACGAGATGGCATGTAAAAGCTACGTAAATTTGAAATTTTCTCGCAGATGGTTACGAATACTGAAATACCGATAGCTGCTTTCTTCTTGACTGTCTAACAAGTGTTTCCGGACTGAGTGGTTTGGTTAGTTGTCGGTGAGCAAGTTTACATTGTCAGTGTCTGGGCGAACATCGACTTACGATCGGCTGTCAGCTGGCGACACAGCAGAATATGCACAACAAGTAAGGGATCTGATGAGTGTAGAGTACCATAGACAGACCATCCAAAACCTCTGCAACATATAGAAAATAAGTTATGGTACATTTTGAATGTATTTTGTCAGAAGAATTGCGGCGAAGTTTGAGCCAAGACTGCTTCAATACTGTCACAAGCAACATCGCCTGGAGGTCTGCAGAGAACTGAAACAACTGCGTTAAGACCTAAACTGTTCAAAGGTTGTAACTGGTGGTGAAAGTTGTGTTTATGGCGTTGAGCGAGAAACTAAGCAACAATCGCTTCAATGGAAGAATCCTCCACCTCGGCCTACAAAAAATCTCTACAAGTCAAGGGCGACATTAAATCCTTTCTACGTACTTTTTATTTTAAGTGATGAGATTGTTCATAATGAGTTCCTACCAGCTTACCTGACGGGCAACAAAGAATTACACTGAAGCGCCGAAAGAAACTGATATAGGCATGCTTATTAAAATACAGTGATATGTAAACAGGCAGAACATGGCGCTGCTGTCGGCATCGCGTATGTAAGACAAGTGTCTCGCGCATTTGTTAGATCGGTTACTGCTGCTACAATGGCAGGTGATCAAGGTTTAAGAGAATTTGAACGTGGTGTTATAGTCGGCGCAAGAGCGATAGGACACAGCATCTCCGAGATAGTGATGAGGTGGGGATTTTCCGATACGATCATTTCACGAGTGTACCGTGTATATCGCGAATCCAGTAAAACATCAAATCTCCGGTATTACTGAGGTCGGAAACGATCTTCCAAGAACGGGACCAACGACCACTGAAGAGAATCGTTCAACGTGACAGAAGTGCAACCATTCCGCAAATTCCTGCAGATTTCAACGCTGGCCCATCAAAAAGTGTCAGCGTGCAAACCATTCAGCGAAACTTTATTAATATGGGCTTTCGGAGCCGATGGCCCATTCATGTACCCTCGATGACTGCACAACACAAAGATTTACGCCTCGTCTGGATCCGTGAACACCGACATTGGACTGTTGATGATTGGAAACATGTTGCCTGGTCGGACGAGCCTCGTTTCAAATTCTATCGAGCGGTTGGACGTGTGCGAGTGTGGAGACAGATTAGATTAGATTAGTACTTGTTCCATAGATCATGTATACGTCATTTCGTAATGATGTGGAATGTGTCAGGTTAATAAAAGGTGTCTATATAAGACATTACATTACACATAATATTACATGACACTTAATATTTTTTGCGTTGGGGGGGGGGGGGAATACCCACTCACTATATCCAAAAATTCATCTAATGAGAAGGAGTTGCCATTCAGAAATTCTTTTTATTTCCTTTTCAATGCTATATGGCTATCTGTCAGACTTTTGATGCTATTAGGTAAGTGACTAAAGACTTTTATGGCAACATAATTTACTCCTTCTGAGCCAAAGTTAGATTTCTCCTAGTGTTGTAGCCATGTACACAGCTATTACTTTTGAGTTCGTTCGGATTGTTAATAACAAATTTCATAAGTGAATATATATATATATATATATATATATATATATATATATATATATATATGATGAGTTAACCCAGACTATGATGACATACGAAAGCAGAGAATGAAAATAAGGCATGGTAAGCTAATTTACTGAGATGTATATTGCCAAAATTTGCAATGACCCTAATAGACGACCCCATGAATCCATGGACCTTGCACGTCTGCAGGGGACTGACAAGGGAGGCTCTGTAATGGTGTGGGGCGTGTGCAGTTGGAGTGATATGGGACCCCTGAAACGTCTAGATACGACTCTGACAGATGACACGTACGTAAGCATCCAGTATGATCATCTGCATCCATTCATGTCCATTGTGCATTCCGACGGGCTTGGGCAATTCCAGCAGGACAATGCGACACTCCACACGTCCAAAATCGCTACAGAGTGGCTCCAGGAATACTCTTCTGAATTTAAACACTTCCGTTGGCCACCAAACGTCCCTGACATGAACATTGCTGAGCATATCTGGGATGCCTTGCAACGTGTTGTTCACAAGAGATTTCCACCCCTTCGTACTCACACGGTTTTATGGACAGCCCTGCAGGATTCATGGTGTCAATTCCCTCCAGCACTACTTCAGACATTAGTCTAGTCCATGCCACGTCGTGTTGCGGCACTCCTGCGTGTCGCGGGGTCCCTATACGATATTGGGCAGGTGTACCAGTTTCTTTGGCTCTTCGATGTATATTGGGATGTTCTAAGATTTTTGAAGGATGACATGGGGAGACATCGTCCATGAAGTGGGACTGGGTGCTCCACCATGACAATGCACCCCCACATACGCTTGCGTTATTCATGAATTTTTGACTAAAGACAAGATGACAGTCTTTCGCCACCTGTCGTACTCATCATACTTGGCCCTATGTGACTTCTTCCTCTTGCCAGACATGTAAATCAAGTTGAAGGGGCGAAGATTTCGTATATTGGAGGATATTCACGCAGAACTGCGGATGTTTCCGAACACTTAAACAAAGAAAAACTTAGAGCCTTTACAAGAAGCATTTCAGATGTGGCAGAAAAGTTGGGATCCCTGTATTCGTCCCCAAAGGGACTGTTTTGAAGGTGCTGGTAGAGGATAAGATCCAGATAAAACGTAATAATTTTAACTTAATCAATATATTTCGATGAACATACTGTTAATAAGAATCTCAGAATTGCTGTTCTGAGTGCTATTTGGCGGTTATTCTGTTGGTGATATTTCTCTGTTGAGTGGGATCCATGTAGTACCATGGGGAAAAATATCCTCTGTGACTGGCAGCTGAATGCATGGTGGTGCCTGGTCCAGACTGCACCCCACACAGCTTTGAGAGATGACTCTGCCCGATGGCCATTGATTATATTAACGTCCAAAATCTTGAGCGACTTTGCGGTATACCTGGAGTGTCGCACGTCATGCCTGGCAGACAAGTGTTCCGAAGTAGCATTATAACATCTGTCCATTGGAGTTCTGCAAAATTCACACATGGCGCATCCTTAATTTGATCGTCCAGCCAATTGTCTTGCCAAACAGATCTCATCAAGTTTTGTTGCTCTCTCAAACGCCCTTTTTTACTACGCTAGAAACCATTTGCAAAATATGTAAATTCTGAAAGATTTCCAGAATAAACTTTAGTTTACTAAAATCCCTTTGGGACGCTGGAAACTTAATGTCCAGTGGAGTCGTAGATATTGTAAGGGCTCTTTGATTGGTTCTTCTGTTGTGGATAACGGTCCTGACCAAAAGGCGAGCGAAACAAGAAAAGGGACTCCTGAAAATAAAATGGAATGATTAAGCTAGCCTGGAGCGTCATTATCCAACAAAATGCTTCCTTCCCTGTGTCTCTTGGACTGTCATGTATGTACACACAACGAACTGGTTGCTGTGTATCATCTTATCACTTACATCACTACCAATTTACCTCATCCTAAATGCTGCCTGCTACTGTGATGCGCATTGAGGATTATAATAAAGAATCACACTATGGTCATTACAGACAGGACTGCTGGAGTCCTTGACGCTTTCAGAAATGGCAAATGACATCTCTACTGAGTATTACATATCAATGAGAATTAAAATTCCGGAGTTGTGTCGTTTATGCCAGGACATGACAGCAGGCGACCAACGCGAATGCCTTTGTTAACAGCACGACATCGCCTGCAGGGCATCTCCTGGGCTCGTGATCACATCAGTCGGATCCTAGAGATTGGAAAACCGTGGCCTGTTCAGATGAATTCCGATTTCATTTGGTAAGACAGGATAGTAGGTTTCGAATGTGGTGCAGACCCCGCGAAGCCATGGACCCAAGATATCAACAAGGCACTGTGCAAGCTGCTGGTGGCTCCTTAATGGTGAGGGCTTTGTTTACGTGGAATGGACTGGGTCCTCTGGTCCAACTGATGCCAAATATCTGATACTGTACAGAGCATGGACCATGACGGAAGTCATGGGATAGCGATATGCACATGTGCAGATGACGGTAGTATCGCGTACGCAAAGCACAAAAGGGCAGTGCATTGTCGGAGCTGTCATTTGTACTCAGATGATTCACGTGAAAAAGCTTCCGACGTGATTATGGATCCCGACGTGAATTAACAGACTTTCAACGCAGAATAGTAGTTGGAACTAGACGTATGGAACGTTCCATTTCGGAAATCGCTAGGGGTACAGTATTCCGAGATCCGCGGTGTCAAGAGTGTGCCAATACTACTTCATTTCAGGCACTACCTCTCACCACGGACAAAGCAGAGACCGGCGGCCTGCACTTAACGACCGAGAGCAGCGGCGTTCGCACAGAGTTGTCAGTACTAACAGACAAGCAACACTGCGTGAAATAACCGCAGAGATCAATGTGGGACGTATGACGAATGTATCTGATAGGATAGTGCGGCGAAATCTGGCACTAAAGTGACGTGACAGCGGGTGACCAACGCGAGTGCCTTTGCTAACTGTTGGGTTGGCAGAAGAGCCAACACCGTGTTGCTAGAGGAGGCCGAAATGCACGCGTTTTAGCTCACGCAGGCTGGCGTGAGGAGGGAAGAACTATACTGACGTTAGGTCTGGAACATGACAAGGAATTAGAATTCAGAAAGCGGACGTAATTTGTTTGATACTTAACTTTAATCCATTAATGATGAACGTCGCTCTTCACGGTACATGATTCACAATATTATCTGTTCAGAATACATTCTTGAAGTAACTGAATATGGCGCCTTGCTCGGTCGTAGCACATGACGTAGCTGAAGGCTATTCTAAACTGTCGTCTCGGCAAATGAGAGCGTATGTAGTCAGTGAGCCATCGCTAGCAAAGTCGGCTGTACAACTGGGGGGAGTGCTAGGGAGTCTCTCTAGACTAGACCTGCCGTGTGGCGGCGCTCGGTCTGCAATCACTGATAGTGGTGACACGCGGGTCCGACGTATACTAACGGACCGCGGCTACCACATAGCAAGTGTGGTGTCTGGCGGTGACACCACACTAACAGCACGACATGGCCTGCAGGGCCTCTCCTAGGCTGGTGATGATATCAGTTGGATCCTAGACGACTGGAAAACCGTAGCCTGGTCACATGAATCCCGATTTCATTTGGTAAGACCTGATAGTAGGGTTCGACAGGGTGCAAATCCCGTGAAGCCAAGTTGTCAACAGGGCACTGTCCAAGTTGGTGGTTGCTCCATAATGGTTTGGTCTTTATTTACATGGAAGTGGACTGGGTCCTCTGGTCCAACTGAGCCGATCATCGACTGAAAATGGCCATGTTCTGTTATTTGGAGACCATTTGCAGCCATTCATGAACTTCGTGTTCCCAAACAATGGCAAAATTTTTGTGGCTGGCTGTGCGCCTTGTCATCGGACCACCATTGTTCACGATTGGTTTGAAGAACATTCTAGACTATTCGAGCGAATGATTTGGCCACCCAGACCGCCCGACATGAATCCTATCGAATATTTGTGGGACATAAATATTGCGTGCACGAAATCCTACACCGGTTACACTTTCGCAACGATGGACGGCTATAGAGCCACCATGGCTCAATATTTCTGCAGGAGACTTCCAACGACTTGCTGACTGCATGCCACATCGAACTGCTGACTACGACGGACAAGAGAAGCTCCGACAATATATTACGAGGTATCCCATGACTTTTGTCACCTCAATGTAAGTTTCAGCGTAATAACCCTGTTTCCTTTTTCTTTTTTCTTTTCCAGCGAAGCAGACTTTCTCATAGAAGCCTGTCGTAATTCATAACACATCATTGATAAAATTTTCTATGTATTTCACTGCACACAGTAGCTTAAAACTTATGGATTGTGTTAGTCATGGATTTACATATTATATGGTTTTCGGAAATTATGGCCTTCAGTATCGTATTGTGGCATAATGAAAGAAGTGCGTCCCTTTGTGGTATCTGTGTTTTTTTCTTGCTCGACGGAGGAATTATTTACGAGCGAACCAGCTCAACGTTGCGCCATCGGGACAAACAGCGCTGACCTTGGATGTGCGCCAAAGTATTGTAACACGTTATTGTTGGTGACATGTAAAAATGAGTTACGAGACAACAGTAGTTTTAACCTTGAACTGGAGGCCAGGTAAACATGAAAGACACTAGTCTGCAGGAGATCTCAACGTTTCGCATCGCGCGTGTTCTTCAATCTACGTGTTGTAAATACTCTTCCTATGCAAGTGACTTAACAAATCTTCGTGAAGGAGTTCGTTCCGTAACACAGCACAGGACATAAACATCTGTTTTCGCCTTTGATTTGCTATACAAGTGCGCAGGGGTGACAAGATTGCAAAAAGTTGTATGGGGATTCGCAATTGAAAATATTGTGGAGGATGACTTACATTTCCGATCTCTGTTTTTACAATCATCGTGGAGGATGACTTACATTTCCGATCTCTGTTTTTACAATCATTGTGGAGGATGACTTACATTTCCGATCTCTGTTCTTACAATCATGGGAAGCTTCCCAGAAACCTTGACTACCACCGCTGGATTAATTCATATTTGTTGCTGGGTCAGTACTGTCCATAGAACACAGTGGTTCATTAGTCTTTTGAGACATGTTAGTAATAGAAGGTGTGCTATTTTTCCCACCTTTAGTGATCCAGTCAGAACACAGCACGTAATCCTACACAGAGACAATCCCCAAACACACAAGTAATTTTATGTGTACGTGCGACAGGGCCATTGCCGTTCAAATAACGTACGAGAACGCAGCCGGATGAGGTCATCGGCAACCACTGAAATTTCGACAGGTGAACACCCTCTCATATTCAAGGCAAAAGTGTTATTATTGCCTTGAATATGAGATGATGTGCACCTGTGGAAGTATCGGCGATCGTCGACGACGTCATCAGGCTGCATTCCCTAAGTTATTTAAAAATTGTATATGCTGGGAAGAAAGGACCTGGAAGAAGAGTTGAACGGAATGGACAGTGTCTTGAAAGGAGGATATAAGATGAACATCAACAAAAGCAAAACGAGGATAATGGAATTAAATCAGGTGATGCTGAGGAAATTAGATTAGAAAATGAGACACTTAAAGTAGTAGATGAGTTTTGCTATTTGGGGAGCAAAATAACTGATGATGGTCGAAGTAGAGAGCATATAAAATGTAGACTGGCAATGGCAATAAAAGCGTTTCTGAAGAAGAAAAATTTTTTTAACATCGAGTATAGATTTATGTGTCGGGAAGTCTTTTCTAAATGTATTATTATGGAGTGTAGCCATGTATGGATGTGAAACGTGGACAATAAATAGTTTACACAAGATGAGAATGGAAGCTTTCGAAATGAGGTGCTGCAGAAGAATGCCGAAGATTAGATGGGTAGATCACATAACTAATGAGGAGGTACTGAATAGAATTGGGGAGAAGAGGAATTTGTGGCGCAACTTGACTAGAAGAAGGGACCGGTTGGCAGGACATTGTAAGGGGTCCGCAGGCCCTTACTACTAGGTTTGCACTCACACAGGTCGACAGGGCAACTATCGATTAGTGTGTCGGGTCGCGAGAGCGAGAGTTGAGTCAAGTCAGTGCGTGTTGTAGGTTCCCGCGAGGCGGGCAGAGCTGAGCAGAAGCCAGCAATTGATAGAAATTACCGACAAAGGGAGTTGGCCATCGCCGCGGTTCAACCCCTTTGTGTTAGTATTATACGGGAAAGTGAGAAAGTATAATTAACAGAGTGATTCAGTGATATTTATGTGCCGTTATTGAGATTCCGCGTCTACCGCGCCGGCATTATTTGGATTGCAGTGTTGGATTGCAGTGTTGGATACAATGATTGAAATTGCGTGTGACGATAATGAATAACTAAAGGGCCTGTGCTGAGATTAGCCGTTATTAATTCTGTACGACGAAGGCAGTGGCTGTCTCTTTACTTTGTGTTTTTGTGATGAATATAGGTCATTGATTAATGAAGCTGTGTTGTCGTCCTTCTTGGCACCAGACATTTTATTATTACAGCATTCGAGAAGGTCAAATTGGAATGTAACAACTCCGTAGCAGTCCAATCCGATTGCCAGCCCCATTAGGTACACTGTCACATTAATTATTATCTATTTGGGCTGCTATCAGATCCCGATCGAGCGGGATAAGTCAGTAGAATAAACCGGAGTGTTACAACATGTTCTGAGGCATCAAGGGATCACCAACTTAGTATGGGAGGGCAGCGTGGAGGGTAAAGATCGTAGAGGGAGACCAAGAGATGAATACACTAAGCAAATTCAGAAGGATGTAAGGTGCAGTAGTTACTTGGAGATGAAGAAGCTTGAACAAGATAGAGTAGCATGGAGAGCTGCATGAAACCAGTCTCTGGACTGACGACCACAACAGCAACATACGCTGAGAGAAACTCAGGTCTCACAGTATCATTACTGCCCACTAAGTTCCACGTTGTATTAATCGTAATTTCAAACTTTTAGGCGATAAAGAGCTTGTGGTAACATTCTGACATTCTTTGCCACGTGAGTTTAGCGCGATCGTATCGCTGCTGACGTATTAGAGCATAATCTTTACCGCTGTTGGCATAGTGACTTAGAGATGTTTAGGTTTATTGTTTTGTTTTCGAGTGTGAAAGTAATAAAACCTATTCTGAACAACTGCGTATTATTCTATAGTTCGAGCATACTAGAAAGTCGCCACAGTGGTGACCCCGTGAAGAAGACGGAACAGCACACACACCAAGTCGGAATAATGACTACACTGACATCGGTAGCGGAAAACAGTTTCAAGGAGGAACAAAGTACGTCGCCTGTCGCAAGCTTTCCCACAGGAGAACATAGAAGTACACCTATAGGCCAAGGAAATGTCAAACTCCCTGCTCTCTGGACAAAGAGGCCACAGCTGTGGTTCACACAGGCGGAATGTATATTTCAACAACGGAAGGTAGCCTCAGATATTGATAAGTTCAACATTACGGTTTCACGTCTAGACTTGGAAGTGACACAAGAAGTGAAAGATACCTTGATACAACGCAGTTATGCAGCGTTATAAGAGGCTCTAATACAACGCTACACTTTACCAACAGAACTATGTCTTCAAAAAATCTTCGCTGAACAATATGTGGAACACAAGCTTCCGTCGCAAGTCCTCAGGTCATTACGCATATTGGCGGGTCCAGATCTCCTGCCAGATCAATCTTTAGGGTACTGAGGCTACATAAACTGCCAGACATCATCAGCGTCATCATTGCCGCACGAACAGATGTACCGTTAACGACATTAGCAAAGAAGGCAGACACCGCAGCAAATAATTTAAGAGAATGTTCTGCTTGTGCAACGGTCAATACAAACCAGAATAGAAGCACGGAAGTATACAGCAATATAGTGTCAGACACCGTGGATTCCGGTTCAGGCATTACTTCCTCTCATCATCAGCACACATCGCAAGAATCTGCCATGGAACAGTTGGTATCACAAGTGGCAAAACATAACGTCCAAGTTGCCAAGCACCAACAACATTTAGAAAGCCGACGCTGGAAAAGACGCAGGAATAACATTCCTCAGAGCCAGTCAGAACATTGGTGCTTGTATCACAAACGCTTCTGCGATTCTGCTCGTCAATGTTTCCCATACTTCGCTGGCGGACATTAATGGGTGACAATGTTCGTCATCAAACTTTTAAGCGCCCGGAGACAGGAGGAAAACGAAACGGTGCTAAGAAAACGATATCTATGGTTAGTTAATCGGACAGACTATTCATCCAATGCCTTAGATCCAGAGAGAAGTTTCTGATTGATACAGGTTCAGAGGTTAGTGTGTATCCTAGAAGAAATAGTAACATCCAAAGAACTACGTCACATCACGTACTCACTGCCACAAACAACTCTGCAATCCCCACTTACGGTGAGAAACGATTGGCGTTACATCTCGAACCTCATTTCAAACTGGTATGGACCTTCATAATAGCAGATGTACCGGACCCTATTATTGGCGCAGATTTCTTGTGCAAATATCACCTTATGCCAGACCTTGTCAATCGACGATTGGTTCTGATACGCAAGGAAAAGACATTGCCTCCCCTCTCTTCCGCATCGGGGCAAATGCACTGCGAAGTTCCCGGTCATTCTGACACATCCTCCGTTGTCAGAACGTGTCGTTACGAATTCGTGCTTACAACAATGCGGGACGCACATGTGTGAGTCACGCAAGAAAAAGTTTCTGAAAAGCAACGATTCGTTTGTTGTAGGCAATATGACAGCAAAGGAAGACGCATCTTTTCGCAGCATACTTCAACGCTTTTCAGCAATCACTCGCCCGGCGAACGCCACCAGGAAATGCTTTCACAAGACACAGCATTACATCCGCACGAAGCCCGGCCAACCAGTTGCACTCCGTCCAAGACGTCTGTCTCCAGAGAAACTACACTACTGGCCATTAAAATTGCTACACCAAGAGGAAATGCAGATGACAAACGGGTATTTATTAGACAAATATATTGTACTAGAACTGACATGGGATTACATTTTCACGCAATTTGGGTGCATAGATCCTGAGAAGTCATTACCCAGAACAACCACCTCTGGCCGTAATAACGGCCTTGATACGCTTGGTCATTGAGTCAAACAGAGCTTGGATGGCGTGTACAGGTACAGCTGCCCATGCAGCTTCAACACGATACCACAGTTCATCAAGAGTAGTGACTGGCGTATTGTGACGAGCCAGTTGCTCGGCCACCATTGACCAGACGTTTTCAATTGGTGAGAGATCTGGAGAATGTGCTGACCAGGGCAGTAGTTGAACATTTTCTGATTCCAGAAAGGCCCGTACAGGACCTGCAACACGCGGTCGTGCATTCTCCTGCTGAAATGTAGGGTTTCGCAGGGATCGAATGAAGGGTAGAGCCACGGGTCGTAACACATCTGATATGTAACGTCCACTGTTCAAAGTGCCGTCAATGCGAACAAGAGGTGACTGAGACGTGTAACCAATGGCACCCCATACCATCACGCCGGGTGATACGCCAGTATGGCGATGACGAATACACACTTCCAACGTGCATTCACCGCGATGTCGCCAAACACGGATGCGACCATCATGATGCTGTATACAGAACCTGGAATCATACGAAAAAATGACATTTTTCCATTCGTGCACCCAGGTTCGTCGTTGAGTACACCATCACAGGCGCTCCTGTTTGTGATGCAGCATCAAGTGTAACCGCAGCCATGGTCTCCGAGCTGGTAGCCCATGCTTCTGCAAACGTCTTCGAACTGTTCGTGCAGATGGTTGTTGTCTTGCATACGTCCCCATATTTTGACTCAGGGATCGAGACGTGGCTGCACGATCCGTTACAGCCATGCGGATAAGATGCCTGTCTTCTCGACTGCTAGTGATACGAGGCCGTTGGGATCCAGCACGGCGTTCCGTATTACCCTTCTGAACCCACCGATTCCAAATTCTGCTAACAGTCATTGGATCTCGACCAACGCGAGGAGCAATGTCGCGTTACGAAAAACCGTAATCGTGATAGGCTACAATCCGAACTTTATCAAAGTCGGAAACATAACGGTACGCATTTCTCCTCCTTACACGAGGCATCACAACAACGCTTCAGCAGGCAACGTCGGTCAATTGCTGTTTGTGTTTGAGAAATCGATTGGCAACTATCCTCATGTCAACACGTTGTAGGTGTCGCCACCGGCGCTCTGAAAAGCTAATCATTTGCATATCACAGCATTTTCTACCTGTCGGTTAAATTTCGCGTCTGTAGCACGTCATCTTCGTGGTGTAGCAGTTTTAATGGCCAGTAGTGTCCTTGCGACGCAAGCGGAGTTTGTTCGACTTTTGGCGACTGGTATAGTAACTAGGTCAGACAGTTCGCAAAAAAGACAATTCTTAGAGGTTATGTGGTGATTATAGGGCACTCAAGTCTCGAACAATTCCGGATCCGTATCCTGTTCCCAATGTGATGTATTTCAATTATAATATCGGCAATGCTACCATCTTCAGTGTGATAGACTGTGCGAAAGCGTACATACAAATTCCAATGGCACCAGCAAATGTTCAAAAACTGCAGTGATCACACCGTTTGGCCTGTTTGAATACAACTTTATGCCATTTGGTCTTAGAAACGCGGGCAAACTTTTCAGCAATTTATGTATGAAGTTACATGTTGGGGATAACATCGCAAGTTCACTGAGGCTTTTTGCGGATGATACTGTAGTATATCGAGAGGTTGTAACAATGGAAAATTGTACTGAAATGCGGGAGGATCTGCAACGAATTGACACATGGTGCAGGGAATGGCAATTTAATCTCAATGTAGACAAGTGTAATGTGCTGCGAATACATAGAAAGAAAGATCCTTTATCATTTACCTACAATATAGCAGGTCAGCAACTGGAGGCAGTTAATTCCATAAATTACCTGTGAGTAAGCATTAGGAGTGATTTAAAATGGAATGACCATATAAAATTAATCGTCGGTAAAGCAGATGCCAGACTGAGATTCATTGGAAGAATCCTAAGGAAATGCAATCCGAAAACAAAGGAAGTAGGTTACAGTACACTTGTTCGCCCACTGCTTGAATACTGCTCACCGGTGTGGGATCCGTGCCAGATAGGGTCGATTGAGGAGACAGAGAAGGTCCAACGGAGAGCAGCGCGCTTCGTTACAGGATCATTTAGTAATCGCGAAAGCGTTACGGAGATGACAGATAAACTCCAGTGGAAGACTCTGCAAGAGAGACGCTCAGTAGCTCGGTACGGGCTTTTGCTGAAGTTTCGAGAGCATACCTTCACCAAGCAGCCAAGCAGTATATTGCTCCATCCTACGTATATCTCGCGAAGAGATCATGAGGATAAAATCAGAGAGATTAGAGCCCACACAGAGGCATACCGACAATCTTTCTTTCCAAGAACAATACGAGACTGAAATAGAAGGGAGAACCGATAGGGGTACTCAAGGTACCATCCACCACACACCGTCAGGTGGCTTGCGAAGTATGGATGTAGATGTAGAAGTGCTACGAGAGCTGGCATTCGTTTTTTCCTACATGGCCGATGTTCTAGCTTCCTCCTCATCGACGGAAGAACACAAAGAACACCTGCAACTGCTTTGACAGCGTTTTGAACGCTATGGCATCTTAGTTCACAAGGCAAAGTGTGCATTGGGCAAACAGGCAGTTAAATTTCTCGGATATGTGGTCTCGGCAGCAGGTCTGTCACCGCTGCCTGAACGTGTGGAGGCAGTTCAACGGGTGCCCCTCCCAATAACATACAAAGGACTTCGCCGATTCCTCGGCATGCTCAACTACTACCGTCGCCATGTACCTCACCTAGCGACAGCCCAAGAACCACTCACGGCTCTACTCATAGGAAAAAATATTACGGGAAACCGTGTAATACCATGGACATCAGAGGCTGAATCAGCGTTCCATAGATTAAAGGAACATTTGTCACAAGCGACCTGGCTGGCTCACCCAAGAGTACATTCGTCCTTGGCGAGATGGTCGATGCAAGCCAGACAGCAATAGGAGCGGTACTGCAACAGGAACTTAGTGGTGAATGGCAACCACTCGCCTTTTTTCTTGAAAAACCTTGGACCAAAGGCAGCAAACGTGGAGCGCTAACAACCGCAAACTGTTAGCCATATACTTTGCAGTCAAGCACTTCCGTTCATCGATAGAGGGGCAAAATTTCACAATTTTGACAGACCATAAGCCGCTAGTGTCCATCTTCGAGTGTGACACAGGCCCCGTTTCACCACGGCAATGTAGACGGATAGAATACATCACGCAGTTCACATCGGATATACGTCACATAGCGGGGAAGAATAACCTGACAGCAGACTGCTTATCACGCAACTGTGCTAGTTTGAACGCCGTACAATGGTCAGATATAGCAACAACACAACAAGATGGTCCTTTCCTGTGGCGTCTCCTACAGGGCCAGTCAACGGCATTACAGATTAAACGCATTTCGATTCCGAATGCGCCAGAAGGAATTTGGTGTGATGTGAAGAAAGGAAGACAAAGACCTTACATACCAGAAGAATACCGCCGAGAGATCTTCAAGGCCTTAAACGGTCTTTCTCATCCGGGAATCCGAGCAACAGCAAGACTGGTATCCGCCAAAGTAGTGTGGCCAGGGATACAGAAAGACTGCCGCGACTGGGCACGCGCATGCTTTCGGACACTCCCAGCACTCAACCCACGGAGTCAAGTTGACCCAACGAGGAACCCATCATGGTGATGCCAGAGAACATGGACGAAAACCCAGAAACACACACAGAGGAACAGGAAGGACAGGATCGGGTTCCAACAGTGGTTACGAGAGCAGGTAGAAAAGTGAAGTGTAAATTCCCTGACATATCGGGAGTACCTGGTTAAAAAAAAAAGGGGGGGGGGGGCTGATGTGCCAATACTTTGGCATTCTTTGCCACATGAGTTTAGCCCGATCGTATCGCTGACGTATAAAAGCACAATCTTTGCCGCTGTTGGCATAGTGACTTAGAGTTGTTTAAGTTTATCATTGTGTTTCCGAGTGTGAAAGTAATAAAAGTTATTGCGAACAACTGCGCATTATTTTATAGTCCGCGCATACTAGAAAGTCGCCACAAGCTTATTTATGATGAAGTGTTATCTCATGAAATTTCTGGTAGTACCGAGTCAAATCAGGACAGTATCTACCTGAAGCTACAGCGGATGAACAAAAATAAGGAAAGACCCGAAACATAACACGTTACCAAGCCTAATACTATGTAGGAAATCCAATGGCATTCAAAACAGCTTCCAGTCGTGTCGTAATAGCTAAACACAGCTCATTATGGTTTTCAAGGGAATCTTATACCAATATTACTGCAAACTAGTGCTAAGTTCAAATTCCGATGACGGAAGTCAATAGCGATCACGCACTCTTCTCTCCAAAGCAGTTCACGAAGGTTCAATAATATTGAGATCGGGTGACTGTAGAGGCCAGGGGAGATAGGACACTTCATCCTCGTGCTCACAAAACCAGTCCTGGAAGATGCGAGCTGAGTGAACAGGGGTCGTGTGTTCTCGGACTGCGCATTATCATTGGGGAACAAAATTACACCACTCGATGGACCTGATCAGCCAAAATGGCCACGTAGTCCTTGGCAGCAAAGCGACCATGCAGAGTAACCAAGGGGCCCTTGAAATACCACGACATGGCTGCTCAAATCATCACCGAATCCCCACCACGTTTCACTTCTGGGACGTAAACTCTGCCACAAGTCGGAAACAGCGTCAAACAGGACTAATCCCACGAAATGACTTTTTCCCATTGCTCGGTAGTCTACGTTTTATGGCTCCGACACCATCTGATTTGTGATTTTGGAAATCCAGTTCGCTGTGCAATTCCCTACTTCTGGAGCTGCGTTTGTGTTGTTTTGGCGCCGATAGGTTTCGCGAGAGCGACATTCAATTGTAGAGCGAGTTCATAATTCTTTACAATGACCATTCGTAACTATCACTCAATACACAGTTTCGTCAGCGTTGCGGCTCAGCAGTTGATGTTTTTACGCTTTCCCAGTATGCGGTATGAATCTTCGATATGGGGCCTTTCGAAACACCAAACACTTCGGCTACCTTGCCATGCGAGCACCAACAGTTTGCTCTCGTTCGAATTCACTTAACTCTGACATACCGCACTCACAACTATATTGAACACTGCTTTGTCTACGACTGGCTGACGCTTGCAACGTAATGAGGACCCTGCACAGGTACCGTTCGTGGTCAACACAACAGCGCAATCTGCGGGCTTGGCTAACATTTGCATTCATGTTCCAACATGTGTTTCTCTCGGTGTTTCCATATTTTTGTCCAGCCGCAGTAGCAGTCAATATAGAGAAAAGTGTAAATATGCCGTCATTGTTTATTACACTATAGATGTGCTACAGCTGGAATCATCAAAGCTTTTCAAATAATTGGGAGTAACAATGTCTTTATACGAGGGTGAGTCAAATGAAAACCTTAAATTTGTAATAAGAAATCGAAATTTCGCGCCGTTATCCTGTAAGTTGGTAAGCGTGCTACAAACAGCGTGCAGGATGGCCTGTAGGTGGCAGCATAGTGCAGATGCAAACATACCGTCGCAGTATCGGTATAAAGATGGCCGCCCCACTTGCGACTTGCACCAGGGAAGAACAGCGTTCTGTTATTTGGTTTTTGCGTAGTGAAGGTGTGAAACCTATTGAAATTGATCGACGAATGAAGGTTTAGTATGGTGATGCATGTGTGTCACAGCAGCAAGTCTACGAATGGAGTAGGACGTTCGCAAATGGTGTGACTCCAGTGGAAGATGTTCCTCGTCCAGGTCAGACACAACGAGTTGTGACTCCACAGAACATTGCAGCAGTTGAAGCCTTAGTGAAGAAAAACCGCCGAGTGACACTGAATGACATTGCAGCATATTGACAGATTAGTCATGGTTCAGCACACCACATTGTGCATGATGTGCTCCAGTTTCACAAAGTGTCTGCAAGATAGGTGCCGCGGCAGCTGACTCCTGAATGAGAGAATGGCGTGTTGATGCTTGTGAAGAACTTCTTCTGCTCTTTGAACGATAAGGTGATGGCTTCCTTGCAAGAATCCTTACTGGGGACGAAACCTGGGTTCACTTCCACCAACCGGAAACGAAGAGAGCGAGCAAGGAATGGCGCCATTCCTCATCACCAAAACGAAAGAAGTCTCGAACAGAACCATCAGCAGGGAAGGTTATGCTGACTCTCTTTTGGGACTAAAAAGGCGTCATTTTGGAGCATTACATGCCTAGAGGGACCACTGTCACCAGTGTATCATACACAGATCTCCTAAAAAATCATCTGCGGCCTGCAATCAAATCAAAGCGAGGTGGATTGCTGTCAGCAGGTGTCCTTTTGCAACATGACAATGCAAGGCCCCACACTACCAGTAAAACAGTTGCAACAATCACAGACCTGCATTTTCAGTGTCTTCCTCATCCACCATACTCACCAGACCTTTGCCCAAGTGATTTCCATATGTTTGGACCACTCAAAGACGCAATGGGAGGAAAGAAGTTCCGTTCTGATGAAGAGGTACGCCACGCGGTGCATGAGTGGTTGCACGGACTAACAAAATAATTTTTTCTAAAGGAATTTATGCACTTTGTAAGCGCTGGAGGACTTGCATTGAGCGTGGGGGAGCTTATGTTGAAAAGCGATGCAGCTTTGTACCACTTCTGCACAATAAATAATATTTTAAAAATATTTAAGGTTTTCATTTGACTCATCCTCGTATCTCACGAGGAACTATCACGTAGATCCAGTTGTGCGTAAAGCAAATGCAGGGCATCGTTTCATTGGTAAAATGCTGCGAAATTGCGGTTTGTCTACAAATGTGATTACTTCCAGAACACGTGTACGGCCTGTACTAGAGCACTGTGGAAATATTTGGTATTGTAACCAGCTCAGCTTGACAGAGGGCATCGAGTGCACACAAAATGGTCACCACAGTCGATAGTGGGGTTTCTCACTTCTGGAAAGCGTGTAATGGAAATGCTGAAAAATCTAAACTGGAGTCGCTGGGAGAGAGAAGCGTAATACCTCCCGAAAATCTGTCTGGAAAATTCTGACAAATAGTTTAGACAATGAAATATGTGAGTACTTTTCCACACCTTGCGCATTCACTCCTGCAGTGGTAGTGAGGTAACAATTAAACTTGTAACCAACTGCACGCACAGAGCACACTTCTTGAACAATTCGCTAAATTTCGGTTACATGGAAAATCACACAAATCTAAAGGCTGTCAATTCAACTAAATACCTAGGACTTACCATTACGAACAATGTAAATTGGAAAAGATCACATAGGTAATGTTACGGGGAAGGCAACCAAAGACACTGTTTTATTAGTATTTTGACATTGGCTTCTCGATATACACTCCTGGAAATTGAAATAAGAACACCGTGAATTCATTGTCCCAGGAAGGGGAAACTTTATTGACACATTCCTGGGGTCAGATACATCACATGATCACACTGACAGAACCACAGGCACTAGACACAGGCAACAGAGCATGCACAATGTCGGCACTAGTACAGTGTATATCCACCTTTCGCAGCAATGCAGGCTGCTATTCTCCCATGGAGACGATCGTAGAGATGCTGGATATAGTCCTGTGGAACGGCTTGCCATGCCATTTCCACCTGGCGCCTCAGTTGGACCAGCGTTCGTGCTGGACGTGCAGACCGCGTGAGACGACGCTTCATCCAGTCCCAAACATGCTCAATGGGGGACAGATCTGGAGATCTTGCTGGCCAGGGTAGTTGACTTACACCTTCTAGAGCACGTTGGGTGGCACGGGATACATGCGGACGTGCATTGTCCTGTTGGAACAGCAAGTTCCCTTGCCGGTCTAGGAATGGTAGAACGATGGGTTCGATGACGGTTTGGATGTACCGTGCACTATTCAGTGTCCCCTCGACGATCACCAGTGGTGTACGGCCAGTGTAGGAGATCGCTCCCCACACCATGATGCCGGGTGTTGGCCCTGTGTGCCTCGGTCGTACGCAGTCCTGATTGTGGCGCTCACCTGCACGGCGCCAAACACGCATACGACCATCATTGGCACCAAGGCAGAAGCGACTCTCATCGCTGAAGACGACACGTCTCCATTCGTCCCTCCATTCACACCTGTCGCGACACCACTGGAGGCGGGCTGCACGATGTTGGGGCGTGAGCGGAAGACGGCCTAACGGTGTGCGGGACCGTAGCCCAGCTTCATGGAGACGGTTGCGAATGGTCCTCGCCGATACCCCAGGAGCAACAGTGTCCCTAATTTGCTGGGAAGTGGCGGTGCGGTCCCCTACGGCACTGCGTAGGATCCTACGGTCTTGGCGTGCATCCGTGCGTCGCTGCGGTCCGGTCCCAGGTCGACGGGCACGTGCACCTTCCGCCGACCACTGGCGACAACATCGATGTACTGTGGAGACCTCACGCCCCACGTGTTGAGCAAGGCGGCGGTACGTCCACCCGGCCTCCCGCATGCCCACATACGCCCTCGCTCAAAGTCCGTCAACTGCACATACGGTTCACGTCCACGCTGTCGCGGCATGCTACCAGTGTTAAAGACTGCGATGGAGCTCCGTATGCCACGGCAAACTGGTTGACACTGACGGCGACGGTGCACAAATGCTGCGCAGCTAGCGCCATTCGACGGCCAACACCGCGGTTCCTGGTGTGTCCACTGTGCCGTGCGTGTGATCATTGCTTGTACAGCCCTCTCGCAGTGTCCGGAGCAAGTATGGTGGGTCTGACACACCGGTGTCAATGTGTTCTTTTTTCCATTTCCAGGAGTGTATATATTCCATACTGTCATTTCTTGTTAACAATATTAGTTTATTTCCAAGAATAAGCAGCTTTCACTCGGTTAATACTCGGCAGAAATAAAACCTGCATTTGTATCGGACTTCCTTAACTCTTGTGCAGGAAGGTGTGCAGTATACTGCTGCACCCATTTTCAATAAACTACCACTCGAATTCAAAAACCTTAGCAGTAATCCACGTGCTCTCAAATCGAAGCTGAAGAGTTTGCTCATGGGTCACTCCTTCTGTTCTGTCGAGCAGTTCCTTGAAAAATTAAGCTGATTCTTACATTGTATTGTTGATTGCTTTTACTTAAACTTATGGACTGAGTTTTTTTCGGGTTCACAAACATTTATTTTTATCTGTTATTACTTTTCTGTTGTAATTTCATGTACTGACGCGTTCCATGACCTTGGAGATTTGCTCCTTGTTTTGGTTCCACGGAATTTGACGTGTAAATAAATTAATAACACTTGGAAGATGCACAACGTCTACTAAAGATAAGGCCTGCACTATGATTGTCCGTCCTGTTGGGAGTACTGCTGTGCGGTGTGGGATCTGCACCGGATAGGATTGATGGAGGACATCGAAAACGTTTTGTGTTATCGTGAAACAGGGGAGAGAGTGTCACGGATACGATACGCGAGTTCGTTTGGCAATCATTAAAACAAAGATACTTGTCGTTGCGGCAGGATCTTTTCAGCAAATTTCAAACAACACCGGTCGCAGCCAAATGCGAAAATATTTTGATGACGCCCACTTACATCGGGAGAGATTGTCTTGTGATAAGATAAGAGAAACTAGAGCTCTGTTCGAGAGTAAAACGGTACGGAAATGGCTTGAAGGTGGTTCGATGAATCTTCCTGCGGTCATTTAATTGTGAATTGCAGAATGGACATGTAAATGTAGATGAAGAAACAGGAAGGAATGGTATTACAACTACTCGTATAAAATTAATGTGTGTGTGTTCGTGTTTGTAGATTTTAACGTAACAACGGAACGCCTGGAGGAATTTTAACCGAACGTGTTGCACATACAGAGTGCATCAGCTCCGACAGGACATCCAACATACACTCTAAGAAAAAGTCGAAAAAAAAAAAGAAAAAGAAACGATGCACCACGTAGAAATTATCAGTATGGGACAGGAATCGGTAGAGCTAACGTACATGCACAAACAAACAGCCGATCACAATTTCAGAAAATTTGATGATTTATTCTAGAGAAAGAGTTTCACAGACTGAGCAGATCACTAATGTGTTGGTTCACGTCTCGTCCGTATGCAAGCAGTTATTCGCCTTGGCCCTGATTTCCGGAGTTGTTTTGATTTCCTCCTGAGGGATATCTTTCCAGATTCTGTCCAATTTGCGCACTACATCGTCAAAATCACGAGATGGGATAATGCTCTAAATGTTCTCAACTGGGGAGAGAACCGGCGACCTCGTTGTCCGAGGTACGGTTTTGCAAGCACGAAGACAGGCAGTAGAAACTCTCACCTTGTGCGGGAGAGCATTATGTTGCTGAAACGTAAAGCCAGGATGGCTCGCCATGAAGGGCAACAAAGCGGGGTGTAGAGTATCGTCCATTACCGCTGTGCTGTAAGGGTGCCTCGAATGAAAACCAAAGGGGTCCTGCTATAAAATGACATGGCACCCGGAACCATCACTCCCAACTGTCGGCCCCTGTCGCCGGCAACAGTCAGGTTGGTATCCCACCCCTGTCCAAGCCGTCTCCAGACACTTCTTCGCTGATCATCTGGACTCAGTTCGAAGCGGGACTCACCACTGAAGACAAGTCAACTCCAGTTATTGTGATTCCAGGCCGGAGACACCCCGAACAGTGGCGGGGTACCAACCTGACAGTTGACCATCATAAGGCCCGACAACGTGGAGTGATGGTCTGGAAGTGCCATTTATTTTCGTAGCAGGATCCCCTTCGTTGTTATCCGCGGCGGTCTTACAGTACAGCAGTGCTTCGATACGCCCCATTTTGTTGCCCTTCAAGGCAAGCCATCCTGGGCTTACATTTCAAAAAAGATAGTGCCCGCGTGCAGATTGCTAAAGTTTCTGGTGCTTCTCTGCGTGCTTGCCAATCTGCATTGGCCAGCATGGTCGCGGGATCTCTCTCCAACTGAGAACGTGACGAGCATTATGTGCAGGGCCCACGAATCATCTCAGGATTTTGTCGATCTAATGCGCCCGTATGACAGAATTCGGCACGATATCCCTAAGGAGGACATCAACAACTCGATCACTTAATGTCAAGCCGAAACTGCCTGCGTAATGGCTAGAAGTAGACCACGCGTTATTTACTTGCTCAGTTTACGTGCTCTTTCATTTGAATATATCATCCAGGCAGTTTTTCAAAAAATTATAATCATTTGCTTGTCTGTGTAAGTACATCAAATCAACCGATTTCCGTCCTATTCGGTTTTTTTTTCCGGGGGTCTCAGAATGTGTATCCAGAAAGAGAAAATTTATCGCGGTGCGGTTATCTTTAAGCTATATCCGAATTTTCTGACATGTGGAAGTTGTTATTCCTAACATTCATGTTTGCCGAATTACGACACTGACATTTTAAAATTCCGTCTTCATACTTCTTTATGTAGTTCTGGAAAGAGTACTCGAAGAGGAAAATTGGAAATTTGTGGTAAGTTCTAATAAGTCACAGCTGCAAAATACTAACGCGAATTCTTTACAGACGAATGGAAAAACTGATAGAAGCCGACCTCGGGGAAGATCAGTTTGGATTCCGTAGAAATGTTGGAACACGTGAGGCAATACTGACCTTACGACTTATCTTAGAAGAAAGATTAAGGAAAGGCAAACCTACGTTTCTAGCATTCGTAGACTTAGAGAAAGCTTTTGACAATATTGATTGGAATGCTCTCTTTCAAATAGTGAAGGTGGCAGGGGTAAAATACAGGGAGCGAAAGGCTATTTATAATTTGTACAGAAAGCAGATGGCAGTTGTAAGAGTCGAGGGGTATGAAAGGGAAGCAGTGGTTGGGAAGGGAGTGAGACAGGATTGCAGCCTATCCCCGATGCAATTCAATCTGCATATTGAGCAAGCAATAAAGGAAACAAAAGGAAAGTTCGGAGTAGGTATTAAAATCCATGGAGAAGAAATAAAAACTTTAAGGTTCGCCGATGACATTATAATTCTGTCAGAGACAGCAAAGGACTTGGAAGAGCAGATGAACGGAATGGACGTGTCTTGAAAGGAGGGTATAAGATGAACATCAACAAAAGCAAAACGAGGATAATGGAATGTAGTCGAATTAAGTCGGGTGATGCTGAGTGAATTAGATTAGGAAATGAGACACTTAAAGTAGGAGATGAGTTTTGCTATTTGGGAAGCAAAATAACTGATGATGGTCGAAGTAGAGAGGATATAAAACATAGACTGGCAATGGCAAGAAAAGCGTTTCTGAAGAAGAAAAATTTGTTAACATCGAGTATAGATTTAAATGTGATGAAGTCGTCTCTGAAAGTATTTGTATGGAGTGTAGCCATGTATGGAAGTGAAACGTGGACGATAAATAGTCTAGACAAGAAGAGAATAGAAGCTTTAGGAATGTGGTGCTACAGAAGAATGCTGAAGATTAGATGGGTAGATCGCAGAACTAATGAGGAGGTATTGAATAGAATTGGGGAGAAGAGGAGCATGTGGCACAACTTGACTAGAAGAAGGGATCGTTTGGTAGGACATGTTCTGAGACGTCGAGGGATCACCAATTTAGTATTGGAGGGCAGCGTGGAGGGTAAAAATCGTAGAGGGAGACAAAGAGATGAATACACTAAGCAGATTCAGAATGATGTAGGCTGCAGTAGGTACTGGGAGATGAAGAAGCTTGCACAGGATAGAGTAGCATGGAGAGCTGCATCAAATCAGTCTCAGGACTGAAGACCACAATAACAACAACGTGGTAAGTTCTATGGGACCAAACTTCTGAGGTCATCAGCCCCTAGGCTTACACACTACTTAACCTAACTTGAACTAAGTTACGCTAAGGACAACACACACACACCCATACCCTGACTCGAACCTCCGACGGGTGAGTTGAGGGGGGGGGGGGGGGGGGAGGAGAGCGCGCGAACTCGAAGAGGACTTCAGCGATGTAACATGAGTGGAAATTGATCTACATCTACATGGATACTCTGCAGGCCACTGTACGGTGTTTGGCTGAGGGTACCCTGTACACCCACTAGTCATTTCCTTTCTTGTTCCACTCACAGATAGTTCGACGGAAAACTACTTTCTGTATGTCTCTATGTGAGCCCTAACTTCTCGTATCTTATCTTCCTGGTCCTTACGTGCAATGTATATTGACGACAGTAGAATCATTCAGCAGTCAGCTTCAAATGTCGGTTCTCCAAATTTTCTAAAGAGCGTTTCTCGAAAAGAACGCCGCCTTCCCTGCATGGATTCCCATTTCAGTTCCCGAAGCATCTCCGTAACACTTACGTGTTGTTCTAGCCTAAAGGTAACAAATCTAGCAACCCGACTCCGAACTGCTTCGATTTCATCGTTCAGGACGACCTGGCACGGATCGCAAACACTCGAGCAGTATCCAAGAATAGGTCGCACCAGCGTCCTATAAGCGGTCTCCTTTACGAATGAGATGATCCACATTTCCTTAAATTCTTCCAATAAGAAGTTGACCATTCACCTTCTCTATCACAATCATCACATACCCGTACCATTTCATACCGCTTTGCATCGTTACGCCCAGATATTTAAACGACGTGACTGTGTGAAGCAGTTCACTACTAATGCTGTATCCCAAACAATCACAGACTGCAGCCCACCTTGTGTGCCAAATCATTTATGTATACAGAGAACAATAGCAGGCTTATCACACTTCCCTGGGGCAATCCTGATGATACTCGTGTCACTGACGAATAGTCGGCGTCGAGGACTACAAACTGGATTCTATTACTTAGGAAGTCTTCGAGCCACTCCCATATCAACTTATTCTGTATGCTCATATCTTCGTTACAGCCTGCCACAGTGTCAAATGCTTCCCAGACATCTAGAAATATGAAATCTACTTGCTGCCCTACATCCACAGTTGTCAGTACATCATGTGAGAAAAGGCAAGCTGAGTTCCGCTCGAGTCATGCTTTCTAAAACCATGCTGGTTCGTGAATTCTCAATCTCAAGAAAATTTGTTATACTCGAACTGAGAATAAGTTCAAGTATTCTGCAGTAAACCGAAGTTAGGGATATTGGTCTGGTATTTTGCAGGTCCTTTCTACGATCCTTCTTATATACAGGAGACACTGTGCTTTTTTCCAGTCGCGTGGGTCGTTGTGCTGAGAGTGAGATTAGCAGTAAACGAAAGCTACGTAAGGGGCCAGCGCCGTAGAATACTCTTTGTAAAACCGAACTGGAATTCCACTTGGACGTGGTGACTTACTTGCTTTGAAATATTTCAGATGTTTCTCTACGCCAGGGATGCTTATTTCATGGCGTCCATACTGCAGTCTCTCCGACAGTCAAATAACGGCATGTTTGTACGATTCTCCTATGTGAACGATTTCTTGAACTCGCAAGTTTAAAACTTCGAATTTCTTTTTGCTTTCTTCAACAGCCACATCAGGCTGGTCAACAAGGGACTCAATGGAAGCCTTAAACCCGCTTAGCGATATTACATAGGACCATAATTTTTGCGAGTCCTCCGCCAGATCTTATGCTAACGTATGACGGCGGAAGTTGTTGTACGCTTCGCGCGTAGATTTTTTCACAGGCGCACGAGTGTCTGCTAACCTCTGCTTGTCGTTATTTGCGTGTTCTCTTTAGAACCGAGAGTTCAACAGCCACTGCTTCCTCAGCATAGGATTTCGTTATTAAACCACAGTTGGTCTTCTCCATCCTTTATCTCTTTACTATGCACATAACTCTTCACGGTTTACAATCTGCTTGAACTTTCCCCATAATCCCTCTACGTCCATCTTACTGGAATAATGTGACGTCAGTTCACTCTCTAAGTAAGATGCTAACAACTGCTTATCTGTTCTATGTAGCAGAAACACTCTCCTAGCCGTCTTGGTTCATTTATTAACTTCGTAACCAAAGTTGCCGTATTACCACGATCGCTAATCGCCGTTTCTGTACTGACATTGTCGATAAGATCCTGCCTATTTGTGACTACGAGGTATAAGATATTTCATTTGCTTGTGGGCTGCCGAGCTAGCTGCTCAAGGCAGTTTTCAGAAAACGTGTTCAATAGTACTTCGTACGACTGTCTGTCCGTACCCCCTGCAGTGAATCCGTAGACACTGCAGTCTATGGTTGGTAGGTTAAAGTCGCCTTCAACTAGTACGGCATAATCTGGGTATTTACGCGCTACTGACCGTAGATTTTCTTTGAATGACTCTAGAACGCTCAAGGCGGAATCGGCTGGCCGTAAAAAATCCAACAGTTAACTTGGTTTCACCTACACTTGTTATATAACTTCACTGTCGCACCCCAATTCGACCTCAGTAGAGACAAAAAATAAGAAAATAACTGGGCCGTCAGATGACACAAATGTCTGCTCTGCTGCACCATAAGTAAGCAGTCTTGTAATTCTGGTATGGTTCAATGCGCGTGAAGCCTATCAGTGTTTGTTAAGCAAAATCAAGCTCTTCATGCAGCTCAATATTTATGACGTCATATCTCCTGAATTATGTGTCGTACAATGATATAATTTTATAAGTATATCCAGAGACAGATGTAGATACTGTCCGCAAAGCCTGTTGTGAATAGAGTCGATGATAAAGAAGTGATGAAGCTAATGGATTTAACAACGATTTCTTAAGTGTAGATGAAAAAATTGGTAAGAATAGTTCGAAAGAAAATGCCAAGTAGTACTTGGAAGTGTCAGTTTTGAGAAATATTAGTCATATTAATTTTCAACTAACAACCTCTTGTGAAATAAGGAAAATCATTAAATCTTTGAAAAATAAATGTTGCGTTGGAGTAGATGACATCTCTAACAAGATATTAAAACAATGTGGAGCAGTTACAGCTCATGTTCTGAGTCACATTTGTAATGCATCACTAACTCAAGGTTTTTTCCCAGACAGGTTAAAATATGGCATTGTCAAGCATGTCTACAAAAAAGGGGACACCACAGATGTCAATAATTACCGGTCAGTATCCTTGCTTACAGAATTTTCAAAAATCATTGAGGAAGTAATGCATTCGAGAGTGGTTAGCCATTTCAACAATAATAGGATACTGAGTTAATCACAATTTGGATTTCATAAATGCTGTTCCACGGCCAACATAATAGAGTCTTTAAATAGTAAAATGTCACCAATAGGAATTTCTGTGACTTATCCAAAGCGTTTGTGAACCATGACATTATGTTACAGAAATTACAAATCTATGGTATAAATGGAACAGCATATGAGTGGTAGAAGTCATATCTACAGAACAGGAAGCAAAAAGTTTTCTTATATGGTTTAAGTGATTTAAGGAAGTTTCCCACTTCATCTACCTAGGGTGAAATTACATCAGGTGTTTCACAGGGTGCGATCATGAGTCTCATTCTGTTATTGATGTATGTAAATGACCCCCCCTTCTTATCTGAAATTAGAAGCTAAACTGACACTGTTTGCTGATGATATAAGCTTCATTATTTACCCAGTAAAAGAAACTCCAATAGAAAATGCTACAAATAATGTCTTTGGAAATGAACTGTGGATGAAGCCCGACCAACAGGCATTACATGCATTGATAAAAAATGATAGTGCATTGAGAATGGCTAGATTCTAGCTGAAATCTAGATCTCCCAATAAAATTTCAAAAGGTGAATGGCCTTTCAGATCATGATGCACAAATTTTAAGTCTAAAAGATTTTTGTCCTTCAACACATATTAAATATAGTTACCAACTTTTTAGGAAAGCTGATCCAGTTGCTGTACAGACTTTTGTAAACCTTATCAAGGAACAAGATTGGCAAGATGTTTATAGTGCTGATACAGTAGACGATAAATATAATGCTTTCCTCAAGACTTTTCTCGTGCTCTTTGAAAGTTGCTTTCCGTTAGAACGTTTAAAACAGGGTACTAGCACAAACAGGCAGCCTGGGTGGCTGACTAAAGGGATAAGAATATCTTGTAGAACAAAGTGGCAATTATATCAAAACGTTAGAAACAGTCAAAATCTAAATGCAGCAGCCCATTACAAACAGTATTGTAAGGTGCTTAAAAAAGTTATTAGGAAGGCAAAAAGTATGTGGTATGCAGATAGAATAGCTAAGTCTCAGGATAAAATTAAAACCATATGGTCAGTCGTAAAGGAAGTGGCTGGTCTGCAGAGACAGGTCGAGGATATAGAATCAGTGCGTAGTGGGGATGTCCGTGTTGCTGATAAGTCGCATATATGTACAGTACTTAATAATCACTTTCTGAATATAGCAGGTGAACTAAATAGAAACCTAGTCCCAACAGGGAATCATATAGCGCTCTTAGAAAAAAGTGTTCCGAGACTGTTACCTGAAATGCTCCTCCATGATACTGACAAGAGGGAGATTGAGTTAATAATTAAATCACTAAAGACCAAGAACTCTCATGGATATGACGGGGTATCTAGCAGAATACTGAAGTATTGTTCCACGTATATTAGCTCAGTACTTAGCCATATCTGTAACTTTTCCTTTAGCAGTGGTCGGTTTCCTGACCGATTAAAGTACTCGGTAGTGAAGCCACTTTATAAAAAGGGAGACAGGGATAATGTTGACAATTATAGACCTATTTCTATGCCATCGGTGTTTGCTAAAGTTATCGAGAGGCTTGTATATACAAGGTTACTGCAGCATTTAAATTCACATAATTTGCTGTCAAATGTACAGTTTGGTTTTAGAAATGGCTTAACAACTGAAAATGCTATATTCTCTTTTCTCTGTGAGGTTTTGGACGGATTAAATAAAAGGTTGAGAACGTTAGGTGTTTTCTTTGATTTAACGAAGGCTTTTGACTGTGTTGACCACAAAATATTACTGCAGAAGTTGGAACATTATGGAGTAAGGGGAGTAGCTTACAATTGGTTCGCCTCCTACTTTAAGAACAGAAAGCAGAAGGTAATCCTCCGCAATATTGAGAGTGGTAATGATGTTCAGTCCCAATGGGGCACTGTTAAATGGGGCGTTCCCCAAGGGTCGGTGCTGGGGCCACTGCTGTTCCTTATTTATGTAAATGATATGCCTTCTAGTATTACAGGTGATTCAAAAATATTTCTGTTTGCTGATGACACCACCTTGGTAGTGAAGGATCTTGTGTGTAATATTGAAACATTATCAAATAATGTAGTTCATGAAGTAAGTTCTGGCTTGTGGAAAATAATTTGATGCTAAATCACAGTAAGACTCAGTTTTTACAGTTTCTAACCCACAATTCAACAAGAACTGACATTTTAATCAGACAGAATGGGCATGTTATAAGCGAGACGGAACAGTTCAAGTTCCTAGGCGTACGGATAGATAGTAAGCTGTTGTGGAAAGCCCATGTTCAGGATCTTGTTCAGAAACTAAATGCCGCTTTATTTACCATTAGAACAGTATCTGAAATAAGTGACATTTCAACACGAAAAGTAGTATACTTCGCATATTTTCATACGCTTATGTCATATGGTATTATTTTTTGGGGTAATTCTTCTGATTCAAAAAGGGTATTTTTGGCTCAAAAACGGGCTGTTCGAGCTATGTATGGTGTAAGTTCGAAAACCTCTTGTCGACCCCTATTCAATAGTCTGGGAATTTTGACATTGCCCTCACAGTATGTATTTTCTTTAATGTCGTTTGTTGTTAGCAATATTAGCTTATTCCCAAGAGTTAGCAGCTTTCACTCAGTTAATACTAGGCAGAAATCAAATCTGCATGTGGAATGCACTTCCTTGACTCTTGTGCAGAAAGGAGTGCAGTATTCTGCTGCATCCATTTTCAATAAGCTACCACAAGAACTCAAAAATCTTAGCAGTAGCCCAAACACTTTTAAGTCTAAACTGAAGAGTTTCCTCATGGCTCACTCCTTCTATTCTGTCGAGGAGCTCCTGGAAGAGATAAAAAATTAAGCAAATTCCAGTGTTACATTCTTGATTTTCTTTATTTAAACTAACGACTTGTTTCATTTTATGTGTTTCTACAATCGTGTTATAATTTCATGTATTGACTCGTTCCATGACCATGGAGACTTCTCCTAAATGTGGTCCCACGGAACAATAAATAAATAAATAAATAAAAAATAAAAATAGCTGAAATCTATTATTTACAAGTCTTTGGAAAAGTTATTGACTGATTTCCTGCGAATGGGCTTGCTCTGAACTTTGAATAAACACAGTACATCCAATTTTCTACAGCAAAGAGTACAGTTCCTTCAATAAATATAACACATCAACAGAAGTCAGTAGCCATGGTAGAGCATACTAAGTTTTTGGATGTACATATAGATGAGAATCTTAATTTGAAAATTCATTGTTTGGATCTCCCAAAGCGACTAGGTTCGGCAACTTTCGCAATCAGAATAATTACTAACTTTTAAAATACAGAAATTAGCAAGCTACCGTACTTTGCATACTTTCACTTCCACTTTCTAATGTCACACGGAATAATATTTTGGGGAACCTCAAATGTATTCACTGCTCAAAAGAAAGTGATTAGAATAATGTGTGGGGCTCATAATCGCACATCTTGTAGGCATCTCTCTAAAAGGTTAGGAATTCTTAAAACAGCCTCACAGTACATTTACTCAGTAATGAAATTTGTTCTCAACAACATGGACCAAAAGAAAAAAAGGGTTGCACTGTCCTCTATTTACCCTATATTGGGCACAGAAAGGGGTAAAATATGTTGATGTAAAACTTTTCGGTAAATTACCAAATGAAATAAATTCTGACAGACAGCAATAATAATTTTAAAAATAAATTGAAATCATATCTCCTTGACAAATCCTTCTAGACCATAGATGAATTGTTGGATAGGAATAAATAAATCTATAGGTATAATATATGCATTTTGTGCCATTTAAGGGAATGAGTTAGGTAATAAAATTTTTGAGTTAAAAAAAAAACCTTAACTCATGTGTGAATTTCTTATGCGCATGACACGTTCCACATCATAACGGTTACTGTGGGATTGATCAATGGAACACGTAACTTACTAAATAACTACCTAAACAAATAAATACATTAAAATGTCTTGTCTGATGCTGACGTTTTACTGCATGAACAGCGAAAATATAGTATGTGATAAGCTTTTTCAATCTCATCACTTTATGAGGGGTGTCAAGAAGAAGTTTCGTAAGGGGTTTAAATTATTCTTTAAGTTTGTTGGAAGTCACCAAGTGCCCTCATTCTCAAATACTGGATGACTAAAGACCGGGTATTTACGCTCAATGTGTTACACTGTCTGAAGACAAATTTTTAACTAAAGATTATACTCTTAATGAGTACATTATAATAGCATTTTAAATTTTTAAATATGATAAGTACGCGAAATATTGAAAATGAAAATTTTTGCCCTGCTAGCCATTAGACAAGCAACCTGCAACTGGTATTGGGTTCCAGGTTCTGGGTTGCAGGGTAGTCTCCTAGCAATACAGATAGTGCGCCATATGTCTGTAAGTGTGTGTATTTGCACACAGGGCGCAACGGGTGTAAGTCCAGATATTTCTGTTGGTCACTGAGGACGGTGTACTCAACAATATTCCATCTGTATTTACGTCATTTACAGGCTAAAAATTATAGCTATTACAAGTCGTATGTCTTTAGATTAAGTAGTACCTCCAGGTACATGTAGCAAGGGCAAGCCATTAATGCTTATTTTAACCTGTGCCGCAGGTCAGGTGCCGAAGTGTGGAAACGTGGATGCAAAACGGTTAGTCTAAACTGACAGGCGTAGTCCACTTAGTGTTGCAGTTACGAGCGTGTAGAAAACATCAGGTCGTTAAGTTTGTGACAAGTTTGTGGGAAGACTTCGGCGCAGAGAGAAAAACAACCAACACACTGATGCGTGTACGTATTACGGTACCACATATAAAAATGTCTGCCCTTATAACCGTTACACTCTGTATACCTCCTGAAACGTGACAGGCGTATTTTCTCTGGTGTTTTATCAGATATTTGCAATTAAGATTTCGCAATGTGTAGCTAGAGTTAGTTCAAACAAATACTGCCCACCACGTCTTTTCTGCGACTCCTGGCGCCGACGGAATAGGCCGTTTTGTTTCCCATCCCAAACAAAATGATTTTTAAAGTGGAATTTTACGTAGCCATTCAGCACAGTGGTCCCAGTGCGATATTTGTTTTATCGATATTTATTAACAGGGAAAGCAGAACACGAAGAATAAAGAATACTCCAACGATGACACAACCGCTCTGGCCCACACTGACTGTTACCCCCGTGCAGCGCCGCTGCCCAGCCACGGTTGAAGCACTGGTTGTTCTCCGTGTCTACTAAAACATATTGATAAAACGAATGTCTCACCAGACTAATATGGAACGTTCTATCGAATGGGCACGCAAAATTCCCCTTTAAATCATTTTGTTTTGAAAGGGAAACAAACTGACACTCTCTGTCGAGACTGGGTGTCACATGAAAGACGTGACGAACATCATTTGCTTCGGCTCACTCCAATCACACAGAACAAAAACGCAATTGCAAATATCTGACAAAACGAAAGAGAAATTGCTCCGATGACTGTTAGATGACACACCTATTATATATATATATATATATATATATATATATATATATATATATATATATATATATACAGGGTGTCCCAGCTATCTTGTCCACCCAAAATATCTCTGGAACAATAACAGCTATTGGAAAACGACTTTCACCGGTATCAATGTAGGGCTGGGGCCCATGAATGTACATATTTGGAAACATTCTAAAACGAAAGTATATGTGTTTTTTAACACAAACTTATGTTTTTTTTAAATGGACCTCCTATATTTTTTCTTCAGCGATCCATAGTATGACAAAGCACATACACAATGGCGTTGATTGCATCGCAATATTCCCATTACATCCCGAGATATTGAGACGCGAAGTTGACGCTTGAAACACCCGACATGCGCTGCTAGCGCACGTCCTGAGGCTCAGGCGTGAACCCCATGCTGCCGGTAATCGCGATGTGATTGACATGTGTTATCACACCTCCATACTTATCAAGAGGGACACTTACTTGTCAATCACATCGCCATTATGGGCAGCGTGGGGTTCACGCCTGAGCCTCAGGATGTGCGCTAGCAGCGCATGTCGGGTGTTTCAAGCGTCAACTTCGCGTCTCTCATATCTCGGGATGTAATGGGAGTATTGCGATGCAATCAATGCCATTGTGTATGTGCTTTGTCATACTATGGATTGCTGAAGAAAAAATATAGGAGGACCATTTAAAAAAACATAAGTTTGTGTTAAAAAAACACATATGCTTTCGTTTTAGAATGTTTCCAAATATGTATATTCATGGGCCCCAGCCCTACATTGATACCGGTGAAAGTCGTTTTCCAATAGCTGTTATTGTTCCAGAGATATTTTGGGTGGACAAGATAGCTGGGACACCCTATATATATATATATATATATATATATATATATATATATATGAGCCAAAGAAACTGGTACACTTGCCTAATATCGTGTAGGCCCCCGCGAGCACGCAGAATTGCAGCAATACGACGTGGCATGGACTAGACCAATGCTAATGTCTGAACTAGTGCTGGAAGGAACTAACACCATGAACGCTGCAAGGCTGTCCATAAATCCGCGAGAGTATGAGGGTCTAGAAACCTCTTCTGAACAGCACGTTGCAAGGCATCCCAGATATGCTGAGTAAAGTCATGTCTTGGAGTTTGGTGGTTAGCGGAAGTGTTCCTGGAGCCACTCTGAAGCAATTCTGTACGTATAGGGTATTGCATTGCCATGCTGGAATTGATCAAGTCTGTCGGAATGCACAGTGGACATGAAGGGATGCAGGTGATCAGACAGGATGCTGACGTACGTATCAGGGGTCCCATATCACTCCAACTTCACATGCCGCACATTATTACTGAGCCTCCACCAGCTTGAACAGCCCCTGCTGACATGCAGGGTACATGGATTCATGACGTTGTCTCCATACCCTTATACGTTCATCCACTCGTCCGACCAGGCAACATGTTTCCATTCATCAACAGTCCAATGTCGATGTTGACGGGCCCAGGAGAGGCGTAAAGCTTTGTGTCGTGCAGTCATCAAGGGTACATGAGCGGGCCATAGGCTCCGAAAGCCCATACCATTCGTTGAATGGTTCGCGCTGTGAGACTTGTTGATGGCCCAGCATTGAAATCTGCAACAATTTGAGGAAGAGTTGTACTTCTGTCACGTTGAACGATTCTCCTCAGTGGTAGTTGGCCTGTTCTTGCTGAATCTTTTTCTGGCTGAAGCGATGTCGAAGATTTAATAATTTGCAGGATTCAAATGTTCAAATGTGTGTGAAATCTTATGGGACTTAACTGCTAAGGTCATCAGTCCCTAAGCTTACACACTACTTAACCTAAATTATCCTAGGGACGAAGACACACACCCATGCCCGAGGGAGGACTCGAACCTCCGCCGGGACTAGCCGCACAGTCCATGACTGCAGGATTTGCAGGATTCCTGATATTCACGGTACACTCTTGAAATGGTCGTACGGGAAAATCCACACTTCATCGCTATCTCGGAGATGTTGTGTCCCATCGCTCGTGCGACGCCTATAACACCACGTTCAAACTCACTTAAATCTTGATAACATGTCATTGTAATAGCAGTAACCGATCTACCAACTACGCCAAACATTTGTTGTAATATATAGGCGTTGCCGACCGCAGCGTCGTATTCTGCCTGTTTACGTATCTCTGTATTTGAATACGCATGCCTATACCAGTTTCTTTGGCGCTTTTACTGCGACGAAAAAGCGCGCTATTTGTATATTCTTCTTATCATGCCAACTTGGCTTTACGGGCTAATGGCGTGCTGTGTAGTGTACCAATTATTTCCGTTAACTTTTTCGAAGACTGCTGTAAATTTGTTTTAGTAATTAATCACCGTTTTGAGAATACACTTCATGTCCTGCTTTCAAACGAAAACTGAACACAGAGTCGTTAACGCTTCGAAGATGTGTGTCTCAACGTAATTGTTAGAAATTCACTGAACAGAAATTAAATATTGAAAATAAAGTTACAGCAGTCTTCGAAGAAGATTTATACACACAGACATTATATATGGTCTGCACAATAGACTTATAGGATCACTTTTTCGAAACCCCCTAATTGCAACCCATAGCTGCGCCGAAGTTTGAAATTTGGCTCAAAAGTGCGTACAACTTTCCTCTGTTGTGGTGCAAAAACACGCGCCCTGTGACGTCACCCTCGGACTTGACGACGTTTCAAAAGGCAAGGTGTCGACAGTTGCGAAAAGAAAGGCCACAGCTCAGAAGTTGACGTCCGTTTGAGATGTCAACTGGCATGAAATTTCCTCCCAATTCTGCCCAGTGCTATAGAGGACGTGTCACACGACGCAGAGGTCGTCACACCCTTTCTCACTCACTTTCAACCCTCTTTTTGACGCCTCTTTGGTGGAGGTCAGAACCGCGATGCCCAGCGTTGAAATCACACGGTTTTCTTACGAGTGGCCGAATAAGACATTCCAGACACACTGCCGCTTTGCATCGGCATGAAAAGACCATATGAGGTGACATGAAGGTCGTTAATGAAACCACCTGTTTATCTGGGACGCTGATTCCAACACATATCGCTATAGTTCGTGGTGCAATGGGCAAGAAGAAGAGGGTCTTCACAACCTTCGACATTGCTGACACCCTGAGGCGTTTCAGCCCTTCTCTAAGGACATTGTTGGGCTGCATCAACATCGAACGTAATCGCGCCCATTTGGAGCGCAGTGCATCCTCTGTTTTTGCTCTCGTGTACAGGTAGTAACCACTAGGGACCTTTCAAACCCATTCGACAAAATTTGAGCGTGATTCGAAGTAGCAAAGGTTGCTTATGCTTTTTCAACGCTCGTACTTTGCGTCCTCTTGTGGCGTGATCACCAGGGGGTGCGCGACACTGACACATGCGTGAATAAAACGGCAGGGAAGCCATCTATTCCCCCCCCCCCCCTCCCACCAGTTCGTCAAAATCATTGGTGGCAGCTACCTACGTTTACTGTGAAGTTTAGAAATTTCACTATACAGACAGAAGACGTGACGAAGTCCCCCCCTTCAACACTCTCCAGTTCTGGATGGCCTACTACTCGTATTACGTGCAAGAGCTGCAGTGTATCGGCGAGAGAACTGCAGGGTAGTCTGCCTGCAGGCTACTCTTGACTCTAGAGCGAAAAGTGGCAATTGACCCTGAATAAGGAAAAGTGTGAAGTTATTCACATGAGTACTAAAAGAAATCAGCTAAATTTCTATTACGCAATAAGTCACACAAATTTGAAGGCTGTAAATTCAACTAAATACTTAGGGATTACAATTACAAATAACCTAAACTGGAAAGATCACATCACGCTTGTCCGCCCTATTCTGGAGTATTGCTGTTCGGTGTGGGATCCGCACCAGGTGGGACTGACGGGTGACATCGAAAAAGTACAAAGAAGGGCAGCTCGTTTTGCATTATCGCGAAATAGGAGAGATAGTGTCATAGACATGATACGTGGACTGGAGTGGCAATCATTAAAATAAAGGCGTTTTTCGTTGCGACGGGATCTTTTCATGAAATATCAATCACCAGTTTTCTCCTCCGATTGCGAAAACATTCTGTTGGTACCCACCTACATAGGGAGAAATGATCTTCACGGTAAAATAAGAGAAATCAGGGCGTGCAAAGAAAAATTTAAGTGCTCGTTTTTCCCGCGTGCCGTTCGAGAGTGGAACGGTAGAGAGACAGCTTGAAGGTGGGTCATTGAACCCTCTGCCAGGCACTTTATTGTGAACAGCAGAGTAATCACGTAGATGTGGTGTCTGTAGAGTTACATTTCTAACGTCCTCAAGAAACGCGGGTGGGTGGCACTAGGGTTTTGTCGAACTGGGGGTCTTAGAAGGACCCTTTGCCGTTTTATTCACGCATGTTTCTATGTCGCACTATTGCGCCCCCCCCCCCCTGCCCCCTCGCGATCATCCCACGGGAGGACACAAAGTACGAGCGCTGAGGAAACATAAGCATCCTTTGCTGCTTCGATGCTTCGAATCACGTTCAAATTTCATCGAAAGGTGTTGAACGGTCACTAGTGGTTCCAAACAGAACACAAGAGCAGACATTGCAGTCGCACACCACGCTAAAGCCGTCAGATCACGTTTAATGAGGATGCAACCCTACTATGTCCTTACAGAGGAGTTGAAACGTCCGAGGGTGTCAGCAGTGTCGAATGTTGTCAAGCAGGTCTTCCTAGTGGTCATAGCGCTGCGACCTATCGCGTTTTCGACCACGATGGTGTGGAAATCAATGGACCAGGTAAAGAGATGATTTTTCGAACAACTTACGGGTTTGCTGCCGGGTGACGTCGTCGACCACCGCCGGTATTTCGATAGGAGCACACCCTGCCATTCTCAAGGCACAAATGCAGAATGGCAGGGTGTGCTCCTGTCGAAATATCGGCGGTGGTCGACGACGTCACCGGGCAGCAAACCCGTAAGTTGTTCGAACATTCAATTCGCCGGGAAAGGTTAAGGTCTCACAAAGAGATGATTTGATTGACGCTCTTCATACCATCTCCTACGGCCTTCTTGTGCCGATGCAAAGCAGCGGCGTGTTTAGGGTGTTTTCCCCGGCCACTCATGTGAAAACCGCATGATTTCAAAGCTGTGGGCCGTGGTTCTAACCTCCATCTCAGAAGCTCAAAAGAAGGGGTGAAAGTGGGTAGGAGTGGATGTGGCGACCCTTCCATCATGTGACATGTACACTACGGCATTGGGCAGAATTTTGAGGAAATTTCATGCCAGTGTGACATCTCACATGTGCATGAAATTCTGAGCTATAGCCTTTTTCCGCGTGTGTCGACACCTTGCTGTTTGAAGCGTGAATTCGCAGGTTGCCACACTTTTGTACCATTACAGAGGAAGGTTGTACGCGACTTTGAGACAAATTGCAAACTTAAGCGTCGCAGTGGGTGGGAATGACGGGCTTTCGAAAAAGTGACACTTTAATTCTGTTGAGCAATGTACATACATTAAAAAATTAACTAACTGCATGCGACAGAAATCGGTAAATGTGATGTAGATATACAGACAAACAAATGATTACAGTTTCACAAAAATTGTATGATTTACTCAAGATAAAGTTTCACAAACCGAGCAAGTCAGAAACACGTTGTTTCGCCTCTGGCCCTTATGCAAGCATTTATTCGGCTTGGCGCTGATTGATAGAATTGTTGGATGTCTTCCTGAAGATATCGCGCCACAATCTGTCCAACTGGCGCGTTAGATCGTCAAACTCCCGAGATTGTTGGACGGCCAAGCTAGGGTATGGTAACCCAGACAAGCAGTAGAAACCCTCGCAGTGTGCTGGCGCTGTGGTGTAAGGATGCCGCGGCTGACAACCAAAGAGGTCCTGCTATGAAAAGAAATGGCGCTGCCGACCATCACTCCTGTTGTCGGACAGTATGAAGAGTGACAGTCAGGTTGGCATTCCACTGCTGTCTGGGTCGTCTCTAGGCACGTCTTCGCTTGTCATCAGGACTCAACACTGAAGACAATTTTGCTCCAGTCAATGAGACTCCAGCACAGCGGTACGTCGACTATATTCTACGCCCGCTTTTGTTACCCTTCATGGGAAGCCATCCTGAGCTTACATTTCAACAAGATAATGCTCGCCCGCACGCGGCGAGATTTTCTACTGCTTGTCTTCGTGTTTGCCAAGCCCTACCTTGGACACCGAAGTAGCCAGATCTGTCCCAATTGGGAACGTTAGGAGCATTATGGGAAGAGTCCTCCAACCATCTCGACGATCTGACGCCCCAACTGGGCAGAATTTGGCGTAATATCCCTCAGAAGGACATCCAACAACTCTATTAATCAAGGCCAAACCGAGTACTGATTGCATAAGGGGCAGAGGTGGACCAACGCGTTATTGACTTCCTTGGTTTGTGAAACTCTTTCTTTAGAATAGATCATCCAGTTTTTGTGAAATTGTAGTCATTTATTTGTCTGTACATGTACATTACGTCTACAATTTCCGTACCATTCGGATAATTCCTTCGTGGCGCGTCGCTTTTTTTGTCTTAGAATGTACAATGAATATGTGTGTGTGTGTTCGCAGTTGTGCATGTATGTGTGTGTCTGTGTACATGCGAGCGTGTGTGTGTGTGTGTGTGTGTGTGTGTGTGTGTGTGTGTGTGTGTGTGTGTGTGTGCATGCATGCATGCATGCATTACGTGTGTGCAAATCTTGTTCAAAGACTGCTGTAAATTTATTTTTAATATTTACTCTCTATATAGAGATGGTCTAACACCTACGTTGACATACACACATCCTCTACACGTTAACTGGTCTGTGTTCAGTTTTCGTACGAAAATAAGACGTGAAGATGAAGTATATTCTCAACATGGTTATTAATTATTACAATAAATTTACAGCATTCTTCGAAAAAGTTACAGAGATAATTAGTAAGCTGAACAATTCGCTATTAGCCGATAAAGTCAGGCTACCGTGGTCGAAAGAATACATAAATAGCGCGCTTCTTTGTCGCGTGGACATAACTATGACGAAGGAACACATATGTTTTCTCGTGGTAGAGGAGGAATAAATAAACATACAACCAATTTGTTTGCAATGGACGAAATTAGTTTTGTTTTCGTCTGAAGCATGGACTATACCATCAAGCGAATCCCAACATCACTCTTCACCTAATGGTGCATATTTGTAATTGTATACTCTGTATCACTTTAGTTTCATCCTAAGCACTCTAGTCGCACAACGCAGAGTTTTGTTAGAGGCCAACTGATCCCGACAGTCGATCATTTCGCCCTATCAGTGATATTTTATAATAGCAAGACAATGAAATAAACTTCGGCATTAAGCCACGGCTATCGTTAAACTCCTACATGCATCACTAAGAGAGCGAGTCGACGAGTAGGAAGTGATCGCTGACCGTCGCTCTCAGACTCGTCATAGTCGCGAAACTACGGTGGGAAGCCAGCAAACCCGTAACACCCACGCCTTGATTTCTAATGTATGTAACCCTCAACATTAAACTCGTACTCACTCTGTTACTCATCTCTGAGGTGCAGTTGTATACTGAAAGGTATGCTGATCAGGTGAAGACTATCTGTCTTTGGGAGCACTATAAACAAATTCCTAGAAAGTGAAAGTGTGATGAATAAAACATGGCAATGAAAAAGAGCAGAAACTAATACGAGAGAAATGAAACTAACATTTTAGCGGCATTAACTCACAATCCACATGTCACTACAAGGGCGAGTGAGTCTATAACCTGACTTCAAATAGAAAGTTACAATTGTTATGGCAGGCCAAGTAACTCTTATTGAAAGCTGTGCTACACTTGCATGTCACTCAAATACATGATCCTGTTTTTCAGCAGTCACCAAGTCTCTGTTAACAAAGGTCAAAAGGTTCTATCAATCGTTCGCTTTCCCGATGATAGAAAACTGGTCCTTGGTCACAAAGCCATTCGACAACCGCTGCCTGATCGTCCTCAGTGATGAAAACTGTCTTTCACCCCAGATGTTCTTCTATTGTCTTGACGTTTTTGTCTACAGTCGATGTCGATGATCTTCTTCTCCTATTCATATAATTGACGTCTGTACGCCCTCGGTCAGATTGTTGACACCATTCCACTATGGACACGAAATTGCATTTTGTTCACATACATGTCTGATGATGGTCGAAGTAGAGAGGATATAAAATGTATACTGGCAATGACAAGGAAAGCGTTTCTGAAGAAGAGAAATTTGTTAACATCGAGTATTGATTTAAGTGTCAGGAAGTTGTTTCTGAAAGTATTTGTAAGGTGTGTAGCCATGTATGGAAGTGAAACATGGACGATAAATAGTTTGGACAAGAAGAGAATAGAAGCTTTCGAAATGTGGTGCTACAGAAGAATGCTGAAGATTAGATGGGTAGATCACATAGGTAATGAGGAGGTACTGAACAGAATTGGCGAGAAGAGGAGTTTGTGGCACAACTTGACTAGAAGAAGGGATCGGTTGGTAGGACATGTTCTGAGGCATCAAGGGATCACCAGTTTAGTACTGGAGGGCAGCGTGGAGGCTAAAAATCGTAGAGGGAGACCAAAAGATGAATACACTAAGCAGATTCAGAAAGATGTAGGCTGCAGTAGGTACTGGGGGATGAAGAAGCTTGCACAGGATAGAGTAGCATGGAGAGCTGCATCAAACCAGTCTCAGGACTGAAGACCACAACAACAACATGTGAATTTGTGTGCAGTTTAAACGTTTTGTCCACAAACATTGTACTGTCCCGCGTACTATGACTGTGGAATATGTATATAGCTGCCACCACACTGCACTTCAAAGATCACATCACTGATTCCTGTTTCACTGATAAGGCTCTAAGAAGCCACAAGTGCAAACAGTTTCTAACAGACCTGCTTTCCAGTTATTGGAAGACATCCCGCTGGACATTCAATCCATTGTTGTTCTTGTTGTGGTCTTCAGTCCTGAGACTGGTTTGATGCAGCTCTCCATTTTACTCTACCCTGTGCAAGCTTCTTCATCTCCCAGTACTTACTGCAACCTACATCCTTCTGAATCTGTTTAGTGTATTCATCTCTTGGTCTCCCTCTACGATTTTTGCCCTCCACGCTACCCTCCAATGCTAAATTTGTGATCCCCTGATGCCTCAGAACATGTCCTACTAACCGGTCCCTTCTTCTTGTCAAGTTGTGCCACAAACTTCTCTTCTCCCCAATTCTATTCAATATCTCCTCATTAGTTATGTGATCTACCCATCTAATCTTCAGCATTCTTCTGTAGCACCACATTTCGAAAGCTTCTATTCTCTTCTTGTCGAAACTATTTATCGTCCATGTTTCTCTTCCATACATGGCTACACTCCATACAAATACTTTCAGAAACGACTTCCTGACACTTAAATCAATACTCGATGTTAACAAATTTCTCTTCTTCAGAAACGCTTTCCTTGCCATTGCCAGTCTACATTTGATATCCTCTCTACTTCGACCATAATCAGTTATTTTGCTCCCCAAATAGCAAAACTCATCTCCTACTTTAAGTGTCTCATTTCCTAATCTAATTCCCTCAGCTTCACTCGACTTAATTCGACTACATTCCATTATCCTCGTTTTGCTTTTGTTGATGTTCATCTTATATCCTCCTTTCAAGACACTGTCCATTCCGTTCAACTACTCTTCCACTTCTTTTGCTGTCTCTGACGGGATTATAATGTCATCGGCGAACCTCAAGGTTTTTATTTCTTCTCCATGGATTTTAATTCCTACTCCGAATTTTTCTTTTGTTTCCTTTACTGCTTGCTCAATATACAGATTGAATAACATCGGGGAGAGGCTACAACCCTGTCTCACTCCCTTCCCAACCACTGCTTCCCTTTCGTGCCCCTCGAATCTTATAACTGCCATCTGGTTTCTGTACAAATTGTAAATAGGCTTTCGCTCCCTGTATTTTACCCCTGCCACCTTCAGAATTTGAAAGAGAGTATTCCAGTTAACATTGTCAAAAGCTTTCTCTAAGTCTACAAATGCTAGAAACGTAGGTTTGCCTTTTCTTAATCTTTCTTCTAAGATAAGTCGTAAGGACAGTATTGCCTCACGTGTTCCAACATTTCTACGGAATCCAAACTGATCTTCCACGAGGTCAGCTTCTACCAGTTTTTCCATTAGACTGTAAAAAATTCGCGTTAGTATTTTTCAGCTGTGACTTATTAAACTGATAGTTCGGTAATTTTCACATCTGTCAACACCTGCTTTCTTTGGGATTGGAGTTATTATATTCTTCTTTAAGTCTGAGGGTATTTCGCCTGTCTCATTCATCTTGCTCACCAGACGGTAGGGTTTTGTCAGGACTGGCTCTCCAAAGGCCATCGGTAGTTCTTGTTTCGCTTCAGGTCTTTCAGTGCTCTGTCAAACTCTTCACGCAGTATCGTATCTCCCATTTCATCTTCATCTACATCCTCTTCCATTTCCATAATATTGTCCCCAAGCACATCGCCATTGTATAGACCCTTTATATTCTCCTTCCACCTTTCTGCTTTCCCTTCTTTGCTTAGAAATGGGTTTCCATCTGAGCTCTTGATATTCATACAAGTGGCTCTCTTTTCTCCAAAGGTCTCTTTAATTTTCCTATAGGCAGTATCTATCTTGCCCCTAGTGAGATAAGCCTCTACATCCTTACATTTGTCCTCTAGCCATCCCTGCTTAGCCATTTTGCACTTCCTGTCGATCTCATTTTTGAGACGTTTGTATTCCTTTTTGCCTGCTTCATTTACTGCATTTTTATATTTTCTCCTGTCATCAATTAAATTCAATATTTCCGCTGTTACCCAAGGATTTCTACTAGCCCTCGTCTTTTTATCTACCTTATCCCCTGCTGCCTTCGCTACTTCATCCCACAGAGCTACTTATTCTTCTTCTACTGTATTTATTTCCCCCATTCCTGTCAATTGTTCCCTTATGCTCTCCCTGAAACTATGTACAACCTCTGGTTTAGTCAGTTTATCCAGGTCCCATCTCCTTAAATTCTCACCTTTTTGCAGTTTCTTCAGTGTTAATCTGCAGTCCATAACCAATAGATTGTGGTCAGAGTCACATCTGCCCCTGGAAAGGTCTTACAATTTAAAACCTGGTTCCTAAATCTCTGTCTTACCATTATATAATCTATCCGATACCTTCTAGTATCTCCAGGATTCTTCCATGCATGGAACCTTATTTTATGATTCTTGAACCAAGTGTTAGCTATGATTAAATTATGCTCTGTGCAAAATTCTACCAGACGGCTTCCTTTTTCATTTCTTACCCCCAATCTATATTAACCTACTCTGTTTCCATCTCTCTCTTTTCCTACTCTCGAATTCCAGTCACCCATGACTATTAAATTTTCGTCTCCCTTCACTACCTGAATAATTTCTTGTATCTCATCACACATTTCATCAATTTCTTCATCATCGGCAGAGCTAGTTGGCATATAACTTGTACTACTGTAGTAGCCGTGGGCATCGTGTCTATCTTGGCCACAACAATGCGTTCACTATGCTGTTTGTAGTAGCTTACCCTCACTCCTATTTTTTTATTCATTATTAAACCTACTCCTGCATTACTCCTATTTGATTTTGTATTTATAACCCTTTATTCACCTGACCAAAAATCTTGTTCCTCCTGCCACCGAACTTCACTAATTCCCACTACATCTAACTTTAACCTATCCATTTCCTTTTTTAAATTTTTTAACATACCTGCCCGATTAAGGGATCTGACATTCCACGCTCAGATCCGTAGAACGCCAGTTTTCTTCCTCCTGATAACGATGTCCTCTTGAGTAGTCCCCGCCCGGAGATCCGAATGGGGGACTCTTTTATTTCCGGAATATTTTACCCAAGAGGACGCCATCATCATTTAACCATACAATAAAGCTGCATGCCCTTGGGAAAAATGATGGCTGTAGTTTCCCCTTGTTTTCAGCCGTTCACAGTACCAGCACAGCAAGGCCGTTTTGGTTAGTGTTACAAGGCCAGATCAGTCAATAATCCGGACTGTTGCCCCTGCAACTACTGAAAAGGCTGCTGCCCCTCTTCAGGAACCACACGTTTGTCTGGCCTCTCAACAGATACCCCTCCGTTGTGGTTGCACCTACGGTACGGCCATCTGTATCGCTGAGGCACACAAGCCTCCCCACCAACGGCAAGGTACATGGTTCATGGGGGGGGGGATTCAATCCATGTGGTACCATTATGACAGTTGCCTACTTATTTCGCACAGATGATTACAAACCTACTTAACAGGACATTTGGAGATCGTTGGAGCAAGCTTTCGGGAAACATAAAATGGCCTAACACCTCTGGACTTTTATCTGTGGAAAAAATTAAATCACGAGCTCTGCAGGAAAATAGCGAAGACTTGCAAGGATATGAAATGACCTTTGACGTGGACCTGTTTCGCGAAAAGTCCAAAAGAAGTTCAGCGTACAGTATTGTTGGTCCGGAATCGGTTTATAGCATGTATCAGTGCTCAAGGGCATCACTTTGGGTACTTGATACGATAGTCATAATAATGAACACAGGAAGCGTAACTGAGCTATGAGTGCGCTGACATTTGGTACAGGCGGCAGACTTCGTGGGACCTCATCTGCTGCCGGCAGTACAGTCGTTAGCGGTAATGTTATCTTGTTACCATTCGATCAAAAAGTTCTACACGTGTTTTGGTGTAAAAATTCTTTTCTAAGGTTCTTTCCAATGCCATAGAAGAAAGCATACAGTTTCGTTAAACAAACCAAAAACAAAGTCAAATTCGTCACCTATGAACGGTATAAATTACTTGCGCAAGTCAGAAAATTCGCAGCACTGTCTGCATAACTTAGTGAAATCTGCACCCTTACGATTCACTAGCTATACACATATTTTGGGTGGCATGTTAAGGGGATCATACGGCAATCGGATTTTCGTGATTCTTTGTATTTATGGTACTTAAAATTCAGAACTTCAGTCCAGTCTCGCAAAGTAGTGCGACGCAACTCTAATAAATTATCAATTTTCTCAACTTTGAAGTTCTGCGATAGATTTGAATTCACTACAGTTAGGGCAATTTTTGACGGACCACCTTCTTTTATTGATGGCACTTAAGGCTGGCTGTCTGGTTTCAATCATTTCGTCACTTTTTTTCGTTCATTTAGAATACCTACGTCATTTAAATATAAAATTTATGAAATATATGGTAATTAACACTTATCCGATTGTCATTGTTTATGAAAATACATGTGAACTGAGGGGAAAAGTGATAACAGAGAGCATCTTTTCATGGAGAGAATTAACAGTAGGCCTACTTGCCCTCATGTTTACAAACTTCGAAGAACGCACGTTACTATTAGCTGACATTGAACGATGCTTGCAGAAACCGAGATCCCATGCTACTGGCCCGAAGACTGAGATTCGGTGTGGAAGCTAGCAGACTCGATTGACTGGGTGAATGGCAAGGGGTGCAAGCCAGGCACTCTGCAATCTTTCCCAAACGAGTGTATCTGGTAAAAAAATTTGATTGTCTCACATCTCATAGCTTCAGTCGTCAGGTCCATGATGATCTACCCATCATTTCATTAATGGTCATAGTTATTGTGGTATTTCGAGATTAAGTAAACTACTGCAAGACATCTAGATAATTGGCGTTGGAAAATAGGGGTCGCTGTGAATATGCGATTGTGCATGTTAGGTCATATAATGCTGCATGTGAAACGTAACTAGCTTAGTGAATTATTATTTAAACTTAGAAGGCTATAGCTGTCTATCACCAATCTTGAGAACATGGATTGTATATAGAGCACTCCCTGCCTATCGTGCACGTCAGCGAAAAATCCAGAATGGTATATTCGTAACATTCCTTGTATCTCATTAACAGTTTGAGGTACCGAAACAAGATTTTGTCAAGTACACATAGAGTAGAGTAGTTTACCATACGATTAATATGCTATATTTCATATCTAGCATGATATTCAAGCAATTACAGATTTTTCAATGAAATAATGTAATTTTTAGGGGCCATCGATAGTTGGTGAATCGAGAATTGCTTTGAGTAACAATATAAATGAAGATATTATATGTTTATTTTTATATTATGAAAGAATATTTTCACAAACTATTAATTTGTATTGCTCTTGGTTAATAGTTAAATAACACACTGTTTCAGGATTCAGTCGCATTTCAACTGCTATAGAATATTGGCGAGATGAATTTTTTTGACCTCTACTATGTTTTGCCAAAAGAACCAAATTGTAACATGCCTACAAGAGAACTTGCGTATTACTCAGAACTCGTCACTGATACCATTTCTCTGAAGAAAAAAGGAAATAAGAAGTCTAGGGAAAATAAATCGCTACTTCTGTGGAAATTTCGGCGGAATCGTCTATCACAAGGTATTTTTAATATTTTTAATAGTAAATGATGTGGATTAAAACTGGCGAAACGGATTTTATTTCTATAAGCAGCAGTCGAATGAAAACTAGACAGATGGAAAATAAAGTAAGTAAATTGTTCATTATTTCGAAAGTAGTAGCCACATCTGTTAGCTCATTATCCGACTTTGAGACAAGCTAGTCAATGCCTTCATGGAAACTCTTTGGGGTTGCTTAGAAATCGTGATTGTAACCAGGCTTGCACCTCTTCGTCCAAAGCAAATTAAAAGCCTCGAATGTCTTTCCTTAGGGCTTCAAAAATATGGACATCGCATGGCGAGAGCTCTGGACTCAACGGAGGATGTGTAATGACTTACCATCGAAACCTCTGCAGCGTACTCGAAACGACCTTGGCAACGTATGGGCGCTACGCTGCAGAATTTTCGCTGGGAAGCCCTTACACATCTTTCCTACAGTCTCAATCTCTCTGCATGCTATTTCTATAATTTTGGAGCCCTGAAGAAAGACATCCACGGCCGCCAATTTGCTTAGGACGAAGAGGTGCACGCCTATGTACAATCGTGGTTCTGTGGTAAAAAAAAGAAAAAAAATATATATGGTTCAAATGGCTCTGAGCACTATGGGACTTAACAGCTGAGGTCATCAGTCCCCGAGAACTTAGAACTACTTAAACCCAACCTAAGGACATCACACACATCCATGCCCGAGGCAGGATTCGAACCTGCGACCGTAGCGGTCGCGCGGTTGCAGACTGAAGCACCTAGAACCTCTCAGCCAGTCCGGCCGGCCTCTGTGGTCAACTGCAAACATTTTGGCCGTCTTGTTTCACAGTGGGATAAATGCATTAACAGTTATGGCGACTGCTTTTGAACTAAAACACAGTTTACTTACTTTTTTCCACCTGTCTCATTTTCATTTGATTGTCCCTTACACAATGATGAAACATTTATAGGGACAGCTGTGTACAGACCACAATTTATTGGTTATGAACTATAGACTAAAACTGAAGAAACTGCAAATAAGTGAGAAATTAAGAAGATGAAACCTGGATGCATTGAAAGAACGAAAGGTTGTTGAGAGTTTCAGAGGGAACATTAGGCAACGAAGGGAAAGGAACACAGTAGAAGACGAATGGGTAGCTTTGAGGAATGAAATAGTGAAGGCAGCAAAGGATCAAATAGTTAAAAGGGCAAGGATTAGTAGAATACTTTCGAGAGCATAGGACAATTTAATTGATGAAAGGAGAAAATATTAAAATACAGCAAATGAAGAATGCGAAAGGGAAAACAGGCGTTTAAAAAATGAAATTGATAGAAACTGTAAAACAAGAACGGCTATAGAACTATTTGCAAGGCTATAGAAACATGTATTACTAGGAGAAAGGTAGATACCGCCGAAAGGAAAATTAAAGAGGCCTTTGGAGAAAAGAGAAGCAGCTGTATGAGTATCAAGATCTCAGTTGGGAAACCAGTGCTAAGGAAAGAAGGTAGAGCTGAAAGGTGGAAGGAATGTATAGACGGGCTATACAAGGAAAATGATCCGCCTCGGTAGCTGAGTGGTCAGCGCGATGGAATGCCATGCAAAGGGGCCCGGGTTCGATTCCCGGCTGGGCTGGAGATTTTCTCCGCTCAGGGACTGGGAGTTACGTTGTCTTCGTCATCATCATATCATCCCCATGGACATGCAAGTCGCCGAAGTGGCGTCAATTCAAAAGACTTGCACCAGGCGTCAGGTCTGCCCGCCGCGAGGCGCTAGCCACATGACATGTAATTTAACAAGGGAAATGAATTTGAAGGCAGTATTATGGAAAGGAAAGAGGAGATAGACAAAGATGAGATGGGAGATACGATACTGCAAGAAGAATTTGGCAGGGCACTGAAAGACCTAAGTTGAAAGAAGGCCCCTGGAGAGGACTATATTCCCGCCGAATTACTGAGATCCTTGAGAGAGCCCAGCTATGAAAAAACTATTCCACCTTATATTAAAGTTATATCACAAAGGCGAAATACCGTCCAACTTCAAGAACAATGTAATAATTCCAATTCCAAAGACAGCAGGTGCTGAACGGTGTGAACATTACCGAACTATCGGTTTAATAAGTCATGGTTGCAAAATACTAACACGAATTATTTACAGAGAAATGAAAAAATGCTGGCAGAAAACGACGTTAGGAAAGGTTAGTTTGGGTAGGAAAACGAATGGCAACAGTGAACCTACTTCTCTTACACGATAGGTTAAGAAAAGGCAAAACTATATTTATGAAGCCTTGCTAATTGTCTGTCACTAAACTTTGAAAAAAAAAAAAAAATACGCGTTGTATGCAGTTCAGAACTTGTAAGAGTTCCCTCTCCCCCTCCCCTCCGTCCCAGTCCAGTAAATGCCTAAAGTATGGCGACAAGGAGACAGAAGAAGCTGACAGCGTTAAATTCTTAGGATTATAGGTTGATAAAAAAATTCGCCTGGGAAGAGCAAACCGCATTGCTGCTGAAGCGCCTAAACAAAATCTTTATTTACAGTGTGGATGTTGCCAAAGATATGTGTTACAGAAACAAAAAGCTAGCTTACTTCGCTTATTTTCATTCATTAATATCATATGGGATCATTTTTTTAGGTAGCTTACCAAACCAAGCTAAAGATTTCCGAGTTCAAAAGGATGTATAGGAATTATTTTTTGTCTCAACTCAAGGACCTCCTTCATAAGTCTGTTGAAGGAGCTGGAGATATTAACTATAGTTGTCCAATATATTTATTCATTAATGATATTTTTCATAAATAATATCTCTCTCTTTCAGACCCACAGCTCAGTTCAGCGAATCAATACGAGAAATAACAATAATCACAGAGATTTGAATTCACTTACTTTCATCCAAAAAGATATCCATTGCACAGGGAAACATATTTTCAATAACTTGTCAGCAGTCATAAATAGTGTTACTAATACAGCTCAAGAGGAGCCTCAAGAATTTGTTAGTGGCCAGCGCCTTCTATTCCACTGACGAATTCTTGGTAGATTCAAATTATGTATAGATATTACCAATAATATTAAATAATTTAGTACTTAGGATCTGACCTCTGTACATTTTCAGTGCAGTAATGTACTAAATATAAATGTGCTGTAAACTGAATCCTAACAATTATATGCTCTTCATTTTATTGTACATTTATATGTTTTGCGACAAATTTGTTATTACCTTTTAAACTAAAATGTAAGAATATTTGAGTTATTTCACATTCATGGGGACCGTTTCCTTAGTATCTGTGGAACAGACATAAACATACCTAATACCCGGCAAAAAAGTGATGCGCGCAGAAGACATGGTCGAATTTCAGTATAATTTCGCACACTATCGGCGTGTATGTAAATGATTGGGGTTGCAATTCTCTGTGACAGATAGAACAGCCACGAGAGTGCACTGGTGTTGTTCGTGTTTAGTGTTGTTACCAGGTCCGGTAGGGTATGTAAGGGGTTTGAAGAGCGTCAGATGTTGAGCGATCACTGTGAGACAGACGGTGATACTTGTGTGAGAAAGCGTTATCAGTACCTGACGCAGTTTAAAACAGGCCTCATTGTGGGTCTCCATTTGGTCGGCGGGTTGAATCGTGCAATATCTTAAGTTCTTGGGCATTCGAATGTCACAATGGCCCAATTTTGAACCACATGGGACGTGGGGGCAGGCATAGTCGTCATCTGAGGTCAAGTATTTGACTTCTTGTAACATTCTGTGTCAGCCCGCACTGTTGTCGGGGACTAGCAGAAGCCAAACTAGAAGAAATACCGTCTCATGCCTAGGCTGCCGTTAAATGCGCAATACGAACGGAGACTGTAGTGGATCTGTGGCTGGGAAGCATGGATTGCCGATAAATGGCATCACATTGTGACCAGTAATAGAAACACGGTTCTGCTCTACCCTGGATGACCATCATCGGAGGTTATGGAAGCTATCTATGGAGAGATCCTATTGTTCCAATGTTTTGGAGAGTCACAGCGGTGTTACTTCTGGCACTGTAGCGTGGAGAGCCATTGGATATGACTTCATGTCACGTCTGGTAGTTATTGACGGAGCTGTAATGTCACAACAGCACCTCACGCACATCCTGCTTCCTCATGTGTTTCCTCTCAGGCGATAATATTGTGGTGTCATTTTTCAACAGGAAAATGCTCGTCCAGACATAGCACATTTCTCTATGAACTGTCTGCATGATGTTGAGGTAGTCCCGTGTCCTGCAAGAACCACAGATTTGTCCCCGATGGAACAGGTGTTTGACCAGCTCAGAAATCAGATCTGTCCCAGTGCCAATATCCAATGTATGAAGGACCAGTTACAACAGTTGTGGGCCAGGTTACCTCAGAAGAGGATACAACATTTTTATGGCATCTTTTCCAACCGAATCAGTGCATAAATCCAGTCAAGAAGAGGTACAACATCACACCGGTAAGTGAACTCGTATTGCCAAATTCTTTCTAAATATTACTCGATGTTTTCATTACTGATGTAACATCACATATCCTTTGAACCCGCGAATTTTATTTCATTTCCTCCTCCACTTCTGGAGGCTCCACATTTTTGTCAGGCAGAGCATGCGATAGGTGTGGATGTAGAAGAGCTCTTAATGATATCAGTTCCTTGACGATTGGGCCTCCAGTGAAATATATGTCTTGAAGGGACATTGTAAGTAAGGTTACAGTATCACTGCTTAAAACATTTATTGTCTGTTACTACGTAAACATAAAACGTTTACTGCGTGAACTGTCAAAAAAAAAAAAAAAAGTAGCCGACCGCTGTGGCCGAGCGGTTCTAGGTGCTTCAGTCCGAATCTGCGCTGCTGCTACGGTCGCAGGTTCGAATTCTTCCTCGGGCATGGATGTGTGTGATGTCCTTAGGTTAGTTAGGTTTAAGTAGTTCTAAGTCTAGGGGACTGATGACCTCAGATGTTAAGTCCCATAGTGCTTCGAGCCATTTAAACATTTTTGTCAAAAAATTACAGGAAATATTTACAATATCATATCAAAATATTACGCCACGCTGTACAAAACAGCACAAAAACGAAGTGAAATCGATATTTAGAATTGCGCGTGAAATATAACAACAGTCCCAGATACACTCACACCATATGTTGTATAGACGTCAGAACAGCGAAGACGTACTTGAAAAATGAAATTTCCCGAAGCAGCTGTCGTAATAATTAATAAATGTTTTAAGCAGTGATACTGGAACTTGTAATCTTCCCACTCCTTCCTGCTTCTAGCTATTGTCCGCATTAAACACTGTCCAGTCCAAGTAATTAATAAGCAAAGTCTTTATGAAGATTTCGAGAGGAGCGAATGTTACAATAAACTTTCAAGTTTACGTAGCTTATAATGTCGAGATGGCTCCAGCTCTTCTTGTTTAGAGGTCTGCTTCTTGAAGCTGAAAATCTCTCATCAGGCCCTCACGGGTGGTTTGAACTAAATAAATTTGAAGATTGTTGTTGCAGAATTTTTTTACGTAAATATATTTTCTCACATTTTAATATAAATACAGTCTTTTGATTTTTCACATTAACAAAGCTGAAATTACATTGTTCGCACCTATTATACAAAAATATGTCCGATCACATCAGAGGCAAGCTTACGACTCTCACATTCTCTGGAAAAAAACAATATTCCAAAGGGTTTACAATTTTTCTTAACAATTGAATTCCTACTACCTTTCGTTACGTTATTAAATTCGATTATTATTTCATAAATGAATCCAGAAATAAACTTAGTAAACAGTACAGGATTGCGTAATTAATAATAGAAGTTTTAAATGTGCAAATATTTCGTAATTTCAAATGTTTCTTAAAAAAAAAGTAGCTATTCATTCAGAATTGGTACTTATCGATTATAACATCGAAACTAAAATATTTTAGAAAATAATTCCTTTTCGTAAATTTTAGCTTGAAATATATATGTATAAAATTATATGAAAGTTTTCAGAAAAGCAGCTGAGATAATACTGACCTGTCCAAAATTCGATAAATAATACTGATATCGACAACTACTGTCGAGGAAAAGTAATGCTAGAGGAGGATGTCCCGTTACAACCTTACTTTCGATCTCGATTGCATTTGCCACAATTTACAGGTGTGAAAGTAGATTTTTGAGAGTGATAACTACAAAAACGAAACTGAGAAACTGAATGAACCTGAAGCATGACTTAAGAAAAGAAATAGGCAGATTTCGTACCCAGTAGAAAAAGGATTGTTAGAAGTAAGCAGAAGATATCGTTTCATTGAGTTATTACTCTTATGTTCCAACATTGCTGGGGCAGTGGATTACATCTGTTGTTCATTGGTAATGGACTCAGAAAGGCAGGGGAGTACTGCTGTACGTTCTGTTCAACTCGCGTTACTGCCACTGGCAGGCGACAGAAGAGTGTTAAGATTGCAGCTGAGGGAAGTGCACACACTGGAAGCCGTATTTAGACAACTGCGACACGAGCTCTTTCGACGCGCGTTTCCAGTAGCTGACGGGTTTGCGCGGCGCGTCTGTGGACAGCCCTGGCGGTGTCGGGCGCCGGCGCCACTGCACGCACGCCCCGCGGCGCTTCCGGTGACGTCACACACGCGCCGCGCCAGGCGCCGCCGCCGCCGCCGTCGCGGTCGCTGGTCCCGCCGGCTGGCCGTGCGTGGGTGGGGGTACTTCCGCGGCGCCACTGTCTCACGGCCCGGCGTCTGCATCTGCGCCGTCGGGAACGAGCGCAGGCAGTCGTCCCTTCCTCGAGCTCGCTTGCACCGAAGCGAACGGAAGCGAACACACATTACGCTCGCGTTGTGCTTCTTTTTTTTCGCCTTTATTTTTATTTCTCCACGAGGGGCTGGTTGGGAGTGGGTAACACTGCTTTTGAACTTAAGTCATGCATTTCTTACAAAGGTGTATAACAAATAAGGTTATATTATTGGTTTTAAGCAAATGACAATTAGACGAAATTTTCAGCGGATCTGTGTTTTACGTGGGATTTAAGAATATTGGGTTCGTACGTAACCTCGTAGCGTCTTGTTTTCCTCGCTGATTTTCCGGTAGTTATGAGTTTATTTATCGATTGTCTTTCATCTACATCTACATCTACATGATTACTCTGCAATTCACATTTAAGTGCTTGGCAGAGGGTTCATCGAACCACAATCATACTATCTCTCTACCATTCCACTCCCAAACAGCGCGCGGGAAAAACGAAAACCTAAACCTTGCTGTTCGAGCTCTGATTTCTCTTATTTTATTTTGATGATCATTCCTACCTATGTAGGTTGGGCTCAACAAAATATTTTCGCATTCGGAAGAGAAAGTTGGTGACTGAAATTTCGTAAATAGATCTCGCCGCGACGAAAAACGTCTTTGCTTTAATGACTTCCATCCCAACTTGCGTATCATATCTGCCACACTCTCTCCCCTCTTACGTGATAATACAAAACGAGCTGCCCTCTTTTGCACCCTTTCGATGTCCTCTGTCAATCCCACCTCATAAGGATCCCACACCGCGCAGCAATATTGTAACAGAAGACGAACGAGTGTAGTGTAAGCTGTCTCTTTAGTGGACTTGTTGCATCTTCTAAGTGTCCTGCCAATGAAACGCAACCTTTGGCTCGCCTTCCCCACAATAGTCTTTCCAACTGAAGTTGTTCGTAATTTTAACACCCAGGTACTTAGTTGAATTGACAGTGTTGAGAATTGTACTATTTATCGAGTAATCGAACTCCAACGGATTTCTTATGGAACTCACGTGGATCACCTCACACTTTTCGTTATTTAGCGTCAACTGCCACCTGCCACACCATACAGTAATCTTTTCTAAATCGCTTTGCAACTGATACTGGTCTTCGGATGACCTTACTAGATGGTAAATTACAGCATCATCTGCGAACAACCTAAGAGAACTGCTCAGATTGTCACCCAGGTCATTTATATAGATCAGGAACAGCAGAGGTCCCAGAACGCTTCACTGGGGAACACCTGATATCACTTCAGTTTTACTCGATGATTTGCCGTCTATTACTAGGAACTGCGACCTTCCTGACAGGAAATCACGAATCCAGTCGCACAACTGAGACGATACCCTATATGCCCGCAGCTTGATTAGAAGTCGCATTTGTTATTTGTAATTCACTTTTTCCATTTGAGTTTACATATCGTCAGTCTGTCATTTGGAGATAATGAGTGAAGCTGTGAACTCTAGAAAATTGAATGCCAAGTGGAGAAATCGAAACATTTCCGACATATTCTTCGTCTGAGTTCACTAGAGGGGTGACAGCAGCGGGGGCAGCCAGAAACATTTGTGCCGTGTATGGGGATAATGGGAATGGACACAGCACGGCATCAAAATTGTTTTCTCGTTGGAAGAAGGACCGCTTTGACATTAGTCATCCTCCACGTAAGAAAAAACTTCAGCATTTGATGAAGATTGTTTAAAAGCATTAATCCAAAATGACTCATGTCACTGTACTCGAGAACTGACAAATTTGATGAACTGTGATCATTCCACATCGTGCGACATTTGCATGCAATGAGGAAAGTTCAAAAATTGGGCATCGTATGGGCACCACATGCTAAGAGCCAAAATCACAAAACTCAGCAGGTGGCCATATGAGCATCTCTGCTTGTTCTTCATCAACTGGCTCGTGAACAACACCGACATTCCCTACCGTTACTGGTGACAAGAAATTGGGTCTTTGTGCTAACATAAGGAAGCAAGTCTCCGTGCACAAGACCTGCCCGCATCCACAAAAGATAATGCTATGGATCTAGTGGAACAGCGACGGTGTGGTGCTTCCCCGAGGTGTAACCATCACTGTTGACATTTATTGTCAACAACTGAGACGTCTTGCACACGCGGTCCATGAACAACGACCAGGAAGTCTGCTGGAGTAATGCTACTCCGTGATAACGTACGCCCGTATTCTGCAATTTTTGGAAATTTGTGGTAAGATGGGACCAAACTACTTTGAGAGATGGGACAGTCTCTCGGCTTTCACACTACTTAATCTAACTTAAACTAACTTACACTAAGGACAACACACACACCCATGCCCGAGGGAGGACTCGAACCTCCGACGGTGGGAGCCGCACGGACCGTGACAAGGGGCCCTAGACCGCTCGGCCACCCCGCGCGGCTGCCATTCTGCTACATGGATAAAAAAAAAAAACAACACTATATAGGACTTGGGAAGTCATTCTGCACCCACCTTATTTTCCTGATCTTGCGCCCTCAGATTTTCACCTTTTCCGCTCTCTGTCGAACAATCTTCGAGTAAATAGGAGGAGGAATTCCGCCTTATCCAAGACACCTTTTCAGTCTTGTTTTACCCAGACAAGTTTCAGCACTTTTTGTGCTATCTTCAGTGGACTATTTTTTATTTTCTTACTCTAACATTGTCGTTACATATTAAATTTAGCGAAACTTTCGGTACATAATATTAACAATTGTGAATGAATAAATGTTGTAAAATATTATACATTGTTTGTTCACAGTTCACAGTTGAGATTTGTATTAACGACCTGATGCACTGTGTGTTGTTTATAACATTATGTCTAAACTTCTAGTTATAGCTTAATTGGCAAAAGAGTGGATGTATGCATAAATTTACATACCTTACACGATGCTATTGAACATTTATGTTTGGTAGCTATTCTGTTACACAATCTACAACTTCTCATCTGCGAACAGCTGACCGTAATTTTTATTTTTCTGTTAACTGTACATTTACAACCGAAAATGAGAGTAGACAAAATAAACCACAAAACACAAATACAAATAACACATAACCATGAAACACACCCACAAACAAAACACACAACAAATCAGCAGACAGTGAGCAACAAATGGCACATGATGACTTACAACAACAAACACACAAGGTGGGTCATATACTAAAGAAACAAGGACTCAACATAGATACAGAACCAACAACACAATAAAAAGCAGACGAAATACCACCAACACTGACAAGTACAGCCAGGTCGGTATATACCAACTTATTTGCAACTGCTGTCAATCTGTATATGTGGGTGAAACATGCAGGAATTTCAGAACCGGATATACAGAACATCTCAGAGCATTGAAAAGCAATAGCTCACCCTAAACATTCACAGACCACCTGATAGCACAGAATCACCACCCAACAAACATTGAAACTCATCTGCATATCCTTAAAACTAGTGCCAGCTTATACCAAAACTTAACTATAAAAGAAAACTATCACATCCAAAAATCAATAGCCCAAGGAAAGGAATTACTAAATGAATACACATCACTGTGCAATAAAACCCTCTTTGCCACAATTGAAGAACTATAAAAATAACACCCACACCAAAATTACTCATGAGGGAAAAAAACACCCATTTTCTCTCTCCAATTCTGAACACACACACACGCACACACACACACACACGCACACACACACACACAAATACTCACACCAACCAAACACCACATACGCCACATACACTTCAAACTCACGCGTCTCACCCAACAAATCACGCTATGAAACAAATGATTACTACACAGCCACAACAATATGTAATAGCAGTGAAAACACAGTCCATGTTTCGAAAAATCATAGAAAGTGCAGTGTCAAGCGGCCACAGGTCACGAACTCAGCCTATTCACCTCGCCAACACATATGAGAAAGCACTACAACACTAAAGCCGTAAGTTACACACAAAAACGTGATATATACTAACTTCCATTTGTAAATGATAATAGACAGAAAAATAAAAATTACCTTCTGCTGTTTGCAGATGAGAAGTTGTAGATTGTGTAGCAGACAACATAAATGCCCAATAGCATCATGTATGGTATGTAAACTAATGCATACATCCACTCTTTTGCCCATTATGCTATAACTATAACTATAGACATAATGTTATAAACAACACACAGTGCATCAAGTCGTTAATACATATCTCAACCGTGAACTAAGAACAAACGACGTATAATATTTTACAACAATTATCCATTCACAATTGTTAATATTATGTACTAAAATTTAGCTAAATGTTACTATATAACAACAATTTTACCGTAATAAAGTAGAAAATAACCCAATGAAGATAGTACAAAAAAGTGCTGAAACTTGTCTGGATAATACAAAACTGAAAAGGTGTCTCGCATAAAGCGGAATTCCTCGTCCTATTTTAATAGCAAGCTCGGACATAAAAAGAAGAACTGCAACACGACAAGATGATTAACCTTCAAGGAATTTCCTTCCCGGATTAAAATGCGCTCTGAACATGGTTCACCTCAAAACAACATGATTTCTACAGCTGTGGAATCGAAAACTTACCCCAGCGATGGCAGAATGTTGTAAATAGTGGAGGAGAGTATGTTATTGATGACAATAGAGATTGTGTGTATCTGTTGTGTTTATAAAACATATGGAAAAACACTATGAACTTATGCACCAACCCAATACATATAGACGATGATGTCGGCGCTGCTATGATGTAATGGTGGGAGTGGCAATCAATGAAAAGGTGTTTACAGTAATGATACCCCGAAGAACTGTAGGAGGTACATAAGTAGTGGAACAAAGTTCATACGGCCCCATGTTGCATTGTTGCTAAATTTATTCAAGATGGCGGATCCAAGATAGGGGCAATAGATATGGCAATATGGCAATTACATCATGGTGGGAATTTCAAATTTTGGTGGGAAAATAGGTCAACTGGGCTACCTCCACTAACCTAACCTCCTCCCCTCCCCTCCGCCAGAAAATGGCGGGAAGTTCAAATTTTGGTGGAAAAGAGGTTACTTGTGCTACCTCCACTGACCTAAGAAAATGACGGAAAAAAGGTGAATTGGACTATCTCCACCAACCTTGAGAGATTATAGGGCACTCTCACTTCTGATTTGGTGTTATGCCGCTTCATGTTCTTAGGGAATATGATCTTTATTGCGATTTGACTTCATACATCTTGATGAAATGGTGGGCAGTAGTTAATGCTCTTGGAAAGGAATAACGGTAAGCTTTACCTGCGTTCAAAGGAATAGGGTGCTGATTTAAACGATTGGAGTAAAAGAGCAGGGCGTGCGGAACCTGGGTGTAAATATTTCTGGACTGCCGAGTTCTGCGGTCTCATTGTGCAGACACATTAGTTGCACCAGTTGGGAGGGAGCTGCATCCAGGTAGACTGACTAGCGCCGAGAAGTCGCCGCTGCAATGACCAGTGCATTGTAGACCGGGAATAAAGCAGAGGTTGGGCCCTTGTTAGGCAGGAAGACGACAAAACAACTGTGAGCGTTCTGCGTATTTCCATGGGTCAGGCACTGGCGCCCAGATGTCAAGACTCTGTTACAAAACATATTTGTGAAAGCACGAGGATTTTAGCGAGTTTATGGCTGTTCTTCGGAAACTTTGAAATGGACGCAACAGGGGAGTGCCACTTAGAGCCCATGCCAGTCACCTTCTGAACCATCAGAGGTACTGCTTCTAGCATCACACACACAACGAGTGATGCATGGGTGTATTTATTTGTCTTGAGTCGGCTGTCTAAGCATTTGACATATTCCGTCATGCATAGTTGTGGCACGGAGTCAAATTGGTTTGGTAGACCAGCAAACGGGTCCACCTGCAGACTGGAATCCACCGGTTTCAGAGGTTCATAGGAAAGTACCTACGTTCCGAATTAACAGAATGCGAGACCAAATACTTGCATTTTTCGGGTGCGCGTCATTAATAAAAGATTGCGGCCGTCCGTGACTTCAGTCGCCGAATGCATCATGGTGTGCCGTTCTGACCAGCAGGTGGATAAGGTATTCGCAACTACGGCCTAGGGCTCCAATATATGTTTCTCAGCACCCTGTTTTTTCGAACCATATTTTCCTTTTTGGAATGGCAGAATATAGATGCTTGATGGTGGCGTAGTTTTTGTGGCATAACCCGGATTCTTGTGTATGAAGTCAGATAAAGTTGTTAGTGTTCCGGTTAGTGTCGTGTGGCGATCCCCAGCTGATCACTTCGTCCACCATAGACCCCATGTCAGTGAAAGCGTTTATCAAATAAAAATGTTTGTGTGACATTTCTTTAGTCATTTTTGTTGTCTTGTGATGTTAAGGATGAATAAATCTATTGTCATTTAGATCACAACTTCTCTCTGAGTTCTGATTAACAGTACCTTCCAATTTTATTATTAAAGTCTAGATTTGAAACATAAGTAGAAGGCTTTCAACCAAAGTCATCCAACCACTACCTCTTCCTTGGAATTGGGGCGAGTATAGCCCAGTTGGTTAAATGATGAAGCTATAGTAGCTACACATACTATTACCATCCTTACAACTGTATCTTTCTATATATGCCAACTACTTGTCAGTACCTGGAGTAGTTAGTACCATGGCAGGGTTGGTGAAACAAACTCATTCCAAGGACGATGTTGTCGGTGTTTGTTGGTCCTGTGAAGATGCAAAGGAAGACCTGAAGAAGAAGAAAAATGGAATTCTCCTTTCTGATACTATTCGAGCAGTTATTGTAGGTCCACACAATTGTGGCAAGACTAATGTCCTTTTAACGCTGCTAACACATGCAGATGGAGTCCGATTTAAACATGTTTGTGTATTCCCAAAAACACTGTTTCAGACCAAGTATCAGCTATTACAGTAGCTATTGCGCAGTCTAAAGGGTGTTACATACACAACATTCAGTGAAAGTGGTGAAATCCCCCCAACCTAAAAAGCAAACCCAAACGCCGTCTTCATATTTAACGATGTTGCTATGGAAAACCAAGACCACATTCGAAAGTATTTCTGTTTCGGTCGTCATATGGTTGCTGATGTATTTATCTAAGCCAGACATATTCCATAATCCCGAAACAGTTGGTTAGGGATAATGCAAACTTCATTATAGCCTTTAAACAAGACCATCTGAATTTAAAACATTTGCCTGGCACATGTAGGAACTGACATGTCGTTCAACGATTTTGTAAAAATATGTGCTGATTGCTGGAATCATTCACAGTATGGGTTTCTCGTTATTGATAAAACAAGCAAACTGAATGACGGAAGGTCCAGGCCAAACTTTCAAGAGTTTCTGCATATATAGCTTGATAAGAGAAGTTAGTACATCAGTATACGATGTACCATGGACAAATCTACATCTATCTCTACATCTATACCCCGCAAGCCACCTGTCGGTGTGTGGCGCAGGGTACCTTGAGTACCTCTATCGGTTCTCCATTCTATTCCAGTCTCGTATTGTTCGTGGAAAGAAAGATTGTTGGTATGCCTCTGTGTGGGCTCTTACCTCTCTGATTTTATCCTCATGGTCTCTTCGTGAGATATACGAAGGACGGAGCAATATCTGCTTGACTCCTCGGTGAAGGTATGTTCGCGAAACTTCAACAAAAGCCCGTAGCGAGCTACTGAGCGTCTCTCTTGCAGAGTCTTCCACTGGAGTTTATCTATCATCTCTGTAACGCTTTCGCGATTACTAAATGATCCTGTAACGAAGCGTGCTGCTCTCCGTTGGATCTTCTCTATCTCTTCTATGAACCCCACACCGATGAGCAGTATTCAAGCAGTGGGCGAACAAGTGTACTATAACCTACTTCCTTTGTTTGCGGACTGCATTTCCTTAGGATTCTTCTAATGAATCTCAGTCTGGCATCTGCTTTACCGACGATTAATTTTATATGGTCATTCCATTTTAAATCACTCCTAATGCCTACTCCCATGTAATTTATGGAATTAACTGTCTCTAGTTGCTGACCTGCTATATAGTAGCTAAATGATAAAGGATCTTTCTTTCTATGTATTCGCAGCACATTGCACTTGTGTACATTGAGATTCAATTGCCATTCCGTGCACCATGCGTCAATTCGTTGCAGATCCTCCTGTATTTCAGTACAGTTTTCCATTGCTACAACCTCTCGATATACTACAGCATCATCCGCAACCCCCCCCCCCTCCCCCCATGAACCATGGACCTCGCCGTAGGTGCAACCACAACGGAGGGGTATCTGTTGAGAGGCCAGACAAACGTGTGGTTCCTGAAGAGGGGCAGCAGCCTTTTCAGTAGTTGCAAGAGCAACAGTCTGGATGATTGACTGATCTGGCCTTGTAACAAGAACCAAAACGGCCTTGCTGTGCTGGTACTGCGAACGGCTGAAAGCAAGGGAAAACTACAGCCCTAATTTTTCCCGAGCGCATGCAGCTTTACTGTATGATTAAATGATAATGGCGTCCTCTTGGGTAAAATATTCCGGAGGTAAAATAGTCCCCCATTCGAATATCCGGGCGGGGACTACTCAAGAGGATGTCGTTATCAGGAGAAAGAAAACTGGCGTTCTACGGATTCAGAAGGATGTGGGTTGTAGTAGGTACTGGGAGATGAAGAAGCTTGCACAGGATAGAGTAGCATGGAGAGCTGCATCAAACCAGTCTCAGGACTGAAGACCACAACAACAACGATCCGCAAAAAGCCTCAGTGAACTTCCGATGTTATCCACATGGTCATTTATATATATTGTGGATAGCAACGGTCCTACGACACTCCCCTGCGGAACATCTGAAATCACTCTTACTTCGGAATACTTCTCTCCATTGATAATGACATGCTGCGTTCTGTTATCTAGGAACTCATCAATCCAATCACACAATTGGTCTGACAGTCCTTGTGCCCTTACTTTGTTCATTAAACGACTGTGAGGAACTGTATCAAACGCCTTGTGGAAGTCAAGAAACACGGCATCTACCTGGGAACCCGTGTCTATGGCCCTCTGAGTCTCGTGGACGAATAGCGCAATTTGGGTTTCACACGAACGTCTTTTTCGAAACCCATGCTGATTCCTACAGAGTAGATTTCTAGTCTCCAGAAAAGTCATTGTACTCGAACATAATAGTGCTCCAAAATTCTACATGCGCGCGATTAGAAATCCGTGCGCATGTCTAGCTCTCAACCCAAGAGAATGGATGTACACAGACAGAACATTCGCCTGCACATGGATGCGAAAATTCAGACTATTGTGTGTTAAGTTGGAGGTATGCGCAGGGAAGTAGGGACGTAGTACCAGACTCTTCTGAGAATGGTCAATGCGTTAAATGAGTTAGTTAATGAAATCGGTAAGAAAGAAACCGACTTAACTGAAAAGGTCGAGGTTATTGAGGGTAAAATAGATGTAGAGTTCCTTGTTATTGAGAAGGGGAGGAGGTACATAGTAAGGGGAATGTTCTCTTGCCAATATGCTTTCGCTTCGTTTCTTTGAAAGTAGTAAATCTATAGAGTACATATTTTGTAGTTTCACAAAATATACAATCAGAACAAAATGTTCAAATGTGTGTGAATTCCTAAGGGACCAAACTGCTGAGGTCATCGGTCGCTAGACTTACACACTACCTAAACTAACTGATACTAAGAGCAACACACACACACACACACACACACACACACACACACACACACACACAGCCACGCCCGAGGGAGGACTCGAACCTCCGGCGGGAGGGGCCGCAATCAGACCAGAAAAATAACAAAACAATGCATTGAGGAAAAATGGTAATAATAATAATAACAATAATAATAATAATGCACATAATAAAACTAACAGTAGCAGTAATAAACAAAATAATAATATCAGTAATAAGTGCACAAAATTCAAACATCAATGCAAACACCAGCCCCCCCCCCCCACACACACACACACATACAGTGTCATTAATTCAGGAACAAAGGCTTCACAATATTTGTTGCATGCGAAGAAGTGTGTGAAGCAAACTGTACATAACAGATTCAAGTGCAAAAAAAAAAAAAATAAAATAAAAAATAAAAAAAAATAAAATAAAATAAAATAAAAAAGGCACCAGTGGGGCTTGAATGTGGAATCTTTGACACGACCACCTCAAGCTCTACCAATTCACCTACTTTTCCTGTGCTTTGTAGTTCTGGTGTTACTTTTACTTACCGTTTACGCATGTTCTACTGGACGACTGCACGCAACACGAAGTAAATCGCTGTTGTGGTTGATACTCTATCGACATACAACCTTTGGTACCGATCTGAATGTCTAACATCTGGTGGTTTTGGTGTCAGACGCAGGGCGAGCTGCAGGTGTGTGACTGCGCCGGCGTCCGGCGTCAGCACGTGTCCAGGTACTCTCTCCAGAGTTACCTCTGCCAGTTCCAGTCTAGCTCTATTTATAACTCGCTCTGGATTCATTACGAAGTCCGTGTTTTCCACTGTCCTTGATGTACGCTTTTTAATCATTGCTTAGATTTTTCTCTAGCCGATTGCAAAGCAGCAGGTTGCTTGCAGTATTGCCTCCTTCTATAAGATCGATTATCATTCAAGGTCAGCTCTATCATCAACTGAGACTAATTAACCCTGAGAGTAAGATCGAAGTCCGGTACTCCTTGTTGCTAGCAAGAGCAGTTTCCTGTACTGCGACCATAAGCCAAGAAGAACGGGTGGAAGTTTTATCTGACTGGTTATGTGTGTTAATCCCTCTCAGAATCCTACCAAAATGGAAAGACTTACGTTAGTCTTAGCAAAATACGAGTAATATGGAATGTGGTTTGAAACAGAGTGGTATGGAACTAATATGTACGTTCTCTGGATAGTAACGCACCAGACCGTCCGAGTACGTTGGCATTTTCGTGAAGGATGCAACGCACAACAGACATGTACTTATTCTTGACTTTAATGCGTCCGCCAATATTCTTGGTGTTAAAGTGAGGACATGTAACGCTTGGAATGAAGAGTATGGAGAAACACCTCGGAATTGAAGCCATCACTATTATAGTCCGCAACCTCCCTCCATCCCCCTTCCCTCTCAGTAGATGGTAGTGCACGAATTGCAAATACAACATACGTCCGTCTTAAGGATGTGTTTCAATCAATTACCCATTCGCCTCCACACTACAGGCGCCGGAGACTCATCAACTTGAAAGTGCGGCTCAGTTTTACAGTAGAACCTTCGACCTTGGATAATCTGACTTCTTGTATTATCCGACCATGTGTCCATCACCAGACTGAGCTCCGCGCCGAACAGCGTTCAGCGTTTTCAATCGATTGTACTGGTATCACCAAATGAAGAGAACTGATCGTCTGGCACTGGAAGACCACATGAGGAAGTTCAGACGAAGAGCGGCAATTATTTTCAGCGGACGGCACACTGGGCGACTTGCTTGTCGATGATGCTGAAGACAACAACAGCCATGCCCCGAGCGGAGAAAATCTCCGACTCTGCCGGGAACCGAACCCGGGCCCCGCTACACGGCAGTCAGAAGCCCTGACCACTCAGCTATGGGCGCGGACTTGTCACCAATTAGAAACACGTGAAGGTTGGCTTCACCTGCGGAAAAATCGTCACGACTTTAGACAAGCTGCTATTTCAGATGCAAAGCTTTCTGTTGATAATGATGATGCAGCAGGGTGTTTGTTGAAAATTTTGAAAACTAAGTGTCGTAAAGTAAACTGGCAGCTGATCACTTATACAACATTGACGAGACGGGAATACTAAAAACTGCGCCGGTCGGCGTGGCTGTGCGGTTCTAGGCGCTGCAGTCTGGAACCGAGCGTCCACAACGGTCGCAGGTTCGAATCCTGTCTCGAGCATGGATGTGTGTGATGTCCTTAGGTTAGTTAGGTTTAATTAGTTCTATGTTCTAGGCGACTGATGACCTCAGCAGTTAAGTCGCATAGTGCTCAGAGCCATTTGAACCATTTTACTAAAAAGTGCTGCCTCAAAAACCCCTTGCCTCAAAGAATGAAACAGCTACAGGCACTACACTAGCATAGGACGGCCTGACCATTGCACCATGCAGCAACTCGAGTAGCCATAAATTACTGTTTGTAATCGTCAAATGTAAGAAACCAAGAGCAGTACAAAACATCAAAATGTCAACACTTACTGGTTATTGCAAAGCTCAAAAAAGTGTTTGGATGTATGGTAATTTCTTCAAAGAATTATTTTTGATGCATTTGTTCCGGCAGTTAGAAAAAAATACGAAATCCAAAAACCTACCATCCTGTGCAATTGTATTGCTAGATAGCCCCTCAAGCCACCCGTCTGAGCCTGCACTTCAACAAGATGACATAAAAGCTATGTTTTTGCCTCCCCTCCGCCCCGTCCCCCGCCCTCACGTGTAAATATAATTTTATTACTAAATTTTGATTTATTACTTTGTTTTGAGCTCTGTAAACAACTAGTTTCATTCTCCTTTGTTATCCGACCTTTCAAGCGTTCTGACCACCCCCTGGTCTCAGAAGTTACGGTTAATCGAGGTTTACTGTACATGGTGGTTTAAATTACCAATTTATTTCGTTTGTGTGCTGTTGCAATCACCAAGTCACTTTGTGTTGCGGAGTAAGCTTGTCATCAAAAGAATAATATGCTCCAATTGTAAAAAAATTGTATCATTTTAAATGTGCAAATATTAGTCCTAACGGAAAACCTGGTTCTGTGCAAATTGCTGCAAAGACGAAATATACCGAAAGGTAAACAGTGCTGATAAAAGACGAAATTATCACGTTTTTATTAGAAGACGTGCGTGTTTTAAAGCGCAGGAAGGAAAAACGCGAACAACAAAAACGACAGTGTAAACCTCCAGTGTGTAGGTAGATGGACTCGTGAAAATACGGACAGTGTGAGTAATCTACATCTACATCTAAATCTACGTGATTACTCTGATATTTACAATAAAGTGCCTGACAGAGGGCTCAATGAACCACCTTCATGCTGTCTCTCTACCGTTCCACTCTCGAACGGCACGCGGAAAAAACGAGCACTTAAATTTTTCTGTGCGGCCCTGATTTCTCTTATTTTATCGTGATGATCATTTCTCCTTATGTAGGTGGGTGCCAACAGAATGTTTTCGCAATCGGAGGAGAAAACTGGTGATTGAAATTTCATGAGAAGATCCCGTCGCAACGAAAAACACCTTTGTTTTAATTATTGCCACTCCAATTCACGTATCCCTTTTTCGCGATAATACAAAACTAGCTGCCCTTCTTTGTACTTTTTCGGTGTCATCCGTCAGTCCCATCTCACGCGGATTGTAGGGAAGCAGCATACTCAAGCCTTATAAAATTCACATCAGTCTTTCCATTGAGTGCCAGCCTAGTCCGCTGTAACTACACTCCTGGAAATTGAAATAAGAACACCGTGCATTCATTGTCCCAGGAAGGGGAAACTTTATTGACACATTCCTGGGGTCAGATACATCACATGATCACACTGACAGAACCACAGGCACATAGACACAGGCAACAGAGCATGCACAATGTCGGCACTAGTACAGTGTATATCCACCTTTCGCAGCAATGCAGGCTGCTATTCTTCCATGGAGACGATCGTAGAGATGCTGGATGTAGTCCTGTGGAACGGCTTGCCATGCCATTTCCACCTGGCGCCTCAGTTGGACCAGCGTTCGTGCTGGACGTGCAGACCGCGTGAGACGACGCTTCATCCAGTCCCAAACATGCTCAATGGGGGACAGATCCGGAGATCTTGCTGGCCAGGGTAGTTGACTTACACCTTCTAGAGCACGTTGGGTGGCACGGGATACATGCGGACGTGCATTGTCCTGTTGGAACAGCAAGTTCCCTTGCCGGTCTAGGAATGGTAGAACGATGGGTTCGATGACGGTTTGGATGTACCGTGCACTATTCAGTGTCCCCTCGACGATCACCAGTGGTGTACGGCCAGTGTAGGAGATCGCTCCCCACACCATGATGCCGGGTGTTGGCCCTGTGTGCCTCGGTCGTATGCAGTCCTGATTGTGGCGCTCACCTGCACGGCGCCAAACACGCATACGACCATCATTGGCACCAAAGCAGAAGCGACTCTCATCGCTGAAGACGACACGTCTCCATTCGTCCCTCCATTCACGCCTGTCGCGACACCACTGGAGGCGGGCTGCACGATGCTGGGGCGTGAGCGGAAGACGGCCTAACGGTGTGCGGGACCGTAGCCCAGCTTCATGGAGACGGTTGCGAATGGTCCTCGCCGATACCCCGGGAGCAACAGTGTCCCTAATTTGCTGGGAAGTGGCGGTGCGGTCCCCTACGGCACTGAGTAGGATCCTACGGTCTTGGTGTGCATCCGTGCGTCGCTGCGGTCCGGTCCCAGGTCGACGGGCACGTGCACCTTCCGCCGACCACTGGCGACAACATCGATGTACTGTGGAGACCTCACGCCCCACGTGTTGAGCAGTTCGGCGGTACGTCCACCCGGCTTCCCGCATGCCCACTATACGCCCTCGCTCAAAGTCCGTCAACTGCACATACGGTTCACGTCCACGCTGTCGCGGCATGCTACCAGTGTTAAAGACTGCGATGGAGCTCCGTATGCCACGGCAAACTGGCTGACACTGGCGGCGGCGGTGCACAAATGCTGCGCAGCTAGCGCCATTCGACGGCCAACACCGCAGTTCCTGGTGTGTCCGCTGTGCCGTGCGTGTGATCATTGCTTGTACAGCCCTCTCGCAGTGTCCGGAGCAAGTATGGTGGGTCTGACACACCGGTGTCGATGTGTTCTTTTTTCCATTTCCAGGAGTGTAGCTCTGACGTCATAAATATTGCGCAATGCTTTAAAATGAAGTAAATAACCTGAAACGTTTCTAGCATGTCAGGAGTAATACAAAATCAATATGGGTTGGATATCAGTTCAATAACTTTCGAAATTTGGATGTTTTTCTGTAAAAATCATTGGCGCAACAGAGAAGAGCTAGAAACTTAAAAATTTATATTTAGATTCCTTTTGCATAATAATTTAGTAGAAACAGTATTCTGGATCTCGCAAATTAAAATTTTAGTTGAAATTCATGATTTTCTGGTTTTTGTCTTAGAAATTAAGGAAGCAAGATAGATTAAGTAGGCGAATAAATAAAGCTAGGATGTTTAAATTTAAGTAGAAGGGAGATCCGCTATAATCATAAAAATGTGATAAGTTTCAACAGAATAACTATAAAACTATAGCTATAGCGTATCTCCAAAGAGCAAGTTCAAAGCTCGTCTACTGCGTGTAGCGTAATTAAATTAATTCTCTCTCCCAAAATATTTGACTTACTTGTGTGCTGATTGCACAATTAAGTTGAAAGCTTCATCGGCCATCAGCAAAGGAAGCAATGATATATTCGATAACTTAAAGTGTTGCATTACTAGCCCAGCGGCTAGTTGGGAGAGCAGATTTGATCAGGCGTTCCCTTAGTCGTCCGCACCGTGGCTTTATATGTAAGAACGCTGCGCAAGAGAAGGAAGGCCCCAGTTCTCTCCAGACGCTGATTAGCGCACCACCTGTGCTGGGAGTCGCGTCGCGTCGGTATCGTTGATATAAACAGCCTCGGATGCAGTAATAAGTTACTCGGGATATGGGTAACCATGAAATCGTTTTCGAGTGAAGTGTTAATTCTGGGATGACGTTAATGATCTATCTTTAGTTTGCGTATGTCGTATTTTCACGTGCCGTCGCAGGACAGACATTCTACCATTATTAGCGTGGCGTTTGACGAACATTATCATCAAATTATGGCGAGCATTCACTTAAACATTTAATTTGCACAGTTATAGTTGCATCAGCGCACTAGACTCTGAACTGCTCTGGTAGTTGAATTGTGTGGATTCTTTTTGGTCTGTGACTTTCAGAATATAGTGAACATTTTAGAGAGAATCGTTTTTGATTATGAATCCCAGACAATCTCCTAATTCCTCAGAGCTATAAGCTGTAGCTATAAATGTATTTCTCAGCTGAAGTGGGCACTAGGAATTCTAATTACAGGCTTCACATTTTGCTAATCACTTTCTGGTTGCCAATATTGTAGTTAGAGAGCCAGTGTTGAGAACGGCAAAGAACAGCATTAAATAAATAATAGGAACATTAACAATTATTCCACCCGCCGCCCCACATATGGTGCATCGGCTGGGAAACAAACTGAGTAAAAGTGAAAGTGATTTTTAAATATTGGGATTTGGGAGTGAAATGCGACACGCAACTGAGTAATAGAACAGTGATAGTGTTACGTGCGCATGTGGACGACGCAATTGGATTAACAACGCATCTGAATTGACGGAGCTGTCACTGAGTCTAGCGGCGCTGCCGGCTCGCGAGAAGCCAGTTTCGCCTCACCGCAGTCGTCCCCGGAGCAACCGGAGCCGCGCCTGCAGTTGCGGGCCACGCAAACACACAGCAGCCGTCGAAGTGCCGTCTGCAGTTCAACGCGCCGCATCGCATCAGTAATCCTGGTACGCCGCGCCGGCAACGCCATACGCCGTGCAGAAGGAGCTAAGTTAAGTGAAAAGCTGTTAAAATTTTTACTAACCTGCACTAAAATACTGTCGGCGATGGAACCGCCAGAAGAAACTGAGGTTAAACTTAAATCAGAACCTATGTCTGTTGAGGGAACTGTAAATCTAGACAATGGTTCAAGTGTAAATATGCATGAAAATAGTAATGTTAAAGTGAAATATGAAGTATTGTCTCCTGACAGTAGTGTGAAAAGGTTCAATGATTCAATAACAGAGACCCCTGTAGTAAAGCAGAAATCAGAAATTGTTAATTTATTGGATGATAGTTTATCTGATGAGTTAAAAACGAAACAGTCATCAGAGGTGGTAGAGTTTAAAAAGGATAAGTTAGATATGACTGATCAATCAGATGTTTCATTTCGTTTTGATGATTCTGTATTGGAGCTAGTTTTTCGTCACCTGAGTGTGATAAAAAACCAGCTAGTGAGCAACCCAAAGATACTGGGGCTATTGATTTAAATGTTATATTACAAGCAATAGCTACCAGTAACGCTAAAATGACAGCTGAATTAAAGTCTGAAATAACTAAGGTCAAAAGCAGTAGTGCTGAATTAAAGTATGAGATTGTGGCCAGCCAAGCTAATTTTAATAAACGATTGGAGATAATGGACAATACCTTCAAGGCTGGTTGCAATAAGCTGAAAGAGGATCTGGACAGTTCGAATTATAAAATTGATTACAATCATGAGGATATTAAGAAAAAGGTTGCTCAACAATTTTCTGAAATGTATAAAACAGTAAAATCCGAAGTTGCTGAGGTTCGCAAAGACTTCCAAATGGAAGATGTGAAGCTGGAGCACAAGTTAACAGAAAAGATCGAGGCGGAATCTGAACTGTGCTCAGATGGGTTTAAAGATGTTAATATAAAAGTAAACATATGTCTAGCAAAAGTAGATGCAATCAAAACTGATACTACTCATATTGTGCAAAGAGTAGATAATGTTGAAATGAGAGTAGAAAATATTAGTACTAACATTGCTAACATTGAGAGTAAAGTAGCTTCTGTAACTTCTGGTAATGGTAGTATACAACAAGTTGTAGCTGCAAACGCCGCATTTATCGGATGTCTGCAGTTCTTGCGGTTCGATCCAGATAAAAATATCCACCCGCTAGATTTCTGGAACGATTTTGAAGATGTGATTCCTCCAACTTGGTCTGAACGAGAGAAAATCTCATTTATTAGAAGCCATTTAGCAGGTGAGGCCATGTGTTGGTCAGCTGATGTTATGTTGAAGTGTAAAACATTAGCGGAATTTAAAACAGCTTTCATTAATGAGTATTGGTCTAGCAATAAGCAAAATGAAGTGTTGAGAGAATTTTGGAGTGGAAAACGCTTCAATGCAGACAAGGAATCTATTAAAGAGTTTGCCAGGTCATGGACCTCACGTTTGTCAGATTTGGCCGAAAAGCTAAAACCTGAAATGATAATACTAGGTCTTGAAGCCAAACTGCCATGGTATTGGCAAACTAGAATTATATCTGCCCTAGAGACAATCTGGATCGTTTCATTGAATATTTGGAACGTGTAGAACGTGTGGCTGCCAATGAGGAGCAAGCACGTAATAACAGAAATGCTAATAACACTTGTAGTAATTTTAAGAACGAGCAGAATGGCAATGTAAACATCAAAACCGTAGGTGTTCGCCATCCTAAGAAAGGTAGGAATTGGAGAAATAATTACCAGGACCAACAATGGCATCCAAATGATAGTAATTTTGTTCCTAACAAGAATGTGCAAGTAAACAACAGTGTTGAAAGCAATGCTGTGCCAGTTAACTATAATGCAAATAAAGGTAACAGTAGTAGGCAGAGGCTGGAAAAACTAGTTCCCGTCTATGAGGATACTGGCGCTCACCAGGCGGTTGCTTTTCCTAAGCCAGTAATTACAGTAATTAGTATGACAGATCAGAATACTCAAACTGAGGATTCGGATGATGGGTCGGTAGCATCCAATGATACTGCAGAAATATTAAACCACTCACAGTATTTGATAGATACCGTGTTAGAGACGATTCCTAAGTGGGAAGAGAAAGAGAAGGCGCAGTACTGTAACGGTAGGGAAGAGCTACAAAATACTGAATTGTCAGGTGAACAAGCAGAAGAAATTCATGCTTATATTAACGATGAGGATGATGTGCTCTTATCTAAAGTGCCTGTGCAGGATGTTGATACTGTATTAACAGGTTTAGGACAGGAGGTAAGTGAGAATGTAGAGGATAGCCTGTTGGGGGTCGATGAACCCAGTAGCTGTGACCAGTTGTCACTGGAGAAGGAACCCGACGATAATAGTGAAAGTGTTTTAGCTGTAACTAGTGTTTTGCCCGGTCTGAAGGCGAAGAATCGCTCAGACTACAGTAATTTGGGTCATGTTCAGCAAACTAAAAGTAATGAAGTCGTGCGGTGTTTCGATTTGAAATTAATAGACCGACTGGAAAAGGCAGCTGAAAATGTAGTTCCGGAAACCCCCACACACTTTGACCTAAATGTAATGAAGACAGATGTCGATCACTTTAGTTGGAGACAAATCCAAAAGGAACTATTGGATGAGTTTGAGGAACCACCTGTACAACCTAGAATAAGCCACCCTATAATAAAAGTGAATATGTTGGGTATCAATGTACGTTGTCTCTTAGACAGTGGAAGTGAGGTGAGTGCGATGTCTCAGTCCTTCTTTGATGCATTACCTGGTAAAGACAAGCTTACAGTAATGAGGGTATCAGGACTAAGAATAATTGGTGCTACTGGCAAGGTATCAAAAACGGTAAAACAAGAAGCTTTGCTGCCCTTTAACATTAATGGTAATTTAATTGATCATCCATGCTTAATTGTAAATAATCTCATTATTGAGGTTTTAATTGGCATAGATTTCTTGTCAAAATATCAGAGTGTTGTTGACTTTGAAAGAAGCCAGTTAAAAATGGTCTTCCCGATAACCGGAGTAATTACGCTACCTTTTATTGATAAACATGTAGTAACTAATGATGAAACTTGGTAGCTGCCTATACGAGTTCTGAAAAATAGGAGATATTGGGACGAAGGTGTTATTCTTAGTAAAAGTAAGCTAAACACAGAAGAAGAAGAAGCAATTATTTTGGACAAAATAGAAGCTAAGTTGAGGAAATCGATAAAATTTCAGCTAATCAGAAGGAAGAACTGAGACAGGTTTTAAAAAGGCATCATAAGGTACTTTCAAATCGACCTGGGGTGGTCAGAGGTAATGAATGTCAATTAAAGGTGAAACCTGGCCAAGTATTTTTCAGGAAGCCATACCAAATACATGTAGCTAGGAAGGAGGCGGTTCGAAATGAGATACAGAGAATGCTAGAGTGGGGTGTGATTGAAAAAGCGGTCAGTGAGTACAATAATCCTCTTGTTGTTGTACCAAAAAGAGACGGGAGTGTCAGATTGATCTTGGACACTCGTTGGTTGAATGAAATAGTGGTTAGGGAAACTGATAGACCACAGAACATGGACGAGTTATTGCAAAAATTCCAGGGAGTAAAATTCTTAACCTCTATGGGACATCACGTGTGGATATTGTAATTTGCCACTGGCGGAAAGTTCAAGGAAGTACACAGCTTTCTTGTACGAAGGAGTTTGTTACCAATACCGTGTGGTACCTTTCGGACTTAATATCTCTGTTTGTGCCTTCGTACGTGTGATGTGCCATGTTTTAGGACCAGTCTACGTAGATGATCTGTTAATAGCAACTCCTACCTGGGAAGAACACACAGTTTTACTAGAGGAAGTGTTAGAGGCTATTGAGAGAGGTGGCATGAAACTAAAGATTGAAAAGACGGAGTGCGTTACGGAGGAAATAGGTTTCTTGGGATATATGATAAGTGGAAAAGGTATTCTGCCCGACCCAGGCAAGCTAGCAGTCATTGAAAAACTTGAGGCTCCCAGAAACAAGAAGCAGTTGAGATCGATGTTCGGTCTTTTCGGCTTCTATAGGCGTTTTGTTAGTGATCAGGCTTTTAATGCGCCCTGTCTTCACCTCCTGCTGAAAAAGAATACCCCTTGGGTTTGGACAGCAGAATGTCAACAGACGTTCGAGGTGCTTAAACAATCTTTAATTAATAGTCCTATTTTACATCATCCTGATTTTGAAAAACCATTCTGTATGTCTGTTGATGCTAGTGGCTATGATATAGCTCTGGAGATATTCCAAGTAGAAATAGAGAACGAACAAGAAGTGCACAAGACTATAGCTTTCGCAAGTCGATCTTTACAGGCAGCAGAGAGAAATTATGGCATCTCAGAACTGGAAGCATTGGCAATTGTATTTGGGGTACAAAAATTTGAGCAGTATCTATTAGGTCACAAGATAATTGTTTACAGTGACCATAAGGCGTTGACCTTTTTAAAGACCTGTAAGTTGAGGAATGCTCGTTTGGTAGGATGGTCATTGTATCTCCATCAGTTTCACCTTGAGGTTAGATATATTCAAGGGAAAGACAATCTGGTAGCTGATGGGTTATCTAGAAGTGCGGAGCTGTGTGATGACGCGGGAATTATAGCAATTGACCTAAGTGAAGTACGAATGTTTGCGTTGCACGAAGTAAAGGAAGAAAGTGCATTAAAGAGGGTGATTAAGAACTTGAGACGTGAGCAAAATGCAGATGACCAGCTGAAATTAGTGAAGAGCTATTTAGGAAATGCGAACTATCCTAAGGTTTCGCAATACTATTGTCTGCATAAAGGTATTCTGTTTAGAAGGGAAAATGTAGGAATTTCAGAGTGGAAGCTGTGCTTTCCCTCACAACATGTAGACTTACTAATCGACTATGTACACCTGAGGTATGGGCACTACGGTACAAAGAAGTGCATTGCCAAATTAAAAGAGTAGGTTGTGTTTGACAACATGTACCGCCGTGTTGCCAAGCGTCTAGCATCTTGTGTAGTGTGCCAGAAAGTCCGTCTTGTAACACCAGAATACAAGGGGATATGCATTAAGCAGAGCCAACTGAAACCCTAGAATTACTGTCTTGTGATTTGTTTGGCCCTCTTCCTGCTTCGAGAGGTGGTTGCACCCATGTTTTTGTTGTTGTGGATGGATTTAGTAAATATGTTAAGCTATACCCAATTAAAAGAGCAAATGCAAAAACATTGGTAGAAAAGTTGAAAAAGATTTCTTAGTGAACGTTGACGTTCCGAAGAATTTGCTGTCAGACAATGGACCTCAATTAACTTCTGATACATTTAAAGAATGTCTGGATAAGGCCGGAGTGAAACATCTGAAAATATCTGCGTATTTCCCCCAAGGAAATATGAGTGAACGTATTATGAGAGAATTGATTAGGCTTTGCAGGACTCATTGTGCTCGTAAACACTCAGGTTGGGCAGAGCACATGAAGTATTTTGAGAATGTAATTAACAACTTAGGGCATGATGCAACTGGTTTTGCACCTTGCGAATTGATGTTTGGCCAAGAACCACACAATGTGATTGCAGATATGGTAGAATTCCCTATTCTAACGCAAATATCCACAGACGAAAAGAAGTTAGGGGCTAGGGCAAATATAAGGAAAAGAACATTAGAAAGAAAGAAGCGTCATGACGCAAAAGCTCTACCCACCAGTTTTGAAATAGGTCAGTTAGTCCTTGTCAAAACCAAGGAAAAATCAAAGAAAATAAATGCAGAAACAAAGAAATTCATGTTCGTATACCAAGGACCTTTCAGGATCATAGGAAAACCACATGCCAATGCATATAGTCTAGAGTACCCTATGAATAAAAAGCTATTCGGTCTCAGGAACGTGATCGACCTAAAGAAGTTCATAGGTAGTGAATGAATTCTGTAGGGAGGAGGTTGTTCTGTAACCTCTACACAGTGTGGCAGCTGTGCAGTCCCAGCTGTGTGAGATCTTCTTTCCTTTTCAGGTCTCACTCATTCTTCATCTTTGCTATCTACCAAAATTTCGGCTCTTACTCTCAAATACTAAAATCTTCCGGTATGACTATCAAGCCAACATTAAGCTAATGAATTCTGTAGGGAGGAGATTGTTCTGTAACCTCTACACAGTGTGGCAGCTGTGCAGTCCCAGCTGGGCGAGATCTTCTTTCCTATTTCAGGTCTCACTCTATCTTCATCTTTCCTATCCACCAAAGTTTCGACTCATTCTTTGCAATACAAAAATTTTCCGTCATGGCTATCAAGCCAAGAGTTCTGTGACCATTCTATCCACCGATTAGTGAAGAAAATACTTAACGTGACAAACCTAACAGTGACATAACAGAGAAGTATGATGTAATTAAGATACAAAGGTATTTGAGTAACAAGTATGTATAGAACCCAGGTAATATTTTAAGTACAAAGTTGTTGTTTTATTGTAAATGGTGCACCAACAGTAATTTAAAATTATATACAAATTCGTGTACAAGTAGGATCTGAAGTGGCAGTGAAACCTATTGTATGCTGTAGAGCTAACTAATTAATAGTAAAAGAGATTGCTTAGTGTTATGAAAAATGTGCAGATAAGTTGTAAGAATGAACTCACCTTGGGTAGCAAGGAATGGCAGTGTAATAGAATTGGACAGTGTTTGTGGTTGAGACGTGAAGGACACGTCCTTGAAATATTTATAAGGTTGGAGCTGGCCGTTATTTGGTGTAGTGTGTGACAGGACACACCTACACGTTTTGAGGTTATGAGTTGGAGGCGTGAATGCGACCATAGGTAGCCTTATGTTAGATGAGACAGAGCAGCTCATGGTGTCCTATAGGTTTAAGGAATTTAGCGTTATGCTCGGCCATAATTACTTAATGCACTTTAGTGGTAGGTCGAGAGAGACTACCTGTGGTTTCAGCACCCACGTGAGCAAACTGATCAGCTGCAATACACTATAGATATGAAATAAATGTGCTATCCTATGCGTTAAATGTTAATAGAGTGAGTGTTAAATAAGTACATACACTAGCAACATAATTGAGTAACATAATGGCGTACGTGAAACATTATTTATAGCTCAGCATAAATACACTTCGACGAAGTAAGTACATAGTTGCAGATGTGGAACCGACACAGCAGCAGAGGACCAATAAGTGGATTTAGTAGTCAACTAAAAGTAATGTGTTTTGAACACTCGGAACTGTACTATTATCACAAGTTACTCACATGTACAAAGAGGCTGAGAAGACAACAGTTAATCAAATATACTCATACTATCTCTAGGAATAAGGTAATCGAAGATGAGTCAGTTAAGTAAATAAAATACAGATTTGTCAGGAATGTGCCGAGCATTGGTTCAGTGTTCCGGCCCAAAAATAAGAAATTGAGATTAAATAGGATTTATGATTGTATGCCTTGAGCATAAATTTTCTCTAGTAGTTGACTAACGGCGTTTTGAGCCATTTGTTTACCGATTTTATGACAGTTAAGTAACCGCGAGAGTAAAATTGAAAAAAGTTCTGTTAACTTTGTTCCAGTAACATATTGAAAAATAAAACGTATATATCCCCATTTCATTGTGACCCACCCTTAGATATTAAGTGAACAGAGTCTGAGGCACTCTTTTTGTTTGTTCTACAAGACAAACCAGACAATGGCAGCCTGGTAGCTGCGTGAAAGCGTGGAGTGACTTGGACACAACTCAGAGCGACCCCTCCCCTTTCCCCATGTAATTCAGAGTGAACGTGAAGGACGCACACCATAGCAACTTCCACTCCTCTACCCTTGTGAATGGAAGTGTAGAACGCCAGCCAAAGCGGCTACAACCACGTGTGTAAAATGAAGTTGTCATGATTTGTGAAATTTTCTTTCAGGTTTAGAAAAGACTGCTAAGATATAATTATCTGTTTATGTATCATTAAAACTGTGTTATTTTCTTTGAATTTGTGTATGTAAAAATATTTACAGACAATTTAATGGATTTAAGATTTTCCTAATTTTACATATTTTTATGTGTTTGTCTGTCTAAGGCAATATGTATGCCAAAATGTTTCATTGATTTTGCTTAAATTTTGAGTGATAATGTTGCTTAAGAGGCAGTGAACATGCCAGCAATTTAAATAATTGAAGTAGGTAATAAGTTTTCTTTTAATATTTCTATATGTTTACATTTCAATTTTAATTTTCATAGGGAGTTAAGCTGTACTCTTTCTTCCCTTTTTGTAATTAATTTTTTTTTTATTTTCAAAAAAATTAAGTAGCGGGTAATAAATGGAAATGTCGTGTGGCTAGGGCCTCCCGTCGGGTAGACCGTTCACCTGGTGCAGGTCTTTCGATTTGACGCCACTTCGGCGACCTGCGCGTCGATGGGGATGAAATGATGATGATTAGGACAACACAACACCCAGTCCCCGAGCGGAGAAAATCTCCGACCAAGCCGGGAATCGAACCCGGGCCCTTAGGATTGACAGTCTGTCACGCTGACCACTCAGCTACCGGGGCGGACAAGTAGCGGGTGATGTAGGGAAGCAGCATACTCACGCCTTCTAAATTCACATAAGTCTTTCCATTGAGAGCCAGCCTAGTCTGCTGTAACTAGCTGTGACATCATAAATATTGCGCAATACTTTAAAATGAATAAATAACCTGAAATGTTTCTAGCATGTCAGGAGTAATACAAAATCAATATGGGTTGGATATCAGTTCAATAACTTTAACCATTTTCGAAATTTGGATGTTTTTCTGTAAAATCATTGGCGCAACAGAGAAGAGCTAGAAACTTAAAAAATTATATTTAGATTCCTTTTGCATAATAATTTAGTAGAAACAGTATTCTGGATCTCACAAATTAAAATTTTAGTTGAAATTCATGATTTTCTGGTTTTTGTCTTAGAAATTAAGGAAGCAAGATTGATTAAGTAGGCGAATAAATAAAGCTAGGATGTTTAAATTTAAGTAGAAGGGAGATCCGCTAAAATCATAAAAATGTGATAAGTTTCAACAGAATAACTATAAAACTATAGCTATAGCATATCTCCAAAGAGCAAGTTCAGAGCTCGTCTACTGCGTGTAGTGTAATTAAATTAATTCTCTCGCCCAAAATATTTGACTTAGCCACGTCAGACTTTTATTATGATTACTTGCTTGTGTGCTGATGGCACAATTAAGTTGAAAGCTTCATTAGCCATCAGCAAAGGAAGCAATGATTTATTCGATTACTAAAAGTGGTGCGTTACTAGCCCAGCGGCTAGTCGGGAGAGCAGATTTGATCAGGCGTTCCCTTAGCCGTCCGCACTGCGGCTTTATATGTAAGAACGCTGCGCGAGAAAAAGGAAGGCCCCAGTTCTCTCCAGACGCTGATTAGCGCACCACCTGTGCTGGGAGTCGTCTCGCGTCAGTATCGTTGATATAAACAGCCTCGGATGCAGTAATAAGTTACTCGGGATACGCGTAACCATGAAATCGTTTTCGAGTGAAGTGTTAATTTTGGGATGACGTTAGTGATCTATCTTTAGTTTGCGTATGTCGTATTTTCACGTGCCGCTGCAGGACAGACATTCTACCATTATTAGCGTGGCGTTTGATGAACATTATCATCAAATTATGGCGAGCATTCACTTAAACATTTAATTTGAACAGTTATAGTTGCATCAGCGTATTACACTCTGAACTGCTCTGGTAGTTGAATTGTGTGTATTCTTTTTGGTCTCAGAATATAGTGAACATTTTAGAGAGAATGGTTTTGATTATGAATCCCAGACAATCTCCTAATTCCTCAGAGCTATAATCTGTAGCTATAAATGTATTTCTCAGATGAAGTGGGCACTAGGAATTCTGATTACAGGCTTCACGTTTTGCTAATCACTTTCTGGTTGCCAATATTGTAGTTAGAGAGCCAGTGTTGAGAACGGCAAACAACAGCATTAAATAAATAATAGGAACATTAACAATTATCCACCCGCCGCCCCACAGGATCCCACACCGCACTGCAATACTCCAGAATAGGGCAGACAAGCGTAGTGTAAACAGTCTCTTTGGTAGACCTGTTGCACCTTCGAAGTGTTCTACTATGAATTGCAGTCTTTAGTTGGCTCTACCCACAACATTATCTATGTGATCGTTCCAATTTAGGGTGTTTGTAATTGTAATCCCTAAGTATTTAGTTGAATTTACAGCCCTCAGATTTGTGTGACTTATCGCGTAATCGAAATTTAGCTGATTTCTTTTTGTACTCGTGTGAATAACTTCATACTCTTTTTTTTAATTCAGGGTCAATTGCCACTTTTGGCACCATACAGATATCTTATCTAAATAATTTTGCGATTCGTTTTGGTCATCTGATGACTTTAAAAGACGGTAAATGTCAGCATCATCTGCAAACAATTTAAGATGGCTTCTCAGATTGTCTCCTATGTCGTTAACATAGATCAGGTACAGTAGAGGGGCTATAACACTTCCTTGTGGAACGCCGGATATTACTTCTGTTTTACTCGATGACGTTGTGTTTATTACTATGAACTGTGACCTTTCTGACAGGAAGCCACGAATCCAGTCACACAACTGAGGGGATACTCGGTAGGCACGTAGTTTGGTTAGAAACTCTTGTGAGGAACGGTGTCGAAAGCCTTCTGGAAATCTAAAAATATGGAATCAATTTGACATCCCCTGTCGATAGCACTCATTACTTCATGAGTATAAAGAGCTAGTTGTGTTTCACAAGAACGATATTTTCTGAATACGTGCAGACCAAGTTTCAATAAATCGTTTTCGTCAAGATACTTCATAATGTTCGAATACAGAATATGTTCCAAAACCCTAATGCAAATCTATGTTAGTGATATAGGTCTGTAATTCAGCGGATTACTCCTACTTCCCTTTTTGGGTATTGGTGTGACTTGAGCAATATTCCAGTCTTTAGGTACGGATCTTTCTGTGAGCGAGTGGTTGTATATAATTGCTAGATATGGAGCCACTTTATCAGCATACTCTGAAAGGAACCTGACTGGTATACAATCGGGACCGGAGGCCTTGCCTTCATTAAGTGATTTAAACTGCTTTGTTACACCGAGGATATCTACTTGTATGTTTCTCATCTTGGCAGTTGTTCTTGATTGCAATTCAGGAATATTTACTTCGTCTTCTTTGGTGAAGGAGTTTTGGAAAACCGCGTTTAATAACTCTGCTTTGTTGGCACTGTTATCAGTGACATCACCGTTGTTATTGCGCAGTGAAAGTATTGATTGCGTCTTGCCACTGGTGTGCTTTATGAATGATCATCATTTCGAAATGCAAAAAACTGCAACAAGTGTCATTGTGTGCATGGACTGTGAAACACATTTCATTTGCGATGTGGGAAAGTAGATCCCTCGTTGAAAGGAGAGGAGAGAACCATATGGGAATGGATCTGCAGTGGATGTAGATTTAATAAACCAACAAGTTTATAAGCAGAGAAATGCCTGCGTGTTGTGGAATAGCAGCGAACAAATCTGAAGCCAAACACATGAAACTGAAAAATGTTCGTTTCAGTGGAAATGTTGCAAAAATTATAACTGCAAATGGTACTGATGGTGTCAGATTATCTAATAAGCACAACAGAAATAATTCTTGCACTGCCGCCAAAACAGAAAGAATGGTGACTGCTGCTGAACTGAAGAAAACAAATTGTGCTCCAGAAGCAACAGAAAAAAGACACAGTCAGAGCAGAAGCTCGTGAAACAGCGAGGGAAAAGCCATCACCCCATCAGAATTCACTCTGACAGCCTTATAAAAGGAGCAGGTACAAAAATGAAGAGTTGCAACCACAGGAAACTTCGAAACTGAAGGGAATTTGAAGCCTGGTGCAAGACTAAATGAAATCTTCACCATCATTGAAGATTTCAAAAATCTATCAACCAGTGGCTTATAGTTCTCATAGGCAGGTGCAATAATGTGTACCACAACGAGACAGCTGTAGCAGCATCAGCTTTGAGGACAACATTGTGCAACTTAACAAACAAAAATATAAAACTACCAAAAATACCTGAATGTTATGACTTAATAGAATTATCACGTGTAAACGGCGAAGGTAATAAGTATTTTGAAGCAATCTGCAAACAGTTTAAGAATGTAACACTTGTTGATATTTAGGGTTCTATTACTTGTAATCATCCTTCTGTGAATAATTGTAATTGCTTAAGAGTTTGCCATACAGGACATGATCAGAACTTAATTGAGTTAGAAAAACGTTGTTGACCCAAAAAATACTTGATGTGGTACATAGATTAACCCGCTCTAGCAAGTCAAATGATTCATTTCAACCCTCATAACGAGATCAGGGAAACGTACAAGTCTGGCCAAGATTGAAATATTTTGGTCTTGGTCAAAACAAAGAGCATCAGAACATAGTATAAAAGATATACTGTAAGTAAATAAACTAAATAGACCCAGTATAAGCACAGTACCTCCCTGTGCTAAAATTTAGATTAAAATGTAAAGTTACTGAACTACAATACATGCTGGATGAAATTAATTGAAGCATTCTCCATGCGAAAGAACATTGGATTAAAAGTACAGGAATTAACTTGATTGCACCGTTTGATTACTCACTAGTAGCAAGTTACTTTACTCTAAACATTGTCCAAGGTGGAGTTTCCATCTGCATCAATAAAAATATGAATTTCAGATAATCAGTTACAGATCTCATCAGCCTATGTGAAGAAAGCAGAAGGCGTTTTTGAGGCATCTGCGGTGTCACTACACACTCAGACACTTGTTGTTGTATCTATTTATCAAAACCCAGCTTATGCTATAGAAACATTTGTAGAAAACTCTCTATTTTAATTTATAAGTCAGCCAGATATGAGCATTATAAAATTTTTATCTCAGTATATGTTAACCTAGATATAAGAGTAAAGAGACAAAAAGGTGATTTGTTCACTATATATGTAAAATTCAATGAATTTTTACTACTGAAATGAAAAATAAACCAGGATGGAAGCATGCCTTCACAATATAATTAGCAATGTTGGTACAAATAAAGTAGAATATGACACCATCAAATAAGGAATATATGACCACGATGGTATATGTCTCAAAACTGGAAACCTGCCTATTGATAATTGCAAGATATCTACAAACAGAGTTCTTATGTCCTCTGCAGTCACCAGAGACGATAGTTATTACAGTGAAACAAAAGTTGTGTGTGTCAGGGAGGTACATGATATTAAAAAATAATATAATTAAGTGTAAAATTTCCTCTTTCCTCAAATACCTAAAATGAACTATTGCACAGCTACTATGTTACACACAGTTCTCTGACATTGGGATGAGGAGGACAACTATCAGTCATGCTGCATGTAAAGTTCGGATATATTTGGTTATGTTATTCATTAGTTACAGGCACAAATGTGAAAAATCATATTTTTTCAGTGTGAATTGAAATGGGCCGTCAGTTACAAAAAGAAGTATGGTCCAGCCAAAGACACAGACATAGCGAGACAAGTCCCCAGAAAGTTGTTGATGAAATCAAGGCACTTAAAATATCTGTCTGGAACGCATCTAAAACACGGAATACCTGCTAGTACACTCTCAAGGAAGTTAAATAATAAAAATCCTTTTGAAAATAGGTGGATAAACTGTCTTGATGGTAGAAATCTGTGGCTTATTTAAATGTGCTGAACAGGGTAAGCTAGTTTTGACTAGTTTGGCTAGGGATATTGTGAAGTTCTACTAGTACCGAAGTGGAAGAGCAGAAAAGCGCTCTGAGTGTGTGAAATATCTGTTCTCATATAGCAAGGATATTTTTGTACGCTTCAGTAAAAATGTAAAGCTCAAGTGGACAGAAGAGTTACAGCATACTATTTCAAAAATTTGGAGTAGACTGTGAGAGGTGTTCCACCTTGTCACATAGTCAAGAGTGGATGTCAACATCGACATAGAATCATAGACTCACCCAAAACAAGTAAGTCTGTGGTGATGAAAGGAGCTGATTTCTGATGAAGAAGAATGATACTTAAATCTCTCGATGTCATTGATATCAGGTAAACAAGTGCATGGTATGTAATTAATGAATGTTATGGTTTGTTTTCTAAAACATCATTGTCTCAATAAAGCATTTGTAAGTTCAGAAGTTGAATGTTTAATAATGTCTGTAGGTAATACAAAAAATAATAATTGATATTACTTAATATTAAGTAGAAGTAATATGAATGCATTTTTCTTAATAAAATGCGCTTAGATGTGTTTCATGTGTTCTGATTCACCTCCCCACAAGTTTTAAATGCAATTACTGTTCAAAATAGTCCATGTTCCGAATCACCCCAGGGCGAGTGAAAATTTGGAACATCCTTTAAATTAAAATTTGAGGAAGGTTCCTAGTAGAGAATTTACATCCTTGCAACACATTGATGTAAAAAGATCTAAACATGTTATATTTAAGATTACAGAGTTACAGTGAGATATTTAGACTTTGATTTTCGCTAAAAACTTCATTTGCTGTCCCAGTTCAACCCAAGTTACGGTACTGTGGATACGCACATCACCACTACAGATTCATTCGCTGACATGTTTACGATCCAGCATTCAGTAAGTTCTTGGTCAACATTTAGGAATCAAGTCTTTTTAACAGTCACACTCAGTTTTCTCATTTCATTAAATTACAATGACAGATATGGTGATACTTCAAGCATCTGTCATAGCAACAGGAGTGATGTAATTTGAGTTTTTCCGTTGATACAACATAAATGAATTATAGGCGGATTCAGCTGCATGTTTTAAGTGCGCTATTTACAGCGATCAGTAGCAACACAACAAAATTATATTTTCGTAAGTTTTGACATTTTAATTAGCCCTTAATAGCAACCAATTCCACATGAAGTTCATGTTTTTTGTATCGACTTCGTTCATTCATCCAATACTGGCTGGGCGATTTAATATAAGTTTTCTCACCGCGATAAACACGCATAAATATTACATTTTGTTCCATTAGAAATAAGCAGGTGAATCAGAAAAATTAGTAACATGTTAATTATAAACCCGTTCCTCGTAACAAAACCTCACGGATGACCGCTTAGTGCTTGACACACGAGCGGACAATATTGCGTCATATTTAACTGAAATTATTTCGTGTTTGAAGACGGTGCCAGAGTTTCGATTTGTAACAGGTGAAAATTTAATGTATTCTTAAGATTTCATTTGCTTAATGTGCTTAGATAACTTCAATAACAGGAAAGTTTCCCGCGTGCCGAAAACTCGGTAACATCGTTGGGAAATGCATTTCCGTAAACTGTCTGCTGGGCAAAAACTATGAAAACAAGTACTCCAAGCCGGCATCTCAAGTGAGTCACATCCCAATGCAAATCCGTAACTCAGCTATCTTTGTGACGTGCTTATAATTATGTATTATTTATAGTTTAGGATAACTAATCAGTAAAAAACGCAGCACATGTTGCAATGAAAGCATGAAAGCCATCTGACGATGAATCGTTATGATTCGAAGCCGGTAACGGTACCTTTTGAATAAAGGAACTTAAAATAAACTTGTGGCTGGTTGCTGTCCCAACACCATCAACATTTGTCTGTATATCATCTCAACAATGTGTTTCCGAAAATAAAAGTAAAACAAAACATGATGCCTCTGTTCGGGGACACAATGATGCAGGTTCCATATTTATAAAGTGAATAGTTCGCGAGTTTGAGCGAACTGAATGAGGAGTAAGACTACGCTTGTGTTTAGTGCGACGCGTGGCAGCTATGCTACTCACCTGCAGGTGCTGTAGCCCAACTCTTACGTTCTAACGCAGTTTTGAACAATCTGAAGTACCGATCAAGGAACATCTTTTGTTCCTAGGTACATTGTAGATACAGTACTCTCCTCTACGTGTATTGGTTCCACCCGAGATATTCGTAAATTAACCTCCAATCCCAAGGAAAGCAGGTGTCGACAGATGTGAAAATTACCGAACTATCAGTTTAATAAGTCACGGCTGCAAAATACTTACGCGAATTCTTTACAGACGAATGGAAAAACTAGTAGAAGCCGACCTCGGGGAACATCAGTTTGTATTCCGTAGAAATATTGGAACACTTGAGGCAATGCTGACCCTACGACTTATCTTAGAAGCTAGATTAAGGAAAGGCAAACCTACGTTTCTAGCATTTGTAGACTTAGAGAAAGTTTTTGACAATGCTGACTGGAATACTCTCTTTCAGATTCTGAAGGTGGCAGGGGTAAAACACGGGGAGCGAAAGGATATATACAATTTGTACAGAAACCAGATGGCAGTTATAAGAGTCCAGGGACATGAAAGGGAAGCAGTGGTTGGGAAGGGTGTGGGACAGCGTTGTAGCCTCTCCCCGATGTTATTCAATCTGTGTATTGAGCAGACAGTGAAGGAAACAAAAGAAAAATTCGGAGTAGGTATTAAAATCCATGGAGAAGAAATAAAAACTTTGAGGTTCGCCGATGACATTATAATTCTGTCAGAGACAGAATTACACGTGAATGTGTGATGACGTTTTCTACATGTTTGCGGGTCGCGTAACTGAGATAGGACGGGGGTACTAGCCCTTTATTCACCTAGTCGGATGTGGGAAACCTCCTAAACACCACATCCAGGCTGGTCGGCACATCGGCCCTCGTCGTTAATCCGCTCGGAGGGTTTGATCTGGGGCCGGCGCGTCTATCCGAACAGCGGAAGCGTTGTGTTAGCGCGCGCAGTTGTCCGGGACAAAAAGAGAAAAAAAAATTTTTGTATACAGACTGTACGTACATGTTGACATTACTTCTCCAAGTAGCCGCTAACCAAATTCAAACCTCTGTTGCACCGCGACGCCAGCTTCTGTAACCCATCGTCAAATAATGGTTCCACTTGATTCTTCCGTTGTCGGTTGTCAGTGGTCCGTCGTGGAATGCTTAGTACCCAGACAGACATTCATCTTGAGGAAGAGACGAAAGTCACTTGGTGTCAAATCTAGACAATAGCTAGGATGTCGAGAAACCTCCCCGACAAAGAGTTTATTTATATATTTTATTTATTTATGCATATATTTTACCTGGCAAGATTTGGGCCTTCAGGACCTCTCTTACACCTAACCAGGCATACTCAGATTGAACGAATTTCGGTTTCTACAGATCATTAAGGACATATAACGTGTTATACAGTATTAATGTTAAAGAAAAAAATAGAGATAACAGTAGTACAATGATAATTATAACAATCAAAAAAATAATTATAACAATCAAGAATAATAATAATAATAATAGTAATGACTATGTATATGAAAGTAAAGATATTTTTCTTTTATGAATGTCAGTCCTATTGCTAGTTGGAAATTTTCTCGTTATGTTCTTGCAGCTTGTGAGTTATTCTCATCGAGCAGAGACATAAGACGATAGAATGGGGTGAAAGAGATATAGAAGAGGTAGAAAGGTTAGAGGAAGAGAAATAGAATGGTAAAATTCGAAGCTATGATGGAGAGGAGAAAGAAAGAGATGAGAGGGGCACAACAATGGTGGCTATACCGTCCCTAATATGTAAGTTTTGAGTTCCCTCTTGAATGTTGAGTGGTTCTGGATAAGACGCAGATCACAGGGGAGCGCGTTCCATAGTTGTATGGCTGAGATGGAGAATGACACGGAGAAAGATTTTGTGTTATGTAAAGGGACAGCCAAGGTGCTACACGTATCAGATCTGGTATTGCGGTTGTGAAATGATGATAGATGTTTAATGTGAGAAGATAAGTATTGGGGGCACCAGTGGCTAAGAAATCGATGAAGTAAGCACATCGTGTGGAGATCGCGTGCCTTATGTGGGCGTATCCAACCTAGCTGGGAGTATGAAGGACTGATATGATCATACAACCGTATATTGCAAAAAAATGGTTCAAATGGCTCTGAGCACTATGGGACTCAACTGCTGAGGTCATTAGTCCCCTAGAACTTAGAACTAGTTAAACCTAACTAACCTAAGGACATCACAAACATCCATGCCCGAGGCAGGATTCGAACCTGCGACCGTAGCGGTCTTGCGGTTCCAGACTGCAGCCCTTTAACCGCACGGCCACTTCGGCCGGCCCGTATATTGCACACGTATCTAACGCAAACATTCATCACTAGCTCGACGCATCTCGAATTTTCACTGTTTGTGCCGTGTTGAACTACATCACAGTAGTAAAGATTAGGCAAGACTAGTGTTTGGACTAATTGTTGTTTAACATGGGTTGGAAATATTTGTCTAAATTTTTGGATTGCATGTAGGGAGGAGAGCAATTTCCGGCAAGCTGTGACTGTTTGTTCTTCCCAGTTTAGGTGTTCATCCAAGATTATTCCAAGGTCTTTTACTGTTTTTTGGTATGGTAGTTGGGTACCATTGAGGAGTATTTGAGGGACTGTTTCGCGAAAGTACCGGCTGATTAACTTTGGATGAGATATAAGCATGACCTGGGATTTCTTGGGGTTTAGTTTCAGACCTAGGTTCTGTGCCCATTGAGAAACAGAGCAAAGATCTGCGTTCATACTCGCTACTGCGTCAGCAATGTTCTTGGGGCTTGCACTTATGTACAGTTGGATGTCGTTGGCATATACATGGTAGTTGCAGGAGTGAATCACTGAAGAAATATCATTAATGTACAGTGAGAAGAGTCATGGACCAAGTACGGAGCCTTGGGGAACTCCAGAGCGCACGTTTTTCCATGATGACTTTTCCGACCCACAAATGACTTGTTGACTTCTGTTTTTGAGGTAGCAGTCGAACCAGTGTATTGCGCTCTTTGAGAAATTAAGCCGTTTCATTTTAATTAGTAATATGTCAAAGTCAACTGTATCAAAAGCCTTGCTAAAGTCAAGCAGTGTTAGGATGGTAGCTTCACGTCTGTCCATAGCATGTTTAATGTCATCAGTTACTTTGATTAATGCAATTGCTGTACTATGGTGCTTTAGAAAGCCTGACTGATATTTGTCATGGATGTTAAGAGTTTTGAGGTAATCCGTCAGCTGTTCATGGACGATGTATTCTAGGGCTTTAGATATTGTAGGTAGTATGCTGATCGGCCTGTAGTCACCTGGCGACTTAGGGTTGTCAGTCTTGGGTATAGGTTGAACTAAACTTTGCTTCCACTCAGCAGGATATGTACCTTTGTTCGATATGCACTACGGGGCCGTGTATTGCCTCGGAAATTCGTAAGAGTCTCACAATAAACTTGTCATGTCACAGGATTCCCACACACTCCTCTCATTAAATACAGGGTGAGCACAAAATCTTGTCCCGATTATAAAAATTTATAACAGAATAACCGTTTGACATAATAAGTTCCATTTGATGCCATTACATAGGTTAGTGTTACTACTTTTTTTTTTATGACCACTTACGTTAGTAAACCCCAACGTGTACTCCCTTAGTAGCTCGACGAATGTCGATGCGGTATTCCAGTTCCTGCCAGGTGTTTCGTAACATGTCTTCTGTCACAGTACCCACAGCAGCTTATATCCTAGCCTTCAGTTCGTCGACGTCAGCAACTGCTCTGACGATGCCTGTCCTTGATATAGCCCCAGAAAAAAAAGGCAAGGGGTGTAATGTGTGGAGAGGGGAGTAATGTCCAGCTCGGTGGATTGGAAGGAACGGTCCAACACCCTGGCCACCCCACTCTCCAGACATTATGACCCTTGACTTTTTTTTCTGGGGCTATATCAAGGACAGAGTCTTCGTCACACCAGTTGCTGACGTCGGTGAACTGAAGGCTAGGATACAAGCTGCTGTGGGTACTGTGACAGAACACATGTTACGAAACACCTGGCGGGAACCGGAATATCTCCTCGACATTCTCCGAGCTACCAAGGGAGCACACGTTGAGGTTTACTAACGTAAGTGGTCTCAAAAAATAAATAGTAACACTAACCTATGTAATGGCATCAAATGTAAATTATTATGTCAAACGGTTATTCTGCAATAAAATGTTATAATCAGGGCAAGACTTTGTGGTCACCCTGTATATTGTCAGAAGTGAATGACAGAACGTACTTCGCAACTGGCGGGAGATGCAGTAGCACCGTCTAGTTCTGTCAGTTGCTCCTTACACACCGACGATCGCACCAGAGTTGACTGGCAAACATCGTGACGGTACAAGCACTTGTTTGTTTTTAATACACAACCTGAGGTTATACAAGGTGTTTCAAAAAGTATATACGCATTACAAAGTTGTCAAAACTATGGATCGCTGCGACGCGGCTCGGTTATTGGAGGAACGAGTAAACTGTAGTTTATATTCACCGGCTCTAGATGTCGGTTGCCTTCTGTTTGCATGTTTACTGTCACAAGTTGCAAAACGGCTGTTCCGCAGCAGAAATCATTTAGTGTTCTCGCGTTTTCGAAGTGTAATGCCGTGAAAGACGTTTCAGGGTGGAGTGCCAAATCGACAGTTTGTAGACACAGGATGCGTATTTAAACGAAAGAGTCCTGGACGCTCTCGTACTTCCGACGAATATGACGCACGAGTTCAAACCACTTCCCAGCGCATTCCTACAAAATCAACTCGTCGCACCAAGACGGGATTTATAACTGGTGTAAGTGGGCTGCTTCTGTGTTGGCAGCGCTGTGTAACTCTTTGCATTGGGTCTCTGACTGCGCTTTCTTTGTAAGAGACTCTGTGGCTGGTTGGACTCGTTGTTGGAAGTTAATCGCCAGCAAGGTTACTAAATAATAAGGTTGGGCGGTAAGCGCTCTGCTCTGCCATTGGCTGGCCTAGTGACGTCAGTGTGGAAGCAAGCGCTCACAAGCAGACGACACGGCATGCGCGTTTACGTCAAGTTTTTGGCGGAAGATTTTGTTTATACCAGAATTGAGATGTCTAAGCTGCTTTTCTGCTGCTAAAATATTACAGTTAAAAATGATGAGTTATATTCTTTCGCGGCTTATGCCTCACACATCGGTAAAATATCAGATCACAACCACACTGACAGACACTCGAAATTCGAAACCTCGGCTCAAATAAATCAAAAACTATTCATTTAATCGGATTGAAATGAATTTACTTAAGGGCTCGAAGTTGCACACACTTGTTTGTAAGAACAGCATTCCTTCTTTCTAAAGCCGCTATAGTATTCATCAAAGTAACTTTATCTGTGTCTGAAAAAAAAAAAAACTGTCATCTGTACATGTGCTCTTATTATGATGTTTCGTATTTGGTGACAGCTTTTCCAGAGTTTCCAGAGATCTCTTATGTAGTTCTCGTTTCTTATACCGTTTTTTCTGTCTTCTGTTGCGGGTGACAAATTGACAGTCGCACTACTGCACGGCAAATTGCACGAAGGAACTGCATCTGGCTTGAGCATTCTTTTTCGGGGCAAATTAAGCAATTCAGACTGTAAATCCCTTCAGTAATCTGTTTCTGCGAAGTGGCGAGAACATATTCGTGCATGCGCAACATTTACACTGTCTTTCCTACAACATTTCGACAACCATAGTTTTTGTAATGTTTCATTACGCGGGAAACTGTGATACATTACGTCAGTTCCCTTTGTGCTCCTGTTGTAGGAAAAACAGCCCGTAACAGCACAGACTGGCAATGTAAAAATTAATTTTCTCACTCATTTGTAGATTCTCCAATAAGAATTTCACAGGACGAACCATAAACTATAGAGCTGGCGAACACAATGTTGATCCCGCTGTCCACTATCGTTAACTATTTCAGTTCCGAATCAAATATCAATTACAGCAAAAACCGTTAACACTCTAGAATTCCGAATGTTTCCGCTGTTGACTTAGTACCTCAGAAGAAAGAACTCAATCAAAATACTCCTTCAAACGCAAAACAACACAAGAAAAACAATCACACACACACAATTCGAACTGTGTACTGTTTGGCACAGCTGCTTCCATCGTGACGTCATGAGCACAACTGAAAAAACACGTTGCTTTCTGCGCCCCCCTGATCGCCAGTAGTGTTGGGCAGTTGGAAGGTAGTCGTCAGCAGTGATGGAAGTACTGTTGGGCAGTTCGAGGTGAACAGCTAGAAGTGATGGATGTTAAATGTTTGAAGTTAGCAGTGATGGAGGGTAGAGGTCTGAAGTGTTAGCGTAAGCTAACGATCTGCATATGTCCGACTTGGAGATTGTATATTATTCATGATTATATGCCTTTGTACTGGATGCCACATTATTGAGGTAAAAAATACTTTATTTGATTTACAACAAAATTTTTCCTTTGGTAACCACATGCCTATTAGTAGTTAGTGGCTTTAATAGTTAGAATCTTTTATTTAGCAGGCAGTATTGATGACCACTGTATTGCAATAGTTGGCGTAATGAAGATTTTTGTGAGGTAAGTGCTTAATGAAATGTATAGGTTATTGTTAAGATTTATTTTTAGTCAAGGCCATTCTTTTGAATTATTGTTTGAAGGAACGATCACCAAGATAAAATAATGGAAATCAGAGTTCGTACGGAAAGATATAGGTGTTCATTCTTTCCGCACACTATACGCGATTGGAATAATAGAGAATTGTGAAGGTGGTTCGATGAACCTCTGCCAGGCACTTAAATGTGATTTGCAGAGTATCCACGTAGATGTAGATGTAGAAGTCAGTTTGTAATTTTTTTGAGCAATCAGATTATGTCCTATCAAGCGATCCCTTCTTCCAGTCAAGTTGTGGCACAAATTTCGCTTCTCCCCAATTCTATTCAATACCTCCCCATTAGTTATGTGATCTACCCATCTAATCTTCAGCATTCTTGTGCATCACCACATTTCGAAAGCTTCTATTCTCTTCTTTCCCAAACCATTTATCGTCCATGTTTCACTTCCATACATGGCAACACTCCATACAAATACTTTCAAAAAACGACTTCCTGACACTTATAAATCTACACTCGATGTTAAAAAATTTCTTTTATTCAGAAACGCTTTCCTTGGTATTGCCATTCTACATTTTATATCCTCTCTACTTCGATCATCAATTATTTTGCTTCCCAAATAGCAAAGCTCCTTTACTACTTTAAGTGTCTCATTTCCTAATCTAATACCCTCAGCATCACCCAGTCTAATTCGACTCCATTCCATTAGCCTCGTTTTGCTTTTGTTGATGTTCATATTATATCCTCCTTACAAGACACTGTCCATTCCATTCAGCTGCTCTTCCAGTCCTTTGCTGTCTGTGACAGAGCTACAATGTCATCGGCGAATCTCAAAGCTTTCATTTCTTCTCCATGGATTTTATTTCATACTCCGAATTTTTCTTTTGTTTCCTTTACTGCTTGCTCAATATACAGATTGAATAACATGGGGGATAGGCTACAACCCTGTCTCACTCCCTTCCCAACCACTGCTTCCCTTTCATGCCTCTGACTCTTATAACTACCATCTGGTTTCTGCACTAATTGTAAATAGCCTTTCACTCCCTGTATTTTACCCCTGCCACCTTCAGAATTTGAAAGAGAGTATTCCAATCAACCCTGTCAAAAGCTTTCTCTAAGTCCACAAATGCTAGAAACGTAGTTTTGCCTTTCCTTAAACTTTCTTCTAAAATAAGTCGTAGGGTCAGTATTGCCTCATGTGTTCCAACATTTCTACGGAATGCAAACTGATCGTCCCTGAGGTCGGCTTCTACCAGTTTTTCCATTCGTCTGTAAAGAATTCGCGTTAGTATTTTGCAGCTGTGACTTATTAAACTGATAGTTCGGTAATTTTCACATATGTCAACACCTGCTTTCTTTGGGATCAGAATTATTATATTTTTCTTCAAGTCTGAGGGTATTTCGCCTGTCTCATACATCTTGCTCACCAGATGGTAGAGTTTTGTCAGGACTGGCTCTCCCAAGGCTGTCAGTAGTTCTAATGGAATGTTGTCTATTCCCGGGGCCTTTTTTCGACTTTGGTCTTTCAGTGCTCTTTCAAACTCTTCACACAGCATCATATCTCCTATTTCATCTTCACTTACATTCTCTTCCATTTCTACAATATTGTCCTTGTGGGGCGACGGGTGGAAATTATTGTTATTTAAATGTAGAATGTAATGTAAATGCAGAAAAGATGCATTTCCCGGCCGATTAACCATATGTGGGGCAGCGGGCGGCATTAATTGTTATATAAATGTTCCTATTATTTATGCTGTCTTTTGCCGTTCTCAAAATTGGCTCTCTAAGTACAATTTTGGCAACCAGAAAGTGATTAGCAAAACGTGAAGCCTGTAATTAGTATTCCTAGTGCCCACTTCATCTGAGAAATACACTTATAGCTACAGCTTATAGCTCTGAGGAATTAGGAGATTGTCTGGGATTCATAATCAAAAACGAGCCTGTAAAAACGTTCGCTATATTCTGAAAGTCACAGATAAAAAAAAAAAAAAAGAATCCAAACAATCCAACTACCAGAGCAGTTCAGAGTCTAATGCGCTGATGCAACTATAACTGTCCAAATTAAATGTTTAAGTGAATGCTCGCCATAATTTGATGATAATGTTCATCAAACGCCACGCTAAATAATGGTAGAATGTCTGTCCCGCGGCGGGACGTGAAAATACGACATACGCAAACTGAAGATAGATCATTAAAGTCATCCCAAAATTAACACTTCAATCGAAAATGATTTCATGGTTACGCGTATCCCGAGGCTGTTTATAGCAATGATACCGACGCGACGCGACTCCCGGCATAGGTGGTGTGCTATTCAGCGTCTGGAGAGAACTGGGGCCTTCCTCTCTCGCACAGCGTTCTTATATATAAAGCCGCGGTGCGGACGGCAGGGAACGCCTGATCAAATCGGCTCTCCCGACTAGCCGCTGGGCTAGTAATGCACCACTTTAAGTTATTGAATAAATCATCGCTTCCTTTGCTGATGGCCGATGAAGCTCTCAATTTAAATGTGCAATCAGCACACAGGTACGTAATCATAATAAAAGTCTGACGTGGATAAGTCAATTATTTTGGGCGAGAGAATTAATTTAATTATACTACACACAGTAGACGAGTTCTGAACTTGCCCTTTGGAGATACGCTATCGCTATAGTTTTATAGTTATCCAATTGAAACTTGTCACATCTTTATGATTATAGCGGATCTCCCTTCTACTTAAATTTAAACATCCTAGCCTTATTTATTAGCCTACTTAATCTATCTTGCTTCCTTAATTTTTAAGACAAAAACCAGAAAATCATGAACTTCAACTAAAATCTTAATTTGTGAGATTCAGAAAACTGTGTCTACTAAATTATTATGAAAAAGGAATCTAAATATAAATTTTTAAGTTTCTAGCTCTTTTCTGTTGCGCCAATAAGTTTTACAGAAAAACGTCCAAATTTCGAAAATGGTTAAAGTTATTGAAATGACATTCAACACATATTGATTTAGTATTACTCCTGACATGCTAGAAACATTTCACGTTATTTACTGGATTTTTAAAGTATTGTGCAACATTTATGATGTCAGAGCTAGGCTGGCACACAATGGAAAGACTGATGTGAATTTTATACAGCGTGAGTAGGCTGCTTCCCTACATCACCCTCTACTTAATTTTTTTAATGTAAATGGGAAAAATAAAGAAAAAAAATTAATTACAAAAAGGGAAGCAAGAGTACAGCTTAACTCCCTATGAAAATTTAAAATTGAAATGTACACATATAGAAATATTAAAAGAAAACTGATTACCTACTTCAATTATTTAAATTGCTGGCATGTTCACTGCCTCTTAAGCAACATTTTCACTCAAAATTTAAGCAAAATCAATGAAACACTTTGGCATACATATTGCCTTAGACGAACAAACACACAAAAATATGTAAAATTATGAAAATCTTAAATCCATCAAATACATTTTTACATACACAAATTCAAAGAAAGTAACACAGTTATTCATAATACATAAACAGATAGTTATATCTTAGCAGTCTTTTCTAAACCTGAAAGAAAATTTCACAAATCATGACAATTTGATTTTTGCGCACGTGATTGTAGCCGCTTTGGCTGGCGTTCTACACTTCCATTCACAAGGGTAGAGGAGGGGAAGTTGCTATGGTGTGCGTCCTTCACGTTCACTCTAAATTACATGGGTAAAGGAGAGGGGTCACTGTGAGTTGTGTCCAAGTCACTCCACGCTTTCACGCAGCTATCAGGCTGCCATTATCTGGTTTGTCCTGTAGAACAAACAAAAAGAGTGCCTCAGACTCTGTTCACTTAATATCTAAGGGTGGGTCACAATGAAATGGGGATATATACATTTTATCTTTCAATATGTGAGTGGAACAAAGTTAACAGAACTTTTTCAATTTTACTCTCGCGGTTACTTAACTGTCATAAAATCGGTAAACAAATGGCTCAAAACGCCGTTAGTCACGTACTAGAGAAAATTTATGCTCAAGACATATAATCATAAATCCTATTTAATCTGAATTTCTTATTTCTGGGCCGGAACACTGAACCAATGCTTGGTACATTCCAGACAAATCTGTATTTTATTTACTTAGCTGACTCATATTTGATTACCTTATTCTTAGAGATAGTATGAGTACATTTGATTAGTAGTTGTCTTCTCAGCCTCTTTGTACATGTGAGTAACTTGTGATAATAGTACAGTTCTGAGTGTTCAAAACACACTACGTTTAGTTGACTACTAAATCCACTTATTGGTCCTCTGCTGCTGTGTCAGTTCCACATCTGCAATTATGTACTTACTTCATCTAGTGTATTTTGCTGAGCTATAAATCATGTTTCACGTCTGCCATTATGTTACTCAAATATGTAGCTAGTGTATGCACTTATTTAACCCTCACTCTATTAACATTTAACGCATAGGATGGCACATTTATTTCATATCTATAGTGTATTGCAGCTGATCAGTTTGCTCAGTTGGCAATCCATTTCCACTCGATCGGACGCTGAAACCACAGGTTGTCTCTCTCGACCTACCACTAAAGTGCATTAAGTAATTATGGACGAGCGTAATGCTAAATTCCTTAAACCTATAGGCCACCATGAGCTGATCTGTCTCATCTAACATAAGGGTACTTATGGTCGCATTCACGCCTCCAACTCATAACCTCAATACGTGTAGGTGTGTCCTGTCACACACTACACCAAATAACGGCCAGCTCCAACCTTATAAGTACTTCAGGGACGTGTCCTTCACGTCTCAACCACAAGCACTGTTCAATTCTATTACACTGTCATTCCTTGCTACACAAGGTGACTTCATTCTTACAACTTATCTGCATATTTTTCATAACACTAAGCAATCTCTTTTACTATTAATTAGCTAGCTCTACAGCATACAATAGGTTTCACTGCCACTTCAGATCCAGCTTGTACACGAATTTGTACATCTTTTTAAATTACTGTTGGTGCGCCATTTCCAATAAAACAACAGCTTTGTACTTATAATATTACCAGGGTTATATACATACTTGTTACTCAAATACATTTGTATCTTAATTACATCATACTTCTCTGTTGTTTATGTCACTGTTAGGTTTGTCACATTAGGTATTTTCTTCACTAATCGGTGACGGAAAATTTATATATTGCAAAGAATGAGTCGAAACTTTGGTGGATAGGAAAGATGAAGAATGAGTGAAATCTGAAATGGGAAAGAAGATCTCACACAGCTGGGACTGCACAGCTGACACACTGTGTAGAGGTTACAGAACAACCTCCTCCCTACAGAATTCCTTAGTTTATTATTGGCTTGATAACCATAACGGTAGATTTTAGTGTGTTGGAAAGAAGAGGTCGAAATTTTTGTGGATAGGAAAGATGAAGAGTGAGTGAGACCTGAAATGGAAAGAAGATCTCACACAGCTGGGACTGCCCAGCTGACACACTGTGTAGAGGTTAAAGAACAACCTCCTCCCTATAGAATTCATTGGTTTCAGAAAATTTTCGTATTGGAAAGATGGGGTCGAAATTTTTGTAGATAGGAAAGATGAAGAATGAGTGAGACCTGAAAAGGAAAGGGGATTTCACACAGCTGGGACTGCACAGCTGCCACACTGTGTAGAGGTTACAGAACAACCTCCTCCCTACAGAATTCATTAGTTTATTATTGGCTTGATAACCATAACGGAAAATTTAATGTGTTGGAAAGAAGAGGTCGAAATTTTAGGTGGATGGTAAAGTTGAAGAAGGAGTGAGATCTGAAATGGGAAAGAAGATCTCACACAGCTGGGATTGCACAGCTGCCACACTGTGTACAGGTTACAGAACAACCTCCTCCGTACAGAACTCATTAGTTGAAGAAAATTTTCATACTGGAAAAAAGAGGCCGAAATTTTTGTGGAAAGGAAAGATGAAGAGTGAGTGAGACCTGAAATGGAAAGAAGATCTCACACAGCTGGGACTGCACAGCTGACACACTGTGTAGAGGTTACAGAACAACCTCCTCCGTACAGAACTCATTCACTATCTATGAACTTCTTTAGGTCGATCACGTTCCTAAGACCTAATAGCTTTTTATTTTTAGGGTACTCTAGCCTATATGCATTGGCATGTGGTTTTCCTATGATCCTAAAAGGTCGTTGGTATGCGAACATGAATTTCTTTGTTTCTGCATTTATTTTCTTTGATTTTTCCTTGGTTTTGAAAAGGACTAACTGACCTATTTCAAAACTGGTGGGTACAGCTTTTGCGTCTTGACGCTTCTTCCTTTCCAATGGTCTTTTTCTTATATTTGCCCTAGCCTTTGACTTATTCTCGTCTGTGCATATTTGCGTTAGAATAAGGAATACTACCATATCTGCAATCACATTGTGCGGTTCTTGTCCAAACATCAATTCGCAAGGCGCAAAACCAGTTGCATCATGCCTTATGTTGTTAATTACATTCTCAAAATACTTCATGTGCTCTGCCCAACTTGAGTGTTTCCGAGCACAATAAGTCCTGCAAAGCCTATTCAATTCTCTCATAATACGTTCACTCATATTTCCTTGGGGGAAATAGGCAGATATTTTTAGATGTTTCACTCCGGCCTTATCTAGACATTCCTCAAATCTATCAGAAGTAAATTGAGGCCCATTGTCTGACGGGAAATTCTTCAGAACGCCAACGTTCACGAAGAAAGCTTTTTCCAACTTTTCTACCAACGTGTTTGCATTTGCTCTTTTAATTGGGTATAGCTTAACATATTTACTGAATCCATCCACAACAAGAAAAACATGGGTGCACCCACCTCTCGAAGCAGGATGAGGGCCAAAGAAATCACAAGCCAGTAATTCTAGGGTTTCAATTGGCTCTACTGAATGCATATCCCCTTGTATTCTTGTGTTAGCAGCACGGACTTTCTGGCACACTACACAAGATGCTAGACGCTTGGCAACACGGCGGTACATGTTGTCAAACACAACCTACTCTTTTAATTTGGCAATGCACTTCTTTGCACCGTAGTGCCCATACCTCAGGTGTACATAGTCGATTAGTAAGTCTACATGTTGTGAGGAAAAACACAGCTTCCACTCAGAAACACCTACCTTTTTCCTCCTAAACAGAATACCTTTATGCAGACAATAGTATTGCGAAACCTTAGGATAGTTCGCATTTCCTAAATAGCTCTTCTCCAATTTCAGCTGGTCATCTGCATTCTGCTCACGTCTCAAGTTCTTACTTTTTGCTTCGTGCAACGCAAACATTCGTCATCACAGAGCTCCGCACTTCTAGATAACCCATCAGCTACCAGATTGTCTTTCCCTTGAATATATCTAACCTCAAGGTCAAACTGCTGGAGATACAATGACCATCTTACCAAACGAGCATTCCTCAACTTACAGGTCTTTAAAAAGGGCAACGCCTTACGGTCACTGTAAACAATTATCTTGTGACCTAATAGATACTGTGACCACTGGAGGTACTCTAGTTTACTTACTAAAGTTTACCATTAAATATCAGTTTAATTTTTTGTCAAAAGTTATCCAAAACCATATTCTGAAATAGTGTCTTGTTTCTCCACTAGGCAGTGCCACAAGTTCCTCCAAATGTCGTAACACACACACATATGTAATACTAACTAATGTAAATCCACCCGATGATGGAGGTTTAAACCTTCGAAACGCGTCGTGGAAAAAATGAAACGGTGACTGGTAACAGTAAACTTGTTGTTTCATTTAATGTCAGTAACAGTCACGCTAAAGCCTAACCTAAAAATGTTCGCATTTAAAGTTAATAGATACTGCTCAAACTTCTGTACCCCAAATACAATTGCCAATGCTTCCAGTTCTGAGATGCCATAATTTCTCTCTGCTGCCTGTAAAGATCGACTTGCGAAAGCTATAGTCTTGTGCACTTCTTTTTCGTTCTCTATTTCTACTTGGAATACCTCCACAGCTATACCATAGCCACTAGCATCAAAAGACATACAGAATGGTTTTTCAAAATCAGGATGATGTAAAATAGGACTATTAATTGAAGATTGTTTAAGTACCTCGAACGTCTGTTGGTATTCTGCTGTCCAAACCCAAGGGGTATTCTTTTTCAGCAGGAGGTGAAGACAGGGCGCATTAAAAGCCTGATCAATAACAAAACGCCTATAGAAGCCGAAAAGACCAAACTTCGATCTCAACTGCTTCTTGTTTCTGGAAGGATCAAATTTTTCAATGACTGCTAGCTTGCCTGGGTCAGGCAGAATACCTCTTCCACTTCTCATATATCCCAAGAAACTTATTTCCTCTTTAACGCACTCCGTCTTTTCAATCTTTAGTTTCATGCCACCTCTCTCAATAGCCTCTAACACTTCCTCGAATAAAGCTATGTGTTCTTCCCAGGTAGGAGTTGCTGTTAACAGATCATCTACGTAGACTGTTATTTTATTACTTAAGGCTGGTCCTAAAACATGGCACATCACAGGCACAAACAGAGATTTTAAGTCCGAAAGGTACCACACGATACTGGTAACAAACTCCTTCGTACAAGAAAGCTGTGTACTTCCTTGAACTTTCCGCCAGTGGCAAATTCCAATATCCACACGTGATGTGCATAGAAGTTAAGAATTTCACTCCCCGGAACTTTTGCAATAACTCGTCCATGTTCTGTGGTCTATCACTTTCCCTAACCACTATTTCATTCAACCAACGAGTGTCCAAGACCAATCTGACACTCCCGTCTCTTTTTGATACAACAGCAAGAGGATTATTGTACTCACTGACCGCTTTTTCAATCACACCCCACTCTAGCATTCTCTGTATCTCCTTTCGAACCGCCTCCTTCCTAGCTACATATTTTTGGTATGGCTTCCTGAAAAACACTTGGCCAGGATTCACCTTTAATTGACATTCATAACATTTGACCACGCCAGGTCGATTTGAAAATACCTTATGATGCCTTTTTAAAACCTGTCTCAGTTCTTCCTTCTGATTAGCTGAAATTTTATCGATTTCCTGCAATTTAGCTTCTATTTTGTCCGAAATAATAGCTTCTTCTTCTTCTGCGTTTAGCTTACTTTTACTAAGATTAACACTTTCGTCCCAATATCTCCTATTTTTCAGAACTCGTATAGGCAGCTCCCAAATTTCATCATTAGTTACAACATGTTTATCAGTAAAAGGTACCGTAATTACTCCGGTTATCGGGAAGACCATTTTTAACTGGCTTCTTTCAAACTCAACAACACTCTGATATTTCGACAAGAAATCTATGCCAATTAAAACCTCAATACTGAGATTATTTACAATTAAGCCTGGATGATCAATTAAATTACCATTAATGTTAAAGGGCAGCAAAGCTTCTTGCTTTACCGTTTTTGACACCTTGCCAGTAGCACCAATTATTCTTAGTCCTGATACCCTCATTACTGTAAGCTTGTCTTTACCAGGTAATGCATCAAAGAAGGACTGAGATATCGCACTCACCTCACGTCCACTGTCTAAGAGACAACGTACATTGATACCCAACATATTCACTATTATTATAGGGTGGCTTATTCTAGGTTGTACAGGTGGTTCCTCAAACTCATCCAAAAGTTTATTTTGGATTTGTCTCCAACTAAAGTGATCGACATCTGTCTTCATTACATTTAGGTCAAAGTGTGGAGGGGTTTCCTGAATTACATTTTCAGCTGCCTTTTCCAGTCGGTCTATTAATTTCAAATCGAAACACCGCACGACTTCATTACGTTTAGTTTGCTGAACATGACCCAAATTACTGTAGTCTGAGCGATTCTTCGCCTCCAGACCGGGCATAACACTAGTTACAGCTAAACCACTTTCACTATTATCGTCGGGTTCCTTCTCAAGTGACGACTGGTCACAGCTACTGGGTTCATCGACCCCCAACAGGCTATCCTCTACATTCTCACTTACCTCCTGTCCTAAATCTATTAGTACAGTATCAACATCCTGCACAGGCAGTTTAGATAAGAGTACATCATCCTCATCGTAAATATAAGCATGAATTTCTTCTGCTTGTTCACCTGACAATTCAGTATTTTGTAGTTCTTCCCTACCGTTACACTGCTGCGCCTTCTCTTTCTCTTCCCACTTAGAGAGCGTCTCTAACACGGTATCTATCAAATACTGTGAGTGATCTAATATTTCTGCTGTATCCTTAGATGCTACCGACCCCTCATCCATATGTTCCGTTTGAGTATTCTGATATGTCTTACCAATTACTGTAATTACTGGCTTAGCAAATGTAACCGCCTGGTGAGCGCCAGTGTCCTCATAGGAACTAATTTTCCTGCCTCGGCCTACTACTGTTTCCTTTATCTCCATTGTAATTAACTGGCACAGCATTGCTTTCCGCACTGTTGTTTACCTGCATAATTTTGTTCGGAACAAAATTACAATCATTTGGATGCCATTGTTGGTTCTGATAATTATTTCTCCAATTCCTACCTTTCTTAGGATGGCGAACACCTACTGTTCTGATGTTTACATTGCCATTCTGCTCGTTCTTAAAATTACTACTAGTGTTATTAGCATTTCTGTTATTACGTGCTTGCTCCTCATTGGCAGCCACACGCTCTACACGTTCCAAATATTCAATGAAACGATCCAGATTGTCTCTAGGGGCAGATATAGTTCTAGTTTGCCAATACCATGGCAGTTTGTCTTCAAGACCTAGTATTATCATTTCAGGTTTCAGCTTTTCGGCCAAATGTGACAAACGTGAGATCCAAGACCTAGCAAACTCTTTTATAGATTCCTTGCCTGCATTGAAGCGTTTTCCACTCCAAGATTCTCTCAACACTTCATTTTGCTTATTACTAGACCAATACTCATTAATGAAAGCTGTTTTAAATTCCGCTAATGTTTTACACTTCAACATAACATCAGCTGATCAACGCATCGCGTCACCTGCTAAATGGCTTCTAATAAATGAGATTTTCTCTCGTTCAGACCAAGTTGGTGGAATCACATCTTCAAAATCGTTCCAGAAATCTAGCGGTTGGATATTTTTGTCTGGATCGAACCGCAAGAACTGCCGTCACCCGATAAAAGCGGCGTTTACAGCTACAACTTCTTGCATACTAACATTACTAGAAGTTACTGAAGCTACTTTACTGTCAATGTTAGCAATGTTAGTACTAATATTTTCTACTCTCATTTCAACATTATCTACTGTTTGCACAATATGAGTAGTATCAGTTTTGATTGTGTCTACTTCTGCCTGACATATGTTTACTTTTATATTAACATCTTTAAACCTATCTGAGAACAGTTCAGATTCCGCCTCGATCTTTTCTGTTAACTTGTGCTCCAGCTTCGCATCTTCAGCAACTTCGGATTTTACTATTTTATACATTTCAGAAAATTGTTGAGCAACCTTTTTCTTAATATCCTCATGGTTGTAATCAATTTTATAATTCAAACTGTCCAGATCCTCTTTCAACTTATTGCAACCTGCCTTGAAGGTATTGTCCATTACCTCCAATCGTTTATTAAATTAGGAGATTGTCTGGGATTCATAATCCAAAACGATCCTGTAAAAACGTTCGCTATATTCTGAAAGTCACAGATCAAAAAAAAGAATGCACACAATCCAACTACCCGAGCAGTTCAGAGTCTAATGCGCTGATGCAACTGTAACTGTCCAAATTAAATGCTCGCCATAATTTGATGATAATGTTCATCAAACGCCACGCTAAATAATGGTAGAATGTCTGTCCCGCGGCGGGACGTGAAAATACGACATAGGCAAACTGAAGATAGATCATTAGTCATCCCAGAATTAACACTTCACTCGAAAATGATTTCATGGTTACGTGTATCCCTAGTAACTTAATACGGCATCCGAAGCTGTTTATAGCAATGATACCGACGCGACGCGACTCCCGGCACAGATTGTGTGCTATTCAGCATCTGGAGAGAACTGGGGCCTTCCTCTCTCGCAGACGCAGATGCACAATACTGAGGGATTGTACCCTCTGCAGTTGGCGAAGTTCTAGCGTAACTAAGACGTTTCTCCTTCTTACTTGAAGTTTGGTGTGGAATGACATGGCGGTTGGACGATTGCTTGACTTTGTGCTGGTTTTTTTTTATTTTTTTAATGGAGAAAGGTTAAAGAATTGTGTGAGGGACAGTCAGAGAATTGAAAAGAAATGGCGTAAGTGGCTGGCCGGTACTTTCAACAATGGGCTCCGCTCTTCCGCATAATTTTCCCTCATAGTTTAGCTACTGCTGCTGCTGGAGTAGGGCTTTTTGCTCAGCGATAAATCTTTCGATTTCGAGTTCCTCACGGGATTTCTTGACCCTGCCGGCACGGCACTCTGCCTTGAACCATTGTTCCGAGACATCGAACAAGATATCCCAGTCTCGTGGCGTAAAGATTGGGTACGAGTTGATGAGGGCCAACTCTTTCCTGGTGAGCACGCGAATGAAGATGCACCACAAATGACCGAAGCGGTATGAGCGGTGCGGGAGGGAAGGCTTAGGTATGTCAGGTGGAGTGAAAGGGTATGGATAGTCGAAATAGGGGTACGACCCGTCTTTGAGTGACATCACAATCTTCTTAAGGAAGGTTTGCACACTACGCACTCCTGGGAGTGGTAGGCACAGACACTCTTTTACCGTTGACTCAACGTCGTGGGAAGGGTCGGTCGGCGCCGCGGCACTGTTACTTGCGGCTGCCACCACAGGGGGGGGGGGGGGGGGGCGGGGCCTTGTGTCGCATCGTCTGTTTCCATGGGCGCCACCCCCACCTCCTGCATTGCTGCAAGGGGCGGAGCGGCGGTTGTTTGCGTGCCCGCGTCGACCCCCACCGGACGACTCGCGAGGGGGGGGGGGGGGGCGGCGGGAACTGGCGGCTTCTTCTCGATAGCCTGCAGCTCATCGCGCAGCTGCTGGGGCTGGCGATGCTGGCGATGCACAGCTGCGAGCTCCTCCTTCAGTGCGGCGTTTTCGGCCGCGAAGGCGGCTTGGAAGCCGGCCATAGCTTCGTCGGTGGCGGCCTCAAGGCGTCGCGGCTCGCACCCCCCGCCACAGCGGGGGGGGCTGGGCGGCCGTCGAGGCGCTTGACGACGCCGCAGGGCATGGTGCGGCGGGTAGACGGCGTGACTCGCGGAGGTAGCCGCAGCTACGCGAGTTGGCGGCGTGTGGTCCGCCGCAGTTCGCGCAGCTGCTGGCCACCCCACGAGGTTTCGTGCAACTGCGGGTGACGTGAGCCGCCGCGCACTTCAAGCACGCGACGGCGTTCTTGCACTCGCGCGCAGTATGCCCCAGCTGCTGGCAGTTGTAGCACTGCAGGCTCTTCCTGTTCTGCTGCGTCCGCTTGCGCCTTGGCTGCCGTTGGCGGCCGCCAGTGAACCCCATCGCATGGATGAGGGCTTCCAGTGCGGCGGCAATCTGCTTCCCAGCCATGGCGTTGCGTGCGCGGTGACAGTAGCGAAGTGCGTCGCAGCGAGTCGAGCAGCGGAATGCCCTCCTCTCTCGCGCAGCGTTCTTATATATATAAAGCCGCGGTGCGGACGGCTAATGGAACACCTGATAAAACCGGCTCTCCCGACTAGCCGCTGGGCTTGTAATGCATCACTTCAAATTATTGAATAAATCATTGCTTCCTTTGCTGATTTCCGATGAAGCTCTCAATTTTAACGTGCAATCAGCACACAGGTAAGTAATCATAATAAAAGTCTGACGTGGCTAAGTCAGTCAATTCTTTTGGGCGAGAGAATTAATTTAATTATACCACATGCAGTGGACGAGCTCTGAACTTGCCCTTTGGAGATAAGCTATCGCTATAGTTTTATAGTTATCCAATTGAAACTTGTCACATCTTTATGATTATAGCGGATCTCCCTTCTACTTAAATTTAAACATCCTACCCTTATTTATTAGCCTACTTAATCTATCTTGCTTCCTTAATTTTTAAGACAAAAACCAGAAAATATTGAATTTCAACTAATATCTTAATTTGTGAGATTCAGAAAACTGTTTCTACTAAATTATTATGAAAAAGGAATCTAAATACAAATTTTTAAGTTTCTAGCTCTTTTCTGTTGCGCCAATAATTTTTACAGAAAAACGTCCAAATTTCGAAAATGGTTAAAGTTATTGAACTGACATTCAACACATATTGATTTAGTATTACTCCTGACATGCTAGGAACGTACAAGTTATTTACTTGAATTTTAAAGTATTGCACAACATTTATGATGTCAGAGCTAGGCTGGCACACAATGGAAAGACTGATGTGAATTTTATACAGCGTGAGTAGGCTGCTTCCTTACATTACTTAATGCACTTTAGTGGTAGGTCGAGAGAGACTACCTGTGGTTTTTAGCGTCCGATCGGGTGGAAATGGATTGCCACGCGAGCAAGCTGATCAGCTGCAATACACTATAGATATGAAATAAATGTGCTATCCTATGCTTTAAATGTTAATGGAGTGAGTATTACTTAAGTTCATACACTAGCAAATAAGTACATAATGGCAGACGTGAATCATTGATTTATAGCTCAGCACAAATACACTTCGATGAAGTAAGTTCATAATTGCAGATGTGGAACTGACACAGCAGCAGAGGACCGATAGGTGGATTTAGTAGTCAACTAAACGTAGTGTGTTTTGAACACTGAGAACTGTACTACTACCCCAAGTTACTCACAGGTACAATGAAGCTGAGAAGACAACTACTAATCAAATATACTCATACTATCTCTAAGAATAAGGTAATCGAAGATGAGTCAGCTAAGTAAATAAAATACAAATGTATCAGGAATGTACCGAGCATTGGTTCAGTGTTCCGGCCCAGAAATAAGAAATTGAGATTAAATAGGATTTATGATTGTATGCCTTGAGCATAAATTTTCTCTAGTACGTGACTAACGGCGTTTTGAGCCATTTGTTTACCGATTATATGACAGTTAAGTAACCGCGAGAGTAAAATTGAAAAACTTCTGTTAACTTTGTTCCAGTAACATATTGAAAGGTAAAATGTATATATCCCTATTTCATTGTGACCCACCCTCAGATATTAAGTGAACAGAGTCTGAGGCACTCTTTTTGTTTGTTCTACAGGACAAGCCAGATAATGGCAGCCTGGTAGCTGCGTGAAAGTGTGGAGTGACTTGGACACAACTCTCAGTGAACCCTCCCCTTTCCCCATGTAATTTAGAGTGAATGTGAAGGACGCACACCATAGCAACTTCCCCTCCTCTACCCTTGTGAATGGAAGTGTAGAACGCCAGACAAAGCGGCTACAACTGCATGTGTAAAAATGAAATTGTCATGATATGTGAAATTTTCTTTCAGGTTTAGAAAAGACTACTGAGATATAATTATCTGTTTATGTATCATGAATAACTGTGTTATTTTCTTTGAATTTATGTATTTAAAAATGAATTTAATGGATTTAAGATTTCCATAGTTATACATATTTTTATGTGTTTGTCTGTCTAAGGCAATATGTATGCCAAAGCGTTTCATTGATTTTGCTTAAATTTTGAGGGATAATGTTGCTTAAGAGGCAGTGACCATGGCAGCAATTTAAATAATTGAAGTAGGTAATCAGTTTTCTATTAATATTTATACATGTTTATATTTCAATTTTAATTTTCATAGGGATTTAAACTGTACTCTTGCTTCCCACTTCTTAATTAATTTTTTTTCTCATTCATTAAAATCGAAAAAAAAATTTAAGTAGAGGGTGATGTAGGGAAGCAGCCTAGTCACCCGTTATAAAATTCACATCAGTCTTTCCATTGTGTGCTAGCCTAATCCGCTGTACCTAGCTCTGACGTAATAAATGTTTTGCAATACTTTAAAAATCAAGTAAATAACCTGAAACGTTTCTAGCATGTCAGAGTAATACTAAATCAATATGTGTTGAATGTCAGTTCAATAACTTTAACCATTTTCGAAATTTGGACATTTTTCTGTAAAAATCATTGGCGCAACCGACAGGAGCTAGAAACTTAAAAATTTATATTTAGATTCCTTTTTCATAATAATTTAGTATAAACAGTATTCAAGATCTCACAAATTAAAATTTTTGTTGAAATTCAATATTTTCTGGTTTTTGTCTTAAAAATTAAGGAAGCAAGATAGATTAAGTAGGCGAATAAATAAGGCTAGGATGTTTAAATTTAAGTAGAAGGGAGATCCGCTATAATCATAAAGATGTGACAAGTTTCAATTGAATAACTGTAAAACTATAGCGATAGCGTATCTCCAAAGAGCAAGTTCAGAGCTCGTCTACTGCGTGTAGTGTAATTAAATTAATTCTCTCGCCCAAAATATTTAACTTAGCCACATCAGTCTTTTATTATGATTACTTACCTGTGTCCTGAATGCACAGTTAAATTGTGAGCTTCATCGGCCATCAGCAAAGGAAGCAATGATTTATTCACTAACTTGAAGTGGTGCATTACTAGCCCAGCGGCTACTCGGGAGAGACGATTTGATCAGGCAATCCCCTAGCCGTCCGCACCGCGGCTTTAGATATAAGAACGCTGCGCGAGAGAGAAAGGCCCCAGTTCTCTCCAGACGCTGGTTAGTGTACCACCTGTGTCGGGAGTCGCGTCGCGTCGGTATCATTGCTAATAACAACCTCTGATGCCGTAATAAGTTACTCGGGATACGCGTAACCATGAAATAGTTTTCGAGTGAAGTGTTAATTCTGGGATAACTTTAATGATATATCTTCAGTTTGCGTATGACGTATTTTCACGTGCCGCCGCGGGACGGACATTCTACCATTATTTAGCGTGGCATTTGATGAACATTATCATCAAATTATGGCGAGCATTCACTTAAACATTTAATTTGGACAGTTATAGTTGCATCAGCGCATTAAACTCTGAACTGCTCTGGTAGTTGGATTGTGTGCTTTCTTTTTTTTGATCTGTGACTTCCAGAATATAGCGAACGTTTTTACAGGATCGTTTTTGATTATGAATCCCAGACAATCTCCTATTTCCTCAGAGCTATAAGCTGTAGCTATAAGTGTATTTCTCAGATGAAGTGGGCCCTAGGAATTCTAATTACAGGCTTCACGTTTTGCTAATCACTTTCTGGTTGCCAATATTGTAGTTAGAGAGCCAGTGTTGAGAACGGCAAAAGACAGCATAAATAATAGTAACATTTATATAACAATTCATTGCACCCGCCGCCCCACATATGGCTAATCGGCCGGGAAATGCATCTTTTCTTTTCTACATTACATTCTACATTGACTGATATCCATAGCAGTCTGGTCCCTTTATCCCTCAAACCATATTCTACATTATTTTAAATAATAACAATAAATTCCTCCTGCCGCCTCACATACGGTGCATCGGCCAGGAAATGCACCTACATTGCATTACATCCTACATTTTATAGGACAACAATTCCACCAGCCGCCCCACAATTGGGGCATAGACCGGGAAAGAAACCGAGTAAAAGTGAAAGTGATTTTTAAATATTCGAATTCGGGAGTGAAATGCGACAAGCAACTGTGTAATAGAACAGTGATAGTGTTACGTGTGCATGTGGACGACGCAATTGGATTAACAACGCATCTGGATTGACAGAGCTGGCACTGAGTCTAGCGGCGCTGCCGGCATCGCGAGACGCCAGTTTCGCCGCACCGCAGTCATCTGCCGGAGCAACCGGAGCCGCCCCTGCAGTTGCAGGCCACGCAGACACACAGCAGCCGTCGAAGTGCCGTCTGCAGTTCAACGCGCCACGTCGCATCAGTAGTCCTGGTATGCCGCGCCGGCAACGCAGAAGGAACTAAGTTAAGTGAAATGCTGTTAATATTTTTACTAACCTGCACCAAAAGACTGTTGGCGATGGAACCGCCAGAAGAAACTGAGGTTAAACTTAAATCAGAACCTATGTCTGTTGAGGGAACTGTAAATCCAGCCAACAGTTCAAGTGAAAATATGCATGAAAATAGTAATGTTAAGATGAAATATGAAGTATTGTCTCCTGACAGATGTGTGAAAAGGGGCGATGATTCAATAATAGAGACTCCTGTAGTAAAGCAGAAATCAGAAATTGTTAATTAATTGGATGTTAGTTTATCTGATGAGTTAAAAACGAAACAGCCATCAGAGGTGGTAGAGTTTAAACAGGAGAAGTTAGATATGACTGATCAATCAGAAGTTTCATTTAGTTTTGATGATTCTGGTGTTGGAGCTAGTTTTTCGTCACCTGAGTGTGATAAGAAACCAGCTAGTGAGCAACCCAAAGATACTGGGGATATTGATTTAAATGTTATATTACAAGCAATAGCTACCAGTAATGCTGAATTAAAGTCTGAAATAACTGAGGTCAAAAGCAGTAATGCTAGAATGACAGCTGAGTTAAACTCGGATATAATTGAGGTAAATAACAGGATTGTGGCCAGACAAACCAATTTTAATAAACGGTTTGAGTTAATGGACAAAAAATTAGAATTCAATAAAGCTGAATTAGAAACTTCCTTCAAGACTGGCTGCAATAAGTTGTAAGAGGGTCTGGACAGTTTAAATTATAAAATTGATTACAATTATGAGGATATTAAGAAAAAGGTTGGTCAACAATTTTCTGAAATGTATAAAACAGTAAAATCCGAAGTTGCTGAGTTTCGCAGAGACTTCCAAATGGAAGATGTGAAGCTGGAGCACAAGTTAACAGAAAAGATCGAGGCGGAATCTGAACTGTGCTCAGATAGGTTTAAAGATGTTAATATGAAAATGAACATATGTCAAGCAGAAGTAGATGCAATCAAAACTGATACTACTCATATTGTGCAAAGAGTAGATAATGTTGAAATGAGAGTAGAAAATATTAGTACTAACATTGCTAACATTGAGGGTAAAGTATCTTCAGTAACTTCTGGTAATGGTAGTATGCAAGAAGTTGTAGCTGCAAACGCCGCTTTTATCGGGTGTCGGCAGTTCTTGCGGTTCGATCCAGACAAAAACATCCACCCGCAAGATTTCTGGAACGATTTTGAAGATGTGATTCCACCAACTTGGTCTGAACGAGAGAAAATCTCATTTATTAGACGTCATTTAGCAGGTGACGCCATCCGTTGATCAGCAGATGTTATGTTGAAGTGTGAAACATTAGTGGAATTTAAAACAGCTTTCATTAATGAGTATTGGTCTAGTAATAAGCAAAATGAAATGTTGAGAGAATTTTGGAGTGGAAAACGCTTCAATGCAGGCAAGGAATCTATAAAAGAGTTTCCTAGGTCATGGATCTCACGTTTGTCACATTTGGCCGAAAAGCTAAAACCTGAAATGGTAATACTAGGTCTTGAAGACAAACTGCCATGGTACTGGCAAATTAGAATTATATCTGCCCCTAGAGACAATCTGGATCGTTTCATTGAATATTTGGAACGTGTAGAACGTGTTGCTGCCAATGAGGAGCAAGCACGTAATAACAGAAATGGTAATAACACTAATAGTAATTTTAAGAACGAGCAGAATGGCAATGTAAACATCAGAACGGTAGGTGTTCGCCATCCTAAGAAAGGTAGGAATTGGAGAAATAATTATCAAAACCAAAAATGACATCCAAATGATTGTAATTTTGTTCCGAACAAAATTATGCAGGTAAACAACAGTGCGGAAAGCAATGCTGTGCCAGTTAACTATAATGGAAATAAAGGAAACAGTAGTAGGCCGAGGCAGGAAAATTAGTTCCCATCTATGAGGACACTGGCGCTCACCAGGCGGTTACTTTTCCTAAGCCAGTAATTACTGTAATTGGTAAGACAGATCAGAATACTCAAACGGAACATGTGGATGAAGGGTCGGTAGCATCTAAGGATACAGCAGAAATATTAGATCACTCACAGTATTTGATAGATACCGTGTTAGAGACGCTCTCTAAGTGGGAAGAGAAAGAGAAGGCGCAGCAGTGTAACGGTAGGGAAGAGCTACAAAATACTGAATTGTCAGGTGAACAAGCAGAAGAAATTCATGCTTATTTTTACGATGAGGATGATGTCCTCTTATCTAAAGTGCCTGTGGAGGATGTCGATACTGTACTAATAGATTTAGGACAGGAGGTAAGTGAGAATGTAGAGGATAGCCTGTTGGGGGTCGATGAACCCGGTAGCTGTGACCAGTTGTCACTTGAGAAGGAACCCGACGATAATAATGAAAGTGGTTTAGCTGTAACTAGTGTTATGCCCAGTCTGGAGGCGCAGTATCGCTCAGACTACAGTAATTTGGGTCATGTTCAGCAAACTAAGTGTAATGAAGTCATGAGGTGTTTCGATTTAAAATTAATAGACCGACTGGAAAAGGCAGCTGAAAATGTAATTCAGGAAACCCCTACACACTTTGACCTAAATGTAATGAAGACAGATATCGATCACTTTAGTTGGAGACAAATCCAAAAGGAACTATTGGATGAGTCTGGGGAGCCACCTGTACAAACTAGAATAAGCCACCCTATAATAATAGTGAATATGTTGGGTATCAATATACGTTGTCTCTTAGACAGTGGAAGTGAGTTGAGTGCGATATCTCAGTCCTTCTTTGATGCATCACCTGGTAAAGACATGCTTACTGTAATAAGGGTATCAGGACTAAGAATAATTGGTGCTACTGGCAAGGTGTCAAAAACGGTAAAGCAAGAAGCTTTGCTGCCCTTTAACATTAATGGTAATTTAATTGATCACCCAGGCTTAATTGTAAATAATCTCAGTATTGAGGTTTTAATTGGCATAGATTTCCTGTCAAAATATCAGAGTGTTGTTGACTTTGAAAGAAGCCAGTTAAAAATGGTCTTGCCGATAACCAGAGTAATCACGGTACCTTTTAATGATAAACATGTAGTAACTAATGATGAAACTTGGGAGCTGCCTATACGAGTTCTGAAAAATTGGAGATATTGGGACGAAGGTGTTTATCTTAGTAAAAGTAAGCTAAACACAGAAGAAGAAGAAGAAACAAAAAAATTCATGTTCGTATACCAAGGACCTTTCAGGGTCATAGGAAAACCACATGCCAATGCATATAGGCTAGAGTACCCTAAAAGTAAAAAGCTATTAGGTCTCAGGAACGTGATCGACCTAAAGAAGTTCATAATTAAGCTAATGAATTCTGTAGGGAGGAGGTTGTTCTGTAACCTCCACACAGTGTGGCAGCTGTGCAGTCCCAGCTGTGTGAGATCTTCTTTCCCATTTCAGATTTCACTCACTCTTCATTTTTCCTATCCACCTAAAATTTCGACCTCTTCTTTCCAACAGATTAATTTTTCCGTTATGGTTATCAGGCCAATAATAAACTAATGAATTCTGTAGGGAAGAGGTTGTTCTGTAACCTCTACACAGTGTGGCAGCTGTGCAGTCCCAGCTGTGTGAGATTTTCCTTCCATCTCAGGTCTCACTCTATCTTCATCTTTCCTATACACCAAAGGTTCGACTCCTTCTTTGCAATACAAAAATTTTCCGTCATGGCTATCAAGCCATGAGTTCTGTAACCATTCTATCCACCGATTAGTAAAAAAAAATACCTAATGCGACAAACCTAACAGTGACATAAACAACAGAGAAGTATGATGTAATTAAGATACAAATGTATTTGAGTAACAAGTATGTATAGAACCCTGGTAATATTGTAAGTACAAAGTGTTGTTTTATTGGAAATGCTCCCACAATAATATTTTAAAGAGATATACAAATTCGCCCCCCCCCCCCCCCCATGAACCATGGACCTTGCCGTTGGTGGGGAGGCTTGCGTGCCTCAGCGATACAGATAGCCGTACCGTAGGTGCAACCACAACGGAGGGGTATCTGTTGAGAGGCCAGACAAACGTGTGGTTCCTGAAGAGGGGCAGCAGCCTTTTCAATAGTTGCAAGGGCAACAGTCTGGTTGATAGACTGATGTGGCCTTGTAACAATAACCAAAACGGCCTTGCTGTGCTGATACTGCGAACGGCTGAAAGCAAGGGGAAACTACAGCTGTAATTTTTCCCGAGGGCATGCAGCTTTACTGTATGATTACATGATGATGGCGTCCTCTTGGGTAAAATATTCCGGAGGTAAAATAGTCCCCCATTCGGATCTCCGGGCGGGGACTACTCAAGAGGATGTCGTTATCAGGAGAAAGAAAACTGGCGTTCTACGGATCGGAGCGTGGAATGTCAGATCCCTTAATCGGGCAGGTAGGTTAGAAAATTTAAAAAGGGAAATGGATAGGTTGAAGTTAGATATAGTGGGAATTAGTGAAGTTCGGTGGCAGGAGGAACAAGACTTCTGGTCAGGTGACTACAGGGTTATAAACACAAAATCAAATAGGGGTAATGCAGAAGTAGGTTTAATAATGAATAGGAAAATAGGAATGCGGGTAAGCTACTACAAACAGCATAGTGAACGCATTATTGTGGCCAAGATAGATACGAAGCCCACACCTACTACAGTAGTACAAGTTTATATGCCAACTAGCTCTGCAGATGACGAAGAAATTGAAGAAATGTATGATGAAATAAAAGAAATTATTCAGATTGTGAAGGGAGACGAAAATTTAATAGTCATGGGTGACTGGAATTCGAGTGTAGGAAAAGGTAGAGAAGGAAACATAGTAGGTGAATATGGACTGGGGGACAGAAATGAAAGAGGAAGCCGCCTGGTCGAATTTTGCACAGAGCACAACATAATCATAACTAACACTTGGTTTAAGAATCATGAAAGAAGGTTGTATACATGGAAGAACCCTGGAGATACTAAAAGGTATCAGATAGATTATATAATGGTAAGACAGAGATTTAGGAACCAGGTTTTAAATTGTAAAACATTTCCAGGGGCAGATGTGGACTCTGACCACAATCTATTGGTTATGACCTGTAGATTAAAACTGAAGAAACTGCAATAAGGTGGGAATTTAAGGAGATGGGACCTGGATAAACTAAAAGAACCAGAGGTTGTACAGAGATTCAGGGAGAGCATAAGGGAGCAATTGACAGGAATGGGGGAAATAAATACAGTAGAAGAAGAATGGGTAGCTTTGAGGGATGAAGTAGTGAAGGCAGCAGAGGATCAAGTAGGTAAAAAGACGAGGGCTAGTAGAAATCCTTGGGTAACAGAAGAAATATTGAATTTAATTGATGAAAGGAGAAAATATAAAAATACTCAGTGAGGATATTCCGCAGTGGCAAGTGAATATGAACAAACGGATATCCGACCTGGAGAAGGGTTTAGCACAAAGTTTCACGTACAACTCTCTCGCGGATTGTAAAATTGTTGCTCTTTGGTTTATTTATTCTCTTTGTAACAACACATTTACGAAAAGAGTTACGTGAAATACTTTTAGTAATGCTGTGCTTTGCTTTTCTTTATCATCATTACCTTTTAGCGGAATAAAATGTATATACGGAAGTCTTATTGTTCTGTATCTGACCTACAATTTAAGGAACGATTTTTCGTAACTGCAACTCATGCTAAGAATCAATATATCTTCCCTACTTCATAGTGATTAAAAGTTGAAATTACTTTGTTATGAACACTGATGTTACAGTTCGTGTGATCGTTCAAAAACACAAGTTCGCAGTGGATTTTATTTCTCGTTAAAATGCTATTTCATATCACGACTAGCCCAAGAACATGAGACTCTCATTAAAAAATACGTTGTCACTATAAAGTTTGAGAGATCAGAACGGAGCACAGCAAGATTCCTATGAGATTCTGAAGGTACATTAAATTATTTGCACTGTAAATTATATCCTATCAGCAGCCCGCGTCAATCTGCAACACATCATAAAATCTGCTGATCTTCACTGCCAGTCTGGGAGCTAAAAGAAATAATATTATTTTACTATTATTTTACCGCTTCCTTGCGGTATGCTCGACTATATTGTAAGTCGTTTAAATACGCCGCGGCAGCGGCTCTTCGTTCTCCACGCAGCTCAGCACCACAGATAATATTTATATAACTGAAAAATGTCTCAACAGGATGGGATAATATGCAAGCAAGCTTAACAATAAATAATACAAGTTTTCATTTAAACAACTCTATTAAAACCTTTAAATATCTCAGTGATTACAGACCTTTGTGAATTCACACGTAATGGCGTACATTGCTTAGTCTCGACAAAAGAATGCTACATTGGCGTTCTCTACGACAACAACAGGAGATCTTACTCGCACAACTTCCAAATTAAGACGACAAAGACATTCATATTCAACACGTATTATATACTAGTTCCCTTTTTAATCTCTGTTTAACATTTATCTTCTGTGTCGGTTTTATTACTCGCCGACGCAGACGTTTTCAGAAATAAATAATAAAAAAAATACATAATTTTATACAATGACACAATATGATACATCTAATTCTCTAATTACTACATAATATATTGTTTTTGTTTCTCTAGACGTTACAATGCCCCCTGGCAGCAATTGACTAACGTTGGAAATGTTCGGCAATATGCTGCCACTAACGTCTGTTTGGTTATTGTCTGTTACCTTGGTTGGATCATTCACTTTACACTTCTTAGTTCTTTTACACTGTAGGTTTAATTACACTTTCTATACTGTTCTTTCACTTTGCGAGGTGACCGTCAACCTAGTCCCAGGGTCATTACATTTATTTGGCTCCCCCATTCGGGCTACGTGCGATCAGAAAACCTGGGAAAACTGCGCCGGAGCCATGGTCATCTCGTCTGGTTTGTTTTAATACCCAGTTTGATCACAAAAAGTTCAGATTCTATCCAATGTTCACATATAACAAAGGCTATTTGTGAGAGCATGTTAAACCTTTAGTCTCTTTGTTACCCATATAATATTTGTGTTTTGGATTGTAATGAAAGTCACTTGTTACACATTTTTACAGTAGTATCATGAATCGTCCTTGCATCTACTCGCGACAATTGGTTTAAAATGTCCGGCATTCGTGCGAGTATACTTCATTAACATGACGAAAACATATTATTTCTATATATCACTGAACCAATGAATACTTTGAGTCTGTATTGAATAACTCAAGGAAAAAAAAACAAATGTTTGTCACGTCATTTCGTGTCCACTAAACCCTATTCATGTTAGTGCATTAAACACATATTTGATAGTTCATTTGAATGACAACAATGCTGTACGGAGCTGGCGGCGCGAAGCAATTGTTGAGTAGCGTCGTCTGGAACGCCGCGTGCCGACGGCCGCTGGGTTCGACGACTGGCTCTCAGTAACAGCGACGTCTTGCTGACGTGGCGCCCAAGCAGTCGCGAACCGCGGCGAACCATTCGGCGATGTCGGCGAGTGGCAGTGGTTTACCGCGACCGGCTGGCTGGCGTCACGGCACTCATCTCGGCTTCTCCGCATGGCTCCCCGTTGTAGCGCATGAAACAAACATTCCACAACGGTGTACTGTCTTTAAGGACACAGATTACTAGCTGTGGAAGAAGATGCAACTTGTTAAAAGCGTTTATTGTTCAGTAAGCCGTCGCTTCACTCGTATGCACAGGATGGTTTGGCGTGATAACAGGTTTCTTGTGGCATTGTGACACTGGTATTCAAGGTTCGTCACACGCACATTGTACTACACATCTTCACTCACTCCACGGTTGGTACACTGCCAGAGCGTCTTTCAACACGTGAAAATGTTTCGTAACACACATACTAAATGTCCCCGTCGAGCGATGTTCGTTTAACTCGACTCCGAACGGATCAATAACTACTGTTTTTATACACTGTCTATTGTTCGTTGAGCACTGCACTAGGACAGTCTGTCACTCAACACTAGACTTATCGACGTATATATTGGTGCAGATACAACAGTCATTTTCTGTCCCTGCTACACACAATATTCCGTCCTTTCCTCCATTGTTTATGCACACAGTTTATTTTTTAATACCTTTTAACTGTTCTTCGCATACTCACTCTCATCTACATGGCGTCTATTTGTTTTTACCTTATCACAACACACTTTTCATATTGTTACTAAGCGTATATAGCCCTTTTGTAAAATTTTTTAATTTTCTTATCAGTGTAGCTTGTCTGGTTATCACCCATCTATCAAACAGATTTTACCATGTGCATGACAGCTTGACTTGGGCATATTGATCAATAAATACTTCATTTAGCACTAGCATTATTTTTAATGATTTTTCCTATATGACTACAGTGTAGGTTCCACATTGGTTGACTTAATTCGCGTATCGCGTAATGAATATTCAAGGGCGTATACCAAGTACACAGGCTTCAATTGAAGCATTGTTATATACAAAGCGGATTTTCCACGGAACGGGCTTGTTTTTTGATTAGCTTATGCTCCAGTGTCGTTCTCATATGACTACTGGCAGCAAACATCATATAATTGTTGTTCCTCAGTATCCATATTGCTCGGACGTTGACTACGCAACTTAACCATATTCATAAATTGCTTACTAAACCACAAAGTCTGGCAGTTTTGCCCCTTGCACACAAAATACGTTAATTTATCTACACTAACTGCACACTAAAAATTACTATCTACCATCAACTTTGTCCTGTCACAAACACTAACATCAAACTACGCACAATATGCACACCACTAGCGAAATGAGATCACTTCACTGGAGCTCGACTTCTACAAACAGGACAACTACACTGTAGTCTTACCTTTAGTTTATCTTATCTCGGGGTTCGGCTGCCCCCGGATTACGTAGTCGTTACAGCTTCTCAGTACTATCAGGATCGTCTTCTCAGACTCGTTTGCAGTAGTACGTTTTGTCATGAAAGAGTGTTTACACATTCATTAATACATAGCATTGATCATGATATACATACATACATTTATCACTAAATACATATATATATCTACACATACATAACAATCAACACTGAAAGAAAAATACATAAAATTTTATATTTGTGGCCACTGCAAATTCGGGCCCCGCGTTTTTGGGCGACAGTTTCACGTACAACTCTCTCGCGGATTGTAAAATTGTTGCTCTTTGGTTTATTTATTCTCTTTGTAACAACACATTTACGAAAAGAGTTACGTGAAATACTTTTAGCAATGCTGTGCTTTGCTTTTCTTTATCATCATTACCTTTTAGCGGAATAAAATGTATATATGGAAGTCTTATTGTTCTGTATCTGGCCTACAATTTAAGGAACGATTTTTCGTAACTGCAACTCATGCTAAGAATCAATATATCTTCCCTACTTCATAGTGATTAAAAGTTGAAATTACTTTGTTATGAACACTGATGTTACAGTTCGTGTGATCGTTCAAAAACACAAGTTCGCAGTGGATTTTATTTCTCGTTAAAATGCTATTTCATACCACGACTAGCCCAAGAACATGAGACTCTCATTAAAAAATACGTTGTCACTATAAAGTTTGCCAGATCAGAACGGAGCACAGCAAGATTCCTATCAGATTCTGAAGGTACATTAAATTATTTGCACTGTAAATTATATCCTATCAGCAGCCCGCGTCAATCTGCAACACATCATAAAATCTGCTGATCTTCACTGCCAGTCTGGGAGCTAAAAGAAATAATATTATTTTACTATTTTTTACCGCTTCCTTGCGGTATGCTCGACTATATTGTAAGTCGTTTAAATACGCCGCGGCAGCGGCTCTTCGTTCTCCACGCAGCTCAGCACCACAGATAATATTTATATAACTGAAAAATGTCTCAACAGGATGGGATAATATGCAAGCAAGCTTAACAATAAATAATACAAGTTTTCATTTAAACAACTCTATTAAAACCTTTAAATATCTCAGTGATTACAGACCTTTGTGAATTCACACGTAATGGCGTACATTGCTTAGTCTCGACAAAAGAATGCTACATTGGCGTTCTCTACGACAACAACAGGAGATCTTACTCGCACAACTTCCAAATTAAGACGACAAAGACATTCATATTCAACACGTATTATATACTAGTTCCCTTTTTAATCTCTGTTTAACATTTATCTTCTGTGTCGGTTTTATTACTCGCCGACGCAGACGTTTTCAGAAATAAATAATAAAAAAATACATAATTTTATACAATGACACAATATGATACATCTAATTCTCTAATTACTACATAATATATTGTTTTTGTTTCTCTAGACGTTACAGTAAAAAGACGAGGGCTAGTAGAAATCCTTGGGTAACAGAAGAAATATTGAATTTAATTGATGAAAGGAGAAAATATAAAAATGCAGTAAGTGAAACAGGCAAAAAGGAATACAAACGTCTCAAAAATGAGATCGACAGGAAGTGCAAAATGGCTACGCAGGGATGGCTAGAGGACAAATGTAAGGATGTAGAGGCCTATCTCACTAGGGGTAAGATAGATACCGCCTACAGGAAAATTAAAGAGACCTTTGGAGATAAGAGAACGACTTGTATGAATATCAAGAGCTCAGATGGAAACCCAGTTCTAAGCAAAGAAGGGAAAGCAGAAAGGTGGAAGGAGTATATAGAAGGTCTATACAAGAGCGATGTACTTGAGGACAATATAATGGAAATGGAAGAGCGTGTAGATGAAGATGAAATGGGAGATACGATACTGCGTGAAGGGTTTGACAGAGCACTGAAAGACCTGAGTCGAAACAAGGCCCCCGGAGTAGACAATTTTCCATTGGGACTACTGACGGCCGTGGGAGAGCCAGTCCTGACAAAACTCTACCATCTGGTGAGCAAGATGTATGAAACAGGCGAAATACCCTCAGACTTCAAGAAGAATATAATAATTACAATCCCAAAGAAAGCAGGTGTTGACAGATGTGAAAATTACCGAACTATCAGCTTAATAAGTCACAGCTGCAAAATACTAACACGAATTCTTTACAGACGAATGGAAAAACTAGTAGAAGCCAACCTCGGGGAAGATCAGTTTGGATTCCGTAGAAACACTGGAACACGTGAGGCAATACTGACCTTACGACTTATCTTAGAAGAAAGATTAAGGAAAGGCAAACCTACGTTTCTAGCATTTGTAGACTTAGAGAAAGCTTTTGACAATGTTGACTGGAATTCTCTCTTTCAAATTCTAAAGGTGGCAGGGGTAAAATACAGGGAGCGAAAGGCTATTTACAATTTGTACAGAAACCAGATGGCAGTTATAAGAGTCGAGGGACATGAAAGGGAAGCAGTGGTTGGGAAGGGAGTAAGACAGGGTTGTAGCCTCTCCCCGATGTGTTCAATCTGTATATTGAGCAAGCAGTAAAGGAAACAAAAGAAAAATTCGGAGTAGGTATTAAAATTCATGGAGAAGAAATAAAAACTTTGAGGTTCGCCGATGACATTGTAATTCTGTCAGAGACAGCAAAGGACTTGGAAGAGCAGTTGAATGGAATGGACAGTGTCTTGAAAGGAGGATATAAGATGAACATCAACAAAAGCAAAACAAGGATAATGGAATGTAGTCTAATTAAGTCGGGTGATGCTGAGGGAATTAGATTAGGAAATGAGGCACTTAAAGTAGTAAAGGAGTTTTGCTATTTGGGGAGCAAAATAACTGATGATGGTCGAAGTAGAGAGGATATAAAATGTAGGCTGGCAATGGCAAGGAAAGCGTTTCTGAAGAAGAGAAATTTGTTAACATCCAGTATTGATTTAAGTGTCAGGAAGTCATTTCTGAAAGTATTCGTATGGAGTGTAGCCATATATGGAAGTGAAACATGGACGATAAATAGTTTGGACAAGAAGAGAATAGAAGCTTTCGAAATGTGGTGCTACAGAAGAATGCTGAAGATTAGATGGGTAGATCACATAACTAATGAGGAAGTATTGAATAGGATTGGGGAGAAGAGAAGTTTGTGGCACAACTTGACCAGAAGAAGGGATCGGTTGGTAGGACATGTTCTGAGGCATCAAGGGATCGCCAATTTAGTATTGGAGGGCAGCGTGGAGGGAAAAAATCGTAGAGGGAGACCAAGAGATGAATACACTAAGCAGATTCAGAAGGATGTAGGTTGCAGTAGGTACTGGGAGATGAAAAAGCTTGCACAGGATAGAGTAGCATGGAGAGCTGCATCAAACCAGTCTCAGGACTGAAGACCACAACAACAACAACCATCTCTGTAATAATGTGCTGGGCCTACACTTTATGAAAGCTTTTATTTCAATACCAACATGGACACCCTGTAGAGAAATTCGTCTACGTCCCTGTCGGTTTCTAGCAGGTTAGCAACTGGATCGAAAATTTCCCGACACCTAGGACCAGCACGTTATCGTGAACGGAGAGTCGTCTATCAATTGGGGACGTGCAATGGAAGTATCCGTTAGGACAGTGCGGTGAAATTTGGCGTTAATGGGCCACGATAGCAGACGACCTACGTGAGTGCCTTTGCTAACACCGCGACTTCGCCTGCAGCGCCTCTCCGGGCTCCTTGGCCATTGGACAGCTGACGACTGGAAAACCGTGACCTGGTCAGATGAGTTGCATTTTCAGTCCGTAAGAGCTCATGGTGGGATTCGAGTGTTGCAGAAACCCCACGAAGCCGTGAACTCAAGTTGCCAACAAGGCAATGTGAAAGTTGGTGGTGGCTCTAGTATGTTTTTGCCCATGTTTACAAGCATCATTGACTAGAAATAGTTACGTTCGGCTACTTGTAGACCATTTGGAGTCATTCATGGACTTCATGTTCCCAAACAACAATGGAATTTCTAAGGATAACAGGTGTTTATCATTGGTTCGACGAACATTCTGGACAGTTCCAGCGAATTTTTTGGTCTACATCTACATCTACATCTACATTTATACTACGCAAGCCACCCAACGGTGTGTGGCGGAGGGCACTTTACGTGCCACTGTTATTACCTCCCTTTCCTGTTCCAGTTGCATATGGTTCGTGGGAAGAACGACTGCCGGAAAGCCTCCGTGCACGCTCGAATCTCTCTAATGTTACAATCGTGATCTCCTCGGGAGGTATAAGTAGGGGGAAGCAATATATTCGATACCTCATCCAGAAACGCACCCTCTCGAAACCTGGACAGCAAGCTACACCGTGATGCAGACCGCCTCTCTTGCAGAATGTGCCACTTGAGTTTGCTATACATCTCCGTAACGCTATCACGCTTACCAAATAACTCTGTGACAAAACGTGGCGCTCTTCTTTGGATCTTCTCTATCTCCTCTGTGAACCCGACCTGGTACAGATCCCACACTGATGAGCAATACTCAAGTATAGGTCGAACGAATGTTTTGGAAGCCACCTCCTTTGTTGATGGACTACATTTTTTAAGGACCCTCTCAATGAATCTCAACCTGGCACCCGCCTTACCAACAATTAATTTTATATGATCATTCCACTTCAAATCGTTCCGTACACATACTCCCAGATATTTTTCAGAAGTAACTGCTACCAGTGTTTGTTCCGCTATCATATAATCGTACAATAAAGGATCCTTCTTTCTATGTATTCGCAATACATTACATTTGTCTATGTTAAGGGTCAGTTTCCACTCCCCGCACCAAGTGCCTATCCGCTGCAGATCTTCCTGCATTTCGCTGCAATTTCCCTGTATATTACAGCATCATCCGCGAAAAGCCGCATGGAACTTCCGACACTACCTACTAGGTCATTTATATATATTGTGAAAAGCAATGGTCCCATAAGACTCCCCTGTGGCACGCCAGAGGTTACTTTTATCGTCTGTAGACGTCTCTCCATTGAGAACATCATTCTGATTTCTGTTTGCTAAAAACTCTTCAATCCAGCCACACAGCTGGTCTGATATTCCGTAGGCTCTTACTTTCAATGGTCATCAGTCCCCTAGAACTTAGAACTACTTAAACCTAACTAACCTAAGGACGTCACACAACACCCAGCCATCACGAGGCAGAGAAAATCCCTGACCCCGCCGGGAATCGAACCCGGGAACCCGGGCATCAGGCAACAGTGCGGAACTGTATAGAACACCTTCCGGAAGTCAAGGGAAATGGCATCTACCTGGGAGCCTGTATCTAATATTTTCTGGTCTCATGAACAAATAAAGCGAGTTGGGTCTCACACGATCGCTGTTTCCGGAATTCAGATTGCCCGACATGAATCCCATCGAACATTTATGGGACATAATTGAGAGGTCAGTTGGTGCACAAAACCATGCACCAGCAACACTTTCGCAATGACGTCTACAAAGGCAGCATGACGCAATATTTCTGCAGGGGGAGAAAAAATGGTTCAAATGGCTCTGAGCACTATGGGACTTAACATCTGTGGTCATCAGTCCCCTATAACTTAGAACTAATTAAAACTAACTAACCTAAGGACATCACACACATCCATGCCCGAGGCAGGATTCGAACCTGCGACCGTAGCAGTCGCGCGGATCCGGACTGATCGCCTAGAACCGCTAGACCACCGCGGCCGGCTCTGCAGGGGGAGTTTTAACGACTTGAACCACGTCGAGTTGCTGCAATATGCTGGGCAAAAGACGGTCCGACACAGTTTTAGGAGGCATCCAATCACTTTTATCACCTCATCATAAGTTAAGGACATGATTTCGAATGTATTCCTTTCCAAGTTTTTGTTGTTGATTGGGATAATTACATTGTAACTAAGGCCAGTATTACACTATCAAATTTCTTTTTCAAAGATTTGATCAAAGATGTGATCAAATATCCGTCAAATATATTTGACAAAGATCTTTGACATGGCGCTAAAAAGGGTATTACATTTTCATCAAATTTTTCGTCAAAGTTCAAGATTGCTGACAACAACAACTTGTTATTAACCACAGCAGTTGCTTGTACCACAACTGGATTGTGTGGACATGTTAAAGAGATGCGGGGGAAAAAAAGGAAAAGTACCTGGTGGAAGCCGTGGGTTTTACGACTAGACGATAAAAGCATTCAACAAAACTTGTTACGTGAGCTTATAGTGGAGGACGTCAAGTCGTGCATCAGTTACTTACGAATGAATGAGCATACATTTCAGTATGTGCTCAGTGAAGTGTTTATTCATATCACAAAGCACAATACTTACTTAAGAACTGCTATACCTGCAGAAGACAGGCTCACTGTAACACTCCGATTCCTTGCTACAGGAGAGAGTTAGGTTAGGTTAGGTTAGGTTTGGTTAGGTTAGGTCAGGTCAGGTCAGGTTTTCAGTTTTCTTAATCTATTTTTCTATTCAGGGTGCCTCACGTTGTAAAGTGCCTCATCAGCTACATACATCTCTATTAATTTTGTAGTTGTCGGTACAAAAAATGGCTCTGAGCACTATGGGACTTAACATCTGAGGTCATCAGTCCCGTAGAACTTGGAACTACTTAAACCGAACTAACCTAAGGACATCACACACATCCATGCCCGAGGCAGGATTCGAACCTGCGACCGTAGCGGTCGCGCGGTTCCAGACTGGAGCGCCTAGAACCGCTCGGTCACCTCGACCGGCAGATGTCGGTACATACCAACTGTATTTACCGGCAATGTTTATAAAAAACACTACAGACGGCAGAACGCTGCGCGATGCTAGCGCTCCACGCGGCAACATGTCACATTGAACTGAACAGAAGACAAGCGACTTCTTTGATCAAATCTACAGCGAGGCCCTAGATCTGATCAAATATTGGACGACATTTGACAAAGTTCCCTATTACACCATCAAGTATCTTTGACAAAGATTTTTGACAAAGAAATTTGATAGTGTAATACTGGCCTAAGGGATACATGGCTTAGGCCGATATTCCACTATCAAATTTCTTTGTCAAATGTCTTTGTCAAAGATATTTGATGGTGTAATAGGAAATTTGTCAAATTTCGTCCAATATTTGATCAAATCTAGGGCCTCGCTGTAGATTTGATCAAAGAAATCGCTTGTATTCTGTTCACTGCAATGTGACATTTTACCATCCTGTCGTCTGTAGTGTTTTTATAAACATTGCCGATAAATACAATTGATATGTGCCGACAACTACAAAATTAATAGAGATGTATGAAGCTGATGAGGCGCTTTACAACGTGAGGCAACCTCAATACAAAAATAGATTAAGAAGATTGGAGACCTGACTTGACCTGACCTGACCTAACCTAACCTAATCTAACATAACCCTCTCCTGTAACAAAGAATCGGAGTGTTACAGTGAGCTTGTCTTCCGAAGATGTAGCAGTTCTTAAGTGAATATTGTGCTTTGTGATATGAGGATACACTTCACTGAGCACATACAGAAATGTATGCTCATCCATTCTTAATTAATTGATGTATGACTTGACGTCTTCCACTGTAAGCTCACGTAACAAGTTTTGTTGAATGCTTTTATCGTGTCGTCGTAAAACCCACGGCTTCACCCAGATTAGATTAGTTTTTCGTTCCATAGATCCGTGCTGAGGAGATCCTCGTGGATGTGGAACATGTCATTTTTTTTAAGCTGATACAACAATACTAATAGTATGAATAAATACATCATTTGTTTCTATTAAAAATTTCGTCAATGGAGTAGAAGGAGTTGGCCACTAGTAAGTCTTTCAGGCTCCTTTTAAACTGATTTTTATTTGTAACTAGATTTTTTATGTTTGCTGGCAAATTATTGAAGATGAGTGTTCCTGAGTAGTGGACCCCTTTTTTAACTAATGTAAGTGCTTTTAAGTCCTTGTGCAGATCTGTTTTGTTCCTGGTATTGTATGTATGAACTAAGTTGTTTGTTGGAAAAAGAGATATATTATTTAGGACAAATTTCATTAAAGAGTAAATATACTGAGAGGCAGTAGTTAGTATACCCAGTTCTTTGAAGAGGTTTCTGCAGGAGGTCCGTGAATTTACTCCACAAATAATACGTATTACACGCTTATGGACTCTGAAAACTTTTGTTTGACTTGAAGATTTACCCCAAAATATTATACCATATGACATTATGGAATGAAAGTAGGCAAAGCATGCGAGATTTTTCATTTTTATGTTGCCTATGTCTGCTAACACTCGAATTGCAAATACGGATTTGTTAAGGCATTTCTGCAGTTCTGTGGTGTGCTTCTCCAAACTGAATTTATTATCAAGTTGTAATCCCAGGAATTTAAGACTGTCAACCTCATATGTATGGCTCCTTTTTTTTTCCCCCACTTCTTTTCCGCATGTGCACACAATGCAATTGCGGTACGTGCAACTGCTGCGGTTAATAACAAGTTGTTGTCGGCTATCTTGAACTTTGACGAAAAATTTGATGACAGTGTAATACCCCTTCTAGCGCTACGTCAAAGATCTTTGTCAAATATATTTGACGGAATATTTGATCACATCTTTGATCAAATCTTTGACAAAGAAATTTGATTGTGTAATACCGGCCTTACCTACGGAAAGCCGTAGGGCCTTGCCGATCACGTGGTGCAGGGCTTCTTGCGACGCGCAGTTTAATTGGCGGCGGCTGGCGATGCTGCGTTCCCCCTGGTGGCTGGAGCCATTAGACAGCCTGCCTGCCGCCCATTATCGCTAAGAGCGGTCAGATGGGGCCGTGTGTGCGTGGTGCCTCCCTCCACCGCGCCAGCACTCTGCCGGTGGTCCCGCGGTCCGCGCTGTGCTCACAGCGGTTCGCGCTCCTGTAATCAGGCGCCTCCCGCGCGGCGACGTAAAGTAAACACCGGCCGATGGCCGTGGGAGGCGGAGAGGCTGCTCGCCTCACGTAATAAGCCGTCCAGAGCCCGCGGTCCCCCGTCGGTACAGGTTTATTAGGCCTGCGCGCTCTGTGTTTACAACGTAATTCCCCGCTGTCATGCATAGCAGACCGCCTCTTCTCCAGACACCACCAGTTTCCACAGAGACCGGCGTCGTAGGACGGTCTCTTGGCGCCTATACTCCCACGGTCACCTCACCTCACAATCCCGAGTGCTGACTGGCGAACGTTTTCCACTGCACCACTCGATCTGAAAGCTGACCAGCGTGGGTCCCGAAAACGTCGGCCGTGCGAACTCCAACTTGCGCTTTTCTTACGTAACATCCTGGAAGCCATCAATCAAGACAGTCAAGTATAAAAAATTTTATTTGTGGGCCATCGACAACTGTTCTACAACATCAAAATTCCTGGCAGATTAAAACTGTGTGCCGGACCGAGACTCGAACTCGGGACCTTTGCCTTTCGCGGGCAAGTGCTCTACCAACTGAGCTACCCAAGCACGACTCACGCCCCGTCCTCACAGCTTCACTTCTGCCAGTACCTCGTCTCCTACCATCCAAACTTCACAGAAGCTCTCCTGCGAACCCTGAAAGAAAGGATATTGCGGAGACATGGCTTTGCCACAGCCTGGGAAGAGGACGGGGCGTGAGACGTGCTTGGGTAGATCAGTTGGTAGAGCACTTGCCTGCGAAAGGCAAAGGTCCCGAGTTCCAGTCTCGGGCCGGCACACAGTTTTAATCTGCCAGGAAATTTCATATCAGCGCACACTCTGCTGCAGAGTGAAAATCTCATTCTGTTCTACAACATGTTCAAGGTAAACAAATCCACCACAGTTGTAAAATAATTTATTGACCAAAGTCTTGCGTAATAGAAGTCGCTATACACTACCATGGTTTCGTAGTCTTAGCCCCATCACCAGGTGTGTCTGAAATCAAACGCTGATACAACGCGTCTTCGTGACCTGTGCGGCTACAGCAAACTAGGTAGATGCACCATTTCTTGGCTTCTGAAAAGCGCTTGATTCAGGAAATTAAGGAAACTACGATCGTATGGGATATCGCACGAAATCTGTTACTGGATTGAGAATTTCTTCATAGGGAGGATGCGGGATGTTGTCTTGGGTGGACAGTCATTGGCAGATGCAGAAGGAACTTCATCCGTGCCCCAGGTAAGGCTGTTGAGACACTTGCTATGTTATATATTAATGACCAAACAGACAATATTACTATAGTTCGATTAAAACTACTTAATAGTTGACACTTCAGGCGATGGAGCTGGTTTCTTCAAATCAGAGCGGTCAACGTCACTCCTGAATGGTTCACCGTTCCCAAACTCCCACAACAGTTCACATCAAATTCCTTGTCCGGCATTCCTTCTTGGTGTGTTTGGGTCCCGAGTCATGGGCCTGGCACGTTAATTCCGTACTTCATCGCACACGATAACCACACCAGAAACAACACACACACACACACACACACACACACACACACACACACACACACGTGAGCGCCCGCGCGCGTGACGATGCTAATAAAATACACATTTTGAATACACAGCTCTAAGCATACACTAATGCACACCTGCACTCAAGACGCGAATTAGCGTCACATGTACAGCTTTCACAATCACAAAGATTGGCTTAGATTAGATAAGCTTGAAATTACAATGAAATGAATACAGAGGTTGATACAAGTCAACGGGGACATTAGAAAATGTGTGCCCCGACCGGGACTCGAACCCGGTACCTCCTGCTTGCATGGCAGACGCTCTATCCACCTTTTTTTGTTGTTGTCATTTTGTTCTACTTTGTTCGTTGTATATGTTCAGGGCGGACGTGTCATGACACCCGTTCAGGTTGTTCGTTGACCGTGCACTCAGTTTTTTTATTACAGAGGGTAGCTAACCCTCTGACCGAGCACGCAGAGGATAGTGCGACTGCAGGGACTTATTCTAGCACTCCTCCCATGAGACCCACATTCGCAACTTATTGTCCCGCACTATATTCATAGTGCCCCTGCCCATTATACTCCTCACTCGCGGCTTTACTGCCGATTCACGTAAGAGTTCGGGCACTGTTTGTGCATCTGCACAGAAGATGGTCAAATGGCCGGTGAAAAAAATGGTTCAAATGGCTCTGGGCACTATGGGACTTAACATCTGTGGTCATCAGTCCCCTAGAACTTAGAACTACTTAAACCTAACTAACCTAAGGACATCACACACATCCATGCCCGAGGCAGGATTCGAACCTGCGACCGTAGCAGTCGCCCGGTTCCGGACTGAGCGCCTAGAACCGCTAGACCACCGCGGCCGGCAATGGCCGGTGGGCCTTAACTATATATACAGCGTGGTCAATTGATAGTGACCGGGCCAAATATCTCACGAAATAAGCATCAAACGAAAAAACTACAAAGAACAAAACTCGTCTAGCTTGAAGGGGGAAACCAGATGGCGCTATGGTTGGCCCACTAGATGGCGCTGCCATAGGTCAAACGGATATCAACTGCATTTTTTTTTTTAAATAGGAACCCCCATATTTAATTACATATTCGTGTAGTACATAAAGAAATATGAATGTTTTAGTTGGACCACTTTTTTCGCATTGTGATAGATGGCTCTGTAATAGTCACAAACGTATAAGTACGTGGTATCACGTAACATTCTGCCAGTGCGGACGATATTTGCTTCGTGATACATTATCCGTGTTAAAATGGACCGTTTACCAATTGCGGAAAAGGTCGATATCGTGTTGATGTATGGCTATTGTTATCAAAATGCCCAACGGGCGTGTGCTGTGTTGCTGCTCGGTATCCTGGACATCATCCAAGTCTCCGGACCGTTTGCCGGATAGTTATTTAAGGAAACAGGAAGTGTTCAGCCGCATGTGAAACGTCAACCACGACCTACAACAAATGATGATGCCCAACTAGGTGTTTTAGCTGCTGTCGCGGCTAATCCGCACATCAGTAGCAGACAAATTACGCTAGAATCGGGAATCTCAAAAACTTCGGTGTTGAGAATGCTACATCAACATCGATAGCACCCGTACCATATTTCTATGCACCAGGAATTGTATGGCGACGACTTTGAACGTCGTGTACAGTTCTGGCACTGTGCACAAGAGAAATTACAGGACGATGACAGATTTTTTTACACGCGTTCTATTTAGCAACGAAGCATCATTCACCAACAGCATTAACGTAAACCGGCATAATATGCACTATTGGGCAACGGAAAATCCACGATGGCTGCGACAAGTGGAACATCAGCGACCTTGGCGGGTTAATGTATGGTGCGGCATTATGAGAAGAAGGATAATTGGCCCCCATTTTATCGATGGCAATCTAAATGGTGCTATGTATGCTGATTTCCTACGTAATATTCTAACGATGTTACTACAAGATGTTTCACTGCATGACAGAATGGCGATGTACTTCCAACGTGAAGGATGACCGGCACATACCTCGCGTGCGGTTGAAACGGTATTGAACAGCATATTTCATGACAGCTGGATTGGTCGTCGAAGCATCATACCATGGCCCGCACGTTCACCGGATCTGACGTCCACGGATTTCTTTCTGTGGGGAAAGTTGAAGGATATTTGCTATCGTGATCCACCGACAACGCCTGACAACATGCGTCAGCGCATTGTCATTGCATGTGCGAACATTATGGAAGGCGAACTACTTACTGTTGAGAGGAATGTCGTTACACGTATTGCCAAATGACTGAGGTTGATGGACATTATTTTGCGCATTTATTGCATTAATGTGGTATTTACAGGTAATCACGCTGTAACAGCATGCGTTATCAGAAATGATAAGTTCACAAAGGCACATGTATCACATTGGAACAACTGAAATAAAATGTTCAAACGTACCTACGTTCTGTATTTTAATTTAAAAAACCTAGCTGTTTCCAACTGTTTGTTTAAAATTGTGAGCCATATGTTCGTGACTATTACAGCGCCATCTACCACAAAGCGAGAAAAGTGGTCCAACTAAAACATTCATATTTCTTTACATACTACACGAATATGTAATAAAAAATGGGGGTTCCTATTTAAAAAAAAGGCAGTTGATATCCATTTGAGCTATGGCAGCGCCATTTAGCGGGCCAACATCATAGCGCCATCTGGTTTCCCCCTTCAAGCTAGACAATTTTCGTTCCTTGTAGTTTTTTCGTTTGACGTTTATTTCGTGAGATATTTGGCTTGGTCACGATCAATGGACCACCCTGTATATATACTGCCGGCATGGTAGCTCAGCGTGTTCGGTCAGAGGGTTAGCTGCCATCTGTAATAAAAAAAAATAAAAATAAAAAATAAAATAAAATAAAAAAAATAACAACAAAATAAAAACTGGTTCAGCGGCTCAACACTGAACTTGAAGGAGTGTCATGGTACATCCGCACCGAACAAATGCAACGAACAAAATCGTAAAAAATTGAGAACAATAAAAAAATGATGGATAGAGCTTCTGCCACGTAAGCAGGAGATCCCGGGTTCGAGTCCCAGTTGGGGCACACATTTTCAACTGCCCCTGTTGACTTATATCAGCGGCTATATGCAGCTAAGGGTATTCATTTCATTGTAATTTCATGCTAACGAACTGCATGGTCACCGATGGTATCTGTTCTTTCGGACATGTCCGAAAGAACAGATACCATCTTCATATATACTCGTATTTAGATAAGCTTCACACAACAGTGCGTGAAGACGAATTTTTGAAGCTGCAATTCACCGTTGCAACTGGATCGACAGTCATATATGTAACTACATTGTTGTCACTTGGTTGTGCCATAGTGTAGAGGTTAGCGTGCAGACCTCATAGATGGAAAGTTGTAAGTTAGAATCTCGAGAAATGCACCATTTTTTTTTAATTTTTAAATCTAATCAAAAGAATTTGATTCTTATTTTTATTCAGTTAGTCGGTTAAAACGTAATCTTTTATTTCTAAATCTTTGCTGCTCCAATTTGCATCATCATATTGACTTTGCTCTTATTTAGCTTCCTATTACTCTTTTTTTGGAATCTGTTGGTGTCGAATATAATCTGCAACCAAGTGCCAACGAGGACTGTTCATTGTTTGGTAACATGGCCGCTCGTGTAGCCAGCGTGAGAATAGTTTCAGGTAACCAACGACAACGATAAATTATCGTTTGCTTTTAGCGTGAGAACTCATTTTTTTCTGTCTGGACTATAGTCTTTGAGGTTAGCTTGAATCGCTGTGAACAAAGCGATAGAGATTTTAGCTCTGCCACATATTGTTGACCGCAGTTTTCTCGGATTCACTGCACATCCTGGTACAGTGTCCTGGTGACTAGGACATGGGTTTAAATTTAGGGCTACAAAACGCGTCGTCTGCCGCACTTCAGTCATTGGTCACTGAAAAACAGCTGTCGAGAGAGCATCTCGCATTTCCGAGACACATCGCGCCGGTCACTTGCTCCGCATTACCCATTTACAGCATTAGTGAAGTGACCTGCCGTGTTTGCGTGTCACCTATAATTGAGCGGTAACCAGCAGCTCATCTGGCAACACTGTAGCTTGGCAAGTGACAGAAGGGATCTGTCAAGTAAGTTTAATCGGACTATAATAACCACTATTCTCTGATGAAGCTGTTATCTATGGGGTGGTCCGAAACAGCCTGAAAAGCTTGTAAAGCTGTTGCAGGCTAGATTGTGCTGCATAATTATTGTTAAAAAATTCGGTACGTTGTGCCGTTTCTAAATATTAGAATTGAAGTCAGCCAACCAGACCATTGTCGTGCAAATTCAAGCGGCCCACCAGGGACGATGCCATCAAACAGGTGCTCTTCTGTTGATTTCCTAACAGCTAACAACAGAGCAATTTGAAAATTGCCAAGCCAAAGACTGAGCAATCTTGTGCGCTATCATCTACGCTATGAGAACAACTTGCAATAACTGTATCTGTCAGGCCACTTGAATTTGCGCACACGACTTCCTGAGTGTCTAACTTCAACGCTAATTAACTTTGAAACGGCACAACGTTTCGAATTTCTTCTTAACAATTATTTCTCAGCACAACCTACCCCGCAACATCCTTCAAAGCTTTTCAGGAAGTTTCTGATCACACTCTATAGCGAAGTAATGCTTCAAAAAAGAAAAAAGAAAAAACAGAACTTACACAGTATTCAGTCAAGTTTTGATATGATTTGATTTCCAAGTGGCACTAACATTGCAACTACCTTTAAATATTCATTAATGTAAAATTGTGTTCTATGCGAAACAAAACAAATCAACATAGTATCCTAGAACTACGATATTGCCGCGAGCTTTGGTGGTACATACAGTGTGGCGTCACTGGCTGGTGCGCTGTGGGTCTTCAGTTCAAACACGATCATCAGCAGTTATTTATGATATAGCTTTTCTCGTTTCTGGAAGGTTTTCCAAATTTTTTATGTTTGTAATGTTTGTATATTCTAGAATATTCGGTGGTTGTGTTAATAGCAGCACTCTTATTCCAGAAGTTCAAGATGCGGAGCAGCCATTGTTTCGTGTGGACATGCTGCAGGCTTTCCCATAGCTGGAAAAACTGTTGTATTGTCGCCTTGGTGGCTTTGGTCAGCTTGTGTGACGTTTCTCTGTGGAACTGTCGTGTCAGGCGTTTGTTTCCGTGAAACTGTTGTATTTTTCGCCTTACCAGACTTTGTATTTTCCGACTGCTTACGCTACAACCGGTCTTATTGCGCAACACGAAAATACACTCGCTGGGACAATGGTGGGTTCTTTTGGTTTGCTTCATAAGGAGATTGAGCGGAACTATAAAATGTGAAATATTAGTCCACTTTATTACAATATAGATATGCAAATTTATTTATCTCCGATTAGTCCATTTCCCCAGTAATGTTCTGAGTATTTACAACTGTCTCTGAATATTGAAGTATTTCACAAGCACTACAGCGACTAAAATTCATGTTTGTCATTGACGTCTTTTTTTGAACGAAATTAGAATTCTATTAATACCGTCAGCTGCGCACGGGTGTTGATATAGATCAACGGGGACAGGTGAAAATGTGTGCCCGGACGGGGACTCGAACCCAGGATCTCCTGCTTACATGGCAGACGCTCTATCCATCTTTTCTTTTTTTTTTTTATTTTGTTCGTTGTTGATCGTTGTGTTTGGTCGTTGCGGACGTCACATTACATCCGTTCTAGTTCGTTTGCTGATCCTTCCACTCAGTTTTTTTATTACAGAGGCCAACCAGCGCTCTGACCGCACACGCTGAGCTACCGTGCCGGCTGCTTTTTTTTTTATACTACTTAAGCCTAACTAACCTAATGAAATCGCACACATCCATGCCCGAGGCAGGATTCGAACCTGCGACCGTAGCGGTCGCGCGGTTCCAGACTGTAGCGCCTAGAACCGCTCGGCCACTTCGGCCGGCATCCCTCTGAGCCACCGACGGCACAAATGATAGCACGACTGCAGGGACTATCTCGCGCACGCCTCCCGCGAGACTCACATTCTCACCTTGTAGGTCCACACACTACATTCGTATTTTCGCACCCCAACATACTCATTACTTGTGAAAGACATTCTTCCAAGTCCCGTAAGAGTTCGGGGAATATGTGTGCATCCGCACAGAAGAAGAAGGTCATGGCCAGTATCGCCAGAACTATATACCTATATGGATATGTCCGAAAGAACAGACACCATATCCATATAAGTATCCTTTTTTTGAAGTTTTCTTGAATATATTACGGAAAATCTGAAGATTTTCTACCATCATAACTCCTAAATTATACTCTATATCCGGTACTTCCATAATAGTTTCGCAGTAGTGTAGAGAGGCACACGCAGAAAATAATTACACCAAATACCTGTCTTGCGATTGTAGGTTCTTCAGTGCATGAGAAGAAATAACTTGTTTTCCATTGTAAGAGGCGAGTAAGCCTTATTTCAGCGTATTTCTGACGTCAGTCGTCATCTTATATACCAACAGTAATCAGCAAGAGCTTTGCAGAGTAAATGAATATGATTCCTACCTGTAGGGCACCACCTATGAAGCAAGACCAGCTTGCTCTGTGATCTCCCTCGTTCTAATGTAAAGAACAAAACAAGTAAACGAATTACATCAATGAGTCTCTCAGAATGCAGTGTACTGTTACCCAGTATACTTGCAATGTTGAGTTACGTTTACTTCAGTGTTTGACTCCAAGTCTGTCCGTGTGCAAAATTGTGCATTTCGCTGGTGTTTCGCGATGGGACCTAATCCTAAATATGAATGACATTACAGAACAAATATGAACTACATCTACGACAAAAAGGAATGGCCAGAAGACTTTCTTGTGAGTATAATAGCCCTAACCCCAAAGACTAATAATCCCAAAAGGGTGAAGACCACAGTACAATCAGACTAATATCGCAAGCAGCAAAAGTAGTTCTTCGAATTCTGAATAGGAGGCTTTATGGAACGCTGGAAGGAACACGTGGTGAAGAACAACATGGTTTCATAAGGAGAAATGGAACACGTGATGCCCTTGGACCTCTAAGAACCGCCAGCGAAAGATACATAGAAAAGGTCAAAGAAGTGTATGCTGTCTTCATATACCTCGAAAAGGCCTTTGATATAGTGCAGTGGAATAAGCCGTTTGATATCTTGAAAAAGAAGGGAGGAAAGTGGAAGGAGAGAGATTGATCGCAAATCTACCTGAACCAAAAAGCTCGGGTCCGAATAGATAATGGGAACTCTGAAGACACCTCTTCCAAGAGATGTTAGACAGGGCTGTTGTCTCTCACCGATCCTAATTAACATCTGCCTGGGCCGGCCGGTGTGGCCGAGCGGTTCTAGGCACTTCAGTCTGGAACCGCGCGACCGCTATGGTAGCAGGTTCGAATCCTGCCTCTGGCATGGACGTGTTTGATGTCCTTAGGTTAGTTTGGTTTAAGTAGTTCTAAGTTGTAGGGGAGCGATGACCTTAGATGTTAAGTGCCATAGTGCTCAGAGCCATTTCAACCATTTGAACATCTAGTAAGTACTGGAAAGCTGTTTGCATGGGACAAAAGGCGTCAGGATAGGTGGGCGGAAAATTGAATGTATAAGATTTGCAGATGGCATGGCGATCCTCGCAGAAAACCAAACGACGCTGACTCAAAGCTAAATCACCTGAATGAAGCCTGTGAAGCATATGGTATGGAAATTAGTAAAAATAAAATCAAAAGCATGGCCATAGGCCTAAAGAAAATATCAGTGAAAATTAAGTTGCGGTCAGAAATCATAGAACAGGTAAGACCCTCCAAGTATTTGGAAAGTTGGATTAAAGAAGACATGGATTGCCAACAAGACATCAAAGTGAGATTGGCATACGGAGAAAATAATTACACCAAATACGTCTCTTGCGATTGTAGGTTCCTTAGTGCATGAGAGGAAATAACTTGTTTTCCATTGTAAGAGGTGAGTAAGCCTTATTTCAGCGTATTTCTGACGCTGGCACTCATCTTATATCCTAACAGTAATCAGTTGTTTAAACAAGGAATTAAGGAAGCTACTGGTTAAGTACTTAATATGGAGCGTGGCCTTGTATGGAGCAGAAACGTGGACTTTGAGGAAGCAGGATGAGAATTGAAGATTGTGAAATGTGGATATGACGTAGAATGGAGAAGATCAGCTGCACTGATAAAGGCAGAAATGAAGAAGTAATGAGGAGAGTTAGAGAAGAACGGAGGATGCTGATGACAGTGAAGAACAGGAAACTAAACTGGATAGGGCACAATCTAAAAAGAGGTTGCCTTCTTCTAGAGGCAATTTAAGGTTTAGTTCCGGGAAAGAGAGGGAAGGGGAGAAGAAAGTTCCAGATGCTAGATGATGTCAGCAGGCCACAAGGAGGGTCATGAAGAATGAAGGGGAACGCAGAAGACCGAGAAACATGGAAGGCTATGCAGTCAAAACCTGCCGCAAGGCAGACAGCCAAATGATGATGATTCCAGAGAGGTTTGGGAATCCTATTCTTAATTTAAAGCGTGGTTACGTTCTGTTGAAAATGACAAGAGCCTACGGTACTTACTGCAAGTGCAAAATTAATACGAAATTAGCACACATTATAAAGCATATTAAAACACAGAAATACAATTTGTCTACTGGTTTAACTTCCCTTCTATTGTATTTAAAGCTAGATGTGACAAATGAAACAAATCCGCATATTTTTACAGCAGAGCACGGCATAATCTTTCTCACAGTTGATTTTAAAGGAAAAATTGTATTTTGCTGTTTAAAAAATATATAGTTTCTATCTATCTGAATTTCTGTTAGAGTATTGTTCGAAATTCAAAGTAAATCGGTATCCTATATTTATCCAAAAGTGTGTTGGAGAAATGTGTACAAAATTGAAGTAGATACAAAAAGTACTTTTAAGATTTTTGGTAACTATGTTTCCCCTTTACACATTACATATTTATTTACACGTTATGTATATTACAAAACTATGGAGCCTATTTTTGGTCAGAATGTTCGTTAGAGTATCACGTAAAATTTTTAGCAAATCTGTGAAGTATGTTTCGAGATTTTTGGTAAGAATATGTTCATTTTACAAATTACATATATCTTCATAAATTATTTATGTTGAAAATAAATAAGTAGTAGGGTAACAGGGGTGGGAGCACACCTTTGATATCAAACTGATACACAATTTAATTAAAATATGACAGCTGATTGATTTCTGACCTTAACATATTTCTGCTAAGTGGTTTTTTATTTAACCTCTCCCCCTCCCTACAATGAACTGCTCTGCTAAGTTGTTTATGATCCCCTGAGGCTTGATTTATGATCCCCTGTGGATAATCCAATGTTCTAAAAAACCTGCCTACCCTCCCCCTCCCCTCCCCTTCCCCTTCTCCTTCCTCCTCCACCACCTCTCTACAAAATCCGCAACCACTCTCCCCTCTCCATCACTGACACAAGCACACTTTTGATGTCAAAGTAATTGACTAATTACTTAAAACTATCATTTAATTAACTACTCCCCCTCGGAGAAATCCCCCAGCCCTCCTTTCCCACACTTCACTCCCACTGCCCTCCCCCCTCTGAATATTGGCAATACAAGGACTCAATCTGTACTGAAGAGAAAGGACCTCTTGATACGAAATTTAAGACAATGTCAGGTACAGAGCAAAGGATATACAGTTTATTTGTGAAGTTGAATTTTCATGTGTTTAATCTCTTTATTTGGCGGCTGGAGATCACATACAGCAACTGTTAAGTCCTAATTACGTAAGTACACTGCTGCAGATTGGAGAACCTTCATGTGTGTGCGTGCTCACTTTGACATGCAGGGATCAACTGAGCTAGTGCACAATGCCGCCACCAGTGGATGTCAGACACCAACCCCACCACTCACCGACCGGCCCCTCCCTCCCCACCTCTCCTAGAAAAAATTTGTGAGAAAAGACTCAGTCTGTGATGGAGAGGAATGATCTCATGATACGAAATTCAAATGAAAGTCAATAATATATTGATGCATATTTTTTATTTAATCAGTGTCTTAGGTAGAGCTCGTGTCTATACCCCTTCCTCGTTCCCTTGACGCAATAATTGTAAGCACCAAGAAAGGGAATGAAGTGTGGTATAGTAGCCGCCTTTTGGGATCTCCCCCACGTGTATCTGTCGTCCGGGCTCTGCCCCATTAGTCAAAAACCACCCAATATCCTAATTACACCACTCAATATTTAATATTACCGACCATGGACCGGATACTGGAAGCCTTTGGTCTCACGACCCCAAAAAAAGCATCACGTTGTGGCAACTGTTTGATATCGATACCTCAGAAATTCCTGTCTAAACACATTTTCTCTCTCTCTCTCTCTCTGGTGGCTACTTTGTGCCTAGTAAGTGTCTATCGTGTATCACACTAACCCCTCTTTTGTCCTGAACCAAGTAGTGGATACCTGTTAAATCACCAGCCGTGCATGTCTTAGAAATATTCCCTCACTCTATCAGATTGATCGACTAATTAGTTAAATACGAGGTGCGGCAATAAAGTAATGAGACTGATGTGAAACAAAATGTTGCTTACCGTTTTAGTCAAGTTTAGTGTTGTCTCCTTTAAATTGTTCCCTTCTGATTGCACACACTTTTTCCAGCGCTTCTGCCATTGATGGTAACATTTCTGGAACTCATCTTCTGTAATATCCTCCAAGACCCTCATCACAGATTTTTGGACATCTTGTGTTGTTTGAAAATGGTGTCCCCTGACCGCCCATTTGACTCTTGGAAATAGAAAAAAAGTCTCACGGAGCGATATCTGGCGAATAAGGTGGCTGTGGTAGTACTGATTTGTTTTGAGATTAAAAATTGGTGTACTGACAGAACAGTATGGGATGGCGCATTATCGTGATGCAGAATCCAATTATCAGCAATGTTGGCACAGACACGAAGAACTCTTTTATGAAGTGTTTCTAAAATTTTTTTGTAGTAATATTGGCTAATTGTTTGTCCAGAAGGCACCCACTCTTTATGAACAATTCCCTTGGAACCAAAAAAGCACACAACCATGCGTTTCACTTTTGACTTTGACATGCGAGCTTTTTTTGGTCTGGGTGATCCCTTTGAGCACCATTTGTTTTGTCTCCGGATCGTACTGAAAAAACCAGCTTTCATCACCAGTGATAACACGGCTCAACAATTCTGGATTGATTTCTTTTGCTCTAACAGATCGGCTGCCACATTTTTCTTTTTTCTCGGTGCTGTGGCGTGAGATTTTTGGGGACTATTTTTGCACAAATCTTTCTCATACCAAGACCTTCAGTTATTTTTAGACGAACCGTTTCTTGATTGATGTTCAGTTCTTCTGCAATCATTTTCACAGATAATCTTCGATAAGATCGTATGAGTTCACGCACCCTGGCCAAGTTGACATCTGTCCGTGAGGTTGATGGTTATCCACTGAGGTCTTCATCTTCAACATTCGTTCTGCCTTCGCTAACCATTTTATGTGAACGAAAAACTTGAGCTCTTGACGTAGTTTAACGCAAAAAGAAATGGCATACCATTGAGCAATATTATGCAGTTCCATTTCCGTGACGAGAGACACAAACACATTGTAGGGAAGCAGCCTACTCACGCTGTATAAAATTCACATCAGTCTTTCCATTGTGTGCCAGCCAGTCCGCTGTAACTAGCTCTGACGTCATAAATGTTGCGCAATACTTTAAAAATCAAGCAAATAACCTGAAACGGTTCTAGCATGTCAGGAGTAATACTAAATTAATATGTGTTGAATATCAGTTCGATAACTTTAACCATTTTCGAAATTTGGACGTTTTTCTGTAAAAATCATTGGCGCAACAGAAAAGAGGTAGAGATTTAAAAATTTATATTTAGATTCCTTTTCCATAATAATTTAATAGAAACAGAACTTTGGATCTCACAAATTAAGATTTTCGTTGAAATTCATAATTTTCTGGTTTTTGTCTTAAAATTAAGGAAGCAAGATAGATTAAGTAGGCTAATAAATAAGGCTAGGATGTTTATATTTAAGTAGAATGGAGATCCGCTATAACCATAAAGATGTGAGAAGTTTCATTTGAATAACTATAAAACTATAGCGATAGCGTATCTCCAAAGGGCAAGTTCAGAGCTCGTCTACTGCGTGTAGTATAATTAAATTAATTCTCTCGCCCAAAATATTTAACTTAGCCATGTCAAACTTTTATTATGATTATTTACCTGTGTGTTGAATGCGCATTTCAATTGAGAGCTTCATCGGCCATCAGCAAAATAAGCTATGATTTATTCAATAACTTAATGTGGTGCATTACTAGCCCAGCGGTTAGTCGGGAGAGCCGATTTGATCAGGCGTTCCCTTATCCGTCCGCACCGCGGCTTTATATGTAAGAACGCTGCGCGAGGAAGCAAGGCCCCAGTTCTCTCCAGACGCTGAATAGCACACCATCTGTGTCGGGAGTCGCGTCGCGTCGATATCATTGCTATAAACAGCCCCGGATGCCGTAATAAGTTACTCGGGATACGCGTAACCATGAAATCATTTTCGAGAGAAGTGTTAATTCTGGGATGACCTTAACTACCTATGTTCAGTTTGCGTATGTCGTATTTTCACGTGCCGCCGCGGGACAAACATTCTACCATTATTTAGCGTGGCGTTTGATGAACCTGATCATCAAATTATGGCGAGCATTCATTTAAACATTTAATTTGGACAGTTATAGTTGCATCAGCGCATTAGACTCTGAATTTCTCTGTTAGTTAGATTGTGTGGATTCTTTTTTTTTTATCTGTGACTTCCAGAATATACTGAACTATTTTTAGAAAATCGTTTTTGATTATGAATCCCAGACAATCTCCTAATTTCTCAGAGCTATAAGCTGTAGCTATAAGTGTATTTCTCAGATGAAGCGGGCACTAGGAATTCTAAGTACAGGCTTCACGTTTTGCTAATCACTTTCTGGTTGCCAATATTGTAGTTAGAGAGCCAGTGTTGAGAACGGCAAAACAACAGCATAAATAATAGGAACACTTATATAACAATTAATTCTAACCGCCGCCCCACATTCAAACATTTATACAACAGTAAATCTTCTAACAGCCGCCCCACAACATGTTAATTTATTACAGTACGACTCAGCAGTTGCATCGATGTGCCACTTGGACTAGAAGCAACTTATAGACCAAGGTCAAAGATATTGTGCCTGCAGGGTTGCCACATCTTGCAAAGAAAATCGGTCTCATTACTTTATTTTCGCACCTTGTATACCTTCTGTGTGGAACAGTTTCTCCTTGCATCCTATTGGTGTATACTAGGACTGGTATATCTGGCAGGATTTTATCCCATAGCAACTTGGTTTCCAAACCCTACTGGATTTTATTTTTTTTGCTTGTCTCCTATTGGTGGATACTGGCACAGTTACATCGTTAAGGAGAAAATCCATTATGTTGGAAGTAGCTGAGAACGTCAAATTTCAGCTCAGTTGCATGCTATGTCCTTGAACAATCCACAGATACTGTTGGACTGATGTGCGTGCTTGCAGTATCACCAGTGGTAACAATAAACTGACCAACTGGGAATTTGACATCTCAATAGCAAGTGGTGCTGTATGAAATGATGGTTGGAATTTGAAATTTCGCTGTGAATTTATACCGACACAGTTGTGGAATTCCCGACCACTATAGGTCTGCTGAGTGTCTCTTATAAAGCGCTGTGGAATTCGTAAGTTCGTTCTCTCAGCCTACTGCAGCATAGGATGGTAACAACTCCAAATACCACTACAAGACAGACTCCAGTGCAATGTATTGAGAAGCTCTAAACCACAATCCTAATAGTTGTCACTGCTAGACGCCCGAGATCGCGAAAAACACTCGTACATACGGCCCACTAACATTCCAAGTGTCCACACGCAAATGCCTAGTGCCAGCGCCAATCCTTGGATGCCAGAGAAAACTGTCGCAGTGACTGCAGATGCAGTCATCCACACGCCTGTCTGCCAGAGTGCCCCACCCTGGCCATGGGGGCATCTGTCGATGAGTGGAGTGGTAGGAATTCGGATATTATCAATACATCCAGCCCCAACACGTTGCAGTGATGGACATTGACTCGCTCAGTTTTTCAGGGAAAATGCATGGAACACAAGCAATCGCGCAGACAGCCAAAAGCATACTGAATAATAGTTCATTAATCAGCTATCCAGAGGGCTCTATGACGACCGGCCCGCGGATGTGGGCAAGAACTGTCCACCCAGAAGGTCAGAAATTTTCTTTGTAACCGACACTAGCGACAACATTAAGCTGGAAATGTCAATTAATTCTGGTCGGCAGCTACCAACATCATGCAATCTGATGGCCGACGGTCATCCTAGGAAACTAGTCACATATTTATCGTCGTCATTAAAATTAAATATTACGACTTCAGCTATAATCTGGTGACATTGGACAATGAGTGAGGCATCAGATATATCTCCTCCGGATGGCTCTGGATCTGGGACGAATCTCACGTTGAAATATCAATATCTATAGCCTGCTTATGACTGGATATAATATTTCATCTTTCATCCTCCTTATGGCTATAGATAAGTTGGAATCACCATTTTTCACGTCAGATCCATACCTCCCTTACGACTAGTCAGTCATTTTCTTTGCATGTGTCGGGACACTGATCACTGGAACTTTACACCCCAACACGTACTTTATAAGCCTGCTGTTCACAGCGAGTCTATTACACATACTCTACTAAGTATAATACTGCGCTAATAACTACCTGCTGGTGGCACAGAGCGAAAATCCGCGATGGATGGACATGATCCATCTGTTTCTCTTGCGAGTGGTACCAGCGTGTCTTAGGAGGAGACACGTAATCGCCTTACAAGCGACCACCTATTAAAAACACGATTGCAACGACTATGTTAATGTCACTCTGCATCAAAAGCAGTTTTGGTTCTACAGGCACAGACACAAATCTCGCTGATGATATCCATGTTCCCCCCTCCCCCCCCCCCCCCCCCCAGAAACAATGGACCTTGCCGTTGGTGTTGAGGCTTGCGTGCCTCAGCGATACAGATAGCTGTACCGTAGGTGCAACCACAACGGAGGGGTATCTATTGAGAGGTCAGACAAAACGTGTGGTTCCTGAAGAGGGGCAGCAGCCTTTTCAGTAGTTGCAAGGGCAACAGTCTGGATGATTGACTGATCTGGCCTTGTAACAGTAACCAAAACGGCCTTGCTGTGCTGGTACTGCGAGCGGCTGAAAGCAAGGGGAAACTACAGCCTTAATTTTTCCCGAGGGCATGCAGCTTTACTGTATGATTAAATGATGATGGCGTCCTCTTGGGTAAAATATTCCGGAGGTAAAATAGTCCCCATTCGGGTCTCCGGGCGGGGACTACTCAAGAGGACGTCGTTATCAGGAGAAAGAAAACTGGCGTTCTGCGGATCGGAGCGTGGAATGTCAGATCCCTTAATCGGGCAGGTAGGTTAGAAAATTTAAAAAGGGAAATGGATAGGTTAAAGTTAGATATAGTGGGAATTAGTGAAGTTCGGTGGCAGGAGGAACAAGACTTTTGGTCAGGTGAATACAGGGTTATGAATACAATATCAAATAGGGGTAATGCAGGAGTCGGTTTAATAACGAATAAAAAAATAGGAGTGCGGGTAAGCTACTACAAACAGCATAGTGAAAGCATTATTGTGACCAAGATAGATACGAAGCACCCGCATACCACAGTAGTACAATCTTATATGCCAACTAGCTCCGCAGATGACGAAGAGATTGACGACATGCATGATGAGATAAAATAAATTATTCAGATAGTGGAGGGAGACGAAAATTTAATAGTCATGGGCGACTGGAATTCGTCAGTGGGGAAAGGGAGAGAAGGAAACGTAGTAGGTGAATGTGGATTGGCGGTAAGAAATGAAAGAGGAAGCCGCCTGGTAGAATTTTGCACAGAGCACAACTTAATCATAGCTAACACTTGGTTCAAGAATCATAAAAAAAGGTTGTATACATGGTAGAAGCCTGAAGATACTGACAGGTTTCAGAGAGATTATCTAATGGTAAGACAGAGATTTAGGAACCAGGTTTTAAATTGTAAGAAAATTCCAGGGGCAGATGTGGACTCTGATCACAATCTATTGATTATGAACTGTAGATTAAAACTGAAGAAACTGCAAAAAGGTGTGAATTTAAGGAGATGGGACCTTGATAAACTGACTGAACCATAGGTTGTACAGAGTTTCAGGGAGAGCATAAGGGAACGATTGACAGGAATGGGGGAATGAAATACAGTAGAAGAAGAATGGGTAGCTCTGAGGGATGAAGAAGTAAAGGCAGCAGAGGATCAAGTAGGGGTAGTAGAAATCCTTGGGTAACAGAAGAAATATTGAATTTAATTGATGAAAGGAGAAAATATAAAAATGCAGTAAATGAAGCACAAACGTTTCAAAAATGGATACAAACGTCTCAAAAATGAGATCGACAGGAATTGCAAAATGGCTAAGCAGGGATTGCTAGAGGACAAATGTAAGGATGTAGAGGCTTATCTCACTAGGGGTAAGATAGATAGTGCCTACAGGAAAATTAAAGAGACCTTTGGAGAAAAGAGAACCACTTGTATGAATATCAGGAGCTCAGATGGAAATCCAGTTCTAAGCAAAGAAGGGTAAGCAGAAAGGTGGAAGGAGTATATAGAGGGTCTGTACAAGGGCAATGTACTTGTGCACAGTATTATAGAAATGGAAGAGGAGGTAGATGAAGATGAAATGGGAGATATGATACTGCGTGCTAAGTTTGACAGAGCACTGAAGGACCTAAGTCGAAACAAGGCCCCAGGAGTAGACATCATTTCATTAGAACTACTGACGGCCTTGGGAGAGCCAGTCCTGACAAAACTCTACCATCTGGTGAGCAAGATGTATGAGACAGGCGACATACCCTCTGACTTCAAGAAGAATATAATAATTCCAATCCCAAAGAAAGCAGGTGCTGACAGATGTGAAAATTACCGAACAATCAGTTTAATAAGTCACGGATGCAAAATACTAACGCGTATTCTCTACAGACTAATGGAAAAACTGGTGGAAGCTGACCTCGGGGAAGATCAGTTTGGATTCCGTAGAAATATTGGTCCACGTGAGGCAATACTGACCCTACGACTTATCTTACAATCTAAATTAAGGAAAGGCAAACCTACGTTACTAGCATTTGTAGTTTTAGAGAAAGTTTTCGACAATGTTGACTGGAATACTCTCTTTCAGATTCTGAAGGTGGCAGGGGTAAAACACAGGGAGCGAAAGGCTATATACAATTTGTACAGAAACCAGATGGCAGTTATAAGAGTCGATGGGCACGAAAGGGAAGCAGTGGTTGGAAAGGGCGTGAGACAGGGTTGTAGCCTATCCCCGATGTTATTCAATCTGTATATTGAGCAGACAGTGAAGGAAACAAAAGAAAAATTCGGAGTAGGTATTAAAATCCACGGAGAAGAAATAAAAACTTTGAGGTTCGCCGATGAAATTGTAATTCTGTCAGAGACAGCAAAGGACTTGGAAGAGCAGTTGAACGGAATGGACAGTGTCATGAAAGGAGGGTTTAAGATGAACATCAACAAAAGAAAAACGAGGATAATGGAATGTAGTCGACTTAAGTCGGGTGATGCTGAGGGAATTAGATTAGGAAATGAGACACTTAAAGCAGTAAAGGAGTTTTGCTATTTGGGGAGCCAGTCCTGACAAAACTCTACCATCTGGTGAGCAAGATGTATGAGACAGGCGAAATACCCTCTGATTTCAAGAAGAATATACAGAATGTCGATGGTCGAAGCAGAGAGGATATCAAATGTAGACTGGCAATGGCAAGGAAATTGCTTCTGAAGAAGAGAAATTTGTTAACATCGAGTATAGATTTAAGTGTCAGGAAGTCGTTTCTGAAAGTATTTGTATGGTGCGTAGCCATGTATGGAACTGAAACAAGGACGATAACTAGTTTGGACAAGAAGAGAATAGAAGCTTTCGAAATGTGGTGCTACAGAAGAGTGCTGAAGATTATATGGGTAGATCATATAACTAATGAGGTATTGAATAGGATTGGGTAGACGAGAAGTTTGTGGCACAACTTGACTAGGGGAAGGGATCGGTTGGTAGGACATGTTCTGAGGCATCAAGGGATCACCAATTTAGTATTGGAGGGCAGCGTGGAGGGTAAAAATCGTAGAGGGAGACCAAGAGATGAATACACAAAACAGATTCAGAAGGATGTAGGTTGCAATAAGTATTGGGAGATGAAGAAGCTTGCACAGGATAGAGTAGCATGGAGAGCTGTATCATACCAGTCTCAGGACTGAAGACCACAACAACAACGAGATCCATGTTAAAAACAAAACATGCTTAATAAATCAAGATATGGTATTGCTTCCGAATGAAGCGGTCTTCCACACAAATACCGCAACATTGAATGTAAATGGTTATAACGGGGTGTGGATTAACATACTGAAAGAGCCGCTGCACATCGCCAGCATCGTATACTCGTAATATAGTCACCCTTCACACTGAACGTAGGAAGTGATTCGGCTAAGGAATGTTGTATTAAGCTAGTATTTACAACTCCCTCAGAAACTGCTAGATATTTCCCACGCTAGCAAACAGTATTTGGAGCATTTTCTGTCTCGATACTATGTAGGCAATGCTAGAGTGGTCCTGCAATATATCCACAAAGTTATAGGGAAAGGATAATGATGGTTGACTGAAAATTATCACATAGAATAGATGGTGTGCTATGAGAGCAGTCACTTAAAAATGCAACATTTGACTGTGGTCTATGTAAAAATGTACTAAATGTACCTAATCCTAAGAGTAGTACACTGACTTTTCAGAACGATATCGTTACACTTTCTGGTGGAATTGGATGCTATGGAGAGGTCTTTTAATGATCCAAACTCTCCCTCATCATTTTGTACCATCCAACAGAGAAAAAACTATAAATTATAAAAAAAGTCGTTAACGTTACTCTGTAGACAACTAAGATATTACCATGTCCCTCTCTTCTGATATATCATGAAAGAAATTCAATCTGCCTGCTGACAGCGATCATACGTCGCGATCCTGTTAAATGTACAAGTATTGGTCCATTGGAGCAAGTGACAAACCAGAATAATATTTTGTCGCCTGTACTATAGGAGGACCAAATGACATAGACTATCAGTCACAAGAGTGGGTTCCTGTGTTCTTTCATAAGCAGTTTGCTGTATTGTCTTTCCTCTGTATACAGGGTGTTACAAAAAGGTACGGCCAAACTTTCAGGAAACATTCCTCACACACAAAGAAAGAAAATATGTTATGTGGACATGTGTCCGGAAACGCTTACTTTCCACGTTAGAGCTCATTTTATTACTTCTCTTCAAATCATGGAATGGAAACACACAGCAACAGAACGTACCAGCGTGACTTCAAACGCTTTGTTACAGGAAATGTTCAAACTGTCCTAGTTAGCGAGGATACATGCATCCACCCTCCGTCGCATGGAATCCCTGATGCGCTGAGGCAGCCCTGGAGAATGGCGTATTGTATCAGAGCCGTCCACAATACGAGCACGAAGAGTCTCTACATTTGGTACCGGGGTTTCGTAGACAAGAGCTTTCAAATGCCCCCATAAATGAAAGTCAAGAGGGTTGAGGTCAGGAGAGCGTGGAGGCCATGGAATTGGTCCGCCTCTACCAATCCGTCGGTCACCGAATCTGTTGTTGAGAACACTTCGACTGAAATGTGCAGGAGCTCCATTGTGCATGAACCACATGTTGTCTCGTACTCGTAAAAGCACATGTTCTAGCAGCACAGGTAGAGTATTCCGAATGAAATCATGATAACGTGCTCCATTGAGCGTAGGTGGAAGAACATGGGGCCCAATCAAGACATCACCAACAATGCCTGCCCAAACGTTCACAGAAAATCTGTGTTGATGACGTGATTGCACAATGGCGTGCGGATTCTCATCAGCCCACACATGCTGATTGTGAAAATTTACAATTTGATCACGTTGGAATGAAACCTCATCCGTAAAGAGAACATTTGCACTGAAATGAGGATTGACACATTGTTGGATGAACCATTCGCAGAAGTGTACCCGTGGAGGCCAATCAACTGCTGATAGTTCCTGCACACGCTGTACATGGTACGGAAACAACTGGTTCTCCCGTAGCACTCTCCATACAGTGACGTGGTCAACGTTACCTTGTACAGCAGCAACTTCTCTGACGCTGACATTAGGGTTATCCTCAACTGCACGAAGAATTGCCTCGTCCATTGCAGGTGTCCTCGTCGTTCTAGGTCATCCCCAGTCGCGAGTCATAGGCTGGAATGCTCCGTGATCCCTAAGACGCCGATCAATTGCTTCGAACGTCTTCCTGTCGGGACACCTTCGTTCTGGAAGTCTGTATCGATACAAACGTAAAACGCCACGGCTATTGCCTCGTGCTAATCCATACATCAAATGGTCATCTGCCAACTCCGCATTTGTAAACATTGCACTGACTGCAAAACCACGTTCGTGATGAACACTAGCCTGTTGATGCTACGTACTGATGCTACGTACTGATGTGCCTGATGCTAGTACTGTAGAGCAATGAGTCGCATGTCAATACAAGCACCGAAGTCAACATTACCTTCCTTCAATTGGGCCAACTGGCAGTGAATCGAGGAAGTACAGTACATACTGAAGAAACTCTAACATGGAAATTAAGCGTTTCCGGACACATGTCCACATAACATCTTTTCTTTATTTGTGTGTGAGGATTGTGTCCTGAAAGTTTGGCTGTACCTTTTTGTAACACCCTGTATAATCCAAACGGTGTGTGACTACAGCTTCGTACATGTCATTCATTTTGTATTTCCGTCATGACTGTGCTAATCCAAAATTAACAGATTTTGATCCATTGGTTCTCATAGAAAGCTGGACTAAGCTTGGTGTAAACTCTGCTGCTACCACAACAATACAGCATGGTTGAAGAAAAGAAGGATCCATGTTTCTGATTGACAATGAAGTGGAGGTTATTGCAACATATGGAAAACAGAAGAGTTTGTGGCATTGTGGACTCTTCCAAACAACTGTCCAAAGGAGTTGATTTCTACATTTAATGTAATCTTCCACAGTGATGGGGTAGCAGATGTCTCTGTGTTCCGTTTTTCGAAGAGTTGAGCATTGATTCCTGATATGCGAAGGTCAGAAGAACGCGAAATCCCGAAGATTGGCTAAAATTTACAGACGCGCGAAATTTGGCACGGACTTCAATGCGAGAGGCCTTTAATAGGTTCCACAACGAAACATTGTCTCGAAATTTGGTAGAAAATCCGAAGAAATTCTGGTCGTATGTAAAGTACACAAGCGGCAAGACGCAGTCAATACCTTCGCTGCGCAGTGCCGATGGTACTGTTACCGACGACTGTGCCGCTAAAGCGGAGTTATTGAACGCAGTTTTCCGAAATTCCTTCACCAGGGAAGACGAATGGAATACTCCAGAACTTGAAACACGAACAGTTGCTACCATGAGTTTCTTAGAAGTAGATACCTTAGGGGTTGCGAAGTAACTCAAATCACTTGACGGGCAAGTCTTCAGGTCCAGATTGTATACCGATTAGGTTCCTTTCAGATTACGCTGATACAATAGCTCCCTACTTAGCAATCATATACAACCGCTCCCTCACCGATAGATCAGTACCTACAGATTGGAAAATTGCGCAGGTCGCACCAGTGTTTAAGAAGGGTAGTAGGAGTAATCCCTCGAACTACAGACCTATATCATTGACGTCGGTTTGCAGTAGGGTTTTGGAGCATATACTGTATTCAAACATTATGAATCACCTCGAAGGAAACGATCTATCGATACGTAATCAGCATGGTTTCAGAAAACATCGTTCTTGTGCAACGCAGCTAGCTCTTTATTCGCACGAAGTAGTGGCAGCTATCGACAGGGGATCTCAAGTTGATTCCATATTTCTAGATTTCCGGAAAGCTTTTGACACCGTTCCTCACAAGCGACTTCTAATCAAGCTGCGGGCCTATGGGGTATCGTCTCAGTTGTGCGACTGGATTCGTGATTTTCTGTCAGGAAGGTCGCAGTTCGTAGTAATAGACGGCAAATCATCGAGTAAAACTGAAGTGATATCAGGTGTTCCCCAGGGAAGCGTCCTGGGACCTCTGCTGTTCTTGATCTATATAAATGACCTGGGTGACAATCTGAGCAGTTCTCTTAGATTGTTCGCAGATGATGCTGTAGTTTACCTTCTAGTAAGGTCATCCGAAGACCAGTATCAGTTGCAAAGCGATTTAGAAAAGATTGCTGTATGATGTGGCAGGTGGCAGTTGACGCTAAATAACGAAAAGTGTGAGGTGATCCACATGAGTTCCAAAAGAAATCCGTTGGAATTCGATTACTCGATAAATAGTACAATTCTCAATGCTATCAATTCAACTAAGTACCTGGGTGTTAAAATTACGAACAACTTCAGTTGGAAAGACCACATAGATAATATTGTGGGGAAGGCGAGCCAAAGGTTGCGTTTCATTGGCAGGACACTTAGAAGATGCAACAAGTCCACTAAAGAGACAGCTTACACTACACTTGTTCGCCCTCTGTTAGAATATTGCTGCGCGGTGTGGGATCCTTACCAGGTGGGATTGACGGAGGACATCGAAAGGGTGCAAAAAAGGGCAGCTCGTTTTGCATTATCACGTAATAGGGGAGAGAGTGTGGCAGATATGATACGCGAGTTGGGATGGAAGCCATTAAAGCAAAGACGTTTTTCGTCGAAGCGAGATCTATTTACGAAATTTCAGTCACCAACTTTCTTTTCCGAATAGGAAATAGCCATCAGCAGAGAGGATGGTGCAGAAACTAAGTTCCTTAGCTGATGCAGTTTATAAATTCGATAAGATTTTATTACGATTTGCAATCTATGTAATGTAGACAGTAAGCAGTCTCATACTGTGGGAAAATGTTGGAGATTCAAAGCTCTAGCACTCAACTCTATTTGGAAATGAGGTACCCCTTCATTGATCCTACAGACTATGACGCTAAGCAAAACTCTAGATGGCCCTCTCTATGCATCTCGTAACTGTTCCCCTGTGTTTAACCAACCCTCCCTGCAACACTGTCTCCAATTTAATTTGAAGCTGACCATAAGTAGGAGCGTACTACACCCACCACATTCGATGTCACATTAAGAACTTGTACTGACCAGTGCAAGAGAAATAGACCAGTTTTCTCATTCCAATACTATAACTGCCATATTGTGAAGACTGTTCCATACCAGTTATACTCATATCACCCATCTAAATATGCAGGATCTGTCTAGATCCATACTTGCAGAGGTGTTCAGCACTCGTATTGGTGAATAGTAGATAGAAACTGATACATTCGAGAGTGTTTTTGTTATGTAATAGACGATTAAGAGGGAGAAGAAACGTTTGAGTTATGCATGATAGAGCTCCAGATGAAAGGAGTTTGAAACATACTATGTACATCATTTGCACTATTTCTGTAGAATTCTTGTGGTGCCTGAACTCCATAAAAAAAAGGATCCTGGGAAGAGAGAAATGATCATAGAACATAAACACACACGCCGAGAATGGTGTTTGAAATTTAGCTTAACACGCAATGCTGCACGAACTCCATGAACAGAACACATTCTCTTCCACACACACACACACACACACACACACACACGCACACACACACACACACACACACACACACACAAACACACACAATGTTTGTCAAGCAATGCAGTATCTCACAAATCCTTGTCACTAACTTATACTCATTGCAGTTACGAAAGTCCAAGATGCGAGAAATTGAGTAATTGGCATACATCTTTGTTCATCTAGAGGAGGGTGTTTAAATAGGTTTTCCATCGATGAACATGATCCATCACACATGTGTTGGAAGTCCTCTGCTGACTGTGGCTTGGAGAGAATAGATGTTAACAATTGCATGTAGATAGCGCTCTAAGTCACACACAGAATACACAGTTGTATATGTGTTAGTCGCAAGTTATACCACGCAACTGATGCACCACAAGAGAACAACGGGAAAAAAACTGGTTAAATGCATGTTAACTGATCTACTTCAACATCTTGTTCTCTCTAGCACGCGTAATCTGTCTACCATTAAAGCATACCTTGTTACAATCTCTCTCAACTGATAACTCCATCTACTTTCTGTCATCCTTTAATGCAGATACATGTCAATTTAGAGGCAGATAGTTCTCTTCCTGGAAAACATCAAAGACACCAGTCAACTTGGATGTGTCCCTATTACCTCAATAGATGAAGAGCAGAATGTTGTTCAGAACCATGCAGCAACTGTTTTGTATGGTATTTGTCCTCTGACACTGCATATTTGTGATTGATGAAGAGTACCGAGAAGCACATTGTAAATTCTGTTTGTTAGGGTTTAAAACACCTCAACAGTCTTGCACACGGTCAAACGCACAATCCATTTGGCACTTGTGAACTGCACTTCTGCAAGCTGGTAATAGAACACTCTTTAGCTAAGGACACTTTATAAAAATCTATCTTCCGTCGGTTTTCGTAATTTTTTCTATTTTATGTCGCTTCTGCCCATGCAATCATGAGATTTCTTCTTGCCACGTATTCTAAAATTGCTTTTAAATGTAGTACAGTTGTCAAAACCTAGCGCAAATCCACTATTTTTCTATATGTTTGTGTGTGCCTGTATTGGTTTCACGTGGGGTCCCTGTGGCACAGCGTAGGTTTGAGATAGGATCAGGATAGAGCGCATAGGTGGATCAACCAATCATTACATCAGGGATAGGGGTGCAGGGTGAGTCCACGATTCATTATGGCTGTGGATAGGGTTCTGAGGTGGATCCAGCATGCGTTATGGTCAAGATATGGTTCGATGGTGGATCTACCATACACTATGGCTGTGGATAGGATTCGGAGGTGGATCTACCATCGAACGATATCCTGACCATAACACTTGGCGGATTCACCCTCGACCGTTATCCCTGACATAATGCATGGTGGATCCAGCTATGAGCTCTGTCCTGATCCTATCCTGAATGTACCTTGTGCCATGGGGCACCCATGTGACACCAATACAAGTGCACACACATACGCAGAAAAATACCACAGTTGCACTAGGTGCAAACTGTACTACACTTACACATTTAGAATACATGGCGAGAAGTGTTATCGTGATCGCATCTGGGAAAGTGACATAAAATCGATAGAATTACAAAAATTGACAGAAAATATGTATAAATTGAGGGAAAGTACGCTAAAGTGTGGGAAAATTGAGGGGGAATAAGAAATTATTTGCGCCTTTTCTGCTTGGTGCAGGAAAATTTTTGTACATGTGAACGAATATGGGACACCAAGAGGAATAGGAGAAAAAGTTGACATGGAAGCACTGGGAGCCAGAGAATCTCATTTTTCGTTTTTGGATGACCACTAAATGTAGAGGAATAAATTTATATATATTGAATCACAAGCCCAATTGCGACCCCAAAGTTATCGACAGCTACCTTGTCGATATTTGTAAACTGTCCTTGGCTAAAGAGCGTTGTTGTACCAGCTGGGGGAGTGTAGTACACAACTATCAAATGGACTGTGAATTTGACTCTGCCGTAGACTTTAGGCGTTTTAAACCCTAACAAACAGAATTTATAATGTGCTTCTTGGTTCTCTTGACCAATCACAATTATCAGTTTTTTCCGTTGTTCTCTTTGGGTGCATCAGTTGTGTGGTATAACTTGCATTCGACTCATATGTAACTGCGTGCGACTTAGAGTGCTCTCTAACTGCAATCATTAACAGCTAACCTCTCCATTCCACAGTCACAGAGGACTTCCAATACATGTTTGATGAATCATGTCCATCAATGGAGAAACCTATTTAAACACCCTCCTCTAGATGAACAAAGCTGTATGCGAAGTTCTTTATTTCTCTGCCACATCTTTGATGTAAATCGAGTTTCAGTTTCGTAACTGCAGTGATTGTAAGATAGGGACAGATGTTTGTGAATCACCACAACACCCAAATGTGTCAGACTTGTGTGTACTGTACAGTAATAAGGAGTGCTAAACACCTCAGCATGTACACATCTACGGGGATTGTGTATAATTTGACAGGTGACTTTAGTATGACTGGTACAGAATCGCTCTCTCATGCCGCCGCTAGATATTTCTCCAGTATATATTGTTACCTCAATAAACTTACAATAGAACGCTGCCTCGACGAAAAAAAAAGTGTATTTCCCTGGTTCCCGGCTCGTCCATGTTAACATTTTCTCGGATTTCTCTTGCTGTCGCATACTTGTTCCCATGTACAAGAATTGTTCTGTGTCATCCAGAAGACACACAAGAACTTCCTCAATATCCCCCCATTTCGGTGTATTTTCCCTCAATTTATATGCATTTTCCGTCATTTTTCGTAATTTTATCGATTTTATGTCACTTCCCGTTCATGTTCTAAAATTGCTTTTAAATGTAGTACAGCTGCCAACATCTAGCGCAAATGCACTATTTTCTGATCGGGTGGGACAGTATAGCACTGTACTCGATTGCATCCAGCCGCCTCCACCCACATATTTTGCTCTGTTTTCTATATGTCTGTGTATGTGCATGTGTCGTGGACAGCTGCCAGGACCCGCGGTAGACCCGAGTGTGGATTCGCTGAGCGTTATATCCAGAGCGACGTTGGGATGGAGATTCACAATATGCCATTGTTTGAGATGGAGAAAGAATGTTGGTGGAGGGGCAACATCTTCTGAGGGCGAATAGCATCGAAACAGCGATCACGTACATGACTGCAGTATGATGAATCAATCGAAACGGAACACAGAGTCACCAGCTATCCCATCACTGTGACAGATGAGTTTAAATATAGAGGTCATCAATTACCTTCAGACAGTAGTTTAGAAAGGCTCCACAACACCGCAAAACTCCTCCCGTTTCCTTCTGTTGTTACTGTCTTTTATATAAAACCATCCACTGTGTGTGTGTGTGTGTGTGTGTGTGTGTGTGTGTGTGTGTGCTGTGGTAGCAGCAGCAACAACATGATTTACACCATACGACGAGTAGTTTCTGTGAGAGGCAATGGATCAGAACGTGTTAATGTCAGTTTAGAACCTGACACAGACCTCGAACTCGTGGCAGTAAAAACAAAATATATAGCAATGTACAAAGCATGTTACAGCAGAAAAAAACAATGTGTCAAACAGCGACACAGGGAACCTCTCTTGCAACTGACAAAACAGTGTGTGGGATACGCTCATCCTCCTACAGTATGGGCGTTGATACTTTACACTGGTCTGTGCAAGCTACTTCTATCACTGGCCATCTGCTCCAATGGATCAGTACCTGTATATTTAATAGAATCACCACATACCCTCGATGCCAGCATGCAGACGGTATTTGTTTTCGATGTATGGGAAGAGAGAGATGTGGTAAAAATCTTGTTGAGTTCTCTATCGGATGAAGTTAGCAGAGCTTTTATAGTTCGTAATTTTTCTCTGTTGGGCTGTACAGAATGACGAGGATAGAATTTTGGGGTGATAGATGTGAGTGGACCCTGAGGGACGAGGATCTGCTTCGGACTGCAGTACCTGTATGTAGTTTTAAGACGCACCAGAATGCAGTAGCAAAATCCCCGTCCTCCTTCCAGTTCCCACACTGTCTTTTATACTGCCTTGTGTTGCAGGAGCAGACTTAGTTTGGTGCTGACGTTACACATCGTGCATAGTTGGCGGAGCTATGACAACAGTTCCCGTTTCCATCGAAGGGTCAAAACACGGTCCAGTCGCACTAACTCAGGTCACTGTTTCTACAAGAGTTGCTGAAGGTGGTACATATAGCTCTCTCCAACTTCTGCCCAGTTCCGACTTAAATTGGAATGATCACATGTGCAAAGATGCAGGGTTCAACGCAGAGCCTGGGGGGCAGTTGAAAGATGCATACGGACTATCTAAAATTTTACTGTAGCGGATAGATTCGAAGAAGGTGACTCGTTTTGACGTATGGGAGTTCCAGAAATATGATTCACCAGTGGCTGTAATCATTAAAAGACTTCTCCATAGGATCAAATGCAAGTATGTGGTTGAATGGAAAGACTTGACTCCAATTCACAGACGGCGTTTCTACCAGAAAGCATAGCAGTAGAGATTTAAAAAGCTAATGTACATTTCTTACGACCTCCATTAGCACTCCATCTATTGTTTGTGATCCTTCTCAATCAACCATTGCCTGTATTATATATAGGCTATATATATAGATATGTCGAAGAACCTCTAGCATGGCATTGAAACAGAATGCCCTACAAATACTGGAGAAATATCTAGCGGTGGCATGAGGGAGCTGCAAATACCGCCTTCATACCGCATTCCTTAGCCGAATCACTTTCAGAATTCGGTGATTTTATTGCAATGGCTGTAGAAAGCAAGCAAGCAAGCAGTTAGGGGCAGATACAGTAACGCCTTGGAGAGTGACCTCGGTCTGCTGCATCGGGCCAGTGTGTGTGCAGGGGCAGAGAGTATATACGGTCCATGGGCTTATGTTATCTGTCTTTGCGGTATATGTACAAGAGTCTGGTGATCGATAGCTATAAGCAGGATTCAGAAGTGGCGATTTTGTATGGCGCAGGATCCGACTTGTATGTGTCCTACATCGGTATGGTACATGGAGATCGATTTCATGCTGAAATATTCAAGCTTCCATCATCAGAGGCAGAGCAGTGTAATTGAGGAAGTACCCTTATGTATTTGACCATCTGTAGACCACTTTTGCAGTGTTTAACAGTCAATGCAATATGGCGACCTGTACAAAATAGTTTTGCTGTTGGAAGCCTCATCTGCAGAAAAAAATGGCGGACAGTACTCCCACACCAGCAGCAGCAGCAGTGTGGCAGGTAAATTCAATAAAGAACCAATCAGAATGCTCCATTCATTCACAAGACATCCTTTGTGCTGGGGCATAGGAGTCTATACAGACTGATTCGAATGAGATGGGGTGGGGGGGGGGGGAGGAGGCAAGGTATCTATGGAAAGTTATAAGAGTAAGGTGATGAAATCTTTGTTCAAGTCTTCAAACACAAGTTGGCGCAGACCATCCATCTATGGCGTGATGCTGTCCCTCATCTGCCATTGTCGCATTAGGACATCTCCAGACCAGTAGCTGTAGGACACCGAAAATTCCAGCCCCGCAACACACACATCTTGTGCCTATGCGTCAGCCACAATGGGTAGGTAAACACATGTGTGTGCTCTTACGCATCTAGCATGTGGGATGAGCTGTCCCGTTAGGAAGTTTGCATCCTGTCTTATTCTGGGAAGCATTACAACAGATTTCTATAGTGTGTCCAGCGGGAGAGTTGGCTGCTCAACGAATTATAACTGTATACCAGAATATAGTTGCGTCTTTGACCTGCTGGCTGCAGGTGGCAGCAGCGTGAGAGCAGTGGTTTGCACCAAGGCGTTAGTCTCTCTGGCAGTGGCTCACGTTCAGAAGGCCCTGCAAAGTGCGTGTGTGGAGTCGGTGGCATCAGCGTCAGGTTGCAGGATGCGTTTTTTATTAGCTATCTTTTGTTTAAATTACCCTATGTGATCAAAAGTATCCAGACACCTGGGTTAAAATGACTTACAAGTTCGTGGTGCCCTCCATTGGTAATGCTGGAATTCAGTATGGTGTTGTACCACCCTTGGCCTTGATGACAGCTTCCACTCACCCAGGCCTACGTTCAATCAGGTGCTGGAAGGTTTCTTGGGGAATGATAGCCCATTCTTCATGGAGTGCTGCACTCAGGAGAGGTATCGATGTCTGTCGCTGAGGTCTGGATGAAGTTGGCGTTCCAAAACATTCCAAAGATGTTTTATAGGATTCAGTTCAGGACTCTGTGTAGACCAGCCCATTACAGGGATGTTATTGTCGTCTAACCACTCTGCCAGAGGCTGTGCATTATAAACAGGTGCCCGATTATGTTGTAAACTGCAATCGCCATCCCCAAATTGCTCTTCAACAGTGGGTAGCGAGAAGGTGCTTAAAACATCAATGTAGGCCTGTGCTGTGATAGTGCCATGCAAAATAACAAGGGGTGCAAGACCCCTCAATTAAAAACACCACCACACCATAACACCACCGCCTCTGAATTTTACCGTTGGCACTACACATGCTGGCACATGATGTTCACTGGGGATTCGCAATACCCATACCCTGCCATTGGATCGAAACTACGTGTACTGTGATGCGTCACTCCACACAAAGTTTTTCCATTGTTCAATCGTCCAATGTTTATGCTCTTTATACCAAGCGAGGCATTGTTTGGGATTTACCAGCATGATGTATGGCTTATGAGCAGCTGCTCGTTCATGAAATCCACGTTTTCTCACCCCCCGCCTAACTGTCATAGTACTTGCACTGGAGCCTGATGCAGTTTGGAATTCCTGTGTGATGGTCTGGATAGATGTCTGCCTACTACACATTACAACCCTCTTCAACTGTCGGCAGTCTCTGTCAGTCAACAGACGAGGTTGACCTGTATGCTTTCGAACTGTATGTGTCCTTCACGTTTCCACTTCACGATCGCATCGGAAACAGTAGTGCTAGGGATGTTTAGGAGTGTGGACATCTCACATACAGCCGTATGTCACAAGTGACACCCAATCAGCTGACCACGTTCAAAATTCGTGTGTTCTGCGAAGTGCCCCATACTGCTCTCTCACGATGTCTAATGACTACTGAGGTTGCTGATATGGAGTACCTGGGAGTAAGTGGCAGCACAATGCACCTAATATGAAAAACGTATGTTTTGGGGACGTCCGGATACTTTTGATCACATAGTGTATATTCCATCGATTTTCCCCTCCCCTTCCCAATATGATGCTGGGAATTACAAAAACTACCTTGCACATGTGAAGGACATCGATCTAACTAATCTGCATAAATTTTTTATCTCAGTTTGATGTTAGCGATACAATAGCTATGGGGAGGGGTTGGGTGGGTGAGTTGGAGCAGAACAGCATTTTAATTGCAGCACACTAGCTTAACTTGCATAATCTTTTATGTAAATTGCGGTACAATAGTTTAAGGGGGTGGGGGTGGGTGACAAAGAAGAGTGAGGCAGAAATGGCGTTCAAAAGCGTGTGAAATTCGAAATGTGTACCAGAAAATGATGGGAGGACATAACTACTCACTTAATTTGATACCAAAGATTGTACAATAGTTTAAGGGGATGGGGGAGACATGGAAAACCACGTAACAGAACAATAGATTAAGTGCCCACAAAGGGCCAAACAATAGGTTAAGTCACCCAGAGTTCAGTGCCAAACATTAGGTTATGCAACATGTTTGCCCCATGTAATTACTTCTTACAAGACCTACATCTTTCCAAACAGCAGAGAACGATGAACAAGAGAAATCCATCCCCACAAACTGAATTTTTTATAAATAAACAATATAACCTAGAATTTCCTGATATGAGAACCTTATTCTCCACCACAGAGCCACCAATTTCCATATATTCCATACACCGCCTTGAATCCCATAAATTGTTTAAATAAACAATATTACACACATTGTCTAAATATTTTGAACAGTATTCCATACACTGCAATCGATTTCCTGGCAAATTCTTTAACTAAATAAATATACTATATTTCATACACTGCCATAAATAATTAAGTAATATTCTATACATTGTCTATATTGTTTAAACAATATTCCATAAACTGCAATCGAATTCCCTCCAAATGACCAATCAACTGAGTCTTTTCCCACCAATTTCAAGGAGGGAGGGTGGGAGGGAATGGGGTGTACCAGAAGGGGAGGGGTTAATTACTTGATCAATTTAATTATGTAGTCAATCAAATTGATAAGACTGAGAGGGGCTAGTCCAATAACTCAGACTTGAAAGTGTTCCTGTAGCAGCGATGGGGAGGGTATGGGTTGGAGATTTCCTGAGTGGATGGAGGGGGACGTGGGGGAATAATAGGATAGGTACTGTCAATCAAAAGGAAGGATCCCTTTACAGAACAATCAAAGGAGATCAATAGGTTAATGACCTGTCAATCAAAAGAAAACAACAGGTTTGCCTGTGAGTGCATCCCTGCACCTGATGTAGGCAACCTGTACTAAAAAAATGCACCAGCTCTCTCTTTGTCCCCCTACTAGTATCCTCATCCCTCCACTTTTTTGTCATAATTTCATCAGTTTTACATATTTGCCATCAATTTTCGTAATTTTATCATGTTTTCCACAGTGTCAACGAATTTTACTCAATTATTTGAGGTACAAGCCACAGCTGTTGAAGAATTGTCATATCAAGAAAATGTCTCGTCACATCATTTTCGTTCTGCTATTAGCTAATGACATTGCAGCATGGTCCTCAATTTCTGTATCACTGCCGAACTATCCCCTCCTTAAGTTGCAAGGGTCATATACATGTGGAAATATCTCAGACCCTGTTACACCATCTACATCACATGACACAAATACTGTCTCTTAGTGTAGGAAATAGCCATCCGCAGAGAGTGTGGTGTAGAAACTGAGTTCCTTAGCTGATACAGTTTATAAATTCGATAAGATTTTATTACGAATTGCCATCTCCATCTATGTGGATATAGCCACAAAGCATTGATGCATTCGTAGGATAAAGTTGGAGATCCAAAACCTTAGCACTCTACCATCTATTTCAAAACGAGCTACCCTTTCATTGAACCTATCAGCTTAGAACCCAGACCAAAACTCTAGATGGCCTCTCTCTATGCATCGTGTAACTCTTACTCCATCTTTAACCAACCCTCCCGGCGACAGTCTCCAGTTTAATTTGAAACTGACCAGAAGAGGAAGGGTACTACAACATTCGATGTCTTGTGGTGAACAAACATAACGAGCTGAGTTCCACATGTCGCAAACTTGTACTAACTGAAGCTAGTGATATAGACTACTATTCTCATTCCAGTACTCTAAGTGCCATTCTGCAAAGATGGTTCTGTACCAGTATTACCAAAGTCACCTGACAAATTATACACACTGCCCCTAGATGTGTACATGCTGAAGTGTTTAGCACTCCTTATTGCTGTATAGTACACACAAGCCAGACACATATGAGTGTTGTGGTGACTTAACTGGCGATTAAGGTGAAGAAATACCTGAATTACGCATACTGGAGCTCCAGACGGGAGTTTGAAACATTATGTGTAATTCACTTCGGCTGTCAATTCTGTAGATTTGTTGTAGTGGCTGGACTCCATATCAAGAAGATGCTGGGAAGAGATCTATGATCATAGAACATAAACACAAATGCATAGCAGCGGTGTTCGATGTGTGGAATTACAGGCCAAGCTACACTAACTCCGTGAACAGAACACAGTCTCTTCCAAACACACACCCATTTGTTAAACAAATGTATACACTGGGATTGTAGTACTGCTTAAAGTTCTGTCGCTAGCTTACAATCACTGCAATTACAAAACTGAAACTCGATTTATGTCAAAGATGTGGCAGAGACATGAAGAATTTTGGCAGACACCTTTGTTCATCTAGAGGAGGGTCTTTAAACAGGTTTTCCATTGATGGACAAGATTCATCACACATGTGCTGGAAGTCCTCTGTGACTGTGGAATGAAGAGGTTAGATCTTAACGATTGCATGTAGATAGCGTTCAAAGTCGCACACAGTTGTAGAGGAGTCGATTGCAAGTTATACCACGAAACTCATGCACCCAAAGAGAAGAACGGAAAAAACTGATTAAATGCATGATAACCGACCTGCCTCAACATCTCAATCTTTCTAGTATGAATCATCAGTCTACCATTAAATGATACCTCGTTAAAACCTCTGTCAACCGATAACTCCATTTACTTTCTATCGCCCTTTCTATCACCCTTTCTATCCATGTCAACTTAGAGGCAGATGGTTCTCTTCTAGAAAAGCATCAAAGACAGCAGTCAGTTTGGATGTATCCCTATTACCTCAAAAGATATACAGCATAATATTCACAACCATGCAGCAATTGTTCTGTAAGATATTTGTCAGCTGACAGCTCATAATTTTGATTGGTGAAGAGTACCACGAAGCACATTGTAAATTCTGTTCGTTAGGATTTAAAACACCTAAAGTCTTGCACAGGGTCAAACACACACTCCATTTGATAGTTGTGTACTGTTATAACAATGCTCTTTAGCTAAGGACACTTTATAATAGTCTATAAGATGGTTGCCGATAACTTTGGGGTCGCAACTGGGCTTGTGATCCAACACATAAATTTATTACTCTTCATTTGGTGGTCATCCACGTTAAACAGACTGTCAGCCATATTATTGTTGTCGACGAAAAATGAGATTCGCAAGTTCCCAGTGCTTCCATATCAATTTTTTCTCCTATTCCTTTTGCTGTCTCACATTCGTTACCAAGTATAAAGATTTTCCTGCACCAAGCAGAAGACGTGCAAATAATCCCGTAATTCCTTACAGGGCAAGAAGCAATGTCATGACTGCATGGGCAGAAGCGACATAAAATAGATAAAATTGCCAAAACTGACTGAAGATATGTATAAATTGAGGTCATTTACGTTGAAATTCTGGGAAATTGAGGGGAAATGAGGGAGTAGTTGCATGTATTCTGCATGGTACAAGAAAAATCTTGTACATGGGAATGAGTATGTGATAGCAGGAGGAATACGAGAAAAAGTTGACATGGAAACACTGGGAACCAGGGAAAAGTCATTTTTGTTCACAGCAGTAAGACGGTTGGAACAGAATGTTAAAAGTGGATGACCTCCAAATGTAGAGTGATAAATTTATACGAGGATTGGTGATGTATTGCTAGAGAAGGCCGAAATGCACGCGTTAAACTCACGCAGGCTGGCGTGAGGTCTGAAACAGGATACGGAATGAATGCTATAAAGAAAAGTACGTAGCTGCTGGAATACTTAACTTTAATCCATCATTTGTATACATCGCTCTTGATGATACATGCTTCATGAAATATATAACGGTTAATGGCGCCTTGCTAGGTCGTAGCAATGGCTTAGCTGAAGGCTATGCTAACTATCGTCTCGGCAAATGAGAGCGTAATTCTCAGTGAACCTTTCCTAGCAATGTCGGCTGTACAACTGGGGCGAGTGCTAGTAAGTCTCTCTAGACCTGCCGTGTGGCGGCGCTCGGTCTCCAATTATTGACAGTGGCGACACGCGGGTCCGGCGTATACTAATGGACCGCGGCCGATTTAAAGGCTACCACCTAGCAAGTGTGGTGTCTGGCGGTGACACCACAAGTGGAACTTTAATAGAGCCAACAGTTTATTTACAGCTCATACAAAATAGATACGTGTTTCAAAGTTTTACTGACCTTCAAAGTAGTCACCAGCATTGTGTATAACCTGTTGCCAGCGATGTGGAAGTCGTAGGATACTCTTAGCAGTGCCAGTTGTGTTGACAGTTCGAGTCGCACGGTCTACTGCCCAACGAATTTGAAGCAGTTCTGAAGCGAATGCCGTGAAGTGTTTTCTTCAGTTTAGAATGGAGTTGAACTCACGAGGGCTTAAGTCAGGGAGTGTAGTAGGTGGTATAGCACTTAGCAGCCCCATCAGTCACCAAATCAGTTACAGCTTGCACTGTACGTGCTTGAACATTGTCCTGCAAAATGACCGTCAGGTCCTGCAGAAAGTGTTCATCACAGAAGGTATATTGAACTAATGGATCAATCAATCTGAGAGAGTGAGGGAGTATTTATAAGGCATCCACAGCTGGTGATTTACAAGGTATCCACTACTTTTTTCAGAACAAAAGCGGGGTTATTATGACACACTGAAAGGTCTTTGTTGGATTCCTTTCATGTTGATTTCTTAAATCTGTTATCATTTACGGCATAAATTCCTCTTCTAAATTTACTGTGGCGTTTCTGACTATCTGGGAGGAGACTGAGTAGTGGAACATGTTACTTTTACACATAAACAAGAACGATCTGTCACACTACTACACTTTAAAACACAGTATATATGTAATTCATGTCACACAGTCTCATACGGAACCTACATCAGCTTTCTTTTATATACTGTATATGATAAGATACTGTCATTCCCCTTCCCTTCTGTGTGAGAGGATGAATGAGCAAATGTATTTCTAGTTGCATGCTGGATGGTAGCAGACAAGCCTGTCTGCTAGAGAACAGTAGGACCAACGTCGGAACAGGTAGCTACGCTTTCTAAAAGCAAAGAGGTTTCTATCCTTAGTATGGTCCTGTCCGTCCCTTGTCAAGTTGGTATAGGAAGCTGCCCCTCTGGCCACTTCCGTTTGTATTTGTGAGCCACCCTCAGAAAGGGACCACGTCAGTCTGTCTGCGGCGAGCGTCTGAAGTGGTAAGATCTCCGGCTAAGCGCGTGTCTGCTAAGTCCGTAGGACAATGGATTTCTTAAGTTCAGCCTAACTGAAAATTTAATCACCTTTATTTCAGGTTTAGCTCTAAAATATCTAATGTTATCTTAAATTGCAGCGCAGTGTAATTCGAGTGTGAAGTTCAGAATATATTCCGGTAGTTGCTTTGTCACTACTTTGTGAGTAAAGTGGAACCACGTGTTGATCAGTAACTCTAACTAAGATCATCAATCTTAAATGCGAATGTGCGTGAGATTATAACGTCTCGTCTTGACAATATTTTTCAATATAGCAACTTTTCTTTATGTTCAACCCACGTGGGGTGTACTTTGTGAGACCAGTACCATGTGCTCATACAATGGTTTGACCCATCAGGTTAATAGTAAGACGATAGTAACCAGTTCGAGGTTTTTCTTTTGTAAATTGCTTTTCGATCTAATTTATTTTAATTATCAAAATTATTGTGCAGTTACACTCTTTGTGTAAACCAAGTTGACCACGTGAAGCATGTGGTGTAATCATCAAAGTAGCCCTCAGCTACTCTTTTCGGGAAGATTTCACAGGGAGTTAGTATGAATTTAGTATACCAGTGTGTGGTAATTACATTACGGACAGGATTGTGCTACGAACGTAACTTCTTTGGGTGAAAATTGAATCGGTTGGTTGTGGTTAATTTCCTCTTGCATATGTTTCAACGTTCTTTGTGTGTTATTTTATGAATGCAGTGTTGTATGCAGTCTCCCAATCTTGGTTCCATATTTGATGTGTTCCGTAAGATTACAATCTCACATTTTCACAATCCTAAATAAGGCACCAGCTTAGTTATGAATCGAGTTTAATATGCTGAAATTTCAATGATCAATGTTAAAATAAATTTCCAAAATGTAAACTGATTTATTTCTTCTTATTTAAATTCTCTTTTTTTATATACATATCACCAGTTCTCGTATAACTATTAAAAAATTATAATTAATGTTAGTCTGGTTGGGAATTTGGTAAGCTAAACTGGATACCTGGTGAAACAGTTGCTCAGTAATGCAAGGTTAACTTCCCCAGACAGCTCACAGCTTTTAACCCGCTTTTATTGTCTATCAGCACCGCTTTCATACCAAATTTAAGCAACAACGTTACAACACGATAGACACTTACTTGGCAGGAAGTAGCCACTCTACAGAGAGAGAGAGAGAGAGAGAGAGAGAGAGAGAGAGAGAGAGAAAATGTGTTTAGACGAGAATTTCTCAGGTATCAATATCAAAGAGTTGCCACCATCTGGTGCTTTGTTTGGGGTCGTGAGACGAAAGGAGGCCAATATCCAGCCCATGGTCGGTAATACTAAATATTGAGATGTTTAATTAGGATATTGGGTGGTTTCTAACTAATTGGGTGCCGCCTGGACGACAGACGTAAGTGCGAGAGATCCCCATAGGCTTAGTATACTAAACTTCATTCCATTCCTTGGTGCCAACAGTTATTGCGTCAAGGGAACGAGGAGGGGGTGTAGACACGAGCTCTACCTAAGTGGCGGTGCCTCGTCTCCTGGAAACTGATTAAATAAAAAATACTCATCAATATGTTATTGACTCTGATTCGAATTTTGTGTCGTGATATCCTTCCTCTCCACCACAGACGTTTTCCCACCAATGTTTTCTAGGAGGGATGGGGAGGGAGGTGGCGATCAGTGAGTGGTGGGGGGGATAGGTGTCTGACATCCTCTGGTGACGGCATTGTGCACTATATCTGTTGATCCCTGCATGTCAAAGTGAGCATACACATATGAAAGGTTTGCAAGAAGACAGTACCAATAATCTGCAGCAGTGAACTTACATAATTAGGACTTACAGTTGCTGGATATGAGCTCAAGCCGCCAAATAAAGCGATTAAACACCTGAAAATTGAACTTTACAAATAAACTGTATACCCTCTGCTATGTGACTGACATTGACTTAAATTTCGTGTCATGAGGTTCTTCCTTTCCAGCACAGATTGAGTCCTTCTATTGCCAATTTCCAGAGGGGAGAGGGCATGGGGAGTGGAGTGTGGGAAAGGAGGGCTGAGGGATTTCCCAGAGGGGGAGGAGTTAATTATTGGGTCGCTTTAGGTAATTAATCAATTAATTTGATATCAAAAGGGTGCTTGTCTCAGTGAGGGGGAGGGGAGAGTGGTTGTGGATTTTGCAGAGGGGTGCTGGAGGAGGAAGGGGAAGGGGAGTGGGAGTGGGAGGGTAGGCAGGTTTCTTAGAAGGATGGATTATCCACAGGAGATCATAAATTAACCCTCAGGGTATCATAAATCACTTATCAGTGCAGAAGGTTGAAAAGAGCGGAAGGGGGAGAGGTTCTATGGAAAAACACTTAGCAGACAATATGTTAAGGTCAGAAATCAATCAGCTGTAATATTTTAATTAATTTGCATAATCAAAAGTGTGTTCCAATCCCTGTTACCCTACTACTTATTTATTTTCAACATAAATAATATATGAAGATTTATGTCATATATAAAATGACCACATAGTTACCAAAAAACTCGAAACATACTTCACAGATTTGCTTAAAATTTTACATGATACTCTAACGAACATTCAGACCGAAAATAGGCTCCATATTTTTGTAATACATATAATGTCTAAATAAATACGTAATATGTAAAGGGGAAATATTGTTACCAAAAATCTTAAAAGTACTTCTTGTATCTACTTCAATTTTTTACACATTTCTCCAACACACTTTTGGATAAATAAAGGATACCGATTTACTTTAAATTTCAAACTATAGTCTAACAGAAACTCAGATAGACATAAACTGTATACTTTTTAAACTGCAAAATACAGTTTTTCCTTTAAAATCGTCTTTGAGAAAGATAATGCTGTGATCTGCTGTAAAAATGAGCGGATTTGTTTCATTTGTCGCAGGTAGTTTTAACTACGATAGCAGTGGAGTTAGACCAGTAGACAAATTGTGTTTCTGTGATTTAATATGCTTTTACAATGTATGCTAATTTTTTATTAATTTTCCACTTGCAGTAAGTACAGTAGCTCTTTAGTGGCCTTTTTTAACAGAACGTAACCAGCCTTTAAATTAAGAATTGGATTACCAAATCTCTCTGTAATGTTGTTCATATTTAGGATTAGGTCCCATCGCGAAACCTCCAGTGAAATGCACCATCCTGCACACGGACTCACTTGAAATCTAACATCCGCAGCTCATGGTCGTGCGGTGGCGTTCTCGCTTCCCGCGCCCGGGTTCCCGGGTTCGATTCCTGGCGGGGTCAGGGATTTTATCTGCCTTGTGATGACTGGGTGTTGTGTGATGTCCTTAGGTTTAAATATTTCTAAGTTCTAGGGGACTGATGACCATAGATGTTTAGTCCCATAGTGCTCAGAGCCATTTTTTGAAATCAAACACTGAAGTGAACGTAACTCAACATTGCAAGCATACTGTGTAACAGTACACTGCATTCTGCGGGACTCATTGTTGTAACTTGTTTATTTGTTTTGTTCCTTAGGTTAGAACGAGGGAGTTCACAGAGCAAGCTGCTCTTGCTTCATATGTGGTGCGTTACAGTTAGGAATCATGTTCAATTACTCAGCAAAGCTCTTACTGAATAGTGTTGCTATATAAGATCTGTGCTAGCTTCAGAAATACGCTGAAATAAGGCTTACTCATCTCTTACATTGGAAAACAGGTTATTTCCTCACACGCTTTAAAGAATCCACAATCGCAAGAGAGGTATTTGGTGAAATTATTTTCTCCGTATGCCTCTCTACACTACTGCGAAAGTATTATGGAAGTACCGAACATAGAGTATAATTTGGGAGTTATGGCAGTGGAAAATCTTCAGATTTTTCGTAATATGTCCAAGCAGACCCCAAAAAAGTCGCGAATCCCAAACATGAACTTTAGTCGCTGTTGTGCTTGTCAGATACTCCACATTTCGCGACTTTTCCCTCAAACTGACAATACTGTGCGAGACAGCAATGAATATTTTGTGTTTTGTGCTCAAGTGTTTGCGTCCCATCTATCAAAGCTGAGAATATCACGTGGTTTGGAATCAGCTGAAATGAACTGATCACTTTCTAGGCTGCAGCAGGTAGCTTAAAAGTATATTTCACGTGTGACCTCTTCATGTATTGTCGCATGCGAGAGCTGCTGTTTGAACTATTTCATTTTGGCACTTGAAGAGTTGTTGTTTGAATCATTATATAACCATTATGTGCACACTTTTGGATTGTGTGTGTCAACTAAGTCAATAGATGGATTCCAGGATAATATTATATTTAGAAGAAACTAGCTGATCTCGGCCACACGTTGCCGTGGCTCAGTCTGGTTAATTGAAAAAAAAAAAGAAAAGAAAAGAGAACGCACACATTCTTAATATGTACGGGATTTGGATATAAGTCCCGAACTCCTTCTCCCCCCTGCCTCTGACCATCTTTTCCACCCTCTCTCTTTGTCCATCGCCTCTTTTACCCTCTCTCTGTCCACCATCTCTTATGTCCCCTTTCTGTCCATCTTACCCTCCCCCTATCTATCTCCTCCTGCCCCCTCTCTCATTTTCCATCTCCTTTCTTCCCTCTATGTACATTTCCTCCAATCCATCTGTGTTATCTCCTTTTCCTCCCTCCTTCACTCACCTTGAGCCTTGTTAATTGTTGTTGCAAATTCAGAATCTGTAGAAGTAGTTTTTCTAACAGAAGTATTCTAAGCGTAAACCGAAAAGCCAATAAAACTTTCGTGTTTTCTATGAAAACCGTCGGTGAGGAAGAAAACAAAGTAACACATTGTTTATGTTTAAAAATGTTTATGTTTAAAAATGTGTATGAGAAAGAAAATATATGGGGGAAACAATATGTCTAATGGTTTTACTGCCCTACTATCTTAGTTAAAACTACCTGCGACAAATGAAACAAATCTGCAGATTTTTAGAGCTCAGAATTGTCTTTCTCACAGTCGATTTTAAAGGGAAAAACTCTTCTTTTTTGTTTAAAAAATATGTTGTTTGTCTATCTGTGTTTGATATTGTTGTTTGAAATTCTATATAAGCTTTGTAGGAATGTTAGGAATGTAACCTGGAAAATGTTATTGGGGTTGAAGCTGACAATGCACAGGAATAAACAATGGTGTGTACGAGAGGCTGAAATGAGATTTAAACCTGTCACACCTGATTATGATGCGTTGTTGTTCGTTCGTTGCAGTTAGCAATCTCTCATGCAACACAAGAGACACTGCCAAGAAATATCGCCTTTTTGGTTCGAGAAATCTGCAACTGCTTTTCGCATTCTTCTAAGCGACAAGCCCTGTAGAGGCACATTTATAAATGTGAAATGAAGGGGAGGAACATTTGAAAATTCCAGCTGTGTGTGAAACGCGATGGCCATTGAGCTGGTTGTTACTAGAATATTATCACAGTGAGAAGAAATGAAAGTTCGTTTTCAGATTGTCAGATCTAAAGAAAACTGTTACACAGCAGAAATGCTGTACAGCATGTATTGCGATCCTGTGAATAAGTTAGATTTGTGTTATTTAAAACCAAAAGTACAGGAAGTGCAAAAGACAACCAAGGCTTTTGAAAATGAGAACGTTCACCTTACAAAATTACTTCAGGATTTGATAAACCTCACCTAGTCCATGAGTAGGAGAATTATAATGCCTACAGCGAAAGTAGATTTTCTGTCAAGTTATACTGATTCATATGTAGATCCTAAACCATATATGGCGTATGAATCTGAGATAATTATTTTAGAAGTTAAACTCGGTCATGAAACTGAAAATGTCGTTCATAAACGGTGCATAGATTTCAGAACGAAACTCCCTACGGTAATAAGAAATAGGCTTCTTAATAACATTCACATCGTGAAAACAATTAACATATACTCTGTAAACGAAGTCCTCAAGTCCGTTAAAGAACTCGTTACTGAAATAGCTCGTCGTAATTGAATCCGTCATTAGTCAGTGGTGGGGATATCAGTTTCAAAAATGGCGCAATGCGAATACCACAGTAGATTTTTGGGTTGAAGTAAGTGCTTATGAAGAATCCGCAGGCATGAATTCCTTTGAAAAGTTATGGTATCTCATAACTAAAGGTAAATGCAAAAGAGGAGAGGACTTTCAGACAGCCTGCTCCTGACAATGGAGCAACCGGAGCTAGTCAGTCATCTTCAAGAATGAAGGAATACGGAAGTGAGGATGATGACTTAATGTAAAGGTAAGTTTTTAGAAACACTTTATTTTAGGTTGTATCTGATTATCATAATCTATTTCGTTTAAATATAACAATAAATTTTAAGCGAAATTTGATTTTTTATTTATTTCTATTCATGTTTTAAATTTGGGGTACTTTGATTAAAACCGATGACTTTTTAAATGGCTTTTGAGAACTTTCAGTATCACTGAGTTGGCAACACTGATCACGCTCCTTTATTGCGAAGGAAGGGCAGATTTCGCAGGCGACAGTTGTAAGCAATCGAGTTGCACAAAAGATATATCTACAAATTTCGCACGAGAGCTTGTGTGAAATTTGTAAAATAGGAGACGAGGTACTGGCGGAAGTAAAGCTGTGAGGACGGGTCGTGCTTGGGTAGCTCTGTTGGTAGAGCACTTGCCCGCGAAACGCAAAGGTGTCGAGTTCGAGTTTCGGTCCGGCACACAGTTTTAAGCTGCCAGAAAGTTTCAATATATTAATAGTTTGCAGATGATGATAAAATTATTATCGAAGATTTCCGTCGAATGATAGCGTATCTTCGCTGAAGATGCGCGTGATTCCATAAGAAATCAGTAGATAAATCGGTATAGTAATTCTTAGTGAGTTGCACCCATTGGCGGGCTCCAATGTTGTTTGAATAGTTATAAAGGCTACCGTGAACTGTTATACGATATATTTTAAGTTGGAAATGCAATAAAACAATGGCAAAAGTCAGTGTGAAAGTGGAACTGAACTACTAATTCAAGCGTGGTTGGGTACAGCCTTTTTTAGAAAGCGTGTTACCACTTCAATAAATGGTATAACAGTTAATGAACTGTCCCTCTTTGAAAGCAACCTTTTTTCACTTAAAGCCGAAGAACTTTAATATTCATAAAGAAAATAGAACAGCTTTAGTTTTCGACAACAATCAGATTTCGTACGAAGTGTTTTCTTCAATTAACCATGCCTTACCCATGTCTCATCGCCGCAAACAAAACTGTTTCAATTAAGAATCAGCAACATACAGCAAGAGAGAGGTTACGTCTTCCACGAATCCTGTTTTAACACTAAATTTCTCACTCACGAGGTTCAGTCAATGACCTGTTATTCTAGGGCTGTTAGCACACCGAGACAACAGCTTTTCCAAAATCTCATACTCCTTAATTTTTCTAAAACATAACTTCCTACTAAGAGCAAAATAACCTTCTGCGTGGTAATAAAAGCGTCATTTTGAAAAGTGAAATCAAACTCTTCAGTCATGACATCCTAAGAGTCTTGGCCAGACGAAGTACAGAAACAGCCTGTCGATGAGTAGGTGATGCAAGGTATCCCTCAAAGCATACAGAGTCGTTGTATAGTTGAGGCTCCGAGAACCATAAGCGCCTAAAGCACACTGTCATCGATTTTGAAATTTTAGCATGTGTGCATGCTCGTGACATCTGTTGACCTCACGGCGAATCAGCTTTATCGATGTCACTACCACTCCATGCATGAGAACATTCACGAAAAGCGGTCTCACCGATTTCTTGGATATTGCTTTCCATATGAGCCCAAAGCATAAAGCATAATTTTGCTGATCTACGCTGCTCATTGTTTTAGTATAGCGATGAAAACATACGTAATAATAATACTTCGTAATCGGAGGTGTATCGAGAGTTTTATCTGAACCTCATGCTATAGAATACTCTTAATGAAAAAGAGGATGACGAAGACTATTTTTGGAAAAGGTCATAATTGTGTGCATGGTGCATTTAGTATCTATTCTGATTCTATTTCACGTTAATTCTAAACCTTACACCTGTCAAACGACGCTATTGTCACTAGCTCACTTATGAATATTTTGTGAATTAACGTTAATAGTCAATATAATCTTAAATATTACTATTTCGTAACATAAAGTTCGTAAATTATTTTTTCATAGGAAGTATATGATGTTGAGACTTCGTTGTAAAACAGTTCAGACCTATTAGCCTGGCGTTTTGGGTATAAATTTCATTTTCACAGAAATTTATTTTTCTCAAAACTTTGTTTCTGTTCTTTGGGTCTTTATGATTCTCAGTGCCTCAATGCATATTGTACATCAATGACATAGTGAACAGTTTTAGTTTCAAACTCAGTCTTTTTGTAGCGTTTATCCCGACTGGGTCAGACTGTAGGTCATTCGAATCATCGAAAAACCAGATAATCCGGGAATTCAAAAAAAATTAGGATGTCGTGGGCCAAATGCAACAAACGAGCACGTTATACCAATTTTCAATTAAACACAAAAATTATATATTATTTTCACATACATTTAGGCGAGAAAAGTAACACAATGATTTCTATACACTGGAATAGTACATCATTTTTTTTTTCAGCCAGATCCGTGTACAGTTTGTGGACAGCACGATCACGCAGGGGTTTCATTAGCTTTAGTCTGGCCTAAGTCGTGTCCGCCAGGCTTTGCAGATAAAACATAATTTGCTGCATTGCTGTTTCTATATGGGTCATGTCTTCAAATTGAATGCAATCTTCGTCGGATAATCCGTCATCAGTATCGCCTCCGTCTACAGATGGATAAAAGGCGATAATTTCTTACCAAAAACCAGTATTTGGAAATAAAAGTCTACAGTTTCTTTCCGGTAATTTCAACACCAAATTCGGTAACTCTTTTTCTCCAATTCTCATTTATCCAACCTATAGAGTGTCTACATTTTGCTAATGTACATTAACACCGTCTTCCTCTTTGATAAAATATGACAGTCGCAGCAAACGGGGGCAATACGGTACTGCACAACTTAATGTTAACTTGTTAACTGACATTTTGCTAGAACCGTTTATGCCAGTTGGCCGAATTTAAATTTAATCATAGTCGTCGTCGATAGTCGTTTCACATACTGAACAGTTACTGTACTTAAGAAAGAAAAAAATAGCGATCCGATCATGAGTAACAAAGGCCGCATAAACGAGATTCCACATAAATCTTCAGAAAATTATAACAAAACAGTTTCGAGCCTAGTGGCGGAAGGATCGGCGTATCCTGGAATTGGGGTTTTAACTGGGATAGTAATTTTACAGTTATTTGAGTCTGAACTTATAGGCATCGACTTGGGAATGTGATCTTTCCTGTCAGTGAAGAAACAACCAGCCTACAAGGGAGTTCCCACGACAGACGTTTCCAGATCCAACGGGTTAGTTGGTTATTTTGAAGTCAGGACCTGATGGATTGGTTTTCACTAATATGCTTAAAGTGAGCTGTCAAAAAGACTCACAATGCCTACAGCAAGTTGTGGTCTGCGTTAGCTAGCTCTCCCCCAGGAAACTTTTTCGTGACGTCGGATATTTTTCTCGCGCCATTTTTTTAAATGATAATGCGAAAAGACCTGGTTGGAGGTAGTCCTATTCCGAGATGGCGATGATCAGTGGGGATGCACACGTTTGAGACAAGAGCCAATCATTCAGTTCCTGAAGCTTAATTGGCTGAAAGGTCTGCATGTTGAAACAGTTATGGTAGTGGCTCAGAGCTAGTCAGATCTAGGGGATCACTAGAAAGGCCCCCAGGGCGTAGGAGATCCGTCACTGGCTTTAAGGGGCGAAGGCAGTTTTTAAAAGTGTCGCATTTTAATATTTTTTTGTGGGATCTAAAACTTAAAAAACCTCTCTCACACCGGCCTGATTTAGCTTCACTGTTCAGGATAGTAAAAACATGCGTATGTTAAGGGAATTTTCATTCACAAAGCAGGCTTATCACATTCACACAGTTCAATACTGTTCTATCCTGATTAAATTGAGCTTAACTTAAATTCCATAAGGCAGTGAAGCAATTTCGAAGTCTCGGTGGGACGAAAATTGTCAGTCGATCTCCTGAAAACATTTGTAATAATTATTAACTTTCGATGATCACATGGGGAAGACCGGAGATCTGCTGGTAAGACCGCGTTAGTCCATTTATTTGAAATAATAAACTGGATATCTTGAGCATACAAAACGGCAGGTTCGTCCAGTGTAAATCAGACGTTCCCCACTGATCCCGTGCAACACAGCGTAGTAAGCAGACACTGTCAATAATAATCAGTTAAATAATACGCGAACACACTTACTTTAGTTTAGTTCATGTATTAAATTTCTTCTCATACAGAATCTCATCAAGATGGCGACCAGCTCAACAATACATACATATACATATCCTCCTCCTTTCACGGCTAATCGGCAAGATCTCCTTCATTCTTTTTTAAGAGAAAACATAGATAACAGAGAAGCTATTCCATGGAGTAAATGGACGCTCCAAGAAATAATAGGGCTTGAAACTACTTTGCATTGATAATCATCGTATATTAAAGTTTAGGAATCGGTAAGATAAGAAGAGATATTTCGAGATATGTACTGAGTTATATAATTTATAAAATTTCTGAAAATATCGCGGAGAGACCGCTGCAAGAGACATTACAGCATATATCAAGTCTGGAGTTCGTGATCGTCATTGATGAATAAGATGTCCTGTTTCCTTGAAACACTTAAAAGAATTCGCGAGTCTGTTCCTGTGGGCGAATGTTGCAATGGTCGTTTACGATTTTACAGGCGAATGTTGCAGCATAGTGCGGGCGCAAGTGATTGGACGGAACCGGTTTCGTAACAAGTAGTAGAGCTATTAACTGGCTGGAGATGGTGTTTAATGAAGAAGACGGCTTGGCGACGGTTAATTAAGCAAATAAACGGCATGTATGTCCGTGGAAACTCGAAGTGTTTTGATTTTGATATAGTTCCCGGCTTATGTAACTGAGAACTGTTTCCCTTTGTGTTGTTCCGAAGATCTCAACTGAAGTTGCAAAGAACCAGTTGGATGCTAATTACCCACTGTTAGTAGCGTACATTGTGTAGCCTATTTGTAGGATCTGGATTCATTTTGAGTGCAATTAGATACTACAGTACTTTTATCGTTGCTGTTGGAGTGTGACAATTGTAACACCATCATGTAGATCAAAACGAGGTTGGCGACCCTTTTTAACGCATTTTTACGAGGATAACAGTAACAGAAAACATACGCACACAAAATCAGTTTTAAATTTTGACTAGAATAGTGTTTAACTTTGACCCAGTAATAAAAGAATGAAACTATTTTAATTTAATAGTTGAGTCACAAAATGTTAGGCCTATTTGCCATGCCGAAAATTTGGCCTCCAATGCTAACTTGGAAAGTAGGTTAATTACACAGTTATATTTACATTAGATAATACTATTAGCTGTTTGTTGTGGTAATTTTATAAGTATAGCACGTTGTGCCGGTCTGCAACTCATCGCGTCATCTTTACGATGACTATAATCCGATTAAAATTACTTGATAGTTGATGTCTCTCACTTGCCGCTAAGTTTTACCACATCGGCTGCGGGCTACCGCTCTGTTTTAGGCGAGTCCCTTCATAATCGCTGTTAATGTGTAACGCGAAGCAATGCCGGAAATGGACGCCGCGAGGTATGACGGAAATGGGAGATCCTCTGTCGACAGCTAATTTGAAGCTACCAATGATCGAACTGCGACAGACCACGCGTATAGCAGCCCTGAATTTAATCTCATGTCCTGAGCAAACCACAATGTTGTGATGTGCAGTGTATCCGAGAAAACGGGGTCGACAATCTGCAGAGATTAAAACTAACTCCTAAGAGCAAACTCAAGGCAGAAAAAATTCAGTTTCAGCGCTAAATGAAAGCTGTAACTTCTCTACCTGAAACTATCCTCACACTGGCTACACGAGCTGCGTTACCAGCCGATGATTAGTCGACTTTGACACTTGTCTGCAGATTATAGGCGACACTGGTCGACTCCAAACGAAAAAAGAATAATAAGAAGGAAAGAACAAATAAAAAAGTCGATACAGTGATGAAACTCACGCAGCAAAGAATTATAGATAAGCAAAATTCCATTTAGTCCAATTATCTGAATAAAAATAACAAAGTCATTCGATTAGACATAGAAATAAAAAAATTGTTACACTTGACGAGATTCGAAACTACGACCTTCCTCACACCAGGTTTATATGCTAAATAAGTTTGTTCATTTTGTATACCATAGGGATATTTCTTGGTGTGTACGTATATTTCAAATTCCTCCAAATGCACTACAAATATAGCACAAAATCCCAAAAGGTCCAATCATGAATATTTTGGAGGAATTTGAAATACAAATACACACCAAGGATTATCCGTACGATATACTAAACGCACAAACTGATTTCAAGCACACGCATTTTTAAAAAATTGAAACTTTATATGGGGACAACAGATAATCAAAACACCAGAGATTATAAACACATCAACAACAGTTTCATAGATACACGACCCACAGCAACATAAATGCCTCTGTGTAAACAACTAGCTCTCAAACTTGAATTTCTACAGCTGTCAGATAATAATTAAAGTATTATAATATAAGTGCAACAGCAAAGCATTGAACAAGTTTAAAGCGTTACTGAAAAAAAATTCGATCCGACAACTACAGACAGCAATAACAGTTTATTCAAAGTTAACGTGTGTCCATTTTCAACTTCAGAACGTGAATACAGCTCCAAACGTAAAAACGCTTTATAAATTATATACTACGTGAATTATAAATGAATGCTATCGTTTGCAGATGTGCTGATGAAACCAATAAAGTCGAAATAAGGTTATACACTAAAATAAAATATCAAGCAGCAAATTACCTACCAGTTCTCTGAATCTAGAGAACATTCAGAGCTGTACTTTATAGAAATGTTTCTGGACGTATAAAAGTCAAAAATCTGCTAATAATTTAATTATATTGCTGCTACTTTCGACAGTATGTCATCGTCTGGGAGACCTGCACAAAGAACATAACAGGAGTATACAATTGCACGAGAGAGAAAGGCGTAATTATATAATAAGATAAACAGTTATATCACTAAGAACTTCATTTCAAAAAAAAAAAAAAAATAAAGTGGTGTACACTACAATTAAAGTGTCAGATATCGATATTACACTACGAAAGAGTATGGCCCTGTAAACCAAGCACCGTATACTACAGAACCATGGTGCTATATGTCACTAACAGCTACTTTTCACAATGAGTCACAATATACCTTGAGTGTAACACGATCTCATAAAGTCCAGAATACAACTGAATTAAGGCTCCATTTTCAGTCTATTTATATGCTGGACAAGTGTATATCGAACTGCCAGTGTACTTCACAAGTAGTATTAAAATCTGTACATTCACGACGCACCTTTCTGTTGCCATTATTATGTACAATTTAGACTGACACGGTATCAGAATAGAAACTAGATTATTATAACATGTAATTTAATTATGAGATAAAAACAGATAAAGTGTACTATGAAAACGGTGCAATAAAATTTAAATACTTTGTAGGCTACATAAACTGCTAGCCATATTTCTTGTAAAAGACAATTCCCAAAAACTGTACAAGTTGCGACGTTGTTACGAGTAAAGACACTTATCTAGGACGTACAATCAACGATCACAAACAAATTGTTGACAGGCTATCGATTTCAGCCTATAACGACCAGTTCATGTCTGGTTAAAAGGTAATAAATCTTATATATTATCCTCATATAATTAAGTCAAATCATTATTTTATATAACAGAGTTTAGAAAATTCTGCTGTAAATATCTGAACGCATTACATTTTAGTTTTTACAAGCTAAAGAGGCTTTTGAGTTTATGACATACTGCTTTTAACAGAGTACTTTGTTTTACCCAGTAATAATCTATTATAATAATTGTGTAATAATGCAGTTTCTGGTTTGATGTACATGAAAATTGTGCATTATTCTGACAACAAAAAAACGGGTCTTGTCTCTTCTTCTTGAAGTTCCATGCTCTCATTATTTATTATGTCCAGGTCTACCAGACGATAGCACGCTGCCGAAACATCTGCAGCATAATTAAAATCTTACCAGTTTTGTGGTGATTATGCATCAAAATGTTTTTTGTAGAAGCTCTAGGGGATTAGTTGTAGAAGATTTGATGATAATTATTTATTTGAATATAAAAGAAAACACTTCATGCAAAACGGTTCATTTGATTTTAAGTTAAAATGATCAGCGTTCTACGTCAGTATAAAGTGATTTAGACAAGATAACTCTATGGTGCAAAAGCGGCAATTGAGTCGAAATAAAGAAAAGTGTGAGGTCATCCACACGAGTATAAAAAGGAATCTGCTAAGTTTGGGTTAAACGATAATCACACAAATCTAAAGGCTGTAACGTCAACTAAATACTTAGAGATTAGAATTACGAATTAGCTTAAATTGGAACGATCATATAGGTAATGTTGTGGGGAAAACAAACCAAAGACTGCGATTTACTGACTTAGAATATGGAACGGGTGTACTAAAGAGACTGCTTACACTACTCTTGTCTATCCCCTTCTGGAGTACTGCTGTGCGGTGTGAGTTCCGCATCAGATAAGATTGACGAAGGACATTAAAAAGTTTAAAGACATGATTTTGTGAATCGGAGTGGCAGTCATCGAAGAAAGGTGTTTTTCGCTGCGGCAGAACCTTCTCATTAGATTACAATCATCAACTTTCTCCTCAGAGTGTGAAAATATTTTGTTGGCGCCATCCACATAGGGAAAAATGATTATCATAATCAAATACACTACTGGCTATTAAAATTGCTATACCAAGAAGAATGCAGATGATAAACGGGTGTTCACTGGACAAATATATTATACTAGAACTGACATGTGATTACATTTTCACGCAATTTGGGTGCATACACTCTGAGAAATCAGTACCCAGGACAACCACCTTTGTCCGTAATAACGGCCTTGATACGCCTGGGCATTGAGTCAAAAAGAGCTTGGATGGCGTGTACAGGTACGGCTGCCCATGCAGCTTCAACACGATACCACAGTTCATCAAGAGTAGTGACTGGCGTATTGTGACGAGCCAGTTGTTCGGCCACCATTGTCCAGACGCTTTCAATTGGTGAGAAATCTGGAGAATGTGCTGGCCAGGGCAGCAGTCTAACATTTTCTGTATCCAGAAAGGCCCGTACAGGACCTGCAACATGCAGTCGTGCATTATCCTGCTGAAACGTAGGGTTTCGCAGGGATCGAATGAAGGGTAGAGCCACGGGTCGTAACACATTTGAAATGTAACGTCCACTGTTCAGAGTGCCGTCAATGCGAACAAGAGGTGACCGAGACGTGTAATCAATGGCATCCCATACCATCTTGCCGGATGATACGCCAGTATGGCGATGACGAATACACGCTTCCAATTTGCGTTCACCGCGATGTCGCCAAACACGGATGCGACCATCATGATGCTGTAAACAGAACCTGGATTCGTCCGAAAAAATGACGTTTTGCCATTCGTGCACCCAGATTCGTCGTTGAGTACACCATCGCAGGCGCTCCTGTCTGTGATGCAGTGTCAAGGGTAACCGCAGCCATGGTCTCCGAGCTGATAGTCCATGCTGCTGCAAACGTCGTCGAACTGTTCATGCAGATGGTTGTTGTTTTGCAAATGTCCCTATCTGTTGACTCAGGGATCGAGACGTGGCTGCACGATCCGTTACAGCCATGCGGATAAGATGCCTGTCATCTCGACTGCTAGTGATGCGTCGTTCCGTATTACCCTCCTGAACCCACCGATTCCATATTCTGCTAACAGTCATTGGATCTCGACCAACGCGAGCAGCAATGTCGCGATACTACAAACCACAATCGCGATAGGCTACAATCCGACCTTTATCAAAGTCGGAAACGTGATGGTAAGCGTTTCTCCTCCTTACACGAGGCATCACAACAACGTTTCACCAGGCAACGCTGGTCAACTGCTGTTTGTGTATGAGAAATCGGTTGGAAACTTTCCTCATGTCAGCACGTTGTAGGTGTCGTCACCGGCGCCAACGTTGCGTGAATGCTCATAAAAGCTAATCATTTGCATATCACAGCATCTTCTTCCTGTCGGTTAAATTTCGCGTCTGTAGCACGTCATCTTCGTGGTGTAGCAATTTTAATGGCCTGTAGTGTAAATCAGAGAAAGCCCCTTCTACCCGCGCGCTATTCGAGAGTGGTACGGTAGAGAAATGGCTTAAAGGTTCGATGAACTCTCTGACAGGCACTTAATTGTGAATTGTAGAGTGATCACGTAGATGTAGAGGAACCTAACTAGAATGAAGTTAGAGGAACCTAACTAGAGTGAAGTAATGCCCGCCAGTTGTCCATCCAAGTTACAGAGTACTACCACAACTTCTTCTTTTTTGTCGAAAATACAACCTAATTGGCTTGTAAAAGCAGTGCTAGCGTAGCGCAATAGTCGGAGCCATGTCCCCGGTTAATACGGGCGAGAGTGGGGTAGGATTTCCGCTACTGGCGAGTCCTTAGCGCAGGGTAATGTGTCGCGTGGCCGCCGGCTGCTGCAGGCAGCGGCTGGAATGCCGACCTGTGGCTGGCTCGCCGTTGTTTTTTGCGTCCCCGGTCCCTGTAGGGAGCGAGGCAGCCAGAGTGATTTCCCGTGTAAAGCCCGGGCAGCCCCAGGGGGCGGAGGAGAGGCCGCTGTTTGTTTTAGGCCGGCCGCCGCGGTGACTTCTTTTTGTTCGGCGCAGCCCGGCTGCCTCACGTGGCCACCAATCACGCGCGGGTCTTGAGGGGGTGAGGGGGGAGAAGCTTCGGCTGGTAATTAGGGTCCGCTGCTTCCCCTCCCGCCCCCTCGCCCCGCTTCCAGGCCACCACAGTCACGCATCGAGAACTTCGGTAACAGGACCGTATGTGTGTGTGTGTGTGTGTGTGTGTGTTCGTAAAACATCTTTATTGGAGACGGCTAAGTTACATTACAACTCGGCTTATCCCTCAGAAATTATTTACCTCCGCTCCTCGCGCACCGTCCCATTACTTATCTCGCCCATCCACACAAATTGTCCCGCGTCCGTCCGTCTCGGCCGCTGCTTATAATGCAGCAACCTCTCCCGCTTCCTCCGCCGATTCCGTGTACTCCACGAAATCGTGTCTCGTATCGTCCACTCTGGTAGTGTAGGCCTCGGAGAGGTATAAATAGGACCAAAATCCTTACCTTACTTTACACAAGGCAGCAAAGCCGAGGATAAAGACAGGCAGAATAAACCGATTAGAAACTGGAGTGAAATGGTACGTACGGGGGCTGTCAAGTAAGTATAAAAACCACTCCGTCTTCAGGCCAGAGTGGCCTACCGGGACCATCCGACCGCCGTGTCATCCCCAGTGTAGGATGCGGATAGGAGGGGTGTGGGGTCAGCACACCGCTCTGCCGGTCGTTATGATGGTATTCTTGACCGAATCCGCTACTATTCGGTCGAGTAGCTCCTCAATTGGCATCACGAGGCTGAGTGCACCCAGAAAAATGGCAACAGCGCATGGTGGCCTGAATGGTCACCCATCCAAGTGCCGACCACGCCCGACAGCGCTGAACATCAGTGATCGCACGGAACCGGTGTATCCACTGCGGCAAGGCCGTTACCAAGCAAGTATAAGCCTCCTCTTATAAAATCAATCTTTATTCAGATACAACTGTTTGACACTATTCACTTTCAAAATGGTTCAAATGGCTCTGAGCACTATGGGACTCAACATCTGTGGTCATAAGTCCCCTAGAACTTAGAACTACTTAAACCTAACTAACCTGAGGACATCACACACATCCATGCCCGAGGCAGGATTCGAACCTGCGACCGTAGCAGTCGCGCGTTTCCTGACTGAGCGCCTAGAACCGCTAGACCACCGCGGCCGGCTATTCACGTTCAAAGTTGTTTCCTTCAGCTTCTACACACCTCTCCCAATGCTACTGTTACTTCTGGAAGCATCGCTGGGAAGCCTCTTTCGGGTACGGTGCGCAGCTGCTCCGTCGAATTCTGCGTAATGTCTTCCCTGTTCTGAAATCTGGTCCCTTTCATAGTGGTTCTCAGTTTGGGGAAAAGTCAGAAATCACTCGGTGCTAGGTCAGGGGAATAGACAGGCTAAAAAACCACACCCGTGTTGTGTTTGGCCAAGAAACACTGAATTAATTGAGATCGATGAGATCCTTCACGATGGCAGCTCATGATCTTTCAGTAGTACTCCTTGTTGATATTAGTACCATCTGGGGAGTACAAGTGATGGACCACGCCATTGAATCCAGCACGACTTCCATATTGCTGCGGACTCGTCCCGCTTTTTTGCGTCTCGGTGATAATGGATGCTTCCGTTGGCTGGAACTTTGTTTCTGGATCGTACCCATAAACCCAGGACTAATCACCAGTGATGACTGTGTTAGGAAAGCTGGGATTACTGTCCACAGTGTCCAGCATGTTCTCTGCGATATCCGAACGAAATTGGTTCCGCTCTGTTGTTAACAACTTTGGCACAAATTTTGCTGAAATCTTCCTGATGTCCAAATGTTCCTTTAAAATTGAATGGAGGGATCCAATATTAATTTTAATGTCGGCTGCAAGTTCTCTGATCGTGATTCATCTTGCCTGCATCACCAGGCGCATCAAGTGATCAATAACAACCTCATTTGCGGATGTTGACGGCCTACCAGAATAGCTTCACTGTTCACTGATGAGCGGCCATCTTTGAAATTGTTGTACCACTCCATTATCTGTGTGATACCCATTGCTTCTACTTGTCGAATCAAGTGATCAATAACAACCTCATTTGCGGATGTTGACGGCCTACCAGAATAGCTTCACTCTTCACTGATGAGCGGCCATCTTTGAAATTGTTGTACCACTCCATTATCTGTGTGATACCCATTGCTTCTACTTGTCGAATCTTGCGGATTTTTACAACTTGAGGATCGCCAGCCTTAAAACAAAATTTGATGCAATTCCTATGTTCCACTTTTTCTGTGATTTTGCTCGCAACACGAAATCCTATGACTACCGTTAACTCGTGTTCACTTATCAACGTTAGCCAGCGATTGGTTGTTTCTGCAGACATGAAAAATTCAGACATGCGCACTACATGTGCCTACAAAGATAGCGATGGTAGGCAATTAAAATCTCGTAACACCATTTTGTTAAATTTTACAGGAGAAGCAATGACGGTTTCCTAACCCTGGAGAAATAAACTGAAAGTGATGAAGATGTGACAAGTGATGACGATGGAGAAACGTACTTCTTCGGTAACAGCAGAGGGATATCTTCGAAGGAGAAAACAGAAGCCGCTAATGAATGTAAGAACAAGGCAACTCAACATTGTCTTGCAGCTTCCTGGACTGCAACAGATTCTGAAAAGTCTCTGAGAAAATTTGTTGTTTTTGAGATATTGTACTCAAATACAGAAATAGTTTTTTGGAAAATGGCTCTGAGCACTATGGGACTTAACAGCTGTGGTCATCAGTCCCCTAGAACTTAGAACTACTTAAACCTAACTAACCTAAGGACATCACACACATCCATGCCCGAGGCAGGATTCGAACCTGCGACCGTAGCAGACGCACGGTTCCGGACTGCGCGCCTAGAACCGCGAGACCACCGCGGCCGACCAGTTTTTTGGAAAACGAAAAACTCCAGCCTTTTGTTGTCCGTAATTGATATGGAAAACAAGAGATCTGTGTAAACAGCGTGGTGGTCCGATATGGTTGGAGAATTGTAGGACAGTCTTCGTGAAATGCACGCAACTTGGAAGCAATTAAAATTTTATCAGGGCCTCCGAAGAATACTTGAGATTCTTGATTTCTAAAGTAAAAATTTGGCAAAATTTCTCTCTTGACAGAATTACGGGCTGGAATAATCATTCTAAGGCCGAAACGATATGTAGTCAACTCAAAGCTGATTCCAAATACAATCTGTCATAAATGAAATGTGTTTTTCCATGCAGTTATATTGTCAATGTGTAATACTAGATCCCTGATGAAAATCTGTGACTGAGTAGAGAGATAACTATGTGCTGTTATTTTAGTAATGCATAAAATAAAAATAAACTGCAAATTTTTTGTGTTTTAGTTTTCAAAGTGTTTTAAATTCTGCGTTGTTTAAAAAATCCAAATTTCCATAAAGTCTATTTCCAAGAAGTGTAATGAACGACAGGAATTCATGAAAATATACATTCAACAAAATAGTGGTTTCATATATATATATATATATATATATATATATATATATATATATATATATATATATATATCGCGTGTGACGAGGGCCTCCCGTCGGGGGGACCGCTCGCCTGGTGCCACTTGGGCGACTTGCGCGTCGATGGGCATGAAATGATGATGATTAGGACAACTCAACACCCAGTCCCTGTGCGAAGAAAATCTTCGACCCAACCGGGAAACGAACCCAGGCCCTTAGGATTGACACTCGGTTGCGCTGACCACCTAGCTACCGGGGGCGGAAGTACATAAAGATAAAAAAGGCGATCTGAGAATCCCCCCACGCCCTCTTAGTAATTATATACCTGTCAACATCCACAGTAGCTACTGGTTAAAAAATGTATAAAGTGATACAAATAATGTTGCTTGAGTGTAACTTAACAGTAGAAGCCTAACTGAAAAATTCAAGCACTTTCAGATCTCTCTTTGGTGACGGAGATACTGGTTACTAGAATTACGAGATTTTCACAGACAAATGGAGTTAGGAGGTTTTCATAGCCTACGATCGACAGAGGGAGCGCGCTCCCCGATGTCATTATTGCTTTCAACAATAGCAAGTACGGTCGGTTATTTTTTGAATTGCCCTCGTAGTTTGTTGGGTCCCGTTAGTTGTTACAGATTTTGTGATCTGTAATTTACATCATGTGACGCTATTGCGTATGGTGCTAGCACATTACTGGGCAACGAATGTGACACCTGTTTCTCAAAAAAAGTTGAATAAGACCGGTAAAGTTTTCAGCACACTGTGAGCCCATAATGAAAACCTGGAACACGTGTCGAAAGGACTGTAGATAATGTTCAGTACACAATACGGCCACACAATAACCAAACCGAAGACGAATGTAATGGGGAATATTAGAAAGGACAATAACGATTTGACTACCTCTACATCCATGCTCCTCAAGCCACCGTATGTTGTGTGGCGGAGGGTACTTTTTATACCGCTGCCACTTTCATCTTATTCTGTTCCATTGCGAATGGTTCGCGGAAAGAGCCATTGGAGGTAAGTCTTCGTGTGAGCTAGAATCTCTCTAATTCTGTCTTCATACTCTTTTTGCGAGATGTACGTGGGGGGAAGCAATATACTCGTTGACATTTTTTTGGAGCATACTCTCTCAGAACTTCAACAGTGATACAAAACGCCTCTACTCCAGCGTCTGCCAGCGGAAGCAAGGAAGATTAGAGTTCAACATCCCATTGACAATCAATCCCTGCACCAACCATCGATCCTTTGCACGACTTACTGTATTTCGTTGCAATTTATAGCGTTGCCACTTTTCTGTACACAGCATAATCCGCGAAAATCTTTATGGAACCTCCGACGTTATTCACTGTACCATATATACAAGGTGGTCTATTGATAGTGACCGGGCCAAATATCTCACGAAATAAGCATCAAACGAAATAACTACAAAGAACGAAACTCGTCCAACTTGAAGGGGAAACCAGATGGCGCTAGGGCTGGCCCGCTAGATGGCGCTTCCATAGGTCAAACGGAAATTAACTGCGTTTTTTTTAATTAGGAACCTCCATTTTTTATTACATATACGTGTAGTGCGTAAAGAAATTTGAATGTTTTAGCTGGACCACTTTTTTCGCTTTGTGATAGATGGCGCTGTAATAGCCACAAACGTTTAAGTACGTGGTATCACGTAACATTCTGCCAGTGCCGACGGTATTTGCTTCGTGATACATTACCCGTGTTAAAATGGACCGTTTACCAATTGCAGAGAAGGTCGATATCGTGTTGATGTATGGCTATTGTAATCAAAACGCCCAACGGGCGTGTGCTATGTGTGCTGCTCGGTATCCTGGACGACGTCATCCAAGCGTCCGGACCGTTTGCCGGATAGTTATTTAAGGAAACAGGAAGTGTTCAGCCACATGTGAAAAGTCAACTGCGACCTACAACAAATGATGATGCCCAAGTAGGTATTTTAGCTGCTGTCGCGGCTAGTCCGCACATCAGTAGCAGACAAATTGCGCGAGAATCGGGAATCTCAAAAACGTCGGTGTTGAGAATGCTACATCAACATCGATTGCACCCGTACCATATTTCTATGCACCAGGAATTGCATGGCGACTTTGAACGTCGTGTACAGTTCTGCCACTGGGCACAAGAGAAATTACGGGACGATGACACATTTTTTTTAGCGACGAAGCGTCATTCACCAACAGCGGTAACGTAAACCGGCATAATATGCACTATTGGGCAACGGAAAATCCACGATGGCTGCGACAGGTGGAACATCAGCGATCTTGGCGGGTTAATGTACGGTGCGGCATTATGGGAGGAAGGATAATTGGCCCCCATTTTATCGATGGCAATCTAAATGGTGCAATGTATACTAATTTCCTGCGTAATGTTCTACCGATGTTACTACAAGATGTTTCACTGCATGACAGAATGACGATGTACTTCCAACATGATGGATGTCCGGCACATAGCTCGCATGCGGTTGAAGCGGTATGGAATAGCATATTTCATGACAGGTAGATTGGTCCGCACGTTCACCGGATCTGACGTCCCCGGATTTCTTTCTGTGGGGAAGGATATTTGCTATCGTGATCCACCGACAACGCCTGACAACGTGCGTCAGCGCATTGTCAATTCATGTGCGAACATTGCGGAAGGCGAACTACTCGCTGTTGAGAGGTATGTCGTTACACGTATTGCCAAATGCATTGAGGTTGACGGACACCATTTTGAGCATTTATTGCATTAATGTGGTATTTACAGGTAATCACGCTGTAACAGCATGCGTTCTCAGAAATGATAAGTTCACAAAGGTACATGTATCACATTGGAACAACCGAAATAAAATGTTCAAACGTACCTACGTTCTGCATTTTTATTTAAAAAACCTACCTGTTACCAACTGTTCGTCTAAAATTGTGAGCCGTTTGTTTGTGACTATTACAGCGCCATCTATCACAAAGCGAAAACAGTGGTCCAACTAAAACATTCATATTTCTTTGTGTGCTACACGAATGTGTATTAAATTTTTTTAAAAAAAACGCAGTTGATATCCGTTTGACCTATGGCAGTGGCATCTAGCGGGCCAACCATAGCGCCATCTGGTTTCCCCCTTCAAGCTAGACAAGTTTCGTTCTTTGTAGTTTTTTCGTTTGCCGCTTATTTCGTGAGATATTTGGCCCGGTCACGATCAATGGACCACCCTGTATACATGTATACTGTGAAAAGTAATGGTGCTATAATATTCGCTTGGGATACGCTACAAGTTATTTTCGCATCTGAAGATTATTCTCCGTAGAGAATTACATACTGTGTTCTATTCGCAAGAATCTCTTCAGTCCCATTACGCAGTTTTTCTGATATTCCTTACACTCGTATTTCGTTCGTTAAGTGACAGTGCGATACTCTATCGAAAGAAGCAAGAATAGCTTTTAACGTCCTGTCGACATCTATGTCATTAGAGACAGAGTTGTACTGAACGCCTTCTGGAACTTAAGGAACACGCCATCGACCTGGGCGCCGGTATCTACTATTAATATCAAAATTGGTAACGACACACTAGTGGACGAAGGAATATTGGTTCTATGTAGACACGAAGACTACACATGAAAACTGTAGCAAGTAAGTAAGACTGACACAGGCGAAGGAAGATTTCTTCAGTAAATGAGCTCTCCTTGTATCGCGTATTGATATGGAACTGGAGAAGATCTTCCTGAAAGTGTACGTCTGAAGTAAAATTTTGTATTGAAGTGAAACGTGGGCCATCGTAGATTTTGAGAAGAAGAAGCTGGGCGCTTTTGAAATAGTGGTGTTACGAAATAAAGTCAAAGTACTAAATGATAGAAAAATAGATGAGGGAAGAAGTCCACTGGTGACCCTCAACATAAGAAGGGATAAGTTTTGGGATATCTGCTACGACATCCAGGAATAGCTGACCTCGCGCTGGAAGGAACAGTAGAGGGGAAGTAGTATGAGCAGATAAAGACTAGAATATTTAATGCCGGTTAAAGAGTATCTTGTGTGTAGTAGTTACATGAGGATAAAAGATTGGCATAACAGAGAATAAACTAGTGTGGAGAGCTGAATCAAATAAGTCTTCTGCCTGAAGACTACAACAACAAACCTCTGGGCTGAGCCTGTCGTGGAGGCCATATCAACGGAAATTTTTTGACATAAAGTGGTCCACCGCTAAACGCTTTCGTAAATAAAATACACTGTTGTTTCTACTAAATACGACGTAAATTAATCGTCAGAGCAAGTGTGTTTGTGATTCCCTTCTCTGTGTTGCCATAGACGACACGTAACTCTCGCCACTTGTAATGGAGTAGCAGAATGTGTAGCGGACCTAGATGCATCTTGAAGCATCAAAGCAGAACGTAGAAATCTTAAAAATCCCCATCAACCTGGCATCTTAAAGTGGTGTTCTCGTCCCAGCACAGAGGTAGCACGTAGATCGTTTGTCCGCTGCAAGGCTGTAATGGAACTACATCTATATCTACATCAACCTCAGCAAGCCACGTAACGGCGTGTGGCAGCAGTACTTCTGGTACCACTAACTGATCCCCCCTTCCCCGTTCCACTCGAGAATGGAGTGCGGGAAGAAAGATCTTCAGTAAGCCTCTGTATTGGCTCAAATTTCTCGAGTTTTCACGTCGTAGTCACTTCGTGAGTTGGATATGGAAGGAAATATGTAGCCCGCCTCTGCTGGCAAAGTGTTCTCTCGAAATTTCAAGACTAAACCTCTCCGTGAAGCACAACGCCTCTCTTGTAACATCTGCCAACGGAATTTGTTGCCCATCTCTGTAACGCTGTAGAGCCCGACTAAAGGAGTCTGTGACGAAACGCGCCACTCTTCGTTGGATTTTTTTTTCTCTCTCTCTCTATCTACTGTCAGTTCTACCTCTATCAATTCTACCTGGTAAGGATCGCATAGTGATTAACAGTACTCAAAAATCGGTCGAACAACAAGCACCGTGTAAGCCACTTTTTGTATCCCGCCAGGGAGGCGGCGCTTGGGCAAGGAACAGGAACAGGAAAAGGTACTAATCTGTCGGTACTGCAAATACGGTTTAAGCCCCTTTACTAGCGGATAACATATGCAAACATATTACATAACTTGCAAGGTGGTGGCGAGTGTCCTGGCTCGCTGCACCTGATGAAATGGGGCAGAATCTGTCGCGATGCTCGTAGAGCTCTCCAGTTGTCGTCGGTGTCTGTCGTAGTGCCAACCTAAGCAGTGGCATCGTAGCTATCGATACCACACCACTTCCTTCGTGAATGACGTTCATTTCCTTAAGATTCTTCTTATGAATCTCAATTTGATGTCTGCTTTTTTCCCCCGGTAGCTGAGTGGTCAGCGCGACAGACTGTCAATCCTAAGGGCCCGGGTTCGATTCCCGGCTGGGTCGGAGATTTTCTCCGCTCAGGGACTGGGTGTTGTGTTGTCCTAATCATCATCATTTCATCCCCATCGACGCGCAAGTCGCCGAAGTGGCGTCAAATCGAAAGACCTGCACCAGGCGAGCGGTCTACTCGACGGGAGGCCCTCGTCACACGCCACCACCACCACCACCATCTGTTTTATGTGGTCATTCCACTTACGGTAGCTCTGGATAGTTACTCCTAGATATTTTACGGCAGATACTGTTTCCAGCAGTTTGTCATCAATAGTGTAGTTGCACTTTTCCTGTGTATGCTCTACGTGTTACATTTATTCACGTTCAGGGTCAACTGCCAGCGCCTGCACCATTCGTGAGTCCGCTGCAGGTCATTCTGAAAATCGATACTGTCTTCGGGAGTTGCTACTTTCCTACAGATAACCGCCGTTCTATCCGTAAGGAAGTCTTAAATCCAGTCGTAAATTTGGTCCGATACTCGATAATCTCATACTCATACTTGTTTTCAATAAACGGCCGTCAAATATCTTCCTGAAGTCAAGGAACACAGCCGTTGTCTACAGCGCTATGGATAACATGGAAGAACAGAGCACGCTGAGTTTTGGAAGATCTCTGTTTGCGGAATCCATGTTGATTTTTATAGACAAAATTTTAGTTCCCCAAAAAGTCTTTATTATTGAGCGTATATCTCAATATCTGCCCTTTCGGCGGTCGTACGACGATTGAAAGCAGGCGTGTTGCGATCTGCCATGTTGAAGCAGTTTCGGAAGATCGAATTCGGTATTTCGGCCTTCTCTCTCTGTTACCTTACGTTTCAGTGCCTGCACAGTCACTGAGTGCATGAACAGAGCATTTTGAACCGCTTACTGATTTTACGTAAGGCTTTTACGCTTCTTAACAGTGTTTGTACTCAGATCGGTTGATAAAATTTTACTTTCAAACTAATTGAACGCTTTTGTCATTGCTCTCCTTACGCTCATTTTCGCTTCGTTCACCTTTTGTTTGTCAGCTAGGTTTTGATTTCTCTAGAATCTATGATGAAGCTCTCTTTGTTTACGTAGCAGTTTTCTAACACGGCTATTAAACAATCTCTCAAGGTCTTGCTCGAACATATTGGTCTCAGGCGTATTGAAAGATGCTTTTGAATTTTTCCCATTTGTGCTCCACATCTTCATCCTCATCACTGAATTTTATGCTGAACTCAAGCAAAAATATCTTCCTGCCTTTCTTAACATTATTTTTAAAATCCGTTGTCATCGTTGCTATCACAGCCTTATGATCACTGATATCTTTCTCTACATTAACCGAGTCGATAAGTTCAGAATTGTTTGTGTTGCCAGAAGGTCTAAGACGTTACGTTCACGAGTTGGTTCTCTAACTACACGATGGAAAAAAATTGCAACACCAAAAAATAATTAATGTAGAGTAGTGAAATTTCGGGAATACATTTGCCTACGTAACATATGTAAGTGATTAACACGGCAAGATCACAGGTTAACATAAGCGCGAGATAATGACCTCATTGCTGACGGGACGTTAAACACTAAATCTTCTCCTCCTCCGCCGCAGTCTCTCACGTGTTGTGCGGAAATACAAAACGAGCTGCTCTTCTTTGAACTTTTTCGATGTCCTCCGTCAGTCCAATCTCATGCAGATTCCACACCGCACAGCAATACTCCAAAAGAGGGCAGACAAGCGTATTGTAGGCAGTCTCTTTAGCAGATCTGCTGCATTTTGTAAGTGTTATGCCAGTAGGTCACAATCTTTTCTTTCCCCACATCGTTATCTATGTGATCGTTCCAGTTTAAGTTACTCGTAATATTAATCCCTAAGAGTCTGAGTGTACAGCCTTTAGATTTGCGTGATTTATCATGTAACTCAAATTTAGCAGATTTGCTTTAGTGCTCATATGGATGATTTCTTACTTTTCCTGATTTAGAGTCAATTGCCGGTTTTCGCACCGTACAGATATCGTATCTAAATCATTCTACAGTTCGTTAGGCTCGTCCTATCTACATCTACAAGGATACTCTGCAAACTATATTCAAGTGCCTGGCAGAGGGTTCATCGAACCACCTTTACAATTCTGTATTATTCCAATCTCGTATAGCGCGCGGAAGGAATGAACACATGTATCTTTTCGTACGAGCTCTGATTTCCTTTATTTTATCGTGGTGATCGTTCCTGCCTATGAAGGTCGGTGTCAACAAAATATTTTCGCATTCGAAGGAGAAAGTTGATGATTGAAATTTCGTGAGAAGATTCCGTCGCATCGAAAAACGCCTTTCTTTTAATGATTTCCAGCCCAAATCCTGTATCATTTCTGTGACACTCTCTCCCATATTTCGCGATAATACAAAACGTGCAGCCTTTCTTTGAACTTTTTCGATGTACTCCGTCAGTCCTATCTGGTAAGGACCCCACACTGCGCACCAGTATTCTAAGAGGACGGACAAGCGTAGTGTAGGCAGTCTCCTCAGTAGGTCTGTTACATTTTCTAAGTGTCCTGCCAATAAAACGCAGCCTTTGGTTAGCCTTCCCCACAACATTTTCTATGTGTTTCTCCCAATTTAAGTTGTTTGTAATTGTAATACCTAGGTATTTAGTTGAATTTACGGCTCTTAGATTAGACTGATTTATCGAGTAACCGAAGTTTAACGAGTTGCTTTTTGTACTCATGTGGATAACCTCACACTTTTCGTTATTTAGGGTCAACTGCCACTTTTCGCACCATTCAGATATCTTTTCTAAATCGTTTTGCAGTTTGTTTTGATCTTCTGATGACTTCATTAGTCGATAAACGACAGCGTCATCTACAAACAACCGAAGGCGGCTGCTCAGATTGTCTTCAAAATCGTTTATATAGATAATGAACAGCAAAGGGCCTATAAAACTACCTTGGGGAACGCCACAATTCACTTCTGTTTTACTCGATGACTTTCCGTCAGTTACTAGGAACTGTGAACTCTCTGACGGGAAATCACAAATCCAGTCACGTAACAGACGATATTCTATAAGCACGTAATTTCACTACGAGCCGTTTGTGTGGTACAGTGCCAAAAGCCTTCCGGAAATCCAGAAATACGGTATCTATCTGAAATCCCTTGACATTACATGATGGTAAATGACAGCACCATCTGCAGACAATCCAAGAGGGTTGCTGAGATTGTCCCCTAAATCGTTTGTGTAGATCACTTACAACATATGGCTTACAAGACTTCCTTGGGAAACGCTAGACATCACTTCTGTTTTACTCAATGACTTTTCGTCAGTTATTACGAACAGTGAGTTTTCTGATAGGAAATCGCAAATCCAATCACAGGACTGAGACGATACGCCACATGCAAACAATTTAATTAGAAGTCGCTTGTGAGGCACAGTGTCAAAAGCTTTCTGGAAATCTAAAAAAAAATTGAATCAATTTGACATCCGCTATAGATAGCACTCATTACTTCGTGAAAATAAGGACCTAGTTATGTTTCATAAGAACAATATTTTCTGAATCCGTATGGCTATTTGTCAATAAATCGTTTTTTTTCGAGGTGATTCATAACGTTCGAGCACAGTATACGTTCCAAAATCCTACTGCTAATCGATGCTAGTGATAAGGATGTCTAATTCATTGACACCACTGACGTCGCAAATGTCGATGGTTTGGGGTTAGTGGAATGTACGCTGCAGGCCGTCTGACTCGAAACTGTCGTTAAAATAACCGACTGAGTTCGTTGTGCCAGTGTTGCGCAAAATTGCTGCTCAAGTTGCTGCTGCAATGGCAGGTTAGCACTTCTCGTGACCAACTTCATGTGCAAGTCTTTCTGGAATATCGCAGAAGAAACATCTAGCTTCTCGTAGCCCTAATACACGACTTCGTTCGAACTCAATGAGGTGTTTTAACGGCGTCTTTGTCTCAAAGGTAAGCTCAAGACCGCTAAGGCGTGTATTTAAAGCAAACCTAGTTTGCATCTTCGTAGGGGCGCTACTAGTGCCACTCTTATGCGAAATTTCAATAGGCATCGTGTTTCAGATGTAAAAACACTCCTGTCAACTTTCGTGTATGTCGCACAACTCATTCTTGGTGTTGGGAATCTTTTTCCGACAGAGTATCCACTCGAAGTAATTTTCGGACAAGACATTCAAAATAATGTCATACGAACCCCTCCTTATCTATGGCACCTATTTTGATAGCACGCCTCCTCCATCCATACCTGGCATGATGAAGTCACCTTTCCCGCTCCCCCACCACCCACCCCATTACAACAGGGCAGCCAGGAAAATTATTGACGAGATTCCGCAATTTCTCTCTGAAACGGTCTACCACTACACTACAGCTCCTGACCCAGGTGGTCTGTAAGAGCGTCTGATTGCCAGTTTTTAACGACTTTTAATGCTTCTCTTCGCGCAGATTAATTCATGAACTGCAATTGTAAGTCCAGAAGTTTACTGGGATGCCATCGGGCTTTTATTCTTCATATACCATCAGACAAAACGGAAAACTGATCGTAGATTTGGTATGGTAGGGGTATGCTAACAAAAGTTCCATATTGAGATACTAACCACCCTCATTACTCACAAATAATAATTCTTCTACGTTGTTAAACACATCAGAAAATGTGATAGATGTTTCGCAAATCAAATTACACTTCCTAAGGTCAAGTCTGTTCTGTTATGCTCGCAGAGATGCAGTAGTGGACGTTCACTGAAATCCAAACGTTCTTAATGTTCAGCCCCTGTACTTGCTACTTTGTTGTTCAGCTCTTCCAGAATGACTGAAGACTGTCTAGCGTGAACCACATAGTTAGGCCTTCAATGTAAAGTGAAGACGCAAAAAGTGATTCTACTCTTTCTCGCTCAAATATTCCTCAAAAATTGACACTAAAATGGAGCTTGACTATGTGGTGATAGCTTAGTATAGAGAGGTACTCGCCTTTTATAATAAAAAAAAATCAATTTGGTTTTAGTGATAATACATGACTGAAAATGAGAGTTTTGGCATGATAGCCAGCGTGTATGCCCATCTTTTATCACTGTAGCCAATCTAATTACAAGCCTATTCTAATGATAGATTCACTCACAGTACCATCCGTTGTTCGTGCTTCACTCCACTGTCTGATGTCATCCACATTATACTGCATCTTCACGCTAGATAAGATATGAAGCGTGGGACTAAAGCTTATGGCTCCAAGAGCCAAAAATATTACAGGTAACTAATACGAAAAATTAGCATTTTAGATTAATTTTTCAACTGAAAGTCTCTAATGCAGCAGTTAAGACTTATTATTTAAACTGTTTGCAATTGTATTATACTTATTAACATCACTACGAAGTAGTACATTTAAAAAAAAAAAAGAACAAAAAGTTGAGGTTAATGTGTGTGCAAATATCATTACCTTAGTTTTAAAAAAGAGATATTGTAACGATAAGCAACTGGTAGCAGTATAATTATTATAATAATATAATTATGGTATATATTATATTAGTATTATAAGTATTATTTTGCCCACCCAAACGTGTCAAGCTTAGACTTTACAATTATGTTCAATTGTAGAGTTATTTAATATTCAATCAGTTATATCGGTGGGTAACTGATATGTCGATGTTTGCAATAATAAATCTGTTGTTATAGTCACCACTTGTTCCTGTTAAAGATAGATAACTCCTAATTTCATTAATATACCGGGTGATCAAAAAGTCAGTATAAATTTGAAAACTGAATAAATCACGGAATAATGTAGATAGAGAGGTACAAATTGACACACATGCTTGGAATGACATGGGGTTTTATTAGAACCGAAAAAATACAAAAGTTCATAAAATGTCCGACAGATGGCGCTTCAACTGATCAGAATAGCAATAATTAGCATAACAAAGTAAGACAAAGCAAAGATGATGTTCTTTACAGGAAATGCTCAATATGTCCACCATCATTCCTCAACAATAGCTGTAGTCGAGGAATTATGTTGTGAACAGCACTGTAAAGCATGTCCGGAGTTATGGTGAGGCACTGGCGTCGGATGTTGTCTTTCAGCATCCCTAGAGACGTCGGTCGATCACGATACACTTGCGACTTCAGATAGCCCCAAAGCCAATAATCGCACTGACTGAGGTCTGGGGGCCTGGGAGGCCAAGCATGACGAAAGTGGCGGGTGGGCACACGATCTTCACCGAAAGCCGCGCCCAAGAGATCTTTCACGCGTCTAGCAATATGGGGTGGAGCGCTATCCTGCATAAACATCGTACGTTCCCGCAGGTGTTTATCAGCCAGGCTGGGGATGATGCGATTCTGTAACATATCGGCGTACCTCTCACCCGTCACGGTAGCCGTTACAAAACCAGAATCACGCATTTCCTCGAAGAAAAAAGGCCCGATAACGGTAGATGTGGCAAATTCAACCCTTACCGTGACTTTCTCGTCGTGCAATGGAGTTTCCACGACAGTTCTAATGTTTTCGGTAGCCCAAATTCTGCAGTTGTGAGCGTTGACAGACCCTCGGAGCGTGAAATGAGCTTCGTCGGTCCACAACACGTTACTCAACCAATCGTCATCTTCCGCCATCTTTTGGAACGCCCACACTGCAAATACCCTCCGCTTCACTAAATCGTCGGGTAACATTTCATGATTCCGATGGATTTTGTACGGATAGCATCGGAGGGTACGCCTAAGTGCCAACCAAACAGTAGTGTATGGAATGCCGGTGCGACGTGCGACTGCACGAGCGCTGACTTCCCCGTGCATAGACGAACCCCGCTACAGTCTCCATTTCTTCCTGAACTGTCTCAGCAGCATTACGCCTTGTGCTCGGTCGGCCACTACGTGGTCTATCGTCCAAACAACCCGTGGCTTCGAACTTCGAAATCATTCTCGCCACAGCTGCATTTGTCAATGGACCTTTACCCGTTCGAATCCCCTTTCTATGGCGATAGGATCGTAACGCTAAACCAGCACATTCCCCATTCTGATATTACAGCTTCACTAAAAGCGCCTTTTCAGGTAACGTCAACATGCTGCGACTGCTGGCGAACTGATTCTCTCTCTCATTACAGCTCCTTTTATACATGATTGTCATACGCAGTCACTGACGTTTTGCTGTGCAGCGCCATCTGTCGGACATTTTGTGAACTTTTTTTTTTTTGTTCTAATAAAACCCCATGTCATTCCAAGCATGTGTGTCAATTTTTACCTCTCTATCTGCATTATTCCGTGGTTTGTTAAGTTTTCAAATTTATACTGACTTTTTGATTACCCGGTATCTATGTGCGTGGTCTGGTACCATATTTTCATGCTTGATTCCACCATCCCTATTAATTATCATTTCAGTAAGATGTTTCCGTTTGTGTGACATTTTCATTTACTTAAAATTAATTTCCATGATCATACGCAGATTTCCCTTCTCTATAGGTTAGCAGAGATTGGACTATAGCATCTGGGAGTATACTAAACAGCAGAACCAACATCCCACAATCTTCCTTGGCTAAAGAACATGTTTTTAACCTAACCTCCACAAGTTCCATTCGTAGACTAAGGATATATAAAATCGCAAGTATAGGAGTGAACAAGGTTATCGATAACCACTTACCTACAGAGTGGTCCAAAAGTCCGGAAACTCCCTCATGAAATTCAAATGGAGTGGCAAACAAGGAAACAGAGTCCCTACACACGAGGAACGGGTAGGGGGAAACTTTATGGGCTATGCCACCAACATGGCGGCCATCTTGAAAGCCGCCATCTTGGATCCACTCCAAAATTTCAATTGGGAATGTGATCATGTGATATATCAAACAGATAGAGAATTTCACCAGAAAAACAATGCCGTTGTTATTTTAAACATAGCTTTATTCATTCTCGGGTTATAGCCAGTTCCATGTGGCAGCGGTGGGACACTCGGCAGCATGTGTGTTATGTGCCGAAGAGACAATACGCCGATGTTACACAGTCCTGAGAGACCACTAACAGTGATAGGAATGGCTCGATATGTTGTCCATTATGTTGGATTGTTAATGCTATCCTCCGAACCCAGTCCTGATGAACTTTGACCAACACATCTGGCTGAATTTGACCACACGCATCAACAATGCGCTACTTTAGATGATGAAAATCCCGTATTTGCACAGAATAAACCAGTGCTTTGACATGACCCCAAAGATAAAAATCCAAAGGAGTCAAATCTGATGAACGTGGTGGCCACTCCACAACACCCCTACGACCAATCCACTTCTGAGGAAACTGCACATCCAGGTATGCTTGCAATTGTGCCAATAATATGGTGGGGCTTCATCATGCTCGAAGAATTCCGGAAATGTCCAGTCCTCCGTTAACAACGAGGGAAACGCTTCTTCATCCAATAAACTCAGATAACCGTTGGCTGTTAACGTACCATCAACAAAAAAAAGTCCAACGACTTTGGTACCCCGCACACCACACCAGTTCATCACTTTTTGTGAGTCGACCGTTTTGGAAGCATCAATCCAGTGCGGATTTGTGTCGGACCAGTATCTGTGATTCTGCTTGTTCACTTCACCATTGATAAAGAAGTTGGCTTCATCACTGAACAGCACCTGATAGCGGAAACGTGGGTTTATCTGCAGCTGCTGTGTCACCCGTTCTGCGAACTGTACCTGACGGTCTGGGTCATCCTCGTTCAGGTGTTGGAGCAGCTGCATTTTGTACGGGTGCCATTTGTGCTGCGATAAAATTCGCAGTATGGAGGTACGGCTAACCCCACGTTCTTGTGATAGGCGACGAGTACTCTGTGCGGACTCTTGCTAAATGATGCCAACACGCTCACTGTTGTTGCTTCATCGGTGGCAGATTTTGGTCTTCAGCCTTAGGTTTATCTGCGACAGAACCTGTTGCTCGGAATTTGGCCAAAAGCTTGGCAACTGCGCTGTGAGTGATGGGCTGCCTGGTTGGGTGACGACTGTTGAAAGCCTCAGCAATGACCCTGTGCTTCTTTCTCCTGATATCAAGATGATTTCAATGCGCTCTTCATGTGTTAAGGACATTTTGTAACCTGTAAATAAGGAAACAATGATTAAAACTTTAGCATGAGTAAATGATATCTAACAGTTAAACACATGTAACATGTTAGGCATGGGATAGTCACTTTGCACCGTTTCAGACTCCATTTTATGACTTCTCAGTACGTAATACTCACGCTGCCGAGCGTCCCACTGCTGCCGCAAGTAATTGGCTATAACCCGAGAATGAATAAAGCTATGTTTAAAATAACAACGGCTTTGTATTTCTGGTGAAATTCTCTATCTGTTTGATAAATCACATGACCACATTCGCATTTGAAACTTTGGAGTTGAATCCAAGATGGCCGCCATGTTCGTGGCACAGCCTATAAAGTTTCTCCCTTCCCGTTCATCGTGTGTAGGGGCTTTGTTTCCTTGTTTGCAACTCCATTTGGATTTTATCATATTGTTTCTGGACTTTTGGACCACCCTGTATTTTATAATATCCCCTGACATGCTTCTACTAAAATCTTTTACATCTTCCTCGGCTAAAGAACATGGTTTCAAGCTACCTAGTGATGGTAGTGCTTCGTAAGTTCACAGCCTATGGTGGCAGTCAGTCTCAAGTTGGGTTGCAGTGACAGCCTGCGCATCGATGCATGTTGCGATAGTGTTCCTACCTACAATAGGGTGGTGGACTCAGATTTCTTATTGCAATTCCTAAGTATGACGGGTGTTAAATCATGGAAGTATTCATCATATAGTGGAATCTATTTTCGTTACAGTTCACATTAGCATGACCTAGGTTAAGCTTTATGGAGCATATGTACAGTTTTATCTGTCGCAAACAGTACAGTGAGACGAAGCGGGGATTACGAAGCGGTGTGCTTCTCTAAGGAACCGCCAGAAAAATTTGCCTGTCAGTCAAAGATTCCTGCTTGGGACCGTAATTATCGAGAAAATTGCAGATACATCGGGGCTCTACAGTATCTATCGCTTTACTGTGCAAGGACGCAGTGTGTCAAGCTTCGATATAAGCGCCATTTTACTACAAATAAACCACTGGATTACCTTCTGAGTAGGTGTTTTGCGGTGAGGAGTAAGGGCATGTGTAGAAAGTATATGTATGTTGCGTATAGTAATATGCAAACGCTGGATGTAGTTAATGGGACTGTCTATAAGATGAAGGTAGAATTGTCGGTAGAATGTAGTGAAAGGAACGATGATTTACACAGACATTGGATGTAAATAAATGTGACATATTGCGCATACATAGGAGAAGAAACCTAGTACTGTTCTGTCACACTACTGCTGGAAACAGTAAGTACCGTAAAACACCTAAGAGTAAGTATCTGGAGCGACCTAAAGTGGAATGATCACATAAAACGAAAGCGGATGTCGGGCTGAGAGAAATCTTAAAGCTATGTAATTCATCCATGAAAGAAGTTGCTTACAAAAGTATGCTACTGATAAAATCGCATTAAATGACTGTCTGTCGCTGACCTGCGAAGCAGCCGCGTCAATGCAGTGGATAGTGTCGGAAGCTCCCTGAGGCTGGTACACCCCCGTTCGAAAAACACAGCGTGTTTCTAAAAAAAACATTATGGGTAAATTTGAAGAAACTGCATTCAACGAAAGCTGGGGTGTCATGCCACAACCATCGTATGTCTGACTTACGAATAATATAAAAGAGTTAAGGGCACATACAGAGGCATACAGACAATTAGTTTTTTACTCGATCAGTCCGTGCGTAGAACAGGAATGAGTGTCGATATTGCTGTACACGAAAACCTGCAAAGAATCGACGATTGGCACAGAGACTGGATGTAAATAAATATAATGTACTGCAGATACATAGGAGAAGAAATCCTGTACTGTACGCTTACGCTATTGGAGCAAGCCGTATCAATTATTTAAAGGAAACGTAACCCACCCACGAAAGAAGCGAAGAAGCGGTTTTTTCTTGCCAGTTTTATTTGTCGGCCTGGGACCCTTACCACGTTGAATTAATAGAAGATCCAACCGTTTTGTTGGCGTGATTCCTGTTGTAGATGCTACAAGAGAGACAGTTTATTTTCTTCCCGCTGTCATATCAATGCACATTGGTGGAGTCTAGAGAGCTTTCTGTCGAATGGAGCGATACCGTTGCATTGTGATCGGATTGAGAGAGACTCTCTGAAAATATTAGCTGCACGAAACACTTAAAATGCATAGAATACCATTTGTAACGCATAGATGAGAAACCAACCCGGGAACTCTATATGTGGATGTTCGTCCTGTGTGTGTACCAAGTAAATCCCATCCACATGACACCTAAAGGCTCTAAACTACAATGCAATTCCGTCTTTCTAAAGAAGTTTAAATAATGGGTCTGTTTCTAAAACAACTACCGCCACACAGACGTGCACAGTTCATGTGGGAGAAGACATACGCTAACCCAGCTGAGATCTACATCAAAGTCATTCCATTCTCCAGTTTTTCTGCTCTTTCTTCCATAGAATCCCATTTACTGCAGTGATGAGAAATCATTAATCTTTTCTTATGCAGATGCAATTCCTAGGTTCAGATAATATTAAGTAGAATGAAAGGTCTAGACTAATTTGGAACCACTCTATCGAACGAGTATGTAACATTCTATTTTAAAAACATTTTTCTCGTAGGAGTGGGTTACAAACCAATACTTTCTTTCAACACTGAGTGTCGCATGAAAGATGTGGTTAGCAATATTTGTTTGGGTTGTCTCCAGCTACAAAATGGCGAAAACGAAATTTCAAATAGGTTTGTTTATAAATAACTCATCTGCCACCAGTCTCGATTTTCTTTATTTTATTTTTCGCACGAAGTGTTTTGTTTATATAAAATGTTTTCAGTGTTTAAAAGTGTACAACAAGTTGTGTGTGATGTTTAGTGTGTGTGAGACTCTGCAAAAATTGACCATAATGAAACGTAAAGTCAACGAAATGAAGCAGACTCTCATAGAAATGGCATAACAAACACAAAAAATGCACTTGAAAATGGGAATCATTTCCCGAAACGCGTCGTGCGAAAAATAAAATAAAGAAAATCGTGACTGGTAGCAGATGGGTTATAAACAAACCTATTGTTTTCATAGTCAAATGGTTCAAATGGCTCTGAGCACTATGGGACGCAACTGCTGTGGTCATAAGTCCCCTAGAACGTAGAACTACTTAAACCTAACTAACCTAAGGACATCACACACATCCATGCCCGAGGCAGGATTCGAACCTGCGACCGTAGCGGTCGGGCGGTTCCAGATTGTAGCGCCTTTAACCGCACGGCCACTCCGGCCGGCTTTTCACAGTCGCAGGCTTTCAGAACCATTTATAACGGATCAAATCAGAAATTGCAAATATCTTAATATCTAATGAAATGCCAGAGAAAGTGCACCAAAACTGTTAGGAAGAACGGCCTGTATCTCTGACTACTACAGTAGTGACAGTATCGTAGGACTGAAATGGAGAGAGCCATCTGTAATAGTTGGAAAGTCGGTTACTATAGTGAAGTGCAACTTTTTGATTAGGGCAGATGGGTTGGATGTTCAGGTTTGTCACTGTGAAACACAATTTCAAAGCAAACATATTATTTCTCCTGTAGAAAAAAGAAATGGTGACAGTGAGAGGAATCCTGGAAGGCACAGGAAAGTATTTCAAGAAAATATAAAAAAATCCATGTATGTGAGGGCCTTTAGGAGATTACTAGAGTGTGTTTAAGACAACCTACATGCAGTGTACGCAGCAGTTGCTCCGTGCACACGCCTTCATTTCTACTGAGCGCTAAGTGCATAGAGAAGTGGTAACCTACTGACCGATGAATCTACTGTCTATTCGCTCTCTACCCACTGCTGCCTAGCATGGTGGAGGGGCTTTATTTCAAGCATGGCCGATGTTGGCGAGGCATGCAAGCAGCTGTTGGCTGATTCTGCGCGTCCTCCGTAGATGCGAATTGACGACCGACCTGAACACAGCACGCCGGGGTTCGGTGGCATTGGCAAGCAGTGCAGTGACTGCCGACCCTGCACCAGCTACATTTTTTTTTATTTACATTCAAGTGTGTACGAACTGCCATTCCAGTCGTATCCCACTGGTCCTGATAGCAGAATTTATTTGAACTATGGATGTTAGTGTAGTTTATCGATGTCTTGTATGTCTTTTTAAAGTACATACATACCTGCAGAAATGTACCCATGTGGAATGTTTTAAATTCCCTACCATTTTTTAGACGCACGCTGTAATATCATGGAGTCAGATTCCACTTGGGTGGCTTGGTCGTGATGTCATAATGCGCAAGTCATTTGTTGGATCGTACATTACGCTAATTAAAGAAAGAGCCTCCAAGTTTTGACATTGACATTAGTGTATCGACCATTGTTTGTAATTTTCTAATAATGCAAGGACAAGTTCCTTACAGTGAAACATCCTTCATAAATGGATTTGGCACATAGCAGGACAGTTTTGCACTGTGTTAATTGTTAAACAAGAAAACATCTATATGTAGCACGAGTGTATTTGTTTTTATAATACACTATGGTAACATTATATAATAATATATAATACATATTCTGAGAATATTTCATAGGTATGACCAGCGACTGCAAGAGTGGTTAGTTGATTACAGAAAGAACATGGGAAAATAGGTATGAACACCAAACAGCTCACCAAGGTGCACAATGAGAGCAAGTAGCTATCAGTAGAATGATGAAACTGTACAACTAGCTCCTGAGAGGAGTGACTACTTTACAAATGGAGATTCATATTCAAGATTGACATTTTATACCATATTGATGATTAACTGTTTATTTTTTTAAGCAAATGGTTGAAATGGCACCAGAACTTTACTGACAAGCCTACTCTGCGCCAGCAGTTGGGATGGGCTTGTATGAACCTGTAGACTGTAGTCGTCCTCATATTTTTTTGTTTACCTTAAATAAATGCATATGTCTCCCATTCAGATCCTATCCCAATGGTGTTGGTAGCAGCACAAGTGTGGGAGATTGCTTAAAAGTTGGATATTAGTGTACTTTTGCGATGTCTTGTATGTGTTTTTTAAAGTACAAACATGCCTGTAGAAATATTCCTATGTAATTTTTTCATTTCCTGCCATTTTTTACAAGTCCACAGTACTATTGTGGTGACAGAATCCCCTTGGACTGATGGTGATGTCATAGAGTATAAGCAATTTATTGGGTCATAAATCACACTAATTAAATTAACGGTGACATTTTTAGATAGGCATCAAAGTTTTGATAGTAACATCATAATGTGTTGACCATGGTTTGACGCACTTCATAATGCATGGACAAGTTCCTTAGAGTGAAACATCTTATATAAATAGACCTTGTATGTAGCAAGAGTTTAGTTTTCTGAACTGTTAAACATGAAACTATGAGGTATCAGTGTAATTTGTATGCAGGAAGTGTGTATCTGTTTAAATAACGTGCTATGGTAATTGTTAAACATTAAAAGTTTCGTATTTACAACAATCTATGTGTGTTTTTGGACGACGATCTTTTAAAAAGTTTTAAGTGAGTATTTGAAATAATGAGAGCAAATTTCAAGGTTTGAACAAAAATTGTAAGAAATTGCTCCAAAGCTGTAACAAATATCCCCAAAACAGTAAACAGCAGTGGAAGGTGATCACACGTTGAATTTCTTGCAAACAATGCTGTCGGGCAGAACAGTTCGCTGCTGATGCTACATGGTGATGTTGATCGACCACTATACAGTGCATGAATGCCAAGTCCATCTCATGATGGCTACCATATACAGATGAGTGGTGGGAGATAAGCCACAACCATTTTGAAGAGGTATGTGAAATGTCTTACGTGGCCATGATCTTATTTATGAGCTAAAAATTGTTGTAATTTAGCCAGTAGAATTACAGCCCATCTTTCAATTGGCCTAGAGGAATGGGGGAGGGGAAGGGAGATGTTGGCCCTTTTTTGGGTCATAAATTAGAGCCAAAAATATAAGGTGAAAATCATCTGGTCATAAATTAGACTTGCATAAACATAAGTTAAGAGCACAAGTCCATGGTCCGTTTACAAAAATATAGGATATATTGAAATATATATTGAGATAATCAGCAACCAGTTGCACAAAAGAAATTTAATTTCTTAACCGGTTTTGGACACTTAGCACCCTTCTTCAGAAGGTTATACACATCACATTATTTGCGCCTGTGAACAGCATCTTATTGTTGACACTCGCAGATAATGCGACAGGTATACCTTCTGAGGAAGGAAACCAAGTGCCCAAAATAGGTTAAGAAATTAAATTTCTTTTTTGCAGCTAGTTTCTGATTATTTCGATATACACTACTGGCCATTAAAATTGCTACACCAAGAAAAAAATGCAGATGATAAACGGGTATTCATTGGACAGATATATTATACTAGAACTGACATGTGATTACATTTTCACGCAATTTGGGTGCATAGATCCTGAGAAATCAGTACCCAAAACAACCACCTCTGGCCGTAGTAACGGCATTGATACGCCTGGGCATTGAGTCTAACAGAGCTTGGATGGCGTGTACAAGTACAACTGCCCATGCAGCCTCAACACGATACCACAGTCCCTCAAGTGCATGAGGACAACACTAACACCCAGTCATCTCGAGGGAGGTGAAAATCCCTGACCCCGCTGGGAAACGAACCCGGGACCCGTGCTCAGGAAGCGAGAACGTGACCACGAGACCACGAGCTGCTTACCTGAGTACCTGCAAGTACATCATTAAGCTAATGGGCGAATTATGAAATGAAAAGGACAGTGGAAATGAAAATGAAATGGTGGTACAACACGTTGCGGGATTTTATTGATATGGCTATCGTCAAGGTGAGTGAATGTCCAGCGAAATCAGTGTAGAAAATAGAATGAGTCTGAACTAGCGTAGAGTTGTTGTCGTTGTGGGGCTTGTGGAGACGTCAACGCATTCGCCAGCAATAAGAGCATTGAATTATTACGCATCAACTGTTGTCTACTACCCGTTCCGTAAGCTAAAAGGATGTTGGACCCGAAGAATAGTGATGAGAACAGGTTTGTACAGTTTTTCAGAGTACTTCAAAAACCGAACAATCTATGGTTTGTCAGTGGCTTTCCTGTGAAGGTACATGCACTGAAAATACTGTAAAAACTTTTTGTCGAAATACTTGTTCTTATGTTAATTTGACAAGTACTTGATTATATCTATCTTAAGAAAATAATTCTAACAAAGATTTTGTTGCTGCTAAATAAAGGGTTAAATAAAGTCAGCATGTTCCGCTGATTGAAATATGGTCGTTTAATTTCTCTATACTCATGTTAAAAAAAAAAAATACTGCACCACAGTTTACGGCTCATCCTAACCAAACACGAGGCAGTGCAATAACATGAGGCAGTGTAAAGCAAGTAGACTTTGTTAAATAGCCGATAGCGATGAAAGTTTACTGTTCTCACGATTTTCGAGTGAATCGAAGCAATCATGAACACGTGGTGTTGGAAACTTTCAAAATTGTATCTGGAGTGGAAAGTACAGCGATAAATTTTTCAAGTCCTTAATTGTTGGGTGCGTACAGCCCTCGTAAATCTGTGTTTCGTGTGCCGTTTTACGTTCGTCTTCAAAGAGTTAATTTACTGATTCCTCTATTTTTCCTAAGAGGGCCACCTTTGAGCACGGAGCTTTAGAAAGCCAGGCGCGCAGAGGAACGTATCAATTGAGACGTCCTAATGTCGACCGCGAGTGGATCGGATGATGAGAGGTTACGGAAATCGACGTTAACTAATGGCTTCATCGAGTAATTTAACGTTGCTTATTTCCGGACCGTTTCACCCGTAGTCGCCGCAGCAGTAGTTAGAGAGCCGTACTGAATCTTTCAAATCCCTGTTCGACTAGCTGTCGTAAATTATCTCATGTTCAGAGACTCCTCGAGTTGTTCTCTTGGGCTGTAACCGTTCGGATACGACAGATATTGGAGACTGAAATGCCAGCAATGAGCTGTGTATGGATTGCTAGCCGGCACCGCTCTTTCACAGATGGCCGCCGGATTTCCCGCTGTTGTGGGCAGCGCGTGGCGGCAGAAGCTGAACCGCTGTCACTGTGCGGGTGGCGGTGACGTAGTGTGGTGGGGGAGACGACAGCAACAGGTGGCCGCCGCCGATCCAGCACAGAGGCCTCGCTGCCACCTTCGCGTCTCGGAGGGCATCTGCAGTTCACGCATCTTCTACCGAGGGCTTCGTGGGAGGGGGAGGCGCTGCTGCCAATGCCAAGCTGACATCTGCGATACCACTCTCCAATCCCCACCCCCTCTCACTTCCGTTCGCGAATGGCGAGTGAGAAGAGCAATTGTCGGTAAACCCCTACATCAGCTCTAATTTATCAGATTGTATTGCTGTGGTCATTTCACGAGGTGTATATGGGAGAAAGTAATATGAGTCGACTAGTGTGACAATTATCGCACAATCAGCTTAACGGCTCTTGCATCCAAGTTGCTGACGAGAATAACATACAGAAGACTGGAAAAGAAAATTCAGTATCTGTTAGATGACGACCAATATTGCTCTAGGAAAGTTAAAAGACACCAGACAGGCAATTCTCACGTTGCTGTTGATAGTGGAAGCAAGCCTGAAGAAAAATCAACACACGGTCATAGGATCTGTCAATCTGGAAGAAGTATTCGACAGTGCAAAGTGGTGCAAGACGTTCAAAATTCTGAGAGAAATAGAGTAAGCTGTAGGAAAAGACGAGTGATATACAATATGCAGAAGAACCTAGAGGGAACAATAAAACTGGAAGATCGAGAACAGAGTGCTCACATTAAAAATGGTGTAAGAGAGGGATGTAGTTCTTCCATCCTACTGTTCAATCTATACATCGAAGAGGCAATGAAGGAAATTAATGAAAAATTCAAGAGTGGGATTAAAATTCAAGGTGAAAGGAGATCAGTGATAAGAATCGCTGATGGCATTGCCATCTTCAGTGAAAGTGAAGAAGAATTTCAGGATCTGTCGAATGGAATGGTTCAAATGGCTCTGAGCACTATGGGACTTAACATCTGAGGTCATCAATCCCCTAGACTTAGAACTACTTAAACCTAACTAACCTAAGGACATCATACACATCCATGTCCGAGGCAGGATTCGAATCTGCGACCGTAGCAGCAGCGCGGTTCCAGACTGAAGCGTCTAGAACCGCTCGGTCACGGCGGCCGGCTGCGGCGTTAAGACACTGCACACCAAACGACAAGCTTCTGCTCATGCAATGACGTTTCGTGGAAGTTACACGGATTATCCACTGCCCGGAACCCGAGATTCAGTGAGTTGACGTAACCTCTCTGGTGAAACCAGGCTCCATCAGACGTAAAGAGCAGATCCGTGTCCAAGCCATTCATTGTTATCTCTGTGAATAGCCACTCACAAAACTGGAGGCGCTGAGGAACATCTGATGGTTTTAATGCATGAACGACAGACACTCGGTAGGCACACATGTGCAGGTCCAGGTGGAGTACAGGGTGATTCAAAAAGAATACCACAACTTTAGGAATTTAAAACTCTGCAACGGCAAAAGGCAGAGCTAAGCACTATCTGTCGGCGAATTAAGGGAGCTATAAAGTTTCATTTAGTTGTACATTTGTTCGCTTGAGGCGCTGTTGACTAGGCGTCAGCGTCAGTTGATGCTAAGATGGCGACCGCTCAACAGAAAGCTTTTCGTGTTATTGAGTACGGCAGAAGTGAATCGACGACAGTTGTTCAGCGTGCATTTCGAACGAAGTATGGTGTTAAACCTCCTGATAGGTGGTGTATTAAACGTTGGTATAAACAGTTTACAGAGAATGGGTGTTTGTGCAAAGGGAAAAGTTCTGGACGGCCGAGAACGAGTGATGAAAATGTAGCACGCATCCAGCAAGCATTTGTTCGCAGCCCAGGAAAATCGACTCGCAGAGCTAGCAGAGAGCTGCAAATTCCACAATCAACTGTATGGAGAGTCCTACGAAAAAGGTTAGTTATGAAACCTTATCGTCTGAAATTGGTTCAAGCACTGTCTGCAGCTAATAAGATTAAAAGAATCGATTTCTGTGATTTTATCCTTGCTCAAATGGGGCACTGAGAATCCGCGGGAAACAACTCAGTATGAACGTGACTCGCCTAAGGTGAACGTTTTCTGTGCCATTTCAGCCAATAAAGTTTTTGGTCCCTTTTTCTTCGAAAGTGCTACTGTAACTGGACTACAGTATCTGGAGATGTTAGAGAATTGGCTGTTCCCTCAGCTCGAACAAGAAGCACAACAATTCATATTTCAGCAGGATGGAGCGCCACCACATTGGCACTTATCTGTCAGTAACTACCTGAACGTCAACTACCCGAGGCGATGGATCGGCCGCCAGGCATCCCGTGACAGAGCACTTCATCGCTGGCCTCCACGAAGCCCTGATCTTATCCCCTGCGAATTTTTCTTATGGGGGTATGTTAAGGATATGGTGTTTCGGCCACCTCTCCCAGCCACCATTGATGATTTGAAACGAGAAATAACAGCAGCTATCCAAACTGTTACGCCTGATATGCTACCGAGAGTGTGGAACGAGTTGGAGTATCGGGTTGATATTGCTCGAGTGTCTGGAGGGGGCCATATTGAACATCTCTGAACTTGTTTCTGAGTGAAAAAAAAAACTTTTTAAATACTCTTTGTAATGATGTATAACAGAAGGTTATATTATGTTTCTTTCATTAAATACACATTTTTAAAGTTGTGGTATTCTTTTTGAATCACCCTGTATTTGTCTGCATGATCGATGTGACATGTAGGTCTCTTGCGACAGGCGTCGGGTTGATTTGGCTGAAGCATTTTCTGGTGAACTACAGCCACATTTTGTGGTGTGCGGGCACGTTTTGGAATGTTTCTTTGACTTGCTCAAAACAGATCCTGTCTGACGCCATGCTCGGACGAAGCGTAACAGCAAACAACTGATCATAAAGTTTTCGCGATTTTGTTGTCTCGTAACTTTCCACAATGTATACCTGCTGCTCCACTGTGAATACCATCGTCCCCAATGCGCTGCTCCACCCACATGGACACAGTTCAGCACTACGCTCTGAACCGGTGTGACAGGTCACGTGACAGGCGTACATGTGGTGTGGTGTGAGCGTCACGGGGTGTGGTTCAAAGCATACATTCACTTTCAACCATATCCACTCGTCCGGGATACTTTTATGTGGCCAGGCTGTAACATTCCCAGAAAATGGAGAAATAAAAATAAATTGTATAATCCTCAGTATACCCCATCTTCCTCGAGAACGCTTAACTTGAGATTCAGTAAAATCGCAGGCAACTGTTGTTAGAAATGTAGGAGCAGATTGTTTTTATTAACAGAGATTTTTCTCAATACAGAGGTTTCTTTACTTATAACAATACCTGAGAAATTTTAACATGTTGACACACATTTCCCAGCATGAGATTTTCACTCTGCAGCGCTGATATAAAACTTCCTGACACATTAAAACTGTGTGCCGGACCGAGACTCGAACTCGGGACCTTTGCCTTTCGCGGGCAAGCACTTGCCAAGGGCAAAGATCCCGAGTTCGAGTCTCGGGCCGGCACACAGTTTTAATGTGCCAGGAAGTTTCAACACACATATTGAACACTGACTCTTCAAGAGTTCCTCCATGCATGCTCACTTCTCATACGCAGCTGTACATCTTGGAGCCAAGTAATAGTTACATGTCGTCCTCTTTTCCTTCTTTCTTCAGTTTTCCATCGTGTAAGATGTGGAATACCAATTTCCTGCATTCTTTCCACACAACCATACAACTGCAATTTTCTTCTATCCAACACACCACATATCTTTTCTTTCACGTCTATTGTGTTTATCACTTCATTCTTTCTTACGTTGTCTTTCCTTAAAGTTCTTAACGATCTTCTCCAAAAGTCCATCTTTGATAATTTCAGTTTATTAATACGAGGGTAAGTCAATTATTATCTGCAATTCAGGTATATTTTTGTTTATTTTGGTAGTACTGTCGATTTACGTTCATGGCGCATGCTTTGTTGATTTGTTGTTATATCTTCGCAATTTTCAAGCTGATAGTTTAGTTTCGTTATCCCTGCCGTGCTCTTAATCATGGCTACTCCGCTGTCTATTTGCACCAAAGAAGAGCAACGTTCAGTGATCCATTTTTTTGTGGTCGGAAGGCGTATCAGGGGTCGAAATTCATCGAAGACTTTCGGTACAGTACGGGAACAGCGTTTTGCCACAACGGAGTGTCAAATGGATTGAAAAATTCCGAAATGGTCGCACAAGCGTTACGCACGATGAAGGAACCGGACGACCGTTTACCGCCACAAATGAAGAAACCATCAAGCGTTTACGTCAAATGATTCTCTGAGACATACGATTAAGTAATGGCAAAGTAGCACATCGTCTGCAAATTAGTCACGGTCTACGACATCATCCACAACAGATTTGGGTTTCATAAAGTTTGTGCTACATGGATCCCAAAACAACTCACACAGTTGCATAAATAGACGCGCTTGGCCATCTGCAAAAAGCATTTGGATCGCTATGGTATCGAAGGGGACAACTTCTTATACAAGATCGTTGATGGTGACGAAACAAGGATCCGTCATTACGAGCCGGAGAGTAAACGGCAGAGTATGGAATGGAAAAATCCAAATTCGTCGCGCAAGAAAAAGTTCAAGACCCAATCGTCCGCAGGAAAACTGATGCTTACGGGTTTTTGGGACGCACAGGGTCCAGTACTGGAACGTTATGGGGAAAGGGGCACAACAATAAACAGTGTACGTTACAGTGAGATGCTTACTGCCAGGCTGAAGCCTGCAATTCGAAGCAAATCCCGAGGATTGCTGTCAAAAGGTGTTCTGTTGCACGACAGGCCGGCCAGTGTGGCCGAGCGGTTCTACGCACTTCAGTCTGGAACCGCGCGTCCACTACGGTCGCAGGTTCGAATCCTACCTCGGGCATGGATGTGTGTGATGTCCTTAGGTTGGTTAGGTTTAAGTAGTTTTACGTTCTGGGGAACTGATGACCTCAGATGTTAAGTCCCATAGTGATCAGGGCCATTTTTTGTTGCACGACAATGCCCGTCTGCATACTGCTGCCCACACTGCTGAAACGCTCCAGAAACTCAAATTTGAAGTACTGGATCATCCCCCATATAGTCCCGATCATGACCCTTTTATCACTTGTTTGGTCCATTCAAATAGGCATTAAGGAGCCGTCGATTCGCCTCGGACGAAGCAGTGAAAGAAGCGGTGCATTTCTGGCTTGCAGCTCAACCGAAAACCTTCTTTTATGAGGGCATCAGGAAGCTTGTACAACGATAGATCAAGTGCATCGAAACGCAAGGAGACTATTTCAAAAATGATGTTCTTGTAAGTTTCCTATTTGATTACAATAAAATTTTATAACTACTTTGCGGACAATTGACTTACCCTCGTACATTTCTGTTTAGTTGCAATAGATATTCTCTTGTTCTCAGGTTTGTCGGCAACATTTATAGTTCTCCATTTCCCCCCATCTTCTGCAAGGTTCTTCAGTTCCGAGCGTGTTGTCAGTTTGGGATCTTGTTTCATCTGTCTGATGCACGTCTTGGTCTTTCTAATGCATACTCCTCAGGTATTTTGCTTCTATTAATTTCACACTGAATGATCATTGTCTGTACAGGAGTCCAACCATTCAATTCCTTTGCTCATTTACAGTCCTCTTCATTGACTATTCTCTCCGTCTATGAAATCACTTGGACTGCTCTCCGACGCCATGCCTCAGAATCCTCACGTTTCTTCGATTCTGGCTTCCTTTCTGTCCATGTCTTCATCTTCTTCTTGAATGCTGTTTTAGCTTGATAAATTCCTACTGTCAAGCTAGACAATGTTTCTGGGTGCATTACATATTCCCACCTATCGGTAGTACTGTGGAACATTATCGTTTTGATAGTCGAGGCGTTATGGTGTTGGATGCATACCACTGCATGGGCATGCTGACTTCCAAATCTTTGAACAGGGTACACTCTCCGGTCACACTGTACTCTTTCCCCATGTGCGTATTTTCAGGGGTTCATTGGCCCCATCTTCATCTTTATGGATGACAGTGCTCGATCTCATCGAAAGCGTAGGTGGAGGAGTTCTCGAAACAAGAGGTCCTCGGCACGAATCCACCAGGCGGACTTGTGTCGAGGTCCGGTGAGACGGCCAGTCTGTAGATGGTTTTTTTGGCGGTTTTCCATCTGCCTCGGCGAATGTGGGCTGGTTGCCCTTATTCCGCCTCAGCTACACTACGTCGGCGATTGTTGCGCAAACAAGTTCTCCACGTACGCGTACACCACCATTACTCTATCTCGCAAACATAGGGGTTACACTCGTATGGCGTGAGACGTTCTCTGGGGGGTCCACCGGGGGACGAACCGCACATTGATCCTGGGTTCCGTGTGGAGTGGCGGAGGGGTGAAGTGGACTGCGGTAGTCGTCGTGGGGTTGTGGACCACTGCGGCTGCGGCAGGGACGGAGCCTCTCCGTCGCTTCTAGGTCCGCTGTTAAAATACAACATACAACTACTTTTGTCCTTAAGTTTTGTAAATTATTGTATGTATTTCTGAAAATATCTTGTTCATGACTTCTTTGACGTTTTGGAGACTATTTGCTGAGTCGGCTAACACTGCTGCTAAGCATTTTTTTCCCCCTTCAGCATGTGTCCTTACATTCGTTTATTGCATCCTCATTGTATACAGTGAAGAGAAATGGGGAAGGCTGCAACCTTGTCGAGCACATCTACTTACTTTTACAGATTTTGCATCACTGTCTTCTATTTTGGCAACTGCTGTCTGATTCTACGAGGGTAATCCCAAAAGTAAGGTCTCCTATTTTTTTGTAAGTACATAGACCTGTTTATTTCTATGATGGTTTCATCAGTTTACAGCTTGAATATTTAGCTATTTTTCGACATAATCACCATTTCTGTCAGATGCATTTTTGTAGACGATGTGGCAGTTTTTGTATGCCCATGTTGTACCAGCTCGCCGCCATGCTGTTCAGAAAGTTATGAACCTCTTCTTTCACCTCGTCGTCGGAGCTGAATCGCTAGGGCTACAATTAACGCTGACAGGTACTGTGAGACTGAAGACATTCAAACGGGCAATTCAGAACCGGAGAAGAGGAATGTTGAGCAAGGGCGTGCACATTCTCCATGACAACGCTCGGCAAACCATTGCTCTTCTGCAAAAGTTTCAGTGGAACATAATCACCCACCCACCCACCCTATAGTCCTGACTTGGCGCCCAGTGACTGTCACCTGTTCCCTAGGTTAAAACAACATTTGGCCGGAAAGCGATTTAGCTCCGACGACGAGGTGAAAGAAAAGATTCATAACTTTCTGAAGAGCATGGCGGCGACTGGTATGACATGAGCATACAAAAACTGCCACAGCGTCTACAAAAATGCATCGACAGAAATGGCGATTATGTCGAAAAATAGCTATACGTTCAAGCTGTAAATGATGTAAACCATTGTAGAAATAAACAGGTCTATGTACTTATAAAAAAAATAGGAGACCTTACTTTTGGGATTACCCTCGTAGTAAAGCGGCTGGATTGTTTTTTTGCCTCAGTGATCCAGCTTAATACACATTAAAATTTGCATCATTTAGGCGAATTTATACTGCCGAAAGACTTTTCTAAATCAATAAAGCCTGCAAAACAGTGGGTCATCAATTCTCAGCATTTTTTAAATACAGTATTCTAAGTTAATTTTTGCTTATCTAGTACCTTTGTCTCTCCTGAGACCAAACCGATCTTCAGCGAGGTTTTTATTGTCGAAGGCAGAATCCCGTGCTGGAGGCCTGCCGCGGTGCGCCGTTTAGACGTATCAGGACGGTTAACCGGCGGAAACCGAGCCGCTTCGCCCTGGGACTGCGACGCCTGGCCGCTACGCTGCAGAGCGCTGGCGGCTGCTGGGCAGCACAGCCCGCTGCAGTGGGTGGGTGGGTGGTGGGACCGTAATTAAGCCGTTGGCCGGGCATCGGCCGTATCTCTCCGTCCGGCTGGCGATTAACAAACAGGGGGGCGGCCTGTCCGGCGGGGCTCCTCTCCCGGTCGATTGCTCCTCCGGTAGCGCAAAAAACTCGCCGCGGAAGGCGTCCGTCTCCCAGAGACCGTTGTTGCGCAATGGACGGTTACTACGCGTCACCACTCTTCAGCCCCGGCCACCGTTTTCAGGTCGTGCAGTTTCCACATTACACACTCGCATTATCAGGACCACCACTTAGATGAAGGGACTCAGGTCGTTCATTGTAAACTAGGTCTGCATTGTGTATAAAAAATAGAAGTTCCCATAGTGTTACAGTGGACGCAGATTGCAACAATACAACAAGGGCCGGCTCCAGGCTGGGTCAAAGTCACCTGACTATGGAATGAAACTGAATGAGAGTTGTAGTAGCATCTCTGTACCTTTCACGCTCCGAGGAAGACATCGTCACAGAAACACTAAAATGTGGTACACTGAAGAGTCAAAGAAACTGGTATAGACAATGCGTATTCAAATATAGATATACGTAAAGAGGCAGAAGACGGCGCTGTGGTCGGCAACTCCTATATAAGACAACAAGTGTCTGGCGCAGTTGTTAGATCGGTTACTGTTGCTACAATGGCAGGTTATCGAGTTTTAAGTGAGTTTGAGCACGGTGTTATAGTCGGTGCACAAGGAATGGGACACGACATTTCCGAAGTAGCAATGAAGTGAGGAGTTTCCCGTACGCCCATTTCATGAGTGTACCGTGAATATCAGGAATCCGGTAAAATATCAAATCTCCTACATCGCTGCAGCCGGAAAAAGATCCTTCAAGAACGAGACCAACGACGACTGAAGAGAATCATTCAACGAGACGGAAGTGCAACTCTTCCGCAAATTACTGCAGATTTCAGTGCTGGGCCGTCAACAAGTGTCAGCGTACGAACCATTAAATGATACATCACCGTTATGGACCTGCGAAGCCGAAGGCCCACTCGTGAACCCTTGATGAGTGCACGACATAAACCTTTAGGCCTCACCTGGGCCCGTGAACGCCGACATTGCACTGTTCATGACTGGAAACATGTTGCCTTATCGCACGAGTCTCGTTTCAAATTGTATGGGTGTGGAGACAACCTCATGAATCCATGGACCCTGCATGTCAGCAACAGACTGTTCAAGCTGGTAGAGGTTCTGTAATGGTGCGGGGGCGTGTGCAGTTGGATTGATATGGGACTCTGATACGTCTACATACGACTCTGACAAGTGACACGTACGTAAGAATTGTGTCTGATCGCCTGCAGTGGTGTGGCGCGTGTGCAGTTGGAGTGATATGGGACCCCTGATACGTCTACATACGATTCTGACAGGTGACACGTATGTAAAAATCCTGTCTGATCACCTGCATCCATTCATGCCCATTATGATTTCCAACGGACTTGGGCAATTCCAGCAGGACAATGCGACACGCCACACATCCAGAATTGCTACAGAGTGGATCCAGGAGCTCCCTTCTGCGTTTAAACACGTCCTCTGGCAACCAAACTCCCCAGACATGCACTTTATTGAGCATACCTGGGATGCCTTACAACGTGCTCTTCAGAAGAGATCTCCACCCCTCGTACTTTTGCTTATTTATGGACAACCCTGCAGGATTCATGGTGTCAGTTCCCTCGGGCACTGCTTCAGATATTAGTCGAGTGCATGCCATATCGTGTTGCGGCACTTCTGCGTGTTCGCAGGAGCCCTACATGATATTAGGCAGGTGTACCAGTTTCTTTGGGCCCTCAGAGTATAATAGTACCAAAAAGTAAATGATAAAGAATATTTCTGATATAATGTGGTGTACTGGGTATCTCTCCTAAGAGTCGTCAGGTGCTTTTTTTCTAATGTTTCGGCAGATGTTCGCAATTTCGTTTCTGCGTTGTGTACGTGGTCAGCCTAACCAAACCAATTACTACTGGTCACGTCTTCCATCATGCGACGCCCAGTAAAAAAAAAAAAAAAAAAAAAAAAAAAAAAAAAGAAGTCGTCAGTTTGTTTCCCATTAAAAATCCCAAATAAGTCCCGTTCGATATTTGTTTCATCGACACGTATTAACGGGGACTGTAAAATACGAAGAGCAAATAACAATCCAGCGAACACTACGGACGGCGAACTACTCGCTGTTGAGAGGAATGTCGTTACACGTATTGCCAAATGCACTGAGGTTGTCGGACATCATTTTGAGCATTTATTGCATTAATGTGGTAATTGCAGGTAATCACGCTGTAACAGCATGCGTTCTCAGAAATGATAAGTTCACAAAGGTACATGTATCACATTGGAACAACCGAAATAAAATGTTCAAACGTACCTACGTTTTGTATTTTAATTTAAAAAACCCACCTGTTACCAACTTGGCGGTAGCAGTGAGCGCGGGCCAGGGCAGTAATCTCGCTGCTGTAATACTGGTTATTCTTCGAGGTTTATTGTCGCTGTTAATATGTGTCGATAAAACAAATATCGTACTAGGAACATCACACTACGCTAACCTGGAACCACTCTATAGAATATACACGTAAAACTCCGTTTTTAAAATGCATGCTCCCACTATTATTTACTGATCGTTTTACGAGATGGTCATTTTACATCTGGCATTTCGTGGGGAGCCAATATTTTTCTTAATTTACGGCCAATTTTGAGCTTGATGCCCTAAAACTCCAAGATGCTACTCCAGGCGGGTGTAAAATGAATGTGCGCAAGGGAAAATAATGAACGCTAAAATGAAGATTTGGCCCTGTCTGACTACTCCCTGAAGCAGATCTTAGGATCTCTTAATGATGATATCTCCTCCTTCTTGCTCTCTAACATATAAATTACAACACAAACATAAATTGGTGGTTAAGGGAGCTAGTAACTATAAAATGATAAATGCTGTTTCTGGTTATACATTTATTGTAGATTAAAACCCATTTATATTGCAACTATTTATTCATCAATGTCCAGTGGACATAAATAGATACAAATGAATTTCCTTACCAGTACGATTGATCAATTGTCCAAATCTGCCCCTTTTTTCGGCTACGCGATCTAATATAAATAACGCGAGACGACTGACATCATCTATGTACCAAACACTAGAAGACACTACCTTCAAAGATGATCTGCAGTGGTGTACAACCTCAGTGGAAATAAAATTTACGTGATCACAGCTGTTTAACTTTATAGCCCTAATAAGCCGAAGCAATTAGCAATATCACCGAATGTACTGCGTCCGGTGCATCGGAGTGGAGGTTCTCGTACGCGTCTAAGACGAAGGAAGAACTCCAGCCACAAAATATATAAAAAAAACCTCATTCAAACACTAGGATGTCACAAGACGGTCCTTTGACTAGTATAATCTAATACTGTCTCTTCCTCTCTGTGTACTACTGACAAGAAAAGCCAACTCCGAGCCACAAGGACGGAGTTCAGATAACGTCTCAACGTGAGTATAGGCAGAAGAAGTGCTCTCAATCACTGAACGCTGCATACTCAACGATGACTCCCAACCTGCTTCAAAATGGTTCAAATGGCTCTGAGCACTATGGGACTTAACATCTGTGGTCATCAGTCCCCTAGAACTTAGAACTACATAACCTAACTAACCTAAGGACATCACTCACATCCATGCCCGAGGCAGGTTTCGAACCTGCAACCGTAGCGGTCACGCGGTTCCAGACTGAAGCGCCTAGAACCGCACGGTCACACCGGCCGGCCTCACAACCTAGAGGCGAAGTCCAGAATCGTATAAGTTCACAACATTACAGTGCCTAACAGCTCTAACTATAAAATCTCGTGAGAGTAAAGACAGTAAATCCGTCTGTACCAACAAAGCTGATACTGAGCGACCGTCAAACCCGGGCGCTCAAAACGGGAGACTTCTTGTCTCCACCGCTGGCTTCCCAGGAAAGCTTGGCTCCCCTCCTTCGTAACTCAGAAGTCGAACCATATTCCTGAAACCATGGAATTTTCTCCCTCTCTACAGATTCTTCCGAACGCCGACCAACCATATTTTAGTCCTTTGTCGTCCAGCGCGGAAAGTTTGCGAGGAAATACCTGTACTCATACAATGGGACGCTTCTCAGAGTAAAAATCCTCGGAAATTGTAACCTCCACCTCACTTATCGACCTCAATGACAGTAAAAATTAAACCACGTGTACCTAATGGAAATTTGGGAAAAGCAATCGTCACCGAAGTTAATCTGTTGGTAAAGAGGGAGGAAAGGGTTACATCTAAATGAAAGGAAAAATGCAAATGAAACTGGTGGAAATTGATTTTGAAAAAGGGTAAAGTTAATAAAGAAAGTAAATGTGCGGTCGTTACGTTAACAATTAACTGGCGTTAATTAGATATTTGAGATTTGGGGAAAATTACGGTCGCCAGTCCTATGGACAACTACTAAAATAACTGAAAAAGAAAGGTTATTGCACATTTAATTAGCACTAAAAGCGTGGCAGCTGAAGGTTAAGACGTGTTGTGTGGAAACTGAATGTTTGTCAGAAGTAATAAATTTCGCTACCATACAGTTCTAAAACTTTACGTGCTTTCAGTCTTCCTTGTTGGTTGATTGAAGGTTTGAAGTCGTCGATCGAGGAGGAGGCGACAATCTCTTATGTCGGCCGTAGCTGTTGCGTCTTCTTCTCGACACGGTCACCAGGCGAAACGGGCTCTTGATGTGTGCCAACTAATGTTTCCCGTCCGCGACACCATGCCAGAATCTATCATTGCAAGTCGAGCGGAATTACATGCTGCCTGACCCCGGAAGCGCAGTAACTCGCGGGAGCGTCACTCAACACACCTGCTCCACCACCGTACTCCGGCCAGACTCCCTCTCTGCCCGCGCTCCACGCGGCAGAGTTAACACTACCAAAGATCCTAAACACTTTGGTTCTCCACACGACCTATCGATGTAATCGTTCGATAGCATAGTTTTCCCTAGGCAAGAGCCAGCGTAAAAATACAAATAGTATTTGCGAAACAAACCAATTATACATCGACAAAAATGCACACACACATATATATATATATATATATATATATATATATATATATATATATATATATATATATAGTAAAACAATTACAATATATAAAGACACAAAAATGTCATATCTTCAGGTAACAAAATAAGGAAAAAATTTATAATACAATAGATGGAAATAGGAGGATATGCATTTCCGGCGTTACAAAATAACCCAGCCTGCGATTTCCGAGGTAACGCTTCCTCGTTCCTCTTTGCTTCGTCCAAGATTTCCAGAGTTTACGAAGTATTATCCAGTTATCAAATTGTTCAAATGGCTCTGAGCACTATGGGACTTAACATCTGAGGTCATCAGTCCCCTAGAACTTAGAACAACTTAAACCTAACTAACCTAAGGACATCACACACATCCATGCCCGAGGCAGGATTTCGAACCTGCGACCATAGCAACCTCTGCTAGTAAAGGCAATCTTTCTTCACGCCGTTTTGATAATAAAGACACTCCGTCACATGCAATGAGCGTTAACAATTATTTACAACGTGTACATGACAATGTCAGCCTTCCTTAAATATTCATACATACGATATACAACCTACCAAATGATACCTAATTCCGGTTGTAAATCACGGTAAAGTATGTAGATGAGTGCTTGTAAGGTGACACTGGAGTTGAAGTCCGATGACGTCTCAGACGTGCTCGATTGGAGACAGGCCTGGTGATTGAACAGGCCAAGGCATGTCGACACTCTGCCAGCAGTACGGGGGGCGAGCATTATCCTATTGGAAAACACCCCCTGGACTGGTGTTAATTACTGGCACCACGACAGGTAGAATCACCAGACACGTCCAGTTTTGCTGTCAGGTTGCGTGGAATGATTACGAGAGTACTTCTGCTGTCATATGAAATTGCACCACAGACCACAGCTCGAGGTGTTGGTTGCTGGACCTCAACTGGCTTCCTTCTAATCAACAAATGGTTCAAATGGCTCTGAGCACTATGCGACTTAACTTCTGAGGTCATCAGTCGCCCGGTTCCAGACTGTAGCGTCTAGAACCGCACGGCCACTCCGGCCGGCTCTAATCAACACATGGCCATCACTGACACCGGGACAGAAGCAGCTTTCATCAGAAAACACAACAGACCTCTGCCTTGCCCTGCAAATGAGCTGCCGGCCGCTGTGACCGAGCGGTTATAGGCGCTTCAGTCTGCTCGTGGTCTTGCAGTAGCGATCTCGCTTCCCGCGCACGGAGTCCCGGGATCGATCCCGGCGCGGTCAGGGATTTTCCCTGCTTCGACATGACTGGGTGTTCTTGTGTCGTTATCATCATTCATCCCCATTACGGTCGGAGGAAGGCATTGGCAAACCACCTCCGCTAGGACCATGCCGCCGGCCGAAGTGGCCGTGCGGTTAAAGGCGCTGCAGTCTGGAACCGCAAGACCGCTACGGTCGCAGGTTCGAATCCTGCCTCGGGCATGGATGTTTGTGATGTCCTTAGGTTAGTTAGGTTTAACTAGTTCTAAGTTCTAGGGGACTAATGACCTCAGCAAATGGGTCCCATAGTGCTCAGAGCCATTTGAACCATTTTTTAGGACCATGCCTAGTCGGCGATGCGGGTCTCCCGCATCGTCCGCTACGCTCCTCTGAGTATGGGACCATCTCTTTATCTTATATTAATATTCCGCAGCAGTCAGCGAAGATAACGGATGTAGCATTATGGCGCTTAACTAATATTTTATCAGGGATCTCGTGTTATAATATGTGTCCTTTCAGACCAGCAGCCTATATCTTCTAAATATCGAAGTCTGATGTTTCCTTAGAAACTCTAATTTGTGATACCGCAGCTCAAACATGTAGTAAGAATAATTATGTCATTTTATGAATAAGCCTACCTTTAAATTCGCTTAAGATCGAAAATCAATTATAGCTACAACAGTCACTGAAGAGGAGGGCCATTGCTCTTTATTTTTGATGTTCGAATTGCGGTTGTTGCATCTGGACATTGTTCGTCACTGCACTATAGACCCAAGTCATATTTACGGAAATGCGTATAAACTCATTGACCTGTCCTTTAAGATATTTCGGCTCCCAGTCAACGCAATCACGGACGATGACATTGCGTGTTCGAAGAACCAGCTTCCGCAGTGCTGGCCAACTTAAGAAAAACATCGGCCGAGCAAAGGTGTTCTGCATATCGCTAGTCTAATGGAGAACTGGAACGTTTGGCAGCTATGTGACCGCAGATTTGTTTCCTGGAGTAATTCAGAATAACCGTGCTAAATTCATTCGATATTTTCTGGTCATTTTGATTAACTATTATGAATGATTCTCATTTAAGAGATGTTATAATGATAGCAAATTTATGCTGTGAATCTTGGTCAGGCAGAAGCTGCAGCTAATTTCGTCATTTACGTTGTGAATTATCTGCCTTAGCCATCACTGGGACAACCAGGGAGCAATATCTGCTGCAGCTGTTTTCTATCTTAGCGGCAAAGTGTTCGCCCTTCAGAGGGAAGATTGCATTAGTTTTTGGTTCTAATCACGCTGGTGACGAGATTTTTACCTCTTCTTTGAAAGAACTACTACCAAGCGGATCGATAATCAGTAAATAAATCTCAAAAAAACTTCCTCCTCATAAGAGAAGTTTTGTCGCTACCTGAAATCTTTATCTTGTAGATCTAAAGGTGAAGAATTTCTGTACTGCACACGTGCCAGTGCCTGCATCTTGAGCTTCTGTCAACTGTATTGACTTAATTGTGCCGCTGAATGACTTGCTAACTGCATTTCCCTATGTATCTACTCCACTGTTGCATTTCCATACTTTCCGTTAACGCTTCTCCAGCATGGCTGTGGAGTGAACAGAGACACAGACCGTGTCGAGGCTCAAATTGCGTAATATCTTGCTAATCGGTGACTATTTTGGGTACTTGTATTATAAAAAAAAGCTTTTTTCGTAATGTTACCGTGGTGAGTTATAGTTAATTTGTGTTAGTACAGTGCATACTAAACAACATTTTTATTGGTTTATTCAACACAACAGATTGATATAAAAGATAAATTAAGCAGCAACAATGTAGTCCCCCAGAGGTCAAATAACCGTCTCAGAATGCTCAGATAGATTTCGACTTCATGCCTTTAGACAGTATGTTGGTATCACTGAATCTCCTTGCATGTTAAGTTGTGTAACAGACAGCAAAGCTGTGCATTTGAGCATAACGAAAAAGCGAGAGAACTCGCGAATTGCTGGCCGGAGTGGCCGAGCGGTTCTAGACGCTACAGTCTGGAGCCGCGCGACCGCTACGGTCGCAGGTTCGAATCCTGCCTCGGGCATGGATGTGTGTGATGTCCGTAGGTTAGTTAGGTTTAAGTAGTTCTAAGTTCTCGGGGCCTGATGACCTCAGCAGTTAAGTCCCATAGTGCTCAGAGCCATTTGAACCAACTCGCGAATTCTGTCACCGACTATACAAACTAAGTATCAAATGCAGACCGGACGGAGATGCAGGCTAAAAGTGCGTGGTACAAAAATTGGCAATTAACTATTGACACAAATGTATGTAATATGGTGCGCTTAAGTAGACCGAAGTATCTAGGGTTAAAGCTGCGCAATAGTGCTGTGGTATTCCAGCCAGACATAATCGGTTCGAGCCCCGGTAACGGAAGCAATTTTCATTTTTCATCAGCAACATACACTAAAAAGAGCACGTAGTGACAGAGAACGCAAAATCGTAAACTTCGGCGGCCGACGGATGAATATCTGGCGCTGCAGCGCAATTTCACCTCGCAACTGCCAAGAATAGTAAACAGGGAACATGTCGATACGAGGTCATAAAGTCTTTACGAATTTCATTCCGTATGCTCAGTTGAACAGTAACTATGCCTCGCAGACAGGCGCGTGATTTATGCACGCAGTTGTCAGCATTTGAGAGAGGACGTGCAGTTGGGCTCAAAAAAGCGGACTGGAGTAATCGCCGAATTACTCGACATTTGATTCGAAACGAAGCCACTATTCGACGATGTTGGGAGGAATGGGTGAACCATGGCCGAACACAGCGTCAAGAACGATGCGGGCTACCTAGAGAGACAATACAACGTGAGAGCCAAGCGGCCGTCAGAAAGGCACTCAGAGGCCCGTATTCATCACTATCATCGATACGACGTGCCACTGGTGCTCCAGTGATCTCATGGACCGTTAATAGGCGGCTCTCAGAATCGGGGCTGAGCTCACGGCGCCCTTGCGACGATTACCATTGACCTTTGTTCACCAATAAGCCCGTTTGCAGTCGTATAGGGCGTACACGGCCTGGAATTTCATTGGTGGGTGTTGAATTGTCTTCAGTGCTGAGCCCCGACGAGCAGCGAAGATGTGTATGGAGACGCCACAGACAGCAGTTGGATACCAGCCCGACTGTCTCCCACCATACTGACCGACAACCAGCAGTGGTGGTCTGGGATGCCATTTCATTTCGTATCAGGAACCGTTTGGTTGTCATCCGCGGCGTCCTTACAGCAACGAGGTAAGTCCACGATATTCTATGCCCCGTATTGTTGCCCTTCACGGGAAGCCATCCTGCTCTTACACTTCAGAAAGATAATGTCAGCGCGCACATGAGGAGAGTTGCTACCTTTTGTCTTCGTGCTTGCCAAACCCTATCTTGGCAAGTAAGGTAGCCGGATCTCTCCCCCAATTGAGCACTTTTAGGCAGGGGACTCCAACCAGCTCGGGATTTTGACAATCTAACGGGCCAATTGGACAGAATATTCCACGACACCCAACAACTCTATCATTCAATGCCAGACCGAATAACTGGTTGCATAAGGGTCAGGGACGGACCAATCCGTTACTGACTTGTTCAATTTATGAAGCTGTTTCTCTTGAATAAAGCATCCAATTTTTCTGAAATTGTAATCATGATTGTATGGGCACATCACTTCTACCGATTTCGTCCCATTCGGATAACTCTTACGTGGCGCGTCGGTTTTTTTGTCTTAGAATGTATGTCTGAACAAAGGAAAGAGAGGGGGTGGCGTAAAGTTTCTTATCACCAAATTGTGCTTCAGTGTGCTAGATTTAACCCTAGAATTCGTAACCAGCATCCGTTGGAGGAAGGGCACATGATGTTCGATGATCCGTTCATGAAATGGGGACATTAAACTTGGTGACTCCACTTTGGTGTGTTCAAAAGGACGGGCGACGGGCGGGGATCCAGGATTTAGTTCAGGGGGGGGGGGGGGGGTGTTTGGGGTGGAGGATTCACAGTTGGTTACTACCTCCCCCTCCCGTTCAAATATAACTTGCCACCACCCGACCTTGTAACAAGGCAGACATACCTAAGATCAGAACAATAGTAAAATAACAGTAATACATACAAAATTTTTACACAGTCCAATCTAGCCACTGTCACGAATGACGATGATGAGGATGAAATGATGAGGACAACACAAACACCCAGTCCTCGGGCAGCGAAAATCCCCAACGCGGCCGGGAATCGAACCCGGGACTCCGTGATCCAGAGGCAGCAACGCTAGACACTAAACCACGAGAGTCGCGGAGGGGCGATACCGAATGATTAATGTTATTTCGTATTTGTGTTCTCGGCCTTTACATTTTAAGAGTTTTCCTCTCTTTGAAGTCTCATAATTACTGGCTTTTTTTTACAGTCTGTTTACTGCGTTGACTTCTGAATAGTCCCATTTACAAAGTTTAATAACTTATATTATAGTCGCAAGTTCGTATTAGCTTGATCAGGCGGAAATATTGTATCTAGATTACGTCAAAATTTCGTAAGCGCTGTTACGTCGCTCAACTCAGGGTTTAACTTGTGTATCAAGGACTCTCTCATTTTATAGTCGTTATCTAAAATCTTTAAAACACATTTCAGTACTGACATCTTCCTTTTTCCTGAGCTGTAGTCAGTGTGTAAAAGTTGTTGTGGCAGGTCGGTTTCATGTGGATCATCATCAGACTGTTAAACTGTTATATCTTGTAGCGCGATGTCGTCAGAGATTACAATAAAAAGAACAGAGCACGTGCATAAAAAGTTCTCGGTTTACTTGTCGAGTCAAATTTGAATAAAATGCCGAGCTTTCGATGACTACCTCCGTCATCTTCGTCAGGGATGACGGAGGTAGTCATCGAAAGCTCGGGATTTTATCCAAACTGGACGCGGCAAGTAAACCGAGAACTTTTTATGCAAGGACTCCGTCGCGAAAGACTTCGTAGTCAACAGAGCACGTGTTACTCATTCTGTGGAAGTTAAAACAAGATCTTTGGTTTTTGATAATGAAGTCTGAATTTCTGTGTAATAAATTACTTGGAGGAAAATGTATAAAGTAATTTCGACGCGTCACCTTATCACCTCATTCCCGATCCTACTACTTCACCTTGACTACAGTAAGCACTTCCAATTTGGTGCAGGTTGCAGCAGTTACGCAGAGATGAAAGGCTTTTGCACAGGATAGACTAGCGCATCAAACCAGTCTTTGTGCTGAAGACGACAACAACGATCAATCAGTGCCCATGAGGCTTACGTTACGTTGCAAATTTGTAAACAACACGTTCCTGGCTTGTGCGAGTCTTTTTTGCGTTTATCATGTTGACTGAATAAAAACAGACGCTATGCGGCAACAAAAACGAAATGATAGGTCTTCTAAATGAAACACGTTAGGTTGAAATTGAAATTTTATTTTGTTGGTAATTATTCATTTACAATTGTGCCTTTATTTGCTAAGTTCGTAGCATGTCAAATACTTGCACTCATCTTCAGCGGATACAAAAAAAGATTAATCATGTATAATCCCTTTACGGCATCTTCTCATACTTTTTTTATGATCCTGGATAGACGGGAATGTAAACCGTAAGTTTATTAATCCTAAGAGGCTCGTGTGTCAGAGACCGACACAAGAGAGTCTATACTTTGTTTTGTATTACCTGAAGATAGAGCGTAGCCCCCCGAAACGCGAAGTGATTGATGAAGAAACAGCGGAGTGGCGGGTTTACGGCGTTTTATTCTCCATCGGCAAAAAACAGAAGGGACTCCCAAAGGGAGCCGAGTGCTCCAGGCGGTCGCCGGGACGCCCGGTGGGTCCCGGTCTCTAGAGCGCATGCGCGGCCGAGTGCTGTGGTGGGGGGCGAAACGCCGGCCGCAGCTGGAGCACGCGGCTGCATGAGCTCAGTCTGTTGTCGGCTGTGGGCATGAGCGGTCGCGCCGTGGAGAGACGCCCCGAGTGACACGCGAGACCGTGCGACGTGTTGAGTGGCGAAGCGACGCCGCCATGGGGGGCGTGCTCGGACGACGACGGCGCCTCTCGCTGATCCTGGCCACACACTTGCCGCTGCTGCTGTGCGCCGCCGCCTCCAACAGTGGTGAGTAGTCCCATCCTTTAACACGGCGTTGTTGTTAGTTCACGAAAAACGCCTTCTCACATAACGAGGCGAATGTACTCGTTGTGGCCATGGAAATGCATGTTATGAGGCTGTGAACCTGCTAAATGGCTCACCCAATCACAGGAAACATTGTTGGCAAATGTGTTTGGAAGCAAGATTTCTGCAGTGGATAGTTATTAACATTCAACTGATACGAAATACTCTGCTAGTACCAATCACACCACTGTTCATCTTAGGTTTTATTTCAATACATGACAGCTCGTTGCGAGCATTTTCTTTTGTCTTAATTTATCAAGGCGGACACACAGCGTCTTTGTTGTTTTCTACAGACATAGACACAGCTTAATACGAACTAAAAGTATGCAAACAAGTTGATGTGATAGACCGATGTCGTCCAGTGTCGTACAATTATTGGTCGTAGGTTGTGTTCCAAAAATGAACAGCACAGAGACAGAAGTGATGACACTTTCTGCAGGACCCGACAATGATTTTTCAGGACAATGCTCGAGCACGTACAGTGCAAGCTGTTACTGATTTGTTTGACTGATGGGGCTGCTAAGTGCTATATCACTCCCCTGACTTAAGCCCTCATAAGTTCAACTCGATTTATAAACCGAAGGAAACACTTCACGGTATTCGCTTCAGAACTGCTACAAATTTGTCGGGCAACAGATCGCGCCGCTCGAACTGTCAACACAACTGGCACTGCTAAGAGTATCCTACGACTTCCACATCGCCGGCAACGAGTTATACACGAGCTGATGACTACTTTTAAGGTCAGTAAAACTCCGAAACACGTAGCTTTTTTGTACGAGCTGTAAATAAATAGTTGCCACTATTAAAGTTCCAACCCTCGTATTTCCTTTTTTGTGGATCGTAACGGCTCGTTAGTAATTCTTTGTTTGAAACTCTTCAAGATTAGAGTTTCTGATACACACAAAACTTTTAATTTCACTGGCCTGATAGTAATAAATATTGTTTTTTGGTGCATACAGGCTTCTTATTACAAAGATCCGATTCCATTACGAAGTTTGTGCACCACCATCACACAAGAAGTACTCTAAGCAAGGGAAACTCTAGCATTGATCGTGTAATTTTAAAACCTTTTCTTTTTTTTATTATTGGATATCGATTTCAATCAGAGTGATCACCTTCAGTGCAGCACATAATCGAGCACAATATATCTTCAAATATGGGTATTTATCGTGAAGAACATGTCAACTAGCGGGTAAGATTCAAACTAAATCTTAAATCTCACTTGGTAGTTGGCAGGTTTTTCACGATGGATACCCATGTTCGAGCTTATATTTTGTGCATGATTATACGATTCCACTGGAGTTAGTGTTGCACTGAGGATGATTGCTCTATGATTGAAATTGATATGTAATAATAATAATGAAACGGTTTTAGAATTATACGACCAATGCTGGAGTTTCCCTTGTTTACAATCTCATTTCAAAGATCTTATTGCAACAACGCTCGGTTTATTGTGATTTCTACGTGTTTTGCAGTTATGGGTTTACCCATCCTCTGGCATTCCTTGTTCTTATTGAACTCTGTGGTTGCTTATAGGTGCAGTATATAATAGGCCGAGATAAATATTTTTGCAGGATTCACCCACGTAGCTTTCTGTCATTGTCACCAAGATACTTCTCGGACAAGATAGTATAGACATCAGAACGGATGTCATTATAATGACATTACCTATTGAGATTTGTAATGGAGATAATGCGTTTTATAGTCCAGTATCTGCAGAGTACAATCGAGACATCATGCCCGCGAACGAACTCACTTTGATGATGTTTTCCTTGGCCTCAGGAAGACATTTAATTCAATTACGCTCTGCAACTCAGTGAAAGAAATACAAGCTCACCGAGTATCAGGCCAGATTTGTGACTAGATGTAGGACTTCCTTGCAGTTACACATCGCCCTTAACGGGACAAAATAGACGGATGTAAACGTAATTTCAGGAGTAAAATAAGAAAGCATGCTAGGACCATTCATATTCACAATAAGATCTAAATCATCTAGTGGATAACATCGAAAACTCCATGAGGCTGTTCGCAGATGATCTGGTCGTCTATAGGAAGGTAGCAATGCGAGAAGATTAGAGAATCGCATGAAGACCAGGAGAAGATTGATTATTATTGCAGGGAGTGGCTGTAACGTATTCCACTACACCGGTGGCGACAAATCACTGTAAACAGTCACTATCGTAAATTACCTGTGAGTGACCATCAGGAGCGACCGGTATTGGAATGATCACACAAAATAAATTGCAGAAATAGCAGATTCCAGGCTGAAGTTCGATGGAAGCTTCTATGGAAATGTAATTCATCCACGAAAGAAGTTACACTCCTGGAAATGGAAAAAAGAACACATTGACACCGGTGTGTCAGACCCACCACACTTGCTCCGGACACTGCGAGAGGGCTGTACAAGCAATGATCACACGCACGGCACAGCGGACACACCAGGAACCGCGGTGTTGGCCGTCGAATGGCGCTAGCTGCGCAGCATTTGTGCACCGCCGCCGTCAGTGTCAGCCAGTTTGCCGTGGCATACGGAGCTCCATCGCAGTCTTTCACACTGGTAGCATGCCGCGACAGCGTGGACGTGAACCGTATGTGCAGTTGACGGACTTTGAGCGAGGGCGTATAGTGGGCATGCGGGAGGCCGGGTGGACGTACCGCCGAATTGCTCAACACGTGGGGCGTGAGGTCTCCACAGTACATCGATGTTGTCGCCAGTGGTCGGCGGAAGGTGCACGTGCCCGTCGACCTGGGACCGGACCGCAGCGACGCACGGATGCACGCCAAGACCGTAGGATCCTACGCAGTGCCGTAGGGGACCGCACCGCCACTTCCCAGCAAATTAGGGACACTGTTGCTCCTGGGGTATCGGCGAGGACCATTCGCAACCGTCTCCATGAAGCTGGGCTACGGTCCCGCACACCGTTAGGCCGTCTTCCGCTCACGCCCCAACATCGTGCAGCCCGCCTCCAGTGGTGTCGCGACAGGTGTGAATGGAGGGACGAATGGAGACGTGTCGTCTTCAGCGATGAGAGTCGCTCCTGCCTTGGTGCCAATGATGGTCGTATGCGTGTTTGGCGCCGTGCAGGTGAGCGCCACAACCAGGACTGCATACGACCGAGGCACACAGGGCCAACACCCGGCATCATGGTGTGGGGAGCGATCTCCTACACTGGCCGTACACCACTGGTGATCGTCGAGGGGACACTGAATAGTGCACGGTACATCCAAACCGTCATCGAACCCATCGTTCTACCATTCCTAGACCGGCAAGGGAACTTGCTGTTCCAACAGGACAATGCACGTCCGCATGTATCCCGTGCCAGCCAACGTGCTCTAGAAGGTGTAAGTCAACTACCCTGGCCAGCAAGATCTCCGGATCTGTCCCCCATTGAGCATGTTTGGGACTGGATGAAGCGTCGTCTCACGCGGTCTGCACGTCCAGCACGAACGCTGGTCCAACTGAGGCGCCAGGTGGAAATGGCATGGCAAGCCGTTCCACAGGACTACATCCAGCATCTCTACGATCGTCTCCATGGGAGAATAGCAGCCTGCATTGCTGGGAAAGGTGGATATACACTGTACTAGTGCCGACATTGTGCATGCTCTGTTGCCTGTGTCTATGTGCCTGTGGTTCTGTCAGTGTGATCATGTGATGTATCTGACCCCAGGAATGTGTCAATAAAGTTTCCCCTTCCTGGGACAATGAATTCACGGTGTTCTTATTTCAATTTCCAGGAGTGTATTTACGGAACACTTGTTCGACGGTTCTCGAGTATTGCTCATCGGTCTGGGATTCTTTCTCAGTTGGTTTAATAGACGACATAAACAAAGGGCGGCGCCTTTCGCCACGGAATCATTTAGACGGGGCAAGAGCATTACAAAGTTACTCAACAAACTCCTAAGGCAGACGCTTCAAGAGACGCGTTGTGCATCACAGAGAGCTTTACTATCAGGAAATTCCGAGACAGCACGTCCCGGGAAGCCTCGGGGAACGTTTTACTTTCTCCCATATACGTCTCGGAAGATAACCATACGGAAAGGATTGGAGAAATTAGAACTCATCCAGAGATTTACCATTCTTCCCACACGCCAGTCGCGAGTGGTACAGGGAAGGGGAGAAGCGGTAGTGGACCAGAGGTACCCTCCACCACACACCATAAGGTGCCTTGCACAGTCTACAACTTGTTGAACCGCTAGAGGAAATAACAAACGCGCAGAGCGATCTGTGAACTACATTTCTGTGGAGCGCATAGAAATTTGTGTTCGCCGGAAAATCAAACAGCAGGTGGCTCGGGCTGAGCAGCTGCGAGCCACGGACCCAGTTGCGAACAGCGAGCTCGCGAATAGCTAACAACCCGTTCGGCTGACAAATGTTCTCGTACCTTTAGAGGTACAACACCAGTTTGGTGGGAATGGAGTCAGCGCCGCACAGCTGAGAAATCGTCTTGGCGTTCGCCTTAATTAACATACAACTCTTCAGGAAATATGTCTCGCTACTATGAGACTTCGTTTGTCATTTATGATATGTTGACTTCTGACAGAATACGGAATATAGGTAAAAATGGTTTTGTCGTCTCTACTTTCTTAAATGTTCTCTAAAAAAATGAAAATGCTTCATATAGTTTTTGTTGCCTGTCTGAGACCCAAGATACTGGCGCCTCGAGATCTAAATCTCGTAACAGGTTTCAGAGTATTACGGAACTGTCATTGCCGTATGAGGAAGATGAAAATTTGAAAATTAACACTAAAGTGTTGTTATATTTTAGAGTAATTAAGTACAGGGTGTTTGACTAGCACAGGTAAAAAACAAAGCTGCCAGTAGAGGATAACCAAACAAGGTAACAACAATCGTAACAAACGTAGGTCCGGAGACCAACCCCATCACGACGTATACGCAGGAGTACAATCATGACAGTGTAATAACACCGATGATTTCTAAGTGTACGTTTATTTCGAAACACCAAAAAGAGGTCTAAATTACAAAGTGATAAACTGCTCTCATATGATTTTATCATCATTTAGAGTATCTAAGTACTAGTGAACAGCGTTTTGACAAATTACCGGTCTTGGCTCGCCAATACTTTAGCGTGCCAGATCCACCGATTTGAGTCCGTTGGTCTTTTGTGTGGGGGCATTTAAACGCTGTGGTGTATTACAGCCCTGTTGATAATGTTTATGAACTCCAGGAACGCAATGTGGATGGTTGTCATTACGTTTGGAACACTCCTCGAATTTTTGAATATGGGCATCAACGAGGGAGACAAGATGTGACTTGCCGTCAGAGGAACAGGGCCATGTTGAACCCTCTTGTAATGTGTTTGTTCTCAAGTGCATATTTGCAGTTTGAATCCTCGGGGACTCTGTTATAATGTGTCAATAAAATTCTTCTGGACTGTTGATAGCACTGGCAATTGACCAGCGTTTTAGCCAGTATTGCATGTGGTGTTCCTCAGGGTTTTGTGCTGAGCTGACTTGTAAGGTGTTCATGTACTTGGTGGTAATACGTCGTATCAGGGAAGCCATTTGTTTCCGCACCCATGTTGTTAGAATTATTTCCTTATTTAATTGTCCCCTGTTCTCGCGTTTGGTTTAGAATCAAACACTCCGTATAAAGGAGAAAGAAGCAGATGAAATATCAATAACAAACCCATACACTAGTGTGAAATTGCGACTTGACATACCCCGTAAAGCAGCCATATTACCAGGAAATGTCAGCGGATATTTTCCAATCGTGTTTGGGAAATAAGTCTACTCTTCGCACAACTTGTTTCATATTAGTAACTCTTTATTTATACTTGAAGATGGTTTCGTTGATGAAGCAGGTTGAACAGATGGCAGCGTGCGCTCTCGTATTGTTGCGAAGTGTTTTTGTTTCTCCCGGCCAAACCGGTTTTCTGGCATTTAGGGCTCATTCTCTGTGGATGCATTCGCGTGTACCTCGGAGACTTCTATTGTGGAGCAGTTTTCTAAAACAATGCCCCAACAGCGACGAGTCTCGTGAATGGAATGTCGAATCTAGTATCTTCAACGAACAAGACGCCCACAGGTTTCTAATTAAAGTGGGTAACATTACCAGCCTACGCGCGGATTACTATCAAGCCACCGAAATTGGTAGTGGCAGTACTCATGCTGTTTCAAGCGTACTCCGCGGTGGTTCCTTCCGAATACGCTAAAGTACTGTGAAAGCGCTTTGCCTGTAAACGACCATTGCGTTGTCGGACCTTGCGCCACAACGAGTGCAAAGATCACCTGACAGACCAGAGATTTTTGTCGAAAGGAATAAGCTCACACCCACGGTGAGAACCTCGTTCTATATTTGACGAGATCAGGCCGTCTGCAAGGCGCACGTGTATTTCGTAGTATCTAATTGCGTGTTTCTGTCCCATATGTCTGTCTTCAGTAAACAAATAGTCCCAGCATTCGTCTGGAAGTACACAACTTAAGAGATTGAAATGGACTGATAACGTTTGCGTGAGCTGAAAATTTAAATAAAATCTTTGACATGAAATTGCGTGACATTGACAATGAATTACTCTATCGCTTGGAAGTCAGTTCTATTAAAAAAAAAAAAAAGTCAGAACATTTAACAGATTCAGAGCAATCCTCAGTAGCATACAAGTTAATAAGTTATACTTTCGAATTAGTTTTAAATGTACGAAAATAATGCCTTGGAACAATGTCATTACACGAGAAACACAAAATATTACAACCAATTTTAATAGTCACAATGAAAATCCATCGTGTATTTTAGAACTTGCGCACCAGGCCAGATTTTTTTTCTCAGATACGTAATTAATAGCTCAATTAGTGAAGGAATCTCAGGATGAATATCAGTAATCGGTTTCCAGGTAATTAAACGGTACTTCTGGCCTTTTTCATCCTGAGATTTCTTCACGCTTAATTGTATTTGAGAGATACGCAAGCTTTGCAGGATGGCATAATTTTGCTGAGACATTGGATGTGATTTACAAAAACACAGGTCCAACGTGTGGAGGCACAATATGTGTCAGTTATCTCAAAACAGTTCAGAAAATATTTTCAGAATTTTAGTAGTGCCACACAGTCGCAGGCACGGTACAATACGTTTTTCAATATGCACCAGGTTTAGGATTCTCTATATTACCAAGAATGAAGTCCTCAGATTAGAAAGATCATAAAATAGGGATGTACTTTCAGCTTAATCTGTATATCGAAGGACCAATGACGGAAATATAACAATTCAGGAGTGGGAGTAACATTCCCAGTGAAAGGATATCAGTGATAAAATATGCTGATGATATTGCTACCCTCAGTGGAAACGAGGAAGAGTTGTAGCATCTGTTCAATGGAATGACCAGTCTAATGAGAATACACTATGAATTGAGAGTAAAAGACAAGTACTGGAGCGTCTGAGATGTGGTATTATAGAAGGATGCTGGAAATTAGACAGACTGATTAGATAGGAAATTAGGAGAGGGACATGTGGAAAATGTTGACAAGAAGAAGATGGGCCAGGGTGGTAAGATATGTGTTAAGACATGAAGGAAAGATTTCCATGGTACTGAAGGGGGCTGTAAAGGGTAAAACTGTTGGGGAGGACACACACGGAGACATATTCAACAAATAATTGAGGTTGCTGGGCGCATGTGTTACTCTGAGATTAAGAGGCTGCACAGGGAAGGAATCTATAGCTGTATGCACCAGACCGTTCAGTAGACTCACGAAAACAAAGAAGGGTTTGTCAAACAAGCGAGGAGACTTACCAACAAGGTTGGTCAAATTTATCATCACTTTTAAAGCAGATGTCACGCTGTACGAAATGTTTTGAGACTAATTACCGGGTGATCAAAAAGTCAGTATAAATTTGAAAACTTAATAAACCACGGAATAATGTAGATAGAGAGGTAAAAATTGACACACATGCTTGGAATGACAAACAAAAAAAAAACAAAAAAAAACAAAGTATTGCTAGACGCGTGAAAGATCTCTTGCGCGCGTCGTTTCGTGATGATCGTGTGCTCAGCCGCCACTTTCGTCATGCTTGGCCTCCCAGGTCCCCAGACCTCAGTCCGTGGGATTATTGGCTTTGGGGTTACCTGAAGTCCTAAGTGTATCGTGATCGACCGACATTTCTAGGGATGCTGAAAGACAACTGTTGGGTTGGCAGAAGAGCCAACACCGTGTTACTAGAGGAGGCCGAAATGCACGCGTTTTAGCTCACACAGGCTGGCGTGAGGAGGGAAGAACTATACTGACGTGAGGTCTGGAACATGACAAGGAATGAGAATTCAGAAAGCGGGCGAAATAAGTTTGATACTTAACTTTAATCCATTAATGATAAACATCGCTCTTGACGGTACATGATTCACAATATTATCTGTTCAGGTTATAGTAACTGAATATGGCGCCTTGCTAGGTCGTAGCAAATGACGTAGCTGAAGGCTAAGCTAAACTCTCGTCTCGGCTGATGAGAACGGATGTAGACAGTGAACCATCGCTAGCAAAGTCGGCTGTACAACTGGGGCGAGTGCTAGTGAGTCTCTCTAGACTAGACCTGCCGTGTGGCACCGCTCGGTCTGCAATCACTGATAGTGGTGACACGCGGGTCCGACGTATACTAACGGACCGCGGCCGATTTAAAGGCTACCACCTAGCAAGTGTGGTGTCTGGCGGTGACACCACAACAACATCCGACGCCAATGCCTCACCATAACTCCGGACATGCTTTACAGTGCTGTTCACAACATTATTCCTCGACTACGGCTATTGTTGAGGAATTATGGTGGACATATTGAGCATTTCCTGTAAAGAACATCATCTTTGCTTTGTCTTACTTTGTTATGCTAATTATTGCTATTCTGATCAGATGAAGCGCCATCTGTCGGACATTTTTGAACGTTTGTATTTTTTTAGTCTAATAAAACCCCATGTCATTCCAAGCATGTGTGTCAATTTGTACCTCTCTATCTACATTATTCCGTGATTTATTCAGTTTTCAAATTTATACTGACTTTTTGATCACCCGGTATATTGAGGCTAAAGTTTTTCTGTCCGTGTTTGCTTACAAATAGAATGTTTTGAGAGCAAAATACAGTCCTGAAAATAGAAACAGAAATGGTGTTTTGCACAAGGTGGACCTTCTCCAAAAACAAAACCGTTTTGACACTGGTGGGAATGACTACCAACGCAGACAAAGCGTTTCTTGAATTGACTTTAGCACTGTGTGCAAAGAAGAAAAACAAAACAATACGCTGGGCCAGCTTGTGATTGAAATCGAGAGATATACACAACCATGAAAATCTGCTAAAGGAAATATTACATTCAGAACCTAATGATTGCATCAATTTTCTCCGAATGCACAGCCAAACTCTTAATGACTTGTTAGAATTACTTTTCACTCACACCGAAAAAGAAGGCACACTTCAGCGGAAATCTGCTATCCCTTACGTGATCCTCTGCTCAAAGGTCATTAACCACGACGTGGAAACACGTGGGACCCCAGACCTCAATCCCCTAGACTTTGTTATGGGGACACTTGAAGGAATTAGTCTACGCCGTGGCAATCAGCGATGTGCGGACATTACAGTGTCGCGTTTTCAGTGCTATCCAGCAGGAACGACGACGACCAGACGTACCTGAAAGGGTGCATCATTCCTTACGCCGTGGGGGACGGAAGGGTGCAAAAAAAAAGAAAAAAAAGGGCTCTGAGCACTATGGGACTTAACTTCTGAGGTCATCAGTCCTCTAGAACTTAGAAATACTTAAGCCTAACTAACCTAAGGACATCACACACATCCATGCCCGGGGCAGGATTCGTACCTGCGACCGTAGCGGTCGCGCGGTTCCAGACTGCAGCGCCTAGGACCGCTCGGCCACTCCGACTGGCGGAAGTGTGCACTGTCATGAATGGACACCACATTGAACTCCTCCTGCAAACACGTGTTTATCGCTGAAAGTATGCATTCCGAGACCCATCTTTAATAAACTCATTTTTCTTGTTTCGATGAGTACTACCACCTTTCAAAGTATTCTGCCTTTTTTTTAGAACATCCTGTATACATCGTCCGTGGAAGAACCGGGTATTTTCGATTTTTATTTTTCATTTCATCGCTCTCTCGCTTTTATGTTGTGCGCAAAATATTGATTTTCTTTCTAACGTCTTTCTGCATAATATACGACTGTTAGAAATGCAACACTTCCGCCATTTTGGTAATTACTAGTGCTCTTTTATTTTTATCGTTGATCACGAAACAGAGATAAATCATAACTTTTTTTTGTGAAATCTTATGGGACTTAACTGCTAAGGTCATCAGTCCCTAAGCTTACACACTACTTAACCTAAATTATTAAATTATCATAAGGACAAACACACACATCCATGCCCGAGGGAGGACTCGAACCTCTGCCAGGACCAGCCGCACAGTCCAAAATCGTAACTCTTTCTCGCTAAATATGCGCAGCGGAACATTAACACAAACAATGTCCACCTTGTCAAATCTTGCGTCAATCAGAACTTCTCTCGAACACGTCAAACGCGGTTTATGTTTGACAAACACGCAAAAAAAAAAAAAAAAAAAAAAAGACGCCTACTGCCAAATAATTTGACAAACTGGTGAACTTTGACAGACTGTGTACTCTTTTACAAGGGCGTTAGAATTTCGGGACCCCTTGTCTCTCCAATATGCGCTCGAGCTTTTAGGGCTCCTTACTTGTGTACCCTCTCCTCTACCCCAGCCAAGTGCAGTGCAACGGCCCGCTAGACGTGAGTGGGAACTGACTCATTATCCGGCGCGGAGCGGCGCCACGTCTCGCGGCAGAACAAAAGAATGGCGCCGGAAGTTGTCCGCGGCGCAGTGGCGCCTCGGATGTGCGTGGCCGGAAGTCGGACCACCTGCTGCTGGCCGGCGCCGGCCAATCGCCAGCACACATCTCTGGCGCCCGCCCCTGACCCCTCATTATGTCTGGCTAGAACAAGAATAATGAGGCAACGTGGGAAGTCTACCACCCTCTGGGTTAGTCAGGTGTGCATAGAACGACATTTTGTTTCTGTTATATTGGCTACAGATACGCTTCCTTTCTCTTAATTAATTCCAAAGACAAGGTAAAAGGCCTATAATAACCGATTCACCAATTAATGTGTTAGACACGGTTGTTGTCCGTCCTCTGTCTTCTCCATCCGGTACTTGAGGATACTGGTGTAGTTGGGGAAAGCAAAATTTCAATCAGGTATTCATATGTAACAATATAAAGCCGGTTAGCACCTTATTTTGGTGATGAGGAAAAACGTGATAGTAACAATGGATGTGTGGAAAAGAAAGTGGGAAGTTCAATGACGTTAGGAGCGTAATAGAAAACAGTGGGAGGAGTGAAAAGGACATTAGTGGAACGTGAGTTCCTGCCTGGTTTGGAGTAAGGATTTACCACTAAGAAGCAAACCAAGTGTTATAGCGAGTATATTGCACAGCAAACGCTGGTAAACAGGATACAGGCTTGCGAGATGTAATTTAAAGCCGCGCGGGATTAGCCGAGCGGTCTCAGGCACTGCAGTCATGGACTGTGCTGCTGGCCCCGGCGGAGGTTCGAGTTCTCCCTCTGGCATGGCTGTGTGTGTTTGTCCTTAGGATAATTTAGGTTAAGTAGTGTGTAAACTTAGAACTACTTAAACCTAACTGACCTAAGGACAACACACACATCCATGCCCGAGGCAGGATTCGAACCTGCGTCGTAGCGGTCGCGCGGCTCCAGACTGTAGTGCCTAGAAACGCTTGGCCACAGCGGCCGGCTAGGATCGTTTTCTCTGAAGTTTAGGTAGATATTCGAAGTTTCGTTTTTGCAATGTGTAGCTGGACTCAGCCCAAACAAATACTATTCATCACGTCTCTCATGCGACACCAGACGGAAGCATCAGTTTTTTTTTTCCATTACGAACAAAATGGTTTTTAAAGCAGAATTTTACATTGTCATTAGTCTAGTGTGATATTCGTTTTGTCGATATTTATTAACAGGGACATTAAAACGAATGTGTTGTGACTTGGCAAGACAGCCAAGCCACTATGACGGGAAGCCGAAAGGCACGCGTTAAAGCTCACGCAGGATGGCGTGAGGCCTGGAACAGGACAATATCTTGAGACTAGCAAAAAAGGTACGTAGCTTCTGGAATACTTAACTTTAATCCATAATTGGTGAACATCGGTCTGACGGTACATGCATCACAATATAAATAGCAATTGATAATGGCGCCTTGCTAGGTCGTAGCAAATGACGTAGCTGAAGGCTATGCTAACTATCGTCTCGGCAAATGAGAGCGTAATTTGTCAGTGAACCATCTCTAGCAATGTCGGCTGTACAACTGGGGCGAGTGCTAGGACGTCTCTCTAGACCTGCCGTGTGGCGGCGCTCGGTCTGCAATCACTGACAGAGGCGACACGCGGGTCCGACGTATACTAACGGACCGCAGCCGATTTAAAGGCTACCACCTAGCAAGTGTGGTGTCTGACGGTGACACCACAGAATGAATAACCAACGACTCTCGCTTCGCCGTGGTCTGCACTACTGCAACCGTAATGCAGCACCACTGCTCAATCGCTGTTGGAGAACTGGTTATTCTCCGTGTTTTACCGTCCATGTTAACACATATCTATGAAACGAATATCGCACTATACTAAGTTGGGACCGCTCTATACATCGGGCACGTAAAATGCAGCTTTAAAATTATTTTTATTGTTACAGGAAACAAATTGACGCTTTCTGTCGACACGGAGTGTCGCATGAAGGCGTGATGAACCTTATTTATTTGGGAAGATTCCACCTCAACACAGCGGAAACGAAATTGGGGTCTGCTGAAACATCAGGGAAAACGTGCTTGACAGCTCTCAGGAAGGAAACCTAGGATACTCAGCACGTCCCTGCACATTACGTGGTGCGGGATATTTGGTCCCAGTGCCAGCGATTTTCTGTCCTGTTGCGTTCGCGTGTTGAGTGAGGGAAAAGTGACAGCCTACAGACAGACAGGCGGATCACCATCGACAGTCTCGTATGCCCCCACTTCAAAAATGGTTCAAATGGCTCTGAGCACTATGGGACTTAACTTCTAACGACATCAGTCCCCTAGAACTTAGAACTACTTAAACCTAACTAACCTAAGGACATCACACACATCCATGCCCGAGGCAGCATTCGAACCTGCGACCGTAGCCGTCGTGCGGTTCCAGACTAACGCGCCTAGAACCGCTCGGCCAACTCGGCCGGCGCCCCCACTTCATGAGACACTGCGGAGAGGTTTGACATTAATCCAGGACATTGGTACAAGGTCTGTTGGTCAGGAACTTTACGCCATCACCTCTCCTACTCGTTGCCGTCCAAATAGTGGCAGTGTAAATTGCATCCGCCACCAGGATTCGAACCGGCTTAGCTCCGAGTGCTACCGCACAGGCCTGTGGTGACGGCTAGCCACACACCGTACTGTAGCTCGTGGAGTGAAGACGCAGAAGAGAGTCAGTCTCAGAACAAACCGCGTCTCGATTCCGGCTGATAATGACCAATCTAGAGTATTATGACTGTAGAGTGTAGGTATCGCGTGCGTAGATCATTTGTCGATTGGACTCACGATTATAGCCGTGTGACATGTGCGCCGCGTAACTACACGGGAACAAACGCGTGACGATAGCAGCGGGGCCGCATGTGGAGAGAACTGTTTGTTGTTCGGGGCCGTCATAAAAACAAACAGACGCGGAGAGGATCCTCTGGGGCAGCGTTCAGCTGTGGCCCGGCCGCCCGCAGGTGGCTGGCGCAGAGTGCGTGGCGTCTGATTTACAGACCAGGTCGGCCGGCGGTATGCGACCGCCTGCTAGATGCCCGGACAGATATCGCGGCCGCCGAAAACAATTCACTCGCCCGGCCCGCTACACGGCCAGCGCCCTAGCCGACGGCCACGAGCCCCGCCCACCCTTTGCGAATTTGATAGCAGTTACTTAACTCCTACGTCGTGCTGTGTTGTTAGCTCTTCCCTTCACTTACGCCACTGACCCAGTTCCTCCACTCCCCAACAGTGCAACAGGACGCAACAGTTGGGCGGGAACAAGACAGAGATATGCGATTGTGGAACATTGAAAGCGCGGTACTACCCGATCACGCTGTTACTGCACTTGGCCTTTATCGGAACTGGTGATGACGTTACAGTAAACAGGTCTAGTAGAGACTACAAAAAAAAAAAAAAACGCGCCATGCTGTCAAAGTTTTCAGGTCAGCCACCGAGCGAGGTGGCGCAGTGGTAGCACACTGGACTCGCATTCGGGAGGACGACGGTTCAATCCCGCGTCCGGCCATCCCGATTTATATTTTCCGTGATTTCCCTAAATCGCTACAGGTAAATGCCGGGATGGTTCCCTTGAAAGGCCACTGTCGACTTCCTCCCCCTTCCTTCCCGAATACCGAGTGAGGTGGCGCAGTGGTTAGACACTGGACTCGCATTCGGGAGGACGACGGTTCAATCCCGCGTCCGGCCATCCTGATTTAGGTTTTCCGTGGTTTCCCTAAATCGCTCCAGGCAAATGCCGGGATGGTTCCTTTCAAAGGGCACGGCCGACTTCCTTCCCCGTCGTTCCCTAATCCGATGGGACCGATGACCTCGCTGTCTGGTCTCCTTCCCCCAAAAACCACCAACACCTTCCCTAATCCGATAGGACCGATAATCTTGCTGTTTGGTCCCCACCTCCAAATCAATCAGTCAATCAAAATAGGATTTTCCGGTGCTCATATCTCGGGTTCTGTTGGTGATATAAAGGTAAGGTCAAGTGTTGTGGGTGTCCACCAGAGGGATCGTCTTAGTATCACTACGCTACAGTACAGGATAAAAGTATGAATATTACCCACTCCCTCCCGCTTAGACAAATGGATCAAGTCGGCTGGTTCTTTGAGTTTGATGTAGTCTACGGTGGGCTTGATGGGGCCATTAATTCATTGGCAGTTCCTCGAAAAACGCCATAAGAGTTTTCTAACTAAATTTTCACGTTACCGGCAAACCAAAACCAAGCTGAGGATCCCAAGACGGATATGCACAGCAAAGGGCTGAAATTTTTACGATATATTCGTAAGATCCAGATAGATTTTCTTGATATATTTATCCTTTTCCGTGATTCAGAGGGTCAAAGTTAACCTACTTCCACAAGCGAAATTCGGAATGAGGCGATATCTTAATAATAAACAACCACAGCAAATTGCTCAAATCTTAACGCTACGTTCTCTAGGCATTTTTGTAGAAGAACCATCTCCTCGTTTTCAAAAATGTTTATCCATTATCGAGAAACAACCCAAAAACTTGTTTTTTGCATACCAAAACCCATTCGCAGATTCCGAGACGACTGTGCGCAGCAAGTGGCTGTAATTTATACGAAGTAGCTCTAATATCCCGATCTTGAAAAAAACTTCAAAAATTTCTTCATATCTTTACCCGTTTACGAGATACAGAAGTTTGAAGTTACTCTACCTGTACACGTAAAATACGCACATAATATCCGGAGTGAGGCGAAAGAGTAATTTATAAAGTGACATAGCACAGAGAAATATGATGTAAAGTGTCCCCGTTGTCATCTAGGGACCACATGATGTAGTACAAAGCACATCCGAAATTTTATTACACGTAAAATTCGGTCTGAGGTGCAGAATTACTTTTACCTTACTTCTGTTTCACAAAAGTAAACTATCTGAAGTTTACTGACCAATACATTTCTTTTCATGTAAGTCACATGCCATGCTGCAGCAAGGAAAAGAAGGGAATCAGCGGAGAAATCCTCCTACAGGAGCACAAAAAACGTGAATATGTTCCTCTTTATTTAAAAGACTCTCACTGAAGAGTGGGATAGCAGTAGCCTCATTCTGCCTTCCTCAGCAACTTTAAAAAGTTTCCCCAAAAATTTGCCTTGCGGACAAATTCACGCTTTTTCAAGCTGAGAGAGAATAAGACCGTAGCAATGGCAAAGAGATGGAAAATAATAAATAGTGGAAGGTAGTAGACAGCAGTTGTGCTATAGGAAGAGCAAAGGAGACAACGGTAGTGTGAGAGGAAGATAGAAACACAGTGGCTGTAGAACATAGTTGACAGAGACGGAACAGTGGTGGGGTGAAGGTGACTGCCCGGGGGGGGGGGGGGGGGGGGGGGGAAGGAATGAAAAGAAAGAGAAAGTGGCAGTAGAAGAGAACCACTGAAATGTGAGATAGCAAAAGGGAGGCAGTGATAGTAAAGGGGGGATACTGCAGTAGTACGGCAGAACGAAGGGGACTGTGGCTGTGACGTAGGAGACAATGACAGAGAGACACAAAGAGATATTGGCAATGGGTTGGTTGAACGAGTGACTGAGAAAGGGCAACTGTAAGTGGATGGGTGTGAGCGACTTAGATCGATGAACTAGTGGGTATGAGCTTGTGGGAGTTTGAAGTAAGTTGCTAGTTTAAAAGAGCCCGAACATCTTCTCATGCCAGAAGTTTTGGGATGATTTTTAAAGGTGCTGAGGAAGACAGAATGAGACGGCTGGTATCCCACTTTTCAGTCAGAGTCTTTTAAAGAAACAGGAACACATTCCCAGTTTTTGTGCTCCGACAGTAGCATGTTTTCGCTGGTAGGCCTAACGTTGTGGTCGGCAAGTAGAACTTCCAAATAGTCACGCATAGAGACCTGATATTGTTTGTTTATGCTAACTCCGATCAAATAATCGAATCAGTCACAGCTATCAGATGTCTGGCTTTATCCATCTGGACAGTTTTAAGTTGGAGCAAACATCTAAACATACGTGGCAATCAGTCAATTAGAATGGAACTAACTGAGCTTTGCTCCACTTAAAACTACTTTAGTCTTTCCTTCTCTGCAGTATAATGTGTAAATCGAACAAGCAGCCGTCCGAAATGGCCGAACGGTTCTAGACGCTACAGTCTGGAACCGCGCGACCGCTACGGTCGCTGGTTCGAATCCTGCCTCAGGTATGGATGTGTGTGATGTCCTTAGCTTAGTTAGGTTTAAGTAGGTCTAAGTTCTAGGGGACTGATGATCTCAGACGTTAAGTCCCATAGTGCTCAGAGACATTTGAACCATTTTTTCGAACAAGCAATGAAATATACTGTTGTATCACCAATTAGCGTCAAACACAAATCTGGCATAAAGAGAATCCGGTACCACCGAAAGTAGTTGCTGTTATTGATGTCGCTTGCTTACGAGCAGCAATTATAAAGCCTCGGCACAGGGCCTAGAGCCGCTCGGCCACAGCGGCCGGCACCACAAGAGGTATAAACGGTCTTAGGCCTCATTTCGTTATATGATTAGCCTATTACTTAAAAGCTCTTTACGTCGAGCAGGACTCACTAAAGCTACCCACTGACGAAGACACAAAGGCGCCGAAGCATATTTGGGTGTTTATAAACAACAGTTGTTTGTATAAAAGGCGGACCTGAAATTCAGTAAATTTTTTCTACAAACACGGCTGCTGTTAAAGCTTCAACAACAAAGTTCTGGATAACGTTTATGAAGACATTAGGGGATCACTTTCATCGTACTAGAGACATCCGTCGAGGGCAAAAAAGTTGGAGGAAAAAACTGTTATTGGAACATGTGCAACAGGTAGTTTAGGAAGTTGGGTGTAAGTACAAGAGAAGTAGATGATACGGAAACTGAACAAAGGCGGGGCAGAGTTTGTCTGCAAGACGGAATTATATCGAGGTCAGGGGCACTATGGGCAGCGGAGAGAGGGAATATCACAAAGTGACAGAAGAAAAGGTTATTACGCGAGATGAAGATGAAATGGGAGATATGATACTGCGTGAAGAGTTTGACAGAGCACTGAAAGACGTAAGTCGAAACAAGGCCCCGGGAGTAGACAACATTCCATTAGAACTACTGACAGCCTTGGAAGAGCCAGTCCTGACAAAACTCTACCACCTGGTGAGCAAGATGTATGAGACAGGCGAAATACCCTCAGACTTCAAGAAGAATATAATAATTACAATCCCAAAGAAAGCAGGTGTTGACAGATGTGAAAATTACCGAACTATCAGTTTAATAAGTCACAGCTGCAAAATACTATCACGAATTCTTTGCAGACGAATGCAAAAACTGGTAGAAGCCGACCTCGGAGAAGATCAGTTTGGATTCCGTAGAAATGTTGGAACACGTGAGGCAATACTGACGCTACGACTTATCTCAGAAGAAAGATTAAGGAAAGGCAAACCTACGTTTCTAGCATTTGTAGACTTAGAGAAAACTTTTGACAATGTTGATTGGTATACTCTCTTTCAAATTCTGAAGGTGGGAGGGGTAAAATACAGGGAGCGAAAGGCTATTTACAATTTGTACAGAAAGCAGATGGCAGTTATAAGAGTCGAGGGACATGTAAGGGAAGCAGCGGTTGGTAAGGGAGTGAGACAGGGTTGTAGCCTCTCCCCGATGCTATTCAATCTGTATATTGAGCAAGCAGTAACAAAAGAACAGTTCGGAGTACGTATTAAATTCCATGGAGAAGAAATAAAAACTTTGAGGTTCGCCGATGACATTGTAAGTCTGTGAGAGACAGCAAAGGACTCGGAAGAGCAGTTGAACGGAATGGACAGTGTCTTGAAAGGAGGGAATAAGATGAAGATCAACAAAAGAAAAACAAGGATAATGGAATGTAGTCGAATGCTGAGGGAATTAGATTAGGAAATGAGACACTTAAAGTAGTAAAGGAGTTTTGCTATTTGGGGAGCAAAATAACTGATGATGGTCGAAGTAGAGAGGATATAAAATGTAGACTGGCAATGGCAAGGAAAGCATTTCTGAAGAAGAGGAATTTGTTAACATCGAGCATAGATTTAAGTGTCAGCAAGTCGTTTCTGAAAGTATTTGTATGGAGTGTAGCCATGTATGGAAATGAAACATGGACGATAAATAGTTTGGACAAGAAGAGAATAGAAGCTTTCGAAATGTGGTGCTACAGAAGAATGCTGAAGATTAGATGGGTAGATCACATAACTAATGAGGAGGTATTGAATAGAATTGGGGAGGAGAGGAGTTTGTGGCACAACTTGACTAGAAGAAGGAATTGGTTGGTAGGACATGTTCTGAGGCATCAAGGGATCACCAATTTAGTGCTGGAGGGCAGCGTGGAGGGTAAAAATTGTAGAGAGACACCAAGAGATGAATACACTTAACAGATTCAGAAGGATGTAGGTTGCAGTAGGTACTGGGAGATGAAGAAGCTTGCACAGGATAGAGTAGCATGGAGAGCTGCATCAAACCAGTCTCAGGACTGAAGACCACAACAACAACAACAACAACAACATAGGCGAGGAACAAGATCGGTATAAGAACGTGGTCCACAGATGGCGGTAAGTAAAAGGAGGATCTGCTGTATGATGTGCGCACAGTGAGACACGGTTTGCGGGCGCCCACCCAACAGCCAGTGGATGCCTGCCGGCTGTCTTCGGCGCCCCCGACCTGGCCACGGCGGGGCGGGCGCCCGCGTCTTCTGCCCTCGTCCGTCATTACCGTCCCTCGCCGACATTCCGGCGCAGCAGGCTGTGTTTAGCGCCCCCATTCCCCCATTTCATTTGCGGCGGTCGCAATTACTGCGCGATTAGCGCGGGCCCGCATCCCCTCCTAATAACAGACGCCCGCGCCGCGGCGCCTTCACAGCCCTTTGTGCGACTGCCGGAGGCGACCCGTAATGCCGACGTCTTTCTCTCTGGGCGCCCCTCCGGATGGTACTTTACGAGGACAAATGTGTCCTGCGCGGTAGAAATCGGTCGGTTTCACAACGGAACATTTCGCCGGCAAACTACGTACCCCACGGCATAACGCTGGAGACCATCCTTATCGTATTTTAAGCACATCGACATCTAAAACCCACAACCTACCTTATTGTGTGTAGCGGAGGGTCTTTGTGCTAGACTGCCACTTCCACTCATTTACGGTCGCTAATGGTAGACGACAAGTACAATTGCTGGTAACCCTCGGTGTAAGCTCGAATCTCGAAGAGGAAACACTATAATAACTGACTGTTCTACACTACTGGCCAATTTCTACACCAAGAAGAAATGCAGTTGATAAACGGGTATTCGTTGTACAAATATATTATACTAGAACTGACATGTGATTACATTTTCACGTAAATGGTTCAAATGGCTCTGAGCACTATGGGACTTACCTTCTGAGTTCATCAGTCCCCCAGAACTTAGAACTACTTAAAACTAACTAACCTAAGTACATCATACACACCCATCCCCGAGGCAGGATTCGAACCTGCGACCGTAGCGGTCGCGCGGTTCCAGACTGTAGCGTCTAGACACATTTTCACGTAATTTGGGTGCATAGATCCTGGGAAATCAGTACCCAGAACAACCACCTCTGACCGTAATAAGCGCCTTGATACGCCTGGGCATGGAGTCAAACAGAGCTTGGATGGCGTGTACAGGTACAGCTGCCCATGCAGCTTCAACACGATATCACAGTTCATGAAGAGCAGTGACTGGCTTATTGTGACGAGACAGTTGCTCGGCCACCATTGACCAGACGTTTTCAAATGGTGAGAGATCTCGAGAATGTGCTGGCCAGGGCAGCAGTCGAACATTTTCTGTATCTAGAAAGGCCCGTACAGGACCTGCAATAGGCGGTCGTGCATTATCCTACTGAAATGTAGGGTTTCGCAGGGATCGAATGACGGGTAGAGCCACGGGTCGTAACACATCTGAAATGTAACGTCCACTGTTCAGAGTGCCGTCAATGCGAACAAGAGGTGACCGAGACGTGTAACCAATGGCACCCATACCATCACGCCGGGTGATACGCCAGTTTGGCGATGACGAATACACGCTTCCAATGTGCGTTCACCGCGATGTCGCCAAATACGGATGCGACCATCATGATGCTGTAAACAGAACCTGGATTCATCCGAAAAAATGACGTTTTTCCATTCGTGCACCCAGGTTCGTCGTTGAGTACACCATCGCAGGCGCTCCTGTCTGTGATGCAGCGTCAAGGGTAACCGCAGCCATGGTCTCCGAGCTGATAGTCCATGCTGCTGGAAACGTCGTCGAACTGTTAGTACAGAAGGTTGTTGTCTTGCAATCGTCCCCATCTGTTTACTCAGGGATCGAGACGTGGCTGCACGATCCGTTACAGCCATGCGGATAAGATGCTTGTCATCTCGACTGCTAGTGATACGAGGCCGTTGGGATCCAGCACGGCGTTCCGTATTACCCTCCTGAACCCACCGATTCCATATTCTGCTAACAGTCATTGGATCTCGACCAACGCGAGCAGCAATGTGGCGACACGATAAACCACAATCGCTATACGCTACAATCCGACCTTTATCAAAGTCGGAAACGTGATGGTACGCATTTCTCCTCCTTACACGAGGCATTACAACAACGTTTCACCAGGCAACGCCGGTCAACTACTGTTTGTTTATGAGAAATCGGTCGGAAACTTTCCTCATGTCAGGACGTTGTAGGTGTCGCCACCGGCGCCAACCTTGTGTGAATGCTCTGAAAAGCTAATCATTTGCATATCATAGCGTCTTCTTCCTGTCGGTTAAATTTCCCGTCTGTAGCAAGTCATCTTCGTGGTGCAAAAAATGGCTCTGAGCACTATGGGACTCAACTTCTGTGGTCATTAGTCCCCTAGAACTTAGAACTAGTTAAACCTAACTAACCTAAGGACATGACACACATCCATGCCCGAGGCAGGATTCGAACCTGCGGCCGTAGCGGTCACGCAGTTCCAGACTGCAGCGCCTAGAACCGCACGGCCACTTTGGCCGGATTCGTGGTGCAGTAATTTTAATGGCCAGTAGTGTACGTAGGGAATTCAATAAGTAATGCAACACATTTTTTTCTGTACCAATTTCAGTTGAAATAATGCGGGATTTGTTGTGTGACATAGTGGAATATTCCCGCTTCAGCCCCTATAGTTTTATGAGTTCCGCTTGCCGCCGGGGCTATACGTAGCATTCAAAATAGCATATGTAACGGATGTGTGAGGGGCTGTCATTGAGTTTCTTTTGGCGGAAAACCTGAGCACCGCAGATATTCGTAAGCGCTTGTAGAATGTCTACGGAGAACAAAAGCTCGGTGGGTCGCTGGGTGAGGCGTCTATCACCGCAACAAGGTCGCGCAATCCTGTCCGATCTCTCACGTACGCTCAGGAAATTGAAGAAATGACTTCAGCGTGTTCGTCGGCACAGAATGCAAACGAACTTCTCTTTCTTCATGACAACGCAAGGCCTTTAAAAAAGGCTGTGCATCCAAGAGGAGTTCACAAAACTTCATTGGACTGTTCTTCCTCGCCCACCCTATAGCCCGGATCTTGCACTTTCTGACTTCCATCTGTTTTGCCCAATAAAGGATGCACCCTTCGCGAAGCAGTACGCGCATGATGGAGAGTTATTGATGCAGCAAGACGTTGGCCTCGGCGTCGACCAGCAGAGTGGTACGAGGCCCTCCCAGTAATGTGGCGCAAGGTCATAACATTAAACGGAGTTATGTTGAAAAATCGGGTTTTGCAGCCAAAGATTGGGGAATAATATGGTCTACTGGAGTGTTAAATACAACGAACCAGCTATCAGAGAAAAAATGTAGCATTACTTATTGAACATACTCCCTCCGGAGTTTAACAGTGGACCACACTGTGATGCAGAACGTATCTCTTGTAGAATCTGCCACTAGAGTTGGCTGAGAGTCTCTGTGACACCTTCTCTCTTACTAAATGAATCTGTGGTGGAAAGTGCAGCTCTTCTTTGGACCTTCATTAATTCCGGCAAGACTTGCAGACTGACGACCAGTACCCAAGCAACTGTCAAACTATGGATTTGTATGTTTGTCTTGCATATGCCTTTCTTAAGAGTAGTTTTATGTGGTCGTTCTACTTTATAATCCTCTGTTTCCGACGTGACTGCTTCCACTTACTGTTCAGTAGGCGTTTACTTACACATTAACAGCATTTCTGTCTATTTGTGCACAGTGCATTTATTTATATTCAGAGACCACTGTCAGTCCCTGCGTCAAGCATCGACCCTCTGCAGGTCTTCCTTTATTTCGCTACAATTTGCTAGCGCTGTGTACACGACAGCATTGTCAGGGAACAGCCTCGTGGACCTTCCGACGTTATGCAATGTTGACACATAACGTAAAAAATAATGGTCCTGTAACACTTCTTTGGGGTACGCCAGAAGTTAGTTTTATGTCTAAAGATTCCTCTCCGTTTACAAGAAAGTTGAATACGTCGTCATAAATGAGAATTTTTTGCCAGAGTGTAATTCGAACCCGAGTTCTGTGCTCTTCGCGAGCAGACCTCGTAATCATTAAGTTATATGAACACGCCTCCAGACCTGACTTTCTTTCATGTTCCCACCAATGATTTCCCAAACCTACTGCTACCACCTGCATTTCTTCCACACGGTATGTGTGAATAGCGTCACTTAGCGAACAGATTTCATTTCTCTCGACAAACTCGTTACGTTAAGGGGTCTGACCGGTTTTCGCTCATATCTTTTCATGATATTGCATCTTTATTAACGTCATACCTCATCGAGCTTCAACGCTTTTAATTCAGCTGCTAGTAATTCGGAACTCATATTTGGAAAGTTCAGTATCATTGTTTGAGTTCGGCTTGCCGATGTGCTACGATAGCGTAATGGTAAAGGCGACTCTTCGCGAAAACCAGAAAATCCCAGTTCGAGTCCCAGTGTGGCACAGATTTCCAATTGCCACTACATGCGCATTACTTTCCTGGCTCTACATATCGAAACGATTTGCATTGCATCACCAGAAAATTAGAAAAAATGGTGTCTTCCTCTTCAACCGCTTCTACTATCTGAACACATTCTAAAATATCTAACATATTATAAGTATAGGAATATGGAATCCACATCTTCACCTGCTTCTACCATCGGCAGTAAATATTGTGTAAAAAAAGGCAAGCTGCGTTTCACAAGCTTAGTAATCTAAACATGTGCTGATAAACAGGCAAGTATGAAACTTCCCACAAACGAAGGGGGCAACGCGCCTTGTATTTTACACTAATAGTCTGGAAACATAAAGAGATCACACAAGACCGTTACGTACTCTCCCTCATTATTGTGAAACACGAGAGCAGACGTGAAATTATGAAGACGGCTACCCCGCGATAGGAATTGGCCTTCGTTTTCAGTTCAACTGCACAGTCATTGCTGCTGGTCGGGAGCATCTGGGCTCCGTATTTGATTCTGTAACAAGACGGAGTAATTCTCAATGATGACTAAGCGAAAATGTGCATAACACTCGCTCACTTTGAGATGCATAAGAAAACATACGCGGCGACAGCAAGCAGCTGGTAACGAGCATTTGTGCTCCTGAATGAGAATGACCTGTTTTAGAGAATAGTATAGCAATTTTTAAATTATAGGAACAGCTGACAAATTTGTGTCTTTAGGACAACTGAAAGTAACAAGCGGATGCACCCTTAATGCAACAGAGAACAGGAAAAACAGCGTGGTGTTCATTTGGGAAACTGAATGCTGTACTGAGAAGAAAATTCCAGTTTGCCGTACATGAGAAGTCTAGAACCAGTGCATACAGCCAGAACTAACGAAAGAAAGTGAAACGTGGACCTAAGGTGCTGAAACAGTTCAAAAATTGGAGGGTTGCCCAATAATGAAAGGAAAGATGCATTTTGGGTCAAACAAGTATGCAAAGAAAAACGAAGACAAGACACGAGTTGGAGGACGTGATGGAAGCTGTTAAACGTAATGCCCTTTCCATCTGGGTAACTGCTGTCTGCAAGGCAGTGCGAGGAGCGGTTTATGATCACGGGACATGTAATCAGCAGTCTCCAGTCCCTGCAGCCGTTACTGCTAGTAGACGATCCCTGGGCATGCCGCTGCTTCTTTATTCAAGCAGCTCCTTCTTTTGCCTCAAGAAGCTGTGTGGACCGCGTTCCAGACTTCCTACCTCAGTAAAATCCGAGGGAGTAACGGGAATCGAAAGCGGATCCTTCCGCACCGAATACAGCGCCGCTAACCATTCGGCTGCGGAGTCGGTCGAGAATACCTGTTATGAAACTGAAGTGGAGATGGGCTGGACGTATAACGAGACGAAATGATGTGAGGTATACGGAGATTCTGTGTTGGATTCCTCGGGCGATGAAAAAGACCTCGAGTACGATCCAATGGAAGATGGACAGACGACAGAAACAAGCAGAACCAACTTGGATACCAAATGCTGGAGATTATAACGTACGGATAAATCTGGGACAGAACTTAATTCAACAGTGAATGGAAAATCGATGATTATCAAAATAAAAGAAGTCTCGAGTGAAAAATTTTGCCTCAAAACATTATCTGTTGCGAATTTTCATCTTAATTACTAGCTGATGGCGTTTTTTTGGAACCCAGAGAGAAAGAGTGAGAGAGGAGTGGACGGAATAGGGGAGGAAGAGAGAGAGAGAGAGGGGGGGGGGTCATTTGATAGAACAAGGGACAGTAAGGAAATCAAACCACAGACTAAGTAATAAAGTACTCGAATATCGGATGTAGCGATGCATCCAACACGAGTACAAAGGTCGTGTTTGGAGCAGGTGCTTAAAAAAGTTTGTGCCTGGTGTTACTAAAATTAACATGTGGATTGATAGTGACTATTCATGGCTAAACTGACAGAGTGAAATAAATGGCAAGCTTTATAATAAAAGATGTTCCAAACTGAGTATGTTCACATAACATAGCAAACAATGTGTGGAAGCTAGGCCATTAGGCCATTGACGTGTCTTATACTGCAGAAATAAGCAACTTCTCATATATACACAACCTGAACAAAAGTATCAGGACACGCCTACGTAATGCAGAACTGACAACTGAACGCCACGAGGCGCGGACTCGACTTTGTAAAAGGAGGCGGTTTTGTGGTTTTTTTTTTTTTTTTTTTTTTTTTTTTTTTTTTTTTTTTTTTGAAAATTTGTGGTAAGGACAATGGGACCAAACTGCTGAGGTCATTGGTCCCTAGACTTACACTCTAATTAATCTAAATTACGCTAAGGACCACACACACACCCATGCCCGAGGGAGGACTCGAACCTCCTACGGCGGGAGCCGCGCGAACCGTGACAAGACGCCATAAGACCGCGCAGCTACCCCGCGCGGTAGGTTTTGTGTTAGTAGAGAAGCAGTAACGGTAAAATGCGTTGTTCAGGAGAACTCAGTGACTTCGAACGTGGATTAGCCGTTGGATTTCACTTCTGTAACATATCCATCAGGAACATTACAATCCCTTCTAAAATTTCCAAGTGAATTATTGGTGATGTGACTGTGAAGTGGAAATGCGAAGGAACAGCCACAGATAAACCAAGATCAGGTAGATCTTATGTGCTGCCGGATAGAGACCGTCGAGAAATGCAGGGAGTAAGTGTAGGAAATCGCATGAAAGCAGCGAAAGAAGTCACTCGTGAGTTCGTAATGGTACCAAGAGTCCAGCTACGACAACGACTGTGACTAAAAAAGAATGGTGTACTGTGATCGAGTAGCTCCTCATAAGCAATATACAGGGTGATTCAAAAAGAATACCACAATTTTAAAAATGTGTATTTAATGAAAGAAACATAATATAGCCTTCTGTTATACATCATTACAAAGAGTGTTTAAAAAGGTTTTTTTTTTCACTCAAAAACAAGTTCAGAGATGTTCAATATGGCCCCCTCCAGACACACGAGCAATATCAACCCGATACTCCAACTCGTTCCACACTCTCTGTAGCATATCAGGCGTAACAGTTTGGATAGCTGCTGTTATTTCTCGTTTCAAATCATCAATGGTGGCTGGGAGAGGTGGCCGAAACACCATATCCTTAACATACCCCCATAAGAAAAAATCGCAGGGGGTAAGATCAGGGCTTCTTGGAAGCCAGTGATGAAGTGCTCTGTCACGGGCTGCCTGGCGGCCGATCCATCGCCTCGGGTAGTTGACGTTCAGGTAGTTACGGACAGATAAGTGCCAATGTGGTGGCGCTCCATCCTGCTGAAATATGAATTGTTGTGCTTCTTGTTCGAGCTGAGGGAACAGCCAATTCTCTAACATCTCCAGATACTGTAGTCCAGTTACAGTAGCACCTTCGAAGAAAAAGGGACCAAAAACTTTATTGGCTGAAATGGCGAACAAATGTACAACTGAATGAAACTTTATAGCTCCCTTAATTCGCCGACAGATAGTGCTTAGCTCTGCCTTTTGTCGTTGCAGAGTTTTAAATTCCTAAAGTTGTGGTATTCTTTTTGAATCACCCTGTATTTCTGTTGTCCGCTCGAGGTGGTGTGAAGTTCTTTGCCACTGGCGAGTGGATGACAGTCCGACGGAAGTATTTGGATTTGGCGAATACCGGGATAACTATGGCTTCCACCATATGTAGTGCCAACAGTGACGTATGGAGGAGGTGGTGTTACGGTATGGGGGGGGGGGGGGGTTGTCCGTGGCTAGGATGTGGTCCCCTACATTTTCTTAAGCACAGTATATTAAATGTGGACGGTTATAAACACCTATCACAGCCTAGCTACAGAAGAGGAACAGTTCGGAGACGGCAATTGTTTGTATCAGCATTATAGTTCACCCTGCCATAAAGCAGCATCTGTGACGCAGTGGTTTGTGGACAGTAACATTCCTGAAATGGCCTGGCCTGGCCTGCCGAGGGTCCCGATGTGATACCCCAACAGAACACCTTAGGGACGAGTGAGAACGTAAACTTCGCTCGCTCCCGACCTCAGTGTCCAACATCGCTACCTTCTTTGGTTTCGACTCTTGAGGAAGAACGGGCTGCCATTCCTCCAGACATTCAGTCAGTTAATTGAATGAGTCCCCAGCAGAGTTCAAGTCGTCATAAAGGCTAAGGGTGGACACGCCTCATATTAACGCCCAGTGGTAGGTGCCAGCATAGCTTTGATCAGATATTGTACGCTTCTGACGTATTCACATCGCAATTAAGATACGTCTACAGCAACCGAACCGCTGATGGGGCTGCGCTTCTAACAGTACACTGGCGGAGTAAAAAAACGCTATTCGAAGGACGGATTTTATTAGAACGTCCTGTAACAGGCGGAGTGGTTTTACACCAGCGTCTTCACTGGAGCAGCGTGTACTCTTATAACAGTAACCTGTGCAGCTACTTTCTGAAGCCGCCCTCCGTGGATCCCCTGCCTCCGACTTCACTAACGGAAGATATGATGTTGTTATGTACTGCATATGCCCTACTTTTAGTTATATATGCACGTCAGATAGAGCAGCCACAAACATCTTCACTGTAACGGCGACTACATTTCGGGTTTTCATAATAATTAAAGTTAACTTTCTGGTCGCTCGATCACCCTTCACGTGTTGCTGCGTTACCGAAGAGAAGATGGTTAATAACGTCTCCGGCTGTTACTTATTATTTACTAATACACATCACACTGGTAGCACAGAATAGTAATTTCGAAGATGGTGAACGAATTCTTACGGAGGATCTGGAGAAGATGTCAACTTTCTTTAAGACCTGGAGATTGATCCCATGCACATCAAAAACTGAAGTCTCAGGTTTCCATCTAGCGAATCGTGCTGCGAACTACAAACCAAGAGTTCTGCTCAATGGACAAACCTTGAGACACAATCCTTTCCCAAAATACCTCGGAATCACTCTAGATAGAACCCTGAGCTACAAAGAACTCATCACCAAGCTTTCTCACAATGTTGCTGCAAGGAACAACATAGTACATAAGCTCAGTGGTACCACCTGGGAACCTCTGCTGTCTGCGTTTAACTGGAATCAGTCTGCCGAGTACTGTGCACCTATCTGGTTGGAAAGTGTACATGTGAAGAAGGTAGACACAAAACTTAACGACACAATGCGCTGCATCACTGGTTCTATCAAATCAACCCCGTGCCACTGGTTACCTCTACTGAGTCACATCCCTCCAACTCACTTACGGCGGAAACAAGCTCTACTGAGGGTGGCCAAGAAAATCTCTGCATCACCCTCTCTACCACTGCACCAAGAATTCTGTCATCCGCGACAGCAACGACTGCGATCAAGAAGACCAGCAGGTGTTTCTGCAGGATAACTCATCGCGGATGGTTATGATCTAAATGAAAGCTGGAAGCATGAATGGTCAACAAAAACATTGGGAACAAGAGGCCATCACCTTGATCCCACATAGAAGCCAAAAGGTTTTGACCTACCGAGGAACCTCTGGTGCCGCCTCAACAGGTTAAGGACTGGACGTGGTTGTTGTTGCTACTTCAGGTACAAACGGGGCTGGATCAGTTCACCAACGTGTGAATGTAATCAAGAAGAGCAGACAACTGAACATTTGCTCCAACGCTGTCCACTTTATTCAATCCTGGAATCCCCGACGACTTGTTCACCCTCACACCCAGCATAATTAATTGGTTGAAAAACACGGACTTAAGGTTTAATCTTGTCTTATATCAAATGTATATTGTATAAAATAACTTGCCTTGTATCAACTGTATATTGTATAAAATCACCATACGATTAAATAAATAAATACTAATACACCAGTAATTGTGAAAATAACTTTAGTTTTTTATTAACAACATTCAGTGAATCATGGATGATTGCGTTTTGTATAGAGGGAAAAGGAGGCTTGATCCTACAATTACTCTCAACAATTACGGCAGCTAAAATGTCCGTGATTTTTATACTTCGTCACTCAAAAGATATTATAGGAAGAACTGTGTCCATTACTACACTTCGATAAAGTCATTCAAACTTAACATGCATTTATTTTCACAAAGCTAAGTGTCCAGTTCCGTTCTTGTAATCAGTTTAACGTCCCTTCTTATAGTCCACAGATCCTGTTATCAGTTATTCGGAATGTAACAGAATTTAATACTGAGCGCTACTTTTTGTCGCGCACACAGTCCCCCAGATATTCTTAGTCCGTGAAATTACGGCAAAAGTCTCTCCCGTGTAAATTAATTATAGTCAGTTTTCTTGCAGTTTAACAAGAGTGCCCTGATCTCTTCCGTAACATATTACACGGAAATGCCCGCTATATCGCGCGCCGCAGCTACGACCCCGCGGGCCGCCGCGTCAAAGCGGAAAACGCTTGCTGCTGCCGTTGCCGCACGCCGCGCTCTAGTGGGAACCGGCCTTTATTCAGTGCGCAGAAAACAAGACAAGAGAACTGACAACACCCTCGCAAGGTTCCTGAATTAGTATCTCTTATTGAAGGAAATAGTGCGCATATAGTATTAGGAACGGAAAGTTGGTTAAAACCGGAAGTGAACAGTAACGAAATCCTAGACACAGAATGGAATATATACCGCAAGGATAGGATAAACGCCAATGGTGGAGGAGTATTTATAGCAGTAAAGAATTCAATAATATCCAGTGAAGTTATTAGCGAATGCGAATGTGAAATAATCTGGGTTAAGTTAAGTATCAAAGGTGGGTCAGATATGATAGTCGGATGCTTCTATAGACCACCTGCATCAGCAACCGTAGTAGTTGAGCGCCTCAGAGAGAACCTGCAGAACGTCGTGAAGAAGTTTCGTGATCATACTATTGTAATAGGGGGAGACTTCAATCTACCAGGTATAGAATGGGATAGTCACACAATCAGAACTGGAGCCAGGGACAGAGACTCTTGTGACATTATCCTGACTGCCTTGTCCGAGAATTACTTCGAGCAGATAGTTAGAGAACCAACTCGTGAAGCTAACGTTTTAGACCTCATAGCAACAAATAGACCGGAACTTTTCGACTCCGTGAATGTAGAAGAGGGTATCAGTGATCATAAGTCAGTGGTTGCATCAATGACTACAAGTGTAATAAGAAATGCCAAGAAAGGAAGGAAAATATATTTGCTTAACAAGAGTGATAGGGCACAAATCGCAGAATATCTGAGTGACCACCATCAAACGTTCATTTCTGAGGAAGAGGATGTGGAACAAAAATGGAAAAAATTCAGAAACATCGTCCAGTACGCCTTAGATAAGTTCGTACCGACTAAGGTCCAAAGCGAGGGGAAAGATCCACCGTGGTATAACAATCATGTACGAAAGGTACTACGGAAACAAAGAAAGCTTCATCATAGGTTTAAGAGTAGTCGAATCATAGCTGATAAGGAAAAGCTGAACGAAGCGAAAAAGAGCGTAAAGAGAGCAATGAGAGAAGCATTCAACGAATTCGAACATAAAACATTGGCAAACAATCTAAACAAGAACCCTAAAAAGTTTTGGTCATATGTAAAATCGGTAAGCGGATCTAAATCCCCTATTCAGTCACTCGTTGACCACGATGGCACCGAAACAGAGGACGACCGAAGAAAGGCAGAAATACTGAATTCAGTGTTCCGAAACTGTTTCACTGCGGAAAATCGTAACACGGTCCCTGACTTCAGCCGTCGCACGGACGCCAAAATGGAAAATATTGAAATAAACGATATCGGAATTGAAAAACAACTGCTATCACTTAGTAGCGGAAAAGCATCCGGACCAGACGAGATACCCTTAAGATTCTACAGTGATTATGCTAAAGAACTTGCCCCCTTTCTATCAGCAATTTATCGTAGATCGCTGGAAGAACGTAAAGTACCTAGCGACTGGAAGAAAGCGCAGGTCGTTCCCATTTTCAAGAAGGGTCATAAATCAGATGCGAATAATTATAGGCCTATTTCGCTTACGTCAATCTGTTGTAGAATAATGGAACATGTTTTGTGTTCTCGTATTATGACGTTCTTAGATAATACAAATCTCCTTCATCATAACCAACATGGATTCCGCAAACAGAGATCATGTGAAACTCAGCTCGCCCTATTTGCCCAAGAAATTCACAGTGCCGTAGACACTGGCGAGCAGATTGATGCCGTATTCCTGGACTTCAGGAAGGCATTTGATACGGTTCCGCACTTACGTTTAGTGAAAAAAATACGAGCTTACGGAATATCGGACCAGGTTTGTGATTGGATTCAGGATTTCCTAGAAGAAAGAACACAACATGTCATTCTTAACGGTTCAAAATCTGCAGATGTAGAGGTAATTTCGGGAGTACCGCAGGGAACGTGATAGGACCTTTATTGTTTACAATATACATAAATGACTTAGTTGACAACATCGGTAGCTCCGTGAGGCTATTTGCAGATGACACGGTTGTCTACAAGAAAGTAGCAACATCAGAAGACTCGTACGTACTCCAGGAGGACCTGCAGAGGATTAATGCATGGTGCGACAGCTGGCAGCTTTCCCTAAACGTAGATAAATGTAATATAATGCGCATACATAGGGGCAGAAATCCATTCCAGTACGATTATGCCATAGGTGGTAAATCATTGGAAGCGGTAACGACCGTAAAATACTTAGGAGTTACTATCCGGAGCGATCTGAAGTGGAATGATCACATAAAACAAATAGTGGGAAAAGCAGGCGCCAGGTTGAGAGGAGTTACTATCCGGAGCGATCTGAAGTGGAATGATCACATAAAACAAATAGTGGGAAAAGCAGGCGCCAGGTTGAGATTCATAGGAAGAATTCTAAGAAAATGTGACTCATCGACGAAAGAAGTAGCTTACAAAACGCTTGTTCGTCCGATTCTTGAGTATTGCTCATCAGTATGGGACCCTTACGAGGTTGGATTAATAGAGAAGATAGACATGATCCAGCGAAAAGCAGCGCGATTCGTCATGGGGACATTTAGTCAGCGCGAGAGCGTTACGATGATGCTGAACAAGCTCCAGTGGCGGACACTTCAAGAAAGGCGTTACGCAATACGGAGAGGTTTATTATCGAAATTACGAGAGAGCACATTCCGGGAAGAGATGGGCAACATACTACTACCGCCCACATATATCTCGCGTAATGATCACAACGAAAAGATCCGAGAAATTAGAGCAAATACGGAGACTTACAAGCAGTCGTTCTTCCCACGCACAATTCGTGAATGGAACAGGGAAGGGGGGATCAGATAGTGGTACAATAAGTACCCTCCGCCACACACCGTAAGGTGGCTCGCGGAGTATAGATGTAGATGTAGATACAGCAGAATTTAGAAACAAAAGTAGCCACGTTAAACCCTCTTTGATTTCCCTGAAGCGCTGCTTTGCTGCGGCTGCTATTCTGATGAGAGACTATACATCGATAATTTTAATTAAAACTTTTCATTGCTATTAATTATTACCCATGTTATCGATCACCTCTGCCCTATATGAAAATAAGCCTGATAATATTGTCCTTAATTAAAAGAGCGGCTATATTTCTCACAGCGCTCATCAACGTAAGCACTTATACACTACTGGCCATTAAAATTGCTACACCAAGAAGAAATGCAGATGATAAACGGGTATTCATTGGACAAATATATTATACTAGAACTGACATGTGATTACATATTCACGCAATTTGGGTGCATAGATCCTGAGAAATCAGTACCCAGAACAACCACCTCTGCCCGTAATAACGGCCTTGATACGCCTGGGCATTGAGTCCAACAGAGCTAGGATGGCGTGTACAGATAGAGCTGCCCATGCAGCTACAACTCGATACCACAGTTCATCAAGAGTATTGACTGGTGTATTGTGACGAGCCAGTTCCTCAGCCACCATTGACGAGACATTTTCAGCTGCTGAGAGATCTGGAGAATGTGCTGGCCACGGCAGCAGTCGAACATTTTCTGTATCCAGAAAGACCCGTGCAGGACCTGCAACATGCGGTCGTGCATTGTCCTGCTGAAGTGTAGGGTTTCGCAGTGATCGAATGAAGGGTAGAGCCACGGGTCGTAACACATCTGAAATGTAAAGTCCACTGTTCAGAGTGCCGTCAATGCGAACAAGAGGTGACCGAGACGTGTAACCAATGGCACCCCATACCATCACACCGGGTGATACGCCAGTATGGCGATGACGAATACACGCTTCCAATGTGCGTTCACCGCGATGTCGCCAAACACGGATGCGACCATCATGATGCTGTAAACAGAATCTGGATTCATCCGAAAAAATGACGTTTTGCCATTCGTGCACCCAGGTTCGTCGTTGAGTACACCATCGCAGGCGCTCCTGTCTGTGATGCAGCGTCAAGGGTAACCGCATCCATGGTCTCCGAGCTGATAGTCAATGCTGCTGCAAACATCGTCGAACTGTTCGAGCAGATGGTTGTTGTATTGCAAACGTCCCCATTTGCTGACTCGGATCGAGACGTGCCTGCACGATCCGTCACAACCATGCGGATAAGATGCCTGTCATCTCGACTGCTAGTGATACGAGGCCGTTGGGGTCCAACACGGCGTTCCGTATTACCCTACTGAGCCCACCGATTCCATGTTTTGCTAACAGTCATTGGATCTCTACCAACGCGAGCAGCAATGTCGCGATACGATAAACCGCAATCGCGATAGGCTACAATCCGACCTTTATCAAAGTCGGAAACGTGATGGTACGCATTTCTCCTCCTTACACGAGGCATCACAATAACGTTTCACCAGTCAACGCCGGTCAACTGCTGTTTGTGTATGAGAATTCGGTTGGAAACTTCCCTCATGTCAGCACGTTGTAGGTGTCGCCACCGGCGCCAACCTTGTGTGAATGCTCTGAGAAGCCAATCATTTGCATATCACAGCATCTTCTTCCTGTCGGTTAAATTTCGCGTCTGTAGCACGTCATCTTCGTGGTGCAGCAATTTTAATGGCCAGTAGTGTAGAAGCACTGTGACTCATAGCAGAGCCGTGTTCACTATTTTCATAACCACGTATGTGCGTATGTGTGCGGCTGACAGCGGCGGCCTGCGGGAGGAGACGGCGGCCGCCCTCCTGTCGCGACAGTGACCCGTCTCCTCCTCCCTCCCCCTCCCCCACCGCCTCCTGCCGCCTTTGTTTGTTTGCCGCCGGCGCCAGAGGGGTGGGCACCCTCTCCGCCCCCCTCCGTGCGCGGCACCCCAGTCAGCCGTCTCTGTTTCACCGCTTTGCCGGCGCCACGGAGTATATATCTTTGTCTGTGTCGGCGTTTCTTCTTCAGGTACTCACAAACACGACGGCTGTAGACGCACCTTTGGCTGTATTGTACAGTTAAAAGCATCTGTACCTACTCTACGAATCGCAGAGAAGAAGAAACCTTTCACTATACTGCGTTTTAAGGTATCTTCCCATTCCAATCACCGACAGAGCGTGCGGAGAATGAATACGTATGCGTCCCTGAAGATACGAGGAGGCCTCTCCATAACAATCCCTCCGATGTGGTCGCACCTACGGTACGATAACGCTATCTGCATCGCCGAGGCACGCAAGCCGCCCCACCCGCAGCGAGGTTTATTGTTTGTGACCGATTGTCCAGCTACATTCAATGAATCTATTGTGATACTCTACGAATCGCTGTGGAGTACGCGGAAGAGAACACCATTTACTGTGCCATTTTTAAACTTTCCTCCTCTTTCATGGGGAGGAAAATGAGAAAAATGACTGCTTGCATGTGCCTGTACGAGTTATTATTGCTTGCCTTATTTTACCTGTACGAATATTAATGGATAATTTATTGTTTTATGATTTCGGGGGAGGGGGAGGGGGGTTGAGAGTACTCATAGCTTCTGCCCAGAAAGAGATTTCTGAAGGTTTTTGAGCAGAATCTCGATTCTCATCTTTCTTCGAGTGCCTACCAGTAAACATTTTTCTAAATTTCTTCTACACTCCCTCGCCAGTGAAACAAGGCAGTACTAATTCGCAAACGTTCGCTGTCCCTTCTTCGTTCGACCTGATAACGGCTCCCATACACTTCCTCAGTATTCATGTAAGAGCACTACAAGTTTGCTCTAAGCTATGTCTTGTGCAGGCAATCTACAGTTTCTCCTTATCCTCGCAACGAATCTTTACCTGCAATACGGATGTTATCAGAAATAGGTGGTATAAAAGTTACAAGGAACTAGCATACGTCACTTAATTTCATTCCGTAACATCATACGCGGTCATTATTTGCGGTAACTCGTCAAGCTAGGGTCCTGAGAGTCCAAAAACGTGCAATATGAATTAACTGTGATGTCAAGAACGCCCTGCTGAGGCCTGTTCAACGAACTACTGCTTACCAATATATTTTTCCATAATGAAGTTTGTCATAAATAGTACAGCGTGTAAAAAGTGAAAGCGCAGATGTTTTTATTTGTGACTGAGGAAAGTGTACTGAACAACATTACATCCGTATTTACTTCATTTGCAGACAAATAATTATACGAGTAGCTGTTAGGAGTCGTATGTTTTTAGGTTGGTTAGTTCTTCCAAGTACATGTTGCAAGAGTAAACCATTAATACTTATTTTTCCCTGGGCAGCAGGATAGGTGCTGAAGTGTGCACACATGGACGCTAAACGGATAGTCTATACTGACATGTGTAGTCCGCTTACTGGTGCAGTTATAACACTGCAGAAAACATGAAGTCCTAAAGTTTGTGATGTGTTCGTGGGAATACCGTTCGACACAGAGAAAAAGAACAAACACACATGTATGTACTTATTAAAAGTACCACATATAAAAATGTCTGCGCTTACACCCTGTATATCTCTTTTTGAAACCAATAGCTCAGTTCGTGGAATCAACACCAGGCATAAGAACAGCCTACATTAAGATTGAAAGCCAGATACTTTAGTCCATAAAGATGTCCATTAATCACGAACACACGTTTTTAATAACTTGCAAGCAACCACAAAAAGTGTAGCTGCTAGTGAAGTTCAGTGTAAGAGGAGCTTAAATAGACACGTCAGTTCCATTGACGAGTTTCTTAATAGAACCAAATAATGTACATATCATTAGTTAAAATAAAGCTGTCATCAGTTCTTCCAATAATGATTCACACCGAGCGAGGTGGCGCAGTGGTTAGCACACTGGACTCGCATTCGGGAGGACGACGGTTCAATCCCCGCGTCCGGCCATCCTGATTTAGGTTTTCCGTGATTTCCCTAGATCACTTCAGGCAAATGCCGGGATGGTTCCTTTGAAATGGCACGGGCGATTTCCTTCCCCATCCTTCCCTAACCCGAGCTTGTGCTCCGTCTCTAATGACCTCGTTGTCGACGGGACGTTAAACACTAATCTCCTCCTCCTAATAATGATTCACATTCTCGCGACCAGCACGGAGTGTATTCCTCCCTGGTACGGCGTGGAATACTTTTCAGTGCTGAGCTATGTATCAGAGTAACGAAATATTCATATTTCTCTGGTATTGGAGAAATATGGTTCACTGTTTTCCCAGTGAGAGTCCGGTATGATTCCCAGTCACCTTCTTTTAGATTCCATCGTTGGGCTGCGGAACTGTATAACGAGAACTGACAGTTTCACTTCGACATTCACAGGTTGGTGTTAGGTTCTAGGGAACTTTGGTAATACCTTTACTGCACGTGAAGCACATATCCTGTTGCTCTCCTTGTGATGAAAGTCAGGTCCGGTGTTGTTTGTGATCCCTATGCTCCTGATGAAAAGGTTACTGCTTCCTGCGCTAAGATTTTTTCAGGATTTCTTCTTTCGTCTTTGTGCAACCTTCTGTACTGAGATGGCACGTGCATAATCTCTTAATATCCCACCTCTTCTCGTCGGGGCAGGCTCTCCTGCTTTTTGTTCGCCTTTGCTTGGACCGGAAGGCACTCGTGCGTTCAGTCGTCGCCTTTGTGTTGAGCCTTCGCCGATGAGTCATAACACAGCATTTCTCAGGGTGGAGATGTGATCTATACATCCCTCCTCAGGTGTGGTGAACCGCCAAGAGTAGATGACGTCCGTGATCACTTCCAGAATGTATACCAGGAATGTGTATTCTGGTAGAGCCTTACATTACGTCTCCAACGAACTAATTAGCTAGAATACGTGTGCGATACGGGAAGACCAACAACGGCACATGGACAGATTCCAGACAGCGCACTTTCTAAATATGTGTGTACTTCCTAAGGTACAACAGATAGCATCCGTCTAACCTGCAGCATCGAAAAAAGCAAAGTAGATCCTACCAACCGGTGCGTGGACCGTACAGTCACGAGTCAGCAATACCAGCCACGGACGGAGAAACTGGTGTACGATATCCGTGGATTCATTTTCGTAAAGACCACGTATCGCATTCTTAAAGCGAGGAAAAATTCCGTATCAAAAACCTCCAGACATGCCACACCCTCCCCTCCCCCCCCCCCCCCCTCCCCCTCTCCAGTACATATGTGAAGCTGAGAGTTCCCTTTTCCTAATTTACACCTAACCATAGCAACTTTATTCAAAAGATTCTTCGCTTCCGTTCAGCCAAGACAAACCGTACATCCTACGACCAACCGGCGCGTGTGCGTTAATATACATCAGACTTTTCTATCTACCAACATCGGATCGCAATGGTATCACGTTGTCAATGACAAAGTGGTGACGCGAGAGAAACCCGTGCTGCATAGAGTGCGCTCTACATGACACGCTAGAATACCGTTTCGTGTGCGCTAATCAAAACGAAACGTGGTTTTTGGTCCGTAAAAGACTGGGCCATTTCATCCGCACGGTGCCTTCAACAAAACCACTAAAATGTAACACGACCGAACTGGTACTTTTATCCGCCTGAAGCGCAGAACAGCTATCTGCGGTACGTGGATCACTTTGTCTCTTACGTCCTCACGACTTCAACATCAGAAGTAACAGGCACTAGAGACTAATTGAGCAACACTGGTTATTAAAAGAAAGTCCCGACAGAAATATAAAAAATTACAACAATTTTCTAGAAGCGTGTCTTAATAGAGTAGACTGAGGTTTTCATACATGTATCTTTTAGTCTTCGAGAAGAGCCCTATCGTTTTTTGTCAGCAATAGATTTACTGCTTCTCATGAAGAATCTTTATGCTTTTTTTTTCTTTTCCCAAGAAGAGTTGCTATTCGTGTAGGAAAATATGAAAAAACTGCCAAATCAGTTGCCATAATACATGGTTTATTGAAACCAATTTGTTATAATTTTCTTTTCCTCACATACTGAAGTTTAGTACTTTTCCAAGAGGCGATTTCTTAATTTTTATTTCCTCTAAGAGTTTACATGAAGATTTTTTTTCCGTTTTTTATGAACAAGCTCGTCTTCTGCCAATATGACGTTTTAGTTTTCGGAATAGAATGGAAGACGCCTCAGGACAAACTTAGAGAGGAAAATATCAATGCGAGCTACGTGCTTGATCCGCTGAAGGCATCATTTTGTGGGGAGCTTAAGTTGGTGCTAAAGGCGTGTAGCGTCAGTGACTAATTTGGAGGTCACAGGTTCAAGTCCCGTGTGTGTAACTGAGTTCGCCTTGCATGTGAATCAGAATGACAGAAAAAAACATTGTCAGATTTTAGTTCGAAGTGTTGTTGATGCGTGGAAACAAGTCCTAGTGGAAATGACGTGTAACAGGGATTTTGAAAATATCGATAATGTGAAAGGCAACTCGCGCTTTTCTAACACGATAATCTGAAAACCATGGACCAGGAGAATCAATCAGATGCAGTGTTTCTTGTCTTCCAAAAGGTATTTGACTCGGTACCATGCATGCGCTTACTATCTAAAGTACGATCACATAAAATATCAGGCGCGATTTGTGATTGGATTGAGGATTTCTTTGTGAGGTAGGACGCAGCATGTTATCTTGGATGGAGAGTCGACCACAGATGTAGAAGTACCTTCAGATGTGCCCCAGGGAAGTGTGTTGGGACCCTTGTCGGTCGTTTCGTATATTAATGACCTGACAGACAACATTAACAGTAGCCTCTGACGGTTCACGGATGATACAGTTGAAACGTCCCCTTAGAAAAATTGTACAAGACTGTGCTTAAACTGACACACAATATTTTTGGCGCAACGCAATCTGACTTTCAGTAATCCCTACATTAACCTATACGTTTCACAAATCACTTACCTCACAAAAATCTTCGTTACTCGAACTACTGCAATACAGCGAGCGCCACTACTGCCAGCTAAATAAAAGATTCAAACTACTGAAGGCAATAACTACTGATAGGCATAGTTAGCAAATGAAAGATTTTGGTAGAGAACAAACAATGTATTTACCTCAATAGTGTTCAAAAATGATAATATATATACAGCAGTTCATGACATCCATTCTTACAAATGTACTGTTTCTGATGGACATACGTCCAGATCATCCGCTCTCAAAAATGCGCCATCTCGCTTCCCCACATCCACCACTGCTGGCGGCTCACCTCCAACTGCGCAATGCTACGCGCTGTTAACAAACCAGCTGCCCAACACTACAATGGCAGACAACAATGCAAACTAGCCACAGACTGCACACAGCACAGCCAGTGATTTTCATACAGAGCGCTACGTGGCGTTACCAATAAGAAAACCTGAACAGCCTACTTACACAGTTACCTACAATGAAGCTCTGTCTAAGGTAAAAAGCTGCACAGATATTCAGATCTTAACTAGACTTCGAAGTGGTTCGAAGATTGGCAGCTTGGTTTAAATGTTCAGAAATGTAAATCTGTGCATTTCACAACAAGAAGAACTTAGTATCCTATGACTAATGTCAACGAGGAATAGGTCAATGAATATTAATACCTTGGTGTAACAGTTTGTTGGAGATATGAACGGAATGATCTCATAGTCTAGGTAGCAGGTAAAGCAGGTGGCAAAATTCGGTTCATGGGTAAAATATTAGGGAAATGCAACCTGTCTACAGTGCATACAAAACATTCGTGCAACCCGTTCAACAATATTTCTCAAGCGTGTTTGACCCTAACAAATAGGATTAACAGGAGACATTGAAGGGATACAAAGAATGGCAGTACGAAAGGATACAAATAATGGCAGTACGAGTTTGTTCGACCCATGGGAGGGTATCACGAGGATGCTGAAAGAAAGAAATGGACTGGCAGACGCATGAAGGTAGGCGCAAACTATCCCACGAAAACCTACACAGGAAGTTTCTAGAACCAAATTCGAGTGACGAATGTAGGAACATTCTAGAGACCCCTCCATACGTATAAAAAAAATGGCTCTGAGCACTATGGGAGTTAACATCTGTGGTCATCAGTCCCCCAGAACTTAGAACTACTTAAACCTAACTAACCTAAGGACATCACACAACACCCAGTCATCACGAGGCAGAGAAAATCCCTGACCCCGCCGGGAATCGAACCCGGGCACCCGGGCGCGGGAAGCGAGAACGCTACCACACCTCCATACGTATCGCTCTCATAGTGATCACGAGGGCAGAATTATACTAATTAAAGCGCGCGCAGAGGCATTTGGGCAGCCGTCTTCCCGATCTCCATACGTGAATGGAACAGAAAAAAACCGTAATAATGAGTAAGTGCGACGTGCCTTGTGCTGTACAGTTCACAGTGGTTTCCAGAGTATAGAAGTATATGTCGTTTATATGTGCAGTTTCGCAGTGATGTGAAGATTCAAATTAATGTTGTAAGCTGAATATTCGTTTCAAAAACTTTCTCCTCGTATGACTTGTCCGTAAGATATCACATTCAACTGCTGAGCAAAGAGCAATACTGACTGCTGGTTGGCCCTGTATTGCGCTTGTGAAGAGTGCGTGAAACAAAACTTTAATCTTAGTTAAATTCTAAATTTGAAATAATGAAAATGAATCTAATTAAATCCCAAAAGAACCTAATTGTGTATGCAGAGGAAACTTTCAATGAAACTCAATACTGAAGTACGTTATGAAAGGTATGTAACATGAAGTGCAACGTCTGACTGGAAACATCCACAAAATAAAATACTGCTCAGTTCGGAAGACAATAACTGTTGAAGATTACGTTCACCGTTTAGCGTAAATTAATCTGCTTACTTAGCACACCCACCGGAAATTCTGACTACATACTATTTGCTCACAAGAATCTCAAGCAAGATTTCCCGTGAAGGAAAAGTATCTTACCTCTTGCTCGGTATGCTACTTTTTGTCTGGTCTACTGACGTTCTCGAAACCAAATTGAAGTCAGCAGCTACAGAAAAATAATCTACTTTTCTTTGCTTCTTGTCAGAAATAATCTGTGGCAGCGTATGGTTTATTTGTTCTCGAATCAGAAACATACAAATTTACAGTAGCCATACACATCAATAAATATGTACATATATATGGACAAATTGTATTTATATTACATGTGCCCAGTACTTTGCAACCTCCAAGGCGCTTGGAGTGGCTTGCAGGAGATCAATCTTCGTGCAGGATGTAGGGCACAAAAGACACTGGAGCATGTGGCTTGTGGTTTGTTCTTGTCCACAATCACAGGACGTATCTTCTGTTAAGAAACCCCATCTCTTCAGGTTGTCACTGGATCGTCCAACTCCTGGTCGTAATCTGTTTAAAGATTTCCACACCAGCCAGCTCTCGTTGTGTCCAGGTGGTAGTTCTTCAGCTTCTGGCGTCTGCAGGTGAGACGTCGACTTCTTCCATAACTCCAGCCTTGCCTTCTCTGGTGAAATGGTGAGCTTCTCGGATGTTCTCAGGAAGCTCTTTCGCGATCTCAGCCGTTGCTGTGGTGGATTATGTCCATGCAGTGGATGGGCACTGTCCTGTTCTACTTTCAGTCTCTCCTTGTTGGCAGCCACTGTTCTGCGTATCCATGGTGGCGCTATTCCAGCCAGGCAGTAGAGCTTATCAGTTGGGGTAGGTCTTAAGCAACCTGTGATCAATCTGCAGGTTTCGTTGAGAGCAATGTCTACTTGTCTGGCATGAGATGACCTGTACTAGACTGGAGAAGCATATTCAGCAGTAGAAAAGCACAGTGCCATTGCAGAACAGCGAATAGTTTGTGGATGTGATCCCCACTGTGTCCCCGCTAGTTTGCGAATTAGGTTGTTTCGAGGGAAGATTTTCATTTTGGTGTTCTTGCAGTGAGTTTTGAATGTCAGAGTTCTATCGAGAGTGACTCCCAAGTATTTAGGTGCGTGATGATGCTGGAGTTGGATACCTGACCATGCAATATGTAGCTCACGATTAGCTTCCCTGTTCCTTAAATGAAAGGCCCACACTTGTTTACTGTCGAAAAAGACTGTACAACATAAGAAGGCTCTTAACAATTACGAAATTCACTCTCTCTCTCTCTCTTTCCAAGCATTTATCCCGACTTGCGGGGTCTGCTGGTTAATCAGGTGTGGCATGTTAATTTTAAGGGGTGGCCGGATGCTCTTCATGTCGCTACCCCGTAATATCCCCCCCCCCCCCCCCCAGGAAGGAATTAGTGGACCCCAACTGTCTGCGTCTAGTGTAATCCATGGAATAGTGCCAATGTGTTTAGATGTCTGTGAGCCGTGTAACTGATGCGTGACGTGGGTACCAGCCCGGTATTCGCCTAGCGGGATGTGGAAAACCGTCTAAAAACCACATCCAGGCTAGCCGGTACACCGACCCTCGACGTTAATCCGGCGGGCGGATTCGATCCGGGACCGGCAGGCCTACCCGAGTCCAGGAAGCAGGGCTTTAGCGCTCACGGCTACCCTGGCGGGTAATTACGAAATTCACTCTTTACAAAAATTACAGACATTTAAAACAATTGCATTGTTTGTGACATAATAAAAACAGAGATCAAATTAACATTAATCATGAATGTTATTAGTTATCTAAGAGACAAATTTTTCCTTCAGTTAATAGTAATAAAAAAAAAACATTTCATTGTTGTATGGTCGTTGCTTACTTGAAATATTCCCGCCAAACTTTTTTTCTATCGTTTCACCCAAGAAAGTATCTTTACAAAAAATTCCATCTCCATAATACAACATTATAGATCATTTCTCCCACGTTCACAAACATCAGATCTCCTTCTCTAAAACTCAACTGCTCACTACGCTGTCTCTAATAAGAATGTCCTCCCTAACGCTGCACATGACCAAGCGCACCACAGCTTACATCAAACACAGAGTCGAGGACCTTATCCACTACTCGTGCAGAGCGTTCATGTATCTTTATTCTAGTACAGTGGAGGTGAAATATTTACAACGGCATATGAAAATTTTACAACGTAAGTGTGTGTATTTATGAATATCGCTGGAAGGCCCGGAGGAATTGTTACTATCTGGATCAAAAAAGCTGTGAGCAAAAGATTGCCCTGGAACAATTATGAACAGCGGTAGCAATTGAAAAAAGATTGTTGAGATTAGTGTCAAATCTGGTTTTCAGGATCGCTAGGCCCGTTAATAGGTCTCCCGAACTGTCCTTTCTAATGTAATAGGATTTCACACTTGTTTTTAGCAATACATTGGCTAGTTAGCATCTGAATGGTCTTTCTTTTAACGGGATAAAGCTACGCAAGTACACATGCACCTTGATAATAATAATAATAATAATAATAATAATAATAATAATAATAAAAGAAGCGAGCTGCTGTACTAGCTGAAGTTTTCGGTTGTCAGATGTGCCTCCGATTCGGTTTTTGTTCTCGAAAACATTCTAGACTGCCTGAAGTTCTGGTTTTTTGACCATCTGAAGCCAATAAATCCTACTGTAGGATCAATGGCCTGGGGTCTCGTTTGCCACCAGAACGGTCATCGTGTCCTGTTACCGTGGCAATATTTTACTGGCGACTGTTTTGTCCGTGACTGGTGGTTTCCTGGAATTCGAAGGCAGGCAGAAAACAGTTGAGAAGGCGCAGGGGAAAGACAAGGGAAGCTGTCCGCAGGCACGGGACCTGAAAGCTAGCAGCGCGCTGCTCTGCGGGAGGCGCGGACAAAGCAACAGCCACAGTATAGAGTCTATGATAAGGGGGGCCCGCGGGCGACCGCATCGGCGCTCGTACGGTACCCACCTGCAGGGCCGAGTTTAGGCGCGGACCAGCCTAGGGCGTCGAGGGGACAGTGTTGCATTGTGTATTTGTAATAAGATTTAAGTGAAATATTGAGAACCTCACGTATTTTATATCATGTTGTTGTTGTGGTCTTCAGTCCTGAGACTGGTTTGATGCACCTCTCCATTCTACTCTATCCTGTGCAAGCTTCTTCATCTCCCAGTACCTACTGTAACCTACATCCTTGTGTATCTGTTTAGTGTATTCATCTCTTGGTCTCCCTCTATGATTTTTACCCTCCACTCTGCCCTCCAGCACTAAATTGGTGATCCCTTGATGCCTCATAACATGTCCTACCAACCGATCCCTTCTTCTAGACAAGTTGTGCCACAAACTTCTCTTCTCCTCAATTCTATTCAATACCTCCTCATTAGTTATGTGATCTACCCATCTAATCTTGAGCATTCTTCGGTAGCACCACATTTCAAAAGCTTCTATTCTCTTCTTGTTTAAACTATTTATCGTCCACGTTTCACTTCCATACATGGATACACTCCATACAGATACTTTCAGAAAACACTTCCTGACACTTAAATCTATACTCGATGTTAGCAAATTTCTCTTCTTCAGAAACGCTTTCCTTGCCATTGCCAGTCTACATTTTATATCCTCTCTACTTCGGCTATCATCAGTTATTTTGCTCCACAAATAAGCAAAACTCATTTACTACTTTAAGCGTCTCATCGCCCGATTTAATTCGACTGCATTCTATTATCCTCGTTTTGCTTTTGTTGATGTTCATCTTATACTCTCCTTTCAAGACACTGTCCATTCCGTTCAACTGCTCTTCCAGGTCCTTTGCTGCCTCTGACAGAATTACAATGTCATGGGCGAACCTCAAAGTTTTCATTTCTTCTCCATGGACTTTAATTCCTACTCCAAACTTTTCTTTTCTTTCCAAAACTGCTTGCTCAATATACAGATTGAATAACATAGCGGATAGGATGCAACCTGTCTCACTCTCTTCCCAACCACTGCTTCCCTTTGATGCCCCTCGACTCTTATAACTGCCATGTGGTTTCTATACAAATTGTTAATAGCCTTTCGCTCCCTGTAGTTTACCCTGCCACCTTCGAATTTGAGAGTATTCCAGTCAACATTGTCAAAAGCTTTCTCTAAGTCTACAAATGCTAGAAATGTAGGTTTGCCTTTCCTTAATCTATTATCTAAGATAAGTCGTAGCGTCAGTATTGCTTCACATGTTCCAACATTTCTACTGAATCCAGACTGATCTTTCCCGATGTCGGCTTCTACCAGTTTTTCCATTCCTCTGTAAAGAATTCGTGTTAGTATTTTGCAGCCGTGGCTTATTAAACTGATAGTTCGGTAATTGTCACATCTGTCAACACCTGCTTTCTTTGGGATTGTAATTATTATATTCTTCTTGAAGTCTGAGGGTATTTCGCCTGTCTCATACATCTTGCTCACTAGATGGTAGAGTTTTGATAGGCCTGGCTCTCCCAAGGCTGTGAGTAGTTCTAATGGAATATTGTCTACTCCTGGGGCCTTGTTTCGACTTAGGTCTTTCAGTGCTCTGTCAAACTCTTTACATACACTCTATATATAGCAAGTGAAGGACAAACAGGAGTTACAACGTGGAGCTAATGTTCCAAACGATGGAACCGCATTGCGGCAGCTTTCGGTGTCTCCATAACTGACTGCTGTTAATGTAAACGAAAGAGGAGTTACACAAAAGAGGACCATAAGTCGTCCGCACACGTGGTTCTCATCGCGGAGCACGCCAGACATGCGTCGTGGTTGCCGTACGCCCTGCAACGACCTACTGAATCTCACGGAACGTGGTCCTCATGGTGGTTTGCGACCATAGCGCACTCCAGCGGCAGTTGGCGCTCCAGCCACACAATTTGTTTACAGAAATAGTTGCGTTGACTCTTGTCAGCGATCGTCGAAGAAGGGCGGAGAAAATCGCGAAGAAGATTTTGGACTCGCCGGTGATTGAACAGAGAATGGTTGGTAGACTACCACTACGTAACTTCCTGGCAGATTAGAACTGTGTGCCGGACCGAGACTCGAACTCGCGACCTTTGCCTTTCGCGGGCAAGTGCTCTACCACTACGTATGCTGCAGAACGATCTGAGGTACGTAATAGCAGGGATTATTCGTTAGCTCAGTTGAACCTCCATCACACTTCCGATTTTAAAATTAATACAGTTAAAGTATAGACCCCTCCTCACCCACATCGAACACCTCCGCTTCTCCTATACCATCCGCAAACCAGATTCCAATAACTCCACTGTCTACCGTCTGACCACCAACTCTGGTACACTGCCATGTCTTCACAAACGCATCCCTCCGTCCCTACACCTACACACCTCAACGCAACCAATTCCCTCTCCCAGTCAATGAGATCCACCCTGATATTTATGCCTCCGACCAACTTCAACCCTTCCCCACCTGTTCGGTCACTACTTTCAACCGAACCACTGGAGAGTGCTGCCCTCTCTAGAGATATTTATACCTGTGGGACAATGGTCAGCGACCAATTCCTACAAGGGCACATAACGGTACACTCGCCACGGCTAGGGTGGGAAGAGTTGTGAAACGCCTCTCTGTCGGTCAGCTGCCATTAGCTCGTGGCCACGCGCCGTTGTAAAACAGCAAATACGCATATTTTGACTTGTAAATATGAATCAAATTGTAAGCAATAAGTGATTATCTCAACTGTCGTCAGTCATTACAATCCGAATGGATTGTAATCATCATACAGTCTCTCTAAATTCATGGCTCTTCGGTACATTTACGGTTCACATTTTCGTCAGTGGACGCCAACGTTTTCGTACTGACCTAGCCCACTCCACATCAGGGCTCCTCTCTCCTTTTCCCTCTCCATCTATTCCCATCCCTTTTCTCTTGTAACCACTATCCTACATACGCACCACACTACTACTCATCCTTTTGTCTCTCCCATATGTGTATTTCCCACTATCCACCTCCACTCCTATCTATCATTTCCATAGTTACGAAAGCCAGAACCGTCTTCCAAATTCAACTCACAAAGCATCTCATTCCCGCCATGTCTTCTATAGTATGTTTTGGTTCACCAACGACGACTACGTCGTTGTCTTCGTCTGTTCATTTCGTTAAGAACAAAAACAGCACCAAATGTCATTAATTCTTTCTCTTCAGTTGACATAGCGTATCTCTTGGTGTGAATACACCAAGTAACGTATCAGTTCACCGCAGCAGACTACGCGAATAAGTAGAAATGTTGGTCGCTAGTGTAAACGGGAATGCGAACAACGAACAATGTTGCCAACATGTTGAGGGAACAAGTTGCACACAACGTTCCGAACAAAAACTTGTTCTCAGCTCAATGTAAACGCGCCTTAAGGCAGATTTTCGACACAACCCAAATTAACATACCCTTTAATTTTTAATTAAAAAGTAATTACTACTGCGGACATCCGCAGAAGTATCCTCATCGGCGTGGGATTTTACCCTCAAGGTAATTATTACTTCGGATATGCGCACCAAAGCAGACCTCTACTCGAGCGATGATTTTACTTGCTAGGGATCTCTCTTGTGTAAGGGTGTACAGTTCGGTCGCCGTCCAGTAATGGTCCCACCTCATGTCTTTTGGGAACAGCGATGCTCCGACAATAGGAAATCCAATACTGTAGCGAAGGGCCGGCCACAGCTGGAGACTGTCTGCAGGAGGCCCGCGCGGCTGGAGGGCTGTGCAGACACAAAGAACTGACCGCTGCGGCTCGCCGTGGCGCCAGCCTTGCCTTCCTCCCCTATCCCAGTACAGGCAGCGGTAGGCCAGCCCCCTGCGACGTCCTCCTCCTGCCACGCCGCTTGTTTGTTCCCCGCCACAGGCAGCTTACCTGAGCCCTGCCTGCCCCACGCGCGCGCGCCCAGACTTGAAGAGAAAGCCAAAGCCGTGTTTGTATAGCAGCGATGACACCACGATTTATACGGCGTAGCAGGCAATTGTCGCGCCCTTGGGCAACAACAGATCTCTCTCTCTCTCTCTCTCTCTCTCTCTCTCTCTGCCGGCCGGTGTGGCCGTGCGGTTCTAAGCGCGTCAGTTTGGAACCGGTGACCGCTACGGTCGCAGGTTCGAATCCTGCCTCGGCCATGGATATGTGTGACGTCCCTAGGGTAGTTAGGTTTAAGTAGTTTTAAGTTCTAGGGGACTGATGACATTAGAAGTTAAGTCCCATAGTGCTCAGAGCCATTTGAACCATAACCCTGAATTTTAACCCCACTCGCCAAGAGGGTGACTCATTATATCGGAGGTCTTCGGCTGATATTGCTAAAGATTTTTATTAAAAATTTAAATAGTGAGATATTTCGACTTGTAGTCAAAGCCACTATCCCTTTACCATGCGTGCAATAGCGTTTCTTGTTTTAAAAGCTTTTCACAACTGAAATACATTCTTCGAAATTTTGACGTGAAAGGGATACATTAGTGAAGAGAGGAGTAGTACAGAGTTGCAGCCTATCCATGTTATTCGGTCAGTACATTGGATCAATCAGCAAAGGAAACCAAAGAGGAAGTTGCTGAGTCGCGGATAGCCCCAAGAAAAAAAGTGTCACAAATAGGCTTTCGGCCAGCAAGGCCTTCGTCAAAAATAGACACACACACACACACACACACACACACACACGTACACGCAACTGACACACACACGTACACGCAACTGACACACACATGGCATGTGCTATATGGTGAGTGGCAAAATTCCTTTTCATAATACATTACATAAGAAATTCCATCTTGGATTTTCCATTGTTTAAAACCGAGGAGAAAGTTGGATTTAGGATTACAGTTCAAGGAGAAGAAATAAAAGCTTTACTTAATGGTGTGCTTCCGGGCGTATTGCCGAATTGTTGGCATTTTATATATAGTGGCTGGAGTCCAGGCAGAGCGTACACTACAGCAAAACACCTAAAGAAGACGGATGGGTCGTTCGTCGAAATATTATGCAGAAATTGCAAACAACAGCTTGGTAGAACACTCGGAAGCGCTTCATTAACGAATAACTCCGATAACAATCCCAGAGACCAAAAGCTTTAAGGTTTGCCGATTAACTGTGATTATGTCAGAGTCGGCAAAGGTCTTGAAAACGTAGTTGAGCGGAATGGATACTGCCTTGAAAAGATGTTATAAGTTGAGTATCAACAAAAGAAAAACAAAGGGCAATGGATTATAGACGAATTAAGTGATGCTGATGGAATTAGATTAGGGACAAAAATGGTTCAAATGGCTCTAAGCACTATGGGACTTAACATCTGAGATGATCAGTCCCCTAGACTTAGAAACTACTTACACCTAACTAACCTAAGAACATCACTCGCATCCATGCCCAAGGCAGCATCCGAACCTGTGACCGTAGCAAACGCGCGGTTCCGGACTGAAGCGTCTAGAACCGCTCGGCCACAGCGGCTGGCAGATTAGGAAATGTGATACTCAAAGTAATAGATGAATTTTACTCTTTCGGTAATGAAATAACCGTGGTATACGTAATGAGGGTATGAAATACAAACTAGCAGTAGTAATAAAATCTTTACAAAAAATATATGTCATCATCAAAAATAAATTTATATCTTAGGGTCTGTTTATTGGAAGGAATGGCGTGGAGTGTAGGTTTGTATGGAGGGGAAACATGTACGATGACAATTTCGTGAGGCTTAACGGCTTGGTGCAAGTCTCAATTGGACGCCACTAATCCTACTGGGGAAAAAAGGAGCCCTATAATTTAAAGCCGTCTCCGCACGACGTGTCATCCGCGGCGAATGTTCATATCACTGAGAGACAGAAGCAACGTTAAAGGCAGAGTGAAAAATTTCCAGGATCCGATCTCGTGACGTTTCGATTTTCATGCACGCGCTTTACCAACAAAACCATCAGGCCCGAATACGCGGACGATAAATAGGAACGAAAAAGAGAGACCAGAAACTTTTGCAATAATATGTTACAAGAAAGCGCTGAAGATTATACGGGTAGACCGAATAAGTAACGAAGAGGTACTGATTCGAATCAGGGACAGAAGTTTAACGGCACAACTTGTCGAAAGAATGGATAGATTAGCATGACACATCCTGAGACATTACGAAGCTGACTATCCTACAGATAAATATGGCCTCCGAAAAACAGCGCAACTTGACATTTTTCTACATTTACATTGATATCCATATTTCCCAAGCCACCAAACAGTGCGTGGCGAAGGGCACGTTGTACCACTACTGGTCATTTCCCTTCCTGTTCCGCTCTCAAACAGAGCGAGGAAGAAACGTCTATCTGTATGCCTCCAGACGAGCCTTAATTTGTCTTATCTTACGTCTGTGATGCTCACGCGAAATGTACGTTGGCGGCGGTAGGAATCTGCAGTCAGCTTCAGATGTCCGTTCTCTAAGTTTTACTCAATAGCTTTCCTCGAAAAGAATGTCGCCTTCGCTCCAGGCATCCTATCCGAGCTCCAGAGGCTACTTGGTAATACTAGGTGCGTGTAATAAGTAGTGGAACACCTTTTTTTCTGGAAGTTGGTTGGTTTTATTCAGGATTCCAATACACCATATTATTCCCCGTTCTTTTGGCTGTAAAATTCTATTTTTCAACACAATCTCCATTCAATGCGACGCCCTTACGCCACGTTACTGGAGCAGTTTGTATGCCCGTAAGGTACCACTCTTTTGGTCGACTCGGAGCCAACATTTTGCTGGATCAATAACCTTCCCACCATCCGTGTACTGCTTCCCTCGGAGTGCATTCTCTATTGGGGCAAACAGATGGAGGTCGGAAGGTGCGAGAGCCAAGCTGCAGTGTGGATGAAGTAAAACAGTCCATTGTGATTTTGTGGGCTCCTCTCGGGTGCGCAGACTTGTGTGAAACCTTACGCTGTCGTGGAGAAGGAGAAGTTCGTTACGTTTCTGTGGCAACAAACTCGCTGTAGTTGTTTTCTCAGTTTCGTGTCTTTACTGGCTGAGGACGTGACTGAACTCTTTCTTCGGAGGTGAGGTGATGTGGCGGCACTCCACGGATACCTCTTTCACTTCCGGTTGGAAGCGATGAGCCCGTGTTTCATCGTCTGCAACAACGTTTGGAAAAAAAAGAGAAAATTGACGTGTTCAGCCTCTTAATGCGCAAACAGTTCCGCACAGTCCTTCGTTGCTCTTTGTGGTCTTCTGTTAGGTGGCGAGAAACCCAGCGGTCACACGATTTTGAGTAGCCTAGCTGGTGGACGAATGTCTCAGCACTACCACCAGTGAAAGGAGAAAATATAAAAATGCAGCAAATGAAGCAGGCAAAAAGGAATACAAACGTCTCAAAAATGACATCGACAGGAAGTGCAAAATGGCTAAGCAGGGATGGCTAGAGGACAAATGTAAGGCTGTAGAGGCTTATCTCACTAGGGGTAAGATAGATACTGCCTACAGGAAAATTAAAGAGACGTTTGGAGAAAAGAGAACCACTTGTATGAATATCAAGAGCTCAGATGGAAACCCAGTTCTAAGCAGAGAAGGGAAAGCAGGAAGTTGGAAGGAGTATATAGAGTGTCTATACAAGGGCGATGTACTTGAGGACAATATTATGGAAATGGAAGAGGATGTAGGTGAAGATGAAATGGGAGTAAACAGATGTTGACAGATGTGAAAATTACCGAACTATCAGTTTAATAACTCACAGCTGCTTAGAAGAAAGATTAAGGAAAGGCAAACCTACATTTCTACCATTTGTAGACTAGAGAAAGCTTTTGACAATGTTGGCTGGAATACTCTCTTTCAAATTTTGAAGGTGACAGGGGTAAAATACAGGGAGCGAAAGGCTATTTACAATTTGTATAGGATGGCGGTTATAAGAGTCGAGGGACATGAGAGGGAAGCAGTGCTTGGGAAGGGAGTGAGACAGGGTTGTAGCCTCTCCCCGATGTTATTCAATCTGTATATTAAGCAAGCAGTAAAGGAAACAAAAGAAAAATTCGGAGTAGGTTTTAAAATCCATGGAGAAGAAATAAAAACTTTGAGGTTCGCCGATGACATTGTAATTCTGTCAGAGGCAGCAAAGGACTTGGAAGAGCAGTTGAACGGAATGGATAGTGTCTTGAAAGGAGGATATAAGATGAACATCAACAAAAGCAAAATGGGGATAATGGAATGTAGTCAAATTAAGTCGAGTGATGCTGAGGGAATTAGATTAGGAAATGAGACACTTACAGTAGTAAAGGAGTTTTGCTTATTTGGGAAGCAAAAAACTGATGATGGTCGAAGTAGAGAGGATATAAAATGTACACTGGCAATGGCAAGGAAAGCGTTTCTGAAGAAGAGAAATTAGTTAACATCAGGTATAGATTTAAGTGTCAGGAAGTCGTTTCCGAAACTATTTGTATGGAGTGCAGCTGCGTATGGAAGTGAAACGTGAACGATAAATAGTTTGGACAAGAAGAGAATAGAACCTTTCGAAATGTGGTGCTACAGAAGAATGCTGAAGATTAGATGGGTAGATCACATAACTAATGAGTATGTATTGAATAGAATTAGGGGGAAGAGGAGTTTGTGGCACAACTTGGCTAGAAGAAGGGATCGGTTGGTAGGACATCAAGGGATCACCAATTTAGTATTGGAGGACAGCGTGGAGGGTAAAAATCGTAGAGGGAGACCAAGAGATGAATACACTAAGCAGATTCAGAAGGATGTAGGTTGCAGTAGGTACTGGGAGATGAAGAAGCTTGCACAGCATAGAGTAGCATGGAGAGCTGCATCAAACCAGACTCAGGACTGAAGACCACAACAACAACAACAACAACAACAACAACAACAACCTCGAATGAGAGTGTCCGTACGTTCCAACGTTGCGGGAGTCACAGCTGTGTGCTGCCGGCCGGCATGAGGGTGATTGGACAGGTGTGGACGACCTTGTTACCATGACGACAGACGCCTCGCTCCATGACTCACCGTGCTTTTGTTCACCACCAGGTCTCAGTAGACATTCTGCTATCGCCCATCAATATCTGCGATGCTCAGGTTATCGGCCAAAAGAAACTCAGTGACAGCTCTGTGCTTGGAACGCACCTCCGTTGCAGACGCCATTTTGATGGCTACGTATGAGGACGCCACCTATCAGAACTTAACTGTAGGGTCTGAAGCGGGAATACACCACTATGTCCCACAGCAAATTTCAAATGTTTTTCATCCGAAATTGGCCGGCTTAAAAATGTGTTGCATTACTTATTGAGCCCCTCTTGTACTTGCCTGCTGATCGAACCTATCGGTAACGAACGTGCAGGCCGCCTTTGAATTGCTTCGATGTCTTCCTTTAGTTTGACCCGAAGGGAATCCCGAACACTCGAGCAGTACTCAAGAAAGGGTCGCACTAGTGTCCTAAATGTGTCCTACTTCGGCGGCGCTGTTCTTTCCGTCCCTTTACGACGAACCTGCACCTACCTGTAAACATTGTCTCAGTACATCATCAGTATGGAAGCTGAGCGAAACCTACTGTACTTCGACGTGAACCAGACTGCAATTAAAGTCACTAATCTACGTTTCGGGAGAAAGTTTTCACACGAAATGAAAGGTTGGAAATTTTGTCCTTAATTAATATATTCTGAAACTTAGGTGACCAAGTATCACTGCCAAGACCGTGCTAGTCTTAACACAGTCACTCACAATCCTTTTCACTCACGTTAGGAAGTTTATGGTGTTGCATTTCCCGAAAACGTAATAGCTACAAAAATACTGATTGTTTTTTGATTGATAATAATATTAAGTCTGTCGGTACCTAATGCAGTCACAGTTTTTAGCCACCGACCTGCTCAATACGCCACACGGAATGTATGTCAAAACTTCACAAAATTCACTTAAAAATTCCGAAATTCCTACACACCCATCGGATTAATTATGCCGTCACTTTACCACACTTTTGATGTATGAAATACTGCTAGATCCAGAAACTTATCATTTCCATCGGAACTACTACTAAACATGTCCGAACTGTTTCATGGCTAGGCTCCGACTCCTCTCTAGAATACTCTAAGTCTTCTCAACCAGGAGAGAAAGGCGCGCGAAGAATATTGCTTTACAACTGGTCAGTTTACTCAACAGCCAATAGCAAAACAACATTCTCCCGCGTCAATCCGCACTTTTCATCAATAACCAATCGCAAAATAGTAAACCTCACGACTGCACTTTTTACCGACGTAATTGTCTAATATGCTGAAGTTTTGCTTATGCAAAAGTTATTTACTATTGTTATTTATACCTGAATTAACTTTCCCTTTACCATAAACTTACTTTACGAATCTATTCTACAAAAATCCCCTTTGTCCATATCCATACTTCTTCGAAATGTTCCCACACGAAATCCTACTACACAACTCGTTAAACAGTTACCTTATATTAACCTTAAACCACACTCACGCATCATTCATACTGCTAAAACACATTTATAACATTTTACATACACAAAAAGACATAATAACACTTTATGGAAATACTAGAACAGTTTATGAAAATCATTCTGTTGGTTTAGTGCACTCTAGTGGGCACAACCGAAACTAAAATCACAGTCCCCCTATCCAATATTGTCCTCTATCGGCTGATACATAAACTACGTGCGCGTCCAGTCTCGCATCACCATCTGTCACTATCCAGCTCTGAGGCACATCACCCACTTAACCGCCTGCAATGCAGGATCGGTATATGGCGCTACGGCTCACTACTTTACAGGTAGACAACACTTTCTCACATTAGCTAACGCTGCTAGATGTGAGAGAAATAAGTGGCAGACAGAAAATCCCAGGACAAAGTGTGGTAAGGTTTTAATTCCGCCGGGAGCCGTGGTTATTACGCCCGGCGTTCGCAGCCACTGTGGTGCGTCCTCTTTCTCGGTGTCTGCGCCGGGCGCGCCATCCCGGCTTCGCCGCACAAAGGGCAGGCCTTTTATGGAAGCTGGCGCGGCGCGGCGCGCACCAGGCTGGCTAAATTGGAGTAATTAACGAGCGGCAGCCGGCCGTGTAGCGGCGGCCCAAACACACAGCGAGTGAGCTGCGCGGGATAACTGGCTCCTCTGTGTGTGTGTGTGTGTGTGTGTGCCGTCGCTGAAACAGACCACAAAGACCTGTACCCTCCGCCAACTAAAGCTGTTGTCAGCCAAGGATCCAAAAATCTGCAACCGGTCACAAATTACTGAACGATCTTTCACTCCGCTGCAGCGTGTGCTCTGTTTTGAAACTCAACTGGCCGATAAAAACTATGCGCCCGATATGTACTGCCTTGTTCTATGATCGAGTGTCTTTGGCTCGCAAGGTTCCACAGCGCCTGATGAGCAAATAAAATGGAATCAAGGAAGCAGCAATGCCAATACAGTTTATTAACGACCAAAGCAAAATTCATTGTAGTTCTTGCCGAATATCGTACGGTGAATTCTTCACACTGTGAGAACGGAAGGAATGGGAAAAACGTCGTCCAAACATTTCAAAATACCGACATTTATTTGCTCGATAAATACGTACTACTTTAAACAGTATATAGAAGGCAGTACTTTATCAATTGTATGTTAGCATTTGTATGCTACTGGCATAATGCTCAGCCCTACGTCTCAAGTTCCCCCCCCCCCCCCCAGCGGTTCACGACTGGCTCACGAGCATGTTGCCCGTAGGTGCATCCGCACTTTTAAGTGATGTACATTCAGCAGACGCTACATGCGAGACGTTATTACATTCAAACAGCATTCCAAGAAGAACCAGGCAACGTATTAAGTCATCGTATATACAGGGTCGTCCACTGATCGTGACCGGGCCAAATATCTCACGAAATAAGCGTGAAACGAAAAAACTACAAAGCTTGAAGGGGGAAATCAGATGGCGCTATGATTGGCCCGCTAGATGGCGCTGCCATAGGTCAAACGGATATCAACTGCATTATTTTAAATAGGAACCCCCATTTTTTATTACATATTCGTGTAGTACGTAAAGAAATATGAATGTTTTATTTGGACCACTTTTTTCGCTTTGTGATAGTCACAAACATATGGCTCACAATCTTAGACGAACATTTGGTAACAAGTAGGTTTTTTAAATTAAAATACAGAACTTAGGTACGTTTGAACATTTTATTTCGTTTGTTCCAATGTGATACATGTACCTTTGTGAACTTATCATTTCTGAGAACGCATGCTCTTACAGCGTGATTACCTGTAAACACCACATTAATGCAATAAATGGTCAAAATCGTGCCCGTCAACAACAATGCATTTGGCAATTCGTGTAACGACATTCCTCTCAACAGCGAGTACTTCGCCTTCCGTAATTTTCGCACATGCATTGACAAAGCGCTGACGCATGTCAGGCGTTGCCGATGGATCACGATAGCAAATATCCTTCAACTTTCCCCACAGAAAGAAATCCGGGGACGTCAGATCCGGTGAACGTGCGGGCCATGATACGGTGCTTCGACGACCAATCCACCTGTCATGAAATATGCTATTCAATACCGCTTCAACCGCACGCGATCTATGTGCCAGACATCCATCATGTTAGAAGTACATCGCCATTCTGTCATGCAGTGAAATATCTTGTAGTAACATCGGTAGAATATTACGTAGGAAATCAGCATACTTTGCACCAGTTAGATTGCCATCAATAAAATGGGGGTCAATTATCATTCTTCCCATAATGCCGCATCATACATTAACCCGCCCAGGTCGATGATGTTCCACTTGTCGCAGCCATCGTGGATTTGCCGTTGCCAATAGTGCATATTATGCCGGTTTACGTTACCGCTGTCGGTGAATGACGCTTCGTCGCTAAATAGAACAAGTGCAAAATATCTGTCATCGTCCCGTAATTTCTCTTGTGCCCAGTGGAACTGTACACGACGTTCAGAGTCTTCGCCATTCTATTCCTGGTGCATAGAAATATGGTAAGGGTACAATCGGTGTTGATGTAGCATTCTCAACACCGACGTTTTTGAGATTCCCGATTCTCGCGCAACTCGTTTTCGGTATACTAAGAATATTTTGGTCAGTTCGTCACTATTTCTCTTATTGACAATACGACAATACTCGCTCTCAGACGGTCATTATATTAACGTACTGGCAACAATAATGAAAGTATGAGGGCACTTCCGTGTGACATTACTCCCATTGCAGATGATAGGCGTGAATAGTGCTGTGTTAGCACTCTGCGAAATAACCGAAACTGCTCTAACCTGTGAATTCACAGATCACTAATATTTTTACCGTATCTACGGCCAGAAAGAAAGCAGCACTGGTGTAACGAACCGATCGGCGAAAATATAAGAAAATGCGTCCCGGGCGAAGTAAAATGTCCTGGCTCTCTCCCACAAATTTCTTCCGCGGGACGGTTTCAACCAATCGCGACTCGTATCCAGCCGCAGGTTGCACACCCATAATGTACACTACTGGCCATTAAAATTGCTACACCAAGAAGAAATGCAGATGATAAACGGTTATTCATTGGACAAATATATTATACTAGAACTGACATGTGATTACATTTTCACGCAATTTGGGTGCGTAGATCCTGAGAAATCAGTATTCAGAACAACCACCCTTGGCCGTAATAACGGCATCAATACGCCTGGGCATTAAGTCAAACAGAGCTTGGATGGCGTGTACAGGTACAACTGCCCATGTAACTTCAACACGATACCACAGTTCATCAAGAGGAGTGAATAGCGTATTGTGACGAGCCAGTTGCTCGGCCACCATTGCCCAGACGTTTTCAGTTGGTGAGAGATCTGGAGAATGTGCTGGCCAGGACAGCAGTCGAACATTTTCTGTATCCAGAAAGGCCCGTACAGGACCTGCAACATTGGGTCGTGCATTATCCTGCTGAAATATAGGGTTCCGCAGGGATCGAATGAAGGTTAGAGCCACGGGTCGTAACACATCTGGAATGTAACGTCCACTGTTCAAAGTGCCGTCAATGCGAACAAGAGGTGACCGACACGTGTAACCAATGGCACCCAATACCATCACGCCGGGTGATATGCCGGTATAGCGATGACAAATAAACGCATCCAATGTGCGTTCACCGCGATGGCGCCAAACACGGATGCGACCATCATGATGCTGTAAACAGAACCTGGATTCATCCGAAAAAAATGATGTTTTGCCATTCGTGCACCCAAGTTCGTGTCGAGTTCACCATCGCAGGCGCTCCTGTCTGTGATGCAGCGTCAAGGGTAACCGCAGCCATGGTCTGCGAGCTGATAGTCCATGACGCTGCAAACGGCGTCGAACTATTCGTGCAGATGGTTGTTGTCTTGCAAACGTCCCCATCTGTTGATTCAGGGATCGAGACGTGGCTGCACGATCCGTTACAGCCATGCGGATAAGATGCCTGTCATCTGGACTGCTAGTGATACGAGACCGTTGGGATCCAGCACGGCGTTCCGTATTACCCTCCTGAACCCACCGATTCCATATTCTGCTAACAGTCATTGGATCTCGACCGACGCGAGCAGCAATGTCGCGATGCGATAAACCGCAATCGCGATAGGCTACAATCCGACCTTTATAAAAGTCGGAAACGTGATGGTACGCATTTCTCCTCCTTACACAAGGCATCACAACAACGTTTCACCAGGCAACGCCGGTCAACTGCTGTTTGTGTATGAGAAATCGATTGGAAACTTTCCTCATGTTAGCACGTTGTAAGTGTCGCCACCGGCGCCAAACTTGTGTGAATGCTCTGAAAAGCTAATCATTTGCATATCATAGCATCATCTTCCTGTCGGTTAAATTTCGCGTCTGTAGCACGTCATCTGCGTGGTGTAGCAATTTTAATGGCCAGTAGTGCAGATGAACGCGCTAAAGCCCCCTCTCCGATCCCCGGGCACTGCGTGATGTGGACGCACAGGGCGTTCCGGTTCCCGCTGCCCGTCTGTGAGCTGTGGCGGCGTGTCCCAGTCAGCCGGCTGACGTATCCATCACGCCGAGTTGACAGGCCGCCCGCAAAACACTCCGCGCGGCCATCACTCACGCGCCCCGCGTCTGCTCGGCAATTGAATTAGTCGCACCTTCCTGCAGGCGCAAAGCACCCTCTTTCGTCTGCCTCGCGGCGACGTGCCACTGACTGCACAAGGACACAGGAAGCGGCCTCGCAGGAACTGCGGAGCGTACACACAGCATAAAGACATCTGTGTACTCCTCAGCGGGGCATACGTTACTGGGAGCGCATAAAAATACACTACTGGCTATTAAAATTGCTACACCACGAAGATGACGTGCTACAGACGCGAAATTGAACCGACAGGTAGAAGATTCTGTGATATGCAAATGATTAGCTTTTCAGAGCATTCACACAAGGTTGGCGCCGGTGGCGACACCTACAACGTGCTGACATGAGGAAAGTTTCCAACCGATTTCTCATAAACAAACAGTAGTTGACCGGCGTTGCCTGGTGAAACGTTGTTGTGATGCCTCATGTAAGGAGGAGAAATGCGTACCATCACGTTTCCGACTTTGATAAAGGACGGTTTGTACCCTATCGCAATTGCGGTTTATCGTATCACGACATTGCTCCCCGCGTTGGTCGAGATCCAATGACTGTTAGCAGAATATGGAATCGGTGGGTTCAGGAGGGTAATACGGAACGCCGCGCTGGATCCCAACGGCCTCGTATCACTAGCAGTCGAGATGACAGGCATCTTATCCGCATGGCTGTAACGGATCGTGCAGCTACGTCTCGATCCCTGAGTGAACAGATGGGGACATTTGCAAGACAACAACCATCTGCACGAACAGTTCGACGACGTTTGCAGCAGCATGGACTATCAGCTCGGAGACCATGGCTGCGGTTACCCTTGACACTGCATCACCGACAGGAGCGCCTGCGGTGGTGTACTCAACGACGAACCTGGGTGCACGAATGACATAACGCCTTTTTTCGGACGAATCAAGGTTCTGTTTACAGCATCATGATGGTCGCATGCGTGTTTCGCGACATCGCGGTGAACGCACATTGCAAGCGTGTATTCGTCATCGCCATACTGGCGTATCACCCGGCGTGATGGTATTGGGTGCCATTAGTTACACGTCTCGGTCACCTCTTGTTCGCATTGACGGCACTTTCAACAGTGGACGTTATATATCAGATGTGTTACGACCCGTGGCTCCACCCTTCATTCAATATCTGCGAAACCCTACATTTCTGCAGGATAATGCACGACCCAATGTTGCAGGTCCTGTACGGGTCTTTCTGGATACAGAAAATGTTCGACTGCTGTCCTGGCCAGCACATTCTCCAGATCTCTCACCAACTGAAAACGTCTGGGCAATGGTGGCCGAGCAACTGGCTCGTCACAATACGCCAGTCACTTCTCTTGATGAACTGTGGTATCGTGTTGAAGTTGCATGGGCAGCTGTACCTGTACACGCCATCCAAGCTCTGTTTGACTCAATGCCCAGGCGTATCTAGGCTGTTATTATGGCCAGAGGTGGTTGTTCTCGGTACTGATTTCTCAGGATCTGTTGTTGTTGTTGTTGTGGTCTTCAGTCCTGAGACTGGTTTGATGCAGCTCTCCATGCTACTCTATCCTGTGCAAGCTTTTTCATCTCCCAGTACCTACTGCAACCTACATCCTTCTGAATCTGCTTAGTGTATTCATCTCTTGGTCTCCCTCTACGATTTTTACCCTCCACGCTGCCCTCCAATACTAAATTGGTGATCCCTTGATGCCTCAGAACATGTCCTACCAACCGATCCCTTCTTCTGGTCAAGTTTTGCCACAAACTTCTCTTCTCCCCAATCCTATTCAATACTTCCTCATTAGTTATGTGATCTACCCATCTAATCTTCAGCATTCTTCTGTAGCACCACATTTCGAAAGCTTCTATTCCCTTCTTGTCCAAACTATTTATCGTCCATGTTTCACTTCCATACATGGCTACACTCCATACAAATACTTTCAGAAATGACTTCCTGACACTTAAATCTATACTCGATGTTAACAAATTTCTCTTCTTCAGAAATACTTTCCTTGCCATTGCCAGTCTGCATTTTATATCCTCTCTACTTCGACCATCATCAGTTATTTTTCTCCCCAAATACTAAAACTCCTTTACTACTTTAAGTGTCTCATTTCCTAATCTAATTCCCTCAGCATCACCCGACTTAATTAGACTACACGCCATTATCCTCATTTTGCTTTTGTTGATGTTCATCTTATATCGTCCTTTCAAGACACTGTCCATTCTATTCAACTGCTCTTCCAAGTCCTTTGCTGTCTCTGACAGAATTACAATGTCATCGGCGAACCTCAAAGTTTTTTATTTCTTCTCCATTAAATTTAATACCTACTCCGAATTTTTCTTTTGTTTCCTTTACTGCTTGCTCAATATAGAGATTGAACAACATCGGGGAGAGGCTAGAACCCTGTCTTACTCCCTTCCCAACCACTGCTTCCCTTTCATGTCCCTCGACTCTTATAACTGCCATCTGGTTTCTGTACAAATTGTAAATAGCCTTTCGCTCCCTGTATTTTACCCCTGCAACCTTTAGAATTTGAAAGAGATTATTCCAGTCAACGTTGTCAAAAGCTTTCTCTAAGTCTACAAATGCTAGAAACGTAGGTTTGCCTTTCCTTAATCTTTCTTCTAAGATAAGTCGTAAGGTCAGTATTGCCGCACGTGTTCCAGTGTTTCTACGGAATCCAAACTGATCTTCCCCGAGGTTGGCTTCTACTAGTTTTTGCATTCGTCTGTAAAGAATTCGTGTTAGTATTTTGCAGCTGTGACTTATTAAACTGATAGTTCGGAAATTTTCACATCTGTCAACACCTGCTTTCTTTGGGATTGTAATAATTATATTCTTCTTGAAGTCTGAGGGTATTTCGCCTGTTTCATACATCTTGCTCACCAGATGGTACAGTTTTGTCAGGACTGGCTCTCCCAAGGCCGTCAGTAGTTCCAATGGAATGTTGTCTACTCCGGGGGCCTTGTTTCGACTCAGGTCTTTCAGTGCTCTGTCAAACTCTTCACGCAGTATCATATCTCCCATTTCATCTTCATCTACATCCTCCTCCATTTCCATAATATTGTCCTCAAGTACATCGCCCTTGTATAGACCCTCTATATACTCCTTCCACCTTTCTGCTTTCCCTTCTTTGCTTAGAACTGGGTTTCCATCTGAGCTCTTGATATTCATACAAGTCGTTCTCTTATCTCCAAATGTCTCTTTAATTTTCCTGTAGGCAGTATCTATCTTACCCCTAGTGAGATAGGCCTCTACATCCTTACATTTGTCCTCTAGCCATCCCTGCTTAGCCATTTTGCACTTCCTGTCGATGTCATTTTTGAGACGTTTGTATTCCTTTTTGCCTGCTTCATTTACTGCATTTTCTCCTTTCATCAATTAAATTCAATATTTCTTCTGTTACCCAAGGATTTCTACTAGCCCTCGTCTTTTTACCTACTTGATCCTCTGCTGCCTTCGCTACTTCATCCCTCAAAGCTACCCATTCTTCTTCTACTGTATTTCTTTCCCCCATTTCTGTCAATTGTTCCCTTATGCTCTCCCTGAAACTCTGTACAACCTCTGGTTCTTTCAGTTTACCCAGGTCCCACCTTTTTGCAGTTTCTTCAGTTTTAAACTACAGGTCATAACCAATAGATTGTGGTCAGAGTCCACATCTGCCCCTGGAAATGTCTTACAATTTAAAACATGGTTCCTAAACCTCTGTCTTACCATTATATAATCTATCTGATACCTTTTAGTATCTCCAGGGTTCTTCCATGTATACAACCTTTTTTCATGATTCTTAAACCAAGTGTTAGCTATGATTATGTTTTGCTCTGTGCAAAATTCTACCAGGCGGCTTCCTCTTTCATTTCTTAGCCCCAATCCATATTCACCTACTATGTTTCCTTCTCTCCCTTTTCCTACACTCGAATTCCAGTCACCCATGACTATTAAATTTTCGTCTCCCTTCACAATCTGAATAATTTCTTTTATTTCATCATATATTTCTTCAATTTCTTCGTTATCTGCAGAGCTAGTTGGAATATAAACTTGTACTACTGTAGTAGGTGTGGGCTTCGTATCTATCTTGGCCACAATAATGCGTTTACTATGCTGTTTGTAGTAGCTTACCCGCATTCCTGTTTTCCTATTCATTATTAAACCTACTCCTGCATTACCCCCATTTGATTTTGTGTTTATAACCCTGTAGTCACCTGACCAGATGTCTTGATCCTCCTGCCACCGAACTTCACTAATTCCCACTATATCTAACTTCAACCTATAGATCTATGCACCCAAATTGCGTGAAAATTAGGGAAAGGCCTGGGGAAGGAAACCTGTCGTGCCCTTTCAAAATAACCATTCCGACATTTGCCTGAAGTGATTTAGGGAAATCACAGAAAATTTGAGTCAGAATGGCCGGACGCGGGTTTGAACCGCTGTCCTCCCGAATGCGACTCCAGATTTTTCAGTATCCTACAATGAACTGCAGCCAGCCTTTTGCTCTACCTGCACTGCACTCTGCGTGGTAGTTGCACTCACATCTTTATATACGGATTCTCCTAAATATTAGTATGACGTGACTGACTCTGGTTGTCACTCAAAAGATACCGCTCGTTTGCCTTTCGTAAATTTCCCTACATTGGTTAACAGATAATTTTCAGTCTTTCGTTGACACCGCTATGTTTGTCTAGGTGGAGCTGAATACTGCTGTAGCCGGCCGGAGTGGCCGAGCGGTTCTAGGCGCTTCAGTCTGGAACCACGCGACCGCTACGGTCGCAGGTTCGAATCCTGCCTCGGGCATGGATGTGTGTGATGTCCTTAGGTTAGTTAGGTTTAAGTAGTTCTAAGTTCTAGGGGACTGATGACCTCAGATGTTAAGTCCCATAGTGCTCAGAGCCATTTGAACTATTTTGTACTGCTGTATTTTTTACAGGATACTGTGTGCTAAGTGATTAATGCATACCATGGACATCAGCCACATCAGACATCACATCTAAACGTCTATAGATGACACTCTGCCCATAATAACGTGCTGAGTCCCACATGACATGTTAGATATACAGGAATGTATTTTTTTTCGTTAGCCGTCCAAAAGTGAAAAAGAAAGGAAGTTTTCCGTAAGTCTAGAAATGCGGAATTAAACTGGTTTCGTCTGCTTCAGATACTAAAGATATCGTGTGTGCAAAGTCCGAGCTGATTTTCGAGAGATATATGTTTTCGATAACACATGCTGAATTCCATGATGGAGGTAAGATTAATGAAACACTAGAGTTGTTTTATCTGTGCTGAATGTCGTTGAGTTCCTTGGCCGTTAAGGATTGTTGCTGGAGAACGCAACCAGTCGGAAATTAAAAATTTTGTTTTAATTTCATGACCGGTTTCGAGCTATCATCCTCATCTCCAGACGGCTACACATGTTTAATTACAGTAATGTGTTCTTTAGCAGCATATCGTCCGCTCCTGCTCTGCGTAAGACTATTTAGGCAGTTAGTGTCACATTATATGTTGTGCGGAGAGCAAATATATGCTAATGTGCCTACATTTGATTAGATATGAAGTAAAAGAGTTATATACACGTACATTTGTACTAGTGGACGAGTTTCGTCTCATTTTGCCCTTACGCTCTTTCAGACCGATCGCAAAGTGTTGAAATGTAAACGGCATACACTTGCTGAAGAAACTACTGTGGGACACGAACACTTTCTGACATTCATCGTGCCAGTTTCGGCCTCAGATATATGCTTTACATGTAATGTTTTTGTTTATAATGCAAAGACTACATCCTAAACAAAGATACCACACATTTGCCAACAACCACAGATCACAAGAACCTTATGTTAAGAAAGAATATGTACAGGGGTGCAACAAATTAATAACGGAATAAATGCTCTCTCTATAAGAAAAGCTTTTCCTCTCCATGGTAAGAAGTAAGAAAAATAATGAACTATTTTTCTTGCACGTGGCTAGGGCAATTTATTTTTGCGGATGTTTTATCGTCGATATCCATAACTTGCTTTTCAACCTCCATCTGCCAATCTAAAGATGCCTTGAAGTAGGCGAAACGCGCGTCACTCGTGAGTAGATAAACATAAAATTCCTCTTTGGTGGGCCTGCAGCTTGTATGAGGTCATATGGCAGCTTATTTATCTTTTACAAAATCAGCTGTAAATACTTTATTTCATGTTGTTTTTACGTAGATATAGCGACAAGCTTGTTTCGGCATATTTGCCATTTTCAAGTGTTTGTCTAGACGAAGTGACGTCCTCAAAACATCATAGAACGTAATTTTTTTTATTTACTGCGTTGTTAATATAGGTCACATATCTACCTTCCATAAAAATTTCGTGTTACTTTTTGACAATTATCGAATGACAGATCGTTAACTGTAAACGTAATGCATCAGTGGAACGATCTGCAACTAATTTCAACATCTCAACCAAGACTGTTTTCTTCCTCTCTTTCTGCGTAAGAGTTACTGGACGGTTGAAAGTAGTCCCTACCGAAAGTATCCCTTAATTTTGTGCCATACACTTTCCTAGTCGGATGTACGCTGGGAATTCACGGTAGCTGTAAGGAAGAAATTTGAAGAAAACGTAATGCACCTATTGCGAGACAACAAACCTGCAGCAAAGATACTGAAATACAGATTCTTCATCTCGATACCAGTGTCGAACGTGCCACCACAGGAAGTTACGGTAAAGATATGACCAGCAAGAACTGGTTCCCTCTAACAACTGGCTGTGTACCGAATCAACTCCTTATCGTTCCGATCTAAGATCGTCCTTAATGACTATGCGTCTCTCCCCTGGCCTGCTTTGTCTAGATGACATTCCTGTATCTCCCTCCCTCCGTGTGTGTGTGTGTGTGTGTGTGTGTGTGTGTGTGTGTGTGTGTGTGTGTTGAGTGGGAGGATGGCAGAGGGAGGTATAGACGGGATAGCTGTCTGACAGGGCAGATTGCTGGCGCGTGACTCAGCCGACCCGCTGGGACGGCCTCCACTCATAACGAGAACTGCAGTGAGGAGTCAGCGGTAACCCGCCTGCCGTTACTGGGCTTTTCTGGGACAGTGGCGCTCAAGCTTCCACCGAAATCACCCCACCCCCTTCCCATCCTTCTCGTCCTGTCCTATATTTCAAGAAAGTTAAAAGTCACAAATTTCATTAAGATAATCAGAATTTGTTTAATTTTTCTTGGGTGGGGTTTACAGTCGGATAAGACTTTTTAAAATACGTCGCAGTCGCCTTAGACCGCAGTGTTGTGGTCTTTAGCCCGCAGACTGTTTTGATGCAGTTCTCCACGCTATTCTATCTCGTGCAAGTATCTTCATCTCTGCGTAACGATGATTTCTTAACGCCTGTGGATGTGTACTGTCAAACGATCCCTTCTTTTCTTTCCTATTCAGTTCAGTAGCTGCTCATTAGTTATTCAATCTGCCCGTGTGATTTTCACCGTTCTTCTGTAACAACACATACCAAAACCTTTTATTCTCTTCTCGTCTTAACTGTTTATCGTCCACGTTTCACTTCCGTACAAGACTATTCTCCAGACAAATCCCTTCAAGCACTTAAATGTACACGAAATGTTCCGAAACTCTTTTCTTGCTGTTCCTAGTTATTTTATATCCCCTCTATCCACTCAACCTCGCCTGACTTATTTCCACCACAATTCGTTACCCTTGTTGATATTCAGCTTTAATCTCTTTTCAATGACTGTCCATTCCTTTCAGCTTCAGTTCCTACTCCTTTGCTGCCTCCGAAATAATTGCAACGTCGTCAACAAACCTCAAAGTTACTTCTTCTCTCTAAACTTTTCCCTTTCGAAATTTCTTATAGGCTTCATTCACTGACTGAGTGACATAGGGTATAGGCTACTACACTGTCTCACTACCTTCTCAACTAAATTGTTGGAATTACTTTGACATTCGCTAAAGCGCGAAATTTTCACTGCGTTTTACCTGAAAAATGGCTAATGCTGTAACTGTAATTGTGAAATTTAGGTATAAATGAATTTAAAATTCGAATGCTGTTAGTTGCTGCTTAAAGTAAACAGAATATAGACTTGTGACTTTGATTTGATGAAGGAACCACTTTGTGGCATTCACTTCAGAACTGTTCCAGGGATTCGACAGGCAGTAGACCGCTCCATTCGCACCATCAACAGAACAGGCTTCGCTACCGGTATACTACGTCTCCCACATCGCTGGCAACGGGTTCTATACAACGGAACGGTTCTAGGCGCTTCAGTCTGGAACCGGGCGACCGCTACGGTCGCAGGTTCGAATCCTGCCTCGGGCATGGATGTGTGTGATGTCCTTAGGTTAGTTAGGTTTAAGCAGTTCTAAGTTCTAGGGAATTGATGACCTCAGAAGTTAAGTCCCATAGTGCTCAGAGCCATTTGAACCATTTTCTACACATCGCGGGTGACTACTTTGAAGGACAGTAACAGGTGCAAACATGTAACTTTCTTGTATCGGTTGTGAATAAATAGTTGCCACTATTTAAGTTCCAACCCTCGTATATATTGACACGGAAACAGTGCTTCAGTGCCCTGCACACCATGTTTCATTTCTTCTCGCGTGCGATTACAGGTCCGGCGAGGGGTACACGGACAGGGACGCTACATCGGCATCGGGTCTGTCGGAAAGCGAGTCTGGATGGTCGAAGGTATTAGGGCAGCCGTTCTCGAGAAGTAGAGCATCCGGGTTCGAGGCCAGTCGCAAATGGAGGTGGTTTGGGATCAGTGGAAAGTCTGCTACCTCTGGCTCGGAGCAGTCCTTTATTTTGAAATAACCGATGTGTAACCGTTCGCTGTGCCAACTGGCCGGCCGTTGTGGCCGAGCGGTTCTAGGCGCTTCAGTCCGGACCGCGCTGCTGCTACGGTGGCAGGCTCGAATCCTGCCTCTGACATGGATGTGCGTGGTGTCCTTAGGTTAGTTAGGCTTAAGTAGTTCTAAGTCTAGGGACTGATGACCTCAGATGTTAAGTCCCATAGTGTTTAGAGCCATTTGAACCATTTGTGCCAACTGCTGCTTGAATTTCTGCTGCAGATGCAGTACGATGCGCCAGAGCCATACTCCTCTCGGCAGTGCCACGTGGCCGTCCGGACTCCAGATCTTCTTGCGACCCTATATTCTCGTGACCACCGCTGCCAGCAGTCACGTGTACGGTGGCTAGATTTCTGCTAGTTATTTCTGCAGTTTCGCAGAAGAAACATCCACTTTCTCTTAGCCCTATTACACGAGCTCGTTCAAACTCAGTGAAGTGCTGATAATGGCGTCTATGTCACCTGAAGGGCGTTCTTGACTATCAGCAACTCACCACGTCCAATCTCGAAGGTAACTGTTGTGAACATACACGCCTGGAAATGGAAAAAAGAACACATTGACACCGGTGTGTCAGACCCACCATACTTGCTCCGGACACTGCGAGAGGGCTGTACAAGCAATGATCACACGCACGGCACAGCGGACACACCAGGAACCGCGGTGTTGGCCGTCGAATGGCGCTAGCTGCGCAGCATTTGTGCACCGCCGCCGTCAGTGTCAGCCAGTTTGCCGTGGCATACGGAGCTCCATCGCAGTCTTTAACACTGGTAGCATGCCGCAACAGCGTGGACGTGAACCGTATGTGCAGTTGACGGACTTTGAGCGAGGGCGTATAGTGGGCATGCGGGAGGCCGGGTGGACGTACCGCCGAATTGCTCAACACGTGGGGCGTGAGGTCTCCACAGTACATCGATGTTGTCGCCAGTGGTCGGCGGAAGGTGCACGTGCCCGTCGACCTGGGACCGGACCGCAGCGACGCACGGATGCACGCCAAGACCGTAGGATCCTACGCAGTGCCGTAGGGGACCGCACCGCCACTTCCCAGCAAATTAGGGACACTGTTGCTCCTGGGGTATCGGCGAGGACCATTCGCAACCGTCTCCATGAAGCTGGGCTACGGTCCCGCACACCGTTAGGCCGTCTTCCGCTCACGCCCCAACATCGTGCAGCCCGCCTCCAGTGGTGTCGCGACAGGCGTGAATGGAGGGACGAATGGAGACGTGTCGTCTTCAGCGATGAGAGTCGCTTCTGCCTTGGTGCCAATGATGGTCGTATGCGTGTTTGGCGCCGTGCAGGTGAGCGCCACAATCAGGACTGCATACGACCGAGGCACACAGGGCCAACACCCGGCATCATGGTGTGGGGAGCGATCTCCTACACTGGCCGTACACCACTGGTGATCGTCGAGGGGACACTGAATAGTGCACGGTACATCCAAACCGTCATCGAACCCATCGTTCTACCATTCCTAGACCGGCAAGGGAACTTGCTGTTCCAACAGGACAATGCACGTCCGCATGTATCCCGTGCCACCCAACGTGCTCTAGATGGTGTAAGTCAACTACCCTGGCCAGCAAGATCTCCGGATCTGTCCCCCATTGAGCATGTTTGGGACTGGATGAAGCGTCGTCTCACGCGGTCTGCACGTCCAGCACGAACGCTGGTCCAACTGAGGTGCCAGGTGGAAATGGCATGGCAAGCCGTTCCACAGGACTACATCCACCATCTCTACGATCGTCTCCATGGGAGAATAGCAACCTGCATTGCTGCGAAAGGTGGATATACACTGTACTAGTGCCGACATTGTGCATGCTCTGTTGCCTGTGTCTATGTGCCTGTGGTTCTGTCAGTGTGATCATGTGATGTATCTGACCCCAGGAATGTGTCAATAAAGTTTCCCCTTCCTGGGACAATGAATTCACGGTGTTCTTATTTCAATTTCCAGGAGTGTAGTTCCGAGTAGTCAGCGCGTACACAACTTTCCCACTAGAGCGCGCCCCGCTAAGCACAACAGCGCAGGCGCAACGCTCGTCCGTCTCCGCACTACGAGATGGCGCTGTATTAGAGACAGACCAAATTCTGCTTCCGCCGATCCACGTATTAATATGTAACGCAGCCAATGAGATTGCTGCTAACGTAGAACCTTTTCTCCTCGCAGATCACACTCGCGCAGTGATACCTGAACGCGCGAGGTATTATAACGAGTGTACAGACCTCCGATTAGTCAGTCTGCATTAGTGTGTACGAGTCTGCATTTATCTGCACCTGTCTGTACCAGTCTACATTAGTCTGTACCAGTCTATAGTCAAGTTTCAGTCTGCGCCTAATAATATTACCATATTCCTGTGCATAGCCATGAAGATAAATGAATAGACACTTTGCCAAGTATCAGATATATGTGAGAATAAGATTAACGTACCAAGACCAAAGGAACTTCAGATTGTCAATTGTAAACAGCATCCAGAATCAAGTCACGCTTTTTATTATTTTAATTATTATTTTATTATTTTAATAAATGTTTGTGAAAATTAATCAAGTTCTGTTTAAAGTTGGTCACCATCAATCTGCTACTCTAAGTGTGCAAGTGGCATTTCTATCGTCTGACCTAACGGCAGAAGATAAACACGCTACGATAAGACGACGAGACATATTGCTGACACTCGCCTACTTCGTTAGAGGGACAAGTCAAATAATCTGATGGTGTGTGTACCGAAAGTCTTACAGTACGCACGCCACAGTAACTAACGCTCATGACCGTTACAACGTTTATTTAAAACAAACCCGATTGGCATCCTCATAATGGCACTACTAGCGTCACTCTTATGCGACTGGCGCGAAATTTGAATTGACAGCATCTTTCAAGTGTAGAAACACGCCTACCAACTTTCGTTTATGTTGCAAAACTCTTTCTTGGTGATGCGATTTTTTCCCTTCTGTGCAATATTTCATACTATCAGTCGTAGGAGAATTTCCTACGCACTATATTTCAGAATAAGTAAAGGCCGTAATGAAGTAACTGTCCATTTCACATGTATGGGATCTCAACCCTAACTGCTCAAGATTGCAATGGCAGTCTTCGGTATTACTGCAGTACAACGTTTTCCCAAGTGAATTTTTACAGAATCTGGTTTACTATTTCTCTTGATTTGGAATACCGACGTTAAAGCCACGAACGTTCGTTTGAAAATTGTGTATGGCAAGTTATATCCTTAATTATTTGACTAATGCTACTTGTTAATAGCTTATTGTCAAAATGTCTTCAGGTGTAACATTACTTTCCTTTCTTGGTGTTTCCATCTTTCATTCGTCATCTACATCATTCTCACATTTCGTATCAATTTTTGCGTCGTGCTAATTGTCGTATAAATCCACGGTTCGACTCTAGCCGTAACTCGAGAGGATTCCAGAACTCTGCGAGCTGCAATTGGGATCGTGCTCTGGCTTAGCCGTTTGATAACAGATAAGTGACTGAAGCTGACGTTACAACTTGTTACTAAGTTAAAAAATGGTTCAAATGGCTCTGAGCACTATGGGACTTAACATCTGAGGTCATCAGTCCCCTAGAACTTAGAACTACTTAAACCTAACTAACTTAAGGACATCATACACATCCATGCCCGAGGCAGGATTCGAACCTGCGACCGTAGCGGTCGCGCGGTTCCAGACTGAAGCGCCTACAACCGCTCGGCCACACTGGACGGCTTACTAAGTTCTGTCATGTTCCAGAAATGTAACGTAATGATTGAAAGTTGTAATTTTGATGAATGCAGATGTTATAATGTAGCCGGCTGTGGTGGTCAAGCGGTTAAAGGCGCTACAGTCTGGAACCGCGCGGCCGCTACGGTCGCAGGTTCGAATCCTGCCTAGGGCATGGATGTGTGTGATGTCCTTAGGTTAGTTAGGTTTAAGTAGTTCTACGTTCTAGGGGACTGATGACCTTAGAAGTTAAGTCCCATAGTGCTCAGAGCCATTTGAACAATTTTTTTTGTTTTAATGTAAAGCCGGACACCATGACTAACTTTCTCGGCCAGCAGTGATTGTTTAATGATTTGCTTTGTACCGATTCTATAATCTGCAAAGAACTAGCGCAACAAAACTGTGCTTTAGGTCACATGTAAGTGCCCGCATCTCGTGGTCGTGCGGTAGCGTTCTCGCTTCCCACGCCCGGGTTCCCGGGTTCGATTCCCGGCGGGGTCAGGGATTTTCTCTGCCTCGTGATGGCTGGGGTGTTGTGTGCTGTCCTTAGGTTAGTTCTAAGTTCTAGGGGACTGATGACCATAGATGTTAAGTCCCATAGTGCTCAGAGCCATTTGAACCATCACCTGTAAGTAGGCCAAAACTTCATTATTTCCAACGTCAGAATCGTTCACACGTGTGCTCATCCATTTAGATCTTCCACAACACCGTGCGGAAGTGGGATATGCAATACTTAAGATACTGGACTAGCATTTGGGAGGACGTGAGTTCAGATCCCCATCAGGTCATCCAGACTTAAGGTTTCCCTAAATTACCCAACTCAGAGGCCGCAAATTCCGGGATGGTTACTTTGAAGCGGATACATCCGATTTCCTTCTCCTCCTCCTCCTCCAATCCGAGCTTGTACCCCAACCCCAATGACCTCGTCGTCGACAGTACCTTAAAACCAAATCTCTCTTGCTTTCTTCCTTCTTCAAACCTTCAACAACAAAGTTCCTTCAGTTTAACAGTACGCGAAGTCCATTTCTCATTTTAACAACATGTGTTTTATTTCTTTGTTCCTCGTCTCCTCTGGTGTTTCTCTGTTAACCTCGTGGCTTTATCTGTATAGCCATTAGGCCGATTTTTTTGGCTTACCAGCCTGACAGATGCTTCATTTTCGACGCAGAGGTCATGCGATTACCGCTAAGTATTCTTGAATACGCCAATAAAGCACTATCTGTTATAATTTTTCTGAAGAGAAAAAAAAAAAAAGTTACCGAGAGCGGGAAATGTATCTCATGTCTTTTGCGAGCCAACCGTGCCGAGAAATAAAATGCTAATATGGCTTCATATCAAGAGACGCGAAGGTCGGAGACAATCTGCCAACATGTCACGGAAAAGTTACTCACCATCTGCGAGGAATGACGAGGAGTGAAGCTTCGATACCAGCGTATTTCATCATTTTAGATGTGTTCTCTCGTTCCTTAGTCTCTAGATTGATTATGACTATCTCCTTAGTATCTTCGTTTTTTATGCTTTCTGAGTGGTCTGTAGTAATATTTGTTTCTCTTTGTAAGATGTTCATCGGTCGAGGACCCTTACGACGTTGAATTAACGGAAGAAGTAGAGACGGTCCAAGCAAGAGCTGCTGTTACGCACGGGTTTGTTTAATTAGCGTGAGAGTATCACGGATAAGCTCTAAAAAATCCGAGAAGAAATGCTGCAAGAAATACTGAACGTTGTGTATTGAGATGGTCCTCCTCTCATATTTGGGGGAACCTATTTCCCAGTTAATCAACAATATTAAGACAACTGTACAATGGCGATAGCGCTCGAAGAATAAGCAGTACTTTACGGTAAGTCTATTTTGTTAGTAGGTAGAATATTCCGCTACCACTTTCGAACCTCAGCTGTCAGTTAACCTCAGATCTACACTACTATAAAACACTTAACGTAAAACTTAGTTACGCTAGCTTTTTGAAGTTCTGAGAGTAGTCGCTAACGTTTTGTTCCTGGTAGTAGACCTTTGTTCCCCAAAAAGATCAAATTTATAATATGGGTAAATTTCCTGACAAATGGTTGATGTCACACTTCATCCCTTCACCCAAGAAAAGCAATGCAACAAAATGCGGAAATTACAGACTAATTTGTCTAATAAGCCATGCCCTAAAGATATTTCTCAAGAACTTTCAATATAGAAACACTGAGCAGTGTGAAAGAGATAATAGGTATCGTGACAGTATGGTTTTAGACGGGGTCCAGGTACGAGGGAAGCATTGGTCGCAATTAAAGTATTGGTTCAGAAATGCTACGATCAGAGGAAGAATGTAGTGCTGTGCTTCATAGATTACGAAAAAGCTTTGACAGAGTGCAACACCATAAACTTGTACAAATTTTGGGAAGACTTGACACAGACGGAAGACATACCGCTGCATAAGAAATCTGTATTGGAATAAAACAGCTGAGGTTAAAATTGGCAGTCAAGTGACAGAAGTGCAAAGAATCTGTAGAGGAGTTAGACAAGGATGTATGCTCTTTAATCTGTACTCAGAACTTATATTCAAGGAGGCACTTGAATACCGTGAGCTAAATATTAAAGTAAATGTGGTATGGATTAACAACATAATATATGCGGATGAGACAATCTTAATTGTTGATAACACGACACCTACAAGGCCTTCTTACTGCAGTGAGAGAACACAGCAGGAGTATGGACTTTAGTACAACACAAAAAAACACAAATTTTATGATAGTAACTCGCAATTCAATCAAACATCTAAATGTAGAAATAATGCATTACGGACGTGACTATTCGAAAATTGGTCGTCCGGCATGAAAATAAGATGTAGAATAGAGAAGGCCCACAATGCATTCATGAAATTTAACAAAGTGCTTACAAGCATTAACTTCGCTCTTAAGCTCAGAATCGGGCTTATGAAGAGCTGTGTGTGGCCAGTACTTTTGTATGACGTGGCAATGTGTGGTCAGTACTTTCGTATGGCGTGGAAAGTTGGACGCTGAAAATAAACACTGTGAACGATTTGGAAGCATTTCAGATGTGATTATATCGAAGAATCCTTAACATTTTTTGGTAGAAAGGAAAGCAAATGAAGAGCTCTTGAGAACAGTAAAAAGAGTCCGAGAACTGCTAATCACGATCATACATAAGAAAAAAATCTTACTTAAATCATGTGATACGAAATGAAAGGTACCACTTTCTTCAACTGATAATCGAGGGGAAGATTGAAGGCAATGAGGGGATTGGTAGGAGGAGGATGTCATGGCTCCACAACGTCAGACAGTGGACAGGAATAAGAATTGGGGGGTAACTTGACCCATACTGGAAGAGATAGAGAAGACTGAGCAGATGTGATCGCGAACATCCGTTAGTGGATATGCAGCAGCAGCAGAAGAAGAAGAAGGGCTCAACGGACGAAGCAAGGAGGACATAAAAAGCGTATTAGCACAGGAAAAGAGGGCTTTCCTGCCCAGAATATGGTTCCTAGCATGGAGACAGCGGTCTTAATCTGAGAGTGTACGAGGGGACTCCGAAAAGTAAGCTACACTTTATTGTGGCAGGTCAAGTAACTTTTAGTGAATGCTTCACTAAACTTCAAGGTGACACAGAAAGGTGATGCAATTTTTTCAACGTAGTCACCAAGTCTCCGAGTCCGCCTCAGTAGCTGAGTGGTCAGCGCGGCCGAATGCTGCGCACAGAGCCCGGGTTCGAATCCTGGCTGTGTCGGAGATTTTCTCCGCTCAGGGGCTGGGTGTTGTGTTGTCCTCATCATCATATCATTCCCATCGACGCGCAAGTCGCCAAAGTGGCGTCAACCCAACCGGACTAGCCGACGGGAGGCCCTAGCCACACGACATTTCATTACCAAGTCTCCGTAAATAACTGTCGGAACTTCCTACAAATCGTTCAGTTCTGCAACTACAGCAATCCGCTCCTTGGCCACGGAACCATTTGGAACAGCTGTGTGAACATCCTCACTGTCGGAAAATCGACGACTCCTCCAAATCAGTTCCTCGATTACCTAGACGTTGTCGTCTGTGCTCGGTGTCGATGGTCTTCCTTCCCAATCAGCTTCACCCGCATATGTGCGGCCTTAGTCAAATCGTTGGCACCATTTCTTTATGACAGATGTGACATCACATTTGGTCCATATACCGCTAGAATTTCACGGTGAATCTGCGTAAAATTTCGACGTTTTTCCCATAAAAATCATACTCTTCTGCGTACTTAATTTGAAGTACATCTCCAGTTACGGCGCCATTTCACGCGCTACCTGAGACCCACGTGTTATACGCACCGCAGCAGAAGCGTACTTGCAGGAAACCCGGAACAAATACTCTCTTCCGACAATGTGCCACTCTTGTAGCGCAATGGTGTTGGCTTGGGACGACGTGTGTAAGTTACAGTTTGAACGGCTCTCGTACTTTTGGAACGAAGCATTGCTGACAGGAAATAATGGACTTTGGGAAAGAAGAGAGTCGAAGTGTTTGAGATATTGTGCAATGGCAGGATGTTGAAAATTATGTGGACTGGTAAGATGAGTAATAAGGATGTTTTCCGCAGCGTCGGCGAAGAAAAGAACATATGGAAAACATTGAAAAGGGGAAGGGAGGGGATGATAGGGCATGTAAAATACACCACAGGATAACCATTCATGGTAATAGAGGGAGCCGTAGATGGTAAAAATTGTAGAGAAGGCATAGACTGGAATATACCCTACAAATACCCGTAACTGAGGACTAAGTGTTACTGTGAGATGAAGATTTGTCGGTCAAGACAAAGTTCCTCCCACAAGGGCAAGGGACGTCACCCGACGGCTTTCCGACTTCAGCCGAGTGCCAGACATACTTCCGATTCTTTGTCACTAGTACTATCAAGCTATGATTATGAGAAGAGCTTTCGGTTTTTCGTGGCCTCTCAGTCCTCTCTCATTGAGTTTCCCAGCGAGATGGTTCCCAGACTACCTGTCTGCCGGCAGGAGCGCATGTTATCTGCGTGACCTAATGGCGGCCTGGACCCGTAAAAGATGGATCGCCAGCAGAAAGGAATGGCCGCGTTATCTGTGGGGCGCCGGATCCATTAGCAGGGAGGGCTATCGTGTGCTGCCGGGGAGGTCGTGGCGCTCTGCATATATCTGGAGGTCACCAGGCCCGAAAGGGGACATCTCTCCTAATTACCTGCTCCCTTCAGCGCGAGCCGCCTTCACTCTGCACTGGGGAAAAGACTGAGCACGCTTCTTTCAAGATTTGAGTCGTACCAAGGCTCCGTCGTGCGTAGCTTGAAAGCGTTGTCCACACGAAAACGATCTGCTTGCATGATCTATTCTCTACAACAAAACGCATACTAAAAGCTTTGTGGTAATCACATTTCACTTTTTAGCTTCTAGATTCGGAATTCTTTTTTTCAGAAATGTATATATTTGTTAATTAAAAAATTCAGTTGATTAAAAATATAGTTCTAGTGCAAAGGCATGTTGCTAAAATATTGAGAGGGAGATTATAGTACATTCCAGAGTGGCTGAGTCATCCATTTTTTAATTTTTTATCTGTAGCTGGGTCATCTGTTGTCGTATACACTTAACACTTTGAGTTCCAATTTTTTCTGCCCGAAACCGGCAATTTTTTAATTTATTTTTTATGTACCAGTGCCTTTCACACGAAACCAACGATGCTACTGCAAAGCAGAGACATCTAGTGATACACTGAGGTATTTCTACGAATGTATTGCACTGTAGGAGTTAAGTACAGCGTTCAAAGGAACAATCGGCGCCGGGATCGTGTTAAGTGATTTTAAGAGATTGTGACAAGTGTTTCGTTTCTTTTTTTATTAGTGATCCTACTCAGAACGTCATTGACATTGAAACTAAGTATATCTAAAATTATTGTAACGTATATTTTAATTTATTGATTTTAAGAGCACCACTGTTGCAGAACGTATTTTTGATATAAATTTATTAAATTTTAGGCCCAGTTTTGCTTGTTACTTACGACTATCATTTGTTTTATGCATTATGAGTTCATGGAAATTTTGAGATGTGGGATTGTGGTTAAGAAAATGCGGAATTCCATTCAAATACAGCTCATGAATTGATGGATGGCTGACGTTATATGTACCAGTGGTTCCAAAGTGAAACCACGCCCCTAAAATAATTGACTGCTCACTTTTTGCCAATTTCTTCCAGTATTAGTTGCATACTATGATGATACAGATCAATTTTGCGAAAAATTTTAAAGTTAATTTCTTTGTGTTATTGGAACTCATTTTTAAGGGTTGAGGATTATTTTGATCCACAGGACCAGTGCCATAAAGTAGGGTGTGGCAGTCAGGGCGCATTCCCTGGACTCCTTTTGGTAGGGGTGCATTTTTGTGACAGGTGAAAAAAAATGAGGAAGCAGAAAAACAAAAGAGGAAGACTTTGAATGACGTAGGAGGGGGAAGACGATGAAGGAATAGTAGATGAAGAAGAAAACTGATTAGGTGGAACCAAAATGGAAAGAGGACGAAGATATGTGACAGGAAATCATCAGGAGATTCGGAACGGGCAGCGATGAGCAACAGTTCTGTAACGTCTACCTCTCCCTGGTACGGGGACATCTGTCCCTTGTTTTCGGCTAACAGATTCTTAATGTGGTGCTAGTGCAACGAAAGTTTAGAATGGTATATTTTGCGTCTGTTTGCTTCGACCGGCAATGAAACAATGAAGAAATTACTATGACAAGCAGTGCGAGTATCGGAGCAGATTTGCTACTGGATACAAGACTTCCTTGCAGACAGAAGTCAACACGTTGCTCTTAACGGAACAAAATCATCAGGTGTAAAGTTAATATCTGGAGCACCCCAAGAAAGAGAGATACGACCGTTACTGTTTACATTATATGTAAATGATCTAGTAGAAAGCGTCGGATGTTCTTCAAGGCTGTTCACAGATGATACGGTCGTCTATAACAAAGTAGCAACGCTAGAGGATAGAAACGATTTGTAGAATGACCTCCAGAGAAATGATGATTGGTGCAGGATCTGTCAGTGGACCCTGAACGTAAATAAATGTAATATATTGCACACACACAGGGGAAAAAAGTTCACTACTGTACAGCAACACTATTGATGACAAACCACTGAAAAAATGTCTAGGAGTCACTATCCAGAGCGAGCTCCAGAGGAATGACCACGTAAAACAAATAGTGGGAAAACCAAATGGCGCACTCAGATTCATAGGAAGAATCTTAAGAAAATGTAACTCATCCGCGAAGGAAGTGGCTTATAAGGCGCTTGTACGACCGATTCTTGAGTACTGTTCGTCCATCTGTGATTCGTACCAGACAGGACTGATAGAAGAGATAGAGAAGATCCAACGAAGAGGGGCACGTTTCGTAACGGGATCGTTTAGTCGGCGCAAGAACGTTACGGAGAACTCCATTGGTAGACGTTACGAGAGAGGCGTTGTGCATCACGGAGGGATTCACTATTGAAATTTCGAGACAGCACTTTCCGGGAAGAGTCGGACAACATACTACTTCTCCCCACATACGTCTCGCGTAATGACCACGAGGAGAGAATGCGACAAATTAGAAACAATACAGAAGCTTACCGATAATCATTCTGTAATGTTTCCATAAGGTAAGGTTCAACAGTAGTAAAGTATTTTATAAAATGCATTTTAATCACCAGCTGTTTATTTGTCCTATTAGTCATCTACCGGTTTCGGTTACTAATCATCATCCAGTATGTAGGTCATTCCATATTCCTTTGAAGATGAACAATGTCGACATTATCCAGTGAAATTGTACAAACACCGGACAATAATTTGTCTGCGAATACTAGAGAATAATAGAGTATTCTAAGACAAATTATGTCATTGTGTAAATTTTCACTGGATAATTTCGCTACTGTTCAGCTTCAAAGGAATGTGGAATGCTTTTAACTAATCTCTTGTAGCCTACAGCCTTGTCGATGGTTAATGACTGAAACCGGTAATGACTAATGAGACCAATAAACAGCTGTTCGCGAGTGGAACAGGGTTGGAGCGCTCAGTTAGTGGTACATACGAGGCGCATTCAAGTTCTAAGGCCTCCGATTTTTTTCTGATTAACTACTCACCCGAAATCGATGATACTGGCGTTACTTCTCGACGTAATCACCCTGCAGACGTATACATTTTTCACAACGCTGACGCCATGATTCCATGGCAGCGGCGAAGGCTTCTTTAGGAGTCTGTTTTGACCACTGGAAAATCGCTGAGGCAATAGCAGCACGGCTGGTGAATGTGTGGCCACGGAGAGTGTCTTTCATTGTTGGAAAAAGCCAAAAGTCACTAGGAGCCAGGTCAGGTGAGTAGGGAGCATGAGGAATCACTTCAAAGTTGTTATCACGAAGAAACTGTTGCGTAACGTTAGCTCGATGTGCGGGTGCGTTGTCTTGGTGAAACAGCACACGCGCAGCACTTCCCGGGCGTTTTTGTTGCAGTGCAGGAAGGAATTTGTTCTTCAAAACATTTTCGTAGGATGCACCTGTTACCGTAGTGCCCTTTGGTACGCAATGGGTAAGGATTACGCCCTCGCTGTCCCAGAACATGGACAACATAATTTTTTCAGCACTGGCAGTTACCCGAAATTATTTTGGTGGCGGTGAATCTGTGTGCTTCCATTGAGCTGACTGCTGCTTTGTTTCTGGATTGAAAAATGGCATCCACGTCTCATCCATTGTCACAACCGACGAAAAGAAAGTCCCATTTATGCTGTCGTTGTGCGTCAACATTGCTTGGCAACATGCCACACGGGCAGCCATGTGGTCGTGCGTCAACATTCGTGGCACCCACCTGGATGACACTTTTCGCATTTTGAGGTCGTCATGCAGGATTGTGTGCACAGAACCCACAGAAATGCCAACTCTGGAGGCGATCTGTTCAACAGTCATTCGGCGATCCCCCAAAACAATTCTCTCCACTTTCTCGATCATGTCGTCAGACCGGCTTGTGCGAGCCCGAGGTTGTTTCGGTTTGTTGTCACACGATGTTCTGCCTTCATTAAACTGTCGCACCCACGAACGCACTTTCGACACAACCATAGCTCCATCACCACATGTCTCCTTCAACTGTCGATGAATTTCAATTGGTTTCACGCCACGCAAATTCAGAAAACGAAGTCCGGAGAAAAAAAAATCGGAGACCTTAGAACTTGAATGCACCTCGTAAGTACACTCCGGCACACGCCATTAGGTGGCTTGCGGGGTATGATGTAGATGTTAGGACTGCGTTTTGTTCCAGGTCTTTTATTTTCATCCTCGCTTAACCCTTCTTTTTCGCTCATAGAGGCCATCACGACATTACAATGAAGTAAAAGATACACGTTTTTAACATTAATAGAATTTTCCTTCTGTACTTGGCAGAGCCCGACAACAGTATTAAACAGGCCTTTGCAATTGGATCTCAATGTAGACAAGTGTAATGTGCTGCGAATACATAGAAAGAAAGATCCTTTATCATTTAGCTACAATATAGCAGGTCAGCAGGGAAGCAGTTAATTCCATAAATTATCTGTGAGTACGCATTAGGAGGGATTTAAAATGGAATGGTCATATAAAGTTGATCGTCGGTAAAGCAGGTGCCAGACTGAGATTCATTGGAAGAATCCTAAGAAAATGCAATCCGAAAACAAAGGAAGTAGGTTACAGTACACTTGTTCGCCCACTGCTTGAATACTGCTCACCAGTGTGGTATCCATACCAGATAGGGTTGATAGAAGAGATAGAGAAGATACAATGGAGAGCAGCGCCCTTCGTTACAGGATCATTTAGTAATCGTGAAAGCGTTACGGAGATGATAGATAAACTCCAGTGGAAGACTTTGCAGGAGAGACGCTCATTAGCACGGTACGGGCTTTTGTTGAAGTTTCGAGAACATACCATCACCGACGAGTCAAGCAGTTTATTGCTCCCTCCTATGAATATCTCGCGAAGAGACCATGAGGATAAAATTAGAGAGATTAAGAGCAAACACAGAGGCATACCGACAATCATTCTTTCCACGAACAATACGAGGCTGGAATAGAAGGGAGAACCGATAGAGGTACTGAAAGTACCCTCCGCCACACACCGTCAGGTGGCTTGCGGAGTATGGATGTAGATGTAGATGTAGAAACACTTTGATGATGTTTTCCAGTCTGATTTAGTTGGTCACGAGCAGTCTTTCGGCTTCTTAAGTGACCGTCAGGTGACAATTGAATGTCGGAACCTCAGACAAAACGACGTGTGGCTTACATACACAATGCTCATAAAGATACAGAGGAAACATAAAATTTTTACTTGAATGTAACCATTCCTGCATGACATAAAATTAATTCTTTCCTTTGCCAAGAGTCTGAATTTTATGCATCTTCTATATCTGTATCGGGTGGGAAATTTTCTCCGCTCTGGAACTGGGTGATGTGATGTCCTCACGTTAGTTTCGTTGTAATTCACATTCCACTACTGAGATGGCTACATGGGTAGGTCCCGAACAGAAAGCCAATAGACTGAAACTCGGACGACATTTCATCAGGGAAAAGGGAGCGATGCCCTCGTGGAAAGTACACAACACATTTGGACCGGACTACAGATATTTCGGCATCGTTTGTTTTCCAGGAGCAATTTACCTGAGCTGAACATCGGAACTGAGCTGAACATCGGAACTGCCACTTGATGATAACGCAAAGCCTCTGAGAAGCGTCGTAAATGAAAGAAGTTAAATTCACTGACAGGTGACGTTGGCTTTCTATTTATGTTTTAAACAGTCAGCCTACCAAACATATTTATAAAGTTGTACCGTTTTGATTTGACTAACCCTTCTACGACAAAAGTTTGTCTGGCTTTACGATTGTAGCGTGAATCGCGGACGATAGCGTAATTTCTGGAAATCCGTCCAGGATGAATCAGACTGACCCCTGGGCTGTAGAGCATGAGAGGGGGAGCGAACAGATAACGAGAGAACTTCGCCGGACTCTGATAACCCCAAAACAAGGGCATGCCTCGATTAGTTCTCCTAATATGGCGCCCAAGACCCTCCGTCGTAATCAATTTATAAATATGGAGCGTGTTTATGCGGGCTGTTTTAATGTTTCAGCCACTAATTGGTAAGTACACACGGCGTGTGTTTGGGGTCAAGCTGGTTCCGCAGAGAAGTTACTGCGCGAGAGTCGTCCAGCGTTTGGGAGACGTCAGAATTGAAAGCTGGCAGGGGTCAATAGAAGACTCGGGCGGGTCCCGTTCTGCTGTATTTGCTTCCAGCATCTAAATGGAGTCTACAGCGAGGCTGCCCCGCTTTTAGCCGCTGTGTTTACGGTGCGTCGCCGGAGCAGTGATGCGTTTCAGAACGCTGCTTGAGGGCTCTGAACAGTCCTGCCATCTTTTAATGCGCTCTGCAACTCAGATAAACAAAGGTGCGCTGGTTGATCACCGACGTGCTGCAGCGTTATGAAACATCAACACCTATACTCTGTGAATTACTTTGAACTGACTGGTATAGCATCCTTGTTATCGTACCATATATTACGATTTTTATCCCGTTCTGTTCACGTTTGAAGTATGGGAACAAATGACTGCTTGTACGGCTCTGTGCGAGCTGTTATTTGCCTCACTGTATACGCGCGGCCAGTACGTTGTGGGTACGTAGAGGTTAAAGAATATTTGTCGTTTCTCCTCTGATAGAAGTTTCTTGAAACTTAGCAAGCAGGTTCACGTCAGGTTTACGCTGGTGTGTACCAGTTAATGATATTTCAACATTTCTGTTAGACTCTCTCAAGTCAGACAAGCCCCTAATCATTCGTAACGTCGTTCTTTGTGAACCCTCGCCGACCTTCGTTTCTTTTATACTCTCCAGGATAACGCGCATCATCCTGTCTCTGAAGAAACATTCGGTCCAGTCGCAGTCCTCGACACGGATAGTTTTTTTAAACATTTACGCGTCAATCTATATGTTCAATCATTCGTTCTCCGATTTCGTTGTGCAAAATATTGCTTATTTTGTCAATGTATGTTTAGTGACAGCCATAGAATTATATTCTGTTTTTCACACGTATATGTATTGTCTAGGTTGTCATTATAATATGATCTGAAAATATTATTCTATATTCGAGGTAATGTGCCGGTCCAGTTAGAGATATATTTTATCTATTCAAAATGTCGTCAAGATTTTGGCGAAGAAAATCACGAGAATGCAGGTGGCTTTGGGGGAGAGGACGTTGCAGACGCGAAATATGGACAGTTTATTTGATTGTGACACACTTTGGTAACCGATCTGAGCTTGGCCTATGAGTCGTTTTGAGAATGGTTCCACTGAGGTCTATTTTGTACTGCTCGGCTAAGTGAAGACGACGTGGAGGCTGTGGGTCATTAGCTTTGTGCGCTGACTGATTATGGAAATGCAGGTTACTGCTGTGTTAAATCCCGGAGATTATTAAAAGATTGCGCTAGTGAATTTGAATACTGCGGGAGATGGAAGACTGATAAGTTGAATTTCCAATAAGAACTATGAAATATGTTAATTAGATGCTGAAGTGTATTGAACTTTGAAATCTTTTTGAGGGTAGTATTAAGGAGAGGTTGTAGGCAGTCGACTGAGATCCAAACACACAGAAGCTAACTGACTGCATCGGCCACTCGCACTTTTAACGCGGTGTCTGAGGGATAAAATACAGGGTTATTACAAATGATTGAAGCGATTTCACAGCTCTACAATAACTTTATTACTTGAGATATTTTCACAATGCTTTGCACACACATACAAAAACTCAAAAAGTTTTTTTAGGCATTCACAAATGTTCGATATATGCCCCTTTAGTGATTCGGCAGACATCAAGCCGATAATCAAGTTCCCCCCACACTCGGCGCAGCATGTCCCCATCAATGAGTACGAAAGCATCGTTGATGCGAGCTCGCAGTTCTGGCACGTTTCTTGGTAGAGGAGGTTTAAACACTGAATCTTTCACATAACCCCACAGAAGAAATCGCATGGGGTTAAGTCGGGAGAGCGTGGAGGCCATGACATGAATTGCTGGTCGTGATCTCCACCACGACCGATCCATCGGTTTTCCAATCTCCTGTTTAAGAAATGCCGAACATTATGATGGAAGTGCGGTGGAGCACCATCTTGTTGAAAGATGAAGTCGGCGCTGTCGGTCTCCGGTTGTGGCATGAGCCAATTTTCCAGCATGTCCAGATACACGTGTCCTGTAACGTTTTTTTCGCAGAAGAAAAAGGGGCCGTAAACTTTAAACCGTGAGATTGCACAAAACACGTTAACTTTTGGTGAATTGCGAATTTGCTGCACGAATGCGTGAGGATTCTCTACCGCCCAGATTCGCACATTGTGTCTGTTCACTTCACCATTAAGAAAAAATGTTGCTTCATCACTGAAAACGAGTTTCGCACTGAACGCATCCTCTTCCATGAGCTGCTGCAACCGCGCCGAAAATTCAAAGCGTTTGACTTTGTCGTCGGGTGTCAGGGCTTGTAGCAATTGTAAACGGTAAGGCTTCTGCTTTAGCCTTTTCCGTAAGATTTTCCAAACCGTCGGCTGTGGTAAGTTTAGCTCCCTGCTTGCTTTATTCGTCGACTTCCGCGGGCTACGCGTGAAACTTGCCCGCACGCGTTCAACCGTTTCTTCGCTCACTGCAGGCCGCCCCCTTGATTTCCCCTTACAGAGGCATCCAGAAGCTTTAAACTGCGCATACCATCGCCGAATGGAGTTAGCAGTTGGTGGATCTTTGTTGAACTTCGTCCTGAAGTGTCGTTGCACTGTTATGACTGACTGATGTGAGTGTATTTCAAGCACGACATACGCTTTCTCGGCTCCTGTCGTCATTTTGTCTCACTGTGCTATCGAGCGCTCTGGCTGCAGAAACCTGAAGTGCGGCTTCAGCCGAACAAAACTTTATGAGTTTTTCTACGTATCTGTAGTGTGTCGTGACCATATGTCAATGAATGGAGCTACAGTGAATTTATGAAATCGCTTCAATCATTTGTAATAGCCCTGTATATGTGAACGCTCTGATGAAATAAACTTGGAACGGACGTATACTGTTGACTGTGTTAACCTTGTGTTGTTCTAATTAGACGTCAAACTCCTATCCTAGAATCCGTTTCTGATTGCCGAGACTTTCAGCATATCGCAAAGTGTCGAACGGTGGATGCTCTCTGCAAAAATTCTTATCGTGGACTTTCAATCTACTGTTTACCGATATAAAAAATTGGTGACGTGCCATTACAAAGATCGCCAATTTTGTCTTTGGGTTGTGGCCCTCATAGGTTTTGTTGCAGCACCAGCGAGCTTACTTCAACCCCAGATATATCCTCTCTGACATATCTCTAGTCTTTGACGGAAATGATCGGTGGTAAGAAAAGACTGTGCAGCTATTGAGAATTTCATACTCCACTGCTTATGTATGGGAATGAACTTCACAAGCAATGAAGTAGACTCAGAATTGGAGCTAGTAAAAGAGAAAAAAATATCACTTTAAAAAACTCGTTTATAATTATACATTAAAATAACCCATTAACTGTAGAAGGTTACATAACGCAGTCAACATGTAGAGAGCTAAGTATTGGACTGAGAACTAGATAATTGCATTTGACAAACCATTGAAACTAAATAGCACTGCAATATCATTTAAAATTTGATAGTTATAGTTAAAAGGGAGCAGAAAACGATGTTTATCAAGTAGTTTTGAAGTGCCGGACATTAAACGACTTACAGAACTATTTGTCGAAGTCGCTGATATCACAAGCCATCATACACCCCGGCGCCACAATTACATTTTCGTTGCATCACCAATCTTCATTTATCTGTTACTGTAAAACAATTGCGTATTATATAAGTACTTATTGTGTAGCATATAGAGAGCGTGTATATGTTGTGTGTGTGTGTGTGTGTGTGAGACGGTCGCAGGTTCGAATCCTGCCTCGGGGATGGATGTCTGTGAAGTCCTTAGGTTAGTTAAGTTTAAGTAGTTCTAAGTCTAGGGGACTGATCACCTCAGATGTTAAGTCCCATAGTGCCTAGAGCCGTTTGAAGCATTTGAGTATGTATGTGTGTGTAACAGTTACGCTTATGTCTGAGAGATAGGAAGTGAATCCAGCACAAGCATTGTGGTAGAAAATATATTGGGGGACAACGGCGTTACTGACAGTCATTAACAATCGTAGATGTTCCATACAAATGTGCCTTCTTTACACGGGACTTGATACTGAATCAAAAAGTTTCGAATCACTCTGACGTCTTCTCTCCATGCTACTGAAGACTTCGCGTACGAAGAGAACGAGCCGGCCGAAGTGGCCGAGCGGTTCTAGGCGCTACAGTCTGGAACCCCGCGACCGCTACGGTCGCAGGTTCGAATCCTCCCTCCGGCATGGATATGTGTGATGTCCTTAGGTTAGTTAGGTTTAAGTAGTTCTAAGTTCTAGGGGACTGATTACCTCAGAAGTTAAGTCCCATAGTGCTCAGAGCCATTTGAACGAAGAGAACGAATTGATTTTCACATGAACGATTTTTATGGCGCCCGTGATCATTTCCCCGGAGAAGGTAATGTTGTTCCAAGTAGGCCAAAACATGTTATTTCACTAAACATTCTAGAGTTCTGCAGCAAACAGACCTGACTGGTGTAGAACGGTTGTTCCGTGCGATATTTCTTCTTCCTTTTTCGTAGATGGGTGTGACATGTACTTTTTTCGAACCACAGGAAGTGTGCTTCTGTTTAAGGGATTAACTGTAAATTACGATCAAAATGGAGCTCATTACGTAAATTGTCTGAAGAATTTGACGGAGTCTCATTCGGGCCTTGCGGTCCTATTGAGTTTGAGTTTTACTGATTTAAGCTCCGACTTCAGTGCCTCCTGACGAGGTTGTGGGAGGCAGTCGAAACGAAGTGTCGTGGGAACGTGTCTAAGGGAGCCTTTTTTAGATTTTATTAGCACAAAGATTCAGATCTACCTTCAGACTTCGTTGCAAGCCGGTTTGGGAATATCCGATCGTTGCGAACGTCGGCGAATAGCTTTTACCAGACTTGCAGCAACGTTATTTCTCACGATGACGATGTTTCCCGCAGAACGACAAACACGAGGGTTCAGTGTCCACAACCGAACCGGTTGTCCTAAATTTAGCAATCAGTCTCATCACAGTCGACGTATTTGGTACATACCATTGACCAAACTTTCCACAGAGCTTGCGAACAGTCTCTGTATCATAACAAATCTTTGTGTTCATTGGGTCAGTAATGCTATCGTGTTGAGCTTATAACCGAACTTACACATTTCTAAATATATCTGTGTTTGATTTTCGTTCATCTTCTGTTTTAAAACAACGTATATAGTGAAGTCCCATTGTTACCGTTTTGTCTCGCAACTGCCTTCGTGTAAGGATGCTTTTCCTTGTTCTCCGTTATTTTAGTTATAATAATAATGTTAAACGTCATATGTTTTTCATTAGAGGCAACTGGTCCATATTACATTACATGGTGAACACAGAGTTTGATTGTCTATTACTGTTTCTGTGTAAGACAAATCATTTGTTGCCTCATACTTCATGTTATCACGGTCCGCCGTCACCAAGCTTTTCCGCTTCCCAAAGACAACTCTGCACCTGACACTAAAAGAAATCTAAAAACAGCAAGTAATGATGACGTCTCTGGCCACGTAGGACTTATAATTCCATTTAACATTAAAATTATTAGTTACTTGTTTCCAGGATTCCGGAGTGCATGACCTCAGCAGCTGTATGGCAATTATGCAGTAAATTGCAGACAATCATCGAAGTTGCAAGATTAATTTTCTTTATTATTCGATGACTAGTTTAGAGCCTAAGCTAATTATCATATCAACCGCTGAGCCATGGCATAACATTCATTACGATAGCCACATGACAGTTCACTCCAGTTAAACACATCTCGTAAATTGAAGCAGGGTCGAACTTCATTCACCTAACACAGACAAAATTCCTATTATTCATATTTTTAATACGCTCCTGCTGTGCTCACTGTGATGTGTCTCACATCTGAAAAATTAGTCTTCGGGGGATTAAAGTTCAGTCATTTTATTTAACATTCATTCATTGAGGGATACATTGCAGCACAACACCCACCACGTCTGTTGTAAGTTTTCACTATGACAACACGCTTTTCTATCGCGAAGCGCTCTCTTACCAACTACGAAGGAAACAGAAGAAAACTGTGCAAGTTTCAGCGTTGCCAACATACTACACAACTGGCCATTAAAATTACTACACCAAGAAGAAATGCAAATGATAGACGGGCATTCATTGGACACATATATTATATTAGAACTGACATGTGATTACATTTTCACGCACTTTGGGTGCATTGATCCTGAGAAATCAGTACCCAGAACAACCACCTCTGATCGTAATAACGGCCTTGATACGCCTGAGCATTCAGTCAAACAGAGCTTGGATGGCGCGTATAGGTACAGCTGCCCATGCAGCTTCAACACGATACCACAGTTCATCAAGAGTAGTGACAGGCATATTCTGACGAGCCAGTTGCTCGGCCACCATTGACCAGACGTTTTCAGTTGCTGAGAGATCTAGAGAATGTGCTGGCCAGGCTAGCAGTCGAACATTTTCTGTATCCAGAAAGGCCCGTACAGGACCTGTAACATGGTTGGTTGGTTGGTTGGGGAAGGAGACCAGACAGCGTGGTCATCGGTCTCATCGGATTAGGGAAGGATGGGGAAGGAAGTCGGCCGTGCCCTTTCAGAGGAACCATCCCGGCATTTGCCTGGAGTGATTTAGGGAAATCACGGAAAACCTAAATCAGGATGGCCGGACGCGGGATTGAACCGTCGTCCTCCCGAATGCGAGTCCAGTGTCTAACCACTGCGCCACCTCGCTCGGTCACCTGCAACATGCGGTCTTGCTTTATCCTGCTGAAATGTAGGGTTTCGCAGGGATCGAATGAAGGGTAGAGCTACAGGTCGTAACACATCTGAAATGTAACGTCCACCGTTCAAAGTGCCGTCAATGCGAACAAGAGGTGACCGAGACGTGTAACCAATAGCACCCCACACCATCACGCCGGGTGATACGCGAGTATGGCGATGACGAATACACGCTTCCAATGTGCGCTCACCGCGATGTTGCCCGACACGGATGCGACCATCATGGTGCTGTAAACAGAACCTGGATTCATCGGAAAAAATGACGTTTTGCCATTCGTGCACCCAGGTTCGTCGTTGAGTACACCATCACAGGCGCTCCTGTCTGTGATGCAGCGTCAAGGGTATTCGCAGCCATGGTCCCCGAGCTGATAGTCTATGCTGCTGCAAACGTCGTCGAACTGTTCGTGCAGATGGTTGTTGTCTTGCAACCTTCCCCATATGTTGACTCAGGGATCAAGACGTGGGTGCACGATCCGTTACAGCCATGCGGATAAGGCGGGTAAGATGCTTGTCATCTCGACTGCTAGTGGTACAGGGTTGTTCGGATCCAGCACGGCGTTCCATATTACCCTCCTGAACCCACCGATTCCATATTCTGCTAACAGTCATTGGATCTCGACCAACGCGAGCAGCAATGTCGCGATAGGATAAACCGCAATCGCGATAGGGTACAACCCGACCTTTATCAAAGTAGGAAACGTGATGGTACGCATTTCCCCTCCTTACACGAGGCATCACAACAACGTTTCACCAGGCAACGGCGGTCAACTGCTGTTTGTGTATGAGAATTCCGTTGGAAACTTCTCTCATGCAAGCACGTTGTAGGTGTCGCCACCGGCGCCAACCTTGTGTGAATGCTCACTGCTGTTTGTGTATGAGAAATCAGTTGGATACTTTCTTCATGTCAGCACGTTGTAGGTGTCGCCACCGGCGCCAACCCTAGTGTGAATGCTCCGAAAAGCTAATCATTTGCATATCACAGCATCTTCTTCCTGTCGGTTAAATTTCGCGTCTGTAGCACGCCATCTTCGTGGCGTAGCAATTTTAATGGTCAGTAGTGTAGAATGGAAATGATACGCATTCCAAAAGTTGCGTTCTTTGTGGGACACCCTCCATAACAAGTTCGTTACTGCTTCTCTGAATCTTTACTGTTTCCTCACACCGGTTACGCCACTGTCAAACACAGCCATCTCGAGCCGCAGTGTGCACTCCGAGCACTGCGGCGCTGGTGTGGAGTGTGTGGTCCTCGCGGCGCGCCGTGCTGGGAGGTGCGTTCCGGCACGCGCTCCCATCATCAGGATGCAGACCGCGCCGCTGGCTCCGAGCCAGGCGCCACCCGCCGCACCCCGTGCCGACGCCCTCGGGGAGCCACAGGCTAAGGGGCCCTTGCAGTCTCTCGTCGCTTTGTCCTGCGCCACCAGGCTAAACCTCGCAACGTGCGCCTAACACAGGGACGAAATTATTGGGTGATATACCAACTGAAACGAACTTTTCGACCAAACTTTAACCGAAATTTAACAGCGAAACTTGGAAAATGCTGAGGAAGCAGAGGCTGTTGCATTCTCGGTTCAAAGCAGGACGTGCAGATGACAACAGGCTAAAGTTAGTAGAGATTCGTACGTCTGTAAAAAGATATATGCGTCAAGTACACAATTACCACAGTCATGCCTTAGTAAAAGAACTTGGCAAAAACCCGACAAACTACGTGCAATCCCTAAGCGGGTCTAAGACTTCTATCCAGTCACTTGTTGACCAGTCGGGTGTAAAGGGAAATCCGAAGTTTTTAATTTCGCGCTCGTTCAAACAGGAGAATCGTACAAACATATCGTCGTTTCACCGTCGTACCGTCGTATGGAGCGCATAGTAATAGGCATCACTAACGTAGGGCAACAAACGAAAGAGTTGAAAACAAGTAAGTCGCCAGTTCCGGATGGTATACCAGTTCGATTTTACAAATATTAGCCTATTCTACGGCATTGGCCCCTCAACTTAGCTTGATTTTATCGCGAATCTCTTGCCCAGTCCTACACGACTGAAAAAGAAAGGAAGAAAGAAAGCCGGCCGCTGTGGCCGAACGGTTCTAGGCACTTCAGTCTGGAACCGCGCGACCGCTACGGTCGCAGGTTCGAATCCTGCCTCGGGCATGGATGTGTGTGATGTCCTTAGGTTAGTTAGTGTAACTAAGTTCTATGGGACTGATGACCTCATAAGTTAAGTCCCATGGTGCTCAGAGCCATTTGAACCATTTGAAAGAAAGAAAACGCAGGTGACTCTTGCATCTAACATGGATAAAAGAACGGATCCGGAAAATTATAGACCAATATCCTTAAAATTGGTTTGCTGCAGGACTTTTGAACATATTGTCAGTTCCAATGTAATTTTCTTCTAAATTGCATTGATTTGGTCACGTACCGGCTTTCGGCTTCCCAGGCCATCTACAGGTGACAACTGAAAGTCACAAACAAAGACAAACACAATGTGCGACTTACTCGAGTATTATTTGTACAGAAGATACAAAAATGACGAAGTGTTTACGTAGGAAAACATTAAAATAATTACATTAACTAAAAAAGGAAAAGAAGTTTTTATGTGAAGTTAACCCTTTTTTATTTAATGTAATCATTGCAATATTTTCCTATGTAAACACTTCATCACTTGTACCTTCTGTACAAATAATATCTGTGTAAGTCGGACATCAGTTTTGTTTCTGTTTGCGACGTTCAGTTGTCACCTGAAAATGGCCTGAGAAGCCGAAAGCCGGTTCGTAACTGAATAAACATAATTTTGCAGAACGTTAGGAAGTGTTTTTCCTTTTCAATATTATTATCATGTTCTGCCAAACATCGATGGAAATTTCAGCAGTTTTCTCGCTAACAGGATCAGCAACATCTACATCTACATGCTCACTCTGCAATTCACACTTAAGTGCCTGCCAGAGAATTCATCGAACCATTTTCATATTGCTTCTCTACCATTCCACTCACGAATGGCGCTTGGGAAAAGGGAACACCTAAATCTTTCCGTTCGAGCTCTGATTTCTCTTATTTTATTACGATGATAATTTCTCCCTACGTGGGTGGGTGTCAACAAAATATTTTCGCATTCGGAAGAGAAAGTTGGTGATAGAAATTTCATAAATAGATCTTGCCGCAAAGAAAACCACCTTTCTTTCTGTGACTGCGACCCCAACTCTTGTATCATATCAGTGACACTCTCTCCCCTATTGCGCGATAACACGAAACGGGCTGCCCTTCTTTGCACTTTTTCGATGTGCTCCGTCAATCCTACCTGGTAAGGATCCCACACCGCGCAGCAATATTCCAGCAGAGGACGGACAAGTGTAATGTAGGCTGTCTCTTTAGCGGGTTTGTCGCATCTTCTAAGTGTTCTGCCAACAAAGCGCAGTCTTTGTTTCACCTTCCCCACAATATCATCAATGTGGTCTTTCTAATTTAAGTTACTCGTATTTGTAATTCCTAGGTGTTTAGTCGAATTGACAGCCCTTATATTTGTGTGATTTATCGTATACCCAAAATTTATAGGATTTCTTTTAGAACCCATGTGGATGACCTCGCACTTTTCTTTGTTTAGTGACAGTTGCCACTTCTCGCACCATACAGAAATTCTCTCTAGATCATTTTGTAATTGGAATTGAGCGTCTGATGATTTTATTAGACGTTAAATTACAGCGTCATCTGCAAACAGTTTAAGAGGGCTGCTCAGATTATCACGTAGATCATTTATGTAAATCAGGAACAGCAGAGGGCCTATGACACTACCTTGCGGAACGCCAGATATCACTTCTGCTCTACTCGTTGATGTACCGTCTATCGCTACGAACTGTGACCTCTCTGAGAGGAAATCACGAATCCAGTCACACAACTGAGACGATACTCATACAGATGAATGGGAAGACCATACACATAGTGTTCGAATACATCATTAGTAGCGTGCTGCTGGAGACAGCCACTTCGATTAAATATCTAGGCGTGATGTCGCAAAGTGATGTGAAATAGCACGAGCATGAAAAGGTTGTAGTAGGGAAGGCGAAAGGTTAGACGCTTTGATACAACGCCTACATTTTTGGGAGATATTGGGAGAATTTTAGGAAAGTGTGGTTCATCTGTAAAGGACACCGTATATTGGACACTACTACGACCCATTCTTTAGTATTGCTCGAGTGTTTGGGAGCCGCACCAATATTTGGCGACATGATGCGTTACGTGTAATTTGTTGCCAAATCGTGCGATGCTAGCCCACTTTTTATAAATGTAAACCAAGAGTTTTCCGACATAAACTTTAAACGACGACGTAATTGTAAAAAATGAGGCGTTTGGAGCATGTGCTGTATGCCGAGGAAATTATTACATCCCTTGCTTTTACGATGAATTTCACTCAAGCACGTGTAAATCACAACTGTAAAATAATAAAAGAATTTAATTGGTTTACAATGTTCTCATGTATGCCTTCCAATCCCTTTCTAGAAATTAGTTTGAGATACAAAATTTTTCTTTGTTTTCATTTTATTCCTTCTATGATACCATTAATAAATTCAATACATTGAGTATTATTTCGGTTTATTTGGGTAAGTAACGTAAAAACTGAAAATAGAAACGTTTCCGCATTGGGACTCTAACCCCCCCCCCCATCCTTGGGTTCCATTCTTCTTCCGCTATTCTTTCGTTGCTCTTCCGCTGTTCTTTCGCTGCTCATCAGCTGTATATTAGAATGACGCCAATGAAAATTTGTGCCGGACCGGGACTCGAACCGGGATTTGTCGCTTTAGGCGATTAGTTGCCTTAACCTCTTCGGCTATCCGTGCACGAATGACGTTCAGACTCAAACTTCGATACGTCGTCGTTCTTCTACCGCAACCTGCACATATCCGTGGGACCACTGAGTATACTTTTTAATAACACAGGCTCTACTATTTCACATGCTAACATAAATGGTTCATGCCTGTTCAGATTCGTGCCAAAAAGCTATTTTTTCTAAACGGTTGGCTATCTGGAGCTCTCAGTTCTGCCACTTTCATTTCTGGCCACGCCCTGCATATACCACAAATTTGTACGAAATCGGTAATGATGAATAGCCACGGTCTCCTTGTTAGACTGAAACACACTAGCGCACATGGTTTACATAAACTAAAAGCGTGCTCCAGACGGAATATTGCTATGCTTTGAGTGAATACAAGTGGCTACTGTTGGGTGAGGATAACAGAGTCAGGGCGGGAGAGTGTTTCTGGCGCCAGTCTGTGATGAGAGAGGCCTGACGGCGCCTAATTCTGGCGCCAGCGCGGCGCCCAGTGCGGGTATTTATATCCAACCCTGGTGCCGGCGAGGGCGGATCACCCCTCAGGCGTGTTCTGAGGGTGGAGGAGAACAGCTCCCTAGAAAGTACTCAATGTGGGTGTCGAACAACTCTTCCTAGCAGATGCACCTGTTCACAAAGCGGCTCACGTTTTCTGGATGTAGATAAGAGGGTCATTCAATAAATAATGCCCCACTTTTTTTTTCTCAGAACATATTTTTCGTTAAGAGTCAGAATTTGGTGACAATATACATCAACATATCTTGTCCATGTCCTATTTTTCTACGTTGTCCTCCTCATGTTCTATGGCCGTACCCCAATGTTGTAGAAGAGCATGTATTTCCTGCTGGTAAAAGCTCTTGTCCTGTAGGCGTAGCCATGTTTTCACTGCATGACTGAATCTTTAAGCGGTCCAAGGAGATGGAAGTACGAGGGTGTCAGATCTGGACTGTAGGATGGATGAGGCAGTGATGTCCAGCCTAATTTGGCGATGTGTTTCGGGGTTCTCAGACTTGTGTGTGAGGGCGCATTATTGTGTTGGTGCAAGATTTCTGCTGGATTCTTGTCCGATAGAACACGCTGGAAACTTTTCTTGAGTCTTCACGTATGCCTCTGAATTGATGGTTGACTCTCTCGGCATTACATCCACAACATCACAATCCTAGAAGACTGTCACCATGACTTCTCCGGCAGACGGGGTTGTCTTGAATTTCTCCTTTCGTGATGAGTGAGGACGATGCCAATCCATGGATTGTCCTTTTGTTTCCGGCGCAAAGTGGTGCACCCAGCTATCGTCCCCCGTAGCGATCCGTGACAGAAAGGTCTCTCCGTCGGTCTCAAAACACTCCGAAAATTCAGATGAAATGGCCTTTCTTTGAATCTTGTGGTTCGCTATGAGAATTCGTGGAACTCGTTGTGAGCACTTCTTTGAATATCCGAGAGTCACGATCATTGCAGACGCACTTACAATGCTGACCGACAACTGTTGAGCCAATTGTCGAGTTATGCGACGGTCGGCACGAATAATGGTATCCGCACGATTCGGTATGACTGGAGCAGTGGACTGTGACAGGACGTCCCGAGCGTGGCCGATCATGAAGCTCTGTTTCTGCATTTCCTGAGGCTGTTCACTTAGTTTACCCATCGCCCAACTGTAGCCCTATCAACTGCAGCATCGCCATAAACTGCACACAAACGTGTATGGATGCTGACCACGGTTTCTTTTTCTGCACACAAGAATTCAATAATAGCACGCTGCTTCTAACGTGAGCCGTATGTTGACGCCATTTTGACGCTGTACGACAGCTCTGCCATCTACCAGAACGGTTCGAAACTTCACCGGCGCACAGAAGAAACATCAAATGTGAAGCACCAAAAGGACGTTTGGCTACATATATTAATGGCTATTTTTTAAAAAATGTGGGGCATTACTTATTGAACGACCCTCGTAATTCCCAGCCACTGACACCAAACATGGCATTTCTGGCCGTTAGATTGGTCAAGGCGCCCGCCGGAGTGGCCGAGCGGTTCTAGGCGCTTCAGTCTGGAACCGCGCGACCGCTACGGTCGCAGGTTCGAATCCTGCCTCGGGCATGAATGTGTGTGATGTCCTTAGGTTAGATAGGTGTAAGTAGTTCTAAGTTTTAGGGGACTAATGACCTCAGCAGTTAAGTCTCATAGTGCTCAGAGCCATTTGAACCATTTTTGGTCAAGGCAACGAACATCTTGTTTACTTGCAATCTTAAGTGACGACTGGATTTGCCTAAGCCGAACACAGATCAGCACTAAGAGAAGGTGTGCAGTTATTGGAAGAATGTTACTTATTTATAACGTTAAGTAAGGAGCTGTCTCGGAGGTACTCTTATTTCTTTGCATACACGTATAAAAACTGCCGGTACCAGGGAACAGATCTCGTTTTTGTACATTACGCATGTCATGTAAATATATTAAGAAATACGTGTGTTCTCATTGGCCTATTTAAAAGTAAGCTGTTGTACGGAGCTACAAGATCTAGTTGCTCGATGACTCGTCGTCGCATATTTTCAATGTTAGTGACCATCGCGTATTGTTTCACAATAGGAATACTACAGTATACCCTCACAACATTGCCGTTTTTTCTTCCTTTTTGTTTAGGTGATTTGTACATTAACGTTTGGTTCTCTTTCATTAAATTTCCCTCAGCTTCTTTATTCATCAGATGTCGATTATCGTGACAGCAGGTGTGACCATCCGGCAGTGGAACTACGGTAGATGTGGAGATTCTAGAGACCGCCACGACTTCTCGTAAGAGAATCATGCAGTCCCCAAAGTCGCTTTCTTGGTGGAGGTGGGAGGGAGGAGAGGGGTGCATGTGTTTGGCTGCAGTTGCAGTGTCCTCCACCATTGCATTGGAACTCCGTCAATGTGGACGGGCTATATCGTTGGGGTTGGACATACATGTGTGTTTGAAATGAGCCAGTGTGTCTTCTATAAACTCACTAGTTGCTGGAACAAAGAAAATTTTATGCATTGATCTTCAAAACGGCAAATCACGTTACTCTTGTGATGTTGCGCACAGCAGTGCTACAGTGATGATATTGCCAAAGGATCACATATACATCCATAGACACTTTATAAGTCTGTTTTAATCCCAGAACATCTTCATACTAGCGATAACGGTGATACGTGAAGCCATTAACGATGAACGATACAGATAGCATGATTTCCTGACGACTTGCTCAGCGACCAACTGTACAAAACCTCTCAGCAAATATTGTGAGAAGAGTCGTGCACAGTTTTTTTCTCTGTGCATGCACATAGAATCTGAGGCGTAGCGCCGTATAACGATCCTGTCTTGGAGGCGGTTAACTGGGAGATGTGTCTCACAAGGGAACCTCCCCATCGCACCCCCTCAGATTTAGTTATAAGTTGGCACAGTGGATAGGCCTTAAAAATTGAACACAGATCAATCGAGAAAACAGGAAGAAGTTGTATGGAACTATGAAAAAAATCAAAATATGCAAACTGAGTAGTCCATGCGCAAGATAGGCAACATCAAGGCAAATGTGAGTTCAGGAGCTCCGTGGTCCCGTGATTAGCGTCAGCAGCTGCGGAGCGAGAGGTCCTCGGTTCAAGTCTTCCCTCGAGGGAAAAGTTTACTTTCTTTATTTTCGCGAAGTTATGGTCTGTCCGTTCGTTCACTGACGTCTCTGTTCACTGTAATAAGTTTAGTGTCTGTATTTTGCAACCGCACCGCAAAACCGTGCGATTAGTAGACGAAAGGACGTGCCTCTCCAATGAGAACCGAAAACATTTGATCGCAAGGTCATAGGTCAACCGATTCCTCCACAGGAAAACACGTCTGATATATTCTATACGACACCGGTGACAGCATATGCGTCACATGACAGGAATATGTTGTCGGCCCACCTAACTTCTACACTTGGCGAATGGGTAAAAAGATTCTTCTACCTTGCCCGATTTAGGTTTTCTTGCGGATGTGATAATCACTCCCAAAAAAGTGATGAAAACATAAGAGTTTGTCACATAAACTGCAACAAATGAATGTGACAGTTTCACAGTCGCACAGTTTTCCCTGTGCTCTGTCAAAACATATGTTTTTAACGTTTTCAAATTTTTACGTGTGTAGACCGTCAAATCCTGCCTATGTCCAAGCAAATCTGAACATGTCCTGGAATTTTGGAGAGTGAAGTTCATTAAGTGTGAGTGCCTGAACTTTGATAATTGTCTGAAAATAAAAAATTAAACTTTTCCCTCGAGGGAAGACTTGAACCAAGGACCTCTCGTTCCGCAGATGCTCACGCACGGGACCACGACGCTCCTGAGCTCATACTCTCCTTGGTGTTGCCTATCTTGCGCATGGACTACTCAGTTTGTATATTTTGCGTATTTTTTTCATAGTGCCACACAACTTCCTCCTGTTTTCTCGATTGATCTGTGTTCAGATTTTCAAGGCCTATCCACTGTGCCAACTTATAACTAAATCTGAGGGGGGTGCGATGGGGAGTTTCCCTTGTCAGAACTGGATAGTGTCAGATGGTGACGCAACACTGGATGCGCACGTAGTTTATGTATCAACCGATAGAGGACAGCACTGGATAGGGGGACTGTGATTTTAGTTTCGATTGTGCCCACTAGAGTGCACTAAAGTAATTGAATTTTTTTCATAAACTGTTCTAGTATTTTCATAAAGTGTGATATGTCTTTTTGTGTATGTAAAATGTTATAAATGTGTTTTAGCAGTATGAATGATGCGTGAGTGTGGTTTAAGGTTAATATAAGGTAACTGTTTAACGAGTTGTGTAGTAGGATTTAGTGTGGGAACATTTCGAAGAAGTATGGATATGGACAGAGGGGATTTTTGTAGAACAGATTTGCAAAGTAAGTGTACGATAAAGGGAAAGTTAATTCGGGTATAAATAACAATAGTAAATAACTTTATGCATAAACAAAATTTCAGTATATTAGATAATTAAGTCGGTAAAAAGTGCAGTCGTGAGGTTTACTATTTTGCGATTGGTTATGGATGAGAAGCGCGGACTGACGCGGGAGAGTGTTTTCCTTTTGGCTGTTAAGTAAACTGACCAATGGTAAAGCAATATTCTTCGCGCGCCTTTCTCTGCTGGTAGAGAAAGAGTATTCCAGAGAGGAGTCGAAGCCTAGCCATGAAAGAGATCGTACGTGTGCAGTAGTAGTTCCGATGGAAATGATGAGTTGCCGGCTCTAGCAGTGTTTCATACATCAAAAGCGTTGGAAAGTGACGGCATAATTATTCCGATGTGTGTGTAGAAATTTCGGAATTTCTAAGTGAATTTTGAGACGAGAAAAGACATAAATTCTGCGTGGCGTATTGAGCAGGTCGGTGGCTAAAAACTGTGACTGCATTTGGTACCGACAGACTTAATATTTGGCGAGCATTAACGATCTAAAACAATCAGTATTTTTGTAGCTATTACGTTTTCGGGAAAATGCAACACCATAAACGTGCTAACGTGAGTGACAGGGACTGTGAGTGACTGTGTTAAGACTAGCACGGGCTCGGCAGTGATACTTGTTCACCTAAGTTTCAGAATACAGGGAGTTACAAAAAGGTACGGCCAAATTTTCAGGAAACATGCCTCACACACAAATAAAGAAAAGATGTTATGTGGACATGTGTCCGGAAACGCTTAATTTCCCTGTTAGAGCTCAGTATGTACTGTACTTCCTACATTCACCGCCATGATTGCATACGGGATTCTCTACCTGTGCTGCTAGAACATGTGCCTTGACAAGTACGACACAATATGTGGTTCATGCACGATGGAGCTCCTGCACATTTCAGTCGATGTGTTCGTACGCTTCTCAACAACAGATTCGGTGACCGATGGATTGGTAGAGACCGACCAATTCCATGGCCTCCACGCTCTCCTGACCTCAACCCTCTTGACTTTCATTTATGGGGGCATTTGAAAGCTCTTGTCTACGCAACCCCGGTACCAAATGTAGAGACTCTTCGTGCTCGTATTGTGGACGGCTGTGATACAATACGCCATTCTCCAGGGGTGCATCAGCGCATCAGGGATTCCATGCGACGGAGGGTGGATGCATGTATCCTCGCTAACGGAGGACATTTTGAACATTTCCTGTAACAAAGTGTTTGAAGTCACGCTGGTACGTTCTGTTGCTGTATGTTTCCATTCCATGATTAATGTGATTTGAAGAGAAGTAATAAAATGAGCTCTAACATGGAAAGTAAGCGTTTCCCGACACATGTCCACATAACATATTTTCTTTCTTGGTATGTGAGGAATGTTTCCTGAAAGTTTGGCCGTACCTTTTTGTAACATCCTTTATAATTGAAGACAAAATTTCCAACGTTTCATTTCGTGGTTCTCCCGGAACGTAGATTAGTGACTGAAATTGCACCCTGGTTCACGTCGAAGTACAGTAGGTTTCACTCGGCTTTCCTACTGATGATCTGCTGAGACAATGTTCACAGGTAAGTGCAGGTTCGTCGTAAAGGGACGGAAAGAACCGCTCCGCTGCAAATCGACATAATGGCTCTTACCTCATAGTAACATAAAAGGCGCTCAATATCTACTTTAACGATACCATATTCAGAGGCAGAAGTTATTTATTGACGTATTGCGGCAATAACTGTAGCTGAAGATTTAGCGTTGTGGTCTGGAGGCGTATCGGCTTGCCGGTCTTCATTGCTCGTCAGGGTCGAGGTCGACGGAGGGCGGGAGCTGCGGCGGTAGCTGCACCTGGACTGGCCTCGGGCAGTAGCTCACCGCAGTGTCGTACTGGTCCACCACCCAGAGCGCGTACACGAACAGGAAGATGAAGAACATGGTCATCACCAGCACCAAGCCCACCAGGGCGCGCACTGCCATATGCAGCGTCCCGAGCAGGAGACGCAGCATGGCTGCCCGGCCGCCGCTCCCTGTAGACAACACACTCGACATAAGGTGTCCTCTCCAGAAGACATAGCTATTCTACGTTTCATATAAACCAGCATAATGTGGCCCCTCGGAGAACGTACCCTGTGTAACAAGTCGCCATTGCAGAATACCCAACATAGCATGTTCTCCCTGGAAGATAGTTCCAGTGTGACGCCTCACGTGTGATTTGTTCCCATTCATGAACGTACACTTGAAGCGTAGCGCCGTATAACGATCCTGCCTTGGAGGCAGTTAAGTGGGAGATGTGTCTCACAGCTGGATAGTGACAGATGGTGACGTGAGACTGGACGCGCACTTAGTTTATGTATCAGCCGATAGAGGACAGTACTGGATAGGGGGACTGTGATTTGAGTTTCGATTGTGCCCATTAGAGTGCACTAAAGTAATTGAATGTTTTTCATAAACTGTTCTAGTATTTTCATAAAGTGTTATATGTATTTTTGTGTATGTAAAACGTTATAAATATGTTTTAGCAGTATGAATGATGCGTGAGTGTGGTTTAAGGTTAATATGAAGATAATTGTTTAACGAATTATGTAGTAGGCTTTAGTGTGGGAACATTTGGAAGAACTATGGATATGGACAAAGGGGATTTTTGTAGAATTAATTCAGGTATAAATAACAATAGTAAATAACTTTATGCATAAGCAAAACTTCAGCATATTAGATAATTACGTCGGTAACAAGTGCAGTCGTTAGATTTACTATTTTGCGATTGGTTATTGATGAAAACCGCGGACTGACGCGGGAGAATGTTGTTTTGCTATTGGCTGTTGAGTAAACTGACCAATGGTAAAGCAGTTTTCTTCGCGCGCCTTTCTCTGCTGGTTGAGAAGACTTAGAGTATTCTAGAGAGGAGTCGAAGCCTAGCCATGAAAGAGACCGGACGTGCGCAGTAGTAGTTCCGATGGGAATGATAAGTTGCCGGATCTAGCAGTGTTTCATACATCAAAAGTGTTGGAAAGTGATGGCATAATTATTCCGATGTGTGAGTAGAAATTTCAGAATTTCTAAGTGAATTTTGAGACGAGAAAAGACATATATTCCGCGTGGCGTATTGAGCAGGTCGGTGGCTAAAAACTGTGACTGCATTTGGTACCGACAGACTTAGTATCTGGCGAGCATTAACGATCGAAAAAAATCAGTATTTTTGTAGCTATTACGTTTTCGGGAAATGCAACACCGTAAACTTGCTAACACTGTGTTAAGACTAGCACGGGCTTCACAGTGATACTTGTTCACATAAGTTTCAGAATATATTAACTGAGGACAAAATTTCCAACCCTTCATTTCATATGAAAACTTTCTCCCGAAACGTAGATTAGTGACTTTAATTGCAGCCTGGTTCACTTCGAAGTACAATAGGTTTCTCTCGGCTTTCCTACTGATGATCTGCTGAGACAATGTTAACAGGTAGGTGCAGGTTCGTCGTAAAGGGATGGAAAGAACCGCGCCGCCGCACACTGCCTGACGAAAAGAATGAAATAAAACTTCACAGGTTGAGAGTTTTGTCTTGTTATTTCAGCGATAGCAAAATCAAATAAAATTTACAGAGAACTTGACAATACGAGCCTGCTTATCGACATGATGTTGTACCCCCTCTGGCCTATGTGCATGCACTGATTTGGTCAGGGGAGTTGTCATTAAGCCATTGCATCGTCTACTGAGTCAAGCTGGCTGACAACTGTTGTAACTGGTTCATGATATCCTGGGTAATGGTACTGACACAGATTTGCACTCTGAGCTGGTTCCACACATGTTCTATCAGGGACATATCTGGGGATCTTGCTGGGCATTCGAGTTCCTCATCGTGCCGACAGCTCATAGAGACATGGGAGAATACAGGATGTGCGTGACATACCATCTACATCTACATCCATACTCCGCAAGCCACCTGACGGTGTGTGGCGGAGGGTACCTTGAATACCTCTATCGGTTCTCCCTTCTATTCCAGTCTCGTATTGTTCGTGGAAAGAAAGATTGGTTCAAATGGCTCTGAGCACTATGGGACTCAACTTCTGAGGTCATCAGTCCCCTAGAACTTAGAAATACTTAAACGTAACTAACCTAAGGACATCACACACATCCATGCCCGAGGCAGAATTCGAACCTGGGACCGCAGAAGAAAGATTGTCGGTATGCCTCTGAGTGCCCTCTAATCTCTCTGATTTTATCCTCATGGTCTCTTCGCGAGATATACCTAGGAGGGAGCTATATACTGCTTGACTCCTCGGTGAAGGTATGTTCTCGAAACTTCAACAAAAGCCCGTATCGAGCTACTGAGCGTCTCTCCTGCAGAGTCTTCCACTGGAGTTTATCATCTCCGTAACGCTTTCGCGATTACTAAATGATCATGTAACGAAGCGCGCTGCTCTCCGTTGGATCTTCTCTATCTCTTCTATCAATCTTATCTGGTACGGATCCCACACCGGTGAGCAGTATTCAAGCAGTGGGTGAACAAGTGTACTGTAACCTACTTCTTTTGTTTTCCGACTGCATTTTCTAAGGATTCTTCTAATTAATCTCAGTCTGGCGTCTGCTTTACCGACGATTAATTTTATATGGTCATTCCATTTTAAATCACTCCTAATGCCTACTCCCAGATAATTTATGGAATTAACTGCTTCCAGTTGCTGACCTGCTATATTGTAGCTAAATGATAAAGGATATTTCTTTCTATGTATTCGCAGAACATTACACTTGTCTACATTGAGATTCAATTGTCATTCCCTGCACCATGCGTCAATTCGTTGCAGATCCTCCTGCATTTCAGTATAACTTTCCATTGTTATAACCTCTCGATATACTACAGCATCATCTGCAAAAAGCCTCATTGAACTTCCGATAATATCCACAAGGTCATTCATATATATTGTGAATAGCAACGGTCCTACGAGACTCCCCTGTGGCACACCGGAAATTACTCTTCCTTCGGAAGATTTCTCTCCATTGAGAATGACATAGGGATAAAAAACAATTAAAATCGCTCAAAAGAGGAAAGGCCGCTGGACCTAATGGGATACCAGTCCCTCTCTGACCATTGAGGCGTCATAAGAGCTTCTGTGAAGTTTGGAAGGTAGGAGACGAGGTACTGGCGGAATTAAAGCTGTGGGGACGGGTCGTGAGTCGTGCTTGGGTAGCTCAGTCGGTAGAGCACTTTCCCACCAAAGGCAAAGGTCCCGAGTTCGAGTCTCGGTCCGGCACACAGTTTTAATCTGTCAGTAAGTTTCACATGAGCACACGTGCGAAAGAACGTTGGCTTATTTATTTAGGAACAAACTGTTATTTATACTTACTGTAAATGGTCAGAGCGTGACTGAATGTTTATAACATTCTTGTTACTAGTTATTGTTATAATTCATTAGTTCAGCGTGGAAAGTGGTAGAGTCAAATCATGTCTGTGGAACACAAGAACGATGTATTTTTGGTGGATATGGCCTTCAGCCAATGATAATTAGGCAGTGATGGAACACTATTGGAGTCAAGTGAAGACAAGCACTTTTTGAGTGGAGAGCTCGAGAGAACGATTCAGGGCACCTTACAATGAAATATGGAAGAAAGCAGACCTGCCTGAGGTCACGTGTAATTTTCGGCCATGTAGTTGACAGATTCTGGTTGGTGAACGACCACTAGCATACTTTAACTTTCGAAGGGACTTCAAATTTCACGAAGTCTGATTGTTGTTCAGTTCAGAACTCTAGCTTTCTCCCCTTGAATTATAGAATTCAAACTATTCAGAGTATGAGTTTGTACTCTTTATCTCTCGTTTCTTTATGTGTAAATCGTCATGCCTAAGTCTGAATTATTTTGAGCTGGCGAATATTTCGTTACTGTGATCACTAAATGGACTTTTTTTCGCACATCTCGAGTGACTGTTTTGCCGGGGATCCTGTTACCATTCTTGTTCACACATAAAACAACTTTTTTGCATTTTAATAAAGTTATATTTCTGTCTGAATTATAACTTTAATTGTAAACCACTTACGTTTATCTGAGATTACTTACTTGAATAAACGTTAATCATCATAATTCCTGGGTTGTCCACATCAATTTGAGGCGTTAGAATAAAACCCTTTCATTAATTATTCATTTATCTTTTAGTTTATATTCCTCGGTATTTAATAACTCACGATTCTAGCCAATGCAAGGACTATTTGACTGCAGGTTTACAGGTACGTGTTATTATTTGCAGCCAGTCTACCTGCTTAGCATGATAAGAGAAGTGTACGCCTCGAACCTATGACTTTATTAAGCAAACCTTTTTAAAATAGGGTGGTGCATAGTTCAGTTACCCAGGTTGGAGGTAAAGTCGCAATGCTTTCCAGTTACGGCACCAGTCCAAACACACACTTCTGTTTTGTGATGTTAACGGCAAGCTTTGCGTGGGATGATAATTCCCAAATCCGGCCACTGCGGGGTTCTGACCAATAGGGGGGACGACACAGAATGTTGAGGAGTCCGTTAGTTGTTCATGGACGGCAGACGCACACTAAATAGCGTACGATGTGCTTTGTGCACATAACAGCGATACTCCGTTGTGGTGTTCAGATGCGGTCGACCTGAACCTTGTCTATCACTATACCTGCCCTCATGTTCCCAAGCAGTCCAACATCGCGCTATTTTGACATCTGAATGCCCCTCATATCTGAATATTCCACCATTCGAAAAGCTGGCCAAATAAAAACAGACAGTGAGTCCCTTCCAAACTCTACCGTCTCACATGATTACGTGGCATCTCCAGAGGTGACTCAAGATCTAACGCTGATCACGCCTCATACACACCCTACCAGGCCTGGTAACAACACTAAACACGAAAAACACTAATGGATTCTAACCATGATATGGCTGGGACAAGTGGCATGGACGCCGTTCTCTGTTGGCGGAATTTTGGAACAGACGAAAATATTAGGGACTGCAAAAGGACAATGACAGAGCGCAGTAGAGGGTGAAAGAAGGGGTTGGATTGGAAGGCACTCGGAACGTAAGGTGGCGGAGATGTATGAAAGGGAATCTTCAGGCTATTCCTCTTAGTATTGAGCAACAATTTCATAAAACCTACCTCTCTCTGAAACAGATATGCTTGTGTTTTCTTTTCGGCTACTATGCGCAATAGCTACTTAATGGAGAGTATATTTTACGTTTGTTGTTTTGTTTTGCGATTTTGCGTTGATCAGCAATGAAAAGGTGGCCAAATAATCGTGTTAGTACTGCAAGCAGTGTGGTTTTGGGCTGTGAGTTACTACATATTTTGAACTATGAGGGCGCAATGTTGAAGTTTGCCCTGGGTACTGACTACACGTACCTATGCCAATGCCTGTTGTTTCTACCTACTTTCGACAGCTGATAACCGTGAACAGAATGGAATCATGTTTGAATTCATTTGACAGTACAAGGGCTTAAAACGGTTCTCTTGTCACTTGAACTGTGTGTTTCATGTGTAAGTTACCGAGTATGTCACGTAACAGTCGTCAACCACATTTTTCTAGTGCTTCGACAGTTATTTACAAAAATGGTTCAAATGGCTCTGAGCACTATGGGACTTAACTTCTGAGGTCATCAGTCCCCTAGAACTTAGAACTACGTAAACCTAACTAAACTAAGGACATCACACACATCCATGCCCGAGGCAGGATTCGAACCTGGGACCGTAGCGGTCGCGCGGTTCCAGACTGTAGCGCCTAGAACCGCTCGGCCACCCGGCCGAGCAGTTATTTACAGTTTTCATGTTTTACAACGTTACAGGACCAACAGAGGACATTGATAGTATACAAAGAAGGTCAACACGAATGTCATGGGTTTGTTTGACCCATTCGAGAGCGTCACGGAAATGCTGGAAGTACTAAACTGGCATACACTGGAAGAAAGAAGCAGATTGTATCGTGAAAACCTACTTATATAGTTTGAAGAACTAACTTTAAGCAATGTGTCTAGGAATATACTAAATCCCCTACGTTTCGCGCCTATATGATTCGCAAAGACGAGATTAGATTAACTGCAGTGCGCACAAAGGCATTTAAGCAATCATTCTTCCGGCGCTCGATACATGACTGGAACGGAAAGACGCCCTGATAACTGGTATACTGCATTTCACATTGATTTGCAGGATATATATTATACACTGACGGAAGATAAAATCCCAACACTAAGAAATAAATAATCTGGACAATGAGCCGGCCGGAGTGGTCGTGCGGTTCTAGGCGCTACAGTCTGGAGCCGAGCGACCGCTCAGGTCGCAGGTTCGAATCCTGCCTCGTGCATGGATGTGTGTGATGTCCTTTAGGTTAGTTAGGTTTACTTAGTTCTAAGTTTTAGGCGACTGATGACCTCAGAAGTTAAGTAGCATAGTGCTCAGAGCCATTTGAACCATTTGAAGACTATAAAATTTCGGGAATATATTTGTCTAGGTAACATATTTCAGGGATTAACGTTGCAAATTCACAGGTTAATGTAAGCGCGAGGAAAGTCATTGCGAAAGTGAATTGCAGGTACATTAATAACTACTGCATGAGCCAGAATACTTAATGCAAGCATGCAAACGTACATGCATTGTGTCGTTCTGGTACCGGATGGCAATTTTTGGGATGGAACTCCATGTCTGGTTAATACAGGGACGGATAATGCTGGTTGAGAATGACTTTGAAGAGCATGTCGGTTTTAAGCAGCGGTTTGTGGGCAAGCGTTATCGTGTTTGGGAAACACCCCCTGGTTCAAATGGTTCAGAGCACTATGGGACTTAACATGTGAGGTCATCAGTCTCCTAGACTTAGAACTACTGAAACCTAACTAACCTAAGGACATCACACACATCCGTGCCCAGGGCAGGATTCGAACTTGCGACTGTAGCAGCAGCGCGGTCGTACCATCCCACGACCTCGGCTCCCCGCAGTCATGTACAATGGTTTCATTTCTGCCTAGGCTTTCTGCAGTATCGCGGAAGCAACATCCAGTTTCTCGTGGCCCTATTACAAGCTCACGAGAATAGGGTCAATAAAATTGACATCACGTACACTACAATAAACAACTGGTCGTGCCCTACTCTTAATAGAATAAAGAATACAACTGTAAATACCTTGCACAAAGCGGCGCAACGCATACAACTGACAACCTTTGGTACGTTTCAGTGTTTCATGCCACGTCCAATGTCAACGGAAGACGTCGGTTTGTCTCTCGATACAGACAGATTGCTTCTTTATGCACTATTGCGATTTAATGATCTTATACTGGTCTAATACGATATTTTGTTTAATGATATGTGTTAACAAGGACGCGGAGAAAAGGAGTACTCCAGCAGCTGCCGAGTATCGCTGCAGCACGTTGTTTTCTATAGCAGACAGCGCAGCTCAGGCCAGCACACGAAACCAGAAGGGGCTTGTCAGGAAAGGGAGATGTGGCCGGCAAATAAAGGTTAATCGATCTTTCGGTATCTGTTGTTATCGCCTGCAGTGGAGACTGGTTGAGCGAAAGCCGCGCAGACTGTTTAATTCTAATACAAGAAGGGGGCAGCATTACTTTTAATCAGCAAATCGATTTGATGCTTTAGTTTCCACATCCCTTCAAGCTGAGTAACGATGTAGGTTCCAGCGTATCACAGTCATTCATCTTTATTGAAGAGAAATTAGTTAATCAGCATCTAGTTTACGCTAAAGTCATTAGAACTGGAACATCGGCATAGCTTGTCAAGGAAGGGCGGAAATTATATTTCGCGTAAACAGGCAATGCTGGTGTTGTCAAGTGTAAACTGAAGAAGTGCTCTGAATTTTTTCTAGAATTTAGGAGAGGAATTTAGGGGTGAAAGGCGTGCACTCAACCCAACTAGATCCAAGTGACAAAAAATAAAAAAATAAATCACTTCCATTACGAATTCTTCGACGCGAAAGTTTTTACAGCGAAGGATCTGGTTCACAGTCACTTAAAATGAAATGAATACAGGATGTTTTAAAAAGAATATGCGTATTTCGAATGCTTATATTTATTAAACTTTAAGACATACGAATATGAAACTTTACACACACATTTACAAACCTCTCAAGTTCAGATTACAGATGTCCAATATGCCCTCCATCAGCGACACGAACAATATTCCTCCCATACTCGGGCAAGCATGTCCTTCGTCACTGATGTTACGGCAGTATGGGTTCAGTTCTTCAACTCTTCCGGGTACTGTGGGGGTGATGGTACATAAACGTTGTCTTTAACGAAGCCCCACAGGAAGAAGTCAGAGGGTGCCAAATCCAGTGACCGTGGAGCCCAGCTGAGACATGCTAAGTCGCCAGCTCCTTGATGACCAATCCAACGGTTCGGTAGAGTTTCATTCAGATATTCCCGCACGTGGCGACTCCAGTAGCGGGCTGCCCCGTCTTGTTGAAAAATGAAGATGTCTTCGTGCAGCCTCGGAAACAACCAGTTTTGTAACATAGTGAGATTCTGCTGACCGTTAACCGTGTTTCCATCAAAGAAGAATGGGCCGTAAACAGATGATCGAGATATCGCACAAAACACATTGACTTCGGGCGAATCTGATACATGTTCAATAGCTGCATGTTGGTTCTGTAGGCCCCAGATTTGAACAGTGTTTTTGCTTACCTCACCACTAACATGGAAAGTCGCTTCATCACTGAACACAATGCATTGTCTGAAAGTCTTATCATTCTCAGTAGCATCAAGACACTCGTTACAAAATGCCACGCATTTGCGTTTGTCATCAGGACGCAGAGCTTGTAACAGCTGTAGCTTGTATAGTTACATAACCAACTTACGTCTCAAAACACTCCAAATTGTTGTCATAGGCAATTGTAACTCCCAACTGGCCCAATGAGTTGATTTTGAAGGACTACGTTAGAAAGCAGCTTGAATTCGTGCAAAATTTTCTTCTGGAACACGAGGGCGGCCAGGACTCTTTCCTTTACATACACTTCCTGTATCTAGAAACTGTCGATACCATCTGCAAATGTTCCACCCATTTGGAGTATCAATTTGGTACTTCAAACCCAAACATCTTTGCACTGTAATCACGGAATTGCACTTGGCAAACTGGTGAACACAAAATGATTTCTGCTGTGGAGTAGTCATTTTAAACATATGACGGTTACCAAGCAAAACAGAAGACAACTGACATCTAGCGGCTATTAATATAAACTAGACTATGTATTCGTTTCTGCAATAGCCAAGCCGAGGCGCAGCGATCGATAGTTTGGATAAAATAATACTCCGTAATACGTATATTCTTTTTAAAAACCCCTGTATGACAAAATTATGAAAAATATCCGTTAGGACTGGAATAGCCCAGTTTAGAACATAATTTATATCTACAGTAATGAAATATCATGCCAAAGTTTTAATTTTTCCGTACTATTTGGTCACGTTAAAAAACTGATTAGTCTGAAAGCAAAAATGTTGATATAGAGAACCATAATGTTTCTAGAATGAAGTTTTCACTCTGCAGCGGAGTGTGAGCTGATATGAAACTTCATGGCAGATGGTAGCTCAGTTGGTAGAGCACTTTTCCGCGAAAGACAAATGTCCCTAGTTGGAGTGTAGGTCCGGCACACAGTTTTAATCTGCCAGGAAGTATCATGAACCATAATTTCTTTGGGCGTTACGGAAAATATTTTTTTCTGCCTGGAGTACAAAAAAGTCGACTGAGCTTATTGTGTAATGACATATCATATGCAAGAACAAGAACTACCTACATCGTGAGCTACAACAAGAGAGCGAATTAGAATGTATATCACGATATTAGCAATTCGGTCAAATATCACTGTACTTGAACAAAAGTAATGGTATCTGTAAAGCATTTCCCAAATATCCTTCATCCAGCATTGTAAGTGAGGACGTACAGACAACATTTCAGAACATATGAAAGAACTGTTCTAGAAGCAGTTTCCCGTGCAGGCTACGAACTGCAGCTAAAGCGATGTTGTCTTTTACTTGGACAAATTAAATGTGGGAAACGTGTGTACCGCCTTGGTAGAGAAGCTGTTTGCGAGTAGCCAAAGTCCTGGAAGAGCAGGCTACTGACCGGTTATCCGTTCTGGTCAGTGGCGGTGGATAACCCTCAGCGGCCAAACAGGGTCGCGTTCCAACAACTTGTGTGGCCGCGGGTAAACACTCGTGCCGACTATCTACTTCTATGGCGCTCCATTTCATTGTACTGATGTCCTTTCGGTAAACGGTTGTAATTGTTTGTTCGTACACTCAACACAAAACAATGCTTTTAAATGATCCATTATGGCTAACAACTGGGAAATTTTGCGATTTAGCGAAGGGTTTTAAGTGTGCTGATGTTAGTCGGAACATCCTGTTTGAGAATTTTTTTAAAATAGAAAGAAGTTAGTAACTATAGTCCGATTAAAATTGCTTGATAGTTGACTTTTGTCACTTGCCGCTACAGTGTTGCCACGTCCGCTGCAGGCTACCGCTTGGTTATAGGCGACACACAAACACGGTGGGTCACTCACAAATGCTGTTAATGTGTAACGTGGAGCAATGTTGAAAGCGGCCGCCGCGAGGTATGACGCAAATGGGGGATGCCCTGTCGACAGTTGAGTTTAAGTGATGAATGACTGAACTGAGGCAGACGACGCGTTTTGTAGTCCTGAATTTAAGCTCATGTCCTAACCTAACCACAACCTCGTGATGTGCAATGTAACCGAGAAAACGGCATCGACAATCTGCGGCAGAACTGAAATCACGATTGGTTTGTTCGCGACTTTTATGGGTAACCTTTATGAGCAACCTCGAGACAGAAAATTCCTGTTTCAGCTTTAAAAGTCATGCAGTTTCTTAAATGCTCGTGTCAAGCCTCCAAGCCATCACAATCTACCCACATTCTGACTCATATACATCGCGCGCCTTCCCCATTCTACCCAAGGACAGCACGTTCACTGATACTATAAGTACTGTGCGTGTGTCTGACTAACAGTCATTCTTCGCCAGGACGTGGACGAGTTTGTATCTGTAGTAGATCGGTGGTCATATTATTTTGGTTGATCAATGTATGATTGAAGTTTTGTAGATGTGTAGCTAATATCTGACTGTAGATGTGTAGCTAATATCTGACATCCAGACATACTGTCTATGGCTGTACTGACTATATATAATAAATCATATAATGTTTCTTGAAGACGAGAGCAGCTGTGTGGCTCACCTCTCACTTGCTGCTGTCGGCTGGGCCCTCCATCTGACTTTCTGGTGATGACTAGGTCCTCACCTCTGGCCTCCTGGTGATGAGTAGGTCCCCAGTTCTGGCTTGCTACTGATGGCTAGGTCCTCTCCTCTGGCTCCCTGCTGGTGGCTGGGTCCTTACCTTCGGTTCCGTGGTGGTGACTAGGCCATTAGCTCTGCCTCCTTGGTAATCACTAGGTCCTCACCTCTGGCCTCCTGGTGATGAGTAGGCCCCAGTTCTGGCTTGCTGGTGATGGCTAGGTCCTCTCCTCTGGCTCCCTGCTGGTGGCTGGGTCTTTACCTCCGGTTCCGTGGTGGTGACTAGGCCATTAGCTCTGCCTCCTTGGTAATCACTAGGTCCTCACCTCTGGCCTCCTAGTGATGAGTAGGCCCCAGTTCTGGCTTTCTGGTGATGGCTAGGCCCTCTCCTCTGGCTCCCTGCTGGTGGCTGGGTCCTTACTTCCTGTTCCATGGTGGTGACTAGGTCATTAGCTCTGCATCCTTGGTAATCACTAGGTCCTCACCTCTGACTTGCTGGTGATGGCAGGCCCTCTCCCCTGGCTCCCTGGTGGTGGCTGGGTCCTTACCTCTGGTTCCATGGTGGTGACTAGGCCATTAGCTCTGCCTCCTTGGAAATCACTAGGTCCTCACCTCTGGCCTCCTGGTGATGAGTAGGTCCCCAGTTCTGGCTTGCTCGTGATGGCTAGGCCCTCTCCTCTGGCTCCCTGCTGGTGGCTGGGCCCTTACCTCCTGTTCCATGGTGGTGACTAGGTCATTAGCTCTGCCTCCTTGGTAATCACTAGGTCCTCACCTCTGACTTGCTGGTGATGGCAGGCCCTCTCCCCTGGCTCCCTGGTGGTGGCTGGGTCCTTACCTCCGGTTCCATGGTGGTGACTAGGCCATTAGCTCCGCCTCCTTGGAAATCACTAGGTCCTCACCTCTGGCCTCCTGGTGATGAGTAGGTCCCCAGTTCTGGCTTGCTCGTGATGGCTAGGCCCTCTCCTCTGGCTCCCTGCTGGTGGCTGGGCCCTTACCTCCTGTTCCATGGTGGTGACTAGGTCATTAGCTCTGCCTCCTTGGTAATCACTAGGTCCTCACCTCTGACTTGCTGGTGATGGCAGGCCCTCTCCCCTGGCTCCCTGGTGGTGGCTGGGTCCTTACCTCCGGTTCCATGGTGGTGACTAGGCCATTAGCTCCGCCTCCTTGGAAATCACTAGGTCCTCACCTCTGGCCTCCTGGTGATGAGTAGGTCCCCAGTTCTGGCTTGCTCGTGATGGCTAGGCCCTCTCCTCTGGCTCCCTGCTGGTGGCTGGGCCCTTACCTCCTGTTCCATGGTGGTGACTAGGTCATTAGCTCTGCCTCCTTGGTAATCACTAGGTCCTCACCTCTGACTTGCTGGTGATGGCTAGGCTCTCTCCTCTGGCTCCCTGCTGGTGGCTGTGTCCTTACCTCCGGTTCTGTGGTGGTGACTAGGCCATTAGCTCTGCCTCCTTGGTAATTACTAGGTCCTCACCTCTGGCCTCCTCATGATGAGTAAGTCCCCAGTTCTGGCTTGCTGGTGATGGCTAGGTCCTCTCCTCTGGCTCCCTGCTGGTGGCTGGGTCCTTACCTCCGGTTCCGTGGTGGTGACTAGGGCATTAGCTCTGCCTCCTTGGTAATCCCTAGGTCCTCACCTCTGGCCTCCTGGTGATGAGTAGGCCCCAGTTCTGGCTTGCTGGTGATGGCTAGGTCCTCTCCTCTGGCTCCCTGCTGGTGGCTGGGTCTTTACCTCCGGTTCCGTGGTGGTGACTAGGTCATTAGCTCTGCATCCTTGGTAATCACTAGGTCTTCACCTCTGACTTGCTGGTGATGGCAGGCCCTCTCCCCTGGCTCCCTGGTGGTGGCTGGGTCCTTACCTCCGGTTCCATAGTGGTGACTAGGCCATTAGCTCTGCCTCCTTGGAAATCACTAGGTCCTCACCTCTGGCCTCCTGGTGATGAGTAGGCCCCCAGTTCTGGCTTGCTGCTGATGGCTAGGTCCTCTCCGCTGGCTCCCTGCTGGGGGCTGGGCCCTTACCTCCTGTTCCATGGTGGTGACTAGGTCATTAGCTCTGCCTCCTTGGTAATCACTAGGTCCTCACCTCTGACTTGCTGGTGATGGCTAGGCTCTCTCCTCTGGCTCCCTGCTGGTGGCTGTGTCCTTACCTCCGGTTCTGTGGTGGTGACTAGGTCATTAGCTCTGCCTCCTTGGTAATCACTAGGTCCTCACCTCTGGCCTCCTCATGATGAGTAAGTCCCCAGTTCTGGCTTGCTTGTGATGGCTAGGTCCTCTCCTCTGGCTCCCTGCTGGTGGCCAGGTCCTTACCTCCAGTTCCGTGGTGGTGACTAGGGCATTAGCTCTGCCTCCTTGGTAACCACTAGGTCCTCACCTCTGACGTGCTGGTGGTGGCTAGGTCCTCGAGGCACGCCAGCGCTGGTAGGTGGCAAAGAGGAGCAGCAGGACGAACGTGCCAGCCACCACCTCCAGCAGCGTCCCCAGGACCAGCTTCACGATCCACCACACTGTGGCCAATTTGAAGGTTCCCTTAGTGTCCGACAAGGTTTCTTCTCCCATGTCAGTGCGATCCACATTCGCTGGCCTGTGGGAAAGTAGTTTGTCTCATCAGTAACATATCCAGGGTATACAAAGAAGGCGTTCGTGACTAGATGTCTAGCTGCCGGTGGTTCATTCAGTTTGTATGGTCGGGCTCCATGAAACGAAAATAGTGTTATGGACCATGATCATACCGTGGTCATATGAGCCGAAAGACTCACCTGCAACTAACTGTGATATGGCCGGGACAAGTGGCATGGACGCTGTTGCTATGTGGGCGGAATTTTGGAACAGATGGAAATATTAAGGACTGAAAAAGAAAAGAGGGAGAGCCCAGTAAAGGGCGAAAGAAGAAGGGAATGGATTGCAAAGCACTCAGAACGTAAGGTGGCTGAGACGTTGGAAAGGAATTCGTCAGGATATTCCAATTACACAGTGTTGAACAACAGTTTCATAAAGGTTACGTCTTTCTGTAACAGAGACGCTTGTGTTTCTTTTCGGTTACTACATGGAGCGCAATGGCCATTTAATGGAGAGTATATTTTACGTTTGTTGTTTTGTTTGTTGCGATATTGCGTCCGTCAGCAATGAAACGGTGGCAAAATAACCATGTTAGTGCTGCGAGCAGTGTGGCTTTGAGCTGTGTGTTATTCCATATTTTTAACTATGAGGGCGCAACGTTGAAGTTTACCCTGATTGCTCACTACACGTACCTACGCCAATGCCTGTTGTTTCTATCTGGGTTCGAAAACGGCGACGGTGACAGCCGATAAACGTGAAGAGAAAACATTTAAAAAATTTACAGCTTAATTTATGAAATTTGGTATTTCACTTCTCGGTAAGATACAAAGACATATCTGTTAGGGGATGAAAGTTGTTGTAGAAACATCTCCACAAGAACGCAAAAGGCATGATTAACAAAAACTTTGGACTCCACCTACCAGAATCGCTCTTTGGTCGGAACTACATTAGGAGAATGCCATGTTTTAAGGATTAAAGTTTTCAATAATTTAAATTGGAATGATCACATAGACAATGTTGTGGGAAAGCAAACCAAAGACTGCAATTTATTGGCAGGACACGTAGAAAGTGGAACAGGTCTACTAAAGAAACTGCTTAATCACGTTTGTCTGCCTTCTACTGGAGTATTGCTGCCCGGTGAGGGATCCACATCAGATGTGCTTGATGGAGGACGCCGAACAAATTTAGAGAAGGGCAGCTCGTTTTGTATTATCGCGAAACAGGGAGAAGAGTACCACGGACATGATAATAAATTGGGGTGGCAATCATTAAAAGAAACCCATTGCGGCAGGATCTTCTCGTGAAATTTCAACACCAACTTCCTCCTCCGATTGCGAAATTATTTTGTTGGCACCCACCTACATAGGGAGAAATCATCATAATAATAAAATAAGAGGAATCAGAGCTAACAGGGAAAGATTTCAGTGCTCGTTTCTCCTGCTCACCGTTCGTGGGTGGAACGATGGAGAAATAACTTGAAGGTGCTTCGAAGAAACCTCTGCCAGGCACTGAACTGTGAACTGCAATGTAATCGTATAAATGCAGATACATGTAGATATAGATGAAAACTAAATGCCATTTACCTTTCGTCATTTTAAAAATGGAAGTGTTCACAGAAAGTTCTTTTCCACTGTAAAGTTTATTTAGGCTCTAATGATGATGATTCGGCCGGCCGTTGTGGCCGAGCGATTCTAGGCGCTTCAGTCTGGAACCGCGCTGCTGCTACGGTCGCAGGTTCGAATGCTGCCTCGGGCATGGATGTGTGTGCTGTCCTTAGGCTAGTTAGGTTTAAGTAGTTCTAAGCCTAGGGGCTTATGACCTTAGATGTTAAGTCCCACAGTGCTTAGAGGCATTTGATGATGGTTGTGGAAAGAGGAAGGGGTAATACCTAATATCTGGTAGCACTCCAGGGTAATTATCCCAGAAAGGCTGGGAACCACTTAGACTGATTCAAGCAAGGGGTTTGTGTTTAATTTAGTACCCTTAAGTAATGATGAGTGTGTAACATAATTACTTCAATTGTTCAGTGGCATTTGGAGTGACATCTAGAGACAATTATGCGAGCTGCGAGCTGATCACCTAGAGATGAAGCAGCATGTGGCGGCAACAGCAATAAATCAACAGCCGCCGAAAATCCAGATAACGGCGACAAGAATCTAATTTGGACCTGATGGTCCACCGGTAAAGCTCGTGTCTGGAAACCGCTAAGTTGCGTTATCGAATCCCGGTCGGGGCACAAATTCAGCCTGCCTTTTAACCTATCATTCAGATCTCAATGATTCGGAGATTCGTGATATGGACACGCATTCCGGATTCCACGTTAGACTGTTAGACCTCTCTCCACGGTTGAATAAGAGGGGTACGTCAGGGATACGCAAGTCACCAAAGTGGCGTACAGTTGAAAGACTTCCATCAGGTCACTGAGCCACACTAAATTATTATTACCAGAATCTACAGGTGTCTTCTACGTCTGTCTTATTCCCCTATGTTTATAATATCTGTAAATAAACATGCCAAATTTAAACAGACGCAAAATCCCCAAGATTGGCGATCTAAGCTCGAAATTTAGCGCGGACTTCAATGCGAGATGCTTATAACAGTTTCCACAACGAACCTTTATCTCGAAACCTGGCAGAAAAGACATTCTGGTCGTGTGTGAAGTATGTTAGTGGCAAGAAACAATCAATACCTTCTCTGTGCGATAGCAATGGAGATACTATCGAAGACAGTGCTGCCAAAGCAGAGTTACTAAACACAGCCTTCCGAAATGCCTTCGCAAAAGAAGACGAAGTAAATATTACAGAATTCGAATCGAGAACAGTTACCAACACGAGTAACGTAGAAGTAAATATCCTTGGAGTAGTGAAGCAACTTAAATCACTTAATAAAAGCAAGTCTTCTGGTCCAGACTGTATACCAATTAGGTTCCTTTCGGAATATGCTGATGCATTAGCTCTGTACTTAATAATAATATACTGTACAACCGTTCGCTCGACGAAACATCCGTACCCAAAGACTGGAGAGTTGCACCGGTCGCACCAATATTCAAGAAAAGTAGTAGGAGTAATCCACTTAATTACAGGCCCATATCGTTAACGTCGATAAGCAGCAGGACTTTGGAACATATATTGTGTTCAAACATTATGAATTACCTCGAAGAAAACTGTCTATTGACACACAGTCAACATGGATTTAGAAAACATCGTTCCTGTGAAACTCAACTAGCTCTTCATTCACATGAAGTGTTGAGTGCTACTGACAAGGGATTTCAGAGCGATTCAATATTTCTGGATTTCCGGGAGGCTTTTGACACTGTACCACACAAGCGGCTTGTAGTGAAATTGTGTGCTTATGGAATATCGTCTCAGTTGTGTGATTGGATTTGGGATTTCCTGTCATAGAGGTCACAGTTCGTAGTAATTGGCGGAAAGCCATCGAGTAAAACAGAAGTGATTTCTGGCGTTCCCCGAGGTAGTGTTATAGACCCTTTGCTGTTCCTTATCTATATAAACGATTTGGGGGACAATCTGAGCAGCCGTCTTATGTTGTTTGCAGATGATGCTGTCGTTTATCGACTAATAAAGTCATCAGAAGATCAAAACAACTTGCAAAACGATTTAGAAGAAATAACGGAATGGTGCGAAAAGTGACAGTTGACCTTAAATAACGAAAAGTGTGAGGTCATCCACAGAGTGCTAAAAGAAATTCGTTAAACTTCGGTTACCCGATAAATCAGTCTAATCTAAAAGCCGTAAATTCAACTAAATACCTAGTATTACAATTACGAACAACTTAAATTGGAAGGAACAGATAGAAAATGTTGTGGGGAAGGCTAACCAAAGACTGCGTTTTTTGGCAGGACACTTAGAAAATGTAACAGATCTACTAAGGAGACTGCCTACACTACGCTTGTACGTCCTCTTTTAGAATACTGCTGCGCGGTGTGGGATCCTCACCAGATAGGACTGACAGACTACATCTAAAAAGTTCAAAGAAGGGCAACACGTTTGGTATTATCGCGAAATATGGGAGAGAGTGCCACAGAAATGATACAGGATTTGGGCTGGAAATCATTAAAAGAAAGGCGTTTTTCGTTGCAACGGAATCTTCTCACGAAGTTTCCAATCACCAACTTTCTCCTTCGAATGCGAAAATATTTTGTCGACACCGACCTACATAGGGAGGAACGATCACCACGATAAAATAAGGGATATCAGAGCTCGTACGGCAAGATATAGGTGTTCGTCCTTTCCGCGCGCTATATGAGATTGGAATAATAGAGAATTGTGAAGGGGGTTCGATGAACCCTCTGCCACACACTTAAATGTGATTTGTAGAGTATCCATGTAGATGTAGAAAGTTTTGCTACGTTTCACGTTAGTAGATAGGCTAATTCACGAGGAAGGTTGGTGTATATGACTACATATTATAAACAAGTCGTCCGACTGTTTTGCGCTACCCGAGCGAAACCCGGGCGAGTCGCTAGTAAATTATAATTAGGCATTAATTGGCTGTAAAGAGCCACTCTACATCTACATCTACATTTATACTCCGCAAGCCACCCAACGGTGTATGGCGGAGGGCACTTTACGTGCCACTGTCATTACCTCCCTTTTCTGTTCCAGTCGCGTATGGTTCGCGGGAAGAACGACTGTCTGAAAGCCTCCGTGAGCGCTCGAATCTCTCTAATTTTACATTCGTGATCTCCTCGGGAGGTATAAGTAAGGGAAGCAATATATTCGATACCTCATCCAGAAACGCACCCTCTCGAAACCTGGACAGCAAGCTACACCGCGATGCAGAGCTCCTCTCTTGCAGAGTCTGCCACTTGAGTTTGCTAAACATCTCCGTAACGCTATCACGCTTACCAAATAACCCTGTGACGAAACGCGCCGCTCTTCTTCGAATCTTTTCTATCTCCTCTGTCAACCCGACCTGGTACGGATCCCACACTGATGAGCAATACTCAAGTGTAGGTGGAACGAGTGTTTTGTAAGCCACCTCCTTTGTTGATGGACTACATTTTCTAAGGACTCTCCCAATGAATCTCAACGTGTCACCCGCCTTACCAACAATTAATTTTATATGATCATTCCACTTCAAATCGTTCCGTACGCATACTCCCAGATATTTTACAGAACTAACTGCTACCAGCGTTTGTTCCGCTATCATATTATCATACAGTAAAGGATCCTTCTTTCTATGTATTCGCAATACATTACACTTGTCTATGTTAAGGGTCAGTTGCCACTCCCTGCACCAAGTGCCTATCCGCTGCAGATCTTCCTGCATTTCGCTGCAATTTTCTAATGCTGCAACTTCTCTGTATACTACAGCATCATTCGCGAAAAGCAGCATGGAACTTCCGACACTATGTACCAGGTCATTTATATATATTGTGAAAAGCAGTGGTCCCATAACACTCCCCTGTGGCACGCCAGAGGTTACTTTAACGTCTGTAGACGTCTCTCCATTGAGAACAACATGGTGTGCTCTGTTTGCTAAAAACTCTTCAATCCAGCCACACAGCTGGTCCGATATTCCGTAGGCTCTTACTTTATCAGGCGACAGTGCGGAACTATATCGAACGGCTTCCGGAAGTCAAGGGAAATGGCTTCTACCTGGGAGCCTGTATCTAATATTTTCTGGGTCTCATGAACAAATAAAGCGAGTTGGGGATCACACGATCGTGTTTTCTGGAATCCATGTTGATTCCTACAGAGTAGATTCTGGGTTTCCAGAAATGACATGATACGCGAGCAAAAACATGTTCTAAAATTCTACAACAGATCGATGTCAGAGATATTGGCCTATAGTATTGCGCATCTGCTCGACGACCCTTCTTGAAAACTGGGACTAACTGTGCTCTTTTCCAATCATTTGGAACCTTCCGTCCCTCTAGAGACTTGCGGTACACGGCTGTTAGAAGGGGGCAAGGTCTTTCGCGTACTCTGTGTAGAATCGAATTGGTATCCCGTCAGGTCCAGTGGACTTTCCTCTGTTGAGTGATTTCAGTTTCTTTTCTATTCCTTGAACACTTATTTCGATGTCAGCCATTTTTTCGTTCGTGCGAGGATTTAGAGAAGGAACTGCAGTGCGGTCTTCCAGGCCGCTTATACTAAAATACTTAGAAATTATCCCGGAACAATCTCCGGAGTTTTATCTTTAGATTTCGGCTCCACCCTAGAAATGGCCAATTAGAACTTTTCTTTTGTATTTTTTCTTCTCTGTAAGTATGCGGACAACGCGAATACTCCATCTCCCTTGCGTGTTATCAGTGAAGTGTTTCTAGACGTCCCGGAAAACCTTTTAGCCGGTATCCCGTGCGCAAGATTGCGGCCCATTGCGGAATCGTGAGTGAGTTATCTGGGGCGATACGAGGTGACCTGCTCTCTGGGAAGACGGGGGAGGTGAGGCGGTCTACACGACACGGGGCGGCAGACAGCAAGCCAGGAGGCTTTTAAAAGCTCTGCGCCTCTCGAGGGGCCCGTATCGCAGCAGACTGCGCGCCGCGCGCCATCCACATCCACTCTGAGGGTCTTTGAGAGGCGACGGCATCCAGGGGTGGGAGGTGGCTGCAGTCCCGGAAGCTGGGCGCTGGCGCCATTACCACGGGAGACGCCCCTCTAATGGAAGGCACAAAAAATTATCGCGACTCCACAGACGCGCCAGACCTCAGGACGTCACTGTACACCAGAGCAGAGCAGACTGCTTCCAGACTGCACTTCCCCTACAGGTATGGCGTCACCACCAACTCCTCTCACACAGTTGTACCAGGGCATTTCGAAAAGTAAAAGATACAATTGCTCGCAGTCCTTATATGGAACATTTATTTAGAAAACGTCAGTTACATCTTATTAACTGGATTATTTGTTATTTTTCGACATAATCACCCCCGTTATCCAAACATTTGTTAAGTCGGTGCACAAGCTTTTGTATCCCACAGTCATAGAAGGTTGCCGCCTTTTGTTGGAACCACATGTCAACTTCATCTTTGATGTCTTCATCGTCATGGAATGATTTTCCACCAAGATGCGACTTCAGGTAACGGAAGACATGGAAGTCGGTGGGCGCAAGGTCGGGGCTGTATGGCGGATGGTCCAATACGTCCCATTTGAATTGTTTGAGTAGTGCTTCGGTTACGAGCGCTGTGTGAGCTCGAGCGTTGTCATGAAGCGAGCGGACTCAACTTGTCAGCATTCCCCTGCGTTTGTTTTGAATTTCCCTTCGAATTTCGCAGTGGGGCATCACACACACTTGTAATGGAAGTAGCATTCGTAAACGGAAGATCCATTTGTGAACCTCTTTCGAATAACAGAAGCAGATTTCAAGTACTTGTTGAGGTGTATATAGAGCTTCGTTAAATAATCCAAGACTCACATTAGAGGTGCAGTGAAACTACAAGTGACACTTCGATAATTGACACTGGCGACTACCTGGCATCTCTCCAGCATATGTACCCCGTCCCCAAAAGTACAATTTCAAAGTTCTTGTGTGGTGTATCGGATGTTATTTACAGTACCTCAAGACTCATCTGAAGCTGTAATTTTCACTGTTGCACGCCACATTATTTATATAAGTATACGGCAGTTATTAAAGTTATTCTGTACCGAATTTTGGAGCTACGCTAAAATACGCTGTAATATCGTTGGTGATTGTACATTTATGTGCATTTATTAAAGACTACTGCCAAGCTGAAATTGCACTGTCGCCAGAAAACTTCCATTTGAACCATACTGCTTTAAAATATCGAAACGTATGTATTTTTGCTCTCCTTGTGCTACTAACTCCCGGCGTATAGGTGAAGTCAGCACGGGAAGTAAGACGACAGCTTGAACTAACAACTGAAACAACAGACATGCATTTGACCAGTCGGTTATGAGCAGGCAGTGTTAAGTAGTGGACTTGGTTCAAATGGTTGAAATGGCTCTGAGCACTATGGGACTTAGCATCTGAGCTCATCAGTCCCCTAGAACTTAGAACTACTTAAACCGAACTAATCTAAGGACATCACACACATCCATGCCCGAGGCAGGATTCGAACCTGCGACCGTAGCAGTCGCATGTGAACGTTCTGTGCGTTGTAATCAAGCTGAGAGGCACTATGGAGAACTCTTGAAGCATTAAAACCTCCATCTAACGTTTCCCAGTTTTTAAAAATCCATTTTAGAAATTTTTTTGACTGACACTATGTATACGTCATTAGCACACAGCACGTGAAAGTTTATAATTGACATATACGTGGCAAGTAGTTACAAGGTTAATACGCCGGTACCTACAAGCATCATATTTTATTAGCGTGCAAATTGTAGTACGAAAAGCCCAAAAGACAGTAATTTAGGTTCAGAAAGAAGGAATCTAGCATGGCGCTAGAAAAAGTTGGCGGATAGTGCTGCACGCTAACACTACAAATGAAGCAAGGCAAGCGTTCTAGCAGTACCAAAATCTCAAACTCATTGCGGTAGCACATGTGCAGTAAGGCTGCCGGTGACAGTCTGAGGCCGATATTCGAAAATCGATGTTATGCAGAGATGGAATTTTGTCGAGTATTTAGCTCTAGGTAATCACACTTACCCCACTCCGCTCGTCAGGGAAGCGAGGTGCGCCGACGAGGCAGCGCGACCAGCCGCCTATTAAGGCGTTGCCACAGTTACCTCGCATTGTCGTCGGTTCTGGGCGTGAGCTCTGTCGCACACCCAAGTCGAAATGCCAGAGATTTTTACCGAGGTACAGGGAGACCTGCACGGGATCACAGCGTCGTACATCATATACCGGTATAAATTTACCGTTTTGCAGGCGGAAAGACTCGTGTTTGTTCGATTAGACTATTCGTGATCGATCACAAAAACAATAACTACCGTAAAATATCTAAGAATATGCGACCGAATGGATTTAAAGTGGAACGATGACCTAAAACGAGTCGTAGCAAATCAGATGTTGGACTGGGATTCACCGCAAGAGTCCTGAGGAAATATAATTCACTTACAAAATAGGCAGCTTACAAAATGCATGTTCAGTCCGTTCTTCTCTGTTTCTCGTCAATCTGCCATCATTACCAGGTAGGAATAGTAGAGGAAATATAAAAAAAAACTGAAGAAGACCGGCGAGTTGCCTCACAGGTTCTATTTGAAAGTGTTAGATTGTCTCGGAGACGCCCATCAAACTCGGCAGAGACTAAAGACAGGCGTTGTGCGTCGTGAATACACTCTCGTGATTCTGGAAATTGCGTTTTAAGAAGAGTTCGACAATATGCAACCCACATCTCTGTATCGAAATCACGACGTGAATATCAGAGCAATTCCAGGTCATGCGTTCTGTGGCTCTAGAGTTAGGTGCCAGACTGCAAGTGCAAAATTCCAGGAGACAGTTCCTAGTCGTTCTTAAGATTTTTTCTGTGTCGTATCGCATCTTTTAAATCTGGCAATGACCTGAATATGTGAAAAAAGCCTAGGTGTTGGGCAGTTTGGAGTCCACCCTGAACTGCCTTCCTCTTCGTCTCAGGCAAATTTTTCTTAGCACAAGTACGGACTGAACGCTTATCACTTCCCCCTATCCTTTGCCTCTTCCTTCATTTTCTAGTATCTTCGTCCGTTATTTGTACCATTCGGCGTTACAAGCCTTTCTTCTCCAATCCACCCCCCCCCTCTCCGCCCCTCTTCACTGCAATCTTTGCTCCGAAAACTCTTCGTTACAAGAGATTACTTCGGAATATACACTGCCTGTGACCCCTCTGGGCTGGATGCATGCACTAGTGCGGTTGGGAAGGGTACCAGAAAGCCGTTGTACTTTCTCCCAATGAAAGCTCGCTCACAACTGTTGTATCTGATCGTTGGTATCCTGAATACTGGCTGAACTGGTCGCTCGCGTGTTCTATGGGGGACAGATGAATGGATATTGCTGGCCATGGGACTACCTCAACATGACGCAGATAAGAGACACGAGCCATGTATTCACAAGCGCTGTCCCATTGAAAAATAGCACCACGATACTGGCGCACAAGAGGTGAGACATGGGGATGTAGAATGTCCGTGACGTACCGTTATATAAAGTCGTCGAAGTTCCCTACCAACCGTTGTCTGTAGTCACATATGATGGCTCACCCCCCCCCCCCCCCCCACACCTAGATGACGGAATAACACACGCTACCTCCCCGAAACACTGAAATAATGGAACAAACAACAGAAGAACAGGACCTCTCACAGGGTCGTCGTTGAACACAGTGCAACACCATTCGTCAGCAGTCTACTTACCGGTCACGGCATCGCTTCAAATGCAGCCGTTTGTGTTGTGGTGTTAACGGCAGCCTACGCATCTGACGGTAAGTCTCTAATCCGGCGTTGCTACTCTCCGAGCAGTGGTGCGGAATGACACAGAATGTTCAGAGGAGTCCATTAATTGTTCAAAAATGGTTCAAATGGCTCTAAGCACTATGAGACTTACCATCTGGGGTCATCAGTCCCCTAGACTTAGAACTACTTAAACCTAACTAACCTAAGGACATCACACACATCCATACCCAGGGCACGATTCGAACCTGCGACCAAAGCAGCAGTGCGGTTCCGTACTGACGTGCCTAGAACCGCTCGGCCACAGCGGCCGGCTTATTACATGTTCTCGGATAGCAGTTTCAGGTGAAGGGGTTACGTTGTGCTTGCTGCACAACACGGCAAACCTGCCTTGCTGTAGTCAGGCGTGATCGAACGGAATCTTGGCGACGGGTATGCCTGCCATCACGTCCACAAGGAGCTCCTCCCATAGTCCGTGACACGCTGATAACGCTGCCTCGCGTGAATACGTGGCATTTCCATGTCCTTCACAGTGATGACTCAACATATGACGCCGATTAAGGCCCTTCTATATCCTAACACGCCTCGTAACGACACTAAACACGAATAACACAAAAGCACTGGTGGGCTTCATACCTATCACAGAGAATTGGAACTCGTTCGCAAAATAAAAATAGTCTTTCTGCCCTTAGTTTCACGAATGTGCGTCCGTTTAGATCGTGACTACGTGACATTTGGAGCTTTTGACCGGCACTGGGCGCGTTTTCCGGTAGCCGAAATGTTTAAGGCGGTTTCGTGTCCCGGTCCGGCACAAATTTTCATTTGTCAAATGGTTCAAATGGCTCTAAGCACTATGGGACTTAACATCTGATATCAGTCCCCTAGAACTTAGAACTATTGAAACCTAACCAACCTAAGGACATCACACGCATCCATGCCCGAGGCGGGATTCGAACCGTAGCGGTCACGCGTTTCCAGACTGAAGCGCCTAGAACCGCTCGGCCACACCGGCCAGCCCTGAATGCTGTGAATCAAGAAACGTCGATTATGTGTGTTCTAAATTTAAATAATACTGATATCTTTACTCAACTAATTTAATGGGATAGAGAAAAAACCTACTCACAATGCGGCGGCAGAACACACACTTAAAAGAAAGTTGTAATTAGGCAAGCTTGCGGAGCCAGTCGATCCTTCTACAGGCAGGAGGGTTGAAGGGGAAGGAAGAGGCGTGAAGGAAAAGGACTGGAGAGGTCTAGGAAAAGGGATAGATTCCGGGACATTTTTACTCGTGTGTTACGGTAATGTAAGGAAATCAGATTACTTAATCATACATAATGCTACAGACTTACATAAATTAATCTGTCTGTGCAACATTTCAAAGCATAGCCCCACTGACGAACAAAGCAAAATACCTCTTCGCACTTCAGCACTCCATATGATTATGTTACAAGAGCTGATATACGAACGAGAGTTAGGCCCCTGGGGAGGGGACGAGGAGGGTCACCACGCTACCGAAACGTGTAGTGCCAATGAATATTGGAAAATAAACGTGACTGAAGCTGAAAAACAGTTATTTTATTAATTACTTAATACAGTCGCAGACCTCAATGAATTTAATGCAACGTGGACAAATTTAAATCTGCTATCATTGCTACACCTGGATCACAAAACAAAGTGAGTGACAGAAACTTGTTTACAAGACAAGCGTCTTAGTGACAAGCAATCGGAGAATAGCTTTAGTCATACCTTCCGTGCACAGTTGTAATGTCGCTCTGCTACCACTTACCAGTCAGCTGCAGACGACAATTGCGACCGATAAATATAGTAACTGCTGTGATTCGGTCTAATGCGCTTTGTTTCTCTTTGTACTATTTTTCTTTTACGTGATGTGTGGTGCCACAGTAACTGTGTAGTAGAGAAAGTGATAAGACTAGTAAGATCCTCCCAAGCGGACTCAGTACTGCACGTTAACGGGGGAACGCGTGAATTTACTCAGTACGGAACTTCTTCCGGAACCAAACCGTGCTTGCGCATAAAGGAGAAGTGCCAACTTCTCCCCACCTTCCATGATCATTTGTCAATCACTTTATTACTCTCATCCAGATCGAGTTCCATTAGTAATCTCTTTGATGACTCGTTCAGACTCATCACCTCTGTAGCTCAGTATATTCCGACTTTTTCTAAGTCGTACGATGCCTCACAAATTCACCTTCGCCACTCAATACGGGGCCCAGCGACGTGGCGTTGTGCAGACTGTCCCTTCCGTCCTTCCTCACTCGCCGGGAGAAGACGCGACTCGTGACGATGTTCATCCCCGTCGGTGTGACGTGGAACAGCACCTGTAACTCTCATAAGAACACAACTCCTCGCGTGGTTTAGAAATATTCTGTTATCTGTCCGCAACAGTCAACTCAGCTTGTGCGAACTGGTAAACTGCAATCGTTTATTTTTATTTTTATGCCCGGTTAGTTCCGTGATGAAATAAAATCTGATTCTTGATTTAATCATTACGGTCATTTTTCACATCATACATAGCGAGGAAGAAATTTTCCTGTCTACTATTCCGTTGCTATGCTATTGCTACGTCAAGTTATTAACAACGGTCCGACGTAACTCCATAGGTAACTTATGTTGGAGTAAATGTTTTCTTTTCTTTTTTTTAATACGCCGTAATACTGGTTTAAACTAATCACTTTTCACTGTCCATTATTCATGTGCTCACTTAGTCACTTAAAATGCTTAAAGAGTCAATCAACTTGCAGTAATACACATTGCATTGTCGGTTTAAAGAGTTAGGCGACACGTAAGATTTATCTCTGACTCAGATTTTATTGTTCTTTCTGTAATTAATTGTTTGTCCCTACAACACACGCACACCGATATATCATTAAAGATTAACTTCTGTTCAGTTCAGTAATCGTGGCGCTGACGACAACTTTTGACTAATCGGCGTACTTGTCTTTCTTCGTGTCTTCGTTTTATTCGGTCCTACCCAAGACTACCAATTGTTTTTCTGTTGTTGATCCATTGGTCTCAAGGTTTGTAGCTGTTTATCGGTGCGAAGGCTAAGTCCGATAAACCAATATCACTCAATTGAAGTCTAACACTCGTCTTACTATATCGTCGCGTTGGGAACGGTAAAGATTAACTGTCATCAGTCGAATGACTGAGCAATACTTCAGTCTCTACCTCACGAATTATCAAACTTCCAAAACTGAAACAATCTAATAGCGTTTGCGTCCAGACAACTATCGCAAAAGTACTCTAGAGCGACTCAAGAGCAACTAACTAACTGAACATTTCTATATCCGAGTTGCATTGTAGTAGCCGGCCGAGGTGGCTTAGCGGTTCTAGGCGCTACAGTCTGGAGCCGCGCGACCGCTACGGTCGCAGGTTAGAATTCTGCCTCGGTCATGGATGTGTGTGATGTCCTTAGGTTAGTTAGGTTTAAAGGAGGTAGGACGTTAAACGGGCAGTCTTGGTGCAGGAGAGACACCACAGGACTTTTTAATTCCTACTGTCTATACTTTTACGAATAAATTCATAAAACTTTGTCAGCATCACCAGGAAGGATTCAGGATTCACACTCATAGCAGTGGAAGTTCAAAAACATAACAAAACTAATTTTGTTTTACATGTGAAAGTTCATCGTTTTTTCACACACTATTGGCTGCGTTTGTTGCTGTAGGTACACGTATCTTCATAAGTAAGAGAAAGTCTTCGATGAATTTTGCACAGTATACAAACCATACTTACAGGTGTATGAAAGTCTAGAAATTATTTAATTCATGAAAAAATGAAGGTGCTGTTACATTTTAAACTTCATGTTTAGAAAAAACTCAAATTTTATAGTTAATTATCTCAATTTTTACCACAGTTGTCAATAGATTTGGAAAATTCTAGAGTTTCATACACCTGTAAGTATGGTTTGTATGCTGTGCAAAATTCATTGAAGAATCTCCGTTACTTATGAAGAAAAGTGTACCTATAGCAACAAATGCAGCCAATGGTAAGTGAGAAAAAGGTCAAATTTCAAATGTAAAAAAAATGTTTTCTTATATTTTTGAACTTCCACTGCCATGAGTGTAAATTCTGAATCCTTTCTGGTCATTTTGACTAAGTTTTATGAATTTATTCGTAAAAGTATAGACAGTGGAAGTTAAAATGTCCTCTGGTGCCTGTCTTGCTCCAAGTCGTCCCGTTTGACGTCCTACGCCCCCCCCCCCCCCCCTTAAGTAGTTCTAAGTTCTAGGGGACTGATGACCTCAGAAGTTAAGTCCCATGCTCAGAGCCATTTTTTGGCATTGTAGTCGCATTGAATGTCCTTTTCTATGCAGTTACAACTCTCTTCCATGGTAAATGTTATCTTCGACTGAATTACTTTCTTGGGTTTAACCTTCGTTCATATGATTTTGAATTTATTCTATAGATGTTTGATATAGAACCTGTGATAATCCTTTCCTTTTATCTCCCCTTTTTGTATGCTATTCTCAGTATTTGAATGATATAGGTGCTAATCAAAATATTACCAGTGTAGATTTTATCGTCAATAGTTGCCGTCACTGTCAAATGGCTCGCTTCCCTATTTTAAGTTTCCACAAAGTTTGTTAATTGTGGTTTTCTGTCCTTGGGGCGTTGTGCAGACGCTCCCTGCAGGTTCCCGCAGCTGCAGCAGTGGCGCCTCCACAGCGCAGCGGAGCCCGTATTGTTCGCGGAGGGTTTGGGGCAGGTCGCGCCATTAGCCGCGGCCTGGCGGCAGGCGATGCTATCTGCGTACACGGTCCGCCACTCCGAGCCGCCCTGTCGGCGCAGACGCATGTGTCTGCCCCACCCCAGACCAGACCGCATCGCCTCTCTACCTGCACCTCCCTCGTCCCACACCACCCCCACAGCCCACATTCCACGCACGAATCCAGCCCAAACCTGGAGATTGCTCACATTTTTCGACCCAGTGACCTCTACAATGCAGTTCACACGATCACTGGTAACTTTACGTGCTCAACACAACTTGTATAAAACTGTCCTTCCCGCGAGTACCGAACTCCACCACTAACAGCTGATCTGACATCTCCTCTTGGTCACTTCCCACGACACGTTGTCAGAATCTAGCAGTGTTAAGCTGAAGAGCATGTAATCTTCCACATCCTTCCTAATTCCATTTATTGTCCACGTTAGTCTTGTATGAAGATCTTAGAGGAGCGAAGACGACAATAAACTTTCTTGTTTACTTGTCTTTTCACGCAGAGTTGCCTCTAGTTCTTCTTGTCCAGGGACCTGGAATTCTCACATTTTAGGTTCACACAGTTGAATTGATCTAAACAAATTTGAAGATCGTTGTTTACTTTAATATATTTTGTCACATTTTCGTATATCATACAGTCCTTTGATTTTTCACATTAACAAAGCCGAAATTAGATTGTTCGTATAAAATAGAAAAATACGTCCGACCACAACAGAGCTTTGTTTACTACTGTCTCACTCAGCGGAAATAACAATATTCCAAAGACTCTATCAACTGAGCTACGCAAGCTCGTCCTCACAGCTTTACTTCTGCCAGTATCTCGTCTCCTACCTTCCAAATTTTACAGAAGCTCTCCTGCGAACCTTGAAGAACTAGCACTCCTGAAAGAAAGGATATTGCGGAGACATGGCTTAGTCACAGCCTGGGGGATGTTTCCAGAATGAGATTTTCACTCTGCAGCGGATTGTGCTCTGATATGAAACTTCCTGGCAGATTAAAACTGTGTGCCGGACCCAGACTCGAACTCGGGACCTTTGCCTTTCGCGGGCACGTGCTCTACCAGCTGAGCTACCCAAGCACGACTCACACCCCGTCCTCACAGCTTTACTTCTGCCAGTATCTCGTCTCCTACCTTCCACACTTTACAGAAGTTCTCCTGCAAGGTTCGAAAGAGAGCTTTTGTAAAGTTTGCCGGCACGGTAGCTCAGCGTGTTCGGTCAGAGAGCTGGTTGGCCTCTGTAGTAAAAAACCGAGTGGAAGGATCAACAAAACGAACTTGAACGGACGTCATGTGACGTCCGCAACAACCAAACACAACGATAAAAAAAGAAAAGTTGGTAGAGCACTTGCCTGCAAAAGGCAAAGGTCCCGAATTCGAGTCTCGGTCCGGCACACAGTTTTTAATCTGCCAGGAAGTTTCATATCAGCGCACACTCTGCTGCAGAGTGAAAATATCATTTTGGAAATATTCCAAAGGGTTCACAATTTTTCATGTCAAATGAATTTCTACGAGTTTCTGGTACATTATTGGTTCAAAAATGGTTCAAATGGCTCTGAGCACTATGGGACTTAACATCTGAGGTCATCAGTCCCCTAGAACTTAGAACTACTTAAACCTAACTAATCTAAGGACATCACACACATCCATGCCCGAGGCAGAATTCTAACCTGCGACCGTAGCGGTCGCGCGGCTCCAGACTGTAGCGCCTAGAACCGTTCGGCCACCGCAGCCGGCGTTACATTATTGCTTTCGATTATTATTTCATAAATTAATCCAGAAATGAACATAGTAATCAGTACAGTATTGCGTAATTAATAATAAAAAATTTAAGTGCTCCAATATTTCGTAATTTCATTTTTCTAAAAAAGAATAATTTTAACTATACGTTCAGAACTAGTACTTATCGATTATAACATTAAAAATAAAGTAATTCCTTTTCATAAATTTTAGTTTGAAATGTAACATACTCTGTATAAAATTATATGAAAGTTTTCAGAAAAGCAGCTGAGATAATGCTGACGTGTTCAAAATTCGAAAAATAATAATGGTATCGACAACTAAAGTTGAGGAAAAGTAATGCTAGAGGAGTATGCCCCGTTACAAGCAGAACTACATTTTTATTACGTGACTAAGTGAGTACTCGGCCTTGCCTGGGTATGCATGGATTTCAGTTTTCTATTAGTCCATCTCCTCTAACCCGTCACCCTGTCCATTTGCTCCTCTGTCTACGTGCTCCTCCCCCTCTTTGTCCATCTGCTCGTTCCCCCTCTGTCTATCTCCTCCTCCCCCTATCTCTGTTCCTCTCCTCCTCCCCCTCTCTCTGTCCTTCTCTTCCTCAATTTTCCCCTCCTGTCCCTTCTGTCCATATTCTCCTCCCCCTATCTGTGTCCATCTCATTCTTTCCCCCTCCCTGTCAGTCCATCTCCTCCTGCACTCTTCTCCCCCCACGTTATCACCACTCTCCCAATAAGATATTACTGGTTCATAACCCCACAGTATTTCCTTCCAGACAGTAAGTAGTGTGTGTACCAAGTTTGGATAAAATCGATCCAGGGCTTTAGGAGAAGCTTTCAACCCGTGACTTTGCTAGTTTACGCACATGTCACGTGTATTTCACATGTGTTTAATGTATTTCACACATATATGTACACATAGTTTACCTGTATTTAAGGCGTATTTCGCCCTGCCGTTTCATTTTTCACACAACCTAATGTTTGACGTCATTTCTCCTGAACTGTTTGGCGCACAGTGATATAATTTTGTAGGTACATTCAGCGGCATATGTAAGTACTGTCTGCGAAATGCATTGCGAATAGAGTTAGTAGCAAAGAGGTAATAAATTTAAACGTCATGCATGACGTTGCAGATTTACACTCATATGCGTGTTTATTACGTCACCTCTCCTGAGCGATGTGTCGTACAATGAAATAATATACAGTAGTATATGTGAATACTGTCTACGAAATCTGTCTCGAATACAGGTAGTAGTATAGCTGTAATAAGTAAAAACTTCATTCCTGATGCAGCAGGTTGACTGCGTGAACAGCGAAAATGGAGTAAACTATAATTTTTTTCCTTTCATTTTGTGGGAATTGTCAGGGAGAGAAATTTTCGCAAAGGTTTGAAATTAAGTGCAAAGTTTGTTGCAAGTCACTAAGTGCTCTCAGTCTGTGTATTCGTGCGTTGTGACCTACACTTCTTTTTCAACCCCATGCCCACCACTTTGATAGGTAGGTGGTTCTTACCGTGACAGCGATTCTCTCCAGACAGTAAGTCATATGTAGACAAAATTTGGTTGAAATCCGTACAGTGGTTTTGGAGGAGATTTGGAATATTCATGGTACTGACATATATACATTTTTATAATATATATGGATTCAAAGAAGGTAAATTACTATCTTTACATCCTGACTGAAGGACGACGACAGTGTTTAGAGACAGGAAAATATAACAACAAGCTTAAATTGTAAGTACTTTCATGCAGACTACACTTAAGGTTTTGTGCGAAACACACTTCAGTGCGTGCTCTCTGTCCATTTTATCATTTTTCGTTGTGCAATTTTGTTCTGGATGAATATACTTGACCTTCTTTGGTTTACTTGTCTATTTTTTGGTATGGAGCCAGAGTTACATATCCGAATCCAAGATCTCTTGTAGCTTTTCTCATGTTACTCACAAAAATATAAGTTTTAGTGAGACAATTCAAACACTTAAAACGAGAACGAAAACTTTCGCACGCAGTTGCCCATCTCCAAATCACAAGGGACTCGTCCGCCCAAACATATTTACGTGCCCTTTTATCTGAAGGGCAACTTGCGGAATTTGGGTCGGGCGATTAGTGGACCCTTCCTCGACCTTTCCTGAATTGCGGGCTTCGCTCCCGCCCCTATAATGACGAGACAAAGATGTGGAAAAAAATTCTCTCTAACCACTGAGAGTCGTCGAATGATCGATTTTTTAGCCGTAACTGCATACACGGACTGAACCCGAACTCCACCCACTAAATTTTGGAGGTTGTTCAGGGATGTTTTTTGAATACAAGGGACCCATCGTCTATGGTGGCGGCTACAGAGTAATTGCATGTCGTCTGATTTTTTAGCACCCTTTATCTTTGCATCTGTATTGCACACAAAAATCTGGTACAACACTGCTAATGTCGACGGCATGCGCTCTGTATATTGTTTGGAAACCAACTTGCTTCATTCATTAATGGCATTTGCTGTTGACAACAGTAAAGCGCACTTTAAATGCGAACATTTTATGTTAGGCCTTACCGTCACAGTTCCTGAAACTTAATGAAACACGTTTACTGTTACAGTTACTGTTTGTTTATATCCACTACACGTTTCAAAGGTTTAAACCTCCATCATCAGGTGGGTTAATATGTGTTAATAAGACACATGTGTGTTGTGTTAAGACTGTAGCACTGTCTTGTGGAGACACAAAATACTATTTCAGAACATGTTTTGAGAAGGTTTTTGACTAAAAACTAAGCGGTAACGTAAGTGTGAGAATAAAACAATTAAAATGTCTCGAGTGGTCACAGACTCGTTCTTCTGTCGTAATACATCACACATTTTCCAACTGAACAGTAACTTTCCTAACTCATAAAACTTAATAGATCCACCCAAATAAAACAACAGTTTGTACCTCGCATCAGCCTGCTACTGCATATAACTGTTTATATTGTGAAGAGTATATATATATCTGCAAATCTTTAACTCGCTACCAAAGTATTACATCAGTATTTACTTTGTTGTAACACGTAACAAATGTCAGTGTAACAAACCCATAGCTCCAGCATATCCAAAATTTAGTTCTCTTTCTCGTAATCCTTCCATCTTTCTCTGAATCCCAACCAAAACTGTTATTTATGTATAATTTTACCACTGTTGGCAACATAATTATTCCACTCAAGGTTGCAACATGTCACCTGATTACATAAACGAGTACGGAAGTTAAGCTACATAAGCTATGTAAACTTGACACAAAAGGACTTGTATACCACTTGAAATATTTATTCTAACGTATGTATTCATCAACTCAAACAAAGATTGTGACAATGCTTAAAAACTTACTTTGAAATAATAGTGTTGTTTTGCTTTATGTTTTTGGTACTTAGAAATAATATTTCTGTTTTCCCTAGAGAAAGGAACCTGTGAGTACTGGAGGTACTTCTGTTTTAATTATTTTTTCTCACATTTACTTTTATGTTAGTTTTTTGTCAGAAATCTCCAAAACCATCTTCAGAAATAGTGTTTTGTTCCCTCAGTTGACCTCAAAGTTGTAACACAACCCACACAGATATTAAAACGTATTAATCCACGTGATGATGGAGGTTTAAGCACTTGAAACGCGTTGTAGATATAAATAAATATCAACTGGTAACATCCGAGTGAGGCCCACGTTGCTCTCCAACGTATAGCTCGCATTCAGTACTGATCTGGTCTTTCTCGTGCTTGCTTTTTCGGCAACGTTGGTTGTAAGTTATCAGTGGTACACACCAGAAGGTACAGGTTTACTAGTCATGAATTACGAGATGTGCACATCCGTTATGTATTCAGTGAGTGCAATGCGAGAGCGACGCAAGGACGCTATGCCCAGCTGTTCACGCAACTACGGTAACTGCAACATAGTGATTTTGGAAAACTGGATCCTTCCTTAGAATGGAAGCCAGTGGTCAAGCGAGTTATGCAGAACATCCGATGCGAAAGAGAATGTGTAAGGACGCGATTGGTGAGAAACGAGACACCAGTGGTTTGCACTCTTCACGAGCTGTGAACACATGACAAACAACCGTCGTTGCATCACTTTGTTTTGTATTGTACGTAGGTTGTAGGAAATAAATGGAAAAGTTCTGTGCACAATCGACAAGGAAAGGAATATGTGAGAAACATTAACCAAAAAGAAGAGTGAGCATGATCGACGTGTGTTGAGACGTCAGAGCATAACTTCCGCGATGCAGGAGCGAGGCTTAGAGGACGAAAATTGTAAGGGAGGACAAAGACTGAGGTGTCGACAGCAAATAAATGAAATCATATGGATCCAGAGACCTTTTCGAGTCTCGAACAACTGTGATGTATTTCTGCAAACTGAAGCGACGAATGAAAAATTGTACCAATGTCAGGATTCGTACGCAGGTCTTCTGCTCACTAGGCAGATGTGATAACCACTAGGCTACCATGGCACAGTCTCTTTGTACAGGTGCGCCTACCAACCTAGCACGCTTTCCTCCTTACTTCAAATTCGCATTCACACCTCAGACCACTTGGTTTTTCCCCCTAAACTTGAAGAGTATTGCGGTGGCTCTAAAACTGTATGGGAACAGCACCTAGTTTTGGGGGAAAGAGCAAATAGACTGAGGCATGAATGGTAAATTTCATTGACGAGGGAGTGTCGTGTCCTGACATAGGTGGGAGAGGGAGAAAAGGGGTTACTGGTCAGTCCGCGCTCCCGAGCGGTGAAGGCATTTGATTGTTTTCTTCTATCTGAGCCAGCACTGGTACAGGCATTTACTAGAAATGCAGGTGGTGAGACTTGGTAGGGAACTCATTGTGGAGACTCTTGCACAAACATGGTTTTGAAAGAGTTGCTTATTCCAGACAGGACTATCTAATACACTGCAGGCTAGTTCTAGGGTTAGAAAAAGGATGAATAACACTGTTACAACAGAAACCAGTGCAGAAGTCCCGGGAGGGGATGCTAACCACAGTAGCGAACACTAGCAGCATCTTAAGGCGACAACTTAGTTGCAAAACAAAACGTAATGAATGTGACACGGTTCACTGTGGCACTCCAAGTGAGAGAGCAGACTTACGCGGGGCTGGACAGAGGCAGGAGTCGATGGACGCGGATTCGGATCCCAGATCGTCTGACTGAGAACTCCGCCAAAATGCGGAATCTAGGGGTTTTAAAGAGTGGCGTGGGGGCACTGTTTTTCCCACTTAAAGCCACCCACCCAATCCCGCAGGTCTCTTGCAGGCGCCTGCCAATCACGGTTTAGTTAGGTCCCCTCTACTGCTCCTAAGGCGGGGATGTTAATGCTGTTGCACTAAGTAAGTCCGTATTTGGTATCAACATTGTTCAGCTGAAAGCTAAACGTAACTGCTCTGCCAAATAAGGCTTGCAATATTATTGTTATACGTCATTTAGTCCCGCCCCTCGGGCTCCCCGAAGTAGGGACTGCTAGGTAAACAGTTTTTTGGCATTTTCGCTCTCTTTCTAACCCTTGTGAGCCTACTGACGTTGCTGTTCTCAGGGCTGGTATCAAGCTGGCTTTATACGCTAATAGGTGCCTGTTAGTTACAAAATTCTACGGTGGCAACCTACCACAGCGTCCAGACGACGTATGAGGTTACATGTTAATTCCTTGAAGAGTAACTAGCGCCCTGAGACCGCGTCTGGGGGCGTCTGCATTTTCGCAAGGCTCTCCCCTTACGATTTACTTCATGTAACAATATCTCTCCTAGTCTCATCTGCCCTCAGCATCGTCTCTGCTTCCGCGCCTTAGAGCGCCTATCCTCCTTTCTCACAGCTTCAAGATAACACTACAGTAGCAAGGAATAATTAATATATTACAGGAGGCGTACTAGGATAATCCGTGCAGCTGTGCAAACCCACTGTACCAGAGTGGCCTAGTAAGCAGGAAAACTGTTTCGCAATGTCGGCCTTGGTGGTACAAATTTTCATTCGTCGCTTCAGTCTCCATATGTTGTTGTTGTGGTCTTCAGTCCAGAGACTGGTTTGATGCAGTTCTCCATGCTACTCTATCCTGTGCAAGCTGCTTCATCTCCCAGTACTTACTGCAACATACATCCTTCTGAATCTGCTTTGTGTATTCATCTCTTGGTCTCCCTCTACGATTTTTACCCTCCACGCTGCCCTCCAATGCTAAATTGGTGATCTCTTGATGCCTCATAACATGTCCTACCAACCGATCCCTTCTTCTTGTCACGTTGTGCCACAATCTCCTCTTCTCCCCAATTCTATTGAATAGCTCCTCATTAGTTACGTGATCTACCCATCTAATCTCCAGCATTCTTCTGTAGCACAACGTTTCGAAAGCTTCTATTCTCTTCTTGTCCAAACTATTTATCGTCCATGTTCCACTTCCATACATGGCTACACTCCATACAAATACTTTCAGAAACGACTTCCTGACACTTAAATCTATACTCGATGTTAACAAATTTCTCTTCTTCAGAAACGCTTTCCTTGCCATTGCCAGTCTACATTTTATGTCCTCTCTACTTCGCATGTACCATAAATAATTAATTGGTGGATCTAAAGGGCGTTCAGATATTTTATTGCCTTTATTAACACCTCTTGAGGACTTTGGTTCTGATCTTGTCCCAGCTTTCTGATGTCCAGAATTATCCTCTCTATTGCTCTTTGTGCTCGTTGTAATTTACGACCAGTCGCCTTTGTCATAAGGTTACGTAAATCAACAGGGCTTGGCACTATCAGAGCTCAGATTGTATGCGTCTAAACGATGGAGACAGCTTTAGACACTTACAGAAACCGTTTTGAAACGGCCCTTGAGGAAGCTGGTGTGCAATGGAGTTGCGCCGCCACAGAGGTACCTGTGTGCTGCCGCGGCTCGGCCACCAACGAGGCGCCCCGCGTAACAAGAGCCTTCTGTTGTAGGTGAGTGGGGGGGTGGGGTGGGGGGAGCAGCAGGTACTCATTAGGGAGCAGCGCAGGCAGGGCTGACCAGGCGCAGGTGGGGCGCCCGCCAGCTGACCAGCGGCGGAAGCCGCAGCAGCTGCGGGGGCGGGCGTGGGCGCTCGCCGCAGCTTCCGGCAGCGTGCCACCGAAGTCCTACACCTCATCCAACTGATGGCGATGGTGCGTCGAGATTCTCGTTGATAACTATACCTCTATAAGGTAATCCGATAAAGGGGAAAATAGGTTGAAATTTTCAATTTTGTCTTATGGTCGCACACCTACGACGAAGTCTTAATTACCACTTCAAAAAAATCGGGCTGCGCCCAAGAATCTTGATAATGGTGAGAATCCTTTTCTTCATGTTCACAGTCCAGTGGCCACATTTTTTCCCATGATGAATGATTTAGCGGTGTCCTTAATCTACACTGCTGGCCATTAAAATTGCTACACCACGAAGATGACGTGCTACAGACGCGAAATTTAACCGACAGGAAGAAGATGCTGTGATATGCAAATGATTAGCTTGTCACAGCATTCACACAAGGCTGGCGCCGGTGGCGACACCTACGACGTGCTGACATGAGGAAAGTTTCCAACCGATTTCTCATACACAAACACCAGTTGGCCGGCGTTGCCTGCTGAAACGTTGCTGTGATGCCTCGTCTCAGGAGGAGAAATGCGTACCATCACGTTTCCGACTTTGATAAAGATCGGATTGTAGCCTATCGCGATTACGGTTTATCGTATCGCGACATTGCTGCTCGCGTTGGTCGAGATCCAATGACTGTTAGCAGCATGTGGAATCGGTGGGTTCAGGAGGGTAATACGGAACGCCGTGCTGGATAGCAACGGCCTCGTATCAGTAGCAGTCGAGATGACAGGCATCTTATCCGCATGGCTGTAACGGATCGTGCAGCACGTCTCGATGGGGACGGTTGCAAGACAAAAACCATCTGCACGAACAGTTCGACGACGTTTGCAGCAGCATGGACTATCAGCTCGGAGACCGTGGCTGCGGTTACCCTTGACGCTGCATCTCACACAGGAGCGCCTGCGATGGTGTACTCAATGAGGAACATGGGTGCACGAATGGCAAAACGTCATTTTTTCGGATGAATCCAGATTCTGTTTACAGCATCACGATGATCGCATCCGTGTTTGGCGACATCGCAGTGAACGCACAGTGGAAGCGTGTATTCGTCATCGCCATACTGGCGCATCACCCGGAGTGATGCTATTGGGTGCCATTGGTTACACGTCTCGGTCACCTCTTGTTCGCATTGACGGCACTTTGAACAGTGGACATTACATGTCAGGTGTGTTACGACCCGTGGCTCTACCCTTCATTCGATCCCTGAGAAACCCTAAATTTCAGCAGGATAATGCACGACTACATGTTGCAGGTCCTGTACGGGCCTTTCTGGATACAGAAAATGTTCGACTGCTGCCCTGGCCAGCACATTCTCCAGATCTCTCACCAATCGAAAACGTCTGGTCAATGGTGTCCGAGCAACTGGCTCGTCACAATACGCCAGTCCCTACTCTGGATGAATTGTGGTATCGTGTTGAAGCTGCATGGGCAGCTGTACCTGTACACGCCATCCAAGCTCTGTTTGACTCAATGTCCAGGCGTATCAAGGCCGTTATTACGGCCTGAGGTGGTTGTTCTGGGTACTGGTTTCTCAGGATCTATGCACCCAAATTGAGTGAAAATGTAATCACATGTCTGTTCTAGTATAATATATTTCTCCAATGAATACCCGTTTATCATCTGCATTTCTTCTTGGTGTAGCAATTTTAATGGCCAGTAGTGTATCAGATTGGTGCTTAAATTCGTAGCGTGTTTGTTTTGCGTTTTGGTATTCTGGTTGCTACGGTTCTTTGTATCGAATGTAATTTTTATTTGTAGTTCGCTTTTCCTATTTGAGTTTACATGTTATCATTCTGTGATTTGGAGGTAGGCGGACACAGCCAGAAATATGAGGTCAGGGTATGAGGATAAAGCCATTGGAAAAAGCACGGCAAGAAAATGTTTTTCTGATTTTTAAGGAGGATCGTTTTGACATTAGTGACTGTCAACGTTCAGCGTTTGATGAAGAGCGTTTAACAGTATTAATGCACAATGATCCACGTCAGTGCACTCGTGAAGGGGAAGATGTGTTGAACTGTGATCATTTGTGCGTAAGGGGAAAGGTTCAAAAGTCGGCCGTACGGATATCGCATGCTCTAACCCAAAATCACAAAAATCTGCGGGAGGCCATATTTGCGTCTCTGCTTGCTCGTCGCAAACAACACCGATCATGCCTACCCCGTCTCTTTACAAGTGACGAGAAATGGTGTCTTTATGTTAAGATAAGGTAAAGAAAGGAAATGATGAGCCCAAACAAAGCAGCAACTTCCCGGGTGCTGAATTTTCCAAGTCCTCCATCACTATGAAAAAAAAACCTCATTGTCTTGGAACAAACAGCCAGTAGAGTAGGTTAAGAATCTACGCTGATAAAACCAATTTATAACAACCATATTAAGTGCATCAAAATGTGCAGTAACACACATGGGTAAATTACTAAAATCTGCCATAGATGGAAGGGTACACAAATGGAAGCTGTGTATAGATTAATTAAGAATGTTTACAGTAAGAAGCCCATATCGAGAAGAGCAAAAATAACCCACCATTCATCACGATAGTGAGACTAGAATGTGTGTATGTACGCAAAAACCCATCTCTGAAGTTAGACAAGCTAGTATAATTCTAGAGAGAAAAATATGGAAAGTATCTTGTGTTTAATAAGAAGCACGGAATTCTGGAAATTAAAAATAATGATGAAAACGTAAAAAATGTCAGAAACAAAAAGGAAAATATGACTAATATTTGTTAAACAGTTGTGCAGAATGAACGACAACAGGCGAAGTAATCAGAGCTTCTGGTACCTCTGCGATAAGAAGTTAACAAGAATCAGATCCATGAAGCTAAAAAGAAGATGCAACAGTGTCCAATATAAAAGAATAAGAAGTAGCAGAGAGAAACCTTTTCAGGAGGAAAGTATTAGAATCAAACAGATTCCAAGGGTAGAAGACGTAAAAGAATAGCTGTGAAATGATCTAAAGAAAAATAGACGTCGCGAAGAGATTAAGCAATATTGGAGAAAGAAGAAGCAGTTGATACTGGAACTTGGTCCCTAGCTGGCCAGAACAAGAACAAATCTGTCTTTCGAAATACCCACATTGTAAAAGCAACACTTTTCCGTTGTTGCACCGGAGCAAATATGAAAGATATAGAAAGAGATGAGCGCATTATTGAAAAATAACAGAAGTTAGATTCCACGTCAAATATGCGGAAGAAATTGCCTTTCTTCCAGCAAAGCAGTTTATCAAGCCAGGCGTTAGAACGGAAAGTCTCGCGTAACGGGAAATAGGCGAAAGTCATTCTAGGATAGGATGCACAGACCTATGTCACTCTCGTCAAGGATGAGAGCAGATTCAGTCTGAGTTGTGATTCTGGTACCGTCATATGGCGTGAGATGGGAAAACGTAATGCACACAGGAACATTGCCGAACATCATCGTACTGGTGATCCAGGTGCTGTGGTGTGTGGAGGCATAATGTTGCGTGGGTGTACCGACCTCCAAATCTTTCAGCACGCCACATCCATTGGTCAATGTTATTGTGACGCTGCACTCCTTCTCCCGGTACGTCTTTTCAGGGGTGAATACTTTTTTTTTTTTATGTCAGTGCACGACCGCACCAAACAGCGCTGGTGGAGGAGCTCTTAGAAGAAAAGAATATTCGGCAAATGGACTGACCCGCCCGTTCTCTCGACTTAATTCTCATCCAGGACGTGTGGGATGCTTTGGGGGGACGTATTGTAGCACGTCCATGTGCACAACGACGTTCTGGCGGTTGTCAACCACGCTGGTGTCGAAATGGCATGCCAGCCACGAGAACTCCTTACCGACCTTGTGGCAAGCATTGGAGCACGTTGCAAAGAACCAAGGCCCGCCTCAGTGTTGTCCATGGGATCATTATGAGTCGGTGTGACTTTAGTGTAATAACTTTTTTATATATATATTTTTTTGGCTTAACTGCTAAGGTCATCAGTTCCTAAGCTTACACACTACTTAACCTAAATTATTCTAAGGACAAACACGCACACCCATGCCCGAGGGAGGACTCGAACCTCCGCCGGGACCAGCCGCGCAGTCCATGACTGCAGCGGCTGAGACCGCTCGGCTAATCCCGCGCGGCGGTGTAATAACTGCCTTGAATAAAAGTGTCATTTCCGGTCGTCTTTGGCGTAATGATTTCAGTTACCATATGTACTGTACTGTAGAAGCTCTTTTTGCGTATGGTTGAGTTTCATCGAACGATGTAACTTGGATGTGACATATCATACGAAAGTTACTTCCGTCCTTAAGTTTCACACACTATTTAAATCATGTAGTGAACAACAAGGAAAGCTGTTCGAAAATGATGGTGTTGTATATGGCAAAGTCACAAACCAAGAAAATTGCAGGGTGTGACATTTGACCAACAACCAATTACTCTTCGATTAAACCATCGACGAGTAGGGTTCAACGTCACTTCGGCGAGGAGTTCAATGGAGATGGCAAACATGTTCAGATTGTGTAAAGATGGGGAGAAGAAATCGACCGCTCCCTTCTCAAACGAATAATCCCGCCATTTGCCTTAAATGGTTTATCAAAACCACGGAAACCTAAATCTGGATGATCAGACTGAGATACTCCAGAATGCGAGTCAAGCATCGTAACAACTGGGTCACTTAATGTGGTAAAATGTGCGGGAGGAAGTGGCCGGATCGATCAAAACAAGAATGACCACATGAAACTAGTGGCAGGAAATGCAAACGTCAGGCTCATTCACTGGAAGAATTCTAAGGAAATGTAATGCATCTACGAAAGAAGTGGCTTACAAAACACACCTGCGGTCGATTGTCTGTGAATGGGATCCTTACCAGCGAGGATTACTAGAATATTCAGGGAATATCCGTCGAAGAGCCGTTCGTTTCATTAGGGTTTCGTTTAGTAGGCCGAAATAGTTAGAGAGACGCTCGACTAAACGCAGTGACAGATAGTGCTGAAGAGGTATCCTGCCTCATTGAGAAGGGGTACGTTACAAGAAGATCGAGGAAATACGGTACTTCAATTCACATATATCTCATGGAAAGATCACGATGGGAAAATCAGAGAAATCTGAACTCATACAAAGGTTTACCGGAAGTCGTTCTTATCACGATTGGAACAGGAAAGGGGCGTCATGACTGGCGCATCAGCAAAGCTCCGCCGCACACAGTTCGGTGCTTGCTTGCGGAGTGCGGTAGTAAATAGTTAGGCACTGTAGTTTAGTAAATAATACACAGTATGTATTTACGGAGTATTGGAACGGCTATTCCGTTAGACCGAAGGCTACACCCGTCGCTGTTCTAAAAGAGGGGTAGCGGAAGTCATGTTCGGTGTACCTCAAAGGCAGCGAAACCTCAATGCTAACGGGATATAAGGCGTCGTTCTTAATGGGCATGCATTAGCGTCAAGTGTGCCTCAAAGAAAGTGTGTTACTGCAACATAGTGATGACGCCACTGAGGACGGGAAGGTAACATCGTTATAAAATTGTCAAGCAGTACAGGATCCTCATCCACATCAGTATCCCGCGGATCACGATGAAGTGCATTCCAGAGGGTACTTTTTATTGGATGAAACGAAGTGTCGTGTGACGAGGGCCTCCCGTCGGTTAGACCATTCGCCTGGTGCAAATCTTTCGATTTGACGCCACTTCGGCGACTTGCGCGTCGATGGGGATGAAATGATGATGAGTAGGACAACACAACACCCAGTCCCTGAGCGGAGAAAATCTCCGACCCAGCCGGGAATCGAACCCGGGCCCTTTGGATTGACAGTCTGACCACTCAGCTACCGGGGGCGGACTTTTATTGGATGAGGTTATAAGAATCTGTGTAAGTTGACGCTCGACATAAATAAATATAATGAAATGCACCTGTTTGAGTAAACAATCTCCTCACTGGCGATCATCATTATAGTACTTTCTGCTTATTCATACCGCAAACTGAAACAGTTTTTCACTAGAAGCGCTTCGTTTTTATTGACGAATGGTTATACTTTAAACATAATCGGATACATAGTATAGGGTGTTTCAAAAAGAATGTGCGGATTTGGAAAACACATTTATTAACTGCAAGACATCGAAATGTGGAACTTGGGACACACAAGTTTAGACTACAGATGTTCAATATGTTCTCCACCAGCGACATGAGCAATATCAAATCGATACTCGATTTCCTCCCATATATTCGAGTGAGCATGTCCATCCTCGAGGATGTTAGGCAGCACGGGTCTGCTTCTTTATGTCTTCTGGGTTCTGTGGTAGTACCGATGCATAGGCCTAGACGTTGTCCTCAGTGGAACCACACGGGAAGAAGTCACAGCGTGTTAAATCCGGTGACCGTGGAGGCCAGCTGAGGAACGCTACGTCGCCGGCTGTTTGGTCCAATGGATCTGTACAGTTTCATTCATATAATCACGCATTTGGCGCCTCCGGCGAGGGGGTGTCGCACCTTGTCGAAAACTGAAGTTATCCCTGTTCAACTTGGGAAACAAGCAGTTTTGTAACATAGCTAGATACTGCGGGCCGTTAACAGTTTTACCACCAAAGAAGAATGGGCCGTAAACAGTTGAATGGGATATTGCACAAAACACGCTGACTGTGGTTGAATCTCGTACATGTTCAGTGTGTGCATGTAGCTTCTGTAGGCCCTAAATTCGAACATTGTGTTTGTTTACTTTACGCTACGAAAGTCGTTTCATCACTGAATACGATGCGTTGGGCGAAAGTGTTATCATTGTCAATAACATTCTGAAGCTTGCCAGGAAATGCCACACGTTTGCGTTTGTCGTCATGACGTACAGATTGTGAGAGCTGCAACTTGCATGGTTTCATAACCAACCGAAGTCTCAGAACGCGCTAAACTGTTGCTGTAGTCAATTGTAACTCCCGACTGGTACGATGAGTTGATTTTGTAGGACTACGTTGGAACGCGGTTTGAAATCGTGTGACATTTTCGCCGGAAACACGATGTTCGCCCATTTCCTTCCCCATTCTCCCTAATCCGAGCTTTTGCTCCGTCTCTAATGGCCTCGTCGTCGACGAGACCTTAAACACTAATCTCCTCCTGCATATGAAGCTGGTTACTGCATTCAAGTTTCGGTCTCCCTCTACAATTTTGATCCACTAAATTACCCTCCATTACCAAACTGGCTAGTCTTCGGTGTTGAAGGATGTGTCCTATCTAGCTATCCTTTCGTTTAGTCAAAGTTGCGCCATAAATTCGTTTTCCCCCTGATTCTAATCAGCACATCCTCATTATCGAACGGAACAACAGGTTTACTGTTACCAGTCACTGTTTATATACATCCATAAAGCGTTACAAAGGTTTAAACTTTCGCCATCAGGTGGATTTATAAGTGTTAATACGACTTTTGTATGTGTGGTATTACGACTTTTGTTACCCCAAAATCACAACACAATACAGACATGTCGTATTAACACATATAAATCCGCCTGATGATGAAGGTTTGAACTTCTGAAACCAATTGTGGGTGTAAATAAACAGTGATTGGTAGCAGTAAACTTGTTGTTTCACTCGATATCAAAAAAATGTTCAAATGTATGTGAAATCTTATGGGACTTAACTGCTAAGGTCATCAGTCCCTAAGATTACACACTACTTAACGTAAATTATCCTAAGGACAAACACTCACACACACACACACACACACACCCATGCCCGAGGGAGGACTCGAACCTCCGTCGGGACCAGTACTCGATATCAGTAACAGTCACGGTAAAGCCTAAGCTAAAATGTTCACATTTGGACATCCCCTTTAGTCATCCATCAATTGTTCAGCGTCTTAGTAATTGTATTTTTCACCGTCCACGTTTCATTTCAAAGTAAAGCTATAGTCCAGACAAATACCGTCAGAAAAGACTTCCGAAAAAAAATTATATCTGATGTGTACGTTTTCTTATTCAAGAAAGTCTATTTTGCTATTCCCAACATATATTTTATACTCGCTTTACCTCTGCCATCCTCAGTTATTACTGAAGCGTCTCATTTCCTGATCTAATTTTCCGACCTCGATTACCAACTTTGTAAAATTATTATTTAGTTTCATCGTTCAAATGGCTCTGAGCACTATGGGACGCAACTGCTGAGGTCATTAGTCCCCTAGAACTTAGAACTAGTTAAACCTAACTAACCTAAGGACATCACAAACATCCATGCCCGAGGCAGGATTCGAACCTGCGAGCGTAGCGGTCTTGCGGCTCCAGACTGCAGCGCCTTTAACCGCACGGCCACTTCAGCCGGCTAGTTTCATCGTATTTCTTTTCAAGACACTGTCCATTCCATTCAGTAGACTTTCCAAATCCTTTTCTTAGAGAATAACAAATTCATTATCAACCATTAAAGTTTTTATTTCTCGCATGGGACATATGAAGGGGTATATTAGCAAAGTAAACTCTTATTCGTATTTTATTCTCAGTATAAATTATTATTATAGTGGAGACAGCGCAACCCTTGTTTCTGTACAAGATACTGAACGCGATACTGTCAAGAAAACTTTGCATCTTACTTCTGCGTTAAGGAGTTAATAATGCTGGAAACTTTGCCGATTATTCCATCGCCCGGTGATAATGGCTTTCATTCCTTTTTTGACGTGTGCTCGTATGGGCGGACGGCTGGCCGCAAAAGGCAAGGATCCGGGTTCGAGTCCCCGAGAGATGGCGCTGATTAGGATCTCCGCCGCCTGGTTTATATGCGGGGATAGAGGCGGTAATTACCGCGTGGAATGCGAGGGACTGGCCAGTGCGGACGGAGAGGTGGAGAATGGCCGGCGGAGGAACACAGGCCTGCGATGGGCTGGCACGGGATGGCTCGCGATTTGCAGGCAGCGGGCAGATGCCGGACAGAGCCCCGCGCTGAATATTCATGCCGCGGCCGGCGCAGCCGCCGGCGCGCGTTGTCTTCCCCTCCCCTCCCCACCCCTTCTCCAGCAACCGGCTCCCCTCCCCCACACGCGGCCATGTATCGGGCGTTCATTAGCCGGCCAGCGCCAGGGATGGCCAAGAGACACACGCATTCCAGCAGGGCCTGGAGATGGGCGTCAATAGATCGCGAGAGTGCAGTGTGTGTGTGTGTGTGTGTGTGTGTGTGTCTGTGTTTAGTTGACAAAGTGAGAAGTGGAGCGCCCGTGCCGTCACAACGAATTAGTAGCGAAGTTATCATTACGCTGCACGCCAAACCGGTAGCAGCGAATGGTGTCCACCAGAGTCCATTGTCTTCCGCAGACTGGAAATCAAGTCACTGACGCAATTGCACTCGGACCTAGATTCCGTAAAGCAGTCTTCGAGTTACCACACGTCGACGAAGAGCTGTAAGAATTCTGTGACGTCACCACCGCGTGGAAGAGGCATTTCCATGCGTGAAACACAAGTGCTGCGATATTCCTGCAACATGCTACGAAAGGTTGAACCAATAAGAGGCAAGAACGCTGTCTGAGTCACAAGCAGAACTTGTGACACACCACATTGCTTTTGTCCTTTCCAGGAGATGCCCATATTTGATGGGTCTCACATTAGAAGTTACATCCTATAAATATATGATGTTTATAAGCATCAGCACAATGAGCGTCTCTCGAAAACGCATTGTTGTTAGTGCGATTTATTGTAACACATCTTGTGGTGTCACCGCCAGACACCACACTTGCTAGATGGTAGCCTTTAAATCGGCCGCGGTCCGTTAGTATACGTCGGACCCGCATGTCGCCACTGTCAGGATTGCAGACCGAGCGCCACCACACGGCAGGTCTAGAGAGACGTACTGGCACTCGCCCCAGTTGTACAGCCGACGTTCATAGCGATGGTTCACTGACAAATACGCTCTCATTTGCCGAGACGATAGTTAGCATAGCCTTCAGCTACATTTGCTACGACCTAGCAAGGCGCCGTATTCAATTGATAATTAATATTATGAAGCATGTACCGTAACGAGAGATGTTCTACAATTGTGGATTAAAGTTAAGTATTATATCAACTACATACTTTATTTGCAATTCTCAAGATATTGTCCTGTTCCAGACCTCACGCCAGTCAGCGTGTAATTAAACGCGTGCATTTCGGCCTCCTCTAGAAAAACAGTGTTGGCTCCTCTGCCAACACTACACATCTGTGGTTAAGGAATTTTCATATTTACTCATTTTCGTGTCGTGACTTGCGCGTCATGAAAGTACGCCGTTTCAGGACAATAGCACATTGAATATTGAACAAAAAAAAAATGGCTCTAAGCACTATGGGACTTAACATCTAAGGTTATCAGTCCCCTACTTAAATCTAACCAACCTAATGACATCATACACATCCATGCCCGAGGCAGGATTCGAACCTGCGACCGTAGTAGCCTCGTCGTACGGGACTGAAGCGTCTAGAACCGCTCGGCCAACGCAGCCGGCGAATATTCAACAAAGACGCGTCATTCTTGGTAGGATTTGTTACAATTAAGCCAGTTAAGAACACGTCAGCGATTAAAGCTTTCAGAATACTGTAGCTCAAATACTTAGCCGTGTGCTGTAGGAGTTAAGCACAGCATAGGTGGTTGGGGCGCTGAATTACGTAACATAGTGTAGCGGCTTCGTGTCTGCTGTATGTAGTTTTCTTTCTGTTTTCTTTTTCCACCTACGCGTTTTCTGAAAGGTTGTGCGACATTCTTATTCCATTAATAGAAATATTTTCTGTAATATTCGATGTTATGCAAATATAAGTGCACTGTCCCTAAAGACTGAATTTATCAGATTTTGCGAAGAATTATAATCTAATTAGCCGATAAACCCGTCATTGTTCGGGTATTCTATTTGCCAATTTTCTATTAGAAACGGAAACAAAAGCTGGACAGTGTTTGTAGTGAGGTATCGAAAACGTTTCATTTCCAAGTGTTCCTGAGACACCTATGAAATTACGAAACAGTCGTCCAAAGAAATATGCATAATGTGCAAATGATTAAGTACAGTACCCAGATTAAGAAACTCGGTCCTGGACAGCTTCTGAACGCGGCACGGGGCTGCTTCGCGTGTCTGCAACGCGACTTTGTAAAAGTATCTATGGCAACGCCTTTCCATAGCTATACGGACGGCTATGATTTTCACCTACAGCCGTTTGCGACTCGCAGTTGAAAGCAGACAAAAGCATTGCAGATGCCAGGTATTTCCATAAGCCGATATGACTATAGGTGCGTCTTAGTAGTGAAGAATAAATGAATTAAAACTTCACGCATGATGCGGCACTCTTTCACGTATCTGAGTGGTTATGACATCGTATCTCTTGACCTATGTGTCCTACATGACATACCTATGTAGGTATATTCAGCTACTTATGTGGATACTGTTAGCGAAATATGTTGGGAATAGAATTATTAGTAAAGAAATACTAAATTTAAACGCCAAGCATGAGGCAACAGTTTTTCACTCATCTGAGTGTTTATGACGTATTGTCTTGTGAACTTGAGGCCCACGAGAAACACACGCTGCGGCGCGTATGTCACGAATTTGTAATTGCGTGTTTACGTACAAATGAGAATTGCATCTTTTATTGTGAACATGCTAGCTTGTTTATTAGTCCCACAACGATCGAAAGTCCATATGCCTACTAATAATTTGTTACGGCTGTACTGGGTATAGCAAAATTTTGTCAGTTGGATGAAGCACAACACCTTGTATAAAATGAGGACTGTAGAGACTAAACGCTACAAACGAGCTGTTATACCATTTATGCAGGGCATAGATCTTAAATTATAGCCACTGCATAGTTGCGTATTTTCTTGTTGTATTAGTAATCAGTAAGACTCTATAAAGGCGTACTTCAGTAGAGTTAACACGATTAGAAACGCATTTCGTCTGCTGAGCTGAGCGAGCGAGCTAGCCCACGCCTACACTCGTGACGTACGCGCCGCGGCCTGTCTTTCTCGTACACCTCGCCTGAACTGTGTGTGGTGTCATGATATATTTTCGTAACTGCATTTTGCGACATATGTGGATAACGTCTGCGAAGTTAATTGCGGATAAAATTAATAGCACAGAAGTATTAGATTTAAATGTTATGCATAGTACGGCAGTTGCTCATGCATCTCATTGTTTATGACGTCATTGATTCTCACCCCAACAGCCGTTGTTGCGTTTGCGAACCAATTAAAACCGACAACGGCCGCTGGAGAGCGCTGAGAGCGCAAACCACGTTAACCAGCTCGTCCCGTTTGTCGAAGGCACTGTCTCTTGTGACGTCGTACGTCCCGTCTGCGACTACGTCAACGTTAGCTGCCACTTCCCGTGGGACGACGGCTATAGGGTCTCGTATAATGATAATATTAGGAGAAGAAAAAGTGTAGTCGTTAAAAATTTTCTTTTCGTCGTTCCGATTTTTGTTTTTTTAAGTTGTAGTTGTGGTGACGTACAGCGATTCTCTGAGTTTACTGATCCAAAGATATCCACAGCTCATACCGAACTAAAACTGATACTTTGATGTGTAGTCTGAGCCACCGAGCTCTAACGCGATTTAGTACTGAAGCACAAAGACAGAAACAACTGCGCCAGTACTTGTGGAGCAGCTATTGTTACGTGTTCGGTTACCAGCGAGTGACTAACGTTAAGCGTTGCGAGGAAGAGAGAGCCATAGGTGAGTGTGCGTGACTGTTGGGTTCGGCGTGAGCCCGGGGCCCTTGGGCAGCAGGCCGGCCGCATTAGCATGGGCGACTCGCGCTGGTATTGGCGCTGTCCGGGGAACGGGGAACGCGTTATGCAAATACGGCGGGCAGAAGCGCGCGCTTTCAAGTCGCCGCTGCCCGCCCCTGTGACGGCGGCTGCCCGCGGGGCAGACAACGCGACAGCAGGTAGACTGGCGAGCGGCGAATCAGGTGCGCGGCGCAGCAGTAGCCGCAGTCTAGAGGCCTCGCTGCAATGCCAACAGGCTGCTGCTGCTCCCCAGGAAAACCACGCGGTGGTACCTTCGTCTCCAGACACCCACAAGGTGGGGAGGTAACGAAATGAAACTCCACGGACTGAGAGATTACACTGGCCTATTAAAAAAGAAAAAGTGCTATTTTGTCTAAAACTGACATGGTGAGACCGTGGCTGTGTACAATTAATGTAGGTTAATTCTTACAACGAAGAAGACAGCAACCAGCCACTATTAATACTGCTATTTATTTAGGTAAATAGCGCCGTTACCGGTTTCTACATCTACATCTATACTCCGCGAGCCACCTTACGGTGTGTGGCGGAGGGTACTTATTGTACCACTATCTGATCCCCCCTTCCCTGTTCCATTCACGAATTGTGCGTGGGAAGAACGACTGCTTGTAAGTCTCCGTATTTGCTCTAATTTCTCGGATCTTTTCGTTGTGATCATTACGCGAGATATATGTGGGCGGTAGTAATATGTTGCCCATCTCTTCCCGGAATGTGCTCTCTCGTAATTTCGATAATAAACCTCTCCGTATTGCGTAACGTATTTCGAACTTGTCAGTTCATCATCAGACGGCTGTTCACATGATTTGCAAGATACACTTTACATTATCGTCCGTTTTCGATTTTTATTCTTCCACTGTGGCGAAATATTTTTGGTGTGTTGGTGCCCTACGGTAGACAACAGTGTTAGAAGCGCCCTATGTGAAAATAACTAACCTCCAAACGATGAAATATAGAGTAAATAAATATGTGAGGTTAAGTGATTATCGTACTTACATCGAAAATTCCGCGCGAATTAGTTGCGAAGCTGCTGGATTGTGTTTTTCGAAAAATACAATCCTGCAACTTCGCAACTAAATCGTGCGGAATTTTCGACGTAAGTACGATAACCACTCAACAGGTGAAGAGCATGATCATCGTTTTCTTTGATAATAAGGGAATTGTGAACAAAGAATTCGTCCCACCCAACCAAACAGTGAATTCCGCGTACTACTTTAACGTTTTGAGACGGCTCCGTGAAAACGTGCGGCGACGACGGCCCGAACTTTGGCGTCAAGGGAACTGGCTGCTGCGTCACGACAACGCGCCCTGTCACACGTCCTTGTTCACCAGGACCTTTTTGGCAAAAAAACAACATGGCGGTTGTACCCCACCCACCGTACTCGCCAGCTTTGGCACCTTGCGACTTCGCGCTATTCCCAAAACTGAAACTCAAGTAGAAAGGCCGTCGGTTCGACACTCTAGAGGGGATTTAAGAAGCATCACTAGTAGTGATAAACACCGTCAAAAAACAGGGTCTCCAGAAAACGTTTGACCAGTGACGGAAAAGCTGGGACTGGTGTGTACGTGCAGATGGGAACTATTTCGAGGGTGATGGTGACCGCTAGTCCAAAGGTAAGGTTTTCCCAACAGATGGCAGCATCAGTCCCGAAAATTTTTGATAGTACCTCGTTTGCCCTACCAAGCCTGGTAACAATATTAAACACAAACACGACTAATCCCCTCCGGCGGCGGTTTTAAGTGCTACTCCTATAATTGACCTTTCGCTACTTGAGAAAGTTCCCATGAAAAACGAGTGATCCTAAGACCATGAAATATTGTGGAAGAGAAAAAACGAATAAACCATTGAAAGAAACACATTCTGTTTTCCACAGAACAGGGTAACGTTTGTTAATCACGTATCATGTTTCTTTTTTACAAACGTTGCTCAGTGTGACGACTATCTACATCCACGACAGCCTGGAACCGGACCAGAGATAACATTTTGCTACTGTTCGAAGCACTTATCGAACGGTGGTCCATGGAATGTTCAGCTGTAGTGACACAGTTCGTGCACTGTTCGGAAGTCACACATTGCGTGCAGCATTCTCAGCCATCGCAACAGTAGCTTCTTGACCAATTTGTGGCGCAGTTGGCCGTCGGCCTGTCCCAGGCAATTCCGAAATCTCCAGTTAATTTGATCTTCCGAAACACGTTCTGACAACATCGGTGCGGATTGAGGATCTCTCCTTATTCCTTTAATGAACCACACTCGCGAAGTGCAGCAACACTATTGCTGTTTTGAGAAAGCAGCTTTACGAGTAAAATCCTGCTTACTTCGTCCACGCTCATGTTGACCGACCGTCTGCAACTACGATGCACAGCGAAGCTTCTGTTTCAATCCAGCATCGCCGTACCAGTACCGGCGCCTGACACTAACACCATTCACAACGCAAATCGTGCAGCTCACTGTCTGAACATCGTTTCTATAAAATTGAGCACCTATACGGTAAATGGTTTTCCGCCTACACTTCTCTAAGTAGTGAAAATTTAATTATAACGGCTCTGTACATACCAGCGAAAATACATTGGCATCCTGGGGGTTTCACTTTTTTGCCGGACAGTGTAGCTATCTAGCAGGGATCACAGTGGAACTTCTGGATGAAAATTAAATAAAAATGGAAAAATTAAATGTTAGCCGACACAGTACAGTTTCTGATCCATTGATAATAATCATAAAACTTGGATGAAAAAATACATCTAGGAAAGTGACCCTGTTATTACCATTAATAAAATGGGCTTGTTAATATTTTGTTTCTTGTCTTAGCTTTGGCCAACGGTTCAACGAATGATACTAACTAACTTAAGAGTAACTACTATCAGTTTAGATGTAGACCAATTTTTTGAAATTTTATGGAAATAAAAGCAACTGACAATTACTTTACTTACAAGTCTGCAGCTGGTAAACCTAAATCGTTTATTTTTTATTGCAGCTGACATTTTTAAGTGTATTGTTTATAAGTAATACATATAATTAAATTAGCTGCCCAAGCGGCAACACAGAAATTACGTTCCCAATGTGGGGCTAGCAAGTTGCCCTGCACATGAAATGGCACCCAATGCGAGACTAACAAATCACTACAATACTTAAACTGTAAGTAGGCTGTTTAGGCTTTTATATTGGTAACGCCATGTAGCACTCTATATGAAAATCACTGACTGTGCTGTGTGAAGGCTGTGGTTGGTTTGCATTGTTGGAGTAATATTCGCCATTCTAGCGTTGGGCAGTTGGCTGTTGACAGCGCGTAGCGTTGCGCAGTTGGAGGTGAGCCGCCAGCAGTGGTGGATGTGGGGAAGAGAGAAATGGCGGAGTGTTGAGAGCGGATGATCTGGACGTGCGTCCATCAGAGACAGTAAATTTGTAAGAATGGATGTCATGAACTGCTATATATATTGTGACTTTTGAACACTATTAAGGTAAATACATTGTTTGTTCTCTATCAAAATCTTTCATTTGCTAACTATGCATATCAGTAGTTAGTGCCTTCAGTAGTTTGAATCTTTTTATTTAGCTGGCAGTAGTGGCGCTCGCTGTATTGCAGTAGCTTGAGTAACGAAGATTTTTGTGAGGTAAGTGATTTGTGAAAGGTATAGGTTAGTGTTATTCAGGGCCATTCTTTTGTAGGGATTTTTGAAAGTCAGATTACGTTGCGCTAAAAATATTGTGTGTCAGTTTAAACACAGTCATGTATAATTTTTCTAAGGGGACGTTACAAAACTAAAAGCAAAAGCGAAGGACTTATCTACTTGCACCACAGATCCAATTCTGCTTTCACGTAACAATTATGTAACTACAATCGTACTAGTACCTTGACAGTCACAGTTTGCAAATTTTTCCTCAGTTGGTAGAATATGTCAAATTAATTGACTAACAGCCAGAATGATCTACTAACGTGTGACTATGCATTTAAATATCATAGCTGTTATCATCAGATTATTGTCACCTTCATTTGAACCGCATAAATAGCGCTAGTTCCATCTCAGTGATGCCATTATGATTATCGCAGGACACATTGTTTCTCAGCGCTAGAAGCGCCCACACAGAATTTGAGACTTTTATTTTTGTTGGGAGAACTGTAAACGTTCGACGGAGCAATGGAGAAGAAAATAATATGGGCAGTCAAGAACTACAGCAAACAAAACAGGATGTAATATTAGATATAGTAGTTAGACAGAGGCGAGCAGGTAACAAGACTGGAACAGGTGGAAGAAAACGCCAAACGAGACGCAAGAGAGATGGTTCTAAAGAAAACAGATGAAGCCTGAGTGTGTGCAGACGCACTTAGCCATCAAACGCAGTGCATTCTGCCGTAAAGATAACGATACATCTCAGAATAATGCAAATGCAGAGGCTGTGTAGTTCGTATCTCGAAATGCGTTATGTCGTGTCAATAGATTATTGTGGCTGTTAATGCGATTAATTTGTTTCTGTCATTGTACTTTTAGACAGTCATAGTTGGACTGCTATGGAAATGTCTCCTACTGCGATTACGTTTGCGAAAAATTGCGCTGCAAACGATAACGTGCGTTACATTAGCGTTTTCTCTTCTCAAGAGTCTTCAAAATGTCGTTAGAAGGAGTATACCATTCAATTGAGAAAAAGCCTCCCTCGGCATCTCGAAAGATAAAAGCGCTAATTCTTAGGTGCACAGCTTCGAGTGCCACCATATCTCGAAAAGATGGTGAAATATTTGTACCATCCATGTCGCCCGGTTCCACCAGTGTTCGTAGAGGACACTGGAATGTTTCCGGTACTCAGCTTTTTACCTGAGGACGATGACATCCGTAGAATATCAAGGAATTTGATTTGAAGCAACTAACAAATCGAGAAAGCTGGAGATTCTTCTACCTAAGAGTGTCACAGACATTTCTGTGCAACCATGGGGCTACTTCTACACTCATGCTCATAAATTAAGGATAATGCTGATACATGGTGAAACAACGCTCTGGTGGGCGGTTTGCGGGTTTAAATCAGCTCGGGGTATGACCATGTGGTGCATTTGACCTGCGGTCGTCGCACAGTGCCGCTGGCAGCAGACCACATACACAGAGGTGTGTTGGTGCTTTTCAGAGTACGGTGCAGCGAGTAAGTGTGCAGACGTTTTCAGACGTGCTAATGGTAACTGTGTGTTGAAAATGGCTCAAAGAACACATATTGATGACGTTATGAGGGGTAGAATACTAGGGCGACTGGAGGCTGGTCAAACAGCAGGTCATAGCACTGGCCCTCCGTGTGCCACAAAGTGTGACCTCAAAATTAGGGCAACGATTCCAGCAGACAGGAAACGTATCCAGGCGTCCACAGTGTACAACACCACAAGAAGACCTATGTCTCAGCATCAGTGCCCGCAGACGTCCACGGAGTACTGTTGGTAGCCTTGCTCGGGACCTTACCGCAGCCACTGGAACAGTTGCCTGCAGACACACAATCTACAGACGACTGAATAGACATGGTTTATTCGCCCGGAAACCTGCAAGGTGCATTCCACTGACCACTAGTCACAGGAGATCCCGTAAAGCCTGGTGTCAAGAACACAGTACATGGTCATTGGAACAGTGGTTCCAGGTTATGTTCACGGACGAGTCCAGGTATAGTCTGAGCAGTGAGTCTCGGCAGGTTTTCATCTGGCGTGAACCAGGAATCAGATACCAATCCCTTAATGTCCTTGAAAGTGACCTGTATGGAGTTATTTAAAGGAAATAGGAAGCCCCGGATCACTGGTGATGGACAAGCTTGTGATTGTTTTACAGTTTTAATTTGACTCAAAACAGACTTTATTATAATCTTCAATCCGGACATTTGCCCTCTTACTGATGCAAGATACAAATCTTCACTTTGATTGAATTACATAAACACGAATAAAAATCATATTATTTTGCGCCCACAACCAAAGTCATAGATAGTAGCACGGTGAATAATCAATCACAAACAATCATTCTTGTTTAACCATATCTCAAGAGACCTATAACACTATACACAGCCACATAATACCACAACTTCATAAAGAACAAAGAGATCTTAAAGCTTAATAAAACTGAACTGCCCACATAAAGGTCCACAGTGAAACATGCTTATACTAAAAATACAAAGTGGGCCAACCAAGGTCGCAAACCTTGCACACAGGAAAAATAACTAGTTGCACGTTCATTAAAGAAACACAGATGATTGACGTAAGTGTTAAATAAGAAGGTCTAATAATAACTCAACCAATTAAATGACTTACAGAAACGCCAATATTAACAAGATGGCCTCACTTAATTAACGGACATAATGACTCAGAATGATTCCCAAACTGCACTTAACTTTAGAGAACAGCGTTAAGGCCCATAGCAGTGTTTGGAAGCAATAGCGCTACGGCCGGCAGCTAATACGAGCGTTCACTCCACACGGCTTGTGCACAGGCTCACATAGCAGGTGGTATATATTTATATATAGTCCGACCGGCCCCACAATGAGCGGTCCTAACAAGAATCCATAACCGCGCCGACGCCAGGGAACGAGCAGTCTTAACAAATGTCCTGCAGCACAAATAGATTGCATTGAAAACAAGATCAAATCACAGCCACACTGGAATATATAATAAGCACGCCCCCCAAATTCTTAAGGAGCAATACTCTAACATTACCCGTCTCCCAGTAAAATAGCAGGAAACTTAGAGATCACTTGCAGTTGCCTTAAGGCACTTTCAACATTAAAGAAACATACCAAATGCTCCCGTGACAAATGATCACACCGTTAACTCTACGGCTGCCGGGCACGTACAGAACCGCAGCCAGTCCCAAAGTGGACAATATGTCCTAAAACAAGTTAAAATTTTCATGAAAACCACTTAAAACACACACTCCACGGCTGATCAAGACGGAATAAGGAACATCAGCCTCCTTAAAATAGCCACTGTGGAACCACGTTCAGAATCGTCTCCGGCAGCTACCCATGCCACAATAAGTTTCAACACTCTTCTTAATTTAACACAGAATAAAAGTCATACGTAACTTGGAGATTGTAAATTAAGAGCTTGAGACGACGAACCCACCACAATTTTGACCGTCAAGGCGCCCAATGATCGACACCGTACATCCGGCGCGCGCCAGAAGACAAGGGCGGCGAGCACGGCGAGGCCAATCATGCACCACGGTTAGGGACGCGGGCTTGTTTTCAACACAAGTTGGCTCGTTGAACGCCGACCGGAGACTTCCTCGTCACACGTTCACCCGGAAAACCCGCCGGGGGAGCAGTCAAAGATAGCAGGACAGCCGAATATCGATATCAGCGATGCAAGTCGAACACCCTAGCGCCAGCCGCCACTGCTCATATAGAGTAACACTTCAACATCTGAACTGCTGCCTAGGGAGAAATAATGACAAATTGCTTGCTCTTGTCACATGTACTTGAAGATACTATACTACCTCAAAACATATGGTTTGTGAAAGTCACAATTATGTCTGCAAATGACGTAAATATTAATGTAAATGTTGTTCGGTACAGCGTCCTCAGTCACCAGTAAAAATATCTGCATTTATACCGGTTACACCCTTTACATGACACTGAAGATGATATCCAAATACCAGTTTGGTAATTAAATATTTTGTCATCCAGCTCATGAGCTCATGGTGTGCTGCGAGATGACTTTTAACAACGTTTGTATGATTATGTTATTCAGATTGGCGAGAGTTGCATCGAAAACTTACTGTAAACATATTAAGTAAGAATGTAGTTGGGTAAATAGCTGGACAGCTGCAGGCCACGTAAAAATTAAAAATAATTTTAAAAAATGGTTCAAATGGCTCTGAGCACTATGGGACTTAACTTCTGAGGTCATCAGTCCCCTAGAACTTAGAACTATTTAAACCTAAGGACATCACACACACCCATGCCCGAGGCAGGATTCGAACCTGCGGTCGTAGCGGTCACGCGGTTCCAGACTGTAGCGCCGAGAACCGCTCGGTCACCCCGGCCGGCAAAAATAATTAAAAGAAAGGGCGATTACTCTATATGCAGTACGAAGAAGGTATCTGTTCTTTCGGACATGCCCGACCATGCAGCGCTGTAGAATGAAATAATTAAATGAAGACCCTACGTTGTCGACGGGCGTTGATATGCATCAAAGGGGAGAGTTGAAAAGGTGTGCCCCGACCGGGACTCGAACCCGGGACCTCCTGCGTATATGGCAGACGCTCTATCCATCTGAGCCACCAAGAGCACAGAGAATAGTGCGACTGCAGGGACTTATCCCTGGCACACTCCCCGTGAGACCCACATTCCCAACTTAATGTCCACACACTACTTCGTAGTGCCCCTGCCCATTACACTCATTACTCGCGGCAGACAATCTTACCAAATCCCGTAAGAGTTCGGGCACAAACTATATGAAGATGGTATGGGTTCTTTCGGACACTTGACCTTCTTCTTCTGTGCTGGAGGCACACTGATTGCCCGAACTCTTACAGAACTCGGTAACATTGTCTGCCGTGAGTAATGGGCAGGGGCACTACGAATGTAGTGTGTGGAAATTAAGTTGGGAATTTGGGTCTCACGGCGAGCGTGCAAGGGATAAATTCCTGCAGTCGCACTATTCTCTGTGCTCTTGGTGGCTCAGATGGATAGAGCGTCTGCCATGTAAGCAGGAGGTCCCACGTTCGAGTCCCGGTCGGGGCATACATTTTCAACTGTCCCCGTTGATGAGCATCAACGCCTGTCGATAGCGTAGGGTCTTGACTTAATTATCATTTGATTATATGCAGAGTTTATCGACTAATCGATCTCAAAGTTACTGGATACAGAGAAATCTTTAAAAGAAACCATATAGACGTCTGCCTTCACCAGCTTAGTGAACTCACAGGAGACTTGATTCTGAACCACTGGCAGGATATTGGACTGCTGTGCTCGAAATACGAGTGGCAACGTCTTTGTTGTTGTCGCGGCATCTGCCTCGCTTATACACAAGTGGCTATTAAAATTGCTACACCACGAAGATGACGTGATACAGACGCGAAATTTAACCGACAGGAAGAAGATGCTGTGATATGCAAATGATTAGCTTTTCAGAGCATTCAACCAAGGTTCGCGCCGGAGGCGACACCTACAATGTGCTGACATGAGGGAAGTTTCCAACCGATTTCTCATACACAAACAGCAGTTGACCGGCGTTGCCAGGTGAAATGTTTTTGTGATGTCTCGTGTAAGGAGGAAAAATGTGTAACATCACGTTTCCGACTTTGATAAAGGTCGGATTTTAAGCTATCGCGATTTCGGTTTATCGTATCGCGACATTGCTGCTCGCGTTGGGCGAGATCCAATGAGTGTCAGCAGAATATGGAATCGGTGGGTTCAGGAGGGTAATACGGAACGCCGTGCTGGATCCCAACGGCCTCGTATCACTAGCAGGCCAGATGACAGGCATCTTATCCGCCTGGCTGTAACGGATCGTGAAGCCTCGTCTCGATCCCTGAGTCAACAGATGGGGCCGTTTGCAAGACAACAACCATCTGCACGAACAGTTCGACGACGTTTGCAGCAGCATGGACTATCGGTTCGGATACCATGGCTGCGGTTACCCTTGACGCTGCATCACAGACAGGAGCGCCTGCGATGGTGTACTCAACGACGAACCTGGGTGCACCAACTCCAAAACGTCGTATTTCGGATGAATACAGGTTCTGTTTACAGCATCATGATGGTCGCATCCGTATTTGGCGTCATCGCCGTGAACGCACATTGGAAGCGTGTATTCGTCATCGCCATACTGGCGTATCACCCGACGTGGTGGTATAGGGTGCCATTGGTTACACGTCTCGGTTACCTCTTGCTCGCATTGACGGCACTTTGAACATTGGACGTTACATTTGAGATGTGTTACGACCCGTGGCTCTACCCTTCATTCGATCCCTGCGAAACCCTACATTTCAGCAGGATAATGCACGACCGCATGTTGCAGGTCCTGTACGGGCCTTTCTGGATACAGAAAATGTTCGACTGCTGTCCTGGCCAGCACATTCTCCAGATCTCTCACCGATTGAAAACGTCTGGTCAATGGTGGCCGAACAACTGGCTCGTCACAATACGCCAGTCACTACTCTTGGTGAACTGTGGTATCGTGTTGAAGCTGCATGGGCAGCTGTATCTGTACACGCCATCCAAGCTCTGTTTGACTCAATGCCCAGGCGTATCAAGGCCGTTATTACGGCCAGAGGTGGTTGTTCTGGCTACTGATTTCTCAGGATCTTGCACCCAAATTGAGTGAAAATGTAATCACATGTCAGTTCTAGTATAATATATTCATCCAATGAATACCCGTTTATCATCTGCATTTCTTCTTGGTGTAGCCATTTTAATGGCCAGTAGTGTAATTAACAAGCGAGCGAAAATATTTTATCCTATACTTCATTCGCATAAATTCATTTAATATGTTAAACTAAGTTTATATTGTCTATGACCAGTGTATTAATAAAATAAGGAATTCGAATTAAGGAAAATCTTAATCTATCCTCGTGGCTCTGAATTGTAAACCGAATACAGGCCCAGCGTATGTACACAGTCCATTCCGCTGGGCTGTCAGCTTGCCTGTAGAAGCGTGTGTGATGTGTTGTTTGCGCTCGTCTTATTAAACTCCTGCTGCGGGTGCCGGTGCTGGCTGTTTGCTGGCCAAATAAATTAGAAAGCAGCCAGTGAACAAGGCTGCCGCCTGGGCAGAAGGCACTACGCACGTACAGTTCCGTCCACCGCGACCTTAGGTCGGCCCGGCACGATCCGCAAACAAGTCGAGCAGCAGGCGACAGGGGTACTGCTCTGACCTTGCCCGCCTTTAAAAATTACTGCGTTGTGAGCATGCCTCCAATACTGCGCAGTCAGTCACCCTCTTCTGTTATCCTCCCACACTTAGGTGACAAGTCATAGGGTACAGACATGCACTTGTAGAGTGGTAGTGTCACGTACACAAGATATAAAAGGAGAGTGTATCGGCGGAGCCGTCATTTGTACTCAGGTGATTCATGTGAAAAGGTGTCGACGTGATTAACAGACTTTTGATTGCGCAATGGTGGCTATAGGTACATTCATGGGATACTCACTTTCAGATATCGTTAGGGAATTCATTATTCCAAGATCCACAATATCAAGAGCGTGCCGGGAGTAAAAAATTTCAGGGATTACCTCTCACCACGGATAACACAGTGGCCGTCGGTCTTGATTACGAGCGAGAATAGTGGCATTTGCGTAGAGTTGTTAGCAATAACAGACAAGCAACACTGCTTGAAATAGCAGGAGCAATCAACGTGGGACGTACAACGAACGTATCCATTAGGACAGAGCGGCGAAATTTGGCGTTAATTGGACTATGGCAGCAGACGACCGACGCTAGTGCCTTTGCTAGTAACATGCCATCGCCTGCAGCGCCTCTCCTGACATCGGGACCATATCGGTTGGATCCTAGACGACTGGAAAACCGTAGCCTGGTTATATGAGTCCCGTTTATGGGTGCTAAGAGGTGATGGTAGGGCTCGAGTTTGGCGCAAACCCCCTGAAACCATGGACTCAAGTTGTGAGAAGGCACTGCGCAAGCTGGTGGTGGCTCCATAAAGGTGTCGGCTGGAATGGAATGGGCTGGGCCCTCTGGTCCCACTGAACTGATCGTTGACTGGAATGTTTATGCTTGGTTGCTTGAAGACCATTTGCAGCCATTCATGGACTTCATGTTCCCAAAAAACGATGGAATTTTTATGGATGACAGTGCACCATGTTACCGGGCCACAATTGTCTACGACTGGTTTGAAGAACGTTCTGGACAGTTCGATGATGATGATGATGATGATGTTTGGTTTGTGGGACGCTCAATTGCTTGGTTATCAGCGGCCGTACAAATTCCCAACCTTTGCTCAATCCAATCTCGGCACTTTCTTGAACAAAGATGAAGTAATGAGGACAACACAAACAGTCATCTCGAGACAGGTGAAAATCCCTGACCTCGCCGAGAATCGAACCCGGGACCCTGAACAGTTCGAGCGAATGATTTAGCCATCCGGATCACCCGACATGAGTCCCATCGAACTTTTATGGGATATAATCGGACTACCCAGGCAGCATGGCTTATGACTTTTTCAGGGGACGTCCAACAACCTGTGGAGTCCATGCCAAGTCGATTTGCTGCACTACGCGGGGCGAAAAGGAGGTCCTACACGAGATTAGGCGGTATCCCACGACGTCCCATTACATGCTTCGAACCCCCTGGCTCTTCTTCAAGTAGATGTACACAGCTGGCCATTAAAATTGTAACACCAGGGAGCATAGCAAATAAACCAACTATTACTTAGCGTACATACTGGGTGGTTACAATTAAAGTGCAGCTACTCAAAGAGTTCCAGTGCGGGCTGTAATTATCGTATGGCAGCGAAACTTGTTAGACGTTCTAATGCATTCACGCGGAACCGATATACGCTACAAAAAAAATTAGTTCCAATTTTGACCACCAGATGCAAAACTGGCGCAGTGAATACAAGAAAGACGTATAGAAATGTTTCCGTTTGTAATGAATTAGGAGTGATACGCGGACAGAGAAGGTCAAATTAGCGAGCAATGCATGCTGATGATTTTATTACTAACACCCGCTTACACGATTTGCTCAATATGAGCACTGCAGAGATCGACGAGATACTGTACAGCACCAGATCTGCACCTGGTGCCCAAAATAGGAACTAATTTTTTTCAGCGTAAATCGGTCCACACTAACCCATCAGCATACCTGCAAAGTTTCACTGCCATACCATAATTACAGTCCACAGGGGACCTCCGTGAGTAACTTATAAAATAACCACCCGGTATAAAGTATGAAGGAGGAATACATGATTAAATTTGTAGGTCATTTGGCGACCTACACAGTACAAAATTTAGTATACAGAGCTGAAACACCTGACAGCAACAATGGCTGTAACCATGCAACTCATCGATTCGAACTGATCTCGGATAACAGAAACGAGTACGTCGTTTTATGCTGATTTTAGTCTGTACCAGGGTTCATCAAGCACAGCGCCTGGAGACAAGTGTCTCGGCATCCCATGACCAAACGTTTTCGGTGGATACGAGATCTGGAGAATGTGCTAGCTAGAGCACAAGTGAATATTCTCTGTATCAACGTTTGTTACGACGAAAACGGGCAGCAGGGGACAGGGTCTTTCAATAAATAACCCTATGTCTTTTTACAGCCTTTAATAATCACAGGAATACTTCCTCAATTTTGACGTTCCTTTTACACGTGTGCGAAGTTTTGAACAGTTTCGACAGAGCAAGTGTCAGACCCACCATACTTGCTCCGGACACTGCGAGAGGGCTGTACAAGCAATGATCACACGCACTCCTGGAAATGGAAAAAAGAACACATTGACACCGGTGTGTCAGACCCACCATACTTGCTCCGGACACTGCGAGAGGGCTGTACAAGCAATGATCACACGCACGGTACAGCGGACACACCAGGAACCGCGGTGTTGGCCGTCGAATGGCGCTAGCTGCGCAGCATTTGTACACCGCCGCCGTCAGTGTCAGCCAGTTTGCCGTGGCATACGGAGCTCCATCGCAGTCTTTAACACTGGTAGCATGCCGCGACAGCGTGGACGTGAACCGTATGTGCAGTTGACGGACTTTGAGCGAGGGCGTATAGTGGGCATGCGGGAGGCCGGGTGGACGTACCGCCGAATTGCTCAACACGTGGGGCGTGAGGTCTCCACAGTACATCGATGTTGTCGCCAGTGGTCGGCGGAAGGTGCACGTGCCCGTCGACCTGGGACCGGACCGCAGCGACGCACGGATGCACGCCAAGACCGTAGGATCCTACGCAGTGCCGTAGGGGACCGCACCGCCACTTCCCAGCAAATTAGGGACACTGTTGCTCCTGGGGTATCGGCGAGGACCATTCGCAACCGTCTCCATGAAGCTGGGCTACGGTCCCGCACACCGGTCGGCCGTCTTCCGCTCACGCCCCAACATCGTGCAGCCCGCCTCCAGTGGCGTCGCGACAGGCGTGAATGGAGGGACGAATGGAGACGTGTCGTCTTCAGCGATGAGAGTCGCTTCTGCCTTGGTGCCAATGATGGTCGTATGCGTGTTTGGCGCCGTGCAGGTGAGCGCCACAATCAGGACTGCATACGACCGAGGCACACAGGGCCAACACCCGGCATCATGGTGTGGGGAGCGATCTCCTACACTGGCCGTACACCACTGGTGATCGTCGAGGGGACACTGAATAGTGCACGGTACATCCAAACCGTCATCGAACCCATCGTTCTACCATTCCTAGACCGGCAAGGGAACTTGCTGTTCCAACAGGACAATGCACGTCCGCATGTATCCCGTGCCACCCAACGTGCTCTAGAAGGTGTAAGTCAACTACCCTGGCCAGCAAGATCTCCGGATCTGTCCCCCATTGAGCATGTTTGGGACTGGATGAAGCGTCGTCTCACGCGGTCTGCACGTCCAGCACGAACGCTGGTCCAACTGAGGCGCCAGGTGGAAATGGCATGGCAAGCCGTTCCACAGGACTACATCCAGCATCTCTACGATCGTCTCCATGGGAGAATAGCAGCCTGCATTGCTGGGAAAGGTGGATATACACTGTACTAGTGCCGACATTGTGCATGCTCTGTTGCCTGTGTCTATGTGCCTGTGGTTCTGTCAGTGTGATCATGTGATGTATCTGACCCCAGGTATGTGTCAATAAAGTTTCCCCTTCCTGGGACAATGAATTCACGGTGTTCTTATTTCAATTTCCAGGAGTGTATATATAATACTAGAACTGACTTGTGATTACATTTTCACGCGATTTGGGAGCATAGATCCTGATAAATCAGTACCCAGAACAACCACCTCTGGCCGTAATAACGGCATTGATACGCCTGGGCGTTCAGTCGAACAGAGCTGGCTCAAATGGCTCTGAGCACTATGGGACTCAACTGCTGAGGTCATAAGTCCCCTAGAACTTAGAACTACTTAAACCTAACTAACCTAAGGACAACACACACATCCATGCCCGAGCCAGGATTCGAACCTGCGACTGTAGCGGTCGCGCGGTTCCAGACTGTAGCGCCAGAACCGCTCGGCCACCAGCGGCCGGCAAACAGAGCTTGGATGGCGTGTACAGATACAGCTGCCCATGCAGCTTCAACACGATACCACAGTTCATCAAGAGTAGTGACTGGCGTATTGTGACGAGCCAGTTACTCGGCCACCATTGACTAGACCCTTTCAGTTGGTGAGAGATCTGGAGAATGTGCTGGCCACGGCAGCAGTCAAACATTTTCTGTATCCAGAAAGGCCCGTACAGGACCTGCAACATGCGGTCGTGCATTATCCTGCTGAAATATAGGGTTTCGCAGGGATCGAATGAAGGGTAGAGCCACGGGTCGTAACACATCTGAAATGTAACGTCCACTGTTCAAAGCGCCGTCAATGCGAACAAGAGGTCACCGAGACGTGTAACCAATGGCACCCCGTACCATCATGCCGGGTGATACGCCAGTATGGCGATGACGAATGCACGCCTTCAATGTGCGTTCTCCGCGATGTCGCTAAACACGGATGCGACCATCATGATGCTGTAAACAGAACCTGTATTCATCCGAAATATGACGTTTTGGAGTTGGTGCTCCCAGGTTCGTCGTTGACTACACCATCGAAGGCGCTCCTGTCTGTGATGCAGCGTCAAGGGTAACCGCAGCCATGATCTCTGAGCTGATAGTCCGTGCTGCTGCAAACGTCGTCGAACTGTTCGTGCAGATGGTTGTTGTCTTGGAAACGTCCCCATCTGTTGACTCAGGGATCGAGACGTGGCTGCACGTTCCTTTACAGTCATGCGGATAAGATGCCTGTCATCTGCCCTGCTAGTGATACGAGGCCGTTGGGATCCAGCACGGCGTTCCGTATTACCCTCCTGAACCCACCGATTCCATATTCTGCTAACAGTCATTGGATCTCGACCAACGCGATCAGCAATGTTGCGATACGATAAACCGGAATCGCGATAGGCTACAATCCGACCTTTATCAATGTCGGAAACGTGATGGTATGCATTTCCCCTCTTTACACGACGCATCACAACGTTTCACCAGGCAACGCCTTTCAACTGCTGTTTGTGTATGAGAAACCGGTTGGAAACTTTCCTCATGTCAGCACGTTGTAGGTTTTGGTTCAGATGGCTCTGAGCACTATGGGACTTAACTGCTGTGGTCATCAGTCCCCTAGAATTTAGAACCATTTAAACCTAACCAACCTAAGGACATCACACACATCCATGCCCGAGGCAGGTTTCGAACCTGCGACCGTGGTGGTCGCGCGGTTCCAGACTGTAGCGCCTAGAACCGCTCGGCCACTTCGGCCGGCCGTTGTAGGTTTTGCCACCGGCGCCAACCCTGTGTGAATGCTCTGAAAAGCTTATCATTTGCATATCACAGCATCCTCTTCCTGTCGGTTAAATTTCGCGTGTGTTTTTCGTGGTGCAGCAATTGTAATGGCCAGTAGTGTATTTCTTGTAAATATTGTTTGATGTGTTTTTATATATAAATTTTCTCTAGGAAATAAACGCCTACGTTTTCAAAACTCGTGAGCAAGACTTTTCTTACTGTCTTACAAACAAAAATTTTTCAGAAACATCTGTTTTCAATTTGTTCATTAATAAATGTTGTGATTGATAGCGTATTAATTTTGATACTAAACTCCCAACGATAGGTAGGCCTGTCTCCAAACTTCACTTTCACCGTTCGCCGGTGGTGCACCGTTACACACCTCCGTTTGACGGTTACGCCTCCCTTCGTTCCGTTCCGCTGGCGTTCATTGTAAATCGTCCTCCTGCTCTGGCTGCTGTGCCGTCGCTTTGCGAACTGCTTGTCCGTTGTCGTTGGCGTAACGAGGCTGTGGGTTCGCACACCACACCGCACCGCAGCCGGCCCAGCAGAAACGGGCAGACCCGAACGTCTGGCTGCGCACCCTACCTCCCGCTTCCCCCTCCCCCTCTTCCTCCTGCCCCTCCCCACCCACTGCTGCCATTAGGCCGGCTCGGCTGTGTTTGGAGAGGAATCTCGCGGGCCTCCAAATTACAGGCCCCGTGTGTGTGTGTGTGTGTGTGTGTGTGTGTGCGCGCGCGCGGCCGGCCTTCACGTGCCTTCTTCCGCGCGCCCGCCTCTTCTCCTGGACCCTCGGGTCTTACCACTTTGTTTCGCAACGAAAATCAATACTGGACATAGTCATTACTACAGCGATTTCAATCGGTCCATCGCGTACTCGGGGGCCGAAACCCGCCCTGGCAAAGAGTGCGTGATTTGTCACGCATGTCATGACTTGTGAATTGCTACTCCGTAATTCGGTCGGCGTGTAAAAACTAGTACATATCGCGGCTACACAGTAGCGCTTCTGTCTTTTTTTATTTTTTTTATGACGCGCGTAACATGAAACCCTCTTCATGCAGAATAACACTATCGCCCTTGTACAGACATTTATTTCTGAGGCGTGCTTTATGACTAGGGCTATAAAAGTAACGACTAAATTTTTCACGATATACATTCGGTATTATCTAGACACATAACTTACCCGTTACAAACTCTTCTTTGCTAGTTACTTTTGTTACTAAATCTCATTATGTGTGAATATTTTCTGAAGTTTACTGTGGACCTTCCTCTGAATGTAAATTGTCGACAGTAATCACAGTGTTATTTACTGTATGTCCTGGCTTTTCTCTGAACAAAGAGAAATGACACCGTGCGCTTATTTTCTGCTACGTGATGACTGCACTACATAATGAGAATATATACTGAATTGTAGTTCGCGTCGACTCATAAGACTAGTACAAGCCGTTGTAAAATAGTATGATTCAGCTCATATCACACTTTTTCAATCGAATTTAACACTTTGCAACAAACGTAGGTGCGGCGAACAAACTGATTTCGGAGACACAAAGTTACAGAACACGTCACTCAGGAATTGTTCCCGCACGGCGATTGACTTCACAGGGTTAAAGAAATGCATCTGAGAGTAAGCAACTGGAGACTTAGGAATACTAACAACTTGGCCCGGACCCGACATGAAGTGAACGCGGGGAAGAAAATGGGGCGAATGGAAAAATACATTACCGACAAAAAAATCGCAACACCAAAAAGTAATTAGTGTAGAGTAATGAAATTTAGCGAATACATCTGTCTGGCTAACATATTTAAGTGATTAAGTTGCAAGACCACAGATTACTGTAATCGCAATGTAAAGCCCTGCAAATGTGAAACTCTGGTACGTTAGTAACCAGCGTAGCGGCCAGAATATTGAATGCAAGCATGAAAACGTGCACAAGTGCGGATGTGAGTTTGTGGAATGGAGTTCGATGCCTGTTGCACTCCTACTGTTGAAACAACCCTTTAGAAAAATTTATGAATTACTGTGCTGGTAAACACCTTACGTTATTTGATTTTCAAACAGCTGAGGAAAACTGAACGTACTCAGACATTTCTCTCTTTACTTACCTCTGACAATCACTAAACTGACACACAATACTTTTATCACAACGCATTCTGACTTTCACTAATCCCTACAAAAGAGTGGCCATGACTAATCGAACTACTGCAATACAGCGAGCGCCAATACTGCCAGCTAAACAAAAGATTCCAACTACTTAAGGCACTAACTACTGATAGGCATAGTTACCAAATGAAAGATTTTGATAGAGAACAAACTGTGTATTTAACTTAATAGTGTTCAAAAGTCATAATATATATATCAGTTCATGACATCCAGTCTTACAAATTTCGTTTTTTCCGACGGAGACACGTCCAGATCGTCCGCTCTGAAAACTCTGCCATCTCTCTTCCCACATCCACCACTGCTGGCGGCTCACCTCCAACTGCGCAACGCTACTTGCTGTTCACATCCAACTGCCCAACACTACAATAGCAAATATTCCAACAATGCAAATCAGCCACAGACTGCACACAGCACAGAGTCAGTGATTTTCATACAGAGCGCTACGTGGCGTTACCAGCATAAAAACCTAAACAGCCTACTTACACTATCAATACTCTGGCCGTTATCGCTGTTTGTGGACGACGACGGATGTGTGCTCGATTGGAGACACATTTGGCAGCCTGCTGGGTTACAACAGCGGTCTGTGCGCGAGCGTTATCCTGTTGGAAATCTCCCCTGGAATGCTGTTCATAAAGGCAGCACTGTAGTCGAGTCAACAGACTGTCACACAAATTTGCAGTCAGGCTGCGTGGGATATCACGAGAGGGCTCCTGCTGTCATGCGAAATCGCACCCTAGACAATAACTCCACGTGTAGATCCAGCGTGTCTCTGCCGCAGACAGCTTGCTTGCAGACGATCATCTGGCTTCCTTCTAACCAATACAGGGCCATCACTGGCACCAAGGTAGCACCAGCTTTAATTAGAAAACACAATACACCTCGTTCAAATCCACTCAGGTGGTGTTAATGGCGTCATTGTCGCATTACAGCCATTCGTGATTAACATCAACTCACCACGTCCAATCTCAAAAGTAACTCAAGCTCGCGACTGTTACAGCGTGTATTTAAAGCAAGTACACTCCATGTACAGAGCATGTCGGCTTTTTCGGCACTGGTAAATCACATCGTCCACTAACGACCCACTGCTTGTACTGTCACCCACTGATTAGCAAGTCGCAGCCCACTCAAGGAACACACAAGCACGTTGTAAACAAACATAACAACATCGTCCCTAGCAACTAAGCAGATTGAACGGCACAAATTATTGTCGGCTTGGAAATTTATCAAAATGCGATACCTCGTAAACGACTCGCACTAGAATCCTGCAACAATCACCACCGATATCCTAATTTATCTTACTTTTAGTTCAGATGGTTCAAATGGCTCTGAGCACTATGGGACTTAACATCTGAGGTCATCAGTCCCCTCAAACTTAGAACTACTTAAACCTACCCGAGGCAGGATTCGAATCTGCGACCGTAGCGGTCGCGCGGTTCCAGACTGAAGCGCCTAGAACCGCTCGGCCACACGGGCAGGCTTACTTGTAGTCTGTTAATATCAATAGGCATTGTTCCATTTTTAAAAAAGTGTATGTTTTTTCACAAAAAATACACTGCGAAAATTGCACATCAATAGCACTTTCCATTGCCGCAAAATTTTCGGTGCAAGTTTTAGGTGATTCACCCTGAACAGCTCTGTACAAGCCCTTATTTCTCTATCTTGTCTTCGTGGTTCTTACTCGCAATGTACTTTAGTGGCAACAGAACCGTTCTGCAGTCAGTCGCAAATGTCTAAATTTTCTCAATATTACTTCTAGAAAAGAACGGTGTCTTCCCTGCAAGGATCCCCATTTGAATTCACGGAGGATTTCAGTAACATTCGCGTGATGATCGAACGTACCTGTAACAGATCTGGCAGCACTCTTCTGAATTGCTTCGATGTTTACTTTCACCAGACCCACGTAGTTTGTCATTGCGAAGAATAATGAACCAAACTCAAGAGCCAAACATCTGGTAGACCTGGCTAATATCGTGTAGATTCCACGCGAGAGCGCAAAAGTCCCGTAACACGACGTGGCATGGTCTCGACTAATGTCTGAAGTAGTGCTGGAGGGAATTGACACTGTGAAACGTGCAGGGCCGTCCATAAATCCGTAAGAATGCGAGGGGGTGAGAGAATGCGAGGGGGTGAGAATCTCTTCTGAGCAGCACGGCCGGCCGCGGTGGCCGAGCGGTTCTAGGCACTTCGGTCCGGAACCGCGCGACTGCTACGGTCGCAAGTTCGAATCCCGCCTCGTGCATGGATGTGTGTGATGTCCTTAGGTTAGTCAGATTTAAGTAGTTCTAAGTTCTAGGGAACTGATGACCTCAGATGGTAAGTCCCATAGTGCTCAGAGCCATTTGAACCATTTTTTTGAATTTGAGCAGCACGTTGCAAGGCTTCCCAGATATGTTCATGTCTGGGGATTTTGGTGGCCAGTGGAAGTGTTTAAGCTCAGAGGAGTGCTCCTGAAACCATTCTGTAGCAATTCTGGAATGTGGGGGTCGCATTGGACTGCTGGAATTGCCCAAGTCCGTCGGAACGCACAATGGACGTGAATGGATGCAGGTGATCAGACAGGATGCTTACGTACGTGTCACCTGTCACAGTCGTACCTAGAGGTATCACTGGCCCCATATCATTCCAACTGCACACGCCCCACACCATTACAGAGCCTCTACCAGCTTGAACAGTCTCCTGCTGACATTCAGGGTCGATGGATTCATGAGGTTGTCTCAATAACCGTACATGTCCATCCACTCGATACAATTTGAAACGAGACTCGTCCGACCAGTCAATATGTTTCCAATCATAAACAATGCGATGTCGGTGTGGAAGGGTGCAAATGGTTCAAATGGCTCTGAGCACTATGGGACTAAACTTCTGAGGTCATCAGTCCCCTAGAACTTAGAACTACTTAAACCTAACTAACCTAAGGACATCACACACATCCATGCCAGAGGCAGGATTCGATCCTGCGACCGTAGCGGTCGCGCTGTTCCAGACTGTAGCGCCTAGAACCGCTCGGCCACCCCGGCCGGCGGTTTTGAAGGGCTCAGGCGACGCTATGTGGTGCAGTCATCAAGGGTACACGAATGCGCCTTCGGGTCCGAAAGCCCATATGGTTCGCACGCCAACACTTGTTGATGACCCAGCACTGAAATCTGTAGCGATTTGCGGAAGGGTTCCATTTCTGTCACGCTGAGCGATTCTCTTCAGTCGTCCTTCGTCCCGTTCTTGCACGATCTTTTTTGGGCCACAGGAATGCCAGAGATTTGATTTTTTTACCGGATTCCTGATATTCTCTGTACTGTCTCGAAATACTCGCACGGGAAAATACCCACTTAATCGCTACCTCGGAGATGCTGTGTCCCATCGTCGTACGCCGACTATAACACCATGTTGAAACTCACTTAAATCTTGATAAGCTGCCAGTGCAGCAGCAGTGAACGAGCTAACAACTGTGCCAGACACTTTTTTCTTATATAGCCGTTGCCGGCTGCAGTGCCGTATTCTGCCTGTTTTCATATCTCTGAATTTGGATGCACATTCTTATACCAATTTCTTTGGCACTTCAGTGTATTTAGTCTCTTTACTAAATTACCAGCTCACACAGCTGAACTTGAGTGGGGCCATACTTGATAACAATTAATGTCTCCATGTAGAGACAGTGCTTATGTTATCCCGCAGCTGTACATTCAGTTAATGAAAGGCCACTCCAGATACTGATATGTGCTTTATTTAGTCCACGACCGTTTCTGGCCTTCACAACCAACAATTTTCTAATGTAATTGCTTAGGCTTCCGCGGCCAGAATCAGTCGACATAAAAGTCGTAATGTAAAAAAACTACTGCTGCTGGAGAAAAACCAACGTTTCGGCCACGGTTGCAGCGGCCTTCTTCTTCATATGACCCAGAAGACGTCCGCTGCAACCGTGGCCGAAACGTTGGTTTTTCTCCAGCAGCAGTAGTTTTTTACATTATGACGCGGTACTATACCCAGAAAACTTTTATGTCGACTATTTTCAAGTGAATCTCAAAATTTTACTGTTGCGAAGCAAGGTCAGAATCAAAGTAAAGTACGTATCAGGAACTGTAGAGTCTTTTCATTAACTAAATGAAAGAATATCTTTTTGCTGTTGCACAATGAAATGTAATGAAATGAGCCCCTGACGGGGCAAGTCCGGCCGCCTTGGTGCAGATCATATTACATTCGACGCCACATTGGGCGACCTGCGCTCCGGATGGGGATGAAATTATGATGAAGACAACACAACACTCAGTCCCTGAGCGGAGAAAATGCCCGACCCAGCCGGGAATCGAACCCGGGCCCATAGGACGGCAATCCGTCACGCTGACCACTTTTTTAAAAATTCTTTGTTGATCTCATTTTGTTCCATTTTGTTCGTTGTATATGATCGGGGCGGACATCTCATGACACCCGTTCAGGTTGTTCGTTGATCCGTTCACTCAGTTTTTTTTATTACAGAGGGTAGCTAAACCCTTTAATAAAACACGCTGAGCTACCGAGCCGGCGAGTACTCAGCTATCGCGGCGAACTGCGGTTGCACAATGTGTTGGTGGTCACTAGGTGCGCGTGATGATAAAGCCTTGAGCGTTCCGAAACCGATAACGATTACGAAACATTAAGTACAGCTGTGGGAAGTGGTTATCGTAGTAAAGGGAATGAGCAGTTGACTACTCTTCAGAACAAGTGTGTTTATGCTGGCGTCAGCCGGCCGAAGTGGCCGTGCGGTTCTAGGCGCTGCAGTCTGGAACCGCGAGACCGCTACGGTCGCAGGTTCGAATCCTACCTCGGGCATCGATGTGTGTGATGTCCTTAGGTTAGTTAGATTTAACTAGTTCTGAGTTCTAGGGGACTAATGACCTCAGAGGTTGAGTCCCATAGTGCTCAGAGCCATTTGAACCCATTTTGAACTCTGCTGGCGTCCCAGCAAGGTGTAAAGTGTTAGGATACACATAGTTCGCATGCTGACGAGAGCTCGTGCTTATCGCGGTGTTGTCTCCGTTTGTGTTCGCAGGAGAGGTGCGGTGCTTCTGCAACGTGCCGCCGTGCATCACGACGGGCTACATGTGCAAGTCGGCGCTGGGCGCCTGCTTCAGCGAGGCGCGGCTCGGCTCCGCCCCCGCGGGGCCCGGCGCCCGCCTCCACGGCTGCCTCGACATGCTGCACAGGTAGGCTACAGGCCGGCCACCGCCCCGCCCTGTCGCTCCACGACACTTCACGCCTTGAAGCCTTCCTGTCGCCTCTTCGGCAGCGGTTACGGTCACACCGATGTCGGTGGATTCCGCCGACGACCGACGTCGGCAGAGGACGTTCTTTCCTTTAGAATCAACACATTAGTACGTGCACGGTCACAGTGCAGCCTCTCTCATCGCCCAAACTTATTTCTGGAAACCCAGAATCTACTCTGTAGGAATAAACATCGTGTGAGTCCCAACTCGCTTTATTTGTTCATGAGACCCAGAAAACATTAGATACAGGCTCACAGGTAGATGCCATTTTCCTTGACTTCCGAGGGCGTTCGATACAGTTCCGCACTGTCGCCTGATAAACAAAGCAAGAGCCTATGGAATATCAGGCTAGCTGTGTGGCTGGATTGAGGAGTTTTTAGCAAACAGAACACAGCATGTTGTTCTCAATAGAGAGACGTCTACAGATGTTAAAGTAATCTCTGGCGTGCCACAGGGGAGTGTTATGGGACCATTGCTTTTCACAATATATACAGGGTGGTCCATTCATAGTGACCGGACCAAATATCTCACGAAATAGGCATCAAACGAAAAAACTACAAAGAACGAAACTCGTCTAGTTTGAAGGGGGAAACCAGATGGCGCTATGGTTGGCCCGCCAGATGGCGCTGCCATAGGTCAAACGGATATCAACTGCGTTTTTTAAAATAGGAACCCCCATTTTTATTACATATTCGTGTAGTACGTAAAGAAATATGAATGTTTTAGTTGGACCACTTTTTTTCGCTTTATGATACATGGCGCTGTAATAGTCACAAACGTATAACTACGTCGTATCACGTAACATTCCGCCAGTGCGCCGGTATTTGATTCGTGATACATTACCCGTGTTAAAATGGACCGTTTACCAATTGCGGAAAAGGTCGATATAGTGTTGATGTATGGCTATTGTGATCAAAATGCCCAACGGGCGTGAGCTATGTACGCTGCTCGGTATCCTGGACGATATCATCCAAGTGTCCAGACAGTTCGCCGGATAGTTATGTTATTTAAGGATACGGGAAGTGTTCAACCATATGTGAAACGTCAACCACGACCTGCAACAAATGGTGTTTTAGCTGCTGTCACGGCTAATCCGCATATCAGTAGTAGACAAATTGCGCGAGAATCGGGAATCTCAAAAACGTCGGTATTGAGAATGCTACATCAGCATCGATTGCACCCGTACCACATTTCTATGCACGAGGAATTGCATGGCGACGACTATGAACGTCGTGTACAGTTCTTCCAGTGGGCACAGGGGAAATTACGGGACGATGACAGATTTTTGGGAAACGTTCTATTAAGCGACGAAACGTCATTCACCAACAGCGGTAACGTAAACCGGCATAATATGCACTATTGGGCAACGGAAAATCCACAATGGCTGCGACAAGTGGAACATCAGTGACCTTGGCGGGTTAATGTATGGTGCGGCATTATGGGAGGAAGGATAATTGGCCCCCATTTTATCGATGGCAATCTAAATGGTGCAATGTATGCTGATTTCCTACGTAATTTTCTACTGATGTTACTACAAGATGTTTCACTGCATGACAGAATGGCGATGTACCTCCAACATGAGGGATGTCCGACACATAGCTCGCGTGCGGTTGAAGCGGTACTGAAGACCATATTTCATGACAGGTGGATTGGTCGTCGAAGCCCCATACCATAGCCCGCACGTTCACCCTATCTGAAGTCCCCGGATTTCTTTCTGTGGGGAAAGTTGAAGGATATTTGCTATCGTGATCCACCGACAACGCCTGACAACATGCGTCAGCGCATTGTCAATGGATGTGCGAACATTACGGAAGGCGAACTACTCGCTGTAGAGAGGAATGTCGTTACACGTATTTCCAAATGCATTGAGGCTGACGGACATCATTTTGAGCATTTATCGCCTTAATGCGGTATTTACATGTAATCACGCTGTAACAGCATGCGTTCTCAGAAATGATAAGATCACAAGGGTACATGTTTCACATTGGAACAACCGAAATAAAATGTTCAAACGTACCTACGTTTTGTATTTTAATTTAAAAAAACCTACCTGCTACCAACTGTTCGTCTAAAATTGTGAGCCATATGTTTGTGACTATTACAGCGCCATCTATCACAAAGCGAAAAAAGTGGTCCAACTAAAACATTCATATTTCTTTACATACTACACGAGTATGTAATAAAAAATGGGGGTTCCTATTTTAAAAAACGCAGTTGATATCCGTTTGACCTATGGCAGCGGCATCTAGCGGGCCAACCATAGCGCCATTTGGTTTCCCCCTTCAAGCTAGACAAGTTTCGTTCTTGTAGTTTTCTCGTTTGACGCTTATTTCGTGAGATATTTGGCCCGGTCACGATCAATGGACCACCCTGTATAAATGACCTAGTACATAGTGTCGGAACGTCCATGCGGCTTTTCGCGGATGATGTTGTAGTATACAGAGAAGTTGCAGCATTAGAAAATTGCAGCGAAATACAGGAAGATCTGCAGCGGATAGGCACTTGGTGCAGGGAGTGGCAACTGACACTTAACAAAGACAAATGTAATGTATTGCGAATACATAGAAAGAAGGATCCTTTATTGCATGATTATATGATAGCGGAACAAACACTGGTAGCAGTTACTTTTGTAAAATGTCTGGGAGTATGCGTACGGAACGATTTGAAGTGGAATGATCATATAAAATTAATTGTTGGTAAGGCGGGTGCCAGGTTGAGATTCATTGGGAGAGTCCTTAGAAAATGTAGTCCATCAACAAAGGAGGTGGCTTACAAAACACTCGTTCGACCTATATTTGAGTATTGCTCAGCAGTGTGGGATCCGTACCAGGTCGGGTTGACAGAGAAGGTAGAGAAGATCCAAAGAAGAGCGGAGCGTTTCGTCACAGGGTTATTTGGTAAGAGTGATAGCGTTACGGAGATGTTTAGCAAACTCAAGTGGCAGACTCTGCAAGAGAGGCGCTCTGCATCGCGGTGTAGCTTGCTGTCCAGGTTTAGGGAGGGTGCGTTTCTGCATGAGGTGTCGAATATATTGCTTCCCTCTACTTATACCTCCCGAGCTGATCACGAATGTAAAATTAGAGAGATTCGAGGGCGCACGGAGGCTTTCCGCCAGTCGTTCTTCCCGCGAACTATACGCGACTGCAACAGGAAAGGGAGTTAATGACAGTGGCACGTAAAGTGCCCTCCGCCACACACCGTTGGGTGGCTTGCGGAGTATAAATGTAGATGTATTTCGGACGTCAGTCGTTGAAATTCAAATCAGTTTGTTTTCTTCGGCCGTATCGACCCACCCGACACGAGAAATGAATTTTGAGAAACTGGTAAGTTTAGTCAAAGAAGGCGTTTGTGACATCCTGACGATGAAAATATGATAATCGGGATATAGTTTCGAATCTGTGACCTGAAATCGTAGGTTTATTTCAAACCACAAGCACGCAAAATCTTTAGCGGAAATTCTAGGTATAAGTTATAACCTCAAAAAAAATAATATTTCAGTTGAGAAGACTGGCGTATGTTAGGCTTAAAATTGCTGCAGTGGATCTTTTTATGGTTGTGTTAGGTGGACAGTATCTGTCTACAAATTATAATTACTGCTTACTCGCGTTTTGATGCCAGAAGAGTGGTGACACTGTATCTGATACTCACATTAATGATCCACTTCCGGCTCAAGTTAAACTAGAAGATATACTTTGATATTTGACTTCTGGAGATTACATCTTTCCAGTATTTAGACCTATACCACATTCTGAAAAGTACAATTTGAAAGTTTTTGTGTGATGTGTTGGATGCTATTCACGATGCGCTAAAGGCTAATTTAGAAGCTAACATTTTTACTTTCGTGGAGATATGCCACTAATTGAAGGCAGTTTGTTTGTTGACATAAGCGTTTCGCTGCATTTATTTTGGAAGCATCATCAGTGGCCTGTAATACATGTTCCTTTTATACATATAATAAACGTATTATGTGGTAGATAACATATGCTGCTATATTACATTTTGTCGTGCCTTTCTGTCTTTTTTAGGTTAAAATAAACTTTTGTCATTTTTTCTGTTTTCCATCTTTCCCCTAGTTGCTTCAAATTCGTGGAGTTAAGTACCGTCTATGCAACTAACTGAAGGCGGTTTGTTTCTTGCCATACGCGCTTCGCTTCGTTTATTTGGGAAGCATCGTCAGTGGCCTGTAATACATGTTCCCTTTTATACATACAAAAAAATGACTAACATTTTTAGACTCGCATCCCAAATATTACGAAATATGAAAACTTGTCAGTTCCTTTCTCAAATCCACTGGACATGTGCTTAAGGACCATTGAAGTTTCCACTATTAGAATCTGATTTTCTGAATATACTGCTAGAATTGGATTAATTTTCACCGTTTTTTCAATACGTTGAACTGCTGTGAAATAACAAATCTTCCTTTCATGAATTAAGTAATACTTACTCACATATAAATTTTATCTATGCATCTTGTAATAGAAACATCATTTATTGTCACAACGTAAATGAACCGTTATGCGCTCTTAATCTCAATGACAGTACGTTTATACACCGAAGTCGTACATCCTACCACTGTAGCATAATAAACCATACTTATCACAACGTGTTTTGGAGAGATCCTTAATGTGATGTATCACTGAAACTACGTATCTTCATATTACACACGTATGAAATATACGAAAAATATCAATTACGGCATGTTGGCCTCAAAGGTGGCGGTGACTTCTGACTCTAACGGGTCGTGGGAGAAGGAAAGTAAGGTCACAAAGTTGAAACTGTTTAATTTTTATGGCATAGTATTTTTCCTTTCAGCTCATATATTCGTTAAACTAATCTGGTAATTCCAGTAACCGAGGACAGAGTGTACAGTAAGTCTGCAGGCTTTCGTGGCCGTTGTCACTGAAGTTAAAATCTTCTGATTTATTAGGCCGCGTCATGTTTCTTCAAAAATGTTCGACGTTTCGACCCCTCTACTGCTAGTACACTCCTCTGCTGGGATCTTCCTCAGGCTCTTTTGGTGTCCTCTACTGCTTGAACACTCTAGCACCAAAAGATCCTGAGGAAGATCCCAGCAGAGGAGTGTACTAGCAGTAGAGGACACCAAAAGATCCTGAGGAAGATCCCAGCAGAGGGGTCGAAACGTCGAACATTTTAGAAGAACAATCTACGAATATATCTCCGGTACTCGGTGTCTGAGGGCCACAACTTTTCTGCAACCAACTGTGTCTCCGTCTTCAATACGCCGCCGTGGCAGCTACCTGCAGAGAGTGGCAGCATCAGATCTTAAACCTTAGATGCCACCTAATTTAAATTAGACCTCAATATTCATCTGTAGTAAACCTGTGATTGCCAAGCGAAGCAGTAACACTGTCCTAATTAATACAAAGTGCAGACTGAGAATCTTAAGTCGTTAATTTCACCTGTATGGAGTTATCACGAGAGACGGAAGAACACAGTGTTTAGAGTTCATGGGGCAAGCTGGTTTTCACACTGGTCAGGTCAGCAAATATAAAGGGTCTTTCCGTGATGATGGTGAAGCTTTGTAAAGTACTTGTATGAAACAGTTACTTCTGTACCTCATAACTAGAAAGTGGCTCTGGACGGTACGGCTACCAAGTAGTTCCGGGTGTCCAGTGTTTAACTGTAGGGTCATTTACTAGACTGTGGCTCGTCTATCAGCTATTAAAAGCTGGCGACGGTACTTTTCTCAGATTGGGCTTGTCACGATACATCTTCCGCAAGGCGCCACGGGAAACGCCCGTTGGATGCACGACCCTTGCTTCGGCCACCCGCAATCTGACCGCTGTCAAACGCACTCTCGTGCTGACAGTCAGTGCAAGACCTGACTCGAGATCCTAGTCACATGACACACCGAACCGTTGCCTGTTGCTATAAAACTGTTTCTGGACTTTACAAAAACCATTTCATTCAATACTACGTCGACGCCTCCCGAAGGAAATGTTTCTCCGTGGGTTATCTAATCAGATTTGCAAATGGATAAAAATTGACTGACAGGTGGGATGTCCAAATTATACAACTTACTGACACTCAAGTAATATGTTGAAGTGATGCCTGATGTGCTCCTAGTGAAAGTAACGGGACCATTTATGTCGACGATATACACCAATAATATTGCTGACAGTATTAGCTGTAATCTTAGGCTTTTCGAATATTATGCTCTTATCTGTGAAGACATTCTATCCGATAAAAATTCCAAAAAAATTAAAGTAGAATTGCAGAAAATATCAGCTTGATGGAAACGCTGGCAGGAGCAGCTACAAGTAGAGAAATGCAAAGCTGTGAGCTTCAGGAAACCTAAAAAATGCTGTATCCTTCGACTATCGGATTAATGAATCACGACTTAAGTCAGCCAGTCTGTAGAAGTGAGAAGTGAGGCGACCACACACGAGGGCTATTCGGAAAGTAAGATCCGATCGGTCGCGAAATGTAAAGCAAAGTTAAATCGAAAATGTTTTATTTGCAACAATTTGCTACATCTTCCAGTTACTTCTCGGCATAGTCGCCGATCCGACTTACACTTAAGACATTTGTCGTAGCGTTGTATCAACTTACCTTCGTCATAGAAAGTAAACACTTGTGCTCTCCGCGTGACCGCTACGGTCGCAGGTTCGAATCCTGCCTCGGGCATGGATGTGTGTGATGTCCTTAGGTTAGTTAGGTTTAAGTAGTTCTAAGTTCCATGGGACGGATGACCTCAGAAGTTAAGTCCCGTAGCGCTCAGAGCCATTTGAACCATTTTGCTCTCCGCCGCTTCTCTGTGTTGGTCTGCAGTTCGTTGTCTGTGCCAAAATGTTGTACTGGTTTTCTAGGCATCTGTAGGTGCTCAGAACCGAAAAGATTGGCGTGACGCGATCGACAGTCATACCAGAGACACTGCCCTACACATCTGTGCAGAGCTTCATCGGATTTTCACTGTCGTTTCCATTTATCGACTTATCGGATCTTATTTTCCGAACAGCCCTGGTAGCTTCTGGTTTAGATGAAGCAGATCACAATTCGTTGAGAGAGGATAGTGGATAACTTGTCTTGACTCGGAAATATTTTAGTCAGTTATCTCAGCACCTCTGGACAACCCCCGAAATGAGTCGAGGGGCGAGGCTGAACTCATGACAGGAAAAAGCCATCTTCTGGATTTTGGCCTCTAGACGGGAATAAAGGTGATCATCTGTAGACGCGGTGTTCCAGAAAGGTAATGAAGAGGGTCGCGTGCAACCAGATCCGAGTGGGAAAACTCACTTAGGTAACTTGTAAATGGTCAGCCGTGGGCAGTAGTTCAAATGGCTCTGAGCACTATAGGACTTAACATCGGAGGTCATCAGTCCCCTAGAACTCAGAACTACTTAAACATAACTAACCTAAAGACATCACACACATCCATGCCCGAGGCAGGATTCGAACCTGCGACCGTAGCGGTCCTGCATTTCCAGACTGAAGCGCCTAGAACCGCTCGGCCACCGCGGCCGGCGTGGGCAGTAGTGAAAAGTCGTAGAGTCACTGAGTAGTGAGTAATTATGGAGTTAGCAGGGTACCAATAAAGGCGCCAAAACTGAATGACAGCAGCTACTGACGGAACAATAGTACTTCATTCGCGAGAAGACGGCGATGTTCCGGGCAACGCAACAACAACTGATAGATGAGTAGCTGGAGTCTTACAGCTGCCTTATGTATGTTTCATTGAATAGTGTAGAACAGAGAGAGTCTTCTTCTCGACTAGCAGTGTAGGGGATTCCATTTAGTACCTGTCTTCTGTGAGTTACGCCAAGGGGCCAGTGATATAACAGTTAGGCTAAGAGGCCACTGAGTTAGGCAAAGTCACCATTAATGTCGTAGAAGACAAAACAACAATTGCCTTTGTGTCTGATCTAGCCAATCCAAGAGAACAAGGAGCCAGGGGACTCTTGTCTCTTGATAGTTGGAAGCCCACGTGTAGCACGACGGAATCACAGTGAAAAGAGTTTTAGGCGCTACAGTCTGGAATCGCGCGACCGCTACGGTCGCAGGTTCGAATCCTGCCTCGTGCATGGATGTGTGTGATGTCCTTAGGTTAGTTAGGTTTAAGTAGTTCTAAATTCTAGGGGACTGATGGTCTCAGAAGTTAATTCCCATAGTGCTCAGAGCCATTTGAACCATTTTTGAAAAGAGTTTCGACAGTAAAAAGTTGGTACCAGGTGTACCTAAAGTATATATGTTAGCTGGTCAGACACCTCACATAGAAATATGCCTCAAGGTAAATAAATTTATTTAATGTATTCATATCACTTTGCTACTTTGGCAGATCACCAGCCCTGTCAAAGATCTTTCTCTGTTCCCCAACAACAACCTTAAAACAACCAAAGAGGTTCTACTCCCTCTCCACTCCACTATGAAGGCTAATTAGGGGAAAAGACAGCGAAAAGTATTGTCGTCAATGTCATGATTACAATACGCAGCACACCACATGTTTATTGGTAGCATTAACCTGTGCTGGGACGCGGAAAACTGTTGTTTGTCTAGAAGAAGAAATTTGTTGTAAGGTCTTAAGGGACCAAACTGCTGAGGTCATCGGTCCCTAAGCTTACACACTATTTAATCTAACTTAAACCTAACTTACGCTAAGGACGACACACACACACACACACACACACACACACACACACACACACACACACACACCCATGACCGAGGGAGGACTCGAACCTCCAACAGGGGGGAGCCGCGCGGACGGTGAGAAGACGCCCTAGACCGAGCGGCTACCCCACGCGGCTTCTAGAAGAGAGATTGCATACAAAACACTTCTACGACACAGAACTGAATACTGTTAAAGTGTGTGTAAGCCATTATGGCAGTCTGAAAGGTGTCACCAACCGAATGAAGGCACCGCGAATGGTCGTTGGCTTGATTCATTGGCGTGTGAATGCAACAGAAATGTTGAAACATCTTAACAGTCAGGTATTAGAGAAAAGATTGGATACATTTCCCCGAGAAGCTGCTTAGAAGACCTCAAGGATCGCTGTACAGGGTAGGAGCTATTAAAATCCTTCAGCCTCGAACGTATATACACCGTAGAGATCACCTGATAAAATTAAGCAAATAACATCTCGCACAGAGGCGTACGGCCATCTTTCCTACGCTCCATCCGCGAACAGAAGAATAAGAAACTTTTATGGTACGATTAAAAGTACCGTCCGTCACACGCTTCAGTCATTTGCAGAGTAGTACATGTAGAGCGCTTTGCCTTCAGTAAAGGAGCTCTCTCTCATTTTTCACGCGTGGAGGTGTCCCATGTCTTATCCGCTGTGCCTCCTAGCTTGATATGACAGCAAGGGGAAGATGCATGGCCTTCTGGAGTCTCTTTGGCTTATTGTAAAAAACTGCAATACTATTTTCATTAGTGGAGAATGCTGAGCTGCTGGAACATAACTGCTTGTTTGGATGTTGGGTTCTAACCGCGTAATAAAACGAAATTGATTGGTGGCTCGTTAAACGAAACTGCTGGCAACTCGTCCGGCGCTAGGCTATCGTCGCGAGAGAAAGTCCGAGTTTGGAAACGCGATTACATCGCAACATTAAAATGTAAATCAAAAAGGACCTGGACTCACGGCTCCGCGCCGTGTTCTTGGGATGATGACGGTTCCATCGCAAGCGGCTGTGTGCGTGTGGCATGTGTGTAGCTGACAGTGACCTGTAAACTACTTGGATGAAGAACTCTGATCTTGCAGCGTAGAACTTATATGTGACTCTAGATTCTGTCGCGTGTCGTGTATCAGTTACACAAAAAGATTCGATCAGTCTGGGAATGATACAGAATTATTTACGCTTATCAAGTTGTATGAACTATACGCAGTTCGTCATCGACTACACTTTTCTTTCTTCACTTTTCATTCCCACCTCTCGAGGAGGGGGCTGTCTGAGAGCTGTAATGTAAAAATATAAAAACAGTAATATGCAAAAAATATACGACAGTCTGCCAATGTAATCGTATTATTAATGACTCAACAGTAGCGGTTGAAAACACTTCTCTGAAAATGACTCACAGAATGTTCTTAATAGTGCAATATCTTTTAAGTTAGCCCGACACAGATCAGTAAATAATAAACTAGTTCAGTTCTCAGGGTAGTTACGTAATCGTCGATAGTTAGTTGTCATTTCCTTCTTTTCCCAACACCACAGATACACTCCTGGAAATTGAAATAAGAACACCGTGAATTCATTGTCCCAGGAAGGGGAAACTTTATTGACACATTCCTGGGGTCAGATACATCACATGATCACACTGACAGAACCACAGGCACATAGACACAGGCAACAGAGCATGCAGAATGTCGGCACTAGTACAGTGTATATCCACCTTTCGCAGCAATGCAGGCTGCTATTCTCCCATGGAGACGATCGTAGAGATGCTGGATGTAGTCCTGTGGAACGGCTTGCCATGCCATTTCCACCTGGCGCCTCAGTTGGACCAGCGTTCGTGCTGGACGTGCAGACCGCGTGAGACGACGCTTCATCCAGTCCCAAACATGCTCAATGGGGGACAGATCCGGAGATCTTGCTGGCCAGGGTAGTTGACTTACACCTTCTAGAGCACGTTGGGTGGCACGGGATACATGCGGACGTGCATTGTCCTGTTGGAACAGCAAGTTCCCTTGCCGGTCTAGGAATGGTAGAACGATGGGTTCGATGACGGTTTGGATGTACCGTGCACTATTCAGTGTCCCCTCGACGATCACCAGTGGTGTACGGCCAGTGTAGGAGATCGCTCCCCACACCATGATGCCGGGTGTTGGCCCTGTGTGCCTCGGTCGTATGCAGTCCTGATTGTGGCGCTCACCTGCACGGCGCCAAACACGCATACGGCCATCATTGGCACCAAGGCAGAAGCGACTCTCATCGCTGAAGACGACACGTCTCCATTCCTCCCTCCATTCACGCCTGTCGCGACACCACTGGAGGCGGGCTGCACGATGTTGGGGCGTGAGCGGAAGACGGCCTAACGGTGTGCGGGACCGTAGCCCAGCTTCATGGAGACGGTGGTTATACCAATGTCCGAATGTGCATGGTGGGGTGCACGTCCCGTAATTATTCCGAAGTCCAGTGAAGTTCAGTCTCTCCAAGTGAAGTCGCAAGATTTTCCGCCGTGCAGCCAGGTAACCTCGAGTGGTGCGGCGAGTCATCCACAAGCAGCTGGAACACGGCGTACTGCACTTCCCGATGAGAACTGTCGTTTGCGGCGGCGGCCGGGTTTATATAAGGCTTGCTAGTTAATGGAGGGAAAACCAATCGCAATGTTTCCTGGCGTAGCCAATTGCTGTGTGCTGACAAACGCGCGCGCGCGAAGGCGGCCAGCGATGGTAGCCGCGAGCCGCCCGGAGAAGTGCGGCCAGCGATGTACTTCTCGGCCACGTAAGGGAGCGTGCGTGTGAAGACGGCCAGCGATGGAAGCAGCGGGCCGCCCAGAGAAGTGCAGCCAGCGATGTATTTGGCGGCCGCGTACTGGAGCGCGTTGTTCGGTGTTTGTTAGAAGTGGTGTATACCACAGTTTTAAGTACAACTTACATTATTAGCTGGTACAGCAGGATGAGCTTTACACACGAACGTCCTCTTAGGTCCGAATCCAAGCAGATAAGATACGCCAATGACAAAGGAAAGATAGTTCATGCATAGAGGCGCAAGAGTCCATGGAATAACATGTCCATTGTAGTTCTATCTCCTCTTCCTTGGCGTAACTTGTCGGGGCGTTTATTTGTTTGGATTAATTGCAGGGGTTTGGTCTGGTTTCTCCTTTTCTTTCATTATTGTGAGTAGGAGAGGGTGGGGTATTACTTTTATCTCCAAAATGGAAATTTGGAACGGATTATAGGGGACAATTCCGTTATTCATCTTCCATCAAGGGGAGAGACGAGACACATCGAATACCCCCGGCCAGAGCTGCTGGTGCTGCCACCTTACTTCACCGCATAAGAACGACCGTTATCCTTTCTAGGAGCCTGGCTTCAAGCTGTTGGTGTAGCCTCCACACCGCCTTACAGGAAAGTGAAAAGCGTTTGTAACACTATTCCTGAACCCATGTATCTGTCACTTTCTGCACGAAACTCCTTAGAGACCAGATGCGAGTAGGGGGAACCGACGATCTGAATGATTTCTGCATTTTATCGAGATTGATACTGGCGAGATATCGTCGTACGATTCCAAGACTTTCGAGAATGTCATAATTTAAAATTTGAAGTTGGATAAAAAATTAGAACAGGTACATATATTTTCACATGGTATAATTAAAAAATAACAATTTTTTTCTTTTTTTCTTTTGTTTGTGTTTTGGAATCCTTGTTCTTGCCAAATTTAATGATTCTACGTCAAGGGAAAGTACTCTATAGGGTTCAGTGAGCGAGTTTGCGTCCATCAAAATACATACATCAAAAAAAGTTTTGCATCACCCCAGTTCCCAGAACTCCTGAAGATAGACGTTGACTATGGGTATTGTATCACAGACACAGTCCCTTTAACTTCTCAGAGGTGTCACTAAACCCGCCCAAAGATGTAAACAACCTGTGAGCAGCAGCGCCTATTAGAAGAAAGGGGTCCGACAGCCGGTCAGTTCCAGTCATTCCTACAGGAAGGAGGTACACGGCGCGTGTTGTCTGTAGTTCAACCATGCCTAGACTGCCAATACCGCGGTTGGATCGCGTCCGCATTGTTGTTTTGTGCCAGGAAGGGCTCTCAAAAAGGGAAGTGTCCAGGCGTCTCGGAGTGAACCAAAGCGATGTTGTTCGGACAGGGGAGATGCAGAGAGACAGGAACTGTCGATGACATGTCTCGCTCAGGCCGCCCAAGGGCTACTACTGCAGTGGATGACCGCTACCTACGGATTATGGCTCGGAGGACCCCTGCCAGCCGCCACCATTTTGAATAATGCTTTTCGTGCAGCCACAGGACGTCCTGTTACGACTCAAACTTTGCGCAGCATGATGCGCAACTTCACTCCCGACGCCCATGGCGAGGTCCATCTTTGCAACCACGACACCATGCAGCGTGGTACAGATGGCCCCAACAACATGCCGAATGAACCGGTCAGGATTGGCATCACGTTCTCTTCACCGATGAATGTCGCATATGCCTTCAACCACATAATCGTCGGAGACGAGTTTGGAGGCAACCCGGTCAGGCTGGACGCCTTAGACACGCTGCAAGGTGGAGGTTCCCTGATGCTTTTGGGTGGCATTATGTGGGGCCAACGTACGCCGCTGGTGGTCATGGAAGGCGCCATAACGGCTCTACCATACGTGAATGCCATCCTCCGACTGGTAGTGCAACCATAGCAGCAGCATATTGGCCAGTCATTCGTCTTCATGGACGACAATTCACGCACACATCGTGCACATTTCGTGAATGACCTCCTTAAGGATAACGACATTGCCCGACTAGAGTGGCCAGTATGTTCTCCAGAGATTATCCCTATTAAAGATGCTTGGGATAGATTGAAAAGGGCTGTTTATGGACGACGTCACCCACCAACCACTCTGAGGAATCTACGCCGAATCGCCGTTGATGAGTGGGACAATCTGGACAAACAGTGCCTTGATGAACTTGTGGATAGTATGCCACGACTAATACAGGCATGCATCAATGCAAGAGGACGTGCTACTGGGTATTAGAGGTACCGGTGTGTACAGCAATCTGGACCACCACCTCTGAAGGTCTCGCTGTATGGTGGTACAACATGTAATGTGTGGTTTCATGAGCAATAAAAAGGACGGAAAAGATCTTTATGTTGATCTTTATTCCAATTTTATGTACAGGTTCCGGAAGTCTCGGAACCGAGGTGATGCAAAACTATTTTTGATGTGTGTATGTGATGTAAATAGCTGTATCCTTTGACTGCATTGACTCAGAAGCTTAACACTTTTACGCTACCAAAAGGACTATAGACCTCCACTTGATACGTCTAGGCGTTCCTGAAAAAAAAAAAAAAGGGGCTTAACAGACGGACGGCCGGCCAGACATACGGTCTGTGATAACAAGTGCCAAACATTTTTACGCTAAGGACAATACACACACACACACCCCTATGCCGGAGGGAGGACTCGGACCGCCGACGGGGTGAGCCGCGCGAACCGTACCGAGACGCCTCGGACCGAGCGGCTACCCCGCGCTGCCACAGGGAAGTACCACAAGGTCTAATTATGGTTATTAAACTAATAACACTAGATCGAGTCAAACATCAATAAAAGAGTTGATACTCTGGGCGTAATTGATATGACTACATTGTCGTATAGTAGCGAGACAAGTGCTACTTATAATCGGTTGTCTAGGAACGTGTTTGCTAGTTAATCCGATGAATGTTTACACATTTCGAGCCATGTTAACTGCAGATCTAAACAAAGTCTGTCATTTTCTCCGCATTATTCACTTTTGCAAACCACTGTGCCCGTTGTACAGCTGTCATGAAGTTGGTATGACAACTGGCAGCCGTGGCGGCCTGACACACTTAAGCCCTCAGACGTAAACAACAGCACTGGCGGAACATTACGAGTTGTTTGGAAAACAGTGCAGGCTCCCCATAATTTTCGGACTGTGTCGGTGTAATACTGTTATAAATACCATGGGTTCAAGAGTTGTCATTCGTTTCTTGTCTTCCGTGACTTAAACCTGTGTTAATCCGTAGTTTGTCGACGAGCAACTGTTAACTTCTACTCGCCATGTAATCGTTAGGTGTTGTTTTGGATTCATTACAGCGCTTTGCAAAATTTTCTAATAGTGTCTGTTTAAGAATGTTGTTAGGAAATATCGTGCTTTTGTTGTTTTCATTCACTTCATATCTTGTACTACCTACGCTCAACGAACTTCGGTCGTGTTATGCTACGTCTGCCTGACGCCCGAAAGTTAACTGCACGACTCAACGAAAGAAAAGTTGTAACTGATTATTATTTTCTTACAGTTTAAGTGTGTTGTAGTGCTGTTTAGTTTACTATAAAACTAGCGCCATATGCGACAAATGTGGATGTTGCCATAGGTTAACTGGTATGGGAGGATCATGTAAGCACTGTGAGTTGCTGTTTCTCTGGGGAGCATGAAAAGGGGAAGCTAAGAAAGTGTCAGATGAGGCTCTTCCATGGAGTTTTAGATGATGTAGTCGAGACAAGAAAATCTTGGAACACGGAAGAAAGATTTGTGCCCTCCAGGCAAAATTAGAAATGGCATATTTTGAATGAAGTTGAAGGGGGCAATAGACAATGGGAACTGGGAGAAGGTGACAAGTACACTGCTGGCCACCGTAAATGCAACACCCTGAATGAAGCACCCGAATCAAGTGAAATTTACACCATGGATTTGCAGCGATGAGATATGCAACTGATTAGAATTTCAGCGCAGACGCACATCACGCGCGCCTGTGGCGCCACCTCATAGCGCCATTTAAGGCTTGGCGATTTCGACGAGTGTACGTTCGGCACGTGTGTTTACCTTGTGGTTGTTTCACAAGGCGATCAGTTATGCCTCGTAGACAACAGCGAACATAGTTTGATCAAGTATCCGAGTTCGACAGAGGAAGGATAGTGGCTTACCGAGATTGTGCATTATCATACAGAGAAATCGCCAGTCGTGTTGGACGAAACCAAACAACTGTAATGCGGATATGTGACCGTTGGATGCAGGATGGTACGACGGACCGAAGTGGTCGATCGCATTCACCTCGGTGCACCACTGCACGTGCTGATAGGCAAATTGTGCGCATGGCAGTGACGGATCGCTCAGTGACATCCCGAACCATAGCACAGCACATTGCTTCTGTAACGCATCATCCAGTGTCTGCGCGTACCATTCGACGCCGTTTACAGCAGAGTGGTCTGTCCGCAAGACGTCCATTGCTTCGTCTACCATTGACGCAGAACCACAGACGTCTCCGTCGCCAATGGTGTGATGACAGACGGATGTGGACGGCAGAATGGAATGACGTTGTCTTTACTGACGAGGCACGCTTCTGTCTGCAGCACCACGATGGTCGGATTCGAGTGTGGAGACACCATGGAGAGAGGATGCTGGACAGCTGCATTTTGCACCGCCACACTGGTCTTGCACCGGGTATTATGGAATGGGGCGGTATTGGATATTACTCTCGCACGCCTCTAGTACGCATTGCCGGTACTTTAAATAGCCGGCGCTACATATCCGAGGTGCTCGAACCAGTTGTCCTTCCTTACCTTCAGGGCTCGGCCACAGCCATATTTCAACAGGATAATGCGCGACCACACGTGGCACGCATTGTCCAAAGGTTCTTCGTCAATAACCAGATTGAAGTGCTTCCCTGGCCGGCTCGCTCTCCGGATCTTTCGCCGATAGAAAACATGTGGTCCGTGGTTGCTCAACGAGTGACCCAGATTATATCCCCAGCTACCACACCAGATGATCTTTGGCAACGTGTGGAAGCTGCTTGGGCTGCTGTACCCCAGGAACACATCCAACGTCTCTTTGACTCAATGCCGAGACGTGTGGCAGCGGTGATCTCCAACAATGGCGGCTACTCTGGCTACTGATTCTGGCAGGAACCACATGTCACAGACGTCTGTAAACGTAATCATTTGATACTTGGTCAACATGTTATCTACAAAATAAATTTTGTTGTGCTACCTCTTGTCTTTCTTGGTGTTGCATTTACGGTGGCCAGCAGTGTAATAGGCGACAGGAGAAAACCTCAGAAATCGCATTTGTAATTCCGGTTAGCATCTGTTTGATTTGTTACCAGAAGTAGAACAGCCTGCATCTGGTGCCACAAACCTCTGGAATGCTATAAGTGTGATAAGGAACGAGGTTTTTGGAAGATCTTCGGGTGGGTGTTGAGAGAGGTAGTGCTCAAGGGCAGAGAGACCATGGGTATGTGGGATATTTGTGTAAAGGGATGTAGCATCTACGGTGACAAGAAATGTTTCAGGTGGGAGAGGAGTGGGAATGGATTTGAGGCGTTCTAGGAAGTGGTTTGTGTCTTTGATGTAGGATGGGAGTCTGCGGGTGATAGGTTGTAGGTGCTGATCTACCAGAGTTGAGATACGTTCGGTTGGGGATTTGAAGCCTGCTACAATGGGACGGCCAGGATGGTTCTCTTTGTGGATTTTGGGTAATAGGTAGAAGGTAGGGGAACGTGGCTCAGTTGGAGTGAGTAAGTCTATGGAAGCCGTTGTGAGGCCTTGTGAGGGACCTTGGATTTTCAGGATTGTTTGCAGCTCAGTCTGGATGGAGGGAATGGGATCCTGGGTAACAGCTTTGTAGGTTGAGGTGTCAGAGAGTTGACGCAGTCCTTCTGCCACATACTCCACACGGTCAAGTACGACAGTTGTGGAGCCTTTATCCGCTGGGAGGATGACAATAGAGTGGTCTATTTTCAGCTCTTTAATGGCACGGGATTCAGCTGGGGTGATGTTGAGGGTTGTCGGGATGTTCTTCAAGGACTGGGAGGCAACACTGGATGTGAGGAATTCCTGAAATGTCTGCAAGGCATGGTTTTGGGGGAGTGGAGGAGGATCCCTTTGAGAAGGCAGTCGGAACTGTTCTAGACAGGGTTCAACACTGGGTCTAGTACTTGGGGGCTGTGTTTGGGTAGTGAAGTGATATTTCCAGTTGAGGTTCCGGGTGAATGAGAGGAGATCTTTAACCAGGGCAGTGTGGTTGAATGTAGGTGTGGGGCTAAAGGTTAAGCCTTTTGATAGAACAGATGTCTCTGGAGGAGAGAGGGATCTGGATGAGAGGTTTAGGACTGAATTGGGACTGGTGATATGTGGCGTTTGACTGTGGTTATAGTTGAGATTTGGTCTGTGTGGGGTATGTGCTGGGATGGAGAGATTGAGTAGGGTGGCTAGGCTAGGTTTGTTGGCTATGAGGGGGGTTTGTTGAAGGATCTGTTGTGGTTGGTGTTTGTGAGGGATAGGGAGAGGGACCCCACTTCTTAGGTGTTGCACTAGCACTGTGGATAGTTTTTTCAGGTGGTGTGTGGCATGGAACTCACGTTTGCAGCTGGCTTCTAGGATGATGTTCCTCAGTGTGTTCTCCAAGCAAGGGTTTGAGAGGTGGAGGACTTTGAAGAGAGATAGGAGCTGTTGGGAGTGGTGGTTACATGAAGTAGTGTAGAGATTCAGGACAAGTTGGGTAAGGGCTAAGGATTGAAGGTTCTGGAAGTCCAGGAGAGACTGGTGGAAGGAGGAATTGCACCCGGAGATGGGAACTTTTAAGGTAAGCCCTTTAGGGGTAATTCCAAAGGTTAAGCAGGACTGGAGGAAAAGTATGTGGGATTGCAGTTTAGCTACGGTGAATGCATGTTTCCGGAATGAATGTAAATAATGTGGTATAGGATTAGGGTACATAGTGGGTAACTGGTGGGTAGGGAAATTAAATAACTAAAGTTGAAATAGTAATCTTAAGAAGGAGTAAAACACGGAGGGAAGGACGAGAAGGAAAGAAATTGTGTTGGTAATGTCCAATATTCTTGTCACCATAGATGCTACATCCCTTTACACAAACATCCCACATACCCATGGTCTCTCTGCCCTTGAGCACTACCTCTCCCAACGCCCACCCGAAGATCTTCCAAAAACCTCGTTCCTTATCACACTTACCAACTTCATCCTCACCCATAATTACTTCACTTTTGAAGGCCAGACCTACAAACAAATCAGGGGTACGGCCATGGGAACCAGGATGGCTCCCTCCTATGCCAACCTCTTCATGGGCTGCATGGAGGAGGCTTTCCTGAAGACCCAACAGCTGCTTCCCCTGGCCTGGTATAGGTTTATAGATGACATCTTTGTGGTCTGGACTCATGGTGAAGAAACACTCCTTAATTTCCTCCATAACCTCAACTCCTTTTCGAATCTGAATTTCACCTGGTCCTTCTCCAAAACCCAAGCCACCTTCCTGGATGTTGACCTTCATCTTGTTGAAGCTCACATCCACACCTCTGTTCATATCAAACCCACAAACAAACAACAGTACCTTCACTTTGATAGCTGCCATCCTTTCCACATCAAACGCTCCCTTCCCTACAGCCTAGGTATTCGTGGCAAACGTATCTGCTCCAGTGACGAATCTCTCAACAATTACACCAATAACCTGGCCAGTGCTTTTCTCTCCCGCAACTATCCTGCAGACCTTGTCCACAAACAGATTTCCCGAGCAATACATTCCTCCCCGTCCAACAACAATGTTCCTACCCCCAGACCACACAGAAGCATCCCCCTTGTCACCCAATATTATCCTGGCCTCGAAAACATCAACAAATCACTCCGCCAGGGATCTGACTTTCTCAAGTCAACCCCTGAAATGAGATCATCCCTTGACAAAATTCTCCCCACACCACCCAGAGTTGCCTTTCGTCGCCCCCCTAACCTCCGTAACATCCTTGTTAAACCCTACAATATTCCCAGACTACCTTCTCTACCCAGCGGTTCCTACCCCTGTAACCGGCCCCGCTGCAAAACCTGCCCCATGCATCCCCCCACAACCACCTACTCCAGCTCCGCTACTGGTAAAACATACACAATTCAAGGCAGGGCTACGTGTGAAACTACACATGTCATTTATCAACTGACATGCCTGCACTGCACAGCCTTTTACATCGGCATGACAACAACTAAACTGGCTGAGCGCATGAACGGACACAGACGAACTGTCCGCCTAGGAGATGCCCAATACCCAGTAGCGGAGCATGCCCTCCAGCATAATTCTAGGGACCTAGGAACCTGCTACACCGTATGTGCCATTTGGCTTCTCCCACCCAACACCAGTCCCTCTGAACTGCGGAGATGGGAACTTGCACTCCAACACATCCTTTCATCCCGCCATCCCCCTGGACTGAACCTACGTTAAACAACCTCACTCCCATTCACTCTTCAGTCTTCTCCTCTTTCCCTTTCCTCTTTAGCCATTCACGCATCTTTTCATCCTACATAGTTGTGTTTATCTTTATACTATATACCTCTTTAATTCTGTATGCATCCTCTTTGGTTTGAAGCTAGCACAGTACTTACAGTAGAATATCTTTGGCTTCCCTCTGACAACCATGCCTCCATCCTTGCTCCCCTCCCTGTTTACCTTTCCCTGTTGCTTCATAACCTGGGTTGTGAGTAACTGAATCCACTTTCCCTTCTTCCCTTTTTTCCCCTCTCTCCTCCCTGATGAAGGAACAAAGTTCCGAAAGCTAGGAATGTAAATTTTCAGTTCTGTTTTATGTGTATCTATCGGCTGTACTGAGCTGAGGTAAGTACTGGCCAGCCCCTCTATCTCTTTGTTAGTATTTGTACTATGAAAGTAAGCCATTTCAAGGCAACGGCACATTGAAGGTCCATAGCGAATGCCATGTTCTTGGTGCAGTTTGTTGTACTTAAATGTCTATTAATAACCTATCTACGATTGACGCTTTCAGGCGACTGTAAGATAAAAAGTATAGTCGTATGGCACTTATGATCGGTATAGCGCAATGAGTAGAGTCGCCCAGTTGTGAGGTATTGGGTGCTGTGTTTAATGATTCGCGTTTCACTGGATCCAAAAAAATTTTTACTAACCTTCGCGTTTTGTAGTAGCTTCTGATACTTTCCTATTAGTTTAACAAAATTATATTCCTTAATATTCGATGTTGCTTGCATTGCTTCCAGTAACATATTTTGCGGTTTCGTGTTTGAAGTTTTGTACTTCACATCCTCTAAAGATTCTGCTACTGAGTAGGAACAGTGAACAGATAAGGCTGAAGTTTGGATTTTACTAAAATGTGTATCGCTTTCGTGGCACTAAAAGCCACTTCTTCAGGTGAACACATAAGTAAAACATTACAGCTAAAAGGCTCGAACTTTTGTGCCTGACACTCGTTGTCCGTCAGATTAAAACACCCGTAAAAGGAGGTATGTCACAGAATAAAGCGGTGGATTCCAATATGGTGTGTGGGTCCGTTTCTCCGGTCTTTACGCAGTCGCGGACTGGGGACACAATTGCGTTTAGACCCACCCACCTCCAGCCACCTCCAGCTGTTTTATTCTGTGACATGCCGCCTTTTAGCAGTGCTTTGTTCTGACGGACCACGAGTGTTGGATGCAAGGTTTCGAGCTTTTGAGCTCAAATGTTTTAGTTATACTTTCACCTGAACATGTGGCTTTTAGTGCCATGAAACCGGTAGTGATCTAATAATAAAGGACAAAATACAGCTGAAGCGGTTTATTAATACGCAAGATGACTACTCACAACTGTGGTTGCCCTACCTACAAGGCTGTCTGCACATGATGAAATAACTATCACATTATGTGGAGAACTACTGTTAATTTGTATCGCCATATGGAGCGTTTCAAGCCGATGTCGTTATACACTGCACATGGTACTTACATTTTTTGCCTTACAACATTTCCACGGTTATTGAAGTTTTTATGTATGTATACTAGAGCCAGGACAACATACTACCATATGGAGATGGAAGGAAATGCGTGTCTTAATATAGCTAACGTAGAAATTTTACGCCCTTCCATTTCGCAAACAGTGCCGTTTGCCAGCCGACACATTTTGACAATTGAGGAGTTTGATGGACTATGGACGTAAATCCGAAAAGCGCATTTCCAGTAAAAGTGAGTTGAAGATTTGCATGTTTATATGTAATTGAAAAACAGTTATTTTTCAATGATGTAATAATTCTGTCTTAGACCACGCTTTTAACATACAGAATCATACCTTACAACTGAAGATATTTCTTCCATTTGTGATATATTATCCAAAATATGATGAATGGTTTATGCCCTTTTACCGTCAAACATGACACCTCTACAAAATATCATGAAAATTGAGTTGTAAATTGCTTTTATTATTTTACTATCCATTTAAACTGTACATTAACAAAAAAATATATGTTAATGGGCATTATAGTTTATGTTCCTGTTCAGGATCAGTAGCTCCTTCACTGTTTACTCTGTCTAGAAGTTCTTCATACCAGCCTTTTACTGTATCAGGAAGAAAGCGGAATAGGTCTTGAACGTCCTTCAACTTTGCTGCTGCTACAGTTGGTTTCTCTATTAATGACAAAAATGAAATATCTTTAGTGACTCTTGTTGATTTCTTAATGAACTTAAAGGGTATAAATACCTTCCAGTATGATTTTGAAGCACCGATTGTACCATCACTGACAAAGTACATCCTCACATATGACTGCAAGTGGAAAGGAAATTTCCGCTGTGGCTTAAATGAGAAGAAGCCCATTAAACTTTTCTTCCAATCTTTAACAAGCTCACTTCCCTCAATGACTTGAAGTGGCTCTGGTTTCTCCCTGCATTGTTTAAGGGTTATGACATACTCTTCTTTTGAATGTACAGTTTCCCTCTTCTTCAACTTTCTTTCTTCCATAAATGACAAAATTCCGGTCACACTGACTTCTTTTTGTCTGTAAAGTCATTTTCTGACTCATTACCACTCACTTCACTCATTATATCACACAAGTTAACACGCAACGCAGCTCAGAGTCGATACAATAACCTATACGCCACAAACAATGTGACAACTGCCTGTCGTCCACTGTCTTCTTAAGATGATTAAACGAGCGAGGTGGCGCAGTGGTAGCACACTGGACTCGCATTCGGGAGGACGACGGTTCAATACCGCGTCCGGCCATCCTGATTTAGATTTTCCGTGATTTCCCTAAATCGCTCCAGGCAAATGCTGGGATGGTTCCTTTGCAAGGGCACAGCCGACTTTCTTCCCCATCCTTCCCTAATCCGATGAGACCGATGACCTCGCTGTTTGGTCTCTTCCCCCCACACATAATCCAATCCAATCGTTAAGATGATTGCTTAGCCTACACCAAAAATATCGAGCTGAAATTTTGAAGGAGGATAATTCAAATACGGAGGTATCGTTGTGGCACTTTGACAGAAAAATGGCGTAAATCCAATTACGTCCATAGTTCATCACACTCCTGTATTGCGGCTAGAGCGCGCTGCTGTCGCGTATACCACGTTGAGGGACAGGCACGTATGCACAAGACGCATTTCTGAGCATTCAGCAGCACGTTGAACTCTGCACGCTCAACGCTCGAATGCACTGTCCGTATCCTAATCGTGGCAGCACGTTGAACTCGGCACGCTCAACGCTCGAATGCACTGTCCCTATCCTAATCGTGTGACGTATGAAGCCAACGTATGTTAGCGACAAAACTGTTCTGCGTATCTGAATGTTCACTCCACGGGCTTTCCTACGCTGTGGGGGCCTGGCATCTGTGGTCCTGCTGCAGATGACGGCAGGCCGGACAGACTGCCCGGCGAAATAAAGGCTCGCTTTAATTAGGCGTGGGCCATCTCGGCTTTTCACCGCGACTTTATAATCGCCTTCGCGAGTAATTAGCTGCGGAGTGCGGCCCCTAATCAGGCGGGGCATTACTTTTTAATAGAGGCGGCGCTGTCTCATTCCCGCTCCCTCCCCCCCCTCCCCCCCTCCAGTCGCGGTCGTCTTGTTGGCGGGACTCCTCCAGCCTCCATTATCCTACCTGTGGCCGCTGGCCGCTAGCCAAGCACCGGAGTCGCTCTCACGGAGTCTCTGCAGACAAGTTGTCCGTTGCATCAGAAGCGGCGAGCATCGGACCCCTGCCGAAAACACACACACACGCTCCGCCTGGAATAAAAATGTGCCCGGACAGCGAATGGCTGGAGGGGAGGCGAGTAGTGGGAGGGAGAGAGAGAGATAGGCGCTGTGGGAAAATTTCCTCCGTCCCGGATCCGGCAATTATGCGCCGCGGCCAAACACGAAAGGATTAACAACGTGACTCGACGGGGAAGCACTTAACGGCCATTAAAAATGACGTGCCGTCCGCAGGTCACACAAAGCCCACGCGTCGCTTTCTGTGCGGACTCCGGCCGTAATTGACTTCCGGAAAACCTCCGGTGCGCTTCCGCACTGCCTCATTAAAAACCAAAATACGTGCTCACGGAATTTCAGATCAGGTTACTCCACGACGGAGGCAATGTGCTCCCAGCCGCGACAGGAAGTGTACTTGCTCACGCGAGAACCTCTGCATCTACACTCCGCAACATATGCGCAGTGAATGTGACAGAGTAGTTTTTACCACTGCTACTCATTCCCTTTCTCTAGGCAAACCTGCGTTTCTAGCAGTTGTAGACTTAGAGAAAGCTTTGACAATATTGACCGGAATACTCTCTTTCAAATTCTGAAGGTGGCAGGGGTAAAATACAGGGAGCGAAAGGCTATTTACAATTTGTCCAGAAACCAGGTGCCAGTTATAAGAGTTGAGGGGTATGAAAAGGAAGAAGTGGTTGGGAAGGGAGTGAGACGGGGTTGTAGCCTCTCCCCGATGTTATTCTGTCTGTATATTGAGCAAACAGTAAAGGAAACAAAAGAAAAATTCGGAGTAGGAATTAAAATCCATGGAGAAGAAATAAAAACTTTGAGGTTCGCCGATGACGTAATTCTGTCAGAGACAGCAAAGGACCTGGAAGAGCAGTTGAACGGAATGGACAGTGTCTTGAAAGGAGGGTATAAGATGAACACCGACAAAAGCAAAACGAGGATAATGGAATGTAGTCGAATAAAATCGGGTGATGCTGAGGAAATTAGATTAATAAATGAGACACTGAAAATAGTAAATGAGTTTTGTTATTTGGGGGGTAAAATAACTGATGATGGTCGAAGTAGAGAGGATATAATACGTAGACTGGAAATTGCAAGGAAAGCGTTTCTGAAGAAGAGAAATTTGTGAACATCGAGTATAGATTTAAGGGTCAGGAAGTCGTTTCTGAAAGTATTTGTATGGAGTGTAGCCGTGTATGGATCTGAAACATGGACGATAAATAGTTTAGACAAAAAGAGAATAGAAGCTTTCGAAATGTGGTGCTGCAGACGAATGGAGAATGTTAAATGAGTAGTTCACATAACTAATGAGGAGATACTGAGTAGAATTGGGCAGAAGAGAAATTTGTGGCAAACTTGACTAGAGGAAGGGATTGGTTGGTAGGACATGTTCTGAGGCATCAAGGGATCACAAATTTAATATTGGAGGGCAGCGTGGAGGGTAAAAATCGTAGAGGGAGACCAAGAGATGAATACACTAAGCAGATTCAGAAGGATGTAGGTTGCATTAGGTACTGGGAGATGAAGAAGCTTGCGCAGGATAGAGTAGCATGGAGAGCTGCATCAGACCAGTCTCTGGACTGAAGACCACAAATACAACAACATCCACATGGGTAGTGAACAAAAGGATAATGATTGCTTATATGCCTCTATGCGACCTCTACTCCTCATTTTGTGAACGTTGGTGAGAGTATAATCTTGCTACATTCACCGAAAACGCTGCTCCTTCCTACTTCGTCAATAGTGTCCCGCGAATTGTACTTCCTCCCATTAGGGATACCCATCTGAACTTACGGAGGATGAAAGTGAAATACAGTTTCTGGTCGAAAGTATCCGGACACCTCTGCGTAATGCGGAGCTGACCACTGAGATGTCACGAGAAGTTGACCCTCGAATATAAAAGAGGACGGGGATATTGCTTTGCCAGTAGAGAGGCATTAACCGCAGAATGGGGGTCGGCCAGTACAGCTCAGTAACTTAGGACATGGACCAGACATTGCATGTCGCCTGACTAACAGATCCATCATGGTACAATTAAACTCTTCTAAAGATGCACAAGTCGACTGTTGAGGAGCAACCACAGCTGAACCACGACAAACGGACATCACCTACAGTCGGACGGGGACCGGCGAACACTGCGCAAGGTGGTTGTAAAAAAATCGCAACAAATCAGCGAAAGCAATGACTCGTGGGTTGCAAAGTGCTGCCAGCATACCAGCTAGCGCAAAAAAAGAGGTACCACGGTGGTAGAGCGACGCTTGATGTGATGTAGATGAGTGGAAATGAGTGGTCTAGAGTGACAAAATATGCTATACCCTGCGTCAATCCGATGTAAGGGTTTAGGTTTGGCAAATGCCTGGAGAACGTGTGTTTTGGGGTGTTTTTCATGTGTATGATGTGCTCCTCTTTTTGCAATTAAGACAATGCTAAATGCGGAAGGATACGAAAGCATTTTGCAGCATTGTGTTCTGCGTATAGTAGAAGAATAGTTCGGGGGCGATGATTGCTTGTATTAACATCAAAATGCAGCATGTCGTGGGGCAGTCTCTGAGGGGCAATGATTTGTGGACAAAAACATTCTTGAAATGGACTGGACTGCCGAGAATTAGCGACCTGAACTCAATGGAACAACTTTGGGATGAGTCAGAACGTAGACTCCGCTTCAGCCCCAGTGTCCATGACTATCTTCTCTGGTTTTGGCTCTTGAGGAAGAGTGGGCTGCCATCCCTTCACCGGCATTCAGACTCTTCGTCGAAAATGTCCCCAGCCGTCATAAACGTGAAGGATGTATGAACCACATATTAATGTCCACTAACAAGTATCCAGATACTTATGATGAGATAGTGCTTGTAGCAGCGTGTCCCCCAAATACGTTCGACGTCTGTTTTTAATCCGGCCTGGTGGTAAGGCTAGAACTCGAGCGATATTCAAGACTGTGCCGCCCACACTTGTTCGTGGTCACCTTAATAGATCTGCTACACTTTTCCGCAATAGACCTTACGTGCTTGTTAAATTTCAAGTCGTTTCTCAATATTACGCATACATATTTAATCGTTGTGCCTGAGTTCAGCGCGACTGCTACGGTCGCAGGTTCGAATCCTGCCTCGGGCATGGATGTGTGTGATGTCCTTAGGTTAGTTAGGTTTAAGTAGTTCTAAGTTCTAGGGGACTGATGACCATAGAAGTTAAGTCCCATAGTGTTCAGAGCCATTTGAACCATTTTTTGTGCCTGAGTCAAGCAGTATGCCATTGATGCTGCATTCGAATACTACAGTAATATTTCTCCAACTTATGTGCATTGATTACCACTGAATTCACATGCTGAACGTATCTACAGGATGTCTCACGCCTTTTGGGTCAAATTGAAACAGGTGGTAGAGGGTCCACAACCAAGAATGTTGAGAAAGGGAATAAGTGGTTGGAAATGCATATTTATTGTGTTATGGTCATATACAGGGACATCGCATAACAACGACGTAGCTCATGGTAATTGTTCAAAGCGACGACCGTCGGTCTCAATGCATGTAACGCAATGGCGCATGCAGTTCTTGGAGACTGTACCCCTTGCCCGCGAAAGGATATGGTTTCAATACGAGGGTGCACCAGCCCATTCCGATGTTAATTTCCTCGAGGACCTGAACAACACGTACCCTCGTCATTGGTTTGGAAGGGGAGGTCGTGTCCCATGGCGATCGCTGGATCTCACGCCCCTGGACTTTTCCCTCCTGGGTTACGTCAAGACGTTGGTTTACATTACCGCCGTAGAAACGGATGATGATCTGCCTGCTAGGGTCCAAGTTGCCTGTCTCCTCGTACAACAGATACCAGGGATCTTCGAGGGAGTGTGGCAGAACTTCATGCCCCGTTGCCATTAATGCACCGAGAATGGCGATCGTAACTTAGAACAATTACAACGACCTACGTTGTTGTTATTCGGTGCACGCTGTGTATGTCCATATCACAATAAATACGTATTTCCGCCCTTGGTTCCCTATCTCAATATAGTCGCTATTACCCATTTCAAAATGACCCAAAAGTCTTGAGACACCCTGTATAGCGCCAGTTATTTCCCTGCGTCTGGACAGACCGTGATTACAAAAAATAACCCTCACAGACGGGCCCTGCACAGATTGCTACGCTTATTGATGACAATTAGGAGAGAGGATGCTGACGATAAAGCTGACGGAATGAGCTTCCCCCCCCCCAGAAAACATTCGTGTGGAGCTCTGCGACTTGAACGAGCGTTCGCAGGCAATGCTATCCAGACACGACTTACAACCTACCCTCAACACATCAAATTTTCCATTTCCCCGCTACTACTACACATATGCTCTCCTGTATACCTTCCAGAATTAATACTCCTAGCACGAATGGTACGCGGAGAAATGGTCTAGCCAGAGCTCACGGTCAGTCTGCAGAATGAGTCTTCGCAGCGAGGTGTGCACTGTTGTGAAGCGTAGACTGAGTGAAGTGACGCAGTGGTAAGATGATGGACTCCACTCTAAGAGCGTGACGGCTCAAATCCCCCGTCCCCCCAAAACAGATTCAAGTTATCCGTTGTTGCTATAAATTGGGTATGGAAAATGCCAAGATAATTTCTTTGGAAAGGAAACAGCAAACTCTCTTCCCCTACTTACCGAATCCTAGCTATCCTAGCTTGTGCTAGGACACTGATGACCTCGCTGTCGACTAGCCGCTAACCCCTAATATTAATTCCTTCTTACTCGTCCACTTTCGCGCACGACGTCTTTAAAAACACGTGACAGGCTCGAGAAAATTTTGAATAATTTAGTCCCGTTTGATATCAAAGGAACTTGCACATCTTCAATGTAACTGTACAGCTTACCATCTGTTTAGAGGCACAAAAGGTGTGGGTGTTTTCAGCTCGTTACTAAATGCAAATAAGTAGGTGGCCTAGTTGGCTGGCTCTGAGCACTATGGGACTTAACAGCTATGGTCATCTGTCCCCTAGAACTTAGAACTACTGAAACCTAACTAACCTAGGGACATCACACAACACCCAGTCATCACGAGGCAGAGAAAATCCCTGACCCCGCCGGGAATCGAACCCGGACGCGGGAAGCGAGAACGCTACCGCGTGACCACGAGCAGCGGACAGGAGGCCGAGTCGATAGGAGCTGAAGGAGTCCAGGTTGCAATAATATGCGGTACGGCGCACTGTTAGAGAGAAGGATTATTATTCAAGAAACACATAGTACAATGAAATTACTTATCTTCAGTAGTTTGTAGGACTGCAGCTGCGGCTATGAACTGACAATCTCGTAACGTGGAATATCATGAACTAATACAACATATTCTCAGGGACTAAGGCTGAGAATCAATGCAAACATTAGACAACTGGCTGAGGGCCGATTATGAAAGTGCGTCTGCCTAGGTTGAAATCCAGCTAAGAAGTGAACGAGGCACACTCCAGTTCCGTGGAGCTGCACAGCCCGCTAGAGTGCGCTGTGCTCGGCAGACGACGGGCTGCCAACCTTGTGTTGGCGCGGCGTTGTAGTAGTATCTGTGGCAATGATACTGCAAAGACGTCATGTCTTATTGATAAACCGTTCGAATACCGAACTGCGCAGTTCAGACGGGACATTTGCCGCCGATCGCGACTCTTCTTTTTCGACGATAAATTGCGCATTTCTCTCCGGTAATCGTACGGTTCACAGATTAAGACGTTAACCTGTTACCATCATGTACTCTATGGCTTATGGTTCTTATTGGGGACTACCGGCGTCTTCCTGGACTTTGAAATTAGAGTCTTTTTCTGATTCCGATTACGTATTAAAAAAAAAATTAAAAGTGGTGTCGCGTATGATATTTTAATGGAAGAGCTGCAACTCCAGGAGCCTGACACGCCTCCTGATAGTGTAACAAAGAACACGAACAACTTCCGATCCGGATCGTGAAGAAAATACGAAAGCTGCTGCAGCCACCGAACGACCTGTGTCTCTCCGTTTCCTGTCACCCAGTGTCACTTTCTAGTGACGAGTGCTGTGTGGGCCGTCAGAACAGAAATCAGGTCTTCGAATGAAACTGAAAGCAGCACGTTTTCAGTTGAGGTCATTGCACAGATATTCACTTTGACGGATTACTACACAGTGAAACTGAAAGTACGTAGGAAAGTCAGATTTCGCTTGATACCTTGCGGAATGTAACAGTGGAAATTTGACTGGTGTTGTCATCAAGTATCTCCTGCCATACACCATAGTGGTTAGCCAAGTAATAGGGATGTAGATAAAGAATTTTAGCGCTCCACACAAATTTTCGTAATGAATGAGTAAAAACAATACCTTGAGCCTGGTAGGAGTGGAACATATCCTTATGAAAAATAAGCCCGGGTCAGGTTGTAGAGTAACAGAGGCTGCTTGGACGTCTTGCGCTTGCGCGCTGCGGCTTCCCCCACCCCCACTCCTTTTCCAACGAGGTGAGCGTGACTAGCCACTTCGCAGTGGCCGCCGCGCCGCCACGCTATTATGTTTGACGCCTGTCAGGTAATAACGCTTCATTACGGTAGCGGCTTAGATTTTTAACTCACTGCCTCATCACGCGCACGAATTAAAATTCTCAGTCCAAGGGCGCGTGGTACACCCGTGACACACCGCCGAACAGCAGCACCTTGCACCTTTTACCTGGAAAGTATTAAATTTGTGGCGCGCCAATGCGGTAGGCACCAGTTGTCCGCAGCAACGATGATGCAGCACACTCGTTTGGTCTGTACGTTTGCTGGAGGGACTTACTCGACACTGGCAACGGCTGGCCCTGTTCAGACGACTGCTTTCTATTTAGACTCTGTTCTCTTTGCAGTTAATCAAACGAAACTATGTGGTCCAGAGACCTTTTCAGGTATGAATCATCTATGATGTATATATGCAAATTGAAGAGGGAAATGAACATTTGTACCAGTGCTGGGGTTCGAACCCAGGTCACTACGCAGATCCGCTAACCACTACGCCACCCTGGCCCAGTGGTTTTGCACCATTGCACGGACTACGCTAGCTCGCTTCCCAGTTCAATCCAAATTCCCATTCACGCCTCAGCCCATGTGGTATAATTTCCCTTAAACTTAAACAGGTTGCAGAGGCTCTCCAAAGGATCTGGAGTTGCACCTCAGTTTTCAATGAAGCAGGCGATCCTGCCTGAAACCCAGGCGTTGGTGCTTTAATCAAAGGTAGCTATGTCGTTCCGTAGACTTCTCAAGTTTCCCTGTTTATGGTGTATACATGCAGACTGAAGCGACAAATGAAAATTTGTATCAAGCAGACTCGGTTTCGAATCCCAGCCTTGGTACAAATGTTCATTTTTCATTTCAGTCTGCATACATACATCTTTGCAATTAGCTTTTTAAAAGACGTGCCGAACTCCACCCAACAACACAAAGTCCTTGATTTAGCTAGGTCATTACGAGCCTCGCACACAGCAGTTCCGAGTCTGCCTTCATGGTTGTCGCCTGCAGGTACTAATACAAGACTCCATAGTATACAAGACACTAAAACCAAGACAGTGCAAAGAGACCATATGATGCCAGCTTATGCGTCTGGTGGTCAGTGATCAGTGGTAATGCGTGTGACCATTTTTTTTTCTTTTCATTCCACTCACTGGGGAGTGGGAAGGGGCAGAGAAATATTATTATAAAGTTTTTTAGTTAAAATAAGAACATTTAAGTACAATAAAATACGATCCCTTTGAAATCATCACAAAAAAATAGCAATAGCAATGGCGTGGTTGGTGCATTGATGTACTTGACGATGCTGTCTGCTGGAGGAACTCTACAAAGTTTGCCTACTTTCTGGTCTCAAAAAGCACAACCGAATGCGACGTGCTATCCAAAATTTTCGGGACTGGTGTTGCCATCTGTTGAAAACCTTACCTTTGGACTAATGGTCACCATCACCCTCGAAGTAGTTCCCACCCGCACGTACACACCAGTCCCAGCGCTTCTGCCACTGGTCAAACGTTTTCTGGACGTCCTGTTCTTTGAGGCTGTTTATCAAAAATGGTTCAAATGGCTCTGAGCACTATGGGACTTAACATCTCTGGTCATCAGTCCCCTAGAACTTAGAACTACTTAAACATAACTAACCTAAGGACATCACACACATCCATGCCCGAGGCAGGACTCGAACCTGCGACCGTAGCAGTCGCGCGGCTCCGGACTGAGCGCCTGAACCGCTAGACCACCGCGGCCGGCGACTGTTTATCACCGCCAGCGATGATTCTTGGATCCTCTCTAGAGTGTCGAACCGACGGCCTTTCAACTTGAGTTTCAGTTTTGGGAATAGCGCGTAGTCGCAAGGTGCCAAATCTGGCGAATACGGTGGGTGGGGTACAACCGCCATGTTGTTTTTTTGCCAAAAAGGTCTTGGCGAGCAAGGACGTGTGACAGGGCGCATTATCGTGACGCAGCAGCCAGTTCCCTTGCCGCCATAGTTCGGGCGGTCGTCGCCTCACGTTTTCACGGAGCCGTCGCAAAACGTCACAGTAGTACGCGGAATTCACTGTTTGGTTGGGTGGGACGAATTCTTTGTGCACAATTCCCTTCGTATCAAAGGAAACGATGATCATGCTCTTCACTTTGCTCTTCACCAGTCTTGGAGAGACCGGGCTCTTCCACTGGGACGCTTGTTGCTTTGTCTCTGGGTCATAACCGTAAATCCAAACACTTGCTGAATCGTTGCAAGGGTCTCCATATCACTTTTCCCGAGACTCTCACAGAATTTGATACACACGCGCTGTTCTGTTCGCGGATCCATCGTAAAATCGCCACACACCAAACACAGAGTATTACGGAAATCACTGTGGACACGCAACACGTCCTCCCAACTGAATTTTCACTCCACACACTGACTTATCAGATATGCAGCTCCCGCCACCTAGCAGTGCAAAGATCTACTACTCCTACTTTCCAGATGGCAGCACCAGTCCCGAAAATTTTGGATTCCACCTCGTACACAAGAGGACTGTGGTATTGTTATGGAAACTTCAGAAAGTACATAACGCCTCCTACGCTAAGTTGTTTCTTCAATTTCCTGAGGGCGGCACAATACACTTCAGAGTTGATAGTTCACTGTGAGGCAGGACATTAAACAGAAAACCCCTTCAGAGTCCCAGAAGGCCGACACAATGACTTTGCCGAGGCTGCGACTTTGAACTTTTGTTCGGAGGGAAGTGGTTTGGCGCCACTCCATGAAGTGCCGTTTTGTTTCCGGTTCCAAGTGATGAATCCATGTTTCGTCGCATATGACAATTTTCCACAAAAAATTGTCACGATCAGCCTCGTAACGCGCAAGCCATTCCGCACAGATGGTCCTTCATTAATCTTTATGATCTTGTTAGGCAGGGAGGAACATAGCGGGTGCGGCGGAGCGGTGTCTAAAAGTTCGCCAGCACTGAGTGAGGCAAGCCGCAAATTAATGTACACCTACCTCAGAACAGCGTTCGTTCACCATCCGTTGCTCTGCATTCGTAGGTACTATGTAGACGACGTTAAAAGCAGCGCTGAAGAAAACCATCATCCATACATAATCCGCGTAACTCAGGTAACAAAACAAACCCGTAAATCTCCAGTAATAACGGGCAAAGGTGGATGTTTCCTTCCTTCACTGAAAATGTCCGCTTTCCGATACTAATGTTTTTATTGTCTTTTAGTTATGGTGTCAACAAGCCCACACTTACGTCGATAGCACATCTACTACTAGTTCATGCAGCTTATATCACAGGCAAGACAGCCAGAAATGTACAAAGTCCAACCCGAAATATTATGAGATTAATACAGCCAATACTCTGCTACGAAATGAGTTTTCACACGCGGTCCTTTTCAGTGGATTCTTCAAAGGAAGATGCTCGCCAAATGATGTCCTGTAAATGCATACTGAACACGCCACGCAGAATTCTCCACAAAGGCCGATAGCTTCACACGCGGTTTTCTCTACAACAAACAATCCAAAATCTCCCAAACTTCACAGAACTGTCCGTAAATGCATCTGCTTGCACGGCGATATAAACCGAACGCGAAATGACAGTCCTTCTTCCTTTTACAAATAACTTTTTCGGGCACGTCTAACATGACCTTCTCGTCCGGCAGCTAGTCCACGATTCTCAGAATGCCGTTGCTTTCAGGGCATATAACTCATTCCAATGCGCGGGAAAGACTTTACTCTGATTCGCTGATCAAAACGAACAGCCAATCAGATCAATCTTTCAAGATCATATTCGCGCTTAAACCGTTATACTCCAACCAGCATTCGCAGATGCATTTACGTCATTTCATGCTGCAAATAGTAACAAAATGTTCCACCAAACCAAACCAAACGAAAACTAAGAGAAAACTATGCTTGAAATATACTTTAGAACTGGTTATCCTCTTATTACCTTTCTAGCTGCCTTATAACAAAAGCAAACACTCGTAGACATACGTCATCTGCCAGTTAGGGGGATTTACAGTTTTCATGACACCCTGGTGGCATAACACCTGCTGGTTACATAAGGTGTAATACAATACAGAATTGAAATTTGACGTATGTCCCATATACACACTCACATTCACTGTCATTTACTCTCTATTTTCATTATGAAAGAGAAATTATCGAAAGTTTATAATTGAAAATCTTTATAAAATAAATCGGCACGCTGAGAGTGCTATTACTGTTCTCAAATAACAAAAGAAGCATAAACTATTATTGTTCGTATCTGAATTTACTTTCTTAAGTACTTTTTTAATGGGTTTCTTATATCTCAGAAACTATTATAGGTGGTGGTATCAAATTTTGACACAAAGTTCGTCTGAATAACAAAAGATCATATACCAAATTTGGAATAAAACAGATAATATTTAACATAGTTATTTAGTTTGTTGACTGAGGTGAATAAGTGATTTTAGTACGCGCCACAGTGAGCATCTCACAGTCTGGTTTAGCGACAGGTGTGGCTATGACGCATACGGCAGGCCACAAGTCGGCCACTGCCAAATGCTACTATACTGCAGGCTTCCAAAACAGTTTGCCATAACATAACAAAACTTACTGCAACAATCTGCAGTCGCGTAATAGCTGCGACGCTACACGGGCACATACCTCTGAATACCACAAGCTGTGGTCGAGTATGTCGGCACCACCAGCAAAGACATCCAGTTGCGCATCAAGGTGTTTCATTCTCATCCGTCGATCACCTCGAACGAGTGTGTCCACTTCCAACATTGCATTAGTCACAGCTGTGGCCGGCATGCTGTACATCGGCCAGGTTTGCGCGAGCCTCGCCCAACGACTCATCGTGCTTTTGTCTCGGTAGACGTTCTGCAAGCGCCTATGAATATCTCCTATACTGTGGTTTTCCGCCAAAAGAAACTGTTTGGAACACACCTACGTTACAGACGCTATCTTGAAAGCTACATATAGCACCGCCACCAATGGGAACTTCATGAAACTATAGGGGCTGAAGCAAGAACATTCTACGATGTCCCACAAGATATTCCTTTTGTTTTCAATCGAAACTAGCCAAACATTACTTATTGAACGCCCCTCGTACAAACCAAACGAAGCGCTTTTAAATCTAGTTCATTCTGAAACCTTCTGTACGCATGTGCGCCTACTGTGGCTAATAATCATTTCTAATGATCTCGTTGTCGACGCAAAACGCTAATTTTACTTATTTCTTTTTTTCAGCAACATTAAATCATCTAGACAACAGGCGTAGACTGGTTAAGTTCGTCCTTGAGGTTTACAAAGCCGTGGGATTCTACGAGCTCGTTTCGCTACTATCGGCCAATTACAGTCGCTTTACGGAAAGCGGAATGGCGCTCGCGAAGAGAGCAGAGCGTAACCAGTAATCGCGGAGATTAATGGCGGCCGGTTGGCTGCGAATTGCGCCGGATCGATGCTTAAGCGCCGAGTTGACAGCCTCGTTATCTCCGCACGGGTCCACGCTCCGTGGGGCAGGGCTGCCATTATGCGGAAAAAGCCACTAATTCCGAATCGCCGGCAATTTGCGGCGGTAATGCTTTTATGCAGATAGAGGGGGAGAGGAAGCCGGCAGACGGCTCGCACTGCCCAAGGACGGGGAAACACAGCCCCCAAGGGCATGGTCTCGAGTATCTAATGCTCTGGTCTACCGGCGTGGCTAGCTCGTAATTCTCATTAGCCAGCAAAAGAAGCGCACCGGACAACAAAGAAGTCACTGCCAGGAGGCGTCACGCTAATTCACGTATGGCAACAGAGGGAATCGACAGATTTCTTTGATTACACCGTATGCAGTTGAAGCCACTCATTAATGATACCCCACGCACTGTAAGGCGTGGTAGAGGGAACGACACACCAATATTATAGATTTTTTGATAGAAGTAAGTTTCTTGAATCGGCCGTTATTCGTTTACAGCCATATATGAGAATATGAGATATGAAATATGAGAATATGAGAAATATGACGTTGCATTCCATCTGGCCTTGATGCATTCTATTGGGAAGGTATCACAAAGCTGTCGTATCCTGTTCTGGGCAAGCTGGCCCACAGCTGAATATTTCGTCCATAAGGGACGGCATTACGAGGGCTGCGACCGTTGATCAATATATATACAACAGTTTCTGCGTCAGTCACTTGTTTATTTTGTCACAACGCGTTTAGATGGTTCAGACCATCATCTTCAGGTGGAGAATTGTTTATTTATAGTATTGGTGTTGGTGAAGAGTACAGACGTCTTTCACAGATGTATACCAAGGGCAGTGTACATTATTTTGCGTGTTCTACTAATGATAAAAATTGTTGATTTAGAAAAGGCTGTTTAGAGCTTAAAAATCATGAATTTCTGACAGTGAATTGTACTTACGGGGACGGTAGAATTCTAAAAGGTCTGCCCGATGTATGTCCTCTCTACTGCACATTACATTTATGAGTTTACAGTTGAGAGAACATACATCAGCTCTTTATTCACATGAAGTGCTGAGTGCTATTGACAAGGGATTTCTGATCGATACCGTATTCCTGGATTGCCGGAAGGCATTTGACACTGTACCACACATGCGGCTCGTAGGAAAATTGCGTGCTTATGGAATATCGTCTCAGTTATGTGACTGGATTTGCGATTTCCTGTTAGAGAGGTCACAGTTCGTAGTAATTGACGGAAAGACATCGAGTAAAACAGAGGTGATTTCTGGCGTTCCCCAAGGTAGTGTTGTAGGCCCTTTTCTGTTCCTTATACGAACGATTTGGGAGACAATCTAGGCAGCCGTCTTCGGTTGTTTGCAGATGACGCTGTCGTTTATCGACTAATAAAGTCATCAGAAGATCAAAACAAATTGCAAAACGATGTAGAAAAAATATCTGAATGGTGCGAAAAGTGGCAGTTGACCGTAAATAACGAAAAGTGTGAGGTAATCCACATGAGTGAAAAAAGGAACTCGTTAAACTTCGGTTACACGATAAATTAGTCTAATCTAAAAGCCGTAAATTCAACTAAATACCTAGTTATTACAATTACGAACAACTTAAATTGGAAAGAACACATAGAAAATGTTGCGGGGAAGGCTAACCAAAGAATGTGTTTTATTGACAGGACACTTAGAAAATGTAACAGATCAACTAAGGAGACTGCCTACACTACGCTTGTCCGTCCTCTTTTAGAATACTGCTGCGTGGTGTGGGGGTTTCTTACCAGATAGGACTGACGAAATACATCGAAAAAGTTCAAAGAAGGGCAGCACGTTTTGCATTACCGCGAAATATGGGAGAGAGTGTCACAGAAATGTTACAGGATTTGGGCTGGACATAATTAAAAGAAAGGCGTTTTTCGTTGCAATGGAATCTTCTCACGAAATTTCCAATCACCAACTTTCTCCTCTGAATGCGAAAATATTTTGTTGACACCGACCTACATAGGGAGAAACGACCACCACGATAAAATAAGGGAAATCAGTGCTCGTACGGAAAGATATAGGTGTTCAGTCTTTCCGCGAGCTATACGAGATTGGAATAATAGAGAATTGTGAAGGTGGTTCGATGAACCCTCTGCCAGGCACTTAAATGTGATTTGCAGAGTATCCATGTAGATGTAGATGTAGATCAGGCAACAGTATGCAGAAGTTAAGAACTCTACCGTCGCTGTAAGTACAATTCACTGTAGAAATTCATGTTTTATAACCTCTAAAATGCCTTTTCTAAATCAACAATTTTTATCATTAGCAAAAGACACAAAAAAACTTCACCGTCCTTGGGCTGTGACTGTGAAAGACGTCTGTACTCTTCACTACACCAGTCATATAAATGAACAATTCTCCACCCGAAGGTGATGGCGTGAACCATCGAAATGCGTAGTGGCAAAATAAACAAGTGACTGACGCAGAAACTGTTTTGTGTGGCCCACAGCTGTTGTCGCTGGCACTTGATATTCTGGATACTGTCACTGCGTCGAAGTTGACGCCCCAGTTCGTCCCACACATGTTCTATCGGTGAAAGAAGCAGGGATCTTTCTGGCCACGGGAGTACCTCAGCACCACGGACACTGTTCATAGAGACACGCGTCACGTGTGAACGAGCACTGTCCTGTTAAAAAATAATGGCACCACCATACTCTCGCATGCAAGGTGGTACGTGAGGATGCAGGATGTCCGTGACTTGCCAACGGGCCGTCAGAGTCCCTTCAGTCGCTAACAGCGATGACGTGGCGTCGTACCCGATGGCTCCCAGACCATGATGCCAGGAGTAACACCGCTTTGTGTCTCAGAAATACTGAAAGAACGGGACATCTCCCTTGGACGGCACCATACGCGCCGACGATGGTCATCCGGGTACTTCAGTACCACGATTCATCACTGGACACAGTGCGAGGCTACTCACCAGCAGTCCAACCTTTCCGGTCACGGCACCACTCCAAACAAGCCATCTGTGTCGTGGAGTTAACGGTAATTCCATAGTCCGCCTGCTTTTATGCTCCGACCAATGGTGCAGGATGAGACGAAATGTTGTAGGAAGACCATTACTATGGTAGGCGTTGATGTGAGCGGGCCACGATTTCCAATGCAAAGCGTAATACTGCGATCCTCCTTTTTGGGAATCAAGCGTAGTCGATGGGAACCTTGACGACGAGAATGCCTGCTCTCAGTTCCCACAAACTCCAGCATCGGATCACTGTCACATCGGAAGACCCGACAAATCTGAATATTTTAAAATTCGACCAGCCGGCCAAATTGAGATCAACATTACGGTCTCTTTCAGACTCTGCCAGGTACGGATGACGCTGTCTCAGACTCAACACCTGACGCTGTTCACGACCCTCGTACGCTCTCCCAGGCCTGGTACAACACGAAACACGAATATCACTATAGTACTCCGGTGGCCGATCTACCTGTTACAGAACTGCAACTTCAATCATTTACATACCCGACAATAGTGTGTGTATGTGTACGAAGTTACACTGACATCCGACCGTATCTTCATGGTCAGGCAGTATAGTTACACAATGTGACGTGCTGAAGTTGTCCAACACTAGTTATGTTATCGGATACTATGTGTCTCAGTCGTGTACTGGAGTCATGACTTCCTCTCAGAGAGGTCACAGTTCGTAATGATAGACGGTAAATCATCGAGTAGAACAGAAGTGATACCTGGCGTGCCGCAAGGTAGTGTCATAGAGCCTCTGCTGTTCCTGATTTACATAAAAGATCCAGGTGATAGTCTGAGCAGCCCTCTTAGATTGTTTGCAGATGATGCTGTAGTTTATCACCTAGTAAAATCATCAGTCCATCAATTCCAATTACAAAATAGAGAGAATTTCTGTATGGTGCGAAAAGTGGCAATTGGCAATAAACAAATAAAAGTGCGAGGAAAAGTGGCAACTGGCACTAAACAAAGAAAAGTGCGAAGTCTTCCATATGAGTACTAAAAGAAATACGATAAATTTTGGGTATACGATAAATCGCACAAATATAAGGGCTGTCAATTCGACTAAATACCTGATGATGATGATGATGTCCCATACTCCGTGACGGAGCGTAGGGGAACGATGCGGGAGACCCGCACCGCCGTACTAGGCAAGGTCCTAGTGGAGGTGGTTTGCCATTGCCTTCCTCCGACCGTAATGGGGATGAATGATGATGATGAAGACGACACACGAACACCCAGTCATCTCGAGGCAGGAAAAATCCCTGACCCCGCCGGGAATCGAACCCGGGACCCCGTGCTCGGGAAGTGAGAACGCTACCGCGAGACCACGAGCAGCGGACGCCAAATACCTAGGAATTACAATTACAAGAAACTTAAATTGGGAAGACCACATAGATAATATTGTGGGGAAGGCGAAACAAAGATTGCGCTTTGTTGGCAGAACACTTAGAAGATGCGACAAACCCACTAAAGAGACAGCCTACATTACACTTGTCCGTCCTCTGTTGGAATATTGCTGCGAGGTTGACAGAGGACATCGCAAAAGTGCAAAAAAGGGCAGCTCGGTTCGTGTTATTGCGTAATAGGGGCGAGAGTGTCCTGATATGATACGCCAGTTGGGGTGGCAGTCACTGAAACAAAGGCGGTTTTCTTTCCGGCGAGAACTATTTACCAAATTTCAATCGCCAACTTTATCTTCCGAATGCGAAAATATTTTGTTGACACCAACCTACGTAGGGAGAAATGATCATCATAACAAAATAATAGAAATCAGAGTTCCTTTTTCCCACGGGCCATTCGAGAGTGGGATAGTAGACAAGTAGTATGAAAATGGTTCGATGAACCCTCCGCCAGGCACTTGAAATGGGAATAGCAGAGTAACCATGTAGAAGTACATGTGAATGTAGTCATACAGCTTACGGCTGTTGAAAGTAGTTATCCTATGTGAGTTTCCAAATTTTGTCATTTTGAAGCATAGTGCGATATTACACTACTGGCCATTAAATTTGCTACACCACGAAGGTGACGTGCTACAGATGCGAAATTTAACTGACAGGAAGAAGATCCTGCGATGTGCAAATGATTAGCTTTTCAGAGCATTCACACAAGGTTGGTGCCGGTGGCGACACCTACAACGTGCTGACATGAGGAAAATTTCCAACCGATTTCTCATACACAAACAGCAGTTGATCGGCGTTGCCTGGTGAAACGTTGATGATGTGATGCCTCGTGTAAGGAGGAGAAATGCGTACCATCACGTTTCTGCCTTTGATAAAGGTCGGATTGTAGCCTATGGCGATTGCGGTTTGTCGTATCCCGACATTGCTGCTCGTGTTGGTCGAGATCCAATGACTGTTAGCTGAATATGGAATCAGTGAGTTCAGCAGGGTAATACGGAACGCCGTGCTGGATCCAAACGGCCTCGTATCACTAGCAGTCGAGATGACAGGCATCTTATCCTCGTGGCTGTAACGGATCGTGCAGCCACGTCTCGATCCCTGAGTCAACAGATGGGAACGTTTGTAAGACAACAACCATCTGCACGAACAGTTCGACGACGTTTGCAGCAGCACGGACTATCAGGTTGGAGACCATGGCTGCGGTTACCCTTGACGCTGCATCACAGACAGGAGCACCTGCGATGGTGTACTCAACGACGAACCTGGGCGCACGAACGGCAAAACGTCATTTTTTCGAATGAATCCAGGTTGTGTTTACAGCATAATGATGGTCGCATCCGTGTTTGGCGACATCGCGGTGAACGCACATTGGAAGGCTGGCTCTGAGCACTATGGGACTTAACAGCTATGGTCATCAGTCCCCTAGAACTTAGAACTACTTAAACCTAACTAACCTAAGGACAGCACACAACACCGCACATTGGAAGCGTGTATTCGTCATCGCCATACTGGCGTATCACCCGGCGTGATGGTATGGGGTGCCATTGGTTACACCTCTCGGTCAGATCTTGTTCGCATTACGGCACTTTGAGGACGTTACATTTCAGACGTGTTACGACCCGTGGCTCTACCCTTCCTTCGATCCCTGTGAAACTCTACATTTCAGCAGGATAATACACGACCGCATGTTGCTGGTCCCGTACGGGCCTTTCTGGATACAGAAAATGTTCGACTGCTGTCCTGGCCAGCACATTCTCCAGATCTCTCACCAATTGAAAGCGTCTGGTCAACGGTGGCCGAACAACTGGCTCGTCACAATACGCCAGTCACTACTCTTGATGAACTGTGGTATCGTGTTAAAGCTGCATTGGCAGCTGTACCTGTACACGCACCCAAACTGCGTGAAAATGTAATCACATGTGAGATCTAGTATAATATATTTGTCCAATGAATACCCGTTTATCATCTGCATTTCTCCTTGGTGTAGCAATTTTAATGACCAGTAGTGTAAAACCCGCCCTACGACGTTAGATTTTGATATGCTGAAACTTAGTCTCCAGCAGTTTTAGTGCAAATACTGTGGGTATACGAGTATGACCGCGTCTCCGCACACCAAGCGAGGACGATCCATGTGGCGAGCACAAAAACAGCGTTCCACTTACTTAAAAATAAAATTTCGTCGAGAATATTCACAGGAAAAATTGCTTGCATAGCCAACCCGATGCTAAACGAAGCTATGAAAATCACGTGTGGCCGGGCAGCTCACAGATGAGACTTCCAGCGCTGTGTCCATCGACGGTAAATTCGCATGGTGTGTTGTAGGGATAGAGGAGAGAACTATGTTGAGGGTGACAATAACGAAATAATGATGTGGAAAATGTTCGCAGGCTCAGCGGAAGATTGCACTCTTGCTGCCCACTGCTGCAGCAGACCGAAGCCAGCGTCCAGCCAGTGTCCATCGGCGCGGCATTGTTTTGCGGAGACAAGCACGTGCTGCTTTCTTGGCAGCATCGCGAGCTGCACCAACCCAAGGCCGCGTAATGCACGCGCGTGCTCCTCGCATTGCGACATCGGAGGTCTCTTCCAGACCACATACTGCTCTGACCTCTTCTCTAAAACTGCGTTGCATCGTATGACTGTCAGCGACCACGACAAACATCATAGTATGAGAAATTGAGAGGCAATAAAACTTAAGTCTAGGTCAGTAAGTGGACGCGGTTTTTCCCGTAATGGACTGCGGAACACGGTGACCGTAGTGCGTATCCAACAACAGAAGATTTGCAGCAGTTCTCTTGCGGTTAAGCCGAGAGAGCTTAGTCAAAAGTAGTGGACAGCGGGTCAAATGCTTGCCCCTCCATTTAGTTTTAGGCAGCCCGCCATTTCCATAGATCACATAAGGTGAATGCCAGGACAGTTCCTTTGAAAAGGCCGCGGTCGACTTCCTTCCCCAAACAGAGTTTGTTCTCCGTCTCCAACGACTCTTTTTGTCGACGAGACGTTAAACCCTTAACAACCTATCTCCTTGTTGCGACCTCCGCTAGAAATCTCCAGTCAATTTAATTTCTTTTGAACAGACCCGGTAAGTACGGGAGCCAATCCTAACTGGTAGCGACGTTATTTTCAAAGTTCGTTTAGCATCGGGTTGGCTAAGCGAGCGATTTTTCCTCTGTATATTGTGGACGAAATTGTGTTTTTAATCAAGTGGAATACTGCTTTTGTGCTCACCACATGGATCGTACTCACTTGGTGTGTGGAGACGCGGTCTTACATACTCATATACGCTCGGTATTTGCACCAAAACTGCTGGAGACTATGTTCCAGCATGAAACTTCATGGCAGATTAAAACTGTTTCCCGGACCGAGTCTCGAACTCGGGACCTTTGCTTTTCGTGGGCAAGTGCTCTACCAACTGAGCTACCCAAGCACGACTTACCCCTCGTCCTCACAGATTTACTTCTGCCAGTACCTCTTCTCCTATCTTACAAACTTTACAGAAGCTCTCTATGTTCCAGCATATCAAAATTTAACGTCGTAGGGCGGGTGTCAACATCGCACTTTGCTTCAAAATAACAAAATGTCGAAACTCAAATAGTGATAACTACTTTCAACAACCATAAGCTGTGTGACTACATTCAACGTTTAGTATCTGATAACATAATTAGTGCTGGACAAATTCAGCACGTCACGTTGTATAACTATACTGCCTGACAGGAAAGGTGAATCACCTTGAAGACACGGTCGGATGTCAGTTTAACTTCGTACACATACACACACTATCGGCGGGTATGTAAATGATTGAAGTTTAGCTCTGTGACAGGTAGATCGGACACCAGAGTATATTAATGTTATACATGTTTAGTGTTGTTACCAGGCCTGGGAGAGCGTACGGGGGTCGTGATTCAATGGAATGAAATCCTGTTCCTTTTAATGCAGATTGACTTTGGGGAGTAGATTAGTCATATGATTACAGGTCAGCCGAATAAGGTGTGTGGTCTAACATTGGGGTGCTATGTTTCACTAGAAACCTCGTAATAGACAATGCGGTATGAGCCAGTTCGTTTCTTGTTGCACAACCAGTGATTGTTCTTCCACAATTCGGGTCGGGTTTTTTTTCTCATTTTTGTCACGAAATTGAGAAAGAATCTTAAGGCAATAATATTGATTAATGGTTTGACCTACAGCAATTCAATTAAGATATACAATGCCATGAATATTGAAAAAAGCCATCATCGTCGCTTTGAATCTCGATTTGCTCATTCGAAATTTTTCGCTCTCAGTGAAGTTGGGTTTTTCCAGTCCATGGATTGGACTTTAGTTTCTGCATCATAAGTGAAAAACCGTGATTCGTCATATGTTACCGCTATTTCCAAAAAATTTGGATCATTTTCAGTGGTATTCAAAGTGTCAGTACAAACAAGCCCCTTTTTGTTCGACCGTGAGAATTTTCAGCACCAGTTTCGCAAACACTTTCTCATGTTAAACTGGCCGTGTAAAATTTTCCTTATGCGCTCTTTGCCAGTTCCTAACAGTTTCAGGAATCGATCAATACTCTTAGAAACATTCGAACGACTCAAAACCTGTGTTCGTGATAAACAGTCTTCGCCATTCACATCTTTTAGTAAATGATACGTTCCAGTACAAGTTTTCCAAGTTTCAAACGAAACTTCTCGACAATTCGTCGTCCATTATTGTACTTTGCCGGCAAAAAAAGAAAACAACAGCTCTTACACAAACGAAGGCCACCTACACATTGATTTATCTACAGACACCACAGATGCTGTATACGACTCAGCAGGCTTCACGCTTCACATCTACTGGTCGTTCGTCTTCGGAGCATGCGTACTGACTCTGTGACAGCAACAGACCCGTTGTTTCACAGCCAAATTTCGTATATTTCGAGTAAGGGTAATGAGAACAGAGATCCCGGAGCGTACAGAGAAATATACACTCCTGGAAATGGAAAAAAGAACACATTGACACCGGTGTGTCAGACCCACCATACTTGCTCCGGGCACTGCGAGAGGGCTGTACAAGCAATGATCACACGCACGGCACAGCGGACACACCAGGAACCGCGGTGTTGGTCGTCGAATGGCGCTAGCTGCGCAGCATTTGTGCACCGCCGCCGTCAGTGTCAGCCAGTAAGCCGTGGCATACGGAGCTCCATCGCAGTCTTTAACACTGGTAGCATGCCGCGACAGCGTGGACGTGAACCGTATGTGCAGTTGACGGACTTTGAGCGAGGGCGTATAGTGGGCATGCGGGAGGCCGGGTGGACGTACCGCCGAATTGCTCAACACGTGGGGCGTGAGGTCTCCACAGTACATCGATGTTGTCGCCAGTGGTCGGCGGAAGGTGCACGTGCCCGTCGACCTGGGACCGGACCGCAGCGACGCACGGATGCACGCCAAGACCGTAGGATCCTACGCAGTGCCGTAGGGGACCGCACCGCCACTTCCCAGCAAATTAGGGACACTGTTGCTCCTGGGGTATCGGCGAGGACCATTCGCAACCGTCTCCATGAAGCTGGGCTACGGTCCCGCACACCGTTAGGCCGTCTTCCGCTCACGCCCCAACATCGTGCAGCCCGCCTCCAGTGGTGTCGCGACAGGCGTGAATGGAGGGACGAATGGAGACGTGTCGTCTTCAGCGATGAGAGTCGCTTCTGCCTTGGTGCCAATGATGGTCGTATGAGTGTTTGGCGCCGTGCAGGTGAGCGCCACAATCAGGACTGCATACGACCGAGGCACACAGGGCCAACACCCGGCATCATGGTGTGGGGAGCGATCTCCTACACTGGCCGTACACCACTGGTGATCGTCGAGGGGACACTGAATAGTGCACGGTACATCCAAACCGTCATCGAACCCATCGTTCTACCATTCCTAGACCGGCAAGGGAACTTGCTGTTCCAACAGGACAATGCACGTCCGCATGTATCCCGTGCCACCCAACGTGCTCTGGAAGGTGTAAGTCAACTACCCTGGCCAGCAAGATCTCCGGATCTGTCCCCCATTGAGCATGTTTGGGACTGGATGAAGCGTCGTCTCACGCGGTCTGCACGTCCAGCACGAACGCTGGTCCAACTGAGGCGCCAGGTGGAAATGGCATGGCAAGCCGTTCCACAGGACTACATCCAGCATCTCTACGATCGTCTCCATGGGAGAATAGCAGCCTGCATTGCTGCGAAAGGTGGATATACACTGTACTAGTGCCGACATTGTGCATGCTCTGTTGCCTGTGTCTATGTGCCTGTGGTTCTGTCAGTGTGATCATGTGATGTATCTGACCCCAGGAATGTGTCAATAAAGTTTCCCCTTCCTCGGACAATGAATTCACGGTGTTCTTTTTTCCATTTCCAGGAGTGTAGACGGTCACGTTACCCTAGCTCACTACGCGAGATAAACAGGACACGAGACCGCTGATAGTGGGGGCGGACACAAATATGGAAATACCAAAAACACAACACATTTACCATCTCTAACACAGTCTAGGAAACCAGAGGCATACAAAACAGCTTCGAGTCGTCTCATTTTGGGCCTAATGGTTGGACTATGACAGCATACCTTCAGAACTGACTTAAACTCTTACCATGATAGAGGTCTTCGTCAATGATTTACGAACAATGCTACCAGTGTTTCTTCTGCAGGATCCGTGGGAACGGAGCAGGTGGACGGCCGAATTTCAAAAACGGTGTACACTATTTGATGAGAATTGTCCGGATACCGATTAGTGAACATTAATATGATGTGTTCCCACCTTTCGGTTTTATGACGCATTGACCTCTGCTGGGGACACTTTAAATGAGCTGTCTGAATATCTGTGGAGGAATTGCAGCCCATTCTTCCTCAAGAGCCGAAACCAAGAAATTATTCATGTTGGACTCCGTGGTCTGGAGCGAAGTCGACTTTCCATCTCATCCTAAAGGTTTTCCACTGCGTTCAGGTCGGGATCTAGGCAATCCGGTCCATTTGAAGAGTGTCTTATTCACAAACAATTACGTTACAGAGGCTCCCTTAAGACTGGCTGCAATTATTATTATTATTATTATTATTATTATTATTATTCTCGTGTCAGAAACATACATTTTACACAGTTATGATTAAATTATTTCTGACCAAAACTTGGCCACGTCCAGTGCATTTTTTTGTTGCTTGTTGAAGGTCACCTTCTGTACAGGAGACTGGACACAACCGACACCGAAGCATGTGCTGAACTGTCTGTTCTTCTCCACAGTCACACCGAATATCATTTGGATCAGTGTATCCCCATTTTGCCTGGTTAACTTTGGATCTTCCAACTCCGGATCTCAGTCTATTCAGGGACTTCAGACTTGTCCATTCCATGTCATGGCCTGGAGGTAAAGCTTCAACAACTCTTTTCCAACCAGGGGGAAGGTAGGTCTTAGGCCTCCATAGTTGTAACCTAGCTTTCTCAGCAGTGGTTCTAAGTTCCTTTGACGTGCTAAGGAAACTCCTCGTTGACTTCAGTCGTTGCGGATGCGGTTCATGCCCATACAGAGGATGAGAAATTTCCTGTTCCACTGCCTTTCTTTCCTTGTTCGCAGCTATCTCTCTTCGAACAGGTGGTGGTGATATTCCTGCGAGGTGGTAAATCCATTCGACTGGATTGGGTTTTAAGCAACGTGTTATAATTCTGCAGGTTTCGTTGAGAGCTACATCCACATGTTTGGCATGAGTTGAATTGTACCAAACAGGACAGGGATACTCTGCCGCAGCATAGCATAGTGCCATTGCAGATGTTCAGATTCTTTCTGGTTGACTACCCCACTGTGATCCGGTCATTTTCCGTAGGAGATTGTTCCTGGTGGAGACTTTCGACTTGCGTTTCATGCAGTGCTTTTTGAAAGTAGAGATCTACCAAGTGTCACTCCTAGGTATTTTCGAGTCACGTAGTGTTCCAGTTCAACCCCCGACCATACTATTTTCTACTTGGAAGTGGTTTCCTCGTTTCTCTAATGAAAAGCACACACTTGGATCTTTGAAGGATTTTGGTTTAAGCTGGTTTGTGTTGTAGTATCTGGATAGATCTTCAAGGGCATTCGTGAGGTTGTTCTGCACTGATTCAAAATCTGTGCTCTGTGTGGCTAGAGCGAGATCGTCAGCACATAAGAAGCCCCTGGTGTTTGGGACTATAGGTTGGTCTTTCGTGTATATATTGAACAGAATTGGAGTTAAAACATTTCCTTGCGGGAGGCCATTCTTCTGTAGTCTCCATCGACTACGCTATTCTTGAAAGTCGACGAAGAACCTGCGATTCTGCAGAAGGGAGGCGATGAGTCTGGTTAGACCCAAATCTTTGGTCAGATTGTACACCTTGACTAGTAGTAGCTGGTGACTGACCGTATCATACGCCGCTGATAAGTCGACAAATGCCACTCCTGTCACCTTCCAAGCTTCAAAGCCATCTTCTGTAAACGGTGTGAGATTTAGCAATTGTCCAGCACAGCTTTTACCTGGACGAAATCCAAATTGCTGAGGTACAAGTGAGGGGTCAATTGCAGGTGATAGGCGATTCAAAATCCATGAACGGAGCCTCCGAGAAGACTGCAATGATCTGCGATCAGAATGATAAAAGTAGTCGGGCGTACCCTGGACAACGTCAGAATATGATTTAAAATAACCTGACGGCTGATTCTTTCACACCAGAAACACATATACTTCAGCCCTTTTCAGGACCACAGTTAACGATTATATCTATTAACGTAGAAGGCATAACATCAGCCAAAGAAGAAGTGCTACGAGGACTATGCAGTCAGCACCAGTGCCATATACTGTGCATACTGGAGAACTGGATGCAATGTCGTGTTGACACAAACAGTCATCGCCGCCGAACTGATTCGCTTGTGTCCGCAGTACACAGTGCTGTGAAATGTGATTACATGTCGCTGCATTTAAAGGTTTCTTAAGCGCAGTGAGGGGACCACACCCAAGTACGAGAAACACCACCTCCTCCGTTACTTCACTGTTGGCACTACACATGATGGCAACTAACGTTCTTCAGGCATTCACCAAACCCAAATGCTTCCATCGGATTGCTACAGGCTAATCGTGGTTCATCACTCCAAATGACCCGTTTCCAGTCATCAACTGCCCAGTGGGCGTCTATCTTTATGCAAATTCAAGCATCGCTCAGCACTCACTCGATAAAGGTGTGGCTTATGAGCAGCTGGTCGACCATTGCTCTCCATTATTTTTGATTCCCTATGCACAGTCATTGTGTTAGTTCGACTTCTGGCGGCACTTTCAAACTCAAGAATGATTCCTTCCGTTGGTTTCATGAGATTTTTCACAACAACCCTCCGCGTTTTCGACGGCCCCTTTGTGTCAGTACATGATGTCTGCCTGGTTCTGGTGTATTTGTGGTTGTTCCTTCACTTTTCGACTTCACAGTAACATCACCAACTGTCGTCTTGAGGAGCTTTAGAAGGGTCTGAAGTGTTCGTGATGGATTTGCAGGCGACACCACGTGACCAGTTCACGTTATAAGTCAGTGAGCACTCCTGACCGACCAGTCTGCTGTTACTTCTTCTCCGCCAACAACACAGTGTAACGATCTTTTAAAATGTTACTACTTAACTTGCGTTGGCCTGTGGTTCATCGATGTTGTGGATGCCGCGAATAATGAGATCATGACGAAAATTTCAAGCTTGACATCACATGATCGACAGAACTGACATAAGTGCAAAACAACTGACGAAACTGAGCTAAACCGAACTGAACTGCACTGACTCCGGAAGTAAACAGAACTTGACAGCCTCGCTGCGTCGCTTTAAATACCATTTTAACAATCGCTACTATTGTTAATTTATTACAAAATGTAACTTACAATTAAAAACAATTTCATCTAAACTAACTGCTGTTATATTTGTACAGGTTATAAAATATAATGTCAAATAACATAATATTTTTATCATCATCTTGGTTTTATGTGTGTAAATTAATTCACAATCTGACTTCAACAATTATTTTGATTTTACTTTAATTTCGTAATTACTGACTGTATGGATTTTATTGCTAACATTTGTTCGAAGTATACATACTGTGCTTCGTCAAATTACATAAATTAAATACACACGTTTTCTCTAATACCGGAATTTCGTAAATTTGGGTGGCGTAACTAACAAGAGGTAAATATCTGCGTAATTTACAAGCATCATTAATTACAATGAATTACATAAAAATGAATAATGAATGAAATTACATCACTAGATAATGATCGTTATTTTCATTTGATCGTAGTGAGGTTTTTGTGTTAGCGAATTTACATATTGCAGTTATGGTAATTAGATGCGTTAGTTATTTACGCTAACATTCCCACAGCCTCTTAATATTTGTCGATAAACATTTATTACTTCAATTTCACGATCTGATATTTAGTTTGGCATATGTACATATTTTTGTTAATGACAACAATCTATTAACAATCACGGGAATGTACGTCATTACAGAATATTCTATATGTATTTACAAAGAAGAATAGGTTTTTTGGGCAAACTGAACTGAACGATACCTGTAAAAATACACATAAAAGGCCATAGGAAGCACTAAATCGTACGATAAATACACGGATGCATATAAAAAAAAGGTGGTATCGGACAGCTCATAATGATCTTCGGGGAGGCTGTTGCATAATAGCAGTACTCCCTGCTTGCTGTTACTCTGGCGGGTCTCTCGTCACATCTTATGGTCAGCGCCGCATTACTTAGCGGTGTACAGATGCTTTCGATCAGATACACTGTATGAATGGGACAACTTTTGCGTGTAGTGTTCGGATATAGGTGTATCAACAGTGGCTATGGATATCTGAATCAGGCCTACAAGTGCGCTCATATAGCCTGATAGTGAAGGGTGACCTCACTTCATGTCACTGCATCTTTATTAAATTCATCCATGTAGATCCATTCATATCATTTCAGTGTATTTAATTCATTGTAGTCATGGAACCAGCTCTTGGAACAGAACTGCCGCAACGTTATGTCCCAGCGTAGGGCCAGTGAAGCGCATTACATAGCAGCCTATAGCCCACAGAACACCAAAATAACAGAAGTGGAAGATCCATGTAACGATACGGAAACAGAGACCGACAGTAGCGCTGCCAGTGGCCTGGCAATGAACTTCGAAATTGTAAAAATATGGCGCGATATCTGTGTTCTTGTTTTACGAAATACAAGTACTAGATGTTAGTAATTTTCATTTATACTTTATGGGTAGTCTGGTGGTAAAGTGTATTTACTTGTATACATACCAAACGCTGGAACATTTTTTATTTTTGACTTGAGCATGTCTGCTCGTAGTTTTGACTTCTGCTTGTTCGCAATGTAATTTTACGGTTGTTAAAATTTCACTCTGATGACGACATCCTTAGAGGTGGAGAAACCTAGGTCAGTATATTAAAAATGATTTGCAACCGCTTCGCTGTGTTATTTCTCTGTTGAATCGTATATACGGTGGCCGCGCGGTTAGAGGCGCCGTGTCACGAGTTGCGCGGCCCTCCAGCCGGAGGTTCCAGTCCTCCCCTGGTCATGGGTGTGTGTGTTGTCCTTAGCGGAACTTAGTTTAAGCAGTTTGTAAGTCTAGGGATGGATGACCTCAGCAGTTTGGTCCCTTGGGATATCAAACACATCTGAACATTTTTGTTCCTGCTCGAACACTCCACGGGTGTACTGCCGTTCCATAGTGTCCAACGGGCACAATATTTCGGCGATCAGACATGTCGCCATCATCAGGTGCGCTGACGAACTGAGCTCTTTTTTTTCTTTCTTTATTGAATTTCAATTCAGCAGCTTAGTATGCCGCTCTTCAGCCTACAGACTTTGCTAAAAAGATGAAGAGAATAAATAATAAAACCAGGCGATAAAATCGGAGACATAAAGAGTAGCACGGCGAAAAAAAAAATCGTGGAACTTAAAACAAGAACAGAGGGATGATGATGCTAATAAAATACATACGAAGCAGACAGATAAAACAATAGACAGACAATTAAAAAAAAAGACACGGCGACAGTCTGGTTTCTGGTCGTAAAAGACATAAAATTCACACCTAGCGACAGCATGGCTTCTGTTCGCAACACGAGAAAGACGAACAACACTGAACAGTCACTGGAACACTGCACTAAAAAGTTGGCAAATGTGACACACTGCAGCCGAGAGCAGGTGGGGGGAAACTGGACAGATGCTTGGAAAATAAAAAAAGGGGGGAAGGAGAGGAAAAGCGAAGGGGGGGGGGGGGGAGCGGGAAAGGAGCCGATGGAGGATGAGGACCCACAAGAGGGGTGGGGAGAACTGAGCTCCTGAGGGCGGGCGCCGTATTAAATCCCCTCCCCTTGCGAGGTGTTCTCTCCGCGGTCCGCGCCCGTGCGTCAGCGGCGGACGAGGCAATTACACCGACGCCACCACAGACGCCAACGCCAGCGTCTCACCGACCGCTGACGCGCGGGCGCGGACGGCGGAGAGAACACCTCGCGAGGGGAGGGGATTTAATACGTCCGCCCGCCCGGGGCGCAGAAAGCCAAGAAGACGCCGACATCCGACTACGTCCTATTCCATGACCAATCCATACCTTAGAAATTCAAGTTATACACAGATTCATGACCCTTTAATTCCATCAGTTCGTTACCACTATCATCAGACAAAAGGCAGGGATCAAATTAGATCCGATCCTTTGACCAGAGGGGTTCAATACCCATCAGACCATCTAGTCAGGAGCTCCGTTCGTCAGAGCACCTGACGATGGCGACATGTCTGATCGCCGAAATATTGTGCCCGTTGGACACTATGGAACGGCAGTATATTCGTGGACTGTTCGAGCAAGAAATACTCCGGGAGAAACTGAAGAATCACATTTTTGTTCCTTATTACCACCTTTTTGACTGTGTCGCGCTAAGTGAATTGTATGTTGCTTGTATTCTGCTTAATTTTCGCTCTCATTCGTAATACTGGGTGGGGAAAATGATTCGATATTTGCTTTTGTTTCGTCGCATGGCTTTCTGTGGATTCGTGTCTGCTTCTTACTGCTTACGAATAAGTGTGCAAACTGCTCGATTTGAATGCATTGTAAGAGTATTACTCGGATTCTACGTTATTTTTGTTGCATCCGTTTTCCGTACACTCGCAGAAATTCATTGACTGTTGCTAAAGTGTACTGTTTATAGTAACTGTTTCCGCATTTTAGCATTTGCGAGAATGTATGGTGTAGTCACCAAAACTATGAAGCAGACTCGTCTACATCCACATTCTGCAAGCCACTGTCAAATGCATGGCACTCCGTGGCAAGAAGCAACGCCATTGAAAGCAGAATTACATACTCATTCCGTGACGAGGTATAATAAAGTTGAATACCAGCACTGTCAAAAGCTGCTAACTTGCAGTTCTCCTTTAAATGTGAGAAACTACGCATCGAGCAGTCACAGACAGATTCGTAAGCAATAACAAATAGAAATAAGTCCACAGAACACGATGCAACGAAAGCAGCATCTGTTTTACATGAATCAAAAACATATGGAATCATTTACCCACCGAATTATTACGGATGCAAATCGGGATACGAACAACATATTTACAATGCAATTTGAAGTGTGCAGTAGACGCGAGAAGCCATAATCAGAAGCACAACGTGATGAAACGAACCTCTGTTACTTAGGCCGGTATTACACTATCAAATTTCTTTGTCAAAGATTTGATCAAAGATATGATCAAATATTCGTCAAATATATTTGACAAAGATCTTTGACGTGGCACTAAAAATGGGTATTACACTGTCATCATATTTTTCGTCAAAGTTCAAGATGGCTGACAACAACTTGTTGTCAACAGCAGTTGCATGTACCACAATTGTACTGTGTGGACATGCGGAAGAGAAGCGGGGGAAAAAAAAAGGAAACGTATCTGGGTGAAGCTGTGGTTTTTACGACGACACGATAAAAGCATTCAACAAAACTTGTTACGTGAGCTTATAGTGGAGGACGTCAAGTGTTACATCAATTACTTAAGAATGGATGAGCATACAATTCTGTATGTGCTCAGAGAAGGGTACCCTCATATCACAAAGCACAATACTCACTTGAGAACTGCTATATCTGCAGAAGATAGGCTCACTGTAACACTCCGATTCCTTGCTACAGGAGAGAGTTAGGTTAGGTTAGGTTAGGTCTCCAATCTTCTTAATCTATTTTCAGGGTGCCTCACGCTGTAAAGCGCCTCATCAGCCTCATACATCTCTATTAATTTTGTAGTTAACCGTACACACCAATTGTGTTTACCGGCAATAAACACTGCAGATGACAGAACGCTGCTGCGATGTTAGCGCTCCAAGTGATAACATGTCACATTGAAGTGAACAGAAGACAAGCGACTTCTTTGATTAAATCTACAGCGATGCCCTAGAAGCCGCGCAGGATTAGCCGAGCGGTCTGGGACGCTGCAGTCATGGACTGTGCGGCTGGTCCCGGCGGAGGTTCGAGTCTTCCCTCGGGCATGGGTGTGTGTGTGTTTGTCCTTAGATTAATTTAGGTTAAGTAATGTGTAAGCTTGTCCACCCCTCGTGGTCTCGCGGTAGCGTTCTCGCTTCCCGAGCACGGGGTCCCGGGTTCGATTCCCGGCGGGGTCAGGAATTATTCCTGCTTCGAGATGACTGGGTGTTGTCGTGTCGTCTTCATCATCATCATTCATTCCCATTACGGTCGGAGAAAGGCAACGGCAAACCACCTCCATTAGGACCTTGCCTAGTAAGGCGGTGCGGGTCTCCCGCATCGTTCCCCTACGCTCTGTAAAGAAGCATGGGACTTCATTTCATTTTTTCAATGTGTAAGCTTAGAGACTGATGACCTTAGCAGTTAAGTCCCATAAGATTTCACACACATTTGAACATTTTTTTGATGCCCTAGATTTGATCAAATATTTGACGACATTTGACAAAGTTCCCTATTACACCATCAAATTTCTTTGACAAAGATATTTGACAAAGAAATTTGATAGTGTGATACCGGTCTTACGAAACGAAAACAAACTTGACAGATTGCAGCGCTCCAAGTGGCTTGGCAGCGAACCAAGGTCGTGTTACGGGAAGTCTGTATATGAGTTCCACTGTCGTTGTATGACGGCTGAGTGTGTGACGTGTGCCCGCAGGGACCAGCAGGAGGCGTGCAGCGAGGACGGCGGCGCGGGCGCCGGGCTGTCGTGCTGCTCCACCGACATGTGCAACCACGTGGACGGGCTGGCGCATGCGCACGCGTTCGGCCGCCAGTACGCCGCCTGGCACCACGGCCGCCTCAACGCCTCCTCTCTGACAGGTGCGTGGCTGCCTGCCCACCTCCACAACATTCTCACCCATTTTATGTTGGGAGGAACATCGCCACATGTTAAATGAATCTCCTCACTGTGCTACCATTTTAGATCTATGTTGTTGCTATTGTTTTGGTCTTCAGGCCAAAGACTGATTTCATACAGCTCTCCACGGTGTTCTATCCTGTACAAATCTTTTCATCTCTGCATAATTGAGATGGTAAGCCCAAAAGTAAGGTCTCCTATTTTTTTATAAGTACAGAACTCTGTTTGTGTGGCAGTTGGTCACACTGTTATGAGGAGCGCCTCAGGCGCTTTGTGTAAACATACGCACGCCGCACTGAGGCACTCATCTTGGCTTGGCAGCCGTTGAGAATGGAGCTCCCGTTGGATGTTACCGTCAGTAGTAGGACAAGGTGCGTGTCAGCGTACTCTGCATTGTTGCCAAATTTATTCAAGATGGCGGCGATGACATCATCCAAGATAGTGGTATGTAGACTCGGCAACAGCACATGACGTCATCTAAGATGGCGGATTTTGGTGCGAACATAAACCAATTGGGCTACCTCCACTAACCTAACCCCAAGAAAAAATGGTGGGAAATTTGAATTTTGGCGAGAAAATAGGTCAATTTAGCAGGCTAGTGTGGCCGTGCGCTCTAGGCGCTTCAGTCCGGAGCCGCGTGACCGCTACGGTCGTTGGTTCGAATCCTGCCTCGGGCATGGATGTGTGTGATGTCCTTAGGTTAGTTAGGTTTAAGTAGTTCTAAGTTGTAGGGGACTGATGAGCACAGATGTTAACTCCCATAGTGCTCAGAGCCATTTGAACCCATAGGTCAATTGGGCTACATCCACTAACCCAACCCTCCAGAAAAAATGGTGGCAAATTTGAATTCCAACAGGATAGCGCTTGCAAAATCGTACTTGTCTTTATTATTATTCATTATTATTGATTATCATTTATTAACATTCATTATCCATTATTATTATTTATATCATGCACGTGTGTATGCAGTCCTACTGGCTTAGTTCATATCTCAGACACCAGTGAGCGCCGCTGTGACGTCATTCAAGATGGCTGATTTTGGTGGGAAGAAAGCCGATTGGGCCACATCCACTCAACTACCGTTATGACCTTAAATTCTCCTGCACATTCAGTCCTTGCTGAGCTATCGTTGTCAAACCACCGCCATGTGTTCGATCATCGAGACGAATGTGGGTGATAGAGCAGCTTTGAATAACTGCATTTCATGTAGACATTCGAGAGACATCGATAGAACACATTCTGCAGGATGGTCTTCAATGGTATATACAGAGTATACGAATATGTTTAGACCGAAGTGAATTCACATCAACTGGACGTCTTTTGCGTTTTGGAAGAGTGAATGCTTGATGGTAAATATGTATGCAGTTTGCACACGAGCATATGCTGGTTACGGGATGCATCCTGGCTCTATCCCTCTGCATTGCCGAATTCTGCTGAACAGAATTCTTGTACTTATTCCTCCGACACTCCTCCATTATCATACGCTTCCACAACTCATGTAGTGTACTGTGGCTACAGTCCTCCCTCGGATGTCTACATGAAACATGTATGGTTATCAGTCTCTTATTCACTCTACAGGACGGAATCTGTGGACTCCATCTGCCTGCGTCTAAAATAAATCTTATGTGGAAATGTGGGAACGTTTTCTAGATGTTTTCATAGCAGGTATGTGCGGCGGGACGTAGGTAACAGCCCCATATTTAACAAGTGGGATGTGAAAACCGCCTAAAAACCACATCGAGGCCTCACTGTTAATCCGTCGTGTCCCAGAAGCGACGCTTTAACGTGATCGGTTATCCGTGCACGGGTTCTTGCAAGGGCTTTGTCCTCGCTGACACAATTACAGCGTCACTGGCAAACCTCAAAGTTCCTCATTTCTTGCCTTTGAACTTTAATTATGCTTCTAAATTAATAACTGGCAACCAATGCTGTACAATCGCAGTAAAGTCATGAGATATTCCATTGACTTTTTTATTAGAACATGTTACGCGTTTCGGGATTACACCCATCTTCAGACATCACAAACTTCAACTCCTTCCTAACTAACTAGACGTACAGCGTTGACAACTCAAAGAAAGTGTCCAAGGCTGTACGCCTGGTCCTGTCTTAGCAGTGTGTTCGTCGCACCTGAAGTTGTCGGCCAGTTGCGCTGACGAAATATTGTGGAGTTTTGACTATGACATCCGACGTCTCGCCCGAGAACCATATATATTACTTCAGTGTGTTTAGACGAATCTTTGTTGGCCGACCTCTGCAACCGAGCGGTTCTAGGCGCTTCAGTCCGGAACCACGCGGCTGCTACGGTCGCAGGTTCGAATTCTGCCTCGGGCACGGTTGTGTGTGATGTCTGCCGGCCGGAGTAGCCGAGCGGTTCTAGGCGCTACAGTCTGGCCCCGAGCGACCGCTACGGTCGCAGGTTCGAATCCTGCCTCGGGCATGGATGTGTGTGATGTCCTTAGGTTAGTTAGGTTTAATTAGTTCTAAGTTCTAGGCGACTGATGACCTCAGAAGTTAAGTCGCATAGTGCTCAGAGCCATTTGAACCATTTTTGTGTGATGTCTGTAGGTTAGTTAGGTTTAAGTAGTTCCAAGTCTAGGGGACTGATGACCTCAGATGTTAAGTTCTACAGTGTTTAGAGCCATTCGAACCATTTTGAGACTTTGTTGAGGGTATCGTATGACGTGCTACCTGTAAGGAAATGTTCCCTTTGGTCGCAAAAAAGATCAGATAACAAAAATTTGTACATGGCTGCATGTTCAGAGACCATGAATAGTTACAATTAAAGAAAACAGCCCTCGGTCATTAATTTTTAACGAATTAACCGGGTTTCGGCACTGCTAGGAGTGTCTTTCTCAGAATTTACACCAAAGAATGGTCTGTAACATGGTCACAGAATTATGACTAAAAACATATGATACAAATTAAAAGTACGGAATTATCGTGAAAGACTGGCAATACTTATATGTCATTTATAAAATAATAAATATACCAAAAGGGCGTTAGTCACAAAGATATTTAAGATAAAAAAACTGTGGTGGCGAGCCACTAAGGGCTGCTCGTTACTTGCGTGGTGCAGACTGTAAACGAACTGAACAACATTTTTTTATCTTCTGGCATATTTACTATTTTATAAATGACATATAAGTACTGCCGGTCTTTCACGATAGTTCCGTACTTATAATTTGTATCATACTTTTTTAGTCATAATTCTGTGACCATGTTATAGTCATTCTTTGGTGTAAATTCTGAGGAAGACACTCCCAGCAGTGTCGAAACCCGGTTAATTCGTTAAAAATTAGTGACCGAGGACTGTTTTCTTTTAATTGGAAAGATTAGATATCTTGGTAGGAACGTGTCTCCCTTACTACACTTGACCAACAGCGAAAGATTTCAACCCGTATTTAGTTCAGAGGGCGTACACGTGGTGGCTTTTATCGACGTCAGCTTGTGAAGTGCGCTGTGACTGCGCGTAACAGATTTACGAGCCAGTATACGGCCGCTGGGCGCACGCGAGATGCGGCCAGCGAGCGATCAGAAGCCGGGGCCGATAAAAAGGTCAGGGAGCGTTGCCGGCTGCCAGCTCTGTGTTCTGCAGCCCCTGGCGGTAGGCAACCACACACACACACTGATATATGCGGGTGGCCAGCTGTCCTATAGCGCTGCGTCCGCCTTTCTCTTCGCAGGCGCAAGGAATGTCAGCAGATTTCTCCCATCGTAACATTGTGTGATTTTCATCTCAGCAGCGCTGATCTCTCATGCCTGGTAGAGCTACTGCATACCTGGTATGCCGCGAACATTCATGTACCCTACGAGTAACTGTTTATATGAAGTGCGTGGCGAAATATAGTTTTTATTGTACCGTACATTAAAGTTGGCCGTAGTTTGCGGAAATATGATGTGAAGTCTGTTTTTCGAGTTTTTTGACCACTATCTAAGATCAGGGTCCTTTCAGTTTCCGTACAGGATGATCTTCGTTTGCTCAAGGCGGATGTCTACCGTATTCCTTACAGTTACGGCATGTCAAATATTGCTGGTCGGACTATCAGGACTCTGGAGGACCAGTGTATTCAGTACTCACCACAGCCGAGAAAATCCACCACTGCAGAACATTGTCTTGGCATCGATCATCCCATGGAGTATGAGAGCATGGAGAGTCTGACATGCGCTTTCTTCTACTGGGATAGCGTTGTTAAGGAGACAGCTGAAATTAAATTAGCAAGTAACCTTATAAATGGAGACGGTGGTTTTTGTTTAAATTCTGGTGGAACCGTGCTGTCTCTCTCTTGTCAAAAAACAGAGGGACAGAGTTAATGCTACCACAACCGCTGATTATTAATTTCACTTTCACTTTCGACGTCGGTCATCTTTTGTTTGTGATGGCGCTAGTGTTTACAGTGTGGTGTGTGTGTGTGTGTGTGTGTGTGTGTGTGTGTGTCAGAGAGAGAGAGAGGGGGAGAGAGCTAGCTTTCCGGAGTTTCTCTGCAAACTGAGGTTTCAAATTCCCTTGCAAGGCTCTTACAGCAGTTATGCTTTGAAAATGGCAGGGTGTGCTCCTGTCAGATCATCAGCGGTTGTCGGGGACACCATCTGGCTGGAATCCGGTACGTTATTGGCACATATTACTCCCTTCCCCAGACGATTCGCGGACCGCGACGAGAATCTTAGAGAAATTGGACTTCATGCGGAGGCTTATCGACAGGTATCCCTACCCTTCTAAGCAAAGAAGAGAAAGCAGAAAGGTGGAAGGAGTATATAGAGGGTCTATACAAGGGTGATGTACTTGAGGACAATATTATGGATATGGAAGAGAATGCACATGAAGATGAAATGGGAGATATGATACTGCGTGAAGAATTTGACAGAGCACTGAAAGACCTAAGTCGAAACAAGGCCCCGGGAGTAGACAACATTCCATTAGAACTACTGATAGCCTTCGGAGAGCCAGGCCTAACAAAACTCTACCATCTAGTAAGCAAGATGTATGAGACAGGCGAAATACCGTCAGACTTCAAGAAGAATATAATAATCCCAGTCCCAAAGAAAGCAGGTGTTGAAAGATGTGAAAATTACCGAACAATCAGTTTAATAAGCCACGGCTGCAAAATACTAACACGAATTCTTTACAGACGAATGGAAAAACTGGTAGAAGCAGACCTCGGCGAAGATCAGTTTGGATTCCGTAGAAATGTTGGAACACGTGAAGCAATACTGACCCTACGACTTATCTTAGAAAATAGATTAAGGAAAGAAAAATCTACGTTTCTAGCACTTGTAGACTTAGAGAAAGCTTTTGACAAAGTTGACTGGAATACTCTCTTTCAAATTCTGAAGGTGGCAGGGGTAAAATACAGGGAGCGAAAGGCTATTTACAATTTGTACAGTTATAAGGGTCGAGGGACGCGAAAGGGAAGCAGTGGTTGGAAAGTGAGTGAGACAGGGTTGTAGCCTATCCCCGATGTTACTCAATCTGTATATTGAGCAAGCAGTAAAGGAAACAAAAGAAAAAATTCGGAGTAGGTATTAAAATCCATGGAGACGAGATAAAAACTTTGAGGTTCGCCGATGACATTGTAATTCTGTCAGAGACAGCAAAGGACTTGGAAGAGCAGTTGAGCGTAATGGACAGTGTCTTGAAAGGAGGATATAAGATGAACATGAACAAAAGCAAAACGCGGATAGTGAAATCTAGTCGAGTTAAGTCGGGTGATGCGGAGGGAATTAGATTAAGAAATGAAACACTTAAAGTAGTAAAGGAGTTTTGCTATTTGGGGAACAAAATAACTGATGCTGGTCGAAGTAGAGAAGATATAAAAATTAGACAGGCAATTCCAAGGAAAGTGTTTCTGATGAAGAGAAATTTGTTAACATCGAGTATAGATTTAAGTGTCAGGAAGTCGTTTCTGAAAGTGTTTGTGTGGAGTGCAGCCACGTATGGAAGTGAAACATGGACGATAAATAGTTTGGACAAGAAGAGAATAGAAGCTTTCGAAATGTGGTGCTACAGAAGAATGCTGAAGATTAGATGGGTAGTTCACATAACTAATGAGGAGGTATTGAATAGAATTGGGGAGAAGAGGAGTTTGTGGCACAACTTGACAAGAATAAGGGATCGGTTGGTAGGACATGTTCCGAGGCATCAAGGGATCACCAATTTAGTACTGGAGGGCAGCGTGGAAGGTAAAAATCGTAGAGGGAGACCAAGAGATGAACACACTAAGCAGATTCAGAAGGATGTAGGTTGCAGTGGGTACTGGGAGATGAAGCAGCTTGCACAGGATAGAGTAGCGTGGAGAGCTGCAAGAAACCAGTCTCAGGACTGAAGACCACAACAACGACATCATCCCTAACATGTACGATTCGCAGGTGAATTAGGGAAGGGCGAAAAATGATAGCGGTACCAGAAGTATCCTCTACCACAAAACTACGCTCGCTTGCGGAGTATAGATGCAGATGTAGAAGTTCTGTCATCATCGGCTGCAGACAAGACTAGTATTTTATTTTGTAGTCAACAGCCGCACTTCTCCACAGCGCCGGTGCCGCAGCATCAGTAAGTGGCGAGCGGCGCTGGTCCTGCAGCAGCCTCGCGTGCGCCACAAAGCACGCCTTGTTCCTGGCCCTCTCCCCCCGCTAGATGCTAATGAGTCCCCCTTCCGCCCCTCCCTTCCTTTCCTCTTCATCCTCTTGCCAGTTACAGCTTAGGCTTAGCGCCAGCGTACTCTCCCATTATACCGCATTCGCAACGGCTCTTTACTTTCTTTGCGCGCGTGCTTGGAGTATCTACGACTGTTGTTTTGACCCTCCGACTGAACCTTGGGTGCCACGTCTTTGCTCAACTGAGAACGGACGGTTCATTAGCTACGTTATTACGTTTGTTGTACATTAGTACCATGCGAATCAAATTACAGTTTCAATTATTGCGTAATACGCTACGAGATTAACAAATGGTGTCTCTCATCAGTCATTTACGTTAATGCGTGCAACGATCGTAAAAAAGTGAAACTGCACTTAACCCGAAAGTTGATTTGAACAATATAGGGTTTATCTAGGCATAATGGCCTATTGGAGACCCCGTTGCCATCTTCCGACCTTTAAACTCGCATGCCCAACAAGCTACTGTGAGAATCTAGAGTTTAACATTGACTCAGAAAGACGGATTAATTAACAAATCACTGCCAGAGGTAAAAGAAGCTCCAAGTTACAGAAAAAACTCTGGTACCGAGTGGGGACTCAGAAAGATGGATTAATTAACAAATCACTGCCAGAGGTTCAAAAAATGGTTCAAATGGCTCTGAGCACTATGGGACTTAACATCTATGGTCATCAGTCCCCTAGAACTTAGAACTACTCAAACCTAACTAACCTAAGGACATCACACAACACCCAGTCAACACGAGGCAGAGAAAATCCCTGACCCCGCCGGGAATCGAACCCGGGAACGCGGGCGCGGGAAGCGAGAACGCTACCACACGACCACGAGCTGCGGACACTGCCAGAGGTAAAAGAAGTTCCAAGTTACAGGAAAAACTCTGGTACCGAGTGGGGATTCACTGTAAGACCGTATCTTATCTAGTTTTACCGCAATATAACGATAAGTAAACCACGTGAATGTTGACATTGCGTAAACGTAATTGTTTCTTTGCGTACTGTCTTCGCGAGAACCTGGTTTATACCGGAAAAAGAACGGACGTACCGAATTAAATAGAGAAGTGAGAACCAAAAGAATCACAGACTCTGATTTCTCGCCCCTTTCTTTTAGCGCAGGACCCACAATCGGTTAATTACAGACTCTGATGACGGCGGTAGCTAAAACATGTCGTGATATACTGTCATCAACAAAAAATTTCATTAAGCAGACTCAACAGAATTATTTGCAAGAGTGCAGAACGATTATGGACTCATCCCAAGAATGTATTTCCTTTATTAACGATCAAGGCCCGTAATTCCTAACGGGCGAACCACATAGCACCGCGCAGGCACTTCTTTTCGTGACTCAGGAGTCAATTGCGAGTCTCCATTTGGCGCCCACAGGTGGGGCAGGTGTGTACCACACCAAAAGAGGGGTTCGTCGGAGACGCTTGTCTACATGCTTGCTTCGGAGCTAAGGCGCCGTCATGGAACTTGCTGCCATCTGCTCCTTGCATTTGTCGCAGTCAGTATTAAATGTGTTCATATCGCGCTTGACGTACTCTTCAAAGCGCAAAGCACGACTTCCAGGGGGCCTCTTGGCATGTGCTGTCTCACAAACGTCGGGAAAGACGGGAGTGGTCCGTACGATGCAAGTGTCCCAAGTCACTGCAGGGGCTCTATTCTGTACCTTTCCACCATACGCGAGCGCACCGAACGGTCTTGTTTTCGAAACAGAGCCCAAACATTATTCAGTAAGCATTTCGAAAGCGATGCCGAACGGTCCTAGAGGACCGAAACGCTGTTGTCAGTGTTCGCGCCAACCAATGAAAAGCAATCTGCCTCAGATCTGCGTATGCGCACTGCAGCGCCACAGCGGCACGAACTCGGAAGCGGCTAGCGGCCGACACAGGCATGCCACTCTTCACAGTACCGAAAAGTGTGGTTACAGTACGTAATACTGTTCAAGTTTCGCTGGCCATGGGCTTCCATGAATGCATGATAACGATAGAATATTCACTGTGTTCTGGAAACTATCGTAAATGTCACATTATCTCATTTTATTCTCATTCTCACGACGTCTTGTTTTGGATTTCACATTTCGGAATATGACTTAATAATGGAGTGTAGTACCACATTGTACAAATGCATCTATATAAATACCCGAAAAATTCGTCATTTTTTCTGTTTTCCGTCGTTCCATAGTTGCTTGAAAATTCATAGCGGTACGTTCTGTCCATGCAGCTAATTGAAGGAGGTTGTTTATTGCCATACGAGTTTCGCTTCCTTTATTCGTGATGATGCTTCACAAATAAAAGAAGCGAACCCGTATGCGAATAAACTGCCTACAATTAGTTACATGGATGGCACACATCTTCAGGAACCCGAAAAAATGTTTAAGAGAGCGTCAAAGATTAAGAAGATGTATAGAATGTGATTGTAGCTCGCTCCTAGAGATCCAAATGATGAAGTAGCCTACTTCCCTAACTGATGCATCAACGATTTGGTTCATAAAAACAGAATTTAAAAAATCGCCTTTTCGAGAGCGTGTGGCGAGTGCAGCTACAGAAGTTCGTTGTAGTTTATAACAAGCATCTGATGAATCAAAATGTTTCATATACAGTGATATAGTCTGAAAATATTGTAGCGGAAACCTTTCATCTCTGTCTACTGTTGTTAACGATTCGATCGCAGCTAAATACTTGTGACAAGCTAGGGTATAAAGACGATTGCTGCTAGTTTCATTCGCAGTAATTTACGTTATGCTCTTACATTCCTGTCTGACCACACTCTCGGAAATCGCTACGTATTCCGAAAAAAAATGTTGAATTATTTGTGACAAGAAGAAACATAAATGTCACTGTCAGTTGTTTCACGCACAGTAATTTCATGTTTCATTCCTTGAACGTACGGTAGTCACGAAATCGGAGATACTCGTTACTGAGAAGGCGCGCTCTTACGTGTAAATTACAATGGATATTTCAGAAAAATGCTTAACTTTTACGATTAACGAAGTCTCAGAAGGTGTTGAAAACGCGAAGAGGAAAAAAAATATTTTTGCATTTAACAGTATACGAACCTACGTTCTTTAACACGGTACTTCGTTGCCTTACCAACTTCGCCACTACAGCTTACGTGGTAGTAGCGTTTTTCTTACTGTAATTCCAGTCGAGAGAAACGCAGACTGACTTCGTTGCCGAATGATGCGGTTGTAAGCCGTAAATGTATGAAATGTTGGAAGGTTTCCTCTATCAGGCTTCTCAGAATTCCTTTGCAACGTTACTTAAAAGTTTTAAACGCGTTTCGATAATTAATAAGTAAACCATTTGCGAAAAAGAGTACGCGAAATCACTCGTAATTTCAACTAACACTCATGTAATATAGGTAAGCAGAGCCGATGTCTTGATATTTAATGATCTTTAAATTCTGAATTGCATAAAATAACTGGTATTTTTAGAGAACATTGACCGAAAACTTTTTTTATGTTGTAATCATTCACAGTAACAGCCTAACCTAACTGCATTTCTAACAAAGGAAAATAGTTTATTATGAATTCGTTGTGTGATGTCCTTAGGTTAGTTAGGTTTAAGTAGTTCTTGGTTCTAGGGGACTGATGACCATAGATGTTAAGTCCCATAGCGCTCAGAGCCATTATTATGAATTCACTTTCCAATTGGACGCGTCCTGTGGTGATTCTTTAGTAACACAATTGCTAAATCCGAAGTTTAAAGCACTGAATATGTTTAAAATAACATTATACATGTAAATAAGCCACAGCTAATCGAACGACAGGTCCATACCGAAATCGAGTTGTCGAAAAATCGGCGGGAAGACCGTTCCGTAACAAGTCTCAGAAGCTTACTGAATAGTAAATTCGGATAAAGAACCGAAAATGACGTCACTACCGAGGCTAACCTACTGTACCGATCGGTATGAACGATATAGAATAGGGCCCCAGGCGACGTTTCTTGAGAGTGGGGGTGACGCTCGCTAGATTCACAGCATTCAGCACCGTCTCATTTGTCACACGGTTCCTCCATGTTACACCTAGAATTTTTCATAAGCCCCACAGATGTAAGATGTATACAGCGTATGATGTCCGGGTTTCAGCACCATACAAGAGGGTGCTCATCACACATGCTTGATTGATGATCGTCCCGTAAGGTATTTCTTGTCCCATACTCTTGTGTGGAGCTTCCCGAAAGTGTACCCCGCTTTGCTAATTCTTGCGTTTATTTCGTCGTCTAGAGGGAGACCTTCTGACACTAACGAACCAAGGTAGCAGAATTTGTCCACTACATTCAACAATGAGCCATCTGATCTTACAGCAGCCGTACTTGTGTAGGCCCGTCTTGCGCCATAATCACATTCTTCTTTATATTCACAGACATGGAGAAGAGTTTGCATGGAGTGACAAATTTGTCCATAAGCCTTTAAACGACGTCTTGAATATGTGCGGCATCGCCAGCAAATAAAAGGCTACTTATAAAATAAGCCCTCACGATAGCGCTAGAATCTTAATAACGACGTGTTGTAAAGTTTCCCTTGAGCGCTGGCATGTAGATCGATGCCCAAGCTTCTTTCGCAACTTCAAGAGATAACGAGAAGAATATACCAAACAAGGTAGGCGCCTGTACACAGCCTCGACGGACTTCTCTTTGCACTAGAAATGGACCTGATGTCCTTCATCAAAATACAACACCCTCCAGAGCTTCGTGAAACGCCCTGATCATCATCAAGAGTTTTGGAAGACAACCTAACTTCACTAGTAAAGTTACAGACCCTCCCTGCTGACTGTGTCAGATGCATTATGACGGTCGATAAAATCAACGAACAATGGTGTCTTCCGCTCGCAGCATTTTTTCTCAATTTGTTGGAGTGTAAATCATATCAGTACTAGGTCGCTGGGCTTGAAAGCCACATTGAGACTCAGGGCATACATGCCCGGCTTGCTTCTTCAGTCTGCCCAGCTCCACAAGTGCACATGCTTTTCCGACGACACTCAGCAGCGAAAATCCGCAGTAGCAACTGCAATCACCGCGATTGCCTTTATCTGTGTATAAAGTGACGATATTGGAGTCGTGCATATCTTGCGGCGCAGTATCCGTAGCCCAACATTCCAGTAAAAGGTTGCAGAGCACAGGGAGGAGAGGAGTCAGTGTGATAAGTTCCGTGTGGGTGGTGTCTTTACCTGCGCACTTCGCTCGTTTTAGCCGCGCAGCAGCTCTCTAAAGCCCCTCCTTAGTAGGCAAGGCGTCCAGCTCGGGGCAAATTTACGACCGAGAAATCTCTCCTGTTGGTTCTGGGCTAATGTTGACCGGATGTGAGCAGACGTCGCATCGTCGAAACTGTCAATTACAATCTGTGATGACTTCCATCGATATCCACAAGTGAGGCAGTCTTCTTAGGGTTGGGCCCGATGGTCCTTTTGATACCCGAACACGCTCCGCCGATGTTTCCACCGCCGACGCACTGCTGTATCCTTGTGCAAAGTTTCTCCAAGTATGTGTTAACGCAGTTCCGGACTGTTCGCTGAACAATTGCCTTTGCTTTACTTAAATCTCTGAAGGCAACGTTGCAAGAGCTTGAGTGCCAGTTTATAGTTGGCTGACGTTAGAATCAAGGAGGGGGTTTAAAGTCATAAACCTAAGTTATACTCAGCCGATTAAAAGTATCAGTTTCACTGAATGAGCATGTGGATTTTTTTTATTTTTTGATTTCAATGCCAGGCTTTCTCGCGCTCGATCGTACGTCCTTATACACCACTGGCCATTAAAATTGCTACACCAAGCCGAAATGCAGGTGACAAACGGGTATTCATTGGACAAATATATTATACTAGAACTGACACGTGATTACATTTTCACGCAATTTGGGTGCATAGATTCTGAGAAATCAGTACCCACGACAACCACCTCTGGCAGTAATAACGGCCTTGATACGCCTGGGTATTGGGTCAAACAGAGCTTGGATGGCGTGTACAGGTGCAGCTGCCCATGCAGCTTCAACACGATAACACAGTTCATCAAGAGTAGTGACTGGCGTATCGTGACGAGCCAGTTGCTCGGCCACCATTGACCAGACGTTATCAATTGGTGAAAGATCTGGAGAATGTGCTGGCCAGGGCAGCAGTCGAACATTTTCTGTATCCAGAAAGGCCTGTACAGGACCTGCAACATGCGGTCGTGCATTATCCTGCTGAAATGTAGGGTTTCGCAGGGATCGAATGGAGGGTAGAGCCACGAGTCGTAACACATCTGAAATGTAACGTCCACTGTTCAAAGTGCCGTCAATTCAAACAAGAGGTGACCGAGACGTGTAACCAATGGCACCCCATACCATCACGCCGGGTGATACGCCAGTATGGCGATGACGAATACACGCTTCCAAAGTGCGTTCATCGTTATGTCGCCAAACACGGATGCGATCATCATGATGCTGTAAACAGGACCTGGATTCATCCGAAAAAATGGCGTTTTGCCATTCGTGCACCCAGGTTCGTCGTTGAGTACACCATCGCAGGCGCTCCTGTCGTGATGCAGCGTCAAGGGTAACCGCAGCCATGGTCTCCGAGCTGATAGTCCATGCTGCTGCAAACGTCGTTAAACTGTTCGTGCAGATGGTTGTTGTCTTGCAAACGTCCCCATGTGTTGACTCAGGGATCGAGACGTGGCTGCACGATCCGTTACAGCCACGCGGATAAGATGCCTGTCTCCTCGACTGCTAGTGATACGAGGCAGTTGGGATCCAGCACTGCTTTCGGTATTACCCTCCTGAACCCACCGATTCCATATTTTGCTAACAGTCATTGGATCTCGATCAACGCGAGCAGCTGTGTCGCGATACGATAAACCGCAATCGTGATAGGCTACAGTCCGACCTTCATCAGAGTCGGAAACATGATTGTACGCATTCCTCCTCCTTACACGAGGCATCACAACAACGTTTCACCAGGCAACGCCGGTCAACTGCTGTTCGTGTATGAGAGATCGGTTGGAAACTTTGCTCATGTCAGCACGTTGTAGGTGTCGCCACCGGCGCCAACCTTGTGTGAATGCTCTGAAAAGCTAATCATTTGCATATCACAGCATATTCTTCCTGTCGGTTAAATTTCGCGTCTGTAGCATGTCTTCTTCGTGGTGTAGCAGTTTGAATGGTCAGTAGTGTTTATTACTCCCAAGCGTAGAACAAGACTGGCATACAGTTTGGAATCTGTGGTATCACCGCCAGACACCACCCTTGCTAGGTGGTAGCCTTTAAATCGGCCGCGGTCCGTTAGTATACGTCGGACCCACGTGTCGCCACTATCAGCGATTGCAGACCGAGCGCCGCCACACGGCAGGTCTAGTCTAGAGAGACTCCCTAACACTCGCCCTAGTTGTACAGCCGACTTTACTAGCGATGGATCACTGCCTACATACGCTCTCATTTGCAGAGATGACAGTTTAGCATAGCCTTAAGCTATGTCATTTGCTACGACCTAGCAAGGCGCCATATTCAGTAATTAGAATGAATTCTGAACAGACAATATTGTGAATCATGTACCGTCAAGAGCACCGTTCATCATTAATGGATTAAAGTTAAGTTTCAAACTAATTACGTCCGCTTTCTGAATACTCATTTCTTGTCATGTTCCAGACCTCACGTCAGTATAGTTCTTCCCTCCTCACGCCAACCTGCGTGAGCTAAGATGCGTACATTTCGGCCTCCTCTAGTAACACGGTGTTGGCTCTTCTGCCAACACAACAGAATCTAGTTCCGTTGTTCGTCACACCAATCGCTGCAGTACGCAAACAACAGGTATTCGAATTATCAGGCTTCTGTCGAATGCTTCCGTGGGAGCTGCATTAACTGTAATTACAAGGCAGTATAAGATTTATGATCTCAATGCGGAGTAAGTAAAAAAAATAATCCTTTTAGATACACGGCGTTGTCGTGGAGCACGCCAAACAAAAGGAGAAGGAGGGGGATGGGTAACATTGAGATCAGTGCGGAGTAGAACGGGGAAGCAGAAACAAGGATGAGTCGAGCGGTAGAACTGGCTCCGCTGTCGTCAGCAGGGGTTGATCTCGTAAATCATGCCGGGGCCAGTTATAAATTGAATATTAGGGCCGTGTCGTGCGCCGCCGTCCCATTGTTCGAGGCGGGCTGCCATCAATATGGACCTGAGGACGGCGTCCGGCCCGCCTCAAAACAATAACGCAGCGCTCTGACCGCGCTGTAAATCAAAACACGCTCTGCTGCTAAGGTCCGCGCATGCGCAAGTGTGGCAAGCGTCTCATTGGCTGCGACCGCGACCGGTAGCGTTCACGTTTCCTGCGATCTCCGGTAACTCGTCCACAATCATGCCAAGTTCTGCAGTTGTTGTATATAGTTTCTAACGGACAGCGTAGTAATTACTAGCGGTACACGGCCACGCTTTACTGTGGCTCAATCTGCTTAAATGGAAAAGAAAGATAAGAAAAGCAAGCGTTTCTAATATTTACGGGTATTGGATATATGTGTCCTAATCTCCTCTGCCCTGCCTCTGGCAATTTCCCCCACCAGCTTTCTTTGTCCATCTCCCCTCCCTCTCCATCAACTCCCTCTCCTCCTCCTCTCTCTGCCCATCTTCTCCTCCCCCCTTCTCTGTCCCATGTTCTCCTCCCCTCCCCCTGTCTCTCTCTCTCTCTCTCTCTCTCTCTCTCTCTCTCTCTCCCCCTCCCTCTCCATCTCCTCCTGCCCCCCCCCCCCCGATCTCTGTCCATCTCCTCCACCCCGTTTTCTACGAGATTAGAGATTAGATTAGATTAGTTTTTCGTTCCATAGATCCGTGCTGAGGACGTCCTCGTGGATGTGGAACCTGTCAATTTTTCTTTTTTTTGTAAAGCTGAAATAACAATACTAATAGTATGAATATATACAATACATCATCTGTTTCTATTAAAAAATTCGTCAATGGAGTAGAAGGAGTTGGCCACTAGTAAGTCTTTCAGGCTCCTTTTAAACTGATCTTTATTTGTAACTAAATTTTTTATGTTTGTTGGCAAATTATTGAAGATGAATGTTCCTGAGTAGTGGACCCCTTTTTGAACTAAAGTAAGTGCTTTCAAGTCCTTGTGCAGATCATTTTTGTTCCTGGTATTGTATGTATGAACTGAGCTGTTTGTTAAAAAAAGAGATATATTATTTAGAACAAATTTCATTAAGGAGTAAATATACTGAGAGGCAGTAGTTAGTATACCCAGTTCTTTGAAGAGGTTTCTACAGGACGTCCGTGAATTTACTCCAGAAATAATACTTATTACACGCTTTTGGACTCTGAAAACTTTTGTTTGACTTGAAGAGTTAACCCAAAATATACCATATGACATTATGGAATGAAAGTAGGCAAAGTATGCAAGCTTTTTCATTTTTATGTCGCCTATGTCTGCTAACACTCGAATTGCAAATACAGATTTGTTAAGGCGTTTCTGCACTTCTGTGGTGTGCTCCTCCCAACTGAATTTATTATCAAGTTGTAATCGCAGGAATTTAAGACTGTCAACCTCTTCTATCTGCTCTTCTTAATACTTTATGCATATGCTGGGTGGAAACCTCATACAGATTCTGAATTGCATATAGTGAGTCTTTTAGAAGTTTAATGACAGTGAGTTGGCTTTAAACCATTTATTAATATCAATGAAAATATCATTAGCAGATATTTCTAGAACTACACTCGACATACTATTTATTGCAATACTTGTGTCGTCTGCAAACAAAACGAACTCTGCTTCTGGCAGTGTAACTGTTGAGGGTAATTTCTGAAAGTAAGTTTGTAACGGTAACACTGACCACCTTAAACGGCAATCGATGCTAGCGTTAAACCTCTGCGAGGAATTTTTGAGAAAGTTGTGACCGTGAGATAACCTAATGGGAACAGAACAATCAAACTGGGATTAGTTTCCGAAACACTCCAGTGTCAGGAATAGACGTTCTCCCAACATAAAAGCAAGTTGTAACATTACATATTACTGTCGGTCGCCAGCCTAATTAGGCATCCTTGTGTCAAGCAATATCATAAAGCAGAAGGCAGTGCTAAGGCTAACCTAACCTTCCTTGACATACACACACTAAACTCTTTCTTTATATTTGTTCACTCTACAACACAGCAACCTAACTTCCAGATAAATGTACTACTAACTTGGAAGTCAGACAAACAAATGGCCAATGAGATAGCAAACAGTAACATATGCCTCTCAACAACACGTACCTTAAACGAACTAGATGCAACAGTTTACAAAACCAATCACCAACACGCATGAAACTAGTAGCAATACTAAACAGGGAAGAGCATTAAATGATTATGATTTAAATTAGATGGTCTGTTAATGATCATATTCTGTAACATCATTGATTAGTACAGGGTCTCTATGCCCGTGCGTTAACCAACTTATATTAGAATAGCTAACACAGTAAATACCTCTTTCTTAAACTCGGACGGAAGCCATTAAACAGAATGCAAATCTAACTACAATGGTTCTGAAGGAGCCTTTGCATTGCTTCACTAACGTAACTAGCCTAGTACATGAGGGCCCTTAAACTTTCATGATTTTAAGAACCATGTTCATTAACAAAACTACACAAGTGTGTATGAGAAATGGTAAGTATCCTCATCAAAAATTATTGATCAAGTAAAGCACAACAAACTATAACTCTTTAAATAACAAAAGTGCTTTGATAATCAGTCTTTTAACCTACTCAAAACATAGTTTGCTGTGCAAATGAACACAAGATTAAATTTAATTCAAATACTTATTCATGGAATGAACACTTATAAACTTTGGAATACTGATCAAAGTGCATAAATGCAACAATTAATAATATTTTTCACTTCGGACCAGTTTTACTATTTTCAGGCAGCTTTTCAAGTAAGGCAAATTATTTAAGGAAATGACTGCTGATTGATTTAAAAATGCACTGGAAGTGGAGTATTTCTCAAACTATAAAACTGAACTTTAAACACTATAACGCCACACATTAGAAAAAAATCATAACTATTTTTACAGCTCCCCAATAAATCTTTCCTAGAAAAAAATCATAACTATTTTTACAGCTGCCCAATAAATATTTCCATATTAAATTACGACACTCGGAGTAAAATTCACTAGGATAGGATTCCTGTCCAGATTTGTGATCTGGGATAGTCACTGGTGTATGATAGAGTTTTTAGCAACACCACGATTATTATTAAAATTAATCACATTTCACAATTACCTGGTCCATTTACAGAGCGCCAGTTGTTAACAGTTTAGTGGAAATCGGGTGGTGCTGGTGCGTAATTTGCAGTGGCTGTCAACATGGCGGCGATGCAGTCATGGCAGTACTGTTGGCGTCGCCCAGTACAGACTCCTTACCCGTGACAAAGGACGACTTGCCACTTGCGCGCCAACCACAGCTCTTCCACTCTGCCAGGCCACTTCCGTATCTGCGGGGCTTCCCCACACCTTTTACATTCAAACCTAAGTTCCGTAACTATGTACCAAGTCAATTACAGTACATTATATAACAATCATTCCAGTAGTTATTTAAATCCACAAGCACAGATTAAACAACATCGTTCAAAAAGTTCACATAACTGAAATATGTGTACATAGTCAAAGAATTTCCGTGACAGATATAACACTCTACATAAGCAACACTACAAACTGACATATAAATATCAATACGGGCACAAAATGGTCAAAAATAGGCGTTACGAGTTCCGTTTTCATTTTTCTCCACGGCACTGCTACGATCGCAGTTCCGCTCATGCCTTTGGTCCAAGCAGAACGAAATGACACCATTGCGAGCTTGCTCTGCGTTGTGTATCGGTCGTAGTGATTGTTTATAGTGGTATAGTTGATCGAAAATCCTGCCGCGCGCGAACTGAGATCTGTGGTTTCTTTTCTGAATGCTAAGAACGTTAAACCATCGACAAATCTGCGTGGTTTACGGAGAAAATACATTGAGTGCTTCAGTTGTGAGTCAGACCATATTAGGAAGGGCGTGATCAAATACATGACGAAGAACGAAGTGGATGTCTACCTGTAGTTTCCGATAAACTGTTTACTGCAGTCGAAGAAATGATTAAGAAAAACCTTGGGTCTACGATTAAAGTTATAGCTCGTAAACTTCCACAGATTTCATGGATAGTAATTTATAAGATTATTACTAAAAAAGTGGGTTTTCATAAACATTGCGTACATTGGGTGCCTAAACTTATTAGTGAGAAACACAAGCAACAACGGATGAGCAATGCACTTGATTTTTTGACACGCTACAATGCCGATGGCGACAAATTTTTATCGTAGATAGTCACAGGGGATGAAACTTGAGTTGGTTATGACGACCCTAAAACGAAACGGCAATCGATGAAATGGAGGTACACTTCGTCCCCAGGAAAGGTTAAACCCAAGCAACTCCTGACATCCCGAAAACTCATGTGTACAATGTTTTGGGAGAGACAAGGCACTTTACTGACCAACTTTTTTACCACGAGGTGAAACAATCAATAAGGATGTTTAATGCGAGACGTTTAAGAAATTGCCCCGCGCAATAAAGAACAAGTGCAGAGGAAAGCTCTCAAAAGGTGTGGGTTTCATTCACGACAATGCCCGAACACACACTGCGAAAGTGACCAGAGCTTTGGCTGGTACTCTTTTTGACATCCTCCGTTCAGTCCCGACCTCGCTTTACATCTCTGTCGGCATCGGAAGTCGTCTATCTCTTGGTGGCAAGCGCTTCAGTAACGATGAAGAGGTAAAGAACGTGTTACCTCATGGTTGGCAATACGGGTGGCAACATTCTATGACGAAGGAATGCATAGAGTTACACCACACTATGAGAAATGCCCGGAAAGTTACGGGGTCTATGTTTAAAAGTAGTGTGTTACAGGTTTTTGTGAAATAAATTGCTTTCTTTATCTGCATTCGATTCCTTTTTTATTACCATCGGAACTTACTTTCCGAATTTCCCTTGTATGTCCACTTCCTCCGATCCCTCTGTCCGGCGGGCCGGAGTGGCCGAGCGGTTCTAGGCGCTTCAGTCCGGAACCGCCTGACCGCTACGGTTGCAGGTTCGAATCCTGCCTCTGGCATGGATGTGTGTGATGTCCTTAGGTTAGTTAGGTTTAAGTAGTTCTAAGTTCTAGGGGACTGATGGCCTCAGCAGTTAAGTCCCATAGTGCTCACAGCCATTTGAACCATTTTGAACCCTCTGTCCGTCTCCTCTTCCCCCCCCCCCCCCAACTCCCCTCTGACATTGACCCTTGTTTATTGTTATTGCAAAGTCAGATTCTGTATTAGCATTCTAATCATAAATCAATTATCCACAAATACATATTTCCTGTTTGCCAACAACGTTTCACTAAAAAGTATGAAGTCTATATGTGTCTAAATGTTTAGTATAGCAACATGAAAAACTCTGAAGTAAATCGGAAAGGTATATTTTGACATTTTTGGTAAGAATGTTTTCCCTTAATATAACATATATATTTTTATATTATCTGTATTAAAAATATACATACATTAAAGTATGTTGTCTAAAAACACGGCCGTATCTGAATTCTACGTTATGTCAAAATCACAATGCAGTCGGTCAGGAACTTTCAGAGACTAAAGATTCTGAACAAACCAACATTTACATTTTATAACGTTTCCTCTTTTGTTACATATGTATTACACATATATCAGGCAGCGTTCCTGAAAACACGTGAGTATTCGAATGCAATGTTGCTGTTAAAATTTCAAAGCAATCCGCGAAGAACTTCCAGAGATGTGAGATTTTGAAGAAACTAACATCTGTGTTTCTAAATATATAGAAACTGCGAATACTCCTAATCGCAAATATCCGAAAATTATATGTAATATAATTTACAAAAAAATCTCAAAAAGTTACATGTACATCATATGTTAAAGAAATAAGTACCTAAATCATGCCTGTATTAGAATGCAAGGTTGTATCAAAATTTCAAAGCACGCGGTCAAGAGCTTTCGGAGATTAACGATTTTGAACATACACTCCTGGAAATTGAAATAAGAACACCATGAATTCATTGTTCCAGGAAGGGGAAACTTTATTGACACATTCCTGGGGTCAGATACATCACATGATCACACTGACAGAACGACAGGCACATAGACACAGGCAACAGAGCATGCACAATGTCGGCACTAGTACAGTGTATATCCACCTTTCGCAGCAATGCAGGCTGCTATTCTCCCATGGAGACGATCGTAGAGATGCTGGATGTAGTCCTGTGGAACGGCTTGCCATGCCATTTCCACCTGGCGCCTCAGTTGGACCAGCGTTCGTGCTGGACGTGCAGACCGCGTGAGACGACGCTTCATCCAGTCCCAAACATGCTCAATGGGGGACAGATCCGGAGATCTTGCTGGCCAGGGTAGTTGACTTACACCTTCTAGAGCACGTTGGGTGGCACGGGATACATGCGGACGTGCATTGTCCTGTTGGAACAGCAAGTTCCCTTGCCGGTCTAGGAATGGTAGAACGATGGGTTCGATGACGGTTTGGATGTACCGTGCACTATTCAGTGTCCCCTCGACGATCACCAGTGGTGTACGGCCAGTGTAGGAGATCGCTCCCCACACCATGATGCCGAGTGTTGGCCCTGTGTGCCTCGGTCGTATGCAGTCCTGATTGTGGCGCTCACCTGCACGGCGCCAAACACGCATACGACCATCATTGGCACCAAGGCAGAAGCGACTCTCATCGCTGAAGACGACACGTCTCCATTCGTCCCTCCATTCAAGCCTGTCGCGACACCACTGGAGGCGGGCTGCACGATGTTGGGGCGTGAGCGGAAGACAGCCTAATGGTGTGCGGGACCGTAGCCCAGCTTCATGGAGACGGTTGCGAATGGTCCTCGCCGATACCCCAGGAGCAACAGTGTCCCTAATTTGCTGGGAAGTGGCGGTGCGGTCCCCTACGGCACTGCGTAGGATCCTACGGTCTTGGCGTGCATCCGTGCGTCGCTGCGGTCCGGTCCCAGGTCGACGGGCACGTGCACCTTCCACCGACCACTGGCGACAACATCGATGTACTGTGGAGACCTCACGCCCCATGTGTTGAGCAATTCGGCGGTACGTCCACCCGGCCTCCCGCATGCCCACTATACGCCCTCGCTCAAAGTCCGTCAACTGCAAATACGGTTCACGTCCACGCTGTCGCGGCATGCTACCAGTGTTAAAGACTGCGATGGAGCTCCGTATGCCACGGCAAACTGGCTGACACTGACGGCGGCGGTGCACAAATGCTGCGTAGCTAGCGCCATTCGACGGTCAACACCGCGGTTCCTGGTGTGTCCGCTGTGCCGTGCGTGTGATTATTGCTTGTACAGCCCTCTCGCAGTGTCCGGAGCAAGTATGGTGGGTCTGACACACCGGTGTCAATGTGTTCTTTTTTCCATTTCCAGGAGTGTATTAACATTTTTATGTATACAGATTGCACTGGCCACATTGGTAGCCGAATGGAATTTCAGAGGTGCCATGCGACATCTGCACAGAAATAATGGCGAAGAAGGAAAAAGAGGTTAGTGTCGCCTCCTTCCCTGCGGAAGGACGCAGGTTCAATTCCCGATACTTCGTCAGATTTTTTCTGAGACGGGGAGGTCTGGTATGGGGCCCACTCAGCCTTTGTGAGGCCAATGAGGAGCTGCTTGAATAACGAAGCAGCGGCGTCATCGGGATTCATCTGGTGGCAGTAATGGCTGGAGGGATTGGCAACATCCTGACCACATGCCCCACCATCATCGAGCGCCCCTCCTACTACCTTGGAGGCAGTAGGAGACTGATACCTGAGAGGTGTTTACTGTTTATTGCACTAGGCCTTTCAGATAGTGCAAAGCGCTGGTGTCACATATTCTGACAACAGTGATACTCTAGCAACGGAGACGGAACACATAACTGAATGTAGACCTACCCATAATTCCTACATCTACGGCAACACCTGAATATTATAGGCCATTCCTGAAATTCGATTTACGATGTGTTCGGTTGGTGCATAAGTTAGTAGCATTTTTGCATAAGTTTAATAAACACAAGAAACGCACATAAAAAGGACTTTAGTCTTCAATAATGTATTCTCCTTCAGTATTTACAACAGTCTGCCAACGCCGGGTTATTTTTCCTATTCCTTAACTGCAGAAATCACGTGGTTTTCAGGCAAAGAACTCAGCAATGTTCGGAGCTCATTTTTATCCGTAAAGGAAGTTTTTTGAAGGTTGTTCTATAGAGAGCGGAAAAGGTAAAAATCTGAGGACGCACTGTTTTCAAAAATCGAAGAATATTTGAAAGATAATCTCTTGCTGTATCAGCTTGCAGCATTTTTGTGTACTGTTTTCAAATATTTTATTATGCAACAGACAAGTGATTTTCCTACCTTGCATACGAAATTCTCAGAAAGTTTTTAATCTGAGCGAAGTCCTCTGATTTTTGTTCATTTAATAGTTTTTCTTGATAACTTAAATATGTACGCTTCTGTATCCACTCCTTCAGACAAATTTATTTTTTTCTCATATTTTTAGTTCTCTTCGCGATTTTTCTTCGATAATAATAATGCAACAACGATGGTGACAGCTCTGATTTTTAAGCACTGCACCGCAAACTTGCACTTGCTTGCCTCAAGACGCGACTGTAGTCGAAATAGTTCTGCAAATACGAAACAGCAGTCTCTGTGTAGTTAAGAACTGCGAGGCACTGCAGAGACTACAGCCGTGAAGAAATACAAGAAATGTATCCGCAACTATTAATATGAAACACCATCGGCTGTATATGGGCATGACTACAATGAAAATTTGTGCCAGAGCGGAACTTGAGCCCAGATTTCCCACTTTACGTAAGCGGTCACCTTAACAGCTTCGGCCATCCGAGCACGAATCACCCAGACCGAAACTTCCATACGTCATCCGTGTGTCGCAACCTGCACTCGTACATTACGTACATTTCTGTCCAGGAAGCACGTATGTATTGAGAGTCAAGGACCCGATAGTTGCGAATACATACGAAACAGCAGTGCTGGTGTTATGAAGAAGTAAAGTGCACTGTCCCTTCAGACACGCACGCATGCATGAATATGTCCTTCCCGGACGCGAATGTATGTAACACACGAGCACAGGTTGTGACGCATAGACGACGAAATATGGAAGTTTGAGTCTGGCCATGATTCGTGCACGGATAGCCGAAGCGGTTAACGCTATCTCTCATGTAAAGTGGGAAAGCTGGGTTGAGTGTGGTCCGGCACAAATTTTCACTGCCGTCACTCCAATATACAGCCGATTGCGGTGCATATTTGCAATTGCAAATACATTTCCTGTACTTCCGCAAGTATTTGCTGGAATTTCCTGAAATTAACTTGCCCAAGCGACTTCCAAAAAGTAAACTCGGACAAGTTTTTGTTCTAATGTAAACACCTTAGCAACTGCGGAACTTACTTGCTAGTGGACGCACGCCTTTAGAACTATTGGTTTCGACATTAAATGCTCGTCCTTTGTCTGAGTCGTTTTATTGTAACAATATTGGCGCTATACGATTTATGACTGGTCAGTATTTCACACAACTGTTTGGCCAGTAGAGTGTCAACGTCACTATCAGTGTCACATTGTGCTCATGCAGGAAGGCTTATCATACTCAGTATTTCTGCAGACATGTACTCGTTTCGGATGTTTAATGTAGTGCCCGTATAAATTTTTATGGTTGCTGCTAACGTCCACATATTTTCGTTTTGGGAATTAAGATCTTTCGATTCTTCTTTTAATCAATAGTTTATATACTTCTTAATTCAGTTACTGTATTACGTAATTTGTTATTTGTTTACAATCGATCTGTTATGTTAGTAAAGCCGAAAAAATCGATTTATATTGCTTAGAGTTAATGTTTCGTCTGGATGTAAAAGTTTCTGAATATGTGGCTCCAACCATTGTTATTTTCTTGTTTTAAGTGGCTTGATTTTGCAGATGTATCATGGACTTATATGGAAGAAATTTTTGTTGGATAAAAACATTGAAATTGTTGATGAGAAGCGTTTGATCAGTTTTACCCGCCAGAGTAGCCGAGAGCGCTAACGCGCTGCTTCCTGGACTCGAATCCGCCCGGCGGATTAACGACGAGGGCCGGTGTGCCGGCCAGCCTGGGTGTGGTTTTTAGGCGGTTTTCCTCATCCCGCTAGGTGAAGACCGGGCTGGTCCCCACGTTCCGTCCCAGTTTCATGCATCGCAGACATTTGAAACACGTTCGAACTATTTCACAATTTACACTAGATGCAGACAGCTGGGGTACACTGATACCCTGGGGGTAAGGGGTGGCGGCAGGAAGGGCATCTGACCACCCTTAAAACTAACCTAGCCAAATCCGTTCTAACCAAGCCGACCCTGCGATCCTGCAGGACTCTAGCGTAAGCAAAAGAAAGAAAGTGTTTGATCAGTTTTCAGATTTAAAAAAATTTATAGCCACATATGAACCAAGCCGTAAATAATGATGCAAGTACATTGAATAGTGCAGTAGTGAGGAACAGTTTAGTGATTTAATTAAAATTGTGCAGTTCTTCTTCACAGTGCCAGCCCACAACGCTTGTGCTGAGAGGTTGTTTTCCTTAATACGGGAACAGTGGACAAGGAGAGAAATAGACTGACACCTGAATCTGTAAATGGGATTGCAATGGTTAAATTTAAGTGTAGACATTTGAGTTGCAAAAGCTGTTTTTTTAATATTTGTGTCAACAAAAGGCAGTTTTAAGAAAGATTTGGTCCAGTGCAAAATATACATAAGACTCGAGCTCTAAAGTAATGTAAATACACTACTGGCCATTAAAATTGCTACACCACGAAGATGACGTGCTACAGACGCGAAATTTAACCGACAGGAAGTAAATGCTGTGATATGCAAATGATTAGCTTTTGTGAGCATTCACACAAGGTTGGCGCCAGTGGCGACACCTACAACGTGCTGACATGAGGAAAGTTTCCATCCGATTTCTCATACACAAATAGCAGTTGACCGGTGTTGCCTGGTGGAACGTTGCTGTGATGCCTCGTGTAAGGAGGAGAAATGCGTACCATCACGTTTCCGACTTTGATAAAGGTCGGATTGTAGCCTATCGCGATTGCGGTTTATCGTATTGCGACATTGCTGCTCGCGTTGGTCGAGATCCAATGACTGTTAGAACAATATGGAATCGGTGGGTTCAGGAGGGTAATACGGAACACCGTACTGGATCCCAACGGCCTGGTATCACTAGCAGTCGAGATGACAGGCACCTTATCTGCGTGGCTGTAACGGATAGTGAAGCCACGTCTCGATCCCTGAGTCAACAGATGGGGACGTTTGCAAGACAACAACCATCTGCACGAACAGTTCGACGACGTTTGCAGCGGCATGGACTATCAGCTCGGAGACTATGGCTGCGGTTACCCTTGACGCTGCATCACGACAGGAGCGCCTGCGATGGTGTTCAAAAATGGCTCTGAGCACTATGGGACTTAAGTTCTGAAGTCATCAGTCCCCTAGAACATAGAACTACTTAAACCTAACTAACCTATGGATAAACAACACATCCATGCCCAAGGCAGGATTCGAACCTGCGACCGTAGCGGTCGCGCGGTTCCCGACTGCAGCGCCTAGAACCGCTTGGCCACTTGGGCCGGCTGCGATGGTGTGCTCAACGACGAACCTGGGTGCGCGAATGGCAAAACGTCATTTTTTCGGATGAAGCCAGGTTCTGTTTACGGCATCATGACGGCCGCATCCGTGTTTGGCAACATCGCGGTGAACGCACATTGGAAGCGTGTATTCGTCATCGCCATACTGGCGTATCACCCTGCGTGATGGTATGGGGTGCCATTGGTTACACGTCTCGCTCACTTCTTGTTCGCAATGACGACACTTTGAACAGTGGATGTTACATTTCAGACGTGTTACGACCCGTGGCTCTACCCTTCATTCGATCCCTGCAAAACCCTACATTTCAGTAGGATAATGCACGACCGCATGTTGCAGGTTCTGTACGGGCCTTTCTGGATACAGAAAATGTTCGACTGCTGCCCTGGCCAGCACATTCTCCAGATCTCTCACCAATTGAAAACGTCTGGTCAATGGTGGCCGAGCAACTGGCTCGTCGCAATACGCCAGTCACTACTCTTGATGAACTGTGGTATCGGGTTAAAGCTGAATGGGCAGCTGTACCTGTACACGCCATCCAAGTTCAGTTTGGCTCAATGCCCAGGCGTATCAAGGCCGTTATTACGGCCAGAGGTGGATGTTCTGGGTGCTGATTTCTCAGGATCAATGCACCCGAATTGCGTGAAAATGTAATCACATGTCAGTTCTAGTATAATATATTCGTCCAATGCATTTCTTCTTGGTGTAGCAATTTTAATGGCCAGTAGTGTATGTGGGATGTGTGTAATAGTTTTATTTTTTGTTTGTTTCCCATTTAATAAATTTAAAAGATTGAGAGTGTCCTTTTTTTTCATTCTAAAATACACAGTGTCCTCTTTCTTGCATTCCAAATTTCGGTAAACAAACCTGCAGGTGGTGCGGCGAACGCGAGTGCGTCCGCGCGCGGCGCGGTCTCGCCCGAATCCACGGCGTACGCGAGCGGCGAGGTGTGGCTGAAGGCGGCGACCATCGCAGTGCCGGTGTGCGGCGTTGTCATCCTGGTGGCGCTGGTGGCGGCCGCGGTGCGCATCCTGCGCCGCGACGCCCGCGAGCTGGCCGCTGCGTCCGCCGCCTGCAAGGGGCCGCCGCTGGCGCGCTGCAAGGTGCCGCTGCTGCCCTCTGCCGCCGCCGCTGCGCACCACCACCATCACCACCACCACCACCACAACCACCACCAGGAGGCGGCCGAGCGCCGTCCCGACAAGAACGAGGCGAACGCGCGCCGCAACCGAGCCGCGGCGCACGCCAACCTGTTCCGGGGAGACGAGGCGAGCGGCGCGGGGCCCGCAGGGGAACCCCCGGCCAAGCTGTACCACAAGGCGGCCATCGCGTGGCGCGCCGACGGCTGCGCCTGCCCCGTCTAGCAGAGGAGGCCCTGCTGACACGAATCCCATTTCAAAACTGGACTCTTAGAATTCAACAGCCCAGTCTCCCTAGTGCGCTTACGATACTAAAAGCAGCCACTTCAACTTACGTGTTCTGATTTCGTGCTGGTGACTCTTGAATCAGAATGGTATGGTGCCATGGTATCTTGCCAGCGCATAGAGGATCCTGCATACGTTTCTGAACAAGTACGGGAACCTTCATTTACTTACTTCCGCGTACTGGCTATCGAATTAGAACATGGCCTGAGAAATTTCTAAATGACATCCTTGAGGAATCGAAAGATGTTGTAATTTCTTTTTCCTGGCCCATAGTTAGATTAGGCCTATTCCGTTCCTGATCTGTCTTGTGTCTGTAATTTAAAGCCAGAATGAGAACATCACAGACTAATTTTCCTCTCGGCTAAACTCGCTTTTCTGAGAAAGTAAATATCAACAGAGAAAACTGCCTTGGAAACACCAGAGTCCTTTCCTCCCTAGGTGTGTACTGGTGTCCCATCATCTTGTGATACCAGGGAACAGCACAGGCAACATCCCAATACCAACTGCAATTCCTCAATCACAGGGGAAGAAAACTCTTTTCTGTTTCATTTTGTGGTTCTGTTTCAGTTCTGGATTTTCTAGATGAGTGAAGTTACAGGAATTATGAGGTAATCTTGAAAATGTGGCTCAATTAACTAACTGACAACATGGCAAACAGCAAAGTTTAAAATATTTTGCATACAGCAATGCTTTGTTTTATTTTCTTGCTGTCTGCATACAAACATCAGCTGGATACCGTACACTACTATTCTTTACTGCTTGTAAATGAGATCATTTACAAATCATACAAATGCAGTTCTATGTCTTTGATGTTGTGTTTTTGACTTTCCAAGTCCTGCAAGTTCGCATTAATTCCATTCATTTTAGTAAAAAGCTATATGTTTCATTTTACATTGAATTTTTCCAAGTAATAGGACATTTTGAAATGTGGCATCAATAGAGTATGTTAATGTAACCCAGCAGATGTAATTTTCCCTCCACACTTGGGGTACTGGCTGTCTTCCCCATGGACATCTTTCGTTTCTGGGCAAATATGACAATCTTGGTCATGAAATTCTTTTAACTGTACCTGTCCCATTTCTGTCCCATTAACAAGAAGACGTATCTATGTCTGTTTTAACTGATGCTGTTTTTTACTGCTGATTGGAATCAGTGTGATAAAATCATTTGCAGTTTGTTATACCATTGGAAATTAGGATTATATATGGAACTGCAAATAACTACTATTCTAAATCAATTGTCCTTCTGACTCATCAACTGTCAATCCATCATGACCTCCTATATATAGGTAGGATACCCAGTAAGATAGCAATGAAAATTCTTTTAAATGTCATTCTCTTTTCAAAAAGCTCTTTGTAGCTTGCACAGTACAAGATATATACTTTTTTAGTCAACACTGTAATATATATGTGCAACATTTATTTAGGTACATTTATAACCGTTTTATACTGTGAATATATATCTATACACATTGTAATACTGTACATTAACAAATATTTAAAAGACTGTATAGGATAAAGAAAATGTATATAATATAGTTTATCAGTTGGACTTCACTTGAGAGTTGATTTGTGTTCGGGTAGAAATGTTCCAGGACACAAACTCTGACTTTAGTGCATCACCTTCATGATTAGTGATTTGTGAGTAAGTGGCCCTAAGTTTTGTGGTCTTTCGTTATAGCACTGACTGAACAATGTCATTAATAGTGGGGCAATAGTAACTGTATCTGGAGATCACAAATAATGCTGTGATAAATAAATATGATTTTTACATTTTAGATGTAAATATATACATTTTTGTTACTATATATGTGTAAAAAGACAATAAAAGAAGTTAAATTTTCCTTATACTTATTTTTCCTTGCCTCATATTTTACAATGTTACTGGACACATCAAATTATCAGAAAATAAAATAATCAGTACATAGTTAATAACAGTTTTCATATAAAAATTATTTACATTATAAATAAGAATATTACAAATAACTGATAGGCTACTCTAATCATATTACATACCATGTGGTGACAGCCAGTCACAAATGGTAAAATATGTGCAAAGTAAATTTCCCAAAAATAATACTTTCTCGCTGCCTCACTTTCTGATATATGTAGCTTACTGATCACATAATTGGAAACGAGCCAGCTAATATGACACAATTCCAGTTTAAAATTTAAGATGGAATATGTAACAATCCATCCCTGATCAACTCAAAAAAATTAATAAAAGTTTTTCTACAACTACTGATTCCTGATTGCAGTGCTATCAATCTCAGTGCAAGTTAATTACACAAAACATTCCTAAGGAAGATGAGAGTTGCTATAAAATTAAAGGAATAAAACACTGCTTAATTACATTTACCTGAATTGTCCCATAAAAAAGAGAAACTTATCTTGATTGTATGTGAAGATTTGGTTTTGTTGAATCTAGGTATCATTTCAGAACTGTAGTTATATTTTTATATGCTACAATGCCTGTAATATGTAAACTAGAATTGCACTTGGTATGTTCCCTGCCGTATTTGATAAATGTTCAGAGGAGAACTTCATGTAATAGTTCTGATACTGCTGGGTATGGATCAGAAATTACTGACTTGCTTGTCAGGAGTATATCTCCATCTTGATAGCTTCTTTCTTCTCTTGTGGATTCGTCTCCTGTGCAGTTTGGCCTGTGTTTGAGAGAAAAATTGTGTTTATCTATGTCCAACAAGCTACCAAATAACAGAAATCACTTTTTGAAGACATAACATCTATTCTTCAAATGGCTCTCAGCACTATGGGACCATCTATTCTTCCAACTCAGTGCTGTGTGCTATTCCATGAACTGCAGCATGTATCTGAGGCGAGTAATTGCCAAACCAGCAGGTGCCACAAATTGTCACCATATGATAATGCCACCCCTTCTAGCAGGAATGCTGCTTCCATCACATGCATCAACATGCCCAAACAATAAAAATTTTATGCACACTATGCATATACAAATTCACTAAACTTACTAATAAAAATTAACAGTATGTGTGGCAATCATCATTCATTGGTACAGTAAACATTGAGAACATATCATGTCAATGAAGCGATATGCCACACATCATATTCCTCTTGATAAGCAAATGATGTCATGCTAAACATTCAATATTTGTAACATACTAAAAATACTTTTTCTGCAACCTCTTTGTAGAATTACACATTAAATACTCATCCATTTATTTTTATCAGCTTCAGATAAATGAAACTTTTAATCCCAGACATAGCCCTAATTCATCTGTACTAAGTATTCATGCAGGTTAAGTTCATTGTAAGTTCTTTCCTTATTTGTCAAATTATGAATGCTGTCATTCCATGTTAGCTTATTCTAACTGTGTAGTTTATGCATCAAATTCATTTAACGCTTGCTATGCAAATGTCATTGAACACTTTGGTTACAATCAGTATTCATACCTTTATCAAACATGTAGGCATTTGGCATTACTTAGCACTGATTTCAGCATGCATCCATTGCATACCATTCCTATATTTTGATACATTTTTGCTTTTCTAGAATCATCTTGTTCAGATTGCAAGCTCTTCTTTATGTTTTTCTGTGTTTACAATTTAAAATTTGGGTTTTCTTGAAATCTGCTGTACACAAACCACTGTTTCTTTTCGTTAACCCAGACGTGTTTCAACACCTAAAAGTCATAACATGTGCATTTTGTTTCGTTTCGACTGCTCACCTGGAAATTAAATTTTATGAACTTTTTTGTCATTATGACTGTCCATCAACTCAAAAACTAAAACAACAGTACAAAACATATCCAGAAAACTAAACAAAACCTAAAAGAATGAAATGCAGCGATACTTTGGTCCTTATGAACAAGACAGAATACATTAACAAAACATCACAATTCATAGAAGAGAACAACATCATTCATCAGTGATTGTACCATGAATAACCAAATAAACATACAGAAACTTACACACACACACACACACACACACACACACACACACACACACACACACACACACACTTCTTCACAGCAGAGACACAACAACAGTTCTCACATAACATTCAAAATTTACACGACACTAAAGATAAGGCAAAACATGAACAATTGAGCAGCAGCAACAGAAGTGCCTGCCCAAATCATGTTTTATGGAAAATACATGTGAATTAAAGGTGAGGGTGAAATAATTGCAAGAAAAAAAACTGTGTGGAAACAGTGTGCACAATAGCAGTAGAAAGATATATTCACCATGAGATACAATATAGGATGGAAAATGTAAGTGTAGTGCTTTACTACAGATGGGATCTGGAATGTACAATAACACAACCAGTAACCCAACAATCATACACTTTATTATAACAACGGTGGTGCAACAGAGCTATATCTGCAATGGTGCCAGTGAGAATGCATGATCTGAAGAGGGCAGGTGGGGAACCATGATGGTGAGCACAACCTTCAGCAGAGAAGTGGAAAGTGAGATCCACTGCAGTATCTTAAAAATTCTCTTGAAGTGAAAGGTGATAGAGACATATGCAGTCTGGCAGTCTGAATGCTGCCCTTCAGGGGGATGGTCATTGTTGATCAATGTTGTTATGGTCTTTAGGAAGAAAATTGTGATCATCAAGGTGCAACTCAAAAGCCAGAGATGTGTCACCAGGAGGGATCGAGTCATCTAAGAGATTGTGGAGGTTGGTTAGAAAGGGTCATTGTCAAGTAAAGGTTCTTGCAGAGTCCATGCCAGCTTAAGGCGATTGACAGATGTTGTCATAAGTTTCCCATGTAGCAGTACATCATAGGTATGGTTGTCCCATTAAAGTACTCTAAGGGGGCCCGTGTTTGGGGGTTGCAAAGCTGGTCGAATTGTGTCAACATGTGACATCATAAACTTGCATTATTTTAAAGCCTTGTGGAGAAATACCTGAGGTGCAGAGCAAGAAAGAAGGGGAGTTAAGTGGAGGTTGACGATGTGGTGTTTTTCTCACAAAAACCAGTGTGTTCACGTCGGATGGCATAGTCAATCGTTGCTGGAACACAGCAGGTGAGGAGAGCTCTTCGACATACAAAATTTCAGTGACTGTAGCTCCACGATCACGTTTGGGGCTCGTACGCACTCTCAAGAGTACCCATGGAGCCCAGAGCGCACCGTGCCTCACGACAGCTGTCTTTAAGGTGTGATGCCACCAGTCAGTGATCCCATTGCTCTGAGGATGATACGCTGTAATTCTAAATCCATGAATGCCACTCATGCTGCACAACTCGAGGAAAAGGGTTGATTCCAACTGCTGGCCTTGGTCGGTCGTTATGATTATGGGACAACTGTAGCCTGAAATCCAAGTGACAATAAAGGCTTTGCCAGTGTATTCAGCCATAATGTCCTTAGCAGTATAACTTCCATCCATCAACTGAAGAAGTCAGTCACTGACAGAATGTAACGACAGCCATCAGAGATGGGCAGCAGACCCACAAGACTGGCATACACACGTTGAACGTCCTTTTGGGATTTAAGAGTGATCTAGGGGTGGCTGTGTATGGCCTGATACCTTGCTCCTTTGGCGTGGAACACATACATGAATTCAGAGCTTACAATCGTCCTTCACGTTAGGCCATAACAAAGAGCCTGTTACCAGGCATGTAGGTAGACATATACAGGCAGATGCAAGTTATGTAACTGGTCGAAGATGATGTGATATTTGAGGAGCAAGGTGGCATTTCCATTTTTGCCAGTCATCACAGAGGATCAGATGAGTCTTACATGAATAGGCCGAAGTTCATTCTGGAGGTTCATGGAGGAGTCGTGAAGAAGAGCCTGTAACTGCTGGTCTTGCCACTGCACTTCCACAAACTGGTCATAGTCAGAGTGGGATCACATGTTATTGATGGATGCCATGAAGTTTCCCATGCCTTTCATATTATGGACGTAGATGGTACAATGTAATCTAAGTGCCAATATTTTTATGAGCAGATGTCGTTGGAGGGGTTTCAGATAGTCTGTGAATGGTGAGTGATCCAAGCATATAATCAGAGAACGCCCCTTCATGTCTTGGTGGAAGTAACGCACTGCTTCATAAACTGCTAATAGCTATGCATCACATACTGACTGATGGCATCATTTTCGTGTTGCAGACGGATGTTCCTCATGTGTGAGTCCAAAGAGAGCTGCTGTAGTCTCTAAATGTGATCAGTGATGTGAAGGCAGTCCTGAAGACACCAGTAATCATCAGGCATTTTGGGATGTGGCGGAAGCTGTTGTGTAAAGTGGACAGCTCTGTTGTGCTGGGGTCCAAGGGAGTGTGGTTGATGACACTTGGAATAGATCGGGCGCTAACAGTGAGAGTCTGAGAGCTGCTGCATAGAACCAAGCAGAAGTTTTGAAGGAAGTCTGTGCCGAGTACAGGCTCACTGAAATCCAGAACAATGAATGTCCATATGAAAATGCTATCAAAACCCAGGTCCTGCATGCTAGTCTGAAATCCAAAGAATTATATAGGTATTTGTTACGTGAAGCTGGACCACTGAGCAGGAAGGCATTGGGTATGGAGAAGAAGACAGCAAAGAACTACCTTCTGAGCTGGAGGCAAAACGGAAGTCTCAGCTGCTGATATAACTGAGAATGAAGAGTCCATTGTCATGATGAGAGCAGGTGAGAGAGCACTGATGTCATTGTTCCAAGCATGTAGGTGACTTTGATATCCTGCATGGTTTGCGCTGCCTACTACGAACCATGTATCAATGCTAGGTAGTCACATGGTGGAAGATAGATACGACTGAAGTCACCAAATCATGCGAACTACCAGCAGATTTTTCACAGCTGTGGGTGTGGCATGGTTGGTAGATGGGTGGGAGTTTGTTGTAATGATGCATAGGTCGTCACTCTGGCTGGCGGTGGACACACCAGGGTCAGCAAAGGTTGAGGGAGATCAGCTTTGCTCATGGTAGGTAGGAGGTTGGTTGTGCTCCCACTGCAGATGCTGCACATGTCTGAGACCATTACTGTCTGTATTATTAATACATTGTCGATGTCAAACGATGGAAAATATTCTGTCTGCAAGATTGAGGCATGCATCTAGTGGCTCTTACTCATATGCAACAATGGCCAGTTGGGGGGGGGGGGGGCGAAGCTCAAAGATCGATAATATCCATAGCATGCCATTGGGTATGAGATGCAACTATGTTTCAGTGGATGACTGATTCCATGGTTGCAAAAGTTTTACGACTTTAAATATGGGAGTGGCAGAGGCAGCAAAAGAGTGCTGACTTGGTCTAGTATTCATTGTCCAAGGGTGGGTAGGTGTGATGTATCGATGTGTTCACCTGAGTGACTAAGCAGTATGACATCTTTTTTGCCATCACTGATGATGTCACTTGGAACACAAATGCTTTCGACTTTGGAGGACCACAGGCTTAGTTGATGGGGCCAAAAAAGTGAAAGCTTAAGATGAGTCCCCATTCCAGTAAGTCGATGTGGCAACATCCATAGAAGAAGAAAAGCTGTGCAATTTGGCACCACACTTGGCACAACTTGATACACATTAGGCAAGTTAGAAGAAAATACAGCCAGCTGCATGAGGTGTCAAGTGACCTAATTAGTGTACATTACGGATGATATATCAGCCAAAATGAATAAATGCAAATCCGACTGGTCAGATTGACATGGCTCGAAAGTGTCCCAGTTTTTGAGCAAAGCAGAGTCCATTGCAGATTCACAGAGGAGGTTGTCCATTGCACTCTATAGTCCATCACTGTTCTTCACTAGTGGAGCACTGTCATAGAAAGAGTATCACTAACCCATCTGATAACTCGCGGTGGATGGTGGATCTTATCAGTAACACTGGGGATCGTGGCATCATAACTGCTGTCTGGATGTGTGAAATGCCCAACACTGCAGACACAAAGGCAGTATTGTAGCTGTGCAATAACAGTAGCTATGCAAAGACAGTTGTTGTAGGTCACCAGTGTAGTACTCTACCATAGATGGGATGTCGAATACACAATACCAAAACCCACTTTATTCTAACAAAGATGGAACAACAGAGCTGTATCTTGACTGGTTGAAGCAACGAGCCATACTGTCCATCAGAGATCGCTTGTGTGTGATCTGAGTCGACTGACAGTAATGTTGTTTATTGCCACGTAGTTTCCACAATAATAATGGTTAGGAAGAAAAGGTGGTTGGTGCCTCTATATATGGGGCATATTAGGGCGCCAAAGAAAAAGGAATGAAGGAGTGAAGTTAGCATGGCAAGAAAGCTTCAGCTGAATCCGAAGTGTGAACATCGTGGTGTGGACAGTGAAGCAAAATTATTTCCAAATGCTGATATAAGGGCATCAGATGGAGGTACTATCAGCATATTGCAATTTGACGTAATATGGAATGCCCTAAGATGTCTGACAGTTGAAAGAAGTAATTTAAGAACTTAGTAACACACAAATATCTAATCAACATCTAATAACACATAACTATATTGAGGAAAAGAGTAGCAAAATTGGTAGATAAATTGAGACAGGGTAGCAGAATAAGCAAGGAAAATCATCCTGTATACAAAAGGTAGAGGTTCTGAACGAAGAAATTAAAAACAAAGTAGAAATAGACAATCTGATCACAAATGATGCATGTATATATGTTCAGTTAAATAACATTAATGATACATTTGAATCACTGATAGAGAAAAAAACAAGGAAATGTTGAACCTATGACTGAGACAGAATTGAACAGTAAAATGTCCACTTTAAAAGCAGGAACAATTGAAAAAATAAAAGAAATCTGAAATTGGAGAAAAATTGTTTCTAACAGTGATACTGTATTATAGAAACAGGTAGTTATTTACAAATAGAAATGTGTCATCAACATGTTTGAGACGACCATGAAAGGAAAATCAAGATAAGCCAAACTACTTTGTAGACAGAGATGACAATATAAAAATTATTGTGACTGAAGAGACATTTGACATACACAAAAGACACAATGGATGCATCCTATGGACTTCATAAATAATTCTAAAAAACATTCCCTGAGGATATGACTGAAAACTAAGAGATGAATGTTGTGGCAAGTGCTCTTGTGGGAGATGTAAAATGTCTGAGTTTAAGCACATACCAAGTGACCTTTAGTGAATGAAACAAGAATTTTTAACGAGTTTTCGTCTAAAAAGCAATCTTATTTGTGTCAGGATTTTATGACCAGTATTTATGACTATAGGGGAAGAAACACCATACAAAAATTGTGTCAAAATTGGTTCCACAAACTAGCGCATTTTAGAAGCAAGAGCTGAGAATCCGCAAATGTCTTGAAACTTTAGAAACATTCTTACAATATTCTTAGCGACATATAGGTAGAACCACAAGGATTTTGCTACATTCGTGGAACATATGGAGAATGAAGAAAAGTGACAAGCGAATCGTGACTTTTAGCCGTGTAATAACCCAAATAAGTAAGTTAGCAATGACTAATAAGTAAAGCTGCTATACTGGTGCTCTACAACAACCACATAATGTGATGGGGAGATGTTTCTTACTCTATCATGGTAATATGCAGTAACAATGCAGCCATCATGCATTGGTTGCACCACATCATCTGCTTCTCCAGATCACACCTCAAGAATTAGCGCGAGTGACGTTTATCATCGTGTAACCAGTGTAATAACTCTCAACCACTGCTCAAATACAAAACAAATATGACCATTAGTTTTGCTTCGCAAAATGATGCATGCTCCAACGCAGCCCAACAGTGGCTACCATCGAATAATCTACCATTGCGCTTGGTATGTCATAGATCAAGTGCATCAGCTCATGATTCAACACGCCTGGTCAGACTAAATATGAAAAATAACGTGTCTACTGCGCCAACTATGTCAGCTGAGTTGCAAATTCTAATAGCAAATATGACTTCCGTGTATGGATTAGCGCAACAGACCGTGCACTACCTTGATGTGATTGCTGCATTGGTAACTGTGCTTTGAGTGCTCCATGATATATTGTTGGTTATACCGTTTTGCACAGCAGCATAAGTGCAACTATGGATTGCCCATATTTCAGTTCAGAGACTCGGCACACAACCCAAGCTGCCACTGTTCTGGCCAACAATCACTACTTTGGTTCACAGCAGTAAAATGTGAGTTCACTTCGCTGGGAATTTTGGATGACAACTGTCGATTTGTGACATTGATTTACCACATAACAGAGCATGCTGATATTATCAACGATCTCATCTTTGTGGCAGCCAAACGTAATAAATATGAAGTGGCAAAACGTAATTTGCTCCAACACTTGTCATGCATCTCAGAACAATGACTGAAGCAGGCAATCTATGAACGAAAATTCTCTGCCAAGACAACCACCTCAGACATGGCACTGATTAGACACTATTTGACATGAACCTCATGCCAGATGCTGCATTATGGGGACTGTAGATTTTCAAGCTTTCAGCACAGCTACAACTCTCTATGGCTGCTCATGATGCAGAGCCACTAGAGATGAAGCTAAGCTTTGGGAACAGAATGTTCACTGTGCTACAGCGCAGACAGTGCATCAATGCTGTGCATAATAAAAGGCCAAGAAGCCTTAGATCTCACTAGAATGCTGCATACGCTCGACGACTATGACCCACGTCAAAAGCACATGCCGGAAATATCACCACCCCCTACTAGGTTGTATGATCCATGTGACACATACGCCACCACTCACCTAGCTGGTAACGATACACCATACACCACCAGTGCCTCAAGCTCACCAAATTACTGGTGTCTTGTTCAGTTTGGCGATATTACACGTAACTGCTGGCCTTCATGCAGCTACCCAAAGACTAAACAGGGGCAATGGTACGAGTATTAGCCCACACTGATGCGTGAAGCTCCTAATGCTCACAAGGCGTGGAACAATCAATCTGTGCACCACTCCCATTGTCAGATGGAAGGCTCTATATATTTGATTGGAGTACATGTAAATACTCCCTCATTGGTATGGGGCCAGACATCAGTATTGTAAAGACACAAATGCAACACTCTCTGACATGGCATCCCTACAACTCTGCAACACATGTGAGTTGTGTATCACCATGCATGGGACCACTAACTGTACCTTGGAACCATGTGTCGATCAACAGTTTCAATGGACCTTCTTTGTTAATAGTGTGAGTGAATCAGTCATAGGAATTGACTTCCGATGGCAGTTTCGATTTTCTTTGAATTTAAAAAGTGCGATGTTACTACATCATGACACTGAATGACAGAACACAGGTCTCTTCAAACTGAAACCTCCTCAGCTATTGGAAACAACTTCATGCTCCGCTGAACATCGGTATTATGATGATGCACACTCAAATGGATTAAAGGAACGTGTTACAATGATGGAGAACCTAATGGCGACACACAAGCTTTATTTGGATTACCGTAAAATGCACTCGGCACCAACAATGCAGCACTACATGAATGCTTCCTACATGATGCCTCTATATCACTCACACACACATTCGTGCAATGTGACACCTCACATCAGCACTGAGTCTGCTGCGCCCACTCTGGTAGACTACATCTCATCACCAATATGACCCACACCTACGCAGTCAACGATTCTGAGAGCACTGCCTTGAACACAGGTCAGTACAGTGGACTCTACCTTGTCGCTCTGTGAATCGAACATGCGTATGATCTCCCCACTCAGCCAGATGCAAGTGAAAGTTCAACAATGACCCATCAATAATGGTATGGTATGCCAAATTCCCACTGTCCGTGGTCAGCCAGTCTCTCTTAAAGCACGCCAGCTGGCACCAGCGCACTTACGGGCAGCACAAGCAATGGTTGGTGAAATATTACAATCAGGGATGATCCTGCTGTTCTACAGTCCATGGGCTTGCTCAATAAAGCTTGCACTGAAAAGGGATCGTTACTTGAAGTTCTGCAGTCATTGCAGAGCTCTCAGTGCTTGAACAATACACAACAGTCATTCAGCTCCAAATATTCAAGACATTGCACCCTCTCTAGCGAGTACCATTTGTGGTGTCACCGCCAGACACCACACTTGTTAGGTGGTAGCCTTTAAATCGGACGCGGTCCGTTAGTATACGTCGGACCCGCGTGTCGCCACTATCAGTGATTGCAGACCGAGCGCCGCCACACGGCAGGTCTAGAGACTTCCTAGCACTCGCCCCAGTTGTACAGCCGACTTTGCTAGCGATGGTTCACTGACAAATTACGCTCTCATTTGCCGACACGATAGTTAGCATAGCCTTCAGCTACGTCATTTGCTACGACCTAGCAAGGCGCCATATTCAGTTACTATTGGTATTGTGAATCATGTACCGTCAAGAGTGACGTTCATCATTAATGGATTAAAGTGAAGTATTCCACCAGCTACGTCCGTTTTTCTAAATTCTAATTTCCTTGTCCTGTTCCAGACCTAACGCCAGCCTGCGTGAGCTAAAACGCGTGCCTTTCGGCCTCCTCTAGTAACACGGTGTTGGCTCTCCTGGCAACCACAACAATTAGGATGAAGCACAATTTTGGAAAGCCAAAGCGATATTTGTCAGACACATACCAAATGCCACAGCGATCAAAACCCATCTCAGAATCAATAAAACTCATCAAGCAGTTATCACCTCTGCAAAATCACCGTGACCTAAGACACTTTCTAGGCATTGTAAGTTTTTGAAGGCCCCTCCTGCCACAATCGGCAGCCGTTGAAGGTTCAAATTAGCCAAAGAGTGCCTCGCAAAAGCAATCACTTTAACCTAACCAATAGCCAGTGCATAGTCACTGTCACACTGACACTAGCAAATCAGCCATCTTACATGTCTTACGAGAAGTGGTAGAAGAAGTACAGTTGCTTCGCTTCTTCTTAAAAAAACTCATGGCCTTGCCTTTGAGATAGTCTGAATTCATCTGTGACTTATATGCCATCTATGAAGCAGCCATATACACTGAAGAGCCAAAGAAACTGCTACACCTGCCTAATATCGTGTAAGGCCCATGCGAGCATATGGAAGTGCCACATCATGATGTGGCATGGATTAGACTAATGTCTGAAGCAGTGATGGAGGGAAATGACACCATGAATCCTGCAAGGCTGATCATAAATCCATAAGAGTACGAGGGGGTGGAGATCTCTTCTGAATAGCAGTTCGCAAGGCATCCCAGATACGCTCAATAATGTTCATGTCTGGGGAGTTTGGTGGCTGGTGAAAGTGTTTAAGCTTAGAAGAGTGTTCCTGGAGCCATTCAGTAGCAATTCTGGACTTGTGAGGTGTCGCATTGTCCTGCTGGAATTGCCAAAGTCCGTCGGAATGCTCAATGCACATGAGTGGATGCAGGTGATTAGATAGCATACTTACATACATGTGTCAGGGTCGTATCTAGACATATCAGGTGTCCCATATCACTCTAACTGCACAAGCCCCACACCATTAGAGAACCTCCACCAGCTTGAACAGTCACCTGCTGACATGCAGGGTCCATGGATTCATGAGGTTGTCTCCATACCTGGGCCCTAAAAACCCATATCAATGTTTCGTTGAATGGTTTGCACTTGCTGATGGCCCAGCATTGAAATCTGCAGAAATTTGCTGAAGGTTTGCACTGCTTTCACATTGAAGGATTCTCTTCAATCTTCGTTGGTACCGTTCTTGCAGGATCTTTTTCTGGCCACAGTAATATTGGACATTTGATATTTTACTGGATTCCTGATATTCATGGTACACTTGTGAAATGGTCGTATCGGAAAATCCCCACTTCATCGCTACATCAGAGACGCTGTGTCCCATCGCTCGTGCTCCAACTATAGCACCAAGCTCAAACTCACTTAAATTTTGATAACCTACCATTGTAGCAGCAGTAACCGATCTAACAACTGCGCCAGACACTTGGTGTGTTATATAGGTGTTGCTGACCGCGGCGCCGTATTCCGCCTGTTTACATATCTCTGTATTTGAATCCGCATGCCTATACCAATTTCTTTAGCGCTTCGGTGTATTTCGGAGAGGATACTGAAGGAAGACATGTTGTAACACAACAGCTCTGCGAGCTACCACATTTTTCTTTGAAATTCTACTTTTCGATGTATTTTTTCTACAGATCAAAGTTTGTAAATAAGTGTATTACTGTTTGTATGATGAAATGGAATGTTTTCGACCCGTAAAGCTAAATAAGTGTTAGTAGACACGCTGGATTAGTCAGAGCGATGTGATACTGTTATAGAGTATAGTTAACCGGCAGTTGCATTATCGCTAGGCGCGCAAGTGCGCCAGCAGTTGAGTGCAATGCTGAGGAGAACGTAGGCCACTGCTCAGAGGAACAGTCGAGTCAGGTTAGGCGACCAATACGTTTGAATATTGTAGTGTTTTATATACTTTTTAGACAATGAGTAAGAAACCTATTTGTTAGTTGTTTGATACAAGGAAAGTTTATATCTTTTATGGATATTGGAACTACAAAGTTGGGTTTATAAGCGTTTTTAGGGGAGGTTTGGTTAATTTAGTCTATATAATTGTTTTAATTTAACTGTTTAGTTTACTTATTATGATGTTTTACATGCACCAGTAGTTGCCAACAAAAGGCTGCTTAACACAAAAGCTCAGGATGGCTTTACAAAGCTAGAAAGGAATTTTGTTTTGATATATGCTTTTTTAATCGGACTCATGTAAAACACTATTTGTTACTTTTTATTTACCCAGACATGTTTCGACACCACTGTGTCATCTTCTATGGGTCTAATGTATTACTGTACTGTATAATACAAAACTTATGATCGTTTATATATTTATTATTGCCTTCAAACGTTTTTGTGCTTTTTTTGTTTGGTTCTTTCTGATTGCTCACCTGAAAACAGCATTCTAATGACAATGCATCCATACAGATCGGTTTTCTGTAAATTTTTTGTCGTTTAGACAGCATGTCGTCTACAAAGCAGTAATGAAAAAATTTATGTATTTTCAAGTACTTTTTTGTGGGTAGATGTTATACATGTTACTGTACTTATATGGGAACTCAGTGGCAATAAACAATATTGCAGACGGTCGACTCGAACTACACTTGGACAATCTCTGAGAGAAATTACACCTAATGGCTTCAATCAGTGCAGATTTAGCTTTGTTGTACCGTCTTTATTATAATACAGAGAGTATTTATTCAGATACGGGTTATGTTACTGTTAGAATACTGAGTTGGTGACCTACACCGACCAAGTTCTTGTTTATTTCAGGACGTTCACCATTATTGCACAGCTACAATGCTGCCATTATGACCTCATTTTCTGCACGTTTCACTTATCTGGACAGCAGTTCTCGTAGAATGACACCTGTTGTTATGGATAACACCTTCCATGCACCGCAAGTTATCAGAAATACTAGTGACACCCTTCACGACATTGCTCCAACGTTGAACAATGATGCTGAACAATAGATTGCGTCAGACAACTTACTCTGTGATTCCGCAATGGAGTTGGCTCTGCTCGCAAACTGGACTACATTTGAGCCACACAATCCACGTGATCGGATTCACGTTCGCTCACTTTGGCTGATGTGTCATCCCTGCCACAGGAGAATCCATTTGCTCTGGGCGCCTTGCAGCTGACTGCATCGTCTTCTGACCCATCTACTGTGCATCAAATTGTGACACATATGGAGCCAAATTGCACAGCAATTCTTGCTCTACAGATGTCACGAAAAGCAGTTTTGCTTCGAATAACATAGTCAGTGACGACGAAAAATTCGTCACGCTGCTTACTTACTTGGGTGACCACGTATGATCAGTGATGTCTTCCTCACTCCACCCTTGGATAATTAATAAGAGGTTACTAAAACAGCACTCCTTAACCACCACTTCCCTCCCAGAAACCATATCAACTACGATGAGAATTTAAAGGACAGGATTCTATCGCACCTACAGCTTCAGTTACATGCTCACAATGTTTGCACCTTTGCATATTATGGATCGGAATGCACTCCTGCAAGTTCAGATGGCCATAGTTGCCCATGAGTGACCTGCCAACTGCGCCATCCCTGCGTCTGTGCAGTCTGTGCAGAACCATTTCTGGTGGTATGTAATATAATTCGATGACTAAAGTCGAAATTTTCAGCTGCAATGCGACTACCCACACAAAGTGCATGGTTTACAGGAAGCACATCATACTTTGCAAGATATCTAAGCTGCTTAGGCTTTTGGAATGATGAAGCCAACTCTTTTCTACTTTTTCATCATAACAACAGGCTCTTCATTCTCAGATGCATCAGTGGCCAACACTTTCTTGTCAACTCTGACTTGGAAGTCAGTACCTCGCCATCCTCTTCTCCATCCTCGATGCTTGCTTCGCAAATTAAACAACTCAGTAATTTGAGTCTATGGATATCAGATCGTCATGCTGAAACTGGGTTTTGATTATGTTTCTGTATGGTTATTCATTGTTGCGAATGTTCATGGACCAATACACAAAACAGATTTCTTTCAAAATTTTCACTTGGTTCCTTAGCTATATTGCGGCATTTAGGCTCATACTGCTAGTGGTCACTCTGTCGTGGATATCATCAGCGATGCCTCCTTGGTGGCAGGGCACAATGGAGCCACCCAACAGTGTCCGCCACTTACTAGCTGTGTCGAGCCTGGAATTTGCTGGACCATTCCTTGGTGTCTTTCCAATGCGATAAAGATGACCAACTGAACCATGGCTGACTGCAAAGCTGGACACAGTTGGAGAGTTTTTATTGTGTAATGGCCACAGGAGGCGGTGGAGGCTGGGGTGGCTGGTTGCCACATCGGTAGAAGGATCAGAAGCTGTCTGTGAAGTTTAGTTTGGCAGCTGTCATTGTTGATCCATCGGTGCTGCAATAGTGAGTACCTTATCTGCTGGCAAGTGCAAAGACATGGCATCATAATCGACATTCATAGGTAAATGACATATGTGTGTGAGTTGTTGAACTATCTGACAGTTATCTCTCACTCAATTGTCATGGCAGGCGTCCATAGTCAGATCATTGTCTCCAAGTTCCATATGGATGCTCTCTGGACCAAAGACTCTCATATCAAATTTGATGACGGCTAGCTCCTCGCTGTCCAAATTAGTTATCTCCATGTCAAGAGGTAAACGACTGCATGGGTCATTGTCCACTTCTTCCAGGTCTGTGTCGCATGATGCTGTTTGTTTGCACAGAATCCACAGTGGTTTTAGGTGGCTGAATTAGACTGTTGTTTCTTTTACATTGAGTAAAATTTCGAATGTGCAAGTGTCCCAATTTAAAACCTTATACAGGCCATAGTAGGGTGTACGTAAAGCTTGCTGGATCATATCGTCTCATAGCGTTATGACAGTTAGTCTGCCTTGTGCAGGAAAATTTTCTGATTGGTATGCAAGGTAGGTGTGGTGCCCACACATGGATGACATGGCTCTTCATCCATTCGATCAGCAATGGTAAATCTGCTGGTTCAAGAGGTTAGGTCAGTAGGACGAACTCTGACAGAAGTAGAATTGTATGAGATTTCTGCTAGTGATATGTGTAGGTCCTCCTTGAATGCTGTACAAACAGCTAATAGTACCTAAGGCAAGGCTTCCATCTACGGTCCTCTGTGGCACATGTCTGCAGCTGTGAGACTTCATTGCCACAGCTCCACAAGCACGTTACTGTGAGAAGGTATGCGGTCATGCAGTTATGCATAATGCAATAGAGGTTACAGAGTCTTTGAATAGAGCAGACTTGAATTGCCTTCCCTGGTCTGTTGTTATCGTTTTGGGGCAGCCGAACTGATCTATCTAAGCATCAATGAATCCACAAGCTGTTGACTCTACTGTAGTGTCTTTAATTGGGACTTCTTTCACACAAAAGAAACTCTGTCAGTATTTGAGAGTAAGTATTTGTTTCCTCCTGATTCTCGAAGGCAGCCAACGGGGTCCAGGTGTATGTGTCGAAAAAGAGCTCATGGTATATTAAAGTGTCCTAGATCACGTTGTGAATGATGACCAACTTTGCTGCTTCATAAAAGGAAACAAGGTGCATCATAGACTGTAATATAAACCATTTTTATTTAAACTGTTTACCTTACAGCCTACTACATACAATGTTTTCTTTTATGAAGCATTTAGGGGCTGTGAATCCCTACAGAAAACATTTTAAAGAATTTTACCTCATTCGCACTCCAAGCAAGCTTGGGCCAGGCTCAATTGTCATGTTTAATGTCGGGCCAGACGAAACGTTCAGCGATGAGCCATACTGTTGGCCTAACCCCTGGGTGCGCCAGGTTGTGTAATTGTTCGAAAATTTTCTGGCACACGGAAGTGGGGACTAGCGGCCGAATTTTGTTCTGACATACATCACATCGTATTTGGACGTTAGTCTTATGGACTGTCCACAGTTCTAAGCGAGACTGATGGAATCACTGTAAGCCCATCATGGTTCTGCCAATAACAAAGACGTCAGGTGTAATTATCCTCTATCTCCTTCCTGCCCTCACAGTCCTCTCATCGATGGGTTCACTGGCTGGAGAAGCTGCGACTATTGCTAGAACAGTGAAGAACGCACAGAACTCCCGGAAGCAGGTAGAGGAAGCAAGAAGACATAAGTGTATGATGGAAGCATCAGCCATCAGGAAAGGACTATACCTAAATCCCTACAAGAAAGGACAACGTTTGTTCATAAATAAAAAAAGTCCATTAGCTATTCTACCAGGCAGACAGCTCACAAATACAGATCTGCTTAAGTTTATCAGGAAAAAATTCAGCATTACAATATTCCATGGTGTGATTATGTGGAATACATTACCGAAGACTAAGTGGATATCTGGAGAATGTGGAATTGCGAATTTAGATGTTTCTGGGGCGCCAGAAACCCACTGGGTGGGGTATGTTAAGAAAAATACAAATAATGCCTGGTATTTCGACTCATTTGAAGATTTGCAGTCGCCAGAATAGTTACAACGCTACTTCGCCGACAGAATACGAGTGTTCTACAATTTGCATCGGTACAAGGACTTTGATACCTGCTTTTGTGTGCATTTGTGCATCATGTTTCTCCTAGCGTTTACGAAGAAGCGTATGTATATGAGGAGACCCATTAAGTATCCATCCGTTAGTCGTGATTCATACGCAATGTCGTGTACTCTGACATTAAACGAACGATCACCAGTAAGTCATGCGAATTACTTCCCAACGACTGATTTAAGCAATAGAGTGTGGAGTATTGCGCTGACTAGACTGGAAATTTACAACAGCATCCAGTATATCACAGAAGCAAACAATAAACTTCCTCTGGAAATTAATGGTGGAGAAGAAATTGTCGAAACAGAACCTGGTGCATACGATATTGACGATTTAAATGAAGTTTTAAAACGGTCTGGACAAGGGACTGTGCTACATGTAAACATCAGTACACTTAAATCTGAAATAAAGACAATGAGTGCAACGATTGACTTTAACCAGAAAGGGTCAATACGACGGCTACTGGGTTTCGTAAAAGGACAGGTTTTAAAGAGGGATCCTAATAAACTCTACAGATCTGACCAGTCAGCGGATATACACCTTGTCAGTACAATCCATGTTGAGTGTAACATCGCAAACACACTCTTATCTCAATAATAGATTGATTCATACAATTTATGGATTCTTACCATCAGTGGGAACAGGGCATAAGATCGCTCAGACCCCTTCCAAAGCTATTTGCCTCCCGGTAACAGTTCAGGCTTTGGACACTCTAGAATTGCTTACTATGGACCAGGATAATCAACCTGTCGTTTTTTGCGGAGAGGAAATCATTGTATAGCTACATCTAAAGCAGAACTGGCAGTGATCTTGAACGTGCAGAGACTCAGAAGCAGTAGCGAACTTCCAACCAACTGGGACCTGTTGGAGGCAGAATCGGCAACCTTTTAACTTGCCAGACTGGAAGCGGTGGCTGCGAGGTTCAAAGTCAGGGATCGCAGTATCCCTATACTGTCAATGAAGACAGGATGGGCATAAGGTATAAAACCGAAAGTATAAAACCAAAGTGAACAATGTGCAGATCAGCATTTCACAACAGAACAAAGAGGCAATAACATATGCAAACTACGAGTGTCTTAAATCAGAGGATCTGAACCATGGAATGACATCGTTCGGTATAACTAGCCTTGTGGAATATGATGAGAGTATTATACACCAGGAATACTTCTCACGTGAACCTTATGCATCAACCACATTTAACAAGAATGATGAAATTAGGGTTGTCATTCAACACAAAGACATTTTAACCCTCCCAAGAGTGTACCTGAACTCTGAATTCTACATGTATAGTACTTTACACCTGCAATGGGATGACAATATAAACAGCCTAGCATATAAAATGCATGCAAGGTTCTGTGTTTCACACTATGAAGAAGAGGGATGACTACTCAGTCCATGGAAATTCAAGGAACTGGTGCCAATCACCATAAAAGACAGCTAAAAAAATGAGATAATTAAGCCTGGACCTAAGAAGTGTGAACAGAATTTGAATCTTTGCAAAATTTCCTGGAACATACTGCAGCATATGCTCTGGTTCTACAAGCTGTATAAATGTACAAGTGCTGCACTACATCCAGAGCATTCACAATGTTATCTCAATGGTGTGAATATCACTGCAGACACTCAGGGTTTCTATGATGACGAGTGCAGACAGTTCATATTTACAGATGTTGCATTCAGAGTTTACACAGAAGACGCCAGAATAATAGAGACATTCTCTGTAAATACTGCATCACTATGACTTTTAAGGATGTCAAGTTCAGTAAAACACAGAAGAGTGCAAAGTGGTTAACACATCTCTGCCTTGGAATTCACTGGGATGATTGTGGCATACCCTATAAAGATATGGTGACATCACTTTGATTATTTGATGACACAGATACCATCATCTACATGAAGGTGAAGAAGAAGATCTCATAGATGTGTCGAATCTTCAGATTTACTGCTATTCAAGACCAGGAATTCTGTGGGTGTCCTGCTCTCCATCGACTCAAGAAGAACACTTGTGAAAATAGTGTTGCTGTGTCTGCTTATGAAAATATAAAATTAATTCAAGTTGGATGAGAAAGAAATGAATTTTTATCTCATAATATGTGTGCGTGTACTTTTTTACTGATTTCAACATGTTCCCACTTTGATAGTATACTATGTATGTCTTTGGAAGCAGACACAGTCACATGCCTCCTGCTCCTATTAGCCAATTCATGCTGCATGATATGTGTAATACCATGCAACCATTCTATAAATTTTGTTATCTTCCATCTTAAACTTCATCTCCTTAATAGCACTGATTTTCAGAATAAGCAATGTCATTCATGTCATGTGCATGCTTCCTACACACAATGGAATGGGGGATAGGTGTTTTTTTTAAATAACAACAAGATCATATAGTAACAATTTTTTTCATTTATTCAATTCACACAGATACAATTTGATTTTTTGAGATACAGCAGTTCTTGAGGTACAATTCAGATCTTGAGGAACAGTTCAGTTCTTGAGATCAAATTTGACTCTGATATTTCAAAGTAGAGATATTTTTAACTTACACACTACAACAGTAACACTGCTTGTGAATATTTTTTACACTTTTTTCCAGCAGCTCTGGATGAGAATGCTTACAATTTTTTTTTATAAATCTACACTAAAAACTAATCATTGGTGCTTTTTATTACAATAACTAAATTCCAGTCCCAATAGCATAGGTTGAACAGTAATTCTAACAGACTGTGTACACTTAAAAATTAATCAGTCTGGGACAGTTAGTGGTAGATGAAACTTAAAAACTATTGTATTTACTTTACACACATGCACTTAGCTATATATATTTAAACTGTACATATATGCTGTGTATGAATAAATAAATACACAAACTTTTTGTTTGTTTGATGCTTTTGTTTACATTTTTTAACTTCTTTTAATTTTTTCACACATGGTCTGCATGTTCTGCACAGGTAGCTTCATCTACTTGGTGAAGAACTGCAATCCATATGAAGTAATGAGGTACCAGGGTAATGAATGTAACACGTCCTCATATGAGGCCTATAATCCTCATGGTGTTGTTCCACAGAACAAGAAGGTTATTGACCTCATAAAAGATGAGGTGAATGGATTGCCAATTGTGGAGTTTATAGCTCTGCAATCAGAAATGTTTGCTTACCACACATTGGAAGGTGCCACTCAGAGGCAGGCTAAGGGTGTGTGTTGAGAGTCCTCTCTATCCAAGACTGTTCATGGTGCCTGTACAGTGGTATTCGTGGTGCTGCACTGCAGCCACTGCATATGGTACAGCAAACAAGTATTCTATCAATAGGACATGAGAAGTACACTGTGCTGCAATTTAAAATCTGCCTTGTGTTTGCCATACCACATGCAGCGGCTGGGGTGCAGCACTGCAAACACCACTGTGCAGGCACCATGAACAGTCTTCAATAGAGAGGTCTCTCAATGCCATATGATGCATATCCTTAGCCCACCTCTGGGTGGCACCTCCTAATGTGCAATAAGCATATATTTTTGATTGCAGACATACAGACTCCACAACTGGCAACCTATTCACATTGTCTTTCATAAGGCCAATAACATTCATGTTCTGTGGAACAATATCATAAGGATAATTGGCCATGTATGAGGACATTCAAATTCATTACCATGGTATCTCATTACTTCATATGTATTGCAGTTCTTCACCTAATACATGAAGCTACCATTATCCATTTAAAGTAACTTAAGATCTACAAAATGAGTTTTTGCAAATGAAGGTAGTACATGTGTAGTTTGGATAGGTCTACTATGGACATCTCCATATAAATAGGCTTCATGAACTCTTCTGCAGTCTTCACCACCTTCACAGCAACAAAGTTCTTATTGAATATGGAGACCCACTTAAAATTTGGTCTGGCAATGCATTTTCTTACGCCATAACGACCATCCCATTCGTTTTATTCAAAGTTTCACGTCATTTTCCTTTAATTGTCCATTGTTTTCCCGAAAATTTAATTATTCATTAATTTATAAAAGTCCTTCACAAAGTCACACATTGCAGAAGCTCTCTGTCTCATATTCAAATCAATATACTTCTTCAACTAGGGGCACTGCTTGAAAGAGATAGCCTCATTGATTCTAATCAACTCCATCCCCAAACTGAGACACTGCTGGAAATTATGATAGTGAATAATGTATCTCCGCTTATCCCCCAGCGTTGTCATCAGTTTAGGGATGAAGCCTCCTCAAAGAACTAGTTGCTCTGGACACAGCAGCAAATTGCAGTGCGCATCATGGAAACTAATAGGGTATGTGAGATCTGCCTCCACCACATTCCCTACATCAGAATCAACTGCCGTACCCCTTGATTTTTTCACCTAATCCCTTGCATTTGTCTTCGGGCACCAGTGAAACTCCCCAATCAGCAGTGGTTGTTATATGGCATACCCGTATAAGTTATTTTGATCTAAGTACATGATGCAACTCGAATCAAGGGATGCATCGAACCTACCACTCATCTGTGGGTCATTCACTTTGGCATGCCTATGGACACATTGGCAAAGTCCCCATGGATCCCTCACTCAAAGAAAAGGAGCATGCAGCAACAGACAATAATTCAACGTTGCACTTCGTTTTCTTGAGCATTGCGTACCAAGACAACACAGAACCCATGTAATAAAGGGTGGGATCCAGAGGATATGAGGTCATGCATAGACTCTGGAATTTCTCGAAAACATCCAGGAGCAAGTGCATGTCTGTGTCCATGTAAAGCCATGTGTGCTCTCCTAAAGTGGAGATGTTGAATTCCCGCTAGACATTGACAGAATGGTCATACTCTGCATCCATTATGGCATTGCCTGCAAGGTTATGGAAAATGCAATTATGTTGGGTAGCCTGGTTTCGTTGATTTTTGCCATACTATCCAGATACTCGTACGGGAAAGCTCCCTTCCTAATTACAAGTTGAGACTTTTCCTCTTGGAAAATACAGCTCATGTGATAGGCATAACCTGCTGAGGTAGAGTTTCAGTGAGTTTCTGTAGTGGTTCCTGCATAAAACATAGTGTGTCTAAGAAGAAGACCATACTTCTTGGCGTCATTCGTTTACAGAATGAAATATATTTCTCAAAGTTCGCAAGGAGGACACTGATCTGATCTTTCTACATGCCGAAATCAGCCAAGTGCCCGACAAGAAAGTGAACATCATATCGCTTAAAGTATGGAAGAAAACAGGTATCTGCGTTTGTAAGTGGTACTTCAAATTGCACATATTGTGAGCTGCACCATGGAACTTCCCCATAAGATGACAGTGGTCCCTACAAGGAATTTACACTTTTCTATCTAACAGTAGTCCACAAATATGACAGTGAATCACGTTATTGTACAAATCTTCGTTCTCCTTTGCTCTGGTCATGGTAACATTGTCGATGTAAAGCTTATCAACCTCCCACTAAAGTTTTCGAACTCAGTGAGCAGCCAGACTACAGGATTATCACCAACACAAGATTTGTAACGGTTAAGACTTGAATCGTAGGATGATACATTTGGTACACTGCCACATATGGTACGTGGTTTTCTGTAAAGATGGTGTGTGAGCCTGTAGGGTTACCTTCACAGTGGGCCACAGGAGCGAGAAGGCATTCAAAGTCAGCATACTCTGCAAATGGGCATCGCTCCTGATTGTATTTCTGAACTTTATGAATTTGTCTTCCTCAGGAGACATAATGACCTGTAACGGTTCCTCGGAAGCGTAGTCTGCTAGATGCATTGCTAATAACTTGTTTGAGAAAATATAATTCATACGTCATAAGCAAATATGGTGCTTATGTTCAGGTCTACTCATCTGGGAGGTAAGAAGACAGGGAATGTCTTTGATCCAAACATAATGGTAATTGCATTTCTCCTTATTTTTCTCATCAGGGAGTAGTGGCATGATTACATGCATTTTATTTTCACAGACAAATTTTGAGAAATAGAGGGGTCTGATGACTATATGCTTGTCCTGCTCATCTGACTGGCATTACTCCATATCACAGACATTAACCGATATTCTGGTATTATGTGTCTCAGATTTAGGTATATCTGGATCTTGACAGGGAATTCGATACCGTCAAAGTTATGACATTTATAAATGTCAAGGTATCTACGGAATCGAGATGTGCACTCTGGACCGTAATTCTTTCACAAGTAGGGACTGACCATGCAAAACAAGCCTGATTCTTTTTATTTTTGACATTAGCACATACCCTCTTGTCGTTTATATCCTTAGGGAGCTTTGTATAACTGGACCCCCCATTTACTGGATCACAGGCATGTGTATGGATATCCAGGTACAGTATTAGGCTGAGTGCTTTAGCTGACTGTCTAAGTTCTATCTCGGAAGAACAGGTTCACGAAACCACTCGGCAATTGATGTGCCCCGCGTTATCACGCAATTTTCCCCCCAAAGATAATGAAGATTTGTCTCTTCAATGCCAAAGGCAACCTTGTGAGGTTGCGACAGTTTGATGTACAGCACCGCATCGCACTTAATGGTGGAATATCGTACACCATTAATGACCTTGGGGAGCTTCATTTCCACGACAAAAAGGCATGCTCTTAGAAACCCAACAGGGTTGTGGCCCTCCTGCCGGATTCTCGATCTTTGTGAACGAGATTCGCTCCTCAATGGCGTCTGCCATCATCGAGTATTCTAACTGTAGTATGGTGTCACTAACCTGATGTCCTTCACTAAAAGGACTAGCCACAGATTCATTATCATTAACATTATCAATAAAACTACGTCTAGGAGATGAAGCTGATGACTGTGTCCACTTGATGGATGATGGTGTTTGGGAGGAGGAGCCTGGGGGGGGGGGGAGGTGGGAGTATGCGTGGAGGCATTCATACCTTTCGTCGGCAGGGCGATCATTCTGAACTGGAGTAGGAGAAGGCAGCGACAGTGAGGCCCAGGGAGAGCACCCAATTTGGTGCTGTTGCTGCTGCATGCTGGAGCCTTCACCACCGCCAGCCTGAGGGATTGGAGATTGTGATTCTTCTTCCCCTAACTGAACCAGCCACGAACCCCAGAATGTATGTGATGGTGCGGCGATGGCAGAAGGTTGCCGTCGGGGGGGGGGGGGGGAGGGGGGAGGCTATGACGACTGTATACGCCTCTGTCGCTGCCATGAGCAGTGCCTTGCATGGCTGTGCACACTGCTTGAGCACGTATTTTATTCCTGACCCAGCAACCACCACTGTAGGCGGCTATACTACAGCTAGCTGTTGAGGTGGCGGTGTTGGTGACACCTATGTAACAGACGAATAACGAAAGAAATAAAGTACAATGCTCAAGATTTTTTTAAATTTATGCTGTAAGCAAATAATAACATCAATTAAGTACACCAACATTCCAGAATAATAATTATATGGTGTAATGACGACAGTTCCATTAGAATCATCTTTTACACCATTAATCCAAGGATAGAGCAGTTCAGTCAGGTTTTCTGGTAGTTCCCCCACCAATTCAGTGTCTCCCCCTCCAAAAGAACGAGGTGGCGATGCTTTCAGCATCCTCGACAGCCTCCATCTCATGTACAAAGTCCGGTATTTTATCCTCTCCTTGGATCCACCTGTCTAGCTCATTGAAGCTGCCTAAAACAATAAGATATTGAATGTAATTATTTCTTGAAAATGGTAAAAACATACACAGAAAACAATACTGAGATACAAACATAAAATCTTATTCTTTAGCTCACTGAAATACAAACAGGAAACCTTATTCTTAAGTTCACTGAAATACAAATAGAAAATCATATTTTCTACGAGTAGTTCACTGAAATTACTGATACATGAAACACAAATACTGAATTTGAAAATCATATTCTAGTACTGACAAGACTGAATCAATGGCTACTTCTTCATCTTCCCTTGATCCATAGAAATACCTAGGAAATCAAAGAATATGTCTCAGAGAACTGAATGCAACATGTTACAAAAAATAAATGTAGTAGTACTAGCAGTAGTAGCGGCTTTATTCATCCATAGATCTCTTTTTACAAGGATGCAGGACATGTCAAATTATTTACAAATTTAGATCAATTTAAAATAAGTTAATTTGTATACACATACATTCAGACAGACGTCTAGTTAGGGACAATCATTAGATTTACTCCTGGTACACAATACTTTTTTTACAAATAACTTACTAAATAATGTAATGCCACATTGTTCACTCATATCTCACTATCAGTCACTGTACATACTATACACACGTTGTTTCATAACACTTCACTCACAAAAAACCCACACACACACACTGGTAATCTCTGGGCCACTTTCTGTACCACAACTTCCCATTTGCTATCCTGAAAAACTGAGTCAGCATCCCTCCATAATGAGTCAGATGTTGCGCTCAGAAAGAGAAAGAGGTGTTAGTATTGTGTTATGCATAGCTTGGGGTAAGTATTTCTAGAAAGCAAAAAAAGGAAAAAACATAAAGTGAAGGTGTCATGTGGAATGTTGGATATTTTATAATCATTATTATTATTTACTTGCATAACTTTTTTTATCAAATCCCTACTCTGTTTTAGCTAAGTAATCCTTCAATGTATAAAATGTATTGCATAAAAGGTACTTTTTAGCTGTCTTTTTAAATAAGTGTATTTTTGCAATTTCTTTAATCTCTTTTGGTAATTTATTGTAGAGTTTTATTCCTTGGTAGAAAATGCTGTTTTGAGTTTAATGTTTATTTTTTCTTGGTAAATGTAAGTTGAGTCTATCTCTTGTTGCATGGTTATGGACAGAGCTGTTTGTGGAGAAAATACCAATACTATTTTTGATGTGTACAACTGACTGGTAAATGTATTCACATGGAGCAGTTAAAATCCCCAGTGTTCTGAACAGATCTTTTCAATGAGCTCGACTAAAGTGCACGTCATTTATGATGGCGGCCGAGTTTAGGTTCGTTCTGCGCATCTGACGTCACAAAACACAGTCAGCCAATGAACAGAGAACGACGTTGCCAGAGCTCGAGTGCAGTGCAGAGCACGGACGAGTGTCTTCAGTTTTAGAAACGTTCAGTCATAAATAAAGTAATTGAACAAAAGCAATGTCTTGATAGCAGACTTTCTTTTATAGAAAGTTTGGAAAAAGCATTCTTTATACCAATTGCTTCATATTCTATTAATTAATTAAACCAAACAAGCAATAGGCCTCCTAATAGCTATAGCAAGGAAAGGAAATGGAAATGGAAATGGAAATGAGCGTTTGGCGTCATTGGCCGGGAGGCCCCTCGCGGGGCAGGTCCGGCCGCCATATCGCAGGTCTTATTACATTCGGCGCCACATTGGGCGACCTGCACGCCGGATGGGGATGAAATGATGATGAACACAACACAACACCCAGTCCCTGAGCGGAGAAAATCTCCGACCCAGCCGGGAATCGAACCCGGGCCCAGAGGACGGCAATCCATCACGCTGACCACTCAGCTACTGGGGCAGCAAGGAAAGGTGTTTGTATCATTCTCACTAACCGCTTTTTCACTATAAAGAACAGCGGTAATTGTTTATTTCCTATTGTACTTCGACGAAACGTGAGTAATTCATAGTCATACCAACAGTGTTTGTCGGTATTTTGCGTGAAATTTTAAAGTCCTCTGGGAGCAGTATTATATGACGAGCTGTGTTAGCGTAATGGTTGCCGGCAAGGTAGCACACCGTGTTCGGTCAGAGGGTTAGCTGCCCTCTGTAATAAAAAAGAGTTAATGGATCAACGATGAACTGAAACGGGTGTCATGCGACATCCGCCCCGAGCAGATACAACGAACAAAAATGAACAAAGCGAATTTTAAAAAAATGGTTGAAGTGTAAGGCTGCTAAGCCAAAGGTTCTGAGTTTAAACCTTGTTCAGTCCTTAATATTTTCTTTATTTAAAAACAATATCGAAGTGTTTTACTTCATGAATTTTATTCGTTTGAATGTAATTTTTTGAAATTTCTAGTGGCAACTAAAATCGACCATACGGAAAGTATACGCTATGGACTTTTACCTCTGCAAACTCTTCAAAATTTCGTGCAATGGTTTACTACATCTAATGCTGCACAGTAACTGCGTTGAACATCGAAACAAAATTAAGTCATTTATGGGGGGAAGGTATCAGTCAAGACGATGTGTAAAAATCAAATTTTTGGGCCAAATAGTTTTTGTGAAATCTAATGATAATGTCAAAGCAGTCGAAACACCATGTGTCTGCACAAGCGAGCAGTTCAATGATGACAAAATCGCGCACATCGCGGAATGCGGGGAGCACGTCTCTGTAGCAGCGAAAGGGTTAACGCGGCTGTGGTGCCTTTACTTCATAAACTGTGCGCTCCCCCCGAAACGTAAGTTTGCGAACTATACTATGGCGCTGCTTCTCTTGGCGTGTACAGCTGGCAACGCAGCAATCTCCCGCATCTGGGCGGGCATGCGCGAACCGCCAAGATAAAAGAATTGAACTATAGTATTTCTGGTTATTATTCTAATGGCTCTTTTCTGGAATGTGAAAATTGTGTTCATATTTTGTGCCTTTGCTCCCCAAAAAAGAATGCCATAGCTAAGAACTGAGTGTACATATGAATAATATGTAACTAAAAGACACTGCATGTTACACACTGATTATAGGATTTGAAGGGCATAACATGCTGATGAAAATATATGTTCCTTCCCTCATCATTAGAAGCATGGCACATTACATGAAAAAAATTTTCTCTAACAGCTACCTGTTATGAAAAAACAAAAAGTAAATGCAATTATGTTCTTGCCGATCTGCCTTGATTATTATTGCTGGGTGCTGCTGCAGTGCTCTCTCTGCTTGCAATTGGCAGAATAATTCAGCCAGCATCTCAGGGATGAATGCTGCAAAGACAAGAAGCGTAAAGAAGGACTGTAATACCCATTATGGAATAAAAATTCGTCACAGACTAAAATTACAGCAGCAAACTACTCAAAAGCTTGGTAGTATATAGGTATGCCTCTACCAACTAGAACCTAAACAGTTGCTGTGAGGTACACAGGCATATTGAATCAATAAAACAATTAACTTACATGGCTCACTGTCCTGGCGAAAGCATCTGCTGCTGCTACCTCTGCTGATACTGTCATTGGAATCTATTTGCTTAACTTGTTTTCCCCGAAAAACAAAAAAATAAAAAAAATAAAAAGAAAAAAATGATGCATGAACACACAAGCAAACACACAAGTGAACTGACAATGGCAGAATTAGAGTGACTGCACCACAATGAGGATTTATATAACCTCTATCCCCTCCACCCACTATTTCATCCACGAAGCCCATAGGAGGAAGTCATTCCTCCCCATCTGCTAATGAATGTTGGTCTCAGCACACAGGACAAGTTGGTGCTGGTCCGCCATTTATGTATTTCACACACTTATGTATGTAGGTTCCGGTGCACCCTACAAATACCCACGAACTATAGCCTATACCCGAGTGTTGTACAGGATTTTCAGAACAAGTAACGATACTTTGGCAATGTGAAAACGCATGTACGCTTTGGTTTCTTCTATCTTCGAAAATAACTCATAGAAAAGGGAGAAAACTACACTTCGCATGAGAAATTTGCAGTGTATGGTCAACAACATCCCCATATCGGATTTTTTTTTAAACTGAAAAGTCTATATCAGGGATGGAACTACTGTATACATCCCAGCTGCTGGTGCTTCACTCGCATTGTGCTGGGGACGGCAGTGGGAGTCATGAGGGGGTAGGGCAGCAGCAGGAGTTCATGAATTAGCTTGGCCTCCAGTGACTATCAGTTCCTTGGCTGGCCGGCTCTTCAAGTACACAATACACTCCATAGATGGCGTAGGAGTAGACTAGAGGTGAGTGGTCGGTCTTCTTTTTCATTTTGAGACACTTTGTTCAGGTGAGATAATATTGTATGATATATTTTTCATGTTTCTATTTGCTAGGATGCGACTTGCGACTTGTAAATAGGTACAAGTGTGTTTCATTCCCAAATTATGTTGCTACGCTCCTGTATATATGGAGTGAGATGTTACAGACGCAGTGGGAGAGTTGATTGCCGTTCTAATGTTATTATTGCGCATCCTTACATTCCACCCAGCAGCAGCTATTCACTTGTAGATCAGCACGACTTCAGTGATAGCTTGTAGTCCTATCATTATTACCCACCCTTCCCATATAGGGTTATTGGCTAGAATGGCTGAAGCACCTCTCTACTGCTAGACTAGTAGCGAAAATATCCTCTCCACATCCAGCAGGTATTCACTTATAGACCGGCAGGAGGCTACTTGCATGTGCTTCAGTGATAGCTTGCTGTCCTTTTATTGCTATTAACACTGTCCATCCTACCCATATAGGGCTATTGGCTAGACTGACTGGAGCAACTCTCCAGTGCTAGACTAATAGCGAAAGATCCATTCCACACCTAGCTGTTATTGACAAAACTGGTTGGAGTCACTGTCTAGTGCTTAATCAATGGCAAGTCAGATGATTTAAATAAACAATACACAGCACTACATACAAAACAACGACTTTTGCCTGTCTTGTACAGGAGCCCAGCACAGACTAAGTCCTTTTCCCACCAATTTCCAGATGGATGAGGGGAGGGAAGTGGGGAAGAGCAAACAGCACACTCTGGCGGTGGTGTTTGGACTATGTCAGCTGGTCTCCAAACCTCAACGTGAACACACAAAATTTGATATTCCCGCCAATAAATCTTAATTTCCCGCCATTTTTAACTTCCCCTATTAAATTTCAATTTCCTGTCATTTCTAGAGGTGGGGGTGAAGGTGAAGGGAGGGAGGGGGAAGGACCCCACATGCCGGCTGGGGAAAACCCATCGTCATCATGGGGTGGGGGATGCAGCAGAATTTATGCAACCTTCATTAGCAAGGTGAGGCAGTACCAACTTTGTCCCACTACTCCCTGCTTGCAATAGTTCACAGACCTTCACTTTTGCATCCTGGAAGAGTGCCATTGCCAGCCAATGTGCTTTGTGTTGGACTGGGAGACCTGGACCAGGAGGATTTGGTGCACCATGGCATTATTCAACTTTCACTCATATCTTGTTTTGTGGGGGGATGGTACATTCGTTTTATGCAGACAGAGCCAAGGCAGAGTGTGCCATACTGACCTGTGATCAAGATAGTATGCTCGATCATTTACTGTGTAGCTGTGTGTTGTAGTGGTGGTGAGACATGGTCAGCCAGATTGGGCACGTTGGAGGTAGTGTCAGTGACATCTGTGGAATGTGTGAGCTAAAGGTTCTCGCACTGCTCGCACATGGGAAATGTTCAGACTTCATCTATGTGCCAGTACAACATTGTCAGTATGGAGTGCATTTTATGCTTTTTAGGTGTCCATGTACAGCTGGCTCTTGATCGTCGAAACACATTCCTTTAGTGTGTTACAGTACGCATCACCATTTTATTGTTGTGCAATGGAGCATGAAGTAGTTTTCAATGGCCAGGGAAGAATCAGGGCAAAGAGCCCCAGGATGTGCAACGATGTTAGCAGCACTGTGTTTTTAAATTCAGTGAAAGGCGAAAGTGCCATAAAAAGTTGATTCCTATGCCTGATTGACTCACATCAGTAACAAAATAGATCAATGACAACTGTTGATCCAAGATTAGTTCGAAGGTGTAGGTAGTAATGTGCATGGTGATATGTAAGTCATTTGCCGTGCAGAGTTGTAGGAATGTTGTGCCAGTTAGTGTTGCAATTGTTTCCTTTAGGTACCACACTGATATCTGACCTCATACCGACAAGTAAGTGTTCATGCATGCTTCAACCAAATATAATGTCTTCCACCCAATGCTGGGATGGCACAGAGAATATTTGCCTCATGAATTGTGGGCGCTGGCAGCTTGACGTTTCAGCATGGATTAAAGTTCCTACCACGGCCTGTACTTGCTGTGCAGATAGCTGTAGGGAGGCCAGCAGTTATGTGCAGCGTCGCCAAACGGGACAAGATACCAACAATCCAGTGAGCTTGAAGCGGTGGCAGTGCTCAGTGCATCGTTGCTAGTTAGGAGTGCAGTGGTGTATGTGTTGTGCAGGTTGCCGTCTTGCCAGGAGCAATGAAGTCACTGTCATGTGCTGACGACATGGGGCAGAGCAATTGAGGCATGGTGTTCGAGTACGTTGAGTGCTGCATGGCCTGTGATTGTCCACAAAACTGATTCAGTGTTATGCTGTAGCTCACTGAAAATTCTGTCTGTCAGGGATAGCTCCTTCTATAGCAGCTGTGCCTCATGAGCAATCTTGGCGAGCTGTGGCTGTGGCGGTGGGTGGACAATCCATGGAGTCCATAATGTAGCTTATGGCATGAGGTTAGCTTCAAATAGTGTCCATAGCCAGCGCCATAGATGAGATGGTGTATTGTCATCGAATTTTTCATGACAGATTGCAAACTTCAATGCTTCAATTGTTGCACTCGGGTGCTTGACAAGCATTGAAGAAAGACAGATTTTGCTGCTTCATATTTATTGGTAGTGCAAGAATGACATCACTGAATATGCCAGCATGCTCTGTTAAATAGTGAATTAATGTCATTAATCAAGAGTTATCATCCAAAATTCCAAATGAAGTAAATACACATTCTACTGTCATGAACCAAAAGTTATCCAAACACTGGCAATTTGCGTTGTGTGCCAAGTCTCTGAGCTGAAGTATGACTGAGTTGTAGTTGCACTGATGCTTTTGTACAAAACAGTGTAACCAAAAGTATCATGGAGCTATTGTGGCACAGCTGTGAATCCAGTAATCATGTTTGGGTAGCACGTGGCCTTTGCATTCTGTCATAAATGGTTGTTGTATTTCCTAATAGCATTTGCAATATGGTTGACATGGTTAGCACTGGAGTCATGTTATAGTCTGAGCTGTCCTGCTGAATCATTAACTGATGCACTTGATATTGAATATTGTACCAAGATCAATGCTAGATTGTCCAATGGTAATCGTTCTTTTCGCCTGTGGAAAATGTGTCATTTTGAGAAGCAACACCAGTGCTCATATTTAGATTGCATTTGAGCACTGGTTGACAGTTATTCCACTGATTACATTGGTGATGTACATCACTCATGCTAATCTTTGAAGCATTGTCTTGAGGAGCAGGTGATATGGTGTAGCTGGTGCTTGACAACTGCATTCTTACTGCATGTTATTACAATACAGAACGAAACATAGTTGTTATTAGGCCTAGAGACCTTATCAATAATAGATACAACACATTGTAATGAGAATACTGCTTTATTGCTCATAAACTACAAATGAGACCTCCACATGGTACAAGGTTCCAAACTGAAATAACTTGCTTTGGAGTCCACCCAGATGTTGCATTCAGCTGTATGTTTTCTCTGACCAGAGGCATTACTTGTGTTGGGGTCCCCATATATCATTCATTATCATATATTTCGTTGCCAACTTGTTAATTTCAGTTACGGTACTGCCAGAAGTCAAGATTCTACAAACATAGGAAAATTCTTGTGCTTCCTACATGCATAGCACCAAGGATATTGTCAGAGTTTTTTTTTCAAAGTTCCAAGGCAGTTTTGGGTTCTGAGCTTGCAACAAATCAGTCTAATGCACTGTATGACACCAGTTTTCAAATTTCAAATGAGGTGCACAGTAGACGAAGCTAATTTTCAAGCTATGTAAATTTCATCTTTGTTTAATGAGTTAATAACCAAACATAAAGCCACAAGATAATAATCATCCTATTAAGTATATATTAAGAGAGTCTAAAAACATAATTTTAAAGAACATTAGCATACCAAAACACATAATTTCATTTCAGTTTAATAATGTTTATCTTCAAAGAAACCATGTGTACTTATGAATTTCCAAATCTGTTCCATAATGTATTCAGAAATCTTTTACAATACACTAGCTAACATTTGATTACCTGATTGCAAAAAATGTAGGTAACTTCACTCAAAATTGTGTCACATGCATAAAGCAAGCTCTTTTGTAAAATATAAACAACTTTTTTGAGTCACAACTTCTAACACTTTTATTCTTATTATGTGTTATTTAAACCTCTTACTATCACAAGTGTAATTTACAGACAATTTAAGAACCAATGACATACTTTGTTAACATCTTTTCATTGTGTGTAATTACTAGTTATTAAATATATAAATTAATATGGTAGCATTTTTTAATATGTTCAAGACAGTGCAGTATATTAGACATAGTGGCACTTGGCACCAAAGTCATCTCAGTTGTATTTCACATTTGTCTGAGTGAGAAAGCATGGTATATTGTTTTGTTATACACAATGTATTATGCAATTGTTTTGATATTGATTGGAAAGCTTTGGAAGTACTTTGGAGAGAGGTGGTTTGGAATGGTGAACATAAGAAATACTGTTGTGACTATGTTTTCATCTCAATAACTTCTGAAAACGATCAGCTGCTAGTGTTCTCATTTGCTATTAAAATAACACAAGGACCTCAAGAATCACCTGAGAGATAACGACTGCCACAAATGCATTAAAAACGATAAGTGTTTTATTTTCTATATTGAAATGTTACTTTTCACTGTATAAATGCACAAAATGTTAGTCGCTACACTGAGGAAATGCGTGAGTTCCAACGATTTAACTTACTTTATTCGAAGAGCTGGTGAGTGTCCCATTTCAAGCTCCTACTTCTATGATACATTAGTTCTTGGAACTAATTATCACAAAATACTTTCATATGTTTTTCCCTCTTGTCATACATTCTGATCATCATAAACTCCTGCCACAGACAAGGCTGTTTCTGTCAGATTAGCATTGGTTAAAAAATTAGACTTTTAAGTCATTAGAAGTCATCTGGTCCGTACTTCAACTCAGACCCAACGTTTAATACATCCCATGAGAGGGCTTATTACAACATTAATCCTTTCGTTATTAGTCACATCTTCAGGAAAGAATTTTTGACAATCTTTATGAAGTCTATATTATGCCATCCAATCTGTCTTCTATGTGGGTCAAATTTCTCTTTACCAACAATAATTTTTATATTGGCAACTTTGTCTACAAAGTAATTTGGCTCCTCTTTGGTCATAAACATTACCTTGAATATCAAAAATGTTGATTACACACTTCTGTTTGCAAACAACTACCTTCTTGTGACTCTTCAACCATTTCTGGCGGATATGTTGTAAACAGTCATCATTAGTTTGTCACCAGATCACATTCTGCGAATTCCACAATATTTCTTCAGAGCAACTGTCAGACATCTTCAGGTGGTTCAACATTGGTGGTGACTAGTATGACCGACGGTATTCGCATGTCGACGCCCTGTTTGCCACCTAACCACCAGCGAGATGAACCACCTGAAGATGTCGGACAGTTGCTAAAAAGAAATATTGTGAAATTTGCACAACATGATACAGTGACAAACCCATGAAAACTTTTTACAACTACCTACTTATTTAAGACAGTCTCAGTATCAGACAAAACTTTTCTCAAATTTCAGATTCCTGGTCTATTATTCTTTGACTATCTCTGCTTTTAAAGTAGATCATTTTAAAGTCTACTGCATCAGTAGCGCCAAAAATATCTAGTAAGGACACCATGTAAAAGACTTTTTATTAAGATGTTATTTTCTGGTGCTAAGAGCTTATTTCAGCCCCATGGACATCGTAAAGCTATCTGCAAAGATATGGAATTGTTGGTGCAGGTATCTATATCTGTTCATAACTAATAACAATTTTGTGTATATCTGCCATGGTGTCTATTTCCATAACACTAGTTAACTATGTCACAGTCTAATTCCTTCTATTGCTAAGTATCGTGGATACAGCACAGACGAAATTGTTATTCTCTAGATATGTAATGTCTCATCAGTGGAATTTTTTGCTGAGCAATATTTGTAAGCCTTATGTAATGTTTTCCATAAGTCTGAAAGCTTGAGTCACTGTCGCTTCAGTTGACACCTAAGTCAACAATATTATGTGGTCACATAATTAGCATATTTATCTATGCAGTTGTGAGTTGCAGGTGTTGTTTTTGAATGTAAATTGTATTCCATGATTTTAGTAAAACCGTCAATATAATATTTTAATGTTTTAAGTCAGTTTGTTCATTACGCATTTTGTCTGACTATTTGCACTTATGGATGAAGATGGACTTCTAAAAAGTTCGCTGCGTGGAGTAGCCGCACAGTCTAACGCGTCTTGTCACAGCTCACGCAGCTCCTCCCGTTGGAGGTTCGAGTCCTCCCTCGAGCATGGATGTGTGTCTTGTCCTTAGCGTAAGTTAGATTAAGTAGTGGTTAAGCTTAGGGACCGATGATTTCAGCAGTTTGGTCCCGTAATATCTTGCCACAAATTTCCAAGATTTCTAAAAAGTTCATTATTGGGCCATTTGGTGTTATCCACAGAGTTTGCATCTTATTCTCGATCTGGCTTACGTTGTGGTTTTCTGTTTGTACGTAGTTGAAGACTGTGGATGGGCATGTGTCACTGTTTCTGGTATGTTTTTAGTATCTGATTTTGGGTAGAATTTTTATATATCTGTGTCGCATTTTCAGGCAGTGTAGCACAACAAATCGAGAAAAAAATGACGTCTCTTGGATGGATCTTTAATATGCTGTAGCATTGAAACTGTATATTTCCATAATAAGCACGTATAAATACGAAATCCAGCAAATACGGCTCGATAGCTTTGGAAACAGACACAACAAGATTGTACTGTACCATGTACTTTTGTTACAGAACCTGGGCACAGGACTTGTGGTCTCCTTACCCAATCAGAGCACAGAATGAGAAAACACTACACATTATGTAATCAGGAAATCATGACATCAGATTTTCAATGCACAAACGACGAAAAAATTTTGAGAATGAAACACAAATAAAGCAGATATTCCAAGACAATGTACAGCGCCAAGCAAAGTAATGCTGTAACATGCCGATTTCCCAGAAAGGCACTAGTCATTCTTGCAGCGTTTTTCAAAAGAATTACTGCTTTGCAATTCCGATGAGTGGGTAAATTTTACCCACTTCAACAAAAAGGGTGATGTAATATTTCTTTCTGGCGATGTGCTCGATAATCAGCTAGATAACCTGTAAAGTGTTTAATCTTTCTGCCAGATTGTTGACCTCTGACGTCCCACCACATTCTGTCCACGTTTTTGAGTGTGAACACAATGCTCTTTTGTATCTACAAAGTTCAGACTGTTTCACTTTAAGGTGCTGAAACGCTTCAGTGTTGTATGAACTGAAGCAGTCACTACCGATCGTCGTTCCTGGAAGAATCTTTTTTGTGATTATCCTCAACAACTTTTCCTTGGTCCGAAATTCAATGGGCTCAAGTAGCGTTTTTCTCGACTCTCGCTGAAATTCACTGACACCCAATTTCTTACAATTTCATAGCCTTTGTTGTGTTTCCTGTTCTCAAATTTTGTATCAACTCACCAAGGTGTTGCATTTCAACCTAAACTAGACCTCTGGCTACGCTACAGATCTGCCTGTCACCAAAACCAGATTTTTTTCCTGCCAATTCAAGCTGTACCCTTACGTTTCAGCCTAACAACACCCCAGGAAATCTCGAGTGTTCCGAAAATACAGCCGGAAGCAGATTAACCACACTCATGGAAATCTCGACCTAGTCGTAGAATTACTACCAAGTATTTGTAACAATAAATAATATAAAAGACAATGCTTCACTCCTGGCAATTTAACCTTAGGTCACTAAACCCTTCTAGAATTTACAATTGCAGTTGGTACTAATTCATGGTTCCTGTCAACATTTTGAGCAGTACAGTTGTCAGTTTGTTGTTGTTGTGGTCTTCAGTCCCGAGACTGGTTTGATGCAGCTCTCCATGCTACTCTAGTCAAGTTGTGCCACAAACTTCTCTTCTCCCCAATCCTATTCAATACCTCTACGCGATCTACCCCCCTAACCTTCAACGTTCTTCTGTAGCACCACATTTCGAAAGCTTCTATTCTCTTCTTGTCCAAACTATTTATCGTCCATGTTTCGCTCCCATACATGGCTACACTCCATATAAATACTTTCAGAAATGACTTCCTGACACTTAAATCTATACTCGAAGTTAACAAATTTCTCTTCTTCAGAAACGCTTTCCTTGCCATTGGCAGTCTACATTTTATATCCTCTCTACTTCGACCACCATCAGTTATTTTGCTCCCCAAATATCTAAACTCCTTTATTGCTTTAAGTGTCTCATTTCTTAATCTAATTCCCTCAGCATCACCCGACTTAATTCGACTACATTCCATTATCCTCGTTTTGCTTTTGTTGATGTTCATCTTATATCCTGCTTTCAAGAGACTGTCCATTCCGTTCAACTGCTCTTCCAAGACCTTTGCTGTCTCTGACAGAATTACAATGTCATTGGCGAACCTCAAAGTTTTTATTTCTTCTCCCTGGATTTTAATACCTACTCCAAATTTTTCTTTTGTTTCCTTTACTGCTTGCTCAATATACAGATTGAATAACATCGGGGAGAGGCTACAACCCTGTCTCACTCCCTTCCCAACCACTGCTTCCCTTTCATGCCCCTCGACTCTTATAACTGCCATCTGGTTTCTGTACAAATTGTAAATAGCCTTTCGCTCCTTGTATTTTACCTCTGCCACCTTCAGAATTTGAAAGAGAATATTCCAATCAACATTGTCGAAACTTTACTTTAAGTCTACAAATGCTAGAAATGTAGGTTTGCCTTTCCTTAATCTTTCTTCTAAGATAAGTCGTAAGGTCAGTATTGCCTCACATGCTCCAACATTTCTATAGAATCCAAACTGATCTTCCCCGAGGTCTGCTTCTACCAGTTTTTCCATTCGTCTGTAAAGAACTCGCGTTAGTATTTTGCAGCTGTGACTTATTAAATTGATAGTTCGGTAATTTTCACATCTGTCAACAGCTACTTTCTTTGGGATTGGAATTATTATATTCTTCTTGAAGTCTGAGGGTATTTCAACTGTCTCGTACATCTTGCTTACCAGATGGTAGAGTTTTGTCCGGACTGGCACTCCCAAGGCTGTCAGTAGTTCTAATGGAATGTTGTCTACTCCTGGGGCCTTGTTTCGACTCAGACCTTTCAGTGCTCTGTCAAACTCTTCACGCAGTATCGTATCTCCCATTCCATCTTCATCTACATCCTCTTCCATTTCCATAATATTGTCCTCAAGTATATCGCCCTTGTATAGACCCTCTATATACTTCTTCCACCTTTCTGCTTTCCCTTCTTTGCTTAGAATTGGGTTGCCATCTGAGCTCTTGATATTCACACAAGTGGTTCTCTTTTCTCCAAAGATCTCTTTAATTTTCCTGTAGGCAGTATCTATCTTACCCCTAGCGAGATAAGCCTCTACATCCTTACATTTGTCCTCTAGCCATGCCTGCATAGCCATTTTGCACTTCTTGTAGATCTTATTTTTGAGATGCTTGTATTCCTTTTTGTCTGCTTCATTTACTGCATTTTATATTTTCTCTTTTCATCAATTAAATTCAATATTTATTCTGTTACCCAAGGATTTCTAATAGCCCTCGTCTTTTTACCTACTTGATCCTCTGCTGCCTTCACTACTTCATCCTCAGAGCTACTCACTCTTCTTCTACTGAATTTCTTTCCGCCATTCCTGTCAATTGTTCCCTTATGCTCTCCTTGAAACTCTGTACAACCTCTAGTTTAGTCAGTTTATCCAGGTCCAATCTCCTTAAATTCCCACCTTTTTGCAATTTCTTCAGTTTTAATCTACATTTCATAACCAATAGATTGTGGTCAGATTCTACATCTCCCCCTGGAAATGTCTTACAATTTAAAACCTGGTTCCTAAATCTCTGTCTTACCATTATATAATCTATCTGATACCTTCTAGTATCTCCAGGATTCTTCCATGTATACAACCTTCTTTTATGATTCTTGAACCAAGTGTTAGCTATGATTAAGTTATGCTCTGTGCAAAATTCTACCAAACGGCTTCCTCTTTCATTTCTTACCCCCAATCCATATTCACCTACTATGTTTCCTTCTCTCCCTTTTCCTACTCTCGAACTCCACTCACCCATGCCTATTAAATTTTCGTCTCCCTTCACTACCTGAATAATTTCTTTTATCTCATCATACATTTCTTCAATTTCTTCGTCATCTGCAGAGCTAGTTGGCATATAAACTTGTACTACTGCTGTAGGCACGGGCTTCGTGTCTATCTTGGCCACAATAATACGTTCACTATGCTGTTTGTAGTAGCTTACCCGGACTCCTATTTTTTAAATTCATTATTAAACCTCCTTCTGCATTACCCCAATTTGATTTTGGATTTATAACCCTGTATTCACCTGACCAGAAGTCTGGTTCCTCCTGCCACCGAACTTCACTAAATCCCACTGTATCTAACTTTAACCTATCCATTTCCATTTTTAAATTTTCTAACCTACCTGCCCGATTAAGGGATCTGACATTCCACACCTCGATCCGTAGAACGCCAGTTTTCTTTCTCCTGATAACGACGTCCTCTTGAGTAGTCCCCACCCAGAGATCCGAATGGGGGACTATTTTACCTCTGGAATACAGTTGTCAGTATAGAGCGTAAAATAGGACTTTTGTACTTATTTTGTATCTGACATACCACTGGAGACCTTTCAAGTAAGTAGTGCATAAACTATAAACGTTGACTTTTTTGAGTAAGATATGTAGTAAAGTTTACGATGGTTTAGCAACAATGTCACAATGCCCCCCAACCCTCTCGCCCTTTAATGTTCTAAGATGTAAGTTCTGTTGTTTTTCCAAGCTGATATGGAAACCATGACATATTCAGAATAAAACAGCCTTATATTTCTCTTAAATAACAGTGGCAATGTCATTGCTTCATTCGCATAAATTTAACCTGTCATCGTCCAATACAGCATAACCACATTTAACGAAACAAAGGCAGAACCAAAATTTTATATGAAGCCATAGTTCCACTCACTTCTGTACTGTACATATCTTAATTTGTGTTTGCGCACGACGGAATAGTCACGTTTCCATTGGCTGAACGGATCACATCTGCTTTGCTTACTGTAACTGGCTAACTAGGCAATATGTCATGCGCTAGGACTGCGTAACAAAAGCAGATCGCACAGTGCAACCACAATTTCACAGTTTCCGAAGCTATCTTGTCGTGTTTGGTCGATTTCTTATTTATACTTGCTTATTCCGCAAATCTGCAGTTTCAGTGCTACAGCGCATTAAAGATCAGTCCAAGAGACGTCATTGTCTTCTCAGTTATTTGTGCTACAATGCCTAAAAGTGCAATACCGATACATAAAAATTTAACCTGATTTTGACATTTCTGTCCATTTGGCCTATGTAGAATTTTATGCAGTCATTGCAATTAATTTTGTACCCGTTCATAAATGGTTTCGTTTTTTTGGAGTGGATTTCTATTCTTAGGTTGTGTGTAATGCGGTATTGTAGTTTTCTTTAGTAATGGCTAATTCTCTCAGAAACATGCCACAGACACAAATAGGAAATGTATCAGTTTAGTTAGTACCTCTACTGTAAATTTCATTTCTCCTGGAATGTTAATATGTATTGATTTGTTTTGTTTATCAGAGGTTTCGTCGACTATTTTGATACTGACTTTTGTATTGTGCTATGTATTTGAGGTAGGGCCGTGGAAAAATATCGATTTATCGACATATTCCCAATAAAGTAGCGATATTTCTTTTCCCGATATATCGATATCGAAATGGCAATATTGAGTGCCGTTATTTTTATTTTACATGGTATTTTTTCTCGCAACTTTCGACAAATATTTAAAATTGTAGTAGGATGTAATTTCACTTCCACTGTGTGAAGGAGTCTTACAAGTTTTTGAGCTTTCATCACAATTATACGTGGCACTGGCACAAAGAAGTAGCTTGGATGCACTGCTGGGGAGAGGGGGGGAGGGTGAATATAATAACAACATTTTCCAGTGTGAAGAAATAGCACACCAGTTGCGTTAAAAAACAATTTTTAACGCAACTAGTGCACTATTTCTTCCATAGGCATTCTTCAAAAACATTTCCTGAAAATGGTGAAAAAAATCTAAATGACGAAATTAGTCTTTGCGGTGGACAGAGCAGAGTGAAAACGGTGACGCAATCGGGTTCAGTGCTACTAACAGAAACTGAAACGTTTAATTTCACCACGCAATTTTGACACAACTGCTAGGTCGCAAGCATTTTAAAAAATGAAAGAACAGAGAAGTCGACATGAAGTGTTACAGATAAATCCGATATGTAATGAAACGGTACGATAGACCCGCTCGACACCTTCTATTATGCCACTTACATGCAGTTACCATTATTAGCAAAGTGGTTATCGCCAAGTGTGTAGATACATCGTTTCCTTTCATTTCTTGCTCAAAGGGGAATAAGCAGGCTGCTAGGTTGTTGATGTACAAAATATCTAATAATAAAGCAGTACTTAAATATGTAGCTTTAAAACTGGAAGTAAGTTTATAATGTGCAACTAATATTTTTACAGACCAGTACCTCGATATTTTTCTGTCGATATATCGAGGTCCGATATCAATATATCAGATTCCTGATATTTAAAAATACTACCGTCCTAATTTGAGATCTCCAACTCATTCAGTATTGTATGAAAGTATGTATGTCTGTGTTTCAGGATGACAAGAATATGCGTTAATTGTGTTATTTGGTGTGTATTTTCTGTAGACTTCGAATTCATGTATATTGTGAATGTATATTATGTTAAGTTCAGAAAGTCGGCCGTTTTATTGTTTTCTGGTTCCATTCTGAATTTTATGGTGGGACGAAGTTCATTTAAGGTTTTGTGCATCTGCAAGATGTCTGTGTTGGTGCCATCTGTTAGTAGTGAGTTGGTGCCATCTGTTAGTAGAAAGGTGTCATCTACATAAGAGTAATAATGTACAGTTTTCTTTGCAAATGTATTTGTGGGGCTACAAATATTTGTTCCATTGTGTATCATCTATGTTACTAGCTACACTACACCCCATGGCTACTCCATACTTTCCCGTGTATAATGCATTACTGAATTCAAAATTCTGGTTTTGTACTAATTTCAGCAGCTCAGTGATCTCCTGTGTCCCTGTAATGGGTAATTTTCTATAGTGCAGCAAGTTGTTTTCATTGTATCTTGTATTTTAATATTGTTGTAAAGATTGGTGATGTCGAAGGATGCAGCTTCATGGCCACTGCCAAGCTATCTGCAAACATACAGTGTTGTTACTACATATATCTATGTCTGTTCATAACTAATAACAATTTTGTGTGTATCTCTCATAGGATTTACTTCCATAACACACCAGTAATGCTGTTGGTATCTAATGCCTTGTATTGCTGTATGTCGTAGGTGTAATACAGCCAAAATAAGCGTATAGCACCAGAAAATAATATCTTAATTAAAAATCTTTGAATACAGCAGCGTTTTGGCTTACTATATGTATCATGTCTCTGGAAGACATCTATAACACTGCAGGTCCAGAAGAACTTAAAATGTTGACATTTAGGTCCTGTCATATTATGGGGAACTTTCTGTGATATATATGCCTAAAATCGAAGATGACAAAATTAATCGGAACTGTTAAGATCAACAAAGAGTGTCTACAAAGCAAAGTGGTCCCAGCCTATTTATCAATCAAGATCACAACAGCACCAAAATTCTTGTCAATGATCAAGAACTCTGGAGCACAGTTATGGATAGAACAAAAAATCAAGGTTAAACTGACACAGAAAAAATTTTTGATCAAAATGTGTACATGGTGCACTTGTCTTAGTAATAGCACCAGTCTACTAATTTTTGACCAGCTATCAAAATTCGCTGATAAATATGTGCATTACAGCAACAAACATGTACAATTCACCCATAAAAAACTTCAACATTTATTGTGTGTACAGTACCCAACTAGACTGCAACAGACAGGTATATAATCTCTTCACTTCCATGCAAGCACCACAAAGCTAACCGACATCAACATCACATCTGATGAACAGAACTTACTTGACAGATGAATAAAATATCATTTACAACCTAAAGCAAATACAAAATCATTGAAAAAACTCATAGCTGCAACCAAAGTCAAAGGGGACACATCAAAATTAATAGTCAGACAACAAAATGAACTGTCACTACAAGCATCACATATTACAGAAAAACTTTAACCTGCAGTCACAGATACAACCGACAGCCAAAACCAGATTACTCTAGACTAAATAGCACAAAACCAAAACCTCATCACAAACCACGCAATATCAGTTAAATAACCTGAAGCAAACAGTCATAATAAATGACAATGATTGTATGGATAAGGTATATGACTTACACAGTGAACAACATCACTGAAATTAATAGGAATCCTGCAACAGATACACTGCACAAACCAGAGAAGTAGTGAAATGCTGCAATATGATTCTTACTGATTGTGAAAGATGAAAATACAGTGAACCAAAGGATACCTAAATTATATGGACAACCAAAGATACACAAATCCAAGTACGATTGGTGGTTAACCGTGTACAGGGTGGTCCATTGATCGTGACTGGGCCAAATATCTCACGAAATGAGTGGCAAACAGAAAAAACTACAAAGAATGAAACTTGTGTAGCTTCAAGGGGAAAACCAGATGGCGTTATGGTTGGCCCACTAGATGGAGCTGCCATAGGTCAAACGGATATCAACTACGTTTTTTTAAACAGGAACCCCCATTTTTTATAACATATTCATGTAGTACGTAAAGAAATATGAATGTTTTAGTTGGACCACTTTTTTCGCTTTGTGATAGATGGCGGCGCTGTAATAGTCACAATCATATGGCTCACAGACGAATAGTTGGTAACAGGTAGGTTTTTTAAATTAAAATACAGAACATAGATACGTTTGAACATTTTATTTCGGTTGTTCCAATGTGATACGTGTACCTTTGTGAAATTAACATTTCTGAGCACGCATGCTGTTACGGCGTGATTACCTGTAAATGCCACATTAATGCAATAAATGCTCAAAATTATGTCTGTCAACCTCAATGCATTTGGCAATACGAGTAACGACATTCCTCTCAAAAGAGAGTAGTTTGCCTTCCGCAACATTCGCACATGCATTGACAATGCGCTGACGCATGTTGTTAGTCATTGTTGGTGGATCACGATACAAAAAATCCTTCAAATTTCCCCACAGAAAGAAATCCGGGGACGTCAGATCCGGTGAACGTGCAGGGCATGGTATGGTGCTTCGACGACCAGTCCACCTGTCATAAAACATGCTATTCAGTACCACTTCAACCGCACGCGAGCTGTGTGCCGGACATCCATCATGTTAGAAGTACATCGCCATTCTCTCATGCAGTGTAACATCTTGTAGTAACATCGGTAGAACATTACGTAGGAAATCAGCATACACTGCACCATTTAGATTGCCATCGATAAAATGGGGGCCAGTTATCCTTCCTCCCATAATGCTGCACCATACATTAACCCGCCAAGGTCACTGATGTTTCATTGTCGCAGCCATCATGGATTTTCCGTTGCCCAATAGTGCATATTATGCCAGTTTAAGTTACCGCTGTTGGTGAATGACGCTTCGTCGCTAAATAGAATGCCTGTAAAAAATCTGTCATCGTCCTGTAATTTCTCTCGTGCGCAGTGGCAGAATTGTACACGACGTTCAAAGCTGTCGCCGTGCAATTCCTGGTGTACAGAAATATGGTACGGGTGCAATCGATGTTGATGTAGCATTCTCAACACCGATGTTTTTGAGATTCCCGATTCTCGCGCAATTTGTCTGCTACTGATGTGCGGATTAGCCATGACAGCAGCTAAAACATCTACTTGGACATCATCATTTGTTGCAGGTCGTGGTTGACATTTCACATGTGACTGAACACTTCCTGTTTCCTTATCCGGCGAACGGTCCAGACACTTGGATGATGTCGTCCAGGATACCGAGCAGCATACATAGCACACCGCTGTTGGAATTTTGATCACAATAGCCATACATCAACACGATATCGACCTTTCCCACAATTGGTAAACGGTCCATTTTAACACGGTTAAGGTATCACGAAGAAAATACCGTCCGCACTGGCGGAATGTTACGTGATACCACGTACTTATACGTTTGTGACTATTACAGCGCCATCTATCACAAATTGAAAAAAGTGGTCTAACTAAAACATTCATATTTCTTTACGTACTACACGAATATGCAATAAAAATGAGGGTTCCTATTTAAAAAAACGCAGTTGATATCCGTTTGACATATGGCAGCTCCATCTAACACGCCAACCATAGTGCCATCTGGTTTCCCCATTCAAGCTAGACGAGCTTCAATCTTTGTAAGTTTTTCGTTTGATGCTTATTTCGCGAGATATTTGGCCCAGTCACTATCAATGGACCACCCTGTAGATATCCCAACCTATCAAATAAGTAGAAAGCTGAACACCTCACTCACAAACTACTATGCATATGAAAAACAATTCATAGTAAAAATAATCAAGAACATCAGCAAATAACATAAAAGATGTAATAATTCCAAAGATTGAGAAAATTGTGTCCTTTTATCTCACCAATCTCTGCACCACTACTCAAATACAAGAAGCAGTTAGTACTATAGAAAACAACTTGCTACAAAGTATGAAATTACCCATTACAGGAACACAGGAGATCACTAAACTGCTAAAACTATTACTCAACAGAATGACTTAATTCAGTGATGCATTATATACACAAAAGGATGGTGTAGGATAGCTAGCACCATAGCCAATATGTTTTTAAGCACAATGGACCAAAAAAATTTTAGCCCCACAAACACAATTGGAAAGACATCTCTATATTGTTACTCTTATGCAGATGACACCCTGCTACTAATAGGTAGCTCAACACTGACATTCAGTAGACACACAGAACATTAAGTGAACTTCATACCAAAATGAAACTCAGAATGTAACCAGGAAACAATAAAACAATGCACTTTTGGACCTAACAATAAAAATCATTCACAACATACATCCATTCCATGTCTACAGAAAACACAGGTTAGATAACCTTATTTACGCAATTCCTGTCATCCTAAAAAACCCAACATGCACACTTTCATATGATGATTAACAGACTGACGAATCTCCCATCACAACAATCTGCAATACAAAATAAGCTGGAGATCTTCAAATACATAGCAGAACAAAATATATTCAGTATCAACATAGTTGACCAAATCAATGAGAAACACAACAAACCAATACGTATCACTATTCATAGGTACATAAAATTAAGGAGAGAGATAGCAACAAAACAGAAAATAACATACTCACCACAAATATGTATAGGAAAGATATCAAACAAAGTTAACATGTTACTAAAGAAAACTAAAGTAAGATTTGCTAGCCGCTGTGGCCGAGCTGTTCTAGGCACTTCAGTCCGAAATCGTGCTGCTGGTATGGTCGCAGGTTCGAATCCTGCCTCAGGCATGGATGTGTGTGATGTCCTTAGGTTAGTTAGGTTTAAGTAGTTCTAAGTCTCGGTGACTGATGACCTCGGATATTAAGACCCATAGTGCTTAGAGCCATTTAAAGTAAGATTTGCATATCACACTGGACATAATTTAAGAACGAAAATCCAGTACAGGAAAACGGTATCACCAGTGCACACATACTCAGGCATACACAAAATTACTTGTAATTACTGCATAAAATTCTATACAGGCCAAAGGGGCAGAAATTTCAAAATCAGATACTAAGAGCATACCAGAAACAGTGGTAAAACCCCTCCACAGTCTCAATCACATGAATACAGAAAAGCACAGTGTAAACCAGGTCGAAAATGTGATGCAAATCCTGCACTTAATACCAAAGAGCTGAATAATCAACTTCCTACAAGAAACAGAAATCCACATATATATACACAAATATCCAGACAAAATTCCTAATGAGCAAACTGACTTAAAACATTAAAATGTTCTGCCAAGTTATTAAAATTATAGAACGTGATAATGATAAAAGACATTTACAGCCAAAACATCAGTGAACAATAGCAAAGAATTTACTACTACCACACACAATTAAATAGAAGACTAATCCAACTATGTAACCATATAACATTGTTGACTTAGCTGTCAATTGAAGCTGTAAAACTTACACATAATATTAAATGGGTCTTATGAATAATGCTCAGCAACAAATAGCACTGCTGAGGTGTCACATATCTAGAGAATACCAATTTTGACAGCGTTACACCTATGGGGTGCAGCAATACAAGGTGTTAGACAATTACAGCATTAACAATGTGTTACGGAAGTAAGTACTATGACACATATACACAAAACTTATTCGTTACAAATAGAGCTATACACATGCAGTAACAGCTCTATACATTGTCAGGCAGCTTGACAATGGCCATGAAGCCAAAATAAGCTTATGTTGCCAGAAAATAACATGTAAATAAAAAGTGTTCGAATATAACATTGTTTTGGTTTACTGTATGTATACTCTCCTTACAATACATTTTATTGTTTAATTTTGTCTCAACTGTTGGTTCAACAATTCCCTACATTTTCTCTATCAATGATTAAAATCTACCATTCACTTCACTTAACTGAACATGCACATATGCATCATTTGTAGTCAGATTGTCCATTTTTACTTTGATGTTTTTAATTTCTTCATTCAGAGTCTCTGCTTTTGTGTCCACACATTTTCTGTGCTTATTTTGCTACCCTGTCTTTCAGTTTGACCACCAGTTTTGCTACTCTGTTCCTCAATTTTGTTATTTATTAATAAATGTTGACGAGATATTTAAGTTCTTGAATTACTTCCTTTGACTGTCAGACATCTTAGAGCATTCCATATTATGTCACATTACAATACGCTGATGGTACATCCATTTGACATCCTTATATAACAATTTGGAAATAATTTTGCCTCACTTTGCACTCTACGATGTTCACACTTTGGCTTCAGCTCAACTTGTCTTGCCATGCAAGCTTCATACCTTCACTCCTTTTCCTTCTGTATCTTAGCAGCTCCCATAAATATAACTTCCCACCACATTTCCTTCTTAACCACTATAATTGTGGGAATTCTTTGGCAATAAACAATATCACTGGCTGTCAACTCACAAATGATCTCTGAAAGACAGTACAGCTGATGGCTTCAACCAGACATAGTGCCATACTGCTTGTAATTCTCCCCCTCCTTCCTACTTCCAACTACTGTCCACGTTAAACGTGAAAATTTCATAGGAGCAAAGATTACAATAAATTTTCTAGTTAACTTAGCTTGTCATGTTGAGATGGCTCCAGTTGTTCTAGTCTAGGGGTCTGATTCTTGAAGCTGAAATTCACATTTTGGATCCTCATGGTTGAATTGAACTAAATAAATTTGAAGATCGTTGTTCCAGAATTTTTGTTTTTATGTACATATTTTTTCTCACATTTTATTATATCATACAGCCTTTTGATTTTTCAAAAAAAAAAGTGTGTAAAATCTTATGGGACTTAACTGCTAAGGTCATCAGTCCCTAAGCTTACACACTACTTAACCTAAATTATCCTAAGGACAAACACACAAACCCATGCCCGAGGGAGGGCTCTAACCTCCGCTGGGACCAGCCACACAGTCCATGGCTGCAGCGCCTTAGACTGCTCGGCTAATCCTGCGTGGCTTGATTTTTCACATTAACAAAGCCGACATCATATTGTTCGCACAAAAATACGTCTGTTCACATCTGAGGCATGCTTATGACTTTCACACTCTGCAGAAATAACAATATTCCAAAGGGTTTTCAGTTCTTCTTAACAAATGAATTCCTAATAGTTTTGTTACATTATTAATTTCGATTATTATTTCATAAATGAATCCAGAAATAAACATAGTAATCAGTATAGGATTGTGTAATTAATAATAGAAATTTTAAATGCGTGAATATTTTTTAATTTCAAATATTTCTAAAAAAAATCATGTTAACTGTACATTCAGTACTAGTATTTATCAATCGTAACATCAAAACTACAATATTTTTATAAAGTAATTCCTTTTCATAATTTTAGTTTGAAATACATAAAAGTTTTCAGAGCAGCAACTGATACAATACTCACCTGTCCAAAATTCGAAAAATAATGGTGGTATCAACAACTAATGTTGAGCAAAAGTAATGCTACAGGAGGATGTCCCATTACATTGTGTTGTACCAGCTTTGTGATAACAATATGTGCCCTTACACATATACAGTTTCTGTCACTGTACATTCCACATCCCCACTTTAGTAGAGCACTACACTGGTGACCAACAATGATTGTGTTCGCATTCATTTCTGAGCATATATGGTTGCTGCACAGCTACAGTACTGCCATCGTACCCCCATTGTTACGCATATTCCACACATCTGGCCAACAGTTGTGATGCTACGATACCCTCTTTTATCCATGACATCCTCCATGTACTCAAGTTATCAAAAGTGATAGTGACGTCATTCACAATAACATCCAACAGTGAACAATGCTGCTGAAAAATGTACTATGTTAGACAACCTGCTCCGTGATTTTGAGGTGGCATCCTCTTCACTTGTGAAATGGGCTACTTTGAGATACAACAATCTGACCAACAAGGCTTGCATACCATCACTTTGGCTGATGAGTCATTCATAATGTGTATGAATTCATTCGCTCTGAACCGCACACAGCCAGCAGCATTGTCCTCTGACTTACCTACTGTACAGTGAAATAATTCATCTTATCTTTGTCTACACATATCACTTTGGCAACCTACTCGATTGGGGACTCTGTGATGTTACAAAATAAAAGTGATGTTGTTATTCAATGGAAAGTTGGAAATTGAGATTTAGCTTACTGTTTTATCAATCACAATTGGCGTAAGAATCATGGATTGACCATTGTCATAAAATATTGCATTATGAGATGTGATAAGTTTTTACTTGCAGTTTCGCGTGGCTTGAGGCAGTCACAACTAGCGTGCCATGGATTAAGAAATCGCATTATCGTCTTTCTAATTACTTCATGATCGTAGATACGATCATACCCGGTTGTGAAGTTATTGTTATGACAAAACAATTTCCTAAGGGACCAGAAAGTTCTTAAGGGCGCAAAAACAACTGTAAAATGACACAAAATGGAAATTCAATATTAAAGCTGATGCAAAAAGACGATAAAACAGTTTTCTTTTTATCAATGTAACACACACATTGGACTGCTGATCTCCGTGTCTGTAATCTTATCAAAATGCATAATTAAAATGAAAATAATACTGAGGAGATGATAGGAATGAGCACTGCTAAATGATTCAGTATTCCCAGAACAAATATTTATTATAAACTAAAACATATATTGTACCTTAAGCTTAGTACTACAATGACGGTAGATTTTTATGTCCATATCATGTCCACTGAGCGCTCTTTTATATAGCCATTGTCTTCTTTGAGTCGCTCGTGCGTCATCACGGTAAGTTATAACAGTTCTTTACACTTCACTCAAACTTAAACATAACACGTTTTTATACATTTAGTAAAAATTAGATCAGACTGCCACAAATCTGCGTCTGTCTTACTTCAGAAAAACAGTACAAGTCTTCTTAGCGCTCAAGGCTTCATTTGTTCTCCAGCGAACAAAATAGTGAAGGATCGCATATCTATCCGTATTTCTGTTTATATTGCCGCCCAAAGACGACGAATTACATTATTTAGAAAATTCCACCGTCGCCATGCGACGCCTCATTATGCATTAATCATTATTTACAAACAAGTATTTGCCTTCTGGCTGAAAGTATTAACTACTCGTATTTGCTATTTTAATGAAGTCAAAAATAGCGAATATCACAACTCGTATTTAAGCTGCTACCTATTTTGGACAGATCAATGAAGCCTGTGGTTTTCCAAGCTGGAAAGCATTTTTGCTTTGAGTGCCATCATTAGTAATGACAAAATTTGTCACATACTTAGTCACTTGGGCAAACGTGTGGATAAGATCAGCAATACCACCACCACCAAAGTCTTCGGAACAGAATAGGAAAAAAGTACTTCCATCACTGAAACTTACTTTATTTTTCAATGTAGTCTCCTTGTAGATTAATGCACTTGCTTCAACAATGTTCCAGTACCTTGATCCCATCTCGAAAATCAGTTCCCTCCAGGCCTGTAAAATAGTTGTCAACTCCAGCTATCAGTTCCTTGTATGAAGTGAATCTTCATCCACCAAGAAAAATTTTCAGTTCTGGAAAGAGATGGAAGTCTGATGGAGCCATATCAGACCAATAAGGTGTGTGTGGCAACAATTCATACTTTAGTTCATGTAATATTGCCATGGCGACGGCATTGCCCTGTTGCGGCACCCATCTTGCAGATAATTTTTTCATTTCTAATTCTTCAGTCAAAATGTCGTATACCCTTTCAGATGACATCTGGCAAGCATGAGCAATTTCACACACTTCCAATCGGCGATCCTCCATGACCATATTGTGCAGTTTTGCAATTATTTTTGGAGTAGTGACACATCTTCGCTGACCACTGCGCAGATCATCTAAGTTCTCCTGACCAAAGTTAAATTCATTTGTCAATTTGGCAACAGTTGAATATGAAGGAGCAGAGTCGCCCAGTGCCCAGTGTATTCCGAAAATTGGCATGAATGTCCTTTGTTTTCATACCTTTCTTTATGAAGTACTCAGTCTCTGCTCAAATCTCTATTTTTTCCATCTTTGCAAATCACTATGCAGGAACAACTACAGAGGCACATCACCGCCACAGCTCTCTTCCAAGAGCACTGACGCGGCACGTGTTTATAGGCAACAGCCCAATGAATATCACGTGAACAACTCGTTGTGCTAGTGCTGTCCTCTTGTGGTGATTCTGAGAACTTTTCAAACCACCCTCGTACCAAGAACTATGCGGGTTTTAGCGTGATTAATGTTTACTCCCGACACCTGTCACAAGCAGCTTCTCTTTAGGCGCCACTCTCCCAAGCCCTCATCGGAAAAAAACGCTACCAGCACACATAAACTCAGATGGACTTCAAGGGGTGCCATCTGATTATTTACAAGGACCACTGACTGCTCACTTACTCTATCTGAAACTCAACTAAGGACACATGTCCGTACAATTTCAGCACTTAGACTATGTCGCACAGTACACCATTCAAGTCTGTCATATGAAAGGTGCAGAAAATGTCATGGCAGATTACCTTTCGCACATCAACGACATGTGATCTGACTTCAAGTATGATTAGTTCACAGAAGCTCAACAGGCCGACCAGCTTTGCAGCCCTGCCATAAGTCTCAAGAGTGAACTTCAGCATCTTCCAGATGTGATCCATCCAATCCTCCGTGATTTCACAAGAATAGACATGCCCCCATGATCCTCAACCATATCACCTTGTCATCCTTTACCAGTTATATAACTTGCCACACCCTGGTTTAAGCATGTGCACGTCAATCTCATGAGCCCACAACCTATGCCTGACGGCTATCGGTACATCCTGTCAGTGATCAATTGTGTCACTTGATGAGAAGCTGTACATTACCATTGGTACTCCTGGGAGGTATGTACAGACTTAATGCACAATTTCAAAGCTTTGATTGCTGAAATTTTGTATGGCAAAGTGCTCTCCTTGCTTGCTGAGTTTGCATTCCAACAACTGTCAAACTACACCTCCTGACCTGCCTGATATGATTTCACAAGTAGAACACCACATTTCCCATCTACAGCTACACTTTGCAAACCACTGAGTTGCATGGGAGAGGATACATCCCATTCTTCCCATAGAATTCAGATATGGAGCACGGGAAGAATGATTGTTTGAATGCCTCTGTGCGTGCAGTAATTATTCTAATCTTACCTCTGTGACACTCTCTCATGGATCAAACAAACCTGTGAACATTTGTATTGGCCTTCTCTGTATACATTCAATATCCACCATTAGTCCTATTTGGCATGGGTCCCACACACTTGAGCAATATTCTACAACCAGTTACATGAGTGATTTGTAAACAATCTCCTTTGTAGACACATTGCACTTCTCCAATATTCTACCAATAAACTGAAGTCTACAACCTGCTTTACCCACAACTGAGCATATGTAATCATTCCACTTCGTATCCCTACATAGTGTTAACCAAGGTATATGTAAGAGTTGGCCAATTTCAACTGTGACTCACTTGTATTATAGTCAATGGAGCCTACATTTTTTCGTTTTGTGAAGTGCACAATTTTACATTTCTGAAAATTTAAAGCAATTTTCCAATCTCTGCACCACTTTGAAATCTTATCAAGATCTGACTGAACATTTATGCAGCTTCAGCTGTCAGTACAGTACTGCATCACAGATAAATGCATACCTTCAGAATGTAAGAGGGTACAGTTACTATTGTCTCAAGGTCATTGACATACAACATGGATAGCAAGAGCCCCAACAAATCTCCGCGTACCTTCATTTCTTCCTCACTCTGTACCAAATGTATTCTTCCACAAGGCTCTAAAAAACTGCAAGTTTTTGAAGTTACATGATGACATAATTTGACCTACCTTTCAACTCCCATACTCTGATCTCCACAAGGTACTCTCTCCACAAGGTACTCTAAAGGATGACCATACCTTTGGCATACTGTAACATGGGAAACTTACAACAGTGTTTGTCAATCGCTTTAAGGTGGCATAGACTCTGTAAGAAGCTTTTGCCAGACAATGACTCCTTCCAACTGCCTTCCACTACTCCATCAGGTGACACACACCCCTGGTGATGAACCCCCACCTCCGAATTGCACCTTGATGTTCACGATTTTCTTCTTCAAGACTTAACGTCAAGTCCATAAACAACGGCCTCCTTGTTGAGGGATAGCACTCAGACCACTAGACCATGGATGGCTTTAACGCTATCACTCCAAGGAGAACTTTTAAGATACTGCCGTTCTCACCTCCCATTTCTCTGCTGATAGGGTCACCACTTTGGGGAATTTATCACATCCACCACAAAAAATAAACTGGTTGCAATACTGCACTTTATTAGCAATCCAATATGGTATTCTTCAGAGCACAAAACATGGAACAACAACATTCTCATAAGGAACTGAGGAACCTAAATTACCATACATGAAGATACATCATTTTAATCTTAATTATCTTTGACCCAGTTCCTGACACTTTTGACTCAGTTATTAACTCGGGTCCATCACATCACCCCCAGCCTCCATTTGCAGAAAGCTGCAGCTTGTCAAATAACTTACATCATACACAATTTCACCACAGTTCACTTACACAGTTGGAGTAGATTTAGCAAATCCAGGTGCCCCAGGCACTTCCTGGTGACAACACTGGACCATTCTATCTGAACGCATGTGAGCAATTGGTGGTTGACATGTAACAGAAAGGTAATGACCCACTATTCATCACCTACTCCTTATGGTGTCCCAGAAAGATTGTTATTGACTATACTAGCTGCCTCCAAATTGTCTTTGTAATAAGCAGATTTTAGGTGATCTACCAATACTGACCTGCGAGGTTAGCTGAGATTACTAATGTGCTGCTTCCTGGACTCGGGTAGGCGTGCCGACCCCGGATTGAATCCGCCCGGCAGTTTAACGACGAGAGCCAGTGTGCCAGCCAGCTTAGATGTGGTTTTTAGGCGATTTTCCACATCACACTAAGTGAATACCAGGCTGGTCCCCACGTACCACCTCAGTTACACGCCTTGCAGATATCTGAAACACATTCACACTCTTTCATGGTTTACAGTAGAGGCAGACAGTGGGGGTACACACATTCCTTCCCGGGGGGGGGGGGGGGGATATGGGATGGCGGCAGGAAGGGCATCTGGCCATCCCTTAAAATTAACCACGCCAAATCCGACTTAACCAGGCCGACAGGCATTGGCAAAAGAAAGAAGAAAGTAGACAGTCTACCAATACCATGTCTGTATTGCCAGTTCTCTCAATAATAAACACTTTGTCCCACAATGAGTAACCTTAAAAGGACTTTAATAATTAGAGGAAAGTTGATGGTTTGACTGTATCATCTCTGAGCCAAACAAACTAATGAGCACTCAAGTCCTTATGAATAAAGATGGACCATACTCCTTGCCTTACAGGGTAATTATGTGCCAGACAGTGCATATGTGGCCATAGGTTGCACAAAAATTCTGCCGTTTCTACTCTGCAAATTTGATGGGTTGAAGGCAAGAAGGAATTACTAGATATCTTTGATGGTTCACCACACACCAGCTGCATGGCTGAGCAACCCTCATCTTATTTTATAACTGGGCGTAATCCCAGTGTCTGTGCTGAAGATGAAGACCCTGCATGGCATATGTTGGGTGTATATGTTTCACCATCCCATTACTGGTGTTGTGGTAGCTCACAGTGTGGACGTATTAACATCCACATATTTGCAATAACTGCAAATAATTGGCACTCAAATTGACAACTCCAGTCTAAAATTATTACCTGTGGGATAACAAAATGTGAAAATCAATTAGAAACCAAAACACAAGCCACTGAAATTGCTGAAATATCCTGTACAGATACTGTCTTGGGCCGTCTAGTAAAATTTTTTATATGTCCATCCTTTTGACAGGAGGTCTTGGGGACAACGGCTGTTTACTATTGTGAGAAAATTAAATGCCTACATCAGTCCTTATGATTTTATTTATTCCCACATGCAAATGAGAAAATCCCCTAAAAGGCAAGGGAAAATCACCAGCAAAAACTGAGGTATGCCTATTAATCTTGCACTTTTGACATTGTATTCAGTCACCTGCCCAGGGCCAGTAGCCGCGCATTCCTGGCCACATGACGTTCTGCTATCTATCGTGCAGTTGTCCTTCTTCAGGGGTCAGATGTGCCATTTTTCTCAATGTATCACACCAGATACCATGATTTGAATCTTTCAGTGGTTGCTGTTTGATGCATAAATTCATTGAGTCAGGTCCACCTGGCAACAGACAAGGAATTCGTTCATACTCTGTTCTGCAGCTGTGACTGTCCAATCAATAATTGTAACCACTGTGCAGTTGTGGGAGAAGCAATCTGCCACCACACTGACTCGGCCCAAGACATACTGAATATCAGTGGAAAATTGCATAATGAATTCCAAGTGGTGCACTTGTAGTGGAGAATTAAGCTCTGTGTCTTGTTTGAAGATCGATGTCAGTGGCATAGGGTGGGTGAAAACAAAAAAAAAAAATCTGACCTTACAACCATGGACAAAAATGCTTCACTGTGAAATAAATACAATGCCAGAAAGAAAAAGGAATGATACGCCTGGAAAGACTATGTGAATTCTGATTTAGTGATGGCATATGCCACCTGGGGGTTGGTAGATGTTATGATAATGGTTCTAACATCATCCGCTGACAGATAGTGTAGTGGCATAGCTACCAGAGTGCCATCTGTACATATCCTTCAATAAGGAACGCTGACAGCCAGGAGGCTCAGTATGATGTGAACTGTGTGAAGCATGCAGGCCACCATGCCATGGAGATGTGCTTGTGCTTCCTGCAGCCAACTGAATGTGTTTGAAATGGCTCAATTTATAGCCTTCCCAATGGCATGATGGTCCTTTCGGATAACTGTCACACAAACTAGACACGCTGTGCCAGTTTTGCGATGATGCTGGTATCAGTGGTCACATGAACATTCTCACACCTATAGACAAGGTTCTGGATGTCCACATAGCACAAATGCCCACTAGGATCGTTGTATCATAAGGGCAGCCATGGCAGATCATACAACTACCACAACACAGATAAGAGGGCTTGTGAGCCCAGATATGACAACACATATCATTGCGAACCTGTTATGAGCAGTGGGACTACGGTTATGCAGGTTTTGGAGGAATGTCGGTAGGGTGTCTTCACCCACGATCCAGATCGCAAAGATGTCATCAGTGAATCTGAACCAGGTGAAGGGTTTAGGATTCTGGGTTTTTAGGAAGGGTTCCACTAGGTGGCCTATGAATAGGCTGGCATACGGTGGTGCCATGTGGGTGCCCATAGCCATACCATGGATTTGTTTGTAGGTAATGCCTTCATAGAAGAAGTAATTGTGAATGAGGATATAGTTGGTCATGGCGCCTAGGAAGGAGGTTGTTGGTTTGGAATCTGTCGGGTGTTGGGAAAGGTAGTGTTCAATAGCAGTAATGTCATGGGCATTAGGAATGTTAGTGTAAAGGGATCAATAGTGACGAGCAGGGCACTGTATGGCAAAAGGCCAGGAAATGTGGAGAGTCAGTGGAGGACATGTTTGGTTTCTTTTATATAGGAGGGTAGTTTCCAGATATTAGGTTGCAGGTGTTGGTCTACGAGAGGAGAGATTCTCTCAATGGGGGCACAGTAACCGGCCACAACTGGGTGTCATTGGTGGTTAAGTTTATGGACTTTAGGGAGCATGTAGAAGGTAAGAGTGAGTGCGGGAAGTAGTAGGGGGTGAATACAGAGATGGACTCCAAGGAGGGGTTCTTGGATGGGCCTAAGGTTTTGAGTAGTGACTGGAGATCCTGCTAGATTTCTGGAAAGGGGTCACTGTGGCAAGGTTTGTAGGTGGACGTATCTGACAGCTGGCAGAGTCCTTCTGCCAGGTTATCTTGCAGTTCAAAACAACAGTGGTGGAGACTTTGTCTGCAGGTAGGATTGTAAGGTCGGAATCAGTTTTTAGTTGGTGGACTTCAGTTCTTTTTGCACATGTCAGGTTAGTTTGCATGTTGAGGGATTTGGGGAATGATGGTGAGGCAAGGTTCAAGGTTAAGAAATTCTGGAAAGTTAACAGGGGGTGATTTGAGGGCAGTGGGGGTGGATCACAGTTGGATGGAGGAGTGAATTGAGTTAGGCAGGGTTCATTATTGGTCTTTTGTTGATTCTGATTGGTAAGATTGGTGGCGAGAAAGTGTTTCCATCATAGGGACTGGGAGAAGGAGAGAAGGTCTTTAACAACTCCTGCATCATTGAGTTTGGGAGTGGAGCAAAAGATGAGGCCTTTGGAAAGGACTGATATTTCTGTGGAGCTAAGGCTTCTGGAGGAAAGGCTCATGACTATGTTACGGGTCTGTTCAGGTTCTGGATTCTGTGTGGTGGTGGGAGGGAGTTTTGGAGGTCATTGTAGAGTTGGTGGACAGTGTTACTCCAAGGCAAGATTAGGAAGTGAGCAAGATAGAGAGCTTTTTAAGGTGGCACTGTGTATGTTCCTGCAAAGCAAGAGTTTCAATGTATGTTATGGGTTCCAGGACTTTGGGATTTCATAGCAGGAGAATTTTGCGGACAGAGAGAAGGTAATGCAAGGAGGTTTGAGGTTGAATCTGAACAGGTGGAGGTCATTGTGGAAGGAGGGGTGAATTGAATTGTGAATTGTGGTTTATTAGTCTCATAACGTACATAATCTAAATCATTTAATTCAGGTACAGGAGACACGTAAAATTTTTGGTAAAGTTTTACCATATACATACAACAGCTGATTTTAACAAATGGTACCATAACAATAATACAATACAAAAACACACATACAATAAAAAACTAACAATTAATTACAACAACTGATTTTAACAAATGGTATCATAATAATAATACAATTTTGTTACACATACAATAAAAGACTAACAATTAATTACCCCTTGCTCAAATTATCATGTCATCCTCTATGAATTCTTCTACTGAATAGTACTATTTCTCCCAAAGAATCTGCTGTAGCTTTATTTTGAGACTCTCTGGCTTCATATTAAATATATTTTTGCACATTAGCTTCTTATATATTGTCATCCCCATACACTGTCGAGTTCATGCATATAATTTCAAATGGTGTGTGGGTAACACAAAATTATTTTTATTCCTTGTGTTGTGTGTGTGGTTAAAATGGTTTTCCTCAAATAATTTTTGTCTGCTGTGTAAAAAGATTATAATTTCATAAATGTATATGGTGGGAAGTGTTAGGATTTGCAGGTTCCGAAATAATGAGCGACAAGATTCTATTTGTTGTGCACTACACATGTATCTTATAATTTTCTTTTGCTGTTTCAGTATTCGAGATACACTACTTGAATTTCCGCAGGAAAATGATACCATACCTAATGACAGATTCAAAATAACTATGATATTCTATTTTTTGTGTACTCATGTCAGTAGAGTTTGCTAGTATTTGCATTACAAATGCAAAGCTGCTTAGTTTATTTGATAGGAACTCAATATGTGTACTCCATTTTAAGTTGTCCACATTTAGTCCTAGGAATTTGACTGTGTTAACTTCTTCCATAGGACGATTGTGATGATGTATTTTAAGATCCACACATTTCAAATGTTTGGTTTTGAAATTTACCATATTGGTTTTTGCAATGTTCAGTTTCAAGACATTTAGCTGGAACCAGTTTTCTAGAGTACCCATTGTGCTCACAATGGAGCTCTGAATTTTTTCTGCATCATCTTCAATTAAAACAGAAGAATCGTCCGCAAACAGAACTGACGGGGAATTTATATTTATGGGCAAGTCATTTACATAGAATAGGAACAGGATTGGCCCCAAAATGTAGCCTTGAAGCACACCTTGTGATACTGTACTCCATTTAGAATACTAATTCACTGCATTTGATGTGACACTTACCCTTTGCTTTCTGTTGTGCAAGTATGATGTGAGCCATTTCAGAGCATTGTCCTTAATCCCATATTTGTTTAATTTGTGGATAAGCAAGTCTTGGTTCCCCGAGTGAAATGCTTTTGAAAGATCGCAGAAGATAACTGTGACTTTACTCCTCTGATTCAATGATTTGCATATCTTCTCAATAAAGTTATTTACTGCATCCAGTGTGTTTTTTCCTTGTTGGAATCCAAATTGGTTACTTACAACAATATCATTTTTTATGATAAACTTTTTGATCTGATTTGCAGTTACTTTCTCTATCACTTTTGACAGGATTGGGAGAATAGAAATAGGGTGATAGTTTCCCATATCTTCCCTCGACCCTTTCTCGAACAGAGGTCTCACTTCGGCATATTTTAACACATCAGGAAAGCACGCCTGTTCAAAATATTGGTTGATTATTTTAGCTAGCGGGGGTGCTATTATGCCATATACTGCTTTAATCACTTTACTTGGTGTCCCATCCCACCCAGCAGAATTTTTATTTTTTAATGACAATATAACATTTTTCACATCCTTTATTGTGATTTTTTTTTAATCTGTGAGATACTCAGCTTCTTGGTCGATTCCAAAGGGATTTACTTTACTCTGATATCCTGCTACATCAACTTCTGACTTTGCTACATTTACGAAGAATTCATTGAAACACTCTGATATTGGAGCTGGGTTTACAACAACATTATCATCTACTTTAATCTTAGTTATTTCATTACTACTGACTTTAACACCTAACTCTGATTTGACAACAGACCACACAGCCTTTGTCTTACTATTTTGTTGTAAGATAAACTTATTGTTTGCCATTTGTTTTGCTGCCTTTACAACTTCTTTGAATATGGCTTTATAATGTTTCACATACACAGCAAAATGTCTGTTTTTGTTATGTTTCAGTTCATTATGTAGTTGCCTCTTTCTGGTACTAGAAATTTTTATACCCTGAGTTATCCATTTAATCTTCCTGGTCGTTTTGTTACATTTTGTTTTAAGTGGAAAAGTTTCATTAAATATTTCAAGAAAGCTACCAAGAAATTTGTGAAGGTTAGTACTACTTGAGATAGGCCATTCAACCTCTCTTAACTTATTGCTAAATATAGTTAGGTTTTTTTCATTGAAGTTCCTTTTCATGTGGCTTTTGTTACATGAAATTTCTTTATAGAGTTTTGGTAGTTCAATGAATAATGTGGAGTGGTCAGAGATTCCTAAATCTAAGCAAAATTTATTAACATCTTCAAACACACAATTCGTTAAAATATTATCAATACAGGTCGCTGACTGTGCATTGATGCTAGTGAGTTACATGAAGTTTGCTTTGATGCCAAAGTTTTTTATTAAGTCATTGAATTTGGACACATCATTGCTGTCAGCTATGATATTAATATTGAAAATAGCAGCTATTATCATATTTTTCCTTTTTTCTTTATTGAGATTTTCAAGAAGGCACTTAAATTTGAGCAGGAAAGCTTCAATTGTAGTTTTGTCTGGTACTCTGTAAATAGAAACTGCTAAGGCATTTAGGTCCCTTAACTCGATACAACAGCTTTCAAATATACATTCTTCATTCAAATGATTAAAATCGTTTCTTAATTCATATTTCATGTCAGAATGAGTAAGTATGCAAGAACCTCCACGTGATTTCTCTCGTCTACAAAAATTGTTAGCTAATTCGAAATTTTCGATTTTATTAAGAATTTTAATATTATCACGTGTAAACCAATGTTCATTGAGACAGATAACTTTAATATTTTTAAATTCTGAAAGAATAATTTGTAAGTCGTCAAGTTTATGATTTTTGTTTGCAAAGTCGGCACTGAGACCGTTCATATTCAAGTGCATTATACGTGGACATTCATTTTTATTTATGGGTTCAGGCATAGGCCTACTCTTTCTTGGGTACTGTTTCGGTATCGCCGTTTTTATTAGCAAACACTGTTTCCCATCCCCATCATTACTCACAAGTTTCCCTTATTATTCAGAATTTTACATGTATCAGCAAACATTTTACTGAGAATTCTGGATCCTAGCCTATTTAAATGAAGACCGTCTTTACCCAAGCATTTATTGTTTAAGAACTTGTTCGGATTTATAAACACGGCTCCTATATTGTTACAGATTTCGTTTACATCACAGTTTATTCTGTCTATGTATTGATCACTGACGGATCGTCTGTGTACAATACCACTCACTACAATTCTAGATGTTTTTAGAGATTACTGGCTGATCGAATTAAGTTTTTTGTTTCACTTACAATTTCCTCTTCAGTGATATTTCTAAGAGAATTTGTACCTACGTGACTGAAGACTCCTTTATAATTCTTCCGAGAAGCCTCTGCTGGACCATTCTGCGACCTATGTATGTTGCTGAAGTGTTTGTTCAACTGGTGAGTCTTGATTCCTGGGCGAACGTCTACTTTGCATTTTGGCACTACCACATTTTTGAGCAGAGAATCGCCAATAACAAGGAAGTCTTTTTTTCGTTTTGTTTTTCGTTACTCAGGAACTTCGAATTCTTTTTCTACTTCTACATCTACATGACTAATCTGCAATTCACATTTAAGTGCTTGGCAGAGGGTTCATCGAACGACAATCATACTATCTCTCTACCATTCCACTCCCGAACAGTGCCCGGGAAAAACGAACACCTAAACCTTTCTGTTCGAACTCTGATTTCGCTTATTTTATTTTGATGATCATTCCTACCTATGTAGGTTGGGCTCAACAAAATATTTTCGCATTCGGAAGAGAAAGTTGGTGACTGAAATTTCGTAAATAGATTTCGCCGCGACGAAAAACGTCTTTGCTTTAATGACTTCCATCCCAACTCGCGTATCATATCTGCCACACTCTCTCCCCTATTACGTGATAATACAAAACGATCTGCCCTTTTTTGCACTCTTTCGATGTCCTCCGTCAATCCCACCTGGTAAGGATCCCACACCGCGCAACAATATTCTAACAGAGGACGAACGAGTGTTTCTTTAGTGGACTTGTTGCATCTTAGAAGTGTCCTGTCAATGAAACGCAACCTTTGGCTCGCCTTCCCCACAATATTATCTATGTGGTCTTTCCAACTGAAGTTGTTCGTAATTTTAACACCCAGGTACTTAGTCGAATTGACAGCCTTGAGAACTGTACAATTTATCGAGTAATCGAATTCCAACGGATTTATTTTGGAACTCATGTGGATCACCTCACACTTTTCGTTATTTAGCATCAACTGCCACCTACCACACCATACAGCAATCTTTTCTAAATCGCTTTGCAACTGATACTGGTCTTCGGATGACCTTACTAGACAGTAAATCATCTGCGAACAACCTAAGAGAACAGCTCAGATTGTCACCCAGGTCATTTATATAGATCAGGAACAGCAGAGCTCCCAGGATGCTTCCCTGGGAAACACCTGATATCACTTCAGTTTTACTCGATGATTTGCCGTCTATTACTACGAACTGCGACCTTCCTGACAGGAAATCACGAATCCAGACACACAACTGAGACGATACCCCACAGGCCCGCAGCTTGATTAGAAGTCGCTTGTGAGGAACGGTATCAAAAGCTTTCCGGAAATCTAGAAATATGGAATCAACTTGAGATCCCCTGTCGATAGCGGCCATTACTTCGTGTGAATAAAGAGCTAGCTGCGTTGCACAAGAACGGTGTTTTCTGAAACCATGCTGATTATGTATCAATAGATCGTTCCCTTCGAGGTGATTTGAGTTGATTCGCAACCCCTAAGGTATCTACTTCTAAGAAACTCATGCTTGCAGCTGTTTGTGTTTCAAATTCTGGAATATTCCATTCGTCTTCCCTGGTGAAGGAATTTCGAAAAACTGCTTTCAATAACTCCGCTTTAGCGGCACAGTCGTCGGTAACAGTACCATCGGCACTGCGCAGCGAAGGTATTGACTGCATCTTGCCGCTTGTGTACTTTACATACGACCAGAATTGAAACTGTATGTTGCACTTGTCCACTTATATTTGTTTTCGGTTTTTGAGAATTTCGCGTGGGTTTCTTCCGTAGGTGCAGCAGAATCGTCGTTTAAGCGAACAGATGTATCATTCCGCCTGTTTTTGACATTTTCATCTATCGCCTCAACTGTTTTGCAAAAACATTTTTTCCCGCGCTTCAGATCACTATTTTCTTGCTTCTACACGGATAATTCTGCGTTTAAAGTTTCGATGTCGCTACTCAGCACTTTAATAATTTCTTCCTGTGAGCTAACTGTGGAAGCTAGTTTCGTGTTTTCGTCTTGCAAACAGTCTAGGCATGACCAGTGAATATCGTCGCTAATAAATTTCAAGCAAATTTTTGCACACCTTTCATGCAGCCAAAAGTTGCACTTCACACACAGAATTCCTTTAACAACCCGTTTCTGACACTTTTTACACGATGCACCATTTAACTTTTGCCTATTTATGAGCGTTGCGTCACTGCACTTTTCAGTAGGCGCCATCTTGCACTTCAAGATGGGTAATTTGATGGGAAGGCCGTCTGGGGGGATTACATGAGCCAAGCAACAACGTAGGAATTGTATGTGAGACTGGGATCTGGCTAGGAATAAGGAAACTTTTCTGTATTGATGCAGATGGAAGGAGCAAGGATCTATGGTGGAAAAAATGCGGAAAGTTACGTAAATAACATAGAATTACATACGAAAAAAATTGCAAAAATAACCAAAATAGGATAAAATGGATGCAAAAAAGGGGGAAGTAAGATAAAATTCGAGGAAGCCGACGATAGCAAAAGGTGAAAACACTCCGAAATTGGCGAGAAGCCACAAAGATCAAAGTATATATATATATATATATATATATATCAGGTCTGAGGGTGAATAAGTGTGAAGAATGGGGTCAACAGATGTGACTGGATGATGTGGAATTAGTAGGTGCAAATTGGGATAGAACGGAGGAAGAGTAGAGGGTGGGGAGGGATTCGCAAGATGAGATACACCAACACCAGCTTCTCTGAATTTTTGGATTTACATTACGACATGTTTGATATGCCTGCCATCATTGGCGATAATGTGGTGCAACAAATAGCGAAATTCTGTGAGATCCACTGAAGTGTCGGAACATCTATTCAGTTGATGACCTCCTGGATGGCTCTTTTCAGATCAGAAGTGGTTTTAAGGTTTTTGCTGTATACCTTGTCTTTAATATAGCCCTACAAAAAGGAGTCTCATGTGTTCTGATCCAGAGAATATGGCAGTCAATTGAGGCACATGTCAGTGGCTTCTGGGTACCCCAGAGCCAGAATGCAGTCCCTAATGTGCTCCTCCAAGACATCAAACACTCTCCTGCTTCAGTGGGATCGAGCTCTGTCTTGCATGAAACACATCTTGTTGAAACCAGTGTCACTTTGGATAATGGGGATGGAATTAAATTCCAAAACCTTCACATACCATTCGGTAGTCACTGTGCTATCAAAGAATATTGCATTGATTATTCCATGACTGGACACTGCACACCATACAGTCACCCACTGAGGGTGAAGAGGCTTCTCGATAGTGAAATGCAGATTCTCAGTCCCCCAAATGGGCCAATATTGTTTATTGATGACCCCATCCAAATGAAAGTGGGTTACGTCACTAAACCAAACCATGCATGCACATACTAATTCCCATCATGCCCTGTGGCCAACTGTACAGTTTGAACATCCTAACGCAAATCGTTCAGAAGTTATGACAGTTTTATTTCATATAGTTCAGTAGTTGTCACCCTGTAGTCTTCAGTAACATATAAAAAAACTCGGCATGGTGCAAAACAAAACATAGAGGTAAACAATAAACTTACATTTCATGTCAACTCAATCATTGGGTATCTGACTAAATTCAAGAAAGAGATAAAACTAATCTTTTGGATAGCTGTTTCTATTCTTTACTAGAATTTTTTGACTATGCGTCATACTTTGTGAACTATGTTAAATATTAAGCATTATTATGTAAATTTACTAATGTAGCACTGGCATTTCACTTTTGAAAATAACACTTTATATATTAAATATAGCATTAGCCTTGTAATATGTATGTGTGACAATTATTACTACAACTATCTGAGCACTTGGACCTCACTTTTCATGTATCTGTTTACATGTGATTTAGGTAATAATCTGACATGTTCTACATCTTAACATTGCACTGACTTCAAGCATATACATCCATACTCTACAAGCCACCATATGACGCATAAAAGAGGGTATCTTGTACCACTACTAGTCATTGCCTTTCCTGTTCCACTTGCAAATGGACTGAGGGAAAAACGACCATCTGTATACTTCCATATGAGCCCTAATTTCTCATATTTGACTTCATGGTCCATATGTACTTTTCACATTGGTGACAGTAGAATTGTTCTGCAGTCAGTTGCAAATGCCAGTTCTTTAAATTTTCTCAAAACTTTTTGGTGAAATGAATGTTCTCTAGCCTCCAGGGATTCCCATTTGAGTTCAAAAAGCATCTCCCTAATACTAGCATGTTTATTGAACCTGCCAGTAACAATTCTAGGAGTACATCTCTGAAGAGCTTTAATATTATCTTTTAAGCTATCTGATGGGGATCCCAAAAGCTCGAGCAGTGCTCAAAAATGCATCACCCTAGTGTTCTCTAAGCAGCCTCCTTTATGGATGAGCTACACGTTCCTAAAATTGTGTCAATAAAGAGAAATCGAGTGTTCACCTTCCCTACTAGAAGTCCTATGTGCATATTCCACTCCATATCACTTTGCAGTGTTACGCCTTGGTACAAGGGAAGATCAAAAAGTAATACACAATAATTTTATTACCAAAAAATTTGACTGATAACCTTGCAGTTTAGTTCCTTTAATCTACAAATCAACCAACCAACCATAAAGTTTAATAAAATTTAAAGAAACAAAAAAGTCGCAAATGATCTTACATCTTTAAACCACTTTTCTACATAGTCACCAACATACTTCTCTCATCATGGTACCAGTTTTGATATGCCCTGTTGGTAGAAGTCGATTTGGTTGGAGCGGAGCCATCTGCATATTGTTGATTTCACTTCCTTAACAGTCGCAAAGCGTTTACTGGCCAGGAATTTCTTTGTGGGACCAAAAAGATGAAAATCCAAAAATGCAGGGTCCAGACTGTAATGGTGGATGCTGGAGCACCTTCTACCCAAATTGGTGATTTTCTCGCAAAAAGGAGCAGCAACATGGGGACGAGCATTGTCAGGAAGTAGTCTGACACTGTCAGCGTTAATGTTGTGATGTTTGTTGCGAAGGGCATGACACAAATTAACCAAAGTTTTAATGTATGCTGAAGCACTCGCAGTGGTTCTGTGTTCAGCAAAGTTCACCAATAACACACCATTAATAGCCCAGAACACTGTCACAAGTACTTTCCTAGCAGACTGAGTCACTATGAATTTTTTTTCGTACTGGGGAACCAGCATATTTCCCCTCCATACAGGCCTTCTTGTTTCGGGTCGTGTAATGGTATGCCAGCGACTCATCACTAGTGATGATTCCTTTCAGAAAGTCATGCCCTTCTGCAGCTTAACTCTTTAAGTGATACAAGCTTGTCATCAAGTCGCTGGCCCTTGTGGTTGTCTGTCAGGTTCTAAGGCACCCAACGAGCACTAACTTTATGAAATTTCAATGTGTCATGAACAATATCACGCACCACACCGTAGGAAATGTTGAACTGCTGTGATAAGGTTTGCAGTTGCACACGTGGAGAGACTGCTATGGTCCATAAAGTTGTCTTCCATACAGGCCAAACATGTCCTTGTGGATTTTGTTTGGTTTATGCCCTTTGGCTCAGCAAATATCGAAATACACTGCTCTTCGCAAGTTGACGACAGGAACATGCGTAGCATGTTTGTTTTGTAGTTCAGGCTTCTCTTGTTAGAGCTGCACATGAAAACAAAATAACCTCTACAATGCAAATTTCAAACTATACCATCATGAAATTTCAACATTCCAGCTGCAATACCGGAGGGAGGAAAAAATTATTTTCCGTTACTTTCTGATCCTCATATTTAATCAATGTGATTGTGTCAAGCAGCACACCACTAATACTGTAGTGCTGGTTTTTCCTACTCATTTGCATTACCTTATATTTTTCTACATTTAGAGCAAGCTGCCATTTATGAAACTAAATGGAAATTGTGTCTAAGGCATCTACAGTCAGTCAACAATGGTACCTGTGCTGTCATATACTATTAACACAACTTCAGGTAGTCAACATCAAAATGTTGGCAGTAACTCATGTGACTGCCCCACTTATCCACAGCCAGCTCAGAGAGAGACCCTCTCCAGCACACAAGGCCAGTGCCACCACAGACCCGGCTTAAGAAGCTGCCCCGCCAATGCCATCCCAGTCAGATAGCAGAATTCACTCATGCATTTGAAGCCTACTAGTTAGCCTCTCTGTTATTATCTATGATGAACTCTCTTGTGTCAAGGAACTGTTGGAATACAACTGGATTTGCTGCATTGAAGTTAAGTAAACAAGAGGAGTCAAGAACATATTACGTGTGTTCTAATTATTTTGCTCTCTGTCTCAGCACCCACCTACTTCTCGACATCCACCTCTGGACTGGCCCAATAACTGGTGACAAGACTGTTCCCACGACTGTTCCAGTTTGACTACTTCTCGCCATACAACCAACTGGTGCTACAGTTAATTTTCTTTTTTTTTTTTTTTTCAGAACTGTCATTTTCACTGAGCTTGCCTTACTGTGCTTTTGTGTTTCAGAATGTGGCTATAACTAATTGTATTTTGTACTGGTTGTTACCTATCTCGTTTCATGATAACTGAACAATTGTGGAATCTTATGCAGAGTATTGTGGTACGACCACACTATCACCACATGTTTCTTGAATGAGAATAATACGAGTAGTTCCAGCACAATTTCAGCAAGACTTATTTTCTAGTAGCTGCCGAAAAATTACACACTGCAGATCTCGTTTGTCGGGGGGGTTCTCAAAGTTTTGTCTGCAAAATTAATCATTCCAACAAGCATGGCCTAGGTTTTCTTCTTGTTTGAAATAAACACTAGCGGATCTGAAATATTTTCAGCTAAAAATTATATTTATTCGTACTTTTTGTTAGTAACTACACCATTTTCACTATGAACATTGATACTCTAAATCCATTATACTGCACTTGTCACATAAACACGTCCATCTCCCTCCAATACAGATAAAGAAGTGGCGGGCAAGCCAACATGTGCCCGGAAGTTGCAGACGTTCCTGCATTCTAGATTCTTTGGTCTACTGACCTTAATAAACTCCAAATATACATATAAATAAATACATATAAATTATATATAAAATCAAAGATGAGGTGACTTACCGAACGAAAGCGCTGGCAGGTCGATAGACACACAAACAAACACAAACATACACACAAAATTCAAGCTTTCGCAACAAACTGTTGCCTCATCAGGAAAGAGGGAAGGAGAGGGGAAGACAAAAGGAAGTGGGTTTTAAGGGAGAGGGTAAGGAGTCATTCCAATCCCGGGAGCGGAAAGACTTACCTTAGGGGGAAAAAAGGACAGGTATACACTCGCACACACGCACATATCCATCCACACATACAGACACAAGCAGACATATTTAAAGACAAAGAGTTTGGGCAGAGATGTCAGTCGAGGCAGAAGTGTAGAGGCATTACCGAACGAAAGCGCTGGCAGGTCGATAGACACACATATAAATAAATACATATAAATATACAGAATTTAACATCTCAAACAAATACATTATTTATCATAAAAGAAAATATTCATAATTAAATTAATGAAACACATTTTCTGGCAACATAATGAAATTACCTTAACTATTTACTGTGGGCATCGTACTTTTCACATGAGATAAACTTTATCTCCGACAGTTAATTATATTGCAGTTTGCACATACTGAGGCTAACATTCATTCTTGCACATGCTATCTATTGTTTCGTAATTATTTGGTTTGTGTATTAATCATGGCTAGCCCTCCACAAGAACTGTCAGGAGCACAGATTGTTCAGTTTTAGGCACAGCAGATGCAGACCCTTATGTTCATGTTGACAAGACAGCTCACTGTGCAAGCAACCATACCAATACTGCCCACAACTCCCACAGCACAGTCACAGCCAACAGTGCTTGTTTCTGTCCCAACGTTCTATGCATTTCATTCAACATATGAACATAGCCTGACGCACACTGCACAGCACATCACTTGGGACAGGCAACCTTATTTTCTAGTGATACAGGTTAATGTGGTAGCTGCACCAAGGCAACCTAAACAAACTCTTAAGCAATGGGTTGCTGTCAAGGCCTTACAAGCCATTACAGGGTCAAGTGTGAGAGTGGACGTTATAAAGTGACACCACGGCCTGGAACACCATTACTCAAAATGTGTCAGATCCTTGCATTCATGAACAGATTCTCAAGTACCCTAATCCTAGCTTGCAATGAATTTTGGAAATACTGAAGTGTCAGGATTTGTATGACAGTGCAGAAAAAATGGTTCAAATGTCTCTGAGCACTATGGGACTCAACTGCTGTGGTCATAAGTCCCCTAGAACTTAGAACTACTTAAACCTAACTAACCTAAGGACATCACACACACCCATGCCCGAGGAAGGATTCGAACCTGCGACCGTAGCGGTCGCGCGGTTCCAGACTGAAGCGCCTTTAACCGCGCGGCCACTCTGGCCGGCCAACAGTGCACAGGTTGATTTTGATTCCGCTCCTCTTTGTGCTATACAGAGTAGTGGTAAACTGGTTGTGTCCACAGCTTGTGCACCATGGTATGCAGTCTTAGCCAAGGCAGCAACGTAAACAGATTCAGTGCGTTAGGCAGCAGACTAGTGGAATTAAAATCTTGCTCCAAGTATTTTGCAGCACACAAGTACCACGCACAGCCCTATTGGGAAGCCAAGTGTGATCAATGTAGCAAGCACAGTCACTTTCAAGTTGTTTGTTTGCAAAAATGAAAGTCCAACAAGAACATCGCACAGTCTCAAAAATCTCAGTCGATGAATGTTAATGCAATTTTTTCCAACCCTAGTAGTGTTTCTAGTGTTACAAAGTACAAGTCTGGTGCAACAGTGAAAAAGTCACACACTGCTTCCATCCACTAAGTTGTTTGTCATCCTGCAGATCAATTATTACAAAGTATGCAGGCAGTTGGACACTGATGCATCAGAGGCTTTGTTGAATGCAGCACTTACGAACTTTTAGGCAAGCCTAAGCTGTATAAGATATAGGCAACTCTTTCTGGTTATGGTGGACATGACATTCCTGTTGTAGATATTTGCAGCGAACTTACCATTTTTCGTAATGTTACCAAGACTGTTTCTTCATGGTTTTGTGCTCACATGAAAGTGGAAATATTTGTGGCATGGATTCTTGTGATCTGTTTGGTTTGCACATTCAAGGCCATATTCTCTCTATGAAATCTCCTGTGCTTACGGACAAGGTACCTGAACTGTGTGATGAATTTAGTGACTTTTTCAAGATGGCCTAGGAAAGCCAATAATTCTGAGGATTCTGAGGCTCACATTACCATGAAAGACAATGCATAGTACAGGTTTGCCACACATGGCCCATTCTTTATACTATCAGTGATCAGGTGGCACAGGAACTCTTATCTTGGCATGACAATGGTGTGATTTCCCCTTTAGCAGCCAGATAGTGGACATATCTTTGGTGATGATAAAGAAATCTTCAGGCATTTTACACCTAATTTCAGATTTCAAGGTAACAGTGAATCCACAGACTGTGATTGACTCTCTTCATTTGCCACAGTTTGAGGAACTCACTGACAAACTTTGTCCATGTCACTTCTTTTCCATGATGCTTATTTGCAGCTTCACTTGGATGAAAGGTCATAAAAGGTTTTGTGATCAACACCCACAGGGATTATTTAAGTTTTTGAGGTTGCCCTTTGGCAGTGCATCTGCACCTGCAATTTTTCATTTTTATTTGTCACAACTGACTGCTACAGATCCTTCTTATTCAAACTATTTGGATGACTTAGTAATTTCAGTCATACTCCCAATGGACATTTTTCCCTTTTCAGATAATGGTTCAAGCACTCTCAAATTCTGGGTTTAAGTGTAATAAAGGTGAGTGCCCCTCCTACCACACTAAGATTGAATATTTAGGACAAGTGATCGACAGTCAGGATATCCACCCTCCGCAGTCACACTTAACTACCATATGGGGGCTTCCTAGCTCCTAGGAATGACAGTGAACTCCGAGCTGTGATTGGAAGTTGATTTATTACATTCGTCGGGTACATAGTAGCATACACCAAGCTAGACTACAAAAGAAATACAGATATCAGGAAGGAATTAAGGGTATACGGAATGAGTTTTTCGATGAAAAAATCAATTTTTGGGTAAATGCCTTTTCGGAAAATTTAGACTCTCCCTTTTAATACCATGTATAAAATATTTGGATGACGTGAATAGAACTATTTTAAATAATTTCGACACACGATGATCCGCACCTTGTATATGAGACGCGAAATATACCTGATATAGACAGCCTTGCCAGAGATATAACTGTTGGTTGGTTGTTTTGGGGAAGGAAACCAGACAGCGAAGTCATCGGTCTCATGGGATTAGGGAAGGACGGGGAAGGAAGTCGGCCGTGCCCTTTCAAAGGAACCATCCCGGCATTTTCCTGGAGCGATTTACGGAAATCACGGAAAACCTAAATCAGGATGGCTGGACGCAGGATTGAACCGTCGCCCTCCCGAATGCGAGTCCAGTGTGCTAACCACTACGCCACCTCGCTCGGTGAGATATAATTGAGCACAAGAGATGGTTCAAATGGCTCTGAGCACTATGGGACTCAACTGCTGTGGTCATAAGTCCCCTAGACTTAGAACTACTTAAACCTAACTAACCTAAGGACAGCACACAACACCCAGCCATCACGAGGCAGAGAAAATCCCTGACCCCACCGGGAATCGAACCCGGGAACCCGGGCGTGGGAAGCGAGAACGCTACCGCACGACCACGAGATGCGGGCTGAGCACAAGAGAGTTAGCTTTTCTGTTGGCTACACTGTTAGACAGTTGACACTAGATTCTGCACTATTTGTATTGTTTCCTTTGTGAGTACATCCATGTCATTGTTGTGAAAGTCGTATGTGGAGAAGTCATTGAGTTTTCTTTCCTTCAACATGCCAAGACCTAGTCTGAAGGTATTTAGAGAGTAAAGTGTACTAAAAATTCGTCTGATTTGTCTTCATCAGTATCTGATGTCCCAGATACTAACCTCAACATTGGTAGTGATACATTGAGTGATGCTGCTGCCACTACACCGGAAAGTGCTTCAAGAAGGAAACTAGCTGGAATTGAAGAAGAATACAAGAAACTAAATGCTGGGACTACAAAATATGAGGTAATTAACATCTCTTTACTATCAGACGTTTTGGAGAACAATGTGTGCTGCAAACAATGTAGAAAATGTGGTGTTTCATTGAAAACAAACTTACATGTAGGACTTGCTTGTGAATTAGAGTTGATGTGCAGTTATTGCAAACACAGTGTTACTTTCTTCAATTCCTCACATGTTAGTGCAGATACAGGTAAATTATACGATACAAACATTAGACTGGTTTATGGATTACAGTGTATAGGAAAGGGCAGGGCTGCAGGTGGCATGTTGTGTGGTGTGATGAACCTCCCTCCTCCACCTTCAAAATTTAACAAACACATAATTGCAATAGGCTCTGCTGTAGAAGATGTGGCACAGGAAAACATGAAAGATGCTGTTAAGGAAGCAGTTGTTGAAAATAATAATAGCAGAGACTTGTCCATAGCTTTTGATGGAAGCTGGCAGAAGAGAGGCCACACATCTCTGAATGGTGTAGTAACAGCTACAAGTGTGGACACTGGTAAGGTAGTTGATGTGGCAATACTTTCCAAGCATTCCAGATGCAAGAAGAGAATGAAAACTAAACATGAAGAGGAGTGCATGGCAAATTACTATGGGTCAAGTGGTGGTATGGAAGTTGCTGGTGTAAGAAGTATTTATCAACACTCAGTAAAATGGTACAACGTTAGATACATAAATTATCTTGGAGATGGTGACTCAAAGGCTTTCAAAGAAATTGAGGAACTGAGACCCTACGGCAACGATGTGAAAATTTCTGAACTGGAGTGTGTTGGCCATGTTCAGAAAAGGCTCAAGGCTAGCATGAATGGCAAGAAATTGAGCAATGGAAAAACTTTAGATGGGAAAAATAGACTGACAGATTTTACAATAGATCATATTCAGAAGTGCTATGGTCTAGCAATAAGACAGAATACAGCAGATGCAGAATTAATGAGAAGAGCAGTCTGGGCTCTGTTTTTTCATACAGCTTCAAACAATGAGAATCCCCAACATGGGCCATGTCCAAAAGGAGACGATAGTTGGTGCAAGTACAACAGAGACAAGGTAACTAAGAAACAATACAATCACCCTCATCACCTGCCACCTGCCATAATGGATGAAATAAAACCAATATTCCGAGACCTCGCAGATATTAGTCTACTAAAGAAATGTCTTCATGGCTGGACTCAAAATCCAAATGAGTGTGTGAACCATGTGATATGGAATAGACTACCTAAAACTGTGTATGTGGGTATAAACACACTTCACGTTGGCGTTTATGATGCTGTTTCATCATTCAATCAGGGCAATATAACAAAGTGCAAAGTTCTGCAGAAGTTGGGGCTCTGTGTAGGACTACGAACTGCCGCAGCTATGCTTTGTTTGGACAAGGAATGGCTCAGGTCTTCAGATGAAGCCATAAAAGTATATTCAAAGATGGCTAGACAGCATAGCAGAGCCATCAAGAGGAAGCTGTTGGACGATTCTGATGATACAAGCTATGGAGCAGGCTTGTACTGAAGTAAAAACTTTGAAGCTAATTTCCCGTAACTTTAGTTTTTTCGTGTATAAGGTACATTTTCTCAGGGCCTATTTATAGTAGAAAGATGAAATTTTCTGTAGTTGTTCCTTAAGACCTTCTAATATATCTGAATTAAAAGATATGTGGAATTATTTTGTATTAATGGATGTAAATTTTAAAATACTTGTTAAATGTATAACTTTTTTTAACATTTACAAAAAATAAAATATCTGAAACTATACATTATTTTTTCAAAATTAATAATTCAGCATAAAAGCAGAACATACCTCTGTGTTCTGTGAAAAAATCAAGAGTATCGTCCAAATAACAAATGAGAAAATGTTCCTAACTTTTAGCTCAATTTAACATTGTAAGCATAGGGCGTTCCGTGTACCCTTAAATATTTTCAATATATAACTCCGGACATGCTTTACAGTGCTGTTCACAACATTATTCCTCGATTACAGCTATTGTTGAGGAATGACGAATATCGACAAAAATGGATATTCCATCAGGGTGTATATGCGGACAAGGAAAAAAAAATCCCAGATTTTTCCCGGATAAAAATACACTTTATCCTGGGTGAAAACACACTTTTTCCGTGTTAAGCGACAGTATATTTTCCCTGCAAAACTTATCAATCCTTTGAATGGTTGTGGGTTTACACACGGGCGTTGAATTTCCCGCCACAATAGAAAACGAAACTCAGAGAAAAATAGACGTTTTGGAAATATCTTTGGTGTGCAGCAATATGTACGCTGCATATTTTCATATTACGAAAGTATACATTGGAATTCCAACAAACACGGCATGTTACTTTCCGAATCATTGAAATCGAGATTGTGATGCGCTTTTGTAAGCCAGTCGTGGCTCATGTCACGTGATCTCGCCAACCGATGACAGCGTGTATTCAGAGCATAGGATACGTGATGTCAGCCAACAGCAACGTCACTGTTAAGTAGCACGAACACACAAACAGGGAAAGTTAATAGTTTAAATTAATATACATAGTGCTGCTACAAGAAAAGCAAAGCGTTCACATATAATATTGGTCTCTAAGGTTAATAAGCCACAAGAGAAGCTAAGCTTTCGCATATAAAGTTGATCTTTTTTGCGCGTGTTACACTTTAAGATATATCACACAAATGTGCCAGTAAAATTTTTAACAATGACATAAAAGTCTGATCTTCAGGGTTCGAAATTCTTCTAAATGGCTCTTCATCAAAGAGTAGATTTTTAAATGAGAGTCAAACGCTCTGTTATTTAAGGAATTCACGGTACATTCTCGCACATAGTTCAACTTATGTAAAAGGATATTTACTTTGATAGTAACGCTTTTCAATCCACCATTCGCAATATTTACCCGCGACCTGTTAGAAATATGTTCGTTTCAGCAGTTGCCAGAGAGCGCAGATAACAGGCGACACAGCGCTTGCGCAGCTACCATGACGTAGGAAGCCCGTATGTACATACGTGTAAAACATTGAAAGATCATACATTATATCATAAAAGAAACAAGATATCAGAGGATTCTCCAAGAGCATCGGAATTTCGTGAACCATACTAAACTGTGCACATTTAAAATACATACTTAAAGTGCACATTCGTATACCCAGATTCCCAGTAAAGTAGACCTCGAGCTGATACTAAGCTTTTCAGTGTGGTTTTTCGGAAGGCAAATTTTCTTGGAGCACCATTGCTGTATTATTTCATGTTTGGTTCTTTATTATGGCATAATGCCATACGTGCTTCGAAGATGAAAACGTGCACTTGAAATGCAGCGAACAATTGAAACTCGCCAGTTCTGTGGAATTAAACATTTCGTTTCAAATACATTGACTGCCTCTGCCGAAAAGGTTAGTAAAAGTCAAATTTCTTTAGCAAACAGACAAAAATAATTTCATTGTTCTGCAAAGCGATTAATGCTTGACTGCCAGAAAGGTGGAAATAAAATAAAGTCTGAAACTAATAACATATTTTAGCCTTCCGTAATTAGGCGAATGTATTTTAATGCACTTGATAGCGCCCGGCCACAGACATCAGTTTTGTTTTCATTTGACGTGAGAGTAACGTAGGGGAAACAGCAAAATCACTAAATGTAAACACGGGTCACGTGGAGACTATCCACTATAACTCAAGACTGCTCTGCGCATCAGCCCCGGATCTACGATATTTGCTAACCGGGTCAATACTTAAAAAAACAAAAAAATCGAATTTTCAAAAATATGTTCATCTTGTAGCGCACGTTTTTTGGAAAGTCTGAAACATAAAACAAATGTTTTCGAGGAAATGTAAGACATGTTATATGGTCATAAGTGTGCCAAAGTGCAGTGCTGTGCCTCGCCTCTTCAGACAGCATTCTTCTATCGCACGTTACTTTATTTCGCTCTGTGGAATTGAAACGTGTATACTTTGTAATGGATGTCATCAAACTATATTCAGGACCGTGGAAATTGAAATGTCCTGTGGTGCTTCTCCTGCTCCCAGACAGCTGGTTAGACAGCCTGCCCCTCTTGTAAAAAAATCTCGCAATTAATAGCGAATGGGATTATTTGTAATTTGGAGGACAAGAACTCTTCAGGAAATTTGCACTCTTTATTGACTGTTAGCTAATAACTTGCTGTTTTGTGTGACATAAAATTAAATATAGGGTACATAAAACCAATAAAGACAAGAGACACGCAAGAAAGTACACATTTCTTCAATCCTTAGCTCATAGCGTTTTTTTCTCTCTAATCTTGCTACAGCTTTACATGGCGTGCTTTCCTTTCTGCGAAAGAATCTATTACCTCACCAAAGTTCGTGAAACGTTTTGCTACATGAAAAATCGAAATGTTATCTAATACTGAAAAAGCTGTTGATACAAATAATACGCAAGACCGGTGTGGTTTCTCGATCTGATTACGTCTATTTTGTCACTGCTAGATAAAACAAAATAGGCATTTCTAATATTGCAGCAAGTTTGTAACACACACCAAATAAACGAGACTGTTTTGCCACAAATGGTCATTTTTATAACACGTCAAAATATAATTCACGAAGTACCAATATCAAATGTCTATTTGGCCTACTACAAGCAAAAAGCTTTATGTTAGGAAGTAGTTTCACATTTCATTCATACGCACCAGTTTCTCAAGCATAAGATCATAAAGTAGTATTACGAAATTTTTATATAAATTTGGAATTGTCTTATTCATCCATATTTGTGTGATGTCCCCATTTCCTCTCCTTCCTCGCTCTAACGAACAGTCTTGTCATCACCAGTTCTGTAACTATTCCTGCCATTGTCAAAATTTGTTCGCCGATTAACTTCGCTAACCCGGCCAGAATCACAGGTTTAGTTATCTCGCGATTATTCTCCGGTTAGGCGTTGTTACATGTTGTACAACACGCTTTCCGCGTTACTTCCAGAATAGAACTTAATCGGCTGTTAGCCGGGGACTGTACAACTGGTCCTTACTAGTGTAGCGATCTGGCCAAAAATTTCATTTCCTTGGATACAGCGAGAAGATAATACGTAATCTTTCTCACTTGTTATTCCTGTTAGTCGTTTATTTCCATTCTGGTAGTCTGAATCTATGGATTTCGCTAGTAATGATAACAACGCTGATAATTCGCAGCCGGCCGGAGTGGCAGGGAGGTTCTAGGCGCTACAGTCTGGAACCGCGCGACTGCTACGATCGCAGGTTCGAATCCTGCTTCGGGCATGGATGTGTGTGCTGTCCTTAGGTTAGTTAGGCTTAAGTAGTTCTAAGTTCTAGGGGACTGATGACCACAGCAATTAAGTCCCATAGTGCTCAGAGCCATTTGATAATTCTCAAACACAATCAACCACATAATCAGACAGCTACTGGCATTCACCCATTCGGCTTTACTCCGCTCAGCTCGTATAGCCCCGTCCTCTTTTGTCTGCGGAAAGTTTATTTCTAGATGCGACGAGGATTCTCCTGACAGGTACATCACGTACACTATGCACTCATTCAAAAATCAACTTATGATTCATTCAGAAACCAACTTAAAATGTGTTCAAAAACGAACAGGGATGCGTTTCAAAATCATATCAATAATCGGTAGACCAACGTGCACTGGATGCTAAGCGCTTTGTGAAACAAGCTTTTTTCCTCAAGAATATGAATTTGGCGCCCCCTTTTCCCGGTAGCATCTAGCTGTAGCCAGAAGCGGGAGAATCTACTGCTCAAACGCGACTCGACTGCGCATGTGCATGAGCCCACTCGTAACTGCTAAAACGAACCTAATGTAAACAATTGTGACTTCACGCTCATCAGAGGTAATTTGTTGTCGCTTGCATGACCCGTATGTGTCGTTGTTGTGTATGGCACATTTCCTTTGCAATTTAAGTTATTTTCGTTTTTTCTCTCGTTTATGTTTTATTGTTGATGTGTTGTTCTGCAGTAGCGGGATACAGTAATATCCTTTGTTAGAGTATCGGTTTTACCAGTCAAAATTACAAAAAATTTAACGGAAAACTAAAACGCTGAAAATTTTTCGGAATTCTAAAAAATTCCCAGGTTTTCCCCGGATCGTATACACCCTGTCCATCTGTTACAAATGGACAAATCAAGATTACCACTACATTTTTGGCAATGTACTTCGCAAGGTAAAAGATGCGTTGGAAGACCTGCAAAACGATGGAAGGACCAGGTGTAGCTGCAACAGGTTGAGGGAAAGCCTAATGTCTGACAGAAGAAGAAATTATGTTCATTCAAAACGTTGCACAGATTGCAGTTCCTTTGCAGCGTCTTCAACAAAAGAGTGTTCCATTTCAGTAGACTCTACAGTGTCACATCGCTTTTCAAAAACTGAAAGATGCTTCACTGGGTGACCATTGTTTGGTACATTTTGATCCTGCTAAGTCACTTGTGCTTGCAGTTGATGCATCCTCTTATGAGACTGGCACTGTTCTCTCACACAAGAGTTAGATCACTGGACAGTCCAATTGAATTTGCATCCAAGCTCCTCAACGAAGCACACTGCAACTACTTACAGATTGAGAAGAAAGTTCTTGCTGTTGTACCGGGTGATCAAAAAGTCAGTATAAATTTGAAAAGTTAATAAACCATGGAATAATGTAGGTAGAGAGGTAAAATTGACACACATGCTTGGAATGACATGGCGTTTTTAGGGTTACCTGTAGTCGCAAGTGTATCGTGATCGACCGACATCTCTAGGGATGCTGAAAGACAACATCCGACGCCAATGCCTCACCATAACTCCGGACAGGCTTTACAGTGCTGTTCACAACATTATTCCTTGATTACATCTATTGTTGAGGAATGATGGTGGACATATTGAGCATTTCCTGTAAGAAACATCATCCTTGCTTTGTCTTACTTTGTTATGCTAATTATTGCTATTCTGATCAGATGAAGCGCCGCCATCTGTCGGACATTTTTTGAACGTTTGTATTTTTTTGGTTCTAATAAAACCCCATGTCATTCCAAGCATGTGTGTCAATTTGTACCTCTCTAACTACATTATTCCATGATTTATTCAGTTTTTAAATTTATACTGACTTTTTGATCACCCGGTATATAGGTGACCAAATTCCACCAATACTTGTAAGGCAGAAAATTCTAAATGGTGATAGGCGATGAGCCTCTCATCACATTACTCCACCCTTCAAAGCCAGTCCCTCCACACACAGCACAAAAATTGCAGTGTTGGCCTCTGCTCCTCTCAAGTTATCAGTACAAAACTGTGTGCAGGTCAATGGCTGAGGATTTGAATCCAGACACTCTCTCTTGCCTACCAGTTGGCACTGATTCTGCATTCGATGTCTCAGGGGATTCTTATTTCCACATTGATGTTCCGTACTATGAAACATATGCTGGTTTTCCCACTGGCCATCCACAGATTGCTCAGGCAACGGCTACAGACCCCAATCTCAAGATTCTGTTGCTGTACCTCTGCATCAATTGCCCACACTTAGTAAGCAGATTAGTGATCCAGTTGCATACTGTTATTTAGCTCTTTGGCTCAACTTATCTGTCCAGCAGGGTGTTATCTTATTACTCACAGACAATGATCAGTCATTTGTGGTTGTGCCAAATCTGCTTCAGAAGGAAATTCTTCGCTTCTCCATCAGGTACAATGAGACATTGTATGCACTAAGCAGCTCACCCAACACCATTACACAAAGGTTGATGTGGACACTCAAACAGAACAATTGACTTTACATTGTTCCGACATGTGCCAAACACAAGGCTACTTTGCCACAGAAATTTTTTGAGTGGTCCAAGCTCAGATCCCCTTGGTAATGTCTGCATATAGACTTCACAGGTCCCTACTGGAATTCTCATTGGCTTACTGACGTAGACACATTTAGCAAGTTTCCATTTGTGGTGACCATGCAATCCACCACAACAGCTAGTACTATCAATGATTCTGGCATCAATTTTCTGCACTGAGAACCTACCGGAAGTACTTGTTTCAGACAATGGACCCCACTTCACATTGGTAGAATTTCAGCAGTTTTATCAAGTCAATGGCATCGAGCATGTGATGACAACACTGTTCCACCCTCAATCTAACAGTGAAGCAAAACACTTCATCAGAACATTCAAGCAACAGATGAACAAGTTACATGCTTCCCATACGCAGGAGCAGGCATTAGTGCTCTTCCCAGCCATGTAACGGCAAGTCACCAGTGGAACTTTTACATCAGTACTGACTTGGGACACTGCTTAAGGTGCATTCTAAGTTTAATGTAAATGATTTGGTCATTTTCAGAGTTTTTGGCAGACACAAGCACTGGAAACGAGGAATTATCACCAAAGTCTTGGGTCACTCTTTATGTGTCTTATAGGGTCCCACCGGGCTGCAGAAGCACCATCGGAATCACCTTCACTTGTGTGGGCTGCATGATCCTGCCATGGGTTTTTCATTTGCATAATCATTGTCGAGGACAACCCCTACAGCCTAAGCTGTCTTTGACTCCGTCGGGTCCTGTGACACTGGTGCTGGATGAAGACATTGACAATTACATCCCTGTGCAAGCAAATGTGCCCAGTGAATGTATTTATTTCAAGTGGCAGAGAGTACAGCAATTAATTTCAAATCATGTTTATTGCAAATTCAGATTTCGGTCACCTTCAGTGCAGCAAATTTAAGTTAAAACATTGAATCACTTATATTCACACATGTCCCAACTGGACTATTCATGTTTTCAACTCTTTCAGTTGCTTCTCTGCACCAGGGATGCCTATTACTACATCCTCCACATGGAGTCTGTGTGATGCTCAACCAGTATATCTGTACGATCCTCCTGTGTGAAGCATTTCTTAAACATGAAATTTAAAGCTTCAGCTTTACTTTATCTCTCTTCTACTGCCACATGAGGCTGGTCAATGTTTGGATGGATAGAAACCTTTGTCTCACTCAGTGATGTTACATGGGACCAGAGTCTTCTCGTATTCTCATTAAGATCTTTCGCTGAAGTATTACAGCGGAAGTTGTTGTATGCTTTGTGCACCATTTTTTTTTTCATTTCCTTTCCTCCTCCTCCTCTCTCTCTCTCTCTCTCTCTCTCTCTCTCTCTCTCTCTCTCTCTCTCTCTCTCTCTCTCTTTTTCTTACACAAATGCATGTATTTCAACTAACTTTAGCCAGTAGACATTTCTACATTCTCACATTCTTCCTGAACTGAGAGTATTTTCTTATTAAACCGTGGAGGGGGGATAGGAGGGGTCATTTGATCCTTAATCACTTACTTGGCTCGTACTTCTTTAGGGCACAATTTACAATCAGTTTAAACTTTGCCCATATTTGTTCTGCATCCATCATAATGGAACTAAAAGATGTCCTTTCACTATCTAAGTAGGATGCTAACAACTGCTTCTCTGCTCTTTCCAGCATAAGTACTCTCTCAGCCATCTTAATGGCTTTAGTAGCTTTAGTTAACATCATCATTATGATGAAAGTGCAATAACTAATAATTGTCTCTGTACTGGCACTGTTGATAAGATCATGCCTCTACTTTTTTTTAGAAGGTATAAAATATTTCCAGTGGGTGAGGGGTGTCATACTAGCTGCTCAAGACATTTTCAGAAAATGCATTCAGAACTACTTCATAAGACTGTCTGTCCATACCAACTGCAATGAACTGATAGATGTTTCAGTCATTAGAACGAAGTTACCTCCAATAAGTATTGCATGATCAGAGTACTTCTACACTACTGAGCAAAGACTTTCTTTTAATGATTCGACAACTTTTGTGGTAGAATCGGGTGTTGGATAAAAACATCTGATGGTTAACTTGAGCTCACCAAGGCCAGTTACTCATCTCCAGAGAACTTCACACTCATACTCAATTTCAACCTTGACATGCACAATATTTTTCTCGACTGCAATGAACATTACCCCTTTGTCTTTTCAATATTTGTTCCTTGCCTTGTTAAATATTTTCAAGCTATCTAATTTGGGTTTCATCCAGTTCTAAGTTCTGAGAATAATTTCAGTGCGACAATTTTCCTGGAGGGCAGTAAATTCAAGAACTTTGTTACAACTGCTGCTATCCAAATTTTGACAGTTTAAGTGTCTGTATTCTGTTTATGATCTAATTTCACTCTCTGTATATCAAGTGATGATTGTTCATCAGAGGACTTCAAATTATCACCAAGGCTAAAATAAACCTGATATGCACTCCGAAAGTACTCTGCTATACAGTAGCTGCATCCTATGTGTAGTGCATCCCTAATCTATCAAGGCCATTCCTATAATTTTCCAGCTACAGTGCAGATTCATAAACTGCAGCCCAGACCGTTGCAGAATCAACAGAGCCTCTAGTTGAGACCCTCCACTCAGCTCCAAAGCAAAGGACCTTGATAAATTCTGTATACAATATTGCAAATCGTGAGCTCTGCTCGCATCCTGTCAGCAAAGCCAGCAGCCTTCACCACTTCCACTAGCTGCTTTTACGAACTGAGGATGGTCTCAGAACCTGAACGACGGTGCCGACATGAAAGACAACTTGTGATGATTGTACCCTGCACCCTCAATAGCTACAGGTAGTGCCTCCTCCACATCTTTGATGAGGTAATAGGAGGAATGCATTGTTCAGAAATCACAAGAGGAGGAAGTATACGGAAAAGGCCTGGAAACATGGGAAGTTTCCAAAATTATATCATAGACAGATATTAGATTGTAACATGTACCCAGGTGCAGATACAGACTATTGCAATTTAGTAATGAGGATGAGTAGAATGAAATTTAAGAGAAAGACCTGGCAAATCAGCGTGGAAAGATATGGAATACTGAAGTACCATGGAATAACATGATTTGTCTGAAATTCTCTGAGACTGTAGACACTGCAATAATGAATACCACAGTAGGGAATTCAGTTGAAATGGATTAACATTTATGAAAAGGGCAATTAGAGAACTTGTACAGATGAATATATGTACAAGGACACACTGTCAAAATATTAATAGTAAATTGTCGAAGTATTCATAACAAAGTTCCTGAATTTACTACTCCTCAGGAACTTCTGCTCAAATTATTTTTGTAACTGAGAGCTGGCTGAAACCTGAATAGAAAGCCATGAAATATTTAGGGAGTCATGCAACACATATCACAAATCAAGTTAGATGCCATAGGAGGGACAGTGTTCATTGGAGTGGACAAAAGTATTGTGTCTATCTAGGTAGAAATTGAGTCTGAATGTGAAGTTACCTGAACACATGTAACAGATTTACATAAACTCATATAATTATTGATTGTTTTTACCACCTACCTGATAACTATGACAATAGCTACTACAGTTAATAAATCCACCAAGATGCGTAGCAAACCATTTTTGCTAGAAAGAGCAGATCAGCAGTCGTTAGCACCCCACTTAGAAAACGAATGGAAATCATTTAGTTCCAGTATGATGGATGTATAGGAGTTACAGGTAAAGTTTAACCAGATTGTAAATTGTGCCCTGGAGAAACACGTGCTGGGTAAGTGAATAAGTGGATTAAGGATGGAAAAGACCAACTGTGGTTCAATAACAAAATGCAAAAATTGCTGAGGAAGCACGGACTCTCGTAAAAATCATGCACTGAGCAAGATGCCGCAGTGGTTAGCACACTGGACTCGCATTCGGGAGGAAAACGGTTCAAACCCACATCTAGCCATTCTGATTTAGGTTTTCCATGATTTTCTTTTATTATTTCAGGCAAATACTGGGGTGATTCCTTTGGAAGTGCATGCTTGACATCCCCCCCCCCCCCCCCAAGTCAACCAACCAATCAAAAATCATGCAAATAATTTATAAGCAAAAGTTGGTAGAAATTTGTGCATCTGTAAGAATATCGGTACACAGAGCATACAACTACCACTGTTGTACCTTAGGGAGAGATCTTGCCAAGAAGCCAGACATATTCCGGTCCTACGTAAAATCACTAAGTGGGGCAAAGGCTTCTATCCAGTCACTTGTTGACCAGTCTCATGTGGTGATAGAAGACAACAAAAGGAAAGCCAAAGTTTTAAATCTCATGTTTAAGTAATCATTAATGCAGGAGGACCACACAAACTGTGGTGTAATATGGGATTCTTCAGAATAACACATTATATCTTCATCCTCCTTGGCTGAAGAAAGATGTTCATGGTAAATGGAAACATAATTTACGTAGTTTAAGTGTGAAAAATCCCACTATGCGCACTTTGGTTTAACATACGTACAGATGGATGTGAAAGCTGCCAGTTCCAGACATTCAGCAAGTCACAACAGCAATTGTGCATCTCCACCTACAAAAGGTTGCAAAACAGAAATGATGTATTATATGTTATGTATAACAAGAGTTTTATAGTTTTCCCATACTACTACACATCAGGGTTGTACGACTTTATATTGAACGTTACATCCCATAAGTCAGCAGTAGCTTATAGAGATAGTGACAATACATTGATGTACTTGTTACGATCACTAGTTGATGAATGACAAACATTTTGTTACCCCATACATCCATGATTACAAAGGGTTTAACATGTAAGAAAAGGAACAGATATTTTGATGAGCCAATTATCTGGCTGCCATAGCTGACAATGCTGTTATCTTTGGAGAGAGGGAGAGCATTAGTGAAGTGTTTAATAAATGAAGAGCTACAATAAGGAAGGAGACTCAAATTCTCTCTGAAGAGAGGGGGTTGGGTTGTTTTGGGGGAGGAAACAAAACTCCGAGGTCATCGGTCTCATCGGGTTAGGGAAGGATGGGTAAGGAAGTCGACCATGCCCTTTTCAAAGGAACCATCCTCGCATTTGCCTGAAGAGATTTAGAGAAATCACGGAAAACCTAAATCACAATGACCGGATGCGGGATTGAACTGTCGTCCTGCCGAATGTGAGCCCTGTACTAACCACTGTGCCATGTCACTCGGTCTGAAGAGATAATGTTATGAATAAAAAATACAGCAAAAAGGCTACAGTTATTAATATATTAATGATTCTTAGCAAAAACAAAAAGGAATGGTGTGGCATTAAGTAGAGGTGTCTTAACATACAGTTAAAGAGACGCGTAAATATAGTTTAAAAGAAAACTTAGAATTATTCTCATTAGAACTCGATAAGAGGCTTTTAATAAATAGTGCAAATATTCATCAAAGGAAGTGAAGATTAAAGTACCTTCTCCTCCAACTGCTCTCTGGCATGATTTTTAGTGTGGGCAAAATATGATTGCTGTTAACAAAAAAGGAAAATAAATCAGGTAAGCGAGTAGTAGGAAGTAAATCCTGAGTGAATAGTAATTAACATATGGTATTTATAGAAAGGTAGTGTATAGGATTGCCTCAAGTATAGGTAAAAATTATAAGCATCTGTTTAAGAACTGACAAACCAGGTAGAGTCAGCAGGTTACTGGGAAACTTCTTTTCTGAGAAGTGTGCTGCTATTAAAGGTTTAAGATGGGGTTACCCAATTCTAGGTAGGTGTTCGAGAGTAAAGTTCATGCAGACCTATGAAAGGTATCACCTATGCCTATGTCAGGTGAATCCACAGAAGGAATAATCTGGACTGTTTCTTTAATGTAAAGGGGGAACAGAGGGACATAAGGTATTTATACAGCATTTGCCCATAGAATATAGTGTAAGTGCAGCTCTTACAGAAGTAGGAAGCTGCCAGTGAAAGTCATTCTGCTGAAGTGCTCTCCAAAACAGTTAGAAGCTAATAGACTTATCTGGGCACTGAAAATCCTTTGCATCCATGTTTCCACATATATTTGGTTTACTATTGATCTGAGATTACAGAGAGAGAGAGAGAGAGAGAGAGAGAGAGAGAGAGAGAGAGATGTAATTATAAAATGTCAGGTAAAGATGATTTTTTCTACTTCAATAGATCAATAGATTTGAAAAACTTTTGATAATGGGATCAATAAGTTCAAAGTAAAGAAACTGCAGTTGCATTGGAGTAAATATAATATAGCCTGATTAAACATTTCAACTACTGCTCATACTCTTCTCAACAGAAAAGAATTATCTGTTGGATCTTCACAAACAATGGAACAAAAATACTTACAATGTTACTATATGCTTTGTCTGTCCAAGCTGAATTAGTTGATGGAGACTGATTTTCGTTCCACCTTTATCCTCTTAGGCTCACAAAAGATGTTCATGATAAATGAAAATGTAGTTTAGGTTGTTTTAAGTGCAAAACATTCCACTGTGTGTGTGTGTGTGTGTGTGTGTGTGTGTGTGTGTGTGTGTGTGTTTGTTGGTTTAACATAATTATGTATAGATGGAGGGCGAAAGCCACCAGTTCTAGAAACTGGCAAGGCATGATGGCAGCTGCATGTCTCCACCTGCTGTGGAAGCTCGTTTATGCTATGGCATCATGGCTTTAAGTGCCTTGGAAGAAAAGGAGGCTGGTAAGAATGAAAATGACAGAACAGGTGAAGATCAGATTTGAGAACTTTCACTCCCCCCCCCCTCCCCCAACACACACACACACACACACACACACACACACACACACACACCTATACACTTTAAACCACCATGAGATGCATGGCAGAGGGTATGTCCAATTGTACCAGTTATTACGGTTTCTTTCCATTCCATTCCATTCATGTGTGGAGCATGGGAAGAATGGTTGTTTGAATGCCTCTGTACATGCAGAAATTATTCTAATCTTATTCTCATGATCCCTATGTGAGCAATATGCAAGGGTTTGTAGTATATTCCTAGAGTCATCATCATTTAAAGCTAGTTCTTGTTAAGAGATTTTCTTGGAATAGTTTATTATGTCTGCAAGAGTCTTCCAGTTCAGTTCCTTCAGTGCCTCTGAGACATTCTCATTCGATGAAACAAACCTGTGACCATTCGTCCCACGCACTTGAGTAATATTCTAGGACCAGTCACAAGAGTGATTTGCAAGCAATGTCCTTTGTAGACTGCACTTCCCCAGTATTCTACCAATAAACTTAAGTCTACCACCTGCTTTACCCACAACTGAGCCTATGTGATCATTTCATTTCATATCCCTACGAAGTGTAACACCCATGTATTTGTATGAGTAAGGCAATTTCAACAGTGACTCATTGATATTATAATCATAGGATATTATGTTTTTTCATTTTGTGAAGTGCACAATTTTACATTTCGAAACATTTAGATCAAGTTGCCAATCTCTGTACCACTTTGAAATCTTCTCAAGATCTGACTGAAAATTTATGCAGCTTCTTTCAGATAATTCTTTATTATAGATAGCTGCATCATCACCAAAAAGTCTGAGGTTACTATTAATATTGTCTGCAAGGTTATTAATATGTAACATGAACAGCAAGGATCCCAATACACTTCCCTAGGTCCACATGACATTATTTCTACAGCTGACAATGACTCTTCATTCAAGATAATACACTATGTCCTCCTTACCAAAACGCCCTCAATCCACACACAAATTTCACTTGATATCCCATATGATCATACTTTTGACAATAAGCATAGGTGTGGCACAGAGTCAAATGCGTTTTGGAAATCAAGAAATACTGATCTTCCTGACTGCCTTGATACAAAGCTTTCAGTATATCATGTGAGATAAATGCCAGTTGCATTTCATATGATCAATGTTTTCCAGTTGTGAATTACTCAGAACTATTCATTATGAAAGATCTATTCATTGCAAATTGAAATCGAGGCTGCTGTGGCCTCAGTTGGAGTAATGCTTGTACATGCCTAAGTTAGATTGGAATATCTGTCATTGTAACTATGTTCATTCTACATGACTACTTATAACACACTGACAACAGCTGCGCTGTCAGTTGAAATCTAGATATGTAATGCAATAAAAAAGATAAATGACATTAAGAATGATGCTGATCACCTTTCTGTCCTAGAAATTTGAATAGCCATAAACTTACTATCAAAACTAGTGATCACAAAGTAGATGATAAGGAACTCTTCTGCCATGGATGTAAAAAAAAAAAAAAAAAAAAAAAAAAAAAAAAAAAAAAAAAACACGAAAGACAGACATAGCAAAGAGAACATAAAAATCCAACTAGCACAGGCTAAGAGGGATTCCTGGCCATATGCAAGAGAAATCTGAAAAAGTCCTAATAGTGGTACAATGGGAAGTATCTCTACCTTTCACTTTACATAGGTTTGCAGAGTATTGATGGCTGTAGATGTAGACAAGCAACTTACCTGTAATTATAGACCAATCTCACACCTTCCCATGTTCTCAAGAAGTTTTAAGAAAGTAGCTTGTAACAGAACAATGTACCATCTTTCTGAAAATAATCTCTTAACACAAACTCAGTTTGACTTTCATCATGGCTTATATATGGTCTCATGAACTCAATTCTCACAGAACTAAGCAATAAAAAAATACCCTGTTGGCATTTTCTGTGATCTTGCCAAGGCTTCTGATTGTGTAGAGTATACAATTCTGCTAGGGAAACTAAAATGATATGGCACTAAAGGTCTTTCGCTTGCTTTTAATGGAATTATACCTTAACAGTAGAAACCAAAAGGCCACTTTAGTAAAAGATAGGAAGGGAATAAGATTACACTCAGAGTGGGGTAACATTAAATTTGGTATGCCACAAATTTGTTGTTTTGCCCACTCCTGTTCTTGGTCTGCGTAAATGATTTACTCGGGAAACTAAAGGACTCTTCAAAAACTGTAATGTTTGCTGGTGACAAATATACTGATGAAAGGTCAAAACTCACCTACATCATGCGCATGCCCAACCTCCCACAGAGATGTGGGGGGGGGGGGGGGGGGAGAGGGGGGGGGGGAGAGAGAGAGAGAGAGAGAGAGAGAGAGAGAGAGAGAGAGAGAGAGAGAGAGAGACTAATGGAGCCTGGAGCCTGTTTACAACTGATCCACAGCCCATAGTTTAACTCTTAATCTTACAAAAATTCATATTGTGCCACTCCAAACAAATAAAAATGACTGCACTTATCAAAAGTAGAGAGCAATGGGCATACATGGACAAGTCTCCACATGTGAAGTTCCTGGGTATCCAGGTGGGTAATGAACTGAGGCAGCAACAGCATGTTGGCAAGTTAAGTAAAAAGCTCAGTTCTGTCAATTTTGCACTTGGAAATCTCCCTCACTGTGTTGACACGCAGACAGGATTGCTGACATTCTTTCACTCATTTCTGTGCAATGGCATAATCTTCTGGGGTCTTTGCAGACAAGAGGGGAAAAAGAAGTTATTTTACACGGGTGCGCATATGAATATTCTGTAAAGTTGATATCCAAACATTTTGTACAGGTCTCTTCAGAATCATCAAGATTCACTCTTACATGCTAAGAGAGATACTTCCTGATGGTATCTGTGGTTAGTAACAAGAGTGTGTTTACGATGAACTCAGCAATTCACAACAACGGTATTAGAAGTAGAAATGATTTCCATACAGACTATGAATCCCTATCTAGAGTTCCAAAATTAATTTTATATTCTGACATAAGAATCTGTAACAGGTTGCTAGTGGCATCAGACAACAAATAGAAAATTTTCAAATATTTAAACATAGAATAAAAAAAAAAAACCTCATTACCAACTGCTCCTACAATTTATCAGAATACGTAACTTTAATAGCGGATAGATACTGACTTTGTCAGTAATAGACAGCAAATCATGTCTGTGTAAAATCACATAAATGTGATGAATGAAGTATTAAATAAAAACAGCAATAGCTAAGTAGTAAATGAGGAGTGTCAGACTTTTTTTCTTTTCTTTCAAGTAAATCTTTTTCTGCTAACATAAATTTATAAAGTAATCTAAAAGTAATTACAACAATTATTAGCTTGAGTAGCATGGTGTTAGTCATAATTTGTTGTTAGTCTACTTCACAGAAGCAGCCAGAAGTGGTTGCTTTCCTTGTTTATTATAACTTGGCTCTTTCCACATCCCCAAATGCTCTCCTTGATAATGGATGGATGGATGGATGGATGGATGGATGGATGGATGTATACTAAGAAAATGCAGTCAGTCTACAAAGGACACTGCTTGCAAATCAGTTGTGCATCTCAAAAAAAAGTGTGTGGGACTCATACCAAACAGGACTGACAGGAGAAATGTACACAAATAGGAGGGGCATAAATGGTCAAAAATGCATTTTTCTTGTTCAGTAACAGATGAAAATACATAAAGACACAATACTATTTTAAGAAGTTCTTAATTTTGATTTATGTTAGTGAATTTGGCCGACAGCTTACGTCATGGGCAGAGTGGTATGTAGTGCGGTCACTGCAGGGTTAATAGAAATGAGAGAGGGGAGGGGGGAATATGTTATTGTTTGCCTTCCAATGCTGACAGTTCACAAATAGCACTGATCAGCTTCTGTAGTATAAATGTCAAATGCAAGTAACATGGATTCAAGAGGTCATCTTCAAGTATGGTACATGTTTATAGCAAGTAATAAGGAATCAAATTAAGGCTATTATAATACATGCAATGAGTAAATAAAAATAACATTCAAACATTTATGATCATGTTTCACATTGCAATTACTGTTAGTATGTTATATTAATCAATAATTTATGTATGTTACCAATTAACAATAAGAGCATTGTGGGAAGGTGTGGTAAAGTGGCCAGGATGGGGAAATTGACCATTGGATGTCTTTTGATCTGAACAGCACTGCTGCTTGCCAAGAAGAGAACAGACGAGATCTAATGTACATCATCATTGTTGTTGGTGAGGCTGACAGAGCAAGCTTGTTCCATTATTTTTTTGTAAAATCTTTTTTGTTTTTGTTTGTGAGTAGTCTGTCATAATATAAGTCATTTATTATATTCTTGTTACATCACTTGGATGAAGAATAATAATTTGTGCATCATCACTGTTTCAACAACCTCTTTTGGCATACAAACATAGTTCATGGTTATTTATTTCAGTTTGATAGTTCCTCCTGTGGATCACTAATGCCGACATAGCATACAGTCTGGAAAAGTGGCCACACAACTTATTGGGAAAAGTGACACAGTTGTTCACCCAAATAAGAGTTAGTTACTTTCACATATCATGCAAAATATTGCAGATAAGACTGACTTTTACATCCTTTTATATATGCAAAGCTTCCAACCACCATTCTATCACTTCATGTCAATTTTGAATTAATAAAGTTATATTATTTAAAAGCGTCCCTGTTCTGTAATATCTTGCCTAGTACAAAAGTCTGATTCAAAATGGTGCGATGCAGTTGCTTAATATTCTTTCAGATAGTAGGGCGTGAAGTCAGATCAACAAACATGGGATCCTGTTGCGATGCCACTAGCCACAGTACCCGCTTCAGTGTAGAAAACTGTCACTATGTAAGGCTTCAGAAAAATGCACATAGATCCAACACGTCACTTTATCACTTAAAGTATTTGGTGTGATACCTAAAAATATGTAGTTTCAAAATGTTTAAGTAGTAAGCTTCTACCAGTAACCATGGTTTGGTAAAAACTGAATTTCTCTTTGAGTGGCCACTATGCCCCATCCCACCGTTTCCCTCACCTTCCGATGTGGCCCTAGTGTTGCCCTATAATGTCAATATTAGCTCTTTAGCAAAACAGTTTGACAACCACTGCTCTAGAGGGTACACACAATACATCCTGTGGAACCCCACTTACAATATTTCAAGAACCAGTACTAAGTGAAAAATCTAGACACACTCTTGACTCTCCTACATATTGCTACAGTAGGGATCAGAAGGACAAGAGCACACTAATTGCAACATGTACAGGGCTATTACAAATGATTGAAGTGATTTCATAAATTCACTGTAGCTCCATTCATTGACATATGGTCACAACACACTACAGATACGTAGAAAAACTCAAAGTTTTGTTCGGCTGAAGCCGCACTTCAGGTTTCTGCCGTCAGAGCGCTCGAGAGGGCAGTGAGACAAAATGGCGACAGGAGCCAAGAAAGCGTATGTCGTGCTTGAAATGCACTCACATCAGTCAGTCATAACAGTGCAACGACACTTCAGGATGAAGTTCAACAAAGATCCACCAACTGCTAACTCCATTCGGCGATGGTATGCACAGTTTAAAGCTTCTGGATGCCTCTGTAAGGGGAAATCAACAGGTTGGCCTGCAGTGAGCGAAGAAACGGTTGAACGCATGCGGGCAAGTTTCACGCGTAGCCCGTGGAAAATTGGCTCATGCCACAACTGGAGACCGACAGCGGCGACTTCATCTTTCAACAGGATGGTGCTCCACCGCACTTCCATCATGATGTTCGGCATTTCTTAAACAGGAGATTGGAAAACCGATGGATCGGTCGTGGTGGAGATCATGATCAGCAATTCATGTCATGGCCTCCACGCTCTCCTGACTTAACCCCATGCAATTTCTTTCTGTGGGGTTATGTGGAAGATTCAGTGTTTAAACCTCCTCTACCAAGAAACGTGCCAGAACTGCGAGCTCGCATCAATGATGCTCTTGAACTCATTGATGGGGACATGCTGCGCCGAGTGTGGGAGGAACTTGACGATCGGCTTGATGTCTGCCGAATCACTAAAGGGGCACATATCGAACATTTGTGAATGCCTAAAAAAACTTTTTGATTTTTTGTATGTGTGTGCAAAGCATTTTGAAAATATCTCAAATAATAAAGTTATTGTAGAGCTGTGAAATCGCTTCAATCATTTGTAATAACCCTGTACAGAGACATTTCGAGCAGTCATTCCTCCCAAGCTTCATATGTGATTGGAATGAGAGGCAGCCCTAACATGTGGTATCATTTTAAGTACCTTCTGCCACCCACTTCAGAGTTGTTTGCTGAATCTGTTTGTAGATGTAAATTGACTTCCTCTACTTCTACTGTTACTTCCCCTCCTCATCCTCCTCCTCCTCTTGTGCCTTTGTCCTGCATTCTTGCATGGTCAGCACAGTTATTAATGGATTTGGCGTGGTTAATGTAAGGGGTAGCCGAATGCCCTTCCTGTTGCCACACTGTTACCTCATCACAAGGATGGAATATGTGTAACCACTGTCAGTGTGTAGTGATATTCATATAAAAGTGTGCAAAAGTTTTCTAAATGTTTGAGAATTATGCAACACAGGTAGTACTTGGGTACCAGTCTGGTATTCACCTAGTGTGGTGCAGGAAACCTAAAAACCTCATCTAGACCAGCTGGCACACTGACTTGTTCATCCACTGGGTGGATTAGAGCTAGGGCTGGTGCGCCTCCTTTTCCTGGGAATGGCATTAATACTCACAGCTATCCGGAGAGCTTTAAATATAAACTGACTTGTTCCACGTTTTCAGGGAAGTATGTGACAAACCCAGCATAGGTCACGTATTCATTTTGCCTATTTTCTACTATAAACAAAAATTTCATTTTCATATATTTGTGAAAGCACCTTTCAAATTATCAAATAGTCATTCAAATAAATATCCATAATATACAGATGTATAAGTATAGTACCCAAATAAAGAAACATGATCCCGGACAGTTTCTGTATCATGGGTGCAGCTGCTTCATGTGTTTCAATGCAATTTTGTAAACATCTTTATGGCAACACCTCTTCATGGCTCGACATACTGCCATCATTTTTGCTTACAGCCATTTGTGCTTCATCGTTGAAAGCTGTCAAAACCTCTTCCAGATGTCATGGATTACCTTAAGCTGACTCAACTGTAGGAGTCTCTTAGTAGTAAAGAATAAACGTACTGAAACTTCATGCATGATGCAGCATTTTTTCATGTATCTCAGTGTTTATGATGTCATAGCTCTTGAACTAGTATGTGGATACTATCAGCCAAACGTAGTGTGAAAAGAGTAAGTAGAAAAGAAGTAATAAATTTAAATGTAATGCACAATGGTGGAATTTTTCACACACCTCAGTGTTTAAGACATCATATCTCCTGAAGTATGGATGGTACCATTATATACTAAGGGATGGACGGTGTACAGTGCACATAGACTTTGGAGAGTGCTGAGTGAGTCTCAGCAGAGGACACAATTGAAAAGGCTGTGTCGCCAGATGTACTCCATGGCATGACACAAGCGAAGAGCTCTACTGTGTCCAGACTAAGCACCTGCAACTCTCGCTTCCTGCGAAGCATACTGGTTCAAATGGTTCAAATGGCTCTGAACACTATGGGACTTAACATCTGTGGTCATCAGTCCCCTAGAACTTAGAACTACGTAAACCTAACTAACCTAAGGACATCACACACATCCATGCCCGAGGCAGGATTAGAACCTGTGACCGTAGAGCATACTGGTACAGCGGGCCCCGGACTGAGTAGGGGGCAGCCTGGCCGGTCATCCCAGAAACACAGACGCTTTCCAGAAACCACCAGGAGGCGTCCACGGCGCCGCAAGAGGTCGCTACAGCTGCGGACCTCTTTCCTTCCGCTCGACACGTGACTGCAAATACAGCGAGCCATATCCATGTGCCAAGCAGTATTTAGCCTGGCGCAGGAGCCTGGAGAGGCAGTTCACGCCGAGCGAGCCCACTGGTGTCATCGTAGCCGCCGCGCCATCGTCCACCGCTGCCAGCGTACCGGAGCCATCCCCGCAAGGCCTCTACTCGTCCTCGGACTCAGGTGATGGCAACGTGGACTCTGCGCCGCTCTTCATGAGATGCCCGGGGCTTGGTTTGGTGGAGTTGTATAGTTACTACAGACAATTTATGTTTGGAAGAATCTCTGATTTAGTTATTGGTAGGCTTGGAGGATCAGTCCTACCTCACGAATATTGTTTTGTAAATTTTGAAAAAAGACTTTAGTTTAAATAAAAACACTATAACTCACACTCTGAGATTTTCCTATCAGCGGACGGTGGATATATTAAGCTCGGCTGTCAATACTGAGCAGTGTGCCGGAAGCTGATATCGAAATACATGGGTGCCAACGATGAAGGCACACCCGACCCCGTGGTCAGTCTGAGAGCCATCAGTTTATACAAAGGTAATATTGCGAAGTTCCATGCGAAGGTAATGAAACTGAAGGTGATAGACTGAAGCTGGACTAGTGTCCTTAGGAAGCGAATGAAGGTCAAGCTTAACATGGGCCACTTCACGAAGCCTAGGTGGTGAAGGGTCCACACCCACCGGGAAAGTTGCAGGTAGTGTGAAGTTAAGCAGCTGTAGCAAGTGCCAAAAGCGGACTCCAGGAGATAACAGAGAAGAGAGACGCGGCCCATACTTATGATCAAAGGAATCATCAAAGAAGGAGGCATAGGAAGGGTGGCCACACATGGCAGACAAACGGCATGCTACCTGCTGAGGAGAAAGTCATGGAAGTAGGACAGTGGTAGTTCAGCAGCTTCAGCATAGAGATTCTCAACTGGGCTAGTGTAAAAGCCATCTGTGACCAAATGGATGCCATGCTGGTGGATAGTGTTGAGGTGGTGTACGAGGGATGGGCGTGCAGATGGCTAAACAAAGCACCCATAGTCGCGTTTCAAACGGACAAGGGACAGGTACAAACGGAGGAAGGTGGTTCGATCGGCACCCGTAGGAAGTACCATTGAGGACACGTAGGACGTTGAGGAACCATGTATAGGGGGCTGACAGTTAAGACACATGGGACGACCAAGAGAGTTTCCTATCTAGGATGAGCCCCAGGAATTTCGTAGTTCCAACGAACCGAGGGGCAACAGGCCCAAGATGTAAAGATGGTGGGAGAAACCACTTGCATCACCAGAAATTTATACAGACGGTTTTGTCAGTGGAAAAGTGAAAGCCATTGTCAATGTTCCAAGAGCAAGAATGATCAAGGCATTGCTGAAGACGCCACTCAGCAAGACAGGTCCGTGGAGAACTGCAATAGATGGCAAAATCATCAATAAAGAGGGAGCTGGCGACGCCCAGCAGGAGACATGCTATTATAGGGTTAATGGCTATAGCGAAGAGGACGACACTCAGGATGGAACATTGAGGCAAACAGTTTTCCTGGCTAAAGGTGTCCGACAAGGCAGAACCTACACGTACCTTGGAAACTCGATCTGTTAAAAATGCCTGAAGGAAACAGGGCAGGTGGCCACGGAAGCCCCACGTGTAAAGAGTACAGGGGATACCTGTTCTCCAGCAGGTGTCACAGGCCTTCTCCAAATCGAAAAGCGCTGCCACAGTCTGGGATTTCCACAGAATACCATTCATAACTTGGGTGGACAAAGTAGTGAGATGGTCAACTGCAGATCATGCTCGAAATGCTCACTGTATATTCGTCAGTAAATTGCGAGACTCGAGCCACCATACCAGCTGGGCATGAATTATACATTCCGTCGCCTTGCAAACACAGCTGGTAAGAGAGATGGGGCGGTAGCTAGAAGGAAGGTTTTTGTCCTTATCAGGCTTAGGTACGGGTATGATGGTGGCTTCATGCCAGCGCCCGGGAAGTGTGCCCTATGCCCAGATGTGGATGAACTGAGAGCATGATCTAGCTCCCTCATAGTAAAGGCAGCATTGTAGCACTCACAATTTGGAGAAGAGAAGGGTATTGCCTGAGCCTCCTCTGCTCGTTTCCGATGGAGGAAGGCAGGGTGATCATGGGAAGAGCTCGAAACTTCCGCAAAATGGTGGCCCCAGGTGTTTGAGGTAGCAAGAGGGTCCACTATAAAATCATCTGCTACTGTCAGGCCGGAAAATGGGGACTGAATCTTGTTACCAGAGAGCCATCGGACGGAGGTTGTCCCAAACGTCAGAGGAAGGGGTGAAACTATTAAAAGAACTATGGAATGAAATCCAGCTACGACTTTTGCTATCCCAAAGAACGTGATGACACTTTGCACGCACCTCTTTATAATGAATGCAGTTTTCCATTGTAGGATGATAGTTAAAAATGCGGAGACCATGTCTCCATGCGCGAATTGTGTCATGGCATGCCTCAGTCCACCAAGGAACTGGGACTCGACGTGGTAAAGAGGAAGTGCGAGGAATGGAATGTTCTGCAGCAGTAAGGATAACGTTAGTGAGATATTCCACCTGGTCATAACAACTGGGGAAATCTTGCTCTTCAAGGGTCGCCAGGGAGGAGTAAAGCTGCCAGTCAGCCTTGGTAAGCTGCCATTTGGGCGTGCATGTGGATGGGGTAGGAGTCAGCAAACGGATAGCACATGGAAAATGGTCGCTCGAGTAGGTGTCAGAAAGAGCAGACCACTCAAGACAATGGGCAAGCTGGCAGCAAAGGATAGGTCCAAATGGGAATAGGCCTGCAAGGAGTCGGAAAGGAAAGTGGGTGCTCCAGTGTTAAGGCAGAAGAGGTTAAGTTGGTTAAGAAGGTCAGCCAAGAGGGCACCACTCTGACAGTTCTTCGGAGAACCCCAAAGGGGATGGTTGGTTGGTTGGTTTGTGCGGGTTAAAGGGACCAGATGGCTATGGTCATCGGCCCCTTTTCCTAAAAAACTAAAATCAACCACAGAGAATAAAAAACGAACAACAGAAAAGACGGAAGACGACACAGGACAAGAAAGACTCAGACAGAGATCAGAAAAAAGAAATTAAAATCACACAGAGTGTGACGGTGGTTGGCCGACCAGAGAGATAAAAAAGGAAAAACCAACCACCGAGAACACATTAAAAACTCAGTTTAAAATCGTAGGCCAAAGGCCAGAATCAACACAGAAAAACAGAAACACCCAGATTAAATGATAAAGACCCCCTGCCCGAATAAAACGCAAAACTAAGTCCACCATGGCAGAGTCATCTGTTAAAAGGACAGGGAGCGTGTCAGCCAGTGCAAACTTCTGCCTGAGTACACTTAAAAGTGGACAGTCCAACAAAATGTGGACCACCGTCACAGCAGACCCGCATCGACATAGAGGCGGGTCCTCATGACGCAGTAAATAGCCTTGCGTCAGCCGGGTGTGGCCAATACGGAGCCGACAAAGGACAACGGAGTCGCTGCGAGTACCTCGCATGGAGGAACGCCACACAGTCATCGTCTCCTTTATAGCACGGAGTTTATTGGATGTCAAGAGATGGTTTACTGGTGTCCTCTTTTGCCAGGCGGTCTACATGTTCATTGCCGTGTATCCCAACATGACCTGGGGTCCACACAAAGACCACAGAGCAGCTGCAACGGGCAAGAGTATGCAGGGACTCCTGGATAGCCATCACCAGACGAAAACAAGGGAAACACTGGTTAATAGCTCGTAAACTGTTCAGGGAATCACTACAGATAACGAAGGACTCACCTGAGCAGGATCGGATATACTCTAGGGTACGAAAGATGGCGACCAGCTCAGCAGTGAAAATGCTGCAGCCAGCCGGCAATGAACGTTGTTCGTAGAGGGCCCCTAGAGTTAGGGCATAACCGACACGACCAGCAACCATCTAACCATCAGTGTAAACAATGCAAGAGCCCTGCTATGTGGCTAGGATGGAATAAAAGAGGCAGTGGAAGGCCTCCGGAGGGACTGTGTCCTTCAGGTCCTGTGCCAATTTGAGCCGAAGGCAAGGGCGAGGCACATACCACGGGGGTGTATGCAGAGGGGCCCAGAAAGGAGGTGGAAGGGGGAAAACCCCATGCCCGGAGAGAAGCTCTCTGACGTGGACCGCGATCGTACAACCCGACCGGGGCCGACGATCTGGGAGACGGCCGACCGACGGTGGAAACAGGAGACGATAATTAGGATGCCCGGGCAAGCTACAAACATGTGTAGCATAAGCGGCCAGTACACGTTGGCGCCGTAACCGCAGTGGAGGGACACCTGCCTCCAAAGGTACACTGTCCACAGGGCTGGTCCGGAAAGCACCAGTGGCAAGGCGTATCCCGCTGTGAAGGATTGGATCCAGCACCCGCAATGCTGAAGGGGATGCTGAACCATAAGCCAGGCTCTCATAATCCAGACAGGACTGGATTAACGCCTGGTAGAGCCGTAAGAGGGTAGATCGATTGGTGCCCCAGCTGGTGTGGCTCAAGCATCACAGAGCATTTAGATGCCACCAACACATCTGTTTAAGCTGCCGAATATGAGGCAGCCAAGTCGACTGGGCATCAAAAACCACACCCAAAAACCTACGTGTCTCCACCACAGCAAGAAGTTCGCTGTCAAGATAAAGCCGCGGCTCCGAGTGAACAGTGCGTCGCCAGCAGAAATGCATAATGCAGGTCTTGGTAGCCGAAAACTGGAAGCCATCTGCTACAGCCCAAGCCTGCGCCTTGCAGTTAGCGCCCTGCAGCTGACGTTCAGCAGCTGCAATGCCAATAGAGCTATAGTAAAGGCAGAAGTCATCAGCATACAAGGACGCTGAGACAGACGTGCCCACCGTCGCAGCGAGCCTGTTAATTGCTATTAAAAACAGGCAGACACTTAAAACAGATCCCTGTGGCACCCCGTTCTCCTGAACTCGGGAGGAACTATGAGAGGCCGCGACTTGCACGTGGAAGGTACGATGCGCCAGAAAATTGCGTATGAAAATCGGCAGTGGACCCCGAAGACCCCAATCACGAAGTGTAGAGAGGATGTGATGGCGCCATGTAGTATCATGCGCCTTCCGCATATCGAAAAAGACAGCGACGAGGTGCTGACGGCGGGCAAAGGCTGTACGGATGGCTGACTCCAGGCTCACCAGATTGTCGGCGGCAGAGCGGCCTTTACGGAATCCACCCTGAGACGGAGCCAGAAGGCCCCGAGACTCGAGTACCCAACTCAACTGCCGGCTCACCATCCGTTCAAGCAACTTGCAAAGAACGTTGGTGAGGCTAATGGGTGGTAGCTGTCCACCTCCAAAGGGTTCTTGCCAGGTTTCAAAACGGGGATAACAACGCTTTCCCGCCATTACGACGGAAACTCACCCTCGACCCAAATACGGTTGTAAAGGTCGAGGTGGCGTCACTGGCAGTCCACTGAAAGGTGTTTCAGCATCTGACAGTGGATGTGATCTGGCCAAGGAGCTGTATCAGGGCAAGCGGCTAGGGCACTGTGAAATTCCCACTCACTGAATGGAACATTGTAGGATTCAGGATGGTGGGTGCGAAATGAAAGGCTCCAACGTTCCATCCGCTCTTTAATGGTGCGGAAGACCAGTGGGTAAGTTGCAGAAGCGGAACTAAGAGCAAAATGCTCTGCCAAGCGGTTGGCAATTACGTCGGAGTCAGTACAAGCTGCTCCATTCAGTGAGAGCGCAGGGACACTGACAGGGGTCCGATAGCCATAGAGGAGTTGAATCTTGGCCCAGACCTGCGATGGAGTGACATGGAGGCCAATGGTGGACACATACCCCTCCCAGCACTCCTGCTTGGGTTGGCAGATAAGGCAGCGGGCCCACGCACGCAGTCGTTTGAAGGCTACGAGGTTTTCTAAAGATGGATGCCGCTTGTGACACTGGAGTGCCCGCCGGCGATCTTTAATCACCTCAGCAATCTCAGGAGACCACCAAGGCACAGTCCGCCGCCGAGGGGACCCAGAAGAACGGGGAATGGCAAATTCTGCGGCAGTAATGATGCCGGTGGTGACCGAGTGCACCACCACATCAATGGCATCATTAGAAAGAGGCTCAATAGCAGCAATGGAGGAGAACAAATCCCAGTCAGCCTTATTCATAGCCCATCTGCAAGGGCGCCCAGAAGAGTGACGTTGTGGCAGTGACAGAAGGATCGGAAAGTGGTCACTGCCACATAGGTCATCACGCACACTCCACTGGACAGACGGTAAGAGGCTAGGGCTGCAGATCGAAAGGTCAATGGCGGAGTACATGCCATGCGTCACACTGAAATGTGTGAAGGCACCATCGTTTAAAAGGGAGAGGTTGAGCTGTGCCAATACATTCTCAACGATGGCACCTCGACCTGTTGCCACTGACCCACCCCACAGAGGGTTATGGGTGTTGTAGTCACCCAGTAACAAGAAAGGTGGCGGCAATTTGGCGAACAGTGCAGCCAGGACATGCTGTGGGACATCACCATCCGGTGGAAGATACAGACTGCAGACAGTAACAGCCTGTGGTGTCCACACCCGAACAGCGACAGCCTCTAAAGGTGTTTGGAGAGGGACGGACTCGCTGTGAAGAGAGTGGAGGACATAGTTGCAGACGCCACCAGACACACTTTCATAAGCTGCCCGGCTCTTATAATAACCCCGATAGCCACGGAGGGCGGGGGTTCGCATCGCTGGAAACCAAGTTTCCTGAAGAGCAATGCAGAAGAAAGGGTGAAGGCTGATAAATTGTCGGAGCTCAGCTAGATGACGGAAGAAACCGCTGTAGTTCCACTGGAGGATGATATTGTCCAGGGCTCAGAAAGGTGTGAAGGGACTGGGAAAGCAGTTTACACCGCATGTTCACTCGCTGCCACCGATTCAGTACCAGTGCGACTGACATCCATGGCATCTGAGGGACCGGCGAGATCCAGGTCTTCAGCAAGTGCCAGAATCTCCACCTCGTCCTCAGACGCTGAGCTTGTAGGAAGCAGTGGGACGGGTGCCACCGCAATGTCAGGATTCTTGGGAACCTTTTTCTTTTTCGGCTTATCTTGCTGTGCCTTCGGTGGTTCAGGTTGGGAGGGCTTCACTGGGTCAGTCTCAGGGACGGACGCCGACCGTGAGGCCCTACGACCAGCGACCGGTGGTTGTTTGAGCCACTTGCGGGTGTCCACTTTTAAATCGGTCGGAACTAACGAAGGGAGGTCCCCAAGGGACCCTTTCCTGGCAAGAGGAGTCAAAGAAGTCTTACGCTTCTCCGGCTGGGAAGGGGGAACTGATGTCCCCAATGGTTGGGGGGGTGTTGCTCCTGAAGTAGATGGAGCAGGAGCAACAGGAAGTGAAGTGCCCCCCACCATCAAGGGGGCAGGTGTGGTTCTCTGGCTCTGAGCGCTGACGGTGTGTGGTGCAGCTATGGGAACTGTAACAGGAGCGACAGTGGCGGCATAAGTGGACATCATGCATACTGGATGTAGTCATTCAAACTTACGCTTAGCCTCAGTGTATGTCAGTCTTTCCAGGGTCTTTTATTCCATTATTTTCCGTTCCTTCTGCAGAATCTTACAGTCCGGCGAGCAAGGGGGATGGTGCTCCCCGCAGTTGACACAGATGGGAGGTGGGGCACATGGAGTATCAGGATGAGATGGTCGACCACAATCGTGACAGATGAGGGTGGAAGCACAGCGAGAAGACATATGGCCAAACTTCCAACACTTGAAGCATCGCATTGGCGGAGGGATATAGGGTTTGACATCACAACGGTAGACCATTACCTTGACCTTCTCAGGTAATGTGTCACCCTCGAAGGCCAAGATGAAGGCACCGGTGGCAACTTGATGATCCCTCAGACCCCGGTGGACGCACCTGATGAAATGTGCACCCACCGTAGGTGATTGTTCACACTTTGGGTCACACCTCCCAAACACGTGACAGAGGGACCAATTGGCAATTTGGGAAGGTTGCAGCTCAGGAAGTCACCCCTCCGTGGACCTGGCCTGTACCAAAGGGTACGTGCAAACCCTACCTGTTGTAATGTGCCTTGCAGCGGTCTCTCCGTGATATTTTCAGAAATTTTACAAATTATATAACTCAGTACATATCTCTAAATATCTCTTCTTATCTTACCAGTCCCTAAATTTTAATATACGATGATTATCAATGCAAAGTAGTTTCAAGCCCTATTATTCCTTGGAGCGTCCATTTACTCCATGGAATAGCTTCTCTGCTATCTATGTTTTCTCTTATGAAAAGAATGATTGAGATCTTGCCGATTAGTCGTTAAAGAAGGGAGATGTATATGTATGTATTGTTGAGCTAGTCGCCATCTTGATGAGATTCTGTATGAGAAGGAATTTAATACATGAACTAAATTAAAGTAAGTGTGTTCGCGTATTATTTAACTGATTATTATTGACAGTGTCTGCTTACTATGCTGTGTTGCACAGGATCAGTGGGGAACGTCTGATTTACACTGGATGAACCTGCCGTTTTGTATGCTCAAGATATCCAGTTTATTACTTCCAATAAATAGGCTAACACGGTCTTACCAGCAGATCTCCGGTCTTCCCCATGTAATCAACGAAAGTTAATAATTATTAAAAATGTTTTCAGGAGGTCGACTGACAATTTTCGTCGCACCGAGACTTTGAAATTGCTTCACTGCCTTATGGAATTTAAGTTAAGCTTAATTTAATCAGGATAGAACAGTATTGAACTGTGTGAATGTGTTAAGCCTGCTTTGTGAATGAAAATTCCCTCAATATACGCATGTTTTTTACTATCCTGATCAGTGAAGCTAAATCAGGCCGGTGTGAGAGAGGTTTTTTAAATTCCAGATCCCACAAAAAATATTAAATTTGGCTTCACTGTGACAGGACACATTTTTGAGCCTTACTTAAACATTGTGTGAATTTTATGTTGCATGTGCACGAGAGAAAAGAAGACTAGGCCTCTTCCAGAAGTCACAATTTCGCCACAACCTATGAGAACGTCATTCAGGCCAGACAATATACAATTAAATTTTTGTAGATAGAAATTTAGAATAACTATTTAAATGTCCATCGGTGGACTTTGAATATTTTTTGAATCAGACTGATCGAGTGACTGTTGGGTTGAACTTTAGATAGGAAGTGTTTATTATAAGTGAATATTATGCAAAGTTTAGGTCAGTGACATCATTAACTCAGATGCGAGTGACTTTATATATTTATTGTTCTCTGTATTAATGGTTCTTACTAGGGAATTACGCATTACCTAGTCACCTGTTACACATCAGACGCATGGGCTGGCCTTCAGGAGTGCACAGGGAGGAAGAAGAAAAAGAGGAACTTCAAACGCCGAAGTGGGAGGAACGAGAGGAGAAGGGAAACAAAGAAAGGAACAGAGAGTGAAAAACAAAGGTAAGACTGTTCTTAGGTCAGTGACAGACAATGCAGAACATTCGCAATAACATCCCAGACATGTTCCCCAAGGGACGGGAAAAAGAATAGCAAGAGGGTAGACATGCAGCACGGGAGGCAAAAAATTCCGCAAAGGCTGGGGCCCCATGGTAGCTAAGCACAAATCAGTCAAAGAGTGGCGAGCCCCCTGGAGGAAGGGGGGGGGGGGGGGGAGGGGGAGCAGAAGAGGAAGCAGTTTAGGGAAATCGTCTGAATCTGGATGGCCAGACACATATTTGAATAGTCATTCTACCAAATGCAAGTCCAGCGTACTAACCACTGTGTCAACTCACTCAGTTCCTGCTGGGAGTTGCATAGATAGAACATGGACACAGTCTACAAATTACAAAGAATGATCATTAAAACAACAGCTAATAACAGTAACCGTGCGCCCTATAATGATACGTTTATACAGCCGGGGAGTCTACTGCAGCAGGTGAGTGCAAATACGAATCTGTTACACAAATCAAGAACAACATCAGCAATTATGACATACTGCCTGTTGTTTTCTAACTTGGGATCCTCAGTGATTCTTGTTTGTTGATTTGCATGATGTTTCACCAGCACGAGAGCTGATATTTTCAAAGGTGCCTCACTGTTCGAGGGAAACGTTTGACAGTGACAGGCACTCATGATAGTTGTGGCACTCCCAAACCTAGGGCTAGTTTGAGAACATGTTTCTACACAGGTGGCATGTTGATAGACCCCCCACCCCCTCTCTGACACTAGAAGCATTGCTCTTCCCTATACGTAAGACCTTTAAAAATAAATCTAAATCTAGTGATTATGGAAGTGGGTATCTTTTCCTTTTAAAACAAGTACTACACAGACATTCTGCTGTAGTTGAAATAAATTCCCGAATCTTACTGCAGTGCTAAAAATTAAAAGAAGAAACAACTGATTCCCATTTAAGGCAATTCCTAAAAATGGAAAATCCAGAATGGAATATGACAGTATTATGAAAAGGATAGATTGCTACTCACTGCAAAAAAAGGTGAGCTTTCAGTCAAAAGGCCTTCTTCTATAGTAGACAACGTATACACACATTCATGTAAGCAGAATTCACACACACATGACCACTGTCTCTGGTGGCCAAAGACAGGGGTTGTGTGTGTGTGTGTGTGTGTGTGTGTGTGTGTGTGTGTGTGTGTGTGTGTGTGTGTGTGTGTGTGTGTGTGCGCGTTGTCTACTTTAGAAGACCTTCTGGCTTAAAGCTCACTTGTTTTAGAAGTTTCTCCGTTGTGCCTGTCTGCGACTCAACATCTCCACTATACGGTGAGTAGTAGAAATCTGTCCTATTTTAGAAGGTGCTCCCAGCTCAACCATCTTCAATTTTGATGCAATTTGTACAGTATGTACCTGAGGGTCCTACATGAACTTATGCAAAGTTTCAGGTTTGTCTGTAACTTGGTTAAGGTGCTAGAGCCACTTTTCTGAAGACCACTTTTACCGAGACCAAAAAATTGAAGAAATCTTGAAGTTTGTCATTTCACTGATCCTAATGTAAAAGAGCTAGACTCTTGCTTCTGGGTATAGTGGTACAACTTTTTGTGCTTTACACACAAATGATGGAAGCAGAGTTCACAAAGCAATGCATCTGGCACAATCTCAGTTCAAAGTGGACAACAAATCATGTTGCGAGAAATTTGTCCCATACTTTAACAAGGCACAAGTAGTCGAGAAAGTGCGCTAAACTACTGTCTGTCTGAGTTGTGACGAAGCAAGCTGGGATAATTTTACTTCCCCCCTGGTTTTGCCATCTGCCTCCTTAAAATTCATTTTCTTCGTAACTTATTACCATTAACATACGTAAATATAATCTGCATTTCCATAAAACAGAAGTGTTGGCCCTCAGTTTTAAAAGAATATACCACCAGATCTAATTTTGTGCTTAGTTTATGTATGTAATTGATATTCTAATTTATTTTGACTATTACTAGATAGTATCTTTTGTTATAGATTAGATTAGATTTACTTTCATTCCAATTGATCCGTAGTGAGGAGGTCCTCCAGGATGTGGAACATGTCAGAAAAACAACAATACATGACAAATATTTACAACTAAAACAAATAAGCTAATGTATCATTCCACATGTCCCAAGTGGAATGATTGCCATTTTTTAATACACAGTATATGAAAGTCATTTTACAAATACTAATGCACTGAATTTAAAATAAAAAAGTTTTTTATTTATTTATAAGGCAATAAACACGTAATACAACTACTATAATACTTATTTACAATGAACACATTACTGCACTGAAATGGTGCAGAATAGAGATTGTACTTACACACACACACACACACACACACACACACACACACACACACACACACAAACAAACCACATTTACAATGAACACATTACTGATATATATATAATAGGGAAACATTCCACGCAGGAAAAATATATTTAAAAACAAAGATGATGTGACTCACCATACGAAAGCGCTGGCAGGTCAATAGAAAAACAAACAAACACATACATACACACGAAATTCAAGCTTTCGCAACAAACTGTTGCCTCATCAGGAAAGAGGGAAGGAGAGGGAAAGACGAAAGGATGTGGGTTTTAAGGAAGAGGGTAAGGAGTCATTCCAATCCCGGGAGCGGAAAGACTTACCTTAGGGGGAAAAAAGGACAGGTATACACTCGCGCGCACACACACACATATCCATCTGCACATACACAGACACAAGCAGACATTTGTAAAGGCAAAGAGTTTGGGCAGAGATGTCAGTCGAGGCAGAAGTAAAGAGGCAAAGATGTTGTTGAAAGACAGGTGAGGTATGAGCAGCGGCGACTTGAAATTAGCGGAGGTTGAGGCCTGGCGGATAACGAGAAGAGAGGATATACTGAAGGGCAAGTTCCCATCTCCGGAGTTCTGACAGGTTGGTGTTAGTGGGAAGTATCCAGATAACCCGGACGGTGTAACACTGTGCCAAGATATGCTGGCCATGCACCAAGGCATGTTTAGCCACAGTGTGATCCTCATTACCAACAAACACTGTCTGCCTGTGTCCATTCATGCGAATGGACAGTTTGTTGCTGGTCATTCCCACATAGAAAGCTTCACAGTGTAGGCAGGTCAGTTGGTAAATCACGTGGGTGCTTTCACACGTGGCTCTGCTTTTGATCGTGTACACCTTCCGGGTTACAGGACTGGAGTAGGTGGTGGTGGGAGGGTGCATTGGACAGGTTTTACACCGGGGGGGCGGTTACAAGGGTAGGAGCCAGAGGGTAAGGAAGGTGGTTTGGGGATTTCAGAGGGATGAACTAAGAGGTTACGAAGGTTAGGTGGACGGCGGAAAGACACTCTTGGTGGAGTGGGGAAGATTTCATGAAGGATGGGTCTCATTTCAAGGCAGGATTTGAGGAAGTCATATCCCTGCTGGAGAGCCACATTCAGAGTCTGATCCAGTCCTGGAAAGTATCCTGTCACAAGTGGGGCACTTTTGTGGTTCTTCTGTGGGAGGTTCTGGGTTTGAGGGGATGAGGAAGTGGCTCTGGTTATTTGCTTCTGTACCAGGTCGGGAGGGTAGTTGCGGGATGTGAAAGCTGTTTTCAGGTTGTTGGTGTAATGGTTCAGGGATTCTGGACTGGAGCAGATTCGTTTGCCATAAAGACCTAGGCTGTAGGGAAGGGATCACAACCACCTAACCTTTATGCACATCGTTGTCTACCAACCCAAGTTCAGCACAGGATCAACACAGCCCAGCTTTAACCAACACTTTTTCGCCTTTTTTCGCACCAGATCTCCAGTTGCTTTCTAGTTCACCTTTATCTTTCCCCATATATATTTTTTTTTAATTTTCATTTCAACCTCATGTTACACTTTCCACCTTCTAATACCATGTCACCCTCACAACACCCCCACAACGACCCCATTAAGTTTTATTTACATTCCCTCCGCAAACATGCCTTCACCCTAGCCAGATTACGCTCGCATATTTTATTTTCTCAGGCTTGTCTGACATTTGGCATAACCCCCAAAGGCCTCACACTTAAAGTTCCCATCTCTGGCTGCAACCCTTCTTTCCATCAGTCCCTATACCAGTTCCAAACTGAACAATCCATTGCCCTCACCCACCTAATCCTTCACCTACACATCAACTCAGCCAATGAACACACCCGTCAACTCCTATCCTTAATAAAAGTCCTCAATCTTTCCTCTCCCGCAACCATGCCGGCTGTTCAAAGCATCCTCCTACAGGCCAATCACAAATTAGAACAGCATGCCACCCTCCACCTCAAAAAATTATCCAATCTCCTGGTTTCACATCTCTGGAAAGGCAACTCACTCACCCTTCACAAGCTTTCCAGAAAACCTCAACCTCCTCTCATTGCACACAAACCCAGTCTCTCCCATCTACTCAATCTCCCACTTCCAGCTCCACTCCCTCCAAAACCTCAAAATTCCAATCAACGCAATCTGGAACCACAACACCCCAATTCAGTAGTTAACCTTTCCTCCAAACCTCTCTCCCAATCCGAAACCTCTGTCCTATCCAAAGGCCTCACCTTCAGCCCCACTCCCAGATTCAACCAAACAGCCCTTGTCAAAGATTTACTGTCCTACACTCATACTCTCTGCTGGAAATGTCCTCATGAAATCCCCAAACCACCTTCCTTACCCTCTGGCTCTTACCCTTGTAACCGCCCCCCCGGTGTAAAACCTGTCCAATGCACCCTCCCACCACCACCTACTTCAGTCCTGTAACCCGGAAGGTGTACACGATCAAAGGCAGAGCCATGTGTGAAAGCACCCACGTGATTTACCAACTGACCTGCCTACACTGTGAAGCTTTCTATGTGGGAATGACCAGCAACAAACTGTCCATTCGAATGAATGGACACAGGCAGACAGTGTTTGTTGGTAATGAGGATCACCCTGTGGCTAAACATGCCTTGGTGCATGGCCAGCACATCTTGGCACAGTGTTACACCGTCCGGGTTATCTGGATACTTCCCACTAACACCAACCTGTCAGAACTCCGGAGATGGGAACTTGCCCTTCAGTATATCCTCTCTTCTCGTTATCCGCCAGGCCTCAACCTCCGCTAATTTCAAGTCGCCGCTGCTCATACCTCACCTGTCTTTCAACAACATCTTTGCCTCTTTACTTCTGCCTCGACTGACATCTCTGCCCAAACTCTTTGCCTTTACAAATGTCTGCTTGTGTCTGTGTATGTGCAGATGGATATGTGTGTGTGTGTGCGCGAGTGTATACCTGTCCTTTTTTCCCCCTAAGGTAAGTCTTTCCGCTCCCGGGATTGGAATGACTCCTTACCCTCTTCCTTAAAACCCACATCCTTTTGTCTTTCCCTCTCCTTCCCTCTTTCCTGATGAGGCAACAGTTTGTTGCGAAAGCTTGAATTTCGTGTGTATGTATGTGTTTGTTTGTTTTTCTATCGACCTGCCAGCGCTTTCGTATGGTAAGTCACATCATCTTTGTTTTTAAATATATTTTTCCCACGTGGAATGTTTCCCTATTTTTATATATATATATATATATATATATATATATATATATATATATATATATATATATATATATATATATATATATATTTTTTTTTTTTTTTTTTTTTTTTCCTCAAATCCTGCCCTGAAATGAGACCCATCCTTCATGAAATCCTCCCCACTCCACCAAGTGTCTTTCCGCCGTCCACCTAACCTTCGTAACCTCTTAGTTCATCCCTATGAAATCCCCAAACCACCTTCCCTCTATTATAACCATATATATATATATATACACAAATCAGTTGGTTTTACTGAGAAATTCATCAATGGAGTAGAAGGAGTTGGCCACCAATAAATCCTTTAGGCTTCTCTTAAACTGAGTTTCATTGGTTGTTAAGCTTTTTATGGCTGCTGGCAAGTTATTGAAAATGTGTGTTCCTGAATAATGCACACCTTTTTGTACAAGACTAAGTGACTTTAAATCCTTGTAAAGATTATTCTTATTTCTAGTATTGATTCCATGAATTGAGCTGTTGGTTTGAAAAAGTGATATATTTTTAATGACAAATTTCATTAAGGAATAAATATATTGGGAAGCAGTAGTTAGTATCCCTAGTTCCCTAAACAGGCTTCTGCAGGATGTTCTTGAGTTCACACCACATATAACTCTTACTGCACGTTTTTTTGCCTGGAAAACTTTATCTTGGCTTGATGAATTACCCCAAAAAATAATCCCATATGACATTATGGAATGAAAGTAAGCATAGTATGCCAGCTTTTTCATTTTTATATCCCCTATGTCTGACAAAATTCGCATTGCAAACAGAGATTTGTTAAGACGCTTCAGCAGTTCTGTGGTGTGCTCCTCCCAGTTGAATTTATTATCAAACTGTAATCCCAAGAATTTAACACTGTCCACTTCTTCTATCTTCTTGTCATCGTATGTTAGACACATACTCGTGGGACACCCCTTACAAGTTCTGAACTGCATGTAGTGTGTTTTTTCAAAGTTTAGTGACAAAGAATTGGCTAGGAACCAGTGATTAAGTCCACAAATATTTTATTAGCTTATCTTTCTAAGACTACGCTTTATTTGCTATTTATTGCAATGTTTGTATCATCAGCAAACAAAACGAACTTTGCATCTGGTAATGTTACTGGTGAAAGGTCATTGATATACACAAGGAAAAGTAAGGGCCCCAAAATGGAACCTTGTGGGACCCCACATGTAATTAGTTCCCATTTGGATGATGCCTGATAGCTTGATGCATGTCTCTTTCCTAATAACACCCTTTGTTTCCTGCCAGAGATATAAGATTTGAACCATTTTGCAGCATTTCCTGTTACACTATAATACTCTAATTTACTTACAAGGATATTATGATTTACACAGTCAAATGCCTTTGACAGATCACAAAATATACCAGTTGCCTGCAATTTTTTGTCTAATGAATTAAGCACGTTTTCACTGTAAGTGTAGATAGCCTTCTCAACACCAGAACCTTTTATAAATCCAAACTGTGACTTTGACATTATGTTATTTGAGATAAGATGGTTATAAAGCCGACTGTACATTACTTTTTCGAAAATTTTTGAGAATGCTGGCAACAGTGAAACTGGACGGAAATTTTATGTTATTTCTTTATCCCCCTTCTTAAACAGTGGCTTAACATCAGCATATTTCAGCCATTCAGGAAATATTCCACTGATAAATGACTGGTTACACAGATAGCTTAATATGTTACTTAGCTCAGAATCACATTCTTTAATTAACTTTGTTGATATTTCATCATACCAACTAGATGTTTTTGATTTTTAAAGATTTTATGATGGGCATTATTTCTGTTGAGGTAGTGAGGGTCAAATTCATGTTATGGAAGTTGCTTGAAATTTCTGGTCTGAGGTATTCCATAGCAGCATCTACCGAACCTGACAACCCCATCTTTTCGGTAACAGTTATAAAATGTTTATTAGAAAGTTCTGCAACACTATACACATCTGTCACCAATGTATCATTTACTCTTAATGCTATTTGTTCCTCTTCGTAGCGTGACATCAGTAACTGTTTCGTAACTTAAAATTCTATTGTTGACATATAAACAAATATAAATTCTGTACTAATTATAAACATTTGGAGGAACAACTAGTTGTATTCTTAAAGGATCGATTTGCCTCTATTCGGAAACATGTTAGCAAAGCCAGCTCTTATTTAATTACAAAGTAATTAACAGTTTTGTGAAAAGTATTGTTTGCATAACTATATTTGTTAATTTCCTCATTTAAACAAATAATTCGGCTTAACCCTTGTAACAGAAGAAACTGTTAAAAAGAATGAATTTTTCGATATATTCAGTTAATTTAATGACTTATTGCTTTAATTGTAATTTCTGTAAATTTAATTTTGAACAATGTGTAGTTTCAGTGCCTATTATTGTGAGGATATATAAGGGCCCAATTTTTGGTCATGAGGCAGTCAGTCACGGCTGAGTTTCAGATGAGAAACCTGTGTTGGTTAGAACAACAACAACAACAACAACAGCAACAACAATGTTTCAACTTAACTGCGAAATAAGTGTTACACAATTAGGCCACATGTTAAGACAATGACAGTGTCTGCTCCATATGTACCTTTTTATTCTTCAAGAAATGTTAACTATGTGATTAGGCTTTTACTGCTCGTAGATGTTCAACAGGAAACTACTGTAGCAGTATGTGGATATTCGCCTGCAACCTATTAATGAGGCTGGCCATACAACTGTGTTATTGTGAACAGTGAAAGTAAAGTACTGTAAAACGCAAATGTGCACCTGTCACCTACTTCATTTACAGTAGATACCCCCTAGCTTTTCAGCCAGTGCGTCGTCACTGAGGACAACCAATGAAGAAATAAAGCAGGCGAATGTCGTCACAGGGTGTTTAGTATATCACAAATATGGGCCTGGATTGTGTGTTTAATTACTGTGCTACCATCCTATAAATTTGCTAAAAAACATGAATGTATCAAAATATACCCGTGTTCAAAGTCATGTGTCTCAAAATGGACACCTATCACATTACATTCAATGACGCCATTCAAGAGAGCACATTTCATTCTATTAGAAAAACTTATTTTCATTTTGGTGTCTCTTTGGTTAAGGTCCAAAAATTGTGCCTTAAATTTGAAATTTTGTTTATTATGTCTGGAGTGTTAAAATATTCATTTTGCTGTGTATTTGGTGATTTCAAACCAGTTTGTGACAGGTTCATTGTTAAGTTTAACTGTAATAGAGACAGCTACATAATTTTTGTGTAGCTGAATGCTTATTAATTTTATTTCGTTTCTTTATTTAGGACTCGACAATTTGATTTTAGTGCCTGAAGTATATCAAGTTGTTGCTAGAATGGAAAAACAAGATCAATTTAATGCATGCAGTTTTGGACATACTGTTTCCACATGCTATTTAACAACATACAGTGCCTTAAAGGGACTAAAAGCTATAAAGGAACTTTACTTAGAAGAACAAGAATTACTTACTAGACAGAGTGGTTTACACTATACTGAAAATGCTCAACTATGCTTCCACCATAAAGCGTTACTCCTACAAAGATTTGATTTTTGCAAAGATCATGCTGCAACCCATTTGATAAGAAAAACCATACTGCACAAAAAAGTTTGTGCTCAATCAACATAGAAACAGCTGATCTACTAAAAGGATAACCATACCATATTAAACGAGATAAAAAAATGTGCCCTTCCTGTAGAAAAGAATCTGATACACTGAAATATTCACAAATGGAAGTTAGATCTCAGTCAGTTGAAGATGACGAGACTAATGTTGCTTACAATTTGAATACAAGCTTAACAGCTGTTGGAATATCACCATTAAAATTTCAACGAATTGGTGCAAGGGATACAAAAGGATATGCGAAGTGCAAAATACATCAAGTTGAAGGTGCAATTATTAAGAAAATTGCAGAAGTGGGAGGACTTGATCCCAGTGAACTGGAGCTACCATCCACAAGTAAGTTATGCTTGACTTTTTCAGATTACAGTCAGCTGATCCAATAATTGAAAAACAAATTACATATAACAAGTCATAATGAGAAAAATTCAAATTTTCACCATAGTTCCCAAAGCTGGTCTATCAATAAGACTATGGAAGAATTTTGGGATTCAGAAAGAATGATAAGGAAGGCTACAAAGTTAAAATCTGAACAGGGAATACTGGCACAGCCTAAAGGTAAATATGAGAAAAAGCTCTCCGAGGCTCTGAGGGCAAGAATTCAAATGGCTCTAAGCACTATCGGACTTAACATCTGAGGTCATCAGTCCCCTAGACTTAGAATTACTTAAACCTAACTAACCTAAGGACATCACACACATCCATGCCCGAGGCAGGATTCGAACCTGCAACCGTAGCGGTCGCGCAGTTCCAGACTGTAGCGCCTAGAACCTCCCTGCCACTCCGGCCGGCTCCGAATTATCAGCATGAAGGCTAGAGTCATAACATTTTTATGATGAAGTGTTTAGTCGAATTTGTCCAGGAAAAAAGGACTGGAGAAAAGGTTCAAAAACAAAAATGCTTATTACTGAGCAACTTAAGAGAAATGATTGTTGTGTACCGCAATAAAAAATGGATTGGAAATTGAATTTCTCAAATTTTATGAATTAAGGCCAAAGTAGTGTGTGACTGCGGGCACAGCTGGTTCACATTCCGTTTTTGTCTGCACAATATATCAAAATGTGAAACTGATGTTGGCACACAGCCTAATAAAAGAAGATTACAAAATATGGGATTACGGAAGTGGCCGATTCCACCCGTGTGCTTAGACCCATGAAGTCATCAATATGGCAGAAATGGCTATTCTAAGCATCTCCAATATGGCGCCTGTTATGTCACTACATACACACATCAAGAAACATGAAAATACATATAAATAAGACAGTAAACTCTCCCTTCAAAAATACAATCAAATTAATGGGACAGCTGCAGGAAATTAGTTTTAGGATGGGTACAAGCTAAAAAAAATAAAAAATAAAAAAAGTGGAGATAACCTACAATCCCAAAACACACAAAATGACAAACAAAAAAATTACATTTTGTTACACCAACAAAAATCTACAGGACTCTGACACTTCTCTTAACCTACTTAACCTATATAGGTCAACCGCAACTACTGATAACGAAAATCCACGAAACATAAAACCAAACCACAGCACCTCAAAAATCCAACATCACCACATGTACCCGTCCCTGGTCAGAGACGCTGGAACTCTGGTCAACCTCACATTCTCGCGACAAATACTACACTTCACCATCTCAGCAATCATTCCAAATAACTGGAGGGATTTAATAACAGACAACATGTCCTCTCTTATCTCCGACTGCAACATAGCACTGTTATATTTCATCGCCATATCCATACCTAACAACAGAAGTCACACAATAAATTAGAGGTCTTACAGCACCACAAACAGCAAACCAGTAACACCTAACGAAAGTGTCAAACAAATAAACAACAAAAATTGATAACACACTGAAAAACTTCCAAACTTCACGTCTCGAATTACAGACACTTCTAACGACTTAACACATCCAACACCAAGGCTCAAATGAACCAAATACAACACATTACACTCAGCACACACGCACACACCACCAGAGGGTACCATCAATCACAAGACGATGTTTACAAGCCCAACCAACTCACAAACTCCGCACCATAATGACGTCACACACCACAATGCCCTTACATCACAGGTCAAAGCAGCTGGGTGGAAATGGATGCTTCCATTGACCCCAAAATGTTACTGAGCAAATTTGTCTGTAATTTGGAAACAAAGGATTGTGTGCTTCATCGCTGTGAAGTATGTCCATGAACAGAAGTTCTAAAGGAATATTTGGAAGGCCCTTTTGCAGATATCGATCCCGAGGACACAATTCAGTTCAAACAATGGACTTACACTGACAGAGATACACTTGAAACCAGAGAAATGACCGTTGAAGAATTCACTGAACTATTAGTTACAAAACTTTTGGCCCTTTCTATTCACCACTACATTGCTAAGCATCAGAGCAAGCATTTGCAGTTCACTAAAGGAAGTCTCAAAACCAGGAGAATTGATTACATTAATGGATTTTGCTGATAATTACTCCTTTATTGTCCAAGATGCAGTTCAAGGATTCCACTGACAAAATAGTCAAGCTACAGTACATCCATTTGTCATTTACTGCAAAGATAGGGAAGAATTAAAAAGCATCAGCTACTGCATAATCAGTGATTGCCTCCAACATCACACCATTGCAGTGCATGTGTTTTTAACGTACTTGATCAAATCGCTGAAGTGCATTTTTGAAGAAATTAAGCATATTCATTATTTTAGTGACAGTTCTGCTGCACAGTACAAAAATTTTAAGAGCTTCCTAAATCTTTGCCATCATAAAAAAGATTTTGTCATTACTGCAGAATGGAATTTTTTTTGGAACACACAACGAGAAGTCATCATGTGACAGAAATGGGGACACAGTTAAGAGTTTAGCAGCAAGAGCTAGCCTCCAGTGCCCAATTGACAACCGAATCTTAACATCAACTGACCTGTTTAAATATTGCAATAATAATAATAATAATAATAATAATAATAATAATGTGCAAGGCATTGAATTTATCTATATTAAAAAAAGAAATTATTGAAGATGCAAAAACTGATCAAGAAAAACATTTTGAGGATGGATGTACAGTGTTTGGTACAAGAGACCATCACCATTTTGTGACAATTGATGAAAACCGACTTCAGATTCATAGAGTATCAAATGATACATTGTCCTTTATAGAAAATGTTAACTGATATGCTAAAGTTGCTACTAAACATGTTGCCATACTGAACTACAGCCTGGCCCGTATGTTGCTTGCGTTTATGATGGAAAATGGTGGACAGGAAATATCCATGAACTTTCATGTGAAGAAAAAGATGCCTTGATTAATTTCATGCATCCTCATGGATGCTGCTCAGTCATTTCACTGGCCAGCCAGAAGAGACATACACTGGATTCCAGAACAACAGATAATTGCAGACATAGCAGTTCCAGCTGCTTCAATGATGTGGTGGCAATACAGTTTGCTGGAAGAAATAGTTTTGGCAATCGGCAACAGATTTAAAGCATTTAACAACAGAAGAATCTGCATTATGGCTTGGGAACCACAAAGAGACCCATACAAGGCTTGGATACTCACATTCAGGCTTGGGAACCTGTTAGACTTCCACTTTCAGGCTCGAGAACCTGTAGTAAAGAAACCCACCCGTGGCTGACCTTGCATGGCTATCGGGCATGGCTCCTTGGCGACGGGGCTACCAGTCAATGAGATTGGTACAGGCATAGCCACCATGGACAAATGCAAGGATTTTTCTCAAATTAAAAAAAAATTCAATAGTTTAGTTACAGTTTTTGCACCTTACCCAAACAGACACCAAAATGGAAAAGTTTTTCTAATAGAATGAAAAGTGCTCTGTTGAATGGTGTTAATGAATGTAATGTGGTAGGTGTCCATTTTGAAACACATGACTTTGAAAATGGGTCTATTTTGATACATTCATGCTTTTCAGCAAATTTACAGGATGGCAGCACAGTAATTAAACACACAAGCCAGGCCCAAATTTGCGATAAACTAAACACCCAGACAGTAGTTTGGCAAAAGATCAGGCCCATAGCGCACTTTCTCCACTACTTATGCCTCGTTAAAGCATGGGACAAATTTCTCGCAACGTGATTTGCTGCCCACTTCGAACTGAGATTATGACAAATGCACTGCTTTCTGAACTCTACTTCCATCATTTGTGTGTAGAGCAAAAAAAGTTGCACCACTATACCCAGAAGCAGAGTTGAGCTCTTTTACATTAGGGACAGTGAAATAACAAACTTTAAGATTTATTCACAAATTTTTGGTCTTGGTAAAAGAGGTCTTCACAAAAGTGGCTCTAGCACTTCACCCAATGTTACAGATGAGCCTGAAACTTTGCGTGAGTTCATGTAGGGTCCTCAGGTACATACTACATACAAAATTCATCAAAATTGAAGATGGCTGAGCTGGGAGCCCTAGGGCACTTCATGTGGAATGACCCTCATAATATTGTCATTAAAGTAATCCTAAGGTATGTAAAAGTTGTCAGTGAAAGAACGAGACCTGCCTGTTACGTTGTTCCAGGTTCAATAAAAAATGTGCTGCCTTTTGAACAATGGGTGGAAAGGCTGAAAATAAAAAAAATGCTATTATTTTTTTGTTTAATAATGGAGGTTTTGGATTCCCTAGTTAACAAATTATTTCACTTTCCACAAAAAAGTGAGGGGGGGATGAAAATAAATAATTAAGAAAATAACGTTAGATATCGGCTTATATCAGCAGCAAAAAATGTGTGTGCCCATCATACCTTCTCTGAAAAGTACTTACAACAGATAGTTAGGAACTCCCCTCATGGTGGAAATAGACTGAATTTAATGGAAACAAACAGACCTGACCTCTTTGAGGTCTTTCCAAAATGGTATCAGTGATCATGACACAGCAGTGGTAACAATGCACACAAAAGTAAAATTAGTGTCATATCTCAATGAGGAACTTGCAGCTTTCAGCGCAGGGCAGGAGCATTTAGAGAAATCAAATGGCTCCAAATGGCTCTGAGCACTATGGGACTTAACATCTGAGGTCATCAGTCCCCTAGAACTTAGAACTACTTAAACCTAACTAACCTAAGGACATCACACACATCCATGCCCGAGGCAGGATTCGAACCTGCAACCGTAGCGGTCGCACAGTTCCAGACTGTAGCGCCTAGAACCGCTCAGCCACACCGGCCGGCTAGAGAAATCATCTCTCAAGCTTAAAAGACCAGGTGACCATCCATCGGACAGATAAGTACCCAGCTGAACAGTTCATGTGGGAGGGACCCTCCATACTGTACAGTCACTGTAAAAAAACTTCTAAAGATAAAGATCCTACTGTAAAATAGGCCTAAAACAAAGCATAGGACTAAAAATAGACAGTTGCTGAATGAAATATGTTTGGCTGTAAAGAGAGCAATGCGTGGAGACTTCAAACACTACTGTAGCAGAATATTGTCCAATGATCTTTCACAAATCCCAAAGAAATTCTGGTTGTATGTAAGGGCTGTTAGTTGCAGCAAAGTTAGTTCCCAATATCTAGCAAATGAGACAGCAACTGAAATTGAGGGTAGCAATACAAAAGCTGAAATGCTCAATTCTGTTTTCAAATGTTCCTGCACAAAGGAAAACCCAAGAGAAATGCCCCAACTTAATCCTTGTACCGTTGAAAAGATGAGTGAAATAGGTATTAGTGTCACTGGTGTTGTGAAACAGCTGAAATTGTTAAAATTGCACAAAGTTCCAGGGCCCGATGGAATTCCTAACAAATTCTTTACTGAATTTGCAGCTGAGTTAGCCCATCTTCTAACTAAAAAGAGTAGTAAAAGTGATCCACAAAATTACCATCCAGTATCCGTGACACTGATTTGTTGTAGAGTCTTAGAACATATTCTGAGCTCAAACATACTGAGGTATCTTGACATCTTCCATGCCAACCAGCATGGATTTTGGAAACAACTTTTACTTTTCTCATATGACATACTGAAAGCTTTGGATCAAGGCAGTCAAGTAGATGAAGTATTTCTTCATTTCCGAAAAGCATTTGATACAGAAGCACACCTACACTTATTACCAAAAGTTGAACCAAAAAGGCTATCAACTGAAATTTGTGATTGGATTCATTATTTTTTGGTGAGGAGGACACAGCATGTCATTTTGGATGGAGAGCAGTAGTCAGATGTAGAACTGACTTTAGTTGTGCACCAGAGAAGTAAGCTACGACCCTTGCTGCTCATGTTGTATATTAACCCAGATAGTCCTGAATTATTTGTTTTTCAAAATTGATTTATATCTGATCTACATTCATTCACAAGATTGTAAGGAAGAAAGTAAAAAAATTTTTAGTATTTATTTTTATTTAGTATTTCCAAATATGGGTGTCCTTCTAGAAGGACGTCAGGACAAAAAGGGAACATGGTTTTAAAGTATATGACATTACACAATTAACTTGTTTTGGTTTTTATACTTTCAAATAAACATAAATTTCAATTATGAGCTAAAACAGCTAATAAATACAAAAAACAAAGAAAATAACCTATACACATATTTTATGTACTAGTATGATAAGACAAAAAGCAACAAAAATGAAGTGGTTCGTCACATTTTATGCACAGTAGTAGTTTTTTTGTGGCAACTTCAACATTTCAGCTGCTTCTTTTTTATTATCTCATCCGTTGGTAATTCAGCAACATAATGTTCTCTTCCATCAAATCTAGAATCTAGTTTTGCCCTCTTACTAGGATGTCCTCTGCTGGTAGTGACTCTTGTTACTTTCAAGAACTGTGACAGTTCGACGACGAAATGTCAGATGATCTATGGGTTCTTCGTTGTGCTTGTAAAGATCCCAGGCATTTTGCTCTGCAATGTCTATAAAATGTGCAATGATTGGGAAATACCACTTTTTCCCTCTTATAGAGTATCTATACAGGGATACATTTTGGTCAGCTCAATCTATGCCTCCCATATGAGTACTGTAGGAGTGTAGGTTGAGGCACACTAACCCTTTTCTTTTGTCCCTGGAAAATCTTGCTACAGAGCGTAGTGGTTGCACTCTGTCAAAGTTGGTGGCTACAGTAACAACATTGTCATCATTCCAACGTACAATGGAAATCCCGGATGATGAGTCAGAACAAACTTCATATGATCCTCTATTTTCTTTTATAATTTTATCTACAGGTGATAGAGTACAATTCTTAACTCTGTTTCCTCTTATTGTTCCTGTTGCTTCCACGCCCCTCTCTTTTAGGTCATGTAGTAGTTCAACGCACACAGTAATGGTCGGATTTTCCCAAAACAGTCTGATTCATCTAAATTGTCATTGTTGCATGCATGCAAATTGGAAAAGATAAAGTCAAATCGATGTCTGGACATGGCATTTGTTACGAGGTCGTTGTGACTGTCTTTATCTGATTGCCAGTACATCTTTCTGCGCGACACTGTTACATATCCACTTAGCAAAAGTATTGCAATAAACACCAACATCTCATCTTCTGAACAATCACCTAGTCTATTTCTCTCGGCTGCATACTGATTTGTGTAAGTGACCATCATTTGAAGCACTTCGTTATCAAAAAACTGTTGGAAATATTCAAGTGGTGTTCGCCCTTTCTTCATTGCAACTGTGAACATCAGAGGCCATACAGGTGTTGGATTACCCATTTCAGCACTTTTCCAGTTATATTTCTTGAGGTTTAGAACTTTATTCTTCGGTAGCTTTGCTGATTTGTTTGTGGTTGATGTTATTGTTGCTGTTTTTGTACTGCTGGAGGGTCCTGGAACAACATGAGGTAAAGGATTGTTTCCTTGTTGCATTCACAGCATTACCATTGGTAGAAATGGCCAAATCACAAAGCGCAGTAGCTTTGAGCTGACTTGCTGGTAATTTATCTACACTTGGATTTTCTTCAGCACCCGAATCTTCATCTGTTACATCATCAGTTGAATTTAGAGGAGGGTGTAATGTTACATTCACACCAGTATTGGGTATTTCCTCATCTTTTGATTCTAACATGTCCAAAAGTTCCATCAGTGTATATCGTTTTCTGTGAATACAAAATGACATCATATTACCCTGATGTCCTTCTGGAAGGACGGTTGAAAACATTATTGAATTACAACTGACAAAAACTTTCAATCGTAATATGAACCCATAAATAATATAGGTTACTTCTTTAAGATATTATATGACAAGTTTAAGAATTATTGACGCAATATGAAAGAAAATATACATACCCATTGATGGCAAGGTCAGTCAGTTCGTCCATGGTAAAATCGGCCCTATTTTCAAGACACAGTTTATCACTCACTATGAACGACAGCGTCAAACTGACTGTCGCAGTGCGCAACTGACTGCCTACTTCATATAACAATGCGTCAGTCCGATGCAACAATGCGTTATTCACAAAAATAAATAATTTCAACAGTGAGTGACGTCGTCCTTCCAGAAGGACGTCAGGGTTATCTGGGTTAATGACTTTGCAGACAGTATTAATAGTAACTTCAGACTTTCTGCAGATGACACAGTTATCTGTAATGAAGTACTGTCTGAAAGAAGTTGCACAAATATTCACTCAGACCTTTATAAGATTTCAAACTGGTGCAAAGATTGGGAGCTTGCTTTAAATGTTCAGAAATGTAAAACTGTGCACCTCACAAAGCGAAAAAATATAGTATCCTATGACTATAATATGGACAAGTCACAGCTGGAATTGACCATCTGAAGTAGCTGGGTGTAACACTTTGTTGGGATATGAAATGGAATGATCACACAGATTTAATTGTGGGTAAAGCAGGTAGCAGACTTCAGTTTATGGGTAGAATACTGGTGAAGTACAACCAGTCTACAAAGGAAATTGCTTACAAATCACAAGTGTGACTGCTCAAGCATATGGTGTCCATAGCAAATAGGACTAATATAGGATACTGAATGTATACACTGAAGGGCAGCACAAATGGTCACAGGTTTGTTTGACAAATGGGATAGTGTACAGTGATGCTAAAGAAGGGAGATTCCATCATGACTCATGTTTACATTTTGAAATCAGTGTTTTATTATGTTGACTTATTATCAATCTATAAAACCATATTTTCTCTTGTAAATCATCATTATTAATTGTGTTATTTAGGCAAAGATCTTGTAGTGTTAAAATGCATATATTGAAAAAGGCATGTGACTCAGTTTTACGTGACTCGTGTTACTTGCTACATCTTGTTAGGAAAAAAACTTTTTTCCTGCAAACAGAGAAATGAAAATATGATATTATGTGCCAAATAAGAAACTTAAAATTTCACTCTTCAAACACCGCTTGAAAAATTATAAGAGCATGACATCTGGGAAAATGAATTGTAAATTCAATTAAAAGCCAGAGAAATGAAAATATCCTCCTACATTGACAACATCAAGTGGATTGATTTTCTTTATAATTTTGTCACATTTTACAGGCTATTTCCAATAGTGACCAGCACACTCCATTGCACTGATTAAGTAACAATTTCCAAAAACTGCGCGTACTTCTCCAGCATTCAATTTACTGTCATATTCTACTTTGTACCAGTCTCCAATTTTCACACTTTCTATAGTTTCCTCAGTATGGTGATCTTCAGAAGCAAAATCCTTTTGAGACAACATATGTCTGTAGTACTCCTTTCCTGTAGTGAAATCAGTGAATGCTTTTTATGTTTGGGACTGATGGTGTGGAAGAACATATCTGAGTCAAATTAAGTTTCACAATCCTTGCTTATGTTGACTCAACTGTAAAAACTATTGTTTCTGCTTCTGCTGGCTTTTTTGAGCTTCTTCCAGATGCTGCTTCTTAAATTCTTCTTATTTTCCTTCACTATGTGAATTTTCCCTTCTCTTACTCTGTTTTTCTGCTGCTGCTAAGGGCATCCATAATAAGAGCATCCTCTTCTTCGAATCTTAAAATAATACAACTGTGACTCATATTATGTGATTCACATTACACATTTAATCTTCTGTTTTTACAATACTGGATGAAATTGGGAAATTTGTAGCATTGATATTAGTTACATATTCACACTAAGAAGTAAATTACCAGACAAGATAAAGTTATCTCTAATATCTCTCTTGGTATAAAAATTTAATTACATGAAAGTGACTTACGTTTCAAGAAAGTTCACACTGTTGTATTATATTATTTGCCTCAATCTACAATTTACCTACTTCGGTTTTATACTTTTTAAGCAATACATTAGGGTATGTAACAGTAATATAAATAATGATATGCCAATTCTTACCTGCCAGTTAGTTGAAATGAAGGTCCAATAATCTCCAATAATTCACACTCTCATCACACCGAAGAACATATGGCTACAAATTATGAAGCGAAGGCAATAATGGGCCACAAACCATTGTTGCCATACAGTAAAAAGCCCAGCTTTTTCAAAAAAAATATATAAAAAGTACCAAATTTTAAACGTTTACATACCATAAGTGTGTCCCACTTTACGCGAAATATCCCAGAAACTGAACTGGCAGACTCTTGAAAACAAATGTAAACTATCCCAAGAAAGTCTAATAACAAAGTTTTGAGAACCAGATTTAAATCATAACTAAAAATATACTACAACTTCCAAGCTATCACTCACATAGGCATCATGAAGACAAGATTAAGTTAATTACTGTATGCAAAGAGTCATTCAACAATCATTCTTCCTGTGCTCCATACAAGAACAGAATTGGAAGGAACCCTAATAACTGGTACAATGGGATGTATCCTCTGCCATGCACTTCACAATGGTAGATCCCTGTAGGCATACCACATACCTCAATGTTGGGCAAAGTGAGGTAGGCCTTGGGTGAAATCCAAGGCCAATTAGATAGCGACTTTATTGAAAAGTTTACATTTTGCTTCTTTTATGGTACACTTTCACCTATGTCAGTTTTTGCTGCTAATTATGATACACCCTGGATCCAAATTTTGCACCTGAGTGCTTCTGGCACTCCTCTGAGCTCTGTGCCTAGAACAGCCACTTCTGTTTTAAACTTCCCAGTCCAAAGCTGGGCAACTCATTTTGCTTAATCTTCAGCTGAAACCATAAGTCAGCTGTGGAAGATAAAATATGAGCTGTAACAAAACGAGCAGAAATGGAAGGCTCATGCATTTTGTTTCAGTGCAGGTGATTCATTTGGTTTTGCAATACATCCATTGTGACAGGTAGAATTATTTGCAAGAGAAAGGATTTAGCCCTGAAAAAAAAGCTGCTTTCATCCAGAAAACTAAGTGCACCACAATACAGTTAAACATTTATAAAAGTTACAGCTGGGTCACAGTTAATTAGTTTAGTGAAATGCTTCAAAATCTGTTTTTCCCAATGTCTAACTTAGCACAAAATTTGTTCAGTGTTGGGGGATTCAATGTACATTTATGTGAAATAATATGTTTGTGTTAAGAAGAACAATAAACATGCGCATAGTGTTTTGCATTACAGTAGCCAGATGATTCTCATTTACTGATAATAACCATAAGTATTCGATTACAGTATCTGCTACAGAAACAAATAAAATTAAGCTTGGGTAGGGTTTTCAGGATTATTTGTTTTTGTTTTCATCTGGATAAAGATGGGAAAGGTGAACAAAAGTAAATCTGAGGCTAAGGAAGAGAACAGGAAGTGTAAATGGAATTGGAAGGGCAGTGTGAGCGGGGTCGGTCACGTAAGTTCCAAATCAGTTCTCAAAGCAGAGCCTTGAAATAGCTAAATTATGGAAAGAAATATATAATTTTGGTACGTTGATTCGATTATGTTAAATATATTGTACTTCTCGTAGGTAAAGAGTGCCATATAAACACGCTTCCGAAAGTCACCAATTCGATAACTTAAAAAAAAAAAGCACATAATTGCTCTATACAATACATTGTTTTAATCTAAATTACTTTTAGTGTGACATGAGATGATGGAACCAAGGAAGAAATTAATGCTTGAAATTTATTTTCGTATGTGTGTTCATATATGTGATCGAAAGTTATTTCACTCATGAAAACACCGGTGACATCTCAATACGGACGTAATGTCAACCCCACTCTAAAACCATTAATTTATTGAAAATTAAAAGAAAAACATAGTTTCGAGATAATGCTCAAAATAACTGTGCCACATACACAAAATAAAATCGTTATTTCATTCAAAATGCCAAGTTATCATTTAATTATTCGGAATAACGTATGAAGCGTTCTCATTAACTTATTTAAAAGCCCGCTACCAATGTCTACAGATACCAACACCGGTGAGTGAAGGTTCTAACGAAGAAAAATATTTCATTATATTAAAAACACATCACAGTTTCACCACAAATTTTCGTTAAAGAGTGTACACATTCCGTTCTCGTCGAACTCCACACCTAACCTTGTGCTGAATCTGTCTTTCCTCCAAATACAAGCCTACACTGACGTTTCAAAGATAGTGCTTCCTGACATTTTGGTCACGTGTAAGCTCTTCGACCAATTACGTCAATCGTGAGACCCCCATACGTGGCATGAAGTACGAATCCTCTTCCACGTCCGCCATTTTGACATATACTATTAGTGTGCGGCCTGGTAAATGTGCTAGCATTTCGTAAGAAAGAGTGTGTCACGGAAGCTGCGAGCGTAAGTATGTTGCAGCATTAACAACGGAAACATCACACGTGTTGTCTTGAAACTATATAAATGTGTGTAAGATGTTTTAACGTGCTATCGAGCAGTAATACATTGCAGTGGTTGCAGAGGAAGGTGACAAATAGCAACCTTTTCCGTTGGGTTGGTCGTTGTGTATGTTGGTGCATATTGTTATTCGGTACAGAAATTATCGGTTTTCATTAATAATTCGGGGGCAGCCTTGCTCGCTGTAAACGGGTTGTTGTCGTAATATATAATTTGTTAGGAGCCGGTGGTTGAGTCATACAATGCCATTTTAGAATCAATAGCCTTGCCCGTTGCTTAACCTCAAAAGTTGGGAATAGCATGCTTTCTGATGTTGGTGATTGAAAGTGTTTCATTTCTCTACAGGTGTTTGTACTAATTAAGTAAACATGGGAAATGTTTTCGCAAATCTCTTCAAAGGCCTATTTGGCAAGAAGGAAATGAGGATATTGATGGTGGGATTAGATGCTGCCGGAAAAACCACCATTTTATATAAACTGAAATTAGGAGAAATAGTAACAACTATTCCAACCATAGGTAAGTGAAACTGTGATTGTTAACTTTGTTTGGTTACTTTGTATTGTAAGTAATAAGCCAGTCGTGACATTTACAAATTCACTTGAACGTCATTGTGGTCTGATACAATTGAAAAGCTTACAACTAAGGTGTGAGTGGCTACGCCCATTTGTAGACTGTTTTGACACATTTCTTGTGACGTGTACACTACTGACACGTTGCACCCTGAAAAATAAATTCTTAGCGGTATGTAATTTGCATTGTATTTTAAGTGACTTCTCACTCGAATTTCGTAGAGGCACGGAAAAAAATTGAATAGGTATCAAAGCCGAAAGACTTCGAATATTAATGTTAACTTCAGAATTGTATTCAGCTGTGAATAAAATGTACATTTATGTTCAGTGTGGAAGTTGGGGAGAAATTCAGATATATACATCATAGTTCATAAATATAGACAGTAGTGAACCTAGTTTGTATGCATTATATTGATTAGTTGGCCTAGATTTCTGTAAGTTTAGTTTTTGCTCAAATTTTTACAGGGATGCATGCTAAAGATTAAACATCTGTGCTGTATTAGTTCAGGTGGAATTGACTGAATATTAAGGTACCAAACTTGTGTGAGTGGCTAAATGTAGAATTCAATTTTGTCATGTCCGTTATGATTATCCGGTCCGTTATGCTGTGGTCGGTTGATGAATCTTGTCTAAATTCCCAACGTTTTGTCCCTGTCTGTGGGAGACATCTTCAAGGGGGTCTGTAGCTAGGTGGGAGGTCCAATACACCCGTTTGCTCACTACTGACAATTTTGTGTTTGAGCAGTACTGTAGTTCAGTTTTGAAATGTTGACATTTACAATGTAGTGTTCTAGTTCATTACTGTAAATGCTATGCTTCAGCAAGGAGTGAAAGGTAGATTGAATATTCTGATTTGTCAGTGACATTGACTATAAAATTTGTTCATTCATTGTCTACAAATGACAAAGTTTGTGTAAGGAAATTTTTTGGCCTGTTTGTTTTAGAAAAATGTGCTCCATCAGTTATATCTTTAGGTCATAAATATGTACAGCGCAAATTGAGGATAAATAGTTCCAGCATTTCCAATTACTCAAGTTTGTTTACAGTAGAAACAGTGCACTAACATAAAATTTGCTAATGTACTATTACAAACTATTTGAAATATCTTCACATAAGTGAGCAATAACAACTAGTTCCATTCTATTGAGCTACATGCTATGATGTATGAGAAAGTTCCATATGTTAAACTGTTCATGTGGTTGTTTAAGATGATTCCATTGCAGTTGTGTACCTGGCTATGAACATCAGTGGCAGTTGTTTACGGGACAGTACCATAAGAACAACCTAGCTGACAATAAGCTTGGTTGCCTTTAATGTTCAGTTCATTGTTGGTGTATCTCACTCTGATGGCAGTTAACAGGATGAAATGTGAACAAACATGGAGACCAGAAAGGAATTGTTAAGATTGCATTTTCAGTGTGTCAAGTTTATTGTATTCAATGAAATGTCAAAAGCTAGAAAGAAATCTTTACAGTAAAACAGTGAGGATCTTATAAAAGTGCTTAGCTGCTCATTAACATCAAACATCAGCGTATCAAATATACAACAGCTTAACTGCAGCAGTCATCAGAGAAGACTGGACAGATCACACATTCCATGCATGTCACATTTTACTCCGAGTGAATGTGTGTTTCAATTGGGGGGGGGGGGGCAGTTGTTGCAGTGACAGGCTTGAAATTAGGTGTAAAGACACTGTCACAGGTAGTGTATTATTTGCCTTTTTATCAAAAAATTTTGTACTGCCAATGAGTGTCTCCATGCCCATCACCTAATGCATGAAGTCTACAGCTACACTTGGATATTTCCTACATTGTGGAAACTTGTCAATAAAATCCTGAAATTTTGTGTTTGTTGGCAATTTTGTCACGTGTAAAGTTACTTTGATTCGGTAACTGTATTCCAGACGTAATGCAGTTCTGGGTCTTAAAGTTGGTTTGCATGCAGTGATCTGTTAACATAAATCACATTTACACAGATTGTTGTATGTGCACCAAAAGTTTGTGTGAATTAGATGTGCGCAGGCCTGGAAGTTGGAGGATTGAGTAAAATTACTCAAACTTGTGGATACAAATCTCATCTGTAGAGATAAATCAGAGCATTTGGCCCAGAAAGTTGCAGAGTTGATATTTATGTTGGCTATTTGTTCAGTCTTGTTTTTCGTATTTGCAGATGGAGTTAATTCCAAAGTAGTTGTTAAGTTATTCCTTTAGAGTTCATTGCTGTATTTATTGAAGTGTGTAGGAAATAAATGTCGATAGAAAGTTAAGAGCAAGAAACACAGCAATTGAGATGGGAAGACAATTACTAATCATTCTTTAATAGTGAAAATAGGTTGACACAACAGCAAATGGGGAACTGTAATATGAAGTAGTTCGTTGCAAACTGTTAACCAAAACGCTCAGTTCTGTCTGCTCTTCACTTGTAAAACTATTATTGATTTGCATAAGGGATTGCTAGCCGTCTCTCACTTAGTACCTTGAGATTTGGCTAGTACCTCACAGCTATATGCCATATCTTGTGGAAATGTAGTTAAAATAATAATAATAAACTATTTATTCTATAGAAGGGTGCCATCAGAATAGTGTTAATGAAACGTCATGCAACAGTGCCTTCAGGGCTATAGTGATTCTTATGCTTCAGTGTCAGATTTACCCCTGGGGAATCTGTGATTCACAGCAGGAATAGATAAAAATGGAAAAATAGCGTGTAACTTGCCACAATTGATACACCGTATTGAAATCCTGACAGTGTATATAGCACACATGTTAGGTATTTCAGTCAGTGCCTATTTGAACATTGTTGTTAGAATTCCAAGAACATTCTCCTGTTGCTTAAGTGCTCAGTGTCACTGTCAGCTGCTCATGCGGTGAAGTTGCTTTCCTCATAAAAAGCATTTCCCCATGTTATATGAAGAGTTAAATGTGTCTTGGAAATATTTGTTTCTATGTCCATTCAAGTATTACTCTACTTTGGGTTTTCCCAGTAAGGCTGGTATTACACTATCATACTTTTTTTTGTCAAAGTTGATATGTCAACTATTTATGTCTAAGAAAGTTGATAATATATTAAGGAATATGATCAAATCTAGAGCCTCACCATAGATTTGATCAAAAGTTGTTCGTGTTCTGTTCCATGCATTGTGAAATGTAACTGCTTGGAGCAGTGGCATTGCTACAGCTATTTAACATCTGTGTAGTGTGTTTATAAATATGGCTTCAGAATTTAGATGATGATGATCCTTAGACTCTTTTTAATGACCTTGATTCGACTGGGATAAGGGGGTGAGCAAGGGGCGCATTATGTGCTGATGGCAGACGGAATATGCTGCAGTCACCTTCATATCCACAATCACAGCTATAGGCCTACCCATCCACTTCATCTGGAAACATCTAGGCTAGCTTTTCAGCAAGCTGGAGTAGAATTGGTGGTCACACTCCAAATTTTTTTTTTCCTTAGCTTTCATTTTACTTTGTCTGTTTTTTAACTCTGGATGCCACTAGTAAAAAACTGTAATTTGTTTGGTACTTCTTACTAATTTTGTAGTTGCAATTGTTTTCTTTAATGTGCACTGTTTTGAGTGCTGTGTTCCAAACTAGAGTTGCTTGATCCTGTATCAAGGAATTGCGGTGTTAGTCTGTCGTCTGCACATATAGTATTTATCAGGTGAGTGTTGTTTTGTGATATGAGGAGCCACTTCACTGAGCAAGTACTGAAATGTGCCCTCATCTGTTTGTAAGTAATTTATGACTTGACGTCATTCACTTGCAGCTCTCGTAACAAATTTTGCTAAATGTTTGTATTATCTCAACCTAAAACTCATGGCTTCATCCAAGTATGTTCTCCTTTTTTGTGCCGCTTGCCGTCCAAATGCACATGCAATGCAATTGTGGTACAAGCAATGGCGGTGCTTAACAAGTTGTTGTTGTTGTTCGCAATCTTGAACTTTGACGGCAACGTAATACCCCTTTGTAGCACCATGCCAAACATCTTTGTCAAAGAAACTTGCCAAATATTTGATCATATTTCTTTGTCAAAGAAATGTGATAGTGTAATACTGGCCTAACTCAAAAAGTAAATTTATATCTGAAAACTGCTGTTGCTCAAGGAACCACTGTCTTGACTCTTTGATACATTACCCACTTCATAAATTTTGATTGCGTTGTTTTAAGACAGATTGTAAATACTTACCATAAAAGTATTTCCTGAGAGTCTGAACTAAACTGAAATAATCTTTCTGTAGCACATTCATTTGCCATTGAAATTTCTTTCCTGTGCTTATAGGTGGTGGACCAGCAGTAGATTGACTGTGATACTTCCAGCAATTTATTGTATGTACAGACATTTGTGCAGGCAGATAACTGAATGTTAACTCACCATTAATAATTGTTCAGTATATGCTGTGATTTGAGTGCTTGGTGTCATGTGTCTGAAAATTTGCTTTTATGAAGCACTTCGGTTGAAGATGGTTCTTAAGGCAGTGGGGGTCAGTGGTTTCTGGCATCTGAATGAATGAAGAATCCTACATTTTAATAGTTTTCATACTGTTGCTGTGCTATTAACTTTGGATAGGAAATGACATGGCAGGGCTTTGATTTATTCAGAAGTTAACTTTTAATTTTAATAATTTTACCTTGTGATATTGTGTGTATGATGCGTGAAAGCCTTTAGTTTGTGTGAAGATGTTCCAAGTAATTGCTGTTATCTTTCTCTGTAGGATTCAACGTAGAAACTGTGGAATATAAGAACATCAGTTTTACTGTATGGGATGTTGGTGGTCAAGACAAAATAAGGCCTTTATGGCGGCACTATTTCCAGAACACACAGGTTTGTAATTGCCTTGCTTTTGAGTTGCTGCAGAAAGCTTCTATAGATAATACCATATGTCAGTGTTATAGCTGATAAAATTAGCGTAAAAGGAAAAACTAAATTGTTTGTCAGGTATTAAACTACTTGTTAGTTACTACCTTGGAATGTAGTTCCTAAAGTCAGAACTACGTGCTGCTGCCGCCAACAATGCTTTGTTTAACTTGCAGTTATCTAGTTGTGTGGTGTACATGAGTACTCAGTTAATTGGCACTGACTCACAATAAGCATTCTTGGAGTTTGCTTAAAACTTTGACAAATGCAATGTAAAGTCCACAATTACCAGTTGTCTTAGCTTTTTTCCATAGCATCCAGTTAACAGTAATGGTGTAGACTGGTGTAGGTTGCTGTATGTCATGTCACTCATTGTTGTAATAATGTTGCAGCCATATTTTATCACGACACCCCAAGCTTACTTTTAGATAAATATTTACTTGATGCTCTCATGTTAATGTACAGAGAGTACAAAGAAGTATTGCAAGCTAAAGCGGAATGGATGAAGATTCTTGTGAATCTGAAATCAGCATACTAGTCAAAGAATGTGAAACACAGAGTGAAAAGTGTGAAAAGAAATCTATCATTAAATGCACTCCTGGACGTGAGGTGTTGCCTTCAAAACTATAGGAACGAAAGAATGTAAAGTTGCTGAACTATGTTGTGAAGACAGTATGCAGTTAAATTATTAAATAAAATTTCCTTCAAAACTAAAGGAAGCTGCTGACTTATATTATGAAGACATTATGTAGTTTCATCACTAAGACACCATTAAATAAAACCGATCAAGATAAGTTTGTTAAAATTTATGAATATATCTTCACCTCGAGTGCAAGTCAGTGGAAACCCAGAATGCAAAAACTAAGAAAACAGTGATAGTGAAGCACAAAATTAGAGAAAGGAATGAACTAGAGCCCGTTTGTGCTGTCACTTTCCAAGGACTGCCTGGTGTATCTATAAAGCAAATTCCACAAAGGAGGGAGGTTACCAAAGGGGAGGAAGAGAGAGAACAGGAAAGGATCATAAGGAACTAACTATTGCCATTAAGAGTGGTATAAAGAAATAGAAATGCAGAGAGCAACCCTGGAAGGGGAAGTTGTAAGAGAAGTTATTTGCCTTCAGATCTTGGCCAGTAAAATAATCAAGAGTGTCTCTAAAGAAAGAAAAAGTTCCTTGTCAAATTTTAACGTATATTTCACATATGTTTCTGTCTTGTAATTCAGGACGCTCATATTGATGCTTGCTCCACTCTGCTGGAAATAAAATGAGAAACATGCCTGGAGGAGAAGAAAGAACTACAAACTACAGATACTTACATAGAAATTGTGTAAAGTAGTTTCATGTTCGATGTAATAAAGGAAGATGATCCAACTCTTTCGGATTTACTTTGACAGGTAGCAAAACCATTATTTCAAAACTGTCAGTGAGATTTTCAATGCTAGGTAAATATGGTTATATGGTCTGTGCATCATGGTCCATACTAAGGAGCAAGAACAAGGGGAAAGCATTGTTTTCTGCATCTGGTTTGAGATGGAATCTTAAGAGGACGCAGTAAAGTTGCTTTGATGCAACTGAACTTTCTTCTGACTTACATAAGAAACAACCAAATGGCGATAAAAATACTATACATGTGTTCTTAGATTCTTGCAACAGCCAAAGTAAAAAGTTGTAAGATTGCAGCACGCTTGGAAAAGAGCACAAAATTCAATGACATTCACCCCTTCAATTCTGTTCGTACCTGTAGCTACATGCCTCCAGACCGAGTGTTTGGTAGAAATAAGTCATGCAGAAAAAGATATCTTGTCTTCTAAAGAATATAAAGTTTTCGAAGAGTGTGGTACTCTGAGTTCTAAACATTGATTGGATTGTCAAAAATTTAGAAAAGAAGAAAGTTGTCTGCTTTGTTAAATTACTTTGAAATTCCAGACGCTGCAATGGAGTTTTACAAGAAATGTCCGTGATGAATATCGTATAGACATAAAAGAGAGAACTTGACAGTAAATGTAAATAACATGCAATACTTTTTGTAGCAGAGTTGCTCTTTTATTACTTTCATGTAGTGTTGATGATAACCATTTCAGGTTCACAGCTACATTAAAATAGTTTTTGTTGTATTATGCTACTGTATTTCTAGTATTGTTTAAATTTTAATATATTTCGTTACAATGCTTTATCAGTAAGATGTAGTAATTGTGTAAAAATTATAGTGTTCAGTAGTATTTATGGTGAAAATAGAAAAATTGTTTTATGAAAAATTGTATCTGCATTTGTCAAGTTTCGGAAAAATGCTCCTCAGTTTTCCCATCTCCCCAGGCCACCAGTCACAGTATTTCATTGTAGTTGAACATTTGTGGTGCATGATCGCTATCTATCATTGTTACGTGAATTTGCCACTACCTTGCAGGAAAAATGGTATAAGATATCTTTGGAAACTATACAGTGCCTGTATTTTAACATTCAGAGATGGTAGCTGTTTGGAATGCCATTGAGTTTCCTACTCCATATTAGGCACGGCGGTGTGTTTGATGTTCCCATATATGTGTCAACCTTGTTGTGGTGAGGGAGTTCTCTATAGCATAGCCAGGGATCTGGGTTAGGTTGGAAGTATATAGTTTTATTGTGAATTGACAAAGCTAACAGATGTTACCTTTGTTACCATCCACATTTGTTTCTTACCACTGAAAATCTTTCTCTCTCTCTCTTGATGTTGTCACACAATTAAGTCTTCAATTTGCATGAAGATGTTAATATAACCAACTTTGATTCCACCAGGAATTATATAAATAAATCCCTGCCCTAAACCCAAGTCTGATTTTATGGGAATGTTACGAGTTTTCGATTCCCACGAACAGAATGTAATAATGAGCAGGAAGCGTAACACTTACCGTGAACTTCTCGCCTAGTGCAAAGTCTGAAGCGACTGGAAAAAAAAGTGTAGGTGGTTCTTGTAAATAAGTGGCTGTACCTTGACATCAGTTTGCTGCCGAGTTCTTCAGAATATTCTCAGTTTGAATATAATAGATTTCCTTGAGAGGGAAGAGATGCCCACCAATCGGAACCGATTTAGAAAGTATCACTCATGCGGAACTCAGCTTGCCCATCATATCCTGTTAATCATGAAGGGCAACAGGCAGATTCCATATTCCCCAATTTTCGAAAAGTGTTGGAAACTAAGCCCCAGTACAGACTGGAGATGCTTTGGGAACTCTAATGGGAATTTCTGGTAGGAAGGTAACATTCATTCTGAGGAACACTGTTTAGAAAATTTAGAGAACTGTAATTTGAAACTGGCTACAGAATGATTCTACCACCACCATCGCACATTTTGTGTAAGAACCATGAAGAAATGTGAAATTAGGACTTGTAAGGAAGCATATGGACAGTCTTATCCCTCGCTGTGTATTTGCGAGTGGAACAGGAATGTGAACCATACTGTGGTTTGTGGAATGTGATGTATTATTGAAAGACAGTGTGGAATAACTTCATGAGAGGTAGTTTTAAAGCCGTCCTCAACAGACTCGTAGCTTGGGTGGTAACACCATGTAACAGAATAATTGAAGGCCATATTATGCACGTGTCTTCCATGGTTGCAAAGAGAACTACTACTATTTTGAAATGTGCTTAAGAGGCCGGTAGAGATGTAGATGTGGCAAAACACACGCTGTGATTCAAAACTACCTGAATTCTGGTTCATGAAACGGATATGAGGCAAGTGAAGTGTAACTTTCCTTCTAATGTGGTAGCATCTGGAGGCTGCCCTTGTGTCATTGTTGTACTGTCTTTTACCTCCAAATCATTATAATTACTTTAAAATCCAAATTTGCTGTCTGTTACACAAGATTTCTGTAAATAATCTTCGATACTATGTTGAGTTAGCAAATCAGATAAGGCTTTTTGTGATTTACGTGGACTACAGTGGTGGAAATATTTATTGAATCACCTCTTACAATTAACAATTTTTGTTACAGTCATTGAATAACTGAGCCAAATTTGCCTGATTTCTCTTGATTTCTATCAGAAGTGAATATACATAATAATTTTTGTCAATTTGTTTTTATAAAAATGTTTATTATAATTTTACACTTTCTTGAAAAATGAGTGTAGGTGGATATGTCAGCTATTCTGTTTGCTGTTCTAAAATATGAATACTAATGTTGGAAGACAAACATTGCATATTAATGTTGTAACATAACACTGATAGATTTTAGTGTTTGTATTGCCGCATATGAACACACTATTGCATTTAATACTTTGTTGCTCCACCAAGCACCTTAATCACCACTTGGCATTGAGAGAATTAACTTTTTAATTTACCCGTAACTCAGTTCATGAAACAACACGTGCACAGGGGTCTCCAACAGCTCCCGTTTATTCTGTGGCTTCTTTTGGTGATAGCATTTCCCATAACCTTCCAACAGTTCTCAATAGGATTGAGATCAGGGCTGTTTCCAGGCGACTCTAATACTTAAACCACATTTTGTTAAAGATATGATTTTATCTGAAATGTAGAAGTACGTGATAATTAACCGGGAAAGTAATCTGCTTTGTGTTCGGTACAAATATTAGTCATAGGACTCATTTTCAAAGCTCTGTGGCAAGGAGCGGAGTCATCCTGAAAAATGCAGTTGGAAACCTCTCCAAACTGGTCTCTAATGGTTGGCGTAAGCTTCCTTTGAAGAATGCTTATGTAGGCGTCTGTGTTGACAGTGCCATTGGTGAAGCCGACCTACTCCTTGATTGGAAATGCACCCCCAGGCCATCTGTCCTTGTGGGTGTTCGACTGTATGTGTTATGCATGATGGCAAATGATCTTCGTCTTTTTTTTTTACGTACAAACACTTTTCCATCTGAGCCATGCAGATTAAATTTGGCCTCTTCTGAAAAGATTACTTTATTCCACATCTCTGGTGTCCATGTTGCGTGTGCCTTTGCCCATTGTAGTCATCGTTGTCGCATTATCTTGATCAATAAAGGCTTCCTTCTAGGACGACGGGCTTGGAGTCCAACCTCCAGTAGTCTGTCTTACAGTTCTACTGGTTACTGAGATGTCGCACATTTCTTCCCAGTCTCGCTTTAGTTCAGCTGATGACAGGCGATGACCATTGAGTGAAAGCCTTTTCAGTATCCTGTCCTGTTTGGCAGTAGATGCCCTTTTCCGACCTCTTCCTTTCTGACAATCAACATTTCCTTTTTCCCTGTATTTTCTCAGTAACCTCGAAATTATAGACTGATTCTATCCTGTCTTAGAGGCTATCTCTGTGGTGCTGAGACCAACAGACGCTGAGACCAACAGACGAATAAGCAAGTATAGCAGCTTTCTTTTCTGGCGCTAATTCAACTGACCTGCCCATCTTCTCACTTCAAAAGTCTCAACTCAAAATGCCAGTATAAACACTGGTTTCATTGTAAAACCAAATGACAACAGTGTGTTGTTTATTGTTGGAGAACATGCATGAAGAAGTCAGATTATTAAGGCAAGAATACGTCAACAAAGTTTAGCAACAATGGGACTGGTATAACCTGAAGCAAGCTGCTGCAAAAGACAAAGATGAAGTAATTCATGGTGATGCAATAAACATTTCCACCACTGTATATTAAATGACCACTTTAACACTGTCAGTAAACAATTTATTTTATTTACTTAAAATCTCAAACTGCAAACAAAATATCAAGTCCATGAATACTGTCTATTGATCAATCTGTCATCACCAGGAACTCTGTTGGATTGCCAGGAAGAGCTCTTGCAAGATATCAGTCACTGATTTTGCCCCAATTTGATATATGCAAGGCCTGGCCCAAAATGAAAGTGACAGAAGAAGAAACATTCAGAGAAACAGTGTTTGTGGCATGGATTGGGTGGGGTATGAATCTTTTATTTTAACGTAATTTCCAGGAAGTAGTTGTTCCAATGGAAAGAGTACAGAATAATTGGAGGGTCATGGGATTGAGTCCATTTGCAGAACACTGTTGAGTTTACTTTTATTTTCATAAAAGGCTGTGGAGAATCACAGTTGCAAACAAATTTTCAGGAAGAGATTGTAAGGCATAAATGAGAATTTTGTATGTTAAATTAGTTTCATTATTTTTCAGTCATGATGTGCTGGGGTTACATTCTTTGTAAAAAAAAAAAGAGGGGGGGAAGCAGTAATTCACAGCATTTTGCACACACTATAAAAACTGCACTTGTGCAGCTACATGGATGTTTAAGACTACTATATAAAAACTATTCACTTTTAATAAAAGGTTCTCTATAATCTTGCAGTTTGGCTGCAAACCAACTGTAACGTATCATGTCACAAAATGTTGGTGAGGATAGCACATGATGTAAAGTGGAATGTATTTTGCTGCATCTTTACAGGTTGCAATTCTTCCGTTTCAGTGAGATGAGAGAAGTTTTGAAGCTTTTCGATGAAATTCTTCACCTGAAGTCAAAAATAGACATTGCAGGGTTGCACTAGTTTAGTGCGTTTACAGGAATCAATTTAATAAAATCACTTTAATATAGTGTGAATACAATCCATCATCTTCTATTGTCGTATCATTGTGGCTTTGTTTTTCCTGTAAAGAGTCGGTTAACATAAGAAATTTGTTGGGCATGAAGGGTTTTGTCTTCAGTTCCAAATTTTCTTTTCCATTTAATTCTTTTATTGAAATTATTAATAAAGACAATATATTGAGCATATTTTGGTTATTTGCAGTGTAAGTAACATGGAAATAAAAAATAAAAATAAGGTTCCACATAGGGATGCAACCCCATGACTCTTGGATTACTGTTCTGTACTGTTACGCCAGCCACTACTCGGAAACTACAACAGCAAAAATCACTCATGGCTAGCCCGATCCGTGCCAAAAACGCTTTTTTCTCAAACACTTGGCTATCTGGAGCTTCACTTCAGGGCAAGATATGCAGTACCGTAAATTTCTAGGGAATTGGTGATGGGTGGGTGTAGTCGTCTTGTCAGAAGACATTGAGTTACATGGTGAACAGTATTCTTCACAGCACCTTAGTCACAACTTGAGAGACGTTATTTTGTTCCACTGGTGCAAAGAGTTGGCATATCTTCCAGTGTTGGTTCCTACCTGATTAAGAACTGACCAGATCTATCATGGCAATTAAAAGCCAGGAGGATTGGTCCATATGCACAGTGCCTTAAGTTCCATTGTAGAATTAATCTGTCAAGTATTTCTCCAGCAGTTATCAATATTAAAGCCGTTTCTAACTAAACATTTCTGTAGTTTCTGGGGGTAGGCGATAAGAGCAAAACCTGCCTTTGCTGATGCTTGGAATGTCTCTGTAAAGAGGGAGGTTAGAATTGTTTTCTAGTTCTGTTTACTTTCATACAAAGTGCACTTCCCCACTGTACTGTAGAAGTGGAGGTTGTGTTTGGCTAAGTATGGGTTGCCGGAAAGTACGTGTGGGTCTGATCAAGTTTTTTGTCAGCACTATTCGTTGAGGATGGTGAGCAATATTCTGAGACAGGCTAAACTAGTCCCATTGAAGTACGAAATGTTGATGCAATTGATCCCCATAATGTGCCACAGTTTCGGAGGTCATTTTTTCCAGTTTTGATTTTGACAGCTGTTCAAAATAAATATTGTATGTAACTGTTCCATCACATGAGACCCCTAGATATTTTAGGTTTCTGTTGTGCCTGAAGAACCTTCTTTCAAGGTGTATAGGAACCTTTGGTTAGCCATTTTGTTTAGATGAAATATTGAGAGTTATATCTTAATGGCACTAGGGTGCTACCTCCATTTTCAGAAATATCCGCTAACAGCTGATAGATTATTGGCAAATATGGACTCCATAACTTAAAGATCTCTGTGCCTCATTGCGGAGTCCTATTATCAACATAGGCAAACTACTTTGATGTGGTTCCACGTGTATCTGGGTATATCCTTGTCATAGCTCATTTATTATCTTGATCTGTTTACTTGCATTGTTGGCCATTAGTGCTTGGAAACATCGGTTACTGAGCCTATCATTGGTGAGATGACTTGCAGAAATTTCAGAGGCAGGTGTTAGATCAATGAATGCAACTGAGGATTTCTCTCGATTATGGAAGCCAGCTTCTATGACAGTTCTTAGGGAGAGGACTTGATCATTGCAATTGAGATTAGGTCTGAATCCTGCCTGTTCTACCGTTTATTTCCGAAGATCTTGTGAAGTATTCTATTGTACACCATTCTTTCCAGGCGCTTATGTAGCATTCGAAGTAAAGCTACGAGTCAGTAACTTTCGTGCCTGTTGGTTGGTTTACCTTGTTTCGGTAAGGTTGTGACTTAACACTTGATTCATATCATGTGGTGCCCATTTTTAGATTGTAACTCAGCAAGCCATTTTTTCACATACTTGACACAATGCAAAAGGAATTACGTGTGAATGCCATCAAAGCCTGGGATTTCCCTGGTCCACGTTGTTATGGTAGTCATTACTTGCCCAATGTTGACTGGTAGAGAGTATTCAATTGTAGTTTGCAGTTTGTTTTGTGTGCCGTTAATTTCTTCTTAGCCCCAGTAGTATGTGCTCAGCCTCGAGGAGTTCTGGAAGCGGACACAATGTTGGCAGCAACAGGGTTGGAAGTAGCAGGACCATATGTGCGAGCTCGCAAGGTGCTACCACGTAGTATTCTGAGTAAAGACCAAGCTTTCCTGCTTGATGCACAGAAGTCCACGGATTTGAAAGTCTGTCCACTTTATATGTCTGTGTCAGTGTTACCCAGCAACTCCTCTGCTATTCAGTATACAGAATGAGACATAGTAATCTTGTTGCAGTTCATTTTCTGTCCTTTGAAGCAAGTGTCTATTGTTTATGCAATTGTTCTTTGGTGGAAGTCTGTGTGTATTCATGGCTGGGGTCGGCTACTTCCGTCGCCCACAGCGCTGCATCGCCCTGAATGTACGACATTACGTATTGGATCTTTTGTGCCTCATTCCACACACTAGGTAGGATATTTTTGAAACGTTTCAGAAATACTATGGGATGTACTGATTTTTGCTCAGTAGTAAATGTTTGAAACTGCCTATTTTTAATTAAGCTCTCTTCAACAAATATTTTCGGATTGTGCTTGTTTGCTCCTTGCATATAGGCTGTGTGCTCCGATCCGATGCTACAGCTCTTCGCACTACTGCCTAAAGATTCACTATTGTTGCATTGCGCAAAAGCCTGTGCATTGCCAAAAACATTAGCTGTTGGAGACATCTCTTGATGTTCAGCGTGCCTGCTGCTCAGTGCTAATCCTTTCTCTAAATCGGATATTTGCTTGTTGATATTTACTTGCTGCTGCGGAATATCGTCACTGAGTATCTGTCTGATAGTATGCATTTCATTTTGTACTTGACTGCTTATTGCGGCATTGAGTGATTCAGTCTCTCTGCCGTAGCTGTTCGAACTCTTGAATCGATCTTTTTGTCTATCTCACTATCTCTTGACTCTAACAAGGAGTTGAATTCGGTTTTGATCTTGGTAGCCTGTTCATTTAACCTCTGTCCTACCAGTTGTGTAGAATCTATTTCAAGCTTTTCTAGTCGGTTTGCCAGAACACCTATTTCATCTACAACACGGGTATTCGCCACTTGCAGGCTGCTGACCTGTGCGCTAAGCTCCTGCACGGCTTAGGTAAGTGTCTATTGTTTATGCAATTGTTCTTTGGGAGTCTGTGTGTATTCATGGCTGGATGGTTAGCCATGAGATACTTTCTTCTGTTTGTGAGCAAGTATTTTCTCCTCTGAAGCCACCACGATACAGTGCACCACAAGCTAAATAAAAATAAAAGCAACAAACATTATCTGTACATTTATACTTGACATGTAATTTTATGTTACTGTTTTGTTACTTTTGGTTGCAAGAATAATTAGTTACCAAGCTGTAGGGATATGCATCAATCACACACACACAAACACCACCAAACAATCATGTAAACAAATGCACTTTAAAATTAGAATATGTTGTCGAAACAAGTTGTGCTAAGTATGAAAAAAATAAGTAACTTGTGAAGTTTTCATTATTTAAATCAGGAATGACGCAGTTGCACACTTTCCTGACATGAAATTTAATATCTGCTTACTCCACTCCAGCTTTTGTATTACTGGAAATCCAGAGTTCAGACCTAAATATGGCCCACAAACTAGTTTGCAAGCTTTAATAAGAGGACAAACAAGTTGTGTCAAGAATACTGAAACATTTCCACACTAAAAATATTAATGATATTGCCTAGTTAATTATTTTTCCACCTCCTCATCCAATCCATTTCCACACTTGGATGCACCAACCAACATATCAATATGGATGTTTTTAGCACTGTCACACAACAAACTTCAACAAAATTCAAGCATTAATTTGACCAAAAATGTCAGGGTTCTGTGGGTGGAGAAGGATGGAAGAGAGACCTGAAGGGTGTCAAATTAATTTTGTGAACAAAGCTGTAATGTTATCAGTGCATAACTTAAAATATTTTGTGGTATGGTTGGCAGAGACAGGTTCAGCTACTTAATAAGGATTTTTCTTCCTTCATGTACAGTGGCACTTTCCCTTCCTGAGTTGTTACTGTATTTAAACCTTTAATAAGTATTAATTCAGTTGATTTAGGGATGTTTCAATCTACTTAGGACAGGTTCGCTTCTACTTTGGAATATGAATGTGTTTGGCTTCTGTGTGGCAGGTTTATAAGTAAATTTAATAGGGTGTAACTTACAATGCAGCTTGCCTGTGATGATTCCATGTTCCCTGAGGACAAGAAGTCTGTGCTGGTGAACTTCAAGACGGGACTGAGTCAAGCTGTTAAACTGTTTGGTAATTTGTAAATATATAATCACAGGTTCTGTTCACTGTAATTGCAAGAAAGTGTAGGGATAAGCATCACTCCCCTGCTGTGGTTATGTGTACTAAATTGGTGATCGCTTGATGACTCAGAACATGTCCTACCAACTAATCCCTTCTTCTTGTCAAGTTGTGCAACAACTTCTCTTCTCCTAAATTCTATTTAATACTTCCTCATTTGTTACATGATCTACCCATCTAATCTTCAGCATTCTCCTGTAGCACCACATTTCGAAAGCTTCTGTTCTCTTCGTGTCTGAACTATAATTGTCAATGTTTCACTTCCATACATGGCTACACTCCACACAAACACTTTCAGAAACGACTTCCTGACACTTAAATCTATACTCGATGTTAACAAATTTCTCTTCTTCAGAAACGCTTTCCTTACCATTGCAAGTCTACATTTCATACCCTCATTACTTAGACCATCATCAGTTAGTATGCTCCCCAAATAGCAAAACTCCTTTACTACTTCAAGTGTCTCATTTCCTAATCTAATACCCTCAGCATCACCTGATTTAATTCAGCTACATTCCATTATCCCTGTTTTTCTTTCATGGATGTTCATCTTATAGCCTCCTGTCAAAACACTGCTCTTCCAGGTCCTTAACTGTCTGACAGAATTACAGGGTCATTGGCAAACCTCAAAGCTTTTATTTCTTTTCGATGGATTTTAATTCCTACTCCAAATTATTCTTTTGTTCCTTTACTGCTTGCTCAGTATACAGATTGAACAACATCGGGGAAAGGCTACGACCCTGTCTCACTCCCTTCCCAACCACTGCTTCCCTTTGATGCCCCTCGACTCTTATAACTGCCATCTGGTTTCTGTACAAATTGTAAATAGCCTTTTGCTCCCTGTATTTTACCCCTGCCACCTTCAGAATATGAAAGAGTATTCCAGTCAGGATTGTCAAAAGCTTTCTCTAAGTCTACAAATGCTAAAAACATAGGTTTGCATTTCCTTAATCTATCTTTTAAGATACGTCATAGGTTCAGTATTGCCTCGTGTGTTCAGACATTTCTACGGAATCCAAACTGATCTTCCACGAGCTTGGCTTCTACCAGCTTTTCCATTTGTCTGTAAAGAATTCATGCTAGTATTTTGTAGCTGTGACTTATTAAACTGATAGTTCGGCAATTTTCACATCTGTCAACACCTGCTTTCTTTGGGATTGGCATTATTGTATTCCTCTTGAAGTCTGAGAGTATTTTGCCTGTTTCATACATTTTGCACGACATGGTAGAGATTTGTCAGGACTGACTCTCCCAAGGCTATCAGTAGTTCTAGTGGAATGTTGTCTACTTCCAGGGCTTGTTTCAACTTGGGTCTTTCAGTGCTCTGTCAAATTCTTCAGGTAGTTATGTATCTCCCATTTCATCTTCATGTATGTCCTCTTCCATTTCTGTAATATTGCCCTCAGCTACATTGCCCTTGTATAGACCTTCTGTATACTCCTTCCACCTTTCAGCTTTCCCTTTTTTGCTTAGAACTGTTTTTCCATTTGAGTTCTTGATATTCATACAAGAGGTTCTTTTTTCCCCAAAGATCTAATTTTATTGTAGGCAGTATCAACCTTAACCCTAGTGATACATGCCTCTACATCCTTACACTCGTCTTTAGCCACCCCTGCTTAGCCATTTTGCACTTCCTGTCAATCTCATTTTTGAGATGTTTGTATTCCTTTTTGCCTGCTTCATTTACTGCATTTTTATATTTCCTCCTTTCATCAATTAAATTCAACGTATCTTCTGTTACCCAAGGATTTCTACTAGCCCTCATCTTTTCACCTAGTTGATCCTCTGCTGCCTTCACTATTTCATCCCTCAAACCTACCCATTCCTGTTCTACTGTACTTCTTTTCCCGATTCGTGTCAGTCATTCCCTAATGCTCTCTCTGAAACTCTCTACAACCTCTGGTTCTTTCAGTTTATCGAGGTCCCATCTCTTTAAATTCCTACCTTGTTGCAGTTTCTTCAATTTTAATCGGCAATTCATAACCAATAGGTTGTGGTCAGTCCACATCTGCCCCTGGAAATGTCTTACAATTTAAAACCTGGTTCCTAAATCTCTGTCTTACCATTATATAATCTGATACCTTTTAGTATCTCCAGGCCTCTTCCGCTTATACACTGTTCCTTCACGATTCTTAAACCAAGTGGTAGCTATGATTAAGTTATGCTCTGTGCAAAATTCTACCAGGCGGCTTCCTCATTCATTGCTTATTCCTAGTCGATATTCACCTACTACTTTTCCTTCTCTTCCTTTTGCTACTATTGAATTCCAGTCCCCTATGTCTATTAAATGTTCGTCTCCCTTCAGTATCTGAATAATCTTCTATCTCATCATAAATTTCTTCAGTCTCATCATCATTATCTGTGGAGCTAGTCAGCATATAAACTTGTACTACTGTGGTGGGTGTGGGCTTTGTGTCTACCTTGGCTACAGTAATGCGTTCACTATGCTGTTCATAGTATCTTACCCGCACTCCTCTTTTTTTTTTTGTTTTTCATTATTAAACCTACTCCTGCATTACCCCTATTTGATTTTGTTTTTATAACCCTGTATTCACCTGTCCAGAAGTCTTGTTCCTCCTGCCACCGAACTTCACTAATTCCCACTATATCTAACTTTAACCTATCCATTTCCCTTTTTAAATTTTCTAACCTACTTACCCGATTAAGGGATCTGATTTTCCACGCTGCGATCCATAGAACGCCAGTTTCTCCTGACAATGACGTTGTCCTGGGTAGTCCTTGCTCAGAGATACAAATGGGGACTATTTTACCTCCGGAATATTTTACCCAAGAGGACGCCATCATCATTTAACCATACAGTGAAGCTGCAAGCCCTCTGGAAAAATTACATCTTTAGTTTCCCCTTGCTTTCAGCTGTTCACAGTACCAGCACAGCAAGGCCGTTTTGGTTAATGTTACAAGGCCAGATCAGTCAATCATCCAGACTGCTGCACCTGCAACTGCTGAAAAAGCTGTTGTCCCTCTTCAGTAACCACACGTTTGTCTGACACCTCGACAGATACCCCTCCGTTGTGGTTGCACCTACAGTATGGCTATCTCTGTTGCAGAGGCATGCAGGCCTCCCCACCAATGGCAAGGTCCATGGTTCAGAAGGGCATCCCATCCTACTTCACAATTTAATTTTTTTTTCTTTTACAATTTGAAGCAACTCTCTCCTTAAATTCCATATTAAGGTCGAAACAGTACAGTTTCTGTCATTACTCTTTCTCTTAATACTATTTTTGAGTTGTGATGGCGTGTTTCTCAAAGTGAAACATTTCAGACATATGAACATGAACATCAATTACCATATAATAAACACTCAGCACTGCCTCAGATTCAGGATAAGAGCAGCTCACAGGGTTCTGTGTTACGTGTGATGCACTTTCTCACTGTTAATGTGCTTGTAACCTTTGTTGGGCCTCTGATTACCACGGTGTTGGACATCTATGATTTTTCAACAGGCCTCTGCATTGGCCATCTCCCATGGCTTAAGTTTTCTCCCTCCAAAACACAGGTTGAGCATTTGTGTCGTCGACCCACAGTACACCCCAATCCAGAACGTAAAAGGCAAACGGTTCCTAGACGTTGTAGCACAGTCCCGTTACTTTTTTTATAAAAAGGTGACGTGGCTGCCCCATATTTGCCACTTGAAGACTATGTGCATGTGGAAGCTTAATGCTCTTCTCATCTTGGCCCACACATCTTTGGGGTGCAGACCGCACTACTTTCTCCATCTTTACAGTGCTCTGGTCTTGTCCAGACTAGATTATGGTAGTCAGGTTTATGGCTGAGCAGCTCCTTCCACTTTGTAAATACTTGATCCTGTTCACCAGTGTGGTGTGTGTCTGGCTATTGGTGCCTTTCGCACTAGTCCTGTTGATGGTCTTCTTGCAGAAGCTGAGATTCCCCTCTACTAACACAATGGAGCCAACTCCTGGTTTCTTACACAATCACCATTTGCAGATTCCCAGGCCATCCTGTTTACTTTGTCCTCTTTGCTAATGAGGGATGTCTCCCTCCTGATAACATCTCCATCTCCACTCACTGGAATGCACAGCACTAGACAAAATTCAAACCTATAACCTTCAACGAAACAAGTTGATACTCTAACCATTGTGCTAAAGTACAATGCTGGGTGACATTGTTTTGTGTTTTTTTTACTGTGATCGCCAGTCCTAACAAGCTCGTCGTATTTTTAATTTGCCTGATTTGCATATGAGGGACACCAACCTACAATTTAGACACTTGGTGAGGTTTCTGGGTCTAATTTTTTACTATAAATTATCTTGATTGCCACATCAGGGAGACCTGAAAACCAGATCTCTCAAGGCATTACACCAGGGACGGCCAAGAACGCGGAACGAGTGCATGCACACGTGCCGAGCTTTCACACGTGCGCGGATCGCTCCCTTCTGACATCGCACGTCCCCCACTACCACACCAGCTGACTGCGCGCGCATGCGCGAAACTACGAACACGCCGCATGCGACACTGCATTTGCATAAGGAGCACCGCCCTGCTAGCATGTGGCTTAGTTTCATATTACGACATTTGGTAATATTAAGCTCTGTAAAACACATCACGTTGAGCAATATTGAATCTTTGTTGGCTGTTGGTACACCTACAGAAAAGTAACAATAACGCTGGGTTTGAAGCTGCATTACACCAACAATATCATGCTTCTCACATCGTCACTCGTAAAATTCATACAACATTTCAGCTGAGATATAGAAACGGATGTAAAAGTAGTCTACAACATGCAGTACGATGTGGAATAACTACATGTGAAACAAGCAAATTTTATTATCTGGAACTACTGTACAGAATTTGCAATAACTACAATTCTCAACAAAACATATGACAAATACAACAAAACTATCACCATTAATTTAATTATTTTTGGTTCGCTATAGACATAATAAAAGTTCATATCTGGCACAAACTGACGGCACACGGACAAACGCAGAAAGTTTCTCATATTTTTGTCACTCAGATTGCCACGTAACCGTGACATATTTAGTTTCATAATTGAAAAAAACCTTTCACACATGTATGTCGATCCAAACATTGATATAACTTTTGCAGCCTCATTGTGGAGACGGGGAAACTCTTCCTGAGGAAAACCTTCGTAAAATTCCTGGACAGTTTTTACATAAAAAAATTTGTCCTTTAAACGGAAATTACACTGCAGATTGATCAATTCCATTTGCAAATGCACTGGAGCACTTTCAACTGAAACGGCAAAGGGTCTAGAAAATAGTTCAAAAACAGATGTTCTGAAAACGTTTAGAAAATTGTGCCTGTAGTTCCTCCAACACAAACGAATTTGTCAGAAGTTGCATTTTCTCTCACTTTAGAGAGCATAGGGAAATGGGCAGTATTCTTTGTTATGAGTTGTTCCTTCCACAATGCGAGTTTCTTATTAAATGCATCCACTTTTTCCATCAGATCAGAAATAAGCTGCTTTCTCACCTTGCAAAGTCTTATTGGAGCGTTCAAGTGTGTAGTCAGATCAACTAAAAAGGTGAGGTCTGCAATCCATTTTGGGTCTTCTAATTTTGGGTCTTCTAATTTTGGGTCTTCTAATTTTGGGTCTTCTAATTTTGGGTCTTCTAATTTTGGGTCTTCTAATTTTGGGTCTTCTAATTTTGGGTCTTCTAATTTTGGGTCTTCTAATTTTGGGTCTTCTAATTTTGGGTCTTCTAATTTTGGGTCTTCTAATTTTGGCTGTGCCTTTCCTTTTTCCTTCCGGAACTCAACAATAGCGAGTTTTAAATTGAAAAATCTTTAGAGGCATGCCCCTCTCGACTTAACCAACGTATTTCGCAGTGGTAAATAACATCTCCATACTATTCGTTCAGTTCCATGGGAAACTGTTGAAACTGACGGTGTACTAAGCCATGTGACTTCAAAAAATTTACTGTGGTGACTACCAACTTCATCACGTGCTCCAAATTTGCATATTTAGCACAAAGAGCTTCTTGGTGCACAAAACAATGAATTCCGTACAAATCTTCTGTCGATCGTCCTAGTTTTTTACGCAACAATGCTACAAGCCCAAGCCCCCCCCCCAGGGGATCCACAACTCTTTTGTGGATACGTGCGTAGCGAGCACGGGGCCCCGAGCTAATGTGGCCTTCCTTCCTTTCCGGGCTGCATACCTTCCCTTTCCGCATCCTTCCCCATCCCCTGTCTTCACCCCCCCCCCCCCCTCACCTCTGGCTCTTTCCTTCACTTTCTCCCCCTCTGGGAGTATGGTTTGCGCCTACGTCCGGAGACGGACGCTTGTAAATGTACCGCATTCTTCTTCTTCCTTGCTTGTATGTCTTCTTCCTCCCTTTGTCCTTCTCCTTTTCTTACCTCTTCTCTTTACCCTTTTCTCCGCTGCGGCGTTTGAGACCCCTTCTTCTTTCCTTTCCCTTTCTCTTTCTTCCTCCCTGTGCGTGTCTGAAGGCCGACCCACGCACTTCCATGCGTAGCCGGTGACGGGGTAACGCGTAATTCCCCGCCCCGGGTAGACAGGTAGGACACGTACGTACCCCCTGGTAAAGGCCAGGCCCAGGGAGGGGTGATTACCCGAGCTGATACCTTCCGAAAATGCCGATTGGTCCCTCCGTCCGTTTGTCGGGAGGTGTGACCTGAGGTGTGAACAATCACCTAAGGCGGGAGTGCCCTCAGAGAGGGCCCCCACAAGGGAGGAGCGCGCCATCGGAGACGCCGGTAATCATGGGGGATTCTTCCGCAATGGTTTCCTCACCTTCCACTAAGTCTAGTCACAAACGTAAGCATACTGAGTCTCAGCCACAGACGATTCTTCCATCGTTGCCACAGTTCCTTGTTGTTTCTCGATCTGATGAAGGTCACGACTTCTCCACGGTCAACCCTTTCATTATCCAGAAAGGAGTCGATGCAATAGCAGGTCCTGTAAAGTCTTGTTCCCGATTACGGAATGGCACCCTGTTGTTAGAAACACACAGTGCCCTCCAGTCACAAAAATTGCTGCGTACTTCTCTGCTCCACACCTTCCCTGTCCGGGTGGAACCGCACCGTACCTTGAATTCCTCGCGTGGAGTCGTTTATACACGCTCCCTCGATGGATTGTCTGACGAAGAAATTCAGCACTATCTGTCTGACCAGGGCGTAACGGCAGTTCATAGAGTAATGAAACGGGTTGACACGAACATCATTCCCACCCGCACTGTCTTCTTGACATTTGACACAGTTCAACTCCCATCGAAAATCAAAGCAGGCTATGAGATAATTTCCGTTCGCCCTTACGTCCCAAACCCTACGCGTTGCTATCGATGTCAGCGGTTCAATCACACCAGCCAGTCCTGTTCCAATCCAGCCAAATGTGTTACGTGTGGCAAGGATGCCCATGAGGGTGCTTGTCCACCTCCATCCCCTCGCTGCATCAACTGTATGGGTGACCACGCTGCTTCCTCTCGAGATTGCCCCGTTTTTAAGGATGAGAAGCTCATCCAGGAAATAAGGGTGAAGGAAAAGGTGTCGACCTTTGCTGCTCGAAAATTATTCGCCAGTCGCAAGCCCACCGTGCCTCAGACAGGAAAATACAGCACTGTCCTTGCTTCTCCTCGGCCAACAAAGGAGGCGGCCACGCAGACTTGCGACCTCACCTTTAGTACCACGGTCGTCAGATCGGCCAGCGCAAAGATCGCTCGTTCAACCTCACCACTTTCGCCTGCCCACTCTCTGGCTCACCCTTCGTCGGGTTCTGCTACATCTCGAGCCCAAAAGTCGGACGCCAAGTCTTCCAAAAAAGAGCATACTCGTGAAGAGTTTTTACGGACCGCAGCTTCACAACCATCGGTTCCTCCTTCCTCTAAACAACATTCTTCCAAGAAGGCTACAAAGAAACCCAGTTCCTCTCCTTCTCCGCCAAGGCGTGCCCCCTCTACAGCACCACCTGGCGGAAATCGCCCTCGGCCATCTTCTGTGTCGCCGAGGCGCACTGCTGGTGGCCGGTCAACCGGCCGATCGCTGGTGGCAGGGACTGCTCCTGACCAACTTATGGATCAGGATCTTCTGCCTTCGGCTGAATGCCATTCCATGCTGTCGGTTGCTAGCTCCGAGCAGTCTTTGAGTTGACAGCAACTTTGGTCACATTCCTCCATTCTCTTTTCACCCCATGTCCATTATCCACTGGAATATCCGCGGCATTCGAGCCAATCGGGATGAATTGTCGGTCCTCTTACGCTCCTACTCGCCGGTCATCTTCTGTCTTCAGGAAACAAAGCTGCGTCCCTATGACCGCTTTGTTCTCCCTCATTTTCAGTCTGTCCGATATGATCTCCCCTCTGTTGAAGGCTCTCCAGCCCATGGAGGACTCATGATTCTTCTCCGTGATACTCTCCATTATCACCCAATCCCCTTAAACACTTCCTTCCAAGCTGTCGCCGCCCGTCTTTCACTTTCCGGATACACGTTCTCTCTTTGTACTGTATACATTCCATCGTCCACACCACTGGCACGAGCTGATCTCCTTCATCTTCTTGGTCAGCTTCCACCCCCCTATTTGCTGGTTGGGGACTTCAATGCCCACCACCCGCTTTGGGGATCTCCACACCCTTGTCCACGTGGCTCCGTATTGCTAGACGTCTTCCACCAAGCGGATCTCGTTTGCCTCAACACTGGGGTCCCCACATTTTTGTCTGCCTCCACGACAACCTTATCTCATTTGGACCTTGCGGTCGGTACTGTTCCGCTAGCTCGGCGCTTCGAATGGTTCGCCCTTGATGATACACACTCGAGTGACCACTTTCCATGTGTCCTCAGACTGCAGCCTCAACTGCCATATATGCGCCCGCGACACTGGAAGTTTGCCCAAGCCGATTGGACACTTTTTTCGTCTCTCGCGACATTCGATGGCCGTCGCTTTCCCAGCGTCGACGATGAGGTCACACACATTACCGACGTTATCCTTACAGCTGCGGAACGTTCAATACCACGCACCTCCGAATTGCCCCGGCGCCCCCCAGTTCCTTGGTGGAACGAGGAATGCCGTGACGCAATACGTGAGCGGCGACGTGCTCTTCGCATTTTCCGTCACCATCCTACTTTGGCCAACTGTATCCGCTATAAGCAGCTCCGTGCGCGATGCCGTCGCGTCATCCGCGATAGCAAGAAGGCAAGCTGGAAATTCTTTATTAGCTCATTTAACACCTTCACTCCCTCCTCGGCAGTTTGGAGTCGGCTTCGACGGTTCTCAGGCGCGCCTAGTTTCTCCCCGGTTTCTGGGCTCACTGTCGCGCATGATACCTTAGTGGACCCCGTCGCAATTTCTAACTCGTTGGGTCAGCACTTTGCTGAGATTTCGAGCTCTTCAAATTACCCGCCAGCGTTTCTCCCGAAGAAACGTGCAGCGGAAGTGCGACCTCTTGCTTTCTCCTCCCAAAATCACGAAAGCTACAATACTGTTTTCTCCATGCGGGAACTCCAACATGCCCTCTCATCTTCTCGCTCCTCCGCCCCAGGACCGGATGGTATCCATGTCCAAATGTTGCTGCATTTATCCACCCATAGTCTGCGTTACCTCCTTCGCCTTTATAATCGAATTTGGACCGGCAGCACCTTTCCCAGACGGTGGCGGGAAGCTATTGTCGTTCCCGTTCCGAAACCTGGAAAGGACAAACATCTCCCCTCTAGCTATCGCCCCATTTCTCTCACGAGTAGTGTCTGTAAGGTTTTGGAGCGTATGGTGAGTTACCGTTTAGCTTGGTGGCTGGAATCCCGCAGCCTTTTAACACCAGCCCAATGCGGATTTCGGAAGCATCGTTCTGCAGTTGACCATCTTGTCGCTCTCTCCACTTATATCATGAACAATTTTCTCCGGCAACGCCAAACGGTAGCAATATTTTTTGATCTGGAGCGAGCATACGATACCTGTTGGAGGACAGGCATCCTCCGCACACTGTTCTCTTGGGGCTTTCGAGGCCGGCTGCCCCTTTTTCTTCGCGAATTTATGGCAGAGCGCACTTTTCGGGTGCGGGTGAACACTACTCTCTCCCGTACTTTCTCCCAAGAAAACGGGGTACCCCAGGGATCCGTGCTGAGTGTTGTACTGTTTGCCATCGCCATAAATCCAATTATGGATTGTCTCCCTCCTGATGTCTCGGGCTCCCTCTTTGTGGACGATTTTGCGATCTACTACAGCTCTCAACGGACCAGCCTTCTTGAACGACGTCTTCAAGGATGTCTCGATCGCCTCCACTCGTGGAGCATCGAAACTGGCTTCCGTTTTTCACCCAGTAAGACCGTTTGTGTCAATTTTTGGCGACGTACGGAGTTTCTTCCGCCCTCCTTACATCTCGGTCCTGTCAACCTTCCGTTTTCAGACGTCGCTAAATTCTTGGGTCTTATGTTTGACAGAAAACTATGCTGGTCCTCCCACGTTTCCTATCTTTCGGCTCGCTGTCTGCGATCACTTAACACCCTCCGTGTCCTGAATGGTACCTCCTGGGGAGCGGACCGAGTGGTCCTTCTCCGCCTCTATCGCGCCTTAGTGCGCTCGAAATTGGATTATGGAAGCATAGTCTACTCCTCTGCTCGGCCGTCTATTCTTCGGCGTCTCGACTCTATCCACCACCGTGGATTACGTTTAGTGTCTGGAGCTTTTTACACTAGCCCTGTGGAAAGCCTTTATGCTGAGACTGCTGAACCTCCGCTGTCCAATCGGCGAGCAGTCCTCCTGAGTCGTTATGCTAGCCGTCTGTCTTCCATGCCTGCTAATCCAGCCCACGACCTTTTTTTCGACGCCTCCTTTGATGTAGGGTATGCAGGCCGCCCCTCCTCCCTACTACCCCCGGGAGTCCGCTTCCGTCAACTGCTCCATTCTCTTTCCTTCCGCTTTCCTAAAACCTTCCTGACCACTTGGGGTACAGCACCGCCTTGGCTCCGTCCCCGGATCTGCCTGCTCCGTGACCTTTGTCAATTTCCCAAAGATGGTACCCCTACACTTGTTTATCGTCGGGCATTTGCTGCACTATGTGCAGAAATGACGGACGCCACATTTATTTACACCGACGGCTCGAAAACATCGTTAGGTGTAGGGAGTGCCTATATTGTTGGCGACACCCCAAATCGCTTTCGGCTTCCCGGCCAGTATTCGGTTTATACTGCGGAGCTTTACGCTGTTCTCCAGGCTGTCCACTACATCCGCCGCCATCAGCGGATACAGTACGTTATCTGCTCAGACTCTCTCAGCTCTCTCCTCAGTCTCCAAACTCTTTACCCTGTGCACCCTCTGGTCCACAGGATTCAGGACTGTCTGCGCTTGCTTCACCTGAGGGGCGTCTCGGTGGCGTTCCTCTGGCTCCCGGGACACGCTGGTATCTGTGGGAATGAGGCGGCCGATGTAGCGGCCAAGGCCGCAGTCTCTCTTCCTCGGCCAGCTATTCAGTCGCTTCCCTTCACCGATCTTCGGAACGATTTATGTCGCCATGTTGCTCAATTATGGCATGCCCATTGGTCGGCACTTTCCTGTAATAAATTGCGGGAAGTGAAAGCCCTTCCTTGCGCTTGGACCTCTTCCTCCCGAACGCGTCGTCGGGAGGAGGTAATTTTAGCTAGACTCCGGATAGGGCACTGTCGTTTTAGCCATCGACATCTTTTAAGCGGCGATCCTCCCCCACTCTGTCCCCACTGCTCTCAGCTGTGGACGGTAAGACACCTTTTAATTGAATGCCCCTATTTTAATCAGTTACGCTCCCGTCTACAGCTATCGCCTGATCTACCGTCGATTTTAGCAGATGACTCGCGCTCCGCCGACCGCGTTCTCCAGTTTATTAGTGACAGTGAAATGACGTCAGTCATTTGAAGCTTTTTTTGGGGACAATCACCCCCTTTCTGTAGTGGATTTTTAAGCAGTCTTCTATTTTTAGTTTCTCCAATTTTCTGACTTTGTTCCCCTTGCTGCTGGTTTTAAATTTCGGCTTCTTACTGTCTTACGTCACGGGCTGGGCGCTAATGACCATAGCAGTTTTGCGCCCTAAAACCACAAAAAAAAAAAAAAAAAAAAAAAAAAAATGCTACAAGCCCATTTTGAGCCTCTTGCATTGTGGCGCTACATCCGTGGTGACTGAAACTAACATTTTCCAATTCAGGCCAACGGCTTCAACTGCTTTTAGCAAGTCGGAACCTCTCGTTGTGTCTTTCATTGGTACTAAATCTAACAGTTCTTCCGTCACGTGCAAATTTGTGTCGACTGCATGAACATAAATCACTAGTTGTGCTGTGTCTGAAATGTCATTCGACTCGTCCAAAGCAATCGAGAATGCAATAAACTTGCAGGCACTATCAATTAACTGCTTGTAGACATCCGCTGCCATACCAGCTATGCGGCGAGCTATTGTCTGTCTGGAAAGACTAATTTCACTAAACTTCTTTACTTCCAGTGGCGTCAAGAGGTCTGTCGCCTCAACAATACACTCCTTGATGAAATCACCATCACTGAAAGGCTTATTCGCTCTTGGAATTGAGCGCTATTTTATAGCTTGCTCTTAAAGACAGGTCACTATGTTCGGTTGCGGGCTAAAAAAAGGAAACAAAAATTGAGTGAACTATAAATTAGAATTCTAACGACAAATATGTACAAATTCAAACATCAGAAAAACAAAGATTTGTAAGGGGTGCTCATGTTTGGTCCGTCTCGCTACATAACACTAAGTCTTCTTAATTCCACCAACTTGTTTGATCTATCAACCCCAACTAAATCATTAAGTTCCTTGTGTGTGTGGTGTTATAATGCCATTCTATTGCAACCTTGTTTGTGTGGTGTTATAATGCCATTCTATTGCAAATTTGCGGTGGCCGACGAGTATGCGACTACATAATAGACATTGAGAATTTTCATCCTTCTTTTCGAAAATATATTGCAATTCCCATTCAGCTCTGAAGGCTCGTGACGTTGTCACTACCCCGCATCTTTGTGAGCATGTGTTCCATTGCAACAACCACTGTGCAGTACTTATAAACTTCCTACGAATTGCTAACAAATAGTGAGGAATAAACATGGCTGCCACTACGAATCAACTAAAGCACCATATGCCGGATGAAAAGATGTCGCATCGCACAGCTAGTCTAATGTCGCGCCGTGTCAAGCAGTGCTGCGAAAGACTGAGGAAAGCCGACTAGTGGCAAGGCAGACCGAGCCCTGAATGGCACGCGTGCAGTTTGGCATGCCGTGGCCGTCCCTGCATTACACATATTAGTTCCGTAGCCAGCGTCTTATGGAGCAGGCAGTGCGCATGTGCTTCAGTTTTATTGGGCTTTTGTGGATTTGCACTGTTTGGATTGGTGAGGCTTCCTTGTTTGAAGATCAGGCACTGTCCATCATGAGAGTATTAGAGTGGTCATGTGTGCTTGCAGGACCAGTCCCATCATCTGGTGGCAGCTCCTCGTGATATGTCAGGGATGTAAGTTACTTGCAGCTCCAACTTCACTTGCATACCATACTGTTGCTCGTCTGCCTCTGGAACGCCTTTTCTCCAAACGTTCATGAGCCGTAATGCCGTTTGGGATTTGCGTGTATCGTGTGCTGGAGTCACTTCGTGTGACGCAAGCACAACCCCAAATCCAGGGTTTTAACCATCTGCTGCCTTGGTTACTGCAGAGCCCCAGAGTAATTTTAGATTTGGTGTACTACAGGAGAGATTGCACTCCTGCTTTTGTTTTCCACATGATGTTTCTGACTTTTTATCGGAGTGCAACTACTATGTAGCTGTCTTTACAGATGGGTCAAAACATGGGGACTAAGTTGGTTGCCCTGTTGCTTTCCCGGATCGTGTCCTCAAGGTCCAACTGCCTCAAGATTTTACTATGTTTAATGACGAATTATATGCGAGCTTGTGGGCTCTGGAAAAGATGACATTCTTCCATTGTTAAATTTTCTGTCTGTTCAGATTCTCTGAGTGCCCTTTACTCTCTCCAATGTTTGCTTCCAGCAGATAAAATACTCTAGAATATCCAGGATGCCCTCTTCAAACTATGACTGGGGAAAGAGGTTTCTTTCTGCTTAGCATCAGGGCACATTGTTCTTGAGGGGAACAAAATGGCAGATTTGGCAGCCAAGGAGGTACATTGTGATCCTCAGGTATTTCACTGTGCCATCCCTCTGCATGCTATAAACTTGCTGTTAAGGTCCAGTGTCGTGCATCAGTGGGAGGATCAGTGGTTGGAAGTGACAGACAAAAACTCCGTCTAGCAAAGCCCACAATGTGGCCATAGTGTAACTCCTTCCAGCCATGTCACTAGGACGACGTCTTCCTTACTCATCTTAGCAGAGGCGACTGCCTTATGACGAATGGCCTCTTTCTCTAGTGAGAGGCTTCTCCAAAGTGTGGATCTTGTGGTGTACAGGTAACTGTGTGCTACATTTTATTTGACTGTGTTTTTTATTTTCTTACCAGCAGGCCGTGGCAGATTTGATGAGGGATCTGCCCTAACTTTTAAATAATGGTCAAACTAATGTGCTTCTCGTTTTATAGTTTTGCGAACTGTCCAAAATTTTCCCAACATTTTAGGGCACTGGTTTTAATGTGTTAACAGGGTGACGGCTCACCCATAGTTTTGTAAGAGGTCAGCCCGCCACATTTGCCTGGTCCTGTCTCTCAGCTCCTTTGCCTTTTTACTTTTGTTTTAGTCTTATGTGTAGCTTCTGTTACTCTTTCTCCATTGTTTTACAGGTGTAAGGTAGAGTGATCAGTTGCTCGATTCGATCATGAGTGTTGAAAAATTTTAGAGGTTATAACTGCATTCGTTTGTTCTGATTAGTGTGAGGGTGCTGATGACCCTGCCATTGAGCACCCATAAGCTTCAGACGTCATCGTTCGAATTGCAGGCTGCAAAATCTTTGGTTTCACACAGTGTTGTGCAAAGCTTATCTAATTGGACCCAATCTCTGTGATTGATAACTGAATATGTGAGGCTGAATAAAGTCTTGTGCGAAAGTATCCAGTAGTGTTTAGATAGTGCTGTGTGTGAAATGTGTGTGTTCGTTAGCATCGTGCATGCTTGTGCTACACATCAAGAAAGAATGCCAGATGAGGAATTGGAAGTGAACTAATAAATTGCTGTGGCAGTTTGACAACAACAAATGTTTCTGATGTGACATTGAGCTCGGTGATCGGAGGAAACCAGCTCAAATGCATGAACTGTTAACTGTCACATAATTTTAATCAGACTATAGACACACCTTTTCACAGCGGTGTTATATTCAGTATTGTTAGGTTCCAGGCTGTACTTACACATCAGTACCTCTTTAATAAGTGTCTTCGTAAGTCAACAATGAATGAAAACCATGTTTTTATTGTTTTTAAATTTTTTGTCGTCTCAAAGTATACTGCTCTCAATTGGTAATATATTGCTGAATATGCATTTGTATTGTCAGGTTTAGTGGGTTTTAGATCCATATTTACATCTCCAGAATGTTCGTTTCCTTCATCCCTAATTAAATCACATTGCTTCATTAACTCAGAATGTAATTCTTCTTTTTAAATTCAGTATAGTTGTCTTTAATTAAAATATTTTTTGTCTGGCTGATGGCACTTAGCTATATGTTCGTTTAACTTATTGGTCGTGATGTTAGGGCTCAGCTGTCGCCCAATCAGGAAATTGCTATGTAGCCACAAATTATCCACTGCCATTTGTCGCTGTCTGCCAAAGCACTTGGTTGCCTTTATTCCATTCTGTCGATGTTAAAAATCTTGTGTTGAATAGTGTCATGGCCTCTACCAAAGTATAGTAAACACAAAATTTCTTTGTGATAATTGCCTGTAGCACAGTTTTTTGTTAATTTGTTGTTTACTTTGTTGCTATGAACAAAACCTTTTTTGACAATTCATGGAAAAACAGATTTGCTGTAGTAGTCTTCATTTGTGTCGCCCTTTGTAGCCTATATTAATCCGTTGCAAAGTTTAAATATTTGATTCTCTTCAGGCAATAAACATTTATCCCTTGATCTGCATCCTGCATTGGGGTGTCACAATTGCAGTGTAACTATTTCTTCCTGTATGCTGGTAATCATTTTCAGATTTCTCCACTCTCTCCTCATTACTTTGAAAGCCAGATTGCTACACCACATTTTTATAAGTAATTTCTTTACTTTTGAGTGTACAAGTGTCACAGTAATTTTTCCGAAGTTTTTACTTTGTCCTATAGCAAGTCTGTTGTTAATGTAACATTTCTTTGGAAGTCTGTGCATCTCTATGGCAGGATGGTGATCCATCAAATACTGTATTCGGAGCAGGTATTTGCTCTTGTGAAATCACTGGGATCGCAGTTACATGGAGGATGTACTTTTTGTCTCCTTGCAAAATAAAAATATAACCTATGTAACTTTCACTAAAATTATAGTTGTCATTTTATGATACTGCTTTCTTAATTTACAAGTTTTGGTTGTGAATATAATTTGTTAATAAAAATAGTGATACATGTCTTGCCTCTGGAATGGTATCACTGTAATGGGTGCATTTGACAAATTGGACCAAAAGTGTTAGGGTTATATGGGGGAGAAGAAGGGGGAGGGAAGATTCCTCAAAAGTACCAGAAATAAATTTTGGGAACCAAGGTGTTACATCGCTGCATACCGTATTTACTCGAATCTAAGCCGCACCTGAAAAATGACTCGAAATCAAGGGAAAAAAAAATTCCCGATTCTAAGCCGCACCTGAAATTTGGGACTCGAAATTCAAGGGGAGAGAAAAGTTTGACGCCTCACCTCCAAATCGAAACAAAGTTGGTCCATTGCAATATGAGAGACAATTTAGGTCGAATGAATGACGATACACCTACAGTAGTTTGGTTCGAGTTGTAAGCTTAGCAGTTAGCTTTACCAGGTAGCCACTGCTATGCGTCAGACGCTCCGTCCGTATTTATACGGGTACCCTTTCTTTTTCACGTGCTTCGTCTGGTTTGAATCAATTGCTTATTTTGCTTTGATCTGATAAGTGCCGTTCTCTTTGTTATAGGTGTTTACGTCACTCTAAGCTGAAAATGCATTACTGTACTGTGTCATGCATTGTTTGTCGCATTCTGATAGTGAGTGTCTACGGCATGTCACTGCTTGCGGCATGGCTTGCTTTTGTGTGCGCTAAAGCCGCTTACAATTAAAAAAAAAAACAAAAAGAGGGGAATCGTCTCAGTAGCGAAACAATGGCAAGAGAATGCTATTTGTTGTTACTTACACTGCTGCTTTCTTTGCTAATGATCACCAAGAACCAAATAATAGACTGCGTATGATAGAACATGTTCTGAACGAGAGTTAGGCGAAAATTTTTCTCCGTTTGAAAATGTTTGCGGCCGCTTCTTCAGTACATCAAATTCTGCACAGAAATTAGTAATCTTAGATTTAAAAATCTAGTCAGTTGCCGTGCTTCATTTCTGACTGTATCACTATTAGGCATAAGAATAATACGAATATAAACATGACGCGATACGTATATTCTTCCGCGTTTGCTGTTGTCTCACTTTAGTTTCGTAGTTTATTAGGCAAACAGGATTTAAATGATATAGCAGCAAACACGAAAGAATGCATGGCAAAATGTTTATATTCGTATTATTTTTATGGTGAAGCGAATACTGTATGTGATTCACTTTTCATCAGGTTCTTATTAGCAACCATCACTTCTCACAGGTAGGAAAAAATTCAGAACGTAGAGTTGGCCATATTGACAAACATCCCAAACAGTCTTGCCAGTCGGATTTTCGTAGTACATTGTAATTCTGCTACATTTGAAGATGAACAATACGGAATTTATATTTACTTCGTTGGACAATGTATGAGAATGCAGTGGACGAAACTCGGGGCGGAGAAAAAAAAGCTCGTCTTCCACCTTTTTTTTTTAATTTATTTACTGACGCAGAAGTTTTGGCGCCAGTATTTATCTTTGTGCCTACAAAGCATGCCTGTGTAGCGCTACATATATTAGATGGCAGGACTTCCGCTTGCTTTGCACTCAATTCTAAGCCGCAGGCTGTTTTTTGGATTACAAAAACCGGAAAAAAAGTGCGGCTTAGATTCGAGTAAATACGGTAGATTAAATTATTAGTTGTATGACACAGTCGGGTGGTAGACCACAAGGGACAGGTTCAGATACTTTTCTTCCTTCATGTGCAGTGGCACCTTTCCTTCCGGAAGTGTTCCTGTATTTAAACAATTAATTGGTATTAATTCAGTTGAAGCTGGGGATGGTGTTTCAATCTACTTTGGATAGGTTTACTATGATTTTTTAGCTTGTCTGCTTGGGAATACAAATGTTTTTGTAATGGTTGCAAACTGTTATGTAGGGGCTTGTGTATATCAGGGTTCTAAATAAACGTCATGAGATGTTACTTATGAGGCAGCTTGACTGTGATGATTCCATGTTCCCTAAGGACCAGAAGTCTGTGCTGGTGAACTTCAAGACGGGACTGAGTCAAGCTGTTAAGCTATTTATTTGTTAATATGTAAATATATAGCCACAGTTCCTGTAGACAGTAATTGCAAGAATTATTTGTTTGATTGCTCATTTAATACAGTGTGTGCAGTAATGTTTCCATTTTTCAGGGATTAATTTTTGTGGTAGATAGCAATGACAGAGAACGTATTGGAGAAGCTCGAGAAGAACTGATGAGAATGCTAGCAGAAGATGAGTTGAGGGATGCAGTTTTGCTGATATTTGCCAATAAACAGGTGAGAAATCAGGAAGTATCATTAATAAGTACACCTGTTTGCATTATAAATTCGACTGGTAATTTCTGTGTACATGGTTATATTTTGATATTGTCATTGCATTTGATACAGTCCTGAAATGTTTGGGTATTGCATATTTATTGTGAATGAAATGGAGAAATCTGAAAACCTTCAAAAGTCTAAACTCTGAGTGATAGTAGAAAAGCCAAAAAAATTGTGTGCAAATTAAGTACTGAATTGAAGTAAGAAGGAGAACACAAAAAGGGTGTATACGACCCGGGAGATCCGGGAAAAACCCGGGAATTTTTTCATCCGGGAGAAAACCGGGAAAAATTCGGGAAGTTTTTAGAATTCCGGGAAGTTTTCATTGTTTTCGTTTTCAGTAAAATTTATGTAATTTTGACTGGCAAGAACCGATACTCTAACAAATAATATTATTTTATACCACTATTTCAGAATAATACTGCAACAATAAAACATGAACGAGAGAAAAAACGAAAATGAAACTTAAATCGCAAAGGAAATGCGCCATATACAGCAACAAACCAGTGCTCATAAAAGCGTCTGCCAACAAAATGTGTCAAGGGCCTTAGGAAGACTTGCAATGTTCCGTAACAACACATTGCCTCCGATGAACGTGACGTCACAACTGTTTACATTAGATTCGTTTTAGCAGTTACGAGCAAGATCATGCGCATGCGCAGTTGAGTAGTACCTTCTCCCGCTTCTGGCTACAGAAATGTGTCTGTTGGCTGTGTAATAAGCAGTCGCAGCAAGCAGCTAGATGCTACCAGGTAAATTTTACTGGAGTGCCCAAGCTGCTAGATTCTTGCATGCGCAGCAGGCCCAGTTCGAGGAGGGGGTTGGGGGGCAAATTCATACTATTGAGGGAATGAAACTTGTTTCACAAAGCGACTAGCATCCAGCACTCGTTAGTCTATCGATTATTCATATGACTTTGAAATGCACCCCTGTCAGTTTTTGAACATTTTTGAACACATTCTAAGTTGATTTCTGAATCAATCGTAAGTTGATTTGTTCATAGTGTACATGATGTCTCTGTCAGGGGAATCCTCGTCGCATCTAGAAACAAAGTTTCCTACAGACAAAAAGGGCTATACGAGCTGAGTGGAGTAAAGCCGAACGACAACCGCTGTCTGATTGTGTGGTTGATTGGGTTTGTGAATGATGAGCATTGTTATAATTACTAGCTAAATCCATAGATTCAGACTACAGGAGTGGAAATAAACAAATAACAGGTAAGAAAGATTACGTATTACCTTCTCGGTGTATCTAAGAAAATGAAATTTTGACAGAAAATTTTTGGGCAGATCGCTATACTAATAAGGGCCAGTTGTACAGTCCCCAGCTATCAGCCGCTTTAAATTCTATTTTGGAAGAAGCGCGGAATACGCGTTGTATGAACATGTAGCAACACTTAACCGCAGAATAATCGCGGGATAACTAAACCGGTGATTCTGGCAGAGTTAGTGGAGTTAACCTGCTAATAAGCTTTGACATTGGCAGGAACAATTACAGAACTAGTGCTAACAAGTCTGTCTGTTAGAACGAGGAAGGAGAAGAAACGGGGACATCACATAAATTATGGAACAATATGACGATTCCAAGTTTGTATAAAAATTTCGTACTACTACTTTTCGATCTCATACTTGAGAAACTGGAGCATATGAATGAAGTGTGAAACCACTTCCTAACGTAAGGCTTTTTGCTTGTAGTAGGCCTAATAGGCACTTGATATTGGTACTTCGTGAATTATATTCTGTCGTTACAAAAAAGACAGTTTGTGCCAAAACAGTCTCGTTTATTTGGTGTGTATTACAATTGTTGCAGTATTAGACAGGCCTATTTCCTTTTATCTAGCAAAACGTGACAAAATAGACGTAATCAGATCGGGAAATCACACCAGTCTTGGGTCCTATTTGCATTAACAGCTTTTCAGTATTAGACAACGACATTTCGACTTTTCATGTAGCAAAATATTTCACGAACTTTGATGAGATAATAGATTCTTTCGCAGAAAGGAAAGCACGTCTTGTAAAGCTGTATCAAGATTAAAGAGAGAGAAATTCTAGGAGCTAAGGATTGAAGAAATGTGTATTGTCTTGCTTGTCTCGTGTCTTTACCGGGTTTATGTATCCTATATTTAATTTTATGTCACACAGGGCAGCAAGTTGTTAGCTGATAGGGAATAAAGAGTGCAAATTTTCTGAAGAGGGACAAGATTTCAAACCGGCAAATTGTAAGCAGGAGAGGCACCACAGAGCATTTTTATTTCCACTGTCCTGAATATGGTTTGATGGCATCCATTACAAAATATACACGTTTCAATTCTACAGAGCGAAGTACAGTGACGTACGATGGAAGAATGCTGTGTGAGGAGGCGAGGCACTGCCCTTCGGCACACTTACGACCAAATAACATGTCTTACATTACCTCGAACACACATGTTTTATGCATCACTCTTCAGAAAGATGTGCGCTACAAAATGAACATTTTTGAAAATATATATATATATGTGTGTGTGTGTGTGTGTGTGTGTGTGTGTGTGTGTGTGCGCGTGCGCGTGCGCGTGCGCGCGCGTGTATACCCGTCCTTTTTTCCCCTTTTTTTTCCGCTCCCGGGATTGGAATGATTCCTTACCCTCTCCCTTAAAACCCACATCCTTTCGTCTCTCCCTCTCCTTCTCCTTCCCTCTTTCCTGATGAGGCAACAGTTTGTTGCGAAAGCTGAATTTTGTGTGTATGTTTGTGTTTCTGTCGACCTGCCAGCACTTTCATTTGATAAGTCACATCTTTGTTTTATATATATATACACACACACCCACACACACACACACACCCACACACACACACACACACACACACACACACACACACACACACACACACTTCCTATCTCAAACACTCGAGGGAGTGGCGGGGTATTGCACCGGTTGCAAATATCGTAGATCCGGGGCTGATGCGCAGAGCAGTCTGAGTTACAGTGAGGTAGTGGGTAGTCTCCACGTGACCCGTGTTTACATTTAGTGAGTTTGCTGTTTCCACTTCGTTTACTGCTCTCGCGTCAAATGAAAACAAAACAGATTTCTGATTTCCACCTTTGTGATAGTCAAGCAAGCATTAATTGCCTTGCAGAACAATGAAGTTATTTTTGTCGGTTTGCTAAAGAAATTTTGTTTTTAATTCCACACACTGTTTGCAGCATTTAAAGTGCACGTTATCAACTTCTAGCACATATGGCATTATGCCATAATAAAGAACCAAACGTGAGATAGCACAGTACTGGTACTCCAAGAAAATTTACATCCAGAAAACCACATTGAAAAGCTTAATATCAGGGAGTGGCCTACTTAACTGGGAATATGGACATGCAAATGTGCACTTTAAACGTGGACATTTTAGTATGGGTCTCCAAATTCTGATGCTCTTGGAGTATCCTCTGGTGTTTTGTTTCTTCTATGACATAATGTACGATCTGTTAATGTTTCACACGTACGAACATACAGGCTCCCTGTGACATCGTAGCTGTGCAATCGCGGTGACGCCTGTCATCGGGCGCTCTCTGGCAACTGCGGAAACGAACCTATTTCTAACAGGTCGCGGGAAAATATTCCGAATGGTGGTTTGAAAAGCGTTACAATCAAAGTGCCATTCTGGCAGTTACAACGGAGCTGTGCGATAATGTACGATGAATTTCTTAAATCGCAGAGCGTTTGACCCTCATTTAAAAATCAACTCTTTAGTGACGAGCCATTTAGATGAATTTCGAACCCAGAAGATAAGACATTTAAGTCGTTATTAAAAATTTTACGATCACATTTGTGTGATATATCGTAAATTGTAATACGCGCATAAAAGACCAACATTGTATGTGAAAGCTTAGCTTCTTTTGCAGCATATTAATCTTACAGACCAATATTATACGTGAAAGCTTTGCGTTTCGTGCAGCAACACTATGTATATTAATTTAAACCATTAACTTTTTCTGTTTGTGCGATCGCGCTACGTAACAGTGATGTTGTTATTGGCTGACTACATCACGTGTCCCAAGCTCTAAATACCTGCTGTCATCGGCTGGCGAGATCACGTGACATGAGCTATGACTTGCTCACAGAAGCGCCTCGCAATCTCGATTTCAATGCTTCGGAAAGTAACATGCGGTGTTTGGTGGAATTCGAATTTCTACACTCGTAATACGAAAATATGAAGCGTATATGTTGCTGCACATCAAAGATCTTTCCAAAATGCCTTTTTTTCCCTGGGAAATTCTACTCCCGTGTATAAAACCGTAATCATTCAAAGGACTTATACTGTTCCAAGAGAAAATATACTGTTAGTTAACAGGGAAAAAATGTTTTCACCCGGGAGATAGTGTATTTTTAACCGGGAAATCCGGGATTCTTTTTACCTTGTCCACGTATACACCCTGACAAACAACATAAATCGACAAATTTAGCAGTGAAGGTAGTTATTGTGGCAAAATAACAAAGGAAAGCTCTTGAGGTAGCATGTTAGAGTTTGAAAAATGTCACATAATTTGCAATAAACGTGGAAAACAGGAAATAGGTTATGAGCTCCTGGGGATAGCCAAAAACTTCAGAATAGGAAATAAATTTCAACTGATAAATGGCTTACTCATTTGTGTTCTATTCCTAAAGCTAGTATTTGGAGTATGATTGTTAATAAAAGTATTCTAAAATTGGCCTGCTTGTTTTGCTGCAATAAGAATAAGAATCTTTATTAGCCGTTTAGTATTTTCTTATACAATGGGCTTCGTCAATAAGTTCAATTACAGTATAAAGATGGTTATATTCTCATAACAATGTATATATAAATCATATGAATGTTAGTGTAGTACAATAGCTTACATTTGGAATTTTATATAGGTTTAATTTCACAATAAAAAGGAAAACATTATACAGATTTATATTAAGCGGGGAGTAGTCATGATGATGACACTACGTGTTGATAACACTGTCATTATCCTAAGATATTGATACAAATATGGAGCACTTGAAATAGGTCTATGCCTATATGTTATTGTTTTTCCACATTTAGGTCCTACTGCTATACTTACATTAGCTGTTTAGTAACAAAACTATGTGTAAATTGAGGCACTCAGTCTTTATTGCACGCTTTCTGTATTTGTTTCTGTTGATGAAAAGTGTACTCATGTCATAAGAAGTGATACTTGTTTAGCATATCACAAACTTTTTAATAGGCTCTCTGTGGAGTAATCTTCATTGGAACAGTGATAATGCTACATGAAATTCAAAGAAGATAGAAACTGGTAGCTACAATTAAAAGTGGTTTTGTAGCCTGGTTTGATATATTACGGTATTGTGGGAAGATACTGCAAGGGATTAATTTTCATTTTATGATGAGTAAGCAATGGGAATTTCATTCGTGGAATAGTAGAGTTCTTAGCAGACACCATTGTATTGATGTGTTACTTCAACAAGTCTCTTATATATCTGACAAAATTCTACCACAGGCAATTCAAATGCCATTCCATAGTGCAAGGGTGCCTTCAGTCACTCCTTGTCACACACATGCCGAGACACGGGTTCTGCAGGCTACATAGCAGACAGCCCTAGTGCACATGTTCTGTTCATTCATGAGCTGTTTGGCCACCCCTGCTCTTGTGTGCTTGGTGGGTGCAGTCTGATAGTGTACACTATGGCCCAGTTGTAACATTGGCCACCCCTGCCCATCTGTGCTCATGTGTACCTGGCTGTACTCGAGCTGAAACAACCTCCTTCGTTATCAGGAAATTATGGATAGGATAGTAACTTGAACATTACTCGGAAGACGAAAAGTTTACTTTGCTGCAATATTAATGCTTGAATTTTGTTGAAGTTTGTTGTGTGACAGTGCTAAAAACATCCATATTGATATGTTGGTTGGTGCATCCAAGTGTGGAAATGGATTGGATGAGGAGGTGGAAAAATAATTAACTAGGCAATATCATTAATATTTTTAGTGTGGAAATGATGTTTCAGTATTCTTGACACAACTTGTTTGTCCTCTTATTATAGCTTGCAAACTAGTTTGTGGGCCATATTTAGGTCTGAACTCTGGATTTCCAGTAATACAAAAGCTGGAGTGGAGTAAGCAGATATTAAATTTCATGTCAGGAAAGTGTGCAACAGTGTCATTCCTGATTTAAATAATGAAAACTTCACAAGTTACTTATTTTTTTCATACTTAGCACAACTTGTTTCGACAACATATTCTAATTTTAAAGTGCATTTGTTTACATGATTGTTTGGTGGTGTTTGTGTGTGTGTGATTGATTTTCTACCTCTCTTGGTGTGTGTTTTTTAGGTTAGACTGCAATTGGAAAGTAGGACAATATGAATCTGAATATTTTTAAATGTCAATGTTACAAATGGTATTTTTGTTTACCTACTTATAGGTATTGTGCTGCCTGTTATATGGAACATCATGCACAAGCAAATCACTTACTGTTCCTTTGCAAAACATGCTACAAAGATATAACACCACCATTGTTTCACAAAGTTTGTGTGTGTGATTACAATTCTTTTTTGCTAATGAAAAAAATATTTGTGAAAATTGTTACAGTTATCATACACAAGAGAAATGTTTGAAGAAATTAACTGATTCGCTGTCTAGTTTGTCATTGAGAGTATTTTCTCATTGCTGTTTGTACTATACATGAGTTCCAAGCTCCTCCATTAAATCCATTGTATGAGATTTTGGAAAGTGGCGGAGTATCTTAAGATTTTCTTCTGCGTTTTTGAATGGGTCTGTGGGCTGGGTATGTTCTCAGTGGGAGGGAACTTATAAAATGGGAATATTGCCGAGAATATTTCTTTGGCCCGGGAAGATTCCCAAAAATTGGGAATTTCTGAAAATTTTTAGATTTTGAATATTTTAACACTTGGTTACAGTTAAAGAACCTTAAAACTACATTAACTAAGTAAATTCATACATTTTAATCAAAGATTTATAATTTCCTACATTAATTTCCTTGCAAATTCCATGCAAAACACCATTTACTGCTAGTCTAGCATTAAAAATAATGTAAAATAACGCTAGACCTAGTAAGTTTAGGGAAGTTGAAAGCCCACATTTCTCTGAATGAAACATAAACTTGCTAAATATTTCTAGATAAATGTAATTCTCAACCAGCTGTCATCTGTAGTATTTTTTAGTTTTTACAAATGAATGACTAGAGGTGTTTCACTTTCAGAATTCAGACTTCATTTCTTGCAGTAAATACAGATGGTAGAGCACTTGCCCGCGAAAGGGGAAACTGGAAAAATATCGTTTTTGTCTTGGTAAATGAAATGGTTTGTTCACATTGAGGTTTCGTGTGTCATCGCTGGCTGATTGCAGCTGAGTATGTTGCTCTGTCATTACTACTGTTTTTCCCTGTCCTACCACTCCCCTCAGCTTGCAGTCAGTGCTGCCACTTCTTGTCGCTAGCCTAGCAGCTGCCAACAAGAGACAGGGAGCATGAGGTGGTTTGTTTGGATCTAATTCTCAGAGACTGTAAACACAGCAGCCGGAGGCTGCGATCATGTGTGCATGCGTTGTGTCTGAGTGATTTTTTTTTTGTGTGTGTGCGCGTGTGCGCGCGTGTGTGTGTGCGCGCGCGCGCGCGCGCGCGCACACACACACACACACACACACACACACACACACACACACACACACGAAGTGGTAGCACTGACTGCGTGCGCGCTCTCTCTCTCTCGTTTCCTGACAAGAGATATGGCTGAAAATTTTGTTGCGAGAGTGTGATTGCGCCTGTCTGTGGGTCAGCAATAATCTGAAGGCAAGTTGCTACCTATCCTCATTATTATTGAGTTTCAGAGTGTTTGAACAAATTGTTTATTGCATGGATTGATCACTGTGGTCTCATTTCATCAGCATGCTGCCTGTGGCTCGTGAATAGCTGGCCACACGGAGTGGATTTCCGTGATGGGCCAAAACGACAAGCCGTTTCTGTGGGTATCTGTAATGGATCGGGCTTGCCGATCTAAAGCCATTTGGTTCCCACTGATGTGCAGGTCCTAGTCTCACCGATCTGTCTGCAGGCCGGGTTTGTTTGTTTGTGTGTAGCGCAATGCAGTTGATTTTCATGGTTTACCTATGGACCCAGGACTGCGGTGCTCCTCAACAGGCTGGAGGCCATAGGTGACCAATTTCAGGAATTGTGACTGTCTTACTACAAGATTGTTGTACAGTGTGGCGTTTTATAGACATTTTAGTTGTTCTAGTACATTTTTGCATTTCAAAAGTAGTTTGTGTTAGAAGGTATGGCCAGTAAGAAGAAGAAAATCGTCATTGTGGGGTTTGTATGCTATGTACTCATCTATTTCTCGAAAGAAAAATCGCACAGTGCCTGTAAAATAATACGTAAAACACAATGGGTAATAACTGACAATAATGAACATAGTAGAACCAATCTACGCCTAGAGTGTTTGACACAATTCTTCCCTGCCTTATGCACTTTTTCAAGAGGCCTACTTTTTTTCTGAAGTGATTTCTGAACTCAGTGAAGGTATTTTAATCTGGCTTGTGACTCCAAGGAAACACCTATTTTCGCTTTCCTTTATGAAACGCTCATACCATTTGGCTTGCTTTCTCCATGTAAAAACAGTTCATTACTAAAGATGTCAATGTTAGTTCTTAGAATTCTTGCTCACATCAGGAAATGCCATCTGCTTGCAAGTTTCTTAGATATTGCCTCTGCATCCACCTAGAAAATTCTGATAATTCTCTTAGTAACCATGTCGTCTGTGGTATTATTAAATATCATTTTCTTTGTCACAAATATTTGACTGTTCCTTCTGAATACATTCAAACATATGAAGTTGTGGCTATCGTGGTACCTGAGAACACAGCTGTTTCTATCTGAATACAAACCAGATTTCGCTTTTTTAGGGATGTGAGAACGTTACAATGTCTCTTGCTTCCAAATACATCGTCCATGCACCACACACTCATTGACTGCGTAGAACCAGCAGCTGACGCACCTCCTTTCGTTTCCATTATATGTTAAGATGAGTCTCGCAACATTGCCGCATGAATCACTGAAGTACACCACTAGCTCCAATCCAGACATTTACCATCTCCTGCAGAAATGAATACTATTGTTGAGTATTTGTTAAATTTTAAAGTCGATCTACAAATGGATCCAGGCAAACTGCAGTTTAAACATGGTAGAAGTTTTTTTGAAAGGTCAAAGTAAACTGTATACTTTCCCTTGGTTGGCAGCATGACATAATCTGCTGCCCTTGCACCACTCCTCTCCCTGAACTCATTCTAGTTCTAAGCCAAGCTGGTAGCACTGTTCCCCCTCCCACCGTTCTGTAGTGCTGTGCTCAAGCAGCTGTGAAACATGGACTGCAATATCTTCTAATGTGTAAGTCATGTCTGAGGGCAGCAACTAAAAGGTAAATAAAAGATCGAAATCACCATTCATTCTAATTCCAGAACTTCGCTTGTCGTGACATCTACTGATACCTGTTGGTACTATTGCCATGATTGGTCCTGTAACTGTAATTTGTTGCGACAACAGTTAACAGTTTAGTATTATTTATTTAGTTTGTTAGACATTTCAGTCTGGATTAATTTTCCTTGTTTCATCCCAGTGCTGCCTCCATGTTGTAAAGCAGATCAAAAGTCTGGGAAAGTTTTTACCTGATATTCTAATATGTGAACAGCAACAGATTTTTTTCATTTGCAACCCACTTAGTAAATCATTACCATCTCTCATAATAAAATAATGGGACAAATTTGTATTTTAAGCAGAGCAGTAGACTGTTCCAGTGGCTAAGTAATAGTTTCTCGCATATCCCTTCCACTAACAAATGTGATGTGATTGTTAGAACAACATTGATACTGAGAGTGCTTCAGCGTATTGGGAAATCTTGAGCGTGTATGAATGCGAATATTGCTTGCTCAGCTCTACCCTTCACTATTCTTTAAAATCAATGTGCTAATGACCTCAGTAGTCAAAAGCATCATCTGTAAATGTAAGGCTACTTCTACATTCTCTATTAAACAATGTGAAAATGTTAATCTCAGCAGCAATTCTTCAATCTACGATTATAAGACAAAACAGTATTTTTCAAATGACAAATTAGGCTTATTGGGGAAATACGGTAGTAAATGTTTATCTTTGGAATGTTTTCAGTAATGGAACTTTGACAACATTCAGGGAGGTTTTGAAATCTGATCTCTATTTTATTATTACAAAGCAGTTACTAGCTGCCATTCTTACTGTGTAGTTATTTCAAATTAATATTGAATGCAAAATTTTTATTGATAAGTGTCTGGAAGTGATGGAGATGGTATGGTGATGAAAAATGTCGCAGGTATAATTAATATAAAACTTCATCACAGTAAGATTTATTTTAAACTTAGACTGTGTTAACATTAGTGGTTCTCCTGAAGATGGCAGACGGATGGATCGCCAAAATATGGAATTGTGTCGAATTTAGGCTCTGGCAGTAAACACGAGGAGACTAAAGATTTGAGCGATTGTAGCCTATTCTTAATAAGTGTTACTATTGAATTCTTGATTACGACTTGATTCGGTTTATTATGCATTTAACTGTTTATTATCGTTCGTCCTGTACTTTATTGAATACCTTGAAAACTGTCTTGTGACTGTGTGTGTGGAGATGTTCTGCCTGAAAAATGTTCTGTGACCATCAGAATGGCGGTGACATTGACACATGCATGAATAAAAGGACAAATGGTTCCTCCAAGACCCTGCCTCCCTTGCCAGTGCAGGAACACTCTCGGTGCCACCTGCACACCATTGTTGAGCACTTAAAAAATGTACCTTTACATCTACATATATCCTCCACAAGCCACTGTGGAGTGCATGGTACATGGTATCTTGTACCAATAAAACCACTGTCCCTCCAGGGATTCCTCTTTGACTTCCTAAAGCATCTCTGTAATACTTGTGTGTTGTTCGAATCTAACTGTAACAACTCTAGCAGCCTGCCTCTTGATGTGCTTCAGTGTCTTCCTTCTATTTTACCTGATGTGGATCCCAAACACTTGAGCAATACTCAATATGGGTTGCACCAGTATCAAACGCAGTCTCCTCAACAGACGAACACACTTCCCTAAAATTCTCTCAATTAACAGAAATGGACTATTCGCCTTCCCTACTTACAATCCTTATATACTCGTTCTATTTCATTCCACAACATTATTCATAGATATTTGACATGACTGTGAGAAGCAGCATACTACTAATGCAGTATTCAACCATTATGGATTTGTTTTTGCCACTTACCTGCATTAACTTATTCTACATTTAGAGCTACCTGCCGATTATTATACCAACTACAAATTTTGACAATATCATTACAAGAATAGATTTCTACTTCCCGTATAGAGGAGATGAGTCAAGACAGGTGCAACAGACTGCTAAACATGGGAGATTTTCACCAAAAGTCCGCAGCTAGTGGTCTGGCGGCTAGCATTGCTGCCTCTGGATCACAGGGTTCCGGGGTTAGATTCTTGGCTGGGTTGGGAATTTTCTCTGCCTGGGGACTGGGTGTTCGTGTTGTCTTAGTCATTTTGTCATTGTTTGCCAACGTGGCAAGATTGGACTGTGTACAGGTTGGGACTTACAGAACCACAGCACAGTAGGTGGCTTTGGGAAGGCAACCCTGGACATGCTGCTGCTAACTCCTGATTATGGGCAACTGTTCAGGTTGCTCACAAAGAGGCACCTAGAAATTGAAGTGAGATTTGTCTCTCTGCAGGTTTGTTTTTAAAGTGCTCAGCAAATGTGCGTGGGTGGCACCAAAGGTGGTCTTAGAGGGACCATCTACAGATTTTTTTATGGGTGTGTAAATGTCACCCTTCCCTCCTGTTCCCCGTGGTCATGCTAAGAGTGCGTGAAACAGAAGGGTTGAAATAGCATAAACACTATTAGCTGCTGTGAATCATGTTCAAGCAGCACTGTTCCACAGTGCACAGGAAATGATCATTTTTGCCTTTGCAATGGGGGTAAATGGACACCCAAGAGGGACTGGTTTCATTGACGCCCCAAGGCCGTTTAGTGACAGTTCTTAACATCAGTATATCTGAAATGATTCCTGGGGCACCTATAAGAAAATCACCTTATTTCAATGCTGCACATTGCAATTCTGAGCTGTCGCAAAAAGACATCAAGAGGAGGGAAATGTTTGTAAGAGGAGTGTGATCATCTTCCCATTGTCTGACATGGTCTACAGTGGTGTTGGTCCAAATTGTGGTGCAGTTTGGTGCCAATGTGCCATCACTTACTCACCTCACATGAACTACTGTGCTCCGACCCTCCTTCCTTCCTTCCTTCCTTCCTTTCTTTCTTTCTTTCTTTCTTTTCCCCCTCCCCCCTTGCTGTTCAAATCTTCACTGAGTCCAAGGGTGACTTTGCACATCACCAGACTTTTGCCCATCACAGAGGAAGATCCTAGGCACCTTTGAGCCAAATTTTAAATTCACTGATCACAAAGGGAGACAGTTACAGGACTTTGAGAAAGGGATCCTTTAGTTACGTTGTGCAGGGTATTTTGGCTCCAATGTGCAGTCTCCAGCCACATTTACAGTTGTTGTATTTGACGATAGAGAGGAACTATGTTGATAACATATTTTTGCTCTGTGTGACAATATGTAATACCCATTTAGTTACTCAGCATTTGAGATGTGTCATCCAGTTCTCTATTATCCTTTGTAGTTGTGTTCTGTGTATGGCTGTTGAAAATATAGGACACATTTAACTTTCCCCAACATTTTGATACAGCAAACCATTTGAAATCAGTGTATTGAAGTTAAACTGTGATCATAACAATAAAATCAGAGGCGAGATCCCTTTAGTAATCATAACCCTATAAATCCTGGGATTGATGTATATACAGGGGGGTGTTAAGAAATATGGAAGGACTATGAGAAATGTGCACTTGAACATAAATGCAGATGTTAGGCAGGACTGCAGGTTTCGCAGTTGTATTTGACCGTGTACCTGTGTGTTGTACTCAGTATGTTGCAATTGTCAGTTGTGGTCAAAACAGTGTTCTGTATGGCTGTGAGTGCATTATGTCTGCTAAGGAATTCAAACCTGGGCAAATTGTTGGTACTTGTATGGTAGGTGCTTCCATAACCAAGGTAGCCAAAATGGTTGGTGTTTAAAGAGACACTGCATCAAAACCTTATACTGCATACAGGAAAAGCAGAAGAAAACATTATCTGGTAAGTCACAATGCCGATGAAAGTTTATGTTGAGAGATCATGACTGATTAATTTTATCACAATCCTCTTCAATGACAGTCACGATCTCTCAACATAAACTTTCATCGGCATTGCGACTTACCATTCCCCCGGACAACAGAGCAATCCAGGAAAAAACCTGTGAATTTTTTCATCTGGGAGAAAGTGGGAAAATCTGGGAATTTGTTTAGGATTCTGGGAAATTTTCATTGTTACAGTTTCCAGTTAAATTTTTGTAATTTTGACTGGTAAGAACTGATGCTGTAACTGTATTCTGATACTGCAGAGTAATACTGCAGCAATAAAAAAGAGGAAAAACAAAATAAAACAAGTTAAAAGGAAATCAAAACTCAGTGCATACACCACTGTCTCCAATAGCAAAATGTGTCAAAGGCTTTAGGATAAAGCATATGCAATACTTCAAAACAAGAAATTGCTTCAACAAGCGAGAAGTCACAACTGTTTACATTAGGTTCATTGAGCAGTTGCCAGTGGGCTCATGCACATGTGCAGTTGAATTGCATATGAGCATAGCTTTCCCAGCTTCTGGCTACTTAAAAAAAAATTTCTGGCCTGCCGAAGCTGCTAGATTTGCACATGCGTAGAGCAATCTGAATTGGAGTGGTAAGGGGGCTAGTCTCCATGTGACCTTTGTTTACCTTTAGTGACTTTGCTGTTTCCTCTTAATTTGCTTTTCATCTCATGTCAAATGAAAACTAAACTAATCTATGAAGTGAATTAAATAATTCCCATAATTATGGGAAGCTAAAATGTGTTATTGGTTTCACTTCTCTGATTTTATTTTATTTCCACGTTTTCGGAAGTTAAACATTAATCACGTTGCAGATCAATCAAGTTATTTTTGGCGGTTTGGTAAAGAAATATGGCATTCATTAATCTTTTCCACAGAGGCAGTCACATGATTTGAAATGAAGTGTTTCATTCCACACTAGTGGCTACTTTTAACTGTTCGCTGAATTTGAAGTACACAGTTTCATCTTCATGCATCAGTGGCATTATACCATAATCCAGAATCAAATGTGAGATAACAGAACTGGTACACCAAGAAAACTTGCATCCCGAAAACCACATGCATAGTAACGCCTGTTTTCTGGTGCTCTGCTGAAGGAATGAAACCTATTTGTTACAGGTCGCAGGAAAATATTTCACATGGAGGTTTGAAAAGCATTACTTTAAAAGTGAATTCCTTCTACGCAAGATGAATTGTTAGAGATGGCGATGAGTTTCTTAAATCACAGAGCATTTGACTCTCATTTGAAACTTTAAGCTTAGAGGACCAGCCACTTAGAAGAATTTTGTGCCCAAAAGACAAGACATTTATTTCATTATTTAAAATTTTACTAGTGCATTTGTGTAGCTTAGCGACACACACACACACACACACACACACACACACACACACACACACACACGAAAGGTTAGCTTTTCTTGTAGCTTATTAATCTTACAGATCAATATTATATGTTAATGCTTTGATTTCCTTGTAGCTACACTGTGTGTATTAATTGAACACTACATGTTACGCCACATCAAAGGTCTTTCCAAAATGCGTTCCCGCTCTTGTTGGGTTTTGTTTTCTAAATTGCCGCAAAGAAGTTCTGCGCCATTTATAAAACCTTAACCACTCAAAGGATTGATAAACTTCACAGTTCTGAGGGAAAGTATACTGTCACTTAATATGGAAAAAGTAGATGTTCACCTGGGAAAAGTGTAATTTTAACCAGGAAATCCAGGAATTTCTTTTCCTTGTCTGCGTATACATCCTGTAATGGAACAACAGCTGTATAAGTCGTGCCAGAACTTAATCTTGCACTCTTGAACCCTGTCATCACAAAAACTACATGAAGGGAATCCCATATGCAGGGAATTGCAGGGTGAGCTGAAAGAGAAACTGGTGCCGAAGCTATAAAATCTTTGAACTATGGCACAACAGAAGAATATTGTTCAGTTGGGTAAGTCTGTCGCACTGTTTCCAAGCTAATTTTACATTCCAAGGATCAAACGAATTTGGTGGTGATTTGGGCAGCCATACCATGGTATTTCATGGGCACCATATGAATGCTCTGCAATGTCACTTTACTGCCAAGGATTGTGACTGTTTTGGCTGATGAAGTCCATCCCATAGTACAGTGCTTGTTCCCCAATGGTGATGCAGTGTTCAATGCTGACAGGGCCCCTGTTCACACACCTTGCATTGCCCAGGACTGGTTTTATGAGCATGAGGATGAATTTGTCACATTTCTGGCCCCCAATCATCAGATCTCAGTATTGTTGACCTTTTGTAGCCTACTTTGAAGATCAGAGTGCACGATTCCTATCCACTTGACTCATCATGTGAATTGCCACTATTTTGTGGGAAGAATGGTATAAGATTTTTTGATAACTGCACAGAACCTATATTTATCCATTCCAAGGTGACTGGAAACTGAAACACCACTGGTTTTATTTTTGCCCATCCCCTTTAAATCCTGAAGACAGACCAATGCTTTTACCCTACTTTGAAGAAACTCGTCAAATTTCTTGATATGCTCGAGAAGATGCTAAACCATCAACTATTCCAATAGCAAGATAATATTCAGTTGGTTATTATGATAGGAATGACTTCCTACATCCAGATGTTTACCAAACTTACCAAACTTATTGTAATTGGTGATCACATTATCTTGGAAGATAGATGCAGTCACTTGCTGCAAACGATTTATATGGCATTAAATGAAGATCACCTAAAATGGTTTCGTAGACGCAATTATCCTTGTGTCTAACAGTAAGTTTAGTTTTCTTTCCTCTGCTTACTATCTGTTACAGCTTTGAATGAAGAGGCGTCCCCATCACCAAGTTATTTAGTTATCTAACACTATACTGGACCTCAGATGAGACATCCTAACAACTGCAGCTGCCCCCATGCCCCCACTTGAGCCACTATAATTTTTGGAGCATGCTACTGCATGTTTTCTTGCTACAGTATCTCACTGTCTTCATTGTTGTACATGTGCTTTGTTGCACAGTGGTGGCAGTATTTAGACATAATTTCTACATCTAAAACTTTATCTGAGTCAATACCAATACAGAGATGTGTAACCCCTTTTCATCCAGGTCCCGTCCACACACACACACACACACACACACACACACACACACACACACACACACAGAGAGAGAGAGAGAGAGAGAGAGAGAGAGAGAGAGGGGAGGGGGGGGTCAGTAACATTTGCAGGAGATTCACTGTCGTGAATATCTAACCCAGGATATATTTCTTTTTAGTTACCAATTCCTTCACTGCTTTCTTCATAGAAACTTTGGCAGTATCGCATACAACATCAGACTACTTCTTCATCAAACTGTGCCCAAGATAGAGACATGTTCAGAAAACCACACAATAAATTACCTCCTTCCGTGCCCGGTCCAAGGTGTTCGGAGTGTATGCTAACCTAAAATTGCTTTCATAGGTAGCAGTGTCAGTGTTTTTAAGGAGGAATTCAGAGCCACACAGATTACAAATTAATTTAAAATCACAAGTTATTCCCACTCTTCTTTCTTCAGCAACAATCATACATTCCATATTTTTACAGCTAACACATGAACTTGAAAACTTTATAGCCTGACAGAGAAGCTCTAAATCAAAAAGTCTGAATACAATGGAATCCATATCATCATCATTCACACACCTGTACAATTCTCCAATCACAAGTTTCGATGCTGAAGCTGAGAGCTTATGTTCTTAATTTCGCACTGCTTCCTCTTTTTTGCTGGTAAACAGATTTCTATGAAACCTCTGTTACCTAAACAGTTTTCCCACCACCCATTATGCATAAATTCTGACTTGCACGTGAAGGTTCGAGAGTTCAACCTTCCACCTACTTATATGTGGTAGTATTGTCAAAATGTAAATAGACCATATGCAAGAAAGATATCAGCCAAAGATGTCGAAAGAAAATAGCCTTCACACTGACAAAAATTCCGCTGAAGCAAGCAGTTTCCCAAATGTTAGAAAAGGTGGGAGCGGCTGCTAGGGCAGAATTAAGCAGTTTAACAATTTAAAGGATTTCTAAAGCTGCCATCATGATAAAATTCACAAACAACATAAATTAAACTGTGTGGATCAAGAAAATATATTGGACAAAAATCCTTTACATCTACCCCCCCCCCCCCCTTTTAAGGAATAAATGAGTAGTAGACACATCGAAACTGAGAAGTAAAATGTCTGACCCAGTTTAAGCATCTGAAACAGTACTTTCACATATTCATTGTTTAGAAAGTCTTGTATGCCGTTCTGTGGAAACAATTTTGTTTACCTAAACTGACTACTCTGCTTGGGATAATCTTAATTCAGAATTGCATTCTCACAGGGTCAGGATAAACACATCAGTTTGTATAGCAGAGTAAAGGTTTATTAAAATGTTGTGCTCAGTCATCTTAGAAACGCCTCGCAAACAATTTAAACTTGAATTTGAGTAATTTTTTTAACAATTCTATTAACTCTTTCAATACTTTTCCAAAGGTTTCAATTAATTCGTATAAAACTTGGTTTTCAGTGCCCATCTGAACCCCCCTTTGAAGTACAGTACAGGGAAAGAATAATTTTACTTTCACAGTATCTTTTTTTTAAGTCTCCTCATTTACATTTAGTTTTGCGTATGTGGTTTTATTGTATTCAGCAGAGTATATTTCTAATGTGACACCTTTATTAGAAACTTTGCAGTTACTGTACTGCAATAGTGAATGAATACGTCATATACTACTAACTTCCTTGTTTGTAACAGTATGTTACAGGTACTAGAAATAAGTTTGTGGCAATTTGATTGTGTACTCTGCAGTTAGAGGGAAGTTTTAAAGAATCGGAACCTGTAGACTGTTTTGAATGCTGACTTGGTAATTGAATCATCTCCTCCTCAAGGGTTAGAAACTACTCTGTGGCATTATTTAATAAATTTTAGGCTTGGAAGAGAAGTTGGATAAGATTTCTATGCCATAGTTGCTGTAAGTGAGGTGCTCACATAGCATTTAGAAATGTCTGTTTGAGACTTGGAGCACGGGTGTTTAAGTATTGGTAACATTGCTGAAGATATCATGTATAATGCAGACGGGGCAAGTGAAGTTATGAATTTATAAAACATTCACCATGAACTGCAGTGTCAATTATTGATGAGCCTGGATGAAGAGTACAGTATACCTTCCAGAAACTGAAAATGTACTGAAGGTGATGGTGCTGTTTTTTCTGTATTTTTCTCTTTATACATGATGTTGTCTTCAGTTAAGAGAGATTTAATTTTAGAAACAAGTGATACTCCATTTGTATGTTTCTTTGCTCTAGTCTGAAGCTGTCTTAACTGCTAGGTATATTTCTTCACTTGTTTAAAAGTGCAGCTCTCACAGAATTGAATAGCCTTAATGTTAATACGATTTTCACTTTCAGGAGAAAATTGGTACAGAGTGGTAGTTTATTTATCGTTAGGGTTAGAACATTAAAAAATGACTGAATCATTTTATAAACTTCTGTAAATAGGAGTAATATTCCTTATCTTAGGTTAATATTTACTGTTTAAATATTTTTTCACAGCCATGCAGACAAATCTCTCAGTACTACAAAGTGTTATAATTGTGTGTTCTTGCAGGATCTGCCAAATGCAATGAATGCAGCAGAAATTACGGACAAACTTGGCCTGCATTCACTGCGCAACCGAAATTGGTACATACAAGCCACTTGTGCCACAAGTGGAGATGGCCTCTATGAGGGTCTCGACTGGCTGTCCAACCAACTGAAGAATGCCAACCGCTAGGTGCCATATGAACTGTGCTTGGCGGATGATTGTGGTGAACTCAGATGCTGCTATCCTTTACTGGCAAACTTTCAGTCAATCACTTGCTCTTCTCATTTACTGTTTCCATCAAAATTCGAACAAGTCAGGGTCAAAAAGTTAACACCCTGTATTTTTTCCAATAGTGTTCCAAAGCAGTCATTTTGCTTACGTTGGGATGTGGTAAGTGATTCCTGCAAGTTTGCATGCGAGGGTTTGCCTCCAGGTTTCGTATCCTGCAGAAGTGTGTAAGTGCGTGGACTCACGGACTCACTGGTAACTGTGACCATAGACACTGTGCAGCGTGTTGTGTTTTTGTTTTTGCGGACTTGTAAAGCGGCAGTCTGTTGCCAGGGTGGGGACCAGTGAAGGGAAAGGCTGTGTCCCCATTCTTTGCGCTCCTCCTGTGTTTCGAATCACATTTTAAAAAGAGATAAGAGGTGATAGTGAAACTGTTATCCCTTTTTACATGGGAGAAGTGCACAGCATAATAGGTTTGTCGATTCAAACTTTTGTGTTTATTCTGATATGTGAGTTACAGATGTATATTAATGGAAAAAATTAGAAAGTTCAGAACTGCCAATTCATAAAGTTACTTAATCCTCTCCCCAGGCAGGTTGTTGGTGGTAGTGATGCAAGTTCTTTACAGCTTATGAAAAATGGAAAACTGAATATTGGGTGGGTGCTGCTGTCATGCTATGTGCCTACTGTTTGTGCTGAGTTTTATTCCTTTCTTATCATTCATTTATTTAAATACCAACACAGTGCATGTAAAGTCTGTAGTATTAGCCTGAAACTAACAACAAGTGTTGGTAGTTCAGGGTGCGACTGATATTTGCAGTTGTTAACAGAGCATTTTTTGCAGGAGGGAGATGGGTGTAAGTACTGAAGAACAATAATGGACAAGAAAAATGAATGTTTGTGATGTGAGAGTAAAGGTGTTGGAAGTTTTAAGACATTTCTGATCTTTCAAAGCATGTTCTGTAATTTAGTATTTAAGTTTATTAAGAATCATATGACAAATGTAGGGTATTAAGGAAATTTTTTCACATTCCGCTTTGTTTTGTATTAAAAAATTTGCAGCACTTGTCCAATCCTTGTTATACTATTATCCCTTAATTTAAAAGCCATAGTCCTTATGATTGGAAGATATTCAGCAGCACAGCCATACATCGATAAAATGGGAGACTGCATTCTCTGTCACCCCAAGGTGACATGCAGAAATTAAATCGTGTTGTTTTTTGAGAAAGAGATGCAGTCTCTGAGAGACCTGGTTATGGAAGGGTACACAGACAAAATTGCTAGATATCTATTTTTTGCAGTTAATGCCTTTAAAATTTGAACTTTCCTTGGAAATACATGAAACAAAGGGAATCTAAAATTATGTATGTATGCCTGCATACTTGTGAACAAATATTGTATTTGTGCTTAATTGCCTTCTTGTATTAAATTCATCCCTCTTAATTTATTTTTAAATGCCTTATTTCATTGTTACATTTTCTTGTCCTAACACGGCTGTTGGACTTTATTCTATAAAAAAAATCAGCCATTTCTTTCTAATGAATATCATTTATTGATGTGCATGTTGTACAGAGATTTGGAACTTCCTGTTTGACTAGTTGCAGTATGTGAAGAGTATTTTACAAGCAGAGGTGTTCGACAAAAATGTCAGTGACTGGTGGGAGCGAGTTTGTGCTTCTTAAATATGAAAACAATGTTTTATCTAAGAAGCATTATGAACAGTTGAATTGAGTTCCAGATTGTATGTAGTGCGGCAGAACTTTTTAGACGTGTAAATAGGCAGAAATAAGTAATTAAATGTGAAAATTTAGACTAACTAACACAGCAGAGGGCTAGCAACAGGATATACAGTTTGTGTTGAGAAACTCTTTTCCCCTTAATTTTAATAACTGGCTTGAAACTATCTTTTATGTAGTACATAAAAAGTAGAAAATTAGTTATATTTAAGGAAAGTAATCAAAATAAAGCTATAAATGGTCTGTTGACCAAATGATGAAAACAAATGGTCATATACATGCAGTAAGAGCTCAAATTTCAGGGACCAGATAGTATTTCATCTTCAGATGAAATAAAGGGGAGAGAATGATTCTCATAAAGATTTATGTTGGAAAATCACTAGAGATGTTGGATTAAGGAAGAGCAGTAATTTATGATATGAGGAATTGCCCTCTCATGTACTATTTACTGAGGAACCTCCAGTTTCGAAAGTTTTCAGTTTTAATAATGGGGCGATTCACAGTCCATAGGAACCATCTCTTGTCACTGGGATGAAAACCTCCAAGATGTAGTGTTGACACACACAGGCTTGATAGTCGACTTTTGTAGTATACTTTAAATGTATGACTAGCAACACTTACAAAAAAGAACGAAAATAACTTAGAAATTAAGAAGTGTAAATGTAAAACAAAATTTTATTAGATTTATAATACAAACTTTACGAAAGGTATAAAATTTCAAGTAGATAATTCTGAATCACTATCACTAGATTCCTTGTTGCTCATTTCTGAGTACAGTCAGTCATCCACTGCACCATCTAATTCATTCAATATTGAACATTTCTTAAATGCCCAATTTGGATTACTCTTCCATGCATCATCAGTTCATTGGTACACTTTTTGAGCATTTTACACATCCTGTTTTGAAAGCATGTCAATTTATATGCACAAGTCAGAACAGACGTTGAGTGGTTGCAGAGTTGCCGTCAACCTGCCTAGAACTACTGCCAAGTAAGTTTTGCTATCTACATCTACATCTATACTCCGCGAGCCACCTTACGGTGTGTGGCGGAGGGTACTTATTGTACCACTATCTGATCCCCCCTTCCCTGTTCCATTCACGAATTGTGCGTGGGAAGAACGACTGCTTGTAAGTCTCCGTATTTGCTCTAATTTCTCGGATCTTTTCGTTGTGATCATTACGCGAGATATATGTGGGCGGTAGTAATATGTTGCCCATCTCTTCCCGGAATGTGCTCTCTCGTAATTTCGATAATAAACCTCTCCGTATTGCGTAACGCCTTTCTTGAAGTGTCCGCCACTGGAGCTTGTTCAGCATCTCCGTAACGCTCTCGCGCTGACTAAATGTCCCCATGACGAATCGCGCTGCTTTTCGCTGGATCATGTCTATCTCTTCTATTAATCCAACCTGGTAAGGGTCCCATACTGATGAGCAATACTCAAGAATCGGACGAACAAGCGTTTTGTAAGCTACTTCTTTCGTCGATGAGTCACATTTTCTTAGAATTCTTCCTATGAATCTCAACCTGGCGCCTGCTTTTCCCACTATTTGTTTTATGTGATCATTCCACTTCAGATCGCTCCGGATAGTAACTCCTCTCAACCTGGCGCCTGCTTTTCCCACTATTTGTTTTATGTGATCATTCCACTTCAGATCGCTCCGGATAGTAACTCCTAAGTATTTTACGGTCGTTACCGCTTCCAATGATTTACCACCTATGGCATAATCGTACTGGAATGGATTTCTGCCCCTATGTATGCGCATTATATTACATTTATCTACGTTTAGGGAAAGCTGCCAGCTGTCGCACCATGCATTAATCCTCTGCAGGTCCTCCTGGAGTACGTACGAGTCTTCTGATGTTGCTACTTTCTTGTAGACAACCGTGTCATCTGCAAATAGCCTCACGGAGCTACCGATGTTGTCAACTATCTAACAATTTTCATTTTACTGAGGTGGTGTATGGCCTGTGTATGCACCTAACACCAATCAGACTGTGTAAACCAAGCATTACAAGAGGGCAACGACTCCGTGCAAGTCTAATCCATTCCAGCAGCATGTCCATCAAAAAGCACCCACTCTCATTTGCTCAGAAAATTACAGTTTTTTAAACATTTCAGGTTTTGGTGAAGTATTTAACTTAAAATCTATGAAAGGGAGTCCATCTGCAGTACAAGCAAGTATGGCGGACATCCAGTTTTTCTCAACCCCCCCCCCCCCGCCCCCGCCCCCACACACACACACACGATGTAAGAATACTTAAAATTTTTCGGCAGCTTCTGCGAATTGAAGTACACCTCTGAAGTGAAAAACCTCAGTGCTTTATAAAAGGACCAATCCAGTTGTGGCTAGCTGTAGAATTTTCGAATTTTTGCATGTGAGCAATCTGTTGTGCCTTGTCATTGTTGAAGTTCTTCTGATGTACGAAATGTTAGATGATGTTTCGGGATTGCAGCCAGATCACGTTGACTTATTGCCATGATATTTCAGCTGGCAATTGTCCAGCCATTTTCAGGTGAGTGCCCGTCACTGGAAACTGCAAGTTCTGGCGTCAGCTTTATAGCAAAACGTTGGCGCGAAAATGTATGCGCATTGCCGGCCATCACAGGAGCGTCCTCTATCGAAACTCGCACCCTCTGGAAGTACTGTTCAGGGGCATGTGTAAAGGTGAAAACTACATGTCCACCCTCTGTTGGAATGTGCACTTGCATCGCTAAAATCAGATGTCAAATGTTGCCAAACGTCATTATGAATAAACTGTCTTCTCTCGGAAGAAGTTAGAGATCAGCGGGTCCCAAGCCTTGTCCATTTGAAAACCCCCGTCATGATTTATAAGATTGGCATATCTTCCACAGATTCTTTAATTACTCAATCCCAAAAAGTTTTCGCTGGGGCCAAGACTTTTGTGGCTGAAAAATCCATAGAGTGTCCTGTGGTAATAAAATGCTCAGCTGTGGCCAACTTACTGGGATGTGAAAGACGAGTGTGGTGTTAATGTTCAGCATACCTTTCATGTATTGTGCATGTTGTTTGATGTAAGCCTTGCCACACTGGCAAGGAATTTTGCAGATCCCAGCCTTCCACAGACCTGTATAGTCCTTTACTGAACCTAGAAGTGCATTAATCTTTGCTGGTGGCCAGAAGATTACTTTTTCATGTTTCCTGAGGATTCTGCCTACTTTAGATGAAAGGTTGCCGATGTATGGAACAAATGCCCTGGCCTTGAATGGCTCCTTATCTTCTTGAGTTGGTGTTTCTTCCTTCTTAGCGCTGTTCTAATCTGATGTGGAGTGTAACCATTGCCTCTGAAAACTGACTCTAGATGTTCCAGCTTCTTTGTAAAGCTGTCTCCATCAGGAACAACAAGAACACTTCATAAACTACTGGTGTCCTTAGAATGTTGGTGCACAAGGCTCATGTTCCTGTTTTTTGCTATAAAGCTAATGCCGGGAACTTGCAGTTTCCAGTGACATACACTCACCTGAAGATGGCTGGACAATTGCCAGCCGAAATATTGTGGCAAGAAGTCAGTGTGATCCGGCTGCAGTCCTGAAACCTTGTCGAACATTCATGTGCCTTAATTTTTAAAACTTTTGCCATCACAGGCAGGCATTTCTTTGTGGCTGCAAAGCAGGCCTATGTAGTGCTCCTTATATTTGACAGCAAAAGTTAGTTGTGGCAGCTCCTAGGGTCATATTTCAGAACATCCATTCGCTTTGCACTCAGTGAAGTCGTATGGGGTTTTTGGATCCTGAAAACTGGAAAAAAATTGAGATTCGGGTATATATGGTAATGTGAAACTTGAGTGTGTTTGCAGAATAATGTGGCTGGGTAGATGTGCAGTTGGTGAGACGTGCATGAGGGAGAGCAGTCGTGATGGTGGTTGTGGGCATCCACTGTAGGGAAATGCCGAGTGTTGGGGGAAATGTGGTTCTGAAATGAAGCCTATTCTTGTATTTTTTGTAGACATTAGGTGGAGCCCCTGCTGCCCAAACTTGCATGTTGACAGTTCGAAAAGATCTTCTGTCACCTTTGCTTTGGTTAGTATCTCAAAAGAATTCTGCTGAAAATGCAAAAAATGCCGTGATTTATTTTTACCTAACTTGTTGATCATTTGTAACTCACCAGCGTAGCAACATGAGCGGCTGTGAAAAAAAAACTTATATTTCTCTTGTCAAGTTAAAATTTGCTTCTTTTGCCAGAACAGCGTCACTTCACTAAAGCAGAGTGAGCGGGCACAATTTGAGAGAATTCTGAAACAGTTATTCATTAAGTTTACTAACTGAGGAAAAGTATGGTCAATATTGCATGAAAAAGCACATCCTCAGTACAAAAATAGATGTGTAATGTTTTCTCTTATGTTGTTCCAAAACTCTTAGATTTTCTCGTTTCACCAACTATCAGTGACACTTAAAAATTATATTCTTCCATCAAAAAAGTCTGTAGTTCGTAGAATAACATGGTAGTAATAAAAATTGTCATAATAACCACATGGCAAGGTTATGTCAACTTCACCTCTGTTTGCCAAAATCTCATTCCAGTATCTCAAGCCATTCATGAAATGTGAAGAACATTGTGGATATTTCATTATGGCTTTATCAGTGACGTGATCACAAATGAGTCTGCTACTTCAGATCAATTTTCTTGAGATTGGTGATAGAGCTATCCACCCAAATCTAAAGAAAACTTCAATATGTTAGCTAAATTTCATATGCAGCAACATACACTGAAGAGTGAAAGAATCTGATACATCTGTCTGATATCGTGTAGGGCCCTCATGACCATGCATAAGTGCCACAACATGACTTGGGAATGACTAGACTGTTGGAAGTAGTTATGGAGGGATTTGACACCATGAATCAGTACGAGTAAGAGTGGGGTGGAGATATCTTGTGAACAGCACGGTGCAAGGCATCCCAGATACGCTCAATAATGTTCATGTCTGGGGAGTTTGGTGGCTAGCGGAAGTGTTTAAACTCAGAAGGGTGTTCCTGGAGTCACTCCGTAGCAATTCTGGACTTGTGGGATGTTGCATTGTCCTGCTGGAATTGCTCTAGTCTGTCGGAACGCACAATGGACATGAATGGATGGATGTCATCAGACAGGATGCTTCATGTCACCAGTCAATCTTATGTAGATGCATCAGGGGTCCTATATCAGTCCAACTGCATATGTCCCACACCATTACAGAGCTGCCTCCAGTTTGAATAGTCCCCTGCTGACATGCAGGATCCATGGATTCATGAGGTTGTCTCCATACCTGTACACGTCCATCCGCTCGATATGTTTTTAAATGGACTTGTCCAATCGGGCATTGTTTCCAGTCAACAGTCCAGTGTTGGTGTTGATGGGGCCCAGGCAAGGCGTAAAGCATTGTCGTGCAGTCATCATCAAGGGCAAGTGGGCTTTTGGCTCCGAAAGCCCATATTGATGATGTTTTGTTGAATTGTTCGCACGCTGACGCGTGGCTCGGCAGTGAAATCTGCAGCAATTTGCGGAAGGGTTGCACTTCTGTCACTTTGGAAAGATACTGTTCAGTCATCGTCGGTCCTCTAATTGCAGGATCCTTTTGTGGCCGCAGCAATGTCAGAGATTTGCTGTTTTACCAGATTCCTGATATTTACGTTACTCGTGAAATGGTCATATGGGAAAACTGCCACTTCATCACTACCGCAGAAATGCTGTCCCCCATCACTCGTGTGCAGACTATAACACCACATTCAAACCCAATTACATCTTAATAACCTACCATTGTAGCAGCAGTAACTGATCTAACAACTGTGTCGGATACTTGCTGTCTCATATAGGTGTTGCCGACCGCAGTGGCTTAGTTTGCCTGTTTGCATATCTCTGTATTTGAATAAGCATGCCTATGCCTGTTAGCAGCCTTCAGTTTTCATTGCAAACTTTTTCGAATTTTGTGCTGTGTCTTACTTAAATGCCAACATCACTGTGTCTGACAGTTAATGAAATAGAAGGCACGTCATTATAAAGCTGATGCCGACATATAAAGCTGTAAGTAATGCAAAAATGAATTTTTTTTAAGTAGTTTCTGTAGTTTGATAAAGATTGCAGGTCATCCACCGTGATTCTGACTTCGCAGCGCATTGATGACTGGCTGAAAGCAGGCAAACAATGTTGGCTGGCTTCCCCTTCTGAACAAACAGATGAACTTTCCCAGCACTTTCGGCAAAAATTGGTCACTGCACATTGGCCCCTCTATCCTGTGCGAACTGTGCCTGCCATCCCCATAGTTAACAAAATGTGTTTTCAGCACAGATTGATTTCGAAAACTATGGAACTTTGAAAATCAATAGTGTGTGTGTGTGTGTGTGTGTGTGTGTGTGTGTGTGTGTGTGTGTGTGTGTGTAAGGGGAGGGAATGTGGTTATACACCTGTCTCTAAAGGAGCAGGTACCATTAAATACACAACAATGGCACATGCAATTATTAAAGGTAGAAACATCAAAGATTTGTAAAATGTTCAGTAGATCTTTTCATAGCCTAAATTTTTAAAGGGAATGTTGAAAGATTCAGTACTGTGTGTGTACATTTATTACAGTCATTGGTGAGAATGTAAATTTAATGAAGGCATTAAATCTGTTAACTAATATTTCTGGTAATCTGGAGAGTATTGACCGCTCTGTACCACTGACGAAACTTGCAGCCACAAGGTAGTGTAGAATATTGTTACAAACTATCACATATTTCCAAACTAACACACTTTAAAAATGAAGAGGCTACACACACACACACGCACACACACACACACACACACACACACACAAGGAAGAGGAAGTAGGTTGGAGGGCTGGGGAGCTCACCCAGATCACAAGTTAACAGGGATGCATGCATTTTGAGAGGAGAGAAAGTATATCGAAGGAAAAGATGTCAGTAGGTCAGATGGTGCATCAGTAAGTATTATACCATTGTCAGTTATATTGAGAAGTAAAGATGGAAACACAAGGAAACAGCAATTGCTGAGAATAACAGTGTGAGTTGAGGGGAGGAGAAAATTTATGGCATAAAAGCTATTGTGTTAATCTGTTCTGTTTATCAGCTGTGCTGGTATTTGCACCGTACAAAGGTAAGTTTTTGGCTAGTCCAGATAGCAAACATAACATATTTGTGTTACATGCAGAGTTGTTAAGCTTCTGTATAGTTTAAGTATGAAAGATAAATCTTACAGCAAATGATGCGAAATTTTCAGCCAACTTAAAGGTATGTAGAATACTGAATGGTCGTTAGGAGAATTAGTCTCTCTCTGTGTCAACAACATTATGGCACAAATAATATGCTGCTGTACTTTCTCTTCGGATATGTTCTTGAGTCGTGGGTGTATCTTTTTCATTGAGTATATCGTATGTGTCGTGTACCAAGAAAAGATAGTAAAGAAACTGATCCATATTCTGAATATACTTATTTTATGATGCTAACCCCCCCTTAAGCGGGACCCCAGAAAGACATAGGTTGCACCTTACCTTGGCAACAGAGAATTAATGCAAGAACGTAATATGATGTGAGACTATGGAGTTGTGCTTAATCTAAATATCTTGGTATGACTTACCACACTTGACATTGTCAGTATTGCATGAACCCCAAAATGAGTCTGACATTTTGTATGCCTATAGCTTAGTATGTTGCACCAGTGTGGGGTGGCTATACACTTACTGAGGTGAACACAATAATAAATGAGGCAAAGTGAATTGCAGTGGGATACTTGGAGCAAACTGTGGAACAGAAAGAGTACTCACTGATTGGCATTTCACTCAATCATATATGTAGACAAATGATGTGAGGGTTGGAGTAGGAAACTGACCTCCTGCTGCTGTTGCCACTACCACCACATATGCAAAGTACAAGGATCACAGTTAGCTGGAATTTGTTTGTGGTCTAGGAAAGTGTTTTGCAAAGCAATTGCGTACTAATTGATAACTAAGAGGACCATTGGCTGGAGAGTGATAGAACTAGGAAGCCTGGATATCATTTGGAAATAGGCTGTGATTAATTTTGCCCTTCTTACCTAAAGTGGTGGACCCGGAGCAGGGGAATGTCACACTTTAGTATCCAGAAGTGGCACCACCCCCATCCAAAGGGGATGTTCTATGGGTGCAGTGGAGAGACCAGGACCTCCAGCTGAAGATGCCTTGCAGTTATTTCATTTAATAATTCATTGCCAGTCTTTCAGAAATGTGAATGAACACGCACGCACACACACAGACACAGAGAGAGAGAGAGAGAGAGAGAGAGAGAGAGAGAGAGAGAGAGAGAGAGAGAGATATCCCAGGGGGTGGCCTAATTGTGTCCAGTATTCAGTTCTCCAAGGAGATCCTTGGTACTTGATAGAGGTGGACTCTTTGTTCTGATACATTTGCCCCCTCCCCATGTTATTGCCTGAAGTGTTGCCTGCTTGCCACTACTAGATGTTGATGATTGAGAAGGAAGCCAGAAGGAATTCCTCATAATTGTCCAAATACATTTGAGAGCAAGTAATAAAACAGCATGGCATGACAACAGGAAACGTGCTACACAGTGATCAGTTAGAAACTGTCATGGAAAATAATCTCCTGCTGCAAATAAGTTGTCCCAAAATGTAAAGAATATTTGAGAGAAAAGGAAATAAAGTACTATGTAGTAAGAGTTCAGGTTGTCAAGGAAAGCATTTCATTCAGGCAGAATCTTCTAATGCAAAATGGTGGACTCTGCAGCTTTGGTTAAAATACTTCTGTTTGCAAACTGGTGTAGGATTTAGTGAAATGTTGTCATTATTTGACTGTGTTTATGCACTACAGATTTTGGGGTGTCCTGTGCCCTGCAGGCTGGGCAAATCTACCAAAGGGTAAAATACCGTGCTCATAATTGATGTTTTTTTGAAAAGTCCAGATAATGTTGTTGTCTTCCATCACATAAATTTTGGCCAGTTGTCCTGTTTCTTGAGCAAAATATTTGAAATTCATTTTTTCATTTGCCCAAAATATTACTTACATTCGTTTGATCTGTATGCTGTTAGTTACAATAAGAATTTATGGTTTCTCCTATACATCATATCATCAGTGTGTGAAACCTGCTAACAGATAAAATTTCCTCTTTGATGATTTTCTGTGCAGTTTTTGGTGCCATTTTTTTAACTGGTAGGGACTGCTATCAACTTACAGAACTTCGTTTCACCTGAAATGACTTGTTGATTGTAACCTATTCTTTGAAATTTATTGGAAACTGTATTATCTCACAGTAAAATACTCTTCAGTAGTTGATACTCTGTACTCTTTCTATAGTCTTACCATTATAACTGTTTTAGTTCTCAGATATTTCTCTTGAAATCACATTGCCTTGATTTTTGTTACTGATGCGTAAAAGTTAAAAAGTTAACATCTGTCCAGTTTATGTACTGCTAATATCGAGCCCTTTTGTGAATAGTTTATGTACAGGGTACTGCACAGAATATCAGTTTTGTTCATTCAAAATATGTAACTGTCAAGACAAACTCAAAGGAACATATAGTACCATGGATAACACTCTGTGGAGAATTGTTCTAATGCAGCCATGCTCAGTATGTCCACCATATCGATTAACCTTCACATGAACATTGATGTTAGTGAAACCCTACGGCATATATCTTTGGTGATTTCACCAAGTGTAAAGAATGTGTCTGAGCTCCATTACAGCATTAACATTTTGGAAGAATTGTTTCCTTTAGGTTCATTCAAAGAAATAAGTTACAAATGGGGTGAGGTCTGGACTATAGACAATTTGGTCCATCATTGAAACAACCTGTGAACTCTGAGTGAAATGATCCATATGTTGAAATGCTCATATAAGAAATCCAACACAGTGTTTGCAGTACATGGCCTTGCTCTGCCTTGCATGAACCACAGCGTGTTAAAGGGAAATGCAGTAGCAAGAATCTCTGATACAGAAGTTACTGTGGAGTGTGCTCAATAATGTGCAGTTTTCAGTTTCTTCAAAGAAGAGAGGTCCAGTAAGTTGTTAATGAAGCACTTAAGGATTTTCAGTAACCCAAAAGTGTACATTTTAACCACACTGTCCAAATGAAAATGAAAATGCACCCTAATCTCAAATCCAAAGGTTGAGAGAGTGTTTCTCTGCCTCTGCCCACTGGGCAAACAGTAGTCCCTGTTGCTTGTCTTCTGGAGTGAGCTTCTGAGCAGAGGTCATCTTATACATGTACATCTGGAGGCCACTTCGAAGAATCCATTGAATGGAGCATCTGGTGGATATGCCAAGTTGCACTGCGGCCATTCTGTAAGATTTGCCTGGGCTTCTAAGTAGAACATCACATACTACTTCAGTATTCTCCGGTGAACAAACTGGCTTCAGCTGAGGTCGCTTTACTTCCACTATTGATGCTTCCTGTACAAATTCATAATACAGCCTTTGAATGCTTTTCTTGCAAGGGGCCCACAACTTGTTGAACTGTTGTTGAAACCGCCTGTTGAGTCACAACAGGATTTTTCAACTACCGATCACTGCTGCATTGTTAGTCGTCCTTTGTCAGCCATGTTAGAAACAATCTAATGCTTTGGACAACAATGTAAATGTGAGGTAGATATACCTATTTCCACTACTTTTACGAGATGACTGACTTGTTGTCCGCAGCCGATCTTCACTGGCTTCTGGAATCTCTTGAAACTTCTACTCCGAAGAGTGATGCTAGGTACAGGAATATTTAAGTCTCCCTCTACTTGTGAAATAAGTAGATACTCAAAGGTTACTTTTCATTAACTAACAATATATTAAAACTTCATACAGAACAAACTTCTCCCTTCTCACATAAGCGTCTTTCTTGTAAGTCACTCGTGTCGCCTCATGTCCGAAACAAATCTAATTACATCCGCAAAAGAGTTGGCTTAATAACCATAACTCTGTCACAGGATTCATGAAATACATCTTGCCTCTAGCGAGGCTTTCTTTCACTAACAATAGCCACTGACACTATTTTCACAGTTACATAAATACTCCATGGTCCTCTCGTACGCACTCTCTAAACAGCCATGGACTGCCCGACAGGTACTTGTCGGTGCTGTTTGACCGCTGCATCTACATTTTTCGTGTAACTGAATTTAAACCTGCACACACAGACATGTGATGCACAGTAGATAGGATTCCGCTCTCACACACTCATATCTAAAATATTGTGTGTTCAAGACTGTAGAAGGCTGAGTGGTTCTAGAATGTACGCAGAAATAATCGAAAAACTACATATCCCTCCCCTCAGATCGAACACGCGATATTTTATACATAATCATTATGTAAATAATATCACACATAATAACAATTTCATATTTTTACAGTATACATTTCTTTTCTTTCAATAACAGTGAATAATCTTTTGCCTACTACTTTGCTATTCTCTCTCAACCTTTTTTAATATTAAGCCATGAGGATTTACCCGAGGTTTTAGTCAGCTCCTCACTAGTATTTAGGAATTGTGAGAACTCATTCTTTATTTCCAATCGTAAATTCCAAGTGTTCATGACATGAGTAGTAGTAGTTTTTTAGGTTGGAGCAACTCTGGGCAAAATGAAAGTGTTCTTTTGACCCTCGCAAACTTTCTTGAAACCTAATAATGCTAGTTGTGCATAGAATTCAAACTTTCCTGAATAACCCTTATAAAATTTGTGACTTCTGTCATGATACTGTCCCCTTCTCCTAGGATCAGTACCCTATAGCTTGCTTGTGGGTTGACCTTATGAGAGCACTTACTCTTTCCATCCTGGTAGGTACACTCCAATAAAGCATCCCTATTTTTTTAGGCCACAGGTTGTCCTATCTCCATGTAGGTACACCTGCCCTATATATTTAGCAAATGCCGGATACACCCCCTTATCCTTTCTGAGTAGGCCTGACGGTTCATTACCCTAGTATATAGTTCTATGTATACTATAATTAGGTATTCTCTGGTAAGATACAAAACATTTTACACTTCGTATTCACTTTTTAACACATCATTCAATCCCTAGAGTCCTCCCATACTTCTCGACTTCTATACTCTCAGTAGATAATATGTCTGCATATACCATTAAAGTCCCACTATCCTACAATTCATCAAAGTACTTATTGCACTGACTTTTCTTAAATGACTATCACCATTAATTCCACTCTGGCTTACGTTCTCTTTTGTATGTATACTCGATGTAGAATAGTCATAGTTCTTAAATACATATGCGATGTGGAATCATCATAGTTATATATGTGTCTAAATGTATTTTTGTGTGTATGCGGATATGTGTTAGTGTAGTCTGATTCTTCGGCCTTCTTATCCAATGATAAGATGTAGGTTATTAGAAACCACAGAAACAAGGAAGGACTTCAGTGATAGAAGTTTGTGAATATGGAAAGGAAAAAAAAAATAGGCAGGTCCTCAAACAAGAAGAAATACAGAAAAAAAATAGTAGCTAAGATTGAAGAAGGGAAAGATAGCCACAAAGATAGGAAATCCTTCCCAACCCCCTTCCCCAGGATCCCAACCCCTCAGGTACTTAAGTGAGACGCCGGAGGAGGTTCAGTGTTAAATTGTCTCCTACAGAACGGACATTCCCACCTTCACCCTTGAGGTCCACGAAGGAATTCTTTGCAACTCTATGAAGAGGGTTGTCTGAAAGGTGTGATGGATGTTTTGTGTTAGCCATAATTTATTTGCTCTTACAAACCATGCTTTTATCTACAATACCCACCCCTTTCAAAACCTATATAAACCCTCCCATTTACGTCACATCTCATAAGAGGTATAAAATACTCTATACAAAATAGAAAATTTATGCACTATGGTATCACAGTTGTTCAATTAGTCACGTCCTATTACATTTTCCACAAATACAATATTTTATTTATTTCGTCTAGATATCATTTTTTCTGTGATTCTCTTAAGTTGTTCTCTATTTTATGGTAATATCCGGTTTTTTAAGTAATAAGATTGTAGGATAGTTTTAGATTTTAAAGGATAAATGAAAGAGATTTTAAAGGAATTTGGTGCAGGAAAACTATTTTGGAAGAAACACCGAAAACAACTCGGGATTCAATGGTAGACACTCCGCCCATTAACTCAGAACGTTAACATCCTCGGGGGTATAGATGATTCCGCCCGGGTTCCATGGATCCGATATAAACTTTTCTTGTGCACTAGCAGAACAGTATCTCTCTTTAAATTTGTTTTGGAAGTCTCCCAAAGAAGTAAATTTCTCAATATTCACGGTTCCCCATTCTGAGGTCTCCCCTAGAAGGTACCACACAGCAAACTTTATCTTTTAGAATCTTCCCAATTCTTTGGCAAAGCTTGGTTGAACGTTTTCAAAAAATGGGTCAGATGTACATCCCCGTCTGGCTTAAATTTAGGGAATTGACTGGATAACCCTGAATTAGCTCCCCATTGCAAATTAGTAACTTTTTCACTAGTTAAACACAGTATTAGGTGACGTTACCCATTTTTCTATTTTGTCCTGGAAAAGCTTGACTTCTCTCCACAGGTCATCTATGCCTTTACTGGTATCAGTAAGTTCGGAAGAAGCCAAAGGAGACACATTCCCGGATGTTATTCTCTCAGTGACTTCCCGATCTGAAATTTCAACTTGTTTCTCCAAACTACTTACGTTTATGGTATCAGGGCTTGCTATTTTCTCTTTGAAGCTTCTTTCTACATTGTCTACTCACGTACTTATACCTGTAATTTGCGATTGGATTATTGGCATTAACTTGTCTTGCTTATCAACTCTCTTTCAGAGTACTTAATCCTTGCTTTACAGCATTAAATTTAACATTACACACATTCTCAAATGATCCTAACTTTTCATTGATCTCTTATTCTACACTATTACATGTATCCTCAATATTCAATTCTAATCTTTTTGTCAAATCCGGAAAATTATCATTCTGTTTCTGATTGAAGTAGGTAAACATTTGATTTACATGAATGGTCAAGGAATTAGTCAATTCATTCTTTAAATCTAATTTCAAATTATCTGCTTTACTATTTGTGTCAAATTCAGTCTTTAAAGCATCCATGCCTTCGCATAAATTCTCTGCGCTGAGTGTTGACTTTAGCATTTAACAAACCTAAAGCTTCACTCTGGGGATTCAATGGAGCATTGAAAGCTTCACTCTGGGCATCTAATCGAGAACTTACTGAATCTAGTTTTTCACTTAGTCGCATTTTGAGTTTTGATTAAATTTACTAACTCAGACAAGTCGGACACTTTCTTAGTAACTTTCATAGCCATAGCTGGTTCCTGACTTTCCTCGACTTGGTGTACGTCATTCATATTCTTGCAACCTTTAGATCTTCTAAGCATTTGACTAACTTTAAGTATGATAACTACACTACTAAAGTTCACTGAACAGTTTGTACCACTTTGTACTAAAACAATAAAGTTCTGGTTTACGCTCACCCGGCAGAGAATTTGCACTACATTGGTGAGGGGATGTGGAAGCAGATCACCACCAGTGAACACCATCTGGTGCCGGTGGCATCGGATGTGGTTTCTGTGTCTGCGTGCCCACGATGTGTGAGAGAGCTCTAAATTCCCTGCACCGGATATTGTTAATCGAAGTGTTCTAGGTGTATTTCTTCTTAGAAAAACACATTGGAATCTTCTTCTCTATTTCTCAATTCAATTTTTTTTCCTTTAAATACTAGAGCATTTTCCGTTATCTCGGAGTACATTTTTTTTGTTGTATTTGGTTTTGTTGCTATGGCAACATACAACAGCTGCTTTCCTCATTTTTTGGTCTTAGGATTCCTGTTTTTTCTGTCCTTTCTCATTGGTTACCACGTTCCAACACTTTGCATGACGATTTAAGTGTGAAGCAGATATACTAATTTCCACTCCTTTTACGAGATGACTTACTTACTTCTTTGCTGGCTCCTGAAATCTCTCTAAACTTCTTCTCCGAAGAGTGATGCTAGGTACAGGAATATGTAAAATTCTCCCCCTCTGCTTTTCATCAACTAACAATATATTAAAACTTCATACAGAACAAACTTCTCCCTTCTCACATAAACATTTGATTTCTTGTAAGTCAGTCTTATCGCCTCATGTCAAAAACAAATCTAATTACATCCACAAAAGATTTGGCTTAATAACTATAACTCAGTATCACAGGATTCATGAAATACGTCTTGCCTCTAGCAAGGCTGGTATAAGTCTTTTTTTTTTCACTAACAATAGCCACTGACACTATTACCACAAAGTTACATAAATACACTCTGGTCCTTTCGTATGCACTCAGTAAACATCCAAGGACTGCCCGACTTGTCGGTGCCATTCGACCGCAGTGTCTGCATTTTTCCTGCGACTTAATTTAAACCTGCACACACAGACATGTGACACGTAGTAGGTAGGATTCCACTATCTCTCACTCGTATCAAAAATGTCTGTGCTCGAGACGGTAGAAGGCTGAGTGGTTCTAGAATTTACACATAAATTCTCGAAACACTACAACAAGACTCCTAGCTACTGTGTCATGATTATGCATCATTTCATAACTCGTTTGTTTCTCAGAGCTGTACTGCTATTGCTGGTGAGAAGCTCAACTGGCTATCTAGTGTCACTCAAATTATATAAGAAACAAATGGTGATAAATTTTGTGTGCTACCTTGTATGTAGTCCAGTCGTCTGCAAATAAAAGAATAATTAAAATCCCGTTACCTACAATATTAGTGTCACAGTATTTTGTCACTCCTTTGGGCAGCAAGTGTACAAATTACTTAAAATAGTGGTGTGATTGGGCATCCCTGTTCAACTCGGATCAATGACAATTTTGTCTAGATACTAGTTGGTCTGGTCTCAACAGTTACTGATGTGTTTCTGTATAGGGCCTAGGCTTTGAATTGTTTTAATGAAATGTTTGGGAGGTCCTTTAATTTCCATTATTTCTGAGAAGTCTTCCTAACCCAATTTACTACTCACTGCATTGTCCCCAACTCATATTTATAGCACAATAATGGAAATGTGTTTGTTAATAAAATGTGCACTGGTTGTTAAAATATTTTTAATAAGTCACTACCAGTTTTGCATCAGTAGAGATGAATCTTCAGGTGACATCTTTTTAAAAATCATGGCATGACAGCGGTTGGATATCATCGGACATGGTTGTAGCAAAAAAATCATACTGTCGGAGTAGTCAGACTGTGGATCTGAAAGTGTTAATGTACTCTTGATCACACAAATGCCTTTTGTTAATGGATGAATAACAATATTGCCAGGTGGCAATTTTTTTAAGCACAGTTCTGCAGCCAGAGGAGGAATGTTGTTTCCTAAAACCATATTGTTCTGTCAGAAGGGATTATTAATTACATGTAAAATTCTTTTTGTGTGTGTTTTGTATACGAAGATAAGTCACCTTATTCCACAGTAGTTTCAGAATCTGTGTCGTCACTTTAAATATGATGATTATATGCTCTCTATTCATTACAAAGAACTATGGACAAACACTGCAGAAAGATATGTTGAACGCTACGTAGTTTGAGGAAGCACTAAAGTTAACACTTCAGGAGGGAATGGAAGAATGTTAAGTATGCACCAGTTGAATTTAATTTAGGCTGTGGGACTTAAGGAAGCCTTCCCGGAGAACACTTAGAGTACGTAGTTCCATGATAGGATTTTTAACCCTTGGATACACAATTGGCTGAACTCGCAGAACGAGATGAGAGGGTTCTATAAGACCCCGACCTCAGAATAAACAGAAAAATTATTTTTTAAAACAATGTTACCGGATTATGATGGGTTTGATGGCAGAATGAGTAAGAAAGTATTTACTGTGATTGTCAGAAATACTGAGTCATAATTTAGTTTTCTGAGATATAAACAGCAAACTTTGTTTTATTGTGCTTACACCAGAAGTTCCACTCATAAAAAATACCCACTTTGCAAATTATTACTCTGTTGTGCAATTTTTTGTGCATTTGCTGCATGTTTGATCACTTTTCAGTCTAATCTGTGTGGACACAATGAACATCATGTCTTCGTTAAGCTTCCAGTTGGTGTAAATTTCATCTGTCAGTAACTCGTATATGCCATAGTTTGTAGAAAATTCTTTTGAAGGTGGGGTTTGTTAATGCCCTTCTCCATGTGAGGCTAGGTCATTCATTGCCTTACTTCCTCTAGGGAAATTCTCCTTTTTTCGTATGTGCCTTTCTCATAGTCGGGATGTTGCTGTGAAAATATGTATTTATGTATGCTATATCCATTAGAATCCACTAGTTTCTGTGTGTTGCCCTCTTGTCAAGAAAATAATTTCCTGATTTAGTTTTGTTATGGAACAAAACTCTGGCATTGTGGTGCAGAGAACAGAGAACAGAGCACTATGGCATGTTTTCTTGACCGGCACATAACCTGCAGTTGTCTAATTCTATTCAAAGCCATATGATAAATAGAAAACTTACGTTGCTTTGGAAACTTCCATTTTTGGCGGAATGTTGTTGTTTTGCTCAAAGTTTTCATTGTCGTAAACTTTTCGTGTAATAGTTAAAGCAATGGAAAACTTGTGAAAAAAATGAAGATTGTGATACATATTGAGGCTCCTCCCAATGTATTTGTTATAGACTTCACTGTAATATAAGGAACACTGGTTTGTTTTGTTTGATCAAAAATGCATTCCTCAGATGTAATGCTCTCTTTTTTAAACGAGCAATGTGCCTACCTTCTAAATTAGTACAGTGTGTGATCTCAAAGATATAATCCCATGTATTCTTAGTGACAGTTATGCTACCTGTTACTGATTAAGGTTGAATTTTCGTTATATTGTGCACTCAAATTCTGATGCTTAGCGATGTTTTACTGCACTGAGTTTTTCTCAGAAACAATAAAGAAATTGGACCTTCTGCCGTTTGTCTTTACTTGAAATGCTAAATGACACAGATTTATCATCCTGGGTACTATCAGTATGTGAATCACTGTCACCTTCCTGATCTGAGTGTCTTCAAGCCATTCAGGAATTATTGATCCAAATTGTGATCACTTGTACTGACTTCAGATGATGATTTTTTTATTTTTTTTATTTTTTTGGCTTCTAACATATTATCTAATCTGTAAAGGATAAATGCATCTTGCATAATTATTCTGTTCGTGTAACTAGACTTTTGATTACCTAAACAGTTCTAGCATAAAGAAACACATGTATCTTCCATAATAATAGTCAGTTGTAGCTTTCAAGTGCTTCTGACTTTTAGTACTGCCAAAATAATGTGCCATTCCGACCAAAGATAAATTGTTTGAAACGTGGCTTGTTTGCTAAAGGACCTAGAAAGATCCCTGCCATGCATTTGACATGTATGGTGAAAAGTAAGAAAAATAAGTTGATTTGCACCTAGTTATTTGTATTTCCAAGGATTACATGGAAAGTAAACTGAAGTCAATAATTTTTAAGACAATTTATCAATAAAATGAAAGGTTGCCACGCCCAAAAGAACAGTGTCATGGATTGAAGGGTTAAATAAATGCTGTTATGGTCCTTGGACATAGTACTTTCCTTTTCACATTATAGAAGAAAATCTAGTTTGATTGCAGTGATTCTTACCTCTACAAACTTATAATTCCTTGTTTTGTGCTGGGAGTGGTTACGCTTGTATTTTCTTATACCCTTTCTCATGGATAAAAATGTTCAGTGTGTGTGTGTTATCCCCAATATAACTCAGTACTACTTCATTTATTAGTAAATGTACCCGTCTATTTTTAGCAGACCTCTGTAGCAAATTTAAAAACTTTCTTTTCGTTTCTTGTCTACAATGATCCTAGTTTTATTTCCACATAAGGCTATACACCAGACAAATATTTGTAAAAAAGCTTCCTTGCAGTAGCTATTCAATCCTAATTTGGAAATTAAAAAGTGGCAATGAGAGATTGAAATAATTGTGATTGAGGCTGCCACAATCAACAAATGTCAATTTCAGAAACTACAGACCTTAATATTTGACACACTGGCATGCCATTGGCATCTTGCTAACATAGGTCCGACACATCAACGGCCCAAAAGCAATAAAAATGATGCTGCTGAGGAACAAGTGTGTGCATGATGCAGATGCTGTGATGTGATAAATAATTAGTTAGGGTTGCCAGTGGTACTGATGTGGCAGTTTTTTTACATTGGTATTCAAAGCTTAAGGACGAAAGCAGCTTCGGCACAGTGTGTTGTTGCCAAGTAACAGAATTCATTGAAACTTCAATCATAAGTAGGAAGAACTGCAACAGTAAGTACAGAAGATAACTGGAAGAAATAAGGAATGAGATGAAGCGAAATGACATTTATTAAAATACAACTATTACAGTGAAGTCATTGTGATCTATGATGGTCCCATGGACACTACAAAAAGACATATTCTTAATATGGTGTGTGATCACCACAGGTGCCAGTGCATGCTTTGCAACATGACCACATACTGGCCACAAGCCTGCTAAGAAGTTCTTGTGGTCCCATATATCCAACACTGTGGTTGCCAACTGGTAAATGGTTGTTGGTGCAGGCAGATGTGCTGCAATACATCTCCCAATGCATCGTGTATGTGCTCAATGGGATTTAAGTAGGGGCATGGGCAAGCTAACCCATTCACCAAATATCCTCTCATTCAGAGAGTTCTGCTATCTGCAAAGTTCAATGTCGTTGCACATTGTCCTCGATCAAAATGTAGTCAGGGTGGAAAGCAGCCTGAGAAGTCACACATGGGTAAGGAGTAATGTTGACTAGTGAGTGGACCTTGTTCAAAGATATGGAGTTCAGCGCACCAAACAACTTATGCCTCCTCATAACATAAAACCTTGACAACCAAAACAATTACATTCGACAATATTCCTGGGTGCACTGTATGTTCCTGCATCTCATCCAGCACTGTCGAAATGATCATTTTGGTGATCGAGGTGGTGGTCTGTGCATAGTGTTGCATGGGTGTACGACCTGTACATCCTTGAACATGGTAGTGTGAAACTCTCAGCACACTTAGAAGTATTCTTCCATTGGATCTAGATACTGAAGATAGTCATCAGAAAGATATTTTGATTAAAGCCTGAATATTAAGTCATACACAACAACCATAAAGGTAAATAAGAACAGCTGCAAATAAGCTCTCTACCAAAAATACAAGCAAATATCTCAATGACAATTTAGGATTATTTAAACTGAAAAAGATTGATGTCTTAAAAGTTTGCTTATAGTGGAAGGGAAGCTGTTTAACAATGATTATCATTGTTGTTGTTGTGGTCTTCAGTCCTGAGACTGGTTTGATGCAGCTCTCCATGCTACTCTATCCTGTGCAAGCTTCTTCATCTCCCAGTACCTACTGCAACCTACATCCTTCTGAATCTGCTTAGTGTATTCATCTCTTGGTCTCCCTCTACGATTTTTACCCTCCACGCTGCCCTCCAATGCTAAATTTGTGATCCCTTGATGCCTCAAAACATGTCCCACCAACCGATCCCTTCTTCTAGTCAAGTTGTGCCACAAACTTCTCTTCTCTCCAATCCTATTCAATACCTCCTCATTAGTTACGTGATCTACCCACCTTATCTTCAGCATTCTTCTGTAGCACCACATTTCGAAAGCTTCTATTCTCTTCTTGTCCAAACTGGTTATCGTCCATGTTTCACTTCCATACATGGCTACACTCCATACAAATACTTTCAGAAATGACTTCCTGACACTTAAATCTATACTCGATGTTAACAAATTTCTCTTCTTCAGAAAAGATTTCCTTGCCATTGCCAGTTTACATTTTATATCCTCTCTACTTCGACCATCATCAGTTATTTTACTCCCTAAATAGCAAAACTCCTTTACTACTTTAAGTGTCTCATTTCCTGATCTAATCCCCTCAGCATCACCTGATTTAATTTGACTACATTCCATTATCCTCGTTTTGCTTTTGTTGATGTTCATCTTATATCCTCCTCTCAAGACACTGTCCATTCCGTTCAACTGCTCTTCCAAGTCCTTTGCTGTCTCTGACAGAATTACAATGTCATCGGCGAACCTCAACGTTTTTACTTCTTCTCCATGAATTTTAATACCTACTCCGAATTTTTCTTTTGTTTCCTTTACTGCTTGCTCAATATACAGATTGAATAACATCGGGGAGAGGCTACAACCCTGTCTCACTCCTTTCCCAACCACTGCTTCCCTTTCATGCCCCTCGACTCTTATAACTGCCATCTGGTTTCTGTACAAATTGTAAATAGCCTTTCGCTCCTTGTATTTTACCCCTGCCACCATCAGAATTTGAAAAAGAGTATTCCAGTTAACGTTGTCAAAAGCTTTCTCTAAGTCTACAAATGCTAGAAACGTAGGTTTGCCTTTCCTTAATCTTTCTTCTAAGATAAGTCGTAAGGTTAGTATTGCCTCACGAGTTCCAACATTTCTACGGAATCCAAACTGATCTTCCCCGAGGTCCGCTTCTACCAGTTTTTCCATTCGTCTGTAAAGAATTCGCGTTAGTATTTTACAGCTGTGACTTATTAAACTGATAGTTCGGTAATTTTCACATCTGTCAACACCTGCTTTCTTTGGGATTGGAATTATTATATTCTTCTTGAAGTCTGTGGGTATTTTGCCTGTCTCATACATCTTGCTCACCAGATGGTAGAGTTTTGTCATGACTGGCTCTCCCAAGGCCATCAGTAGTTCTAATGGAATGTTGTCTACTCCCGGGGCCTTGTTTCGACTCAGGTCTTTCAGTGCTCTGTCAAACTCTTCACGCAGTATCTTATCTCCCATTTCATCTTCATCTACATCCTCTTCCATTTCCATAATATTGTCCTCAAGTACATCGCCCTTGTATAAACCCTCTATATACTCCTTCCACCTTTCTGCCTTCCCCCCTTTGCTTAGAATTAGGTTGCCATCTGAGCTCTTGATATTCATACAAGTGGTTCTCTTCTCTCCAAAGGTCTCTTTAATTTTCCTGTAGGCAGTATCTATCTTACCCCTAGTGAGACAAGCCTCTACATACTTACATTTGTCCTCTAGCCATCCCTGCTTAGCCATTTTGCACTTCCTGTCAGTCTCATTTTTGAGACGTTTGTATTCCTTTTTGCCTGCTTCATTTACTGCATTTTTGTATTTTCTCCTTTCATCAATTAAATTCAGTAGTTCTTCTGTTACCCAAGGATTTCTGTTAGCCCTCGTCTTTTTACCTACTTGATCCTCTGCTGCCTTCACTACTTCATCCCTCAGAGCTACCCATTCTTCTTCTACTGTATTTCTTTCCCCCATTCCTGTCAATTGTTCCCTTATGCTCTCCCTGAAACTCTGTACAACCTCTGGTTCTTTCAGTTTATCCAGGTCCCATCTCCTTAAATTCCCACCTTTTTGCAGTTTCTTCAGTTTCAATCTGCAGTTCATATCCAATAGATTGTGGTCAGAATCCACATCTGCCCCTGGAAATGTCTTACAATTTAAAACCTGGTTCCTAAATCTCTGTCTTACCATTATATAATCTATCTGATACCTTTTAGTATCTCCAGGATTCTTCCAGGTATACAACCTTCTTTCATGATTCTTGAACCAAGTGTTAGCTATGATTAAGTTATGCTCTGTGCAAAATTCTACCAGACGGCTTCCTCTTTCATTTCTTCCCCCCCAATCCATATTCACCTACTATGTTTCCTTCTCTCCCTTTTCCTACTGACGAATTCCAGTCACCCATGACTATTAAATTTTCGTCTCCCTTCACTACCTGAATAATTTCTTTTATCTCGTCATACATTTCATCATCATCTGCAGAGCTAGTTGGCATATAAACTTGTACTACTGTAGTAGGCATGGGCTTTGTGTCTATCTTGGCCACAATAATGCGTTCACTATGCTGTTTGTAGTAGCTAACCCGCACTCCTATTTTTTTATTCATTATTAAACCTACTCCTGCATTACCCCTATTTGATTTTGTATTTATTACCCTGTAATCACCTGACCAAAAGTTTTGTTCCTCCTGCCACCGAACTTCACTAATTCCCACTATATCTAACTTTAACCTATTCATTTTCCTTTTTAAATTTTCTAACCTACCTGCCCGATTAAGGGATCTGACATTCCACGCTCCGATCCGTAGAATGCCAGTTTTCTTTCTCCTGATAACGACGTCCTCTTGAGTAGTCCCCGCCCGGAGATCCGAATGGGGGACTATTTTACCTCCGGAATATTTTACCCAAGAGGACGCCATCATCATTTAATCATACAGTAAAGCTGCATGTCCTTGGGAAAAATTATGGCTGTAGTTTCCCCTTGCTTTCAGCCGTTCGCAGTACCAGCACAGCAAGGCCGTTTTGGTTAATGTTGCAAGGCCAGATCAGTCAATCATCCAGACTGTTGCCCCTGCAACTACTGAAAAGGCTGCTGCCCCTCTTCAGGAACCACATGTTTGTCTGGCCTCTCAACAGATACCCCTCCGTTGTGGTTGCACCTACGGTACGGCCATCTGTATCGCTGAGGCACGCAAGCCTCCCCACCAACTGCAAGGTCCATGGTTCATGGGGGGATGATTATCATGACAAACATTAACAAGGAAGAGATCTGTTGTGAAATAAGTGCAGTGGAGACAAAAAGCACTAAGAAGCGAGAATTCTAGTGTTATCTGTAAATTTCAGTCTTCAAGCAGTGTTGATCACTTCCAAAGAATTGTTTCTGAATACTTTATCTGTCAAAACTGGCAGTGCATAAATCAACCAAATGCAACTTGAGAAATCTTTTCACTGTTACATTGGAATGAGCAGACTGAAGTTCAGTGGAAATTGCTGCGTGTGTGACTGTCATGGTGCAAACACACACACACACACACACACACACGACCACTGTGACAAATTTCTCAATTTTAACATGTTGACTGCCACAAGGCCTCCAGTGGACACAGCAGTGTTTCGCACCTGACACCATGTGCCCTTCAGTGGCCACATGCTCTATTCTGTTTAGTACAGTCCATAGTGCATTATTAAGCATTAATTTGTGTTGATGCTGGTGTACAGAAAATCAGGTACAGTATTTTGATCAGAATATCCCTCCCCCCCGCCAACTCTATCTGAAGATATAATTTACTAAAAAGAGAAAAAGAGTGGAGCATCTGGCCACTGGCAAGCACATGGTGTCAGGTGTGCATGTCTGCTGTGTCCACTGGCAGCCCTGTTCCAGTCAGGGTGTTTTAATAGTTACCAGAAATTTCAATGCATAATGGTTGTGTAATCCACTTATGCAAGGAACGAAACTCCTTTCAGTGTTTTGTAAGACATAATTTGCTGGGGCTTATCATAGTAGCTTTGATAAGAATGGGGTTTGAACAAAAGGAACACACAAATTGATTTGTGATAACAAAATTAAAATTCTGCACACAATGCTAAGAAACAAATGATTCAAAATAAAAGGCATGAGTATTTGTTGGGAGATGTAAGTGCAGAGTACATATTGTCTAAATCAGACGAGGAAGAAGATTGAAAAGGTGGTGTAATTTGATTTTTTGTTTCTAGTTTGTTGGTGAAATCTCTGAATCTTTCATTCAGTAAAAGGTATTTTGAAACAATTAGAGTTGTCATTTAGTGTGTGTGTGTGTGTGTGTGTGTGTGTGTGTGTGTGTGTCGTCTGATTTACCTGTTATACAGAATGATTCAAAAAGGATACCATGACTGAAATTCAAGAACTCTGAAAAGAAGAAGAAGAAGAAGAGGAGGAGGAGGAGGAGTACGCTGTTCCTGTCATCGATTGAAGGAAGCTCTGAAGTTTCGTATGCTTGCTTATTTGGTCTCTAAGGAGCACTAGTGGCCACGTAACCTTCATTTCTGTTGCCAATGTAAAGATAGCTACTCAACAAAAAACTTTTTGCGTTATTGAGTACAGAAGAAGCGAATCAACGACAGTTGTTCAACATGCTTTTCAAAACGTGGATAGTGTTGAACCTCCTTAGGGTGGTGCATTGTACATTGGTATAAGCAATCCACAAAGAAAGGGTGTTTGTGCAAAGGGGAAAAGTACCGGATGCCTGTGTACGAGTGAAGAAAATGTTGGCCGCCTTCAAGAGGGATTTGCTGGCATTCCAGGAAAATCGACAAACTGAGCTAGCAGAGAGCTGCAAATTCCACAACTGACCATTTTGAGAGTTCTAAGGGAAAGGTTAGTAATGAAACCGTATCATCTACAACTGGTTCAGTGCTTTCCGAAGCTGCTATGGTGAAGAAAAATAAGAGTTCTGCAAGTTTGTCTTTGAACAAATGGAAACAGATGACCAGTTCAGTTCGAAGCTAGTATTTAGTGATGAAGCAACATTTCACACAAGGAAATTCAATTGGCACAACGTCTGTATATGGGGCACCAAGAATCAGTGGGAAACAATTCAGCATGAACGTGATTCACCAGAGGTGAATGTTTTCTGTGCTCTCTCAGCCAGTAAAATTTTTGGTCCTTTTTTCTTCATAGGTTCAACTGTAACTGCACAAACCTACTGGAAATGTTGCAGAATTGGCTGTTTCCATAACTTGAAGAAGCAGCATGTCAGTTCATATTCCAGCAGGCTGGAGTAGCACCCCATTGGCACTTATCTGCTCATGCGTATTTGAGCGAAAGGTATCCACAGCGATGGATTGGCTGTCAGGCAGCTCGTGACAGAGCACTTCATTACTGGCCTCCAAGAAGCCCTGACCTCAACCCCTGTGACTGTTTTCTAGGGGTGTTTGTTAAAAGATATGGTGTTCAACCACCTCTGCCAGCTAACGGTAGCCGACAGACACAGCAACAGGGAAGTAACCACTTTTGTGACATAAAAGTTCCTAACCAGGAGCGAATTTTATTATATCATCTATGTGCTTTAATAGTTTAGTTTCTTGAGTTTCTGTGTGTAAATTTAATGTCTAATAGCCACTGTTCTCTCGTTGTTGTTTGTGTTGGAAAGTAAACCGATTTTGTGACATATTACAAGTTCCTACTCAGGTGTGAATTATTTAGTTTTACCCGAGTGCTTCGGTAGTTAGGTTTTTGAATACCTGCATATTATTAGCCACAGTTCCTGCGTTTTTGTCAGGGTCTACAGTAGAGTTGGCAGCACTTGCCGATAGTCCATTTATCGGCATAGTTTAGTTTTCCATGGTCTTTAGTATGGACAAGGACTACGATTGTTGTGTGCAGATGCGGACCGAGTTGGTGATACTTTGCTCTCAGCTTCAGGCTGTGATGGCTTCGGTTACACAGCTTGAGCCTGCAGTGGATGGGCACCACTATTGTGGGCCGGCCGTGGGGATCCAACGGATGTCCAGCACGTCTGAGTCCTCCGATCGGTCCTCACCGGTGGCCAACCCAGTTACTGCTCGCACTGAGGCTGATCCCTCATCTGTGGTCGAGTGGGAGGTCGCCCTGGGATGAAGCAGGCGGTGAAAGACTTCCAATATGGCCACACGTAAGGCCTGCCCGGTTTGTCTGACAAACAGGTTCTAGGTGCTGTCTGTGGCTGACACTGTCGCTGAGCCAGATGCCGTCGCCTGTCCTTATTCAGAGCAAACCACTCAGCTTGCAAGATCTGGGCAATCACAGAGGGTGGGATTATTGGTAGTTGGGCGCGTTATTGGGACCCCTTAGGGACTTGGCAGACAAGAAGGGTAAGAAAACCAATGTGCACTCCATGTGTAGTCATTCAAAATGTGGAAAGGGTCCTCCCGGATGACATGAAAAGCACAGGGTGCAGCCAACTGCAGGTGTTTGCTCACGTCGGTGCCAATGATGTGAGTCACTTTGGATCAGAATAGATTTGTTTTCGAGTGGCTAACAGAAGTGGTAATGGCTGCTGGTCTTGCTTGCAAGATGACAGCAGAGCTGACCATTTGCAGCATAGTCGACAGCACCGATTGCGGACCTCTGGTACAGAGCCGAGTGGAGGGTCTGAAACAGAGTCTCAGACGGTTCTGCGGCCGTGTAGGCTGCAGATTCCTCGACTTGAGCCAAAGGGTGGTTGGGTTTCGGGTTCCGCTGAATAGGTCAGGTGTCCACTATACGCAGGAGGCAGCTACACGGGTAGCAGGGGGCTGTGTGGCGTGGAGTGAGCGGTTTTTTAGGTTAGTGGTCTCGGGGAAAACACAAGAAGGGCTTCAGTCACAGGCTGCAGGCTGAATACAGGAAGAACATAGATACAGGAACCATTGGTATAACAGTTGTAAATTGTAGCTGTGTTGGGAAAGTACCAGAGCTCCACGCGCTAAATAGGAAGCACTGATGCTCAAATCGTTATAGGCACTGAAAGCTGGCTAAAACCAGATACAAGCTCATCGGAAACTTTTGCGAAGAACCTAACGGTATTCCGAAAGAATAGGCTAAACACAGCTGGTGGTGGCGTGTTTGTTGCTGTTAGAAGTAGTTTAACTTGTCGCGAAATTGAAGTAGATACTTCCTGTGAGTTAGTATGGGCAGAGATCTTTTTGTTGGCAACCGGAATAAAATAATAATTGGATCCTTTTACCGACCTCCCAGTTCAGATGATACATTTGCTGAAAGGTTCAAAGAAAACTTGAGTTTGATTTAAAATAGGCCTACGTACCCAACTGGCACGATAATAGTTGGTGGTGACTTTAATTTACCCTCGATATGTTGGCGAAAATAGATGTTTAATTCCGGAGGCACGTATAAAATATCATCCGAAATTGTGCTAGACGCATTCTCTGAGAATTATTTCGAGCAGTTAGTTCATGAGCCCACGCGAATACGCCGGTCGCGGTGGTCTCGCGGATCTAGGCGCGCAGTCAGGAACCGTGCGACTGCTACGGTCGCAGGTTCGAATCCTGCCTCGGGCATGGATGTGTGTGATGTCCTTAGGTTAGTTAGGTTTAAGTAGTTCTAAGTTCTAGGGGACTGATGACCACAGCAGTTGAGTCCCATAGTGCTCAGAGCCTTTTGAACCACGCGAATAGTAAACGGTTGTGAAAACACACTTGACCTCTTAGCAACAAATAATCCTGAGTTAATAACGAGCATCAAAACCGATTCAGCGATTAAAGAAAGAACACAGGTTTGTCGAAGAGAGATTGAATAATGTAATCCCCAAATCCTCGAAAAGAAAAGCGAAAAATATACCTACTCAAATCGCGGATAAAAATTCACTTCCTGAGAGACAATCTCCACTCATTCCAAACTAATAATATAAGTGCAGACCAGATGCGGCTTAAATTCAACGAAACAGTATCGGTGGCAATTGAGAAATTTATACCAAATAAATTAACAAACGACGGAGCCGATCCTCCTCGGTACACAAAACGGGTAGAATACTGTTGCAGAAACAACGAAACAAACATACCAAATTTAAACAGACGCAAAATCCCGAAGATCGGCGATCTTTTACAGAAGCTCGAAATTTAGCGCGGACTTCATTGCGAGATGCTTATAACAGTTTGCACAACGAAACTTTTTCTCGAAACCTATCGAAATCGCGGGGTGCAAACCACAGTCTAACATAACAGTCGCGACACTCACTGCTGTAAAAGTTGTTGCCGTTTGACAGATGGAGCGACACTATCGCTCCAAGCGGCAGGTAAGGTGAACGTCAGACGCGTTGTAAGCATAATGTTTGTTTACATCCATTTACTACGTAATTTCCGAATTATTCGAGTTATTTTCTTGCCTCCAAGAGTTTGTTTAGTATCGGAAGGCATATATGTTTCTATTAATGATTCTAAAGTAAGCGCAAGTATGGACAAAAACCATGAATAGTGGCAAGCTACAACACATTCGTGAAGAAACATTTGTGACATTGGACAGAATTGCAGCTTACCACGTTGATATCAAAAGAATATAAATACACAGATTCACATGTAAGAAGCACAGACATGTACCTCTACATGCAAAAGCGATTGACAGCTCGTTTATCGTTCTGTAGGCCTACTGTGTGTCATTGTTACCTGTTGCTACAAGTACGACCTTAATCTTTATATTATTCAAAGTGGGTAAAGCAACTGCCAAATAGTGGCAGAAATATGCTGAAAACATTATAATGAGCTGATTACACATTACATTTCACGAAAAACCAAACATTTGAATAATTTTCAAACAATCTGTCTGTAGGCACTTTGCTTGTCCCGTAATAGTTTCGCTCGATCTGAACATTCTGACGCTTCACACGCTTTTGTAAGACATGAACAGCTGCACTTAATCTAACCACTTTATCGTCAAAGCACGTCTGTGGTGACGATTCGCACGAATTTGGCACTGATACATGGAGAGCTGAACTGGCTGCTTCTGTGTCATATGACTGTTTTACTGTTTTAGATTGACTGTCGAATCTTTGTGGCAGTTTCCTCTTCATCGTCAGTTGAGGTGGCTTATTTAGTATGTCAAACAGTGTGGGTACTGCATTCCACACGAGTTTGTTATTGTCTGCGTTCATGAACTGGTTTTCTTCGAAATGTAGCGGACAAAACCTAATATTATTATACAGGTAAACTGGGTCTTTCTTCATAAGGTCTTCTCGTCTGCTATTAACAAGCCATTTTCTGCTCCTAGCACGATACATTCATCATTATAGTTTGCAATTGAATCCTGACGATACAGTTTAGTAACATGATGGTATATACCTCTCAGGATCCTTAGGAAACCTAAAAAGAGACAGCTGTGGTGTCTTCTTCCTGTTGTTGCTGCAATTCATTGCGCTACAAACGCTCCCGATGGTAAAAACCATTGTATAAATCAAAATAATCAATCACTATTCGCTTTCACGATCGCGCCGAACTCACAGTTCAACCTACCAGCCGCTTGGGGCGCTGCTGGCGCTGTAGGCAACAAAATCGAGGCGAAGTGTCGCGACTGTTATGTTAGACTGTGGTGCAAACGATACATGTCGAACGTGCGATCGTAAATCGATCATGCGACTCCGGTGACGGGTGTATTATATTTACAGTGGTCACTGCAGCAACGACAAAAGAAGAGCGTTACAAAATTACCTGTAATTGCAAAAGAGATGACTAACCTTACTCGTCGTCGGTGTTGTCGTCATGTGAAAGTCCACTGTGGTGTCTGGATGGATAATTTGGAAGAATCGAACCAAGTATTCTTCCTGATACTCGTTCGTTTTCCGCACTGTCCGCAATGACATTGTAACGGTATTTCAGCATCGAAACTGTTCTTACGACATTTTACACACTTCGCACCTCCGCAGTCCCTTCTTTCCTTGTCTGATAGTACTCCATATTTGCGACAAAAAGTCGAACATTTTTCTACGCTGGATAAACATGGAATTAGATTTTTCTGTGTGAGAGAAACGTCAAGAATACGAGACATTACAATCACTAACGACATTAATCGTCTGGGTTTCCCCAACAACTCTCAAACAATTCGTGAAGGTATGTAATTTAGAGCAGGTAATGGAACGACGGAAAACAGGTAAAAATGATTATCACAAATAATTTATCACAACACCTGCCACTGGAGTCGCATGATCGATTTACGATCGCACGTTCGACATGTATCGTTTGGACCCCGCTATTTCGATGGGCAATCATTATTGGAAGTTACCAAGATTCTGGTCGTATGTGAAGTATGTTAGCGGCAAGAAACAATCAATGCCTTCTCTGCCTGATAGCAATGAAGATACTATCGAAGACAGTACTTCCAAAGCAGAGTTACTAAACACAGCCTTCCGAAATACCTTCACAAAAGAAGACGAAGTAAATAGTCCAAAAATCGAATAGAGAACAGCTGCCAACATGAGTAACGTTGAAGTAAATATCCTCAGAGTAGTGAAGCAACTTAAATCACTTAATAAAAGCAAGTCTTCTGGTCCATACTGTATACCAATTAGGTTCCTTTCGGAGTATGCTGATGCACTAGCTCCATACTTAACAATAACGAAAGATCCGTACCGAAAGACTGGGAAGTTGCACGGATCACACTAATATTCAATAAAGGTAGTAGGAGTAATCAATTAAATTGCAGGCCAATATCATTAACGTCGATATGCAGCAGGATTTTGGAACATGTATTGTGTTCGAACATTATTAATTACCTCGAAGAAAACGGTCTATTGGCACACAGTCAATATGGGTTTAGAAAACATCGTTCCTGTGAAACACAACTAGCTCTTTATTCACATGAAGTTTTGAATGCTATTGACAATGGATTTCTGATCGATTCCGTATTTCTCGATTTCCGGAAGGCTTTCGACACCGTACCTCACAAGCGGCTCGTAGTGAAATTGCGTGCTTATGGAATATCGTCTCAGTTATGTGACTGGATTTGTGATTTCCTGTCAGAGAGGTCACAGTTCGTAGTAATCGACGGAAAGTCATTGAGTAAAACAGAAGTGATTTCTGGCGTTCCCTAAGGTAGTGTTATAGCCCCCTTTGCTGTTCCTTATCTATATAAACGATTTGGGAGACAATCTGAGCAGCCGTCTCCGGTTGTTTGCAGATGACGTTGTCGTTTATCGACTAATAAAGTCGACTAATAAAGTCTTCAGAAGATAAAAACAAACTGCAAAACGATTTAGAAAAGATATCTGAATGGTGCGAAAAGTGGGAGTTCATCCACGTGAGTGCTAAAAGGAACTCGTTAAACTTCGGTTACACGATAAATCAGTCTAATCTATAAGCAGTAAATTCATTTAAATACGTAGGTATTACAATTAGGAACAATTTAAATTGTAAGGAACACACAGAAAATGTTGCGATGAAGGCTGACCAAAGACTGCGTTTTATTGGCAGGACACTTAGAAAATGTTACAGACCTACTAAGAAGACTGCCTACACTACGCTTGTCCGTCCTCTTTTTAGAGTACTGCTGTGCGGTGTGGGATCCTTACCAGATAGGACTGATGGAGCAAATCGAAAAAGTTCAAAGAAAGGCAGCACGTTTTGTATTTTCGCGAAATATGGGAGACAGTGTCACAGAAATGGTATAGGATTTGGGCTGGACATCATTAAAAGAAAGGCGTTTTTCGTTGCGACGGAATCTTCTCTCGAAATTAAAATCACCAAACTTTCTCCTCCGAATGCGAAAATATTTTGTTGATACCGACCTACATAGGGAGGAACGATCACCACGAAAAAATAAGGGAAATCAGAGCTCGTATAGAAAGATATATGTGTTCATTCTTTTCGTGCGCTATACGAGATTGGAATAATGGAGAATTGTGAAGGTGGTTCGATGAACCCTCTGCCAGGCATTTAAATGTGATTTGCAGAGTATCCATGATGTTGTTGTTGTTGTTGTTGTTGTTGTTGTTGTTGTGGTCTTCAGTCCTGAGACTGGTTTGATGCAGCTCTCCATGCTACTCTGTCCTGTGCAAGCTGCTTCATCTCCCAGTAAATACTGCAACCTAAATCCTTCTGAATCTGCTTAGTATATTCATCTCTTGGTCTCCCTCTACGATTTTTACCCTCCACGCTGCCCTCCAATACTAAATTGGTGATCCCTTGATGCCTCAGAACATGTCCTACTAACCGATCCCTTCTACTAGTCAAGTTGTGCCACAAATTTCTCTTCTCCCCAATCCTATTCAATACCTCCGCATTAGTTATGTGATCTACCCATCTAATCTTCAGCATTCTTCTGTAGCACCACATTTCAAAAGCTTCTATTCTCTTCTTGTCCAAACTATTTATCGTCCATGTTTCACTTCCATACATGGCTACACTCCATACAAATACTTTCAGAAACGACTTCCTGACATTTAAATCTATACTCGACGTTAACAAATTTCTCTTCTTCAGAAACGCTTTCCTTGCCATTGCCAGTCTACATTTTATATCTTCTCTACTTCGACCATTATCAGTTATATTGCTCCCCAAATAGCAAAACTACTTTACTACTTTAAGTGTCTCATTTCCTAATCTAATCCCCTCAGCATCACCCGACTTAATTCGACTACATTCCATTATCCTCGTCTTGCTTTTGTTGATGCTCATCTTATATCCTCCTTTCAATACACTATCCATTCCATTCAACTGCTCTTCCAAGTCCTTTGCTGTCTCTGACAGAATTACAATGTCATCAGTGAACCTCAAAGTTTTTATTTCTTCTCCATGGATTTTAATACCTACTCCGAATTTTTCTTTTGTTTCCTTTACTGCTTGCTCAATATAAAGATTGAACAACATGGGGAGAGGCTACAACCCTGTCTCACTCCCTTCCCAACCACTGCTTCCCTTTCATGCCCCTCGACTCTTATGACTGCCATCTGATTTCTGTACAAATTGTAAAGAGCCTTTCGCTCCCTGTATTTTACCCCTGCCACCTTCAGAATTTGAAAGATAGTACTCCAGTCAACATTGTCAAAAGCTTTCTCTAAGTCTACAAATGCTATAAATGTAGGTTTGCATTTCCTTCATCTATTTTGTAAGATAAGCCATAGCGTCAGTATTGCCTCACGTGTTCTAACATTTCTACAGAATCCAAACCGATCTTCCCTGAGATCGGCTTCTACTAGTTTTTCCATTCGTCTGTAAAGAATTCGCGTTAGTATTTTGCAGCCATGATTTATTAAACTGATAGTTCGGTAATTTTCACATCTTTCAACACCTGCTTTCTTTGGGATTGGAATTATTATATTCTTCTTGAAGTCTGAGGGTATTTCGCCTGTCTCATACATCTTGCTCACCAGATGGTAGAGTTTTGTCGGGACTGGCTCTCCCAAGGCTGTCAGTAGTTCTAATGGAATGTTGTCTACTCCCGGGGCCTTGTTTCGACTCAGGTCTCTTAGTGCTCTGTCAAACTCTTCACGCAGTATCATATCTCCCATTTCATCTTCATCTACATCTTTTTCCATTTCCATAATATTGTCCTCAAGTACATCGCCCTTGTATAGATCTTCTATATACTCCGTCCACCTTTCTGCTTTCCCTTCTTTGCTTAGAACTGGGTTTCCATCTGAGCTCTTGATATTCATACAAGTGGTTCTCTTTTCTCCAAAGGTCTCTTTAATTTTCCTGTAGCAGTATCTATCTTACCCCTGGTGAGACAAGCCTCTACATCCTTACATTTGTCCTCTAGCCATCCCTGCTTAGCCATTTTGCACTTCCTGTCAATCTCATTTTTGAGACGTTTGTATTCCTTTTTGCCTGCTTCATTTACTGCATTTTTATATTTTCTCCTTTGATCAATTAAGTTCAATATTTCTTCTGTCACCCAAGGATTTCTAATAGCCCTCGTCTTTTTACCTACTTTGACCTCTGGTGCCTTCACTACTTCATCCCTCAAAGCTACCCATTCTTCTCCTACTGTATTTCTTTCCCACATTCCTGTCAATTGTTCCCTTATGCTCTCCTTGGAACTCTGTACAAGCTCTGGTTCTTTCAGTTTATCCAGGTCCCATCTCCTTAAATCCCCACCTTTTTCAGTTTCTTCAGTTTTAATCTACAATTCATAACCAATAGATTGTGGTCAGAGTCCACATCTGCCCCTGGAAACGTCTTACAATTTAAAACCTGGTTCCTAAATCTCTGTCTTATCATTATATAATCTATCTGAAACCTGTCAGTATCTCCAGGCTTCTTCCATGTATACAACCTTCTTTTATGATTCTTGAACCATGTAGATGTAGATATAAAAGAAGGAGTAACTGCAGCTATCCAAACTGTTATGCCAGAGATGCTACGGAAAGTGTGAAACAAGTTAGAGTATCGGATTGATGCCGCTGCAAATGTCTGGAGGGTGTCATATTGCAAATTTATGAACTTGTTTTCTACTGAAAAAAAATAAACACCTAAGTTCTCTTCACGTTAATCACCCAAGATTCCATCATGTTTCTTTAATTAAATACAGATTTTCAAAGTTGTATTCTTTTTGAATCACCCTGTATATTTTCCTAAATTGACAACAATGAATGTGGAGTATCCCTGCCCTCCCCCCTCCCCGTTGTTCGAGAGGAGGAGGAGGTAGGTAGGTAGGAATAAATGTATTCGATTGTTGGCATTGTGTAGCCATAGGATTAAAATGATGGGTCAGTATTTTCCTAAGCCAGTTTTGCTTCTCTGTAGGATTTTGGGAGATTTAGTTGTAGGAAGGAATTTAGCCTACATCTACTGAAAAAGAAGTACGAACTAAGTCGTACCACCATTCATTACAGAGACCACAATACAGCTGAAAAAGCAATCAGGTCGTGAAGGGAGGTATTATAAAAACTATCCGAACAAGTGCCTGTACACTTCAGGAAACTATGTATTCATCCATTGGAGTGTGATGAAAAACTCTTACAACTGAAATATCCAATGTGGCCGATATTGACAAACAAAATTTATTTTTATTTGGTCTTAAATAAGCACATCCTGTGGAAAGATGGTGTAGCCAAGCCTTCCTACCATTTTTTAATAGACAAAAGTTCTATTAATTTAAGATCGGAATAAATGGATGATTACAGGGAATGGGTAGATTTTTTTTTTTATGCCAGTCCATGTCTTCAATGTAAGGAGGGTGTTTGAACAACATATTGAAATGAGTCACAATACACAACCAAATACGATCAAAGGGCGAAACGAAAATTAATCAAATTGTATTTCTGGAGTAAGAGTCCAGGTTGTCAAGGACCGTATTCGAGGCATACCAAACACATTGTAGTGCAATATTCTACGGCTTAGGACACAATGGTTCCACTCAATCTGTAGCAAGATTTTTATGAAAGTCACAGACAGACAAGTAGGGTATAACCGAAGTGTTTGTTTTACCCTGAAAGCAGTGTTCTGTTTAAAGACTGACTGACAGCTGAGGGATGCCATGAAGCTCCAAGCACACAAGGTACTTGAGTGAGGGCTTAAAGGCAATCTCGTTAGCAAACAAACTGGCTTACTGTTAAGCTTCAGTCTTCTCAATGTTCCAAGAATACAGAGAAACATCTACAAAAGCTCTCAACAGTTTTCACAAGAAAAATGTGGCATTTAAGCCACTAGCAGACCAGTGGCCAACAGCAGCAGATGCTGCAGGAGAATCTAGGTTGGAAAGACATTGAACTTACGTGCTAGCAGCCACTCAAGTACTTTTTGAAGCAAGATTGGGTATTCTGGCACACTGTGTGAAGACTGACAAGGGTGGTAACATGTTGTCCATAGTTCACTGAGTGACGTTGCAAATTGAACCCACCAACGAAGAAGATGATGAAATGAGGCTCTTTCAATTGAGCAGCCTGCAAGCATGTTGAGCTCATAGAGGATTTTGTTCTTTTCGTGATCATTTGGAGTCCATGCTGTGCTTTTCTGAGTCAAAGGTGATTGGAAATTCATTCTGAGGTGGCTAGAGCACTCCACAGGAGATCCTTTCAGGAGATTGACGTGATGTTATGATTTTGTCCTCTGGATGAATTGCAACCTATTTTCTGCTTGGCTTTTCAGACTTTGAATCTGATCACTGCATTGATTCTGATGTCTATTCTCACTTTCTGCTCTGTTAGATGGTCTTTCTTACGTTCTGATACGTGAATCTTTAAGCATCTGACTGTGTTTTCCATGTAAAATCTTAGCTTCCAAATATAACATTGGCACCTCTTCTGCGAGTTAATTATTGCAGACAATAGATGCCATAAGTTTGTTGCGCTAAGTGACCACTAGCGCCACCTCCAAAGCTGTGGGACACAAAGGTGAAAGCTTCTGGTTGCAACCAATGGCCAAGTGATACAAAAAGAGAATTGGTGGGAGATTGACATGCTATGTGGACAAGATAGTCTATTTCCTCCCTGTATGCCTAATTACAAAGTCCAAAGTATTTATGATTTGTGAAAGAATAGTATAATAAACATAAACCTATCCTTGATTTATCAGTTATTGATTTTATTCCCTTTCCTATGCAGTGTTTGGCCATTTGGTTTCATTTCCTTCATTAACTACAATAGACAAATGTGAAACCTATGAAAAGAGCGTTTTAATAGTGATCTGTTTCTAACATCCTTATGTAATGAATATTTTGAAAAGCACTGCAAAGAAAGAAACAATCACATAAATACATATATTTTATAAAGAGCAGATAAAAATTCCTTGAAGCCTTCCTAAGAGACAGTCTCGGTGCCATCCAGTCCAGCTATGTAAGCATAGACCAGACGTGGCTTAAATTCAACGAAATCGTATCAGTAGCAATTGATATACTGTATAAGTTGTAGGGAAATGGGGCAGGGGTGCAATTTGATATCAAAATGATATGCAAATTAATTAAACTGATCAGTCAATCCCCCCACCCCTGGATGGTGTCATGTTTTTCTCAGCCTGCACATGGCTCTCAGCCCCCCCTCCCCACCCACCCACTTGCCCTATTAGTGGGAATTTCGAAATTTTGGTGGGAATTCCTTTGTCCCAGAGCTGTGCTGACATCTCACCCGGATATTGGATGGTAATTAATATGTTTCTGGACAAAAACCCCGAGTCCCTCCCCCCCCCCCCCCATAACACCGTAACACAATTATACCACCAGAGACGCATGGAAGAGGGGGGATATTAAAAATGGCGGTGCCCTTTCTGTGACTCGAACCCTGCAGGAGAGGAAGGTTAGGTTGGTGTACTTTCTTTATTTTGCTTGGGAAACTGATGTAAGTATAAGTCCTAATTACGTAATTAATCACAAGAATTGGGCCTAATTACACAACTATATGCACAGTGATACATGAGGACTGCCTAAAATCGCAATACAGCTAAAATTTGACGACGCCATACAACTGGTGTTATCCTGCTGGGAAAAAATTTCACAATAACACTCAAAACTTGTGACAGACACACACGAACTCTACCCTTCACCTACAAGCTGGCGGGAAAAAAAGGCTGTGGTGTAAGATACTCTAGCTCTTCTTTATGGTGGGAAATATGTTCAACTGACGAAATGCTGGTGTTGGACAGAGAGGAGTTTAAAAAGTGTATTACCTGTAAACTTACAGCTGAGGACAGTATCTGTCGTTGTTTCCTGTCAGAGTTCGCTACAGAAGCCTGCTCGGGAAAAAATTAACGATCACTGCAGGATGTCCTCGTTATTTGAAAACCATCATCAGGGTAGAGAAAGAGCGAGAATTTAAACTCAAGAGAAAAAACATCTATGTTAGACAACTTCTTCCAGCTTGATGGGTAAATTACACGATCTGACAACGTTTCTCACGTTCAAATCAGTGTCTGAAAATAAACTGTCATGCACGTGTGTATTACAGACATTTCAGACATGTGAAATAACATTATAGAATACAATCTTCACGCCATTGGGTTACATGTCTGGGAAAAAATACAATCATTTTACGTTCGACAACAAGAAGCTTTAATTCAAGAGAACGCAGTTGTTTTGTGTTCTATGGCAGGTACCGTTCTACCAATGCGATGCTGTATCCTGCTAGCATTAACGAAACATCGTGAGAGCCTGTCTTGTAATAGAACCTCCTATAAGATTTTTTTCACGTGTCTCTCTCTTGTTACATCGAAACCAATTACTGTCTGCGCGATTACATTTAACGTTTTTGACACATAACTCACGTCTACCGACGTATGTAAAGATTCTATCATACAGCAGCAGATTCTCGCGTTCTAGTATTGTGAGCAACTTGATAATCACAGCCTGTTTCATGCAATTTACTCACATGTCGGAGAAAAACACTATCAGATCTATTTTCCACGACGAGCTGTAATTCAAGTGATGTCTACTTCATAATTAGAGGTTATAGAGTATGAAATAACACCTGTTTTTTAAACATGTAATTGTAACGATCATAATAAAAACAGTTATGGTTCCACGAGAATAGATACAGCTGATGTCTATTAGTTTTATGATCAAAATCGGCGTAGTTTTGAGAGAACTATCTGCATCCAAACTTTAACCAGTTATAGCTCTCCTTGTAATAGAATCTCCTATAAGACTGTGCCACATCTCTCTGTTGTGATATATCAACCAACAAATATCGTCTGTGTGTTGTCAAGCATATTACATATACATGAATCGCTCCATTGAAGCTGGAAGCCAGCGCTCGAAGTCGTTCGTGCGGATCTGCAGAAAGTTGTCATCTGTACTAGAGAAAGACAATATCCAGCAGACTATGTCACACGAGTGGCCCCATATATTGTTCCTTCATAGTGTGACGGCTCGCTTTCTTTATTTATTCGTTTGTTGCCCTCAGTGTGGCCGTACTGTGTTGTTCAAAATGGTTCAAATGGCTCTGAGCACTATGGGTCTTAACATCTGAGGTCATCAGTCCCCTAGAACTTAGAACTACTTAAACCTAACTAACCTAAGGACATGACACACATCCATGCCCGAGGCAGGAGTCGAACCTGCGACCGTAGCGGTCGCGCGGTTCCAGACTGAAGCGCTTAGAACCGCTCGGCCAAATCGGCCGGCTACTGTGTTGTGATACTGGCTGAAAACTGGGGTGTGGAAGTACAACACTGACTAAATAATGTAGCCGACATGTCCACAGTTGCGTTTCACAGTAGTTTACTTTCACTGTTCACAACTCCCCAATAATACACAGTTTTATATGGCCAGTGCACTATTATTTAACTTTCATTCCGATAAGCCTCATTAATAATTTGCAGGCAAACATCCACATACTGCTACAATAGTTAACTGTTGAATATCTAAGAGCAGTAAAAAACAACCACATAATTCACAGTTTTTTCGGAATAATCAGGTATGTATGGAACAGCCACTGGCATTGTTTTAACACACGATCTAATTATGTTACACTTATTTCACAGTTAAGTTGATGCATTGTTGTTGCTCTAACCAACACAGATTCTTGTCTGAAACCCGGCTGTGGACTGACCGTCTCAGGACCAAAAATCGGGCCCTTATACATGCTCACAATAATTGGTGCTAAAACTACAAACTACACATTATTGGATGTGTAATTTAGAGAAATTACAATTAAAACTTAACTCGTGAAATTAACTGAATACATTGAAAAATTCCGCCTTTTTGACAGTTTCTTACACTACAAGAATTAGGCTGAATTGTTTGTTTAAATCATGAAATTAACAAATATAGGTACACAAACAAAACTTTGGAATTAATTAAGAGCCAGTTTTGCTAACATGTTTTCGAACAGAGCTAAACTGATCCTTTAAGAATACTATTAGGTGTTCCTCCAAATGTTTATAGTTAGTACAGAATTTATATTTGTTTGTAAGTCAACAATAGCATTTAAGTTACAGAACAATTACTGATTTCACCGTATAATGAAAGATACTAACTAGGCATAGTCAAAATAAATTATAAAATCAATTACATACATAAAAGTAAGCAGGAAATTAGATCTGGTGTTATATTCTTTAAAACCGAGGGCCAATCTTTTTATTTTATGAAAATGCAGATTATACTTACATTCGTTAATAGTAATTAGTCAAAAATGAAGAATGAATTTAAGGAGGCAGATGGCAAAACAAGAGGGGAAGCAAAAAGATCCCAACTTGCTTTGTCTCAACACGCATTTTAATACAGGGTGTTTTTCGGTTGTGACACATCCAATCAGTGTACACCGCTAAAGTATGCAGCTCCCACAACACACAGGCCGTTAGAAGTGAAACATAGAGGCTACATTTCTCATGGACAAAAATGTGGATGACATCACAACATATGAAGACTGGAAGAGTTTGCAGTGTTGCAGAGCGTTTCTGACAGCTATTTGAGGGTGATTACCTGTACAGTTAAGCTCATCTTACCCAGCGACAGGGTAGCAGGTGTCTCAGTGTTCCATTTTAAAGAGGATTGTGCCTTCATTTTGCAATCGTGTACATGATTATGGTTCCTGCGCTGTCCATCGCTGGAAGGTGCAGTTCACAACACGCGTGAGGTAGCACAAATAAAAAGTGACACTGTAATCTTATATGTGAAAAAAAATTAAGAGAAATGAGGAGGTCATCGCAGAATATGGAAACAGGATGAGTCCATAGCACTGAAGAACACTTCGAAATCACCTTCTGAATTCGATAGCTTATGCATTTAATTCCATGCTCCACAGCGACAAGTAGCAGATATCCAGTGTTCTGCTGAAGTTCCCCCCATCTCAACCGAGTGGTGTCAGTTAATCAGTACCTGGTAATCAACAGAATACTTAGTGGTATTCGGTTTGTGGTCATTTCAGCAGAACTTGGATAATCTGGTTACTGACAATGGCAACATAAATAACACCGAAAATGGTAAACTACTTAGCGAGAAGAATATAAATGTGCACACATCTATTACAGACCCCCCCGACCCTGGCACCATGGACCTTGTCATTTGTTGGGAGGCCCGATTGCCTCAGCAAAACAAAATAGTTCAAATGGCTCTGAGCACTATGGGACTTAACTTCTGATGTCATCAGTCCCCTAGAACTTAGAACTACTTAAACCTAAGGACATCACACACACATCCATGCCTGAGGCAGGATTCGAACCTGCGACCGTAGCGGTCGCGCGGTTCCAGACTGTAGCGCCTAGAACCGCTCGGCCACCCCGGTCGGCAGCAATGCAGATAGCCGTGCCGTAGGTGCAAGCACAACGGAGGGGTATCTGTTGAGAGACCAGACAAACATGTGGTTCCTGAAGAGGGGCAGCAGCCTTTTCAGTAGTTACAGAGGCAACAGTCTGCATGATCGACTGATCTGGCCTTGCAACATTAACCAAAATGGCCTTGCTGTGCTGGTACTTCGAACGGCTGAAAGCAAGGGGAAACTACAGCCATAATTTTTCCCGAGGGCTTGCAGCTTTACTGTATGTTTAAATGATGATAGCGTCTTCTTGGGTAAAATATTCCGTAGATAAAATAGTCCCCCATTCGAATCTCCAGGCGATGACTGCTCAGGAGGACGTCGTTATCAGAAGAAAGAAAACCGGCATTCTACAGATCGGAGCTTGGAGTGTCAGATCCCTTAATCAGGTGGGTAGGTTAGAAAATTTAAAAAGGGAAATGGATAGATTAAAGTTAGATATAGTGGGAATTAGCGAAATTTGGTGGCAGGAGGAACAAGACTACTGGTTGGGTGAATACAGGATTATAAATACAAAATCAAATAGGGGTAATGCAGGAGTAGGTTTAATAATGAGTAAAAATATAGGAGCGCAGGTAAGCTACTATGAATAGCATAGTGAATGCATTATTGTAGCTAAGATAGACACGAAGCCCACGCCTACCACTTTTAAGGAACCAATTGCACTCGAGCACAGACGATATTTAATTTAGTGAACTTAGATTATATGTATCGATTTTTTAAGACAAGAGAAAGCAAAATAAGAGAATTAACACCGCTCTCTTGTCGCAGCCAGTAGGCATCAATACACTCTTAAGTCATTCGTTGTCCTAGAAGGACGTAATATTTTGTTTGGCTCCACAGTTAGCCATATTGATATTTATTTGCAGAAAAGAGGCGCAGAATTAATAAGTCGCTCTCATTTGTGAATTATCTGCATTTATTTACCTAGAATTTTACATAAGTGTCATTTATATCGTAATGTATATGTTGAAATGAATGTATGTTTTATTTAATCGTATGCTTTTCTCTGTTTTAGTAGTTTTAGTCACTCCTTTGTCATGATTGAAACTGAGGTCAGATATCAGACTTTGTCTACAAAAGATATATAATGAGTCCTGGCTATGTTCGGTACATCTTCGGACGTGCGAAGCTCGATAAATTCACGGCGTAAATTTTAATCTTTCAATTACTTATCGAAACAAACAACAATAATAATTATTATTATATATTATTATATATTTTATTATTTTATTTTTATTTGTTAAACACAGTAGTACAAGCCTATATGCCAACTAGCTTCACAAATGACGAAGAAATTGAAGAAATAAATGATGAGATAAAATAAATTATTCAGATAGTGAAAGGAGACGAAAATTTAATACTTATGGGGGACTGAAATTCGATAGTAGGAAAGGGAAGAGAAGGAAAAGTAGTAGGTGAACATGGAATGGGGGTAAGGAATTAAAGAGGAAGCCACCTGCTAGAATTTTGCACAAAGCAAAAATTAATCATAGCTAACATTTGGTCCAAGAATCATGAAAGAAGGTTCTATACATGGAAGAGGCCTGGGGACACTGGAAGGTTTCAGATAGATTATATAATGATAAGACAGAGATTTAGAAACAAGGTTTTAAATTGTAAGACGTTTCCAGGGACAGATGTGGACTCGGACCGCAATCTATTGGTTATGAACTGTGGATTAAAACTGAAGAAACTGCAAAAAGGTGGGAATTTAAGGAGATGGGACTTCGATAAACTGAACGAACCAGAGGTTTTAGTGAGTTTCAGGAAGAGAATTAGGGAACGATTGACAAGGACAGGAGAGAGAAATAGAGCAGAAGAAGAATGGGTAGCTTTGAGAGATGAAATAGAGAAGACAGCAGAGAATGAAGCAGGTAAAAAGACGAGGGCTAGTAGAAATCCTTGGGTAACAGAAGAGATATTGAATTTAATTGATGAAAACAAAAAATTTAAAAATGCAATAAATGAAGCAGTCAATAAGGCATACAAACGTCTCAAAAATGAGATCGACAGTAAGTGCAAAATGGCTAAGCAGCGATAGCTAGAGGACAAATGGAATGATGTACACTCCTGGAAATTGAAATAAGAACACCGTGAATTCATTGTCCCAGGAAGGGGAAACTTTATTGACACATTCCTGGGGTCAGATACATCACATGATCACACTGACAGAACCACAGGCACATAGACACAGGCAACAGAGCATGCACAATGTCGGCACTAGTACAGTGTATATCCACATTTCGCAGCAATGCAGGCTGCTATTCTCCCATGGAGACGATCGTAGAGATGCTGGATGTAGTCCTGTGGAACGGCTTGCCATGCCATTTCCACCTGGCGCCTCAGTTGGACCAGCGTTCGTGCTGGACGTGCAGACCGCGTGAGACGACGCTTCATCCAGTCCCAAACATGCTCAATGGGGGACAGATCCGGAGATCTTGCTGGCCAGGGTAGTTGACTCACACCTTCTAGAGCACGTTGGGTGGCACGGGATACATGCGGACGTGCATTGTCCTGTTGGAACAGCAAGTTCCCTTGCCGGTCTAGGAATGGTAGAACGATGGGTTCGATGACGGTTTGGATGTACCGTGCACTATTCAGTGTCCCCTCGACGATCACCAGTGGTGTACGGCCAGTGTAGGAGATCGCTCCCCACACCATGATGCCGGGTGTTGGCCCTGTGTGCCTCGGTCGTATGCAGTCCTGATTGTGGCGCTCACCTGCACGGCGCCAAACACGCATACGACCATCATTGGCACCAAGGCAGAAGCGACTCTCATCGCTGAAGACGACACGTCTCCATTCGTCCCTCCATTCACGCCCGTCGCGACACCACTGGAGGCGGGCTGCACGATGTTGGGGCGTGAGCGGAAGACGGCCTAACGGTGTGCGGGACCGTAGCCCAGCTTCATGGAGACGGTTGCGAATGGTCCTCGCCGATACCCCAGGAGCAACAGTGTCCCTAATTTGCTGGGAAGTGGCGGTGCGGTCCCCTACGGCACTGCGTAGGATCCTACGGTCTTGGCGTGCATCCGTGCGTCGCTGCGGTCCGGTCCCAGGTCGACGGGCACGTGCACCTTCCGCCGACCACTGGCGACAACATCGATGTACTGTGGAGACCTCACGCCCCACGTGTTGAGCAATTCGGCGGTACGTCCACCCGGCCTCCCGCATGCCCACTATACGCCCTCGCTCAAAGTCCGTCAACTGCACATACGGTTCACGTCCACGCTGTCGCGGCATGCTACCAGTGTTAAAGACTGCGATGGAGCTCCGTATGCCACGGCAAACTGGCTGACACTGACGGCGGCGGTGCACAAATGCTGCGCAGCTAGCACCATTCGACGGCCAACACCGCGGTTCCTGGTGTGTCCGCTGTGCCGTGCGTGTGATCATTGCTTGTACAGCCCTCTCGCAGTGTCCGGAGCAAGTATGGTGGGTCTGACACACCGGTGTCAATGTGTTCTTTTTTCCATTTCCAGGAGTGTAGAAGCATATATTACTAGTGGTAAGATAGATAGATAAAAGTAAAGAGACCTTTGGAGAAAAGAGGACCACTTGTGTGAATATCAAGAACTCAGCTGGAAAACCAGTTCTCAGCAAAGAAGAGAAAGCAGAAAGGTGGAAGGAGTATAAAGAGGGTCTATACAAAGGCGAGGTACCTGTGGACAATACTACGGAAATGGAAGAGTATGTAAATGAAGATGAAATGGGAGATATGATACTGCGTGAAGAGTTTGACAGAGCACTGAAAGACCTAAGTCGAAACAAGGCCCCGGGAGTAGACAACATCCCATTAGAACAAATTACAGCCTTGGGAGAGCCATGCCGAACAAAACTCTATTATTTAGTGAGCAAGATGTAGGAGACAGGTGAAATACCCCCAGACTTGAAGAATATAATAATTCCAACCCCAAGGAAAGCAGGTGTTGACAGATGTGAAACTTACCGAACTATCAGTTTAATAAGCCACAGCTGCAAAATACTAACACGAATTCTTTACAGACGAATGAAAAAACTGGTAGAAGCCGACCTCGGGGAAGATGAGTATGGATTCTGTCGAAATACTGGAACACGTGACGCAATACTAACCCTACGACTTATCCTAGAAGATAGATTAAGGAAAGGCAAACCTACGTTTCCACCATTTGCAGACCTAAAGAAAGCTTTCGACAATGTTGAGTGGAAAACTCTTTAAAATTCTGAAGGTGGCAGGAGTCAAATACAGGGAACAAAAGGCTATTTATCATTTGTACAGAAACCAGAAGGCAGTTATAAGAGTAGAGGGACATGAAAGGGTAACAGTGGTTGAGAAGGGATTGAAACAGGGTCGTAGCCAATCCCTGATGTTATTCAATCTGTATACTGAGCAAGCAGTAAAGGAAACAAAAGAAAAATTTTGAGTAGGAATAAAAATCCATGGAGAAGAAATAAAAACTTTGTTATTTGCCGATGACATTGTAATTCGGTCAGAGACAGCAAAGGACCTGGAAGAGCAGTTGAACGGAATGGACAGTGTCTTCAAAGGTGTATATAAGATGAACATCAACAAAAGCAAAATGAGGATAATGGAATGTAGTCGAATGAAATCAGGTGATGCCGAGGGAATTAGATTAGGAAATGAGACACTTAAAGTAGTAAATGAGTTTTGCTATTTAGGGAGCAAAACAGCATATCATGGTCGAAGTAAAGAGGATATAAAATGTGGACTGGCAATGGCAAGGAAAGGGTTTTTGAAGAAGAGAAAGTTGTTAATATCCAGTATAGATTTAAGTTTTAGGAAGTCTTTTTCTGAAAGTATTTGTATGGAGTGTAGTCATGAATGGAAGTGAAACATGGACAATAAATAATTTAGACAAGAAGACAATAGAAGCTTTCGAAAAGTGGCGCTACAGAAGAATGCTAAAGATTAGATTGGTAGATCACGTAAGTAATGAGTAGGTACTGAATAGAATTGGGGAGAAGAGGAAATTGTGATACAACCTGATTAAAAGAAAGGACCAGTTGGTAGGACATGTTTTGAGGCACCAAGGGATCTCCAATGTAGTATCGGAGGGAATCGTGGAGGTAGACCAAGCGATGGATACACTAAGCAAATTCAGAAGGGTGTAGGTTGCAGTAGTTACTCGGAAATGAAGAAGCTCGCATGGGATAGAGTGGCTTGGAGAGCTGCATCAAACCAATCGCTGGACTGAAGATAACAACAATAACAATTACAGATCAGTTTAGCGATAACATTATGGTGATTAAAAACTGTGATCAAGTGCACTGTCAGGAACAATTAGAAAGAGGACAGACCTGTAATGTTAAACAAGGAGATGTGTGGCTCAATTTTACCATTATCTACGTAATAAATTCTCCAATTTCGCCACTGCAAGAGATGGTGTCAAGGTGAAGCTACCTTTTTTCCTATACCGGAACGACAGCGTGAAAGGGAAGAGAGATACGGTAAAGAATCGGCAAGGAAGCACTGGAAAATAATTCTAAGAAACATAAAAATCCTGTGGTTACGCTATATAAAGTGGAATTATCTGACGTTAAAAAGGATGTTCTAATGGAAGAACTGCCCGGAAATTGGCAACACCTACGTGTAACGACTATTACCTTTTGGGTTTGGATATAACGCAAGACTTCGCCGTAATTTTTAACAAAATTGAGATGTGCTACTACTTAATGTCAACCCACGATTTCGGCATGGAAGGAGATGACCAGGGAAGGAGCAATGTGGTTGTGGACAACCGTAAGACAGCTGGAATAGACTGTCTAACGTGGTTGAGCTCCAACTGTAGAGTAGAGATATATAACAAATTTATATGTCAGTTCAAAAGTCCAGGAGTGAACAAAGATATTGATGACCACATCATAAAGTGTCCAGACATGCGACTACGAGAAACTCTTAGGTCTTCCTTGGCTAAGCAGTACGGCATTAGCAGGTTGGAGGCTACAATGTACTACATCAGAATGCATCGTGTATTCGACCCTGAGTACGAGTGTATTAGGCACTAATAAACAGTATTCACAATGTGCTTCACTTTACTACGTTCTCCACAACACCGTCCGATATAGATATTGCAGAATTGGGATTGCTTGACACGAGTAACGTTATTTCACAAGTCCTAAGGAAAAGACTAAATGTATCACACAGACTTAAACCATTTCCCATTAAGGAAATTACACCTTTAAGTACATTTACTGTGTTGTCTGCACGGAAAAGGAAACTGGAAATGGAAGACATCGAAGTAAAGGAAAGAGAACTAGACTATACAGTGAAGACAACTACTATAAAGGAAGAATATAAGTTGCAAATGGAAAAGGAAGAGGCTGTTGCGGATGTGGAGGATAGGTTTACATATGGTTTAAAACACAATGTATGGAGAAATCTAGCTACGACTGGACAATATAAGATAGTAGCGTGTACTGTAAAGAGCAGTGGTAAGTGGCAATATGTTGGGGTAGTGGCAGAAAATGACGGACTGTAGCAGTTTTACTATGTTAAAAGAAACACGAAAAATCTGTTTATCAAACTCCATTCCTCCTTGGATCTGTTTAAAAGAGATGGACACATTATATCGAAATGTGGTGGGCTTGATATCATAAACTTAGCAACACAACAACCATTTGCAGAGCTTAAAACCAACTGAATAACTACTTTTAATATCAATTCATTTGCAAAAGTTGTAAACTTGAAATTCTATACCGAAATTCCTCAAGAATGTGCAGCAGGAGAACTGGCCGCTTACAGCCAGGAGGACGGGGAGTGTTGCAACAACTGCCACGCACGAAATAAGAGGAAAAATTAGAATCCCTCCGCTCTCGGCTAGAAGAACTTGTAGGGAAGCAGCCTACTCATGCTGTAGTAAATTCACATCAGTTTCCATTATGTGCAAGTCAGGCTGCTGTAACTAGCTCTGACGTCATAAATGTTGCGCAATACCTTAAAAATCAAGCAAATGAACTAAAACTTTTCTAGCATGTCAGAAATAATACTAAATTAATGTGTGTTAAATATCAGTTCGATAACTTCAGCCATTTCCGAGATTTGGACGTTTTTCTGGAAAAATCATTGGCGCAACAGAACAGAGCTAGAGACTTCAAAATTTATATTTAGATTCATTTTTCATAATGATTTAATAAAAACAGTACTTTGGATTTCACATATTAAGATTTTAGTGGAAATTCATGATTTTCTGGTTTTCGTCTCAAAACTGAAGGAAGCAAGATAGATTAAGTAGGCTAGTAAATAAGGCTAGGATGTTTAGATTTAAATAGGTTGGAGGTCCACTATGATTATGAAGATGTGTAAAGTTTCTTTTTAATACCTATAAAATTATAGCGATAGCGGATCTCAAAAAGGACAGTTCAGAGCTCATCTGCTGCGTGCAGGGTAATTTAATTAATTCTCTCGCCTAAAGTATTTAACTTAGTCACGTCAAAATTTTATTATCAATACTTACCTGCGTGCTGAATGCACGTTTAAATTAAGAGCTTCTTCGGCCATCAGCCAAAGAAGCTATAAATTATTATGTATCTTGAAGTGGTGCGTTACTAGCCCAGCGGCTAGTCGGGAGAGCGGATTTGATCAGGCGATCCCTTCGCCGTCCGCACCGCGGCTTTATATATAAGAACACTGCGCGAGGAAGCAAGGCCCCAGTTCTCTCCAGACGCTGAATGACACGCCATCTGTGTCGGTAGTCGCGTCGCATCAGTGTATCTGCTACAAACAGCCTCGGGTGCCGTATTAAGTTACTAGAGATACGCGGAACCATGGAGACATTTTATGTGAAGTGTTAATTCTGGGATGATTTTCATTAACTAGCTTCAGTTTGCGTATTGTCGTATTTTTCACGTGCCGTCGCGGGACAGTCATTCTACCAAATATTTAGCGTGGCGTTTGATGAAATATTTTCATCAAATTTTGGCGAGCATTCTTTTTAACATTTGATTCGGACATTTATAGTTGCATCAGCGCATTAGACTCTGAACTGTTCTGTTAGTTAGGTTGTAGGGATACTTGTGGTTTTTATTAGTGAATTTCAGAATATACTCAACTATTTTGGAAAACCGTTTTTGATTAGAAATCCCGGACAATCTCCTAATTCCTCAGAGCTATAAGCTGCAGCTATAAGAACATTCTCAGGTAAAGTGGGCACTAGGATATCTATTTACTGGCTCCAAGTTTTATTAAATCACTTTCTGGGGGTCACGGAGTAAATAGAGAGCCAGTGTTGAGAACGGCAAAAGACAGCAATAACAACATCCTAAAAGCTAGAACTAATTCAACACGCAAGCGTTTATCCAGCAATAGATTTACTATTATGACAAACTAAAAATATCCGCCGCCCCACATATGGTGCATCGGCCGGGAAACTCAACTAAGTGAAAGTGATTTTTAACCTTTCGGATTCGCGAGTGAAATGCGACACGCAACTGAGTATAGAACAGTGAATGTGTTACGTGAGCATATGGACGACGCAATTGGATTAACAACGCATCTGGATTGACGGAGCTGGCACTGAGTCTAGCGGTGCTGCCGGCATCGCGAGAAGCAAGTCTCGCCGCACCGCAGTCGTCCCCTGGAGCAGCCGGCGCAGAGCCTGCAATTGCGGGCCACGCAAACACACAACAGCCGTCGGAGAGCCGTCTGCAGTTCAACGTGCCACGTCGCATCAGGAATCCTGGTACGCCGCGCCGGCAACGCCATACGTCGTGCAGAAGGAACTAAGTTAAGTGAAAAGCTGTTAAAAATTTTACTAACCTGTACTAAAAGACTGTCGGCAATGGAACCGCCAAAAGAAACTGAGGTTAAACTTAAATCAGAACCTATGTCTGTTGAGGGAACTGTAAATACAGACAACGGTTCAAGTGTAAATATGTTTGAAAGTAGTAATGTTAAGGTGAAATATGAAGTATTGTCTCCTGACAGTAGTGTGGGAAGGGGCGATGATTCAATAATAGAGACTCCTGTAGTAAAGCGGAAAGTAGAAATGGTAAATTTATTGGATGATAGTTTCTCTGATGAATTAAAAATAAAACAGTCATCAGAGATGGTAGAGTTTATGACTGATCAATCAGAAGTTTCATTTAGTTTTGATGATTCTGGTATTGGAGCTAGTTTTTCGTCACCTGAGTGTGATAAAAAGCCAGCTAGTGAGCAACCCAAAGATGCTGGGGCTGTTGATCTAAATGTTATATTACAAGCAATAGCTGCCAGTAATGCTAGAATGACAGCTGATTTAAAATCTGATATAATTGAAGTAAATAACAGGATTGTGGCCAGCCAAACAAATTTTAATATGCGGTTTGAGGCAATGAGCAATAAATTAGAATCCAATAATGCTGAAATGTCAGCCAGTAATGCTAGAATGAATGCTGAATTAAAGGCTGAAATAAGTGAACAGGTCAAAATCAGTAATGCTGAAATGTCAGCCAGTAATGCTAGAATGAACGCTGAATTAAAGTCTGAAATTTTGGCCAGCCAAACAAATTTTAATAAACGATTGGAGGTAATGGACGATACCTTCAAGGCTGGTTGCAATAAGTTGAAAGAGGATCTAGACAGTTTGAATTATAAAATTGATTGCAATCATGAGGATATTAAGAAAAAGGTTGCTCAACAGTTTTGTGAAATGTATAAAACAGTTAAATCCGAAGTTGCTGAGGTTCGCAAAGACTTCCAAATGGAAGATGCGAAGCTGGAGCACAAGTTAACAGAAAAGATCGAGGCGGAATCTGAACTGTGCTCAGATAGATTTAAAGATGTTAATATAAAAGTAAACATATGTCAAGCAGAAGTAGAAGCAATCAAAACTGACACTACTCATATTGTGCAAAGAGTAGATAATGTTGAAATGAAAGTAGAAAATATAAGTACTAACATTGCTAACATTGAGAGTAAAGTAGCTTCAGTAACTTCTGGTAATGGTAATGTACAACAAGTTGTAGCTGCAAACGCCGCTTTTATCGGGTGTCGGCAGTTCTTGCGGTTCGATCCAGATAAAAATATCCACCCGCTAGATTTCTGGAACGATTTTGAAGATGTGATTCCACCAACTTGGTCTGAGCGAGAGAAAATCTCATTTATTAGAAGCCATTTAGCAGGTGACGCCATGCGTTGGTCAGCTGATGTTATGTTGAAATGTAAAACATTAGCGGAATTTAAAACAGCTTTTATTAATGAGTATTGGTCTAGCAATAAGCAAAATGAAGCATTGAGAGAATTTTGGAGTGGGAAACGCTTCAATGCAGGCAAGGAATCAATTAAAGAGTTTGCTAGGTCATGGATTTCACGTTTGTCACATTTGGCGGAAAAGCTAAAACCAGAAATGATTATACTAGGTCTGGAAGCTAAACTGCCATGGTACTGGCAAACTAGAATTATATCAGCCCCTAGAGACAATCTGGATCGTTTCATTGAGTATTTGGAACGTGTAGAACGTGTTGCTGCCAATGAGGAGCAAGCACGTAATAATAGAAATGCTAATAATAATAACAGTAATTTTAGGAACGAGCAAAATGGCAATGTAAACATCAGAACAGTAGGTGTTCGTCATCCTAAGAGAGGTAGGAATTAGGGGAATAATTATCAGAACCAACAATGGCGTCCAAGGGATAATAATTTTGTTCCAAACAGAAATATGCATGTAAACAACAGTACGGAAAGTAAGGCTATGCCAGCTAACTATAATGAAACTAAAGGAAACAGTAGTATGCCGAGGCAGGAAAACTAGTTCCCGTCTATGAGGACACTGGCGCTCACCAGGCGGTTACTTTTCCTAAGCCAGTAGTTAAGGGAATTAGTAAGACAGATCAGAATACTCAAACTGAACATGTGAATGAAGAGTCGGTAGCACCTAAGGATACAACAGAAATATTAGATCACTCACAGTATTTGATAGATACCGTGTTAGAGACGCTTTCTAAGTGGGAAGAGAAAGAGAAGGCGCAGCAGTGTAACAGTAGGGATGAGCTACAAAATACTGAATTGACAGGTGAAGAAGCAGAAGAAATTCATGCTTATATTTACGATGAGGATGATGTGCTCTTATCTAAAGTGCCTGTGCAGGATGTTGATAATGTACTAATAGATTTAGGACAGGAAATAAGTGGGAATGTAGAGGGTAGGCTGTTTGGGGTCGATGAACCCAGTAGCTGTGACCAGTTGTCACTTGAGAAGGAAACCGACGATAATGGTGAAAGTGGTTTAGCTGTAACTAGTGTTATGCCCGGTCTGGAGACGCAGAATCGCTCAGACTACAGTAATTTGGGTCATGTTCAGCAAATTAAATGTAATGAAGTCGTGCGGTGTTTCGATTTAAAATTAATAGACCGACTGGAAAAGGCAGCTGAAAATGTAATTCAGGAAACCCCTACACACTGTGACCTAAATGTAATGAAGACAGATGTCGATCACTTTAGTTGGAGACAAATCCAAAAGGAACTATTAGATGAATTTGAGGAACCACCTGTACAACCTAGAATAAGCCACCCTATAATAATAGTGAATATGTTGGGTATCAATTTACGTTGTCTCTTAGACAGTGGAAGTGAGGTGAGTGCAATATCTCAGTCCTTCTTTGATGCATTACCTGGTAAAGATAAGCTTACAGTAATGAGGGTATCAGGACTAAGAATAATTGGTGCTACTGGCAAGGTTTCAAAAACGGTAAAGCAAGAAGCTTTACTACCCTTTAACATTAATGGTAATTTAATTGATCATCCATGTTTAATTGTAAACAATCTCAGTATTGAGGTTTTAATTGGCATAGATTTCTTGTCGAAATATCAGAGTGTTGTTGATTTTGAAAGAAGCCAGTTAAAAATGGTCTTGCCAATAACCGGAGTAATTATAGTACCTTTTAGTGATAAACATGTAGTAACTGATCATGAAACTTGGGAGCTGCCTGCCTATACGAGTTCTGAAAAACAGGAGATATTGGGACGAAGGTGGTAATCGTAATGACAATAAGCTGAACACAGAAGAAGAAGAAGAAGCAATTATTTTAGACAAAATAGAAGCTAAATTGCAGGAAATCGATAGGATTTCAGACAATCAAAAGGAAGAACTGAGACAGGTTCTAAAAAGGCATCATAAGGTATTTTCGGATCGACCTGGCATAGTCAAGGGTTATGAATGTCAATTACAAGTGAAACCCGGCCAAGTGTTTTTCAGGAAGCCATACCAAATACATGTAGCTAGGAAGGAGGCAGTTCGGAAGGAGATACAGAGAATGCTAGAGTGGGGTGTGATTGAAAAAGCGGTCAGTGAGTACAATAATCCTCTTGTTATTGTACCAAAAAGAGACGGGAGTGTCAGATTGGTCTTGGACGCTCGTTGGTTGAATGAAATAGTGGTTAGGGAAAGTGATAGACCGCAGAACATGGACGAGTTATTGCAAAAGTTCCGGGGAGTAAAATTCTTAACTTCTATGGACATCACGTGTGGGTATTGGAATTTGCCACTGGCGGAAAGTTCAAGGAAGTACACAGCTTTCTTGTACGAAGGAGTTTGTTACCAATACCGTGTGGTACCTTTCGGACTTAATATCTCTGTTTGTGCTTTCGTACGTGTGATGTGCCATGTTTTAGGACCAGCTTTAAGCAATAAAATAACAGTTTACGTAGATGATCTGTTAATAGCAACTCCTACCTGGGAAGAACACATAGCTTTATTAGAGGAAGTGTTAGAGGCTATTGAGAAAGGTGGCATGAAACTAAAGATTGAAAAGACAGAATGCGTTAAAGAGGAAATAGGTTTCTTGGGATATATGATAAGTGGTAAAGGTATTCTGCCTGACCCAGGCAAGCTAGCAGTCATTGAAAAATTTGAGGCTCCCAGAAACAAGAAGCAGTTGAGATCAATGTTCGGTCTTTTCGGCTTCTATAGGCGTTTTGTTAGTGATCAGGCTTTTAATGCTCCCTGTCTTCACCTCCTGCTGAAAAAGAATACCCCTTGGGTTTGGACAGCAGAATGTCAACAGGCGTTTGAGGTGCTTAAACAGTCTTTAATTAATAGTCCAATTTTGCATCATCCTGACTTTGAAAAACCATTCTGTATGTCTGTTGATGCTAGTGGCTATGGTATAGCTGTGGAGATATTCCAAGTAGAAATAGAGAACGAACGAGAAGTGCACAAGACTATAGCTTTCGCAAGTCGATCTTTACAGGCAGCAGAGAGAAATTATGGCATCTCAGAACTAGAAGCGTTGGCAATTGTATTTGGGGTACAGAAGTTTGAGCAGTATCTATTAGGTCACAAGATAGTAGTTTACAGTGACCATAAGGCATTGACCTTTTTAAAGACCTGTAAGTTGAGGAATTCTCGTTTGGTAAGATGGTCATTGTATCTCCAGCAGTTTGACCTTGAGGTTAGATATATTCAAGGGAAAGACAATCTGGTAGCTGATGGGTTATCTAGAAGTGCGGAGCTCTGTGATGACGCGGGAATTACAGCAACAGACCTAAATGAAGTTCGAATGTTTGCATTGCACGAAGTAAAGGAAGAAAGTGCGTTAAAGAGAGTGATTAAGAACTTGAGACGTGAGCAGAATGCAGATGACCAACTGAAATTAGTGAAGAGCTATTTAGGGAATGCAAACTATCCTAAGGTTTCGCAATACTATTGTTTGCATAAAGGTATTCTGTTTAGGAGGAAAAAGGTAGGTGTTTCTGAGTGGAAGCTGTGCTTTCCCTCACAACATGTAGACTTACTAATTGACTATGTACACCTGAGGTATGGGCACTATGGTGCAAAGAAGTGCATTGCAAAATTACAAGAGAAGGTTGTATTTGACAACATGTACCGCCGTGTGGCCAAGCGTCTAGCATCGTGTGTAGTGTGCCAGAAAGTCCGTGCTGCCAACACCAGAATACAAGGGGATATGCATTCAGTAGAGCCAACTGAAACCCTAGAATTACTGGCTTGTGATTTGTTTGGCCCTCTTCCTGTTTCGAGAGGTGGTTGCACCCATGTTTTTGTTGTGGTGGATGGATTCAGTAAATATGTTAAACTATACCCAATTAAAAGAGCAAATGCAAAAACATTGGTTGAAAAGTTGGAAAAAGATTTCTTTGTGAACGTTGGCGTGCCGAAGAATTTGCTGTCAGACAATGGCCCTCAATTTACTTCTGATAGATTTAAGGAATGTCTAGATAAGGCCGGCGTGAAACATCTGAAAATATCTGCGTATTTCCCCCAAGGAAATATGAGTGAACGTATTATGAGGGAATTGAATAGGCTTTGCAGAACTTATTGTGCTCGGAAACACTCAAGTTGGGCAGAGCACATTAAGTATTTTGAGAATGTAATTAACAACTTAAAACATGATGCAACTGGTTTTGCACCTTGCGAATTGATGTTTGGCCAAGAACCGCACAATGTGATTGCAGATATGGTAGAATTCCCTTTTCTAACGCAAATATCCACAGACGAGAAGAAACTAAAAGCTAGGGCTAATATGAGAAAAAGAGCGTTGGAAAGGAAGAAGCGTCATGACGCAAAAGCTGTACCTACTAGATTTGAAATAGGTCAATTAGTCCTTGTCAAAACCAAAGAAAAATCAAAGAAAGTAAATGCAGAAACAAAGAAATTCATGTTCGTATACCAAGGACCTTTCAGGATAATAGGAAAACCACATGCCAATGCATATAGGCTGGAGTACCCAAAAAGTAAGAAGCTATTAGGTCTCAGGAACGTGATCGACCTAAAGAAATTCATAGGTAGTGAATGAATGCTGTAGGGAGGAGGTTGTTCTTTAACCTCTACACAGTGTGGCAGCTGTGCAGTCCCAGCTGTGTGAGATCTTCTTTCCCATTTCAGGTCTCACTCAATCTTCATCTTTCCTATCTACAAAAATTTCGACATCTTCTTACAACACATAAAATTTTCCGTTATAACTCTTCTTTACAGCATTAAACCAATGAATGCTGTAGGGAGGAGGTTGTTCTGTAACCTCTACACAGTGTGGCAGCTGTGCAGTCCCAGCTGTGTGAGATCTTCTTTCCATTTCAGATCTCACTCAATCTTCCTCTTTCCTATCCTCAAAAATTTCGACCTATTCTTTCCAGACATGAAAATTTTCTGTCATGGCTATCAAGCCACGAATTATGTAACCATTCTATCTACCGATTAGTGAAGAAAAATACCTAATGTGACATACCTAATAGTGACAAGCAATAGAGAAGTATGACGTAATTAAGATATAAAATGTATTTGAGTAACAATTATGTATAGTACCCTGGTAATGTAGTAACTACAAAGTGTTGTTTTGTTGGAAATGGTCCACCAACAGTAATTTAAAAGGATATATGAATTCATGTACAAGCAGGATCTGAAGTGGTAGTGAAACCTAGTGTATGCATTAGAGCTAACTAATAAATAGTAAGAAAGAGATTGCTTAGTGGTATGAAAAATATGCAGATAAGTTGTAAGATTAAACTCACCTGATGTAGCAAGGAAAGGCAGTGTAATAGAATTGAGCAGTGTTTGTGGTTGAGACGTGAAGGACACGTCCCTGAAGTATTTATAAGGTTGGAGCTGGCCATTATTTTAGTGTAGTGTGTGACAGGATACACCTACACGTATTGAGGTTATGAGTTGGAGGCGTGAATGCGACCATAGGTACCCTTACGTTAGATGAGACAGAGTAGCTCATGGTGTCCTGTAGGTTTAAGGAATTTAGCATTACGCTCGTCCATAATTAATTGATGCACTTTAGTGGTAGATCTGAGAGAGACTACCTGAGGTTTCAGCGTCCGATCGAGTGGAAATGGATTGCCACGTGAGCAAACTAATCAGCTGCAATACACTATGAATATGAAATAAATGTGCTATCCTATGCTTTAAATATTAATAGAGTGAGTGTTAAATAAGTACATACACTAGCAAAATAAATAAATAACATACTGACAGACGTGAAACATTATTTTAGCTCAGCATAAATACACTTCAAAGTAAGTAAGTACCTAATTGCAGATGTGGAACTGACAATAGCAGAGGACCAATAAGTGGATTTTGTAGTCAACTAAACGTAGTGTGTTTTGAACACTCACAACTGTACTATTACCAAAAGTTAATCACATGTACAAAGAAGCTGAGAAAACAACCACTAATCATACTCATACTATCTCTAAGAATAAGGTAATCAAAGATGAGTCAGTTAAGTGCTTAAAATATAAATGTATCAGGAATGTACCGAGCATTGGTTCAGTGTTCCGGCCCAGAAATAAGAAATTCAGATTTAATATGATTTATGATTGTATGCCTTAGGAGCATAAATTTTCTCTAATACATGACTAAAGGCGTTTTGAGCCATTTGTTTAACGATTTTATGACAGTTAAGTAACCGTAGAGTAAAATTAAAAAGGTTCTGTTAACTTTGTTCCAGCAACATATTGAAGGATAAAATGTATATATCCCCATTTCATTGTGACCCACCCTTAGATAATAAGTGAACAGAGTCTGAGGCACTCTTTTTGTTTGTTCTACAGGACAAACCAGATAATGGCAGCCTGGTAGCTGCGTGAAAGCGTGGAGTCACTTGGACACAACTCACAGTGACCCCTCCCCTTTCCCCCATGTAATTTAGAGAGAACGTGAAGGACGCACACCATAGCAACTTCCCCTCTTCTACCCTTGTGAATGGAAGTGTAGGACGCCAGCCAAAGCGGCTACAACCACGTGTGTAAAAATTATTTGTGAACTTTTCTTTCAGGTTTAGAAAAGACTGCTAAGAGATAATCATCTGTTTATGTGTCATGTTATTTTCTTTGAATTTGTGTATGTAAAAATGTATTTAATGTATTTAATGGATCTAAGATTTTCATAATTTTTCAATTTATATGTGTTTGTTTGTCTAAGGCAATATGTATGCCAAAATATTTCATGACTTTGCTTTAAAAATTTGAGTAATGACATTGTTTAAAAGGCAGTGAATATGCCTACAATTTAAATAATTAATGTAGGTAATCAGTTTTCTTTAATGTTTCTACAGGTTTATATTTCAATTTTGAATTTTCATAGGGAGTTAAACTGTACTCTTGCTTCCCTTTTTGTAATTAAATTTTTTTTTCATTCATTAACATTCATAAACAAAAAAATTTAAGTAGAGGGTGATGTAGGGAAGCAGCCTACTCACGCTGTAGTAAATTCACATCAGTTTCCATTATGTGCAAGTCAGTCTGCTGTAACTAGCTCTGACGTCATAAATGTTGCGCAATACCTTAAAAATCAAGCAAATGAACTAAAACTTTTCTAGCATGTCAGAAATAATACTAAATTAATGTGTGTTAAATATCAGTTCGATAACTTCAGCCATTTCCGAGATTTGGACGTTTTTCTGGAAAAATCATTGGCGCAACAGAACAGAGCTAGAGACTTCAAAATTTATATTTAGATTCATTTTTCATAATGATTTAATAAAAACAGTACTTTGGATTTCACATATTAAGATTTTAGTGGAAATTCATGATTTTCTGGTTTTCGTCTCAAAACTGAAGGAAGCAAGATAGATTAAGTAGGCTAGTAAATAAGGCTAGGATGTTTAGATTTAAATAGGTTGGAGGTCCACTATGATTATGAAGATGTGTAAAGTTTCTTTTTAATACCTATAAAATTATAGCGATAGCGGATCTCAAAAAGGACAGTTCAGAGCTCATCTGCTGCGTGCAGGGTAATTTAATTAATTCTCTCGCCTAAAGTATTTAACTTAGTCACGTCAAAATTTTATTATCAATACTTACCTGCGTGCTGAATGCACGTTTAAATTAAGAGCTTCTTCGGCCATCAGCCAAAGAAGCTATAAATTATTATGTATCTTGAAGTGGTGCGTTACTAGCCCAGCGGCTAGTCGGGAGAGCGGATTTGATCAGGCGATCCCTTCGCCGTCCGCACCGCGGCTTTATATATAAGAACACTGCGCGAGGAAGCAAGGCCCCAGTTCTCTCCAGACGCTGAATGACACGCCATCTGTGTCGGTAGTCGCGTCGCATCAGTGTATCTGCTACAAACAGCCTCGGGTGCCGTATTAAGTTACTAGAGATACGCGGAACCATGGAGACATTTTATGTGAAGTGTTAATTCTGGGATGATTTTCATTAACTAGCTTCAGTTTGCGTATTGTCGTATTTTTCACGTGCCGTCGCGGGACAGTCATTCTACCAAATATTTAGCGTGGCGTTTGATGAAATATTTTCATCAAATTTTGGCGAGCATTCTTTTTAACATTTGATTCGGACATTTATAGTTGCATCAGCGCATTAGACTCTGAACTGTTCTGTTAGTTAGGTTGTAGGGATACTTGTGGTTTTTATTAGTGAATTTCAGAATATACTCAACTATTTTGGAAAACCGTTTTTGATTAGAAATCCCGGACAATCTCCTAATTCCTCAGAGCTATAATCTGCAGCTATAAGAACATTCTCAGGTAAAGTGGGCACTAGGATATCTATTTACTGGCTCCAAGTTTTATTAAATCACTTTCTGGGGGTCACGGAGTAAATAGAGAGCCAGTGTTGAGAACGGCAAAAGACAGCAATAACAACATCCTAAAAGCTAGAACTAATTCAACACGCAAGCGTTTATCCAGCAATAGATTTACTATTATGACAAACTAAAAATATCCGCCGCCCCACAAATTGCCGGAAAGAACAGAAATAATTGTTAAAGCCGTAAAAGAGGTAGTTTGCAGGAAAAAATTAGATACACAGGGTGTTACAAAAAGGTACGGCCAAACTTTCAGGAAACATTCCTCACACACAAAGAAAGAAAATATGTTATGTGGACATGTGTCCGGAAACGCTTAATTTTCATGTTAGAGCTCATTTTAGTTTCGTCAGTATGTACTGTACTTCCTCGATTCACCGCCAGTTGGCCCAATTGAAGGAAGGTAATGTTGACTTCGGTGCTTGTGTTGACATGCGACTCATTCCTCTTCAGTACTAGCATCAAGCACATCAGTACGTAGCATCAACAGGTTAGTGTTCATTACGAACATGGTTTTACAGTCAGTGCAATGTTTACAAATGCGGAGTTGGCAGATGCCTATTTGATGAATGGATTAGCACGGGGAAATAGCCGTGGCGCGGTACTTTTGTATCGACACAGATTTCCAGAACGAAGGTGTCCCGACAGGAAGACGTTCGAAGCAATTGATCGGCGTCTTAGGGAGCACGGAACATTCCAGCCTATGACTCGCGAATGGGGAAGACCTAGAACGACGAGGACACCTCAAATGGACGAGGCAATTCTACATGCAGTTGACGATAACCCTAATGTCAGTGTCAGAGAAGTTGCTGCTGTACAATGTAACGTTGACCGCGTCACTGTATGGAGAGTGCTACGGGAGAACCAGTTGTTTTCGTACCATGTACATCGTGTGCAGGCACTATCAGCAGCTGATAGACCTCCACGGGTACACTTCTGCGAATGGTTCATCCAACAATGTGTAAATCCTCATTTCAGTGCAAATGTTCTCTTTACGGATGAGGCTTCATTCCAATGTGATCAAATTGTAAATTTTCGCAATCAACATGTGTGAGCTGACGAGAATCCGCACGCAATTGTGCAATCACGTCATCAACACAGATTTTCTGTGAACGTTTGGGCAGGCATTGTTGGTGATGTCTTGATTGGGCCCCATGTTCTACCACCTACGCTCAATGGAGCACGTTATCATGATTTCATTCGGAATACTCTACCTGTGCTGCTAGAACATGTGCCTTTACAAGTACGACACAACATGTGGTTCATGCACGATGGAGCTCCTGCACATTTCAGTCGAAGTGTTCGTACGCTTCTCAACAACAGATTCGGTGACCGATGGATTGGTGGAGGCGGACCAATTCCATGGCCTCCACGCTCTCCTGACCTCAACCCTCTTGACTTTCATTTATGGGGGCATTTGAAAGCTCTTGTCTACGCAACCCCGGTATCAAATGTAGAGACTCTTCGTGCTCGTATTGTGGACGGCTGTGATACAATACGCCATTCTCCAGGGCTGCATCAGGGCATCAGGGATTCCATGCGACGGAGGGTGGATGCATGTATCCTCGCTAACGGAGGACATTTTGACCATTTCCTGTAACAAAGTGTTTGAAGTCACGCTGGTAAGTTCTGTTGCTGTGTGTTTCCATTCCATGATTAATGTGATTTGAAGAGAAGTAATAAAATGAGCTCTAACATGGAAAGTAAGCGTTTCCGGACACATGTCCATATAATATATTTTCTTTCTTTGTGTGTGAGGAATGTTTCCTGAAAGTTTGGCCGTACCTTTTTGTAACACCCTGTACACCAGAGTTAGAAAACGTACCTTCTCTGTATTTGTCAAATTACTGCCTGGAGAAAGAAATAGATGATTCAGATGTGGATTTAAGTTATGAGTTAAAAATTAAACTGGACATTATGAAAATTACACCTAACAAAAATAAGGGAAGAGTTGTTTTCTGTATGTAAATATATATTCAAAAGTTAATAAAGATTTGGTACTAGAATATTTGCTTGTCTTATTCGCTAATCTACCAAAAATCCTAAGACAGTATTTCGGATGTTGAAAGTGAGTAGTCGGATGACCTTGAAAAGTAGTTGAAAGTATAGTGACCCCCTGTTTGCACCTATATGAAGTGCTGAGGAGCTGTCTACAAACTTCAACTGGAACGATCACACACATGTTTACTGTATTGATCTGACTGTTCATTCAAGTTCCGTCTGTGAGTCAAACTCAACCATTTATAAACACTATAATGCAACATCGGCCGCCTCCACCTCCATCTCCTCCTCCTCCTCTTCATCCTCAACAACTTCCATCATTTGGCTCCACAGCGCCTCATCTGCGGGTAACATCATAAAGGATATATATAATTAAATTTTTTGAAACACTTGCATGGCTGGAAATGTGCAGAAGTATTTTCAACTACATGGAAATGATGTGAGATCAAATGATTTGGTATTAAATACTGTATTGGTAACATTAAGAGTGCAATGGAGATTTCACTGTTACATGCAGAGAAGGGAGTGGAAAGAGTACATCGAAGGTCGCTATGATAGCAGCGACTTGTCTGATGTCATGACTGAAGGAACATGAGTCGATATGGAAGAGATTGGGGATGCAGTATTAGAATCAGAATATAAGAGAGCTTTGATTTACTAACATTCGATCATAATTTCTGAATTCTTTGGGGGAAGTGACAAGAAATCGATTATTCATGTTGGTGTGTGGAATGTATGTGTCTGACCACATACCATCTGACTTTCGGAAAAATATCGTCTCCACAATTCCGAAGATTGTTAGCTGACAAGTTTGAGAATGATCATACAATCAGCTTAACAGGTCACGCATTCAACTTGTTGACAAGAATGATAAACAGAAGAATGGAGAAGAAAACTGAGGCTGTCTTAGATGACGATCAGTTTAGCTTCGGGAAAGGTGAAGGCACTAGAGAGAAAATTCCGACGTTACGCCTGTTAACGCCAGAAAGACTAAAGATGATGATGTTTGGTTTGTGGGGCGCTGAACTGCGCGGTCATCAGCATCCGTACAAAGTCCCAACTTTTTCGCAGTCCAATTTCTTACACAGCCCAATCTAGCCACTGTCACGAATGATGATGAAGACAACACAAACAGCCAGTGCCTGGGTAGTGAAAATCCCCAACCTGGCTGGGGCAGCAACTCTAGCTACTAGACCACGAGCCACAGACAAGCAACACTAAAGAAAAATCAGTACATGTTCAAAGGATTTGTTGATTTGGAAAAAGCGTTCGACAGTGCAAAACGCTGCAGGACATTCGAAATTCTGAGAAAATAGGGGTATGCTATAGGGAGAGATGGGTAATATACAACACGTACGAGAGAGAAGAAGGAATTGGACGATCAAGAACGAAGTGCCTATATTAAAAAGTGTGTAAGACATGGATGTCGTCATTCGCCCCTACTGTTCCAGCTGCACATCGAGGAAGCAGTGATGGAGATAAAACAATATTTCATAGGTGTAATTAAAATTTAAGGTACAAGGATACCAATGATACGATTCGCTGACGGCAGTGCTGTCTTGAGAGATAGTGAGGATAAGTTATATGGTTTGCTGAATGGAATGAACAGTCTAATGAGTACAGAATATGGATTGAGAGTAAGTCGAAGAAAGACGAAAGTAATGAGAAGTAGTAGAAATGAGAAGAGCGAGAAACTTAACATCACAAAGTGGATTAAGTTAAAGACTTCTACTACCTAGACAGAGAAATAAGCAATGATGGACATCAAAAGGAAACTAGAACAAAAGGAAAAAAAATAGCGCTCACCATCAGGTAGATCCGCCTCCAGTTCTTCTTCATCCTCCGATGGCTGGAGGAGCTGTCCTGCGGATAGCAACAAATAGTTGCACCACTGCACGTTATTTAATTGTAATTATGTATCAACTGACTGAAGATGCCGCAACCAGGTTACTCACCTCCAATAAACTCTACGTTATCCACTGTAGATATTGTTTCTTATTCTTCAATTGTACCTATTCACACAAACTTATGAATGGGTGTCACATCTTCATCGAACCAGACTGGAACTAAAGGAAAGAATCACAGTCACAGTCTTTTGGGCTACATTTGCATGTGGACGAATCAACACATGGAGCTGATGCTAATTAGGTAGAAAGAGGTACTTAACAGCTCTAATTCTGGGGCTTATGGCAACTTCGGTGTCACTTCAGATCACAGACTGACTCTTGATGACTGTTGACGAGAGAGAGCCCTGGATGTTTGGAGTGGGGTAGGGGATCAAGTACATCACTACTGGATGAGCTGCCCTGGAGTTAACCCACTGTTGATGCTGAAGACGGAAATGGTGGGATGGCCTGTCACTTGCCTTTGATATTTATGTCAGTCAACCTCACAGCTTCTTTCAATGTATTTGAATTATGCCCAACCTTGTAATACACTATACATCCACAATTTACACTATAACTTTGATGCCACTACCTGATTGCCATGACAACAACAATATCCCCCTCTCTGTAATATTCTGTACTTGGGTTGTAATAGAGTCTGTTTACCAATTGATCGCTGTTGTAATCAGAGAGAGAATTTAACTGCATATTCACCCTCTCAAAAGTAACCAAAAGTATAGCAACCGCCGGATTCCGTTACGGAAGACTCATCTGTCATTCAGTTTGATTTCGTTTGATGCCTCTCCAGCTCAGGAGATGACGGCACCCTTAGACTGAATAAGTCCGGTCGTTAGGAGTGCAGTGCCATGGTGATGTAATTAATTGAGTGAGACCGATATAGTAAATGAGCATGCTTCTTCCAGTCGAAGTTAGTAAACAGCGCTTTAGCACATTTTAGATGTCCATCAACCCACACATACACACTGGTCATTAACCATGTAATTGACTATCGTCTGATGAACATTCGTTAACCACCGAATTCACCTGATCTGAATGCCGTTATACTGTCCCGCTTGGGGGCTACTTTCTATGGGATGGTAGTTATAGCACTTGACTGGGAATACGGTGCATGTTTCGTTCAGCGTCCGCATCACATAGTACCAGACTGCCAGACACTTTCGTTTTACAACACTAGTTTGACGGGGTCTTGGTGTAACACTGGACATCTGCTACTCTGTCGCTGTGGAAAATGAGATTAACTTATAGATCACCACCTTCGGATAGCTGGGGAAACACTCTACAATGCTGCAAACTTTTGCAGTTTTCATATGCCTTTGTGTTTTATTTCTACAAGTACGTGTGATGTATGAGCTGTACAGTTTACACCATGCGATGTTCAATTTTCTGTGAGAGCCACAGGTTCAAAACGTGTTAATGTAGCTTTAGCGGCAGCTGACACAGTCCTCGAAATCATGCTAGCGAAAAAAGTGTATGACGGTGTACACTGACTGAATGTGTTACAGCCGAAAAATCAATGTATTAAACTGTTTATGAAGGAACAAAACAGGAGCCCTATCGTGTGATTGTTAGTTTGCTGGATATGGTCTTCCTCCAGTACAGATGATAACTTTATGCAAATCTGCGCAAATGACTTCGAGCAATGGTTTCCAGCTCCAATGGAGCGATGGCTATATATGTAACATGCTTGATGACAACATGCAGACGGTAATTGTTTTTCAATATATCACAAGAGAGAGACGTTGTAAAGTCTTATAGGAGGTACTATTACAAGGAGTGCTATAACTGGTTAAAGTTTGGATGCAGATAGTTCTCTCAAGACTACACCGATTTTGGTCATAAAACTAATAGGAATTTGCTCTATCTATTCTCGTGGAATCATGACTTTTTTTATTATCATCGCCACAATTGCGTGTTTAAAAAATAGGTGCTATTTCACACTTCATAACCTCTAATTATGAAGTAGACATTGCTTGAATTATAGCTCCTCATGCAAAGCAGATATGATAGTGTTTCTTTTCCGGCATGTGAGCAGATTGCGTGAAACAGGCTGCGATGATCAAATTGCTTACAAAAGTAGAACACGAGAATCCGCTGCTGTATGATAGAACCTTTCCACACATGTCGGTAGAGGTGAGTTATGCATCAAAAATTTCAAACGTAAGCACACAGACAGGAACTGGTTTCACTGTAGTATTACAAGATGTGCTCACACGATTTGTTTCGTAAATGCCAGTATGATATAGCATGGCACTGGTAAAATGGGACCTGCTATAGTGTACAAAACAGCCGCGTTCTCTTGAATTATAGCTTGTTGTCGAACGCAAAATGATTGTGTTTCTTCCAGACGTGTGAGCCAATGGCGCGACAGCTTGTATTCTCTAAAGTTGTTTCACGTGTCTGAAATGCTTGTAACACACACGTGCATGACAGTTTATTTACTGATCTGAATGGGAGAGAAGATCTCAGATTGTGTAATTTGTCCATCAAGTTGGAAGAAGTTGGCTAACATAGATGGTTTTTCTTTGGAGTTTAAATTTTCGCTTTTTCTTTACTCTGATGATGGTTCTGAAATAACGAGGACATTCTGCGGTGATCGCATCAAAATAGTGGAAATTTTTTCCCGATTTTATGCGGGGTGGACATTTCTCTGGTGATCATTTGTAATAGGTGGCGGTGCACTTCGCTGGATGTCGCAAAATAATGAGATGCGAATTGTATCCAGCACTTGAATGTAAAAACTATATCGATTTTGCTCATAATACTAAAAGAAATCGGACTGCACCTATTTTCGTGGAGAGACATTTGTTATCGTCACGATTGAGTTTTCCTTTTTTAGTAGATGCTTGATTATAGGAGACGCATTTCCGCTGTCCCTTTAGACAAACAACCCATGGTCGGAATAGCCCCCATTTATCACGGTTTTGTTCTGAGGGATGCCAGCGTCGTGCTCTATTGTATGTAAAGCTTTTGTCAGCATCGATAATGCTGGCAGCCCAGCCACGTGTTTGTGGCAATGTATTGTACTGAAGGCACTGTGGACCATCTGGACTGTTCTCCGGAATTTTGTTGTTGTTGCAGACGGGTCCAGTCTTTCTGAGAAATGCATTTAACAGATAGCAAGAAAGAGTTGTGTTGACGTTGAAGAAAAGTGTTTTCCATCTCAGAATGACAGGTCTATTGGAGTCATTGGGGCCTGCTTAGTCTGTGCAAGGTCACTGCCACAAATGCCCCCACTGACCATTAGGGGCAACTGTGTCACTATACTTTAGACAAACAAGTGGCACTTGGGATGGCCGCCCTTTTATCTCCTACTGTTTAGTTAAAAATGTTCAAATGTGTGTGAATTTCTAAGGGACCAAACTACTGGGGTCATCGGTCGCTAGACTTACACATTACTGAAACTAACTTATGCTAAGAACAACATACACACCCATGCCCGAGGGAGGACTCGAACCTCCGACGGGAGTGGCCGATTGTTTATTTACTTATACCTGATTTTGTGTTTTGGTGAAGGACCATCGCCTCAAGGCAAAATGGTTCAAATTGCTCTGAGCACTATGGGACTTAACTTCTGAGGTCATCAGTCCCCTAGAACTTAGAACTACTTAAACCTAACTAACCTAAGGACATCACACACATCCATGCCCAAGGCAGGATTCGAACCTGCGAGGATAGCGGTTGCGCGGTTCCAGACTATAGCGCCTAGAACCTCTCGGCCACTTAGGCCGGCGCCTCAAAGCAGCCAGTGTCTGTATGGTTATGGTGGAGTCTTTTAGGATGATGATTTTCCCCAGTACATGTGTTGCATTATGACCTGTTCATTATGAGTGCTTGTTTTTTCATGAAAATTTCCAAGTGTAATTAGAATAGTGATGCATTTTTTACATCAGTGGTAGTAGTGAGTATTGGTTTCGATTACCTGGACTGCAGGGTGGTTTTTGAACAGGTGTCTGTAGTGAACTCTGACAGCAAACAACGATAGATACTATCCTCAGCTGTATACTTACAGGTAATACACTTTTTAAACTCCGCTTTGTCCAGCACCAGCATCATATCAGTTGAACCTATTCTTGCCAAAAAGAATATAGCTAGTACCTTATACCCCAGTCTTTTTTCCTGCCACCTTGTAGGTGAAGGGTAGAGTTTGAGTGTGTCTGTCACTAGTTTTGAGTGGTATTGTGAATTTTTTCCTCGCAGGATAACACCAGTTGTATGGTATCGTCAATGTTTGACTGTATTTCGATTTTAGGCAGTCCTCATGTAGCGCTGTGCATATTTTTGTGTAATTAGGCCCAATCTTTGTGATTAATTATGTAATTAGGACCGATATTTAAATCAGTTTCCCACACAAAATAAATAAAGTACGCCAACCTAACCGTCCTCTCCTGCATCTGGACAGTTTCCATGTGTGGGGGTAAGCACTTGTGCTTTCCATCCACAAGGATCAGGGTTTGAGTCCCAGAAAGGGCACCGCCAATATACGTTCTCCGCCAATTCCTGAGTGGGGGGTGAGGTGGGTGGGATGTCAGCGCAGCCCTGGGACAAAGAAATTCCCACCAAAATTCGAAATTCCCGCCGAAATTCGAAAGTCCCGCCAAAATTCGAAATTACCACCAATAGGGTAGGTGGGGGAGGGATTTGGGAAGGGGGAGGAGGCTGGGATCCAAGTGCAATCTGACTTAATCACATGACGTCATCCAAGGGTGGGGGGGGGTTGGTCAAGATTGGAGGACAATTAATTGATCAATTAATTAATTTGCATATCAACTGGATATCAAAATTGTGCCCATTCCCCCATCTACCTACTACATAAATAAATAAATAAAAGTATATATATCAAATAATTTAATAAGAGATGGTGTGTGTGTTGAGTGTGTGTGTGTGTGTGTGTGTGTGTGTGTGTGTGTGTGTGTGTATTGAACCTGAGGATCTAGAAACGACGGAGAGTATTCGACACTGTCATAGGTTGAACGAATTGTCAGGTTGAACGAATTGATACTTTCTTGTGTAGTACGAGGGTTTGTGTTTGGTTCCTGAAGTAATAAATGTAAACCATTGATTTATTAAAAAAATGTATGCTGAGTAAGCCACATACTGGAAACAGACTTTGCCACAGGACTGGTGTAGCTGGTGAGAAAGGGATACACCATGAGAACTGTTGTGCGTCGAAATAGCCACATATCTACCGTACATTTCAGTAAAAACTTTCAGATGTGTGCCATTTCGTCCTACAGTATTGAAAAAATTTGGTAGTTATTCTAAGTATCTTTAAAAAATTAACTATTATCACTGTATCCTTAGGTTCTGAGTTTTTTCACGTGCATGTAACAATATGTTGATTTAACAATTGCAAGCAACAGAGGAGATTTGAGGAATCAGCTTGTTGCTGATTTTACAGCCATCTGTTAATTTAATATCAGACTGGAAGTGAAATACTGTGTCAGTAAATCCTGTGTGAAGTAAAAATCTGCTAGCAAACGGGCCACAAATACTTCGCCTCACTCCAGAAACTGTGAAGCGCCTGGCGGGTGGCGGGTATGGGACTCAAAGTAGAGCCGAGCCACGCGGCCGCCTGACCAGACTCTGGCCCTAGAGGGCGGAGTGATGGGGGGGGGGGGGGGGGGGGGTGCGGCTCGGCGGGTCTCAGTGCGGCCCCGCCGGATGACTGGTAGAGATGGACAAAACTACCCTTTTCAGATATCGGATGAGAACTGGTCACTCACTGGAATGAACTAGCCGTTTTTTATGACTCAGCACTCACCATTCACTCACAAAAATAAGTAAAAGGAAGGTACACTGTCTTTTTAATTCAGGTCACTAAACCTGTATTTTTGATTTGGTCTTATTTTGAAAGAACAAATTTTGTGTTATGTCCCTAGTAGTTTTGACACACAAGAGTTTTAAATTTCGTCTGTTGGAAAAAATTACAAATATTACAACAAAATCTTAAATATTTTTCATCAAGACGAAAAATTTAAGAATGAAGACTGATTCTTGTTATGTTTTATAACAACTGTAATTGAAGTTTATCTGCAGTCATCACTTATAGTCAGCATTCCCATATACGTTCCCATAAAGGAAAAATTAATCAATATTATCATTTATAAATAAAACTTTACCCGTTTTAGTCGATGCGAGTCTCTTTCTCTTCTTAGTCCACATTTGCCCTGCTTTTGGAAATATTCGTCCACTGGTCACTAATGTTGCTGTGATACATAATACTTTTAGAACCAGTTGATACAGCGCTAGACACTGCAATTTTCTTGTTTCCCACCAGTTTAGTCCAACAACTGCCGCTCTTTCTGGTTCGTTACTTGCTTGAAGCTGACTGATAGTTTCACTGAACTCCTCCCAGATGAAGTCTCATGTGTCACAGTGCTAAGTGGTTGAGAAAAGAGCTCTGTTTCTTCTTGGTGAACAACCAGCGTTTTAATTTCTGCAGTATCCTTCAGGTAGCAGTCCTGAAATGTTTTGTCATCTGAAAACCTTGCCTGATTATAATCAGTTCGTTGCTGGAGATAACCCAAAACCACTCTGATAACCCTTTATGACAATTATCAACCAATAACTCTATTTCTTGAGGATATTCTTAATTTTTGTGTTTAAAAGATTTCAGTTGCTGTTCCATTAATCTTGGCAAGATTTTCATTTTTAAAAGTGAGACTTTCTTGTCAATGGTTTTCTGTATGGAATTCTGAACTGCATGTTGCACAGTGACGTTTAAAGAACGTGCAAAGCGTGGGATATGTGGAAATTTTGGAAGCATGGCACTTAATTTCATATTTGACGCATTTTCTGTTATTATGGAAGTGATTTAGTAATTTTAAAACTGATACTGTATTTGCGATAGCAGATTTCACTCAGTAAGATTTGTTTCCCGCAGTGTACCTGTCTTTGAATTGCGAACACTCTAAAAGGTATGACATTAGTTCACTCTTCTCATCTATGAAATGTGCAGTCAGCGCATAGAAACTACTGTTATACACAATCGTCCATACATCAGATGAAAGGCAGACTGCCTTTGCAGTCGTCAGATCACTTTTAATTTTATCAAATAACTCATGATGGAAACTGGGCATTAGAGAGTTTGACACCGTTTTTCGACTTGGGTTGTACGTTCTTTAAACCTCACTGTGCAACACGCAATTCAGAAGTCCATATATATATATATATATATATATATATATATATATATATATATATATATATATATATATATACTAATGGCCATTAAAATTGCTACATCACGAAGATGACGTGCTACAGACGCGAAATTTAACCGACAGGAAGAAGCTGCTGTCATATGCAAATGATCAGCTTTTCAGAGCATTCACACAAGGTTGGCGCCGGTGGCGACACCTACAACATGCTGACATGACGAAAGTTTCCAACCGATTTCTCATACACAAACAGCAGTTGACCGGCGTTGCCTGGTGAAACGTTGTTGTGATGCCTCGTGTAAGGAGGAGAAATGCGTACCATCACGTTTCCGACTTTGATAAAGGTCGGATTGTAGCCTATCGCGATTGCGGTTTATCGTATCGCGACATTGCTGCTCGCGTTGGTCGAGACCCAATGACTGTTAGCAGAATATGGAATCGGTGGGTTCAGGAGGGTAATACGGAACGCCGTGCTGGATCCCAACGGCCTCATATCACTAGCAGTCAAGATGACAGGCATCTTATCCGCGTGGCTGTAATGGATCCTGCAGCCACGTCTCTATCCTTGAGTCAACAGATAGGGACGTTTGCAAGACAACAACCAACTGCAAGAACAGTTCGACGACGTTTGCAGCAGCACGGACTATCAGCTCGGAGACCATGGCTGCGGTTACCCTTGACGCTGCATCACAAACAGGAGCGCCTGCGATGGTGTACTCAACGACGAGCCTGGGTGCACGAAAGGCAAAACGGATGAATCCAGGTTCTGTTTACAGCATCATGATGGTCGCATCCGTGTTTGGCGACATCGCGGTGATCTCATATTGGAAGCGTGTATTCGTCATCGCCATACTGGCGTATCACCCGGCGTGATGGTACGGGGTGCCATTGGTTACACGTCTCGGTCACCTCTTGTTCGCATTGACGGCACTTTGAATAGTGGACGTTACATTTCAGACGTGTTACGATCCATGGCTGTACCCTTCATTCGATCCCTTCGAAACCCTACATTTCAGCAGGATAATGCACGACCGCATGTTGCAGGTCCTGTACGAGCCTTTCTGGATACAGAAAATGTTCGACTGCTGCCCGGGCCAGCACATGCCCCAGATCTCTCACCAATTGAAAACGTCTGGTCAATGGTGGCCGAGCAACTGGCTCGTCACAATACGCCAGTCACTACTTTTGATGAACTGTGGTATCGTGTTGAAGCTGCATGGGCAGCTGTACCTTGTACGCGCCATCCAAGCTCTGTTTGACTCAATGCCGAGGCGTATCAAGGCCGTTATTTACGGCCAGAGGTGGTTGTTCCGGGTACTGATTTCTCAGGATCTATGCACCCAAATTGCGTGAAAATGTAATCACATGTCAGTTCTAGCATAATATATTTGTCCAATGAATACCCGTTTATCATCTACATTTCTTCTTTGTGTACAGGTTTAATGGCCAGTAGTGTATATATATATATATATATATATATATATATATATATATATATATATATATATATAAAATAAATTCTGTCTCTTCAAGTATAAAGAAAGGATGGTATTCTCCGCAAATAATTTTTAAAAGCTGTACATCTAATATCATTCTTTTATTTAATATGAGCAACTTTAAAAATTAGAAAAAATTACTTGTTGGTTGTTGTAAATGAAAAGCAGTTGAGGGTGAGGGCACCACGAAGAGAAATAAATCAGGACTTGGTCCAGAACCTCATGACACTGCTGGTGTGGATACAGCTTGATACTCAGTTTGCCTTTCTGGGAGGATACCTTCATCCAAGTTGGAAGCAGACGTCATTGAGGATGTTGAGGGTGGTTCACGAGAAATGATTTCTCAAATTTCTGCATCGATTGATGACGATCTTGACCGGCTTCCCAACCCACATCGTTGCAAAGTTACTGTAGGGTGTCTCTTCAGGTTTGATGATGAGCCAGAAGCCATGACAATCATCTGCTGACAGTAGCCGCATTTTCCTTTTTTTCCATTTTGGTAAAATGGTACCGAACATCGCTCGTAATTCTTCTAGGCGAAGGCAATGTAGATGGTATACTGTTGTGCAGCACTGTACACCGTGCTCTGGTAAAACTAACTAACTATTAACATAGCCATTTTAAATTGTAAAAGCTTAAAGAGAGAATTAATATGCATGCAGCACATTCTATAATCAGAGGTTATAGAGTAGGATGTAGAACGTTGTGATCTGCAAAACCTAGACCCACAATCGTGATGTTTGTATCATATACGGAAAGATCTGAAACAGTTATAGTGATTAAGAAACTCGCGAAGGAAAACCTGATACTATGCGAGGACTTCACTGCTGAAAGATAAAAAGTTTGAATAATGTGATATCCGAATGTGGGCTACATTGCGCGTGACCAAGAGATGGCAGGACAATGGTGCAGAGAAACTCTGTAAAAAAAGCAGTTCAAATGAACTCTAACGCCTGTGTTTTAGTAGCTAAGAACTTGTCTGCTCATGCAGCCACTAGTTCTGTCAGTGTGTCTGTATTGTTACTGTACAACATAATTTCCCATCACTTTCATCTTTCGTCATTTCGACGAACTCCGCCATATATTTCACAATTTCGACATCGATGTCTTTCTTCTAACGATCGTGGACACCTAGCTCAAGCCAAGCATGCTCTCCAGTTCCCTAAACATAGACTCCACTGTCCTAAGACCCACAGAAGTAAAAGATGAGCAGGTGGAATAGTGGCTTACAAACGCCTTAAGCTATTTCCGACCGTGCTTTTCACAGCCATTAGTAATGAAGACGAACAAGTCAAATATATGTCGCAAATATCAAACTCCTTAATAAAATTTGCCTAATGGACGTCCTCTACAGACCTCCGAAAGTAGGTGGGATAGCCTGTTTCAGAAATGACCTTTCAAAATTAGATTCTTCTTAGAAGCATGTAAAGAATGTTAGGAACACTAACATAAATATTCTGCGCCTTCACTGTGAAATTCATGTGTGTAGTTTCTTCTTCAACTGTACCAGTATTTCAGTTTGCACCTACCCATAATGCAGCCCATTGTCCGCCCCCTAAACGTGCATTTGCTACGAAATACACAAGCAAAGATATTCGTACCTCGAATATCAGCTTACAACATGATGTTCTGAATTACTCTCTAAAATATGCAGGGAATAAACTGTGCCCATATACAATGGCTTTAAATATATCAGTGTGCCTGAATTTGCAGTTGAAGCACAAGAGGAAATTTGGGAGATTCCTGGAACTAAAAGACCAACTTCATGGATTTATTACCAAACTAACACAATAAACATGCTCTCCCAAAGACTGGAAAACTGAAGGAAAAACCTGCACCTTGGCTAACGGAAGAGTGAAAACAGTTCATGAATCTCGGAGATACTGCACATTATGCTTACAAATGACCCCCTATCGTCGAGAATAAAACTGATTACAACCAGAAAGCAGACACAGCCAAACAATCTGAGAGAAACGATAACAGAGGCATGCCAATACATTAATCTAAAACCAAAAGACCAGTTGCTCTATGGGAAAGCCTCTGCGACCTAGGGAAGAGTAGGCGAAATAGAAGCTGCAGCTGATCCCAACCAAGGAACTAAACCAGTACTTGACTTTAGAGATAACCTTCATCGAACCGCAGACAAAACATAGAGTTACTGATTATTTCCCGGAGGTAAATGAGAGTAGTAGCATAAAAGTCTTTCTTTGCCTGACTGTACTGTCGAAAAATCCTTCAGCTCAGCATTTAATGTACAGGATGGCGTCGCAATCCCTAAGATCAAGATTATTGTTGACCCACTAGTGCTCATAGTAATTACTGCTCCCTGAACATTGATGAAACTCTTAGCTGGACAACACAGCAGAAACACTCGTTCCCATCAGAGTACAAGCACTAGAGATTCAATTTCTAAGAAGAGTAGTTGGGTACATTCTGTCTGACTGGAGAGTCAATGTAGACACCAGAAAAAAGCTGAGATTGAAAAACGTAAATGAGCAGATTGAGGATACAGGTCACTTTTACGGCTCAATATTATGGAAAAATCAACATCTATTTCTTTCAGGCACTTTTTATAATGTATATGTTTTACAGATTTTTTGTTGATATCAGGTAATGCAGCACACTTTCTAAACAAATCAGAAGTATTTTGAATATTTTTGAACCTGCTTAGGGGGTATTAAAAAATAACAAAGAAATAAATGAATTTTTTTCCCAAAATGCTTCCTCAAATTGAGATACCATTTAATCCAATGTTATACATTTGAAGGAGAGCAAATTTTTACCAGAGATGCATGACATGATTAAATCATTATTATGTGTATTACAAGGATGAAAAATATCACATCTTAAATTTTAATTTTTATAATTTTCTTCCCAATAAAAATGTCATTTATTTGTAATTTAGTTGATTCTGCAATAAAGCTTAGGTCTACTACATGATTATTGACTGTTGCAAGTTATAGAAAAAAATAGACCAATGCTTTATAAACTTTAGGAAATATTTGCACCTGAACTTGCGGGAAATTTCGAATGAAGATATGATTCCAATTTAATTGTGCCTATGAACATTCCTGAAGCATAGTCTTCATCCTGCAGCATTTCTTCATCTTAATGCTTCCTCTTGGTATTCCTTTTAGCATTCCTTTCTTCCTTGGTAGCCTGAAGGGCGAATCTTTCAGATTCATGCACCCATAGGCTGTCACATGCAAGCAATTGATCTTCCATATTAGAGCCACATTTTATGCCTAAATTTCTCAGGACTTTCAACGTTCCAGTCACTCCCTCATTGAAACATATCACTGCATCTAGTAAACCAACTTTTAATTTATTTGGTCCTACAAAAGCATTCTTAGGTAATCTTTCCCATATTACATGGTTGAAACTTTCGTTTGTATTCTGAGTGCCCCCATGAAAACATATACTAAAAAAAACAGGGTCACTCAGGTCACTAAAAAATCGGTTTTACTTCATTCATAACAGACTCAGGAAGAGATTATTATGGTGGTATATCTGACCACTTCCTTTGCTTTTTGCTAACCACAACAAGAATCTGCTCCTTTAGGGCAAAGTCCGTGAACAGGATGGTCACCTGTGGACAACTTACGAAAGTAGGTGAACCGTACAGCTTTTCTCATTACTGTAACATCATTCAGAGGTGCAGTTCGTCTAATGGCCGGTCCATAATAACTCTGAAGAAGGTCTATTTCAGTTTCTGTCACTCTGCCTGGGCCAGACAGAGATTTTCCATCAGATAGCAACTTTCCTTTCATTTCTCTTCGTAGCTTCCTCAATCTAGCACCCATCCTCTTTTGCACATGTTCACAACACTTTAGTTTTGTTACCAAGGTATCATTACAAACATTGGACTCATTTATTTTATTGAAAGCTTTATAGTCGCATAGGTACTTCGTACATCTAACGTTATTAACGGACACCGAACTCTGAAATATTTTTAGAGCTCCATCACACTCCATACCACCACTGTAACCATCATAATTCTTAGAACACTGATGTTCAATATGTCCTTCGATGTTACCATGGCAGGTGTGGCAATACTTAGATAAACACTCAACATCAACAACTTTTCCATTCTCCAGAGAAGTAGCACTTACAACACAATTCAAGGAACGCTGTCCTCGACGTTGCCATGTCCCACGAAGTGCAACAGCGATGTCCCTGGTTCCACTAGTATTTACAGTTTCTTCTACTGCACGTTTCATAGATGCTTTAGACGCAACTATTAAGGCATCTAAAAGTATTTTTATGTACTTGCTGAACCTACTGGGACGAGCAGGAAGGTCCATAAAACCACAAAACGTTTGAGCAGCCTTTCTTCCTTTTCCTATTGTACGCATTACATACACTAACTTCAAATTCACATCATATGAATTATGCACAATGTTCGAATTCATTTTCGTGGTAGATTTATTGCAGGATCTACACAGTACAACTAATTTTGGCGCTAAACCCTTCCTGCTCCTGTGTTGTTCAGTTATTTCCAGACAGCTTACACCATCACATTGTTTACATTTCACCACTTCCTTTATCAAAGAAGATAAGATGCCCACATCAACAACAACAAATCCACTACAAACAGCGTCATTGTTAACACAAAAATTTGTATCACCAGAAGGTGTGCCATGTGGGAGTTTCTTCCCTGAAGAACTGATACGTAGGTTACTTTCAACAGTGTGGCTTGCTTTGTTTGTGAACTGGTTACCACGGAATTTCCTTTTATTGAAGTTCTTGATGCGTGGCATACTTTGTATTTATTGCGCACTAAAGGATATGTACTTCCACAAATATATGTAGCATTTGGGCAAAAACATTCAGTAACACGTACAACAAACTGATTCAGCAAAACAAAAGTAAATACTAGCAAAGATAATCGTTTACAGACACTAGAAACTTGGCGCTGTTACCAACATATACCATGTATCATATGCATAATCGCTGGAAACAGAAAGTTCACAGTTCTTTTCGAAATAAGGTTTCTGTAACAGAAATAAAGGGGGCGTGGCGGCATATATGACTGTAACTTAAAAATTGGGTATAATAAGTCATTTTCCATTTGAAACTCTATAATGTATATATCAATGTAATCAGGAAATACTATAGAATTTAATAAAATCATAAAAATTTCGATTTTCCACTATTTATAAGTACCATGTATCCTTAAGGAATACAGAAAAAACTGGAAGGAATATGTCACAAGAGTGGAAGACGACAGACAACCAAAATTGGTGATAATTATTACCCAATGAACAGAAGATACTTAGGAAGACTGAGGAAAATCAACAATTTCAACCAAGAGGGGGTAACAGGCAATTAACTAATATATGGAGGGAGAAGAAGAGATATCATATTAAAAATATTATGATTTTTAACTGTGTTTTAATAAGTTTTGTAATTACACATAAAACTCTGATCTTAGGTATGAGGACTTCTGACAGCATTGATCTGTTCAAGTTAAATGAATAAATAAAAAATTAAACATAATATACAGGCTGTCCCAGGATGAATCGTCAGTGTTCAGCGGTATGGCAGGAACGATCATTTGAAGTAAAAAACTTCATGGGGACATATGCACTATTCTGAGTAGTTTCCGAGACAGAACGTATTTGATGTACATTGTTACTTATTTTCTCTATTGTTCAGTATATTTTAATTGTTTGCAACGTACCTTAGTAGTTTAGACGAAGTCGAGACGAATAATTTGGTGTAGGACACGTGGCCTATAAGTCGGGAAAATATCACAAACTGGCTTACCTACAAGTCAATGCGTTCACGTTGCGCACGATTTTCCGTATTCGCTCGCTCTCTTCACGCAGGCTGTAGATCTTTGAGAAAAAATGAATAGGACATTTTTCAAAGAAATTTAATGTAATTTATTTAATTTTATACAGCAAAAAGTTTTCGCTAGGGGCCGCAGATCTCATTTTATTCAAGAAAAATATACGACTGTCACTTTAAATATGTTCCATTCCACAAACAACTTCGAATAGGGCCTATGTCCATATTTAGTTTTTTGCTTCAAATGGTCGTTCCTGTCATATCTTTGAGTATTGACCATTTCTCCTGAGACAGCCTTTACACATGGACTACCATGGATGTTAAAATATGAGGGCCATTCAGAAAGTAGGGAACGTTTTGGCATTAAAGAGAATCTGAATACAAGAAATACATTTTATTATATACCTCTGAAAGAGCGACTGACATACTACTTTTCCACATAGTCACCAAACACATTGAGGTACTTATCATAGCGGTGGACAAACTTTGAAAGACCTTTGTCGTAAAATTCTGCCGCCTGAGACTTCAGCCAGTGAGTCACACCGGCCTGGGTTTCTGCGTTGTCATCAAAGCGCTGCGTTGCAAGCCAGTTCTTCATCTTGGGAAACAAGTGGAAGTAGCTTGGTACAAGATCGGGGCTATTGTTCGGATGAGGGAAAATTTCCCATTTCAATGAATTAATGAGTTCTTTCGTGCGGTTTGCAGTGTGAGGTCAGCCACTGACGTGCAAAAAAAAGTTTTGGACGTCAGCTTTCCTCGGCGTTAATTTTGAACTGCTCTTCTAAGGCTGTGAAAAGTTTGACAGTACCGGGCAGAATTTATGGTTACTCCACACTCGAGAAAATCAATAAGAAGCACACCTTGCCTATCCCAAAGCACTGTCGCCATCAGTTCCTTGCCGACAAGGTTTGCAAACATTTTCTTGGTTTTTGGGGGGACCTTGTGTGCCCCCACTCCATGGACTGTAATTTTGTTTCGCAATTGACATGTTTCACCCAAATCTCGTCACCGGTTACGATTCGATCCAGTAATGAATCACCATGGTTGTAGTTGGCCTCCAGAAATGTCAACGTTGCCTCCATTCGCTATTCTTTATGGTGCTCTGTAAGGATTTTGGCCACCCTTCATGCATAAGATTTATGGTAGCCTAGCTTCTGAGTGACAATTTCAAACAACGAACTACGTGAAACTTGTGGAAAAGAAAGCGAAAGCTTATTGTGAAGCGACTGTTTTCAGGAATCGTTTCATCAACTTTAGCGACAAGATCGTCAGTCACAATGCTCGGGCGCCCACTCTTCTCTTAATCTTGAACGTTAGTTCGGCGATTTTTAAACCGAATGCACCATTTCCGGACGGAACATTCACTCATTACGTTGTTTCCGTATACTTCGCACAGTTCACGAAAAATTTCTATAGGTTTTAGGTTTTTTGCCAACAAAAAACCTTATTACAGACCGCACCTCACAACTGGCGGGATTTTCGATTGCGGCGCACATTTTAAATTCGAATATCGAAAACACCAGACACGCAGAGACGTTCCCGCTATCACGAATGGAAGCCGACTGAGCTGCCGAGCACGCACATACCAAAATATACGCGATCGGTGTGCGCCTAGTGGTGTCAGACGGAAACGTTCCCTACTTTCTGAATAGCCCTCGTAATTATGTGTTATACATACAATTGTATTTAGTATCCTATCTGAAACGCCCTGCTAAACCCGCAGGACAGGACAGGTAGTTGGAATTGTGGAAAGGGGCCAAAATGAGCGGCTGTCAGTTACACTCGAACACATATAACTATATTTATTTCACCAAACATTACAGCACAAATTCTTGAACTTAGTTATCCGCTGAATACGTCACACTATCTTATGCCTTAAGGACACAACAACCTTAATTTAAAAAAAAAAACGGCTAAAAGCCATTAACTCAAAATTCAGACGCCAAAGAGAATATTTAGAGGGCAGAGAGCCCCACGTTAAGTAAGTTCTACAATTTGGCTGAAGGCCCAAAATCTAACACTTGAAAAGCAAAAACTTTAATTTAAAGACGGCTGAAGGCCCATGATTTGAGACTCAAGGAAAAATTAAATAAAAAAACAGAAGGCAGAAGGTCTTATCTTCAATCAGGTTGAAGGCCCCAAACAGTCTGATGTTCGAAAGATAAAGATCCTTAATTTAAAAACGGCTGAAGGCCCCATGGCTTAAAACTCAAGGTAAAATAAATTAAACAACAAAGCCTTATCTTAAATTAGGCTGAAGGCCCAAAACAATCTAATACTTAACAAGCAAGGAATTTTAATTTTAAAGCGGCTGAATGCCCATGACTTAAAACACCACTAAAAACAATTCAACTTTAATTCAAAGCCATCGGCTATTAGCCATACAATTACACACATCAGAAAATAATAAAAGGCAGTGCAGCTAACTGCGCTTAGAAGCTTCGAGGGTCTGCCAGCACTTGAAATACTAACTGAAATACTAACGATCACTTAGGTGAGACAGGCAGTCGGCCCAACCATTCTCGATCCGATGACAACCCCACCAACAGACAATCAACGGACCCACTGACAAGGTAACTTTCGCTCCACTCGACCAGCACACAACCGGGAGTTCAGTGCAAAACGTAAAAGGCATGGGCGCCCACAACCAAGCATACATTAAGCTGTCAAGCTACACACCGTGCTGGACAGCGACACCATACTGAGGAAAGGACACTGCCTGAATTTACGTCAACGGCCAGGTCAGGTAACCGGAACGTTAATGGCCACAAGGCAGAAAATTCCGCTGGTGCGCCTCAATTGCAAATAACCAAATACAGTTAGACTCCACTGGATGGTGGCTAAACCTTCGCCAGCTCGAACACACAGGTTGTTGCTTGTGGGAATGTCCCAACAGCCAACAACGAGAACCAAACGGCACAATGCGAAAAGTCTTGACTTGCTGATATATTAAATCCAAAATCAACTTTCGTGTCCAGTGTCGGTGAGTCCCGGACCTCGTAGCAATGGGAACAGCCCCACACACTCCGATACTGCATAGAGACCGGCAGCAGGCCCAGCCAAACTACACCCTGCGTAGATTTCCTCGCTGCTCCACGCCAACCGATCGACTGCTCTCACACAGCACAGCTGGTAACTATAAGCAGCAGACCAAAGATGGTACAAGGTGCGAATATTAATACACATCGCTGCTGCCTCTCATGGAGAGAGCAAACAACAGCATAATCGCAATAAAGGCGGGAAACCAAATACAGAATAGGAACCTAGGTTTAAACCAACGCATAACATGAGCCCAACACCGCTCACTATCCACCAAAAGTAATCAAAACCTTCATAAAGGCTACAACACACCAACAACAGCAACTATAAATGCAACAGACATACAAGAAGACATAACAGTACACCTGACAAGAAAACAGAAGAGCAACAGACTAGAACAAATCAAATAAGGATACAAAGAACAAAGAGCTGAACTCGGACAGAGAGGTGCTCAGTCAAGAAAGCGAGTTGCAAGCTGTATCACTGTGCCAAGATTGCCTTTGGTCTCATCGGTGAGGGTGGTGGGGAGCCGGAGCTGTTGAGGGGGGGGAGTGATTACTGATTGATCTGCAGTACGCTCTGACAACACGGTGGCTGAAGACCACAGTTTTAACTCTGACATCAAATTCCGAGTACGGCGCTAAGTTAAAGGACAAGAAGTAACAAGTCATTCTAAAGTACGTAAATTTTAATTGAATTCTGAAATTTGGGATATTCTTTTGAGCTCAAGAGCGGAAACACGAGGCTGGAAGTGTTTTCTGCCTGTTGTAAGACGTATGCATTGCCGGCGATGGGCGAGGCATGGCAGAATCTCTGACCAGAGAGTAGTATGTAGTTAGTTGTTGCTTGTCGCTAGTCGGCGCGAGTCCGCGCTAGTCCGTAGTAGTAGTCAGTCGGTAGGAGTCTTCTGTCCGTGCTAGTAGCGAGTCGACAGTAGTCTTGGGGAGTCGGCGCGTGTCGGCTGTGTGCTCTGCTCGGGACTCTGGTCAGGACTCTCCAGGATGGGTATTGTTGTAGAAGGTAAAGAAGCAGCGTTGCGCATATCTAATAATGTATGTTAATTGTCATTTAATTTGTTCCAAAAAAATGCCCCAATAATAATTTTTATAATATAAAGTATCTTTTTAAAGAAAAACATTCATTTCAATTTAAAGAATATTTCCTATGCATTCCTTCCAAGAATAAATAAATATATATATATATGTATATATACGCCAGCATTGCACGAAGCTGTGTCAAAAAATTTCTATGTAAGAGCAGATATATTTGCAGTCTTTTATTGAGGTAAGAATTTTTTGCTCTTTTATTCAGAATACAGGGCCGAATGGCAGCGCTGCTGTCCTCATAAAATTTACCAGGTTACTAATTTTTTATAATTATTTCCGGATTTACGAATTGAATTTTGAGGTTACATTAAATGTGAATGTATTTTTGCACACAGATTATAAATGGAAGCCAATTTTGTTCAGAGGTTACAATATTAGAAAACATTCATTTAATTATTAATTTTGTGGGGAGTCTACGCTTGGTTCATGGTTCATTATTTAATTAATATTATTGTGTGGTTCATGGTCAATTATTTTCATTATTTTTTTTTTTTTTTTTTGGGGAGGTTACACTTGGCGACATCCGGCCAGGATCGTATTTCCTTGTGAATCTTCTGATAAGTAGTCATATATCTGCTCTTATTTACTTAAACGTAGTTTGCATCTGGCGCAACGCATTTACTAATTTGTCACTCTTTCTTTCACAGATCATCGGCAATTTGTTGCTCTTTGTTGTATTTGTGTTTGTTGCATTTTGCATTGTCTTTGTTTCATTTGTGAATAATTTTGATTAGTGAAAAATGCCGCGAAAAACTGTTAACAGTACATCGCGATGTACAATGAGTGAAATAGCCGACTCTAATAATTTGACCGATAATACTTGCGACACTCAGTGTAATGATGATAATCCCCTAATTGTAGACAATCACTGCCTGCCGACCACTAGTAATGATTTTAATGCAAATGATGAGCAAACAAATTCATTTGTGTTCTCTGTTAATTTACGACAATTGATGACGCGGGACGTTCTGTTACAATGAACATTACCCAGCTTAACACACTCGGTTTGCAAAATTTGAGTTGTGAACAGATAAATTTCTCTAACGAAAATGAACAGTATACTCAAAATACGACAGATTTATTTGATTCTGAGGTAGTGACTAACAGTGCACATCGATTGGAAAACCTTTTCGAGAATCACAGAATGACCAAATGGTTATACAAAACGTGACAATTGCAGGTACGCCATCAAACAGTACAGAGAATAGAGTAGTCAATATTGGGATGGATCAAATTATGGCATTATTGCTACAACTTCATGAATCAAACAAACAAAATAATGAAAATCTCAAACAACTTAGTGAAAATTTCAAACAACAACTTAATGAAAATTCCATACAACAGAATGAAAGACAAGACTACAATAACAAACAGCTTAATCAAAATTTCAAACAACTTAATGAGAAACAAGACAACCTTAATGAAAAATTAGACAACAATTCCAGACAGCTTAGCGAACAGATTACAGCCATTGCCGTGCAATGTCATGATACTAAAGAACAATTACGTGTGGAAATTGAGGCTTGTGCTAGGAAAAGTAGTGAAGAAATTAGATCTGTTGCACAAGAATTAAGGAATATGCAAACAGCTACAACAGAAACACTTAGAGACGAAATTAGTGCAGTCGGCGAACAATGCTCTGAAAACACAACACAGTTACGCGAGGAGTTTAAATTAATGTCAGCAGAACTTTCGCGCACACTGGATGCAAAAATAGACGCGAAATTCGACCAACAGAACAGCCAAATTGACGAACGCTTTAATCACCACCTACAAAACAGTGAAACGCGTTACCGTAAATTCATACAGGAACAAAATGAAGTAAAACGACAAGTTATGGAAACAATTACCGCACAGAGACAGGAAGATAAACGTAAATTGTTAACGAAAGCAAAAACATACGTAGACAACAATATTGCTACAGTATCGGACGAAATTAATACCATCAAACAGCTGAACACCGAATTGCGTGATGAAATTTCCGATCTTAAATCAAAAACAGATACACACACAGTAGACTTTCAAACAGTGACCGACAGACTCGAACAATTAGAACTAACACAGGATTCCGATGTCATCAAAGCTGACGTTAAAAAATTGAACGAAACCACACGTAAAATACAAAAACAAATTAATGCTTCTGACACTAAAAACGACGATCAGGTAAAAATACTGACTGAAAAATATGATGAATTGGCCAGTAGTATTGACGTTGTCGAAAGTAATAATGACACCAAATCAGACGATATGTCACCAGTTTCGTTTAATCAAACACCCGAATTCCAAAATTTACAGCAGACGATCAGTGAGATAGATTCGTCTAATAATACATTACGTAGAAAATTGTCAACTTTACAGCAAGAAGTGACAGAGATGAAAAATGTTTCAGTCACACGTCACAGCACACGGCACATTCCGAACATTTGTCACACTCACACAGCCAATATAATTTAGGTAATTTACAGAGAGTACGTGACCTAGATTTCGAACAGTCACAGACAAATAGATTCTCATACAATCGTGAACCTGTTCAGACGTACAGAGACGATAATTTTGATTAGAAACATTGTCTATCAGTGAGAAAATTTAAAGTATTTAAAAATGACAGAATACAGATCCACCCCTTAAATTGGATACAACAGTTTAGCTTTGCTTTTCCACCGACTTGGCCTGTAACGCACAAACTTGAATTTATTTGCAGTTTTTTGGAAGGCGAACCGGCAACTCGTATGAGACCGATCGCGAGACAATGCTACTCGGTAAAAGAATTTCAGAATGCTTTTCTGTCAGCGTATTGGTCGAAGACGACACAGCGCGGAATTAAGGTTCAACTAATTAGTTTACCGAATTATGAGAACTCAAATTTTCCCAGTGTCACGCAATTTTTTGAACACATGGTCCAACAAAACCAGTACTTAAGTGAACCATACAGTGAATCTGCACTTATTCAGCTATGCATTTCTAAATTACCACGATCATTAAGAGTGTCACTTTTAACGGGTCAGCAGAAAGAAAATATTTCGGCATTCAGAGATCTGTTACAGCTTTTGGAAGTGCAGCAATCGGATTATTCCTTTATAAACAAAAATTTTTCATATAATAACCAAGGTCAACAAACATGCAGCAATTATGATCAGCCACGCAATTTCAATAGTAAAGGTAACAGACGCTTCAGGAACGACCATCACCAGAACTTTAATAACAGGCAAAATTTTAATTATTAGTATTGTCAAAATTATCAGCAACAGGAACCACATTTTGCTAACAATAGAGGTTTTTCCCAACAACAGCAACTAAACCAACCGGTTAGCATACCTAACCAACAATGTAATGCACAAAGTCAACCAAGCTTTAATGTTTCGCCGCGTATGCGTATAGCGTCGGCCACAACAAATAGTAACACACAGCAACAAGGAAACCAGTACGTACAGAAAACACACTATTTCAATTCCTATCGCAATGCACCGTATAGAAATGACTATCATGACAGACGTAAAAATAATGAGCACAATTTTCAGCGTACATTTAATAACAGTCGGTCTTATCAGCAGCAAGAACATCTACAACAACATATTGTCATGAATGAACCAGACAGTAGATATCATCCCGAACGTAATACGTCAGGAAGAAATAATAGAACAGTACAAATAGTGGAAATGCCACAGCATCCTACTGAAAACAATAACACGTCAGATAGAATTTGACTAGATACAGTACAGGCCGCATCTTCCAGCAACACAAGCACTACTTTTGACACGCAGAATGTTGTTCACGAAAATATTATTACTTTTGACGACATCCGAGACACTCTTTTGGAGGAAAGACCAGTTATTCAAAAAACCATTTCACACCCTGCCATCGAAGTAAAAATTGGATCATCGAAATTTTCAGCAGTAATCGATTCTGGATCTCCTATGTCAGTTATAAATGAGGAAACTTTCAACGAGTGTAACAAAGAGAATACCTATCCTACGTTACCATTAGGCAAAACGAAAGTGAAAGGAGCAGTATCTAGTAAAGGAGTGGATGTAAAATTACAGACACATTTATCATTTTGTATTGCAGGTCATGCATTTCACTCAAATTTTTGGATTGTTCCCTTATTGACGACAGACGTTATTTTAGGTACGAATTTTCTGGTACAACACGACGCAATTATTGACTTTCAAAACTCCTATTTAATGTTAAAGGATGAAAATGTACAACTGGCTTTAGAATTTCAGCACTCTTTATCTACAGAAGAACAAACAATTAATCGTACAGAGGTCATTTCCGCATCACGTAACATAGACTGTCATTCCACATTGTTAACAGATACGTACCGTACGTACATAACTATAATACTCCAGACGAAGCCGACTATGACGTTATACAGATGATTTCTGATAAAATTAAACAGAGCAGTGCAAATACAGACGACGAACGCACACAACTATGCAAAATTCTTTTACAGAAAGCTCCAGTTTTTGACAACGTTCCTGGTACAATGTCCGGTTTTATGTATGAATTTCAAGTTAAACGGCACGACACATTTAAAGCCAAACATTATCCCATTCCGTATATTCACAGAGAACAAGTTAAGAAAGAATTGCAAGCTATGCTTGACCAAGGAATTATTGAACCGGCAGTCAGTCCGTACATGAATCCACTCCATATTGTTAAGGAAAAGTATGGTTCACTTCGCCTCGTACTTGATTCGCGTCACATCAACGACATTATTATTAATGAAACAGATCGCCCACAGACACTAGAAGAACTTCTACAGAAATTTCATGGTACTGCTATTTATTCCACATTAGATTTGAAATCGGGATTTTGGCAAATTCAACTCCATCCGGACTGCAGAAAGTACACGGCTTTTCTCTGTTTTGGTGACTGTTATAAATTTTGTAAATTACCGTTCGGTTTAACTATTTCTTCAGCAGCATTTATTCGCGGTTTGATACAATACTTCCGACAGAACTTAAAGACAGAATCACAACGTATGTAGACGACATTCTTATTGCAGAAGCTAACTGGTCTGAACACACTCTGATTCTTGAACAACTGTTACGAACTTTTCGTGCACAAGGACTCACAGTTAATCTCAGTAAATCGCACTTTGGCAAAACTTCTATAAAATTTCTTGGACATGTAATTTCAGCAGAAGGCATTGCGCCTGACCCGGAAAAACTTCAAGCTTTACGTGACATTACTGTTCCTACGACGAAGAAACAACTACGCAGCTTTTTGGGTTTAATTAACTTTTTTCGTAAATTTATTCATTACTCTGCTTTAGACACCCCTAGATTATGTCAATTGACAGGTAAAAACACTATTTGGTCCTGGGATAAGCAAGCACATTCTGAATTGGTGAACCTGAAAGAAGCTTTGTTGAATGCATCACTTTTATCACACCCAGATCTTACTAGAAAATTTTCCATTGCCACCGACAGTTCTAACACCACATTAGGCGTACACATTTTTCAGGAAATTGAAGAAGGTGGCACTACAGTAATTAAAAATATAGCCTTTGCGAGTAGCATTCTGTCACCTGCTGAACGCAGTTATTCTGTTACAGAACTTGAAACATTATGTGTTGTTTGGGCATTTACGAGATTTCGGCATTTTCTTTATGGAAGACACACTACCGTCTACACAGATCATAGAGCGATACAGTTTTTACTTTTGGCTAAATTTACACACGACAGATTAAGCAGATTGAAACTTTATTTACAGGAATTTAATTTTACAATTGTTCACATTCCCGGTACACAAAATATTGCAGCAGACGCACTATCCCGTTCTCTCAGCAACAATCAGCAAGACATCGCAACCAACTTCTGCAAAGCAAATTTCAGCGTCATGTATATTCAACAAGTTGCATTTGAAAATTTCATTTCGTCGTCATTACAAGACATAGCACAAGAGCAAAATAAAGACAACGTATGGAAAAAAATTAAACACCTTTGGCAAGATAGGAATAATGTTACCATTAGAAACCATTACACTGTACGCAATAATATTCTGTTTCGCCGTTCTCACCCTGACAGCAACAATTGGTTATTATGCATTCCTGACGAACTTGTTAACAAATTAATCTGGTATACTCATTTAAGTTACGCACATTACGGAGCCAGAAAATGTTTTCTTATACTGAGACAGAACTGTTATTTTAGCAACATGGAGAAACGTATTCGACGAGTTTTAACATCATGTAAAATCTGCCAGAAAGCTAAGTCAGATAAGACTTCACATATTCCTCCATTACATCCCATTGTACCTGTTAAATTGAGACACATGGCCGCTGTAGACATTTTTGGTCCGATTCCCAGAACTAATAGAGGTTTTTGCTACATCTTTGTCGCTGTTGAACTCACTTCAAAATTTGTTACCTTCACTCCGGTACGCAAAGCTACTACTAAAACTGTTTCGAAAGCATTTGTAAAACATTTTCTATTTCATGTAGGGCATGTGTTAAAAGTAATTTCCGACAATGGATCACAGTTTCGATCTGCTATATGGACACGTATGTTACGAGCTAGAAACATTTTTCCGATCTATATATCCAGGTATCATGCTTCTTCGAACCCTTGTGATCGATTAATGAAAGAAATTGGTAAACTATGTAGAATATACTGCCATAAAAAACGTATTGATTGGGACACACATACTCTCATTCCAGGACATAATAAATTCCATACCAAATAAATCTACTATGCTATCTCCGTCTGTTATTCTGAAAAATGTTGAACCGCCTACAAAATTAAAGAATTAGTAACCTTTCCTACATCTCGTCGACTACGACACCATGAAATAATTGACATTGCGCTGAACAACATCAAACGTGCCGCAGAGCGCCGGAGAAGACAGCAAAAACAGGTTTGTACACGCCGTGACTTTCACATTGGACAGATGATATTTGTATGCACACATTATTTATCTAATAGAGGAAAAGGTAGGTGTAGTAAATTTGAGCTTCTATATGCAGGTCCATAACGAATTCGCAGCATTCCTCACCCCAATGTAGAACACGTCGAAACTATGAGAACCAGAAAAACCAAAGGGAACCACCACGTCTCCAACGTCAAACCTTTTATTGAATGAATATACTTTGTGATTTATCACACTGTAATCCCATTTGCTGATTTTTTTTATGACCACTTATGCAATTATATTCACATGAACACTTACTGATGATTATCGTATTTTTTCTTGGCAAGTGCCCGGCAAGGTAACGTTAGCAGGTCGCTCTTCTTGTCGTTACACAACAGACCGTGCACATTTTCCATTTTTCATGTATGTATGATTGTTTTCCTGTTTTTTTTTTTGTATGCGCTATGAAATATTTAAGATATGACAAACACCAGTAGACTTTGACATTTTGCCCTATGATATCTCAACATCGTGACTATTTTTACATTTTTTTTTTGCTGCTACATTGTGATATTCTGTGTACATTTTTGCATCTGAACACTGTCTATGTTTTTTGACGTATTACGTTTTCTGTCATGCTACGATGTATGCTCAATTATATCACTAGAAATCAGCTTTTATTTAATGGGTATACGATTTAAATGCAAGACATTAATCATTGTTCGTTATTTTCAGAAAGAAATAACCTGTAAAAGAAATACATTAAACAGAAATGGGAATTTCACCTTCGTAATAACCGAAAGAAGATGCAATACCTCGTCACGAAGAGTAAATGGATCAGAATTAACAAGCATTAACAAGAATATACTATACACATTGTGTGATAGCAGTCTTAACTAATTTTTTCTTTCAGAATACGAGGCGATTGATGCAGACTGTCAGACAGAACTACACACCTTAGTCTTAGTGATGAAATATGCTAGAAATAAGGAATTCTATACTATGAATAGTTGTATAATGAATAATGAAGTGATTTTTTTTGCAAATGATGATGAATAGTGGATAATGAAGTTTTTCTTTACAGGTGATGATATGATATGGATAATGGAGTTTTTCTTTGCAGGTTATGATAGTAATGATAATGAAGTTTTTCTTTGCAGATGAAAATAATGATGAGGTTTATATATTTACTGTTGGTTAAGAAATGCTATGTAGTTATTTAGGTATTTGTTGCAGTTCGTTTTGACAGTATGTCTTATGTTGCATGGTATGATGACCGAAGGTTTTGGAAAGGACAGCTAGAGAACATATATATATATATATATATATATATATATATATATATATATATATATATATATATATATATAATACATTTCATTACCTGTTAATTCGAAGTTCACTACTTTTCAGCATAATATGCGTTTCTTCTTTCAGTTTAATAATCCATTTTGTATTTTTTCCAGGAGAAGCTATTCATGAAATTAATGTGCTATAAGCAGTTAGTCATTAAACCTGTTCTAATACGTGCATTTTTTTTACCCATTTGTGTGTATCATTCATGAATGTGATCACATATACTCTACTTGTTTCATAACCTTGCTACAGCTGACTCATGACGAATGACGTTATTAATCCTTATTTCCAGCAATAAGTCAAAAGGAAAAATATTTTCATGCCCCAGCAATACACTACCATATAATGCTACCAGTTTAAGATATATTTCTAGTTCTAAATATAATACAAATTTCTCTGTTGTATTGAATCCATTATGTCTATGTATTAGTCGACTACAGACCTTGAGTAATAGTTACAGTGTGTTACACTTTAAATATGTCCTATGTCACTTGAATGATGAGTTCTGAGTAATACTGAATGATGACTTATGCATTAATGCTATTCCAATAATTAACTCCTGTTTTGAATGATGACTTCTGAATAATACTGAATAATGTTTTGTAAAACTGTATGAATACTTTGTAACTGGCCAATGAGTGCCAATAATTATTTTTAAATATGTCATGTATCACCTGAATGATGAAAAATGTTTTGTAATATTCAATACTTGCTGACCAACGAATGCCACTGTTTCTTATACTTTAAATTTATACTATGTCACTTTCATGCTATATATATATATATATGAATTAACTCCTGTTTTGAATGATGACTTCTGATGATTTGTATCTGGCCAATGAGTGCCAATGTTCTCCGTAAACAGATAACTTATGAACATTATTCTGTAATACTTCATACATGGTACAGAAATGTTCAGTAACTGGGCGATGAGAGCCATGAATTACTCAAAAAATCAGTTAATAGACTACTGTAATTATCAATGATGCTTGGCATAAGATTTAATGTCTTTCACCTTCTGACCTAATTACCAGAAATTACTGCAATATCCGTTTTTCCTGTCTGTCCTCATGCTCATGGAGCATGATATTTGGTTTTTGCACTAATTCTACGTTGGTGTACCTTACAAGAACGTGGTGTTGACATGACATGCTGTCCACCACCTTGAGCGATGGAGATATTATTATGGTCCCACTGCTTGGTGTACCTAATGTACTACCAAAATGATAACATGGAATATTAATACGACATTTCAGTGTCTTGGCTACACTGATTAATACTTCAGGGAAAAGAACTTCAGATTGTCTCACTTGGTGTTGTGCTTCTGTAGAAAGAGATGGACTTTCAGTGCAGCTGCGTGCAACCTAATGTGCTACAACCACAATGCAATCCTTCCCATTCCTTTCCTAGTTCTTGTAAAATGGTAAACCCTTAAACAGTGCGCTTAAATTCTTGTAAAATGATAAAGACATATACAGTACGTGTGCACTTCATTTCATTTGTTAACAAGATCAGTTGTCCTAAATATGCTAAAGACTTTTACAGTGTGTGTGCACTTTATTTCACTCCATGATATGTTGTGTAAAAATGCTAAAGACTTATACAGTGCGTGTGCACTTTATTTAATTCTATGATATGTTCTGTAAAAATGCTAAAGACTTATACAATGCGTGTGCACTTTATTTCACTCTATGATATGTTATGTAAAAATGCTAAAGACTTCTACAGTGTGTGTGCGCTTTATTTCATTTTTTTAGGGTAATCAGTTCTTGTAAAATACTAAAGATTTTTACAGTGTGTGTGCACTTCATTTCATTTGTTAATAAGATTAGCTGTCCTAAATATGCTAAAGACTTCTACAGTGTGTGTGCACTTTATTTCACTTCATAATATGTTATGTAAATATGCTAAAGACTTTTACAGTCCGTGTGCACTTTATTTCACACCTTGATATGTTTATTTGTTGTAAAAATGCTAAAGAGTTTTACAGTGCGTGTGCACCTTATGTCATTTGTTAATATGATTTGTACTCATTCTGTATACATTTTGTGATTTGCTGATATATTCTGAACTACAGTGCGTGTGCACTTTGGCCATTTGTTAATATGTTTTGTACTCATTGTATATACATTTTGTCATTGCCTGATATGTTCAGTACTCAGTGCATGTGCACTATACTTTATTTCATGTTCTGCACTTACATATATTATATATATATATATATATATATATATATATATATATATATATATATATATTCTGTGATTGTAAACTTAGTAAATTAAGAAAAATTTGTTGCTCATGGCAAGTCCAATTGACTCACCATCGCTGCCAAATTTTTGTCCCCCCCCCCCCCCCAGTGGAGGGTTATGTAAGACGTATGCATTGCTGGTGATGGGCGAGGCATGGCAGAATCTCTGACCAGAGAGTAGTATGTAGTTCGTTGTTGCTTGTCGCTAGTCGGCGCGAGTCCGCGCTAGTCCGTAGTAGTAGTCAGTCGGTAGGAGTCTTCTGTCCGTGCTAGTAGCGAGTCGACAGTAGTCTTGGGGAGTCGGCGCGTGTCGGCTGTGTGCTCTGCTCGGGACTCTGGTCAGGATTCTGCAGGATGGGTATTGTTGTAGAAGGTAAAGAAGCAGCGTTGCGCATATCTAATAATGTATGTTAATTGTCACTTAATTTGTTCCAAAAAAATGCCCCAATAATAATTTTTATAATATAAAGTAACTTTTTAAAGAAAAACATTCATTTCAATTTGAAGAATATTTCCTATGCATTCCTTCCAAGAATCAAAAAAATATATATATACGCCAGCATTGCACGAAGCTGTGCCAAAAAATTTCTACGTAGGAGCAGATATATTTGCAGTCTTTTATTGAGGTAAGAATTTTTTGCTCTTTTATTCAGAATACAGGGCCGAATGGCAGCGCTGCTGTCCTCATAAAATTTACCAGGTTACTAATTTTTTATTATTATTTCCGGATTTACGAATTGAATTTTGAGGTTACATTAAATGTGAATGTATTTTTGCACACAGATTATAAATGGAAGCCAATTTTGTTCAGAGGTTACAATATTAGAAAAAATTCATTTAATTATTAATTTTGTGGGGAGTTGGCTTGGTTCATGGTTCATTATTTAATTAATATTATTGTGTGGTTCATGGTCAATTATTTTCATTATTATTTTTCTGTGTTGAAGCATTTTTCTGTCGTCTGACCCGGTAACTGCGCCGTCAAAGCGGCAGATCGTGACGCGAAGGAGTCCATGTTCGATTCCCAGTTGGTTGAACATTTGTTTCCTCTCAGAGGGTGTGTAACGAGTTGTGTTTACTTTCATGTAGTTGTAATTAACATTACTATTGAGATGGATGAAGAGCTACTATCCGCCAGCCAATGAATCGAAAAAAAAAAACGCCGATCTTTTCTTATTTTCTGTTTTCATGGAAGAGAAAAACTTTATTTACTGGTAAGGTACGCAAATCCACATGTACACATGGTGTATACATTTTTTGTAGCTTGGGTAACGTTTTCCTACAGATGCGGCATGGGGCGACGTTGCAGCAGCCTAAAGTAGAATTTTCATCCCGTTCATTACAGCCACCAAAGACGCATTTTTTCGGAATCATTCGTATTCACCCTTTAGAAAGATCTGGCGTTTTCAATCAATTCAAGAGCGGACTGCCCATCTCTACCGACCGGGCAGCGCGAGTCGAGGCGCGCCCGGCAGTCATGGCTATGGACGGGGGCGGGACGTGCAGGCTCGATGCACGCCTCTGGATGTGGAGACTGAACCGGTCAAATGCATTTTGCCGAACTGAAGGAATTCTGGTAGCAGCTGGGCTGGGGGGCATTTGTATTAGCCCTGGCTGGGTGTATTACGACAGGTGATAGGCTCCTGTCACGTATTTGGCTACAGAAATGCAACGCTGACAAGTCAATCAGTGGCACGTATTCAGAGGATGTAAAGTGAGCATTGCTTACACAGCGACTAGCATGAAGTAGAAACAACGGCGATTCTAGTGGAAAAGTTAATTTTGGATTAACGCTGCTGATTTTTATAATTTGCGCTCATTATACATCACGACTCAGGCAAGGACCGATATTATCTGAATGTCTTAAAAAGCAGTCGCTAGTCTGGGAACACGGCTACCTACTATCCTTGGTCACCAACACGAGGTCCTGCAGTGAGACTACTGTGGACCTTGATTTGAGGTTAGATGAATTAAAAACTGTAATTTTTATTCTGGTGCTATGGAGAATGCTCAGGTGTGACTAATTACAATTGTGATACATAGTTTCATGTTACCTTGACTCCATGAACAGCCCTAACGGGTTGTAATAACCATTGTATAGGTAAGTCGCTGTTGGCAGGAAAGTAAACGACTGTGCTCACTTCGTATCGTACACTTAAGAGGTGAAACCATGGAAATCTAAGCAAGCACTCTCATCTACAACTTTGCTGCCTGCAGTTTTTATGAGGAGAAAAATGTGATACAACTGGCTGAACCTACAACTGAATCAATCGTGCATCACAACTACAAATCTTGCATATGGCGTTTTCGTATGCAACTTTACAACAGTAACTCGTACATCTCCTCAGTGAATATGACGAAAAACTGAAACATCATTAAGGATATTCATATCTGTTTACAAGAGTGTCGAATCTAATATAGAATTACTTGACTGTTCTGTTTCAAACATGCACAGGAATAAAATAAGAAAGGAGATAACTTACTCTAAATTTGTGTCAGGTATTCTCCATGAACCATGGACCTTGCCGTTGGTGGGGAGGCTTGCGTGCCTCAACGATACAGATAGCCGTACCGTAGGTGCAACCACAACGGAGGGGTATCTGTTTAGAGGCCAGACAAACGTGTGGTTCCTGAAGAGGGGTAGCAGCCTATTCAGTAGTTGCAGGGGCAACAGTCTGGATGATTGACTGATCTGGCCTTGTAACACTAACCAAAACGGCCTTGCTGCTGTGGTACTGCGAACGGCTGAAAGCAAGGGGAAACTACAGCCGTAATTTTTCCCAAGGGAATGCAGCTTTACTGTATGATTAAATGATGATGGCGTCCTCTTGGGTAAAATATTCTAGAGGTAAAATAGTCCCCCATTCGGATCTCCGGGTGGGGACTACTCAAGAGGATGTTGTTATCAGGAGAAAGAAACCTGGCGTTCTACGGATCGGAGCATGGAATGTCACATCTGTTAATCGGGCAGGTAGGTTAGAAAATTTAAAAAGGGAAATGGATAGGTTAAAGTTAGATATAGTGGGAATTAGTGAAGTTCGGTGGCAGGAGGAACAGGACTTCTGGTCAGGTGAGTACAGGGTTATAAATACAAAATCAAATAGGGGTAATGCAGGAGTAGGTTTAATAATGAATAAAAAAATAGGAGTGCGGGTTAGCTACTACAAACAGCATAGTGAACGCATTATTGTGGCCAAGATAGATACGAAGCCCACACCTACTACAGTAGTACAAATTTATATGCCAACTAGCTCTGCAGATGAAGAAATTGATGAAATGTATGATGAGATAAAGGAAATTATTCAGGTAGTGAAGGGAGACGAAAATTTAATAGTCATGGGTGACTGGAATTCATCAGTAGGAAAGGGAGAGAAGGAAACATAGTAGGTGAATATGGATTGGGGCTAAGAAATGAAAGACGAAGCCGCCTGGTAGAATTTTGCGCAGAGCATAACTTAATCATAGCTAATACTTGGTTTAAGAATCATAAAAGAAGGCTGTATACATGGAAGAACCCTGGAGATACTAAAAGGTATCAGATAGATTATATAGTGGTAAGACAGAGATTTAGGAACCAGGTTTTAAATTGTAAGACACTTCCAGGAGCAGATGTGGACTCTGACCACAATCTATTGGTTATGAATTGTAGATTAAAACTGAAGAAACTGCAAAAAGGTGGGAATTTAAGGAGATGGGACCTGGGTAAACTGAAAGATCCAGAGATTGTACAGAGTTTCAGGGAGACATAAGGGAACAATTGACAGGAATGTGGGAAAGAAATACAGTAGAAGAAGAATGGGCAGCTTTGAGGGATGAAATAGTGAAGGCAGCAGAGGATCAAATAGGTAAAAAGACGAGGGCTGGTAGAAACCCTTGGGTAACAGAAGAAATATTGACAGGAAGTGCAAAATGGCTAAGCAGGGATGGCTAAAGGACAAATGTAAGGATGTAGAGGCTTATCTCACTACGGGTAAGATAGATACTGCCTACAGGTAAATTAAAGAGACCTTTGGAGAAAAGAGAACCACTTGTATGAATATTAAGAGCTCAGATGGAAACTCAGTTCTAAGCAAAGAAGGGAAAGCAGAAAGGTGGAAGGAGTACATAGAGAGGGTCTATACAAGGGCGATGTACTTGAGGACAATATTATGGAAATGGAAGAGGATGTAGATGAAGATGAAATGGGAGATATGATATTGTGTGAAGAGTTTGACAGAGCACTGAAAGACCTGAGTCGAAGCAAGGCCCCAGGAGTAGACAACATTCCATTAGAACTACTGACAGCCTTGGGAGAACCAGTCCTGACAAAACTCTACCATCTGGTGAGCAAGATGTATGAGACAGGCGAAATACCCTCAGACTTCAAGAAGAATCTAGTAATCCCAATCCCAAAGAAAGCAGGTGTTGACAGATGTGAAAATTACCGAACTATCAGTTTAATAAGTCACCGCTGCAAAATACTAACGCGAATTCTTTACAGACGAATGGAAAAACTAGTAGAAGCTGACCTCGGGGAAGATCAGTTTGGATTCCGTAGAAATGTTGGAACATGTGAGGCAATACTGACCCTATGACTTATCTTAGAAGAAAGATTAAGGAAAGGCAAACCTACGTTTCTAGCATTTGTAGACTTAGAGAAAGCTTTTGACAATGTTGATTGGAATACTCTCTTTCAAATTCTGAAGATGGCAGGGATAAAATACAGAGAACGAAAGGCTATTTACAATTTCTACAGAAAGCAGATGGCAGTTATAAGAGTCGAGGGGTATGAAAGGGAAGCAGTGGTTGGGAAGGGAGTGAGACAGGGTTGTAGACTATCCCCGATGTTATTCAATCTGTATATTGAGCAAGCAATAAAGGAAACAAAAGAAAAATTCGGAGTAGGTATTAAAATCCATGGAGAAGAAATAAAAACTTTGAGGTTCGCCGATGACATTGTAATTCTGTCACAGACAGCAAAGGACTTGGAAGAGCAGTTGAGCGGAATGGACAGTGTCTTGAAAGGAGGGTGTAAGATGAACATCAACAAAAGCAAAACGAGGATAATGGAATGTAGTCGAATTAAGTCGGGTGATGCTGAGGGAATTAGATTAGGAAATGAGACACTTAAAGTAGTAAAGGAGTTTTGCTATTTGGGGAGCAAAATAACTTATGATGGTCGAAGTAGAGAGGATATAAAATGTAGACTGGCAATGGCAAGGAAAGCGTTTCTGAAGAAGAGAAATTTGTTCACGTCGAGAATAGATTTAAATGTCAGGAGGTCGTTTCTGAAAGTATTTGTATGGAGTGTAGCCATGTATGGAAGTGAAATGTGGACGATAAATAGTTTGGACAAGAAGAGAATAGAAGCTTTTGAAATGTGGTGCTACAGAAGAATGCTGAAGATTAGATGGGTTGATCACATAACTAATGAGGAGGTATTGAATAGAATTGGGGAGAAGAGGAGCTTGTGGCACAACTTGACTAGAAGAAGGGATCGGCTGGTAGGACATGTTCTGAGACATCGAGGGATCACCAATTTAGTATTGGAGGGTAAAAATCGTAGAGGGAGACCAAGAGATGAATACACTAAACAGATTCAGAAGGATGTAGGTTGCAGCAGGTACTGGAAGATGAAGAAGCTTGCACAGGATAGAGTAGCATGGAGAGCTGCATCAAACCAGTCTCAGGACTGAAGACCACAACAACAACAACATTCTGGATGAAGCAACTCATATGTGTAATTACTCTCAAATTTCTTCCGCATTTTTGTATTTCACCGCTGTTGGTCAAGAGTTTTAAAATTCACGAACATACTAACAGGTACATACAATGGAGCTGCCGTTATGGCTGATCATTTGAATGGATTGCAACAAATAGTAATTAACACGTTTTCTGCTGCTAATTCTTTTTCCTCACATTCAATGGTCTTGCTAGCTACCGGTTTTTGTTATCTTTTTTTTTCAGTCAGATAAAAGAATCTGCGCCCAAGATGAGGAAGTAAGGAAAATGACAAGTTGAGTTTTGCACCTCATTGAGGGAAACCTTATATCGAAGCGAACTGGTATCATTTTTGAAGAGGATAATAGATGTAGATGAGAACAAGGATGAATGAACCTATACTGCTGCTTATGTATTTGAAATGGAAGCAACTTGTCAGTTTCAGTATCGTTCTAGATATTTTTGCACATATCTTGTCTCTCTTATAAAAATGGTTCAAATGGCTCTGAGCACTATGGGACTTAACATCTGAGGTCATCAGTCCCCTAGAGCTTAGAGCTACTTAAACCTAACTAACCTAAGCACATCACACTCATCCATGCTCGAAGCAGGATTCGAAACTGCGACCTTAGCAGTCGTGTGGTTCCGGACTGAAGCGCCTAGAACGGCTCGGCCAATGCGGCGGCTGTCTGTCTTACAATACTGGCTACTACTTCACCAAAAATTAATGAATTCCAAGAAATGTTGAAAACCAAGAACGACAGATTAGAAAGACTGTGGGAACGAGTCATTCGTGGCCAACATATGGCTTAAGCAGTAACTAAATGTTGTTGTTGTAGTGGTCTTCAGTCTTGAGACTGGCTTGATGCAGCTCTCCATGCTACTCTATCCTGTGCAAGCTTCTTCATCTCCCAATACTTACTGCAACCCACATCCTTCTGAATCCGCTTGTGCATTCATCTCTTGGTCTCCCTCTACAATTTTTCCCTCCACGCTGCCCTCCAATGCTAAATTTGTGATCCCTTGATGCCTCAGAACATGTCCTACCAACCGATCCCTTCTTCTTGCCAAGTTGTGCCACAAATTCCTCTTCTCCCTAATTCTATTCAATTGAAACGTCCCCTTTGAACAATTATACATGACTGTGTTTAAACTGACATACAATATTTTTAGCGCAACACAATCTGACTTTCAAAAATCCCTACAAAAGAATGGCCCTGACTAACATTAACCTATACGTTTCACAAATCACTTACCTCACAAAAATCTTGGTTACTCGAACTACTGCAATACAGCGAGCACCACTACTGCCAGCTAAATAAAAGATTCAAACTACGGAAGGCACTAACTACTGATAGAGATAGTTAGCAAATGAAAGATATTAATAGAGAACAAACAATGTATTTACCTTAATATCATCAAAAGTCATAATATATATAGGAGTTCATAACATCCATTCTTACAAGTATCAAAACTCCGCCATTTCTCTCTCCACATCCACCACTGCTGGCGGCTCACCTCCAACTGCGCAACGCTACTCGCTGTTCACATCCAGCTGCCGCTGCCCAACACTACAATGACAGACAACAATGCAAACTAGCCACAGACTGCACACAGCACAGCCAGTGATTTTCATACAGAGCGCTACGTAACATTGCCAATAAGAAAACATAAACAGCCTACTTACATAGCCCCCATGCTCCCCACAAAAAATTTTACAAATTGTTTTGGGCAGTGGCCAATAATGATTTGATAAAATTTTTCATAATTACAATAACAAAGAAATCAAAGGCACACACTTATTGATACAATGTTGGTCAAAAGCTAAAATTTTCTCACAGTCCATAAAGCCAGTCCTGATCATTCATCACAGTAACGTTGCAGTGTTTTTCTCAAAGTCTGAGCAGTAAAAGAAAATGCACGCGGAAGTAGTGGATTTCCATGCAGTCTTGAAGAAGTAGTGTTGTTCTTCCAACGGAAAGAGAGTGCTGACTCTCGACGTGCAGACAGGTAATGGGCCACAACAGAGGAAACCCACAGCAGACTCATTCGACGTTTTGAAGAATATTGGTAGGTAGGTCATCACAGAGCAGACCCACTGCAGTCCTTGTAGAAATAATGGTATTGGTGGGCCACCAGAGGTGCAGACCCACTGTAGTCCTGGTAGAGATTGTGGTATTGGTGGGCCACCAGAAGTGCAGACCCACTGCAGTCCTTGTAGAAATAATGGTATTGGTGGGTCATCAAAGATGCAGACCCACTGTAGTCCTTGTAGAGATGGCCAGCAACCATCTGTTGCGACTGTGCAGGTGCACAATCACAATCAAAGAGTCTTGCGGACAATATAGCAAGTCCATAAACCACCACTTGTGCACTCACAAAAAATTTTTTTTGAAATTTCTTTAGAACCAGCAATGCTGTTATCCAGTCCCTTGCTGAATTATCAACACACGTGCAAGCACTAACAGTCCCAACTTCTCACATACTGTGCATATATTATGACCAACAGAAACGGGTGCAGTGAAATGATACTTAATTTGATGAACTGGTAACAATTACAATCTGATAACATAAAAATACAATAACAAAGGTACAAAATACATCATTAAAGAACATAACAATACAGATAACATTTGTAGCAACACAGGCTTTACAAAAGAATAGAAATAAACATATACATCAGTGTTACAAAAATAATGACATAAGTACATACATAAAGATCAGAATAACATGAGCAACAAAACAGAGAAGATAAATAATGTCTAAACATCTTTACAAAGTAAATAACATGTATTAGAAAAATTCTACAACATAGCTCTCAATAGCTAAACACATAAAGACAGGAAAAACACAAATACACAATAGTACACAAACACATAGCAGAATAACACAAGAGGAAAGGACAGGGTTTCTTTTACTGCAGTATTTTGCAAACAAAACTTTCTTTACTTCTCGGAGATCTCCCTTCAATCGTCATTATTCCCAAAAAGTCCTATCTATACCTGCTTTCTGTATTCTATTCATATTTCTTTCAAAATAATTATTTCTCAGTGAACAATACACATTTTGGGCCAAATCTTTTTCATATAACTTCTCAATGCATTTTTTCCCTATTGTCCATAGTCAGTTTCTTATATAGTCTACCCCTTCTTAAGCTGACTTAAATCTACTGAGCTCAGATGCTAAACTAAGGGATGAGGCAATGCCGCAGTACAAAACAATTAACACAAACAGCAATGACAAAATATTCAAATTGGCTAAGCAAGCAGCAATATTACAACTAATATTACGCAATGAGCAGCAAACAAGAAAAATAAATCAGTAGTAAAACTGGCTTAACAGCGTAATACAAAGTCAAATTCAGTAACAGTATGCCTGGCAAACAGCAGCAGTAAATGCTATAACGTATACCTAAGCATGACATAGCTCAAGCAGAAAAAATAGTACACTAAAGATAACAATGCAGATAAGGGAAATGTATAATCACATCTTAATGTCTAAGTAATTAAAGTGGTGCACCACAAGAAGTTATTCTACCAAAAAAGTTACCAAGTACTTGAAATGAAAATGATATATGCAGTTACTGTTATTAGTCCCTTCTTATTGTTCTTTCCATTCCAAGAGCTCCTTTTTCGAAGAATGTGGGTCATAAAATAATTATTTAATAGATCTGTTGACAGAAAGTGTTCACATTAGCAAATGCATTTAATTTTATTTTATGAAACCAATGCTGCAAGACAGCTGGAAACCAGATATCAAATGAAATAAGCAACTATGTACAAAGTAAAGCATAAAATAATCATTCAGTAGTCATGAGGCATATCATAAGTTAGTAGAAATTCTCTCAATTCTCGTAGATAGACACTTGTCCTAATCAGGTGTGCAGATGTAAGAATGTTTCCAAGTTACGAGCGTGTCGTATTTGCAATGCTTTCTACAAAGAAATGTCAATAGCGAGGATAATGGCTTCCCTTTTTTTTTTTTTATCAGGCGACTGTCGCCCAGCTGGGTGCCCACGACGCATTACGTGCAGGTGGTCACTTAACTTTCTTACCGAAATATTTACGACACCAGTTTCCGCTACAGTGACAGTATCATATAAAAATCACAGGTCGAAAATTTGCGTTACAAATGTGTAGAAACAAAATCTTATGAACATAACAGTGTCCAAAAAATTTTCACCGGCATTGTGATACATTCCCGCATTTACACACATTTCATAACTCTTAAAGTACGATTCTTGGTTTCCAACAACCTTTTTGACAAACCAGAGTCCCTAACCACTACTCATTATTCCTTACCTTATTCGTCGACACTTCTACAATATTTCATCATAACAGATATGTAGCATAATCAAATAACTCATATAGCATCAGCTTACTGATCATAAACATACCGCAACAGCATAATACACATAGTCATCGTAATAATATCATCATAACACCTCAGTCAACTCTCAAAATCGTCGTAGCTTCCTCCAATAATTTCAAAACCTAAAAAAAATTCTCAGCTCATGACAAAAGTGTCATCTGCCTCAAACGTACTTTAAAATCATGCTCCCTTACCAAATACATCATTCAAAGCTCTCATAGTATCACAATGGTTCCAAAAAAAATATGAACATTTCACAAAGTACAGACAAAATACAATTACATAAGTGCGAAGTTACCCAACTGTGTAATTGCGTAAACATGTGTCACTGATGTAGTAAAAAGGTTTCTTTCTCTGTTAAATGATCATATAGCTGTGTAAGTCTGTGTTAGAGAAATATGGTACCGATGTGTAAAGTTGTATAAGCAAATACCGTATTAGCTAGGGCTCCTTGTGCTTGCCAAACACATGATACACAAAGTAAGTGTGTACCCCCCTGAGGATTAATGTAATTATACCCTCAGGTATTACAGATTATTGCAATGGAATAAAATGTATCACGGAAAACTTTCTTTGTAATTCAAAAACCTTTAAAAATAAACGTTTTAAGTATAAAATTAATCACTCAAATACATGTACTGTAGCGCTAAACTGTGCGTCTTGTAAGATAATCTCTGTGGAAGTGTCGTAGTTGTCGTCCTCCGCAAGCTAAGTTCTGCTGAAGTCAATGTACTTACCTCATGATAAACAAAAGTGAAATGCTTTGCGTATAGATATCTTAGTTATTACGCTTATTGCCATGATGAAAAAAGTAGTGTGCTGTAATGTATTGTTGTGCTATGGAAAAAGCAGTCTCATTGTAGCTATACCACAAAAGTTACTACTAAAACATGTTTTACTTTCCAGAATAATGCAGAAAAACTGTGCAGATATAAAACAGAAACACTGCAAAAGCAACATTGTAAACTGTCACTCATTAGTAGCGTCATGATAAAATCGTGTAGCTGTCACATGAACTAACCACTGTGTCATCTGGTATCTCACTGAAAGTACTTTAAATCTAGAATGTATTTTCAAGTAAACCAAAATGTTGCATTAAAATCTCATTAGCAGTACTGGTAAATGTTCTAAGTATGTAAGCCTTATAGTCGTTACATAATCATGCAACTAACAAGCAAGAATGCACACACACAATAACACTGGGTCGTCTCTTCACAATAACAATGCATTCGTAATTTCTGTTTAAAAATGTTCCCTAGGTTCTTGATTGGATATTTAACTTCAAACATTGTTGCATAGTAACAGTTTCTAAGTCTGACAATGAATACTAGAAATGTGAAGTTAAGAGTTTTATGGCAAAGCAGATTATCTTTCAATAAACGGTTTTACATGTGAAATGTGGTGTAAACCTTTACTCTTCCGAGTACGCAGCGTTTCAACTTCAACGCAATTATCATGTGGTATACGTCGGATTCTGTAAGGTCCATTGTAAACTAGAAAGAATTTGTGACTCAAGTGTTTCTTCTTATGTGACAATGAATGAGCTTTAATGAGAACTTTTTGACCAATATACAATTTCTTTGCATTTGCTTTACCGTGTAGTTTTCTCCTTTTGTCTGCTGCAGATTTTATATTTTTAAGAGCCAAATCAATTATGTCTTTGTGTCGAAGTTTACGTGTATTCGGGAAAGGTACAAGCTCTCTGATTCTGTTCAGTGGTTCTTCATTCTTTAGTACAAGAGTAGGTGGTAAAGCAGTGGAGTCGTGAGACATTTCATTCAGCACGTTTTGAAATAAGTGTAAATATCTGTCCCAATGCTGATGCTTTCTGTGACAATAAAGTCTGCAAAGCTTATTGATTTCTTTCATAATCCGTTCAGACGGGTTACAATGTGGTGAGTACAATGAAATAAAAACAGGTTTGATTTTATGATTCCGAAGCGTGCGTGACCAAACAGCAGATCTGAATTGTGGTCCGTTATCTGAAATGACTTTACTAACGTGTCCAACTTCACGTAAGAAATTTTTAACAAAGGCGTTGGATACAGACCGTCCAGTTGCTTTATGTAACGGTGTGAAAGAAACAAATTTTGAAGTAAGTTCAACAGCGACTAGAACGTACGAAAATCCATTAGATGTTCTGACAAGCGGTCCCAAGAGATCAACAGCAGCAAATTCTTTTAATTTAGAAGGAATGATAGGAAACAGCGGAGCACGATGGGAGATAGTAGATGGTTTCGCCTTTTGACAAAGTTTACAAATAGACAAGACTCTTTGAATTCTCTTTTCCATATTGTTAAAATAACAAGTCGTTCGAAGAATATGATAACTTTTTTGTGGACCAAAATGTGAGTAGCTGAAATGAATGTACCAAATGAGCTTATTAACAAAATCGTTTGGAATGCAAAGTACCCATAGCTTGTCATCAACAGTGCAGCGTTTGAAGACTATGTTGTTTCTAACCAGGTAATAATGCCGAATCTGTGTGTGTGTCTTTTCATGCCTTTTGCTCTTGACGTCTTTCCAAATCGGATCTTTATCTTGTTCATGAGCAATGTCCTTTAAAGATGTGGTGGTGAAGTTTTCAAAGGTGACTTTATGAATGTAAAGAATACTGAAATTTTTCTCGAGGTTGCCTTCTGTGTTACTTTTCTCAAGCCCAGCCGGTGCGCGTGACAGTGCGTCCGCAACAATGTTCTCCTTGCCGGGAATGTAGACTATTGTGAAGCGGAATTCTTGCAGAAACAATGCCCAACGTTTTAACCTGTCATGATTTAATTTTGAAGACATAAGAAATTGTAATGCATGATGATCACTGTATACTTTTACGTGCTTACCAGAAAGAAAGAAACGGAATTTGTTAAATGCCCAAACGATAGCTAAAGCTTCTAATTCAGTAACGGAATAATTGTTTCAGATTTTGTTAGCACTCAGCTAGCAAAAGCAATGGTTTTCTGAACAGTAGTGTCATTTTCTGTGGCTTCTTGAAATAAATGGGCACCAAGACCGACTTTAGAAGAATCCGTGCTAAGGCAGAAGTCTTGTGACAGATCTGGATGAGCTAGTATTGGCACGTTAAGTAGCGATTCTTTCAAAGAATTGAATTCCAACACTGCTTGTTCGTCCCAGTTCCAAATAGTATTTTTTCCAGTGAGAGAACAAAGTTTTGGTGTAACAAGAATTTGCATATTCAGAAAACGACGGTAAAAGTTTGCGATACCTAGAAAACTGCGGACTTGGTTTTTTGTGGATGGAACTGGAATGGCTCTGATTGCTTCTAACTTTTCAGGATCCGGCTGAATGCCTTCAGAAGAAATAATATGTCCCAAAAACCTCACCTTTCACCTACCGAATTCAGACTTTTCCAAGTTAACCGTAATTCCAGATTCTGCAAAAATACGTAACAAACTGTTGAGGATGCGATTATGTTATTCCCATGAAGCTTCTCCTATTAGAATATCGTCCACATATAAGGTGATGTGACGTTTTAAGAACTCAGGTAATATGAAATTTAGTCCGCGAATGAATGCTGCCGAAGAAATGTTCAAACCAAAAGGAAGTTTCCGACATTGATAACAAACGCCGAAACAAAGGAAAGCTGTGTATTTTCTACATTCTGGGTGAAGTTCGATCTGATAAAAGCTGGATCTGAGATCAATAGAAGACAACACTTTTACACCATTAAAATTTTGAAGAAGTTCTTCCAACATTTGCGGCCTGTCTGTTTCAGGAATAATGATAGTATTGACTTGTGTCGAATCTAAGACAAGCCTGATCGATCCATTTTTCTTCTCAACAACATGTAATGGATTGTTGTATGAGCTTACTGCAGGTTCAATAATGCCCTCGTCAAGCATAGATTGTATTTCTGTTCTAACACGGTCCCTATAATGTGCTGGAATTACATATGGTCTAACACAAAATTTAGTATGCTCACGAACACGAAATTGGTATTGAAATCCCTTGATTGTTCCTGTTTTATGAGTAATATCTGTGGAATGTGTTTGTAAAATCTCAAAAAGGTCCTGCCTATCAGTGTCATTACAATTCTCAATTGTCTGAATTTTATTCTGAATTAACTCATTAATTTCAAATATGCCGTCGATATCATCCCTGTCAGTACTTGCAGAGTGATTGTTAGTGTCTAGTTCCGTAGAAAATTCCGAACTGTTGTCCAACAGAAGGTAAAGCCGATTAATTTCTTCGTCATGGTTTGAGAGCCAATCTTCAAATCTCCAAGCTATTGACTTACATTCTTTCTCTAAACTTATTTCAGCATCATGAAAGTTTAAGATTGCTTTGTATTCATTCAAAAAGTCTACTCCCAATATAATTTCCGTCGACAATAATGGAACAATGAGAAAGTTCATAGAGAAGCTGTGGCTTTGACAAAAGAATTCTAAGTTGGTTTGTTGGTGTACATCTACACTTTTTCCAAAGATTGCACCTTGTAATTTAATCTTACGTAACGGAAGTGTGGGGAAATCGTTCGATTTGTTGCATTTGCTAAAGGCTGTTTCACTAATTACTGAAATGGGACTGTCAGAGTCAAGTACTGCCGTAAATTTTACGTCATTTACAGTAATGTGAATCTCAGGATATGCAATATTGTTATTTTTTACGTCGTGTTCCTGGAGTAAGACGTCCCTAATGTCTTCCATTTTTACGCAATTACTAGCTACGGCAGCTGCGTCTTTTGTTTCATAAGTACGTTTTGTGGCTGCCAGCGGTATGGGTCATTGCCTATTGTGTCTTTGTTGGCGCGCGTCGTTATTGGGATTTGGAGACCTAACTTCTACAAATCCACCTCGTCGAGAGGGCTCTGCTCTGTTTGAATCCCGCCAGTTCTGATGCAATTCAGGTCTGTCGTTACGATCATATCGTCTGTCGTCATGTCGGTAGATTCCATAGTTTCTTTCTTGTCGGTCACGTGGTGGAGAATTTCTCCCTGAATCGTAACTGCGCGCTGGACCGTTGCATCTGAAGTTATTCTGTCTCCCTTGATAATAATTATTTTGGTTCCCATATTGTCTGTTTCTCCGATTGTCTCTGTGATAGTCATTACCGCGGAGAAGTGATCTTTCCCTGTAATTATTACTACTCTGCCAACGGTTGTCATACGGGTGGTGTCTGTTTCGGTCACGATTTACGTTGAAAGAATAGTCTTGTCGTATATTATTTCTGTCATCGCGGAATTGTGACGGATGTGATCTGTAATTGTTGTGCTCCTGTTTCCGCGTTCCCCGATTGTCAGTGTCAATTTCCAGTTCTTGTAACAGCCCCTGAAAAGCCTCAATGTCTTCTTTGCAACGTCCTGCTAAAATAATATGTCATAAATGTTCAGGTAATTTGATTAAGCAAATGCGGATAAGTTCTGAGGGGCTGTATGGGTTTGTCAGGTACTGATTCTTGTGTAACATGTCTTCAAAATATTTCACAAGACTGGAAAATTCAGATTGTTCGAAATGTTTCATCATTATGATGCTATGTTTTACTCAGTCTTGTGTAGCTTGAGACCAATATGCTGAGATGAAGGCATGATAGAAATCTCCTTTATTGTGGCAATCGTGAATGACCGATCGCATTCTTACAGCTGGTTCATTCTCCAAGTAGCCACACATAAATTCTAACCTGTGCTCCAATGACCAGTTGGGAGGAAAACAATGAGAGAATTGATGGAGCCACGCTTGTGGATGAATGTCGTTGCCAGAATTCTTAAATGTTTTGAATTTACGTGTAGTACTGAACAGCTTATAGTCAAAATCATCATGTCGGCGAGTCGCATATCGGTCATTGTTACGTCGTGTCGGCGGTTCCATCTCAAAATTCAGTGCACCTTGCCAATTTCTTTCATAATTTCCGAAATGCCCTGTGTTATTATTTTGTGGCTTTTCCGTATTTCTAAGTTCCTCTTCCCATGTTGGAGCGCGAGTGTCCTCTGAAATATGAAATTTTTGTATTACTTGTGCCAACTGATCTTGTACTTCCCGGATTTCTATTTTGTATTGCGTATAAATTTGATTCTGATTTTGTTTGAATTTCTTAATTTGTTCATACTCTTCTGTGTCAGTGATGGCTACAGGTCTTGTGTCATTCAGATCATCATCTACCTTTGCAGATAAGTTAGTGAACTGATCCGAAAGTTCGGCTACTTTCTCCAATAGTGTACTTATTTCCTCAGTGTGTTTTTCTGAACCAAGTTTCAGAGTGTCCATTTGTGGTGAAATCGTATCTACTGTGTCCTTTAAGTTTTCTTGAGTTTTTGAATCGGTAGATGCTCCCTGCCGCCGTTGGATAAGCAGCTGAGCAGCAAGTCGTATACTCCTAGCTCACTCATTTGTTACATAGTTTAATTCTTAATTTCTTTGCGTGTTTTTGGTACTTGCATGGTTTAATTCATAACTTTCGGGCGTATTATAGTATTTGAGAGTGTAGCATCGCGTTTTAGTACCTGAATAGTGTAAATTCGCGTAGTCTCCTTCCGCCGCTGAGCAGTGTCAGCAGTGCGCAAGAAGCAGCATTACTGCATTTACTAGGCAATCTTGTATTTTAATAACCGTTTAAATTTTGTTGATTTGTTTGTGCTCTCTGTAGATTAGTTCAGACGTTCTTTGCAAAACAGTTTTTAGCATGGATAGGGACTGCAACTGCTGTGTTCGGATGCAGGCTGAGTTGGCATCCCTTCGCTCCCAGCTTCAGGCAGTGTTGGCTTCGGTCACACAGCTTGAGGCTGTTGCCAATGGGCATCACTGTGGGGGTCCGGATGGGGGTTTGTCGGGGACGGCCAGCTCGTCCCACGCATCCCCTGATCGGACTACGACTGTGGTTGCCTGGGATACTGCCCGCATTGAGGCTGATCCCTCACCTGTGGTAGAGTGGGAGGTCGTCTCAAGGTGTGGCAGGGGGCGAAAGACATTCCGGAGGGCTGAACGGAAAGCCTCTCCAGTTTGTCTGACGAACCGGTTTCAGGCTCTGTCTCAGGCTGATACTGATCTTCGGCCTGACATGGCTGCTTGTCCTGTTCCAGAGGTTGCCCCTCAGTCTGCAAGATCCGGGCAGTCGCAGAGGGTGGGCTTACTGGTAGTTGGGAGCTCCAACGTCAGGCGCGTAATGGGGCCCCTTAGGGAAATGGCAGCAAGAGAGGGGAAGAAAACCAATGTGCACTCCGTGTGCATACCGGGGCGAGTCATTCCAGATGTGTAAAGGGTCCTTCCGGATGCAATGAAGGGTACAGGGTGCACCCATCTGCAGGTGGTCGCTCATGTCGGCACCAATGATGTGTGTCGCTATGAATCGGAGGAAATCCTCTCTGGCTTCCGGTGGCTATCTGATTTGGTGAAGACTGCCAGTCTCGCTAGCGGGATGAAAGCAAAGCTCACCATCTGCAGCATCGTCGACAGGACTGACTGCAGACCTTTGGTACAGAGCCGAGTGGAGGGTCTGAATCAGAGGCTGAGACGGTTCTGCGACCGTGTGGGCTGCAGATTCCTCGACTTGCGTCATAGGGTGGTGGGGTTTCGGGTTCCGCTGGATAGGTCAGGAGTCCACTACACGCAACAAGCGGCTACACGGGTAGCAGGGGTTGTGTGGCGTGGGCTGGGCGGTTTTTTAGGTTAGATGGCCTTGGGCAAGTACAGAAAGGGCAACAGCCTCAACGGGTGCGGGGCAAAGTCAGGACATGCGGGGACCAAGCAGCAATCGGTATTGTAATTGTCAACTGCCGAAGCTGCGTTGGTAAAGTACCAGAACTTCAAGCGCTGATAGAAAGCACCGAAGCTGAAATCGTTATAGACACAGAAAGCTGGCTTAAGCCAGAGATAAATTCTGCCGAAATTTTTACAAACGTACAGACGGTGTTTAGAAAGGATAGATTGCATGCAACCAGTGGTGGAGTGTTCGTCGCTGTTAGTAGTAGTTTATCCTGTAGTGAAGTAGAAGTGGATAGTTCCTGTGAATTATTATGGGTGGAGGTTACACTCAACAACCGAACTAGGTTAATAATTGGCTCCTTTTACCGACCTCCCGACTCAGCAGCATTAGTGGCAGAACAACTGAGAGAAAATTTGGAATACATTTCACATAAATTTTCTCAGCATGTTATAGTCTTAGGTGGAGATTTCAATTTACCAGATATAGACTGGGACACTCAGATGTTTAGGACGGGTGGTAGGGACAGAGCATCGAGTGGCATTATACTGGGTGCACTATCCGAAAATTACCTCGAGCAATTAAACAGAGACCCGACTCGTGGAGATAACATCTTGGACCTACTGATAACAAACAGACCCGAACTTTTCGACTCTGTATGTACAGAACAGGGAATCAGTGATCATAAGGCCGTTGCAGCATCCCTGAATATGGAAGTTAACAGGAATATAAAAAAAGGGAGGAAGGTTTATCTGTTTAGCAAGAGTAATAGAAGGCAGATTTCAGACTACCTAACAGATCAAAACGAAAATTTCTGTTCCGACACTGACAATGTTGAGTGTTTATGGAAAAAGTTCAAGGCAATCGTAAAATGCGTTTTAGACAGGTACGTGCCGAGTAAAACTGTGAGGGACGGGAAAAACCCACCGTGGTACAACAACAAAGTTAGGAAACTACTGCGAAAGCAAAGAGAGCTCCACTCCAAGTTTAAACGCAGCCATAACCTCTCAGACAAACAGAAGCTAAACGATGTCAAAGTTAGCGTAAGGAGGGCTATGCGTGAAGCGTTCAGTGAATTCAAAAGTAAAATTCTATGTACCGACTTGACAGAAAATCCTAGGAAGTTCTGGTCTTACGTTAAATCAGTAAGTGGCTCGAAGCAGCATATCCAGACACTACGGGATGATGATGGCATTGAAACAGAGGATGACACGCGTAAAGCTGAAATACTAAACACCTTTTTCCAAAGCTGTTTCACAGAGGAAGACAGCACTGCAGTTCCTTCTCTAAATCCTCGCACAAACGAAAAAATGGCTGATATTGAAATAAGTGTCCAAGGAATAGAAAAGCAACTGGAATCACTCAATAGAGGAAAGTCCACTGGACCTGACGGGATACCAATTCGATTCTACACAGAGTAAGCGAAAGAACTTGCCCCCCTTCTAACAGCCGTGTACCGCAAGTCTCTAGAGGAACGGAGGGTTCCAAATGATTGGAAAAGAGCACAGATAGTCCCAGTCTTCAAGAAGGGTCGTCGAGCAGATGCGCAAAACTATAGACCTATATCTCTGACGTCGATCTGTTGTAGAATTTTAGAACATGTTTTTTGCTCGAGTATCATGTCGTTTTTGGAAACCCAGAATCTACTATGTAGGAATCAACATGGATTCCGGAAACAGCGATCGTGTGAGACCCAACTCGCTTTATTTGTTCATGAGACCCAGAAAATATTAGATACAGGCTCCCAGGTAGATGCTATTTTTCTTGACTTCCGGAAGGCGTTCGATACAGTTCCGCACTATCGCCTGATAAACAAAGTAAGAGCCAACGGAATATCAGACCAGCTGTGTGGCTGGATTGAAGAGTTTTTAGCAAACAGAACACAGCAAGTTGTTATCAATGGAGAGACGTCTACAGACGTTAAAGTAACCTCTGGCGTGCCACAGGGGAGTGTTATGGGACCATTGCTTTTCACAATATATATAAATGACCTAGTAGATAGTGTCGGAAGTTCCATGCGGCTTTTCGCGGATGATGCTGTAGTATACAGAGAAGTTGCAGCATTAGAAAATTGTAGCGAAATGCAGGAAGATCTGCAGCGGATAGGCACTTGGTGCAGGGAGTGGCAACTGACCCTTAACATAGACAAATGTAATGTATTGCGAATACATAGAAAGAAGGATCCTTTATTGTATGATTATATGATAGCGGAACAAACACTGGTAGCAGTTACTTCTGTAAAATATCTGGGAGTATGCGTGCGGAACGATTTGAAGTGGAATGATCATATAAAATTAATTGTTGGTAAGGCGGGTACCAGGTTGAGATTCATTGGGAGAGTGCTTAGAAAATGTAGTCCATCAACAAAGGAGGTGGCTTACAAAACACTCGTTCGACCTATACTTGAGTATTGCTCATCAGTGTGGGATCCGTACCAGATCGGTCTGACGGAGGAGATAGAGAAGATCCAAAGAAGAGCGGCGCGTTTCGTCACAGGGTTATTTGCTAACCGTGATAGTGTTACGGAGATGTTTAATAAACTCAAGTAGCAGACTCTGCAAGAGAGGCGCTCTGCATCGCGGTGTAGCTTGCTCGCCAGGTTTCGAGAGGGTGCGTTTCTGGATGAGGTATCGAATATATTGCTTCCCCCTACTTATACCTCCTGAGGAGATCACGAATGTAAAATTAGAGAGATTAGAGCGCGCACGGAGGCTTTCAGACAGTCGTTCTTCCCGCGAACCATACGCGACTGGAACAGGAAAGGGAGGTAATGACAGTGGCACGTAAAGTGCCCTCCGCCACACACCGTTGGGTGGCTTGCGGAGTATAAATGTAGATGTAGATGTAGAATTTTAGCTTGCAAGGTGTCGTGATTTTCATGAACAATAGTTTGCAGTTCTTTTATGGCTGCTTCGTGATTCTGTAATGCATTTTCATGCCGCGAAAAAATAGGTTGGAAATGCTCACAAATTTGTGTTTTTACGTCATTACAGACTTTTTGACATTTCGATTCAATGTTACGTAACTCAGTAGTTAAATCTTCACGTGTTTGTTCAAGCGTATGTTGCACTGAGTCAAACTTTTGAAGCTTTTCTTCCATTGCGTCTAACTGTTGCTGTGTTTGTCTCTGGTGTTGTTCCATTGTGTCTAACTTTTGAAGATTTTGTTCCATTGTGTCTAACTGTTGCTGTGTTTGTCTCTGGTGTTGTTCCATTGTGTGTAACTTTTGAAGTTTTTGTCCCATTTGTTGCATTAATTGTAATAACAATGCACTGGTGTCTGAAACATGTTCCTCAGTGCTTTTCGGCAGTGAATTTGCACCGGCAACATTCACATTTTGACAAGCGGAAAATGTGTCTTGACTCATTTGAGAAAAGGGTGAGAACCCAAAACCTGAGTCTACAGTATTTGCAATATTGTGTTCTGTCATTCCCGATTCCTGAGGCGAGCTGTTGCCGACCGATCGATCGATAGTGCTTCCCTGTTCACTACCTGTTTCACTGTCTACACCGTTATTTGACGCCCTCTCCATTTCCCTATGCACAGTTACCAAATTACTACTTTGAATATTAGTTAATTCATTACATGGTGGCGCTAACACACTGCTTTCGCCTTCACTGTCATTTCTCAGTTTACTTTGGAGCCTAGTATTACGTTTTTCAAACGCCATTATTGTCACAATATTTCACACGACAACACAGAAATGCACAATTTGAAGAGCAAAAATAAGAGAACACACTAACATAGCATTGAAAATAATATCTCGTTAATTGCAACCGCAGCAGCGAAATACTTGGTGCAAATCTACATGCATGCCACAACTGTTTTACTGTACAACAATGAAAGGCTGCAACTATAAAGGAGATTCTCTCTACAATTACACGCTAGCAATAAACAATAGCTACACTAATTACACAAACTACAAGAAAAAAATCAGAAGATTCCAGTGAGGTATCCTGGCAGGGTTGCCATATGAAACGTCCCCTTTTGAACAATTATACATGACTGTGCTTAAACTGACATACAATATTTTTAGCGCAACACAATCTGACTTTCAAAAATCCCTACAAAAGAATGGCCCTGACTAACATTAACCTATACGTTTCGCAAATCACTTACCTCACAAAAATCTTGGTTACTCGAACTACTGCAATACAGCGAGCACCACTACTGCCAGCTAAATAAAAGATTCAAACTACGGAAGGCACTAACTACTGATAGGGATAGTTAGCAAAAGAAAGATATTAATAGAGAACAAACAATGTATTTACCTTAATATCATCAAAAGTCATAATATATATAGGAGTTCATAACATCCATTCTTACAAGTATCAAAACTCCGCCATTTCTCTCTCCACATCCACCACTGCTGGCGGCTCACCTCCAACTGCGCAACGCTACGCGCTGTTCACATCCAGCTGCCGCTGCCCAACACTACAACGGCAGACAACAATGCAAACTATCCACAGACTGCACACAGCACAGCCAGTGATTTTCATACAGAGCGCTATGTAACATTGCCAATAAGAAAACATAAACAGCCTACTTACACAATACCTCCTCATTAGCACCACATTTCGAAAGCTCCTATTCTCTTCTTGTCAAAACTAATTATCGTCCATGTTTCACTTCCATACATGGCTACACTCCATATAAATACTTTCAGAAACGACTTCCTGACACTTAAATCTATTTCTCTTCTTCAGAAACGCTTTCCTTGCCATTGCCAGTCTACATTTTATATCCTCTCTACTTCGACCATCATCAGTTATTTTGCTCCCCAAATAGCAAAACTCATTTACTACTTCAAGTGTCTCATTTCTTAATCTAATTCCCTCAACATCACCCGACTTAATTCGACTACATTTCATTATCCTCGTTTTGCTTTTGTTGATATTCATCTTATATCCTCCTTTCAAAACACTGTCCATTCCATTTAATTGCTCTTCCAAGTCCTTTGCTGTCTCTGACAGAATTAAAATGTCATCGGCGAACCTCAAAGTTTTTATTACTTCTCCATGGATTTTAATACCTACTCTGAATTTTTCTTTTGTTTCCTTTACTGCTTGCTCAATATACAGATTGAATAACATCGGGGAGAGGCTACAACCCTGTCTCACTCCCTTCCCAACCACTGCTGCCCTTTCATGTCCCTCGACTCTTATAACCGCCATCTGGTTTCTGTACAAATTGTAAATAGCCTTTCGCTCCCTGTATTTTACCCCTGCCACCCGTAAGAAAATTATGCCACACTGTATTCGCATCTGGGAGGACGACTTTTCAAACCCGTCTCTGGCCATTCTGATTTAGGTTTTCCGTGATTTCCCTAAATCGTTCCAGACAAATGCTGCGATAGTTCCTTTGAAAGGGCATTGCCGATTTCCTTCCCCATCCTTCCCTAATCCGAGCTTGTGCTCCGTCTCTAATGACCTCGTTGTCGATGGACGTTAAACATTAATGTCATCCTCCATAATTCTTCAGTAAATTTAGAACCAAAATTTAGAGGAATATACTGTACAATTTTGGACCTAGTAGTGCGCCAGTTACGTCATAGATTTACAAACTTGGACTCCCTGTTAGCTTTGGAACTTTTAAACATACATAATTGGGACCAATATACCCCCTCAGTCCAAGTTGTACCGACAGTGGAACATATATATAAAGGGATAAAAGTTAACATTTTGGTTTTAATGCTTCAGGCGTTCGAAATTTTCCCCTCCCTCTTCTCCCACTCTCGGAGCGTTCATTTGACGATGTAACTGTCAGAAAAGTATTACTTTGGGATGCTGTTCAACTTGCACGTCTCATTCGCTTGAACTTTGGTTATGTCGTCAAAGCGCTGTCGATGCGAATTTCTGCAAGCTATCGTTACGTGGTATGTTCGTCTTGAAACACCAAAGCTCGTGACGTGTGATGATTTTTTACTGAAAATAATTATCCATGTTTGGCATTCCAAACAAGTCATGGCAGGCATCCACACATCTTTGTTTTTGTTCAGGAGTCAGGGTGTGTGGGACAAACACTGCACACACTTTCTGGAGAATGTCTTGAACACTTGATGTAGAGACTGTGCTTCACTGTTAGTGTAACACAACTTTTGCACACTACAGCCACACACCCTTCTACTTAACACTGCCTGCTTACAACTGATGGGTTGAAAACGCGTGTGTTGTTTGCAGTTGTTAGTTCTAGCTGCCATCGTAGTTACTGCACTGTCGTCAAGTTTAAGCAAGGAGTAAAATCAGTCTTGGAACTTTTTGTGCAGACACAGTAAACATTATTACTCTGAACTTGCATTCAATCACTAAAATACTGCTATGAACATTTTTTTTTACTTTTTACGATCGCAGCTAATCATTGGGTGTTTTTCTGGAAATACGCGTCGTAAAAGTGGTGGTGATTCGTTGAAGTTTATAGGCAAGTGGACGCCAGACTGCATAGTGTTAAACGGTAAAATTCTTTGAACATACGAGGGGCATTTAATAAATAACACAACACACTTTCTGCTGTCGGCCAGTTTCGGTTGAAAAAAAATGCAGATTTTATAGTGGGACATCGTGGAATATTCCCACTTTATCCCTATAGTTTTATGAAGTTTTGATAGGTGTCGACACTATACGTCTTCTTCAGCAATCTGTAACAGAGATGCATTCCAAGCAGAGAACTGTCATTGAGTTTCTGTTGGCGGGAAACCAGAGCATCATAGATATTCATAGGTGCTTGTGGAATGTCTACAGAGACTTGGCAGTGAACAAAAGCACTGTGAGTTGTTGGGTGAGGCATATGTCACCACTGCAATGAGGTCGCACAAACCTGTCTGTTCTCCCCTGAGCCGACTGGCCGCACACAGCTGACTCCAGCAATGTTGTAACATGCAGACACTCTCATTCGTGGTGATCGACAGTTCACAATCAAGCACCTCACTGCTAAACTGGAAATCTCCATTGATAGTGCTGACCTGGATCTCACACTTTCTGACTTTAATTTGTTTGGCCCAATGAAGGGATGCTCTCTGCTGCAAGCAGTACATGGATGATGGGGAGGTTATTAATTCACCAAGACGTTAGCTCTGACATTTGACCAGTGGAGTGGTACCATGCAGGCATACAGGCCAACAGTGGGATGTCGACTGTAGTAAAATTATGTTCAGTAGGCGTCCATGAGTTCTGCAAATTACGGAACAAAAAAGGAGCATCTTTTTTAAAAACAGAAATTAGTAATGTTATTAAAACAAACCGAATCATGTGTGTCTATGTGTTGAGATAGTTGGAATAGCGGCCATTGTAAGTGTTCTCGTAGCAACTATGACAAATTTTACTACAGTCGACATCTCGTAGGCGTTGACACAAAATAATACGAACCGGTTATCACTTTACGTAATTATTTTTGATGTATGTTAACAATTCCTTTGCTGTTTGAATAAGTGCTGGATGTCGTGCATAGCCTATGTTTAATTTCTCTAAAGTACGATGAATATTTTTGGTATAAGTGGCACTATTACCTGTCCTTCCTCATGATGGTTTCTCGATGTTTGATGTATACTACCTGTTCGCACCTTATATTTTCAAATTTATTTCAAATACACAATTAGAATTATAGGTACTTCTTAAGTCTGCTTGTATTTCATATGGGTCCCACTACTACTGTAAGTTATGTAAAACCAAATTAGTTTATTAATATTCAAAACCGGTTGCTTGGCAACTTTTTTACTGTTTTATCAACCTGTGAATGTACATATGGGTTCTGACCCAGTGCTTATGAGGAAGCGTATAACCAGTTATGGGATGAATGATATGTACATTATCACGCCGTTAAATATGATAACAAAATTGATACTCTACACCCTCAAAACTTTTGTTGTTGTTGTTGTTGTTTTGAATATTATTTAATGTCATATGAATTGTTACTTAGTGGCTTTTTCGTACTATTACTATTTTATACATTTGACTTCTCAGTTTTAACGTAATATTTACGTAAATCAAGAACGATGTACTTCTAACCTCCCACGCCAAATGATGGGGCTATGTTTTACAATAAGCAACCGTGTATATTTGATGTCATGTATGTATGGGTTCTGACCCAGTGCTTATGCGGAAGACTCTAATCACTGTTATAACACTGCTAGCTTGCCCAAAGGGACAAACGAGACGTACATCAGCATGTCGGTTAAATATGATAGCAAAATTGTTTATCCACACCTACAAACATTTTTGTAATGAACATTGTGTTTCACGGCATTTTAATTATTAAGTAATGGCAGTTTCGTACTGTTATTATTTTTTATATATTTGACTCCTTAGTCTTAACGTAACATTTTACGTAAATCACGAACGTTGTACTTCTAACTTCCCACGCCAGATGGTGGGTATTATGTTTTTTTTTTAAAAAAACCTGTGTTACACCTCATTTCATGTTATTCATTTATTATTCTTTTTCATTATCTTTTGCTCTTTTATATGTCCTGCACTCTGACAACTTATCATCGATCTGTTTTATGTTTTATAAGTTTGTTTTTTTAAAAAACAATACGCCAATGTATTTTAGATATTTCCTTCCCCCGTCGTCTGCTATGTGTTGTACGCACATTTTAAATTTGAATTACTGCACGATTCACAAATGCACAAGAGTTATTTAGTGTTAATATCTCGCAAACCAGTAATACTATGTCTTCACGTGACACATGTCACATAGAGGGCGTGTCAAGTCCCGTCACACCGAGGTCTGCTGAACAAGTGCATGTAAACAGCGACCTCAGTCTATGTGATCGCTGTAAGCTTATTGACACCAGTGCTTACTAATTTAAGTTATACAGTATATTACAGGTATGTTCCTAACAAGTGTTATGTTCATATGCAGATGTAATTGTGATTTTCTGTTTTATACTCTCTGATCGTAATGTGAAAAAATTTTTAACTTCTAGCACTGAAGATGGTCACTAAGTGACCGAAAATCGATTTTGCGATAGTAAACAAAAATATACGACCAATGCTGTCTCTCCTTCCATGCTGTAATTATGCTGGAAAGCGTTGATACTGAAGAGCATAGCACCAGAGGACACTGTTGACTTTCCCCACCTCCACCACCACCCCTACCCCACTAACCCACATTCCCATCCCTTCCCCACTATCAAGTGTTTACTGTGAACTATGTGTTCAATGGATGAGATGTCTGTGCTGGAGAAGGAGGAGTTTAACGGTATATTAGCTGTAATTATGCTGCACAGTGCTTGGAAAGCGATGATACTGAAGAGCATATGAAGAATTCGAGAAAAGTCCAGTTAGTGTTCTGAACTGCCAGAGGCAAGACGTTCACCAACCCCAGCGCAAGCATCCATGAGCACAATTGAGGAACGAGGAAACGCTGGTGATGAGCAGGGATGAATTTAATAAGTGTACTACATGCAAGCACAGAGCTGAGGACTGTATCCATAGCCCCCTACTCAATGAGTGGAAAGAAAATTTAACAGATGAGTGTAGAATGAATACAAATAATGTCATTGGTGCGGGATTGGCTGAAATGCACTACTGGACTCATACAGATGTGCTGGAACTGCCCAACTACTCTGAAATTACCAGAGCTGTTTGGGTGTTGAGTGAGTGGGTTCGTAATGTCACCACCAGAGGGCGCTGTTGTTCACCCTCCCACATTCCTCAGGAGCCAACAGGAACACAGGAACATTATATCCGGTCACATGATCACTATGTCAGGTATATAGGGCGGACATGACAGCTATCCAGTCCTAATCAGTCTGTGGAAGAAGAAGAACCATGCAGCGTAGTCAGCAGCAGTCGAGATCGTGCATCACAATGCAGCAGCATAATAGGAAGAACCATAAAATTAAGTGTACATAATTATTAAGCTTCTCTGCAATTCAGTTTTTTTTTCTTTGCTCAACTCCATTTTCGTTGCCTGTATGGCTACTTACTGCTTCTTTTTCTCTGTTCAGTAGTGATCTCTGACGGGTCCAGACCAGGAGCAGCAACGATCACTGACTTGTTAGGGGCTGCAGCGACCTTCAGCAAGTCAGGAGAAGCTTCAGTATCGGCGTAATGGGATCCTGTTGCGCACCTGGTTAGCTTTGCTGGAGCAGGACAACTATGTGCTGTTGTCTGTACTACTCAATGACTTCTGTAACGAAGATGCAAAGGCAGTTCCTGACTCGCAGAAGTGTGCAGGTGGTACTACCATACATGAAACAGATCAGTACTGGCTGCCGACATACGAGCCATCTCAGAAGATTCCGAAGTCATTGCAGGAAGAACGAGAAGCTAGCAGTTCCACCTAGCGCTCTAACTCTTTTCGCTTTAACATCTGGAGATTCAAAGATTTTAAATAATCATATCCCTGGTACTCTCACCCTCGCTTACACCCGTCTGATGGCATGCCATTAATATCGTATTCATAGACAATTATTGAAATAATCATGAGAGACCCTTTGTATCGTGAGTAATTTTTTTCCCGCAGCCGAATTATACTCGTCACATAACCGTTATAGTCGGTTCCAAGACGTTTCTGTAGGCTTAGAACAGGCTAGGCAATCATTTCCTCTTATACCAAAATGGGTGGTAACCGTCGTCAAATGACTGAAATTCTGCGCTAATTGCATTCTTTCTCTCAGTTGCCACATTTCGCTGATGGAAGTAAGTCACTTGGAATTCCGGTGTATTGCTCTCAAGCTAATCCCACTGAAAACTGTCGGGCTATGGGGGCAGCAGGATGTTTCGCTCTTCTCTCCATTTCCACAACGCCTTTGCCAGCGGACTTCATATGAACGGCTGCTACCGGGTCGGAAACCTTCGCCCGCACATCACGGCTGTACTGCTCGCGGCCGACAATCCATCGCTCGCCATCCCAAGCAGCTGTTAATGATTCCAGTTTCGCAAAAGTTGTCCTATCTTTCTAACGACTGGATGCTTAAATGTCGCTGGGGTAAATACCAGGGTGTTGAAAAATATGTGTCCCCTCATCTCTCCTGCAAATATAAACCTTCTGATATGTGTTTTCGAAGTATAGCAGAAATGCTAACACAGTGAGGAAACCCTCCATGGGGCTCGCCACTATTTGGCAGGTACATGCTTAGCTACCATGGGGCCCCAGCCTTTGCAGCATTTTTTCCCTTCCATGCTGCAAGTCTATGCTCTTGGTGTTCTCTTCCCCCTCCCTTGGGGAATATGTCTGGGCTGTGTTTGGAAATTATTCTGTATTTTCGGTAGTCAACATCAGAATAATCTCCATTGTTTTTCATTCCTTTTTTCCTTCTTCGTTCACCTTCTCCTGTCCTTCCTCTTCTTCTGTGTTTGAGGTTCCTCTTTTTCTTCTTCCTCCCTGTTCCTGAAGGCCAGCCCACGAGTCTGATGCATAACAAATGACTGGGTAACGCGTAATTCCCAGCCCTGGGTCGGCAGGTAGGGTTCGCATGTACCTCTGGTACAGGCCAGGCCCAGGGAAAGGTGACTGCCGGAGTTGCTACCTTCCCTAATTGCCGATTGGTCCCTCTTTCAGGCGTTAGGGAGGTGTGGCCTCAGTGTGAACAATTACCTAAGGCGGGTGCGTCCCTTTCTGAAGAGGACCCCCAGTTGGAAGGAGTGTGTCATCGGAGATGATGGCAATCATGGGGGATTTTCTCGCAATGAGCCAATCATTTCCACAACCAACGGCCACAAAACGTAAACGGATTGAGGCTAACGATTCAAAGACCCTCCCAGCTGCACCATGCTCCCTTGTGGTTTCACGTACTGAAGACGGTCAGCATTTTGCTACAGTAATTCCGTTTATTATTCAGAAAGGTGTTGATACAATTGCTGGCCCTGTGAAATCCTGATCTCGTTTACACAATGGACCTTTGCTTTTGGAGACTACTTCTGATTCTCATGCACAACGACTGCTTGCAGCTTCACTCTACTCGATGGTTTGACTGAGGCAAAAATCCAAATGTACCTCTATGATCAGGGTGTCATTGCAGTCCATCAGGCGATGAAAAAAGCAGATCGCTCTTTAGTGCCCGCACGCACTCTCTTTCTCACTTTTCATTGAGTGGTTCTTCCATCTAAGATCAAAGCAGGTCATGAAGCTATTACTGCCAGACCATATATTCCGAGCCTGATGTGCTGCTACCAGTGTCATCATTACAACCACACTCGAGAGTCCTGTCAACACCCAGCCAAAAGTGTAATCTGTGGTAGGGATGCTCCCAAGGGCGATTGTCCATCTGCTTCTCAACTGCTGCAGTAACTGCAATAGCGACCGTACCTCCTCCTCTTCCTGCGATTGTCCCAAGTAGCTCGATGAGCAGGCTATTCAGGATATCCGGCTGAAGAAAAAAGAGCCTTACCTTGTCGCTCGCAGGTTGTTGGATAGTCAGTTTTACCATCTGGTTCTTACATTACTGTGTAACGTCCCCTTAGAAAAATTTATGAATTACTGTGCTGGTAAATCCCTATGTTATTTGATTTTCAAACAGCTGAGCAGAACTGAACGTACTCAGACATTCACTAAAGTGACACACAATATTTTTTAGCGCAACGCAATCTGACTGTCAATAATCCCTACAAGAGAATGACCCTGACTAAATTAACCTATACGTTTCACAAATCACTTACCTCACAAAAATCTTCGTTACTCTAGCTACTGCAATACAGCGAGCGCCACTACTGCCAGCTAAATAAAAGATTCAAACTACTGAAGGCACTAACTACTGATAGACATAGTTAGCAAATGAAAGATTTTGATAGAGAATGTATTTACCTTAATAGTGTTAAAAAGTCATAATATTATAGTAGTTCATGACATCCATTCTTACAAATGTACTGTTTCTGATGTACACACGTCCAGATCATCCGCTCTCAAAAATCCGCCATCTCACTACCCCACATCCACCACTGCTGGCGGCTCACCTCCAACTGCGCAATGCTACGCGCTGTTAACAGCCAACAGCCCAACACTACAATAGCGAATATTACAACAATGCCACCCAGCCACAAACTGCACACAGTACAGCCAGTGATTTTCATACAGAGCGCTACGTGGCGTTACCAATATAAAAACCTCGACAGCCTACTTACATAGCCCCCATGCTCCCCATAAAAAATTTTACAAATTGTTTTGGGCAGTGGACAATACATATTTGAAAATATTTTTTATAATTACAATAACAAAGAAATCAAATGCACACACTTATTGATACAATGTTGGTCAAAAGCTAAAATTTTCTTACAGTCCGTAAAGACAGTCCTGATCATTCATCACAGTAAAAATGCAGTGTTTTCCTGAAAGTCTGAGCAGTAAAAGAAAATGCACACAGAACTTGTGGATTTCCATGCAGTCTTGAAGAAGTAGTGATGTGCTTCCAACAGAAAGACAGAGCTGACTCTTGACATGCCGGCAGGTAATAGGCCACAACAGAGGAAACCCACTGCAGAGTCAGTCTAAGTTTTGAAGAATGTTGGTAGGTAGGTCATCAAAGAGCAGACCCACTGTAGTCCTGGTAGAGATTACGGTATAGGCGGGCCACCAGAGGTGCAGACCCACTGCAGTCCTTGTAGAAATTATGGTATTGGTGAGTCATCAAAGGTGTAGACCCACTGTAGTCCTTGTAGCGATGGCTAGCAGCCATCCGTTCCGACTGTGCAGGTGCACAATCACCATCAAAGAGTCTTGTGGAGAATATAGCAAGTCCATAAACCACCACTTGTGCACTCACAAAAAAATTTTTTTTGAAATGTCCTTAGAACCAGCAATGCTGTTAACCAGTCCCTTGATGAATTATTAACACACATCCAAACACTAACAGTCCTCTTTTATCACATATTGTGCATATACTATGACCAACAGAAATATGTGCAGTGAAGTGAATGCTTACAAGTTACTTAATTTGATGAACTAGTGTCAATTACAATTTTATAACATGAGAATACAATAACAAAGGTACAAAATACATCATTAAAGAACATAACAATACAGATAACATTTGTAGAAGTACAGGCTTTACAAAAGAATAGAAATAACATATACATCAGTGTTACAGGAATTATGACATAAGTACATACATAAAAGATCAGAATAACTTTTGAAACATCAACTTCACACATGAGCAACAAAACAGAAAAGATAAATAATGTCTAAACATCTTTACAAAGTAAATAACATAGTATTAGAAAAATTCTACAACATAACTCTCATCAGCTAAACATATAAAGACAGGAAAAAGACAAATACACAAGGGTACATAAGCACATAGCAGAATAATACAAAAGGAAAGACAGGGTTAGTTTTCAGTGTAACATTTGGTACTGCGGTCCAACCCAAAACTTCATTCCATAGATCTTTCCTCTTATTTCAACATTTGTTTCCACCAAAAAAATCCAATCCAAGCATGCTTTCTGTATTTATATGTTCACATATTTCTTACCTCATTATTTATTTTCCATTATCTTACCTCATCATTTATTTCCAAGAAAATCCTACATAAACCTGTTGTCCCTAAACCCTACTTTTTTGTTCATATCCTCTTTCAAAAATATTTTTGGGCCAAACCATTTTCTTATAGCTTCTCAATGCATTTCTTCCAATTCATCACAACTCGTTTTCTTATATAGCCTACCCCCTCTTAAGCTAACTTAAATCTACTGAGCTCAGATGCTAAACTAAGGGACGAGGCAATGCAGCAGCACAAAACAATTAACACAAAAAGCAATGTATAAAAAATGTAAATTGACAAAGCAAGCAGCAGAAGATCTAAATTGGCAAAGCAACTGCAATATTACAACTAATATAAGGCAATGTGCAGCAAACAAGAAAAATAAAAGAGTAGTAAAACTGAGTTAATAGAGTAATACAAAGTGACATTCAGTAGCACTATGCCTGGCAAACAGCAGCAGCAAATGTAATAACTTATATCTAAACATGACAAACCCACAACAGAAAAAATAGTACACTAAAGACAACAATGTAGATAAGGGAAATGTATATTCCCATCTTAATGTCTATGTAATTAAAGTGGTACACCACAAAAACTTATTCTACAAAAAATTACCAAGTACTTGAAAAGAAAGTTATGTATGCAGTTACTGTTATTAGTCCCTTCTTATTGTTCTTTCCTTTCCAAGTGCTCCTTTTTCGAAGAATGTGGATCATAAAATTATTATTTAATAGATCTATTGACAGAAAGTGTTCACATTACCAAATGCATTTAATTTTATTTTATAAAACCAATGCTGCAACTCAGCTGGAAAACAGATATCAAATGAAATAAGCAACTATGTACAAAGCATAAAAATATCATTCAATAGTCATGTGGCATTTCATAAGTTAGTAGAAATTCTCTCAATTCTCGTAGAAAGACACTTGTCATAATCAGGTGTGCAGATGTACGAATATTTCCCATCAATTCATAAGCATTTCAGTACGTAGCACAAAGTACATGCTCCACAGTATAATCATATGTTTCCTTGTAATAGCGTGTCATATTTGCGATGCTTTCGACAAGGAAATGTCAATAGCGACGATAATGGCCTCTTTTTTTTTCTCCACCTAATGGCTTTCTTTTGTCAGACAACTATCTCTCAGCTGGGCACCAAAAACGCTTTACGTCAAGGTGACCTACCTTCCTTACCGAAATATTTACGACATCAGCTTCCGCTACAGTGACAGTCTCATATAAAAATTTCACAGGTTGAAAATTTGCGCTACAAATGTGTAGAAACAAAATCCTGTAAATATAATAGTGTCCAAAAAATTTTCGTCGGCATTGTGGTACATTCACGCATTTACACACATTTCATAACTCTTAAAGTATGAGTCTTGGTTTCCAACATCCTTTTCCACAAATCAGAGTCCCTAACCACTACTCAATTTTCCTCACCTTATTACACATATACATATTCGTCGACACTTCTTCAATATTTCATCATAACAAATATGTAGCATAATCAAATTCCTCATATAGCATCAGCTTATTGATCATAAAAATACCTCAACAGCAAAATACACATGGTCGTCGTAATAATAACATCATAATACCTCAGTCAAATCTCAAAAACTTCGTAACTTCCTACAATAATTTCAAAACCTAAAAAATATTCTCTGCTCATTTCAATAGTGTCATCTACCTCAAACGTACTTTAAAAATCATGATCTCATAACAAATACATCATTCAAAGCTCTCATAGCATCACAATGGTTCCGAAAAAATGTGAACCGTTCACAAAGTGCAGACAAAAATACAATTTCATAAGTGTGAAATTATCCAACTGTGTAATTACGTAAATATCTGTCGTTGACTTAGTAAAAAAAAAGTTTGTTTCTCTGTTAAATAATCAGATAGCTGTGTAATTCTGTGTTAGAGAAATATGGTACGATGTGTAAAGTTGTATAAGCAAATACCATATTAGCTAGGGCTCCTTGTGCTTGCCAAACACATGGTACACAAAGTAAGTGTGTATCTCCCTGAGGATTAATGTAATTATACCCTCAGGTGTTACAGATTACAGCAATGGAATGAAATGTATCATGGAAAACTTTCTTCGTAATTCAAAAATCTTGAAAAATAAATGGTTTAAGTACAAAATTAATCACTCAAATGCGTGTCCTGTAGTGCTTAATGTGCGTCTTGCTGTAAGATAATCCTGTGGAAGTGTCGTAGGTATCGTCCTCTGTAAGCAAAGTTCTGCTGAAGTCAATGTACTTACCTCATGATAAACAAAAGTGAAATGATTTGCGTATGGATATCGTAGTTATTACTTCCCTTACCGTGATCAAGAGAGTACTATAATGTAACGTATTGTTGTGCTACAGAAAAGGCTGTTTCATTGAAGCTATACCAGAAAAGTTACTACTAAAACATTATTTACTTTCCAGAATAATACAGAAAAACTGTGCAGATATGAAACAGATACACCGCAAAAGCAGCAATGTAAATTGTGTCACATATTAGTAGCGTCGTGATATAATCGTGTAGCTGTCAAAGAAACCAAATACTAAGTCATCTTCAATCTCACAGAAAGTACTTCAAGTAAAGAATGTCTTTTCAAGTAAACCAAAATGTTGCATTAAAATCTCATTAGCAGTATATGTTCTAAGTATGTAAGCCTTATAGTCGTTACATAATCATGCAACTAACAAGCAAGAATGTACACACACAATAACACTGTGTCATCTGTTCACTATAACAATGTATTCGTAATTACTGTCTGAATATGTTCCCTAGGTTCTAGACTAGATAGTTAACTTAACAACATTGTTACATGTTAACAGTTTCTCAGTGTGACAAAAGAGTAATAGTAACGTGACGTGAAAGATTTTGTGGCAGAGACTAAGTTAAAAGGCAGATTATCTCTCAGTAAATGGTTTTACACGTGAAATATGGTGTAAACCTCTACTCTTCCTAGTATGCAGAGTTGCAGTTTCAATGCAATGATCATGTGGTATACGTCGGTAAGGAATACTGGAATTTTTCTCAGGGTTAGCTTATGTTATTTTTCTCAAGTCCTGCTGGCACACGTGGCTGCCTACGGTGTGAGTCATTGTCTGTTTCTTTGTTGGCACTCGTCGTCATTAGGATTGGGAGGCCTAACTTCTACAAATTCATCTTGACGAGAAGGCCCTGCCCTGTTTGAAGCTCGCCCGTTCTGATGCAACTCAGGTCTGTCGTTTTGTCGGTAGTTTACATAGTTTCTTGTTTGTCGGTCATGTGGTGGAGAATTTCTCCCGGAATCGTAACTATGTGGTGGACCATTGCGTCTGAAGTTATTCTGTCTCCCTTGATAATAATTATTTTGGTTCCCATATTGTCTGTTTCTATGGTTGTCTCTGTCACATTCATTACTATGGAAAAGCGATCTTTCTCTGTAACTATTACTGCTCTACCAACGGTTGTCATACGGGTGGTGTCTGTTTTGGTCACGATTTACGTTGTCAGAATAGCCTTGTTCGTTCCAGTTATTATTTCTTTCATCGCGGAATTGTGACGGATGTGACGTGTAATCGTTGTGTTCCTGTTTTCGCGTTCCGCAGTTGTCAGTGTCAAATTCTAATTCTTGTAAGAGTCCCTGAAAAGCTTCAATGTCGTCTTTGCAACGTCCTGCCAAAATAATATGTCGTAATGTTCAGGTAATTTGATTAAGCAAATGCGGATGAGTTCTGAGGGGCTGTATGGGTTTGACAGGTACTGATTCTTGTGCAACATGTCTTCAAAATATTTCACAAGACTGGAGAATTCAGATTGTTCGAAATGTTTCATCATTATGATGCTATGTTTTCCTCGGACTTGAGTAGCTTGAGACCAATACGCTGAGAGGAAGGCATGATAAAATTCTCCTTCACTGTGACAATCGTGAATGACCGATCGCATTCTTATAGCTGGTTGATTCTCTAAATAGCCACACATAAATTCTAATCTGTGCTCTAATGACCACTTGGGAGGAAAACATTGAGAGAATTGATGAAGCCACGCTTGTGGATGGATGTCGTTGCCGGAATTCTTAAATGTTTTGAATTTAAGTGTAGTAATAGACAGTTTATAGTCAAAATCATCATGTCGGCGAGTCGCATATCGGTCATTGTTACTTCGAATCGGCGGTTCCATCTCAAAATTCGGTGTACCTTGCCAATTTCTTTCATAATTTCCGAAGTACCCCGTGTTATTATTTTGTGACTGTTCCGTATTTCGATGTCCCTCTTCCCATATTGGAGCGCGAGTGTACTTTGAAATACCCAATTCTTGTATTACCTGTGTCAGCTGATCTTGTACTTCCCGGATTTCTCTTTGGTGTTGCGTATTAATTTGATTCTGATTTTGTTTGAATTTCCTAATTTGTTCGCACTCTTCTGTGTCATTAAAGACTACTGGTTTTGTGTCATTCAGATTATCATCTACCTTCGTAGATAAATTATTTAGCTGATCCGAAAGTTCAACTACTTTATCTGATAATGAACTAATTTCCTCTATGTGTCTTTCTGAACCTATTTTCAGAGTATCTACTATGTCCTTTAAATTTTCCTCAGTTTTTGCAAGTTGCGTAACCGCATCGGTAGATGCAACTGAGTCAATTTTATCCCACAAGGTCTCATGATTTTCTTGAGCAACAGTTTGCAGTTCTTTTATGGCTGCTTCTTGATTCTGTAACGCATTTTCATGCCGCGAAAAAATAGGTTGAAAATGCTCACAAATTTGTGTTTTTACTTCATTACAGACTTTTTGACATTTCGCTTCAATGTTATGTAACTCAGTAGTTAAATCTTCACGTGTTTGTTCAAGCGTGGTGTCTAACTTCCGAAGATTTTGTTCCACTGTGTCTAACTTTTGAAACTTTTGCTGTGTTTATCTCTGATTTTGTTCCATTGTGTCTAATTTTGAAGCTTTTGCTGTGTTTGTCTCTGATTTTGTTTCATTTGTTGCATTAATTGCAATAATAATGTATTAGTGACCGAAACTGTTCCTCTATGCTTTTCGGCAGTGCATTTGCACCGGCAACATTCACATTTTGACAAGCAGAAAATGTGTCTTGACTCATTTGAGAAATCGGTGAGGACGCAAAACCTGAGTCTACAGTATTTGCAATATTGTGTTCTGTCATTTCGGATTCCTGAGGCGAGCTGTTGCCGACAGACCGATCGATAATGCTTCCCTGTTCACTACTTGTTTCACTGTCTACATCATTATTTGCAGCCTGCTCCATTTCCCTGTGCACAATTACCAAATTACTACTTTGAATGAAATTGTGCTTTTCTGTGTTACCGTGTGAAATATTGTGACAATAATGGCGTGTGACGTTTTTCACACGCCATTATTGTCACAATATTTCACATACCACAGAAAAGCACAATTCGAAGAGCAAAAATAAGAGAACACATTAACATAACACTGAAAATTATATATAGTTAATTGCAAGCGCAGCTGCGAAATACTTGGTGCAAATCTTAATGCATGCCACAACTGTTTTACTGTACAACAATGAAAGACTGCAACTACAAAGGAGATTCTCTCTACAATTACGCACTAGCAATAAACAAAAGCTACACTAATTACGCAAACTACAAGAAAAAATCAGAAGATTCCACTGAGGTATCCTCGGCTAAGGGTTGACATATGTAACGTCCCCTTACAAAAATTTATGAATTACTGTGGTGGTAAATCCCTTACGTTATTTGATTTTCAAAGAGCTGAGCAGAACTGAACGTACTCAGACATTCACTAAAGTGACACACGATATTTTTTAGCGCAACGCAATCTGACTTTCAATAATGGTTCAAATGGCTCTGAGCACTATGGGACTTAACATCTGTGGTCATCAGTCCCCTAGAACTTAGAACTACTTAAACCTAACTAACCTAAGGACATCACACACATCCATGCCCGAGGCAGGATTCGAACCTGCGACCGTAGCAGTCTCGCGGGTCCGGACTGCGCGCCTAGAACCGCTAGACCACCGCGGCCGGCGACTTTCAATAATCCCTACAAGAGAATGGCCCTGACTGAATTAACGCATACGTTTCACAAATCACTTAGCTCACAAAAATCTTCGTTACTCTAACTACTGCAATACAGCGAGCGCCACTACTGCCAGCTAAATAAAAGATTCTAACTACTGAAGGCACTAACTACTGATAGGCATAGTTAGCAAATGAAAGATTTTGATAGAGAACAAACAATGTATTTACCTTAATAGTGTTCAAAAGTCATAATATATATAGTAGTTCATGACATCCATTCTTACAAATGTACTGTGTCTGATGGACACACGTCCAGATCATCTGCTCTCAAAAATCCGCCATCTCACTACCCCACGCCCACCACTGCTGGCGGCTCACCTCCAACTGCGCAACGCTACGCGCTGTTAACAGCCAACAGCCCAACACTACAATAGCGAATATTACAACAATGCCACCCAGCCACAAACTGCACACAGTACAGCCAGTGATTTTCATACAGAGCGCTACGTGGCGTTACCAATATAAAAACCTCGACAGCCTACTTACAACTGTTCTTGCTATATCTTGCTCCACGAAAGACATGACCACACAGACATGCGAGCTCAAATTTAGCACTGCTGTTGTGAAATCGCCCAGTAGCATGGTAACGTCCCCGTCTCCTCATCCAGTTGAGCAACACGCCACCAAACTTTCACCTCACAGGGCGAAGTCACCAGCTACACAACTGGCAGGCTGGAAAGGACAGAAGGAATACTCCAGTGAAGACTTCCTATGTCTGTCCAGGTAACCAACATCTGAGTCTTTCTCTGCCAAGTGGAAAGGCTTTAAGAAGTCAAACAAAGGCGAACGATCTTCTCCTTCAACGACTCGAAGATCCTCTTTGGCAGTGTCTCCATATGATACCCTCGTCCAGTTGACCTCTGTGTTGCCTGTGCTCGCCACCAACCATCTTTATGCCCTTGACTCTGCAGGCTGATGGAAGAATTCCGATGCTTCTGTAGACCCCATGGAGAAGAATCTCCTGCATCTGTGCCTTGTAGCAGCGAGTATTCGAAGGCTGGCACTCGGAAGCCACCGTGGTGACACCCTTTCGTTTTTTCCTCGTCATGACTCCTCTCCCATGGAACGTTCATGGTCTTGGAACCAACAAAGACGATTTACAGGAGCTCTTAGAATCACAGCATCCACTTGTTCTAAGCCCTCAGGAAACAAAATTGCGTCCTCATGATATCGCCTTGATATCTCGCATCTCTTCCTCGTCCGTTTTGACCTTCCCCCCAAGGGCAGCATTTCACCTCATTGGGGGAGTCATGCTGCTCACACGGGATGACGTTCATAGTCAGCCCATCTCCCTGACTACCCACCTTCAAGCTCTTGCAGTTCGCCTTTTTCTTCCACACTTCACCTTTTACCTTTGTACCATTTACATCCCTCCATCATTTGATGTCATTAGGGCAGAGTTCCTTCAGCTTATTGTGCAGCTATCTCACCCCTTTCTGCTGCTCGGTGACTTTAATGTGCACAATCCCCTTTCAGATTTTCTCAGACGCTGTCCGAGACGTACCCTCTTGGACATCTTTCTCTCCTGCTTTAACACAGGAGCAGCCACATTCCTTTCAGGCCCCACTCACACCTATTCCGATTTGGACCTATCCTTCTGCACTGCCCAGTTTGCCCATTGTCTCGAGTGGTCCATTCTCCCTGACACATACTCGAACGACCATTTCCCGAGTGTTATACGTTTGCTGACATGTACCCCACTTAAGTGCACACCCAAATGGCAGCTTACTAAAGCTGACAGGAAGCCTTACTCTCTCCAGGCGACCTATAGCGAACAACATTTCCCCAGTTGTGATGATCAAGTAGAATATCATATAAACGTTAGCCTTACCACCGCAGAACGTTTGATTCCTCGCTCTTCCTCTTTACCACGTCGTGTCCCGATCCCTTGATGAACTGGCATGTGTCGCGACGCAATTTGCGCGCGGAGACGTGCTGTCCGCGTTTTTAACCAACATCCTACGTTGGAAAGCTGCACTGATTATAAACAGTTGCGCGCACAGTGTCATCGCGTTATTTGGAATAGCAAAAAAGCTAGATGGATTTCATTCGCTACTTCTTTTAACAGTTGCACTCCCCCTTCCATCGCGTGGGCCAACCTCCGACGGTTCTCTGGGACAGATCCATTCCACAATTTCTGGCCTGGCAGTAGCAGACGATGTAATAGTGGACCCTATTGCTACCTGCAACACCTTGAACCGCTATTTTGCGGAGATTTCGAGGTCCTCCCACTATCAGCCTGCCTTCCTCCATCGGAACCTATGATTCATGCCCAGATGGTATGGTGACTCGAGTCTCGCAATTTAGTAACCACTGCACAGTGTGGATTTCGAACGCGCCGTTCTGCAATTGACCATCTCGTCACTTTGTCCACCCATATAATGAATGGTTTTCTGCCGTGTATTTCGATTTGGAGAAACCCTACGTCACCTGCTGGAGGACTGGTATCCTCAGTACTCTCTGCATGTGGGGCTTCCTAGGCTGCATGCCTCGATTCCTTCAGGAATTTTTAAAAGACCGAGTCTTCAAGGTACGTGTGAATGCTTCCTTATTGAACACCTTTATCCTCAAACGATGTGCCTGGGGTTTCCATCCTGAGAGTAGTCATCTTTGCTATCGCCATTAACTTTATAATGGCCTGTCTCTGGCCAGGCATCTCTAGCTCCCTTTTCGTTGACACAGGCTTCTCTCCACGACTTGTTTCATTGAGCGGCATCTTCAGCGATGTCTGGATCAACTTTACTCATGGAGCATCGACAATGGCTTTAGTTTTTCCACTGACAAAACCGTTTGCACGAACTTCTGGTGGCACCATTGGTTTCTTCCACTGTGTTTACATCTTGGTCCTGTTGCTTTTCCATTCGTTGAAACTACGAAATTCCTGAGGCTCCTGCTCAATAGGAAACTTTCTTGGTCCTCTCAGATCTCTTACCTGCCAGCCCACTGTATGTGGTCCCTCAGTGTCCTGCGTGTCTTCAATGGTGCTTCCTGGGGAGCAGATCGAACCACCCTCATCCATTTGTACAGGTCCCTTGTACCTTCGAAACTAGAATATGGGTGCTTCGTTTATGCATCTGCTCGTCCATTCCTCTTACGCTGTCTAAATACTATCCACCATCAAGGGATCCGTTTGGCCACTGGTGCCTTTTACACTAGCTCAGTTGAGAGTCTGTATGCAGAAGCCGGTGAACTACCGCTGTCTTACCACCGTGACTTTTTCCTCAGCAGATATGTATGCCGTTTGTCTGCCGTGTGTGGACACCCATCCGATGCCACTTTCTTCAATGACTCCTTTGGTCGACAGTAAGGGGCGTGTCCCTCTTCTCTGTTACTTACTGGAGTTCGCTTTCAGCTCTTGCTCCAGCAATTTAAGTTCACGCTACCTACAACTTTCCCAGCGGGTGTGAACTTTTCACAACCTTGGCTTCGTGTGGTAGCCTGTGTTCACCTTGGACTTCGTTCGCTTCCTAAAGACACTACTCCAGACTCTATCGCCATTAAGTTAGTCGACCTTTACATGGAACTGTGCGATAGTACATTTGTGTACACGGATGGCCCTCGGACTGACGGTGGTGTCGAGTGTGCCTTCGTCATTAGCGCCGACGTTTTCCGGTATCAGCTACCAGAATACTGCTCAGTATTTACAGCAGAGCTCTTCGCCCTGTACCAGGCCATGCAGTTCATCCAGCGACACAGGCTTTTCAATAGCATCATCTGCTCAGACTCTCTCAGTGCCCTTCAAAGTCTCTGTGTACTGTACACTGTCCATCCCTTAGCGCACCAGGTCCAGGAAGGCTGTCAACCGCTCACTCTTGATGGAGCCACTGTGATGTTTATGTGGGTTCATAGTCACGTCGGTCTGACAGCAAACGAGGCCGCTGACGCTGCTGCCAAGGCTGCAGTCCTCGTACCTCAGCCCTCTGGTTCTTATATTCCCTCCAGTGATCTCTATATTGCGGTCTGTCAGCAGGTGGTGTCGCTATGGCATCACCACTGGTCCTCCCTTCATGGGAACAAGCTCCAGGTCATTGGACCTCTCCCAACGGCTTGGATGACCTTCTCGCCACAAGGAGATCATTTTAACTAGGTTTTGTATTGGGCACTGTCCTTTTTAGCCATCTCCATTTGTTAAATGGTGCTCTCCCACCACTTTGCGAACATTGCGCTCAACTTTTGATGCTCGACCATTTCCTCATGGAATGCCCTTTTTCTAATCGCTCATGTTCTCATTTGTGTTTGTCGTCTGAGTTACTAGCGTTTTAGCAAATGCTGCACACACTGTCAACCGCCTATTTCTTTTTGTCCATTGTAGCAATATAGCGAAGGCCATTTAATTTTTAGTTCTGAGCCTCCGTTTCTCTATGGCGTATTATATAGACATTTCTCCACGTGCCTGTTTTTAGCTGTCTTCTCTTCTGTCGATTGGGATTGACATGTACTCGCTTTTAACTCCTCTCTTTGTCTTCGTGTTCTACAGTTTTGACATGGGCACGTATAACCCTAATTGTTTTTGCACCCTAAAATAAAATAAAACAACAACAAGAACAACAACAACAGTGAGCAACAAAAAATACCTGCCTACTGGCCATCACATTCCAAACATGTACGAGTCTTCCGACCTAAGTTTCCCTCAGAATACATCTCTACATAAGTGTTTACCCCTCCACCCATAAACCATGGACCTTGCCTTTGGTGGAGAGGCTTACTTGCTTCAGCAATACAGATAGCCATACCGTAGGTGCAACCACAATGGAGGGGTGTCTGGTGAAAGGCTAGACAAACGTGTGGCTCCTGAAGAAAGGCAGCAGCCTTTTCAGTAGTTGCAGGAGCAGCAGTCTGGATGACTGACTGATCTGGCCTTGTAACACTAAACAAAACGACCTTCCTGTGCTGGTACTGTGAACAGCTTGTGAGTAGGCTGTTTCTGTTTTCTTATTGGTAACGCCACGTAGCGCTCTGTATGAAAATCGCTGGCTGTGCTGTGTGTAGTCTGTGGCTAGTTTGCATTGTTGTCTGCCATTGTAGTGACGGGCAGCTGGATGTTAACAGCGCGTAGCGTTGCACAGTTGGAGGTGAGCCGCCAGCAGTAGTGGATGTGGGGAGAGAAATGGCGGAGTTATGAAATTTGTAAGACTGGATGTCATGAACTGCTATGTATATTATGATTTTTCAACACTATTAAGGTAAATACATTGTTTGTTCTCTATTAAAATCTTTCATTTGCTAACTATCCCTATCAGTAGTTAGTGCCATCCGTAGTTTGAATCTTTTATTTAGCTGGAAGTAGTGGTGCTCGCTGTATTGCAGTAGTTCGAGTAACGAAGATGTTTGGTGAGGTAAGTGATTTGTGAAAGGTATAGGTTAATGTTAGTCAGAGCCATTCTTTTGTAGGGATTTTTGAAAGTCAGATTGTGTTGCGCTAAAAATATTGTGTGTCAGTTTAAGCACAGTCATGTATAATTTTTCTAAGGGGACGTTAGTGCCTTCAGTAGTTTGAATCTTTTATTTAGCTGGCAGTAGTGCCGCTCCCTGTACTGCAGTAGTTCGAGTAACGAAGATTTTTGGTGAGGTAAGTGATTTGTAAAAGGTATATGTTAATGTTAGTCAGGGCCATACCTTTGTAGGGATTTTTGAAAGTCAGATTGCGTTGCGCTAAAAACATTGTGTGTCAGTTTAAGCCCAGTCACGTGTACAATTGTTCTAAGGGGACGTTTCATCCTGGCAGCGTCGCCATATGAAACATCCCCTTAGAACAATTATACATGGCTGTGCTTAAACTGACACACAATATTTTTAGCGTAACGCAATCTGACTTTCAAAAATCCCTACAAAAGAATGGCCCTGACTAACATTAACCTATACCTTTCACAAATCACTTACCTCACAAAAATCTTCGTTACTCGAACTACTGCAATACAGCGAGCGCCACTACTGCCAGCTAAATAAAAGATTCAAACTACGGAAGGCACTAACTACTGATAGGTATAGTTAGCAAATGTTATTGTTCTTTCCATTCCAAGAGCTCCTTTTTCGAAGAATGTGGATCATGAAATAATTATTTAATAGATCTGTTGACAGAAAATATTCACATTAGCAAATGCATTTAATTTTATTTTATAAAACCAATGCTGCAACACAGCTGGAAAACATATCAAATGAAAGAAGCAACTATGTACAAAGCATGAAAGTATCATTCAATAGTCATGTGACATTTCATAAGTTAGTAGAAATTCTCTCAATTCTCGTAGAAAGACACTTGTCATAATCAGGTGTGCAGGTGTACGAATATTTCCCATCAATTCATAAGCATTTCACTAAGTAGCACAAAGTATGAGTAATCATGTTTCCAAGTAATGAGCGTGTCGTGTTTGCGATGCTTTCTACAAAGGAATGTCAATAGCGAGGATAATGGCCTCCTTTTTTTTTCTTCTCCACCTGTGCCTCTGAAAGGCACACACTAATGGCTTTTTTCCAGGTGATTGTCGCACAGCTGGGTGCCCATGATGTATTACATGAAGGTGGTCACTTAACATTCTTACCGAAATATTTATGACATCAGTTTGCACTACAGTGACAGTCTCATATAAAAAGTTTCAAGAATTTGCGTTACAGATGTGTAGAAACAAAATCCTATTAATATAACAGTGTCCAAAAAATTTTTGGCGGCATTGTAATACATTCACGCATTTACATTCATTTCATAACTCTTAAAGTACGATTCTTGGTTTCCAACATCCTTTTCCACAAATCAGAGTCCCTAACCACTACTCATTATTCATATACGCATTCGTCGACACTTCTTCAATATTTCATCGTAATAAATACGTAGCATAATCAAATTCCTCATATACGTTAGCATCATCTTATTGATCATAAACATACCTCAACAGCATAATACACATCGTCATCGTAAAAATAACATCATAACACCTCAGTCAAATCTCAAAAACGTCGTAGCTTTCTGCAAAACCTAAAAAAAAAAATTCTCTGCTCATTTCAATAGTGTCATCTACCTCAAACGTACTTTAAAAATCATGATCCCATTCCAAATACATCATTCAAAGCTCTCATAGTATCACAATGGTTCTGAAAAAATATGAACAGTTCACAAAGTACAGACAAAATACAATTTCATAAGTGTGAAGTTACCCAACTGTGTAATTGCGTAAACATATGTCTCTGATTTAGTAAAAAAATGTTTATCTCTCCGTTAAATGATCAGATAGTTGTATATTTGTGTGTTAGAGAAATATGGTACCGATGTGTAAAGTTGTATAAGCCAATACCATATTAGCTAGGGCTCCTTGTGCTTGCCAAACACATGGTACACATAGTAAGCGTGTACCCCCCTAAGGATTAATGTAATTATACCCTCAGGTGTTACAGATTACAGCAATGGAATGAGATGTATCACGGAAAACCTTTGTATCATTGTACTTCAAATATCTTTAAAAATAAATGATTTAAGTGCAAAATTAATCACTCAAATACATGTACTGTAGCGCTAAATGTGCGTCTTGTTGTATGATAATCTCTGTGGAAGTGTCGTAGTTATTGTCCTCCGAAAGCTAAGTTCTGCAGAAGCCAATGTACTTACCTCATGATAAACAAAAGTGAAATGCTTTGCGTATAGATATCTTAGTTATTACGCTTATTGACGTGATGAAGAAAGTACTGTGCTGTAACGTATTGTTGTGCTACGGAAAAGGCAGTCTCATTGTAGCTAGACCACAAAAGTTACTACTAAAACATGTTTTACTTTCCAGAATAATACAGAAAAACTGTGCAGATATAAAACAGAAACACCGCAAAAGCAACATTGTAAATTGTCACTCATTAGTAGCGTCGTGATAAAATCGTGTAGCTGTCACATAAATTAACCACTGTGTCATCTGGTATCTCACAGAAAGTACATTAAATCCAGAATGTATTCTCAAGTAAACCAAAATGTTGCATTAAAATCTCGTCAGCAGTACTGGTATATGCTCTAAGTATGTGAACCTTATTGTCGTTACGTAATCATACAACTAACAAGCAAGAATGTACACACACAATAACACTGTGTCATCTGTTCACTATAACAATGCACTCGTAATTACTGTCTAAATATGTTCCCTAGGTTCTAGACTGGATAGTTAACTTTAAAACATAGTTGCTTGTTAACAGACGAAGCATACTAGTAATGTGAAGTGAAAAATTTTATAGCAAAGACTAAGTTAAAAAGCAGATTATCTTTCAATAAACGGTTTTACATGTGAAATGTGGTGCAATCCTTTACTCTTCCTAGTATGTAGAGTTTCAACTTCAACACAATTATCATGTGGTATACGTCGGATTCTGTAAGGTCCATTGTAAACCACAAAGAATTTGTGACTCAAGTGTTTCTTCTTATGTGACAATGAATGAGCTTTAACGAGATCTTTCTGACCAATATATAATTTCTTTGCATTTGCTTTACTGTGTAGTTTTCTCCTTTTGTCTGCTGCAGATTTTATACAGGGTGATTCAAAAAGAATACCACAACTTTAAAAATGTGTATTTAATGAAAGAAACATAATATAACCTTCTGTTATACATCATTACAAATAGTATTTAAAAAGTTTTTTTTTCACTGAAAAACAAGTTCAGAGATGTTCAATATGGCCCCCTCCAGACACACGAGCAATATCAACCCGATACTCCAACTCGTTCCACACTCTCTGTAGCATATCAGGCGTAACAATTTGGATAGCTGCTGTTATTTCTCGTTTCAATTCATCAATGGTGGCTGGGAGAGGTGGCTGAAACACCATATCCTTAAAATACCCCCATAAGAAAAAATCGCAGGCGGTAAGATCAGGGCTTCTTGGAGGCCAGTGATGAAGTGCTCTGTCACAGGCTGCCTGGCGGCCGATCCATCGCCTCAGGTAGTTGATGTTCAGGTTATATAACTAACCTTTTTCGTAGGACTCTCCATACAGTTGATTGTGGAATTTGCAGCTCTCTGCTAGCTCTGCGAGTCGATTTTCCTGGGCTTTGAACAAATGCTTGCTGGATGCGTGCTACATTTTCATCACTCGTTCTCGGCCGTCCAGAACTTTTCCCTTTGCAGAAACACCCATTCTCTGTAAACTGTTTATACCGACGTTTAATACACCACCTATCAGGAGGTTTAACACCATACTTCGTTCGAAATGCACGCTGAACAACTGTCGTCGATTCACTTCTGCCGTACTCAATAACACAAAAAGCTTTCTGTTGAGCGGTCGCCATCTTAGCATCAACTGACGCTGACGCCTAGTCAACAGCGCCTCAAGCGAACAAATGTACAACTAAATGAAACTTTATAGCTCCCTTAATTCGCCGACAGATAGTGCTTAGCTCTGCCTTTTCTCGTTACAGAGTTTTAAATTCCTAAAGTTGTGGTATTCTTTTTGAATCACCCTGTATTTTTAATAGCCAAATCAATTATGTCTTTGTGTCGAAGTTTACGTGTATTCGGGAAAGGTACAAGCTCTCTGATTCTGTTCGGTGGTTCTTCATTCTTCAGTACAAGAGTAGGTAGTAAAGCAGTGGAGTCATGAGGCATTTCATTCAGCACATTTTGAAATAAGTGTAAATATCTGTCCCAATACTGATGCTTTCTGTGACAATAAAGTCTGCAAAGCTTATTGATTTCTTTCATAATCCATTCAGACGGGTTACAGTGTTGTGAGTACAATGAAATAAAAACAGGTTTGATTTTATGATTCAGAAGCATGCGTGACCAAACAGCAGACCTGAATTGCGGTCCGTTATCTGAAATGACTTTAGCAACGTGTCCAATTTCATGTAAGAAATTTTTAACAAAGGCGTTGGATACAGACCGCCCAGTGGCTTTACGTAACGGTGTGAAAGAAACAAATTTTTAAGTAAGTTCAACAGCAACTAGAACGTACGAGAATCCATTCGATGTTCTGACACGCGGTCCCAAGAGATCAACAGCGGCAAATTCTTTTAATTTAGAAGGAATGATAGGAAACAACAGAGCACGATGTGAGATAGTAGATGGTTTCGCCTTTTGACAATGTTTACAAATAGACAAGACTCTTTGAATTCGCTTTTCCATATTGTTAAAATAACAAGTCGTTTGAAGAATATGATAACTTTTTTGTGGACCAAAATGTGAGTAGCTGAAATGAATGTACCAAATGAGCTTATTAACAAAATCGTCTGGAATGCAAAGTACCCATAGCTTGTCATCAACAGTGCAGCGTTTGGAGAGTATGTTGTTTCTAACCAGATAATAATGCCAAATCTGAGTGTGTGGCTTTTCATGCCATTTACTTTTGATGTCTTTCCAAATCGGATCTCTATCTTGTTCATGAGCAATGTCCTTCAAAGATGCGGTGATGAAGTTTTCAAAGGCGACATTCTGAATGTAAAGAATACTGAAATTTTTCTCGAGGTTGCCTTCTGTGTTACTTTTCTCAAGCCCATCCGGTGCGCGTGACAGTGCGTCCGCAACAATGTTCTCCTTGCCGGGAATGTAGACTATTGTGAAGTGGAATTCTTGCAGAAACAATGCCCAACGTTTTAACCTGTCATGATATAATTTTGAAGACATAAGACATTGTAATGCACGACGATCACTGTATACTTTTACGTGCTTACCAGAAAGAAAGAAATGGAATTTGTTAAATGCCCAAACGATAGCTAAAGCTTCCAATTCAGTAACGGAATAATTTTTTTCAGATTTTGTTAGCACTCGACTAGCAAAAGCAATGGTTTTCTGAACAGTAGTGTCATTTTCTATGGCTTCTTGAAATAAATGGGCACCAAGACCGACTTTAGAAGAAACCGTTCTAAGGCAGAAATCTTGTGACAGATCTGGATGACCTTGTATTGGCGCGTTAAGTAGCGATTCTTTCAAAGACTTGAATTCCAACTGTGCTTGTTCGTCCCAGTTCCAAATAGTATTTTTCCAGTGAGAGAACAAAGTTTTGGTATAACTAGAATTTGCATATTCAGAAAACGACGGTAAAAATTTACGAGACCTAGAAAACTGCGGACTTGTTTTTTTGTGGATGGAACTGGAATGGCTCTGATTGCTTCTAACTTTTCAGGATCCGGCTGAATGCTTTCAGAAGAAATAATATGTCCCAAAAACCTCACCTTCGACCTACCGAATTCAGACTTTTCCAAGTTAACTGTAATTCCAGATTCTGCAAAAATACGTAACAAACTGTTGAGGATGCGATTATGTTGTTCCCATGAGGCTTCTGCTATTAGAATATCATCCACATATAAGGTGATGTGACGTTTTAAGAAATCATGTAATATGGAATTTAGCCCGCAAATGAATGCTGCCGAAGAAATGTTCAAACCAAAAGAAAGTTTCCGACATTGATAACAAACGCCGAAACAAAGAAAAGCTGTGTATTTTCTACACTCTGGATGAAGTTCGATCTGATAAAAGCTGGATCTGAGATCAATAGAAGACAACACTTTTACACCTTTAAAATTTTGAAGAAGTTCTTCCATCCTTTGCGGCCTGTCTGTTTCAGGAATGATAATGGTATTGATTTGTCTCGAATCTAAGACAAGCCTGATCGATCCATTTTTCTTCTCAACAACATGTAATGGATTGTTGTATGAGCTTACTGCAGGCTCAATAGCGCCCTCGTCAAGCATAGATTGTATTTCTGTTCTAACACGGTCCCTATAATGTGCTGGAATTACGTATGATCTAACACAAAATTCAGTATGCTCACGAACACGAAATTGGTATTGAAATCCCTTGATTGTTCCTGTTTTGTCAGCAAAAACTGTGGAATGCGCTTGTAAAATCTCAAAAAGGTCCTGCCTATCAGTGTCATTACAATTCTCAATTGTTTGAATTTTGTTCTGAATTAACTCATTATTATCAAATATGCCGTCGATATCATTCCCTGTCAGTATTTGCAGAGTGATTGTTAGTGTCTAGTTCCGTAGAAAATTCCGAACTCTTGTCTAACAGAAGGTAAAGCCGATTAATTTCCTCATCATGGTTTGAGAGCCAATCTTGAAATTTCAGAGCTATTGACTTACCTTCTTTCTCTAAACTTATTTCAGCATCGTGAAAGTTTAAGGTTGCTTTGTATTCATTCAAAAAGTCTACTCCCAGTATAATTTCCGTCGACAATAATGGAACAATAAGGAAGTTCATAGAGAAGTTGTGGCTTTGACAAAAGAATTCTAAGTTGGTTTGTTGGCATACATCTACACTTTTTCCAAAAATTGCACCTTGTAATTTAATCTTACGTAAAGAATGTGTGGGGCAAGCGTTCGATTTGTTGCATTTGCTAAAAGCTGTTTCATTAATTACTGAAATGGGACTGCCAGAGTCAAGTACTGCCGTAAATTTTACGTCATTTACTGTAATGTGAATCACAGGATATGCAATGTTGTTATGTTTTACGTAGTGTTCCTGGAGTAAGATGTCCCTAATGTCTTCCATTTTTACGTAATTACTAGCTACGGCAGCTGCGTCGTCAGTTTGATAAGTACATTTTGTGGCTGCCAGCGGTATGAGTCATTGCCTATTGTCTCTTTGTTGGCGCACGTCGTTATTGGGATTTGGAGACCTAACTTCTACAAATTCACCTTGTCGAGAGGGTCCTGCCCTGTTTGAATCTCGCCAGTTCTGATGCAATTCAGGTCTGTCGTTATGATCATATCGTCTGTCGTCATGTCGGTAGATTCCATAGTTTCTTTCTTGTCAGTCACGTGGTGGAGAATTTCTCCCTGAATCGTAACTGCGCGCTGGACCGTTGCCTCTGAAGTTATTCTGTCTCCCTTGATAATAATTATTTTGGTTCCCATATTGTCTGTTTCTCTGATTGTCTTTGTGATAGTCATTACTGCGGAGACATGATCTTTCCCTGTAATTATTACTACTCTGCCAATGGTTGTCATACGGGTGGTGTCTGTTTTGGTCATGATTGACGTTGTAAGAATAGCCTTGTCGTGTCAGTTTATTATTTCCGTCATCGCGGAATTGTGACGGATTTGACCTGTAATTGTTGTGCTCCTGTTATCGCGTTCCGCGATTGTCAATGTCAATTTCCAATTCTTGTAACAGTCCCTGAAAAGCTTCAATGTCGTCCTTGCAACGTCCTGCCAAAATAATATGTCGTAAATGTTCAGGCAATTTGATTAAGCAAGTGCGGATGAGTTCTGAGGGGCTGTAAGTGTTTGACAGGTATTGATTCTTGTGCAACATGTCTTCAAAATATTTCACAAGACTGGAAAATTCAGATTGTTCGAAATGTTTCATCATTACGATGCTATGTTTTACTCGGTATTGTGTGGCTTGAGACCAATATGTTGAGAGGAAGGCATGATAAAATTCTCCTTCACTGTGGCAATCGTGAATGACCGATCGCATTCTCACATCTGGTTCATTCTCTAAGTAGCCACACATAAATTCTAATCTATGCTCCAATGACCAGTTGGGAGGAAAACAATGAGAGAATTGATGAAGCCACGCTTGTATTCTTAAATGCTTTGAATTTACGTGTATTAATGAACAGCTTATAGTCAAAATCATCGTGTCTGCGAGTCACACATCGGTCATTGTTACGTCGTGTCGACGGTTCCATCTCAAAATTCGGTGCACCTTGCCAATTTCTTTCATAATTTCCGAAATGCCCTGTGTTATTATTTTGTTGCTTTTCGGTATTTCTAAGTCCCTCTTCCCGTGTTGGGGCGCGAGTGTCCTCTGAAATATGTAATTCTTGTATTACTTGTGCCAACTGATCTTGTACTTCCCGGATTTCTCTTTGGTGTTGCGTATTAATTTGATTCTGATTTTGTTTGAATTTCCTAATTTGTTGGTACTCTTCTGTGTCATTAAAGACTACCGGTCTTGCGTCATTCAGATTATCATCTACCTTTGTAGATAAATTATTTAGCTGATCCGAAAGTTCGACTACTTTCTCTGATAATGAACTAATTTCCTCCATGTGTCTTTCTGAACCAATTTTCAGAGTATCTATTGTGTCCTTTAAGTTTTCCTGAGTTTTTGCAAGTAGCGTAACCGAATCGGTAGGTGCAACTGAGTCAATTTTAGCCCACAAGGTCTCATGATTTTCATGAACAATGGTTTTCAGTTCTTTTATGGCTGCTTCGTGATTCTGTAATGCATTTTCATGCCGCGAAAAAACAGGTTGAAAATGCTCACAAATTTGTGTTTTTACGTCATTACAGACTTTTTGACATTTCGATTCAATGTTATGTAACTCAATAGTTAAATCTTCACGTGTTTGTTCAAATGTGGTGTCTAATTTCCGAAGATTTTGTTCCATTGTGTCTAACTTTTGAAACTTTTGCTGTGTTTGTTTCTGATTTTGTTCCATTGTGTCTAACTTTTGAAGCTTTTGCTGTGTTTGTCTCTGATTTTGTTTCATTTGTTGCATTAATTGCAATAATAATGTATTAGTGACCGAAACTGTTCCTCTATGCTTTTCGGCAGTGCATTTGCACCGGCAACATTCACATTTTGACAAGCAGAAAATGTGTCTTGACTCATTTGAGAAATCGGTGAGGACGCAAAACCTGAATCTACAGTATTTGCAAGATTGTGTCCTGTCATTTCGGATTCCTGAGGCGAGCTGTTGCCGTCCGATCGATCGATAATGCTTCCCTGTTCACTAATTGTTTCACTGCCTACACCATTATTTGCAGCCCGCTCCATTTCCCTATGCACAATTACCAAATTACTACTTTGAACATTAGTTAATTCGCTACTCGACGGCGCTAACACACTGCTTTCGTCTTCACTGTCATTTCTCAGTTTACTTTGGAGCCTAGTATTACGTTTTTCACACGCCGTTATTGTCACAATATTTCACACGACAACACAGAAAAGCACAATTTGAAGAGCAAAATAAGAAAACACATTAAGATAGCATTGAAAATAATATCTCGTTAATTGCAAGCGCAGCTGCGAAATACTTGGTGCAAATCTACATGCATGCCACAACTGTTTTACTGTACAACAATGAAAGACTGCAACTACAAAGAAGATTCTCTCTACAATTACGCGCTAGCAATAAACAAAGGCTGCACTAATTATACAAACTACAAGAAAAAATCAGAAGATTCCAGTGAGGTATCCTCGGCTAAGGGTCGACATATGAAACGTCCCCTTAGAAAAATTATACATGACTGTGTTTAAACTGACACACAATATTTTTAGCGCGACGGAATCCGACTCTCAGTAATCCGTAAAAAAGAATGGCCCTGACTAACATTAACCTATACCTTTCACAAATCACTTACCTCACAAAAATCTTCGTTACTCGAACTACTGCAGTACAGCGAGCGCCACTACTGCCAGCAAAATAAAAGATTCTAACTACTGAAGGCACTAACTACTGATAGGCATAGTTAGCAAATCAAAGATTTTGATAGAGAACAAACAATGTATTTACCTTACTAATGTTCAAAAGTCATAATATATATAGCAGTTCATGACATCCATTTTTACAAATGTACTGTTTCTGATGGACACACGTCCAGATCATCCGCTCTCAAAAATCCGCCATCTCACTTCCCCACATCCACCACTGCTGGCGGCTCACCTCCAACTGCGCAATGCTACGCGCTGTTAAGATCCAGCTGCCCAACACTACAATAGCCAACAACAATGCAAACCAGCCACAGACTGCACACAGCACAGCCAGTGATTTTCCTACAGAGCGCTACGTGGCGTTACCAATAAAAAAAACCTAAACAGCCTACTTACAAAGCTAGACATTGCATAGTGTAAACTATTCTGCTCCCACAACATACAGGATGGTTGAAATAAAAGACAGAGGCAGTGTTTCTTAGTGACAGAAATGTGGACTACATCGCAACATATGGGAACTTTAAGAGTTTGTGCCGTTGTGGAGGATTTCCAAATAGCTGTCTGAAGGTGATGAACTTTATATTTAATCTCATCTTCGACAGTGACGGGGCAGCTGTTGTCTTGGTGTTCCATTTCAAAGCGACCAAGAGGATTGATTCCTCGTTTTGTAGTCATGTACACGATCACAGATTTAGTGGCCACTCCCAGAAGGTGTTGCTCCCACGAAGACTATCTCCATCTCAAACAAGTGTTGTCAGTCAAACAATATGAGGTAATCAACAATGTACCAGTGGATGTATGTGACGGAAATAACACTCTCAATATGGGGTGATGTACTGTAATCAGCACCACAATTGATAATGTGACCAACTTCAGCAATTTTACCTGTTTTTCCGTAATCCCATTGCAACCAATGACATGACTGCATGCTACCCTATTTCTGTTCATCACTAAACCAATCCTCCACTTCTTTGCGAGTTCCATACACTAGACTGCGAATACAGGTAGATGATTGTGCAGTAAGTCCATTCACTGTTCCCAGACACGAACACCGAAGTATACCAGACAGCGTCCTATACCGATGCAGTTAGGTTACCTACATATTTATAGCACTTCGATCATAATGCGGAATTTACTATTGCTGTTGGCCATCTTTCCCAATTTGCATGGGAATCAAAGAGTATTCTCGCATTCACAGGATAAAGATGGAGATTGGAAGATTGTCTTTGACCAAACCTCCCTGCAACACTGTAGCCGATTTAATTTGCAGCTGACCAGAGGTATGATGGTACTATACCCACCACATTCCACGGCTCATGAAGGAACAGAGTGAGCCAAGTCTGTAACTGCTTTCAGCTATTGACTGAAACCAATTGTTTGTGATGGAGAAAGTCTTGGTGGGAGCTATACCATCTTCGAAAGGTCACCACTGAAACAGTGATTGTTTATATGAGTGCAATATGAGGAATCAATGCTCTTGGTCTCTTCAAAACAGAACCGTGAAACATCTGCTGCCCTGCCACTGTGAAAGATGAGATTAAATGTAGAGTTCATCACCTTTGGGCAGCTGTTTGGAAACACTCCACAATGCTGCACCATTCTTACTCACAGATGCACAGATGCATGCATGTCGAGGAGGTTAGCACCGCTTATCAAGGTATAGTAAGTATGAAAGTGTTGTGATGATGTAATAGATGGTTAAGAAGAAACGCGAAGTTTTAAATATGGCTGCTTGGTTCAGTGAACGTTTATAAATTAAAATTGAAACAAATGAGCCCTCAGTTACAATTTTTTAGTCTTTTTAACCAGGTTTCAACACTTCTAAGAGTGCCTTCATCAGAATTTAGATATTTAAAGTGGTGTATAGCATAATTACAAATTTATGGGAAGACAAAATTTTTAAATAAGAAAGTGTTTGTACTGACTAACAATACAAGACAAACACAGTACTCATATGTCATGTATAAAATAAATAACAAGCCAGAGGGGCTTTAGTCACAAAATATTTGAAAGGAATGTGTGAAGGCGAGCCTCTATGGGCTGCTCATACTTGTACAGCCACAGGTTGCAACGGACTCAGCCTGTGGCTGTACAGGTATGAGCAGACCTTAGAAGCTCGACTTCACACATGATGTATATATATCATTTGAGTATGATGTGTGTTTATGTTCCAAATCTCATCATAAACTACTGGACTGATTTCAGTCAAACTTGGTAGACATGACTTATCGCCTGGAAAGAAGTACTGAGGAGGTAAGAACTACCAAACTACCACAGGAGGTTGGGTAACATGTGAGGTGAACTGAGATAGGGAGGAGGAGACATTGACAGATAGAGAGTGTTGAGGAGGAGATGGAAGAGAGGGAGAGGAGAAGATGTAGAGAATAGGAAGAGGAACAGGTGGACAGAGGTAGGCAGAGGAGGAGATGGACAGAGAGAGGTAGAAGGAGCAGATGGTCTCAGAGATGGTGAGGAAGGTATAGAAAGAGAAAGTGAACAGGAAGAAAGAGATGGAGAGAGGGAGAAGAGGAGGTGGACAGAGGTAGGAGAAGAAGATGGACAGAGAGGAGATGATAAAAAAGATTGAGGAGGAGGAGGAGGAGTTCAAAGAGAATGTGGAGGGGAGAGAAGGGAAGGAGGAGATGGACACAGAAAGTGGGGGGGGGAGATATGCAGAGAGTGTGGAGAGAAGAATGTGGACAGAGGAGTAGGAGATCGAAAGAGAAAGGGGGAGGAGATGTGTGCAAGATATGTGATGTGAGTGAGCAAGGGTGAAGCTGCACCGAAAATGTGTATATAACAAAGGATTTATACTTATTGTCTGGAAAGAAACACTGCAGGTAAGAACTATCCAGCTCCAAAGGGGTGAGGATGGGGTTGCAAAGGTTAGTAACGCCTGACATCTAGATTTCTCTGCATGATTGTCATGTTGTGCTGGTAGTATCAGAATGTTTTACAGCTGTAACATACGTGACTGAGCATGGCTGAACAGAGAGAGGGGGAAGAGGAGATGGATAGTGTGAGGATGATTAGCTGGAGGGAGATACGGATGAGGAGTGGATGGACAGAGAAAGGGGTGGTGGACGAGGAGATGGAAATGGAGGAGGGTGCAAGAGGAAATGAATAGAGAGAGGGGTAGGAGGAAATGGACAGAACAGTGGATAAAGAGATGGACAGAGAGAAAGGTGCGAGGAAATGGGCAGAGGGAAGAAAAGAGGAGTTAGACTGAGAGTGGGAGGAGGAGAGCATAGAGAGTGTGCAGAAGAATAGATGGACAGAGAGAGAGAGAGAGAGAGAGAGAGAGAGAGGGAGGGAGGGAGGAGGAGATGGATTGGGAGAGTGGAAGAGATGGACAGAACATAAGGAGAAGGAAGGAGGAGATGGACAGAGATATGGCGAAGGGTGAGACACAGAGAGAGGGGACAATAGGAGACAGATAATGAGAAGGGTTGGAGGAGATGAACAGGAGGGAGAAATGTGTGCAATATATGTGACATAAGCATGCACATGTGGAGACGTGGGGGAAGATTCGTTAATACTAAAAACGTGGAAGTTTTGTAGTGTAGAGTTCTACTTAACCAAGTTCATCGATTATTGTAGGCCGACCGCGGTGGCCAAGCAGTTCTAGGCGCTTCAGTCCGGAACCGCGCGACTGCTATGGTCGCAAGTTCGAATCCTGCCAGGGGCATGGATGTATGTGATGTCCTTAGATTAGTTAGTTTTATGTAGTTCTGCGTTCTAGGGAACTGATGACCCCAGATGTTAGTCCCATAGTGCTCAGAGCCATTTGAAACATTTGATTATTGTATCTTCAAAATATGGAGGATAGTGGAAAAGCTACTTTGCCTTGGTGTTGGAATAATTTTGTGCGTTCATCAAATACATCCAGTTGTGGATAGTTGGGTTTTCCAACACATCGGTTAAATTATATTGATATTTGTATACATACATTAGTGACAAAGTCGCTATCACTTTTTAACACCCACCGTTAAGGAATATTGTTATCATCTTTCAAGATAGAGCTACTACTCCCACTGTGAGAGCAACCAAGCCAACGCGACAGTATGCCTTGTTGCCTATCTTGTACGTCATAGGGGGCACTGTCTCCACGCTCTGATGGAGATAAGCGATGGACGCTACGTAGCAGGTATCAAGGTTTCAACCTAGTTCAATCTTCTAAATTCCTCTCAAACTACCACAGACTAAGATGAAAAATTAATACTGAAACTGGATGGAGGACAAGGTGCTTACTAGTGTGTGTTCAGATCAAAGATAGCTGATGGGTAGTTTGGTATTATAAGCACACAAGCAATCAGCTATGACATTAGTCAATCATTCCTCCTGTAGTACTGCAGCACGCTTTATCTCGTAATGCAGATTAAATTTTTGAGGGAATATTACCAGCGTTTAGACATGTCACAATTTTCAGGTAGTTAGAATTCTTTGAAAGTGCATAGACCATACAAACTCACAACATATGTGAAAGTGCATATGGAGTCAGTCAGCTAGCTCGGAGTCCAGCAACCAGAACTGCGATCAGGATATTGTGGCATGTGAGGGGGAGAGGAGTGTCTAATGATCACTATGCCCAAGGTGCTCGATAATTTACACAGGGTGGGTTGTCATACGGAATGGTGACCACCACAGGGCATTTGAAAAGTTATGGTTAGGTGTGGGTTTGGTGAACCTAGGTTTCTGAGCTAAAGACTGGTCAAGGCCACATCTAGCAGTGTAAAATCTAGGGCCACTACAGCCACTATGACTCAGAGGGTTGTGTGTCGCTGGTAACTGGAATTTTGGCTTAAGTGCCCAGATCACCAGTGGAGGATAAACCTCCATAAAAAAATATAAATTAAAAAAAACTTCAAATTGCGTTACATTCCAATGAAGTGGAAGGCTATTAAGAAGAAGCAGTCGTTAGGAAGCAATCCCCCTGTTACATATCAATTGTCAATAACACTCTTCTGGGCTGTTGACCACATTGTCAATATGCAGGGTGATTTTTTCCACTGTGCACAAACTTTAGAGATTGATCCATGAGAGGACAAGGAACAAAAAAGGTCTTATGAACTTATGTCCAGAAATGCGTGGTTTCCATGCCAGAGGCCATTTATTCAATCATATATTTTTATAGATACTGTGGTCTAATGTGCACTGTACCGTGCAGCCGTAGCACGTTTGAAACGTCCCCTTAGAAAAATTTATGAATTACTGTGCTGGTAAACCCCTTACGTTATTTGATTTTCAAACAGCTGAGCAAAACTGAACGTACTCAGACATTTCTCTCTTTACCTATTCTGATCAACACTAAACTGACACACAATATTTTTAGCGCAACGCAATCTGACTTTCAAAAATCCCTACAAAAGAATGGCCCTGAATAACAATAACCTATACCTTTCATGAATCACTTACCTCACAAAAATCTTCGTTACTCGAACTACTGCAATACAGCAAGCGCCACTACTGTCAGCTAAATGAAAGATTATAACTACTGAAGGGACTAACTACTGATAGGCATAGGTAGCAAATGAAAGATTTTGATAAAGAGCAAACAATGTATTTACCTTAATAGTGTTCAAAAGTCATAATATATATATCAGTTCATGACATCCAGTCTTACAAATTTACTGTCTCTGATGGACACACGTCCAGATCATCCGCTCTCAAAACTCCGCCATCTCTCTCCCCACATCCACCACTGTTGGCGGCTCACCTCCAACTGCGCAACGTTACGCGCTGTTAACATCCAACTGCCCAACACTACAATAGCGAATATACAACAATGCTAACCAGCCACAGACTGCACACAGCACAGCCAGTGATTTTCCTACAGAGCGCTACGTGGCGTTACCAATATAAAAACCTAAACAGCCTACTTACACGTTCTGTCTCACATGTTAACATCGACCAGGCTGCATCTGAACAGTGTCAAAGGCACTATGAATGCGCTGCTCCAGTGTCTCCACGTCTGCAAAGGGCTCATAACCAGAAATCGCATGGGTTGAGATCAAGTGAACAAGCAGTCCATGCAACTGGACCCTCTCGTCCAATCCATTGACCAGGGAAGACACGATTGAGATGGATCCGGACGTTAATGGCGAAGCGGGCTGGAGCACCATCATGTAGTAGCCACATAACCCTTCGAATCTTCAGTGGCACTTCTTCCAGCAGGGAAGGCAAAGTCAACCACAAGAAACACCGATAGATCCGGTTTGTAAGGAAGACTAGTCCCAAAATACGGTCACCATTATCCTGGCCCACACATTCCAACTGCACCGATGTTGATGATTCGGTGTCATCGCACCACAGATGTGCATAATACGCCACAGATGACTGTTATGAAAGTTGATGTCTGTGAATGGGATGGGTAACACAAATCCCGGAATCGTGATTGTCTGGTGGAAAATACTGCTTCCGATGTGGAAAGTCTGTCACTAGTAAGCCTTGTAAACGCTTTAAGTGATAAGGGTAGTAACAATTGTCATGGAGAATGCCCCACATGATCATTTGGCTTACCCTGTACTGGCGGGCTAACTGCCTGGTACTGACATGGCAGTCATCTTCCACACTGTTAATCAAATTTTCCTTCAAGTCTGGTGTCCGAACATTTCAGGTATGTCCTTCATGATTTGGTGGTTCCTGAAACGACCCTGCCTCAGACAAAGGGCGAATCACTGATGCAGACATTGAGTACTGTGGTTGTTGTCGGCAGGGGTAGGTCTCCTGGTACGACCTTGCTCCCCTCTGCCCATTGCCATTTGCTTCTCCGTAAGTAAACACCAAGTTAGCAAGCTCTATATTCGAATGGAAATCGTTGTGTACAAGGGTTATCAAGTCCACTCCAAGATGAGTCAGCAAGAGAAGTGAATTGGACGCAACACTACCAATTACTATGGCAGGAGAGGGCGCTAGGGCATGATGTGTGAGGAACAATAGCACCCTCTAGGAGGAAACCATGCATGCTGTAACTGGCTGCATGGTACAGTGCGTATAGATCGTAGTCTCGGTAACAAAGTATGATTGAATAAATGGTCTCTAGCATGGAAACCATGCATTTCCAGACGTAAGTTCATTAGGTCTTTTTTATTCCACATCCTCTCGTCGCTTAATCCATGGAGTTTGTACACGGTGGAAATTGTGCGACGTTTCGGCCACTGTTGCAATGGCCTCCCTTCTACTGAGTCTTGAGGAAGGCCACTTGCAATAGTGCCGAAACGATGGACAATTTCATATATTGACTATCCAATCAAGAGCCCAGAACACTTTTATTGACTGTGACATCTAACGCCATTTACGTAAGAACTGTCCATGTAGGGGGTGCTCTCTCTGCATCGACCTTTAATCCGACAAAATTCATGTGAAAGAAAGGTGACTTATTCTTCTGAAAATCAAAAAACATCTATTGGATCGAGTAGATAATAACACACAACAGGCTAAGAGACCTAGGTTGGCTAACATTTCATGCAATCGGAAGCTGAAGAGGAGAAAACATAAACTGTAACAGAGTACATCTGCACCAAAACGTATTAATCGTTATGAAATGAGGAAAGTTAAATTACATTGTAGGAAAAAAATTGCCACACCAAGAAGGAGTTTGCAACACAAACAAAAGTTAATGGGCGTGTTTCTACACCTGAAAGATGTCTGTTCAAATTTCGCGTCAGTCGCATAGGAGTGGCACTTGTAGCCCACTATGAAGACACAAATCAGGTATGCTTTAAATACACGGTGTCACTGTCGTGAACGTCAGCTACCTTTGAGATTGGACGTGGTGGGTTGGTGTTAGTCAAGAACGCCTTTAAGATGACAAAGATGTCATTATCAACAGCTCACTGAGTTTGAACTAGATGGCGTAGTACGGCTACTCTAGATGTTCCTTCTGTGGTACTCCAGAAAGGCCTGGCTAACATATAGCCACTGCGCATGATTGCTGGCAGCGGTGGTCATGAGAATTTACGGCTGGAAGATGACCGAGCTCCGGACGGCCACGTGGCAGTACCGAGAGAGAAAACCATCGTGTTCGGCGTCTGGCTCTGGCGCATTGCACTGCGTCTGCAGCAGCAATTTGAGCAGCAGTTGGAACCACAGTGACACAAAGAACTGTAACAAATCGGTTACTTCGAGGACAGCTCCGAGACAGATGCTTTTTGGTGTGCATTCCACTGACCCCAAACCACTGCTATTTGCGATATCGGTGGTGTCAAGCGAGAGCTCATTGGAGGGCAGGACGGGGTCTGTTGTGTTTTCAGATGAAAGCTGGTTCTGCCTCGGTGACAGTGATGGCCGTGTGATGGTTAGAAGGAGGCCAGTTGAGGGCCTCCAACCAACCTGTCTGCGTGCTAGACACATTAGATCTACACCTGGAGTTATGGTCTGGGGTGCGGTTTCGTATGACAGTAGGAGCACTCTGGGTGTTCTCCCACGAACCCTGACTGCAAATTTGCATGTAGGTCTGGTGATTTTACCTGTTGTGCTGCCATTCGTGAACAATGTACCAGGGGACGAGGGGTTCCACCAGGATCACGCGCGCCCACATACCGCTGTTGTAACCCAACACACTCTATAGAGTGTTGACATGTTGCCTTGGTCTGCTCGATCACCAGATTTGTTTCAAATCGAGCACATACCGGATACCACCGAATGACAACTCCAGCGTCATCCGCAAACAGCAGTAATCGTCCCAGTATTGACTGACCAAGTGCAGCGAGCATGGAACTCCATCCCACAAACTGACATCCGGCACGTGTACAACACAATGCATTCATGTTTGCATGCCTACATTCCACATTCTGGCGATTGCACCGGTTATTAATGTACCAGAATTTGACATTTGCAGTGGCTTATCGCGCGCTTACATGATCCTGTGAGCTTTCAATGTTAATCACTGACATACGTTCCCTAGACGAATGTATTCCCGAAATTTCATTACTCTACATTTATTATATTTTGGTGCTACTTTCTTTCCGTCAGTATTGAAAGGGTACAGTACAACCCGACATTGAAAATAGGTACAACATTCTTCGTTATTCTTGTCAGAACAACATATTTTTTGTAACAATAGCTCAATTTCACTTTACACACCGAAGCTGGATACCAGTGTAGGAAAGAATGACAATTTATTTATTTAATTGATCACATGTGCACTCCCACAAAATAAATCCCTACATCCAATTTGGTGAGATCTGTGAAATGAATGAATGTATGGTCGTCTGCTAACCGCAGATAGTGAATGTGAATATATGATCATCTTTGAGATGGTCCTTTGGTCACCTTTAGTGGAACCAAAGAGATGAAATTTACCTGAGCTTTGAGCGCCTGAAATGTGGCTGACCAATACGGTAGCAAGATGCTCCCCCACTTTGGCAGAGGTTTGAAATGACCTGAAGAACGGCCATGTTTTCAGCACTCTGCAGCTGGATCTTGTGTTGGTAAGACCTGTCTTAGGTGTGCTCCGTAAAGACAAAAGAGTGGAGACATGGTATGCTTGTGAAATACTTAAGAGTAGTTTGGAATTATAATTTCTCTATTTCAGGAACTTTTGTGGGGACAATTAAATGTCAGGCAGGTAATATTAAGGGGATCATAGTAATCTTCGGAAGTGACCAACGGTCACAATGAAACCACGTGTAGCAATAAGTTGAAATACTTCCGAGTGCTTAAGTTAAGCTGAATTACTGGCCTGTGTACTATAAGTTGGAAATATTTAAGAAATGGCGTGTGCAGGACTTGAAATTAGAGACGAGTACTTCCACGTGGTGAGTACTGTGTGAGCCTCAATCTGGGTATGAGACAAAGGATAAGGAGAAGTACTCATCCAAGGTATCAGTTGAGGACTCGCGTGTGTGATGAATATGTTCTTAATATTACTTTGCGTGTTATGTTTCCATGTGATGCTTGATTCAAACTGTAAGGCAGGCCGCAAGATGAGACGCAGGCTCGTGAGGTGACGCAGGGGGGCTCACGCCAAATTCCTCACGGCAGCGTGGGTCGCGGCGACGATCATCGCAAGTTGGATCGCAGTTTCAATACGCAGTTTGCTGAGGAACTTTGGCTCTGGCAGAGATGGCGACTACTTCTGCTATGTTAATAGATATAAGTTCAGAAACGGATTCCGATTCTGAGTCTGAGTTCGAAACGGTGTGTTACATCGCTTTGATGAAACTGGCTACAGGTTCTCACGCCGAAGAAGGCACGAGGAGGACCATATGGCATGAGTCAGAAGGGGCAGAGTAGCTGGTGAGAAAAGCCCTTGCTGTCGCCAGGGCTACTGTATATATATATATATATATATATATATATATATATATATATATATATATATATATATATAGCGAGAAGTGGGCAAATTTCATTATTATCAATTAACAGAAACCATATTTTCGTAGCAGATACAGAATCCTATTAGTCATAAGGACTATCCAACAACAAATCAATTTAAACAGTGCTCATAGAACGTCGTGTCATCACTCGGACGACAGTTTCGATTCAATATTGATATCAAAGACGTGGTTAAATCCATCTATTCCGTTTTCACTGGTAGATATGGAGGGCTACACGCTAGTAAGGAATAACATTGTAAGGAACCTAGGCATCTTTTTTGATAAACATTTAACCATGGCAGAGTACATCACGAAAATTTGCTACCGAGTTTTAACAGTGTCAATGTAGAATGTTAACAGCGAATTACGATGCAACGTTTCGTTGGCTACTTCCTCCCACTTCTCAGCTTTCAGATTCGTTTTCAAGTAATGTTCATGGCTTGTATCATACAGAACTTTACGAACACGTATAGCTTCAATTAGCTTTTCCTCCATTTCGAACTACCGACAGGCAGAACCACCGTGAGCCTCGCAGTAAACTGCGTACAGGAGACTGCGGTCCGCAGGGTCACCGAGCGCAGGAACTGCGTCACGTCACGCTGCGCTCTAACGTGCGCAGGACCATTCAGCTGTGTGGTTCGCAAAAACTCACCGTGAGTCACCCTGCGTCTACTCACGTACCTGCGTCTCATCTTGCGGCCAGCTTGATACTCTGAGAGTGAAGCAAGGTGAGTCAGCCGTCTATCCAGCAACGCCACTTGGCTTGCATTGCACAGGAAGACGTGCATATATCCTCCAGAGTTCATAGTAGGAAAGAAAAGTTACGAAGTGGGACAGTGGCGTGTGAAACTGGGATGAATACTAATTGAAGTGGGAATGCTGAAAGTGATGTAATTATAACGTTGTCACTATTCCTTGTGTTGTATTCCATGTTTCCAGTGTGGTGTATTTCATGTAATTTAAGTATGTGTGGTTTGCATGGAGGAAATTTACGTGATGATGGGTGTGAGAGTCGAAGTGTGAGATATAGCAAAAGATCAACCATCCTATCCAGAAAGTGCACTGTAGTGTTAGATAATTACGAGACCGTAAGATAGAGAATCACCAATGTACAGCCATGCCCACTGGGCGGAGTTTCTCATGTGCAATTGTTGTAGAAAATGTAATGGTGTGTTTAGGTTATAGAATTGATCGGAATAAAAAATATAGTGAAAAGAAAAAGATTGATGGCCTTTTCCTTCGAATAGTATGTTGTCATGATATTCAGAATTTATAATGTGTGCGCCATTCATATTCAGTGCGATGGCCACGTGTTGGTCAAAGCCGTTTGGTAAGAAAGAAAATGTGGTATTGCCAGAGCGTACTGAACAATCAGAGTTGTGTAAATTACTAATAGTCAGATGTGCGTTATCCGTTTCCGTTGCGTAATATTCAAACAGGAGAATAATTTGTAGCTTAATTGTGGGTACTAGAGCTCATAACAGTCATTGAGAAATATGAATAAATGCACTCGCTTCGCAGACCACTCATCTTGCAGGCCTGACTGCTTGATGCCACATTATGAGCAAGGCATCTGGGTGCCTCTCAGTATATAAGAAGGTATTCTCCTTCAGGGTAGGTACTCAGTTGCCCTTCCGATCGTAGGTGCAAAGCGTTTTAGTCTTAATGCAAAGAAGTAATTCATTTTCTACATGTCGTTGTTGTGATGCTTCAGTCTGAGGACAGGTTTCATGCACTCCTCTAGGATGGTATATCCTTTGAAAGTCTCTTGACCTTTACAATGTAGTGAAAACTACATGCAGCTGAACTTGCTTTCAGTATTCTATCTTGATCTCCCTCCACAGTATTTATCTGGCCCCCCATTTCTCTCTATGACCATATTAACTAGTTCGTTACGCATCAAGATGTGTCACTTCACTCTATCCCTTCTTTTAGGCAGGCCAGAGTGGCCGAGCGGTTCTAGGTCCTTCAGTCTGGAACCGCGCGACCGCTACGGTCGCAGGTTCGAATCATGCCTCGGGCATGGATGTGTGTGATGTCCTTAGGTTAGTTAGGTTTAAGTAGTTATAAGTTCTAGGGGACTGATGACCTCAAATATTAAGTCCCATAGTGCTCAGAGCCATTTGGACCTTCTTTTAGTCAAATTCTGCCATAAGTGTTTTTTCTTTCCCTTTCGACTCAGTACCTCTTCGCTAGTTATCGGAGATACCTATCTTTTTCAGAAACGCTTTACTTTGTATTGCCACTCTGATTTATATATCGTCTTTACTCCGGCCATCGTACGTTATTTTGCTGCCCATGTAGCAGAAATCATCTATTACTACCAGTGTTTTGTTTCTTAACCTAATTCGGTTACCTGATTTCACTCGACTACGTTCCGTTAGCCTTGTTTCACTTCTGTTGACTTCATCTTATGACTTCTTTTCAAACCCCAGTCCATTCCATTCCCGCTCTTCCAAGTATTTTGACCTCACTGACAACACTACAGTGATACCGGTAAATCTCAAACTGATTACTGCTTTTGCCTGTACTTTAATTTTTAGATTTTTCCTGTATTGCTTACACAATGAGCAGATTGAATAACATCTCACAAACTAGGCGATAATTTTGTCATGGTATAATCTCCCAAGGATCTCAATAATTAGGAATGAGTGAGGTCTAGGCCTTCTTTATGGACTTTGGTATTTGTCTTCTGTCAAGTTTTTCTTGGAGAATCATATTTTCCATTTCCTTGTCACCTACTTCCTCTTTCCTTTCCATACTGTAGTCTTCAATTTCGTGCAGAACTTCTATGTATTCTTTTCGTCTTCCAGCCTTCCCTCCTTTTCTTAATACTGGCTTGCCATCTGAGCTCGTGATATCCATACACCTGTTCGTCTTTTCCCGGAAGTTCTCTTTAATTTTTCTACAGGAGGCACATCTCTTCCCATGACCATGCTTGCTTCTGTGGCTTTCTGTAACTCCTCTAGCCATCCCTGCTTTGCTATTTTGCGCTTTCTGTCAATCTCATTTTCTAGAAATCTGCATTCAATTTCGGTTGCTGTGTTTTTATATTTTAACTTTTAGTCTCATAAATTCAATATTTAGTGTGTTATCCAACGAATTATGATCTTGTCGCTTTGCCTGGCTGATTTTCTGCGTCTTCATTATACCATTTCTAAAAGCTACTCGTTCATCTTCTTCACTTTAGCCTGTTTCAGTCACTAGAGGCCACATGATCACACTGAAACTCTCAACAATATAGGATTCTTTTACTTTATCCAGATCCCATCCCCTTAATTCCTCAATTTTCTGCAGTTTCTTAAGTTTTAATCTGCAGTTCATAATGAGTAAACTGTGGGCTCAGTACAAAACTGCCCCTGAAGAAAAAAAAAAAAAAAAAAAAAACGAATGAATTATTGGAATGGGACAGAAATCATGCGATGTGATTCACATGTACAGACAAACAATTTTCAGAAAAATGGATGATTTATTCAGGAGAAAGAGCTCGAAAAACTGAGCAAGTCAATAACCCGTTGGTCCACCTCTGCCCCTTATGCCAGCAGTTGTTCGGCTTGACATTGATTGACAGAGTTCTTGGACGTCCTCTGAGGAAATTCTGTCCAGTTGGTGAGTTAGATCGTCAAAACCCCGAGCTGTTGGAGGGCCCAGCCATTATGCTTCAAATGTTCTCACTTAAGAAGAGACCTGGCAACCCTGATGGCCAAAGTAGTGTTTGACCAGTACGGAGACAAATGGTAGACTCTCTCGCCATGTGAGAGCGAGCGTTATTTTGCTGAAATCTAAGACAAGGATGGCTTGCCATGAAGGGCAAGAAGACAGGGCATAGAATATCGTCGACTACCGCTGTTATTAAGAGTGCTACTAATGACGACCAAAGGGGTCCTCCTATGCAAAGTAATGGCGCATCAGCCCATCACTCCTGGTTGTAGAGACGTATAAAGGACGATGGTTAGGCGGATACTCCACCGGTGTCTGGGACATCTGCAGACACGTCTTTGCTGATCATCGCAACTCAGTTTGATGCAAGACTCATCAATCAAGACAATTCTACTCCTGTCAATGAAATGCCAAGGAGAAGACATAGGACAAAGAGTTGGCAATAATGCGATGAGCGATGGTGTGATAGACTCTGGACACAGAGTGGCAAGAATAGCAGGCACGAGTCCTTCTAGAAGCATAATAGTAAGACTGGTCGACTAACTCTGACGAACAGACTGATGACAACAGCTGAAATCCGGGCAGAGGTTACAGACAGAGGGTCTTCACGACCCACTGAGGGTAGATTTATGGAAGCTAGTTTAAGATCTCGAGTTGCACTGCGCCATTCGCGGCTGATAACATAACACAGACCACAAACATTTACATGTTGTGGAGATAGAGTCACCTGTGACACTGATTGCCATTCTGTGGCTTTCAGCGATGAGTCTCGCTTCTGTTTGTGGCGATCTAATTGACGCCAATGTGTCTGTAAACGGCCTGGTGAAAGGTAGCAGGAAGCAAGGATTCGCGAGGTCCACTGTTCTACAACTTCTGGAATCATATTGTGGGGAGCTAGTGGCTGTGGCAACAAGACAGCTTTGGTAACTGTCAAAGAGAGTATATGGAACGTTTCGTCGTATCTTCCATGAACGGCTTGCCAAACGGCACATTCGAGCAGAATAAACAAAGACCTAAAAAATGGTTCAAATGGCTCTGAGCACTATGGGACTTAACATCTGTGGTCATCAGTGCCCTAGAACTTAGAACTACTTAAACCTAACTAACCTAAGGACATCACACACATCCATGCCCGAGGTAGGATTCGAACCTGCGACCGTAGCAGTCGCGCGGTTCCGGACTGAGCGCCTTAACCGCGAGACCACCGCGGCCGGCAGCAAAGACCTACATTGAAGTGAGCACCACAAACGCCTTGAGGTATTTACGGTGCCCCTGATATATCACGTTTTGAGCGTAAATGTTATATGCCGCGGGAAGACGTCAACTTTTCACAGCAGCCTCCAGTCAGCGGGCCTTGATCGTGAACTGACACAGGATTGGTTTCGGGCATGGTAAAAAATTCCTCACGATAACAAAATGGTTCAAACGGCTCTAAGCACTATGGGACTTAACATCTGAGGTCATCAATCCCCTAGACTTAGAACTACATAAACCTAACTAACCTAAGGACATTACACACATCCATGCCGAAAGCAGGATTCGAACCTGCGACAGTAGCAGCCGCGTGGTTCCGGACTGAAGCGCCTAGAACCGCTCGGCCACAGCGACCGGTTTTGCGGTGACATGCGGATGCTGTTTGAGTCAGTGCCACAAAGAATGCAAGAGTGTATTCATGCTCGTAGGGCACCTCATACTGATGTTATGATGAACATGAATTCTAAACGGAATGGAAGTTAAATCATTTCATACCCTTCATGTAATGACCATCTGCACAAAGTTTGATAAATATCAGACTGTTGATTCATGATGTAACGCTTTCCATTTCCGTCAGTGTAGTACATATCAAGCTACCAATCAACGATAATCAGAAACTACTAAAAATAGCTAAGGAAGTAACAGCCGTTTTGAGAGAAGCTGCTGTTCTGCTAATTTACTAGTTTGCATTTATCTAGCGTAATCTCAGACTATATTAAGCAGCTAGCGACAGGCTATTGTTAAAAGTGTGTTCCGCTTAAGTTTCTAAAAGATCCTTCCCTTTTATCAGTGTATACCTTGACTCGTTCGATATTCTTGAAGGGTGATTGAATGAATTATGATTGAGTGAGCAAACTGACTATGCATACAGAATTTCTTTCAAATATAAATAGTTTGTACAAGTCTAGTACGAAAATGTAACGACTAGTGATTGAAACTTATGATTTTTACATTGTTAAAATGCAATATGCAGACCTATTTGGTCGGCTCATTTCTTGAATGTGTGGTTTCGAAGATCGCCGTGAAGCATGAAAGCGATGGCAGCGCCATATCAGTGGCATTTTGCGACATCTGGAATCATATTATAATGCAAACAAGCAAGCTAGATGGCAGCGCTGCTTGCTTTAAGTGTGCAGCTGGAGGCACGGCAGGTTGAATCGATATTCAACAAATACGTACATTATTTCTCGTTGTAATCAAACTTCGTAGTACATCTTTTGTAGCCGAAGGACTTTAAATTAAACAGTGTGGAAGGATGATTTGGGTCTGCTGCTGAGAAGGGTTTTAATTAACGAGCACTCTCTTTCGTCTGCTTTGTTGATGATGTAATTTTATCATTATACTAGCTGACCCGACAGACTTCGTCCTGTCAAAAAGATTTGTAATATGGCAGTTTTTTTGCCTACGTATTTAAAAAAATTCTCCTGAACAGAACCGTCACCCTGGTGATAGGGCGTTGTGAATAAAAAATAATTAAATAAAACATATATAAGGATTTAAAAGTAAGTAATCGCTTTATTGTTAATCATGTGAATCATAATTATTATTATTATCATTGTAGTGCTTTGTGGTATACGATGTTTTTTGTTTGATTACCTGGCGCATAGATAAACAAATCTGATGGTTTTCCAACACGGGAACAGGCAACATACAATTGACCATGTGAGAAACATGGGTTTTCTAGATTAATACCACAAACACTTAATGATTGCCCCTGGGACTTGTTTATAGTCATAGCAAAAGCAAGCCGCACTGGAAACTGTAGTCGTTTAAACTCAAATGGCACATCAGTCGGAATCATTGGGATGCGCAGTATGAGAACATCTTCTCCTTTATACTTTCCTTTGAGTATAGTTGCTTCTATCACATTGTTTAGTAATTTTTTTATCGCTAACCGTGTACCGTTGCAAAGACGCGGTTGGTTGATATTTCGCAACATTATAACCACCGATCCAACCTTTAATTGAAGATTGTGAGGTGGCAATCCTGGCAAATCCAGCGAGTTTAAAAATTCCGGTGGATAGTTGACTACATCATCTTGATTAGTAGCCGAATCAACTGATTTATATATCCTCAATTCGCCTGTAATTTGTTCTTGAATTTTGAAATTTAATTCATTTACATCTATGTTTTTTGCAGCCAGTATAGCTCGTTCGCTCAACCAATCATGGTTTCTGCAATTTTGAGAAACATCTGGAAACACCTTCTGAATAAGTTCATCTTTTGATCGAGTTAACTGACAAAAACTTTGAGGAAAGTTAATGCAGCCAGTCAACATGTCTATAGGAAATTTGCCATTACCAATGTCAATGAGTTGTTTAGAGAATATGTTTCCAGATTGGTCATTTCGCAACTCGACACGCATATTCTTGCTTAAATGAAGTACTTTGACATGTTTCCACAAATTGGAGGACTTTAGACATGCATTGAGTTCATCAGCTGGCGTTGATCGTGGAATCACTGGCAATGTTTGACGAAAATCTCCTGCTAATAGAATCATTGCACCACCAAATCGGTTATTATTGCTCCGTAGATCTTTTAAGGTTCTGTCTAAAGCCTCCAAAGATTTTTTATGTGCCATCGTGCATTCATCCCAAACAATCAATTTACATTGCTGCAAAACCTTTGCCATTGCAGAGTTCTTCGAAACGTTGCAGGTTGGAGTTTCATTGCTTTGCATATTTAATGGCAATTTTAGTGCTGAATGGGCTGTTCGACCACCTTCAAGCAAAGTTGCTGCGATTCCCGACGAAGCGAGTGCAAGTGCAATTTTATTTTGTGAGCGAATTGTTGCTAATATTAATGAAATCAAAAAGTTTTTCCTGTACCACCAGGTGCATCTAAGAAGTAAATCCCTCCAGTTTCATCATTTGTTACTTTCATAAGAGTTTCAAATACATACTTCTGTTGTTCAGTTAACAGTGGAAGATTTGTTTGAATTAATTCTTTCAAAGCGTTGAGATCATACAGTTTTTCTCGATGCAACTCTTGGTTAAAAGCGTCATGCATTGGACGATTGGGCGCGGTCAGGCCTAATTGAATTAATAGTTTGTTTGACATTATCAAGCACATGTCCTCAATTGAAATCAATGCTTCATTGTAAATTTCTTCACTGATTTGTATATTTGGATTTCCCATTCTGTTCCGTATTTGATACAAAATATCATCACACATATAATCTTTGTACTTGATCCACAAATCAATTGGGTTTGATGGGAAGCATGTAGATATGATTATAGAAAACAATGTTCGTATTTGATGAGCGTGTGATGGTATTACAGCATCATTGAGAGTTTGCTCCCAATGAGCGTCATTTTCAAGCAATTGCAAACGTTGACAGGCTTCTCTGTAGGATCCACACAATTCACCATGAACAGTTCGTAACTGTTGGAATGATGTTGGGCCACGTACATTGACTAATAGCAGTCGTAAATAAAAACATTCATCATTGCTTGGATGTACTGAATAAATCCGGCCAATCGCATCGGTGGAATATACATCTGTATATCCTGGAACTGGTTTTCCTTGTTTCCGTCGTATAAATCTCCTTGAGGATTGATTCCAGGTATAATATTTTGGCATTTCAGAATATAGCAATGTTTGTGCGAAATGATCGTTTTGGCATGTCTCAAAAAAACTGGTTAATGTAGTAGATGGTGGCTGAGCAGCTCTTTGTACTGCGTTCTGTGCTGTAAAATACACTCTTTGTCCATTTTCTAAATGCACAGCTAAGTGAACAACAGAAGGGTGTCTCTCATGAATAGGAAAAGAAAATATTCGCCAAACTGCTTCATTACTACTGACATAGCGGCCCATTTGGTATTGGGTAACTTCATCATTGGAATTCTCTGCACCAATTCCAATCACAGCCATATCACTCCCTTTGGTTACATATTTGCAAATGTATTTAATAGATTTCACTGAATGGCAAGATTCAACGTTGATGTGTGCTTTGAATGTCTTTGATAAAATGGGTGAATATGGAACAATCCAACGATTATCTATTTCAATATCTTGTTGATTTAATTTGACAATTGTTGATTTTCCATTGTCTGCTGTTGATCTGCGACGATACAATGGATAACCGTCATTACCAGTAATTGTTTCCGATATTAATGTCCGTGGATATCGTTTTGAACATTTACCATCCATCATACACGGTGAATTTTGATTAAGAGTTCCACAGGGACCATGTATCATGTTTTTGATAACTACCTCATGCAATCCAGGATCTACTTGTACATTAGGGATTTCAGCTGATATCACTGCATCAACTTCATTTGGCCTTATCTTTTCAACCAACCAAATCAAAATGTGTGCATGTGGCAATCCTCGTTTCTGCCACTCCACAGAATACATCCAGCAGCGTGTCTCACCAAACACATTATGTTTTACGATGAAATCCATTAAAGATTTCAACTTTTGTCTAAAGACTCTGGCTGTAATATCATGACGATCAATGGGTGATTGCCCAGGGAATAACTCCTGCTTGATTTCTATCCATTGCGGATTGCATGTAAATGTGATGAACAAATCTGCTGTACCATAATGATGAACATACGACATGGCATCTTGAGCATATTCGTGCATATGCCGAGGGCTTCCGATGTATGTTGCTGGAAGAATAGTCATCCGACCGACATTCTGTGCATTTCCATCAGTATTAATCGCATCTCGAAGGTGAATATACTCTTCAGATCGGAGTTTGGTTTGATTCAACCTGATGAATGTTAATCTCTCCGTTTCAATTTTTACATACATGTCAACAACATATTTGTGATATAATCGCCGACATTTCAATATGTGATTTTCTTCATTTTCCCGAATCATTAGGCGGTATGAATAATAGTTCATTGAACTGACTTTTTTGTTGGTTTCAGAACCTGTAAATAGATTTTCTTTTAATAACATTCAAATATAAAATTAAAATACATAATATAATGACTGAGATATTATCGCCATAGCTAAATTAATATTTTAGTTACCTGTAATGGGATTTATCATTTTTATTGAGAAATCGTAGCCATCTTCACCTTGCCAAAATATAATGGGATATTGCAGTGCATCATATGAGCGGTGTGTTTCCTTTATACGTTGTAATTGATCATTCCGACGATGTAAAACAATATCACGGGATTCAAACTTTTCTCCAACTACAACGATAGCAACTTCATCAATAGTTGGTGCATTAAAACGTCTTGTATGTTGACCTGCAGGTGTTTTATCAGCTCTGATTACAATTTTGTGATTATCGGATGGCATCAGATCCAGGGCAGTTTTAAACAATATAATCAATTGATTGTGTTGATGAAATAAAGTTTGTAATTGTTCTACAATAGACCTCTTTACTAAATTGTTATGTGCACAACGCAGATCAATTTCTTGTGGTGAATTGCCCATAAAATAAATTTGCAGGAATTTGTTGTCGCTATCTGACACTGGTAACAGTGAACCTGCTCTGTGATATATTTGCCCTTGTATCTGTAAATAAAATAAAATATTATGGTGTGGTATAAATTAATGGATTGTCAGTGATCAAACTTAAATAATATTTGATCTTAAAAAGTATATATTTAGTTTGAACTAATATCTATCAAATATAAAATATAATAAAAGTGTCACTGAAACTGAATCACCATATAATATGATGACTAAGTGATATATAAGTGATTAAGAAATTGAAGATTAGTGACACATCTTAACTTTTGTGACAGAAAATTTTGTTCGCTAAAATAATTATGAGTAACTGCTATAATACATACCTTGAAAGTTGGCATAAAATTTTCCCGAACTACATTTGTTGCCCCAAATGAAGTCATTTGAAAGCAATTGTTATATTGTTGGATATGTGTCAAAAAGTGTATAGAATCTGTTCCTATTCCTGAAACCAATGAGTACAATGGTTCTGGTGGTGGGTCCAATGGTATCAATTTCACTTTACCATTTGCGCAACACAATCCATTGGCTTCGTTTTTGTATTTTAATGCCTTACAGTGTGAGCAAACCGAGTTCATGGAACCAATAACAACACATTGGTAGTTACTGTAGTCAATTGACACATCGTAACTGAAAGCAGCTCGATTCAAACTTGCGCGATTATTAGTTGAATGTCGCGCTCGCGCTTCACGCGTTTGTGATATCCGAATTCTTTCACGTTCATTTCCGTCGTCACGTTCTTGTGCCATACGATTAGATCGGTAATTAGCTTGGTTTGTAGCATTTCTGGTTCTTCTACCTAAATTGCTTCGTCTTATAGGAGGCATATCAAATATAAATTAGTTTTTTACTAATCACGAACTAAACAAACACTAACTAAGTAAACACTCTGCACAAAACACGAATTTGTTTCGTGTATCAGTTGACAAAAGCAAACTCAGTAGATTAGGTCACAGACAACTTTTTTTTTTTTTAAATTTTATATGACTTGAAGTCAAATCCTTTTAAGCCGTACGAATTGTAACGCGATTTTTGTTTGACTGATGTAATGACGTGGAAACTGATGCATTTTATCTCGCGTGCCAAAACTAATACAAAAGAAACGCGAGTTTCGGAACGCGACATTAAACTTCTCCAACTATGTATTCTGTGCTCCAACGCACACACGCACATTGTTTTGATAGATATGATCTTTGACGTTAGGAACACACCTACATTGCTTAGACAACAGTGAGTGCTTGTAATTTAATATGAACTTTATACCATAGCAATAAAGCTCAAATTGACTACGTTTTAGTTACAAATCATTTGTATAGGAAAAGGAAAAGGGCTATTTTTAGGGTTTTTCCAGCAATAATTCTAATTTTTCTCGCCGTAAAAACCATCCTTGAACTTCAACGAACATTTTAAAAAAAGATTTGGCCAAATTGGTCGAGGCGTTGTTGAGTTATGCGCTTACCAACACATTTTGCGATTCATTTTAATATGAACTTTATACCATAGCAATAAAGCTCAAATTGACTACGTTTTAGTTACAAATCATTTGTATAGGAAAAAGAAAAGGGCTATTTTTAGGGTTTTTCCAGCAATAATTCTAATTTTTCTCGCCGTAAAAACCATCCTTGAACTTCAACGAACATTTTAAAAAAAGATTTGGCCAAATTGGTCGAGGCGTTGTTGAGTTATGCGCTTACCAACACATTTTGCGATTCATTTTTATATTATAGATTTTGATGTTAGGAGCACTATGGTTACATGTAACCCAGAGAGAAGCGTTCGCTAGATTTATAAATTGTAACTTAGAAGTGCAATACATCTGTACAAGATAGTAAATCTAGATACGAGATGATCTTTCATGTGAGAAGTATTACATAAGAATCGGGGGTTGACTTTTTGCTTAGGTGCATGTGCAGAGCCTTTCATTTGTACTCTGTTTATTTAGTCGGTATAGAACTTCTTAAATGGAAAAGATATATTCAGGAACGTCATGAGGACCAGGCTGCTTATAAACTCTACTACAAAAATTTATTAAATTTTTTAAGGAATCTTGCGCTAAGGCAAAATTTTGATAACGGTTGACGAGACAAATGAGGAGCAGATCTTGGTTAACATTTTTCATGTTTGTGGAATCTCTATGCTGTAAAATCGTAGTTTGCTCATTTCATCTAGACTAAATGCTTTGGTTAACGTCACATTACAATTTAACGGTAGAGTCAGATATGAGTACAGTATTTAACAATCATTTTTTGAACACTGCTGGTGAATTAAAAAAAGCTTAGTTTCTACAGAGAATCGTATAATTCTCTTGGAAAATGGCTTTCCGAGACTGATAATTGAAATACTTCTCTTTCATACTGACAAGGGGAGAATGAGTCAATAATTAAATCATTGAAGGCTACAGACATGATGGAGTACGTTTCAAAATACTAAATTACTGTGCTGCACATGTTAGCCCTTTCAATTGGCCATATTTGTAATTTTTCCTTTAGGTTTGACCAATTTCCTGAACGATTTAAGTACCCAGTAGTAAAGCCACTTTATAACAAAAGGGCGAAAGGGATAATGTAGGCAATTTTAGACCTATTTCTATGCTGTCAATGTTTGTTCATGTCATTGAAACGGCTGTGTATGTAAGGATAATTGATCATTTCATTACACATAATTTGCTTCCAAATGTACAATCTGGTTTTGGTAGTGGTTTAACGACTGAAAATGCTGTATTCTCTCTTCTATGTGGGGTACTAGAAGGACTGAACAAAAGGTTTCGAAAGACAGGCATATTTTTTTTATTTAACTAAGGCTTTTGATAGTGTTGATCACTAAATACTACTTCATTATGGAATACGGGGAGTAGCTCACAACTGGTTCACCTCTTTCTTTAAGAACAGATAGCACAAGGCCATTCTCCACACTATTGACAATGGCTGTAATGAGGGGTCTGACTGGAGCAGTGTTAAATGGGGGGTGCCCCAGGGATCAGTACTGGAACCACTCATGTTCCTTATTTATATAAATGATGTTTCTTTTAATACTATGGATGATTCTAAAACCTATCTGCTTGCTAATGGATGTTGTCTGTGACGTTGGCACTGTTTCAAATAGTGCAGTTCAAGACGTAAGTTCAAGGCTCATAGAAACTAAACTAACGCTAAATCACAGTAAGATTCAGTTTTCATAAGTTATAATACACTGTTCAACAAAAACCGACGTTCTAATTACACGGAATGGGCATATGTTTAGTGAGACTGAGCAGTTAAAATTTGTAGGTGTTCAGAAAGTTAACTGTCGTGGAAAACCGATGTTCAGGATCTTGTTCAAAGATTTAATGCTGTCATTTTTACTATCAGAGCAGTATCTGAAGTAAGTGATATGTCAGCACGAAAAGTAGTCTGCTTTTGCTTATTTCCTTATTATATTTTGGGGTAACTCTTCCCATTCTCGAAGAGTATTTTTAGCGCAGAAACGGGCCGTTCAGGCAATAAATTGTGTACATTCGCGAACCTTTTGTCGAACCATGTTCATTAATGTGGTTATTCTGACACTGACTTCCAAGGCTCTTGTGCAGAGAGGCATGCAGTATTATGTTGCATCCATTTTCAATAAGTTACCACAAGAATTCAAAATTCTTAGCAGTAATCCACGCGCTTTCAAATGTTAGGTGAAGAGTTTCCTCATTGGTCACTCCTTCTACTCTGTCGAAGAGTTTCTTGAAAAATTAAGCTGATTCCTATGTTATTTTGTTGATTGCGTTTATATAAGCTTATAGCTTGTCGTCTTTTTACAATTTATAAACATTTCTGTTGTAATTTCATGTACTGTCACGTTCCATGATCATGGAAACTTGCTCCTCAATTTGGTAATACGGAACTAGACGTGTAAAGAAAAAGTTATCAAGCCGTGTTTATATGTATTACGTCAGTTATTAAGTGAAGTGGTTTGAGAAAACTGTCTGTGGATGAATTTACGACGGACGTAGATAAAACGAAGACACTTAGTAGAAAAGATAAAACAGTATATTAAAAAATGGCATAACTATCAACTAAGCATTGGTCAAAGTCAGGTTCCGAGGAAAACCGATGACTGGAGACCCAAGGGCAGAAGAAGGAAGGGACGATACGAATAAAACGGTGTGATCACCCTTAAATCGTACAGTTTCGGAACGGGCAAACATGTGTAACCTGTAAATGCACATGGTGACAATTACTAAGTGCTTGAGACCCATCATATTCGTAAAGGTAAGGATTCAAAACGAATCGTCAAGTCCTTTTAAAGCGCGTTCTGGCGAGTGCCGGTATAAAGGCGGTAAGAATATGTGAAGTATTATGTATGATAGAGTATTGAAGTTATGCGAAAAATGGTAGCTTTCACATATCTACGTTATACCAGATTTACAGACACTAAGTAACATAGATATTAGAGTTACTATCAGGAAACTGTTCAAGTGGTACCAACACCAGCATAGAAGGCCGTAGGAACCCAATATGTCGAAATATTTGAATCACGATGTGGTATCGATAGCTACGACGCCACGGCGTGGGTAAAAGTTCTGAGGTTGGCACTACGACACCGACACAGACGATAGCGCCCTCTAGCCGGCGCTGTGCAGCTCTACGAGCGCCGCTCCAGATTCTGCCCATTTGATTCCGAGGAGACGACCGAGCAACATTGTTTCTATTTCATAGTGGGCGAGCCACTACAGATTTTGCCTGTGTAACTTCTGTGGGATTTGATGCATCCGGATTCGCACCTAAGTGCTCCTCAGTGCAAAGTTATGTATTCATATTCTCCCTATAGTAAAGGTGATTTAAATTTAAACGCAGTACCTATGCATTTTCACCTTTCCCCCTACCCTTCAGTTTACAGGAGCAGAACCACGCGCCACCTTCCAGGCGGGATACAAAACACGATAACATCAATAATAATAAAAAAACACAACAGCAATCAGAGTCTGCAAAGTCGAAATACGTGAAGGACTAGGAACTACACCACGGCAGAAATAAAATAAATGGGGAGTTCATTGGTGAGACAATACTACATTTATGTTAAAAAAAGGAATGATTTTCTATCACAAAATGACATGTGGCGACAGATGCAATATTTTCGAGCTTAACAGTCACGTTATGGAATCGTATCTGGAAGAGTATGTTGGTAACTATGTATCTGATGTGACTAACTTGAGAACATCATACATTTACCTCACACATTGTTCTCACTCATAAGACTGCAGCCAATAGTATAGTTTTTTCCCTAAATGAAACTACTGGTATACTAGTTAGTTAGTAGTTTGTTTATCCAGAGCGCAATTACAAAAGATATCAGACATGTCATCTTAATTGAAAAAGGAAATAATTAAAAAATTAACTAATTCATATATACAGTAGTGGCTCATGTAGGACTAGCTTAACATGTTGTGTCTTTAGTTTGATACCTTGTGAATAGTGTCTTTTATAAATATTTGCAAACAAGTTTACAAATAAAAGACAAAGAGGAGATTTGTTAAATTGTTCATTTGGAGGGTCAATAAACAGCAGACATTCGTAACATGTCTCGCAAGAAAATAGAAACTCAATAAAATCAATGTGTTATCCTAATGGGTAAAAATCTGTATATAAAAAAAATCTGTCTCAGATAACTAGCCAAGTTAACCGTAGGAAGTACAAGCTCTGGACGATCTTGTCAACAGCAACAGCGATTTCCATCTAAGCTCGGCATGGGATGTGGCGTTAGCAAAAATACCCAGGAACGTTCTAATGCGAAAGTGGGTGAGGAATCGGACAGAATAGACAGGCAGCACTAGCCGGTACCCCAGTGCCCCTCTAAATGCCCCATGCCCTCCCCCCCCCCCCCCCCCTTCCCCAGTCGCGCCTACCCAAGAAGCGCGATATTCCTTCCGGAGTGGTTGGTACACCCTGCAGAGCTGTCTGGGTCCAGCGGCTACAAACGAACTGAACGTGAACCCGACACTTCACCTTTGACGAGCAGTAAGAATCTCACAAAAACGTTGCAACAACACGACGCCATGACTCGGGTGATAAGCAGAGAAGATTTTATCGCCTGTACAAGGACATTAGGTATTTCGTCATCTTAACAGTCACTGAGATTTGTATCACATCTTTCTGAGTACTTGTTTCCTCTCTCTAAAAGTGGTGATTGTTACGTTGATAAACTACTTCTTATTTTCACGTGCAACAGAAAACAGAGGTAGCCATTTCACTGCAGTTTTTGTTACAAGTAAATCAAGAAACGCGGACAGAAACAGCTCCGAGGTAGCTGCGGGTTTTTACGTAATCTCCTTCGTTCTGAGACTGGAGTCGATATAAGGACGCAGGTATTCGAGAATCTGCCTTTTAGCGCAGATGCCTACCTTAACTCCATTTAATTTTCAGGATGCCCTCGCCTCGCTTAAGGATGGATATGTTTCTAAGAGCACGGCAGTCAATAAGAAGCGTGCCGAAAACTGATTGACCCCTGCAGCCGATAGGAAGGAGCGTCAAGAATGCACACGTGAAGGCGTGTGAAATTTTCTGACTCGCAACAGCCGTTTATACCTGCCTCAGAAAATGAGAACGGAGCGAAGATTCCAGCGCCCCACAGGCACTGGGAGGAACGTACACAAAGCGCCAAGAATCCGCACAGCAAGGCGTGTGAAACTAAAGAACAGCGAAAGAAGTCAGCCTGCTTAAAAAAAGGTTGTATGAACATTAAGTTTGTTGTTAATCACGAATGCCAGCAGGTTCTCAAAACGAGGCAGAAATGTGAGACTGCCCAGGCCTCAAGCAGAGACACCCTTTATGAAGACGTGTCGAGTGGCTGCATTCACAACTTAGGAACGCAGGAAAACATCGAAGTAATGCACGACCAGCGCTGGGAAAAGCTTTGACGGTAAAATCAGGAGAAACACTACGAGGGTCACTCCAAAAGAAATGCACACTATTTTTAAAAGAAATATAGTTTTCATTCTGCATGTGTGAAAGTTTTAATGGTTCAAATGGCTCTGAGCACTATCGGACTTAACATCTGAGGTCATCAGTCCCCTAGAACTTAGAACTACTTAAACCTAACTAACCTGAGGACATTACACACATCCATGCCCGAGGCAGGATTCGAACCTGCGACCGTAACGGTCGCACGGTTCCAGACTGAAGCGCCTAGAACCGCTTGGCCACGTCGGCCGGCGAAAGTTTTACAGTATGTAAATACATCCTTCACGCTTGTTTTCAAACTTAGTTCAACCTGTTCCCGTGAGTTGCGCCATCACAGCATGTCTTCAAGATGGCTGCTACACTTGACGTTCATGAGAAGCAACGTGCTGTCATAGAATTCCTGTGCTGTGAAAATGAGACAGTGGGAAACATCCACAAGAGGTTGAAAAAGGTGTATGGAGATGCTGCTGTCGATCGCAGTACAGTTAGTCAGTGGGTAAGCAGGTTACGTGATGAAAGTGGGCACGGTAATATTGAGGATTGTCCTCGCAGCGGCAGGCCTCGTACTGCACACACCCCAGACTACTTGCAGAGAATTAACGAATTGGTGACTGCTGACAGACGCATCACAGTGAACGAATTGTCACACTACGTTGGGATAGGGGAAGGCAGTGTTTGCAGAATACTGGAAGTGTTGGCTTTGAAAAAGGTTTGTGCCAGGTGGGTTCCCAGGATGTTGACAGTGGCTCACAAAGGACCAAGAAAAACGGTATGCAGCCAACTTTTGGAACAGTACGAGAAAGGTGGAGATGAATTTCTTGGAATAATTGTGACAGGTGATGAAACATGGCTCCTTCATTTTTCACCAGAGACGAAGAGGCAATCAATGGAGTGGCATCATGCAAATTCACCCAAGGAAAAAAAAAATTCAAAACCACACCTTCTGCTGGAAAAGTTACAGCTACGGTGTTCTTCGATTCCAAAGGACTCTTGTTTGTGGACATCGTGCAAAGTGGAACCACCATAAATTCTGATGCATATGTGACGACACTGAAGAAACTTCAAGCTCGACTGAGTCGTGTTCGACCGCATCGGCAAAAGCAAGCAGGATGTTTTGGTTCAAAAAATGGCTCTGAGCACTATGGGACTCAACTGCTGAGGTCATTAGTCCCCTAGAACTTAGAACTAGTTAAACCTAACTAACCTAAGGACATCACAAACATCCATGCCCGAGGCAGGATTCGAACCTGCGACCGTAGCGGTCTTGCGGTTCCAGACTGCAGCGCCTTTAACCGCACGGCCACTTCGGCCGGCCAGGATGTTTTGCTGTTGCACGACAATACACGGCCACATGTCAGTCAAAAAACCATGGAAGCGATCACAAAACTCGGATGGACAAACACTGAAACACCCGCCTTACAGTCCTGACCTGGCTCCATGTGACTATCATCTCTTTGGGAAACTGAAAGACTCTCTTCGTGGAACAAGGTTTGAAGATGATGACGCCCTTGTGCACGTTGCCAAACAGTGGCTCCAAGAGGTTCGTCCAGAATTTTACCGTGCGGGTATACAGGCGCTGGTTCCAAGATGGCGTTAGGCAATCTAGAGGGATGGAAATTATGTGGAGAAATGAAAACACCCGCCTTACAGTCCTGACCTGCCTCCATGTGACTATCATCTCTTTGGGAAACTGAAAGACTCTCTTCGTGGAACAAGGTTTGAAGATGATGACGCCCTTGTGCACGCTGCCAAACAGTGGCTCCAGGAGGTTCGTCCAGAATTTTACCGTGCGAGTATACAGGCGCTAGTTCCAAGATGGCGTTAGGCAATCTAGAGGGATGGAAATTATGTGGAGAAATGAAAACACCCGCCTAACAGTCCTGACCTGCCTCCATGTGGCTATCATCTCTTTGGGAAACTGAAAGGCTCTCTTCGTGGAACAAGGTTTGGAGATGATGACGCCCTTGTGCACGCTGCCAAACAGTGGCTCCAAGAGATTCGTCCAGAATTTTACCGTGCGGGTATACTGGTGCTGGTTCCAAGATGGCGTAGGGTAATTGAGAGGGATGGAAATTATGTGGAGAAATGAAAATATTGTTCCTAAAGGATATATCTACACACTGTAAAAGTTTCAAACATGTAGAATAAAAGATGGATTTAAAAAAAATAGTGTGCATTTTTCTTTTTGGAGTGACCCTCGTAAAATTCCCTAATCACGCAAAAGGCCACATAAGACAGAGAATTTCACCCTGCATGGGGAGGAAAGGTCATGAAATGGCGATCACTCATTGGGTGGCGTTGCAAATTTAGTCCGCCCATGGCTATGTCGAGAGGAGGAAAATGTTCAAGGAGTCGTTGAGCTAGGAGATGGATGAGGAATAAAGAGGGCTTTCGGCGAGACAGCGCGGAAGCGAGAGGAAATCTGCCACCCATTGCCATCATCCGCCTTCTGACACCGTGATGACGATGCTTCAGGTACGGCAACATACGCGATCTTTCAACGAGGAGACCGCTACGGGCCATCGCTGCAAACGCGCAGCACACCAGCAAAGCTGCCGACTAGCCCCCCACAGCTGATACGCTAGACGCCGTCGACACGTAGCGCCTGCCGCCGTCATCGCCACGCAACGAATAACCGTGAGTAATAATAAGATGATTAATTTTAATAATTAACAGTCTCAGTTGCACTGTTTGCCTAGAATTTACCTAGGTTTCAGTCGGGATAACCCAACCTTCTTCAGAATAACAGTAACTATCGTCTTTCCATAGTGGACATCTTCAAACTAAAACTAGAAAAACTAAAACTAGAAATCCATAAATTATCGACAGACTATAAAACGTATCTGGAACTGCCTCGGCCCCACTTTGAGTTCCAGTACAGCACTCTTGGCTGCCTCATCGCGGTCGCGAAGTGGGGCCGGGCTCAAATGGCTCTGAGCACTATGCGACTTAACTTCTGAGGTCATCAGTCGCCTAGGACTTAGAACTAATTAAACCTAACTAACCTAAGGACATCGCACACATCCATACCCGAGGCAGGATTCGAACCTGCGACCGTAGCGGTCACGCGGTTCCAGGCTGAAGCGCCTTTAACCGCACGGCCACACCGGCCATAAAGTGGGGCCGAGGCAGTTCCAGATAAGTTTTATAGTCTGCCGATAATTTATGGATTTCTAGTTTTAGCTTGACAGTGTCCACTATGGAAAGACGGTAGTTACTGTTATTCTGAAGAAGGTTGGGTTATCCCGACTGAAACCTAGGTAAATTCGGTAAATTCTAGGTTAACAGTGCAACTGAGGCTGTTGTAACCTCCCCACAATAATATAAATAAATACTATGGATAATGATCCTGGTTTAGTGTAACCTCAAAACAAAATTCTTTCTGATTTAATCTAAGCTCAAAATTCATTCACATTTAGCGTAACTTCACAACAGAAAAATTCCTAAACCTCTCAATTAAATTGTCACTCAATTATAACTCTTCAATAATTGACTGTGAATTTAACCTGGTAAATTTTGGACGACAGCAGTGCTGCGTCATGGCCCTGAAAGATCATTCTGAATAAAAAAAAAAAAATTCTTACCTCAATGAAGTCGCTGGATATATCTGCTCTTACAATAAATTTTTTTTTTTTTTTGGCACAGCTCTGTGCAATGCTGGCCGACCTATCTGTCATTTATGAAAGAAAGCAACTGATTTTTCTATTGAAATAATCGGGATGGATATGGATGGGAGAAATTAGTAAATTCTTTAAATTGAAATGAATGGTTGTTAAAAGTTACTTTTTATGAGGAAGATTATTATTACGAGAGTTTTAAAACATTTACATGCGACTTGAAATAACATTACTACATATGCGCGAGGCTGCTTTTTACCTTGTACAATAATACTCAGGCTCCGACATCGCTGCACCGCGACCGGGCCAGCCAACACGATAGACCATACCAGACCAGAGCAGACTGCAGACTAGCAACAACTTACTGCTACAGCTACACAGTTCCTACTGCAGTCAACACTGCTCTCTGGTCAGAGACCTTGCATATCGCAGGCAGCGCATGAGCAATACATCGAAATTACATCTGCTCGGACCTCTTACACTGTTAATTATTAAAATTAATATTTACACAGTTGCTGACAGGGCCCCGAAATGTTGAAGATATTTAAATAATATGATTCGTTTCTCCCACCTTCCCCTTAATAAATGAGTCGTGTCCAGGCCCAGTAAAACCGGCCCTTAGACTTGTAATTTCTGTTTCGTGTGTAAACGTTGCTGACATTAATGCACTCATTTCGTGTTTTATTCATCTAAACAGTCTGTTCCATTCGCTTACAATCCCTTAACTTCATAACCTTCTGTGTTTGATTTCAGTTAATCTCTGATGGCTTCTAATGTGGGACGATCTCACTAGTAATTTGTATTCCATGCGATATCACAAAGAATTTATTGATTAACAACATTTTTGGTGCTTGATATGGGGTCGCCTGACATGGGGACGTCTCATTAGTCATCTACATGTCATTTCATGTGACTTGGGAGAAGTTTTCAGTTGACTATAATGGGGCCTGCAAACGCATATTTTCCTAGAAATCGACAAAAGAATCTTTTATGACTGACGCTTTATAACGATATGTTTACGTAATGTGTATACATAAACATAACAGTTATAAATGTCCCCGTTCGTAGTCGCTGATTATAACAGTATGTTTACTTTTGTGCTGTAACATATAGCTATAACCAGCGGTGGAAGTATATTTGCGAACGCCGACCGTGTGCGGCTGTTTCTTGTTGGATCGTCCGATCAGTTCGAAGTTGCATTGCAGAGGAGAGTAAATGTCTATTCAAAATATAATTATTTTTGGATAGCTCAACATGAATTTCCTAAGGGACCGTAGTTTATCATGCATTTAGCAGTAGATTACGGCGCGGAGAAAATATTTCGCCGGATGCAACTTCCGTCCGATTTCGACAAAAGAATTCGTGACTGTGAACTCTCTATTTGGCAGAAACATAAAGAAAATTAAATAACTTCATGAAGGAGTGAGACATAGATTCTATACTAAATAAATAGTCCATACACCAGTTCCATTTAACTCTGAATTTGTGGCACTAATAGATGAACTTACGCTGCAATGAAGGATTTAACATGGATGCCGTTTTGACTGGCCCTTCTCGTAATGAAAATAATTCCATTGACGTTTTCACGTACACGTCGCACAATAAATCTACCGCTATGCAGTATTGCACTTTTACTTTACACTAAAATAATATTATTTTTAACAATAATAATACGGCGGGAAGACATGCGCGTCCGATACAAGTTACAAGAGACAAGAGAAGAATGAGTAACTGGTCATCGAGAATATCTCGAACATAAAAAAAATAAAATGTGTAAAAGTGTTCTTCTTCTGTCCGTTTTTCGCGCCGCGGTTTTCAGAGTCAGTAACTCACTGCATCTCTGACGGCGCTTCGACAATAAACAAGTTACGTCACAGGTCGTTCACCATTTACATTCTCACAACATTATTTGTTAACTGTAGCTGTTGAAATGTTTACGTAATGTGTATACATAAACATACAGTTATAGCTTATGCACCTGTGATGCAAATGCTGTTCAACGAAAGTGATACTGGTGTAGCGGACAAGGAGTATGTCTGGGAAGTAGAGAATAAATGTTAGACTCCGAAGTGCATTTTGCAGTTTCTTTTTTTTTTTTTTTCGTTTAGAAATTGGTGGGAATGGGAAGGTTAATAAGGCGAGTAAACGAGTAATGAATAATAACAAAGTGAGCCGTGCGTGGTTCGTTCTCATGTCATATCTCAGTTGACATCCTGTTTTTACTGTACTACCACCCTGTTATGTTAATTTCAATTACTGGTGTCACTGAGTTGCTGCCTTGCCTGCCCGTGAGCGGCAGCAGCGGCGTTTGTCGATATAAGCCCTGGCGTATTATCTTTGCTGACTGCTATTACTTCCCGGTTGTCGTGTGCTGGAAGTTAGTTCGATCAGCCAGTGAGTTGGGAGGCCCTAGCAGTGCGGTTCGGACGCGGCAGAAGTTCAGTCGGGGCGCGGCTGCAATGAGGTCCGAACAGCCATGACTCACCCGACGGTTGCCAATACATATCACTTGAGTGCGGACCACCTTGGTTGGTCGTCGGTCGGTCGTCTTGTCGGACGACGTGTATGTTGGCCGGCGATCGCTTATGGGTTGCCTGCCTGTGCCGACTCTTGATTCATCCCTGTTACTGCCGTTAGTATTGTCTAGTCCTTCGTGCAACTGTTCGTGAAACTGTGTGCAGCTTGTGATGTCGACTGCTCAGTTATTTTAGTACTGTCTCCGTGCTGATGTGCGGTAGTCGGTCGGTTTGTGTGGATCAGCCAGGAAATCTCCGCACGACGCAATGGGCCGGGCCCGCTGGCGGTGTCTACGCAGTGACGGAGTATGTGGGAGCTATTCCGATTGCTACGAGGTTCTTGGGTCACCGACCCAGGACATCAAAGTTGAGTGGTGATTTAATTACCAAAGCCAGACTGTTCACGTTGTGCCGTTGCTTTTCATGGTTTGCTGTTGGGGGTATTCCGGTGAGCAACAGCGAGTGTTCGAGTTGGCGAAAGTTTGGCCACCATCCGGTGGAGTTAAACTGTATTTTGGTTATTAGAAGTCCAAGTGCTCCAGCGGAATTTTCTGCCTTGTGGCCGTTAGCGTTCCGTTTACCTGCCCTGCCCTGGCCGCCGACGTAAAATTCAGGCAGTGTCCTTTACTCATCGTGTAGTCGCTGTCCAACACGTTTGTGTAGTTTTGACAGCTTATGCATACTTGATTGTGGGCGGCTACGCCTTTTACGTTTTGGCTTCGGAGTTCCTTGTGCACTGGTCGGGTCGGGTCGAAAGCAAGTAGTATTGTCGGTGGGTCCGTTGACTGTCTCTTGGTTGGGTTGCCGGCGGATCGGATATAGTTGGCCGACTACCTGTCTCCCCTAATATTTAATATAATATAATATAATATAATATAATATTTGATGTTTAAAGTGCAGACTGACCCTCGGAAACTTCTGAGCGCCGCTGGCTGTACTGCCTTTTCTTATTGGTGTTTGATTGTGTATTTTAATGGCTTATAGCCGATAGTTTGAATTTGTATGCTTTTAGTTGGGTTTCAAATAATGAGTCTTCAACCGCTTTAAAATTGTTAGTTCCTTCCTTGTCAAGTCTTGCATTGTTTGGGCCTTCATCCTTATATATATATATATATATATATATATATATATATATATATATATATATATATATATATATATATATATATATATATATAATAAAGCTTTGGGGCTTCTGCCTTTTGAAAATATGTTGTAGTTGTCTTTTTCAATAATGGGCCTTCAGCCGCTCTACAATTTAAATTCCTTACTTGTTAAATCTTAGATTGTTTGGGCCTTCAGCCCGTGTAAAATATTGTTTAAAGATAAAGATCTGCCTACTAAAATTATTTTAGTTGTTTTAAGTCATCGGCCTTCAGTCGTTTTTAAATTAAAGTTCTTGTCTTTCGAGTATCAGACTGTGTGGGGCCTTCAGCCTAATTGAAGATAAGGCCTTCTGCCTTTTTTTTTTTTTTTTAATTAATTTTAACTCCAGTCTTAAATCATGGGACTTCAGCCGTCTTTAAATTAAACTTGTTTCCTTTTCAAGTGTTAGATTTGTTGGGCCTTCAGCCAAGTTATAGAACTTACTTACGTGAGGCCTTCTGCCTTCTAACTATTCTCTTTTGAGTCTGAATTTTAGGTTAATGGCTTTCAGCCGTTTATAAATTTAAGCGGTTGTGCCCTTAATTCATGAGATAGTGTGGCCTATTCAGCCGATAACTAAGTTCAAAAAAGTTTGCTGTATCGTTTGGACAACTAAATAAAGTTGTATGTGTTAGAGTGTAACTGACAGACCCCTTTTGGCCCCTACCTGTCCTGCGGATTTAAGCAGGGCGTTTCACAAGGTAGGTTAATAAGTTTCTAAAACTATTTGGATTACTAGAGAATTAGAAACTGAAACCTGGTCGCCTTACAATGGGTTTATCATTCAGTATTATATACTGTCAGTTTCCATCAAACTAGACGACTGGTATCTGATATATAATATACCGCCGCGCAGAATGGCCGAGCGGTTTGAGGCGCCATGCACGGACTGCGCGGCTCCTCCCGCCGGAGGGTCGAGTCCTCCCTCGGGCAAGGGTGTGTGTGTGTGTGTGTGTGTGTGTGTGTGTGTGTGTGTGTTTTGTCAGCTCAGTTCATTATATTTCTCATACCTGAGACACGTGCACCTCCCTCCAATATTTCAACAAAAGCTTAATCAGTCTTATCAAACAATTAAATACACTCATGGAAATGGAAAAAAGAACACATTGACACCGGTGTGTCAGACCCACCATACTTACTCCGGACACTGCGAGAGGGCTGTACAAGCAATGATCACACGCACGGCACAGCGGACACACCAGGAACCGCGGTGTTGGCCGTCGAATGGCGCTAGCTGCGCAGCATTTGTGCACCGCCGCCGTCAGTGTCAGCCAGTTTGCCGTGGCATACGGAGCTCCATCGCAGTCTTTAACACTGGTAGCATGCCGCGACAGCGTGGACGTGAACCGTATGTGCAGTTGACGGACTTTGAGCGAGGGCGTATAGTGGGCATGCGGGAGGCCGGGTGGACGTACCGCCAAATTGCTCAACACGTGGGGCGTGAGGTCTCCACAGTACATCGATGTTGTCGCCAGTGGTCGGCGGAAGGTGCACGTGCCCGTCGACCTGGGACCGGACCGCAGCGACGCACGGATGCACGCCAAGACCGTAGGATCCTACGCAGTGCCGTAGGGGACAGCACCGCCACTTCCCAGCAAATTAGGGACACTGTTGCTCCTGGGGTATCGGCGAGGACCATTCGCAACCGTTTCCATGAAGCTGGGCTACGGTCCCGCACACCGTTAGGCCGTCTTCCGCTCACGCCCCAACATCGTGCAGCCCGCCTCCAGTGGTGTCGCGACAGGCGTGAATGGAGGGACGAATGGAGACGTGTCGTCTTCAGCGATGAGAGTCGCTTCTGCCTTGGTGCCAATGATGGTCGTATGCGTGTTTGGCGCCGTGCAGGTGAGCGCCACAATCAGGACTGCATACGACCGAGGCACACAGGGCCAACACCCGGCATCATGGTGTGGGGAGCGATCTCCTACACTGGCCGTACACCACTGGTGATCGTCGAGGGGACACTGAATAGTGCACGGTACATCCAAACCGTCATCGAACCCATCGTTCTACCATTCCTAGACCGGCAAGGGAACTTGTTGTTCCAACAGGACAATGAACGTCCGCATGTATCCCGTGCCACCCAACGTGCTCTAGAAGGTGTAAGTCAACTACCCTGGCCAGCAAGATCTCCGGATCTGTCCCCCATTGAGCATGTTTGGGACTGGATGAAGCGTCGTCTCACGCGGTCTGCACGTCCAGCACGAACGCTGGTCCAACTGAGGCGCCAGGTGGAAATGGCATGGCAAGCCGTTCCACAGGACTACATCCAGCATCTCTACGATCGTCTCCATGGGAGAATAGCAGCCTGCATCGCTGCGAAAGGTGGATATACACTGTACTAGTGCCGACATTGTGCATGCTCTGTTGCCTGTGTCTATGTGCCTGTGGTTCTGTCAGTGTGATCATGTGATGTATCTGACCCCAGGAATGTGTCAATAAAGTTTCCCCTTCCTGGGACAATGAATTCACGGTGTTCTTATTTCAATTTCCAGGAGTGTATTATATGCGGAGACAGGAAAACACGGGAACAACTGAAATAGCGCATCACTTCACTGAAATTTGCACTTATTGTAACACTTGATAACACACCAAAAAAATGTTGCGTGTTACACATGACAGATAATAGCTCTAGAACAATAATAAACACCTGAATCAGTTTTCTGCACTTAAGTTAAAGTTCAACAGGCGAACACAATTTAAGTTCTCCCATAAATATAAATATGCGCGTAGGCGCATTAAAGAACTGGTTATGAAACAGTCACTTATAACATCAAGGCAGGCACACTCCATTTAAAGGGAAAATAATTAGCAAGTTTACACATTGACTAGAACAATTAGGTGAATAACAGGAAAGTGCAGCGTCCATAACACCTCCAATAAGTTACTTTCTTTACAATATGGCACTAACAAGGGAACCTCCCCATCGCACCCCCCTCAGATTTAGTTATAAGTTGACACAGTGGATAGGCCTTGAAAAACTGATCACAGATCAATCGAGAAAACAGGAAGAAGTTGTGTGGAACTATGAAGAAATAAGCAAAATATACATACTGAGTAGTCCATGGGCAACATAGGCCACATCAAGGAGAACGTGAGCTAAGGAGTGCCGTGGTCCCGTGGTTAGCGTGAGCAGCTGCAGAATGAGAGGTCCTTGGTTCAAGTCTTCCCTCCAGTGAAAATTTTAAATTTTTATTTTCAGACAATCATCAGAGTTCAGGCACTCACACATAATCAACTTCGCTCTCCAAAATTCCAGGACATGTTCAGATTTGCTTGGACATATGCAGGATCTGACGGTCTACACACGAGAAAATTTGAAAACGTTAAAAACATATGTTTTGACAGAGCACAGAGAAAACTGTGCGACTATGAAACTGTTGCATTCATTTGTTGTAGTTTATGTGACACACTCTTATGTTTTCATCACTTTTTTGGGAGTGATTATCACATCCACAAGAAAACCTACATCGGGAAAGGTAGAAGAATCTTTTAACCCATTCGCCAAGTGTGCAAGTTAGGTGGGTCGACAACATATTCCTGTCATGTGATGCACATGCCGTCACCAGTGTCGTATAGAATATATCAGACGTGTTTTCGTGGATCAAATGTTTCCGTTTCCCATTGGAGAGGCACGTCCTTGCGTCTACTAATCGCACAGTTTTGCAGTGCGGTCGCAAAACACAGATACTAAACTTATTACAGTGAGTAGAGACGTCAGCGAACGAACGGACAGATCATAACTTTGCAAAAATAACGTAAGTAAAGTTTTCGCTCGAGGGAAGACTTGAACCAAGGACCTCTCGCTCCGCAGCTGCTCACGCTAACCACCGAACCACGGCGCTCCTGTGCTCACAGCATCATTGATGTGGCCTATGTCGCCCATGGACTACTCTGTTTGTATATTTTGTTTATTTTTTCATAGTTCCACACAACTTCTTCCTGTTTTCTCGATTGATCTGTGTTCAGTTTTTCAAGGCCTATCCAATGTGCCAAATTATAACTAAATCTGAGGGGGGTGCGATGGGGAGGTTCCCTTGTAAGTACAGCTCAATAGTAATTAAAAATACATTTAGGTTCCACCGACATATATATATATATATATATATATATATATATATATATATATATATATATGTGTGTGTGTGTGTGTGTGTGTGCGCGCATAAGCACGATTAACAACTGGTGGAAAAACACTAAATGTGAAATTGACCAATCTATACTCGAAGTAGCCGCAGTCCATCTAAACACCCTAAAAATGGCAACTTAATAGCCACCTAGAGTAACAAAATTAAGAATAGCATGCTTATAGATTGACTAGAATAATGGAATAAATAACACATACATGACCTCTGACGGCTGACAAACTGTGTTGGGCTATTGAGCAGTGATTAATTTTAGCCACAACATACGCTAATCAGGTTAGCGGCGTATTTAAAGATAAGCGTCGAGCAAGAACCCTGGCCAGAAGGTAATGGAACCAGTACTAATTTACAACTAACTACAGCATTGAAACCAACTGATGACAGGTTGACCATTACCGATGTGCAGTACGATGTACAGTCAATAGGCTGAAACCTAAGTATAATGCTGAGGGGCAAAACGCCCAGCCCAAAGCATGTTCAGGGCAAACACCTAGTCTGAGAACACCACAACCATGAAACAACAGGGTGATATTGCAGCTAGCAGTATAAATGCCAGAGCCCGAATACAGCCTTAACCAAAGGCAGGACTAAAGCACACTAGTTTCTCTCTCAATTAAAGTTTCCAAAAAAATCAAAACTAGCAGGATTCCCCTACACGGCAGACGTGCCAACACTTCCGTTCACCGAGCGAGGTGGCGCAGTGGTTAGCACACTGGACTCGCATTCGGGAGGACGACGGTTCAATCCCGTCTTCGGCCATCCTGATTTAGGTTTTCCGTGATTTCCCTAAATCGTTTCAGGCAAATGCCGGGATGGTTCCTTTGAAAGGGCACGGCCGATTTCCTTCCCAATCCTTCCCTAACCCGAGCTTGCGCTCCGTCTCTAAGGACCTCGTTGTCGACGGGACGTTAAACACTAACCACCACCACCACCACCACTTCCGTTCATACGCCAGAATCAACTAGCGCAACATAAATAATTGACACATTTCAGATAATATTTTAAAATATCACACTTAGTTACCTTTGTTTACCACAAGCCTTAATTAGTTAACAGGTTAGGCTCTGTTATTGATGCCACCCAAATGAGGTAGCAAGTTAAGGTCTACAGTTCTACTTTGCCATTTAACACGTGTCGTGACGAGGAAAGAAGGAATCCAGCTAATTAATTGAAAGCCACTACTTGGATTCAATACTTGACGATGCGCTTAAAATCAACAGACAAAGGTGAGAGTCAGTTTATACTCGTAAGAGCACACGCAGAACACGGGCATAAAGTGAGCATTAAATAAACTGCTCCTTGTTCAATCATTTACACACCGACGAAACAAATAATCTTCGCCGAATTACTGCAGACGCCGGAATCCCCAGTTGCTTGGAAATGACGCAAATAATGGTCAAAACGTCTTACTTTAAGTCAGATGACGTCCATAGGATAGGAGTTTCAATGGACAACCAGGCCTCATCTCCTTGGATCCACCTGCGACCAAGACAGTAACATTGGCTGCTATCACGCATTTAACGAGGCGTCACACCTGACACGAGTCACGCCAAACCATCAACAAAACGGCGTAGCCTCCTGTACACTCCCAGACGTCCTCAATCAGAGTCCCTCCTCCAGACCGACGCTCTCCCGCAAACACGGCAGGCAGCTGGCCGCAGCAACACCACAGCGCCCTCTGGCTAGGGTAAGAAAACAGAAGAGCGCGAAGCGGGAATTTCAAAAGCAACGCGCTACAGACAAGGAGGAAAGACAGAGAACCAACCGTGACATTTCGTCACGGTTCAATACCTAAATTGCTTTTGATACAAGTCACGCATCGGATTACATTGCCTGAAAAATCGGTGCTTAAAACTGATCGTGAATTACGCTTTGAATCGTTGTTGCATCGTCGCGGTTCTACGGTTACTGCTGTACTTCCAGAAGCAGATTGCAAATTTAAAGCCTCGAAACAAATTTTTCATCTTAACGATAAAAATACACATCACATGGCCGGCACACAGGTGTGCAGTTTGATGGTACTGTTTTTACCGTGCAAGTCTATTGAACCTCCTCAGCTACAAACGTGCTACCATACACGGCGGCATTAGTTCGTCCACCCCTGGAATCCAATATCAGACAAAACTTTTTATTAGCAACTTATGGTTTCAAATTTTTTTGAGATTTTTTAAATTGAGATTGTCAGTTTCACGGATTCGGAACAAGTGACGTAAACATTTTTTAACGAGTCGGTTAATCGGTTATCGTTTTATATATCTCGGGGACCAAATTGTCATCGGTGTTTTATAAGCAGAGGGAAATCATAGGCAAAAATGTTCCAAAGGCTGTGATGAAATATTGCCCCATGTACGAATGCGTTACTTTATGGTTACTGCCAACTGTGGAAAGTGTTCGTTGTTCCTCCTGTACTCGATAACGTGGTCGTCTTCGCAGGAATCCTACTCGGAAATGTTTTCCTACAAAAAGGCTTAAAATTGTATATCATTACTAATCCAGCCATTTGAGAAATTGATTGGTGTACCTTGATATTACTTCTTAGTGATTTACTTATCTTGTTAATGCTCTTATTCTTAGCAATGTGGATGTGAGAAAAAATCAAATGGTGAAAATCTGCAGAATGCATCTGCGAATCAAACACAGATTCGGTGCTCTCCGTCCAGATGCTTTGGCCGCTAGCGGCTCTTTCGTTGAACGGTGTTTGCCTTTTAGGTACATAGGCGACAGACGAAAAAGTTTGTATCTTTGATTTCTAGGAAAAATGCGTTTGCGTGGCACATATATGTTGACGAAAAATGCTCAAATTATCTATTGACACCTTCAGTGTTGGGTCGATTGCGTGTGATGAACTTCAGAGGCAGTTTTCTCGAAAACGGAGGAGTGTTGTGCGAAAATATCATAGAGACTTTCATTTTATGATGTATGTACGCAGACTGAAGCGAGGAATGAAAATTTGTATTATGGCTGGGATTCGAAGCCAGGTCTCCTGCCCACTAGACGGATGCTCTAACCACTACGTCACCCTAGCACAGTGGCTTTGCACATGTGCGCAGTTTATCCTAGCCCGCCTCTCTCCTCAATCCAAATTCCCATTGACGCCTCAGCTCACTTAGTATTCTCCCTAAATTCTAACAGCGCTGCAAAGATCTCGATTTGCATTTGAATAGTACCTCAGCGTCGATCGAAACAGGAGATCCTGACAAGAACCCAGGCAAATGAAACCATACGGTTCCAGAGACCTTTACGCTGAGGCGTGAATGAGAATTTCAGTTGAGGAGGGAGGGGTGCGAGAATAAACCGCGCACTTGTGCAAAGCCACTGTACTAGGGTGACGTATTCGTTAGTCCGTCATCTGCCTAGTGGGCAGGAGACGTGGGTTCGAATCCCAGCCGTGACACAAATTTTCATTCGTCGCTTCAGTCTGCATGTATATACATCATCTTTGAGACTTGAAAAAGTCTCTAGATCCATACACTTCAATTTTAGGTTGCACACAAACGACTTGTCAAATATGAGCCGAATCGGTTGGCCGTGTCTGAGGCTTTCTACTTGTATGTAGGGAGGAGTAACGCCATCTGCTTTGTAACGTGCCAGGACATGGGCACTTACACGTTAGCTTACCAACATTAGCATTAATAATAAAGGGACTGGCAAGGGCATCAGATCATGACTCTATTAAATTATCATAAATATGAGGCACTCTCGAGGAGTCTTCCCTACATGTCTGCATGGTTAAGTCACTAACTTAAAGCGTTGGTGCAAAGTGTCTGAAGTTGACAATTGTGGAATATATAGTCTGCAGCTGGCCATAGCTCGCCGGGCCGCCGTGGGCGGCAGGTAGCGGTCACCGGAAACTCGGGACAATATGGCGCTTTTGGGGATAGCCCGGCATCCGGAGCAACCTGTGCTAAGCAACACGTGACGAAGACGGGAATTTCGTTTGCCTAGGGGCGTTATGACCTGCTCGATCATTGGGTGGATCTCAGAAACGCCGTTGAAGGGATTCCGGTGATGATAGAGCGTTCGACATTGGCCGAAACTGAGTAATCTTCTGCCGCGTTTTCTTACGCATGGTGAGACGGGAGAATTGTGGAGAGAGAGGACTTCGCCTTCAGCCATCGAGCGGTACGGACTTGAAGATGGCGTCTTGGCCATCGTCTTCGAAGGGAGATATACGGTCTGTACGGCAGCACTGACCAACGCGTGTTCCGTGCAGAGTTCTGCGGTTAGAGCTCTTTGTGTGCTCAGAAGCGAGATTTTCACCAACGCTTAACCACTTCCAACAACTTACCTAATATTCTTGATATGGTAGTTATCCTTGCGAGGTGCCGGGTATTTATCAACGTAGCTGCCGGTAATAGGGGCGCGTAATTTCAAATTGTTAATCTGCGATTCTCAGGAGTGTGTGGGTGGACAAAGAAATTAACATTTTTTTTGTAAATTTTGTCAGTTGTGGGGGATATCAAATTAAAATGCCAGTATTATAATCGAATTATCGACTTCATTGTAGCTAGCATTTACCCTGTCCCAGGAAGTTTTACATGTACTCTAGTCACTGCACGGGAAGGAAAGAAGGTTTGCAGTATTCTATGTCAGCGACGGACAAATAAGCTTTCAACTTGTACGGAAAGATAACGCAGCGGTTTTCTCACTCAGAAATTGCATTTGATTGCCATTCGTCCGAAGAACGTGTTATCCCACGTGTAAGAAGGAAAAACGTTTACCTTACTTGTCAGAACACTGCAGCTGCAGGATCGTGGCTCGACTTGATCGGTATCCGACAAACCTGATGGGGATGTGGCATCGACGACTTCAGGAGGGCCGTACTCGACATGTAGGATCTCTGCGAGTAACGCTCGAAGCATCCTGTCTGATCAGCCTTGCAGGTTCGTGCAGTCACGTCACGTTCCTTGTCAGAAAATTAGGTTGTTTGCGCAAATACACTTATCCCCAGGACGATGTGACGACACCTGCAACTATTGTAGCTTTTCTTGAAGCAGCAGAGAGAGGGGCGCACCTACAACACTAGACACAAGAGTGCTGACACCACGTCTTCGTTTCAGACTCGTCGCAGTTTTGTGCACAGCATCAGGATGGACATATCAGAGTGTGGAGCGAATGTTCCATTATTGCATTCGTCAAGGCCAGGCACCTAGCGAGACAGAAACTAAACACAGAGGCACTGAACAAGAGGACGTATCAGGCAAAATCGAAGAGAAATGTGCAGGGCTGTGTTCTCTTGTCATCATACTAGCTCAGACACACTTCCACACACTGAACCATGGTAGTTTAAAACATTGGTTTGCGAAATTAGGATTATCTGGACACGCGGTCTAGGGCGTCTTGCCACGGCTCGCGTGGCTTCTCCTCGTCGGAGGTTCGAGTCCTCCCTCGGGCATGGGTGTGTGTGTTGTCCTTAGCCTAAGTTAGTTTAAGTTAGATTCAGTAAAGTGTAAGCTTAGGGACCGATGACCTCAGCAGTTTGGTCCCATAAGCCCTTACCACAAATTTCCAAAATACTCGTACAGATAAACATGATTACAATTTCAGAAAAATTGGATGATTTATTCAAGAGAAAGAGTTTCAGAAACTGAGCAAGTAAATAACGCTTTCGTCTACGTCTGGTAATTAGGCAAGCAGTTAAGCGGCTTGACATTAATTGACCTCGTTGTTGGATGTCCTTCAAACGGATATCGTGCCAAAAGTCTGTCGTGCTGGCGAGATGGCTGGAGGGTTCTGCCTATAATACTCCAAACGTTCGCAATTGAGGGGAGATCAAGCGACCTTGCTGGCTAGGCAGGGTTTGGGAAACACGAAACTCTCGCTATGTGCGGGCAGGCATTATACACTCCTGGAAATGGAAAAAAGAACACATTGACACCGGTGTGTCAGACCCACCATACTTGCTCCGGACACTGCGAGAGGGCTGTACAAGCAATGATCACACGCACGGCACAGCGGACACACCAGGAAGCGCGGTGTTGGCCGTCGAATGGCGCTAGCTGCGCAGCATTTGTGCACCGCCGCCGTCAGTGTCAGCCAGTTTGCCGTGGCATACGGAGCTCCATCGCAGTCTTTAACACTGGTAGCATGCCGCGACAGCGTGGACGTGAGCCGTATGTGCAGTTGACGGACTTTGAGCGAGGGCGTATAGTGGGCATGCGGGAGGCCGGGTGGACGTACCGCCGAATTGCTCAACACGTGGGGCGTGAGGTCTCCACAGTACATCGATGTTGTCGCCAGTGGTCGGCGGAAGGTGCACGTGCCCGTCGACCTGGGACCGGACCGCAGCGACGCACGGATGCACGCCAAGACCGTAGGATCCTACGCTGTGCCGTAGGGGACAGCACCGCCACTTCCCAGCAAATTGGGGACATTGTTGCTCCTGGGGTATCGGCGAGGACCATTCGCAACCGTCTCCACGAAGCTGGGCTACGGTCCCGCACACCGTTAGGCCGTCTTCCGCTCACGCCCCAACATCGTGCAGCCCGCCTCCAGTGGTGTCGCGACAGGCGTGAATGGAGGGACGAATGGAGACGTGTCGTCTTCAGCGATGAGAGTCGCTTCTGCCTTGGTGCCAGTGATGGTCGTATGCGTGTTTGGCGCCGTGCCGGTGAGCGCCACAATCAGGACTGCATACGACCGAGGCACACAGGGCCAACACCCGGCATCATGGTGTGGGGAGCGATCTCCTACACTGGCCGTACACCACTGGTGATCGTCGAGGGGACACTGAATAGTGCACGGTACATCCAAACCGTCATCGAACCCATCGTTCTACCATTCCTAGACCGGCAAGGGAACTTGTTGTTCCAACAGGACAATGCACGTCCGTATGTATCCCGTGCCACCCAACGTGCTCTAGAATGTGTAAGTCAACTACCCTGGCCAGCAAGATCTCCGGATCTGTCCCCCATTGAGCATGTTTGGGACTGGATGAAGCGTCGTCTCACGCGGTCTGCACGTCCAGCACGAACGCTGGTCCAACTGAGGCGCCAGGTGGAAATGGCATGGCAAGCCGTTCCACAGGACTACATCCAGCATCTCTACGATCGTCTCGATGGGAGAATAGCAGCCTGCATTGCTGCGAAAGGTGGATATACACTGTACTAGTGCCGACATTGTGCATGCTCTGTGCCTGTGTCTATGTGCTTGTGGTTCTGTCAGTGTGATCATGTGATGTATCTGACCCCAGGAATGTGTCAATAAAGTTTCCCCTTCCTGGGACAATGAATTCACGGTGTTCTTATTTCAATTTCCAGGAGTGTATTACTGAAAGAAGCCCAGGATGGGTTGCCATGACCGGCAACAAAACGGGGCGTCGAATATTGCCGACGCACCGCTGTGCTGTAAGGGTGACGCAGATGACAGCCAAAGGGGTCCTCCTATGAAATGCATTGGCATCACAGACCATGACTACTGGTTGTCGGGCCGTATGACGTAAGAGAATCTGGTTGGTATCACACCGCTGACTCGTGCGTCTCCAGACTCGTCTTCGTCCTGAAATCTCACTGTCTAGAGTAGAATTGCCTTTAGTGATGAGTCCCTGACGACTAGCGAAGACGTGTCTGCAGACGCGCCGGGCAGCTGTGGGACATCAATCTGTCGTGTGACATGCGGCCCGACAACAGGGTGTGATCGGCTGGGGTGCCATTGCATTTTGTAGCAGGACCATCCATTTTGCTTTTCATCCGTGACATTCTTACAGCAGTACGGTACGTTGACGATATTCTACGCCCCATTTTGTTGTCCTTCATGTCAAGACGTCCTAGGCCACACGTAGCGATAGTTTCTGCTGCTTGCTTCCCAACCCTTCCTTGGCCAGCAAGGGCGCTGAATCTCTCCCCAATTCAGAATGTTTGGAGCATCATAGGTAGGGTCCCCCATCCAGCTCGGTATTTGGACGATCTAACACGCCAGTCGGTCAGAATTCGGCATGATATTCCTCAGGAGGACATCCAACAAGTTTGTCAATCAGTGCCAAGCCAAATAACTGCTTGTATAAGGGTCAGAGATGGACGAGCTCGTTACTGACTTGTTCAATTTATGAAGCTTTTCTCTCGAATAAATCATCCAATTTTTCTGATATTGTAATCTTTTGTTTGTCTGTACATACGTCACATCTACTGCTTTCTGGCCCATTTGGATAATTCCTTCGTGGAGCGTTTCTTTATTAGAGTTTAAAAATGGTTCAAATGGCTCTAAGCACTATGGGACCTAACATCTGAGGCCATCAGTCCCCTAGACTTAGAACTAATTAAACCTAACTAACCTAAGGACATCACACACATCCATGCCCGCGGCAGGACTCGAACCTGCGACCGTAGCAGTCACGCGGTTCTGGACTGAAGCACCTAGAACCACTCGGCCACAGCGGCCCGTTTATTAGAGCATATACTAAAACTTTTGCCCAGATGGATGTGGCTGGCTCATCACTAATAAAAATGGGAAGGAGCCAGCTAGTCTAATGTTAACATTGGCTCCCCTTTCAGCTTAGAGGAGTACCGCTTTGTCGCATTATTTAAGAACCCGAGCTACAGTAGCCCTGTCGTCAAACTAAAGAGCCTGTCACCGATCAAATCCTTAATCACCTTTTGATCAGTATAAAAACAGTATTTAGTTACAATATTTTACACAACTGCAGTGATCCCAAATGCGCCATGTTCTGAGAGCTCGTCATTGCAAAACAGGAATCAACCATTCTGCACCTACGTACATAATTCATTGGACATACTCTGGTGCATGGAGGATGGTACTTTGTACCACTGCTAGTGACTCACTTTCCCGTGAGGACTGAGGGAAAAACGACTATATGCTTCTGTACGGGTCCTGAATGTTTTTGCCTTCACGGTGCTTGTACGTTGGTGCTAGTAGAACCATTCTGCAGTCTGTCGCAAATGTCACTTTGGCAAACTTCCTCTGCAGTCTTTTGTGAATGGAATTTGTGAATGGAACTAAACACAAGCAGTGCTTGAGAATAAGTCACTTAAGCGTTCCGTATGCCGTCTCCTTTATAGAAGAGCTAGAATTTCATGGAAGTTTTCCAGTTACTCAAAGTCTACCATTGTAAGTAGGCTGTTTAGGTTTTTTTATTGGTAACGCCACGTAGCGCTCTGTATGAAAATCACTGGGTGTGCTGTGTGCAGTCTGTGGCTGGTTTGCATTGTTTTTGGCTATTGTAGTGTTGGGCAGTTGGCTGTGAACAGCGCGTAGTGTTGCGCAGTTGGAGGTGAGCCGCCAGCAGTGGTGGATGTGCGCAAGTGAGATGGCGGATTTTTGAGAATGGATAATCTGGAGGTGTGTCCATCAGAAACAGTACATTTGTAAGAATGGATGTCATGAACTGCTATATACACTCCTGGAAATGGAAAAAAGAACACATTGACACCGGTGTGTCAGACCCTCCATACTTGCTCCGGACACTGCGAGAGGGCTGTACAAGCAATGATCACATGCACGGCACAGCGGACACACCAGGAACCGCGGTGTTGGCCGTCGAATGGCGCTAGCTGCGCAGCATTTGTGCACCGCCGCCGTCAGTGTCAGCCAGTTTGCCGTGGCATACGGAGCTCCATCGCAGTCTTTAACACTGGTAGCATGCCGCGACAGCGTGGACGTGAACCGTATGTGCAGTTGACGGACTTTGAGCGAGGGCGTATAGTGGGCATGCGGGAGGCCGGGTGGACGTACCGCCGAATTGCTCAACACGTGGGGCGTGAGGTCTCCACAGTACATCGATGTTGTCGCCAGTGGTCGGCGGAAGGTGCACGTGCCCGTCGACCTGGGACCGGACCGCAGCGACGCACGGATGCACGCCAAGACCGTAGGATCCTACGCAGTGCCGTAGGGGACCGCACCGCCACTTCCCAGCAAATTAGGGACACTGTTGCTCCTGGGGTATCGGCGAGGACCATTCGCAACCGTCTTCATGAAGCTGGGCTACGGTCCCGCACACCGTTAGGCCGTCTTCCGCTCACGCCCCAACATCGTGCAGCCCGCCTCCAGTGGTGTCGCGACAGGCGTGAATGGAGGGAAGAATGGAGACGTGTCGTCTTCAGCGATGAGAGTCGCTTCTGCCTTGGTGCCAATGATGGTCGTATGCGTGTTTGGCGCCGTGCAGGTGAGCGCCACAATCAGGACTGCATACGACCGAGGCACACAGGGCCAACACCCGGCATCATGGTGTGGGGAGCGATCTCCTACACTGGCCGTACACCACTGGTGATCGTCGAGGGGACACTGAATAGAGCACGGTACATCCAAACCGTCATCGAACCCATCGTTCTACCATTCCTAGACCGGCAAGGGAACTTGCTGTTCCAACAGGACAATGCACGTCCGCATGTATCCCGTGCCACCCAACGTGCTCTAGAAGGTGTAAGTCAACTACCCTGGCCAGCAAGATCTCCGGATCTGTCCCCCATTGAGCATATTTGGGACTGGATGAAGCGTCGTCTCACACGGTCTGCACGTCCAGCACGAACGCTGGTCCAACTGAGGCGCCAGGTGGAAATGGCATGGCAAGCCGTTCCACAGGACTACATCCAGCATCTCTACGATCGTCTCCATGGGAGAATAGCAGCTTGCATTGCTGCGAAAGGTGGATATACACTTTACTAGTGCCGACATTGTGCATGCTCTGTTGCCTCTGTCTATGTGCCTGTGGTTCTGTCAGTGTGATCATGTGATGTATCTGACCCCAGGAATGTGTCAATAAAGTTTCCCCTTCCTGGGACAATGAATTCACGGTGTTCTTATTTCAATTTCCAGGAGTGTATATTATGACTATTAAGGTAAATACATTGTTTGTTCTCTATTAAAATCTTTCATTTGCTAACTATGCCTATCAGTAGTTAGTGCCTTCAGTAGTTTGAATCTATTATTTAGCTGGCAGTAGTGGCGCTTGCTGTTTTGCAGTAGTTCGAGTAACGAAGATTTTTGTGAGGTAAGTGATTTGTGAAAGGTATAGGTTAATGTTAGTCAGGGCCATTCTTTTGTAGGGATTATTGAAAGTCAGATTGCGTTGTGCTAAAAAAATATTGTGTGTCAGTTTAAGCACAGTCATTTATAATTTTTCTAAGGGGACGTTTCACCATTCACGTTCCTCACAGTCGAACTTACATCCTTGTCCATTTCATGCCACTTTATCACACTATGATAAACATTTCATTGACATGATTGTGTCAAACAGTACATCACTAGCACTTATTCAAACATTACAGGAATGATTTTCCTACTCATCTGCATTAACTTTCATTTTTACACATTTAGAACAAGCTACCACTCAGAACACCAAATCGAAATTTTGTCCAAGACATCCTATGCCCTTCTACAGTCACTCAACGATGACACTTCGCCATACTCTATAGCATCATCAGCAAACATTCGCACATTGCTGTTTACTTTATCCCTCAGATCGTTTATATGTATAGAGAGACCAAGAACAGGCCTATCAGGTTTTCTTAGGGCACTCCCAACGATACCTTTGTTCAGTGAATTGACAATTCACGTTATAGATGACTTCCCTTTTCCTTAGTGGAGGCCCCAGCACAGCTCTTGTTTTCCTCTCGCCACTCGGGGTGCTCATGTTGGTGAAATTTGCAGAAACAGTGCCACGCCGAGGTGAGGTGAGGTTGGAACTGTGGGACTGTGGTCAGCAGTGGGCAAATCTTCTGTGTCGTACCGAGACCTTGCGTGGCACGCTATCTGAGCTTGTTTTGAATTGGCGTGACCAGTCCAGGGAGTTGCTGGTGGCAGTGCCATTGTATTGCGTTTTCTTCTCATATTCTATTTTATTTTAGTTGCTGGCTGGATACTGAATTAGAGTTTTTGAAATGGAAATGTTTTATCACTTTTAACTGTGAAGTCATAAATGGAAGTTAATAAAATGTTTTAACAGCCAGCTCCCAAACAGACACCATCAAACAAATCTGAAATAAACTTTCTAGGAAATTTAAAAGTAAACGTTCTTAGTTGTATTGCCTTTTCAGTGGGAACCTATACCTCTTCTTTCTGCTGCAATGGCCATGTCAAATACAGCTACTGTAGAAGTTGCTAATTGTTGACTGTGTCACCTAATGAAAGAAACTTCTATTTCGATGCGGTGAGATGAAATGTTTGTCAAATAAATAGCCAGGCATTGTGTTTCACTTCATTTTCATACTAACCGAGAATGTAATCTTATTCAGAAAACTGTTATAACAGAAAGAGCAATATACACTCCTGGAAATTGAAATAAGAACACCGTGAATTCATTGTCCCAGGAAGGGGAAACTTTATTGACACATTCCTGGGGTCAGATACATCACATGATCACACTGACAGAACCACAAGCACATAGACACAGGCAACAGAGCATGCACAATGTCGGCACTAGTACAGTGTATATCTACCTTTCGCAGCAATGCAGGCTGCTATTCTCCCATCGAGACGATCGTAGAGATGCTGGATGTAGTCCTGTGGAACGGCTTGCCATGCCATTTCCACCTGGCGCCTCAGTTGGACCAGCGTTCGTGCTGGACGTGCAGACCGCGTGAGACGATGCTTCATCCAGTCCCAAACATGCTCAATGGGGGACAGATCCGGAGATCTTGCTGGCCAGGGTAGTTGACTTACACATTCTAGAGCACGTTGGGTGGCACGGGATACATGCGGACGTGCATTATCCTGTTGGAACAACAAGTTCCCTTGCCGGTCTAGGAATGGTAGAACGATGGGTTCGATGACGGTTTGGATGTACCGTGCACTATTCAGTGTCCCCTCGACGATCACCAGTGGTGTACGGCCAGTGTAGGAGATCGCTCCCCACACCATGATGCCGGGTGTTGGCCCTGTGTGCCTCGGTCGTATGCAGTCCTGATTGTGGCGCTCACCGGCACGGCGCCAAACACGCATACGACCATCACTGGCACCAAGGCAGAAGCGACTCTCATCGCTGAAGACGACACGTCTCCATTCGTCCCTCCATTCACGCCTGTCGCGACACCACTGGAGGCGGGCTGCACGATGTTGGGGCGTGAGCGGAAGACGGCCTAACGGTGTGCGGGACCGTAGCCCAGCTTCGTGGAGACGGTTGCGAATGGTCCTCGCCGATACCCCAGGAGCAACAGTGTCCCTAATTTGCTGGGAAGTGGCGGTGCTGTCCCCTACGGCACAGCGTAGGATCCTACGGTCTTGGCGTGCATCCGTGCGTCGCTGCGGTCCGGTCCCAGGTCGACGGGCACGTGCACCTTCCGCCGACCACTGGCGACAACATCGATGTACTGTGGAGACCTCACGCCCCACGTGTTGAGCAATTCGGCGGTACGTCCACCCGGCCTCCCGCATGCCCACTATACGCCCTCGCTCAAAGTCCGTCAACTGCACATACGGCTCACGTCCACGCTGTCGCGGCATGCTACCAGTGTTAAAGACTGCGATGGAGCTCCGTATGCCACGGCAAACTGGCTGACACTGACGGCGGCGGTGCACAAATGCTGCGCAGCTAGCGCCATTCGACGGCCAACACCGCGCTTCCTGGTGTGTCCGCTGTGCCGTGCGTGTGATCATTGCTTGTACAGCCCTCTCGCAGTGTCCGGAGCAAGTATGGTGGGTCTGACACACCGGTGTCAATGTGTTCTTTTTTCCATTTCCAGGAGTGTAGATATTCGCTTTCTTTCTTCATCAAGACTTACCACATGTGTACAGAGGTTGGTAGCTGCGATGGTGTCCCTTTCCTAGGATGAGGTGGTGGTCAGATGACTTAAGTTAGTAGAGGCAGTCCAACTACCCTTTCTTTCCCGCCATTTTCTTAGGTTAGTGGAGATAGCCCAAGTGACCTGTTTTCCCACCATTTTCGTAGGTTAGTAGAGGTGCGTTGCATTGTGCTGATGGAATTTGAACTTCCTGCCATTTTCTGGGCGAGGGGGAGGGGGTTAGGTTAGTGGAGGTAGCCCAATTGACCTATCTTCCTGGCAAAATCCGCCATTTGGACGATGTCGTGCGCTGTTGCCAAGTCTATAGGCCACCATCTTGGATGATGTCATCTCCGCCGTTTTGGATACATATGGCAACCATGGAGAGTGGGGCGACACTGGCTTAGGCCCACTAATTGCATTACTTCACTGGGCTTGGCATAGTATGCTCTGCCGAAAATTACTAAAGCGGAAATCCAGTTTATTACTGATAATGATGAACTCCAATTTGTTGAAAGGTATTAGAGGTGTTCCATTGTTCATGAAGCCATGCTGTTGCCAATAGCAGATTCATGGTCTTATGATGACAAAATTTTTGCATTTTATGCTGCATATATTTATGTCAAAAGCCTTTACAGCTGGGTGGCGTTAAAGTATTTTCAAGTGTCCAGTTTTGTGTGACTTTCTCCAGAAAGTGTTGTACCTTTCAATATAGAAAACACGGAAATATGGAATTCCAATATACGTTACATTTAAAAGTGGGTTTCTAATATTCTGAGAATATTCGCGATTTGCGTTTACATTTGTCCTTATGCCCAGAAAACATATCACCATCATCAAACAGTAAGAAAGGAGGAATCTGAAACAAAGTTTGCAACATAAATTGATTTAAGAAAAGATCAACGAATTTTATCATTTAACCAGGATAAAGCCACACGTTGAAAGTAATGCACGAAATTGAATGAGCAACAACAGCGAGAAGATTATTTTCAAATTAATGAACAATAGTGTGCTTGAAAAAATAATGCAAAATATGATAAATAAGGCTAGCGATATCCTTGCAAGTCAGATATGGAGGAGCTGTATTAATTGCTAAACCACATTTTCAAAAGAGTGTCGGTTGCCAAATTAGGAAGCATATTTTTCGCTAAATCGGAAACTTCTGTAATTCATTACAATAACTGAATTTTTCGTCATTCCTTGACAGAATACGATAATAATATTAAAAAGTAGAACACTTCACATATGCTCATGCGCGTGTGCTCTTGCATATGTGTGTGCACAGCAGTTTACATAATTCAGGTGAAGATGCTTGCATATTTTTTAAATGTGTGTGTGTGTGTGTGTGTGTGTGTGTGTGTGTGTGTGTGTGTGTGTGTGTGTTTTAGATTTTACGTCACAAATCCACTGTAAGGACCAAAATTTATTGAAAAACGTATCTTTGAAATATCTGAATCTAAAATAATTCTCAGCTAGAGTAATTCTCGACCTCTGTGGTGCGTCCGTCACATTATTAATACACACATCAATTTTTTGTCGTTATGGTCACGTTTTTGAATATGCACTTTTGAAACGCTTCACAAATGTAAGCACACCGATACTTCAATCTAATTTAATCTCCTAATTGACAAATATTCAAGCAATTATAGGTGATTAAATTGGTTACAGCAATCATAAATTTCAGGCATTTCTCTCAAAACGATGCACTGACCTCCTTCAGTAATAATTCTATACAAAGCCTAAAGTCTGAGATTGATTTTTAAATTTCCTACTTTCACTGCTAACAATGCTTGTTCTCGCGGAAGAGAGTAAAAAAGATAAAAAAAGGCTGTTGATGAGATTGTCCTTTTGCCGGAATTTTTATTAAAGCGACGAATGCCCCAGGTTCTTTATAACAAACTGGTAACGGTAATAATCTATACTGGTGATTATTAAAGATGTCAAAACCAAAAACCGGCTTCTTATAATTCACGAGGACGGAGCTATAAAAATTATTTACAGTGAGTAGATGTGCCCTCCAGATTCAGTAAGGCTTGAAACGAGATTTCTTTTTCTACAATTTTGATTAGCATTTTTACGTTTTTGAGTAAACCATTAAACTACAAGAGAGAAAAATATAGCTGTCATGACGAGATGTGAAAAGCCAATGATCTTCACTCCAATCCTAAGTATTTACTAATACAGTAATAAGCATGGATAGTGCATTTTGAGACCGTGGCTGTGTACATAATATAGGCTGATTCTTTCAAAGAAAGAAACAGAAACCAGCCACTATTAATAATGCTATTTCTTTAAGTAAATAACGCCGCAACCGGTTTCGAGATGGCTGTTCACAAGATGAACATTTAGATGTTTTTCTCATAGAAAAATATGGAGCTGAGTCATAGCTGTCAGATCCTACGTGGCTATCAAAGTTGTCATTTTTGGCTGACACCACAAGCTCATGAATGAACTGAACTTGAAACATTAGAGAAAGAATAACCCTGTCTGTGATCCCTACCGATTAATCAAAGGACTTCAGAGAAAGCTGTCATTGTAGTACAACACGCAGAGAAAACGTTACCCATTTTCACTGCTTTAAAGAGTTTTGTGCTATAACCCCGAAGATGTCAACCTTCATTTTCCCCAAAAAATTATTTGTGGCTTGGAGAAGTACTTTTTGGGGAGACTGTCACATCTCAACAGAAATGAGAATGATATTCTTATAGAATCCGTTTGATTGTAACTTTGATTTGCAAGCAAACGAATTGTCGAAAGAGAAGGAAAACTTGTCGAATTTTACTGTTGCATTGTATTGTATTTTAACCGGGGACCTAGAAACGACGGAGAGGCTCCGTCCCCGCCGCAGCCGCAGTGGTCCACAACCCCACGACGACTACCGGAGTCCACTTCACCCCTCCGCCGCCCCACACCGAACCCAGGGTTATTGTGCGGTTCGGCCCCCGGTGGACCCCCAGGGAACGTCTCACACCAGACGAGTGTAACCCCTATGTTTGCGTGGTAGAGTAATCGTGGTGTACGCGTACGTGGAGAACTTGTTTGCGCAGCAATCGCCGACATAGTGTAACTGAGGCGGAATAAAGGGAACCAGCCCGCATTCGCCAAGGCAGATGGAAAACCGCCTAAAAACCATCCACAGACTGGCCGGTTCACCGAACCTCGACACAAATCCGCCGGGCGGATTCGTGCCGGGGACCAGGCGCTCCTTCCCGCCCCGAAAGCCGTGCGTTAGACCGCACGGCCAACCGCGCGGGCTTACTGTTGCATACTTGATGTCGTGTTTCTGAAGCTGAAGAAATTTACTACTGGTATGTATCAGCGTTTGGAACAACTTGTATTTGCGAACAAACATTTTCAGAAACGCAGTATGTTAAGTCAGCACATCGAAAGAGAAGGCTGATGAACATTTGACAGCAGTTCTCCTTATTGGAATCAACAATACCAACTGAAACATGGCTGATATCTTGAAAGCCAAACGCTAGTTTCACAAATCTCACTAACGTTTTTGCTGCTTTGTTTGTGATATTCGGATATTTGCATAGTAAGTATGATGTAACTCTCTTTTTGCTAACGTCGCCTTCTTTGATAACTTGTTAGTAAATAAATATCTTCGTTGTGCTTGTTTTTCTTTGTGCATTGCTTGGCACTCGCCCCTAATTAAGACGGAATGCTGCACTTAGTTTTTCGTCTTTTTTCCCAGAGCTTTCGTTCCGGTTTGCAAGTATTATAAAGAACGGCGAAGCCGCTTGTCATTTGGTCAGTTATCTTCTCCACTGTGAAAAAAGTTTGACAATCTCTGATCTACGAGACAGTGTCTTGTACCACTACGATGTATTATTCACAGAAGGATAACCTTGTCTTATGCATGTTCAAACAGGGTTGTTATCGTTAATCAAAGGGAAGCAAAACTGATCTCTGAACAAGATATGGTACCACAAAGTCACTGATAAAAGTACCACTACATGTATGCAGGCTCTGCTAGTGTCCAGTTAGCGTGAGTTGTCGCGGGCTCACTAGTGATTTCTCAGACGCCATCTAGTTCTGTGAGCCCATACTGTTACTGTTGTGGGTTTACTATGAAGCGACTACAGCCTTGGTTTGATTCGAAATATCATCAACAATATGAAGGAGCCTAGCAACGGTCTCACGCATTATTAGTCTTCCCGCAGAGCCTTTGTCTTGGACCGAACGCTACCCAACAAGAGTGTGTAAATTCCCCTAGGTCGAACATTCTATCACGCAGATACACATGTCAGCTCTAGGGCTGAGACGTACAAACTGCTTCGTACTTTCGAAGTCTGTCCATTCTGTTGCTTCGGTACGATGAGTCTTCGACGGACCGTCGGTACTCAGATGGTTCAAATGGCTCTGAGCACTAAGGGATTTAACATCTGAGGTCATCAGTCCCCTTGAACTTAGAACTACTTAAACCTAAGGACATCACACACATCCATGCCCGAGGCAGGATTCGAACCTGCGACCGTAGCAGTCACGTGGTTCCGGACAGAAGCGCCTAGAACCGCTCGGTCACCGCGGCCGGCCCTGTCGGCACTCGAACAGCTTTTCATGAGTGTGATGGGTCAAAATACTTCACCGCCTATGTACTTGACCGCTTTTATCTCAACATTACTGATAGCTTATCGTTGCCTTGGGGGCCTTGATTTTTCCCTAGCATATCAAGCTGGAAATATATTGACATCTCATTCGAACTACCTGCTCTAATATTTATTGAGTAATTGGTACACAAATATAACATGATTGTATTCTACAACCTGTCACAAATATCGCAGCAATAATAGACGTTTGACACCAAATATTACCAGCAAATTTGAATAAAGACATATTAAAGATCAGATGCCTTAGTACTCCCCCATCCGTTCATATCATCAACACTATCTACTTCTGGTCTGAGATCTTTCATCCTGTTGCAAACTTTTCATTTATTGTTTGTCGTTTTATCTGGACGTAGGCCTGACATTTCTGCTGAAGCCACTAGAATGACACTTCATAAATGTGCAGGGACAGTACACATAACCATACCTAATACTGTGCAGGAAAACCATTTTCACACAGACAACTTCCAATCGTCTCAGAATGGACAAATACGAGTCGTGTCTGGCTTTCGAGGCACTCTTATACCATTGTTCCTGAAAAACAGAGGAAACCTCAGGTAGCGATAGTGGATGTGGACAGCGATCGCGCACTCTTCCCTCCAAAGTAGAGCACGAAGGCTCAATAACATGAGATCTGACGACTACGCAGTTTCCTGATTATGGAGCTCCCTTCGTGTTATTTTGGTGCAGACAGGGTTCGCGAGTGCGACACTCAGTTGTGCAGCGACTTTTACAGCTGTCGTCCTCTTATTTTTCGTCTGTCATGATCACTAGACGCACACTTTCTTTCTGACTTGGTGGATGATGTTTTCCTGTTACAGAAGCATCAACCATATGAGTCCCAACAATTTGCCCACGTCCGCATTCGCTTAATGCACTCACAACCACGTAGAATGTTGTTTTGACCACGACTGACATTTGAAACACATTGAAGACATTGCACAGGTGCCGTTCGTGGTCAAGTGTAACAGCGCAACCTGCAGGATTGGCTATCATCTGCATTTGTGTTCAAGTATGTAGTCCTCGCTGTGTCTATATATTTTTATCCTACCTCTCACGCATTCCAAATCAGATTATCACTACCAATGACATTCCATGATTTTATTATTTAGGTGTAGACATTGACCAACTGGCAGGTATCTTCCATAGTTTCAGTTTGTTTCTACTCTCTCCTCTTTTTCCTTTCTTGGTATTGTGTTATTGTACCACATAATCATCTAAGTAGGAACGTCATTGGCAGCCACCAGCAGCGGCTTTGTGATGGGCTACGAAAAGCCGTGAACTACACTGCGCACCACAATTGAAGCATCACTTTTTCAAAACCCCGTAATTGTCCCGCATTGCGTCACACAATTATAAAATTCGGATGAAAGTTGCCTAAAACGACCCTCTGTAAAGAAGCAAAAGAAGGCACATTGGGACCTCACACTCGGGTTCAGTGACACTCTAACCAACAAGGCGTCGACGCAAGCGAAAAAAAGACCAGGGCGCAGAAGTTCGTGTGAGGTGAGCTAATGATGTCACTTTGGCATCAAATTTCACCACAATTCTGCACATCGTCACGGTTGACGTGTTAAAGGATGGAGAAGTCGGTACCACGCCATTTACCCAAAGTTCACCACTTCTATTGAAGCCTCTGCGATGGAGGACCGAGCTACGACGCCCTGTGTTGAAATCGCATTGTTTTCTCATGAGTGGGCGAGGAAATTGCTTCAGACACACTACCATTCGCACTACCATTCGTAATCGATACGAAAAGGCTTGAGATAACATAAAGGACATCAATGGAACCACCCCTTCCTTTGGGGAATTGGTTCCCAAACATTTGGCGGTCTAAAACGACAGTTCGCAGCGCGATGGGCAACAGGACGACATTCTTGTCATTCGACACTGCTGACATCCCCCGGACGATTAAACCCTTCCGTGAGGACATCGTGGGGCTGCAACCCCACTGAACTTGATCTGACTCCTGTAATGAGTAATGCCAAAAGCAATGTTGTAACTAACCACGTTACTACGGGTTATTCCTTATTATTGGGAATGGAAATACTTATTGCTTATGAAATCAACGTGAGAAGAATAGGGTCGCCACCGACTCAAACCATACAACTAATCAAAGATTTGGTCGAGTCGGAAAATAAATTAATTTGATCACAGACCAAAAACTCACAAAAATGCATACGTTGTGAGGTCGCTCACAGCGGATACGATGTAATTAATAGTATTGCCGGTGCGCTGTTCACGGCAATCAAACATTTAAAATAAAATAGAAAATGCATGAACACTGCGTAAGATCAGCTCCCAGCAACACACCTGAAAATATGACTTAATCTAAAGCATTTGTTATAAAATACAAGAGGGGACTAATCACTGGACCTGTGCATAAGGAAACGCATTGGATGTGCTAATGGGAAAGCTACGAGGTGAGTGGCTTAGGCGCGATAACGTAATCTCGGAACACAAAAGAAAATTGTAGATAAAATCATTTATTCCTAAACTAAGGATGTGAGGCATGTACACGATTCCTGATAACACGTGGTTTGTGGAGGCACAATTTCTAGGTATAGTGCCAAATTCCAACAATATCACATCATACAATCATGTTAACATTTTCTAAAACAAACATGCGATCGGACAGTTAGTGATGCCGGTAGCCCAACAACTATAATGTTCTACCACGTGGTTGGCTCCCCATGGACGAAAGACACGGAAAGTAAGGAAAATTTACGAGAAGGCAAGGCTCTAAATATTTAGAAAGGTGAAAGCTTATACAGGCACAGCTGAAGGCAAACAGACATTCATACAGAAGCGAGTGCTCACTTCTTATCGACACCTTTGTGTGGCGCTCTTCCGGCGGATCCAAGTCTGCTACAGAAATTTGCTAAAAGAAAAATCTGCCAAAGTTTTGCATTCCTTGCTGCGACAAGGCAAAGCAATCTTCCAGATTTGAAAAGCGAGACCAAAGGCTAACAGCTCTCCCCTCGCCAAGTAACAACGCGCCACGCGGTCAGTCTGACTCACCCTTCTTCGACTGGAGCACAGCTGTGGGCGCTTCCCGTACCGGCGGCAGACTGCCTCCCGCTTCTCCAGCCTCTTCCACGCTCCGCGTGGACCGCAAAAACCCCAAGATGTCATTTCCGCCACCAACCTAACGCAGGTGGATTTCTCACAAGTAGCGGAAACCTCTTTGCCGACTTGACCACTACGAGAGTTGGCTATTCTGTGCAACTGCTGCTGAATCTGTACGATTATCGCAGACTTTCTGCAGTAGACTACGCCACCGTCTAGCAACGTGACACACAACCACATTCATTCAATCACACTACTATGAGAGTAAAGAGAATAGAGGAACAAGGAAAAGAAAGAGAAATGGTAATGAAAATGGGCTACCGGACTAATGAAAGGTGGCTACAGGACCCTTTCATCACCCCAAACGTCCCGGAGAAGACTGTGCCGCGAATTTTCTCGCCATGCTAGGAGATTCGCCAACAGTCTTCAAAACAAACATACCCTAACGAGCAACAATTGCAACAGGCAAACAGCAGCACAAAAGAATTGATTGCTCTCTTAGATCCAAATGAGTTTTATCTGACCTTAGTCAATAATTGTGACCTCATGCGGTCCGCAAGGCTAACAAAACAAATTAAATTAAGTGTGATACTGTACGCTAACATCATGTCATCTGACCTACAACGACAACAAACATGAGATATTATCTTAAAATTGCTTAAACCTATTATCAAAAGTTAACATAGAGACATAGATGAACAGGTACACAAAATATATACATATATAAACAAATTCAATGTTGCAAAATCATTATCACGAACCAAAGCAGTATCAGCTGGTGCTGACATAAATAAAAACATGTAAGTGAAAGTGCAAAATACAATTTTCGCAACAAATACAGTGATACAAAATCATTAATGAACCCAATGGAATGACAGCTGGTAAATAACCACCTATGGAAAATAAGACATTAGTACTAAAACACACCCAGAAAACAGCTCGTTGACACGCTGTCATTTTGCAGTTTCGTCACATGGTATTTTCACTGGGTATTCTCTTTAGGTGCTGGGGTGGGCGTCTCTTCTAAAGGCGACTTGGAGAATAAGCTACTAGGGGACCACAACACTGATCTGGGGAGTTCGCAGCGGCGTTGATTGTAACGTCCGTTGTAACCCAGGTTGTTCATCCTAGACAGCACCCCGCGACGTTGCCTCGTGCCCGTTTCCACCCTCTGCGTCCATACTGTGGGATGGTTCGGCGTTGCAGATTTGCAGGACATCGCCACTTGTGGGCCCTGCCTCATCATCGAGAAGGCGGCTTGGCGGTCGTCGTCCGTGTGTTGTGGAGGAATGTGTTTTACCGACACACGCCCCCGTCTCCTGTCGTGTCAATGGGGAGACACGCGCTCTTCTGCGTCGCATCGAGGTCGACGTAAACTCGTGCGGATGTCGGGCTTGAGACCCGCTTATCACCTCTTTGCACCGTCTCAGCTGATGCGTCAGTGGTGGGACCCGTGTCCCTCCGGGCAGTGGGCGTTACCTCACCGCAGCAGCCGTCTGGACTAGCGGCGCTCAGGGATCGGCGGCCTCGCCTGGTGTGCGTCATACTTTCCCTTTCGCTTGTCAGATGACTAGCGCATGGGGTGGAACGCCGGCCATCAGCTGGCGCTGCCGTGGTGACACGCCTGCGGGCTCCGGTGTGAGCCTGTGCCTGGGGGAAGGCCAGCATCCCCTCCCCTCTGATGGGGAAACAGCTGTGACCGCTCGCCGCACCACTGCTTCGCCGTTGATACCAGGGTTCTGCAACGCCTGGCGGTGGACCAAGCCCTGTGGTTTCTGATGCGGAGGCTCCCTAGGCGGCCTTGCACCCACTTAAGAACTGCGCTCACAGAGATCGTTGCAAAATATCATGTGTACAGATTACCACAAAATCTTCGGAGTTTCTCACTCCTGATCAATACATGGAATAGTGCCCAAAATTAACTTGACAAAAAGGGCCTTCTTAACATTACTAATAAAAAAAACAATGAAGAAAATTAAATAACCAATATTCAAACAAACAAAAAATCCTTTTTATAAAATATAGTTCCAGCATTACATCTGCTGTCAATCATTCAGGGTAGATCTTGTACAAGGTTTGGTCAGGATTTGGATAGGATTTGGCGCCGCTGCTAGCTACAGACACAAAACTCTACCTACTCCTAACTACGCTCTCACACACAATCTACACAGCTCGTACTAGTCACCATCACCATATAGCCCGATTACAATTCCCACATATAAACAAAATATTCCTTTCAACACCAATACCCATATCGTTGTTCATTGACTGCTCCTCCAAGGTTTGCAGAACATGTTTGCTGATCTGTGAAAAATTTCCGAGACTTCTTTTCTATGGACATTGCATAATAAAACTTATGATTAATGAGACACAGAAGGTTCATTCAAGTCACATCTGGAATGGTAAATGTTTCAACATCTCTTCATCAGACTAATGCAAAAGGTCAGTGGGCAAAAAAATGGAAATAAAAATCATCCTATCCTATTAGCAAACACATAAACACTTCGTCCTATAAGTACATAAAAAAATACTGTCAAAAGAAATCCATTGTCCAGGGCCATGAGTACCCAACTTACTGCTATCGTAAGATATAATGATTACACACTTACTCACCACATGTCCCCAGGGGTCCTCACCTACCGCCATGTTATTTTAGCTTGGAGGTAGTCGCATTGATTCTCTATTAAATATCAAGCTGCTTGAGTTTATAAGCTATTTCCATATACATCTTCTGGGGTTTCACATCCTGGTGTCCTCAACCGTACCTAGTAGTATGTGACGGCAAGTTACACTTTCCAAATATCTTATAAGATGGCAACTCTGAAAATCAAACACTATTAAACTCCCTTCATACACAAGTCCTTCACCTACAAGTCACCAAGTTGCTTCATTAACATCGCAGTACATTTGAAAAATCTCACTGAATCATGCTCACCTAAGGGGAATAAGAACACTAAAACTGTAATTTATCATCAAGAATTGCCTTACGACCATTGACTCGCCACGCCAACACACCCGATACCTTTTTAGTCATCAAAGAACGAAAGCCATCTTACTGTAATAGGAAACGCTTCATATGAGCCTCATAATCATTCACATTCAGAGTTTTGAAGCTGCACAACACTACTCCTTTCTGCTGACAAGAAGAAATAACTACACACATATTGGGGGACCCTTTACAATACACAGAAAATATACACTTTAATTTTAATCACACCAGAGTGAATCAAAACATTGGAAAATATGCACTGTAATTTTACGAAACAGAAGCGACTGGGTTTACCGCAGACACACCAATACTGTGGCCCTCCCTCAACAAATCTTCCATAATAACGTCTTCCTTTATCAAATGCACATCAATATCTTCAATAGCACGGGTCCTCATTAAGTTGCGCCAACCGAGTCATCCAATAGTCATTGATCCCTTTGATTAGGGGCATTTGTCGGATTGTGCCGTGGGTTTGCGGGACGAATTTCAACACCCACTGGTGGACCACCCGTACTGTTTACAGCACCCCTGTTGTTGCTTGTTCGGATAATTATTCTGTGGTCGGTCACGACTACCGTTCCTAGGTCCGCTATAATTACTCCAATATCTCTGCTCATTGCCATATCTTCTAAACTCCCGGGGGTGTCTTTGATTTACCCTCGGCGAATGATGACGATTGGCATCGTTCGTTCTGCCCGCGTTCCGTGAGGAGTCGCGACGCTGCCAACGCTCGCGCGCCCTGTAACTCTGAGGCGACCCGTTACGTCCGGAGTGCCACCTGTCTCTACTGCTGCGGCTTCGCTCGCGCGGCCGCTGCTCGTAGGCGCTCTGACCGTAATTCTGCGTGGTGCCATTCGCATCGCACTCAAGCTCTAAAAGGAAATTGCGAAAGCCCTCTACGTCATCCTTACATCGCCCTGCAAGGATAACGTGCCGCAACTGCATTGGAAACTTTCCCAGGCAAATACGAATAATTTCCGCAGGTCCATAAGGATCGTCAAGATGTTCATTCGCCTGCAGTATGTGCTCGAACATCTGCACAGGGCTGGAGAATTTTGACCCGTTTAACTCTGGTAACATAATGAGTCCGTGTTTTACGCGACTTTGCGCTGCCACTGACCAATAGATCGACAGGAAGTGTTGTCGAAACTCCCCAACAGTGTAGCAATTGCGTGCAATTGACCTCATCCGCGCCACTGGCTCACCTTCGAGGTAGCCGCACATATACTCCATCTTGTGCGCACTGGGCCACGTAGGAGGAAGGGAGAACTCGAACTGCTGTAACCAGGCCCGCGGGTGAATCCTCGTAGCCGAGTTACGGAAGACTTCAAACTTCCTCACCATCAGAAAATGTTTAAAGTCAAATTCGTGAGTTTCCCTTGGCGAACGTTCCTGAGGGGATCCGCGCCGTTCCCACCTGGTACGAGATCCGTGATCATGACGATGATCAAATTCGCCATCGTTCCCGGAATCATCGTCGGAATAAAGGCCCTTTCGTTCATTTCTTTCAACTTCATGAGCCTTTAACCCTTTTAGGTGAAGTTCTAAACGGGCAATGCGCTCACATATTCCCTCTGTAACCCCTCTTTGTTGTATTTTTATTTCACACTGTCCACGCGGACATTTCGTTATCGACCTATTTCGTCTGCATCCGCTGATGACGAGGTAATCGTTTCCCTATTATTGTCAGACTTACGCACCACTGCGTCTGAGATCCTGGCTATTTCTTCTCGCATCTCTCGGTGGGCCGTGTCTTGTTTTGTTTGCGTAAGCCCTTGCTCTCGCTCGAGAGCTATTATCGCCTGGCTGAGGGTTTCTACCTGCGCGCTAAGGTGGACCGTGCACTTAGCCGCAGTGTCCTCTATTCGGGACACAAGAGCCGAGTGGTCACTCTGGCATTGTTCTGCTAACGCGCGGAGATCCCTGGCGGAATTTTGTTCTACTCGGGACTCAAGAGCCGCTTGTTCACTCTGGCATTGTTCTGCTAGTATACATATATTCCCAGCGAACCTTTCTTCTTGCTCCATCACCTGCTTGCTAATGACTTGCTGCCCCTCTTCTAAGGCGGAGATGCGCTGGTCAATGATCGCCAGTTTCTCCCCAACACCCTGTACTATTTCACTATTCAATCTTTTATTCGCTTCCTCGATATGCCTCCTATTTTCTTCTGCTTGTTTTTTATTCACTTCCTCGATATGTCTCCTATTACTGTCTAGTAATTGTCGTAGCATAGCCTGTAATGACTTTGCGTCTATCGAATGATTCGAAATCACTACAGCGGGCTCAGGATGGACAACACTTGTACTTGCGTTTTCCGCGTTTCGTTCCTGGTCGGACTCGACGTTTTGACCTCGTCCTTGTTCAGGGTTATTGTCTGGCAGGTTTTTCTGATCGCGGCTCCCTGAACAGCTACGCGTCTCCATCATAAAGATAGTTACTCCGTGCTCCAAAATACAACAAGAATAACGCCAAAGTCTCCTAATGGACTCACAGTCCCCACAAGGCACCCAAGATTTACTATATGACACCGATACACGCCACAGGACAAGAATCAACCCACACTTGTAACACAATTGAATACTAAATCACAATGTCTATACAGTAATACATATACAAGATAAAACATGTAAGAAAATGCACGCCTATATCATAAATTCACGTAAATTCTGTATTACAGAAAAACAATATACCAATTAGCACACCCAACTGAAAATAACTAATCCTCACTGCGCATCAGAAGATCTCTGGTTTACCGAAATCCGTGAGCAGGGTAAGCCATGTGTAACTAACCGGTTACTACGGGTTATTCCTTATTATTGGGAATGGAAATACTTATTGCTTATGAAATCAACGTGAGAAGAATAGGGTCGCCACCGACTCAAACCATACAACTAATCAAAGATTTGGTCGAGTCGGAAAATAAATTAATTTGATCACAGATCAAAAACTCACAAAAATGGATACGTTGTGAGGTCGCTCACAGCGGATACGATGTAATTAATAGTATTGCCGGTGCGCTGTTCACGGCAATCAAACATTTAAAATAAAATAGAAAATGCATGAACACTGCGTAAGATCAGCTCCCAGCAACACACCTGAAAATATGACTTAATCTAAAGCATTTGTTATAAAATACAAGAGGGGACTAATCACTGGACCTGTGCATAAGGAAACGCATTGGATGTGCTAATGGGAAAGCTACGAGGTGAGTGGCTTAGGCGCAAAAACGTAATCTCGGAACACAAAAGAAAATTGTAGATAAAATCATTTATTCCTAAACTAAGGATGTGAGGCATGTACACGATTCCTGATAACACGTGATTTGTGGAGGCACAATTTCTAGGTATAGTGCCAAATTCCAACAATATCACATCATACAATCATGTTAACATTTTCTAAAACAAACATGCGATCGGACAGTTAGTGATGCCGGTAGCCCAACAACTATAATGTTCTACCACGTGGTTGGCTCCCCATGGACGAAAGACACGGAAAGTAAGGAAAATTTACGAGAAGGCAAGGCTCTAAATATTTAGAAAGGTGAAAGCTTATACAGGCACAGCTGAAGGCAAACAGACATTCATACAGAAGCGAGTGCTCACTTCTTATCGACACCTTTGTGTGGCGCTCTTCCGGCGGATCCAAGTCTGCTACAGAAATTTGCTAAAAGAAAAATCTGCCAAAGTTTTGCATTCCTTGCTGCGACAAGGCAAAGCAATCTTCCAGATTTGAAAAGCGAGACCAAAGGCTAACAGCTCTCCCCTCGCCAAGTAACAACGCGCCACGCGGTCAGTCTGACTCACCCTTCTTCGACTGGAGCACAGCTGTGGGCGCTTCCCGTACCGGCGGCAGACTGCCTCCCGCTTCTCCAGCCTCTTCCACGCTCCGCGTGGACCGCAAAAACCCCAAGATGTCATTTCCGCCACCAACCTAACGCAGGTGGATTTCTCACAAGTAGCGGAAACCTCTTTGCCGACTTGACCACTACGAGAGTTGGCTATTCTGTGCAACTGCTGCTGAATCTGTACGATTATCGCAGACTTTCTGCAGTAGACTACGCCACCGTCTAGCAACGTGACACACAACCACATTCATTCAATCACACTACTATGAGAGTAAAGAGAATAGAGGAACAAGGAAAAGAAAGAGAAATGGTAATGAAAATGGGCTACCGGACTAATGAAAGGTGGCTACAGGACCCTTTCATCACCCCAAACGTCCCGGAGAAGACTGTGCCGCGAATTTTCTCGCCATGCTAGGAGATTCGCCAACAGTCTTCAAAACAAACATACCCTAACGAGCAACAATTGCAACAGGCAAACAGCAGCACAAAAGAATTGATTGCTCTCTTAGATCCAAATGAGTTTTATCTGACCTTAGTCAATAATTGTGACCTCATGCGGTCCGCAAGGCTAACAAAACAAATTAAATTAAGTGTGATACTGTACGCTAACATCATGTCATCTGACCTACAACGACAACAAACATGAGATATTATCTTAAAATTGCTTAAACCTATTATCAAAAGTTAACATAGAGACATAGATGAACAGGTACACAAAATATATACATATATAAACAAATTCAATGTTGCAAAATCATTATCACGAACCAAAGCAGTATCAGCTGGTGCTGACATAAATAAAAACATGTAAGTGAAAGTGCAAAATACAATTTTCGCAACAAATACAGTGATACAAAATCATTAATGAACCCAATGGAATGACAGCTGGTAAATAACCACCTATGGAAAATAAGACATTAGTACTAAAACACACCCAGAAAACAGCTCGTTGACACGCTGTCATTTTGCAGTTTCGTCACATGGTATTTTCACTGGGTATTCTCTTTAGGTGCTGGGGTGGGCGTCTCTTCTAAAGGCGACTTGGAGAATAAGCTACTAGGGGACCACAACACTGATCTGGGGAGTTCGCAGCGGCGTTGATTGTAACGTCCGTTGTAACCCAGGTTGTTCATCCTAGACAGCACCCCGCGACGTTGCCTCGTGCCCGTTTCCACCCTCTGCGTCCATACTGTGGGATGGTTCGGCGTTGCAGATTTGCAGGACATCGCCACTTGTGGGCCCTGCCTCATCATCGAGAAGGCGGCTTGGCGGTCGTCGTCCGTGTGTTGTGGAGGAATGTGTTTTACCGACACACGCCCCCGTCTCCTGTCGTGTCAATGGGGAGACACGCGCTCTTCTGCGTCGCATCGAGGTCGACGTAAACTCGTGCGGATGTCGGGCTTGAGACCCGCTTATCACCTCTTTGCACCGTCTCAGCTGATGCGTCAGTGGTGGGACCCGTGTCCCTCCGGGCAGTGGGCGTTACCTCACCGCAGCAGCCGTCTGGACTAGCGGCGCTCAGGGATCGGCGGCCTCGCCTGGTGTGCGTCATACTTTCCCTTTCGCTTGTCAGATGACTAGCGCATGGGGTGGAACGCCGGCCATCAGCTGGCGCTGCCGTGGTGACACGCCTGCGGGCTCCGGTGTGAGCCTGTGCCTGGGGGAAGGCCAGCATCCCCTCCCCTCTGATGGGGAAACAGCTGTGACCGCTCGCCGCACCACTGCTTCGCCGTTGATACCAGGGTTCTGCAACGCCTGGCGGTGGACCAAGCCCTGTGGTTTCTGATGCGGAGGCTCCCTAGGCGGCCTTGCACCCACTTAAGAACTGCGCTCACAGAGATCGTTGCAAAATATCATGTGTACAGATTACCACAAAATCTTCGGAGTTTCTCACTCCTGATCAATACATGGAATAGTGCCCAAAATTAACTTGACAAAAAGGGCCTTCTTAACATTACTAATAAAAAAAACAATGAAGAAAATTAAATAACCAATATTCAAACAAACAAAAAATCCTTTTTATAAAATATAGTTCCAGCATTACATCTGCTGTCAATCATTCACGGTAGATCTTGTACAAGGTTTGGTCAGGATTTGGATAGGATTTGGCGCCGCTGCTAGCTACAGACACAAAACTCTACCTACTCCTAACTACGCTCTCACACACAATCTACACAGCTCGTACTAGTCACCATCACCATATAGCCCGATTACAATTCCCACATATAAACAAAATATTCCTTTCAACACCAATACCCATATCGTTGTTCATTGACTGCTCCTCCAAGGTTTGCAGAACATGTTTGCTGATCTGTGAAAAATTTCCGAGACTTCTTTTCTATGGACATTGCATAATAAAACTTATGATTAATGAGACACAGAAGGTTCATTCAAGTCACATCTGGAATGGTAAATGTTTCAACATCTCTTCATCAGACTAATGCAAAAGGTCAGTGGGCAAAAAAATGGAAATAAAAATCATCCTATCCTATTAGCAAACACATAAACACTTCGTCCTATAAGTACATAAAAAAATACTGTCAAAAGAAATCCATTGTCCAGGGCCATGAGTACCCAACTTACTGCTATCGTAAGATATAATGATTACACACTTACTCACCACATGTCCCCAGGGGTCCTCACCTACCGCCATGTTATTTTAGCTTGGAGGTAGTCGCATTGATTCTCTATTAAATATCAAGCTGCTTGAGTTTATAAGCTATTTCCATATACATCTTCTGGGGTTTCACATCCTGGTGTCCTCAACCGTACCTAGTAGTATGTGACGGCAGGTTACACTTTCCAAATATCTTATAAGATGGCAACTCTGAAAATCAAACACTATTAAACTCCCTTCATACACAAGTCCTTCACCTACAAGTCACCAAGTTGCTTCATTAACATCGCAGTACATTTGAAAAATCTCACTGAATCATGCTCACCTAAGGGGAATAAGAACACTAAAACTGTAATTTATCATCAAGAATTGCCTTACGACCATTGACTCGCCACGCCAACACACCCGATACCTTTTTAGTCATCAAAGAACGAAAGCCATCTTACTGTAATAGGAAACGCTTCATATGAGCCTCATAATCATTCACATTCAGAGTTTTGAAGCTGCACAACACTACTCCTTTCTGCTGACAAGAAGAAATAACTACACACATATTGGGGGACCCTTTACAATACACAGAAAATATACACTTTAATTTTAATCACACCAGAGTGAATCAAAACATTGGAAAATATGCACTGTAATTTTACGAAACAGAAGCGACTGGGTTTACCGCAGACACACCAATACTGTGGCCCTCCCTCAACAAATCTTCCATAATAACGTCTTCCTTTATCAAATGCACATCAATATCTTCAATAGCACGGGTCCTCATTAAGTTGCGCCAACCGAGTCATCCAATAGTCATTGATCCCTTTGATTAGGGGCATTTGTCGGATTGTGCCGCGGGTTTGCGGGACGAATTTCAACACCCACTGGTGGACCACCCGTACTGTTTACAGCACCCCTGTTGTTGCTTGTTCGGATAATTATTCTGTGGTCGGTCACGACTACCGTTCCTAGGTCCGCTATAATTACTCCAATATCTCTGCTCATTGCCATATCTTCTAAACTCCCGGGGGTGTCTTTGATTTACCCTCGGCGAATGATGACGATTGGCATCGTTCGTTCTGCCCGCGTTCCGTGAGGAGTCGCGACGCTGCCAACGCTCGCGCGCCCTGTAACTCTGAGGCGACCCGTTACGTCCGGAGTGCCACCTGTCTCTACTGCTGCGGCTTCGCTCGCGCGGCCGCTGCTCGTAGGCGCTCTGACCGTAATTCTGCGTGGTGCCATTCGCATCGCACTCAAGCTCTAAAAGGAAATTGCGAAAGCCCTCTACGTCATCCTTACATCGCCCTGCAAGGATAACGTGCCGCAACTGCATTGGAAACTTTCCCAGGCAAATACGAATAATTTCCGCAGGTCCATAAGGATCGTCAAGATGTTCATTCGCCTGCAGTATGTGCTCGAACATCTGCACAGGGCTGGAGAATTTTGACCCGTTTAACTCTGGTAACATAATGAGTCCGTGTTTTACGCGACTTTGCGCTGCCACTGACCAATAGATCGACAGGAAGTGTTGTCGAAACTCCCCAACAGTGTAGCAATTGCGTGCAATTGACCTCATCCGCGCCACTGGCTCACCTTCGAGGTAGCCGCACATATACTCCATCTTGTGCGCACTGGGCCACGTAGGAGGAAGGGAGAACTCGAACTGCTGTAACCAGGCCCGCGGGTGAATCCTCGTAGCCGAGTTACGGAAGACTTCAAACTTCCTCACCATCAGAAAATGTTTAAAGTCAAATTCGTGAGTTTCCCTTGGCGAACGTTCCTGAGGGGATCCGCGCCGTTCCCACCTGGTACGAGATCCGTGATCATGACGATGATCAAATTCGCCATCGTTCCCGGAATCATCGTCGGAATAAAGGCCCTTTCGTTCATTTCTTTCAACTTCATGAGCCTTTAACCCTTTTAGGTGAAGTTCTAAACGGGCAATGCGCTCACATATTCCCTCTGTAACCCCTCTTTGTTGTATTTTTATTTCACACTGTCCACGCGGACATTTCGTTATCGACCTATTTCGTCTGCATCCGCTGATGACGAGGTAATCGTTTCCCTATTATTGTCAGACTTACGCACCACTGCGTCTGAGATCCTGGCTATTTCTTCTCGCATCTCTCGGTGGGCCGTGTCTTGTTTTGTTTGCGTAAGCCCTTGCTCTCGCTCGAGAGCTATTATCGCCTGGCTGAGGGTTTCTACCTGCGCGCTAAGGTGGACCGTGCACTTAGCCGCAGTGTCCTCTATTCGGGACACAAGAGCCGAGTGGTCACTCTGGCATTGTTCTGCTAACGCGCGGAGATCCCTGGCGGAATTTTGTTCTACTCGGGACTCAAGAGCCGCTTGTTCACTCTGGCATTGTTCTGCTAGTATACATATATTCCCAGCGAACCTTTCTTCTTGCTCCATCACCTGCTTGCTAATGACTTGCTGCCCCTCTTCTAAGGCGGAGATGCGCTGGTCAATGATCGCCAGTTTCTCCCCAACACCCTGTACTATTTCACTATTCAATCTTTTATTCGCTTCCTCGATATGCCTCCTATTTTCTTCTGCTTGTTTTTTATTCACTTCCTCGATATGTCTCCTATTACTGTCTAGTAATTGTCGTAGCATAGCCTGTAATGACTTTGCGTCTATCGAATGATTCGAAATCACTACAGCGGGCTCAGGATGGACAACACTTGTACTTGCGTTTTCCGCGTTTCGTTCCTGGTCGGACTCGACGTTTTGACCTCGTCCTTGTTCAGGGTTATTGTCTGGCAGGTTTTTCTGATCGCGGCTCCCTGAACAGCTACGCGTCTCCATCATAAAGATAGTTACTCCGTGCTCCAAAATACAACAAGAATAACGCCAAAGTCTCCTAATGGACTCACAGTCCCCACAAGGCACCCAAGATTTACTATATGACACCGATACACGCCACAGGACAAGAATCAACCCACACTTGTAACACAATTGAATACTAAATCACAATGTCTATACAGTAATACATATACAAGATAAAACATGTAAGAAAATGCACGCCTATATCATAAATTCACGTAAATTCTGTATTACAGAAAAACAATATACCAATTAGCACACCCAACTGAAAATAACTAATCCTCACTGCGCATCAGAAGATCTCTGGTTTACCGAAATCCGTGAGCAGGGTAAGCCATGTGTAACTAACCGGTTACTACGGGTTATTCCTTATTATTGGGAATGGAAATACTTATTGCTTATGAAATCAACGTGAGAAGAATAGGGTCGCCACCGACTCAAACCATACAACTAATCAAAGATTTGGTCGAGTCGGAAAATAAATTAATTTGATCACAGATCAAAAACTCACAAAAATGGATACGTTGTGAGGTCGCTCACAGCGGATACGATGTAATTAATAGTATTGCCGGTGCGCTGTTCACGGCAATCAAACATTTAAAATAAAATAGAAAATGCATGAACACTGCGTAAGATCAGCTCCCAGCAACAACCTGAAAATATGACTTAATCTAAAGCATTTGTTATAAAATACAAGAGGGGACTAATCACTGGACCTGTGCATAAGGAAACGCATTGGATGTGCTAATGGGAAAGCTACGAGGTGAGTGGCTTAGGCGCAAAAACGTAATCTCGGAACACAAAAGAAAATTGTAGATAAAATCATTTATTCCTAAACTAAGGATGTGAGGCATGTACACGATTCCTGATAACACGTGGTTTGTGGAGGCACAATTTCTAGGTATAGTGCCAAATTCCAACAATATCACATCATACAATCATGTTAACATTTTCTAAAACAAACATGCGATCGGACAGTTAGTGATGCCGGTAGCCCAACAACTATAATGTTCTACCACGTGGTTGGCTCCCCATGGACGAAAGACACGGAAAGTAAGGAAAATTTACGAGAAGGCAAGGCTCTAAATATTTAGAAAGGTGAAAGCTTATACAGGCACAGCTGAAGGCAAACAGACATTCATACAGAAGCGAGTGCTCACTTCTTATCGACACCTTTGTGTGGCGCTCTTCCGGCGGATCCAAGTCTGCTACAGAAATTTGCTAAAAGAAAAATCTGCCAAAGTTTTGCATTCCTTGCTGCGACAAGGCAAAGCAATCTTCCAGATTTGAAAAGCGAGACCAAAGGCTAACAGCTCTCCCCTCGCCAAGTAACAACGCGCCACGCGGTCAGTCTGACTCACCCTTCTTCGACTGGAGCACAGCTGTGGGCGCTTCCCGTACCGGCGGCAGACTGCCTCCCGCTTCTCCAGCCTCTTCCACGCTCCGCGTGGACCGCAAAAACCCCAAGATGTCATTTCCGCCACCAACCTAACGCAGGTGGATTTCTCACAAGTAGCGGAAACCTCTTTGCCGACTTGACCACTACGAGAGTTGGCTATTCTGTGCAACTGCTGCTGAATCTGTACGATTATCGCAGACTTTCTGCAGTAGACTACGCCACCGTCTAGCAACGTGACACACAACCACATTCATTCAATCACACTACTATGAGAGTAAAGAGAATAGAGGAACAAGGAAAAGAAAGAGAAATGGTAATGAAAATGGGCTACCGGACTAATGAAAGGTGGCTACAGGACCCTTTCATCACCCCAAACGTCCCGGAGAAGACTGTGCCGCGAATTTTCTCGCCATGCTAGGAGATTCGCCAACAGTCTTCAAAACAAACATACCCTAACGAGCAACAATTGCAACAGGCAAACAGCAGCACAAAAGAATTGATTGCTCTCTTAGATCCAAATGAGTTTTATCTGACCTTAGTCAATAATTGTGACCTCATGCGGTCCGCAAGGCTAACAAAACAAATTAAATTAAGTGTGATACTGTACGCTAACATCATGTCATCTGACCTACAACGACAACAAACATGAGATATTATCTTAAAATTGCTTAAACCTATTATCAAAAGTTAACATAGAGACATAGATGAACAGGTACACAAAATATATACATATATAAACAAATTCAATGTTGCAAAATCATTATCACGAACCAAAGCAGTATCAGCTGGTGCTGACATAAATAAAAACATGTAAGTGAAAGTGCAAAATACAATTTTCGCAACAAATACAGTGATACAAAATCATTAATGAACCCAATGGAATGACAGCTGGTAAATAACCACCTATGGAAAATAAGACATTAGTACTAAAACACACCCAGAAAACAGCTCGTTGACACGCTGTCATTTTGCAGTTTCGTCACATGGTATTTTCACTGGGTATTCTCTTTAGGTGCTGGGGTGGGCGTCTCTTCTAAAGGCGACTTGGAGAATAAGCTACTAGGGGACCACAACACTGATCTGGGGAGTTCGCAGCGGCGTTGATTGTAACGTCCGTTGTAACCCAGGTTGTTCATCCTAGACAGCACCCCGCGACGTTGCCTCGTGCCCGTTTCCACCCTCTGCGTCCATACTGTGGGATGGTTCGGCGTTGCAGATTTGCAGGACATCGCCACTTGTGGGCCCTGCCTCATCATCGAGAAGGCGGCTTGGCGGTCGTCGTCCGTGTGTTGTGGAGGAATGTGTTTTACCGACACACGCCCCCGTCTCCTGTCGTGTCAATGGGGAGACACGCGCTCTTCTGCGTCGCATCGAGGTCGACGTAAACTCGTGCGGATGTCGGGCTTGAGACCCGCTTATCACCTCTTTGCACCGTCTCAGCTGATGCGTCAGTGGTGGGACCCGTGTCCCTCCGGGCAGTGGGCGTTACCTCACCGCAGCAGCCGTCTGGACTAGCGGCGCTCAGGGATCGGCGGCCTCGCCTGGTGTGCGTCATACTTTCCCTTTCGCTTGTCAGATGACTAGCGCATGGGGTGGAACGCCGGCCATCAGCTGGCGCTGCCGTGGTGACACGCCTGCGGGCTCCGGTGTGAGCCTGTGCCTGGGGGAAGGCCAGCATCCCCTCCCCTCTGATGGGGAAACAGCTGTGACCGCTCGCCGCACCACTGCTTCGCCGTTGATACCAGGGTTCTGCAACGCCTGGCGGTGGACCAAGCCCTGTGGTTTCTGATGCGGAGGCTCCCTAGGCGGCCTTGCACCCACTTAAGAACTGCGCTCACAGAGATCGTTGCAAAATATCATGTGTACAGATTACCACAAAATCTTCGGAGTTTCTCACTCCTGATCAATACATGGAATAGTGCCCAAAATTAACTTGACAAAAAGGGCCTTCTTAACATTACTAATAAAAAAAACAATGAAGAAAATTAAATAACCAATATTCAAACAAACAAAAAATCCTTTTTATAAAATATAGTTCCAGCATTACATCTGCTGTCAATCATTCACGGTAGATCTTGTACAAGGTTTGGTCAGGATTTGGATAGGATTTGGCGCCGCTGCTAGCTACAGACACAAAACTCTACCTACTCCTAACTACGCTCTCACACACAATCTACACAGCTCGTACTAGTCACCATCACCATATAGCCCGATTACAATTCCCACATATAAACAAAATATTCCTTTCAACACCAATACCCATATCGTTGTTCATTGACTGCTCCTCCAAGGTTTGCAGAACATGTTTGCTGATCTGTGAAAAATTTCCGAGACTTCTTTTCTATGGACATTGCATAATAAAACTTATGATTAATGAGACACAGAAGGTTCATTCAAGTCACATCTGGAATGGTAAATGTTTCAACATCTCTTCATCAGACTAATGCAAAAGGTCAGTGGGCAAAAAAATGGAAATAAAAATCATCCTATCCTATTAGCAAACACATAAACACTTCGTCCTATAAGTACATAAAAAAATACTGTCAAAAGAAATCCATTGTCCAGGGCCATGAGTACCCAACTTACTGCTATCGTAAGATATAATGATTACACACTTACTCACCACATGTCCCCAGGGGTCCTCACCTACCGCCATGTTATTTTAGCTTGGAGGTAGTCGCATTGATTCTCTATTAAATATCAAGCTGCTTGAGTTTATAAGCTATTTCCATATACATCTTCTGGGGTTTCACATCCTGGTGTCCTCAACCGTACCTAGTAGTATGTGACGGCAGGTTACACTTTCCAAATATCTTATAAGATGGCAACTCTGAAAATCAAACACTATTAAACTCCCTTCATACACAAGTCCTTCACCTACAAGTCACCAAGTTGCTTCATTAACATCGCAGTACATTTGAAAAATCTCACTGAATCATGCTCACCTAAGGGGAATAAGAACACTAAAACTGTAATTTATCATCAAGAATTGCCTTACGACCATTGACTCGCCACGCCAACACACCCGATACCTTTTTAGTCATCAAAGAACGAAAGCCATCTTACTGTAATAGGAAACGCTTCATATGAGCCTCATAATCATTCACATTCAGAGTTTTGAAGCTGCACAACACTACTCCTTTCTGCTGACAAGAAGAAATAACTACACACATATTGGGGGACCCTTTACAATACACAGAAAATATACACTTTAATTTTAATCACACCAGAGTGAATCAAAACATTGGAAAATATGCACTGTAATTTTACGAAACAGAAGCGACTGGGTTTACCGCAGACACACCAATACTGTGGCCCTCCCTCAACAAATCTTCCATAATAACGTCTTCCTTTATCAAATGCACATCAATATCTTCAATAGCACGGGTCCTCATTAAGTTGCGCCAACCGAGTCATCCAATAGTCATTGATCCCTTTGATTAGGGGCATTTGTCGGATTGTGCCGCGGGTTTGCGGGACGAATTTCAACACCCACTGGTGGACCACCCGTACTGTTTACAGCACCCCTGTTGTTGCTTGTTCGGATAATTATTCTGTGGTCGGTCACGACTACCGTTCCTAGGTCCGCTATAATTACTCCAATATCTCTGCTCATTGCCATATCTTCTAAACTCCCGGGGGTGTCTTTGATTTACCCTCGGCGAATGATGACGATTGGCATCGTTCGTTCTGCCCGCGTTCCGTGAGGAGTCGCGACGCTGCCAACGCTCGCGCGCCCTGTAACTCTGAGGCGACCCGTTACGTCCGGAGTGCCACCTGTCTCTACTGCTGCGGCTTCGCTCGCGCGGCCGCTGCTCGTAGGCGCTCTGACCGTAATTCTGCGTGGTGCCATTCGCATCGCACTCAAGCTCTAAAAGGAAATTGCGAAAGCCCTCTACGTCATCCTTACATCGCCCTGCAAGGATAACGTGCCGCAACTGCATTGGAAACTTTCCCAGGCAAATACGAATAATTTCCGCAGGTCCATAAGGATCGTCAAGATGTTCATTCGCCTGCAGTATGTGCTCGAACATCTGCACAGGGCTGGAGAATTTTGACCCGTTTAACTCTGGTAACATAATGAGTCCGTGTTTTACGCGACTTTGCGCTGCCACTGACCAATAGATCGACAGGAAGTGTTGTCGAAACTCCCCAACAGTGTAGCAATTGCGTGCAATTGACCTCATCCGCGCCACTGGCTCACCTTCGAGGTAGCCGCACATATACTCCATCTTGTGCGCACTGGGCCACGTAGGAGGAAGGGAGAACTCGAACTGCTGTAACCAGGCCCGCGGGTGAATCCTCGTAGCCGAGTTACGGAAGACTTCAAACTTCCTCACCATCAGAAAATGTTTAAAGTCAAATTCGTGAGTTTCCCTTGGCGAACGTTCCTGAGGGGATCCGCGCCGTTCCCACCTGGTACGAGATCCGTGATCATGACGATGATCAAATTCGCCATCGTTCCCGGAATCATCGTCGGAATAAAGGCCCTTTCGTTCATTTCTTTCAACTTCATGAGCCTTTAACCCTTTTAGGTGAAGTTCTAAACGGGCAATGCGCTCACATATTCCCTCTGTAACCCCTCTTTGTTGTATTTTTATTTCACACTGTCCACGCGGACATTTCGTTATCGACCTATTTCGTCTGCATCCGCTGATGACGAGGTAATCGTTTCCCTATTATTGTCAGACTTACGCACCACTGCGTCTGAGATCCTGGCTATTTCTTCTCGCATCTCTCGGTGGGCCGTGTCTTGTTTTGTTTGCGTAAGCCCTTGCTCTCGCTCGAGAGCTATTATCGCCTGGCTGAGGGTTTCTACCTGCGCGCTAAGGTGGACCGTGCACTTAGCCGCAGTGTCCTCTATTCGGGACACAAGAGCCGAGTGGTCACTCTGGCATTGTTCTGCTAACGCGCGGAGATCCCTGGCGGAATTTTGTTCTACTCGGGACTCAAGAGCCGCTTGTTCACTCTGGCATTGTTCTGCTAGTATACATATATTCCCAGCGAACCTTTCTTCTTGCTCCATCACCTGCTTGCTAATGACTTGCTGCCCCTCTTCTAAGGCGGAGATGCGCTGGTCAATGATCGCCAGTTTCTCCCCAACACCCTGTACTATTTCACTATTCAATCTTTTATTCGCTTCCTCGATATGCCTCCTATTTTCTTCTGCTTGTTTTTTATTCACTTCCTCGATATGTCTCCTATTACTGTCTAGTAATTGTCGTAGCATAGCCTGTAATGACTTTGCGTCTATCGAATGATTCGAAATCACTACAGCGGGCTCAGGATGGACAACACTTGTACTTGCGTTTTCCGCGTTTCGTTCCTGGTCGGACTCGACGTTTTGACCTCGTCCTTGTTCAGGGTTATTGTCTGGCAGGTTTTTCTGATCGCGGCTCCCTGAACAGCTACGCGTCTCCATCATAAAGATAGTTACTCCGTGCTCCAAAATACAACAAGAATAACGCCAAAGTCTCCTAATGGACTCACAGTCCCCACAAGGCACCCAAGATTTACTATATGACACCGATACACGCCACAGGACAAGAATCAACCCACACTTGTAACACAATTGAATACTAAATCACAATGTCTATACAGTAATACATATACAAGATAAAACATGTAAGAAAATGCACGCCTATATCATAAATTCACGTAAATTCTGTATTACAGAAAAACAATATACCAATTAGCACACCCAACTGAAAATAACTAATCCTCACTGCGCATCAGAAGATCTCTGGTTTACCGAAATCCGTGAGCAGGGTAAGCCATGTGTAACTAACCGGTTACTACGGGTTATTCCTTATTATTGGGAATGGAAATACTTATTGCTTATGAAATCAACGTGAGAAGAATAGGGTCGCCACCGACTCAAACCATACAACTAATCAAAGATTTGGTCGAGTCGGAAAATAAATTAATTTGATCACAGATCAAAAACTCACAAAAATGGATACGTTGTGAGGTCGCTCACAGCGGATACGATGTAATTAATAGTATTGCCGGTGCGCTGTTCACGGCAATCAAACATTTAAAATAAAATAGAAAATGCATGAACACTGCGTAAGATCAGCTCCCAGCAACAACCTGAAAATATGACTTAATCTAAAGCATTTGTTATAAAATACAAGAGGGGACTAATCACTGGACCTGTGCATAAGGAAACGCATTGGATGTGCTAATGGGAAAGCTACGAGGTGAGTGGCTTAGGCGCAAAAACGTAATCTCGGAACACAAAAGAAAATTGTAGATAAAATCATTTATTCCTAAACTAAGGATGTGAGGCATGTACACGATTCCTGATAACACGTGGTTTGTGGAGGCACAATTTCTAGGTATAGTGCCAAATTCCAACAATATCACATCATACAATCATGTTAACATTTTCTAAAACAAACATGCGATCGGACAGTTAGTGATGCCGGTAGCCCAACAACTATAATGTTCTACCACGTGGTTGGCTCCCCATGGACGAAAGACACGGAAAGTAAGGAAAATTTACGAGAAGGCAAGGCTCTAAATATTTAGAAAGGTGAAAGCTTATACAGGCACAGCTGAAGGCAAACAGACATTCATACAGAAGCGAGTGCTCACTTCTTATCGACACCTTTGTGTGGCGCTCTTCCGGCGGATCCAAGTCTGCTACAGAAATTTGCTAAAAGAAAAATCTGCCAAAGTTTTGCATTCCTTGCTGCGACAAGGCAAAGCAATCTTCCAGATTTGAAAAGCGAGACCAAAGGCTAACAGCTCTCCCCTCGCCAAGTAACAACGCGCCACGCGGTCAGTCTGACTCACCCTTCTTCGACTGGAGCACAGCTGTGGGCGCTTCCCGTACCGGCGGCAGACTGCCTCCCGCTTCTCCAGCCTCTTCCACGCTCCGCGTGGACCGCAAAAACCCCAAGATGTCATTTCCGCCACCAACCTAACGCAGGTGGATTTCTCACAAGTAGCGGAAACCTCTTTGCCGACTTGACCACTACGAGAGTTGGCTATTCTGTGCAACTGCTGCTGAATCTGTACGATTATCGCAGACTTTCTGCAGTAGACTACGCCACCGTCTAGCAACGTGACACACAACCACATTCATTCAATCACACTACTATGAGAGTAAAGAGAATAGAGGAACAAGGAAAAGAAAGAGAAATGGTAATGAAAATGGGCTACCGGACTAATGAAAGGTGGCTACAGGACCCTTTCATCACCCCAAACGTCCCGGAGAAGACTGTGCCGCGAATTTTCTCGCCATGCTAGGAGATTCGCCAACAGTCTTCAAAACAAACATACCCTAACGAGCAACAATTGCAACAGGCAAACAGCAGCACAAAAGAATTGATTGCTCTCTTAGATCCAAATGAGTTTTATCTGACCTTAGTCAATAATTGTGACCTCATGCGGTCCGCAAGGCTAACAAAACAAATTAAATTAAGTGTGATACTGTACGCTAACATCATGTCATCTGACCTACAACGACAACAAACATGAGATATTATCTTAAAATTGCTTAAACCTATTATCAAAAGTTAACATAGAGACATAGATGAACAGGTACACAAAATATATACATATATAAACAAATTCAATGTTGCAAAATCATTATCACGAACCAAAGCAGTATCAGCTGGTGCTGACATAAATAAAAACATGTAAGTGAAAGTGCAAAATACAATTTTCGCAACAAATACAGTGATACAAAATCATTAATGAACCCAATGGAATGACAGCTGGTAAATAACCACCTATGGAAAATAAGACATTAGTACTAAAACACACCCAGAAAACAGCTCGTTGACACGCTGTCATTTTGCAGTTTCGTCACATGGTATTTTCACTGGGTATTCTCTTTAGGTGCTGGGGTGGGCGTCTCTTCTAAAGGCGACTTGGAGAATAAGCTACTAGGGGACCACAACACTGATCTGGGGAGTTCGCAGCGGCGTTGATTGTAACGTCCGTTGTAACCCAGGTTGTTCATCCTAGACAGCACCCCGCGACGTTGCCTCGTGCCCGTTTCCACCCTCTGCGTCCATACTGTGGGATGGTTCGGCGTTGCAGATTTGCAGGACATCGCCACTTGTGGGCCCTGCCTCATCATCGAGAAGGCGGCTTGGCGGTCGTCGTCCGTGTGTTGTGGAGGAATGTGTTTTACCGACACACGCCCCCGTCTCCTGTCGTGTCAATGGGGAGACACGCGCTCTTCTGCGTCGCATCGAGGTCGACGTAAACTCGTGCGGATGTCGGGCTTGAGACCCGCTTATCACCTCTTTGCACCGTCTCAGCTGATGCGTCAGTGGTGGGACCCGTGTCCCTCCGGGCAGTGGGCGTTACCTCACCGCAGCAGCCGTCTGGACTAGCGGCGCTCAGGGATCGGCGGCCTCGCCTGGTGTGCGTCATACTTTCCCTTTCGCTTGTCAGATGACTAGCGCATGGGGTGGAACGCCGGCCATCAGCTGGCGCTGCCGTGGTGACACGCCTGCGGGCTCCGGTGTGAGCCTGTGCCTGGGGGAAGGCCAGCATCCCCTCCCCTCTGATGGGGAAACAGCTGTGACCGCTCGCCGCACCACTGCTTCGCCGTTGATACCAGGGTTCTGCAACGCCTGGCGGTGGACCAAGCCCTGTGGTTTCTGATGCGGAGGCTCCCTAGGCGGCCTTGCACCCACTTAAGAACTGCGCTCACAGAGATCGTTGCAAAATATCATGTGTACAGATTACCACAAAATCTTCGGAGTTTCTCACTCCTGATCAATACATGGAATAGTGCCCAAAATTAACTTGACAAAAAGGGCCTTCTTAACATTACTAATAAAAAAAACAATGAAGAAAATTAAATAACCAATATTCAAACAAACAAAAAATCCTTTTTATAAAATATAGTTCCAGCATTACATCTGCTGTCAATCATTCAAGGTAGATCTTGTACAAGGTTTGGTCAGGATTTGGATAGGATTTGGCGCCGCTGCTAGCTACAGACACAAAACTCTACCTACTCCTAACTACGCTCTCACACACAATCTACACAGCTCGTACTAGTCACCATCACCATATAGCCCGATTACAATTCCCACATATAAACAAAATATTCCTTTCAACACCAATACCCATATCGTTGTTCATTGACTGCTCCTCCAAGGTTTGCAGAACATGTTTGCTGATCTGTGAAAAATTTCCGAGACTTCTTTTCTATGGACATTGCATAATAAAACTTATGATTAATGAGACACAGAAGGTTCATTCAAGTCACATCTGGAATGGTAAATGTTTCAACATCTCTTCATCAGACTAATGCAAAAGGTCAGTGGGCAAAAAAATGGAAATAAAAATCATCCTATCCTATTAGCAAACACATAAACACTTCGTCCTATAAGTACATAAAAAAATACTGTCAAAAGAAATCCATTGTCCAGGGCCATGAGTACCCAACTTACTGCTATCGTAAGATATAATGATTACACACTTACTCACCACATGTCCCCAGGGGTCCTCACCTACCGCCATGTTATTTTAGCTTGGAGGTAGTCGCATTGATTCTCTATTAAATATCAAGCTGCTTGAGTTTATAAGCTATTTCCATATACATCTTCTGGGGTTTCACATCCTGGTGTCCTCAACCGTACCTAGTAGTATGTGACGGCAAGTTACACTTTCCAAATATCTTATAAGATGGCAACTCTGAAAATCAAACACTATTAAACTCCCTTCATACACAAGTCCTTCACCTACAAGTCACCAAGTTGCTTCATTAACATCGCAGTACATTTGAAAAATCTCACTGAATCATGCTCACCTAAGGGGAATAAGAACACTAAAACTGTAATTTATCATCAAGAATTGCCTTACGACCATTGACTCGCCACGCCAACACACCCGATACCTTTTTAGTCATCAAAGAACGAAAGCCATCTTACTGTAATAGGAAACGCTTCATATGAGCCTCATAATCATTCACATTCAGAGTTTTGAAGCTGCACAACACTACTCCTTTCTGCTGACAAGAAGAAATAACTACACACATATTGGGGGACCCTTTACAATACACAGAAAATATACACTTTAATTTTAATCACACCAGAGTGAATCAAAACATTGGAAAATATGCACTGTAATTTTACGAAACAGAAGCGACTGGGTTTACCGCAGACACACCAATACTGTGGCCCTCCCTCAACAAATCTTCCATAATAACGTCTTCCTTTATCAAATGCACATCAATATCTTCAATAGCACGGGTCCTCATTAAGTTGCGCCAACCGAGTCATCCAATAGTCATTGATCCCTTTGATTAGGGGCATTTGTCGGATTGTGCCGCGGGTTTGCGGGACGAATTTCAACACCCACTGGTGGACCACCCGTACTGTTTACAGCACCCCTGTTGTTGCTTGTTCGGATAATTATTCTGTGGTCGGTCACGACTACCGTTCCTAGGTCCGCTATAATTACTCCAATATCTCTGCTCATTGCCATATCTTCTAAACTCCCGGGGGTGTCTTTGATTTACCCTCGGCGAATGATGACGATTGGCATCGTTCGTTCTGCCCGCGTTCCGTGAGGAGTCGCGACGCTGCCAACGCTCGCGCGCCCTGTAACTCTGAGGCGACCCGTTACGTCCGGAGTGCCACCTGTCTCTACTGCTGCGGCTTCGCTCGCGCGGCCGCTGCTCGTAGGCGCTCTGACCGTAATTCTGCGTGGTGCCATTCGCATCGCACTCAAGCTCTAAAAGGAAATTGCGAAAGCCCTCTACGTCATCCTTACATCGCCCTGCAAGGATAACGTGCCGCAACTGCATTGGAAACTTTCCCAGGCAAATACGAATAATTTCCGCAGGTCCATAAGGATCGTCAAGATGTTCATTCGCCTGCAGTATGTGCTCGAACATCTGCACAGGGCTGGAGAATTTTGACCCGTTTAACTCTGGTAACATAATGAGTCCGTGTTTTACGCGACTTTGCGCTGCCACTGACCAATAGATCGACAGGAAGTGTTGTCGAAACTCCCCAACAGTGTAGCAATTGCGTGCAATTGACCTCATCCGCGCCACTGGCTCACCTTCGAGGTAGCCGCACATATACTCCATCTTGTGCGCACTGGGCCACGTAGGAGGAAGGGAGAACTCGAACTGCTGTAACCAGGCCCGCGGGTGAATCCTCGTAGCCGAGTTACGGAAGACTTCAAACTTCCTCACCATCAGAAAATGTTTAAAGTCAAATTCGTGAGTTTCCCTTGGCGAACGTTCCTGAGGGGATCCGCGCCGTTCCCACCTGGTACGAGATCCGTGATCATGACGATGATCAAATTCGCCATCGTTCCCGGAATCATCGTCGGAATAAAGGCCCTTTCGTTCATTTCTTTCAACTTCATGAGCCTTTAACCCTTTTAGGTGAAGTTCTAAACGGGCAATGCGCTCACATATTCCCTCTGTAACCCCTCTTTGTTGTATTTTTATTTCACACTGTCCACGCGGACATTTCGTTATCGACCTATTTCGTCTGCATCCGCTGATGACGAGGTAATCGTTTCCCTATTATTGTCAGACTTACGCACCACTGCGTCTGAGATCCTGGCTATTTCTTCTCGCATCTCTCGGTGGGCCGTGTCTTGTTTTGTTTGCGTAAGCCCTTGCTCTCGCTCGAGAGCTATTATCGCCTGGCTGAGGGTTTCTACCTGCGCGCTAAGGTGGACCGTGCACTTAGCCGCAGTGTCCTCTATTCGGGACACAAGAGCCGAGTGGTCACTCTGGCATTGTTCTGCTAACGCGCGGAGATCCCTGGCGGAATTTTGTTCTACTCGGGACTCAAGAGCCGCTTGTTCACTCTGGCATTGTTCTGCTAGTATACATATATTCCCAGCGAACCTTTCTTCTTGCTCCATCACCTGCTTGCTAATGACTTGCTGCCCCTCTTCTAAGGCGGAGATGCGCTGGTCAATGATCGCCAGTTTCTCCCCAACACCCTGTACTATTTCACTATTCAATCTTTTATTCGCTTCCTCGATATGCCTCCTATTTTCTTCTGCTTGTTTTTTATTCACTTCCTCGATATGTCTCCTATTACTGTCTAGTAATTGTCGTAGCATAGCCTGTAATGACTTTGCGTCTATCGAATGATTCGAAATCACTACAGCGGGCTCAGGATGGACAACACTTGTACTTGCGTTTTCCGCGTTTCGTTCCTGGTCGGACTCGACGTTTTGACCTCGTCCTTGTTCAGGGTTATTGTCTGGCAGGTTTTTCTGATCGCGGCTCCCTGAACAGCTACGCGTCTCCATCATAAAGATAGTTACTCCGTGCTCCAAAATACAACAAGAATAACGCCAAAGTCTCCTAATGGACTCACAGTCCCCACAAGGCACCCAAGATTTACTATATGACACCGATACACGCCACAGGACAAGAATCAACCCACACTTGTAACACAATTGAATACTAAATCACAATGTCTATACAGTAATACATATACAAGATAAAACATGTAAGAAAATGCACGCCTATATCATAAATTCACGTAAATTCTGTATTACAGAAAAACAATATACCAATTAGCACACCCAACTGAAAATAACTAATCCTCACTGCGCATCAGAAGATCTCTGGTTTACCGAAATCCGTGAGCAGGGTAAGCCATGTGTAACTAACCGGTTACTACGGGTTATTCCTTATTATTGGGAATGGAAATACTTATTGCTTATGAAATCAACGTGAGAAGAATAGGGTCGCCACCGACTCAAACCATACAACTAATCAAAGATTTGGTCGAGTCGGAAAATAAATTAATTTGATCACAGATCAAAAACTCACAAAAATGGATACGTTGTGAGGTCGCTCACAGCGGATACGATGTAATTAATAGTATTGCCGGTGCGCTGTTCACGGCAATCAAACATTTAAAATAAAATAGAAAATGCATGAACACTGCGTAAGATCAGCTCCCAGCAACAACCTGAAAATATGACTTAATCTAAAGCATTTGTTATAAAATACAAGAGGGGACTAATCACTGGACCTGTGCATAAGGAAACGCATTGGATGTGCTAATGGGAAAGCTACGAGGTGAGTGGCTTAGGCGCAAAAACGTAATCTCGGAACACAAAAGAAAATTGTAGATAAAATCATTTATTCCTAAACTAAGGATGTGAGGCATGTACACGATTCCTGATAACACGTGGTTTGTGGAGGCACAATTTCTAGGTATAGTGCCAAATTCCAACAATATCACATCATACAATCATGTTAACATTTTCTAAAACAAACATGCGATCGGACAGTTAGTGATGCCGGTAGCCCAACAACTATAATGTTCTACCACGTGGTTGGCTCCCCATGGACGAAAGACACGGAAAGTAAGGAAAATTTACGAGAAGGCAAGGCTCTAAATATTTAGAAAGGTGAAAGCTTATACAGGCACAGCTGAAGGCAAACAGACATTCATACAGAAGCGAGTGCTCACTTCTTATCGACACCTTTGTGTGGCGCTCTTCCGGCGGATCCAAGTCTGCTACAGAAATTTGCTAAAAGAAAAATCTGCCAAAGTTTTGCATTCCTTGCTGCGACAAGGCAAAGCAATCTCCCAGATTTGAAAAGCGAGACCAAAGGCTAACAGCTCTCCCCTCGCCAAGTAACAACGCGCCACGCGGTCAGTCTAACTCACCCTTCTTCGACTGGAGCACAGCTGTGGACGCTTCCCGTACCGGCGGCAGACTGCCTCCCGCTTCTCCAGCCTCTTCCACGCTCCGCGTGGACCGGGAAAACCCCAAGATGCCATTTCCGCCACCAACCTAACGCAGGTGGATTTCTCACAAGTAGCGGAAACCTCTTTGCCGACTTGACCACTACGAGAGTTGGCTATTCTGTGCAACTGCTGCTGAATCTGTACGACTATCGCAGACTTTCTGCAGCAGACTACGCCACCGTCTAGCAACGTGACACACAACCACATTCATTCAATCACACTACTATGAGAGTAAAGAGAATAGAGAAACAAGGAAAAGAAAGAGAAATGGTAATGAAAATGGGCTACCGGACTAATGAAAGGTGGCTACAGGACCCTTTCAATGTTTTCTCTGGTATACAGCGCTGAACTACTAAAGACCGTTCAAAAGCATCTGACAAAATTTGAACATGATTTGAAGCAGTGAAAGGTTTGTAAGCTTTTTCAGCCCTCCTGTTTCGTGCCCTCCTGTGACGTGATCACAGGGATGTGCAATGTTAACATGTGGGTGAATAAAACGGCAAAGGGCCCTCCTAAGACTTTCCAGTTGGGCAACATCCTCGGCGCCACCCATGCACCCTCGGTGAGTACTTGAAAAATGTACTTGTCGAGAGACTTCGATCTCCATTCATCTGAGCAGCGCTCGGCGCTGCTCTAGCGCCTGAGGGCAGGCAACCCCTCAGACAAACATTTGACTCTGCATGCCCACAAGCAGGCGCTAGAGCAACTGTGTCCAGCATTTGCCTTTCCGCCCCTAGTGTCTGTCAACTTTTTCACGTGCAAGTACTGTCAGTTGATATACCATATTCTGTAGCCTGCCTACTCTCTTATTGTGCCTAAGATCTTCCTTAAGACCTTTACATTCATGGCTTCTAGCTTCCCATTCAGATCTTTCCTACTTATTGCGAGGAATTCTACTGTATACAGAGCCTCTGGGTGAATGACGGCACCATAGTGCCTCGGCTTGGATTAAACAACACAGATCATTTGTTGTAAAAATCCAGTCAGCAGATATGCTACTTGTTGATGCTGAATGTGAAAGCATATGTCTCGGCGATATTAAGTACTACCCAGTTTCCTACGCTCCTTGGTACACCGAACGTGTTAGAACACTGTTGCAGAAACAAAGAAACAAACATGCCAAATTTAAGCAGAAGCAAAGTCCGCAAGATTGGCGATCTCTTACAGAAGCTCGAAAGTTAGCGCGGACATCAATGCGCGATGCCTATAACAGTTCCCACAATGAAACTTTGTCTCGAAACATGTCTGAAAATCCAAAGAGATTCTGGTCTACATCTACATCTACATCCACATTCCGCAAGCCACCTGACGGTGTGTGGCGGAGGGTATCTTGAGTACCTCTATCGGTTCTCCCTTCTATTTCGGTCTCGTATTGTTCGTGGAAAGAAAGATTGTCGGTATGCCTCTGTGTGGGCTCTAATCTCTCTGATTTTATCCTCATCGTCTCTTCGCGAGATATACGTAGGAGGGAGCAATATACTGCTTGACTCCTCGGTGAAGGTATGTTCTCGAAACTTCAACAAAAGCCCGTACCGAGCTACTGAGCGTCTCTCCTGCAGAGTCTTCCACTGGAGTTTATCTATCATCTCCGTAACGCTTTCGCGATTAGTAAATGGTCCTGTAACGAAGCGCGCTGCTCTCCGTTGGATCTTCTCTATCTCTACTATCATCCCTATCTGGTACGGATCCCACACTGCTGAGCAGTATTCAAGCAGTGGGCGAACAAGCGTACTGTAACCTACTTGTCCGCAGCTTGTGGTCGTGCGGCAGCGTTCTCGCACCCCGCGCCCGGGTTCCCGGGTTCGATTCCCGGCGGGGTCAGGGATTTTCTCTGCCTCGTGATGACTGGGTGTTGTGTGCTGTCCTTAGGTTAGTTAGGTTTAAATAGTTCTACGTTCTAGGGGACTGATGACCATTGATGTTAAGTCCCATAGTGCTCAGAGCCATTTGAACCATTTGTAACCTTCTTCCTTTGTTTTCGGACTGCATTTCCTTAGGATTCTTCCAATGAATCTCAGTGGTCGTATGTGGAGTATGTTAGCGGCTAGAAACAATAAATTCCTTCTCTGCGTGATAGCAGTGGAGATACTAACGAAGACAGTGGTGCCAAAGCAGAGTTACTAAACACAGCCTTCCGAAATGGCTTCACAAAAGAAGTCAAGTAAATATTCCAGAATTTGAATCGAGAAAGGCTGCCAACATGAGTAACGTAGAAGTAAATATCCTCAGAGTAGTGAAGCAACTTAAATCACTTAATAAAAGCAAGTCTTCTGGTCCAGAATGCTTACCAATTAGGTACTTAACAATCATATACAACCATTCGCTCGACGAAACATCTGTACCCAAAGACTGGAAAGTTGCACAGGTCACACCAATATTCAAGAAAGGTGGTAGGAATAATCCACTAAATTACAGGCCCGTATCGTTAACGTCGATATGTAGCAGGATTCTGGAACATATATTGTGTTCGAACATTATGAATTACCTCGAACAAAACGGTCTATTGACACATAGTCAACATGGGTTTAGAAAACATCGTTCCTGTGAAACACAACTAGCTCTTTATTCACACGACGTGTTGAGTGCTACTGACAAGGGATTTAGGATCGATTCCGTATTTCTGGATTTCCGGAAGGCTTTTGACACTGTACCACACAAGCGGCTCGTAGTGAAATTGCGTGCTTATGGAATGTCGTCTCAGTTATGTGAATGGATTTGTGATTTTCTGTCAGAGAGATCACAGTTTGTAGTAATTGATGGAAAGTCATCGAGTAAAACAGAAGTGATTTCTGGCTTTCGCCGATGTGGTGTTATAGGCCCTTTGCTGTTCCTTACCTATATAAACGATTTGGGAGACAATCTGAGCAGCCGTCTTCGGTTGTTTGCAGATGACGCTGTCGTTTATTGACTAATAAAGTCATCAGAAGATCAAAACAAACTGCAAAACGATTTAGAAGAAATATCTGAATGGTGCGAAAAGTGGCAGTTGACCCTAAATAACGAAAAGTGTGAGGTCAGCTACATGAGTGCTAAAAGGAACTCGTTAAACTTCGGTTACACGATAAATCAGTCTAATCTAAAAGCCGTAAATTCAACTAAATACCTAGGTATTACAATTACGAACAACTTAAATTGGAAAGGATACATAGAAAATTTTGTGGGGAAGGCTAACCAAAGACTGCGTTTTATTGACAGGACACTTAGAAAATGTAACAGACCTACTGAGGAGACTGCCTACACCACGCTTTTCCGTCCTCTTTTAAAATACTGCTGCACGGTGTGGGATCCTTACCAGATAGGACTGACGGAGTACATCGAAAAAGTTCAAAGAAAGGCAGCACGTTTTGTATTATCGCGAAATATGGGAGAGAGTGTCACAGAAATGATACAGAATTTGGGCTGGAAATCATTAAAAAAAAGGCGTTTTTCGTTGCTACAGAATAGTCTCACGAAATTCCAACCACCAGCTTTCTCCTCAGAGTGCAAAAATATTTTGTTGACACCGACCTACATAGGAAGGAACGATCACCACGATAAAATAAGGGAAATCAGAGCTCGTATGGAAAAATATAGGTGTTCATTCTTTCTGTGCGCTATACGAGATTGGAATAATAGAGAACTGTGAAGGTGATTCGATGAACCCCCTGCCAGGCACTTAAATGTGATTTGCAGAGTATCCATGTAGATGCAGATGTAGATGTAGACACTTGAACTTTTCAGCCAGTCCAGTTATGTTCTTATCGACATCTAGTTCTCTGGGCGATGATTTAATGTTAGTTATAAATTCCCGTTCTCGAAAGAGATCTGGAGGCTCCCCTTATGCTCTTGGGTGTTGAATTAATTGATTTTTGATTTTCTTAGTGACTATGCCGAACGAATCGCAAAGATTGCAAAATCAGCAAGGTCTAGGTACATTGGCAGTGCCTAACTGCCCCTATTATTGAAAGAGGCACGAATAGAAAGCGATGAGAAAAACATCTCAGACAAGTCATTAAACTGGTAAGGGATAAAGACCTCATCCACTGAAATGTTACAGACCTATTTGCTTATCAAGCACCTCGAACAAGGTATAGAAGCGTCTTCATAAATACTGGTTGCAGACTCACGAGGAGCTCTTGGTGCTTAACCAGTGTCCGTATGATTCAGGAAAAGGAAGTCTATAGATGACGTAGTGAATTGAGTTCTTCAGCTCGCAGAAACTTCGATGCCGAAATATGCAATTTCTCTCGTGGTTGACATCTCAGGAGCCTGTGACAACCTTCAGTGGCCTGTGATGTACGTCCCCTCCACGATCTCCGGGTCCACAAATGCCTGTACATGATATTGTCGATAATCAATGGCCCCTAATGCACGCCAAGGAAATAAAAAATCACTAAGAGCTGTTTACAAGACAGTCTTGGATATTTGAATCCACATCATAATATCAGCTTCCCTGGTATATTCACTTCGTGTTTCTCTGTAATAGGTGAATGATATCTGCATTGACCATTACAATAACTGACTGTAGAGCAACGTTTGACAAGAACAGTTCAGCGAATCACTTCTTGATAGTGATAGCGTTAATTCCTGAATGGCAGTCACTGCTGATTTCGTTACACCTAAATACAAGTTTGTTCCCAGATAGAAAACAAAAATAAAAACCAGAATACAGAACAACTAAGCCTTTTACATCAGGTAGTTTAAAACTGCCAATATCACCATTCATTTGTCGGTAGGTTTTTCTAGAAGTATTCTGATTCACCCATGTTTCAAAAAGGCAATGCGCTGTAGAATTACCTTCATCTTTCCAAGGAATTGATCCCGTGCTACTGATGTGTCACTTTGCTATACTAAAAATCACGTTATATAACTGTTTTAATATATTTAAAACTAATATATTTTAAAACTCTTTGCATCGACGAAATACGATATTATTCATCATTTTAACAAGTTGGCATGATATAAAGTCCACTGAATTTACACAAATTTCGAACACGGAGTGCCTTAACACTTTCATGTATAATGATTGAGTTTTGTTACTGGTTTCGTGGGATTTGGTTGCCTTTCAGGTGACAGGGAGCTAATATTTTAAAATGTTCCTACATCCCTGACACAATTCGGTTATAAGTTTTTTAGTGACCACTAATGGTGCTACAGTCCGTTCTCGTGTCTTCCAAATGTCATGAATAAGGGCTCACTTTCAGATTAAAGTTCGTAAACGTTATAAACAGATAATTAGGCACTCTCACCTGCCCTTAAAGCACTTAACTTGTATTGCCGTTTCTTTATGGATCGCACTAGTTCATTTACAGACAAACATTCATAGCTATATGACCAAAGAAAATGCCACCAACTGTTGAGATGCAAAGAACAGTTCTGTCGCACAGTGAAAGAAATTGTACTGTTGCGATGCAAGCTGACATCGCAGTTTGAAGGAGAGCAGTTCTCAGCTAGGTTCTCGTAAAGACAATAAATGTTATTGGCTGCTGGTGGATTTGAAGGGGCTAACCAGAACAGCTAAAAATTGGATCGCCTCCTGATCTGAAGCAAACTATAGACAGCAACAAATCTCCTTTTCCGCTAGCTTGCGGAGAAAGTTGTTAGCCCAAAGTAACTCGTATTAGCAGCAGTAAATGTCTTTACTGACGCCCTGTAGCTCTGGAATATTCTCCCTGTCCCGCATAAACGGACTACAGAAATAATTAAATTCAAGAAATAAACTTGTTGTGTTTACAGCGACTTCTTCCAATGTATGCTAGAACTAAGGGTTAATAATTTATGGAAATTAATCACAAATGAATGACACAGTTAATTGTGAAAAACTTTTCAAACAGAGAATATTTAGTCAGTGTTAAAGACTTCGCACATTGTCTGCAAATTAACTTCCTGATGTAGATCAGCCCTTGGACCGCAGGAAAATAATATAAGTAAGTACGAATTCTCTTTTGGAAGTAGCAACAGCCACAATAAGGAAACGAAAGGTGCCTGTAAAGTTTTATTGTTGGATGGATCTGAATGAGGTACTTTTATTTAAATGGTACTACTTCAAGGACGTTAGGAGTTTCATCTTAAGGAAAACACTGTAGGAAGGCAAAAACTTCATAAATGCATGGCAGACGGGAATAAAGTCTTAAAAGCGTCAGTGTAATTCACTGAAGTATCAGAATGGTGACTCGAAGGTGTGAAATGGTCTGTGCAGACACAGATGAAATGATTTTAGCTCAGCGGTTTTAGTAAGACAATGGTAATGTCATCTGGAATAGCTCTTATGGAAGGTGGACATTTAAGGTATTTCAAAAGATCAATGGCGTGCCTCATTATATGAGATCAGATTGTTCAAGATAAGGTCGACTTTGTCTCATTGATGACCACAGCGAAAACTCCCAGCACGAATTCGGCGCGTGATAAGTTCTTCTTCATTCGGGTTCTTCACAACGTTGGACATCCCGTGTTTCTCAGAACGCTTAGTCTTCCATTGATTGCTTGCTGATTATAGCATCCAACGTATCTCCACTTCTTCTACTGCCTATTGATGACGGAGACTTTCCATGAGTACGTACAAGAGATAATTTGCGCAATGGATATTTTAACGCTACTGACAATTATACGTCCCCCAGTAGGAGTACGTTATTCTCATTAATTATGTAAATTGTCATGTGAAAACCTACCCGTTTCCTAATATTATCCTGTGGATACGATAAAATGTCAGGATAAGCCGACAAAATCCAGTCCCCCTTTTCACGAATAAATTATAAAATGTACACATGAGACCTGAAAATACTACGCAGAGACAGGAAAATATTATGTGCTAAAGGATAAATGCAGTGATTTTCATACATTTATTCATCATAAAAAAAACAATTTAAAAAACTAAGTAAGGATTACAAATCTCAGGTTCTCCCTTTATTAATACTGCCCCTTAAACTGTCCGGCTGTGCCCCATAATGCACCCGCGATCTGTGATTAGGAGCGGAGTAACTGACACCCCCGTATAATAAGTGGCAAGAAGCAGTATGAAACCTCAGTGCCGAACGGAGTAGGACACGTGATTCACCGATGTAAATTCACTTTCACACACGCCGGTGCATAAGCAAGATCACCGTAATGATCAGAAGTTATAACCGCAGGACTTCTCGCCTCAGCGAGATGACAGCGAAATTGTACTTCACCAAAATTACAGCCGAAGACGTTCGTCGACTGCCGTGGACCTCCAAGACAACCCTCCTGCTCCACGACCCCGTAACGACTGTCTCCTTTTTTCTACTCTCCTCTTCTCGCTGCTCAAAATCTTTTCTCCCCATTAAATTTGGGTGGCAAATCATCTTTCCGGAAGGCGCTCGTTTCTGAACGCCGACCAATCCAGATCGAAGTTTATGGAAGTTCTTTCTATGTACGTAGGAAAGTACGCGAATACCTGCTGCCATGTTTTTTTGGCCGGCCAGGCCGCCTTCTCACTCCTGCCCGTCGGACACGCGTTCCCGTTTTGCAGGTGGTCCAACTTACGGGCGGGTCTCGTGGCTGTGCCGACCTATTGTCCGAAGGAATGTGTGAGCTTCCTGTATGCTTCCGCTCTACCACGGATTTCACAGCTCTGCTTGTTCCCCAGTCACCCAAAATGCAGACATTATACAATAAATTAAGTGTACTAGACGATGTCAGTCGCATACGTGTATTTAATGAACGACCACAAAACTGTCTTTTCTATCAATGAAGGGGCTTACTTATGTCGTATTGGATGCAAGCGCGGTTTCTAAGTTGTAAAATAACGCCACCTTACAACCAAAGTTGTTGATCATGGTGAGAAATTCCTGATGAAACCGTGAAGTTAGTTTATGTGCACCTTCGGTCATCACCCGGTATAAGGCGTGCTGAAGTTGTTCAGACAAACCAAGATATCCCTGATACTGGAATGCCGCATTTACATTTAATACAGATCGAGTATAATTTACAATTACAGCAGATTATCTTTGCAAAATTTTTAAATAGTTTTAATTCGAAATATCAATCACTTGGTATACTAGAAACAATTCTAATGTGACCATAAAAAAGGAAGAATTTAGCCGCTTTTCGGGTGGAAGTAACTGAACAGTCACTACCCAGAATGTCTACTAGTGTCATTACAATAATCTCTGTTAAAATAGTCTGTCACACCTTTATCCGAGGGCACGAGCAAAAGCGTCTTCTATAACAGTCGCACGCTGTTGACGTGTACTTTCCAGGTTTCACTACATCCAAGACGATACTCCTATTGGTCAGTTATTTTAAAATAGTAGAATCCGACGATCTACATGACCATTGCAATACTACAGCAGTATTTGTGCTACTTTTATCTGGAAAGTACTGGCAGAATCCGACGTTGTGGACGATAAGTTTGGAGCGGAGGAAATGTAGGAACACACGAGTAAGTACTGACATTTTGACCTATCTTAAGACAGATTGAAGAAAGGCAAATCTGCATTAGAAAATAATCTCTGTTAAAATAGTCTGTCACACCTCTATCCGAGGGCACGAGCAAAAGCGTCTTCTATAACAGTCGCACGCTGTTGACGTGTACTTTCCAGGTTTCACTACATCCAAGACGATACCCCTATTGGTCAGTTATTTTAAAATAGTAGAATCCGACGATCTACGTGACCATTGCAATACTACAGCAGTATTTGTGCTACTTTTATCTGGAAAGTACTGGCAGAATCCGACGTTGTGGACGATAAGTTTGGAGCGAAGGGAAATGTAGGAACACACGAGTAAGTACTGACATTTTGACCTATCTTAAGACAGATTGAAGAAAGGCAAATCTGCATTCACAGCATTTTTGGTTTTAGAAAAAACTTTTGAAAATATTGACTAGAAGACTCTACCTAAAATTCTGAAGGCAGCAAAATGCAGAATGCAGTTATAAGATTCGAAGTACATTAAAAGAAGGCAGTAAATGAGAAAGGAATGAGAAAGACTCGATGCCGTTCTATCAGTGTATTGAACAGGCAGTAAAGGAAACCAAAGAGAAATTTGGAAAGGTCATTAAAGGTCAGAGAGAACTAACAAAATTTAGACTTGCCGATGACATCGTAATTGTGGCTGAGATGGAAAAGGGACTGGAGTATTAGTTGAATCAATTGAACGGGATGGATAATGTTTTGAAAAGAGTTTATAAGATGAACATGAATCTTATGGAGTGTAGTCGAATTAAATCAAGCGATGATGAGGGAATTAGATTAGAAAATAAGACACTGAAAGTAGTAGATGACTTTTGCTATTTGGGCAGCAAAATTACTGACAATGTCCGCAATAAGACGCTATACAGTGCACAGCGGCAATACCAAACAAAGCATTTCTGGACAAGAGAGCTATTTTAACATCTAATATAAATTTAACTGTTGGGAAGTTTTTACCGAAAATATTTGTGTGGAGTGTAGTAAGGAAGCGAAAAGTAGACGATAAAGATAGAGGCAAGAAGAGAATGGAAATTTTAAAAAGTGGTGTCACAGAAGAATGCTGAATATGAGCTGGGTAGAAAGGGTAAATAATGAAGAGGTACTGAATAGGATCGAGGAGAAAAGAAATCATGGCACAATTTGACTAAACAAGGTATTGGTTGATGCGATTGCAAGGCATCAAGGAATAGTCAGTTTTCGATGAATGAGGAATACAGTCAATCGGTCGCGTAAAGTTTATTGTAATAAGCCTTGAAGAGGTTTCCAACAAATATTGAACTGAACATGTAGCGACCATTTTCGATGGCAATTAAAGCAGTATTGAGCGTGCCACCTGCTGGGTTATAGTAGCGTGACATATACTCAGCAGTATGAAATACGTGATTGAAGTAATAATACATCAGTGTAAGTGTTTTAAATAGAACATCTGTACACAGTGTATTAGCAAGGACATTATAAATGAGATTACAAAAGTACTAAAATAATTTTGTTTAAATATGAATAAATGGTAAAAGTAATAAAATAATTTTGTTTAAATATGAATAAATGGTTTTCTTGATAGATTCCATGGGAATGATTGTACCCCACGATTGCGATGTAACTCGGACAGAAAGGTCAGCAGCGATCGTAATGTCATCTATCTTTTATATTGCATTGCAGAGCCAGTTTTCCACTGACAATGCAGCTATCATCAGTGTTATAAATACAAGAATTAGACATAGAAACAGTTCATTGATCAACGCCAAGTCACAGTTGTACACAGTTACAATTCCACAATTACATACCGTTATAAATCGTCACGTAGACTGAATTTAATTATAACGACACATATTTCAACCTAACTCAGGCATGTACAAGCATTAATCCAAATAACACTGCTGTTTACAAGTTAAGAATGTAAATTATAATCTTACACCGACTCGTTAATCCTGGTCTAATGTTTTATGGAAATAAATTATATATCTATCTATTTCAAGATAATTGATTAAGTGTAACGTATAATTCGTAATTATTTTTTAATTGACATGCCTGTAGACGAAACTGTTTTATATTACTATTGTTATTAGAATTCAATGTATTTTTATGTATACAAAAATTATGTTAACCCATTCTTTTACATACTGACATAAAAAAGGGGGCGTTTGCTGTCCCGTATGACGTAATATAACACCTGTCATAATGATTTTTTAAATTTATGTGCCTCTATACAAAGTTTTATTTTATTATAATTACTAATTGAACTACCTGTATTTGTATTTTTATTTGTATAAAATTTTTGAGTGTAACCCATCCTTTTACATATGGACAAAAAATTAGTCTGTGTTAGCTGTCCTTTATGTCATAATCTAACTCTTGTCATAATGATTCTTGTCATAACGACTTCTGAACTGTGTGCCTGAATACAACATTGAATTTTCTTGGTATTACTATTTGAAATCCCTGTATTTTTATGTACAAGTTCTTTTACATGTGGGCAATGAACAGAGGGGGTTGGCTATCCAGCATTACATAAACCTATGTTAGGTCTGTGGATTTATAAACAGCGGACTCAGTTGGACTGATGCGGTACTTGCCTGAGTTACGTTAGAATGTCTGTCGTTACAGTTATGGTCAGTCTACATGACTACTTACAATGGTATATGAATGTGGAATTGTAATTGTCTGCAACTGTCACAAGGGTTTTGATCAATGTGCTGTTTCTGTATCTGATTCTTGTATTATTCATATTCATAGCACTGATGACAGCTGCTCTGTCAGTTGAAATTTGGATCTGCAGTGCAATAAAGAAAACAGATGCTATTACATCCGATGCTGACCTTCTTTTTGTTCTGGATAAAATGATTAATTACAAAAATATATGTGCTGGTGAAAAATTATATAGCAGGACTTTAACATAATATTACAAAACACAAAAACGAAAAATATTCTTTATGTAAAATCTGCATAGCCGGATTACAGTGCCGTCTGGTGTGCTGTCATTAAGAAAATACAGAATCCGCCAAGCAGAGAGAAAACAACGTTTCCGAAATGGAAGTGCACACAAACATAAGCCAAAACACCATGCAGTTGCGAGCAAAGGCTTATAGCGTTTCTCAAGTGTAGTTGTTCATTTAAAATAAGGCCATCTTTACAGGTTATATGTCTAAAGATCTGAAATGCTTCCAAGACAACATGCTTCCACCCTTTCTTCTCTCTATACAGAATCGTCATTTCGTCTACTCCGTTTGGATCTTGTCTCGATGTTAATAAATGCTCCGTGAAAGTGTCGTTATGAACATTAGTAACCTTCTTTCTTAACAGCTGTTTCCTGTACTTTATGTTAAAGGCCCTACAGATCTGTAAATGTAAAACAGCGCACACGTATCGCAAACAATTTTGTAAACTCCTGCGCAACTTAAAGAGTCGTTTGAAGATTTTAAGGTTTGGATCAATATTTTTTTGGAAAACCGTTATTTGTGGAGACGACAACTATGCATCCATATGTCTCAACCAACAGCCACCGAATCCTTTATGGCCCATTACCTGAGTAAGGTCCTGCAGTAACATTTACGTAATCATTATCCCCATTCTGGGAGTTACCAAGAGTAGTGACTCCTTTAACAGTTTTCGCTTAGTTTTTTTCTACGAATGAAGGTTCACGACCATTATTACAGGCTAATATTTTAATTTAATTAATTTTTTGCTTTAGTTTAACTGGTGGTAAAGATGTGACTACAACGTGACGAACAGCTGAATGGAATAAAGTTGTATCGTGGCACCGAAGACATGTCGAATAAGAAGGTACGATTTGGTTGGTCCTTGTTGCTTTACGAAAGACTTCAAAAGATACTGTCATCTGTTAGGGTAAAATTGAGATCCCGAAAATTAAACTCACGGTTTACATTTTATAGCTAGTAAGTGAAAATCGTGAGCTGAATTGTGGAGAAAGTAGCACATGGATAGGGTTTCGCTGTCACTCACACGTCACTCCCACACGGGAATCGTTGACTGACTGGCAAAGCGTCCCCGCACAGTGTTACAAACAACATGCTGTATGAAGATATGGGTTACAGATCCCTGTTCAGTACTATGTAGGGCATTTAAAACGTCTACTGTACAATGTCTTTTTCATGGCAGCTTCAAGAATCGAAGTAAACTGTTGCACATAATTGTTTACGGAGAATTGCCGCTTGCCACTGATTCCTCTGACTATTTATGCAGTAATGACACCATTTTTAAAGAAAATCAGTAAAGCTGATTTACTTTTAAAAAACCCATGCATTTACCATTGCTTATTAGTGCTACGCAATTGTAATTTGAGTGGTTATGGTTTTCTACTTTATAACCCAAGGTATTATAATCAAGATTTTACTGCCAAAGCGTATGAGAATCACACAATTGCCAAACAGTTATAGCAAGTGTCAGCAGAGGTACCGCAGCACAATACCGCTGCTTGAAGGGGTTTAATACGCGTGGACAGTCCACCTGCATTCTTATTCTCTACAAAGTAGTATTGTTAAGACATTTAGGCCAGTACTACATAGTTCTATATCATCTATAAACAAGTGCCTTGTAATGTGGGATATTCCAAATATCATTCATAGCTCATTCGTATTGAGGAACAATACTAATAGCATTCAGAGTCCAGTTAAAGTATATATGAAAGAGCCAACCCGTACATGACAAATCACATTCTTCTAACCTAACATCAGTAATAAAACGACTCCAAGGACCATACTTGATTTGATGCATACCATGAAAAATTGGCACATTTGATGAAATGACTTTAACCGAAAATGGCAAGATATTAAGAGATTTTGTTACATTTAACCAGCTAAAAATTACAAATACCTTCTTCAGCCAGAAAATAAATAAATACACCCGAATTGCAAGGGATTCACACTCAGTAACTGATTGTGTAATAGCTAGTAAAAAATAAGCATTCACATTCGAGATACTCATCTATTTATAGTTAGTGATACAGGCTCTGATCACTTACTGGTTACTTCAAAGATGGGAAGATGAAGGAAACAGACAAATCTAAAGAAATTCAAAAACTGAGGCATGAAATTTAAAATTCGTCTTCTACAGGAAGAAAGCATAAGGAATTTATACCAACAAAGACTCCCACACGAACTGCAAATGGTTGGCACTAAAGACAGTATTGAAGAAGAATGGGGAAGGTTAAAACCAACAATGTGGAAAATAGCTAATGAGGCACTAGCGAAAAGTAATGAATTAAACAGAAAAGGGGTCTGAAAAAAATGGAATACAGAAATAGCTAACAATATTAAAGAAAAAATGCTTTAATGCCTATTTACAAACACGAACAAATGAAGCATGGGAAATATATAATCTCGAAAAGAAATAAAACAAAAAGTTTAGTAAAAAGATAAAAGTTGTAAGGTGCAACGGTCTTGCACCTTACATGGGTCCATTTAACGTGACTGTTATCACTTGACGAGCACTTTAGGTCAATAAAAAACGACTAACAGCGGCCAATCGCTTTGTATATAAGTTGTTGTTTGTTGGAGTAACACTCTAAATTACGGTGTAGGAAATCTATGTGGAAACGCATCGGCACACTGGCTATTAATGCAGCGAGAATTACGCGATTTTGTAATTATGAGATTTTGCAGAGATGCGGTATGCGAGACAGAGTTCGGCTACCTCCCCAGATAGCCGCCGAAGTCCACAGCCTGACGGCATGAATGGTGAACTGGGAAAGTCCTGTAATCTGTTTAGAGAGGCCACAGCGGCCGCCAGCCTCTGAAAGACGCGCGGCTGCAGACAAAACAGAGCAGTGGATAGCTGGACGGGCTTTCCTGTGTGTGCTCTCGCCTATGTTCCACTAATTTTACGCCTTCGAGTAACTCAATTGGGGCAGGCCAGGAGTTCCGAATAACAAAAACTTTCAATGCAGGAGTCTGTGTTCGCCACGACGGGGAATCTTGCAGGGAAAATCTCGAGTGGTCTCTTAGGAGATAAATTCCAGTAAACGTGTAATTGCGCACAGCCGTGGTTCTTCCCAGCCGGCGTGGGTGGAGTTTACTTGTGAAATTTTGTAGAAAGGGTAGAATTGTGGAGAAGAGTTCTATTCCCAGGCCGTACATTAGTCGGCACTGGCAAACTGGGTATTTTGGCAGCTTCTAGTAATGTGATTCACTCGGTAAAAGTTGAGGTGGGAAAACAGAGGTGAAGAGCGATCTTGCTCGACTCTCTGTAGATGTCTTCCGTACTGAGCTCTCGTACTGAGAGGATGTTAGCTGGCCGAAGTGGCCGTGCGGTTCTAGGCGCTGCAGTCTGGAACCGCGAGACCGCTACGATCGCAGGTTCTAATCCTGCCTCGGGCATGGATGTGAGTGATGTCCTTAGGTTAGTTAGGTTTAAGTAGTTCTAAGTTCTAGGGGACTAATGACCTCACAAGTTGAGTCCCATAGTGCTCAGAGCCACTTGAACCGTTTTTGAGAGGATGTTAGCAAAGTCGTCTCCCATCTTGGTCTTTCGCTCTGAGAGGGCCGCGCCAGCTCTTTGGTTCCAGGAAGATTGTTGCAAATAGGTAAGTTTACGGACAGCGGTCTGTTGTCCGACTGTTGTAGGAGTGTACTTTCCGAGACGACATACGCCGACCGCACAGCCGCGCCGTCGCCGTCGGAGACCGCTGCTGCAACAGGAATATTACAGTGAGATCGCTCCCACTTCGGCCTGTGTTAGGAGTCACGTTAAATAGTTGGATCATCTAGAATTTCTGTTTCCACAGAGGTTTCACAATACCTTGGGATATGGTTGTTCTTCGTATTTTACGTTTTGTGTCGATGTCAGTCGGTCAGCCAAGTTACTAGAGATCGCGTTTTGGACCAATTTTAACACAGTTCACTGCCAATGCCAGTTAGGAGGGTAATTTGTAAATTGTTCATTGTGTTTTATTCAGCATCGATCTGAAGGTTATAATAAAATTATTGTGATTCAGTAGAGCCTTTACTTTCAGTAGTTGATCCTGAATGCACCCTTTTGCTTTATTTTATTTTTGTGTATGGTTTGATGTCACTGAACACTCTAAGTGTTAGTTATCGTTCATGTTTGTAAGTAAAAATGGATATGATTTATCGTCAACACCACCATCGCAGATTAATTAGGGGTGACAGGGCCACATTTAAATCCAGCGTTATCCATTTTTGCGTACAGTTCCACTCACAATTTCTGTGTAAGTTGTTTGTCAGGGGCGAACACACGCAAAATACGACAAGCAGCGGGTGGTATGTTACAAAGTGTAATAAAAATATACCATAATGAATCCTGAAAATCTTTTATTGCTACTGTTGAACATGATATTTATGGAAGACAGGATATAGTATTTAATATAGTGTTAAAACTCATGAAACACATGAATGAAATAGGAAATATGCTGCAAACATTAACATAGTAACTTAAAATCAATGGATATACTGTCACAGAAATTTGTAGTGTGATAAGGATAGTGAAGAAAGTTATTGCATAAAAACTGAATCTTTAGATGTAACAGATATAAAAGAATTAAAAGCAGCCTTAAATGTAACAAAAATCGGAAAGCTACTGGACTGGATGAAATTAATACTGATTTAATCAAATATGGAGGAATAATTTTAGAATTTTTGTTCCTTCATTTTTAAGTATATATCGCATGAACTATTCCATATATCTGATGAATGGAACACAGCCAAAGTTATTTCTATATGTAGAAAAGGCAGTAGTAAAGACGCGGGAAATTATACAGGACTAAGTTTACTTAATGCAGGTTATAAAATTTACAGGAAAATTATTAATCAAAGATTACAGACTATCGCTGACTGAATAACGTCAGAAGAACGATCAGGCTTCAGAAAGGGACATTGTGTAACTGTCACATATTTTAAGTAAGACAAATTATTGAAAAACGTCGGAAATTCAGCTTAGAACCGCGCGTAGCATTTATTGATTATGAGAAAGCGTTTGATAAGGTAGGAAGACCCCTTTTATGGTAAATATTAGAATCAGAAGCTTTTCCTAAACATTTTCTCAATACCCTAATGAGTTTGTATGTAAATACGAAAATATTTACAGGTTCATGCTCGAAAATGTTGGATGAAATTTTAATAGACCAGGGAATTCGACAAGGATGTAGTCTAACAGCCACTTTATTTATTATCACCCAGCTACTTTGAGCCTCAGTTCTTCTGCGTGCTCCTGTCCAGAGTTAAGTGTTTCACGTTTCTCTTTGACATATGACACTAGCGCCCATTTATCTAGTTTAATGAACATATATCCTTCTACTCGTTCTAGTTACCATTTCTACTTCGGTAACCACTGAAGTTATAACTGTCTCATAATCATTGATACCAATTTTAATGTGAACATCCTCAAAGAGGTCAGGTTTATTACGAGGGCAGTTAAATAAGTAATGCAACACATTTTTTTTCTGAAACAGGGGTTGTTTTATTCAGCATTGAAATACACCAGGTTATTCCCCAATCTTTTAGCTACACAACACTATTTTTCAACGTAATCTCCATTCAATGCTACGGCCTTACGCCACCTTGAAATGAGAGCATGTATGCCTGCACGGTACCATTCCACTGGTCGATGTCGGAGCCAACGTCGTACTGCATCAATAACTTCTTCATCATCCGCGTAGTGCGTCCCACGGATTTCGTCCTTCATTGGGCCAAACATATGGAAATCCGACGGCGCGAGATCGGGGCTGTAGGGTGCATGAGGAAGAACAGTCCACTGAAGTTTTGTGAGCTCCTCTCGGGTGCGAAGACTTGTGTGAGGTCTTGCGTTGTCATGAAGAAGGAGAAGTTCGTTCTGATTTTTGTGCCTACGAACACGCTGAAGTCGTTTCTTCAATTTCTGAAGAGTAGCACAATACACTTCAGAATTGATCGTTTGACCATGGGGAAGGACATCGAACAGAATAACCCCTTCAGCGTCCCAGAAGACTGTAACCATGACTTTACCGGCTGAGGGTATGGCTTTAAACGTTTTCTTGGTAGGGGAGTGGGTGTGGCGCCACTCCATTGATTGCCGTTTTGTTTCAGGTTCGAAGTGATGAACCCATGTTTCATCGTCTGTAACAATCTTTGACAAGAAATTGTCACCCTCAGCCACATGACGAGCAAGCAATTCCGCACAGATGGTTCTCTTTGCTCTTTATGGTGTTCGGTTAGACAACGAGGGACCCAGCGGGAACAAATCTTTGAATATCCCAACTGGTGAACAATTGTGACAGCACTACCAACAGAGATGTCAAGTTGAGCACTGAGTTGTTTGATGGTGATCCGTCGATCATCTCGAACGAGTGTGTTCGCACGCTCCGCCATTGCAGGAGTCACAGCTGTGCACAGCCGGCCCGCACGCAGGATATCAGACAGTCTTGCTTGACCTTGCGGCGATGATGACACACGCTTTGCCCAACGACTCACCGTGCTTTTGTCCACTGCCGGATCACCGTAGACATTCCGCAAGCGCCTATGAATATCTGAGATGCCCTGGTTTTCCGCCAAAAGAAACTCGATCACTGCCCGTTGTTTGCAACGCACATCCGTTACAGACGCCATTTTAACAGCTCCGTACACTGCTGCCACCTGTCGGAAGTCAATGAAACTATCCGAGACGAAGCGGGAATGTTTGCAAATATTCCACAAGAAATTTCCGGTTTTTTCAACCAAAATTGTCCGAGAGAAAAAAATGTGTTGCATTACTTATTGAACTGCCCTCGTAGTTACCATTAGATGCAATATATTGTAAACTATCTCTTTTAGGTAGTTTTCAGAGAACTTTTAATAGGACGTCTTATTGCGCCCACTACTAAAAAATCTTGGAATTTTCCCATTTAAACGTCGCAAGATTAAAGTCTCGAAAGATGACAGAATGGTTGGGAGATTTAGTGGTAGGAAACTGACATTTTCTTACAGTTTTCGGTGCACCAGAAGGTTAGTTGTTGGTCGATAGAAAGATACAGTTACTACCTTTATGTCCACCTTTCACACCAAGTATTGCCCACACAATCTCCTATGCAGCTTCAGTTTCCATCTCCACGGATCTGAGTACCTTGTCTACTACAGCAAATATACCACTTCCATTTCCCATTAACCTATCCCTTCGATATAAACTTAATTTTTTCCAAAAAATCTAATTGTTATCAATTTCAGGTTTTATCCAGCTTTCTGTACCTGGTATTACGCGAGCTCGCTTGTTTCATTAGGATAGCTTTAAATTTTGGCACTTTCTTGCTAATGCTTGAGCAATTAAACAATAGGATTTTAATACTCGCGCTTGTAGGGATCTCTCTTTCCTTTCTTTGGATCTTTACACCGATACCTGTCTGCTATAGGTGTTTGTCTGGACTGGATGGAAATTCTCCTAATCCACAAAAAACCTCGTGTGCACCCCACACGCAGAGGACTCTATAGTTCTCAACCTAGCTTGTTACAGAACTTCTGAATTCTCTACTACAAGCCGTCCACTCCAAAGTGTAACCATCAGTTCTGTGGCAGTGCTGCAAATTGAGAGCTTGTTGAGACTCCTTAAGCAAGATCTTTCAACAAAACAACTTTCAGCACGACACTGATAAAGCGACAGTTCGCTTTTTCTCTATGTTTTGTCCCTAAACGAGCCACTGCTTCGATTGTAACGTAGTGGGGCACTAGACCTTTTGGACACTCAGATTGGGACTTCTCTGAATATCTGATTGGCGGATGCTTGAGATGAAGGAGTAAACAGACATAAGAGGTCTTTACACGCGCTAGACTGGCGTCTGGGGTTTCTCAGGCGACACCGGAGAGACAATGTCGATCTTATCTCTGGTGATATCATATATGGCATTAAGCGGCGGAAAATGTCAAGTACTTCAACTTGTATTCCACTATAAAAGCCACTGTGACATAGCTTCGGCGTGCCAGTCTGTTATGAACTGAGGAACTCTACGTACTTCTCTTGTGACACCACTGGCGGCTTTAGAAATTTGAAGCATTTGTTGATGAAAAGGTGCGTCTTGAGAATCGTATCCTAGAATTAGGTATTACATTTATAATAATCGATCGATTTAATGTTTAGACAACTGATGTGTTGGCTTATTCCACATTTACAACATCATATATTAAATTTTCTGTTCTTTGAGTACCGTCTTCTTATAGAAGGTTGGCAACATGTTTAGTATATTCTTCTTTTCTATCAGTACCTTTTCTTCAAAGATAAGTTGCTTCAAAAAGTTGTTAAGAATTTACTTTTTTTTTTAATTAGTTACCAACTTAACAGTTTAACACCACAGTGAAGTATTTCGTCGTCGGTCAGATCTCTTCATGTGATGCTCAACATACGAACGTACGTATACATTTCAGATGCCTTTATTCATGAACGATGTCTTTGCTGCGCAGTTTCCTAACCCGTACAACGTACTGATGCAACGTAACTCTTCACCATTCGCCAACGGGTGCTACGTTGCAGAGCACGGCTGCATACCAGATCCGAAAGTTTTTCAATTGGTGTTCACACATTGGGGATTCTGGTTTTCATCTGTCAATCAGAATCTTAGGTATTTCAGTCTTCTTACCCCCTCTGGTATGTTCCACACAAATTGATGATCCCATTGTCTACCGTATTCTTGCTGATGACCAAAGTTTTTATTTTTTGGAAATTTATATTAAGTTCGCCTCTTTACAGGCGATGTTAATTCCGTCGAGAAGGAATTGTAGGCCTTATAAGACCCCAGCAAGTGTTACAGTGTATTCAGCATAGTGTATAACATTCAAGCATTTAACATTGGTTCTGAGTCATTTATTGACATCATACAAAGCATTTCGGAAAACTGCTACAGAACTTAAGTTGATGTGTGCTACAGAACTTAAGTTGATGTGTGCTTTTTTACTCAGGTGCAGAAAAAATTAAAAAGCGCTTGGCAATAGGAATTATTTTCTGAAACGTTTAGTGCACAAGATGAACAAAAGTGGTAAAAATCATGACTGTTAACAGTGAAGCAGTTTGATAACAAAAATGAAATTATTCGTCGTTAGAGAGTGAGTCAGCAGTCTCGTTGATAGCGCAGTCACTTTTGTCGATGTGGGCTTATTTACATCAGTCTGCGGAGAACAAGGTTGTTAATAACGAATTGGCTCCCCATACTGTGGTGGTACACTTCATAAGGACTCGGTGCCAGTTAAATGTTGCCGCAACCCTACAGCTTCCCGCGAGGTCCTCAGGTTCTCTGTGAGAGTGCCTGTTAGCAATATGAGAAACCGACACCTCGTCTTTATAGAGTTTGCCTTCAGTGCGGTACTGATAAAAGATTTCGAGTGGTTGAGATATATGTCTTGGCCTGCTGTCGCTCTGTCTACAGAGTGGTAATGATAATCTGCTTTTTACCTGCCATACGTGCGTCAGTACTCTAACTTTCAAGATAAGATCAGTTAAATAATGTCAGATGGCAGCTAAAGATTAAGAAATTGACTTGCACTCGTTTTCTATGCATTCAAAAGGATATTTGTAGTACAAGAAAGGGATACCAGAATGGCCTGCAAATGTCCGTTCGTAAACTTCGTGCAGCTCTTTGCTCAGTCGTCTGGGAATTCTAAGTCTGTCATCCCTGTTGATCAGATTATGGTCTCCTTCAAAAGTATCCTCTGCCGTCATTCAGTAAAGATTAGAGAAATAAACGGTTTGCATTTGAACCACGCCTCCATTATCATTTCAAAGGAATATGTGCACAATTCTGTTGTTTAACTTGCAATATGATTCTAACAGAAATATTTATGTTGTATATACAACCTTTACATACGCAGTCTCCGACAGTCACAGATATAATTTTCTGTATGTCTCTTAGTGATGATACAGTTTGTTAGATGGGGACGTAAACAGTATTCGAGTATATGCTCGTGTACACCTGGGTTAGCACGAATACGTGTCATGCTACAATAAAGCAAAGCTAGAGGCTGCAGAACGCTGACTAAATTTTGTAATTGATTTTATTGACCTTTAGCTTGCACCATACAAGCAGCTCATACTTTCATACTCATAATATTTGTTTGTTTGCACGCACACACGCAGTACAGTGAAAACATAGTTACAGATAGACCAGTACTACATAATCAAGGGTTACAGAACACTTTCGTGCACCTCATTGCTAGAAGCGTATATTTGGGGCAATGGTGAATCTGCACACGGCGTTGAGAAGCCTGTTTTGCTAACAAAACCGTCACACAGGTAGCCAACGTGTGACCAAGCCTACAAGTTCTTGTAGAAAGCATTGTCTTAAAAACTGTGCCAATGTTTTATTATTAATGGGAGGCTCATGGTCAAAGGTAATGCCAATTATTACCTTTCCGCGAGAAAAATTCAACGCAAGTGGGACGCTAAAACTATTTAGTCTAGGTGCTGTAATTGTCTTCCTTGGAATCTCCTGAATATCTAAATACTCTTGGACTAGGGGAGGAAGAATTCTAATGACCCACAAGCACCCAGTCTGTGCACATGATCGCCGCCGCTTGGTTCTACGACCGTCGATGGACGCGCCACGGCTCAACTATATCGAAAATTCAGGATGAGGTTCAGTTCTCAGTCTGTTTGTGCACGACACAGGGCTTTTAAATGGAATGAGACGAAGTTCACCTCAGACATAGTAGGCATCCACCTTTCTATCGCCAGTAGTCGTATATGTCAAAATGACAAGCGACGCCGTCTGTCATGACGAACTGTCCAGATATGCCAGCGGCCTCAAGTTCAAACACGCCAATGGACACACAGCAGCGGTCATCGGCGATCATGTGGGGCTCGGATTAAGTTCTCTGTTCGTCTTCACCTACATCTAAAAACATACTCCGCAAGCCACCGTGCAGTGCGTGGCGAAACGTGCCCTGTACCACTACTAGTCATTTTCTTTCCTGTTCCACTCATAAACAGAGCGAGGGGAAAAACGACTGTCTGCACGCCTATGTTTGAGCCCTAATCTCTCATATCTTCGTGGTCCTTACATCTACATCTACATGATTACTCTGCAGTTCACATTTAAGTGCTTGGCAGAGGGTTCATCGAACCACAATCATACTATCTCTCTACCATTCCACTCCCGAACAGCGCGCGGGAAATGCGAACACCTAAACCTTTCTGTTCGAGCTCTGATTTCTCTTGTTTTATTTTGATGATCATTCCTACCTATGTAGGTTGGGCTCAACAAAATATTTTCGCATGCGGAAGAGAAAGTTGGTGACTGAAATTTCGTAGATAGATCTCACCGCGACGAAAAACGTCTTTGCTTTAGTGACTTCCATCCCAACTCGCGTATCATATCTGCCACACTCTCTCCCCTATTACGTGATAATACAAAACGAGCTGCCCTTTTTTGCACCCTTTCGATTTCTTCCGTCAATCCCACCTGGTAAGGATCCCACACCGCGCAGCAATATTCTAACAGAGGACGAACGCACTGTATGTTATCGGCAGTATAATCGCTGTTGGGCTCAACAAAATATTTTCACATGCGGAAGAGAAAGTTGGTGACTGAAATTTCGTAGATAGATCTCACCGCGACGAAAAACGTCTTTGCTTTAGTGACTTCCATCCCAACTCGCGTATCATATCTGCCACACTCTCTCCCCTATTACGTGATAATACAAAACGAGCTGCCCTTTTTTGCACCCTTTCGATGTCTTCCGTCAATCCCACCTGGCAAGGATCCCACACCGCGCAGCAATATTCTAACAGAGGACGAACGCGTTGTATGTTATCGGCAATAGAATCGCTCGGCAGTCAGCTTCAAATGACGGTTCTCTAAATTTTCTCAATAGGGTTCCTTGAAAAGAATGTCGCCTTCCCATCTCAGGTCTCGAAGCATCTCCGTAACACTTACGTGTTGTTCGAAACTACTGATAAAAATTCAGCAACCAGCTTCTGAATTGCTTCGATGTCTTTCTTCAGTCAGCCTGGTATGTATCTCAGACACTCGAGTAGTACTCAAGAACAGGTGGCATCAGTGTCCTATATGCAGTCTCCTTTACAGCTGAACCACGCTTTCCCAAAATTCTCCCAATAAACCAAAGTCGACCATTTGTTTTCCGTACCATAGTTCTCACATGCTCGTTACATTTCATATCGCGTTGCAATGTTACAGTCAGATATTTAAACGAGTTGACTGTGCCAAGCAGGACACTAGTAACACTACATGCTTGTTCTTTCTACCCAATCGCATTAACTTACATTTTTCTATAGTTAAAGCTGGCTGCTATTCATCACAGCAACTAGAAATTTCATCTAAGTCGTCCTTAACCCTCCTACAGTTATTCAACTTCAACAGCTTACTGCACATCTACTCTACTACGTGATCGCTCTGCTATTCACAATAAAGTGCCTGGCAGAAGGTTCAATGAACCACCTTCATGCTGTCTCTCTACCGTTCCACTCTCGAACGGCACGCGGGAAAAACGAGCACTTAAATTTTTCCGTGCGAGCCCTGATTTCTCTAATTTTATCGTGATGATCATTCCTCCCTATGTAGGTGGGTGCCAACAGAATGTTTTCACAATCGGAGGAGAAAACTGGTGATTGAAATTTCATCAGAAGATCCCGTCGCAACGAAAACGCCTTTGTTTTAATGATTGCCACTCCAATTCACGTATCATGTCTGTGACACTATCTCCCCTATTTCGCGATAATACAAAACGAGCTGCCCTTCTTTGTACTTTTTCGATGTCATCCGTCAGTCCCACCTGATGCGCATCCCACACTGTACAGCAGTACTCCAGAATAGGGCTGACAAGCGTAGTGTAAGCAGTCTCTTTGGTAGACCTGTTACACCTTCTAAGTGTTCTGCCAATGAATCGTAGTCTTTGGTTTACTCTACCCACAATATTATCAATGTGATCGTTCCAATTTAGGTTATTTGTAACTGTAATCCCTAAGTATTTAGTTGATTTTACAGCCCCCAGATTTGTGTGACTTAGCGCGTAATCGAAATTTAGCTGATTTCTTTTAGTACTCATGTGAATAACTTCACACTTTTCTTTTGCAGGGTCAATTGCCACAAGTCGTATTTATCATCTGATGACTTTACGAGACGGTAAATGACAGCATCATCCGCAAACACTCTAAGACGGCTACTCAAATTGTCTCCTATGTCATTAATATAGATCATGAACAAGAGAGGGTCTATAACACTTCCTTGGGGAACGCCGGATATTACTTCTGTTTTACTCGATGACTCTCCGTCTATTACTACGAACTGTGACCTTTCTGACAGGAAATCACGAATCCAGTCGCACAACTGAGTCGATACTCCGTAGGCACGCAGTTTGGTTAGAAGACGCTTGTGAGGAACGGTGTCGAAATCCTTTTGGAAATCTAAAAATATGGAATCAATTTGACATCCCCTATCGATAGCACTTATTACTTCATGAGTATAAAGAGCTAGTTGTGTTTCACAAGAACGATATTTTCTGAATCCGTGCTGACTGTATGTCAATAAATCGTTTTCTTCGTGGTACCTCATAATGTTCGAATACAGTATATGTTCTAAAACCCTGCTGCAAATCGACGTTAGTGATATAGGCCTGTAATTCGGCGGATTACTCCTACTTCCCTTTTTGGGTATTGGTGTGATTTGAGCAATTTTCCAGTCTTTAGCTACGTATACAACGTGGTTGTATATAATTGCTAAATATGGAGCTATTTTATCAGCATACTCTGAGAGGAACCTGACTGGTATAAAATCCGGACCGGAGGCCTTGCCTTTATTACGCGATTTAAGCTGCTTTGTTCCACAGAGGATATCTAATTCTATGTTTCTTATCTTGGCAGTTGTTCTTGATTGGAGTTCAGGAATATTTACTTCATCTTCTTTGGTGAAGGAGTTTCGGAAAACCGTGTTTAATAACTCTACTTTAGTGGCACTGTCATCAGTGACTTCACCGTTGTTATCGCGCAGTGAAGGTATTTATTGCGTCTTGCCACTGGTGTTCTTTATGTATGACCAGAATCTCTTTGGGTTTTCTGCCAGATTTCGAGACAGAATTTCGTTGTGGAAATTATTAAAAGCATCTGGCATTGAAGTACGCGCCATATTTCTAACTTCTGTAAAACTATGCCAATCTTGGGGATTTTGCGTTGTTTTAAATTTGGCATGCTTTTTTCGTTGCTTCTGCAACAACGGTCTGACCCTTTTTTGTACCATGGGGATCAGTACCACGACTTATTAATTTATGTGGTATATATCTCTCAATTGCTGTTAATACTATCTCTTTGAAAACATTCCACAACTTTTCTACACTTACATGATCAGATCGGAAGGAGTGAAGTCTGTCTCTTAAAAAGGCGTTAAGAGCATTTTTATCAGCTTTTTGAAATATACTTTGCGTTTCTTTTTGATGGTTGTAGGTGTTACGGTATTCTGCCTAGAAGCAACTGCCTTGTGGTCGCTAATCCCTGTATTCGTCACAACACTCACTATTTGTCCAGGATTATTTACTGCTAAAAGGTCAAGTATGCTTTCGCAACTATTTACGCTTCGAATGGGCTCATGAATTAATTGTTCAAAATAATTTTCTGAGAAAGCATTCAGTACAATTTCGGATGATGTTTTGTGCCTGCCGCCGGCTTTAAACGTATATTTTTTCCAGCATATCGAGGGTAGATTGAAGTCACCATCGACTATAATTGTATGAGCGGGGTACGTATTTGAAATGAGACTCAAGTTTTCTTTGAACTGTTCAGCAACCATGTCTTCTGAGTCGGGGGGTCGGTAAAACGACCCAATTAATAGTTTAGTCCGATTCTCAGGTATAACCTCTACGCATACTATTTCACATGAACTACCTACTTCAATTTCGCTACAAGGCAAACTACCTCTGACAGCAATAAAAACTCCACCACAAACTATATTTAATCTATCATTTCTGAACACTGTTAGATCGTTTGAAAAAATTTCAGCTGAACTTATTTCCGGCTTTAGCCAACTCTCTGTACCTACAGCTATTTGAGATCCAGTGCTTTCTGTTAGGGCTTGAAGCTCTGGTTCTTTCCCAACACAGCTACAACAATTTACAACTACAATACCAATCGTTTCTACAACTACCTTACTGTGTTTTACCTGCCCACTTTCTGACGGACGCCCCTTCTGTGGTTCCCTAAGACTCTCTAACCTAAAAAACCGCCCAGTCCCTTCCACACAGCCCCCGCTACCCGTGTAGCCGCCTCCTGTGTGTACTTGACTCTAGACCTATTAAGCGGAACCCGGACACCCACCACCCGATGGCGAAAGTCGAGGAATCTGCAGCCTACACGGTCACAGAACCGCCTGGGCCTCTGATTTAGACCTTCCACTCGGCTCTGCACCAAAGGACCACAGTCGGTTCTATCGACGAAGCTGAAGATGGTGAGCTCCGCCTTAATTTCGGAAGCAAGACTGGCAGTCATTACCATTTCCGCTAGCCGCCCGAAACCAGACAGAATCTGCTCCGATCCAAAGCGACACACGTCATTGGTACCGACATGAGCCACCACCTTGCAGTTGGCTGCACCCTGTACTCTTCATGGCATCCGGAAGCACCCTTTCCACTTCCGGAATGACTCCCCCCCCCCCCCCCCCCGGAATGCACACTACAGCAGCAACAGCAAACAGCAGATTGCTGCTCAACTTGTCCGCCAAACCATTTCCCTGTGGCATTCCTGATGATACCCTTGTATCTGATGAGCACTCGCCGTCGAGAACAGCATACTGGGTTCTATTATTTAAGAAGTCTTCAAGCCACTCACATATCTGTGAACTTATTCCATATGCTCGTAGCTTCATTAACAGACTGCAACGAGGCAATGTTTCAAATGCTTCCCTGAAATCTAGAAATATGGAATCTGCCTATTGCTCTTAATTCATAGTTCACAGTATATCATGCGAGAAAAAGGAAAGCTGCGTTTCGCAGGAGCGATGGTTTTTAAAACCATGGTGATTCTTTGACGTAATCTTCTCAGTCTCAAGAAAGTATATTCGAACTGATACTATGTTCAAGAATTCTGCAGCAAACCGAAGTTAGGGATATTGGTCTGTAATTTTGTGGGTCTGTTCTTTTACCCTTTTTATATATTGGAGTCACTAGACCTTTTTTACCAGTCACTTGCGACTTTGCGATAGGCTGGAGATTCACGATAACTACAGGCTAGGTAAGGTGCCAACGCCGTTGAGTACTCTTTGCGAAACCGAACTGAGATTCGAACGCGACCTGGTCATTTATTTGCTTTCAAATCTTTCAGCTGATTCTCTACGCCTGGGATTCTTACTACTATGTCGTCCGTACGGTGGTTTGTCTGATGTTCTAATGATGGTACGTTTGCATGATATGTTTGCACGATTCTCCTATGTGAACGATTTCTTGAACGTGAAATTTAACACCTTGGCTTTCGTATTTCTGTCTTCAACTGGCACGCCAGATTGGTCAACAAGGGTTGAAGCAAGCCTTAGATCCACTTAGCTTCCCTTTGAAGTGCTCCCTGACGCCGTTGCTGCCTTATAAGCAAGTGGGAAAGTGCTGGACGAAGTAGCCGCAAAACGGAATACGTTCACAACATAATTGTCCCTTAACAGAATCAGCCAGGTTAAGATGGAGCTAACTAAACACGTGCCGACATACACCAACATTGGTGCTCTCAAGTAATAATGATACACGATAGACAGCCGTGCAAATGTTCTGAATGTGGCTAGGAAAGCCACGTCAGGTCGGCGAGTCTCTAACGATGCCTTACGCAACACCCACTGGGCTATCAGTAGCAGGATCATGCGGCCATGACCTTCCCCCTCATTTACGCTGCGCCAGTGAGGCCGGCATCTTCGCCTGACAAAGGGCAGACTTTCTCCCCATACATCACGTTCCGACAACACGCCAAAAACTGATTTGAACAATAACGCGTCGGAGGCACAGCAACAGTCGGACGCTGTTCGACGGCAATCATTGCCGGCCCCAACTTTTGATACCATAGACGTACACCATTTGATCAAAAGTATCCGGCCACACCCAAAAAAATCCGTTTTCCATATTAGGTGCATTGTGCTGCCACCTACTGCCAGGTTCTTCATATCAGTGACCTCAGTAGTCATTAGACATCATGAGAGAGCAGAATGGGGCGACCAGCGGAGCTCACGGAGTTCGATCGTGGTCAGGTGATTGGGAGTCACTTGTGTCATACGTCTGTACGCGAGATTTCCATACTCCTAATATCCCTTGGTCAACTGTTCCCGATTTGATAGTGAAGTGGAAACGTTAAGGGGCACGTACAGCACAAAAGCGTGCAGGCCGACCTCGTCTGTTGACTAGCAGGGACTGCCGACAGTTGCAGAGGCAGACATCTATCCAGACCATCACACAGAAATTCCAAACTGCATCAGGATCCAATGCAAGTACTATGACAGTTAGGTGGGAGGTAAGAAAACGTGGATTTCATGGTCGAGCGGCTGCTCATAAGCCACACATCACGCCGGTAAATGCCAAACGACGCCTCGCTTGGTGTAAGGAGCGTAAACATTGGACGATTGAACAGTGGACAAATGTTTTGTGGAGTGACGAATCACGGTACACAATGTGGCGATCCGATGGCAGTGTGTGGGTATGGCGAGTGCCCGGTGAATGTCGTCTGCCAGAGTGTGTAGTGCCAACAGTAAAATTCGGAGGCTGTGGTGTTATGGTGTTGTCGTGTTTTTCATGGGGGGAGGTGGGGGGCTTGCACCTCTTGTTGTTTTGCTTGACACTATCACAGCAAAGGCCTACATTGATGTTTTAAACACCTTCTTGCTCCCCACTGTTGAAGAGCAATTCGGTGATGGCGACTGAATCTTTCAATATGATTGACCAGCTGTTCATAATGCACGGCCTGCGGCGGAGTGGTTACACATCCCTGTTATGGACTGGCCTGCACGGAGTCGTGACCTGAATCCTATAGAACACCTTTGGGATGTTTTGGCACTTATTAGTAGAGCTTATGGTCAATATGTTCTGTGAACAACGATACCGTGGATTACTTTCAAGCAAATGTGCACGGATGCTTCTAGAAGGCTGTGATATAAACTCTCTGTTTTTGTAGATCATAAAGATGGGAATAAGCAGCCTTGTCGGTGATATGAAGGGCAAAAAGTTGGAAGATGAACAGGGCATTGGTGGACACTACAGACACACAAAGAAAATTTTAGACACTCTTCAAGTGTATAATGGTAAGGCTGTCAGACAGAGCCTATCCAGTGTACGCAACATGAAAAATGCGGTATAGGCTACGTATTTCCACACGTTCTCAAAAGATGAACATCCCATTCATCCACTGCGCCAAAACAACTGCTGTAAGTCTCTACACATTCAGAGGGATAACAACCCCAAAATTCACAAGGAGAGGCTTCCAAATTGTATCCTGGATGTTGTTAAGCACACTTACAGGTTTCTGGCCGATTCTGAACTTTTAAAAAAAGTGTGTTCATGGCAAAACCCAGAAACCAAACGAGTCTCTAAATTAACTCATATGGAAACGATGCCCTAAAACCACATTTTAATCTGCTATAGTTGTCAGAATTGCAGCTTGTGATGCAGTTATTGTATTTAATGACGGGAACGTAGGGAGGATGAAGGTATTACAGAGAATTGGCTTTAAAATAAGAAATTGCCCTCGAGATATGTTGAGAAAAAATAGATTTACAGCGTGTCTCTGCAGCTGAAAAGTCTAGTAAATGAAAGGAGGCAGAAAACAAGCAAGAAATAAGAAATCTTGAAGGGAAGGAGGACCATGAATACAAATCTGAGGACTTCGGAAAAGGTGACATGAAACAAACGTTAGGGTGAACTTTAAATTGCATTTCATGAAATTATGTTTCTGAAAGTTTACAGGTTATGTACCTTTTTCTCAGAATCTATGAAGCCTAGAATTACGACATTTTGTACACCTATATGAAGTGTTCACGGGTTGTCAGCCGAGTAGCGTCGTCGTCTCGTAGCAACGTTTCGATGGAATGCGTCTGCAACGTTGCTACGAGACGACGACGCTACTCGGCTGACAACCCGTGAACACTTCATTATTGAAATTCGCCGAGAAAGCCTGCACTCACATATTTTGTACACCTATTTCTATAAACTCAAGTGTAAGATGAGATATGGGGGAAAGTGCTTTGAATTTTGCACGAGTTTTATATTATACTTACAGAAATACAATTAAAAATTTGTCAGAATTCTCCTACTCAGTATATTCAAAAGACTTCATGAAAGAAGTTAACTGTATGCAGATAGATTAAACAGAGAAAATTTTGTGAGAAAATGGTAGATATATTACTTTTTGAAATTAAAATTTTAGAATTCCATAAAAAGTAAAATAACCACAATTCGAGGAAAGAAAGGGCTGCCGGAGGTATATTGTTAACACATTTAAATTGTTTAGAATTTATTAATTTATGGTTCGTTATTCTAAAAAAGCAAGAGGGAATTAATCTGAAATTTTATGTATGAAGTAGCCGTAAGATAACAGACCAGTACATTTGATGGATTGGCTAGTTGTTAGAACGATATGGGGTTGAAGTGTAGCAGAGGCGACACTGTTAAGAACAGGACGAATCAATTAGATAATGGCATCATGTGGGGGAGGTTTCAAACTTAAAACATTCAATTTATTATTACTTTATATATATATATATATATATATATATATATATATATATATATATATATATATATATACAAAGGTGATGTAACTTGTGGTGTCACCGCCAGACACCACACTTGCTAGGTGGTAGCCTTTAAATCGGCCGCGGTCCGTTAGTATACGTCGGACCCGCGTGTCGCCACTATCAGCGATTGCAGACCGAGCGCCGCCACACGGCAGGTCTAGAGAGACTTCCTAGCACTCGCCCAGTTGTACAGCCGACTTCGCTAGCGATGGTTCACTGACAAATCACGCTCTCATTTGCCGAGACGATAGTTAGCATAGCCTTCAGCTACGTCATTTGCTACGACCTAGCATGGCGCCATTACCAGTTTATATATACTTTTGTATCATCAAGAGCGATGTTCTCCAATTGCGGATTAGAGTTAAGTATTATATCAACTACGTACTTTATTTGCTACTATTAATTCCCTTAACTGTTCCAGACCTCACGCCAATCTACGTGAGCTTAAAAGCGTGCATTTCGGCCTCCTCTAGCAACACGGTGTTGGCTCTTCTGCCAACACTTCATAACTTACCAAAGGAAACACACACACAACATTCAAGCTTTCGCAATCCACGGTTGTTTCATCAGGAAAGAGGAAAGGAGAGGCAAAGACGAAAGACTGAGGGTTTTAAGGGAGAGGGTAAAGGAGTCAACTGTCTGCTTGTGTCAGTATTTGTGCGGGTGGATATGTGTGTGTGTGTGCGAGTGTATACCTGTCCTTTTTTCCCCTAAGGTAAGTCTTTCCGCTCCCGGGATTGGAATGACTCCTTACCCTCTCCCTTAAAACCTTCATCCTTTCGTCTTTGCCTCTCCTTCCCTCTTTCCTGACGAAGCAACCGTGGGTTGCGAAAGCTTGAATTTTGTGTGTGTGTTTGTGTGTCTATCAACATACCAACGGTTTCGTTTGGTAAGTTCCATCATCTTTGATTTTAGATATATTTTTCCAACGTGGAATGTTTCCCTGTATTATATATATATATATATATATATATATATATATATATATATATCTTAATACCGATAGCTCACTTCTTGGGCCGCACTGACACTTGCTTTGGGCCGTAAGTTGGACACCCTTGCCATATGATAGGTCTGGGACTATTTGGACTGGCAAAGGAAACGTGGTGATCTGATCTTCACCACAGTTTGACAGCCCTACAGGATCTAATCATTGGTCATCAATGAGTGCCTTCATCTGCTCATGACACACATGAAGAAAAAAACGTTCAAATGTGTGTGAAATCTTATGGGACTTAATTGCTAAGGTCATCAGTCCCATGCCCGACGGAGGATTCAAACCTCCGCCGGGACCAGCCGCACAGCCCATGGCTGCAGCGCCTTAGACCGCTCGGCTTATCCACACATGAAGAATCTCGTGGACTAAACCCCTCGCAGAATTGAGGCCCCAAGAAGAGATGCGGGGTTACACTGTACTAGTGTGATGTATCTTGGAGAATAACTTTTGTTCAGTGTGCTTATGTCTTTACTCCTTTTGAGCTGTTTTGTCACACGTTTCTTAGGTATTTGTAATTTAGTTGTTTGAGCATGAGAATGGTTAAACACACGGCCTGGATATGTGTTAATGGAACATTTATTTCTGTGTGCTGCGTCCAGGTGGTGCGTGATGACGGTTGTGAGATGTCTGGCGGCCCTGGTGTTGCTGGCGGCGGCGGCCCACGGACAGTCCGACCGCCTGCCGGGGGAGAGCTGGCCGCTCCGACAGAGGGTCGATCTCACGGTCCACCTCGGCGACGAGGGGTGAGTCACCAGCTGGGTCTCTTGCTGCATTGCTACCACATAGCGTAACTCAGTGACCTATGTAAGCGCAGACGCTGCACTTGGCGGGACCGCATGCACTATCCACACCAGTTCCTTCCACAAAGGAAGAGAGAGAAGTATAACTAATTCATTGATTTCAGTCACAGATTAGGAGTCCTGATTAAATTTTGTATAATTTGATACTAAACTCAGACCGTTCAGTTGATTAACTAACAAGTTGCCAAGCTTAATCTCCCTTTAGATTCTAGTGAGTAAATTTTCTAAAAAAAACAGGTACCACCAATTTGTCTAGACAGAGCACAACCGATTGTAGGGGCGGGGTAACTTCGATATTCCCTTTTTAATTAATATAGAAAACCCCTAAGACGGCGAAGTCCAGCAAAATTCCCTGGTCATTATTTCAAATTTAAGTGACCATCGTCGGAGCATCGGTGATCAAAACGTGTCGCATGCAGAGGGACAAAGAGACCATTTCTCCGCCGGAGCGATGCTGCACCAACACTTCGTTTCCACCCCCTGTCACGCTAGCTACGCGAATCTATTTGTTAACTGCCGACACACACTGAGGTGCGGCGTCCGAGTCTGGAAACAGCCCGGAGAGCAACTCTCCAGCCCACACAGATTCTGAACGAGTCTGTATCTCGATAGTCGTCATACGACAGTTACTGCAATTTTGTTACAACTGTTACCTTCCATAACTTTGGGAGAAGCCTTGTGTTTAGCCCTCGGAAGCGGGCCGCAACTACGGATGTTACGACTGTGCTACCGCGGCATGTGTACTGTGAAGTATCGACGTTGCATATCCACATTTTGTAACGTGGTAAGCTCTTACGCCTGACCCCTGTTTTCTGTGGTAGTGTTCGTTGCCCATGGCAGGCTTCTTTCAATCTGGTTTACTCTCCGCACTCTCTCTAGGGAGTGGACTTAATTGTGATATTGTATCGGTTTATCGAACTGTGGTACAGCAAGGAAATTGCTCTCCAAGAGGCTGTTATTTGTGAGCGATACCTTAACGAAGACATTGTGGTAGGGCTTCATCGTAAGTTCTGAATGTACGATTTCATTACCAGAATATACGGACTTTCAGTGCTCTGTAGCTCCCATACTGCCCCTCTTTTGTTTAATTGATTCATCACTAGACAAAAAGCATCTGTAGTGGAGAGCAGGTCCAACACTACTACAGTCCAGGGGCAGAAGATGTTGGAGAGTGGTCTCAAATGGAACAATGACTGTTAGTACATATCCGAAAGTGATTTATTCCCTCTTTTCATAGTCTGCGAAGCTCGTCCCCGGTAGTTGAGTGGTCAGCGCGACAGATTGTCAATCCTAAGGGCCCGGGTTCTATTCCCGGCTGGGTCGGACATTTTCTCCGCTCAGGGACTGGGTGTTGTGTAGTGCTAATCATTATCATTTCATCCCCATCGACGCGAAAGTCATCGAAGTGGCTTCAAATCGAAAGACTTGCACCCGGCGAATGGCATACCCGACGGGAGGCTCCAGTCACACGACATTGTCTGCGAAAAAAAATGTCAGCTACAATAGGTTACCATTCGAAAAACTAGTGCCACCTACGGCCTGTCTCGCCAAAAGGGGTCACAATCAAAGCTTACCTCGTCATAAAAGGGACTGAGGAAAAATAATCTGTGTGAAAAACAGCTGCCTGGATCATAAAAGCACTTTCTGTATACTGTATAACCTATTTCGGTTTTCTTCAAAATCCATAATCAATTGTTGTGGCCCGTGTGTCATGCGCAGTTGATCCTACTGCAAGTGGTACATGGATCACAAGATCTGATGATGCTTTTCGAGGACGGCGGTATCGCCCATAATAAAAAGTGGCTTTGTGATCCATACGGTGAAAAAACAGTCACAAATTTGAAGGATGACGGATCGTAAGACGCTATGCCACAGAATTATCTTAAGCTACTTTATTCGTACATGATTTCACGAAAACTTCAGGTGCAGGGGAAAAACCTGTTTCTATCTTGCTATAGTTCTGAAAGAGGTTGACACTGTACAATATCTTCGAGTAATAACTAAAAAATAGTCATAGAATGTATCATTACAGACAGGTGATTCACTCGATGGATACTGGACAAGTATGACCCAGTACATCACAAACTAAAGTGTACGCCAAGGAAGCGTAATAGTCCCCACTGAAGTCCTCGAGTCGCACAAACGATTTATCATATAGTGTCAGCAGCACTACCAGAATGTTCGCTGGCGATGCTGTAGTCTACAGGAAAGTGTCGTCCATGGATGACCGCCTTGGTCTAATGAACAGCAGCTCTCTTTAAATGTGAGTAAATACGAGATATTGAACATAACAAAGGAAGATAACCGGCAACTTCAGTGGCGAGCATCAGGAATATTTCATACTGGTTAAATATTTCAGGCTAACACCGCTGTCAAGCGCGAACGAACTCGCGATGCTAACTGGTCACCATCTCCCCTTCTTTCAGTGGCTTCATTTTGATACAGTATAGAGGAGCTTGCAGCCAGGACAACGCTCTTTCAGCCGTTTACAGCTTTATACATCCCACGGACATAACTTCTAATTCAAGGGTTTCCTCAGTTGGACTCGCGACGTACTTCTGTTACCTCCAACATCCCTCAGAAGAATGCGAACTGAAATTGGTTTCACTGCATGGCAGTCAGTCGCGCTCATCACTCCCCTACGGAGGTAGACGAATATGCTATCCTACCACTGTCCAGGCCTCTCCAGATGCGTCTTCGTCCTGGAATCTCAGTGACTGGAGTAGGATTCAGAGATGAGTCTCGCTTCGAACTGAGCATCGATGAGCGGTGAAAACATGCCTGGAGGCGCCCCGGACAGAAATAGGCTATCTTACGGCCATAAGCCCCGACAACCGAGAGTGATGCTCTGGGATGCCATTTCTTTTCATTGTAGGACCTCGTAGATTGTCATCCACCGCATCCTTATAGCATAGAAGTACGTCGACGATTTTCTATGCCCCGTTTTGTTACTCTTCCTGGCAAGCCATCCTGGGCTTACATTTCAGCATGTTAATGCCCGCCCGCACACCTGCTTGCCATCGTGCTTGACAAGCCATACCTTGCCCAACAAGATCGCCGGATCTCTCCCCAGTTGGGAACATTTCGAGTATTATGGGTAGGGCCTTCCAACCAGCTCGGGATTTTGACCATTTAACGCACCAACTGGACACAGTTTGGAATGATATGCCTCAGGGGGACATACAACAACTGCCTCAATCAATTCCAAGTCAAATACCTGCTTGCATAACGACCAGAGGAGGACCAACGCGTTATTGACTTGCAACGCGTTATTGACTTGCTCAATTTGTGAAGCTCTTTCTCTTGAATAAGTAATCGAATTTTTCTGAAATGGTGATCATTTGTTTGCCTGTACATGTATATCACATCGACCGATTTCTGTCGCATTCTCGTAAATCCTTAGTGGTGAGTGGTTTTTTTTGTATTAATGTATTTAGGCAAAATACTAATAACTAATGTGAAGTGGAATGAACACGCAAAATCTGTAATAGCTATTAGTAAAATAAAAGGACGACGGAGCCATGTGTAAGTGTAACAGGTATACTCAGGGAACTTAAATGAGCATCTCTGGAAGAGGAAAGGCAACATATTTCTGATGAAACTCTGCTGAGTAAATTTAGACAACCACAGTTCGTCAAAGACTATGCAATAGCTCCACTGCCACAGTCGTATATCTCGTATAAAGACCACGATAATAATGTAAGAAACATTAGGGCCTGTAAAGAGGTGCAATGCGGAAAACGAATAAACAGAAACTCTTTAAGGGGAAGTGGCTTGTGGTATATATATATTGGCTGCCCATTATTCCTCAAAAGCCGAGCCAGAGACGACGTTATAAGTCTTCCCAAACGTGCTCCATTTGGTTACTCCCTGTGCACAGTTATTTGTAACTCGCGAGTGATTCCTGCCGCTGATTTCATGCGATATTTTGCAAGTCTCGACTATTCCTTTCCATCGACAGGTGTGGTCTGCCAGGTCTTGGTTCAGCTGTGATTGTTCCTTCACATTTCCACTTCACACCCATCTCATCAACAGTCCACTTGGCAGCTTCAGAGGTGTTGAAATGTCCACGATGGGTTTGTTAATTTGGTTACATCCAATGGCTAGCCCACGTTTGAAGTCAATGAGATCTGCCTGACCCATTTTGCTGTTACTGCTTCTTTTCTGACAACACTGTACTCACCGCCTCCTCTTATACTGGCTAGTCCACCTCACGTGACATCTAGTGGTCGATACTATTTTACATAGGGCTATCCCAGCACTTTTCTTAATATAGTGCAGATAGGCCCAATAGCTGACGGCTTACCTCCACAGCTACCTGTAAGTCACCATTCATTTCTGTAACAGCAGTTCCATGCGCTACGAAGAAAAGATACGTCACTTATAGCCTACCTCGTCGAAAAGGAAAAGTCCCACAGTTTAGCATGGGAGTGAGTGGTGAATCAGGTATTGATCCCCTCACTACAAATCTGCACTCTTCACATGAGGAATGACTGAGCTGAAGATTTTAAATATACACACATACTCTGCAAACCACTCCACAGATTACGGCCTAGGGTACTTCTCGTACCTATTAGTCACCCATTTTCCTGTACCATTCTCGATTGGTGCGTTGGATTAACGACTATTTACTTTATCACTATTTTTATTTATTCACTAATTTTTACATATTGCAACAGTGAATCTCTCCGTGATGTACATCGCCTCTGTGGCGTCCGTCATTGGAGTTTGCTGAACACCTCCGTGACGCTCTCACTGAACGATCCCGTGACAAATTACATCACTCTGCACTGGATCTTCTCTATCTCTTCTGTTAATTCGAGCGGGTAAATGACCCAGAAAGATGAGCAGAAACGAAGAATCTATCGGTAAAATGTTTTGTAAGCCAATTCTTTGTAATGGGAATGTCAGTGGAAGGGGCTATCTCAATTCAACTACATATTCGCTGTGAGTGTCGATGAGGTCGTCCGATTTGGTCTTCTTTTATGACTATGTATTCTTGGAGTCTTTCATGGTGACATACTTCAGTAAAATCTTCTCAGTTTACAAGCTGTGTCACTTCAAATAAAACACTGGAGCTTTCGATAGCTGGCTCTGCCACCGTCATCAGCCGCGCGAGGTAGCCGCGTCGTCTGGGTCGCCTTATTACGGTCTGTGCGGCTCCCCCCGTAGGAGGTTCGAGTCCTCCCTCGGGCATGGGTACGTCTGTTGTCCATAGCGTAAGTTAGTGTAAGTTCTATTAAGTAGTGTGTAGGCTTAGGGACCGATGACCTCAGCAGTTTGGTCCCGTAAGACTTTACCACAAATTTCAAAATTCCATCATCATTAGGAGTTAAAATTGCTGACTGCCGGGGCTGGCACGGTGTCTTGCTTATATCGATACAGTGTCAGCGAGTGGAACCTTCCTAAGAGGGCCGCAGTGACGCATGTTCGAAGGCAAGTTGGGCAGGTCCTAGCAGCTCTGTCCTGCCACGGGACCAAGGCCCATGAAAAAGACAGGCTCGGCGTGTACGTCACAGAATGTGACCATACAGGTCTTACGAGCGCCAGCAGCGGTCTCCGGCAGGAACCAGTAACTATTTTAGACGTGTTGAATAATTCTTAACTGCGCATTTAAATGAGTGCAGGCTCTCGATAGCACACAACGAAGTTAAGACCTTTAGTGAGCAACTTTTTCACTGACGTATGAATTCCCGTGGGCCCTGCGTGGAACCGAGCTTTCGCGAAATCTGGTGGACAAGGGGACTAGTGTGACGTCACAAGTTCGTTGCGGGGCCAGTATTTTTTGTAGGCCCCGCGTAGGACCGAGTGACGTCAGATAGCGCAGGAGTCCGGCGCCACATTTGGAACTGCCGCTCCCATGTCCCTACAATCGTCAAGCCTCCCTCTTTACTTTCGTCCGATGTCCAGTTTTATTGAAGGCTTTACTTTAATAACTATGGTAATAAATTTAACACTGTTTTATGGAGCGGTACTTGATTTCTTGCGTTGTCACTTAGATGCTGGGGGACAGACGTATGGGTCAGAGTCATGAGCCAAAGTCTCGATAACCACAAAGCAGAACGATTCGCTGACGTCACGAACACACCTTCTGCTGAAGGTTCATTCTTCCTGTAGCCTACAGCAAATAAATAAACACTTTTACAATTACAGTATTTACTGATGTTTAAACATTAATACAAATTAAATCACCAAATAGTTACACCCAGGTTAAAGTAAAGCCCAGAAGAAGAGTAGTCGAAGAAGTACCTGAAGATGAGCGTCTAGAATGACGTGTTAGCAGTGACACTTGATAGTAATGTGAACAAGCTGAGAGTTTTCCAGATGATACAGTGTACGCTAGCACATACATCGTGTGGAAAGGTTTTACTTTTAGTTGACCATTGCTGACAGATTCAGCGTAAACCAGGACGAGACGACGAATAAAGCAGAGTCCAGTAACAGCTGCTCTGAGAAGACTGTGACGTAGCGAAGCTGTCGGTGATCTACTTGACGTAACTCCTCCACAAGAAACTGGCGTGTGCTTGCCTTACTGCCTGAAAGCAAAGAAAAGAAAAAAAAGAAGCAGTGTTCCACGAAGGAATTATCGGATTGAGACGGAAATCGATGAGTGTGATATGCATGTACAAACGAATTATTACAATTTCAGAAAAATTGGATGATTTATTCATGAGAATGATCTTCAAAAATTGAGCAAGTCAATAATGCGATGGTCCACCTCTGCTGCCCAGGGCGTCTCCAGTGTCTGCAGACATGTCTTTGCTTGTCATCGGGGCTTTATACGAAGCGGGACTCATCACTGAAGACAGTTTTGGTCCAATAAGATTCCAGGAACTTCTGGAGACACCCCAGACAGCGGTGATATACCAACCTGACTGTCACCCGTCGTAGATAACCAGGAGTGATGGTCTAAGGTGGCATTTCATTTCATAGCAGGACCCCTTTGGTTGTCATGCGCGGCACTCTTACAGCACATCAATATGTCGACGATATTCCACTCCCCGTTTTGTTGCCCCTCATGACAAACCATACTGGGCTTACAGTTCAACAAGATTTCTACCGCTTGCCTCCATGCTTGGTAAATCCTATCTTGGGCAGCAAGGTCACCGGATATCTTCCCAACTGAGACCGTTTGGAACATTATGGTCAGGGCCTTCCAGAAAAACTAGAGATTCTGACGATCTAACGCGCCAATTGGGCAGAATCTGGGATTTATCCCTCAGAAAGGCATCCGACAACTCTATGAATCAAGGCGAAGCCGAATAACTACTTGCATAAGGTCAGAGGTGAACCAATGCGTTGTTGACTTGCTCAATTTGAGAAGCTTTTTCTCTCAGTGAAACTTATGTGCCTTTTCCTGATGTTACTTCTCTAGAGTGAGGTAGTGTTTTAATTGTGATCTCGCTCTGCTCATGTGACGATTATCTGATGTAATGGTGTTCCCAGTGAATGCGACGATCTGTTAGTCTTGGCCGGCCGCTGTGGCCGAGCGGTTCTAGGAGCTTCAGTCAGGAACCGCGCTGCTGCTACGGTCGCAGGTTCGAATCCTACCTCGGGTATGGAGCTGTGTGATGTGCTTAGGTTAGTTGGGATTAAAAAATGGTTCTAATGGCTCTGCGCACTATGGGACTTAACATGTAAGGTCATCAGTCTCCAAGAACTTAGAACTACTTAAACCTTACTAACCAAAGGACATCACACACATCCATGCCTGGGGCAGGATTCGAACCTGCGACCGTAGCGGTCGCGCGGTTTCAGACTGAAGCGCCTAGAACCGCTCGGCCACAACGGCCGGCTTAGTTATGATTAAGTAGTTCTTGGTCTAGGAGACTGATGACCTCTTACGTTAAGTACCTTAGTGCTTAGAGACATTTGAACCATTTTGTTTGTCTTGTGTGACTTTACATTAATGTTTCATCGAGTTGTGTAATAAAAGTGGGCTATGTAGCCTGCTCAACATTTATGACAATGTGTCCTACCGGTTGGTGATCATAGGTAGGTGTCGGTGATCAGAAGATGGCTGACAACTTTAGCCGAAACTAGTAATCAATAAAAATAATAAATTGCGATCGCGACCAGTAAAGGACTTTTTCTGTACCCCATAAATGTAAACAAAGATGTAAGAACTCTGTTGCCACTACAGGGACAGCAGTTTCACCTTCGAAGGCCGGACAAACCTGACGGTGGTTGCGGTGCGCAACACAACGCAGATCGTGCTACACGCCGCGCTCGGCATCTCTTCCGTCACGGCGTATGACGCCAGTGGCAGCCCCGTCAGCTCCAGCTACGAGCAGGGAGCTTTCCTGGTCGTCACACTTGCAGAGCAGGTGAGGAGACCTCGACTTAGTATAACTGGGCCCGTTTATATTTCCATTTGCACACACTGACTATGACTACCCCCTTCCACCTCCCCCAACCCCTTCCTCTACCCCATCCCCCTGCCGTGAACGGTCTTGCCGATGTGGATACACCGATTCCCGTCTGATCACTGAAAGTAAGCGCCACACGGCGTGGGCATTACTTGGACGGGTGACCGTCCAGGTGCGCTGCGCGCTTTTCACATTTTCCCCTTTGCCTTTACGATAAAGAGGAGTTCCTGATAACCTATCTTTGCACCAAACGCTCTGGATTCAATTCCAAACCTCCCCACAGTGGACACTGTTGATGGTGATCCGTCCATCGGATGGGGATGTTAAGCTCGGCCGCTTCGTTGGTGCCCTACGAGAGGAATAAGCTATTTGCCGGCACCGAGTTTCACTTGAGCTCTTCTCTCACCGTCTCCAACAAGAGCATGAGACTACACTATGCACACACCCATCAAAGTCGTCTGCACTTGACAGATACACTTACGTGTACAACTCTCCCACACCGCGAAAGAAAGATGCAAGTGGGCGCGAAGGATAGGGAAAACTTTTCCACTTAGGCTGCTGAACTTGCCCTTCGGGGTCTCGCAGTCATTAATGCCAGACGACTTTACTTTTTACCCCCTGCCTTCCACAACTCTAATGATTAAAATAAAGAATAAGAGAAATATTGATATATTTTGAGATCATAATTAAGCAAAACACTATATTTAGCCGATGACAGCCTTTACTGACGTTATACACTGATAAACGACGCAGGGAGGCACGTATTAAAACTACAGCTAGACATACAGAACTACGATTAGGCCAACCAAGAGAGCAGACCAAGGCAATAAAGAGGAATATTCTGGTGAATCTTACGACATGGCTGGCGACGTCGGTATTACAATCGTAGCACGAGAGACTTGGGTTTACTGAGCAAACGAAATGCCGTGCGTATGTAAGCGACATTAATGTTTTCTATTCAAGGCAATGAACATCTAAACTGCTACTAATTGCAAGATGGTAAATCCGTTTAGCAAGAAGCATCCATGGCGGTGACAATACTCCAGCTTCTAGTCCGTCTCGGAGTTCAAACTGAATGTACAGGACGTGGTGACAGTGAGACCTTTTATGGCTTACCTGGTGCTATTCTTTGGTTGAGCCGTGGCCAGCTCGCATCGATGCCGTTTGTTCTTTGACAGTTTGTCGCAATCGAGTGGCGTCTTATTTCTCCCTGAGTTACTAGCATAATGAGTTGCTGACTTCCTCGGTCAGTGGCAGCAGCAGTGCTTGTCGATACTAGTACTGCTGTACCAGCTTTGGTGTGACCGTTATATTCCCGTGTGGTGGTGTGTGTGGCAGTCAGTCGGTTGGGACAGAGCAGCGAGGAAGTTTCCGCCGGGCGAGGTCAGGCCGGGACTGCTGGTGGCTTGCACGCACGTTGGGATTGTGCGGTGCTAACTGTAAGAGCTACAAAGTTCGTGGTGTGTTGGAGTCGGCGAAATTTTGTAGCCGTCTTCCTGTCTGGTCTTTAACTATTAAATTGGTTGTTACTTATCAGTGAAGTGCACCAGCGCTATTTTTTTGCCTTGTGGCCGTTAACGCCCCAGTTGTCTGCCCTGGTCGTTAGCGTAGTTTTCCAGCAGTGTGTTTTTCCTCGCCTTGTTGATGGTGTCCGGCACGGCATGTAGTTCGACAGCCTTTCAATTGTTTGTTCTATTTTTTTCTTAAGAGCGGTTATTGTGCTTTGGCTGTTTTTAGACGCCACTTTTAAGACGTAGTGCGGCTGGTATCTCCGTCCTCAGATGATATTTTCCGTTGTCGTACCGTTGGCCGGGTAGAAGGGAATTGATTAGGTTGTTGGTCGATCCTTCTGCCGACCCTGGGTCGGGTTGCCATCCGATTATTTAACCTTACTTTTAGCTGCCTGTCTCACCTCACCTTACCTTAGAGCTACCTCCTCAGGCCGACCCTTGGAACACTTCTGAGCACCACTGTTCTGTTGCTTTTAGATTGTGATTTTCATTTTAGTCTGATGTACTGTCCGAGGCCTTCAGCCGTCTATTAATTTAGTTTGTTTTAATTTTAAGATAAGGCCTTCAGCTGACTTAAATTAAAGTTTGGATATTGATTTGTTTAATAACTAAAATTTTGAAAGTTTGTTCTATCTGTTTCATCTGTTGTTGTTCTTCAATGTCCAGTGTGTGGCCTTCAGCCGAGCTTTTATGTGAAATATTTTTAAGATAAAGATAAAGAAAATAGAACCGTTGCCAAACACAGGAGCTGACCACGTCTATTTTGTCAAGAGAGGTTTCCTATACAGGCTCAGTACAAGTGAAGGCAGCAGAGGATCAAGTAGGTAAAAAGACGAGGGCTAGTAGAAATCCTTGGGTAACAGAAGAAATATTGAATTTAATTGATGAAAGGAGAAAATACAAAAATGCAGTAAATGAAGCAGGCAAAAAGGAATACAAACGTCTCAAAAATGAAATCGACAGGAAGTGTAAAATGGCTAAGCAGGGATGGCTAGAGGACAAATGTAAGGATGTAGAGGCTTATCTCACTAGGGGTAAGATAGATACTGCCTACAGGAAAATTAAAGAGACCTTTGGAGAGAAGAGAACCACTTGTATGAATATCAAGAGCTCAGATGGAAACCCAGTTCTAAGCAAAGAAGGGAAAGCAGAAAGGTGGAAGGAGTATATAGAGGGTCTATACAAGGGCGATGTACTTGAGGACAATATTATGGAAATGGAAGAGGATGTAGATGAAGATGAAGATGAAATGGGAGATACGATACTGCGTGAAGAGTTTGACAGAGCACTGAAAGACCTGAGTCGAAACAAGGTCCCCGAAGTAGACAACATTCCATTGGAACTACTGACGGCCTTGGGAGAGCCAGTCCTGACAAAACTCTACCATCTGGTGAGCAAGATGTATGAAACAGGCGAAATACCCTCAGACTTCAAGAAGAATATAATAATTCCAATCCCAAAGAAAGCAGGTGTTGACAGATGTGAGAATTACCGAACAATCAGTTTAATAAGCCACAGCTGCAAAATACTAACACGAATTCTTTACAGACGTATGGAAAAACTAGTAGAAGCCGACCTCGGGGAAGATCAGTTTGGATTCCGTAGAAATACTGGAACACGTGAGGCAATACTGACATTACGACTTCTTAGAAGAAAGATTAAGGAAAGGCAAACCTACGTTTCTAGCATTTGTAGAGTTAGAGAAAGCTTTTGACAGTGTTGACTGGAATACGCTCTTTCAAATTCTAAAGGTGGCAGGGGTAAAATACAGGGAGCGAAAGGCTATTTACAATTTGTACAGAAACCAGATGGCAGTTATAAGAGTCGAGGGACATGAAAGGGAAGCAGTGGTTGGAAAGGGAGTAAGACAGGGTTGTAGCCTCTCCCCGATGTTATTCAATCTGTATATTGAGCAAGCAGTAAAGGAAACAAAAGAAAAATTCGGAGTAGGTATTAAAATCCATGGAGAAGAAATAAAAACTTTGAGGTTCGCCGATGACATTGTAATTCTGTCAGAGACAGCAAAGGACTTGGAAGAGCAGTTGAACGGAATGGATGGTGTCTTGAAGGGAGGATATAAGATGAACATCAACAAAAGCAAAACGAGGATAATTGAATGTAGTCGAATTAAGTCGGGTGATGTTGAGGGTATTAGATTAGGAAATGAGACACTTAAAGTAGTAAAGGAGTTTTGCTATTTGGGGAGCAAAATAACTGATGATGGTCGAAGTAGAGAGGATATAAAATGTAGACTGGCAATGGCAAGGAAAGCGTTTCTGAAGAAGAGAAATTTGTTAACATCGAGTATAGATTTAAGTGTCAGGAAGTCATTTCTGAAAGTATTTGTATGGAGTGTAGCCATGTGTGGAAGTGAAACATGGACGGTAAATAGTTTGGACAAGAAGAGAATAGAAGCTTTCGAAATGTGGTGCTACAGAAGAATGCTGAAGATTAGATGGGTAGATCACATAACTAATGAGGAGGTACTGAATAGGATTGGGGAGAAGAGGAGTTTGTGGCACAACTTGACCAGAAGAAGGGATCGGTTGGTAGGACATGTTCTGAGGCATCAAGGGATCACCAATTTAGTATTGGAGGGCAGCGTGGAGGGTAGAAATCGTAGGGGGAGACCAAGAGATGAATACACTAAGCAGATTCATAAGGATGTAGGTTGCAGTAGGTACTGGGAGATGAAGAAGCTTGCACAGGATAGAGTAGCATGGAGAGCTGCATCAAACCAGTCTCAGGACTGAAGACCACAACAACAACAACTCAGTACAACCGCCAGAGATGCGGTTCTCGCCGTGTCCCTATGACTCCAAGAGGAAGAAGGACGATTCTGGAAAAATTGTGTAATTTTTAACAGTTGCCGTCATTTTAAATAAATTATCTACTCCTCTTAAAATAACTTCACCCAAAATCTGTTTTGAGATTTAGGTTCCTCAGCAGGTGAAAAATCATTGTCATGGAGTTTCTTTTCCCAAGGAAATTACGTTAATGATTTAAATCGCGATTGAATTTTCAAGGAACTCGAAATGTACTTGATAGGAAAATTATGGATGCAGCTGTGGGCTGCTCACTCTCAAAGGGTTCTTACCTGTCAACTGATTGATCGATTATTAATTCTGGCTGCATTACAAACCAAAAAACACTTGCTAGTTTACAGTTCCCATTTATAACCTCTAGAGGCTTTTGTGGGAAAGTCGTGAATTATGGATATGTGCACAGTGTGACATCATGGCTGTAATCATGTGCATCAACGCAGGATGTTTCACACATAGAGGCAGCACTCTCTCTGGCGCTGCGCGCAACCAGTATCCCCACAGGCAGGGTCCGATCACCGCATATTCTCCGGCTCCTCCCTCGTGCACTGTGTTAAGTGGCGTGTCTGTTTCAACCGAACGAGTCGAATTAGTAGTATAATTAGTAGTATCACTGCGTCATTCAGCACTTAAGGCTGCTGTCACAGTGGTTTCTGTTGTATACAGTCTCAAACGGAAGTCTTAAAGTAACGGTACTGCATCAACTGATCAGTTCAAATACTGTTGTTCGAAGTCAGCAACTCTTCTTCACCTCTTTACGTTGGACAGTTTCAGCCCCAATCTGGGTCTGTTTGCAGCAGAAGCTCACCATCTAGTTCTGTTTTCCCACCATCTTTCAGTGTTTACTCTTGCCTCTTTTTCTAACATCCACATCTTTCAGCCCTCTATCCTTTCGTCTTCCTCTTGGTCGTTTCATTTACATCCCCATTTCATGCATCTTCTTGGAAATCCTCTTAGTTTCGATTTCCTTTATGTGTCCATTCCATCTCAGCCTTGATTTTACTGTCCTGCTCTGCAAGGGTTCCTCTTTCACTATTTCCCTTACACTTTCATTCTTCAACCTATCTCTCCTTGTTCCTCTTGTTCTATTTCCGAAGAACTTCATTTCACGTGCTTGTAGTCTGCTTACGTCTCATTTCTTTATTACCCATGTTTCAGACCCATAGGTCAGTACTGGAACGTAGTAACTTCTACTTATTAATTCTTCGCTTTTTTGTTGAACATCTTTGTCCTAAACCAGGCTCCGAACACTCCAACAGAATGCTTCTGCCTGTCTACCGCTTTCAGTGATCTCTTTCTCATTTCTTCCATTTCCTGTATCACGCTTCCCAAGTGCTTGACACTTTTCACCTTCTTCAATAGTCCACCGCCAATCCTTATTCCGTTAATTGGTCTATCTCTCTTTCTAGTTGTAGCCAGGGTCTCACATTTGTAGACATTAAATTTCATTCAATAATCTCTCACAGTTTCTTCCCAATCTTACAGCTGTTCCTAAATCTTCTTCTTCCTGTTTCCCCAGATCACCATTAGTACTGCAGCTGGCTGTTTCCGCACATGCCTGATGGAAGATCGCTCGCGAACGGCGTATTTTTTTCTGATGAAGCTTGCTATGTGAACACGCCGAAAAAACCACGGTTCGTTGTTGGCTAAATTCACTGTATCATTGGCAGCAATTAAATACTGCATTTGACGATCTAAAGCAACATTTGGCAAACATAATCCGTACCATATGTACGGAATTTACAGAGCCGTTTCGCTACAAAGGGCAAATGAACTGTCCAGATGTTACAAAGGAAGAAAAGTACTTACGCTTTTAAGTCTCGCTTTAATATTGGTGTATGGTATCTGTTCTAACAAACAAACATTCACCGAAGAACTCGGATAGTAAGTGCGTTGTGGTCCACATAGGAATTATAGTGGTCGATTTGCGCAGTTGGCCGCTCTAATGCAACAACAGAGACTGACGGCGACTGATGAAGGTTTCCTGACACCAAACAAACTGGCGTAACCGACGAAAGCAATATCTGGCATATTCCCTCATATGACATAACGAAGTGAGCTGTATCGGTGGCAGAGACTAAACCCTAACAACCAGAGCAAGGAACGTCGAGTTGAGTGTAAACTGGAAGACAACCTTTAGTTGAGTAAGCACCGTTGTTGAGCCACGACACAAAACGGCAGTCAGTCTGCGACGAGAGCGCTGAAGTCAATCACGCCAAGGGCTGATGGAACAACTGCTGAGGCTCCGACAATCATTTGTCACCCACCAAGAATTTTTGAGTAGGTCAGCCTATAACTTCTGATGTTCACACTGCAGTGATCTCCAGGTATAAATTTCGAACTGTTGCGCCGGCCGTTGTGGCCGAGCGGTTCTCGGCGCTTCAGTCCGGAACGGCGCTGCAGCTACGGTCGCAGATTCGAATCCTGTATCGGGCATGGATGTGTGTGATGTCCTTAAGTTAGTTAGGTTTAAGTAGTTCTAAGTCTAGGGGACTGATGGCCTCAGATGTTAAGTCCCATAGTGCTCAGAGCCACAAATTTTCACAGTGTTAGATGTTCGCTTCACGGTGTACCAACAACATCTGAACCATTCGAACTTTTGCTTTACAAATCGTATTTCAGAAAACGAAAATGTTTAAATTTTTTATATTTTTTTGCCAGTGTATAAGCTGAACTTTCATATTTTGTTATTAGAATAAAAGTTCAATCCTATTTTCTGTACGTTATTGAGACTTAAAGCTCACAGTACTTACAAGGGAACCTCCCCATCGCACCCCCCTCAGATTTAGTTATAAGTTGGCACAGTGGATAGGCCTTGAAAAACTGAACACATATCAATTGCGAAAACAGGAAGAAACTGTGTGGAACTGTGAAAAAATAAGCAAAATATACAAACTGAGTAGTTCAACGGAAGATAGGCAACATTAAGGACTATGGGAACGCAGGAGTGCCGTGGTCTCGTGGTAACGTGAGCAGCTGCGGAACGAAAGGTCCTTGGTTTAAATCTTCCATCGAGTGAAAAGTTTAATTTGTTATTTTCAGTTTATGTGACAAACTCTTATGTTTTCATCACTTTTCTGGGAGTGATTATCACATCCACAAGAAAACCTAAATCGGGCAAGGTAGAAGAATCTTTTTACCCATTCGCCAAGTGTACAAGTTAGGTGGGTCGACAACATATTCCTGTCATGTGACGCACATGCCGTCACCAGAGTCGTATAGAATATATCAGATGTGTTTTCCTGTGGAGGAATCGGTTGACCTATGACCTTGCGATCAAATGTTTTCTGTTCCCATTGGAGAGGCACGTCCTTTCGTCTACTAATCGCACGGTTTTGCGATGCGGTCGCAAAACACAGACACTAAACTTATTACAGTGAACAGAGATGTCAATGAACGAACGGACAGATAATAACTATACAAAAATAAAGAAAGTAAAACTTTCAGTCGAGGGAAGACTTGAACCAAGGACCTCTCGTTCTGAAGCTGCTCACACTACCACGGGACCACGGCGCTCCTAATCTCACACTGTCCATTATGATGCTTATGTGGCCCATGGACTACTCAGTTTGTATATTTTGCTTATTTTTTCACAGTTCCACACAACTTCTTCCTGTTTTCTCAATTGATCTGTGTTCAGTTTATCAAGGCCTATCCACTGTGCCAACTTATAACGAAATCTGAGGGGGGTGCGATGGGGAGGTTCCCTTGTTAGATGTAAGCTTACTTTGCTTTACTTTCCGTGTCCAGGTGAAAACATCTGTAGTCTCTTCTTCGAAAGCTCTGCGGCTTTAATGGCCTCGTGATTCCATAAAAAGAAATCTTCCGCTGTCAAACAGTCTCCATCCTTGGGCACATGAGCAAGTGTTTAACCTACGTTTCTCCGCATTCACAATGGTCTCTTTCAGAGTAGCCCCACATAACCACGTTTACTTCGCATCAGATCTACTCATACCTCCCCATGTACTATATTGTAGCTACTGCCCTTGTTTTGTGTGATTTCCTCTTCAGGATGCAGGTTTATATTTTGCAGAGACTCCAACCATAAAGAGAGACGGCGGATCTCAGGTTCGCCTTCTAGCAATACTGTCCGTTTTATAAAGCTCTTCCTTGACTTCGAACGAGTTGGAAGAATTTACTTTGGTTGGGTTTGCTGTTTTTTCCTCTCTGTTTCACTGGCTACTTTCTGTATGATATTTTGTGGCGCTATGGCCTCAAGTGAGTATATTGTGTGGACAGACATACGCCTCAGACGTTCGACGACAATCTTGACCGTCTCATTTAAAGCGACGTCTACTTGTTTGAAGCGGAAAGACGTCTCACATACAGGTACTGCGCATTATCCATCTGCAAAACAGTCCCATTACCGATGATGGAAGAAATTTACACTACGCCCTTCATGTTGATCCAGTTAGTTGAAGTATAATATTAAAAACTGGGTTGTTTTGGAAATCAGCTATATGCAAACACAATTAATTTATTTTCGTATTTCCCCAGACATGTTTCGACACCAATGTGTCATCTTCTGTGGGTTAAATTCTTTATTTCTGTACAGTATAAGATCACATTTGTAATACTTTATGAAGTGTTGGCAGAAGAGCCAACACCGTGTTGCTATAGGAGGCCGAAATGCACGCTTTTAAGCTCACGCAGATTGGCGTGAGGTCTAGAACAGTTAAAGGAATTAATAATAGCAAATAAAGTACGTAGTTGATGTAATACTTAACTTTAATCCACAATTGTAGAACATCTCTCGTTACTGTACATGCTTCACAATATTAATTATCAAATGCTATGGCGCCTTGCTAGGTCGTAGCAAATGACGTAGCTGAAGGCTAAGCTAACTATCGTCTCGGCAAATGAGAGCGTATTGGTCAGTGTAGCTTCGCTAGCAAAGTCGGCTGTACAACTGAGGCGAGTGCTAGTAAGTCTCTCTAGACCTGCCGTGTGGTGGCCCTCGGTCTGCAATCACTGACAGTGGCGACACGCGGGTCCGGCGTATACTAATGGACCGCGGCCGATTTAAAGGCTACCACCTAGCAAGTGTGGTGTCTGGCGGCGACACCACACTTTAACTACTGTAGGCCTAGGAAATACAATATTTGCAATTTGCTTCGTTTTGCTTTGGACGCTCACCTTAAAACTACATCGCTAATTGAACTGTATTATTGAACATCGATTTTAGTGCTCGTTTTCGTCGTTTTTTTGACCGCAAGTCATCTGCAAACTAGCCTGAAGAAAATTCTTGCATATTTGTGGATAGCTGCTTCGAGGATAGAGGTTATGTACGTTTCTGTACTTAACATTTTCCGTCCTCTTTCGTGTCCCTGGTTGGTGTCTCAATCAACTACTATTTAGTGGATTGCTTTCACTCAGTTTTTCATAAATTTCCGCTCACTACTTCACCTCACACGCACTTACACAAAATGTGGTGAAATGAGATCTGAGCAGACACTTTTGGCAATACTCTCAGTGAAATGTGTCATGTTACTGTCGTTGTTCGCTTGCTCATCGTTGGAGTCTGCATATATTAATATTTTTATTTCTGGCTGGTGTGGCTGGTTATTTGTCTACGTATTGTACAGGTTAGGGGAAGGAACGCCCCCTTGCGGTAATCCATTCGTTTGGTTTCTCCATCTACTTTTTTCCCTGGTTATTAACATGTAACTCAGTCGAATATCCTTCGTTATTTCACAGACTTTCGTGAGGAGTCGTTGGTGATTTACTGCGTCATACGCAGCGGAAAGGTTAATAAACACATCTGCGGTTATTACTTTCCTTTCAAAACCATCTTCAATGTATTGAGTCAGATTCATTATTTGACTACAACATTTTCCCTGGTCTTGTAACGTTACGAGTATATGGTCAAGGTATTCGTCCACCTTGGGCTGGTACTGAGGAGAGCTGGATTTTTCTGCTGGGCTGAGTGCGAGTCGATGTGACGTGGACGCCCCGCGACCACTGTAGGCGAGCCCAGGTGCAGACAAGGAGCACATCGCCAGAAATAGGTAAATCCAAAAGTTGGGAATATGGACGGCTGTAGCTCCCATGGTCTTTGTACAGGAGATGCATCAAAAATTGCGGTGTGTATGATAAGCTGAACGATGGCTTCTTAAAGCTCTTCAAAAATTGGCAAAATATTTCAATATCTTTGCAATTACAGAAGTTAACATTTCACAATGAACCTCTGAATTAACAACTTTTAAACACTTCATGCAATTCTAACTTAGGTGACACCACCTTTGTAAAAGAGCGTCAAAAGACGCTCCTGACAAGCTGATCTAAGTAATTGTTTAAACAATATTAACGACAATCTGTTGTCATTTATCGTAAGCGTACGTGCGCGAGAATACTGGGTTATTTGCTTATCGACAAAACTTTATTTGTATTTATCGTGAATCGTCTGAGTGTCAAATATACTAGTTTACTCCTTGAAGTAGTCAGGTGAGTCAGATGATGTCTGTAGAGTTTAAGAACGATGTATTTTCGATGGGGACGGTCTTCAGCCAATGGAAAATCAGACGGTAGTGGAACACTATGGGAGTCGAGTGGAGACTGGGACTTCACGAGTGAAGAGCGCAAGGGAGCGATTCTGGAAGCTTTTACATTGTACTTGAAGGAGGCAGTCCTGCCTGTGGTAACGAGTGGTATTCGATAGTGTAGGTAACCGATTCTGAACAGTGAACAGCCGCTACCATACTTCAACAACAGGAGTTTATACACTTCGTTAGGCTGGCAACATGTACAAATATATAAACAAACCAAACCGGATGAGTAACACAGTGAGCTCGAAGTAGTTGTGTGTATATTAGTGTTACGTCTATAATACTGGCAGAAGACTAATAGCGCACCAAAACAACAAGTGCAAACAAAATGAAAATTGGGAAGAAAAATGTTCGGAACACAAAAATCATGCACGTGACCAGGTGAGAGGAAACACCGATGCCAACTAAAAACAGGAAGAACACTAAGTAATCACTTATTTTCATAAAAAGCTGGAATTAAACTATTTTATGACCTGCGAATAATCATTATAGATCTCACTGATGATGCCTTAAAAGGACAAAAGGCGAAACCGTCTGGGAAAATAAAATAAAGTACTGCAAGGAAACTGTGCTTGCTGCGGAGGATGGCCACGCAAACAAACTCGTGATAAGTGTATTGTCTTTATTGTTCGTAGGACCACTTCCCGTTTACTTGAGATGTCCTTTCCTGAATAAACACTATTCAACATAATTCTCTGTCGTCTACATTCATTGCAGACGTTATAATAGAATCCTTGTTATTAAATTGTTCATTTAATTTTTATTTTGTATTTCTGTGTATTTCATTAACACTCAACTCTACCAAAGCCTAGACTATTTGACTGCTCGAGCTATTCTTTTTAAACAGAGTCGTGCATAGCCCAAGTATCTAAAGTATGAGTAACCGCTGGTAAACACGCCCTGGGTTGCTCGTAGAAGATGCTGTTTAGAAGAGCAACTCTGCAGCCGTAACCGTTAGGTACCGTCAGTCCGAAACTAGCTTATTCAGCAATATATTTTGCACTGATTTTCGTTGCTATTCTCGACAAATTCTTACGAGTAACGTTTGTAGGTGGTAGGTCAAGGAAATATGACGAAAATTTTTCCGCTCGATCGGCTCTTTGCCAGGCTTTAGTAATGCTATGCTACTACTTGGCTATCCTCTCCAGTTTGCGAATCTGAAACGTTTACCAACATCTGTTCATCATCCTCACTAGTCTTCCATTAGGTTTTGGACAAAACTGCTTTATTTGTTCAATTTGTGTGTTGTCATAGCCTGCTGCTTTATTTACTTTCTGTTCTCACGCTGCTCTTCCCAGTTCCTCATGTGAGAATGGAGCTTTTGGAGATTCGCTCCCTCCATCTACGTTTCGCCTGAGATTCAATCTTTTCGCCATCTGTCTTGTCTTTCCATTCAGTAGCAGCTGCTGAGCAGTCTGGTTCAGAGCGACGACTGCACTCAATGGCGGACTCGTAGGATCAAGATTTTTTTTATCAGCTTTCACGCTCTTCGACTGTTCTGTTTCATGTCCAGATAGGATAGTAATCAGCTTATCGCTTCTTCCTTCGTTCAGCTTTGTTTCAGAGTAGTTTTTCTCCCACCTCAGTCGTATGTGCTGAGAAGGATCTGCGTTGCACTTGCTACGATAGTCGACAAAGAAATCTTGTGAACTTGCGTCAAGGCCAGAAGTAAACTGGGTTCTACATCCACTTGGAATATACACTGAAGAGCCAAGGAAACTGGTACACTTGCCTAATATCGTGTAGGGCCCCCGCAAGCACATAGAAGTGCCGCAACACGACGTAACATGGACTCGACGAATGTCTGAAGTAATGCTGGAGGGAAATGACACCATGAATCCTGCAGGGCTGTCCATGAATCCGTAAGAGTACGAGGGGTGGAGATCTCTTGTGACAGCACGTTACAAGGCATCCAGATATGCTCAATAATGTTCATGTCTGGGAAGTTTGGTGGCCAGCGGAAGTGTTTCAGCCCAGAAGAGTATTCCTGGAGCCACTCTATAGCAATTATGAACGTGTGGGGTGTCGCATTGTCCTGCTGGAATTACCCAAGTTTGTCGGAATGAACAATGGACAGGAATGGGTGCAGGTGATCAGACAGGATGCTTACGTAAGTGTCATCTGTCAGAGTCGTATCTAGACGTATAAGGGGACCCATATCGCTCCTACTGCACACGTCTCCACACCATTACAGAACCTCCACCAGCTTGAACAGTCCCCTGTTTACATGCTGGTTCCATGGATTCATAATGTTGTCTCCATTCCCGTACATGTCCATCCGCTCTATACAATTTGAAACGAGATTCGTCCGACCAGGCAACATGTTTCCATCATCTCCAATGTCGGTGTTGACGGGCCCAGGCGAGGGTACACGAGTGGGCTTTCGGCTCCGAAAGCCCATATCGATGATGCTTCGTTGAATGGTTCGCACGCTGATATTCGTTGATGGCCCAGCAATGCAATCTGCGGAAGGGTTGCACTTCTGTCACGTTGAACGATTCTGTTCAGTCGTCGTTGGTCCGGTTCTTGCAGGATCTTCTTCCGGCTGCAGCAAAGTCGGAGAGTTGACGTTTTACCGGATTCCTACTATTCACGGAACACTCGTAAAATGGTCGTACGGGAAAATCCCCGCTTCATCGCTACCTCGGAGATGATGTGTCCCATCGCTCGTGCGCCGACTATAACACCACGTTCAGACTCACTTAAATCTTGATAACCTGCCATTTTAGTTAGGTTTAAGTAGTTCTAAGTTCTAGGGAACTGATGACCTCAGAAGTTAAGTCCCGTAGTGCTCAGAGCCATTTGAACCATTTGAACTTGCTTATACAGGTGCTGCCGACCGCAGCGCCGTATTCTGCGTGTTTACAAATCTCTGTATTTGAATAGGCATGCCTATACCAGTTTCGTTGACCATTCAGTGTACCTCCTTGACGTTATCTTTAGAAATCGACAAATGAATTGTAGTTTTCTGGGTCAGCCTCTATGTTTTCAACTTCGAGAACCAGTTGTTTTCTGAAAACCTTCCATGTCGCTTTCTTGAAGGTAAAACACTGTCTACTCTGATAACTCCAGAAGCTTTATAAGAGCTAGGGAGATGTTTTGTCCTGGGAAAAGTTATTTTGCCATTTTTATAACATGAGAAGCGATGTTCTTAGTAATCAAGATGTTGTCATGATTATACCATCCCTGCCATCTACCGTTATTGATGGTCTTAATTTAGGATAAAAAATAAGCAAATAAGCTGCAGTTCCTCTCTTTCTGCGTAACTCCCTAGTTCCTCCACATTTTCAACAGCTGAGTTACGTCCCCAGTTGACACTTTGACAGTTAAAGTCTCCCAATACATCTTTCAAGTTTTGGTTATGAAAATTATTTGGCATATTTGGGGTAAAATCAACATTAGGTCGTTTGTGCACTGACATAACACTCAGTTATTAAAATTTAAATGTTTTTTTGTCTGTGATACTTGTTGACTTAATGTCTATATCTGGTCTTCCAGATATTGTTCATGAGGATTTCTAATATCATCTTCATCGCTTTAATTGTTGGTCTTCGGTCGTATACCCCTCTCTGCTTCCTGTAATGACTAAATGTCTCATGAATGTTTTTACACTTGTCTGACGGTTATATTTGCCTCTCTCTTGATAGTCCTTCAATCTTTAAAGAACTCGTCACAATTTTAGGCCTTGAAAATGTCCGATTTTTTGTGTATTCTTCCTCTGATGTTTACCGGTGGTGGAAGTACTGACCATTGACACTGGTTCAACGCTTCCAGGGTACGATTATGTTACTAAAGAAATTGTGCATTACAATACCATGTGTCGATCACCTTACTCCAGAGCTGTTGTGTAGTGCACCTTATCATATTAACAAATAAACCGCGTAAGGACGCTTTCAGGGTATTTGATTTAATTGTCAATCTTCACACTTTATCACAGAAACTTCATGTCTATGAAAACCAATCACGTATACCAATTTGACGTCTGCCAAGCTCAGACTGCTCACTTTGGGCTATTTAACAAGTAATTGCATTCTTTATCAGAACAAGTAAGCTGGGTTTCCGATATGCGGTTATCGGGCGATTTTTTCTAGATTCGACATCGCCTATGTTGCTCTAACCTCATTGTCAGTTTATTTTTACGCACCTTCTTTGTTTTTATCGTAGTACAATGCCTTACGGCAAACGTGAATGAAGGGTCTGGACCACCAGAAGAAAGCGTATAACATATTCATCGATCCATATGCAGAAACGAAGTGAGGCCCGAACAGATTTTACTCTAAATGTGAAGTTGAAATTAATCGTAAGATTAGTTGGTAATCTCTAAAATAAAGAAACTTATTCGTCTTAATTCCACTTTTAACAATTCCAGTGAGGACACAGAAACGAGACTGCGTTGTCTTTTAATAGTAATTCTACTCTTTCTGTAATTTTTGCCTCTACACCCGGCTATGTGTTGTAGGTAGCCGATTACGAAAGTAAACACAGCGGTGATAAAAAGAACAGCAGAACTGTGCACTTTACGTTTCTCTTCTTTCAGTTGACCTCGGGTAGCAGCATCACGCTGGAGGTGGACTTCAGCGGCGAAATCGGCTACAGGGAGGACGGCTTCGCTCGATACGACTACCTTGAGAACGGCCAGGAAAAGTGAGTACAGCACTTCAGTAAGTACAGTACATCCACGCGCCACTTGTGCTGTCCACAGGCCAGTTAATGTGCAGCCTAGAGCTCCTGGAATCTAGTGTCCCATTCCTGATCTACAAGGAACTTTGGACATTGCTCAGCACAGTCAAACGAACTAGACATTTCTATGCGATGTGTCAGCTGAGCTCATAATCGTTGTACACGTTTGCTGGAACGATAGAAATGGTCGGGTTACTCTAACGAGAGATCAAAATAAAGGGTGGTCCACTGATCGTGACCGGGCCACATATCTCACGAAACAGGCGTCAAACGAGAAAACTACAAAGAACGAAACTTGTCTAGTTTGAAGGGGGAAACCAGATGACACTATGGTTGGCCCGCTAGATGGCGCTGCCATAGGTCAAACGGATATCAACTGCGTTTTTTAAATAGGAACTCCCATTTTTCATTACATATTCATGTAGTACGTAAAGAAATATGAATGTTTTGGTTGGACCACTTTTTTCGCTTTGTGATAGATGGCGCTGTAATAGTCATATACACATGGCTCACAATTTTAGACGAACAGTTGGTAACAAGTAGGTTTTTTAAATTTGTTCCAATGTGATACATGTACCTTTGTGAACTTATCATTTCTGAGAACACATGCTATTACAGCGTGATTACCTGTAAATACCACATTAATGCAATAAGTGCTCCAAATGATGTCCATCAACCTCAATGCATTTGGCAATACGTGTAACGACATTCCTCTCAACAGCTAGTAGTTCGCCTTCCGTAATGTTCGCACATGTATTGATAATGCGCTGACGCATGTTGTCAGGCGTTGTCAGTGGATCACGATAGTAAATATGCTTCAACTTTCCCCATAGAAAGAAATTCGGGGACGTCAGATCCGGTGAAGGTGCGGGCCATGGCATGGTGCTTCGACGACCAATCCACCTGTCATGAAATATGCTATTCAATACCGCTTCAACCGCACGCGAGCTATTTGTCGGACATCCATCATGTTGGAGGTACATCGCCATTCTGTCATGCAGTGAAACATCTTTTAGTAACATCGGTAGAACATTACGTATGAAATCAGCATACATCGCCATTCTGTCATGCAGTGAAACATCTTTTAGTAACATCGGTAGAACATTACGTATGAAATCAGCATACATCGCCATTCTGTCATGCAGTGAAACATCTTGTAGTAATATCGGTAGAACATTACGTATGAAATCAGCATACATTGCACCATTTACATTGCCATCTATAAAATGGGGGCCAATTATCCTTCCTCCCATAATGCTGCACCATACATTAACCCGCCAAGGTCGCTGATGTTCCGCTTGTCGCAGCCATCGTGGATTTTCCGTTGCCCAATAGTGCATATTATGCCGGTTTACGTTACCGCTGTTGGTAAATGACGCTTCGTCGCTAAATAGAACGCGTGCAAAAAATCTGGCATCGACCCGTAATTTCTCTTGTGCCCAGTGGCAGAACTGTACACGACGTTCAAAGTCGTCGCCATGCAATTCCTGGTGCATAGAAATATGGTACGGATGCAATCAATGTTGATGTAGCATTCTCAACACCGACGTTTTTGAGATTTGTCTGCTACTGATGTGCGGATTAGCCGCGACAGCAGCTAAGACACCTACTTGGGCATCATCATTTGTTGCAGGTCGTGGTTGACGTTTCACATGTGGCTGAACACTTCCTGCTTCCTTAAATAACGTAACTATCCGGCGAACGGTGCGGACACTTGGATGATGTCGTCCAGGATACCAGCATACATAGCACACGCCCGTTGGGCATTTTGATCACAATAGCCATACATCAACACTATATCGACCTTTTCCGCAATTGGTAAACGGTCCATTTTAACACGGGTAATGTATCACGAAGCAGATACCGTCCGCACTGGCGGAATGTTACGTGATACCACGTACTTATACGTTTGCGACTATTACAGCGCCATCTATCACAAAGCGAAAAATTGGTCCAACTAAAACATTCATATTTCTCTGCGTACTACACGAATATGTAATAAAAAATGGGGGTCTCTATTTAAAAAAAAAACGCAGTTGATATCCGTTTGACCTATGGCAGCGCCATCTAGCGGGCCAACCATAGCGCCATCTGGTTTCCCCCTTCAAGCTAGACAAGTTTCGTTCTTTGTAGTTTTTTCGTTTGATCCTTATTTCGTGAGATATTTGGCCCGGTTACTATCAATGGACCACCCTGTATACAGACCTGGGAATAAGGAACCAATAGTTGGAATTAAATATTTCCTGTGGTACTAAGTGTCCACTGAGCAATGCATGTTTGTTTTGTTTCATAACAAACTACAGCCTACCGAATCGACGTTAGTGACGCTTCCTCCTAAAAAATTCAGTCATTTGTGAAGTGAAACTACGTGGTATATTAGAACTATGTGCCGGATTGTGACTCGAACGTATGACACTTGTCCTTCTTTTGTGAAGGGCAGTGGCAGAAGTGAAACTGTGAGGTCTAGTACTGTATTGTGCTTGAATAGCTCAGTCAGTAGGGCACAATCCCGCGAAAGACAAAGGTCCCATATCCGAGTCCCAGTGCGGTACTCAGTTTTAATCTGCCATGAAGTTATACATCGGCGCTCATTCCGCTACATAGCGAAAATTCATCCTGGAGTCCCAACCTTCCAACCATCGTCCAGTCTCCCAGATATCTTCTTCAGTACATATGACCCATTTTTGTTGTGTGGTTCGGCACGAGAACGTGATGACGGATGTAGCTTCCAGCGTGTGACTGCGTTGTGCTGTTGGCAGGGCGATATACGCGACGCAGTTTGAGCCCAACTTCGCGAGGTCCGCGCTGCCCTGCTACGACGAGCCGGCTGTGAAGACCTTCTACACCCTCAGCGTGCGCGTGCCAGACGGCTACACCGTGCTCTCCAACACTCCAGCCTCCAGCATCGACGAAAGGTAGGCCCATTTGTGACGCTGCACTTGTAAACCCTTCACATAAAGCTTTCGAAATCCCCAGATTAGATACTTTACTTCCGGACTTGGCCTATGTCACTGACAATTTCTAGCAGAATGATGGAAACCTACGATGATTAAAAGTCTTCTGGTTGTTGTACCCTGTCATTATATAAAAAACTTTAATTATAAACTTAAAATGAACGTTTCGACCGTATTGCAGCAACCTTCCCCAGGGCTAGACTCGTTTTGGTGGAGAAAAGGTGTCTACTTTAGACGAACGGTGTCAATACGTTGTATTTTTGAAACTTTCTTGGTCCTAAAATATAGTAGGCTAGTCCGTCATATTTTTGAAACTTTATTGGCCCTATAATATAGTGGGTTATGGCGTGCTGAAACCGTTCATCTACATGCATGCCACACAACGTGGCACTACACAAAACTGGCGCTAACACCATAGGCACATAGGGAACACACACGACACAGATTTGTAGGTCCACGGTATTGGTAATAAGTTGAGAAAACCGTCCCGAAACACATGTGCTACAAAACGCCACTGTTTCCTGCGCATGTACCCCGACATCAGTATGGGATATGATCACCATGCACACGTACACAGGCCGCACAACGGGTTGGCATACTCTGGATCAGGTGGTCGAGCAGCTGCTGCGGTTTAGCCACCCATTCTTGCACCAGTGCCTGTCGGAGCTCCTGAAGTGTCGCAGGAGTTTGAAGACGTGCAGCGATACGTCGACGAGAGCATCCCAGACGTGCTCGATGGGGTTTAGGTCCCGAGCAAGGCTACCTGCAGTACTCCGTGGCCGTCTGCGGGCGCTGATGGTGAGATATCGGTCTTCTCGTGGTGTTGTACACTGTGGACGTCCCGTAATGTAGCGCCTGGACACGTTTCCTGTGTGCTGGAATCGTTGCCATAATCTTGAGATCACGCTTTGTGGCACACGGAGGGCCCATGCAATGACCTGCTGTCTTTGACCAGCATTCAGTCTCCCTAGTATTCTACCCCTCATAACGTCATCAATATGTATTCTTTGAGCCATTTTCAACACACAGTCAGCATTAGCACGTCTGAAAACGTCTGCACACTTACTCGCTGCACTTTGTCCTGACATGCACCAAAACACCTCTGCGTATGTGGACTGCTTCCAGCGGGCACCATGCGAAGACCGCAGGTCAGATGCACCGCATGGTCATACCCCGAGGTGATTTAAACCCCCCAACCGCCCACCAGAGCGTTGTTTCACCATTTATCAGCATTATCCTCTCGGAAGAATTTTAATCATCAAGACACCGGCCGCAGAAGCCTATGATGGAAACCTACGAGGTTGTCCAGAAAGTAAGTTCCGATCGGTCGCGAAATGGAAACCACAGTGAAAACCATAAACGTTTTATTTGCAACAGTTAGGTATACCTTCCACCTACTTCTCTACATAGTCGCCGCTCCAACTTCGAGTGTTGTAGTAGTGTTGTATCAACTTTCCAATATCCTTGTCATAGATAGCAGTCGCCTGTGCTTTCGACCAGTTACCTGCCCTTGTCTGGAGCTCGTTGTCAGTGGAAAAATTTGTCTTCATCATGTTCTTGTCAGCAGAGCCAGTTACGGACTGTATTAAGGGTGATTAAATACTTTTCTCATTGGAAACGCTGCAGGAGCGTTTTCATTGCCCCTGCTGTGTACGGCCGAGAAATGGCATGAAGAAGGAACTGCTCGTCAGTTGTGTTATGTGGGCTGCAAGACACAGACGAAATCTCTAACCAGGCCCTCATACTTGGCGGGAGATGTTATTCCCTACGCATCTTTACGTGCTCACTGTTCACTCAATACTGAAAAGAGCGACGTCGTGACACAATCGAAGGGCTTACTAGAGACACTGCGCAACACATCTGTGCAAAGCTTTACCGGATTTTCCCAGTGGTTTCCATTTCGCGACCAATCGGAACTTACTTTCTGGACAGCCCTCGTATATTCATATAATTTATGGTTTTAAAGAAATAAAGAACGTTGACTGGAATCCACGTAGTGAAAATCTGAATTTAGCAGGGATAAAATACAGTGTAAGAGTCGAAGGAACGAAGGCGTTAGATGAAAGCCTATGCCACATCTTATTCAATCTATACCTAGAATAACGGGTCAAGAAAGCGAAGGAAAAATTTGTAGAGTGAGTTAAAGTTCAACAAAAAGTAATAACAACTTATGATGTTTGTCGATGACATGGTAATTCTGTCAGAGACAGCAAAGTTCTTGGACGATTGGTTGAATAGCGTGACTATTTCCACTTTCCTCGGTCAAGTGAACCATTACGTGGCAGTCATTTCCAGAATGATGTATGGATGCAGACTGAAGCGACGAATGGAAATTTGTATCAAAGCCGGGATTTCCACCCGTGTCTCCCGCTCATTAGACAGATGCACTAACCACTATGGCACAGTGGCAATGTGCAATTGCATGAAATACCCCATCACGCCTCCCTCCTTAATCCAAATTCCCATTCATGCTTCAGCCCACTTGGTATTCCCCCTAAAGTTGAACATCACTGCAGAGGCTTTGCAACTGTACTGGTATAGCACATCAGTATCGAGCAAAGCGGTGAGTTCTCCCTGAAACCAAGGTGCAGGTACTTTAATTAAATGAAACTTATTTTGTTCCAGAGACCTCTTCAAATCTCAAACATCTACGGTGTATATATGTACACTGAGGCGTGGAATAAAAAAAAATTATCAAGACCAGGATTCGAACCCATGACCCCTGCTTCCGTAAATTTGGACTGGGCAAGGAGAAGCGCTAGGGTAGTCCGTGAAGTTATGCAAAGCCACTGCGCCAGGGTGGCGAAGCTGTTAGCGCACCTGCCTCGTGAGTGGGAGACCCGGATTAGAATCCCGGCCATGGCACAAATTTTTATTCGTCACTTCAGTCCACATATATACATCACAGATGTTTGAGGCTTCAAAAGGTCTCTGGAATCATAAAAGGTTCATCTGATCTCCAGAGTGCCTACAAGTTGATGTTGAAATCGGCACGCCTCCTGAACAGCCAGACAGAGACTTCAACAACTAAGGACTACGTCGAATCATCCTTCGGTGGGAAAATCAGCAAATTAGTCGCACTGAGGGGCGTAGTAAAGGATTAACACCGCGTTTGATGGTAGCAGCTCGATTTTTTTTTTTCGACGTGATGATTGAAACTGTTACTGCCACTCTTAGGTCGTATAAACTCACAATATGTTCTGTAGAAACAGATGTGACTGTAACATGACAGTACTTCTGTACATTTCCCTATCAAGGGGAACATACCTCTGCTCAAGAAATCTACGGTCAACTATAGTCGATAGCAGTGCCAATTCACTCCCAAATTGATGAGGGCTGATGTAGTCACTATAAAGGTGACAGCGATCCAATGTTACGAAATTCCGTAAATACCACAACAGTCTCTGGTCACAAATATTTCTTTATCCAATTGTCGTTTCAGTCCTTACGATCATATTTAGACTTCATGAAGCTAACAGAGAAAGTAAATTAAATACATAGCCATAAATGGCATCGTCACATAGAGTAAAAAGACATATAGTATAAAACGAACACTCCAGCAACGTCTGTCCATTACAGGTAATGAATAGTTACGATTTTATCTTGATTTTATTCTATGTGACGATGTCATATATGGCCATGTGTTTTATTTACTTATTCTGCTATCTTCTTGAAGCAGATCAATCTGAAGATGATCATAATGATTGAAATCGGTAATTGAATAAACAAGTATTTGCGATCAGAGACCTTCGTGGTATGTACAAAATTTGGCAACCAAATTCTCTGTGGAGTTCTTGAGTATTAGTGATTTAAAAAGCTTTTAACACCACTAGTAATGATTATGATGTTAATCATCTCATTAGCTGTAAGACCTTTGAGTCGATACTTTTCATTATGTTACCTGAACCAACAATTCGGTCACTGTTGCAAGCGGCCTTCGTAAGAATCGTTTTCTTACAACTGAACTAGTCTTCAGGTCAGCCCTTATATAACGTCATTACATCCAGTTCGTTGTGACAGTGTCAAGAACTGCTTGGAACTCGATGTCAATTATACGGCAGTAGGGGGTAGATGGGATCTGACACCTTTTATGTATGGTGGTTACTATTTCCATATTGACTAGTGTTGACGAATGATGGACAAGCCAATATAACGACATAGTAATACCATGGAAGAATGTATCTGATACGTCAACACTTACATGTTTGTCTTATCAACGCATGTAAAATTTTTCTCAACAACCGAACCTTATAAAACTCAAGAAATTTTACATATGACACAATCACTTCAGAAAATGGCTTCCAACACTGATCATTAACTGTACACAAATTTATCCCTTAGCGGGAACCAAGTCGTAATAATGGGTGACCCTTTAATCTGAAATCAACAAACTGCCGTAATGTAAGAAGGCGTTATCATCCCACCACACACACACGCACCAGCAGATATACGCCAGTATCTTACCTGTAGATTGTAGCGAAGGTCGTAGAATCATTTGTATTTCAGTTCTTGATCACAGGCATGCTATTTTGCAGCGACCTTCAGATGACTGGCTGGAGATGGTGACGAACACTTACCCAGTAAGATTTTTTTAACATTAACCTCTTCGATTACATTTCTCTATTGTAGATACAGTTTTCCGACTATGTACAGACAAGCACAGAAACAACTGTAGTTTTCTTTCCTATACAGACCTCTCATTTATCGTCGGATCCCAGTCCGAAGATGAACAGTAATAGCAGGAACACTGTTTCTGATCTAAGTAAAAAATTCTCCGCACTGTTCTCTAACGCAGTCATGTGTTCAAAATTATGTCTTCAACGGGAACCGATTATTTGCACCAAAGTGGCAGAGAAATCACAACCTTTCCATCTTGAGAAGCATAATCTTGGAACTATCCTTCACTATTGTTCTTACAGCAGTGCATAATAATAATAGTAGTAGTAATAATAATAACAACAATAGAGTGATGTAGTACATGTGTACAACATTTAAGAGTAAGACAATGAAATGTAGTAGAGAATTTCTTCCGTTGATGTATGTGACTATGAAACACACAGCATGAATATCATTGATTTATTGAACTGAAACGGTGTGCTCTTACGCAAATTTCCTTATAAATTGATCTGAATGTATTCTGAGATTAATTTTCAACACTTATCATTCAGAAAATATTTATATATAGTGTTTTCATCTTTCCTCTAAGTCAAATCTAAAGGCAGGTATTGAAGTCACTAATAAGAAACCCTATATATTCCAATTTGCTGGTAAGAATGTGTGTAAACCATTACCCCTACGCATGCCAGAAAGGAAAGTAGGAGACTTAAATCATTTTCTGTTTTTATGCAGTTTTTTTCGAAACACGGAAAGATCGTCGTACCGTCTGGACGGTTTGCATTAGGACGTTCAAACTGCACGGTTGGTCGCTGCACACAATGGGAATTAGTATGCGCATCATGGTTTGGTTTAGCGACGAAGCTCACTTTCATTTGAATGGGTTCGTCAGTGATCAAAATTGGCGTATTTGGGGACTGAGAACCCGCAGTTCGCGATCGAGAAGTCTCTTCACCCTCAATAGGTTACAATGTCCAGTCATGGAATAGTTGCTGCGATATCCCTTGGTGGCACGGTGACTGCCGAACGGTACGTGAAATTTTTGGAAGATGATTTCATCCCCTTTATCCAAAATGACTCTGCTTTCGATAAGATGTGGTTCATGCAAGATGAAGCTCGACCCATCGAAGCAGGGGAGTGTTTGATGTCCTGGCGGAGCACTTTAGGGATCGGATTCTGGCTATGTGGTGCCCAGAGGCCACTGGCATGGGCCTCGATTGGCCGCCATATTCTCCGGATCTGAACTCATGCGACTCCTTTTTTTGGAGCTATATTAAAGACAAGGTGTACAGCAATAACTCCAACCCGTTGCAGAGCTGAAAACAGCCATTTATGAGGTCATAGACACTTCAGCGGGTCATGCAGAATATCGCTATTCGTCTGCGCCACATCATTGCCAATGACGGCAGGCATATCGAACATGTCACGTAAATCCAAATATCTGTAGTGAAGTTTACATTTTGAATGAATTTTTTTTTTTCAAATAGTTCACTAATTCCAGAATGAGATTTTCACTCTACAGTGGTGTGAGCGCTGATTAAAACTGTATGCCGGACCGAGACTCGAGCTCAGGACCTTTGCCTTTCGCGGGCAACTTTACAGAAGCTCTTCTGCGAACCTTGGAAGGTAGGAGAAGAGTTACTGGCAGAAGTGAAGCTGTGAGGACGGGGCGTGAGTCGTGCTTGGGTAGCTCAGTTGGTAGAGCACTTGCCCGCGAAAGGCAAAGGTCCCGAGCTCGAGTCTCGGTCCGGCACATAGTTTTATTCTGCCAGGAAGTTTCATATCTGCGCACACCCGCTGCTGGGTGAAAATCTCATTCTGTAAACATCCCCCAGCCTGTGGCTAACCCATGTCCCACAATATCCTTTCTTCCAGGAGTGCTAGTTCTGCAAGATTCGCAGAAGAGCTTCTGTGAAGTTTGAAAGGTAGGAGACGTGGTACTGCCAGAATTCAAGCTGTGAGGGCGGGTCGTGAGTCGTGCTTGGATAGCTCAGTTGGGAGAGTACTTGCCTGCGAAAAGCAAAGTTCCCCGGTTCGGAATACAGTTTTAATCTGACAGGAAGTTTCAGTTGACTAATTGTCACACTGTATCTCTACAGCTTGAGAAACTAAGGGTGCTCCTCCCAGCAAGTGCACCAGGTCTACTCCTTCATGAAGATATTCGAATTTATAAGGCCCTTCTTGATTCTGCATGGAAGAGGAGGCCGTTCATAAGATTTGCAATACTATCAGAAGTTGTATTAACTAATGTTACGATGGGTGTGTATTTCCAAAGTCTATTTCGTTCTGCTTTTTTTTATTTTTTGTTTAACCCTTTGTTGCCTGACGGTACTTAAAAGTATCAGTAAGTTTTGACTCTCATTATTTTCTCGTGGTGCAGTTTCATGATCTGAAAGCCTGTCGGTACGTAACAGTAACTCTGCTCTACTGTTTCATAGATGTTATTGTGCAATACATAGACCTCTCTGGCGGTCAGAGCTTGATATTGCTTTTCGCGCGCTGCTGTGAAAACAGAAGATTGTATGTGCTTGTTTCCATGGTGTTGCCTGAATTTGTGTGCAATTTATTGAAACTTCCGTTGAGTTTTCCATTGTACGTACTTACCTTCTTTGTTTTTTTTATAATAGTTTGAAGCATTACGTTAGAAGTGAGTGAGATAAAGTGGAAATTATAAGGCGGACTTATTAGTACCGTCAGGTTGCGAGAACACTCTATTGTAGCAACAATGCGTTACCTCTCACTAGTTGTTCTGTCCACTTTTTCTCACACAGAAATCCGTAAATAGATTTGTCTGTGGAACAATTAGAACAAACAGGAAAGGTTTGCCAGGTAATTTACCTAAATAAAAATGTCAAAAACCGTGGGGAATCAAATCACAGAGATTCATCGTTAGACCTAACAGTATTTCAGTGAAGGGAAAATAAAGTAGTGCATTTTGCGTCAAACTTTCATGGCACTGAACAGAGCGTAGTGACAAGAAAACAGAAATATGGAACTAGTATGACTATACCATGACCACTTATTGTATGTCATTACAATAAACACATGGGTGGTGTGGATCATGCAGAAAGATTACGTTCAACTTATGGTCTTGACAGGCGATCAAAGAAATGGTGGCACCGTCTCTCCTGGGGAGCAATAGAAATTGCTTTTGTCAATGCTTCCGTAATTTTCAGTGATCTACATGGGGCACTGCCACTGCTGGAATTCAGGAGTGCTGTGGCACTAGGGCTAATGAATGAACAGCAAGTGCCAAATCTCAAAAAGAGAAACTCTGGTAAAGATGAAATAACTCCCTCAAAGAGAAGGAAGGATAACTTTTCTGTTCCGAAGAATGTACGTCTTGGCAACTGAGAAAACCATTTTGTAGTGTTCAGTTGTAAAAGAGGACGATGCGAAAGTGTGCGAAAAATAAAATTCAGGCGACAGCACATTCACAATGTAGCACATGTAAAGTGTATTTGTGCTACAATGAGAAAAAGAACTGTTTCCTACAATTTCATGAGGTATCACTAACACTAAATATGTGATATGTATATACTGTCATAAATGTATAGCTAAGTTACTATGTATTGTGAAGTTGCTCTAGAATAAATTTATGCGAAATTTAAAAAAAAACGTTCAAAAATATCATATTTCTGTTAATTAATTTTCTAATGTAAAAATATTTAATATTTATGTGGAATAAAGTACAAGTTATAAAAATTGGAGCACTTTTCTGCGCATATTGTGATTCTGTCCATGGAGTCTGACGGTACTTCTGAGTACCAGGAGAGAAAAAAGTTGTGAAAAATAAAATAAAATTTTACAAAAAATCCTACCGTCATTTGAGGCCACAATAGCATAAATTCTGCAAAGAAAATGTTAAAAAGTAAATTTTTTCTTATGTCAGGAAACAAAGGGTTAAGGTACTATTTCGTCTAGAATTACACTCCTGGAAATTGAAATAAGAACACCATGAATTCATTGTCCCAGGAAGGGGAAACTTTATTGACACATTCCTGGGGTCAGATACATCACATGATCACACTGACAGAACCACAGGCACATAGACACAGGCAACAGAGCATGCACAATGTCGGCACTAGTACAGTGTATATCCACCTTTCGCAGCAATGCAGGCTGCTATTCTCCCATGGAGACGATCGTAGAGATGCTGGATGTAGTCCTGTGGAACGGCTTGCCATGCCATTTCCACCTGGCGCCTCAGTTGGACCAGCGTTCGTGCTGGACGTGCAGACCGCGTGAGACGACGCTTCATCCAGTCCCAAACATGCTCAATGGGGGACAGATCCGGAGATCTTGCTGGCCAGGGTAGTTGACTTACACCTTCTAGAGCACGTTGGGTGGCACGGGATACATGCGGACGTGCATTGTCCTGTTGGAACAGCAAGTTCCCTTGCCGGTCTAGGAATGGTAGAACGATGGGTTCGATGACGGTTTGGATGTACCGTGCACTATTCAGTGTCCCCTCGACGATCACCAGTGGTGTACGGCCAGTGTAGGAGATCGCTCCCCACACCATGATGCCGGGTGTTGGCCCTGTGTGCCTCGGTCGTATGCAGTCCTGATTGTGGCGCTCACCTGCACGGCGCCAAACACGCATACGACCATCATTGGCACCAAGGCAGAAGCGACTCTCATCGCTGAAGACGACACGTCTCCATTCGTCCCTCCATTCACGCCTGTCGCGACACCACTGGAGGCGGGCTGCACGATGTTGGGGCGTGAGCGGAAGACGGCCTAACGGTGTGCGGGACCGTAGCCCAGCTTCATGGAGACGGTTGCGAATGGTCCTCGCCGATACCCCAGGAGCAACAGTGTCCCTAATTTGCTGGGAAGTGGCGGTGCGGTCCCCTACGGCACTGCGTAGGATCCTACGGTCTTGGCGTGCATCCGTGCGTCGCTGCGGTCCGGTCCCAGGTCGACGGGCACGTGCACCTTCCGCCGACCACTGGCGACAACATCGATGTACTGTGGAGACCTCACGCCCCACGTGTTGAGCAATTCGGCGGTACGTCCACCCGGCCTCCCGCATGCCCACTATACGCCGTCGCTCAAAGTCCGTCAACTGCACATACGGTTCACGTCCACGCTGTCGCGGCATGCTACCAGTGTTAAAGACTGCGATGGAGCTCCGTATGCCACGGCAAACTGGCTGACACTGACGGCGGCGGTGCACAAATGCTGCGCAGCTAGCGCCATTCGACGGCCAACACCGCGGTTCCTGGTGTGTCCGCTGTGCCGTGCGTGTGATGATTGCTTGTACAGCCCTCTCGCAGTGTCCGGAGCAAGTATGGTGGGTCTGACACACCGGTGTCAATGTGTTCTTTTTTCCATTTCCAGGAGTGTATTTTCAGAATTTATTATGTGTCTATGTGGGTTCATTATTTTGCAGATTCTTGATATTGTGAAATTTCCATATGTTTATCTTTCTATCAAATTGTTGGCGGTATAGAAGCTGATGGCACGAAGTTCTGTAGATCTCGACATTAACTTACACTGCTCTCTCGTTCCAGCCCAGACGAGGATGGCTTCCGCACGTTTCAGTTCGAGGAGACGCCCCCAATGAGCGCCTACCTGCTGGCCTGGGTCGTGCTGAACACGTCCAGCGTGGTGTCGCCCTCCGACCCGGCCACGACCATTTGGACGGTGGACAGCACGCTCCCCCAGGCCGTCTACTCCAGCATCATCACGCCCAGTACCGTCTCTGCGATGGAGCAGCTGGTGGGCGTGCCCTACACACTGACTAAGCTGGACCATGTGGCCATTCCCAGCTTCATAGAGGGGGGCATGGAGAACTGGGGGCTCATCACCTACACGTGAGTACGGCTACTGTCTCCCACACCCGTCTACCAGAACTCCAAAAAGAGGGAGGAATGGATAGAGAGGAGCTGATCACGTGCACAGGAGTACAGCTGTAGATCTAATTGAGGCAAACATGGAAGCCTAGGAGCAAATCCTGTCTTACTTCCAAATCCCAGAGATTTATAGAGGGAAGCAAGGAGAAGTGGTGCACATCATGTGCACTTTAATACATATGTTCTTTCACTTCCCAATATCAGACTGCAAGTAGATTTATAACGATTAATGAAGTAATTCATGCAGTGAAGGTTTTATTACGCTACCCAACCTAAGGAAGTAATTCATTCCAATAACATTTACCAGCTCTAAAAACATTCATTGGCTGCGGCACTTGCAGCCAGTTTGAAATACAGATAAGGGTGTAACTAACGTGTTTCTACGGGTTATTACGTTAAGATTAGGGTCGCCACCGACTCTAACCATACAATTAATAAAAGGTTTGGCCGAGTCGGAAAATAAATTAATTTGATCACAAATCAAAAACTCATAAAAATGCATACGTCGTGGTATCGCTCATAGGGGATGCGATGTAATTAATGGTATTTCCTGTGCATTGATCACGAGAATCAACCATTTAAAATAAAATAGCAAATGCATGAACACTGTGCATAAGATCAGCTCCCAGCAACACACCTCAAAATAAGGCTTAATCTAAAGCAATGGTTTTAAAATAAAAGGGGAAACTAATCACTGGACCTGTGCGTAAGGAAACGCGTTGGATGTGCTAGCAAGAAAGCTACGAGGTGAGTGGCTTAGGTGCAAAAACGTAACCTCGGAATTCAAGAGAAAATTGTGTATAAAATCATTTATTCCTAAGATATGGATGTGAGGCATGTACACAATTCCTGATAACATTAATTCCTGAAACATTAAAGAATAGCATCAATACATACACCGTTATAATCTACACCTAGAATCATTGGTGTGAATCATTCATACAACTGCTGTTGCCTGACTGATATCTCATCGCAATAACTCGTGAAACGGTACACGTTTCGTAGGACACCCGCCTGCCCACGTGGTTTGTGGAGACGCAATTTCTAGATATCGTGGCCAAGTTGCAACAATATCACACCACACAATCATGAACAGTTAGCATTCTTTAAAACAAACATGAGACCGGACAGTTAGTAATAACGGTAGCCCAACAAACTTTAATGTTCAACCATGTGATCGGCTCCCCACGGACAAAAGATACATAATGCAAAAATAATTTACGAGAAGGCAAAGCTATTAATAATGTTTAGAAAAATGAAAGCTTAAACAGGCATAGCTGAAGGCAAACAGACATTCATACAGAAGCGAGTGCTCACTTCTTATCGACACCTTTGTGTGGCGCTCTTCCGGTGGATCCAAGTCTGCTATAGAAATTTACTAAAAGAAAAATCTGCCAACGTTTTGCATTTCTTGCTGCGACAAGGCAAAGCAATCTTTCAGAGTTGAAAAGCGAGACCAAAAGCTAACAGCTCTCCCCTCGCCAAGTAACCACGCGGTCAGTCTAACTCACCCTTCTTCGACTGGAGCACAGCTGTGGACGTTTCCCGTACCGGCGGCAGACTGCCTCCCTTTTTCATCTCCAGCCTCCTCCACGCTCCGCGTGGCCCGGAAAACCCACAGATTCCATTTCCGCCACCAACCTAACGCAGGTGGATTTCTCACAAGTAGCGCAAACCTCTATGCCTACTTGACCACTACGAGAGTTGCCTATTCTGTATCACTATCGCAGACTTTCTGCAGCAGACTACTCCACCGTCTAGCAGCGTGACACACAACCACATTCATTCAATCACACCACTGTGAGAGTTACGAGAAAAGATAAGCAAGGAAAAGAAAGAGAAATGCTAGTGAAAATGGGCTACCGGACTAATGAAAGGTGGCTACAGGACCCTTTCAAGGGGCTATCAAAAAGTTTCCATTCGAAGGCCCTACAGTCCGCAACTGCTACGCCTACCACGTAATGTAGCCGTGAGCATTGGGACAGTCATCTTACCGACGCACCAGGCTGAGGATACCCGTTTGGTAAAAGACTGCGTTCTGCTGCGCAAAGAAGTCCGTAGCCACCTGCTGCACATCCTCGTCCGACAGGCATGAATGACCATTCCAGGGCTTTCTTAAGGGACAGAAGGCGTGATAATGGCCTGGGGAGAGATCAGGACTACAGGGCGGATCCTCGAGTGTCTCCCACTTGAGTGGGCGTAACTTCAGCGTTACGAGGCACTGTGGTGCTGGCCTCACAGATCGACCGCCGTCTTGTGTCGAATCGTGACCAGCACGGGACTTGGCGCACCATTCCAGAACGGTGGTTTTCGACATTCTTGATTCTCCGATGGATGTCTACGATTGTTTGCCCATCGGGAGTCAAGAAAAGACTAATAGCACGCTGGAGTTGTTTGGACGCATCAAGCAATAACGTCCTCGTAGTTCAAGTTTCTATATTTACCACACCTCGTTGGAAAGACGCGAATGCCACACTAATGCCTTGCTCACATGTCGGTGCTTATATACCCGCATTGGAATCGCACTACGTCGCACATACGGAGACGACTCTGCGACGGTATCGGCTGCGAGTTTCTCAACCTCCGCTATTGGGTGCGGAATTGAAGGTTTCCCGTTAACAGGGCAGGCGTGCACTACACGCAGGTAGCAGCTACTAGGGTAGCGGAGTACGTGTGGCGTGCAAATGGAGCTTTTTTAGGTTACCACTCCCTTGGAATAAAAGGCGATTTGCATGTTAAATCAGCCACAGCGACCTCGGAGAATCTTGGTCCTCGCAGATCAGAGATAGAGAAGATTAATATGATTTTAATAAACTGCAGGAGCATCCCAGAATTAGTATCACCTACTGAAGGTTGTAATGTACAGATAGTATTGGGAACAGAAAGTTGGTTGAAACCAGACGGCAATGACAACGAAATCCTACGTTCAGATTGGAATGTTTATCGTAAGGATAGGTTAGTCTCCAATGGTGGCGGCGTGTTTACTGCAGTAAAAAAATCGATAAAATCTAGCGAGGTTATCACAGATTCCGAATGTGAATTAATCTGCGTGAAATTAAGTATCAGAGAACGGTCAAAAATGGTTATCGGATGCTTTTATAGACCACCTGGGTCAGGATCTGTTGTTGTAGAGCGCTTCAGACAGAACTTGCAGAAAAGCATTAGTAATTTTCCTGATCATTCCGTTATAATAGGGGCTGATTTCAACTTTCCAGGTCTAGATTGGGAGAGTTATGCCATCAAAACTGGTGCCAGAGACAGGGGATCGTGTGGCATTGTTGTCAATGTCTTGTCCGAAAATTACCTTGAGCAGATAGTTGGAGAACTCACTCGTGAGCGTAACGTCTTAGACCTCAAGGCAACAAACAAATCTGAACTTTTTGAATCTGTTAACGTAGAGGAAGGTGTCACTGATCATAAGGATGTGACAGCACCTATGACGACGGGTTCTACAAGGAATGTTAAGAAAAATAGGAAGATATATTTGCTCAGCAAGGGTGACAGGATACAAATTTCAGGACATCTCAGCAGTCAGCATCAAATATTCAGTGATGAGGACTAAAGTGTGGAGAACAAATGGAAAAAATTCAAAGGCATCGTTCAATATGCCCTAGACAAATATGTTCCGAGTAAGGGTGTAAGGGAAGGGAAAGATCCACCACGGTTTAATAGCAGTGTTAGAAAAGCGCTACGTAAAGAAAGAGCACTTCATCTCAGATTCAAGAGCAGTAAAAACCTAGCTGACAAACAAAAGCTGAACGAAGGGAAAATGAGCGTAAGGAGAGCAATGAGAGAAGCGTTCGATGACTTTGACAGTAAGACGTTGTCGACCGACCTGAGTAAAAACTCCAAGAGATTTTGGTCGTATGTAAAATCAGTAAGTGGGTCAAAATCATCTATTCATTCTCTCAGCGACCACACCGGCACCGGGAGGGAAGATAATAGAGAGAAGACCAAAATACTGAATTCGGTCTTCCGAAGTTGTTTCACAGCGGAAGACCATAACACTGTCCCTCCTTTCAATCGCCGTACGAACATCGAAATGGCAGAGACTGAGATAACCGATCGCGGAATTGAAAAGTACTACAATCGTTTAGCAGCGGAAAAGCTTCAGGACGAGATGAGATACCTGTTAGATTCTATAAAGATTATGCGAAAGAACTTGCTCCCCTTCCAGCAGTAATTTATCGTAGATCGCTTGAGCAACGAAAGGTACCTAACGACTGGAAAAAAGCAGGCACAGGTCATTACCGTTTTTAACAAAGGCTGTAAGACAGATCAACACAACTATGGACCTACAACTTCAATCTGTTGTAGAATTTGGAACATATTTTCTGCTCAAGAATTATGACGTTTTTGGAAAATTAACAGCTCCTCTATAAAAATCAACGTGGATTCCGCAAACAGAGATCCTGTGAAACTCAGCTCGCTCTGTGCCTCCGTGAGATCCACAGCGCAGTGGACAACGACGCTCAGCTTGATGCCGTGTTTCTTGATTTCAGTAAGGCGTTTGACACCAAAATTACAAGCTTACGGAGTATCGGAGAAGACCTGCCACTGGATTCAAGGCTTTCTTGCAGATAGAACTCAACACGTCGCTCTAAACGGAATTAAAGCCACAGATGTAAAGGTAATATCCGGAGTACCGCAGGGAAGTGGGGAAGTGGCATAGGATCGCTGATGTTTACAATATATATATATATATATATATATATATATGACCTAATAGAATGCGTCGGATGCTCTTTAAGGCTATTTGCAGATGATGCAGTTGTCTATATCAAAGTAGCAACTCCAGAAGAAAGTAAGATTTTGCAGAACGACCTGCAGAGAGCTGATGAATGGTGCAGACTGTAGCAGTTCACCCTGAACGTAAATAAATGTAACATAATGCGCATACATAGGAAAAGAATGGTTCGAATGGCTCTGAGCACTATGAGACTTAACTTCTGAGGTCATCAGTCCCCTAGAACTTAGAACTACTTAAACCTAACTAACCTAAGGACATCACACACATCCATGCCTGAGGCAGGATTCGAACCTGCGACCGTAGCGGTCCTGCATTTTCAGACTGAAGCGCCTAGAACCGCTCGGCCACTCCGGCCGGCATAGGAAAAGAAATCCACTACTGTACAGCTACACTATTGATGACAAACAGCTGGAGACAGCGTCTGCCGTAAAATATCTAGGCGTAACTGTCCAGAGCGACCTTAAGTGGAATGTCCATATAGAACAGTGGGTAAAGCAGGCGCCAGACTCAGATTCATCGGAAGAATCGTAAGGAAATGGAACTCATCCACGAAAGAAGTGGCCTATTAGGCGCTTTTTCGCCCGACTCTTTAGTATTGTTCATCTATCTGGGATCCCTACCAGATAGGACTGACAGAGAAGTTAGAGAAGATCCAACGAAGAGCGGCGCGTTTCGTCAGGGAATCGTTAAGCTCGCGAGAGAGCGTTACGGAGAATCTAAACGAAATCCACTGGCAGTCGTTATAAGAGAGGCGTTGTGCATCATTGAGAGAGTTACTATTGAAATTTCGGGACAGTACGTTTCAGGAGGAGTCGAACAACATATTAATTAGCCGCACATACATCTCGCGTACTGGCCACGAGGAGAAAATTCGAGAAATTAGAGCCAATACGGAGGCTTACCGACAATCATTCTTCCCACGCTCTATTCGGAGGGATCAGATAGTAGCACTGTAAGTACCCTCCGCCACACACCTTAGGTGGCTTGCGGAGTATGATGTAGATGCAGAGGTACGTGTAACAACGCCCTCAAACGCAATCTTTTTGATCGGTCCTCGTAGAGTAGACAATCCGGCTACCAAATCTGATTAAGGAATATTGTACTTGCTTTTGTTTTTGCAGAATTTTTCTAGTTCTGGGTCACAGCTAAACTGATTGCAGAGCCCCTCAAATCATATTCTGAAACGATTAACACATTTCCATCATATCCTTATATTGAGAATAAAACAGTAACATATCCACTGTTAACATCATCATAAGTTATTCTAGCCATTCACAGGTTCCTGTCACCATTCCTATCTTCATTTGATCCTGAGACTGCTTGCGTCTTATACAACTGGAATAATAATAATAATAAATTGTAGTACTGAAATAATACACCGCAATAACAATGCGTGTTGTTCCTTCCTATTTTGTTCTCTCCGTCCACTCTACCTTCCGTAGGTGTTTTTAGAATTCCTTTTCCTTGGAGTATTTGCCCCACTCAGTTTCCTTTCCTTTCCTTAATCAGTTTTAAGAAAGTTCCTTGTTCCTGTATCATTTCCATTACTTCACTGCTTTTCACTTTATCTACCTATTTTACTTTTTCCGTCCTCCACAAAACCCACATCTCGAATGTTTCTATCTTGTCTGTTTTTCTTTCCTTCAATGTCCACCCTTCACAGATAAGCACCCCACCTGAAGCACTTGACCAACATTTTCCTGAACTCCAATCCAACTTTACTGCATCACAAAAGCTTCTTTTTCAGGAGAGCTAACTTTTCCATTACAGTTCTTCATCTTATTTCTTTTTCACTAGCCTGGTTAGCAGCTAGCAAGCACCCCAAATATCTGTTGGGGGAGAGTGTTGTATAATGGAACACTTTTCAGACATTGGCTCTGTAATAGAAGTCTAATATATTTTCTTATGCCATTCTGAAATGACAACATTCAGTTTATGTGCACTGCATTTTTTTCTGAAATTACAAAAACGATTCCGGAAAAGCAAGGTTTTTCTAAATGTGAAAAACTGTTAAAACATACAACATTGTCATCCATCCAGGAACAAATATTCTATTAAAATTAAATAATACTGCAATCGAGAAAATCTTCTCAATTTGTATTTAATAAATAATGTGTTACATTTTTATTCTGCTTCAAGCCAATAATCAGTAAGGGGGAAGAAGTATTCTCAAAAACCAGTTACAAGATAGAAACATTTTGAAATATAAGCCATTGGTAACTAACACAAATATCCATTGTCGAGATTGGGAAAATTGCAGAAGTCATTAAAGGAACTTTGTTCGTTTGGCAATATCATGTGTCCCATGGTAGAAGTCCTTTCAATTCGATGTGCAAAATGGTGCATGACTGGCGAAGTATGGCTTAACTGTCCACACGGTTTGTAGCTAGTTTTACGAATATACAGAGTTTTCCTTACGATAAAACTCTGTACTCCAAGAGCAGACACAGAAGAAAGCCACTGCGACCATCTGGAAACCGTTAGTTTTTACATTATGATGCGGTACCATAATCATAAAACTTTCATGCTAACTGACTCTGGCTGCGGAAGCGTACACAGTTATAAATATCTTCCAAATAGCTTTAATATGTATATCATACGGCATTTAACGTGTAGCACTCATAATATTTACAAAGGCTGCACAGTACACAACCTCGTATCTCACAACTATAAAAACAACAGAAAATGCTTAAGCTGGTTTGTTGTGCATGTTCCTTCATGTGATTCTAAAATTGGTCACTACACTGAAACACCGATGAGGAAATAACATGTCTTTCTGTAAACAATATCCTCCAGGTACGACACTTTCTCTTACAGTGCGATAAGTTCAACTTGACCTTCTGTTGTTTTCACTTTCATATTTTCTTTGTCATGTGCTATACATCTTAGTTTAATTTGTATTAGTTTCAGTTCTGTTCTCTTGCAATGCTTCTTAAAGACTGCATAGTGTTCTTTGAAAAGATATTGTTCTACCTTCAAGCAGTACAGTGTCATCAGAAAATCTGACGCAGTTGATCTTGTGGCCTCCTAAACATACTTCTTTTTCCTATACATACTACTTCTAGCATCTTCATTACCTAGTCTTTGATAAACGTGGTAAACAGAGTGGCTGAAAGACAACAGCCCCTATTAATGCTTCTTCCGAATTCAAATCTAGCTTCAATGCCATTTTTAAGCTTCATCGCTGGTTGCTTCTTTGTGTATTAGTCCTTACTTAGTCTCTTGGCCTTCCAATTCGCTTTCTGACCAATTGGTTAGGTTGACAGACGCTTCGCAGCCGTGTGGTTTCGTGTGTCTCCCACTTAGCAGTGACACGAGCATGGACCTTAATACTCCCAAATGTGACGTACACAACATACATTTCTTGGTCTTTCTTCTTTAGTTTCACCGTTATTACTGTTAAACATAAATTATCGTGAAACCGCAGGCTGACTACTTTGCTTTGTAGAGGAAGAGGCACAATCGTATAGCGTTCTTATTTAATTGACTTTTGTATGACTGTTAGTTATAATGGTTTCGTATTATTTCATTGCACGTATACTTCGCATGTGCTTTGTTCACTTTACCTTCGTTAGGCTGAAGTGCAACAGTTACAGCCATCACTTAGCTAACAATAATATATTTGATATTGTTTCAACAGCATGTGATCAGTAAAAATTGTGCCATAGCGTATATATTATTTAAATGCATGGCATTAAGTCTGTAAATATTTATTTTATTGATTTTTAATAGGTATTACATTAATCTGAAACTACCATTTACATTGTTTTATACTTTAGAAGAACCCTTGCATTTTTTGAGCTTGGTAAGGACAGCAAACGTTTGTAAAAAATAGAATTAATTGTATTATATATTCTGAGGAAAACGTGATACGTTTGTGCCGCACTTCATCTTAATCTGAGAGCGGCGTTCCAGCAGTTTTACATTAACTCATGATGACGCTATGATTTTTTCTGTAGGTTGTCGCAATAAAGGTTTCTGTTCCCTTCTTATTTTGGTAAAAATCGCTATTCAAATTGATAGCTCGACAAAGCATTGTACCTTAAAACATCTGTCAGTGCTAGCTAAGCAGACAGTGGAAAGTGGGCGTGGTCTGGATTTCACGTGATAGCAGAGATAAACCTTGTCACGCCCACTTTCCACGGTATTTAGGCCGCTCTTCGACGTCCGACTCGTCAGTTGGAAAGACTCAGCACAACCAGTAGCACCTCCGAAGATGTCCAACGTAGCCTTGGACGAAACGTCAGGGATAGAAGAGCTCCATGGACCTTGAGCATTTTAGCCACCAACAGAAAAGGAGATTTTGCGCTATTTTATGTAGTGAACTCTTGTTTAACCAGTAGCATGCAAGGATGTTGTTTCCAAGTGGATGGCGTTGTCGCACGTCAGCAAAATGCCGAGCTGTAAGCTGCACTTCCTTCCACCGGACTAGAGGCCTTGTGGCATACTGCGCCATATTAAGAACATTCTTTACCCATTACATCATATGTGTTAGACACATCTACCCTTAACTTTTTTCAAAGCTGGAAATTCTCGTAGACAATAATAAGTTTGGGAAACTAATGAGTCTGGAACACCTTTCCCAGCTCGTAATAAGCTCCCTCAGTTTCAAACCTGTTACTACGTAAAATAATTTTCTTAGCTATTCTCAATCACATTTTATCAATTCTCACATTTTATTAATAACTGGTCTATCATTTTTTTTTTTTTGGGTCATCAGTCTACTGACTGGTTTGATGCGGCCCGCACAAATTCCTTTCCTGTGCTAACCTCTTCGTCTCAGAGTAGCACTTGCAACCTACGTCCTCAATTATTTGCTTGACGTATTCCAATCTCTGTCTTCCTCTACAGTTTTTACCCTCTGCAGCTCCCTCTAGTACCATGGAAGTCATTCCCTCATGTCTTAGCAGATGTCCTATCATCCTGTCCCTTCTCATTATCAGTGTTTTCCACATATTCCTTACCTCTCCGATTCTGCGTAGAACCTCCTCATTCCTTACCTTATCGGCCCACCTAATTTTCAACATTCGTCTATAGCACCACATCTCAAATGCTTCGATTCTCTTCTGTTCCGGTTTTCCCACAGTCCATGTTTCAAATGGCTCTGAGCACTATGCGACTTAACTTGCGAGGTGCCGGGGCTAGCAGTGTTTTTTAACACTCAATTCTTAGAGAAATTACATATGTACATGATGCTCTAAGCCCCCCCTATTCTAACTCCAACTTTTTCTGTTGCACAAGGATAAAAAAAATACGCGAACTGACTCTAATCAATCCTGCCAGTGGAGTAGAAGAGAGTTTGGCACCTGCAATAATTTAATTTGATAAATAAGTTAATTAAACGAAGGTTTCATTAACATAGTGAGGAATGATGGGGTTGCTCTACCTATTAACAGAATGAAAGTTCTGTCCAAAATAACAATATGATTTATTAAGACTAAACACAAAATAATAAACAACAACACATGAAACATTAACAATACATCAAATTGGCTCTAATTGGATACTTCAACAAACGCTGTGAATGTGAAGTTGTCCCTAAACTAGATTGTGAGGATTATGACAAAGTGATATGTGCAGCCAATTCCTAGCAACTCAATTCTTAGAGAAAACACATAGCCAACCCAACATTAATTGCTGCTACCCAAGACAGAACAAAGTTAGAAAAAGACGAACAGGCGCGCTCTGCTGAGCTCTGATTATCACCTAGGAAAATCCCTATCTGCCGGTGCTGCGGACATACATTACCAAACCGACTTCTTGACTCCCAGGACACGATCTGCCGTACCGGAGCCGTTGGCTGGTTGCTTCGACGTCCTCGACCGATAGGCGAGAGCCAACTCATCACAAGAGCACCCGTACCAAAAACCGAACACAGAACATTCCCGCCCCCACGACAGTGGCCGTGGTTAAACGTTCCAATCAGCAACTCGAAAACCGGCGGAAAATTCCACTCCATTGCCGGAACGCTACCATTCCACCAATGGAGATCCTTGGCGCCAATTTCTGCGCCGATCTTGCTACGTCACGGAGCTATGCCCTGAGCAAGCCAATCACAGTTTCTATTTTGCAGAAAGTGCGGGAATTTTCCCGCCACAGCTGCCTGGGCACACAAGTCATTCCCACGCCTCGCTGGTAGCCCGCCAGAAAGTGTTTTCGCTAAGTTTCTGCGAAGTAACAGAACCTCTAGCCCAGCCGCTACTTCAAGCTCTGCGGGTGTGCCTCTTGACAATGTCGGTGTCTGCAAAGCATTCACTCGACTTCCTCACACCCATCGGCTTAAAGCTTTCCAGATCAGCAGAGCCCGCCTGTCACCGGACCACCCGGGTGACGAGAGACGCTGCGTGGGAAGTCCGCGTGTGAAGGAATAGCAACTTTCCACCGCATGCAATTAGAGAGGAGAATCGTAAGATAGAAATATGAGAGGGGGCTCATGCCACCTCTCATAGCCCCTACGCCATTTTAGATTGTAATTGGTGAGCGGTTGGCTCACTGAGGAGCAAGGTAGTGAGTCAATCGCCCAAGAACAATCTCGCAAACTGGCTGCACATGCCGCACTCTATAAAGAAAATAATTGCAACTGAAATATGCAGCTCTTAGAGGGAGGATTATTTATGATGTAGCCAACTTCACCTTCTTAATATGGAACACTAACACTCACATCACACATCCATACCCAGGGAGCCCCTTCCAAACACCGATTCACACAGACATTCACTCTCTAAATATGGCCCGGGCATGTGAGCCAAATATGGAGCAATTTATTCTTTACAATCAGAGTTGGAGTGCTCCGCAATTAAATGCCCAAGATGTTACAACAATTTTAATCATTAAACTAACCTGAACTCACTCACACATGATACTATTTAAGTTAACAATCTCTTTGTGAGCTTTCAGAATCTAATTACAACCTCTGATTCATTCTGTCTCCCTGCAGCAAGAATAACCTTTACAAAATGTTCCCTGAACTGATGGTCCATTCACAATGACAGTGGTGGTATCTGCTTCAGTTTATGGGGACTTCAGGCACACTGTTTCCATACACTCAACAATAAATACAAGATACAAAAAAAACATGGTGTGGAGAACAATACAGTAATTTGTAATAAGAATTACAGTGTAAAACAAACACATACAAGGTATCACATACATTACAAAAACAACACTAGAGAAAGAAATTTAAAAAAAACAAGGTTCATGGGACATTAAGTTGTGCGTGCACGTTGCACACTGTTCACGACTGTGCTGAGAATGAGGCACCAAATCACATTGTTAGAAATGTTCGAAGCACTTCACAAATTCATTAGTTTCTCTGAGGGGGTTGGCATGTTGAGTCATATGCATTGATGCACGTGGTTCCATGTCTTGAGCATTGGAGGGGGGCTTTTGGGATGGGGCCACAGTACTGACATCACATAGGGCTAAACGTCGGGTGTTGTTGCTACGTTGTTGCAACAGCAATAGGGAGTGCTGGAGCGTCTGCAGTACGCTGTTGAGATTGTAGTCAGACCCACGCATATGATCACGGCAGTACGGTAGGAAAACACAGTGATATGCTCTCCTCATGTCGATTAATTGTCTCTGAGGTCTACGTGTTGGGATACATCACTAGTCTAGGTCTCTTCTCTCGCTGGACAGTACTTTACGTTTCCCAATATTGCAGTTCGACGAGGGATGATGGCACGTGGAGTGACTCCACAAGTGTGTGAGGTCATCCATACAGGATCGAACTAGGAGCGACGATTGCTAAAACTGCTCTCTAATAGAGAGGAGAAGTTAGAAATGAGACCATACATTTGTTAGTGTGGCACGATACTGCTTTGTGTATGCAGATCGGCCAATGCTAGTGAGTTGTAAAAACCCAAACAGGTGAGTATATAGCGTCCCTTTCTGTCCTGAGGCACATGATATGTGATCTTCTTCGTGTACTCACGACAACGTGGCCTGCCGCAGGGAATCCCTCCAAACGGCCGCCGCGACCGGAGAGCTAGCGGGCTGTCGCGCGTGGGTCGCGTGTCAGTGTCAACAGCCAGCCTCACTTTCGCTTGTGGCCCGGCGAGGATCCCGCCTAATCCCTCAGGTACACGGCCCGGTGACTGTCAGCTTGTAGGACCGGACGCCCTCGCTCCCCTCACGTCAGGTAGCGCGCCCTCCTCCTGCAGGTAGCCGATGACCTCCGGCTGGCCTCTGGATTGCCACGATCCCCGTCATCTGCACAATTCTTACAAAAATCCTATGCCTAACTTTTCCCCATGACCTTCTATTTTATAATAAATTTACATAACGATACATTGATGGTCTGTCATTTCAGACACTGTAATTTTAATTTTATAGTTATTTATCTGTAGCTATCATAACAAAAAATGGAAATAATTTATCTTGATATTTGTGTAGAGACCGATCTCAGTATTGTACATGGTGTGTGATAACTGATGTTATGTAATGGATGAACCACTAAATGTGCGGGCCCGCACTAATATTACTATTAATTATATAGATCGACAGTAGACATGCTCAAGAATTAACTACCATTTGCCAACGATCTACATTCCATGTCTTTTAATTAAATTATGTTGTTACGCAGGTCTAAGTTTTACTGAGCTATAAAGAACATGCAACTATGCTACTTTCGCTCGCCAGTCTTCCCTCCATCTCGGGTGTGTGGTTTGATGACCTGAAAAATAGCATCCCAACAGGCGCGCGCCACACTTGTGGTAGAAAACCCCCACAATATTAATCTAGTTATTGTTAAATCCTACAGTTTAACTTATCCTAGTATAACGTACTTTCCCTTTTATTTATTTATTTATTTATTTTATTTATTTATATTTTTTTTGTTTACCTTATACAATACTCTTACATAATTCCTGTTACGTTGAGATGTCTCGCTGCTCGCCGCTATTGACGACAGTGATGTGCGCGCCGTACGACATGACATCCAAGTTTTCATTACGCCTCACTGAAACTCCGGAGACTGGGTTAGCCATGGCTATACAAGACAATAAATTTATAGTTGAACTTAATTTTGTATGTGATGCAGTCTTAGCAATGAAAGCGCACCTTTCCAGAGGCAATGTAATTTGACCCAGCCAAGTCTGGTTCCTGTTGAGGATTCAGTCGCCCACCACACGCCAGCTACACAGTATGTCACGAATATCCTAGTATGAGTCACTGGTTATTCATCTGTGACAGTCGCAAGCAGCATGCTAAATCCCCAACCAGCACATTGGCATGGTAGGCTTTATGCCCGCATTTCTACCGTCTAGGGCACCATTGGAGTCAAACGCTCACAGGTTCACCCCGACTTGCAAGACAACGATGCTGGCGCAGCTCTGCAAAAACTATACTGCCAATATTCATCCTCAAAATCACGCAATATACCACAATCTTGCGGTGCACTGACGCGTGCCTGCAAGCATTGGTATGAACGTCTCACGAACTGGCTGTGGCCGCTATGGAGCGTATCACGACTTCTCAGAACGCTTCTAAGAGCACGTTCTTGTATGCGCCCGTTTGTGCGACGTCTTTATCCCTTAACATGGACACCAGATAGGAAAGGACAAAAACATTGCTCATGGAAAGGTAGTGCCTCTTATCGCAACGACAGAGGAGATCCCGAACATAGACAAAAATTAACAGCAGTACATTCTTATGCGAGAAAACGCAGCGTGTTATTACTTTAATTAACAATCTTAATCTATTAATGCGACGAGTATTGTTCCCCGAAGAAAAGTTCATATCTTTGCCTATTCTACTATGTACACCACTTACACTACTACTATAGCAAGGTTCATGTATTTGCCCATTCTACTATGTACACCACTTACACTACTACTATTCCACGAACTCCTTTATGTGAGAGATGTGGTGGAGTCCTATGGACTTCTTTCCTTTCAGCGTCTCCAATTCATAAGCATTGTGATGAGCTGCTCTCCTTATACGGTACGGGCCGTTGTAAACAGAATAGAATTTTTGGCATTTCATTTTTTGTTTGTTCGAAAGTCGGAAAGACTTAACGAGCACCTTTTGTCCAATTTGGAAGTGTCGTAGACGAGCTCCCCTGTCGGCACGTCTCTTCCTGACCTCTGCTGCAGCCCGTATCCTCTTGAGAGCCAAATCCACTATGGCTTGGTGCTACGTTCGCGATCTTGGTGGGAAGTTTACGACCTTGGTTATCAAGTCCTTAGGAATCCGGTTTTTCAGTACTGTAATGGGTGCCAATTTTGTTATCCCATGGGGTGCCTCATTGATCACCTCCTGGAACTCTTTAAGGAAAACGTCCCATGTCGTGTGCTGTTTGTTACAGTACAACCGGCACAAGTTTCCGAGTTCTTTAATAACCCGTTCTGCAGCATTCGAGCTCGGATGGTGCGAAGATATAAAAATGGGATCAATTTTACATCGACGCAACGTCTCCTTCCAAGTTTTTGACTTAAACTGTGGCCCGTTATCAGAAATAATTTTACTCACATGACCAACCTGTTGTAGGAAATCCCGGATTAGGGCTCGTGATACAGTTCGTCCTGTCGCCCTCTTCAGTGGCGTAAAGGTAACGTATTTGGACGTTAGTTCAACAAACACTAATACGTAAGTATATCCTCTTCTTGTTCTTGGCAAAGGTCCCATCAAATCTGTTGCTGCTAATTGTCTTAATTTTGTCGGTACGATTGGGTATAATGGTGCCTGCATGCTCACAGTGGTGTGCTTAGCCTTTTGGCAGTCTTTACACACCGACAGTACCCTCCGTATTCGACGCTCCATGTTTCGAAAGTAACACATGGTCCTTAGCTTGAGATTGCACTTGCGTGGTCCGAAGTGTCCATAGCTGAGGTGAGTATGCCATATAACCTTGTTTATTAGGTGTTCAGGGATGCATACCCCCCATTCAGTGTCATTGGCATAATTTCGGTGGAAAATTATGCCTTTCTGCAAGAGGTAGAACTGCCTGATGGTGGCGTGTCTTCTGTCTATCCATTTCTGTTTCAATAACACTAGGGCAGGGTCCTTGTCTTGCTCCTTCTTGATGTCCTGCATACTACAGGTAATAAAATTTTCAAAGGCTACTTTCTGCATATAAAAAAGGCAGTAGTGATTTTCCTCCAGATCTTCTTCCATGTTGTGCTCAAATCCGATCGGTGACCGTGACAAGGCGTCTGCAATAATGTTCTGACTGCCGGGAATATATTCTATCGAAAAGTTGTACTGCTGCAGATATGATGCCCACCTAATGAGCCGCCTGTGATTAAGCTTTGCAGTCATCAAGAACTCGAGTGCCTTGTGGTCTGTGTAGACCCTCGTCTTGCGACCAAACAGAAGGTATCTGAATTTTTCAAACGCCCATACAATAGCCAGCGCCTCTAACTCGGTTACTGAGTAATTCCTCTCACTCTTGGCTAGTACTCTGCTACCAAACGCAATTGTCTTCCACACCCTGTTTCCTTCATGTACATAGTCTTGGAACACCATGACACCCAGACCTGAGTATGAACTGTCCGTTACTATGCAAAGCTCTTCTGCTAAGTTAGGGTGTGATAGGATGGGTGCTTGTAATAATGCGAATTTTAATGCTTTCCATTCGGATTCGGCCGCCTCATCCCATTCCCAAGGAATCTTCTTTCCTGTAAGTTGATGCAACCTAGGACTGCTCTGAGTTTTGACATGTATAAAGCGGTTGTAAAAATTTATGATCCCCAAGAACCCCCTTAACTGCTTCTTTGTCGTAGGAATGGGAAACTTTTCAATCGCTTCGATCTTTTCGGGATTTGGCGCAATGCCCTCACCCGTGATGATATGTCCTAGAAATTTGACAGAGGACGTCCCAAAATTCGATTTTTCGATATTGATAGTCACTCCGTATTCCTTGAATGTCGCAAGGAGTTCACCGAGGACCGCATTGTGCTCTCCCCAAGATTTCTCCGCGATCAGCAAATCGTCCACATAGCTGGTGACATGACGTTTCAAATTATCGCTTAGTATGCCGTCCTGTCCCCGAATGAATGCGGCAGACGAAATGTTCAAACCAAATGGGAGACGACGAAACCGGTAACATCTTCCAAATGCTAAAAAGGCTGTGTACTGTCTGCAATTTGGATGGAGCTCGATCTGCCAGAAACTCGATTTTAGATCAACTGATGAGAAGATTGATATTCCATGGAAATTTTGTAAGAGTTCCTCCAGTCGTTCCGGTCTGTCTGTTTCGGGTTCTATTATGGTATTAATTTGTCACGAGTCCAAGACTAAACGAATACTACCATCTGCCTTCTCGACTACTCTTAACGGGTTATTATAGGCTGAAGTCGTAGGTTCTATTATTCCTTCACTCAGCATTCGCGCAATTTCAGCTGCTACTTTCTGTCGATATGCCAAGGGGATTGGATAGGGTGGCACACGAAACTGGTTGTGCGGACGTACACGAAATTCATATTGGAAGTTCTTTATTGATCCTGTCTTGGGAAGGAAGACCTCCGCATGTTCTACTAGTAATTTATGAAGTTCTTTGCGGTGGTCGCACCTTATATTCTTTATTGCTTCCACTTTTTCTTCTATTTTCTCCTTTATTTCTCCCATTATTCCGACTTCATTCTCATCCGTGTCCTCTCCCCTACCCGCAACGTCGACCTGTTCTTCCTTTCTGTCTTTCAGACACGCATAGTTTATCCGTACACAGTTAGACGGTAGTTGAGCTGGGATCAGCTGGTCGTCGAACTTAATGTGGATGGGATTCCCTTTCCTCAAAACCACCTCACCTCGTCCTAGATCAACTATCGCTTCATGTTCATTTAGGAAGTCCGTTCCTATTATCATGTCGATCGCCAGATTTGGCACGATCCAGAAGTTAGACTCTATTTTGTGTCCTTGGCAGGAGAATTCCAGTCTTGTTTGTTGGGTGACCTCCGTACATTTACCCGCTAATGCCCCTTTTATTTTGGTTTTCTTAACCGATAGGACAGGCCAGTCCATCTCCTGAGAGCACCTCTTGTATGCTGCCTCAGATATTGCTGTTATGTAGCTTCCACTATCTATTATCGCATTCATACTCTTTTCAGCTATTGCTACTGTGATAAGAGGCTGCCGATCTTGTCGAGGAGTTGCTTTATGTTCCTCGAGCAGGATTTCTGATAAATCTTCGTAATGTATCATCCGTAGTTGGCCAGGTCCGAGATTACGTGCGAAATTCCGGCGGCCTGTGTTCGCACTAGTCTGGCGTCAATCCCTTGTTAAGCTCCCCCTCCTCTGACGTGCATTAGGATTTGCGGGTCTAGTTTCAATCTCCTGGTTCCACTGTTGTCCTTGGTTTCGCTCTCTCCAATTACGGTCGCTTTGCCGTTCGTTATTCCTCCTATCCCAGATTCCTTGTCTAGATTGACCCCGCTCCCTGACGTTCTGGTTTCCGTGTCTTTGGTTTCCATAACCTTGAATAGCGTAACCTTGACTTCCGTAACCCTGGTTTCCTAACTGACCAGTGCGATTATGCGATCTGTTGTCGTCTTCCCTTCCTGGCCCGTGGTATTTGTTACTTTGCCCCTTCTTCCTGTCCTTTGCGTCTTCTTTATCAAAGACTACTTCGAGTTCGCGCAATAGACTCTTGAATGCTTCTATGTCAGATCCACACTTGCCGACAAGTGTCTGTTGGTACCTAACTGGCAATTTGGAAAAGCAAAATTTAATGATTTCTCCGTTGCTATATGGACTATCTAAAAATTGATTCTTCTTGAGTAACTCATCAAGAAATTTGGTTGCGCTCCTATACCCGGACACTTCCAGTTCAGGACAAAATATTATTTCCTCTTTAATCCTGTCCTGCGTTTCCTTTGACTAGTAGGTCCGCAGGAATGCACCAACAAATTCCTGATAAGTCCGACACGTCACTGCTACACCCCGCATCTTTTCCGCGGCTTGGCCTTCGATGTGTCCACACATGAATTCTAATTTTGCCTGGGTTGGCCATGATGTCGGTAATGAATTTGTAAACTGCATCACCCAGCTCTTCGGATGCATTGACCCTCCATTTTCTTTGAACTTCTGGAATTTAAGTATCGACAGGAAATGATTCTGATCAAAATCCTGTCTGATCCTTGCACTGGTGTTGTCACTCGTTTCCGATACTTGCACGTCTGCTGAGTGTCCTGTTCTATCTTGGTGATAACTGTGATGTGCTACCTCTGTATCACAGTGGAAGTGGCACTCAGAATTCACAAGTGGGCTACAATTATTGGAGCTATTACTCACTGTTTCTGCGTGTGCATTGTTAGTTCCGCACTCGGTCATTGGGCTAGAGCACGGCGGGCTTTTCCTCGGAGACACAATTCTGTGTACTCCATCATTGGTATCCGAACGCGCAGTGCTCGTGTGCCCGTTTTGCTCTAGTTTTGCTATCCGACTCTCTACTTCTTCCATTCATTTCGTGTTGTTCGCAACCGCGATATTACCCTGAGTTTTTAAGAACGCTAGGGATTTTGAGTGGGATTGTGTTGTACGTCGCAAGCGCCCTGCGAGTTTAGAAGTTGCTTCCGCGACTTTCAGTGCCCCTATTGCTGCCGTTTTGGCCAGGCCTGCTACTTTTTGTGCAGCCATTGACATTTGTTTTACTTCTCCACATTCTTTCTTTATTGTTAGTAATTCCCCACGAATTTCCCCTATATGCGAAATTATTGCCTCAGTGTCCTTCTTACGCTGTTCGTCAGCTTCTTCTTTCTCCTTCTTACGTTGTTTCTCCTCTTCTTCCTTCTCCCTCTTACGCTGTTCGTCAGCTTCTTCCTTCTCCTTCTTACGTTGTTTCTCCTCTTCTTCCTTCTCCCTCTTACGCTGTTCGTCAGCTTCTTCCTTCTCCTTCTTACGTTGTTTCTCCTCTTCTTCCTTCTCCCTCTTATGCTGTTCGTCAGCTTCTTCCTTCTCCCTCTTACGTTGTTTCTCATCTTCTTCCTTCTCCTTCTTACGTTGTTCGTCAGCTTCTTCTTTCATTGATCGTAGGAAGCTCAGTATAGGGTTAATGTCATCATTTTGATACTCGTCACACATGGGTGATGTAACTCTGGACACCTGGGCGCTAGAGCTCTGACGTGGCCGAGCTGGCCCCTGTCTGCTCTCGTTCGTTTGATTATAAACTTCTGCTACCGTCTCGATCTGTGTGTCTCTGTTTCATCCTCTACCTCACTATCATAATCACGGCCGCAACGCTGCTCTAAGATCGCGTCCAAATCACCTTCCTCATCAATGACCCTGGCGTCCTGTCCTGCTAAAAATGTGCCCATCTCATCTCCGAACCTATTCCCGTCGGTAAACTGCCCCTTATCCATTATGCTATCCTCTTTTGTTTTAGCGTCGCTCGATAATAGTCGTGCCTTACTTCTCGTTATCATTCATGAAAAACAAATTTATCTAAAATGCACAATAAAATTAATCTACTTCATATATTTTTACACATAGACATAAAGTTTCAACAACGTCGCTCCAACGCTGTAATTATACGCACGATTTGTTGTGGTACAGAAACCGCACACAAACCCAACAAAGTGTGACGTGATACGGACACACCATCAAAGGAACACAAAAACAATGACCAAAAAAAAATATATATACACTGAAAACAAAAACAGTAATCATGCGCCGCTACTTAAAACTAAACGCGGAACTACCAGAAAAAAACGTGGGTATCAATCAATAAAAAAAATTAAGCAAAAAAAATTCTGAGTGTCCCTACTACTAATAATACTTGCTTATCAGAAGATTCACAGGGAAGATCCGAGGCTAAGGGTCGCCATTTTATGCGAGGTGCCGGGGCTAGCAGTGTTTTTTAACACTCAATTCTTAGAGAAATTACATATGTACATGATGCTCTAAGCCCCCCCTATTCTAACTCCAACTTTTTCTGTTGCACAAGGATAAAAAAAATACGCGAACTGACTCTAATCAATCCTGCCAGTGGAGTAGAAGAGAGTTTGGCACCTGCAATAATTTAATTTGATAAATAAGTTAATTAAACGAAGGTTTCATTAACATAGTGAGGAATGATGGGGTTGCTCTACCTATTAACAGAATGAAAGTTCTGTCCAAAATAACAATATGATTTATTAAGACTAAACACAAAATAATAAACAACAACACATGAAACATTAACAATACATCAAATTGGCTCTAATTGGATACTTCAACAAACGCTGTGAATGTGAAGTTGTCCCTAAACTAGATTGTGAGGATTATGACAAAGTGATATGTGCAGCCAATTCCTAGCAACTCAATTCTTAGAGAAAACACATAGCCAACCCAACATTAATTGCTGCTACCCAAGACAGAACAAAGTTAGAAAAAGACGAACAGGCGCGCTCTGCTGAGCTCTGATTATCACCTAGGAAAATCCCTATCTGCCGGTGCTGCGGACATACATTACCAAACCGACTTCTTGACTCCCAGGACACGATCTGCCGTACCGGAGCCGTTGGCTGGTTGCTTCGACGTCCTCGACCGATAGGCGAGAGCCAACTCATCACAAGAGCACCCGTACCAAAAACCGAACACAGAACATTCCCGCCCCCACGACAGTGGCCGTGGTTAAACGTTCCAATCAGCAACTCGAAAACCGGCGGAAAATTCCACTCCATTGCCGGAACGCTACCATTCCACCAATGGAGATCCTTGGCGCCAATTTCTGCGCCGATCTTGCTACGTCACGGAGCTATGCCCTGAGCAAGCCAATCACAGTTTCTATTTTGCAGAAAGTGCGGGAATTTTCCCGCCACAGCTGCCTGGGCACACAAGTCATTCCCACGCCTCGCTGGTAGCCCGCCAGAAAGTGTTTTCGCTAAGTTTCTGCGAAGTAACAGAACCTCTAGCCCAGCCGCTACTTCAAGCTCTGCGGGTGTGCCTCTTGACAATGTCGGTGTCTGCAAAGCATTCACTCGACTTCCTCACACCCGTCGGCTTAAAGCTTTCCAGATCAGCAGAGCCCGCCTGTCACCGGACCACCCGGGTGACGAGAGACGCTGCGTGGGAAGTCCGCGTGTGAAGGAATAGCAACTTTCGTAATCGTAAGATAGAAATATGAGAGGGGGCTCATGCCACCTCTCAAACTTCTGAGGTCATCAGTCGCCTAGAACTTAGAACTAATTAAACCTAACTAACCTAAGGACAACACACACATCCATGCCCGAGACAGGATTCGAACCTGCGACCGTAGCGGTCACGCGGTTCCAGACTGAAGCGCCTTTAACCGCACGGCCACACCGGCCGGCAGTCCATGCTGTACTCCAGACGTACATCCTCAGAAATTTCTTCCTCAAATTAATGCCGGTATTTGATATTAGTAGACTCCTCTTGGCCAGAAATGCCTTTTTTGCCATACCGAGTCTGCTTTTGATGTCCTCCTTGCTCCGTCCGTCATTGGTTATTTTACTGCCTAGGTAGCAGAATTCCTTAACTTCATTGACTTCGTGACCATCAATCCTGATGTTAAGTTTCTCGCTGTTCTCATTTCTACTACTTCTCATTACCTTCGTCTTTCTCCGATTTACTCTCAAACCATACTGTGTACTCATTAGACTGTTCATTCCGTTCAGCAGATCATTTAATTCTTCTTCACTTTCACTCAGGATAGCAATGTCATCAGCGAATCGTATCATTGATATCCTTTCACCTTGTATTTTAATTCCACTCCTGAACCTTTCTTTTATTTCCATCATTGCTTCCTCGATGTACAGATTGAAGAGTAGGGGCGAAAGGCTACAGCCTTGTCTTACACCCTTCTTAATACGAGCACTTCGTTCTTGATCGTCCACTCTTATTATTTCCTCTTGGTTGTTGTACATATTGTATATGACCCGTCTCTCCCTATAGCTTACCCCCACTTTTTTCAGAATCTCGAACAGCTTGCACCACTTTATATTGTCGAACGCTTTTTCCAGGTCGACAAATCCTATGAAAGTGTCCTGATTTTTCTTTAGCCTTGCTTCCATTATTAGCCGTAACGTCAGAATTGCCTCTCTCGTCCCTTTACTTTTCCTAAAGCCAAGCTGATCGTCACCTAGCGCATTCTCAATTTTCTTTTCCATTCTTCTGTATATTATTCTTGTAAGCAGCTTCGATGCATGAGCTGTTAAGCTGATTGTGCGATAATTCTCGCACTTGTCAGCTCTTGCCGTCTTCGGAATTGTGTGGATGATGCTTTTCCGAAAGTCAGATGGTATATCGCCAGACTCATATATTCTACACACCAACGTGAATAGTCGTTTTGTTGCCACTTCCCCAATGATTTTAATTTATTACCACTTTTCATATCTCGACACATGGTTACCCTTTTCCCAGAAGCTGTGATATATAATTAAGTAGTAAACCGAAAATATAATAAATTCGCCATATCGAGGCCCTTTGCCATCTAAGGAGATATCTTCACTTATCAGATATTCCTTGTTTAGATGGGAGCCATCTGAAGTTCCAATTGAGGGACAGTTGACACCGATACTGTTGTTACCTTCCCTCGTCAATACGGGGCAGTTCAGCGAGGCCCGCCCCGGTAGCTGAGTGCTGCCGGCACAGTAGCTCATCGTGTTCAGTCAGAGAGCTGCTCGCCCTCTGTAATAAAAAAAAATGAGTAAAGGAATCGATGATCAGCAAGAACGGATGTCTTATGACATCCGCGCAGACCAAACGCAACGAACAATACCGAGCAAAATGAGAAAAAAAGGCGGTCAGCGCGACTGAATGTCAATCCTAAGGGCCCGGGTTCGATTCCCGGCTGGGTCGGAAATTTTCTCCGCTCAGGGACTGGGTGTTGTGTTGTCCTGATCATCATCATTTAATCTCCATCGACGTGCAAGTCGCCGAAGTGGCGTCAAATAGAAAGACTTGCACCCGGCGAACGGTCTACCCGTCGGAGGGCCCTAACCACACGACATTTATTTATTTTAGTTCAGTGAGATTTTCTCTAGTCGCCATCAGATGGATCAATTAGCAGCTTATTATGCAGCGTGTTATAATTTTGTACCACAGGTGTGGTGGTCATGATATCGAAACTATCATAACGAGTGAAATATAAAATAAATATTTTGGCGACAAAAACAAAATTTATTAGCACCAAACATGGTCACAGATACGCCAGAGGACTTCTCTTCTAAAGTAATGAAACTGTTCTTCGGCTATTACCTAATCTTTTTCTCTACCTATTCTTGTGTGTATTTTGGACAGCAAATTATGATTTGCTAGACGATTATCGTCTGGTACCCTCCTTATATATGTGCACATGCCTTCTTCGCTAATGAGATGTTAATGTTAGTCTGGAACTGTCATGGGAAGTCTCCCGTTTCTTAGATACTTGACATCAACTAAAGTATAGCCTCCCTTTAGCAGTGTCCCTGCCTAGTGAGGAATGGAATCAAAATCCATAACTGGTGGCTTGTGTAACTTCGTACTTCACATTTTGCTCAGTGTGAAACACGTATGAGCTTATTAGTAATGAAAGTCATTTATTTGAATTTTTTATTCAGACTGAATTTTTTGAGTCGAAATTCATGCAGCAGTGCCTTCTTTTCTTAGAGTGTTTTCGACTGCTGTAGTTACCAAACACAATTTCTTTCGGTTTCCTCTTGAAATGTAAACATTATTTAGAGATTTTAATATTCCACGTGTACAGCTGAACTGTAACACATTACAGTCTGACTAATAGTGCTAGTTGATTCAAGATGATTGGCAGATAGAAGCAAAGGCATTTTCACAAAGCTGAGTTATTTTCATGTAACTGTTTCTGAAATTTTACAGGCATTATACGCAGTATCGTTTTCAAACGGTAACAAATATGCATTTTCGTTTTGTCATAGTTTTCACGTTTTCTGAATACTTTTTATTTTATTTATTTCGAGTCAAAAACATTACAACAATATTTACAATATATACAATATAACAAATCAGGTCAAATCATAAAAGAACAAACTAAACGGTATTAGCCCAAAATTGTGCAACGGCAGCAGCATTGTCTGAAACATCAACAAGCTCTTGTGTGGAACATGATACAGGACATCTAGGACAGTTAATTAAATGTTTGGTTGTCTGTTCTTCTCCGCAGTCACACAAGGTGGAAGATTCCTTCATGAAGCCCCATTTAAACAGATTGTCCTTAGTTCGTCCGACGCCACTCCTGAGCCGATTTAGAGACTTCCACACTGTCCAGACTTGATTTCCACCAGGAGGAAGGGTCTCAGAAGGAGTCATCCAATCGTTACTGTCAGATTTTGCTGTCCACTGAGATAGTCTGGCTGCTCCAGTCCGACCGGTGAGGGGTGTAGTAGTTCTCATGAAGCTCCTCCTAGATTTGAGTCTACTAATTGGTAGCTGGTATCCATGTAGCAGGTGATCGGTGTTATGATCTGCTTTATGTCTCTCAAGTTTGGCTGCGACTTCACGCCTTATGTCTGGAGGAGCAATACCTGCTAGTTTATGGAGTTTATCAATAGGTGTAGCTTTGAGGCATCCCGTTACTGTCCTGCAGGTTTCGTTCAGGGCCACATCAACCTGCTTTGCATGAGATGACTTGTACCATACAGGACATGCGTATTCAGCTGCGGAATAACACAAGGCCAAGGCTGATGTTCTTAGTAGTTTGGGATCTGCACCCCAAACGCTGCCAGTGAGCTTCCGCAGGATGTTGTTACGAGCAGCAACTTTCTGCTTGGTGTTAGTGCAGTGTTTTCTGTAGGTCAACGTTCGATCTAAGGTGACACCCAGATATTTGGGGTAGAAACAATGTTCAAGCTCTTGATCTTCCCAAAACACTGTAAGTTTTCTATAGGCCTCTCGATTGCGTAGGTGGAAAGCACAAACTTGAGTTTTAGCAGGGTTCGGTCTTAAGTTATTGACTCTGTAGTACTCAGATAGGTCCTTGAGAGCAACAGTAAGCTGGTTTTCTACTGTGTCAAAATCTCTGGCTTGTGTGACTAAGGCAAGATCATCTGCATAGATGAAACTCTTTGTAAGAGAAGGTTGAGGCTGGTCATTTGTAAATATGTTGAACAATATGGGGGAAAGGACACTACCCTGAGGCAAGCCATTCCTTTGACTTCTCCATCTACTCTTTCTTCCTTGGAACTCCACATAGAATCGCCGGTTTTCCAAAAGTGTCTGCACAGTTCTGGTGAAATTAATGTCTCTAGTGATGTAGTAGACTTTGTGCAATAATTGTCGATGTTGAATGGTGTCATATGCTGCTGTGAGATCCACGAAGACAGCCCCGGAAATGTATCCTTTTTCATATCCCTCTTCAATATGTTCAGTCAGATTAAGGACTTGTGCTGTACAATTCTTTCCAGGTCGGAAACCTGCTTGTTGAGGTATGAGTTGTTTTTCAACAATGGGAGTGAGTCTATTTAGCAACATTCTTTCATAGATTTTATACAAATGGCAAAGGAGCGAAATCGGTCGGTAGTTCTTGGGATCAGCTGCACCCTTTCCAGGTTTTAGTAAGGGAATAACTTTAGTTTTCCTCCAGATGGCAGGGATCTGTTTCCGCTTCAGACAACCATTATAGAATTGCAGAAGCCATCTTTCCGTGATGGGACCAATATGTTTAATTTGCTCAATCATTAGGTCGTCTAGACCAGGCGCTTTACCATTTTTGCATTTCTGAATTGCGGTTCTGAGTTCTTGTAAGATGAAGTCATTTGATATATGGTTGTTTTCACGTTCAGGTTCTCTTTTGAGTTTTGTTCTATCTTTAGAACAATTGACCCTTCCATTCTGAACTAGATGATGAGCAATTTGATCTGGTGCAATGTTTGCATGGCCATGATTGTGGACAGGGTCGTTGTTCAGGCGTCGCAGCAACTGCCAGGCTTTCTGACTGCTTTTAGACATATCAAGGTTCTCGAGTAGCTCTATCCATCGTTCTTTTTTGGATTTGGCTAAGGCTGAGGATAAATTTTGGCCAGCAGTTAAGGTTTCAATGCTGTAAGGATTATCATTGAAAAGTTGGATATAGTTATGTAGATGCTTCACGGATTCTTCTGTCAAGCCAGGTATGTAGTTAACTCGACAGCCTCTGGGAGTTGAGAGTCTTGAGCATCTTTTCACGGCTTCTACAAACTCATCATAGTTGGAAACTGAGGGTTCTATGCGTGAAACTTCTGAGTCAAGGAGATCAGCAAACTTCTGCCAGTCTGCTTTCTTGAAATTGTATCGCCTTCGGAATGATGTGATTCTAGGAGTAATGGCTGCAAACACTTGGCAGCCTATGGGGCGGTGTTGAGTATTTGGTATCGGATTTAGAACAGTTTTTCTGCATTGGTGAGCTATGTTCTCGCTAACAAAAATTAAGTCGGGGTTATACCCACGTTTCCAACGCCCACTGTTAAAAGATGGTGGGAGTTTATTATCATGGACAAGATTAAGATGGTTGGTATCAGCCCAAGTCAAAACTGCTTCACCATTACTGTCGTCCTCAGCATAACCCCAAACACTGCTATGACTATTGAAATCTCCAACAATAAAGTGAGCTTGTTGATTGGTGTAGTTGTCTGTAGGTGAAAATTGGAAATCTGCTCCTGGGGGTTTGTAAATTGACGACACAATACAACCATTCAGTTCTACAGACAGTATTTCAATATTGTTGAATTCTGTAAGTGAGGTAGAGAGAACAGCTATATCGTTCCTCACAAAGATAGCACTGCCATATTGTCTATGGGGTCGCTCAACTGCCAGTTTCATCCCAAGGATTTTTGGTCTTCTCATGGTGTCATCTCGATGGGTTTCTTGTATACATAAAATATCACACCTAGGTTCCTTGGCAATATGTTGCAGGAGTTCTTCTTTGGCAACAGACAATCCTTCTATGTTGATTGATACAATCACAAGGTGAGGTCTTGATAAAGACCTTTGGTTTCCATTCATAGTGAAACCTATAATGCAATGCTTTTGGAATGCTGACGTTCAGTTCAGTACTGGAGAATCTAGTCCAGTACCTATGCAGGGGCACCACGTGCAGGAGTCAGCTTCACCCCCTTCTGAATACTTATGTCTGTAAAGTACAATATTTTATCACGTGTTCGTAGGTACACTATCTTCTAGGTAGAACATTCACCTCTACACTATGTTCCCTCCACCCTAGTCAGTACATAGATGTACACTTAGAGGCACATGTAGATAGATTTAGGTGCTGACACCCTGTGAGCGTTAGCGATACAGTGGACGACAATGCGGTGCCTTCTGTAGGCAGGGCAGCCTCCTGGTGCTGGAGAACTACACGTCGGAGGCGACCAAGGAGCAATCTCTGGGCACCATCCAGCACGAGGTGGCCCACCAGTGGTTCGGGGACCTGGTTACCTGCGACTGGTGGAACGCCCTCTGGCTCAACGAGGGCTTCGCCACTTACTTCCAGTGGATCGCTACCGATGTGGTGAGTTCCCACGCGCTGCTGTGGAGTTCTCACGACGCGTGTTCTCACAGCGGTCGCAGAGAGTGTTAACGCGTGTCTGTGTGCGCAGGTGGAGCCCACGTGGCGCCAGCGCGAGGTTTTCGCTGTGACCACTCTGCTGCAGACCGCCATGACGGCCGATGTCAGCGGCGAAGAGTACCCACTCACCAAGAACCCCAATATCACAGCTGATCAGGCCTTCATGGATTACAACATTTACCAGAAGGGTAAGCAGTACAGCTCGTTAGATTTTATCTTTTCCTTTCACACTGCTTCAAAATTTCTAGGAAAATATAGCTTTGATTTTTCTTCTTTTTGAGTAAATAGAAATTTCGTGCAAGTGGTTCTCCTTTCTCCAAAGGTCTCTTTAATTTTCCTGTGGGCAGTATCTATCTTACCCCTAGTGAGATAAGCCTCTACATCCCTACATTTGTCCTCTAGCCATCCCTGCTTAGCCATTTTGCACTTCCTGTCGATATCATTTTTGAGACGCTTGTATTCCTTTTTACCTGCTTCATTTACTGCATTTTTATATTTTCTCCTTTCATCAATCAAATTCAATATTTCTTCTGTTACCCAAGGGTTTCTACTAGCCCTCGTCTATTTACCTACTTGATCCTCTGCTGCCTTCACTACTTCATCCCTCAAAGCTACCTATTCTTCTTCTACTGTATTTCTTTCCCCCATTTCTGTCAATTGTTCCCTTATGCTCTCCCTGAAACTCTGTACAACCTCTGGTTTAGTCAGTTTATCCGGGTCCCATCTCCTGAAATGCCCACCTTTTTGCAGTTTCTTCAGTTTTAATCTACAGTTCATAACCAATAGATTGTGGTCAGAGTCCACATCTGCCCCTGGAAATGTCTTACAATTTAAAACCTGGTTCCTAAATCTCTGTCTTACCATTATATAATCTATCTGATACCTTTTAGTATCTCCAGGGTTCTTCCACGTATACAACCTTCTTTCATGATTTTTGAACCAAGTGTTAGCTATGATTAAGTTATGCTCTGCGCAAAATTCTACCAGGCGACTTCCTCTCTCATTTCCTAGCCCCAATCCATATTCACCTACTATGTTTCCTTCTCTCCCTTTTCCTACTCTCTAATTCCAGTCACCCATGACTATAAAATTTTCGTCTCCCTCCACTACCTGAATAATTTCTTTTATCTCATCATACATTTCATCAATTTCATCGTCATCTGCAGAGCTAGTTGGCATATAAACTTGTACTACTGTAGTAGGTGTGGGCCTCGTGTCTATCTTGGTCACAATAATGCGTTCACTATGCTGTGTGTAGTAGCTTAACCACACTCCTATTCTTTTTATTCATTATTAAACCTACTTCTGCATTACCCCTATTTGATTTTGTATTTATAACCCTGTATTCACCTGACCAAAAGTCTTGTTCCTCCTGCCACCGAACTTCACTAATTCCCACTGTATCTAACTTTAACCTATCCATTTCCCTTTTTAAATTTTCTAACCTACCTGCCCGATAAAGGGATCTGACATTCCAAGCTCCGATCCGTAGAATGCCAGTATTCTTTCTCCTGATAACGACGTCATCTTGAGTAGTCCCCGCCCGGAGATCCGAATGGGGGACAATTTTACCTCCGGAATATTTTACCCAAGAGGACGCCATCATCATTTAATCATACAGTAAAGCTGCATGCCCTCGGGAAAAATTACGGTTGTAATTTCCCCTTGCTTTCAGCCGTACACAGTACCAGAACAGCAAGGCCATTTTGGTTAGTGTTACAAGGCCAGATCAGTCAATCATCCAGACTGTTGCCCCTGCAACTACTGAAAAGGCTGCTGCCCCTCTTCAGGAACCATACGTTTGACTGGCCTCTCAACAGATACCCCTCCGTTGTGGTTGCACCTACGGTACGGATATCTGTTTCGTTGAGGCACGCAAGCCTCCCCACCAGGGCAAGGTCCATGGTTCATGAGTTGGAATGGAAATTTATATAAGTGAATTTCAATTTACTCGAAATTATCTGATGACTATTAAAACAAAGTGTACATAGTGACAGGTATGTCCACAACTGCAGCATGTGTTATCTATACATGTCAAGCAGGCAGTGTTCTGTTCTTCCTTATACTTACTTTCCGTGTCCGGAACTAGACTTCACACTTCCAAAAATCAGCAGCCAATATGGCCTTGTCATTTGCCTCCCATAAGCCATTCATTGTGCAGGGCTGGTCTAAATATGGACAGATAAGCAGGTGTTGAGGATCCTGGACAGAACCACACAGACAGAGAGTGTTCGCGTTCTCTTTTAGGAAACCCCATTACTGCAGGTTTGTCTTGCACTTTGGCACTTCTACCATAATACGGTTTAGGGTTCTCCAGACAGTGTATGGTAGGTCTCCACCAGGCGCCAGTTCTTCTTTTACATCTTTATGGGGGTTTCTTAGGTCGATTTCCCACCTTTTCAAACGATTCTCTGCAGCCGACCCTTCCAGGGTTCGGGTACGTGACAGGAAACTCTTCCTCGAACAAAGCCGTCGGTCAGCAGGCTGGTGTCCATATAAAGGGTGACGAATGTCCTTTTCTTGCTTGGATTTTTCGGCTTCGGCAGAGATGTCACGTAGTATGTTGGGCGGTGCGATCCCCATGATTAAGTACATCTTGTGCACTGGGGTTGGCCTCAAGCATCCGGTAACAGTCCGTGCCATTTCATTCACCGCGGCATCAACTTTTCTCGCGTGTGTTGATGCAGACCGTACTGGAGCGGCGTATTCCGCGGCTGACACACTGAGCGCAAGGGCTGAAGTTCTCAGGACTTTTGGGTTTGCACCTCAGGATCCGCTGGTTAGTTTCCTGATGATGTTGTTTCTAGTTGAGACTTTTTCCCTTGTAGCATTACAATGATGTTTGTAGGTCAGTGTGCGATCCAACGTGACACCAACATATTTGGGCGTTTTACAATGCTCGAGACGTTCACCTCTCCATATTACATTTAATTCACGATTTGCCTCCCTGTTCTTTAAATGGAATGCACAGACCTGCGTCTTGGAAGGGTTCGGCCTTAGGTGGTTTGCCTCATAATACTGGGAGAGAGCTTCCAAGGTACTGGTTAATTTCTCCTCTACATCCATAAAATTGTTACCTTGGGCTGCAACTGCAGTGTCATCGGCATACATAAATTGGCCCGTGATGTTTGCACTGGTTGGTCATTTGTATATATATTATACATAGCTGAGGCGAGGACGCTTCCCTGAGGTAGACCATTCCTCTGATTTCTCCACCTGCTCTTCTTGCCCTGGAGACAGACCAAAAATATCCTATTACGCAGGAAAGTACCTATCAGTCTTCCTTATGCAATCCAGCCATTGCATTGTAATATTTTCACACACAGGATAGGCAGACTTGCGAATGCGACAATTGGCAGCGAAGACTTTCCTCAAGGAGCAATGCAGTGCCTAGTAAGCACTGAGCTTGCATGTCTGAAACACATTGGTGTAACCTTGCGACAGATGAGTCAGTTGCCACGACGTTTGTAAAGACCTATAGCGTACTATGGATCTTTTGAGTGCACGTAAAATGAATGAGTGTGGATAGAAATAAGTATAGAGCGACCTATGGATTATCTCTTGGTTTGGTTACCACGCTTGTTCACCCGCTTGCACGTAAGTTACAGACTACAGCCTTTTATTTCCATTACTTGGTATATTTCGGAACAATACAATGTATAATAATCGCCAGTAGATTGGAAAACGGCGTCCATCGAAATACACTACGAGAATCGAATTAGGAGGCCAACAGTACATGAACACCACACTGCATGTTGACGATCACGTAATTACTCAAGAAAGTGACGACTAGTATTGATACAATTTTTTTTTATTTGAAAAATTTTGAACGTCACTCACATGCGATTAAGTCCCTTCAGTGCCTAAAATATTATTAATATTTTTATTAATTCAGTATCAGTAATTACTATAAAATGTCAACATCGTCAGTTCGGTCAAATTATTACTTGACAGACGTGGTATGAATATTTGCAAAAAGGGTTATCCAAAGCTTGAAAGTTGACAATAGTGTTCATGTATACACTTTTTGTGAATATTTGTACCTCATCTGTTGATGGCAACGTTCGACAAAACTGGTGATGTCAAAATTTTGTTATAATTAGGGATCCTGATTAGATACACATTTTTACTTGTGCAGAAGTTGATAATACAAGTTCCGAGTGATACTGTGTCATTCGTTAATAAATTACTATTTTACTGCTTTGTTAATTAATTTAAAGGTAGGACTATCCGTTTTTGTTTATGAAAGTGAACTGACAAGGTCTGTGTGACCTGTCCACCATTTCACAGTGAGCATGTAGCCTGCCGTAAACATGTCATCCGATAACAAAGACATCATGCTACAAAGAGATACACTGCCAACTGTGTGTAGCCAGTGGATGATTGAGAGCAACACTATTGTTTGAGAACATCATTTTCAATTGTTTACGCGTACTACTAATTTGCATTACTGTGATACAGCAGTGTGAGAGTAAAGTGAAGGACATATTTGTCTAAGAGCACTGTTGCTTCCTCTGCATTTGTTATTCTGATCATGTCACGCACCAAAAAGAGTGTATAACTGCTGTCTTGTGAGTGCAGGTGCATTACTGTCCTACTAGGCGCCTCTCCTACATCTTATCTTGCATTAGTTCTGCATATTCAACACAGAAGTGGAATTTAAGTAGGAATGCTTGTTTTCATGATTTCTGTTACTCAAGTGTGATAGTGTTGCAGTTGTATACATGTTAGAATGACATTTTAACATCTACCTTTTGTCACTAAGCATTACGGGCAAGGAGACGTGACTACATGGATAATAATTCTATATCCAGTTTGTTTCCCCCCTTGATTAAGATTCGTTGTTTTACTATACACTTGGTGATGATCTTAGTGAATCTTAGTGAATGTTTTTACATTACGGAGAAGATAATCATCATGCTTTTGTTAATGTTTACATCTTTCAAGACACTGCTCATTCCGTTCCACTGCACTTCCAAGTCCTTTGCTGTCTCTGACAAAATTGCAATGTTATCAGCAAGCCTCAAAGTTTTTTTTTCTTCTCCCTGAACTGCAATTCACTTTCACTTTCTCCTTGCTTTGCTTCACAGCTTCTTTACTGTACAGACTGATAGGTTACAACCTTGTCTCACTCCCTTCTGAACCACTGCTTCCTTTTCATGCTGTACGACTGTTATAACTGCCCTTTGGTTTCTGTACAAGTTATAAATAACCTTTCGTTCCCCGTATTTTACCCCTGCTGCTTACAGAAATTTGACGAATGCATTCAAGTCAAACAGTGTCAAAAGTTTTCTGTACGTTTACAGATTTTATAAATGTAGGTTTACCTTTCATTAACCTAAGGTAAGTCATAGGGTCAGTGTTGCCTCACGTATTCCAATATTTCTCCAGAACTCCGCAATGATCTTCCCTGCGGTCGACTTATACCAGTTTTTTTCCTTTCTTTTGTAAATAATTCGTGTCAATATTTTGCAAACGTGACTTAATAAACTAACAGTTTTGTAATATCCACACATGTCAGGACTTACTTTCTTTGGAACTGTTATTATTAGATTCTTCCTGAAGTCTGAGATTATTTTTCCTGTCTCATATAGCCTCTACATCAAGAGGAATGGTTTGGTCATGGCTGACTCTCCCAAGGATATCAGCAGTTCTGGGGGAATGTCGCCTACTCCAGGCGCCTTATTTCGTCTTAGGGCTTTCAGTGCTTTGTCAAATTTTTCTCGCATTATCATATCTCCTATCTCATCTGCACCATATTCCCTACCTACAGTATTTGTTTCATTTCCCTTGCAAAGTCTTTCCACTTTTCAACTCTTCCCTATGGCTGCAGGAGAAATGTAAGTCTATAGAACCATGTATAACTAGGAGAAAGCTAGACAACGCCTACAGGCAAATTAAAGAAGCCTTTGGAAAAAAGAGAAGTAGCTGTACCAGCATGTAAGCATTAAAAAATTTCGGTGACATGTCTAAGAAATGTGCTGAAACTGAGAGGTAAGTCGACCTTAGTCCGCTACTGTGGTATGAACACCTCCGACCTTGTTGCAAATAATAATCTAGTACGAACTACCGCTTGGCGGTGTTGATCGAAGACCTCGCTCTGATGTAGTCAACCATTCTGAAAATAAAAATTGCGTCCGTCTTATCCGATGTGTTCTCTATTATGTGAGATTGTTCATGAATATTGTTGACTTGTCGTTGTGATCTCCGACCTGAAAATCTGAGCTGAAATTTCCGACTATTCCGGATGTCGGCTTAAATGACACACATGCGGATTGCCGTTGGAGCTGATGATAGGTGGCTGGATGGCGCCACTGTCTCGCTGGCTTTAAAAATGCGACAGTGCAAAAATGGCTCTGAGCACTATGGGACTTAACGTTTGAGGTCATCAGTCCCCTAGAACTTAGAACTACTTAAACCTAACTAAGGGCATCACACACATCCATGCCCGAGGCAGGATTCGAACCTGCGACCGTAGCGGTCGCACGGTTCCAGACTGTAGCGCCTAGAACCGCTCGGTCACCCCGGCCGGTGATGTGACAGTAGCAGGTGGCTGTGTAGATTTGTGTGCATCTGAAATATAAACCTGTAATGAAGATTATCACATTAGAACGAAATGGTGGATCTACACTATGAATAATATGAACTGTTCTTGAGGCGTTTACAGCACATGCAGTAATTATAGCTTAATTAAAATTGTTGACCATGCTGCCTTAGTTGATTTTTGCTGACAAAGTACGCTGTTCCATCGAAACATAATCTGTGTTTGTGGCAGGTGCATCAATAATCTGGATGATAGAGAACGTCATGGGATCTGATGCGTTCTTCAAAGGCCTCTTCAACTACCTCAGAAACAAGTAAGTACCACTCAAAATTGGTAATAAATTTTCTTGACCCTGGATATAACATAACCTTTTTCAAAAAAAATGTGCAGTACAAAATTACGGACGTGATGTAGCCCTAAGAGTTATTCTATAGTCTACTTTTCTAGATTCACTTGGTTTCATTTCTTTAATTGTGAAGTCCTGTAAAGTGGCTAATACTAGTACGTTTACACCGTATTGTGATTTAATGAATATGTCCACTTCAGGGGTCGTGTGCACGCAGAAACTTTGAAAACTGTTTGTTTACATATTTTATTGTACTTTAGTTTAGCTCTTTAGCTACTTCATTCAGTCTACAAGGGCGTCTTTGCGGCAAAACTCGAATCAAATATCTACCTCTGTGCACAGATGAGGCAAAACGTTTATCAGCACCTACTTGATATCGTGATGTTCGACTTTTGTAACGCAATACAACATCGATCTGCGTGGCACGCATTTGAAAAGTCCTTGGGAGATTTTTGGAGGCATATAACACCAGACATTGCGAAGTGGCAACCATTTTCATGCCTCTCTCCTCACATTTTATCCTATTTGCATGCTGAATTGCCTACGAGATTCTCTTGCTTCATTTACTTTACGATTCGGTTTTTACTGTGTTGCTCACCGATTACATGAGTGGTTAAGGGGTGTCGTTTAGCAGTGTTGGTAAGCCACTCCTCTGTATGTAATCCAACATTTCATTCCTATGGTAGTTTCTCCAATAATGCTTCTGGCATTGACCAGGGCAGTTCCTCTTCGCTGGGTCAAGAACAGGTGAAATTTTCGCACGTTCTGTAAGAGCTACCGGTCACTCAGACTGTAGGCCTACGCTAGCGGAGGGCATGGACAGTCGGGCGAGCCTTTCAGGGATTATCAAATGGTTCAAATGGCTTTAAGGACTATGGGACTTAACATCTGAGGTAATCAGTCCCCTAGACGTAGAACTACTTAAACCTAACTAACCTGAGGACAACACGCACATCTATGCCCGAGGTAGGATTCGAACCTGTGACTGTAGCAGCAGCGCGGACTGAAGCGCCTAGAACCACTCGGCCATAGCGGCGGGCAGAGATTATCCCCTGGCCCAAATTCCTTGGACAATGAGCAGTGGGAAGGAAGACTGGTGTCCTCTATAGAAGAACCCTGCTTCTTAGTAAACTTCGAGTGGAGGTCTTAGCTGTCAACTTCCCATTGTCCTTCTGTGTGCGGTCTCCAGACACTTTTCCTCAAGCAAAATATGCAGCCATTCGTGTCTCCAAATTTTTGAACTTCCTTCTGTCGTGAGACTACCGTGCGAAGCCCAACAAAATTTTCAGAATTTCCGACTATCAAGTTGTAATATCTCTTTATATTCGATGAATTATTCTGATACAATTCTACCCTTTAATGACGTTTACTAATTTTCTATCTTCATGCTCGCAGAATCCAGGCGAAAAGTAGTTCATACAATAGCTATGCCATGAGCGCATAAGTATTCTTTGTAGTACTCTCTCTGGTGGTTGTTAGAGAAAAAAAGAAAGAGAGCTTCCGAGTTTGTCTTCGTGCCGATTAGCCTGAGCTTGGTTTGGAAGAACTGTAATCTGATTATTGAGATTTATGACAGAAGATAACTGAGACGAAACTGTACAATTAAAAAGGAAATATATATAGATTGCTCCTTCAAATAAAAGGTGTGTATTGGAAATTTGAGAATTAATGATATTTATCGATATATTGCGTGGTTGTTAATCAGAAGGGAACTTCCGAAAGACTGGATACGAACCTGCATTTAATAATCCAAGAGCTCCATTACTTCTTCGGAAGGTTAAACTTCATCAAAGCCAAACATCCGCTTGATATGAGGTTTCCAGACTGATTATACAACGCTCCCAAAATTACGAGGCATTTTATTTGTACAGATTAGCAGACTGCCGCAAAGCACGAGCCTGCAGAGAAGAAGAATCATCGCCTGATTTCATTCTAACAAGTAAAATTTCAGAGTCATTTTGAGTGACTGAGCTATGACTGTGTTTCCTATGATTGATTGCTCGAACGAATTGAGAGCTACAGAATTACGTAGAAAAGAAGGAAAAAATTACGAAGTCTAGACTTAAGATAGGGAGACACTCGTTTCCTGTTTCCGGCGGGTACATCTTTAACTTTATGGTGGGAGCCAGTGAAGGGACATCCTGATTCTGACTGGAAGAGCACCTAGTCCCTTTCTTGGATTGGCTACAAATGACTGTGCAGGGTGCTTTTCTGAGGTCTGAAGGAAGGCTACCAAAACTGAGAGAGGCATTCGCGATTCTAATCCGAACTTCTACTTTGTGGTTTTACTCTGAACTACGCCATCATACGTGTTTTTCATTGACTTCAGGATTCTGCAAGTCTTCGAAGTTTCACTGTGAACTTACTCATATTCACGATCAGTAATGAGATCCTTGACTCGCAGTCACATCACGTCGGCTCAGCCCCAACAACAGTTAGCTCGGCGCACCGTGACTTGCCGCAGCAACCTTGCCCGCCAACAATCACGGTAGACCGCATTTGCAATGCGCGCTCCCGCCTTTGGCAATCGGCGACATAGTGAGCAGAATAGAACTTCATCCCGGTTTCTATATTTAGTTTCCATAACTCTGTCTACCCGTCTCACACACTAGTATACAAGTTTTCCTGCAATCTAATTCTTGCTTCAAAAGGAATCTTTTCCGTAACAACTCGTTTTGTTTCGTTATCGACTTAATTCATTGGAGCGCACGCGCCTGATAATATTTCTTTCTGGTTCTTCCTTTATTTATCGATCTGTTGTGTGCTCAGTTCGGGTTCATACTGTTTTGCAATCATGGGGAAAAATGTAATTTGCGTCCTTTACGTGTGTGGGCACCGTCTCAATCGTAATTGTCCAGTATCATGCTGATGGCGACCCTAACAAACATTCACTTACCTTCCCATTGTTCTATTTTAGTTGTGTAAATTCGCTCTCAGATTGTTTCATAACCTCGATGTTTATGTTGGGTTGGGTTGTTTTGCGGGAGGAGACCAAACTGCGAGGACATCGGTTTCATCGGATTAGGGAAGGACAGGTAAGGAAGTCGGGCGTGTTCTTTTCAAAGGGACCATCCCGGCATTTGCCTGAAGAGATTTAGGGAAATCACGGACAACCTAATCAGGATGACCGGACGTGGGATTGAACCGTCGCCCTCCCGAATGCGAGTCCAGTGTGCTAATCACTGTGCCACCTCGCTCAGTGTTTATGTGTTTTGAGTAATTTTACACATTGTTTGAATAAACATTAATTTACGAGATCAAAGAGAGCAACCATTAAAGTAAATTATCCAACTGAAATGCCCAGGTCCTCCAACCAAAAGCAGTAGACGATGTACCTGGCGAGTTCAGAAACTTATGAAATAACGTTTTTCGACGCGCGTGGCAGTTTATTTCTATGTGTCATGCTCGCCTCAAGGGGTAATCTATCATTTTGTATGAACTGGGGTGATAGATCCAGCATCAGTCAAATATCATACCCACGGCACACCTGATGAGCAAGAGTTCGTGTTGCCGGCCGCTGTGGCCGAGCGGTTCTATGCACTTCAGTTTGGAACCGCGCAGCTGTTATAGTCGCAGGTTCGAATCCTGCCTCGGGCATGGATGTGTCTGATGTCCTTAGGTTAGTTAGGTTTAAGTAGTTCTAAGTCTAGAGGACTGATGACCTCAGATGTTATGTCCCATAGTGCTCAGACCCATTTGAACCAAGAGGTCGTATTCACAAGTCACGTAATTCTCGTAAAATTCGGACCTCTGGTCTGTGGGCGCCAAGCTGGTGAACGATAGCGTCGCAGGTGTGTTCCTTCAGTTCAGAGCAGACCAATAAGGAGACCAAGGCATCTACCTAAGTTCGCCAACACTCTCATCAAACGTTTACAACACGATTCTCGCCTTGTCACAAGGACAGTTCTCCTTCTGGATGACGGCATCACCTTCGGAGAAGACATCAGGAGTGAACAGATGCAGGTGGTCCACAATAATTTTGACCTACCTTTGCAGAGACATGAATTACTTACATGTGCATGCCCTCACCACCATTCACGTAGGTTATCTTACCTGTGGAGACACTATACTGGTCTTGGTCTTGCCAGGTAAAATAAATGCATAAATAAATATACTGCACACACTGCAGCTTAAGCGTAAGTTACGAAATTTTAAAAGACGTTTTTCTTGCATGATGTTGCTTCCCCACCATCGCCTACGAGTTTCAGTAACTGCCGCTAGGTTCATATGCATTCATTTTTCTCTTGTTCGTTGGACAGTACACGTCTTAAATCATTTGCTTGCGTACGTCAACAGTTAGCGCCATGACAAAATAATGGTCTTAGTTTTCAACTAACTAAATAAATACTTTGTCAAGTGGAAAAACATTCTAAAACCGCCCGACAGGCACCTCAGCACTCAGCATTCCCTGTAATCAGTTTTGTAATAGAGTAACAGAGCATCGTTTAAAATGACTTGCTGACGTACAATGAAAATAATTTTTTGCTTCAGTCATAGAGTATAAATTTTATGATGAAGTGTAAACAAAAAACTTGGCGCAATCACTAAGTAATGATTGTCTGTACAGTAGTACAAAATTTGGTTACAGAATTAAGTATTATCGACAAACGAAACGTGTACTTCGCAGCACCTGTGACCAGTGAGAATCTTGAGTAACTAGAAATTAAAAAAAAAAACAGAGCTGTTGAGATAAAACTCTTTCCGATATTCATTAGTGTGCTGTACATAGCATCTGTCTATTTAACGCAAAAATTTAGAAATATTACTCTTCAAAATGCGACACATGTATTGCAGTGACGGTAGTGTCTTGAGTTGCCAGACGTCGTAATGTTAGTTGTAATTTAATGCAAGCTGGCGCGGCATGTGAAATACATACAGGGTGATTATAATTAAAGTTAACCTTTCAAAACGCTGTAAGGCCACATTGAAACCACCTGTCGTAACCCGTCCTCGAAATACTAATCTACAATGATGACGCTTTCGTGGCAACTTACTGATATATTGCCTGTTGTTCGTCTCGTGATCTTCGGCCAATGTCCGTCAACAGCAATGAAGGGTGAATCCTTGACATGCCAGACACTGATACCAGCAAAACGTCAGAAAAATCGTTAAACAGAATATGCTGACCTAAGATGCCGTGACGAAAGGCAACGGGTAATAGGTTCACATAACGTGTTAGCACTTGACACAGGTTAGCGCTGCTATCTGTTGAGGTCAGTGCATGGAGATAATGGTTATCCTTCAAGCGTCACACACTGTTAAGTTTAGCTTTTTAACATGTGTTTAATTCATATAGAATACCGTGGAAATGTAACTAGCTCTGCTGTCACCTCACGAGTAGTAGTGAATCTGCTGTAATGTAATGTGATCTGTCCATAGCATGTTCAGCGCGGCGACGGACGACCTCCTGTTGAGGACCCTGGATTACGTGACGCCTGATTCTTACCTGCCCGAGGGAACCTACCTAGAAGAGGTCATGCTGCCCTGGGTGCGACAGGGTGGCTTCCCTTTCATCTCCGTCTCCAGGAACTACACCGACGGCTCAGCTATCATATCACAGGTGCTTCGACTTTCCCACCTCGGGAGACGCTGGATTCACCTCGATAACACTTCTACGTAACGTCACTACTTCTGCATATTCATTCTCGACTGTCGGGGACGTCTATCGACTTCCGTGGTAATATCGTGTTCTAAGAAGTGGGTGAAAACATGTTTGAAAGCTTTTATACTACTAGGTATGTCCTCTGAAAACAAGCTGCTTCAAGTATTGAGGACCACTCGAAAACGTGTCGCTAAAAGCGTAACGGCAGTTGAAGTTTCGAGGCGTAAGCTGCAAGGCTCTACAGTAGTGTAGTGCTTAGAATGTCGGAATGTGGAAAAGAATGTAGCTGGTACCTCCAACTTTTTTTCCGCATTTGCTTTCTTAAAAAATTCTCGGACTTTTTTAAGCTGAGTACAGTATGTTCTGCAGTATTTGACGTTATGTCCATATAAGAGCGCTCTATCCCAGGAGTGACTTGTAATTGTCAATAATTTACATATTAAGCATAAATCACCTAAATATCAGTAAATGTTCGATACAAGTTGTTCATCGAGTAAAACAAAAAAAGTACAACTCAAAATAAAAAGCATAGAAAAGACTGATACATAAAAAGAATTAAAACACGGCATAGTCTCAACCGTCTATAAAGTACAAAAGATGATTTGCAAGCTAGTTATTTTAGGATACTTCTGTTTCAAACGAGAACGTATGTTATGTACGAATGCATGCTTTCGTGGCGATATCGGTTACTAAAATGTTCTCGGGTTTCAAGCCGCATCAATAGGTTAACTGCCCTAGAGCTTTCGGCAGAGTCCCGGAACCAAAACATGGTCATATATGATGCTGGACTAGGCACCAGTGACGTCACTGAGGGCGGCGCAGCTGTATAAGCACGGCAACGGCATTCAAAGGACAGTCAACCATTTGACAATGACAGAGGAGATCCCTACCGATAGCTCGTCAGCAGTTAACCACTTGATGCGGCTCGAAACCCAAGAATATTTTATTAAAGACCATACATATGCAGATGTAATATATTCTGTACCTACAGCTGCTTTTTCTCATTGTTTCAGTTACTTTCACAAGTTAGTTTTCTTTCGCGGTGAATTGTAATTTTTCGCACAAATTAGAATATACTTCCCACAACCACCACACTTTTTCCATTGGGGAAACTTATTGTTAAGTACTTTTCGTATTACATAATTATGTATTTTAATTACTTTTGATATTACATAATTGCATCTACATCATACTCCGCAAGCCACGTAATGGTGTGTGGCGGAGGGTACCTTTTGTACCACTAACTGTACCCTCCAATCCTGTTCCACTCGCGAATAGCGCGAGGGAAGAACGATTGTCAGTAAGCCACTGTATTGGCTTTAATTTCTCAAATTTTCTATTCATGGTCATTACGAGAGACATATGTAGGGGGAAGTAATACACTCCTGGAAATTGAAATAAGAACACCGTGAATTCATTGTCCCAGGAAGGGGAAACTTTATTGACACATTCCTGGAGTCAGATACATCACATGATCGCACTGACAGAACCACAGGCACATAGACACAGGCAACAGAGCATGCACAATGTCGGCACTAGTACAGTGTATATCCACCTTTCGCAGCGATGCAGGCTGCTATTCTCCCATGGAGACGATCGTAGAGATGCTGGATGTAGTCCTGTGGAACGGCTTGCCATTCCATTTCCACCTGGCGCCTCAGTTGGACCAGCGTTCGTGCTGGACGTGCAGACCGCGTGAGACGACGCTTCATCCAGTCCCAAACATGCTCAATGGGGGACAGATCCGGAGATCTTGCTGGCCAGGGTAGTTGACTTACACCTTCTAGAGCACGTTGGGTGGCACGGGATACATGCGGACGTGCATTGTCCTGTTGGAACAGCAAGTTCCCTTGCCGGTCTAGGAATGGTAGAACGATGGGTTCGATGACGGTTTGGATGTACCGTGCACTATTCAGTGTCCCCTCGACGATCACCAGTAGTGTGCGGCCAGTGTAGGAGATCGCTCCCCACACCATGATGCCGGGTGTTGGCCCTGTGTGCCTCGGTCGTATGCAGTCCTGGTGTGGCGCTCACCTGCACGGCGCCAAACACGCATACGACCATCATTGGCACCAAGGCAGAAGCGACTCTCATCGCTGAAGACGACACGTCTCCATTCGTCCCTCCATTCACGCCTGTCGCGACACCACTGCAGGCGGGCTGCACGATGTTGGGGCGTGAGCGGAAGACGGCCTAACGGTGTGCGGGACCGTAGCCCAGCTTCATGGAGACGGTTGCGAATGGTCCTCGCCGATACCCCAGGAGCAACAGTGTCCCTAATTTGCTGGGAAGTGGCGGTGCGGTCCCCTACGGCACTGCGTAGGATCCTACGGTCTTGGCGTGCATCCGTGCGTCGCTGCGGTCCGGTCCCAGGTCGACGGGCACGTGCACCTTCCGCCGACCACTGGCGACAACATCGATGTACTGTGGAGACCTCACGCCCCACGTGTTGAGCAATTCGGCGGTACGTCCACCCGGCCTCCCGCATGCCCACTATACGCCCTCGCTCAAAGTCCGTCAACTGCACATACGGTTCACGTCCACGCTGTCGCGGCATGCTACCAGTGTTAAAGACTGCGATGGAGCTCCGTATGCCACGGCAAACTGGCTGACACTGACGGCGGCGGTGCACAAATGCTGCGCAGCTAGCGCCATTCGACGGCCAACACCGCGGTTCCTGGTGTGTCCGCTGTGCCGTGCGTGTGATCATTGCTTGTACTGCCCTCTCGCAGTGTCCGGAGCAAGTATGGTGGGTCTGACACACCGGTGTCAATGTGTTCTTTTTTCCATTTCCAGGAGTGTATGTTGGCCGGCTCAACAACCGTATGTAAAAAACGAGTATGGAGTTGGCTGGTTCTGAGTTTCAAAGAAAGAAAAGACAACAATAGTTTTCAAAACTGTACTAATCGAAGATATGAAATGCTGCTTTAATTCGTGAGCAAGAGTGGTTACAACAGCCAAAACGATACTCCATATTTACAATCCTTTTACGGTTTGAGAAAAGCGTTATGGTAATATTAGATTTATTATTATGGTGTGCAAAGCACTTATAATTTTGTATGTGAAACTAGACAAAAGTACTTTACCTATATAGTCTTCAAATGACTAAACATATAAATTAAAACGAAGTCAATAAACATGTCAAATGGAATAAGGTAAGGGAAGATGTGGCTTATCCATTGGTATGGAACAAATAAATCGGTTCAGTTTTTAATGTTAATGAGGCGCACACATACTGATTGGGTATTTACAGACCATTTCTTAAAAGAACATAACTGTTATGCATACATTACTTTCATTCTTGGGAATAATAAGGTATTGAAAACAGCAGACAGTCACAATATTTCAGATCGAACGTTTCCTAGGTGGTGTCATGTATCAACACGATGATGGTGCCAACTCCCGAGTGAAATCGTGGGACTGTAGGCTCAACACAGTGATACCTCTGCGTAAACACAAGATGGATGACCACTGCAAACGAGGCCCATCACGCTCATACTCGACACGACCACGAAAGTCGATAGATGTCCACGACGGTCGAAACCGCGCACGTCCACGTCATAGTGACGTCACGCAGACGTGTTACCGATGTGAACCTGGTGTTTCCCTTCCCACTCCCCACTGAGGTCTACGCAGCTGATCCCCTTGGTGACGCACGGTAGCCCTCACGGAACCACCTGTGTGAATTTGCAGGCACCGTACCTGTCGGACGCAGACACCGTGTGGCCAGTGCCCATCACCTACACGTCCCGCTCTGAGGCGAACTTCTCCGCCTCTCCCCCACGGCTCTGGCTGCTGGACTCTGAGCTGGAGGTGCCGGCCGTGGCTCAGCCAGACGACTGGCTACTCCTCAACCTGCACGTGGCTGGTGAGTGACCGATTTCTATTCTGGAGCTTAAATTAAGCTTTTTTTCCCAAACAATCCGTGACATTTTATTCAAAGTAAATACGTAAAACTGCAACCAGTCACTTTTTGAAATAGTGATTTATTCATTCCATGAACCGGTTTTCGAATCTTTTCAGGCTCATCTTCAGATGGTGCAAAGAAAATTACATGTTACATAGCTATTTCAAGCGTAATGCTGGATGCTGGCTTGCGACTATGGATGGCTTTTGTTGTTAGTATCTGTCTCCTTCATTTGTGATGGACAGTTGCTTCTGTACTACAGAATATGTATCTTCTGACTGGTTTGATGCGGCCCGCTACGAATACCTCTACTGTGCCGACCTCTTCATTTCAGAGTAGCACCTGCAGCCTGTGGCCTCAGTTATTTGCTGGATGTATTCCAATCTCAGTCTTCCCCTGGATGTATTCCAGACTCAATCTCCTTCTAGACTTTTTACCTTCTACAACTTCCTCTAGCATCATGAAAGTTATTCCGTGATGTCTTAACAGATGTCCTACCATCCTGTCCCGTCTCCTTGTCTGTGTTTTCCGTATAGTCCCTTCCTCGCCGATTCTCCAAAGGATATCTCATTCCTCAACTCATCACTCCAGATAATTTTCAACATTCTCCTGTAGCAATGCAAAACGAACTACTTATGGTCATTAATATTCACTTTATACACGAGATTCAACTCTTCGACGGAACGTTAGATGTTTTTGGACTGAACATCACCTAAAAACTGACACATCGATTTTCCGAATGGAATATTCAATTGAAACACTTTCTGCTATCCTCACGGATAATGACAGCACTGTTATTGAGGTCAATCGAGACACGTTTGGCCAAAAAAAGATTATTCCTTGCTTTGTTCATACGATTACTTAGTCGTAAATACATGTATTGATGATGTAAAACACTGAAGATTCGAGATATTGTCAAGTATATTAAAGGGAGCATCAGTGCAAGTAACGAGTTATGGGAAAGATAGCTAGATACGGGACTGCAAGAAGTCAAAATTGAAGAAAATGGTACCTGACTTTCGCATACGATAGTATTTGTACTCAGAGAGATACTTTTAACTAGAGGTGAGGCTCCCTCAACGGATTCTAGTAGCGAGTTATAGCGTGTCAAAGAAATGGCGGAATTGCTACCACCGTTTGCAAAATTAACAAAAGCAATGTCAGGGGACAGTTACTTTACAGTAAACAAAGTGATCCCGTTGGCCAGGTGTGGTCGATACGCAGTCGAAAGTACGACACCTACAAATTAAATTAAAAAATGAAATAAATAAACAACTGGCAAGAATATTCGACGACTTACATCACTCTGTTGTATTGGAAGTTTTAAAAACTCTTGCCCCAAGATTCAAGTTCATGCATTTCAAAGATGCTGTCGCTAAATCAAAGGTAATTAGTTACTTAAATGAACATGTAAGGGAATTACTGCACTTGCAATCAAGAACGACACAACCGGTGAGTCGAAGAAAGAAGATTCAGAATCTGAATCTGGAAATACCACAAGCGATTGGCACACAAAAACATTGTAACCTCTCCCTCACTTATCGACCTTAATGACAAGCAAAAATTAAACCGCGTGTACCTAATGGAAATTTGGGAAAAGCAATCGTCACCGAAGTCGGTAAAGAGGGAGGAAAAGGTTACATCTAAATGAAAGGAAAAATGCAAATGAGACTGGTGGAAATTAATTTTGAAAAGGGGTAAAGTTAATAAAGAAAGTAAATGTGCGACCGTTACGTTAACAATTAACTAGCGGTAATTAGATATTTCAGATTCGGGGGAAAATCACGGCCGCCAGTCCTATGGACAATTACTATAGTAACTGAAAAAGAAAGGTTATTACACATATAATTAGCACTAGAAGCGTGGCAACTGAAGGTTGACACGTGTTTTGTGAAAACTGAAAGTTTGTCAGAAGTAATAAATTTCGCTACACTCTGACTTAATTTAGCAAAAGAATTAATAAAACCGGAAAACTGAAAGTTAATTTAGTGACTGAAATTAATAGTGAGCTTTGTTTCTGAAGCACATCGAAATTCAGTAAAATACGGTTAGTCTTGGGCTACCTCAACAATCATTTCAAAAGCTACTTGAATCTACGCATTTAGAAATAAGCGATTTAACTTTGAACTTGAATTAAATGATTCTGAACAATTAACAATAGTAAAATTTAGTACGTACCAAGCTGAGCTGCAGTCACAGGTAAGCTAAAATATGGTAACAAAACTCGCACTCTTAATTTGTGCTTGCGTAATCTAAATACTGTAGCCAGCTATGAATACATTAACTGAACTTTGAAATTAAAGCAGTGAAATGGAATGATATTACTTCAACGCTGGCGTCTGAATTTCAACGACACTCGGGTTCATTCCGAAAAAGGAAGGGACCCTGCTTGGTAATGCAATTGGGACAATGAGCAACAAAGGTTCGTGCTACGTTGCTGTAATTTTGTGATTTGAACAGTTTGAAAAGCTGAGGTCTGCCATACAGTTCTAAAACTTTACGTGCTTCCAGTGTTCCTTGTTGGTTGATTGAAGGTTTGAAGTCATCGATCGAGGAGGTGGCGACAGTCACTCATTGTCGGCCGTCGCTGTTGCAGAAGCTGGATGTTGGCGCGCCTTCTTCTCGACACGGTCGCCAGGCGAAACGAGCTCTTGATGTGCGCCAGCTAATGCTTCCCGTCCGCGACACCGTGTCAGAAACTACCATAGCAAGTCGAGCGCAATTACATGCTGCCAAACCCCGAAAGCGCGGCAACTCGCGGGAGCGTCACACAACACACCTGCTCCACTGCACTACTCCAGCCAGACTCCCCTCTGCCCGCGCTCCACGCGGCCGAGTTCACACTACCAAAGAGGCGTTGTGCATCACGAAGAACTGTACCGGTGAAATTTCAATAGAGTCTGGCAACATATTACACCCTTCCACGTACATCTCGAGAAATGACCACAACAAGAAAGCTCTGGAAATTGAGGTAATACAGACGTTTACCAACAATGATTCTACCCTACGCTCCATTCGCGAGTGGGGTGTGGAAGAGGGGATCAGTTAGCTGCACCAGATGTTACCAGATGTACTCACGGCTACATACCGTGCGGAGTACTGACGTAGACGTAGACTCGTACTGTGCGTCCATTCTACATGATGCGGCTATCATTGGAGTTAGAGGGCGAAGTGGTAGACTGACTGATAATGTAGTGTTTGTTTATTTATAGTGAAAAATATCGGTGTTAACTGATTTTCTTCTTCCTTTTGGAGGTGTGTGTGTGTGGGGGGGGGGAAGGGGGGGAGGGGGGGAGGGGGGGGAGGGGGGGAGGTGGGAGAGGGCATCTTCAGTCTTCTGAGTGGTTTGATGTAGCCCACCAAAAATTCCTCTTCTGTGCCAACCTCTTCATCTAAGAGTAGCAGCCGCCGGGGTGGTCGAGCGGTTCTAGGCGCTTCAGTCTAGAACCGCGCGACCACTACGGTCGCAGGTTCGAATCCTGCCTCGGACATGGACGTGTGTGATGTCCTTAGGTTAGTTAGGTTTAAGTAGTTCTAAGTTTTAGGGGACTGATGACCTCAGAAGTTAAGTCCCATAGTGCTCAGGGGCATTTGAACCATAAGAGCAGCACTTGCAACCTACTTCCTCAATTATTTGCTGGATGTATTCCAATTTCTGCCTTCATCTAGAGATTTTACCTTCTACAGATGCCTCTAGTAGCATGGAACTTATTCGCTGACGTTTTAACACGTGTACTATCGTCCGATCTTCGGAGAACCTCCTCATTCTTTATTTTGTCAGTCCAACTGATTCTGAACCTTCTTCTGTACCAGCACGTCTGAAATCCTTCAGTTCTCTTTTGCCCCGATTTTCCCCACAGTCCATGTTTCACTACCATACAATGCTGTGCTCCAAACGTAAATTCTCAGAAATTTATTCTTCAAATTAAGGCGCATGTTTGATACTAGTGGACTTCCTTTGGACAGGGATGCCCTTTTGGCCAGTGCATTTCACGTCCTCCTTGCTCCATCCGTCATGGCTTATTTTAGTGCCTAGTTAGGAGAATTCCTTAACTTCAGTACTTCGCGATCACCAATTCTGATTAGAAGTTTCCCGGGTTTCTCATTCCTGCTACTTCTCACTACTTATCTCTTTCATCGATTTACTCTCAATCGATATTCTGTACTCAGTCGACTATTCCTTCCATTCAAGAGATCCTGTAATTCTTCTTCACTTTCGCTGAGTATAGCAGTGTCATTAGGGAATCTTATCCAACTGATTCTGAACCTTCTTCTGTACCAGCACGTCTGAAATCCTTCAGTTCTCTTTTGCCCCGAATTTTAATCCCACTCTTGAACTTTTATTTTATTTCCAGCATTGCTTTTTCGACGTGTAGATGGAATAGCAGGGGTGAAAGACAACTTACACTATGTTATCAAAAGTATCCGGACACCTGGCTGAAAATGACTTACAAGTTAGTGGCGCCTTCCATCGGTAATGCTGGAATTCGATATGGTGTTGGCCCAACTTTAGTCTTGATGACAGCTTCCACTCTCCCAGGCATACGTTCAATCAGGTGCTGGAAGGTCTTTTGGGGAATGGCAGCCCATTTTTCACGGAGTTCTTCACTGAGGAGAGGCATCGATGTCGGTCGGTGAGGCCTGGCACAAAGTCGGCACTCCAAAACATCCCAAAGGTGTTCTATAAGATTCAGGCAGGATTCTGTGCTGGCCAGTCCATTACAGGGATGTTATTGTCGTGTAACCACTCCGCCACAGGCTGTGCATTACGAACAGGTGCTCGATCGTGTTGAAAGACGCAATCGCCATCCCCGAATTGGTCTTCTACAGTGGGAAGGAACAAGGTGCTTCAAAACATCAATGTAGGCCTGTGCTGTGATAGTGCCACGTAAAACAACGATGCGTGCAATCCGCTCCATGTAAAATACGACCACACCATAACACCACCGCCTCAGAATTTTGCTGTTGGCGTAGACACGGTGGCAGATGTTCACTGGGCATTCGCCATACCCACTCCCTGGCATGGGATTTCCACATTGTGTACCGTGATTCGTAACTCCACAGAACGTTTTTCCACTGTTCAATCGTCCAATGTTTACGCTCCTTACACCAAGCGAGGGGTCTTTTGGCATTTGCCAGCATGATGTGTGCCTTATGAGCAGTCGCTCGACAATGAAATCCACGTTTTATCACCTCCCACCTAACTGTCATGGTACTTGCAATGGATACTGACACACTATGGAATTCCTGTGTGATGGTCTCGATAGATGTCTGCGTCTTACACATTATGACACTCTTCAAGGGTCGGCGGTCTCTGTCAGTCAACAGACGAGGTCAGCCTGTACGCTTTTGTGCTGTATCTGTCCCTTCACGTTTCCATTATCACATCGGAAACATGGGTGTTTACGAGTGTGGGAATCTCGCTTACAGACGTATGACACAATTGAACCCAGTCAAAAATGTTCAAATGTGTGTGAAATCTTATGGGACTTTACTGTTAAGGTCATCAGACCCTAATTTTACACACTACTTAACCTAAATTATCCTAAGGACAAACACACACACCCATGCCCGAGGAAGGACTTGAACCTCCGCCGGGACCAGACGCACAGTCCATGACTGCAGCGCCTCAGACCGCTCGGCTAATCCCACGCGGCTGAACCCAGTCACCCGACCACTTTCGAAGTCAGTGAGTTTCGCGGAGCGTCCCTTTCTGCTCTCTCACGATGTCTAATGTCTACAGAGATCCTTGATATGGAGTACCTGGCAATAGGTGGCACCTCAATGCACCTGATATGAAAAACGTCTGTTTTGGTGTCTGGATACTTTTGATCACATAGTGTACCTGTGTTACACTATTTTTAGTGTGATTGGTTCTTTCTTGTGTAAGACTTCGTGGTGTCCTGACCTTCATTGCTTACATATTCCGCCCTCACAGTCATATTCTGCACATCAAGCCGCTTCATTCGAACCCAAACTCGATACGACAAAGTCAATGTTGTATGAATTCATGTAAACAATATGCAAATAACTATAAATCGCAAGTGCGCACCGTGGTTGAAATACTCGAGGCTGGCGTACAGACACACATTCCAGACACGACGGTCGCAGGAGCTTTTAGAGCGAGAGAGGCATCCGCACGTCAGGAGGCCAGTCCCAACCCATCTACGTCGGTCGGTGGCTGCCCGTGGAGCGGACAGCGTTCGCCCGAAGGAAAGTAGGAACGACCCCATGTTCGGCTTAAAAGCAAATTCCGCTACATTGTGTGGGAGCGGCCAGCCTACGCATTCTTTACACATAACATGCAGTTTCAGAAATTTCCACAGGGAGACAGCAAACACCAAACGCCGATACAACAGGTTTCCGGATTGGTCGCCTTAAACGAAACGTCATTCTCCCGTTTTAGAAGAGCACTGCTGATTGGCAGACGATATTTCTGACGCCTTGAGCTGAAGGAGTAATGGAAGAGACCGAAAGATATACCCCTTCATGTCTGAAGTGGAGAGGCGCCGTTTCGTTGTCGCTCTTGGAGCGAGGAACAAGTCTCTCCTCAGTACTTCACTGGGAGACCACCTCTGTCCAGAGCGAATCGAAGTGTGACTCTCTATATTGAGTCCTTGCGATGAAGCGTTGTTCACTGTGTTGGCCGACACACTTATTGTGCGGTGTCAACGGACAGAGCTATAGTTAAACGCCTGCGAGCAAATTTTTGAGTGGCATCGCGGTGGACTGGTTATCTGACCAGTGTACCACGCCAATAGTTAGACTAGGGGCAAATGGGAATCCTTGACTTCATCAAGGCATAGGGAGAGTTTGATTGGCGAAGGTCAATCCAGATAGAACGAGAGTTAACGTATTTGTCAGCAGCGAACGGTGCAGACAGCAGTCATCGCACCTTATGGTATTGTGCGCTACAGCTATTGCAAGCCCCATATTTCCTCCACAACAGTACACTTCACCGCATTTCACACGCGTCAGCCTCGACCGTACCTAGCAACGTTCTAAAGGATAATTATTCAAGTTGAGTAGGCACGCCTCTCAGCCATTCTGCCAAGTCAACAACCATCTTAAACTTTATATAGAAATTTCATTAGAGAATCCTATCCTTGAGAGGTAACCTCACATTCCGAAAAGAACCAGGATATAACTTGTTCAATTCATAACTGAAAGTGCCATTGCGATTTCTCATAATTTTTGTAAAATAAATAATAACTTTCGTTACTTTCATGTTTTTCTTACACTAACTAACACTTCTCCAGCACCCAAGTATCCCACTAGTTACGTAAGAAATTTTGTGAATTTTTGTGCCATTTCCTTACAGCGGACGACTCCAGAAGATATTTATTGCTGAAAATTTTTCAGGCATTTCTCTTTAGAACGTTAGGAGCGTCTGTCTGACTTGTGTAGTAGTGTAGGGGTGGAAATTGAATCTTGCAGGAGCCAAAGGGTAAAGGGTACATGTCATATTAATCCGTTGCGCAGAATAACAGAATCTCAGATCAACCCCACATCACAGGCTTGGTCTAACACTGTTTTTGTTCCCCTTGGTTTAATACGTATTGTGTATATCCGTTTTTCCCTGTAGCCTACCTCAGTTTGTCTCAGTATTTCGATTATCTTGCAACATTATACAACGTCAGACACTTTTCCCAGGTCGACAAATCATATGAACGAGTCTCGATATTTCTTCAGCCTAGCTTCCAGGGCGGTGGAATTGCGCTTGGCTAGTTTGTGGGAGGCATAGGATCGGCAGAACGCTACCTGACAGAGGAGAACAGCTGCCGGTAGCACGTCAGTGCGAGTGCTGTGCCCGCAGGCTACTACCGGGTGAACTACGACGAGCAGAACTGGGCGCTGCTGACGGAGCAGCTGCGGTCCGACCCCGAGGCCATCCCGCCCGCGAACCGCGGCCAGCTGCTGGACGACTCGGCCAGCCTGTCCGGCGCCGCCTACGTGCTGTCCGCCGAGGCGGCGCTGCGGCTGCACTCCTACCTCAGCCGGGAGCGCGACTACATCCCCTGGAGGGTCGCCTCCGGCACGCTGCTCAACATGGAGCGTCTTGTGGGCTGGGACGCCCCCGAACAGTACAACGTAAGTCACGGCCTCGCATTTTGCCTAAGTCACCTCCAACGAGGGGTTATCAAAGAAACCACAATTACCGAGCGGGGTGGCGCAGTGGTTACACACTGGACTCGCATTCGGAAGGACGACGGTTCAATCCCGCGTCCGGCCATCCTGATTTAGGTTTTCCGTGATTTCCCTAAATCACTCCAGGCAAATGCCGGGATGGTTCCTCTGAAAGGGCACGGCCGACTTCCTTCCCCATCCTTCCCTAATCCGATGAGACCGATGACCACGCTGTCTGGTCTCCTTCCCCAAACCAACCAACCAAACCACAATTATTTTTCAAAAGCTATATATTTTCTAAATGTTTACAAAACAGTCTTCTCCTTTCAAACTACTCGACACTACAACTATCACACTACTGGCCATTAAAATTGCTACACCACGAAGATGACGTGCTACAGACGCGAAATTTAATCGACAGGAAGAAGATGCTGTGAAATGCAAATGATTAGCTTTTCAGAGCATTCACACAAGGTTGGCGCCGGTGGCGATACCTACAACATGCTGACATGAGGAAAGTTTCCAACCGATTTCTCACACACAAACAGCAGTTGACCGGCGTTGCCTGGTGAAACGTTGTTGTGATGCCTCGTGTAAGGAGGAGAAATGCTTACCATCACGTTTCCGACTTTGATAAAAGTCGGATTGTAGCCAATCGCGATTGCTGTTTACCGTCTCGCGACATTGCCGCTCGCGTTGGTCGGTATCCAATGACTGTTAGCAGAATATGGAATCGGCGGGTTCAGGAGGGTAACACGGAACGCCGTGCTGGATCCCAACGGCCTCGTATCACTAGCAGTCGAGATGACAGGCATCTTAACCGCATGGCCGTAACGGATCGTGCAGCCACGTCTTGATCCCTGAGTCAACAGATGGGGACGTTTGGAAGACAACAAGCATCTGCACGAACAATTAGACGACGTTTGCAGCAGCATGGACTGTCAGCTCGGAAACCATGACACTTAACGCTGCATCACAGACAGGAGCGCCTGCGATGGTGTACTCAACGACAAACCTCGGTGCACGAATGGCAAAACGTCATTTTTTCGGATAAATCCAGGTTCTGTTTACAGCATCATGATGGTCGTGTTTGGTGACATTGCGGTGAACGCACATTGAAAGCATGTATTTGTCATCGCCACACTGGCGTATGACGCGGCATGATGGTTTGAGGTGCCATCGGTTACACGTCACAGTCATCTCTTGTTCACATTGAAGACACTTTGAACAGTGAACATTACATTTCAGATGTGTTACGACCCGTGGCTCTACCCTTCATTCGATCTCTGCGAAACCCTACATTTCAGCAGGATAATGTACGACTGCATGTTGCAGGTCCTGTACGGACCTTTCTGGATACAGAAAATGTTTGACTGCTGCCCTGGCCAGCACATTCTCCAGATCTCTCACCAATTGAAAACGTCTGGTCAATGGTGGCCGAGCAACTGCCTCGTCGCAGTACGCCAGTCCGCACTTTTGATGAGTTGTGGTATCGTGTTGAAGCTGCATGGGCAGCTGTAACTGTACTTGCCATCCGAGCTCTGTTTGACTCTATGCCCAGGCGTATCAAGGCCGTTATTACGGCCAGAGATGGTTGTTCTGGGTACTGATTTCTGAGGCTCTATGCACCCAGATTGAGTGAAAATGTAATCACATGTCAGTTCTAGTATAATATATTTGTGCAATGAATGCCCGTTTTTTATCTACATTTCTTCTTGGTGTAGCAATTGTAATGGCCAGTAGTGTAGATTTGTCCCAGCGGTGCCTTCATTATTTTTGGAGTCATCTCTAGAAATGGCTGACAGCTCCTCCCTAGTTTTTTTCTTGACTTCTTCAATGTTGTCAGACTGGTGTCCTTTCATACCCCTTTTCATGCGTGGAGACAAGAAAAAGTCTCAGGCGAGTAACGTGCGTGGGACAGCGAAACCATGCTATTTTTAGTCAAAAACTGTCATAACAGAGATGTCTATGTTTTCAGGTGCGTTGTCGTAATGGAAGAATCAGTCTCCTGTGAGCTACAAACCGGGGCTTTCTTGACGAACACACTCGTACAAGTACGCTGATCAGCCACAACATTATGACCGCGTGCCTAATGGCTGGTACCTTTGGCACGGACAATAGCTGCGACGCGTCGTGGTATGGAAGCAGTGAGGTGCATCGCTAGGGGGAGTTGGCGCCACATCTACACACACAATTCACTTAATTCCCGTAAATTCGGGGGCCGTGGACGATTACATCTGACGCCACGTTCAATCAAATCCCAGATGTATTCAATCGAGTTCACGTATGGAACTCGCCACTCTGTCCCTTGAACCAATCCATCACATTTCTACCCTTGTTATATCGCGAATTATGTTGTTGAAAAATGCCGCTGCCGCCGGCAAACATGATCATCACGAAGACGTGTACGTAGTCTACAATTAGTGTACGACACTCCTTGGCCGTCATGGTGCCTTGCACGAGTTCCACAGGACCCATGTGTGTCCACTTGAATGTTCCCCGGAGCATAATGGAGCCGCCGCCAGTTTGTCTCCGTCCCGCAATGCAGGTGTCAAGGAAGACGACGTATTCGTGTCCTCCTGTCGGCGTGATGAAGTACGTATCGGGATCTGTTAGCCTACACACCGCTCTGCCAGTACACCAACGTCCAGTGCCAAAGATCACTTGCTCATTTCAGTCGTAATTGTCGATGCTTACATTGATACATGCATGGCTCATCGTTAGGAGTGTTCAGAACACTGTGTGTTCAGAGATACCTGTACTCTGACCAGACTAAAGTCTGATGTTAGTTCCGCCACAGTTCGCCGCCTGTCTTGTTTTACCAGTCTGCCCAACCAACTACGATCGACACCTGTAATGAGGAGTGGCCGCCCAACGTCACGGCGTCTGGATGTGGTTCCTGCTTGGTCCCGCCACGTGTTGAAGACGCTCACCACAGCCGACGAGACGTGCAGATTCCTCAGTGCCCATGGCGGGCCTCCGGGCCATCACAATCTTACCTTCCGTCAAACTCAAACAAATCGAGTGCCGTCCCCATTCTACACGCGGTCACACACGCTCGCTGATACTGCGTGCACTGACTAGCCGTCATTCCTCACCGGGTGACCCTGCTATCGCCTGAATGGGTTTATGTCGATAGTAGGGACCATCCGGCAGCCGTGTCATCCTCAGAGGAGGATGTGGATAGGAGGAGCGTGGGGTCAGCACACCGCTCTCCCGGTCGTTATGATGGTTTTCTTGACCAAAGCCGCTACTATTCGATCGAGTAGCTCCTCAATTGGCATCACGAGGCTGAGTGCACCCCGAAAAATGGCAACAGCGCATGGCGGGCTGGATGGTCACCCATCCAAGTGCCGACCACGCCCGACAGCGCTTGTTAATTAATAGTTAGGTGTATTTAATTTTATTTATTAACTTAGAGCGGGTTTATCGCATATACAGGGTGATTCAAAAAGAATACCACAACTTTAGGAATTTAAAACTCTGCAACGACAAAAGGCAGACCTAAGCACTATCTGTCGGCGAATTAAGGGAGCTATAAAGTTTCATTTAGTTGTACATTTGTTCGCCATTTCAGCCAATAAAGTTTTTGGTCCCTTTTTCTTCGAAGGTGCTACTGTAACTGGACTACAGTATCTGGAGATGTTAGAGAATTGGCTGTTCCCTCAGCTCGAACAAGAAGCACAAAAATTCATATTTCAGCAGGATAGAGCGCCACCACATTGGCACTTATCTGTCCGTAACTACCTGAACGTCAACTACCCGAGGCGATGGATCGGCCGCCAGGCAACCCGCGACAGAGCATTTCATCACTGGCCTCCAAGAAGCCCTGATCTTACCCCCTGCGATTTTTTCTTATGGGGGTATGCTAAGGATATGGTGTTTCGGCCACCTCTCCCAGCCACCATTGATGATTTGAAACGAGAAATAACAGCAGCTATCCAAACTGTTACTCCTGATATGCTACAGAGAGTGTGGAACGAGTTGGAGTATCGGGTTGATATTGCTCGTGTGTCTGAACTTGTTTTTGAGTGAAAAAAAAACCTTTTTAAATACTCTTTGTAATGATGTATAACAGAAGGTTATATTATGTTTCTTTCATTAAATACACATTTTTAGAGTTGTGGTATTCTTTTTGAATCACCCTGTATAACCAATGCACAAACCTTTTTCCTTTAACTAGAAGTTGTTTCAGTTGTTTGTCTATAAACCTGTCTTATCATCAGTTCTTCACACGAGACTTTCATTTTTAACTTCCCTCCATAGTTCTGTGAACGTTCCACAATCAAAATTTTCGTATTCTTTAGAGCTATATTGTTGTTTTTTGTCACTTACTCTTTTTTTTATCGATTTAGCTTTCCCTGTTATACTGCAGTTGTTTCACTTATAAGTTCTGCACATTTCACTCGCAATAAATTTCTGCAGGAGTTTGCACTGTCTGTGTTGGAGCACATGACTGATGAATTAGGCTATCGTGAGGTGCCAGGTGAGGACCACGTCACACGTATCCTGAGGGCCATCATTGTCAACCTTGCTTGCAACTACGGACAGCAGGCTTGTCTCAATTCCACATACGAGCAAATGGAGCGATTCATGGCCGACCCTCCCAATCCTGACAACCAGTGAGTAGTTTTCTCATCGTGGTGAATCCATTTGCTTGGACACACTGTTTACATGTCAGCTCTGCAATTTAAGATGCTATACACAAATTTATGAAACCGTTTTAGGGAAATGGTTGACGTAACTTTTTAAATTTGGTAATGTTTAGTAACATGTGAAGGTGTGTGTGTGTGTGTGTGTGTGTGTGTGTGTGTGTGTGTGTCTGTGTGTTGTGTGTACGTGTATTTAGGAGTATGTGAGAGTGAGTGTGGGAGGCAGTTCTCTTTTGTGTGTGTGTGTGTGTCTGTGTGTGTGTGTGTGTGTGTGTGTGTGTGTGTGTGCATGTGTGTTTATGAGTTTAGGTCGTCTGACATTTCTTTGGAGGCCGCGAACATAGCTACATTGAAAGAGCTGTGTATTCGTTTATTATTTCTTTGCCTTCAACTATTGCTTTCTGTATTTAGTGGCTTTCCTAAATTATTAGTTTTTGTGAGGGGCTGTTGGTGCATTTGAGAATTTGAGAAGTCGGTGTTGATGTCTGTTGGTCTGTGGTCCATACCTATAAGGTGTTCCGTGAATATAAAATGACAGCTGTCGTTTTTAGGGCTTTATATGTATCTAACACTGTAATTTCTGCTTGTCTGTCCAATGTAAATTGAACTGTAGTATTGATGTTTCAGTTGATAAATACTGGAAGTGTTGTGTTTGTCGTTGTTCGTATTGGTTGTCCTTACTTGTCTCTGTGTTGAGTTACCTATCCTGTAGGCTATTGTTAGTCCTTATTTTTTATCTATGTTGCCTATCCTGTGAGGTGCTTTGTTGTTGTAAGTAAGAGTGTAGCATTTCGATGTAGCTGTGCCTACTTCTTTCTGGTGCGTCTTTCGCACAAATAAGCCGTTTTCCAGTACATATTGCACGGACTGAATGAAACTCTACAAAACGAACTACAGATAATGAAACAAATAGCTGTGATCAGTGGCACAAATACTGTAGACAAACTGAATCACAAAATTATGATTTGTTTGCTTTTGTGTGCTAGGTGACCCATTCACGTAGCACACAAAAGCAAACAAATCGTAACCAACATACAAACACAGATATACCAGACACACAGGACGACCAGCAAATGGCACGAGAACTAAATGTAGGCTACAGGATAGCTAACATTGCATGGAGAAAACTAAGGACAACCAAAACCAACAAAGACAATCAACACTTCGTGTATTTATGAACTGACTGTCAGGACTTGAGTTCAGTCTACATTGGATAGTCAAGCAGAAATTGCAGTATTAGATATACACAAATGCACTAAAAGGTAAGAGCTGTCATTCTACATTCGCAGAACAACCAACGGATATGGACCACAGGCCAGTGGACATCAACACAGAACTCAAATGTAACTCTAACACACAGACAAATACAAACACAAAACACAATCTTCCATACAGTGTAAAATAAAGCTAATCGCAACATTCCCAGTCGCAAATTTTTGGCACAACAAAGTTTCTAGATTAAGTCCTTTATGGCTACAGAAAAACCGTGAAAGAGAAACAACTGTAAAGGGTAGTGCAGTACACCACAAAACCACAGAATGTGGCGTATGTATGTATATTTTGTTGTATATTTTGTCTGTTACCAAATCTATAAGTACGAGTTTTAATAACTGAAATTTCTAAGTTTATAGATATTAAAGAGCAATTTTACTGTTATTTCACAAAAAGAAACTAAAACTGTCACTGATGACGCTGTAACATCAACGAAACATGTCTTGCAAAAAAGAAGAAAACATTGTGTTTGCTCGAAGCGGAAACAAATTTTATTTGTAAGCGAAGAAGCATGAATACATCAGTATTTATACACTTTGCCGTATTTCACGGTCAGACCTCTGGACGTGTTATTTGAGGCAGAAGCAGACAGAACTCGTAGATTTTTTTAAGTGTGTTAACTTTTGGTTGCAGAGTGATGTAACTTTAAGCCAACTGTTGACAGGGTGGACCCGGACTTGAGGCGCATCGTCTACTGCCAGGGCGTGCGATATTTTGGCGCTGATGTTTATAACTTCCTGATGGACCGATATGCGACCACAGAGGTCATCTCCGAGATGAACGACATCCTGCTGGGCGCCACTTGTTCAGAGATGGTGGCTGGTTTACGGTAAGGGGAACGTACTAAAATGTGTGTTGTTTTCTCTCTTCTTCGTGTGGAAGTTCTCTGTGCACACTTTTCCCTTACCACAGGTCATACTCTTAAGCAGTGTTTCCACCAAGAGAATTGTTCTTTGAGGATTGATTTTCGTCAAATAACCTATAGAACTACAGTGTGCTGCATTAATGGCTGACTAATGTTATTTAAGATGTGCTGATATTCTATCGCTAGTAAAAATTGTGTTAGGAGTCTGTGATGCACGAGGAAACGATTTCTTGCACATCACGAAACTTCGTGCAGATAAAACAGTATGCCGGACTGGAACTCAAACTCGGGACATTTGCCTTTCGCTGGAAAGTGCTTCACCAACTGAGCTACCCAACCACGACGCAAGACTGTTCTCACAGCTTTAATTTCGCCAGGAAGTCGTCTCCTAGCTTGGAGGGTATGACCTTGTCTCCAAGTTTAGGGGGTAGGAGACGAGTTACTGAAGGAAGTAAAGCTGCAAAGAGGGACCGAGGGTTGTGATTGGGCATCTCAGCTGGTAATGCAGTTGCCCGCAAAAGGCAAAGGTCCCAATTTCGAGTCCCGGTTCGGTAAACAGTTTTAAACTGTTTTAATCCACATCAGTACACACTCCGCTGCAGAATGAAAATTACATTCTCATTCAGATCATCTTGTAAATCGACAATAACCCTTCATTTACTACTGACATTTAGCTTGTTTCTGAAAGCAACAATCTTTTCCTAGATGTTTTAAGTCTCTTCAGTGTTCTAAAACAGAAAAAATTACTGTAATTATTTCGTTACAACAAAAATACATAGCATCGAATTGCTTAGTTACAGTATGTAGAGTTTCTAAGAGCCATTTTTGAGCTATATTGTTAGTTACATTAGTCTCAGGGGTATAATTAAGCGGACAGAAGGGGATCATAAACTGATTTGTTCGAGATAAGGGATCAACGAGTGTAGTACATAATTCCAGTGGTACGATTTCCTGAATGACCGCTGCTCTCTACGCTCGCGTTTGTAAGGTGCCTTTTTTTTGCATCGACGCTGCTGAAGCTAACTTTAAAAATAATACACAATCGTCTTTATGGTTTTCAGTGATGTATTTTATCCATAGGAGCTACATGAGGTCAAGGATGCGAGAAACCCCAAAAGAAAATGAAGAGGAACTAGTTGATACCTGTCTTACTACACAACATAGATTGGGGATGCTGAAGATAGTATGGACAAATGTTATGGCTCTGAGCACTATGGGACTCAACTGCTGAGGTCATTAGTCCCCTAGAACTTAGAACTAGTTAAACCTAACTAACCTAAGGACATCACAAACATCCATGCCCGAGGCAGGATTCGAACCTGCGACCGTAGCGGTCTTGCGGTTCCAGACTGCAGCGCCTTTAACCGCACGGCCACTTCGGCCGGCCGACAAATGTTATCCTAGTTACGTTACTTAGTAAATTATTTGTATGTTCTGTTGATTAGGACAAATGACACGATTACTTCTTACGTTAATCTTAAGAAATCTTCATTTTTTAAAATGTATTTTATAATTTAATTTGTAGCGTCGGATTTCGCTGCTGTACGGTCTGGGTTGGGGGCTGTACAGGTGTAGGCTTAGTTTAACATTTACTTTCTTAAATGTAAAATCTTCTTGACAATATAACAATAACAATAAAAAGTAACTTAATTTTCAGCCCACTATACTCGTACACACATCAAAAAGTTTTGCATCACCTCGGTTCCGAGAGTTCCGGAAGCTGTACAGAAAATTGGAATATATCAACATAAACATCATTTCCACCCTTTTTATTGCTCATGAAAACCACACACTACATGTTGTACAGCGAGACCTTCAGAGGTGGTGGTCCAGACAGCTGTACACAACGGTACCTCTAATACCTAGTGACACGTCCTCTTGCATTGATGCATGCCTGTATTCGTATCATACTATCCACCAGTTCATCAAGGCACTGTAAGTCCTGATTGTCCCACTCCTCAACGGCGATTCGGCGTAGATCTCTCAGAATGGTTGGTGGGTCACAGCGTCCATAAACAGCCCTTTTTAATCTGTCCCAGGCATGTTCGATAGGTTTCATGTCTGGAGAACTTGCTGGCCACTCTAGTCAAGCGATGTCGTTATCCTGAAAGAAGTCATTCACAAGATGTGCACGATTTAGGCTCGAATTGTCGTCCATGAAGACGAATGCCTCGCCAATATGCTGCCGATACGGTTGCACTATCCGTCGGAGGATGGCATTCCCGTATCGCACAGCCGTTACGGCGCCTTCCAGTACCACCAGCAGCGTACGTCGGCCCCACATAATGCCACCCCATAACATCAGGAAACCTCTGCCTTGCTGCACTCGCTGGACAGTGTGTCTAAGGCGTTCAGCCTGACCGGGTTGCCTCCAGATAAGTCTCCGACTATTGTCTGGTTGAAGGCATATGCGACACTCATCGGTGAACGGAACGTGATGACAATCCTGAGCGGTCCATTCGGCATGTTGTTGGACCCATCTGTACCTCGCTGGATGGTGTCGTGGTTGCAAAGATGGACTTCGCCATGGACGTCGGGAGCGAAGTTGCGCATCATGCACCCTGTTGCGCACAGTTTGAGTCGTAACATGACGTCGTGTGGCTGCACGAAAAGCATTATTCAACATGGTGGCGTTGCTGTCAGGGTTCCTCCGAGCCATAATCCGTAGGGAGCGGTCATCCACTGCAGTAGTAGCCCTTGGGATGCCTGAGTGAGGCATGCCATCGACAGTTCCTGTCTCTCTGTATCTCCTCCATGTCCGAACAACATCGCTTTGGTTCACTTCGAGACGCCTGGACATTTCCCTTTTTGAGATCCCTTCCTGGCACAAAGTAACAATGCGGACACTATCGAACCGCGGTGTTGACCGTCTAAGTATAGTTGAACAACAGACAATACGAGCCGTGTACCTCCTTCTTAATGGAATGACTGGAACTGATCGGCTGTCGCACCCCCTCCGTCTAATAGGCGCTGCTCATGCATGATTGTTTACATCTTTGGGCGGGTTTAGTGACATCTCTGAACAGTCAAAGGGACTGTGTCTGTGATACAATATCCACAGTAAACGTCTATCTTCAGGAGTTCTGGGAACCGCAGTGATGCAAAACTTTTTTTGATGTGTGTAATTTTCAATGCAGGTCTCAGGCAAGAGAACAACAATTAGAGTGCCCTCGTCCTACAGAATTCAATCAAACAAAAATAAAATAAGCTTTGCCTCAGCACAGAAACTCTGACTATGACAGTAATAATTACACTATATGGACCTTGACTACAGACAAAAAAACACGTTGAATATAGCTTCTGCAATTAATCATAGGACGCTAAGACAACCCTCAGAATTAATTAAGATCACTCGCGTAGCACACAGTTATACACTGGTCTACGATTACTCCCGTAGCCAACTAGCTGCTATGACCTACTGTCAACTGTCTGCAGAATCAGCCACACATACATCTCAATACAGTCTTGTGTAGAACAAAACATATAAATGAATCACTCTCACAGAACTAAATAACAAGGTAACTTTCGTAGTTCAAATGGCATATCAGTGAGGTTCTCATTGTAATAAATCATACAAATCAGAACCGCTCATGGCGTTTAACTAAGAAAATCAAAACGGCTCTCGCACACCCAGCGCTCCACCACTCAACTACCATCACCACGTCGGATTGTTGCCACGTACATTCCGTGCGTAATAGTACTTGTTAAACAATGCACTCAATGGACCGCTTGTTCTCTGTATGTAATCTATGACTGATCACTTAACCACCTAAATATGGGTGTTACTACTACATCACGTAGGTAGTGCTCCTCTTGAAATGCAGAAGCATCCGTCTCCACATATGCTGGAACTGCCGTCCTCTGCCTCAGGAAAAGACGCCATCCACTCCACTGGATTGTTTGTACCCACAAAGCGGCCACGCACCATGCGATGTCTGGCAGACAGCTCCTTCGCGTATTAGCTTGGAGAAGACATTCCGTTTTTTACAGAATTAATAAGTATTTGAATTTAGCCATCGTCCATACTGTCGAAAAAGTCGCCATCGAGCACGTCTCATATATCGGACCATGCTTGCCGGTCAGGAGCTCACCCCGGCCTTCAACTTCTTTGGGAGAAGCCGTCGTTTACTTTCCGCTGGCCGTCCCTATTTCGGATGACCGTGAAAGCCCCTCCCATCATCTCCTGCATCGGCTCGCTCAGCCGGGGCAACTCTTGCATTCCAAATGTCAAACTTTAATCTGGCAGAATTCTCGCCGACATATTGGTTATGTTACACTGCGAACCAGCCAAAACACACATGCAAGTCTGGCAACAGAATGGACCACAGGACTACCTTCTGTACTCGACGACCGGTATCGATTTGCCAGACGGTTTAAGCACAAGAAATATTCATGATTTGCAGGAGCGAATAACTTCGTACTGCAACATCTCTTCTACTAGACCTCTCCATCCCTTCAATCACGTTGGCAACAGATGAAACAGTGGCATCCTTACCAGGACGGTATCGATTAACAAGGTCAGTTCGAGAAAATTATTTCACACTGCGGCGTTGCTGGGTTAAAATTCGCGTAACTGTTTACTGCTTCTTTCGTCGTACTGTCAACCACAAAAGTTCCACCTACCTCAGTACGGCGTCTGGTCACGAACCCGCTTCTCTGCAACGCAGATACTGTTCTGACGATGTTAAAAGCAGCGTTGAAGAAAACCATCGTCAATACTTACGTTAGCACAGTCCACGTTAACTCGGACAGCTAAATGTCATGTAAATATCTTATAACAGTTTTCGGCTGGAGGGTGATTATTTCATCCCTTAGAAAAATGTCAAAATTCGGCAAATAGTTCTTTATTTGCTTTAGATGCCAAATCAAATTCTTACTTAAATCTCTATTACAAAACAAAAAATAGTGAAAGATATTTAAGTATAAAAATTCAAACATACTGACCTAACATTTTGTAAACTTCAGTAATGATTCCAACTGATAGCAAAGGATAAACTTTTATGCATCCGAAATGACTTTAATCTTACTAGTGTCGGTGTTTGGTATTTTTTGTAATTTTCTCTAACTCTGAAAGAATCCCAGCAAGAAAGCTGAGATTTTGCAACCAGCTTCTTTTTAATAACAAATGGCTAAATACACTACTGGCCATTAAAATCGCTACACCAAGAAGAAATGCAGAAGAGAAACGGGTATTCATTGAACAAATATATTGTACTTGAACTGACATGTGATTTCATTTTCACGCAATTTGGGTGCATAGATCCTGAGAAATCAATACCCAGAACTACCACCTCTGTCCTTAATAATGGCCTTGATACGCCTGGGCATTGAGTCAAACAGAGCTTGGATGGCGTGCACAGGTACAGCTGCCCATGCAACTCCAACACAATACCTCAGTTTATCAAGAGTAGTGACTGCCGTATTGCGACGAGCCAGTTGCTCGGCCACCATTGACCAGACGTTTTCAATTGGTGAGAGATCTGGAGAATGTGCTGGCCAGGGCAGCACTCGAACATTTTCTGTATCCAGAAAGGCCCGTACAGAACCTGCAACATGCGGTCGTGCATTATCCTCCTGAAATGTAGGGTTTTACAGGGATCGAATGAATGGTAGAGCCACGGGTCGTAACACATCTGAAATGTAACGTCCACTGTTCAAAGTGCCGTCAATGCAAACAAGAGGTGACCGAGACGTGTAACCAGTGGCAAACCCATACCATCACGCCGGGTGATGAGCCAGTATGGCGATGACGAATACACGCTTCCAACGTGCGTTCACAGCGATGTCGCCACACACGGATGCGATCATTATGATACTGTAAACAGAACCTGGATTCATCCGAAAAAATGACGTTTTGCCATTCGTGCACCCAGGTTCGTCGTTGAGTACACGATCGCAGGCGCTTCTGTCTGTGATGCAGCGTCAAGGGTAACCGCAGCCATAGTCTCCGAGCTGATAGTCCATGCTGCTGCAAAGGTCGTCGAAATGTTCGTGCAGATGGTTCTTGTCTTGCAAACGTCCCCATCTGTTGACTCAGGGATCGAGACGTGGCTGCACGATCCGTAACGGCCATGCGGCAAAGATGTCTGTCATCTCGACTGCTAGTGATACGAGGCCGTTGAGATCCAGCACGGCGTTCCATGTTACCCTCGTGAACCCACCGATTCCATATTCTGCTAACAGTCGTTGGATCTCGACCAACGCGAGCAGCAATGTCGCGACACGATAAACCGCAATCGCTATAGGCTACAATCCGACCTTTATCAAAGTCGGAAACGTGATGGTACGCATTACTCCTCCTTACACGAGGCATCACAACACGTTTCACCAGGCAAAGGTCGGTCAACTGCTGTTTGTGTATGAGAAATCGGTTGGAAACTTTCCTCATGTCAGCCACCGGCGCCAACCTTGTGTGAATGCTCTGAAAAGCTAATCATTTGCATATCACAGCATCTTCTTCCTGTCGGTTAAATTTCGCGTTTGTAGCACGTCATCTTCGTGCTGTAGCAATTTTAATGGCCAGTAGTGTATAAAGTTTTTCGAAATTGAATAAGTTTTAGTATAGTTTATTTAGATTCTTAAGGGTTTGAATATTCTGTCGCTGGAACTGACACAAGTAGCGCTCCCCACGGCCGTGCTAGCGACAGGTGCGAGTGAATCACGCCGAGATACAAGCGGCTGTCACCACCACCGACTTCAGAGCTAAGAGCCCGTACTGCAAGGTAGCTTACTGCAATAAACTGCTATTGCGGTTTAACTCGCGACGTTACAACACAAGCGACTTATCATTTGGCGACATTCCCCCCCCCCCCCCCCCCTGACCTGCCTCCGCCGTTTTTCCCTCATACACTTTCACCCATACTAACTGTAATAGTCACCGTATACAAATCTTACTTTTGGTGATTCAGTTTGGCATCCCATGAGGCCGCTATTAATGAATTGCGATACATCCTGTATAGAAATCGTACACTTGTGGCGGCTCCAGCGCCCTTCTCACCTTGGCCGGCCGAAGTGGCCGTGCGGTTAAAGGCGCTGCAGTCTGGAACCGCAAGACCGCTACGGTCGCAGGTTCGAATCCTGCCTCGGGCATGGATGTTTGTGATGTCCTTAGGTTAGTTCGGTTTAACTAGTTCTAAGTTCTAGGGGACTAATGACCTCAGCAGTTGAGTCCCATAGTGCTCAGAGCCATTTGAACCATTTGAACCTTCTCACCTTGGCGCACCAAGTGGTGACTTGTGTCGGTTGGGCCTTAAACCAGCCCTTTCGGTTAATTCGATCTAGTACTTAATTAGGTTAGTCAACCCTAACCCATCCATTAGCACATCGCCAATTTCACTGATCAGTTGCTGTGCAAGCTCCCTCTGACTCCGTATTAGGCGATCTAATTGTGCCACATCACCTCCCCAATCCCTCTCTTGTAATGCCAATAGCGGTGCTTCAGAATGAAGGCAAAAGGAGAACGTCATATTTTTCAAAATTGGAATGCGTAGTAGCACGTGAATAAGACAGCCAAGCAGTTGCACTAAATGGAGGTATGCAATTAACCTTAACCGTGGTTTCAACGGATTTAAACCAGTCTTCTTCAGAAGAAGACATGCTGGCGTGTAGCTCTTAAAATGGTCTGGCATTTAATGTGATTGATTTTACTAATGTGACAAGAACTTGATTTTAGGGCCTTCACTTCTACAAATGGATGTACAGATCGTTGCCGACGCATTTCATGTGGCGATGTTAGATCGCTTTACTAACAGACTGTTTGCTGATGTGAAGTTAGTTTGTCGTCCTTATGAAGGCGAAGGGTTTAAATCCGTTGAAACCATGGCTAAGCTTAACTGAATATACCCATTTTTTGTAGCTGGTTGGCTGCTTATTCACCTGCAATTCTGCGACAGTTGCTGAAGTGCAGCCATTTCAAAATATGGAAGGTGAAGTGATATAGAGCCAAATTCGGGATTAATCCAATTCTCTTAATTACACCTACCCAGAATCAGTTCAGTAGATAGCCTCTCCACTACATTTAATTTGATTTCCATGTAAAATCCCGGACTTCAACTTAACAACAACCCTCACAAACATCTGCGAGGCGCTAGAATTGGCTGTCATATGTATCGTGGCATCCAAATCAAATCCAAATTCGACCACCCACACACTGCTTGGTGTGTGCAAATCCACTTATTACTTGCTATAGTCACAGAGATTACTGGTGTCCAACAGCCCAGCTGTCGGTTCATTATTAATTCCAGAGCAGAAGCGCGAACCTAGCCTGTGTTCCTATAGGGGCAGTGACAGAACTTCGGTGCACCGCTAGGACACCACCAACGCATCTCCTGTGGTGGCAGTCCTTCCGGAAACGTCCCACTGCCCCACATAAGAAACAACTGATACGTTTTAAACTTGCCTCTCACAGCACCTTGTCACCTATAATGCTTGCTAGGATTCATGCTCCCGACAGCAGACAACGTATTTAAACCCTTCGATTTGATATGCTATTTCTTCTAAATTCCTGAATGTATAAGGGGACCAGGCGAACATCACCTGCGAACGATCCGATGGTTTAAATCCTCCAACAATATTAGCCACTACATCATCCTTAGAAGCCACAACACAATTTGCACGTGCGGCTGATAGCAAAATCTCTAAATGTTTCGTTTATCCCCTGTTCATGCCCGTAATTTCCACACTGCCCATACTGGAACTACTCTCTTACATAACTCTTGTCGAAAATTTGCTACGCATCCCCTTAAAGTATGGCCCTTGCTGTCCCACTTGCCAAGCTGCCTATGCTATGGGGACAAGTCCTATATGCATTGACGCAAACATTCCCCTCTTTTTTGTCAAGAACACCATATTGTACAGTCACTTCACAATATCTGATATTGAATCTATCGATACTTCTTGCTATTGAACACTGCTGGTAATGGGTGGGAATCTTAGCAAAATGTATTTTACATGATTTACCCTCTCTTTCCAGCAGCTGTCTTATTCTGTTGCACTCCTCATCTTTCACTACTAAGTTTTAATTCGTCTGACTACCTTGCACAGAGACTGCTGTTCACAAATCACCGTTTGTTACATCTAGCCTGGCCGACCTCCTGTGTAACTCATCCAGCTCATGCCTAGTCTCATCGTCAGCTACTACTAACAGATCATTAATTCTCCTCCTATAATACACAGCCCTTGCTTGTAACATACGCACTGTGAAGACGATGCACATTCCAGGCTGGCAATACTAATTCAAACTACAAGAGAGTCGGCCAATTAGTTTTACTTCTCATACTCATGTCCTGGTTCTGCTGCTCCATTAACTGCGCCAACACGCCCCCACAACCTACTGAAGTTGCTGACATAGCTCTGCTACTGTGCTCGCCAGTAATTGGCTGCATACTGTCACCTAATAAGAGAAATGGTTCAAATGTCTCTGAGCACTATGGGACTTAACATTTGAGGTCATCAGTCCCCTAGAACTTAGAATTACTTAAACCTAACTAACCTAAGGACATCACACACATCCATGCCCGAGGCAGGATTCGAACCTGCGACCGTAGCGGTCGCGCGGTTCCAGACTGAAGCGCCTAGAATCGCTCGGTCACACAGGCCGGCGCCTAATAAGAGAGCTCCTTGTTATTAAGCCTGGCCACACCCATCACGTCCCTGCAAGCCATGACTGGAACAGCACATAGGAATGCAAGACACAGGCTTTTATCTATGGTTTAATGTTTCTAGGCTTCGTCCCCACGTCGGCACAATGCACAACCACACTCTGCTACCAGTTGTGGCATAGAATTCCGCTGGAGTTGGATTCAGGCTGGGGGCTTTGCAGGTATGGGCTCAGTTTGCAACCAATTTGATGGCAATAAAACGATAAAAAAAGGAAATTAATTTGCAACCTAGCGTAGATCTCTACAGTAGAGCTCAAACAAGAGAAAAACAATCAAAATGATTTCAACATAATGAAACAGAAATTAGTGAAAGAGAATTAAAATCAACTTCGCCTCAACACACAGAACAAACAAGGACAATCATAATTATAATATATGGTCCTTGACCACAGATGGAAAACACTATAAATATATACCTTCTACAACCAACCACAGGACAGCTCTTAGACTTAGTTAACATCACCCACACAACAATGAGCTAAACAGTGGTATAATATTACTACCTTTACCCATCACTATCAAGTCACTACGACAAGCTGCTATCAACGATCTACAGTATTATGTATCATATATCTGAATACAATCTTTTCTGCACAATAAAACACATAAATCAGTCACTCTCACAGAGAAAAATAATGAGGTAACCTCCTTAATGCAAATGAGGCACACTCACGGCAGGTAATGGACTAAAGCGGAATGTCCATCGCCTTTAGAGGAAACAATGGCACACTAAGCACGCCAATACACAACAACCATAACGCAGTGCAGTATAACCTCTGACTTTACGAGCATAATATTAACCAATACGCCCAATACATCGCTTGTACTCGACACTGTACACTATATTGGATCACTGAACCATCAAGATGTGGCAGTCAGCTGCTACAGCACACAGGTACTGCTCCTCTTGAATTGCAGAAAAGTCTCTCTCTGCCTCCACTGGAATTGCCATCCTCTGGTCTGGAGGGGTTGGTGTGCAGTGAAGAATGTCAGTTCTGTCACTGCCCTTGTAGGAAATGAGGCTAGGTTCGCGCATCAGTATCAAAGATCCGTTGCGTTCTGGACACCAGTAACTGTGTGACTGTAGTGGTTCATAAGTGGTTTTGCACACACCAAGCAGTGTGTGGGTGGTCGTATTTGGATTTGATTTGGATGACACGCTATATGTGACGGCCAATTCTTAGTGCCTTGCAGATGTTTTGGTGGGTTGTCATTAAGTTGGAAGTCCAGGATTTTATATGGGAAATCAAGTTAATGGTAGCAGAGAGGCTATCAACTGAACTATTTCTGGATCAGGTGTGATTAAGAGAATTGGATTGATCCAGAATTCGGCAAAAGACACCCAATACTCCATGGAGTTCTTCGTGTTCACATACTGGGAACGTCACGCGTCGGCTGTAACTGATGTCTGGTACAGAAGACGTTGGCGCCCCAAATTGGAAAAAGTAGCCCGTTCTTGGCCGTGCACCAACTGATTTCCAGTCGCCCGTCACTGCTCCACCTCAGCCCCAAATGTATGCATGTAGAGTAATTACGGCGTACGCGTACGTGGAGACAGTGTTTGGGCAGCAATCGCCGACATAGTGTAGCTGAATTGGAATAAGAAGCAGCCCGCACTCGCCGGGGCAGATGGAAGACCGCCTTAAAAACCATTCACAGACTCACCGGCACACCGGACCTCGACACCAAGCCGCGGGGCGGCTTCGTGCCGGGGAGCGGCACGCCTTACCACTAGGTAAGCAGCGGGCGGGCAGAGTAGGTGGTAAGGCATATATAGAAATTTTTAGTTTCCCTGACCGCATGTTTCCATGCATGCATAATAACGATAGCATATCTGACTGTATTCTGCAGATTGTGGAAATGCCGCATTATGTCATCCTATTCTCATTCACACTGACATCGTGTTTTGGATTTTAAGTTTCGGAAAATGAGTTAGGAATAGTGTGTAGTACCACATTGTACTAATACATCTATAAAAACACCCGAAAAATTGATTATGAGAGTTCAAAGAATAAGAAGATAAACAGAATGTGGTTATAACTCGCTCCTAGAGATCCAAATCATTAAGTAGCCCACTTCCCTATATGATACGTCAACGATTTTGGTCTTAAAAACAAAATTGAAAAAAAGGAATTTCGAGAGCTTCCTGCAGTTCGTCGAAGTTTATAACATGCATCTCATGAATGAAAATGTTTCGTATATGGTGCCACAGTCTAAAAATATTACTACGGTGATCTTTCACCTCTGTCTACTGTTGTTGGGGATTCGATCGCAGATAAATACTTGTGACAGGTAAGATTATGAAGATGACTGCTGCTAGTTACATTCCCAGTAATTTAAGTTGTGCTCTTAGATTCTCGGAAATCGCTACATATTCGGAAAAAAATGTTGAATTATTTATGACAAGAAAAAATATAAAGGACATTGTCGGTTGTTCTGCTCACAGCAATTTCATCTCCAGCAGTTTCATATTTCGTTTTTTAAACACACAGGAATCACGAAATCATTACTGAGGAAGTGCGCTCTTACATGTAAGTAATAACGAATATTGCAGAAAAATCTTAACTTACACGAATAACAATGTCTCAGAACGTGTCGCATATATGAAGATGAGAAAAAAACCTTTGAACCCATCCGTGCGCGAAGCCATGTCCTTTCGTATTGCACTCCTGAGCGCTAACCACTTGGCCACGCCAAACAACTGACAGCTGCTGCTCAATTCTTGTACTATTGCATAGAGAAACGTAGGCTGAGTTCGTTGCCAAACGGTGCTGCGTAAGTCATAAATGCGTGATAGTTTGGAAGGTTTCCAATATCAGGCTTCACATAATTGCTTTCCATTGTTACTTGAAAGTTATAAACACGTTTCGATAATTACTAACTAAACCATTTGTGGGAAAAAGTACACAATGTCACTAGCAACGTCAGGTCACACTCGTGTAATATACGAAAGCAGAGCCGACGTCTTGATATTTAATGATCTTGAAACTCTTATTTGCATAAAAATAACATGTATGTTGAGAGAATGTTGACCGAAAAGTTTTTTTTGGATGTAATCATTCACAGTAACAACCCAACATAACCATGTTTCTAACAAAGGAAAATAGTCTAATATGAACTCACGTTCCAACCGGATGCGTCCTCTGGTGAATCTTTAGTAACAAAATCACTAAATCCAACGCTAAAACCGCTAAATATGTTTAAAATAACAAATTATAGGTGTACATAAACCACAGGTCACCGATCGACAGTGCTACACCGAAATCCAAAACCTCTCGGTACAATTGTCGTAAAATCGGTGGGAGGACCGTTCCTTAACTGGTCTCAGAAGCTTACTGAATAGGATTTTTGGATAAAGAACCGAAAATGACGTCACTACCGAGACTAACCTACAACACCGATCGGTATGAACGATACAGAATAGGGCCCCTGGAGTACAATAGGGTGACGGCTGGCCGCTATTGTAACAGGACCGGAAGGATAATCGAGAACTCAACAAATCTTAGACGCAGGTGAGAGGAATGAAGAAGTGGCACCTTGGAAACCACGCAGGCTGGATTATTTCCAAGGATTTTTACTCAGAAGCGTACGAGTATAGGTTTTCCCTCGCAAACTTTCCGCGCTGGACGACAAAAGACTAAAATATGTTTGGTCGGCGTTAGGAAGAATCTGCAGAGAGGGAGAATACTTCGTGGTTTCGGGAATATGATTCGTTTTCGGAATTACAAGGGTGGGGAGCCGAGCCTTGCTGGGAAGCCAGCGGTGGGGAGACGAGGTCTTCCGTTGTGAGCACCCGTGTGTGACGGTCGTTCAGTATCAGCTTCTTGTTGGTACGGACGGACTTGCTGTCTTTGCTCTCAGGAGAGTTTATAGTTAGAACAGTTAGGCACTGTACTGTTGCGAACCTATACGATTCTGGACTTCACCTCCGGGTTGGAAATCGTCGTTGAGTATGCAGCGTTCAGTAAATGAGAGCACTTCTTCTGCCTTTACTTACGTTGAGACGTTATCTGAACTCCGTCCTTGTGGCTGGGAGTTCGCGCTTCTCGTCTGTAGAACACAGAGAGGAAAAGACAGTATTAGAGTATATTAGTCAGAGGACCGCATTCTGCCGTCCTAGTGTCTGAAAGCGTTTATTTGTGGCTGGAGTTCATCCGTCGTCGCTGACGAGTATGAGAACCATCACTTCGACGCTCTGGACGCAGTACATACGATGATATCGCAAATTGCTCCGGCTTATTAGGGCTTCTTTGAAAATAGCGTCTTCTACTACGTAGATGATGTCAGTCATTTCGCGTTAGTGATATTAGAGAGCGCAGTCATAATAAGGGGCAGAGTTGGGCAATTGATTAATAATTTTAGCTAGGAAATATAGACAATTGTACTTAAAGAGTTGATTTTAATCTATAATAAATATATATTGAATAACAACGTCTATCATTCAGTAGTATTAGTTGCCTTCATCATTCATTTATGTTTAGATTGTAGTTTATATGTAAAAAAGAGCATTAAGAGATCCTAAGATCTGGGCCAAATCATCATTTTAGCGTTTATTATTTTCCGTTGCGCTCATTCATTTTTACACCCGCCTGGAGTAGCATCTTGGAAAATGTGTATCTGCTAGTTTTTTTTCTGTATAGTTTTTAATGATACAATGCGGTTTCATTACACACTCCTGAATGCAGATACAGTGCCTTAATCATTGTGCCATCTTGAAAATGGGCAGAGAATATGCGTCGTATACCACTGACTCAGTCCCCAAGTTGAAATCGCTAACCAACGTATTCTGAAGACTTTTTCGTAATATTCATGCGGCCTTTTTTCTCAGTTTGATACCAAGGTAACTGATCTGGTCTGACACACTCTACATATTGTTGGATGAATGTTTCGTGTGGATGGCATGTACATGAGTTTCTTTAATGCGATGGCATCCTTTCCGTTATAATTTTTGCTTGTTCATTAAAATGTGACACGCCCTCCTCCAGAAGTAAGGGGTCAGCTGTCTGTCTACTGTGTGGAGGACTTGGGTTCTTGTCATCGTCAAAGAGTTTTTCCTTGAGGGGGGTACTGTAATGGGGTGTAATCACCCTCGTGATGCAAACTGAGGAGTTACTTGAATATTAAGTAGCAGCTGCAAAGTCTGGAAAACTAACAATGGTAGAGAGAACGGGGTGCTGACGACATGCCCCTCTGTATCCCCGTCGGAATAACGCCACAGGCAGAAGATAACACGGTGATCAGTGCGCAGGGGGTTTAGGTGTCACTGAAATGTAACGTAACTCCAGACAATATGTTCGAGTAGCGCTGGGGTGTAGATTTGACTGCTTGTGCCTCTGAATATTTAATACGATAAATGTGTTTCTTGTTGGATTCCTTCTACTTCATGTGTGCTACTCACATACCGTGCCTTCGAAATATCATATAAAAAAATATCCTTGATCGCACATGTTGGTTTGTGCTCTTCAGATCTAAATTTCATTTGATGCAGCTTTCCAAGATCTTCTATCGTATGCATCGCATGGCTCCTGACAGCTACATCCATTCGAACTTCATTAGTGAATTCACACCATTATCTCGCTTCACAAACATGTCTTCCGCACAGACTCAAAGTTCCCTCCACTTCACTATGGAATAAGCTGCTCATACTATCTCAAAATGCATTTTCACAATTCGATTCAGTACTCCTTCAGTGGTTATCTGATCTAGCCACTATTGTTCTGTAGCATTATATTTTAAAAGAGTCGGTTCTTTTTGTCTGTACTACTTATCATCCACTCTTCGCGCCCATACATATGACAAATTCACGAAAATGGGTCATTTGACATCAGATTGAAGGAAACATGATCGTGCTAAGAAAGAAATAACGCCACAAATCAGCAGCAAAACACCCTGTTAATAACATAAGCATCAGTTTTCTACATATCCAAACACAACGAAAAAGAATTAGACACATTTGAAATATTCCAAATACACGAACACCAAAGGAAACAACGTGAGTCCATCCTAACTGAGAAGAGTGATGTTTACAACATTATCGTCTCTGTTTTTAACAGCAGCCTAACTATTAAATATAAAACCAATAAATAAAAAATGTCTTCTCCACCCTCTCTACCCCCTTACCTCCCCCCCCCCCCTCCCCTGCTTTCGGTTTGAGTTGGATTAGAATGGATTTATTCGAAAAGTGTACGCTCGAAATACACTTATGCTAAGTAGGACGATAGTTTGTACTGAAGTCAGCGGCGACCCCTAAACACACATTGGAAATTACTTCACAAACGGCCCATTTACGAACTCAAGTTTACTAGAGCGATTTTGCTTATATTATCGTATAATTTCAGCTCTGTCGGTCTTCAGAATAAATTACGATACACGCAGTATGTAATGTTATAATTACATCATCCATTACTAGACGGCAGCCTTACGTTTTGAAACAAAGAACCCGCATTGTATAGCTGGGTCTTATGGGCACCTCCTTGACTCCTTCATCCCCCATGATACTCATCCATCGTAACCATCGTGTGTGAGATAAATACGCAGTTACAGTGTTGAGCCACCGGTTGTTTTCCTTTTAAGCAGTCCTGAATGGTTCGAGATTCTCTTATGTGATGGTAATCTCAGTTCATTAAGCAACACGTGGAGAGGGGCATTTAAAAACTTGGTTTTATTGAATTAACTCAGTGGTATAAAAGGTTGAGTTGTAAGGGTCGCCTGCTCAGTCTACAGAATAGATGAGATATTACTGTGTGCAGGATGCTGGAGTTGACGGCGGCTGGAGGCCAGGGTGGCTTCCGGAGAGAACACCTGCTGCGCCTGCTGGAGGGACTTCTCCAGCAGAAGCAGGGCATACCCACGGCCCTCCAGTTTCTCAGCCACAGCGCGCATCTCCTCACTTGGTGAGTACCGCTGCTTTCCCCTTCATGGAGCATAGTGTATGTTTACAAAATCTCAAAAACTAAGGCTCACCTAGATAAGTAAACAGTAGCGTGTCATCGTTCGTTCATATGTTCGGCAAATATGTTGTTTCGTTCTGAAACAGGTCAAATGATATGAAAACCTAGAAAATGTGTTAGAGTACCAGTTTATGTGTATACAGAGTAAAGTTGGTGATGTGCGAGGCTCTGTATGCCTCTTGCTTATGCTCTCCGCTAGGATCACTGTTTCTTTGAAGTTCTTTTTATAATGCCCATCAGCCACACATATAACCAAGCTGTCAAGAGAGCTATTACTTCTATTTGAATAAAAATGTTACTGCCGTGAATTTTCCATAGTGTTATACACTTTTTTTTGTGTGACGACGACACGTCTGGTATTTGCTTGAAGTTAGGAATACATCTACATCTCTAGATCTATATAATACTCTGCAGTTCACAGTTAAATGCCTGGCAGAGGGTTCATCGAACCACCTTCAAGCCACTTTTCTACCGTTCTACTCTCGAGCAGAGCAGGGAAGACGAACACTTAAATCTTTCCATGCGAGCTCTGTTTCTCTTATTTTGTTATGGTGATCATTTCTCCCTGTGTAGGTGGGCACCAGTAAAATATTTCAGATATTTTCATATTCTGAGGAGAAAGTTGATGGTTGAAATTTCATGAGAATGTCCTGCTGAAACGAAAAACACCTTTATTTTATTGACTGTCACCCCAATTCGTGTATCATATCCGTCGCATTCACTCAAATATTTCGCGGTAAAACATAACGACCTGCACTTCTTTGGCCTTTTTCGATGTGCTATCTGATGTTCTCACTTCCCGCGCCCGGGCTCCCGGGTTCGATTCCCGGCGGGGTCAGGAATTTCCTCTGCCTCGTGATGACTGGGTGTTGTGTGATGTCCTTAGGTTAGTTAGGTTTAAGTAGTTCTAAGTTCTAGGGGACTGATGACCATAGATATTAAGTCCCATAGTGCTCAGAGCCATTTTTTTTTTTTTTTTTTTTTTTTTTGCTATCTGATGCAGACCCCATACTCTACAGCGATATTCCAAAGAAGACGGACAAGCGTAGTGTAAGCAGTATCTTTAGTAGACCTGTTAAATTTTCTAAGTGTTCTGCCAATAAATCGCTGTCTAGGCTTTACTTTGTCAACATTATCTATCTGGTCGTTAAAATTTTAGTTATTCGTCATTGTAATACCAAAGTATTTAGTTGAATTTACAGCCTTTACATATGTGTGATTTATCGTGCAACCGAAATTTAGCGGATTCATTTTAGTACTCATGTGGATGACTTCACACTTTTCATGATTTATAGTCAGTTGCCACTTTTTGCACCATACAGATATCTTGCCTAAATCATTTTGCAGTTGATTTGCATCATCTGATGACTTTACAAGACGGTAAATGAGAGCATCATCTACAAGCAATCTAAAAATGCTGCTCACGTTGTGTCCTAAATCACTTATGTGGATCAGGGACTGCTGTGTGCGCATAACACTCCCTCGAGAAACGTCAGATATTACTTATCTTTTACTCGATGACTTCCCGTCAGTAATTTCGAACTGTGACCTTTTTGACAGGATCACGAATCCAGTCTCACAACTGAGACGATACTTAATATGCACGCAATTTGATTAGAAGTCGCTTGTGAGGAACAGTGTCAAAAGCCCCCAGGAAATCTGAAAATGTGGAATCAATTTGACGTCCCCTGTTGGAGAGCACTCTTTGCTTCCTGAGAATAACGATCTAGTGGCGCTTCACGAGAATGATGTTTTCTGAATCAGGTTCGACTATTTCTTAATAAATCTTTTTCTTCGACATAATTCATAATGTTCGAGCACAGTGTATGTTTATATGTTCCAGAATCCTACGTGGTCACATCGGTGAACCAAACAGAAGGCACAGAACTACAGGTGGGCTATTTTAATTAACTCCGTATCCTGTATATACTTTCCACGAAAAACTTCGTGAAGTGGAACGTGTTAACTGGACGAAAAGATTTCAAAAATGGTTCAAATGGCTCTGAGCACTATGGGACTCAACTGCTGAGGTCATTAGTCCCCTAGAACTTAGAACTAGTTAAACCTAACTAACCTAAGGACATCACAAACATCCATGCCCGAGGCAGGATTCGAACCTGCGACCGTAGCGGTCTTGCGGTTCCAGACTGCAGCGCCTTTAACCGCACGGTCACTGCGGCCGGCTGAAAAGATTTCACAGACAATTAAAAAAATATTCATGCTAGCTATGTTGGGTGTTGGCTACGTGTCTGTCTTGACTACGATAATGTGTTCTCTAAGCTGTTCATAATAGGTTATCCGCATTCCTGTTTTCTTGTTCATTGTTAGACCCACTCCTGCATTAACGCTATATGATTTTGCATTCATAAAACTGTACTCGCCTGACTAGGAGATCTGCTCCTCCTGCCACAGAACTTCACTATTTCCCGCTATATCTAACTTCACCCTATCAATTTCCTATTTAAATTTTCAAGCCTACCTGACCGATTTCGGGGTATAATATTCCACTCTCTCACCTTTCCTAATGACAACATCCCCGTGAACAGTGACCGTCCGGAGATCCAAGTCGGGGACTATTCTGTCTTTGGAATATTTTACCAGGGAGGATAACATCATTATTTAATCACACAGTAGATCGGCGTCCCTTACCTTCAGCCGTTCGTAGCACCAACACAGCAAGGTCAATCATTCAGACTGTTGCCCCTGCAGCTACTAGAAAGCTACTGCCGCTCTTCAGAAATCACATGTTTGTCTGCAGACACTCCTTAATTGTGACTGCACTTGCTGTACGGCTATCTGTATCACGAGGGCACCCAAGCCACCCGCCTCCACAAGGCCCGTGAACCACGTGTTTGATTTTATTGATACACCACGTCTAACAGTACTAAACTGGAAGAGCTCTGCACCTTCAGACTTTAAACGAGGCCTATTTGTACAAATCCAGTTAATAAATAAGGGAACCGCATCATCTTCCCTTTACACCGAATTATGTTTTAGACGTGACTCATAACGTACGGGGACATGTTTGCTTTACACTGAATGTAAGATTGCACAACCACCAATATAACACACTGAAGTGCCAAAGAAACTGGTATAGGTATGCGTATTCAATTACAGAGATATTTAAACAGGCAGAAGATGGCGCTGCGGTCGGCAACACCTATATAAGACAACAAGTGCCTGGCACAGTTTTCAGATCGGTTACTGCTGCTAAAATGGCAGGTTATTAGGATTTAAGTGAGTTTGAACGTGGTGCTACAGTCGGCGCACGAGCGATGGGACACAGCGTCTCCGAGGTAGTGGGGATTTTCCCGAACGACCATTTCACGAGTGTACCGTGAATATCAGGAATCCGGTAAAACATGAAATCTCTGACTTCGGTGCGGCCGGAAAAAGATCCTGCAAGAACTGGACCAACGACGACTGAAGAGAGTCGTTCAATGAGACAGAAGTGCAACCCTTCTGCAAATTGCTGCAGGTTTCTATGCTGGGCCATTAACAAATGTCAGCATGCGAACCACTGAACGAAACGTCATCGATATGGGCTTTAGGAGCGGAAGGCCCACACGTGTACCCTTGATGTCTGCACGATACGAAGCTTTACGCCTCGCCTGGGCCCTTCAGCACCGACATTGGACTCTTGATGACTGGAAACATGTTACCTGGTCAGACATGTCTGGTTTCAAATGGACGTGTACCGGTATAGAGACAACCTCATCACTCCGTGGAACCTGCATGTCAGCGGTGGACTGTTCAAGCTGGTGGAAGCTCTGTAATGGTGGGCAGGTGCAGTTGGAGTGATATGGGACTCCTGATACTTCTAGATACGACTCTGTCAGGTGCATTTACGTAAGAAACCTGTCTGATCACCTGAGTCTATTCATGTACTTGTGCCTTCCGACGAACTTGGGAAATTACAGCAGGACAACGCGACACTTCACACGTCCAGAATTGCTACAGAGTGGCTCCAGGAACACTTCCGCTGGCCACCAAACTCCTTAGACATGAAAGTTATTGAGCATAATGGGATGCCTTGCAACGTGCTGTTCAGAAGAAATCTCCACTCCCTCGTACTCTTACGGATTTATGCACAGCCCTACACGATTCATGGTGTCAGTTCCGTCCAGCACTATTTTAGACATTAGTCGAGTCTATGTCACGTCCTTTTGCGGCACTTCTGCATACTCGCGGGCCCTACACGATATTAGGCAGGTGTACCAGTTTCTTTGGCTCTTCAGTGTAAATGAACGTTGTGTAATGAATATTTTGTGCCACACCAATACCTCGCTAAAACCTCTCCTAGGACAAAAGTATATATGAACATTTTGTCTTAGTTTGATCGTAAGAATCTTCTCACAATGTTTGTTATAAATATTTACAAACAACGTGTGTGATTTCGGTCCGCACTACTCACAATCGCATGAAGTGGTGCTGTCGTCTTGAGATGCGAGCTTGCTGCTTGTGCTGGAATCTGTACACACTTGATATAGCAGATCGATTGACATTTCTTCTGCTTTGTTCACAGGCCAGGCGAAAAGGCAGCGGTCAGAAAGCTGGTGATGGGAGCCACGCTGAACATGTACGAACAGGAGCTGCTGGATCAGGTGAGTGGCACTGTTGGCTGCTGCTTGTTGCCTGGGCCTTGTCGTGTGGTTCATATTGTGATAGAGACCAAATATCTCATAATGATGAAATAAAATGACAACACACACACACACACACACTCATTAACAGAGGTAGAGAACGGTGGGCTGAGAGAGAGAGAGAGGTATTCATACAGTCATCAGGGTGTATGCACTTATATTCTATGATGTCTTTCTTGCCACAAGTATTGGTTGTCTGCTATACTTGCGTCTCTCCATGAGTTACCACTTCAGATTCAACAACCTTTAACATTTTCTAATACGTTGGGGAAAGTACTGAACCTTCTCACACTTTCCGCCCTAACCAGCCCTGCAATAAAAGTTTAATATGTTTTATTATTCCATCTTGAAATGATAAAATTCATTTTATGTGTGCTGCAGTCTTTTTCTGTAACTACAAAACTTACTCCAGAAAATTTTAGTTGCTCCAAATGTGAAAACGTGTTATAAGGTACAACAGGGTCATGTACATAGGATCAAATATTCTATTCAAATTTAAAAGTGTTGTAACCGAGAAAAATTTGTCGGTAGTATATTTCGACATAGGTGTGTTACCTTATTACTCTACTACACACTAATAATCGGTAAATGAGATCAAATTTAGTAGTGTTATCAATAACCTGTTAAAATTTAAAAACATTTTAAAATAGGAGCTGTGGACACTTAACACAAATTTCCATTTTGAAGACAGTGAAAATTGTTAAGACATTAAAGAAACTAAGTTCATTTGCAAATACGATGTGTTCCATGACAGAAGACCTCCTGTTTCAAGGTATAAGATGGATTCAGACTGATGTGTGGCTTAACCGTCCACACATTATTTAACGAGTTTTAGAAACATCCAGAATTTTACTCACTATAAAACTCTGTATCTGAAGAATTAACTGTAAACTTCAAATAGCTTTAATATGTTATACATTACTCAAATGTGTAGAACTCATAATTTTTATAAACACTACACAAAACACCGCCTCACGTCTCATAGTATGGAAAACAGTAGAAAATGTCAGAAACTGCTTACGACAGTCTTTAGAGGATATTCCTTCACGTGATTCTAAAATCGTTTGAAACAGTGACAGATTACGTAGGTATACTGAACTCTAGATGCAACGCTCTCCACTACTTTGGTTTTTGTCCCCTTATGTAATGATATTCTCCTTCTCCTTCACCCTTGCTAGTAATATTACCAGCTGAGTTTTTTATTTCTGTTTGCTGCCCTTATCAGGTGGAGCGCGTAGCTGACGCTTTGGAGGACAAGTCACTACACAGAGCTGCACAGAGGCGGCGTGACGTCATCGCCCGTGGAGAGACGGCGCGCAAAGAGGCAGCCCGCTGGCTCAGAGAGAGGCGATGGGAGCACCTCTGAGTGGGAGGGGAGGGCCTTGTCTCCTGCACACAGCAGCAGCAGCGGCAGCAGCAAGCTTACGCGAAGTTCAGAAAATAAAGTTATGACTGTTACTTGATTACGATCAATCGTTTTTCCTTCAACCCTAAGATAGCTCATATCTTGCTACTTCAACTACTATCTTTTTGCAGAAATAATTCTTTGCAAAACCCAAGGATCATTGGAGAATGCTTTTCATCAGTTAACATCAAGAAATGTCGCAGAGAAAGAAGAAAAGATGGTGAACGCTTAAACAGTTTTATGTAACAGATGTTATCGAGGAAATGCTGGAAGCATGCTTCGAGAAGACAGCTCACGTCAGTATGTTCGCTTCATTCGTCACAGAGCCTTAACTTCATCTTCCACGGTCTTCACTTAGATCGTCCGTCACTGATCACAGAAAAGTGCCGTAGACCGTTTTCTTCAAGCACTGGAGGCTTCTCGTTGGCGCACTGGCCATCTATCAGTCTTCGGGAAAAGCTTGTAGGAGTAGTAAAGAAATTCTTAACGTAACTTACCTTTTTCGGTTATGAATACTTCGATATATTTTCTTCCTCCCTTACTTACCGTTGTGTTTCGTAGTTAGAGACGGCAGTGCTCTAGATTTCTCGAGAAAACGTCGGCTGTACTGCATCCGTTGGAAACAAGTCAACGAGTGAGAATCTATATTTACACTCTCATCCATACCTGGTAATACACCTTCCGTTCCGGTGTGTGTCGGATGGTACTTCTGGTGCCGTGCTTCCCTATTCTATTCATAATTGCTGCTCGGGAGGAACGATTGTGGGTATGCCTTCGCATGATCTCTGATTCTTTGATTTTTTTTCGTAGTGGTCATCTAGTGAAATGCGAATGAACCACTGACTCAAGGCGTCTCGCTTCCATGCATTTGCTCTAGATCCTGCACTAAAACTATCAAGTAAATGAGCCCGACTGACGAGCAATTGTTGAGAACCGGTCGAAAAATTGATTTTAATCCTCTTTTACGAGGGTGAATTTCATTTCCTTAAGATTCTCCGAGAGACTCTCAAGGTTTTATTGTGTGATACTACTGGTTTCAGTAAATTATCGGCAGCACTTATGTGGACACATTGTATTTATTTACGTTCAGAGTCAACTGCCAGTGCTTCCACCAATCGTCAGTCCACAGTAGGTGTCCTTCCATTTCGCTAGAGCCTTCTGGCGTTGCAACCTTCCGTCTGCGAATAGTCTCAAGGAGCTTTTGATGTGTTACACTAAATAATACACTACATTATATATCTGTGTCTTACGTCAGATATCTAGAAGCCCACCGACCTGAGCTCTTGGTTTGCCCCATCATCTAGATCTGGGATAAACCATGTTATAACCATTCTTCTTAAGCATCATTTATTTGTCCTTCGTAAGAAGGACATATGAGAAGCTGACAGTGGTCTTACTGGCGGAATATCAACTTCAATGGAAAGATCCAAAATCTGTGTCTTGTGACGCATGATTTTGTTACAAAGACTATGACAGAGGCCTGATAAAACATGCTAGGCCTTCAGCTTGGGGAATGAGCAGATGGTTAGTACCTAGTTCTCGTAAAAACGCCGCTGATTTCAGGTCCAAGTTTTAAATCGGAAAACAGGGAGTATCCACGATAGCAACCTTATACGGACAAAGAACAAGTGAAAATTAGTACCAGGCAGAACTGTGTTAGCAACATGGAACGTAAGAATTGTTACTTTTAAGAAAGAGAAAATTTCAGATGTTTTGATGCAACAGAAAACATATTTCGTATACATCTCAGAAGCAATACATACGTGAATAAACGCGAAAAACATAAAAAATAAAAAATCAATCACCACGAAGGAATTATTGGAATGGTACAAAAAACTGTAGATGTGATTACATGTACACACAGATAAATCATTAGAATTTGTGAAAAACTGAAACATTTATTAAAGAGAAAGAGCTTCACAAATTGAGCAAGTCCGTAACGCGTTGTTCCACCTGTGGCCCTTATGCAAGCAATTATTCGGCGTGGCACTGATTGATAGAGTTGTTGGATGTCCTCCCGAGGGATATTGTGCCAAATTCTGTCCAACTGGGTCGTCAGATAGTCAAAATAACGATCTGGTTGGAGGGCTCTGCCCTTAATGCTCCAAACTTTCTCAGTTAGTGAGAGGTCGGCGACCTTGCTGGCCAAGCTAGGATTTGGCAAGCACGAGGACAAGCGGTAGAAACTTTCGCCGTGTGCGGGCCGGCTTAATTTTCCTGAAATGTAATATCATGACAGCTTGTCTAGAATTCTCATTGACTGGAATATAATTATCTTCAGTGCTCAGTCACGCTTCGGTCAGAGACCCCATGACCAGCAGATACGTGAGACAGCTGTGACCTACCAACATGAGTGTCGACCGCTGTATGACACGAAAACCAGGAGTGATGGTCTGGGGTGCCATTTGTTTTCGTAGCTGGATCCCTTCAGTTGTCTCTCGCTGTATCCTCAGAGTATAGCGGTACATCGACAATACCCTACCCCCTGTTTTGTTTCCCTTCCTGACAGGTTATCCTGGGCTTACACTGCAGAAAAATAGTGCCCGCCGGCACACGGCGAGAATTTCTACTTCTTGCCTTTGTGCTTGCCAAACCCTACCTTGTCCAGCAAGATCCCCGGATCTCTCCCCAATTGAAAACGTTTGGAGCATTATGGGCAGTGCCATCCAACCATCTCGGGATTTTGTCGATGTAATAACACTCCAGTTGGACAGAATTTGGCAAGATATCCCTTAGGAAAACATCCAAAAATTCTGTCATTCAGTGCCAAGCCGAATAATTGCTTGCATAAGGGCCAGATGAGGACCTACGCCCTATTGACTTACTCAGTTTACGAAGCTCTTTCTCTTGAAAAAAACCATCCAATTTCTCAGAATTGTAACCATTTTTTTTGTCTGCACATGTACATAATGTCCAACAATGATTTCCGTCCTATTTGGATAATTCCTTCGTGGTGCACCCTTTTTTCCCCTTAGTGTGTACACTGGGATCTACATAATGCTGTAAAATATTGCTAGACTAAATTTAAGAGTAAGTAAAGGTGTAGTACGCTTCATACATAGCAGTTGAGAACAGAATGTTAAAGACTGTGAGCGTGCCAATGATAGAATTTTAATAGCAACAACCAAATCAGAAAAAATGGTTCAAATGGCTCTAAGCGCTATGGAACTTAACATCTGAGGTCATCAGTCCCCTAGACTTAGAACTACTTAAACCTAACTAACCTAAGGACATCACACACATCCATGCCTGAGGCAGGATTCGAACCTGTGAACGTAGCAGCAGCGCGGTTCCGGACTGAAAATCAAAACAGAAAGTCAGAATTTAGCTTTGATTGTTGTATGCAGTCCAGAAGTAGATAAATATCACAAATTCGAAGCCTTTAATGAAATTCGTCTAAAATGTATTCAACAATTGCAATCAAAATCATCAAGTAATTTAGTTAGGCAATCTAAATGCAAGAGTAAGACATAACCTTACATGCAATGTAGTGGGTGTATTTGGATGAATTTCTTATGACATGCAGTAACCGAAACGTTTCTTAAGAAATAAGCTTAAGGTTGCCGTAGAGCTATAGATTATTTTATTGTGAAGGAGCGAATATAAGGTCATGCAAAAACCAAGTTTATGTAGAAGCTGTGATACAGTTTCGAGCATTACATTTTAATATGGATGCATACGCTAAATGTGAGAATACGAAATAGAAGATAACAGAGGGAAGTACAGAAGGGTGTTTCAAGTTTATTTAGTATAAGGAAAAAGTAAGAAGGACTCATACTGCAACCGATTAACGACAGGACTGGAATATCTGTGTACTGAGGAATGTACTGAAGAACGGTCAAATATCAAGACAGAAATTGAAAAAAGGCAAAAAATGAAGGAATGCGAATGAAATATAAATACTGCGAATAGCGAAGACTAAAGACTTCTTCCATTAGAGTTTAATACAATGAGTTCCGAGAAGTAAGCCTGTTATCAAAATACTTCTGAAATTTTACTGATAAAATAGCTTGAAAAGAGATTACTTAAAGGCGTCCACAATAGAGCTCGGGAACGATACGTTATTAATATAAAAATTGCATTCATGAGGGACAAACAATAGTTTATAATGGTTTCAAAGCATTAAACAAGTTGGAAAGAGAAAAAATTCCAATGAAACACCACAAAGCAAGAACGTGTAAAAACAATTTAACGTATGTAATAGCTGGTACACTTTGTTTACTTTGGGCATTCTGGCGCAGTTTGTTTACATTTGTAATAAAGCTAGGTCCACTTTATTTATGACATCATTATCATCACATTACAACCCCCACATCCTTTCCCCCTCACCTCCCTGTTCACTAAGCATTTTAGTTGCCTTTAAAATGAAAGAGCCAATTACAGTGGAGTATTTTAGCAGCTATTAAAATGAAAAAAAACAATGCACTCCAGAGCACCCACCTTGATTTTGATCAAAAATACCCAAACAACCTGAATGAATTATCGCAAAAACCACCTACATCAAAAAAACACATCTTCAAACGATAGAAACTTAAAACAGTACTTAACCTCCATTTGAATCATGGTTGACTGGAGCAAAAAATTGCCTACTGTGTTTTCATTCCTGACTACAAAGAGTTTTTCACGGGTTGTCTCACCAGGCGCATCCGCAAATATTATCGGAAACTACAAAGCATTTGCTATTAAATGTGAGAACTAGTATAAAACATACTTTCCATAAGTAGATAAAGCCCACATTTGTTTGTACAATGCAATTAACAAATTAGTAATTCGTAACTGGTGAAGATGATTTTCTTTAAACACTATTCCACAAAACTTCAAAAAGCGAGAGAAAATTAACTACCACTTTATGGTACTCTTGCTTGTCCGCACCAACAGATGGCTGCACTTGCGAATGTTCAAATTTCGATTATTATAGCACATTTCATTGAAGATACAAATGAGCATCAAATTAATTATTCTCCATGACTAAATGCTTGTCATGTATCACAAAGTTCTTTCTAAATCTAAAATATCGGCAAAAATGCCTCATTAAAGCAATTTTATTTTCGACATACACACTTCCGTGAAAGTGATGCCTAAACTACGGTTGTGTACTCTAGAAGAATTACCCCAATGCTATTTCCATTCCTAAACACTTACAAATAATATTCAAAACAGATACTTGATATAACAGGGTGGGCCTAAACATGGTCACAGTAAAACTAATCTGACCAGGCTTATAACTGGAGAAAATATGTGTTAGCTAAAATAATTTGCTAAACAAACAAACTGTCAGTTTGAATTACTGTTAGCTACTGGAAGAATGTAAATAATTCTGTTATTAATATCTACTCTTGGTGTAAATAACAGTACACCCTTAAACTAAATATTACATCTCTATTTTTTGTGGTGGTGTTTGACAAGTTTTGCAGTAATATCTCCACATCTGAAATACCTAAAGGTGGCTGCCATTTCTATCTGATAAAATGTTGTTCTTGTTTCATAGAGCATGTTGTCATTACATAACGTTTTCCAAATTTTCAGTAATCTTTCACCTTACTGAGCACCAAATTAGGGGTCCCAAGACAAGTATCACTAGAAAAATACAGTCGATGGTTCTGATTGGAACTTACTAATTTTTATTATAAATGTTTGGTTCTCGTTGGGGTTACGTACAACACGAACTTTTGGCGATGGGTGCAATATTTTCAATCAGAACAAAGGTGCCGTAGTACTCTGAAACGTTTATAAATTGCAACTATTGTGCCAACGCATTCTAAAACGTTTACAGAGTGTATTTCCTACAATCAGCTACTAAATAACATCAACATCTAACAAAAACGCATGATGTAAAAGCTCCCTCTCCTTCTCTCACATTCTCTCTCTCTCTCTCTCTTTCTCTCTCACTCTCATACACACACACACACACACACACACACACACACACACACACACACACACACACACCATAGCCAAACACCATTTCAGGAAGGAATGAAGACATCATCATCATCATTTAAGACTGATTATGCCTTTCAGCGTTCAGTCTGGAGCATAGTCCCCTTATAAAATTCCTCCATGATCCCCTATTCAGTGCTAACATTGGTGCCTCTTCTGATGTTAAGCCTATTACTTCAAAATCATTCTTAACCGAATCCAGGTACCTTCTCCTTGGTCTACCCCGACTCCTCCTACCCTCTACTGCTGAACCCATGAGTCTCTAGGGTAACCTTGCTTCTCCCATGCGTGTAACATGACCCCACCATCTAAGCCTGTTCGCCCTGACTGCTACATCTATAGAGTTCATTCCCAGTTTTTCTTTGATTTCCTCATTGTGGACACCCTCCTGCTATTGTTCCCATCTACTAGTACCTGCAGTCATCCTAGCTACTTTCGTATCCGTAACCTCAACCTTGCTGATAAGGTAACCTGAATCCACCCAGCTTTCGCTCCCATACAACAAAGTTGGTCGAAAGATTGAACGGTGCACAGATAACTTAGTCTTGGTACTGACTTCCTTCTTGCAGAAGAGAGTAGATCGTAGCTGAGCGCTCACTGCATTAGCTTTTCTACACCTCGCTTCCAGTTCTTTCACTATGTTGCCATCCTGTCAGAATATGCATCCTAAGTACTTGAAAACATCCACCTGTTCTAACTTTGTTCCTCCTATTTGGCACTCAATCCGTTTATATCTCTTTCCCACTGACATTACTTTCGTTTTGGAGATGTTAATCTTCATACCATAGTCCTTACATTTCTGATGTAGATCTGAAATATTACTTTGCAAGCTTTCAATCGAATCTGCCATCACAACTAAGTCATCGGAATATGCAAGACTGCTTATTTTGTGTTCACATATCTTAATCTCACCTAGCCAGTCTATTGTTTTCAACATATGATCCATAAATAATATGAACAACAGTGGAGACAGGTTGCAGACTTGTCTTACCCCTGTAACTACTCTGAACCATGGACTCAATTTACCAACTCTAACTGCTGCCTGACTATCCATGTAAAGACCTATAATTGCTTGCAAAAGTTTGCCTCCTATTCCATAATCTCGTAGAACAGACAATAACTTCCTCCTAGGAACCCGGTCATATGCCTTTTCTAGATCTATAAAGCATAGATACAATTCCTTGTTCAACTCATAACACTTCTCCATTATTTGCCGTAAGCTAAAGATCTGGTCCTGACAACCTCTAAGAGGCCTAAACCCACACTGATTTTCATCCAATTGGTCCTCAACTAATACTCGCACTTTCCTTTCAACAATACCTGAGAACATTTTACCCACAACACTGATTAAAGAGATACCTCTATAGTTGTTACAATCTTTTCTGTTTCTATGTTTAAAGATTGGTGTGATTTCTGCTTTTGTCCAGTCTGATGGAACCTGTCCCGACTCACAGGCCATATCAATTATCCTGTGTAGCCATTTAAGATCTGACATTCCACTGTATTTGATGAGTTCCGACTTAATTTCATCCACCCCAGCTGCTTTATTGCACTGCAATCTATTGACCATTTTCTCCACTTCCTCAAATGTGATCCTATTTCCATCATCATTCCTATCCCATTGTACCTCGAAATCAGAAACATTACTGATCGTATTTTCACCTACATTGAGCAACTCTTCGAAACATTCCCTCCATCTGGCCAAGGAATCCACAGGATTCACCAGCAGTTTTCCTGACCTGTCTAAAATACTTGTCATTTCCTTCTTACCTCCCTTTCGAAGACTGCTAATTACACTCCAGAATGGTTTTCCAGCAGCTTGATCCAAAGTCTCCAACCGGTTTCCAAAGTCTTCCCAAGATTTCTTCTTGGATGCTGCAATTATCTGTTTGGCTTTGTTTCTTTCTTCAGCATACCTTTCTCTGTCTACCTGAGTTCTATTATGGTAGCCATTTTTGATACGCCTTCTATTTCCTTTTACAGGCTGCTTTGACTGTGTCATTCCACCATCCTACTACTGTTCCAAGACATTCTTTAGCCACTTCTAGTACTGTGTCCCTGTACCTTGTCCATTCCTTTTCCAATGACTGTAATTGATTACATTCAACTACCTGGTACCTTTCTGAGATCATTTTTATGTACTTGTACCTGATTTCCTTATCCTGACGTTTCTCCACTCTTATCCCCCTACATATGGACCTGATCTCCTGCACTTTCGGCCTCACAATCCCAATTTCACTGCAGATTAAATAATGATCAGTGTCATCAAAGAATCCCCTGAATACACGTGTGTCCCTCACAGCCTTCCTGAATTCCTGAACTGTTATTATATGGTCAATGACAGATCTGGTTCCCCTGCCTTCCCAAGTATACCGGTGAATGTTCTTATGTTTAAAAAAGGAGTTTGTGATTACTAAGCCCATACTGGCACAGAAATCCAAGAGTTGTTTCCCATTCCTGTTGGCCTCCATATCCTCTCCAAATTTACCCATTACCTTTTCATAGCCTTCTGTTCGATTTCTAATCCTGGCATTAAAATCACCCATGAGCAGAACACTGTCCTTGTCCTTTACCCTAACAACTACATCACTGAGTGCCTCATAAAAACTATCCATCTTATCTTGATCTGTCCCTTCACAGTGCGAATATACTGACACAATCCTAATTTTTCTTGCTAGACACTGTCAAATCTATCCACATCAGTCGTTCGTTTACATGCCTTATTGCAACTACACTGGGTTCCATTTCTTTCCTGATGTAAAGCCCTACACCCCATTGTGATATTCCTGCTTTGACTCCTGACCGGTAGACCTTGCATTCTCCCACTTCCTCTTCTTTCTCACCCCTTACCCGAATGTCACTAACAGCTAAAACGTCCAGCCCCATCTTGCTTGCAGCCTCTGCCAGCTCTACCTTCTTCCCAGAGTAGCCCCCATTGATATTAATAGCTCCCCATCTCATTACTATTTGTTTACCAAGTCGTATGAAGAAGGTGTTTTTATTACAGTGTATCACTTAAATTACAATACACAATGGGAACATCTGCTGTGCTTATAAAAAACACAACCATAGATGGTCATAGAGATAAATCATCTGAAAAGATGATAATGGAGTTGGTAACTGAAGAGTAAAATATTCTTCAGTGAAATAAAATTAGTTGCCAAAACATGTGGGGGTTTTATGCTAGTATAATTCCAGAACTCGAAAATTCGAACTTTGCACAAAAAAATTGTTTATTTCTCTGAATATGGAAGTCTTTGAGCACAACGTACATTTTGCAACCACAATGGACCTTAAAATTAAATATTAACACATCTAAACTGACTACATTAACTATTAAAAATACCTGCAGCTTGCAAATTGGCATTACTGATAAAAACTAGTAGGTTTTGGAGTACTTACTAACGACAAAAGTTGAGTTGTTATACCACATTTTGCAACCTCTGTGGACCTTAAAATGAAATATTTTCACCACTAAATTGTCTGTATTATATATTAAAATACACATAACTCGTTTATTGACAATACTTAAATAAATTATAGGTTAGTCGACGATTATTGTTAGATCTTAGTCCTTATATTAAATTCATCTACATATGTAAAAATTAGTTGCAGAACATTCACACATGAGCACTACTGCAGGACTAGATTACAACTAAAAGTGCATTGAGAAATAACAAGGTAAACACTGACAACATTTTATGCTCGCAAAAGAAAGTCACCATACATCCTGGAATGTACTTTCTATAATAATACGAACCAAACGAACACGCATGGGAACTACAGTAAAACTAACTTAAAGCATAAAGTACGCTTATTAAAGAGCTTTACCGAAGTAATCAATGTTATTCCTCCATCTCTAAAACTGAAAGTTCGATATTCCTATCGCGTTTTACAAGCACAATCAACCCTCAAATTAAATATTTCCATATTGTATGCATAGTTTCTTAAAATACAGGCAACCGCATTACTGACAATATTAATTTCATCTGAGTACATAAAATATTACAAAACACACAGAAGACGTTTCTCGTTGTGTACAGAAGTTTAAGTGATATGTTGTAATGAAATAATAGACTGTGATTGGCTGGAAAGGGGAAAGGATGGGAGGTGAGGGGGGAGGGAACAGATTCAAACCACAAGTGAGCTAGTCCACTCTCTTGGATTTTTAATTTATTTTATCTGTTTTATTTGCTTATTTATTTATCTTATTACAGACACTACATTCTCATTGGATGTCTCATGTTACTGCTATGCTGTGGTGCAGTGGAGAGGAAGAGGGGGAGAAAGGCCAGGTGAAGGTGAAGAGAGGGGTACAGAGAAGTGGGCGAGGGAGATGGGGAGGGGAGGTGAGAAAGAAAGTGGGTCGAGCTTGTCACTTGATGATAATGATCTCATAGATGAAGGGGACATGGTTTCATCACTTGCACCAAAAAGTACAACTTAAAGTGCCACACATAGCACATGGGTTACTCCACTGGTAAAATATTATAAAATTTTACAGTGTGGTAAAACTATGCACGAGCTGGTAGGAAAAATATTTTTTTTTATTATAAAGCACTAAGACCAGGTGATGTTAATGTAGAAGAAATGTGATGATCACAAAGACCACAAAAATAAGAAATAATATGGACAGAATAGTGTAAAGTTAATTATGGGAGGATGCTGCTAAATTTTAGATTGAAACATTTTAGAATATGTTGAATCAAAAGGAAATACATTAAAAATGGAAGACGGCAAAATAATTTCACTGCATGTGGGAGGGAACAAAAGAGTATGATATATTTACAGAAGAATAACCTTCCTTGACACAATTCTCAAACTGCAGTTCAATTTATAAACACCCCATTCAAAGCAGCTCTGCTGAATATTTGCTTCTCAAAGGACAAACAATTCATTTTATAACACATTCAGTTACTGATATAACCTTTTCTTTAAGGTAACTTATTGAAAAAAGTGACAGCTGCATTATCTCTCAATATTAAAAGTATATATTTATGTTTGTGAAATTGCCCTGTTTTCTGGGAAAGAAAATAAGCTGCAGATAAAAAACATGTTATGAATAAAATTGGAAAATTCAATGCAGAAAACTAAAAGACTGTTATAGTTAAACACCTGACTAGGATTAAAATTGATGTAAGCAATAAAACAATAGAAAAATTAAAGTGCTTTGAATATCTTCACTCCAATTTAACATACGATTTAACGAATCCATGCACGGTAAAGCTAATATGTTTAGTGCAACAATAACAAGAGACCTGAAAAATTTTGTTGTGACAGCCATCAGTTAAAAAAATGGTATTATGCAGCACCTAGTGCGAGTCTATCATATAGAATTCCTTTCATATCTGCATAACTGTTCCATCTTAAATCCATTTGTGCTTGCTTACTGTATCTGAGCCTTGGTTTCATTGGAGAATTTTTAACCCCCCTTTCAACACACACTTCCTTTATTACCAAATTAACTACACTGACGTATAAAGAAGAAAGTAACTTCCACATTATGTGTAACTGCCAACTAACACTCCTCTATGAAACTTCGACCATACATAGAAAGAAATGCTACAGTATAGTGCAGTAGGTAACTGAAAGGAATGCGCAAGGAGACGAACAGGAATAACTTATTGAAAGATAATAATCACACTGAAGTCACTGCGATTTATGACGGACCCCAGGACATAACGAAAGGGGGGACATGATTTTTAATAGAGTGAGTGATCACTACGGATGGTAATGCTTGCTCCACGACGTGCTCTCATGCTGGCCAAAAGTTTGGTAAGGAATTCCAGTGGTAGGGCTCTCCGTTCCTCCTCCAGCGCTCTTGACAATTGCTGGATATTCGTTAGTGTTTGTGGACGTCATGTAATGCGTCTCACAAATGCACGCCACACGTGCTCGACGGGATTTAAGTCGGGGAACGGCCAGGCCAGTCCATCCGCCAAATATCCTCTTGTTCCAAAGATATATTTCACCTGCGCAGTTCGATACGGTCGCGCATTATCATCCATGAAAATGAAATCATGGCAGAATGCACCAATGAAGAGACGCACCTGGCGATGGAGTGGAGTGTGAGAATAACGTTGGCCCATGAGTTCACAGCATTCAAAGATTTGGAAGTCAGTAGAGCTATGCAACATTACACTTCCTCCTGGCCCACCAAAATTATCACGTTCGAGAATGTTCCTGAGTGCATTACGTGTTCCCACCTCTCGTCATACGTATTGAAATCAATGTAGCTGCTGATGTCTGTTTTCGCAACTGTTATCTGTACTCTATGGCAGTCTTCCGCTTGCTGATGTAGATGTGTTGTCAGTTCTCCTACATCCTTCTTGCATTCTTAGTTGACTTCCATCGATCTTATACCATAATTCTTCCTTCGCGTGATCCACCTTCTCATCTTGTTTTTGGAGAGTTTACTAAACTCTTGAAGTGCTACAGTGCGGTATACATTGACCTTCTTAACTTCTTCTGTATCTCCTGAGTATATCTAACTGTTTAATCTCTTTCGCAAGTTTTCCTGAGTCCTGGCAGCCTCAGTTCTACTTTATTTAATATCTTCCCTGCTCTGGTTGATACACACCTGGAACTGCTCCATCATAGTAAATAACTTTACACCCTGAACGACATCCTCTAGTTGTACAGCTCCAAAAGCTGGGAACAAATCTGTTCCTGAATTTTCCATGTCGGATGACATCATCAACACAATAATCATTTGACACCTTATTGTCAACAACTGAGTCGTGGCGCCATTGAATTAGTAGACTGTTCTGTCTGGCGCCACTGGCTCTGGTATAGTACCGACTATCCCTCTTGTGGCCCCATTGCCAAAATCGGTGAGCAAGAGTCCATGCAAATGCTTGCTAATAAAGGGGAATAAAATTCTGTAATCCTCGTGACGATTTGTTTCATTGTCTACCTGCCCCCTTATTATTTTCTAGTTTGTAACCGACCCTCAGAGTTTTACTCGGTCGGCTCTTTGGTCTTAAATATAGTTAGTAGTACTGTACAAAGACACTAGCTGTCATTTGAAAATTTGTCCCGCTATTGTATTGCCATTCCTTTCTGGTTTGTAACCGATCATTAATGCTCTAAGTAATCAGCTCTTGGTCGTAAATACAGCTGGAACAATAGTATTAAGGCACAGGCTGCCGTTAAACAAAAGATGGACCTTGTGGTTAGATTTAGCTGCTACCCGGTTCAGTTCTCCGATTGTAGTTTCATTTCTTAGTCATTAGTTATAAGCTAAACAACATGTTCTATTAAGCTGCTCGTTTCTGTGTTTGAAAGACCGGGTCATTATTGGTGTATTTTAGCTGGATCTTGTGGTTCCACCGAGTGAATTCTCTTGTAATAAGTGTTCACCAGTAATGTTTTAAGATGTTCCTTCAGAGCGGTCTTAATAACTGTCAAACAAAAAAAAATGGTTCAAATGGCTCTGAGCACTATGGGACTTAACTGCTGAGGTCATCAGTCCCCTAGAACTTAGAACTACTTAAACCTAACTAACCTGCCCGAGGCAGGATTCGAACCTGCGACCGTAGCTGTCGCGCGGTTCCAGACTGAAGCGCCTAGAACCGCTTGGCCACCACGGCCGGCAACTGACAAACAGTTTAACTTTGAAAATATTAGCAGGCACCTGACACCAGGGCTTTCGTTAAAAAAATATTGTCAGAAGGTATGTGTTGGGATCCGGTCGCACCTTGGTTGCCGATTGAAATTAAGAGGTTGGTTACTTTGAAGTAAGCCTTGTCATTGTCACAATGTTTGCTAATGTGTCTAACCTTTAAGCACAGGTGCTCATCTGAAGCCTGCACCTTTCGTCGTACAGCTTTCAAATTAAAAGTTAAGTCATCTGTTTTGAGTAATTAAATCACTCTTGTCATCAATGGTGCTTACATAGTTTTCATGTGTTGCAGAAGGGCATTTAATAAGAGAGACTTCGGCAGCGCCCTAGTAAACACCGCTGTTTCACCCGATAACGGGTGGGCTGCAGGTCCGGCCGTCTTGTAATCATTACCATGTTTTCTGCTGTTTTGCAATACAGCACTTCAGATTTCTTTTGCAAAGATTAAAAGCTTATTCAACTTAGGGTTTAAGATCAAAAGAATTCTCCAAATTATTCCTTTTTTTAATTAAAATTTTATGGTTAAATGTTTCGATTATAGAAATAACGCTGTTCACATATTGTTAAATAAACAGGTTGTGTAAAAACAAAGTTATATTGGTGGGTCCTCCCTTCCACGTTTTCCTTAATTCCAATAATAAGTACCATGCATCATTGGTAGCAGAGCGTGGTTTTCGACCCATTACAGGGGGGGGGGGGGGGGGGAAGTTGTCCTGCTTCAGTTTAAATTTTGTACTTGATTTGTTTGGGACATTGCCTAATTATTCTCTTTTGTCCACAGTAGCACCATGGATTCACGTCAGTATCCCAATATTCAGTACCTAAAACGCGACCAGCTTGAGTATGAACCGAGTGTTAGGCAACAAAATGTTCACAGTAAGGTGGGGGAGCTGACAGCCAGGCTACGGGCAGCGTTGTCAACACCACTCTCCGTTTGTGTCAGCACGGTTGGCGAGGTGAGCCAACATTTACAGGCTACTATGGTACCATTGAATCAGTTACAAGAAAATCTCTCCTTCCTCTAAAGTAATCAACAAACTTTGAGTATGATGAAGCGCATTCGTACACAATTAGTCCACCTGGGCAACAGAGTAAAGGCCCTTAAACTCCTAGAATCGAGCCTTGAGCAATTAGCACGTGTCATTCAGTTAAATAATTTTTTGTTTGATTTTCGAATCCAAACTACAGCTTTAGAATTAGAAAGTGGGGTTGATACAAATAATATGGAATGTGCTTCTTACAATCCAATAGTCGAATGTGGATCCGTCGTCCGAGATCTAAGTGATCGGTCTGAGGAATATTTTGCCCGCCTCCCTAACCCGATGACGTGTCTCCCAAATAGTATTCATAAATTGTCAATTGAAACCTTAGAAAATATACAACACGTATTATGGCTGCCAGTTAAGTTTGAGTCGCATGCTGACCCATTAAGGATCTCCCATCACTTAGCACTTATCGCACTCTGTCCGTTATCACGCGGTAGCTTAAGTAATCTGCTATCCGAAACCTTACAGCAGGTTAAGACGATCGGGCAAGTGAGGCAAACGGTCGTGGAGGGTAAGTTATCAGACCGTATGCACAAAGAGCGGGATGTTCCCGAGGCGAATTTAGTTGCTAATGTCTTGGAAGGTATTCGGCCTGAAGATAGGTCTCGGATCGCACTCTTTCCTCGTCCAGTCACTCCTCGTAGGTTACAAAATCTTGTTAACTCTGTTATGAAATTGTCTTTTGCCGACAACCAGCGAGATGAGATAATGGGGGGACATCAGGACTTATCTAACTTAGGTCCAGAAGGTAGCGAGATAGGTACAGCGCGCGGTTCAATGAAATCAGGGGCTTGTCTTACAGATGCGGCGCACGTGACCATTTAGTACGAGGATGCCCGGTTCCAAGGACGTCTCGCGCTGTGAAATGACGACAGATGGGGGCGGGTCGCATCCTCGGAGACTGAGGTGGTGCAGTCGTATACAGGCAGCCACCACGCGTTCCTTACGATTTGTTTGCACGGCAATAGGGCACGAACCGTTGTGCAGGTTATTAGATTCTGGCAGCTCTATGTCACTCCTTAATTACGAGTGAATTATTGAATATGGACACTTATGTAGATTATTTCCAGTACGTCTCTCGAGTAAGAGATGTCGGGTGGCCAATGGCCAAGGATTACCCCTACATTTACGTCTACATCTACGCGGATACTCTGCAAATCACATTTAAGTGCCCGGCAGAGGGTTCATCGAACCACCTTCACGATTCTCTATTACTCCAGTGTCGTACAGCGCGCGGAAGGAATGAACACCTATATCTTTCCGTACGAGCTCTAATTTCCCTTATTTTATCGTGGTGATCGTTCCTCCCTACGTAGGTCGGTGTCAAAATATTTTCGCTTTCGGAGGAGAAAGTTGGTGATTGGAATTTCGTGAGAAGATTCCGTCGCAACGTAAAACGCCTTTCTTTTAATGATTCCCAGCCCAAATCCTGTATCATTTCTGTGACACTCTCTCCCATATTTCGCGGTAATACAAAACGTGCTGCCTTTCTTTGAACTTTTTCGATTACTCCGTCAGTCCTATCTGGTAAGGATCCCACACCGCGCAGCAGTATTCTAAAAGAGGACGGACAACCGTAGTGTAGGCAGTCTCCTCAGTAGATCTGTTACATTTTCTAAGTGTCCTGCCAATAAAACGCAGCCTTTGGTTAGCCTTCTTTACAACATTTTCTATGTGTTCTTTCCTATTTCAGTTGTTCGTGAAACTTCCTGGCATTTTAAAACTGTGTGCCGGACCGAGACTCGAACTCGGGACCTTTGCCTTTCTTTCAGGAGTGCTAGTTCTGCAAGGTTCTCAGGAGAGCTTCTGTAAAATTTGTAAGGTGGGAGACGAGGTACTGGCTGAAGTACAGCTGTGCGGAGGGGGCGTCAGTCGTGCTTGGGTAGCTCAGATGGTAGAGCACTTGCCCGCAGAAAGCAAAGGTCCCCAGTTCGAGTCTCGGTCCAGCCCACAGTTTTAATCTGCCAGGAAGTTCCATATCAGTGCACACTCCGCTACAGAGTGAAACTCTCATTCTGGTAAGTTGTTCGTAATTGTAATACCTAGGTATTTAGTTGAATTCACGGCTTTTAGATTAGAGTGACTTATCGTGTAATCGAAGTTTAACGAGTTCCTTTTAGTACTCATGTGGATGACCTCACACTTTTCGTTATTTAGGGTCAGCTGCCACTTTTCGCACCATTCAGATATTTTTTGCAGTTTGTTTTGATCTTCTGATGACTTTATTAGTCGATAAACGACAGCGTCATCTGCAAACAACCGAAGACGGCTGCTCAGATTGTCTCCCAAATCGTTTACGTAGATAAGGAACAGCAAATGGCCTATAACACTAACTTGGGGAACGCCTGAAATCACTTCTGTTTTACTCGATGACTTTCCGCCAATTACTACGAACTGTGACAGGAAATCACAAATCCAGTCACATAATTGAGACGATATTCCATAAGCACCCAATTTCACTACGAGCCGCTTGTGTGGTACAATATAAAAAGCGTTCCGGAAATCCAGGAATACGGAATCGATCTGAAATCCCTTGTCAATAGCGCTCAGCACTTCATGTGAATAAAGAGCTAGTTGTGTTTTCTAAACCCATGATGACTGTGTGTCAATAGACCGTATCCTTCGAGGTAATTCATAATGTTCGAACACAATACGTGTTCTAAAATCGTACTGCATATCGACGTTAACGATATGGGCCTGTAATTTAGTGGATTACTCCTACTACCTTTCTTGAATATTGGTGTGACCTGTGCAACTTTCCAGTCTTTGGGTACGGATCTTTAGTCGAGCGAACGGTTGTATATGATTGTTAAGTATGGAGCTAATGCATCAGCATACTCGGAAAGGAACCTAACTGGTATACAGTCTGGACCAGAAGACTTGCTTTTATTAAGTGATTTGAGTTGCTTCACAACTCCGAGGATATTTATTTCTACGTTACTCATGTTGGGAGCTGTTCTCGATTCGAATTCTGGAATATTTACTTCGTCTTCTTTTGTGAAGGCATTTCGGAAGGCTGTGTTTAGTAACTCTGCTCTTGCAGCACTGTCTTCGACAGTATCTCCATTGTTATCGCGCAGAGAAGGCATTGACTGTTTCTTGCCGCTAACATACTTCACATACGACCAGAATCTCTTTGGATTTTCTGACAGGTTTCGAGACAAAGATTCGTTGTGGAAACTATTATAGGCTTCCTGCATTTGAACTCCGCGCTAAATTTCGAGCTTGTGTAAAAGATCGCCAGTCTTAGGTATTTTGCGTCTGTTTAAATTTGGCATGTTTGTTTCGTTGTTTCTGCAACAGTGTTCTAACCTGTTTTGTGTACCAAGGAGGATCAGCTCCGTCGTTTGTTAATTTATTTGGTATAAATCTCTCAATTGCTGCCGGTACTATTTCTTTGAATTCAAGCCACATCTGGTCTACACTTATATTATTAATTTGGAATGAATGGGAACTGAGGGGAAATCTTTCTCTGTATGAATTTTGATGCCTGTCAAGTTTTTATTAGTTAAACGACTGGTGCCTGACTTAATTCTAGGGCATGATTTCATCCGTAAGACCGTATGGTGTTAACTTTTGGTACCCAGACCTTTTATTTCAAATTTTCCCCTAACGATCGAATAGCCTTTTGTTCATGTACTCATGTGAGGATGGGACGTGACACCAGTAATAACGTGCCTTCTTGGAGTAGGCCACCTCTCTAGTCAACAAGGGAAACATTTAAGTGAACATTTGGAGAATTTCCTGACGTACTTTGTGACAGGTTGGGAGTCACAGACGTCATTAGACACCATATTCGTATCATGGATGAAGTGCCGGTTCGCCAAGGTCCATATCGCTTGTCACCACCTAAGATAAAGACATTGCGGCACAAAATTGACGGCTTGTTAAAAGACGGAGTCATAAGACCGTCCACCTCCGTCTGTGCTTCCCCCATTTTCTTAGTACGTAAAGATCAGGAGCAGGATTTCCGACCTGTGGTTGATTACAGGCTTCTCAATAAAAAGGTAGTCTTGGAATCGCTGCCACTGCCTGATCTCCACAACTATTTCACCTGGTTATCTGGAGCATCTTGGTTTACGGTGTTAGATCTTAATCAGGCTTATTATCAGATACACCCAGTGGAGAAATGTAAGCATCTCACCGCCTTCGCCACGGATCGAAATTTGTATGAGTTCAACCGGGTTCCGTTTGGTTTGTCAACAGTGCAGCAGTTTTATCCCGTTAAGTGGATAAAATTTTAGGTGATTTAAAGTTTAATTGTGTCTTCAATTATTTGGACGATGTGGTCATATTTAGTGCCTCCTTTGAAGAGCATTTAGAGCACATCCAGAAGGTTTTATCCAGGCTCAGAGATGCGGGTCTGACTGTCAAATCCTCAAAGATAACTTTGGCTCAGCGCCAAGTGTCGTTTTTGGGTCATTTGGTGTCGGGGATGGAATTAGCATTGATCAGGAACGCACTAAGGCGTTGAGGAATTTTCCGCAGCCACGAAATAAGAGGGAGGTTGCCAGATTTGTAGGGATGGATAATTATTTCTGCAGATTTGACCCAACCTTTGCGCAAATTGCAACTCCGTTAAATTAGTTTTGCAGAAATAATGAAAAATTCGTTGGGACTGAAAGTCAGCAGATGGCCTTTGAAGGAATTAAAACTACGATTGCCACTCCAACGGTTTTAGCCGTAACTGACTTTAAGAAAAGATTTGTGGTCCAGACTGATGCTTGCAATATTGGTGTGGTGCCAGTTCTTTCACAGGATGATCAAGATATCAGGCGTCCGTTTGCATTTGCTTCCCGACGTCTTCAGGGTCCTGAGCTCAATTACAAGGTATATGAGTGCGAAGCGTTAACTGTGTTATTTGCGCTGGAAAAATTTCGGTTCTATCTCCAACATCGTGAATTTGAAGTAGAGACGGATAATCAGGCCCTTAGTTGGTTCTTAGCTCGTCCTAGGAAGATAGGGCGTATCGCGAGATGGGCGGTCCGCATTTCGCCTTTCCATTTTAAGGTTCGGCACGTTAAGGGATCTGATAATCAGGTTGCTGATGCCCTTAGCAGGATTTTGCAACAGCACGAGCTTGATCAGGAAAGGCCGGACAGTCACCTAGTATGTACGATCCTTACCGAGGCACCCCAACTGTTTAATAATTTGAAAACTGTACAAGAGCAAGACCCATTGTGGGAGGGCCTCAAGAAACAAATACCAGATGGACAGGTATCCAGTGACTATTTTCTGAAGAACGGCATTTTGTGTAACCACAGGGGTAGGTCTGAGGAAGCTAGAATTTTTCTCCCACGAACCTTAGTTATTCCGGTCTTCCGTTGCATTTAGGGCTTTATAAAACCTTAGAGAAGGTCAAGGAGCAGCTGACCTGGCTGACACTTTATAAAGACATTGGAGGTTTAGTCAAAGAACGCCGAGATTGTAAGAAGGGAAAACCTAGTAACTCCCTGGCGTGGCCATTACAGCAGTCGGAATGGGAAGAGCATCCGTTTGACAAATTGTTTGTTGATTATTTAGGCCCGCTTCCCCGGACGAAAAAAGGCAATTCATATATTCTCGTAGTGGTGGACGCCTTCTCCAGGTTTGTTTGGTTGATACCTAACCGGGGTGTGACCGCTCTTTTCACGATCTTTCATCTTACTAATATATTTAGGTGCTTCGGGCCACCGCGGGCGTTGGTTAAGGGTAATGCTCCCGGCTTTCGTGTAGACAGTTCTGTTTTGGAAATGGGATAAAATATTTTACCACCACACATTATTATCCTGAGGCTTCCTTTGCCAAAAGAATTAACCGCAGCTTGAAGTCGACGTTGATTATTTACCACCATAAATCTCCCAAGAAGTGGGATACCACCTTTCCCTGGTTAAACTTAGCGTTCAACTCCGCTCGACATGAAGCACCCCAGGCCACCCCAGCTAACCTAATGCTCGCATATCCCATAAATTCCCCGCCCTCCGATTTATGGGAGATAAATGATCTTTTACCTCCACCTATCACTCCGGAGATTCTTAGTGAGAAATGGGGTGAGCTCAGGCATATATTAGGAACGAACACGATCATCAGGTCTGTCGCTATAATAGAAACAAGAGCTGCTTTCAGGGGAAGATAGGGAATCTTGTCTACATCAAGAACGTTCCTGGGTATACTTAGGGAAGCTCGCCCCTCGTTTCCTAGGTCCATATTCCACTGTCAAAATTCTAAGCCCGGTCAATCTTCTGGACAGGGACCCAGGAAAGGGAAGCTCATAAGAGTTCATCTCAGTCAGATTAAACATTCCAGCGGAGTGAGGGGTTCTTAGCCCCGTGGGAGGCTTGTTTAGATTTGTAGGGGGAGGTTTAGCTGTGGTGGCATTGAATTAGTCTGGCGCCACTGACTCAGGTGTGGTATTGACTATCTCTTTTGCGACCCCGTTGACAGTATGTCTGAGGAAGAGTTGGTATCTGTGGGTCGTGTACTTAGAAGGCCACTGCTTGCCGATAGATATAAGGGGTTCGCTGGCCAGAGGAGGAGGCATGAAGTTTGGGGATTGTCGGTAGCATCGCGACAAGAGGAGGTCACGAGGTCGAGGCGGCCGAAGCCACGGGCTGCGCAAGGAGGGCCAGCACAGAGCGAAGATACCGGAGTACTGCGCCGGCGTCAGCATCGACTACAAGCAGAAGGCCGACATCCCATCGGTTAAAAGAGATGGGGCCCCTCCACGCCCGCACCAACGTGGTGACCAAACGAAAAGTTCTACTGTCACCTCCATAAACATGTTAGTTATCTAGTAAGTGGATCACAGAATGCTGGGCTGCGATATTGTCCGTGCGTCTGGGTAAGACTACGCATTAACACGGTCCATCAGGTGATAGATATTGGACGAAACGCGAGTGAGGGTAGCGATTTGAAGTGCAGAGGGAAAAAAGTGCCATGGTTCGAGCCGTGGAAAAAAAACCACTGCGACAGTGGGATGGGTAGTAAGAGCAGTAGTGTCTTACTAGCTGCGATAGTTCATGCAAGGTTGGATTTGTTAGTATAGGTATCATGCATCATTACCGTGACAAGCGATGGCGATGTGTCCCAGTTGCTGCAGCTGATGCATTCCTGGAACAATCAAGATCGTTATACAGTAGTGGGAGATCGGCCATAGATCATCTCACTGTGTGGGGGATGCGTGGAGCTTGTTTGCATGCAGTGTACGGTACGGCTTCCCTGTGTGGTGCCAGTTATTCGGCAGTGTATTTCAGCTGGATATCCAGTAATGGCGTCTGATTAACAGAGGCTCGCCTGTGCCGTTATGTTTGCGTATGTTTGCCATAGATGTTATGTCCTTAAAAGTATGTCTTTCGGTCTTTTATGTTTCCATCTATGGTTGTGGTCGTAGTTCCCCAGATTCAGAATAAACGGGTTCTGCGAATGTTTGCGAATGGAGTTTCTGTATAGTCTTGTGGTGAGTTTGTGGATTACCTCCGTGAGAGTGTCAAGTCGGTATTCCCGGTGAAGGTCCGCGATGCGTGTGTATCGTGGAGCATTGCTTATGAATTTGAGTACTTAGTTTTGTATGAGCTGCAGACAGCGCAGGCGTGTAGGCGCAGCGTATCCCCAGACAGGAGCTGCGTACGTCATCAGGGGTCGGATAAGTGTCATGTACATGGACCTCGACACCCTTCTGTTCAGTGTGCTACGCCTGTTGAGCATAGGATAGAGCTGTTTGAGCCTAGAGCAAGCTCGGTTGGTCATGTGTTGTATGTGGTATCCCCAGAGTAATTTCCGGTCCAGCCAGACACCGAGGTATTTGACTTTCTCGCGGAAACGTATTGGACGTGTTGGTTGGCAACATTCGTGTCGGACGACCGCTCGTGGCCTGGCTGCCCTCTTCTACCTGGCGTTCATCGGCGCCACTCAGTAACCGCTGCAATGCACCGTAGATCCATGCAACTGCTTGCTAATAAAGGGGAGTAACATTCTGTAATCCTGGTGGTGATTTTTTTCATTGTCTACCTGCCCCCTTATTATTTTCTGGTTTGTACCCGACCCTCAGAGTTTTACTGGCTCGGCTCTTTGGTCGTGAATGTAGGCAGTAGTACTGTACAAAGACGCTACCTGTCATTTCAAAATTTGTGCCGCTATTATATTGCCATTGGTTTGTACCGGATCATTAATGTTCTAATTAATCAGCCCTTGGTCATAAATACAGCTGGAACAATTGTACTAAGGCACAGGTTGCCGTTAAACAAAAGAGGGACCTTGTGGTTAGATTTAGCTGTTAACCGGTTCAGTTCTCTGGTTATAATTTCATTTCTCAGTCATTAGTTATAATCTGAATAACCTGTTCTATTAAGCTGTTCATTTTTGTATTTGAAAGACCGGGTCATTATTGGTGTATTTTAGCTGGATCTTATGGTTCCCCAGAGTGAGTTCTCTTGTAATAAGTGTTCACCAGTAATGTTTTAAGATGTTCCTTCAGAGTGGTCTTAATAACTGGCAATCAGTTTAACTTTGAAAATATTAGCAGGCAACTGTCACCAGGACTTCAGTCGAAATAAAATTGTCAGAAGGTACGGGTTGGGATCCAGTCGCACCTTGGTTGCCGATTGAAATTAAGAGGTTGGTTGCTTTGAAGTAAGCCTTATCATTGTCATATTGTTTGCTAATCTGTTTAACCTCTAAGCACAGGTGTGCATCTTAAACCTGAACCTTTCGACGTAAGTAATCTGTTTTGAGTAATTGAGTCATTCTTGTTGTTGTGGCGTAACAAGCTAGTTACGCCACACTGAGAAGGGAGCCGAAAGGCACGCGTGCACACACGCCGACTGGCGTCAAGTCTGGAACAGGATACGTTATGACTGCTATCAAGAAAATACGTAGCTTTGAAATATACTTAACTTTATTCTTTGTTGGTTTACAACGTTCTTCTTGAGACATTTATACGATAACTCTCAAACTAGGTAAGGCTAATGGCACCTTGCTAGGTCGTAGCCATGGACTTAGCAGAAGGCTATTCTAACGGTCTCTCGGCAAATGAGAGGAAGGCTTCGACCGTATTGTCGCTAGCAATGTCGTCCGTACAACTGGGGCGAGTGCTCGTCCGTATCTCGAGACCTGCCTTGCGGTGGCGCTCGGTCTGCGATCACACAGTGGCGACACGCGGGTCCGACATGTACTAAATGGACCGCGGCCGATTTAAGCTACCACCTAGCAAGTGTGGTGTCTAGCGGTGACACCACACTTGTCATCAATGATGCTTATATAGTTTTCATGTGTTGCAGAAGGGCATTTAATAAGACAGACTGCGCCCAGCGCGTTAGTGAACACCGCTGTTTCACCCGATAACGGGCGGGCTGCAGGTCCGGCCGTCTTGTAATCATTGTCATATTGTCTGCTGTTTTGCAATACAGCACTTCAGATTTATTTTGCAAAGTTTAAAAGCTTATCCAACTTAAGGTTTAAGATCAAAAGAATTCTGCAAACTGTTCATGTTGTTAAAGAAACTTTTATGGTTAAATATTTCGATTATAGATAAAACATTGTTCACATATTGTTAAACAAACAGGTTGTGTAAAAAGAAAGATATATTGGTGGGTCCTCCCTTCCACGTTTTCCTTAATTCCAGTAAGTACCACATATCAACAACTACAGTTCTTATTTTCTCTGCCTCTACCTCTTCGACTTCACATTTGTTTGTTACTGTGTGCAATAAAATATTCACTCACGAAGTCTGTCCCTGCTGTATACAATGACAACAACAAAGCTACGTCAATTAACCCAAGCCATGCCGAAAGTCAATATTGGAATACACCTTAACGTCAATAAACGCACACAGTGTGCATTAGCAACAATTCGTAACATTCTTGTCTTAAACAAAATTATGTTACTTGCAGTTACATTCAAATCTACAACGCAGTATCACAACTGTCTACTGATTCAATAACCACATTGATACAAAAGACTCATGTTGCTTTCTCAATGTTATTGAAGCAGTGGGTTACACTATTGTTATTAGATTTTTTTCGCGACACTTAAGCCTTCTCATTCATTCTGTACTCCTGCAGTGCATTGTAGGTCGCTATCAGATGCTCCGATCGTCTCTTGTTATATACACTGCATTTATTGCTGGTGGGAAGTTGACTAACGACGTTTCACCGAGACCCAAGCGGAAATTCGAACTCAGAAGAAACTGATGATGTAATATTAGTTGCCTTTTTAGCACCTCTGTTCCAAAGTGATTTGAGCTGCAGTCTATAGACCATGAGAGTATTAAGTGTACGCTGTTTATTGTTGTTTCTATGCGAGTCTTTCAACAATTATCTCTTTGAATTGGAAAATAGGTTTGTAGTATTTACCCGCGTATCCATATCGTTTTAGTGAATGCTACATTTCCATTTTCATAGAGAGGCTGAAAACTACAACCGGTTTCATGCTTTGATTAAACATGGAACTTTAGGTACATTGTGATGGGTACTTCAAGATAATATGTTAATCTTCTGTTTTTCTTTTTATCTTCTAGAATGTACATTCATAACAAATAGTGGTCTACGATATAAGCACCTAGACAGTGTCCCATATGGGTGTTTGCTTTAGTTCAGGGAGCGTGCATGGATGGGTGAAGTGGTTAATGCGACAACTCGCAGTAAGTTAGAGATCGAGGTTCGTGTCCTGGTGTGGCACAAATTTTCATATGTCAGTACTGGGTAGTAAATCTATACCTAACACAGCTGAAAACAAAAAATACGCACTCAGCGAATTAATTTCGAAGTATTTTTTATTGCTGTGGATCGTCATCAGTGTCTGTTCTTCCAGACCCATTTAAGTAAATGGTGATTTGTCATATGGTCTAAGTGTTAATACGCTAGCAGTGTTCCTAAAAACCTTATCAGAGAACACAAATCAACTGAACTCAGTAAACACTTTAGACTCTCTGATGGCGGAAATGGAAAAAGCGAAATTGGAGCCAATGTTAAACATAAGTTAGACTGTGCAATCGAATGTCTTGTACCTGTACACAGTTTGACTGAAAATGAACATTTAAAATTTGTTGTGAAGAACCTGAAAGTGCTACAAATAACTAAAAACAATAATTAAAATGACAACAAAACTATGATAGTAGCTAGAAGTTTATATTCAGTATCTGCATACAGTGCTCTCCGAACGTGCAGTCCGATTGTTTTACTACATCCACGTACTTTGCAAAAACTAACTTGTAATTACTCGTTGACCAAGAAAATCGTTACAGTGACAAATTTGAAAGTATACGAATTCGTGGTGCCTCTTTTGACAGGTGAGATATATATCCAGCCAAGATTTTAATTTAAGTGTGGTAAGACGTATGACGGTAATATGATGCTGGAACTTGTGTCTGCAGCACGACAGGTATTTATAGTCTTTCCATTTTTGTCTAAATATGGTGGTTTAATAGTTACCATTCCTTTTAGTAATATAGCAGGTGGGCGGTTTAAATCCTTAACCACAATGTCGTGTGTATGTTGGAAATGATGGTTTCAAAGTAATTATCCTCACTTATAGTTTTAACAGGAAAGCTTATGAACTTTTCAGCACCAATAAAATCCTGCAGCCTTCTACTGAACATTGAAAATTACTTTTTTTATTGTTAGACACTGCCAACATTTTGAAATCCCTCAGAACTACTGAATAAAACGATATTTTTAAAAACAACTTTGCATTTTCCCGGTATGAAGGACCATTCAGTAATGCTGTCAGCACAGTATCGACATTTGGAACACGTTTTTAAGACAGCAAAAATCTGTTTCGTTAAGTATGGTCACATTCTCCCATCAAAGGCTTCGTATCTTTCATCAGTTCAAAAGCAGATTGTGAAACTCATTAAGAATTTTCAATGGAAATAATGGTAACGAGAGGTGAAACATTACAGTGATCTAAAGTTTGACAATAAGTACAAACCAAAGCAATTCCTGATCGCAAGTATGTTGTAGCATTGAAACATACCACAGAATATCTGCCTAACAGTTATAATAAATAAACCAAACAGTAGTTTTCCTTCAAATTATTGTCAACTGGTAAAAGATTGTTAATGTCAAAACCGTATTTGATAGTCAAAGTTTTAATGATTCCAGCAGAGAAGCCTTCAGAGAAACGTTCTCTAGTAATACAAGTTTTTTTGTGGTATTGTGATTGGATGAAAATTTGGTGACTATCAGTCCCGCCACTTGCTGCTTTGTCCTCACAGACATTTCAGTTTTTAATCTGAATTACAGAATCTTTCGTTCAAATAATCCCATATTTATCAGGTCTGCAGAATGGACTACGTTCTGCTTGGTAAGCTTCAATCTGTCCATCTTGAGAGCCACTTTGAACCCTACTGACAACTTAGTGGGGCCAGCTGTCATATAAATGAAAATGAAAGGAAGGTAAAATTTAAAAATTCTTGTGCTGTTTGCTGCTCAGAATACTAATATACCTTTGGATACTATAATTCCTTTTCAGCAAATTTCGGATCATAGCACTGATTTATGGATGCTTTCAGAAATTTAAATTTTAAGTTACACGACATTTCTGGCGAAACTTTTCCCATATTAACGAATATAGGTGGCTATACCGAGAGAAAATGTTCGCAAAAAATTGAAATGTGATATGTGTTACAGCTAAATGAAGAAGTGGAAGTAGACTTTTGTGGCGGATGGTCTGCTCCTCCGGTAATTTGCATTTCGGACCGTTGCGGTGCTACAATTGTTCCTCTGTGTTCCACGGGGTGTTGGCTGTGCCTAGGTGCGCGAATGTCAGTGCGGTGACGCTACTGGCGTCAAAGGTGACAGCGAAGAGCAGTGCAAGCCAGGTCGGAGCTCAGCTCCTGACTGCTGGTATTTACAGCCGCAGCGTTCCGTAGGACCACCGCAGCGACGAGGCAGAGATGTGTTGGCCGGGGCTATTAGCTGAATTCAGTTAGGATCAATCCCAAAGAACTATCAGTTTAATAAGTGATGGCTGCAAAATACTAACGTGAATTCTTTACAGACGAATGGAAAAACTGGTAGAAGCCGACCTCGGGGAAGATCAGTTTGGATTCCGTAGAAATATTGGAACACGTGCGCCAATACTGACCCTACGACTTATCTTAGAAAATAGATGAAGGAAAGTCAAACCAACCTTTCTAGCATTTGTAGACTTAGAGAAAGCTTTTGACAATGTTGACTGGAACACTCTCTTTCAAATTCTGAACGTAGCAGGGGTAAAATACAGGGAGCGAAAGGCTATTTACAATTTGTACAGAAACCAGATGGCAGTTATAAGACATGAAAGGGAAGCAGTGGTTGGGAAGGGAGTGAGACAGGGCTGTAGCCTCTCCCCGATGTTATTCAATCTGTATATTGAGCAAGCAGTAAAGGAAACAAAAGAAAAATTCCAAGTAGGTATTAAAATCCATGGAGAAGAAATAAAAATTTTGAGGTTCGCCTATGACATTGTAATTCTGTCAGAGGAAGCAAAGCACCTGGAAGAGCAGCTGAACTAAATGGACAGTGTCTTGAAAGGAAGATATAAGATGAACATCAACAAAAGCAAAACGAGGATAATGGAATGTAGTCGAGTTAACTTGGTTGATGCTGAGGGAGTTAGATTAGGAAATAAGACACTTAAAGTAGTAAGGGTGTTTTGGTATTTGGGGAGCAAATTTATTTAGAGAGGATATAAAATGTAGACTGGCAATGGCAAGGAAAGCGTTTCTGAAGAAGAGAAATTTGTTAACATCGAGTATGGATTTAAATGTCAGGAAGTCGTTTCTGAAAGTATTTGTATGGAGTGTAGCCATGTATGGAAGTCAAACTTGGACGATAAATAGTTTGAACAAGAAGAGTACAGAAGCTTTCGAAATGTGGCGCTATAGAAGAATGTTGAAGATTAGATGGGTAGATCACATAGCTAATGAGGAGTTATTGAATAGAATTTGGGAGAAGAGGAGTTTGTGGTACAACTTGACTAGAGGAAGGGATCAGTTGGTGGGACATGTCCTGAGGCATCAAGGGATCACCAGTTTAGTATTGGAGGGCAGCGTGGAGGGTAAAAATCGTAGAGGGAGACCAAGAGATGAATACACTAAAGAGATTCAGAAGGATGTAGGCTGCAGTACGTACTGGGAGATGAAGCAGCTTGCACAGGATAGAGTAGCATGGAGAGCTGCATCAAACCAGTCTCAGGACTGAAGACCACAACAACAACAACAACAACATTGGAGACAGTAATTCGTAGCCGAAATTTGTGGTAATGCTCGGCAGATCTTGCCATTGTCTTTCTTCTTCAACGTTGCCGGCCGAGTTCCGTTAAGCGGTGAATAGCGGCCTTGTAACGTTTATTTCTTTCTCAAGAAGGCAACGCCGACGATAAGAAGCTTTGTGGTGTCACCACGGTGGTTGATTGCGAGAGCTAGCTAAGACAGCTGCGTCGGTTTCTTAGCTTCTTTGTGGTGTTTTATATCGTATTAAAGTGGCGGTAACGACTGGACGTGTTGATTTCCTTTGTGGTGCGGCGATTGTGAGTTGTTGCGAGGATTGGCTCCGACAACAGCTTTACCTGATAACCTTCTTGTCGCTAAGGTTGATAAGGAGAACAACAAAAGCGTTCCACCGTAGTAATGTAATGGAATTGACAGTTACGGAGTACCATTCTAGAGGTGCTGCGTTTGATTGTCTTTGTCTGATTGTGGTGTGGGGAGGCGGTCGTCAAAATGTAGGAAGGACTGCCTCCGGCGCCAACGTTGGTGGCAAAAGTTTCGTTACTTGCAACGGAACGCTGGCACATGGACCCGTCCTAGTGGGCTAACGGAAACGACCGTTATTAAGCAGTGATACCATTACTTGCTGCGTCGATTCTGGATCGTTCGTATCCGGTTGTTACCTACTGATGTAACCCAAAAGAGAAGATACTGGTGATATGTCTCGTGGGTACGTTGCGTTTTTTTCCAGTATACATTTTTAGCATAATAAGTTTTTCAGCCTTGTTGCTATAATTGGTGCCTGGTAGCTTAATTTAGTTATCGTGCCCCGCAAAAATTCAGTGTAGCTTCTGAAGTAAACACAGTTTATAAATTTATGTCGTGGCTTTCATGTTACTGAAGTGGAACAGAAGAAAATGATAGTCTGTTAAACTGTCACCTACATCTGGCTACAGTAAAGGAAGCACAATTTTATATGCTCTATTTCGTACCGATATCCATCATCAGTTACATAATAAGGTAATATTTTTCAATAAGACAATTAGCACATCAAACACATCTTCATTACTATGCAGCCTTACTAATACGAACTTTTAGCTTTCTTTAAATCAGAAATAACTGATTACAGCTGTTGTCCTGAACGTTTTGTAATTGTAATATCAATAAATAAGCAGTATTATAACCCACAAGTACACAACGCAGTCTATTATAGAACCATCAAATGTCACTTATTCATCAATGAAAAGTGGTATTTACCTTTCAATACATACCTGCATTTCATATGGTTCCTTCAGTTTACTTTATTGCGTAGAAGGAGGAACCTGCTGTAAGGATTCCAACACTACAAAATACCTCTACTCAGACGTCACTGGAGCATCATTTGTACGCCACCGGGTAGTGTCAAATGTGGTATGGGTTCATGATCAGCTTACACGAAGACCTTCAGCAAAAATTATACAAGAGGCAGTCAATAGGTAATGCAACACATTTCTTGATTTTATGCAAGATTCTGATATATCACACCATTCTCCACTTTTTTCGCTACACTCTATTTTTCTCTATTTTCTCTGTTCCATGTGACAGCCTTATACCACCTTATGGGGAGGGCCAGTACGCTTACATGGTACCACTCCAACGTTTGACGTCTCAGCAACATCTTGCTGCATCAGTAACCTCCCTGTCATCGATGTACCGTTTCCTGTGGCACGCATCTTTCATTAGGACAAACAAATGGAAGTCAGAAGGTGAGCTATCCGGGCTCTAGGCTGGATAGAAGAACAATCCAATGAAGTTTTGTGAGCTCCTCTCGGCTGCAAAGCTTTATATGAGGCCTTGCGCTGCCATGGAAGTGTCTAACTGTGGTCCATCGCTCACCTCGAATGAGAGTGTCTTCTAATATTACAGGAGTCACAGCTGTGTACGTCCAGTTGACATGTGCAGGGTCAGACGAGCTCACGCGATTTGCTATAATGATGATACGTCTCGCCGTTTGTTTACTTCCAGGTCGTAGCCATTCTGCAAGAGTCTACGAATATCTGCAGTGCTCTGGTTTTCCGCCAAAGAAAACTTAATGACAGCTCTCTGCCTGGAACACACTTCCATTACAGAAGCCAATTTCTAGGCTGCGTATAGTGCCTAGACCTGTCAGAACTTCATGAAACTGTAGGGGTGAAGCGGGAATAGCCCACGATGTTCCCTAACAAATTCCACATTTTTTCTACTGAAACTGGCAGAGAAAAAATTGTGCTGCATTAATTATTGAATGCCCATGGTACATTATGTTATGTGCTGTACGAGACCTCCAACATGAGTAGAGAAATTCGTTCCACCATGTAAGACGTTTCAGTGATGCCATCGTATCACATACAACAGATCACAGATTTACCGAACTTACTCTACGTAGTCGGAAAAAGAATACAGACGAAGATACTTATTAGAATTTGAGGCATACTGCGGCAAGAAATTCAAGTTGTACCTATAACCTTACATTTTTGATGGGTGGGACCAGACTTGAAACACATCGTCTACTGCTACAGTGCACAGCAAGGTAGGGATGATGCGCACAGTTTCCTCATGGAACTGTACCAGACTACCGACATCGTGTCTGAGCTAAACGAAATCGTACTGGGGGCCACCTGCTCACAGTTAGTGGATGGGCTACGGTAGGTACAACGCCATAACATTATCTGTATGATGATTTAATTTTTAAAAAAATGGCTCTGAGCACTATGGGACTTAACTACTCAGGTCATCAGTCCCGTAGAACTTAGAAGTACTTAAATCTAACTAACCTAAGGACATCACACACATCCATGCCCGAGGCAGGATTCGAACCTGCGACCGTAGCGGTCACGGGGTTCCAGACTGTAGCGCCTAGAACCGCTTGGCCACACCGGCCGGCATTTAATTTTCAACCATATTCCAGCAATATTCTACAAGTTTAAATGGGGCATATGCAGTTGACTCAGAAAGCTTCTTGTGCTTCAGTTGGTGTTAAAACATTCACTGCATGCAGTTTTTTCGCAGTCACGTTTTGATATCCGATTATTTGCTTTGCTGTCGTTTCTCAGTCCACAAATTACGAACATCTGGAGCAAACTAATGAAGTTTAATAGGAAGAGGTCGTATCATGACTGTACTTGAAGTGGCACAAAGTGTAGACCCGAAAGGAATAGGGTGCCGTCGACTGTGAGCGTAAAGCGCCTCCTTTGTACAGGCTGCTGGAACTGACTGCCACTGGAGCCAAGGGCGGCTTCTGGAGAGAGCACTTCCAGCGGCCGCTGTAGGAACTGCTGCTCCCCAGTTCCTCAGCCGCGGCGCAAACCTCCCCTCAAGGTGGGTACAGCCGCCTTCTTCCCGAGCAAGCTCGCTGCGTTTCTCTCCAGAGAGGCATCAGCGCTGCATCACAATAACAAAAACTGCAGTAAGTAGGCTGTTCAGGTTTATAGGTTGGTAACGCCACGTAGCGCTCTGTATGAAAATCACTGACTATGCTGTGTGCAATCTGTGGCTGGTTGCCACTGTTGGAATATTCGCTATTGCAGTGTTAGGCAGTTGGATGTGAACAGCGCATAGCGTTGTGCAGTTGGAGGTGAGCCGCCAGCAGTGGTGGATGTGGGGAGAGAGATGGCAGAGTTTTGAGAGAGGACGATCTGGACGTGTGTCCGTCAGAAAAACGAAATGTGTAAGACTGGATGTCATGAACACTATTACGGTACATACATTGTTTGTTCTCTATCAAAATCTTTGATTTGCTAACTATGACTATCAGTAGTTAGTGCCTTCAGTAGTTAGAATCTTTTATTTAGCTGGCAGTATTGGCGCTCGCTGTATTGCAGTAGTTCGAGCAACGAAGATTTTTGTGAGGTAAGTGATTCATGAAAGGTATAGATTATTGTTAGTCAGGGCCATTCTTTTGTGGCGATTATTGAAAGTCATATTGCGTTGCGCTAAAAATATTGTGTGTCAGTTTAGTGATGATCAGAATAAGTGCCGGCCGGTGTGGCCGAGCGGTTCTAGACGCTTCAGTCTGGAACTGAGCGACCACTACGGTCGCTGGTTCGAATCCTGCCTCGGGCATGGATGTGTGTGGTGTCCTTAGGTTAGTTAGATTTAAGTAGTTCTAAGTTCTAAGGGACTGATGACCTCAGAGTCCCATAGTGCTCAGAGCCAATCAGAATAAGTAAAGTGAGAAATGCCTGCGTACGTTCAGTTTTGCTCAGATGTTTGAAAATCAAATAAGGTAAGAGGTTTACCAGCACAGTAATTCATAATTTCTTCCTAAGGGGATGTTTCACAGCTAATGAGTGATGGTAATGCAAGATGAACTTCGATGGTCAAGCAAGGAACTTGGCATTGACTTGATAATGCAGAGAAGCTAATTGACCCTTGTTGCTAGGTCATCTGTCTGTATTGTTTCAGTCTGTATTAATTAACATAAAAAGTTTTTCAAGTTATCCAACATACAGACACATCCTCGGTGGTTATATCAAGCCCAATATAAACCAAGACTGCCAGCGTAAGAGCAGAGATAAACATCCATGTCTCAGCATCAATGAACAGGACAAGCCGGGACGGAAGGGGACAGGTGCGAAAGTGTGTAAATTACGCAAATATCTGGAAGCGCGGCGTGTGTCAGGTGAGAAAACTTCGGTCGGCAGCAGGGGCGCCCTCCAACAGGACACTGCCACACCCTGCGCAGGCCTCCCCCCGCCGCCCGGCCGCGCGCAAGCCCTTCACCGGATAACAGGTACAAGATGTGTCGCCCGCGAGTGTCGGAGGCCGCACGCACCAAGCGAATGACAGGCGGTGCATCGAGCAGCTGTGTGTCTCACGCACATGGCGGCGCGCCCTCCAATTCGGCAGTCGCCTGTGAGACGCCGAGTGCGCTGTCCGCGCCGCCTTCGAGGCTCTAGCTGTTGCCCAAGGACATGCCTCGCGTCAAATGTGTCAGCGAAAACTGCGATTGTGTATGTTGGGAGAATGAGCCGAAAGTGTCTTCTGCCGTGCAGCTACATGGTAAAGACGTCAACGGCCATACCATGTTGAATACACCGGTTTTCGTCCGATCACCGAAGTTAAGCAACATCGGGCCCGGTTAGTACTTGGCTGGCTGCCCTTCGGGGAGGACGTGTGCCGCTGCCCACTATGCGTCCCAGGTAGCCGAGGAACACCGGCCGCCGAGCCGTCGACGGGCGACATTCAACCGCGCCCGCCACCTACCGGCTTCCGCGCCGCGCCAGCCGTAGCTGCTTCGCTGTTTTAACGTCAGTTCCAACGATTTGGTGAGTCAAAATGCCAATTTACAAACGATCTAATACAATGCTGCCATTGCAATTCGACCGAGAATACATTAGGCCAACGTCGTTTGAAATTGAGGAGTGGATGTGTAACAAACTGAGGATAGAGGAAGATGAAATTGAAGGACTGATCTTCGCGGTATACAGTCTTTTCATTAAGCTAAAAACGCTCGTACGGTGTGAAACCTTGGTCACCACGCATGGTGGATTACGGAAATTCAAGCGCAGGGACGGTGCCGGATTATATGGGGACGTGCTAACCGTGAACCGCGAGTTCTGGTGGGGGGCGGGGAGGGGAGGCGAGACAGTTGACTCGGGACTCAGGTCTGTGACGATAGTGCTCAAGAAACACCTGGCATCTTTCGTACTGATTTGAGAACGGACACAGGGGGTGGTGGAGTACAATGGCCAGCCCCAGACGTGCTCCATATGCAACTCTACGGAGGATGTGCGAGCAAACTGCCTGAGAAGCAAATGACTGGCGCAAGTGCCACGCACAAATGCCGAGCAACAGAACATTACTAGCAGCTACGCCGGAGTTTTAACAGGCGAAGCTGCACGTTTAAACGAAGAGCCGTGGCCGCAGCGAAGCGGCCGCACCGTTAGCCGCGCAGGCAGATGCACAGACAAAGAAGATATACGTTACTCTGTGACAGAGGCGTAGCCGCCTGTCCCTGCACCGGCCGCGGCCATCGCAGGTAGCGCGGGAGAGAAACGCCTGCTGAGCTCCGACTCGGAGGGCGGAAGTACAGCCCCAGCCCCCGCCTCCCACTGGCCGAGGGTAGCGGAGGTCGACGCCCCCTTCCAGGAAGCAGTTGTGGCCAGTCGGACGGCCGGACCAAGACCACCTACAGTAAATCAGACCTTAAGGCAGATATCGATAGTTGACAATATGGCGGCAATCGTGGGGGAAACGAACGTGCTTGTGTTTCCGCAACGTGTGTGTGTGTGTAATATTGTTAGGTAGTTGGTTGCGTGTTCCATTGATCAAACCCACGGTATTGTAGCCGTTATGATGTGGAACGTGTCAGGTGCACAAGAAATGCACATACGGAACAAAATTTTTTAATATTACAATACAAAGTTAAAGATTAATATTTCTATTATTTACCCCATTCCCTTAATGGGCACAAAATTCATATACTATATTTATAGATTTATTCATTTCTATTCAAGAATTCATCTATGGTATAGAAGGAGTTGTCAAGGAGATACGATTTCAATTTATTTTTGAAGCTATTACTGCTGTCTGTCAGACACCTTATTTCATCTGGTAATTTGTCGAAAATTTTTATAGCACCTTATTTTACCCCCTCCTTGTGCCAAAGATGGGTTGAGCAAAGGATAGTGTAAGTCTTTCTTTTTTCTGGTATTATAATCATGAATGTCACTGTTGTTTTTAAACTGATCCATGTTGTCGAGAACAAATTTCGTTAGTGAGAAGATGTATTGTGAGGCTATTGTAAGAATTCCCAATCATTTAAAAAGATGCCTACAAGATGTGCAACTATGAGCCCCACACATTATTCTAACTACTTTCTTTTGAGCAGTGAATACTTTTTGCCTAAATGTTGAGTTACCCCAAAATTTTATTCCGTATGACATCAGAGAGTGAAAGTATGCAAAGTATGTTAGCTTACTAATTTCTATATCCTCAAAATTGGCAATTATTCTGATCGCAGAACTTGCTGAACCTAGTCGCTTCAGGAGAGCCAAAATATGAATTTTCCAATGAAGATTCTCATCTATATGTACACCCAAAAACTTAGTATGCTCTACCCTGTCTACTGACTTCTGTTGATGTGTTATATTTATTGAAGGAACTGTACTTTTTCCAGCAGAAAATTGGATGTACTGTGTTTTTTCAAAGTTTAGAGCAAGCCCATTTGCAGAAAACCAATTAATGACTTTTCCAAAGACCTTATTTGTATCATTTTCAATTGGATTTTCTTTTACTGGATTAATAATTGTGCTTGTATCGTCAGCAAACAGTGTCAGTTCAGCTTCCTGTTTCAGATAGGAATGGAGGTCGTTCACATATGTCAAGAACAGAAGGGGACCCATGATTGAACCCTGTGGAATACCCAATGTAATTTCACCCCAGTTAGATGAAGTGGCAAACTTATTTAAATCACTTGACCCACATAAGGAAACTTTTTGCTTCCTGTTCTGTAGGTATGACTTAAACCACTCATATGCTATTCCATTTATACCATAGAATTGTAATTTCTGTAACATGTCATGGTTCACACAATCAAATGCTTTGGACAAGTTGCAGAAAATTCCTATTGTGACATTTTACTATTTAAAGACTCTATTATGTGGACAGTGGAATTGTATATTGCTGTCTCAGTGGTACAGCATTTTTGAACTCCGAACTGTGATTTACTAAGTATCCCATTACTGTTGAGATTGCTAACCACTTTTGAGTACATTATTTTCTCGAAGATTTTTGAGAATGCTATAAGCAAGGATACTGGCCGATAATTATTGACATCTGTGGTGTCCCCCTTTTGGTAGACAGGCCTGACAATGGCATATTTTAACCTGTGTGCGAAAATACCTTGAGTTAGTGATGCATTACATATGTGACTCAGAACATCAGCTGTAATTGCTCCACATTGTTTTAATATCTTATTAGAGCTGTCATCTACTCCAACAGAACATTTATTTTTCAGAGATTTAATAATTTTACTTATTTCACAAGAGGTTGTTAGGTGAAACTTAATTTGACTAATTTTTTTCAAAAGGACTCTTCCGTGTACTGCCTAGCTTTTTCTTTTGACCTGTTCTCTCCAATTTTTTCTCCTACACTTAAGAAATGACTGTTAAATATATTAGCTACTTGTGTACTGTTGGTCAGGATGGTCTCGTTCTCTTTAACAGTAATACTACCTACCCCAGTGGTTACTTTTCCTGTCTCCCTTCTAACAACATTCCATATTGGTTTGATTTTATTGCCAGAGTTGTTAATTTAACAAACATATTTCTTGATTTCCTTACAACTTTTCTCAGTATGTTACAATAATTTTTATAGTGTAAAACTACTTCTGGATCTTTACTAGTTCTTGCTGTTTCATACAGTTTTCTTTTTCTTTCTGAAGACACTTTAATATCTGTAGTAATCCAAGATTTCTTTGAAAAGTGTGTGGTGTTACACTTAGTAATTTTCTTTGGGGAACAATGTTCAAAGAGGGATATAAATTTATCACGAAATATGTTGCAGTTATCATTAGCATTTGGCTCATTATATACATCAAATGGTTCAAATGGCTCTGAGCACTATGGGACTTAACATCTGAGGTCATCAGTCCCCTAGAACTTAGAACTATTTAAACCTAACTAACCTAAGGACATCACACAAATCCATGACCGAGGCAGGATTCGAACCTACGACCTTAGCAGTCGCGCGGTTCCAGACTGTAGCGCTTAGAACCGCTCGGCCACCGCGGCCGGCACTTAATGGTTTCTGAACTGTACACCCCGTTAGGTTTTGTAAGTTAATCAGTTATGCATCATGGTATGACAATCCATTTACCACAGGGAAAGCACGTGTTTGTTTTAGATCCTCTTTCTGTACAAATACATTATCTATTAGCGTGCTACTGTCCTGAGCTATACGTGTAGGGAAATTGATCACTTATTCTAAGTTATATGTTGTTAGTAACACTTCTAGTTCACTTTTCCTATCAGAATTACTTAGAAAGTTTACACTGAAATCACCACAGATTAATAACTTCTTCTTTTTGTCTGAGAGACAGCATAATAGGGAGTCAAACTTTTTTATGAACAGCCCCCAGTCTCCTAATGGGGACCTGTACACTGCTGCCAATATAAATACTACATTATCTAGCTAAAGTTCACAAGCACAAACCTCGAAGTACTGATCAACCCAAAATTTGCTCACTTCTACAGTTTTGCATTTATACCCTTGTTGTATGAAAATGGCAACTCCTCCTTTATCCATCCTAGATCTACAAGTCTAAGATGCTAAATTATACCCACTTATACTGACACTATCCATGCCCACAGTTACATGGTGTTCAGACAGACGGAGTATATCGATGTCGTTCTTATTTTTGAGATCATCTAAACACACTAATAGCTCATCTATTCTATTTTTTGTTCCCCAGATATTTTGATGAAGCATGTTGATACTGCCCTTACCTTTACCCCTATTAACTGTACGTGAAGTTTCTTTTATTCTATTTATCTTGATTGTCATCTGTCTGGACTTTGGCTTTAAACTAAAAAACCTGTCTGCCTGGACCCATTAACCACAGGGGTCACCCCTTGTGTGACTGTGGACCTCCTTACAGTTTCTGCTAAGAGAGAAACTAAATTACTTTCCCCTGTCCTATTCAGGTGCAGGCCATGTGTGGTGTATCCCCGCCTACCAATGGCATTTATTGGAACAACACTTATTTGAGATTTTGCCGGTGTCTGGAGCATCCTGTTCAGCTCAATGATAACATGCCTTACAACAGTGTTTACCCAGAGCTGATCATAGCGCTGAAAAATCTCCACAAACCCCATATTTGTGTGCTCAGTTTCAGCTCCTATTTTATCCAGGTCACTCCTGTTATTGTATCTTGGATTCATAGCCAGGCTGTTCCCTACTCCCCCAACTTCCTTCTCAAAGTCCCTGCACAGCTGACCTAAGTTTTCTGTCACCTGGCTAAGGCTAGCACTTGGTTTCAAAACACTTGTGCCCTGGTACCCTGCACCTAATTTCTCCTGAAGCAGCTGGCCCACAACCCTCCCATGACTGCTGCCTATAAGCAGAATTCTTCTTTTCCTTTTCTCGTTAGTTCCCGACCTGTCTTTTTTCTTTATGCTAATATTCTGCTTCAACCTACTTTCAACTACATCTGGATGAGGCCCTTCCTCCACTTCACATAGCAAGCCAAACTGATTTACTAATTGAATTTCTGGAGTTTTTTCAACTGTTTCCCTTTTTCGCCCTTTGCTTGCTACCTTTTCCCAGTTCCCAGTCTCTTTTTCCTCCCTTAACCTACGTAATTCCAAGTTCTCGTGTTCTAATTCAGCCTTAAGGGCACAAATTTTTGTCTTCTGTTCCGCGATTTTTCTGTCCTTTCTACATAACCTACACTGCTATGGAAGAGCATCATTTTCTACCCTCGTTTCCTCGCAGCTACATTCGCCCCAATGAAACCATAACTTACAGTCTACACAGAATACCCCCTCTTTCAAAATTCTATAGCACACATGTTTTGATAGACAAACTTAACACAAAAGCAGAGAATAAGTTGGCACAAGACAAACAGTAGTTTCGTAATCTGTAGCCTACTAATCCGTAAATAAACACTAATGTAAAGAAACTTTTAAACTTACTTCCGAGAGTTTTAACTACATAAACTCTGTATGACCGGCACGAATTAATTTGTCTTCGAAACGATAACTCTGGTCATAAAGGAAAATCTACAAATGGTTCAAATGGCTCTGAGCACTATGCGACATAACTTCTGAATTAATCAGTCACCTAGAACTTAGAACTAATTAAACCTAACTAACCTAAGGACATCACACACATCCATTCCCGAGGCAGGATTCGAACCTGCGACCGTAGCTCGACTCCATACTGTAGCGCCTAGAACCGCACGGCCACTCCGGCCGGCGAAATTTACACCTAAGAAACATAAAACTAGCGACTACCGGCCTTTTGCGAAATACTTCCTTTTCGATCTAAATACGGTCAGAAAAGCGAAACCTTCAATAGATAGCCTAGAGAAGAAGTATATACACTAGCCTAAAATGTAATATTAACTAAATTAGCTATATTTCAGTATTAATCACTTAGCTAGAGCTTCGTATACACGCGTCTGTCTGGCTCCAGAGATGAAGATCTATATGTGACGTTCAAGCGATTATTGTCGAAAGCATTTATTACTGTCTATTATTTATGCTTTACACTGTGAATGTCGTCACGAGTGTTACGCTTGTATTTATTTTCTAGATTCTCTAGTAACTTCGTCATAATTGAAAGTGTAAACTGTTCTTGCGGTGGGTCGTAGCTGTTGTGTAGCAGGATGTAAATCCAATTACGGCAAAACATACGATACTTCAACATTTAAGTTCCCCAAAGAAGCAGCATTGAGGAACAAATTGATTGAACTAATTCGTAGAGATAATTTTGAAGTGAACGATAAAACTGTGGTATGCATTAAGCTTTTTGAACCTAAGTTTGTGGTTAGGGATGACATTTTTCCTGTGGAAAATAGTGAACCAATACCTGTGCCACGAAAAATACCAAAACTAACAAATGATGCAATTCCAACTATCTTTCCTAATCAACCTTCTTATCACACAGTACCAGTTTCTAAGGAAAGGAATAATCCTGAAGATCATGTTCAACAGCTACTGGAACGTGATAAATGTAGTTTCAGTAACTGGTGCGAAAATGACAATATACCTGACTTTCAGCATTTTAGAAGCGAAGTACAGAACAAGAATGTTTCTCCATTTACACTTTCAGTAAAGGTTGGCTACGTGGATGCTTCAGTCAGTGATGTTCCATTAGTTTCAGCGTGCTTCAGGATATGAAGTTCCTTGGAAGTAAAAGTGTTTCATAAAAATGTATGTTTGCCTACAGAAACCTTGAAATGTATATTAAAGTCCATGGTGCAAGAGAACATGAAATGTGACAAATGGACGAAATTTGACAATCTGGTGAGTCACCTAAAGGGTTTCACGGATAGCTCTATTGGTACCATTGACAAGATTATAATTTTAGTCAATGTTCTCAAACAAGCACTGAAAGCTGGTGATAGCCCCATAAAATAGGAATTTGTTTTGGAGCAATTACAAGTTGCAATAACAAAGCAAAGTGGATATTCTCCTGAGCTTTTGATATGAGCAACACCCATGTGCTTTTGATTTCCTGGTGCCTACCATCACTTGAGAAAAACAAATGTGTTAACATTTCCTCATCCTGTCTATTTAAGGCAGTTTCTATGCAAAATGGGTCCAAATAAACCATGTATTGGTCCATCACAGATAGTGTTTTTGAGGGAAAAAATAAATTTCTTCAGGAAAATTACAAGGTAATGTCAGTGATGCTAGATGAAGTTTATGTTAACACAAAATTCCCTTATAAGGCAGGAAAGATACTTGGTGTTGCTGAGAATGCTTCAGGTACTACAACAGCAGGTACAATGCAGCTTTTCATGGACTCATCTTTACATCCTGATTATAAAGAAATAATAGCTCTCTTTCCTGTAAAAATGTTGATTCTGATACACTACTGAAAATGACAACTGATGTATTAAAGATAATGGATGAGCTTGGACATGGTGCAATATGCCTGGTAACAGATAACCATAGCACTAATAGGAAAGTGTATTAGCTTATGTGTGGTGGCACTTTACAGCCGTGTATTGCAAATCCAATTGCTCCATCCAAATTTCTCTTTCTTCTGTTTGACAGTGTGCACTTGCTTAAGTGTATCAGAAATAACTGGTTGAATCGAAAAAATGAATCATTCATAATGCCAAATATTGAGGATACATTTACTTTCATCAGTGTCTTTCTACACAGTCTACTGAAGCTCAGATGTACTAAACATGTTGAATTGACTTTAAACGATTTTGCAGCGAAAGCAAATTACAGCATAAAGCACCAAACGTATGAAAATTTTGATAAATTAGAACCTGCTCTAGAGGAGCTAGCAAACATTCTCATGATGGATGAAGATTTGAAAGTCTTGGTTTGTATTGCTAGCTACGCTAGCAAAACAGTGCTTGAAAAGCTGCGAAAAGGTGGAAAATGTTCAGATTGTGAAGAAATGTTACAGAAAGAGGATGAAACTTTGTTGCAATGTGAAACCAAAGAACTCCTTTCCTATTTCAACCAACTGAATTGTGGGGGATTAAAGTGTCCTTCTTCTATAATGATTTCCTTGTGTTGTAATATATATAAACTTTTTCACGTTCTGATTAGCAGTACATATGAATCAGAATTTCTCAGACTTGAAAATCAAAGAGATGCAGTACTTGCCTTAGGAACTGAATTGTGTGAAAATGCCATTAGTAACCTCTGCGAGGTGTGCAAATGTGGCATTCCTTTGAACAATAATCAAGAAAAGTATTAAAGTGCTTTCAAATATTTTTATTAATAATTATACAAAGCTCTTGAATGAAAAGTGTGTTTCAAAGGAAATTGCTCGAACACTAGTAAAACAAAAAAGAGGAACTCAAGAAGACATTGCAGCAGAAATAACAAAACGCGAAGTGGGCAAGCTGAGCAGCAAATAAATCCAACAGATACTCAAAATCAAACCACTTCTAGCATATTACGTAATGACAGTGACTAGATTTAACTGCAGCTTGTTTAATACAAAATTCGTGCTTTAGCTGCACCCTTCACTTATTATTGCTATGTGGCTTCTATCTTGCAAATTATTATTAGTGTCCAAATATGCCATTTGCATGTGTTGTGTAGTAGTCTGTTTGGATTTTATTTTGAGTTACACTCCAAATTTTACTTTTTCATAATACTTATTGCCTAATTTGTGACTGTAGTACAACTTTTTATTTAAGTTTGAATATAGAAAAATACATAACAATACATTATTTCTTACACAATTTAGAATCTACTTTCCATTTATGAAGTTCGTAAATAATTCGTGTTAGGGTACCTCTGAAATACTTGGCCAAGACTGCCGCATCTTGGTTTCTGTGTTGTGGTCTGATATACTATCCCTAAGACTGCCGCCATCTTGGTTTCTGTGTTGTGGTCTGATATACTGTAGATCAGGGCTTCCCAACATTTTCAGCTGGCGGACCCCTTCCTCAGTCGAAAATCCATGGCGGACCCCCTAGTCAGTCAAGAGCACAGTAACTTTAAATTTCAGAGCGAAACCCATGAGAACTGAAAGCTTCTTAATGCAAGTGCGATGTTCCTAATGACCCCCCCCCCCCCATGTATCAATAGCCTTTGGTTTAGAGATGAATGAAAACAACTTGAAATTAACGATCCAATTTGAATTCCACTGTATCCAGACACTTACTAGTGGATTTACTACCTTTGTTCGACACACTATAGCCTGATTAAAATTACTTGGTAATTGACATTTCACACGTTGGAGCTGCCTTCCTCCAAGAGCAATCAACGTCACGTCCAAATTGTTCGCTGTTGACAAGCTGCCGCTTGTGGTCTGTTCACTTCCAATGTTTGGCTACTGTTGTGTAAGGAGCATGCATATTTCGTAAAGTTGTGTGTGTGTGTGTGTGTGTGTGTGTGTGTGTTTGTGGTTTTTCGTGAAATCCGAAGAAAAATGTTCAAATGTATGTAAAGTCTATGGGACTTAACTGCTCAGGTCATCAGTCCCTAGTCTTAGACAGTATTAACCTAAGTTTAACTTCTGCTAAGGACAAAACACACACACACACACACACACACACACACACACACACACACACACATGCCCGAGGGAGGACTCGAACCTCCGGCGGGAGCGGCCGCGCAATCCACGACGACATGGCGCCTAACACTGCGCGGCCATTCCGCGCGGCTGTGAAGAAAAGAGACAGACCCATGATTAGGGATACAAACACATCACGATGGAAAAGAGGTCATGGAATTGCCTTTAAAGGTCTATTGTGACATCTGTTGTGAAATGTGTGGGAATACATTCACTCAATTTACATGCGTTTCCAAAACCGGATTTCGTAAGCTGATGTCCCAGTTCCACTTTTGGTTGGTCAGGTAAACACTTCAAAATCGATTCTGGAAATCTGCTTTTATAAAGCCGTTTTCCAGTTCCACAATCGATTTTCGTGCCCATGTAAACAGCTCGGAAAGTCTAGTTATTTATACTTCTTTGCGTATCCACTGAACGGCAGCTGTCAGTCCATAGCCAGCAGCTAGCAGGCGGCGCTGCAACAGTGTACTGTCAGTTGGTAGCTGGCAACTGGCAGATGGCGTGGCAACAGTTTGGTCACAGCTGACAACTTCAATTACTACTTGGAGACTATATCGTGGCAGTCAGCCTCGACTGTAAACAAATTAGGAAAACAAACAAACGGATTCTCTTTTTTCTAAATAAGAAGACAAAGCATTTCACAGAACGTAAGACTTTTTTTCTCAAAGGAAACAATTGTGGCAGAGGAGGTTTACCTTTTACAAGGTGGCACGTGAAAAGTCCTCATTTGTTTATACTCGCAGCCAATTGCCACAATATAGTGGCAGAGTAATAGCAAGTAATTGTAATTGAAGTATAGGCAGGCCATATTTTTAACTAAGAGGACGGAATATCTTATAAAGAAAAGAAATTAGTTTTATAAATCATTTTAATTTTCGTAACAAAAATATCAATGCCAGCAGAATTCAATTAATAATTATTTTGTAAATGACAGAAGACAGGAAATAAAATTCCTATAGAGTTATAGTTCAGGTACGTTCACCGAGCATCTACGAAGAAAAATGCTTTCTTCTTTACTATAGATGAGTCTGTAGGAATAATGATGGAATCCTAATGTGATGGTTGAGGGTGCTTCTGCTGACATAATTTTGAAAAGTTGGGTTCAATTCTTGACAACTGGAGACGGATGTCTGGTTCCGTATAGAGACAGCTTAGTTTTGTGGGCAGCATAGATTCAGAATCCAGATTCACACATGTAAGTTGTGGCAAACGGAAGAAGTACACGTTTTGCCTTTTCAACAAAGGGGTAGTACTTCTTGTTATCCAAATAGATCCAAAAGTGTGAGTAACCGTCAACGTCAAAATTTGATTTCAAAGTAGGGTCTGTGGCAATTTCTATCAATAACACATATTCATTTTATGATAGAATGTTCGGCTTTCTGGATACAGTGAATGGGTTGACCACCCACTCGTATTTCTGCAGCTTTTCATCTTCAGCTGTTGGGAAATAATGCTCCAACAATGACGTCAAGCTTCGGAGATGTTCCAGGGTTTGATGAAACAAATTCTTCCCAAGCGCCAATGTTTTCTTTTTCAAAAACTCCTTGAGAAGAGGAAAACACTCGACCTCCCATTCCTCGACACTCTCTGCCCAAAAACTGATTTTCCTTTTGAATGCTCGAACTTTGCCGATAACAGTGACCTTTGTTTCACTTTGCTCTTGGAGTGAAATATTCATTTCGTTCATTTTGGAGAAAATATCTAACAAATAGGCAAGTATACACTGCCAATTTTCGTCGTTAATAAGGTCTGCTAATTTGGTGTTATGCTCCAAAAGGAAACCTAAGACTTCCAATCTTAATTCGTACAACGGAGAGAGTGCATTCCCACGTGAGTCACCTCACTTCTGTATGGAGAAGCAGTGAACGATGAAGGCTTCCGATATCTTCACACCGTATTGTGAAAAGTCTTGACTTCAACGGCCTTGATTTTATGTAGTTAATGATTTGAATGGATTCGTCTAAAACTTTCTTGAACGAAACAGGCATTTGTTTCGTAGCTAAAGCGTATGTGTGCAGAGCATCATGACTACTGCTGCAACTCTTTGCGTTTTCTTTTATTTTCGTTATTGCTCTGACTGTAAGACCCGTCATAGCTTTTGCACGATCTGTGCACACATCCATGCAATTAGACCATGAAATCATCCAATAGACAGAATATTTCAGCAGCTGTTGTGTTGGCAGGTAGTGGTCTGCACAATAAGAGGTCTTCCTCAAAACATCCAGAATATTCATAACAGACAAAAGCCAATACAATCGCTGATCCTGCAACATCAGTGGATTCATCTATGTGCGGAGAAAATGAATTGGGTTGGATGCGAGAAACAAGAGTGTCTTTCACATCATTTGACATGTCAACAATGCGTCTCTTGACAGTATTGTTTGATAATGGCACCGAAGTACAAGCTTTACTGCCTTTTCGTCTAGCAAGCAAGAATCAATATCATTGACACACGGCTTTATGAGATTTGCTGCAATGGTATGAGCTTTGCCTGTTTCTGCCACTCGATCACTAACCAAGAAAGAAGCTTTTAATGAATTTTCATTAATTGTTTTTGCATACGTTTTCACGCAATGCTGAGAAGCAGCTAGTTCAGCACTCTTCCTTTTGAAAAAATCGATATCCTTAGCCTGGAAATCCGGGTAAGTAGGACCTTCAAAATGACGGCGCAATTTAACTGGAACCGTTGAACTGTTCGGAAGGACTCGCGCACAAATTACACACTGAGCTTTACCCTCCTTTGTCTCCATAAAGTCCATTTCTAAATAGCTTTCGTTGCTTCTTGGATATTCCATTTCCACAGGATATTGCAACCAATGGAGTACTTGCAGCGTTTTCACATAATAAATCCGGCTGTGGAGGTTCTTGTGATGGTTCTTCCTTTGGTCGTCCTCCCTCCTCATTCATTTCAACTGGTAACTCCCTTTGTTGTGAAGGCGATAGAGAAACTGCACCCTTCTTGAATGATCCTGACTTCAGCAACCGATCCATGTTAGAAGTAATAAACTGGTCAAAAATCGACTGATGAAATAGGTAGTGCACTGACAAAGCAAGTTTAACATTTAATGATGCCTGGGGCCCCATACGAGCCAGCGAGCGCTGTGACTGGTCGACAAAGCTCGCTCCGTGCATGCGTAAAAGGTTTCAGCGCATCTAGCGCCGTGAGCCGGCGCACAAACTACTCCCGTATTGTTGCGAAACAGTCGATCAGAAAAGCCGCATTCTCCTGCACTAAACTGTGTATGCGTTCTCACTTAGGAACCGCAAAGGCTACTTGGGAATACGACCTGAAGTAAAAGTACACATGTTTTTCACACGAAAAAAAAGTGATGAATTTGATTTTCACAGTTGTATTCAATAATTTTACTCATTATTTTACACGATTTGGTGAAAGGCGGCCGCGGACGCTCTAGAAAGAGCCGGCGGACTCCTAAGGGGTTGGGAAGCCCTGCTGTAGGTGGTCCTGGCCGGACCCAGCAGAGATGCGCGAGGCCAGCATTAAGAAATACTCGTATGTCAGCAAAATAGCTCGCATACTCAAAGAGTCTGACGACCAGAGGAAAGAGACCAACACAGAGCGGCAAAAGTCGACAAAATCGAAAAGACAAAGGCGACAGGAGGGGCCAAGAAAACGCGGAACGGGTGGGCACATCTAATGCAGAAGCATCGGACGCACCACCCCGATAAACGAAAACGCCCACCAGCAAGTCCGAGGACGTCGTCCTATGGCCGGACCGGCCACAGCACACACCCAACCCACCCCCGCAAAGCGCCTGACGCCCCCACTTTAAATGCACAGGAAAACAACACATACGATCCTCTCATGTAACGTCAATAGAAAGAGCTCCTCAGCAGTATTAGACGCCCTTTCAGAATTCTTGCAGCACAGAACTGCAGACATAGTTCTCTTGCAAGAAGCGGTAACGACTCAAATAGCAGAAGTGCTGGGATACCAAGTTTTCTGCAACATCGACGCCGAAACCCCGACAAGGGACACCGATTATGAAACTTCCTGGCAGATTAAAACTGTGTGCCCGACCGAGAGTCGAACTGGCAGAAGTAAAGCTGTGAGTACCGGGCGTGAGTCGTGCTTCGGTTGCTCAGATGGTAGAGCACTTGCCCGCGAAAGGCAAAGGTCCCGAGTTCGAGTCTCGGTCGGGCACACAGTTTTAATCTGCCAGGAAGTTTCATATCAGCGCACACTCCGCTGCAGAGTGAAAATCTCATTCTGGACACCGATTATAGTCACAGAAGAAATAGAGACAGGACAACCTAAACTAAAGGTAGCGGCATCGCAGTAGAAATAGCAGGTTCAAATGGTTCAGATGGCTCTAAGCACTATGGGACTTAACATCTGAGGTCAGCAGTCCCCTAGACTTAGAACTACTTAAACCTAACTAACCTAAGGACGTCACACACATCCAAGCCCGAGACAGGATTCGACCTTCGACCGTAGCAGCAGCGCGGTTCCGGACTGAACCGCCTAGAACCGCTCGGCCACAGTGGCCGGCAGAAACAGCAGGAACGTTGTTCATAAACATATATGCACCGTCTGGTACAGAGAAAAAGAGGGTGAGAAGTCAATTCTTCAACGAATGCATTTGCGAACTCCTCCCACACCAACATTGTACTAGGAGGAGACTGTAATTGCGTAACTGCGCCAGAAGACCAGATCTCGGTACCGAATCTATGCGTAGAGCTGCAAGAGCTGATAAGGCGTCTAAAACTTGACGACCCGTTTGGTCTGCTCAAGAAACCACAGAGTTCACTTGCCACTACAACACAGGGAAAATCAGACTAGACAGGGTGTACGTGAGCAGAGAGTTGGCCGCCTCTGTATCACACGTAGATGTCTGCCCCGTGATCTTCTCTGATCACTGTGCATACGAGACCAAAATCCACCTGCAAAGAAGAAAGACCGCTGGTCACAAAGACAGATGGAAAATGAACATACAACACCTCACAGACGAGAGACTACGATCGGAAATCACAGAGACAATAGGAAAATGTTCTGAAAGGCGACACTCGTACAGCTCCACTATAGAGTGGAAGGTAGAACCTGCCCAGCCAGCAATCAGTAGAGTGGTAGATACATTGCGAAGAAAGCCTACTGGAAGAAAAGCACGGCAGACTTCTACGCACTCTGGCTAAAAGACGTGCTGAATGGCCCTACAGACGACCTACAGTACCCGACGCCTGTGAGAGGATTAAAATCACGTCTCCTCAACACGAAACGGCAGCGAATGGAAGGCATAATCGCTCGCAGCCAAACACACGGTGTCATCGAGGAAGAATAGAAAAGCAACTGGAATCACTCAACAGAGGAAAGTCCACTGGACCTGACGGGATACCAATTCGATTCTACACAGAGTACGCGAAAGAACTTGCCCCCCTTCTAACAGCCGTGTACCGCAAGTCTCTAGAGGAACGAAGGTTCCAAATGATTGGAAAAGAGCACAGGTAGTCCCAGACTTCAAGAAGGGTCGTCGAGCAGATGCGCAAAACTATAGACCTATATCTCTGACGTCGATCTGTTGTAGAATTTTCGAGTATCATGTGGTTTTTGGAAACCCAGAATCTACTATGTAGGAATCAACATGGATTCCGGAAACAGCGGTCGTGTGAGACCCAACTCGCTTTATTTGTTCATGAGACCCAGAAAATATTAGATACAGGCTCCCAGGTAGATGCTATTTTTCTTGACTTCCGGAAGGCGTTCGATACAGTTCCGCACTGTCGCCTGATAAACAAAGTAAGAGCCTACGGAATATCAGACCAGCTGTGTGGCTGGATTGAAGAGTTTTTAGCAAACAGAACACAGCATGTTGTTATCAATGGAGAGACGTCTACAGACGTTAAAGTAACCTCTGGCGTGCCACAGGGGAGTGTTATGGGACCATTGCTTTTCACAATATATATAAATGACCTAGTAGATAGTGTCGGAAGTTCCATGCGGCTTTTCGCGGATGATGCTGTAGTATACAGAGAAGTTGCAGCATTAGAAAATTGTAGCGAAATGCAGGAAGATCTGCAGCGGATAGGCACTTGGTGCAGGGAGTGGCAACTGACCCTTAACATAGACAAATGTAATGTATTGCGAATACATAGAAAGAAGGATCCTTCATTGTATGATTATATGATAGCGGAACAAACACTGGTAGCAGTTACTTCTGTAAAATATCTGGGAGTATGCGTGCGGAACGATTTGAAGTGGAATGATCATATAAAATTAATTGTTGGTAAGGCGGGTGCCAGGTTGAGATTCATTGGGAGAGTCCTTAGAAAATGTAATCCATCAACAAAGGAGGTGGCTTACAAAACACTCGTTCGACCTATACTTGAGTATTGCTCATCAGTGTGGGATCCGTACCAGATCGGGTTGACGGAGGAGATAGAGAAGATCCAAAGAAGAGCGGCGCGTTTCGTCACAGGGTTATTTGGTAACCTTGATAGCGTTACGGAGATGTTTAGCAAACCCAAGTGGCAGACTCTGCAAGAGAGGCGCTCTGCATCGCGGTGTAGCTTGCTCGCCAGGTTTCGAGAGGGTGCGTTTCTGGATGAGGTATCGAATATATTGCTTCCCCCTACTTATACCTCCCGAGGAGATCACGAATGTAAAATTAGAGAGATTAGAGCACGCACGGAGGCTTTCAGACAGTCGTTCTTCCCGCGAACCATACGCGACTGAAACAGGAAAGGGAGGTAATGACAGTGGCACGTAAAGTGCCCTGCGCCACACACCGTTGGGTGGCTTGTGGAGTATAAATGTAGATGTAGATGTAGATGTAGAGCCTGCCACGCTGCACCACTTAGTCAGGGAAAGGCAAAGTGCTAACAGCAACGTTATCTCCGAACTCCTCGATAACGATAGAAACAAGCTGTCCACTAAGCGGGAAATCTTAGATGACAATGAAAACCACTTCGAAAACCTCTTCAGAAGCGAAGAGACGGACAACGCCGAAACGGTAGACATCCTGCTGGAAACTCGTCGGATCCCGACTAATGAACACCGGGCGCTACTGACCGAAAACATGACGGAGGATGAGGTGAGCGCCATCCTCAAAGACAGCGCAAACGGCAGAGCACCAGGTGGCGACGAAATTCCCGAAGAATTCTATAGCCATATCTGGGACCTAGTGGGAGGACATCTCACAGAAATGGTAAACGAAATCCTCAAGGGGACAGCAGTACCGGCCTCCTTTCTGGAAGGGACGGTAATCCTTCTCCCAAAAACACAGGTAGCGAAACACATCGAGGAGTTCAGGCCCTTAACTCTGTTGAATAACATCACAACTGCGTTAATGAAGACGATTAGCCCTTGGCAAACGTGTGCAGGGCTCGGCCGGAGCACATTCGACGCCGCGTGCGCATACAGAGACGTGGCTGTGCACGCCGCCACCAGCAGAACGACTGTAGCAGTAATTTCTGTTGACTTTCACAAGGATTTCGACAGTATCACCCACCGATACCTGCTACAAATGCTGACGAAAGTCGGATTTGGACGAAAATCATAAGAAATTTTCTAACGAAGGCCACATCGGTAATAACCATGAATGGATGGACGCAAAAAGAATACAACTAGGGACGTCAGTAAGACAAGGCTGCCCGTTGTCCATGGCCCTTTTCGCGATTGCACTTGACCCACTGCTACGAAAGCTAGCTGCCAGCCTAAATGGACACCAAATCGGAGCACAGAAGGTCACACGCATGGCCTACGCCAACAATGTGGGAATTTTCGTCAACAAGGAGCAGGAGACAGACAAAATAGAACCAATAATGAAAGCGTTCCAAAGAGCACCGGGAGCAAGGGTGAATCCAAGAAAGACTGTGCTGCTCCCCATTGGCAACGGGAGGCCGACAACAACAGGCAGTGGTATCGAATAACCGATACTCACAAAACACTAGGGATACAAATACAAAATTGCCCACTAAAGATGGCGGGACAAAACTGGCGAACAACCCTACAAACGATACGAGGACTCGCCAGGACTCACTCGACCAGAAATCTGACGTTGGGAAAAAAATTCCAGCTTATCAACACAACGATCCTATCGAAGGCCTGCTACGTGGCACAGGTACCGTGTGCACCGACAGACATAGCCTACTGTAGAGGCGGGGTGAATTCAGAGTATCACAGGCGACGTGTTCAGTGATGAAGGAGGAAGGAGGGCTGGGGTTGGTAGACGTAAAGACAAAGTGCGCAGCGCTGTTGCTCCACGGAGCAATCCAAATGGAGAACGAGAACGGACACAGCATCACGACCTGCCTAATAAATACCTACAGGCCACGGTCAGAGGAAGCGCCGGTAGACAGTCGCCACATCTCCTTCAAATGCGACACATCAGGACACTGTTATACTCGACAAGAGCTACGCACTACCCTCCGTGGCTAGCACACAACTACGGACGGTGAAACACATCTATGGCGCACTTCGAGGACAAACGTGCAAAACAAGAATCGAGACAAAATTTCGAGACCAGGATTGGCCAGTCATCTGGAAAAAAATCTCTGAACCAGCAATACCGGAGCGCGCCAGATCTGCGAGGTACGAAGTAGTGCACAACACCATACCGACCGACGAGAGACTGGCTAAAATCCGTGTAAAAGAATCGCCCAACTGTGAAACCTGCAACGAAAGGGATACCACAGAACACTGATTCCTATACAGGGCAAGCAGCAATATATGGGCGACAAGCAAAAGAATGATAGCCTACATAAACAGAAGCGACCCACCCAACATTCTAATCATGGCACTCACCGTCCCTGATGCGAAACCTTTCCCAAGACCGAAACGGACGGCCACGATGTGGATACTCGCAATGACTGCACACGCAGTCAACGCCAAAAAACAATCAGACAGCGTGCACTTCCTCACGGACTTGTGGGAAGAACACAAGACGGTAAAACAACGCGCCAAATATCGCGAGACCTTCCACAGCTTCCTGGAGATGCCGCTGACCGTAGCCTTCAGAGATGCCCTGTCTGCCGCCAATTTGCTTGGCCGCCGCCGACGACGACGCCTACCCTCACAACCTCCCACGCCATCGTCGCCTTCCCACACCCTACAAGCACCTATAGTGATACGTGTGTCCCAAAGTGTTGAAAAGTGACGGTGAAAAGTGTTTTAACAAGTATTATTTTCCACTACAGTGCCAGCGTATCCCTTGCTTTGAGTGTATTCTACCCTCACTCGTCTGCAATCAGCAGGTGGGCAGAACAGTGAGTACCTCACCATTATTACATCCTAATAGTCAAACCATATAGTGTCTACGTGCTAAAATATGCCTTTTCTTCCACCATGAATAGCTTCTTGCCTCTTCTCTCAGTCTCTTATACTCTCGCTCACCATCTTTATCAAACCAACTCTACATTTGCACTGTCCACTGCTTCCTGGTGTCTTGTTCCTCGCTCAGTCTGACAAAATGGTTTGAACGATTTGATCTCGTAGTAATGATTTTTTTAAGTCTTTTGGTATTTGTTTATGTTAAAATATTCATTCATAACTGTTCTTTTTTGTTTCTTCTTTGATTTCTTAATAACTGATGTTTTTTGGTACATTCTTTGATGTTTCTGTCAAGATTTTGTTTTTATGAATTGTGTATATTCAACCACGATCTGTTTCATGGCCCAGTGTAATGCGTTTCGCCTTTTTGCTTCCCAACACTTAGATTCAATAGGTAAATAGTTAAAATACAACATGGTTATAAATGCATAGAAAAAATGCACAATTGAAAATATAAATATAACCAAATTGGGTCTAGTGTAGCAGGGGATACAACCCGTCGGCTTTGGACAATGACGTCATAAGTCGCCAGAGAGCAGTTTACCATTTTCGCTTTTGCTGTTATGTTTCAGTTTCGTTTTTTTACTGATTGCTTAATAAAGTGGATCTGTTTATTCTATCTCGTGAGATTTTTTTTAAAAAAAGCCAAAAAACACTAATCAGCCACTGAAGGGAGCTACAACACTAAGAAGAATCGCTTCTCGATTGGCCACTTGTGACGTCATTGTCCAAAGCCGACGGGTTGTATCCCCTGCTACACTAGTCCCACCAAATTAGTATTAAGCAAAAAGAGTCTACCATTACTTCTACTTCACCACTCTTATCCGTGACTTTGCTCGATTTTGCAATCGATGTTTCCTTATAACTTCCTTCCACCCACTGTATAAATGTAATGTATCAAAGTCGGGACGGAAGTGGCCAGGTGCGAATGCATTGCGCAAATTACGCAAATATCTGGAAGCGCGCCGCGCGCCGTGTGTCAAGTGAGGAAGATCCCGTCGTCAGCAGGGGCGCCCTCCAGCAGGACACTACCACACCCCACATACACCCGCCCCCCCCCCCCCGCCCCCAACCGGCCGCGCGCAAGCCCTCCGCCGGATAACAGGAACAAGATGCATCGCCCGCGAGTGTCGGAGGCCGCACGCACCAAGCGAATGACAGGCGGTGCATCGAGCAGCTGTGTTGTGTGTCTCACCCACGTGGTGGCGCGCCTGCCAATTCGGCAGTCGCCTGTGAGACGCCGAGCGCGCACTGCGCGCCGCCTTCGAGGTGGAAGGACGTGCTTTGCGTCAAACGTGCCACGGAAAACGGCGATTGTGTGTGTTGGGAGAAACGGCGAATGCGTCTTCTGCCGTGCGGCTACAGTATAAGGACGCCAACGGCCATACCATGTTGAATACACCGGTTCTCGTCCGATCACCGAAGTTCAGCAACAACGGGCCCGGTTAGTATTTGGATGGCTGCTTGACTGTCCACAACGGGCGCAGCAGTGTTTACGAGATCAGCTTGCCGGCGGCGTCTCGGCGTTCGTCTGCTTCTTTCTCCTTGTGAACGTGATCTTCTGACTTGTAAGTACCATGACTTCAGTGTATGATGACAGTGAGGAAAGGCAAAACAGTGTTCAGTGCGAATTTGTTAGTTCAGTTTGAAAACCGACAGCTTTCGAAATACATCGATGGATAACTGAGAAACTATGTTTATCGGCCGATGACCTTCACCGGGTTCAGTTTGACACCTTTATCAACTCCGTCTTTTTGAAATTGAATACTCTCGAAATGTGTGATACCGTTGTCAAAGACAATGATGGTGTTCGAAAATTCCCATATCATGACGGTAGAATTGGTAACGTGATTGTATCCTTTGGTGGGTTTGGCGTTCGGCATATGCATGTGTTCAATTTGCCATTTGAAATACAGAATGACACAATATCTCGTCTTTTCTATCTGTTATTAAAGAAAAGTCGTCATCCGCGCTCGTTTTTCAGGTTGATAATTGTGTGCGGAGCGTTAAGATTGTTGTACAACATATCCCGTCCTTTTGTCTTAGTTAATGGGCACCATGCTTTTATAACCTATAGCGGACAGCTTCAGACATGTTCCTTTTGTGGTGCTGTCGGTCATTATCACCAAAATTGTCCTAAACGCAGGCAGCCTGTTCAATTGCCACGCGAGGACACTTTAAACGGGCCCAGTTTTGCTTCCGTCCGCAGCTCGTGGTCGTGCGGTAGCGTTCTCGCTTCCCCGCGCCCGGGTTCCCGGGTTCGATTCCCGGCGGGGTCAGAGATTTTCTCTGCCTCGTGATGACTGGGTGTTGTGTGAGGTCCTTAGGTTAGTTAGGTTTAAGTAGTTCTAAGTTCTAGGGGCTAATAAGCATAGATGTTAAGTCCCATAGTGCTCAGAGCCATTGTTTTGCTTCCATTGCTGCGACAGTTTTGGGTACCACCCCCCCCCCCCCGCCCCCGCACATGCGCAGTGGCTACGTCCACTCCTGAATGTGACTCTGGTTCTGTGACTCCCGTACCGGCATCTTTGCTAATGGCTACGGAAATATACCAGTTACTGAACAACCGGTAGTAGACGATGTATTACCCAGGCCATTGCCCGCATCCGTGCCGTTATCGGCAGAAACTGTTCCACAGACAGTGACAGTTACAAAACCGCCACCCCAGCGGCTGCTCCTGTTGCCGAATGAGAATGTGCTTTTCCTGCTAGTGCTGTTGCCGTTGAACGTCAAGTTTCTGCCAAACCTAAAACGCTCAGGGAACCAACTACTGCTCGAACTGCTGGCACGCATTGTTTACGTAGTTTATAGTAGTTCTGCTTCTTTCAATAGGCGTGGCTCCTCAGGTAAAGATAGTGCGTCTCTCCCCCCCCCCCCCCCCCCCAAACCCACTCGACGGGCAGCCGACCTCAAACAGGCCGCGCGGGATAGCGTAGACCAGGGGTGGGCAATTGTTTTAGCTCGGGGGCCACATTATAGACACAGAGGTTAGCGGAGGGCCGCACCTTATAAACCTTTCACTTCTAACGCCGTATATATATACACTGGCGACATATATATATATATATATATATATATATATATATATATGTGTGTGTGTGTGTGTGTGTGTGTGTGTGTGTGTGTGTGTGTGTGTGTGTGTGTGTGTTTGCGCGCGCGCGTGTGCGTGCGCGCAGTATTCCCAAATTTTTAATGAACATGCAAGTTTTCTTTATTTCTAATCACATAGCACACACAAAGTTGCAATTTCGGGTGTAGCAGTGAAAGCGTTAAAATGCATTGATTAGCTAGCTTTATATTTCATAAAAGATATCTAAAAATCATTAGATATAAATGGGTCGACAGAAGCGTCCGATCCCACGCGTCGGCTTTGACCCGTGACGTAAGGATGTTGTCGTGTGTGACGTCATGACGGCGCGGAATTTGGTTTGAGTGTGGCTGTCTCCAGTTCTGTTTTATCTTATTTTATTTACTTTTCTGATCTGTTCGTTCTATCTCGTGAGTTTTTTTTAATTTAAAAACACTTATTACTTATTTTAATTATCTGTTTCCTCGAATTTCTGTTTTAGTTTATTATATTTATCTTTCTGATCTGTTCGTTCTATCCCGTGAGATTTTTTTTAAGACAAAAAACACTAATCAGCTACTGAAGCATCTTTATCTTCTATGGGTTGCAGGGGTTACGACCCCTGGGGAGGTGGGTGGGTATTCATGCATGGCTGTCTTCACTTACACGTTGTAGCTACGCAAGGCGTCTAAATTTGTTTATATTTAGTTTGCCCCCCACCCAAAACACCCCATTTCCCGCGCTTGTCCCATTAGTGTCATTAGGCTTCTTGTGGAAAGTGTGTGTGTTTTTGTTTCCGCCATATTTGTGACGTCATGGGTCAAAGCAGACGGGTGGGATCGGACACTTCCGTATTTCCGTACCTCTTTCCTTCTGACATCCTCAAATAAGGCAGTTGTGTTCAATTTCATTTATTTTGCTAATTTAATATCATCTCCAAGTACATTAAATTTTAAAACAAGTTTAATGGGACAAATGCATCCTATCACAATTTTGGACAATTTTTTTGAAATCACGTATCAGACTGCTAGTTATATCTCATCACAGCCTGCAAATTACTGTATGTTAAACAGTTTCGGTATTTGCTCTTGTTGATTTTTCAGGCAAGAAAAAACTTTTTTCACAAATCTACGTCGATCCAAATATGGAGAACATTTTGCCTGCAAATTTCTTGATACATGGAAATTTTTCAGATGACAAAGATTTATAAAAGTCAACTAAAGTTACAGCACTAAACATTTTTTTCACTGCGTGATCGGCCTGCATGTCAAATCAGTTCAAGTTGCAGCTCCTGTGGTGCAGTTTCAATATCAGCAGTGATGGGATACGATAAAACATTAAACTGAGGCTCAATTTTCTTAAAATCCTGAAATCTTGCAGGAAACTCAGCCTCTAAACTCTGCAGATAATACCTAATCTTAGCTGAAACACTTCCAGGTACTTTCTTTCCCCAGTAAAGGGAAATTACAAAATTTGCCTTCATTTGCTTGCCTTGCAAACAGACCTAGTTTTGTTTTAAATACTTTGACACATGTCCACATTTCATGAGCAAACAACCCCTTTCCCTGCAATGTCACATTCAGCTCATTCAGTTTTTCAAAATCAGCTGCAAACATCATCTCATATCTCCACCCTTCACATCCTATTTTTGCAACAAAATCATGAGATATCTCCTTAGTGTCCAGAAATAAAATAATTTCATCCTGTAATGGCCAGATTCTTTTTAATACTTTGCCCAAGCTCAACTACCTCACACTGTTATGGTAAATTGCATCTTCATATTCTGCCCCCACCTCCTCAAGAAGAGATTTGAACTGTCTGTGATAGAGTGCCCTTGCTCTGACTATGTTCACAACACCAACAACAGGATCTACCACATGCTTTAAGTCTAGTGCAGTCCTGCAGAGGCTTTCCTGATGTAAAATACAATGAAAATCCAAAATATCACCGTCTGTGTCTTCGGCTTGTAACTTGTTTTTTTAGAAGTTTCGCCATACCTATATTTTCTCCACGGAAAGCTCTGGCCTCATCTGTTGTAATGCTCACAATTTTGTTCCACGATAAGCCATTTGTTTCCACTTAATTAACAACACATTCTAACAAGTCCTGACCAGTGGTTCTATCTTTCATGGATACTATACCAAGTAATTCCTCGGTGATGACGAAATGTTCATTAATTCCACGGATAAAGACGAGTACTTGTGCAGTGTCTTCAATATCTGTGCTTTCGTCCATTGCCAGTGAAAACCAAACAAAATCTTCGCTCACAGTCCTTAGCTGGTCTGCCAGTTCGTCACTAATTAAATCAATGCGCCGCGCTATAGTCCTCCGTGACAACGAAATGCTCTCAAATTTGGTTTTAGCCTCAGGACACAATACACTTGCACATTCTACCATGCTCTGTTTAATGAACTCGCCATCCGAAAAAGGTTGTTTCGTTTAGCAAGGTTATAGGCGACCGTGAAACTTGCTTCTATAGCACTATTTTGAAGCGGCGTTTGCTTCGTAAATAACACTTGTTGCTTTTTCACGAACTCCGCTGCTTTTATTTTTCGTTCCTCATCTGAAAGTTTGCAGCCAAAGTCACTGTGTTTTGTTTCGTGATGCCGTTTCAGATTGTAGTCCTTGAATACGGCAACTGTATCGTGGCATAGTAAGCATGCGGCTTTATTACCTGCATCAATAAAGAAATATTTGGTCGTCCAGTCTTCATTAAACAGACGGCAGTTATTACCGACTTTACGCTTCTTCTTAAGAGTCATGATTGCACTGGAGTAATATATATATATATATATATATATATATATATATATAATATATATATATATATATATATATATATATGCTGCACAGACAAAACACAAGTAAACCACCCGAAAAAGAAGAAAATTGCTCTGAACATCTTACAAGGGGAGGCCGCCAATTGTGAAATTCAGATTCAATTCATACTGCGCATAATGAAAGCTCATGGCCAGAGGTGTAATGTGGCAAAGCACCAAGATGCACTTCTCAGCCGTTGTCGAGAAAATCGACAGTTAAAATAAACCGTTGCGGTGGAATACTCTCAACGATTAATAAATATATATATATATATAATTCCCGGCAATCAGTTGCAACAATTATGCATATAATAAGTTGTTGAAAGTCGTTTGTCGTGGAAAAACTGGCGACTTCGAACATCATTATGTTTTCCCGCAAACAAAGTTGTATTTCACAAATGTTATTAATTGTCTTCATAATGTTAACCACGTATAGTTAACGGAAGACGTAGAAACGATATTCCGAAACGAATACGTATAGCGTAAGTCAAACGTTCGAATTAGAATACAGACCCCACGAACACAAATTTGCTGTGGCAGGTATGAAATATAAGCTCCGTTACTCGCTCGTTACACTTGAAGGACAGATGTTGAATGGGCCGAAACGAGCCGCCGCATAAAAGCGTAGTTGCCTCCTAACTTCGAAAGAAGGTAGATGCGGTCCCTAGCGCAACTTATAACATCGTCGAAAATCAGTGCGGACGTGAGAGCTTTGGTACACCCTGTTAAACAAACGGAAAAATGGAGGCGGTACAATTGGAGAGCGATCCGCCTGCACCAAAATGCATAAGCAATTCATTAATAGTTTTTATATATATATATATATATATATATATATATATATATAATTTGAATTATAAAAAACTAATAATAAAAAAATGTTGCATGGCGCGAGATTCGATCCGGCGACCGACCTTCGGATTACAAACGCGAGCGCTTACCGCTGCGCCACGACACTGTATAAAACTATTAACCGTAGAGAGCATTTCACCACAACGGTTTCTTTTAACTGTCGATTTTCTCGACAACGGCTGAGAAGTGCATCTTGGTGCTTTGCCACATTACACCTCTGGCCATGAGCTTTTATTATGCGCAGTATGAATCGAATCTGAATTTCACAATTGGCGGCCTCCCCTTGTTAGTATTCACTCGGCGCGGGAGAAATACAGCGCTCCCATTAGCCACCGCGTGGAGCATAAATTTGCGCCAATAGCAGGATGCACAGTGCTTTTTTCCGTGCCCGTGGTGGGTGATGGTAGTGCTGCCATAATCCATCGTTCCCACATGCAGCTAGGTTGGTTTCGTGACAGTAGAGACATCAGTCGGCAGTAAGCACTACCAAGCAGCGCAGACGCTAGCGGATTTTTTTAGTCGCGCGGGGAAGGGAAATTTTGTTTTTCCTATGATTTTTGTAAATGTCTTGGCGGGTCATACAAAACCCCTCCGTGGGTCACATGTGGCCCGAGGGCCGCTATTTGCCCACCCCTGGCGTAGACCTTGGCCATCGACCGTCTCAGGGTGCGGGTAGCAGGCCTCTTCCCGCACTCAGCCGGAAGACAATGTCACTACTGCAGCTCAAAAACGAGACATTACGGTTCAACATCTGAAAGCCATACTGAGTCAACCGAACTTTGATACCGATTCCGGCATGGCAGTGGATCCACCTCTGTCTCTAGCATCGTCCCACTTTCCGACAAAACGGAAAGTCGAAAATTCGTACCACCGTCTTGCTTCTCCTTCCACCCACAATTTGGTGCCAGTTTCATCTTCGGATGTAGAGATTCCCGTCGTGGAGCACTCGGCCACAGAGTATGGTGTAACAATTTCTGCGCCCACACCGCTCCCACACCCCCACTCACAGTGAACCTTTGGACTGGTCGGCGGAAGTTGAGAAAGGTGACAGACCTTAGTGTGACTTATTGTGTATCCTCCCCCCCCCTCCCCCCCCCCCCCCACCCAGCACGTTGGCGTGATTATTAGTGTTATTTGTTTTTAACTGTGTCTTACGTGCATATGGCTTAGGATTGTAGTCAGTGGAATATTTTTACTGTTAATCTTAACAAGATGCGCAATCCCAGAAGGCAATGCTTTTTAAAAATTTTTTGCAAGACGTCACTTGTGATGCTCTCTTATTTTTTGCACGATTTTACCGATTGTATTGTGATTGCAATTTTAGTGCGTTATGACTTAGAAATAACAAAAGTTGACATTTTAACAAGTGATCGTGTTGTGGCTTCTACTATTTTTGGAATTGTGTTTGTCAATGTGTATGCTTCGTTAGGGAACAACAAACCGGCCAGAACAGGATTTTATAGAAGAGACTTGTGTCAGCTTTTATATAGGAATGTAGATACTTTAATCGTCGGAGGTGATTTTGTGTTTTGGATGACAGACACCAGAACTGGGAACTTCGGTCATTAACTTTAAACTCCTCGATACGTGGCATGCTTTAAATCCAGACGTTACGTGCTTCGCCTATTTTTACGGTGCGGGACGTAGTCGCCTCGACATGATTTACGTGTCTACACAACTTTCTGCCCGCATCTGTCGGACTGAAGTGATTCCTGTAATTTTTTTTCCGAGCACTCTAATTATCCTTGTGGGGTCTTGTTGCCTCGTTTGTGTGTTCATCGACGTACCAATATGTGGAAGTTTAATTGTAGTTTATTAAATGACGACCATTTTGTGACTCGTTTTACCCTTATATAGCAAAGGTTGGTGCGGACTAGGAACGGTCATAGTAGCGCAATTGCGTAATGGGTCGAGATAGCCAAGCCGGCCATCAGCAAGTTTTTAATCGACTACTGCCGCGAGGCAGCACGCTGGCGTCGGGCGGCGACTCGCTTCCACCAGGCATGTTTACAGAACATGACGTTACGGGTGACGTCACAGCCCGAGCTGTTGCCCACTCTGAAACAGTTCCAAGCCCAACTTTTACATGAAATGCGTGCAGTCAGTGATGGAGTGACTAAACGCAGCCTATGGGAACTGTTAATGGAGAACCTTTGTCCATCTATCATTAAAACAGAGAACGCAAAAGGCGCGACCGGTTGAGTATTAACGTTTGGCAGATGCCAAACGGCAGTCGGACTTCTGTACAGACAGACATCGAAATTGATATTTTTGAGCATTTCAATTAGCTTTTCCGTCCTATTGAGGTGGATTCAGAAGCACTGCGTTTTTTTTTTTTTACGGACTATACTACATGGATTAACGAGCACGGATAGAAATCATTTAAATGACGCCTTTATGTCAGACGCCGTTTGACCGAGCCCCAAGGGGAAATCTCCATGGTCCGATGGGATTCCCGCGGAATTTCACTTGAAAGTTTTTACTACTTTTAGGGAGATTTAGCGGATCCAGCAACTGATATTCAAAATGGTGTGACTATACCTACTGCCTTTGTGGAGGGGGAGGTGAGGCTCGTCCCCAAATCGAATGCTACACCACATATCCACGCTGTCCGGCGATTACTTTATTAAATGCCGATTACAAAACTATGACGCGCTGCGTAGTCCATCGAGTTAAAAAGTTTTACAGACAGTTCTCAGTGACCATCAAACGTGTGCGGTGCGAGATCAGAACATTTTTGACGCTATCCTCACTTACAGAGACTGTATTGGTTACGTGAAAAGTGCTCGGCCACAGACAGCGGCGATACTATTAATTGACTTTAAAAACGCTTTTGAACGCATCAGTCATGTCTGCCTGCGTTGGATCATGGTGCGCGTGGGGTTTGGACTGAAATTTACTAAACTGGTGGCACATTGGTTACAAAATGCGACGTCCCATATATGTTATTGGACGCATTACTCCTGCTTTCCGGGTGGGTCGCTCGGTGCGGCAGGGTGTCCGCTTTCAATATCACTCTTTGCCATTGCATGGGATCCCCTGCTCCGGTATATCGCCCAGGAATGTCGTGAAATTCAGATGGAGGCTGCCAGATTAATATGCAATGTGTACGCTGATGGCCTTGGCGTTTTTATTGAACATTCGGACGATGTTGACAAGTTGCATGGTGTCCTGCAAAACTTTCAACGAGCTACAGGTGCAATTTTTAACACCCGGAAGACAGTAGTGTGTTTACATTTTGCGGCGTGCACTGCAGCTGTAGCGGTTATAAAGCTAAGTACTGACAAACGTATTTGTGCTCTGTAATACAGTTATTAAATTTAATAGTTTTCAGCGGTGTTGCGTGCCGTTTGTGGCGAAATAACGACTTAATAAACTTCTGTAATCGTTCGCTCGCTGTGTTTTTTAGAGTTTTCTGTGCGTCGAAGTCGTTTAGTAAATGTCGTGCTTTAGTTTTCAACTGACGTTTATTATTGTTTCTAGTGAAATATTTCAGTAAAATTTTCATTCGGTGTTTTAACTTCGCTTAGTGTTCCAGTGGCCGTTTGAATTTTTTGGTTTTAGCAAATAATTTTGTGAAATTTTGTTGGTATTGGTATTACCTGTTGTGTAGTAGTATTAATACGAGTAGCAGCTTTCTTAATAGGCAGAGTTTCGAGACCGTTATTGTTAGTTCTTAAATAGTTCTACTGGTGTACCTGAGCTTTGGTAACGTAGACATATAGTTTTTTCAGTAACTGTAAAATTTTACCAGTGAGAAGTGTGGGCCGGCCGCGGTGGTCTAGCGGTTCTAGGCGCGCAGTCCGGAACCGCGCGACTGCTACGGTCGCAGGTTCGAATCCTGCCTCATGATGGCTGGGTGTTGCGTGCTGTCCTTAGGTTAGTTAGGTTTAAGTAGTTCTAAGTTGTAGGGGACTGATGACCACAGATGTTAAGTCCCATAGTGCTCAGAGCCATTTGAAACATTTTTTGAGAAGTGTGGGCTCCGTCGAAGGTTTGTGAGTAGTGGGTTACGGTGTGGGATTTGTTCAAAGCAATTTCATCGGGGGAAATGCAGTGGGAAAGCCAGTGGTCATTTTAGTGAGGTTCCCTCCTGGGAATGCAGAATCTGTAATAGAAATAAGTTGACAGAGGAGCAGGAGCGTAAGATCTGTGCCCTTCAATTGCAGTTACAATGTGCAGAGGAGGAACTACATAGGTTGAGGAGATGAAGTGTGGTGGGGAATGGGAACTGGCAGTCGGCAAGAAGGCAGCTAGGAAGAGGAGGTATTCAGACAGTTTTTCTTTGCATACATGCAATAGATATGACCAACTGTCAGAGCTGAGTGGAGAGGAGCCTCGTGTAGCTGTAGAGGTAGGGAACATGCAGCAGTCCTCACCAATTAGGAGGCTTAGGTTAGTCGCAAAGTGTAGCAGAAAGAAGGAGGTTCTGCTGCTAGGTAGTTCTCACGGTAGAGGTGTGGGCCAGTAGTTGCAGGAAGTGTTGGGGAGTGAGTACCAGGTCACCAGTATTGTGAAGCCTAGTGCAGGGTTGGCTCAGGTGACTGACAGCATAGGGGAGTTATGTAAGAATTTTACGGAGGAGGATCAGGTAGTGGTAATGGGTGGAGCAGGGAACAGTCTCGATAGGGACGGTGAATATGATGTAAGTGTTGACCCCGTAAAGATAGCTACTCCAACTGGTGGCACTAGTGTGCATTTTGTGCAACTGTTTCAGCATCATTATCAACCTCACCGTAATGCGGCTGTTAGGCGCGTTAACGTGGGGCTGGGGAGGCCGCTGACGGCAGACGGCATGGGTCACATCTCAGTGGTGCCAGTTGGGACTATCAGTAGATCGGATTTCACTAGGCATGGCCTGCACCTCAATAGGTACGGGAAGGGGATGCTGGCTAAGCTTATAGGTGACAGTGTAGTGGGGAGTGGTGGTGTCACTCATGGAAAAATTCCTGTAGTAGTTGGTGTTAGAAGTGCACCTTTTTTAGATTGAAGTCAGCTGATAGGTATACCTGCTTAAAGGAAGTCCCTCTAACTAAGGGCTAACCTTCAGAGGATGTAATGTTTCCAAGTAGAGAAGGAATTAGCATATTTCATCAAAATATAAGAGGTATTAAAGTTAGTGAACTGCTTATAGATGTTGACTATGAAATTATTGGTATATCAGAGCACCACTTAAACAATTTGACAAATCAGAGGCTTCCTTTACCAAGCTACAGCTTAGTTGGCTGTTTCTCAAGGAGTTCCTTGCGGGGTGGGGGAGTGGCTCTATACGTAAAAAAAAAAATAAATAAATAAATAAATAAATAAAAATAAAAAAAACAGTATTCCATTTGAGTCCATAGACGTATCACAACACTGCACGGAGCAGATATTTGAATGTTGTGCAGCGGTAGTTGAATTTAGTGAAAGTAAACTTCTAATTGTTGTTGTTTATAGGTCCCGTAACTCCAACTTCAGAGCATTCCTGCTCAAGCTAGAGACGGTTTTTGGTTCACTTTGTAGTAAGTACCAGAAACTAGTTATATGTAGTGACTTCAATATAAATTTTGTATATGATCGTGCAAGGAAAAGGATGTTGATAGATCTCCTAAATTCATATGATCTGATGCAAACTGTGTTTTTTACAACTAGGGTGCAGGGGAACAGTAGCACAGCCATAGACAATATTTTTATTCATTCTTCATTACTAGATGGGCATTCTGTTAGTAAAAGCGTGAATGGCCTTTCAGACCATGATGCACAAATTTTAACACTAAAAAGCTTTTGTACTCACACCAATGTCATATTTAATTACAAACTATATAGGAAAGTTAATCTAACAGCAATAGAGAGTTTTTAAAAACCTTGTCAAGGAACAAGAATGGCAGGATGTTTATAGTGCCGATAACATAGATGATAAATACAATGCTTTCATTAACACATTTCTCATGCTCTTTGAGTGTTGCTTTCCATTTGAATATCCTAAACGGGGTACTAGCAGTAGCCCAGGTGGCTGACTCGTGGGATAAGGATATCATGTAGAGCAAAGTGGGAATTATATCAGAATGTTAGAAGTCGTCACAATCTAGCTACAGTAGCTCATTACAAACAGTACTGTAAGGTGCCTAAAAATGTTATCAGGAAGGCAAAGAGTATGTGGTATGCAAATAGAATAGCTAATTCATAGGATAAAATTAAAACCATATGGTCAGTTGAGAAGGAAGTGTCTGGTCAGCAGCACAAGGTCGACGATATAACGTCAGTTTGCAGTAAAAATATGTCTGTTACTGATAAATTATATATATGTACAGTATTTAACAATCATTTTCTGAGCATTGCTGGTGAATTAAATAAGAATTTAGTTTGTACAGGAAATCATATAACTTTCTTGGCAAATGCCTTTTCGAGTTTGATGTCTGAAATAATCCTCTGGGATACAGACAAGAGGGAGATTGAGTCAATAATTAAATCACTGAAGACTAAGGACTCTCATGGTTATGATGGAGTGTCTAGCAGAATATTAAGGTACTGTGCTGCACATGTTAGCCCAGTATTTAGCCATATTTGTAATTTTTCCTTTAGGAATGGTCAGTTTCCCGTGTGATTAAAGAACTCAGTAGTAAAGCCGCTTTATAAAAAAAGGAGAAAGGGATAATGTAGATAACTTTAGACCTATTTCTATGCCATCAGTCTTTGCAAAAGTTATTGAAAAGGCTATGTATATCACACGATTTGCTATCAAATGTACAGTTCGGCTTTAGAAGTCGTTTAACAACTGAAAATGTTATATTCTCTTTTCTCTGTGAGGTACTGGATGGGTTAAACAAGAGGTTTCGAACGCTTGGCATATTTTTTTGATTTAACTAAGGCATTTGATTGTGTTGATCACAAAATATTGCTCCAGAAGTTGGACCATTACGGAATACGGGCAGTAGCTCACAATTGGTTCACATCTTACTTTAGCAACAGGCAGCGAAAGGTCATTATTCACAATATTGATAACGGCTGTGACGTGGGGTCTGAGTGGGGTACTATCAAGTGGAGGGGGGGGGGGGGGTGCCCCAGGGATCAGTGTTGGGGCCACTCCTGTTCCTTATTTATATAAATGATATGTCCTCTAGTATTATGGGTAACTCTAAAATATTTCTGTTTGCTGATGACACTAGCTTGGTAGTAAAGGATGTTGTGTGCGACATTGGCTCGGTTTCAAATAGTGCAGCACATGACCTCAGTTCATGGCTTGTAGGAAATAAACTTACGCTAAATCACAATAAGACTCATTTTTTACAGTTTCTAACACACAAATCAACAAAACCTGACGTTTTAATTTCACAGAACGGTCATATGATTAGTGAAACTGAACAGTTCAAATTTCTAGGTGTTCAGATAGGAAAGGCCACGCTGTCGTGGAAAGGCCACGTTCAGGATCTTGTTCAAACACTTAATACTGCCATTTTTACTATCTGAACGGTATCAGAAGTGAGTGATCGCTCGACACGAAAATTAGACTACTTTGCTCTTTTTCATTCGTTGTTGTCGTATGGTATTATATTGTGGGGTAACTCTTCCCATTCTAAAAGGATATTTTTGGCTCAGAAACGGGCGTTTCGGGAAATAAGTAGTGTATTTCACGAACCTCTTGTCGACCTCTGTTCACGAGTCTGGATATTTTGACATTGGCCTCTCAATACGTATATTCCCTATTGTCGTTTCTTGTTACCAATATTAGTTTATTCCCAAGAATAAGCAACTTTCACTCGGCTAATACTCGGCAGAAATCAAACCTGCATTTGGATCTGACTTCCTTAACTCTTGTGCAAAAAGGTGTGTAGTATACTGCTGCATCCATTTTCAACAAGCTGCCACTCGAATTAAAAAATCTTAGCAGTAATCCACGCGCTTTCAAACGTAAACTGAAGCGTTTCCTCATGGGTCACTCCTTCTACTCCGTCGACGAGTTCCTTGAAAAATTAAGCTGATTTTTATTGTATTGCTGATAGCGTTTACTTAAACTTATGGACTGACTTTATAAAGGTTCATGAACATTTATTTTTATCTGTTACTACGTTTATGTTGTAATTTCATGTACTGACACGTTCCATGACCTTGGAGATTAGCTCCTCAGTTTGGTCCTACGGAACTTGAATAGTAAATTAATAAACTATTCTTTTACCTCTGATCCCCCGCGCACGTACCCTCAGTCGGGACTGATTTTGTGTACAGGAGCAGCATAAAGTTCTCGAGGTTCTTTTATTTTCTAACACGCAGCGGATGGAAGCGTTAAATTTGAGGTCCACGCTGTATCAGATACGCGCCGTTGCGAAGATCTAGGCGGTTCGTAATTTGGCCCTTCGAAATAAGGTGAACCTAATTAATGTTAACATCCTGGCCAGGGCGTGATACCTTGCGCAGGTTCTCCCGGTGCCTAAGCAGGGGGGGGGGGGGGGGGGCGGCGCGCGCTATTAAACAGGTAGTTTATTGGTTTTTGTGGAGGGGGCACATTTTTAAAGTGTCGCATGCCATCTGCACATTGGGCCTGCACGACGGGGGTTGGGCTCGTCGATTTTCCGGCTAATTGTGCAGCTCTTTCCTGGAAGCGAACTACCGCTGTTATGAAGAAGGCCCCCTGCAGTCTCACCGGCAGTTTTCAGTCATTATCGTCCTCACTCTGAGACGGCGCCTGTCACTGTGTTACACATCCCATTCTTTCTTACCTACGTGCGTCGCTATTATCTGGACAATATCTACATGACGCTTGGCGACATCACCACCGACACACTTCGCGCTGCTTGCAGTGCTTTTCGCGGGTCTCCTGTTCGCTGCAAGGAGGAGTATCGATTGCCACACTGTGATTGGCTGGCAGTCTGGCAAAACCTCGCCAACGAAGTTCTCCCTGCTTCTGTGCACGCAGTGTGGTATAAGGTTGTGCACCGTACCTTCCCCATCAACTCCAAACGGCACACTATCAACCTTATCCAGTCAGGGGCGTGTGACTTGTGTACTGCAGAAGATACTTTTGAACACCGCTTTTAATGTGAACACTTTCGTCGCGTCTGGGGTGTCACTAGAGACATGACCCGTTTTATACATTGAGTGGACACTCGTGCTGTTACAGTGGCTCATGTTTTAATTCCACAGTCGGCCGTATCCCCACTGACCAAGCTGAATGCCACGGTATGGATTTTTGTCCACACAGTCTTTGAGATTTTTCCCCTAAAGTTGCGTACAATTTGGACTTTCTTACCTATCTATCGACTCAACACGGTCAGACTCAAACTTTACCAAACTATCGGCAAATTTCTGCTAACTTTTTGGGGAGGTCGCACTCGTGAATACATTTGCACGAATGTCAGTAGCTCCGTAGCGTGGACATTCTATTCTAATTCCTTCTATCGCCCTTAAACGAAAAAAAAGATAAAAAAACATAGATTCATATATAACATCATCAATGTTTGTTTCTTTCTTCAACGACAATTGACGAAAATGAAAAACGAACAAAAAAAGTGTTTCATGGATGTCATTGCCAACAATAGTCTTTGGCTTCTGTGCCAGTATATACCGGTTATTCTCGTTTTGAAGCATGACGAGCTTATTGACTAATGTTTGAGTTTTAGTTTTGTTGCAGTGATTGTGTTTTCCTTTTCACTACCGCGAAGTGGTCTATTTTTCGTCACGAACTTGTGCTCAAATATACATCGGATTTCTGCCGGTGAGGCGCACTACAAAGGTATTGGGAGAACCTCAAGTAGCAGTGTTTTCCGTTTCGGAAGGAGGTTTCAACAAAAATTAGAAACAGGTGCTGTTGGCTTCCCCTCATTAAAAAAAAAATGTGCTGTTGGCTCCCCTCCATTTTTTCCTTTTTTACGTCGCTACCCCTGCAGCCCTCTTCTCATACTTACATGCGGATGTGACAAAGATGCTTTCACTGGAATTTTAAACGACTGTATTAAACGTAAGATATGGAATTACAGTAATGAACTCAGTTTGAGGAAGAACGCGAGAAGGAACAGTGCTAGGAATTAATTGAAAATAACGGAACACTACGAATCGACAGATCTGTTGTGAAATACGTCAGAGCCCACTGTTTTGTAGCAGTTCTACATTCCACAAACTAAATAAAGAAATCAATAAATCAACCGTTCTCTTCCGATCACCGAAGTTAGGCAGCAACGTTAGTACTCGGATCGGTGACCGCCTGGAAACTCTGGTTGTCTTCATTTTTTGCTTTTTTGTCGTTACCCCTGTCAGCTCTCTTTTCATGCTACCTTTCTCATGCGACACAGATGGTTCCATAATGATTTTAAACTATTGTAATAGATAAGATAACAATGAACTCAGTTTGAAGAAGAGTGTGCCAAGGAAGATTTCCAAAAAGTCACTGAAAATAACAAAAAAGTATGAAACGACAGATATGTTCTGAAATACGTCAGAGCTTATTGTTTTTTAGTAGTGTACAGTCATGCTCAAAAGTATCCGAACGACCTACATTCCATTTCACCTGAAATGCATGCAACCCTCATAACGCAGCTGAACTGTCTAGCAAGTGCTCTAATCGTTTTACTATTGAAAACAGTTCCAACAAGTCACCACTAGAAAACACTGCTCTGTATCGCAATAACTCAAGGTGGAAAGTAACACCACGATACTACAAATAACAGGGAACACCTTATCACAGATATGACTGTCCTTAAGGCTATTAAGCTCACATTTATTACAATAAATGACATACCTGAAATGTTACCACTCTAATTTTTGCGTCAGATAGGTAATGCACGTAGTAAGTTCGTCGTATTCATGGATTCCTCTTCAAGGTAACATACCGTACTTATTATTTAACACAAAATGTCATTAAAAATTTAAGTTACTGACGAGCAGCGAGTTGAGAATATGTATGAACTTCAAATGACACGACGAACCATCTCCTTCTGCATATGGATTAAAACTCAGGTCATGCAGACTAAGCAAAGATTTCGTGACTGACGGTAACTACCAGTCATTCCTGACAAGGCATACAGAGAGTGATATACCTCGACTTTAGACAGTATTAGTTAGCAAATATCAACTTTAAATTACATTACGTAAACATTTTTAACGGACTGGAATTCCTACCCAGCATCTATTGCCCCTGTTAAAGAACTACGAGAGATGTTAAATATTGCTCCTTCACATACAGAAGCCCAAATAAAAGATGGAATAAGTGTCCCGTGCCCCTACATAGCGTTTTTTTCGTCACTAGAAATAAATAACTAGTATAAGAAAGGTTGTGATGGAGTTTCTACATGTCGCCACTCCTGACTTTATTGTGGTTCAACCTAACGTCTACTTAGCAGAGATGCAATATAATGCTTAATGTGAATTTCAGACCACAATGCTATTATACCTTCTTCACTTGGCGTAGCCAGAAGAGAATAAAATCTGTTTCTCTCTATCAAAAATCATCGGCAGAATTTGTAATCAAACCCAGACCATAAGTATATGAACCTATCATCAATCCAATAGACCGCCAAATCCTCTGACTCATTTATTTATCGTAACGCCGGTGCGCCACACTGGATGAGAATTCTGACACACAAGCTCCCTGTAGTGGTTTGCAGCATGTCCAGTACATTCATTTACTTGGTTGACCGAATCGCCATGAACTACCTGCCTCGGCAACCCAGTGCATACATTCGACTCTATTTTGTAATCACCGAAATAGAATTACGTAACTGCCACATACACAGAACTGCCAACAGTGTAGGATGCAGAAATTTAGATAGGAAGAGTTCGTTTCCACTTGAGTTACTCTATTGCGCTATCTGTTTGTTGAGAACGTCATGCAGTGCAAAACAAAAGCTGTAATTGTCTGTCTCTCAGAAGTTTGGATCCAGTCATATGGATCATCTCACAGCACTGTGGAATGCGGAAGTTCTGGAGCAATTGTTGCTGATGTCTGGAGCTGCTGTAGCTATGTGTCAGCTAGTAGCTAACGGTAAGCGTTGCGCACTGTAAATAAGCTGTCTCTAGTTGGAGTACATTCACTGCTACATTTTTTAAAACGCAATTCTGCTGAAGTTATCAGTCTATTGGAACTTTGAACATAATTCCCTTCACTTCCCATTCCAAAATTGTCACATGTGGAAAAAGGGCTAACTTCTGCCACATTTTGTTCTTGTTCAAATAGACGACCAGGCGAAAGATGCATCTCGAAATGTTTGTATTATGCATGGTGAGAACGCATTGTGCCAAAATACGTCAGAAAAGTATTTTCTACATTTGATGTCGTGTGGTGGTGGCATTTTATTCTTCAAACCATGTTTGACAGCTTTAACTCAGAACAAGTTTTCTAAATGCATGTAATCAATAAGCTGCATGTGCATTGTCAGACTGTTATAGATAACATCAGAGAATTCGCATATGTCGTTGATGATTAATTTCTCTCTCATGTTTACTATTGTTTTAACAACACTAAAAGAAACCTTACGAAAATAGAGCACTGTATTATAAGAAATGAAACAAAACTACCCACGATAACCTTACGTCGAAAGTCTGTTTTAATAAAACTGAATATCTGTACACAAGCGTGCCTCTATCGGCACGAATTAGTAAAATACTACTCACTTAGATTTCGATTGAGTCTGTGTTTAATTAGTATGCTGTGTCATACTCAAGAGGTATGCAAATGTGGCACTTCATAAATAATGTGGTGTATTCCTAGAAAGCCAAAATTTGCTTGTCAGTGGCGAAAGTTTTTAACCATTGCACTTTGACCCGAAAGTCTTTTTTGCGATTTCCTTATCGATGTTTGATCTGACTGCTAGTAGCTCTTTCACGGAAGGGATCAAAACGTCACAGCTGGTGAGATTGGAACCGCTAACTATAAGACACATTTTCTCAGGTCAGCATGTTTCCGCGCAGCTAGCGAAGAGGTGTCTTGGCTGCTTCTTACGAGGCCAATAGTGGCTAGAAATAGTAAACCGCTAATTAAAGGACGACATAAGTTGCGATTTCCACCTGCAACGACTCACAGGGGCTCAAAACTGTAAATCTGCAATCCTTTGTTACACCTCAAGCGATAATAACTCAGATTATTCAATGGAAAAAGTTAACTTTGAGGCTGAATTCCGTGCACACCAGGGAGTAACTCGTCCAGCACAGAGTCGCCAAACATACCTTGCCTTGTTGCCAAATCTCAGTTACAGTACCAGCAGGAAGAAGACGAACCGATGTTATCTTGCGGCGGGCTGAGATGTGACCATAGCTGACGTCTCAAAGACGAGGCTGCTACGGCCTGGAATACGTAATGCGTCGGATTCTCATTTCTGTACTAGGTTTAGGGGCTGGAGCGTAGTTACTAATAATACTCAGAACTGACTGCAAACTACGCATCATAAATCAGTAACTCCCATAGTTGGTTTTTATATTTCTTTCGTAAGTGTACTCAAAACTAAGAAACTCATTCATGGAGGTTTTCGTGCCTCGCCGATAGTCGAGCACAGCAAACAAATAAAAATAAAAAGTGTGTGTGTGTGTGTGTGTGTGTGTGTGTGTGTGTGCGCGCGCGCGCGCGCGCGCGCGCGCGCGCGCGGAAGCGGCCAGCGGCCAGCGGCCAGCACTGACAAAAGGCCACTTAGCGAGGACAGCGCCGAGGAGCAGCCGAAGCACACGAAAACCGCAGGAACTCAAGGAAAGAAGAAAGGCGAGAGCGAGACGGGAAGCACTGGAAAAATGACCCACGAGGCAACGCCTGAGCAAATAATTAGAGAGAACAAACCAATTGAAAAAGATCTTAAAACCAAGCCAAGACAACGAACAGGACACAAAAAACATCCAGAAAAATAAGTGGCGAAAAATCGGAATCGAAAAAGGACACCAAAAAGAACACGAACCAAAACGGCACCAACGAATCAAGCACAATCAAAAAAGGATAAAGTAAAAATGGAAAGAGGAGAAACAACTCTCGCTCAATACAAACAGGTGCAAGCGGAAGCAGAGAAAACTGACCACCCGCACCAACCATGGATGCCGAATCTAGCTCCGAGGACTGGCCCTGCAATGCACACGTACACGATCGCAACATTAAATGTGAAAAAAATCTCATATACCGGAAAAACAAAAATATTAACGGATTTCATTCGCTACAACACAGTGGATGTAGCGCTAATACAAGAAATTACCAAAACGACAATGGATGACATTGATGGGTACAATATCATCACAAACGTAGACCCTGAAACAAAATGCGGAACAGCTATATTCGTAAAAGAAAACATCGAACTTGATGACGTACGCACAACACCTAACGACCGAGGCATAGCTATCAAAACACCAGGCACGCTGTTCAGCAACATATACGCCCCTTCAGGATCGGAAAATAAAACAACTAGAGCGAGATTTTTCAAACAAGACGTTTGTACGCTAATTAACGAAAACTTCGACAACATTGTACTCGGAGGTGACTTCAAATGCGGCGTGGCGAAGGAAGATCAGATACCAACAGCCAATATGTGCGTAGAATTAGAGGAAATAATCAGAAAAACGAAACTCAGAGACGTGTGGAGAATGAAATATCGAGACCAACTGAATTTACCTTTTTCTACAGGAACGGAAAGAGTAGGCTCGACAGGATATACGGTTCCAAAAACTTAGAAAAAGCTATAGAAACAGTAGAAATTAAGCCCATAGCAAAATACTTATCATCGACATGTGGACAGAATGTTTAAGAAAAAAATCAAACACACAATCACCCACAGAATGGTGGGTAAAACATGCAAAACCGTTGCTACGGAAAAGGTCATAAAGTACAGTGCGGAAAAAGCAATGTGGAAGAAATGGACCGCTGACTTCTACACACAGTGCATTAAAGACGTAATAAACACCCAGACGAACGATCACCCTGCCCTCCCCTCAAAATTAAGGCGCATAAAAACAAAACTAGTAAACATGCAGAAAGAACAAACTGAAGCAATAAAAAGAAGCAGCCAGCCCTTATGGACAGTGGAAGAAGAACCGGCCACATTTCACCACATACACAGAATAATCCGAAGGACACAACAAAAACAGATCAAACACCTGCAGAAAGAAGACGGAACCACCACAGAAGCGCCAGCAGAGATCCTAAAGCTTGTACACAAGTACTTCAGCCAACTCTTCAAGCGAGAAGAAACGAGCGAAGCAGCAACAGACACTCTACTCCACGACCTGCCGTACGTCCTGACAGACACAGAAAAGGCGAAGCTGGTGGCAAACATGGAAAAAGACGACGTACACAACATTGTCAAATCCAGTGCGATTGTAAAAGCCCGAGGAATTGACGGAATTCCACATCCAATACTGGGACATAATCGGCGACACGATCACCGAAGTCGTCAACGATATAATACAGACAGACTGCCAGAAGACTTCACAATGGGAAACATAATACTAATCCCGAAAAAAGATGCGCCCCGGAAAGTGGAAGATTACCGCCCCATCACGCTGCTAAACGCAGATTATAAAATAGCTGCGAGATGCGTGGCCGACAAACTAAAAACAGTCAGGGCAAAAATAATAAGCCCTCGCCAGACATGTGCCGTACCGGGAAGGACAATATTCGAGGCCATAGGCGAATACAGAGACTGCATCGGGATTACAGCAGTCGCCGCTGAGGCGCCGGGCGCGCAGGTTGCTCCGGTCCGAGGGTCTAGCAGCCCATTGTGTGTCGCAGGTAGACGAGAATTCCGGCCGCCGAGCCGCCACCGCCCGATATTCAACCGCGCTCGCCGGCTTGCGCGCCGCGCCAGCCGTAGCTGTTTCGCCGTCGGCGATCGTTTATTCGTGTGAAACGGTTTTGTGAGTCTTCAACGGAATAATGACAACGTTCAACCGCTTCAGTACCACGATACAGTGCGCGTTCGATCGTGAATACGAGAGGCCATCCTCCTTCGGTATAGAGGAATGGGTGTTCGACGATCTAAAAATACAGGAGGACGAAATAGAGGGGCTGCAGCTAGACTTTACGCTGCTAAGCCTCTTTCTGAAACTAAAATCTTCAGTGAGATGCGAGACGCTCGTGAACGTAAGCGGGGGTATTAGAAAATTCAAACACAGGGACGGTCGTGTGAGCGATGTGAAAATCACGTACGCCGGACACGGCGTGAGAAACATCAAAGTCTATAACCTCCCCTTCGAGGTGCCAAACGAGGAAGTTGCACGCTACCTCAAGCTGTACGGTGAAGTTCTCTCTGTAACGAGAGACTTCTGGGGTGCCGGGCACCGGTATAAAGTGGACTCTGGTGTTAGGTCCGTCAGGATGGTCCTAAGAAAACACGTGCCGTCGTCGTTCATAGTGATAGGGGGACACAGAGGTGTGGTTCAATACAGCGGACAACCACCGACGTGCTCCATTTGTAGCTCCACGGAGCACATGAGGAGCAGCTGCCCCAGAAATAAGAGAGTGGCTCAGCTGCCGCGTGAAAACGCGGAAAACGCAGCGGAGCAGGCAGAGCCCGCGCGCCAACGACGAGGCTGCCGTAGCGGAAGTAGCGCCAGCCGAGGCCGGCAACACCAGCCCAGCAGCGGCCGCCGCGGTCAGCGCAGGGGAGAAGCGGCAGTAGACCACAATGGAGGCCGAGCCGGCGGCCGCCCCCTCCCCCGCCGCCGCGCCCGCCCAGCCGTCGGCTGAGGCTGTCATTCGGAGCAGCCAGCAGGCCGGGCCGAGCGCCGAGTCCACGCCCACCGCGTCGGACATACCGTCCGCAAATGCGGGGAAACAACTCTCCGAACCGGAGGACGTCGTTCTCCGGCCGGACCGGCCACAGGAAGCACAACTCCCGCCTCCACACAGCGCTTAAATGGAGACACGCTCATGCTATAACGTCATCACGTGCACCGTAAATAGGATGAATTCGGTTGTCAAGATAGAAGCCCTCACGGAGTTCCTGCAGCACCGAGCTGCTGATGTAGCAATGCTGCAAGAAGCAGTAACCAACGACATAGAAGGAATACCAGGATTCGACGTATTTACGAACATCGACGCAGAAGCGAGAACTGGTACTGCGATAATGGTGAGAAATGAGATCGACGTGGAGAACATCAAGACCCTGACTGACGGCCGCGGAATAGCGATGCAACTAGCCGACACCTACCTCGTCAATATCTATGCGCCGTCAGGCACAGAAAACAAGCGGGCCAGAAGCCAGTTCTTTAGCGAAGACGTCTGTGGACTCCTTCCACACAACAATGTCAACGTTGTGTTGGGAGGCGACTTTAACTGCGTGGCTGCTCCAGAAGACCAAGTCCCGGTACCAAATCTGTGCACGGAGCTGCAGGAACTCGTAAGAAAGCTAAGGCTAGACGACTCTTGGCGTATACTAAACCCAAATACAATCGAATTCACTTATTACCACAACCGCGGAAGAAGCAGGCTTGACAGGTTTTATGTGACCAGAGAGTTGGCCGCCTCTGTATCGCATGTGGAAGTCTGCCCTGTGATCTTCTCCGACCACTGTGCCTACACTTGCAAGCTACAGCTGTCAACGAGGAAAATCTCAGGAGGAAGATCAGTGTGGAAGCTTAACACGAAACACCTAAGTGACGCCAAATTACATCAGGAGATTGCGCACACCATAGAAGAAAGCTTACGGACGCGACAGCAGTATCCGTCGACCACACAATGGTGGGTTCAACGTGGGAAACCACAAATAAGGAAGACGCTGATAAGGCACAGTGCGGAGAAGGCCTTCTGGAGGAAGAGCACGGCAGACTTTTACGCCCAGTGTCCAAAGGACGCGTTCAACTGTCCTTCAGACGACGACCTGCTTCTCACGCAAGTTAGAGGAATAAAGGCGCGCCTACTGAACATCAAGCGTCAACAAATGAAAGGCGTCGTCGTCCGCAGCCAGACACACGGCGCCACTGAAGACGAACCTGCCACACTGCACCACCTGCACAGGGTGAGGGAGAGGCCTCATAGCAGAACAATCAGGGAGCTCAGCGACGCAACTGGCCGCAAGATAACAACTAAATGGGACATGATGCGTCACATAGAAGAGCATTTCTCCGACCTCTTCAAGGGCGATGTACCAGGCGACGCAGAAACAGCGAAAATCCTAGATCAAACTCGCAGACAGCTGAATAACGCCGACCGCGCGTTGCTGACGGAGGCAGTGTCAGAGCACGAAGTAAGAGCTGTCCTCAAAACCTGCGCCAACGGCAAAGCTCCAGGAGCGGACGGAATACCGTCAGAATTCTACACCACCTGCTGGGACAAAGTAGGTGGAATTATGACGGAAATTGTCAATGAAATATTAAATCGAAAAGAAATACCACCTTCGTTCCTGGAAGGGACCATCACTCTGATCCCGAAAACAAAAGCGCCTAAAACATTAGCGGACTACCGCCCAATAACTCTTCTAAACGCGGACTATAAGCTAACAGCAAAATGCGTTGCTGAAAATATGAAGCTCGCCCTGAAGAAAGCCATCAGCTCGTGGCAGACATGTGCAGTGTTGGGCAGAAACATCTTCGACGCCGTCTGCACGTACAGAGACGTTATAGCACACGCCGCATCCAACAGAACGACTACAGCGATCATTTCTGTAGACTTCCAAAAGGCCTTCGACAGGATCGGTCACCGGTACCTACTGAAGACTTTGACGAGACTAGGTTTTGGCCCCAAATTCGCTCAAGTCATCGAAAACATGTTGACAAATGCCACATCACGAGTAACTGTAAACGGCTGGATATCTGAGCCGATAAAATTGGGGAAATCTGTGAGGCAAGGGTGCCCACTGTCGATGGCACTATTCACAGTAGCCCTCGACCAAGTCCTCAGAAAACTCGCCACCACCATCAACGGCTACAAGTTGCAGGATGTTAAAGTAACGAGTATGGCATATGCCGATGACTTTAGCATTTTTGTGGACGGAAAGGAGGGTATTGACAGTTGTTGTTGTGGTCTTCAGTCCTGAGACTGGTTTGATGCAGCTCTCCGTGCTACTCTATCCTGTGCAAGCTTCTTCATCTCCCAGTACCTACTGCAACCTACATCCTTCTGAATCTGCTTGGTGTATTCATCTCTTGGTCTCCCTCTACGATTTTCACCCTCCACGCAGTCTTCCAATACTAAATTGGTGATCCCTTGATGCCTCAGAACATGTCCTACAAACCGATCCCTTCTTCTGGTCAAGTTGTGCCACAAACTCCACTTCTCCCTAATCCTATTCAGTACCTCCTCATTAGTTACGTGATCTACCCACCTTATCTTCAGCATTCTTCTGTAGCACCACATTTCGAAAGCTTCTATTCTCTTCTTGTCCAAACTATTTACCGTCCATGTTTCACTTCCATACATGGCTACACTCCATACAAATACTTTCAGAAAAGACTTCCTGACACTTAAATCTATACTCGATGTTAACAAATTTCTCTTCTTCAGAAACGCTTTCTTTGCCATTGCCAGTCTACATTTTATATCCTCTCTACTTCGACCATCATCAGTTATTTTGCTCCCCAAATAGCAAAACTCCTTTACTACTTTAAGTGTCTCATTTCCTAATCTAATTCCCTCAGCATCACCCGACTTAATTCTACTACATTCCATTATCCTCGTTTTGCTATTGTTGGTGTTCATCTTATACCCTCCTTTCATGACACTGTCCATTCCTTTCAACTGCTCTTCCAAGTCCTTTGCTGTCTGTGACAGAATTACAATGTCATCGGCGAACCTCAAAGTTTTTATTTCTCCATGGATTTTAATACCTACTCCGAATTGCTCAAAATACAGATTGAACAACATCGGGGGGAGGCTACAGCCCTGTCTTACTCCCTTCCCAACCACTGCTTCCCTTTCATGTCCCTCGACTCTTATAACTGCCATCTGGTTTCTGTACAAATTGTAAATAGCCTTTCGCTCCCTGTATTTTACCCCTGCCACCTTTAGAATTTGAAAGAGTATTCCAGTCAACATTGTCAAAAGCTTTCTCTAAGTCTACAAATGCTAGAAACGTAGGTTTGCCTTTCCTTAATCTTTCTTCTAAGATAAGTCGTAAGGTCAGTATTGCCTCACGTGTTCCAGTATTTCTACGGAATCCAAACTGATCTTCCCCGAGGTCGGCTTCTACTAGTTTTTCCATTCGTCTGTAAAGAATTCGTGTTAGTATTTGGCAGCTGTGGCTTATTAAACTGATTGTTCGGTAATTCTCACATCTGTCAACATCTGCTTTCTTTGGGATTGGAATTATTATATTATTCTTGAAGTCTGTGGGTATTTCGCCTGTTTCATACATCTTGCTCACCAGATGGTAGAGTTTCGTCACGACTGGCTCTCCCAAAGTCGTCAGTAGTTCCAATGGAATGTTGTCTACTCCGGGGGCCTTGTTTCGACTCAGGTCTTTCAGTGCTCTGTCAAACTCTTCACGCAGTATCGCATCTCCCATTTCATCTACATCCTCTTCCATTTCCATAATATTGTCCTGAATAACATGGCCCTTGTATAGACCCTCTATATACTCCTTCCACCTTTCTGCTTTCCCTTCTTTGCTGAGAACTGGGTTTCCATCTGAGCTCTTGATGTTCATACAAGTCGTTCTTTTATCTGCAAAGGTCTCTTTAATTTTCCTGTAGGCAGTATCTATCTTACCCCTAGTGAGATAAGCCTCTACATCCTTACATTTGTCCTCTAGCCATCCCTGCTTAGCCATTTTGCACTTCCTGTCGATCTCATTTTTGAGACGTTTGTATTCCTTTTTGCCTGTTTCATTTACTGCATTTTTGTACTTTCTCCTTTCATCAATCAAATTCAATATTTCTTCTGTTACCCAAGGATTTCTACTAGCCCTCGTCTTTTTACCTACTTGATCCTCTGCTGCCGTCACTACTTCATCCCTCAAAGCTACCCATTCTTCTACTGTATTTCTTTCCCCCATTCCTGTCAATTGTTCCCTTATGCTCTTCCTGGAACTCTGTACAACCTCTGGTTCTTTCAGTTTATCCAAGTCCCATCTCCTTAAATTCCCACGTTTTTGCAGTTTCTTCAGTTTTAATCTACAGGTCATAACCAGTAGATTGTGGTCAGAGTCCACATCTGCCCCTGGAAATGTCTTACAATTTAAAACCTGGTTCCTAAATCTCTGTCTTACCATTATATAATCTATCTGATACCTTTTAGTATCTCCAGGGTACTTCCATGTATACAACCTTCAATCATGATTCTTAAACCAAGTGTTAGCTATGATTAAGTTGTGCTCTGTGCAAAATTCTATCAGACGGCTTCCTCTTTCATTTCTTAGCCCCAATCCATATTCACCTACTACGTTTCCTTCTCTCCCTTTTCCTACACTCGAATTCCAGTCACCCATGACTATTAAATTTTCGTCTCCCTTCACTATCTGAATAATTTCTTTTATTTCATCATACATTTCTTCAATTTCTTCGTCATCTGCAGAGCTAGTTGGCATATAAACTTGTACCACTGTAGTAGGTGTGGGCTTCGTGTCTATCTTGGCCACAATAATGCGTTCACTATGCTGTTTGTAGTAGCTTACCCGCGTTCCTATTTTCCTGTTCATTATTAAACCTACTCCTGCATCACCCCTATTTGACTTTGTGTTTATAACCCTGTAGTCACCTGACCAGAAGTCTTGTTCCTGCTGCCACCGAACTTCACTAATTCTCACTATATCTAACTTTAACCTATCCATTTCCCTTTCCAAATTTTCTAACCTACCTGCCCGATTAAGGGATCTGACATTCCACGCTCCGATCCGTAGAACACCAGTGTCCTCCAAATAATTGAATCCTTTGGCAAGGCATCTGGGGCGAAAACCAACCCCAAGAAAACCGTGCTGCTCCCGATAGGGAACGTGAAATTGAGAGAGGCCAGACCATGGTACCAGGTGACCGACAAATATAAGGTGCTAGGTGTCCAGCTGCAGGCCTGCCCACTCAAAATGGCCGCAGAGAGCTGACGGAACATCCTGAACACCACCAGAGGGTTCGTCAGGACACACGCCAACAGACACCTAACGTTGGATCAGAAAACGCAGCTGATCAACGAAACGATCCTGGCGAAGGCTTGGTACATGGCACAAGTCATAAACGTACCAATAGAAATAGGGAAGTCTATAAGAAGCGCTGTGTACTACCTAGTGTGGAGGCGGGAAATTTTCAAAGTGTCACAAGCCACCAGCACTCTTCCTAGAGAAGAAGGGGAACTTGGTGTAAAAGACGTCACAACCAAATGCGCGGCACTGTTGCTCCATAGAGCTCTACAATTAGAGGACAGAAGTGTAGACTGTACCACGTCGTCTCTGCTGAAGGAACACAGACCAGACTCCGAGGCAGCGCCGATAGACGTCAGTCGAATACCTTTTAAGATGCGCTACCGAAAACAAGTAAAAATGGACAGCAGCTACATAACATCCACCCTAGCAATCGAGGAGATGAGAACTGCAGGGAAAATCTACCGAGCGCTACGAGGTAAACAAGTCAGAAGCAGAACGGAGACGAATCTTCCAGGCCACGACTGGCCACAAGTCTGGAAGAATCTCTACGAAAAAGCCGTACCTGCAGAAGCTAGAGACACGTGGTACAAAGTCGTACACAAGACGATCCCCACAAACGAGCGCTTAGCACGCATCGGCATGCGTGAGTCGCCCAACACCGGGTGCTGTTGGCTCTATCTCATTTTTTATATTTTACGTCGCTACACCTACCAGGCCTCTTTTTCATACTAACTTTCGGGTGTGACAAAGATGCTTCCATACTGATTTTAAACTATCGTAAGATGCGATATTAAGGAACTCCGTTTGAAGAAGAGTGTGCCAAGGAAGATTAGCAAAGTGTGTCTGCAAATAACGAAACAGTATGAAACGACAGAAATGTTGTGAAATACGTCCGGGCATATTGTTTTGTAGCAGTGCACATCTGCAAATTTGTAAACAAAAATTTCTCTTTCGCCTCTAGAGGAGATGGATGCTTTGTTGAACCTCCTGTGTCCTCTGTCCGTGTTTTCGCACCTTTCCAGCGCATCGCTGCTCTACTCTAGTAGCTCCGAACGGCCGCACACGGCGTCTCGGACACGCCGGTTCGGCCCGCGCCCATCTCGCAGATGTTTGTCGTGCTTGTGCGGTCATATGGAGCGCGACTCGAGCGGCAGTCGAGCAAAGTCGGGACAAGTCGGGACGGAAGGGGAGGGGACAGGCGAAAATGCACCGCGCAAATTACGCAAATATCTGGAAGCGCGGCGCGTGTCAGCCGGGTGAGAAAGCTTCCGCCGGTCCAGCAGGACACTGCCACACCCCGCGCAGTCCCCCCGACGCCCGGCCCCGCGCCGGATAACAAGAACAAGGTGCGTCTCCCGCGAGTGTCGGAGGCCGCACGCACCAAACGAATGACAGGCGGTGCAACGAGCAGCCGCGCTGTGCGTGTCACCCACGTGGCGGTGGAAGGACGTGCTTTGCGTCAAATGTGCCACGGAAAACGGCGATTGCGTGTGTTGGGAGAAGGGGCGAAGGCTTCCTCTGCCGTGCGGCCACATTATAAGGACGCCAACGGCCATACCATGTTGAATACACCGGTTCTCGTCCGATCACCGAAGTTAAGCAACATCGGGCCCGGTTAGTACTTGGATGGGTGACCGCCTGGGAACACCGGGTGCTGTTGGCTCTATCTCATTTTTTAATTTTTGCGTCGCTACACCTGCCTGCCCTCTTTTTCATACTAACTTTCAGGTGTGACAAAGATGCTTCCACAAGCATTTTAAAGTACTGTACTAAACGTAAGACACGAAATTGCAGTAATGAACTCAGTTTGAGCAAGAATGCGCGGAGGAAGAGTGCTAGGAAGTCGTTGGAATTAACGAAACACTACGAATCGACAGATGTGTCCTTGAAACGCGTCAGAGCCAACTGTTTTGTAGCGGCGCTAAATTCGAAAAACTAACTAAATACATAAATTAAAAAAAAAAAAAAAAAAAACAGCCGTTCCCGTCCGATCACCGAAGATAAGCAACAACGTTAGTATTCGGATCGGCGACCGCCTGGGAACTCTGGCTGTCTTCATTTTTGGCTTTTTTGTCGCTACCCCTGCCAGCCCTCTTTTCATGCTACCTTTCTTGTGTGACGAAGATGCGTCCATACTGATTTTAAACTATCGTAAGATGCGATATTAAGGAACTCCGTTTGAAGAAGAGTGTGCCAAGGAAGATTAGCAAAGTGTGTCTGCAAATAACGAAACAGTATGAAACGACAGAAATGTTGTGAAACACGTCCGGGCATATTGTTTTGTAGCAGTGCACATCTGCAAATTTGTAAACAAAAATTTATCTTTCGCCTCTAGAGGAGATGGATGCTTTGTTGAACCTCCTGTGTCCTCTGTCCGTGTTTTCGCACCTTTCCAGCGCAGCGCTGCTCTACTCTAGTAGCTCCGAACGGCCGCACACGGCGTCTCGGACACGCCGGTTCGGCCCGCGCCCATCTCGCAGATGTTTGTCGTGCTTGTGCGGTCATATGGAGCGCGACCCGAGCGGCAGCGAGCGGCAGTCGAAGCAAAGTCGGGACAAGTCGGGACGGAAGGGGAGGGGACAGGCGAAAATGCACCGCGCAAATTACGCAAATATCTGGAAGCGCGGCGCGTGTCAGCCGGGTGAGAAAGCTTCCGCCGGTCCAGCAGGACACTGCCACACCCCGCGCAGTCCCCCCGACGCCCGGCCCCGCGCCGGATAACAAGAACAAGGTGCGTCTCCCGCGAGTGTCGGAGGCCGCACGCACCAAACGAATGACAGGCGGTGCAACGAGCAGCCGCGCTGTGCGTGTCACCCACGTGGCGGTGGAAGGACGTGCTTTGCGTCAAATGTGCCACGGAAAACGGCGATTGCGTGTGTTGGGAGAAGGGGCGAAGGCTTCCTCTGCCGTGCGGCCACATTATAAGGACGCCAACGGCCATACCATGTTGAATACACCGGTTCTCGTCCGATCACCGAAGTTAAGCAACATCGGGCCCGGTTAGTACTTGGATGGGTGACCGCCTGGGAACACCGGGTGCTGTTGGCTCTATCTCATTTTTTAATTTTTGCGTCGCTACACCTGCCTGCCCTCTTTTTCATACTAACTTTCAGGTGTGACAAAGATGCTTCCACAAGCATTTTAAAGTACTGTACTAAACGTAAGACACGAAATTGCAGTAATGAACTCAGTTTGAGCAAGAATGCGCGGAGGAAGAGTGCTAGGAAGTCGTTGGAATTAACGAAACACTACGAATCGACAGATGTGTCCTTGAAACGCGTCAGAGCCAACTGTTTTGTAGCGGCGCTAAATTCGAAAAACTAACTAAATACATAAATTAAAAAAAAAAAAAAAAAAAACAGCCGTTCTCGTCCGATCACCGAAGATAAGCAACAACGTTAGTATTCGGATCGGCGACCGCCTGGGAACTCTGGCTGTCTTCATTTTTGGCTTTTTTGTCGCTACCCCTGCCAGCCCTCTTTTCATGCTACCTTTCTTGTGTGACGAAGATGCGTCCATACTGATTTTAAACTATCGTAAGATGCGATATTAAGGAACTCCGTTTGAAGAAGAGTGTGCCAAGGAAGATTAGCAAAGTGTGTCTGCAAATAACGAAACAGTATGAAACGACAGAAATGTTGTGAAACACGTCCGGGCATATTGTTTTGTAGCAGTGCACATCTGCAAATTTGTAAACAAAAATTTATCTTTCGCCTCTAGAGGAGATGGATGCTTTGTTGAACCTCCTGTGTCCTCTGTCCGTGTTTTCGCACCTTTCCAGCGCAGCGCTGCTCTACTCTAGTAGCTCCGAACGGCCGCACACGGCGTCTCGGACACGCCGGTTCGGCCCGCGCCCATCTCGCAGATGTTTGTCGTGCTTGTGCGGTCATATGGAGCGCGACCCGAGCGGCAGCGAGCGGCAGTCGAAGCAAAGTCGGGACAAGTCGGGACGGAAGGGGAGGGGACAGGCGAAAATGCACCGCGCAAATTACGCAAATATCTGGAAGCGCGGCGCGTGTCAGCCGGGTGAGAAAGCTTCCGCCGGTCCAGCAGGACACTGCCACACCCCGCGCAGTCCCCCCGACGCCCGGCCCCGCGCCGGATAACAAGAACAAGGTGCGTCTCCCGCGAGTGTCGGAGGCCGCACGCACCAAACGAATGACAGGCGGTGCAACGAGCAGCCGCGCTGTGCGTGTCACCCACGTGGCGGTGGAAGGACGTGCTTTGCGTCAAATGTGCCACGGAAAACGGCGATTGCGTGTGTTGGGAGAAGGGGCGAAGGCTTCCTCTGCCGTGCGGCCACATTATAAGGACGCCAACGGCCATACCATGTTGAATACACCGGTTCTCGTCCGATCACCGAAGTTAAGCAACATCGGGCCCGGTTAGTACTTGGATGGGTGACCGCCTGGGAACACCGGGTGCTGTTGGCTCTATCTCATTTTTTAATTTTTGCGTCGCTACACCTGCCTGCCCTCTTTTTCATACTAACTTTCAGGTGTGACAAAGATGCTTCCACAAGCATTTTAAAGTACTGTACTAAACGTAAGACACGAAATTGCAGTAATGAACTCAGTTTGAGCAAGAATGCGCGGAGGAAGAGTGCTAGGAAGTCGTTGGAATTAACGAAACACTACGAATCGACAGATGTGTCCTTGAAACGCGTCAGAGCCAACTGTTTTGTAGCGGCGCTAAATTCGAAAAACTAACTAAATACATAAATTAAAAAAAAAAAAAAAAAAAACAGCCGTTCTCGTCCGATCACCGAAGATAAGCAACAACGTTAGTATTCGGATCGGCGACCGCCTGGGAACTCTGGCTGTCTTCATTTTTGGCTTTTTTGTCGCTACCCCTGCCAGCCCTCTTTTCATGCTACCTTTCTTGTGTGACGAAGATGCGTCCATACTGATTTTAAACTATCGTAAGATGCGATATTAAGGAACTCCGTTTGAAGAAGAGTGTGCCAAGGAAGATTAGCAAAGTGTGTCTGCAAATAACGAAACAGTATGAAACGACAGAAATGTTGTGAAACACGTCCGGGCATATTGTTTTGTAGCAGTGCACATCTGCAAATTTGTAAACAAAAATTTATCTTTCGCCTCTAGAGGAGATGGATGCTTTGTTGAACCTCCTGTGTCCTCTGTCCGTGTTTTCGCACCTTTCCAGCGCAGCGCTGCTCTACTCTAGTAGCTCCGAACGGCCGCACACGGCGTCTCGGACACGCCGGTTCGGCCCGCGCCCATCTCGCAGATGTTTGTCGTGCTTGTGCGGTCATATGGAGCGCGACCCGAGCGGCAGCGAGCGGCAGTCGAAGCAAAGTCGGGACAAGTCGGGACGGAAGGGGAGGGGACAGGCGAAAATGCACCGCGCAAATTACGCAAATATCTGGAAGCGCGGCGCGTGTCAGCCGGGTGAGAAAGCTTCCGCCGGTCCAGCAGGACACTGCCACACCCCGCGCAGTCCCCCCGACGCCCGGCCCCGCGCCGGATAACAAGAACAAGGTGCGTCTCCCGCGAGTGTCGGAGGCCGCACGCACCAAACGAATGACAGGCGGTGCAACGAGCAGCCGCGCTGTGCGTGTCACCCACGTGGCGGTGGAAGGACGTGCTTTGCGTCAAATGTGCCACGGAAAACGGCGATTGCGTGTGTTGGGAGAAGGGGCGAAGGCTTCCTCTGCCGTGCGGCCACATTATAAGGACGCCAACGGCCATACCATGTTGAATACACCGGTTCTCGTCCGATCACCGAAGTTAAGCAACATCGGGCCCGGTTAGTACTTGGATGGGTGACCGCCTGGGAACACCGGGTGCTGTTGGCTCTATCTCATTTTTTAATTTTTGCGTCGCTACACCTGCCTGCCCTCTTTTTCATACTAACTTTCAGGTGTGACAAAGATGCTTCCACAAGCATTTTAAAGTACTGTACTAAACGTAAGACACGAAATTGCAGTAATGAACTCAGTTTGAGCAAGAATGCGCGGAGGAAGAGTGCTAGGAAGTCGTTGGAATTAACGAAACACTACGAATCGACAGATGTGTCCTTGAAACGCGTCAGAGCCAACTGTTTTGTAGCGGCGCTAAATTCGAAAAACTAACTAAATACATAAATTAAAAAAAAAAAAAAAAAAAACAGCCGTTCTCGTCCGATCACCGAAGATAAGCAACAACGTTAGTATTCGGATCGGCGACCGCCTGGGAACTCTGGCTGTCTTCATTTTTGGCTTTTTTGTCGCTACCCCTGCCAGCCCTCTTTTCATGCTACCTTTCTTGTGTGACGAAGATGCGTCCATACTGATTTTAAACTATCGTAAGATGCGATATTAAGGAACTCCGTTTGAAGAAGAGTGTGCCAAGGAAGATTAGCAAAGTGTGTCTGCAAATAACGAAACAGTATGAAACGACAGAAATGTTGTGAAACACGTCCGGGCATATTGTTTTGTAGCAGTGCACATCTGCAAATTTGTAAACAAAAATTTATCTTTCGCCTCTAGAGGAGATGGATGCTTTGTTGAACCTCCTGTGTCCTCTGTCCGTGTTTTCGCACCTTTCCAGCGCAGCGCTGCTCTACTCTAGTAGCTCCGAACGGCCGCACACGGCGTCTCGGACACGCCGGTTCGGCCCGCGCCCATCTCGCAGATGTTTGTCGTGCTTGTGCGGTCATATGGAGCGCGACCCGAGCGGCAGCGAGCGGCAGTCGAAGCAAAGTCGGGACAAGTCGGGACGGAAGGGGAGGGGACAGGCGAAAATGCACCGCGCAAATTACGCAAATATCTGGAAGCGCGGCGCGTGTCAGCCGGGTGAGAAAGCTTCCGCCGGTCCAGCAGGACACTGCCACACCCCGCGCAGTCCCCCCGACGCCCGGCCCCGCGCCGGATAACAAGAACAAGGTGCGTCTCCCGCGAGTGTCGGAGGCCGCACGCACCAAACGAATGACAGGCGGTGCAACGAGCAGCCGCGCTGTGCGTGTCACCCACGTGGCGGTGGAAGGACGTGCTTTGCGTCAAATGTGCCACGGAAAACGGCGATTGCGTGTGTTGGGAGAAGGGGCGAAGGCTTCCTCTGCCGTGCGGCCACATTATAAGGACGCCAACGGCCATACCATGTTGAATACACCGGTTCTCGTCCGATCACCGAAGTTAAGCAACATCGGGCCCGGTTAGTACTTGGATGGGTGACCGCCTGGGAACACCGGGTGCCTTCCAGAACTTCCTGCAGGTCCCGCTGGACGCCGCCTTCCGAGACGCCTTCAACACGACGTGACCGACGCCCTCCCACAACACCCGCACCCCAGTCGCTGAGGACGTCGCCCACCAATCCCTCCAAAGCCCCGACGGCAAGAGTGGTGCATTGCGAAAGTGTTGTGAAAATGCGCGCAGAGTGAAAGTGGGTACGTGTAGCAGTGCCAAAGTGAGAGTGACGTGTGCCAATCATAGCCATACAGTGTCCAGTGCCCAATAGCCAAATAAAGCAGGCAAAAGGAAATGATCAGTTTTTAATTTAGTGCAAAGGATACAAGACGTGTTCCAAGGTAACAGCGAAATGTCAAACAGTGTATTTCATGTAATTAATGTGTTCTCTCGCCATCTCCATTCAAGGTACGTTTTTTTTTCCCCTCTCTCTCTCTCTCTCTCTCTCTCTCTCTCTCTCTCTCTCTTCTATAATCCTTTTTTTTGTTGTTTTTGTATGTTTTTTTTTTGTTGTTGTTTGTGTTTATTCCTTTGATGTATCCGTGTGTATAGATATAGTTATATACATTTATAAAGTTCGGCGCATCATGTGCCAAAACGTTGCATACCCCCTTGCGATTTACAATAATTCTAACTTTAGACTTTCTCTGCCCCAAATTTTCCGTGGAACTGTTGCGTCCACTCTCACACAGTACACTAAATAACTTCCCCATTCATCATTTATGCACATAGATGTTCTGGCCCATATTCTCCTTTAGCCTTTGGCAAACACACAGCGAACATGCCAAAATAGGTGTATTCAAATACCAGTTTCTTTTTATGTATAAAAAACCATAAACATTGAAGGGAAAAACTTATATAAAGGACACTCAGTGAATAAAAGTGTTGTAACTCAGCCAAGAGACTACTAAAAGAACAATCAGAACTGAAAACGAGAAAATATACAATTTCATGTAAAGATATGTAATTGTTAAATTGTAAATAAAAGTTTATATACGTTACAAAAAAAAAAAAAAAGGTGCTGTTGGCTCTATCTCATTTTTTAATTTTTGCGTCGCTACACCTGCCTGCCCTCTTTTTCATACTAACTTTCAGGTGTGACAAAGATGCTTCCACAAGCATTTTAAAGTACTGTACTAAACGTAAGACACGAAATTGCAGTAATGAACTCAGTTTGAGCAAGAATGCGCGGAGGAAGAGTGCTAGGAAGTCGTTGGAATTAACGAAACACTACGAATCGACAGATGTGTCCTTGAAACGCGTCAGAGCCAACTGTTTTGTAGCGGCGCTAAATTCGAAAAACTAACTAAATACATAAATTAAAAAAAAAAAAAAAAAAAACAGCCGTTCTCGTCCGATCACCGAAGATAAGCAACAACGTTAGTATTCGGATCGGCGACCGCCTGGGAACTCTGGCTGTCTTCATTTTTGGCTTTTTTGTCGCTACCCCTGCCAGCCCTCTTTTCATGCTACCTTTCTTGTGTGACGAAGATGCGTCCATACTGATTTTAAACTATCGTAAGATGCGATATTAAGGAACTCCGTTTGAAGAAGAGTGTGCCAAGGAAGATTAGCAAAGTGTGTCTGCAAATAACGAAACAGTATGAAACGACAGAAATGTTGTGAAACACGTCCGGGCATATTGTTTTGTAGCAGTGCACATCTGCAAATTTGTAAACAAAAATTTATCTTTCGCCTCTAGAGGAGATGGATGCTTTGTTGAACCTCCTGTGTCCTCTGTCCGTGTTTTCGCACCTTTCCAGCGCAGCGCTGCTCTACTCTAGTAGCTCCGAACGGCCGCACACGGCGTCTCGGACACGCCGGTTCGGCCCGCGCCCATCTCGCAGATGTTTGTCGTGCTTGTGCGGTCATATGGAGCGCGACCCGAGCGGCAGCGAGCGGCAGTCGAAGCAAAGTCGGGACAAGTCGGGACGGAAGGGGAGGGGACAGGCGAAAATGCACCGCGCAAATTACGCAAATATCTGGAAGCGCGGCGCGTGTCAGCCGGGTGAGAAAGCTTCCGCCGGTCCAGCAGGACACTGCCACACCCCGCGCAGTCCCCCCGACGCCCGGCCCCGCGCCGGATAACAAGAACAAGGTGCGTCTCCCGCGAGTGTCGGAGGCCGCACGCACCAAACGAATGACAGGCGGTGCAACGAGCAGCCGCGCTGTGCGTGTCACCCACGTGGCGGTGGAAGGACGTGCTTTGCGTCAAATGTGCCACGGAAAACGGCGATTGCGTGTGTTGGGAGAAGGGGCGAAGGCTTCCTCTGCCGTGCGGCCACATTATAAGGACGCCAACGGCCATACCATGTTGAATACACCGGTTCTCGTCCGATCACCGAAGTTAAGCAACATCGGGCCCGGTTAGTACTTGGATGGGTGACCGCCTGGGAACACCGGGTGCTGTTGGCTCTATCTCATTTTTTAATTTTTGCGTCGCTACACCTGCCTGCCCTCTTTTTCATACTAACTTTCAGGTGTGACAAAGATGCTTCCACAAGCATTTTAAAGTACTGTACTAAACGTAAGACACGAAATTGCAGTAATGAACTCAGTTTGAGCAAGAATGCGCGGAGGAAGAGTGCTAGGAAGTCGTTGGAATTAACGAAACACTACGAATCGACAGATGTGTCCTTGAAACGCGTCAGAGCCAACTGTTTTGTAGCGGCGCTAAATTCGAAAAACTAACTAAATACATAAATTAAAAAAAAAAAAAAAAAAAACAGCCGTTCTCGTCCGATCACCGAAGATAAGCAACAACGTTAGTATTCGGATCGGCGACCGCCTGGGAACTCTGGCTGTCTTCATTTTTGGCTTTTTTGTCGCTACCCCTGCCAGCCCTCTTTTCATGCTACCTTTCTTGTGTGACGAAGATGCGTCCATACTGATTTTAAACTATCGTAAGATGCGATATTAAGGAACTCCGTTTGAAGAAGAGTGTGCCAAGGAAGATTAGCAAAGTGTGTCTGCAAATAACGAAACAGTATGAAACGACAGAAATGTTGTGAAACACGTCCGGGCATATTGTTTTGTAGCAGTGCACATCTGCAAATTTGTAAACAAAAATTTATCTTTCGCCTCTAGAGGAGATGGATGCTTTGTTGAACCTCCTGTGTCCTCTGTCCGTGTTTTCGCACCTTTCCAGCGCAGCGCTGCTCTACTCTAGTAGCTCCGAACGGCCGCACACGGCGTCTCGGACACGCCGGTTCGGCCCGCGCCCATCTCGCAGATGTTTGTCGTGCTTGTGCGGTCATATGGAGCGCGACCCGAGCGGCAGCGAGCGGCAGTCGAAGCAAAGTCGGGACAAGTCGGGACGGAAGGGGAGGGGACAGGCGAAAATGCACCGCGCAAATTACGCAAATATCTGGAAGCGCGGCGCGTGTCAGCCGGGTGAGAAAGCTTCCGCCGGTCCAGCAGGACACTGCCACACCCCGCGCAGTCCCCCCGACGCCCGGCCCCGCGCCGGATAACAAGAACAAGGTGCGTCTCCCGCGAGTGTCGGAGGCCGCACGCACCAAACGAATGACAGGCGGTGCAACGAGCAGCCGCGCTGTGCGTGTCACCCACGTGGCGGTGGAAGGACGTGCTTTGCGTCAAATGTGCCACGGAAAACGGCGATTGCGTGTGTTGGGAGAAGGGGCGAAGGCTTCCTCTGCCGTGCGGCCACATTATAAGGACGCCAACGGCCATACCATGTTGAATACACCGGTTCTCGTCCGATCACCGAAGTTAAGCAACATCGGGCCCGGTTAGTACTTGGATGGGTGACCGCCTGGGAACACCGGGTGCCTTCCAGAACTTCCTGCAGGTCCCGCTGGACGCCGCCTTCCGAGACGCCTTCAACACGACGTGACCGACGCCCTCCCACAACACCCGCACCCCAGTCGCTGAGGACGTCGCCCACCAATCCCTCCAAAGCCCCGACGGCAAGAGTGGTGCATTGCGAAAGTGTTGTGAAAATGCGCGCAGAGTGAAAGTGGGTACGTGTAGCAGTGCCAAAGTGAGAGTGACGTGTGCCAATCATAGCCATACAGTGTCCAGTGCCCAATAGCCAAATAAAGCAGGCAAAAGGAAATGATCAGTTTTTAATTTAGTGCAAAGGATACAAGACGTGTTCCAAGGTAACAGCGAAATGTCAAACAGTGTATTTCATGTAATTAATGTGTTCTCTCGCCATCTCCATTCAAGGTACGTTTTTTTTTCCCCTCTCTCTCTCTCTCTCTCTCTCTCTCTCTCTCTCTCTTCTATAATCCTTTTTTTTGTTGTTTTTGTATGTTTTTTTTTTGTTGTTGTTTGTGTTTATTCCTTTGATGTATCCGTGTGTATAGATATAGTTATATACATTTATAAAGTTCGGCGCATCATGTGCCAAAACGTTGCATACCCCCTTGCGATTTACAATAATTCTAACTTTAGACTTTCTCTGCCCCAAATTTTCCGTGGAACTGTTGCGTCCACTCTCACACAGTACACTAAATAACTTCCCCATTCATCATTTATGCACATAGATGTTCTGGCCCATATTCTCCTTTAGCCTTTGGCAAACACACAGCGAACATGCCAAAATAGGTGTATTCAAATACCAGTTTCTTTTTATGTATAAAAAACCATAAACATTGAAGGGAAAAACTTATATAAAGGACACTCAGTGAATAAAAGTGTTGTAACTCAGCCAAGAGACTACTAAAAGAACAATCAGAACTGAAAACGAGAAAATATACAATTTCATGTAAAGATATGTAATTGTTAAATTGTAAATAAAAGTTTATATACGTTACAAAAAAAAAAAAAAAGGTGCTGTTGGCTCTATCTCATTTTTTAATTTTTGCGTCGCTACACCTGCCTGCCCTCTTTTTCATACTAACTTTCAGGTGTGACAAAGATGCTTCCACAAGCATTTTAAAGTACTGTACTAAACGTAAGACACGAAATTGCAGTAATGAACTCAGTTTGAGCAAGAATGCGCGGAGGAAGAGTGCTAGGAAGTCGTTGGAATTAACGAAACACTACGAATCGACAGATGTGTCCTTGAAACGCGTCAGAGCCAACTGTTTTGTAGCGGCGCTAAATTCGAAAAACTAACTAAATACATAAATTAAAAAAAAAAAAAAAAAAAACAGCCGTTCTCGTCCGATCACCGAAGATAAGCAACAACGTTAGTATTCGGATCGGCGACCGCCTGGGAACTCTGGCTGTCTTCATTTTTGGCTTTTTTGTCGCTACCCCTGCCAGCCCTCTTTTCATGCTACCTTTCTTGTGTGACGAAGATGCGTCCATACTGATTTTAAACTATCGTAAGATGCGATATTAAGGAACTCCGTTTGAAGAAGAGTGTGCCAAGGAAGATTAGCAAAGTGTGTCTGCAAATAACGAAACAGTATGAAACGACAGAAATGTTGTGAAACACGTCCGGGCATATTGTTTTGTAGCAGTGCACATCTGCAAATTTGTAAACAAAAATTTATCTTTCGCCTCTAGAGGAGATGGATGCTTTGTTGAACCTCCTGTGTCCTCTGTCCGTGTTTTCGCACCTTTCCAGCGCAGCGCTGCTCTACTCTAGTAGCTCCGAACGGCCGCACACGGCGTCTCGGACACGCCGGTTCGGCCCGCGCCCATCTCGCAGATGTTTGTCGTGCTTGTGCGGTCATATGGAGCGCGACCCGAGCGGCAGCGAGCGGCAGTCGAAGCAAAGTCGGGACAAGTCGGGACGGAAGGGGAGGGGACAGGCGAAAATGCACCGCGCAAATTACGCAAATATCTGGAAGCGCGGCGCGTGTCAGCCGGGTGAGAAAGCTTCCGCCGGTCCAGCAGGACACTGCCACACCCCGCGCAGTCCCCCCGACGCCCGGCCCCGCGCCGGATAACAAGAACAAGGTGCGTCTCCCGCGAGTGTCGGAGGCCGCACGCACCAAACGAATGACAGGCGGTGCAACGAGCAGCCGCGCTGTGCGTGTCACCCACGTGGCGGTGGAAGGACGTGCTTTGCGTCAAATGTGCCACGGAAAACGGCGATTGCGTGTGTTGGGAGAAGGGGCGAAGGCTTCCTCTGCCGTGCGGCCACATTATAAGGACGCCAACGGCCATACCATGTTGAATACACCGGTTCTCGTCCGATCACCGAAGTTAAGCAACATCGGGCCCGGTTAGTACTTGGATGGGTGACCGCCTGGGAACACCGGGTGCTGTTGGCTCTATCTCATTTTTTAATTTTTGCGTCGCTACACCTGCCTGCCCTCTTTTTCATACTAACTTTCAGGTGTGACAAAGATGCTTCCACAAGCATTTTAAAGTACTGTACTAAACGTAAGACACGAAATTGCAGTAATGAACTCAGTTTGAGCAAGAATGCGCGGAGGAAGAGTGCTAGGAAGTCGTTGGAATTAACGAAACACTACGAATCGACAGATGTGTCCTTGAAACGCGTCAGAGCCAACTGTTTTGTAGCGGCGCTAAATTCGAAAAACTAACTAAATACATAAATTAAAAAAAAAAAAAAAAAAAACAGCCGTTCTCGTCCGATCACCGAAGATAAGCAACAACGTTAGTATTCGGATCGGCGACCGCCTGGGAACTCTGGCTGTCTTCATTTTTGGCTTTTTTGTCGCTACCCCTGCCAGCCCTCTTTTCATGCTACCTTTCTTGTGTGACGAAGATGCGTCCATACTGATTTTAAACTATCGTAAGATGCGATATTAAGGAACTCCGTTTGAAGAAGAGTGTGCCAAGGAAGATTAGCAAAGTGTGTCTGCAAATAACGAAACAGTATGAAACGACAGAAATGTTGTGAAACACGTCCGGGCATATTGTTTTGTAGCAGTGCACATCTGCAAATTTGTAAACAAAAATTTATCTTTCGCCTCTAGAGGAGATGGATGCTTTGTTGAACCTCCTGTGTCCTCTGTCCGTGTTTTCGCACCTTTCCAGCGCAGCGCTGCTCTACTCTAGTAGCTCCGAACGGCCGCACACGGCGTCTCGGACACGCCGGTTCGGCCCGCGCCCATCTCGCAGATGTTTGTCGTGCTTGTGCGGTCATATGGAGCGCGACCCGAGCGGCAGCGAGCGGCAGTCGAAGCAAAGTCGGGACAAGTCGGGACGGAAGGGGAGGGGACAGGCGAAAATGCACCGCGCAAATTACGCAAATATCTGGAAGCGCGGCGCGTGTCAGCCGGGTGAGAAAGCTTCCGCCGGTCCAGCAGGACACTGCCACACCCCGCGCAGTCCCCCCGACGCCCGGCCCCGCGCCGGATAACAAGAACAAGGTGCGTCTCCCGCGAGTGTCGGAGGCCGCACGCACCAAACGAATGACAGGCGGTGCAACGAGCAGCCGCGCTGTGCGTGTCACCCACGTGGCGGTGGAAGGACGTGCTTTGCGTCAAATGTGCCACGGAAAACGGCGATTGCGTGTGTTGGGAGAAGGGGCGAAGGCTTCCTCTGCCGTGCGGCCACATTATAAGGACGCCAACGGCCATACCATGTTGAATACACCGGTTCTCGTCCGATCACCGAAGTTAAGCAACATCGGGCCCGGTTAGTACTTGGATGGGTGACCGCCTGGGAACACCGGGTGCTGTTGGCTCTATCTCATTTTTTAATTTTTGCGTCGCTACACCTGCCTGCCCTCTTTTTCATACTAACTTTCAGGTGTGACAAAGATGCTTCCACAAGCATTTTAAAGTACTGTACTAAACGTAAGACACGAAATTGCAGTAATGAACTCAGTTTGAGCAAGAATGCGCGGAGGAAGAGTGCTAGGAAGTCGTTGGAATTAACGAAACACTACGAATCGACAGATGTGTCCTTGAAACGCGTCAGAGCCAACTGTTTTGTAGCGGCGCTAAATTCGAAAAACTAACTAAATACATAAATTAAAAAAAAAAAAAAAAAAACAGCCGTTCTCGTCCGATCACCGAAGATAAGCAACAACGTTAGTATTCGGATCGGCGACCGCCTGGGAACTCTGGCTGTCTTCATTTTTGGCTTTTTTGTCGCTACCCCTGCCAGCCCTCTTTTCATGCTACCTTTCTTGTGTGACGAAGATGCGTCCATACTGATTTTAAACTATCGTAAGATGCGATATTAAGGAACTCCGTTTGAAGAAGAGTGTGCCAAGGAAGATTAGCAAAGTGTGTCTGCAAATAACGAAACAGTATGAAACGACAGAAATGTTGTGAAACACGTCCGGGCATATTGTTTTGTAGCAGTGCACATCTGCAAATTTGTAAACAAAAATTTATCTTTCGCCTCTAGAGGAGATGGATGCTTTGTTGAACCTCCTGTGTCCTCTGTCCGTGTTTTCGCACCTTTCCAGCGCAGCGCTGCTCTACTCTAGTAGCTCCGAACGGCCGCACACGGCGTCTCGGACACGCCGGTTCGGCCCGCGCCCATCTCGCAGATGTTTGTCGTGCTTGTGCGGTCATATGGAGCGCGACCCGAGCGGCAGCGAGCGGCAGTCGAAGCAAAGTCGGGACAAGTCGGGACGGAAGGGGAGGGGACAGGCGAAAATGCACCGCGCAAATTACGCAAATATCTGGAAGCGCGGCGCGTGTCAGCCGGGTGAGAAAGCTTCCGCCGGTCCAGCAGGACACTGCCACACCCCGCGCAGTCCCCCCGACGCCCGGCCCCGCGCCGGATAACAAGAACAAGGTGCGTCTCCCGCGAGTGTCGGAGGCCGCACGCACCAAACGAATGACAGGCGGTGCAACGAGCAGCCGCGCTGTGCGTGTCACCCACGTGGCGGTGGAAGGACGTGCTTTGCGTCAAATGTGCCACGGAAAACGGCGATTGCGTGTGTTGGGAGAAGGGGCGAAGGCTTCCTCTGCCGTGCGGCCACATTATAAGGACGCCAACGGCCATACCATGTTGAATACACCGGTTCTCGTCCGATCACCGAAGTTAAGCAACATCGGGCCCGGTTAGTACTTGGATGGGTGACCGCCTGGGAACACCGGGTGCTGTTGGCTCTATCTCATTTTTTAATTTTTGCGTCGCTACACCTGCCTGCCCTCTTTTTCATACTAACTTTCAGGTGTGACAAAGATGCTTCCACAAGCATTTTAAAGTACTGTACTAAACGTAAGACACGAAATTGCAGTAATGAACTCAGTTTGAGCAAGAATGCGCGGAGGAAGAGTGCTAGGAAGTCGTTGGAATTAACGAAACACTACGAATCGACAGATGTGTCCTTGAAACGCGTCAGAGCCAACTGTTTTGTAGCGGCGCTAAATTCGAAAAACTAACTAAATACATAAATTAAAAAAAAAAAAAAAAAAAAACAGCCGTTCTCGTCCGATCACCGAAGATAAGCAACAACGTTAGTATTCGGATCGGCGACCGCCTGGGAACTCTGGCTGTCTTCATTTTTGGCTTTTTTGTCGCTACCCCTGCCAGCCCTCTTTTCATGCTACCTTTCTTGTGTGACGAAGATGCGTCCATACTGATTTTAAACTATCGTAAGATGCGATATTAAGGAACTCCGTTTGAAGAAGAGTGTGCCAAGGAAGATTAGCAAAGTGTGTCTGCAAATAACGAAACAGTATGAAACGACAGAAATGTTGTGAAACACGTCCGGGCATATTGTTTTGTAGCAGTGCACATCTGCAAATTTGTAAACAAAAATTTATCTTTCGCCTCTAGAGGAGATGGATGCTTTGTTGAACCTCCTGTGTCCTCTGTCCGTGTTTTCGCACCTTTCCAGCGCAGCGCTGCTCTACTCTAGTAGCTCCGAACGGCCGCACACGGCGTCTCGGACACGCCGGTTCGGCCCGCGCCCATCTCGCAGATGTTTGTCGTGCTTGTGCGGTCATATGGAGCGCGACCCGAGCGGCAGCGAGCGGCAGTCGAAGCAAAGTCGGGACAAGTCGGGACGGAAGGGGAGGGGACAGGCGAAAATGCACCGCGCAAATTACGCAAATATCTGGAAGCGCGGCGCGTGTCAGCCGGGTGAGAAAGCTTCCGCCGGTCCAGCAGGACACTGCCACACCCCGCGCAGTCCCCCCGACGCCCGGCCCCGCGCCGGATAACAAGAACAAGGTGCGTCTCCCGCGAGTGTCGGAGGCCGCACGCACCAAACGAATGACAGGCGGTGCAACGAGCAGCCGCGCTGTGCGTGTCACCCACGTGGCGGTGGAAGGACGTGCTTTGCGTCAAATGTGCCACGGAAAACGGCGATTGCGTGTGTTGGGAGAAGGGGCGAAGGCTTCCTCTGCCGTGCGGCCACATTATAAGGACGCCAACGGCCATACCATGTTGAATACACCGGTTCTCGTCCGATCACCGAAATTAAGCAACATCGGGCCCGGTTAGTACTTGGATGGGTGACCGCCTGGGAACACCGGGTGCTGTTGGCTCTATCTCATTTTTTAATTTTTGCGTCGCTACACCTGCCTGCCCTCTTTTTCATACTAACTTTCAGGTGTGACAAAGATGCTTCCACAAGCATTTTAAAGTACTGTACTAAACGTAAGACACGAAATTGCAGTAATGAACTCAGTTTGAGCAAGAATGCGCGGAGGAAGAGTGCTAGGAAGTCGTTGGAATTAACGAAACACTACGAATCGACAGATGTGTCCTTGAAACGCGTCAGAGCCAACTGTTTTGTAGCGGCGCTAAATTCGAAAAACTAACTAAATACATAAATTAAAAAAAAAAAAAAAAAAACAGCCGTTCTCGTCCGATCACCGAAGATAAGCAACAACGTTAGTATTCGGATCGGCGACCGCCTGGGAACTCTGGCTGTCTTCATTTTTGGCTTTTTTGTCGCTACCCCTGCCAGCCCTCTTTTCATGCTACCTTTCTTGTGTGACGAAGATGCGTCCATACTGATTTTAAACTATCGTAAGATGCGATATTAAGGAACTCCGTTTGAAGAAGAGTGTGCCAAGGAAGATTAGCAAAGTGTGTCTGCAAATAACGAAACAGTATGAAACGACAGAAATGTTGTGAAACACGTCCGGGCATATTGTTTTGTAGCAGTGCACATCTGCAAATTTGTAAACAAAAATTTATCTTTCGCCTCTAGAGGAGATGGATGCTTTGTTGAACCTCCTGTGTCCTCTGTCCGTGTTTTCGCACCTTTCCAGCGCAGCGCTGCTCTACTCTAGTAGCTCCGAACGGCCGCACACGGCGTCTCGGACACGCCGGTTCGGCCCGCGCCCATCTCGCAGATGTTTGTCGTGCTTGTGCGGTCATATGGAGCGCGACCCGAGCGGCAGCGAGCGGCAGTCGAAGCAAAGTCGGGACAAGTCGGGACGGAAGGGGAGGGGACAGGCGAAAATGCACCGCGCAAATTACGCAAATATCTGGAAGCGCGGCGCGTGTCAGCCGGGTGAGAAAGCTTCCGCCGGTCCAGCAGGACACTGCCACACCCCGCGCAGTCCCCCCGACGCCCGGCCCCGCGCCGGATAACAAGAACAAGGTGCGTCTCCCGCGAGTGTCGGAGGCCGCACGCACCAAACGAATGACAGGCGGTGCAACGAGCAGCCGCGCTGTGCGTGTCACCCACGTGGCGGTGGAAGGACGTGCTTTGCGTCAAATGTGCCACGGAAAACGGCGATTGCGTGTGTTGGGAGAAGGGGCGAAGGCTTCCTCTGCCGTGCGGCCACATTATAAGGACGCCAACGGCCATACCATGTTGAATACACCGGTTCTCGTCCGATCACCGAAGTTAAGCAACATCGGGCCCGGTTAGTACTTGGATGGGTGACCGCCTGGGAACACCGGGTGCTGTTGGCTCTATCTCATTTTTTAATTTTTGCGTCGCTACACCTGCCTGCCCTCTTTTTCATACTAACTTTCAGGTGTGACAAAGATGCTTCCACAAGCATTTTAAAGTACTGTACTAAACGTAAGACACGAAATTGCAGTAATGAACTCAGTTTGAGCAAGAATGCGCGGAGGAAGAGTGCTAGGAAGTCGTTGGAATTAACGAAACACTACGAATCGACAGATGTGTCCTTGAAACGCGTCAGAGCCAACTGTTTTGTAGCGGCGCTAAATTCGAAAAACTAACTAAATACATAAATTAAAAAAAAAAAAAAAAAAAAACAGCCGTTCTCGTCCGATCACCGAAGATAAGCAACAACGTTAGTATTCGGATCGGCGACCGCCTGGGAACTCTGGCTGTCTTCATTTTTGGCTTTTTTGTCGCTACCCCTGCCAGCCCTCTTTTCATGCTACCTTTCTTGTGTGACGAAGATGCGTCCATACTGATTTTAAACTATCGTAAGATGCGATATTAAGGAACTCCGTTTGAAGAAGAGTGTGCCAAGGAAGATTAGCAAAGTGTGTCTGCAAATAACGAAACAGTATGAAACGACAGAAATGTTGTGAAACACGTCCGGGCATATTGTTTTGTAGCAGTGCACATCTGCAAATTTGTAAACAAAAATTTATCTTTCGCCTCTAGAGGAGATGGATGCTTTGTTGAACCTCCTGTGTCCTCTGTCCGTGTTTTCGCACCTTTCCAGCGCAGCGCTGCTCTACTCTAGTAGCTCCGAACGGCCGCACACGGCGTCTCGGACACGCCGGTTCGGCCCGCGCCCATCTCGCAGATGTTTGTCGTGCTTGTGCGGTCATATGGAGCGCGACCCGAGCGGCAGCGAGCGGCAGTCGAAGCAAAGTCGGGACAAGTCGGGACGGAAGGGGAGGGGACAGGCGAAAATGCACCGCGCAAATTACGCAAATATCTGGAAGCGCGGCGCGTGTCAGCCGGGTGAGAAAGCTTCCGCCGGTCCAGCAGGACACTGCCACACCCCGCGCAGTCCCCCCGACGCCCGGCCCCGCGCCGGATAACAAGAACAAGGTGCGTCTCCCGCGAGTGTCGGAGGCCGCACGCACCAAACGAATGACAGGCGGTGCAACGAGCAGCCGCGCTGTGCGTGTCACCCACGTGGCGGTGGAAGGACGTGCTTTGCGTCAAATGTGCCACGGAAAACGGCGATTGCGTGTGTTGGGAGAAGGGGCGAAGGCTTCCTCTGCCGTGCGGCCACATTATAAGGACGCCAACGGCCATACCATGTTGAATACACCGGTTCTCGTCCGATCACCGAAGTTAAGCAACATCGGGCCCGGTTAGTACTTGGCTGGCTGCCCGCCTGGCAACACCTCGGTGCCGAGCGAGCAGTGTTTACCTCGTGCGACTGGGCCGGCGGCGCCTCGCGTGTCGTCTGCTTCTTCTGCCTTGTGGCTGTATTTCTACCTGACTGTAAGTAATGGAAATGATTTACGATGATAGTGAGGAAAGGCAGAATAACGTCCAATGTGAATTTGATCGTTCAGTTGATAAACCTTCGGCCTTTGAGATTCACCGTTGGATATTAGAGGACTTGATGTTACGGCATGATGACGTTCTTGGCATACAGTTTGATACGTTCCTTAATTCAGTGTTTTTAAAATTGAGATCTCCTGACATGTGTGATACTGTTGTGTCTGTCAATGACGGTGTGCGTAAATTTCGACATCTTGACGGTAAAATTAGTAATGTGACTGTGTCGCACGCCGGCTTCGGCGTTAGGCAAATTCGTATCTTTAACCTGCCCTTTGAAATACGTAATGATACCATTTCACGTTATTTGCGGCCGTACGGTACCGTTTTGTCAGTGATTAAGGAAAAGTGGTCCTCCGCCTATTTGTTTCAAGTCGAAAACGGTGTGAGGAGTGTGAAAATGGTTGTCAGACAGCACATTCCGTCATTTATTTTGGTCAACGGCCACCGTGCGTTTGTGACTTATAGTGGACAGCCTCAAACTTGTTCATTTTGTAGTGGCGTTGGTCATTACCGGCAAGATTGTCCTAAACGTAAACGGCCTGCTCAATTACCGATTGACGATGGTTTGCGCGGGGCCAGCTTTGCCTCTGTCGCTGCTACGGTCTTAGGTACAGCCCCCCCCGCACCCGCGCGCCGCGTGGCCGATGCTACCCTAGCTGACGCCGCGGTTGCCATGGATGTGTCCACTCCCGATTGTGACCTTGCTTCTGTGTCTGCTGTTTCCGCGCCTGCTACGGCTACCGTGCAGGCTGACGAAAATTTGTCTTTACCACTTGTTTCACTTGCGTCTGTGTCCGACCGCACGCCCGCGTCGGCGACTGCTGTCGTGTCGGAACCTGGTTCCCAGCCTGTTACGGTACCGGAATTTTCTGATACGTTGACTGCCTCGGTTGACGTGGCTGCCAGTGCTACTGTTAGCTCTGCTGCCGTGGAGTCGCAGGAATTTTTTGCGGCTCCGAAACCGCGGCGTGATGAATTTCCGTCTCGCAGTTCTAGCAGGCAACGTGCTCGTAGTGTCGGTCGGTCGCCTTCCTCTGACAGGGGGTTTACCCGACCCGACCGCAGTCCGTCTCCAGTTGACCGTTCGCCCGCCGGTTCCCGGCAGTCGCGAGTTGGTCGGCAAGACTCACAACAGCGTGCCGCGCGTCGGGACCTAGACCGTGAGCGGCGGCCGTCTCCGGCTTCCGGCTCCGGGCGTCCGACACAGCAATCGCGACCCCAACAGCGTGCCGCTTCTCGCCATCCGCCGCCTGACGACCTCACCGTGGCCGATCAGAAGCGTGATGTCGCTGTTCGACATTTACGAACCGTTTTAAGTCAGCCGCCTACTGGTGACGATTCGGCAATGCCGGCCGATACGGCTTTGGCTGTAGCGCCGCCGCAATTGCCGACAAAACGGAAGGCTGAAGACACCCACCAGCGTCGTGTCTGTCCTTCTGCCCCCGAGCGAGTGCCGGCTTCTTCTCCCGACGTGGAGATGCCCGTTGCTGCTCCTTTGTCGGTAGCTTCCGGTGGCACAGATTCTGGGACCGCGCCCGCCCCCACTCCCGTGTACCCCACTGAGTGGGCGGCGGATGTGGAAGGCGGTGAGACTTAGTGGATTCTTTGTTGTCCCCTAATCCAGTTGACGGGAACTACTCCCGTCTTTTAGAGAACCTTTTACCCTTCCTTGGTGGCCGGAATTCCGTCCATGTTGCTGTCTGTTTTTACCATAAGGAGCCTTTTGTGCATGTGTATTTTACTTGTGTCTGGGGCCTGAGCATTGTTCGTGGCATATCTTATTTCTCAATGTTATTCTCTGTTGTTCCCTCCTCCAGTTGCCGGGAATTCCTCCCGTCGTTTTGGAGGTCATTTTACTCCTTTTGGTGGCTGAAATTCCGTCCAATGTCTGCTGTCTGTTTTTAACTGAGGAGTTTTTTTTGTGCTTGTATATTTTAATTGTGTATGGAGCCTGAGCGTTGTTCGTGGAATGTTTTAACTCTCAATGTTAACAAGTTGAGTAATCCGCACAAGTTGTCGGCTTTGCACACTTTTTTACATGACTCCCGCTGTCATGTGGCATTTTTACAGGAAGTTACGCGTCAGGCTCTGTTGTTTTTACTTGACTCTTCTGATTTTACTGTCGTTGATAATATCATGTCCGACGAACAGACTGGTACTGCTATCTTAATTCGTCCTGAATTTGATGTTAGCAATATTGAAATATTGCCAAATGGCCGCGCTATAGCATGTACCGTCAATGGTTTCGCCTTTGTTAATGTATACGCTCATGCCGGTGACAAGCCAGCGCGGAATAAATTTTATGGTCAGGATCTCTGTCCACTTCTCCATCGTAATCATACTGACTTAGTGATCGGTGGTGATTTTAATGCTGTGATTGATGGTCATGATCAGGAGCCGCGTCCTAACTGGTGCCAGGAATTGCGTACGTTGGTTGACAGCTTTCGGCTCCGCGACACGTGGCGTGTGCTGCATCCGGACGAGACGCATTTCACCCACTTTTACGCCACCGGTCACAGTCGATTAGACAGGATCTATGTGTCTTCGCCGCTCGCCGCTCACGTCCGGAAGGCGGACGTGTTGCCGGTTATTTTTTCTGACCATTGCGGTTACATGTGTCAACTTCTCCTGCCGCGTGCGCGCCCTACTCGGCGCAGCAATATTTGGAAATTTAACTGTAGCCTTTTGGACGATGCCAGTCTCACGTCTCAATTTACTGCGTTGTGGCGCAAGCTCTTGCGTGGTAAAGGCGATGACGGCAGTACTATCGGGTGGTGGGTGGCGGTCGCCAAGCCGGCTATTCGGCGTTTTTTAATCGATTTTAGCCGCGATGCGGCGCATTGGCGTCGGTCGACGGCACGTTTTTACCAGGACTGTTTAAAGGATATCGCTCAGCGCGTCGCAACGTCACCTGAGTTGCTTCCGGTTTTTAATCAGTTCAAAGCCAAGCTCCTCGATGATCTTCGTCGGAAGGGTGTTGGGGCTATCGCGCGGAGCCAACCGGTGGGTGACGTGGAAGGGGAACCGCTCTCTCTCTACCACCTGAGCAGGGAGCGCCGGCGGCGCGAGCGGTTGGCAATCCGTAAATGGATCCAGCGAGATGGCACGTCCACTTCCGATGGTGCGGCCATTGAGCGGGAAGTTCACGAGCATTTTGCGACGCTTTTCCGAGAGGTGGACGTCAACGCCGGGGCGCTGCGCGATTTTTTGCAGAGGGTCCCACGTGTGTTAACACGACAAGATAGAGCCATTTTAAATGAACCTTTTACCCTTGATGACCTAACTACAGCTGTGAAACGGAGTCCTAGGGGCCGGTCCCCTGGACTGGACGGAATTCCTGCCGAATTTTACTTGAAATTTTTCAGTCTTTTCAGTGATGTTTTAATTGCCATTATGAATGAGATCCATAACGGCGTTGCTATTCCTGCGGAATTTTCAGAAGGGCGCATTGCTCTCGTTCCGAAATCGGCCGCAACACCAAATCTCGACAATGTCCGTCCTATAACCTTGCTGAACGCCGACTATAAAATTATAGCGCGGTGTATCACGCACAGGTTGACGAACGTTATGCCAAAGGTGGTGAGTGAACATCAGACTTGCGCTGTCAGGGACCGTAACATATTCGATGCTGTTCTGGCGTACCGGGATTGTATCGGATATGTTAAAAGTCACAGGCTCCGGACGGCTGCGATAATGCTGGTCGACTTCAAAAACGCTTTCGATCGGATTAGTCACACCTATCTGCGGCGGGTCTTGGTCGGTTTCGGATTTGGTTCTAAACTGACGACGATGGTGCACAATATTTTAAGGAATGCCACGTCACGGGTTGTAATAAACGGAACTCCCAGTCGTGTTATACCTATTAGCCGATCAGTTCGCCAGGGCTGCCCCTTGTCTATGTCACTCTTCGCTTTGGCGTTGGATCCGCTCCTCCGCTGTATCGCCCAGGAATGCCGGGGCATACGCATAGGTGACGATCAGCTGATCTGTAGAGCGTATGCCGACGACCTCGGCGTGTTCCTCGATCAGCCAGAGGACATTGACAGGTTACATGGTGTTCTGCAGCGATTTGAGAGGGCAACGGGGGCTATCGTTAATCCTCGGAAAACTGTTTTACTCCCCCTTACACCTCGCCTGCGTACTGTTCGCGGCGACTGGTTTTGTGTCAAGCAACGGCAGACTGTCCTTGGTGTCATTCTGACCGACAATACGCAGCGTATGGAAGCTCTTAATTGGCGGTCCACGCTGTATAAGGTCAGGGCCGTTGCGAAACTGTATGCCTCTAGGAACTTGGCGCTCCGTCAACGAGTGGCCCTTATCAACACGCAGATTTTGGCCAAAGCGTGGTATCTAGCACAAGTCCTACCTGTGCCGAAACAACTGGAACGGGCCATTCAACAGGCGGTCTATTGGTTGCTGTGGAAGGGTGACATCTTTAAAGTCTCCCTGGCCACCTGCACCTTGAGTCTGACGGAGGGGGGGCTGGGTTTCGTTGATTTTCGCAACAAATGTGCGGCACTCTTCGTGAAGCGGACTACCGTGGTGCTTGACAAGGGGCCGTGCAGTCCGACGGCTGCTTTATTCCATGCCTATCGCCCACCATCGGTGGTTGCTCCGGTCTCGGTCAGTCATATTCCGTACACGTTGAACTTTGTCCGCCGGTATTATGTGTATAACAGTTACCTGGTGCTCGGTGATGTCCGTGCGTGCAATGTCGGTGACGTTGTGCGCGCTCTTCAGGGATCGCCAAGTAGGAATAAATGGGAGTATCGGCTACCTCAGCACGACTGGAGGATGGTGTGGCGGAACCTTGCCGCCGCCGTTATTCCGCCCCATGTTCACGGAACATGGTATAAAGTGGTCAACCGCACATTTCCGACTAATGCTAAGCTGCACTCAATCGATCTGATTTCTTCGGGAGTCTGTGATGCGTGTCCTGAGGAGGACACCATCGAACACCGATTCGACTGTCGGAAATTCCGTGATGTCTGGGATATTGCGTGTGACATGGTGCGTCTAATCAACAGAGTGGACAGGCGGCAGGTGACAGCTTTGGACGCCATCGTGCCTCAGTGTGCGGCTTATCCGGCCACCAAACGGAATGCAACTCTTTGGATTTTGGGACACACGGTTTTTTGTATTTTCACCCTGAAATTGACTACTGCCGTCGACTTTCTGTCTTACCTGTGGGCGGAACATCGTCTGACCCTTGGTCGACCGGCTTATTCCTCGACTTTCGCCAATTTTTTGCATGTTGCCCTGGCCCATGCATTCACTAAATTGTCACTTACCTGATACGACTACATACCCGATCTTGACATTTTTACCTTTTCTGTCTGATACTACTGCCAATATTCCTCTTGGCGTGTTATGACGAACCCTTGCTTACCAACGGACTTCCTCTCTTGGATAATGATTTTATGGCATGGTAAAGTTGTGTTTCTAATCGGCCGTACATTAACGAAAACGTACACATGACCTACAGTTATGTGAACGGTGTTTTGTCCGTCAAAAGTTCTTTTCTGTTTGCTTTACTTTCTGTTCCTCCTTTATTTCTTTCTTGTTATTTGTTCTTTTCTCGCGGCGGCTGAGGGGGCCGTGTCGCGGTGATCATTTATCACGGTCGGTGTGTGTCTGAATGTGGGACTTTTTCCTATTGCTGTGCGTCGACGGTTGTTTTCTTCTCCATGTACCATCCGTCGACCGTTAGTGGGGACATATTTTCTTCGGACTTTAATTTACTTTCATTTCTCTTCCGGTGGATTCAGTTTTGTGGCGGATGCCACCTGCCTGTTGCTTTGGCAGGTTGTCGTTGCTGTGGATCACTGTCCCGGCAAGCTGCACCGGCGTCCAGAGGCCAATTTTGTTTCTCCTATTTGTACTGAAGTCTGGGCGGCGGCTTCCCTTGCATTTCTTTTTTTGTATTGGAGGATGCACGTTCTTTTCTGTTCCTTGTCCTGGAAGCACACAGCACATACCCACGCCGGCACACCTCGCCGATGAAGGCACATTGGGGGGCCTTCCCCCGCGTCCCTTGCAGAAGTCAACGGCACCTTTTTAGCTGGAGAAGCTCGCCGAGGGATGGCGTTTTTGTGGAGAGCGAAAAGGCCGGGCTATAAGGGGAGATGGGAGGCCCATTAAAAAAAAAAAAAAAAAAAAGGTGCTGTTGGCTCTATCTCATTTTTTAATTTTTGCGTCGCTACACCTGCCTGCCCTCTTTTTCATACTAACTTTCAGGTGTGACAAAGATGCTTCCACAAGCATTTTAAAGTACTGTACTAAACGTAAGACACGAAATTGCAGTAATGAACTCAGTTTGAGCAAGAATGCGCGGAGGAAGAGTGCTAGGAAGTCGTTGGAATTAACGAAACACTACGAATCGACAGATGTGTCCTTGAAACGCGTCAGAGCCAACTGTTTTGTAGCGGCGCTAAATTCGAAAAACTAACTAAATACATAAATTAAAAAAAAAAAAAAAAAACAGCCGTTCTCGTCCGATCACCGAAGATAAGCAACAACGTTAGTATTCGGATCGGCGACCGCCTGGGAACTCTGGCTGTCTTCATTTTTGGCTTTTTTGTCGCTACCCCTGCCAGCCCTCTTTTCATGCTACCTTTCTTGTGTGACGAAGATGCGTCCATACTGATTTTAAACTATCGTAAGATGCGATATTAAGGAACTCCGTTTGAAGAAGAGTGTGCCAAGGAAGATTAGCAAAGTGTGTCTGCAAATAACGAAACAGTATGAAACGACAGAAATGTTGTGAAACACGTCCGGGCATATTGTTTTGTAGCAGTGCACATCTGCAAATTTGTAAACAAAAATTTATCTTTCGCCTCTAGAGGAGATGGATGCTTTGTTGAACCTCCTGTGTCCTCTGTCCGTGTTTTCGCACCTTTCCAGCGCAGCGCTGCTCTACTCTAGTAGCTCCGAACGGCCGCACACGGCGTCTCGGACACGCCGGTTCGGCCCGCGCCCATCTCGCAGATGTTTGTCGTGCTTGTGCGGTCATATGGAGCGCGACCCGAGCGGCAGCGAGCGGCAGTCGAAGCAAAGTCGGGACAAGTCGGGACGGAAGGGGAGGGGACAGGCGAAAATGCACCGCGCAAATTACGCAAATATCTGGAAGCGCGGCGCGTGTCAGCCGGGTGAGAAAGCTTCCGCCGGTCCAGCAGGACACTGCCACACCCCGCGCAGTCCCCCCGACGCCCGGCCCCGCGCCGGATAACAAGAACAAGGTGCGTCTCCCGCGAGTGTCGGAGGCCGCACGCACCAAACGAATGACAGGCGGTGCAACGAGCAGCCGCGCTGTGCGTGTCACCCACGTGGCGGTGGAAGGACGTGCTTTGCGTCAAATGTGCCACGGAAAACGGCGATTGCGTGTGTTGGGAGAAGGGGCGAAGGCTTCCTCTGCCGTGCGGCCACATTATAAGGACGCCAACGGCCATACCATGTTGAATACACCGGTTCTCGTCCGATCACCGAAGTTAAGCAACATCGGGCCCGGTTAGTACTTGGATGGGTGACCGCCTGGGAACACCGGGTGCTGTTGGCTCTATCTCATTTTTTAATTTTTGCGTCGCTACACCTGCCTGCCCTCTTTTTCATACTAACTTTCAGGTGTGACAAAGATGCTTCCACAAGCATTTTAAAGTACTGTACTAAACGTAAGACACGAAATTGCAGTAATGAACTCAGTTTGAGCAAGAATGCGCGGAGGAAGAGTGCTAGGAAGTCGTTGGAATTAACGAAACACTACGAATCGACAGATGTGTCCTTGAAACGCGTCAGAGCCAACTGTTTTGTAGCGGCGCTAAATTCGAAAAACTAACTAAATACATAAATTAAAAAAAAAAAAAAAAAAACAGCCGTTCTCGTCCGATCACCGAAGATAAGCAACAACGTTAGTATTCGGATCGGCGACCGCCTGGGAACTCTGGCTGTCTTCATTTTTGGCTTTTTTGTCGCTACCCCTGCCAGCCCTCTTTTCATGCTACCTTTCTTGTGTGACGAAGATGCGTCCATACTGATTTTAAACTATCGTAAGATGCGATATTAAGGAACTCCGTTTGAAGAAGAGTGTGCCAAGGAAGATTAGCAAAGTGTGTCTGCAAATAACGAAACAGTATGAAACGACAGAAATGTTGTGAAACACGTCCGGGCATATTGTTTTGTAGCAGTGCACATCTGCAAATTTGTAAACAAAAATTTATCTTTCGCCTCTAGAGGAGATGGATGCTTTGTTGAACCTCCTGTGTCCTCTGTCCGTGTTTTCGCACCTTTCCAGCGCAGCGCTGCTCTACTCTAGTAGCTCCGAACGGCCGCACACGGCGTCTCGGACACGCCGGTTCGGCCCGCGCCCATCTCGCAGATGTTTGTCGTGCTTGTGCGGTCATATGGAGCGCGACCCGAGCGGCAGCGAGCGGCAGTCGAAGCAAAGTCGGGACAAGTCGGGACGGAAGGGGAGGGGACAGGCGAAAATGCACCGCGCAAATTACGCAAATATCTGGAAGCGCGGCGCGTGTCAGCCGGGTGAGAAAGCTTCCGCCGGTCCAGCAGGACACTGCCACACCCCGCGCAGTCCCCCCGACGCCCGGCCCCGCGCCGGATAACAAGAACAAGGTGCGTCTCCCGCGAGTGTCGGAGGCCGCACGCACCAAACGAATGACAGGCGGTGCAACGAGCAGCCGCGCTGTGCGTGTCACCCACGTGGCGGTGGAAGGACGTGCTTTGCGTCAAATGTGCCACGGAAAACGGCGATTGCGTGTGTTGGGAGAAGGGGCGAAGGCTTCCTCTGCCGTGCGGCCACATTATAAGGACGCCAACGGCCATACCATGTTGAATACACCGGTTCTCGTCCGATCACCGAAGTTAAGCAACATCGGGCCCGGTTAGTACTTGGATGGGTGACCGCCTGGGAACACCGGGTGCTGTTGGCTCTATCTCATTTTTTAATTTTTGCGTCGCTACACCTGCCTGCCCTCTTTTTCATACTAACTTTCAGGTGTGACAAAGATGCTTCCACAAGCATTTTAAAGTACTGTACTAAACGTAAGACACGAAATTGCAGTAATGAACTCAGTTTGAGCAAGAATGCGCGGAGGAAGAGTGCTAGGAAGTCGTTGGAATTAACGAAACACTACGAATCGACAGATGTGTCCTTGAAACGCGTCAGAGCCAACTGTTTTGTAGCGGCGCTAAATTCGAAAAACTAACTAAATACATAAATTAAAAAAAAAAAAAAAAAAAAACAGCCGTTCTCGTCCGATCACCGAAGATAAGCAACAACGTTAGTATTCGGATCGGCGACCGCCTGGGAACTCTGGCTGTCTTCATTTTTGGCTTTTTTGTCGCTACCCCTGCCAGCCCTCTTTTCATGCTACCTTTCTTGTGTGACGAAGATGCGTCCATACTGATTTTAAACTATCGTAAGATGCGATATTAAGGAACTCCGTTTGAAGAAGAGTGTGCCAAGGAAGATTAGCAAAGTGTGTCTGCAAATAACGAAACAGTATGAAACGACAGAAATGTTGTGAAACACGTCCGGGCATATTGTTTTGTAGCAGTGCACATCTGCAAATTTGTAAACAAAAATTTATCTTTCGCCTCTAGAGGAGATGGATGCTTTGTTGAACCTCCTGTGTCCTCTGTCCGTGTTTTCGCACCTTTCCAGCGCAGCGCTGCTCTACTCTAGTAGCTCCGAACGGCCGCACACGGCGTCTCGGACACGCCGGTTCGGCCCGCGCCCATCTCGCAGATGTTTGTCGTGCTTGTGCGGTCATATGGAGCGCGACCCGAGCGGCAGCGAGCGGCAGTCGAAGCAAAGTCGGGACAAGTCGGGACGGAAGGGGAGGGGACAGGCGAAAATGCACCGCGCAAATTACGCAAATATCTGGAAGCGCGGCGCGTGTCAGCCGGGTGAGAAAGCTTCCGCCGGTCCAGCAGGACACTGCCACACCCCGCGCAGTCCCCCCGACGCCCGGCCCCGCGCCGGATAACAAGAACAAGGTGCGTCTCCCGCGAGTGTCGGAGGCCGCACGCACCAAACGAATGACAGGCGGTGCAACGAGCAGCCGCGCTGTGCGTGTCACCCACGTGGCGGTGGAAGGACGTGCTTTGCGTCAAATGTGCCACGGAAAACGGCGATTGCGTGTGTTGGGAGAAGGGGCGAAGGCTTCCTCTGCCGTGCGGCCACATTATAAGGACGCCAACGGCCATACCATGTTGAATACACCGGTTCTCGTCCGATCACCGAAGTTAAGCAACATCGGGCCCGGTTAGTACTTGGCTGGCTGCCCGCCTGGCAACACCTCGGTGCCGAGCGAGCAGTGTTTACCTCGTGCGACTGGGCCGGCGGCGCCTCGCGTGTCGTCTGCTTCTTCTGCCTTGTGGCTGTATTTCTACCTGACTGTAAGTAATGGAAATGATTTACGATGATAGTGAGGAAAGGCAGAATAACGTCCAATGTGAATTTGATCGTTCAGTTGATAAACCTTCGGCCTTTGAGATTCACCGTTGGATATTAGAGGACTTGATGTTACGGCATGATGACGTTCTTGGCATACAGTTTGATACGTTCCTTAATTCAGTGTTTTTAAAATTGAGATCTCCTGACATGTGTGATACTGTTGTGTCTGTCAATGACGGTGTGCGTAAATTTCGACATCTTGACGGTAAAATTAGTAATGTGACTGTGTCGCACGCCGGCTTCGGCGTTAGGCAAATTCGTATCTTTAACCTGCCCTTTGAAATACGTAATGATACCATTTCACGTTATTTGCGGCCGTACGGTACCGTTTTGTCAGTGATTAAGGAAAAGTGGTCCTCCGCCTATTTGTTTCAAGTCGAAAACGGTGTGAGGAGTGTGAAAATGGTTGTCAGACAGCACATTCCGTCATTTATTTTGGTCAACGGCCACCGTGCGTTTGTGACTTATAGTGGACAGCCTCAAACTTGTTCATTTTGTAGTGGCGTTGGTCATTACCGGCAAGATTGTCCTAAACGTAAACGGCCTGCTCAATTACCGATTGACGATGGTTTGCGCGGGGCCAGCTTTGCCTCTGTCGCTGCTACGGTCTTAGGTACAGCCCCCCCCGCACCCGCGCGCCGCGTGGCCGATGCTACCCTAGCTGACGCCGCGGTTGCCATGGATGTGTCCACTCCCGATTGTGACCTTGCTTCTGTGTCTGCTGTTTCCGCGCCTGCTACGGCTACCGTGCAGGCTGACGAAAATTTGTCTTTACCACTTGTTTCACTTGCGTCTGTGTCCGACCGCACGCCCGCGTCGGCGACTGCTGTCGTGTCGGAACCTGGTTCCCAGCCTGTTACGGTACCGGAATTTTCTGATACGTTGACTGCCTCGGTTGACGTGGCTGCCAGTGCTACTGTTAGCTCTGCTGCCGTGGAGTCGCAGGAATTTTTTGCGGCTCCGAAACCGCGGCGTGATGAATTTCCGTCTCGCAGTTCTAGCAGGCAACGTGCTCGTAGTGTCGGTCGGTCGCCTTCCTCTGACAGGGGGTTTACCCGACCCGACCGCAGTCCGTCTCCAGTTGACCGTTCGCCCGCCGGTTCCCGGCAGTCGCGAGTTGGTCGGCAAGACTCACAACAGCGTGCCGCGCGTCGGGACCTAGACCGTGAGCGGCGGCCGTCTCCGGCTTCCGGCTCCGGGCGTCCGACACAGCAATCGCGACCCCAACAGCGTGCCGCTTCTCGCCATCCGCCGCCTGACGACCTCACCGTGGCCGATCAGAAGCGTGATGTCGCTGTTCGACATTTACGAACCGTTTTAAGTCAGCCGCCTACTGGTGACGATTCGGCAATGCCGGCCGATACGGCTTTGGCTGTAGCGCCGCCGCAATTGCCGACAAAACGGAAGGCTGAAGACACCCACCAGCGTCGTGTCTGTCCTTCTGCCCCCGAGCGAGTGCCGGCTTCTTCTCCCGACGTGGAGATGCCCGTTGCTGCTCCTTTGTCGGTAGCTTCCGGTGGCACAGATTCTGGGACCGCGCCCGCCCCCACTCCCGTGTACCCCACTGAGTGGGCGGCGGATGTGGAAGGCGGTGAGACTTAGTGGATTCTTTGTTGTCCCCTAATCCAGTTGACGGGAACTACTCCCGTCTTTTAGAGAACCTTTTACCCTTCCTTGGTGGCCGGAATTCCGTCCATGTTGCTGTCTGTTTTTACCATAAGGAGCCTTTTGTGCATGTGTATTTTACTTGTGTCTGGGGCCTGAGCATTGTTCGTGGCATATCTTATTTCTCAATGTTATTCTCTGTTGTTCCCTCCTCCAGTTGCCGGGAATTCCTCCCGTCGTTTTGGAGGTCATTTTACTCCTTTTGGTGGCTGAAATTCCGTCCAATGTCTGCTGTCTGTTTTTAACTGAGGAGTTTTTTTTGTGCTTGTATATTTTAATTGTGTATGGAGCCTGAGCGTTGTTCGTGGAATGTTTTAACTCTCAATGTTAACAAGTTGAGTAATCCGCACAAGTTGTCGGCTTTGCACACTTTTTTACATGACTCCCGCTGTCATGTGGCATTTTTACAGGAAGTTACGCGTCAGGCTCTGTTGTTTTTACTTGACTCTTCTGATTTTACTGTCGTTGATAATATCATGTCCGACGAACAGACTGGTACTGCTATCTTAATTCGTCCTGAATTTGATGTTAGCAATATTGAAATATTGCCAAATGGCCGCGCTATAGCATGTACCGTCAATGGTTTCGCCTTTGTTAATGTATACGCTCATGCCGGTGACAAGCCAGCGCGGAATAAATTTTATGGTCAGGATCTCTGTCCACTTCTCCATCGTAATCATACTGACTTAGTGATCGGTGGTGATTTTAATGCTGTGATTGATGGTCATGATCAGGAGCCGCGTCCTAACTGGTGCCAGGAATTGCGTACGTTGGTTGACAGCTTTCGGCTCCGCGACACGTGGCGTGTGCTGCATCCGGACGAGACGCATTTCACCCACTTTTACGCCACCGGTCACAGTCGATTAGACAGGATCTATGTGTCTTCGCCGCTCGCCGCTCACGTCCGGAAGGCGGACGTGTTGCCGGTTATTTTTTCTGACCATTGCGGTTACATGTGTCAACTTCTCCTGCCGCGTGCGCGCCCTACTCGGCGCAGCAATATTTGGAAATTTAACTGTAGCCTTTTGGACGATGCCAGTCTCACGTCTCAATTTACTGCGTTGTGGCGCAAGCTCTTGCGTGGTAAAGGCGATGACGGCAGTACTATCGGGTGGTGGGTGGCGGTCGCCAAGCCGGCTATTCGGCGTTTTTTAATCGATTTTAGCCGCGATGCGGCGCATTGGCGTCGGTCGACGGCACGTTTTTACCAGGACTGTTTAAAGGATATCGCTCAGCGCGTCGCAACGTCACCTGAGTTGCTTCCGGTTTTTAATCAGTTCAAAGCCAAGCTCCTCGATGATCTTCGTCGGAAGGGTGTTGGGGCTATCGCGCGGAGCCAACCGGTGGGTGACGTGGAAGGGGAACCGCTCTCTCTCTACCACCTGAGCAGGGAGCGCCGGCGGCGCGAGCGGTTGGCAATCCGTAAATGGATCCAGCGAGATGGCACGTCCACTTCCGATGGTGCGGCCATTGAGCGGGAAGTTCACGAGCATTTTGCGACGCTTTTCCGAGAGGTGGACGTCAACGCCGGGGCGCTGCGCGATTTTTTGCAGAGGGTCCCACGTGTGTTAACACGACAAGATAGAGCCATTTTAAATGAACCTTTTACCCTTGATGACCTAACTACAGCTGTGAAACGGAGTCCTAGGGGCCGGTCCCCTGGACTGGACGGAATTCCTGCCGAATTTTACTTGAAATTTTTCAGTCTTTTCAGTGATGTTTTAATTGCCATTATGAATGAGATCCATAACGGCGTTGCTATTCCTGCGGAATTTTCAGAAGGGCGCATTGCTCTCGTTCCGAAATCGGCCGCAACACCAAATCTCGACAATGTCCGTCCTATAACCTTGCTGAACGCCGACTATAAAATTATAGCGCGGTGTATCACGCACAGGTTGACGAACGTTATGCCAAAGGTGGTGAGTGAACATCAGACTTGCGCTGTCAGGGACCGTAACATATTCGATGCTGTTCTGGCGTACCGGGATTGTATCGGATATGTTAAAAGTCACAGGCTCCGGACGGCTGCGATAATGCTGGTCGACTTCAAAAACGCTTTCGATCGGATTAGTCACACCTATCTGCGGCGGGTCTTGGTCGGTTTCGGATTTGGTTCTAAACTGACGACGATGGTGCACAATATTTTAAGGAATGCCACGTCACGGGTTGTAATAAACGGAACTCCCAGTCGTGTTATACCTATTAGCCGATCAGTTCGCCAGGGCTGCCCCTTGTCTATGTCACTCTTCGCTTTGGCGTTGGATCCGCTCCTCCGCTGTATCGCCCAGGAATGCCGGGGCATACGCATAGGTGACGATCAGCTGATCTGTAGAGCGTATGCCGACGACCTCGGCGTGTTCCTCGATCAGCCAGAGGACATTGACAGGTTACATGGTGTTCTGCAGCGATTTGAGAGGGCAACGGGGGCTATCGTTAATCCTCGGAAAACTGTTTTACTCCCCCTTACACCTCGCCTGCGTACTGTTCGCGGCGACTGGTTTTGTGTCAAGCAACGGCAGACTGTCCTTGGTGTCATTCTGACCGACAATACGCAGCGTATGGAAGCTCTTAATTGGCGGTCCACGCTGTATAAGGTCAGGGCCGTTGCGAAACTGTATGCCTCTAGGAACTTGGCGCTCCGTCAACGAGTGGCCCTTATCAACACGCAGATTTTGGCCAAAGCGTGGTATCTAGCACAAGTCCTACCTGTGCCGAAACAACTGGAACGGGCCATTCAACAGGCGGTCTATTGGTTGCTGTGGAAGGGTGACATCTTTAAAGTCTCCCTGGCCACCTGCACCTTGAGTCTGACGGAGGGGGGGCTGGGTTTCGTTGATTTTCGCAACAAATGTGCGGCACTCTTCGTGAAGCGGACTACCGTGGTGCTTGACAAGGGGCCGTGCAGTCCGACGGCTGCTTTATTCCATGCCTATCGCCCACCATCGGTGGTTGCTCCGGTCTCGGTCAGTCATATTCCGTACACGTTGAACTTTGTCCGCCGGTATTATGTGTATAACAGTTACCTGGTGCTCGGTGATGTCCGTGCGTGCAATGTCGGTGACGTTGTGCGCGCTCTTCAGGGATCGCCAAGTAGGAATAAATGGGAGTATCGGCTACCTCAGCACGACTGGAGGATGGTGTGGCGGAACCTTGCCGCCGCCGTTATTCCGCCCCATGTTCACGGAACATGGTATAAAGTGGTCAACCGCACATTTCCGACTAATGCTAAGCTGCACTCAATCGATCTGATTTCTTCGGGAGTCTGTGATGCGTGTCCTGAGGAGGACACCATCGAACACCGATTCGACTGTCGGAAATTCCGTGATGTCTGGGATATTGCGTGTGACATGGTGCGTCTAATCAACAGAGTGGACAGGCGGCAGGTGACAGCTTTGGACGCCATCGTGCCTCAGTGTGCGGCTTATCCGGCCACCAAACGGAATGCAACTCTTTGGATTTTGGGACACACGGTTTTTTGTATTTTCACCCTGAAATTGACTACTGCCGTCGACTTTCTGTCTTACCTGTGGGCGGAACATCGTCTGACCCTTGGTCGACCGGCTTATTCCTCGACTTTCGCCAATTTTTTGCATGTTGCCCTGGCCCATGCATTCACTAAATTGTCACTTACCTGATACGACTACATACCCGATCTTGACATTTTTACCTTTTCTGTCTGATACTACTGCCAATATTCCTCTTGGCGTGTTATGACGAACCCTTGCTTACCAACGGACTTCCTCTCTTGGATAATGATTTTATGGCATGGTAAAGTTGTGTTTCTAATCGGCCGTACATTAACGAAAACGTACACATGACCTACAGTTATGTGAACGGTGTTTTGTCCGTCAAAAGTTCTTTTCTGTTTGCTTTACTTTCTGTTCCTCCTTTATTTCTTTCTTGTTATTTGTTCTTTTCTCGCGGCGGCTGAGGGGGCCGTGTCGCGGTGATCATTTATCACGGTCGGTGTGTGTCTGAATGTGGGACTTTTTCCTATTGCTGTGCGTCGACGGTTGTTTTCTTCTCCATGTACCATCCGTCGACCGTTAGTGGGGACATATTTTCTTCGGACTTTAATTTACTTTCATTTCTCTTCCGGTGGATTCAGTTTTGTGGCGGATGCCACCTGCCTGTTGCTTTGGCAGGTTGTCGTTGCTGTGGATCACTGTCCCGGCAAGCTGCACCGGCGTCCAGAGGCCAATTTTGTTTCTCCTATTTGTACTGAAGTCTGGGCGGCGGCTTCCCTTGCATTTCTTTTTTTGTATTGGAGGATGCACGTTCTTTTCTGTTCCTTGTCCTGGAAGCACACAGCACATACCCACGCCGGCACACCTCGCCGATGAAGGCACATTGGGGGGCCTTCCCCCGCGTCCCTTGCAGAAGTCAACGGCACCTTTTTAGCTGGAGAAGCTCGCCGAGGGATGGCGTTTTTGTGGAGAGCGAAAAGGCCGGGCTATAAGGGGAGATGGGAGGCCCATTAAAAAAAAAAAAAAAAAAAAGGTGCTGTTGGCTCTATCTCATTTTTTAATTTTTGCGTCGCTACACCTGCCTGCCCTCTTTTTCATACTAACTTTCAGGTGTGACAAAGATGCTTCCACAAGCATTTTAAAGTACTGTACTAAACGTAAGACACGAAATTGCAGTAATGAACTCAGTTTGAGCAAGAATGCGCGGAGGAAGAGTGCTAGGAAGTCGTTGGAATTAACGAAACACTACGAATCGACAGATGTGTCCTTGAAACGCGTCAGAGCCAACTGTTTTGTAGCGGCGCTAAATTCGAAAAACTAACTAAATACATAAATTAAAAAAAAAAAAAAAAAACAGCCGTTCTCGTCCGATCACCGAAGATAAGCAACAACGTTAGTATTCGGATCGGCGACCGCCTGGGAACTCTGGCTGTCTTCATTTTTGGCTTTTTTGTCGCTACCCCTGCCAGCCCTCTTTTCATGCTACCTTTCTTGTGTGACGAAGATGCGTCCATACTGATTTTAAACTATCGTAAGATGCGATATTAAGGAACTCCGTTTGAAGAAGAGTGTGCCAAGGAAGATTAGCAAAGTGTGTCTGCAAATAACGAAACAGTATGAAACGACAGAAATGTTGTGAAACACGTCCGGGCATATTGTTTTGTAGCAGTGCACATCTGCAAATTTGTAAACAAAAATTTATCTTTCGCCTCTAGAGGAGATGGATGCTTTGTTGAACCTCCTGTGTCCTCTGTCCGTGTTTTCGCACCTTTCCAGCGCAGCGCTGCTCTACTCTAGTAGCTCCGAACGGCCGCACACGGCGTCTCGGACACGCCGGTTCGGCCCGCGCCCATCTCGCAGATGTTTGTCGTGCTTGTGCGGTCATATGGAGCGCGACCCGAGCGGCAGCGAGCGGCAGTCGAAGCAAAGTCGGGACAAGTCGGGACGGAAGGGGAGGGGACAGGCGAAAATGCACCGCGCAAATTACGCAAATATCTGGAAGCGCGGCGCGTGTCAGCCGGGTGAGAAAGCTTCCGCCGGTCCAGCAGGACACTGCCACACCCCGCGCAGTCCCCCCGACGCCCGGCCCCGCGCCGGATAACAAGAACAAGGTGCGTCTCCCGCGAGTGTCGGAGGCCGCACGCACCAAACGAATGACAGGCGGTGCAACGAGCAGCCGCGCTGTGCGTGTCACCCACGTGGCGGTGGAAGGACGTGCTTTGCGTCAAATGTGCCACGGAAAACGGCGATTGCGTGTGTTGGGAGAAGGGGCGAAGGCTTCCTCTGCCGTGCGGCCACATTATAAGGACGCCAACGGCCATACCATGTTGAATACACCGGTTCTCGTCCGATCACCGAAGTTAAGCAACATCGGGCCCGGTTAGTACTTGGATGGGTGACCGCCTGGGAACACCGGGGCCCTCCCACAACACCCACACCCCAGTCGCTGAGGACGTCGCCCACCAATCCCTCCAAAGCCCCGACGGCAAGAGTGGTGCATTGCGAAAGTGTTGTGAAAATGCGCGCAGAGTGAAAGTGGGTACGTGTAGCAGTGCCAAAGTGAGAGTGACGTGTGCCAATCATAGCCATACAGTGTCCAGTGCCCAATAGCCAAATAAAGCAGGCAAAAGGAAATGATCAGTTTTTAATTTAGTGCAAAGGATACAAGACGTGTTCCAAGGTAACAGCGAAATGTCAAACAGTGTATTTCATGTAATTAATGTGTTCTCTCGCCATCTCCATTCAAGGTACGTTTTTTTCCCCTCTCTCTCTCTCTCTCTCTCTCTCTCTCTCTCTATCTCTCTCTCTCTCTTCTATAATCATTTTTTTGTTGTTGTTTTGTATGTTTTTTTTTTGTTGTTGTCTGTGTTTATTCCTTTGATGTATCCGTGTGTATAGATATAGTTATATACATTTATAAAGTTCGGCGCATCATGTGCCAAAACGTTGCATACCCCTTTGCGATTTACAAAAATTCTAACTTTAGACATTCTCTGCCCCAAATTTTCCGTGGAACTGTTGCGTCCACTCTCACACAGTACACTAAATAACTTCCCCATTCATCATTTATGCACATAGATGTTCTGGCCCATATTCTCCTTTAGCCTTTGGCAAACACATAGCGAACATGCCAAAATAGGTGTATTCAAATACCATACGGGGGAAAAAAAAAAAAACTTAAAATTAATTTAAATTCAATTTATAAAAAAAATCAAAGTAATGCAGTTTCTTTTTTATGTATAAAAAACCATAAACATTGAAGGGAAAAACTTATATAAAGGACACTCAGTGAATAAAAGTGTTGTAACTCAGCCAAGAGACTACTAAAAGAACAATCAGAACTGAAAACGAGAAAATATACAATTTCATGTAAAGATATGTAATTGTTAAAAATTGTAAATAAAAGTTTATATACGTTACAAAAAAAAAAAAAAGGTGCTGTTGGCTCTATCTCATTTTTTAATTTTTGCGTCGCTACACCTGCCTGCCCTCTTTTTCATACTAACTTTCAGGTGTGACAAAGATGCTTCCACAAGCATTTTAAAGTACTGTACTAAACGTAAGACACGAAATTGCAGTAATGAACTCAGTTTGAGCAAGAATGCGCGGAGGAAGAGTGCTAGGAAGTCGTTGGAATTAACGAAACACTACGAATCGACAGATGTGTCCTTGAAACGCGTCAGAGCCAACTGTTTTGTAGCGGCGCTAAATTCGAAAAACTAACTAAATACATAAATTAAAAAAAAAAAAAAAAAAAAACAGCCGTTCTCGTCCGATCACCGAAGATAAGCAACAACGTTAGTATTCGGATCGGCGACCGCCTGGGAACTCTGGCTGTCTTCATTTTTGGCTTTTTTGTCGCTACCCCTGCCAGCCCTCTTTTCATGCTACCTTTCTTGTGTGACGAAGATGCGTCCATACTGATTTTAAACTATCGTAAGATGCGATATTAAGGAACTCCGTTTGAAGAAGAGTGTGCCAAGGAAGATTAGCAAAGTGTGTCTGCAAATAACGAAACAGTATGAAACGACAGAAATGTTGTGAAACACGTCCGGGCATATTGTTTTGTAGCAGTGCACATCTGCAAATTTGTAAACAAAAATTTATCTTTCGCCTCTAGAGGAGATGGATGCTTTGTTGAACCTCCTGTGTCCTCTGTCCGTGTTTTCGCACCTTTCCAGCGCAGCGCTGCTCTACTCTAGTAGCTCCGAACGGCCGCACACGGCGTCTCGGACACGCCGGTTCGGCCCGCGCCCATCTCGCAGATGTTTGTCGTGCTTGTGCGGTCATATGGAGCGCGACCCGAGCGGCAGCGAGCGGCAGTCGAAGCAAAGTCGGGACAAGTCGGGACGGAAGGGGAGGGGACAGGCGAAAATGCACCGCGCAAATTACGCAAATATCTGGAAGCGCGGCGCGTGTCAGCCGGGTGAGAAAGCTTCCGCCGGTCCAGCAGGACACTGCCACACCCCGCGCAGTCCCCCCGACGCCCGGCCCCGCGCCGGATAACAAGAACAAGGTGCGTCTCCCGCGAGTGTCGGAGGCCGCACGCACCAAACGAATGACAGGCGGTGCAACGAGCAGCCGCGCTGTGCGTGTCACCCACGTGGCGGTGGAAGGACGTGCTTTGCGTCAAATGTGCCACGGAAAACGGCGATTGCGTGTGTTGGGAGAAGGGGCGAAGGCTTCCTCTGCCGTGCGGCCACATTATAAGGACGCCAACGGCCATACCATGTTGAATACACCGGTTCTCGTCCGATCACCGAAGTTAAGCAACATCGGGCCCGGTTAGTACTTGGATGGGTGACCGCCTGGGAACACCGGGTGCTGTTGGCTCTATCTCATTTTTTAATTTTTGCGTCGCTACACCTGCCTGCCCTCTTTTTCATACTAACTTTCAGGTGTGACAAAGATGCTTCCACAAGCATTTTAAAGTACTGTACTAAACGTAAGACACGAAATTGCAGTAATGAACTCAGTTTGAGCAAGAATGCGCGGAGGAAGAGTGCTAGGAAGTCGTTGGAATTAACGAAACACTACGAATCGACAGATGTGTCCTTGAAACGCGTCAGAGCCAACTGTTTTGTAGCGGCGCTAAATTCGAAAAACTAACTAAATACATAAATTAAAAAAAAAAAAAAAAAAACAGCCGTTCTCGTCCGATCACCGAAGATAAGCAACAACGTTAGTATTCGGATCGGCGACCGCCTGGGAACTCTGGCTGTCTTCATTTTTGGCTTTTTTGTCGCTACCCCTGCCAGCCCTCTTTTCATGCTACCTTTCTTGTGTGACGAAGATGCGTCCATACTGATTTTAAACTATCGTAAGATGCGATATTAAGGAACTCCGTTTGAAGAAGAGTGTGCCAAGGAAGATTAGCAAAGTGTGTCTGCAAATAACGAAACAGTATGAAACGACAGAAATGTTGTGAAACACGTCCGGGCATATTGTTTTGTAGCAGTGCACATCTGCAAATTTGTAAACAAAAATTTATCTTTCGCCTCTAGAGGAGATGGATGCTTTGTTGAACCTCCTGTGTCCTCTGTCCGTGTTTTCGCACCTTTCCAGCGCAGCGCTGCTCTACTCTAGTAGCTCCGAACGGCCGCACACGGCGTCTCGGACACGCCGGTTCGGCCCGCGCCCATCTCGCAGATGTTTGTCGTGCTTGTGCGGTCATATGGAGCGCGACCCGAGCGGCAGCGAGCGGCAGTCGAAGCAAAGTCGGGACAAGTCGGGACGGAAGGGGAGGGGACAGGCGAAAATGCACCGCGCAAATTACGCAAATATCTGGAAGCGCGGCGCGTGTCAGCCGGGTGAGAAAGCTTCCGCCGGTCCAGCAGGACACTGCCACACCCCGCGCAGTCCCCCCGACGCCCGGCCCCGCGCCGGATAACAAGAACAAGGTGCGTCTCCCGCGAGTGTCGGAGGCCGCACGCACCAAACGAATGACAGGCGGTGCAACGAGCAGCCGCGCTGTGCGTGTCACCCACGTGGCGGTGGAAGGACGTGCTTTGCGTCAAATGTGCCACGGAAAACGGCGATTGCGTGTGTTGGGAGAAGGGGCGAAGGCTTCCTCTGCCGTGCGGCCACATTATAAGGACGCCAACGGCCATACCATGTTGAATACACCGGTTCTCGTCCGATCACCGAAGTTAAGCAACATCGGGCCCGGTTAGTACTTGGATGGGTGACCGCCTGGGAACACCGGGTGCTGTTGGCTCTATCTCATTTTTTAATTTTTGCGTCGCTACACCTGCCTGCCCTCTTTTTCATACTAACTTTCAGGTGTGACAAAGATGCTTCCACAAGCATTTTAAAGTACTGTACTAAACGTAAGACACGAAATTGCAGTAATGAACTCAGTTTGAGCAAGAATGCGCGGAGGAAGAGTGCTAGGAAGTCGTTGGAATTAACGAAACACTACGAATCGACAGATGTGTCCTTGAAACGCGTCAGAGCCAACTGTTTTGTAGCGGCGCTAAATTCGAAAAACTAACTAAATACATAAATTAAAAAAAAAAAAAAAAAAACAGCCGTTCTCGTCCGATCACCGAAGATAAGCAACAACGTTAGTATTCGGATCGGCGACCGCCTGGGAACTCTGGCTGTCTTCATTTTTGGCTTTTTTGTCGCTACCCCTGCCAGCCCTCTTTTCATGCTACCTTTCTTGTGTGACGAAGATGCGTCCATACTGATTTTAAACTATCGTAAGATGCGATATTAAGGAACTCCGTTTGAAGAAGAGTGTGCCAAGGAAGATTAGCAAAGTGTGTCTGCAAATAACGAAACAGTATGAAACGACAGAAATGTTGTGAAACACGTCCGGGCATATTGTTTTGTAGCAGTGCACATCTGCAAATTTGTAAACAAAAATTTATCTTTCGCCTCTAGAGGAGATGGATGCTTTGTTGAACCTCCTGTGTCCTCTGTCCGTGTTTTCGCACCTTTCCAGCGCAGCGCTGCTCTACTCTAGTAGCTCCGAACGGCCGCACACGGCGTCTCGGACACGCCGGTTCGGCCCGCGCCCATCTCGCAGATGTTTGTCGTGCTTGTGCGGTCATATGGAGCGCGACCCGAGCGGCAGCGAGCGGCAGTCGAAGCAAAGTCGGGACAAGTCGGGACGGAAGGGGAGGGGACAGGCGAAAATGCACCGCGCAAATTACGCAAATATCTGGAAGCGCGGCGCGTGTCAGCCGGGTGAGAAAGCTTCCGCCGGTCCAGCAGGACACTGCCACACCCCGCGCAGTCCCCCCGACGCCCGGCCCCGCGCCGGATAACAAGAACAAGGTGCGTCTCCCGCGAGTGTCGGAGGCCGCACGCACCAAACGAATGACAGGCGGTGCAACGAGCAGCCGCGCTGTGCGTGTCACCCACGTGGCGGTGGAAGGACGTGCTTTGCGTCAAATGTGCCACGGAAAACGGCGATTGCGTGTGTTGGGAGAAGGGGCGAAGGCTTCCTCTGCCGTGCGGCCACATTATAAGGACGCCAACGGCCATACCATGTTGAATACACCGGTTCTCGTCCGATCACCGAAGTTAAGCAACATCGGGCCCGGTTAGTACTTGGATGGGTGACCGCCTGGGAACACCGGGTGCTGTTGGCTCTATCTCATTTTTTAATTTTTGCGTCGCTACACCTGCCTGCCCTCTTTTTCATACTAACTTTCAGGTGTGACAAAGATGCTTCCACAAGCATTTTAAAGTACTGTACTAAACGTAAGACACGAAATTGCAGTAATGAACTCAGTTTGAGCAAGAATGCGCGGAGGAAGAGTGCTAGGAAGTCGTTGGAATTAACGAAACACTACGAATCGACAGATGTGTCCTTGAAACGCGTCAGAGCCAACTGTTTTGTAGCGGCGCTAAATTCGAAAAACTAACTAAATACATAAATTAAAAAAAAAAAAAAAAAAACAGCCGTTCTCGTCCGATCACCGAAGATAAGCAACAACGTTAGTATTCGGATCGGCGACCGCCTGGGAACTCTGGCTGTCTTCATTTTTGGCTTTTTTGTCGCTACCCCTGCCAGCCCTCTTTTCATGCTACCTTTCTTGTGTGACGAAGATGCGTCCATACTGATTTTAAACTATCGTAAGATGCGATATTAAGGAACTCCGTTTGAAGAAGAGTGTGCCAAGGAAGATTAGCAAAGTGTGTCTGCAAATAACGAAACAGTATGAAACGACAGAAATGTTGTGAAACACGTCCGGGCATATTGTTTTGTAGCAGTGCACATCTGCAAATTTGTAAACAAAAATTTATCTTTCGCCTCTAGAGGAGATGGATGCTTTGTTGAACCTCCTGTGTCCTCTGTCCGTGTTTTCGCACCTTTCCAGCGCAGCGCTGCTCTACTCTAGTAGCTCCGAACGGCCGCACACGGCGTCTCGGACACGCCGGTTCGGCCCGCGCCCATCTCGCAGATGTTTGTCGTGCTTGTGCGGTCATATGGAGCGCGACCCGAGCGGCAGCGAGCGGCAGTCGAAGCAAAGTCGGGACAAGTCGGGACGGAAGGGGAGGGGACAGGCGAAAATGCACCGCGCAAATTACGCAAATATCTGGAAGCGCGGCGCGTGTCAGCCGGGTGAGAAAGCTTCCGCCGGTCCAGCAGGACACTGCCACACCCCGCGCAGTCCCCCCGACGCCCGGCCCCGCGCCGGATAACAAGAACAAGGTGCGTCTCCCGCGAGTGTCGGAGGCCGCACGCACCAAACGAATGACAGGCGGTGCAACGAGCAGCCGCGCTGTGCGTGTCACCCACGTGGCGGTGGAAGGACGTGCTTTGCGTCAAATGTGCCACGGAAAACGGCGATTGCGTGTGTTGGGAGAAGGGGCGAAGGCTTCCTCTGCCGTGCGGCCACATTATAAGGACGCCAACGGCCATACCATGTTGAATACACCGGTTCTCGTCCGATCACCGAAGTTAAGCAACATCGGGCCCGGTTAGTACTTGGATGGGTGACCGCCTGGGAACACCGGGTGCTGTTGGCTCTATCTCATTTTTTAATTTTTGCGTCGCTACACCTGCCTGCCCTCTTTTTCATACTAACTTTCAGGTGTGACAAAGATGCTTCCACAAGCATTTTAAAGTACTGTACTAAACGTAAGACACGAAATTGCAGTAATGAACTCAGTTTGAGCAAGAATGCGCGGAGGAAGAGTGCTAGGAAGTCGTTGGAATTAACGAAACACTACGAATCGACAGATGTGTCCTTGAAACGCGTCAGAGCCAACTGTTTTGTAGCGGCGCTAAATTCGAAAAACTAACTAAATACATAAATTAAAAAAAAAAAAAAAAAAACAGCCGTTCTCGTCCGATCACCGAAGATAAGCAACAACGTTAGTATTCGGATCGGCGACCGCCTGGGAACTCTGGCTGTCTTCATTTTTGGCTTTTTTGTCGCTACCCCTGCCAGCCCTCTTTTCATGCTACCTTTCTTGTGTGACGAAGATGCGTCCATACTGATTTTAAACTATCGTAAGATGCGATATTAAGGAACTCCGTTTGAAGAAGAGTGTGCCAAGGAAGATTAGCAAAGTGTGTCTGCAAATAACGAAACAGTATGAAACGACAGAAATGTTGTGAAACACGTCCGGGCATATTGTTTTGTAGCAGTGCACATCTGCAAATTTGTAAACAAAAATTTATCTTTCGCCTCTAGAGGAGATGGATGCTTTGTTGAACCTCCTGTGTCCTCTGTCCGTGTTTTCGCACCTTTCCAGCGCAGCGCTGCTCTACTCTAGTAGCTCCGAACGGCCGCACACGGCGTCTCGGACACGCCGGTTCGGCCCGCGCCCATCTCGCAGATGTTTGTCGTGCTTGTGCGGTCATATGGAGCGCGACCCGAGCGGCAGCGAGCGGCAGTCGAAGCAAAGTCGGGACAAGTCGGGACGGAAGGGGAGGGGACAGGCGAAAATGCACCGCGCAAATTACGCAAATATCTGGAAGCGCGGCGCGTGTCAGCCGGGTGAGAAAGCTTCCGCCGGTCCAGCAGGACACTGCCACACCCCGCGCAGTCCCCCCGACGCCCGGCCCCGCGCCGGATAACAAGAACAAGGTGCGTCTCCCGCGAGTGTCGGAGGCCGCACGCACCAAACGAATGACAGGCGGTGCAACGAGCAGCCGCGCTGTGCGTGTCACCCACGTGGCGGTGGAAGGACGTGCTTTGCGTCAAATGTGCCACGGAAAACGGCGATTGCGTGTGTTGGGAGAAGGGGCGAAGGCTTCCTCTGCCGTGCGGCCACATTATAAGGACGCCAACGGCCATACCATGTTGAATACACCGGTTCTCGTCCGATCACCGAAGTTAAGCAACATCGGGCCCGGTTAGTACTTGGATGGGTGACCGCCTGGGAACACCGGGTGCTGTTGGCTCTATCTCATTTTTTAATTTTTGCGTCGCTACACCTGCCTGCCCTCTTTTTCATACTAACTTTCAGGTGTGACAAAGATGCTTCCACAAGCATTTTAAAGTACTGTACTAAACGTAAGACACGAAATTGCAGTAATGAACTCAGTTTGAGCAAGAATGCGCGGAGGAAGAGTGCTAGGAAGTCGTTGGAATTAACGAAACACTACGAATCGACAGATGTGTCCTTGAAACGCGTCAGAGCCAACTGTTTTGTAGCGGCGCTAAATTCGAAAAACTAACTAAATACATAAATTAAAAAAAAAAAAAAAAAAACAGCCGTTCTCGTCCGATCACCGAAGATAAGCAACAACGTTAGTATTCGGATCGGCGACCGCCTGGGAACTCTGGCTGTCTTCATTTTTGGCTTTTTTGTCGCTACCCCTGCCAGCCCTCTTTTCATGCTACCTTTCTTGTGTGACGAAGATGCGTCCATACTGATTTTAAACTATCGTAAGATGCGATATTAAGGAACTCCGTTTGAAGAAGAGTGTGCCAAGGAAGATTAGCAAAGTGTGTCTGCAAATAACGAAACAGTATGAAACGACAGAAATGTTGTGAAACACGTCCGGGCATATTGTTTTGTAGCAGTGCACATCTGCAAATTTGTAAACAAAAATTTATCTTTCGCCTCTAGAGGAGATGGATGCTTTGTTGAACCTCCTGTGTCCTCTGTCCGTGTTTTCGCACCTTTCCAGCGCAGCGCTGCTCTACTCTAGTAGCTCCGAACGGCCGCACACGGCGTCTCGGACACGCCGGTTCGGCCCGCGCCCATCTCGCAGATGTTTGTCGTGCTTGTGCGGTCATATGGAGCGCGACCCGAGCGGCAGCGAGCGGCAGTCGAAGCAAAGTCGGGACAAGTCGGGACGGAAGGGGAGGGGACAGGCGAAAATGCACCGCGCAAATTACGCAAATATCTGGAAGCGCGGCGCGTGTCAGCCGGGTGAGAAAGCTTCCGCCGGTCCAGCAGGACACTGCCACACCCCGCGCAGTCCCCCCGACGCCCGGCCCCGCGCCGGATAACAAGAACAAGGTGCGTCTCCCGCGAGTGTCGGAGGCCGCACGCACCAAACGAATGACAGGCGGTGCAACGAGCAGCCGCGCTGTGCGTGTCACCCACGTGGCGGTGGAAGGACGTGCTTTGCGTCAAATGTGCCACGGAAAACGGCGATTGCGTGTGTTGGGAGAAGGGGCGAAGGCTTCCTCTGCCGTGCGGCCACATTATAAGGACGCCAACGGCCATACCATGTTGAATACACCGGTTCTCGTCCGATCACCGAAGTTAAGCAACATCGGGCCCGGTTAGTACTTGGATGGGTGACCGCCTGGGAACACCGGGTGCTGTTGGCTCTATCTCATTTTTTAATTTTTGCGTCGCTACACCTGCCTGCCCTCTTTTTCATACTAACTTTCAGGTGTGACAAAGATGCTTCCACAAGCATTTTAAAGTACTGTACTAAACGTAAGACACGAAATTGCAGTAATGAACTCAGTTTGAGCAAGAATGCGCGGAGGAAGAGTGCTAGGAAGTCGTTGGAATTAACGAAACACTACGAATCGACAGATGTGTCCTTGAAACGCGTCAGAGCCAACTGTTTTGTAGCGGCGCTAAATTCGAAAAACTAACTAAATACATAAATTAAAAAAAAAAAAAAAAAAACAGCCGTTCTCGTCCGATCACCGAAGATAAGCAACAACGTTAGTATTCGGATCGGCGACCGCCTGGGAACTCTGGCTGTCTTCATTTTTGGCTTTTTTGTCGCTACCCCTGCCAGCCCTCTTTTCATGCTACCTTTCTTGTGTGACGAAGATGCGTCCATACTGATTTTAAACTATCGTAAGATGCGATATTAAGGAACTCCGTTTGAAGAAGAGTGTGCCAAGGAAGATTAGCAAAGTGTGTCTGCAAATAACGAAACAGTATGAAACGACAGAAATGTTGTGAAACACGTCCGGGCATATTGTTTTGTAGCAGTGCACATCTGCAAATTTGTAAACAAAAATTTATCTTTCGCCTCTAGAGGAGATGGATGCTTTGTTGAACCTCCTGTGTCCTCTGTCCGTGTTTTCGCACCTTTCCAGCGCAGCGCTGCTCTACTCTAGTAGCTCCGAACGGCCGCACACGGCGTCTCGGACACGCCGGTTCGGCCCGCGCCCATCTCGCAGATGTTTGTCGTGCTTGTGCGGTCATATGGAGCGCGACCCGAGCGGCAGCGAGCGGCAGTCGAAGCAAAGTCGGGACAAGTCGGGACGGAAGGGGAGGGGACAGGCGAAAATGCACCGCGCAAATTACGCAAATATCTGGAAGCGCGGCGCGTGTCAGCCGGGTGAGAAAGCTTCCGCCGGTCCAGCAGGACACTGCCACACCCCGCGCAGTCCCCCCGACGCCCGGCCCCGCGCCGGATAACAAGAACAAGGTGCGTCTCCCGCGAGTGTCGGAGGCCGCACGCACCAAACGAATGACAGGCGGTGCAACGAGCAGCCGCGCTGTGCGTGTCACCCACGTGGCGGTGGAAGGACGTGCTTTGCGTCAAATGTGCCACGGAAAACGGCGATTGCGTGTGTTGGGAGAAGGGGCGAAGGCTTCCTCTGCCGTGCGGCCACATTATAAGGACGCCAACGGCCATACCATGTTGAATACACCGGTTCTCGTCCGATCACCGAAGTTAAGCAACATCGGGCCCGGTTAGTACTTGGATGGGTGACCGCCTGGGAACACCGGGTGCTGTTGGCTCTATCTCATTTTTTAATTTTTGCGTCGCTACACCTGCCTGCCCTCTTTTTCATACTAACTTTCAGGTGTGACAAAGATGCTTCCACAAGCATTTTAAAGTACTGTACTAAACGTAAGACACGAAATTGCAGTAATGAACTCAGTTTGAGCAAGAATGCGCGGAGGAAGAGTGCTAGGAAGTCGTTGGAATTAACGAAACACTACGAATCGACAGATGTGTCCTTGAAACGCGTCAGAGCCAACTGTTTTGTAGCGGCGCTAAATTCGAAAAACTAACTAAATACATAAATTAAAAAAAAAAAAAAAAAAACAGCCGTTCTCGTCCGATCACCGAAGATAAGCAACAACGTTAGTATTCGGATCGGCGACCGCCTGGGAACTCTGGCTGTCTTCATTTTTGGCTTTTTTGTCGCTACCCCTGCCAGCCCTCTTTTCATGCTACCTTTCTTGTGTGACGAAGATGCGTCCATACTGATTTTAAACTATCGTAAGATGCGATATTAAGGAACTCCGTTTGAAGAAGAGTGTGCCAAGGAAGATTAGCAAAGTGTGTCTGCAAATAACGAAACAGTATGAAACGACAGAAATGTTGTGAAACACGTCCGGGCATATTGTTTTGTAGCAGTGCACATCTGCAAATTTGTAAACAAAAATTTATCTTTCGCCTCTAGAGGAGATGGATGCTTTGTTGAACCTCCTGTGTCCTCTGTCCGTGTTTTCGCACCTTTCCAGCGCAGCGCTGCTCTACTCTAGTAGCTCCGAACGGCCGCACACGGCGTCTCGGACACGCCGGTTCGGCCCGCGCCCATCTCGCAGATGTTTGTCGTGCTTGTGCGGTCATATGGAGCGCGACCCGAGCGGCAGCGAGCGGCAGTCGAAGCAAAGTCGGGACAAGTCGGGACGGAAGGGGAGGGGACAGGCGAAAATGCACCGCGCAAATTACGCAAATATCTGGAAGCGCGGCGCGTGTCAGCCGGGTGAGAAAGCTTCCGCCGGTCCAGCAGGACACTGCCACACCCCGCGCAGTCCCCCCGACGCCCGGCCCCGCGCCGGATAACAAGAACAAGGTGCGTCTCCCGCGAGTGTCGGAGGCCGCACGCACCAAACGAATGACAGGCGGTGCAACGAGCAGCCGCGCTGTGCGTGTCACCCACGTGGCGGTGGAAGGACGTGCTTTGCGTCAAATGTGCCACGGAAAACGGCGATTGCGTGTGTTGGGAGAAGGGGCGAAGGCTTCCTCTGCCGTGCGGCCACATTATAAGGACGCCAACGGCCATACCATGTTGAATACACCGGTTCTCGTCCGATCACCGAAGTTAAGCAACATCGGGCCCGGTTAGTACTTGGATGGGTGACCGCCTGGGAACACCGGGTGCTGTTGGCTCTATCTCATTTTTTAATTTTTGCGTCGCTACACCTGCCTGCCCTCTTTTTCATACTAACTTTCAGGTGTGACAAAGATGCTTCCACAAGCATTTTAAAGTACTGTACTAAACGTAAGACACGAAATTGCAGTAATGAACTCAGTTTGAGCAAGAATGCGCGGAGGAAGAGTGCTAGGAAGTCGTTGGAATTAACGAAACACTACGAATCGACAGATGTGTCCTTGAAACGCGTCAGAGCCAACTGTTTTGTAGCGGCGCTAAATTCGAAAAACTAACTAAATACATAAATTAAAAAAAAAAAAAAAAAAACAGCCGTTCTCGTCCGATCACCGAAGATAAGCAACAACGTTAGTATTCGGATCGGCGACCGCCTGGGAACTCTGGCTGTCTTCATTTTTGGCTTTTTTGTCGCTACCCCTGCCAGCCCTCTTTTCATGCTACCTTTCTTGTGTGACGAAGATGCGTCCATACTGATTTTAAACTATCGTAAGATGCGATATTAAGGAACTCCGTTTGAAGAAGAGTGTGCCAAGGAAGATTAGCAAAGTGTGTCTGCAAATAACGAAACAGTATGAAACGACAGAAATGTTGTGAAACACGTCCGGGCATATTGTTTTGTAGCAGTGCACATCTGCAAATTTGTAAACAAAAATTTATCTTTCGCCTCTAGAGGAGATGGATGCTTTGTTGAACCTCCTGTGTCCTCTGTCCGTGTTTTCGCACCTTTCCAGCGCAGCGCTGCTCTACTCTAGTAGCTCCGAACGGCCGCACACGGCGTCTCGGACACGCCGGTTCGGCCCGCGCCCATCTCGCAGATGTTTGTCGTGCTTGTGCGGTCATATGGAGCGCGACCCGAGCGGCAGCGAGCGGCAGTCGAAGCAAAGTCGGGACAAGTCGGGACGGAAGGGGAGGGGACAGGCGAAAATGCACCGCGCAAATTACGCAAATATCTGGAAGCGCGGCGCGTGTCAGCCGGGTGAGAAAGCTTCCGCCGGTCCAGCAGGACACTGCCACACCCCGCGCAGTCCCCCCGACGCCCGGCCCCGCGCCGGATAACAAGAACAAGGTGCGTCTCCCGCGAGTGTCGGAGGCCGCACGCACCAAACGAATGACAGGCGGTGCAACGAGCAGCCGCGCTGTGCGTGTCACCCACGTGGCGGTGGAAGGACGTGCTTTGCGTCAAATGTGCCACGGAAAACGGCGATTGCGTGTGTTGGGAGAAGGGGCGAAGGCTTCCTCTGCCGTGCGGCCACATTATAAGGACGCCAACGGCCATACCATGTTGAATACACCGGTTCTCGTCCGATCACCGAAGTTAAGCAACATCGGGCCCGGTTAGTACTTGGATGGGTGACCGCCTGGGAACACCGGGTGCTGTTGGCTCTATCTCATTTTTTAATTTTTGCGTCGCTACACCTGCCTGCCCTCTTTTTCATACTAACTTTCAGGTGTGACAAAGATGCTTCCACAAGCATTTTAAAGTACTGTACTAAACGTAAGACACGAAATTGCAGTAATGAACTCAGTTTGAGCAAGAATGCGCGGAGGAAGAGTGCTAGGAAGTCGTTGGAATTAACGAAACACTACGAATCGACAGATGTGTCCTTGAAACGCGTCAGAGCCAACTGTTTTGTAGCGGCGCTAAATTCGAAAAACTAACTAAATACATAAATTAAAAAAAAAAAAAAAAAAAAACAGCCGTTCTCGTCCGATCACCGAAGATAAGCAACAACGTTAGTATTCGGATCGGCGACCGCCTGGGAACTCTGGCTGTCTTCATTTTTGGCTTTTTTGTCGCTACCCCTGCCAGCCCTCTTTTCATGCTACCTTTCTTGTGTGACGAAGATGCGTCCATACTGATTTTAAACTATCGTAAGATGCGATATTAAGGAACTCCGTTTGAAGAAGAGTGTGCCAAGGAAGATTAGCAAAGTGTGTCTGCAAATAACGAAACAGTATGAAACGACAGAAATGTTGTGAAACACGTCCGGGCATATTGTTTTGTAGCAGTGCACATCTGCAAATTTGTAAACAAAAATTTATCTTTCGCCTCTAGAGGAGATGGATGCTTTGTTGAACCTCCTGTGTCCTCTGTCCGTGTTTTCGCACCTTTCCAGCGCAGCGCTGCTCTACTCTAGTAGCTCCGAACGGCCGCACACGGCGTCTCGGACACGCCGGTTCGGCCCGCGCCCATCTCGCAGATGTTTGTCGTGCTTGTGCGGTCATATGGAGCGCGACCCGAGCGGCAGCGAGCGGCAGTCGAAGCAAAGTCGGGACAAGTCGGGACGGAAGGGGAGGGGACAGGCGAAAATGCACCGCGCAAATTACGCAAATATCTGGAAGCGCGGCGCGTGTCAGCCGGGTGAGAAAGCTTCCGCCGGTCCAGCAGGACACTGCCACACCCCGCGCAGTCCCCCCGACGCCCGGCCCCGCGCCGGATAACAAGAACAAGGTGCGTCTCCCGCGAGTGTCGGAGGCCGCACGCACCAAACGAATGACAGGCGGTGCAACGAGCAGCCGCGCTGTGCGTGTCACCCACGTGGCGGTGGAAGGACGTGCTTTGCGTCAAATGTGCCACGGAAAACGGCGATTGCGTGTGTTGGGAGAAGGGGCGAAGGCTTCCTCTGCCGTGCGGCCACATTATAAGGACGCCAACGGCCATACCATGTTGAATACACCGGTTCTCGTCCGATCACCGAAGTTAAGCAACATCGGGCCCGGTTAGTACTTGGCTGGCTGCCCGCCTGGCAACACCTCGGTGCCGAGCGAGCAGTGTTTACCTCGTGCGACTGGGCCGGCGGCGCCTCGCGTGTCGTCTGCTTCTTCTGCCTTGTGGCTGTATTTCTACCTGACTGTAAGTAATGGAAATGATTTACGATGATAGTGAGGAAAGGCAGAATAACGTCCAATGTGAATTTGATCGTTCAGTTGATAAACCTTCGGCCTTTGAGATTCACCGTTGGATATTAGAGGACTTGATGTTACGGCATGATGACGTTCTTGGCATACAGTTTGATACGTTCCTTAATTCAGTGTTTTTAAAATTGAGATCTCCTGACATGTGTGATACTGTTGTGTCTGTCAATGACGGTGTGCGTAAATTTCGACATCTTGACGGTAAAATTAGTAATGTGACTGTGTCGCACGCCGGCTTCGGCGTTAGGCAAATTCGTATCTTTAACCTGCCCTTTGAAATACGTAATGATACCATTTCACGTTATTTGCGGCCGTACGGTACCGTTTTGTCAGTGATTAAGGAAAAGTGGTCCTCCGCCTATTTGTTTCAAGTCGAAAACGGTGTGAGGAGTGTGAAAATGGTTGTCAGACAGCACATTCCGTCATTTATTTTGGTCAACGGCCACCGTGCGTTTGTGACTTATAGTGGACAGCCTCAAACTTGTTCATTTTGTAGTGGCGTTGGTCATTACCGGCAAGATTGTCCTAAACGTAAACGGCCTGCTCAATTACCGATTGACGATGGTTTGCGCGGGGCCAGCTTTGCCTCTGTCGCTGCTACGGTCTTAGGTACAGCCCCCCCCGCACCCGCGCGCCGCGTGGCCGATGCTACCCTAGCTGACGCCGCGGTTGCCATGGATGTGTCCACTCCCGATTGTGACCTTGCTTCTGTGTCTGCTGTTTCCGCGCCTGCTACGGCTACCGTGCAGGCTGACGAAAATTTGTCTTTACCACTTGTTTCACTTGCGTCTGTGTCCGACCGCACGCCCGCGTCGGCGACTGCTGTCGTGTCGGAACCTGGTTCCCAGCCTGTTACGGTACCGGAATTTTCTGATACGTTGACTGCCTCGGTTGACGTGGCTGCCAGTGCTACTGTTAGCTCTGCTGCCGTGGAGTCGCAGGAATTTTTTGCGGCTCCGAAACCGCGGCGTGATGAATTTCCGTCTCGCAGTTCTAGCAGGCAACGTGCTCGTAGTGTCGGTCGGTCGCCTTCCTCTGACAGGGGGTTTACCCGACCCGACCGCAGTCCGTCTCCAGTTGACCGTTCGCCCGCCGGTTCCCGGCAGTCGCGAGTTGGTCGGCAAGACTCACAACAGCGTGCCGCGCGTCGGGACCTAGACCGTGAGCGGCGGCCGTCTCCGGCTTCCGGCTCCGGGCGTCCGACACAGCAATCGCGACCCCAACAGCGTGCCGCTTCTCGCCATCCGCCGCCTGACGACCTCACCGTGGCCGATCAGAAGCGTGATGTCGCTGTTCGACATTTACGAACCGTTTTAAGTCAGCCGCCTACTGGTGACGATTCGGCAATGCCGGCCGATACGGCTTTGGCTGTAGCGCCGCCGCAATTGCCGACAAAACGGAAGGCTGAAGACACCCACCAGCGTCGTGTCTGTCCTTCTGCCCCCGAGCGAGTGCCGGCTTCTTCTCCCGACGTGGAGATGCCCGTTGCTGCTCCTTTGTCGGTAGCTTCCGGTGGCACAGATTCTGGGACCGCGCCCGCCCCCACTCCCGTGTACCCCACTGAGTGGGCGGCGGATGTGGAAGGCGGTGAGACTTAGTGGATTCTTTGTTGTCCCCTAATCCAGTTGACGGGAACTACTCCCGTCTTTTAGAGAACCTTTTACCCTTCCTTGGTGGCCGGAATTCCGTCCATGTTGCTGTCTGTTTTTACCATAAGGAGCCTTTTGTGCATGTGTATTTTACTTGTGTCTGGGGCCTGAGCATTGTTCGTGGCATATCTTATTTCTCAATGTTATTCTCTGTTGTTCCCTCCTCCAGTTGCCGGGAATTCCTCCCGTCGTTTTGGAGGTCATTTTACTCCTTTTGGTGGCTGAAATTCCGTCCAATGTCTGCTGTCTGTTTTTAACTGAGGAGTTTTTTTTGTGCTTGTATATTTTAATTGTGTATGGAGCCTGAGCGTTGTTCGTGGAATGTTTTAACTCTCAATGTTAACAAGTTGAGTAATCCGCACAAGTTGTCGGCTTTGCACACTTTTTTACATGACTCCCGCTGTCATGTGGCATTTTTACAGGAAGTTACGCGTCAGGCTCTGTTGTTTTTACTTGACTCTTCTGATTTTACTGTCGTTGATAATATCATGTCCGACGAACAGACTGGTACTGCTATCTTAATTCGTCCTGAATTTGATGTTAGCAATATTGAAATATTGCCAAATGGCCGCGCTATAGCATGTACCGTCAATGGTTTCGCCTTTGTTAATGTATACGCTCATGCCGGTGACAAGCCAGCGCGGAATAAATTTTATGGTCAGGATCTCTGTCCACTTCTCCATCGTAATCATACTGACTTAGTGATCGGTGGTGATTTTAATGCTGTGATTGATGGTCATGATCAGGAGCCGCGTCCTAACTGGTGCCAGGAATTGCGTACGTTGGTTGACAGCTTTCGGCTCCGCGACACGTGGCGTGTGCTGCATCCGGACGAGACGCATTTCACCCACTTTTACGCCACCGGTCACAGTCGATTAGACAGGATCTATGTGTCTTCGCCGCTCGCCGCTCACGTCCGGAAGGCGGACGTGTTGCCGGTTATTTTTTCTGACCATTGCGGTTACATGTGTCAACTTCTCCTGCCGCGTGCGCGCCCTACTCGGCGCAGCAATATTTGGAAATTTAACTGTAGCCTTTTGGACGATGCCAGTCTCACGTCTCAATTTACTGCGTTGTGGCGCAAGCTCTTGCGTGGTAAAGGCGATGACGGCAGTACTATCGGGTGGTGGGTGGCGGTCGCCAAGCCGGCTATTCGGCGTTTTTTAATCGATTTTAGCCGCGATGCGGCGCATTGGCGTCGGTCGACGGCACGTTTTTACCAGGACTGTTTAAAGGATATCGCTCAGCGCGTCGCAACGTCACCTGAGTTGCTTCCGGTTTTTAATCAGTTCAAAGCCAAGCTCCTCGATGATCTTCGTCGGAAGGGTGTTGGGGCTATCGCGCGGAGCCAACCGGTGGGTGACGTGGAAGGGGAACCGCTCTCTCTCTACCACCTGAGCAGGGAGCGCCGGCGGCGCGAGCGGTTGGCAATCCGTAAATGGATCCAGCGAGATGGCACGTCCACTTCCGATGGTGCGGCCATTGAGCGGGAAGTTCACGAGCATTTTGCGACGCTTTTCCGAGAGGTGGACGTCAACGCCGGGGCGCTGCGCGATTTTTTGCAGAGGGTCCCACGTGTGTTAACACGACAAGATAGAGCCATTTTAAATGAACCTTTTACCCTTGATGACCTAACTACAGCTGTGAAACGGAGTCCTAGGGGCCGGTCCCCTGGACTGGACGGAATTCCTGCCGAATTTTACTTGAAATTTTTCAGTCTTTTCAGTGATGTTTTAATTGCCATTATGAATGAGATCCATAACGGCGTTGCTATTCCTGCGGAATTTTCAGAAGGGCGCATTGCTCTCGTTCCGAAATCGGCCGCAACACCAAATCTCGACAATGTCCGTCCTATAACCTTGCTGAACGCCGACTATAAAATTATAGCGCGGTGTATCACGCACAGGTTGACGAACGTTATGCCAAAGGTGGTGAGTGAACATCAGACTTGCGCTGTCAGGGACCGTAACATATTCGATGCTGTTCTGGCGTACCGGGATTGTATCGGATATGTTAAAAGTCACAGGCTCCGGACGGCTGCGATAATGCTGGTCGACTTCAAAAACGCTTTCGATCGGATTAGTCACACCTATCTGCGGCGGGTCTTGGTCGGTTTCGGATTTGGTTCTAAACTGACGACGATGGTGCACAATATTTTAAGGAATGCCACGTCACGGGTTGTAATAAACGGAACTCCCAGTCGTGTTATACCTATTAGCCGATCAGTTCGCCAGGGCTGCCCCTTGTCTATGTCACTCTTCGCTTTGGCGTTGGATCCGCTCCTCCGCTGTATCGCCCAGGAATGCCGGGGCATACGCATAGGTGACGATCAGCTGATCTGTAGAGCGTATGCCGACGACCTCGGCGTGTTCCTCGATCAGCCAGAGGACATTGACAGGTTACATGGTGTTCTGCAGCGATTTGAGAGGGCAACGGGGGCTATCGTTAATCCTCGGAAAACTGTTTTACTCCCCCTTACACCTCGCCTGCGTACTGTTCGCGGCGACTGGTTTTGTGTCAAGCAACGGCAGACTGTCCTTGGTGTCATTCTGACCGACAATACGCAGCGTATGGAAGCTCTTAATTGGCGGTCCACGCTGTATAAGGTCAGGGCCGTTGCGAAACTGTATGCCTCTAGGAACTTGGCGCTCCGTCAACGAGTGGCCCTTATCAACACGCAGATTTTGGCCAAAGCGTGGTATCTAGCACAAGTCCTACCTGTGCCGAAACAACTGGAACGGGCCATTCAACAGGCGGTCTATTGGTTGCTGTGGAAGGGTGACATCTTTAAAGTCTCCCTGGCCACCTGCACCTTGAGTCTGACGGAGGGGGGGCTGGGTTTCGTTGATTTTCGCAACAAATGTGCGGCACTCTTCGTGAAGCGGACTACCGTGGTGCTTGACAAGGGGCCGTGCAGTCCGACGGCTGCTTTATTCCATGCCTATCGCCCACCATCGGTGGTTGCTCCGGTCTCGGTCAGTCATATTCCGTACACGTTGAACTTTGTCCGCCGGTATTATGTGTATAACAGTTACCTGGTGCTCGGTGATGTCCGTGCGTGCAATGTCGGTGACGTTGTGCGCGCTCTTCAGGGATCGCCAAGTAGGAATAAATGGGAGTATCGGCTACCTCAGCACGACTGGAGGATGGTGTGGCGGAACCTTGCCGCCGCCGTTATTCCGCCCCATGTTCACGGAACATGGTATAAAGTGGTCAACCGCACATTTCCGACTAATGCTAAGCTGCACTCAATCGATCTGATTTCTTCGGGAGTCTGTGATGCGTGTCCTGAGGAGGACACCATCGAACACCGATTCGACTGTCGGAAATTCCGTGATGTCTGGGATATTGCGTGTGACATGGTGCGTCTAATCAACAGAGTGGACAGGCGGCAGGTGACAGCTTTGGACGCCATCGTGCCTCAGTGTGCGGCTTATCCGGCCACCAAACGGAATGCAACTCTTTGGATTTTGGGACACACGGTTTTTTGTATTTTCACCCTGAAATTGACTACTGCCGTCGACTTTCTGTCTTACCTGTGGGCGGAACATCGTCTGACCCTTGGTCGACCGGCTTATTCCTCGACTTTCGCCAATTTTTTGCATGTTGCCCTGGCCCATGCATTCACTAAATTGTCACTTACCTGATACGACTACATACCCGATCTTGACATTTTTACCTTTTCTGTCTGATACTACTGCCAATATTCCTCTTGGCGTGTTATGACGAACCCTTGCTTACCAACGGACTTCCTCTCTTGGATAATGATTTTATGGCATGGTAAAGTTGTGTTTCTAATCGGCCGTACATTAACGAAAACGTACACATGACCTACAGTTATGTGAACGGTGTTTTGTCCGTCAAAAGTTCTTTTCTGTTTGCTTTACTTTCTGTTCCTCCTTTATTTCTTTCTTGTTATTTGTTCTTTTCTCGCGGCGGCTGAGGGGGCCGTGTCGCGGTGATCATTTATCACGGTCGGTGTGTGTCTGAATGTGGGACTTTTTCCTATTGCTGTGCGTCGACGGTTGTTTTCTTCTCCATGTACCATCCGTCGACCGTTAGTGGGGACATATTTTCTTCGGACTTTAATTTACTTTCATTTCTCTTCCGGTGGATTCAGTTTTGTGGCGGATGCCACCTGCCTGTTGCTTTGGCAGGTTGTCGTTGCTGTGGATCACTGTCCCGGCAAGCTGCACCGGCGTCCAGAGGCCAATTTTGTTTCTCCTATTTGTACTGAAGTCTGGGCGGCGGCTTCCCTTGCATTTCTTTTTTTGTATTGGAGGATGCACGTTCTTTTCTGTTCCTTGTCCTGGAAGCACACAGCACATACCCACGCCGGCACACCTCGCCGATGAAGGCACATTGGGGGGCCTTCCCCCGCGTCCCTTGCAGAAGTCAACGGCACCTTTTTAGCTGGAGAAGCTCGCCGAGGGATGGCGTTTTTGTGGAGAGCGAAAAGGCCGGGCTATAAGGGGAGATGGGAGGCCCATTAAAAAAAAAAAAAAAAAAAAGGTGCTGTTGGCTCTATCTCATTTTTTAATTTTTGCGTCGCTACACCTGCCTGCCCTCTTTTTCATACTAACTTTCAGGTGTGACAAAGATGCTTCCACAAGCATTTTAAAGTACTGTACTAAACGTAAGACACGAAATTGCAGTAATGAACTCAGTTTGAGCAAGAATGCGCGGAGGAAGAGTGCTAGGAAGTCGTTGGAATTAACGAAACACTACGAATCGACAGATGTGTCCTTGAAACGCGTCAGAGCCAACTGTTTTGTAGCGGCGCTAAATTCGAAAAACTAACTAAATACATAAATTAAAAAAAAAAAAAAAAAACAGCCGTTCTCGTCCGATCACCGAAGATAAGCAACAACGTTAGTATTCGGATCGGCGACCGCCTGGGAACTCTGGCTGTCTTCATTTTTGGCTTTTTTGTCGCTACCCCTGCCAGCCCTCTTTTCATGCTACCTTTCTTGTGTGACGAAGATGCGTCCATACTGATTTTAAACTATCGTAAGATGCGATATTAAGGAACTCCGTTTGAAGAAGAGTGTGCCAAGGAAGATTAGCAAAGTGTGTCTGCAAATAACGAAACAGTATGAAACGACAGAAATGTTGTGAAACACGTCCGGGCATATTGTTTTGTAGCAGTGCACATCTGCAAATTTGTAAACAAAAATTTATCTTTCGCCTCTAGAGGAGATGGATGCTTTGTTGAACCTCCTGTGTCCTCTGTCCGTGTTTTCGCACCTTTCCAGCGCAGCGCTGCTCTACTCTAGTAGCTCCGAACGGCCGCACACGGCGTCTCGGACACGCCGGTTCGGCCCGCGCCCATCTCGCAGATGTTTGTCGTGCTTGTGCGGTCATATGGAGCGCGACCCGAGCGGCAGCGAGCGGCAGTCGAAGCAAAGTCGGGACAAGTCGGGACGGAAGGGGAGGGGACAGGCGAAAATGCACCGCGCAAATTACGCAAATATCTGGAAGCGCGGCGCGTGTCAGCCGGGTGAGAAAGCTTCCGCCGGTCCAGCAGGACACTGCCACACCCCGCGCAGTCCCCCCGACGCCCGGCCCCGCGCCGGATAACAAGAACAAGGTGCGTCTCCCGCGAGTGTCGGAGGCCGCACGCACCAAACGAATGACAGGCGGTGCAACGAGCAGCCGCGCTGTGCGTGTCACCCACGTGGCGGTGGAAGGACGTGCTTTGCGTCAAATGTGCCACGGAAAACGGCGATTGCGTGTGTTGGGAGAAGGGGCGAAGGCTTCCTCTGCCGTGCGGCCACATTATAAGGACGCCAACGGCCATACCATGTTGAATACACCGGTTCTCGTCCGATCACCGAAGTTAAGCAACATCGGGCCCGGTTAGTACTTGGATGGGTGACCGCCTGGGAACACCGGGGCCCTCCCACAACACCCACACCCCAGTCGCTGAGGACGTCGCCCACCAATCCCTCCAAAGCCCCGACGGCAAGAGTGGTGCATTGCGAAAGTGTTGTGAAAATGCGCGCAGAGTGAAAGTGGGTACGTGTAGCAGTGCCAAAGTGAGAGTGACGTGTGCCAATCATAGCCATACAGTGTCCAGTGCCCAATAGCCAAATAAAGCAGGCAAAAGGAAATGATCAGTTTTTAATTTAGTGCAAAGGATACAAGACGTGTTCCAAGGTAACAGCGAAATGTCAAACAGTGTATTTCATGTAATTAATGTGTTCTCTCGCCATCTCCATTCAAGGTACGTTTTTTTCCCCTCTCTCTCTCTCTCTCTCTCTCTCTCTCTCTCTATCTCTCTCTCTCTCTTCTATAATCATTTTTTTGTTGTTGTTTTGTATGTTTTTTTTTTGTTGTTGTCTGTGTTTATTCCTTTGATGTATCCGTGTGTATAGATATAGTTATATACATTTATAAAGTTCGGCGCATCATGTGCCAAAACGTTGCATACCCCTTTGCGATTTACAAAAATTCTAACTTTAGACATTCTCTGCCCCAAATTTTCCGTGGAACTGTTGCGTCCACTCTCACACAGTACACTAAATAACTTCCCCATTCATCATTTATGCACATAGATGTTCTGGCCCATATTCTCCTTTAGCCTTTGGCAAACACATAGCGAACATGCCAAAATAGGTGTATTCAAATACCATACGGGGGAAAAAAAAAAAACTTAAAATTAATTTAAATTCAATTTATAAAAAAAATCAAAGTAATGCAGTTTCTTTTTTATGTATAAAAAACCATAAACATTGAAGGGAAAAACTTATATAAAGGACACTCAGTGAATAAAAGTGTTGTAACTCAGCCAAGAGACTACTAAAAGAACAATCAGAACTGAAAACGAGAAAATATACAATTTCATGTAAAGATATGTAATTGTTAAAAATTGTAAATAAAAGTTTATATACGTTACAAAAAAAAAAAAAAGGTGCTGTTGGCTCTATCTCATTTTTTAATTTTTGCGTCGCTACACCTGCCTGCCCTCTTTTTCATACTAACTTTCAGGTGTGACAAAGATGCTTCCACAAGCATTTTAAAGTACTGTACTAAACGTAAGACACGAAATTGCAGTAATGAACTCAGTTTGAGCAAGAATGCGCGGAGGAAGAGTGCTAGGAAGTCGTTGGAATTAACGAAACACTACGAATCGACAGATGTGTCCTTGAAACGCGTCAGAGCCAACTGTTTTGTAGCGGCGCTAAATTCGAAAAACTAACTAAATACATAAATTAAAAAAAAAAAAAAAAAAAAACAGCCGTTCTCGTCCGATCACCGAAGATAAGCAACAACGTTAGTATTCGGATCGGCGACCGCCTGGGAACTCTGGCTGTCTTCATTTTTGGCTTTTTTGTCGCTACCCCTGCCAGCCCTCTTTTCATGCTACCTTTCTTGTGTGACGAAGATGCGTCCATACTGATTTTAAACTATCGTAAGATGCGATATTAAGGAACTCCGTTTGAAGAAGAGTGTGCCAAGGAAGATTAGCAAAGTGTGTCTGCAAATAACGAAACAGTATGAAACGACAGAAATGTTGTGAAACACGTCCGGGCATATTGTTTTGTAGCAGTGCACATCTGCAAATTTGTAAACAAAAATTTATCTTTCGCCTCTAGAGGAGATGGATGCTTTGTTGAACCTCCTGTGTCCTCTGTCCGTGTTTTCGCACCTTTCCAGCGCAGCGCTGCTCTACTCTAGTAGCTCCGAACGGCCGCACACGGCGTCTCGGACACGCCGGTTCGGCCCGCGCCCATCTCGCAGATGTTTGTCGTGCTTGTGCGGTCATATGGAGCGCGACCCGAGCGGCAGCGAGCGGCAGTCGAAGCAAAGTCGGGACAAGTCGGGACGGAAGGGGAGGGGACAGGCGAAAATGCACCGCGCAAATTACGCAAATATCTGGAAGCGCGGCGCGTGTCAGCCGGGTGAGAAAGCTTCCGCCGGTCCAGCAGGACACTGCCACACCCCGCGCAGTCCCCCCGACGCCCGGCCCCGCGCCGGATAACAAGAACAAGGTGCGTCTCCCGCGAGTGTCGGAGGCCGCACGCACCAAACGAATGACAGGCGGTGCAACGAGCAGCCGCGCTGTGCGTGTCACCCACGTGGCGGTGGAAGGACGTGCTTTGCGTCAAATGTGCCACGGAAAACGGCGATTGCGTGTGTTGGGAGAAGGGGCGAAGGCTTCCTCTGCCGTGCGGCCACATTATAAGGACGCCAACGGCCATACCATGTTGAATACACCGGTTCTCGTCCGATCACCGAAGTTAAGCAACATCGGGCCCGGTTAGTACTTGGATGGGTGACCGCCTGGGAACACCGGGGCCCTCCCACAACACCCACACCCCAGTCGCTGAGGACGTCGCCCACCAATCCCTCCAAAGCCCCGACGGCAAGAGTGGTGCATTGCGAAAGTGTTGTGAAAATGCGCGCAGAGTGAAAGTGGGTACGTGTAGCAGTGCCAAAGTGAGAGTGACGTGTGCCAATCATAGCCATACAGTGTCCAGTGCCCAATAGCCAAATAAAGCAGGCAAAAGGAAATGATCAGTTTTTAATTTAGTGCAAAGGATACAAGACGTGTTCCAAGGTAACAGCGAAATGTCAAACAGTGTATTTCATGTAATTAATGTGTTCTCTCGCCATCTCCATTCAAGGTACGTTTTTTTCCCCTCTCTCTCTCTCTCTCTCTCTCTCTCTCTCTCTATCTCTCTCTCTCTCTTCTATAATCATTTTTTTGTTGTTGTTTTGTATGTTTTTTTTTTGTTGTTGTCTGTGTTTATTCCTTTGATGTATCCGTGTGTATAGATATAGTTATATACATTTATAAAGTTCGGCGCATCATGTGCCAAAACGTTGCATACCCCTTTGCGATTTACAAAAATTCTAACTTTAGACATTCTCTGCCCCAAATTTTCCGTGGAACTGTTGCGTCCACTCTCACACAGTACACTAAATAACTTCCCCATTCATCATTTATGCACATAGATGTTCTGGCCCATATTCTCCTTTAGCCTTTGGCAAACACATAGCGAACATGCCAAAATAGGTGTATTCAAATACCATACGGGGGAAAAAAAAAAAACTTAAAATTAATTTAAATTCAATTTATAAAAAAAATCAAAGTAATGCAGTTTCTTTTTTATGTATAAAAAACCATAAACATTGAAGGGAAAAACTTATATAAAGGACACTCAGTGAATAAAAGTGTTGTAACTCAGCCAAGAGACTACTAAAAGAACAATCAGAACTGAAAACGAGAAAATATACAATTTCATGTAAAGATATGTAATTGTTAAAAATTGTAAATAAAAGTTTATATACGTTACAAAAAAAAAAAAAAGGTGCTGTTGGCTCTATCTCATTTTTTAATTTTTGCGTCGCTACACCTGCCTGCCCTCTTTTTCATACTAACTTTCAGGTGTGACAAAGATGCTTCCACAAGCATTTTAAAGTACTGTACTAAACGTAAGACACGAAATTGCAGTAATGAACTCAGTTTGAGCAAGAATGCGCGGAGGAAGAGTGCTAGGAAGTCGTTGGAATTAACGAAACACTACGAATCGACAGATGTGTCCTTGAAACGCGTCAGAGCCAACTGTTTTGTAGCGGCGCTAAATTCGAAAAACTAACTAAATACATAAATTAAAAAAAAAAAAAAAAAAAAACAGCCGTTCTCGTCCGATCACCGAAGATAAGCAACAACGTTAGTATTCGGATCGGCGACCGCCTGGGAACTCTGGCTGTCTTCATTTTTGGCTTTTTTGTCGCTACCCCTGCCAGCCCTCTTTTCATGCTACCTTTCTTGTGTGACGAAGATGCGTCCATACTGATTTTAAACTATCGTAAGATGCGATATTAAGGAACTCCGTTTGAAGAAGAGTGTGCCAAGGAAGATTAGCAAAGTGTGTCTGCAAATAACGAAACAGTATGAAACGACAGAAATGTTGTGAAACACGTCCGGGCATATTGTTTTGTAGCAGTGCACATCTGCAAATTTGTAAACAAAAATTTATCTTTCGCCTCTAGAGGAGATGGATGCTTTGTTGAACCTCCTGTGTCCTCTGTCCGTGTTTTCGCACCTTTCCAGCGCAGCGCTGCTCTACTCTAGTAGCTCCGAACGGCCGCACACGGCGTCTCGGACACGCCGGTTCGGCCCGCGCCCATCTCGCAGATGTTTGTCGTGCTTGTGCGGTCATATGGAGCGCGACCCGAGCGGCAGCGAGCGGCAGTCGAAGCAAAGTCGGGACAAGTCGGGACGGAAGGGGAGGGGACAGGCGAAAATGCACCGCGCAAATTACGCAAATATCTGGAAGCGCGGCGCGTGTCAGCCGGGTGAGAAAGCTTCCGCCGGTCCAGCAGGACACTGCCACACCCCGCGCAGTCCCCCCGACGCCCGGCCCCGCGCCGGATAACAAGAACAAGGTGCGTCTCCCGCGAGTGTCGGAGGCCGCACGCACCAAACGAATGACAGGCGGTGCAACGAGCAGCCGCGCTGTGCGTGTCACCCACGTGGCGGTGGAAGGACGTGCTTTGCGTCAAATGTGCCACGGAAAACGGCGATTGCGTGTGTTGGGAGAAGGGGCGAAGGCTTCCTCTGCCGTGCGGCCACATTATAAGGACGCCAACGGCCATACCATGTTGAATACACCGGTTCTCGTCCGATCACCGAAGTTAAGCAACATCGGGCCCGGTTAGTACTTGGATGGGTGACCGCCTGGGAACACCGGGTGCTGTTGGCTCTATCTCATTTTTTAATTTTTGCGTCGCTACACCTGCCTGCCCTCTTTTTCATACTAACTTTCAGGTGTGACAAAGATGCTTCCACAAGCATTTTAAAGTACTGTACTAAACGTAAGACACGAAATTGCAGTAATGAACTCAGTTTGAGCAAGAATGCGCGGAGGAAGAGTGCTAGGAAGTCGTTGGAATTAACGAAACACTACGAATCGACAGATGTGTCCTTGAAACGCGTCAGAGCCAACTGTTTTGTAGCGGCGCTAAATTCGAAAAACTAACTAAATACATAAATTAAAAAAAAAAAAAAAAAAAAACAGCCGTTCTCGTCCGATCACCGAAGATAAGCAACAACGTTAGTATTCGGATCGGCGACCGCCTGGGAACTCTGGCTGTCTTCATTTTTGGCTTTTTTGTCGCTACCCCTGCCAGCCCTCTTTTCATGCTACCTTTCTTGTGTGACGAAGATGCGTCCATACTGATTTTAAACTATCGTAAGATGCGATATTAAGGAACTCCGTTTGAAGAAGAGTGTGCCAAGGAAGATTAGCAAAGTGTGTCTGCAAATAACGAAACAGTATGAAACGACAGAAATGTTGTGAAACACGTCCGGGCATATTGTTTTGTAGCAGTGCACATCTGCAAATTTGTAAACAAAAATTTATCTTTCGCCTCTAGAGGAGATGGATGCTTTGTTGAACCTCCTGTGTCCTCTGTCCGTGTTTTCGCACCTTTCCAGCGCAGCGCTGCTCTACTCTAGTAGCTCCGAACGGCCGCACACGGCGTCTCGGACACGCCGGTTCGGCCCGCGCCCATCTCGCAGATGTTTGTCGTGCTTGTGCGGTCATATGGAGCGCGACCCGAGCGGCAGCGAGCGGCAGTCGAAGCAAAGTCGGGACAAGTCGGGACGGAAGGGGAGGGGACAGGCGAAAATGCACCGCGCAAATTACGCAAATATCTGGAAGCGCGGCGCGTGTCAGCCGGGTGAGAAAGCTTCCGCCGGTCCAGCAGGACACTGCCACACCCCGCGCAGTCCCCCCGACGCCCGGCCCCGCGCCGGATAACAAGAACAAGGTGCGTCTCCCGCGAGTGTCGGAGGCCGCACGCACCAAACGAATGACAGGCGGTGCAACGAGCAGCCGCGCTGTGCGTGTCACCCACGTGGCGGTGGAAGGACGTGCTTTGCGTCAAATGTGCCACGGAAAACGGCGATTGCGTGTGTTGGGAGAAGGGGCGAAGGCTTCCTCTGCCGTGCGGCCACATTATAAGGACGCCAACGGCCATACCATGTTGAATACACCGGTTCTCGTCCGATCACCGAAGTTAAGCAACATCGGGCCCGGTTAGTACTTGGATGGGTGACCGCCTGGGAACACCGGGTGCTGTTGGCTCTATCTCATTTTTTAATTTTTGCGTCGCTACACCTGCCTGCCCTCTTTTTCATACTAACTTTCAGGTGTGACAAAGATGCTTCCACAAGCATTTTAAAGTACTGTACTAAACGTAAGACACGAAATTGCAGTAATGAACTCAGTTTGAGCAAGAATGCGCGGAGGAAGAGTGCTAGGAAGTCGTTGGAATTAACGAAACACTACGAATCGACAGATGTGTCCTTGAAACGCGTCAGAGCCAACTGTTTTGTAGCGGCGCTAAATTCGAAAAACTAACTAAATACATAAATTAAAAAAAAAAAAAAAAAAAAACAGCCGTTCTCGTCCGATCACCGAAGATAAGCAACAACGTTAGTATTCGGATCGGCGACCGCCTGGGAACTCTGGCTGTCTTCATTTTTGGCTTTTTTGTCGCTACCCCTGCCAGCCCTCTTTTCATGCTACCTTTCTTGTGTGACGAAGATGCGTCCATACTGATTTTAAACTATCGTAAGATGCGATATTAAGGAACTCCGTTTGAAGAAGAGTGTGCCAAGGAAGATTAGCAAAGTGTGTCTGCAAATAACGAAACAGTATGAAACGACAGAAATGTTGTGAAACACGTCCGGGCATATTGTTTTGTAGCAGTGCACATCTGCAAATTTGTAAACAAAAATTTATCTTTCGCCTCTAGAGGAGATGGATGCTTTGTTGAACCTCCTGTGTCCTCTGTCCGTGTTTTCGCACCTTTCCAGCGCAGCGCTGCTCTACTCTAGTAGCTCCGAACGGCCGCACACGGCGTCTCGGACACGCCGGTTCGGCCCGCGCCCATCTCGCAGATGTTTGTCGTGCTTGTGCGGTCATATGGAGCGCGACCCGAGCGGCAGCGAGCGGCAGTCGAAGCAAAGTCGGGACAAGTCGGGACGGAAGGGGAGGGGACAGGCGAAAATGCACCGCGCAAATTACGCAAATATCTGGAAGCGCGGCGCGTGTCAGCCGGGTGAGAAAGCTTCCGCCGGTCCAGCAGGACACTGCCACACCCCGCGCAGTCCCCCCGACGCCCGGCCCCGCGCCGGATAACAAGAACAAGGTGCGTCTCCCGCGAGTGTCGGAGGCCGCACGCACCAAACGAATGACAGGCGGTGCAACGAGCAGCCGCGCTGTGCGTGTCACCCACGTGGCGGTGGAAGGACGTGCTTTGCGTCAAATGTGCCACGGAAAACGGCGATTGCGTGTGTTGGGAGAAGGGGCGAAGGCTTCCTCTGCCGTGCGGCCACATTATAAGGACGCCAACGGCCATACCATGTTGAATACACCGGTTCTCGTCCGATCACCGAAGTTAAGCAACATCGGGCCCGGTTAGTACTTGGATGGGTGACCGCCTGGGAACACCGGGTGCTGTTGGCTCTATCTCATCTTTTAATTTTTGCGTCGCTACACCTGCCTGCCCTCTTTTTCATACTAACTTTCAGGTGTGACAAAGATGCTTCCACAAGCATTTTAAAGTACTGTACTAAACGTAAGACACGAAATTGCAGTAATGAACTCAGTTTGAGCAAGAATGCGCGGAGGAAGAGTGCTAGGAAGTCGTTGGAATTAACGAAACACTACGAATCGACAGATGTGTCCTTGAAACGCGTCAGAGCCAACTGTTTTGTAGCGGCGCTAAATTCGAAAAACTAACTAAATACATAAATTAAAAAAAAAAAAAAAAAAAACAGCCGTTCTCGTCCGATCACCGAAGATAAGCAACAACGTTAGTATTCGGATCGGCGACCGCCTGGGAACTCTGGCTGTCTTCATTTTTGGCTTTTTTGTCGCTACCCCTGCCAGCCCTCTTTTCATGCTACCTTTCTTGTGTGACGAAGATGCGTCCATACTGATTTTAAACTATCGTAAGATGCGATATTAAGGAACTCCGTTTGAAGAAGAGTGTGCCAAGGAAGATTAGCAAAGTGTGTCTGCAAATAACGAAACAGTATGAAACGACAGAAATGTTGTGAAACACGTCCGGGCATATTGTTTTGTAGCAGTGCACATCTGCAAATTTGTAAACAAAAATTTATCTTTCGCCTCTAGAGGAGATGGATGCTTTGTTGAACCTCCTGTGTCCTCTGTCCGTGTTTTCGCACCTTTCCAGCGCAGCGCTGCTCTACTCTAGTAGCTCCGAACGGCCGCACACGGCGTCTCGGACACGCCGGTTCGGCCCGCGCCCATCTCGCAGATGTTTGTCGTGCTTGTGCGGTCATATGGAGCGCGACCCGAGCGGCAGCGAGCGGCAGTCGAAGCAAAGTCGGGACAAGTCGGGACGGAAGGGGAGGGGACAGGCGAAAATGCACCGCGCAAATTACGCAAATATCTGGAAGCGCGGCGCGTGTCAGCCGGGTGAGAAAGCTTCCGCCGGTCCAGCAGGACACTGCCACACCCCGCGCAGTCCCCCCGACGCCCGGCCCCGCGCCGGATAACAAGAACAAGGTGCGTCTCCCGCGAGTGTCGGAGGCCGCACGCACCAAACGAATGACAGGCGGTGCAACGAGCAGCCGCGCTGTGCGTGTCACCCACGTGGCGGTGGAAGGACGTGCTTTGCGTCAAATGTGCCACGGAAAACGGCGATTGCGTGTGTTGGGAGAAGGGGCGAAGGCTTCCTCTGCCGTGCGGCCACATTATAAGGACGCCAACGGCCATACCATGTTGAATACACCGGTTCTCGTCCGATCACCGAAGTTAAGCAACATCGGGCCCGGTTAGTACTTGGATGGGTGACCGCCTGGGAACACCGGCCCTCTTTTTCATACTAACTTTCAGGTGTGACAAAGATGCTTCCACAAGCATTTTAAAGTACTGTACTAAACGTAAGACACGAAATTGCAGTAATGAACTCAGTTTGAGCAAGAATGCGCGGAGGAAGAGTGCTAGGAAGTCGTTGGAATTAACGAAACACTACGAATCGACAGATGTGTCCTTGAAACGCGTCAGAGCCAACTGTTTTGTAGCGGCGCTAAATTCGAAAAACTAACTAAATACATAAATTAAAAAAAAAAAAAAAAAAACAGCCGTTCTCGTCCGATCACCGAAGATAAGCAACAACGTTAGTATTCGGATCGGCGACCGCCTGGGAACTCTGGCTGTCTTCATTTTTGGCTTTTTTGTCGCTACCCCTGCCAGCCCTCTTTTCATGCTACCTTTCTTGTGTGACGAAGATGCGTCCATACTGATTTTAAACTATCGTAAGATGCGATATTAAGGAACTCCGTTTGAAGAAGAGTGTGCCAAGGAAGATTAGCAAAGTGTGTCTGCAAATAACGAAACAGTATGAAACGACAGAAATGTTGTGAAACACGTCCGGGCATATTGTTTTGTAGCAGTGCACATCTGCAAATTTGTAAACAAAAATTTATCTTTCGCCTCTAGAGGAGATGGATGCTTTGTTGAACCTCCTGTGTCCTCTGTCCGTGTTTTCGCACCTTTCCAGCGCAGCGCTGCTCTACTCTAGTAGCTCCGAACGGCCGCACACGGCGTCTCGGACACGCCGGTTCGGCCCGCGCCCATCTCGCAGATGTTTGTCGTGCTTGTGCGGTCATATGGAGCGCGACCCGAGCGGCAGCGAGCGGCAGTCGAAGCAAAGTCGGGACAAGTCGGGACGGAAGGGGAGGGGACAGGCGAAAATGCACCGCGCAAATTACGCAAATATCTGGAAGCGCGGCGCGTGTCAGCCGGGTGAGAAAGCTTCCGCCGGTCCAGCAGGACACTGCCACACCCCGCGCAGTCCCCCCGACGCCCGGCCCCGCGCCGGATAACAAGAACAAGGTGCGTCTCCCGCGAGTGTCGGAGGCCGCACGCACCAAACGAATGACAGGCGGTGCAACGAGCAGCCGCGCTGTGCGTGTCACCCACGTGGCGGTGGAAGGACGTGCTTTGCGTCAAATGTGCCACGGAAAACGGCGATTGCGTGTGTTGGGAGAAGGGGCGAAGGCTTCCTCTGCCGTGCGGCCACATTATAAGGACGCCAACGGCCATACCATGTTGAATACACCGGTTCTCGTCCGATCACCGAAGTTAAGCAACATCGGGCCCGGTTAGTACTTGGATGGGTGACCGCCTGGGAACACCGAAAAAAAAAAAAGGTGCTGTTGGCTCTATCTCATTTTTTAATTTTTGCGTCGCTACACCTGCCTGCCCTCTTTTTCATACTAACTTTCAGGTGTGACAAAGATGCTTCCACAAGCATTTTAAAGTACTGTACTAAACGTAAGACACGAAATTGCAGTAATGAACTCAGTTTGAGCAAGAATGCGCGGAGGAAGAGTGCTAGGAAGTCGTTGGAATTAACGAAACACTACGAATCGACAGATGTGTCCTTGAAACGCGTCAGAGCCAACTGTTTTGTAGCGGCGCTAAATTCGAAAAACTAACTAAATACATAAATTAAAAAAAAAAAAAAAAAAAAACAGCCGTTCTCGTCCGATCACCGAAGATAAGCAACAACGTTAGTATTCGGATCGGCGACCGCCTGGGAACTCTGGCTGTCTTCATTTTTGGCTTTTTTGTCGCTACCCCTGCCAGCCCTCTTTTCATGCTACCTTTCTTGTGTGACGAAGATGCGTCCATACTGATTTTAAACTATCGTAAGATGCGATATTAAGGAACTCCGTTTGAAGAAGAGTGTGCCAAGGAAGATTAGCAAAGTGTGTCTGCAAATAACGAAACAGTATGAAACGACAGAAATGTTGTGAAACACGTCCGGGCATATTGTTTTGTAGCAGTGCACATCTGCAAATTTGTAAACAAAAATTTATCTTTCGCCTCTAGAGGAGATGGATGCTTTGTTGAACCTCCTGTGTCCTCTGTCCGTGTTTTCGCACCTTTCCAGCGCAGCGCTGCTCTACTCTAGTAGCTCCGAACGGCCGCACACGGCGTCTCGGACACGCCGGTTCGGCCCGCGCCCATCTCGCAGATGTTTGTCGTGCTTGTGCGGTCATATGGAGCGCGACCCGAGCGGCAGCGAGCGGCAGTCGAAGCAAAGTCGGGACAAGTCGGGACGGAAGGGGAGGGGACAGGCGAAAATGCACCGCGCAAATTACGCAAATATCTGGAAGCGCGGCGCGTGTCAGCCGGGTGAGAAAGCTTCCGCCGGTCCAGCAGGACACTGCCACACCCCGCGCAGTCCCCCCGACGCCCGGCCCCGCGCCGGATAACAAGAACAAGGTGCGTCTCCCGCGAGTGTCGGAGGCCGCACGCACCAAACGAATGACAGGCGGTGCAACGAGCAGCCGCGCTGTGCGTGTCACCCACGTGGCGGTGGAAGGACGTGCTTTGCGTCAAATGTGCCACGGAAAACGGCGATTGCGTGTGTTGGGAGAAGGGGCGAAGGCTTCCTCTGCCGTGCGGCCACATTATAAGGACGCCAACGGCCATACCATGTTGAATACACCGGTTCTCGTCCGATCACCGAAGTTAAGCAACATCGGGCCCGGTTAGTACTTGGATGGGTGACCGCCTGGGAACACCGGGTGCTGTTGGCTCTATCTCATTTTTTAATTTTTGCGTCGCTACACCTGCCTGCCCTCTTTTTCATACTAACTTTCAGGTGTGACAAAGATGCTTCCACAAGCATTTTAAAGTACTGTACTAAACGTAAGACACGAAATTGCAGTAATGAACTCAGTTTGAGCAAGAATGCGCGGAGGAAGAGTGCTAGGAAGTCGTTGGAATTAACGAAACACTACGAATCGACAGATGTGTCCTTGAAACGCGTCAGAGCCAACTGTTTTGTAGCGGCGCTAAATTCGAAAAACTAACTAAATACATAAATTAAAAAAAAAAAAAAAAAAAAACAGCCGTTCTCGTCCGATCACCGAAGATAAGCAACAACGTTAGTATTCGGATCGGCGACCGCCTGGGAACTCTGGCTGTCTTCATTTTTGGCTTTTTTGTCGCTACCCCTGCCAGCCCTCTTTTCATGCTACCTTTCTTGTGTGACGAAGATGCGTCCATACTGATTTTAAACTATCGTAAGATGCGATATTAAGGAACTCCGTTTGAAGAAGAGTGTGCCAAGGAAGATTAGCAAAGTGTGTCTGCAAATAACGAAACAGTATGAAACGACAGAAATGTTGTGAAACACGTCCGGGCATATTGTTTTGTAGCAGTGCACATCTGCAAATTTGTAAACAAAAATTTATCTTTCGCCTCTAGAGGAGATGGATGCTTTGTTGAACCTCCTGTGTCCTCTGTCCGTGTTTTCGCACCTTTCCAGCGCAGCGCTGCTCTACTCTAGTAGCTCCGAACGGCCGCACACGGCGTCTCGGACACGCCGGTTCGGCCCGCGCCCATCTCGCAGATGTTTGTCGTGCTTGTGCGGTCATATGGAGCGCGACCCGAGCGGCAGCGAGCGGCAGTCGAAGCAAAGTCGGGACAAGTCGGGACGGAAGGGGAGGGGACAGGCGAAAATGCACCGCGCAAATTACGCAAATATCTGGAAGCGCGGCGCGTGTCAGCCGGGTGAGAAAGCTTCCGCCGGTCCAGCAGGACACTGCCACACCCCGCGCAGTCCCCCCGACGCCCGGCCCCGCGCCGGATAACAAGAACAAGGTGCGTCTCCCGCGAGTGTCGGAGGCCGCACGCACCAAACGAATGACAGGCGGTGCAACGAGCAGCCGCGCTGTGCGTGTCACCCACGTGGCGGTGGAAGGACGTGCTTTGCGTCAAATGTGCCACGGAAAACGGCGATTGCGTGTGTTGGGAGAAGGGGCGAAGGCTTCCTCTGCCGTGCGGCCACATTATAAGGACGCCAACGGCCATACCATGTTGAATACACCGGTTCTCGTCCGATCACCGAAGTTAAGCAACATCGGGCCCGGTTAGTACTTGGCTGGCTGCCCGCCTGGCAACACCTCGGTGCCGAGCGAGCAGTGTTTACCTCGTGCGACTGGGCCGGCGGCGCCTCGCGTGTCGTCTGCTTCTTCTGCCTTGTGGCTGTATTTCTACCTGACTGTAAGTAATGGAAATGATTTACGATGATAGTGAGGAAAGGCAGAATAACGTCCAATGTGAATTTGATCGTTCAGTTGATAAACCTTCGGCCTTTGAGATTCACCGTTGGATATTAGAGGACTTGATGTTACGGCATGATGACGTTCTTGGCATACAGTTTGATACGTTCCTTAATTCAGTGTTTTTAAAATTGAGATCTCCTGACATGTGTGATACTGTTGTGTCTGTCAATGACGGTGTGCGTAAATTTCGACATCTTGACGGTAAAATTAGTAATGTGACTGTGTCGCACGCCGGCTTCGGCGTTAGGCAAATTCGTATCTTTAACCTGCCCTTTGAAATACGTAATGATACCATTTCACGTTATTTGCGGCCGTACGGTACCGTTTTGTCAGTGATTAAGGAAAAGTGGTCCTCCGCCTATTTGTTTCAAGTCGAAAACGGTGTGAGGAGTGTGAAAATGGTTGTCAGACAGCACATTCCGTCATTTATTTTGGTCAACGGCCACCGTGCGTTTGTGACTTATAGTGGACAGCCTCAAACTTGTTCATTTTGTAGTGGCGTTGGTCATTACCGGCAAGATTGTCCTAAACGTAAACGGCCTGCTCAATTACCGATTGACGATGGTTTGCGCGGGGCCAGCTTTGCCTCTGTCGCTGCTACGGTCTTAGGTACAGCCCCCCCCGCACCCGCGCGCCGCGTGGCCGATGCTACCCTAGCTGACGCCGCGGTTGCCATGGATGTGTCCACTCCCGATTGTGACCTTGCTTCTGTGTCTGCTGTTTCCGCGCCTGCTACGGCTACCGTGCAGGCTGACGAAAATTTGTCTTTACCACTTGTTTCACTTGCGTCTGTGTCCGACCGCACGCCCGCGTCGGCGACTGCTGTCGTGTCGGAACCTGGTTCCCAGCCTGTTACGGTACCGGAATTTTCTGATACGTTGACTGCCTCGGTTGACGTGGCTGCCAGTGCTACTGTTAGCTCTGCTGCCGTGGAGTCGCAGGAATTTTTTGCGGCTCCGAAACCGCGGCGTGATGAATTTCCGTCTCGCAGTTCTAGCAGGCAACGTGCTCGTAGTGTCGGTCGGTCGCCTTCCTCTGACAGGGGGTTTACCCGACCCGACCGCAGTCCGTCTCCAGTTGACCGTTCGCCCGCCGGTTCCCGGCAGTCGCGAGTTGGTCGGCAAGACTCACAACAGCGTGCCGCGCGTCGGGACCTAGACCGTGAGCGGCGGCCGTCTCCGGCTTCCGGCTCCGGGCGTCCGACACAGCAATCGCGACCCCAACAGCGTGCCGCTTCTCGCCATCCGCCGCCTGACGACCTCACCGTGGCCGATCAGAAGCGTGATGTCGCTGTTCGACATTTACGAACCGTTTTAAGTCAGCCGCCTACTGGTGACGATTCGGCAATGCCGGCCGATACGGCTTTGGCTGTAGCGCCGCCGCAATTGCCGACAAAACGGAAGGCTGAAGACACCCACCAGCGTCGTGTCTGTCCTTCTGCCCCCGAGCGAGTGCCGGCTTCTTCTCCCGACGTGGAGATGCCCGTTGCTGCTCCTTTGTCGGTAGCTTCCGGTGGCACAGATTCTGGGACCGCGCCCGCCCCCACTCCCGTGTACCCCACTGAGTGGGCGGCGGATGTGGAAGGCGGTGAGACTTAGTGGATTCTTTGTTGTCCCCTAATCCAGTTGACGGGAACTACTCCCGTCTTTTAGAGAACCTTTTACCCTTCCTTGGTGGCCGGAATTCCGTCCATGTTGCTGTCTGTTTTTACCATAAGGAGCCTTTTGTGCATGTGTATTTTACTTGTGTCTGGGGCCTGAGCATTGTTCGTGGCATATCTTATTTCTCAATGTTATTCTCTGTTGTTCCCTCCTCCAGTTGCCGGGAATTCCTCCCGTCGTTTTGGAGGTCATTTTACTCCTTTTGGTGGCTGAAATTCCGTCCAATGTCTGCTGTCTGTTTTTAACTGAGGAGTTTTTTTTGTGCTTGTATATTTTAATTGTGTATGGAGCCTGAGCGTTGTTCGTGGAATGTTTTAACTCTCAATGTTAACAAGTTGAGTAATCCGCACAAGTTGTCGGCTTTGCACACTTTTTTACATGACTCCCGCTGTCATGTGGCATTTTTACAGGAAGTTACGCGTCAGGCTCTGTTGTTTTTACTTGACTCTTCTGATTTTACTGTCGTTGATAATATCATGTCCGACGAACAGACTGGTACTGCTATCTTAATTCGTCCTGAATTTGATGTTAGCAATATTGAAATATTGCCAAATGGCCGCGCTATAGCATGTACCGTCAATGGTTTCGCCTTTGTTAATGTATACGCTCATGCCGGTGACAAGCCAGCGCGGAATAAATTTTATGGTCAGGATCTCTGTCCACTTCTCCATCGTAATCATACTGACTTAGTGATCGGTGGTGATTTTAATGCTGTGATTGATGGTCATGATCAGGAGCCGCGTCCTAACTGGTGCCAGGAATTGCGTACGTTGGTTGACAGCTTTCGGCTCCGCGACACGTGGCGTGTGCTGCATCCGGACGAGACGCATTTCACCCACTTTTACGCCACCGGTCACAGTCGATTAGACAGGATCTATGTGTCTTCGCCGCTCGCCGCTCACGTCCGGAAGGCGGACGTGTTGCCGGTTATTTTTTCTGACCATTGCGGTTACATGTGTCAACTTCTCCTGCCGCGTGCGCGCCCTACTCGGCGCAGCAATATTTGGAAATTTAACTGTAGCCTTTTGGACGATGCCAGTCTCACGTCTCAATTTACTGCGTTGTGGCGCAAGCTCTTGCGTGGTAAAGGCGATGACGGCAGTACTATCGGGTGGTGGGTGGCGGTCGCCAAGCCGGCTATTCGGCGTTTTTTAATCGATTTTAGCCGCGATGCGGCGCATTGGCGTCGGTCGACGGCACGTTTTTACCAGGACTGTTTAAAGGATATCGCTCAGCGCGTCGCAACGTCACCTGAGTTGCTTCCGGTTTTTAATCAGTTCAAAGCCAAGCTCCTCGATGATCTTCGTCGGAAGGGTGTTGGGGCTATCGCGCGGAGCCAACCGGTGGGTGACGTGGAAGGGGAACCGCTCTCTCTCTACCACCTGAGCAGGGAGCGCCGGCGGCGCGAGCGGTTGGCAATCCGTAAATGGATCCAGCGAGATGGCACGTCCACTTCCGATGGTGCGGCCATTGAGCGGGAAGTTCACGAGCATTTTGCGACGCTTTTCCGAGAGGTGGACGTCAACGCCGGGGCGCTGCGCGATTTTTTGCAGAGGGTCCCACGTGTGTTAACACGACAAGATAGAGCCATTTTAAATGAACCTTTTACCCTTGATGACCTAACTACAGCTGTGAAACGGAGTCCTAGGGGCCGGTCCCCTGGACTGGACGGAATTCCTGCCGAATTTTACTTGAAATTTTTCAGTCTTTTCAGTGATGTTTTAATTGCCATTATGAATGAGATCCATAACGGCGTTGCTATTCCTGCGGAATTTTCAGAAGGGCGCATTGCTCTCGTTCCGAAATCGGCCGCAACACCAAATCTCGACAATGTCCGTCCTATAACCTTGCTGAACGCCGACTATAAAATTATAGCGCGGTGTATCACGCACAGGTTGACGAACGTTATGCCAAAGGTGGTGAGTGAACATCAGACTTGCGCTGTCAGGGACCGTAACATATTCGATGCTGTTCTGGCGTACCGGGATTGTATCGGATATGTTAAAAGTCACAGGCTCCGGACGGCTGCGATAATGCTGGTCGACTTCAAAAACGCTTTCGATCGGATTAGTCACACCTATCTGCGGCGGGTCTTGGTCGGTTTCGGATTTGGTTCTAAACTGACGACGATGGTGCACAATATTTTAAGGAATGCCACGTCACGGGTTGTAATAAACGGAACTCCCAGTCGTGTTATACCTATTAGCCGATCAGTTCGCCAGGGCTGCCCCTTGTCTATGTCACTCTTCGCTTTGGCGTTGGATCCGCTCCTCCGCTGTATCGCCCAGGAATGCCGGGGCATACGCATAGGTGACGATCAGCTGATCTGTAGAGCGTATGCCGACGACCTCGGCGTGTTCCTCGATCAGCCAGAGGACATTGACAGGTTACATGGTGTTCTGCAGCGATTTGAGAGGGCAACGGGGGCTATCGTTAATCCTCGGAAAACTGTTTTACTCCCCCTTACACCTCGCCTGCGTACTGTTCGCGGCGACTGGTTTTGTGTCAAGCAACGGCAGACTGTCCTTGGTGTCATTCTGACCGACAATACGCAGCGTATGGAAGCTCTTAATTGGCGGTCCACGCTGTATAAGGTCAGGGCCGTTGCGAAACTGTATGCCTCTAGGAACTTGGCGCTCCGTCAACGAGTGGCCCTTATCAACACGCAGATTTTGGCCAAAGCGTGGTATCTAGCACAAGTCCTACCTGTGCCGAAACAACTGGAACGGGCCATTCAACAGGCGGTCTATTGGTTGCTGTGGAAGGGTGACATCTTTAAAGTCTCCCTGGCCACCTGCACCTTGAGTCTGACGGAGGGGGGGCTGGGTTTCGTTGATTTTCGCAACAAATGTGCGGCACTCTTCGTGAAGCGGACTACCGTGGTGCTTGACAAGGGGCCGTGCAGTCCGACGGCTGCTTTATTCCATGCCTATCGCCCACCATCGGTGGTTGCTCCGGTCTCGGTCAGTCATATTCCGTACACGTTGAACTTTGTCCGCCGGTATTATGTGTATAACAGTTACCTGGTGCTCGGTGATGTCCGTGCGTGCAATGTCGGTGACGTTGTGCGCGCTCTTCAGGGATCGCCAAGTAGGAATAAATGGGAGTATCGGCTACCTCAGCACGACTGGAGGATGGTGTGGCGGAACCTTGCCGCCGCCGTTATTCCGCCCCATGTTCACGGAACATGGTATAAAGTGGTCAACCGCACATTTCCGACTAATGCTAAGCTGCACTCAATCGATCTGATTTCTTCGGGAGTCTGTGATGCGTGTCCTGAGGAGGACACCATCGAACACCGATTCGACTGTCGGAAATTCCGTGATGTCTGGGATATTGCGTGTGACATGGTGCGTCTAATCAACAGAGTGGACAGGCGGCAGGTGACAGCTTTGGACGCCATCGTGCCTCAGTGTGCGGCTTATCCGGCCACCAAACGGAATGCAACTCTTTGGATTTTGGGACACACGGTTTTTTGTATTTTCACCCTGAAATTGACTACTGCCGTCGACTTTCTGTCTTACCTGTGGGCGGAACATCGTCTGACCCTTGGTCGACCGGCTTATTCCTCGACTTTCGCCAATTTTTTGCATGTTGCCCTGGCCCATGCATTCACTAAATTGTCACTTACCTGATACGACTACATACCCGATCTTGACATTTTTACCTTTTCTGTCTGATACTACTGCCAATATTCCTCTTGGCGTGTTATGACGAACCCTTGCTTACCAACGGACTTCCTCTCTTGGATAATGATTTTATGGCATGGTAAAGTTGTGTTTCTAATCGGCCGTACATTAACGAAAACGTACACATGACCTACAGTTATGTGAACGGTGTTTTGTCCGTCAAAAGTTCTTTTCTGTTTGCTTTACTTTCTGTTCCTCCTTTATTTCTTTCTTGTTATTTGTTCTTTTCTCGCGGCGGCTGAGGGGGCCGTGTCGCGGTGATCATTTATCACGGTCGGTGTGTGTCTGAATGTGGGACTTTTTCCTATTGCTGTGCGTCGACGGTTGTTTTCTTCTCCATGTACCATCCGTCGACCGTTAGTGGGGACATATTTTCTTCGGACTTTAATTTACTTTCATTTCTCTTCCGGTGGATTCAGTTTTGTGGCGGATGCCACCTGCCTGTTGCTTTGGCAGGTTGTCGTTGCTGTGGATCACTGTCCCGGCAAGCTGCACCGGCGTCCAGAGGCCAATTTTGTTTCTCCTATTTGTACTGAAGTCTGGGCGGCGGCTTCCCTTGCATTTCTTTTTTTGTATTGGAGGATGCACGTTCTTTTCTGTTCCTTGTCCTGGAAGCACACAGCACATACCCACGCCGGCACACCTCGCCGATGAAGGCACATTGGGGGGCCTTCCCCCGCGTCCCTTGCAGAAGTCAACGGCACCTTTTTAGCTGGAGAAGCTCGCCGAGGGATGGCGTTTTTGTGGAGAGCGAAAAGGCCGGGCTATAAGGGGAGATGGGAGGCCCATTAAAAAAAAAAAAAAAAAAAAGGTGCTGTTGGCTCTATCTCATTTTTTAATTTTTGCGTCGCTACACCTGCCTGCCCTCTTTTTCATACTAACTTTCAGGTGTGACAAAGATGCTTCCACAAGCATTTTAAAGTACTGTACTAAACGTAAGACACGAAATTGCAGTAATGAACTCAGTTTGAGCAAGAATGCGCGGAGGAAGAGTGCTAGGAAGTCGTTGGAATTAACGAAACACTACGAATCGACAGATGTGTCCTTGAAACGCGTCAGAGCCAACTGTTTTGTAGCGGCGCTAAATTCGAAAAACTAACTAAATACATAAATTAAAAAAAAAAAAAAAAAACAGCCGTTCTCGTCCGATCACCGAAGATAAGCAACAACGTTAGTATTCGGATCGGCGACCGCCTGGGAACTCTGGCTGTCTTCATTTTTGGCTTTTTTGTCGCTACCCCTGCCAGCCCTCTTTTCATGCTACCTTTCTTGTGTGACGAAGATGCGTCCATACTGATTTTAAACTATCGTAAGATGCGATATTAAGGAACTCCGTTTGAAGAAGAGTGTGCCAAGGAAGATTAGCAAAGTGTGTCTGCAAATAACGAAACAGTATGAAACGACAGAAATGTTGTGAAACACGTCCGGGCATATTGTTTTGTAGCAGTGCACATCTGCAAATTTGTAAACAAAAATTTATCTTTCGCCTCTAGAGGAGATGGATGCTTTGTTGAACCTCCTGTGTCCTCTGTCCGTGTTTTCGCACCTTTCCAGCGCAGCGCTGCTCTACTCTAGTAGCTCCGAACGGCCGCACACGGCGTCTCGGACACGCCGGTTCGGCCCGCGCCCATCTCGCAGATGTTTGTCGTGCTTGTGCGGTCATATGGAGCGCGACCCGAGCGGCAGCGAGCGGCAGTCGAAGCAAAGTCGGGACAAGTCGGGACGGAAGGGGAGGGGACAGGCGAAAATGCACCGCGCAAATTACGCAAATATCTGGAAGCGCGGCGCGTGTCAGCCGGGTGAGAAAGCTTCCGCCGGTCCAGCAGGACACTGCCACACCCCGCGCAGTCCCCCCGACGCCCGGCCCCGCGCCGGATAACAAGAACAAGGTGCGTCTCCCGCGAGTGTCGGAGGCCGCACGCACCAAACGAATGACAGGCGGTGCAACGAGCAGCCGCGCTGTGCGTGTCACCCACGTGGCGGTGGAAGGACGTGCTTTGCGTCAAATGTGCCACGGAAAACGGCGATTGCGTGTGTTGGGAGAAGGGGCGAAGGCTTCCTCTGCCGTGCGGCCACATTATAAGGACGCCAACGGCCATACCATGTTGAATACACCGGTTCTCGTCCGATCACCGAAGTTAAGCAACATCGGGCCCGGTTAGTACTTGGATGGGTGACCGCCTGGGAACACCGGGGCCCTCCCACAACACCCACACCCCAGTCGCTGAGGACGTCGCCCACCAATCCCTCCAAAGCCCCGACGGCAAGAGTGGTGCATTGCGAAAGTGTTGTGAAAATGCGCGCAGAGTGAAAGTGGGTACGTGTAGCAGTGCCAAAGTGAGAGTGACGTGTGCCAATCATAGCCATACAGTGTCCAGTGCCCAATAGCCAAATAAAGCAGGCAAAAGGAAATGATCAGTTTTTAATTTAGTGCAAAGGATACAAGACGTGTTCCAAGGTAACAGCGAAATGTCAAACAGTGTATTTCATGTAATTAATGTGTTCTCTCGCCATCTCCATTCAAGGTACGTTTTTTTCCCCTCTCTCTCTCTCTCTCTCTCTCTCTCTCTCTCTATCTCTCTCTCTCTCTTCTATAATCATTTTTTTGTTGTTGTTTTGTATGTTTTTTTTTTGTTGTTGTCTGTGTTTATTCCTTTGATGTATCCGTGTGTATAGATATAGTTATATACATTTATAAAGTTCGGCGCATCATGTGCCAAAACGTTGCATACCCCTTTGCGATTTACAAAAATTCTAACTTTAGACATTCTCTGCCCCAAATTTTCCGTGGAACTGTTGCGTCCACTCTCACACAGTACACTAAATAACTTCCCCATTCATCATTTATGCACATAGATGTTCTGGCCCATATTCTCCTTTAGCCTTTGGCAAACACATAGCGAACATGCCAAAATAGGTGTATTCAAATACCATACGGGGGAAAAAAAAAAAAACTTAAAATTAATTTAAATTCAATTTATAAAAAAAATCAAAGTAATGCAGTTTCTTTTTTATGTATAAAAAACCATAAACATTGAAGGGAAAAACTTATATAAAGGACACTCAGTGAATAAAAGTGTTGTAACTCAGCCAAGAGACTACTAAAAGAACAATCAGAACTGAAAACGAGAAAATATACAATTTCATGTAAAGATATGTAATTGTTAAAAATTGTAAATAAAAGTTTATATACGTTACAAAAAAAAAAAAAAGGTGCTGTTGGCTCTATCTCATTTTTTAATTTTTGCGTCGCTACACCTGCCTGCCCTCTTTTTCATACTAACTTTCAGGTGTGACAAAGATGCTTCCACAAGCATTTTAAAGTACTGTACTAAACGTAAGACACGAAATTGCAGTAATGAACTCAGTTTGAGCAAGAATGCGCGGAGGAAGAGTGCTAGGAAGTCGTTGGAATTAACGAAACACTACGAATCGACAGATGTGTCCTTGAAACGCGTCAGAGCCAACTGTTTTGTAGCGGCGCTAAATTCGAAAAACTAACTAAATACATAAATTAAAAAAAAAAAAAAAAAAAAACAGCCGTTCTCGTCCGATCACCGAAGATAAGCAACAACGTTAGTATTCGGATCGGCGACCGCCTGGGAACTCTGGCTGTCTTCATTTTTGGCTTTTTTGTCGCTACCCCTGCCAGCCCTCTTTTCATGCTACCTTTCTTGTGTGACGAAGATGCGTCCATACTGATTTTAAACTATCGTAAGATGCGATATTAAGGAACTCCGTTTGAAGAAGAGTGTGCCAAGGAAGATTAGCAAAGTGTGTCTGCAAATAACGAAACAGTATGAAACGACAGAAATGTTGTGAAACACGTCCGGGCATATTGTTTTGTAGCAGTGCACATCTGCAAATTTGTAAACAAAAATTTATCTTTCGCCTCTAGAGGAGATGGATGCTTTGTTGAACCTCCTGTGTCCTCTGTCCGTGTTTTCGCACCTTTCCAGCGCAGCGCTGCTCTACTCTAGTAGCTCCGAACGGCCGCACACGGCGTCTCGGACACGCCGGTTCGGCCCGCGCCCATCTCGCAGATGTTTGTCGTGCTTGTGCGGTCATATGGAGCGCGACCCGAGCGGCAGCGAGCGGCAGTCGAAGCAAAGTCGGGACAAGTCGGGACGGAAGGGGAGGGGACAGGCGAAAATGCACCGCGCAAATTACGCAAATATCTGGAAGCGCGGCGCGTGTCAGCCGGGTGAGAAAGCTTCCGCCGGTCCAGCAGGACACTGCCACACCCCGCGCAGTCCCCCCGACGCCCGGCCCCGCGCCGGATAACAAGAACAAGGTGCGTCTCCCGCGAGTGTCGGAGGCCGCACGCACCAAACGAATGACAGGCGGTGCAACGAGCAGCCGCGCTGTGCGTGTCACCCACGTGGCGGTGGAAGGACGTGCTTTGCGTCAAATGTGCCACGGAAAACGGCGATTGCGTGTGTTGGGAGAAGGGGCGAAGGCTTCCTCTGCCGTGCGGCCACATTATAAGGACGCCAACGGCCATACCATGTTGAATACACCGGTTCTCGTCCGATCACCGAAGTTAAGCAACATCGGGCCCGGTTAGTACTTGGATGGGTGACCGCCTGGGAACACCGGGTGCTGTTGGCTCTATCTCATTTTTTAATTTTTGCGTCGCTACACCTGCCTGCCCTCTTTTTCATACTAACTTTCAGGTGTGACAAAGATGCTTCCACAAGCATTTTAAAGTACTGTACTAAACGTAAGACACGAAATTGCAGTAATGAACTCAGTTTGAGCAAGAATGCGCGGAGGAAGAGTGCTAGGAAGTCGTTGGAATTAACGAAACACTACGAATCGACAGATGTGTCCTTGAAACGCGTCAGAGCCAACTGTTTTGTAGCGGCGCTAAATTCGAAAAACTAACTAAATACATAAATTAAAAAAAAAAAAAAAAAAACAGCCGTTCTCGTCCGATCACCGAAGATAAGCAACAACGTTAGTATTCGGATCGGCGACCGCCTGGGAACTCTGGCTGTCTTCATTTTTGGCTTTTTTGTCGCTACCCCTGCCAGCCCTCTTTTCATGCTACCTTTCTTGTGTGACGAAGATGCGTCCATACTGATTTTAAACTATCGTAAGATGCGATATTAAGGAACTCCGTTTGAAGAAGAGTGTGCCAAGGAAGATTAGCAAAGTGTGTCTGCAAATAACGAAACAGTATGAAACGACAGAAATGTTGTGAAACACGTCCGGGCATATTGTTTTGTAGCAGTGCACATCTGCAAATTTGTAAACAAAAATTTATCTTTCGCCTCTAGAGGAGATGGATGCTTTGTTGAACCTCCTGTGTCCTCTGTCCGTGTTTTCGCACCTTTCCAGCGCAGCGCTGCTCTACTCTAGTAGCTCCGAACGGCCGCACACGGCGTCTCGGACACGCCGGTTCGGCCCGCGCCCATCTCGCAGATGTTTGTCGTGCTTGTGCGGTCATATGGAGCGCGACCCGAGCGGCAGCGAGCGGCAGTCGAAGCAAAGTCGGGACAAGTCGGGACGGAAGGGGAGGGGACAGGCGAAAATGCACCGCGCAAATTACGCAAATATCTGGAAGCGCGGCGCGTGTCAGCCGGGTGAGAAAGCTTCCGCCGGTCCAGCAGGACACTGCCACACCCCGCGCAGTCCCCCCGACGCCCGGCCCCGCGCCGGATAACAAGAACAAGGTGCGTCTCCCGCGAGTGTCGGAGGCCGCACGCACCAAACGAATGACAGGCGGTGCAACGAGCAGCCGCGCTGTGCGTGTCACCCACGTGGCGGTGGAAGGACGTGCTTTGCGTCAAATGTGCCACGGAAAACGGCGATTGCGTGTGTTGGGAGAAGGGGCGAAGGCTTCCTCTGCCGTGCGGCCACATTATAAGGACGCCAACGGCCATACCATGTTGAATACACCGGTTCTCGTCCGATCACCGAAGTTAAGCAACATCGGGCCCGGTTAGTACTTGGATGGGTGACCGCCTGGGAACACCGGGTGCTGTTGGCTCTATCTCATTTTTTAATTTTTGCGTCGCTACACCTGCCTGCCCTCTTTTTCATACTAACTTTCAGGTGTGACAAAGATGCTTCCACAAGCATTTTAAAGTACTGTACTAAACGTAAGACACGAAATTGCAGTAATGAACTCAGTTTGAGCAAGAATGCGCGGAGGAAGAGTGCTAGGAAGTCGTTGGAATTAACGAAACACTACGAATCGACAGATGTGTCCTTGAAACGCGTCAGAGCCAACTGTTTTGTAGCGGCGCTAAATTCGAAAAACTAACTAAATACATAAATTAAAAAAAAAAAAAAAAAAAAAACAGCCGTTCTCGTCCGATCACCGAAGATAAGCAACAACGTTAGTATTCGGATCGGCGACCGCCTGGGAACTCTGGCTGTCTTCATTTTTGGCTTTTTTGTCGCTACCCCTGCCAGCCCTCTTTTCATGCTACCTTTCTTGTGTGACGAAGATGCGTCCATACTGATTTTAAACTATCGTAAGATGCGATATTAAGGAACTCCGTTTGAAGAAGAGTGTGCCAAGGAAGATTAGCAAAGTGTGTCTGCAAATAACGAAACAGTATGAAACGACAGAAATGTTGTGAAACACGTCCGGGCATATTGTTTTGTAGCAGTGCACATCTGCAAATTTGTAAACAAAAATTTATCTTTCGCCTCTAGAGGAGATGGATGCTTTGTTGAACCTCCTGTGTCCTCTGTCCGTGTTTTCGCACCTTTCCAGCGCAGCGCTGCTCTACTCTAGTAGCTCCGAACGGCCGCACACGGCGTCTCGGACACGCCGGTTCGGCCCGCGCCCATCTCGCAGATGTTTGTCGTGCTTGTGCGGTCATATGGAGCGCGACCCGAGCGGCAGCGAGCGGCAGTCGAAGCAAAGTCGGGACAAGTCGGGACGGAAGGGGAGGGGACAGGCGAAAATGCACCGCGCAAATTACGCAAATATCTGGAAGCGCGGCGCGTGTCAGCCGGGTGAGAAAGCTTCCGCCGGTCCAGCAGGACACTGCCACACCCCGCGCAGTCCCCCCGACGCCCGGCCCCGCGCCGGATAACAAGAACAAGGTGCGTCTCCCGCGAGTGTCGGAGGCCGCACGCACCAAACGAATGACAGGCGGTGCAACGAGCAGCCGCGCTGTGCGTGTCACCCACGTGGCGGTGGAAGGACGTGCTTTGCGTCAAATGTGCCACGGAAAACGGCGATTGCGTGTGTTGGGAGAAGGGGCGAAGGCTTCCTCTGCCGTGCGGCCACATTATAAGGACGCCAACGGCCATACCATGTTGAATACACCGGTTCTCGTCCGATCACCGAAGTTAAGCAACATCGGGCCCGGTTAGTACTTGGATGGGTGACCGCCTGGGAACACCGGGTGCTGTTGGCTCTATCTCATTTTTTAATTTTTGCGTCGCTACACCTGCCTGCCCTCTTTTTCATACTAACTTTCAGGTGTGACAAAGATGCTTCCACAAGCATTTTAAAGTACTGTACTAAACGTAAGACACGAAATTGCAGTAATGAACTCAGTTTGAGCAAGAATGCGCGGAGGAAGAGTGCTAGGAAGTCGTTGGAATTAACGAAACACTACGAATCGACAGATGTGTCCTTGAAACGCGTCAGAGCCAACTGTTTTGTAGCGGCGCTAAATTCGAAAAACTAACTAAATACATAAATTAAAAAAAAAAAAAAAAAAAAACAGCCGTTCTCGTCCGATCACCGAAGATAAGCAACAACGTTAGTATTCGGATCGGCGACCGCCTGGGAACTCTGGCTGTCTTCATTTTTGGCTTTTTTGTCGCTACCCCTGCCAGCCCTCTTTTCATGCTACCTTTCTTGTGTGACGAAGATGCGTCCATACTGATTTTAAACTATCGTAAGATGCGATATTAAGGAACTCCGTTTGAAGAAGAGTGTGCCAAGGAAGATTAGCAAAGTGTGTCTGCAAATAACGAAACAGTATGAAACGACAGAAATGTTGTGAAACACGTCCGGGCATATTGTTTTGTAGCAGTGCACATCTGCAAATTTGTAAACAAAAATTTATCTTTCGCCTCTAGAGGAGATGGATGCTTTGTTGAACCTCCTGTGTCCTCTGTCCGTGTTTTCGCACCTTTCCAGCGCAGCGCTGCTCTACTCTAGTAGCTCCGAACGGCCGCACACGGCGTCTCGGACACGCCGGTTCGGCCCGCGCCCATCTCGCAGATGTTTGTCGTGCTTGTGCGGTCATATGGAGCGCGACCCGAGCGGCAGCGAGCGGCAGTCGAAGCAAAGTCGGGACAAGTCGGGACGGAAGGGGAGGGGACAGGCGAAAATGCACCGCGCAAATTACGCAAATATCTGGAAGCGCGGCGCGTGTCAGCCGGGTGAGAAAGCTTCCGCCGGTCCAGCAGGACACTGCCACACCCCGCGCAGTCCCCCCGACGCCCGGCCCCGCGCCGGATAACAAGAACAAGGTGCGTCTCCCGCGAGTGTCGGAGGCCGCACGCACCAAACGAATGACAGGCGGTGCAACGAGCAGCCGCGCTGTGCGTGTCACCCACGTGGCGGTGGAAGGACGTGCTTTGCGTCAAATGTGCCACGGAAAACGGCGATTGCGTGTGTTGGGAGAAGGGGCGAAGGCTTCCTCTGCCGTGCGGCCACATTATAAGGACGCCAACGGCCATACCATGTTGAATACACCGGTTCTCGTCCGATCACCGAAGTTAAGCAACATCGGGCCCGGTTAGTACTTGGATGGGTGACCGCCTGGGAACACCGGGTGCTGTTGGCTCTATCTCATCTTTTAATTTTTGCGTCGCTACACCTGCCTGCCCTCTTTTTCATACTAACTTTCAGGTGTGACAAAGATGCTTCCACAAGCATTTTAAAGTACTGTACTAAACGTAAGACACGAAATTGCAGTAATGAACTCAGTTTGAGCAAGAATGCGCGGAGGAAGAGTGCTAGGAAGTCGTTGGAATTAACGAAACACTACGAATCGACAGATGTGTCCTTGAAACGCGTCAGAGCCAACTGTTTTGTAGCGGCGCTAAATTCGAAAAACTAACTAAATACATAAATTAAAAAAAAAAAAAAAAAAAAACAGCCGTTCTCGTCCGATCACCGAAGATAAGCAACAACGTTAGTATTCGGATCGGCGACCGCCTGGGAACTCTGGCTGTCTTCATTTTTGGCTTTTTTGTCGCTACCCCTGCCAGCCCTCTTTTCATGCTACCTTTCTTGTGTGACGAAGATGCGTCCATACTGATTTTAAACTATCGTAAGATGCGATATTAAGGAACTCCGTTTGAAGAAGAGTGTGCCAAGGAAGATTAGCAAAGTGTGTCTGCAAATAACGAAACAGTATGAAACGACAGAAATGTTGTGAAACACGTCCGGGCATATTGTTTTGTAGCAGTGCACATCTGCAAATTTGTAAACAAAAATTTATCTTTCGCCTCTAGAGGAGATGGATGCTTTGTTGAACCTCCTGTGTCCTCTGTCCGTGTTTTCGCACCTTTCCAGCGCAGCGCTGCTCTACTCTAGTAGCTCCGAACGGCCGCACACGGCGTCTCGGACACGCCGGTTCGGCCCGCGCCCATCTCGCAGATGTTTGTCGTGCTTGTGCGGTCATATGGAGCGCGACCCGAGCGGCAGCGAGCGGCAGTCGAAGCAAAGTCGGGACAAGTCGGGACGGAAGGGGAGGGGACAGGCGAAAATGCACCGCGCAAATTACGCAAATATCTGGAAGCGCGGCGCGTGTCAGCCGGGTGAGAAAGCTTCCGCCGGTCCAGCAGGACACTGCCACACCCCGCGCAGTCCCCCCGACGCCCGGCCCCGCGCCGGATAACAAGAACAAGGTGCGTCTCCCGCGAGTGTCGGAGGCCGCACGCACCAAACGAATGACAGGCGGTGCAACGAGCAGCCGCGCTGTGCGTGTCACCCACGTGGCGGTGGAAGGACGTGCTTTGCGTCAAATGTGCCACGGAAAACGGCGATTGCGTGTGTTGGGAGAAGGGGCGAAGGCTTCCTCTGCCGTGCGGCCACATTATAAGGACGCCAACGGCCATACCATGTTGAATACACCGGTTCTCGTCCGATCACCGAAGTTAAGCAACATCGGGCCCGGTTAGTACTTGGATGGGTGACCGCCTGGGAACACCGGGTGCTGTTGGCTCTATCTCATTTTTTAATTTTTGCGTCGCTACACCTGCCTGCCCTCTTTTTCATACTAACTTTCAGGTGTGACAAAGATGCTTCCACAAGCATTTTAAAGTACTGCACTAAACGTAAGACACGAAATTGCAGTAATGAACTCAGTTTGAGCAAGAATGCGCGGAGGAAGAGTGCTAGGAAGTCGTTGGAATTAACGAAACACTACGAATCGACAGATGTGTCCTTGAAACGCGTCAGAGCCAACTGTTTTGTAGCGGCGCTAAATTCGAAAAACTAACTAAATACATAAATTAAAAAAAAAAAAAAAAAAACAGCCGTTCTCGTCCGATCACCGAAGATAAGCAACAACGTTAGTATTCGGATCGGCGACCGCCTGGGAACTCTGGCTGTCTTCATTTTTGGCTTTTTTGTCGCTACCCCTGCCAGCCCTCTTTTCATGCTACCTTTCTTGTGTGACGAAGATGCGTCCATACTGATTTTAAACTATCGTAAGATGCGATATTAAGGAACTCCGTTTGAAGAAGAGTGTGCCAAGGAAGATTAGCAAAGTGTGTCTGCAAATAACGAAACAGTATGAAACGACAGAAATGTTGTGAAACACGTCCGGGCATATTGTTTTGTAGCAGTGCACATCTGCAAATTTGTAAACAAAAATTTATCTTTCGCCTCTAGAGGAGATGGATGCTTTGTTGAACCTCCTGTGTCCTCTGTCCGTGTTTTCGCACCTTTCCAGCGCAGCGCTGCTCTACTCTAGTAGCTCCGAACGGCCGCACACGGCGTCTCGGACACGCCGGTTCGGCCCGCGCCCATCTCGCAGATGTTTGTCGTGCTTGTGCGGTCATATGGAGCGCGACCCGAGCGGCAGCGAGCGGCAGTCGAAGCAAAGTCGGGACAAGTCGGGACGGAAGGGGAGGGGACAGGCGAAAATGCACCGCGCAAATTACGCAAATATCTGGAAGCGCGGCGCGTGTCAGCCGGGTGAGAAAGCTTCCGCCGGTCCAGCAGGACACTGCCACACCCCGCGCAGTCCCCCCGACGCCCGGCCCCGCGCCGGATAACAAGAACAAGGTGCGTCTCCCGCGAGTGTCGGAGGCCGCACGCACCAAACGAATGACAGGCGGTGCAACGAGCAGCCGCGCTGTGCGTGTCACCCACGTGGCGGTGGAAGGACGTGCTTTGCGTCAAATGTGCCACGGAAAACGGCGATTGCGTGTGTTGGGAGAAGGGGCGAAGGCTTCCTCTGCCGTGCGGCCACATTATAAGGACGCCAACGGCCATACCATGTTGAATACACCGGTTCTCGTCCGATCACCGAAGTTAAGCAACATCGGGCCCGGTTAGTACTTGGATGGGTGACCGCCTGGGAACACCGGGTGCTGTTGGCTCTATCTCATTTTTTAATTTTTGCGTCGCTACACCTGCCTGCCCTCTTTTTCATACTAACTTTCAGGTGTGACAAAGATGCTTCCACAAGCATTTTAAAGTACTGTACTAAACGTAAGACACGAAATTGCAGTAATGAACTCAGTTTGAGCAAGAATGCGCGGAGGAAGAGTGCTAGGAAGTCGTTGGAATTAACGAAACACTACGAATCGACAGATGTGTCCTTGAAACGCGTCAGAGCCAACTGTTTTGTAGCGGCGCTAAATTCGAAAAACTAACTAAATACATAAATTAAAAAAAAAAAAAAAAAAAAACAGCCGTTCTCGTCCGATCACCGAAGATAAGCAACAACGTTAGTATTCGGATCGGCGACCGCCTGGGAACTCTGGCTGTCTTCATTTTTGGCTTTTTTGTCGCTACCCCTGCCAGCCCTCTTTTCATGCTACCTTTCTTGTGTGACGAAGATGCGTCCATACTGATTTTAAACTATCGTAAGATGCGATATTAAGGAACTCCGTTTGAAGAAGAGTGTGCCAAGGAAGATTAGCAAAGTGTGTCTGCAAATAACGAAACAGTATGAAACGACAGAAATGTTGTGAAACACGTCCGGGCATATTGTTTTGTAGCAGTGCACATCTGCAAATTTGTAAACAAAAATTTATCTTTCGCCTCTAGAGGAGATGGATGCTTTGTTGAACCTCCTGTGTCCTCTGTCCGTGTTTTCGCACCTTTCCAGCGCAGCGCTGCTCTACTCTAGTAGCTCCGAACGGCCGCACACGGCGTCTCGGACACGCCGGTTCGGCCCGCGCCCATCTCGCAGATGTTTGTCGTGCTTGTGCGGTCATATGGAGCGCGACCCGAGCGGCAGCGAGCGGCAGTCGAAGCAAAGTCGGGACAAGTCGGGACGGAAGGGGAGGGGACAGGCGAAAATGCACCGCGCAAATTACGCAAATATCTGGAAGCGCGGCGCGTGTCAGCCGGGTGAGAAAGCTTCCGCCGGTCCAGCAGGACACTGCCACACCCCGCGCAGTCCCCCCGACGCCCGGCCCCGCGCCGGATAACAAGAACAAGGTGCGTCTCCCGCGAGTGTCGGAGGCCGCACGCACCAAACGAATGACAGGCGGTGCAACGAGCAGCCGCGCTGTGCGTGTCACCCACGTGGCGGTGGAAGGACGTGCTTTGCGTCAAATGTGCCACGGAAAACGGCGATTGCGTGTGTTGGGAGAAGGGGCGAAGGCTTCCTCTGCCGTGCGGCCACATTATAAGGACGCCAACGGCCATACCATGTTGAATACACCGGTTCTCGTCCGATCACCGAAGTTAAGCAACATCGGGCCCGGTTAGTACTTGGATGGGTGACCGCCTGGGAACACCGGGTGCTGTTGGCTCTATCTCATCTTTTAATTTTTGCGTCGCTACACCTGCCTGCCCTCTTTTTCATACTAACTTTCAGGTGTGACAAAGATGCTTCCACAAGCATTTTAAAGTACTGTACTAAACGTAAGACACGAAATTGCAGTAATGAACTCAGTTTGAGCAAGAATGCGCGGAGGAAGAGTGCTAGGAAGTCGTTGGAATTAACGAAACACTACGAATCGACAGATGTGTCCTTGAAACGCGTCAGAGCCAACTGTTTTGTAGCGGCGCTAAATTCGAAAAACTAACTAAATACATAAATTAAAAAAAAAAAAAAAAAAAAACAGCCGTTCTCGTCCGATCACCGAAGATAAGCAACAACGTTAGTATTCGGATCGGCGACCGCCTGGGAACTCTGGCTGTCTTCATTTTTGGCTTTTTTGTCGCTACCCCTGCCAGCCCTCTTTTCATGCTACCTTTCTTGTGTGACGAAGATGCGTCCATACTGATTTTAAACTATCGTAAGATGCGATATTAAGGAACTCCGTTTGAAGAAGAGTGTGCCAAGGAAGATTAGCAAAGTGTGTCTGCAAATAACGAAACAGTATGAAACGACAGAAATGTTGTGAAACACGTCCGGGCATATTGTTTTGTAGCAGTGCACATCTGCAAATTTGTAAACAAAAATTTATCTTTCGCCTCTAGAGGAGATGGATGCTTTGTTGAACCTCCTGTGTCCTCTGTCCGTGTTTTCGCACCTTTCCAGCGCAGCGCTGCTCTACTCTAGTAGCTCCGAACGGCCGCACACGGCGTCTCGGACACGCCGGTTCGGCCCGCGCCCATCTCGCAGATGTTTGTCGTGCTTGTGCGGTCATATGGAGCGCGACCCGAGCGGCAGCGAGCGGCAGTCGAAGCAAAGTCGGGACAAGTCGGGACGGAAGGGGAGGGGACAGGCGAAAATGCACCGCGCAAATTACGCAAATATCTGGAAGCGCGGCGCGTGTCAGCCGGGTGAGAAAGCTTCCGCCGGTCCAGCAGGACACTGCCACACCCCGCGCAGTCCCCCCGACGCCCGGCCCCGCGCCGGATAACAAGAACAAGGTGCGTCTCCCGCGAGTGTCGGAGGCCGCACGCACCAAACGAATGACAGGCGGTGCAACGAGCAGCCGCGCTGTGCGTGTCACCCACGTGGCGGTGGAAGGACGTGCTTTGCGTCAAATGTGCCACGGAAAACGGCGATTGCGTGTGTTGGGAGAAGGGGCGAAGGCTTCCTCTGCCGTGCGGCCACATTATAAGGACGCCAACGGCCATACCATGTTGAATACACCGGTTCTCGTCCGATCACCGAAGTTAAGCAACATCGGGCCCGGTTAGTACTTGGATGGGTGACCGCCTGGGAACACCGGCCCTCTTTTTCATACTAACTTTCAGGTGTGACAAAGATGCTTCCACAAGCATTTTAAAGTACTGTACTAAACGTAAGACACGAAATTGCAGTAATGAACTCAGTTTGAGCAAGAATGCGCGGAGGAAGAGTGCTAGGAAGTCGTTGGAATTAACGAAACACTACGAATCGACAGATGTGTCCTTGAAACGCGTCAGAGCCAACTGTTTTGTAGCGGCGCTAAATTCGAAAAACTAACTAAATACATAAATTAAAAAAAAAAAAAAAAAAACAGCCGTTCTCGTCCGATCACCGAAGATAAGCAACAACGTTAGTATTCGGATCGGCGACCGCCTGGGAACTCTGGCTGTCTTCATTTTTGGCTTTTTTGTCGCTACCCCTGCCAGCCCTCTTTTCATGCTACCTTTCTTGTGTGACGAAGATGCGTCCATACTGATTTTAAACTATCGTAAGATGCGATATTAAGGAACTCCGTTTGAAGAAGAGTGTGCCAAGGAAGATTAGCAAAGTGTGTCTGCAAATAACGAAACAGTATGAAACGACAGAAATGTTGTGAAACACGTCCGGGCATATTGTTTTGTAGCAGTGCACATCTGCAAATTTGTAAACAAAAATTTATCTTTCGCCTCTAGAGGAGATGGATGCTTTGTTGAACCTCCTGTGTCCTCTGTCCGTGTTTTCGCACCTTTCCAGCGCAGCGCTGCTCTACTCTAGTAGCTCCGAACGGCCGCACACGGCGTCTCGGACACGCCGGTTCGGCCCGCGCCCATCTCGCAGATGTTTGTCGTGCTTGTGCGGTCATATGGAGCGCGACCCGAGCGGCAGCGAGCGGCAGTCGAAGCAAAGTCGGGACAAGTCGGGACGGAAGGGGAGGGGACAGGCGAAAATGCACCGCGCAAATTACGCAAATATCTGGAAGCGCGGCGCGTGTCAGCCGGGTGAGAAAGCTTCCGCCGGTCCAGCAGGACACTGCCACACCCCGCGCAGTCCCCCCGACGCCCGGCCCCGCGCCGGATAACAAGAACAAGGTGCGTCTCCCGCGAGTGTCGGAGGCCGCACGCACCAAACGAATGACAGGCGGTGCAACGAGCAGCCGCGCTGTGCGTGTCACCCACGTGGCGGTGGAAGGACGTGCTTTGCGTCAAATGTGCCACGGAAAACGGCGATTGCGTGTGTTGGGAGAAGGGGCGAAGGCTTCCTCTGCCGTGCGGCCACATTATAAGGACGCCAACGGCCATACCATGTTGAATACACCGGTTCTCGTCCGATCACCGAAGTTAAGCAACATCGGGCCCGGTTAGTACTTGGATGGGTGACCGCCTGGGAACACCGGGTGCTGTTGGCTCTATCTCATTTTTTAATTTTTGCGTCGCTACACCTGCCTGCCCTCTTTTTCATACTAACTTTCAGGTGTGACAAAGATGCTTCCACAAGCATTTTAAAGTACTGTACTAAACGTAAGACACGAAATTGCAGTAATGAACTCAGTTTGAGCAAGAATGCGCGGAGGAAGAGTGCTAGGAAGTCGTTGGAATTAACGAAACACTACGAATCGACAGATGTGTCCTTGAAACGCGTCAGAGCCAACTGTTTTGTAGCGGCGCTAAATTCGAAAAACTAACTAAATACATAAATTAAAAAAAAAAAAAAAAAAACAGCCGTTCTCGTCCGATCACCGAAGATAAGCAACAACGTTAGTATTCGGATCGGCGACCGCCTGGGAACTCTGGCTGTCTTCATTTTTGGCTTTTTTGTCGCTACCCCTGCCAGCCCTCTTTTCATGCTACCTTTCTTGTGTGACGAAGATGCGTCCATACTGATTTTAAACTATCGTAAGATGCGATATTAAGGAACTCCGTTTGAAGAAGAGTGTGCCAAGGAAGATTAGCAAAGTGTGTCTGCAAATAACGAAACAGTATGAAACGACAGAAATGTTGTGAAACACGTCCGGGCATATTGTTTTGTAGCAGTGCACATCTGCAAATTTGTAAACAAAAATTTATCTTTCGCCTCTAGAGGAGATGGATGCTTTGTTGAACCTCCTGTGTCCTCTGTCCGTGTTTTCGCACCTTTCCAGCGCAGCGCTGCTCTACTCTAGTAGCTCCGAACGGCCGCACACGGCGTCTCGGACACGCCGGTTCGGCCCGCGCCCATCTCGCAGATGTTTGTCGTGCTTGTGCGGTCATATGGAGCGCGACCCGAGCGGCAGCGAGCGGCAGTCGAAGCAAAGTCGGGACAAGTCGGGACGGAAGGGGAGGGGACAGGCGAAAATGCACCGCGCAAATTACGCAAATATCTGGAAGCGCGGCGCGTGTCAGCCGGGTGAGAAAGCTTCCGCCGGTCCAGCAGGACACTGCCACACCCCGCGCAGTCCCCCCGACGCCCGGCCCCGCGCCGGATAACAAGAACAAGGTGCGTCTCCCGCGAGTGTCGGAGGCCGCACGCACCAAACGAATGACAGGCGGTGCAACGAGCAGCCGCGCTGTGCGTGTCACCCACGTGGCGGTGGAAGGACGTGCTTTGCGTCAAATGTGCCACGGAAAACGGCGATTGCGTGTGTTGGGAGAAGGGGCGAAGGCTTCCTCTGCCGTGCGGCCACATTATAAGGACGCCAACGGCCATACCATGTTGAATACACCGGTTCTCGTCCGATCACCGAAGTTAAGCAACATCGGGCCCGGTTAGTACTTGGATGGGTGACCGCCTGGGAACACCGGGTGCTGTTGGCTCTATCTCATTTTTTAATTTTTGCGTCGCTACACCTGCCTGCCCTCTTTTTCATACTAACTTTCAGGTGTGACAAAGATGCTTCCACAAGCATTTTAAAGTACTGTACTAAACGTAAGACACGAAATTGCAGTAATGAACTCAGTTTGAGCAAGAATGCGCGGAGGAAGAGTGCTAGGAAGTCGTTGGAATTAACGAAACACTACGAATCGACAGATGTGTCCTTGAAACGCGTCAGAGCCAACTGTTTTGTAGCGGCGCTAAATTCGAAAAACTAACTAAATACATAAATTAAAAAAAAAAAAAAAAAAACAGCCGTTCTCGTCCGATCACCGAAGATAAGCAACAACGTTAGTATTCGGATCGGCGACCGCCTGGGAACTCTGGCTGTCTTCATTTTTGGCTTTTTTGTCGCTACCCCTGCCAGCCCTCTTTTCATGCTACCTTTCTTGTGTGACGAAGATGCGTCCATACTGATTTTAAACTATCGTAAGATGCGATATTAAGGAACTCCGTTTGAAGAAGAGTGTGCCAAGGAAGATTAGCAAAGTGTGTCTGCAAATAACGAAACAGTATGAAACGACAGAAATGTTGTGAAACACGTCCGGGCATATTGTTTTGTAGCAGTGCACATCTGCAAATTTGTAAACAAAAATTTATCTTTCGCCTCTAGAGGAGATGGATGCTTTGTTGAACCTCCTGTGTCCTCTGTCCGTGTTTTCGCACCTTTCCAGCGCAGCGCTGCTCTACTCTAGTAGCTCCGAACGGCCGCACACGGCGTCTCGGACACGCCGGTTCGGCCCGCGCCCATCTCGCAGATGTTTGTCGTGCTTGTGCGGTCATATGGAGCGCGACCCGAGCGGCAGCGAGCGGCAGTCGAAGCAAAGTCGGGACAAGTCGGGACGGAAGGGGAGGGGACAGGCGAAAATGCACCGCGCAAATTACGCAAATATCTGGAAGCGCGGCGCGTGTCAGCCGGGTGAGAAAGCTTCCGCCGGTCCAGCAGGACACTGCCACACCCCGCGCAGTCCCCCCGACGCCCGGCCCCGCGCCGGATAACAAGAACAAGGTGCGTCTCCCGCGAGTGTCGGAGGCCGCACGCACCAAACGAATGACAGGCGGTGCAACGAGCAGCCGCGCTGTGCGTGTCACCCACGTGGCGGTGGAAGGACGTGCTTTGCGTCAAATGTGCCACGGAAAACGGCGATTGCGTGTGTTGGGAGAAGGGGCGAAGGCTTCCTCTGCCGTGCGGCCACATTATAAGGACGCCAACGGCCATACCATGTTGAATACACCGGTTCTCGTCCGATCACCGAAGTTAAGCAACATCGGGCCCGGTTAGTACTTGGATGGGTGACCGCCTGGGAACACCGGGTGCTGTTGGCTCTATCTCATTTTTTAATTTTTGCGTCGCTACACCTGCCTGCCCTCTTTTTCATACTAACTTTCAGGTGTGACAAAGATGCTTCCACAAGCATTTTAAAGTACTGTACTAAACGTAAGACACGAAATTGCAGTAATGAACTCAGTTTGAGCAAGAATGCGCGGAGGAAGAGTGCTAGGAAGTCGTTGGAATTAACGAAACACTACGAATCGACAGATGTGTCCTTGAAACGCGTCAGAGCCAACTGTTTTGTAGCGGCGCTAAATTCGAAAAACTAACTAAATACATAAATTAAAAAAAAAAAAAAAAAACAGCCGTTCTCGTCCGATCACCGAAGATAAGCAACAACGTTAGTATTCGGATCGGCGACCGCCTGGGAACTCTGGCTGTCTTCATTTTTGGCTTTTTTGTCGCTACCCCTGCCAGCCCTCTTTTCATGCTACCTTTCTTGTGTGACGAAGATGCGTCCATACTGATTTTAAACTATCGTAAGATGCGATATTAAGGAACTCCGTTTGAAGAAGAGTGTGCCAAGGAAGATTAGCAAAGTGTGTCTGCAAATAACGAAACAGTATGAAACGACAGAAATGTTGTGAAACACGTCCGGGCATATTGTTTTGTAGCAGTGCACATCTGCAAATTTGTAAACAAAAATTTATCTTTCGCCTCTAGAGGAGATGGATGCTTTGTTGAACCTCCTGTGTCCTCTGTCCGTGTTTTCGCACCTTTCCAGCGCAGCGCTGCTCTACTCTAGTAGCTCCGAACGGCCGCACACGGCGTCTCGGACACGCCGGTTCGGCCCGCGCCCATCTCGCAGATGTTTGTCGTGCTTGTGCGGTCATATGGAGCGCGACCCGAGCGGCAGCGAGCGGCAGTCGAAGCAAAGTCGGGACAAGTCGGGACGGAAGGGGAGGGGACAGGCGAAAATGCACCGCGCAAATTACGCAAATATCTGGAAGCGCGGCGCGTGTCAGCCGGGTGAGAAAGCTTCCGCCGGTCCAGCAGGACACTGCCACACCCCGCGCAGTCCCCCCGACGCCCGGCCCCGCGCCGGATAACAAGAACAAGGTGCGTCTCCCGCGAGTGTCGGAGGCCGCACGCACCAAACGAATGACAGGCGGTGCAACGAGCAGCCGCGCTGTGCGTGTCACCCACGTGGCGGTGGAAGGACGTGCTTTGCGTCAAATGTGCCACGGAAAACGGCGATTGCGTGTGTTGGGAGAAGGGGCGAAGGCTTCCTCTGCCGTGCGGCCACATTATAAGGACGCCAACGGCCATACCATGTTGAATACACCGGTTCTCGTCCGATCACCGAAGTTAAGCAACATCGGGCCCGGTTAGTACTTGGATGGGTGACCGCCTGGGAACACCGGGTGCTGTTGGCTCTATCTCATCTTTTAATTTTTGCGTCGCTACACCTGCCTGCCCTCTTTTTCATACTAACTTTCAGGTGTGACAAAGATGCTTCCACAAGCATTTTAAAGTACTGTACTAAACGTAAGACACGAAATTGCAGTAATGAACTCAGTTTGAGCAAGAATGCGCGGAGGAAGAGTGCTAGGAAGTCGTTGGAATTAACGAAACACTACGAATCGACAGATGTGTCCTTGAAACGCGTCAGAGCCAACTGTTTTGTAGCGGCGCTAAATTCGAAAAACTAACTAAATACATAAATTAAAAAAAAAAAAAAAAAAAAACAGCCGTTCTCGTCCGATCACCGAAGATAAGCAACAACGTTAGTATTCGGATCGGCGACCGCCTGGGAACTCTGGCTGTCTTCATTTTTGGCTTTTTTGTCGCTACCCCTGCCAGCCCTCTTTTCATGCTACCTTTCTTGTGTGACGAAGATGCGTCCATACTGATTTTAAACTATCGTAAGATGCGATATTAAGGAACTCCGTTTGAAGAAGAGTGTGCCAAGGAAGATTAGCAAAGTGTGTCTGCAAATAACGAAACAGTATGAAACGACAGAAATGTTGTGAAACACGTCCGGGCATATTGTTTTGTAGCAGTGCACATCTGCAAATTTGTAAACAAAAATTTATCTTTCGCCTCTAGAGGAGATGGATGCTTTGTTGAACCTCCTGTGTCCTCTGTCCGTGTTTTCGCACCTTTCCAGCGCAGCGCTGCTCTACTCTAGTAGCTCCGAACGGCCGCACACGGCGTCTCGGACACGCCGGTTCGGCCCGCGCCCATCTCGCAGATGTTTGTCGTGCTTGTGCGGTCATATGGAGCGCGACCCGAGCGGCAGCGAGCGGCAGTCGAAGCAAAGTCGGGACAAGTCGGGACGGAAGGGGAGGGGACAGGCGAAAATGCACCGCGCAAATTACGCAAATATCTGGAAGCGCGGCGCGTGTCAGCCGGGTGAGAAAGCTTCCGCCGGTCCAGCAGGACACTGCCACACCCCGCGCAGTCCCCCCGACGCCCGGCCCCGCGCCGGATAACAAGAACAAGGTGCGTCTCCCGCGAGTGTCGGAGGCCGCACGCACCAAACGAATGACAGGCGGTGCAACGAGCAGCCGCGCTGTGCGTGTCACCCACGTGGCGGTGGAAGGACGTGCTTTGCGTCAAATGTGCCACGGAAAACGGCGATTGCGTGTGTTGGGAGAAGGGGCGAAGGCTTCCTCTGCCGTGCGGCCACATTATAAGGACGCCAACGGCCATACCATGTTGAATACACCGGTTCTCGTCCGATCACCGAAGTTAAGCAACATCGGGCCCGGTTAGTACTTGGATGGGTGACCGCCTGGGAACACCGGGTGCTGTTGGCTCTATCTCATTTTTTAATTTTTGCGTCGCTACACCTGCCTGCCCTCTTTTTCATACTAACTTTCAGGTGTGACAAAGATGCTTCCACAAGCATTTTAAAGTACTGTACTAAACGTAAGACACGAAATTGCAGTAATGAACTCAGTTTGAGCAAGAATGCGCGGAGGAAGAGTGCTAGGAAGTCGTTGGAATTAACGAAACACTACGAATCGACAGATGTGTCCTTGAAACGCGTCAGAGCCAACTGTTTTGTAGCGGCGCTAAATTCGAAAAACTAACTAAATACATAAATTAAAAAAAAAAAAAAAAAAAAACAGCCGTTCTCGTCCGATCACCGAAGATAAGCAACAACGTTAGTATTCGGATCGGCGACCGCCTGGGAACTCTGGCTGTCTTCATTTTTGGCTTTTTTGTCGCTACCCCTGCCAGCCCTCTTTTCATGCTACCTTTCTTGTGTGACGAAGATGCGTCCATACTGATTTTAAACTATCGTAAGATGCGATATTAAGGAACTCCGTTTGAAGAAGAGTGTGCCAAGGAAGATTAGCAAAGTGTGTCTGCAAATAACGAAACAGTATGAAACGACAGAAATGTTGTGAAACACGTCCGGGCATATTGTTTTGTAGCAGTGCACATCTGCAAATTTGTAAACAAAAATTTATCTTTCGCCTCTAGAGGAGATGGATGCTTTGTTGAACCTCCTGTGTCCTCTGTCCGTGTTTTCGCACCTTTCCAGCGCAGCGCTGCTCTACTCTAGTAGCTCCGAACGGCCGCACACGGCGTCTCGGACACGCCGGTTCGGCCCGCGCCCATCTCGCAGATGTTTGTCGTGCTTGTGCGGTCATATGGAGCGCGACCCGAGCGGCAGCGAGCGGCAGTCGAAGCAAAGTCGGGACAAGTCGGGACGGAAGGGGAGGGGACAGGCGAAAATGCACCGCGCAAATTACGCAAATATCTGGAAGCGCGGCGCGTGTCAGCCGGGTGAGAAAGCTTCCGCCGGTCCAGCAGGACACTGCCACACCCCGCGCAGTCCCCCCGACGCCCGGCCCCGCGCCGGATAACAAGAACAAGGTGCGTCTCCCGCGAGTGTCGGAGGCCGCACGCACCAAACGAATGACAGGCGGTGCAACGAGCAGCCGCGCTGTGCGTGTCACCCACGTGGCGGTGGAAGGACGTGCTTTGCGTCAAATGTGCCACGGAAAACGGCGATTGCGTGTGTTGGGAGAAGGGGCGAAGGCTTCCTCTGCCGTGCGGCCACATTATAAGGACGCCAACGGCCATACCATGTTGAATACACCGGTTCTCGTCCGATCACCGAAGTTAAGCAACATCGGGCCCGGTTAGTACTTGGATGGGTGACCGCCTGGGAACACCGGGTGCTGTTGGCTCTATCTCATCTTTTAATTTTTGCGTCGCTACACCTGCCTGCCCTCTTTTTCATACTAACTTTCAGGTGTGACAAAGATGCTTCCACAAGCATTTTAAAGTACTGTACTAAACGTAAGACACGAAATTGCAGTAATGAACTCAGTTTGAGCAAGAATGCGCGGAGGAAGAGTGCTAGGAAGTCGTTGGAATTAACGAAACACTACGAATCGACAGATGTGTCCTTGAAACGCGTCAGAGCCAACTGTTTTGTAGCGGCGCTAAATTCGAAAAACTAACTAAATACATAAATTAAAAAAAAAAAAAAAAAAAAAACAGCCGTTCTCGTCCGATCACCGAAGATAAGCAACAACGTTAGTATTCGGATCGGCGACCGCCTGGGAACTCTGGCTGTCTTCATTTTTGGCTTTTTTGTCGCTACCCCTGCCAGCCCTCTTTTCATGCTACCTTTCTTGTGTGACGAAGATGCGTCCATACTGATTTTAAACTATCGTAAGATGCGATATTAAGGAACTCCGTTTGAAGAAGAGTGTGCCAAGGAAGATTAGCAAAGTGTGTCTGCAAATAACGAAACAGTATGAAACGACAGAAATGTTGTGAAACACGTCCGGGCATATTGTTTTGTAGCAGTGCACATCTGCAAATTTGTAAACAAAAATTTATCTTTCGCCTCTAGAGGAGATGGATGCTTTGTTGAACCTCCTGTGTCCTCTGTCCGTGTTTTCGCACCTTTCCAGCGCAGCGCTGCTCTACTCTAGTAGCTCCGAACGGCCGCACACGGCGTCTCGGACACGCCGGTTCGGCCCGCGCCCATCTCGCAGATGTTTGTCGTGCTTGTGCGGTCATATGGAGCGCGACCCGAGCGGCAGCGAGCGGCAGTCGAAGCAAAGTCGGGACAAGTCGGGACGGAAGGGGAGGGGACAGGCGAAAATGCACCGCGCAAATTACGCAAATATCTGGAAGCGCGGCGCGTGTCAGCCGGGTGAGAAAGCTTCCGCCGGTCCAGCAGGACACTGCCACACCCCGCGCAGTCCCCCCGACGCCCGGCCCCGCGCCGGATAACAAGAACAAGGTGCGTCTCCCGCGAGTGTCGGAGGCCGCACGCACCAAACGAATGACAGGCGGTGCAACGAGCAGCCGCGCTGTGCGTGTCACCCACGTGGCGGTGGAAGGACGTGCTTTGCGTCAAATGTGCCACGGAAAACGGCGATTGCGTGTGTTGGGAGAAGGGGCGAAGGCTTCCTCTGCCGTGCGGCCACATTATAAGGACGCCAACGGCCATACCATGTTGAATACACCGGTTCTCGTCCGATCACCGAAGTTAAGCAACATCGGGCCCGGTTAGTACTTGGATGGGTGACCGCCTGGGAACACCGGGTGCTGTTGGCTCTATCTCATTTTTTAATTTTTGCGTCGCTACACCTGCCTGCCCTCTTTTTCATACTAACTTTCAGGTGTGACAAAGATGCTTCCACAAGCATTTTAAAGTACTGTACTAAACGTAAGACACGAAATTGCAGTAATGAACTCAGTTTGAGCAAGAATGCGCGGAGGAAGAGTGCTAGGAAGTCGTTGGAATTAACGAAACACTACGAATCGACAGATGTGTCCTTGAAACGCGTCAGAGCCAACTGTTTTGTAGCGGCGCTAAATTCGAAAAACTAACTAAATACATAAATTAAAAAAAAAAAAAAAAAAACAGCCGTTCTCGTCCGATCACCGAAGATAAGCAACAACGTTAGTATTCGGATCGGCGACCGCCTGGGAACTCTGGCTGTCTTCATTTTTGGCTTTTTTGTCGCTACCCCTGCCAGCCCTCTTTTCATGCTACCTTTCTTGTGTGACGAAGATGCGTCCATACTGATTTTAAACTATCGTAAGATGCGATATTAAGGAACTCCGTTTGAAGAAGAGTGTGCCAAGGAAGATTAGCAAAGTGTGTCTGCAAATAACGAAACAGTATGAAACGACAGAAATGTTGTGAAACACGTCCGGGCATATTGTTTTGTAGCAGTGCACATCTGCAAATTTGTAAACAAAAATTTATCTTTCGCCTCTAGAGGAGATGGATGCTTTGTTGAACCTCCTGTGTCCTCTGTCCGTGTTTTCGCACCTTTCCAGCGCAGCGCTGCTCTACTCTAGTAGCTCCGAACGGCCGCACACGGCGTCTCGGACACGCCGGTTCGGCCCGCGCCCATCTCGCAGATGTTTGTCGTGCTTGTGCGGTCATATGGAGCGCGACCCGAGCGGCAGCGAGCGGCAGTCGAAGCAAAGTCGGGACAAGTCGGGACGGAAGGGGAGGGGACAGGCGAAAATGCACCGCGCAAATTACGCAAATATCTGGAAGCGCGGCGCGTGTCAGCCGGGTGAGAAAGCTTCCGCCGGTCCAGCAGGACACTGCCACACCCCGCGCAGTCCCCCCGACGCCCGGCCCCGCGCCGGATAACAAGAACAAGGTGCGTCTCCCGCGAGTGTCGGAGGCCGCACGCACCAAACGAATGACAGGCGGTGCAACGAGCAGCCGCGCTGTGCGTGTCACCCACGTGGCGGTGGAAGGACGTGCTTTGCGTCAAATGTGCCACGGAAAACGGCGATTGCGTGTGTTGGGAGAAGGGGCGAAGGCTTCCTCTGCCGTGCGGCCACATTATAAGGACGCCAACGGCCATACCATGTTGAATACACCGGTTCTCGTCCGATCACCGAAGTTAAGCAACATCGGGCCCGGTTAGTACTTGGATGGGTGACCGCCTGGGAACACCGGGTGCTGTTGGCTCTATCTCATCTTTTAATTTTTGCGTCGCTACACCTGCCTGCCCTCTTTTTCATACTAACTTTCAGGTGTGACAAAGATGCTTCCACAAGCATTTTAAAGTACTGTACTAAACGTAAGACACGAAATTGCAGTAATGAACTCAGTTTGAGCAAGAATGCGCGGAGGAAGAGTGCTAGGAAGTCGTTGGAATTAACGAAACACTACGAATCGACAGATGTGTCCTTGAAACGCGTCAGAGCCAACTGTTTTGTAGCGGCGCTAAATTCGAAAAACTAACTAAATACATAAATTAAAAAAAAAAAAAAAAAAAAAACAGCCGTTCTCGTCCGATCACCGAAGATAAGCAACAACGTTAGTATTCGGATCGGCGACCGCCTGGGAACTCTGGCTGTCTTCATTTTTGGCTTTTTTGTCGCTACCCCTGCCAGCCCTCTTTTCATGCTACCTTTCTTGTGTGACGAAGATGCGTCCATACTGATTTTAAACTATCGTAAGATGCGATATTAAGGAACTCCGTTTGAAGAAGAGTGTGCCAAGGAAGATTAGCAAAGTGTGTCTGCAAATAACGAAACAGTATGAAACGACAGAAATGTTGTGAAACACGTCCGGGCATATTGTTTTGTAGCAGTGCACATCTGCAAATTTGTAAACAAAAATTTATCTTTCGCCTCTAGAGGAGATGGATGCTTTGTTGAACCTCCTGTGTCCTCTGTCCGTGTTTTCGCACCTTTCCAGCGCAGCGCTGCTCTACTCTAGTAGCTCCGAACGGCCGCACACGGCGTCTCGGACACGCCGGTTCGGCCCGCGCCCATCTCGCAGATGTTTGTCGTGCTTGTGCGGTCATATGGAGCGCGACCCGAGCGGCAGCGAGCGGCAGTCGAAGCAAAGTCGGGACAAGTCGGGACGGAAGGGGAGGGGACAGGCGAAAATGCACCGCGCAAATTACGCAAATATCTGGAAGCGCGGCGCGTGTCAGCCGGGTGAGAAAGCTTCCGCCGGTCCAGCAGGACACTGCCACACCCCGCGCAGTCCCCCCGACGCCCGGCCCCGCGCCGGATAACAAGAACAAGGTGCGTCTCCCGCGAGTGTCGGAGGCCGCACGCACCAAACGAATGACAGGCGGTGCAACGAGCAGCCGCGCTGTGCGTGTCACCCACGTGGCGGTGGAAGGACGTGCTTTGCGTCAAATGTGCCACGGAAAACGGCGATTGCGTGTGTTGGGAGAAGGGGCGAAGGCTTCCTCTGCCGTGCGGCCACATTATAAGGACGCCAACGGCCATACCATGTTGAATACACCGGTTCTCGTCCGATCACCGAAGTTAAGCAACATCGGGCCCGGTTAGTACTTGGATGGGTGACCGCCTGGGAACACCGGGTGCTGTTGGCTCTATCTCATTTTTTAATTTTTGCGTCGCTACACCTGCCTGCCCTCTTTTTCATACTAACTTTCAGGTGTGACAAAGATGCTTCCACAAGCATTTTAAAGTACTGTACTAAACGTAAGACACGAAATTGCAGTAATGAACTCAGTTTGAGCAAGAATGCGCGGAGGAAGAGTGCTAGGAAGTCGTTGGAATTAACGAAACACTACGAATCGACAGATGTGTCCTTGAAACGCGTCAGAGCCAACTGTTTTGTAGCGGCGCTAAATTCGAAAAACTAACTAAATACATAAATTAAAAAAAAAAAAAAAAAAACAGCCGTTCTCGTCCGATCACCGAAGATAAGCAACAACGTTAGTATTCGGATCGGCGACCGCCTGGGAACTCTGGCTGTCTTCATTTTTGGCTTTTTTGTCGCTACCCCTGCCAGCCCTCTTTTCATGCTACCTTTCTTGTGTGACGAAGATGCGTCCATACTGATTTTAAACTATCGTAAGATGCGATATTAAGGAACTCCGTTTGAAGAAGAGTGTGCCAAGGAAGATTAGCAAAGTGTGTCTGCAAATAACGAAACAGTATGAAACGACAGAAATGTTGTGAAACACGTCCGGGCATATTGTTTTGTAGCAGTGCACATCTGCAAATTTGTAAACAAAAATTTATCTTTCGCCTCTAGAGGAGATGGATGCTTTGTTGAACCTCCTGTGTCCTCTGTCCGTGTTTTCGCACCTTTCCAGCGCAGCGCTGCTCTACTCTAGTAGCTCCGAACGGCCGCACACGGCGTCTCGGACACGCCGGTTCGGCCCGCGCCCATCTCGCAGATGTTTGTCGTGCTTGTGCGGTCATATGGAGCGCGACCCGAGCGGCAGCGAGCGGCAGTCGAAGCAAAGTCGGGACAAGTCGGGACGGAAGGGGAGGGGACAGGCGAAAATGCACCGCGCAAATTACGCAAATATCTGGAAGCGCGGCGCGTGTCAGCCGGGTGAGAAAGCTTCCGCCGGTCCAGCAGGACACTGCCACACCCCGCGCAGTCCCCCCGACGCCCGGCCCCGCGCCGGATAACAAGAACAAGGTGCGTCTCCCGCGAGTGTCGGAGGCCGCACGCACCAAACGAATGACAGGCGGTGCAACGAGCAGCCGCGCTGTGCGTGTCACCCACGTGGCGGTGGAAGGACGTGCTTTGCGTCAAATGTGCCACGGAAAACGGCGATTGCGTGTGTTGGGAGAAGGGGCGAAGGCTTCCTCTGCCGTGCGGCCACATTATAAGGACGCCAACGGCCATACCATGTTGAATACACCGGTTCTCGTCCGATCACCGAAGTTAAGCAACATCGGGCCCGGTTAGTACTTGGATGGGTGACCGCCTGGGAACACCGGGTGCTGTTGGCTCTATCTCATCTTTTAATTTTTGCGTCGCTACACCTGCCTGCCCTCTTTTTCATACTAACTTTCAGGTGTGACAAAGATGCTTCCACAAGCATTTTAAAGTACTGTACTAAACGTAAGACACGAAATTGCAGTAATGAACTCAGTTTGAGCAAGAATGCGCGGAGGAAGAGTGCTAGGAAGTCGTTGGAATTAACGAAACACTACGAATCGACAGATGTGTCCTTGAAACGCGTCAGAGCCAACTGTTTTGTAGCGGCGCTAAATTCGAAAAACTAACTAAATACATAAATTAAAAAAAAAAAAAAAAAAAAAACAGCCGTTCTCGTCCGATCACCGAAGATAAGCAACAACGTTAGTATTCGGATCGGCGACCGCCTGGGAACTCTGGCTGTCTTCATTTTTGGCTTTTTTGTCGCTACCCCTGCCAGCCCTCTTTTCATGCTACCTTTCTTGTGTGACGAAGATGCGTCCATACTGATTTTAAACTATCGTAAGATGCGATATTAAGGAACTCCGTTTGAAGAAGAGTGTGCCAAGGAAGATTAGCAAAGTGTGTCTGCAAATAACGAAACAGTATGAAACGACAGAAATGTTGTGAAACACGTCCGGGCATATTGTTTTGTAGCAGTGCACATCTGCAAATTTGTAAACAAAAATTTATCTTTCGCCTCTAGAGGAGATGGATGCTTTGTTGAACCTCCTGTGTCCTCTGTCCGTGTTTTCGCACCTTTCCAGCGCAGCGCTGCTCTACTCTAGTAGCTCCGAACGGCCGCACACGGCGTCTCGGACACGCCGGTTCGGCCCGCGCCCATCTCGCAGATGTTTGTCGTGCTTGTGCGGTCATATGGAGCGCGACCCGAGCGGCAGCGAGCGGCAGTCGAAGCAAAGTCGGGACAAGTCGGGACGGAAGGGGAGGGGACAGGCGAAAATGCACCGCGCAAATTACGCAAATATCTGGAAGCGCGGCGCGTGTCAGCCGGGTGAGAAAGCTTCCGCCGGTCCAGCAGGACACTGCCACACCCCGCGCAGTCCCCCCGACGCCCGGCCCCGCGCCGGATAACAAGAACAAGGTGCGTCTCCCGCGAGTGTCGGAGGCCGCACGCACCAAACGAATGACAGGCGGTGCAACGAGCAGCCGCGCTGTGCGTGTCACCCACGTGGCGGTGGAAGGACGTGCTTTGCGTCAAATGTGCCACGGAAAACGGCGATTGCGTGTGTTGGGAGAAGGGGCGAAGGCTTCCTCTGCCGTGCGGCCACATTATAAGGACGCCAACGGCCATACCATGTTGAATACACCGGTTCTCGTCCGATCACCGAAGTTAAGCAACATCGGGCCCGGTTAGTACTTGGATGGGTGACCGCCTGGGAACACCGGGTGCTGTTGGCTCTATCTCATCTTTTAATTTTTGCGTCGCTACACCTGCCTGCCCTCTTTTTCATACTAACTTTCAGGTGTGACAAAGATGCTTCCACAAGCATTTTAAAGTACTGTACTAAACGTAAGACACGAAATTGCAGTAATGAACTCAGTTTGAGCAAGAATGCGCGGAGGAAGAGTGCTAGGAAGTCGTTGGAATTAACGAAACACTACGAATCGACAGATGTGTCCTTGAAACGCGTCAGAGCCAACTGTTTTGTAGCGGCGCTAAATTCGAAAAACTAACTAAATACATAAATTAAAAAAAAAAAAAAAAAAAAAACAGCCGTTCTCGTCCGATCACCGAAGATAAGCAACAACGTTAGTATTCGGATCGGCGACCGCCTGGGAACTCTGGCTGTCTTCATTTTTGGCTTTTTTGTCGCTACCCCTGCCAGCCCTCTTTTCATGCTACCTTTCTTGTGTGACGAAGATGCGTCCATACTGATTTTAAACTATCGTAAGATGCGATATTAAGGAACTCCGTTTGAAGAAGAGTGTGCCAAGGAAGATTAGCAAAGTGTGTCTGCAAATAACGAAACAGTATGAAACGACAGAAATGTTGTGAAACACGTCCGGGCATATTGTTTTGTAGCAGTGCACATCTGCAAATTTGTAAACAAAAATTTATCTTTCGCCTCTAGAGGAGATGGATGCTTTGTTGAACCTCCTGTGTCCTCTGTCCGTGTTTTCGCACCTTTCCAGCGCAGCGCTGCTCTACTCTAGTAGCTCCGAACGGCCGCACACGGCGTCTCGGACACGCCGGTTCGGCCCGCGCCCATCTCGCAGATGTTTGTCGTGCTTGTGCGGTCATATGGAGCGCGACCCGAGCGGCAGCGAGCGGCAGTCGAAGCAAAGTCGGGACAAGTCGGGACGGAAGGGGAGGGGACAGGCGAAAATGCACCGCGCAAATTACGCAAATATCTGGAAGCGCGGCGCGTGTCAGCCGGGTGAGAAAGCTTCCGCCGGTCCAGCAGGACACTGCCACACCCCGCGCAGTCCCCCCGACGCCCGGCCCCCGCGCCGGATAACAAGAACAAGGTGCGTCTCCCGCGAGTGTCGGAGGCCGCACGCACCAAACGAATGACAGGCGGTGCAACGAGCAGCCGCGCTGTGCGTGTCACCCACGTGGCGGTGGAAGGACGTGCTTTGCGTCAAATGTGCCACGGAAAACGGCGATTGCGTGTGTTGGGAGAAGGGGCGAAGGCTTCCTCTGCCGTGCGGCCACATTATAAGGACGCCAACGGCCATACCATGTTGAATACACCGGTTCTCGTCCGATCACCGAAGTTAAGCAACATCGGGCCCGGTTAGTACTTGGATGGGTGACCGCCTGGGAACACCGGGTGCTGTTGGCTCTATCTCATTTTTTAATTTTTGCGTCGCTACACCTGCCTGCCCTCTTTTTCATACTAACTTTCAGGTGTGACAAAGATGCTTCCACAAGCATTTTAAAGTACTGTACTAAACGTAAGACACGAAATTGCAGTAATGAACTCAGTTTGAGCAAGAATCGCGGAGGAAGAGTGCTAGGAAGTCGTTGGAATTAACGAAACACTACGAATCGACAGATGTGTCCTTGAAACGCGTCAGAGC